>NC_137748.1:1624200-6572200 GCF_963264785.1 Psittacula echo
TACCTGGGATGCTGGGCAGCCGAGCACGGGTGCCAAAGAAGTTCCATTGTAATGGACTTTGAGTTGGGAAATGGAGGAGCGATAGCAATGCGGATGGCAGCGTTGCAAAGCTGACGTTCTGCAGAAGAGGCACAGCTCAAGTTTTTTGCCCTGGCTCTTCGTCTGTGGGAGCAGAGGCCAACCATTCATGCTGTACTCCCTGGAATGCTGGACAGCCGAGCACGGGTGCCAAAGAGGTTCCATTGTAATGGACTTTGAGTTGGGAAATGGAGGAGCGACATCAATGCGGATGGTACCGTTGCAAAGCTGACTTTCTGCAGAAGAGGCACAGCTCAAGTTTTTTGCCCTGGCTCTTTGGCTGTGGGAGCAGAGGCCAACCATTCGTGCTCTACTCCCTGGGATGCTGGGCAGCCGAGCCCTTGTGCCAAAGAGGTTCCATTGTAATGGACTTTGAATTGGGAAATGGAGGAGCGTCAGCAATGCGGATGGCACCGTTGCAAAGCTGACATTCTGCAGAAGAGGCACAGCTCACGTTTTTTGCCCTGGCTCTTCGGCTGTGGGAGCAGAGGCCAACCGTTCGTGCTCTACTCCCTGGGATGCTGGGCAGCTGAGCACGGGAGCCAAAGAGGTTCCATCGTAATATACTTTGAGTTGGGAAATGGAGGAGCGACAGCACTGTGGATGGCACCGTTGCAAAGTGGACTTTCTGCAGAAGAGGCACAGGTCAAGTTTTTTGCCCTGGCTCTTCGGCTGTGTCAGCAGTGGTCAACCGTTCGTGCTCTATTCCTTGGGATGCTGGGCAGCCAAGCACGGGTGTCAAGGTGATTCCATTGTAATGGACTTTGAGTTGGGAAATGGAGGAGCGACAGCAAACTGGATGGCACCGTTGCCAAGCTGACTTTCTGCAGAAGAGGCACAGCTCAAGTTTTTTGCCCTGGCTCTTCGGCTGTGGGAGCAGAGGCCAGCCGTTCGTGCTCTACTCCCTGGGATGCTGGGCAGCCGAGCACGGGTGCCAAAGAGGTTCCATTGTAATGGACTTTGAGTTGGGAAATGGAGGAGCTACAGCAATGCGTATGGCACCGTTGCCAAGCTGACTTTCTGCAGAAGAGGCACAGCTCACATTTTTTGCCCTGGCTCTTCGGCTGTGGGAGCAGAGGCCAACCATTCGTGCTCTACTCCCTGGGATGCTGGGCAGCCGAGCACGGGTGCCAAAGAGGTTCCATTGTAATATACTTTGAGTTGGGAAATGGAGGAGCGACAGCACTGTGGATGGCACCGTTGCAAAGCTGACTTTCTGCAGAAGAGGCACAGGTCAAGTTTTTTGCCCTGGCTCTTCGGCTGTGTCAGCAGTGGTCAACCGTTCGTGCTCTATTCCTTGGGATGCTGGGCAGCCAAGCACGGGTGTCAAGGTGATTCCATTGTAATGGACTTTGAGTTGGGAAATGGAGGAGCGACAGCAATGTGGATGGCACCGTTGCAAAATGCACTTTCTGCAGAATAGGCACAGGTCAAGTTTTTTGCCCTGGCTCTTCGGCTGTGTCAGCAGTGGTCAACCGTTCGTGCTCTACTCCCTGGGATGCTGGGCAGCCAAGCACGGGTGCCAAAGTGGTTCCATTGTAATGGACTTTGAGTTGGGAAATGGAGGAGCGACAGCAATGTGGATGGCACCGTTGCAAAGCTGACTTTCTGCAGAAGAGGCACAGCTCAAGTTTTTTGCCCTGGCTCTTCGGCTGTGGGAGCAGAGGCCAGCCGTTCGTGCTCTACTCCCTGGGATGCTGGGCAGCCGACCACGAGTGTGAAAGATGTTCCATTGTAATGGACTTTGAGTTGGGAAATGGAGGAGCGACAGCAATGCGGATGGCACCGTTGCAAAGCTGACTTTCTGCAGAAGAGGCACAGCTCAAGATTTTTGCCCTGGCTCTTCGGCTGTGTCAGCAGTGGTCAACCGTTCGTGCTCTATTCCTTGGGATGCTGGGCAGCCGAGCACGGGTGCCAAAGTGGTTCCATTGTAATGGACTTTGAGTTGGGAAATGGAGGAGCGACAGCAATGCGGATGGCACCGTTGCAAAGCTGACTTTCTGCAGAAGAGACACAGCTCAAGTTTTTTGCCCTGGCTCTTCGGCTGTGGGAGCAGAGGCCAACCGTTCGTGCTCTACTCCCTGGGATGCTTGTCAGCCGAGTACGAGTGCCAAAGAGGTTCCATTGTAATGGACTTTGAGTAGGGAAATGGAGGAGCGACAGCAATGCGGATGGCACCGTAGCAAAGCTGACGTTCTGCAGAAGAGGCACAGCTCACGTTTTTTGCCCTGGCTCTTCGGCTGTGTCAGCAGAGGCCAACCGTTCGTGCTCTACTCCCTGGGATACTGGGCAGCTGAGCACGGGTGCCAAAGAGGTTCCATTGTAATGGACTTTGAGTTGGGAAATGGAGGAGCGACAGCATTGCGGATGGCACCGTTGCAAAGCTGACTTTCTGCAGCAGAGGCACAGCTCACGTTTTTTGCCCTGGCTCTTCGGCTGTGGGAGCAGTGGTCAACCGTTCGTGCTCTATTCCTTGGGATGCTGGGCAGCCAATCACGGGTGCCAAAGAGGTTCCATTGTAATGGACTTTGAGTTGGTAAATGGAGGAGCGACAGCAAACCGGATGGCACCGTTGCCAAGCTGACTTTCTGCAGAAGAGGCACAGCTCAAGTTTTTTGCCCTGGCTCTTCGGCTGTGGGAGCAGTGGTCAACCGTTCGTGCTCTACTCCCTGGGATGCTGGGCAGCCGAGCACGGGTACCAAAGATGTTCCATTGTAATGGACTTTGAGTTGGGAAATGGAGGAGCGACAGCAATGCGGATGGCACCGTTGCAAAGCTGACTTTCTGCAGAAGAGGCACAGCTCAAGTTTTTTGCCCTGGCTCTTCGGCTGTGGGAGCAGAGACCAGGCATTCTTGCTCTACTCCCTGGGATGCTGGGCAGCCGAGCACGGGAGCCAAAGTGGTTCTATTGTAATGGACTTTGAGTTGGGAAATGGAGGAGCGACAGCAATGCGGATGGCACCGTTGGAAAGCTGACTTTCTGCAGAAGAGGCACAGCTCACGTTTTTTGCCCTGGCTCTTCGGCTGTGGGAGCAGAGGCCAACCGTTTGTGCTCTACTCCCTGGGATGCTGGGCAGCCGAGCACGGGAGCCAAAGTGGTTCCATTGTAATGGACTTTGAGTTGGGAAATGGAGGAGCGACAGCAATGAGGATGGCACCGTTGCAAAGCTGACTTTCTGCAGAAGTGGCACAGCTCAAGTTTTTTGCCCTGGCTCTTCGGCTGTGTCAGCAGTGGTCAACCGTTTGTGCTCTATTCCTTAGGATGCTGGGCAGCCAAGCACGGGTGCCAAAGTTATTCCATTGTAATGGACTTTGAGTTGGGAAATGGAGGAGCAACAGCAATGCGGATGGCACCGTTGCCAAGCTGACTTTCTGCAGAAGAGGCACAGCTCACGTTTTTTGCCCTGGCTCTTCGGCTGTGGGAGCAGAGGCCAACCGTTCGTGCTCTACTCCCTGGGATGCTGGGCAGCCGAGCACGGGTGAAAAAAAAAGAGGTTCCATTGTAATGGACTTTGAGTTGGGAAATGGAGGAGCGACAGCAATGCGGATGGCACCGTTGCAAAGCTGACTTTCTGCAGAAGAGGCACAGCTCAAGTTTTTTGCCCTGGCTCTTCGGCTGTGGGAGCAGAGGCCAACCGTTCGTGCTCTACTCCCTGGGATGCTCGGCAGCCGTGCCCGGATGCCAAAGAGGTTCCATTGTAATGGACTTTGAGTAGGGAAATGGAGGAGCGACAGCAAAGCAGATGGCACCGTTGCAAAGTGCACTTTCTGAAGAAGAGGCACAGCTCAAGTTTTTTGCCCTGGCTCTTCGGCTGTGGGAGCAGAGGCCAACCGTTCGTGCTCTACTCCCTGGGATGCTGGGCAGCCGAGCACGGGTGCCAAAGAGGTTCCATTGTAATGGACTTTGAGTTGGGAAATGGAGGAGCGACAGCAATGCGGATGGCACCGTTGCAAAGCGGACTTTCTGCGGAAGAGGCACAGCTCACGTTTTTTTCCCTGGCTCTTCGGCTGTGTCAGCAGAGGCCAACCGTTCGTGCTCTACTCCCTGGGATGCTGGGCAGCCGAGCACGGGAGCCAAAGTGGTTCCATTGTAATGGACTTTGAGTTGGGAAATGGAGGAGCGACAGCAATGCGTATGGCACCGTTGCAAAGCTGACTTTCTGCAGAAGAGGCACAGCTCAAGTTTTTTGCCCTGGCTCTTCGGCTGTGGGAGCAGAGGCCAGCCGTTCGTGCTCTACTCCCTGGGATGCTGGGCAGCCGAGTACGGGTGCCAAAGAGGTTCCATTGTAATGGACTTTGAGTTGGAAAATGGAGGAGCGACAGCATTGCGGATGGCACCGTTGCAAAGCTGACTTTCTGCAGAAGAGGCACAGCTCAAGTTTTTTGCCCTGGCTCTTCGGCTGTGGGAGCAGAGGCCAACTATTCGTGCTCTACTACCTGGAATGCTGGACAGCCGAGCACGGGTGCCAAAGAGGTTCCATTGTAATGGACTTTGAGTTGGAAAATGGATTAGTGACAGCAATGTGGATGGCACCGTTGCAAAGCTGACTTTCTGCAGAAGAGGCACAGCTCAAGTTATTTGCCCTGGCTCTTCGGCTGTGGGAGCAGAGGACAAGCGTTCGTGCTCTACTCCCTGGGATGCTGGGCAGCCGAGCACAAGTGCCAAAGAGGTTCCATTGTAATGGGCTTTGAGTAGGGAAATGGAGAAGCGACAGCAATGTGGATGGCACCGTTGCAAAGCTGACTTTCTGCAGAAGAGGCACAGCTCAAGTTTTTTGCCCTGGCTCTTCGGCTGTGGGAGCAGAGGCCAACCGTTCATGCTCTACTCCCTGGGATGCTGGGCAGCTGAGCACGGATGAAAAAAAAGAGGTTCCATTGTAATGGACTTTGAGTTGGGAAATGGAGGAGCGAGAGCAATGCAGATGGCACCGTTGCAAAGCTGACTTTCTGCAGAAGAGGCACAGCTCAAGTTTTTTGCCCTGGCTCTTCGGCTGTGGGAGCAGAGGCCAACCGTTCGTGCTCTACTCCCTGGGATGCTGGGCAGCCGAGCACGGGTGCCAAAGAGGTTCCATTGTAATGGACTTTGAGTTGGGAAATGGAGAAGCGACAGCAATGTGGATGGCACCGTTGCCAAGCTGACTTTCTGGAGAAGAGGCACAGCTCATGTTTTTTGCCCAGGCTCTTCGGCTGTGGGAGCAGAGGCCAACCATTCGTGCTGTACTCCCTGGGATGCTGGGCAGCCGAGCACGGGTGAAAAAAAAAGAGGTTCCATTGTAATGGACTTTGAGTTGGGAAATGGAGGAGCGACAGCAATGTGGATGACATCGTTGCAAAGCTGACGTTCTGCAGAAGAGGCACAGCTCACGTTTTTTGCCCTGGCTCTTCGGCTGTGGGAGCAGTGGTCAACCGTTCGTGCTCTACTCCCTGGGATGCTGGGCAGCCGAGAACGGGTGCCAAAGAGGTTCCATTGTAATGGACTTTGAGTTGGGAAATGGAGAAGCGACAGCAATGCAGATGGCACGGTTGCAAAGCTGACTTTCTGAAGAAGAGGCACAGCTCAAGTTTTTTGCCCTGGCTCTTCGGGTGTGGGAGCAGAGGCCAACCGTTCGTGCTCTACTCCCTGGGATGCTGGGCAGCCGAGCACGGGTACCAAAGAGGTTCCATTGTAATGGACTTTGAGTTGGGAAATGGAGGAGCGACAGCAATGCGGATGGCACCGTTGCAAAGCGGACTTTCTGCAGAAGAGGCACAGCTCACGTTTTTTTCCCTGGCTCTTCGGCTGTGTCAGCAGAGGCCAACCGTTCGTGCTCTACTCCCTGGGATGCTGGGCAGCCGAGCACGGGAGCCAAAGTGGTTCCATTGTAATGGACTTTGAGTTGGGAAATGGAGGAGCGACAGCAATGTGTATGGCACCGTTGCCAAGCTGACTTTCTGCAGAAGAGGCACAGCTCAAGTTTTTTGCCCTGGCTCTTCGCGTGTGGGAGCAGAGGCCAACCGTTCGTGCTCTACTCCCTGGGATGCTGGGCAGCCGAGCACGGGTGCCAAAGAGGTTCCATTGTAATGGACTTTGAGTTGGGAATTGGAGGAGCGACAGCATTGCGGATGGCACCGTTGCAAAGCTGACTTTCTGCAGAAGAGGCACAGCTCAAGTTTTTTGCCCTGGCTCTTCGGCTGTGGGAGCAGAGACCAACCATTCGTGCTCTACTCCCTGGGATGCTGGACAGCCGAGCACGGGTGCCAAAGAGGTTCCATTGTAATGGACTTTGAGTTGGAAAATGGATTAGTGACAGCAATGCGGATGGCACCGTTGCAAAGCTGACTTTCTGAAGAAGAGGCACAGCTCAAGTTTTTTGCCCTGGCTCTTCGGCTGTGGGAGCAGAGGGCAGCCGTTCGTTCTCTACTCCCTGGGATGCTGGGCAGCCGAGCACGGGTACCAAAGAGGTTCCATTGTAATGGACTTTGAGTTGGTAAATGGAGGAGCGACAGCAATGCGGATGGCACCGTTGCAAAGCGGACTTTCTGCAGAAGAGGCACAGCTCACGTTTTTTGCCCTGGCTCTTCGGCTGTGTCAGCAGAGGCCAACCGTTCGTGCTCTACTCCCTGGGATGCTGGGCAGCCGAGCACGGGAGCCAAAGTGGTTCCATTGTAATGGACTTTGAGTTGGGAAATGGAGGAGCGACAGCAATGCGTATGGCACCGTTGCCAAGCTGACTTTCTGCAGAAGAGGCACAGCTCAAGTTTTTTGCCCTGGCTCTTCGCCTGTGGGAGCAGAGGCCAACCGTTCGTGCTCTACTCCCTGGGATGCTGGGCAGCCGAGCACGGGTGCCAAAGAGGTTCCATTGTAATGGACTTTGAGTTGGGAAATGGAGGAGCGACAGCATTGCGGATGGCACCGTTGCAAAGCTGACGTTCTGCAGAAGAGGCACAGCTCACGTTTTTTGCCCTGGCTCTTCGGCTGTGGGAGCAGAGACCAACCATTCGTGCTCTACTCCCTGGAATGCTGGACAGCAGAGCACGGGTGCCAAAGAGGTTCCATTGTAATGGACTTTGAGTAGGGAAATGGAGGAGCGACAGCAATGCGGATGGCACCGTTGCAAAGTGCACAGTCTGCAGAAGAGGCACAGCTCAAGTTTTTTGCCCTGGCTCTTCGGCTGTGGGAGCAGAGGCCAACCGTTCATGCTCTACTCCCTGGGATGCTGGGCAGCTGAGCACGGATGAAAAAAAAGAGGTTCCATTGTAATGGACTTTGAGTTGGGAAATGGAGGAGCGAGAGCAATGCAGATGGCACCGTTGCAAAGCTGACTTTCTGCAGAAGAGGCACAGCTCAAGTTTTTTGCCCTGGCTCTTCGGCTGTGGGAGCAGAGGCCAACCGTTCGTGCTCTACTCCCTGGGATGCTGGGCAGCCGAGCACGGGTGCCAAAGAGGTTCCATTGTAATGGACTTTGAGTTGGGAAATGGAGAAGCGACAGCAATGTGGATGGCACCGTTGCCAAGCTGACTTTCTGCAGAAGAGGCACAGCTCATGTTTTTTGCCCAGGCTCTTCGGCTGTGGGAGCAGAGGCCAACCATTCGTGCTGTACTCCCTGGGATGCTGGGCAGCCGAGCACGGGTGAAAAAAAAAGAGGTTCCATTGTAATGGACTTTGAGTTGGGAAATGGAGGAGCGACAGCAATGTGGATGACATCGTTGCAAAGCTGACGTTCTGCAGAAGAGGCACAGCTCACGTTTTTTGCCCTGGCTCTTCGGCTGTGGGAGCAGTGGTCAACCGTTCGTGCTCTACTCCCTGGGATGCTGGGCAGCCGAGAACGGGTGCCAAAGAGGTTCCATTGTAATGGACTTTGAGTTGGGAAATGGAGAAGCGACAGCAATGCAGATGGCACGGTTGCAAAGCTGACTTTCTGAAGAAGAGGCACAGCTCAAGTTTTTTGCCCTGGCTCTTCGGGTGTGGGAGCAGAGGCCAACCGTTCGTGCTCTACTCCCTGGGATGCTGGGCAGCCGAGCACGGGTACCAAAGAGGTTCCATTGTAATGGACTTTGAGTTGGGAAATGGAGGAGCGACAGCAATGCGGATGGCACCGTTGCAAAGCGGACTTTCTGCAGAAGAGGCACAGCTCACGTTTTTTTCCCTGGCTCTTCGCCTGTGGGAGCAGAGGCCAACCGTTCGTGCTCTACTCCCTGGGATGCTGGGCAGCCGAGCACGGGAGCCAAAGTGGTTCCATTGTAATGGACTTTGAGTTGGGAAATGGAGGAGCGACAGCAATGTGTATGGCACCGTTGCCAAGCTGACTTTCTGCAGAAGAGGCACAGCTCAAGTTTTTTGCCCTGGCTCTTTGGCTGTGGGAGCAGAGGCCAACCGTTCGTGCTCTACTCCCTGGGATGATGGGCAGCCGAGCACGGGTGCCAAAGAGGTTCCATTGTAATGGACTTTGAGTTGGGAATTGGAGGAGCGACAGCATTGCGGATGGCACCGTTGCAAAGCTGACTTTCTGCAGAAGAGGCACAGCTCAAGTTTTTTGCCCTGGCTCTTCGGCTGTGGGAGCAGAGACCAACCATTCGTGCTCTACTCCCTGGGATGCTGGACAGCCGAGCACGGGTGCCAAAGAGGTTCCATTGTAATGGACTTTGAGTTGGAAAATGGATTAGTGACAGCAATGCGGATGGCACCGTTGCAAAGCTGACTTTCTGAAGAAGAGGCACAGCTCAAGTTTTTTGCCCTGGCTCTTCGGCTGTGGGAGCAGAGGGCAGCCGTTCGTTCTCTACTCCCTGGGATGCTGGGCAGCCGAGCACGGGTACCAAAGAGGTTCCATTGTAATGGACTTTGAGTTGGGAAATGGAGGAGCGACAGCAATGCGGATGGCACCGTTGCAAAGCGGAATTTCTGCAGAAGAGGCACAGCTCAAGTTTTTTTCCCTGGCTCTTCGGCTGTGTCAGCAGAGGCCAACCGTTCGTGCTCTACTCCCTGGGATGCTGGGCAGCCGAGCACGGGAGCCAAAGTGGTTCCATTGTAATGGACTTTGAGTTGGGAAATGGAGGAGCGACAGCAATGCGTATGGCACCGTTGCCAAGCTGACTTTCTGCAGAAGAGGCACAGCTCAAGTTTTTTGCCCTGGCTCTTCGCCTGTGGGAGCAGAGGCCAACCGTTCGTGCTCTACTCCCTGGCATGCTGGGCAGCCGAGCACGGGTGCCAAAGAGGTTCCATTGTAATGGACTTTGAGTTGGGAAATGGAGGAGCGACAGCATTGCGGATGGCACCGTTGCAAAGCTGACGTTCTGCAGAAGAGGCACAGCTCACGTTTTTTGCCCTGGCTCTTCGGCTGTGGGAGCAGAGACCAACCATTCGTGCTCTACTCCCTGGGATGATGGACAGCAGAGCACGGGTGCCAAAGAGGTTCCATTGTAATGGACTTTGAGTAGGGAAATGGAGGAGCGACAGCAATGCGGATGGCACCGTTGCAAAGTGCACAGTCTGCAGAAGAGGCACAGCTCAAGTTTTTTGCCCTGGCTCTTCGGCTGTGGGAGCAGAGGCCAACCGTTCATGCTCTACACCCTGGGATGATGGGCAGCCGAGCACGGATGAAAAAAAAGAGGTTCCATTGTAATGGACTTAGAGTTGGGAAATGGAGGAGCGAGAACAATGCAGATGGCACCGTTGGAAAGCTGACTTTCTGCAGAAGAGGCACAGCTCACGTTTTTTGCCCTGGCTCTTCGGCTGTGGGAGCAGAGGCCAACCGTTCGTGCTCTACTCCCTGGCATGCTGGGCAGCCGAGCCCTTGTGCCAAAGAGGTTCCATTGTAATGGACTTTGAGTTGGGAAATGGAGGAGCGACAGCAATGTGGACGGCACCGTTGCAAAGCTGACTTTCTGCAGAAGAGGCACAGCTCAAGTTTTTTGCCCTGGCTCTTTGGCTGTGGGAGCAGAGGCCAACCATTCGTGCTCTACTCCCTGGGATGCTGGGCAGCCGAGCACGGGTGAAAAAAAAAGAGGTTCCATTGTAATGGACTTTGAGTTGGGAAATGGAGGAGCGACAGCAATGCGGATGGCACCGTTGCCAAGCTGACTTTCTGCAGAAGAGGCACAGCTCAAGTTTTTTGCCCTGGCTCTTCGGCTGTGGGAGCAGAGGCCAGCCGTTCGTGCTCTACTCCCTGGGATGCTGGGCAGCCGAGCACGGGTACCAAAGAGGTTCCATTGTAATGGACTTTGAGTTGGGAAATGGAGGAGCGACAGCAATGCGGATGGCACCGTTGCAAAGCGGACTTTCTGCAGAAGATACACAGGTCACGTTTTTTTCCCTGGCTCTTCGGCTGTGTCAGCAGAGGCCAACCGTTCGTGCTCTACTCCCTGGGATGCTGGGCAGCCGAGCACGGGAGCCAAAGTGGTTCCATTGTAATGGACTTTGAGTTGGGAAATGGAGGAGCGACAGCAATGCGTATGGCACCGTTGCCAAGCTGACTTTCTGCAGAAGAGGCACAGGTCAAGTTTTTTGCCCTGGCTCTTCGGCTGTGGGAGCAGAGGCCAACCGTTCGTGCTCTACTCCCTGGGATGCTGGGCAGCCGAGCACGGGTGCCAAAGAGGTTCCATTGTAATGGACTTTGAGTTGGGAAATGGAGGAGCGACAGCATTGCGGATGGCACCGTTGCAAAGCTGACTTTCTGCAGAAGAGGCACAGCTCAAGTTTTTTGCCCTGGCTCTTCGGCTGTGGGAGCAGAGGCCAACCATTCGTGCTGTACTCCCTGGAATGCTGGACAGCCGAGCACGGGTGCCAAAGAGGTTCCATTGTAATGGACTTTGAGTTGGGAAATGGAGGAGCGACAGCAATGCGGATGGCACCGTTGCAAAGCTGACTTTCTGCAGAAGAGGCACAGCTCAAGTTATTTGCCCTGGCTCTTCGGCTGTGGGAGCAGAGGACAAGCGTTCGTGCTCTACTCCCTGGGATGATGGGCAGCCGAGCACGGGAGCCAAAGAGGTTCCATTGTAATGGACTTTGAGTAGGGAAATGGAGGAGCGACAGCAATGTGGATGGCACCGTTGCAAAGTGCACTTTCTGCAGAAGAGGCACAGCTCAAGTTTTTTGCCCTGGCTCTTCGGCTGTGGGAGCAGAGGCCAACCGTTCGTGCTCTACTCCCTGGGATGCTGGGCAGCCGAGCACGGATGAAAAAAAAGAGGTTCCATTGTAATGGACTTTGAGTTGGGAAATGGAGGAGCGAGAGCAATGCAGATGGCACCGTTGCAAAGCTGACTTTCTGCAGAAGAGGCACAGCTCACGTTTTTTGCCCTGGCTCTTCGGCTGTGGGAGCAGAGGCCAACCGTTCGTGCTCTACTCCCTGGGGTGCTGGGCAGCTGAGCACGGGTGAAAAAAAAAGAGGTTCCATTGTAATGGTCTTTGAGTTGGGAAATGGAGGAGCGACAGCAATGCGGATGGCACCGTTGCAAAGCTGACTTTCTGCAGAAGAGGCACAGCTCAAGTTTTTTGCACTGGCTCTTCGGCTGTGTCAGCAGTGGTCAACCGTTTGTGCTCTATTCCTTGGGATGCTGGGCAGCCAAGCACGGGTGCCAAAGTGATTCCATTGTAATGGACTTTGAGTTGGGAAATGGAGGAGCGACAGCAATGCGGATGGCACCGTTGCCAAGCTGACTTTCTGCAGAAGAGGCACAGCTCACGTTTTTTGCCCTGGCTCTTCGGCTGTGGGAGCAGAGGCCAACCGTTCGTGCTCTACTCCCTGGGATGCTGGGCAGCCGAGCACGGGTGAAAAAAAAAGAGGTTCCATTGTAATGGACTTTGAGTTGGGAAATGGAGGAGCGACAGCAATGCGGATGGCACCGTTGCAAAGCTGACTTTCTGCAGAAGAGGCACAGCTCAAGTTTTTTGCCCTGGCTCTTCGGCTGTGGGAGCAGAGGCCAACCGTTCGTGCTCTACTCCCTGGGATGCTGGGCAGCCGTGCCCGGATGCCAAAGAGGTTCCATTGTAATGGACTTTGAGTAGGGAAATGGAGGAGCGACAGCAATGCAGATGGCACCGTTGCAAAGTGCACTTTCTGCAGAAGAGGCACAGCTCATGTTTTTTGCCCTGGCTCTTCGGCTGTGGGAGCAGAGGCCAACCGTTCGTGCTCTACTCCCTGGGATGCTGGGCAGCCGAGCACGGGTGCCAAAGAGGTTCCATTGTAATGGACTTTGAGTTGGGAAATGGAGGAGCGACAGCATTGCGGATGGCACCGTTGCAAAGCTGACGTTCTGCAGAAGAGGCACAGCTCACGATTTTTGCCCTTGCTCTTCGGCTGTGGGAGCAGAGACCAACCATTCGTGCTCTACTCCCTGGAATGCTGGACAGCCGAGCACGGGTGCCAAAGAGGTTCCATTGTAATGGACTTTGAGTTGGAAAATGGATTAGTGACAGCAATGCGGATGGCACCGTTGCAAAGCTGACTTTCTGCAGAAGAGGCACAGCTCAAGTTATTTGCCCTGGCTCTTCGGGTGTGGGAGCAGAGGCCAACCGTTCGTGCTCTACTCCCTGGGATGCTGGGCAGCCGAGCACGGGTGCCAAAGGTGTTCCATTGTAATGGACTTTGAGTAGGGAAATGGAGGAGCGACAGCAATGCGGATGGCACCGTTGCAAAGTGCACAGTCTGCAGAAGAGGCACAGCTCAAGTTTTTTGCCCTGGCTCTTCGGCTGTGGGAGCAGAGGCCAACCGTTCGTGCTCTACACCCTGGGATGATGGGCAGCCGAGCACGGATGAAAAAAAAGAGGTTCCATTGTAATGGACTTTGAGTTGGGAAATGGAGGAGCGAGAACAATGCAGATGGCACCGTTGCAAAGCTGACTTTCTGCAGAAGAGGCACAGCTCACGTTTTTTGCCCTGGCTCTTCGGCTGTGGGAGCAGAGGCCAACCGTTTGTGCTCTACTCCCTGGGATGCTGGGCAGCCGAGCACGGGTGCCAAAGAGGTTCCATCGTAATGGACTTTGAGTTGGGAAATGGAGGAGCGACCGCAATGCAGATGGCACCGTTGCAAAGCTGACTTTCTGCAGAAGAGGCACAGCTCAAGTTTTTTGCCCTGGCTCTTTGGCTGTGGGAGCAGAGGCCAACCATTCGTGCTCTGCTCCCTGGGATGCTGGGCAGCCGAGCACGGGTGAAAAAAAAAGAGGTTCCATTGTAATGGACTTTGAGTTGGGAAATGGAGGAGCGACAGCAATGTGGATGACATCGTTGCAAAGCTGACTTTCTGCAGAAGAGGCACAGCTCACGTTTTTTGCCCTGGCTCTTCGGCTGTGTCAGCAGTGGTCAACCGTTCGTGCTCTATTCCTTGGGATGCTGGGCAGCCAAGCACGGGTGCCAAAGTGGTTCCATTGTAATGGACTTTGAGTTGGGAAATGGAGGAGCGACAGCAATGCGGATGGCACCGTTGCCAAGATGACTTTCTGCAGAAGAGGCACAGCTCAAGTTTTTTGCCCTGGCTCTTCGGCTGTGGGAGCAGAGGCCAGCCGTTCGTGCTCTACTCCCTGGGATGCTGGGCAGCCGAGCACGGGTACCAAAGAGGTTCCATTGTAATGGACTTTGAGTTGGGAAATGGAGGAGCGACAGCAATGCGGATGGCACCGTTGCAAAGCGGACTTTCTGCAGAAGATACACAGGTCACGTTTTTTTCCCTGGCTCTTCGGCTGTGTCAGCAGAGGCCAACCGTTCGTGCTCTACTCCCTGGGATGCTGGGCAGCCGAGCACGGGAGCCAAAGTGGTTCCATTGTAATGGACTTTGAGTAGGGAAATGGAGGAGCGACAGCAATGCGTATGGCACCGTTGCCAAGCTGACTTTCTGCAGAAGAGGCACAGCTCAAGTTTTTTGCCCTGGCTCTTCGCGTGTGGGAGCAGAGGCCAACCGTTCGTGCTCTACTCCCTGGGATGCTGGGCAGCCGAGCACGGGTGCCAAAGAGGTTCCATTGTAATGGACTTTGAGTTGGGAAATGGAGGAGCGACAGCATTGCGGATGGCACCGTTGCAAAGCTGACTTTCTGCAGAAGAGGCACAGCTCAAGTTTTTTGCCCTGGCTCTTCGGCTGTGGGAGCAGAGGCCAACCATTCGTGCTGTACTCCCTGGAATGCTGGACAGCCGAGCACGGGTGCCAAAGAGGTTCCATTGTAATGGACTTTGAGTTGGAAAATGGATTAGTGACAGCAATGCGGATGGCACCGTTGCAAAGCTGACTTTCTGCAGAAGAGGCACAGCTCACGTTTTTTGCCCTGGCTCTTCGGCTGTGGGAGCAGAGGACAAGCGTTCGTGCTCTACTCCCTGGGATGCTGGGCAGCCGGGAAGGAGTGCCAAAGAGGTTCCATTGTAATGGACTTTGAGTAGGGAAATGGAGGAGCGACAGCAATGTGGATGGCACCGTTGCAAAGTGCACAGTCTGCAGAAGAGGCACAGCTCAAGTTTTTTGCCCTGGCTCTTCGCGTGTGGGAGCAGAGGCCAACCGTTCGTGCTCTACTCCCTGGGATGCTGGGCAGCCGAGCACGGATGAAAAAAAAGAGGTTCCATTGTAATGGACTTTGAGTTGGGAAATGGAGGAGCGAGAGCAATGCAGATGGCACCGTTGCAAAGCTGACTTTCTGCAGAAGAGGCACAGCTCCAGTTTTTTGCCCTGGCTCTTCGGCTGTGGGAGCAGAGGCCAACCGTTCGTGCTCTACTCCCTGGGATGCTCGGCAGCCGAGCACGGGTACCAAAGATGTTCCATTGTAATGGACTTTGAGTTGGGAAATGGAGGAGCGACAGCAATGTGGATGGCACCGTTGCAAAGCTGACTTTCTGCAGAAGAGGCACAGCTCAAGTTTTTTGCCCTGGCTCTTCGGCTGTGGGAGCAGAGGCCAACCGTTCGTGCTCTACTCCCTGGGATGCTGGGCAGTCGAGCACGGGTACCAAAGAGGTTCCATTGTAATGGACTTTGAGTTGGGAAATGGAGGAGCGACAGCAATGCGGATGGCACCGTTGCAAAGCTGACTTTCTGCAGAAGAGGCACAGCTCACGTTTTTTGCCCTGGCTCTTCGGCTGTGGGAGCAGAGGCCAACCGTTTGTGCTCTACTCCCTGGGATGCTGTGCAGCCGAGCACGGGTGCCAAAGAGGTTCCATCGTAATGGACTTTGAGTTGGGAAATGGAGGAGCGACCGCAATGCAGATGGCACCGTTGCAAAGCTGACTTTCTGCAGAAGAGGCACAGCTCAAGTTTTTTGCCCTGGCTCTTTGGCTGTGGGAGCAGAGGCCAACCATTCGTGCTCTACTCCCTGGGATGCTGGGCAGCCGAGCACGGGTGAAAAAAAAAGAGGTTCCATTGTAATGGACTTTGAGTTGGGAAATGGAGGAGCGACAGCAATGTGGATGACATCGTTGCAAAGCTGACTTTCTGCAGAAGAGGCACAGCTCAAGTTTTTTGCCCTGGCTCTTCGGCTGTGTCAGCAGTGGTCAACCGTTCGTGCTCTATTCCTTGGGATGCTGGGCAGCCAAGCACGGGTGCCAAAGTGGTTCCATTGTAATGGACTTTGAGTTGGGTAATCGAGGAGCGACAGCAATGCGGATGGCAGCGTTGCCAAGCTGACTTTCTGCAGAAGAGGCACAGCTCAAGTTTTTTGCCCTGGCTCTTCGGCTGTGGGAGCAGAGGCCAGCCGTTCGTGCTCTACTCCCTGGGATGCTGGGCAGCCGAGCACGGGTACCAAAGAGGTTCCATTGTAATGGACTTTGAGTTGGGAAATGGAGGAGCGACAGCAATGCGCATGGCACCGTTGCAAAGCGGACTTTCTGCAGAAGATACACAGCTCACGTTTTTTTCCCTGGCTCTTCGGCTGTGTCAGCAGAGGCCAACCGTTCGTGCTCTACTCCCTGGGATGCTGGGCAGCCGAGCACGGGAGCCAAAGTGGTTCCATTGTAATGGACTTTGAGTTGGGAAATGGAGGAGCGACAGCAATGCGTATGGCACCGTTGCCAAGCTGACTTTCTGCAGAAGAGGCACAGCTCAAGTTTTTTGCCCTGGCTCTTCGCGTGTGGGAGCAGAGGCCAACCGTTCGTGCTCTACTCCCTGGGATGCTGGGCAGCCGAGCACGGGTGCCAAAGAGGTTCCATTGTAATGGACTTTGAGTTGGGAAATGGAGGAGCGACAGCATTGCGGATGGCACCGTTGCAAAGCTGACTTTCTGCAGAAGAGGCACAGCTCAAGTTTTTTGCCCTGGCTCTTCGGCTGTGGGAGCAGAGGCCAACCATTCGTGCTGTACTCCCTGGAATGCTGGACAGCCGAGCACGGGTGCCAAAGAGGTTCCATTGTAATGGACTTTGAGTTGGGAAATGGAATAGTGACAGCAATGCGGATGGCACCGTTGCAAAGCTGACTTTCTGCAGAAGAGGCACAGCTCACGTTTTTTGCCCTGGCTCTTCGGCTGTGGGAGCAGAGGACAAGCGTTCGTGCTCTACTCCCTGGGATGATGGGCAGCCGAGCACGGGTGCCAAAGAGGTTCCATTGTAATGGACTTTGAGTAGGGAAATGGAGGAGCGACAGCAATGTGGATGGCACCGTTGCAAAGTGCACAGTCTGCAGAAGAGGCACAGGTCAAGTTTTTTGCCCTGGCTCTTCGGCTGTGGGAGCAGAGGCCAACCGTTCGTGCTCTACTCCCTGGGATGCTGGGCAGCCGAGCACGGATGAAAAAAAAGAGGTTCCATTGTAATGGACTTTGAGTTGGGAAATGGAGGAGCGAGAGCAATGCAGATGGCACCGTTGCAAAGCTGACTTTCTGCAGAAGAGGCACAGCTCCAGTTTTTTGCCCTGGCTCTTCGGCTGTGGGAGCAGAGGCCAACCGTTCGTGCTCTACTCCCTGGGATGCTGGGCAGCCGAGCACGGGTACCAAAGATGTTCCATTGTAATGGACTTTGAGTTGGGAAATGGAGGAGCGACAGCAATGCGGATGGCACCGTTGCAAAGCTGACTTTCTGCAGAAG
This sequence comes from Psittacula echo, assembly GCF_963264785.1. Classification (NCBI taxonomy): domain Eukaryota; kingdom Metazoa; phylum Chordata; class Aves; order Psittaciformes; family Psittacidae; genus Psittacula; species Psittacula echo. The sequence continues at coordinate 1,641,237 of NC_137748.1, forward strand.
AGGCACAGCTCAAGTTTTTTGCCCTGGCTCTTCGGCTGTGGCAGCAGAGGCCAACCGTTCGTGCTCTACTCCCTGGGATGCTGGGCAGTCGAGCACGGGTACCAAAGAGGTTCCATTGTAATGGACTTTGAGTTGGGAAATGGAGGAGCGACAGCAATGCGGATGGCACCGTTGCAAAGCTGACTTTCTGCAGAAGAGGCACAGCTCACGTTTTTTGCCCTGGCTCTTCGGCTGTGGGAGCAGAGGCCAACCGTTCGTGCTCTACTCCCTGGGGTGCTGGGCAGCTGAGCACGGGTGAAAAAAAAAGAGGTTCCATTGTAATGGTCTTTGAGTTGGGAAATGGAGGAGCGACAGCAATGCGGATGGCACCGTTGCAAAGCTGACTTTCTGCAGAAGAGGCACAGCTCAAGTTTTTTGCCCTGGCTCTTCGGCTGTGTCAGCAGTGGTCAACCGTTTGTGCTCTATTCCTTGGGATGCTGGGCAGCCAAGCACGGGTGCCAAAGTGATTCCATTGTAATGGACTTTGAGTTGGGAAATGGAGGAGCAACAGCAAACCGGATGGCACCGTTGCCAAGCTGACTTTCTGCAGAAGAGGCACATCTCAAGTTTTTTGCCCTGGCTCTTCGGCTGTGGGAGCAGAGGCCAACCGTTCGTGCTCTACTCCCTGGGATGCTGGGCAGCCGAGCACGGGTGCCAAAGACGTTCCATTGTAATGGACTTTGAGTTGGGAAATGGAGGAGCGACAGCAATGCGGATGGCACCGTTGCAAAGCTGACTTTCTGCAGAAGAGGCACAGCTCAAGTTTTTTGCCCTGGCTCTTCGGCTGTGGGAGCAGAGGCCAACCATTCGTGCTGTACTCCCTGGGATGCTGGGCAGCCGAGCACGGGTGCCAAAGAGTTTCCATTGTAATGGACTTTGAGTTGGGAAATGGAGGAGGGACTGCAATGCGGATGGCACCGTTGCAAAGCTGACTTTCTGCAGAAGAGGCACAGCTCAAGTTTTTTGCCCTGGCTCTTCGGCTGTGGGAGCAGAGGCCAAGCGTTCGTGCTCTACTCCCTGGGATGCTGGGCAGCCGAGCACAAGTGCCAAAGAGGTTCCATTGTAATGGACTTTGAGTTGGGTAATCGAGGAGCGACAGCAATGCAGATGGCACCGTTGCAAAGCTGACTTTCTGCAGAAGAGGCAGAGCTCAAGTTTTTTGCCCTGGCTCTTCGGCTGTGGGAGCAGAGGCCAACCGTTCGTGCTCTACTCCCTGGGATGCTGGGCAGCCGAGCACGGATGAAAAAAAAAGAGGTTCCATTGTAATGGACTTTGAGTAGGGAAATGGAGGAGCGACAGCAATGCGGATGGCACCGTTGCAAAGCTGACTTTCTGCAGAAGAGGCACAGCTCAAGTTTTTTGCCCTGGCTCTTCGGCTGTGGGAGCAGAGGCCAACCGTTCGTGTTCTACTCCCTGGGATGATGGGCAGCCGGGAAGGAGTGCCAAAGAGGTTCCATTGTAATGGACTTTGAGTTGGGAAATGGAGAAGCGACAGCAATGCAGATGGCACCGTTGCAAAGCTGACTTTCTGCAGAAGAGGCACAGCTCAAGTTTTTGCCCAGGCTCTTCAGCTGTGGGAGCAGAGGCCAACCATTCGTGCTCTACTCCCTGGGATGCTGGGCAGCCGAGCACGGGTGAAAAAAAAAGAGGTTCCATTGTAATGGACTTTGAGTTGGGAAATGGAGGAGCAACAGCAATATGGATGACATCGTTGGAAAGCTGACGTTCTGCAGAAGAGGCACAGCTCACGTTTTTTGCCCTGGCTCTTCGGCTGTGGGAGCAGTGGTCAACCGTTCGTGCTCTAAACCCTGGAATGCTGGACAGCCGAGCTCGGGTGCCAAAGAGGTTCCATTGTAATGGACTTTGAGTTGGGAAATGGAGGAGCGACAGCAAACCGGATGGCACCGTTGCCAAGCTGACTTTCTGCAGAAGAGGCACAGCTCAAGTTTTTTGCCCTGGCTCTTCGGCTGTGGGAGCAGAGGCCAGCCGTTCGTGCTCTACTCACTGGGATGCTGGGCAGCCGAGCACGGGTACCAAAGATGTTCCATTGTAATGGACTTTGAGTTGGGAAATGGAGGAGCGACAGCAATGCGGATGGCACCGTTGCCAAGCTGACTTTCTGCAGAAGAGGCACAGCTCAAGTTTTTTTCCCTGGCTCTTCGGCTGTGTCAGCAGTGGCCAACCGTTCGTGCTCTACTGCCTGGGATGCTGGGCAGCCGAGCACGGGAGCCAAAGTGGTTCTATTGTAATGGACTTTGAGTTGGGAAATGGAGGAGCGACAGCAATGCGGATGGCACCGTTGCAAAGCTGACTTTCTGCAGAAGAGGCACAGCTCACGTTTTTTGCCCTGGCTCTTCGGCTGTGGGAGCAGAGGCCAACCGTTCGTGCTCTACTCCCTGGGGTGCTGGGCAGCTGAGCACGGGTGAAAAAAAAAGAGGTTCCATTGTAATGGACTTTGAGTTGGGAAATGGAGGAGCAACAGCAAACCGGAAGGCACCGTTGCCAAGCTGACTTTCTGCAGAAGAGGCACAGCTCAAGTTTTTTGCCCTGGCTCTTCGGCTGTGGGAGCAGAGGCCAACCGTTTGTGCTCTACTCCCTGGGATGCTCGGCAGCCGAGCACGGGTGCCAAAGACGTTCCATTGTAATAGAATTTGAGTTGGGAAATGGAGGAGCGACAGCAATGCGGATGGCACCGTTGCAAAGCTGACGTTGTGCAGAAGAGGCACAGCACACGTTTTTTGCCCTGGCTCTTCAGCTGTGGGAGCAGAGGGCAACCATTCTTGCTGTACTCCCTGGGATGCTGGGCAGCCGAGCACGGGTGCCAAAGAGGTTCCATTGTAATGGACTTTGAGTTGGGAAATGGAGGAGCGACTGCAATGCGGATGGCACCGTTGCAAAGCTGACTTTCTGCAGAAGAGGCACAGCTCACGTTTTTTGCCCTGGCTCTTCGGCTGTGGGAACAGAGGCCAACCATTCGTGCTCTACACCCTGGGATGATGGACAGCCGAGCACGGGTGCCAAAGAGGTTCCATTGTAATGGACTTTGAGTTGGGAAATGGAGGAGCGACAGCAATGCGGATGGCACCGTTGCAAAGCTGACTTTCTGCAGAAGAGGCAGAGCTCAAGTTTTTTGCCCTGGCTCTTCGGCTGTGGGAGCAGAGGCCAACCGTTCGTGCTCTACTCCCTGGGATGCTGGGCAGCCGAGCACGGGTGAAAAAAAAAGAGGTTCCATTAGTAATGGACTTTGAGTTGGGAAATGGAGGAGCGACAGCAATGCGTATGGCACCGTTGCAAAGCTGACTTTCTGCAGAAGAGGCACAGCTCACGTTTTTTGCCCTGGCTCTTCGGCTGTGGGAGCAGAGGCTAGCCGTTCGTGCTCTACTCCCTGGGATGCTGGGCAGCCGAGCACGGGTGCCAAAGAGGTTCCATTGTAATGGACTTTGAGTTGGGAAATGGAGGAGCGACAGCAATGTGGATGGCACCGTTGCAAAGCTGACTTTCTGCAGAAGAGGCACAGCACATGTTTTTTGCCCTGGCTCTTCGGCTGTGTCAGCAATGGTCAACCGCTCGTGCTCTATTCCTTGGGATTCTGGGCAGCCAAGCACGGGTGCCAAAGTGGTTCCATTGTAATGGACTTTGAGTTGGGAAATGGAGGAGCGACAGCAATGCGGATGGCACCGTTGCAAAGCTGACTTTCTGCAGAAGAGGCACATCTCACGTTTTTTGCACTGGCTCTTCGGCTGTGGGAGCAGAGGCCAACCGTTCGTGCTCTACTCCCTGGGATGCTGGGCAGCCGAGCACAGGTGCCAAAGAGTTTCCATTGTAATGGACGTTGAGTTGGGAAATCGAGGAGCGACAGCAATGTGGATGGCACCGTTGCAAAGCTGACTTTCTGCAGAAGAGGCACAGCTCACGTTTTTTGCCCTGGCTCTTTGGCTGTGGGAGCAGAGGCCAACCGTTCGTGCTCTACTCCCTGGGATGCTGGGCAGCCGAGAACGGGTGCCAAAGAGGTTCCATTGTAATGGACTTTGAGTTGGGAAATGGAGGAGCGACAGCAATGTGGACGGCACCGTTGCAAAGCTGACGTTCTGCAGAAGAGGCACAGCTCACGTTTTTTGCCCTGGCTCTTCTGCTGTGGCAGCAGAGGCCAACCCTTCGTGCTCTACTCCCTGGGTTGCTGGGCAGCCGAGCACGAGTGCCAAAGAGGTGCCATTGTAATGGACTTTGAGTTGGGAAATGGAGAAGCGACAGCAATGTGGACGGCACCGTTGCAAAGCTGACGTTCTGCAGAAGAGGCACAGCTCACGTTTTTTGCCCTGGCTCTTCGGCTGTGGGAGCAGAGGCCAGCCATTCGTGCTCTACTCCCTGGGATGCTGGGCAGCAGAGCCCGGGTGAAAAAAAAAGAGGTTCCATTGTAATGGACTTTGAGTTGGGAAATGGAGGAGCAACAGCAATGCGGATGGCACCGTTGCAAAGCTGACTTTCTGCAAAAGAGGCACAGCTCAAGTTTTTTTCCCTGGCTCTTCGGCTGTGGGAGCAGAGGGCAACCATTCGTGCTCTACTCCCTGGGATGCTGGGCAGCCGAGCACGGATGCCAAAGAGGTTCCATTGTAATGGACTTTGAGTTGGGAAATGGAGGAGCGACAGCAAAACGGATGGCATCGTTGCAAAGCTGACTTTCTGCAGAAGAGGCACAGCTCAAGTTTTTTGCCCTGGCTCTTCGGCTGTGGGAGCAGAGGCCAGCCGTTCGTGCTCTACTCACTGGGATGCTGGGCAGCCGAGCACGGGTACCAAAGATGTTCCATTGTAATGGACTTTGAGTTGGGAAATGGAGGAGCGACAGCAATGCGGATGGCACCGTTGCCAAGCTGACTTTCTGCAGAAGAGGCACAGCTCAAGTTTTTTTCCCTGGCTCTTCGGCTGTGTCAGCAGTGGCCAACCGTTCGTGCTCTACTGCCTGGGATGCTGGGCAGCCGAGCACGGGAGCCAAAGTGGTTCTATTGTAATGGACTTTGAGTTGGGAAATGGAGGAGCGACAGCAATGCGGATGGCACCGTTGCAAAGCTGACTTTCTGCAGAAGAGGCACAGCTCACGTTTTTTGCCCTGGCTCTTCGGCTGTGGGAGCAGAGGCCAACCGTTCGTGCTCTACTCCCTGGGGTGCTGGGCAGCTGAGCACGGGTGAAAAAAAAAGAGGTTCCATTGTAATGGACTTTGAGTTGGGAAATGGAGGAGCAACAGCAAACCGGAAGGCACCGTTGCCAAGCTGACTTTCTGCAGAAGAGGCACAGCTCAAGTTTTTTGCCCTGGCTCTTCGGCTGTGGGAGCAGAGGCCAACCGTTTGTGCTCTACTCCCTGGGATGCTCGGCAGCCGAGCACGGGTGCCAAAGACGTTCCATTGTAATAGAATTTGAGTTGGGAAATGGAGGAGCGACAGCAATGCGGATGGCACCGTTGCAAAGCTGACGTTGTGCAGAAGAGGCACAGCACACGTTTTTTGCCCTGGCTCTTCAGCTGTGGGAGCAGAGGGCAACCATTCTTGCTGTACTCCCTGGGATGCTGGGCAGCCGAGCACGGGTGCCAAAGAGGTTCCATTGTAATGGACTTTGAGTTGGGAAATGGAGGAGCGACTGCAATGCGGATGGCACCGTTGCAAAGCTGACTTTCTGCAGAAGAGGCACAGCTCACGTTTTTTGCCCTGGCTCTTCGGCTGTGGGAACAGAGGCCAACCATTCGTGCTCTACACCCTGGGATGATGGACAGCCGAGCACGGGTGCCAAAGAGGTTCCATTGTAATGGACTTTGAGTTGGGAAATGGAGGAGCGACAGCAATGCGGATGGCACCGTTGCAAAGCTGACTTTCTGCAGAAGAGGCAGAGCTCAAGTTTTTTGCCCTGGCTCTTCGGCTGTGGGAGCAGAGGCCAACCGTTCGTGCTCTACTCCCTGGGATGCTGGGCAGCCGAGCACGGGTGAAAAAAAAAGAGGTTCCATTAGTAATGGACTTTGAGTTGGGAAATGGAGGAGCGACAGCAATGCGTATGGCACCGTTGCAAAGCTGACTTTCTGCAGAAGAGGCACAGCTCACGTTTTTTGCCCTGGCTCTTCGGCTGTGGGAGCAGAGGCTAGCCGTTCGTGCTCTACTCCCTGGGATGCTGGGCAGCCGAGCACGGGTGCCAAAGAGGTTCCATTGTAATGGACTTTGAGTTGGGAAATGGAGGAGCGACAGCAATGTGGATGGCACCGTTGCAAAGCTGACTTTCTGCAGAAGAGGCACAGCACATGTTTTTTGCCCTGGCTCTTCGGCTGTGTCAGCAATGGTCAACCGCTCGTGCTCTATTCCTTGGGATTCTGGGCAGCCAAGCACGGGTGCCAAAGTGGTTCCATTGTAATGGACTTTGAGTTGGGAAATGGAGGAGCGACAGCAATGCGGATGGCACCGTTGCAAAGCTGACTTTCTGCAGAAGAGGCACATCTCACGTTTTTTGCACTGGCTCTTCGGCTGTGGGAGCAGAGGCCAACCGTTCGTGCTCTACTCCCTGGGATGCTGGGCAGCCGAGCACAGGTGCCAAAGAGTTTCCATTGTAATGGACGTTGAGTTGGGAAATCGAGGAGCGACAGCAATGTGGATGGCACCGTTGCAAAGCTGACTTTCTGCAGAAGAGGCACAGCTCACGTTTTTTGCCCTGGCTCTTTGGCTGTGGGAGCAGAGGCCAACCGTTCGTGCTCTACTCCCTGGGATGCTGGGCAGCCGAGAACGGGTGCCAAAGAGGTTCCATTGTAATGGACTTTGAGTTGGGAAATGGAGGAGCGACAGCAATGTGGACGGCACCGTTGCAAAGCTGACGTTCTGCAGAAGAGGCACAGCTCACGTTTTTTGCCCTGGCTCTTCTGCTGTGGCAGCAGAGGCCAACCCTTCGTGCTCTACTCCCTGGGTTGCTGGGCAGCCGAGCACGAGTGCCAAAGAGGTGCCATTGTAATGGACTTTGAGTTGGGAAATGGAGAAGCGACAGCAATGTGGACGGCACCGTTGCAAAGCTGACGTTCTGCAGAAGAGGCACAGCTCACGTTTTTTGCCCTGGCTCTTCGGCTGTGGGAGCAGAGGCCAGCCATTCGTGCTCTACTCCCTGGGATGCTGGGCAGCAGAGCCCGGGTGAAAAAAAAAGAGGTTCCATTGTAATGGACTTTGAGTTGGGAAATGGAGGAGCAACAGCAATGCGGATGGCACCGTTGCAAAGCTGACTTTCTGCAAAAGAGGCACAGCTCAAGTTTTTTGCCCTGGCTCTTTGGCTGTGGGAGCAGAGGCCAAATGTTCGTGCTCTAAACCCTGGGATGCTGGGCAGCCGAGCACGGGTGCCAAAGAGGTTCCATTGTAATGGACTTTGAGTTGGGAAATGGAGGAGCGACAGCAATGCGGATGGCACCGTTGCAAAGCTGACTTTCTGCAAAAGAGGCACAGCTCAAGTTTTTTGCCCTGGCTCTTCAGCTGTGGGAGCAGAGGCCAACCATTCTTGCTGTATTCCCTGGGATGCTGGACAGCCGAGCACGGGTGCCAAAGAGGTTCCATTGTAATGGACTTTGAGTTGGGAAATGGAGGAGCGACTGCAATGCGGATGGCACCGTTGCAAAGCTGACTTTCTGCAGAAGAGGCACAGCTCAAGTTTTTTGCCCTGGCTCTTCGGCTGTGGGAGCAGAGGCCAAACGTTCGTGCTCTAAACCCTGGAATGCTGGACAGCCGAGCTCGGGTGCCAAAGAGGTTCCATTGTAATGGACTTTGAGTTGGGAAATGGAGGAGCGACAGCAATGCGGATGGCACCGTTGCAAAGCTGGCTTTCTGCAGAAGAGGCACAGCTCACGTTTTTTACCCTGGCTTTTCGGCTGTGGGAGCAGAGGCTAGCCGTTCGTGCTCTACTCCCTGGGATGCTGGGCAGCCGAGCACGGGTGCCAAAGAGGTTCCATTGTAATGGACTTTGAGTTGGGAAATGGAGGAGCGACAGCAATGCGGATGGCACCGTTGCAAAGCTGACTTTCTGCAGAAGAGGCACAGCACACGTTTTTTGCCCTGGCTCTTCGGCTGTGGGAGCAGTGGTCAACCGCTCGTGCTCTATTCCTTGGGATTCTGGGCAGCCAAGCACGGGTGCCAAAGTGGTTCCATTGTAATGGACTTTGAGTTGGGAAATGGAGGAGCGACAGCAATGCGGATGGCACCGTTGCAAAGCTGACTTTCTGCAGAAGAGGCATATCTCACGTTTTTTGCACTGGCTCTTCGGCTGTGGGAGCAGAGGCCAACCGTTCGTGCTCTACTCCCCGGGATGCTGGGCAGCCGAGCACAGGTGCCAAAGAGTTTCCATTGTAATGGACGTTGAGTTGGGAAATCGAGGAGCGACAGCAATGTGGATGGCACCGTTGCAAAGCTGACTTTCTGCAGAAGAGGCACAGGTCAAGTTTTTTGCCCTGGCTCTTTGGCTGTGGGAGCAGAGGCCAACCATTCGTGCTCTACTCCCTGGGATGCTGGGCAGCCGAGTACGGGTGCCAAAGAGGTTCCATTGTAATGGACTTTGAGTTGGGAAATGGAGGAGCGACAGCAATGCGGATGGCACCGTTGCAAAGCTGACTTTCTGCAGAAGAGGCACAGCTCAAGTTTTTTGCCCTGGCTCTTCAGCTGTGGGAGCAGAGGCCAACCATTCTTGCTGTACTCCCTGGAATGCTGGACAGCCGAGCACGGGTGCCAAAGAGGTTCCATTGTAATGGACTTTGAGTTGGGAAATGGAGGAGCGACTGCAATGCGGATGGCACCGTTGCCAAGCTGACTTTCTGCAGAAGAGGCACAGCTCACGTTTTTTGCCCTGGCTCTTCGGCTGTGGGAGCAGAGGCCAAGCATTCGTGCTCTACTCCCTGGGATGATGGGCAGCCGAGCACGGGTGCCAAAGAGGTTCCATTGTAATGGACTTTGAGTTGGGAAATGGAGGAGCGACTGCAATGCGGATGGCACCGTTGCAAAGCTGACGTTCTGCAGAAGAGGCACAGCTCACGTTTTTTGCCCTGGCTCTTCGGCTGTGGTAGCAGAGGCCAACCATTCGTGCTCTACACCCTGGGATGATGGGCAGCCGAGCACGGGTGCCAAAGAGGTTCCATTGTAATGGACTTTGAGTTGGGAAATGGAGGAGCGACAGCAATGCGGATGGCACCGTTGCAAAGCTGACTTTCTGCAGAAGAGGCAGAGCTCAAGTTTTTTGCCCTGGCTCTTCGGCTGTGGGAGCAGAGGCCAACCGTTTGTGCTCTACTCCCTGGGATGGTGGGCAGCCGAGCACGGGTGAAAAAAAAAGAGGTTCCATTAGTAATGGACTTTGAGTTGGGAAATGGAGGAGCGACAGCAATGTGGATGGCACCGTTGCAAAGCTGACGTTCTGCAGAAGAGGCACAGCTCACGTTTTTTGCACTGGCTCTTCGGCTGTGGGAGCAGAGGCCAACCGTTCGTGCTCTACTCCCTGGGATGCTGGGCAGCCGTGCCCGGATGCCAAAGAGGTTCCATTGTAATGGACTTTGAGTTGGGAAATGGAGGAGCGACAGCAATGCGTATGGCACCGTTGCAAAGCTGACTTTCTGCAGAAGAGGCACAGCTCAAGTTTTTTGCCCTGGCTCTTCGGCTGTGGGAGCAGAGGCCAGCCATTCGTGCTCTACTCCCTGGGATGCTGGGCAGCAGAGCCCGGGTGAAAAAAAAAGAGGTTCCATTGTAATGGACTTTGAGTTGGGAAATGGAGGAGCAACAGCAATGCGGATGGCACCGTTGCAAAGCTGACTTTCTGCAAAAGAGGCACAGCTCAAGTTTTTTGCCCTGGCTCTTCGGCTGTGGGAGCAGAGGCCAAACGTTCGTGCTCTAAACCCTGGAATGCTGGACAGCCGAGCACGGGTGCCAAAGAGGTTCCATTGTAATGGACTTTGAGTTGGGAAATGGAGGAGCGACAGCAATGCGGATGGCACCGTTGCAAAGCTGACTTTCTGCAGAAGAGGCACAGCTCACGTTTTTTGCCCTGGCTCTTCGGCTGTGGGAGCAGAGGCCAACCATTCGTGCTCTACACCCTGGGATGATGGGCAGCCGAGCCCGGGTGCCAAAGAGGTTCCATTGTAATGGACTTTGAGTTGGGAAATGGAGGAGCGACAGCAATGCGGATGGCACCGTTGCAAAGCTGACGTTCTGCAGAAGAGGCAGAGCTCAAGTTTTTTGCCCTGGCTCTTCGGCTGTGGGAGCAGAGGCCAACCGTTCGTGCTCTACTCCCTGGGATGATGGGCAGCCGAGCACGGGTGAAAAAAAAAGAGGTTCCATTAGTAATGGACTTTGAGTTGGGAAACGGAGGAGCGACAGCAATGCTGATGGCACCGTTGCAAAGCTGACGTTCTGCAGAAGAGGCACAACTCACGTTTTTTGCCCTGGCTCTTCGGCTGTGGGAGCAGAGGCCAACCGTTCGTGCTCTACTCCCTGGGATGCTGGGCAGCCGAGCACGGGTGAAAAAAAAAGAGGTTCCATTGTAATGGACTTTGAGTTGGGTAATCGAGGAGCGATAGCAATGTGGATGGCATCGTTGCAAAGCTGACGTTCTGCAGAAGAGGCACAGCTCACGTTTTTTGCCCTGGCTCTTCGGCTGTGGGAGCAGAGGCCAACCGTTCGTGCTCTACTCCCTGGCATGCTGGGCAGCCGAGCACGGGTGCCAAAGAGGTTCCATTGTAATGGACTTTGAGTTGGGAAATGGAGGAGCGACAGCAATGTGGATGGCACCGTTGCAAAGCTGACTTTCTGCAGAAGAGGCACAGCTCAAGTTTTTTGCCCTGGCTCTTCGGGTGTGGGAGCAGAGGCCAACCGTTCGTGCTCTACTCCCTGGGATGCTGGGCAGCCGAGCACGGGTGAAAAAACAAGAGGTTCCATTAGTAATGGACTTTGAGTTGGGAAATGGAGGAGCGACAGCAATGTGGACGGCACCGTTGCAAAGCTGACTTTCTGCAGAAGAGGCACAGGTCAAGTTTTTTGCCCTGGCTCTTTGGCTGTGGGAGCAGAGGCCAACCGTTCATGCTCTACTCCCTGGGATGCTGGGCAGCTGAGCACGGGTGCCAAAGAGGTTCCATTGTAATGGACTTTGAGTTGGGAAATGGAGAAGCGACAGCAATGTGGACGGCACCGTTGCAAAGCTGACTTTCTGCAGAAGAGGCACAGCTCACGTTTTTTGCCCTGGCTCTTAGGCTGTGGGAGCAGAGGCCAACCGTTCGTGCTCTACTCCCTGGGATGCTGGGCAGCCGAGCACGGGTGCCAAAGAGGTTCCATTGTAATGGACTTTGAGTTGGGAAATGGAGGAGCGACAGCAATGTGGATGGCACCGTTGCAAAGCTGACTTTCTGCAGAAGAGGCACAGCACACGTTTTTTGCCCTGGCTCTTCGGCTGTGTCAGCAGTGGTCAACCGCTCGTGCTCTATTCCTTGGGATTCTGGGCAGCCAAGCACGGGTGCCAAAGTGGTTCCATTGTAATGGACTTTGAGTTGGGAAATGGAGGAGCGACAGCAATGCGGATGGCACCGTTGCAAAGCTGACTTTCTGCAGAAGAGGCACATCTCACGTTTTTTGCACTGGCTCTTCGGCTGTGGGAGCAGAGGCCAACCGTTCGTGCTCTACTCCCTGGGATGCTGGGCAGCCGAGCACAGGTGCCAAAGAGTTTCCATTGTAATGGACGTTGAGTTGGGAAATGGAGGAGCGACAGCAATGTGGATGGCACCGTTGCAAAGCTGACTTTCTGCAGAAGAGGCACAGGTCAAGTTTTTTGCCCTGGCTCTTTGGCTGTGGGAGCAGAGGCCAACCGTTCGTGCTCTACTCCCTGGGATGCTTGGCAGCCGAGCACGGGTGCCAAAGAGGTTCCATTGTAATGGACTTTGAGTTGGGAAATGGAGAAGCGACAGCAATGTGGACGGCACCGTTGCAAAGCTGACGTTCTGCAGAAGAGGCACAGCTCACGTTTTTTGCCCTGGCTCTTCGGCTGTGGGAGCAGAGGCCAACCGTTCGTGCTCTACTCCCTTGGATGCTGGGCAGCCGAGCACGGGTGCCAAAGAGGTTCCATTGTAATGGACTTTGAGTTGGGAAATGGAGGAGCGACAGCAATGTGGAGGGCACCGTTGCAAAGCTGACTTTCTGCAGAAGAGGCACAGGTCCAGTTTTTTGCACTGGCTCTTCGGCTGTGGGAGCAGAGGCCAGCCATTCGTGCTCTACTCCCTGGGATGCTGGGCAGCAGAGCCCGGGTGAAAAAAAAAGAGGTTCCATTGTAATGGACTTTGAGTTGGGAAATGGAGGAGCGACTGCAATGCGGATGGCACCGTTGCAAAGCTGACTTTCTGCAGAAGAGGCACAGCTCACGTTTTTTGCCCTGGCTCTTCGGCTGTGGGAGCAGAGGCCAACCATTCGTGCTCTACACCCTGGGATGATGGGCAGCCGAGCACGGGTGCCAAAGAGGTTCCATTGTAATGGACTTTGAGTTGGGAAATGGAGGAGCGACAGCAATGCGGATGGCACCGTTGCAAAGCTGACTTTCTGCAGAAGAGGCAGAGCTCAAGTTTTTGCCCTGGCTCTTCGGCTGTGGGAGCAGAGGCCAACCGTTCGTGCTCTACTCCCTGGGATGCTGGGCAGCCGAGCACGGGTGAAAAAAAAAAAGGTTCCATTAGTAATGGACTTTCAGTAGGGAAATGGAGGAGCGACAGCAATGTGGATGGCACCGTTGCAAAGCTGACGTTCTGCAGAAGAGGCACAGCTCACGTTTTTTACCCTGGCTCTTCGGCTGTGGGAGCAGAGGCCAACCGTTCGTGCTCTACTCCCTGGCATGCTGGGCAGCCGTGCCCGGATGCCAAAGAGGTTCCATTGTAATGGACTTTGAGTTGGGAAATGGAGGAGCGACAGCAATGCGCATGGCACCGTTGCAAAGCTGACTTTCTGCAGAAGAGGCACAGCTCAAGTTTTTTGCCCTGGCTCTTCGGCTGTGGGAGCAGAGGCCAAACGTTCGTGCTCTAAACCCTGGAATGCTGGACAGCCGAGCTCGGGTGCCAAAGAGGTTCCATTGTAATGGACTTTGAGTTGGGAAATGGAGGAGCGAAAGCAATGCGGATGGCACCGTTGCAAAGCTGGCTTTCTGCAGAAGAGGCACAGCTCACGTTTTTTACCCTGGCTCTTCGGCTGTGGGAGCAGAGGCTAGCCGTTCGTGCTCTACTCCCTGGGATGCTGGGCAGCCGAGCAGGGGTGCCAAAGAGGTTCCATTGTAATGGACTTTGAGTTGGGAAATGGAGGAGCGACAGCAATGTGGATGGCACCGTTGCAAAGCTGACTTTCTGCAGAAGAGGCACAGGTCAAGTTTTTTGCCCTGGCTCTTTGGCTGTGGGAGCAGAGGCCAACCGTTCGTGCTCTACTCCCTGGGATGCTTGACAGCCGAGCACGGGTGCCAAAGAGGTTCCATTGTAATGGACTTTGAGTTGGGAAATGGAGAAGCGACAGCAATGCGGATGGCACCGTTGCAAAGCTGACTTTCTGCAGAAGAGGCACATCTCACGTTTTTTGCCCTGGCTCTTCGGCTGTGGGAGCAGAGGCCAACCGTTCGTGCTCTTCTGCCTGGGATGCTGGGCAGCCGAGCACGGGTGCCAAAGAGGTTCCATTGTAATGGACTTTGAGTTGGGAAATGGAGGAGCGACAGCAATGCGGATGGCACCGTTGCAAAGCTGACTTTCTGCAGAAGAGGCACAGCACACGTTTTTTGCCCTGGCTCTTCGGCTGTGGGAGCAGAGGCCAACCGTTCGTGCTCTACTCCCTGGGATGCTGGGCAGCCGAGCACGGGTGAAAAAAAAAGAGGTTCCATTGTAATGGACTTTGAGTTGGGAAATGGAGGAGCGACAGCACTGTGGATGGCACCGTTGCAAAGCTGACTTTCTGCAGAAGAGGCACAGCTCACGTTTTTTGCCCTGGCTCTTCGGCTGTGGGAGCAGAGGCCAACTGTTCGTACTCTACTCCTTGGGATGGTGGGTAGCCGAGCACGGGTGAAAAAGAAAGAGGTTCCATTGTAATGGACTTTGAGTTGGGAAATGGAGGAGCGACAGCAATGTGGATGGCATCGTTGCAAAGCTGACGTTCTGCAGAAGAGGCAGAGCTCAAGTTTTTTGCCCTGGCTCTTTGGCTGTGTCAGCAGAGGACAACCGTTTGTGCTCTACTCCCTGGGATGCTGGGCAGCCTAGCACGGGTGAAAAAAAAAGAGGTTCCATTGTAATGGACTTTGAGTTGGGAAATGGAGGAGCGACAGCAATGCGGATGGCACCGTTGCAAAGCTGACTTTCTGGAGAAGAGGCACAGCTCAAGTTTTTTGCCCTGGCTCTTCGGCTGTGGGAGCAGAGGCCAACCGTTCGTGCTCTACTCCCTGGGATGCTGGGCAGCCGAGCATGGATGAAAAAAATAGAGGTTCCATTGTAATGGACTTTGAGTTGGGAAATGGAGGAGCGACAGCAATGCGGATGGCACTGTTGCAAAGCTGACTTTCTGCAAAAGAGGCACAGCTCACGTTTTTTGCCCTGGCTCTTCGGCTGTGGGAGCAGAGGCCAACCATTCTTGCTGTAGTCCCTGGAATGCTGGACAGCCGAGCACGGGTGCCAAAGAGGTTCCATTGTAATGGACTTTGAGTTGGGAAATGGAGGAGCGAAAGCAATGCGGATGGCACCGTTGCAAAGCTGGCTTTCTGCAGAAGAGGCACAGCTCACGTTTTTTACCCTGGCTCTTCGGCTGTGGGAGCAGAGGCTAGCCGTTCGTGCTCTACTCCCTGGGATGCTGGGCAGCCGAGCACGGGTGCCAAAGAGGTTCCATTGTAATGGACTTTGAGTTGGGAAATGGAGGAGCGACAGCAATGCAGATGGCACCGTTGCAAAGCTGACTTTCTGCAGAAGAGGCACAGCACACGTTTTTTGCCCTGGCTCTTCGGCTGTGTCAGCAGTGGTCAACCGCTCGTGCTCTATTCCTTGGGATTCTGGGCAGCCAAGAACGGGTGCCAAAGTGGTTCCATTATAATGGACTTTGAGTTGGGAAATGGAGGAGCGACAGCAATGCTGAAGGCACCGTTGCAAAGCTGACTTTCTGCAGAAGAGGCACAGTTCAAGTTTTTTGCACTGGCTCTTCGGCTGTGGGAGCAGAGGCCAACCGTTCGTGCTCTACTCCCTGGGATGCTGGGCAGCCGAGCAAAAGTGCCAAAGAGTTTCCATTGTAATGGACTTTGAGTTGGGAAATCGAGGAGCGACAGCACTGTGGATGGCACCGTTGCAAAGCTGACTTTCTGCAGAAGAGGCACAGGTCAAGTTTTTTGCCCTGGCTCTTTGGCTGTGGGAGCAGAGGCCAACCGTTCGTGCTCTACTCCCTGGGATGCTTGACAGCCGAGCACGGGTGCCAAAGAGGTTCCATTGTAATGGACTTTGAGTTGGGAAATGGAGAAGCGACAGCAATGTGGACGGCACCGTTGCAAAGCTGACGTTCTGCAGAAGAGGCACAGCTCACGTTTTTTGCCCTGGCTCTTCGGGTGTGGGAGCAGAGGCCAACCGTTCGTGCTCTACTCCCTGGCATGCTGGGCAGCCGAGCACGGGTGCCAAAGAGGTGCCATTGTAATGGACTTTGAGTTGGGAAATGGAGGAGCGACAGCAATGCGGATGGCACCGTTGCCAAGCTGACTTTCTGCAGAAGAGGCACAGCTCACGTTTTTTGCCCTGGCTCTTCGGCTGTGGGAGCAGAGGCCAACCGTTCGTGCTCTACTCCCTGGGATGCTGGGCAGCTGAGCACGGGAGCCAAAGTTGTTCCATTGTAATGGACTTTGAGTTGGGAAAAGGAGGAGCGACAGCAATGCGGATGGCACCGTTGCCAAGCTGACTTTCTGTAGAAGAGGCACAGCTCAAGTTTTTTGCCCTGGCTTTTCAGCTGTGGGAGCAGAGGGCAACCGTTCGTGCTCTACTCCCTGGGATGCTGGGCAGCCGAGCACGGGTGAAAAAAAAAAGAGGTTCCATTGTAATGGACTTTGAGTTGGGAAATGGAGGAGCTACAGCAATGTGGACGGCACCGTTGCAAAGCTGACTTTCTGCAGAAGAGGCACAGCTCATGTTTTTTGCCCTGGCTCTTCGGCTGTGGGAGCAGAGGCCAACCGTTCGTGCTCTACTCCCTGGCATGCTGGGCAGCCGAGCACGGGTGCCAAAGAGGTTCCATTGTAATGGACTTTGAGTTGGGAAATGGAGGAGCGACAGCACTGTGGATGGCACCGTTGCAAAGCTGACTTTCTGCAGAAGAGGCAGAGCTCAAGTTTTTTGCCCTGGCTCTTCGGCTGTGGGAGCATAGGCCAACCGTTCGTACTCTACTACTTGGGTGGCTGGGCAGCCGAGCACGGGTGAAAAAAAAGAGGTTCCACTGTAATGGACTTTGAGTAGGGAAATGGAGGAGCGACAGCAATGCGGATGGCACCGTTGCAAAGGTGACTTTCTGCAGAAGAGGCACATCTCACGTTTTTTGCCCTGGCTCTTCGGCTGTGGGAGCAGAGGCCAACCGTTCGTGCTCTACTCCCTGGGATGCTGGGCAGCCGAGCACGGGTGCCAAAGATGTTCCATTGTAATGGACTTTGAGTTGGGAAATGGAGGAGCGACAGCAATGCGGATGGCACCGTTGCAAAGCTGACTTTCTGCAGAAGAGGCACAGCTCAAGTTTTTTGCCCTGGCTCTTCGGCTGTGGCAGCAGAGGCCAACCGTTCGTGCTCTACTCCCTGGGATGCTGGGCAGCCGAGCACGGGTGAAAAAAAAAGAGGTTCCATTGTAATGGACTTTGAGTTGGGAAATGGAGGAGCGACAGCACTGTGGATGGCACCGTTGCAAAGCTGACTTTCTGCAGAAGAGGCACAGCTCAAGTTTTTTGCCCTGGCTCTTCGGCTGTGGGAGCAGAGGCCAACCGTTCGTACTCTACTCCTTGGGATGGTGGGTAGCCGAGCACGGGTGAAAAAGAAAGAGGTTCCATTGTAATGGTCTTTGAGTTGGGAAATGGAGGAGCGACAGCAATGTGGACGGCATCGTTGCAAAGCTGACGTTCTGCAGAAGAGGCAGAGCTCAAGTTTTTTGCCCTGGCTCTTTGGCTGTGGGAGCAGAGGCCAACCGTTTGTGCTCTACTCCCTGGGATGCTGGGCAGCCTAGCACGGGTGAAAAAAAAAGAGGTTCCATTGTAATGGACTTTGAGTTGGGAAATGGAGGAGCGACAGCAATGCGGATGGCACCGTTGCAAAGCTGACTTTCTGGAGAAGAGGCACAGCTCAAGTTTTTTGCCCTGGCTCTTCGGCTGTGGGAGCAGAGGCCAACCGTTCGTGCTCTACTCCCTGGGATGCTGGGCAGCCGAGCATGGATGAAAAAAAAAGAGGTTTCATTGTAATGGACTTTGAGTTGGGAAATGGAGGAGTGACAGCAATGCGGATGGCACCATTGCAAAGCTGACTTTCTGCAGAAGAGGCACAGCTCACGTTTTTTGCCCTGGCTCTTCGGCTGTGGGAGCAGAGGCTAACCGTTCGTGCTCTACTCCCTGGGAGGCTGGGCAGCCGAGCACGGGTGCCAAAGAGGTTCCATTGTAATGGACTTTGAGTTGGGAAATGGAGGAGCGACAGCAATGCAGATGGCACCGTTGCAAAGCTGACTTTCTGCAGAAGAGGCACAGCTCACGTTTTTTGCCCTGGCTCTTCGGCTGTGTCAGCAGTGGTCAACCGCTCGTGCTCTATTCCTTGGGATTCTGGGCAGCCAAGAACGGGTGCCAAAGTGGTTCCATTATAATGGACTTTGAGTTGGGAAATGGAGGAGCGACAGCAATGCGGATGGCACCGTTGCAAAGCTGACTTTCTGCAGAAGAGGCACATCTCACGTTTTTTGCACTGGCTCTTCGGCTGTGGGAGCAGAGGCCAACCGTTCGTGCTCTACTCCCTGGGATGCTGGGCAGCCGAGCAAAAGTGCCAAAGAGTTTCCATTGTAATGGACTTTGAGTTGGGAAATCGAGGAGCGACAGCACTGTGGATGGCACCGTTGCAAAGCTGACTTTCTGCAGAAGAGACACAGCTCACGTTTTTTGCCCTGGCTCTTCGGCTGTGGGAGCAGAGGCTAACCGTTCGTGCTCTACTCCCTGGGAGGCTGGGCAGCCGAGCACGGGTGCCAAAGAGGTTCCATTGTAATGGACTTTGAGTTGGGAAATGGAGGAGTGACAGCAATGCGGATGGCACCATTGCAAAGCTGACTTTCTGCAGAAGAGGCACAGCTCACGTTTTTTGCCCTGGCTCTTCGGCTGTGGGAGCAGAGGCTAACCGTTCGTGCTCTACTCCCTGGGAGGCTGGGCAGCCGAGCAAAAGTGCCAAAGAGGTTCCATTGTAATGGACTTTGAGTTGGGAAATGGAGGAGCGACAGCACTGTGGATGGCACCGTTGCAAAGCTGACTTTCTGCAGAAGAGGCAGAGCTCAAGTTTTTTGCCCTGGCTCTTCGGCTGTGGGTGCAGAGGCCAACCGTTCGTGCTCTACTCCCTGGGATGCTGGGCAGCCGAGCACGGGTGAAAAAAAAAGAGGTTTCATTGTAATGGACTTTGAGTTGGGAAATGGAGGAGTGACAGCAATGCGGATGGCACCATTGCAAAGCTGACTTTCTGCAGAAGAGGCACAGCTCACGTTTTTTGCACTGGCTCTTCGGCTGTGGGAGCAGAGGCCAACCGTTCGTGCTCTACTCCCTGGGATGCTGGGCAGCCGAGCAAAAGTGCCAAAGAGTTTCCATTGTAATGGACTTTGAGTTGGGAAATCGAGGAGCGACAGCACTGTGGATGGCACCGTTGCAAAGCTGACTTTCTGCAGAAGAGACACAGCTCACGTTTTTTGCCCTGGCTCTTCGGCTGTGGGAGCAGAGGCTAACCGTTCGTGCTCTACTCCCTGGGAGGCTGGGCAGCCGAGCACGGGTGCCAAAGAGGTTCCATTGTAATGGACTTTGAGTTGGGAAATGGAGGAGTGACAGCAATGCGGATGGCACCATTGCAAAGCTGACTTTCTGCAGAAGAGGCACAGCTCACGTTTTTTGCCCTGGCTCTTCGGCTGTGGGAGCAGAGGCTAACCGTTCGTGCTCTACCCCCTGGGAGGCTGGGCAGCCGAGCAAAAGTGCCAAAGAGGTTCCATTGTAATGGACTTTGAGTTGGGAAATGGAGGAGCGACAGCACTGTGGATGGCACCGTTGCAAAGCTGACTTTCTGCAGAAGAGGCAGAGCTCAAGTTTTTTGCCCTGGCTCTTCGGCTGTGGGAGCAGAGGCCAACCGTTCGTGCTCTACTCCCTGGGATGCTGGGCAGCCGAGCACGGGTGAAAAAAAAAGAGGTTCCATTGTAATGGACTTTGAGTTGGGTAATCGAGGAGCGATAGCAATGTGGATGGCATCGTTGCAAAGCTGACGTTCTGCAGAAGAGGCACAGCTCACGTTTTTTGCCCTGGCTCTTCGGCTGTGGGAGCAGAGGCCAACCGTTCGTGCTCTACTCCCTGGCATGCTGGGCAGCCGAGCACGGGTGCCAAAGAGGTTCCATTGTAATGGACTTTGAGTTGGGAAATGGAGGAGCGACAGCAATGTGGATGGCACCGTTGCAAAGCTGACTTTCTGAAGAAGAGGCACAGCTCAAGTTTTTTGCCCTGGCTCTTCGGGTGTGGGAGCAGAGGCCAACCGTTCGTGCTCTACTCCCTGGGATGCTGGGCAGCCGAGCACGGGTGAAAAAACAAGAGGTTCCATTAGTAATGGACTTTGAGTTGGGAAATGGAGGAGCGACAGCAATGTGGACGGCACCGTTGCAAAGCTGACTTTCTGCAGAAGAGGCACAGGTCAAGTTTTTTGCCCTGGCTCTTTGGCTGTGGGAGCAGAGGCCAACTGTTCATGCTCTACTCCCTGGGATGCTGGGCAGCTGAGCACGGGTGCCAAAGAGGTTCCATTGTAATGGACTTTGAGTTGGGAAATGGAGAAGCGACAGCAATGTGGACGGCACCGTTGCAAAGCTGACTTTCTGCAGAAGAGGCACAGCTCACGTTTTTTGCCCTGGCTCTTCAGCTGTGGGAGCAGAGGCCAACCGTTCGTGCTCTACTCCCTGGGTTGCTGGGCAGCCGAGCACAGGAGCCAAAGAGGTGCCATTGTAATGGACTTTGAGTTGGGAAATGGAGGAGCGACAGCAATGCGGATGGCACTGTTGCAAAGCTGACTTTCTGCAGAAGAGGCACAGCTCACGTTTTTTGCCCTGGCTCTTCGGCTGTGGGAGCAGAGGCCAACCGTTCGTGCTCTACTCCCTGGGATGCTGGGCAGCCGAGCACGGGTGCCAAAGAGGTTCCATTGTAATGGACTTTGAGTTGGGAAATGGAGGAGCGACAGCAATGTGGATGGCACCGTTGCAAAGCTGACTTTCTGCAGAAGAGGCACAGCTCAAGTTTTCTGCCCTGGCTCTTCGGCTGTGGGAGCAGAGGCCAACCGTTCGTGCTCTACTCCCTGGGATGATGGGCAGCCGAGCACGGGTGCCAAAGAGGTTCCATTGTAATGGACTTTGAGTTGGGAAATGGAGGAGCGACAGCAATGCGGATGGCACCGTTGCCAAGCTGACATTTTGCAGAAGAGGCACAGCTCAAGTTTTTTGCCCTGGCTCTTCGGCTGTGGGAGCAGAGGCTAACCGTTCGTGCTCTACTCCCTGGGATGCTGGGCAGCCGAGCACGGGTGAAAAAAAAAGAGGTTCCATTGTAATGGACTTTGAGTTGGGAAATGGAGGAGCGACAGCAATGTGGATGGCACCGTTGCAAAGCAGACGTTCTGCAGAAGAGGCAGAGCTCAAGTTTTTTGCCCTGGCTCTTCGGCTGTGTCAGCAGTGGTCAACCGTTCGTGCTCTATTCCTTGAGATGCTGGGAAGCCAAGCATGGGTGCCAAAGTGGTTCCATTGTAATGGACTTTGAGTTGGGAAATGGAGGAGTGACAGCAATGCGGATGGCACCGTTGCAAAGCTGACTTTCTGCAGAAGAAGCACAGCTCAAGTTTTTTGCCCTGGCTCTTCGGCTGTGGGAGCAGAGGCCAACCGTTCGTGCTGTACTCCCTGGGATGCTGGGCAGCCGAGCCCTTGTGCCAAAGATGTTCCATTGTAATGGACTTTGAGTTGGGAAATGGAGGAGCGACAGCAATGCGGATGGCACCGTTGCAAAGCTGACTTTCTGCAGAAGAGGCACAGCTCAAGTTTTTTGCCCTGGCTCTTCGGCTGTGGGAGCAGAGGCCAACCGTTCGTGCTCTACTCCCTGGGATGCTGGGCAGCCGAACACGGGTGCCAAAGAGGTTCCATTGTAATGGACTTTGAGTTGGGAAATGGAGGAGCGACAGCAATGCGGATGGCACCGTTGCAAAGCTGACATTCTGCAGAAGAGGCACAGCTCAAGTTTTTTGCCCTGGCTCTTCGGCTGTGGGAGCAGAGGCCAACCGTTGGTGCTCTACTCCCTGGGATGCTGGGCAGCCGAGCACGGGTGAAAAAAAAAGAGGTTCCATTAGTAATGGACTTTGAGTTGGGAAATGGAGGAGCGACAGCAATGTGCATGGCACCGTTGCAAAGCTGACATTCTGCAGAAGAGGCACAGCTCACGTTTTTTGCCCTGGCTCTTCGTCTGTGGGAGCAGAGGCCAACCGTTCGTGCTCTACTCCCTGGGATGCTGGGCAGCCGTGCCCGGATGCCAAAGAGGTTCCATTGTAATGGACTTTGAGTTGGGAAATGGAGGAGCGACAGCAATGCGGATGGCACCGTTGCAAAGCTGACTTTCTGCAGAAGAGGCACATCTCACGTTTTTTGCCCTGGCTCTTCGGCTGTGGGAGCAGAGGCCAACCGTTCGTGCTCTACTCCCTGGGATGCTGGGCAGCCGAGCACGGGTGCCAAAGAGGTTCCATTGTAATGGACTTTGAGTTGGGAAATGGAGGAGCGACAGCAATGTGGATGGCACCGTTGCAAAGCTGACTTTCTGCAGAAGAGGCACAGCTCAAGTTTTTTGCCCTGGCTCTTCGGCTGTGGGAGCAGAGGCCAACCGTTCATGCTCTACTCCCTGGGATGCTGGGCAGCCGAGCACGGGTGCCAAAGAGGTTCCATTGTAATGGACTTTGAGTTGGGAATTGGAGAAGCGACAGCAATGTGGACGGCACCGTTGCAAAGCTGACTTTCTGCAGAAGAGGCACAGCTCAAGTTTTTTGCCCTGGCTCTTCGGCTGTGGGAGCAGAGGCCAACCGTTCATGCTCTACTCCCTGGGATGCTGGGCAGCCGAGCACGGGTGCCAAAGAGGTTCCATTGTAATGGACTTTGAGTTGGGAAATGGAGGAGCGACAGCAATGTGGATGGCACCGTTGCAAAGTGAACTTTCTGCAGGAGAGGCACAGCTCAAGTTTTTTGCCCTGGCTCTTCGGCTGTGGGAGCAGAGGCCAACCGTTCGTGCTCTACTCCTTGGGAGACTGGGCAGCCGAGCACGGGTGAAAAAAAAGAGGTTCCATTGTAATGGACTTTGATTTGGGAAATGGAGGAGCGACAGCACTGTGGAAGGCACCGTTGCAAAGCTGACTTTCTGCAGAAGAGGCACAGCTCAAGTTTTTTGCCCTGGCTCTTCGGCTGTGGGAGCAGAGGCCAACCGTTCGTGCTCTACTCCCTGGGATGCTGGGCAGCCGAGCACGGGTGAAAAAAAAAGAGGTTCCATTGTAATGGACTTTGAGTTGGGTAATCGAGGAGCGACAGCAATGTGGAAGGCATCGTTGCAAAGCTGACGTTCTGCAGAAGAGGCACAGCTCACGTTTTTTGCCCTGGCTCTTCGGCTGTGTCAGCAGTGGTCAACCGTTCGTGCTCTATTCCTTGAGATGCTGGGCAGCCAAGCACGGGTGACAAAGTGGTTCCATTGTAATGGACTTTGAGTTGGGAAATGGAGGAGCGACAGCAAAGCGGATGGCACCGTTGCCAAGCTGACTTTCTGCAGAAGAGGCACAGCTCAAGTTTTTTGCCCTGGCTCTTTGGCTGTGGCAGCAGAGGCCAACCGTTCGTGCTCTACTCCTTGGGAGGCTGGGCAGCCGAGCACGGGTGAAAAAAAAGAGGTTCCATTGTAATGGACTTTGAGTTGGGAAATGGAGGAGCGACAGCACTGTGGAAGGCACCGTTGCAAAGCTGACTTTCTGCAGAAGAGGCACAGGTCAAGTTTTTTGCCCTGGCTCTTCGGCTGTGGGAGCAGAGGCCAACCGTTCGTGCTCTACTCCCTGGGATGCTGGGCAGCCGAGCACGGGTGAAAAAAAAAGAGGTTCCATTAGTAATGGACTTTGAGTTGGGAAATGGAGGAGCGACAGCAATGTGCATGGCACCGTTGCAAAGCTGACATTCTGCAGAAGAGGCACACCTCACGTTTTTTGCCCTGGCTCTTCGTCTGTGGGAGCAGAGGCCAACCGTTCGTGCTCTACTCCCTGGGATGCTGGGCAGCCGTGCCCGGATGCCAAAGAGGTTCCATTGTAATGGACTTTGAGTTGGGAAATGGAGGAGCGACAGCAATGCGGATGGCACCGTTGCAAAGCTGACTTTCTGCAGAAGAGGCACATCTCACGTTTTTTGCCCTGGCTCTTCGGCTGTGGGAGCAGAGGCCAACCGTTCGTGCTCTACTCCCTGGGATGCTGGGCAGCCGAGCACGGGTGCCAAAGAGGTTCCATTGTAATGGACTTTGAGTTGGGAAATGGAGGAGCGACAGCAATGTGGATGGCACCGTTGCAAAGCTGACTTTCTGCAGAAGAGGCACAGCTCAAGTTTTTTGCCCTGGCTCTTCGGCTGTGGGAGCAGAGGCCAACCGTTCGTGCTCTACTCCCTGGGATGCTGGGCAGCCGAGCACGGGTGCCAAAGAGGTTCCATTGTAATGGACTTTGAGTTGGGAATTGGAGAAGCGACAGCAATGTGGACGGCACCGTTGCAAAGCTGACGTTCTGCAGAAGAGGCACAGCTCACGTTTTTTGCCCTGGCTCTTAGGCTGTGGGAGCAGAGGCCAACCGTTCGTGCTCTACTCCCTGGGTTGCTGGGCAGCCGAGCACGGGTGCCAAAGAAGTGCCATTGTAATGGACTTTGAGTTGGGAAAAGGAGGAGCGACAGCAATGCGGATGGCACCGTTGCAAAGCTGACT
Source organism: Psittacula echo (assembly GCF_963264785.1). NCBI lineage: Eukaryota > Metazoa > Chordata > Aves > Psittaciformes > Psittacidae > Psittacula > Psittacula echo. Next base: position 1,665,479 of record NC_137748.1, read on the forward strand.
TTCTGCAGAAGAGGCACAGCTCAAGTTTTTTGCCCTGGCTCTTCGGCTGTGGGAGCAGAGGCCAACCGTTCGTGCTCTACTCCCTGGGATGCTGAGCAGCCGAGCACGGGTGAAAAAAAAAGAGGTTCCATTGTAATGGACTTTTTGTTGGGAAATGGAGGAGCGACAGCAATGTGGACGGCACCGTTGCAAAGCTGACGTTCTGCAGAAGAGGCAAAGCTCACGTTTTTGGCCCTGGCTCTTCGGCTGTGGGAGCAGAGGCCAACCGTTCGTGCTCTACTCCCTGGGATGCTGGGCAGCTGAGCACGGGTGCCAAAGAGGTTCCATTGTAATGGACTTTGAGTTGGGAAATGGAGGAGCGACAGCAATGTGGATGGCACCGTTGCAAAGTGAACTTTCTGCAGGAGAGGCACAGCTCAAGTTTTTTGCCCTGGCTCTTCGGCTGTGGGAGCAGAGGCCAACCGTTCGTGCTCTACTCCTTGGGAGACTGGGCAGCCGAGCACGGGTGAAAAAAAAGAGGTTCCATTGTAATGGACTTTGATTTGGGAAATGGAGGAGCGACAGCACTGTGGAAGGCACCGTTGCAAAGCTGACTTTCTGCAGAAGAGGCACAGCTCAAGTTTTTTGCCCTGGCTCTTCGGCTCTGGGAGCAGAGGCCAACCGTTCGTGCTCTACTCCCTGGGATGCTGGGCAGCCGAGCACGGGTGAAAAAAAAAGAGGTTCCATTGTAATGGACTTTGAGTTGGGTAATCGAGGAGCGACAGCAATGTGGAAGGCATCGTTGCAAAGCTGACGTTCTGCAGAAGAGGCACAGCTCACGTTTTTTGCCCTGGCACTTCGGCTGTGGGAGCAGAGGCCAACCGTTTGTGTTCTACTCCCTGGGATTGTGGGCAGCCGAGCACGGGTGAAAAAAAAAGAGGTTCCATTGTAATGGACTTTGAGTTGGGAAATGGAGGAGCGACAGCAATGTGGATGGCACCGTTGCAAAGCTGACGTTCTGCAGAAGAGGCACAGCTCAAGTTTTTTGCCCTGGCTCTTCGGCTGTGTCAGCAGTGGTCAACCGTTCGTGCTCTATTCCTTGAGATGCTGGGCAGCCAAGCACGGGTGACAAAGTGGTTCCATTGTAATGGACTTTTTGTTGGGAAATGGAGGAGCGACAGCAAAGCGGATGGCACCGTTGCCAAGCTGACTTTCTGCAGAAGAGGCACAGCTCAAGTTTTTTGCCCTGGCTCTTTGGCTGTGGCAGCAGAGGCCAACCGTTCGTGCTCTACTCCTTGGGAGGCTGGGCAGCCGAGCACGGGTGAAAAAAAAGAGGTTCCATTGTAATGGACTTTGAGTTGGGAAATGGAGGAGCGACAGCACTGTGGAAGGCACCGTTGCAAAGCTGACTTTCTGCAGAAGAGGCACAGGTCAAGTTTTTTGCCCTGGCTCTTCGGCTGTGGGAGCAGAGGCCAACCGTTCGTGCTCTACTCCCTGGGATGCTGGGCAGCCGAGCACGGGTGAAAAAAAAAGAGGTTCCATTAGTAATGGACTTTGAGTTGGGAAATGGAGGAGCGACAGCAATGTGGATGGCACCGTTGCAAAGCTGACATTCTGCAGAAGAGGCACAGCTCACGTTTTTTGCCCTGGCTCTTCGGCTGTGGGAGCAGAGGCCAACCGTTCGTGCTCTACTCCCTGGGATGCTGGGCAGCCGTGCCCGGGTGCCAAAGAGGTTCCATTGTAATGGACTTTGAGTTGGGAAATGGAGGAGCGACAGCAATGCGGATGGCACCGTTGCAAAGCTGACTTTCTGCAGAAGAGGCACATCTCACGTTTTTTGCCCTGGCTCTTCGGCTGTGGGAGCAGAGGCCAACCGTTCGTGCTCTACTCCCTGGGATGCTGGGCAGCCGAGCACGGGTGCCAAAGAGGTTCCATTGTAATGGACTTTGAGTTGGGAAATGGAGAAGCGACAGCAATGCAGATGGCACCGTTGCAAAGCTGACTTTCTGCAGAAGAGGCACAGCTCAAGTTTTTTGCCCTGGCTCTTCGGCTATGGGAGCAGAGGCCAACCGTTCGTGCTCTACTCCCTGGGATGCTGGGCAGCCGAGCACGGGTGAAAAAAAAAGAGGTTCCATTGTAATGGACTTTGAGTTGGGAAATGGAGGAGCGACAGCAATGTGGATGGCACCGTTGCAAAGCTGACTTTCTGCAGAAGAGGCACAGCTCACGTTTTTTGCCCTGGCTCTTCGGCTGTGGGAGCAGGAGCCATCCGTTCGTGCTCTACTCCCTGGGATGCTGTGCAGCCGAGCACGGGTGCCAAAGAGGTTCCATTGTAATGGACTTTGAGTTGGGAAATGGAGGAGCGACAGCAATGCGGATGGCACCGTTGCAAAGCTGACTTTCTGCAGAAGAGGCACAGCTCAAGTTTTTTGCCCTGGCTCTTCGGCTGTGGGAGCAGAGGCCAACTGTTTGTGCTCTACTCCCTGGGATGCTGGGCAGCCGAGCACGGGTGCCAAAGACGTTCCATTGTAATGGACATTGTTTTGGCAAGTCGAGGAGCGACAGCAATGCGGATGGCACCGTTGCAAAGCTGACTTTCTGCAGAAGAGGCACAGCTCAAGTTTTTTGCCCTGGCTCTTCGGCTGTGGGAGCAGAGGCCAACCCTTTGTGCTCTACTCCATGGGATGCTGGGCAGCCGAGCACGGGTGCCAAAGATGTTCCATTGTAATGGACTTTGAGTTGGGAAATCTTGGTGCGACAGCAAACCGGATGGCACCGTTGCAAAGCTGACTTTCTGCAGAAGAGGCAGAGCTCAAGTTTTTTGCCCTGGCTCTTCGGCTGTGGGAGCAGAGGCCAACCGTTCATGCTCTACTCCCTGGGATGCTGGGCAGCCGAGCACGGGTGAAAAAATAAGAGGTTCCATTGTAATGGACTTTGAGTTGGGAAATGGAGGAGCGACAGCAATGCGGATGGCACCGTTGCAAAGCTGACGTTCTGCAGAAGAGGCACAGCTCAAGTTTTTTGCCCTGGCTCTTCGGCTGTGGGAGCAGAGGCCAACCGTTCGTGCTCTACTCCCTGGGATGCTGGGCAGCCGAGCACGGGTGAAAAAAATAGAGGTTCCATTGTAATGGACTTTGAGTTGGGAAATGGAGGAGCGACAGCAATGCGGATGGCACTGTTGCAAAGCTGATTTTCTGCAGAAGAGGCACAGCTGAAGTTTTTTGCCCTGGCTCTTCGGCTGTGGGAGCAGAGGCCAACCGTTCATGCTCTACTCCCTGGAATGCTGGGCAGCCGAGCACAGGTGCCAAAGAGGTTCCATTGTAATGGACTTTGAGTTGGGAAATGGAGAAGCGACAGCAATGCGGATGGCACCGTTGCAAAGCTGACTTTCTGCAGAAGAGGCAGAGCTCAAGTTTTTTGCCCTGGCTCTTCGGCTATGGGAGCAGAGGCCAACCGTTCGTGCTCTACTCCCTGGGATGCTGGGCAGCCGAGCACGGGTGAAAAAAAAAGAGGTTCCATTGTAATGGACTTTGAGTTGGGAAATGGAGGAGCGACAGCAATGTGGATGGCACCGTTGCAAAGCTGACTTTCTGCAGAAGAGGCACAGCTCACGTTTTATGCCCTGGCTCTTCGGCTGTGGGAGCAGGAGCCATCCGTTCGTGCTCTACTCCCTGGGATGCTGGGCAGCCGAGCACGGGTGCCAAAGTGGTTCCATTGTAATGGACTTTGAGTTGGGAAATGGAGGAGCGACAGCAATGCGGATGGCACCGTTGCAAAGCTGACTTTCTGCAGAAGAGGCACAGCTCAAGTTTTTTGCCCTGGCTCTTCGGCTGTGGGAGCAGAGGCCAACCGTTCTTGCTCTAGTCCCTGGGATGCTGGGCAGCCGAGCACGGGTGCCAAAGTGGTTCCATTTTAATGGACTTTGAGTTGGGAAATCGAGGAGCGACAGCAATGCAGATGGCACCGTTGCAAAGCTGACTTTCTGCAGAAGAGGCACAGCTCAAGTTTTTTGCCCTGGCTCTTCGGCTGTGGGAGCAGAGGCCAACCGTTCGTGCTCTACTCCCTGGGATGCTGGGCAGCCGAGCACGGGTGCCAAAGAGGTTCCATTGTAATGGACTTTGAGTTGGGAAATGGAGGAGCGACAGCAATGCGGATGGCACCGTTGCAAAGCTGACTTTCTGCAGAAGAGGCACAGCTCAAGTTTTTTGCCCTGGCTCTTCGGCTGTGGGAGCAGAGGCCAACCGTTCGTGCTCTACTCCCTGGGATGCTGGGCAGCCGAGCACGGGTGCCAAAGTGGTTCCATTGTAATGGACTTTGAGTTGGGAAATGGAGGAGCGACAGCAATGCGGATGCACCGTTGCAAAGCTGACTTTCTGCAGAAGAGGCACAGCTCAAGTTTTTTGCCCTGGCTCTTCGGCTGTGGGAGCAGAGGCCAACCGTTCGTGCTCTACACCCTGGGATGCTGGGCAGCCGAGCACGGGTGCCAAAGAAGTTCCATTGTAATGGACTTTGAGTTGGGAAATGGAGCAGACACAGCAGTGCCGATGGCACCGTTGCCAAGCTGACTTTCTGCAGAAGAGGCACAGCTCAAGTTTTTTGCCCTGGCTCTTCGACTGTGGGAGCAGAGGCCAAGCATTCGTGCTTTACTCCCTGGGATGCTGGGCAGCCGAGCACGGGTGCCAAAGAGGTTCCATTGTAATGGACTTTGAGTTGGGAAATGGAGGAGCGACAGCAATGCGGATGGCACCGTTGCAAAGCTGACTTTCTGCAGAAGAGGCACAGCTCAAGTTTTTTGCCCTGGCTCTTCGGCTGTGGGAGCAGAGGCCAACCGTTCGTGCTCTACTCCCTGGGATGCTGGGCAGCCGAGCACGGGTGCCAAAGAGGTTCCATTGTAATGGACTTTGAGTTGGGAAATGGAGGAGCGACAGCAATGCGGATGGCACAGTGCCAAGCTGACTTTCTGCAGAAGAGGCACAGCTCAAGTTTTTTGCCCTGGCTCTTCGGCTGTGGGAGCAGAGGCCAACCGTTCGTGCTCTACTCCCTGGGATGCTGGGCAGCCGAGCACGGGTGCCAAAGTGGTTCCATTGTAATGGACTTTGAGTTGGGAAACCGAGGAGCGACAGTAATGCGGATGGCACCGTTTCAAAGCTGACTTTCTGCAGAAGAGGCACAGCTCAAGTTTTTTCCCTGGCTCTTCGGCTGTGGGAGCAGAGGCCAACCGTTCGTGCTGTACTCCCTGGGATGCTGGGCAGCCGAGCACGGGTGCCAAAGAGGTTCCATTGTAATGGGCTTTGAGTTGGGAAATGGAGGAGCAACAGCAATGCGGATGGCACCGTTGCAAAGCTGACTTTCTGCAGAAGAGGCACAGCTCAAGTTTTTTGCCCTGGCTCTTCGGCTGTGGGAGCAGAGGCCAACCGTTCGTGCTCTACTCCCTGGGATGCTGGGCAGCAGAGCACGGGTGCCAAAGAGGTTCCATTGTAATGGACTTTGAGTTGGGAAATGGAGGAGCGACAGCAATGCGGATGGCACAGTGCCAAGCTGACTTTCTGCAGAAGAGGCAGAGCTCAAGCTTTTTGCCCTGGCTCTTCGGCTGTGGGAGCAGAGGCCAACCGTTCGTGCTCTACTCCCTGGGATGCTGGGCAGCCGAGCACGGGTGCCAAAGAGGTTCCATTGTAATGGACTTTGAGTTGGGAAATGGAGGAGCGACAGCAATGCGGATGGCACCGTTGCAAAGCTGACTTTCTGCAGAAGAGGCACAGCTCAAGTTTTTTGCCCTGGCTTTTCGGCTGTGGGAGCAGAGGCCAACCGTTCGTGCTCTACTCCCTGGGATGCTGGGCAGCCGAGCACGGCTGAAAAAAAAAGAGGTTCCATTGTAATGGACTTTGAGTTGGGTAATCGAGGAGCGACAGCAATGTGGAAGGCATCGTTGCAAAGCTGACGTTCTGCAGAAGAGGCACAGCTCACGTTTTTTGCCCTGGCTCTTCGGCTGTGGGAGCAGAGGCCAACCGTTTGTGCTCTACTCCCTGGGATGCTGGGCAGCCGAGCACGGGTGAAAAAAAAAGAGGTTCCATTGTAATGGACTTTGAGTTGGGAAATGGAGGAGCGACAGCAATGTGGATGGCACCGTTGCAAAGCTGACGTTCTGCAGAAGAGGCACAGCTCAAGTTTTTTGCCCTGGCTCTTCGGCTGTGTCAGCAGTGGTCAACCGTTCGTGCTCTATTCCTTGAGATGCTGGGCAGCCAAGCACGGGTGCCAAAGTGGTTCCATTGTAATGGACTTTGAGTTGGGAAACGGAGGAGTGACAGCAATGCGGATGGCATCGTTGCAAAGCTGACTTTCTGCAGAAGAAGCACAGCTCAAGTTTTTTGCCCTGGCTCTTCGGCTGTGGGAGCAGAGGGCAACCATTCTTGCTGTACTCCCTGGAATGCTGGACAGCCGAGCACGGGTGCCAAAGAGGTTCCATTGTAATGGACTTTGAGTTGGGAAATGGAGGAGTGACAGCAATGCGGATGGCACCGTTGCAAAGCTGACTTTCTGCAGAAGAGGCACAGCTCACGTTTTTTGCCCTGGCTCTTCGGCTGTGGGAGCAGAGGCTAACCATTCGTGCTCTACTCCCTGGGGTGCTGGGCAGCCGAGCACGGGAGCCAAAGAGGTTCCAATGTAATGGACTTTGAGTTGGGAAACGGAGGAGCGACAGCAATGCAGATGGCACCGTTGCCAAGCTGACTTTCTGCAGAAGAGGCACAGCTCAAGTTTTTTGCCCTGGCTCTTTGGCTGTGGGAGCAGAGGCCAACCGTTCGTGCTCTACTCCCTGGCATGCTGGGCAGCCGAGCACGGGTGCCAAATAGGTTCCATTGTAATGGACTTTTTGTTGGGAAATGGAGGAGCGACAGCAATGTGGATGGCACCGTTGCCAAGCTGACTTTCTGCAGAAGAGGCACAGCTCAAGTTTTTTGCCCTGGCTCTTCGGCTGTGGGAGCAGAGGCCAACCGTTCGTGCTCTACTCCTTGGGAGGCTGGGCAGCCGAGCACGGGTGAAAAAAAAGAGGTTCCATTGTAATGGACTTTGAGTTGGGAAATGGAGGAGCGACAGCACTGTGGAAGGCACCGTTGCAAAGCTGACTTTCTGCAGAAGAGGCAGAGCTCAAGTTTTTTGCCCTGGCTCTTCGGCTGTGGGAGCAGAGGCCAACCGTTCGTGCTCTACTCCCTGGGATGCTGGGCAGCCGAGCACGGGTGAAAAAAAAAGAGGTTCCATTGTAATGGACTTTGAGTTGGGAAATCGAGGAGCGACAGCAATGTGGATGGCATCGTTGCAAAGCTGACTTTCTGCAGAAGAGGCACAGCTCACGTTTTTTGCCCTGGCACTTCGGCTGTGGGAGCAGAGGCCAACCGTTTGTGCTCTACTCCCTGGGATGATGGGCAGCCGAGCACGGGTGAAAAAAAAAGAGGTTCCTTTGTAATGGACTTTGAGCTGGGAAATGGAGGAGCGACAGCAATGTGGATGGCACCGTTGCAAAGCTGACGTTCTGCAGAAGAGGCACAGCTCAAGTTTTTTGCCCTGGCTCTTCGGCTGTGTCAGCAGTGGTCAACCGTTCGTGCTCTATTCCTTGAGATGCTGGGCAGCCGAGCACGGGTGCCAAAGAGGTTCCATTGTAATGGACTTTGAGTTGGGAAATGGAGGAGCGACAGCAATGTGGATGGCACCGTTGCAAAGCTGACTTTCTGCAGAAGAGGCACAGCTCAAGTTTTTTGCCCTGGCTCTTTGGCTGTGGGAGCAGAGGCCAACCGTTCATGCTCTACTCCCTGGGATGCTGGGCAGCCGAGCACGGGTGCCAAAGAGGTTCCATTGTAATGGACTTTGAGTTGGGAAATGGAGAAGCGACAGCAATGTGGACGGCACCGTTGCAAAGCTGACATTCTGCAGAAGAGGCACATCTCACGTTTTTTGCCCTGGCTCTTAGGCTGTGGGAGCAGAGGCCAACCGTTCGTGCTCTACTCCCTGGGTTGCTGGGCAGCCGAGCACGGGTGCCAAAGAAGTGCCATTGTAATGGACTTTGAGTTGGGAAATGGAGGAGCGACAGCACTGTGGATGGCACCGTTGCAAAGCTGACTTTCTGCAGAAGAGGCACAGCTCAAGTTTTTTGCCCTGGCTCTTCGGCTGTGGGAGCAGAGGCCAACCGTTTGTGCTGTACTCCCTGGGATGATGGGCAGCCGAGCACGGGTGAAAAAGAAAGAGGTTCCATTGTAATGGACTTTGAGTTGGGAAATGGAGGAGCGACAGCAATGTGGATGGCATCGTTGCAAACCTGACGTTCTGCAGAAGAGGCACAGCTCAAGTTTTTTGCCCTGGCTCTTCGGCTGTGGGAGCAGAGGCCAACCGTTTGTGCTCTACTCCCTGGGATGATGGGCAGCCGAGCACGGGTGAAAAAAAAAGAGGTTCCATTGTAATGGACTTTGAGTTGGGAAATGGAGGAGCGACAGCAATGTGGATGGCACCGTTGCAAAGTGAACTTTCTGCAGGAGAGGCACAGATCAAGTTTTTTGCCCTGGCTCTTCGGCTGTGTCAGCAGTGGTCAACCGTTCGTGCTCTATTCCTTGGGATTCTGGGCAGCCAAGCACGGGAGCCAAAGTGGTTCCATTGTAATGGACTTTGAGTTGGGAAATGGAGGAGCGACAGCAATGCGGATGGCACCGTTGCAAAGCTGACGTTCTGCAGAAGAGGCACAGCTCAAGTTTTTTACCCTGGCTCTTCGGCTGTGGGAGCAGAGGCCAACCGTTCGTGTTCTACTCCCTGGGATGCTGGGCAGCCGAGCACGGGTGAAAAAAAAAGAGGTTCCATTGTAATGGACTTTGAGTTGGGAAATGGAGGAGCGACAGCACTGTGGATGGCACCGTTGCAAAGCTGACTTTCTGCAGAAGAGGCACAGCTCAAGTTTTTTGCCCTGGCCCTTCGGCTGTGGGAGCAGAGGCCAACCGTTCGTACTCTACTCCTTGGGAGGCTGGGCAGCCGAGCACGGGTGAAAAAAAAGAGGTTCCATTGTAATGGACTTTGAGTTGGGAAATGGAGGAGCGACAGCACTGTGGATGGCACCGTTGCAAAGCTGACTTTCTGCAGAAGAGGCACAGCTCAAGTTTTTTGCCCTGGCTCTTCGGCTGTGGGAGCAGAGGCCAACCGTTTGTGCTGTAGTCCCTGGGATGATGGGCAGCCGAGCACGGGTGAAAAAGAAAGACGTTCCATTGTAATGGACTTTGAGTTGGGAAATGGAGGAGCGACAGCACTGTGGATGGCATCGTTGCAAACCTGACGTTCTGCAGAAGAGGCAGACCTCAAGTTTTTTGCCCTGGCTCTTCGGCTGTGGGAGCAGAGGCCAACCGTTTGTGCTCTACTCCCTGGGATGCTGGGCAGCCGAGCACGGGTGAAAAAAAAAGAGGTTCCATTGTAATGGATTTTGAGTTGGGAAATGGAGGAGCGACAGCAATGCGGATGGCACCGTTGCAAAGCTGACTTTCTGCAGAAGAGGCACAGGTCAAGTTTTTTGGCCTGGCTCTTCGGCTGTGGGAGCAGAGGCCAACCGTTCGTGCTCTACTCCCTGGGATGCTGGGCAGCCGAGCACGGGTTCCAAAGAGGTTCCATTGTAATGGACTTTGAGTTGGGAAATGGAGAAGCGACAGCAATGTGGACGGCACCGTTGCAAAGTTGACTTTCTGCAGAAGAGGCACAGCTCACGTTTTTTGCCCTGGCTCTTCGGCTGTGGGAGCAGAGACCAGGCATTCTTGCTCTACTCCCTGGGATGCTGGGCAGCCGAGCACGGGTGCCAAAGAGGTTCCATTGTAATGGACTTTGAGTTGGAAAATGGAGGAGTGACAGCAATGCGGATGGCACCGTTGCCAAGCTGACTTTCTGCAGAAGAGGCACAGCTCAAGTTTTTTGCCCTGGCTCTTCGGCTGTGGGAGCAGAGGCCAACCGTTTGTGCTGTACTCCCTGGGATGATGGGCAGCCGAGCACGGGTGAAAAAAAAAGAGGTTCCATTGTAATGGACTTTGAGTTGGGAAATGGAGGAGCGACAGCAATGTGGATGGTATCGTTGCAAACCTGACGTTCTGCAGAAGAGGCAGACCTCAAGTTTTTTGCCCTGGCTCTTCGGCTGTGGGAGCAGAGGCCAACCGTTTGTGCTCTACTCCCTGGGATGATGGGCAGCCGAGCACGGGTTAAAAAAGAACGACGTTCCATTGTAATGGACTTTGAGTTGGGAAATGGAGGAGCGACAGCACTGTGGATGGCATCGTTGCAAACCTGACGTTCTACAGAAGAGGCAGACCTCAAGTTTTTTGCCCTGGCTCTTCGGCTGTGGGAGCAGAGGCCAACCGTTTGTGCTCTACTCCCTGGGATGCTGGGCAGCCGAGCACGGGTGAAAAAAAAAGAGGTTCCATTGTAATGGATTTTGAGTTGGGAAATGGAGGAGCGACAGCAATGCGGATGGCACCGTTGCAAAGCTGACTTTCTGCAGAAGAGGCACAGCTCAAGTTTTTTGCCCTGGCTCTTCGGCTGTGGGAGCAGAGGCCAACCGTTCGTGCTCTACTCCCTGGGATGCTGGGCAGCCGAGCACGGGTTCCAAAGAGGTTCCATTGTAATGGACTTTGAGTTGGGAAATGGAGAAGCGACAGCAATGTGGACGGTACCGTTGCAAAGCTGACTTTCTGCAGAAGAGGCACAGCTCACGTTTTTTGCCCTGGCTCTTCGGCTGTGGGAGCAGAGACCAGGCATTCGTGCTCTACTCCCTGGGTTGCTGGGCAGCCGAGCACGGGTGCCAAAGAGGTTCCATTGTAATGGACTTTTTGTTGGGAAAAGGAGGAGCGACAGCAAGGCGGATGGCACCGTTGCCAAGTTGACTTTCTGCAGAAGAGGCACAGCTCAAGTTTTTTGCCCTGGCTCTTCTGCTGTGGGAGCAGAGGCTAACCGTTTGTGCTGTACTCCCTGGGATGATGGGCAGCCGAGCACGGGTGAAAAAGAAAGAGGTTCCATTGTAATGGACTTTGAGTTGGGAAATGGAGGAGCGACAGCAATGTGGATGGCACCGTTGCAAAGCTGACTTTCTGCAGAAGAGACACAGCTCAAGTTTTTTGCCCTGGCTCTTTGGCTGTGGGAGCAGAGGCCAACCGTTCATGCTCTACTCCCTGGGATGCTGGGCAGCCGAGCACGGGTGCCAAAGAGGTTCCATTGTAATGGACTTTGAGTTGGGAAAAGGAGGAGCGACAGCAATGCGGATGGCACCGTTGCCAAGCTGACTTTCTGCAGAAGAGGCACAGCTCAAGTTTTTTGCCCTGGCTCTTCGGCTGTGGGAGCAGAGACCAACCGTTCGTGCTCTACTCCCTGGGATGCTGGGCAGCCGAGTACGGGTGAAAAAAAAAGAGGTTCCATTGTAATGGACTTTTTGTTGGGAAATGGAAGAGCGACAGCAATGTGGACGGCACCGTTGCAAAGCTGACGTTCTGCAGAAGAGGCAAAGCTCACGTTTTTTGCCCTGGCTCTTCGGCTGTGGGAGCAGAGGCCAACCGTTCGTGCTCTACTCCCTGGGATGATGGGCAGCCGAGCACGGGTGCCAAAGAGGTTCCATTGTAATGGACTTTGAGTTGGAAAATGGAGGAGCGACAGCAAACCGGATGGCACAGGTTGCAAAGCTGACTTTCTGCAGAAGAGGCAGAGCTCAAGTTTTTTGCCCTGGCTCTTCGGCTGTGGGAGCAGAGGCCAACCGTTCGTGCTCTACTCCCTGGGATGCTGGGCAGCCAAGCACGCGTGCCAAAGAGGTTCCATTGTAATGGACTTTGAGTTGGGAAATGGAGGAGCGACAGCAATGCGGATGGCACCGTTGCAAAGCCGACTTTCTGCAAAAGAGGCACAGCTCACGTTTTTTGCCCTGGCTCTTCGGCTGTGGGAGCAGAGGCAAACCGTTCGTGCTCTACTCCCTGGAATGCTGGGCAGCCGAGCACGGGTGAAAAAAAAAGGGGTTCCATTGTAATGGACTTTGAGTTGGGAAATGGAGGAGCGACAGCAATGCGGATGGCACCGTTGCAAAGCTGACTTTCTGCAGAAGAGGCACAGCTCACGTTTTTTGCCCTGGCTCTTCGGCTGTGTCAACAGAGGCCAACCGTTCGTTCTCTACTCCCTGGGACTCTCGGAAGCCGAGCAAGGGTGAAAAAAATAGAGGTTCCATTGTAATGGACTTTGAGTTGGGAAATGGAGGAGCGACAGCAATGTGGATGGCATCGTTGCAAAGCTGACGTTCTGCAGAAGAGGCACAGCTCAAGTTTTTTGCCCTGGCTCTTCGGCTGTGGGAGCAGAGGGCAACTGTTTGTGCTCTACTCCCTGGGATGATGGGCAGCCGATCACGGGTGAAAAAAAAAGAGGTTCCATTGTAATGGACTTTGAGTTGGGAAATGGAGGAGCGACAGCAATGCGGATGGCACCGTTGCAAAGCTGACTTTCTGCAGAAGAGGCACAGCTCACGTTTTTGCCCTGGCTCTTCGGCTGTGGGAGCAGAGGCCAACCGTTCGTGCTCTACTCCCTGGGATGCTGGGCAGCTGAGCACGGGTGCCAAAGAGTTTCCATTGTAATGGACTTTGAGTTGGGAAATGGAGGAGCGACAGCAATGCGGATGGCACCGTTGCCAAGCTGACTTTCTGCAGAAGAGGCACAGCTCAAGTTTTTTGCCCTGGCTCTTCGGCTCTGGGAGCAGAGGCCAACCGTTCGTGCTCTACTCCCTGGGATGCTGGGCAGCCGAGCACGGGTGAAAAAAAAAGAGGTTCCATTGTAATGGACTTTTTGTTGGGAAATGGAAGAGCGACAGCAATGTGGACGGCACCGTTGCCAAGCTGACTTTCTGCAGAAGAGGCACAGCTCAAGTTTTTTGCCCTGGCTCTTCGGCTGTGGGAGCAGAGGCCAACCGTTCGTGCTGTACTCCCTGGGATGCTGGGCAGCCGAGCCCTTGTTCCAAAGAGGTTCCATTGTAATGGACTTTGAGTTGGGAAATGGAGGAGCGACAGGATTGCGGATGGCACCGTTGCAAAGCTGACTTTCTGCAAAAGAGGCACAGCTCACGTTTTTTGCCCTGGCTCCTCGGCTGTGGGAGCAGAGGCCAACCATTCGTGCTCTAATCCCTGGAATGCTGGACAGCCGAGCACGGGTGCCAAAGAGGTTCCATTGTAATGGACTTTGAGTTGGGAAATGGAGGAGCGACAGCACTGTGGATGGCACCGTTGCAAAGCTGACTTTCTGCAGAAGAGGCACAGCTCACGTTTTTTGCCCTGGCTCTTCGGCTGTGTCAGCAGAGGCCAACCGTTCGTGCTCTACTCCCTGGAATTCTCGGAAGCCGAGCTCGGGTGAAAAAAATAGAGGTTCCATTGTAATGGACTTTGAGTTGGGAAATGGAGGAGCGACAGCAAACCGGATGGCATCGTTGCAAAGCTGACGTTCTGCAGAAGAGGCACAGCTCACGTTTTTTGCCCTGGCTCTTCGGCTGTGGGAGCAGAGGGCAACCGTTTGTGCTCTACTCCCTGGGATGATGGGCAGCCGATCACGGGTGAAAAAAAAAGAGGTTCCATTGTAATGGACTTTGAGTTGGGAAATGTATGAGCGACAGCAATGCGGATGGCACCGTTGCAAAGCTGACTTTCTGCAGAAGAGGCACAGCTCACGTTTTTGCCCTGGCTCTTCGGCTGTGGGAGCAGAGGCCAACCGTTCGTGCTCTACTACCTGGGATGCTGGGCAGCTGAGCACGGGTGCCAAAGAGTTTCCATTGTAATGGACTTTGAGTTGGGAAATGGAGGAGCGACAGCAATGCGGATGGCACTGTTGCAAAGTGGACTTTCTGCAGAAGAGGCACAGCTCAAGTTTATTGCCCTGGCTCTTCGGCTGTGGGAGCAGAGGGCAACCGTTCGTGCTCTACTCCCTGGGATGCTGGGCAGCCGAGCACGGGTTAAAAAAAAAGAGGTTCCATTGTAATGGACTTTGAGTAGGGAAATGGAGGAGCGACAGCAAACCGGATGGCACCGTTGCAAAGCTGACGTTCTGCAGAAGAGGCACAGCTCAAGTTTTTTGCCCTGGCTCTTCGGCTGTGGGATCAGAGGCCAACCGTTCGTGCTCTACTCCCTGGGATGCTGGGCAGCCGAGCACGGGTGCCAAAGAGGTTCCATTGTAATGGACTTTGAGTTGGGAAATGGAGGAGCGACAGCAATGCGGATGGCACCGTTGCAAAGCTGACTTTCTGCAGAAGAGGCACAGCTCAAGTTTTTTGCCCTGGCTCTTCGGCTGTGTCAGCAGTGGTCAACAGTTCGTGCTCTATTCCTTGGGATGCTGGTCAGCCAAGCACGCGTGCCAAAGAGGTTCCATTGTAATGGACTTTGAGTTGGGAAATGGAGGAGCGACAGCAATGCGGATGGCACCGTTGCAAAGCTGACTTTCTGCAGAAGAGGCACAGCTCACGTTTTTTGCCCTGGCTCTTCGACTGTGGGAGTAGAGGCCAACCGTTCGTGCTCTACTCCCTGGGATGCTGGGCAGCCGAGCACGGGTGCCAAAGAGGTTCCATTGTAATGGACTTTGAGTTGGGAAATGGAGGAGCGACAGCAATGCAGATGGCACCGTTGCAAAGCTGACTTTCTGCAGAAGAGGCACAGCTCAAGTTTTTTGCCCTGGCTCTTCGGCTGTGGGAGCAGAGGCCAACCGTTCGTGCTCTACTCCCTGGGATGCTTGGAAGCCGAGCACGGGTGAAAAAATAAGAGGTTCCATTGTAATGGACTTTGAGCTGGGAAATGGAGGAGCGACAGCAATGCGGATGGCACCGTTGCAAAGCTGACGTTCTGCAGAAGAGGCACAGCTCAAGTTTTTTGCCCTGGCTCTTCGGCTGTGGGAGCAGAGGCCAACCGTTCGTGCTCTACTCCCTGGGATGCTGGGCAGCCGAGCACGGGTGCCAAAGAGGTTCCATTGTAATGGACTTTGAGTTGGGAAATGGAGGAGCGACAGCAATGCGGATGGCACTGTTGCAAAGCTGACTTTCTGCAGAAGAGGCACAGCTCACGTTTTTTGCCCTGGCTCTTCGGCTGTGGGAGCAGAGGCCAACCGTTCGTGCTCTACTCCCTGGGATGCTGGGCAGCCGAGCACAGGTGCCAAAGAGGTTCCATTGTAATGGACTTTGAGTTGGGAAATGGAGAAGCGACAGCAATGCGGATGGCACCGTTGCAAAGCTGACTTTCTGCAGAAGAGGCACAGCTCAAGTTTTTTGCCCTGGCTCTTCGGCTGTGGCAGCAGAGGCCAACCGTTCGTGCTCTACTCCCTGGGATTCTGGGCAGCCGAGCACGGGTGAAAAAAAAAGAGGTTCCATTGTAATGGACTTTTTGTTGGGAAATGGATGAGCGATAGCAATGTGGACGGCACCGTTGCAAAGCTGACGTTCTGCAGAAGAGGCAAAGCTCACGTTTTTTGCCCTGGCTCTTCGGCTGTGGGAGCAGAGGGCAACCGTTCGTGCTCTACTCCCTGGCATGCTGGGCAGCCGACCACGGGTGCCAAAGAGGTTCCATTGTAATGGACTTTGAGTTGGGAAATGGAGGAGCGACAGCAATGCGGATGGCACCGTTGCAAAGCTGACTTTCTGCAGAAGAGGCACAGCTCAAGTTTTTTGCCCTGGCTCTTCGGCTGTGGGAGCAGAGGCCAACCGTTCGTGCTCTACTCCCTGGGATGCTGGGCAGCTGAGCACGGGTGCCAAAGAGGTTCCATTGTAATGGACTTTGAGTTGGGAAATGGAGGAGCGACAGCAAACCGGATGGCACCGTTGCAAAGTGAACTTTCTGCAGGAGAGGCACAGCTCAAGTTTTTTGCCCTGGCTCTTCGGCTGTGTCAGCAGTGGTCAACCGTTCGTGCTCTCTTCCTTGGGATTCTGGGCAGCCAAGCACGGGTGCCAAAGTTGTTCCATTGTAATGGACTTTGAGTTGGGAAAAGGAGGAGCGACAGCAATGCGGATGGCACCGTTGCAAAGCTGACTTTCTGCAGAAGAGGCACAGCTCAAGTTTTTTGCCCTGGCTCTTCGGCTCTGGGAGCAGAGGCCAACCGTTCGTGCTCTACTCCCTGGGATGCTGGGCAGCCGAGCACGGGTGCCAAAGAGGTTCCATTGTAATGGACTTTGAGTTGGGAAATGGAGGAGCGACAGCAATGTGGATGGCATCGTTGCAAAGCTGACGTTCTGCAGAAGAGGCACAGCTCACGTTTTTTGCCCTGGCTCTTCGGCTGTGGGAGCAGAGGGCAACCGTTTGTGCTCTACTCCCTGGGATGATGGGCAGCCGATCACGGGTGAAAAAAAAAGAGGTTCCATTGTAATGGACTTTGAGTTGGGAAATGGAGGAGTGACAGCAATGCGGATGGCACCGTTGCAAAGCTGACGTTCTGCAGAAGAGGCACAGCTCACGTTTTTGCCCTGGCTCTTCGGCTGTGGGAGCAGAGGCCAACCGTTCGTGCTCTACTACCTGGGATGCTGGGCAGCTGAGCACGGGTGCCAAAGAGTTTCCATTGTAATGGACTTTGAATTGGGAAATGGAGGAGCGACAGCAATGTGGATGGCACCGTTGCAAAGCTGACTTTCTGCAGAAGAGGCACAGCTCAAGTTTTTTGCCCTGGCTCTTTGGCTGTGGGAGCAGAGGCCAACCGTTCATGCTCTACTCCCTGGGATGCTGGGCAGCCGAGCACGGGTGCCAAAGAGGTTCCATTAGTAATGGACTTTGAGTTGGGAAAAGGAGGAGCGACAGCAATGCGGATGGCACCGTTGCCAAGCTGACTTTCTGCAGAAGAGGCACAGGTCAAGTTTTTTGCCCTGGCTCTTCGGCTGTGGGAGCAGAGGCCAACCGTTCGTGCTCTACTCCCTGGGATGCTGGGCAGCCGAGCACGGGTGAAAAAAAAAGAGGTTCCATTGTAATGGACTTTTTGTTGGGAAATGGATGAGCGACAGCAATGTGGACGGCACCGTTGCAAAGCTGACGTTCTGCAGAAGAGGCAAAGCTCACGTTTTTTGCCCTGGCTCTTCGGCTGTGGGAGCAGAGGGCAACCGTTCGTGCTCTACTCCCTGGGATGCTGGGCAGCCGAGCATGGGTGCCAAAGAGGTTCCATTGTAATGGACTTTGAGTTGGGAAATGGAGGAGCGACAGCAATGCGGATGGCACCGTTGCAAAGCTGACTTTCTGCAGAAGAGGCACAGCTCATGTTTTTAGCCCTGGCTCTTCGGCTGTGGGAGCAGAGGCCAACCGTTCGTGCTCTACTCCCTGGGATGCTGGGCAGCTGAGCACGGGTGCCAAAGAGGTTCCATTGTAATGGACTTTGAGTTGGGAAATGGAGGAGCGACAGCAAACCGGATGGCACCGTTGCAAAGTGAACTTTCTGCAGGAGAGGCACAGCTCAAGTTTTTTGCCCTGGCTCTTCGGCTGTGGGAGCAGAGGGCAACCGTTCGTGCTCTATTCCGTGGGATTCTGGGCAGCCAAGCACGGGTGCCAAAGTTGTTCCATTGTAATGGACTTTGAGTTGGGAAAAGGAGGAGCGACAGCAATGCGGATGGCACCGTTGCAAAGCTGACTTTCTGCAGAAGAGGCACAGCTCAAGTTTTTTGCCCTGGCTCTTCGGCTGTGGGAGCAGAGGCCAACCGTTCGTGCTCTACTCCCTGGGATGATGGGCAGCCGAGCACGGGTGCCAAAGAGGTTCCATTGTAATGGACTTTGAGTTGGGAAATGGAGGAGCGACAGCAATGCGGATGGCACCGTTGCAAAGCTGACTTTCTGCAAAAGAGGCACAGCTCACGTTTTTTGCCCTGGCTCTTCGGCTGTGGGAGCAGAGGCCAACCATTCGTGCTCTAATCCTTGGAATGCTGGACAGCCGAGCACGGGTGCCAAAGAGGTTCCATTGTAATGGACTTTGAGTTGGGAAATGGAGGAGCGACAGCAATGCGGATGGCACCGTTGCAAAGCTGACTATCTGCAGAAGAGGCACAGCTCACGTTTTTTGCCCTGGCTCTTCGGCTGTGGGAGCAGAGGCCAACCGTTCGTTCTCTACTCCCTGGGATTCTCGGAAGCCGAGCACGGGTGAAAAAAATAGAGGTTCCATTGTAATGGACTTTGAGTTGGGAAATGGAGGAGCGACAGCAATGTGGATGGCACCGTTGCAAAGCTGACGTTCTGCAGAAGAGGCACAGCTCACGTTTTTTGCCCTGGCTCTTCGGCTGTGGGAGCAGAGGGCAACCGTTTGTGCTCTACTCCCTGGGATGCTGGGCAGCGGAGCACGGGTGAAAAAAAAAGAGGTTCCATTGTAATGGACTTTTTGTTGGGAAATGGATGAGCGACAGCAATGTGGACGGCACCGTTGCAAAGCTGACGTTCTGCAGAAGAGGCAAAGCTCACGTTTTTTGCCCTGGCTCTTCGGCTGTGGGAGCAGAGGGCAACCGTTCGTGCTCTACTCCCTGGGATGCTGGGCAGCCGAGCACGGGTGCCAAAGAGGTTCCATTGTAATGGACTTTGAGTTGGGAAATGGAGGAGCGACAGCAATGCGGATGGCACCGTTGCAAAGCTGACTTTCTGCAGAAGAGGCACAGCTCATGTTTTTAGCCCTGGCTCTTCGGCTGTGGGAGCAGAGGCCAACCGTTCGTGCTCTACTCCCTGGGATGCTGGGCAGCTGAGCACGGGTGCCAAAGAGGTTCCATTGTAATGGACTTTGAGTTGGGAAATGGAGGAGCGACAGCAAACCGGATGGCACCGTTGCAAAGTGAACTTTCTGCAGGAGAGGCACAGCTCAAGTTTTTTGCCCTGGCTCTTCGGCTGTGTCAGCAGAGGCCAACCGTTCGTGCTCTATTCCGTGGGATTCTGGGCAGCCAAGCACGGGTGCCAAAGTTGTTCCATTGTAATGGACTTTGAGTTGGGAAAAGGAGGAGCGACAGCAATGCGGATGGCACCGTTGCAAAGCTGACTTTCTGCAGAAGAGGCACAGCTCAAGTTTTTTGCCCTGGCTCTTCGGCTGTGGGAGCAGAGGCCAACCGTTCGTGCTCTACTCCCTGGGATGATGGGCAGCCGAGCACGGGAGCCAAAGAGGTTCCATTGTAATGGACTTTGAGTTGGGAAATGGAGGAGCGACAGCAATGCGGATGGCACCGTTGCAAAGCTGACTTTCTGCAAAAGAGGCACAGCTCACGTTTTTTGCCCTGGCTCTTCGGCTGTGGGAGCAGAGGCCAACCATTCGAGCTCTAATCCCTGAAATGCTGGACAGCCGAGCACGGGTGCCAAAGAGGTTCCATTGTAATGGACTTTGAGTTGGGAAATGGAGGAGCGACAGCAATGCGGATGGCACCGTTGCAAAGCTGACTTTCTGCAGAAGAGGCACAGCTCACGTTTTTTGCCCTGGCTCTTCGGCTGTGGGAGCAGAGGCCAACCGTTCGTGCTCTACTACCTGGGATGCTGGGCAGCTGAGCACGGGTGCCAAAGAGTTTCCATTGTAATGGACTTTGAGTTGGGAAATGGAGGAGCGACAGCAATGCGGATGGCACCGTTGCAAAGTGGACTTTCTGCAGAAGAGGCACAGCTCAAGTTTTTTGCCCTGGCTCTTCGGCTGTGGGAGCAGAGGCCAACCGTTCGTGCTCTACTCCCTGGGATCCTGGGCAGCCGAGCACGGGTGAAAAAAAAGAGGTTCCATTGTAATGGACTTTGAGTAGGGAAATGGAGGAGCGACAGCAAACCGGATGGCACCGTTGCAAAGCTGACGTTCTGCAGAAGAGGCAAAGCTCACCTTTTTTGCCCTGGCTCTTCGGCTGTGGGAGCAGAGGCCAACCGTTCGTGCTCTACTCCCTGGGATGCTGGGCAGCCGAGCACGGGTGCCAAAGACGTTCCATTGTAATGGACTTTGAGTTGGGAAATGGAGGAGCGACAGCAATGCGGATGGCACCGTTGCAAAGCTGACTTTCTGCAGAAGAGGCACAGCTCAAGTTTTTTGCCCTGGCTCTTCGGCTGTGTCAGCAGTGGTCAACAGTTCGTGCTCTATTCCTTGGGATGCTGGTCAGCCAAGCACGGGTGCCAAAGAGGTTCCATTGTAATGGACTTTGAGTTGGGAAATGGAGGAGCGACAGCAATGCGCATGGCACCGTTGCAAAGCTGACTTTCTGCAGAAGAGGCACAGCTCAAGTTTTTTGCCCTGGCTCTTCGACTGTGGGAGTAGAGGCCAACCGTTCGTGCTCTACTCCCTGGGATGCTGGGCAGCCGAGCACGGGTGAAAAAAATAGAGGTTCCATTGTAATGGACTTTGAGTTGGGAAATGGAGGAGCGACAGCAATGCGGATGGCACTGTTGCAAAGCTGACTTTCTGCAGAAGAGGCACAGCTCAAGTTTTTTGCCCTGGCTCTTCGGCTGTGGCAGCAGAGGCCAACCGTTCGTGCTCTACTCCCTGGGATGCTGGGCAGCCGAGCACAGGTGCCAAAGAGGTTCCATTGTAATAGACTTTGAGTTGGGAAATGGAGAAGCGACAGCAATGCGGATGGCACCGTTGCAAAGCTGACTTTCTGCAGAAGAGGCACAGCTCAAGTTTTTTGCCCTGGCTCTTCGGCTGTGGGAGCAGAGACCAACCGTTCGTGCTCTACTCCCTGGGATGCTGGGCAGCCGAGCACGGGTGAAAAAAAAAGAGGTTCCATTGTAATGGACTTTGAGTTGGGAAATGGATGAGCGACAGCAATGTGGACGGCACCGTTGCAAAGCTGACGTTCTGCAGAAGAGGCAAAGCTCAAGTTTTTTGCCCTGGCTCTTCGGCTGTGGGAGCAGAGGGCAACCGTTCGTGCTCTACTCCCTGGGATGCTGGGCAGCCGAGCACGGGTGCCAAAGAGGTTCCATTGTAATGGACTTTGAGTTGGGAAATGGAGGAGCGACAGCACTGTGGATGGCACCGTTGCAAAGCTGACTTTCTGCAGAAGAGGCACAGCTCAAGTTTTTTGCCCTGGCTCTTCGGCTGTGGGAGCAGAGGCCAACCGTTTGTGCTGTACTCCCTGGGATGATGGGCAGTCGAGCACGGGTGAAAAAAAAAGAGGTTCCATTGTAATGGACTTTGAGTTGGGAAATGGAGGAGCGACAGCAATGCGGATGGCACCGTTGCAAAGCTGACTTTCTGCAGAAGAGGCACAGCTCAAGTTTTTTGCCCTGGCTCTTCGGCTGTGGGAGCAGAGGCCCACCGTTCGTGCTCTACTCCCTGGGATGCTGGGCAGGCGAGCACGGGTGCCAAAGAGTTTCCATTGTAATGGACTTTGAGTTGGGAAATGGAGGAGCGACAGCACTGTGGATGGCACCGTTGCAAAGCTGACTTTCTGCAGAAGAGGCACAGCTCAAGTTTTTTGCCCTGGCTCTTCGGCTGTGGGAGCAGAGGCTAGCCGTTCGTGCTCTACTCCCTGGGATGCTGGGCAGCCGAGCACGGGTGCCAAAGAGGTTCCATTGTAATGGACTTTGAGTTGGGAAATGGAGGAGCGACAGCAATGTGGATGGCAGCGTTGCAAAGCTGACTTTCTGCAGAAGAGGCACAGCTCAAGTTTTTTGCCCTGGCTCTTCGGCTGTGGGAGCAGAGGCCAACCGTTCGTGCTCTACTCCCTGGGAGGCTGGGCAGTCGAGCACGGGTGAAAAAAAAAGAGGTTCCATTGTAATGGACTTTGAGTTGGGAAATGGAGGAGCTACAGCAATGCGGATGACACCCTTGGAAAGAGGACTTTCTGCAGAAGAGGCACAGCTCAAGTTTTTTGCCCTGGCTCTTCAGCTGTGGGAGCAGAGGCCAATCGTTCGTGCTCTACTCCCTGGGATGCTGGGCAGCCGAGCACGGGTGCCAAAGAGGTTCCATTGTAATGGACTTTGAGTTGGGAAATGGAGGAGCGACAGCAATGCGGATGGCACCGTTGCAAAGCTGACTTTCTGCAAAAGAGGCACAGCTCACGTTTTTTGCCCTGGCTCTTCGGCTGTGGGAGCAGAGGCCAACCATTCGTGCTCTAATCCCTGAAATGCTGGACAGCCGAGCACGGGTGCCAAAGAGGTTCCATTGTAATGGACTTTGAGTTGGGAAATGGAGGAGCGACAGCAATGCGGATGGCACCGTTGCAAAGCTGACTTTCTGCAGAAGAGGCACAGCTCAAGTTTTTTGCCCTGGCTCTTCGGCTGTGGGAGCAGAGGCCAACCGTTCGTGCTCTACTCCCTGGGATGCTGGGCAGCCGAGCACGGGTGCCAAAGAGGTTCCATTGTAATGGACTTTGAGTTGGGAAATGGAGAAGCGACAGCAATGCAGATGGCACCGTTGCAAAGCTGACTTTCTGCAGAAGAGGCACAGCTCAAGTTTTTTGCCCTGGCTCTTTGGCTGTGGGAGCAGAGGCCAACCGTTCGTGCTCTACTCCCTGGGATGCTGGGCAGCCGAGCACGGGTGAAAAAATAAGAGGTTCCATTGTAATGGACTTTGAGTTGGGAAATGGAGGAGCGACAGCAATGCGGATGGCACCGTTGCAAAGCTGACTTTCTGCAGAAGAGGCACAGCTCACGTTTTTTGCCCTGGCTCTTCGGCTGTGGGAGCAGAGGCCAACCGTTCGTGCTCTACTCCCTGGGATGCTGGGCAGCCGAGCACGGGTGAAAAAAATAGAGGTTCCATTGTAATGGACTTTGAGTTGGGAAATGGAGGAGCGACAGCAATGCGGATGGCACTGTTGCAAAGCTGACTTTCTGCAGAAGAGGCACAGCTCAAGTTTTTTGCCCTGGCTCTTCGGCTGTGGGAGCAGAGGCCAACCGTTCGTGCTCTACTCCCTGGGATGCTGGGCAGCCGAGCACAGGTGCCAAAGAGGTTCCATTGTAATGGACTTTGAGTTGGGAAATGGAGAAGCGACAGCAATGCGGATGGCACTGTTGCAAAGCTGACTTTCTGCAGAAGAGGCACAGCTCAAGTTTTTTGCCCTGGCTCTTCGGCTGTGGGAGCAGAGACCAACCGTTCGTGCTCTACTCCCTGGGATGCTGGGCAGCCGAGCACGGGTGAAAAAAAAAGAGGTTCCATTGTAATGGACTTTGAGTTGGGAAATGGATGAGCGACAGCAATGTGGACGGCACCGTTGCAAAGCTGACGTTCTGCAGAAGAGGCAAAGCTCAAGTTTTTTGCCCTGGCTCTTCGGCTGTGGGAGCAGAGGGCAACCGTTCGTGCTCTACTCCCTGGGATGCTGGGCAGCCGACCACAGGTGCCAAAGAGGTTCCATTGTAATGGACTTTGAGTTGGGAAATGGAGGAGCGACAGCACTGTGGATGGCACCGTTGCAAAGCTGACTTTCTGCAGAAGAGGCACAGCTCAAGTTTTTTGCCCTGGCTCTTCGGCTGTGGGAGCAGAGGCCAACCTTTTGTGCTGTACTCCCTGGGATGATGGGCAGTCGAGCACGGGTGAAAAAAAAAGAGGTTCCATTGTAATGGACTTTGAGTTGGGAAATGGAGGAGCGACAGCAATGCGGATGGCACCGTTGCAAAGCTGACTTTCTGCAGAAGAGGCACAGCTCAAGTTTTTTGCCCTGGCTCTTCGGCTGTGGGAGCAGAGGCCAACCGTTCGTGCTCTACTCCCTGGGATGCTGGGCAGCCGAGCACGGGTGCCAAAGAGGTTCCATTGTAATGGACTTTGAGTTGGGAAATGGAGGAGCGACAGCACTGTGGATGGCACCGTTGCAAAGCTGACTTTCTGCAGAAGAGGCACAGCTCAAGTTTTTTGCCCTGGCTCTTCGGCTGTGGGAGCAGAGGCCAACCGTTCGTGCTCTACTCCCTGGGATGCTGGGCAGCCGAGCCCTTGTTCCAAAGAGGTTCCATTGTAATGGATTTTGAGTTGGGAAATGGAGGAGCGACAGCAATGTGGATGGCAGCGTTGCAAAGCTGACTTTCTGCAGAAGAGGCACAGCTCAAGTTTTTTGCCCTGGCTCTTCGGCTGTGGGAGCAGAGGCCAACCGTTCGTGCTCTACTCCCTGGGAGGCTGGGCAGTCGAGCACGGGTGAAAAAAAAAGAGGTTCCATTGTAATGGACTTTGAGTTGGGAAATGGAGGAGCTACAGCAATGCGGATGGCACCCTTGGAAAGAGGACTTTCTGCAGAAGAGGCACAGCTCAAGTTTTTTGCCCTGGCTCTTCAGCTGTGGGAGCAGAGGCCAATCGTTCGTGCTCTACTCCCTGGGATGCTGGGCAGCCGAGCACGGGTGCCAAAGAGGTTCCATTGTAATGGACTTTGAGTTGGGAAATGGAGGAGCGACAGCAATGCGGATGGCACCGTTGCAAAGCTGACTTTCTGCAAAAGAGGCACAGCTCACGTTTTTTGCCCTGGCTCTTCGGCTGTGGGAGCAGAGGCCAACCATTCGTGCTCTAATCCCTGAAATGCTGGACAGCCGAGCACGGGTGCCAAAGAGGTTCCATTCTAATGGACTTTGAGTTGGGAAATGGAGGAGCGACAGCAATGCGGATGGCACCGTTGCAAAGCTGACTTTCTGCAGAAGAGGCACAGCTCACGTTTTTTGCCCTGGCTCTTCGGCTGTGGGAGCAGAGGCCAACCATTCGTGCTCTAATCCCTGAAATGCTGGACAGCCGAGCACGGGTGCCAAAGAGGTTCCATTGTAATGGACTTTGAGTTGGGAAATGGAGGAGCGACAGCAATGCGGATGGCACCGTTGCAAAGCTGACTTTCTGCAGAAGAGGCACAGCTCACGTTTTTTGCCCTGGCTCTTCGGCTGTGGGAGCAGAGGCCAACCGTTCGTGCTCTACTCCCTGGGATGCTGGGCAGCCGAGCACGGGTGCCAAAGAGGTTCCATTGTAATGGACTTTGAGTTGGGAAATGGAGAAGCGACAGCAATGCAGATGGCACCGTTGCAAAGCTGACTTTCTGCAGAAGAGGCACAGCTCAAGTTTTTTGCCCTGGCTCTTTGGCTGTGGGAGCAGAGGCCAACCGTTCGTGCTCTACTCCCTGGGATGCTGGGCAGCCGAGCACGGGTGAAAAAATAAGAGGTTCCATTGTAATGGACTTTGAGTTGGGAAATGGAGGAGCGACAGCAATGCGGATGGCACCG
Source organism: Psittacula echo (assembly GCF_963264785.1). Classification (NCBI taxonomy): domain Eukaryota; kingdom Metazoa; phylum Chordata; class Aves; order Psittaciformes; family Psittacidae; genus Psittacula; species Psittacula echo. The sequence goes on from NC_137748.1 coordinate 1,690,549, forward strand.
TTGCAAAGCTGACTTTCTGCAGAAGAGGCACAGCTCAAGTTTTTTGCCCTGGCTCTTCGGCTGTGGGAGCAGAGGCCAACCGTTCGTGCTCTACTCCCTGGGATGCTGGGCAGTCGAGCACGGGTGAAAAAAATAGAGGTTCCATTGTAATGGACTTTGAGTTGGGAAATGGAGGAGCGACAGCAATGCGGATGGCACTGTTGCAAAGCTGACTTTCTGCAGAAGAGGCACAGCTCAAGTTTTTTGCCCTGGCTCTTCGGCTGTGGGAGCAGAGGCCAACCGTTCGTGCTCTACTCCCTGGGATGCTGGGCAGCCGAGCACAGGTGTCAAAGAGGTTCCATTGTAATGGACTTTGAGTTGGGAAATGGAGAAGCGACAGCAATGCGGATGGCACCGTTGCAAAGCTGACTTTCTGCAGAAGAGGCACAGCTCAAGTTTTTTGCCCTGGCTCTTCGGCTGTGGGAGCAGAGACCAACCGTTCGTGCTCTACTCCCTGGGATGCTGGGCAGCCGAGCACGGGTGAAAAAAAAAGAGGTTCCATTGTAATGGACTTTGAGTTGGGAAATGGATGAGCGACAGCAATGTGGACGGCACCGTTGCAAAGCTGACGTTCTGCAGAAGAGGCAAAGCTCAAGTTTTTTGCCCTGGCTCTTCGGCTGTGGGAGCAGAGGGCAACCGTTCGTGCTCTACTCCCTGGGATGCTGGGCAGCCGACCACAGGTGCCAAAGAGGTTCCATTGTAATGGACTTTGAGTTGGGAAATGGAGGAGCGACAGCACTGTGGATGGCACCGTTGCAAAGCTGACTTTCTGCAGAAGAGGCACAGCTCAAGTTTTTTGCCCTGGCTCTTCGGCTGTGGGAGCAGAGGCCAACCTTTTGTGCTGTACTCCCTGGGATGATGGGCAGTCGAGCACGGGTGAAAAAAAAAGAGGTTCCATTGTAATGGACTTTGAGTTGGGAAATGGAGGAGCGACAGCAATGCGGATGGCACCGTTGCAAAGCTGACTTTCTGCAGAAGAGGCACAGCTCAAGTTTTTTGCCCTGGCTCTTCGGCTGTGGGAGCAGAGGCCAACCGTTCGTGCTCTACTCCCTGGGATGCTGGGTAGCCGAGCACGGGTGCCAAAGAGGTTCCATTGTAATGGACTTTGAGTTGGGAAATGGAGGAGCGACAGCACTGTGGATGGCACCGTTGCAAAGCTGACTTTCTGCAGAAGAGGCACAGCTCAAGTTTTTTGGCCTGGCTCTTCGGCTGTGGGAGCAGAGGCCAACCGTTCGTGCTCTACTCCCTGGGATGCTGGGCAGCCGAGCACGGGTGCCAAAGAGGTTCCATTGTAATGGATTTTGAGTTGGGAAATGGAGGAGCAACAGCAATGTGGATGGCAGCGTTGCAAAGCTGACTTTCTGCAGAAGAGGCACAGCTCAAGTTTTTTGCCCTGGCTCTTCGGCTGTGGGAGCAGAGGCCAACCGTTCGTGCTCTACTCCCTGGGAGGCTGGGCAGTCGAGCACGGGTGAAAAAAAAAGAGGTTCCATTGTAATGGACTTTGAGTTGGGAAATGGAGGAGCTACAGCAATGCGGATGGCACCCTTGGAAAGAGGACTTTCTGCAGAAGAGGCACAGCTCAAGTTTTTTGCCCTGGCTCTTCAGCTGTGGGAGCAGAGGCCAATCGTTCGTGCTCTACTCCCTGGGATGCTGGGCAGCCGAGCACGGGTGCCAAAGAGGTTCCATTGTAATGGACTTTGAGTTGGGAAATGGAGGAGCGACAGCAATGCGGATGGCACCGTTGCAAAGCTGACTTTCTGCAAAAGAGGCACAGCTCACGTTTTTTGCCCTGGCTCTTCGGCTGTGGGAGCAGAGGCCAACCATTCGTGCTCTAATCCCTGAAATGCTGGACAGCCGAGCACGGGTGCCAAAGAGGTTCCATTGTAATGGACTTTGAGTTGGGAAATGGAGGAGCGACAGCAATGCGGATGGCACCGTTGCAAAGCTGACTTTCTGCAGAAGAGGCACAGCTCACGTTTTTTGCCCTGGCTCTTCGGCTGTGGGAGCAGAGGCCAACCGTTCGTTCTCTACTCCCTGGGATTCTCGGAAGCCGAGCACGGGTGAAAAAAAAAGAGGTTCCATTGTAAGGGACTTTGAGTTGGGAAATGGAGGAGCGACAGCAATGCGGATGGCACCGTTGCAAAGCTGACTTTCTGCAGAAGAGGCACAGCTCAAGTTTTTTGCCCTGGCTCTTCGGCTGTGTCAGCAGTGGTCAACAGTTCGTGCTCTATTCCTTGGGATGCTGGTCAGCCAAGCACGGGTGCCAAAGAGGTTCCATTGTAATGGACTTTGAGTTGGGAAATGGAGGAGCGACAGCAATGCGCATGGCACCGTTGCAAAGCTGACTTTCTGCAGAAGAGGCACAGCTCAAGTTTTTTGCCCTGGCTCTTCGACTGTGGGAGTAGAGGCCAACCGTTCGTGCTCTACTCCCTGGGATGCTGGGCAGCCGAGCACGGGTGCCAAAGAGGTTCCATTGTAATGGACTTTGAGTTGGGAAATGGAGAAGCGACAGCAATGCAGATGGCACCGTTGCAAAGCTGACTTTCTGCAGAAGAGGCACAGCTCAAGTTATTTGCCCTGGCTCTTTGGCTGTGGGAGCAGAGGCCAACCGTTCGTGCTCTACTCCCTGGGATGCTGGGCAGCCGAGCATGGGTGAAAAAATAAGAGGTTCCATTGTAATGGACTTTGAGTTGGGAAATGGAGGAGCGACAGCAATGCGGATGGCACCGTTGCAAAGCTGACTTTCTGCAGAAGAGGCACAGCTCAAGTTTTTTGCCCTGGCTCTTCGGCTGTGGGAGCAGAGGCCAACCGTTCGTGCTCTACTCCCTGGGATGCTGGGCAGCCGAGCACGGGTGAAAAAAATAGAGGTTCCATTGTAATGGACTTTGAGTTGGGAAATGGAGGAGCGACAGCAATGCGGATGGCACTGTTGCAAAGCTGACTTTCTGCAGAAGAGGCACAGCTCAAGTTTTTTGCCCTGGCTCTTCGGCTGTGGGAGCAGAGGCCAACCGTTCGTGCTCTACTCCCTGGGATGCTGGGCAGCCGAGCACAGGTGCCAAAGAGGTTCCATTGTAATGGACTTTGAGTTGGGAAATGGAGAAGCGACAGCAATGCGGATGGCACCGTTGCCAAGCTGACTTTCTGCAGAAGAGGCACAGCTCAAGTTTTTTGCCCTGGCTCTTCGGCTGTGGGAGCAGAGACCAACCGTTCGTGCTCTACTCCCTGGGATGCTGGGCAGCCGAGCACGGGTGAAAAAAAAAGAGGTTCCATTGTAATGGACTTTGAGTTGGGAAATGGATGAGCGACAGCAATGTGGACGGCACCGTTGCAAAGCTGACTTTCTGCAGAAGAGGCAAAGCTCAAGTTTTTTGCCCTGGCTCTTCGGCTTTGGGAGCAGAGGGCAACCGTTCGTGCTCTACTCCCTGGCATGCTGGGCAGCCGACCACGGGTGCCAAAGACGTTCCATTGTAATGGACTTTGAGTTGGGAAATGGAGGAGCGACAGCACTGTGGATGGCACCGTTGCAAAGCTGACTTTCTGCAGAAGAGGCACAGCTCAAGTTTTTTGCCCTGGCTCTTCGGCTGTGGGAGCAGAGGCCAACCGTTTGTGCTGTACTCCCTGGGATGATGGGCAGTCGAGCACGGGTGAAAAAAAAAGAGGTTCCATTGTAATGGACTTTGCGTTGGGAAATGGAGGAGCGACAGCAATGCGGATGGCACCGTTGCAAAGCTGACTTTCTGCAGAAGAGGCACAGCTCAAGTTTTTTGCCCTGGCTCTTCGGCTGTGTCAGCAGAGGCCAACCGTTCGTGCTCTACTCCCTGGGATGCTGGGCAGCCGAGCACGGGTGCCAAAGAGGTTCCATTGTAATGGACTTTGAGTTGGGAAATGGAGGAGCGACAGCACTGTGGATGGCACCGTTGCAAAGCTGACTTTCTGCAGAAGAGGCACAGCTCAAGTTTTTTGCCCTGGCTCTTCGGCTGTGGGAGCAGAGGCCAACCGTTCGTGCTCTACTCCCTGGCATGCTGGGCAGCCGAGCACGGGTGCCAAAGAGGTTCCATTGTAATGGACTTTGAGTTGGGAAATGGAGGAGCGACAGCAATGTGGATGGCACCGTTGCAAAGCTGACTTTCTGCAGAAGAGGCACAGCTCAAGTTTTTTGCCCTGGCTCTTCGGCTGTGGGAGCAGAGGCCAACCGTTCGTGCTCTACTCCCTGGGAGGCTGGGCAGTCGAGCACGGGTGAAAAAAAAAGAGGTTCCATTGTAATGGACTTTGAGTTGGGAAATGGAGGAGCTACAGCAATGCGGATGGCACCCTTGGAAAGAGGACTTTCTGCAGAAGAGGCACAGCTCAAGTTTTTTGCCCTGGCTCTTCAGCTGTGGGAGCAGAGGCCAATCGTTCGTGCTCTACTCCCTGGGATGCTGGGCAGCCGAGCACGGGTGCCAAAGAGTTTCCATTGTAATGGACTTTGAGTTGGGAAATCGAGGAGCGACAGCAATGTGGATGGCACCGTTGCAAAGCTGACTTTCTGCAAAAGAGGCACAGCTCAAGTTTTTTGCCCTGGCTCTTTGGCTGTGGGAGCAGAGGCCAACCGTTCGTGCTCTACTCCCTGGGAGGCTGGGCAGCCGAGCACGGGTGAAAAAAAAAGAGGTTCCATTGTAATGGACTTTGAGTTGGGAAATGGAGGAGCGACAGCAATGCGGATGGCACCCTTGGAAAGAGGACTTTCTGCAGAAGAGGCACAGCTCAAGTTTTTTGCCCTGGCTCTTCGGCTGTGTCAGGAGAGGCCAACCGTTCGTGCTCTACTCCCTGGGATGCTGGGCAGCCGAGCACGGGTGAAAAAAAAAGAGGTTCCATTGTAATGGACTTTGAGTTGGGAAATGGAGGAGCGACAGCAATGTGGATGGCACCGTTGCAAAGCTGACATTCTGCAGAAGAGGCACAGCTCAAGTTTTTTGCCCTGGCTTTCCGCTGTGTCAGCAGTGGTCAACCGTTCGTGCTCTATTCCTTGAGATGCTGGGCAGCCAAGTACGGGTGCCAAAGAGGTTCCATTGTAATGGACTTTGAGTTGGGAAATGGAGGAGCGACAGCAATGCGGATGGCACTGTTGCAAAGCTGACTTTCTGCAGAAGAAGCACCGCTCAAGTTTTTTGCCCTGGCTATTCGGCTGTGTCAGCAGGGGTCAACCGTTCGTGCTCTATTCCTTGGGATTCTGGGCAGCCAAGCACGGGAGCCAAAGTGGTTCCATTGTAATGGACTTTGAGTTGGGAAAAGGAGGAGCGACAGCAATGCGGATGGCACCGTTGCCAAGCTGTCTTTTTGTAGAAGAGGCACAGCTCAAGTTTTTTGCCCTGGCTCTTCGGTTGTGGGAGCAGAGGCCAACCGTTCGTGCTCTACTCCCTGGGATGCTGGGCAGCCGAGCACGGGTGAAAAAAAAAGAGGTTCCATTGTAATGGACTTTGAGTTGGGAAATGGAGGAGCGACAGCACTGTGGATGGCACCGTTGCAAAGCTGACTTTCTGCAGAAGAGGCACAGCTCAAGTTTTTTGCCCTGGCCCTTCGGCTGTGTCAGCAGAGGCCAACCGTTCGTACTCTAATCCTTGGGAGGCTGGGCAGCCGAGCACGGTGAAAAAAAAGAGGTTCCATTGTAATGGACTTTGAGTTGGGAAATGGAGGAGCGACAGCAATGTGGATGGCATCGTTGCAAAGCTGACGTTCTGCAGAAATGGCAGAGATCAAGTTTTTTGCCCTGGCTCTTCGGCTGTGGGAGCAGAGGCCAACCGTTTGTGCTCTACTCCCTGGGATGATGGGCAGCCGAGCACGGGTGAAAAAAAAAGAGGTTCCAATGTAATGGATTTTGAGTTGGGAAATGGAGGAGCGACAGCAATGCGGATGGCACCGTTGCAAAGCTGACTTTCTGCAGAAGAGGCACAGCTCACGTTTTTTGCCCTGGCTCTTCGGCTGTGGGAGCAGAGGCCAACCGTTCGTGCTGTACTCCCTGGGATGCTGGACAGCCGAGCACGGGTGCCAAAGAGGTTCCATTGTAATGGACTTTGAGTTGGGAAATGGAGAAGCGACAGCAATGTGGACGGCACCGTTGCAAAGCTGACTTTCTGCAGAAGAGGCACAGCTCACGTTTTTTGCCCTGGCTCTTCGGCTGTGGGAGCAGAGACCAGGCATTCGTGCTCTACTCCCTGGGTTGCTGGGCAGCCGAGCACAGGTGCCAAAGAGGTGCCATTGTAATGGACTTTGAGTTGGGAAATGGAGGAGCGACAGCAATGCGGATGGCACCGTTGCAAAGCTGACTTTCTGCAGAAGAGGCACAGCTCACGTTTTTTGCCCTGGCTCTTCAGCTGTGGGAGCAGAGGCCAACCGTTCGTGCTCTACTCCCTGGGATGCTGGGCAGCTGAGCACAGGTGCCAAAGTGGTTCCATTGTAATGGACTTTGAGTTGGGAAAAGGAGGAGCGACAGCAATGCGGATGGCACCGTTGCCAAGCTGACTTTCTGCAGAAGAGGCACAGCTCAAGTTTTTTGCCCTGGCTCTTCGGCTGTGGGAGCAGAGGCCAACCGTTCGTGCTCTACTCCCTGGGATGCTGGGCAGCCGAGCACGGGTGAAAAAAAAAGAGGTTCCATTGTAATGGACTTTGAGTTGGGAAATGGAGGAGCGACAGCACTGTGGATGGCACCGTTGCAAAGCTGACTTTCTGCAGAAGAGGCACAGCTCACGTTTTTTGCCCTGGCTCTTCGGCTGTGGGAGCAGAGGCCAACCGTTCGTACTCTACTCCTTGGGAGGCTGGGCAGCCGAGCACGGGTGAAAAAAAAGAGGTTCCATTGTAATGGACTTTGAGTTGGGAAATGGAGGAGCGACACCACTGTGGATGGCACCGTTGCAAAGCTGACTTTCTGCAGAAGAGGCACAGCTCAAATTTTTTGCCCTGGCTCTTCGGCTGTGGGAGCAGAGGCCAACCGTTCGTGCTCTACTCCCTGGGATGCTGGGCAGCCGAGCACGGGTGAAAAAAAAAGAGGTTCCATTGTAATGGACTTTGAGTTGGGAAATGGAGGAGCGACAGCACTGTGGATGGCACCGTTGCAAAGCTGACTTTCTGCAGAAGAGGCACAGCTCAAATTTTTTGCCCTGGCTCTTCGGCTGTGGGAGCAGAGGCCAACCGTTCGTGCTCTACTCCCTGGGAGGCTGGGCAGCCGAGCACGGGTGCCAAAGAGTTTCCATTGTAATGGACTTTGAGTTGGGAAATCGAGGAGCGACAGCAATGTGGATGGCACCGTTGCAAAGCTGACTTTCTGCAGAAGAGGCACAGCTCAAGTTTTTTGGCCTGGCTCTTCGGCTGTGGGAGCAGAGGCCAACCGTTCGTGCTCTACTCCTTGGGAGGCTGGGCAGCCGAGCACGGGTGAAAAAAAAAGAGGTTCCATTGTAATGGACTTTGAGTTGGGAAATGGAGGAGCGACAGCAATGCGGATGGCACCCATGGAAAGAGGACTTTCTGCAGAAGAGGCACAGCTCAAGTTTTTTGCCCTGGCTCTTCGGCTGTGTCAGGAGAGGCCAACCGTTCGTGCTCTACTCCCTGGGATGCTGGGCAGCCGAGGACGGGTGAAAAAAAAAGAGGTTCCATTGTAATGGACTTTGAGTTGGGAAATGGAGGAGCGACAGCAATGTGGATGGCACCGTTGCAAAGCTGACATTCTGCAGAAGAGGCACAGCTCAAGTTTTTTGCCCTGGCTCTTCGGCTGTGGGAGCAGAGGCCAACCGTTGGTGCTCTACTCCCTGGGATGCTGGGCAGCCGAGCACGGGTGAAAAAAAAAGAGGTTCCATTGTAATGGACTTTGAGTTGGGAAATGGAGGAGCGACAGCAATGCGGATGGCACCGTTGCAAAGCTGACTTTCTGCAAAAGAGGCACAGCTCCAGTTTTTTGCCCTGGCACTTCGGCTGTGGGAACAGAGGCCAACCGTTCGTGCTCTACTCCCTGGGATGCTGGGCAGCCGAGCACGGGTGAAAAAAAAAGAGGCTCCATTGTAATGGACTTTGAGTTGGGAAATCGAGGAGCGACAGCAATGTGGATGGCACCGTTGCAAAGCTGACGTTCTGCAGAAGAGGCACAGCTCAAGTTTTTTGCCCTGGCTTTCCGCTGTGTCAGCAGTGGTCAACCGTTCGTGCTCTATTCCTTGAGATGCTGGGCAGCCAAGTACGGGTGCCAAAGTGGTTCCATTGTAATGGACTTTGAGTTGGGAAATGGAGGAGCGACAGCAATGCGGATGGCACCATTGCCAAGCTGACTTTCTGCAGAAGAAGCACAGGTCAAGTTTTTTGCCCTGGCTATTCGGCTGTGTCAGCAGTGGTCAACCGTTCGTGCTCTATTCCTTGGGATTCTGGGCAGCCAAGCACGGGAGCCAAAGTGGTTCCATTTTAATGGACTTTGAGTTGGGAAATGGAGGAGCGACAGCACTGTGGATGGCACCGTTGCAAAGCTGACTTTCTGCAGAAGAGGCACAGCTCACGTTTTTTGCCCTGGCTCTTCAGCTGTGGGAGCAGAGGCCAACCGTTTGTGCTGTACTCCCTGGGATGATGGGCAGCCGAGCACGGGTGAAAAAAAAGAGGTTCCGTTGTAATGGACTTTGAGTTGGGAAATGGAGGAGTGACAGCAATGCGGATGGCACCGTTGCAAAGCTGACTTTCTGCAGAAGAGGCACAGCTCACGTTTTTTGCCCTGGCTCTTCGGCTGTGGGAGCAGAGGCCAACCGTTCGTGCTCTACTCCCTGGCATGCTGGGCAGCCGACACGGGTGCCAAAGAGGTTCCATTGTAATGGACTTTGAGTTGGGAAATGGAGGAGCGACAGCAATGAGGATGGCACCGTTGCAAAGTGAACTTTCTGCAGGAGAGGTACAGCTCAAGTTTTTTACCCTGGCTCTTCGGCTGTGTCAGCAGTGGTCAACCGTTCGTGCTCTATTCCTTGGGATTCTGGGCAGCCAAGCACGGGTGCCAAAGTTGTTCCATTGTAATGGACTTTGAGTTGGGAAAAGGAGGATGGACAGCAATGCGGATGGCACCGTTGCCAAGCTGACTTTCTGCAGAAGAGGCACAGCTCACGTTTTTTGCCCTGGCTCTTCGGCTGTGGGAGCAGAGGCCAACCGTTCGTGCTCTACTCCCTGGGATACTGGGCAGCCGAGCACGGGTGAAAAAAAAAGAGGTTCCATTGTAATGGACTTTGAGTTGGAAAATGGAGGAGCGACAGCACTGTGGATGGCACCGTTGCAAAGCTGACTTTCTGCAGAAAAGGCACAGCTCACGTTTTTTGCCCTGGCTCTTCGGCTGTGGGAGCAGAGGCCAACCGTTCGTGCTCTACTCCCTGGGATGCTGGGCAGCCGAGCACGGGTGAAAAAAAAAGAGGTTCCATTGTAATGGACTTTGAGTTGGGAAATGGAGGAGCGACAGCAAACCGGATGGCACCGTTGCAAAGCTGACGTTCTGCAGAAGAGGCACAGCTCACGTTTTTTGCCCTGGCTCTTCGGCTGTGGGAGCAGAGGCCAACCGTTCGTGCTCTACTCCCTGGGATGCTGGGCAGCCGAGCACGGGTGCCAAAGACGTTCCATTGTAATGGACTTTGAGTTGGGAAATGGAGGAGTGACAGCAATGCGGATGGCACCGTTGCAAAGCTGACTTTCTGCAGAAGAGGCACAGCTCAAGTTTTTTGCCCTGGCTCTTCGGCTGTGTCAGCAGTGGTCAACAGTTCGTGCTCTATTCCCTGGGATGCTGGTCAGCCAAGCACGGGTGCCAAAGACATTCCATTGTAATGGACTTTGAGTTGGGAAATGGAGAAGCGACAGCAATGCAGATGGCACCGTTGCAAAGCTGACTTTCTGCAGAAGAGGCACAGCTCAAGTTTTTTGCCCTGGCTCTTCGACTGTGGGAGCAGAGGCCAACCGTTCGTGCTCTACTCCCTGGGATGATGGGCAGCCGAGCACGGGTGCCAAAGAGGTTCCATTGTAATGGACTTTGTGTTGGGAAATGGAGGAGAGACAGCAATGCAGATGGCACCGTTGCAAAGCTGACTTTCTGCAGAAGAGGCACAGCTCACGTTTTTTGCCCTGGCTCTTCGGCTGTGGGAGCAGAGGCCAACCGTTTGTGCTCTACTCCCTGGGATGCTGGGCAGCCGAGCATGGGTGAAAAAATAAGAGGTTCCATTGTAATGGACTTTGAGTTGGGAAATGGAGGAGCGACAGCAATGTGGATGGCACTGTTGCAAAGCTGACATTCTGCAGAAGAGGCACAGCTCACGTTTTTTGCCCTGGCTCTTCGGTTGTGGGAGCAGAGGCCAACCGTTCGTGCTCTACTCCCTGGGATGCTGGGCAGCCGAGCACGGGTGCCAAAGACGTTCCATTGTAATGGACTTTGAGTTGGGAAATGGAGGAGTTACAGCAATGCAGATGGCACCGTTGCCAAGCTGACTTTCTGCAGAAGAGGCACAGCTCAAGTTTTTTGCCCTGGCTCTTCGGCTGTGTCATCAGTGGTCCACCGTTCGTGCTCTATTCCTTGAGATGCTGGGCATCCGAGCACGGGTGCCAAAGTGGTTCCATTGTAATGGACTTTGAGTTGGGAAATGGAGGAGCGACAGCAAACCGGATGGCACCGTTGCAAAGCTGACGTTCTGCAGAAGAGGCACAGCTCACGTTTTTTGCCCTGGCTCTTCGGCTGTGGGAGCAGAGGCCAACCGTTCGTGCTCTACTCCCTGGGATGCTGGGCAGCCGAGCACGGGTGCCAAAGACGTTCCATTGTAATGGACTTTGAGTTGGGAAATGGAGGAGTGACAGCAATGCGGATGGCACCGTTGCAAAGCTGACTTTCTGCAGAAGAGGCACAGCTCAAGTTTTTTGCCCTGGCTCTTCGGCTGTGTCAGCAGTGGTCAACAGTTCGTGCTCTATTCCCTGGGATGCTGGTCAGCCAAGCACGGGTGCCAAAGACATTCCATTGTAATGGACTTTGAGTTGGGAAATGGAGAAGCGACAGCAATGCAGATGGCACCGTTGCAAAGCTGACTTTCTGCAGAAGAGGCACAGCTCAAGTTTTTTGCCCTGGCTCTTCGACTGTGGGAGCAGAGGCCAACCGTTCGTGCTCTACTCCCTGGGATGATGGGCAGCCGAGCACGGGTGCCAAAGAGGTTCCATTGTAATGGACTTTGTGTTGGGAAATGGAGGAGAGACAGCAATGCAGATGGCACCGTTGCAAAGCTGACTTTCTGCAGAAGAGGCACAGCTCACGTTTTTTGCCCTGGCTCTTCGGCTGTGGGAGCAGAGGCCAACCGTTTGTGCTCTACTCCCTGGGATGCTGGGCAGCCGAGCATGGGTGAAAAAATAAGAGGTTCCATTGTAATGGACTTTGAGTTGGGAAATGGAGGAGCGACAGCAATGTGGATGGCACTGTTGCAAAGCTGACATTCTGCAGAAGAGGCACAGCTCACGTTTTTTGCCCTGGCTCTTCGGTTGTGGGAGCAGAGGCCAACCGTTCGTGCTCTACTCCCTGGGATGCTGGGCAGCCGAGCACGGGTGCCAAAGACGTTCCATTGTAATGGACTTTGAGTTGGGAAATGGAGGAGTTACAGCAATGCAGATGGCACCGTTGCCAAGCTGACTTTCTGCAGAAGAGGCACAGCTCAAGTTTTTTGCCCTGGCTCTTCGGCTGTGTCATCAGTGGTCCACCGTTCGTGCTCTATTCCTTGAGATGCTGGGCATCCGAGCACGGGTGCCAAAGTGGTTCCATTGTAATGGACTTTGAGTTGGGAAATCGAGGAGCGACAGCAATGCGGATGGCACCGTTGCAAAGCTGACTTTCTGCAGAAGAGGCTCAGCTCAAGTTTTTTGCCCTGGCTCTTCGGCTGTGGGAGCAGAGGCCAACCGTTCGTGCTCTACTCCCTGGGATGCTGGGCAGCCGAGCACGGGTGCCAAAGAGGTTCCATTTTAATGGACTTTGAGTTGGGAAATGGAGGAGCGACAGCAATGCGGATGGCACCGTTGCCAAGCTGACTTTCTGCAGAAGAGGCACAGCTCAAGTTTTTGCCCTGGCTCTTCGGCTGTGGGAGCAGAGGCCAACCGTTCTTGCTCTACTCCCTGGGATGCTGGGCAGCCGAGCACGGGTGCCAAAGAGTTTCCATTGTAATGGACTTTGAGTTGGGAAATGGAGGAGCGACAGCAATGTGGATGGCACCGTTGCAAAGTGGACTTTCTGCAGAAGAGGCACAGCTCAAGTTTTTTGCCCTGGCTCTTCGGCTGTGTCAGCAGTGGCCAACCGCTCGTGCTCTATTCCTTGGGATGCTGGGCAGCCAAGCACGGAAGCCAAAGTGGTTCCATTGTAATGGACTTTGAGTTGGGAAATGGAGGAGCGACAGCAATGCGGATGGCACCATTGCAAAGCTGACTTTCTGTAGAAGAGGCACAGCTCAAGTTTTTTGCCCTGGCTCTTCGGCTGTGGGAGCAGAGGCCAACCGTTCGTGCTCTACTCCCTGGGATGCTGGGCAGCCGAGCCCTTGTGCCAAAGAGGTTCCATTGTAATGGACTTTGAGTTGGGAAATGGAGGAGCGACAGCAATGTGGATGGCACCGTTGCAAAGCTGACTTTCTGCAGAAGAGGCACAGCTCAAGTTTTTTGCCCTGGCTCTTCGGCTGTTGGAGCAGATGCCAGCCGTTCGTGCTCTACTCCCTGGGATGCTGGGCAGCCGAGCACGGGTGAAAAAAAAAGAGGTTCCATTGTAATGGACTTTGAGTTGGGAAATGGAGGAGCGACAGCAATGCGGATGGCACCGTTGCAAAGCTGACTTTCTGCAGAAGAGGCACGGCTCACGTTTTTTGCCCTGGCTCTTCAGCTGTGGGAGCAGAGGCCAACCGTTCGTGCTCTACTCTCTGGGAGGCTGGGCAGCCGAGCACGGGTGAAAAAAAAAGAGGTTCCATTGTAATGGACTTTGAGTTGGGAAATGGAGGAGTGACAGCAATGCGGATGGTACCGTTGCAAAGCTGACTTTCTGCAGAAGAGGCACAGCTCAAGTTTTTTGCCATGGCTCTTCGGCTGTGTCAGCAGTGGTCAACCGTTCGTGCTCTATTCCTTAAGATGCTGGGCAGCCGAGCACGGGTGCCAAAGTGGTTCCATTGTAAAGGACTTTGAGTTGGGAAATGGAGGAGCGACAGCAATGCGGATGGCACCGTTGCAAAGCTGACTTTCTGCAGAAGAAGCACAGCTCAAGTTTTTTGCCCTGGCTCTTCGGCTGTGGGAGCAGAGGTCAACCGTTCGTGCTCTAGTACCTGGGATGCTGGGCAGCCGAGCACGGGTGCCAAAGTGGTTCCATTGTAATGGACTTTGAGTTGGGAAATGGAGGAGCGACAGCAATGCGGATGGCACCGTTGCAAAGCTGACATTCTGCAGAAGAGGCACAGCTCACGTTTTTTGCCCTGGCTCTTCGGCTGTGGGAGCAGAGGACAACCATTCGTGCTCTACTCCCTGGGATGCTGGGCAGCCGAGCATGGGTGCCAAAGAAGTTCCATTGTAATGGACTTTGAGTTGGGAAATGGAGGAGCGACAGCAATGTGGATGGCACCGTTGCAAAGCTGACTTTCTGCAGAAGAGGCACATCTCATGTTTTTTGCCCTGGCTCTTCGGCTGTGGGAGCAGAGGCCAACCGTTCGTGCTCTACTCCCTGGGATGCTGGGCAGCCGAGCATGGGTGAAAAAAAAAGAGGTTCCATTGTAATGGACTTTGAGTTGGGAAATGGAGGAGCGACAGCAATGTGGATGGCAGCGTTGCAAAGCTGACTTTCTGCAGAAGAGGCACAGCTCACGTTTTTTGCCCTGGCTCTTCGGCTGTGGCAGCCGTGGTCAACCGCTCGTGCTCTATTCCTTGGGATGCTGGGCAGCCAAGCACGGGTGCCAAAGTGGTTCCATTGTAATGGACTTTGAGTTGGGAAATGGAGGAGCGACAGCAATGCGGATGGCACCGTTGCAAAGCTGACTTTCTGCAGAAGAGGCACAGCTCAAGTTTTTTGCCCTGGCTCTTCGGCTGTGGGAGCAGAGGCCAACCGTTCGTGCTCTACTCCCTGGGATGCTGGGCAGCCGAGCACGGGTGCCAAAGAGGTTCCATTGTAATGGACTTTGAGTTGGGAAATGGAGGAGCGACAGCAATGCGGATGGCACTGTTGCAAAGCGGACTTTCTGCAGAGGAGGCACAGCTCACGTTTTTTGCCCTGGCTCTTCGGCTGTGGGAGCAGAGGCCAACCGTTCGTGCTCTACTCCCTGGGATGCTGGGCAGCCGAGGACGGGTGCCAAAGAGGTTCCATTGTAATGGACTTTGAGTTGGGAAATGGAGGAGCGACAGCAATGTGGATGGCACCGTTGCAAAGCTGACTTTCTGCAGAAGAGGCACAGCTCAAGTTTTTTGCCCTGGCTCTTCAGCTGTGGGAGCAGAGGCCAACCATTCGTGCTCTACTCCCTGGGATGCTGGGCAGCCGAGCACGGGTGAAAAAAAAAGAGGTTCCATTGTAATGGACTTTGAGTTGGGAAATGGAGGAGCGACAGCAATGCGGATGGCACCGTTGCAAAGCTGACTTTCTGCAGAAGAGGCACAGCTCAAGTTTTTTGCCATGGCTCTTCGGCTGTGGGAGCAGAGGCCAACCGTTCGTGCTCTACTCCCTGGGATGCTGGGCAGCCGAGCACGGGTGCCAAAGACGTTGCATTGTAATGGACTTTGAGTTGGGAAATGGAGAAGCGACAGCAATGCAGATGGCACCGTTGCAAAGCTGACTTTCTGCAGAAGAGGCACAGCTCAAGTTTTTTGCCCTGGCTCTTCGGCTGTGTCAGCAGAGGCCAACCGTTGGTGCTCTACTCCCTGGGATGCTGGGCAGCCGAGCACGGGTGAAAAAAAAAGAGGTTCCATTGTAATGGACTTTGAGTTGGGAAATGGAGGAGCGACAGCAATGCGGATGGCACCGTTGCAAAGTTGACTTTCTGCAGAAGAGGCACATCTCACGTGTTTTGCCCTGGCTCTTCGGCTGTGGGAGCAGAGGCCAACCGTTCGTGCTCTACTCCCTGGGATGCTGGGCAACCGAGCACGGGAGCCAAAGAGGTTCCATTGTAATGGACTTTGAGTTGGGAAATGGAGGAGCGACAGCAATGCGGATGGCACCATTGCAAAGTGGACTTTCTGCAGAAGAGGGACAGCTCACGTTTTTTGCCCTGGCTCTTCGGCTGTGGGATCAGAGGCCAACCGTTCGTGGTCTACTCCCTGGGATGCTTGTCAGCCGAGCACAGGTGCCAAAGAGGTTCCATTATAATGGACTTTGAGTTGCGAAATGGAGGAGCGACAGCAATGTGGATGGCACCGTTGCAAAGCTGACTTTCTGCAGAAGAGGCACAGAACAAGTTTTTTGCCCTGGCTATTCGGCTGTGGGAGCAGAGGCCAACCGTTCGTGCTCTACTCCCTGGGATGCTGGGCAGCCGAGCACGGGTGCCAAAGAGGTTCCATTGTAATGGACTTTGAGATGGGAAATGGAGAAGCGACAGCAATGCAGATGGCACTGTTGCAAAGCTGACTTTCTGCAGAAGAGGCACAGCTCAAGTTTTTTGCCCTGGCTCTTCGGCTGTGTCAGCAGAGGCCAACCGTTGGTGCTCTACTCCCTGGGATGCTGGGCAGCCGAGCACGGGTGAAAAAAAAAAAGGTTCCATTGTAATGGACTTTGAGTTGGGAAATGGAGGAGTGACAGCAATGCGGATGGCACCGTTGCAAAGCTGACTTTCTGCAGAAGAGGCACATTTCAAGTTTTTTGCCCTGGCTCTTCGGCTGTGGGAGCAGAGGCCAACCGTTCGTGCTCTACTCCCTGGGATGCTGGGCAGCCGAGCACGGGTGCCAAAGAGGTTCCATTGTAATGGACTTTGAGTTGGGAAATGGAGGAGCGACAGCAATGTGGATGGCACCATTGCAAAGGGGACTTTCTGCAGAAGAGGCACAGCTCACGTTTTTTGCCCTGGCTCTTCGGCTGTGGGAGCAGAGGCCAACCGTTTGTACTCTACTCCCTGGGATGCTGGGCAGCCGTGCACAGGTGAAAAAATAAGAGGTTCCATTGTAATGGACTTTGAGTTGGGAAATGGAGGAGCGACAGCAATGTGGATGGCACCGTTGCAAAGCTGACTTTCTGCAGAAGAGGCAGAGCTCAAGTTTTTTGCCCTGGCTCTTCAGCTGTGGGAGCAGAGGCCAACCGTTCGTGCTCTACTCCCTGGGATGCTGGGCAGCCGAGCACGGGTGAAAAAAAAAGAGGTTCCATTGTAATGGACTTTGAGTTGGGAAATGGAGGAGAGACAGCAATGTGGATGGCACCGTTGCAAAGCTGACTTTCTGCAGAAGAGGCACAGCTCAAGTTTTTTGCCCTGGCTCTTCGGCTGTGGGAGCAGAGGCCAACCGTTTGTGCTCTACTCCCTGGGATGCTGGGCACCTGGGAAGTAGTACCAAAGAGGTTCCATTGTAATGGACTTTGAGTTGGGAAATGGAGGAGCGACAGCAATGCGGATGGCACCGTTGCAAAGCTGACTTTCTGCAGAAGAGGCACAGCTCAAGTTTTTTGCCCTGGCTCTTCGGCTGTGGGAGGAGAGGCCAACCGTTCGTGCTCTACTCCCTGGGATGCTGGGCAGCCGAGCACGGGTGAAAAAAAAAGAGGTTCCATTGTAATGGACTTTGAGTTGGGAAATGGAGGAGCGACAGCAATGCGGATGGCACCGTTGCAAAGTTGACTTTCTGCAGAAGAGGCACATCTCACGTTTTTTGCCCTGGCTCTTCGGGTGTGGGAGCAGAGGCCAACCGTTCGTGCTCTACTCCCTGGGATGCTGGGCAGCCGAGCACGGGTGCCAAAGAGGTTCCATTGTAATGGACTTTGAGTTGGGAAATGGAGAAGCTACAGCAATGCGGATGGCACTGTTGCAAAGCTGACTTTCTGCAGAAGAGGCACATCTCACGTTTTTTGCCCTGACTCTTCGGCTGTGGGAGCAGAGGCCAACCGTTCGTGCTCTACTCCCTGGGATGCTGGGCAGCCGAGCACGGGTGAAAAAATAAGAGGTTCCATTGTAATGGACTTTGAGTTGGGAAATGGAGGAGCGACAGCAATGCGGATGGCACCATTGCAAAGTGGACTTTCTGCAGAAGAGGCACATCTCACGTTTTTTGCCCTGGCTCTTCGGCTGTGGGAGCAGAGGCCAACCGTTTGTGCTCTACTCCCTGGGATGCTGGGCAGCCGAGCACGGGTGAAAAAAAAAGAGGTTCCATTGTAATGGACTTTGAGTTGGGAAATGGAGGAGCGACAGCAATGCGGATGGCACCGTTGCAAAGCTGACTTTCTGCAGAAGAGGCACAGCTCACGTTTTTTGCCCTGGCTCTTCAGCTGTGGGAGCAGAGGCCAACCGTTTGTGCTCTACTCCCTGGGATGATGGGCAGCCGCGCACGGGTGAAAAAAAAAGAGGTTCCATTGTAATGGACTTTGAGTTGGGAAATGGAGGAGCGACAGCAATGTGGATGGCACCGTTGCAAAGCTCACTTTCTGCAGAAGAGGCACAGCTCAAGTTTTTTGCCCTGGCTCTTCGGCTGTGGGAGCAGAGGCCAACCGTTCGTGCTCTACTCCCTGGGATGCTGGGCAGCTGGGAAGAAGTACCAAAGAGGTTCCATTGTAATGGACTTTGAGTTGGGAAATGGAGGAGCGACAGCAATGCGGATGGCACCGTTGCAAAGCTGACTTTCTGCAGAAGAGGCACAGCTCAAGTTTTTTGCCCTGGCTCTTCGGCTGTGGGAGCAGAGGCCAACCGTTGGTGCACTACTCCCTGGGATGCTGGGCAGCCGAGCACGGGTGAAAAAAAAAGAGGTTCCATTGTAATGGACTTTGAGTTGGGAAATGGAGGAGTGACAGCAATGCGGATGGCACCGTTGCAAAGCTGACTTTCTGCAGAAGAGGCACATCTCACGTTTTTTGCCCTGCCTCTTCGGCTGTGGGAGCAGAGGCCAACCGTTCGTGCTCTACTCCCTGGGATGCTGGGCAGCCGAGCACGGGTGCCAAAGAGGTTCCATTGTAATGGACTTTGAGTTGGGAAATGGAGGAGCGACAGCAATGTGGATGGCACCGTTGCAAAGCTGACTTTCTGCAGAAGAGGCACAGCTCAAGTTTTTTGCCCTGGCTCTTCAGCTGTGGGAGCAGAGGCCAACCGTTCGTGCTCTACTCCCTGGGATGCTGGGCAGCCGAGCACGGGTGAAAAAAAAAGAGGTTCCATTGTAATGGACTTTGAGTTGGGAAATGGAGGAGCGACAGCAATGCGGATGGCACCGTTGCAAAGTTGACTTTCTGCAGAAGAGGCACAGCTCACGTTTTTTGCCCTGGCTCTTCGGGTGTGGGAGCAGAGGCCAACCGTTCGTGCTCTACTCCCTGGGATGCTGGGCAGCCGAGCACGGGTGCCAAAGAGGTTCCATTGTAATGGACTTTGAGTTGGGAAATGGAGGAGCGACAGCAATGTGGATGGCACCGTTGCAAAGCTGACCTTCTGCAGAAGAGGCACAGCTCAAGTTTTTTGCCCTGGCTCTTCGGCTGTGGGAGCAGAGGCCAACCGTTCGTGCTCTACTCCCTGGGATGCTGGGCAGCCGAGCACGGGTGCCAAAGAGTTTCCATTTTAATGGACTTTGAGTTGGGAAATGGAGGAGCGACAGCAATGCGGATGGCACCGTTGCAAAGCTGACTTTCTGCAGAAGAGGCACAGCTCAAGTTTTTTGCCCTGGCTCTTTGGCTGTGGGAGCAGAGGCCAACCATTCGTGCTCTACTCCCTGGGATGCTGGGCAGCCGAGCACGGGTGAAAAAAAAAGAGGTTCCATTGTAATGGACTTTGAGTTGGGAAATGGAGGAGCGACAGCAATGCGGATGGCACCGTTGCAAAGCTGACTTTCTGCAGAAGAGGCACAGCTCAAGTTTTTTGCCCTGGCTCTTCGGCTGTGGGAGTAGAGGCCAACCGTTCGTGCTCTACTCCCTGGGATGCTGGGCAGCTGAGCACGGGTGAAAAAAAAAGAGGTTCCATTGTAATGGACTTTGAGTTGGGAAATGGAGGAGCGACAGCAATGTGGATGGCACCGTTGCAAAGCTGACTTTCTGCAGAAGAGGCACATCTCACGTTTTTTGCCCTGGCTCTTCGGCTGTGGGAGCAGAGGCCAACCGTTCGTGCTCTACTCCCTGGGATGCTGGGCAGCCGAGCATGGGTGAAAAAAAAAGAGGTTCCATTGTAATGGACTTTGAGTTGGGAAATGGAGGAGCGACAGCAATGCGGATGGCACCGTTGCAAAGTTGACTTTCTGCAGAAGAGGCACATCTCACGTTTTTTGCCCTGGCTCTTCAGCTGTGGGAGCAGAGGCCAACCGTTCGTGCTCTACTCCCTGGGATGCTGGGCAGCCGAGCACGGGTGAAAAAAAAAGAGGTTCCATTGTAATGGACTTTGAGTTGGGAAATGGAGGAGCGACAGCAATGCGGATGGCACCGTTGCAAAGCTGACTTTCTGCAGAAGAGGCACAGCTCAAGTTTTTTGCCCTGGCTCTTCGGCTGTGGGAGCAGAGGCCAACCGTTCGTGCTCTACTCCCTGGGATGCTGGGCAGCCGAGCATGGGTGAAAAAAAAAGCGGTTCCATTGTAATGGACTTTGAGTTGGGAAATGGAGGAGCGACAGCAATGCGGATGGCACCGTTGCAAAGTTGACTTTCTGCAGAAGAGGCACATCTCACGTTTTTTGCCCTGGCTCTTCGGGTGTGGGAGCAGAGGCCAACCGTTCGTGCTCTACTCCCTGGGATGCTGGGCAGCCGAGCACGGGTGCCAAAGAGGTTCCATTGTAATGGACTTTGAGTTGGGAAATGGAGAAGCTACAGCAATGCAGATGGCACTGTTGCAAAGCTGACGTTCTGCAGAAGAGGCACAGCACAAGTTTTTTGCCCTGGCTCTTCAGCTGTGGGAGCAGAGGCCAACCGTTTGTGCTCTACTCCCTGGGATGATGGGCAGCCAAGCACGGGTGAAAAAAAAAGAGGTTCCATTGTAATGGACTTTGACTTGGGAAATGGAGGAGAGACAGCAATGTGGATGGCACCGTTGCAAAGCTCACTTTCTGCAGAAGAGGCACAGCTCAAGTTTTTTGCCCTGGCTCTTCGGCTGTGGGAGCAGAGGCCAACCGTTCGTGCTCTACTCCCTGGGATGCTGGGCAGCTGGGAAGTAGTACCAAAGAGGTTCCATTGTAATGGACTTTGAGTTGGGAAATGGAGGAGCGACCGCAATGCGGATGGCACCGTTGCAAAGCTGACTTTCTGCAGAAGAGGCACAGCTCAAGTTTTTTGCCCTGGCTCTTCGGCTGTGGGAGCAGAGGCCAACCGTTGGTGCTCTACTCCCTGGGATGCTGGGCAGCCGAGCACGGGTGAAAAAAAAAGAGGTTCCATTGTAATGGACTTTGAGTTGGGAAATGGAGGAGCGACAGCAATGCGGATGGCACCGTTGCAAAGCTGACTTTCTGCAGAAGAGGCACATCTCACGTTTTTTGCCCTGGCTCTTCGGCTGTGGGAGCAGAGGCCAACCGTTCGTGCTCTACTCCCTGGGATGCTGGGCAGCCGAGCACGGGTGCCAAAGAGGTTCCATTGTAATGGACTTTGAGTTGGGAAATGGAGGAGCGACAGCAATGTGGATGGCACCGTTGCAAAGCTGACTTTCTGCAGAAGAGGCACAGCTCAAGTTTTTTGCCCTGGCTCTTCAGCTGTGGGAGCAGAGGCCAACTGTTCGTGCTCTACTCCCTGGGATGCTGGGCAGCCGAGCACGGGTGAAAAAAATAGAGGTTCCATTGTAATGGACTTTGAGTTGGGAAATGGAGGAGCGACAGCAATGTGGATGGCACCCTTGCCAAGCTGACTTTCTGCAGAAGAGGCACAGCTCAAGTTTTTTGCCCTGGCTCTTCGGCTGTGGGAGCAGAGGCCAACCGTTCGTGCTCTACTCCCTGGGATGCTGGGCAGCTGGGAAGTAGTACCAAAGAGGTTCCATTGTAATGGACTTTGAGTTGGGAAATGGAGGAGCGACCGCAATGCGGATGGCACCGTTGCAAAGCTGACTTTCTGCAGAAGAGGCACAGCTCAAGTTTTTTGCCCTGGCTCTTCGGCTGTGGGAGCAGAGGCTAACCGTTCGTGCTCTACTCCCTGGGATGCTGGGCAGCCGAGCACGGGTGCCAAAGAGGTTCTATTGTAATGGACTTTGAGTTGGGAAATGGAGGAGCGACAGCAATGCGGATGGCACCGTTGCAAAGCTGACTTTCTGCAGAAGAGGCACAGCTCAAGTTTTTTACCCTGGCTCTTCGGCTGTGTCAGCAGAGGCCAACCGTTCGTGCTCTACTCCCTGGGATGCTGGGAAGCCGAGCACGGGTGAAAAAAAAAGAGGTTCCATTGTAATGGACTTTGAGTTGGGAAATGGAGGAGCGACAGCAATGCGGATGGCACCGTTGCAAAGCTGACTTTCTGCAGAAGAGGCACAGCTCACGTTTTTTGCCCTGGCTCTTCGGCTGTGGGAGCAGAGGCCAACCGTTCGTGCTCTACTCCCTGGGATGCTGGGCAGCCGAGCATGGGTGAAAAAAAAAGAGGTTCCATTGTAATGGACTTTGAGTTGGGAAATGGAGGAGCGACAGCAATGCGGATGGCACCGTTGCAAAGCTGACTTTCTGCAGAAGAGGCACATCTCACGTTTTTTGCCCTGGCTCTTCAGCTGTGGGAGCAGAGGCCAACCGTTCGTGCTCTACTCCCTGGGATG
The DNA here is from genome assembly GCF_963264785.1 of Psittacula echo. Lineage (NCBI taxonomy): Eukaryota > Metazoa > Chordata > Aves > Psittaciformes > Psittacidae > Psittacula > Psittacula echo. The sequence goes on from NC_137748.1 coordinate 1,712,410, forward strand.
CTGGGCAGCCGAGCACGGGTGAAAAAAAAAGAGGTTCCATTGTAATGGACTTTGAGTTGGGAAATGGAGGAGTGACAGCAATGCGGATGGTACCGTTGCAAAGCTGACTTTCTGCAGAAGAGGCACAGCTCAAGTTTTTTGCCATGGCTCTTCGGCTGTGGGAGCAGTGGTCAACCGTTCGTGCTCTATTCCTTAAGATGCTGGGCAGCCGAGCACGGGTGCCAAAGTGGTTCCATTGTAAAGGACTTTGAGTTGGGAAATGGAGGAGCGACAGCAATGCGGATGGCACCGTTGCAAAGCTGACTTTCTGCAGAAGAAGCACAGCTCAAGTTTTTTGCCCTGGCTCTTCGGCTGTGGGAGCAGAGGTCAACCGTTCGTGCTCTAGTACCTGGGATGCTGGGCAGCCGAGCACGGGTGCCAAAGTGGTTCCATTGTAATGGACTTTGAGTTGGGAAATGGAGGAGCGACAGCAATGCGGATGGCACCGTTGCAAAGCTGACATTCTGCAGAAGAGGCACAGCTCACGTTTTTTGCCCTGGCTCTTCGGCTGTGGGAGCAGAGGACAACCATTCGTGCTCTACTCCCTGGGATGCTGGGCAGCCGAGCACGGGTGCCAAAGAAGTTCCATTGTAATGGACTTTGAGTTGGGAAATGGAGGAGCGACAGCAATGTGGATGGCACCGTTGCAAAGCTGACTTTCTGCAGAAGAGGCACATCTCATGTTTTTTGCCCTGGCTCTTCGGCTGTGGGAGCAGAGGCCAACCGTTCGTGCTCTACTCCCTGGGATGCTGGGCAGCCGAGCATGGGTGAAAAAAAAAGAGGTTCCATTGTAATGGACTTTGAGTTGGGAAATGGAGGAGCGACAGCAATGTGGATGGCACCGTTGCAAAGCTGACTTTCTGCAGAAGAGGCACAGCTCACGTTTTTTGCCCTGGCTCTTCGGCTGTGGCAGCCGTGGTCAACCGCTCGTGCTCTATTCCTTGGGATGCTGGGCAGCCAAGCACGGGTGCCAAAGTGGTTCCATTGTAATGGACTTTGAGTTGGGAAATGGAGGAGCGACAGCAATGCGGATGGCACCGTTGCAAAGCTGACTTTCTGCAGAAGAGGCACAGCTCAAGTTTTTTGCCCTGGCTCTTCGGCTGTGGGAGCAGAGGCCAACCGTTCGTGCTCTACTCCCTGGGATGCTGGGCAGCCGAGCACGGGTGCCAAAGAGGTTCCATTGTAATGGACTTTGAGTTGGGAAATGGAGGAGCGACAGCAATGCGGATGGCACCGTTGCAAAGCGGACTTTCTGCAGAGGAGGCACAGCTCACGTTTTTTGCCCTGGCTCTTCGGCTGTGGGAGCAGAGGCCAACCGTTCGTGCTCTACTCCCTGGGATGCTGGGCAGCCGAGGACGGGTGCCAAAGAGGTTCCATTGTAATGGACTTTGAGTTGGGAAATGGAGGAGCGACAGCAATGTGGATGGCACCGTTGCAAAGCTGACTTTCTGCAGAAGAGGCACAGCTCAAGTTTTTTGCCCTGGCTCTTCGGCTGTGGGAGCAGAGGCCAACCATTCGTGCTCTACTCCCTGGGATGCTGGGCAGCCGAGCACGGGTGAAAAAAAAAGAGGTTCCATTGTAATGGACTTTGAGTTGGGAAATGGAGGAGCGACAGCAATGCGGATGGCACCGTTGCAAAGCTGACTTTCTGCAGAAGAGGCACAGCTCAAGTTTTTTGCCATGGCTCTTCGGCTGTGGGAGCAGAGGCCAACCGTTCGTGCTCTACTCCCTGGGATGCTTGTCAGCCGAGCACGGGTGCCAAAGAGGTTCCATTATAATGGACTTTGAGTTGCGAAATGGAGGAGCGACAGCAATGCGGATGGCACCGTTGCAAAGCTGACTTTCTGCAGAAGAGGCACAGCTCAAGTTTTTTGCCCTGGCTCTTCGGCTGTGGGAGCAGAGGCCAACCGTTTGTGCTCTACTCCCTGGGATGCTGGGCAGCCGAGCACGGGTGCCAAAGACGTTGCATTGTAATGGACTTTGAGTTGGGAAATGGAGAAGCGACAGCAATGCAGATGGCACTGTTGCAAAGCTGACTTTCTGCAGAAGAGGCACAGCTCAAGTTTTTTGCCCTGGCTCTTCGGCTGTGTCAGCAGAGGCCAACCGTTGGTGCTCTACTCCCTGGGATGCTGGGCAGCCGAGCACGGGTGCCAAAGAGGTTCCATTGTAATGGACTTTGAGTTGGGAAATGGAGGAGCGACAGCAATGCGGATGGCACCGTTGCAAAGTTGACTTTCTGCAGAAGAGGCACATCTCACGTGTTTTGCCCTGGCTCTTCGGCTGTGGGAGCAGAGGCCAACCGTTCGTGCTCTACTCCCTGGGATGCTGGGCAACCGAGCACGGGAGCCAAAGAGGTTCCATTGTAATGGACTTTGAGTTGGGAAATGGAGGAGCGACAGCAATGCGGATGGCACCATTGCAAAGTGGACTTTCTGCAGAAGAGGGACAGCTCACGTTTTTTGCCCTGGCTCTTCGGCTGTGGGAGCAGAGGCCAACCGTTCGTGGTCTACTCCCTGGGATGCTTGTCAGCCGAGCACAGGTGCCAAAGAGGTTCCATTATAATGGACTTTGAGTTGCGAAATGGAGGAGCGACAGCAATGTGGATGGCACCGTTGCAAAGCTGACTTTCTGCAGAAGAGGCACAGAACAAGTTTTTTGCCCTGGCTATTCGGCTGTGGGAGCAGAGGCCAACCGTTCGTGCTCTACTCCCTGGGATGCTGGGCAGCCGAGCACGGGTGCCAAAGAGGTTCCATTGTAATGGACTTTGAGATGGGAAATGGAGAAGCGACAGCAATGCAGATGGCTCTGTTGCAAAGCTGACTTTCTGCAGAAGAGGCACAGCTCAAGTTTTTTGCCCTGGCTCTTCGGCTGTGTCAGCAGAGGCCAACCGTTGGTGCTCTACTCCCTGGGATGCTGGGCAGCCGAGCACGGGTGAAAAAAAAAGAGGTTCCATTGTAATGGACTTTGAGTTGGGAAATGGAGGAGTGACAGCAATGCGGATGGCACCGTTGCAAAGCTGACTTTCTGCAGAAGAGGCACATCTCACGTTTTTTGCCCTGGCTCTTCGGCTGTGGGAGCAGAGGCCAACCGTTTGTGCTCTACTCCCTGGGATGCTGGGCAGCCGAGCACGGGTGCCAAAGAGGTTCCATTGTAATGGACTTTGAGTTGGGAAATGGAGGAGCGACAGCAATGTGGATGGCACCGTTGCAAAGGGGACTTTCTGCAGAAGAGGCACAGCTCACGTTTTTTGCCCTGGCTCTTCGGCTGTGGGAGCAGAGGCCAACCGTTTGTACTCTACTCCCTGGGATGCTGGGCAGCCGTGCACAGGTGAAAAAATAAGAGGTTCCATTGTAATGGACTTTGAGTTGGGAAATGGAGGAGCGACAGCAATGTGGATGGCACCGTTGCAAAGCTGACTTTCTGCAGAAGAGGCAGAGCTCAAGTTTTTTGCCCTGGCTCTTCAGCTGTGGGAGCAGAGGCCAACCGTTCGTGCTCTACTCCCTGGGATGCTGGGCAGCCGAGCACGGGTGAAAAAAAAAGAGGTTCCATTGTAATGGACTTTGAGTTGGGAAATGGAGGAGAGACAGCAATGTGGATGGCACCGTTGCAAAGCTGACTTTCTGCAGAAGAGGCACAGCTCAAGTTTTTTGCCCTGGCTCTTCGGCTGTGGGAGCAGAGGCCAACCGTTTGTGCTCTACTCCCTGGGATGCTGGGCACCTGGGAAGTAGTACCAAAGAGGTTCCATTGTAATGGACTTTGAGTTGGGAAATGGAGGAGCGACAGCAATGCGGATGGCACCGTTGCAAAGCTGACTTTCTGCAGAAGAGGCACAGCTCAAGTTTTTTGCCCTGGCTCTTCGGCTGTGGGAGGAGAGGCCAACCGTTCGTGCTCTACTCCCTGGGATGCTGGGCAGCCGAGCACGGGTGCCAAAGAGGTTCCATTGTAATGGACTTTGAGTTGGGAAATGGAGGTGCGACAGCAATGCGGATGGCACCATTGCAAAGTGGACTTTCTGCAGAAGAGGCACATCTCACGTTTTTTGCCCTGGCTCTTCGGCTGTGGGAGCAGAGGCCAACCGTTTGTGCTCTACTCCCTGGGATGCTGGGCAGCCGAGCACGGGTGAAAAAAAAAGAGGTTCCATTGTAATGGACTTTGAGTTGGGAAATGGAGGAGCGACAGCAATGCGGATGGCACCGTTGCAAAGCTGACTTTCTGCAGAAGAGGCACAGCTCACGTTTTTTGCCCTGGCTCTTCAGCTGTGGGAGCAGAGGCCAACCGTTTGTGCTCTACTCCCTGGGATGATGGGCAGCCGTGCACGGGTGAAAAAAAAAGAGGTTCCATTGTAATGGACTTTGAGTTGGGAAATGGAGGAGCGACAGCAATGTGGATGGCACCGTTGCAAAGCTGACTTTCTGCAGAAGAGGCACAGCTCAAGTTTTTTGCCCTGGCTCTTCGGCTGTGGGAGCAGAGGCCAACCGTTCGTGCTCTACTCCCTGGGATGCTGGGCAGCTGGGAAGAAGTACCAAAGAGGTTCCATTGTAATGGACTTTGAGTTGGGAAATGGAGGAGCGACCGCAATGCGGATGGCACCGTTGCAAAGCTGACTTTCTGCAGAAGAGGCACAGCTCAAGTTTTTTGCCCTGGCTCTTCGGCTGTGGGAGCAGAGGCCAATCGTTGGTGCACTACTCCCTGGGATGCTGGGCAGCCGAGCACGGGTGAAAAAAAAAGAGGTTCCATTGTAATGGACTTTGAGTTGGGAAATGGAGGAGCGACAGCAATGCGGATGGCACCGTTGCAAAGCTGACTTTCTGCAGAAGAGGCACATCTCACGTTTTTTGCCCTGGCTCTTCGGCTGTGGGAGCAGAGGCCAACCGTTCGTGCTCTACTCCCTGGGATGCTGGGTAGCCGAGCACGGGTGCCAAAGAGGTTCCATTGTAATGGACTTTGAGTTGGGAAATGGAGGAGCGACAGCAATGTGGATGGCACCGTTGCAAAGCTGACTTTCTGCAGAAGAGGCACAGCTCAAGTTTTTTGCCCTGGCTCTTCAGCTGTTGGAGCAGAGGCCAACCGTTCGTGCTCTACTCCCTGGGATGCTGGGCAGCCGAGCACGGGAGCCAAAGAGGTTCCATTGTAATGGACTTTGAGTTGGGAAATGGAGGAGCGACAGCAATGCGGATGGCACCGTTGCAAAGCTGACTTTCTGCAGAAGAGGCACAGCTCACGTTTTTTGCCCTGGCTCTTCGGGTGTGGGAGCAGAGGCCAACCGTTCGTGCTCTACTCCCTGGGATGCTGGGCAGCCGAGCACGGGTGCCAAAGAGGTTCCATTGTAATGGACTTTGAGTTGGGAAATGGAGGAGCGACAGCAATGTGGATGGCACCGTTGCAAAGCTGACCTTCTGCAGAAGAGGCACAGCTCAAGTTTTTTGCCCTGGCTCTTCGGCTGTGGGAGCAGAGGCCAACCGTTCGTGCTCTACTCCCTGGGATGCTGGGCAGCCGAGCACGGGTGCCAAAGAGTTTCCATTGTAATGGACTTTGAGTTGGGAAATGGAGGAGCGACAGCAATGCGGATGGCACCGTTGCAAAGCTGACTTTCTGCAGAAGAGGCACAGCTCAAGTTTTTTGCCCTGGCTCTTCGGCTGTGGGAGCAGAGGCCAACCATTCGTGCTCTACTCCCTGGGATGCTGGGCAGCCGAGCACGGGTGAAAAAAAAAGAGGTTCCATTGTAATGGACTTTGAGTTGGGAAATGGAGGAGCGACAGCAATGCGGATGGCACCGTTGCAAAGCTGACTTTCTGCAGAAGAGGCACAGCTCAAGTTTTTTGCCCTGGCTCTTCGGCTGTGGGAGTAGAGGCCAATCGTTCGTGCTCTACTCCCTGGGGTGCTGGGCAGCTGAGCACGGGTGAAAAAAAAAGAGGTTCCATTGTAATGGACTTTGAGTTGGGAAATGGAGGAGCGACAGCAATGTGGATGGCACCGTTGCAAAGCTGACTTTCTGCAGAAGAGGCACATCTCACGTTTTTTGCCCTGGCTCTTCGGCTGTGGGAGCAGAGGCCAACCGTTCGTGCTCTACTCCCTGGGATGCTGGGCAGCCGAGCATGGGTGAAAAAAAAAGAGGTTCCATTGTAATGGACTTTGAGTTGGGAAATGGAGGAGCGACAGCAATGCGGATGGCACCGTTGCAAAGTTGACTTTCTGCAGAAGAGGCACATCTCACGTTTTTTGCCCTGGCTCTTCAGCTGTGGGAGCAGAGGCCAACCGTTCGTGCTCTACTCCCTGGGATGCTGGGCAGCCGAGCACGGGTGAAAAAAAAAGAGGTTCCATTGTAATGGACTTTGAGTTGGGAAATGGAGGAGCGACAGCAATGCGGATGGCACCGTTGCAAAGCTGACTTTCTGCAGAAGAGGCACAGCTCAAGTTTTTTGCCCTGGCTCTTCGGCTGTGGGAGTAGAGGCCAACCGTTCGTGCTCTACTCCCTGGGATGCTGGGCAGCCGAGCATGGGTGAAAAAAAAAGCGGTTCCATTGTAATGGACTTTGAGTTGGGAAATGGAGGAGCGACAGCAATGCGGATGGCACCGTTGCAAAGTTGACTTTCTGCAGAAGAGGCACATCTCACGTTTTTTGCCCTGGCTCTTCGGGTGTGGGAGCAGAGGCCAACCGTTCGTGCTCTACTCCCTGGGATGCTGGGCAGCCGAGCACGGGTGCCAAAGAGGTTCCATTGTAATGGACTTTGAGTTGGGAAATGGAGAAGCTACAGCAATGCAGATGGCACTGTTGCAAAGCTGACTTTCTGCAGAAGAGGCAGAGCTCAAGTTTTTTGCCCTGGCTCTTCAGCTGTGGGAGCAGAGGCCAACCGTTTGTGCTCTACTCCCTGGGATGATGGGCAGCCAAGCACGGGTGAAAAAAAAAGAGGTTCCATTGTAATGGACTTTGACTTGGGAAATGGAGGAGAGACAGCAATGTGGATGGCACCGTTGCAAAGCTCACTTTCTGCAGAAGAGGCACAGCTCAAGTTTTTTGCCCTGGCTCTTCGGCTGTGGGAGCAGAGGCCAACCGTTCGTGCTCTACTCCCTGGGATGCTGGGCAGCTGGGAAGTAGTACCAAAGAGGTTCCATTGTAATGGACTTTGAGTTGGGAAATGGAGGAGCGACCGCAATGCGGATGGCACCGTTGCAAAGCTGACTTTCTGCAGAAGAGGCACAGCTCAAGTTTTTTGCCCTGGCTCTTCGGCTGTGGGAGCAGAGGCCAACCGTTGGTGCTCTACTCCCTGGGATGCTGGGCAGCCGAGCACGGGTGAAAAAAAAAGAGGTTCCATTGTAATGGACTTTGAGTTGGGAAATGGAGGAGCGACAGCAATGCGGATGGCACCGTTGCAAAGCTGACTTTCTGCAGAAGAGGCACATCTCACGTTTTTTGCCCTGGCTCTTCGGCTGTGGGAGCAGAGGCCAACCGTTCGTGCTCTACTCCCTGGGATGCTGGGCAGCCGAGCACGGGTGCCAAAGAGGTTCCATTGTAATGGACTTTGAGTTGGGAAATGGAGGAGCGACAGCAATGTGGATGGCACCGTTGCAAAGCTGACTTTCTGCAGAAGAGGCACAGCTCAAGTTTTTTGCCCTGGCTCTTCGGCTGTGGGAGCAGAGGCCAACCGTTCGTGCTCTACTCCCTGGGATGCTGGGCAGCTGGGAAGAAGTACCAAAGAGGTTCCATTGTAATGGACTTTGAGTTGGGAAATGGAGGAGCGACCGCAATGCGGATGGCACCGTTGCAAAGCTGACTTTCTGCAGAAGAGGCACAGCTCAAGTTTTTTGCCCTGGCTCTTCGGCTGTGGGAGCAGAGGCCAACCGTTGGTGCACTACTCCCTGGGATGCTGGGCAGCCGAGCACGGGTGAAAAAAAAAGAGGTTCCATTGTAATGGACTTTGAGTTGGGAAATGGAGGAGCGACAGCAATGTGGATGGCACCGTTGCAAAGCTGACCTTCTGCAGAAGAGGCACAGCTCAAGTTTTTTGCCCTGGCTCTTCGGCTGTGGGAGCAGAGGCCAACCGTTCGTGCTCTACTCCCTGGGATGCTGGGCAGCCGAGCACGGGTGCCAAAGAGTTTCCATTGTAATGGACTTTGAGTTGGGAAATGGAGGAGCGACAGCAATGCGGATGGCACCGTTGCAAAGCTGACTTTCTGCAGAAGAGGCACAGCTCAAGTTTTTTGCCCTGGCTCTTCGGCTGTGGGAGCAGAGGCCAACCATTCGTGCTCTACTCCCTGGGATGCTGGGCAGCCGAGCACGGGTGAAAAAAAAAGAGGTTCCATTGTAATGGACTTTGAGTTGGGAAATGGAGGAGCGACAGCAATGCGGATGGCACTGTTGCAAAGCTGACTTTCTGCAGAAGAGGCACAGCTCAAGTTTTTTGCCCTGGCTCTTCGGGTGTGGGAGTAGAGGCCAATCGTTCGTGCTCTACTCCCTGGGATGCTGGGCAGCTGAGCACGGGTGAAAAAAAAAGAGGTTCCATTGTAATGGACTTTGAGTTGGGAAATGGAGGAGCGACAGCAATGTGGATGGCACCGTTGCAAAGCTGACTTTCTGCAGAAGAGGCACATCTCACGTTTTTTGCCCTGGCTCTTCGGCTGTGGGAGCAGAGGCCAACCGTTCGTGCTCTACTCCCTGGGATGCTGGGCAGCCGAGCATGGGTGAAAAAAAAAGAGGTTCCATTGTAATGGACTTTGAGTTGGGAAATGGAGGAGCGACAGCAATGCGGATGGCACCGTTGCAAAGTTGACTTTCTGCAGAAGAGGCACATCTCACGTTTTTTGCCCTGGCTCTTCAGCTGTGGGAGCAGAGGCCAACCGTTCGTGCTCTACTCCCTGGGATGCTGGGCAGCCGAGCACGGGTGAAAAAAAAAGAGGTTCCATTGTAATGGACTTTGAGTTGGGAAATGGAGGAGCGACAGCAATGCGGATGGCACCGTTGCAAAGCTGACTTTCTGCAGAAGAGGCACAGCTCAAGTTTTTTGCCCTGGCTCTTCGGCTGTGGGAGTAGAGGCCAACCGTTCGTGCTCTACTCCCTGGGATGCTGGGCAGCCGAGCATGGGTGAAAAAAAAAGCGGTTCCATTGTAATGGACTTTGAGTTGGGAAATGGAGGAGCGACAGCAATGTGGATGGCACCGTTGCAAAGCTGACTTTCTGCAGAAGAGGCACAGCTCACGTTTTTTGCCCTGGCTCTTCGGCTGTGGGAGCAGAGGCCAACCGTTCGTGCTCTACTCCCTGGGATGCTGGGCAGCCGAGCATGGGTGAAAAAAAAAGAGGTTCCATTGTAATGGACTTTGAGTTGGGAAATGGAGGAGCGACAGCAATGCGGATGGCACCGTTGCAAAGTTGACTTTCTGCAGAAGAGGCACATCTCACGTTTTTTGCCCTGGCTCTTCAGCTGTGGGAGCAGAGGCCAACCGTTCGTGCTCTACTCCCTGGGATGCTGGGCAGCCGAGCACGGGTGAAAAAAAAAGAGGTTCCATTGTAATGGACTTTGAGTTGGGAAATGGAGGAGCGACAGCAATGCGGATGGCACCGTTGCAAAGCTGACTTTCTGCAGAAGAGGCACAGCTCAAGTTTTTTGCCCTGGCTCTTCGGCTGTGGGAGTAGAGGCCAACCGTTCGTGCTCTACTCCCTGGGATGCTGGGCAGCCGAGCATGGGTGAAAAAAAAAGAGGTTCCATTGTAATGGACTTTGAGTTGGGAAATGGAGGAGCCACAGCAATGCGGATGGCACCGTTGCAAAGTTGACTTTCTGCAGAAGAGGCACATCTCACGTTTTTTGCCCTGGCTCTTCGGGTGTGGGAGCAGAGGCCAACCGTTCGTGCTCTACTCCCTGGGATGCTGGGCAGCCGAGCACGGGTGCCAAAGAGGTTCCATTGTAATGGACTTTGAGTTGGGAAATGGAGAAGCTACAGCAATGCAGATGGCACTGTTGCAAAGCTGACTTTCTGCAGAAGAGGCAGAGCTCAAGTTTTTTGCCCTGGCTCTTCAGCTGTGGGAGCAGAGGCCAACCGTTTGTGCTCTACTCCCTGGGATGATGGGCAGCCAAGCACGGGTGAAAAAAAAAGAGGTTCCATTGTAATGGACTTTGACTTGGGAAATGGAGGAGAGACAGCAATGTGGATGGCACCGTTGCAAAGCTCACTTTCTGCAGAAGAGGCACAGCTCAAGTTTTTTGCCCTGGCTCTTCGGCTGTGGGAGCAGAGGCCAACCGTTCGTGCTCTACTCCCTGGGATGCTGGGCAGCTGGGAAGTAGTACCAAAGAGGTTCCATTGTAATGGACTTTGAGTTGGGAAATGGAGGAGCGACCGCAATGCGGATGGCACCGTTGCAAAGCTGACTTTCTGCAGAAGAGGCACAGCTCAAGTTTTTTGCCCTGGCTCTTCAGCTGTGGGAGCAGAGGCCAACCGTTGGTGCTCTACTCCCTGGGATGCTGGGCAGCCGAGCACGGGTGAAAAAAAAAGAGGTTCCATTGTAATGGACTTTGAGTTGGGAAATGGAGGAGCGACAGCAATGCGGATGGCACCGTTGCAAAGCTGACTTTCTGCAGAAGAGGCACATCTCACGTTTTTTGCCCTGGCTCTTCGGCTGTGGGAGCAGAGGCCAACCGTTCGTGCTCTACTCCCTGGGATGCTGGGCAGCCGAGCACGGGTGCCAAAGAGGTTCCATTGTAATGGACTTTGAGTTGGGAAATGGAGGAGCGACAGCAATGTGGATGGCACCGTTGCAAAGCTGACTTTCTGCAGAAGAGGCACAGCTCAAGTTTTTTGCCCTGGCTCTTCGGCTGTGGGAGCAGAGGCCAACCGTTCGTGCTCTACTCCCTGGGATGCTGGGCATCTGGGAAGAAGTACCAAAGAGGTTCCATTGTAATGGACTTTGAGTTGGGAAATGGAGGAGCGACCGCAATGCGGATGGCACCGTTGCAAAGCTGACTTTCTGCAGAAGAGGCACATCTCACGTTTTTTGCCCTGGCTCTTCGGCTGTGGGAGCAGAGGCCAACCGTTCGTGCTCTACTCCCTGGGATGCTGGGCAGCCGAGCACGGGTGCCAAAGAGGTTCCATTGTAATGGACTTTGAGTTGGGAAATGGAGGAGCGACAGCAATGTGGATGGCACCGTTGCAAAGCTGACTTTCTGCAGAAGAGGCACAGCTCAAGTTTTTTGCCCTGGCTCTTCGGCTGTGGGAGCAGAGGCCAACCGTTCGTGCTCTACTCCCTGGGATGCTGGGCAGCCGAGCACGGGTGAAAAAGAAAGAGGTTCCATTGTAATGGACTTTGAGTTGGGAAATGGAGGAGCGACAGCAATGTGGATGGCACCCTTGCCAAGCTGACTTTCTGCAGAAGAGGCACAGCTCAAGTTTTTTGCCCTGGCTCTTCGGCTGTGGGAGCAGAGGCCAACCGTTCGTGCTCTACTCCCTGGGATGCTGGGCAGCCGAGCATGGGTGAAAAAAAAAGAGGTTCCATTGTAATGGACTTTGAGTTGGGAAATGGAGGAGCGACAGCAATGCGGATGGCACCGTTGCAAAGTTGACTTTCTGCAGAAGAGGCACATCTCACGTTTTTTGCCCTGGCTCTTCAGCTGTGGGAGCAGAGGCCAACCGTTCGTGCTCTACTCCCTGGGATGCTGGGCAGCCGAGCACGGGTGAAAAAAAAAGAGGTTCCATTGTAATGGACTTTGAGTTGGGAAATGGAGGAGCGACAGCAATGCGGATGGCACCGTTGCAAAGCTGACTTTCTGCAGAAGAGGCACAGCTCAAGTTTTTTGCCCTGGCTCTTCAGCTGTGGGAGCAGAGGCCAACCATTCGTGCTCTACTCCCTGGGATGCTGGGCAGCCGAGCACGGGTGAAAAAAAAAGAGGTTCCATTGTAATGGACTTTGAGTTGGGAAATGGAGGAGCGACAGCAATGCGGATGGCACCGTTGCAAAGCTGACTTTCTGCAGAAGAGGCACAGCTCAAGTTTTTTGCCCTGGCTCTTCGGCTGTGGGAGTAGAGGCCAACCGTTCGTGCTCTACTCCCTGGGATGCTGGGCAGCCGAGCACGGGTGAAAAAAAAAGCGGTTCCATTTTAATGGACTTTGAGTTGGGAAATGGAGGAGCGACAGCAATGCGGATGGCACCGTTGCAAAGTTGACTTTCTGCAGAAGAGGCACATCTCACGTTTTTTGCCCTGGCTCTTCGGGTGTGGGAGCAGAGGCCAACCGTTCGTGCTCTACTCCCTGGGATGCTGGGCAGCCGAGCACGGGTTCCAAAGAGGTTCCATTGTAATGGACTTTGAGTTGGGAAATGGAGAAGCTACAGCAATGCAGATGGCACTGTTGCAAAGCTGACTTTCTGCAGAAGAGGCACATCTCACGTTTTTTGCCCTGACTCTTCGGCTGTGGGAGCAGAGGCCAACCGTTCGTGCTCTACTCCCTGGGATGCTGGGCAGCCGAGCACGGGTGAAAAAATAAGAGGTTCCATTGTAATGGACTTTGAGTTGGGAAATGGAGGAGCGACAGCAATGCGGATGGCACCATTGCAAAGTGGACTTTCTGCAGAAGAGGCACAGCTCACGTTTTTTGCCCTGGCTCTTCGGCTGTGGGAGCAGAGGCCAACCGTTTGTGCTCTACTCCCTGGGATGCTGGGCAGCCGAGCACGGGTGAAAAAAAAAGAGGTTCCATTGTAATGGACTTTGAGTTGGGAAATGGAGGAGCGACAGCAATGTGGATGGCACCGTTGCAAAGCTGACTTTCTGCAGAAGAGGCAGAGCTCAAGTTTTTTGCCCTGGCTCTTCAGCTGTGGGAGCAGAGGCCAACCGTTTGTGCTCTACTCCCTGGGATGATGGGCAGCCAAGCACGGGTGAAAAAAAAAGAGGTTCCATTGTAATGGACTTTGAGTTGGGAAATGGAGGAGAGACAGCAATGTGGATGGCACCGTTGCAAAGCTCACTTTCTGCAGAAGAGGCACAGCTCAAGTTTTTTGCCCTGGCTCTTCGGCTGTGGGAGCAGAGGCCAACCGTTCGTGCTCTACTCCCTGGGATGCTGGGCAGCTGGGAAGTAGTACCAAAGAGTTTCCATTGTAATGGACTTTGAGTTGGGAAATGGAGGAGCGACCGCAATGCGGATGGCACCGTTGCAAAGCTGACTTTCTGCAGAAGAGGCACAGCTCAAGTTTTTTGCCCTGGCTCTTCGGCTGTGGGAGCAGAGGCTAACCGTTCGTGCTCTACTCCCTGGCATGCTGGGCAGCCGAGCACGGGTGCCAAAGAGGTTCTATTGTAATGGACTTTGAGTTGGGAAATGGAGGAGCGACAGCAATGCGGATGGCACCGTTGCAAAGCGGACTTTCTGCAGAAGAGGCACAGCTCAAGTTTTTTACCCTGGCTCTTCGGCTGTGTCAGCAGAGGCCAACCGTTCGTGCTCTACTCCCTGGGATGCTGGGAAGCCGAGCACGGGTGAAAAAAAAAGAGGTTCCATTGTAATGGACTTTGAGTTGGGAAATGGAGGAGCGACAGCAATGCGGATGGCACCGTTGCAAAGCTGACTTTCTGCAGAAGAGGCACAGCTCACGTTTTTTGCCCTGGCTCTTCGGCTGTGGGAGCAGAGGCCAACCGTTCGTGCTCTACTCCCTGGGATGCTGGGCAGCCGAGCACGGGTGCCAAAGAGGTTCCATTGTAATGGACTTTGAGTTGGGAAATGGAGGAGCGACAGCAATGTGGATGGCACCGTTGCAAAGCTGGCTTTCTGCAGAAGAGGCACAGCTCAAGTTTTTTGCCCTGGCTCTTCGGCTGTGGGAGCAGAGGCCAACCGTTCGTGCTCTACTCCCTGGGAGGCTGGGCAGCCGAGCACGGGTGAAAAAAAAAGAGGTTCCATTGTAATGGACTTTGAGTTGGGAAATGGAGGAGCGACAGCAATGCGGATGGCACCGTTGCAAAGCTGACTTTCTGCAGAAGAGGCACAGCTCACGCTTTTTGCCCTGGCTCTTCGGCTGTGGGAGCAGAGGCCAACCGTTCGTGCTCTACTCCCTGGGATGCTGGGCAGCCGAGCACGGGTGCCAAAGAGATTCCATTGTAATGGACCTTGAGTTGGGAAATGGAGGAGCGACAGCAATGTGGATGGCACCGTTGCAAAGCTGACTTTCTGCAGAAGAGACACAGCTCACGTTTTTTGCCCTGGCTCTTCGGCTGTGTCAGCAGAGGCCAACCGTTCGTGCTCTACTCCCTGGGATGCTGGGCAGCCGAGCACGGGTGAAAAAAAAAGAGGTTCCATTTTAATGGACTTTGAGTTGGGAAATGGAGGAGCGACAGCAATGCGGATGGCACCGTTGCAAAGCTGACTTTCTGCAGAAGAGGCACAGCTCACGTTTTTTGCCCTGGCTCTTTGGCGGTGGGAGCAGAGGCCAACCATTCGTGCTCTACTCCCTGGGATGCTGGGCAGCCGAGCACGGGTGAAAAAAAAAGAGGTTCCATTGTAATGGTCTATGAGTTGGGAAATGGAGGAGCGACAGCAATGCGGATGGCACCGTTGCAAAGTTGACATTCTGCAGAAGAGGCACATCTCATGTTTTTTGCCCTGGCTCTTCGGCTGTGGGAGCAGAGGCCAACCGTTCGTGCTCTACTCCCTGGGATGCTGGGCAGCCGAGCACGGGAGCCAAAGAGGTTCCATTGTAATGGACTTTGAGTTGGGAAATGGAGGAGCGACAGCAATGTGGATGGCACCGTTGCAAAGCTGACTTTCTGCAGAAGAGGCACAGCTCAAGTTTTTTGCCCTGGCTCTTCGGCTGTGGGAGCAGAGGCCAACCGTTTGTGCTCTACTCCCTGGGATGCTGGGCAGCCGAGCACGGGTGAAAAAAAAAGAGGTTCCATTGTAATGGACTTTGAGCTGGGAAATGGAGGAGCGACAGCAATGTGGATGGCACCGTTGCAAAGCTGACTTTCTGCAGAAGAGGCACAGCTCAAGTTTTTTGCCCTGGCTCTTCGGCTGTGGGAGCAGAGGCCAACCGTTCGTGCTCTAATCCCTGGGATGCTGGGCAGCCGATAAGGAGTGCCAAAGAAGTTCCATTGTAATGGACTTTGAGTTGGAAAATTAAGGAGCGACAGCAATGCGAATGGCACCATTGCAAAGCTGACTTTCTGCAGAAGAGGCACAGCTCAAGTTTTTTGCCCTGGCTCTTCGGCTGTGGGAGCAGAGGCCAACCGTTCGTGCTCTACTCCCTGGGATGCTGGGCAGCCGAGCACGGGTGAAAAAAAAAGAGGTTCCATTGTAATGGACTTTGAGTTGGGAAATGGAGGAGCGACAGCAATGCGGATGGCACCGTTGCAAAGCTGACTTTCTGCAGAAGAGGCACAGCTCAAGTTTTTTGCCCTGGCTCTTCAGCTGTGGGAGCAGAGGCCAACCGTTCGTGCTCTACTCCCTGGGATGCTGGGCAGCCGAGGACGGGTGCCAAAGAGGTTCCATTGTAATGGACTTTGAGTTGGGAAATGGAGGAGCGACAGCAATGTGGATGGCACCGTTGCAAAGCTGACGTTCTGCAGAAGAGGCACAGCTCAAGTTTTTTGCCCTGGCTCTTCGGCTGTGGGAGCAGAGGCCAACCATTCGTGCTCTACTCCCTGGGATGCTGGGCAGCCGGGAAGGAGTGCCAAAGAGGTTCCATTGTAATGGACTTTGAGTTGGGAAATGGAGGAGCGAGAGCAATGTGGATGGCACCGTTGCAAAGCTGCCATTCTGCAGAAGAGGCACAGCTCAAGTTTTTTGCCCCGGCTCTTCGGCTGTGGGAGCAGAGGCCAACCGTTCGTGCTCTACTCCCTGGGATGCTGGGCAGCTGGGAAGTTGTACCAAAGAGGTTCCATTGTAATGGACTTTGAGTTGGAAAGTCGAGGAGTGACAGCAATGCGGATGGCACCGTTGCAAAGCTGACTTTCTGCAGAAGAGGCACAGGTCAAGTTTTTTGCCCTGGCTCTTCGGCTGTGGGAGCAGAGGCCAACCGTTCGTGCTCTACTCCCTGGGATGCTGGGCAGCCGAGCACGGGTGCCAAAGAGGTTCCATTGTAATGGACTTTGAGTTGGGAAATGGAGGAGCGACAGCAATGTGGATGGCACCGTTGCAAAGCTGACTTTCTGCAGAAGAGGCACAGCTCACGTTTTTTGCCCTGGCTCTTCGGCTGTGGGAGCAGAGGCCAACCGTTCGTGCTCTACTCCCTGGGATGCTGGGCAGCCGAGCACGGGTGCCAAAGAGGTTCCATTGTAATGGACTTTGAGTTGGGAAATGGAGGAGCGTCAGCAATGCAGATGGCACCGTTGCAAAGCTGACTTTCTGCAGAAGAGGCACAGCTCAAGTTTTTTGCCCTGTCTCTTCGGCTGTCGGAGCAGAGGCCAACCGTTCGTGCTCTACTCCCTGGGATGCTGGGCAGCCGAGCACGGGTGCCAAAGAGGTTCCATTGTAATGGACTTTGAGTTGGAAAGTCGAGGAGTGACAGCAATGCGGATGGCACCGTTGCAAAGCTGACTTTCTGCAGAAGAGGCACAGCTCACGTTTTTTGCCCTGCCTCTTCGGCTGTGGGAGCAGAGGCCAACCGTTCGTGCTCTACTCCCTGGGATGCTGGGCAGCCGAGGACGGGTGCCAAAGAGGTTCCATTGTAATGGACTTTGAGTTGTGAATTGGAGGAGCGACAGCAATGTGGATGGCACCGTTACAAAGCTGACTTTCTGCAGATGAGGCACAGCTCACGTTTTTTGCCCTGGCTCTTCGGCTGTGGGAGCAGAGGCCAACCGTTCGTGCTCTACTCCCTGGGATGCTGGGCAGCCGAGCACGGGTGCCAAAGAGATTCCATTGTAATGGACTTTGAGTTGGGAAATGGAGGAGCGACAGCAATGTGGATGGCACCGTTGCAAAGCTGACTTTCTGCAGAAGAGACACAGCTCAAGTTTTTTGCCCTGGCTCTTCGGCTGTGTCAGCAGAGGCCAACCGTTCGTGCTCTACTCCCTGGGATGCTGGGCAGCCGAGCACGGGTGAAAAAAAAAGAGGTTCCATTTTAATGGACTTTGAGTTGGGAAATGGAGGAGCGACAGCAATGCGGATGGCACCGTTGCAAAGCTGACTTTCTGCAGAAGAGGCACAGCTCACGTTTTTTGCCCTGGCTCTTTGGCGGTGGGAGCAGAGGCCAACCGTTCGTGCTCTACTCCCTGGGATGCTGGGCAGCCGAGCACGGGTGAAAAAAAAAGAGGTTCCATTGTAATGGTCTATGAGTTGGGAAATGGAGGAGCGACAGCAATGCGGATGGCACCGTTGCAAAGTTGACTTTCTGCAGAAGAGGCACAGCTCAATTTTTTTGCCCTGGCTCTTCGGCTGTGGGAGCAGAGGCCAACCGTTCGTGCTCTACTCCCTGGGATGCTGGGCAGCCGAGCATGGGTGAAAAAAAAAGAGGTTCCATTGTAATGGACTTTGAGTTGGGAAATGGAGGAGCGACAGCAATGCGGATGGCACCGTTGCAAAGTTGACTTTCTGCAGAAGAGGCACATCTCACGTTTTTTGCCCTGGCTCTTCAGCTGTGGGAGCAGAGGCCAACCGTTCGTGCTCTACTCCCTGGGATGCTGGGCAGCCGAGCACGGGTGAAAAAAAAAGAGGTTCCATTGTAATGGACTTTGAGTTGGGAAATGGAGGAGCGACAGCAATGCGGATGGCACCGTTGCAAAGCTGACTTTCTGCAGAAGAGGCACAGCTCAAGTTTTTTGCCCTGGCTCTTCGGCTGTGTCAGCAGAGGCCAACCATTCGTGCTCTACTCCCTGGGATGCTGGGCAGCCGAGCACGGGTGAAAAAAAAAGAGGTTCCATTGTAATGGACTTTGAGTTGGGAAATGGAGGAGCGACAGCAATGCGGATGGCACCGTTGCAAAGCTGACTTTCTGCAGAAGAGGCACAGCTCAAGTTTTTTGCCCTGGCTCTTCGGCTGTGGGAGTAGAGGCCAACCGTTCGTGCTCTACTCCCTGGGATGCTGGGCAGCCGAGCACGGGTGAAAAAAAAAGCGGTTCCATTTTAATGGACTTTGAGTTGGGAAATGGAGGAGCGACAGCAATGCGGATGGCACCGTTGCAAAGTTGACTTTCTGCAGAAGAGGCACATCTCACGTTTTTTGCCCTGGCTCTTCGGGTGTGGGAGCAGAGGCCAACCGTTCGTGCTCTACTCCCTGGGATGCTGGGCAGCCGAGCACGGGTGCCAAAGAGGTTCCATTGTAATGGACTTTGAGTTGGGAAATGGAGAAGCTACAGCAATGCAGATGGCACTGTTGCAAAGCTGACTTTCTGCAGAAGAGGCACATCTCACGTTTTTTGCCCTGACTCTTTGGCTGTGGGAGCAGAGGCCAACCGTTCGTGCTCTACTCCCTGGGATGCTGGGCAGCCGAGCACGGGTGAAAAAATAAGAGGTTCCATTGTAATGGACTTTGAGTTGGGAAATGGAGGAGCGACAGCAATGCGGATGGCACCATTGCAAAGTGGACTTTCTGCAGAAGAGGCACAGCTCACGTTTTTTGCCCTGGCTCTTCGGCTGTGGGAGCAGAGGCCAACCGTTTGTGCTCTACTCCCTGGGATGCTGGGCAGCCGAGCACGGGTGAAAAAAAAAGAGGTTCCATTGTAATGGACTTTGAGTTGGGAAATGGAGGAGCGACAGCAATGTGGATGGCACCGTTGCAAAGCTGACTTTCTGCAGAAGAGGCAGAGCTCAAGTTTTTTGCCCTGGCTCTTCGGCTGTGTCAGCAGAGGCCAACCGTTTGTGCTCTACTCCCTGGGATGATGGGCAGCCAAGCACGGGTGAAAAAAAAAGAGGTTCCATTGTAATGGACTTTGAGTTGGGAAATGGAGGAGAGACAGCAATGTGGATGGCACCGTTGCAAAGCTCACTTTCTGCAGAAGAGGCACAGCTCAAGTTTTTTGCCCTGGCTCTTCGGCTGTGGGAGCAGAGGCCAACCGTTCGTGCTCTACTCCCTGGGATGCTGGGCAGCTGGGAAGTAGTACCAAAGAGGTTCCATTGTAATGGACTTTGAGTTGGGAAATGGAGGAGCGACCGCAATGCGGATGGCACCGTTGCAAAGCTGACTTTCTGCAGAAGAGGCACAGCTCAAGTTTTTTGCCCTGGCTCTTCGGCTGTGGGAGCAGAGGCTAACCGTTCGTGCTCTACTCCCTGGGATGCTGGGCAGCCGAGCACGGGTGCCAAAGAGGTTCTATTGTAATGGACTTTGAGTTGGGAAATGGAGGAGCGACAGCAATGCGGATGGCACCGTTGCAAAGCTGACTTTCTGCAGAAGAGGCACAGCTCAAGTTTTTTACCCTGGCTCTTCGGCTGTGGGAGCAGAGGCCAACCGTTCGTGCTCTACTCCCTGGGAGGCTGGGCAGCCGAGCACGGGTGAAAAAAAAAGAGGTTCCATTGTAATGGACTTTGAGTTGGGAAATGGAGGAGCGACAGCAATGCGGATGGCACCGTTGCAAAGCTGACTTTCTGCAGAAGAGGCACAGCTCACGTTTTTTGCCCTGGCTCTTCGGCTGTGGGAGCAGAGGCCAACCGTTCGTGCTCTACTCCCTGGGATGCTGGGCAGCCGAGCACGGGTGCCTAAGAGATTCCATTGTAATGGACTTTGAGTTGGGAAATGGAGGAGCGACAGCAATGTGGATGGCACCGTTGCAAAGCTGACTTTCTGCAGAAGAGACACAGCTCAAGTTTTTTGCCCTGGCTCTTCGGCTGTGTCAGCAGAGGCCAACCGTTCGTGCTCTACTCCCTGGGATGCTGGGCAGCCGAGCACGGGTGAAAAAAAAAGAGGTTCCATTTTAATGGACTTTGAGTTGGGAAATGGAGGAGCGACAGCAATGCGGATGGCACCGTTGCAAAGCTGACTTTCTGCAGAAGAGGCACAGCTCACGTTTTTTGCCCTGGCTCTTTGGCGGTGGGAGCAGAGGCCAACCGTTCGTGCTCTACTCCCTGGGATGCTGGGCAGCCGAGCACGGGTGAAAAAAAAAGAGGTTCCATTGTAATGGTCTATGAGTTGGGAAATGGAGGAGCGACAGCAATGCGGATGGCACCGTTGCAAAGTTGACATTCTGCAGAAGAGGCACATCTCATGTTTTTTGCCCTGGCTCTTCGGCTGTGGGAGCAGAGGCCAACCGTTCGTGCTCTACTCCCTGGGATGCTGGGCAGCCGAGCACGGGAGCCAAAGAGGTTCCATTGTAATGGACTTTGAGTTGGGAAATGGAGGAGCGACAGCAATGTGGATGGCACCGTTGCAAAGCTGACCTTCTGCAGAAGAGGCACAGCTCAAGATTTTTGCCCTGGCTTTTCGGCTGTGGGAGCAGAGGCCAACCGTTTGTGCTCTACTCCCTGGGATGCTGGGCAGCCCAGCACGGGTGAAAAAAAAAGAGGTTCCATTGTAATGGACTTTGAGCTGGGAAATGGAGGAGCGACAGCAATGTGGATGGCACCGTTGCAAAGCTGACTTTCTGCAGAAGAGGCACAGCTCAAGTTTTTTGCCCTGGCTCTTCGGCTGTGGGAGCAGAGGCCAACCGTTCGTGCTCTAATCCCTGGGATGCTGGGCAGCCGGTAAGGAGTGCCAAAGAAGTTCCATTGTAATGGACTTTGAGTTGGAAAATTAAGGAGCGACAGCAATGCGAATGGCACCATTGCAAAGCTGACTTTCTGCAGAAGAGGCACAGCTCAAGTTTTTTGCCCTGGCTCTTCGGCTGTGGGAGCAGAGGCCAACCGTTCGTGCTCTACTCCCTGGGATGCTGGGCAGCCGAGCACGGGTGAAAAAAAAAGAGGTTCCATTGTAATGGACTTTGAGTTGGGAAATGGAGGAGCGACAGCAATGCGGATGGCACCGTTGCAAAGCTGACTTTCTGCAGAAGAGGCACAGCTCAAGTTTTTTGCCCTGGCTCTTCAGCTGTGGGAGCAGAGGCCAACCGTTCGTGCTCTACTCCCTGGGATGCTGGGCAGCCGAGCACGGGTGAAAAAAAAAGAGGTTCCATTGTAATGGACTTTGAGTTGGGAAATGGAGGAGCGACAGCAATGTGGATGGCACCGTTGCAAAGCTGACGTTCTGCAGAAGAGGCACAGCTCAAGTTTTTTGCCCTGGCTCTTCGGCTGTGGGAGCAGAGGCCAACCATTCGTGCTCTACTCCCTGGGATGCTGGGCAGCCGGGAAGGAGTGCCAAAGAAGTTCCATTGTAATGGACTTTGAGTTGGGAAATGGAGGAGCGAGAGCAATGTGGATGGCACCGTTGCAAAGCTGCCATTCTGCAGAAGAGGCACAGCTCAAGTTTTTTGCCCCGGCTCTTCGGCTGTGGGAGCAGAGGCCAACCGTTCGTGCTCTACTCCCTGGGATGCTGGGAAGCTGGGAAGTTGTACCAAAGAGGTTCCATTGTAATGGACTTTGAGTTGGAAAGTCGAGGAGTGACAGCAATGCGGATGGCAACGTTGCAAAGCTGACTTTCTGCAGAAGAGGCACAGGTCAAGTTTTTTGCCCTGGCTCTTCGGCTGTGGGAGCAGAGGCCAACCGTTCGTGCTCTACTCCCTGGGATGCTGGGCAGCCGAGCACGGGTGCCAAAGAGGTTCCATTGTAATGGACTTTGAGTTGGGAAATGGAGGAGCGACAGCAATGTGGATGGCACCGTTGCAAAGCTGACTTTCTGCAGAAGAGGCACAGCTCACGTTTTTTGCCCTGGCTCTTCGGCTGTGGGAGCAGAGGCCAACCGTTCGTGCTCTACTCCCTGGGATGCTGGGCAGCCGAGCACGGGTGCCAAAGAGGTTCCATTGTAATGGACTTTGAGTTGGGAAATGGAGGAGCGACAGCAATGCAGATGGCACCGTTGCAAAGCTGACTTTCTGCAGAAGAGGCACAGCTCAAGTTTTTTGCCCTGTCTCTTCGGCTGTGGGAGCAGAGGCCAACCGTTCGTGCTCTACTCCCTGGGATGCTGGGCAGCCGAGCACGGGTGCCAAAGAGGTTCCATTGTAATGGACTTTGAGTTGGAAAGTCGAGGAGTGACAGCAATGCGGATGGCACCGTTGCAAAGCTGACTTTCTGCAGAAGAGGCACAGCTCACGTTTTTTGCCCTGGCTCTTCGGCTGTGGGAGCAGAGGCCAACCGTTCGTGCTCTACTCCCTGGGATGCTGGGCAGCCGAGGACGGGTGCCAAAGAGGTTCCATTGTAATGGACTTTGAGTTGTGAATTGGAGGAGCGACAGCAATGCGGATGGCACCGTTACAAAGCTGACTTTCTGCAGATGAGGCACAGCTCACTTTTTTTGCCCTGGCTCTTCGGCTGTGGGAGCAGAGGCCAACCGTTCGTGCTCTACTCCCTGGGATGCTGGGCAGCCGAGCACGGGTGCCAAAGAGATTCCATTGTAATGGACTTTGAGTTGGGAAATGGAGGAGCGACAGCAATGTGGATGGCACCGTTGCAAAGCTGACTTTCTGCAGAAGAGACACAGCTCAAGTTTTTTGCCCTGGCTCTTCGGCTGTGTCAGCAGAGGCCAACCGTTCGTGCTCTACTCCCTGGGATGCTGGGCAGCCGAGCACGGGTGAAAAAAAAAGAGGTTCCATTTTAATGGACTTTGAGTTGGGAAATGGAGGAGCGACAGCAATGCGGATGGCACCGTTGCAAAGCTGACTTTCTGCAGAAGAGGCACAGCTCACGTTTTTTGCCCTGGCTCTTTGGCGGTGGGAGCAGAGGCCAACCGTTCGTGCTCTACTCCCTGGGATGCTGGGCAGCCGAGCACGGGTGAAAAAAAAAGAGGTTCCATTGTAATGGTCTATGAGTTGGGAAATGGAGGAGCGACAGCAATGCGGATGGCACCGTTGCAAAGTTGACATTCTGCAGAAGAGGCACATCTCATGTTTTTTGCCCTGGCTCTTCGGCTGTGGGAGCAGAGGCCAACCGTTCGTGCTGTACTCCCTGGGATGCTGGGCAGCCGAGCACGGGAGCCAAAGAGGTTCCATTGTAATGGACTTTGAGTTGGGAAATGGAGGAGCGACAGCAATGTGGATGGCACCGTTGCAAAGCTGACTTTCTGCAGAAGAGGCACAGCTCAAGTTTTTTGCCCTGGCTTTTCGGCTGTGGGAGCGGAGGCCAACCGTTTGTGCTCTACTCCCTGGGATGCTGGGCAGCCGAGCACGGGTGAAAAAAAAAGAGGTTCCATTGTAATGGACTTTGAGCTGGGAAATGGAGGAGCGACAGCAATGTGGATGGCACCGTTGCAAAGCTGACTTTCTGCAGAAGAGGCACAGCTCAAGTTTTTTGCCCTGGCTCTTCGGCTGTGGGAGCAGAGGCCAACCGTTCGTGCTCTAATCCCTGGGATGCTGGGCAGCCGGTAAGGAGTGCCAAAGAAGTTCCATTGTAATGGACTTTGAGTTGGAAAATTAAGGAGCGACAGCAATGCGAATGGCACCATTGCAAAGCTGACTTTCTGCAGAAGAGGCACAGCTCAAGTTTTTTGCCCTGGCTCTTCGGCTGTGGGAGCAGAGGCCAACCGTTCGTGCTCTACTCCCTGGGATGCTGGGCAGCCGAGCACGGGTGAAAAAAAAAGAGGTTCCATTGTAATGGACTTTGAGTTGGGAAATGGAGGAGCGACAGCAATGCGGATGGCACCGTTGCAAAGCTGACTTTCTGCAGAAGAGGCACAGCTCAAGTTTTTTGCCCTGGCTCTTCAGCTGTGGGAGCAGAGGCCAACCGTTCGTGCTCTACTCCCTGGGATGCTGGGCAGCCGAGGACGGGTGCCAAAGAGGTTCCATTGTAATGGACTTTGAGTTGGGAAATGGAGGAGCGACAGCAATGTGGATGGCACCGTTGCAAAGCTGACTTTCTGCAGAAGAGGCACAGCTCAAGTTTTTTGCCCTGGCTCTTCGGCTGTGGGAGCAGAGGCCAACCATTCGTGCTCTACTCCCTGGGATGCTGGGCAGCCGGGAAGGAGTGCCAAAGAAGTTCCATTGTAATGGACTTTGAGTTGGGAAATGGAGGAGCGAGAGCAATGTGGATGGCACCGTTGCAAAGCTGCCATTCTGAAGAAGAGGCACAGCTCAAGTTTTTTGCCCCGGCTCTTCGGCTGTGGGAGCAGAGGCCAACCGTTCGTGCTCTACTCCCTGGGATGCTGGGCAGCTGGGAAGTTGTACCAAAGAGGTTCCATTGTAATGGACTTTGAGTTGGAAAGTCGAGGAGTGACAGCAATGCGGATGGCACCGTTGCAAAGCTGACTTTCTGCAGAAGAGGCACAGGTCAAGTTTTTTGCCCTGGCTCTTCGGCTGTGGGAGCAGAGGCCAACCGTTCGTGCTCTACTCCCTGGGATGCTGGGCAGCCGAGCACGGGTGCCAAAGAGGTTCCATTGTAATGGACTTTGAGTTGGGAAATGGAGGAGCGACAGCAATGTGGATGGCACCGTTACAAAGCTGACTTTCTGCAGAAGAGGCACAGCTCACGTTTTTTGCCCTGGCTCTTCGGCTGTGGGAGCAGAGGCCAACCGTTCGTGCTCTACTCCCTGGGATGCTGGGCAGCCGAGCACGGGTGCCAAAGAGGTTCCATTGTAATGGACTTTGAGTTGGGAAATGGAGGAGCGACAGCAATGCAGATGGCACCGTTGCAAAGCTGACTTTCTGCAGAAGAGGCACAGCTCAAGTTTTTTGCCCTGTCTCTTCGGCTGTGGGAGCAGAGGCCAACCGTTCGTGCTCTACTCCCTGGGATGCTGGGCAGCCGAGCACGGGTGCCAAAGAGGTTCCATTGTAATGGACTTTGAGTTGGAAAGTCGAGGAGTGACAGCAATGCGGATGGCACCGTTGCAAAGCTGACTTACTGCAGAAGAGGCACAGCTCACGTTTTTTGCCCTGGCTCTTCGGCTGTGGGAGCAGAGGCCAACCGTTCGTGCTCTACTCCCTGGCATGCTGGGCAGCCGACCACGGGTGCCAAAGAGGTTCCATTGTAATGGACTTTGAGTTGTGAATTGGAGGAGCGACAGCAATGTGGATGGCACCGTTACAAAGCTGACTTTCTGCAGATGAGGCACAGCTCACGTTTTTTGCCCTGGCTCTTCGGCTGTGGGAGCAGAGGCCAACCGTTCGTGCTCTACTCCCTGGGATGCTGGGCAGCCGAGCACGGGTGCCAAAGAGGTTCCATTGTAATGGACTTTGAGTTGGGAAATGGAGGAGCGACAGCAATGCAGATGGCACCGTTGCAAAGCTGACTTTCTGCAGAAGAGGCACAGCTCAAGTTTTTTGCCCTGGCTCTTCGGCTGTGGGAGCAGAGGCCAACCATTCGTGCTCTACTCCCTGGGATGCTGGGCAGCCGAGCACGGGTGAAAAAAAAAGAGGTTCCATTGTAATGGACTTTGAGTTGGGAAATGGAGGAGCGACAGCAATGCGGATGGCACCGTTGCAAAGCTGACTTTCTGCAGAAGAGGCACAGCTCAAGTTTTTTGCCCTGGCTCTTCGGCTGTGGGAGCAGAGGCCAACCGTTCGTGCTCTACTCCCTGGGATGCTGGGCAGCCGAGCACGGGTGCCAAAGAGGTTCCATTGTAATGGACTTTGAGTTGGGAAATGGAGGAGCGACAGCAATGCGGATGGCACCGTTGCAAAGCTGACTTTCTGCAGAAGAGGCACAGCTCAAGTTTTTTGCCCTGGCTCTTCGGCTGTGTAAGCACAGGCCAACCGTTCGTGATCTACTCCCTGGGATGCTGGGCAGCCGAGCACGGGTGCCAAAGAGGTTCCATTGTAATGGACTTTGAGTTGGGAAATGGAGAAGTAACAGCAATGCAGATGGCACCGTTGCAAAGCGGACTTTCTGCAGAAGAGGCACAGCTCAAGTTTTTTGCCCTGGCTTTTCGGCTGTGGGAGCAGAGGCCAACCGTTTGTGCTCTACTCCCTGGGATGCTGGGCAGCCGAGCACGGGTGAAAAAAAAAGAGGTTCCATTGTAATGGACTTTGAGCTGGGAAATGGAGGAGCGACAGCAATGTGGATGGCACCGTTGCAAAGCTGACTTTCTGCAGAAGAGGCACAGCTCAAGTTTTTTGCCCTGGCTCTTCGGCTGTGGGAGCAGAGGCCAACCGTTCGTGCTCTAATCCCTGGGATGCTGGGCAGCCGGTAAGGAGTGCCAAAGAAGTTCCATTGTAATGGACTTTGAGTTGGAAAATTAAGGAGCGACAGCAATGCGAATGGCACCATTGCAAAGCTGACTTTCTGCAGAAGAGGCACAGCTCAAGTTTTTTGCCCTGGCTCTTCGGCTGTGGGAGCAGAGGCCAACCGTTCGTGCTCTACTCCCTGGGATGCTGGGCAGCCGAGCACGGGTGAAAAAAAAAGAGGTTCCATTGTAATGGACTTTGAGTTGGGAAATGGAGGAGCGACAGCAATGCGGATGGCACCGTTGCAAAGCTGACTTTCTGCAGAAGAGGCACAGCTCAAGTTTTTTGCCCTGGCTCTTCAGCTGTGGGAGCAGAGGCCAACCGTTCGTGCTCTACTGCCTGGGATGCTGGGCAGCCGAGGACGGGTGCCAAAGAGGTTCCATTGTAATGGACTTTGAGTTGGGAAATGGAGGAGCGACAGCAATGTGGATGGCACCGTTGCAAAGCTGACGTTCTGCAGAAGAGGCACAGCTCAAGTTTTTTGCCCTGGCTCTTCGGCTGTGGGAGCAGAGGCCAACCATTCGTGCTCTACTCCCTGGGATGCTGGGCAGCCGGGAAGGAGTGCCAAAGAGGTTCCATTGTAATGGACTTTGAGTTGGAAAGTCGAGGAGTGACAGCAATGCGGATGGCACCGTTGCAAAGCTGACTTTCTGCAGAAGAGGCACAGGTCAAGTTTTTTGCCCTGGCTCTTCGGCTGTGGGAGCAGAGGCCAACCGTTCGTGCTCTACTCCCTGGGATGCTGGGCAGCCGAGCACGGGTGCCAAAGAGGTTCCATTGTAATGGACTTTGAGTTGGGAAATGGAGGAGCGACAGCAATGTGGATGGCACCGTTACAAAGCTGACTTTCTGCAGAAGAGGCACAGCTCACGTTTTTTGCCCTGGCTCTTCGGCTGTGGGAGCAGAGGCCAACCGTTCGTGCTCTACTCCCTGGGATGCTGGGCAGCCGAGCACGGGTGCCAAAGAGGTTCCATTGTAATGGACTTTGAGTTGGGAAATGGAGGAGCGACAGCAATGCAGATGGCACCGTTGCAAAGCTGACTTTCTGCAGAAGAGGCACAGCTCAAGTTTTTTGCCCTGTCTCTTCGGCTGTGGGAGCAGAGGCCAACCGTTCGTGCTCTACTCCCTGGGATGCTGGGCAGCCGAGCACGGGTGCCAAAGAGGTTCCATTGTAATGGACTTTGAGTTGGAAAGTCGAGGAGTGACAGCAATGCGGATGGCACCGTTGCAAAGCTGACTTACTGCAGAAGAGGCACAGCTCACGTTTTTTGCCCTGGCTCTTCGGCTGTGGGAGCAGAGGCCAACCGTTCGTGCTCTACTCCCTGGCATGCTGGGCAGCCGACCACGGGTGCCAAAGAGGTTCCATTGTAATGGACTTTGAGTTGTGAATTGGAGGAGCGACAGCAATGTGGATGGCACCGTTACAAAGCTGACTTTCTGCAGATGAGGCACAGCTCACGTTTTTTGCCCTGGCTCTTCGGCTGTGGGAGCAGAGGCCAACCGTTCGTGCTCTACTCCCTGGGATGCTGGGCAGCCGAGCACGGGTGCCAAAGAGGTTCCATTGTAATGGACTTTGAGTTGGGAAATGGAGGAGCGACAGCAATGCAGATGGCACCGTTGCAAAGCTGACTTTCTGCAGAAGAGGCACAGCTCAAGTTTTTTGCCCTGGCTCTTCGGCTGTGGGAGCAGAGGCCAACCATTCGTGCTCTACTCCCTGGGATGCTGGGCAGCCGAGCACGGGTGAAAAAAAAAGAGGTTCCATTGTAATGGACTTTGAGTTGGGAAATGGAGGAGCGACAGCAATGCGGATGGCACCGTTGCAAAGCTGACTTTCTGCAGAAGAGGCACAGCTCAAGTTTTTTGCCCTGGCTCTTCGGCTGTGGGAGCAGAGGCCAACCGTTCGTGCTCTACTCCCTGGGATGCTGGGCAGCCGAGCACGGGTGCCAAAGAGGTTCCATTGTAATGGACTTTGAGTTGGGAAATGGAGGAGCGACAGCAATGCGGATGGCACCGTTGCAAAGCTGACTTTCTGCAGAAGAGGCACAGCTCAAGTTTTTTGCCCTGGCTCTTCGGCTGTGTAAGCACAGGCCAACCGTTCGTGATCTACTCCCTGGGATGCTGGGCAGCCGAGCACGGGTGCCAAAGAGGTTCCATTGTAATGGACTTTGAGTTGGGAAATGGAGAAGTAACAGCAATGCAGATGGCACCGTTGCAAAGCGGACTTTCTGCAGAAGAGGCACAGCTCAAGTTTTTTGCCCTGGCTTTTCGGCTGTGGGAGCAGAGGCCAACCGTTTGTGCTCTACTCCCTGGGATGCTGGGCAGCCGAGCACGGGTGAAAAAAAAAGAGGTTCCATTGTAATGGACTTTGAGCTGGGAAATGGAGGAGCGACAGCAATGTGGATGGCACCGTTGCAAAGCTGACTTTCTGCAGAAGAGGCACAGCTCAAGTTTTTTGCCCTGGCTCTTCGGCTGTGGGAGCAGAGGCCAACCGTTCGTGCTCTAATCCCTGGGATGCTGGGCAGCCGGTAAGGAGTGCCAAAGAAGTTCCATTGTAATGGACTTTGAGTTGGAAAATTAAGGAGCGACAGCAATGCGAATGGCACCATTGCAAAGCTGACTTTCTGCAGAAGAGGCACAGCTCAAGTTTTTTGCCCTGGCTCTTCGGCTGTGGGAGCAGAGGCCAACCGTTCGTGCTCTACTCCCTGGGATGCTGGGCAGCCGAGCACGGGTGAAAAAAAAAGAGGTTCCATTGTAATGGACTTTGAGTTGGGAAATGGAGGAGCGACAGCAATGCGGATGGCACCGTTGCAAAGCTGACTTTCTGCAGAAGAGGCACAGCTCAAGTTTTTTGCCCTGGCTCTTCAGCTGTGGGAGCAGAGGCCAACCGTTCGTGCTCTACTGCCTGGGATGCTGGGCAGCCGAGGACGGGTGCCAAAGAGGTTCCATTGTAATGGACTTTGAGTTGGGAAATGGAGGAGCGACAGCAATGTGGATGGCACCGTTGCAAAGCTGACGTTCTGCAGAAGAGGCACAGCTCAAGTTTTTTGCCCTGGCTCTTCGGCTGTGGGAGCAGAGGCCAACCATTCGTGCTCTACTCCCTGGGATGCTGGGCAGCCGGGAAGGAGTGCCAAAGAGGTTCCATTGTAATGGACTTTGAGTTGGAAAGTCGAGGAGTGACAGCAATGCGGATGGCACCGTTGCAAAGCTGACTTTCTGCAGAAGAGGCACAGGTCAAGTTTTTTGCCCTGGCTCTTCGGCTGTGGGAGCAGAGGCCAACCGTTCGTGCTCTACTCCCTGGGATGCTGGGCAGCCGAGCACGGGTGCCAAAGAGGTTCCATTGTAATGGACTTTGAGTTGGGAAATGGAGGAGCGACAGCAATGTGGATGGCACCGTTACAAAGCTGACTTTCTGCAGAAGAGGCACAGCTCACGTTTTTTGCCCTGGCTCTTCGGCTGTGGGAGCAGAGGCCAACCGTTCGTGCTCTACTCCCTGGGATGCTGGGCAGCCGAGCACGGGTGCCAAAGAGGTTCCATTGTAATGGACTTTGAGTTGGGAAATGGAGGAGCGACAGCAATGCAGATGGCACCGTTGCAAAGCTGACTTTCTGCAGAAGAGGCACAGCTCAAGTTTTTTGCCCTGTCTCTTCGGCTGTCGGAGCAGAGGCCAACCGTTCGTGCTCTACTCCCTGGGATGCTGGGCAGCCGAGCACGGGTGCCAAAGAGGTTCCATTGTAATGGACTTTGAGTTGGAAAGTCGAGGAGTGACAGCAATGCGGATGGCACCGTTGCAAAGCTGACTTACTGCAGAAGAGGCACAGCTCACGTTTTTTGCCCTGGCTCTTCGGCTGTGGGAGCAGAGGCCAACCGTTCGTGCTCTACTCCCTGGGATGCTGGGCAGCCGAGGACGGGTGCCAAAGAGGTTCCATTGTAATGGACTTTGAGTTGTGAATTGGAGGAGCGACAGCAATGTGGATGGCACCGTTACAAAGCTGACTTTCTGCAGATGAGGCACAGCTCACGTTTTTTGCCCTGGCTCTTCGGGTGTGGGAGCAGAGGCCAACCGTTCGTGCTCTACTCCCTGGGATGCTGGGCAGCCGAGCACGGGTGACAAAGAGGTTCCATTGTAATGGACTTTGAGGTGGGAAATGGAGGAGCGACAGCAATGCAGATGGCACCGTTGCAAAGCTGACTTTCTGCAGAAGAGGCACAGCTCAAGTTTTTTGCCCTGGCTCTTCGGCTGTGGGAGCAGAGGCCAACCATTCGTGCTCTACTCCCTGGGATGCTGGGCAGCCGAGCACGGGTGAAAAAAAAAGAGGTTCCATTGTAATGGACTTTGAGTTGGGAAATGGAGGAGCGACAGCAATGCGGATGGCACCGTTGCAAAGCTGACTTTCTGCAGAAGAGGCACAGCTCAAGTTTTTTGCCCTGGCTCTTCGGCTGTGGGAGCAGAGGCCAACCGTTCGTGCTCTACTCCCTGGGATGCTGGGCAGCCGAGCACGGGTGCCAAAGAGGTTCCATTGTAATGGACTTTGAGTTGGGAAATGGAGGAGCGACAGCAATGCGGATGGCACCGTTGCAAAGCTGACTTTCTGCAGAAGAGGCACAGCTCAAGTTTTTTGCACTGGCTCTTCGGCTGTGTAAGCACAGGCCAACCGTTCGTGATCTACTCCCTGGGATGCTGGGCAGCCGAGCACGGGTGCCAAAGAGGTTCCATTGTAATGGACTTTGAGTTGGGAAATGGAGAAGTAACAGCAATGCAGATGGCACCGTTGCAAAGCGGACTTTCTGCAGAAGAGGCACAGCTCAAGTTTTTTGCCCTGGCTCTTCGGCTGTGGGAGCAGAGGCCAACCGTTTGTGCTCTACTCCCTGGGATGCTATGCAGCCGAGCACGGGTGAAAAAAAAAAGAGGTTCCATTGTAATGGACTTTGAGTTGGGAAATGGAGGAGTGACAGCAATGTGGATGGCACCGTTGCAAAGCTGACTTTCTGCAGAAGAGGCACAGCTCAAGTTTTTTGCCATGGCTCTTCGGCTGTGGGAGCAGAGGCCAACCGTTTGTGCTCTACTCCCTGGGATGCTGGGCAGCCGAGCACGGGTGCCAAAGAGGTTCCATTGTAATGGACTTTGAGTTGGGAAATGGAGAAGCGACAGCAATGTGGATGGCACCGTTGCAAAGCTGACTTTCTGCAGAAGAGGCACAGCTCAAGTTTTTTGCCCTGGCTCTTCGGCTGTGTCAGCAGAGGCCAACCGTTTGTGCTCTACTCCCTGGGATGCTGGGCAGCCGAGCACGGATGAAAAAAAAAGAGGTTCCATTGTAATGGACTTTGAGTTGGGAAATGGAGGAGCGACAGCAATGTGGATGGCACCGTTGCAAAGCTGACTTTCTGCAGAAGAGGCACAGCTCAAGTTTTTTGCCCTGGCTCTTCGGCTGTGTCAGCAGAGGCCAACCGTTCGTGCTGTACTCCCTGGGATGCTGGGCAGCCGAGCACGGGTGCCAAAGAGGTTCCATTGTAATGGACTTTGAGTTGGGAAATGGAGGAGCGACAGCAATGCGGATGGCACCGTTGCAAAGGTGACTTTCTGCAGAAGAGGCACAGCTCAAGTTTTTTGCCCTGGCTCTTCGGCTGTGGGAGCAGAGGCCAACCGTTCGTGCTGTACTCCCTGGGATGATGGGCAGCCGAGCACAGTTGAAAAAAAAAGAGGTTCCATTGTAATGGACTTTGAGTTGGGAAATGGAGGAGCGACAGCAATGCGGATGGCACCGTTGCAAAGCTGACTTTCTGCAGAAGAGGCACAGCTCACGTTTTTTGCCCTGGCTCTTCGGCTGTGGCAGCAGAGGCCAACCGTTCGTGCTCTACTCCCTGGGATGCTGGGCAGCCGAGCACGGGTGAAAAAAAAAGAGGTTCCATTGTAATGGACTTTGAGTTGGGAAATGGAGGAGCGACAGCAATGCGGATGGCACCGTTGCAAAGTTGACTTTCTGCAGAAGAGGCACAGCTCACGGTTTTTGCCCTGGCTCTTCGGCTGTGGGAGCAGAGGCCAACCGTTCGTGCTCTACTCCCTGGGAGGCTGGGCAGCCGAGCACGGGTGCCAAAGAGGTTCCATTGTAATGGACTTTGAGTTGGGAAATGGAGAAGTAACAGCAATGCAGATGGCACCGTTGAAAAGCTGACTTTCTGCAGAAGAGGCACAGCTCAAGTTTTAGCCCTGGCTCTTCGGCTGTGGGAGCAGAGGCCAACCGTTCGTGCTCTACTCCCTGGGATGCTGGGCAGCCGAGCACGGGTGAAAAAAAAAAGAGGTTCCATTGTAATGGACTTTGAGTTGGGAAATGGAGGAGCAACAGCAATGCGGGCCGCACCGTTGCAAAGCTGACTTTCTGCAGAAGAGGCACAGCTCAAGTTTTTTGCCCTGGCTCTTCGGCTGTGTCAGCAGAGGCCAACCGTTTGTGCTCTACTCCCTGGGATGCTGGGCAGCCGAGCACGGGTGCCAAAGAGGTTCCATTGTAATGGACTTTGAGTTGGGAAATGGAGGAGCGACAGCAATGCGGATGGCACCATTGCAAAGCTGACGTTCTGCAAAATAGGCACAGCTCACGTTTTTTGCCCTGGCTTTTCGGCTGTGGGAGCAGAGGCCAACCGTTCGTGCTCTACTCCCTGGGATGCTGGGCAGCCGTGCACGGGTGAAAAAAAAAGAGGTTTCATTGTAATGGACTTTGAGTTGCGAAATGGAGGAGCGACAGCAATGCGGATGGCACCGTTGCAAAGCTGACGTTCTGCAGAAGAGGCACAGCTCACGTTTTTTGCCCTGGCTCTTCGGCTGTGGGAGCAGAGTCCAACCGTTCGTGCTCTACTCCCTGGGATGCTGGGCAGCCGAGCACGGGTGCCAAAGAGGTTCCATTGTAATGGACTTTGAGTTGGGAAATGGAGGAGCGACAGCAATGCGGATGGCACCGTTGCAAAGCTGCCTTTCTGCAGAAGAGGCACAGCTCAGGTTTTTTGCCCTGGCTCTTCGGCTGTGTCAGCAGAGGCCAACCGTTCGTGCTCTACTCCCTGAGATGTTGGGCAGCCGAGCACGGGTGCCAAAGAGGTTCCATTGTAATGGACTTTGAGTTGGGAAATGGAGGAGCGACAGCAATGCAGATGGCACCATTGCAAAGCTGACTTTCTGCAGAAGAGGCACAGCTCAAGTTTTTTGCCCTGGCTCTTCGGCTGTGTCAGCAGAGGCCAACCGTTCATGCTCTACTCCCTGGGTTGCTGGGCAGCCGAGCACGGGTGAAAAAAAAAAGAGGTTCCATTGTAATGGACTTTGAGTTGGGAAATGGAGGAGCGACAGCAATGCAGATGGCACCGTTGCCAAGCTGACTTTCTGCAGAAGAGGCACAGCTCAAGTTTTTTGCCCTGGCTCTTCGGCTGTGGCAGCAGAGGCCAACCTTTCGTGCTCTACTCCCTGGGATGCTGGGCAGCCGTGCACGGGTGAAAAAAAAAGAGGTTCCATTGTAATGGACTTTGAGTTGCGAAATGGAGAAGCGACAGCAATGTGGATGGCACCGTTGCAAAGCTGACGTTCTGCAGAAGAGGCACAGCTCACGTTTTTTGCCCTGGCTCTTCGGCTGTGGGAGCAGAGGCCAACCGTTCGTGCTCTACTCCCTGGAATGCTGGGCAGCCGAGCACGGGTGCCAAAGAGGTTCCATTGTAATGGACTTTGAGTTGGGAAATGGAGGAGTGACAGCAATGCGGATGGCACCGTTGCAAAGCGGACTTTCTGCAGAGGAGGCACAGCTCACGTTTTTTGCCCTGGCTCTTCGGCTGTGCCAGCAGAGGCCAACCGTTCGTGCTCTACTCCCTGGGATGCTGGGCAGCCGAGCACGGGTGAAAAAAAAAGAGGTTCCATTGTAATGGACTTTGAGTTGGGAAATGGAGGAACGACAGCAATGTGGATGGCACCGTTGCAAAGCTGACTTTCTGCAGAAGAGGCACAGCTCAAGTTTTTTGCCCTGGCTCTTCGGCTGTGGGAGCAGAGGCCAGCCGTTCGTGCTCTACTCCCTGGGATACCGGGCAGCCGAGCACGGGTGCCAAAGAGGTTCCATTGTAATGGACTTTGATTTGGGAAATGGAGGAGCGACAGCAATGTGGATGGCACCGTTGAAAAGCTGACGTTCTGCAGAAGAGGCACAGCTCACGTTTTTTGCCCTGGTTCTTCGGCTGTGGGAGCAGAGGCCAACCGTTCGTGCTCTACTCCCTGGGATGCTGGGCAGCCGAGCATGGGTGCCAAAGAGGTTCCATTGTAATGGACTTTGAGTTGGGAAATGGAGGAGCGACAGCAATGCAGATGGCACCGTTGCAAAGCTGACTTTCTGCAGAAGAGGCACAGATCAAGTTTTTTGCCCTGGCTCTTCGGCTGTGGGAGGAGAGGCCAACCGTTCATGCTCTACTCCCTGGGATGCTGGGCAGCCGAGCACGGGTGCTAAAGAGGTTCCATTTTAATGGACTTTGAGTTGGGAAATGGAGAAGCGACAGCAATGCGGATGGCACCGTTGCAAAGCTGACTTTCTGCAGAAGAGGCACAGCTCAAGTTTTTTGCCCTGGCTCTTCGGCTGTGTCAGGAGAGGCCAACCGTTCGTGCTCTACTCCCTGGGATGCTGGGCAGCCGAGCACGGGTGCCAAAGAGGTTCCATTGTAATGGACTTTGAGTTGGGAAATGGAGGAGCGACAGCAATGCGGATGGCACCATTGCAAAGCTGACGTTCTGCAAAATAGGCACAGCTCACGTTTTTTGCCCTGGCTCTTCGGCTGTGGGAGCAGAGGCCAACCGTTCGTGCTCTACTCCCTGGGATGCTGGGCAGCCGAGCACGGGTGAAAAAAAAAGAGGTTTCATTGTAATGGACTTTGAGTTGTGAAATGGAGGAGCGACAGCAATGCGGATGGCACCGTTGCAAAGCTGACGTTCTGCAGAAGAGGCACAGCTCACGTTTTTTGCCCTGGCTCTTCGGCTGTGGGAGCAGAGTCCAACCGTTCGTGCTCTACTCCCTGGGATGCTGGGCAGCCGAGCACGGGTGCCAAAGAGGTTCCATTGTAATGGACTTTGAGTTGGGAAATGGAGGAGCGACAGCAATGCGGATGGCACCGTTGCAAAGCTGCCTTTCTGCAGAAGAGGCACAGCTCAGGTTTTTTGCCCTGGCTCTTCGGCTGTGTCAGCAGAGGCCAACCGTTCGTGCTCTACTCCCTGAGATGCTGGGCAGCCGAGCACGGGTGCCAAAGAGGTTCCATTGTAATGGACTTTGAGTTGGGAAATGGAGGAGCGACAGCAATGCAGATGGCACCATTGCAAAGCTGACTTTCTGCAGAAGAGGCACAGCTCAAGTTTTTTGCCCTGGCTCTTCGGCTGTGTCAGCAGAGGCCAACCGTTCATGCTCTACTCCCTGGGATGCTGGGCAGCCGAGCACGGGTGAAAAAAAAAAGAGGTTCCATTGTAATGGACTTTGAGTTGGGAAATGGAGGAGCGACAGCAATGCAGATGGCACCGTTGCAAAGCTGACTTTCTGCAGAAGAGGCACAGCTCAAGTTTTTTGCCCTGGCTCTTCGGCTGTGGCAGCAGAGGCCAACCGTTCGTGCTCTACTCCCTGGGATGCTGGGCAGCCGTGCACGGGTGAAAAAAAAAGAGGTTCCATTGTAATGGACTTTGAGTTGGGAAATCGAGAAGCGACAGCAATGTGGATGGCACCGTTGCAAAGCTGACGTTCTGCAGAAGAGGCACAGCTCACGTTTTTTGCCCTGGCTCTTCGGCTGTGGGAGCAGAGGCCAACCGTTCGTGCTCTACTCCCTGGGATGCTGGGCAGCCGAGCACGGGTGCCAAAGATGTTCCATTGTAATGTACTTTGAGTTGGGAAATGGAGGAGTGACAGCAATGCGGATGGCACCGTTGCAAAGCGGACTTTCTGCAGAGGAGGCACAGCTCACGTTTTTTGCCCTGGCTCTTCGGCTGTGCCAGCAGAGGCCAACCGTTCGTGCTCTACTCCCTGGGATGCTGGGCAGCCGAGCACGGGTGAAAAAAAAAGAGGTTCCATTGTAATGGACTTTGAGTTGGGGAATGGAGGAACGACAGCAATGTGGATGGCACCGTTGCAAAGCTGACTTTCTGCAGAAGAGGCACAGCTCAAGTTTTTTGCCCTGGCTCTTCGGCTGTGGGAGCAGAGGCCAGCCGTTCGTGCTCTACTCCCTGGGATACCGGGCAGCCGAGCACGGGTGCCAAAGAGGTTCCATTGTAATGGACTTTGATTTGGGAAATGGAGGAGCGACAGCAATGCGGATGGCACCGTTGAAAAGCTGACGTTCTGCAGAAGAGGCACAGCTCACGTTTTTGCCCTGGCTCTTCGGCTGTGGGAGCAGAGGCCAACCGTTCGTGCTCTACTCCCTGGGATGCTGGGCAGCCGAGCATGGGTGCCAAAGAGGTTCCATTGTAATGGACTTTGAGTTGGGAAATGGAGGAGCGACAGCAATGCAGATGGCACCGTTGCAAAGCTGACTTTCTGCAGGAGAGGCACAGCTCAAGTTTTTTGCCCTGGCTCTTCGGCTGTGGGAGGAGAGGCCAACCGTTCGTGCTCTACTCCCTGGGATGCTGGGCAGCCGAGCACGGGTGCCAAAGAGGTTCCATTGTAATGGACTTTGAGTTGGGAAATGGAGGAGCGACAGCAATGCGGATGGCACCATTGCAAAGCTGACGTTCTGCAAAATAGGCACAGCTCACGTTTTTTGCCCTGGCTCTTCGGCTGTGGGAGCAGAGGCCAACCGTTCGTGCTCTACTCCCTGGGATGCTGGGCAGCCGTGCACGGGTGAAAAAAAAAGAGGTTTCATTGTAATGGACTTTGAGTTGTGAAATGGAGGAGCGACAGCAATGCGGATGGCACCGTTGCAAAGCTGACGTTCTGCAGAAGAGGCACAGCTCACGTTTTTTGCCCTGGCTCTTCGGCTGTGGGAGCAGAGTCCAACCGTTCGTGCTCTACTCCCTGGGATGCTGGGCAGCCGAGCACGGGTGCCAAAGAGGTTCCATTGTAATGGACTTTGAGTTGGGAAATGGAGGAGCGACAGCAATGCGGATGGCACCGTTGCAAAGCTGACTTTCTGCAGAAGAGGCACAGCTCAGGTTTTTTGCCCTGGCTCTTCGGCTGTGTCAGCAGAGGCCAACCGTTCGTGCTCTACTCCCTGAGATGCTGGGCAGCCGAGCACGGGTGCCAAAGAGGTTCCATTGTAATGGACTTTGAGTTGGGAAATGGAGGAGCGACAGCAATGCAGATGGCACCATTGCAAAGCTGACTTTCTGCAGAAGAGGCACAGCTCAAGTTTTTTGCCCTGGCTCTTCGGCTGTGTCAGCAGAGGCCAACCGTTCATGCTCTACTCCCTGGGATGCTGGGCAGCCGAGCACGGGTGAAAAAAAAAAGAGGTTCCATTGTAATGGACTTTGAGTTGGGAAATGGAGGAGCGACAGCAATGCAGATGGCACCGTTGCAAAGCTGACTTTCTGCAGAAGAGGCACAGCTCAAGTTTTTTGCCCTGGCTCTTCGGCTGTGGCAGCAGAGGCCAACCGTTCGTGCTCTACTCCCTGGGATGCTGGGCAGCCGTGCACGGGTGAAAAAAAAAGAGGTTCCATTGTAATGGACTTTGAGTTGGGAAATCGAGAAGCGACAGCAATGTGGATGGCACCGTTGCAAAGCTGACGTTCTGCAGAAGAGGCACAGCTCACGTTTTTTGCCCTGGCTCTTCGGCTGTGGGAGCAGAGGCCAACCGTTCGTGCTCTACTCCCTGGGATGCTGGGCAGCCGAGCACGGGTGCCAAAGATGTTCCATTGTAATGTACTTTGAGTTGGGAAATGGAGGAGTGACAGCAATGCAGATGGCACCGTTGCAAAGCGGACTTTCTGCAGAGGAGGCACAGCTCACGTTTTTTGCCCTGGCTCTTCGGCTGTGGGAGCAGAGGCCAACCGTTCGTGCTCTACTCCCTGGGATGCTGGGCAGCCGAGCACGGGTGAAAAAAAAAGAGGTTCCATTGTAATGGACTTTGAGTTGGGGAATGGAGGAACGACAGCAATGTGGATGGCACCGTTGCAAAGCTGACTTTCTGCAGAAGAGGCACAGCTCAAGTTTTTTGCCCTGGCTCTTCGGCTGTGGGAGCAGAGGCCAGCCGTTCGTGCTCTACTCCCTGGGATACCGGGCAGCCGAGCACGGGTGCCAAAGAGGTTCCATTGTAATGGACTTTGAGTTGGGAAATGGAGGAGCGACAGCAATGCGGATGGCACCGTTGAAAAGCTGACGTTCTGCAGAAGAGGCACAGCTCACGTTTTTGCCCTGGCTCTTCGGCTGTGGGAGCAGAGGCCAACCGTTCGTGCTCTACTCCCTGGGATGCTGGGCAGCCGAGCATGGGTGCCAAAGAGGTTCCATTGTAATGGACTTTGAGTTGGGAAATGGAGGAGCGACAGCAATGCAGATGGCACCGTTGCAAAGCTGACTTTCTGCAGGAGAGGCACAGCTCAAGTTTTTTGCCCTGGCTCTTCGGCTGTGGGAGGAGAGGCCAACCGTTCGTGCTCTACTCCCTGGGATGCTGGGCAGCCGAGCACGGGTGCTAAAGAGGTTCCATTTTAATGGACTTTGAGTTGGGAAATCGAGGTGCGACAGCAAGGCGGATGGCACCGTTGCAAAGCTGGCTTTCTGCAGAAGAGGCACTGCTCAAGTTTTTTGCCCTGGCTCTTCGGCTGTGTCAGCAGAGGCCTACCGTTCGTGCTCTACTCCCTGGGATGCTGGGCAGCCGAGCACGGGTGAAAAAAAAAGAGGTTCCATTGTAATGGACTTTGAGTTGGGAAATGGAGGAGCGACAGCAATGCGGATGGCACCGTTGCAAAGCTGACTTTCTGCAGAAGAGGCACAGCTCACGTTTTTTGCCCTGGCTCTTCGGCTGTGGGAGCAGAGGCCAACCGTTCGTGCTCTACTCCCTGGGATCCTGGGCAGCCGAGCACGGGTGAAAAAAAAAGAGGTTCCATTGTAATGGACTTTGAGTTGGGAAATGGAGGAGCGACAGCAATGTGGATGGCACCGTTGCAAAGTTGACTTTCTGCAGAACAGGCACAGCTCAAGTTTTTTGCCCTGGCTCTTCGGCTGTGGGAGCAGAGGCCAACCGTTCGTGCTCTACTCCCTGGGATGCTGGGCAGCCGAGCACGGGTGCCAAAGAGGTTCCATTGTAATGGACTTTGAGTTGGGAAATGGAGGAGCGACAGCAATGCAGATGGCACCGTTGCAAAGCTGACTTTCTGCAGAAGAGGCACAGCTCAAGTTTTTTGCCCTGGCTCTTCGGCTGTTTGAGCAGAGGCCAACCGTTCGTGCTCTACTCCCTGGGGTGCTGGGCAGCCGAGCATGGGTGCCAAAGAGGTTCCATTGTAATGGACTTTGAGTTGGGAAATGGAGGAGCGACAGCAATGCGGATGGCACCGTTGCAAAGCTGACTTTCTGCAGAAGAGGCACAGCTCAAGTTTTTTGCCCTGGCTCTTCAGCTGTGGGAGCAGAGGCCAACCGTTAGTGCTCTACTCCCTGGGATGCTGGGCAGCCGAGCACGGGTGAAAAAAAAAGAGGTTCCATTGTAATGGACTTTGAGTTGGGAAATGGAGGAGCGACAGCAATGCGGATGGCACCGTTGCAAAGCTGACTTTCTGCAGAAGAGGCACAGCTCAAGTTTTTTGCCCTGGCTCTTCGGCTGTGGGAGCAGAGGCCAACCGTTCGTGCTCTACTCCCTGGGATGCTGGGCAGCCGTGCACGGGTGAAAAAAAAAGAGGTTCCATTGTAATGGACTTTGAGTTGCGAAATGGAGAAGCGACAGCAATGTGGATGGAACCGTTGCAAAGCTGACGTTCTGCAGAAGAGGCACAGCTCACGTTTTTTGCCCTGGCTCTTCGGCTGTGGGAGCAGAGGCCAACCGTTCGTGCTCTACTCCCTGGGATGCTGGGCAGCCGAGCATGGGTGCCAAAGAGGTTCCATTGTAATGGACTTTGAGTTGGGAAATGGAGGAGCGACAGCAATGCAGATGGCACCGTTGCAAAGCGGACATTCTGCAGAAGAGGCACAGCTCAAGTTTTTTGCCCTGGCTCTTCGGCTGTGGGAGGAGAGGCCGACCGTTCGTGCTCTACTCCCTGGGATGCTGGGCAGCCGAGCACGGGTGCTAAAGAGGTTCCATTGTAATGGACTTTGAGTTGGGAAATCGAGGTGCGACAGCAAGGCGGATGGCACCGTTGCAAAGCTGGCTTTCTGCAGAAGAGGCACTGCTCAAGTTTTTTGCCCTGGCTCTTCGGTTGTGTCAGCAGAGGCCAACCGTTCGTGCTCTACTCCCTGGGATGCTGGGCAGCCGAGCACGGGTGAAAAAAAAAGAGGTTCCATTGTAATGGACTTTGAGTTGGGAAATGGAGGAGCGACAGCAGTGTGGATGGCACCATTGCAAAGATGACTTTCTGCAGAAGAGGCACAGCACAAGTTTTTTGCCCTGGCTCTTCGGCTGTGGGAGCAGAGGCCAACCGTTCGTCCTCTACTGCCTGGGATACTGGGCAGCCGAGGACGGGTGAAAAAAAAAGAGGTTCCATTGTAATGGACTTTGAGTTGGGAAATGGAGGAGCGACAGCAATGTGGATGGCACCGTTGCAAAGCTGACTTTCTGCAGAAGAGGCACAGCTCAAGTTTTTTGCCCTGGCTCTTCGGCTGTGGGAGCAGAGGCCAACCGTTCGTGCTCTACTCCCTGGGATACTGGGCAGCCGTGCACGGGTGAAAAAAAAAGAGGTTTCATTGTAATGGACTTTGAGTTGCGAAATGGAGGAGCGACAGCAAACCGGATGGCACCGTTGCAAATCTGACGTTCTGCAGAAGAGGCACAGCTCACGTTTTTTGCCCTGGCTCTTCGGCTGTGGGAGCAGAGGCCAACCGTTCGTGCTCTACTCCCTGGGATGCTGGGCAGCCGAGCACGGGTGCCAAAGAGGTTCCATTGTAATGGACTTTGAGTTGGGAAATGGAGGAGCGACAGCAATGCGGATGGCACCGTTGCAAAGTGGACTTTCTGCAGAAGAGGCACAGCTCAGGTTTTTTGCCCTGGCTCTTCGGCTGTGTCAGCAGAGGCCAACCGTTCGTGCTCTACTCCCTGAGATGCTGGGCAGCCGAGCACGGGTGCCAAAGAGGTTCCATTGTAATGGACTTTGAGTTGGGAAATGGAGGAGCGACAGCAATGCAGATGGCACCATTGCAAAGCTGACTTTCTGCAGAAGAGGCACAGCTCAAGTTTTTTGCCCTGGCTCTTCGGCTGTGTCAGCAGAGGCCAACCGTTCGTGCTCTACTCCCTGGGGTGCTGGGCAGCCGAGCACGGGTGAAAAAAAAAAGAGGTTCCATTGTAATGGACTTTGAGTTGGGAAATGGAGGAGCGACAGCAATGCGGATGGCACCGTTGCAAAGCTGACTTTCTGCAGAAGAGGCACAGCTCAAGTTTTTTGCCCTGGCTCTTCGGCTGTGGCAGCAGAGGCCAACCGTTCGTGCTCTACTCCCTGGGATGCTGGGCAGCCGAGCACGGGTGAAAAAAAAAGAGGTTCCATTGTAATGGACTTTGAGTTGCGAAATGGAGAAGCGACAGCAATGTGGATGGCACCGTTGCAAAGCTGACGTTCTGCAGAAGAGGCACAGCTCACGTTTTTTGCCCTGGCTCTTCGGCTGTGGGAGCAGAGGCCAACCGTTCGTGCTCTACTCCATGGCATGCTGGGCAGCCGAGCATGGGTGCCAAAGATGTTCCATTGTAATGGACTTTGAGTTGGGAAATGGAGGAGTGACAGCAATGCGGATGGCACCGTTGCAAAGCGGACTTTCTGCAGAGGAGGCACAGCTCACGTTTTTTGCCCTGGCTCTTCGCCTGTGCCAGCAGAGGCCAACCGTTCGTGCTCTACTCCCTGGGATGCTGGGCAGCCGAGCACGGGTGAAAAAAAAAGAGGTTCCATTGTAATGGACTTTGAGTTGGGAAATGGAGGAACGACAGCAATGTGGATGGCACCGTTGCAAAGCTGACTTTCTGCAGAAGAGGCACAGCTCAAGTTTTTTGCCCTGGCTCTTCGGCTGTGGGAGCAGAGGCCAGCCGTTCGTGCTCTACTCCCTGGGATACTGGGCAGCCGAGCACGGGTGCCAAAGAGGTTCCATTGTAATGGACTTTGAGTTGGGAAATGGAGGAGCGACAGCAATGCGGATGGCACCGTTGAAAAGCTGACGTTCTGCAGAAGAGGCACAGCTCAAGTTTTTTGCCCTGGCTCTTCGGCTGTGGGATCAGAGGCCAACCGTTCGTGCTCTAGTCCCTGGGATGCTGGGCAGCCGAGCACGGGTGCCAAAGAGGTTCCATTGTAATGGACTTTGAGTTGGGAAATGGAGGAGTGACAGCAATGTGGATGGCACCGTTGCAAAGCGGACTTTCTGCAGAATAGGCACAGCTCAAGTTTTTTACCCTGGCTCTTCGGCTGTGGGAGCAGAGGCCAACCGTTCGTGCTCTACTCCCTGGGATGCTGGGCAGCCGAGCACGGGTGCCAAAGAGGTTCCATTGTAATGGACTTTGAGTTGGGAAATGGAGGAGCGACAGCAATGCAGATGGCACCGTTGCAAAGCTGACTTTCTGCAGAAGAGGCACAGCTCAAGTTTTTTGCCCTGGCTCTTCGGCTGTGGGAGCAGAGGCCAACCATTCGTGCTCTACTCCCTGGGATGCTGGGCAGCCGAGCACGGGTGAAAAAAAAAGAGGTTCCATTGTAATGGACTTTGAGTTGGAAAATGGATTAGTGACAGCAATGTGGATGGCACCGTTGCAAAGCTGACTTTCAGCAGAAGAGGCACAGCTCAAGTTTTTTGCCCTGGCTCTTTGGCTGTGGGAGCAGAGGCCAACCGTTCGTGCTCTACTCCCTGGGATGCTGGGCAGCCGTGCACGGGTTAAAAAAAAAGAGGTTCCATTGTAATGGACTTTGAGTTGCGAAATGGAGAAGCGACAGCAATGTGGATGGAACCGTTGCAAAGCTGACGTTCTGCAGAAGAGGCACAGCTCACGTTTTTTGCCCTGGCTCTTCGGCTGTGGGAGCAGAGGCCAACCGTTCGTGCTCTACTCCCTGGGATGCTGGGCAGCCGTGCATGGGTGCCAAAGAGGTTCCATTGTAATGGACTTTTTGTTGGGAAATGGAGGAGCGACAGCAATGCAGATGGCACCATTGCAAAGCGGACTTTCTGCAGAAGAGGCACAGCTCAAGTTTTTTGCCCTGGCTCTTCGGCTGTGGGAGGAGAGGCCAACCGTTCGTGCTCTACTCCCTGGGATGCTGGGCAGCCGAGCACGGGTGAAAAAAAAAGAGGTTCCATTGTAATGGACTTTGAGTTGGGAAATGGAGGAGCGACAGCAATGTGGATGGCACCATTGCAAAGATGACTTTCTGCAGAAGAGGCACAGTCAAGTTTTTTGCCCTGGCTCTTCGGCTGTGGGAGCAGAGGCCAACCGTTCGTCCTCAACTGCCTGGGATACTGGGCAGCCGAGGACGGGTGAAAAAAAAAGAGGTTCCATTGTAATGGACTTTGAGTTGGGAAATGGAGGAGCGACAGCAATGTGGATGGCACCGTTGCAAAGCTGACTTTCTGCAGAACAGGCACAGCTCAAGTTTTTTGCCCTGGCTCTTCGGCTGTG
Organism: Psittacula echo; assembly: GCF_963264785.1. Taxonomy (NCBI): domain Eukaryota; kingdom Metazoa; phylum Chordata; class Aves; order Psittaciformes; family Psittacidae; genus Psittacula; species Psittacula echo. Next base: position 1,756,276 of record NC_137748.1, read on the forward strand.
TCAGCAGAGGCCAACCATTCGTGCTCTACTCCCTGGGATGCTGGGCAGACGAGCACGGGTGCCAAAGAGGTTCCATTGTAATGGACTTTGAGTTGGGAAATGGAGGAGCGACAGCAATGCGGATGGCACCGTTGCAAAGCTGACTTTCTGCAGAAGAGGCACAGCTCACGTTTTTTGCCCTGGCTCTTCGGCTGTGGGAGCAGAGGCCAACCGTTCGTGCTCTACTCCCTGGGATGCTGGGCAGCCGAGGACGGGTGCCAAAGAGGTTCCATTGTAATGGACTTTGAGTTGGGAAATGGAGGAGCGACAGCAATGTGGATGGCACCGTTGCAAAGCTGACTTTCTGCAGAAGAGGCACAGCTCAAGTTTCTTGCCCTGGCTCTTCGGCTGTGGGAGCAGAGGCCAACCGTTCGTGCTCTACTCCCTGGGATGCTGGGCAGCCGAGCACGGGTGAAAAAAAAAGAGGTTCCATTGTAATGGACTTTGAGTTGGGAAATGGAGGAGCGACAGCAATGTGGATGGCACCGTTGCAAAGCTGACTTTCTGCAGAAGAGGCACAGCTCACGTTTTTTGCCCTGGCTCTTCAACTGTGGGAGCAGAGGCCAACCGTTCGTGCTCTACTCCCTGGGATGATGGGCAGCCGAGCACGGGTGAAAAAAAAAGAGGTTCCATTGTAATGGACTTTGAGTTGGGAAATGGAGGAGCGACAGCAATGCGGATGGCACCGTTGCAAAGCTGACTTTCTGCAGAAGAGGCACAGCTCAAGTTTTTTGCCCTGGCTCTTCGGCTGTGTCAGCAGAGGCCAACCGTTGGTGCTCTACACCCTGGAATGCTGGGCAGCCGAGCACGGGTGAAAAAAAAAGACGTTTCATTGTAATGGACTTTGAGTTGGGAAATTGAGGAGCGACAGCAATGTGGATGGCACCGTTGCAAAGTGGACTTTCTGCAGAAGAGGCACATTTCAAGTTTTTTGCCCTGGCTCTTCGGCTGTGGGAGCAGAGGCCAACCGTTCGTGCTCTACTCCCTGGGATGCTGGGCAGCCGAGCACGGGTGCCAAAGAGGTTCCATTGTAATGGACTTTGAGTTGCGAAATGGAGGAGTGACAGCAATGTGGATGGCACCGTTGCAAAGCTGACTTTCTGCAGAAGAGGCACAGCTCAAGTTTTTTGCCCTGGCTCTTCGGCTGTGGGAGCAGAGGCCAACCGTTCGTGCTCTACTCCCTGGGATGCTGGGCAGCCAAGCACGGGTGCCAAAGAGGTTCCATTGTAATGGACTTTGAGTTGGGAAATGGAGGAGCGACAGCAATGCAGATGGCACCGTTGCAAAGCTGACTTTCTGCAGAAGAGGCACAGCTCAAGTTTTTTGCCCTGGCTCTTCGGCTGTGGCAGCAGAGGCCAACCGTTCGTGCTCTACTCCCTGGGATGCTGGGCAGCCGAGCACGGGTGAAAAAAAAAGAGGTTCCATTGTAATGAACTTTGAGTTGGGAAATGGAGGAGCGACAGCAATGTGGATGGCACCGTTGCAAAGCTGACATTCTGCAGAAGAGGCACAGCTCAAATTTTTTGCCCTGGCTCTTTGGCTGTGGGAGCAGAGGCCAACCGTTCGTGCTCTACTCCCTGGGATGCTGGGCAGCCAAGCACGGGTGAAAAAAAAAGAGGTTCCATTGTAATGGACTTTGAGTTGGGAAATGGAGGAGCGACAGCAATGTGGATGGCACCGTTGAAAAGCTGACTTTCTGCAGAAGAGGCACAGCTCACGTTTTTTCTCCTGTCTCTTCAACTGTGGGAGCAGAGGCCTACCGTTCGTGCTCTACTCCCTGGGATGCTGGGCAGCCGAGCACGGGTGCCAAAGATGTTCCATTTTAATGGACTTTGAGTTGGGAAATGGAGGAGCGACAGCAATGCGGATGGCACCGTTGAAAAGCTGACTTTCTGCAGAAGAGGCACAGCTCAAGTTTTTTGCCCTGGCTCTTCGGCTGTGTCAGCAGTGGCCAACCGTTCGTGCTCTACTGCCTGGGATGCTGGGCAGCCGAGCACGGGTGCCAAAGAGGTTCCATTGTAATGGACTTTGAGTTGGGAAATGGAGGAGCGACAGCAATGCGGATGGCACCGTTGCAAAGGTGACTTTCTGCAGAAGAGGCACAGCTCAAGTTTTTTGCACTGGCTCTACGGCTGTGTCAGCAGAGGCCAACCGTTCGTGCTCTACTCCCTGGGATGCTGGGCAGCCGAGCACGGGTGAAAAAAAAAGAGGTTCCATTGTAATGGACTTTGAGTTGGGAAATGGAGGAGCAACAGCAAACCGGATGGCACCGTTGCAAAGCTGACTTTCTGCAGAAGAGGCACAGCTCAAGTTTTTTGCCCTGGCTCTTCGGCTGTGGGAGCAGAGGCCAACCGTTTGTGCTCTAGTCCCTGGGATGCTGGGCAGCCGAGCACGGGTGCCAAAGAGGTTCCATTGTAATGGACTTTGAGTTGGGAAATGGAGGAGCGACAGCAATGCGGATGGCACCATTGCAAAGCTGACTTTCTGCAGAAGAGGCACAGCTCAAGTTTTTTGCCCTGGCTCTTCGGCTGTGTCAGCAGAGGCCAACCGTTGGTGCTCTACTCCCTGGGATGCTGGGCAGCCGAGCACGGGTGAGAAAAAAAGAGGTTCCATTGTAATGGACTTTGAGTTGGGAAATGGAGGAGCGACAGCAATGTGGACGGCACCGTTGCAAAGTGGACTTTCTGCAGAAGAGGCACAGCTCAAGTTTTTTGCCCTGGCTCTTCGGCTGTGGGAGCAGAGGCCAACCATTCGTGCTCTACTCCCTGGGATGCTGGGCAGCAGAGCACGGGTGCCAAAGAGGTTCCATTGTAATGGACTTTGAGTTGGGAAATGGAGGAGCGACAGCAATGCGGATGGCACCGTTGCAAAGGGGACTTTCTGCAGAAGAGGCACAGCTCAAGTTTTTTGCCCTGGCTCTTCGGCTGTGTCAGCAGAGGCCAACCGTTCGTGCTCTATTCCCTGGGATGCTGGGCAGCCGAGCACGGGTGAAAAAAAAAAGAGGTTCCATTGTAATGGACTTTGAGTTGGGAAATGGAGGAGCGACAGCAATGTGGATGGCACCGTTGCAAAGTGGACTTTCTGCAGAAGAGGCACAGTTCAAGTTTTTTGCCCTGGCTTTTCGGCTGTGGGAGCAGAGGCCAACCGTTCGTGCTCTACTCCCTGGGATGCTGGGCAGCCGAGCACGGGTGCCAAAGAGGTTCCATTGTAATGGACTTTGAGTTGGGAAATGGAGGAGCGAGAGCATTGTGGATGGCATTGTTGCAAAGCTGACTTTCTGCAGAAGAGGCACAGCTCAAGTTTTTTGCCCTGGCTCTTCGGCTGTGGGAGCAGAGGCCAACCGTTCGTGCTCTACTCCCTGGGATGCTGGGCAGCCGAGCACAGGTGCCAAAGAGGTTCCATTGTAATGGACTTTGAGTTGGGAAATGGAGGAGCGACAGCAATGCAGATGGCACCGTTGCAAAGCTGACTTTCTGCAGAAGAGGCACAGCTCAAGTTTTTTGCCCTGGCTCTTCGGCTGTGGGAGCAGAGGCCAACCATTCGTGCTCTACTCCCTGGGATGCTGGGCAGCTGAGCACGGGTGAAAAAAAAAGAGGTTCCATTGTAATGGACTTTGAGTTGGGAAATGGAGGAGCGACAGCAATGCGGATGGCACCGTTGCAAAGCTGACCTTCTGCAGAAGAGGCACAGCTCAAGTTTTTTGCCCTGGCTCTTCGGCTGTGGGAGCAGAGGCCAACCGTTCGTGCTCTACTCCCTGGGATGCTGGGCAGCCGAGCACAGGTGCCAAAGAGGTTCCATTGTAATGGACTTTGAGTTGGGAAATGGAGGAGCGACAGCAATGTGGATGGCATTGTTGCAAAGCTGACTTTCTGCAGAAGAGGCACAGCTCAAGTTTTTTGCCCTGGCTCTTCGGCTGTGGGAGCACAGGCCAACCGTTCGTGCTCTACTCCCTGGGATGCTGGGCAGCCGAGCACGGGTGCCAAAGAGGTTCCATTGTAATGGACTTTGAGTTGGGAAATGGAGGAGCGACAGCAAACCGGATGGCACCGTTGCAAAGCTGACTTTCTGCAGAAGAGGCACAGCTCAAGCTTTTTGCCCTGGCTCTTCGGCTGTGGGAGCAGAGGCCAACCATTCGTGCTCTACTCCCTGGGATGCTGGGCAGCCGAGCACGGGTGCCAAAGAGGTTCCATTGTAATGGACTTTGAGTTGGGAAATGGAGGAGCGACAGCAATGCGGGTGGCACCGTTGCAAAGCTGACTTTCTGCAGAAGAGGCACAGCTCAAGTTTTTTGCCCTGGCTCTTCGGCTGTGGGAGCAGAGGCCAACCATTCGTGCTCTACTCCCTGGGATGCTGGGCAGCCGAGCACGGGTGAAAAAAAAAGAGGTTCCATTGTAATGGACTTTGAGTTGGGAAATGGAGGAGCGACAGCAATGCGGATGGCACCGTTGAAAAGCTGACTTTCTGCAGAAGAGGCACAGCTCAAGTTTTTTGCCCTGGCTCTTCGGCTGTGGGAGCAGAGGCCAACCGTTCGTGCTCTACTCCCTGGGATGCTGGGCAGCCGAGCACGGGTGCCAAAGATGTTCCATTGTAATGGACTTTGAGTTGGGAAATGGAGGAGCGACAGCAATGCGGATGGCACCGTTGCAAAGCTGACTTTCTGCAGAAGAGGCACAGCTCAAGTTTTTTGCCCTGGCTCTTCGGCTGTGGGATCAGAGGCCACCCGTTCGTGCTCTACTCCCTGGGATGCTGGGCAGCCGAGCACGGGTGCCAAAGAGGTTCCATTGTAATGGACTTTGAGTTGGGAAATGGAGGAGCGACAGCAATGCGGATGGCATTGTTGCAAAGCTGACTTTCTGCAGAAGAGGCACAGCTCAAGTTTTTTGCCCTGGCTCTTCGGCTGTGGGAGCAGAGGCCAACCATTCGTGCTCTACTCCCTGGGATGCTGGGCAGCCGAGCACGGGTGCCAAAGAGGTTCCATTGTAATGGACATTGAGTTGGGAAATGGAGGAGCGACAGCAATGCGGGTGGCTCCGTTGCAAAGCGGACTTTCTGCAGAAGAGGCACAGCTCAAGTTTTTTGCCCTGGCTCTTCGGCTGTGGCAGCAGAGGCCAACCATTCGTGCTCTACTCCCTGGGATGCTGGGCAGCCGAGCACGGGTGAAAAAAAAAGAGGTTCCATTGTAATGGACTTTGAGTTGGGAAATGGAGGAGCGACAGCAATGCCGATGGCACCGTTGAAAAGCTGACTTTCTGCAGAAGAGGCACAGCTCACGTTTTATGCCCTGGCTCTTCGGCTGTGGGAGCAGAGGCCAACCGTTCGTGCTCTACTCCCTGGGATGCTGGGCAGCCGAGCACAGGTGCCAAAGAGGTTCCATTGTAATGGACTTTGAGTTGGGAAATGGAGGAGCGACAGCAATGCAGATGGCACCGTTGCAAAGCTGACTTTCTGCAGAAGAGGCACAGCTCAAGTTTTTTGCCCTGGCTCTTCGGCTGTGGGAGCAGAGGCCAACCATTCGTGCTCTACTCCCTGGGATGCTGGGCAGCTGAGCACGGGTGAAAAAAAAAGAGCTTCCATTGTAATGGACTTTGAGTTGGGAAATGGAGGAGCAACAGCAATGCGGATGGCACCGTTGCAAAGCTGACTTTCTGCAGAAGAGGCACAGCTCAAGTTTTTTGCCCTGGCTCTTCAGCTGTGGGAGCAGAGGCCAACCGTTCGTGCTCTACTCCCTGGGATGCTGGGCAGCCGAGCACGAGTGCCAAAGAGGTTCCATTGTAATGGACTTTGAGTTGGGAAATGGAGGAGCGACAGCAATGTGGATGGCATTGTTGCAAAGCTGACTTTCTGCAGAAGAGGCACAGCTCAAGTTTTTTGCCCTGGCTCTTCGGCTGTGGGAGCAGAGGCCAACCGTTCGTGCTCTACTCCCTGGGATGCTGGGCAGCAGAGCACGGGTGCCAAAGAGGTTCCATTGTAATGGACTTTGAGTTGGGAAATGGAGGATCGACAGCAATGCGGATGGCACCGTTGCAAAGCTGACTTTCTGCAGAAGAGGCACAGCTCAAGTTTTTTGCCCTGGCTCTTCGGCTGTGGGAGCAGAGGCCAACCATTCGTGCTCTACTCCCTGGGATGCTGTGCAGCCGAGCACGGGTGCCAAAGATGTTCCATTGTAATGGACTTTGAGTTGGGAAATGGAGGAGCGACAGCAATGCGGGTGGCACCGTTGCAAAGCTGACTTTCTGCAGAAGAGGCACAGCTCAAGTTTTTTGCCCTGGCTCTTCGGCTGTGGGAGCAGAGGCCAACCATTCGTGCTCTACTCCCTGGGATGCTGGGCAGCCGAGCACGGGTGAAAAAAAAAGAGGTTCCATTGTAATGGACTTTGAGTTGGGAAATGGAGGAGCGACAGCAATGCGGATGGCACCGTTGAAAAGCTGACTTTCTGCAGAAGAGGCACAGCTCAAGTTTTTTGCCCTGGCTCTTCGGCTGTGGGAGCAGAGGCCAACCATTCGTGCTCTACTCCCTGGGATGCTGGGCAGCCGAGCACGGGTGCCAAAGAGGTTCCATTGTAATGGACCTTGAGTTGGGAAATGGAGGAGCGACAGCAATGCGGATGGCACCGTTGCAAAGCTGACTTTCTGCAGAAGAGGCACAGCTCAAGTTTTTTGCCCTGGCTCTTCGGCTGTGGGAGCAGAGGCCAACCATTCGTGCTCTACTCCCTGGGATGCTGGGCAGCCGAGCACGGGTGCCAAAGAGGTTCCATTGTAATGGACTTTGAGTTGGGAAATGGAGGAGCGACAGCAATGCGGGTGGCAACGTTGCAAAGCGGACTTTCTGCAGAAGAGGCACAGCTCAAGTTTTTTGCCCTGGCTCTTCGGCTGTGGGAGCAGAGGCTAACCATTCGTGCTCTACTCCCTGGGATGCTGGGCAGCTGAGCACGGGTGCAAAAAAAAGAGGTTCCATTGTAATGGACTTTGAGTTGGGAAATGGAGGAGCGACAGCAATGCGGATGGCACCGTTGAAAAGCTGACTTTCTGCAGAAGAGGCACAGCTCAACTTTTTTGCCCTGGCTCTTCGGCTGTGGGAGCAGAGGCCAACCATTCGTGCTCTACTCCCTGGGATGCTGTGCAGCCGAGCACGGGTGCCAAAGATGTTCCATTGTAATGGACTTTGAGTTGGGAAATGGAGGAGCGACAGCAATGCGGGTGGCACCGTTGCAAAGCTGACTTTCTGCAGAAGAGGCACAGCTCAAGTTTTTTGCCCTGGCTCTTCGGCTGTGGGAGCAGAGGCCAACCATTCGTGCTCTACTCCCTGGGATGCTGGGCAGCCGAGCACGGGTGAAAAAAAAAGAGGTTCCATTGTAATGGACTTTGAGTTGGGAAATGGAGGAGCGACAGCAATGCGGATGGCACCGTTGAAAAGCTGACTTTCTGCAGAAGAGGCACAGCTCAAGTTTTTTGCCCTGGCTCTTCGGCTGTGGGAGCAGAGGCCAACCATTCGTGCTCTACTCCCTGGGATGCTGGGCAGCCGAGCACGGGTGCCAAAGAGGTTCCATTGTAATGGACCTTGAGTTGGGAAATGGAGGAGCGACAGCAATGCGGATGGCACCGTTGCAAAGCTGACTTTCTGCAGAAGAGGCACAGCTCAAGTTTTTTGCCCTGGCTCTTCGGCTGTGGGAGCAGAGGCCAACCATTCGTGCTCTACTCCCTGGGATGCTGGGCAGCCGAGCACGGGTGCCAAAGAGGTTCCATTGTAATGGACTTTGAGTTGGGAAATGGAGGAGCGACAGCAATGCGGGTGGCAACGTTGCAAAGCGGACTTTCTGCAGAAGAGGCACAGCTCAAGTTTTTTGCCCTGGCTCTTCGGCTGTGGGAGCAGAGGCTAACCATTCGTGCTCTACTCCCTGGGATGCTGGGCAGCTGAGCACGGGTGCAAAAAAAAGAGGTTCCATTGTAATGGACTTTGAGTTGGGAAATGGAGGAGCGACAGCAATGCGGATGGCACCGTTGAAAAGCTGACTTTCTGCAGAAGAGGCACAGCTCAACTTTTTTGCCCTGGCTCTTCGGCTGTGGGAGCAGAGGCCAACCGTTCGTGCTCTACTCCCTGGGATGCTGGGCAGCCGAGCACGGGTGCAAAAAAAAGAGGTTCCATTGTAATGGACTTTGAGTTGGGAAATGGAGGAGCGACAGCAATGTGGATGGCATCGTTGCAAAGCTGACTTTCTGCAGAAGAGGCACAGCTCAAGTTTTTTGCCCTGGCTCTTCGGCTGTGGGAGCAGAGGCCAACCATTCGTGCTCTACTCCCTGGGAGGCTGGGCAGCCGAGCACGGGTGCCAAAGAGGTTCCATTGAAATGGACTTTGAGTTGGGAAATGGAGGAGCGACAGCAATGCGGATGGCACCGTTGAAAAGCTGACTTTCTGCAGAAGAGGCACAGCTCAAGTTTTTTGCCCTGGCTCTTCGGCTGTGGGAGCAGAGGCCAACCATTCGTGCTCTACTCCCTGGGATGCTGGGCAGCCGAGCACGGGTGCCAAAGAGGTTCCATTGTAATGGACTTTGAGTTGAGAAATGGAGGAGCGACAGCAATGCGGATGGCACCGTTGCAAAGCTGACTTTCTGCAGAAGAGGCACAGCTCACGTTTTTTGCCCTGGCTCTTCGGCTGTGGGATCAGAGGCCACCCGTTCGTGCTCTACTCCCTGGGATGCTGGGCAGCCGAGCACGGGTGTCAAAGAGGTTCCATTGTAATGGACTTTGAGTTGGGAAATGGAGGAGCGACAGCAATGTGGATGGCATTGTTGCAAAGCTGACTTTCTGCAGAAGAGGCAGAGCTCAAGTTTTTTGCCCTGGCTCTTCGGCTGTGGGAGCAGAGGCCAACCATTCGTGCTCTACTCCCTGGGATGCTGGGCAGCCGAGCACGGGTGCCAAAGAGGTTCCATTGTAATGGACATTGAGTTGGGAAATGGAGGAGCGACAGCAATGCGGGTGGCTCCGTTGCAAAGCGGACTTTCTGCAGAAGAGGCACAGCTCAAGTTTTTTGCCCTGGCTCTTCGGCTGTGGCAGCAGAGGCCAACCATTCGTGCTCTACTCCCTGGGATGCTGGGCAGCCGAGCACGGGTGCCAAAGAGGTTCCATTGTAATGGACTTTGAGTTGGGAAATCGAGGAGCGACAGCAATGCGGATGGCACCGTTGAAAAGCTGACTTTCTGCAGAAGAGGCACAGCTCACGTTTTTTGCCCTGGCTCTTCGGCTGTGGGAGCAGAGGCCAACCGTTCGTGCTCTACTCCCTGGGATGCTGGGCAGCCGAGCACGGGTGCCAAAGAGGTTCCATTGTAATGGACTTTGAGTTGGGAAATGGAGGAGCGACAGCAATGTGGATGGCATTGTTGCAAAGCTGACTTTCTGCAGAAGAGGCACAGCTCAAGTTTTTTGCCCTGGCTCTTCGGCTGTGGCAGCAGAGGCCAACCATTCGTGCTCTACTCCCTGGGATGCTGGGCAGCAGAGCACGAGTGCCAAAGAGGTTCCATTGTAATGGACTTTGAGTTGGGAAATGGAGGAGCGACAGCAATGCGGGTGGCTCCGTTGCAAAGCTGACATTCTGCAGAAGAGGCACAGCTCACGTTTTTTGCCCTGGCTCTTCGGCTGTGGGAGCAGAGGCCAACCATTCGTGCTCTACTCCCTGGGATGCTGGGCAGCCGAGCACGAGTGAAAAAAAAAGAGGTTCCATTGTAATGGACTTTGAGTTGGGAAATGGAGGAGCGACAGCAATGCGGATGGCACCGTTGAAAAGCTGACTTTCTGCAGAAGAGGCACAGCTCAAGTTTTTTGCCCTGGCTCTTCGGCTGTGGGATCAGAGGCCAACCGTTCGTGCTCTACTCCCTGGGATGCTGGGCAGCCGAGCACGGGTGCCAAAGAGGTTCCATTGTAATGGACTTTGAGTTGGGAAATGGAGGAGCGACAGCAATGTGGATGGCATCGTTGCAAAGCTGACTTTCTGCAGAAGAGGCACAGCTCTAGTTTTATGCCCTGGCTCTTCGGCTATGGGAGCAGAGGCCAACCATTTGTGCTCTACTCCGTGGGATGCTGGGCAGCCGAGCACGGGTGCCAAAGAGGTTCCATTGTAATGGACTTTGAGGTGGGAAATGGAGGAGCGACAGCAATGCGGATGGCACCGTTGCAAAGCAGACTTTCTGCAGAAGAGGCACAGATCAAGTTTTAGCCCTGGCACTTCCGCTGTGGGAGCAGAGGCCAACCGTTCGTGCTATTCTCCCTGGAATGCTGGGCTGCTGAGAACTGTTGCCAAAGTGGTTCCATTGTAATGGACTTTGAGTTGGGAAATCAAGGAGTGACTGCAATGCAGATGGCACCGTTGCAAAGCTGACTTTCTGCAGAAGAGGTACTGCTCAATTTTTTTGCCCTGGCTCTTTGGCTGTGGGAGCAGAGGCCAACCGTTCATTCTCTACTCCCTGGGATGCTGGGCAGCCGAGCACGAGTGCCAAAGAGGTTCCATTGTCATGGTCTTTGAGTTGGGAAATGGAGGAGCGACAGCAATGCGGATGGCACCGTTGCAAAGCGGACTCTCTGCAGAAGAGGCACAGCTCAAGTTTTTTGCCCTGGCTCTTCGGCTGTGGGAGCAGAGGCCAACCATTCGTGCTCTACTCCCTGGGATGCTGGGCAGCCGAGCACGGGTGCAAAAAAAAGAGGTTCCATTTTAATGGACTTTGAGTTGGGAAATGGAGGAGCGACAGCAATGTGTATGGCACCGTTGCAAAGCTGACTTTCTGCAGAAGAGGTACTGCTCAATTTTTTTGCCCTGGCTCTTTGGCTGTGGGAGCAGAGTCCAACTGTTCGTGCTCTACTCCCTGGGATGCTGGGCAGCCGAGCACGGGTGCCAAAGAGGTTCCATTGTAATGGACTTTGAGTTGGGAAATGGAGGAGCGACAGCAATGTGGATGGCATCGTTGCAAAGCTGACTTTCTGCAGAACAGGCACAGCTCAAGTTTTTTGCCCTGGCTCTTCGGCTGTGGGATCAGAGGCCAACCGTCCGTGCTCTACTCCCTGGGATGCTGGGCAGCCGAGCACGGGTGCCAAAGAGGTTCCATTGTAATGGACTTTGAGTTGGGAAATGGAGGAGCGACAGCAATGTGTATGGCACCGTTGCAAAGCTGACTTTCTGCAGAAGAGGCACAGCTCAAGTTTTGGACCTGGCACTTCCGCTGTGGGAGCAGAGGCCAACCGTTCGTGCTCTACTCCCTGGAATGCTGGGCTGCTGAGAACTGTTGCCAAAGTGGTTCCATTGTAATGGGCTTTGAGTTGGGAAATCAAGGAGTGACTGCAATGCGGATGGCACCGTTGCAAAGCTGACTTTCTGCAGAAGAGGTACTGCTCAATTTTTTTGCCCTGGCTCTTTGGCTGTGGGAGCAGAGTCCAACCGTTCGTGCTCTACTCCCTGGGATGCTTGTCAGCCGAGCACGGGTGCCAAAGAGGTTCCATTGTAATGGTCTTTGAGTTGGGAAATGGAGGAGCGACAGCAATGCGGATGGCACCGTTGCAAAGCTGACTTTCTGCAGAAGAGGCACAGCACAAGTTTTTTGCCCTGCCTCTTCACCTGTGGCAGCAGAGGCCAACCGTTCGTGCTCTACTCCCTGGGATGCTGGGCAGCCGTGCCCGGATGCCAAAGAGGTTCCATTTAATGGACTTTGAGTTGGGAAATGGAGGAGCGACAGCAAACCGGATGGCACCGTTGCAAAGCTGACTTTCTGCAGAAGAGGCACAGCTCAAGTTTTTTGCCCTGGCTCTTCGGCTGTGGGAGTAGAGGCCAACCGTTCGTGCTCTACTCCCTGGAATGCTGGGCTGCTGAGAACTGTTGCCAAAGTGGTTCCATTGTAATGGACTTTGAGTTGGGAAATCAAGGAGTGACTCCAATGCGGATGGCACTGTTGCAAAGCTGACTTTCTGCAGAAGAGGCACAGCTCACGTTTTTTGCCCTGGCTCTTTGGCTGTGGGAGCAGAGGCCAACAATTCGTGCTCTACTCCCTGGGATGCTGGGCAGCAGAGCACGGGTGCCAAAGAGGTTCCATTGTAATGGACTTTGAGTTGGGAAATGGAGGAGCGACAGCAATGCGGATGGCACCGTTGCAAAGCCGACTTTCTGCAGAAGAGGCACAGATCAAGTTTTTGCCCTGGCACTTCCGCTGTGGGAGCAGAGGCCAACCGTTCGTGCTCTACTCCCTGGAATGCTGGGCTGCTGAGAACTGTTGCCAAAGTGGTTCCATTGTAATGGACTTTGAGTTGGGAAATCAAGGAGTGACTGCAATGCGGATGGCACCGTTGCAAAGCTGACTTTCTGCAGAAGAGGTACTGCTCAATTTTTTTGCCCTGGCTCTTTGGCTGTGGGAGCAGAGGCCAACCGTTCATTCTCTACTCCCTGGGATGCTGGGCAGCCGAGCACGAGTGCCAAAGAGGTTCCATTGTAATGGTCTTTGAGTTGGGAAATGGAGGAGCGACAGCAATGCGGATGGCACCGTTGCAAAGCGGACTCTCTGCAGAAGAGGCACAGCTCAAGTTTTTTGCCCTGGCTCTTCGGCTGTGGGAGCAGAGGCCAACTGTTCGTGATCTACTCCGTGGGATGCTGGGCAGCCGAGCACGGGTGCCAAAGAGGTTCCATTGTAATGGACTTTGAGTTGGGAAATGGAGGATCGACAGCAATGCGGATGGCACCGTTGCAAAGCTGACTTTCTGCAGAAGAGGCACAGCTCAAGTTTTTTGCCCTGGCTCTTCGGCTGTGGGATCAGAGGCCAGCCGTTCGTGCTCTACTCCCTGGGATGCTGGGCAGCCGAGCACGGGTGCCAAAGAGGTTCCATTGTAATGGACTTTGAGTTGGGAAATGGAGGAGCGACAGCAATGTGGATGGCACCGTTGCAAAGCTGACTTTCTGCAGAAGAGGCACAGCTCAAGTTTTTTGCACTGGCTCTTCGGCTGTGGGATCAGAGGCCAACCGTTCGTGCTCTACTCCCTGGGATGCTGGGCAGCCGAGCACGGGTGCCAAAGAGGTTCCATTGTAATGGACTTTGAGTTGGGAAATGGAGGAGCGACAGCAATGTGTATGGCACCGTTGCAAAGCTGACTTTCTGCAGAAGAGGCACAGCTCAAATTTTTGACCTTGCACTTCCGCTGTGGGAGCAGAGGCCAACCGTTCGTGCTCTACTCCCTGGAATGCTGGGCTGCTGAGAACTGTTGCCAAAGTGGTTCCATTGTAATGGACTTTGAGTTGGGAAATCAAGGAGTGACTGGAATGCGGATGGCACCGTTGCAAAGCTGACTTTCTGCAGAAGAGGTACTGCTCAATTTTTTTGCCCTGGCTCTTTGGCTGTGGGAGCAGAGGCCAACCGTTCGTGCTCTACTCCCTGGGATGCTTGTCAGCCGAGCACGGGTGCCAAAGAGGTTCCATTGTAATGGTCTTTGAGTTGGGAAATGGAGGAGCGACAGCAATGCGGATGGCACCGTTGCAAAGCTGACTTTCTGCAGAAGAGGCACAGCACAAGTTTTTTGCCCTGGCTCTTCGGCTGTGGGAGTAGAGGCCAACCGTTCGTGCTCTACTCCCTGGAATGCTATGCTGCTGAGAACTGTTGCCAAAGTGGTTCCATTGTAATGGACTTTGAGTTGGGAAATCAAGGAGTGACTCCAATGCGGATGGCACTGTTGCAAAGCTGACTTTCTGCAGAAGAGGCAAAGCTCACGTTTTTTGCCCTGCCTCTTCGGCTGTGGGAGCAGAGGCCGACCGTTCGTGCTCTACTCCCTGGGATGCTGGGCAGCCGAGCACGGGTGCCAAAGAGTTTCCATTGTAATGGACTTTGAGTTGGGAAATGGAGGAGCGACAGCAATGCGGATGGCACCGTTGCAAAGCTGACTTTCTGCAGAAGAGGCAGAGCTCAAGTTTTTTGCCCTGGCTCTTTGGCTGTGGGAGCAGATGCCAACCATTCGTGCTCTACTCCCTGGGATGATGGGCAGCAGAGCACGGGTGCCAAAGAGGTTCCATTGTAATGGACTTTGAGTTGGGAAATGGAGGAGCGACAGCAATGCGGATGGCTCCGTTGCAAAGCTGACTTTCTGCAGAAGAGGCACAGCTCACGTTTTTTGCCCTGGCTCTTCGGCTGTGGGAGCAGAGGCCAACCGTTCGTGCTCTACTCCCTGGGATGCTGGGCAGCCGAGCACGGGTGCCAAAGAGGTTCCATTGTAATGGACTTTGAGTTGGGAAATGGAGGAGCGACAGCAATGTGGATGGCATTGTTGCAAAGCTGACTTTCTGCAGAAGAGGCACAGCTCAAGTTTTTTGCCCTGGCTCTTCGGCTGTGGGAGCAGAGGCCAACCATTCGTGCTCTACTCCCTGGGATGCTGGGCAGCAGAGCACGGGTGCCAAAGAGGTTCCATTGTAATGGACTTTGAGTTGAGAAATGGAGGAGCGACAGCAATGCGGGTGGCTCCGTTGCAAAGCGGACTTCTGCAGAAGAGGCACAGATCAAGTTTTTTGCCCTGGCTCTTCGGCTGTGGGAGCAGAGGCCAACCATTCGTGCTCTACTCCCTGGGATGCTGGGCAGCCGAGCACGGGTGAAAAAAAAAAGAGGTTCCATTGTAATGGACTTTGAGTTGGGAAATGGAGGAGCGACAGCAATGCGGATGGCACCGTTGAAAAGCTGACTTTCTGCAGAAGAGGCACAGCTCAAGTTTTTTGCCCTGGCTCTTCGGCTGTGGGAGCAGAGGCCAACCGTTCGTGCTCTACTCCCTGGGATGCTGGGCAGCCGAGTACGGGTGCCAAAGAGGTTCCATTGTAATGGACTTTGAGTTGGGAAATGGAGGAGCGACAGCAATGCGGATGGCATCGTTGCAAAGCTGACTTTCTGCAGAAGAGGCACAGCTCAAGTTTTTTGCCCTGACTCTTCGGCTGTGGGAGCAGAGGCCAACCGTTCGTGCTCTACTCCCTGGGATGCTGGGCAGCCGAGCATGGGTGCCAAAGAGGTTCCATTGTAATGGACTTTGAGGTGGGAAATGGAGGAGCGACAGCAATGCGGATGGCACCGTTGCAAAGCCGACTTTCAGCAGAAGAGGCAGAGCTCAAGTTTTTTGCCCTGGCTCTTCGGCTGTGGGAGCAGAGGCCAACCGTTCGTGCTCTACTCCCTGGAATGCTGGGCTGCTGAGAACTGTTGCCAAAGTGGTTCCATTGTAATGGACTTTGAGTTGGGAAATCAAGGAGTGACTGCAATGCGGATGGCACCGTTGCAAAGCTGACTTTCTGCAGAAGAGGTACTGCTCAATTTTTTTGCCCTGGCTCTTTGGCTGTGGGAGCAGAGGCCAACCGTTCATGCTCTACTCCCTGGGATGCTTGTCAGCCGAGCACGAGTGCCAAAGAGGTTCCATTGTAATGGTCTTTGAGTTGGGAAATGGAGGAGCGACAGCAATGCGGATGGCACCGTTGCAAAGCGGACTCTCTGCAGAAGAGGCACAGAACAAGTTTTTTGCCCTGGCTCTTCACCTGTGGGAGCAGAGGCCAACTGTTCGTGCTCTACTCCCTGGGATGCTGGGCAGCCGAGCACGGGTGCCAAAGAGGTTCCATTGTAATGGACTTTAAGTTGGGAAATCGAGGATCGACAGCAATGCGGATGGTACCGTTGCAAAGCTGACTTTCTGCAGAAGAGGCACAGCTCAAGTTTTTTGCCCTGGCTCTTCGGCTGTGGGAGCAGAGGCCAGCCGTTCGTGCTCTACTCCCTGGGATGCTGGGCAGCCGAGCACGGGTGAAAAAAAAAGAGGTTCCATTGTAATGGACTTTGAGTTGGGAAATCAAGGAGTGACTCCAATGCGGATGGCACTGTTGCAAAGCTGACTTTCTGCAGAAGAGGCACAGCTCACGTTTTTTGCCCTGGCTCTTCGGCTGTGGGAGCAGAGGTCGACCGTTCGTGCTCTACTCCCTGGGATGCTGGGCAGCCGAGCACGGGTGCCAAAGAGGTTCCATTGTAATGGACTTTGAGTTGGGAAATGGAGGAGCGACAGCAATGCGGATGGCACCGTTGCAAAGCTGACTTTCTGCAGAAGAGGCACAGCTCACGTTTTTTGCCCTGGCTCTTCGGCTGTGGGAGCAGAGGCCAACCGTTCATGCTCTACTCCCTGGGATGCTGGGCAGCCGAGCACGGGTGAAAAAAAAAGAGGTTCCATTGTAATGGACTTTGAGTTGGGAAATGGAGGAGCGACAGCAATGCGGATGGCACCGTTGCAAAGCTGACTTTCTGCAGAAGAGGCACAGCTCAAGTTTTTTGCCCTGGCTCTTCGGCTGTGGGATCAGAGGCCAACCGTTCGTGCTCTACTCCCTGGGATGCTGGGCAGCCGAGCACGGGTGCCAAAGAAGTTCCATTGTAATGGACTTTGAGTTGGGAAATGGAGGAGCGACAGCAATGTGGATGGCACCGTTGCAAAGCTGACTTTCTGCAGAAGAGACAGAGCTCAAGTTTTTTGCCCTGGCTCTTCGGCTGTGGGAGCAGAGGCCAACCGTTCGTGCTCTACTCCTTGGGATGCTGGGCAGCCGAGCACGGGTGAAAAAAAAAGAGGTTCCATTGTAATGGACTTTGAGTTGGGAAATGGAGGAGCGACAGCAATGCGGATGCCACCTTTGCAAAGCTGACTTTCTGCAGAAGAGGCACAGCTCAAGTTTTTTGCCCTGGCTCTTCGGCTGTGGCAGCAGAGGCCAACCGTTCGTGCTCTACTCCCTGGGATGCTTGTCAGAAGAGCACGAGTGCCAAAGAGGTTCCATTGTAATGGACTTTGAGTTGGGAAATCGAGGAGCGACAGCAATGCGGATAGCACCGTTGCAAAGCGGACTTTCTGCAGAATAGGCAGAGCTCAAGTTTTTTGCCCTGGCTCTTCGGCTGTGGGAGCAGAGGCCAACCGTTCGTGCTGTACTCCCTGGGATGCTGGGCAGCCGAGCACGGGTGCCAAAGAGGTTCCATTGTAATGGACTTTGAGTTGGGAAATGGAGGAGCCACAGCAATGCGGATGGCACCGTTGCAAAGCTGACTTTCTGCAGAAGAGGCACAGCTCAAGATTTTTGCCCTGGCTCTTCGGCTGTGTCAGCATGGGTCAACTGTTCGTGCTCTATTCCTTGGGATTCTTTGCAGCCAAGCACGGGTGCCAAAGAGGTTCCATTGTAATGGACTTTGAGTTGGGAAATGGAGGAGCGACAGCAAACCGGATGGCACCGTTGCAAAGCTGGCTTTCGGCAGAAGAGGCACAGCTCAAGTTTTTTGCCCTGACTCTTCGGCTGTGGGAGCAGAGGCCAACCGTTCGTGCTGTACTCCCTGGAATGCTGGGCTGCTGAGAAAGGGTGCCAAAGTGGTTCTATTGTAATGGACTTTGAGTTGGGAAATGGAGGAGCGACAGCAATGCGGATGGCACCGTTGCAAAGCTGGCTTTCTGCAGAAGAGGCACAGCTCACGTTTTTTGCCCTGGCTCTTCGGCTGTGGGAGCAGAGGCAAACCGTTCGTGCTCTACTCCCTGGGATGCTGGGCAGCCGAGCACGGGTGAAAAAAAAAGAGGTTCCATTTTAATGGACTTTGAGTTGGGAAATGGAGGAGCGACAGCAATGCGGATGGCACAGTTGCAAAGCTGACTTTCTGCAGAAGAGGCACAGCTCAAGTTTTTTGCCCTGGCTCTTCGGCTGTGGGAGCAGAGGCCAACCATTCGTGCTCTACTTCCTGGCATGCTGGGCTGCTGAGAACTGTTGCCAAAGTGGTTCCATTGTAATGGACTTTGAGTTGGGAAATCAAGGAGTGACTGCAATGCGGATGGCACCGTTGCAAAGCTGACTTTCTGCAGAAGAGGCACAGCTCAAGTTTTTTGCCCTGGCTCTTCGGCTGTGTCAGCAGAGGCCAACCGTTCGTGCTCTACTCCCTGGGATGCTGGGCAGCCGAGCACGGGTGAAAAAAAAAGAGGTTCCATTGTAATGGACTTTGAGTTGGGAAATGGAGGAGCGACAGCAATGCGGATGGCACCGTTGCAAAGCTGACTTTCTGCAGAAGAGGCACAGCTCAAGTTTTTTGCCCTGGCTCTTCGGCTGTGGGAGCAGAGGCCAACCGTTCGTGCTGTACTCCCTGGGATGCTGGGCAGCCGAGCACGGGTGCCAAAGAGGTTCCATTGTAATGGACTTTGAGTTGGGAAATGGAGGAGTGACAGCAATGCGGATGGCACCGTTGCAAAGCTGACATTCTGCAGAAGAGGCACAGCTCACGTTTTTTGCCCTGGCTCTTCGGCTGTGGGAGCAGAGGCCAACCGTTCGTGCTCTACTCCCTGGGATGATGGGCAGCCGAGCACGGGTGCCAAAGAGGTTCCATTGTAATGGACTTTGAGTTGGGAAATCAAGGAGTGACTCCAATGCGGATGGCACCGTTGAAAAGCTGACTTTCTGCAGAAGAGGCACAGCTCAAGTTTTTTGCCGTGGCTCTTCGGCTGTGGGAGCAGAGGCCAACCGTTCGTGCTCTACTCCCTGGGATGCTGGGCAGCCGAGTACAGCTGCCAAAGAGGTTCCATTGTAATGGACTTTGAGTTGGGAAATGGAGGAGCGACAGCAAACCGGATGGCACCATTGCAAAGCTGACTTTCTGCAGAAGAGGCACAGCACAAGTTTTTTGCCCTGGCTCTTCGGCTGTGTCAGCACAGGCCAACCGTTCGTGCTCTACTCCCTGGGATGCTGGGCAGCCGAGCACGGGTGAGAAAAAAAAGAGGTTCCATTGTAATGGACTTTGAGTTGGGAAATGGAGGAGCGACAGCAATGTGGATGGCACCGTTGCAAAGCTGACGTTCTGCAGAAGAGGCACAGCTCAAGTTTTTTGCCCTGACTCTTCGGCTGTGGGAGCAGAGGCCAACCGTTCTTGCTCTACTCCCTGGGATGCTGGGCAGCCAAGCACGGGTGCCAAAGAGGTTCCATTGTAATGGACTTTGAGTTGGGAAATGGAGGAGCGACAGCAATGCGGATGGCACCGTTGCAAAGCTGACTTTCTGCAGAAGAGGCACAGCTCAAGTTTTTTGCCCTGGCTCTTCGGCTGTGGGAGCAGAGGCCAACCGTTCGTGCTCTACTCCCTGGGATGCTGGGCAGCCGAGCACGGGTGCCAAAGAGGTTCCATTGTAATGGACTTTGAGTTGGGAAAAGGAGGAGCGACAGCAATGTGGATGGCACCGTTGCAAAGCTGACTTTCTGCAGAAGAGGCACAGCACAAGTTTTTTGCCCTGACTCTTCGGCTGTGGGAGCAGAGGCCAACCGTTCTTGCTCTACTCCCTGGGATGCTGGGCAGCCGACCACGGGTGCCAAAGAGGTTCCATTGTAATGGACTTTGAGTTGGGAAATGGAGGAGCGACAGCAATGCGGATGGCACCGTTGCAAAGCTGACTTTCTGCAGAAGACGCACAGCTCAAGTTTTTTGCCCTGGCTCTTTGGCTGTGGGAGCAGAGGCCAACCGTTCGTGCTCTACTCCCTGGGATGCTGGGCAGCCGAGCACGGGTGCCAAAGAGGTTCCATTGTAATGGACTTTGAGTTGGGAAATGGAGGAGCGACAGCAATGTGGATGGCACCGTTGCAAAGCTGACTTTCTGCAGAAGAGGCACAGCACAAGTTTTTTGCCCTGGCTCTTCGGCTGTGTAAGCACAGGCCAACCGTTCGTGATCTACTCCCTGGGATGCTGGGCAGCCGAGCACGGGTGAGAAAAAAAGAGGTTCCTTTGTAATGGACTTTGAGTTGGGAAATCTTGGTGCGACAGCAATGCAGATGGCACCGTTGCAAAGCTGACTTTCTGCAGAAGAGGCACATTTCAAGTTTTTTTGCCCTGGCTCTTCGGCTGTGTCAGCAGAGGCCAACCGTTCGTGCTCTACTCCCTGGGATGCTGGGGAGCCGAGCACGGGTGAAAAAAAAAGAGGTTCCATTGTAATGGACTTTGAGTTGGGAAATGGAGGAGCGACAGCAATGTGGATGGCACCGTTGCAAAGCTGACTTTCTGCAGAAGAGGCACAGCTCAAGTTTCTTGCCCTGGCTCTTCGGCTGTGGGAGCAGAGGCCAACCGTTCGTGCTCTACTCCCTGGGATGCTGGGCAGCCGAGCACGGGTGCCAAAGAGGTTCCATTGTAATGGACTTTGAGTTGGGAAATGGAGGAGCGACAGCAATGCGGATGGCACCGTTGCAAAGCTGACTTTCTGCAGAAGAGGCACAGCTCAAGTTTCTTGCCCTGGCTCTTCGGCTGTGGGAGCACAGGCCAACCATTCGTGCTCTACTCCCTGGGATGCTGGGCAGCCGAGCATGGGTGAAAAAATAAGAGGTTCCATTGTAATGGACTTTGAGTTGGGAAATGGAGGAGCGACAGCAATGTGGATGGCACTGTTGCAAAGCTGACTTTCTGCAGAAGAGGCAGAGCTCAAGTTTTTTGCCCTGGCTCTTCGGCTGTGGGAGCAGAGGCCAACCGTTCGTGCTCTACTCCCTGGGATGCTGGGCAGCCGAGCACGGGTGAAAAAAAAAGAGGTTCCATTGTAATGGACTTTGAGTTGGGAAATGGATGAGCGACAGCAATGCGGATGGCACCGTTGCAAAGCTGACTTTCTGCAGAAGAGGCACAGCTCAAGTTTTTTGCCCTGGCTCTTCGGCTGTGGGAGCAGAGGCCAACCATTCGTGCTCTACTCCCTGGGATGCTGAGCAGCCGAGCACGGGTGAAAAAAAGAGGTTCCATTGTAATGGACTTTGAGTTGGGAAATGGAGGAGCGACAGCAATGCGGATGGCACCGTTGCAAAGCTGACTTTCTGCAGAAGAGGCACAGCTCAAGTTTCTTGCCCTGGCTCTTCGGCTGTGGGAGCAGAGGCCAACCGTTCGTGCTCTACTCCCTGGGATGCTGGGCAGCCGAGCACGGGTGCCAAAGAGGTTCCATTGTAATGGACTTTGAGTTGGGAAATGGAGGAGCGACAGCAATGCAGATGGCACCATTGCAAAGCTGACTTTCTGCAGAAGAGGCACAGCTCAAGTTTTTTGCCCTGGCTCTTCGGCTGTGGGAGCAGAGGCCCACCGTTCATGCTGTACTCCCTGGGATGCTGGGCAGCCGAGCACGGGTGCCAAAGAGGTTCCATTGTAATGGACTTTGAGTTGGGAAATGGAGGAGCGACAGCAATGCGGATGGCACCGTTGCAAAGCTGACTTTCTGCAGAAGAGGCACAGCTCAAATTTTTTGCCCTGGCTCTTCGGCTGTGGGAGCAGAGGCCAACCGTTCGTGCTCTACTCCCTGGGATGCTGGGCAGCCGAGCACGGGTGCCAAAGAGGTTCCATTGTAATGGACTTTGAGTTGGGAAATGGAGGAGTGACAGCAATGCGGATGGCACCGTTGCAAAGCTGACTTTCTGCAGAAGAGGCACAGCTCACGTTTTTTGCCCTGGCTCTTCGGCTGTGGGAGCAGAGGCCAACCGTTCGTGCTCTACTCCCTGGGATGCTGGGCAGCCGAGCACGGGTGAAAAAAAAGAGGTTCCATTGTAATGGACTTTGAGTTGGGAAATGGAGGATCGACAGCAATGCGGATGGCACCGTTGCAAAGCTGACTTTCTGCAGAAGAGGCACAGCTCAAGTTTTTTGCCCTGGCTCTTCGGCTGTGGGAGCAGAGGCCAACCATTCGTGCTCTACTCCCTGGGATGCTGTGCAGCCGAGCACGGGTGCCAAAGATGTTCCATTGTAATGGACTTCGAGTTGGGAATTGGTGGAGCGACAGCAATGCGGATGGCATCGTTGCAAAGCTGCCTTTCTGCAGAAGAGGCACAGCTCAAGTTTTTTGCCCTGGCTCTTCGGCTGTGGGAGCAGAGGCCAACCATTCGTGCTCTACTCCCTGGGATGCTGGGCAGCTGAGCACGGGTGAAAAAAAAAGATGTTCCATTGTAATGGACTTTGAGTTGGGAAATGGAGGAGCGACAGCAATGCGGATGGCACCGTTGAAAAGCTGACTTTCTGCAGAAGAGGCACAGCTCAAGTTTTTTGCCCTGGCTCTTCGGCTGTGGGAGCACAGGCCAACCATTCGTGCTCTACTCCCTGGGATGCTGGGCAGCCGAGCACGGGTGCCAAAGAGGTTCCATTGTAATGGACCTTGAGTTGGGAAATGGAGGAGCGACAGCAATGCGGATGGCACCGTTGCAAAGCTGACTTTCTGCAGAAGAGGCACAGCTCAAGTTTTTTGCCCTGGCTCTTCGGCTGTGGGAGCAGAGGCCAACCATTCGTGCTCTACTCCCTGGGATGCTGGGCAGCCGAGCACGGGTGCCAAAGAGGTTCCATTGTAATGGACTTTGAGTTGGGAAATGGAGGAGCGACAGCAATGCGGGTGGCAACGTTGCAAAGCGGACTTTCTGCAGAAGAGGCACAGCTCAAGTTTTTTGCCCTGGCTCTTCGGCTGTGGGAGCAGAGGCTAACCATTCGTGCTCTACTCCCTGGGATGCTGGGCAGCTGAGCACGGGTGCAAAAAAAAGAGGTTCCATTGTAATGGACTTTGAGTTGGGAAATGGAGGAGCGACAGCAATGCGGATGGCACCGTTGAAAAGCTGACTTTCTGCAGAAGAGGCACAGCTCAACTTTTTTGCCCTGGCTCTTCGGCTGTGGGAGCAGAGGCCAACCGTTCGTGCTCTACTCCCTGGGATGCTGGGCAGCCGAGCACGGGTGCAAAAAAAAGAGGTTCCATTGTAATGGACTTTGAGTTGGGAAATGGAGGAGCGACAGCAATGTGGATGGCATCGTTGCAAAGCTGACTTTCTGCAGAAGAGGCACAGCTCAAGTTTTTTGCCCTGGCTCTTCGGCTGTGGGAGCAGAGGCCAACCATTCGTGCTCTACTCCCTGGGATGCTGGGCAGCCGAGCACGGGTGCCAAAGAGGTTCCATTGAAATGGACTTTGAGTTGGGAAATGGAGGAGCGACAGCAATGCGGATGGCACCGTTGAAAAGCTGACTTTCTGCAGAAGAGGCAGAGCTCAAGTTTTTTGCCCTGGCTCTTCGGCTGTGTCAGCAGAGGCCAACCATTCGTGCTCTACTCCCTGGGATGCTGGGCAGCCGAGCACGGGTGCCAAAGAGGTTCCATTGTAATAGACTTTGAGTTGAGAAATGGAGGAGCGACAGCAATGCGGATGGCACCGTTGCAAAGCTGACTTTCTGCAGAAGAGGCACAGCTCACGTTTTTTGCCCTGGCTCTTCGGCTGTGGGATCAGAGGCCACCCGTTCGTGCTCTACTCCCTGGGATGCTGGGCAGCCGAGCACGGGTGTCAAAGAGGTTCCATTGTAATGGACTTTGAGTTGGGAAATGGAGGAGCGACAGCAATGTGGATGGCATTGTTGCAAAGCTGACTTTCTGCAGAAGAGGCAGAGCTCAAGTTTTTTGCCCTGGCTCTTCGGCTGTGGGAGCAGAGGCCAACCATTCGTGCTCTACTCCCTGGGATGCTGGGCAGCCGAGCACGGGTGCCAAAGAGGTTCCATTGTAATGGACATTGAGTTGGGAAATGGAGGAGCGACAGCAATGCGGGTGGCTCCGTTGCAAAGCGGACTTTCTGCAGAAGAGGCACAGCTCAAGTTTTTTGCCCTGGCTCTTCGGCTGTGGGAGCAGAGGCCAACCATTCGTGCTCTACTCCCTGGGATGCTGGGCAGCCGAGCACGGGTGCAAAAAAAAGAGGTTCCATTTTAATGGACTTTGAGTTGGGAAATGGAGGAGCGACAGCAATGCGGATGGCACCGTTGAAAAGCTGACTTTCTGCAGAAGAGGCACAGCTCAAGTTTTTTGCCCTGGCTCTTCGGCTGTGGGAGCAGAGGCCAACCATTCGTGCTCTACTCCCTGGGATGCTGAGCAGCCGAGCACGGGTGAAAAAAAGAGGTTCCATTGTAATGGACTTTGAGTTGGGAAATCGAGGAGCGACAGCAATGCGGATGGCACCGTTGCAAAGCTGACTTTCTGCAGAAGAGGCACAGCTCAAGTTTCTTGCCCTGGCTCTTCGGCTGTGGGAGCAGAGGCCAACCGTTCGTGCTCTACTCCCTGGGATGCTGGGCAGCCGAGCACGGGTGCCAAAGAGGTTCCATTGTAATGGACTTTGAGTTGGGAAATGGAGGAGCGACAGCAATGCAGATGGCACCATTGCAAAGCTGACTTTCTGCAGAAGAGGCACAGCTCAAGTTTTTTGCCCTGCCTCTTCGGCTGTGGGAGCAGAGGCCCACCGTTCATGCTGTACTCCCTGGGATGCTGGGCAGCCGAGCACGGGTGCCAAAGAGGTTCCATTGTAATGGACTTTGAGTTGGGAAATGGAGGAGCGACAGCAATGCGGATGGCACCGTTGCAAAGCTGACTTTCTGCAGAAGAGGCACAGCTCAAGTTTTTTGCCCTGGCTCTTCGGCTGTGGGAGCAGAGGCCAACCGTTCGTGCTCTACTCCCTGGGATGCTGGGCAGCCGAGCACGGGTGAAAAAAAAGAGGTTCCATTGTAATGGACTTTGAGTTGGGAAATGGAGGAGCGACAGAAATGTGGATGGCACCGTTGCAAAACTGACGTTCTGCAGAAGAGGCACAGCTCACGTTTTTTGCCCTGGCTCTTCGGCTGTGGGAGCAGAGGCCAACCGTTCGTGCTCTACTCCCTGGGATGCTGGGCAGCCGAGCACGGGTGCCAAAGAGGTTCCATTGTAATGGACTTTGAGTTGGGAAATGGAGGAGCGACAGCAATGCGGATGGCACCGTTGCAAAGCTGACTTTCTGCAGAAGAGGCACAGCTCAAGTTTTTTGCCCTGGCTCTTCGGCTGTGGGAGCAGAGGCCAACCGTTCGTGCTCTACTCCCTGGGATGCTGGGCAGCTGAGCACGGGTGAAAAAAAAGAGGTTCCATTGTAATGGACTTTGAGTTGGGAAATGGAGGAGCGACAGCAATGCGGATATCACCGTTGCAAAGCTGACTTTCTGCAGAAGAGGCACAGCTCAAGTTTTTTGCCCTGGCTCTTCGGCTGTGGGAGCAGAGGCCAACCATTCGTGCTCTACTCCCTGGGATGCTAGGCAGCCGAGCACGGGTGCCAAAGAGGTTCCATTGTAATGGACTTTGAGTTGGGAAATGGAGGATCGACAGCAATGCGGATGGCACCGTTGCAAAGCTGACTTTCTGCAGAAGAGGCAGAGCTCAAGTTTTTTGCCCTGGCTCTTCGGCTGTGGGAGCAGAGGCCAACCGTTCGTGCTCTACTCCCTGGGATGCTGGGCAGCCGAGCACGGGTGCCAAAGAGGTTCCATTGTAATGGACATTGAGTTGGGAAATGGAGGAGCGACAGCAATGCGGGTGGCTCCGTTGCAAAGCGGACTTTCTGCAGAAGAGGCACAGCTCAAGTTTTTTGCCCTGGCTCTTCGGCTGTGGGAGCAGAGGCCAACCATTCGTGCTCTACTCCCTGGGATGCTGGGCAGCCGAGCACGGGTGAAAAAAAAAGAGGTTCCATTGTAATGGACTTTGAGTTGGGAAATGGAGGAGCGACAGCAATGCGGATGGCACCGTTGAAAAGCTGACTTTCTGCAGAAGAGGCACAGCTCACGTTTTTTGCCCTGGCTCTTCGGCTGTGGGAGCAGAGGCCAACCGTTCGTGCTCTACTCCCTGGGATGCTGGGCAGCCGAGCACAGGTGCCAAAGAGGTTCCATTGTAATGGACTTTGAGTTGGGAAATGGAGGAGCGACAGCAATGCAGATGGCACCGTTGCAAAGCTGACTTTCTGCAGAAGAGGCACAGCTCAAGTTTTTTGCCCTGGCTCTTCGGCTGTGGGAGCAGAGGCCAACCATTCGTGCTCTACTCCCTGGGATGCTGGGCAGCTGAGCACGGGTGAAAAAAAAAGAGCTTCCATTGTAATGGACTTTGAGTTGGGAAATGGAGGAGCAACAGCAATGCGGATGGCACCGTTGCAAAGCTGACTTTCTGCAGAAGAGGCACAGCTCAAGTTTTTTGCCCTGGCTCTTCGGCTGTGGGAGCAGAGGCCAACCGTTCGTGCTCTACTCCCTGGGATGCTGGGCAGCCGAGCACGAGTGCCAAAGAGGTTCCATTGTAATGTACTTTGAGTTGGGAAATGGAGGAGCGACAGCAATGTGGATGGCATTGTTGCAAAGCTGACTTTCTGCAGAAGAGGCACAGCTCAAGTTTTTTGCCCTGGCTCTTCGGCTGTGGGAGCAGAGGCCAACCGTTCGTGCTCTACTCCCTGGGATGCTGGGCAGCAGAGCACGGGTGCCAAAGAGGTTCCATTGTAATGGACTTTGAGTTGGGAAATGGAGGATCGACAGCAATGCGGATGGCACCGTTGCAAAGCTGACTTTCTGCAGAAGAGGCACAGCTCAAGTTTTTTACCCTGGCTCTTCGGCTGTGGGAGCAGAGGCCAACCATTCGTGCTCTACTCCCTGGGATGCTGTGCAGCCGAGCACGGGTGCCAAAGATGTTCCATTGTAATGGACTTTGAGGTGGGAAATGGAGGAGCGACAGCAATGCGGGTGGCACCGTTGCAAAGCTGCCTTTCTGCAGAAGAGGCACAGCTCAAGTTTTTTGCCCTGGCTCTTCGGCTGTGGGAGCAGAGGCCAACCATTCGTGCTCTACTCCCTGGGATGCTGGGCAGCTGAGCACGGGTGAAAAAAAAAGAGGTTCCATTGTAATGGACTTTGAGTTGGGAAATGGAGGAGCGACAGCAATGCGGATGGCACCGTTGAAAAGCTGACTTTCTGCAGAAGAGGCACAGCTCAAGTTTTTTGCCCTGGCTCTTCGGCTGTGGGAGCACAGGCCAACCATTCGTGCTCTACTCCCTGGGATGCTGGGCAGCCGAGCACGGGTGCCAAAGAGGTTCCATTGTAATGGACCTTGAGTTGGGAAATGGAGGAGCGACAGCAATGCGGATGGCACCGTTGCAAAGCTGACTTTCTGCAGAAGAGGCACAGCTCAAGTTTTTTGCCCTGGCTCTTCGGCTGTGGGAGCAGAGGCCAACCATTCGTGCTCTACTCCCTGGGATGCTGGGCAGCCGAGCACGGGTGCCAAAGAGGTTCCATTGTAATGAACTTTGAGTTGGGAAATGGAGGAGCGACAGCAATGCGGGTGGCAACGTTGCAAAGCGGACTTTCTGCAGAAGAGGCACAGCTCAAGTTTTTTGCCCTGGCTCTTCGGCTGTGGGAGCAGAGGCTAACCATTCGTGCTCTACTCCCTGGGATGCTGGGCAGCTGAGCACGGGTGAAAAAAAAAGAGCTTCCATTGTAATGGACTTTGAGTTGGGAAATGGAGGAGCGACAGCAATGCGGATGGCACCGTTGAAAAGCTGACTTTCTGCAGAAGAGGCACAGCTCAAGTTTTTTGCCCTGGCTCTTCGGCTGTGGGAGCAGAGGCCAACCGTTCGTGCTCTACTCCCTGGGATGCTGGGCAGCCGAGCACGGGTGCAAAAAAAAGAGGTTCCATTGTAATGGACTTTGAGTTGGGAAATGGAGGAGCGACAGCAATGTGGATGGCATCGTTGCAAAGCTGACTTTCTGCAGAAGAGGCACAGCTCAAGTTTTTTGCCCTGGCTCTTCGGCTGTGGGAGCAGAGGCCAACCGTTCGTGCTCTACTCCCTGGGATGCTGGGCAGCCGAGCACGGGTGCCAAAGAGGTTCCATTGAAATGGACTTTGAGTTGGGAAATGGAGGAGCGACAGCAATGCGGATGGCACCGTTGAAAAGCTGACTTTCTGCAGAAGAGGCACAGCTCAAGTTTTTTGCCCTGGCTCTTCGGCTGTGTCAGCAGAGGCCAACCATTCGTGCTCTACTCCCTGGGATGCTGGGCAGCCGAGCACGGGTGCCAAAGAGGTTCCATTGTAATGGACTTTGAGTTGAGAAATGGAGGAGCGACAGCAATGCGGATGGCACCGTTGAAAAGCTGACTTTCTGCAGAAGAGGCACAGCTCAAATTTTTGACCTTGCACTTCCGCTGTGGGAGCAGAGGCCAACCGTTCGTGCTCTACTCCCTGGAATGCTGGGCTGCTGAGAACTGTTGCCAAAGTGGTTCCATTGTAATGGACTTTGAGTTGGGAAATCAAGGAGTGACTGCAATGCGGATGGCACCGTTGCAAAGCTGACTTTCTGCAGAAGAGGTACTGCTCAATTTTTTTGCCCTGGCTCTTTGGCTGTGGGAGCAGAGGCCAACCGTTCGTGCTCTACTCCCTGGGATGCTTGTCAGCCGAGCACGGGTGCCAAAGAGGTTCCATTGTAATGGTCTTTGAGTTGGGAAATGGAGGAGCGACAGCAATGCGGATGGCACCGTTGCAAAGCTGACTTTCTGCAGAAGAGGCACAGCACAAGTTTTTTGCCCTGGCTCTTCGGCTGTGGGAGTAGAGGCCAACCGTTCGTGCTCTACTCCCTGGAATGCTATGCTGCTGAGAACTGTTGCCAAAGTGGTTCCATTGTAATGGACTTTGAGTTGGGAAATCAAGGAGTGACTCCAATGCGGATGGCACTGTTGCAAAGCTGACTATCTGCAGAAGAGGCACAGCTCACGTTTTTTGCCCTGGCTTTTCGGCTGTGGGAGCAGAGGCCGACCGTTCGTGCTCTACTCCCTGGGATGCTGGGCAGCCGAGCACGGGTGCCAAAGAGTTTCCATTGTAATGGACTTTGAGTTGGGAAATGGAGGAGCGACAGCAATGCGGATGGCACCGTTGCAAAGCTGACTTTCTGCAGAAGAGACACAGCTCAAATTTTTTGCCCTGGCTCTTTGGCTGTGGGAGCAGAGGCCAACCATTCGTGCTCTACTCCCTGGGATGCTGGGCAGCAGAGCACGGGTGCCAAAGAGGTTCCATTGTAATGGACTTTGAGTTGGGAAATGGAGGAGCGACAGCAATGCGGATGGCTCCGTTGCAAAGCTGACTTTCTGCAGAAGAGGCACAGCTCACGTTTTTTGCCCTGGCTCTTCGGCTGTGGGAGCAGAGGCCAACCATTCGTGCTCTACTCCCTGGGATGCTGGGCAGCAGAGCACGGGTGCCAAAGAGGTTCCATTGTAATGGACTTTGAGTTGAGAAATGGAGGAGCGACAGCAATGCGGGTGGCTCCGTTGCAAAGCGGACTTCTGCAGAAGAGGCACAGCTCAAGTTTTTTGCCCTGGCTCTTCGGCTGTGGGAGCAGAGGCCAACCATTCGTGCTCTACTCCCTGGGATGCTGGGCAGCCGAGCACGGGTGAAAAAAAAAAGAGGTTCCATTGTAATGGACTTTGAGTTGGGAAATGGAGGAGCGACAGCAATGCGGATGGCACCGTTGCAAAGCTGACTTTCTGCAGAAGAGGCACAGCTCAAGTTTTTTGCCCTGGCTCTTCGGCTGTGGGAGCAGAGGCCAACCGTTCGTGCTCTACTCCCTGGGATGCTGGGCAGCCGAGTACGGGTGCCAAAGAGGTTCCATTGTAATGGACTTTGAGTTGGGAAATGGAGGAGCGACAGCAATGCGGATGGCACCGTTGCAAAGCTGACTTTCTGCAGAAGAGGCACAGCTCAAGTTTTTTGCCCTGGCTCTTCGGCTGTGGGAGCAGAGGCCAACCGTTCGTGCTCTACTCCCTGGGATGCTGGGCAGCCGAGTACGGGTGCCAAAGAGGTTCCATTGTAATGGACTTTGAGTTGGGAAATGGAGGAGTGACAGCAATGCGGATGGCATCGTTGCAAAGCTGACTTTCTGCAGAAGAGGCACAGCTCAAGTTTTTTGCCCTGACTCTTCGGCTGTGGGAGCAGAGGCCAACCGTTCGTGCTCTACTCCCTGGGATGCTGGGCAGCCGAGCATGGGTGCCAAAGAGGTTCCATTGTAATGGACTTTGAGGTGGGAAATGGAGTAGCGACAGCAATGCGGATGGCACCGTTGCAAAGCCGACTTTCAGCAGAAGAGGCAGAGCTCAAGTTTTTTGCCCTGGCTCTTCGGCTGTGGGAGCAGAGGCCAACCGTTCGTGCTCTACTCCCTGGAATGCTGGGCTGCTGAGAACTGTTGCCAAAGTGGTTCCATTGTAATGGACTTTGAGTTGGGAAATCAAGGAGTGACTGCAATGCGGATGGCACCGTTGCAAAGCTGACTTTCTGCAGAAGAGGCACAGCTCAAGTTTTTTGCCCTGGCTCTTCGGCTGTGGGAGCAGAGGCCAACCGTTCGTGCTCTACTCCCTGGGATGCTGGGCAGCCGAGTACGGGTGCCAAAGAGGTTCCATTGTAATGGACTTTGAGTTGGGAAATGGAGGAGTGACAGCAATGCGGATGGCATCGTTGCAAAGCTGACCTTCTGCAGAAGAGGCACAGCTCAAGTTTTTTGCCCTGACTCTTCGGCTGTGGGAGCAGAGGCCAACCGTTCGTGCTCTACTCCCTGGGATGCTGGGCAGCCGAGCATGGGTGCCAAAGAGGTTCCATTGTAATGGACTTTGAGGTGGGAAATGGAGGAGCGACAGCAATGCGGATGGCACCGTTGCAAAGCCGACTTTCAGCAGAAGAGGCAGAGCTCAAGTTTTTTGCCCTGGCTCTTCGGCTGTGGGAGCAGAGGCCAACCGTTCGTGCTCTACTCCCTGGAATGCTGGGCTGCTGAGAAATGTTGCCAAAGTGGTTCCATTGTAATGGACTTTGAGTTGGGAAATCAAGGAGTGACTCCAATGCGGATGGCACTGTTGCAAAGCTGACTTTCTGCAGAAGAGGCACAGCTCACGTTTTTTGCCCTGGCTCTTCGGCTGTGGGAGCAGAGGTCGACCGTTCGTGCTCTACTCCCTGGGATGCTGGGCAGCCGAGCACGGGTGCCAAAGAGGTTCCATTGTAATGGACTTTGAGTTGGGAAATGGAGGAGCGACAGCAATGCGGATGGCACCGTTGCAAAGCTGACTTTCTGCAGAAGAGGCACAGCTCACGTTTTTTGCCCTGGCTCTTCGGCTGTGGGAGCAGAGGCCAACCGTTCGTGCTCTACTCCCTGGGATGCTGGGCAGCGGGGCACGGGTGCCAAAGAGGTTCCATTGTAATGGACTTTGAGTTGGGAAATGGAGGAGCGACAGCAATGCGGATGGCACCGTTGCAAAGCTGACTTTCTGCAGAAGAGGCACAGCTCAAGTTTTTTGCCCTGGCTCTTCGGCTGTGGGATCAGAGGCCAACCGTTCGTGCTCTACTCCCTGGGATGCTGGGCAGCCGAGCACGGGTGCCAAAGAAGTTCCATTGTAATGGACTTTGAGTTGGGAAATGGAGGAGCGACAGCAATGTGGATGGCACCGTTGCAAAGCTGACTTTCTGCAGAAGAGACAGAGCTCAAGTTTTTTGCCCTGGCTCTTCGGCTGTGGGAGCAGAGGCCAACCGTTCGTGCTCTACTCCCTGGGATGCTGGGCAGCCGAGCACGGGTGAAAAAAAAAGAGGTTCCATTGTAATGGACTTTGAGTTGGGAAATGGAGGAGCGACAGCAATGCGGATGGCACCTTTGCAAAGCTGACTTTCTGCAGAAGAGGCACAGCTCAAGTTTTTTGCCCTGGCTCTTCGGCTGTGGCAGCAGAGGCCAACCGTTCGTGCTCTACTCCCTGGGATGCTTGTCAGAAGAGCACGAGTGCCAAAGAGGTTCCATTGTAATGGACTTTGAGTTGGGAAATCGAGGAGCGACAGCAATGCGGATGGCACCGTTGCAAAGCGGACTTTCTGCAGAAGAGGCAGAGCTCAAGTTTTTTGCCCTGGCTCTTCGGCTGTGGGAGCAGAGGCCAACCGTTCGTGCTGTACTCCCTGGGATGCTGGGCAGCCGAGCACGGGTGCCAAAGAGGTTCCATTGTAATGGACTTTGAGTTGGGAAATGGAGGAGCCACAGCAATGCGGATGGCACCGTTGCAAAGCTGACTTTCTGCAGAAGAGGCACAGCTCAAGTTTTTTGCCCTGGCTCTTCGGCTGTGTCAGCATGGGTCAACTGTTCGTGCTCTATTCCTTGGGATTCTTTGCAGCCAAGCACGGGTGCCAAAGAGGTTCCATTGTAATGGACTTTGAGTTGGGAAATGGAGGAGCGACAGCAAACCGGATGGCACCGTTGCAAAGCTGGCTTTCTGCAGAAGAGGCACAGCTCAAGTTTTTTGCCCTGACTCTTCGGCTGTGGGAGCAGAGGCCAACCGTTCGTGCTGTACTCCCTGGAATGCTGGGCTGCTGAGAACGGGTGCCAAAGTGGTTCTATTGTAATGGACTTTGAGTTGGGAAATGGAGGAGCGACAGCAATGCGGATGGCACCGTTGCAAAGCTGGCTTTCTGCAGAAGAGGCACAGCTCACGTTTTTTGCCCTGGCTCTTCGGCTGTGGGAGCATAGGCAAACCGTTCGTGCTCTACTCCCTGGGATGCTGGGCAGCCGAGCACGGGAGCCAAAGAGGTTCCATTGTAATGGACTTTGAGTTGGGAAATGGAGGAGCGACAGCAATGCGGATGGCACCGTTGCAAAGCTGACTTTCTGCAGAAGAGGCACAGCTCAAGTTTTTTGCCCTGGCTCTTCGGCTGTGGGAGCAGAGGCCAACCATTCGTGCTCTACTTCCTGGGATGCTGGGCTGCTGAGAACTGTTGCCAAAGTGGTTCCATTGTAATGGACTTTGAGTTGGGAAATCAAGGAGTGACTGCAATGCGGATGGCACCGTTGCAAAGCTGACTTTCTGCAGAAGAGGCAGAGCTCAAGTTTTTTGCCCTGGCTCTTCGGCTGTGTCAGCAGCGGCCAACCGTTCGTGCTCTACTCCCTGGGATGCTGGGCAGCCGAGCACGGGTGAAAAAAAAAGAAGTTCCATTGTAATGGACTTTGAGTTGGGAAATGGAGGAGCGACAGCAATGCGGATGGCACCGTTGCAAAGCTGACTTTCTGCAGAAGAGGCACAGCTCAAGTTTTTTGCCCTGGCTCTTCGGCTGTGGGAGCAGAGGCCAACCTTTCGTGCTCTACTCCCTGGGATGCTGGGCAGCCGAGCACGGGTGCCAAAGAGGTTCCATTGTAATGGACTTTGAGTTGGGAAATGGAGGAGTGACAGCAATGCGGATGGCACCGTTGCAAAGCTGACATTCTGCAGAAGAGGCACAGCTCACGTTTTTTGCCCTGGCTCTTCGGCTGTGGGAGCAGAGGCCAACCGTTCGTGCTCTACTCCCTGGGATGATGGGCAGCCGAGCACGGGTGCCAAAGAGGTTCCATTGTAATGGACTTTGAGTTGGGAAATCAAGGAGTGACTCCAATGCGGATGGCACTGTTGCAAAGCTGACTTTCTGCAGAAGAGGCACAGCTCAAGTTTTTTGCCGTGGCTCTTCGGCTGTGGGAGCAGAGGCCAACCGTTCGTGCTCTACTCCCTGGGATGCTGGGCAGCCGAGTACAGCTGCCAAAGAGGTTCCATTGTAATGGACTTTGAGTTGGGAAATGGAGGAGCGACAGCAAACCGGATGGCACCATTGCAAAGCTGACTTTCTGCAGAAGAGGCACAGCACAAGTTTTTTGCCCTGGCTCTTCGGCTGTGGGAGCAGAGGCCAACCGTTCGTGCTCTACTCCCTGGGATGCTTGTCAGCCGAGCACGGGTGAGAAAAAAAAGAGGTTCCATTGTAATGGACTTTGAGTTGGGAAATAGAGGAGCGACAGCAATGTGGATGGCACCGTTGCAAAGCTGACGTTCTGCAGAAGAGGCACAGCTCAAGTTTTTTGCCCTGACTCTTCGGCTGTGGGAGCAGAGGCCAACCGTTCTTGCTCTACTCCCTGGGATGCTGGGCAGCCAAGCACGGGTGCCAAAGAGGTTCCATTGTAATGGACTTTGAGTTGGGAAATGGAGGAGCGACAGCAATGCGGATGGCACCGTTGCAAAGCTGACTTTCTGCAGAAGAGGCACAGCTCAAGTTTTTTGCCCTGGCTCTTCGGCTGTGGGAGCAGAGGCCAACCGTTCGTGCTCTACTCCCTGGGATGCTGGGCAGCCGAGCACGGGTGCCAAAGAGGTTCCATTGTAATGGACTTTGAGTTGGGAAAAGGAGGAGCGACAGCAATGTGGATGGCACCGTTGCAAAGCTGACTTTCTGCAGAAGAGGCACAGCACAAGTTTTTTGCCCTGGCTCTTCGGCTGTGGGATCAGAGGCCAACCGTTCGTGCTCTACTCCCTGGGATGCTGGGCAGCCGAGCACGGGTGAGAAAAAAAGAGGTTCCATTGTAATGGACTTTGAGTTGGGAAATGGAGGAGCGACAGCAATGCGGATGGCACCGTTGCAAAGCTGACGTTCTGCAGAAGAGGCACAGCTCAAGTTTTTTGCCCTGACTCTTCGGCTGTGGGAGCAGAGGCCAACCGTTCTTGCTCTACTCCCTGGGATGCTGGGCAGCCGACCACGGGTGCCAAAGAGGTTCCATTGTAATGGACTTTGAGTTGGGAAATGGAGGAGCGACAGCAATGCGGATGGCACCGTTGCAAAGCTGACTTTCTGCAGAAGACGCACAGCTCAAGTTTTTTGCCCTGGCTCTTTGGCTGTGGGAGCAGAGGCCAACCGTTCGTGCTCTACTCCCTGGGATGCTGGGCAGCCGAGCACGGGTGCCAAAGAGGTTCCATTGTAATGGACTTTGAGTTGGGAAATGGAGGAGCGACAGCAATGTGGATGGCACCGTTGCAAAGCTGACTTTCTGCAGAAGAGGCACAGCACAAGTTTTTTGCCCTGGCTCTTCGGCTGTGTAAGCACAGGCCAACCGTTCGTGCTCTACTCCCTGGGATGCTGGGCAGCCGAGCACGGGTGAGAAAAAAAGAGGTTCCTTTGTAATGGACTTTGAGTTGGGAAATCTTGGTGCGACAGCAATGCAGATGGCACCGTTGCAAAGCTGACTTTCTGCAGAAGAGGCACAGCTCAAGTTTTTTGCCCTGGCTCTTCGGCTGTGGGAGCACAGGCCAACCATTCGTGCTCTACTCCCTGGGATGCTGGGCAGCCGAGCATGGGTGAAAAAAAAAGAGGTTCCATTGTAATGGACTTTGAGTTGGGAAATGGAGGAGCGACAGCAATGTGGATGGCACTGTTGCAAAGCTGACTTTCTGCAGAAGAGGCAGAGCTCAAGTTTTTTGCCCTGGCTCTTCGGCTGTGGGAGCAGAGGCCAACCGTTCGTGCTCTACTCCCTGGGATGCTGGGCAGCCGAGCACGGGTGCCAAAGAGGTTCCATTGTAATGGACTTTGAGTTGGGAAATGGAGGATCGACAGCAATGCGGATGGCACCGTTGCAAAGCTGACTTTCTGCAGAAGAGGCACAGCTCAAGTTTTTTGCCCTGGCTCTTCGGCTGTGGGAGCAGAGGCCAACCATTCGTGCTCTACTCCCTGGGATGCTGGGCAGCCGAGCACGGGTGAAAAAAAGAGGTTCCATTGTAATGGACTTTGAGTTGGGAAATCGAGGAGCGACAGCAATGCGGATGGCACCGTTGCAAAGCTGACTTTCTGCAGAAGAGGCACAGCTCAAGTTTCTTGCCCTGGCTCTTCGGCTGTGGGAGCAGAGGCCAACCGTTCGTGCTCTACTCCCTGGGATGCTGGGCAGCGGAGCACGGGTGCCAAAGAGGTTCCATTGTAATGGACTTTGAGTTGGGAAATGGAGGAGCGACAGCAATGCAGATGGCACCATTGCAAAGCTGACTTTCTGCAGAAGAGTCACAGCTCAAGTTTTTTGCCCTGCCTCTTCGGCTGTGGGAGCAGAGGCCCACCGTTCATGCTGTACTCCCTGGGATGCTGGGCAGCCGAGCACGGGTGCCAAAGAGGTTCCATTGTAATGGACTTTGAGTTGGGAAATGGAGGAGCGACAGCAATGCGGATGGCACCGTTGCAAAGCTGACTTTCTGCAGAAGAGGCACAGCTCAAGTTTTTTGCCCTGGCTCTTCGGCTGTGGGAGCAGAGGCCAACCGTTCGTGCTCTACTCCCTGGGATGCTGGGCAGCCGAGCACGGGTGCCAAAGAGGTTCCATTGTAATGGACTTTGAGTTGGGAAATGGAGGAGCGACAGCAATGCGGATGGCACCGTTGCAAAGCTGACTTTCTGCAGAAGAGGCACAGCTCACGTTTTTTGCCCTGGCTCTTCGGCTGTGGGAGCAGAGGCCAACCGTTCGTGCTCTACTCCCTGGGATGCTGGGCAGCCGAGCACGGGTGAAAAAAAAGAGGTTCCATTGTAATGGACTTTGAGTTGGGAAATGGAGGAGCGACAGAAATGTGGATGGCACCGTTGCAAAACTGACGTTCTGCAGAAGAGGCACAGCTCACGTTTTTTGCCCTGGCTCTTCGGCTGTGGGAGCAGAGGCCAACCGTTCGTGCTCTACTCCCTGGGATGCTGGGCAGCCGAGCACGGGTGCCAAAGAGGTTCCATTGTAATGGACTTTGAGTTGGGAAATGGAGGAGCGACAGCAATGCGGATGGCACCGTTGCAAAGCTGACTTTCTGCAGAAGAGGCAGAGCTCAAGTTTTTTGCCCTGGCTCTTCGGCTGTGGGAGCAGAGGCCAACCGTTCGTGCTCTACTCCCTGGGATGCTGGGCAGCCGAGCACGGGTGCCAAAGAGGTTCCATTGTAATGGACTTTGAGTTGGGAAATGGAGGAGCGACAGCAATGCGGATGGCACCGTTGCAAAGCTGGCTTTCTGCAGAAGAGGCACAGCTCAAGTTTTTTGCCCTGGCTCTTTGGCTGTGGGAGCAGAGGCCAACCGTTCGTGCTCTACTCCCTGGGATGCTGGGCAGCCGAGCACGGGTGCCAAAGAGGTTCCATTGTAATGGACTTTGAGTTGGGAAATGGAGGAGCGACAGCAATGCAGATGGCACCGTTGCAAAGCTGACTTTCTGCAGAAGAGGCACAGCTCAAGTTTTTTGCCCTGGCTCTTCGGCTATGGGAGCAGAGGCCAACCGTTCGTGCTCTACTCCCTGGGATGCTGGGCAGCCGAGAACGGGTGAAAAAAAAAGATGTTCCATTGTAATGGACTTTGAGTTGGGAAATGGAGGAGCGACAGCAATGTGGATGGCACCGTTGCAAAGCTGACTTTCTGCAGAAGAGGCACAGCTCAAGTTTTTTGCCCTGGCTCTTCGGCTGTGGGAGCAGAGGCCAACCGTTCGTGCTCTACTCCCTGGGATGCTGGGCAGCCGAGCACCGGTGCCAAAGAGGTTCCATTGTAATGGACTTTGAGTTGGGAAATGGAGGAGCGACAGCAATGTGGATGGCATTGTTGCAAAGCTGACTTTCTGCAGAAGAGGCACAGGTCAAGTTTTTTGCCCTGGCTCTTCGGCTGTGGGAGCAGAGGCCAACCATTCGTGCTCTACTCCCTGGGATGCTAGGCAGCCGAGCACGGGTGCCAAAGAGGTTCCATTGTAATGGACTTTGAGTTGGGAAATGGAGGATCGACAGCAATGCGGATGGCACCGTTGAAAAGCTGACTTTCTGCAGAAGAGGCAGAGCTCAAGTTTTTTGCCCTGGCTCTTCGGCTGTGGGAGCAGAGGCCAACCGTTCGTGCTCTACTCCCTGGGATGCTGGGCAGCCGAGCACCGGTGCCAAAGAGGTTCCATTGTAATGGACTTTTGAGTTGGGAAATGGAGGAGCGACAGCAATGCGGATGGCACCGTTGCAAAGCTGACTTTCTGCAGAAGAGGCACAGCTCAAGTTTTTTGCCCTGGCTCTTCGGCTGTGGGAGCAGAGGCCAACCGTTCGTGCTCTACTCCCTGGGATGCTGAGCAGCCGAGCACGGGTGCCAAAGAGGTTCCATTGTAATGGACTTTGAGTTGGGAAATGGAGGAGCGAGAGCAATGTGGATGGCACCGTTGCAAAGCTGACTTTCTGCAGAAGAGGCACAGCTCAAGTTTTTTGCCCTGGCTCTTCGGCTGTGGGAGCAGAGGCCAACCGTTCGTGCTCTACTCCCTGGGATGCTGGGCAGCCGAGCACGGGTGCCAAAGAGGTTCCATTGTAATGGACTTTGAGTTGGGAAATGGAGGAGCGACAGCAATGCGGATGGCACCGTTGCAAAGCTGACTTTCTGCAGAAGAGGCACAGCTCAAGTTTTTTGCCCTGGCTCTTCGGCTATGGGAGCAGAGGCCAACCGTTCGTGCTCTACTCCCTGGGATGCTGGGCAGCCGAGCACGGGTGAAAAAAAATGAGGTTCCATTGTAATGGACTTTGAGTTGGGAAATGGAGGAGCGACAGCAATGTGGATGGCACCGTTGCAAAGCTGACTTTCTGCAGAAGAGGCACAGCTCACGTTTTTTGCCCTGGCTCTTCGGCTGTGGGAGCAGGAGCCATCCGTTCGTGCTCTACTCCCTGGGATGCTGTGCAGCCGAGCACGGGTGCCAAAGAGGTTCCATTGTAATGGACTTTGAGTTGGGAAATGGAGGAGCGACAGCAATGCGGATGGCACCGTTGCAAAGCTGACTTTCTGCAGAAGAGGCACAGCTCAAGTTTTTTGCCCTGGCTCTTCGGCTGTGGCAGCAGAGGCCAACCGTTCGTGCTCTACTCCCTGGGATGCTGGGCAGCCGAGCACGGGTGCCAAAGAGGTTCCATTGTAATGGACATTGTTTTGGCAAGTCGAGGAGCGACAGCAATGCGGATGGCACCGTTGCAAAGCTGACTTTCTGCAGAAGAGGCACAGCTCAAGTTTTTTGCCCTGGCTCTTCGGCTGTGGGAGCAGAGGCCAACCCTTTGTGCTCTACTCCATGGGATGCTGGGCAGCCGAGCACGGGTGCCAAAGATGTTCCATTGTAATGGACTTTGAGTTGGGAAATCTTGGTGCGACAGCAAACCGGATGGCACCGTTGCAAAGCTGACTTTCTGCAGAAGAGGCAGACCTCAAGTTTTTTGCCCTGGCTCTTCGGCTGTGGGAGCAGAGGCCAACCGTTCGTGCTCTACTCCCTGGGATGCTGGGCAGCCGAGCACGGGTGAAAAAATAAGAGGTTCCATTGTAATGGACTTTGAGTTGGGAAATGGAGGAGCGACAGCAATGTGGATGGCACCGTTGCAAAGCTGACTTTCTGCAGAAGAGGCACAGCTCAAGTTTTTTGCCCTGGCTCTTCGGCTGTGGGAGCAGAGGCCAACCGTTCGTGCTCTACTCCCTGGGATGCTGGGCAGCCGAGCACCGGTGCCAAAGAGGTTCCATTGTAATGGACTTTGAGTTGGGAAATGGAGGAGCGACAGCAATGTGGATGGTATTGTTGCAAAGCTGACTTTCTGCAGAAGAGGCACAGGTCAAGTTTTTTGCCCTGGCTCTTCGGCTGTGGGAGCAGAGGCCAACCATTCGTGCTCTACTCCCTGGGATGCTAGGCAGCCGAGCACGGGTGCCAAAGAGGTTCCATTGTAATGGACTTTGAGTTGGGAAATGGAGGATCGACAGCAATGCGGATGGCACCGTTGAAAAGCTGACTTTCTGCAGAAGAGGCAGAGCTCAAGTTTTTTGCCCTGGCTCTTCGGCTGTGGGAGCAGAGGCCAACCGTTCGTGCTCTACTCCCTGGGATGCTGGGCAGCCGAGCACCGGTGCCAAAGAGGTTCCATTGTAATGGACTTTTGAGTTGGGAAATGGAGGAGCGACAGCAATGCGGATGGCACCGTTGCAAAGCTGACTTTCTGCAGAAGAGGCACAGCTCAAGTTTTTTGCCCTGGCTCTTCGGCTGTGGGAGCAGAGGCCAACCGTTCGTGCTCTACTCCCTGGGATGCTGAGCAGCCGAGCACGGGTGCCAAAGAGGTTCCATTGTAATGGACTTTGAGTTGGGAAATGGAGGAGCGAGAGCAATGTGGATGGCACCGTTGCAAAGCTGACTTTCTGCAGAAGAGGCACAGCTCAAGTTTTTTGCCCTGGCTCTTCGGCTGTGGGAGCAGAGGCCAACCGTTCGTGCTCTACTCCCTGGGATGCTGGGCAGCCGAGCACGGGTGCCAAAGAGGTTCCATTGTAATGGACTTTGAGTTGGGAAATGGAGGAGCGACAGCAATGCGGATGGCACCGTTGCAAAGCTGACTTTCTGCAGAAGAGGCACAGCTCAAGTTTTTTGCCCTGGCTCTTCGGCTATGGGAGCAGAGGCCAACCGTTCGTGCTCTACTCCCTGGGATGCTGGGCAGCCGAGCACGGGTGAAAAAAAATGAGGTTCCATTGTAATGGACTTTGAGTTGGGAAATGGAGGAGCGACAGCAATGTGGATGGCACCGTTGCAAAGCTGACTTTCTGCAGAAGAGGCACAGCTCACGTTTTTTGCCCTGGCTCTTCGGCTGTGGGAGCAGGAGCCATCCGTTCGTGCTCTACTCCCTGGGATGCTGTGCAGCCGAGCACGGGTGCCAAAGAGGTTCCATTGTAATGGACTTTGAGTTGGGAAATGGAGGAGCGACAGCAATGCGGATGGCACCGTTGCAAAGCTGACTTTCTGCAGAAGAGGCACAGCTCAAGTTTTTTGCCCTGGCTCTTCGGCTGTGGCAGCAGAGGCCAACCGTTCGTGCTCTACTCCCTGGGATGCTGGGCAGCCGAGCACGGGTGCCAAAGAGGTTCCATTGTAATGGACATTGTTTTGGCAAGTCGAGGAGCGACAGCAATGCGGATGGCACCGTTGCAAAGCTGACTTTCTGCAGAAGAGGCACAGCTCAAGTTTTTTGCCCTGGCTCTTCGGCTGTGGGAGCAGAGGCCAACCCTTTGTGCTCTACTCCATGGGATGCTGGGCAGCCGAGCACGGGTGCCAAAGATGTTCCATTGTAATGGACTTTGAGTTGGGAAATCTTGGTGCGACAGCAAACCGGATGGCACCGTTGCAAAGCTGACTTTCTGCAGAAGAGGCAGACCTCAAGTTTTTTGCCCTGGCTCTTCGGCTGTGGGAGCAGAGGCCAACCGTTCGTGCTCTACTCCCTGGGATGCTGGGCAGCCGAGCACGGGTGAAAAAATAAGAGGTTCCATTGTAATGGACTTTGAGTTGGGAAATGGAGGAGCGACAGCAATGCGGATGACACCGTTGCAAAGCTGACGTTCTGCAGAAGAGGCACAGCTCAAGTTTTTTGCCCTGGGTCTTCGGCTGTGGGAGCAGAGGCCAACCGTTCGTGCTCTACTCCCTGGGATGCTGGGCAGCCGAGCACGGGTGAAAAAAATAGAGGTTCCATTGTAATGGACTTTGAGTTGGGAAATGGAGGAGCGACAGCAATGCGGATGGCACTGTTGCAAAGCTGATTTTCTGCAGAAGAGGCACAGCTGAAGTTTTTTGCCCTGGCTCTTTGGCTGTGGGAGCAGAGGCCAACCGTTCATGCT
The DNA here is from genome assembly GCF_963264785.1 of Psittacula echo. Classification (NCBI taxonomy): domain Eukaryota; kingdom Metazoa; phylum Chordata; class Aves; order Psittaciformes; family Psittacidae; genus Psittacula; species Psittacula echo. The sequence continues at coordinate 1,797,491 of NC_137748.1, forward strand.
CTACTCCCTGGAATGCTGGGCAGCCGAGCACGGGTGCCAAAGAGGTTCCATTGTAATGGACTTTGAGTTGGGAAATGGAGAAGCGACAGCAATGCGGATGGAACCGTTGCAAAGCTGACTTTCTGCAGAAGAGGCAGAGCTCAAGTTTTTTGCCCTGGCTCTTCGGCTATGGGAGCAGAGGCCAACCGTTCGTGCTCTACTCCCTGGGATGCTGGGCAGCCGAGCACGGGTGAAAAAAAAAGAGGTTCCATTGTAATGGACTTTGAGTTGGGAAATGGAGGAGCGACAGCAATGTGGATGGCACCGTTGCAAAGCTGACTTTCTGCAGAAGAGGCACAGCTCACGTTTTTTGCCCTGGCTCTTCGGCTGTGGGAGCAGAGGCCAACCGTTCGTGCTCTACTCCCTGGGATGCTGGGCAGCCGAGCACGGGTGCCAAAGAGGTTCCATTGTAATGGACTTTGAGTTGGGAAATGGAGGAGCGACAGCAATGCGGATGGCACCGTTGAAAAGCTGACTTTCTGCAGAAGAGGCACAGCTCAATTTTTTTGCCCTGGCTCTTCGGCTGTGGGAGCAGAGGCCAACCGTTCGTGCTCTACTCCCTGGGATGCTGGGCAGCCGAGCACGGGTGCCAAAGAGGTTCCAATGTAATGGACATTGTTTTGGCAAGTCGAGGAGCGACAGCAATGCGGATGGCACCGTTGCAAAGCTGACTTTCTGCAGAAGAGGCACAGCTCTGTTTTTTTGCCTTGGCTCTTCGGCTGTGGGAGCAGAGGCCAACCGTTCGTGCTCTACTCCCTGGGTTGCTGGGCAGCCGAGCACGGGTGCCAAAGAGGTTCCATTGTAATGGACTTTGAGTTGGGAAATGGAGGAGCGACAGCAATGCGGATGGCACCGTTGCAAAGTGGACTTTCTGCAGAAGAGGCACAGCTCAAGTTTTTTGCCCTGGCTCTTTGGCTGTGGGAGCAGAGGCCAACCGTTCGTGCTCTACTCCCTGGGTTGCTGGGCAGCCGAGCACGGGTGCCAAAGAGGTTCCATTGTAATGGACTTTGAGTTGGGAAATGGAGGAGCGACAGCAATGCGGATGGCACCGTTGCAAAGTGGACTTTCTGCAGAAGAGGCACAGCTCAAGTTTTTTGCCCTGGCTCTTTGGCTGTGGGAGCAGAGGCCAACCGTTCGTGCTCTACTCCCTGGGATGCTGGGCAGCCGAGCACGGGTGCCAAAGAGGTTCCATTGTAATGGACTTTGAGTTGGGAAATGGAGGAGCGACAGCAATGCGGATGGCACCGTTGCAAAGCTGATATCTGCAGAAGAGGCACAGCTCAGTTTTCTGCCCTGGCTCTTTGGCTGTGGGAGCAGAGGCCAACCGTTCGTGCTCTACTCCCTGGGATGCTGGGCAGCCGAGCACGGGTGCCAAAGAGGTTCCATTGTAATGGACTTTGAGTTGGGAAATGGAGGAGTGACAGCAATGCGGATGGCACCGTTGCAAAGCTGACTTTCTGCAGAAGAGGCACAGCTCAAGTTTTTTGCCCTGGCTCTTCACCTGTGGGAGCAGAGGCGAAGCATTCTGCTCTACTCCCTGGGATGCTGGGCAGCCGAGCACGGGTGCCAAAGAGGTTCCATTGAAATGGACTTTGAGTTGGGAAATGGAGGAGTGACAGCAATGCGGATGGCACCGTTGCAAAGCTGACTTTCTGCAGAAGAGGCACAGCTCAAGTTTTTTGCCCTGGCTCTTTGGCTGTGGGAGCAGAGGCCAACCGTTCGTGCTCTACTCCCTGGGATGCTGGGCAGCCGAGCACCGGTGCCAAAGAGGTTCCATTGTAATGGACTTTTGAGTTGGGAAATGGAGGAGCGACAGCAATGCGGATGGCACCGTTGCAAAGCTGACTTTCTGCAGAAGAGGCACAGCTCAAGTTTTTTGCCCTGGCTCTTCGGCTGTGGGAGCAGAGGCCAACCGTTCGTGCTCTACTCCCTGGGATGCTGGGCAGCCGAGCACGGGTGCCAAAGAGGTTCCATTGTAATGGACTTTGAGTTGGGAAATCGAGGAGCGACAGCAATGTGGATGGCACCGTTGCAAAGCTGACTTTCTGCAGAAGAGGCACAGCTCAAGTTTTTTGCCCTGGCTCTTCGGCTGTGGGAGCAGAGGCCAACCGTTCGTGCTCTACTCCCTGGGATGCTGGGCAGCCGAGCACGGGTGCCAAAGAGGTTCCATTGTAATGGACTTTGAGTTGGGAAATGGAGGAGTGACAGCAATGCAGATGGCACCGTTGCAAAGCTGACTTTCTGCAGAAGAGGCACAGCTCAAGTTTTTTGCCCTGGCTCTTCGGCTATGGGAGCAGAGGCCAACCGTTCGTGCTCTACTCCCTGGGATGCTGGGCAGCGGAGCACGGGTGAAAAAAAAAGAGGTTCCATTGTAATGGACTTTGAGTTGGGAAATGGAGGAGCGACAGCAATGTGGATGGCACCGTTGCAAAGCTGACTTTCTGCAGAAGAGGCACAGCTCACGTTTTTTGCCCTGGCTCTTCGGCTGTGGGAGCAGGAGCCATCCGTTCGTGCTCTACTCCCTGGGATGCTGGGCAGCCGAGCACGGGTGCCAAAGAGGTTCCATTGTAATGGACTTTGAGTTGGGAAATGGAGGAGTGACAGCAATGCAGATGGCACCGTTGCAAAGCTGACTTTCTGCAGAAGAGGCACAGCTCAAGTTTTTTGCCCTGGCTCTTCGGCTATGGGAGCAGAGGCCAACCGTTCGTGCTCTACTCCCTGGGATGCTGGGCAGCCGAGCACGGGTGAAAAAAAAAGAGGTTCCATTGTAATGGACTTTGAGTTGGGAAATGGAGGAGCGACAGCAATGTGGATGGCACCGTTGCAAAGCTGACTTTCTGCAGAAGAGGCACAGCTCACGTTTTTTGCCCTGGCTCTTCGGCTGTGGGAGCAGGAGCCATCCGTTCGTGCTCTACTCCCTGGGATGCTGTGCAGCCGAGCACGGGTGCCAAAGAGGTTCCATTGTAATGGACTTTGAGTTGGGAAATGGAGGAGCGACAGCAATGCGGATGGCACCGTTGCAAAGCTGACTTTCTGCAGAAGAGGCACAGCTCAAGTTTTTTGCCCTGGCTCTTCGGCTGTGGGAGCAGAGGCCAACTGTTTGTGCTCTACTCCCTGGGATGCTGGGCAGCCGAGCACGGGTGCCAAAGACGTTCCATTGTAATGGACATTGTTTTGGCAAGTCGAGGAGCGACAGCAATGCGGATGGCACCGTTGCAAAGCTGACTTTCTGCAGAAGAGGCACAGCTCAAGTTTTTTGCCCTGGCTCTTCGGCTGTGGGAGCAGAGGCCAACCCTTTGTGCTCTACTCCATGGGATGCTGGGCAGCCGAGCACGGGTGCCAAAGATGTTCCATTGTAATGGACTTTGAGTTGGGAAATCTTGGTGCGACAGCAAACCGGATGGCACCGTTGCAAAGCTGACTTTCTGCAGAAGAGGCAGACCTCAAGTTTTTTGCCCTGGCTCTTCGGCTGTGGGAGCAGAGGCCAACCGTTCATGCTCTACTCCCTGGGATGCTGGGCAGCCGAGCACGGGTGAAAAAATAAGAGGTTCCATTGTAATGGACTTTGAGTTGGGAAATGGAGGAGCGACAGCAATGCGGATGGCACCGTTGCAAAGCTGACGTTCTGCAGAAGAGGCACAGCTCAAGTTTTTTGCCCTGGCTCTTCGGCTGTGGGAGCAGAGGCCAACCGTTCGTGCTCTACTCCCTGGGATGCTGGGCAGCCGAGCACGGGTGAAAAAAATAGAGGTTCCATTGTAATGGACTTTGAGTTGGGAAATGGAGGAGCGACAGCAATGCGGATGGCACTGTTGCAAAGCTGATTTTCTGCAGAAGAGGCACAGCTGAAGTTTTTTGCCCTGGCTCTTCGGCTGTGGGAGCAGAGGCCAACCGTTCATGCTCTACTCCCTGGAATGCTGGGCAGCCGAGCACAGGTGCCAAAGAGGTTCCATTGTAATGGACTTTGAGTTGGGAAATGGAGAAGCGACAGCAATGCGGATGGCACCGTTGCAAAGCTGACTTTCTGCAGAAGAGGCAGAGCTCAAGTTTTTTGCCCTGGCTCTTCGGCTATGGGAGCAGAGGCCAACCGTTCGTGCTCTACTCCCTGGGATGCTGGGCAGCCGAGCACGGGTGAAAAAAAAAGAGGTTCCATTGTAATGGACTTTGAGTTGGGAAATGGAGGAGCGACAGCAATGTGGATGGCACCGTTGCAAAGCTGACTTTCTGCAGAAGAGGCACAGCTCACGTTTTATGCCCTGGCTCTTCGGCTGTGGGAGCAGGAGCCATCCGTTCGTGCTCTACTCCCTGGGATGCTGGGCAGCCGAGCACGGGTGCCAAAGAGGTTCCATTGTAATGGACTTTGAGTTGGGAAATGGAGGAGCGACAGCAATGCGGATGGCACCGTTGAAAAGCTGACTTTCTGCAGAAGAGGCACAGCTCAAGTTTTTTGCCCTGGCTCTTCGGCTGTGGGAGCAGAGGCCAACCGTTCGTGCTCTACTCCCTGGGATGCTGGGCAGCCGAGCACGGGTGCCAAAGAGGTTCCATTGTAATGGACATTGTTTTGGCAAGTCGAGGAGCGACAGCAATGCGGATGGCACCGTTGCAAAGCTGACTTTCTGCAGAAGAGTAACAGCTCTGTTTTTTTGCCCTGGCTCTTCGGCTGTGGGAGCAGAGGCCAACCATTCGTGCTCTACTCCCTGGGATGCTGGGCAGGCGAGCACGGGTGCCAAAGAGTTTCCATTGTAATGGACTTTGAGTTGGGAAATGGAGGAGCGACAGCAATGCGGATGGCACCGTTGCAAAGCTGACATTCTGCAGAAGAGGGACAGCTCAAGTTTTTTGCCCTTTCTCTTCGGCTGTGGGAGCACAGGCCAACCATTCGTGCTCTACTCCCTGGGATGCTGGGCAGCCGAGCACGGGTGCCAAAGAGGTTCCATTGTAATGGACTTTGAGTTGGGAAATGGAGGAGCGACAGCAATGCGGATGGCACCGTTGCAAAGCTGACTTTCTGCAGAAGAGGCACAGCTCTGTTTTTTTGCCTTGGCTCTTCGGCTGTGGGAGCAGAGGCCAACCGTTCGTGCTCTAGTCCCTGGGATGCTGGGCAGCCGAGCACGGGTGCCAAAGAGGTTCCATTGTAATGGACTTTGAGTTGGGAAATGGAGGAGCGACAGCAATGCGGATGGCACCGTTGCAAAGTGGACTTTCTGCAGAAGAGGCACAGCTCAAGTTTTTTGCCCTGGCTCTTTGGCTGTGGGAGCAGAGGCCAACCGTTCGTGCTCTACTCCCTGGGATGCTGGGGAGCCGAGCACGGGTGCCAAAGAGGTTCCATTGTAATGGACTTTGAGTTGGGAAATGGAGGAGCGACAGCAATGCGGATGGCACCGTTGCAAAGCTGATATCTGCAGAAGAGGCACAGCTCAGTTTTCTGCCCTGGCTCTTTGGCTGTGGGAGCAGAGGCCAACCGTTCGTGCTCTACTCCCTGGGATGCTGGGCAGCCGAGCACGGGTGCCAAAGAGGTTCCATTGTAATGGACTTTGAGTTGGGAAATGGAGGAGTGACAGCAATGCGGATGGCACCGTTGCCAAGCTGACTTTCTGCAGAAGAGGCACAGCTCAAGTTTTTTGCCCTGGCTCTTCACCTGTGGGAGCAGAGGCGAAGCATTCTGCTCTACTCCCTGGGATGCTGGGCAGCCGAGCACGGGTGCCAAAGAGGTTCCATTGTAATGGACTTTGAGTTGGGAAATGGAGGAGTGACAGCAATGCGGATGGCACCGTTGCAAAGCTGACTTTCTGCAGAAGAGGCACAGCTCAAGTTTTTTGCCCTGGCTCTTTGGCTGTGGGAGCAGAGGCCAACCGTTCGTGCTCTACTCCCTGGGATGCTGGGCAGCCGAGCACCGGTGCCAAAGAGGTTCCATTGTAATGGACTTTTGAGTTGGGAAATGGAGGAGCGACAGCAATGCGGATGGCACCGTTGCAAAGCTGACTTTCTGCAGAAGAGGCACAGCTCAAGTTTTTTGCCCTGGCTCTTCGGCTGTGGGAGCAGAGGCCAACCGTTCGTGCTCTACTCCCTGGGATGCTGGGCAGCCGAGCACGGGTGCCAAAGAGGTTCCATTGTAATGGACTTTGAGTTGGGAAATCGAGGAGCGACAGCAATGTGGATGGCACCATTGCAAAGCTGACTTTCTGCAGAAGAGGCACAGCTCAAGTTTTTTGCCCTGGCTCTTCGGCTGTGGGAGCAGAGGCCAACCGTTCGTGCTCTACTCCCTGGGATGCTGGGCAGCCGAGCACGGGTGCCAAAGAGGTTCCATTGTAATGGACTTTGAGTTGGGAAATGGAGGAGTGACAGCAATGCAGATGGCACCGTTGCAAAGCTGACTTTCTGCAGAAGAGGCACAGCTCAAGTTTTTTGCCCTGGCTCTTCGGCTATGGGAGCAGAGGCCAACCGTTCGTGCTCTACTCCCTGGGATGCTGGGCAGCCGAGCACGGGTGAAAAAAAAAGAGGTTCCATTGTAATGGACTTTGAGTTGGGAAATGGAGGAGCGACAGCAATGTGGATGGCACCGTTGCAAAGCTGACTTTCTGCAGAAGAGGCACAGCTCACGTTTTTTGCCCTGGCTCTTCGGCTGTGGGAGCAGGAGCCATCCGTTCGTGCTCTACTCCCTGGGATGCTGGGCAGCCGAGCACGGGTGCCAAAGAGGTTCCATTGTAATGGACTTTGAGTTGGGAAATGGAGGAGCGACAGCAATGCGGATGGCACCGTTGCAAAGCTGACTTTCTGCAGAAGAGGCACAGCTCAAGTTTTTTGCCCTGGCTCTTCGGCTGTGGGAGCAGAGGCCAACCGTTCGTGCTCTACTCCCTGGGATGCTGGGCAGCCGAGCACGGGTGCCAAAGAGGTTCCATTGTAATGGACATTGTTTTGGCAAGTCGAGGAGCGACAGCAATGCGGATGGCACCGTTGCAAAGCTGACTTTCTGTAGAAGAGGCACAGGTCAAGTTTTTTGCCCTGGCTCTTCGGCTGTGTGAGCAGAGGCCAACCGTTCGTGCTCTACTCCATGGGATGCTGGGCAGCCGAGCACGGGTGCCAAAGATGTTCCATTGTAATGGACTTTGAGTTGGGAAATCTTGGTGCGACAGCAAACCGGATGGCACCGTTGCAAAGCTGACTTTCTGCAGAAGTGGCAGAGCTCAAGTTTTTTGCCCTGGCTCTTCGGCTGTGGGAGCAGAGGCCAACCATTCGTGCTCTACTGCCTGGGATGCTGGGCAGCCGAGCACGGGTGCCAAAGAGGTTCCATTGTAATGGACTTTGAGTTGGGAAAAGGAGGAGCGACAGCAATGCGGTTAGCACCCTTTCAAAGCTGACTTTCTGCAGAAGAGGCACAGCTCTGTTTTTTTGCCTTGGCTCTTCGGCTGTGGGAGCAGAGGCCAACCGTTCGTGCTCTACTCCCTGGGTTGCTGGGCAGCCGAGCACGGGTGCCAAAGAGGTTCCATTGTAATGGACTTTGAGTTGGGAAATGGAGGAGCGACAGCAATGCGGATGGCACCGTTGCAAAGTGGACTTTCTGCAGAAGAGGCACAGCTCAAGTTTTTTGCCCTGGCTCTTTGGCTGTGGGAGCAGAGGCCAACCGTTCGTGCTCTACTCCCTGGGATGCTGGGCAGCCGAGCACGGGTGCCAAAGAGGTTCCATTGTAATGGACTTTGAGTTGGGAAATGGAGGAGCGACAGCAATGCGGATGGCACCGTTGCAAAGCTGATATCTGCAGAAGAGGCACAGCTCAGTTTTCTGCCCTGGCTCTTTGGCTGTGGGAGCAGAGGCCAACCGTTCGTGCTCTACTCCCTGGGATGCTGGGCAGCCGAGCACGGGTGCCAAAGAGGTTCCATTGTAATGGACTTTGAGTTGGGAAATGGAGGAGTGACAGCAATGCGGATGGCACCGTTGCCAAGCTGACTTTCTGCAGAAGAGGCACAGCTCAAGTTTTTTGCCCTGGCTCTTCACCTGTGGGAGCAGAGGCGAAGCATTCTGCTCTACTCCCTGGGATGCTGGGCAGCCGAGCACGGGTGCCAAAGAGGTTCCATTGTAATGGACTTTGAGTTGGGAAATGGAGGAGTGACAGCAATGCGGATGGCACCGTTGCAAAGCTGACTTTCTGCAGAAGAGGCACAGCTCAAGTTTTTTGCCCTGGCTCTTTGGCTGTGGGAGCAGAGGCCAACCGTTCGTGCTCTACTCCCTGGGATGCTGGGCAGCCGAGCACCGGTGCCAAAGAGGTTCCATTGTAATGGACTTTTGAGTTGGGAAATGGAGGAGCGACAGCAATGCGGATGGCACCGTTGCAAAGCTGACTTTCTGCAGAAGAGGCACAGCTCAGGTTTTTTGCCCTGGCTCTTCGGCTGTGGGAGCAGAGGCCAACCGTTCGTGCTCTACTCCCTGGGATGCTGGGCAGCCGAGCACGGGTGCCAAAGAGGTTCCATTGTAATGGACTTTGAGTTGGGAAATGGAGGAGCGACAGCAATGTGGATGGCACCGTTGCAAAGCTGACTTTCTGCAGAAGAGGCACAGCTCAAGTTTTTTGCCCTGGCTCTTCGGCTGTGGGAGCAGAGGCCAACCGTTCGTGCTCTACTCCCTGGGATGCTGGGCAGCCGAGCACGGGTGCCAAAGAGGTTCCATTGTAATGGACTTTGAGTTGGGAAATGGAGGAGTGACAGCAATGCAGATGGCACCGTTGCAAAGCTGACTTTCTGCAGAAGAGGCACAGCTCAAGTTTTTTGCCCTGGCTCTTCGGCTATGGGAGCAGAGGCCAACCGTTCGTGCTCTACTCCCTGGGATGCTGGGCAGCCGAGCACGGGTGAAAAAAAAAGAGGTTCCATTGTAATGGACTTTGAGTTGGGAAATGGAGGAGCGACAGCAATGTGGATGGCACCGTTGCAAAGCTGACTTTCTGCAGAAGAGGCACAGCTCACGTTTTATGCCCTGGCTCTTCGGCTGTGGGAGCAGGAGCCATCCGTTCGTGCTCTACTCCCTGGGATGCTGGGCAGCCGAGCACGGGTGCCAAAGAGGTTCCATTGTAATGGACTTTGAGTTGGGAAATGGAGGAGCGACAGCAATGCGGATGGCACCGTTGCAAAGCTGACTTTCTGCAGAAGAGGCACAGCTCAATTTTTTTGCCCTGGCTCTTCGGCTGTGGGAGCAGAGGCCAACCGTTCGTGCTCTACTCCCTGGGATGCTGGGCAGCCGAGCACGGGTGCCAAAGAGGTTCCATTGTAATGGACATTGTTTTGGCAAGTCGAGGAGCGACAGCAATGCGGATGGCACCGTTGCAAAGTGGACTTTCTGCAGAAGAGGCACAGCTCAAGTTTTTTGCCCTGGCTCTTTGGCTGTGGGAGCAGAGGCCAACCGTTCGTGCTCTACTCCCTGGGATGCTGGGCAGCCGAGCACGGGTGCCAAAGAGGTTCCATTGTAATGGACTTTGAGTTGGGAAATGGAGGAGCGACAGCAATGCGGATGGCACCGTTGCAAAGCTGATATCTGCAGAAGAGGCACAGCTCAGTTTTCTGCCCTGGCTCTTTGGCTGTGGGAGCAGAGGCCAACCGTTCGTGCTCTACTCCCTGGGATGCTGGGCAGCCGAGCACGGGTGCCAAAGAGGTTCCATTGTAATGGACTTTGAGTTGGGAAATGGAGGAGTGACAGCAATGCGGATGGCACCGTTGCCAAGCTGACTTTCTGCAGAAGAGGCACAGCTCAAGTTTTTTGCCCTGGCTCTTCACCTGTGGGAGCAGAGGCGAAGCATTCTGCTCTACTCCCTGGGATGCTGGGCAGCCGAGCACGGGTGCCAAAGAGGTTCCATTGTAATGGACTTTGAGTTGGGAAATGGAGGAGTGACAGCAATGCGGATGGCACCGTTGCAAAGCTGACTTTCTGCAGAAGAGGCACAGCTCAAGTTTTTTGCCCTGGCTCTTTGGCTGTGGGAGCAGAGGCCAACCGTTCGTGCTCTACTCCCTGGGATGCTGGGCAGCCGAGCACCGGTGCCAAAGAGGTTCCATTGTAATGGACTTTTGAGTTGGGAAATGGAGGAGCGACAGCAATGCGGATGGCACCGTTGCAAAGCTGACTTTCTGCAGAAGAGGCACAGCTCAGGTTTTTTGCCCTGGCTCTTCGGGTGTGGGAGCAGAGGCCAACCGTTCGTGCTCTACTCCCTGGGATGCTGGGCAGCCGAGCACGGGTGCCAAAGAGGTTCCATTGTAATGGACTTTGAGTTGGGAAATGGAGGAGTGACAGCAATGCAGATGGCACCGTTGCAAAGCTGACTTTCTGCAGAAGAGGCACAGCTCAAGTTTTTTGCCCTGGCTCTTCGGCTATGGGAGCAGAGGCCAACCGTTCGTGCTCTACTCCCTGGGATGCTGGGCAGCCGAGCACGGGTGAAAAAAAAAGAGGTTCCATTGTAATGGACTTTGAGTTGGGAAATGGAGGAGCGACAGCAATGTGGATGGCACCGTTGCAAAGCTGACTTTCTGCAGAAGAGGCACAGCTCACGTTTTATGCCCTGGCTCTTCGGCTGTGGGAGCAGGAGCCATCCGTTCGTGCTCTACTCCCTGGGATGCTGGGCAGCCGAGCACGGGTGCCAAAGAGGTTCCATTGTAATGGACTTTGAGTTGGGAAATGGAGGAGCGACAGCAATGCGGATGGCACCGTTGCAAAGCTGACTTTCTGCAGAAGAGGCACAGCTCAATTTTTTTGCCCTGGCTCTTCGGCTGTGGGAGCAGAGGCCAACCGTTCGTGCTCTACTCCCTGGGATGCTGGGCAGCCGAGCACGGGTGCCAAAGAGGTTCCATTGTAATGGACATTGTTTTGGCAAGTCGAGGAGCGACAGCAATGCGGATGGCATCGTTGCAAAGCTGACTTTCTGCAGAAGAGTAACAGCTCTGTTTTTTTGCCCTGGCTCTTCGGCTGTGGGAGCAGAGGCCAACCATTCGTGCTCTACTCCCTGGGATGCTGGGCAGGCGAGCACGGGTGCCAAAGAGTTTCCATTGTAATGGACTTTGAGTTGGGAAATGGAGGAGCGACAGCAATGCGGATGGCACCGTTGCAAAGCTGACATTCTGCAGAAGAGGGACAGCTCAAGTTTTTTGCCCTTTCTCTTCGGCTGTGGGAGCACAGGCCAACCATTCGTGCTCTACTCCCTGGGATGCTGGGCAGCCGAGCACGGGTGCCAAAGAGGTTCCATTGTAATGGACTTTGAGTTGGGAAATGGAGGAGCGACAGCAATGCGGATGGCACCGTTGCAAAGCTGACTTTCTGCAGAAGAGGCACAGCTCTGTTTTTTTGCCTTGGCTCTTCGGCTGTGGGAGCAGAGGCCAACCGTTCGTGCTCTACTCCCTGGGTTGCTGGGCAGCCGAGCACGGGTGCCAAAGAGTTTCCATTGTAATGGACTTTGAGTTGGGAAATGGAGGAGCGACAGCAATGCGGATGGCACCGTTGCAAAGTGGACTTTCTGCAGAAGAGGCACAGCTCAAGTTTTTTGCCCTGGCTCTTTGGCTGTGGGAGCAGAGGCCAACCGTTCGTGCTCTACTCCCTGGGATGCTGGGCAGCCGAGCACGAGTGCCAAAGAGGTTCCATTGTAATGGACTTTGAGTTGGGAAATGGAGGAGCGACAGCAATGCGGATGGCACCGTTGCAAAGCTGATATCTGCAGAAGAGGCACAGCTCAGTTTTCTGCCCTGGCTCTTTGGCTGTGGGAGCAGAGGCCAACCGTTCGTGCTCTACTCCCTGGGATGCTGGGCAGCCGAGCACGGGTGCCAAAGAGGTTCCATTGTAATGGACTTTGAGTTGGGAAATGGAGGAGTGACAGCAATGCGGATGGCACCGTTGCCAAGCTGACTTTCTGCAGAAGAGGCACAGCTCAAGTTTTTTGCCCTGGCTCTTCACCTGTGGGAGCAGAGGCGAAGCATTCTGCTCTACTCCCTGGGATGCTGGGCAGCCGAGCACGGGTGCCAAAGAGGTTCCATTGTAATGGACTTTGAGTTGGGAAATGGAGGAGTGACAGCAATGCGGATGGCACCGTTGCAAAGCTGACTTTCTGCAGAAGAGGCACAGCTCAAGTTTTTTGCCCTGGCTCTTTGGCTGTGGGAGCAGAGGCCAACCGTTCGTGCTCTACTCCCTGGGATGCTGGGCAGCCGAGCACCGGTGCCAAAGAGGTTCCATTGTAATGGACTTTTGAGTTGGGAAATGGAGGAGCGACAGCAATGCGGATGGCACTGTTGCAAAGCTGACTTTCTGCAGAAGAGGCACAGCTCAAGTTTTTTGCCCTGGCTCTTCGGCTGTGGGAGCAGAGGCCAACCGTTCGTGCTCTACTCCCTGGGATGCTGGGCAGCCGAGCACGGGTGCCAAAGAGGTTCCATTGTAATGGACTTTGAGTTGGGAAATCGAGGAGCGACAGCAATGTGGATGGCACCGTTGCAAAGCTGACTTTCTGCAGAAGAGGCACAGCTCAAGTTTTTTGCCCTGGCTCTTCGGCTGTGGGAGCAGAGGCCAACCGTTCGTGCTCTACTCCCTGGGATGCTGGGCAGCCGAGCACGGGTGCCAAAGAGGTTCCATTGTAATGGACTTTGAGTTGGGAAATGGAGGAGTGACAGCAATGCAGATGGCACCGTTGCAAAGCTGACTTTCTGCAGAAGAGGCACAGCTCAAGTTTTTTGCCCTGGCTCTTCGGCTATGGGAGCAGAGGCCAACCGTTCGTGCTCTACTCCCTGGGATGCTGGGCAGCCGAGCACGGGTGAAAAAAAAAGAGGTTCCATTGTAATGGACTTTGAGTTGGGAAATGGAGGAGCGACAGCAATGTGGATGGCACCGTTGCAAAGCTGACTTTCTGCAGAAAAGGCACAGCTCACGTTTTTTGCCCTGGCTCTTCGGCTGTGGGAGCAGGAGCCATCCGTTCGTGCTCTACTCCCTGGGATGCTGGGCAGCCGAGCACGGGTGCCAAAGAGGTTCCATTGTAATGGACTTTGAGTTGGGAAATGGAGGAGCGACAGCAATGCGGATGGCACCGTTGCAAAGCTGACTTTCTGCAGAAGAGGCACAGCTCAAGTTTTTTGCCCTGGCTCTTCGGCTGTGGGAGCAGAGGCCAACCGTTCGTGCTCTACTCCCTGGGATGCTGGGCAGCCGAGCACGGGTGCCAAAGAGGTTCCATTGTAATGGACATTGTTTTGGCAAGTCGAGGAGCGACAGCAATGCGGATGGCACCGTTGCAAAGCTGACTTTCTGCAGAAGAGGCACAGGTCAAGTTTTTTGCCCTGGCTCTTCGGCTGTGTGAGCAGAGGCCAACCGTTCGTGCTCTACTCCATGGGATGCTGGGCAGCCGAGCACGGGTGCCAAAGATGTTCCATTGTAATGGACTTTGAGTTGGGAAATCTTGGTGCGACAGCAAACCGGATGGCACCGTTGCAAAGCTGACTTTCTGCAGAAGTGGCAGAGCTCAAGTTTTTTGCCCTGGCTCTTCGGCTGTGGGAGCAGAGGCCAACCATTCGTGCTCTACTGCCTGGGATGCTGGGCAGCCGAGCACGGGTGCCAAAGAGGTTCCATTTTAATGGACTTTGAGTTGGGAAAAGGAGGAGCGACAGCAATGCGGTTGGCACCCTTTCAAAGCTGACTTTCTGCAGAAGAGGCACAGCTCAAGTTTTTTGCCCTGACTCTTCGGCTGTGGGAGCAGAGGCCAACCGTTCGTGCTCTACTCCCTGGGATGCTGGGCAGCCGAGCACGGGTGAAAAAAAAAGAGGTTCCTTTGTAATGGACTTTGAGTTGGGAAATGGAGGAGCGACAGCAATGCGGATGGCACCGTTGCAAAGCTGACTTTCTGCAGAAGAGGCACAGCTCAAGTTTTTTGCCCTAGCTCTTCGGCTGTGGGAGCAGAGGCCAACCGTTCGTGCTGTACTCCCTGGGATGCTGGGCAGCCGAGCACGGGTGCCAAAGAGGTTCCATTGTAATGGACTTTGAGTTGGGAAATGGAGGAGCGACAGCAATGCGGATGGCACCGTTGCAAAGCTGACTTTTGTGCAGAAGAGGCACAGCTCAGTTTTTTTGCCCTGGCTCTTCGGCTGTGGGAGCAGAGGCCAACCGTTCGTGCTCTACTCCCTGGGATGCTGGGCAGCCGAGCACGGGTGCCAAAGAGGTTCCATTGTAATGGACTTTGAGTTGGGAAGTCGAGGAGCGACAGCAATGCGGATGGCACCGTTGTCAAGCTGACTTTCTGCAGAAGAGGCACAGCTCAAGTTTTTTGCCCTGGCTCTTCGGCTGTGGGAGCAGAGGCGAAGCATTCGTGCTCTACTCCCTGGGATGCTGGGCAGCCGAGCACGGGTGCCAAAGAGGTTCCATTGTAATGGACTTTGAGTTGGGAAATGGAGGAGCGACAGCAATGCAGATGGCACCGTTGCAAAGCTGACTTTCTGCAGAAGAGGCACAGCTCAAGTTTTTTGCCCTGGCTCTTCGGCTGTGGGAGCAGAGGCCAACCGTTCGTGCTCTACTCCCTGGGATGCTGGGCAGCTGAGCACGGGTGCCAAAGAGGTTCCATTGTAATGGACTTTGAGTTGGGAAATGGAGGAGCGACAGCAATGCGGATGGCACCGTTGCAAAGCTGACTTTCTGCAGAAGAGGCACAGCTCAAGTTTCTTGCCCTGGCTCTTCGGCTGTGGGAGCAGAGGCCAACCGTTCGTGCTCTACTCCCTGGGATGCTGGGCAGCGGAGCACGGGTGCCAAAGAGGTTCCATTGTAATGGACTTTGAGTTGGGAAATGGAGGAGCGACAGCAATGCGGATGGCACCGTTGCAAAGCTGACTTTCTGCAGAAGAGGCACAGCTCAAGTTTTTTGCCCTGGCTCTTCGGCTGTGGGAGCAGAGGCCCACCGTTCATGCTGTACTCCCTGGGATGCTGGGCAGCCGAGCACGGGTGCCAAAGAGGTTCCATTGTAATGGACTTTGAGTTGGGAAATGGAGGAGTGACAGCAATGCGGATGGCACCGTTGCAAAGCTGACTTTCTGCAGAAGAGGCACAGCTCAAGTTTTTTGCCCTAGCTCTTCGGCTGTGGGAGCAGAGGCCGACCATTCGTGCTCTACTTCCTGGGATGCTGGGCAGCCGAGCACGGGTGCCAAAGAGGTTCCATTGTAATGGACTTTGAGCTGGGAAGTCGAGGAGCGACAGCAATGCGGATGGCACCGTTGCAAAGCTGACTTTCTGCAGAAGAGGCACAGCTCAAGTTTCTTGCCCTGGCTCTTCGGCTGTGGGAGCAGAGGGCAACCATTCGTGCTCTACTCCCTGGGATGCTGTGCAGCCGAGCACGGGTGCCAAAGAGGTTCCATTGTAATGGACTTTGAGTTGGGAAATGGAGGAGCGACAGCAATGCGGATGGCACCGTTGCAAAGCTGACTTTCTGCAGAAGAGGCACAGCTCAAGTTTTTTGCCCTGGCTCTTCGGCTGTGGGAGCAGAGGCCAACCGTTCGTGCTCTACTCCCTGGGATGCTGGGCAGCCGAGCACGGGTGCCAAAGAGGTTCCATTGTAATGGACTTTGAGTTGGGAAGTCGAGGAGCGACAGCAATGCGGATGGCACCGTTGCCAAGCTGACTTTCTGCAGAAGAGGCACAGCTCAAGTTTTTTGCCCTTTCTCTTCGGCTGTGGGAGCACAGGCCAACCATTCGTGCTCTACTCCCTGGGATGCTGGGCAGCCGAGCACGAGTGCCAAAGATGTTCCATTGTAATGGACTTTGAGTTGGGAAATGGAGGAGCGACAGCAATGCGGATGGCACCGTTGCAAAGCTGACTTTCTGCAGAAGAGGCACAGCTCAAGTTTTTTTGCCCTGGCTCTTCGGCTGTGGGAGCAGAGGCCAACCGTTCGTGCTCTACTCCCTGGGATGCTGGGCAGCCGAGCACGGGTGCCAAAGAGGTTCCATTGTAATGGACTTTGAGTTGGGAAATGGAGGAGCGACAGCAATGCGGATGGCACCGTTGCCAAGCTGACTTTCTGCAGAAGAGACACAGCTCAAGTTTTTTGCCCTGGCTCTTCAGCTGTGGGAGCAGAGGCCAACCGTTCGTGCTCTACTCCCTGGGATGCTGGGCAGCCGAGCACGGGTGCAAAAAAAAGAGGTTCCATTGTAATGGACTTTGAGTTGGGAAATGGAGGAGCGACAGCAATGCGGATGGCACCGTTGCAAAGCTGACTTTTGTGCAGAAGAGGCACAGCTCAGTTTTTTTGCCCTGGCTCTTCGGCTGTGGGAGCAGAGGCCAACCGTTCGTGCTCTACTCCCTGGGATGCTGGGCAGCCGAGCACGGGTGCCAAAGAGGTTCCATTGTAATGGACTTTGAGTTGGGAAGTCGAGGAGCGACAGCAATGCGGATGGCACCGTTGTCAAGCTGACTTTCTGCAGAAGAGGCACAGCTCAAGTTTTTTGCCCTGGCTCTTCGGCTGTGGGAGCAGAGGCGAAGCATTCGTGCTCTACTCCCTGGGATGCTGGGCAGCCGAGCACGGGTGCCAAAGAGGTTCCATTGTAATGGACTTTGAGTTGGGAAATGGAGGAGCGACAGCAATGCAGATGGCACCGTTGCAAAGCTGACTTTCTGCAGAAGAGGCACAGCTCAAGTTTTTTGCCCTGGCTCTTCGGCTGTGGGAGCAGAGGCCAACCGTTCGTGCTCTACTCCCTGGGATGCTGGGCAGCTGAGCACGGGTGCCAAAGAGGTTCCATTGTAATGGACTTTGAGTTGGGAAATGGAGGAGCGACAGCAATGCGGATGGCACCGTTGCAAAGCTGACTTTCTGCAGAAGAGGCACAGCTCAAGTTTCTTGCCCTGGCTCTTCGGCTGTGGGAGCAGAGGCCAACCGTTCGTGCTCTACTCCCTGGGATGCTGGGCAGCCGAGCACGGGTGCCAAAGAGGTTCCATTGTAATGGACTTTGAGTTGGGAAATGGAGGAGCGACAGCAATGCGGATGGCACCGTTGCAAAGCTGACTTTCTGCAGAAGAGGCACAGCTCAAGTTTTTTGCCCTGGCTCTTCGGCTGTGGGAGCAGAGGCCCACCGTTCATGCTGTACTCCCTGGGATGCTGGGCAGCCGAGCACGGGTGCCAAAGAGGTTCCATTGTAATGGACTTTGAGTTGGGAAATGGAGGAGTGACAGCAATGCGGATGGCACCGTTGCAAAGCTGACTTTCTGCAGAAGAGGCACAGCTCAAGTTTTTTGCCCTAGCTCTTCGGCTGTGGGAGCAGAGGCCGACCATTCGTGCTCTACTTCCTGGGATGCTGGGCAGCCGAGCACGGGTGCCAAAGAGGTTCCATTGTAATGGACTTTGAGCTGGGAAGTCGAGGAGCGACAGCAATGCGGATGGCACCGTTGCAAAGCTGACTTTCTGCAGAAGAGGCACAGCTCAAGTTTCTTGCCCTGGCTCTTCGGCTGTGGGAGCAGAGGGCAACCATTCGTGCTCTACTCCCTGGGATGCTGTGCAGCCGAGCACGGGTGCCAAAGAGGTTCCATTGTAATGGACTTTGAGTTGGGAAATGGAGGAGCGACAGCAATGCGGATGGCACCGTTGCAAAGCTGACTTTCTGCAGAAGAGGCACAGCTCAAGTTTTTTGCCCTGGCTCTTCGGCTGTGGGAGCAGAGGCCAACCGTTCGTGCTCTACTCCCTGGGATGCTGGGCAGCCGAGCACGGGTGCCAAAGAGGTTCCATTGTAATGGACTTTGAGTTGGGAAGTCGAGGAGCGACAGCAATGCGGATGGCACCGTTGCCAAGCTGACTTTCTGCAGAAGAGGCACAGCTCAAGTTTTTTGCCCTTTCTCTTCGGCTGTGGGAGCACAGGCCAACCATTCGTGCTCTACTCCCTGGGATGCTGGGCAGCCGAGCACGAGTGCCAAAGATGTTCCATTGTAATGGACTTTGAGTTGGGAAATGGAGGAGCGACAGCAATGCGGATGGCACCGTTGCAAAGCTGACTTTCTGCAGAAGAGGCACAGCTCAAGTTTTTTTGCCCTGGCTCTTCGGCTGTGGGAGCAGAGGCCAACCGTTCGTGCTCTACTCCCTGGGATGCTGGGCAGCCGAGCACGGGTGCCAAAGAGGTTCCATTGTAATGGACTTTGAGTTGGGAAATGGAGGAGCGACAGCAATGCGGATGGCACCGTTGCCAAGCTGACTTTCTGCAGAAGAGACACAGCTCAAGTTTTTTGCCCTGGCTCTTCAGCTGTGGGAGCAGAGGCCAACCGTTCGTGCTCTACTCCCTGGGATGCTGGGCAGCCGAGCACGGGTGCAAAAAAAAGAGGTTCCATTGTAATGGACTTTGAGTTGGGAAATGGAGGAGCGACAGCAATGCGGATGGCACCGTTGCAAAGCTGACCTTCTGCAGAAGAGGCACAGCTCAAGTTTCTTGCCCTGGCTCTTCGGCTGTGGGAGCAGAGGCCAACCGTTCGTGCTCTACTCCCTGGGATGCTGGGCAGCCGAGCACGGGTGCCAAAGAGGTTCCATTGTAATGGACTTTGAGTTGGGAAATGGAGGAGCGACAGCAATGCGGATGGCACCGTTGCAAAGCTGACTTTCTGCAGAAGAGGCACAGCTCAAGTTTCTTGCCCTGGCTCTTCGGCTGTGGGAGCAGAGGCCAACCGTTCGTGCTCTACTCCCTGGGATGCTGGGCAGCCGAGCACGGGTGCCAAAGAGGTTCCATTGTAATGGACTTTGAGTTGGGAAATGGAGGAGCGACAGCAATGCAGATGGCACCATTGAAAGCTGACTTTCTGCAGAAGAGGCAGAGCTCAATTTTTTTGCCCTGGCTCTTCGGCTGTGGGAGCAGAGGCCCACCGTTCATGCTGTACTCCCTGGGATGCTGGGCAGCCGAGCACGGGTGCCAAAGAGGTTCCATTGTAATGGACTTTGAGTTGGGAAATGGAGGAGTGACAGCAATGCGGATGGCATCGTTGCAAAGCTGACTTTCTGCAGAAGAGGCACAGCTCAAGTTTTTTGCCCTAGCTCTTCGGCTGTGGGAGCAGAGGCCGACCATTCGTGCTCTACTTCCTGGGATGCTGGGCAGCCGAGCACGGGTGCCAAAGAGGTTCCATTGTAATGGACTTTGAGCTGGGAAGTCGAGGAGCGACAGCAATGCGGATGGCACCGTTGCAAAGCTGACTTTCTGCAGAAGAGGCACAGCTCAAGTTTCTTGCCCTGGCTCTTCGGCTGTGGGAGCAGAGGCCAACCATTCGTGCTCTACTCCCTGGGATGCTGTGCAGCCGAGCACGGGTGCCAAAGAGGTTCCATTGTAATGGACTTTGAGTTGGGAAATGGAGGAGCGACAGCAATGCGGATGGCACCGTTGCAAAGCTGACTTTCTGCAGAAGAGGCACAGCTCAAGTTTTTTGCCCTGGCTCTTCGGCTGTGGGAGCAGAGGCCAACCGTTCGTGCTCTACTCCCTGGGATGCTGGGCAGCCGAGCACGGGTGCCAAAGAGGTTCCATTGTAATGGACTTTGAGTTGGGAAGTCGAGGAGCGACAGCAATGCGGATGGCACCGTTGCAAAGCTGACTTTCTGCAGAAGAGGCACAGCTCAAGTTTTTTGCCCTTTCTCTTCGGCTGTGGGAGCACAGGCCAACCATTCGTGCTCTACTCCCTGGGATGCTGGGCAGCCGAGCACGAGTGCCAAAGATGTTCCATTGTAATGGACTTTGAGTTGGGAAATGGAGGAGCGACAGCAATGCGGATGGCACCGTTGCAAAGCTGACTTTCTGCAGAAGAGGCACAGCTCTGTTTTTTTGCCCTGGCTCTTCGGCTGTGGGAGCAGAGGCCAACCGTTCGTGCTCTACTCCCTGGGATGCTGGGCAGCCGAGCACGGGTGCCAAAGAGGTTCCATTGTAATGGACTTTGAGTTGGGAAATGGAGGAGCGACAGCAATGCGGATGGCACCGTTGCCAAGCTGACTTTCTGCAGAAGAGACACAGCTCAAGTTTTTTGCCCTGGCTCTTCGGCTGTGGGAGCAGAGGCCAACCGTTCGTGCTCTACTCCCTGGGATGCTGGGCAGCCGAGCACGGGTGCAAAAAAAAGAGGTTCCATTGTAATGGACTTTGAGTTGGGAAATGGAGGAGCGACAGCAATGCGGATGGCACCGTTGCAAAGCTGACCTTCTGCAGAAGAGGCACAGCTCAAGTTTCTTGCCCTGGCTCTTCGGCTGTGGGAGCAGAGGCCAACCGTTCGTGCTCTACTCCCTGGGATGCTGGGCAGCCAAGCACGGGTGCCAAAGAGGTTCCATTGTAATGGACTTTGAGTTGGGAAATGGAGGAGCGACAGCAATGCAGATGGCACCATTGCAAAGCTGACTTTCTGCAGAAGAGGCACAGCTCAAGTTTTTTGCCCTGGCTTTTCGGCTGTGGGAGCAGAGGCCCACCGTTCATGCTGTACTCCCTGGGATGCTGGGCAGCCGAGCACGGGTGCCAAAGAGGTTCCATTGTAATGGACTTTGAGTTGGGAAATCGAGGAGCGACAGCAATGCGGATGGCACCGTTGCAAAGCTGACTTTCTGCAGAAGAGGCACAGCTCAAGTTTTTTGCCCTGCCTCTTCGGCTGTGGGAGCAGAGGCCGACCATTCGTGCTCTACTCCCTGGGACGCTGGGCAGCCGAGCACGGGTGCCAAAGAGGTTCCATTGTAATGGACTTTGAGTTGGGAAGTCGAGGAGCGACAGCATTGCGGATGGCACCGTTGCAAAGCTGGCTTTCTGCAGAAGAGGCACAGCTCAAGTTTTTTGCCCTGGCGCTTCGGCTGTGGAAGCAGAGGCCAACCGTTCGTGCTCTATTCCCTGGGATGCTGGGCAGCCGAGCACCGGTGCCAAAGAGGTTCCATTGTAATGGACTTTGAGTTGGGAAATGGAGGAGCGACAGCAATGCGGATGGCACCGTTGCAAAGCTGACTTTCTGCAGAAGAGGCACAGCTCAGTTTTTTTGCCCTGGCTCTTCGGCTGTGGGAGCAGAGGCCAACCATTCGTGCTCTACTCCCTGGGATGCTGGGCAGGCGAGCACGGGTGCCAAAGAGTTTCCATTGTAATGGACTTTGAGTTGGGAAATGGAGGAGCGACAGCAATGCGGATGGCACCGTTGCAAAGCTGACATTCTGCAGAAGAGGCACAGCTCAAGTTTTTTGCCCTTTCTCTTCGGCTGTGGGAGCAGAGGCCAACCATTCGTGCTCTACTCCCTGGGATGCTGGGCAGCCGAGCACGGGTGCCAAAGAGGTTCCATTGTAATGGACTTTGAGTTGGGAAATGGAGGAGCGACAGCAAACCGGATGGCACCGTTGCCAAGCTGACTTTCTGCAGAAGAGGCACAGCTCAAGTTTTTTGCCCTGGCTCTTCGGCTGTGGGAGCAGAGGCCAACCGTTCGTGCTCTACTCCCTGGGATGCTGGGCAGCCGAGCACGGGTGCCAAAGAGGTTCCATTCTAATGGACTTTGAGTTGGGAAGTCGAGGAGCGACAGCAATGTGGATGGCACCGTTGCCAAGCTGACTTTCTGCAGAAGAGGCACAGCTCAAGTTTTTTGACCTGGCTATTCGGCTGTGGGAGCAGAGGCCAACCGTTCGTGCTCTACTCTCTGGGATGCTGGGCAGCCAGGAAGTAGTGCCAAAGAGGTTCCATTGTAATGGACTTTGAGTTGGGAAATGGAGGAGCGACAGCAATGCGGATGGCACCGTTGCAAGCTGACATTCTACAGAAGAGGCGCAGCTCAAATTTTTTGCCCTGGCTCTTCGGCTGTGGGAGCAGAGGCCAACCTTTCGTGCTCTACTCCCTGGGATGCTGGGCAGCCGAGCACGGGTGCCAAAGAGGTTCCATTGTAATGGACTTTGAGTTGGGAAATGGAGGAGCGACAGCGATGCGGATGGCACCGTTGCCAAGCTGACTTTCTGCAGAAGAGGCACAGCTCAAGTTTTTTGCCCTGGCTCTTCGGCTGTGGGAGCAGAGGCCAACCATTCGTGCTCTACTCCCTGGGATGCTGGGCAGCGGAGCACGGGTGCCAAAGAGGTTCCATTGTAATGGACTTTGAGTTGGGAAATGGAGGAGCGACAGCAATGCGGATGGCACCGTTGCAAGCTGACATTCTGCAGAAGAGGCACAGCTCAAGTTTTTTGCCCTGGCTCTTCGGCTGTGGGAGCAGAGGCCAACCATTCGTGCTCTACTCCCTGGGATGCTGGGCAGCCGAGCACGGGTGCCAAAGAGGTTCCATTGTAATGGACTTTGAGTTGGGAAATGGAGGAGCGACAGCAATGCGGATGGCACCGTTGCCAAGCTGACTTTCTGCAGAAGAGGCACAGCTCAAGTTTTTTGCCCTGGCTCTTCGGCTGTGGGAGCAGAGGCCAACCATTCGTGCTCTACTCCCTGGGATGCTGGGCAGCCGAGCACGGGTGCCAAAGAGGTTCCATTGTAATGGACTTTGAGTTGGGAAATGGAGGAGCGACAGCAATGCGGATGGCACCGTTGCAAAGCTGACTTTCTGCAGAAGAGGCAGAGCTCAAGTTTTTTGCCCTGGCTCTTCGGCTGTGGGAGCAGAGGCCAACCGTTCGTGCTCTACTCCCTGGGATGCTGGGCAGCCGAGCACGGGTGCCAAAGAGGTTCCATTGTAATGGACTTTGAGTTGGGAAATGGAGGAGCGACAGCAATGCAGATGGCACCGTTGCAAAGCTGACTTTCTGCAGAAGAGGCACAGCTCAAGTTTTTTGCCCTGGCTCTTCGGCTGTGGGAGCAGAGGCCAACCGTTTGTGCTCTACTCCCTGGGATGCTGGGCAGCCGAGCACGGGTGCCAAAGAGGTTCCATTGTAATGGACTTTGAGTTGGGAAATGGAGGAGCGACAGCAATGCGGATGGCACCGTTGCAAAGCTGACTTTCTGCAGAAGAGGCAGAGCTCAAGTTTTTTGCCCTGGCTCTTCGGCTGTGGGAGCAGAGGCCAACCGTTCGTGCTCTACTCCCTGGGATGCTGGGCTGCCCAGCACGGGTGCCAATAAAGTTCCATTGTAATGGACTTTGAGTTGGGAAATGGAGGAGCGACAGCAATGCGGATGGCACCGATGCAAAGCTGACTTTCTGCAGAAGAGGCACAGCTCAAGTTTTTTGCCCTGGCTCTTCGGCTGTGGGAGCAGAGGCCAACCATTCGTGCTCTACTCCCTGGGATGCTGGGCAGCGGAGCACGGGTGCCAAAGAGGTTCCATTGTAATGGACTTTGAGTTGGGAAATGGAGGAGCGACACCAATGCGGATGGCACCGTTGCAAAGCTGACTTTCTGCAGAAGAGGCACAGCTCAGGTTTTTTGCCCTGGCTCTTCAGCTGTAGGAGCAGAGGCCAACCGTTCGTGCTCTACTCCCTGGGATGCTGTGCAGCCGAGCACGGGTGCCAAAGAGGTTCCATTGTAATGGACTTTGAGTTGGGAAATGGAGGAGCGACAGCAATGCGGATGGCACCGTTGCAAAGCTGACTTTCTGCAGAAGAGGCACAGCTCAAGTTTTTTGCCCTGCCTCTTCGGCTGTGGGAGCAGAGGCGAAGCATTCGTGCTCTACTCCCTGGGATGCTGGGCAGCCGGGAAGGAGTGCCAAAGTGGTTCCATTGTAATGGACTTTGAGTTGGGAAATGGAGGAGCGACAGCAATGAGGATGGCACCGTTGCAAAGTTGACTTTCTGCAGAAGAGGCACAGCTCAAGTTTTTTGCCCTGGCTCTTCGGCTGTGGGAGCAGAGGCCAACCGTTCGTGCTCTACTCCCTGGGATGCTGGGCAGCCGAGCACGAGTGCCAAAGAGGTTCCATTGTAAGGGACTTTGAGTTGGGAAATGGAGGAGCGACAGCAATGCGGATTGCACCGTTGCAAAGCTGACTTTCTGAAGAAGAGGCACAGCTCAAGTTTTTTGCCTGGCTCTTCGGCTGTGGGAGCAGAGGCCAACCGTTGGTGCTGTACTCCCTGGGATGCTGGGCAGCCGAGCACGGGTGCCAAAGAGGTTCCATTGAAATGGACTTTGAATTGGGAATTGGAGGAGCGACAGCAATGCAGATGGCACCGTTGGAAAGCTGACCTTCTGCAGAAGAGGCACAGCTCAAATTTTTTGCCCTGGCTCTTTGGCTGTGGGAGCAGAGGCGAAGCATTCGTGCTCTACTCCCTGGGATGCTGGGCAGCCGGGAAGGAGTGCCAAAGTGGTTCCATTGTAATGGACTTTGAGTTGGGAAATGGAGGAGCGACAGCAATGCAGATGGCACCGTTGCAAAGCTGACTTTCTGCAGAAGAGGCAGAGCTCAAGTTTTTTGCCCTGGCTCTTCGGCTGTGGGAGCAGAGGCCAACCGTTCGTGCTCTACTCCCTGGGTTGCTGGGCAGCCGAGCACGGGTGCCAAAGACATTCCATTGTAATGGACTTTGAGTTGGGAAATGGAGGAGCGACAGCGATGCGGATGGCACCGTTGCAAAGCTGCCTTTCTGCAGAAGAGGCACAGCTCAAATTTTTTGCCCTGGCTCTTCGGCTGTGGGAGCAGAGGCCAACCATTTGTGCTCTACTCCCTGGGATGCTGGGCAGCCGGGAAGGAGTGCCAAAGAGGTTCCATTGTAATGGACTTTGAGTTGGGAAATGGAGGAGCGACAGCAATGCGGATGGCACCGTTGCAAAGCTGACTTTCTGCAGAAGAGACACAGCTCAAGTTTTTTGCCCTGGCTCTTCGGCTGTGGGAGCAGAGGCCTAGCATTCGTGCTCTACTCCCTGGGATGCTGGGCAGCCGAGCACGGGTGCCAAAGAGGTTCCATTGTAATGGACTTTGAGTTGGGAAATGGAGGAGCGACAGCAATGAGGATGGCACCGTTGCAAAGCTGACTTTCTGCAGAAGAGGCACAGCTCAAGTTTTTTGCCCTGGCTCTTCGGCTCTGGGAGCAGAGGCCAACCGTTCGTGCTCTACTCCCTGGGATGCTGGGCAGCCGAGCACGGGTGCCAAAGAGGTTCCATTGTAATGGACTTTGAGTTGGGAAATGGAGGAGCGACAGCAATGCGGATGGCACCGTTGCAAAGCTGACTTTCTGCAGAGGAGTCACAGCTCAAGTTTTTTGCCCTGGCTCTTCGGCTGTGGGAGCAGAGGCCAACCGTTCGTGCTCTACTCCCTGGGATGCTGGGCAGCCGAGCACGGGTGCCAAAGTGGTTCCATTGTAATGGACTTTGAGTTGGGAAATGGAGGAGCGACAGCAATGCGGATGGCACCGTTGCAAAGCTGCCTTTCTGCAGAAGGGGCACAGCTCAAGTTTTTTGCCCTGGCTCTTCGGCTGTGGGAGCAGAGGCCAACCGTTCGTGCTCTACTCCCTGGGATGCTGGGCAGCCGAGCACGGGTGCCAAAGAGGTTCCATTGTAATGGACTTTGAGTTGGGAAATGGAGGAGCGACAGCAATGCGGATGGCACCGTTGCCAAGCTGACTTTCTGCAGAAGAGGCACAGCTCAAGTTTTTTGCCCTGGCTCTTCGGCTGTGGGAGCAGAGGCCAACCGTTCGTGCTCTACTCCCTGGGATGCTGGGCAGCCGAGCACGGGTGCCAAAGTGGTTCCATTGTAATGGACTTTGAGTTGGGAAATGGAGGAGCGACAGCAATGCGGATGGCACCGTTGCAAAGCTGACTTTCTGCAGAAGAGGCACAGCTCAAGTTTTTTGCCCTGGCTCTTCGGCTGTGGGAGCAGAGGCCAACCGTTCGTGCTCTACTCCCTGGGATGCTGGGAAGCCGAGCACGGGTGCCAAAGAGGTTCCATTGTAATGGACTTTGAGTTGGGAAATGGAGGAGTGACAGCAATGCAGATGGCACCGTTGCAAAGCTGACTTTCTGCAGAAGAGGCACAGCTCAAGTTTTTTGCCCTGGCTCTTTGGCTGTGGGAGCAGAGGCCAACCGTTCATGCTCTACTCCCTGGGATGCTGGGCAGCCGAGCACGGGTGCGAAAGTGGTTCCATTGTAATGGACTTCGAGTTGGGAATTGGTGGAGCGACAGCAATGCGGATGGCACCGTTGCAAAGCTGACTTTCTGCAGAAGAGGCACAGCTCAAGTTTTTTGCCCTGGCTCTTTGGCTGTGGGAGCAGAGGCGAAGCATTCTTGCTCTACTCCCTGGGATGCTGGGCAGCCGAGCACGGGTGCCAAAGAGGTTCCATTGTAATGGACTTTGAGTTGGGAAATGGAGGAGCGACAGCAATGCAGATGGCACCGTTGCAAAGCTGACTTTCTGCAGAAGAGGCACAGCTCAAGTTTTTTGCCCTGGCTCTTCGGCTGTGGGAGCAGAGGCCAACCGTTTGTGCTCTACTCCCTGGGATGCTGGGCAGCCGAGCACGGGTGCCAAAGAGGTTCCATTGTAATGGACTTTGAGTTGGGAAATGGAGGAGCGACAGCAATGCGGATGGCACCGTTGCAAAGCTGACTTTCTGCAGAAGAGGCAGAGCTCAAGTTTTTTGCCCTGGCTCTTCGGCTGTGGGAGCAGAGGCCAACCGTTCGTGCTCTACTCCCTGGGATGCTGGGCTACCCAGCACGGGTGCCAATAAAGTTCCATTGTAATGGACTTTGAGTTGGGAAATGGAGGAGCGACAGCAATGCGGATGGCACCGATGCAAAGCTGACTTTCTGCAGAAGAGGCACAGCTCAAGTTTTTTGCCCTGGCTCTTCGGCTGTGGGAGCAGAGGCCAACCATTCGTGCTCTACTCCCTGGGATGCTGGGCAGCGGAGCACGGGTGCCAAAGAGGTTCCATTGTAATGGACTTTGAGTTGGGAAATGGAGGAGCGACAGCAATGCGGATGGCACCGTTGCAAGCTGACATTCTGCAGAAGAGGCACAGCTCAAGTTTTTTGCCCTGGCTCTTCGGCTGTGGGAGCAGAGGCCAACCATTCGTGCTCTACTCCCTGGGATGCTGGGCAGCCGAGCACGGGTGCCAAAGAGGTTCCATTGTAATGGACTTTGAGTTGGGAAATGGAGGAGCGACAGCAATGCGGATGGCACCGTTGCAAAGCTGACTTTCTGCAGAAGAGGCACAGCTCAAGTTTTTTGCCCTGGCTCTTCGGCTGTGGGAGCAGAGGCCAACCGTTCGTGCTCTACTCCCTGGGATGCTGGGCAGCTGAGCACGGGTGCCAAAGAGGTTCCATTGTAATGGACTTTGAGTTGGGAAATGGAGGAGCGACAGCAATGCAGATGGCACCGTTGCAAAGCTGACTTTCTGCAGAAGAGGCACAGCTCAAGTTTTTTGCCCTGGCTCTTCGGCTGTGGGAGCAGAGGCCAACCGTTTGTGCTCTACTCCCTGGGATGCTGGGCAGCCGAGCACGGGTGCCAAAGTGGTTCCATTGTAATGGACTTTGAGTTGGGAAATGGAGGAGCGACAGCAATGCGGATGGCATCGTTGCAAAGCTGACTTTCTGCAGAAGAGGCAGAGCTCAAGTTTTTTGCCCTGGCTCTTCGGCTGTGGGAGCAGAGGCCAACCGTTCGTGCTCTACTCCCTGGGATGCTGGGCTGCCCAGCACGGGTGCCAATAAAGTTCCATTGTAATGGACTTTGAGTTGGGAAATGGAGGAGCGACAGCAATTCGGATGGCACCGATGCAAAGCTGACTTTCTGCAGAAGAGGCACAGCTCAAGTTTTTTGCCTGGCTCTTTGGCTGTGGGAGCAGAGGCCAACCGTTGGTGCTGTACTCCCTGGGATGCTGGGCAGCCGAGCACGGGTGCCAAAGAGGTTCCATTGAAATGGACTTTGAGTTGGGAATTGGAGGAGCGACAGCAATGCAGATGGCACCGTTGGAAAGCTGACCTTCTGCAGAAGAGGCACAGCTCAAATTTTTTGCCCTGGCTCTTTGGCTGTGGGAGCAGAGGCGAAGCATTCGTGCTCTACTCCCTGGGATGCTGGGCAGCCGGGAAGGAGTGCCAAAGTGGTTCCATTGTAATGGACTTTGAGTTGGGAAATGGAGGAGCGACAGCAATGCAGATGGCACCGTTGCAAAGCTGACTTTCTGCAGAAGAGGCAGAGCTCAAGTTTTTTGCCCTGGCTCTTCGGCTGTGGGAGCAGAGGCCAACCGTTCGTGCTCTACTCCCTGGGTTGCTGGGCAGCCGAGCACGGGTGCCAAAGACATTCCATTGTAATGGACTTTGAGTTGGGAAATGGAGGAGCGACAGCGATGCGGATGGCACCGTTGCAAAGCTGACTTTCTGCAGAAGAGGCACAGCTCAAATTTTTTGCCCTGGCTCTTCGGCTGTGGGAGCAGAGGCCAACCATTTGTGCTCTACTCCCTGGGATGCTGGGCAGCCGGGAAGGAGTGCCAAAGAGGTTCCATTGTAATGGACTTTGAGTTGGGAAATGGAGGAGCGACAGCAATGCGGATGGCACCGTTGCAAAGCTGACTTTCTGCAGAAGAGACACAGCTCAAGTTTTTTGCCCTGGCTCTTCGGCTGTGGGAGCAGAGGCCTAGCATTCGTGCTCTACTCCCTGGGATGCTGGGCAGCCGAGCACGGGTGCCAAAGAGGTTCCATTGTAATGGACTTTGAGTTGGGAAATGGAGGAGCGACAGCAATGAGGATGGCACCGTTGCAAAGCTGACTTTCTGCAGAAGAGGCACAGCTCAAGTTTTTTGCCCTGGCTCTTCGGCTCTGGGAGCAGAGGCCAACCGTTCGTGCTCTACTCCCTGGGATGCTGGGCAGCCGAGCACGGGTGCCAAAGAGGTTCCATTGTAATGGACTTTGAGTTGGGAAATGGAGGAGCGACAGCAATGCGGATGGCACCGTTGCAAAGCTGACTTTCTGCAGAGGAGTCACAGCTCAAGTTTTTTGCCCTGGCTCTTCGGCTGTGGGAGCAGAGGCCAACCGTTCGTGCTCTACTCCCTGGGATGCTGGGCAGCCGAGCACGGGTGCCAAAGTGGTTCCATTGTAATGGACTTTGAGTTGGGAAATGGAGGAGCGACAGCAATGCGGATGGCACCGTTGCAAAGCTGCCTTTCTGCAGAAGGGGCACAGCTCAAGTTTTTTGCCCTGGCTCTTCGGCTGTGGGAGCAGAGGCCAACCGTTCGTGCTCTACTCCCTGGGATGCTGGGCAGCCGAGCACGGGTGCCAAAGAGGTTCCATTGTAATGGACTTTGAGTTGGGAAATGGAGGAGCGACAGCAATGCGGATGGCACCGTTGCCAAGCTGACTTTCTGCAGAAGAGGCACAGCTCAAGTTTTTTGCCCTGGCTCTTCGGCTGTGGGAGCAGAGGCCAACCGTTCGTGCTCTACTCCCTGGGATGCTGGGCAGCCGAGCACGGGTGCCAAAGTGGTTCCATTGTAATGGACTTTGAGTTGGGAAATGGAGGAGCGACAGCAATGCGGATGGCACCGTTGCAAAGCTGACTTTCTGCAGAAGAGGCACAGCTCAAGTTTTTTGCCCTGGCTCTTCGGCTGTGGGAGCAGAGGCCAACCGTTCGTGCTCTACTCCCTGGGATGCTGGGCAGCCGAGCACGGGTGCCAAAGAGGTTCCATTGTAATGGACTTTGAGTTGGGAAATGGAGGAGTGACAGCAATGCAGATGGCACCGTTGCAAAGCTGACTTTCTGCAGAAGAGGCACAGCTCAAGTTTTTTGCCCTGGCTCTTTGGCTGTGGGAGCAGAGGCCAACCGTTCATGCTCTACTCCCTGGGATGCTGGGCAGCCGAGCACGGGTGCGAAAGTGGTTCCATTGTAATGGACTTCGAGTTGGGAATTGGTGGAGCGACAGCAATGCGGATGGCACCGTTGCAAAGCTGACTTTCTGCAGAAGAGGCACAGCTCAAGTTTTTTGCCCTGGCTCTTTGGCTGTGGGAGCAGAGGCGAAGCATTCTTGCTCTACTCCCTGGGATGCTGGGCAGCCGGGAAGGAGTGCCAAAGATGTTCCATTGTAATGGACTTTGAGTTGGGAAATGGAGGAGCGACAGCAATGCGGATGGCACCGTTGCAAAGCTGACCTTCTGCAGAAGAGGCACAGCTCAAGTTTTTTGCCCTGGCTCTTTGGCTGTGGGAGCAGAGGCGAAGCATTCGTGCTCTACTCCCTGGGATGCTGGGCAGCCGGGATGGAGTGCCAAAGTGGTTCCATTGTAATGGACTTTGAGTTGGGAAATGGAGGAGCGACAGCAATGCAGATGGCACCGTTGCAAAGCTGACTTTCTGCAGAAGAGGCAGAGCTCAAGTTTTTTGCCCTGGCTCTTCGGCTGTGGGAGCAGAGGCCAACCGTTCGTGCTCTACTCCCTGGGTTGCTGGGCAGCCGAGCACGGGTGCCAAAGACGTTCCATTGTAATGGACTTTGAGTTGGGAAATGGAGGAGCGACAGCAAACTGGATGGCACCGTTGCAAAGCTGCCTTTCTGCAGAAGAGGCACAGCTCAAATTTTTTGCCCTGGCTCTTTGGCTGTGGGAGCAGAGGCCAACCATTTGTGCTCTACTCCCTGGGATGCTGGGCAGCCGGGAAGGAGTGCCAAAGAGGTTCCATTGTAATGGACTTTGAGTTGGGAAATGGAGGAGCGACAGCAATGCGGATGGCACCGTTGCAAAGCTGACTTTCTGCAGAAGAGACACAGCTCAAGTTTTTTGCCCTGGCTCTTCGGCTGTGGGAGCAGAGGCCTAGCATTCGTGCTCTACTCCCTGGGATGCTGGGCAGCCGAGCACGGGTGCCAAAGAGGTTCCATTGTAATGGACTTTGAGTTGGGAAATGGAGGAGCGACAGCAATGCGGATGGCACCGCTGCAAAGCTGACTTTCTGCAGAAGAGGCACAGCTCAAGTTTTTTGCCCTGGCTCTTCGGCTCTGGGAGCAGAGGCCAACCGTTCGTGCTCTATTCCCTGGGATGCTGGGCAGCCGAGCACGGGTGCCAAAGAGGTTCCATTGTAATGGACTTTGAGTTGGGAAATGGAGGAGCGACAGCAATGAGGATGGCAGCGTTGCAAAGCTGACTTTCTGCAGAGGAGTCACAGCTCAAGTTTATTGCCCTGGCTCTTCGGCTGTGGGAGCAGAGGCCAACCTTTCGTGCTCTACTCCCTGGGATGCTGGGCAGCCGAGCACGGGTGCCAAAGAGGTTCCATTGTAATGGACTTTGAGTTGGGAAATGGAGGAGCGACAGCAATGCGGATGGCACCGTTGCAAAGCTGACTTTCTGCAGAAGAGGCACAGCTCAAGTTTTTTGCCCTGGCTCTTCGGCTGTGGGAGCAGAGGCCAACCGTTCGTGCTCTACTCCCTGGGATGCTGGGCAGCCGAGCACGGGTGCCAAAGAGGTTCCATTGTAATGGACTTTGAGTTGGGAAATGGAGGAGCGACAGCAATGCGGATGGCACCGTTGCCAAGCTGACTTTCTGCAGAGGAGTCACAGCTCAAGTTTTTTGCCCTGGCTCTTCGGCTGTGGGAGCAGAGGCCAACCGTTCGTGCTCTACTCCCTGGGATGCTGGGCAGCCGAGCACGGGTGCCAAAGTGGTTCCATTGTAATGGACTTTGAGTTGGGAAATGGAGGAGCGACAGCAATGCGGATGGCACCGTTGCAAAGCTGACTTTCTGCAGAAGAGGCACAGCTCAAGTTTTTTGCCCTGGCTCTTCGGCTGTGGGAGCAGAGGCCAACCGTTCGTGCTCTACTCCCTGGGATGCTGGGCAGCCGAGCACGGGTGCCAAAGAGGTTCCATTGTAATGGACTTTGAGTTGGGAAATGGAGGAGTGACAGCAATGCAGATGGCACCGTTGCAAAGCTGACTTTCTGCAGAAGAGGCACAGCTCAAGTTTTTTGCCCTGGCTCTTTGGCTGTGGGAGCAGAGGCCAACCGTTCATGCTCTACTCCCTGGGAGGCTGGGCAGCCGAGCACGGGTGCGAAAGTGTTTCCATTGTAATGGACTTCGAGTTGGGAATTGGTGGAGCGACAGCAATGCGGATGGCACCGTTGCAAAGCTGACTTTCTGCAGAAGAGGCACAGCTCACGTTTTTTGCCTGGCTCTTTGGCTGTGTCAGCAGAGGCGAAGCATTCTTGCTCTACTCCCTGGGATGCTGGGCAGCCGGGAAGGAGTGCCAAAGTGGTTCCATTGTAATGGACTTTGAGTTGGGAAATGGAGGAGCGACAGCAATGCGGATGGCACCGTTGCAAAGCTGACTTTCTGCAGAAGAGGCACAGCTCAAGTTTTTTGCCCTGGCCCTTTGGCTGTGGGAACAGAGGCCAACCGTTCGTGCTCTACTCCCTGGGATGCTGGGCAGCCGAGCACGGGTGCCAAAGAGGTTCCATTGTAATGGACTTTGAGTTGGGAAATGGAGGAGCGACAGCAATGCGGATGGCACCGTTGCAAAGCTGACTTTCTGCAGAAGAGGCACAGCTCAAGTTTTTTTCCCTGGCTCTTTGGCTGTGGGAGCAGAGGCGAAGCATTCGTGCTCTACTCCCTGGGATGCTGGGCAGCCGAGCACGGGTGCCAAAGTGGTTCCATTGTAATGGACTTTGAGTTGGGAAATGGAGGAGCGACAGCAATGTGGATGGCACCGTTGCAAAGCTGACTTTCTGCAGAAGAGGCACAGCTCAAGTTTTTTGCCCTGGCTCTTCACCTGTGGGAGCAGAGGCCAACCGTTCGTGCTCTACTCCCTGGGATGCTGGGCAGCCGAGCACGGGTGCCAAAGAGGTTCCATTGTAATGGACTTTGAGTTGGGAAATCGAGGAGCGACAGCGATGCGGATGGCACCGTTGCAAAGCTGACTTTCTGCAGAAGAGGCACAGCTCAGGTTTTTTGCCCTGGATCTTCGGCTGTAGGAGCAGAGGCCAACCGTTCGTGCTCTACTCCCTGGGATGCTGGGCAGCCGAGCACGGGTGCCAAAGAGGTTCCATTGTAATGGACTTTGAGTTGGGAAATGGAGGAGTGACAGCAATGAGGATGGCACCGTTGCAAAGCTGACTTTCTGCAGAAGAGGCACAGCTCAAGGTTTTTGCCCTGGCTCTTCGGCTGTGGGAGCAGAGGCCAACTGTTGGTGCTGTACTCCCTGGGATGCTGGGCAGCCGAGCACGGGTGCCAAAGAGGTTCCATTGTAATGGACTTTGAGTTGGGAATTGGAGGAGCGACAGCAATGCAGATGGCACCGTTGCAAAGCTGACATTCTGCAGAAGAGGCACAGCTCAAATTTTTTGCCCTGGCTCTTTGGCTGTGGGAGCAGAGGCGAAGCATTCGTGCTCTACTCCCTGGGATGCTGGGCAGCCGGGATGGAGTGCCAAAGTGGTTCCATTGTAATGGACTTTGAGTTGGGAAATGGAGGAGCGACAGCAATGCAGATGGCACCGTTGCAAAGCTGACTTTCTGCAGAAGAGGCACAGCTCAAGTTTTTTGCCCTGGCTCTTCGGCTGTGGGAGCAGAGGCCAACCGTTCGTGCTCTACTCCCTGGGTTGCTGGGCAGCCGAGCACGGGTGCCAAAGACATTCCATTGTAATGGACTTTGAGTTGGGAAATGGAGGAGCGACAGCAAACTGGATGGCACCGTTGCAAAGCTGCCTTTCTGCAGAAGAGGCACAGCTCAAATTTTTTGCCCTGGCTCTTCGGCTGTGGGAGCAGAGGCCAACCATTTGTGCTCTACTCCCTGGGATGCTGGGCAGCCGGGAAGGAGTGCCAAAGAGGTTCCATTGTAATGGACTTTGAATTGGGAAATGGAGGAGCGACAGCAATGCGGATGGCACCGTTGCAAAGCTGACTTTCTGCAGAAGAGGCACAGCTCAAGTTTTTTGCCCTGGCTCTTCGGCTGTGGGAGGAGAGTCCTAGCATTCGTGCTCTACTCCCTGGGATGCTGGGCAGCCGAGCACGGGTGCCAAAGAGCTTCCATTGTAATGGACTTTGAGTTGGGAAATGGAGGAGCGACAGCAATGCGGATGGCACCGTTGCAAAGCTGACTTTCTGCAGAAGAGGCACAGCTCAAGTTTTTTGCCCTGGCTCTTCGGCTGTGGGAGCAGAGGCCAACCATTCGTGCTCTACTCCCTGGGATGCTGGGCAGCCGAGCACGGGTGCCAAAGAGGTTCCATTGTAATGGACTTTGAGTTGGGAAATGGAGGAGCGACAGCAATGAGGATGGCAGCGTTGCAAAGCTGACTTTCTGCAGAGGAGTCACAGCTCAAGTTTTTTGCCCTGGCTCTTCGGCTGTGGGAGCAGAGGCCAACCGTTCGTGCTCTACTCCCTGGGATGCTGTGCAGCCGAGCACGGGTGCCAAAGAGGTTCCATTGTAATGGACTTTGAGTTGGGAAATGGAGGAGCGACAGCAATGCGGATGGCACCGTTGCAAAGCTGACTTTCTGCAGAAGAGGCACAGCTCAAGTTTTTTGCCCTGGCTCTTTGGCTGTGGGAGCAGAGGCGAAGCATTCGTGCTCTACTCCCTGGGATGCTGGGCAGCCGAGCACAGGTGCCAAAGATGTTCCATTGTAATGGACTTTGAGTTGGGAAATCGAGGAGCGACAGCAATGTGGATGGCACCGTTGCAAAGCTGACTTTCTGCAGAAGAGTCACAGCTCAAGTTTTTTGCCCTGGCTCTTCGGCTGTGGGAGCAGAGGCCAACCGTTCGTGCTCTACTCCCTGGGATGCTGGGCAGCCGAGCACGGGTGCCAAAGAGGTTCCATTGTAATGGACTTTGAGTTGGGAAATGGAGGAGCGACAGCAATGCGGATGGCACCATTGCCAAGCTGACTTTCTGCAGAAGAAGCACAGCTCAAGTTTTTTGCCCTGGCTCTTCGGCTGTGGGAGCAGAGGCCAACCATTCGTGCTCTACTCCCTGGGATGCTGGGCAGCCGAGCATGGATGCCAAAGATGTTCTGATACGCGGAGAGACTCCACAGCTCGTAAATGTTGTAAAGTAGGTATGCTTTTATTCAGCGCTGAGGTGCATCGGGATCGCTCCTTCAAAGTATGTTCACGTCAGTGTCATTTTCCCGCTACATTTATCCTCCAAAGTTACACGTCTATACATATTCATGATCTATCCCCGCTTCGTATTATAATGAGCTAAAAGGTCCTTTGCACATGCGCAGTGCCTCCCCGAGGTCATGGGTGAGGGTCTCAGGATGAAGTAAATGAGTCTTCCTCTTGTGGGCAGGGGTCTTCAAGATGAAGTAAACGAGTCTTCCTCTTCTTAAACTTTTCACCTTTGTCACATCTGGATGCCCCAGGGATTACACAAGTAGCTGAAACCAGCCATATCTGTCTGTCTTTGGATTAACTGATAAGTAGAGAAGAATGAGAAGGAACAGTAGAATGGGCCAACTGATATGTAGATGTGGTGAGGAGAAGGAGAAGAATGGTAAGGAGGATGGGTCAACTGATAAGGAGGATGTGCAGAAGAATGGTATGTAGAAGGCAATTTATGTTTAGTGGGGCCCCTAAATTCCACAGCCTTCCAGGCGCTAGCGTTTCTTATATCAAGCCCCCTTGTATCAGTCCCCCCTTTTCTATAAAGTGAGTAAATTCTTTTACTATTTTATGATTATTATTTACGACAGAGCTATCCATGTTCCTTCTATTGATTTATGGAATAGCTTCAATATATATTGTATTACACACGGTACAATCATTAAAATGAATAATACTATCACTAAGATTAGAAGACCTTGTTTAAGTATGTCCTTGAACCATCCAGTAATTCCTAGGCTATTTAGCCATTTATCCAGTCCGCCTCCAACAATTCTAAGCTTCTACGGAGGCTCCTTCTTGGACTAAATGTCTTTTGGAGGCTGCAAACAGGGACAATTTACCTAGATAACATGGTCCCCCAAAAGGTTTGGAAGGAATTCCTGGCCATGCATGGTCTCCACATATCAAGAAATATCCTGGGGGTAGAGCTTTGGGTATTTTGTCATTGTATTGTAACTCGTTTGACCATGTACTAAAAGTTATGCAGCGCTGATTGGTTCTGTCAGATCCCAGGAGTTGGAATTCTTGCATCGGGATTGGGCTGATGCAATTATCCAACTGGTTCCTCGAGCCCTTTTGACCATTTCGGTTACTGTGGTAAAATTTAGAATCGAGTCATCCCTTTCCTTTACCCATCCCCGAAAATCAAAGGGGCTCAAGTATGGTACACCAATTAAGCATGTTTGAAAAGGATTTCCCACCCGTGCCAAGGTCAAAACAGAAATCAGTAGCCCCAGTCTTGTTTGTCCATGTGAGCCAGATATTAGTGTTTCCATGGAACACTCTATCTTTCGTGAGTTAGTTTTAATTTCACGGCCCTTTCCACCTTGGTTCGAGATCTTCTTCTTTTCCTGTGGGTCTGAAAGATTTTATATACACATAATCTCCAGGTTGTGTATTATGTACGGGACTATCCAGTCCTCTGCTTCGAGTTCCAGCCACATGTTTTTCAATTTTTCTGAGTTGTTTTCCTCACTCTATTATATAGTTATTCATAGTTTCTTCTCCCACTTGGGGAGACGGTCCTTGTTGGACCCCATGTGGTCTTCCATACAGAATTTCGAAAGGACTCAACCCTTCTCGAGTTCTTGGTTTAGCTCGAATTCTCAACAGAGTTAATGGAAGTGCCTGGGGCCAAGGTAGGCTGGCCTCCTGACCCAATTTCACAATTTGTTGTTTAATTAAATGGTTCATTTTCTCCACCTGACTACTTGACTGAGGGTGGTAGGGAGTATGAAGTTGCCAATCGATACCTAAATATTTGCTAATTTGTTGTACCACATTTGAAATAAAATGTGGTCCTCTGTCTGAAGATGCAGTGGCTGGAACTCCGTATCGTGGTATTATCTCCTGTAACAATATCTTAGTTACCTCCCGGGTCTTTGCACTTCTTGTTGGAAAGGCTTCTGGCCAACCTGAAAAGGTGTCTGTTAGGACTAACAAATGTCTATACCCCCCTTTTCGTGGCAGTTCTGTGAAGTCAATCTGCCATTGTTGACCTGGTCCATTACCTCTTCCAATTTGACCTATTTTAAGTTTGGGGGCATTTTTGGGGTTTGTTTGAAGGCAAAGGTCACATTGTTGAGTTACTTGTTGAATGGTAGCATACAAATTTCTAGCCATGATTTTGTTTATTAAATACTTATGTAAGGCATCCACTCCCCAGTGTGTTTTCTGATGCTCATTTCTTACTAATGCCCATAACAAAGAAGAGGGGACAACTATTTTCCCTTCCGGTGTGTGAGCCCACCCCTCCTTATTTAGTATTCCATCCTGATCTGTAATTAGTTTCTGATCTTCCTTACTGTAATTTGGCTTACCTTCCAAAGGAATTTTCCCATCAGAAATTAGGGCTCCTTCAATAATTACCTCTCCTTTTGCTGCTTCTTTTGCCTCTCTGTCCGCCAGCTCATTTCCTTCTTTCTGCTTCGAACTCACTCTCTGGTGTGCCTTAATGTGCATAATTGCTACCTTCTCAGGTAGTTGGACTGCTTCCAACAATCTCACTACCTCTTGTGCATGTTTGATGTTTTTTCCGTGCGAATTCAACAGTCCTCTTTCTTTCCAGATGGCTCCATGTGCATGCACAACTCCAAACGCGTATCTTGAGTCTGTATAGATGTTTATCGCATATCCAGCGTGTCGTTTCCCACTGATGACATAGCTGCTTCCATCAGTAAACCAGGTTTCTGCGTTGTCCAAAGAGGTATCTTTCAGGTCTGGACGGCTGGAGTATGTGTCCTCAATGGTTTTCAGACAGTCATGATGTATAGGTTGTCCTTCGTTTAGCCTCTTTTGTCCATTGAAGATCTCCGCTGAGAAAAGAAGCTGGATTGACAATGTTAGTTGTTAGTATTTCTATATCATCCTGTTCCACCATGATGGCTTGATATCTCAGGAACCTCTGATGGGAGAGCCAATGTCCGCCTTTTACTTCCGGTACTGCAGACACTGTATGGGACACTAGCACTGTTATTTTCTGGCCCAGGGTGAATTTGTGTGCTTCTTGGACATTCAGCACAACTGCTGCCACTGCTCTAAGGCACCCAGGCCACCCTTTAGCTGTAGAGTCCAATTGCTTAGAAAAATAAGCAACTGCTCACCGATATGGGCCCAAGTCCTGAGCTAGTGTTCCCAAGGCAATCCCCTGTCTCTCGTGAGAAAACAAAAAGAATGGTTTACTCACGTCTGGAAGTCCTAGGGCTGGAGCTGACATGAGAGCATTCTTTAGTTGGTCCATCAGCAATGAGTGCATATAGAGGCTTTACATGCAACCCTTAGTTGTCTGAGGCTTTGGGGTCTGGCATATTGCCTCTTTACGGCTCCGTCCCAAAGTTCGCTGTCCGGCACTTATCTCATAGCCCAAGTAAATTACCTTTTGTTTCACTATTTGGGCCTTTTTCTTGGATACTCTGCATCCCTGAAGTCTCAAAAGTTTAATAGGCTTACCATCCAGGCCACACAAGCTTTCTCTGTCTGGGTAGCGATTCAGATGTCATCTACATACTGCAATAGTTTTCCTTCTTCAGGTGGGGCCTCCCAGGATTCTAGATCTTTTGCCAGTTGTTCTCCAAACAGGATGGGGCTGTTTTTGAATACTTGAGGCAGCACCGTCCATGTGAGGTGAGTTCTGCATCCACTCCTAGGGTTTTCCCATTCAAATGCAAAGATTTTCTGGCTGGCTTCGTGGAGAGGGAGGCAAAAGAAGGCATCTTTCAAATCTAAAACAGTAAACCAAGTTAGCTCTGGTGCTAGGCATGTTAACAGGGTATATGGATTTGCTACCACAGGGTAAAGATCTTCGGTTACTTTGTTGACAGCTCGTAAGTCCTGTACTATCCGATGTGTCCCGTCAGGTTTACGGACTGGTAAAATAGGATGTTAAAATCAGACTGGTACTCCTTTAATAGCCCTATCTGCAAGAAGTTTTCAATTATTGGGCAGATTCCTTCCCTGTCTTCCTTTTTCAAAGGGTATTGTTTGACCCTGACTGCCTGTTTCCCTTCCTTGAGCTTGACCTGTATCGGGGGTGCATTTTTGGCTTTTCCGGGTATATCCGTAGCCCATGCTCCTGGAAATTTTTGGTCTAATACATCCTCTCTAATCTTTTTCCCCTGTTTGGTGTGTAATTAAAATTAAACTTAGCACTTCTATGTCCTTAAGGTGATCTCGCCTTCATTGAAGGTGATGACTCCCCCAATTGTTCTAATAAATCCCTTCCCAAGAGGGCCTTTGGGGAGTTAGGCATATATAAAAATTTGTGAATGCCCCCTTGTTAATGGTCTATAAAAATACACCTTTTCACTTTGGCCAGTTGCTCCTTTTACAGTAATATATTCATCCCCTAAAGGTATCAGGGCTTTAGTTAAAACTGAATATGTTGCACCCTTATCAACTAAAAATTCCACTTCCTCTTTATCCCCTAGCTTCACTATAACCAGTGGATCTGCTAGGGAAGATTCCCCCGGTCCCCATCAGTCTAGTTCCAATTCAGTCACCGTCACCGGAGCCACCCCCATGGCACTCCCCCCAGGGCAGTCTCACTTCCAACGTCCGAACTCCCCATAGCACGCACACCGATCCGGTTCCACACAAAAAGAGCCCGCTCCCCCACCTCCGCCTGACCCGGCACTCATCCTAGGCTTAAACACAGGAGCTACCCGAGCTCCCCTCCTTTCCCCCTTTGTTTTCCTTTTTTTTTTTTTTTTTTTTTTTTCTTTCTCACAGTTGCTCACCCTGCTCTGCAGGCGCTCCAGATGCCTGCCTCTGCAGCAGCACTTCTGGTTTAACCCCTTCTTAACTCTGAATGTGAATCTGCTGCTTGTTGCCAGTGACAGCAATCTCTTCCTCCTTATCAATATCTGATAGGACAGATATAGAGGCTGCTCCTCTTGGAGGTACTTGTGATACATAATTTTCCTATCTATCTACCTGATTACTGATTTTTAACTTTAAACATCATTTCCCCAGTATCACAACCTGAACAACATCTCTCCATCTTAACTTTCCGTTTCTCCCTGTCCTTTTCCAAAGCCCAATTTAAGGGATCTGGCGGAGCTATATTAATTTTGCATTGCATCTGTCACTCCGGGTGGTTTCTTAAAGCGAAAAACGTATCTGCATACTTCATATTTCATCTCACTTCCCTTCCCTTCTTAAAAAATAACATTAGTTGTAACATAATATTATAATCCAATGTCCCATTAAGTGGCCACTTCGCCCCATCTTCTAATTTATAGAGAGGCCACCATTGATTACAGTACTTAATTAGGGTTCTCTTGTAATATTTCCTTACTTTGGTTTGTTCCCATTTTATCTTCTTCTTTTTAACCACGCCTCCTCAAATTCCTCTGATACTCTTTTTTACAAATCCTTTCCCAGTTTTCCCTTTCTAACTTCCCGGAGGTCCTCCGGGACTTTGTGGCTTACTCCACAAAGTAATCGTTTTATTTCTGGTCCCAAAGAATAACCGATTGGGAGACTATAATTTCCCCCCCCCCGCCAGAGTTTCGTAAGACACCCCGAGCAATATCCGCCCCCCCACTGGTACCCTGAGTGGCTGTAAAAGTGGAATTTACACCGAGAGCACTGCCACAATATCCACGTGAAATACCACCTGTAATATACAGTTACACTCCCACAGGGCACACAGGGAAACCCCTCGTTCTTGTATCTAGATGCACATTCTGCATATCTTATTAGAGGCTCGAGTTCTGCTATTTGGCGTAAAGCTATCCACTGCGGGAGGGGTAGCCGGACCCTCCCCCACTTTCTATGCCGCTTAATGGTTACACACAGACAAGACACACAGGACGGCTCCGGCAGCTCCGGCTGCTATGTTGCTGACGGAACTGACGCACGACACACAGGGCAGCTCCGGCTGCTCCGGTTGCTATGTTACACACAAACAAAACACACAGGGCACTTCCGGCAACTCCGGCTGCTACACACACAGAAAAAACCACACAGGACAGTTTTGGGCAGCTCCGGCTTATGCTGACACCCAGGGCAGCTCCGGCTGCTATGCTGCTTACGGGACTGACACAGACAAGACACACAGGGCAGACAAACATAGACGCTTCGTCCACCTCCGGCCGCTCTCCTCGCGGAGACACGGAACCGCGGATTAGGACTCCACACTCGCTTCGTAGCTATGCTACGTCTCAATCACACACAAACACTTACACACGGGATCCCACACACTCACACTGTGGTTCCGCTTACCCTTCTCCTGCTTCTATGGTAGCAGGTCCGTCCTGGCTCCCAAAACTTGAGATGCAGCGGAGACCTGGTGGGTTCGCCTACCCTTCACCTGCTTCCCTTAGCAGGTCCATCCTGGCTCCCAAAACTTGGGATGCAGCGAAAACCCGGACTCGCCCGATCCGCTCTCAGGATCGCTAGCAGCCGCTCTATCGGTCGACGAGCCCCTTGCTTGCAAGCCCTACCTACCAAGGGGAACTTCGCTGTACGCCAGACATCTCTGCACGCCTTACCAGCAGCCCCGGGCCACGCGTACGACTTATAGGCCCCCAAATTACGACCTATAGGCCCCAAAAATTACAGATTCTAAGCATACCGTTTTCCGCAGCCTGCACAGGTTGTTGTCTGTTCCTGCAGTGAGCGGGCAAGAAGCGGAGCTCCTCCAGGCAAGTGGCCTGGGGCGCCTAGGATATCCGCCCCTCAGCCGATCCTGCAGTCGAACAGACGATCTCCTGCCTGGCTCGCCAAATTGATACGCGGAGAGACTCCACAACTCGTAAAAGTTGTAAAGTAGGTATGCTTTTATTCAGCGCTGAGGTGCATCGGGATCGCTCCTTCAAAGTATGCACACCTCAGTGTCATTTTCCCGCTACATTTATCCTCCAAAGTTACACGCCTATACATATTCATGATCTATCCCCGCTTCGTATTATAATGAGCTAAAAGGTCCTTTGCACATGCGCAGTGCCTCCCCGAGGTCATGGGTGAGGGTCTCAGGATGAAGTAAATGAGTCTTCCTCTTGTGGGCAGGGGTCTTCAAGATGAAGTAAACGAGTCTTCCTCTTCTTAAACTTTTCACCTTTGTCACATCTGGATGCCCCAGGGATTACACAAGTAGCTGAAACCAGCCATATCTGTCTGTCTTTGGATTAACTGATAAGTAGAGAAGAATGAGAAGGAACAGTAGAATGGGCCAACTGATATGTAGATGTGGTGAGGAGAAGGAGAAGAATGGTAAGGAGGATGGGTCAACTGATAAGGAGGATGTGCAGAAGAATGGTATGTAGAAGGCAATTTATGTTTAGTGGGGCCCCTAAATTCCACAGCCTTCCAGGCGCTAGCGTTTCTTATATCAAGCCCCCTTGTATCATTTCCATTGTAATGGAATTTGAGTTGGGAAATGGAGGAACGACAGCAATGCGGATGGCACTGTTGCAAAGCTGACTTTCTGCAGAAGAGGCACAGCTCAAATTTTTTGCCCTGGCTCTTCGGTTGTGGGAGCAGAGGCCAACCGTTCGTGCTCTACTCCCTGGGATGCTGGGCAGCCGAGCACGGGTGCCAAAGAGGTTCCATTGTAATGGACTTTGAGTTGGGAAATGGAGGAGCAACCGCAATGCAGATGGCACCGTTGCAAAGCTGACCTTCTGCAGAAGAGGCACAGCTCAAGTTTTTTGCCCTGGCTCTTCGGCTGTGAGAGCAGAGGCCAACCGTTCGTGCTGTACGGCTTGAGATGCTGGGCAGCCGAG
This sequence comes from Psittacula echo, assembly GCF_963264785.1. NCBI lineage: Eukaryota > Metazoa > Chordata > Aves > Psittaciformes > Psittacidae > Psittacula > Psittacula echo. Next base: position 1,840,094 of record NC_137748.1, read on the forward strand.
CACGGGTGCCAAAGAGGTTCCATTGTAATGGACTTTGAGTTGGGAAATGGAGGAGCGACAGCAATGCGGATGGCACCGTTGCAAAGCTGCCATTCTGCAGAAGAGGCACAGATCAAGTTTTTTGCCCTGGCTCTTCGGCTGTGGGAGCAGAGGCCAACCGTTCGTGCTTTACTCCCTGGGATGCTTGGCAGCCGAGCACGGGTGCCAAAGAGGTTCCATTGTAATGGACTTTAAGTTGGGATATCGAGGAGTTACAGCATTGTGGATGGCACCGTTGCCAAGCTGACTTTCTGCAGAAGAGGCACAGCTCAAGTCTTTTGCCCTGGCTCTTCGGCTGTGGGAGCAGAGGCCAACCGTTCGTGCTCTACTCCCTGGGATGCTGGGCAGCGGAGCACGGGTGCCAAAGAGGTTCCATTGTAATGGACTTTGAGTTGGGAAATGGAGAAGCGACAGCAATGCGGATGGCACCGTTGCAAAGCTGCCTTTCTGCAGAAGAGGCACAGCTCAAGTTTTTTGCTGTGGCTCTTCGGCTGTGGGAGCAGAGGCCAACCGTTCGTGCTCTACTCCCTGGGATGCTGGGCAGCCGAGCACGAGTGCCAAAGAGGTTGCATTGTAATGGACTTTGAGTTGGGAAATGGAGGAGCGACAGCAATGCAGATGGCACCATTGCAAAGTTGACTTTCTGCAGAAGAGGCACAGCTCAAGTATTTTGCCCTGGCTCTTTGGCTGTGGGAGCAGAGGCCAAATGTTCGTGCTCTACTCCCTGGGATGCTGGGCAGCCGAGCACGGGTGCCAAAGAGGTTCCATTGTAATGGACTTAGAGTTGGGAAATGGAGGAGGAACAGCAATGCAGATGGCACCGTTGCAAAGCTGACTTTCTTCAGAAGAGGCACAGCTCAAGTTTTTTGCCCTGGCTCTTCGGCTGTGGGAGCAGAGGCCAACCGTTCGTGCTCTACTCCCTGGGAGGCTGGGCAGCCGAGCACGGGTGCCAAAGAGGTTCCATTTTAATGGACTTTGAGTTGGGAAATGGAGGAGCGACAGCAATGCGGATGGCACCGTTGCCAAGCTGACTTTCTGCAGAAGAGGCACAGCTCAAGTTTTTTGCCCTGGCTCTTCGGCTGTGGGAGCAGAGGCCAACCGTTCGTGCTCTACTCCCTGGGATGCTGGGCAGCCGAGCACGGGTGCCAAAGTGGTTCCATTGTAATGGACTTTGAGTTGGGAAATCGAGGAGCGACAGCAATGCGGATGGCACCGTTGCAAAGCTGACCGTCTGCAGAAGAGGCACAGCTCAAGTTTTTTGCCCTGGCTCTTCGGCTGTGGGAGCAGAGGCCAACCGTTCGTGCTCTACTCCCTGGGATGCTGGGCAGCCGAGCACGGGTGCCAAAGAGGTTCCATTGTAATGGACTTTGAGTTGGGAAATGGAGGAGCGACAGCAATGCAGATGGCACCGTTGCAAAGCTGACTTTCTTCAGAAGAGGCACAGCTCAAGTTTTTTACCGTAGCTCTTCGGCTGTGGGAGCAGAGGCCAACCGTTCGTGCTGTACTGCCTAGGATGCTGGGCAGCCGAGCACGGGTGCCAAAGAGGTTCCATTGTAATGGACTTTGAGTTGGGAAATGGAGGAGCGACAGCAATGCGGATGGCACTGTTGCAAAGCTGACTTTCTTCAGAAGAGGCACAGCTCAAGTTTTTTGCCCTGGCTCTTCGGCTGTGGGAGCAGAGGCGAAGCATTCGTGCTCTACTCCCTGGGATGCTGGGCAGCCGAGCACGGGTGCCAAAGAGGTTCCATTTTAATGGACTTTGAGTTGGGAAATGGAGGAGCGACAGCAATGCGGATGGCACCGTTGCCAAGCTGACTTTCTGCAGACGAGGCACAGCTCAAGTTTTTTGCCCTGGCTCTTCGGCTGTGGGAGCAGAGGCGAAGCATTCGTGCTCTACTCCCTGGGATGCTGGGCAGCCGAGCACGGGTGCCAAAGAGGTTCCATTGTAATGGATTTTGAGTTGGGAAATGGAGGAGCGACAGCAATGCGGATGGCACCGTTGCAAAGCTGACTTTCTGCAGAAGAGGCACAGCTCAAGTTTTTTGCCCTGGCTCTTCGGCTGTGGGAGCAGAGGCCAACCGTTCGTGCTCTACTCCCTGGGATGCTGGGCAGCCGAGCACGGGTGCCAAAGAGGTTCCATTGTAATGTACTTTGAGTTGGGAAATGGAGGAGCGACAGCAATGCGGATGGCACCGTTGCAAAGCTGCCATTCTGCAGAAGAGGCACAGCTCAAGTTTTTTGCCCTGGCTCTTCGGCTGTGGGAGCAGAGGCCAACCGTTCGTGCTCTACTCCCTGGGAGGCTGGGCAGCCGAGCACGGGTGCCAAAGAGGTTCCATTTTAATGGACATTGAGTTGGGAAATGGAGGAGCAACAGCAATGCAGATGGCACCGTTGCAAAGCTGACTTTCTGCAGAACAGGCACAGCTCAAGTTTTTTGCCCTGGCTCTTCAGCTGTGGGAGCAGAGGCCAACCGTTCGTGCTCTACTCCCTGGGATGCTGGGCAGCCGAGCACGGGTGCCAAAGAGGTTCCATTGTAATGGACTTTGAGTTGGGAAATCGAGGAGCGACAGCAATGCGGATGGCACTGTTGCAAAGCTATCTTTCTGCAGAAGAGGCACAGCTCAAGTTTTTTGCCCTGGCTCTTCGGCTGTGGCAGCAGAGGCCAACCGTTCGTGCTCTACTCCCTGGGATGCTGGGCAGCCGAGCACGGGTGCCAAAGAGGTTCCATTGTAATGGACTTTGAGTTGGGAAATGGAGGAGCGACAGCAATGCGGATGGCACCGTTGCCAAGCTGACTTTCTGCAGAAGAGGCACAGCTCAAGTTTTTTGCCCTGGCTCTTCGGCTGTGGGAGCAGAGGCCAACCGTTCGTGCTCTACTCCCTGGGATGCTGGGCAGCCGAGCACGGGTGCCAAAGTGGTTCCATTGTAATGGACTTTGAGTTGGGAAATCGAGGAGCGACAGCAATGCGGATGGCACCGTTGCAAAGCTGACCTTCTGCAGAAGAGGCACAGCTCAAGTTTTTTGCCCTGGCTCTTCGGCTGTGGCAGCAGAGGCCAACCATTCGTGTTCTACTCCCTGGGATGCTGGGCAGCCGAGCACGGGTGCCAAAGAGGTTCCATTGTAATGGACTTTGAGTTGGGAAATGGAGGAGCGACAGCAATGCGGATGGCACAGTGCCAAGCTTACTTTCTGCAGAAGAGGCACAGCTCAAGTTTTTTGCCCTGGCTCTTTGGCTGTGGGAGCAGAGGCCAACCGTTCGTGCTCTACTCCCTGGGATGCTGGGCAGCCGAGCACGGATGAAAAAAAAGAGGTTCCATTGTAATGGACTTTGAGTTGGGAAATGGAGGAGCGACAGCAATGCGGATGGCAGCGTTGCAAAGCTGACTTTCTGCAGAAGAGGCACAGCTCAAGTTTTTTGCCATGGCTCTTCGGCTGTGGGAGCAGAGGCCAACTGTTCGTGCTCTACTCCCTGGGATGCTGGGCAGCCGAGCACGAGTGCCAAAGAGGTTCCATTGTAATGGACTTTGAGTTGGGAAGTTGAGGAGTGACAGCAATGCGGATGGCACCGTTGCAAAGCTGCCATTCTGCAGAAGAGGCACAGCTCATGTTTTTTGCCCTGGCTCTTTGGCTGTGGCAGCAGAGGCCAACCGTTCGTGCTCTACTCCCTGCGATGCTGGGCAGCCGAGCACGGGTGCCAAAGAGGTTCCATTGTAATGGACATTGAGTTGGGAAATGGAGGAGCGACCGCAATGCGGATGGCACCGTTGCAAAGCTGACTTTCTGCAGAAGAGGCAGAGCTCAAGTTTTTTGCCGTGGCTCTTCGGCTGTGGCAGCAGAGGCCAACCGTTCGTGTTCAACTCCCTGGGATGCTGGGCAGCCGAGCACGAGTGCCAAAGAGGTTCCATTGTAATGGACTTTGAGTTGGGAAATGGAGGAGTGACAGCAATGCGGATGGCACAGTGCCAAGCTTACTTTCTGCAGAAGAGGCACAGCTCAAGTTCTTTGCCCTGGCTCTTTGGCTGTGGGAGCAGAGGCCAACCGTTCGTGCTCTACTCCCTGGGATGCTGGGCAGCCGAGCACGGGTGCCAAAGAGGTTCCATTGTAATGGACTTTGAGTTGGGAAATGGAGGAGCGACAGCAATGCGGATGGCAGCGTTGCAAAGCTGACTTTCTGCAGAAGAGGCACAGCTCAAGTTTTTTGCCCTGGCTCTTCGGCTGTGGGAGCAGAGGCCAACCAGTCGTGCTCTACTCCCTGGGATGCTGGGCGGACGGGAAGTAGTACCAAAGATGTTCCATTGTAATGGACTTTGAGTTGGGAAGTTGAGGAGCGACAGCAATGCGGATGGCACCGTTGCCAAGCTGACTTTCTGCAGAAGAGGCACAGCTCAAGTTTTTTGCCCTGGCTCTTCGGCTGTGGGAGCAGAGGCCAACCGTTCGTGCTCTACTCTCTGGGATGCTGGGCAGCCGAGCACGGGTGCCAAAGAGGTTCCATTGTAATGGACTTTGAGTTGGGAAATGGAGGAGCGACAGCAATGCGGATGGCACCGTTGCCAAGCTGACTTTCTGCAGAAGAGGCACAGCTCAAGTTTTTTGCCCTGGCTCTTCGGCTGTGGGAGCAGAGGCCAACCGTTCGTGCTCTACTCCCTGGGATGCTGGGCAGCCGAGCACGGGTGCCAAAGTTGTTCCATTCTAATGGACTTTGAGTTGGAAATTGAGGAGCGAAAGCAATGCGGATGGCACCGTTGCCAAGCTGAATTTCTGCAGAAGAGGCACAGCTCAAGTTTTTTGCCCTGGCTCTTCGGCTGTGGGAGCAGAGGCCAACCGTTCGTGCTCTACTCCCTGGGATGCTGGGCAGCCGAGCACGGGTGAAAAAAAAAGAGGTTCCATTGTAATGGACTTTGAGTTGGGAAATGGAGGAGCGACAGCAATGCGGATGGCACCGTTGCAAAGCTGACTTTCTGCAGAAGAGGCACAGCTCAAGTTTTTTGCCCTGGCTCTTCGGCTGTGGGAGCAGAGGCCAACCGTTCGTGCTCTACTCTCTGGGATGCTGGGCAGCCGAGCACGGGTGCCAAAGAGGTTCCATTGTAATGGACTTTGAGTTGGGAAATGGAGGAGCGACAGCAATGCGGATGGCACCGTTGCAAAGCTGACTTTCTGCAGAAGAGGCAGACCTCAAGTTTTTTGCCCTGGCTCTTCGGCTGTGGGAGCAGAGGCCAACCGTTCGTGCTCTACTCCCTGGGATGCTGGGCAGCCGGGAAGTAGTACCAAAGATGTTCCACTGTAATGGACTTTGAGTTGGGAAATGGAGGAGCGACAGCAATGCGGATGGCACCGTTGCCAAGCTGACTTTCTGCAGAAGAGGCACAGCTCAAGTTTTTTGCCCTGGCTCTTCGGCTGTGGGAGCAGAGGCCAACCGTTCGTGCTCTACTCTCTGGGATGCTGGGCAGCCGAGCACGGGTGCCAAAGAGGTTCCATTGTAATGGACTTTGAGTTGGGAAATGGAGGAGCGACAGCAATGCGGATGGCACCGTTGCCAAGCTGACTTTCTGCAGAAGAGGCACAGCTCAAGTTTTTTGCACTGGCTCTTCGGCTGTGGCAGCAGAGGCCAACCGTTCGTGCTCTACTCCCTGGGATGCTGGGCAGCCGAGCACGGGTGCCAAAGAGGTTCCATTCTAATGGACTTTGAGTTGGAAATGGAGGAGCGAAAGCAATGCGGATGGCACCGTTGCAAAGCTGAATTACTGCAGAAGAGGCACAGCTCAAGTTTTTTGCCCTGGCTCTTCGGCTGTGGGAGCAGAGGTCAACCGTTCGTGCTCTACTCCCTGGGATGCTGGGCAGCCGAGCACGGGTGCCAAAGAGGTTCCATTGTAATGGACTTTGAGTTGGGAAATGGAGGAGCGACAGCAATGCGGATGGCACCGTTGCAAAGCTGACTTTCTGCAGAAGAGGCACAGCTCAAGTTTTTTGCCCTGGCTCTTCGGCTGTGAGAGCAGAGGCCAACCGTTCGTGCTCTAATCCTTGGGATGCTGGGCAGCCGAGCACGGGTGCCAAAGAGGTTCCATTGTAATGGACTTTGAGTTGGGAAATGGAGGAGCAACAGCAATGCGGATGGCACCGTTGCAAAGCTGCCATTCTGCAGAAGAGGCACAGCTCAAGTTTTTTGCCCTGGCTCTTCGGCTGTGAGAGCAGAGGTCAACCGTTCGTGCTCTACTCCCTGCGATGCTGGGCAGCCGAGCACGGGTGCCAAAGAGGTTCCATTGTAATGGACTTTGAGTTGGGAAATCGAGGAGCGACAGCAATGCGGATGGCACCGTTGCCAAGCTGACTTTCTGCAGAAGAGGCACAGCTCAAGTTTTTTGCCCTTGCTCTTTGGCTGTGGCAGCAGAGGCCAACCGTTCGTGGTCTAATCCCTGGGATGCTGGGCAGCCGAGCACGGGTGCCAAAGAGGTTCCATTGTAATGCACTTTGAGTTGGGAAATGGAGGAGCGACAGCAATGCGGATGGCACCGTTGCCAAGCTGACTTTCTGCAGAAGAGGCACAGCTCAAGTTTTTTGCCCTGGCTCTTCGGCTGAGGGAGCAGAGGCCAACCGTTCGTACTCTACTCCCTGGGATGCTGGGCAGCCGAGCACGGGTGCCAAAGAGGTTCCATTGTAATGGACTTTGAGTTGTGAAATGGAGGAGGGACAGCAATGCGGATGGCACCGTTGCAAAGCTGCCATTCTGCAGAAGAGGCACAGCTCAAGTTTTTTGCCCTGGCTCTTCGGCTGTGGCAGCAGAGGCCAACCGTTCGTGCTCTACTCCCTGGGATGCTGGGCAGCCGGGAAGTACTACCAAAGAGGTTCCACTGTAATGGACTTTGAGTTGGGAAATGGAGGAGCGACAGCAATGCGGATGGCACCGTTGCAAAGCTGACCTTCTGCAGAAGAGGCACAGCTCAACTTTTTTGCCCTGGCTCTTCGGCTGTGGCAGCAGAGGCCAACCATTCGTGTTCTACTCCCTGGGATGCTGGGCAGCCGAGCACGGGTGCCAAAGAGGTTCCATTGTAATGGACTTTGAGTTGGGAAATGGAGGAGCGACAGCAATGCGGATGGCACCATTGCAAAGCTGACTTTCTGCAGAAGAGGCACAGCTCCAGTTTTTTGCCCTGGCTCTTCGGCTGCGGGAGCATAGGCCAAATGATCGTGCTCTACTCCCTGGGATGCTGGGCAGCCGAGCACGGTTGCCAAAGAGGTTCCATTGTAATGGACTTTGAGTTGGGAAACCGAGGAGCGACAGCAATGCGGATGGCACCGTTGCAAAGCTGACTTTCTTCAGAAGAGGCACAGTTCAAGTTTTTTGCCGTGGCTCTTCGGCCGTGGGAACAGAGGCCAACCGTTCGTGTTCTACTCCCTGGGATGCTGGGCATCCGAGCACGGGTGCCAAAGAGGTTCCATTGTAATGGACTTTGAGTTGGGAAATGGAGGAGTGACAGCAATGCGGATGGCACCGTTGCAAAGCTGACTTTCTGCAGAAGAGGCACAGCTCAAGTTTTTTGCCCTGGCTCTTCGGCTGTGGGATCAGAGGCCAACCGTTCGTGCTCTACTCTCTGGGATGCTGGGCAGCCGAGCACGGGTGCCAAAGATGTTCCATTGTAATGGACTTTGAGTTGGGAAATCGAGGAGCGACAGCAATGCGGATGGCACAGTGCCAAGCTTACTTTCTGCAGAAGAGGCACAGCTCAAGTTCTTTGCCCTGGCTCTTTGGCTGTGGGAGCAGAGGCCAACCGTTCGTGCTCTACTCCCTGGGATGCTGGGCAGCCGAGCATGGGTGCCAAAGAGGTTCCATTGTAATGGACTTTGAGTTGGGAAATGGAGGATCGACAGCAATGCGGATGGCAGCGTTGCAAAGCTGACTTTCTGCAGAAGAGGCACAGCTCAAGTTTTTTGCCCTGGCTCTTTGGCTGTGGGAGCAGAGGCCAACCAGTCGTGCTCTACTCCCTGGGATGCTGGGCAGCCGGGAAGTAGTACCAAAGATGTTCCATTGTAATGGACTTTGAGTTGGGAAATGGAGGAGCGACAGCAATGCGGATGGCACCGTTGCAAAGCTGACTTTCTGCAGAAGAGGCACAGCTCAAGTTTTTTGCCCTGGCTCTTCGGCTGTGGGAGCAGAGGCCAACCGTTCGTGCTCTACTCTCTGGGATGCTGGGCAGCCGAGCACGGGTGCCAAAGAGGTTCCATTGTAATGGACTTTGAGTTGGGAAATGGAGGAGCGACAGCAATGCGGATGGCACCGTTGCCAAGCTGACTTTCTGCAGAAGAGGCACAGCTCAAGTTTTTTGCCCTGGCTCTTCGGCTGTGGGAGCAGAGGCCAACCGTTCGTGTTCTACTCCCTGGGATGCTGGGCAGCCGAGCACGGGTGCCAAAGTTGTTCCATTCTAATGGACTTTGAGTTGGAAATTGAGGAGCGAAAGCAATGTGGATGGCACCGTTGCCAAGCTGACTTTCTGCAGAAGAGGCACAGCTCAAGTTTTTTGCCCTGGCTCTTCGGCTGTGGGAGCAGAGGCCAACCGTTCGTGCTCTACTCCCTGGGATGCTGGGCAGCCGAGCACGGGTGCCAAAGAGGTTCCATTGTAATGGACTTTGAGTTGGGAAATGGAGGAGCGACAGCAATGCGGATGGCACCGTTGCCAAGCTGACTTTCTGCAGAACAGGCACAGCTCAAGTTTTTTGCCGTGGCTCTTCGTCTGTGGGAGCAGAGGCCAACCGTTCGTGCTCTACTCCCTGGGATGCTGGGCAGCCGAGCACGGGTGCCAAAGAGGTTCCATTGTAATGGACTTTGAGTTGGGAAATGGAGGAGCGACAGCAATGCGGATGGCACTGTTGCCAAGCTGACTTTCTGCAGAAGGGGCACAGCTCAAGTTTTTTGCCCTGGCTCTTCGGCTGTGGCAGCAGAGGCCAACCGTTCGTGTTCTACTCCCTGGGATGCTGGGCAGCCGAGCACGAGTGCCAAAGATGTTCCATTCTAATGGACTTTGAGTTGGAAATTGAGGAGCGAAAGCAATGCGGATGGCACCGTTGCCAAGCTGAATTACTGCAGAAGAGGCACAGCTCAAGTTTTTTGCCCTGGCTCTTCGGCTGTGGGAGCAGAGGCCAACCGTTCGTGCTCTACTCCCTGGGATGCGGGGCAGCCGAGCACGGGTGCCAAAGAGGTTCCATTGTAATGGACTTTGAGTTGGGAAATGGAGGAGCGACAGCAATGCGGATGGCACCGTTGCAAAGCTGACTTTCTGAAGAAGAGGCACAGCTCAAGTTTTTTGCCCTGGCTCTTCGGCTGTGGGAGCAGAGGCCAACCGTTCGTGCTCTACTCCCTGGGATGCTGGGCAGCCGAGCACGGGTGCCAAAGAGGTTCCATTGTAATGGACTTTGAGTTGGGAAATGGAGGAGCAACAGCAATGCGGATGGCACCGTTGCAAAGCTGCCATTCTGCAGAAGAGGCACAGCTCAAGTTTTTTGCCCTGGCTCTTCGGCTGTGGGAGCAGAGGCCAACCGTTCGTGCTCTACTCCCTGGGATGCTGGGCATCCGGGAAGTAGTACCAAAGATGTTCCATTTTAATGGACTTTGAGTTGGGAAATCGAGGATCGAGCGCAATGCGGATGGCACCGTTGCAAAGCTGACTTTCTGCAGAAGAGGCACAGCTCAAGTTTTTTGCCCTGGCTCTTCGGCTGTGAGAGCAGAGGTCAACCGTTCGTGCTCTACTCCCTGCGATGCTGGGCAGCCGAGCACGGGTGCCAAAGTGGTTCCATTGTAATGGACTTTGAGTTGGGAAATGGAGGAGCGACAGCAATGCGGATGGCACCGTTGCCAAGCTGCCATTCTGCAGAAGAGGCACAGCTCAAGTTTTTTGCCCTGGCTCTTCGGCTGAGGGAGCAGAGGCCAACCGTTCGTGCTCTACTCTCTGGGATGCTGGGCAGCCGAGCACGGGTGCCAAAGAGGTTCCATTGTAATGGACTTTGAGTTGTGAAATGGAGGAGCGACAGCAATGCGGATGGCACCGTTGCAAAGCTGCCATTCTGCAGAAGAGGCACAGCTCAAGTTTTTTGCCCTGGCTCTTCGGCTGTGGCAGCAGAGGCCAACCGTTCGTGCTCTACTCCCTGGGATGCTGGGCAGCCGGGAAGTACTACCAAAGAGGTTCCACTGTAATGGACTTTGAGTTGGGAAATGGAGGAGTGACAGCAATGCGGATGGCACCGTTGCAAAGCTGACCTTCTGCAGAAGAGGCACAGCTCAAGTTTTTTGCCCTGGCTCTTCGGCTGTGGCAGCAGAGGCCAACCATTCGTGTTCTACTCCCTGGGATGCTGGGCAGCCGAGCACGGGTGCCAAAGAGGTTCCATTGTAATGCACTTTGAGTTGGGAAATGGAGGAGCGACAGCAATGCGGATGGCACCATTGCAAAGCTGACTTTCTGCAGAAGAGGCACAGCTCCAGTTTTTTGCCCTGGCTCTTCGGCTGCGGGAGCATAGGCCAAATGATCGTGCTCTACTCCCTGGGATGCTGGGCAGCCGAGCACGGGTGCCAAAGTGGTTCCATTGTAATGGACTTTGAGTTGGGTAAACCGAGGAGCGACAGCAATGCGGATGGCACCGTTGCAAAGCTGACTTTCTTCAGAAGAGGCACAGTTCAAGTTTTTTGCCCTGGCTCTTCGGCCGTGGGAGCAGAGGCCAACCGTTCGTGCTCTACTCCCTGGGATGCTGGGCAGCGGAGCACGGGTGCCAAAGAGGTTCCATTGTAATGGACTTTGAGTTGGGAAATGGAGGAGACGCAGCAATGCGGATGGCACCGTTGCAAAGCTGACTTTCTGCAGAAGATTCACAGCTCAATTTTTTTGCCCTGGCTCTTCGGCTGTGGGAGCAGAGGCCAACCGTTCATGCTCTAATCCCTGTGAAGCTGGGCAGCCGAGCACGGGTGCCAAAGAGGTTCCATTGTAATGGACTTTGAGTTGGGAAATCGAGGAGCGACAGCAATGCGGATGGCACAGTGCCAAGCTGACTTTCTGCAGAAGAGGCACAGCTCAAGTTTTTTGCCCTGGCTCTTCGGCTGTGTGAGCAGAGGCCAACCGTTCATGCTCTACTCCCTGGGATGCTGGGCAGCCGAGCACGGGTGCCAAAGAGGTTCCATTGTAATGGACTTTGAGTTGGGAAATCGAGGAGCGACAGCAATGCGGATGGCACAGTGCCAAGCTGACTTTCTGCAGAAGAGGCACAGTTCAAGTTTTTTGCCCTGGCTCTTTGGCTGTGGGAGCAGAGGCCAACCGTTAGTGCTCTACTCCCTGGGATGCTGGGCAGCCGAGCACGGGTGCCAAAGAGGTTCCATTGTAATGGACTTTGAGTTGGGAAATGGAGGAGCGACAGCAATGCGGATGGCAGCGTTGCAAAGCTGACTTTCTGCAGAAGAGGCACAGTTCAAGTTTTTTGCCCTGGCTCTTTGGCTGTGGGAGCAGAGGCCAACCGTTCGTGCTCTACTCCCTGGGATGCTGGGCAGCCGAGCATGGGAGCCAAAGAGGTTCAATTGTAATGGACTTTGAGTTGGGAAGTTGAGGAGCGACAGCAATGCGGATGGCACCGTTGCAAAGCTGACTTTCTGCAGAAGAGGCACAGCTCAAGTTTTTTGCCGTGGCTCTTCGGCTGTGGCAGCAGAGGCCAACTGTTCGTGTTCTACTCCCTGGGATGCTGGGCAGCCGAGCACGGGTGCCAAAGAGGTTCCATTGTAATGGACTTTGAGTTGGGAAATGGAGGAGCAACCGCAATGCGGATGGCACCGTTGCAAAGCTGACTTTCTGCAGAAGAGGCAGAGCTCAAGTTTTTTGCCCTGGCTCTTCGGCTGTGGCAGCAGAGGCCAACCGTTCGTGTTCAACTCCTTGGGATGCTGGGCAGCCGAGCACGAGTGCCAAAGAGGTTCCATTGTAATGGACTTTGAGTTGGGAAATGGAGGAGTGACAGCAATGCGGATGGCACCGTTGCAAAGCTGACTTTCTGCAGAAGAGGCACAGCTCAAGTTTTTTGCCCTGGCTCTTCGGCTGTGGGAGCAGAGGCCAACCGTTCGTGCTCTACTCTCTGGGATGCTGGGCAGCCGAGCACGGGTGCCAAAGATGTTCCATTGTAATGGACTTTGAGTTGGGAAATCGAGGAGCGACAGCAATGCGGATGGCACAGTGCCAAGCTGACTTTCTGCAGAAGAGGCACAGCTCAAGTTCTTTGCCCTGGCTCTTTGGCTGTGGGAGCAGAGGCCAACCGTTCGTGCTCTACTCCCTGGGATGCTGGGCAGCCGAGCATGGGTGCCAAAGAGGTTCCATTGTAATGGACTTTGAGTTGGGAAATGGAGGATCGACAGCAATGCGGATGGCAGCGTTGCAAAGCTGACTTTCTGCAGAAGAGGCACAGCTCAAGTTTTTTGCCCTGGCTCTTTGGCTGTGGGAGCAGAGGCCAACCAGTCGTGCTCTACTCCCTGGGATGCTGGGCAGCCGAGCACGGGTGCCAAAGTGGTTCCATTGTAATGGACTTTGAGTTGGGAAATGGAGGAGCGACAGCAATGCGGATGGCAAAATTGCCAATCTGACTTTCTGCAGAAGAGGCACAGCTCAAGTTTTTTGCCCTGGCTCTTCGGCTGTGGGAGCAGAGGCCAACCGTTCGTGCTCTAATCCCTGGGATGCTGGGCAGCCGAGCACGGGTGCCAAAGAGGTTCCATTGTAATGGACTTTGAGTTGGGAAATGGAGGAGCGACAGCAATGCGGATGGCACCGTTGCCAAGCTGACTTTCTGCAGAAGAGGCACAGCTCAAGTCTTTTGCCCTGGCTCTTCGGCTGTGGGAGCAGAGGCCAACCGTTCGTGTTCTACTCCCTGGGATGCTGGGCAGCCGAGCACGGGTGCCAAAGTTGTTCCATTCTAATGGACTTTGAGTTGGAAATTGAGGAGCGAAAGCAATGCGGATGGCACCGTTGCAAAGCTGACTTTCTGCAGAAGAGGCACAGCTCAAGTTTTTTGCCCTGGCTCTTCGGCTGTGGGAGCAGAGGCCAACCGTTCGTGCTCTACTCCCTGGGATGCTGGGCAGCCGAGCACGGGTGCCAAAGAGGTTCCATTGTAATGGACTTTGAGTTGGGAAATGGAGGAGCGACAGCAATGCGGATGGCACCGTTGCCAAGCTGACTTTCTGCAGAACAGGCACAGCTCAAGTTTTTTGCCCTGGCTCTTTGGCTGTGGGAGCAGAGGCCAACCGTTCGTGCTCTACTCTCTGGGATGCTGGGCAGCCGAGCATGGGTGCCAAAGAGGTTCCATTGTAATGGACTTTGAGTTGGGAAATGGAGGAGCGACAGCAATGCGGATGGCATCGTTGCCAAGCTGACTTTCTGCAGAAGAGGCACAGCTCAAGTCTTTTGCCCTGGCTCTTCGGCTGTGGGAGCAGAGGCCAACCGTTCGTGTTCTACTCCCTGGGATGCTGGGCAGCCGAGCACGGGTGCCAAAGTTGTTCCATTCTAATGGACTTTGAGTTGGAAATTGAGGAGCGAAAGCAATGCGGATGGCACCGTTGCCAAGCTGAATTTCTGCAGAAGAGGCACAGCTCAAGTTTTTTGCCCTGGCTCTTCGGCTGTGGGAGCAGAGGCCAACCGTTCGTGCTCTACTCCCTGGGATGCTGGGCAGCCGAGCACGGGTGCCAAAGAGGTTCTATTGTAATGGACTTTGAGTTGGGAAATGGAGGAGCGACAGCAATGCGGATGGCACCGTTGCCAAGCTGACTTTCTGCAGAAGAGGCACAGCTCAAGTTTTTTGCCCTGGCTCTTCGTCTGTGGGAGCAGAGGCCAACCGTTCGTGCTCTACTCTCTGGGATGCTGGGCAGCCGAGCACGGGTGCCAAAGAGGTTCCATTGTAATGGACTTTGAGTTGGGAAATGGAGGAGCGACAGCAATGCGGATGGCACCGTTGCCAAGCTGACTTTCTGCAGAAGGGGCACAGCTCAAGTTTTTTGCCCTGGCTCTTCGGCTGTGGCAGCAGAGGCCAACCGTTCGTGTTCTACTCCATGGGATGCTGGGCAGCCGAGCACGAGTGCCAAAGAGGTTCCATTGTAATGGACTTTGAGTTGGAAATTGAGGAGCGAAAGCAATGCGGATGGCACCGTTGCCAAGCTGAATTACTGCAGAAGAGGCACAGCTCAAGTTTTTTGCCCTGGCTCTTCGGCTGTGGGAGCAGAGGCCAACCGTTCGTGCTCTACTCCCTGGGATGCGGGGCAGCCGAGCACGGGTGCCAAAGAGGTTCCATTGTAATGGACTTTGAGTTGGGAAATGGAGGAGCGACAGCAATGCGGATGGCACCGTTGCAAAGCTGACTTTCTTCAGAAGAGGCACAGCTCAAGTTTTTTGCCCTGGCTCTTCGGCTGTGGGAGCAGAGGCCAACCGTTCGTGCTCTACTCTCTGGGATGCTGGGCAGCCGAGCACGGGTGCCAAAGAGGTTCCATTGTAATGGACTTTGAGTTGGGAAATGGAGGAGCAACAGCAATGCGGATGGCACCGTTGCAAAGCTGCCATTCTGCAGAAGAGGCACAGCTCAAGTTTTTTGCCCTGGCTCTTCGGCTGTGGGAGCAGAGGCCAACCGTTCGTGCTCTACTCCCTGGGATGCTGGGCAGCCGAGCACGGGTGCCAAAGAGGTTCCATTGTAATGGACTTTGAGTTGGGAAATGGAGGAGCGACAGCAATGCCGATGGCACCGTTGCCAAGCTGACTTTCTGCAGAAGAGGCACAGCTCAAGTTTTTTGCCCTGGCTCTTCGGCTGTGAGAGCAGAGGTCAACCGTTCGTGCTCTACTCCCTGGGATGCTGGGCAGCCGAGCACGGGTGCCAAAGAGGTTCCATTGTAATGGACTTTGAGTTGTGAAATGGAGGAGCGACAGCAATGCGGATGGCACCGTTGCAAAGCTGCCATTCTGCAGAAGAGGCACAGCTCAATTTTTTTGCCTTGGCTCTTCGGCTGTGGCAGCAGAGGCCAACCGTTCGTGCTCTACTCCCTGGGATGCTGGGCAGCCGGGAAGTACTACCAAAGAGGTTCCATTGTAATGGACATTGAGTTGGGAAATGGAGGAGCGACAGCAATGCGGATGGCACCGTTGCAAAGCTGACCTTCTGCAGAAGAGGCACAGCTCAAGTTTTTTGCCGTGGCTCTTCGGCTGTGGCAGCAGAGGCCAACCATTCGTGTTCTACTCCCTGGGATGCTGGGCAGCCGAGCACGGGTGCCAAAGAGGTTCCATTGTAATGGACTTTGAGTTGGGAAATGGAGGAGCGACAGCAATGCGGATGGCACAGTACCAAGCTGACTTTCTGCAGAAGAGGCACAGCTCAAGTTTTTTTCCCTGGCTCTTCGGCTGTGGGAGCAGAGGCCAACCGTTCGTGCTCTACTCCCTGGGATGCTGGGCAGCCGAGCACGGGTGCCAAAGAGGTTCCATTGTAATGGACTTTGAGTTGGGAAATGGAGGAGCGACAGCAATGCGGATGGCACCGTTGCAAAGCTGACTTTCTGCAGAAGAGGCAGAGCTCAAGTTTTTTGCCCTGGCTCTTCGGCTGTGGGAGCAGAGGCCAACCGTTCGTGCTCTACTCCCTGGGATGCTGGGCAGCCGAGCACGGGTGCCAAAGAGGTTCCATTGTAATGGACTTTGAGTTGGGAAATGGAGGAGCGACAGCAATGCGGATGGCACCGTTGCAAAGCTGACTTTCTGCAAAAGAGGCACAGCTCAAGTTTTTTGTCCTGGCATTTCGGCCGTGGGAGCAGAGGCCAACCGTTCGTGCTCTACTCCCTGGGATGCTGGGCAGCCGAGCACGGGTGCCAAAGAGGTTCCATTGTAATGGACTTTGAGTTGGGAAATGGAGGAGCAACAGCAATGTGGATGGCACCGTTGCAAAGCTGCCATTCTGCAGAAGAGGCACAGCTCAAGTTTTTTGCCCTGGCTCTTCAGCTGTGGGAGCAGAGGCCAAATGATCGTGCTCTACTCCCTGGGATGCTGGGCAGCCGAGCTCGGGTGCCAAAGAGGTTCCATTGTAATGGACTTTGAGTTGGGAAACCGAGGAGCGACAGCAATGCGGATGGCACCGTTGCAAAGCTGACTTTCTGCAGAAGAGGCACAGCTCAAGTTTTTTGCCGTGGCTCTTCGGCTGTGGGAGAGGAGGCCAAATGATCGTGCTCTAATCTCTGGGATGCTGGGCAGCCGAGCACGGGTGCCAAAGTGGTTCCATTGTAATGGACTTTGAGTTGGGAAATGGAGGAGCGACAGCAATGCGGATGGCACCGTTGCAAAGCTGACTTTCTGCAGAAGAGGCACAGCTCAAGTTTTTTGCCTTGGCTCTTCGGCCGTTGGAGCAGAGGCCAACCGTTCGTGCTCTACTCCCTGGGATGCTGGGCAGCCGAGCACGGGTGCCAAAGAGGTTCCATTGTAATGGACTTTGAGTTGGGAAATGGAGGAGACGCAGCAATGCGGATGGCACCGTTGCAAAGCTGACTTTCTGCAGAAGATTCACAGCTCAATTTTTTTGCCGTGGCTCTTCGGCTGTGGGAGCAGAGGCCAACCGTTCATGCTCTAATCCCTGTGATGCTGGGCAGCCGAGCACGGGTGCCAAAGAGGTTCCATTGTAATGGACTTTGAGTTGGGAAATCGAGGAGCGACAGCAATGCAGATGGCACAGTGCCAAGCTGACTTTCTGCAGAAGAGGCACAGCTCAAGTTTTTTGCCGTGGCTCTTCGGCTGTGTGAGCAGAGGCCAACCGTTCGTGCTCTACTCCCTGGGATGCTGGGCAGCCGAGCACGGGTGCCAAAGAGGTTCCATTGTAATGGACTTTGAGTTGGGAAATGGAGGAGCGACAGCAATGCGGATGGCACAGTGCCAAGCTTACTTTCTGCAGAAGAGGCACAGCTCAAGTTCTTTGCCCTGGCTCTTTGGCTGTGGGAGCAGAGGCCAACCGTTCGTGCTCTACTCCCTGGGATGCTGGGCAGCCGAGCACGGGTGCCAAAGAGGTTCCATTGTAATGGACTTTGAGTTGGGAAATGGAGGAGCGACAGCAATGCGGATGGCAGCGTTGCAAAGCTGACTTTCTGCAGAAGAGGCACAGTTCAAGTTTTTTGCCCTGGCTCTTTGGCTGTGGGAGCAGAGGCCAACCGTTCGTGCTCTACTCCCTGGGATGCTGGGCAGCCGAGCATGGGAGCCAAAGAGGTTCCATTGTAATGGACTTTGAGTTGGGAAGTTGAGGAGCGACAGCAATGCGGATGGCACCGTTGCAAAGCTGACTTTCTGCAGAAGAGGCACAGCTCAAGTTTTTTGCCCTGGCTCTTCGGCTGTGGCAGCAGAGGCCAACCATTCGTGTTCTACTCCCTGGGATGCTGGGCAGCCGAGCACGGGTGCCAAAGAGGTTCCATTGTAATGGACTTTGAGTTGGGAAACGGAGTAGTGACAGCAATGCGGATGGCACCGTTGCCAAGCTGACTTTCTGCAGAAGAGGCAGAGCTCAAGTTTTTTGCCCTGGCTCTTCGGCCGTGGGAACAGAGGCCAACCGTTCGTGCTCTACTCCCTGGGATGCTGGGCAGCCGAGCACGGGTGCCAAAGATGTTCCATTGTAATGGACTTTGAGTTGGGAAATCGAGGAGCGACAGCAATGCGGATGGCGCCGTTGCCAAGCTGACTTTCTGCAGAAGAGGCACAGCTCAAGTTTTTTTCCCTGGCTCTTCACCTGTGGGAGCAGAGGCCAACCGTTCGTGCTCTTCTCCACGGGATGCTGGGCAGCCGAGCACGGGTGCCAAAGTGGTTCCATTGTAATGGACTTTGAGTTGGGAAATGGAGGAGCGACAGCAATGCGGATGGCACCGTTGCAAAGCTGCCATTCTGCAGAAGAGGCAGAGCTCAAGTTTTTTGCCCTGGCTCTTTGGCTGTGGGAGCAGAGGCCAACCGTTCGTGCTCTACTCCCTGGGATGCTGGGCAGGTGAGCACGGGTGCCAAAGAGGTTCCATTGTAATGGACTTTGAGTTGGGAAATGGAGGAGCGACAGCAATGCGGATGGCACCGTTGCAAAGCTGACTTTCTGCAGAAGAGGCACAGCTCAAGTTTTTTGCCCTGGCTCTTCGGCTGTGGGAGCAGAGGCCAACCGTTCGTGCTCTACTCCCTGGGATGCTGGGCAGCCGAGCACGGGTGCCAAAGAGGTTCCATTGTAATGGACTTTGAGTTGGGAAATGGAGGAACGACAGCAATGCGGATGGCACCGTTGCAAAGCTGACTTTCTGCAGAAGAGGCACAGCTCAAGTTTTTTGTCCTGGCATTTCGGCCGTGGGAGCAGAGGCCAACCGTTCGTGCTCTACTCCCTGGCATGCTGGGCAGCCGAGCACGGGTGCCAAAGAGGTTCCATTGTAATGGACTTTGAGTCGGGAAATGGAGGAGCAACAGCAATGTGGATGGCACCGTTGCAAAGCTGCCATTCTGCAGAAGAGGCACAGCTCAAGTTTTTTGCCGTGGCTCTTCGGCTGTTGGAGAGGAGGCCAAATGATCGTGCTCTAATCTCTGGGATGCTGGGCAGCCGAGCACGGGTGCCAAAGTGGTTCCATTGTAATGGACTTTGAGTTGGGAAATGGAGGAGCGACAGCAATGCGGATGGCACCGTTGCAAAGCTGACTTTCTGCAGAAGAGGCACAGCTCAAGTTTTTTGCCCTAGCTCTTCGGCCGTTGGAGCAGAGGCCAACCGTTCGTGCTCTACTCCCTGGGATGCTGGGCAGCCGAGCACGGGTGCCAAAGAGGTTCCATTGTAATGGACTTTGACTTGGGAAATGGAAGAGCGACAGTAATGCGGATGGCACCATTGCAAATCTGACCTGCAGAAGAGGCACAGCTCAAGTTTTTTGCCCTGGCTGTTCGGCTGTGGGAGCAGAGGCCAACCGTTTGTGCTCTACTCCCTGGGATGCTGGGCAGCCGGGAAGTAGTACCAAAGATGTTCCATTGTAATGGACTTTGAGTTGGGAAATGGAGGAGCGACAGCAATGCGGTTGGCACCGTTGCAAAGCTGACTTTCTGCAGAAGAGGCACAGCTCAAGTTTTTTGCCCTGGCTCTTCGGCCGTGGGAGCAGAGGCCAACCGTTCGTGCTGTACTCCCTGGGATGCTGGGCAGGTGAGCACGGGTGCCAAAGAGGTTCCATTGTAATGGACTTTGAGTTGGGAAATGGAGGAGCGACAGCAATGCGGATGGCACCGTTGCAAAGCTGACTTTCTGCAGAAGAGGCACAGCTCAAGTTTTTTACCCTGGCTCTTCAGCTGTGGGAGCAGAGGCCAACCGTTCGTGCTCTACTCCCTGGGATGCTGGGCAGCCGAGCACGGGTGCCAAAGAGGTTCCATTGTAATGGACTTTGAGTTGGGAAATGGAGGAGCAACAGCAATGCGGATGGCACCGTTGCAAAGCTGCCTTTCTGCAGAAGAGGAACAGCTCAAGTTTTTTGCCCTGGCTCTTCGGCTGTGGGAGCAGAGGCCTAGCATTCGTGCTCTACTCCCTGGGATGCTGGGCAGCCGAGCACGGGTGCCAAAGAGGTTCCATTGTAATGGACTTTGAGTTGGGAAATGGAGGAGCAACAGCAATGCAGATGGCACCGTTGCAAAGCTGACTTTCTGCAGAAGAGGCACAGCTCAAGTTTTTTGCCCTGGCTCTTCGGCTGTGGCAGCAGAGGCCAACCGTTCGTGCTCTACTCACCGGGATGCTGGGCAGCCGAGCACGGGTGCCAAAGAGGTTCCATTGTAATGGACTTTGAGTTGGTAAATGGAGGAGCGACAGCAATGCGGATGGCACCGTTGCAAAGCTGACTTTCTGCAGAAGAGGCAGAGCTCAAGTTTTTTTCCCTGGCTCTTCGGCTGTGGGAGCAGAGGCCAACCGTTCGTGCTCTACTCCCTGGGATGCTGGGCAGCCGAGCACGGGTGCCAAAGAGGTTCCATTGTAATGGACTTTGAGTTGGGAAATGGAGGAGCGACAGCAATGCGGATGGCACCGTTGCAAAGCTGACCTTCTGCAGAAGAGGCACAGCTCAAGTTTTTTGCCCTGGCTCTTCGGCTGTGGGAGCAGAGGCCAACCAGTCGTGCTCTACTCCCTGGGATGCTGGGCAGCCGGGAAGGAGTGCCAAAGAGGTTCCATTGTAATGGACTTTGAGTTGGGAAATCGAGGAGCGACAGCAATGCGGATGGCACAGTGCCAAGCTGACTTTCTGCAGAAGAGGCAGAGCTCAAGTTTTTTTCCCTGGCTCTTGGGCTGTGGGAGCAGAGGCCAACCGTTCGTGCTCTACTCCCTGGGATGCTGGGCAGCCGAGCACGGGTGCCAAAGAGGTTCCATTGTAATGGACTTTGAGTTGGGAAATGGAGGAGCGACAGCAATGCGGATGGCACAGTGCCAAGCTGACTTTCTGCAGAAGAGGCACAGCTCAAGTTTTTTGCCCTGGCTCTTCGGCTGTGGGAGCAGAGGCCAACCGTTCGTGCTCTACTCCCTGGGATGCTGGGCAGCCGAAAAGTATTACCAAAGATGTTCCATTGTAATGGACTTTGAGTTGGTAAATGGAGGAGCGACAGCAATGCAGATGGCACCGTTGCAAAGCTGACTTTCTGCAGAAGAGGCACAGCTCAAGTTTTTTGCCCTGGCTCTTCGGCTGTGGGAGCAGAGGCCAACCGTTCGTGCTCTACTCCCTGGGATGCTGGGCAGCCGAGCACGGGTGCCAAAGAGGTTCCATTGTAATGGACTTTGAGTTGGGAAATGGAGGAGCGACAGCAATGCGGATGGCACCGTTGCAAAGCTGAACTTCTGTAGAAGAGGCACAGCTCAAGTCTTTTGCCCTGGCTCTTCGGCTGTGGGAGCAGAGGCCAACCGTTCGTGCTCTACTCCCTGGGATGCTGGGCAGCCGAGCACGGGTGCCAAAGAGGTTCCATTGTAATGGACTTTGAGTTGGGAAATGGAGGAGCGACAGCAATGCGGATGGCACCGTTGCAAAGCTGACTTTCTGCAGAAGAGGCACAGCTCAAGTTTTTTGCCCTGGCTCTTCGGCTGTGGGAGCAGAGGCCAACCGTTGGTGCTGTACTCCCTGGGATGCTGGGCAGCCGAGCACGGGTGCCAAAGAGGTTCCATTGTAATGGACTTTGAGTTGGGAAATGGAGGAGCGACAGCAATGCGGATGGCACAGTGCCAAGCTGACTTTCTGCAGAAGAGGCACAGCTCAAGTTTTTTGCCCTGGCTCTTCGGCTGTGGGAGCAGAGGCCAACCATTCGTGCTCTACTCCCTGGGATGCTGGGCATCCGGGAAGCAGTGCCAAAGATCTTCCATTGTAATGGACTTTGAGTTGGGAAATGGAGGAGCGACAGCAATGCGGATGGCACCGTTGCAAAGCTGACTTTCTGCAGAAGAGGCACAGCTCAAGTTTTTTGCCCTGGCTCTTCGGCTGTGGGAGCAGAGGCCAACCGTTCGTGCTCTACTCCCTGGGATGCTGGGCAGCCGAGCACGGGTGCCAAAGAGGTTCCATTGTAATGGACTTTGAGATGGGAAATGGAGGAGCGACAGCAATGCGGATGGCACCGTTGCAAAGCTGACTTTCTGCAGAAGAGGCACAGCTCAAGTTTTTTGCCATGGCTCTTCGGCTGTGGGAGCAGAGGCCAACCGTTCGTGCTCTTCTCTCTGGGATGCTGGGCAGCCGAAAAGTATTACCAAAGATGTTCCAATGTAATGGACTTTGAGTTGGGAAATGGAGGAGCGACAGCAATGCGGATGGCACCGTTGCAAAGCTGACTTTCTGCAGAAGAGGCACAGCTCAAGTTTTTTGCCCTGGCTCTTCGGCTGTGGGAGCAGAGGCCAACCGTTCGTGCTCTACTCCCTGGGATGCTGGGCAGCCGAGCACGGGTGCCAAAGAGGTTCCATTGTAATGGACTTTGAGTTGGGAAATCGAGGAGCGACAGCAATGCGGATGGCACAGTGCCAAGCTGACTTTCTGCAGAAGAGGCACAGCTCAAGTTTTTTGCCCTGGCTCTTCGGCTGTGGGAGCAGAGGCCAACCGTTCGTGCTCTACTCTCTGGGATGCTGGGCAGCCGAAAAGTATTACCAAAGATGTTCCATTGTAATGGACTTTGAGTTGGTAAATGGAGGAGCGACAGCAATGCAGATGGCACCGTTGCAAAGCTGACTTTCTGCAGAAGAGGCGCAGCTCAAGTTTTTTGCCCTGGCTATTCGGCTGTGGCAGCAGAGGGCAACCGTTCGTGCTCTACTCCCTGGGATGCTGGGCAGCCGAGCACGGGTGCCAAAGAGGTTCCATTGTAATGGACTTTGAGTTGGGAAATGGAGGAGCGACAGCAATGCGGATGGCACCGTTGCAAAGCTGAACTTCTGCAGAAGAGGCACAGCTCAAGTTTTTTGCCCTGGCTATTCGGCTGTGGGAGCAGAGGCCAACCGTTCGTGCTCTACTCCCTGGGATGCTGGGCAGCCGAGCACGGGTGCCAAAGAGGTTCCATTGTAATGGACTTTGAGTTGGGAAATGGAGGAGCGACAGCAATGCGGATGGCACCGTTGCAAAGCTGACTTTCTGCAGAAGAGGCACAGCTCAAGTTTTTTGCCCTGGCTCTTCGGCTGAGGGAGCAGAGGCCAACCGTTCGTGCTCTACTCCCTGGGATGCTGGGCAGCCGAGCACGGGTGCCAAAGAGGTTCCATTGTAATGGACTTTGAGTTGGGAAATCGAGGAGCGACAGCAATGCGGATGGCACAGTGCCAAGCTGACTTTCTGCAGAAGAGGCACAGCTCAAGTTTTTTGCCCTGGCTCTTCGGCTGTGGCAGCAGAGGCCAACCGTTCGTGCTCTACTCCCTGGGATGCTGGGCAGCCGAGCACGGGTGCCAAAGAGGTTCCATTGTAATGGACTTTGAGTTGGGAAATGGAGGAGCGACAGCAATGCGGATGGCACCGTTGCAAAGCTGAACTTCTGCAGAAGAGGCACAGCTCAAGTTTTTTGCCATGGCTCTTCGGCTGTGGGAGCAGAGGCCAACCGTTCGTGCTCTACTCCCTGGGATGCTGGGCAGACGAAAAGTATTACCAAAGATGTTCCAATGTAATGGACTTTGAGTTGGGAAATGGAGGAGCGACAGCAATGCGGATGGCACCGTTGCAAAGCTGACTTTCTGCAGAAGAGGCACAGCTCAAGTTTTTTGCCCTGGCTCTTCGACTGTGGCAGCAGAGGCCAACCGTTCGTGCTCTACCTCCTGGGATGAAGGCAGCCGAGCACGGGTGCCAAAGAGGTTCCATTGTAATGGACTTTGAGTTGGGAAATGGAGGAGCGACAGCAATGCGGATGGCACCGTTGCAAAGCTGACTTTCTGCAGAAGAGGGAGAGCTCAAGTTTTTTGCCCTGGCTCTTCGGCTGTGGGAGCAGAGGCCAACCGTTCGTGCTCTACTCCCTGGGATGCTGGGCAGCCGAGCACGGGTGCCAAAGAGGTTCCATTGTAATGGACTTTGAGTTGGTAAATCGAGGAGCGACAGCAATGCGGATGGCACAGTGCCAAGCTGACTTTCTACAGAAGAGGCAGAGCTCAAGTTTTTTTCCCTGGCTCTTTGGCTGTGGGAGCAGAGGCCAACCGTTCGTGCTCTACTCCCTGGGATGCTGGGCAGCCGAGCACGGGTGCCAAAGAGGTTCCATTGTAATGGACTTTGAGTTGGGAAATGGAGGAGCGACAGCAATGCGGATGGCACAGTGCCAAGCTGACTTTCTGCAGAAGAGGCACAGCTCAAGTTTTTTGCCCTGGCTCTTCGGCTGTGGCAGCAGAGGCCAACCATTCGTGCTCTACTCCCTGGGATGCTGGGCAGCCGGGAAGCAGTGCCAAAAAGGTTCCATTGTAATGGACTTTGAGTTGGGAAATGGAGGAGCGAGAGCAATGTGAATGGCACCGTTGCAAAGCTGACTTTCTGCAGAAGAGGCACAGCTCAAGTTTTTTGCCCTGGCTCTTCGGCTGTGGGAGCAGAGGCCAACCGTTCGTGCTCTACTCCCTGGGATGCTGGGCAGCCGAGCACGGGTGCCAAAGTGGTTCCATTTTAATGGACTTTGAGTTGGGAAGTTGAGGAGCGACAGCAATGCGGATGTCACCGTTGCAAAGCTGACCTTCTGCAGAAGAGGCACAGCTCAAGTTTTTTGCCCTGGCTCTTCGGCTGTGGGAGTAGAGGCCAACCATTCGTGCTCTACTCCCTGGGATGCTGGGCAGCCGAGCACGGGTGCCAAAGAGGTTCCATTGTAATGGACTTTGAGTTGGGAAATGGAGGAGCGACAGCAATGCGGATGGCACAGTGCCAAGCTGACTTTCTGCAGAAGAGGCACAGCTCAAGTTTTTTGCCCTGGCTCTTCGGCTGTGGCAGCAGAGGCCAACCGTTCGTGCTCTACTCCCTGGGATGCTGGGCAGCCGAGCACGGGTGCCAAAGAGGTTCCATTGTAATGGACTTTGAGTTGGGAAATGGAGGAGCGACAGCAATGCGGATGGCACCGTTGCAAAGCTGACCTTCTGCAGAAGAGGCACAGCTCAAGTTTTTTGCCCTGGCTTTTCGGCTGTGGGAGCAGAGGCCAACCGTTCGTGCTCTACTCCCTGGGATGCTGGGCAGCCGGGAAGGAGTGCCAAAGAGGTTCCATTGTAATGGACTTTGAGTTGGGAAATGGAGGAGCGACAGCAATGCGGATGGCACAGTGCCAAGCTGACTTTCTGCAGAAGAGGCAGAGCTCAAGTTTTTTGCCCTGGCTCTTCGGCTGTGGCAGCAGAGGCCAACCGTTCGTGCTCTACTCCCTGGGATGCTGGGCAGCCGAGCACGGGTGCAAAGAGGTTCCATTGTAATGGACTTTGAGTTGGGAAATGGAGGAGCGACAGCAATGCGGATGGCACCGTTGCAAAGCTGACTTTCTGCAGAAGAGGCACAGCTCAAGTTTTTTGCCCTGGCTCTTGGGCTGTGGGAGCAGAGGCCAACCGTTCGTGCTCTACTCCCTGGGATGCTGGGCAGCCGAGCACGGGTGCCAAAGAGGTTCCATTGTAATGGACTTTGAGTTGGGAAATCGAGGAGCGACAGCAATGCGGATGGCACAGTGCCAAGCTGACTTTCTGCAGAAGAGGCACAGCTCAAGTTTTTTGCCCTGGCTCTTCGGCTGTGGGAGCAGAGGCCAACCATTCGTGCTCTACTCCCTGGGATGCTGGGCAGCCGGGAAGTAGTACCAAAGAGGTTCCATTGTAATGGACTTTGAGTGGGGAAATGGAAGAGCAACCGCAATTCGGATGGCACCGTTGCAAAGCTGACTTTCTGCAGAAGAGGCACAGCTCAAGTTTTTTGCCCTGGCTCTTCGGCTGTGGGAGCAGAGGCCAATCGTTCATGCTCTACTCCCTGGGATGCTGGGCAGCCGAGCACGGGTGCCAAAGAGGTTCCATTGTAATGGACTTTGAGTTGGGAAATGGAGGAGCGAGAGCAATGTGGATGGCACCGTTGCAAAGCTGACTTTCTGCAGAAGAGGCACAGCTCAAATTTTGCCCTGGCTCTTCGGCTGTGGGAGCAGAGGCCAACCGTTCGTGCTCTACTCCCTGGGATGCTGGGCAGCCGAGCACGGGTGCCAAAGAGGTTCCATTGTAATGGACTTTGAGTTGGGAAATGGAGGAGCGACAGCAATGCGGATGGCACCGTTGCAAAGCTGACTTTCTGCAGAAGAGGCACAGCTCAAGTTTTTTGCCCTGGCTCTTCGGCTGTGGGAGCAGAGGCCAACCGTTCGTGCTCTACTCCCTGGGATGCTGGGCAGCCGAGCACGGGTGCCAAAGAGGTTCCATTGTAATGGACTTTGAGTTGGGAAATCGAGGAGCGACAGCAATGCGGATGGCACAGTGCCAAGCTGACTTTCTGCAGAAGAGGCACAGCTCAAGTTTTTTGCCCTGGCTCTTCGGCTGTGGGAGCAGAGGCCAACCGTTCGTGCTCTACTCCCTGGGATGCTGGGCAGCCGAAAAGTATTACCAAAGATGTTCCATTGTAATGGACTTTGAGTTGGTAAATGGAGGAGCGACAGCAATGCAGATGGCACCGTTGCAAAGCTGACTTTCTGCAGAAGAGGCGCAGCTCAAGTTTTTTGCCCTGGCTATTCGGCTGTGGCAGCAGAGGGCAACCGTTCGTGCTCTACTCCCTGGGATGCTGGGCAGCCGAGCACGGGTGCCAAAGAGGTTCCATTGTAATGGACTTTGAGTTGGGAAATGGAGGAGCGACAGCAATGCGGATGGCACCGTTGCAAAGCTGAACTTCTGCAGAAGAGGCACAGCTCAAGTTTTTTGCCCTGGCTCTTCGGCTGTGGGAGCAGAGGCCAACCGTTCGTGCTCTACTCCCTGGGATGCTGGGCAGCCGAGCACGGGTGCCAAAGAGGTTCCATTGTAATGGACTTTGAGTTGGGAAATGGAGGAGCGACAGCAATGCGGATGGCACCGTTGCAAAGCTGACTTTCTGCAGAAGAGGCACAGCTCAAGTTTTTTGCCCTGGCTCTTCGGCTGTGGGAGCAGAGGCCAACCGTTCGTGCTCTACTCC
The DNA here is from genome assembly GCF_963264785.1 of Psittacula echo. Taxonomy (NCBI): domain Eukaryota; kingdom Metazoa; phylum Chordata; class Aves; order Psittaciformes; family Psittacidae; genus Psittacula; species Psittacula echo. Next base: position 1,866,703 of record NC_137748.1, read on the forward strand.
CTGGGATGCTGGGCAGCCGAGCACGGGTGCCAAAGAGGTTCCATTGTAATGGACTTTGAGTTGGGAAATGGAGGAGCGACAGCAATGCGGATGGCACAGTGCCAAGCTGACTTTCTGCAGAAGAGGCACAGCTCAAGTTTTTTGCCCTGGCTCTTCGGCTGTGGCAGCAGAGGCCAACCGTTCGTGCTCTACTCCCTGGGATGCTGGGCAGCCGAGCACGGGTGCCAAAGAGGTTCCATTGTAATGGACTTTGAGTTGGGAAATGGAGGAGCCACAGCAATGCGGATGGCACCGTTGCAAAGCTGAACTTCTGCAGAAGAGGCACAGCTCAAGTTTTTTGCCATGGCTCTTCGGCTGTGGGAGCAGAGGCCAACCGTTCGTGCTCTACTCCCTGGGATGCTGGGCAGACGAAAAGTATTACCAAAGATGTTCCAATGTAATGGACTTTGAGTTGGGAAATGGAGGAGCGACAGCAATGCGGATGGCACCGTTGCAAAGCTGACTTTCTGCAGAAGAGGCACAGCTCAAGTTTTTTGCCCTGGCTCTTCGACTGTGGCAGCAGAGGCCAACCGTTCGTGCTCTACCTCCTGGGATGAAGGCAGCCGAGCACGGGTGCCAAAGAGGTTCCATTGTAATGGACTTTGAGTTGGGAAATGGAGGAGCGACAGCAATGCGGATGGCACCGTTGCAAAGCTGACTTTCTGCAGAAGAGGGAGAGCTCAAGTTTTTTGCCCTGGCTCTTCGGCTGTGGGAGCAGAGGCCAACCGTTCGTGCTCTACTCCCTGGGATGCTGGGCAGCCGAGCACGGGTGCCAAAGAGGTTCCATTGTAATGGACTTTGAGTTGGTAAATGGAGGAGCGAAAGCAATGCGGATGGCACCGTTGCAAAGCTGACTTTCTGCAGAAGAGGCACAGCTCAAGTTTTTTGCCATGGCTCTTCGGCTGTGGGAGCAGAGGCCAACCGTTCGTGCTCTACTCTCTGGGATGCTGGGCAGCCGAAAAGTATTACCAAAGATGTTCCAATGTAATGGACTTTGAGTTGGGAAATGGAGGAGCGACAGCAATGCGGATGGCACCGTTGCAAAGCTGACTTTCTGCAGAAGAGGCACAGCTCAAGTTTTTTGCCCTGGCTCTTCGGCTGTGGCAGCAGAGGCCAACCGTTCGTGCTCTACATCCTGGGATGAAGGGCAGCCGAGCACGGGTGCCAAAGAGGTTCCATTGTAATGGACTTTGAGTTGGGAAATGGAGGAGCGACAGCAATGCAGATGGCACTGTTGCAAAGCTGACTTTCTGCAGAAGAGGCACAGCTCAAGTTTTTTGCCCTGGCTCTTCGGCTGTGGGAGCAGAGGCCAACCGTTCGTGCTCTAGTCCCTGGGATGCTGGGCAGCCGGGAAGGAGTGCCAAAGAGGTTCCATTGTAATGGACTTTGAGTTGGGAAATCGAGGAGCGACAGCAATGCGGATGGCACAGTGCCAAGCTGACTTTCTACAGAAGAGGCAGAGCTCAAGTTTTTTGCCCTGGCTCTTTGGCTGTGGGAGCAGAGGCCAACCGTTCGTGCTCTACTCCCTGGGATGCTGGGCAGCCGAGCACGGGTGCCAAAGAGGTTCCATTGTAATGGACTTTGAGTTGGGAAATGGAGGAGCGACAGCAATGCGGATGGCACAGTGCCAAGCTGACTTTCTGCAGAAGAGGCACAGCTCAAGTTTTTTGCCCTGGCTCTTCGGCTGTGGGAGCAGAGGCCAACCATTCGTGCTCTACTCCCTGGGATGCTGGGCAGCCGGGAAGCAGTGCCAAAAAGGTTCCATTGTAATGGACTTTGAGTTGGGAAATGGAGGAGCGAGAGCAATGTGAATGGCACCGTTGCAAAGCTGACTTTCTGCAGAAGAGGCACAGCTCAAGTTTTTTGCCCTGGCTCTTCGGCTGTGGGAGCAGAGGCCAACCGTTCGTGCTCTACTCCCTGGGATGCTGGGCAGCCGAGCACGGGTGCCAAAGTGGTTCCATTTTAATGGACTTTGAGTTGGGAAGTTGAGGAGCGACAGCAATGCGGATGTCACCGTTGCAAAGCTGACCTTCTGCAGAAGAGGCACAGCTCAAGTTTTTTGCCCTGGCTCTTCGGCTGTGGCAGCAGAGGCCAACCGTTCGTGCTCTACTCCCTGGGATGCTGGGCAGCCGAGCACGGGTGCCAAAGAGGTTCCATTGTAATGGACTTTGAGTTGGGAAATGGAGGAGCGACAGCAATGCGGATGGCACCGTTGCAAAGCTGACCTTCTGCAGAAGAGGCACAGCTCAAGTTTTTTGCCCTGGCTTTTCGGCTGTGGGAGCAGAGGCCAACCGTTCGTGCTCTACTCCCTGGGATGCTGGGCAGCCGGGAAGGAGTGCCAAAGAGGTTCCATTGTAATGGACTTTGAGTTGGGAAATGGAGGAGCGACAGCAATGCGGATGGCACAGTGCCAAGCTGACTTTCTGCAGAAGAGGCAGAGCTCAAGTTTTTTGCCCTGGCTCTTCGGCTGTGGCAGCAGAGGCCAACCGTTCGTGCTCTACTCCCTGGGATGCTGGGCAGCCGAGCACGGGTGCAAAGAGGTTCCATTGTAATGGACTTTGAGTTGGGAAATGGAGGAGCGACAGCAATGCGGATGGCACCGTTGCAAAGCTGACTTTCTGCAGAAGAGGCACAGCTCAAGTTTTTTGCCCTGGCTCTTGGGCTGTGGGAGCAGAGGCCAACCGTTCGTGCTCTACTCCCTGGGATGCTGGGCAGCCGAGCACGGGTGCCAAAGAGGTTCCATTGTAATGGACTTTGAGTTGGGAAATCGAGGAGCGACAGCAATGCGGATGGCACAGTGCCAAGCTGACTTTCTGCAGAAGAGGCACAGCTCAAGTTTTTTGCCCTGGCTCTTCGGCTGTGGGAGCAGAGGCCAACCATTCGTGCTCTACTCCCTGGGATGCTGGGCAGCCGGGAAGTAGTACCAAAGAGGTTCCATTGTAATGGACTTTGAGTGGGGAAATGGAAGAGCAACCGCAATTCGGATGGCACCGTTGCAAAGCTGACTTTCTGCAGAAGAGGCACAGCTCAAGTTTTTTGCCCTGGCTCTTCGGCTGTGGGAGCAGAGGCCAATCGTTCATGCTCTACTCCCTGGGATGCTGGGCAGCCGAGCACGGGTGCCAAAGAGGTTCCATTGTAATGGACTTTGAGTTGGGAAATGGAGGAGCGAGAGCAATGTGGATGGCACCGTTGCAAAGCTGACTTTCTGCAGAAGAGGCACAGCTCAAATTTTGCCCTGGCTCTTCGGCTGTGGGAGCAGAGGCCAACCGTTCGTGCTCTACTCCCTGGGATGCTGGGCAGCCGAGCACGGGTGCCAAAGAGGTTCCATTGTAATGGACTTTGAGTTGGGAAATCGAGGAGCGACAGCAATGCGGATGGCACCGTTGCAAAGCTGACTTTCTGCAGAAGAGGCACAGATCAAGCTTTTTGCCCTGGCTCTTCGGCTGTGGGAGCAGAGGCCAACCGTTCGTGCTCTACTCCCTGGGATGCTGGGCAGCCGAAAAGTATTACCAAAGATGTTCCATTGTAATGGACGTTGAGTTGGGAAATGGAGGAGCGACAGCAATGCGGATGGCACAGTGCCAAGCTGACTTTCTGCAGAAGAGGCACAGCTCAAGTTTTTTGCCCTGGGTCTTCGGCTGTGGGAGCAGAGGCCAACCGTTCGTGCTCTACTCCCTGGGATGCTGGGCAGCCGAGCACGGGTGCCAAAGAGGTTCCATTGTAATGGACTTTGAGTTGGGAAATGGAGGAGCGACAGCAATGCGGATGGCACCGTTGCCAAGCTGACTTTCTGCAGAAGAGGCACAGCTCAAGTTTTTTGCCCTGGCTCTTCGGGTGTGGGAGCAGAGGCCAACCGTTCGTGCTCTACTCCCTGGGATGCTGGGCAGCCGGGAAGGAGTGCCAAAGAGGTTCCATTGTAATGGACTTTGAGTTGGGAAATCGAGGAGCGACAGCAATGCGGATGGCACAGTGCCAAGCTGACTTTCTGCAGAAGAGGCAGAGCTCAAGTTTTTTGCCCTGGCTCTTCGGCTGTGGGAGCAGAGGCCAACCGTTCGTGCTCTACTCCCTGGGATGCTGGGCAGCCGAGCACGGGTGCAAAGAGGTTCCATTGTAATGGACTTTGAGTTGGGAAATGGAGGAGCGACAGCAATGCGGATGGCACCGTTGCAAAGCTGACTTTCTGCAGAAGAGGCACAGCTCAAGTTTTTTGCCCTGGCTCTTCGGCTGTGGGAGCAGAGGCCAACCGTTCGTGCTCTACTCCCTGGGATGCTGGGCAGCCGGGAAGGAGTGCCAAAGAGGTTCCATTGTAATGGACTTTGAGTTGGGAAATGGAGGAGCGACAGCAATGCGGATGGCACAGTGCCAAGCTGACTTTCTGCAGAAGAGGCACAGCTCAAGTTTTTTGCCCTGGCTCTTTGGCTGTGGGAGCAGAGGCCAACCATTCGTGCTCTACTCCCTGGGATGCTGGGCAGCCGGGAAGTAGTACCAAAGAGGTTCCATTGTAATGGACTTTGAGTTGGGAAATGGAAGAGCGACCGCAATGCGGATGGCACCGTTGCAAAGCTGACTTTCTGCAGAAGAGGCACAGCTCAAGTTTTTTGCCCTGGCTCTTCGGCTGTGGCAGCAGAGGCCAACCATTCGTGCTCTACTCCCTGGGATGCTGGGCAGCCGAGCACGGGTGCCAAAGAGGTTCCATTGTAATGGACTTTGAGTTGGGAAATGGAGGAGCGACAGCAATGCGGATGGCACCGTTGCAAAGCTGACTTTCTGCAGAAGAGGCAGAGCTCAAGTTTTTTGCCCTGGCTCTTCGGCTGTGGGAGCAGAGGCCAACCGTTCGTGCTCTACTCCCTGGGATGCTGGGCAGCCGAGCACGGGTGCCAAAGAGGTTCCGTTGTAATGGACTTTGAGTTGGGAAATCGAGGAGCGAGAGCAATGCGGATGGCACCGTTGCAAAGCTGACTTTCTGCAGAAGAGGCACAGCTCAAGTTTTTTGCCCTGGCTCTTCGGCTGTGGGAGCAGAGGCCAACCGTTCGTGCTCTACTCCCTGGGATGCTGGGCAGCCGAGCACGGGTGCCAAAGAGGTTCCATTGTAATGGACTTTGAGTTGGGAAATGGAGGAGCGACAGCAATGCGGATGGCACCGTTGCAAAGCTGACTTTCTGCAGAAGAGGCACAGATCAAGTTTTTTGCCCTGGCTCTTCGGCTGTGGGAGCAGAGGCCAACCGTTCGTGCTCTACTCCCTGGGATGCTGGGCAGCCGAAAAGTATTACCAAAGATGTTCCATTGTAATGGACGTTGAGTTGGGAAATGGAGGAGCGACAGCAATGCGGATGGCACAGTGCCAAGCTGACTTTCTGCAGAAGAGGCACAGCTCAAGTTTTTTGCCCTGGCTCTTCGGCTGTGGGAGCAGAGGCCAACCGTTCGTGCTCTACTCCCTGGGATGCTGGGCAGCCGAGCACGGGTGCCAAAGAGGTTCCATTGTAATGGACTTTGAGTTGGGAAGTTGAGGAGCGACAGCAATGCGGATGGCACCGTTGCAAAGCTGACTTTCTGCAGAAGAGGCACAGCTCAAGTTTTTTGCCCTGGCTCTTCGGCTGTGGGAGCAGAGGCCAACCGTTCGTGCTCTACTCCATGGGATGCTGGGCAGCCGAGCACGAGTGCCAAAGAGGTTCCATTGTAATGGACTTTGAGTTGGGAAATTGAGGAGTGATAGCAATGCGGATGGCACCGTTGCAAAGCTGACTTTCTGCAGAAGAGGCACAGCTCAAGTTTTTTGCCCTGGCTCTTCGGCTGTGGGAGCAGAGGCCAACCGTTCGTGCTCTACTCCCTGGGATGCTGGGCAGCCGAGCACGGGTGCCAAAGAGGTTCCATTGTAATGGACTTTGAGTTGGGAAATGGAGGAGCGACAGCAATGCGGATGGCACCGTTGCAAAGCTGACTTTCTGCAGAAGAGGCACAGCTCAAGTTTTTTGCCCTGGCTCTTCGGCTGTGGGAGCAGAGGCCAACCGTTCGTGCTTTACTCCCTGGGATGCTGGGCAGCCGAGCACGGGTGCCAAAGAGGTTCCATTGTAATGGACTTTGAGTTGGGAAATGGAGGAGCGACAGCAATGCGGATGGCACCGTTGCAAAGCTGACTTTCTGCAGAAGAGGCACAGCTCAAGTTTTTTGCCCTGGCTCTTCGGCTGTGGGAGCAGAGGCCAACCGTTCGTGCTGTACTCCCTGGGATGCTGGGCAGCCGAGCACGGGTGCCAAAGAGGTTCCATTGTAATGGACTTTGAGTTGGGAAATGGAGGAGCGACAGCAATGCGGATGGCACAGTGCCAAGCTGACTTTCTGCAGAAGAGGCAGAGCTCAAGTTTTTTGCCCTGGCTCTTCGGCTGTGGGAGCAGAGGCCAACCCTTCGTGCTCTACTCCCTGGGATGCTGGGCAGCCGAGCACGGGTGCCAAAGTGGTTCCATTTTAATGGACTTTGAGTTGGGAAGTTGAGGAGCGACAGCAATGCGGATGTCACCGTTGCAAAGCTGAACTTCTGCAGAAGAGGCACAGCTCAAGTTTTTTGCCCTGGCTCTTCGGCTGTGGGAGTAGAGGCCAACCATTCGTGCTCTACTCCCTGGGATGCTGGGCAGCCGAGCACGGGTGCCAAAGAGGTTCCATTGTAATGGACTTTGAGTTGGGAAATGGAGGAGCAACAGCAATGTGGATGGCACCGTTGCAAAGCTGACTTTCTGCAGAAGAGGCACAGGTCAAGTTTTTTGCCCTGGCTCTTCGGCTGTGGGAGCAGAGGCCAACCGTTCGTGCTCTACTCCCTGGGATGCTGGGCAGCCGAGCACGGGTGCCAAAGTGGTTCCATTGTAATGGACTTTGAGTTGGGAAATGGAGGAGCGACAGCAATGCGGATGGCACCGTTGCCAAGCTGACTTTCTGCAGAAGAGGCACAGCTCAAGTTTTTTGCCCTGGCTCTTCGGCTGTGGGAACAGAGGCCAACCGTTCGTGCTCTACTCCCTGGGATGCTGGGCAGCCGAGCACGGGTGCCAAAGAGGTTCCATTGTAATGGACTTTGAGTTGGGAAATCGAGGAGCGAAAGCAATGCGGATGGCACAGTGCCAAGCTGACTTTCTGCAGAAGAGGCACAGCTCAAGTTTTTTGCCCTGGCTCTTCGGCTGTGGCAGCAGAGGCCAACCGTTCGTGCTCTACTCCCTGGGATGCTGGGCAGCCGAGCACGGGTGCCAAAGAGGTTCCATTGTAATGGACTTTGAGTTGGGAAGTTGAGGAGCGACAGCAATGAGGATGGCACCGTTACAAAGCTGACGTTCTGCAGAAGAGGCACAGCTCAAGTTTTTTGCCCTGGCTCTTCGGCTGTGGGAGCAGAGGCCAACCGTTCGTGCTGTACTCCCTGGGATGCTGGGCAGCCGAGCACGGGTGCCAAAGACGTTCCATTGTAATGGACTTTAATTTGGGAAATCGAGGAGTGACAGCAATGCGGATGGCACCGTTGCAAAGCTGACTTTCTGCAGAAGAGGCACAGCTCAAGTTTTTTGCCCTGGCTCTTCGGCTGTGGGAGCAGAGGCCAACCGTTCGTGCTCTACTCCCTGGGATGCTGGGCAGCCGAGCACGGGTGCCAAAGAGGTTCCATTGTAATGGACTTTGAGTTGGGAAATGGAGGAGCGACAGCAATGCGGATGGCACCGTTGCCAAGCTGACTTTCTGCAGAAGAGGCACAGCTCAAGTTTTTTGCCCTGGCTCTTCGGCTGTGGGAGCAGAGGCCAACCATTCGTGCTCTACTCCCTGGGATGCTGGGCAGCCGAGCACGGGTGAAAGAAAAGAGGTTCCATTGTAATGGACTTTGAGTTGGGAAATGGAGGAGCGACAGCAATGAGCATGGCACCGTTACAAAGATGACGTTCTGCAGAAGAGGCACAGCTCAAGTTTTTTGCCCTGGCTCTTCGGCTGTGTGAGAGGAGGCCAAATGATCGTGCTCTAACCTCTGGGATGCTGGGCAGCCGAGCACGGGTGCCAAAGAGGTTCCATTGTAATGGACTTTGAGTTGGGAAATGGAGGAGCGACAGCAATGCGGATGGCACCGTTGCAAAGCTGATCTTCTGCAGAAGAGGCACAGCTCAAGTTTTTTGCCCTGGCTCTTCGGCTGTGGGAGCAGAGGCCAAGCATTCGTGCTGTACTCCCTGGGATGCTGGGCAGCCGAGCACGAGTGCCAAAGTGGTTCCATTGTAATGGACTTTGAGTTGGGAAATGGAGGAGCGACAGCAATGCGGGTGGCACCGTTGCCAAGCTGACTTTCTGCAGAAGAGGCACAGCTCAAGTTTTTTGCACTGGCTCTTCGGCTGTGGGAACAGAGGCCAACCGTTCGTGCTCTACTCCCTGGGATGCTGGGCAGCCGAGCACGGGTGCCAAAGAGGTTCCATTGTAATGGACTTTGAGTTGGGAAATCGAGGAGCGAAAGCAATGTGGATGGCACAGTGCCAAGCTGACTTTCTGCAGAAGAGGCACAGCTCAAGTTTTTTGCCCTGGCTCTTCGGCTGTGGGAGCAGAGGCCAACCGTTCGTGCTCTACTCCCTGGGATGCTGGGCAGCCGAGCACGGGTGAAAAAGAGGTTCCATTGTAATGGACTTTGAGCTGGGAAGTTGAGGAGCGACAGCAATGCGGATGGCACCGTTGCAAAGCTGACCTTCTGCAGAAGAGGCACAGGTCAAGTTTTTTGCCCTGGCTCTTCGGCTGTGGGAGCAGAGGCCAACCGTTCGTGCTCTACTCCCTGGGATGCTGGGCAGCCGAGCACGGGTGCCAAAGAGGTTCCATTGTAATGGACTTTGAGTTGGGAAATGGAGGAGCCACAGCAATGCGGATGGCACCGTTGCAAAGCTGACTTTCTGCAGAAGAGGCACAGCTCAAGTTTTTTGCCCTGGCTCTTCGGCTGTGGGAGCAGAGGCCAACCGTTGGTGCTCTTCTCCCTGGGATGCTGGGCAGCCGAGCACGGATGCCAAAGAGGTTCCATTGTAATGGACTTTGAGTTGGGAAATGGAGGAGCGACAGCAATGCGGATGGCACCGTTGCAAAGCTGACTTTCTGCAGAAGAGGCACAGCTCAAGTTTTTTGCCCTGGCTCTTCGGCTGTGGGAGCAGAGGCCAACCGTTCGTGCTCTACTCCCTGGGATGCTGGGCAGCCGAGCACGGGTGCCAAAGAGGTTCCATTGTAATGGACTTTGAGTTGGGAAATGGAGGAGCGACAGCCATGCGGATGGCACCGTTGCCAAGCTGACTTTCTGCAGAAGAGGCAGAGCTCAATTTTTTTGCCCTGGCTCTTCGGCTGTGGGAGCAGAGGCCAACCGTTCGTGCTGTACTCCCTGGGATGCTGGGCAGCCGAGCACGGGTGCCAAAGAGGTTCCATTGTAATGGACTTTGAGTTGGGAAATCGAGGAGTGACAGCAATGCGGATGGCACCGTTGCCAAGCTGACCTTCTGCAGAAGAGGCACAGCTCAAGTTTTTTGCCCTGGCTCTTTGTCTGTGGGAACAGAGGCCAACCGTTGGTGCTCTACTCCCTGGGATGCTGGGCAGCCGAGCACGGGTGCCAAAGAGGTTCCATTGTAATGGACTTTGAGTTGGGAAATGGAGGAGCGACAGCAATGCGGATGGCACAGTGCCAAGCTGACTTTCTGCAGAAGAGGCAGAGCTCAAGTTTTTTGCCCTGGCTCTTCGGCTGTGGGAGCAGAGGCCAACCGTTCGTGCTCTACTCCCTGGGATGCTGGGCAGCCGAGCACGGGTGAAAAAGAGGTTCCATTGTAATGGACTTTGAGTTGGGAAATGGAGGAGCGACAGCAATGAGGATGGCACCGTTACAAAGCTGACGTTCTGCAGAAGAGGCACAGCTCAATTTTTTTGCCCTGGCTCTTCGGCTGTGGGAGCAGAGGCCAACCGTTCGTGCTCTACTCCCTGGGATGCTGGGCAGCCGAGCACGGGTGCCAAAGACGTTCCATTGTAATGGACTTTAAGTTGGGAAATCGAGGAGTGACAGCAATGCGGATGGCACCGTTGCAAAGCTGACTTTCTGCAGAAGAGGCAGAGCTCAAGTTTTTTGCCCTGGCTCTTTGGCTGTGGGAGCAGAGGCCAACCGTTCGTGCTCTACTCCCTGGGATGCTGGGCATCCGAGCACGGGTGCCAAAGAGGTTCCATTGTAATGGACTTTGAGTTGGGAAATGGAGGAGCGACAGCAATGCGGATGGCACCGTTGCCAAGCTGACTTTCTGCAGAAGAGGCACAGCTCAAGTTTTTTGCCCTGGCTCTTCGGCTGTGGGAGCAGAGGCCAACCGTTCGTGCTCTACTCCCTGGGATGCTGGGCAGCCGAGCACGGGTGCCAAAGAGGTTCCATTGTAATGGACTTTGAGTTGGGAAATGGAGGAGCGACAGCAATGCGGATGTCACCGTTGCAAAGCTGACTTTCTGCAAAAGAGGCACAGCTCACGTTTTTTGCCCTGGCTCTTCGGCTGTGGGAGCAGAGGCCAACCGTTCGTGCTCTACTCCCTGGGATGCTGGGCAGCCGAGCACGGGTGCCAAAGAGGTTCCATTGTAATGGACTTTAAGTTGGGAAATGGAGGAGCGACAGCAATGCGGATGGCACCGTTGCCAAGCTGACTTTCTGCAGAAGAGGCACAGCTCAAGTTTTTTGCCCTGGCTCTTCGGCTGTGGGAGCAGAGGCCAACCGTTCATGCTCTTCTCCCTGGGATGCTGGGCAGCCGAGCACGGGTGCCAAAGAGGTTCCATTGTAATGGGCTTTGAGTTGGGAAATCGAGGAGCGACAGCAATGCGGATGGCACCGTTGCCAAGCTGACTTTCTGCAGAAGAGGCACAGCTCAAGTTTTTTGCCCTGGCTCTTCGGCTGTGGGAGCAGAGGCCAACTGTTCGTGCTCTACTCCCTGGGATGCTGGGCAGCCGAGCACGGGTGCCAAAGAGGTTCCATTGTAATGGACTTTGAGTTGGGAAATCAAGGAACGACAGCCATGCGGATGGCACCGTTGCCAAGCTGACTTTCTGCAGAAGAGGCAGAGCTCAAGCTTTTTTCCCTGGCTCTTCGGCTGTGGGAGCAGAGGCCAACCGTTCGTGCTCTACTCCCTGGGATGCTGGGCAGCCGAGCACGGGTGCCAAAGAGGTTCCATTGTAATGGACTTTGAGTTGGGAAATGGAGGAGTGACAGCAATGCGAATGGCACCGTTGCCAAGCTGACTTTCTGCAGAAGAGGCACAGCTCAAGTTTTTTGCCCTGGCTCTTCGGCTGTGGGAGCAGAGGCCAACCGTTCGTGCTTTACTCCCTGGGATGCTGGGCAGCCGAGCACGGGTGCCAAAGAGGTTCCATTGTAATGGACTTTGAGTTGGGAAATGGAGGAGCAACAGCAATGCCGATGGCACCGTTGCAAAGCTGACTTTCTGCAGAACAGGCACGGCTCAAGTTTTTTGCCCTGGCTCTTCGGCTGTGGGAGCAGAGGCCAACCGTTCGTGCTCTACTCCCTGGGATGCTGGGCAGCCGAGCACGGGTGCCAAAGAGGTTCCATTGTAATGGACTTTGAGTTGGGAAATGGAGGAGCGACAGCAATGCGGATGGCACCGTTGCCAAGCTGACTTTCTGCAGAAGAGGCACAGCTCAAGTTTTTTGCCCTGGCTCTTCGGCTGTGGGAGCAGAGGCCAACCATTCGTGCTCTACTCCCTGGGATGCTGGGCAGCCGAGCACGGGTGAAAGAAAAGAGGTTCCATTGTAATGGACTTTGAGTTGCGAAGTTGAGGAGCGACAGCAATGAGCATGGCACCGTTACAAAGCTGACGTTCTGCAGAAGAGGCACAGCTCAATTTTTTTGCCCTGGCTCTTCGGCTGTGGGAGAGGAAGCCAAATGATCGTGCTCTAACCTCTGGGATGCTGGGCAGCCGAGCACGGGTGCCAAAGAGGTTCCATTGTAATGGACTTAGAGTTGGGAAATGGAGGAGTGACAGCAATGCGGATGGCACCGTTGCAAAGCTGACCTTCTGCAGAAGAGGCACAGCTCAAGTTTTTTGCCCTGGCTCTTCGGCTGTGGGAGCAGAGGCCAACCGTTCGTGCTCTACTCCCTGGGATGCTGGGCAGCCGAGCACGGGTGCCAAAGAGGTTCCATTGTAATGGACTTTGAGTTGGGAAATGGAGGAGCGACAGCAATGCGGATGGCACCGTTGCCAAGCTGACTTTCTGCAGAAGAGGCACAGCTCAAGTTTTTTGCCCTGGCTCTTCGGCTGTGGGAGCAGAGGCCAACCATTCGTGCTCTACTCCCTGGGATGCTGGGCAGCCGAGCACGGGTGAAAGAAAAGAGGTTCCATTGTAATGGACTTTGAGTTGGGAAATGGAGGAGCGACAGCAATGAGCATGGCACCGTTACAAAGATGACGTTCTGCAGAAGAGGCACAGCTCAAGTTTTTTGCCCTGGCTCTTCGGCTGTGGGAGAGGAGGCCAAATGATCGTGCTCTAACCTCTGGGATGCTGGGCAGCCGAGCACGGGTGCCAAAGAGGTTCCATTGTAATGGACTTTGAGTTGGGAAATGGAGGAGCGACAGCAATGCGGATGGCACCGTTGCAAAGCTGATCTTCTGCAGAAGAGGCACAGCTCAAGTTTTTTGCCCTGGCTCTTCGGCTGTGGGAGCAGAGGCCAAGCATTCGTGCTGTACTCCCTGGGATGCTGGGCAGCCGAGCACGAGTGCCAAAGTGGTTCCATTGTAATGGACTTTGAGTTGGGAAATGGAGGAGCGACAGCAATGCGGGTGGCACCGTTGCCAAGCTGACTTTCTGCAGAAGAGGCACAGCTCAAGTTTTTTGCACTGGCTCTTCGGCTGTGGGAACAGAGGCCAACCGTTCGTGCTCTACTCCCTGGGATGCTGGGCAGCCGAGCACGGGTGCCAAAGAGGTTCCATTGTAATGGACTTTGAGTTGGGAAATCGAGGAGCGAAAGCAATGTGGATGGCACAGTGCCAAGCTGACTTTCTGCAGAAGAGGCACAGCTCAAGTTTTTTGCCCTGGCTCTTCGGCTGTGGGAGCAGAGGCCAACCGTTCGTGCTCTACTCCCTGGGATGCTGGGCAGCCGAGCACGGGTGAAAAAGAGGTTCCATTGTAATGGACTTTGAGCTGGGAAGTTGAGGAGCGACAGCAATGCGGATGGCACCGTTGCAAAGCTGACCTTCTGCAGAAGAGGCACAGGTCAAGTTTTTTGCCCTGGCTCTTCGGCTGTGGGAGCAGAGGCCAACCGTTCGTGCTCTACTCCCTGGGATGCTGGGCAGCCGAGCACGGGTGCCAAAGAGGTTCCATTGTAATGGACTTTGAGTTGGGAAATGGAGGAGCCACAGCAATGCGGATGGCACCGTTGCAAAGCTGACTTTCTGCAGAAGAGGCACAGCTCAAGTTTTTTGCCCTGGCTCTTCGGCTGTGGGAGCAGAGGCCAACCGTTCGTGCTCTACTCCCTGGGATGCTGGGCAGCCGAGCACGGGTGCCAAAGAGGTTCCATTGTAATGGACTTTGAGTTGGGAAATGGAGGAGCGACAGCAATGCGGATGTCACCGTTGCAAAGCTGACTTTCTGCAGAAGAGGCACAGCTCAAGTTTTTTGCCCTGGCTCTTCGGCTGTGGGAGCAGAGGCCAACCGTTCGTGCTCTACTCCCTGGGATGCTGGGCAGCCGAGCACGGGTGCCAAAGAGGTTCCATTGTAATGGACTTTGAGTTGGGAAATCAAGGAACGACAGCAATGCGGATGGCACCGTTGCCAAGCTGACTTTCTGCAGAAGAGGCACAGCTCAAGTTTTTTGCCCTGGCTCTTCGGCTGTGGGAGCAGAGGCCAACCGTTGGTGCTCTTCTCCCTGGGATGCTGGGCAGCCGAGCACGGATGCCAAAGAGGTTCCATTGTAATGGACTTTGAGTTGGGAAATGGAGGAGCGACAGCAATGCGGATGGCACCGTTGCAAAGCTGACTTTCTGCAGAAGAGGCACAGCTCAAGTTTTTTGCCCTGGCTCTTCGGCTGTGGGAGCAGAGGCCAACCGTTCGTGCTCTACTCCCTGGGATGCTGGGCAGCCGAGCACGGGTGCCAAAGAGGTTCCATTGTAATGGACTTTGAGTTGGGAAATCAAGGAACGACAGCAATGCGGATGGCACCGTTGCCAAGCTGACTTTCTGCAGAAGAGGCAGAGCTCAATTTTTTTGCCCTGGCTCTTCGGCTGTGGGAGCAGAGGCCAACCGTTCGTGCTGTACTCCCTGGGATGCTGGGCAGCCGAGCACGGGTGCCAAAGAGGTTCCATTGTAATGGACTTTGAGTTGGGAAATCGAGGAGTGACAGCAATGCGGATGGCACCGTTGCCAAGCTGACCTTCTGCAGAAGAGGCACAGCTCAAGTTTTTTGCCCTGGCTCTTTGTCTGTGGGAACAGAGGCCAACCGTTGGTGCTCTACTCCCTGGGATGCTGGGCAGCCGAGCACGGGTGCCAAAGAGGTTCCATTGTAATGGACTTTGAGTTGGGAAATGGAGGAGCGACAGCAATGCGGATGGCACAGTGCCAAGCTGACTTTCTGCAGAAGAGGCAGAGCTCAAGTTTTTTGCCCTGGCTCTTCGGCTGTGGGAGCAGAGGCCAACCGTTCGTGCTCTACTCCCTGGGATGCTGGGCAGCCGAGCACGGGTGAAAAAGAGGTTCCATTGTAATGGACTTTGAGTTGGGAAATGGAGGAGCGACAGCAATGAGGATGGCACCGTTACAAAGCTGACGTTCTGCAGAAGAGGCACAGCTCAATTTTTTTGCCCTGGCTCTTCGGCTGTGGGAGCAGAGGCCAACCGTTCGTGCTCTACTCCCTGGGATGCTGGGCAGCCGAGCACGGGTGCCAAAGACGTTCCATTGTAATGGACTTTAAGTTGGGAAATCGAGGAGTGACAGCAATGCGGATGGCACCGTTGCAAAGCTGACTTTCTGCAGAAGAGGCAGAGCTCAAGTTTTTTGCCCTGGCTCTTTGGCTGTGGGAGCAGAGGCCAACCGTTCGTGCTCTACTCCCTGGGATGCTGGGCATCCGAGCACGGGTGCCAAAGAGGTTCCATTGTAATGGACTTTGAGTTGGGAAATGGAGGAGCGACAGCAATGCGGATGGCACCGTTGCCAAGCTGACTTTCTGCAGAAGAGGCACAGCTCAAGTTTTTTGCCCTGGCTCTTCGGCTGTGGGAGCAGAGGCCAACCGTTCGTGCTCTACTCCCTGGGATGCTGGGCAGCCGAGCACGGGTGCCAAAGAGGTTCCATTGTAATGGACTTTGAGTTGGGAAATGGAGGAGCGACAGCAATGCGGATGTCACCGTTGCAAAGCTGACTTTCTGCAAAAGAGGCACAGCTCACGTTTTTTGCCCTGGCTCTTCGGCTGTGGGAGCAGAGGCCAACCGTTCGTGCTCTACTCCCTGGGATGCTGGGCAGCCGAGCACGGGTGCCAAAGAGGTTCCATTGTAATGGACTTTAAGTTGGGAAATGGAGGAGCGACAGCAATGCGGATGGCACCGTTGCCAAGCTGACTTTCTGCAGAAGAGGCACAGCTCAAGTTTTTTGCCCTGGCTCTTCGGCTGTGGGAGCAGAGGCCAACCGTTCATGCTCTTCTCCCTGGGATGCTGGGCAGCCGAGCACGGGTGCCAAAGAGGTTCCATTGTAATGGGCTTTGAGTTGGGAAATCGAGGAGCGACAGCAATGCGGATGGCACCGTTGCCAAGCTGACTTTCTGCAGAAGAGGCACAGCTCAAGTTTTTTGCCCTGGCTCTTCGGCTGTGGGAGCAGAGGCCAACTGTTCGTGCTCTACTCCCTGGGATGCTGGGCAGCCGAGCACGGGTGCCAAAGAGGTTCCATTGTAATGGACTTTGAGTTGGGAAATCAAGGAACGACAGCCATGCGGATGGCACCGTTGCCAAGCTGACTTTCTGCAGAAGAGGCAGAGCTCAAGCTTTTTTCCCTGGCTCTTCGGCTGTGGGAGCAGAGGCCAACCGTTCGTGCTCTACTCCCTGGGATGCTGGGCAGCCGAGCACGGGTGCCAAAGAGGTTCCATTGTAATGGACTTTGAGTTGGGAAATGGAGGAGTGACAGCAATGCGAATGGCACCGTTGCCAAGCTGACTTTCTGCAGAAGAGGCACAGCTCAAGTTTTTTGCCCTGGCTCTTCGGCTGTGGGAGCAGAGGCCAACCGTTCGTGCTTTACTCCCTGGGATGCTGGGCAGCCGAGCACGGGTGCCAAAGAGGTTCCATTGTAATGGACTTTGAGTTGGGAAATGGAGGAGCAACAGCAATGCCGATGGCACCGTTGCAAAGCTGACTTTCTGCAGAACAGGCACGGCTCAAGTTTTTTGCCCTGGCTCTTCGGCTGTGGGAGCAGAGGCCAACCGTTCGTGCTCTACTCCCTGGGATGCTGGGCAGCCGAGCACGGGTGCCAAAGAGGTTCCATTGTAATGGACTTTGAGTTGGGAAATGGAGGAGCGACAGCAATGCGGATGGCACCGTTGCCAAGCTGACTTTCTGCAGAAGAGGCACAGCTCAAGTTTTTTGCCCTGGCTCTTCGGCTGTGGGAGCAGAGGCCAACCATTCGTGCTCTACTCCCTGGGATGCTGGGCAGCCGAGCACGGGTGAAAGAAAAGAGGTTCCATTGTAATGGACTTTGAGTTGCGAAGTTGAGGAGCGACAGCAATGAGCATGGCACCGTTACAAAGCTGACGTTCTGCAGAAGAGGCACAGCTCAATTTTTTTGCCCTGGCTCTTCGGCTGTGGGAGAGGAAGCCAAATGATCGTGCTCTAACCTCTGGGATGCTGGGCAGCCGAGCACGGGTGCCAAAGAGGTTCCATTGTAATGGACTTAGAGTTGGGAAATGGAGGAGTGACAGCAATGCGGATGGCACCGTTGCAAAGCTGACCTTCTGCAGAAGAGGCACAGCTCAAGTTTTTTGCCCTGGCTCTTCGGCTGTGGGAGCAGAGGCCAAGCATTCGTGCTCTACTCCCTGGGATGCTGGGCAGCCGAGCACGGGTGCCAAAGTGGTTCCATTGTAATGGACTTTGAGTTGGGAAATGGAGGAGCGACAGCAATGCGGATGGCACCGTTGCCAAGCTGACTTTCTGCAGAAGAGACACAGCTCAAGTTTTTTGCCCTGGCTCTTCGGCTGTGGCAGCAGAGGCCAACCGTTCGTGCTCTACTCCCTGGGATGCTGGGCAGCCGAGCACGGGTGCCAAAGAGGTTCCATTGTAATGGACTTTGAGTTGGGAAATCGAGGAGTGACAGCAATGCGGATGGCACCGTTGCCAAGCTGACTTTCTGCAGAAGAGGCACAGCTCAAGTTTTTTGCCCTGGCTCTTCGGCTGTGGGAGCAGAGGCCAACCGTTCGTGCTCTACTCCCTGGGATGCTGGGCAGCCGAGCACGGGTGCCAAAGAGGTTCCATTGTAATGGACTTGGAGTTGGGAAATGGAGGAGCGACAGCAATGCGGATGGCACCATTGCAAAGCTGACTTTCTGCAGAAGAGGCACAGCTCAAGTTTTTTGCCCTGGCTCTTCGGCTGTGGGAGCAGAGGCCAACCGTTCGTGCTCTACTCCCTGGGATGCTGGGCAGCCGAGCACGGGTGCCAAAGAGGTTCCATTGTAATGGACTTTGAGTTGGGAAATGGAGGAGCGACAGCAATGCGGATGGCACCGTTGCCAAGCTGACTTTCTGCAGAAGAGGCACAGCTCAAGTTTTTTGCCCTGGCTCTTCGGCTGTGGGAGCAGAGGCCAACCATTCGTGCTCTACTCCCTGGGATGCTGGGCAGCCGAGCACGGGTGAAAGAAAAGAGGTTCCATTGTAATGGACTTTGAGTTGGGAAGTTGAGGAGCGACAGCAATGAGCATGGCACCGTTACAAAGCTGACGTTCTGCAGAAGAGGCACAGCTCAAGTTTTTTGCCCTGGCTCTTCGGCTGTGTGAGAGGAAGCCAAATGATCGTGCTCTAACCTCTGGGATGCTGGGCAGCCGAGCACGGGTGCCAAAGAGGTTCCATTGTAATGGACTTTGAGTTGGGAAATGGAGGAGCGACAGCAATGCGGATGGCACCGTTGCAAAGCTGACCTTCTGCAGAAGAGGCACAGCTCAAGTTTTTTGCCCTGGCTCTTCGGCTGTGGGAGCAGAGGCCAAGCATTCGTGCTGTACTCCCTGGGATGCTGGGCAGCCGAGCACGGGTGCCAAAGTGGTTCCATTGTAATGGACTTTGAGTTGGGAAATCAAGGAACGACAGCCATGCGGATGGCACCGTTGCCAAGCTGACTTTCTGCAGAAGAGGCAGAGCTCAAGCTTTTTGCAATGGCTCTTCGGCTGTGGGAGCAGAGGCCAACCGTTCGTGCTCTACTCCCTGGGATGCTGGGCAGCCGAGCACGGGTGCCAAAGAGGTTCCATTGTAATGGACTTTGAGTTGGGAAATCGAGGAGTGACAGCAATGCGGATGGCACAGTGCCAAGCTGACTTTCTGCAGAAGAGGCACAGCTCAAGTTTTTTGCCCTGGCTCTTCGGCTGTGGGAGCAGAGGCCAACCGTTCGTGCTTTACTCCCTGGGATGCTGGGCAGCCGAGCACGGGTGCCAAAGTGGTTCCATTGTAATGGACTTTGAGTTGGGAAATGGAGGAGCAACAGCAATGCCGATGGCACCGTTGCAAATCTGACTTTCTGCAGAACAGGCACGGCTCAAGTTTTTTGCCCTGGCTCTTCGGCTGTGGGAGCAGAGGCCAACCGTTCGTGCTCTACTCCCTGGGATGCTGGGCAGCCGAGCACGGGTGCCAAAGAGGTTCCATTGTAATGGACTTTGAGTTGGGAAATGGAGGAGCGACAGCAATGCGGATGGCACCGTTGCAAAGCTGACTTTCTGCAGAAGAGGCACAGCTCAAGTTTTTTGCCCTGGCTCTTCGGCTGTGGGAGCAGAGGCCAACCGTTCGTGCTCTACTCCCTGGGATGCTGGGCAGCCGAGCACGGGTGCCAAAGAGGTTCCATTGTAATGGACTTTGAGTTGGGAAATGGAGGAGCGACAGCAATGCGGATGTCACCGTTGCAAAGCTGACTTTCTGCAGAAGAGGCAGAGCTCAAGTTTTTTGCCCTGGCTCTTCGGCTGTGGGAGCAGAGGCCAACCGTTCGTGCTCTACTCCCTGGGATGCTGGGCAGCCGAGCACGGGTGCCAAAGAGGTTATATTGTAATGGACTTTAAGTTGGGAAATGGAGGAGCGACAGCAATGCGGATGGCACCGTTGCCAAGCTGACTTTCTGCAGAAGAGGCACAGCTCAAGTTTTTTGCCCTGGCTCTTCGGCTGTGGGAGCAGAGGCCAGCCGTTGGTGCTCTTCTCCCTGGGATGCTGGGCAGCCGAGCACGGATGCCAAAGAGGTTCCATTGTAATGGACTTTGAGTTGGGAAATGGAGGAGCGACAGCAATGCGGATGGCACCGTTGCAAAGCTGACTTTCTGCAGAAGAGGCACAGCTCAAGTTTTTTGCCCTGGCTCTTCGGCTGTGGGAGCAGAGGCCAACCGTTCGTGCTCTACTCCCTGGGATGCTGGGCAGCCGAGCACGGGTGCCAAAGAGGTTCCATTGTAATGGACTTTGAGTTGGGAAATCAAGGAACGACAGCCATGCGGATGGCACCGTTGCCAAGCTGACTTTCTGCAGAAGAGGCAGAGCTCAATTTTTTTGCCCTGGCTCTTCGGCTGTGGGAGCAGAGGCCAACCGTTCGTGCTGTACTCCCTGGGATGCTGGGCAGCCGAGCACGGGTGCCAAAGAGGTTCCATTGTAATGGACTTTGAGTTGGGAAATCGAGGAGTGACAGCAATGCGGATGGCACCGTTGCCAAGCTGACCTTCTGCAGAAGAGGCACAGCTCAAGTTTTTTGCCCTGGCTCTTCGGCTGTGGGAGCAGAGGCCAACCGTTCGTGCTTTACTCCCTGGGATGCTGGGCAGCCGAGCACGGGTGCCAAAGACGTTCCATTGTAATGGACTTTGAGTTGGGAAATGGAGGTGCAACAGCAATGCCGATGGCACCGTTGCAAAGCTGACTTTCTGCAGAACAGGCACGGCTCAAGTTTTTTGCCCTGGCTCTTCGGCTGTGGGAGCAGAGGCCAACCGTTCGTGCTGTACTCCCTGGGATGCTGGGCAGCCGAGCACGGGTGCCAAAGAGGTTCCATTGTAATGGACTTTGAGTTGGGAAATGGAGGAGCGACAGCAATGTGGATGGCACCGTTGCAAAGCTGACTTTCTGCAGAAGAGGCACAGCTCAAGTTTTTTGCCCTGGCTCTTCGGCTGTGGGAGCAGAGGCCAACCGTTCGTGCTCTACTCCCTGGGATGCTGGGCAGCCGAGCACGGGTGCCAAAGAGGTTCCATTGTAATGGACTTTGACTTGGGAAATGGAGGAGCGACAGCAATGCGGATGGCACCGTTGCCAAGCTGACTTTCTGCAGAAGAGGCAGAGCTCAAGTTTTTTGCCCTGGCTCTTCGGCCGTGGGAGCAGAGGCCAACCGTTCGTGCTCTACTCCCTGGGATGCTGGGCAGCCGAGCACGGGTGCCAAAGAGGTTCCATTGTAATGGACTTTGAGTTGGGAAATGGAGGAGCGACAGCAATGCGGATGGCACAGTGCCAAGCTGACTTTCTGCAGAAGAGGCAGAGCTCAAGTTTTTTGCCCTGGCTCTTCGGCTGTGGGAGCAGAGGCCAACCGTTCGTGCTCTACTCCCTGGGATGCTGGGCAGCCGAGCACGGGTGAAAAAGAGGTTCCATTGTAATGGACTTTGAGTTGGGAAATGGAGGAGCGACAGCAATGAGGATGGCACCGTTACAAAGCTGACGTTCTGCAGAAGAGGCACAGCTCAATTTTTTTGCCCTGGCTCTTCGGCTGTGGGAGCAGAGGCCAACCGTTCGTGCTCTACTCCCTGGGATGCTGGGCAGCCGAGCACGGGTGCCAAAGACGTTCCATTGTAATGGACTTTAAGTTGGGAAATCGAGGAGTGACAGCAATGCGGATGGCACCGTTGCAAAGCTGACTTTCTGCAGAAGAGGCAGAGCTCAAGTTTTTTGCCCTGGCTCTTTGGCTGTGGGAGCAGAGGCCAACCGTTCGTGCTCTACTCCCTGGGATGCTGGGCATCCGAGCACGGGTGCCAAAGAGGTTCCATTGTAATGGACTTTGAGTTGGGAAATGGAGGAGCGACAGCAATGCGGATGGCACCGTTGCCAAGCTGACTTTCTGCAGAAGAGGCACAGCTCAAGTTTTTTGCCCTGGCTCTTCGGCTGTGGGAGCAGAGGCCAACCGTTCGTGCTCTACTCCCTGGGATGCTGGGCAGCCGAGCACGGGTGCCAAAGAGGTTCCATTGTAGTGGACTTTGAGTTGGGAAATGGAGGAGCGACAGCAATGCGGATGTCACTGTTGCAAAGCTGACTTTCTGCAAAAGAGGCACAGCTCCAGTTTTTTGCCCTGGCTCTTCGGCTGTGGGAGCAGAGGCCAACCGTTCGTGCTCTACTCCCTGGGATGCTGGGCAGCCGAGCACGGGTGCCAAAGAGGTTCCATTGTAATGGACTTTGAGTTGGGAAATGGAGGAGCGACAGCAATGCGGATGGCACCGTTGCAAAGCTGACCTTCTGCAGAAGAGGCACAGCTCAAGTTTTTTGCCCTGGCTCTTCGGCTGTGGGAGCAGAGGCCAAGCATTCGTGCTGTACTCCCTGGGATGCTGGGCAGCCGAGCACGGGTGCCAAAGAGGTTCCATTGTAATGGACTTTGAGTTGGGAAATCAAGGAACGACAGCCATGCGGATGGCACCGTTGCCAAGCTGACTTTCTGCAGAAGAGGCACAGCTCAAGTTTTTTGCCCTGGCTCTTCGGCTGTGGGAGCAGAGGCCAACCGTTGGTGCTCTTCTCCCTGGGATGCTGGGCAGCCGAGCACGGATGCCAAAGAGGTTCCATTGTAATGGACTTTGAGTTGGGAAATGGAGGAGCGACAGCAATGCGGATGGAACCGTTGCAAAGCTGACTTTCTGCAGAAGAGGCACAGCTCAAGTTTTTTGCCCTGGCTCTTCGGCTATGGGAGCAGAGGCCAACCGTTCGTGCTCTACTCTCTGGGATGCTGGGCAGCCGAGCACGGGTGCCGAAGAGGTTCCATTGTAATGGACTTTGAGTTGGGAAATCAAGGAACGACAGCCATGCGGATGGCACCGTTGCCAAGCTGACTTTCTGCAGAAGAGGCAGAGCTCAAGCTTTTTGCCCTGGCTCTTCGGCTGTGGGAGCAGAGGCCAACCGTTCGTGCTGTACTCCCTGGGATGCTGGGCAGCCGAGCACGGGTGCCAAAGAGGTTCCATTGTAATGGACTTTGAGTTGGGAAATCGAGGAGTGACAGCAATGCGGATGGCACCGTTGCCAAGCTGACCTTCTGCAGAAGAGGCACAGCTCAAGTTTTTTGCCCTGGCTCTTCGGCTGTGGGAGCAGAGGCCAACCGTTCGTGCTTTACTCCCTGGGATGCTGGGCAGCCGAGCACGGGTGCCAAAGACGTTCCATTGTAATGGACTTTGAGTTGGGAAATGGAGGTGCAACAGCAATGCCGATGGCACCGTTGCAAAGCTGACTTTCTGCAGAAGAGGCACGGCTCAAGTTTTTTGCCCTGGCTCTTCGGCTGTGGGAGCAGAGGCCAACCGTTCGTGCTGTACTCCCTGGGATGCTGGGCAGCCGAGCACGGGTGCCAAAGAGGTTCCATTGTAATGGACTTTGAGTTGGGAAATGGAGGAGCGACAGCAATGTGGATGGCACCGTTGCAAAGCTGACTTTCTGCAGAAGAGGCAGAGCTCAAGTTTTTTGCCCTGGCTCTTCGGCTGTGGGAGCAGAGGCCAACCGTTCGTGCTGTACTCCCTGGGATGCTGGGCAGCCGAGCACGGGTGCCAAAGAGGTTCCATTGTAATGGACTTTGAGTTGGGAAATGGAGGAGCGACAGCAATGCGGATGGCACCGTTGCCAAGCTGACTTTCTGCAGAAGAGGCACAGCTCAAGTTTTTTGCCCTGGCTCTTCGGCCGTGGGAGCAGAGGCCAACCGTTCGTGCTCTACTCCCTGGGATGCTGGGCAGCCGAGCACGGGTGCCAAAGAGGTTCCATTGTAATGGACTTTGAGTTGGGAAATGGAGGAGCGACAGCAATGCGGATGGCACAGTGCCAAGCTGACTTTCTGCAGAAGAGGCAGAGCTCAAGTTTTTTGCCCTGGCTCTTCGGCTGTGGGAGCAGAGGCCAACCGTTCGTGCTCTACTCCCTGGGATGCTGGGCAGCCGAGCACGGGTGAAAAAGAGGTTCCATTGTAATGGACTTTGAGTTGGGAAATGGAGGAGCGACAGCAATGAGGATGGCACCGTTACAAAGCTGACGTTCTGCAGAAGAGGCACAGCTCAATTTTTTTGCCCTGGCTCTTCGGCTGTGGGAGCAGAGGCCAACCGTTCGTGCTCTACTCCCTGGGATGCTGGGCAGCCGAGCACGGGTGCCAAAGACGTTCCATTGTAATGGACTTTAAGTTGGGAAATCGAGGAGTGACAGCAATGCGGATGGCACCGTTGCAAAGCTGACTTTCTGCAGAAGAGGCACAGCTCAAGTTTTTTGCCCTGGCTCTTTGGCTGTGGGAGCAGAGGCCAACCGTTCGTGCTCTACTCCCTGGGATGCTGGGCAGCCGAGCACGGGTGCCAAAGAGGTTCCATTGTAATGGACTTTGAGTTGGGAAATGGAGGAGCGACAGCAATGCGGATGGCACCGTTGCCAAGCTGACTTTCTGCAGAAGAGGCACAGCTCAAGTTTTTTGCCCTGGCTCTTCGGCTGTGGGAGCAGAGGCCAACCATTCGTGCTCTACTCCCTGGGATGCTGGGCAGCCGAGCACGGGTGAAAGAAAAGAGGTTCCATTGTAATGGACTTTGAGTTGGGAAGTTGAGGAGCGACAGCAATGAGCATGGCACCGTTACAAAGCTGACGTTCTGCAGAAGAGGCACAGCTCAAGTTTTTTGCCCTGGCTCTTCGGCTGTGGGAGCAGAAGCCAAATGATCGTGCTCTAACCTCTGGGATGCTGGGCAGCCGAGCACGGGTGCCAAAGAGGTTCCATTGTAATGGACTTTGAGTTGGGAAATGGAGGAGCGACAGCAATGCGGATGGCACCGTTGCAAAGCTGACCTTCTGCAGAAGAGGCACAGCTCAAGTTTTTTGCCCTGGCTCTTCGGCTGTGGGAGCAGAGGCCAAGCATTCGTGCTGTACTCCCTGGGATGCTGGGCAGCCGAGCACGGGGGCCAAAGAGGTTCCATTGTAATGGACTTTGAGTTGGGAAATCAAGGAACGACAGCCATGCGGATGGCACCGTTGCCAAGCTGACTTTCTGCAGAAGAGGCACAGCTCAAGTTTTTTGCCCTGGCTCTTCGGCTGTGGGAGCAGAGGCCAACCGTTGGTGCTCTTCTCCCTGGGATGCTGGGCAGCCGAGCACGGATGCCAAAGAGGTTCCATTGTAATGGACTTTGAGTTGGGAAATGGAGGAGCGACAGCAATGCGGATGGCACCGTTGCAAAGCTGACTTTCTGCAGAAGAGGCACAGCTCAAGTTTTTTGCCCTGGCTCTTCGGCTGTGGGAGCAGAGGCCAACCGTTCGTGCTCTACTCCCTGGGATGCTGGGCAGCCGAGCACGGGTGCCAAAGAGGTTCCATTGTAATGGACTTTGAGTTGGGAAATCAAGGAACGACAGCCATGCGGATGGCACCGTTGCCAAGCTGACTTTCTGCAGAAGAGGCACAGCTCAAGCTTTTTGCCCTGGCTCTTCGGCTGTGGGAGCAGAGGCCAACCGTTCGTGCTGTACTCCCTGGGATGCTGGGCAGCCGAGCACGGGTGCCAAAGAGGTTCCATTGTAATGGACTTTGAGTTGGGAAATCGAGGTGTGACAGCAATGCGGATGGCACCGTTGCCAAGCTGACCTTCTGCAGAAGAGGCACAGCTCAAGTTTTTTGCCCTGGCTCTTCGGCTGTGGGAGCAGAGGCCAACCGTTCGTGCTTTACTCCCTGGGATGCTGGGCAGCCGAGCACGGGTGCCAAAGACGTTCCATTGTAATGGACTTTGAGTTGGGAAATGGAGGTGCAACAGCAATGCCGATGGCACCGTTGCAAAGCTGACTTTCTGCAGAAGAGGCACGGCTCAAGTTTTTTGCCCTGGCTCTTCGGCTGTGGGAGCAGAGGCCAACCGTTCGTGCTGTACTCCCTGGGATGCTGGGCAGCCGAGCACGGGTGCCAAAGAGGTTCCATTGTAATGGACTTTGAGTTGGGAAATGGAGGAGCGACAGCAATGTGGATGGCACCGTTGCAAAGCTGACTTTCTGCAGAAGAGGCACAGCTCAAGTTTTTTGCCCTGGCTCTTCGGCTGTGGGAGCAGAGGCCAACCGTTCGTGCTGTACTCCCTGGGATGCTGGGCAGCCGAGCACGGGTGCCAAAGAGGTTCCATTGTAATGGACTTTGAGTTGGGAAATGGAGGAGCGACAGCAATGCGGATGGCACCGTTGCCAAGCTGACTTTCTGCAGAAGAGGCACAGCTCAAGTTTTTTGCCCTGGCTCTTCGGCCGTGGGAGCAGAGGCCAACCGTTCATGCTCTACTCCCTGGGATGCTGGGCAGCCGAGCACGGGTGCCAAAGAGGTTCCATTGTAATGGACTTTGAGTTGGGAAATGGAGGAGCGACAGCAATGCGGATGGCACAGTGCCAAGCTGACTTTCTGCAGAAGAGGCAGAGCTCAAGTTTTTTGCCCTGGCTCTTCGGCTGTGGGAGCAGAGGCCAACCGTTCGTGCTCTACTCCCTGGGATGCTGGGCAGCCGAGCACGGGTGCCAAAGAGGTTCCATTGTAATGGACTTTGAGTTGGGAAATGGAGGAGCGACAGCAATGAGGATGGCACCGTTACAAAGCTGACGTTCTGCAGAAGAGGCACAGCTCAATTTTTTTGCCCTGGCTCTTCGGCTGTGGGAGCAGAGGCCAACCGTTCGTGCTCTACTCCCTGGGATGCTGGGCAGCCGAGCACGGGTGCCAAAGACGTTCCATTGTAATGGACTTTAAGTTGGGAAATCGAGGAGTGACAGCAATGCGGATGGCACCGTTGCAAAGCTGACTTTCTGCAGAAGAGGCAGAGCTCAAGTTTTTTGCCCTGGCTCTTTGGCTGTGGGAGCAGAGGCCAACCGTTCGTGCTCTACTCCCTGGGATGCTGGGCATCCGAGCACGGGTGCCAAAGAGGTTCCATTGTAATGGACTTTGAGTTGGGAAATGGAGGAGCGACAGCAATGCGGATGGCACCGTTGCCAAGCTGACTTTCTGCAGAAGAGGCACAGCTCAAGTTTTTTGCCCTGGCTCTTCGGCTGTGGGAGCAGAGGCCAACCGTTCGTGCTCTACTCCCTGGGATGCTGGGCAGCCGAGCACGGGTGCCAAAGAGGTTCCATTGTAATGGACTTTGAGTTGGGAAATGGAGGAGCGACAGCAATGCGGATGTCACCGTTGCAAAGCTGACTTTCTGCAAAAGAGGCACAGCTCCAGTTTTTTGCCCTGGCTCTTCGGCTGTGGGAGCAGAGGCCAACCGTTCGTGCTCTACTCCCTGGGATGCTGGGCAGCCGAGCACGGGTGCCAAAGAGGTTCCATTGTAATGGACTTTGAGTTGGGAAATGGAGGAGCGACAGCAATGCGGATGGCACCGTTGCCAAGCTGACTTTCTGCAGAAGAGGCACAGCTCAAGTTTTTTGCCCTGGCTCTTCGGCTGTGGGAGCAGAGGCCAACCGTTTGTGCTGTACTACCTGGGATGCTGGGCAGCCGAGCACGGGTGCCAAAGAGGTTCCATTGTAATGGACTTTGAGTTGGGAAATGGAGGAGCGACAGCAATGCGGATGGCACCGTTGCAAAGCTGACTTTCTGCAGAAGAGGCACAGCTCAAGTTTTTTGCCCTGGCTCTTCGGCTGTGGGAGCAGAGGCCAACTGTTCGTGCTCTACTCCCTGGGATGCTGGGCAGCCGAGCACGGGTGCCAAAGAGGTTCCATTGTAATGGACTTTGAGTTGGGAAATCAAGGAACGACAGCCATGCGGATGGCACCGTTGTCAAGCTGACTTTCTGCAGAAGAGGCAGAGCTCAAGCTTTTTGCAATGGCTCTTCGGCTGTGGGAGCAGAGGCCAACCGTTCGTGCTCTACTCCCTGGGATGCTGGGCAGCCGAGCACGGGTGCCAAAGAGGTTCCATTGTAATGGACTTTGAGTTGGGAAATGGAGGAGTGACAGCAATGCGAATGGCACCGTTGCCAAGCTGACTTTCTGCAGAAGAGGCACAGCTCAAGTTTTTTGCCCTGGCTCTTCGGCTGTGGGAGCAGAGGCCAACCGTTCGTGCTTTACTCCCTGGGATGCTGGGCAGCCGAGCACGGGTGCCAAAGAGGTTCCATTGTAATGGACTTTGAGTTGGGAAATGGAGGAGCAACAGCAATGCCGATGGCACCGTTGCAAAGCTGACTTTCTGCAGAACAGGCACGGCTCAAGTTTTTTGCCCTGGCTCTTCGGCTGTGGGAGCAGAGGCCAACCGTTCGTGCTGTACTCCCTGGGATGCTGGGCAGCCGAGCACGGGTGCCAAAGAGGTTCCATTTTAATGGACTTTGAGTTGGGAAATGGAGGAGCGACAGCAATGCGGATGGCACCATTGCAAAGCTGACTTTCTGCAGAAGAGGCAGAGCTCAAGTTTTTTGCCCTGGCTCTTCGGCCGTGGGAGCAGAGGCCAACCGTTCGTGCTCTACTCCCTGGGATGCTGGGCAGCCGAGCACGGGTGCCAAAGAGGTTCCATTGTAATGGACTTTGAGTTGGGAAATGGAGGAGCGACAGCAATGCGGATGGCACCGTTGCCAAGCTGACTTTCTGCAGAAGAGGCACAGCTCAAGTTTTTTGCCATGGCTCTTCGGCTGTGGGAGCAGAGGCCAACCATTCGTGCTCTACTCCCTGGGATGCTGGGCAGCCGAGCACGGGTGAAAGAAAAGAGGTTCCATTGTAATGGACTTTGAGTTGGGAAGTTGAGGAGCGACAGCAATGAGCATGGCACCGTTACAAAGCTGACGTTCTGCAGAAGAGGCACAGCTCAATTTTTTTGCCCTGGCTCTTCGGCTGTGGGAGAGGAAGCCAAATGATCGTGCTCTAACCTCTGGGATGCTGGGCAGCCGAGCACGGGTGCCAAAGAGGTTCCATTGTAATGGACTTAGAGTTGGGAAATGGAGGAGTGACAGCAATGCGGATGGCACCGTTGCAAAGCTGACCTTCTGCAGAAGAGGCACAGCTCAAGTTTTTTGCCCTGGCTCTTCGGCTGTGGGAGCAGAGGCCAAGCATTCGTGCTCTACTCCCTGGGATGCTGGGCAGCCGAGCACGGGTGCCAAAGTGGTTCCATTGTAATGGACTTTGAGTTGGGAAATCAAGGAACGACAGCCATGCGGATGGCACCGTTGCCAAGCTGACTTTCTGCAGAAGAGGCAGAGCTCAAGCTTTTTTCCCTGGCTCTTCGGCTGTGGGAGCAGAGGCCAACCGTTCGTGCTCTACTCCCTGGGATGCTGGGCAGCCGAGCACGGGTGCCAAAGAGGTTCCATTGTAATGGACTTTGAGTTGGGAAATCGAGGAGTGACAGCAATGCGGATGGCACCGTTGCCAAGCTGACTTTCTGCAGAAGAGGCACAGCTCAAGTTTTTTGCCCTGGCTCTTCGGCTGTGGGAGCAGAGGCCAACCGTTCGTGCTCTACTCCCTGGGATGCTGGGCAGCCGAGCACGGGTGCCAAAGAGGTTCCATTGTAATGGACTTTGAGTTGGGAAATGGAGGAGCGACAGCAATGCGGATGGCACCATTGCAAAGCTGACTTTCTGCAGAAGAGGCACAGCTCAAGTTTTTTGCCCTGGCTCTTCGGCTGTGGGAGCAGAGGCCAACCGTTCGTGCTCTACTCCCTGGGATGCTGGGCAGCCGAGCACGGGTGCCAAAGAGGTTCCATTGTAATGGACTTTGAGTTGGGAAATGGAGGAGCGACAGCAATGCGGATGGCACCGTTGCCAAGCTGACTTTCTGCAGAAGAGGCACAGCTCAAGTTTTTTGCCCTGGCTCTTCGGCTGTGGGAGCAGAGGCCAACCATTCGTGCTCTACTCCCTGGGATGCTGGGCAGCCGAGCACGGGTGAAAGAAAAGAGGTTCCATTGTAATGGACTTTGAGTTTGGAAGTTGAGGAGCGACAGCAATGAGCATGGCACCGTTACAAAGCTGACGTTCTGCAGAAGAGGCACAGCTCAAGTTTTTTGCCCTGGCTCTTCGGCTGTGGGAGAGGAAGCCAAATGATCGTGCTCTAACCTCTGGGATGCTGGGCAGCCGAGCACGGGTGCCAAAGAGGTTCCATTGTAATGGACTTTGAGTTGGGAAATGGAGGAGCGACAGCAATGCGGATGGCACCGTTGCAAAGCTGACCTTCTGCAGAAGAGGCACAGCTCAAGTTTTTTGCCCTGGCTCTTCGGCTGTGGGAGCAGAGGCCAAGCATTCGTGCTGTACTCCCTGGGATGCTGGGCAGCCGAGCACGGGTGCCAAAGAGGTTCCATTGTAATGGACTTTGAGTTGGGAAATCAAGGAACGACAGCCATGCGGATGGCACCGTTGCCAAGCTGACTTTCTGCAGAAGAGGCAGAGCTCAAGCTTTTTGCCCTGGCTCTTCGGCTGTGGGAGCAGAGGCCAACCGTTCGTGCTCTACTCCCTGGGATGCTGGGCAGCCGAGCACGGGTGCCAAAGAGGTTCCATTGTAATGGACTTTGAGATGGGAAATCGAGGAGTGACAGCAATGCGGATGGCACAGTGCCAAGCTGACTTTCTGCAGAAGAGGCACAGCTCAAGTTTTTTGCCCTGGCTCTTCGGCTGTGGGAGCAGAGGCCAACCGTTCGTGCTTTACTCCCTGGGATGCTGGGCAGCCGAGCACGGGTGCCAAAGAGGTTCCATTGTAATGGACTTTGAGTTGGGAAATGGAGGAGCAACAGCAATGCGGATGGCACCGTTGCAAAGCTGACTTTCTGCAGAACAGGCACGGCTCAAGTTTTTTGCCCTGGCTCTTTGGCTGTGGGAGCAGAGGCCAACCGTTCGTGCTCTACTCCCTGGGATGCTGGGCAGCCGAGCACGGGTGCCAAAGAGGTTCCATTGTAATGGACTTTGAGTTGGGAAATGGAGGAGCGACAGCAATGCGGATGGCACCATTGCAAAGCTGACTTTCTGCAGAAGAGGCAGAGCTCAAGTTTTTTGCCCTGGCTCCTTGGCTGTGGGAGCAGAGGCCAACTGTTCGTGCTCTACTCCCTGGGATGCTGGGCAGCCGAGCACGGGTGCCAAAGAGGTTCCATTGTAATGGACTTTGAGTTGGGAAATGGAGGAGCGACAGCAATGCGGATGGCACCGTTGCCAAGCTGACTTTCTGCAGAAGAGGCACAGCTCAAGTTTTTTGCCATGGCTCTTCGGCTGTGGGAGCAGAGGCCAACCATTCGTGCTCTACTCCCTGGGATGCTGGGCAGCCGAGCACGGGTGAAAAAAAAGAGGTTCCATTGTAATGGACTTTGAGTTGGGAAGTTGAGGAGCGACAGCAATGAGCATGGCACCGTTACAAAGCTGACCTTCTGCAGAAGAGGCACAGCTCAAGTTTTTTGCCCTGGCTCTTCGGCTGTGGGAGAGGAGGCCAAATGATCGTGCTCTAACCTCTGGGATGCTGGGCAGCCGAGCACGGGTGCCAAAGAGGTTCCATTGTAATGGACTTTGAGTTGGGAAATGGAGGAGCGACAGCAATGCGGATGGCACCGTTGCAAAGCTGACCTTCTGCAGAAGAGGCACAGCTCAAGTTTTTTGCCCTGGCTCTTCGGCTCTGGGAGCAGAGGCCAACCATTCGTGCTGTACTCCCTGGGATGCTGGGCAGCCGAGCACGGGTGCCAAAGTGGTTCCATTGTAATGGACTTTGAGTTGGGAAATGGAGGAGCGACAGCAATGCGGATGGAACAGTGCCAAGCTGACTTTCTGCAGAAGAGGCACAGCTCCAGTTTTTTGCCCTGGCTCTTCGGCTGTGGGAGCAGAGGCCAACCGTTCGTGCTCTACTCCCTGGGATGCTGGGCAGCCGAGCACGGGTGCCAAAGAGTTTCCATTGTAATGGACTTTGAGTTGGGAAATGGAGGAGCGGCAGCAATGCGGATGGCACCGTTGCAAAGCTGACTTTCTGCAGAAGAGGCACAGCTCAAGTTTTTTGCCCTGGCTCTTGGGCTGTGGGAGCAGAGGCCAACTGTTCGTGCTCTACTCCCTGGGATGCTGGGCAGCCGAGCACGGGTGCCAAAGAGGTTCCATTGTAATGGACTTTGAGTTGGGAAATCAAGGAACGACAGCCATGCGGATGGCACCGTTGTCAAGCTGACTTTCTGCAGAAGAGGCAGAGCTCAAGCTTTTTGCAATGGCTCTTCGGCTGTGGTAGCAGAGGCCAACCGTTCGTGCTCTACTCCCTGGGATGCTGGGCAGCCGAGCACGGGTGCCAAAGAGGTTCCATTGTAATGGACTTTGAGTTGGGAAATGGAGGAGTGACAGCAATGCGAATGGCACCGTTGCCAAGCTGACTTTCTGCAGAAGAGGCACAGCTCAAGTTTTTTGCCCTGGCTCTTCGGCTGTGGGAGCAGAGGCCAACCGTTCGTGCTTTACTCCCTGGGATGCTGGGCAGCCGAGCACGGGTGCCAAAGAGGTTCCATTGTAATGGACTTTGAGTTGGGAAATGGAGGAGCAACAGCAATGCCGATGGCACCGTTGCAAAGCTGACTTTCTGCAGAACAGGCACGGCTCAAGTTTTTTGCCCTGGCTCTTCGGCTGTGGGAGCAGAGGCCAACCGTTCGTGCTCTACTCCCTGGGATGCTGGGCAGCCGAGCACGGGTGCCAAAGAGGTTCCATTGTAATGGACTTTGAGTTGGGAAATGGAGGAGCGACAGCAATGCGGATGGCACCATTGCAAAGCTGACTTTCTGCAGAAGAGGCAGAGCTCAAGTTTTTTGCCCTGGCTCCTTGGCTGTGGGAGCAGAGGCCAACCGTTCGTGCTCTACTCCCTGGGATGCTGGGCAGCCGAGCACGGGTGCCAAAGAGGTTCCATTGTAATGGACTTTGAGTTGGGAAATGGAGGAGCGACAGCAATGCGGATGGCACCGTTGCCAAGCTGACTTTCTGCAGAAGAGGCACAGCTCAAGTTTTTTGCCATGGCTCTTCGGCTGTGGGAGCAGAGGCCAACCATTCGTGCTCTACTCCCTGGGATGCTGGGCAGCCGAGCACGGGTGAAAGAAAAGAGGTTCCATTGTAATGGACTTTGAGTTGGGAAGTTGAGGAGCGACAGCAATGAGCATGGCACCGTTACAAAGCTGACGTTCTGCAGAAGAGGCACAGCTCAATTTTTTTGCCCTGGCTCTTCGGCTGTGGGAGAGGAAGCCAAATGATCGTGCTCTAACCTCTGGGATGCTGGGCAGCCGAGCACGGGTGCCAAAGAGGTTCCATTGTAATGGACTTAGAGTTGGGAAATGGAGGAGTGACAGCAATGCGGATGGCACCGTTGCAAAGCTGACCTTCTGCAGAAGAGGCACAGCTCAAGTTTTTTGCCCTGGCTCTTCGGCTGTGGGAGCAGAGGCCAAGCATTCGTGCTCTACTCCCTGGGATGCTGGGCAGCCGAGCACGGGTGCCAAAGAGGTTCCATTGTAATGGACTTTGAGTTGGGAAATCAAGGAACGACAGCCATGCGGATGG
This sequence comes from Psittacula echo, assembly GCF_963264785.1. Classification (NCBI taxonomy): domain Eukaryota; kingdom Metazoa; phylum Chordata; class Aves; order Psittaciformes; family Psittacidae; genus Psittacula; species Psittacula echo. Next base: position 1,899,533 of record NC_137748.1, read on the forward strand.
CACCGTTGCCAAGCTGACTTTCTGCAGAAGAGGCAGAGCTCAAGCTTTTTGCCCTGGCTCTTCGGCTGTGGGAGCAGAGGCCAACCGTTCGTGCTCTACTCCCTGGGATGCTGGGCAGCCGAGCACGGGTGCCAAAGAGGTTCCATTGTAATGGACTTTGAGTTGGGAAATCGAGGAGTGACAGCAATGCGGATGGCACCGTTGCCAAGCTGACTTTCTGCAGAAGAGGCACAGCTCAAGTTTTTTGCCCTGGCTCTTCGGCTGTGGGAGCAGAGGCCAACCGTTCGTGCTCTACTCCCTGGGATGCTGGGCAGCCGAGCACGGGTGCCAAAGAGGTTCCATTGTAATGGACTTTGAGTTGGGAAATGGAGGAGCGACAGCAATGCGGATGGCACCATTGCAAAGCTGACTTTCTGCAGAAGAGGCACAGCTCAAGTTTTTTGCCCTGGCTATTCGGCTGTGGGAGCAGAGGCCAACCGTTCGTGCTCTACTCCCTGGGATGCTGGGCAGCCGAGCACGGGTGCCAAAGAGGTTCCATTGTAATGGACTTTGAGTTGGGAAATGGAGGAGCGACAGCAATGCGGATGGCACCGTTGCCAAGCTGACTTTCTGCAGAAGAGGCACAGCTCAAGTTTTTTGCCCTGGCTCTTCGGCTGTGGGAGCAGAGGCCAACCATTCGTGCTCTACTCCCTGGGATGCTGGGCAGCCGAGCACGGGTGAAAGAAAAGAGGTTCCATTGTAATGGACTTTGAGTTGGGAAGTTGAGGAGCGACAGCAATGAGCATGGCACCGTTACAAAGCTGACGTTCTGCAGAAGAGGCACAGCTCAATTTTTTTGCCCTGGCTCTTCGGCTGTGGGAGAGGAAGCCAAATGATCGTGCTCTAACCTCTGGGATGCTGGGCAGCCGAGCACGGGTGCCAAAGAGGTTCCATTGTAATGGACTTTGAGTTGGGAAATGGAGGAGCGACAGCAATGCGGATGGCACCGTTGCAAAGCTGACCTTCTGCAGAAGAGGCACAGCTCAAGTTTTTTGCCCTGGCTCTTCGGCTGTGGGAGCAGAGGCCAAGCATTCGTGCTGTACTCCCTGGGATGCTGGGCAGCCGAGCACGGGTGCCAAAGAGGTTCCATTGTAATGGACTTTGAGTTGGGAAATCAAGGAACGACAGCCATGCGGATGGCACCGTTGCCAAGCTGACTTTCTGCAGAAGAGGCAGAGCTCAAGCTTTTTGCCCTGGCTCTTCGGCTGTGGGAGCAGAGGCCAACCGTTCGTGCTCTACTCCCTGGGATGCTGGGCAGCCGAGCACGGGTGCCAAAGAGGTTCCATTGTAATGGACTTTGAGTTGGGAAATCGAGGAGTGACAGCAATGCGGATGGCACAGTGCCAAGCTGACTTTCTGCAGAAGAGGCACAGCTCAAGTTTTTTGCCCTGGCTCTTCGGCTGTGGGAGCAGAGGCCAACCGTTCGTGCTTTACTCCCTGGGATGCTGGGCAGCCGAGCACGGGTGCCAAAGAGGTTCCATTGTAATGGACTTTGAGTTGGGAAATGGAGGAGCAACAGCAATGCCGATGGCACCGTTGCAAAGCTGACTTTCTGCAGAACAGGCACGGCTCAAGTTTTTTGCCCTGGCTCTTCGGCTGTGGGAGCAGAGGCCAACCGTTCGTGCTCTACTCCCTGGGATGCTGGGCAGCCGAGCACGGGTGCCAAAGAGGTTCCATTGTAATGGACTTTGAGTTGGGAAATGGAGGAGCGACAGCAATGCGGATGGCACCATTGCAAAGCTGACTTTCTGCAGAAGAGGCAGAGCTCAAGTTTTTTGCCCTGGCTCCTTGGCTGTGGGAGCAGAGGCCAACCGTTCGTGCTCTACTCCCTGGGATGCTGGGCAGCCGAGCACGGGTGCCAAAGAGGTTCCATTGTAATGGACTTTGAGTTGGGAAATGGAGGAGCGACAGCAATGCGGATGGCACCGTTGCCAAGCTGACTTTCTGCAGAAGAGGCACAGCTCAAGTTTTTTGCCATGGCTCTTCGGCTGTGGGAGCAGAGGCCAACCATTCGTGCTCTACTCCCTGGGATGCTGGGCAGCCGAGCACGGGTGAAAAAAAAGAGGTTCCATTGTAATGGACTTTGAGTTGGGAAGTTGAGGAGCGACAGCAATGAGCATGGCACCGTTACAAAGCTGACCTTCTGCAGAAGAGGCACAGCTCAAGTTTTTTGCCCTGGCTCTTCGGCTGTGGGAGAGGAGGCCAAATGATCGTGCTCTAACCTCTGGGATGCTGGGCAGCCGAGCACGGGTGCCAAAGAGGTTCCATTGTAATGGACTTTGAGTTGGGAAATGGAGGAGCGACAGCAATGCGGATGGCACCATTGCAAAGCTGACCTTCTGCAGAAGAGGCACAGCTCAAGTTTTTTGCCCTGGCTCTTCGGCTGTGGGAGCAGAGGCCAACCATTCGTGCTGTACTCCCTGGGATGCTGGGCAGCCGAGCACGGGTGCCAAAGTGGTTCCATTGTAATGGACTTTGAGTTGGGAAATGGAGGAGCGACAGCAATGCGGATGGAACAGTGCCAAGCTGACTTTCTGCAGAAGAGGCACAGCTCCAGTTTTTTGCCCTGGCTCTTCGGCTGTGGGAGCAGAGGCCAACCGTTCGTGCTCTACTCCCTGGGATGCTGGGCAGCCGAGCACGGGTGCCAAAGAGTTTCCATTGTAATGGACTTTGAGTTGGGAAATGGAGGAGCGGCAGCAATGCGGATGGCACCGTTGCAAAGCTGACTTTCTGCAGAAGAGGCACAGCTCAAGTTTTTTGCCCTGGCTCTTGGGCTGTGGGAGCAGAGGCCAACCGTTCGTGCTCTACTCCCTGGGATGCTGGGCAGCCGAGCACGGGTGCCAAAGACGTTCCATTGTAATGGACTTTGAGTTGGGAAATGGAGGAGCGACAGCAATGCGGATGGCACCGTTGCCAAGCTGCCATTCTGCAGAAGAGGCACAGCTCAAGTTTTTTGCCCTGGCTCTTCGGCTGTGGGAGCAGAGGCCAACCGTTCGTGCTCTACTCCCTGGGATGCTGGGCAGCCGAGCACGGGTGCCAAAGAGGTTCCATTGTAATGGACTTTAAGTTGGAAAATCGAGGAGGGACAGCAATGCGTATGGTACCGTTGCAAAGCTGACTTTCTGCAGAAGAGGCACAGCTCAAGTTTTTTGCCGTGGCTCTTCGGCTGTGGGAGCAGAGGCCAACCATTCGTGCTCTACTCCCTGGGATGCTGGGCAGCCGAGCACGGGTGCCAAAGTTGTTCCATTGTAATGGACTTTGAGTTGGGAAATGGAGGAGCGACAGCAATGCAGATGGCACAGTGCCAAGCTGACTTTCTGCAGAAGAGGCACAGCTCAAGTTTTTTGCCCTGGCTCTTTGTCTGTGGGAGCAGAGGCCAACCGTTCGTGCTCTACTCCCTGGGATGCTGAGCAGCCGAGCACGGGTGAAAAAGAGGTTCCATTGTAATGGACTTTGAGTTGGGAAGTTGAGGAGCGACAGCAATGCGGATGGCACCGTTGCAAAGCTGACCTTCTGCAGAAGAGGCACAGGTCAAGTTTTTTGCCCTGGCTCTTCGGCTGTGGGAGCAGAGGCCAACCGTTCGTGCTCTACTCCCTGGGATGCTGGGCAGCCGAGCACGGTTGCCAAAGAGGTTCCATTGTAATGGACTTTAAGATGGGAAATCGAGGAGTGACAGCAATGCGGATGGCACCGTTGCAAAGCTGACTTTCTGCAGAAGAGGCAGAGCTCAAGTTTTTTGCCCTGGCTCTTCGGCTGTGGGAGCAGAGGCCAACCGTTCGTGCTCTACTCCCTGGGATGCTGGGCAGCCGAGTATGGGTGAAAGAAAAGATGTTCCATTGTAATGGACTTTGAGTTGCGAAGTTGAGGAGCGACAGCAATGAGGATGGCACCGTTACAAAGCTGACGTTCTGCAGAAGAGGCACAGCTCAAGTTTTTTGCCCTGGCTCTTCGGCTGTGGGAGAGGAGGCCAAATGATCGTGCTCTAATCTGTGGGATGCTGGGCAGCCGAGCATGGGTGCCAAAGAGGTTCCATTGTAATGGACTTTGAGTTGGGAAATGGAGGAGCGACAGCAATGCGGATGGCACCGTTGCAAAGCTGACCTTCTGCAGAAGAGGCACAGCTCAAGTTTTTTGCCCTGGCTCTTCGGCTGTGGGAGCAGAGGCCAACCGTTCGTGCTCTACTCCCTGGGATGCTGGGCAGCCGAGCACGGGTGCCAAAGAGTTTCCATTGTAATGGACTTTGAGTTGGGAAATGGAGGAGCGGCAGCAATGCGGATGGCACCGTTGCAAAGCTGACTTTCTGCAGAAGAGGCACAGCTCAAGTTTTTTGCCCTGGCTCTTCGGCTGTGGGAGCAGAGGCCAACCGTTCGTGCTCTACTCCCTGGGATGCTGGGCAGCCGAGCACGGGTGCCAAAGAGGTTCCATTGTAATGGACTTTGAGTTGGGAAATGGAGGAGCGACAGCAATGCGGATGGCACAGTGCCAAGCTGACTTTCTGCAGAAGAGGCAGAGCTCAAGTTTTTTGCCCTGGCTCTTCGGCTGTGGGAGCAGAGGCCAACCGTTCGTGCTCTACTCCCTGGGATGCTGGGCAGCCGAGCACGGGTGCCAAAGAGGTTCCATTGTAATGGACTTTGAGTTGGGAAATGGAGGAGCGACAGCAATGCGGATGGCACCGTTGAAAAGCTGACTTTCTGCAGAAGAGGCACAGCTCAAGTTTTTTGCCCTGGCTCTTCGGCTGTGGGAGCAGAGGCCAACCGTTCGTGCTCTACTCCCTGGGATGCTGGGCAGCCGAGCACGGGTGCCAAAGAGGTTCCATTGTAATGGACTTTGACTTGGGAAATGGAGGAGCAACAGCAATGCCGATGGCACCGTTGCAAAGCTGACTTTCTGCAGAACAGGCACGGCTCAAGTTTTTTGCCCTGGCTCTTCGGCTGTGGGAGCAGAGGCCAACCGTTCGTGCTCTACTCCCTGGGATGCTGGGCAGCCGAGCACGGGTGCCAAAGAGGTTCCATTGTAATGGACTTTGAGTTGGGAAATGGAGGAGCGACAGCAATGCGGATGGCACCATTGCAAAGCTGACTTTCTGCAGAAGAGGCAGAGCTCAAGTTTTTTGCCCTGGCTCCTTGGCTGTGGGAGCAGAGGCCAACCGTTCGTGCTCTACTCCCTGGGATGCTGGGCAGCCGAGCACGGGTGCCAAAGAGGTTCCATTGTAATGGACTTTGAGTTGGGAAATGGAGGAGCGACAGCAATGCGGATGGCACCGTTGCCAAGCTGACTTTCTGCAGAAGAGGCACAGCTCAAGTTTTTTGCCATGGCTCTTCGGCTGTGGGAGCAGAGGCCAACCATTCGTGCTCTACTCCCTGGGATGCTGGGCAGCCGAGCACGGGTGAAAAAAAAGAGGTTCCATTGTAATGGACTTTGAGTTGGGAAGTTGAGGAGCGACAGCAATGAGCATGGCACCGTTACAAAGCTGACCTTCTGCAGAAGAGGCACAGCTCAAGTTTTTTGCCCTGGCTCTTCGGCTGTGGGAGAGGAGGCCAAATGATCGTGCTCTAACCTCTGGGATGCTGGGCAGCCGAGCACGGGTGCCAAAGAGGTTCCATTGTAATGGACTTTGAGTTGGGAAATGGAGGAGCGACAGCAATGCGGATGGCACCGTTGCAAAGCTGACCTTCTGCAGAAGAGGCACAGCTCAAGTTTTTTGCCCTGGCTCTTCGGCTGTGGGAGCAGAGGCCAACCATTCGTGCTGTACTCCCTGGGATGCTGGGCAGCCGAGCACGGGTGCCAAAGTGGTTCCATTGTAATGGACTTTGAGTTGGGAAATGGAGGAGCGACAGCAATGCGGATGGAACAGTGCCAAGCTGACTTTCTGCAGAAGAGGCACAGCTCCAGTTTTTTGCCCTGGCTCTTCGGCTGTGGGAGCAGAGGCCAACCGTTCGTGCTCTACTCCCTGGGATGCTGGGCAGCCGAGCACGGGTGCCAAAGAGTTTCCATTGTAATGGACTTTGAGTTGGGAAATGGAGGAGCGGCAGCAATGCGGATGGCACCGTTGCAAAGCTGACTTTCTGCAGAAGAGGCACAGCTCAAGTTTTTTGCCCTGGCTCTTGGGCTGTGGGAGCAGAGGCCAACCGTTCGTGCTCTACTCCCTGGGATGCTGGGCAGCCGAGCACGGGTGCCAAAGACGTTCCATTGTAATGGACTTTGAGTTGGGAAATGGAGGAGCGACAGCAATGCGGATGGCACCGTTGCCAAGCTGCCATTCTGCAGAAGAGGCACAGCTCAAGTTTTTTGCCCTGGCTCTTCGGCTGTGGGAGCAGAGGCCAACCGTTCGTGCTCTACTCCCTGGGATGCTGGGCAGCCGAGCACGGGTGCCAAAGAGGTTCCATTGTAATGGACTTTGAGTTGGGAAATGGAGGAGCGACAGCAATGCGGATGGCACCGTTGAAAAGCTGACCTTCTGCAGAAGAGGCACAGCTCAAGTTTTTTGCCCTGGCTCTTCGGCTGTGGGAGCAGAGGCCAACCGTTCGTGCTCTACTCCCTGGGATGCTGGGCAGCCGAGCACGGGTGCCAAAGAGGTTCCATTGTAATGGACTTTAAGTTGGAAAATCGAGGAGGGACAGCAATGCGTATGGTACCGTTGCAAAGCTGACTTTCTGCAGAAGAGGCACAGCTCAAGTTTTTTGCCGTGGCTCTTCGGCTGTGGGAGCAGAGGCCAACCATTCGTGCTCTACTCCCTGGGATGCTGGGCAGCCGAGCACGTGTGCCAAAGTTGTTCCATTGTAATGGACTTTGAGTTGGGAAATGGAGGAGCGACAGCAATGCAGATGGCACAGTGCCAAGCTGACTTTCTGCAGAAGAGGCACAGCTCAAGTTTTTTGCCCTGGCTCTTTGTCTGTGGGAGCAGAGGCCAACCGTTCGTGCTCTACTCCCTGGGATGCTGAGCAGCCGAGCACGGGTGAAAAAGAGGTTCCATTGTAATGGACTTTGAGTTGGGAAGTTGAGGAGCGACAGCAATGCGGATGGCACCGTTGCAAAGCTGACCTTCTGCAGAAGAGGCACAGGTCAAGTTTTTTGCCCTGGCTCTTCGGCTGTGGGAGCAGAGGCCAACCGTTCGTGCTCTACTCCCTGGGATGCTGGGCAGCCGAGCACGGTTGCCAAAGAGGTTCCATTGTAATGGACTTTAAGATGGGAAATCGAGGAGTGACAGCAATGCGGATGGCACCGTTGCAAAGCTGACTTTCTGCAGAAGAGGCAGAGCTCAAGTTTTTTGCCCTGGCTCTTCGGCTGTGGGAGCAGAGGCCAACCGTTCGTGCTCTACTCCCTGGGATGCTGGGCAGCCGAGTATGGGTGAAAGAAAAGATGTTCCATTGTAATGGACTTTGAGTTGCGAAGTTGAGGAGCGACAGCAATGAGGATGGCACCGTTACAAAGCTGACGTTCTGCAGAAGAGGCACAGCTCAAGTTTTTTGCCCTGGCTCTTCGGCTGTGGGAGAGGAGGCCAAATGATCGTGCTCTAATCTGTGGGATGCTGGGCAGCCGAGCATGGGTGCCAAAGAGGTTCCATTGTAATGGACTTTGAGTTGGGAAATGGAGGAGCGACAGCAATGCGGATGGCACCGTTGCAAAGCTGACCTTCTGCAGAAGAGGCACAGCTCAAGTTTTTTGCCCTGGCTCTTCGGCTGTGGGAGCAGAGGCCAACCGTTCGTGCTCTACTCCCTGGGATGCTGGGCAGCCGAGCACGGGTGCCAAAGAGTTTCCATTGTAATGGACTTTGAGTTGGGAAATGGAGGAGCGGCAGCAATGCGGATGGCACCGTTGCAAAGCTGACTTTCTGCAGAAGAGGCACAGCTCAAGTTTTTTGCCCTGGCTCTTCGGCTGTGGGAGTAGAGGCCAACCGTTCGTGCTCTACTCCCTGGGATGCTGGGCAGCCGAGCACGGGTGCCAAAGAGGTTCCATTGTAATGGACTTTGAGTTGGGAAATGGAGGAGCGACAGCAATGCGGATGGCACAGTGCCAAGCTGACTTTCTGCAGAAGAGGCAGAGCTCAAGTTTTTTGCCCTGGCTCTTCGTCTGTGGGAGCAGAGGCCAACCGTTCGTGCTCTACTCCCTGGGATGCTGGGCAGCCGAGCACGGGTGCCAAAGAGGTTCCATTGTAATGGACTTTGAGTTGGGAAATGGAGGAGCGACAGCAATGCGGATGGCACCGTTGAAAAGCTGACTTTCTGCAGAAGAGGCACAGCTCAAGTTTTTTGCCCTGGCTCTTCGGCTGTGGGAGCAGAGGCCAACCGTTCGTGCTCTACTCCCTGGGATGCTGGGCAGCCGAGCACGGGTGCCAAAGAGGTTCCATTGTAATGGACTTTGACTTGGGAAATGGAGGAGCGACAGCAATGCAGATGGCACCGTTGCAAAGCTGACGTTCTGCAGAAGAGGCACAGCTCAAGTTTTTTGCCCTGGCTCTTCGGCTGTGGGAGCAGAGGCCAAGCATTCGTGCTTTACTCCCTGGGATGCTGGGCAGCCGAGCACGGGTGCCAAAGAGGTTCCATTGTAATGGACTTTGAGTTGGGAAATGGAGGAGCGACAGCAATGCGGATGGCACCGTTGCCAAGCTGACGTTCTGCAGAAGAGGCACAGCTCAAGTTTTTTGCCCTGGCTCTTCGGCTGTGGGAGCAGAGGCCAACCGTTCGTGCTCTACTCCCTGGGATGCTGGGCAGCCGAGCACGGGTGCCAAAGAGGTTCCATTGTAATGGACTTTGAGTTGGGAAATGGAGGAGCGACAGCAATGCGGATGTCACCGTTGCAAAGCTGACTTTCTGCAGAAGAGGCACAGCTCAAGTTTTTTGCCCTGGCTCTTCGGCTGTGGGAGCAGAGGCCAAGCATTCGTGCTTTACTCCCTGGCATGCTGGGCAGCCGAGCACGGGTGCCAAAGAGGTTCCATTGTAATGGACTTTGAGTTGGGAAATGGAGGAGCGACAGCAATGCGGATGGCACCGTTGCAAAGCTGACGTTCTGCAGAAGAGGCACAGCTCAAGTTTTTTGCCCTGGCTCTTCGGCTGTGGGAGCAGAGGCCAACCGTTCGTGCTCTACTCCCTGGGATGCTGGGCAGCCGAGCACGGGTGCCAAAGAGGTTCCATTGTAATGGACTTTGAGTTGGGAAATGGAGGAGCGACAGCAATGCGGATGGCACAGTGCCAAGCTGACTTTCTGCAGAAGAGGCAGAGCTCAATTTTTTTGCCCTGGCTCTTCGGCTGTGGGAGCAGAGGCCAACCATTCGTGCTCTACTCCCTGGAATGCTGGGCAGCCGAGCACGGGTGCCAAAGAGGTTCCATTGTAATGGACTTTGAGTTGGGAAATGGAGGAGCGACAGCAATGCGGATGGCACCGTTGCAAAGCTGACTTTCTGCAGAAGAGGCACAGCTCAAGTTTTTTGCCATGGCTCTTCGGCTGTGGGAGCAGAGGCCAACCGTTCGTGCTCTACTCCCTGGGATGCTGGGCAGCCGAGCACGGGTGCCAAAGAGGTTCCATTGTAATGGACTTTGACTTGGGAAATGGAGGAGCGACAGCAATGCGGATGGCACCGTTGCAAAGCTGACTTTCTGCAGAAGAGGCACAGCTCAAGTTTTTTGCCCTGGCTCTTTGGCTGTGGGAGCAGAGGCCAACCGTTCGTGCTCTACTCCCTGGGATGCTGGGCAGCCGAGCACGGGTGCCAAAGAGGTTCCATTGTAATGGACTTTGAGTTGGGAAATGGAGGAGCGACAGCAATGCGGATGGCACCGTTGCAAAGCTGACTTTCTGCAGAAGAGGCACAGCTCAAGTTTTTTGCCCTGGCTCTTCGGCTGTGGGAGCAGAGGCCAACCGTTCGTGCTCTACTCCCTGGGATGCTGGGCAGCCGAGCACGGGTGCCAAAGAGGTTCCATTGTAATGGACTTTGAGTTGGGAAATCGAGGAACGACAGCAATGCGGATGGCACAGTGCCAAGCTGACTTTCTGCAGAAGAGGCAGAGCTCAATTTTTTTGCCCTGGCTCTTTGTCTGTGGGAGCAGAGGCCAACCGTTCGTGCTCTACTCCCTGGGATGCTGGGCAGCCGAGCACGGGAGCCAAAGAGGTTCCATTGTAATGGACTTGAGTTGGGAAATGGAGGAGCAACAGCAATGCCGATGGCACCGTTGCAAAGCTGCCTTTCTGCAGAAGAGGCACAGCTCAAGTTTTTTGCCCTGGCTCTTCGGCTGTGGGAGCAGAGGCCAACCGTTCGTGCTCTACTCCCTGGGATGCTGGGCAGCCGAGCACGGGTGCCAAAGTGGTTCCATTGTAATGGACTTTGAGTTGGGAAATGGAGGAGCGACAGCAATGCGGATGGCACCGTTGCAAAGCTGACTTTCTGCAGAAGAGGCACAGCTCAAGTTTTTTGCCCTGGCTCTTCGGCTGTGGGAGCAGAGGCCAACCGTTCGTGCTCTACTCCCTGGGATGCTGGGCAGCCGAGCACGGGTGCCAAAGAGGTTCCATTGTAATGGACTTTGAGTTGGGAAATGGAGGAGCGACAGCAATGCAGATGGCACCGTTGCAAAGCTGACCTTCTGCAGAAGAGGCACAGCTCAAGTTTTTTGCCATGGCTCTTCGGCTGTGGGAGCAGAGGCCAAGCATTCGTGCTCTACTCCCTGGGATGCTGGGCAGCCGAGCACGGGTGCCAAAGTGGTTCCATTGTAATGGACTTTGAGTTGGGAAATGGAGGAGCGACAGCAATGCGGATGGCACCGTTGCAAAGCTACCTTTCTGCAGAAGAGGCACAGCTCAAGTTTTTTGCCCTGGCTCTTCGGCTGTGGGAGCAGAGGCCAACCGTTCGTGCTCTACTCCCTGGGATGCTGGGCAGCCGAGCACGGGTGCCAAAGAGGTTCCATTGTAATGGGCTTTGAGTTGGGAAATGGAGGAGCGACAGCAATGCGGATGGCACCGTTGCAAAGCTGACTTTCTGCAGAAGAGGCACAGCTCAAGTTTTTTGCCCTGGCTCTTTGGCTGTGGGAGCAGAGGCCAACCGTTCGTGCTCTACTCCCTGGGATGCTGGGCAGCCGAGCACGGGTGCCAAAGAGGTTCCATTGTAATGGACTTTGACTTGGGAAATGGAGGAGCGACAGCAATGCGGATGGCACCGTTGCCAAGCTGACTTTCTGCAGAAGAGGCACAGCTCAAGTTTTTTGCCCTGGCTCTTCGGCTGTGGGAGCAGAGGCCAACCGTTCGTGCTCTACTCCCTGGGATGCTGGGCAGCCGAGCACGGGTGCCAAAGTGGTTCCATTGTAATGGACTTTGAGTTGGGAAATGGAGGAGCGACAGCAATGCGGATGGCACCGTTGCAAAGCTGCCTTTCTGCAGAAGAGGCACAGCTCAAGTTTTTTGCCCTGGCTCTTCGGCTGTGGGAGCAGAGGCCAACCGTTCGTGCTCTACTCCCTGGGATGCTGGGCAGCCGAGCACGGGTGCCAAAGAGGTTCCATTGTAATGGACTTTGAGTTGGGAAATGGAGGAGCAACAGCAATGCGGATGGCACCGTTGCAAAGCTGACTTTCTGCAGAAGAGGCACAGTTCAAGTTTTTTGCCCTGCCTCTTCAGCTGTGGGAGCAGAGGCCAACCGTTCATGCTCTACTCCATGGGATGCTGGGCAGCCGAGCACGGGTGCCAAAGAGGTTCCATTGTAATGGACTTTGAGTTGGGAAATGGAGGAGCGACAGCAATGCGGATGGCACCATTGCAAAGCTGACTTTCTGCAGAAGAGGCACAGCTCAAGTTTTTTGCCCTGGCTCTTCGGCTGTGGGAGCAGAGGCCAACCGTTCGTGCTCTACTCCCTGGGATGCTGGGCAGCCGAGCACGGGTGCCAAAGAGGTTCCATTGTAATGGACTTTGAGTTGGGAAATGGAGGAGCAACAGCAATGCGGATGGCACCGTTGCAAAGCTGACTTTCTGCAGAAGAGGCACAGTTCAAGTTTTTTGCCCTGGCTCTTCGGCTGTGGGAGCAGAGGCCAACCGTTCATGCTCTACTCCCTGGGATGCTGGGCAGCCGAGCACGGGTGCCAAAGAGGTTCCATTGTAATGGACTTTGAGTTGGGAAATGGAGGAGCGACAGCAATGCGGATGGCACCGTTGCAAAGCTGACTTTCTGCAGAAGAGGCACAGCTCAAGTTTTTTGCCCTGGCTCTTCGGCTGTGGGAGCAGAGGCCAACCGTTCGTGCTCTACTCCCTGGGATGCTGGGCAGCCGAGCACGGGTGCCAAAGAGGTTCCATTGTAATGGACTTTGAGTTGGGAAATGGAGGAGCGACAGCAATGCAGATGGCACCGTTGCAAAGCTGACCTTCTGCAGAAGAGGCACAGCTCAAGTTTTTTGCCATGGCTCTTCGGCTGTGGGAGCAGAGGCCAAGCATTCGTGCTCTACTCCCTGGGATGCTGGGCAGCCGAGCACGGGTGCCAAAGTGGTTCCATTGTAATGGACTTTGAGTTGGGAAATGGAGGAGCGACAGCAATGCGGATGGCACCGTTGCAAAGCTACCTTTCTGCAGAAGAGGCACAGCTCAAGTTTTTTGCCCTGGCTCTTCGGCTGTGGGAGCAGAGGCCAACCGTTCGTGCTCTACTCCCTGGGATGCTGGGCAGCCGAGCACGGGTGCCAAAGAGGTTCCATTGTAATGGGCTTTGAGTTGGGAAATGGAGGAGCGACAGCAATGCGGATGGCACCGTTGCAAAGCTGACTTTCTGCAGAAGAGGCACAGCTCAAGTTTTTTGCCCTGGCTCTTTGGCTGTGGGAGCAGAGGCCAACCGTTCGTGCTCTACTCCCTGGGATGCTGGGCAGCCGAGCACGGGTGCCAAAGAGGTTCCATTGTAATGGACTTTGACTTGGGAAATGGAGGAGCGACAGCAATGCGGATGGCACCGTTGCCAAGCTGACTTTCTGCAGAAGAGGCACAGCTCAAGTTTTTTGCCCTGGCTCTTCGGCTGTGGGAGCAGAGGCCAACCGTTCGTGCTCTACTCCCTGGGATGCTGGGCAGCCGAGCACGGGTGCCAAAGTGGTTCCATTGTAATGGACTTTGAGTTGGGAAATGGAGGAGCGACAGCAATGCGGATGTCACCGTTGCAAAGCTGCCTTTCTGCAGAAGAGGCACAGCTCAAGTTTTTTGCCCTGGCTCTTCGGCTGTGGGAGCAGAGGCCAACCGTTCGTGCTCTACTCCCTGGGATGCTGGGCAGCCGAGCACGGGTGCCAAAGAGGTTCCATTGTAATGGACTTTGAGTTGGGAAATGGAGGAGCAACAGCAATGCGGATGGCACCGTTGCAAAGCTGACTTTCTGCAGAAGAGGCACAGTTCAAGTTTTTTGCCCTGCCTCTTCAGCTGTGGGAGCAGAGGCCAACCGTTCATGCTCTACTCCATGGGATGCTGGGCAGCCGAGCACGGGTGCCAAAGAGGTTCCATTGTAATGGACTTTGAGTTGGGAAATGGAGGAGCGACAGCAATGCGGATGGCACCATTGCAAAGCTGACTTTCTGCAGAAGAGGCACAGCTCAAGTTTTTTGCCCTGGCTCTTCGGCTGTGGGAGCAGAGGCCAACCGTTCGTGCTCTACTCCCTGGGATGCTGGGCAGCCGAGCACGGGTGCCAAAGAGGTTCCATTGTAATGGACTTTGAGTTGGGAAATGGAGGAGCAACAGCAATGCGGATGGCACCGTTGCAAAGCTGACTTTCTGCAGAAGAGGCACAGTTCAAGTTTTTTGCCCTGGCTCTTCGGCTGTGGGAGCAGAGGCCAACCGTTCATGCTCTACTCCCTGGGATGCTGGGCAGCCGAGCACGGGTGCCAAAGAGGTTCCATTGTAATGGACTTTGAGTTGGGAAATGGAGGAGCGACAGCAATGCGGATGGCACCGTTGCAAAGCTACCTTTCTGCAGAAGAGGCACAGCTCAAGTTTTTTGCCCTGGCTCTTCGGCTGTGGGAGCAGAGGCCAACCGTTCGTGCTGTACTCCCTGGGATGCTGGGCAGCCGAGCACGGGTGCCAAAGAGGTTCCATTGTAATGGGCTTTGAGTTGGGAAATGGAGGAGCGACAGCAATGCGGATGGCACCGTCGCCAAGCTGACTTTCTGCAGAAGAGGCACAGCTCAAGTTTTTTGCCTTGGCTCTTCGGCTGTGGGAGCAGAGGCCAACCATTCGTGCTCTACTCCCTGGGATGCTGGGCAGCCGAGCACGGGGGCCAAAGAGGTTCCATTGTAATGGACTTTGAGTTGGGAAATGGAGGAGCGACAGCAATGCGGATGGCACCGTTGCCAAGCTGACTTTCTGCAGAAGAGGCACAGCTCAAGTTTTTTGCCCTGGCTCTTCGGCTGTGGGAGCAGAGGCCAAGCATTCGTGCTTTACTCCCTGGGATGCTGGGCAGCCGAGCACGGGTGCCAAAGAGGTTCCATTGTAATGGACTTTGAGTTGGGAAATGGAGGAGCGACAGCAATGCAGATGGCACCGTTGCAAAGCTGACGTTCTGCAGAAGAGGCACAGCTCAAGTTTTTTGCCCTGGCTCTTCGGCTGTGGGAGCAGAGGCCAAGCATTCGTGCTTTACTCCCTGGGATGCTGGGTAGCCGAGCACGGGGGCCAAAGAGGTTCCATTGTAATGGACTTTGAGTTGGGAAATGGAGGAGCGACAGCAATGCGGATGGCACCGTTGCAAAGCTGACTTTCTGCAGAAGAGGCACAGCTCAAGTTTTTTGCCATGGCTCTTCGGCTGTGGGAGCAGAGGCCAACCGTTCGTGCTCTACTCCCTGGGATGCTGGGCAGCCGAGCACGGGTGCCAAAGAGGTTCCATTGTAATGGACTTTGACTTGGGAAATGGAGGAGCGACAGCAATGCGGATGGCACCGTTGCAAAGCTGACTTTCTGCAGAAGAGGCACAGCTCAAGTTTTTTGCCCTGGCTCTTTGGCTGTGGGAGCAGAGGCCAACCGTTCGTGCTCTACTCCCTGGGATGCTGGGCAGCCGAGCACGGGTGCCAAAGAGGTTCCATTGTAATGGACTTTGAGTTGGGAAATGGAGGAGCGACAGCAATGCAGATGGCACCGTTGCAAAGCTGACTTTCTGCAGAAGAGGCACAGCTCAAGTTTTTTGCCCTGGCTCTTCGGCTGTGGGAGCAGAGGCCAACCGTTCGTGCTCTACTCCCTGGGATGCTGGGCAGCCGAGCACGGGTGCCAAAGAGGTTCCATTGTAATGGACTTTGAGTTGGGAAATCGAGGAGCGACAGCAATGCGGATGGCACAGTGCCAAGCTGACTTTCTGCAGAAGAGGCAGAGCTCAATTTTTTTGCCCTGGCTCTTTGTCTGTGGGAGCAGAGGCCAACCGTTCGTGCTCTACTCCCTGGGATGCTGGGCAGCCGAGCACGGGAGCCAAAGAGGTTCCATTGTAATGGACTTGAGTTGGGAAATGGAGGAGCAACAGCAATGCCGATGGCACCGTTGCAAAGCTGCCTTTCTGCAGAAGAGGCACAGCTCAAGTTTTTTGCCCTGGCTCTTCGGCTGTGGGAGCAGAGGCCAACCGTTCGTGCTCTACTCCCTGGGATGCTGGGCAGCCGAGCACGGGTGCCAAAGTGGTTCCATTGTAATGGACTTTGAGTTGGGAAATGGAGGAGCGACAGCAATGCGGATGGCACCGTTGCAAAGCTGACTTTCTGCAGAAGAGGCACAGCTCAAGTTTTTTGCCCTGGCTCTTCGGCTGTGGGAGCAGAGGCCAACCGTTCGTGCTGTACTCCCTGGGATGCTGGGCAGCCGAGCACGGGTGCCAAAGAGGTTCCATTGTAATGGACTTTGAGTTGGGAAATGGAGGAGCGACAGCAATGCAGATGGCACCGTTGCAAAGCTGACGTTCTGCAGAAGAGGCACAGCTCAAGTTTTTTGCCATGGCTCTTCGGCTGTGGGAGCAGAGGCCAAGCATTCGTGCTCTACTCCCTGGGATGCTGGGCAGCCGAGCACGGGTGCCAAAGTGGTTCCATTGTAATGGACTTTGAGTTGGGAAATGGAGGAGCGACAGCAATGCGGATGGCACCGTTGCAAAGCTACCTTTCTGCAGAAGAGGCACAGCTCAAGTTTTTTGCCCTGGCTCTTCGGCTGTGGGAGCAGAGGCCAACCGTTCGTGCTCTACTCCCTGGGATGCTGGGCAGCCGAGCACGGGTGCCAAAGAGGTTCCATTGTAATGGGCTTTGAGTTGGGAAATGGAGGAGCGACAGCAATGCGGATGGCACCATTGCAAAGCTGACTTTCTGCAGAAGAGGCACAGCTCAAGTTTTTTGCCCTGGCTCTTTGGCTGTGGGAGCAGAGGCCAACCGTTCGTGCTCTACTCCCTGGGATGCTGGGCAGCCGAGCACGGGTGCCAAAGAGGTTCCATTGTAATGGACTTTGACTTGGGAAATGGAGGAGCGACAGCAATGCGGATGGCACTGTTGCCAAGCTGACTTTCTGCAGAAGAGGCACAGCTCAAGTTTTTTGCCCTGGCTCTTCGGCTGTGGGAGCAGAGGCCAACCGTTTGTGCTCAATCCCCTGGGATGCTGGGCAGCCGAGCACGGGTGCCAAAGAGGTTCCATTGTAATGGACTTTGAGTTGGGAAATGGAGGAGCGACAGCAATGCGGATGGCACCGTTGCAAAGCTGCCTTTCTGCAGAAGAGGCACAGCTCAAGTTTTTTGCCCTGGCTCTTCGGCTGTGGGAGCAGAGGCCAACCGTTCGTGCTCTACTCCCTGGGATGCTGGGCAGCCGAGCACGGGTGCCAAAGAGGTTCCATTGTAATGGACTTTGAGTTGGGAAATGGAGGAGCAACAGCAATGCGGATGGCACCGTTGCAAAGCTGACTTTCTGCAGAAGAGGCACAGTTCAAGTTTTTTGCCCTGCCTCTTCAGCTGTGGGAGCAGAGGCCAACCGTTCATGCTCTACTCCATGGGATGCTGGGCAGCCGAGCACGGGTGCCAAAGAGGTTCCATTTTAATGGACTTTGAGTTGGGAAATGGAGGAGCGACAGCAATGCGGATGGCACCATTGCAAAGCTGACTTTCTGCAGAAGAGGCACAGCTCAAGTTTTTTGCCCTGGCTCTTCGGCTGTGGGAGCAGAGGCCAACCGTTCGTGCTCTACTCCCTGGGATGCTGGGCAGCCGAGCACGGGTGCCAAAGAGGTTCCATTGTAATGGACTTTGACTTGGGAAATGGAGGAGCGACAGCAATGCGGATGGCACCGTTGCCAAGCTGACTTTCTGCAGAAGAGGCACAGCTCAAGTTTTTTGCCCTGGCTCTTCGGCTGTGGGAGCAGAGGCCAACCGTTCGTGCTCTACTCCCTGGGATGCTGGGCAGCCGAGCACGGGTGCCAAAGTGGTTCCATTGTAATGGACTTTGAGTTGGGAAATGGAGGAGCGACAGCAATGCGGATGGCACCGTTGCAAAGCTGCCTTTCTGCAGAAGAGGCACAGCTCCAGTTTTTTGCCCTGGCTCTTCGGCTGTGGGAGCAGAGGCCAACCGTTCGTGCTCTACTCCCTGGGATGCTGGGCAGCCGAGCACGGGTGCCAAAGAGGTTCCATTGTAATGGACTTTGAGTTGGGAAATGGAGGAGCAACAGCAATGCGGATGGCACCGTTGCAAAGCTGACTTTCTGCAGAAGAGGCACAGTTCAAGTTTTTTGCCCTGCCTCTTCAGCTGTGGGAGCAGAGGCCAACCGTTCATGCTCTACTCCATGGGATGCTGGGCAGCCGAGCACGGGTGCCAAAGAGGTTCCATTGTAATGGACTTTGAGTTGGGAAATGGAGGAGCGACAGCAATGCGGATGGCACCATTGCAAAGCTGACTTTCTGCAGAAGAGGCAGAGCTCAAGTTTTTTGCCCTGGCTCTTCGGCTGTGGGAGCAGAGGCCAACCGTTCGTGCTCTACTCCCTGGGATGCTGGGCAGCCGAGCACGGGTGCCAAAGAGGTTCCATTGTAATGGACTTTGAGTTGGGAAATGGAGGAGCAACAGCAATGCGGATGGCACCGTTGCAAAGCTGACTTTCTGCAGAAGAGGCACAGTTCAAGTTTTTTGCCCTGGCTCTTCGGCTGTGGGAGCAGAGGCCAACCGTTCATGCTCTACTCCATGGGATGCTGGGCAGCCGAGCACGGGTGCCAAAGAGGTTCCATTGTAATGGACTTTGAGTTGGGAAATGGAGGAGCGACAGCAATGCGGATGGCACCGTTGCAAAGCTACCTTTCTGCAGAAGAGGCACAGCTCAAGTTTTTTGCCCTGGCTCTTCGGCTGTGGGAGCAGAGGCCAACCGTTCGTGCTGTACTCCCTGGGATGCTGGGCAGCCGAGCACGGGTGCCAAAGAGGTTCCATTGTAATGGGCTTTGAGTTGGGAAATGGAGGAGCGACAGCAATGCGGATGGCACCGTCGCCAAGCTGACTTTCTGCAGAAGAGGCACAGCTCAAGTTTTTTGCCTTGGCTCTTCGGCTGTGGGAGCAGAGGCCAACCATTCGTGCTCTACTCCCTGGGATGCTGGGCAGCCGAGCACGGGGGCCAAAGAGGTTCCATTGTAATGGACTTTGAGTTGGGAAATGGAGGAGCGACAGCAATGCGGATGGCACCGTTGCCAAGCTGACTTTCTGCAGAAGAGGCACAGCTCAAGTTTTTTGCCCTGGCTCTTCGGCTGTGGGAGCAGAGGCCAAGCATTCGTGCTTTACTCCCTGGGATGCTGGGCAGCCGAGCACGGGTGCCAAAGAGGTTCCATTGTAATGGACTTTGAGTTGGGAAATGGAGGAGCGACAGCAATGCAGATGGCACCGTTGCAAAGCTGACGTTCTGCAGAAGAGGCACAGCTCAAGTTTTTTGCCCTGGCTCTTCGGCTGTGGGAGCAGAGGCCAAGCATTCGTGCTTTACTCCCTGGGATGCTGGGTAGCCGAGCACGGGGGCCAAAGAGGTTCCATTGTAATGGACTTTGAGTTGGGAAATGGAGGAGCGACAGCAATGCGGATGGCACCGTTGCAAAGCTGACTTTCTGCAGAAGAGGCACAGCTCAAGTTTTTTGCCCTGCCTCTTCGGCTGTGGGAGCAGAGGCCAACCGTTCGTGCTGTACTCCCTGGGATGCTGGGCAGCCGAGCACGAGTGCCAAAGAGGTTCCATTGTAATGGACTTTGAGTTGGGAAATCGAGGAGCGACAGCAATGCGGATGGCACAGTGCCAAGCTGACTTTCTGCAGAAGAGGCACAGCTCAAGTTTTTTGCCCTGGCTCTTCGACTGTGGGAGCAGAGGCCAACCGTTCGTGCTCTACTCCCTGGGATGCTGGGCAGCCGAGCACGGGAGCCAAAGAGGTTCCATTGTAATGGACTTGAGTTGGGAAATGGAGGAGCAACAGCAATGCCGATGTCACCGTTGCAAAGCTGCCTTTCTGCAGAAGAGGCACAGCTCAAGTTTTTTGCCATGGCTCTTCGGCTGTGGGAGCAGAGGCCAACCGTTCGTGCTCTACTCCCTGGGATGCTGGGCAGCCGAGCACGGGTGCCAAAGAGGTTCCATTGTAATGGACTTTGAGTTGGGAAATGGAGGAGACGCAGCAATGCGGATGGCACCGTTGCAAAGCTGACTTTCTGCAGAAGAGGCACAGCTCAAGTTTTTTGCCCTGGCTCTTTGGCTGTGGGAGCAGAGGCCAACCGTTCGTGCTCTACTCCCTGGGATGCTGGGCAGCCGAGCACGGGTGCCAAAGAGGTTCCATTGTAATGGACTTTGACTTGGGAAATGGAGGAGCGACAGCAATGCAGATTGCACCGTTGCAAAGCTGACGTTCTGCAGAAGAGGCACAGCTCAAGTTTTTTGCCCTGGCTCTTCGGCTGTGGGAGCAGAGGCCAAGCATTCGTGCTTTACTCCCTGGGATGCTGGGCAGCCGAGCACGGGTGCCAAAGAGGTTCCATTGTAATGGACATTGAGTTGGGAAATGGAGGATCGACAGCAATGCAGATGGCACCGTTGCAAAGCTGACGTTCTGCAGAAGAGGCACAGCTCAAGTTTTTTGCCCTGGCTCTTCGGCTGTGGGAGCAGAGGCCAAGCATTCGTGCTTTACTCCCTGGGATGCTGGGCAGCCGAGCACGGGGGCCAAAGAGGTTCCATTGTAATGGACTTTGAGTTGGGAAATGGAGGAGCGACAGCAATGCGGATGGCACCGTTGCAAAGCTGACTTTCTGCAGAAGAGGCACAGCTCAAGTTTTTTGCCCTGGCTCTTGGGCTGTGGGAGCAGAGGCCAACCGTTCGTGCTCTACTCCCTGGGATGGTGGGCAGCCGAGCACGGGTGCCGAAGAGGTTCCATTGTAATGGACTTGAGTTGGGAAATGGAGGAGCGACAGCAATGCGGATGGCACCGTTGCAAAGCTACCTTTCTGCAGAAGAGGCACAGCTCAAGTTTTTTGCCCTGGCTCTTCGGCTGTGGGAGCAGAGGCCAACCGTTCGTGCTCTACTCCCTGGGATGCTGGGCAGCCGAGCACGGGTGCCAAAGAGGTTCCATTGTAATGGGCTTTGAGTTGGGAAATGGAGGAGCGACAGCAATGCGGATGGCACCGTTGCAAAGCTGACTTTCTGCAGAAGAGGCACAGCTCAAGTTTTTTGCCCTGGCTCTTCAGCTGTGGGAGCAGAGGCCAACCGTTCGTGCTCTACTCCCTGGGATGCTGGGCAGCCGAGCACGGGTGCCAAAGAGGTTCCATTGTAATGGACTTTGAGTTGGGAAATGGAGGAGCGACAGCAATGCGGATGGCACCGTTGCAAAGCTACCTTTCTGCAGAAGAGGAACAGCTCAAGTTTTTTGCCCTGGCTCTTCGGCTGTGGGAGCAGAGGCCAACCGTTGGTGCTGTACTTCCTGGGATGCTGGGCAGCCGAGCACGTGTGCCAAAGTGGTTCCATTGTAATGGACTTTGAGTTGGGAAATGGAGGAGCGACAGCAATGCGGATGGCACCGTTGCAAAGCTGACTTTCTGCAGAAGAGGCACAGCTCAAGTTTTTTGCCCTGGCTCTTCGGCTGTGGGAGCAGAGGCCAACCGTTCGTGCTCTACTCCCTGGGATGCTGGGCAGCCGAGCACGGGTGCCAAAGTGGTTCCATTGTAATGGACTTTGAGTTGGGAAATGGAGGAGCGACAGCAATGCGGATGGCACCGTTGCAAAGCTGACTTTCTGCAGAAGAGGCACAGCTCAAGTTTTTTGCCCTGGCTCTTCGGCTGTGGGAGCAGAGGCCAACCGTTCGTGCTCTACTCCCTGGGATGCTGGGCAGCCGAGCACGGGTGCCAAAGAGGTTCCATTGTAATGGACTTTGAGTTGGGAAATGGAGGAGCAACAGCAATGCGGATGGCACCGTTGCAAAGCTGACTTTCTGCAGAAGAGGCACAGTTCAAGTTTTTTGCCCTGGCTCTTCGGCTGTGGGAGCAGAGGCCAACCGTTCGTGCTCTACTCCCTGGGATGCTGGGCAGCCGAGCACGGGTGCCAAAGTGGTTCCATTGCAATGGACTGTGAGTTGGGAAATGGAGGAGCGACAGCAATGTGGATGGCACCGTTGCAAAGCTGACTTTCTGCAGAAGAGGCACAGCTCAAGTTTTTTGCCCTGGCTCTTCGGCTGTGGGAGCAGAGGCCAACCGTTTGTGCTCTACTCCCTGGGATGGTGGGCAGCCGAGCACGGGTGCCAAAGAGGTTCCATTGTAATGGACTTTGAGTTGGGAAATGGAGGAGCGACCGCAATGCAGATGGCACAGTGCCAAGCTGACTTTCTGCAGAAGAGGCACAGCTCAATTTTTTTGCCCTGGCTCTTTGTCTGTGGGAGCAGAGGCCAACCATTCGTGCTCTACTCCCTGGGATGCTGGGCAGCCGAGCACGGGTGCCAAAGTGGTTCCATTGTAATGGACTTTGAGTTGGGAAATGGAGGAGCGACAGCAATGCGGATGGCACCGTTGCCAAGCTGACTTTCTGCAGAAGAGGCACAGCTCAAGTTTTTTGCCCTGGCTCTTCGGCTGTGGGAGCAGAGGCCAACCGTTCGTGCTCTACTCCCTGGGATGCTGGGCAGCCGAGCACGGGTGCCAAAGAGGTTCCATTGTAATGGACTTTGAGTTGGGAAATGGAGGAGCGACAGCAATGCGGATGGCACCGTTGCAAAGCTGACGTTCTGCAGAAGAGGCACAGCTCAAGTTTTTTGCCCTGGCTCTTCGGCTGTGGGAGCAGAGGCCAACCGTTCGTGCTCTACTCCCTGGGATGCTGGGCAGCCGAGCACGGGTGCCAAAGAGGTTCCATTGTAATGGACTTTGAGTTGGGAAATGGAGGAGAGACAGCAATACGGATGGCACAGTGCCGAGCTGCCTTTCTGCAGAAGAGGCACAGCTCAAGTTTTTTGGCCTGGCTCTTCAGCTGTGGGAGCAGAGGCCAACCGTTCGTGCTCTACTCCCTGGGATGCTGGGCAGCCGAGCACGGATGCCAAAGACGTTCCATTGTAATGGACTTTGAGTTGGGAAATCGAGGAGCGACAGCAATGCGGATGGCACCATTGCCAAGCTGACTTTCTGCAGAAGAGGCACAGCTCAAGTTTTTTTCCCTGGCTCTTCGGCTGTGGGAGCAGAGGCCAACCGTTCGTGCTCTACTCCCTGGGATGCTGGGCAGCCGAGCACGGGTGCCAAAGTGGTTCCATTGTAATGGACTTTGAGTTGGGAAATGGAGGAGCGACAGCAATGCGGATGGCACCGTTGCAAAGCTGACTTTCTGCAGAAGAGGCACAGCTCAAGTTTTTTGCCCTGGGTCTTCGGCTGTGGGAGCAGAGGCCAACCGTTGGTGCTCTACTCCCTGGGATGCTGGGCAGCCGAGCACGGGTGCCAAAGTGGTTCCATTGTAATGGACTTTGAGTTGGGAAATGGAGAAGCGACAGCAATGCGGATGGCACCGTTGCAAAGCTGACTTTCTGCAGAAGAGGCACAGCTCAAGTTTTTTGCCCTGGCTCTTCGGCTGTGGGAGCAGAGGCCAACCGTTCGTGCTCTACTCCATGGGATGCTGGGCAGCCGAGCACGGGTGACAAAGAGGTTCCATTGTAATGGACTTTGAGTTGGGAAATGGAGGAGCGACAGTAATGCGGATGGCACCGTTGCAAAGCTGACTTTCTGCAGAAGAGGCACAGCTCAAGTTTTTTGCCCTGGCTCTTCGGCTGTGGGAGCAGAGGCCAACCGTTCATGCTCTACTACCTGGGATGCTGGGCAGCCGAGCACGGGTGCCAAAGAGGTTCCATTGTAATGGACTTTGAGTTGGGAAATGGAGGAGCGACAGCAATGCGGATGCCACCGTTACAAAGCTGACTTTCTGCAGAAGAGGCACATCCCAAGTTTTTTGCCCTGGCTCTTCGGCTGTGGGAGCAGAGGCCAACCATTCGTGCTCTACTCCCTGGGATGCTGGGCAGCCGAGCACGGGTGCCAAAGAGGTACCATTGTAATGGACTTTGAGTTGGGAAATGGAGGATCGACAGCAATGCGGATGGCAGAGCGCCCAGCTGACTTTCTGCAGAAGAGGCACAGCTCAAGTTTTTTGCCCTGGCTCTTCGACTGTGGGAGCAGAGGCCAACCATTCGTGCTCTACTCCCTGGGATGCTGGGCAGCCGAGCATGGGTGCCAAAGTGATTTCTTTTTAATGGACTTTGAGTTGGGAAATCGAGGAGCGACAGTAATGCGGATGGCACCGTTGCAAAGCTGACTTTCTGCAGAAGAGGTACAGCTCAAGTTTTTTGCCCTGGCTCTTCGGCTGTGGGAGCAGAGGCCAACCGTTCGTGCTCTACTCCCTGGGATGCTGGGCAGCCGAGCACGGGTGCCAAAGAGGTTCCATTGTAATGGACTTTGAGTTGGGAAATCGAGGAGCGACAGCAATGCGGATGGCACGGCTGCCAAGCTGACTTTCTGCAGAAGTGGAACAGCAAAAGCTTTTTGCCCTGGCTCTTCGGCTGTGGGAGCAGAGGCCAACCGTTCGTGCTCTACTCCCTGGGATGGTGGGCAGCCGAGCACGGGTGCCAAAGAGGTTCCATTGTAATGGACTTTGAGTTGGGAAATGGAGCAGCGACAGCAATGCGGATGGCACCGTTGCAAAGCTGACTTTCTGCAGAAGAGGCACAGCTCAAGTTTTTTGCCCTGGCTCTTCGGCTGTGGGAGCAGAGGCCAACCGTTCGTGCTCTACTCCAGGGATGCTGGGCAGCCGAACACGGGTGCCAAAGTGGTTCCATTGTAATGGACTTTGAGTTGGGAAATGGAGGAGCGACAGCAATGCGGATGGCACCGTTGCCAAGCTGACTTTCTGCAGAAGAGGCACAGCTCAAGTTTTTTGCCCTGGCTCTTCGGCTGTGGGAGCAGAGGCCAACCGTTCGTGCTCTACTCCCTGGGATGCTGGGCAGCCGAGCACGGGTGCCAAAGAGGTTCCATTGTAATGGACTTTGAGTTGGGAAATGGAGGAGCGACAGCAATGCGGATGGCACCGTTGCAAAGCTGACTTTCTGCAGAAGAGGCACAGCTCAAGTTTTTTGCCCTGGCTCTTTGGCTGTGGGAGCAGAGGCCAACCGTTCGTGCTCTACTCCCTGGGATGCTGGGCAGCCGAGCACGGGTGCCAAAGTGGTTCCATTGTAATGGACTTTGAGTTGGGAAATGGAGGAGCAACAGCAATGCCGATGGCACCGTTGCAAAGCTGACTTTCTGCAGAAGAGGCACAGCTCAAGTTTTTTGCCCTGGCTCTTCGGCTGTGGGAGCAGAGGCCAAGCATTTGTGCTCTACTCCCTGGGATGCTGGGCAGCCGAGCACGGGTGCCAAAGAGGTTCCATTGTAATGGACTTTGAGTTGGGAAATGGAGGAGCGACAGCAATGCGGATGGCACCGTTGCCAAGCTGACTTTCTGCATAAGAGGCACAGCTCAAGTTTTTTGCCCTGGCTCTTCGGCTGTGGGAGCAGAGGCCAACCGTTGGTGCTGTACTCCCTGGGATGCTGGGCAGCCGAGCACGGGTGCCAAAGAGGTTCCATTGTAATGGACTTTGAGTTGGGAATTGGAGGAGCGACAGCAATGCGGATGGCACAGTACCAAGCTGACTTTCTGCAGAAGAGACACAGCTCAAGTTTTTTGCCCTGCCTCTTGGGCTGTGGGAGCAGAGGCCAAGCGTTGGTGCTGTACTCCCTGGGATGCTGGGCAGCCGAGCACGGGTGCCAAAGAGGTTCCATTGTAATGGACTTTGAGTTGGGAAATCGAGGAGCGACAGCAATGCGGATGGGCCAGTGCCAAGCTGCCTTTCTGCAGAAGAGGCACAGCTCAAGTTTTTTGCCCTGGCTCTTCGGCTGTGGGAGCAGAGGCCAAGCATTCGTGCTTTACTCCCTGGGATGCTGGGCAGCCGAGCACGGGTGCCAAAGAGGTTCCATTGTAATGGACATTGAGTTGGGAAATGGAGGAGCGACAGTAATGCGGATGGCACCGTTGCCAAGCTGAATTTCTGCAGAAGAGGCACAGCTCAAGTTTTTTGCCCTGGCTCTTTGGCTGTGGGAGCAGAGGCCAACCGTTCGTGCTCTACTCCCTGGGATGCTGGGCAGCCGAGCACGGGTGCCAAAGAGGTTCCATTGTAATGGGCTTTGAGTTGGGAAATGGAGGAGCGACAGCAATGCGGATGGCACCATTGCAAAGCTGACGTTCTGCAGAAGAGGCAGAGCTCAAGTTTTTTGCCCTGGCTCTTGGGCTGTGGGAGCAGAGGCCAACCGTTCGTGCTCTACTCCCTGGGATGCTGGGCAGCCGAGCACGGGTGCCAAAGAGGTTCCATTGTAATGGACTTTGACTTGGGAAATGGAGGAGCGACAGCAATGCGGATGGGCCAGTGCCAAGCTGACTTTCTGCAGAAGAGGCACAGCTCAAGTTTTTTGCCCTGGCTCTTCGGCTGTGGGAGCAGAGGCCAACCGTTTGTGCTCAATCCCCTGGGATGCTGGGCAGCCGAGCACGGGTGCCAAAGAGGTTCCATTGTAATGGACTTTGAGTTGGGAAATGGAGGAGCGACAGTAATGCGGATGGCACCGTTGCAAAGCTGCCTTTCTGCAGAAGAGGCACAGCTCAAGTTTTTTGCCCTGGCTCTTCGGCTCTGGGAGCAGAGGCCAACCGTTCGTGCTCTACTTCCAGGGATGCTGGGCAGCCGAACACGGGTGCCAAAGTGGTTCCATTGTAATGGACTTTGAGTTGGGAAATGGAGGAGCGACAGCAATGCGGATGGCACCGTTGCCAAGCTGACTTTCTGCAGAAGAGGCACAGTTCAAGTTTTTTGCCCTGGCTCTTCGACTGTGGGAGCAGAGGCCAACCGTTCGTGCTCTACTCCCTGGGATGCTGGGCAGCCGAGCACGGGTGCCAAAGATGTTCCATTGTAATGGGCTTTGAGTTGGGAAATGGAGGAGCGACAGCAATGCGGATGGCACCGTTGCAAAGCTGACTTTCTGCAGAAGAGGCACAGATCAAGTTTTTTGCACTGCCTCTTCGGCTGTGGGAGCAGAGGCCAACCGTTCGTGCTCTACTCCCTGGGATGCTGGGCAGCCGAGCACGGGTGCCAAAGAGGTTCCATTGTAATGGACTTTGAGTTGGGAAATGGAGGAGCGACAGCAATGCGGATGGCACCGTTGCAAAGCTGACTTTCTTCAGAAGAGGCACAGCTCAAGTTTTTTGCCCTGGCTCTTCGGCTGTGGGAGCAGAGGCCAACCGTTCGTGCTCTACTCCCTGGGATGCTGGGCAGCCGAGCACGGGTGCCAAAGTGGTTCCATTGTAATGGACTGTGAGTTGGGAAATGGAGGAGCGACAGCAATGTGGATGGCACCGTTGCAAAGCTGACTTTCTGCAGAAGAGGCACAGCTCAAGTTTTTTGCCCTGGCTCTTCGGCTCTGGGAGCAGAGGCCAACCGTTCGTGCTCTAGTCCCTGGGATGCTGGGCAGCCGAGCACGGGTGCCAAAGAGGTTCCATTGTAATGGACTTTGAGTTGGGAAATGGAGGAGCGACCGCAATGCGGATGGGCCAGTGCCAAGCTGACTTTCTGCAGAAGAGGCACAGCTCAAGTTTTTTGCCCTGGCTCTTCAGCTGTGGGAGCAGAGGCCAACCATTCGCGCTCTACTCCCTGGGATGCTGGGCAGCCGAGCACGGGTGCCAAAGTGGTTCCATTGTAATGGACTTTGAGTTGGGAAATGGAGGAGCGACAGCAATGCGGATGGCACCGTTGCAAAGCTGACTTTCTGCAGAAGAGGCACAGCTGAAGTTTTTTGCCCTGGCTCTTCGGCTGTTGGAGCAGAGGCCAACCGTTCGTGCTGTACTCCCTGGGATGCTGGGCAGCCGAGCACGGGTGCCAAAGAGGTTCCATTGTAATGGACTTTAAGTTGGGAAATCGAGGAGCGACAGCAATGCGGATGGCACAGTGCCAAGCTGACTTTCTGCAGAAGAGGCACAGCTCAAGTTTTTTGCCCTGGCTCTTTGGCTGTGGGAGCAGAGGCCAACCGTTGGTGCTCTACTCCCTGGGATGCTGGGCAGCCGAGCACGGGTGCCAAAGTGGTTCCATTGTAATGGACTTGGAGTTGGGAAATGGAGGAGCGACAGCAATGCGGATGGCACCGTTGCAAAGCTGACTTTCTGCAGAAGAGGCACAGCTCAAGTTTTTTGCCCTGGCTCTTCGGCTGTGGGAGCAGAGGACATCTGTTCGTGCTCTAATCCCTGGGATGCTGGGCAGCCGAGCACGGGTGCCAAAGAGTTTCCATTGTAATGGACTTTGAGTTGGGAAATGGAGGAGCGACCGCAATACGGATGGCACCGTTGCAAAGCTGACTTTCTGCAGAAGAGGCACAGCTCAAGTTTTTTGCCCTGGCTCTTCGGCTGTGGGAGCAGAGGCCAACCGTTCGTGCTCTAGTCCCTGGGATGCTGGGCAGCCGAGCACGGGTGCCAAAGAGGTTCCATTGTAATGGACTTTGAGTTGGGAAATCGAGGAGTGATAGCAATGCGGATGGCACAGTGCCAAGCTGACCTTCTGCAGAAGAGGCACAGCTCAAGTTTTTTGCCCTGGCTCTTCGGCTGTGGGAGCAGAGGCCAACCGTTCGTGCTCTACTCCCTGGGATGCTGGGCAGCCGAGCACGGGTGCCAAAGAGGTTCCATTGTAATGGACTTTGAGTTGGGAAATGGAGGAGAGACAGCAATGCGGATGGCACCGTTGCAAAGCTGACTTTCTGCAGAAGAGGCACATCCCAAGTTTTTTGCCCTGGCTCTTCGGCTGTGGGAGCAGAGGCCAACCATTCGTGCTCTACTCCCTGGGATGCTGGGCAGCTGAGCACGGGTGCCAAAGAGGTACCATTGTAATGGACTTTGAGTTGGGAAATCGAGGAGCGACAGCAATGCGGATGGCAGAGTGCCCAGCTGACTTTCTGCAGAAGAGGCACAGCTCAAGTTTTTTGCCCTGGCTCTTCGGCTGTGGGAGCAGAGGCCAAGCATTCGTGCTCTACTCCCTGGGATGCTGGGCAGCCGAGCACGGGTGCCAAAGTGGTTTCTTTTCAATGGACTTTGAGTTGGGAAATGGAGGAGCGACAGTAATGCGGATGGCACCGTTGCAAAGCTGACTTTCTGCAGAAGAGGTACAGCTGAAGTTTTTTGCCCTGGCTCTTCGGCTGTGGGAGCAGAGGCCAACCGTTCGTGCTCTACTCCCTGGGATGCTGGGCAGCCGAGCACGGGTGCCAAAGAGGTTCCATTGTAATGGGCTTTGAGTTGGGAAATGGAGGAGCGACAGCAATGCGGATGGCACCGTTGCAAAGCTGACTTTCTGCAGAAGAGGCACAGCTCAAGTTTTTTGCCCTGGCTCTTTGGCTGTGGGAGCAGAGGCCAACCGTTCGTGCTCTACTCCCTGGGATGGTGGGCAGCCGAGCACGGGTGCCAAAGAGGTTCCATTGTAATGGACTTTGAGTTGGGAAATCGAGGAGCGACAGCAATGCGGATGGCACGGCTGCCAAGCTGACTTTCTGCAGAAGTGGAACAGCAAAAGCTTTTTGCCCTGGCTCTTCGGCTGTGGCAGCAGAGGCCAACCGTTCGTGCTCTACTCCCTGGGATGGTGGGCAGCCGAGCACGGGTGCCAAAGAGGTTCCATTGTAATGGACTTTGAGTTGGGAAATGGAGCAGCGACAGCAATGCGGATGGCACCGTTGCAAAGCTGACTTTCTGCAGAAGAGGCACAGCTCAAGTTTTTTGCCCTGGCTCTTCGGCTGTGGGAGCAGAGGCCAACCGTTCGTGCTCTACTCCCTGGGATGCTGGGCAGCCGAACACGGGTGCCAAAGTGGTTCCATTGTAATGGACTTTGAGTTGGGAAATGGAGGAGCGACAGCAATGCGGATGGCACCGTTGCAAAGCTGACTTTCTGCAGAAGAGGCACAGCTCAAGTTTTTTGCCCTGGCTCTTCGGCTGTGGGAGCAGAGGCCAACCGTTCGTGCTCTACTCCCTGGGATGCTGGGCAGCCGAGCACGGGTGCCAAAGAGGTTCCATTGTAATGGACTTTGAGTTGGGAAATGGAGGAGCGACAGCAATGCGGATGGCACCGTTGCAAAGCTGACTTTCTGCAGAAGAGGCACAGCTCAAGTTTTTTGCCCTGGCTCTTCGGCTGTGGGAGCAGAGGCCAACCGTTCATGCTCTACTCCCTGGGATGCTGGGCAGCCGAGCACGGGTGCCAAAGAGGTTCCATTGTAATGGACTTTGAGTTGGGAAATCGAGGAGCGACAGCAATGCGGATGGCACCGTTGCAAAGCTGACTTTCTGCAGAAGAGGCACAGCTCAAGTTTTTTGCCCTCGCTCTTCGGCCGTGGGAGCAGAGGCCATCCGTTCGTGCTCTACTCCCTGGGATGCTGGGCAGCCGAGCACGGGTGCCAAAGAGGTTCCATTGTAATGGACTTTGAGTTGGGAAATCGAGGAGCGACCGCAATACGGATGGCACTGTTGCAAAGCTGACTTTCTGCAGAAGAGGCACAGCTCAAGTTTTTTGCCCTGGCTCTTCGGCTGTGGGAGCAGAGGCCAACCGTTCGTGCTCTACTCCCTGGGATGCTGGGCAGCCGAGCACGGGTGCCAAAGAGGTTCCATTGTAATGGACTTTGAGTTGGGAAATCGAGGAGTGATAGCAATGCGGATGGCACAGTGCCAAGCTGACATTCTGCAGAAGAGGCACAGGTCAAGTTTTTTGCCCTGGCTCTTCGGCTGTGGGAGCAGAGGCCAACCGTTGGTGCTGTACTCCCTGGGATGCTGGGCAGCCGAGCACGGGTGCCAAAGAGGTTCCATTGTAATGGACTTTGAGTTGGGAAATGGAGGAGAGACAGCAATGCGGATGGCACCGTTGCAAAGCTGACTTTCTGCAGAAGAGGCACATCCCAAGTTTATTGCCCTGGCTCTTCGGCTGTGGGAGCAGAGGCCAAGCATTTGTGCTTTACTCCCTGGGATGCTGGGCAGCCGAGCACGGGTGCCAAAGAGGTTCCATTGTAATGGACTTTGAGTTGGGAAATGGAGGAGCTACAGCAATGCGGATGGCACCGTTGCAAAGCTGACTTTCTGCATAAGAGGCACAGCTCAAGTTTTTTGCCCTGGCTCTTCGGCTGTGGGAGCAGAGGCCAACCGTTGGTGCTGTACTCCCTGGGATGCTGGGCAGCCGAGCATGGGTGCCAAAGAGGTTCCATTGTAATGGACTTTGAGTTGGGAATTGGAGGAGCGACAGCAATGCGGATGGCACCGTTGCAAACCTGACTTTCTGCAGAAGAGGCAGAGCTCAAGTTTTTTGCCCTGGCTCTTGGGCTGTGGGAGCAGAGGCCAACTGTTCGTGCTCTACTCCCTGGGATGCTGGGCAGCCGAGCACGGGTGCCAAAGAGGTTCCATTGTAATGGACTTTGAGTTGGGAAATCGAGGAGCGACAGCAATGCGGATGGGCCAGTGCCAAGCTGACTTTCTGCAGAAGAGGCACAGCTCAAGTTTTTTGCCCTGGCTCTTCGACTGTGGGAGCAGAGGCCAACCATTCGTGCTCTACTCCCTGGGATGCTGGACAGCCGAGCACGGGTGCCAAAGTGGTTCCATTTTAATGGACTTTGAGTTGGGAAATGGAGGAGCGACCGCAATGCGGATGGCACCGTTGCAAAGCTGCCTTTCTGCAGAAGAGGCACAGCTCAAGTTTTTTGCCCTGGCTCTTCGGCTGTGGGAGCAGAGGCCAAGCATTCGTGCTTTACTCCCTGGGATGCTGGGCAGCCGAGCACGGGTGCCAAAGATGTTCCATTGTAATGGACATTGAGCTGGGAAATGGAGGAGCGACAGCAATGCGGATGGCACCGTTGCCAAGCTGAATTTCTGCAGAAGAGGCACAGCTCAAGTTTTTTGCCCTGGCTCTTCGGCTGTGGGAGGAGAGGCCAACCGTTCGTGCTCTACTCCCTGGGATGCTGGGCAGCCGAGAACGGGTGCCAAAGAGGTTCCATTGTAATGGGCTTTGAGTTGGGAAATGGAGGAGCGACAGCAATGCGGATGGCACCATTGCAAACCTGACTTTCTGCAGAAGAGGCAGAGCTCAAGTTTTTTGCCCTGGCTCTTGGGCTGTGGGAGCAGAGGCCAACCGTTCGTGCTCTACTCCCTGGGATGATGGGCAGCCGAGCACGGGTGCCAAAGAGGTTCCATTGTAATGGACTTTGAGTTGGGAAATCGAGGAGCGACAGCAATGCGGATGGGCCAGTGCCAAGCTGACTTTCTGCAGAAGAGGCACAGCTCAAGTTTTTTGCCCTGGCTCTTCGGCTGTGGGAGCAGAGGCCAACCATTCGTGCTCTACTCCCTGGGATGCTGGGCAGCCGAGCACGGGTGCCAAAGTGGTTCCATTTTAATGGACTTTGAGTTGGGAAATGGAGGAGCGACAGCAATGCGGATGGCACAGTGCCAAGCTGACTTTCTGCAGAAGAGGCACAGTTCAAGTTTTTTGCCCTGGCTCTTCGGCTGTGGGAGCAGAGGCCAAGCATTCGTGCTTTACTCCCTGGGATGCTGGGCAGCCGAGCACGGGTGCCAAAGATGTTCCATTGTAATGGACATTGAGTTGGGAAATGGAGGAGCGACAGTAATGCGGATGGCACCGTTGCCAAGCTGAATTTCTGCAGAAGAGGCACAGCTCAAGTTTTTTGCCCTGGCTCTTCGGCTGTGGGAGCAGAGGCCAACCGTTCGTGCTCTACTCCCTGGGATGCTGGGCAGCCGAGCACGGGTGCCAAAGAGGTTCCATTGTAATGGGCTTTGAGATGGGAAATGGAGGAGCGACAGCAATGCGGATGGCACCGTTGCAAAGCTGACTTTCTGCAGAAGAGGCACAGCTCAAGTTTTTTGCCCTGGCTCTTCGGCTGTGGGAGCAGAGGCCAACCGTTCGTGCTCTACTCCCTGGGATGCTGGGCAGCCGAGCACGGGTGCCAAAGTGGTTCCATTGTAATGGACTTTGAGTTGGGAAATGGAGGAGCGACAGCAATGCGGATGGCACCGCTGCCAAGCTGACTTTCTGCAGAAGTGGAACAGCAAAAGCTTTTTGCCCTGGCTCTTCGGCTGTGGCAGCAGAGGCCAACCGTTGGTGCTCTACTCCCTGGGATGCTGGGCAGCCGAGCACGGGTGCCAAAGAGGTTCCATTGTAATGGACTTTGAGTTGGGAACTCGAGGAGCGACAGCAATGCGGATGGCACAGTGCCAAGCTGACTTTCTGCAGAAGAGGCACAGCTCAAGTTTTTTGCCCTGGCTCTTGGGCTATGGGAGCAGAGGCCAAGCATTCGTGCTTTACTCCCTGGGATGCTGGGCAGCCGAGCACGGGTGCCAAAGAGGTTCCATTGTAATGGACATTGAGTTGGGAAATGGAGGAGCGACAGTAATGCGGATGGCACCGTTGCCAAGCTGAATTTCTGCAGAAGAGGCACAGCTCAAGTTTTTTGCCCTGCCTCTTTGGCTGTGGCAGCAGAGACCAACCGTTCGTGCTCTACTCCCTGGGATGCTGGGCAGCCGAGCACGGGTGCCAAAGAGGTTCCATTGTAATGGGCTTTGAGTTGGGAAATGGAGGAGCGACAGCAATGCGGATGGCACCATTGCAAAGCTGACTTTCTGCAGAAGAGGCAGAGCTCAAGTTTTTTGCCCTGGCTCTTCGGCTGTGGGAGCAGAGGCCAACCGTTCGTGCTCTACTCCCTGGGATGCTGGGCAGCCGAGCACGGGTGCCAAAGAGGTTCCATTGTAATGGACTTTGAGTTGGGAAATCGAGGAGCGACAGCAATGCGGATGGGCCAGTGCCAAGCTGACTTTCTGCAGAAGAGGCACAGCTCAAGTTTTTTGCCCTGGCTCTTCGGCTCTGGGAGCAGAGGCCAACCGTTCGTGCTCTACTTCCAGGGATGCTGGGCAGCCGAGCACGGGTGAAAGAAAAGTGGTTCCATTGTAATGGACTTTGAGTTGGGAAATGGAGGAGCGACAGCAATGCGGATTGCACCGTTGCCAAGCTGACTTTCTGCAGAAGAGGCACAGCTCAAGTTTTTTGCCCTGGCTCTTTGGCTGTGGGAGCAGAGGCCAACCGTTCGTGCTCTACTCCCTGGGATGCTGGGCAGCCGAGCACGGGTGCCAAAGAGGTTCCATTGTAATGGACTTTGAGTTGGGAAATCGAGGAGCGACAGCAATGCGGATGGCACCGCTGCCAAGCTGACTTTCTGCAGAAGTGGAACAGCAAAAGCTTTTTGCCCTGGCTCTTCGGCTGTGGGAGCAGAGGCCAACCGTTCGTGCTCTACTCCCTGGGATGCTGGGCAGCCGAGCACGGGTGCCAAAGAGGTTCCATTGTAATGGACTTTGAGTTGGGAACTCGAGGAGCGACAGCAATGCGGATGGGCCAGTGCCAAGCTGACTTTCTGCAGAAGAGGCACAGCTCAAGTTTTTTGCCCTGGCTCTTCGGCTGTGGGAGCAGAGGCCAACCGTTCGTGCTCTACTCCCTGGGATGCTGGGCAGCCGAGCACGGGTGCCAAAGTGGTTCCATTATAATGGACTTTGAGTTGGGAAATGGAGGAGCGACCGCAATGCGGATGGCACCGTTGCAAAGCTGCCTTTCTGCAGAAGAGGCACAGCTCAAGTTTTTTGCCCTGGCTCTTCGGCTGTGGGAGCAGAGGCCAACCGTTTGTGCTCTATCCCCTGGGATGCTGGGCAGCCGAGCACGGGTGCCAAAGAGGTTCCATTGTAATGGACTTTGAGTTGGGAAATGGAGGAGCGACAGCAATGCGGATGGCACCGTTGCAAAGCTGCCTTTCTGCAGAAGAGGCACAGCTCAAGTTTTTTGCCCTGGCTCTTCGGCTCTGGCAGCAGAGGCCAACCGTTCGTGCTCTACTTCCAGGGATGCTGGGCAGCCGAACACGGGTGCCAAAGTGGTTCCATTGTAATGGACTTTGAGTTGGGAAATGGAGGAGCGACAGCAATGCGGATGGCACCGTTGCCAAGCTGACTTTCTGCAGAAGAGGCACAGTTCAAGTTTTTTGCCCTGGCTCTTCGGCTGTGGGAGCAGAGGCCAACCGTTCGTGCTCTACTCCCTGGGATGCTGGGCAGCCGAGCACGGGTGCCAAAGAGGTTCCATTGTAATGGACTTTGAGTTGGGAAATGGAGGAGCGACAGCAATGCGGATGGCACCGTTGCAAAGCTGACTTTCTGCAGAAGAGGCACAGCTCAAGTTTTTTGCCCTGGCTCTTTGGCTGTGGGAGCAGAGGCCAACCCGTTCGTGCTCTACTCCCTGGGATGCTGGGCAGCCGAGCACGGGTGCCAAAGAGGTTCCATTGTAATGGACTTTGAGTTGGGAAATGGAGGAGCAACAGCAATGCCGATGGCACCGTTGCAAAGCTGACTTTCTGCAGAAGAGGCACAGCTCAATTTTTTTGCCCTGGCTCTTCGGCTGTGGGAGCAGAGGCCAAGCATTTGTGCTTTACTCCCTGGGATGCTGGGCAGCCGAGCACGGGTGCCAAAGAGGTTCCATTGTAATGGACTTTGAGTTGGGAAATGGAGGAGCGACAGCAATGCGGATGGCACCGTTGCAAAGCTGACTTTCTGCAGAAGAGGCACAGCTCAAGTTTTTTGCCATGGCTCTTCGGCTGTGGGAGCAGAGGCCAACCGTTTGTGCTGTACTCCCTGGGATGCTGGGCAGCCGAGCACGGGTGCCAAAGAGGTTCCATTGTAATGGACTTTGAGTTGGGAAATGGAGGAGCGACAGCAATGCGGATGGCACCATTGCAAACCTGACTTTCTGCAGAAGAGGCAGAGCTCAAGTTTTTTGCCCTGGCTCTTGGGCTGTGGGAGCAGAGGCCAACCGTTGGTGCTGTACTCCCTGGGATGCTGGGCAGCCGAGCACGGGTGCCAAAGTGGTTCCATTTTAATGGACTTTGAGTTGGGAAATGGAGGAGCGACCGCAATGCGGATGGCACCGTTGCAAAGCTGCCTTTCTGCAGAAGAGGCACAGCTCAAGTTTTTTGCCCTGGCTCTTCGGCTGTGGGAGCAGAGGCCAACCGTTTGTGCTCTATCCCCTGGGATGCTGGGCAGCCGAGCACGGGTGCCAAAGAGGTTCCATTGTAATGGACTTTGAGTTGGGAAATGGAGGAGCGACAGCAATGCGGATGGCACCGTTGCAAAGCTGCCTTTCTGCAGAAGAGGCACAGCTCAAGTTTTTTGCCCTGGCTCTTCGGCTCTGGGAGCAGAGGCCAACCGTTCGTGCTCTACTTCCAGGGATGCTGGGCAGCCGAACACGGGTGCCAAAGTGGTTCCATTGTAATGGACTTTGAGTTGGGAAATGGAGGAGCGACAGCAATGCGGATGGCACCGTTGCCAAGCTGACTTTCTGCAGAAGAGGCACAGTTCAAGTTTTTTGCCCTGGCTCTTCGGCTGTGGGAGCAGAGGCCAACCGTTCGTGCTCTACTCCCTGGGATGCTGGGCAGCCGAGCACGGGTGCCAAAGATGTTCCATTGTAATGGACTTTGAGTTGGGAAATGGAGGAGCGACAGCAATGCGGATGGCACCGTTGCAAAGCTGACTTTCTGCAGAAGAGGCACAGCTCAAGTTTTTTGCCCTGGCTCTTTGGCTGTGGGAGCAGAGGCCAACCGTTCGTGCTCTACTCCCTGGGATGCTGGGCAGCCGAGCACGGGTGCCAAAGAGGTTCCATTGTAATGGACTTTGAGTTGGGAAATGGAGGAGCAACAGCAATGCCGATGGCACCGTTGCAAAGCTGACTTTCTGCAGAAGAGGCACAGCTCAAGTTTTTTGCCCTGGCTCTTCGGCTGTGGGAGCAGAGGCCAAGCATTTGTGCTTTACTCCCTGGGATGCTGGGCAGCCGAGCACGGGTGCCAAAGAGGTTCCATTGTAATGGACTTTGAGTTGGGAAATGGAGGAGCGACAGCAATGCGGATGGCACCGTTGCCAAGCTGACTTTCTGCAGAAGAGGCACAGCTCAAGTTTTTTGCCCTGGCTCTTCGGCTGTGGGAGCAGAGGCCAACCGTTGGTGCTGTACTCCCTGGGATGCTGGGCAGCCGAGCACGGGTGCCAAAGAGGTTCCATTGTAATGGACTTTGAGTTGGGAAATGGAGGAGCGACAGCAATGCGGATGGCACCATTGCAAACCTGACTTTCTGCAGAAGAGGCAGAGCTCAAGTTTTTTGCCCTGGCTCTTGGGCTGTGGGAGCAGAGGCCAACCGTTCGTGCTCTACTCCCTGGGATGCTGGGCAGCCGAGCACGGGTGCCAAAGTGGTTCCATTTTAATGGACTTTGAGTTGGGAAATGGAGGAGCGACCGCAATGCGGATGGCACAGTTGCAAAGCTGCCTTTCTGCAGAAGAGGCACAGCTCAAGTTTTTTGCCCTGGCTCTTCGGCTGTGGGAGCAGAGGCCAACCGTTTGTGCTCTATCCCCTGGGATGCTGGGCAGCCGAGCACGGGTGCCAAAGAGGTTCCATTGTAATGGACTTTGAGTTGGGAAATGGAGGAGCGACAGCAATGCGGATGGCACCGTTGCAAAGCTGCCTTTCTGCAGAAGAGGCACAGCTCAAGTTTTTTGCCCTGGCTCTTCGGCTGTGGGAGCAGAGGCCAACCGTTCGTGCTCTACTTCCAGGGATGCTGGGCAGCCGAGCACGGGTGCCAAAGTGGTTCCATTGTAATGGACTTTGAGTTGGGAAATGGAGGAGCGACAGCAATGCGGATTGCACCGTTGCCAAGCTGACTTTCTGCAGAAGAGGCACAGCTCAAGTTTTTTGCCCTGGCTCTTCGGCTGTGGGAGCAGAGGCCAACCGTTCGTGCTCTACTCCCTGGGATGCTGGGCAGCCGAGCACGGGTGCCAAAGAGGTTCCATTGTAATGGACTTTGAGTTGGGAAATGGAGGAGCGACAGCAATGCGGATGGCACCGTTGCAAAGCTGACTTTCTGCAGAAGAGGCACAGCTCAAGTTTTTTGCCCTGGCTCTTTGGCTGTGGGAGCAGAGGCCAACCGTTCGTGCTCTACTCCCTGGGATGCTGGGCAGCCGAGCACGGGTGCCAAAGAGGTTCCATTGTAATGGACTTTGAGTTGGGAAATGGAGGAGCAACAGCAATGCCGATGGCACCGTTGCAAAGCTGACTTTCTGCAGAAGAGGCACAGCTCAAGTTTTTTGCCCTGGCTCTTCGGCTGTGGGAGCAGAGGCCAAGCATTTGTGCTTTACTCCCTGGGATGCTGGGCAGCCGAGCACGGGTGCCAAAGAGGTTCCATTGTAATGGACTTTGAGTTGGGAAATGGAGGAGCGACAGCAATGCGGATGGCACCGTTGCCAAGCTGACTTTCTGCAGAAGAGGCACAGCTCAAGTTTTTTGCCCTGGCTCTTCGGCTGTGGGAGCAGAGGCCAACCGTTGGTGCTGTACTCCCTGGGATGCTGGGCAGCCGAGCACGGGTGCCAAAGATGTTCCATTGTAATGGACTTTGAGTTGGGAAATGGAGGAGCGACAGCAATGCGGATGGCACCATTGCAAACCTGACTTTCTGCAGAAGAGGCAGAGCTCAAGTTTTTTGCCCTGGCTCTTGGGCTGTGGGAGCAGAGGCCAACCGTTGGTGCTGTACTCCCTGGGATGCTGGGCAGCCGAGCACGGGTGCCAAAGAGGTTCCATTGTAATGGACTTTGAGTTGGGAAATCGAGGAGCGACAGCAATGCGGATGGGCCAGTGCCAAGCTGACTTTCTGCAGAAGAGGCACAGCTCAAGTTTTTTGCCCTGGCTCTTCGGCTGTGGGAGCAGAGGCCAACCATTCGTGCTCTACTCCCTGGGATGCTGGGCAGCCGAGCACGGGTGCCAAAGTGGTTCCATTTTAATGGACTTTGAGTTGGGAAATGGAGGAGCGACCGCAATGCGGATGGCACCGTTGCAAAGCTGCCTTTCTGCAGAAGAGGCACAGCTCAAGTTTTTTGCCCTGGCTCTTCGGCTCTGGGAGCAGAGGCCAACCGTTCGTGCTCTACTCCCTGGGATGCTGGGCAGCCGAGCACGGGTGCCAAAGAGGTTCCATTGTAATGGACTTTGAGTTGGGAAATCGAGGAGCGACAGCAATGCGGATGGCACCGTTGCCAAGCTGACTTTCTGCAGAAGAGGCACAGCCCAAATTTTTTGCCCTGGCTCTTCGGCTGTGGGAGCAGAGGCCAACCTTTCGTGCTCTACTTCCAGGGATGCTGGGCAGCCGAGCACGGGTGCCAAAGAGGTTCCATTGTAATGGACTTTGAGTTGGGAAATGGAGGAGCGACAGCAATGCGGATGGAACCGTTGCAAAGCTGACTTTCTGCAGAAGAGGCACAGTTCATGTTTTTTGCCCTGGCTCTTCGGCTGTGGGAGCAGAGGCCAACCGTTCGTGCTCTACTCCCTGGGATGCTGGGCAGCCGAGCACGGGTGCCAAAGAGGTTCCATTTTAATGGACTGTGAGTTGGGAAATGGAGGAGCGACAGCAATGCGGATGGCACCGTTGCAAAGCTGACTTTCTGCAGAAGAGGCACAGCTCAAGTTTTTTGCCCTGGCTCTTCGGCTGTGGGAGCAGAAGGCAAGCATTCGTGCTTTACTCCCTGAGATGCTGGGCAGCCGAGGACGGGTGCCAAAGTTGTTCCATTGTAATGGACTTTGAGTTAGTAAGTTGAGGAGCGACAGCAATGCGGATGGCACCGTTGCAAAGCTGACTTTCTTCAGAAAAGGCACAGCTCAAGTTTTTTGCCCTGGCTCTTCGGCCGTGGGAGCAGAGGCCAACCGTTCGTGCTCTACTCCCTGGGATGCTGGGCAGCCGAGCACGGGTGTCAAAGAGGTTCCATTTTAATGGACTTTGAGTTGGGAAATCGAGGAGCGACAGCAATGCGGATGGCACAGTGCCAAGCTGACTTTCTGCAGAAGAGGCACAGCTCAAGCTTTTTGCCCTGACTCTTCGGCTGTGGGAGCAGAGGCCAACCGTTCGTGCTGTACTCCCTGGGATGCTGGGCAGCCGAGCACGGGTGCCAAAGAGGTTCCATTGTAATGGACTTTGAGTTGGGAAATGGAGGAGCGACAGCAATGCGGATGGCACAGTGCCAAGCTGACTTTCTGCAGAAGAGGCACAGCTCAAGTTTTTTGCCCTGGCTCTTCAGCTGTGGGAGCAGAGGCCAACCGTTCGTGCTCTACTCCCTGGGATGCTGGGCAGCCAAGCACGGGTGCCAAAGAGGTTCCATTGTAATGGACTTTGAGTTGGGAAATGGAGGAGCGACAGCAATGCGGATGGCACCATTGCAAACCTGACTTTCTGCAGAAGAGGCAGAGCTCAAGTTTTTTGCCCTGGCTCTAGGGCTATGGGAGCAGAGGCCAACCGTTCGTGCTCTACTCCCTGGGATGCTGGGCAGCCGAGCACGGGTGCCAAAGTGGTTCCATTTTAATGGACTTTGAGTTGGGAAATGGAGGAGCGACCGCAATGCGGATGGCACCGTTGCAAAGCTGCCTTTCTGCAGAAGAGGCACAGCTCAAGTTTTTTGCCCTGGCTCTTCGGCTGTGGGAGCAGAGGCCAACCGTTTGTGCTCTATCCCCTGGGATGCTGGGCAGCCGAGCACGGGTGCCAAAGAGGTTCCATTGTAATGGACTTTGAGTTGGGAAATGGAGGAGCGACAGCAATGCGGATGGCACCGTTGCAAAGCTGCCTTTCTGCAGAAGAGGCACAGCTCAAGTTTTTTGCCCTGGCTCTTCGGCTCTGGGAGCAGAGGCCAACCGTTCGTGCTCTACTTCCAGGGATGCTGGGCAGCCGAGCACGGGTGCCAAAGTGGTTCCATTGTAATGGACTTTGAGTTGGGAAATGGAGGAGCGACAGCAATGCGGATTGCACCGTTGCCAAGCTGACTTTCTGCAGAAGAGGCACAGCTCAAGTTTTTTGCCCTGGCTCTTCGGCTGTGGGAGCAGAGGCCAACCGTTCGTGCTCTACTCCCTGGGATGCTGGGCAGCCGAGCACGGGTGCCAAAGAGGTTCCATTGTAATGGACTTTGAGTTGGGAAATGGAGGAGCGACAGCAATGCGGATGGCACCGTTGCAAAGCTGACTTTCTGCAGAAGAGGCACAGCAAAAGCTTTTTGCCCTGGCTCTTTGGCTGTGGGAGCAGAGGCCAACCGTTCGTGCTCTACTCCCTGGGATGCTGGGCAGCCGAGCACGGGTGCCAAAGAGGTTCCATTGTAATGGACTTTGAGTTGGGAAATGGAGGAGCAACAGCAATGCCGATGGCACCGTTGCAAAGCTGACTTTCTGCAGAAGAGGCACAGCTCAAGTTTTTTGCCCTGGCTCTTCGGCTGTGGGAGCAGAGGCCAAGCATTTGTACTTTACTCCCTGGGATGCTGGGCAGCCGAGCACGGGTGCCAAAGAGGTTCCATTGTAATGGACTTTGAGTTGGGAAATGGAGGAGCGACAGCAATGCGGATGGCACCGTTGCCAAGCTGACTTTCTGCAGAAGAGGCACAGCTCAAGTTTTTTGCCCTGGCTCTTCGGCTGTGGGAGCAGAGGCCAACCGTTGGTGCTGTACTCCCTGGGATGCTGGGCAGCCGAGCACGGGTGCCAAAGATGTTCCATTGTAATGGACTTTGAGTTGGGAAATGGAGGAGCGACAGCAATGCGGATGGCACCATTGCAAACCTGACTTTCTGCAGAAGAGGCACAGCTCAAGTTTTTTGCCCTGGCTCTTGGGCTGTGGGAGCAGAGGCCAACCGTTGGTGCTGTACTCCCTGGGATGCTGGGCAGCCGAGCACGGGTGCCAAAGAGGTTCCATTGTAATGGACTTTGAGTTGGGAAATCGAGGAGCGACAGCAATGCGGATGGGCCAGTGCCAAGCTGACTTTCTGCAGAAGAGGCACAGCTCAAGTTTTTTGCCCTGGCTCTTCGGCTGTGGGAGCAGAGGCCAACCATTCGTGCTCTACTCCCTGGGATGCTGGGCAGCCGAGCACGGGTGCCAAAGTGGTTCCATTGTAATGGACTTTGAGTTGGGAAATGGAGGAGCGACCGCAATGCGGATGGCACCGTTGCAAAGCTGCCTTTCTGCAGAAGAGGCACAGCTCAAGTTTTTTGCCCTGGCTCTTCGGCTCTGGGAGCAGAGGCCAACCGTTCGTGCTCTACTCCCTGGGATGCTGGGCAGCCGAGCACGGGTGCCAAAGAGGTTCCATTGTAATGGACTTTGAGTTGGGAAATCGAGGAGCGACAGCAATGCGGATGGCACCGTTGCCAAGCTGACTTTCTGCAGAAGAGGCACAGCCCAAGTTTTTTGCCCTGGCTCTTCGGCTGTGGGAGCAGAGGCCAACCGTTCGTGCTCTACTTCCAGGGATGCTGGGCAGCCGAGCACGGGTGCCAAAGAGGTTCCATTGTAATGGACTTTGAGTTGGGAAATGGAGGAGCGACAGCAATGCGGATGGCACCGTTGCAAAGCTGACTTTCTGCAGAAGAGGCACAGTTCATGTTTTTTGCCCTGGCTCTTCGGCTGTGGGAGCAGAGGCCAACCGTTCGTGCTCTACTCCCTGGGATGCTGGGCAGCCGAGCACG
This sequence comes from Psittacula echo, assembly GCF_963264785.1. NCBI lineage: Eukaryota > Metazoa > Chordata > Aves > Psittaciformes > Psittacidae > Psittacula > Psittacula echo. Next base: position 1,941,586 of record NC_137748.1, read on the forward strand.
GGTGCCAAAGAGGTTCCATTGTAATGGACTTTGAGTTGGGAAATGGAGGAGCGACAGCAATGCGGATGGCACCGTTGCAAAGCTGACCTTCTGCAGAAGAGGCACAGCTCAACTTTTTTGCCTTGGCTCTTTGGCCGTGGGAGCAGAGGCCAACCGTTCGTGCTCTACTCCCTGGAATGCTGGGCAGCCGAGCACGGGTGCCAAAGAGGTTCCATTTTAATGGACTGTGAGTTGGGAAATGGAGGAGCGACAGCAATGCGGATGGCACCGTTGCAAAGCTGACTTTCTGCAGAAGAGGCACAGCTCAAGTTTTTTGCCCTGGCTCTTCGGCTGTGGGAGCAGAAGGCAAGCATTCGTGCTTTACTCCCTGAGATGCTGGGCAGCCGAGGACGGGTGCCAAAGTTGTTCCATTGTAATGGACTTTGAGTTAGTAAGTTGAGGAGCGACAGCAATGCGGATGGCACCGTTGCAAAGCTGACTTTCTTCAGAAAAGGCACAGCTCAAGTTTTTTGCCCTGGCTCTTCGGCCGTGGGAGCAGAGGCCAACCGTTCGTGCTCTACTCCCTGGGATGCTGGGCAGCCGAGCACGGGTGTCAAAGAGGTTCCATTTTAATGGACTTTGAGTTGGGAAATCGAGGAGCGACAGCAATGCGGATGGCACAGTGCCAAGCTGACTTTCTGCAGAAGAGGCACAGCTCAAGCTTTTTGCCCTGACTCTTCGGCTGTGGGAGCAGAGGCCAACCGTTCGTGCTCTACTCCCTGGGATGCTGGGCAGCCGAGCACGGGTGCCAAAGAGGTTCCATTGTAATGGACTTTGAGTTGGGAAATGGAGGAGCGACAGCAATGCGGATGGCACAGTGCCAAGCTGACTTTCTGCAGAAGAGGCACAGCTCAAGTTTTTTGCCCTGGCTCTTCAGCTGTGGGAGCAGAGGCCAACCGTTCGTGCTCTACTCCCTGGGATGCTGGGCAGCCAAGCACGGGTGCCAAAGAGGTTCCATTGTAATGGACTTTGAGTTGGGAAATGGAGGAGCAACAACAATGCGGATGGCACCGTTGCAAAGCTGACTTTCTGCAGAAGAGGCACAGCTCAAGTTTTTTGCCCTGGCTCTTCGGCTGTGGGAGCAGAGGCCAACCGTTCGTGCTCTACTCCCTGGGATGCTGGGCAGCCGAGCACGGGTGCCAAAGAGGTTCCATTGTAATGGACTTTGAGTTGGGAAATGGAGGAGCGACAGCAATGCGGATGGCACCGTTGCAAAGCTGACTTTCTGCAGAAGAGGCACAGCTCAAGTTTTTTGCCCTGGCTCTTCGGCCGTGGGAGCAGAGGCCAACCGTTCGTGCTCTACTCCCTGGGATGCTGGGCAGCCGAGCACGGGTGCCAAAGAGGTTCCATTGTAATGGACTTTGAGTTGGGAAATCGAGGAGCGACAGCAATGCGGATGGCACAGTGCCAAGCTGACTTTCTGCAGAAGAGGCACAGCTCAAGCTTTTTGCCCTGGCTCTTCGGCTGTGGGAGCAGAGGCCAACCGTTCGTGCTCTACTAACTGGGATGCTGGGCAGCCGAGCACGGGTGCCAAAGAGGTTCCATTGTAATGGACTTTGAGTTGGGAAATGGAGGAGCGACAGCAATGTGGATGGCACCGTTGCAAAGCTGACTTTCTGCAGAAGAGGCACAGCTCAAGTTTTTTGCCCTGGCTCTTCGGCTGTGGGAGCAGAGGCCAACCTTTCGTGCTCTACTCCCTGGGATGCTGGGCAGCCGAGCACGGGTGCCAAAGAGGTTCCATTGTAATGGACTTTGAGTTGGGAAATGGAGGAGCGACAGCAATGCGGATGGCACCGTTGCAAAGCTGACGTTCTGCAGAAGAGGCACAGCTCAAGTTTTTTGCCATGGCTCTTCGGCTGTGGGAGCAGAGGCCAACCGTTGGTGCTGTACTCCCTGGGATGCTGGGCAGCCGAGCACGGGTGCCAAAGAGGTTCCATTGTAATGGATTTTGAGTTGGGAAATGGAGGAGCAACAGCAATGCCGATGGCACCGTTGCAAAGCTGACTTTCTGCAGAAGAGGCACAGCTCAAGTTTTTTGCCCTGGCTCTTCGGCTGTGGCAGCAGAGGCCAACTGTTCATGCTCTACTCCCTGGGATGCTGGGCAGCCGAGCACGGGTGCCAAAGAGGTTCCATTTTAATGGACTTTGAGTTGGGAAATGGAGGAGCGACAGCAATGCGGATGGCACAGTGCCAAGCTGACTTTCTGCAGAAGAGGCACAGCTCAAGTTTTTTGCCCTGGCTCTTCGGCTGTGGGAGCAGAGGCCAACCGTTCGTGCTCTACTCCCTGGGATGCTGGGCAGCCAAGCACGGGTGCCAAAGAGGTTCCATTGTAGTGGACTTTGAGTTGGGAAATGGAGGAACAACAGCAATGCGGATGGCACCGTTGCAAAGCTGACTTTCTGCAGAAGAGGCACAGCTCAAGTTTTTTGCCCTGGCTCTTGGGCTGTGGGAGCAGAGGCCAACCGTTCGTGCTCTACTCCCTGGGATGCTGGGCAGCCGAGCACGGGTGCCAAAGAGGTTCCATTGTAATGGACTTTGAGTTGGGAAATGGAGGAGCGACAGCAATGCGGATGGCACCGTTGCAAAGCTGACTTTCTGCAGAAGAGGCACAGTTCAAGTTTTTTGCCCTGGCTCTTCGGCCGTGGGAGCAGAGGCCAACCGTTCCTGCTCTAGTCCCTGGGATGCTGGGCAGCCGAGCACGGGTGCCAAAGAGGTTCCATTGTAATGGACTTTGAGTTGGGAAATCGAGGAGCGAAAGCAATGCGGATGGCACAGTGCCAAGCTGACTTTCTGCAGAAGAGGCAGAGCTCAAGCTTTTTGCCCTGGCTCTTCGGCTGTGGGAGCAGAGGCCAACCGTTCGTGCTGTACTCCCTGGGATGCTGGGCAGCCGAGAACGGGTGTCAAAGAGGTTCCATTGTAATGGACTTCGAGTTGGGAAATGGAGGAGCGACAGCAATGCGGATGGCACCGTTGCCAAGCTGCCTTTCTGCAGAAGAGGCACAGCTCAAGTTTTTTGCCCTGGCTCTTCGGCTGTGGGAGCAGAGGCCAACCGTTGGTGCTGTACTCCCTGGGATGCTGGGCAGCCGAGCACGGGTGCCAAAGAGGTTCCATTGTAATGGACTTTGAGTTGGGAAATGGAGGAGCGACAGCAATGCGGATGGCACCGTTGCAAAGCTGACTTTCTGCAGAAGAGGCACAGCTCAAGTTTTTTGCCCTGGCTCTTCGGCCGTGGGAGCAGAGGCCAACCGTTCGTGCTCTACTCCCTGGGATGCTGGGCAGCCGAGCACGGGTGCCAAAGAGGTTCCATTGTAATGGACTTTGAGTTGGGAAATGGAGGAGCGACAGCAATGCGGATGGCACAGTGCCAAGCTGAATTTCTGCAGAAGAGGCACAGCTCAAGCTTTTTGCCCTGGCTCTTCGGCTGTGGGAGCAGAGGCCAACCATTCGTGCTCTACTCCCTGGGATGCTGGGCAGCCGAGCACGGGTGCCAAAGAGGTTCCATTGTAATGGACTTTGAGTTGGGAAATGGAGGAGCGACAGCAATGCGGATGGCACCGTTGCAAAGCTGACTTTCTGCAGAAGAGGCACAGCTCAAGTTTTTTGCCCTGGCTCTTCGGCTGTGGGAGCAGAGGCCAACCGTTCGTGCTCTACTCCCTGGGATGGTGGGCAGCCGAGCACGGGTGCCAAAGAAGTTCCATTGTAATGGACTTTGAGTTGGGAAATGGAGGAGCGACAGCAATGCGGATGGCACAGTGCCAAGCTGACTTTCTGCAGAAGAGGCACAGCTCAAGTTTTTTGCCCTGGCTCTTCGGCTGTGGGAGCAGAAGCCAACCATTCGTGCTCTACTCCCTGGGATGCTGGGCAGCCGAGCACGGGTGACAAAGAGGTTCCATTGTAATGGACTTTGAGTTGGGAAATGGAGGAGCGACAGCAATGCGGATGGCACAGTGCCAAGCTGACTTTCTGCAGAAGAGGCACAGCTCAAGTTTTTTGCCCTGGCTCTTCGGCTGTGGGAGCAGAGGCCAAGCATTCGTGCTCTACTCCCTGGGATGCTGGGCAGCCGAGCACGGGTGCCAAAGAGTTTCCATTGTAATGGACTTTGAGTTGGGAAATGGAGGAGCGACAGCAATGCGGATGGCACCGTTGCAAAGCTGACTTTCTGCAGAAGAGGCACAGCTCAAGTTTTTTGCCCTGGCTCTTCGGCTGTGGGAGCAGAGGCCAACCGTTCGTGCTCTACTCCCTGGGATGCTGGGCAGCCGAGCACGGGTGCCAAAGAGGTTCCATTGTAATGGACTTTGAGTTGGGAAATGGAGGAGCAACAGCAATGCGGATGGCACCGTTGCAAAGCTGACTTTCTGCAGAAGAGGCACAGTTCAAGTTTTTTGCCCTGGCTCTTCGGCCGTGGGAGCATAGGCCAACCGTTCCTGCTCTAGTCCCTGGGATGCTGGGCAGCCGAGCACGGGTGCCAAAGAGGTTCCATTGTAATGGACTTTGAGTTGGGAAATCGAGGAGCGAAAGCAATGCGGATGGCACAGTGCCAAGCTGACTTTCTGCAGAAGAGGCAGAGCTCAAGCTTTTTGCCCTGGCTCTTCGGCTGTGGGAGCAGAGGCCAACCGTTCGTGCTGTACTCCCTGGGATGCTGGGCAGCCGAGAACGGGTGTCAAAGAGGTTCCATTGTAATGGACTTTGAGTTGGGAAATGGAGGAGCGACAGCAATGCGGATGGCACCGTTGCAAAGCTGACTTTCTGCAGAAGAGGCACAGCTCAAGTTTTTTGCCCTGGCTCTTCGGCTGTGGGAGCAGAGGCCAACCGTTCGTGCTCTACTCCCTGGGATGGTGGGCAGCCGAGCACGGGTGCCAAAGAAGTTCCATTGTAATGGACTTTGAGTTGGGAAATGGAGGAGCGACAGCAATGCGGATGGCACAGTGCCAAGCTGACTTTCTGCAGAAGAGGCACAGCTCAAGTTTTTTGCCCTGGCTCTTCGGCTGTGGGAGCAGAGGCCAACCGTTGGTGCTGTACTCCCTGGGATGCTGGGCAGCCGAGCACGGGTGCCAAAGTGGTTCCATTGTAATGGATTTTGAGTTGGGAAATGGAGGAGCAACAGCAATGGCGATGGCACCGTTGCAAAGCTGACTTTCTGCAGAAGAGGCACAGCTCAAGTTTTTTGCCCTGGCTCTTCGGCTGTGGGAGCAGAGGCCAACCGTTCGTGCTCTACTCCCTGGGATGCTGGGCAGCCGAGCACGGGTGCCAAAGAGGTTCCATTGTAATGGACTTTGAGTTGGGAAATGGAGGAGCGACAGCAATGCGGATGGCACAGTGCCAAGCTGACTTTCTGCAGAAGAGGCACAGCTCAAGTTTTTTGCCCTGGCTCTTCGGCTGTGGGAGCAGAGGCCAACCGTTCGTGCTCTACTCCCTGGGATGCTGGGCAGCCGAGCACGGGTGCCAAAGAGGTTCCATTGTAATGGACTTTGAGTTGGGAAATGGAGGAGCAACAGCAATGCCGATGGCACCATTGCAAAGCTGACTTTCTGCAGAAGAGGCACAGCTCAAGTTTTTTGCCCTGGCTCTTCGGCTGTGGGAGCAGAGGCCAACTGTTCGTGCTCTACTCCCTGGGATGCTGGGCAGCCGAGCACGGGTGCCAAAGAGGTTCCATTTTAATGGACTTTGAGTTGGGAAATGGAGGATCGACAGCAATGCGGATGGCACAGTGCCAAGCTGACTTTCTGCAGAAGAGGCACAGCTCAAGTTTTTTGCCCTGGCTCTTCGGCTGTGGGAGCAGAAGCCAACCATTCGTGCTCTACTCCCTGGGATGCTGGGCAGCCGAGCACAGGTGACAAAGAGGTTCCATTGTAATGGACTTTGAGTTGGGAAATGGAGGAGCGACAGCAATGCGGATGGCACAGTGCCAAGCTGACTTTCTGCAGAAGAGGCACAGCTCAAGTTTTTTGCCCTGGCTCTTCGGCTGTGGGAGCAGAGGCCAAGCATTCGTGCTCTACTCCCTGGGATGCTGGGCAGCCGAGCACGGGTGCCAAAGAGTTTCCATTGTAATGGACTTTGAGTTGGGAAATGGAGGAGCGACAGCAATGCGGATGGCACCGTTGCAAAGCTGACTTTCTGCAGAAGAGGCACAGCTCAAGTTTTTTGCCCTGGCTCTTCGGCTGTGGGAGCAGAGGCCAACCGTTCGTGCTCTACTCCCTGGGATGCTGGGCATCCGAGCACGGGTGCCAAAGTTGTTCCATTGTAATGGACTTTGAGTTAGTAAGTTGAGGAGCGACAGCAATGCGGATGGCACCGTTGCAAAGCTGACTTTCTGCAGAAAAGGCACAGCTCAAGTTTTTTGCCCTGGCTCTTCGGCTGTGGGAGCAGAGGCCAATCGTTCGTGCTCTACTCCCTGGGATGCTGGGCAGCCGAGCACGGGTGCCAAAGAGGTTCCATTGTAATGGACTTTGAGTTGGGAAATGGAGGAGCGACAGCAATGCGGATGGCACCGTTGCCAAGCTGCCTTTCTGCAGAAGAGGCACAGCTCAAGTTTTTTGCCCTGGCTCTTCGGCTGTGGGAGCAGAGGCCAACCGTTCGTGCTCTACTCCCTGGGATGCTGGGCAGCCGAGCACGGGTGCCAAAGTGGTTCCATTGTAATGGATTTTGAGTTGGGAAATGGAGGAGCAACAGCAATGCCGATGGCACCGTTGCAAAGCTGACTTTCTGCAGAAGAGGCACAGCTCAAGTTTTTTGCCCTGGCTCTTCGGCTGTGGGAGCAGAGGCCAACCGTTCGTGCTCTACTCCCTGGGATGCTGGGCAGCCGAGCACGGGTGCCAAAGAGGTTCCATTGTAATGGACTTTGAGTTGGGAAATCGAGGAGCGACAGCAATGCGGATGGCACAGTGCCAAGCTGACTTTCTGCAGAAGAGGCACAGCTCAAGTTTTTTGCCCTGGCTCTTCGGCTGTGGGAGCAGAGGCCAACCGTTCGTGCTCTACTCCCTGGGATGCTGGGCAGCCGAGCACGGGTGCCAAAGAGGTTCCATTGTAATGGACTTTGAGTTGGGAAATGGAGGAGCAACAGCAATGCCGATGGCACCATTGCAAAGCTGACTTTCTGCAGAAGAGGCACAGCTCAAGTTTTTTGCCCTGGCTCTTCGGCTGTGGGAGCAGAGGCCAACTGTTCGTGCTCTACTCCCTGGGATGCTGGGCAGCCGAGCACGGGTGCCAAAGAGGTTCCATTTTAATGGACTTTGAGTTGGGAAATGGAGGATCGACAGCAATGCGGATGGCACAGTGCCAAGCTGACTTTCTGCAGAAGAGGCACAGCTCAAGTTTTTTGCCCTGGCTCTTCGGCTGTGGGAGCAGAGGCCAACCGTTCGTGCTCTACTCCCTGGGATGCTGGGCAGCCGAGCACGTGTGTCAAAGAGGTTCCATTTTAATGGACTTTGAGTTGGGAAATCGAGGAGCGACAGCAATGCGGATGGCACAGTGCCAAGCTGACTTTCTGCAGAAGAGGCAGAGCTCAAGTTTTTTGCCCTGGCTCTTCGGCTGTGGGAGCAGAGGCCAACCGTTGGTGCTGTACTCCCTGGGATGCTGGGCAGCCGAGCACGGGTGCCAAAGAGGTTCCATTTTAATGGACTTTGAGTTGGGAAATGGAGGATCGACAGCAATGCGGATGGCACAGTGCCAAGCTGACTTTCTGCAGAAGAGGCACAGCTCAAGTTTTTTGCCCTGGCTCTTTGGCTGTGGGAGCAGAGGCCAACCGTTCGTGCTCTACTCCCTGGGATGCTGGGCAGCCGAGTACGGGTGCCAAAGAGGTTCCATTGTAATGGACTTTGAGTTGGGAAATCGAGGAGCAACAACAATGCGGATGGCACTGTTGCAAAGCTGACTTTCTGCAGAAGAGGCACAGCTCAAGTTTTTTGCCCTGGCTCTTCGGCTGTGGGAGCAGAGGCCAACCGTTCGTGCTGTACTCCCTGGGATGCTGGGCAGCCGAGCACGGGTGCCAAAGAGGTTCCATTGTAATGGACTTTGAGTTGGGAAATGGAGGAGCGACAGCAATGCGGATGGCACCGTTGCAAAGCTGACTTTCTGCAGAAGAGGCACAGCTCAAGTTTTTTGCCCTGGCTCTTCGGCTGTGGGAGCAGAGGCCAACCGTTGGTGCTGTACTGCCTGGGATGCTGGGCAGCCGAGCACGGGTGCCAAAGAGGTTCCATTGTAATGGACTTTGAGTTGGGAAATGGAGGAGCGACAGCAATGCGGATGGCACCGTTGCAAAGCTGACTTTCTGCAGAAGAGGCACAGCTCAAGTTTTTTGCCCTGGCTCTTCGGCTGTGGGAGCAGAGGCCAACCGTTCGTGCTCTACTCCCTGGGATGCTGGGCAGCCGAGCACGGGTGCCAAAGAGGTTCCATTGTAATGGACTTTGAGTTGGGAAATGGAGGAGCGACAGCAATGCGGATGGCACAGTGCCAAGCTGACTTTCTGCAGAAGAGGCACAGCTCAAGTTTTTTGCCCTGGCTCTTCGGCTGTGGGAGCAGAAGCCAACCATTCGTGCTCTACTCCCTGGGATGCTGGGCAGCCGAGCACGGGTGACAAAGAGGTTCCATTGTAATGGACTTTGAGTTGGGAAATGGAGGAGCGACAGCAATGCGGATGGCACAGTGCCAAGCTGACTTTCTGCAGAAGAGGCACAGCTCAAGTTTTTTGCCCTGGCTCTTCGGCTGTGGGAGCAGAGGCCAAGCATTCGTGCTCTACTCCCTGGGATGCTGGGCAGCCGAGCACGGGTGCCAAAGAGTTTCCATTGTAATGGACTTTGAGTTGGGAAATGGAGGAGCGACAGCAATGCGGATGGCACCGTTGCAAAGCTGACTTTCTGCAGAAAAGGCACAGCTCAAGTTTTTTGCCCTGGCTCTTCGGCTGTGGGAGCAGAGGCCAACCGTTCGTGCTCTACTCCCTGGGATGCTGGGCAGCCGAGCACGTGTGTTAAAGAGGTTCCATTTTAATGGACTTTGAGTTGGGAAATGGAGGAGCGACAGCAATGCGGATGGCACCGTTGCCAAGCTGACTTTCTGCAGAAGAGGCAGAGCTCAAGCTTTTTGCCCTGGCTCTTCGGCTGTGGGAGCAGAGGCCAACCGTTCGTGCTCTACTCCCTGGGATGCTGGGCAGCCGAGCACGGGTGCCAAAGAGGTTCCATTGTAATGGACTTTGAGTTGGGAAATGGAGGAGCGACAGCAATGCGGATGGCACAGTGCCAAGCTGACTTTCTGCAGAAGAGGCACAGCTCAAGTTTTTTGCCCTGGCTCTTCGGCTGTGGGAGCAGAGGCCAACCGTTCGTGCTCTAGTCCCTGGGATGCTGGGCAGCCGAGCACGGGTGCCAAAGAGGTTCCATTGTAATGGACTTTGAGTTGGGAAATGGAGGAGCGACAGCAATGCGGATGGCACCGTTGCAAAGCTGACTTTCTGCAGAAGAGGCACAGCTCAAGTTTTTTGCCCTGGCTCTTCGGCTGTGGGAGCAGAGGCCAACCGTTCGTGCTCTACTCCCTGGGATGCTGGGCAGCCGAGCACGGGTGCCAAAGAGGTTCCATTGTAATGGACTTTGAGTTGGGAAATGGAGGACCGACAGCAATGCGGATGGCACCGTTGCCAAGCTGACTTTCTGCAGAAGAGGCACAGCTCAAGTTTTTTGCCCTGGCTCTTCGGCTGTGGGAGCAGAGGCCAACCGTTCGTGCTGTACTTCCTGGGATGCTGGGCAGCCGAACACGGGTGCCAAAGTGGTTCCATTGTAATAGATTTTGAGTTGGGAAATGGAGGAGCGACAGCAATGCGGATGGCACCGTTGCAAAGCTGACTTTCTGCAGAAGAGGCACAGCTCACGTTTTTTGCCCTGGCTCTTCGGCTGTGGGAGAAGAGGCCAACTGTTCGTGCTCTACTCCCTGGGATGCTGGGCAGCCGAGCACGGGTGCCAAAGAGGTTCCATTGTAATGGACTTTGAGTTGGGAAATCGAGGAGCGACAGCAATGCGGATGGCACAGTGCCAAGCTGACTTTCTGCAGAAGAGGCACAGCTCAAGTTTTTTGCCCTGGCTCTTCGGCTGTGGGAGCAGAGGCCAACCATTCGTGGTCTACTCCCTGGGATGCTGGGCAGCCGAGCACGGGTGCCAAAGATGTTCCATTGTAATGGACTTTGAGTTGGGAAATCGAGGAGCGAAAGCAATGCGGATGGCACAGTGCCAAGCTGACTTTCTGCAGAAGAGGCACATCTCAAGCTTTTTGCCCTGGCTCTTCGGCTGTGGGAGCAGAGGCCAACCGTTCGTGCTGTACTCCCTGGGATGCTGGGCAGCCGAGCACGGGTGCCAAAGAGGTTCCATTGTAATGGACTTTGAGTTGGGAAATGGAGGAGCAACAGCAATGCCGATGGCACCGTTGCCAAGCTGACTTTCTGCAGAAGAGGCACAGCTCAAGTTTTTTGCCCTGGCTCTTCGGCTGTGGGAGCAGAGGCCAACCGTTGGCGCTGTACTCCCTGGGATGCTGCGCAGCCGAGCACGGGTGCCAAAGAGGTTCCATTGTAATGGACTTTGAGTTGGGAAATGGAGGAGCGACAGCAATGCGGATGGCACAGTGCCAAGCTGACTTTCTGCAGAAGAGGCACAGCTCAAGTTTTTTGGCCTGGCTCTTGGGCTGTGGGAGCAGAGGCCAACCGTTCGTGCTCTACTCCCTGGGATGCTGGGCAGCCGAGCACGGGTGCCAAAGAGGTTCCATTGTAATGGGCTTTGAGTTGGGAAATGGAGGAGCGACAGCAATGCCGATGGCACCATTGCAAAGCTGACTTTCTGCAGAAGAGGCACAGCTCAAGTTTTTTGCCCTGGCTCTTAGGCTGTGGGAGCAGAGGCCAACTGTTCGTGCTCTACTCCCTGGGATGCTGGGCAGCCGAGCACGGGTGCCAAAGAGGTTCCATTTCAATGGACTTTGAGTTGGGAAATGGAGGATCGACAGCAATGCGGATGGCACAGTGCCAAGCTGACTTTCTGCAGAAGAGGCACAGCTCAAGTTTTTTGCCCTGGCTCTTCGGCTGTGGGAGCAGAGGCCAACCGTTCGTGCTCTACTGTCTGGGATGCTGGGCAGCCGAGCACGGGTGCCAAAGAGGTTCCATTTTAATGGACTTTGAGTTGGGAAATCGAGGAGCGACAATATGCGGATGGCACAGTGCCAAGCTGACTTTCTGCAGAAGAGGCACAGCTCAAGTTTTTTGCCCTGGCTCTTCGGCTGTGGGAGCAGAGGCCAACCGTTCGTGCTCTACTCCCTGGGATGCTGGGCAGCCGAGCACGGGTGCCAAAGAGTTTCCATTGTAATGGACTTTGAGTTGGGAAATGGAGGAGCGACAGCAATGCGGATGGGCCAGTGCCAAGCTGACTTTCTGCAGAAGAGGCACAGCTCAAGTTTTTTGCCCTGGCTCTTCGGCTGTGGGAGCAGAGGCCAACTGTTCGTGCTCTACTCCCTGGGATGCTGGGCAGCCGAGCACGGGTGCCAAAGAGGTTCCATTTTAATGGACTTTGAGTTGGGAAATGGAGGATCGACAGCAATGCGGATGGCACCGTTGCCAAGCTGACTTTCTGCAGAAGAGGCACAGCTCAAGTTTTTTGCCCTGGCTCTTCGGCTGTGGGAGCAGAGGCCAACCGTTCGTGCTCTACTCCCTGGGATGCTGGGCAGCCGAGCACGTGTGTTAAAGAGGTTCCATTTTAATGGACTTTGAGTTGGGAAATCGAGGAGCGACAGCAATGCGGATGGCACAGTGCCAAGCTGACTTTCTGCAGAAGAGGCAGAGCTCAAGTTTTTTGCCCTGGCTCTTCGGCTGTGGGAGCAGAGGCCAACCGTTCGTGCTCTACTCCCTGGGATGCTGGGCAGCCGAGCACGGGTGACAAAGAGGTTCCATTCTAATGGACTTTGAGTTGGGAAATGGAGGATCGACAGCAATGCGGATGGCACAGTGCCAAGCTGACTTTCTGCAGAAGAGGCACAGCTCAAGTTTTTTGCCCTGGCTCTTCGGCCGTGGGAGCAGAGGCCAACCGTTCGTGCTCTACTCCCTGGGATGCTGGGCAGCCAAGCACGGGTGCCAAAGAGGTTCCATTGTAATGGACTTTGAGAGGGAAATCGAGGAGCAACAACAATGCGGATGGCACCGTTGCAAAGCTGACTTTCTGCAGAAGAGGCACAGCTCAAGTTTTTTGCCCTGGCTCTTCGGCTGTCGCAGCAGAGGCCAACCGTTGGTGCTGTACTCCCTGGGATGCTGGGCAGCCGAGCACGGGTGCCAAAGAGGTTCCATTGTAATGGACTTTGAGTTGGGAAATGGAGGAGCGACAGCAATGCGGATGGCACCGTTGCCAAGCTGACTTTCTGCAGAAGAGGCACAGCTCAAGTTTTTGCCCTGGCTCTTCGGCTGTGGGAGCAGAGGCCAACCTTTCGTGCTCTATTCCCTGGGATGCTGGGCAGCCGAGCACGGGTGCCAAAGAGGTTCCATTTTAATGGACTTTGAGTTGGGAAATGGAGGAGCGACAGCAATGCGGATGGCACCGTTGCAAAGCTGACTTTCTGCAGAAGAGGCACAGCTCAAGTTTTTTGCCCTGGCTCTTCGGCTGTGGGAGCAGAGGCCAACCGTTCGTGCTCTACTCCCTGGGATGCTGCGCAGCCGAGCACGGGTGCCAAAGAGGTTCCATTGTAATGGACTTTGAGTTGGGAAATGGAGGAGCGACAGCAATGCGGATGGCACAGTGCCAAGCTGACTTTCTGCAGAAGAGGCACAGCTCAAGTTTTTTGGCCTGGCTCTTCAGCTGTGGGAGCAGAGGCCAACCGTTCGTGCTCTACTCCCTGGGATGCTGGGCAGCCGAGCACGGGTGCCAAAGAGGTTCCATTGTAATGGACTTTGAGTTGGGAAATGGAGGAGCGACAGCAATGCGGATGGCACCGTTGCCAAGCTGACGTTCTGCAGAAGAGGCACAGCTCAAGTTTTTTGCCCTGGCTCTTCGGCTGTGGGAGCAGAGGCCAACCGTTCGTGCTCTACTCCCTGGGATGCTGGGCAGCCGAGCACGGGTGCCAAAGAGGTTCCATTGTAATGGGCTTTGAGTTGGGAAATGGAGGAGCGACAGCAATGCGGATGGCACCGTTGCAAAGCTGACTTTCTGCAGAAGAGGCACAGCTCAAGTTTTTTGCCCTGGCTCTACGGCTGTGGGAGCAGAGGCCAACCGTTCGTGCTCTACTCCCTGGGATGCTGGGCAGCCGAGCACGGGTGCCAAAGAGGTTCCATTGTAATGGACTTTGAGTTGGGAAATGGAGGAGCGACAGCAATGCGGATGGCACCGTTGCAAAGCTGACTTTCTGCAGAAGAGGCACAGCTCAAGTTTTTTGCCCTGGCTCTTCGGCTGTGGCAGCAGAGGCCAAGCATTCGTGCTTTACTCCCTGGGATGCTGGGCAGCCGAGCACGGGTGCCAAAGAGGTTCCATTTTAATGGGCTTTGAGTTGGGAAATGGAGGAGCGACAGCAATGCGGATGGCACCGTTGCAAAGCTGACTTTCTGCAGAAGAGGCACAGCTCAAGTTTTTTGCCCTGGCTCTTCGGCTGTGGGAGCAGAGGCCAACCGTTCGTGCTCTACTCCCTGGGATGCTGGGCAGCCGAGCACGGGTGCCAAAGAGGTTCCATTGTAATGGACTTTGAGTTGGGAAATCGAGGAGCGACAGCAATGCGGATGGCACAGTGCCAAGCTGACTTTCTGCAGAAGAGGCACAGCTCAAGTTTTTTGCCCTGGCTCTTTGGCTGTGGGAGCAGAGGCCAACCGTTTGTGCTCTACTCCCTGGGATGCTGGGCAGCCGAGCACGGGAGCTAAAGAGGTTCCATTGTAATGGACTTGAGTTGGGAAATGGAGGAGCAAGAGCAATGCGGATGGCACCGTTGCAAAGCTGACTTTCTGCAGAAGAGGCACAGCTCAAGTTTTTTGCCCTGGCTCTTCGGCTGTGGGAGCAGAGGCCAACCATTCGTGCTCTACTCCCTGGGATGCTGGGCAGCCGAGCACGGGTGCCAAAGAGGTTCCATTGTAATGGACTTTGAGTTGGGAAATGGAGGAGCGACAGCAATGCGGATGGCACCGTTGCAAAGCTGCCTTTCTGCAGAAGAGGCACAGCTCAAGTTTTTTGCCGTGGCTCTTCGGCTGTGGGAGCAGAGGTCAACCGTTGGTGCTGTACTCCCTGGGATGCTGGGCAGCCGAGCACGGGTGTCAAAGAGGTTCCATTGTAATGGACTTTGAGTTGGGAAATGGAGGAGCGACAGCAATGCGGATGGCACCGTTGCAAAGCTGACTTTCTGCAGAAGAGGCACAGCTCAAGTTTTTTGCCCTGGCTCTTCGGCTGTGGGAGCAGAGGCCAACCGTTCGTGCTCTACTCCCTGGGATGCTGGGCAGCCGAGCACGGGTGCCAAAGAGGTTCCATTGTAATGGACTTTGAGTTGGGAAATGGAGGAGCGACAGCAATGCAGATGGCACCGTTGCAAAGCTGACGTTCTGCAGAAGAGGCACAGCTCAAGTTTTTTGCCGTGGCTCTTCGGCTGTGGGAGCAGAGGCCAAGCATTCGTGCTTTACTCCCTGGGATGCTGGGCAGCCGAGCACGGGTGCCAAAGAGGTTCCATTGTAATGGACTTTGAGTTGGGAAATGGAGGAGCGACAGCAATGCAGATGGCACCGTTGCAAAGCTGACGTTCTGCAGAAGAGGCACAGCTCAAGTTTTTTGCCCTGGCTCTTCGGCTCTGGGAGCAGAGGCCAACCGTTCGTGCTCTACTCCCTGGGATGCTGGGCAGCCGAGCACGGGTGCCAAAGAGGTTCCATTGTAATAGACTTTGAGTTGGGAAATGGAGGAGCGACAGCAATGCGGATGGCACCGTTGCAAAGCTGCCTTTCTGCAGAAGAGGCACAGCTCAAGTTTTTTGCCCTGGCTCTTCGGCTGTGGGAGCAGAGGCCAACTGTTCGTGCTCTACTCCCTGGGATGCTGGGCAGCCGAGCACGGGTGCCAAAGAGGTTCCATTGTAATGGACTTTGAGTTGGGAAATGGAGGAGCGACAGCAATGCGGATGGCACAGTGCCAAGCTGACTTTCTGCAGAAGAGGCACAGCTCAAGTTTTTTGCCCTGGCTCTTCGGCTGTCGCAGCAGAGGCCAACCGTTCGTGCTCTACTCCCTGGGATGCTGGGCAGCCGAGCACGGGTGCCAAAGAGGTTCCATTGTAATGGACTTTGAGTTGGGAAATGGAGGAGCGACAGCAATGCGGATGGCACCGTTGCAAAGCTGACTTTCTGCAGAAGAGGCACAGCTCAAGTTTTTTGCCCTGGCTCTTCAGCTGTGGGAGCAGAGGCCAACCGTTCGTGCTCTACTCCCTGGGATGCTGGGCAGCCGAGCACGGGTGCCAAAGAGGTTCCATTTTAATGGACTTTGAGTTGGGAAATGGAGGAGCGACAGCAATGCGGATGGCACCGTTGCAAAGCTGACCTTCTGCAGAAGAGGCACAGCTCAAGTTTTTTGCCCTGGCTCTTCGGCTGTTGGAGCAGAGGCCAACCGTTCGTGCTCTACTCCCTGGGATGCTGGGCAGCCAAGCACGGGTGCCAAAGAGGTTCCATTGTAATGGACTTTAAGTTGGGAAATGGAGGAGCGACAGCAATGCAGATGGTACAGTTGCAAAGCTGACTTTCTGCAGAAGAGGCACAGCTCAAGTTTTTTGCCCTGGCTCTTCAGCTGTGGGAGCAGAGGCCAACCGTTCGTGCTCTACTCCCTGGGATGCTGGGCAGCCGAGCACGGGTGCCAAAGAGGTTCCATTGTAATGGACTTTGAGTTGGGAAATGGAGGAGCGACAGCAATGCAGATGGCACCGTTGCAAAGCTGACGTTCTGCAGAAGAGGCACAGCTCAAGTTTTTTGCCCTGGCTCTTCGGCTGTGGGAGCAGAGGCCAAGCATTCGTGCTCTACTCCCTGGGATGCTGGGCAGCCGAGCACGGGTGCCAAAGAGGTTCTATTGTAATGGACTTTGAGTTGGGAAATGGAGGAGCGACAGCAATGCAGATGGCACCGTTGCAAAGCTGCCTTTCTGCAGAAGAGGCACAGCTCAAGTTTTTTGCCCTGGCTCTTCAGCTGTGGGAGCAGAGGCCAACCGTTCGTGCTCTACTCCCTGGGATGCTGGGCAGCCGAGCACGGGTGCCAAAGAGGTTCCATTGTAATGGACTTTGAGTTGGGAAATGGAGGAGCGACAGCAATGCAGATGGCACCTTTGCAAAGCTGACGTTCTGCAGAAGAGGCACAGCTCAAGTTTTTTGCCCTGGCTCTTCGGCTGTGGGAGCAGAGGCCCACCGTTCGTGCTCTACTCCCTGGGATGCTGGGCAGCCGAGCACGGTTGCCAAAGAGGTTCCATTGTAATAGACTTTGAGTTGGGAAATGGAGGAGCGACAGCAATGCGGATGGCACCGTTGCAAACCTGACTTTCTGCAGAAGAGGCACAGCTCAAGTTTTTTGCCCTGGCTCTTCGGCTGTGGGAGCAGAGGCCAACTGTTCGTGCTCTACTCCCTGGGATGCTGGGCAGCCGAGCACGGGTGCCAAAGAGGTTCCATTGTAATGGACTTTGAGTTGGGAAATGGAGGAGCGACAGCAATGCGGATGGCACAGTGCCAAGCTGACTTTCTGCAGAAGAGGCACAGCTCAAGTTTTTTGCCCTGGCTCTTCGGCTGTGGGAGCAGAGGCCAACCATTCGTGCTCTACTCCCTGGGATGCTGGACAGCCGAGCACGGGTGCCAAAGTGGTTCCATTGTAATGGACTTTGAGTTGGGAAATGGAGGAGCGACAGCAATGCGGATGGCACCGTTGCAAAGCTGACTTTCTGCAGAAGAGGCACAGCTCAAGTTTTTTGCCCTGGCTCTTCAGCTGTGGGAGCAGAGGCCAACCGTTCGTGCTCTACTCCCTGGGATGCTGGGCAGCCGAGCACGGGTGCCAAAGAGGTTCCATTGTAATGGACTTTGAGTTGGGAAATGGAGGAGCGACAGCAATGCGGATGGCACCGTTGCAAAGCTGACCTTCTGCAGAAGAGGCACAGCTCAAGTTTTTTGCCCTGGCTCTTCGGCTGTTGGAGCAGAGGCCAACCATTCGTGCTGTACTCCCTGGGATGCTGGGCAGCCGAGCACGGGTGCCAAAGAGGTTCCATTGTAATGGACTTTAAGTTGGGAAATCGAGGAGCGACAGCAATGCAGATGGTACAGTTGCAAAGCTGACTTTCTGCAGAAGAGGCACAGCTCAAGTTTTTTGCCCTGGCTCTTCGGCTCTGGGAGCAGAGGCCAACCGTTCGTGCTCTACTCCCTGGGATGCTGGGCAGCCGAGCACGGGTGCCAAAGAGGTTCCATTGTAATGGACTTTGAGTTGGGAAATGGAGGAGCGACAGCAATGCGGATGGCACCGTTGCAAAGCTGACGTTCTGCAGAAGAGGCACAGCTCAAGTTTTTTGCCCTGGCTCTTCGGCTGTGGGAGCAGAGGCCAAGCATTCGTGCTCTACTCCCTGGGATGCTGGGCAGCCGAGCACGGGGCCAAAGTGGTTCCATTGTAATGGACTTTGAGTTGGGAAATGGAGGAGCGACAGCAATGCGGATGGCACCGTTGCAAAGCTGACTTTCTGCAGAAGAGGCACAGCTCAAGTTTTTTGCCCTGGCTCTTTGGCTGTGGGAGCAGAGGCCAACCGTTCGTGCTCTACTCCCTGGGATGCTGGGCAGCCGAGCACGGGTGCCAAAGAGGTTTCATTGTAATGGACTTTGAGTTGGGAAATGGAGGAGCAACAGCAATGCCGATGGCACCGTTGCAAAGCTGACTTTCTGCAGAAGAGGCACAGCTCAAGTTTTTTGCCCTGGCTCTTCGGCTGTTGGAGCAGAGGCCAAGCATTTGTGCTTTACTCCCTGGGATGCTGGGCAACCGAGCACGGGTGCCAAAGAGGTTCCATTGTAATGGACTTTGAGTTGGGAAATGGAGGAGCGACAGCAATGCGGATGGCACCGTTGCCAAGCTGACTTTCTGCAGAAGAGGCACAGCTCAAGTTTTTTGCCCTGGCTCTTCGGCCGTGGGAGCAGAGGCCAACCGTTGGTGCTGTACTCCCTGGGATGCTGGGCAGCCGAGCACGGGTGCCAAAGAGGTTCCATTGTAATGGACTTTGAGTTGGGAAATGGAGGAGCGACAGCAATGCGGATGGCACCATTGCAAACCTGACTTTCTGCAGAAGAGGCACAGCTCAAGTTTTTTGCCCTGGCTCTTGGGCTGTGGGAGCAGAGGCCAACCGTTCGTGCTCTACTCCCTGGGATGCTGGGCAGCCGAGCACGGGTGCCAAAGAGGTTCCATTGTAATGGACTTTGAGTTGGGAAATCGAGGAGCGACAGCAATGCGGATGGGCCAGTGCCAAGCTGACTTTCTGCAGAAGAGGCACAGCTCAAGTTTTTTGCCCTGGCTCTTCGGCTGTGGGAGCAGAGGCCAACCTTTCGTGCTCTACTCCCTGGGATGCTGGGCAGCCGAGCACGGGTGCCAAAGTGGTTCCATTGTAACGTTCTTTGTGTTGGAAAATGGAGGAGCGACCGCAATGCGGATGGCACCGTTGCAAAGCTGACTTTCTGCAGAAGAGGCACAGCTCAAGTTTTTTGCCCTGGCTCTTTGGCTGTGGGAGCAGAGGCCAACCGTTTGTGTTCTATCCCCTGGGATGCTGGGCAGCCGAGCACGGGTGCCAAAGAGGTTCCATTTAAATGGGCTTTGAGTTGGGAAATGGAGGAGCGACAGCAATGCGGATGGCACCGTTGCAAAGCTGACTTTCTGCAGAAGAGGCACTGTTCATGTTTTTTGCCCTGGCTCTTCGGCTGTGGGAGCAGAGGCCAACCGTTCGTGCTCTACTCCCTGGGATGCTGGGCAGCCGAGCACGGGTGATAAAGAGGTTCCATTGTAATGGACTTTGAATTGGGAAATCAAGGAGTGTTAGCAATGAGGATGGCACAGTGCCAAGCTGACTTTCTGCAGAAGAGGCACAGCTCAACTTTTTTGCCCTGGCTCTTTGGCTGTGGGAGCAGAGGCCAACCGTTCGTGCTCTACTCCCTGGAACGCTGGGCAGCCGAGCACGGGTGCCAAAGAGGTTCCATTGTAATGGACTTTGAGTTGGGAAATGGAGGAGCAACAGCAATGCGGATGGCACCGTTGCAAAGCTGACTTTCTGCAGAAGAGGCACAGCTCAAGTTTTTTGCCCTGGCTCTTCGGCTGTGGGAGCAGAGGCCAAGCATTCGTGCTTTACTCCCTGGGATGCTGGGCAGCCGAGCACGGGTGCCAAAGTAGTTCCATTGTAATGGACTTTGAGTTGGGAAATGGAGGAGCGACAGCAATGCGGATGGCACCGTTGCAAAGCTGACTTTCTGCAGAAGAGACACAGCTCAAGTTTTTTGCCCTGGCTCTTTGGCTGTGGCAGCAGAGGCCAACCGTTCGTGCTCTACTCCCTGGGATGCTGGGCAGCCGAGCACGGGTGCCAAAGTTGTTCCATTGTAATGGACTTTGAGTTAGTAAGTTGAGGAGCGACAGCAATGCGGATGGCACCGTTGCAAAGCTGACTTTCTGCAGAAAAGGCACAGCTCAAGTTTTTTGCCCTGGCTCTTCGGCTGTGGGAGCAGAGGCCAACCGTTCGTGCTCTACTCCCTGGGATGCTGGGCAGCCGAGCACGTGTGTCAAAGAGGTTCCATTTTAATGGACTTTGAGTTGGGAAATGGAGGAGCGACAGCAATGCGGATGGCACAGTGCCAAGCTGACTTTCTGCAGAAGAGGCACAGCTCAAGTTTTTTGCCCTGGCTCTTCGGCTGTGGGAGCAGAGGCCAAGCATTCGTGCTTTACTCCCTGGGATGCTGGGCAGCCGAGCACGGGTGCCAAAGTAGTTCCATTGTAATGGACTTTGAGTTGGGAAATGGAGGAGCGACAGCAATGCGGATGGCACCGTTGCAAAGCTGACTTTCTGCAGAAGAGACACAGCTCAAGTTTTTTGCCCTGGCTCTTTGGCTGTGGCAGCAGAGGCCAACCGTTCGTGCTCTACTCCCTGGGATGCTGGGCAGCCGAGCACGGGTGCCAAAGTTGTTCCATTGTAATGGACTTTGAGTTAGTAAGTTGAGGAGCGACAGCAATGCGGATGGCACCGTTGCAAAGCTGACTTTCTGCAGAAAAGGCACAGCTCAAGTTTTTTGCCCTGGCTCTTCGGCTGTGGGAGCAGAGGCCAACCGTTCGTGCTCTACTCCCTGGGATGCTGGGCAGCCGAGCACGTGTGTCAAAGAGGTTCCATTTTAATGGACTTTGAGTTGGGAAATGGAGGAGCGACAGCAATGCGGATGGCACAGTGCCAAGCTGACTTTCTGCAGAAGAGGCACAGCTCAAGTTTTTTGCCCTGGCTCTTCGGCTGTGGGAGCAGAGGCCAACCGTTCGTGCTCTACTCCCTGGGATGCTGGGCAGCCAAGCACGGGTGCCAAAGAGGTTCCATTGTAATGGACTTTGAGTTGGGAAATCGAGGAGCAACAACAATGCGGATGGCACCGTTGCAAAGCTGACTTTCTGCAGAAGAGGCACAGCTCAAGTTTTTTGCCCTGGCTCTTCGGCTGTGGGAGCAGAGGCCAACCGTTCGTGCTCTACTCCCTGGGATGCTGGGCAGCCGAGCACGGGTGCCAAAGAGGTTCCACTGTAATGGACTTTGAGTTGGGAAATGGAGGAGCGACAGCAATGCAGATGGCACCGTTGCAAACCTGACTTTCTGCAGAAGAGGCACAGCTCAAGTTTTTTGCCCTGGCTCTTCGGCCGTGGGAGCAGAGGCCAACCGTTCTTGCTCTAGTCCCTGGGATGCTGGGCAGCCGAGCACGGGTGCCAAAGTTGTTCCATTGTAATGGACTTTGAGTTGGGAAATCGAGGAGCGACAGCAATGCGGATGGCACAGTACCAAGCTGACTTTCTGCAGAAGAGGCACAGCTCAAGCTTTTTGCCCTGGCTCTTCGGCTGTGGGAGCAGAGGCCAACCGTTCGTGCTCTACTCCCTGGGATGCTGGGCAGCCGAGCACGGGTGCCAAAGTTGTTCCATTGTAATGGATTTTGAGTTGGGAAATGGAGGAGCGACAGCAATGCGGATGGCACCGTTGCAAAGCTGACTTTCTGCAGAAGAGGCACAGCTCAAGTTTTTGCCCTGGCTCTTCGGCTGTGGGAGCAGAGGCCAACCTTTCGTGCTCTACTCCCTGGGATGCTGGGCAGCCGAGCACGGGTGCCAAAGAGGTTCCATTGTAATGGGCTTTGAGTTGGGAAATCGAGGAGCGACAGCAATGCGGATGGCACCGTTGCCAAGCTGACTTTCTGCAGAAGAGGCACAGCTCAAGTTTTTTGCCCTGGCTCTTCGGCTGTGGGAGCAGAAGCCAACCGTTGGTGCTGTACTCCCTGGGATGCTGGGCAGCCGAGCACGGGTGCCAAAGAGGTTCCATTGTAATGGATTTTGAGTTGGGAAATGGAGGAACAACAGCAATGCCGATGGCACCGTTGACAAGCTGACTTTCTGCAGAAGAGGCACAGCTCAAGTTTTTTGCCCTGGCTCTTCGGCTGTGGGAGCAGAGGCCAACTGTTCGTGCTCTACTCCCTGGGATGCTGGGCAGCCGAGCACGGGTGCCAAAGAGGTTCCATTGTAATGGACTTTGAGTTGGGAAATGGAGGAGCGACAGCAATGCGGATGGCACAGTGCCAAGCTGACTTTCTGCAGAAGAGGCACAGCTCAAGTTTTTTGCCCTGGCTCTTCGGCTGTGGGAGCAGAGGCCAACCGTTCGTGCTCTACTCCCTGGGATGCTGGGCAGCCAAGCACGGGTGCCAAAGAGGTTCCATTGTAATGGACTTTGAGTTGGGAAATGGAGGAACAACAGCAATGCGGATGGCACCGTTGCAAAGCTGACTTTCTGCAGAAGAGGCACAGCTCAAGTTTTTTGCCCTGGCTCTTCGGCTGTGGGAGCAGAGGCCAACCGTTCGTGCTGTACTCCCTGGGATGCTGGGCAGCCGAGCACGGGTGCCAAAGAGGTTCCATTGTAATGGACTTTGAGTTGGGAAATGGAGGAGCGACAGCAATGCGGATGGCACCGTTGCAAAGCTGACTTTCTGCAGAAGAGGCACAGTTCAAGTTTTTTGCCCTGGCTCTTCGGCCGTGGGAGCAGAGGCCAACCGTTCGTGCTCTACTCCCTGGGATGCTGGGCAGCCGAGCACGGGTGCCAAAGAGGTTCCATTGTAATGGACTTTGAGTTGGGAAATGGAGGAGCGACAGCAATGCGGATGGCTCAGTGCCAAGCTGACTTTCTGCAGAAGAGGCACAGCTCAAGTTTTTTGCCCTGGCTCTTCGGCTGTGGGAGCAGAAGCCAACCGTTCGTGCTCTACTCCATGGGATGCTGGGCAGCCGAGCACGGGTGACAAAGAGGTTCCATTGTAATGGACTTTAAGTTGGGAAATGGAGGAGCGACAGCAATGCGGATGGCACAGTGCCAAGCTGACTTTCTGCAGAAGAGGCACAGCTCAAGTTTTTTGCCCTGGCTCTTCGGCTGTGGGAGCAGAGGCCAACCGTTCGTGCTCTACTCCCTGGGATGCTGGGCAGCCGAGCACGGGTGCCAAAGAGGTTCCATTGTAATGGACTTTGAGTTGGGAAATGGAGTAGCGACAGCAATGCGGATGGCACCGTTGCAAACCTGACTTTCTGCAGAAGAGGCACAGCTCAAGTTTTTTGCCCTGGCTCTTCGGCTGTGGCAGCAGAGGCCAGCCGTTGGTGCTGTACTCCCTGGGATGCTGGGCAGCCGAGCACGAGTGCCAAGGAGGTTCCATTGTAATGGAGTTTGAGTTGGGAAATCGAGGAGCGACAGCAATGCGGATGGCACCGTTGCAAAGCTGACTTTCTGCAGAAGAGGCACAGCTCAAGTTTTTTGCCCTGGCTCTTCGGCTGTGGGAGCAGAGGCCAACCGTTCGTGCTCTACTCCCTGGGATGCTGGGCAGCCGAGCACGGGTGCCAAAGTGGTTCGATTGTAATGGACTTTGAGTTGGGAAATGGAGGAGCGACAGCAATGCGGATGGCACCGTTGCAAAGCTGACTTTCTGCAGAAGAGGCACAGCTCAAGTTTTTTGCCCTGGCTCTTTGGCTGTGGGAGCAGAGGCCAACCGTTCGTGCTCTACTCCCTGGGATGCTGGGCAGCCGAGCACGGGTGCCAAAGAGGTTTCATTGTAATGGACTTTGAGTTGGGAAATGGAGGAGCAACAGCAATGCCGATGGCACCGTTGCAAAGCTGACTTTCTGCAGAAGAGGCACAGCTCAAGTTTTTTGCCCTGGCTCTTCGGCTGTTGGAGCAGAGGCCAAGCATTTGTGCTTTACTCCCTGGGATGCTGGGCAACCGAGCACGGGTGCCAAAGAGGTTCCATTGTAATGGACTTTGAGTTGGGAAATGGAGGAGCGACAGCAATGCGGATGGCACCGTTGCCAAGCTGACTTTCTGCAGAAGAGGCACAGCTCAAGTTTTTTGCCCTGGCTCTTCGGCCGTGGGAGCAGAGGCCAACCGTTGGTGCTGTACTCCCTGGGATGCTGGGCAGCCGAGCACGGGTGCCAAAGAGGTTCCATTGTAATGGACTTTGAGTTGGGAAATGGAGGAGCGACAGCAATGCGGATGGCACCATTGCAAACCTGACTTTCTGCAGAAGAGGCACAGCTCAAGTTTTTTGCCCTGGCTCTTGGGCTGTGGGAGCAGAGGCCAACCGTTCGTGCTCTACTCCCTGGGATGCTGGGCAGCCGAGCACGGGTGCCAAAGAGGTTCCATTGTAATGGACTTTGAGTTGGGAAATCGAGGAGCGACAGCAATGCGGATGGGCCAGTGCCAAGCTGACTTTCTGCAGAAGAGGCACAGCTCAAGTTTTTTGCCCTGGCTCTTCGGCTGTGGGAGCAGAGGCCAACCTTTCGTGCTCTACTCCCTGGGATGCTGGGCAGCCGAGCACGGGTGCCAAAGTGGTTCCATTGTAACGTTCTTTGTGTTGGAAAATGGAGGAGCGACCGCAATGCGGATGGCACCGTTGCAAAGCTGACTTTCTGCAGAAGAGGCACAGCTCAAGTTTTTTGCCCTGGCTCTTCGGCTGTGGGAGCAGAGGCCAACCGTTTGTGTTCTATCCCCTGGGATGCTGGGCAGCCGAGCACATGTGCCAAAGAGGTTCCATTTAAATGGGCTTTGAGTTGGGAAATGGAGGAGCGACAGCAATGCGGATGGCACCGTTGCAAAGCTGACTTTCTGCAGAAGAGGCACTGTTCATGTTTTTTGCCCTGGCTCTTCGGCTGTGGGAGCAGAGGCCAACCGTTCGTGCTCTACTCCCTGGGATGCTGGGCAGCCGAGCACGGGTGATAAAGAGGTTCCATTGTAATGGACTTTGAATTGGGAAATCAAGGAGTGTTAGCAATGAGGATGGCACAGTGCCAAGCTGACTTTCTGCAGAAGAGGCACAGCTCAAGTTTTTTGCCCTGGCTCTTCGGCTGTGGGAGCAGAGGCCAACCGTTCGTGCTCTACTCCCTGGAACGCTGGGCAGCCGAGCACGGGTGCCAAAGAGGTTCCATTGTAATGGACTTTGAGTTGGGAAATGGAGGAGCAACAGCAATGCGGATGGCACCGTTGCAAAGCTGACTTTCTGCAGAAGAGGCACAGCTCAAGTTTTTTGCCCTGGCTCTTCGGCTGTGGGAGCAGAGGCCAAGCATTCGTGCTTTACTCCCTGGGATGCTGGGCAGCCGAGCACGGGTGCCAAAGTAGTTCCATTGTAATGGACTTTGAGTTGGGAAATGGAGGAGCGACAGCAATGCGGATGGCACCGTTGCAAAGCTGACTTTCTGCAGAAGAGACACAGCTCAAGTTTTTTGCCCTGGCTCTTTGGCTGTGGCAGCAGAGGCCAACCGTTCGTGCTCTACTCCCTGGGATGCTGGGCAGCCGAGCACGGGTGCCAAAGTTGTTCCATTGTAATGGACTTTGAGTTAGTAAGTTGAGGAGCGACAGCAATGCGGATGGCACCGTTGCAAAGCTGACTTTCTGCAGAAAAGGCACAGCTCAAGTTTTTTGCCCTGGCTCTTCGGCTGTGGGAGCAGAGGCCAACCGTTCGTGCTCTACTCCCTGGGATGCTGGGCAGCCGAGCACGTGTGTCAAAGAGGTTCCATTTTAATGGACTTTGAGTTGGGAAATGGAGGAGCGACAGCAATGCGGATGGCACAGTGCCAAGCTGACTTTCTGCAGAAGAGGCACAGCTCAAGTTTTTTGCCCTGGCTCTTCGGCTGTGGGAGCAGAGGCCAACCGTTCGTGCTCTACTCCCTGGGATGCTGGGCAGCCAAGCACGGGTGCCAAAGAGGTTCCATTGTAATGGACTTTGAGTTGGGAAATCGAGGAGCAACAACAATGCGGATGGCACCGTTGCAAAGCTGACTTTCTGCAGAAGAGGCACAGCTCAAGTTTTTTGCCCTGGCTCTTCGGCTGTGGGAGCAGAGGCCAACCGTTCGTGCTCTACTCCCTGGGATGCTGGGCAGCCGAGCACGGGTGCCAAAGAGGTTCCACTGTAATGGACTTTGAGTTGGGAAATGGAGGAGCGACAGCAATGCAGATGGCACCGTTGCAAACCTGACTTTCTGCAGAAGAGGCACAGCTCAAGTTTTTTGCCCTGGCTCTTCGGCCGTGGGAGCAGAGGCCAACCGTTCGTGCTCTAGTCCCTGGGATGCTGGGCAGCCGAGCACGGGTGCCAAAGTTGTTCCATTGTAATGGACTTTGAGTTGGGAAATCGAGGAGCGACAGCAATGCGGATGGCACAGTACCAAGCTGACTTTCTGCAGAAGAGGCACAGCTCAAGCTTTTTGCCCTGGCTCTTCGGCTGTGGGAGCAGAGGCCAACCGTTCGTGCTCTACTCCCTGGGATGCTGGGCAGCCGAGCACGGGTGCCAAAGTTGTTCCATTGTAATGGATTTTGAGTTGGGAAATGGAGGAGCGACAGCAATGCGGATGGCACCGTTGCAAAGCTGACTTTCTGCAGAAGAGGCACAGCTCAAGTTTTTGCCCTGGCTCTTCGGCTGTGGGAGCAGAGGCCAACCTTTCGTGCTCTACTCCCTGGGATGCTGGGCAGCCGAGCACGGGTGCCAAAGAGGTTCCATTGTAATGGGCTTTGAGTTGGGAAATCGAGGAGCGACAGCAATGCGGATGGCACCGTTGCCAAGCTGACTTTCTGCAGAAGAGGCACAGCTCAAGTTTTTTGCCCTGGCTCTTCGGCTGTGGGAGCAGAAGCCAACCGTTGGTGCTGTACTCCCTGGGATGCTGGGCAGCCGAGCACGGGTGCCAAAGAGGTTCCATTGTAATGGATTTTGAGTTGGGAAATGGAGGAACAACAGCAATGCCGATGGCACCGTTGACAAGCTGACTTTCTGCAGAAGAGGCACAGCTCAAGTTTTTTGCCCTGGCTCTTCGGCTGTGGGAGCAGAGGCCAACCGTTCGTGCTCTACTCCCTGGGATGCTGGGCAGCCGAGCACGGGTGCCAAAGTTGTTCCATTGTAATGGACTTTGAGTTGGGAAATGGAGGAGCGACAGCAATGCGGATGGCACCGTTGCAAAGCTGACTTTCTGCAGAAGAGGCACAGCTCAAGTTTTTGCCCTGGCTCTTCGGCTGTGGGAGCAGAGGCCAACCTTTCGTGCTCTACTCCCTGGGATGCTGGGCAGCCGAGCACGGGTGCCAAAGAGGTTCCATTGTAATGGATTTTGAGTTGGGAAATCGAGGAGCGACAGCAATGCGGATGGCACCGTTGCCAAGCTGACTTTCTGCAGAAGAGGCACAGCTCAAGTTTTTTGCCCTGGCTCTTCGGCTGTGGGAGCAGAAGCCAACCGTTGGTGCTGTACTCCCTGGGATGCTGGGCAGCCGAGCACGGGTGCCAAAGAGGTTCCATTGTAATGGATTTTGAGTTGGGAAATGGAGGAGCAACAGCAATGCCGATGGCACCGTTGCAAAGCTGACTTTCTGCAGAAGAGGCACAGCTCAAGTTTTTTGCCCTGGCTCTTCGGCTGTGGGAGCAGAGGCCAACTGTTCGTGCTCTACTCCCTGGGATGCTGGGCAGCCGAGCACGGGTGCCAAAGAGGTTCCATTGTAATGGACTTTGAGTTGGGAAATGGAGGAACAACAGCAATGCGGATGGCACCGTTGCAAAGCTGACTTTCTGCAGAAGAGGCACAGCTCAAGTTTTTTGCCCTGGCTCTTTGGCTGTGGGAGCAGAGGCCAACCGTTGGTGCTGTACTCCCTGGGATGCTGGGCAGCCGAGCACGGGTGCCAAAGAGGTTCCATTGTAATGGACTTTGAGTTGGGAAATGGAGGAGCGACAGCAATGCGGATGGCACCGTTGCAAAGCTGACTTTCTGCAGAAGAGGCACAGCTCAAGTTTTTTGCCATGCCTCTTCGGCTGTGGGAGCAGAGGCCAACTGTTCGTGCTCTATTCCCTGGGATGCTGGGCAGCCGAGCACGGGTGCCAAAGAGGTTCCATTGTAATGGACTTTGAGTTGGGAAATGGAGGAGCGACAGCAATGCGGATGGCACCGTTGCAAAGCTGACTTTCTGCAGAAGAGGCACAGCTCAAGTTTTTTGCCCTGGCTCTTCGGCTGTGGGAGCAGAGGCCAACCGTTCGTGCTCTACTCCCTGGGATGCTGGGCAGCCGAGCACGGGTGCCAAAGAGGTTCCATTGTAATGGGCTTTGAGTTGGGAAATGGAGGAGCGACAGCAATGCGGATGGCACCGTTGCAAAGCTGACTTTCTGCAGAAGAGGCACAGCTCAAGTTTTTTGCCCTGGCTCTTCGGCTGTGGGAGCAGAGGCCAACCGTTCGTGCTCTACTGTCTGGGATGCTGGGCAGCCGAGCACGGGTGCCAAAGAGGTTCCATTGTAATGGACTTTGAGTTGGGAAATGGAGGAGCGACAGCAATGCGGATGGCACAGTGCCAGGCTGACTTTCTGCAGAAGAGGCAGAGCTCAAGCTTTTTGCCCTGGCTCTTCGGCTGTGGGAGCAGAGGCCAACCGTTCGTGCTCTACTCCCTGGGATGCTGGGCAGCCGAGCACGGGTGCCAAAGAGGTTCCATTGTAATGGACTTTGAGTTGGGAAATGGAGGAGACGCAGCAATGCGGATGGCACCGTTGCAAAGCTGACTTTCTGCAGAAAGGGCACAGCTCAAGTTTTTTGCCCTGGCTCTTCGGCTGTGGGAGCAGAGGCCAACCGTTCGTGCTCTACTCCCTGGGATGCTGGGCAGCCGAGCACGTGTGTCAAAGAGGTTCCATTTTAATGGACTTTGAGTTGGGAAATCGAGGAGCGACAGCAATGCGGATGGCACCGCTGCAAAGCTGACTTTCTGCAGAAGAGGCAGAGCTCAAGCTTTTTGCCCTGGCTCTTCGGCTGTGGGAGCAGAGGCCAACCGTTCGTGCTCTACTCCCTGGGATGCTGGGCAGCCGAGCACGGGTGCCAAAGAGGTTCCATTGTAATGGACTTTGAGTTGGGAAATGGAGGATCGACAGCAATGCGGATGGCAAAGTGCCAAGCTGACTTTCTGCAGAAGAGGCACAGCTCAAGTTTTTTGCCCTGGCTCTTCGGCTGTGGGAGCAGAGGCCAACCGTTCGTGCTCTACTCCCTGGGATGCTGGGCAGCCAAGCACGGGTGGCAAAGAGGTTCCATTGTAATGGACTTTGAGTTGGGAAATCGAGGAGCAACAGCAATGCGGATGGCACCGTTGCAAAGCTGACTTTCTGCAGAAGAGGCACAGCTCAAGTTTTTTGCCCTGGCTCTTCGGCTGTGGGAGCAGAGGCCAACCGTTGGTGCTGTACTCCCTGGGATGCTGGGCAGCCGAGCACGGGTGCCAAAGAGGTTCCATTGTAATGGACTTTGAGTTGGGAAATGGAGGAGCGACAGCAATGCGGATGGCACCGTTGCAAAGCTGACTTTCTGCAGAAGAGGCACAGCTCAAGTTTTTTGCCCTGGCTCTTCGGCTGTGGCAGCAGAGGCCAACCGTTCGTGCTCTACTCCATGGGATGCTGGGCAGCCGAGCACGGGTGCCATAGAGGTTCCATTTTAATGGACTTTGAGTTGGGAAATCGAGGAGCGACAGCAATGCGGATGGCACAGTGCCAAGCTGACTTTCTGCAGAAGAGGCACAGCTCAAGCTTTTTGCCCTGGCTCTTCGGCTGTGGGAGCAGAGGCCAACCGTTCGTGCTCTACTCCCTGGGATGCTGGGCAGCCGAGCACGGGTGACAAAGAGGTTCCATTGTAATGGACTTTGAGTTGGGAAATGGAGGAGCGACAGCAATGCGGATGGCACCGTTGCCAAGCTGACTTTCTGCAGAAGAGGCAGAGCTCAAGTTTTTTGCCCTGGCTCTTCGGCTGTGGGAGCAGAGGCCAACCTTTCGTGCTCTACTCCCTGGGATGCTGGGCAGCCGAGCACGGGTGCCAAAGAGGTTCCATTGTAATGGACTTTGAGTTGGGAAATGGAGGAGCGACAGCAATGCGGATGGCACCGTTGCCAAGCTGACTTTCTGCAGAAGAGGCACAGCTCAAGTTTTTTGCCCTGGCTCTTCGGCTGTGGGAGCAGAGGCCAACCGTTCGTGCTGTACTCCCTGGGATGCTGGGCAGCTGAGCACGGGTGCCAAAGAGGTTCCATTGTAATGGACTTTGAGTTGGGAAATGGAGGAGCGACAGCAATGCGGATGGCACCGTTGCCAAGCTGACTTTCTGCAGAAGAGGCACAGCTCAAGTTTTTTGCCCTGGCTCTTCGGCTGTGGGAGCAGAGGCCAACCGTTCGTGCTGTACTCCCTGGGATGCTGGGCAGCCGAGCACGGGTGCCAAAGAGGTTCCATTTTAATGGATTTTGAGTTGGGAAATGGAGGAGCAACAGCAATGCGGATGGCACCGTTGCAAAGCTGACTTTCTGCAGAAGAGGCACAGCTCAAGTTTTTTGCCCTGGCTCTTCGGCTGTGGGAGCAGAGGCCAACTGTTCGTGCTCTACTCCCTGGGATGCTGGGCAGCCGAGCACGGGTGCCAAAGAGGTTCCATTTTAATGGACTTTGAGTTGGGAAATGGAGGAGCGACAGCAATGCGGATGGCACAGTGCCAAGCTGACTTTCTGCAGAAGAGGCACAGCTCAAGTTTTTTGCCCTGGCTCTTCGGCTGTGGGAGCAGAAGCCAACCGTTCGTGCTCTACTCCCTGGGATGCTGGGCAGCCAAGCACGGGTGCCAAAGAGGTTCCATTGTAATGGACTTTGAGTTGGGAAATGGAGGAACAACAGCAATGTGGATGGCACCGTTGCAAAGCTGACTTTCTGCAGAAGAGGCACAGCTCAAGTTTTTTGGCCTGGCTCTTCGGCTGTGGGAGCAGAGGCCAACCGTTCGTGCTCTACTCCCTGGGATGCTGGGCAGCCGAGCACGGGTGCCAAAGAGGTTCCATTGTAATGGGCTTTGAGTTGGGAAATGGAGGAGCGACAGCAATGCGGATGGCACCGTTGCAAAGCTGACTTTCTGCAGAAGAGGCACAGTTCAAGTTTTTTGCCCTGGCTCTTCGGCCGTGGGAGCAGAGGCCAACCATTCGTGCTCTACTCCCTGGGATGCTGGGCAGCCGAGCACGGGTGCCAAAGAGGTTCCATTGTAATGGACTTTGAGTTGGGAAATGGAGGAGCGACAGCAATGCGGATGGCACAGTGCCAAGCTGACTTTCTGCAGAAGAGGCACAGCTCAAGTTTTTTGCCCTGGCTCTTCGGCTGTGGGAGCAGAAGCCAACCGTTCGTGCTCTACTCCCTGGGATGCTGGGCAGCTGAGCACAGGTGACAAAGAGGTTCCATTGTAATGGACTTTGAGTTGGGAAATGGAGGAGCGACAGCAATGCGGATGGCACAGTGCCAAGCTGACTTTCTGCAGAAGAGGCACAGCTCAAGTTTTTTGCCCTGGCTCTTCGGCTGTGGGAGTAGAGGCCAACCGTTCGTGCTCTACTCCCTGGGATGCTGGGCAGCCGAGCACGGGTGCCAAAGAGGTTCCATTGTAATGGACTTTGAGTTGGGAAATCGAGGAGTGACAGCAATGCGGATGGCACCGTTGCAAACCTGACTTTCTGCAAAAGAGGCACAGCTCAAGTTTTTTGCCCTGGCTCTTCGGCTGTGGCAGCAGAGGCCAACCGTTCGTGCTCTACTCCCTGGGATGCTGGGCAGCCGAGCACGAGTGCCAAGGAGGTTCCATTGTAATTGACTTTGAGTTGGGAAATGGAGGAGCGACAGCAATGCGGATGGCACCGTTGCAAAGCTGACTTTCTGCAGAAGAGGCACAGCTCAAGTCTTTTGCCGTGGCTCTTCGGCTGTGGGAGCAGAGGCCAACCGTTCGTGCTCTACTCCCTGGGATGCTGGGCAGCCGAGCACGTGTGCCAAAGAGGTTCCATTGTAATGGACTTTGAGTTGGGAAATGGAGGAGCGACAGCAATGCAGATGGCACCGTTGCAAAGCTGACTTTCTGCAGAAGAGGCACAGCTCAAGTTTTTTGCCCTGGCTCTTCGGCTGTGGGAGCAGAGGCCAACCGTTCGTGCTCTACTACCTGGGATGCTGGGCAGCCGAGCACAGGTGCCAAAGAGGTTCCATTGTAATGGACTTTGAGTTGGGAAATGGAGGAGCGACAGCAATGCGGATGGCACCGTTGCAAACCTGACTTTCTGCAGAAGAGGCACAGCTCAAGTTTTTTGCCCTGGCTCTTTGGCTGTGGGAGCAGAGGCCAACCGTTCGTGCTCTACTCCCTGGGATGCTGGGCAGCCGAGCACGGGTGCCAAAGAGGTTCCATTGTAATGGACTTTGAGTTGGGAAATGGAGGAGCGACAGCAATGCGGATGGCACCGTTGCCAAGCTGCCTTTCTGCAGAAGAGGCACAGCTCAAGTTTTTTGCCCTGGCTCTTCGGCTGTGGGAGCAGAGGCCAACCATTCGTGCTCTACTCCCTGGGATGCTGGGCAGCCGAGCACGGGTGCCAAAGAGGTTCCATTGTAATGGGCTTTGAGTTGGGAAATGGAGGAGCGACAGCAATGCGGATGGCACCGTTGCCAAGCTGACTTTCTGCAGAAGAGGCACAGCTCAAGTTTTTTGCCCTGGCTCTTCGGCTGTGGGAGCAGAGGCCAACCGTTGGTGCTGTACTCCCTGGGATGCTGGGCAGCCGAGCACGGGTGCCAAAGAGGTTCCATTGTAATGGGCTTTGAGTTGGGAAATGGAGGAGCAACAGCAATGCGGATGGCACCGTTGCAAAGCTGACTTTCTGCAGAAGAGGCACAGCTCAAGTTTTTTGCCCTGGCTCTTCGGCTGTGGGAGCAGAGGCCAACCGTTCGTGCTCTACTCCCTGGGATGCTGGGCAGCCGAGCACGGGTGCCAAAGAGGTTCCATTGTAATGGACTTTGAGTTGGGAAATCGAGGAGCGACAGCAATGCGGATGGCACAGTGCCAGGCTGACTTTCTTCAGAAGAGCCAGAGCTCAAGCTTTTTGCCCTGGCTCTTCGGCTGTGGGAGCAGAGGCCAACCGTTAGTGCTCTACTCCCTGGGATGCTGGGCAGCCAAGCACGGGTGCCAAAGAGGTTCCATTGTAATGGACTTTGAGTTGGGAAATGGAGGAGCGACAGCAATGCGGATGGCACAGTGCCAAGCTGACTTTCTGCAGAAGAGGCACAGCTCAAGTTTTTTGCCCTGGCTCTTCGGCTGTGGGAGCAGAAGCCAACCGTTCGTGCTCTACTCCCTGGGATGCTGGGCAGCCGAGCACGGGTGACAAAGAGGTTCCATTGTAATGGCCTTTGAGTTGGGAAATGGAGGAGCGACAGCAATGCGGATGGCACAGTGCCAAGCTGACTTTCTGCAGAAGAGGCACAGCTCAAGTTTTTTGCCCTGGCTCTTCGGCTGTGGGAGCAGAGGCCAACCGTTCGTGCTCTACTCCCTGGGATGCTGGGCAGCCGAGCACGAGTGCCAAGGAGGTTCCATTGTAATGGAGTTTGAGTTGGGAAATCGAGGAGCGACAGCAATGCAGATGGCACCATTGCAAAGCTGACTTTCTGCAGAAGAGGCACAGCTCAAGTTTTTTGCCCTGGCTCTTCGGCTGTGGGAGCAGAGGCCAACCGTTCGTGCTCTACTCCCTGGGATGCTGGGCAGCTGAGCACGGGTGCCAAAGAGGTTCCATTGTAATGGACTTTGAGTTGGGAAATGGAGGATCGACAGCAATGCGGATGGCACCGTTGCCAAGCTGACTTTCTGCAGAAGAGGCACAGCTCAAGTTTTTTGCCCTGGCTCTTCGGCTGTGGGAGCAGAGGCCAACCGTTGGTGCTGTACTCCCTGGGATGCTGGGCAGCCGAGCACGGGTGCCAAAGAGGTTCCATTTTAATGGATTTTGAGTTGGGAAATGGAGGAGCAACAGCAATGCGGATGGCACCGTTGCAAAGCTGACTTTCTGCAGAAGAGGCACAGCTCAAGTTTTTTGCCCTGGCTCTTCGGCTGTGGGAGCAGAGGCCAACTGTTCGTGCTCTACTCCCTGGGATGCTGGGCAGCCGAGCACGGGTGCCAAAGAGGTTCCATTTTAATGGACTTTGAGTTGGGAAATGGAGGAGCGACAGCAATGCGGATGGCACAGTGCCAAGCTGACTTTCTGCAGAAGAGGCACAGCTCAAGTTTTTTGCCCTGGCTCTTCGGCTGTGGAAGCAGAAGCCAACCGTTCGTGCTCTACTCCCTGGGATGCTGGGCAGCCAAGCACGGGTGCCAAAGAGGTTCCATTGTAATGGACTTTGAGTTGGGAAATGGAGGAACAACAGCAATGTGGATGGCACCGTTGCAAAGCTGACTTTCTGCAGAAGAGGCACAGCTCAAGTTTTTTGCCCTGGCTCTTCGGCTGTGGGAGCAGAGGCCAACCGTTCGTGCTCTACTCCCTGGGATGCTGGGCAGCCGAGCACGGGTGCCAAAGAGGTTCCATTGTAATGGACTTTGAGTTGGGAAATGGAGGAGCGACAGCAATGCGGATGGCACCGTTGCAAAGCTGACTTTCTGCAGAAGAGGCACAGTTCAAGTTTTTTGCCCTGGCTCTTCGGCCGTGGGAGCAGAGGCCAACCGTTCCTGCTCTAGTCCCTGGGATGCTGGGCAGCCGAGCACGGGTGCCAAAGAGGTTCCATTGTAATGGACTTTGAGTTGGGAAATGGAGGAGCGACAGCAATGCGGATGGCACAGTGCCAAGCTGACTTTCTGCAGAAGAGGCACAGCTCAAGTTTTATGCCCTGGCTCTTCGGCTGTGGGAGCAGAAGCCAACCGTTCGTGCTCTACTCCCTGGGATGCTGGGCAGCTGAGCACGGGTGCCAAAGAGGTTCCATTGTAATGGACTTTGAGTTGGGAAATGGAGGAGCGACAGCAATGCGGATGGCACAGTGCCAAGCTGACTTTCTGCAGAAGAGGCACAGCTCAAGTTTTTTGCCCTGGCTCTTCGGCTGTGGGAGTAGAGGCCAACCGTTCGTGCTCTAGTCCCTGGGATGCTGGGCAGCCGAGCACGGGTGCCAAAGAGGTTCCATTGTAATGGACTTTGAGTTGGGAAATCGAGGAGTGACAGCAATGCGGATGGCACCGTTGCAAACCTGACTTTCTGCAAAAGAGGCACAGCTCAAGTTTTTTGCCCTGGCTCTTCGGCTGTGGCAGCAGAGGCCAACCGTTCGTGCTCTACTCCCTGGGATGCTGGGCAGCCGAGCACGAGTGCCAAGGAGGTTCCATTGTAATTGACTTTGAGTTGGGAAATGGAGGAGCGACAGCAATGCGGATGGCACCGTTGCAAAGCTGACTTTCTGCAGAAGAGGCACAGCTCAAGTCTTTTGCCGTGGCTCTTCGGCTGTGGGAGCAGAGGCCAACCGTTGGTGCTGTACTCCCTGGGATGCTGGGCAGCCGAGCACGTGTGCCAAAGAGGTTCCATTGTAATGGACTTTGAGTTGGGAAATCGAGGAGCGACAGCAATGCAGATGGCACCGTTGCAAAGCTGACTTTCTGCAGAAGAGGCACAGCTCAAGTTTTTTGCCCTGGCTCTTCGGCTGTGGGAGCAGAGGCCAACCGTTCGTGCTCTACTACCTGGGATGCTGGGCAGCCGAGCACAGGTGCCAAAGAGGTTCCATTGTAATGGACTTTGAGTTGGGAAATGGAGGAGCGACAGCAATGCGGATGGCACCGTTGCAAACCTGACTTTCTGCAGAAGAGGCACAGCTCAAGTTTTTTGCCCTGGCTCTTCGGCTGTGGGAGCAGAGGCCAACCGTTCGTGCTCTACTCCCTGGGATGCTGGGCAGCCGAGCACGAGTGCCAAGGAGGTTCCATTGTAATGGAGTTTGAGTTGGGAAATCGAGGAGCGACAGCAATGCGGATGGCACCGTTGCAAAGCTGACTTTCTGCAGAAGAGGCACAGCTCAAGTTTTTTGCCCTGGCTCTTCGGCTGTGGGAGCAGAGGCCAACCGTTGGTGCTGTACTCCCTGGGATGCTGGGCAGCCGAGCACGGGTGCCAAAGAGGTTCCATTGTAATGGACTTTGAGTTGGGAAATCGAGGAGCGACAGCAATGCAGATGGCACCGTTGCAAAGCTGACTTTCTGCAGAAGAGGCACAGCTCAAGTTTTTTGCCCTGGCTCTTCGGCTGTGGGAGCAGAGGCCAACCGTTCGTGCTCTACTCCCTGGGATGCTGGGCAGCCGAGCACGGGTGCCAAAGAGGTTCCATTGTAATGGACTTTGAGTTGGGAAATCGAGGAGCGACAGCAATGCGGATGGCACCGTTGCAAAGCTGACTTTCTGCAGAAGAGGCACAGCTCAAGTTTTTTGCCCTGGCTCTTCGGCTGTGGGAGCAGAGGCCAACCGTTCGTGCTCTACTCCCTGGGATGCTGGGCAGCCGAGCACGGGTGCCAAAGAGGTTCCATTGTAATGGGCTTTGAGTTGGGAAATGGAGGAGCGACAGCAATGCAGATGGCACCGTTGCCAAGCTGACTTTCTGCAGAAGAGGCACAGCTCAAGTTTTTTGCCCTGGCTCTTCGGCTGTGGGAGCAGAGGCCAACCGTTGGTGCTGTACTCCCTGGGATGCTGGGCAGCCGAGCACGGGTGACAAAGAGGTTCCATTGTAATGGGCTTTGAGTTGGGAAATGGAGGAGCAACAGCAATGCGGATGGCACCGTTGCAAAGCTGACTTTCTGCAGAAGAGGCACAGCTCAAGTTTTTTGCCCTGGCTCTTCGGCTGTGGGAGCAGAGGCCAACCGTTCGTGCTCTACTCCCTGGGATGCTGGGCAGCCGAGCACGGGTGCCAAAGAGGTTCCATTGTAATGGACTTTGAGTTGGGAAATCGAGGAGCGACAGCAATGCGGATGGCACAGTGCCAGGCTGACTTTCTTCAGAAGAGCCAGAGCTCAAGCTTTTTGCCCTGGCTCTTCGGCTGTGGGAGCAGAGGCCAACCGTTAGTGCTCTACTCCCTGGGATGCTGGGCAGCCAAGCACGGGTGCCAAAGAGGTTCCATTGTAATGGACTTTGAGTTGGGAAATGGAGGAGCGACAGCAATGCGGATGGCACAGTGCCAAGCTGACTTTCTGCAGAAGAGGCACAGTTCAAGTTTTTTGCCCTGGCTCTTCGGCTGTGGGAGCAGAGGCCAACCGTTCGTGCTCTACTCCCTGGGATGCTGGGCAGCCGAGCACGGGTGCCAAAGAGGTTCCATTGTAATGGCCTTTGAGTTGGGAAATGGAGGAGCGACAGCAATGCGGATGGCACAGTGCCAAGCTGACTTTCTGCAGAAGA
This sequence comes from Psittacula echo, assembly GCF_963264785.1. Taxonomy (NCBI): domain Eukaryota; kingdom Metazoa; phylum Chordata; class Aves; order Psittaciformes; family Psittacidae; genus Psittacula; species Psittacula echo. Next base: position 1,978,467 of record NC_137748.1, read on the forward strand.
GGCACAGCTCAAGTTTTTTGCCCTGGCTCTTCGGCTGTGGGAGCAGAGGCCAACCGTTGGTGCTGTACTCCCTGGGATGCTGGGCAGCCGAGCACGGGTGCCAAAGTTGTTCCATTGTAATGGACTATGAGTTAGGAAGTTGAGGAGCGACAGCAATGCGGATGGCACCGTTGCAAAGCTGACTTTCTGCAGAAAAGGCACAGCTCAAGTTTTTTGCCCTGGCTCTTCGGCCGTAGGAGCAGAGGCCAACCGTTCGTGCTCTACTCCCTGGGATGCTGGGCAGCCGAGCACGTGTGTCAAAGAGGTTCAATTTTAATGGACTTTGAGTTGGGAAATGGAGGAGCGACAGCAATGCGGATGGCACAGTGCCAAGCTGACTTTCTGCAGAAGAGGCAGAGCTCAAGCTTTTTGCCCTGGCTCTTCGGCTGTGGGAGCAGAGGCCAACCGTTCGTGCTCTACTCCCTGGGATGCTGGGCAGCCGAGCACGGGTGCCAAAGAGGTTCCATTGTAATGGACTTTGAGTTGGGAAATGGAGGAGCGACAGCAATGCGGATGGCACAGTGCCATGCTGACTTTCTGCAGAAGAGGCACAGCTCAAGTTTTTTGCCCTGGCTCTTCGGCTGTGGGAGCAGAGGCCAACCGTTCGTGCTCTACTCCCTGGGATGCTGGGCAGCCGAGCACGGGTGCCAAAGAGGTTCCATTGTAATGGACTTGGAGTTGGGAAATGGAGGAGTGACAGCAATGCGGATGGCACCGTTGCAAACCTGACTTTCTGCAGAAGAGGCACAGCTCAAGTTTTTTGCCCTGGCTCTTCGGCTGTGGGAGCAGAGGCCAACCGTTCATGCTCTACTCCCTGGGATGCTGGGCAGCCGAGCACGAGTGCCAAGGAGGTTCCATTGTAATGGAGTTTGAGTTTGGAAATCGAGGAGCGACAGCAATGCGGATGGCACCGTTGCAAAGCTGACTTTCTGCAGAAGAGGCACAGCTCATGTTTTTTGCCCTGGCTCTTCGGCTGTGGGAGCAGAGGCCAACCGTTCGTGCTCTACTCCCTGGGATGCTGGGCAGCCGAGCACGGGTGCCAAAGAGGTTCCATTGTAATGGACTTTGAGTTGGGAAATGGAGGAGCGACAGCAATGCGGATGGCACCGTTGCCAAGCTGACTTTCTGCAGAAGAGGCACAGCTCAAGTTTTTTGCCCTGGCTCTTCGGCTGTGGGAGCAGAGGCCAACCGTTCGTGCTCTACTCCCTGGGATGCTGGGCAGCCGAGCACGTGTGCCAAAGAGGTTCCATTGTAATGGGCTTTGAGTTGGGAAATGGAGGAGCGACAGCAATGCGGATGGCACCGTTGCAAAGCTGACTTTCTGCAGAAGAGGCACAGCTCAAGTTTTTTGCCCTGGCTCTTCGGCTGTGGGAGCAGAGGCCAACCGTTGGTGCTCTACTCCCTGGGATGCTGGGCAGCTGAGCACGGGTGCCAAAGAGGTTCCATTGTAATGGACTTTGAGTTGGGAAATCGAGGAGCGACAGCAATGCGGATGGCACAGTGCCAGGCTGACTTTCTGCAGAAGAGGCAGAGCTCAAGGTTTTTGCCCTGGCTCTTCGGCTGTGTGAGCAGAGGCCAACTGTTCGTGCTCTACTCCCTGGGATGCTGGGCAGCCGAGCACGGGTGCCAAAGAGGTTCCATTGTAATGGACTTTGAGTTGGGAAATGGAGGAGCGACAGCAATGCGGATGGCACAGTGCCAAGCTGACTTTCTGCAGAAGAGGCACAGCTCAAGTTTTTTGCCCTGGCTCTTCGGCTGTGGGAGCAGAGGCCAACCGTTCGTGCTCTACTCCCTGGGATGCTGGGCAGCCAAGCACGGGTGCCAAAGAGGTTCCATTGTAATGGACTTTGAGTTGGGAAATCGAGGAGCAACAGCAATGCGGATGGCACCGTTGCAAAGCTGACTTTCTGCAGAAGAGGCACAGCTCAAGTTTTTTGCCCTGGCTCTTCGGCTGTGGGAGCAGAGTCCAATCGTTGGTGCTGTACTCCCTGGGATGCTGGGCAGCCGAGCACGGGTGCCAAAGAGGTTCCATTGTAATGGACTTTGAGTTGGGAAATGGAGGAGCGACAGCAATGCGGATGGCACCGTTGCAAAGCTGACTTTCTGCAGAAGAGGCACAGCTCAAGTTTTTTGCCCTGGCTCTTCGGCCGTGGGAGCAGAGGCCAACCGTTCGTGCTCTAGTCCCTGGGATGCTGGGCAGCCCAGCACGGGTGCCAAAGAGGTTCCATTGTAATGGACTTTGAGTTGGGAAATGGAGGAGCGACAGCAATGTGGATGGCACAGTGCCAAGCTGACTTTCTGCAGAAGAGGCACAGCTCAAGCTTTTTGCCCTGGCTCTTCGGCTGTGGGAGCAGAGGCCAACCGTTCGTGCTGTACTCCCTGGGATGCTGGGCAGCCGAGCACGGGTGCCAAAGAGGTTCCATTGTAATGGACTTTGAGTTGGGAAATGGAGGAGCGACAGCAATGCGGATGGCACCGTTGCAAAGCTGACTTTCTGCAGAAGAGGCACAGCTCAAGTTTTTTGCCCTGGCTCTTTGGCTGTGGGAGCAGAGGCCAACCTTTCGTGCTCTACTCCCTGGGATGCTGGGCAGCCCAGCACGGGTGCCAAAGAGGTTCCATTGTAATGGACTTTGAGTTGGGAAATGGAGGAGCGACAGCAATGCGGATGGCACCGTTGCAAAGCTGCCTTTCTGCAGAAGAGGCACAGCTCAAGTTTTTTGCCCTGGCTCTTCGGTTGTGGGAGCAGAGGCCAACCGTTCGTGCTCTACTCCCTGGGATGCTGGGCAGCCGAGCACGGGTGCCAAAGAGGTTCCATTGTAATGGACTTTGAGTTGGGAAATGGAGGAGCGACAGCAAAGCAGATGGCACCGTTGCCAAGCTGACTTTCTGCAGAAGACGCACAGCTCAAGTTTTTTGCCCTGGCTCTTTGGCTGTGGGAGCAGAGGCCAACCGTTCGTGCTCTACTCCCTGGGATGCTGGGCAGCCGAGCATGGGTGCCAAAGTGGTTCCATTGTAATGGACTTTGAGTTGGGAAATGGAGGAGCGACAGCAATGCGGATGGCACCGTTGCAAACCTGACTTTCTGCAGAAGAGGCACAGCTCAAGTTTTTTGCCCTGGCTCTTCGGCTGTGGGAGCAGAGGCCAACCGTTCGTGCTCTACTCCCTGGGATGCTGCGCAGCCGAGCACGGGTGCCAAAGAGGTTCCATTGTAATGGACTTTGAGTTGGGAAATGGAGGAGCGACAGCAATGCGGATGGCACCGTTGCAAAGCTGACTTTCTGCAGAAGAGGCACAGCTCAAGTTTTTTGCCCTGGCTCTTCGGCTGTGGGAGCAGAGGCCAACCGTTGGTGCTGTACTCCCTGGGATGCTGGGCAGCCGAGCACGGGTGCCAAAGTGGTTCCATTGTAATGGACTTTGAGTTGGGAAATGGAGGAGCGACAGCAATGCGGATGCACCGTTGCAAAGCTGACTTTCTGCAGAAGAGGCACAGCTCAAGTTTTTTGCCCTGGCTCTTCGGCTGTGTGAGCAGAGGCCAGCCGTTCGTGCTCTACTCCCTGGGATGCTGGGCAGCCGAGCACGAGTGCCAAAGTTGTTCCATTGTAATGGACTTTGAGTTAGTAAGTTGAGGAGCGACAGCAATGCGGATGGCACCGTTGCAAAGCTGACTTTCTGCAGAAAAGGCACAGCTCAAGTTTTTTGCCCTGGCTCTTCGGCCGTGGGAGCAGAGGCCAACCATTCGTGCTCTACTCCCTGGGATGCTGGGCAGCCGAGCACGGGTGTCAAAGAGGTTCCATTTTAATGGACTTTGAGTTGGGAAATCGAGGAGCGACAGCAATGCGGATGGCACAGTGCCAAGCTGACTTTCTGCAGAAGAGGCAGAGCTCAAGCTTTTTGCCCTGGCTCTTCGGCTGTGGGAGCAGAGGCCAACCGTTGGTGCTGTACTCCCTGGGATGCTGGGCAACCGAGCACGGCTGAAAAAGAAAGAGGTTCCATTTTAATGGACTTTGAGTTGGGAAATGGAGGAGCGACAGCAATGCGGATGGCACAGTGCCAAGCTGACTTTCTGCAGAAGAGGCACAGCTCAAGTTTTTTGCCCTGGCTCTTCGGCTGTGGGAGCAGAGGCCAACCGTTCGTGCTCTACTCCCTGGGATGCTGGGCAGCCAAGCACGGGTGCCAAAGAGGTTCCATTGTAATGGACTTTGAGTTGGGAAATCGAGGAGAAACAGCAATGCGGATGGCACCGTTGCAAAGCTGACTTTCTGCAGAAGAGGCACAGCTCAAGTTTTTTGCCCTGGCTCTTCGGCTGTGGGAGCAGAGGCCAACCGTTCGTGCTCTACTCCCTGGGATGCTGGGCAGCCGAGCACGGGTGCCAAAGAGGTTCCATTGTAATGGACTTTGAGTTGGGAAATGGAGGAGCGACAGCAATGCGGATGGCACCGTTGCAAAGCTGACTTTCTGCAGAAGAGGCACAGCTCAAGTTTTTTGCCCTGGCTCTTCGGCCGTGGGAGCAGAGGCCAACCGTTCGTGCTCTAGTCCCTGGGATGCTGGGCAGCCCAGCACAGGTGCCAAAGAGGTTCCATTGTAATGGACTTTGAGTTGGGAAATGGAGGAGCGACAGCAATGCGGATGGCACCGTTGCAAAGCTGACTTTCTGCAGAAGAGGCACATCTCACGTTTTTTGCCCTGGCTCTTCGGCTGTGGGAGCAGAGGCCAACCGTTCGTGCTCTACTCCCTGGGATGCTGGGCAGCCGAGCACGGGTGCCAAAGAGGTTCCATTGTAATGGACTTTGAGTTGGGAAATGGAGGAGCGACAGCAATGCGGATGGCACCGTTGCCAAGCTGACTTTCTGCAGAAGAGGCACAGCTCAAGTTTTTTGCCCTGGCTCTTCGGCTGTGGGAGCAGAGGCCAACCGTTCGTGCTCTACTCCCTGGGATGCTGGGCAGCCGAGCACGGGTGCCAAAGAGGTTCCATTGTAATGGATTTTGAGTTGGGAAATGGAGGAGCAACAGCAATGCGGATGGCACCGTTGCAAAGCTGACTTTCTGCAGAAGAGGCACAGCTCAAGTTTTTTGCTCTGGCTGTTCGGCTGTGGGAGCAGAGGCCAACTGTTCGTGCTCTACTCCCTGGGATGCTGGGCAGCAGAGCACGGGTGCCAAAGAGGTTCCATTGTAATGGACTTTGAGTTGGGAAATAGAGGAGCGACAGCAATGCGGATGGCACAGTGCCAAGCTGACTTTCTGCAGAAGAGGCACAGCTCAAGTTTTTTGCCCTGGCTCTTCGGCTGTGGGAGCAGAGGCCAACCGTTCGTGCTCTACTCCCTGGGATGCTGGGCAGCCAAGCACGGGTGCCAAAGAGGTTCCATTGTAATGGACTTTGAGTTGGGAAATGGAGGAACAACAGCAATGCGGATGGCACCGTTGCAAAGCTGACTTTCTGCAGAAGAGGCACAGCTCAAGTTTTTTGCCCTGGCTCTTCGGCTGTGGGAGCAGAGGCCAACTGTTCGTGCTCTACTCCCTGGGATGCTGGGCAGCCGAGCACGGGTGCCAAAGAGGTTCCATTTTAATGGACTTTGAGTTGGGAAATGGAGGAGCGACAGCAATGCGGATGGCACAGTGCCAAGCTGACTTTCTGCAGAAGAGGCACAGCTCAAGTTTTTTGCCCTGGCTCTTCGGCTGTGGGAGCAGAGGCCAACCGTTCGTGCTCTACTCCCTGGGATGCTGGGCAGCCAAGCACGGGTGCCGAAGAGGTTCCATTGTAATGGACTTTGAGTTGGGAAATGGAGGAGCGACAGCAATGCGGATGGCACCGTTGCCAAGCTGACTTTCTGCAGAAGAGGCACAGCTCAAGTTTTTTGCCCTGGCTCTTCGGCTGTGGGAGCAGAGGCCAACCGTTCGTGCTCTACTCCCTGGGATGCTGCGCAGCCGAGCACGGGTGCCAAAGAGGTTCCATTGTAATGGATTTTGAGTTGGGAAATGGAGGAGCAACAGCAATGCCGATGGCACCGTTGCAAAGCTGACTTTCTGCAGAAGAGGCACAGCTCAAGTTTTTTGCCCTGGCTCTTCGGCTGTGGGAGCAGAGGCCAACCGTTCGTGCTCTACTCCCTGGGATGCTGGGCAGCAGAGCACGGGTGCCAAAGAGGTTCCATTTTAATGGACTTTGAGTTGGGAAATGGAGGAGCGACAGCAATGCGGATGGCACAGTGCCAAGCTGACTTTCTGCAGAAGAGGCACAGCTCAAGTTTTTTGCCCTGGCTCTTCGGCTGTGGGAGCAGAGGCCAACCGTTCGTGCTCTACTCCCTGGGATGCTGGGCAGCCAAGCACGGGTGCCAAAGAGGTTCCATTGTAATGGACTTTGAGTTGGGAAATGGAGGAACAACAGCAATGCGGATGGCACCGTTGCAAAGCTGACTTTCTGCAGAAGAGGCACAGCTCAAGTTTTTTGCCCTGGCTCTTCGGCCGTGGGAGCAGAGGCCAACCGTTCGTGCTCTAGTCCCTGGGATGCTGGGCAGCTGAGCACGGGTGCCAAAGAGGTTCCATTGTAATGGACTTTGAGTTGGGAAATCGAGGAGCGACAGCAATGCGGATGGCACAGTGCCAAGCTGACTTTCTGCAGAAGAGGCACAGCTCAAGCTTTTTGCCCTGGCTCTTCGGCTGTGGGAGCAGAGGCCAACCGTTTGTGCTCTACTCCCTGGGATGCTGGGCAGCCGAGCACGGGTGCCAAAGAGGTTCCATTGTAATGGACTTTGAGTTGGGAAATGGAGGAGCGACAGCAATGCGGATGGCACCGTTGCAAAGCTGACTTTCTGCAGAAGAGGCACAGCTCAAGTTTTTTGCCCTGGCTCTTTGGCTGTGGGAGCAGAGGCCAACCTTTCGTGCTCTACTCCATGGGATGCTGGGCAGCCGAGCACGGGTGCCAAAGAGGTTCCATTGTAATGGACTTTGAGTTGGGAAATCGAGGAGCGACAGCAATGCGGATGGCACAGGTGCCAAGCTGACTTTCTGCAGAAGAGGCACAGCTCAAGTTTTTTGCCATGGCTCTTCGGCTGTGGGAGCAGAGGCCAACCGTTCGTGCTCTAATCCCTGGGATGCTGGGCAGCCGAGCACGAGTGCCAAAGAGGTTCCATTGTAATGGACTTTTTGTTGGGAAATGGAGGAGCGACAGCAATGCGGATGGCACTGTTGCCAAGCTGACTTTCTGCAGAAGAGGCACAGCTCAAGTTTTTTGCCCTGGCTCTTCGGCTGTGGGAGCAGAGGCCAACCGTTCGTGCTCTACTCCCTGGGATGCTGGGCAGCCGAGCACGGGTGCCAAAGAGGTTCCATTGTAATGGATTTTGAGTTGGGAAATGGAGGAGCAACAGCAATGCAGATGGCACCGTTGCAAAGCTGACTTTCTGCAGAAGAGGCACAGCTCAAGTTTTTTGCCCTGGCTCTTCGGCTGTGGGAGCAGAGGCCAACTGTTCGTGCTCTACTCCCTGGGATGCTGGGCAGCAGAGCACGGGTGCCAAAGAGGTTCCATTGTAATGGACTTTGAGTTGGGAAATGGAGGAGCGACAGCAATGCGGATGGCACAGTGCCAAGCTGACTTTCTGCAGAAGAGGCACATCTCAAGTTTTTTGCCCTGGCTCTTCGGCTGTGGGAGCAGAGGCCAACCGTTGGTGCTCTACTCCCTGGGATGCTGGGCAGCCAAGCACGGGTGCCAAAGAGGTTCCATTGTAATGGACTTTGAGTCGGGAAATGGAGGAACAACAGCAATGCGGATGGCACCGTTGCAAAGCTGACTTTCTGCAGAAGAGGCACAGCTCAAGTTTTTTGCCCTGGCTCTTCGGCTGTGGGAGCAGAGGCCAACCGTTGGTGCTGTACTCCCTGGGATGCTGGGCAGCTTAGCACGGGTGCCAAAGAGGTTCCATTGTAATGGACTTTGAGTTGGGAAATGGAGGAGCGACAGCAATGCGGATGGCACCGTTGCAAAGCTGACTTTCTGCAGAAGAGGCACAGTTCAAGTTTTTTGCCCTGGCTCTTCGGCTGTGGGAGCAGAGGCCAACCGTTCGTGCTCTACTCCCTGGGATGCTGGGCAGCCGAGCACGGGTGCCAAAGAGGTTCCATTTTAATGGACTTTGAGTTGGGAAATGGAGGAGCAACAGCAATGCCGATGGCACCATTGCAAAGCTGACTTTCTGCAGAAGAGGCACAGCTCAAGCTTTTTGCCCTGGCTCTTCGGCTGTGGGAGCAGAGGCCAACCGTTCGTGCTCTACTCCCTGGGATGCTGGGCAGCCGAGCACGGGTGCCAAAGAGGTTCCATTGTAATGGACTTTGAGTTGGGAAATGGAGGAGCGACAGCAATGCGGATGGCACCGTTGCAAAGCTGACTTTCTGCAGAAGAGGCACAGCTCAAGTTTTTTGCCCTGGCTCTTTGGCTGTGGGAGCAGAGGCCAACCTTTCGTGCTCTACTCCATGGGATGCTGGGCAGCCGAGCACGGGTGCCAAAGAGGTTCCATTGAAATGGACTTTGAGTTGGGAAATCGAGGAGCGACAGCAATGCGGATGGCACAGGTGCCAAGCTGACTTTCTGCAGAAGAGGCACAGCTCAAGTTTTTTGCCATGGCTCTTCGGCTGTGGGAGCAGAGGCCAACCGTTCGTGCTCTAATCCCTGGGATGCTGGGCAGCCGAGCACGAGTGCCAAAGAGGTTCCATTGTAATGGACTTTGAGTTGGGAAATCGAGGAGCGACAGCAATGCGGATGGCACTGTTGCCAAGCTGACTTTCTGCAGAAGAGGCACAGCTCAAGTTTTTTGCCCTGGCTCTTCGGCTGTGGGAGCAGAGGCCAACCGTTCGTGCTCTACTCCCTGGGATGCTGGGCAGCCGAGCACGGGTGCCAAAGAGGTTCCATTGTAATGGATTTTGAGTTGGGAAATGGAGGAGCAACAGCAATGCAGATGGCACCGTTGCAAAGCTGACTTTCTGCAGAAGAGGCACATCTCAAGTTTTTTGCCCTGGCTCTTCAGCTGTGGGAGCAGAGGCCAACCGTTGGTGCTCTACTCCCTGGGATGCTGGGCAGCCAAGCACGGGTGCCAAAGAGGTTCCATTGTAATGGACTTTGAGTCGGGAAATGGAGGAACAACAGCAATGCGGATGGCACCGTTGCAAAGCTGACTTTCTGCAGAAGAGGCACAGCTCAAGTTTTTTGCCCTGGCTCTTCGGCTGTGGGAGCAGAGGCCAACCGTTGGTGCTGTACTCCCTGGGATGCTGGGCAGCTTAGCACGGGTGCCAAAGAGGTTCCATTGTAATGGACTTTGAGTTGGGAAATGGAGGAGCGACAGCAATGCGGATGGCACCGTTGCAAAGCTGACTTTCTGCAGAAGAGGCACAGTTCAAGTTTTTTGCCCTGGCTCTTCGGCTGTGGGAGCAGAGGCCAACCGTTCGTGCTCTACTCCCTGGGATGCTGGGCAGCCGAGCACGGGTGCCAAAGAGGTTCCATTTTAATGGACTTTGAGTTGGGAAATGGAGGAGCAACAGCAATGCCGATGGCACCATTGCCAAGCTGACTTTCTGCAGAAGAGGCACAGCTCAAGTTTTTTGCCCTGGCTCTTCGGCTGTGGGAGCAGAGGCCAACTGTTCGTGCTCTACACCCTGGGATGCTGGGCAGCCGAGCACGGGTGCCAAAGAGGTTCCATTGTAATGGACTTTGAGTTGGGAAATGGAGGAGCGACAGCAATGCGGATGGCACAGTGCCAAGCTGACTTTCTGCAGAAGAGGCACAGCTCAAGTTTTTTGCCCTGGCTCTTCCGCTGTGGCAGCAGAGGCCAACCGTTCGTGCTCTACTCCCTGGGATGCTGGGCAGCCAAGCACGGGTGCCAAAGAGGTTCCATTGTAATGGACTTTGAGTTGGGAAATGGAGGAGCGACAGCAATGCGGATGGCACCGTTGCCAAGCTGACTTTCTGCAGAAGAGGCACAGCTCAAGTTTTTTGCCCTGGCTCTTCGGCTGTGGGAGCAGAGGCCAACCGTTCGTGCTCTACTCCCTGGGATGCTGGGCAGCCGAGCACGGGTGCCAAAGAGGTTCCATTGTAATGGACTTTGAGTTGGGAAATGGAGGAACAACAGCAATGCGGATGGCACCGTTGCAAAGCTGACTTTCTGCAGAAGAGGCACAGCTCAACTTTTTTGCCCTGGCTCTTCGGCTGTGGGAGCAGAGGCCAACCGTTCGTGCTGTACTCCCTGGGATGCTGGGCAGCCGAGCACGGGTGCCAAAGAGGTTCCATTGTAATGGACTTTGAGTTGGGAAATGGAGGAGCGACAGCAATGCGGATGGCACAGTGCCAAGCTGACTTTCTGCAGAAGAGGCACAGCTCAAGTTTTTTGCCCTGGCTCTTCGGCTGTGGGAGCAGAGGCCAACCGTTCGTGCTCTACTCCCTGGGATGCTGGGCAGCCAAGCACGGGTGCCAAAGAGGTTCCATTGTAATGGACTTTGAGTTGGGAAATGGAGGAGCAACAGCAATGCGGATGGCACCGTTGCAAAGCTGACTTTCTGCAGAAGAGGCACAGCTCAAGTTTTTTGCCCTGGCTATTCGGCTGTGGGAGCAGAGGCCAACTGTTCGTGCTCTACTCCCTGGGATGCTGGGCAGCCGAGCACGGGTGCCAAAGAGGTTCCATTGTAATGGACTTTGAGTTGGGAAATGGAGGAGCGACAGCAATGCGGATGGCACAGTGCCAAGCTGACTTTCTGCAGAAGAGGCACAGCTCAAGTTTTTTGCCCTGGCTCTTCGGCTGTGGGAGCAGAGGCCAACCGTTCGTGCTCTACTCCCTGGGATGCTGGGCAGCCGAGCACGGGTGCCAAAGAGGTTCCATTGTAATGGACTTTGAGTTGGGAAATGGAGGAACAACAGCAATGCGGATGGCACCGTTGCAAAGCTGACTTTCTGCAGAAGAGGCACAGCTCAAGTTTTTTGCCCTGGCTCTTCGGCTGTGGGAGCAGAGGCCAACCGTTGGTGCTGTACTCCCTGGGATGCTGGGCAGCCGAGCACGGGTGCCAAAGAGGTTCCATTGTAATGGACTTTGAGTTGGGAAATGGAGGAGCGACAGCAATGCGGATGGCACCGTTGCAAAGCTGACTTTCTGCAGAAGAGGCACAGTTCAAGTTTTTTGCCCTGGCTCTTCGGCCGTGGGAGCAGAGGCCAACCGTTCGTGCTCTACTCCCTGGGATGCTGGGCAGCCGAGCACGGGTGCCAAAGAGGTTCCATTGTAATGGACTTTGAGTTGGGAAATCGAGGAGCGAAAGCAATGCGGATGGCACAGTGCCAAGCTGACTTTCTGCAGAAGAGGCACAGCTCAAGCTTTTTGCCCTGGCTCTTCGGCTGTGGGAGCAGAGGCCAACCGTTCGTGCTGTACTCCCTGGGATGCTGGGCAGCCGAGCACGGGTGCCAAAGAGGTTCCATTGTAATGGACTTTGAGTTGGGAAATGGAGGAGCGACAGCAATGCGGATGGCACCGTTGCCAAGCTGACTTTCTGCAGAAGAGGCACAGCTCAAGTTTTTTGCCCTGGCTCTTCGGCTGTGGGAGCAGAGGCCAACCGTTCGTGCTCTACTCCCCTGGGATGCTGGGCAGCCGAGCACGGGTGCCAAAGAGGTTCCATTGTAATGGACTTTGAGTTGGGAAATGGAGGAGTGACAGCAATGCGGATGGCACAGTGCCAAGCTGACTTTCTGCAGAAGAGGCACAGCTCAAGTTTTTTGCCCTGGCTATTCGGCTGTGGGAGCAGAGGCCAACCGTTCGTGCTCTACTCCCTGGGATGCTGGGCAGCCGAGCACGGGTGCCAAAGAGGTTCCATTGTAATGGACTTTGAGTTGGGAAATGGAGGAGCAACAGCAATGCCGATGGCACCATTGCAAAGCTGACTTTCTGCAGAAGAGGCACAGCTCAAGTTTTTTGCCCTGGCTCTTTGGCTGTGGGAGCAGAGGCCAACTGTTCGTGCTCTACTCCCTGGGATGCTGGGCAGCCGAGCACGGGTGCCAAAGAGGTTCCATTTTAATGGACTTTGAGATGGGTAATGGAGGAGCGACAGCAATGCGGATGGCACAGTGCCAAGCTGACTTTCTGCAGAAGAGGCACAGCTCAAGTTTTTTGCCCTGGCTCTTCGGCTGTGGGAGCAGAAGCCAACCGTTGGTGCTGTACTCCCTGGGATGCTGGGCAGCCGAGCACGGGTGACAAAGAGGTTCCATTGTAATGGACTTTGAGTTGGGAAATGGAGGAGCGACAGCAATGCGGATGGCACCGTTGCAAAGCTGACTTTCTGCAGAAGAGGCACATCTCAAGTTTTTTGCCCTGGCTCTTTGGCTGTGGGAGCAGAGGCCAACCGTTCGTGCTCTACTCCCTGGGATGCTGGGCAGCCGAGCACGAGTGCCAAGGAGGTTCCATTGTAATGGAGTTTGAGTTGGGAAACCGAGGAGCGACAGCAATGCCGATGGCACCGTTGCAAAGCTGACCTTCTGCAGAAGAGGCACAGCTCAAGTTTTTTGCCCTGGCTCTTCGGCTGTGGGAGCAGAGGCCAACCGTTGGTGCTCTACTCCCTGGGATGCTGGGCAGCCGAGCACGGGTGCCAAAGAGGTTCCATTGTAATGGGCTTTGAGTTGGGAAATGGAGGAGCGACAGCAATGCGGATGGCACCGTTGCAAAGCTGACTTTCTGCAGAAGAGGCACACCTCAAGTTTTTTGCCCTGGCTCTTCGGCTGTGGGAGCAGAGGCCAACCGTTCGTGCTCTACTCCCTGGGATGCTGGGCAGCTGAGCACGGGTGCCAAAGAGGTTCCATTGTAATGGACTTTGAGTTGGGAAATGGAGGAGCGACAGCAATGCGGATGGCACAGTGCCAGGCTGACTTTCTGCAGAAGAGGCAGAGCTCAAGCTTTTTGCCCTGGCTCTTCGGCTGTGGGAGCAGAGGCCAACCGTTCGTGCTCTACTCCCTGGGATGCTGGGCAGCCGAGCACGGGTGCCAAAGAGGTTCCATTGTAATGGACTTTGAGTTGGGAAATGGAGGAGCGAGAGCAATGCGGATGGCACCGTTGCAAAGCTGACTTTCTGCAGAAGAGGCACAGCTCAAGTTTTTTGCCCTGGCTCTTCGGCCGTGGGAGCAGAGGCCAACCGTTCGTGCTCTACTCCCTGGGATGCTGGGCAGCCGAGCACGGGTGCCAAAGTGGTTCCATTGTAATGGACTTTGAGTTGGGAAATGGAGGAGCGACAGCAATGCGGATGGCACCGTTGCAAAGCTGACTTTCTGCAGAAGAGGCACAGCTCAAGTTTTTTGCCCTGGCTCTTCGGCTGTGGGAGCAGAGGCCAACCGTTCTTGCTCTAGTCCCTGGGATGCTGGGCAGCCGAGCACGGGTGCCAAAGTGGTTCCATTTTAATGGACTTTGAGTTGGGAAATCGAGGAGCGACAGCAGTGCAGATGGCACCGTTGCAAAGCTGACTTTCTGCAGAAGAGGCACAGCTCAAGTTTTTTGCCCTGGCTCTTCGGCTGTGGGAGCAGAGGCCAACCGTTCGTGCTCTACTCCCTGGGATGCTGGGCAGCCGAGCACGGGTGCCAAAGAGGTTCCATTGTAATGGACTTTGAGTTGGGAAATGGAGGAGCGACAGCAATGCGGATGGCACCGTTGCAAAGCTGACTTTCTGCAGAAGAGGCACAGCTCAAGTTTTTTGCCCTGGCTCTTCGGCTGTGGGAGCAGAGGCCAACCGTTCGTGCTCTACTCCCTGGGATGCTGGGCAGCCGAGCACGGGTGCCAAAGTGGTTCCATTGTAATGGACTTTGAGTTGGGAAATGGAGGAGCGACAGCAATGCGGATGCACCGTTGCAAAGCTGACTTTCTGCAGAAGAGGCACAGCTCAAGTTTTTTGCCCTGGCTCTTCGGCTGTGGGAGCAGAGGCCAACCGTTCGTGCTCTACACCCTGGGATGCTGGGCAGCCGAGCACGGGTGCCAAAGAAGTTCCATTGTAATGGACTTTGAGTTGGGAAATGGAGCAGACACAGCAGTGCCGATGGCACCGTTGCAAAGCTGACTTTCTGCAGAAGAGGCACAGCTCAAGTTTTTTGCCCTGGCTCTTCGACTGTGGGAGCAGAGGCCAAGCATTCGTGCTTTACTCCCTGGGATGCTGGGCAGCCGAGCACGGGTGCCAAAGAGGTTCCATTGTAATGGACTTTGAGTTGGGAAATGGAGGAGCGACAGCAATGCGGATGGCACCGTTGCAAAGCTGACTTTCTGCAGAAGAGGCACAGCTCAAGTTTTTTGCCCTGGCTCTTCGGCTGTGGGAGCAGAGGCCAACCGTTCGTGCTCTACTCCCTGGGATGCTGGGCAGCCGAGCACGGGTGCCAAAGAGGTTCCATTGTAATGGACTTTGAGTTGGGAAATGGAGGAGCGACAGCAATGCGGATGGCACAGTGCCAAGCTGACTTTCTGCAGAAGAGGCACAGCTCAAGTTTTTTGCCCTGGCTCTTCGGCTGTGGGAGCAGAGGCCAACCGTTCGTGCTCTACTCCCTGGGATGCTGGGCAGCCGAGCACGGGTGCCAAAGTGGTTCCATTGTAATGGACTTTGAGTTGGGAAACCGAGGAGCGACAGTAATGCGGATGGCACCGTTTCAAAGCTGACTTTCTGCAGAAGAGGCACAGCTCAAGTTTTTGCCCTGGCTCTTCGGCTGTGGGAGCAGAGGCCAACCGTTCGTGCTGTACTCCCTGGGATGCTGGGCAGCCGAGCACGGGTGCCAAAGAGGTTCCATTGTAATGGGCTTTGAGTTGGGAAATGGAGGAGCAACAGCAATGCGGATGGCACCGTTGCAAAGCTGACTTTCTGCAGAAGAGGCACAGCTCAAGTTTTTTGCCCTGGCTCTTGGGCTGTGGGAGCAGAGGCCAACCGTTCGTGCTCTACTCCCTGGGATGCTGGGCAGCAGAGCACGGGTGCCAAAGAGGTTCCATTGTAATGGACTTTGAGTTGGGAAATGGAGGAGCGACAGCAATGCGGATGGCACAGTGCCAAGCTGACTTTCTGCAGAAGAGGCAGAGCTCAAGCTTTTTGCCCTGGCTCTTCGGCTGTGGGAGCAGAGGCCAACCGTTCGTGCTCTACTCCCTGGGATGCTGGGCAGCCGAGCACGGGTGCCAAAGAGGTTCCATTGTAATGGACTTTGAGTTGGGAAATGGAGGAGCGACAGCAATGCGGATGGCACCGTTGCAAAGCTGACTTTCTGCAGAAGAGGCACAGCTCAAGTTTTTTGCCCTGGCTTTTCGGCTGTGGGAGCAGAGGCCAACCGTTCGTGCTCTACTCCCTGGGATGCTGGGCAGCCGAGCACGGGTGCCAAAGAGGTTCCATTGTAATGGACTTTGAGTTGGGAAATGGAGGAGCGACAGCAATGCGGATGGCACCGTTGCAAAGCTGACTTTCTGCAGAAGAGGCACAGCTCAAGTTTTTTGCCCTGGCTCTTCGTCTGTGGGAGCAGAGGCCAACCGTTCGTGCTCTACTCCCTGGGATGCTGGGCAGCCCAGCACGGGTGCCAAAGTGGTTCCATTTTAATGGACTTTGAGTTGGGAAATGGAGGAGCGACAGCAATGCGGATGGCACCGTTGCCAAGCTGACTTTCTGCAGAAGAGGCACAGCTCAAGTTTTTTGCCGTGGCTCTTCGGCTGTGGGAGCAGAGGCCAACCGTTCTTGCTCTAGTCCCTGGGATGCTGGGCAGTCGAGCACGGGTGCCAAAGAGGTTCCATTGTAATGGACTTTGAGTTGGAAAATGGAGCAGACACAGCTGTGCCGATGGCACCGTTGCAAAGCTGACCTTCTGCAGAAGAGGCACAGCTCAAGTTTTTTGCCCTGGCTCTTCGGTTGTGGGAGCAGAGGCCATGCATTCGTGCTTTACTCCCTGGGATGCTGCGCAGCTGAGCACGGGTGCCAAAGAGGTTCCATTGTAATGGACTTTGAGTTGGGAAATGGAGGAGCGACAGCAATGCGGATGGCACCGTTGCCAAGCTGACTTTCTGCAGAAGAGGCACAGCTCAAGTTTTTTGCCCTGGCTCTTCGTCTGTGGGAGCAGAGGCCAAACGTTCGTGCTCTACTCCATGGGATGCTGGGCAGCCGAGCACGGGTGCCAAAGAGGTTCCATTGTAATGGACTTTGAGTTGGGAAGTTGAGGAGCGACAGCAATGCGGATGGCACCGTTGCCAAGCTGACTTTCTGCAGAAGAGGCACAGCTCAAGTTTTTTGCCCTGGCTCTTCGGCTGTGGGTGCAGAGGCCAACCGTTCGTGCTGTACTTCCTGGGATGCTGGGCAGCCGAGCACGGGTGCCAAAGAGGTTCCATTTTAATGGACTTTGAGTTGGGAAATGGAGGATCGACAGCAATGCGGATGGCACAGTGCCAAGCTGACTTTCTGCAGAAGAGGCACAGCTCAAGTTTTTTGCCCTGGCTCTTGGGCTGTGGGAGCAGAGGCCAACCGTTCATGCTCTACTCCCTGGGATGCTGGGCAGCTGAGCACGGGTGCCAAAGAGGTTCCATTGTAATGGACTTTTAGTTGAGAAATCGAGGAGCGACAGCAATGCGGATGGCACCGTAGCAAAGCTGACTTTCTGCAGAAGAGGCACAGTCAAGTTTTTTGCCCTGGCTCTTCGGCTGTGGCAGCAGAGGCCAACCGTTCGTGCTCTACTCCCTGGGATGCTGGGCAGCCGAGCACGGGTGCCAAAGTGGTTCCATTGTAATGGACTTTGAGTTGGGAAATGGAGGAGCGACCGCAATGCGGATGGCACCGTTGCAAAGCTGACCTTCTGCAGAAGTGGCACAGCTCAAGCTTTTTGCCCTGGCTCTTCGGCTGTGGGAGCAGAGGCCAACCGTTCGTGCTTTACTCCCTGGGATGCTGGGCAGCCGAGCACGGGTGCCAAAGAGGTTCCATTGTAATGGACTTTGAGTTGGGAAATGGAGGAGCGACAGCAATGCGGATGGCACCGTTGCAAAGCTGACTTTCTGCAGAAGAGGCACAGCTCAAGTTTTTTGCCCTGGCTCTTCGGCTGTGGGAGCAGAGGCCAACCGTTCGTGCTCTACTCCCTGGGATGCTGGGCAGCCGAGCACGGGTGCCAAAGAGGTTCCATTGTAATGGACTTTGAGTTGGGAAATGGAGGAGCGACAGCAATGTGGATGGCACCGTTGCAAAGCTGCCTTTCTGCAGAAGAGGCACAGCTCAAGTTTTTTGCCCTGGCTCTTCGGCTGTGGCAGCAGAGGCCAACCGTTCGTGCTCTACTCCCTGGGATGCTGGGCAGCCGAGCACGGGTGCCAAAGTGGTTCCATTGTAATGGACATTGAGTTGGGAAATGGAGGAGCGACCGCAATGCGGATGGCACCGTTGCAAAGCTGACTTTCTGCAGAAGAGGCACAGCTCAAGTTTTTTGCCCTGACTCTTCGGCTGTGGGAGCAGAGGCCAACCGTTCGTGCTTTACTCCCTGGGATGCTGCCCAGCCAAGCACGGGTGCCAAAGATGTTCCATTGTAATGGACTTTAAGTTGGGAAATGGAGGAGTGACAGCAATGCGGATGGCACCGTTGCAAAGCTGACTTTCTGCAGAAGAGGCACAGCTCAAGCTTTTTTGCCCTGGCTCTTGGGCTGTGGGAGCAGAGGCCAACCGTTCGTGCTCTACTCCCTGGGATGCTGGGCAGCCGAGCACGGGTGCCAAAGAGGTTCCATTGTAATGGACTTTGAGTTGGGAAATGGAGGAGCAACAGCAATGCGGATGGCAAAGTTGCAAAGCTGACTTTCTGCAGAAGAGGCACAGCTCAAGTTTTTTGCCCTGGCTCTTCGGCTGTGGCAGCAGAGGCCAACCATTCGTGCTCTACTCCCTGGGATGCTGGGCAGCCGAGCACGGGTGCCAAAGTGGTTCCATTTTAATGGACTTTGAGTTGGGAAATGGAGGAGCGACAGCAATGCGGATGGCACCGTTGCAAAGCTGACTTTCTGCAGAAGAGGCACAGCTCAAGTTTTTTGCCCTGGCTCTTCGGCTGTGGGAGCAGAGGCCAACCGTTCGTGCTCTACTCCCTGGGATGCTGGGCAGCCGAGCACGGGTGCCAAAGAGGTTCCATTGTAATGGACTTTGAGTTGGGAAGTCGAGGAGCGACAGCAATGCGGATGGCACCGTTGCAAAGCTGACTTTCTGCAGAAGAGGCACAGCTCAACTTTTTTGCCCTGGCTCTTGGGCTGTGGGAGCAGAGGCCAACCGTTCATGCTCTACTCCCTGGGATGCTGGGCAGCCGAGCACGGGTGCCAAAGTGGTTCCATTGTAATGGACATTGAGTTGGGAAATGGAGGAGCGACCGCAATGCGGATGGCACCGTTGCAAAGCTGACTTTCTGCAGAAGAGGCACAGCTCAAGTTTTTTGCCCTGGCTCTTCGGCTGTGGGAGCAGAGGCCAACCGTTCGTGCTTTACTCCCTGGGATGCTGCCCAGCCAAGCACGGGTGCCAAAGAGGTTCCATTGTAATGGACTTTAAGTTGGGAAATGGAGGAGTGACAGCAATGCGGATGGCACCGTTGCAAAGCTGACTTTCTGCAGAAGAGGCACAGCTCAAGTTTTTTGCCCTGGCTCTTCGGCTGTGGGAGCAGAGGCCAACCGTTCGTGCTCTACTCCCTGGGATGCTGGGCAGCCGAGCACGGGTGCCAAAGAGGTTCCATTGTAATGGACTTTGAGTTGGGAAATGGAGGAGCGACAGCAATGCGGATGGCACCGTTGCAAAGCTGACTTTCTGCAGAAGAGGCACAGCTCAAGTTTTTTGCCCTGGCTCTTCGTCTGTGGGAGCAGAGGCCAACCGTTCGTGCTCTACTCCCTGGGATGCTGGGCAGCCGAGCACGGGTGCCAAAGTGGTTCCATTTTAATGGACTTTGAGTTGGGAAATGGAGGAGCGACAGCAATGCGGATGGCACCGTTGCCAAGCTGACTTTCTGCAGAAGAGGCACAGCTCAAGTTTTTTGCCGTGGCTCTTCGGCTGTGGGAGCAGAGGCCAACCGTTCTTGCTCTAGTCCCTGGGATGCTGGGCAGTCGAGCACGGGTGCCAAAGAGGTTCCATTGTAATGGACTTTGAGTTGGAAAATGGAGCAGACACAGCTGTGCCGATGGCACCGTTGCAAAGCTGACCTTCTGCAGAAGAGGCACAGCTCAAGTTTTTTGCCCTGGCTCTTCGGTTGTGGGAGCAGAGGCCATGCATTCGTGCTTTACTCCCTGGGATGCTGCGCAGCTGAGCACGGGTGCCAAAGAGGTTCCATTGTAATGGACTTTGAGTTGGGAAATGGAGGAGCGACAGCAATGCGGATGGCACCGTTGCCAAGCTGACTTTCTGCAGAAGAGGCACAGCTCAAGTTTTTTGCCCTGGCTCTTCGTCTGTGGGAGCAGAGGCCAAACGTTCGTGCTCTACTCCATGGGATGCTGCGCAGCCGAGCACGGGTGCCAAAGAGGTTCCATTGTAATGGACTTTGAGTTGGGAAGTTGAGGAGCGACAGCAATGCGGATGGCACCGTTGCCAAGCTGACTTTCTGCAGAAGAGGCACAGCTCAAGTTTTTTGCCCTGGCTCTTCGGCTGTGGGTGCAGAGGCCAACCGTTCGTGCTGTACTTCCTGGGATGCTGGGCAGCCGAGCACGGGTGCCAAAGAGGTTCCATTTTAATGGACTTTGAGTTGGGAAATGGAGGATCGACAGCAATGCGGATGGCACAGTGCCAAGCTGACTTTCTGCAGAAGAGGCACAGCTCAAGTTTTTTGCCCTGGCTCTTCGGCTGTGGGAGCAGAGGCCAACCGTTCGTGCTCTACTCCCTGGGATGCTGGGCAGCTGAGCACGGGTGCCAAAGAGGTTCCATTGTAATGGACTTTTAGTTGAGAAATCGAGGAGCGACAGCAATGCGGATGGCACCGTAGCAAAGCTGACTTTCTGCAGAAGAGGCACAGTCAAGTTTTTTGCCCTGGCTCTTCGGCTGTGGCAGCAGAGGCCAACCGTTCGTGCTCTACTCCCTGGGATGCTGGGCAGCCGAGCACGGGTGCCAAAGTGGTTCCATTGTAATGGACTTTGAGTTGGGAAATGGAGGAGCGACCGCAATGCGGATGGCACCGTTGCAAAGCTGACCTTCTGCAGAAGTGGCACAGCTCAAGCTTTTTGCCCTGGCTCTTCGGCTGTGGGAGCAGAGGCCAACCGTTCGTGCTTTACTCCCTGGGATGCTGGGCAGCCGAGCACGGGTGCCAAAGAGGTTCCATTGTAATGGACTTTGAGTTGGGAAATGGAGGAGCGACAGCAATGCGGATGGCACCGTTGCAAAGCTGACTTTCTGCAGAAGAGGCACAGCTCAAGTTTTTTGCCCTGGCTCTTCGGCTGTGGGAGCAGAGGCCAACCGTTGGTGCTCTACTCCCTGGGATGCTGGGCAGCCGAGCACGGGTGCCAAAGAGGTTCCATTGTAATGGACTTTGAGTTGGGAAATGGAGGAGCGACAGCAATGTGGATGGCACCGTTGCAAAGCTGCCTTTCTGCAGAAGAGGCACAGCTCAAGTTTTTTGCCCTGGCTCTTCGGCTGTGGCAGCAGAGGCCAACCGTTCGTGCTCTACTCCCTGGGATGCTGGGCAGCCGAGCACGGGTGCCAAAGTGGTTCCATTGTAATGGACATTGAGTTGGGAAATGGAGGAGCGACCGCAATGCGGATGGCACCGTTGCAAAGCTGACTTTCTGCAGAAGAGGCACAGCTCAAGTTTTTTGCCCTGACTCTTCGGCTGTGGGAGCAGAGGCCAACCGTTCGTGCTTTACTCCCTGGGATGCTGCCCAGCCAAGCACGGGTGCCAAAGATGTTCCATTGTAATGGACTTTAAGTTGGGAAATGGAGGAGTGACAGCAATGCGGATGGCACCGTTGCAAAGCTGACTTTCTGCAGAAGAGGCACAGCTCAAGCTTTTTTGCCCTGGCTCTTGGGCTGTGGGAGCAGAGGCCAACCGTTCGTGCTCTACTCCCTGGGATGCTGGGCAGCCGAGCACGGGTGCCAAAGAGGTTCCATTGTAATGGACTTTGAGTTGGGAAATGGAGGAGCAACAGCAATGCGGATGGCAAAGTTGCAAAGCTGACTTTCTGCAGAAGAGGCACAGCTCAAGTTTTTTGCCCTGGCTCTTCGGCTGTGGCAGCAGAGGCCAACCATTCGTGCTCTACTCCCTGGGATGCTGGGCAGCCGAGCACGGGTGCCAAAGTGGTTCCATTTTAATGGACTTTGAGTTGGGAAATGGAGGAGCGACAGCAATGCGGATGGCACCGTTGCAAAGCTGACTTTCTGCAGAAGAGGCACAGCTCAAGTTTTTTGCCCTGGCTCTTCGGCTGTGGGAGCAGAGGCCAACCGTTCGTGCTCTACTCCCTGGGATGCTGGGCAGCCGAGCACGGGTGCCAAAGAGGTTCCATTGTAATGGACTTTGAGTTGGGAAGTCGAGGAGCGACAGCAATGCGGATGGCACCGTTGCAAAGCTGACTTTCTGCAGAAGAGGCACAGCTCAACTTTTTTGCCCTGGCTCTTGGGCTGTGGGAGCAGAGGCCAACCGTTCATGCTCTACTCCCTGGGATGCTGGGCAGCCGAGCACGGGTGCCAAAGTGGTTCCATTGTAATGGACATTGAGTTGGGAAATGGAGGAGCGACCGCAATGCGGATGGCACCGTTGCAAAGCTGACTTTCTGCAGAAGAGGCACAGCTCAAGTTTTTTGCCCTGGCTCTTCGGCTGTGGGAGCAGAGGCCAACCGTTCGTGCTTTACTCCCTGGAATGCTGCCCAGCCAAGCACGGGTGCCAAAGAGGTTCCAATGTAATGGACTTTAAGTTGGGAAATGGAGGAGTGACAGCAATGCGGATGGCACCGTTGCAAAGCTGACTTTCTGCAGAAGAGGCACAGCTCAAGTTTTTTGCCCTGGCTCTTCGGCTGTGGGAGCAGAGGCCAACCGTTCGTGCTCTACTCCCTGGGATGCTGGGCAGCCGAGCACGGGTGCCAAAGAGGTTCCATTGTAATGGACTTTGAGTTGGGAAATGGAGGAGCGACAGCAATGCAGATGGCACCGTTGCAAAGCTGACGTTCTGCAGAAGAGGCACAGCACAGGTTTTTTGCCCTGGCTCTTGGGCTGTGGGTGTAGATGCGAAGCGTTCGTGCTTTACTCCCTGGGATGCTGGGCAGCCGAGCACGGGTGCCAAAGAGGTTCCATTGTAATGGGCTTTGAGTTGGGAAATGGAGGAGCGACAGCAATGCGGATGGCACCGTTGCAAAGCTGACTTTCTGCAGAAGAGGCACACCTCAAGTTTTTTGCCCTGGCTCTTCGGCTGTGGGAGCAGAGGCCAACCGTTCGTGCTCTACTCCCTGGGATGCTGGGCAGCTGAGCACGGGTGCCAAAGAGGTTCCATTGTAATGGACTTTGAGTTGGGAAATGGAGGAGCGACAGCAATGCGGATGGCACAGTGCCAGGCTGACTTTCTGCAGAAGAGGCAGAGCTCAAGCTTTTTGCCCTGGCTCTTCGGCTGTGGGAGCAGAGGCCAACCGTTCGTGCTCTACTCCCTGGGATGCTGGGCAGCCGAGCACGGGTGCCAAAGAGGTTCCATTGTAATGGACTTTGAGTTGGGAAATGGAGGAGCGACAGCAATGCGGATGGCACCGTTGCAAAGCTGACTTTCTGCAGAAGAGGCACAGCTCAAGTTTTTTGCCCTGGCTCTTCGGCCGTGGGAGCAGAGGCCAACCGTTCGTGCTCTACTCCCTGGGATGCTGGGCAGCCGAGCACGGGTGCCAAAGTGGTTCCATTGTAATGGACTTTGAGTTGGGAAATGGAGGAGCGACAGCAATGCGGATGGCACCGTTGCAAAGCTGACTTTCTGCAGAAGAGGCACAGCTCAAGTTTTTTGCCCTGGCTCTTCGGCTGTGGGAGCAGAGGCCAACCGTTCATGCTCTACTCCCTGGGATGCTGGGCAGCCGAGCACGGGTGCCAAAGTGGTTCCATTTTAATGGACTTTGAGTTGGGAAATCGAGGAGCGACAGCAATGCAGATGGCACCGTTGCAAAGCTGACTTTCTGCAGAAGAGGCACAGCTCAAGTTTTTTGCCCTGGCTCTTCGGCTGTCGAGCAGAGGCCAACCGTTCGTGCTCTACTCCCTGGGATGCTGGGCAGCCGAGCACGGGTGCCAAAGAGGTTCCATTGTAATGGACTTTGAGTTGGGAAATGGAGGAGCGACAGCAATGCGGATGGCACCGTTGCAAAGCTGACTTTCTGCAGAAGAGGCACAGCTCAAGTTTTTTGCCCTGGCTCTTCGGCTGTGGGAGCAGAGGCCAACCGTTCGTGCTCTACTCCCTGGGATGCTGGGCAGCCGAGCACGGGTGCCAAAGTGGTTCCATTGTAATGGACTTTGAGTTGGGAAATGGAGGAGCGACAGCAATGCGGATGCACCGTTGCAAAGCTGACTTTCTGCAGAAGAGGCACAGCTCAAGTTTTTTGCCCTGGCTCTTCGGCTGTGGGAGCAGAGGCCAACCGTTCGTGCTCTACACCCTGGGATGCTGGGCAGCCGAGCACGGGTGCCAAAGAAGTTCCATTGTAATGGACTTTGAGTTGGGAAATGGAGCAGACACAGCAGTGCCGATGGCACCGTTGCAAAGCTGACTTTCTGCAGAAGAGGCACAGCTCAAGTTTTTTGCCCTGGCTCTTCGACTGTGGGAGCAGAGGCCAAGCATTCGTGCTTTACTCCCTGGGATGCTGGGCAGCCGAGCACGGGTGCCAAAGAGGTTCCATTGTAATGGACTTTGAGTTGGGAAATGGAGGAGCGACAGCAATGCGGATGGCACCGTTGCAAAGCTGACTTTCTGCAGAAGAGGCACAGCTCAAGTTTTTTGCCCTGGCTCTTCGGCTGTGGGAGCAGAGGCCAACCGTTCGTGCTCTACTCCCTGGGATGCTGGGCAGCCGAGCACGGGTGCCAAAGAGGTTCCATTGTAATGGACTTTGAGTTGGGAAATGGAGGAGCGACAGCAATGCGGATGGCACCGTTGCCAAGCTGACTTTCTGCAGAAGAGGCACAGCTCAAGTTTTTTGCCCTGGCTCTTCGGCTGTGGGTGCAGAGGCCAACCGTTCGTGCTCTACTCCCTGGGATGCTGGGCAGCCGAGCACGGGTGCCAAAGAGGTTCCATTGTAATGGACTTTGAGTTGGGAAGTCGAGGAGCGACAGCAATGCGGATGGCACCGTTGCAAAGCTGACTTTCTGCAGAAGAGGCACAGCTCAACTTTTTTGCCCTGGCTCTTCGGCTGTGGCAGCAGAGGCCAACCGTTCATGCTCTACTCCCTGGGATGCTGGGCAGCCGAGCACGGGTGCCAAAGTGGTTCCATTGTAATGGACATTGAGTTGGGAAATGGAGGAGCGACCGCAATGCGGATGGCACCGTTGCAAAGCTGACTTTCTGCAGAAGAGGCACATCTCAAGTTTTTTGCCCTGGCTCTTTGGCTGTGGGAGCAGAGGCCAACCGTTCGTGCTTTACTCCCTGGGATGCTGCCCAGCCAAGCACGGGTGCCAAAGAGGTTCCAATGTAATGGACTTTAAGTTGGGAAATGGAGGAGTGACAGCAATGCGGATGGCACCGTTGCAAAGCTGACTTTCTGCAGAAGAGGCACAGCTCAAGTTTTTTGCCCTGGCTCTTCGGCTGTGGGAGCAGAGGCCAACCGTTCGTGCTCTACTCCCTGGGATGCTGGGCAGCCGAGCACGGGTGCCAAAGAGGTTCCATTGTAATGGACTTTGAGTTGGGAAATGGAGGAGCGACAGCAATGCAGATGGCACCGTTGCAAAGCTGACGTTCTGCAGAAGAGGCACAGCACAGGTTTTTTGCCCTGGCTCTTGGGCTGTGGGTGTAGATGCGAAGCGTTCGTGCTTTACTCCCTGGGATGCTGGGCAGCCGAGCACGGGTGCCAAAGAGGTTCCATTGTAATGGGCTTTGAGTTGGGAAATGGAGGAGCGACAGCAATGCGGATGGCACCGTTGCAAAGCTGACTTTCTGCAGAAGAGGCACACCTCAAGTTTTTTGCCCTGGCTCTTCGGCTGTGGGAGCAGAGGCCAACCGTTCGTGCTCTACTCCCTGGGATGCTGGGCAGCTGAGCACGGGTGCCAAAGAGGTTCCATTGTAATGGACTTTGAGTTGGGAAATGGAGGAGCGACAGCAATGCGGATGGCACAGTGCCAGGCTGACTTTCTGCAGAAGAGGCAGAGCTCAAGCTTTTTGCCCTGGCTCTTCGGCTGTGGGAGCAGAGGCCAACCGTTCGTGCTCTACTCCCTGGGATGCTGGGCAGCCGAGCACGGGTGCCAAAGAGGTTCCATTGTAATGGACTTTGAGTTGGGAAATGGAGGAGCGACAGCAATGCGGATGGCACCGTTGCAAAGCTGACTTTCTGCAGAAGAGGCACAGCTCAAGTTTTTTGCCCTGGCTCTTCGGCCGTGGGAGCAGAGGCCAACCGTTCGTGCTCTACTCCCTGGGATGCTGGGCAGCCGAGCACGGGTGCCAAAGTGGTTCCATTGTAATGGACTTTGAGTTGGGAAATGGAGGAGCGACAGCAATGCGGATGGCACCGTTGCAAAGCTGACTTTCTGCAGAAGAGGCACAGCTCAAGTTTTTTGCCCTGGCTCTTCGGCCGTGGGAGCAGAGGCCAACCGTTCGTGCTCTACTCCCTGGGATGCTGGGCAGCCGAGCACGGGTGCCAAAGTGGTTCCATTGTAATGGACTTTGAGTTGGGAAATGGAGGAGCGACAGCAATGCGGATGGCACCGTTGCAAAGCTGACTTTCTGCAGAAGAGGCACAGCTCAAGTTTTTTGCCCTGGCTCTTCGGCTGTGGGAGCAGAGGCCAACCGTTCGTGCTCTACACCCTGGGATGCTGGGCAGCCGAGCACGGGTGCCAAAGAAGTTCCATTGTAATGGACTTTGAGTTGGGAAATGGAGCAGACACAGCAGTGCCGATGGCACCGTTGCAAAGCTGACTTTCTGCAGAAGAGGCACAGCTCAAGTTTTTTGCCCTGGCTCTTCGACTGTGGGAGCAGAGGCCAAGCATTCGTGCTTTACTCCCTGGGATGCTGGGCAGCCGAGCACGGGTGCCAAAGAGGTTCCATTGTAATGGAGTTTAAGTTGGGAAATGGAGGAGCGACAGCAATGCGGATGGCACCGTTGCAAAGCTGACTTTCTGCAGAAGAGGCACAGCTCAAGTTTTTTGCCCTGGCTCTTCGGCTGTGGGAGCAGAGGCCAACCGTTCGTGCTCTACTCCCTGGGATGCTGGGCAGCCGAGCACGGGTGCCAAAGAGGTTCCATTGTAATGGACTTTGAGTTGGGAAATGGAGGAGCGACAGCAATGCGGATGGCACCGTTGCCAAGCTGACTTTCTGCAGAAGAGGCACAGCTCAAGTTTTTTGCCCTGGCTCTTCGGCTGTGGGAGCAGAGGCCAACCGTTCGTGCTGTACTTCCTGGGATGCTGGGCAGCCGAGCACGGGTGCCAAAGAGGTTCCATTTTAATGGACTTTGAGTTGGGAAATGGAGGATCGACAGCAATGCGGATGGCACAGTGCCAAGCTGACTTTCTGCAGAAGAGGCACAGCTCAAGTTTTTTGCCCTGGCTCTTCGGCTGTGGGAGCAGAGGCCAACCGTTCGTGCTCTACTCCCTGGGATGCTGGGCAGCTGAGCACGGGTGCCAAAGAGGTTCCATTGTAATGGACTTTTAGTTGAGAAATCGAGGAGCGACAGCAATGCGGATGGCACCGTTGCAAAGCTGACTTTCTGCAGAAGAGGCACAGTCAAGTTTTTTGCCCTGGCTCTTCGGCTGTGGGAGCAGAGGCCAACCGTTCGTGCTCTACTCCCTGGGATGCTGGGCAGCCGAGCACGGGTGCCAAAGTGGTTCCATTGTTATGGACTTTGAGTTGGGAAATGGAGGAGCGACCGCAATGCGGATGGCACCGTTGCAAAGCTGACCTTCTGCAGAAGTGGCACAGCTCAAGCTTTTTGCCCTGGCTCTTCGGCTGTGGGAGCAGAGGCCAACCGTTGGAGCTGTACTCCCTGGTATGCTGGGCAGCCGAGCACGGGTGCCAAAGTGGTTCCATTGTAATGGACATTGAGTTGGGAAATGGAGGAGCGACCGCAATGCGGATGGCACCGTTGCAAAGCTGACTTTCTGCAGAAGAGGCACAGCTCAAGTTTTTTGCCCTGACTCTTCGGCTATGGGAGCAGAGGCCAACCGTTCGTGCTTTACTCCCTGGGATGCTGCCCAGCCAAGCACGGGTGCCAAAGAGGTTCCATTGTAATGGACTTTAAGTTGGGAAATGGAGGAGTGACAGCAATGCGGATGGCACCGTTGCAAAGCTGACGTTCTGCAGAAGAGGCACAGCTCAAGCTTTTTTGCCCTGGCTCTTGGGCTGTGGGAGCAGAGGCCAACCGTTCGTGCTCTACTCCCTGGGATGCTGGGCAGCCGAGCACGGGTGCCAAAGAGGTTCCATTGTAATGGACTTTGAGTTGGGAAATGGAGGAGCAACAGCAATGCGGATGGCAAAGTTGCAAAGCTGACTTTCTGCAGAAGA
Source organism: Psittacula echo (assembly GCF_963264785.1). Lineage (NCBI taxonomy): Eukaryota > Metazoa > Chordata > Aves > Psittaciformes > Psittacidae > Psittacula > Psittacula echo. Next base: position 2,006,077 of record NC_137748.1, read on the forward strand.
GGCACAGCTCAAGTTTTTTGCCCTGGCTCTTCGGCTGTGGCAGCAGAGCCCAGCCGTTCATGCTGTACTCCCTGGGATGCTGGGCAGCCGAGCACGGGTGCCAAAGTGGTTCCATTTTAATGGACTTTGAGTTGGGAAATGGAGGAGCGACAGCAATGCGGATGGCACCGTTGCAAAGCTGACTTTCTGCAGAAGAGGCACAGCTCAAGTTTTTTGCCCTGGCTCTTCGGCTGTGGGAGCAGAGGCCAACCGTTCGTGCTCTACTCCCTGGGATGCTGGGCAGCCGAGCACGGGTGCCAAAGAGGTTCCATTGTAATGGACTTTGAGTTGGGAAGTCGAGGAGCGACAGCAATGCGGATGGCACCGTTGCAAAGCTGACTTTCTGCAGAAGAGGCACAGCTCAACTTTTTTGCCCTGGCTCTTCGGCTGTGGGAGCAGAGGCCAACCGTTCGTGCTCTACTCCCTGGGATGCTGGGCAGCCGAGCACGGGTGCCAAAGTGGTTCCATTGTAATGGACATTGAGTTGGGAAATGGAGGAGCGACCGCAATGCGGATGGCACCGTTGCAAAGCTGACTTTCTGCAGAAGAGGCACAGCTCAAGTTTTTTGCCCTGGCTCTTCGGCTGTGGGAGCAGAGGCCAACCGTTCGTGCTTTACTCCCTGGGATGCTGCCCAGCCAAGCACGGGTGCCAAAGAGGTTCCAATGTAATGGACTTTAAGTTGGGAAATGGAGGAGCGACAGCAATGCGGATGGCACCGTTGCAAAGCTGACTTTCTGCAGAAGAGGCACAGCTCAAGTTTTTTGCCCTGGCTCTTCGGCTGTGGGAGCAGAGGCCAACCGTTGGTGCTCTACTCCCTGGGATGCTGGGCAGCCGAGCACGGGTGCCAAAGAGGTTCCATTGTAATGGACTTTGAGTTGGGAAATGGAGGAGCGACAGCAATGCAGATGGCACCGTTGCAAAGCTGACGTTCTGCAGAAGAGGCACAGCACAGGTTTTTTGCCCTGGCTCTTGGGCTGTGGGTGTAGATGCGAACCGTTCGTGCTTTACTCCCTGGGATGCTGGGCAGCCGAGCACGGGTGCCAAAGAGGTTCCATTGTAATGGAGTTTAAGTTGGGAAATGGAGGAGCGACAGCAATGCGGATGGCACCGTTGACAAGCTGACTTTCTGCAGAAGAGGCACAGCTCAAGTTTTTTGCCCTGGCTCTTCGGCTGTGGGAGCAGAGGCCAACCGTTCGTGCTCTACTCTCTGGGATGCTGGGCATCCGAGCACGGGTGCCAAAGTGGTTCCATTGTAATGGACTGTGAGTTGGGAAATCGAGGAGCGACAGCAATGCGGATGGCACCGTTGCAAAGCTGACTTTCTGCAGAAGAGGCACAGTTCAAGTTTTTTGCCCTGGCTCTTTGTCTGTGGGAGCAGAGACCAACCGTTCGTGCTCTACTCCCTGGGATGCTGGGCAGCCGAGCACGGGTGCCAAAGAGGTTCCATTGTAATGGACTTTGAGTTGGGAAATGGAGGAGCGACAGCAATGCGGTGGCACAGTGCCAAGCTGACTTTCTGCAGAAGAGGCACAGCTCAATTTTTTTGCCCTGGCTCTTCGGCTGTGGGAGCAGAGGCCAACCATTCGTGCTCTACTCCCTGGGATGCTGGGCAGCCGAGCACGGGTGCCAAAGAGTTTCCATTTTAATGGACTTTGAGTTGGGAAATGGAGGAGCGACAGCAATGCGGATGGCACCGTTGCAAAGCTGACTTTCTGCAGAAGAGGCACAGCTCAAGTTTTTTGCCCTGGCTCTTCGGCTGTGGGAGCAGAGGCCAACCGTTCGTGCTCTACTCCCTGGGATGCTGGGCAGCCGAGCACGGGTGCCAAAGAGGTTCCATTGTAATGGACTTTGAGTTGGGAAGTCGAGGAGCGACAGCAATGCGGATGGCACCGTTGCAAAGCTGACTTTCTGCAGAAGAGGCACAGCTCAAGTTTTTTGCCCTGGCTCTTCGGCTGTGGGAGCAGAGGCCAACCGTTCGTGCTCTACTCCCTGGGATGCTGGGCAGCCGAGCACGGGTGCCAAAGTGGTTCCATTGTAATGGACATTGAGTTGGGAAATGGAGGAGCGACCGCAATGCGGATGGCACCGTTGCAAAGCTGACTTTCTGCAGAAGAGGCACAGCTCAAGTTTTTTGCCCTGGCTCTTCGGCTGTGGGAGCAGAGGCCAACCGTTCGTGCTTTACTCCCTGGGATGCTGCCCAGCCAAGCACGGGTGCCAAAGAGGTTCCATTGTAATGGACTTTAAGTTGGGAAATGGAGGAGTGACAGCAATGCGGATGGCACCGTTGCAAAGCTGACTTTCTGCAGAAGAGACACAGCTCAAGTTTTTTGCCCTGGCTCTTCGGCTGTGGGAGCAGAGGCCAACCGTTCGTGCTCTACTCCCTGGGATGCTGGGCAGCCGAGCACGGGTGCCAAAGAGGTTCCATTGTAATGGACTTTGAGTTGGGAAATGGAGGAGCGACAGCAATGCAGATGGCACCGTTGCAAAGCTGACGTTCTGCAGAAGAGGCACAGCACAGGTTTTTTGCCCTGGCTCTTGGGCTGTGGGTGTAGATGCGAACCGTTCGTGCTTTACTCCCTGGGATGCTGGGCAGCCGAGAACGGGTGCCAAAGAGGTTCCATTGTAATGGGCTTTGAGTTGGGAAATGGAGGAGCGACAGCAATGCGGATGGCACCGTTGACAAGCTGACTTTCTGCAGAAGAGGCACAGCTCAAGTTTTTTGCCCTGGCTCTTCGGCTGTGGGAGCAGAGGCCAACCGTTCGTGCTCTACTCCCTGGGATGCTGGGCAGCCGAGCACGGGTGCCAAAGAGTTTCCATTTTAATGGACTTTGAGTTGGGAAATGGAGGAGCGAGAGCAATGCGGATGGCACCGTTGCAAAGCTGACTTTCTGCAGAAGAGGCACAGCTCAAGTTTTTTGCCCTGGCTCTTCGGCTGTGGGAGCAGAGGCCAACCGTTCGTGCTCTACTCCCTGGGATGCTTGGCAGCCGAGCACGGGTGCCAAAGAGGTTCCATTGTAATGGACTTTGAGTTGGGAAATCGAGGAGCGACAGCAATGCGGATGGCACAGTGCCAAGCTGACCTTCTGCAGAAGAGGCACAGCTCAAGTCTTTTGCCCTGGCTCTTCGGCTGTGGGAGCAGAGGCCAACCGTTCGTGCTCTACTCCCTGGGATGCTGGGCAGCCGAGCACGGGTGCCAAAGAGGTTCCATTGTAATGGACTTTGAGTTGGGAAATCGAGGAGCGACAGCAATGCGGATGGCACCGTTGCAAAGCTGACTTTCTGCAGAAGAGGCACAGCTCAAGTTTTTTGCCCTGGCTCTTCAGCTGTGGGAGCAGAGGCCAACCGTTCGTGCTCTACTCCCTGGGATGCTGGGCAGCCGAGCACGGGTGCCAAAGAGGTTCCATTGTAATGGGCTTTGAGTTGGGAAGTTGAGGAGCGACAGCAATGCGGATGGCACAGTGCCAAGCTGACTTTCTGCAGAAGAGGCACAGCTCAAGTTTTTTGCCCTGGCTCTTCAGCTGTGGGAGCAGAGGCCAACCGTTCGTGCTCTACTCCCTGGGATGCTGGGCAGCCGAGCACGGGTGCCAAAGAGGTTCCATTGTAGTGGACTTGAGTTTGGAAATGGAGGAGCAACAGCAATGCGGATGGCACCGTTGCAAAGCTGACTTTCTGCAGAAGAGGCACAGCTCAAGTTTTTTGCCCTGGCTCTTCGGCTGTGGGAGCAGAGGCCAAGCATTCGTGCTCTACTCCCTGGGATGCTGGGCAGCCGAGCACGGGTGCCAAAGAGGTTCCATTGTAATGGACTTTGAGTTGGGAAATGGAGGAGCGACAGCAATGCGGATGGCACCGTTGCAAAGCTGACTTTCTGCAGAAGAGGCACAGCTCAAGTTTTTTGCCCTGGCTCTTCGGCTGTGGGAACAGAGGCCAATCGTTCGTGCTCTACTCCCTGGGATGCTGGGCATCCGAGCACGGGGGCCAAAGTGGTTCCATTTTAATGGACTGTGAGTTGGGAAATCGAGGAGCGACAGCAATGCGGATGGCACCGTTGCAAAGCTGACTTTCTGCAGAAGAGGCACAGCTCAAGTTTTTTGCCCTGGCTCTTCGGCTGTGGGAGCAGAGGCCAATCGTTCGTGCTCTACTCCCTGGGATGCTGGGCAGCCGAGCACGGGTGCCAAAGAGGTTCCATTGTAATGGACTTTGAGTTGGGAAATGGAGGAGCGACAGCAATGCGGTGGCACAGTGCCAAGCTGACTTTCTGCAGAAGAGGCACAGCTCAATTTTTTTGCCCTGGCTCTTCGGCTGTGGGAGCAGAGGCCAACCATTCGTGCTCTACTCCCTGGGATGCTGGGCAGCCGAGCACGGGAGCCAAAGAGTTTCCATTGTAATGGACATTGAGTTGGGAAATGGAGGAGCGACAGCAATGCGGATGGCACCGTTGCAAAGCTGACTTTCTGCAGAAGAGGCAGAGCTCAAGTCTTTTGCCCTGGCTCTTCGGCTGTGGGAGCAGAGGCCAACCGTTCGTGCTCTACTCCCTGGGATGCTGGGCAGCCGAGCACGGGTGCCAAAGAGGTTCCATTGTAATGGACTTTGAGTTGGGAAGTCGAGGAGCGACAGCAATGCGGATGGCACCGTTGCAAAGCTGACTTTCTGCAGAAGAGGCACAGCTCAAGTTTTTTGCCCTGGCTCTTCAGCTGTGGGAGCAGAGGCCAACCGTTCGTGCTCTACTCCCTGGGATGCTGGGCAGCCGAGCACGGGTGCCAAAGTGGTTCCATTGTAATGGACATTGAGTTGGGAAATGGAGGAGCGACCGCAATGCGGATGGCACCGTTGCCAAGCTGACTTTCTGCAGAAGAGGCACAGCTCAAGTTTTTTGCCCTGGCTCTTCGGCCGTGGGAGCAGAGGCCAACCGTTCGTGCTCTACTCCCTGGGATGCTGGGCAGCCGAGCACGGGTGCCAAAGTGGTTCCATTGTAATGGACTGTGAGTTGGGAAATGGAGGAGCGACAGCAATGCGGATGGCACCGTTGCAAAGCTGACTTTCTGCAGAAGAGGCACAGTTCAAGTTTTTTGCCCTGGCTCTTTGTCTGTGGGAGCAGAGACCAACCGTTCGTGCTCTACTCCCTGGGATGCTGGGCAGCCGAGCACGGGTGCCAAAGAGGTTCCATTGTAATGGACTTTGAGTTGGGAAATGGAGGAGCGACAGCAATGCGGTGGCACAGTGCCAAGCTGACTTTCTGCAGAAGAGGCACAGCTCAATTTTTTTGCCCTGGCTCTTCGGCTGTGGGAGCAGAGGCCAACCATTCGTGCTCTACTCCCTGGGATGCTGGGCAGCCGAGCACGGGTGCCAAAGAGTTTCCATTTTAATGGACTTTGAGTTGGGAAATGGAGGAGCGACAGCAATGCGGATGGCACCGTTGCAAAGCTGACTTTCTGCAGAAGAGGCACAGCTCAAGTTTTTTGCCCTGGCTCTTCGGCTGTGGGAGCAGAGGCCAACCGTTCGTGCTCTACTCCCTGGGATGCTGGGCAGCCGAGCACGGGTGCCAAAGAGGTTCCATTGTAATGGACTTTGAGTTGGGAAGTCGAGGAGCGACAGCAATGCGGATGGCACCGTTGCAAAGCTGACTTTCTGCAGAAGAGGCACAGCTCAAGTTTTTTGCCCTGGCTCTTCGGCTGTGGGAGCAGAGGCCAACCGTTCGTGCTCTACTCCCTGGGATGCTGGGCAGCCGAGCACGGGTGCCAAAGTGGTTCCATTGTAATGGACATTGAGTTGGGAAATGGAGGAGCGACCGCAATGCGGATGGCACCGTTGCAAAGCTGACTTTCTGCAGAAGAGGCACAGCTCAAGTTTTTTGCCCTGGCTCTTCGGCTGTGGGAGCAGAGGCCAACCGTTCGTGCTTTACTCCCTGGGATGCTGCCCAGCCAAGCACGGGTGCCAAAGAGGTTCCATTGTAATGGACTTTAAGTTGGGAAATGGAGGAGTGACAGCAATGCGGATGGCACCGTTGCTAAGCTGACTTTCTGCAGAAGAGACACAGCTCAAGTTTTTTGCCCTGGCTCTTCGGCTGTGGGAGCAGAGGCCAACCGTTCGTGCTCTACTCCCTGGGATGCTGGGCAGCCGAGCACGGGTGCCAAAGAGGTTCCATTGTAATGGACTTTGAGTTGGGAAATGGAGGAGCGACAGCAATGCAGATGGCACCGTTGCAAAGCTGACGTTCTGCAGAAGAGGCACAGCACAGGTTTTTTGCCCTGGCTCTTGGGCTGTGGGTGTAGATGCGAACCGTTCGTGCTTTACTCCCTGGGATGCTGGGCAGCCGAGCACGGGTGCCAAAGAGGTTCCATTGTAATGGGCTTTGAGTTGGGAAATGGAGGAGCGACAGCAATGCGGATGGCACCGTTGACAAGCTGACTTTCTGCAGAAGAGGCACAGCTCAAGTTTTTTGCCCTGGCTCTTCGGCTGTGGGAGCAGAGGCCAACCGTTCGTGCTCTACTCCCTGGGATGCTGGGCAGCCGAGCACGGGTGCCAAAGAGTTTCCATTTTAATGGACTTTGAGTTGGGAAATGGAGGAGCGACAGCAATGCGGATGGCACCGTTGCAAAGCTGACTTTCTGCAGAAGAGGCACAGCTCAAGTTTTTTGCCCTGGCTCTTCGGCTGTGGGAGCAGAGGCCAACCGTTCGTGCTCTACTCCCTGGGATGCTTGGCAGCCGAGCACGGGTGCCAAAGAGGTTCCATTGTAATGGACTTTGAGTTGGGAAATCGAGGAGCGACAGCAATGCGGATGGCACAGTGCCAAGCTGACCTTCTGCAGAAGAGGCACAGCTCAAGTCTTTTGCCCTGGCTCTTCGGCTGTGGGAGCAGAGGCCAACCGTTCGTGCTCTACTCCCTGGGATGCTGGGCAGCCGAGCACGGGTGCCAAAGAGGTTCCATTGTAATGGACTTTGAGTTGGGAAATCGAGGAGCGACAGCAATGCGGATGGCACCGTTGCAAAGCTGACTTTCTGCAGAAGAGGCACAGCTCAAGTTTTTTGCCCTGGCTCTTCAGCTGTGGGAGCAGAGGCCAACCGTTCGTGCTCTACTCCCTGGGATGCTGGGCAGCCGAGCACGGGTGCCAAAGAGGTTCCATTGTAATGGGCTTTGAGTTGGGAAGTTGAGGAGTGACAGCAATGCGGATGGCACAGTGCCAAGCTGACTTTCTGCAGAAGAGGCACAGCTCAAGTTTTTTGCCCTGGCTCTTCAGCTGTGGGAGCAGAGGCCAACCGTTCGTGCTCTACTCCCTGGGATGCTGGGCAGCCGAGCACGGGTGCCAAAGAGGTTCCATTGTAGTGGACTTGAGTTTGGAAATGGAGGAGCAACAGCAATGCGGATGGCACCGTTGCAAAGCTGACTTTCTGCAGAAGAGGCACAGCTCAAGTTTTTTGCCCTGGCTCTTCGGCTGTGGGAGCAGAGGCCAAGCATTCGTGCTCTACTCCCTGGGATGCTGGGCAGCCGAGCACGGGTGCCAAAGAGGTTCCATTGTAATGGACTTTGAGTTGGGAAATGGAGGAGCGACAGCAATGCGGATGGCACCGTTGCAAAGCTGACTTTCTGCAGAAGAGGCACAGCTCAAGTTTTTTGCCCTGGCTCTTCGGCTGTGGGAACAGAGGCCAATCGTTCGTGCTCTACTCCCTGGGATGCTGGGCATCCGAGCACGGGGGCCAAAGTGGTTCCATTTTAATGGACTGTGAGTTGGGAAATCGAGGAGCGACAGCAATGCGGATGGCACCGTTGCAAAGCTGACTTTCTGCAGAAGAGGCACAGCTCAAGTTTTTTGCCCTGGCTCTTCGGCTGTGGGAGCAGAGGCCAATCGTTCGTGCTCTACTCCCTGGGATGCTGGGCAGCCGAGCACGGGTGCCAAAGAGGTTCCATTGTAATGGACTTTGAGTTGGGAAATGGAGGAGCGACAGCAATGCGGTGGCACAGTGCCAAGCTGACTTTCTGCAGAAGAGGCACAGCTCAATTTTTTTGCCCTGGCTCTTCGGCTGTGGGAGCAGAGGCCAACCATTCGTGCTCTACTCCCTGGGATGCTGGGCAGCCGAGCACGGGAGCCAAAGAGTTTCCATTGTAATGGACATTGAGTTGGGAAATGGAGGAGCGACAGCAATGCGGATGGCACCGTTGCAAAGCTGACTTTCTGCAGAAGAGGCAGAGCTCAAGTTTTTTGCCCTGGCTCTTCGGCTGTGGGAGCAGAGGCCAACCGTTCGTGCTCTACTCCCTGGGATGCTGGGCAGCCGAGCACGGGTGCCAAAGAGGTTCCATTGTAATGGACTTTGAGTTGGGAAGTCGAGGAGCGACAGCAATGCGGATGGCACCGTTGCAAAGCTGACTTTCTGCAGAAGAGGCACAGCTCAAGTTTTTTGCCCTGGCTCTTCGGCTGTGGGAGCAGAGGCCAACCGTTCGTGCTCTACTCCCTGGGATGCTGGGCAGCCGAGCACGGGTGCCAAAGTGGTTCCATTGTAATGGACATTGAGTTGGGAAATGGAGGAGCGACCGCAATGCGGATGGCACCGTTGCCAAGCTGACTTTCTGCAGAAGAGGCACAGCTCAAGTTTTTTGCCCTGGCTCTTCGGCCGTGGGAGCAGAGGCCAACCGTTCGTGCTCTACTCCCTGGGATGCTGGGCAGCCGAGCACGGGTGCCAAAGTGGTTCCATTGTAATGGACTTTGAGTTGGGAAATGGAGGAGCGACAGCAATGCGGATGGCACCGTTGCAAAGCTGACCTTCTGCAGAAGAGGCACAGCTCAAGCTTTTTGCCCTGGCTCTTCGGCTGTGGGAGCAGAGGCCAACCGTTCGTGCTTTACTCCCTGGGATGCTGGGCAGCCGAGCACGGGTGCCAAAGATGTTCCATTGTAATGGACTTTGAGTTGGGAAATGGAGGAGCGACAGCAATGCGGATGGCACCGTTGCAAAGCTGACCTTCTGCAGAAGAGGCACAGCTCAAGCTTTTTGCCCTGACTCTTCGGCTGTGGGAGCAGAGGCCAACCGTTCGTGCTTTACTCCCTGGGATGCTGCCCAGCCAAGGACGGGTGCCAAAGATGTTCCATTGTAATGGACTTTAAGTTGGGAAATGGAGGAGTGACAGCAATGCGGATGGCACCGTTGCAAAGCTGACTTTCTGCAGAAGAGGCACAGCTCAAGCTTTTTTGCCCTGGCTCTTGGACTGTGGGAGCAGAGGCCAACCGTTCGTGCTCTACTCCCTGGGATGCTGGGCAGCCGAGCACGGGTGCCAAAGAGGTTCCATTGTAATGGACTTTGAGTTGGGAAATGGAGGAGCAACAGCAATGCGGATGGCAAAGTTGCAAAGCTGACTTTCTGCAGAAGAGGCACAGCTCAAGTTTTTTGCCCTGGCTCTTCGGCTGTGGCAGCAGAGGCCAACCGTTCATGCTCTACTCCCTGGGATGCTGGGCAGCCGAGCACGGGTGCCAAAGTGGTTCCATTTTAATGGACTTTGAGTTGGGAAATGGAGGAGCGACAGCAATGCGGATGGCACCGTTGCAAAGCTGACTTTCTGCAGAAGAGGCACAGCTCAAGTTTTTTGCCCTGGCTCTTCGGCTGTGGGAGCAGAGGCCAAGCGTTTGTGCTCTACTCCCTGGGATGCTGGGCAGCCGAGCACGGGTGCCAAAGAGGTTCCATTGTAATGGACTTTGAGTTGGGAAGTCGAGGAGCGACAGCAATGCGGATGGCACCGTTGCAAAGCTGACTTTCTGCAGAAGAGGCACAGCTCAAGTTTTTTGCCCTGGCTCTTTGTCTGTGGGAGCAGAGGCCAACCGTTCGTGCTCTACTCCCTGGGATGCTGGGCAGCCGAGCACGGGTGCCAAAGAGGTTCCATTGTAATGGACTTTGAGTTGGGAAATGGAGGAGCGACAGCAATGCGGTGGCACAGTGCCAAGCTGACTTTCTGCAGAAGAGGCACAGCTCAATTTTTTTGCCCTGGCTCTTCGGCTGTGGGAGCAGAGGCCAACCATTCGTGCTCTACTCCCTGGGATGCTGGGCAGCCGAGCACGGGTGCCAAAGAGTTTCCATTTTAATGGACTTTGAGTTGGGAAATGGAGGAGCGACAGCAATGCGGATGGCACCGTTGCAAAGCTGACTTTCTGCAGAAGAGGCACAGCTCAAGTTTTTTGCCCTGGCTCTTCGGCTGTGGGAGCAGAGGCCAACCGTTCGTGCTCTACTCCCTGGGATGCTGGGCAGCCGAGCACGGGTGCCAAAGAGGTTCCATTGTAATGGACTTTGAGTTGGGAAATCGAGGAGCGACAGCAATGCGGATGGCACTGTTGCAAAGCTGACTTTCTGCAGAAGAGGCACAGCTCAAGTTTTTTGCCCTGGCTCTTCAGCTGTGGGAGCAGAGGCCAACCGTTCGTGCTCTACTCCCTGGGATGCTGGGCAGCCGAGCACGGGTGCCAAAGAGGTTCCATTGTAATGGGCTTTGAGTTGGGAAGTTGAGGAGCGACAGCAATGCGGATGGCACAGTGCCAAGCTGACTTTCTGCAGAAGAGGCACAGCTCAAGTTTTTTGCCCTGGCTCTTCAGCTGTGGGAGCAGAGGCCAACCGTTCGTGCTCTACTCCCTGGGATGCTGGGCAGCCGAGCACGGGTGCCAAAGAGGTTCCATTGTAGTGGACTTGAGTTGGGAAATGGAGGAGCAACAGCAATGCGGATGGCACCGTTGCAAAGCTGACTTTCTGCAGAAGAGGCACAGCTCAAGTTTTTTGCCCTGGCTCTTTGTCTGTGGGAGCAGAGGCCAACCGTTCGTGCTCTACTCCCTGGGATGCTGGGCAGCCGAGCACGGGTGCCAAAGAGGTTCCATTGTAATGGACTTTGAGTTGGGAAATGGAGGAGCGACAGCAATGCGGATGGCACCGTTGCAAAGCTGACTTTCTGCAGAAGAGGCACAGCTCAAGTTTTTTGCCCTGGCTCTTCGGCTGTGGGAGCAGAGGCCAATCGTTCGTGCTCTACTCCCTGGGATGCTGGGCATCCGAGCACGGGGGCCAAAGTGGTTCCATTTTAATGGACTGTGAGTTGGGAAATCGAGGAGCGACAGCAATGCGGATGGCACCGTTGCAAAGCTGACTTTCTGCAGAAGAGGCACAGCTCAAGTTTTTTGCCCTGGCTCTTCGGCTGTGGGAGCAGAGGCCAATCGTTCGTGCTCTACTCCCTGGGATGCTGGGCAGCCGAGCACGGGTGCCAAAGAGGTTCCATTGTAATGGACTTTGAGTTGGGAAATGGAGGAGCGACAGCAATGCGGTGGCACAGTGCCAAGCTGACTTTCTGCAGAAGAGGCACAGCTCAATTTTTTTGCCCTGGCTCTTCGGCTGTGGGAGCAGAGGCCAACCATTCGTGCTCTACTCCCTGGGATGCTGGGCAGCCGAGCACGGGAGCCAAAGAGTTTCCATTGTAATGGACTTTGAGTTGGGAAATGGAGGAGCGACAGCAATGCGGATGGCACCGTTGCAAAGCTGACTTTCTGCAGAAGAGGCAGAGCTCAAGTTTTTTGCCCTGGCTCTTCGGCTGTGGGAGCAGAGGCCAAGCGTTTGTGCTCTAGTCCCTGGGATGCTGGGCAGCCGAGCACGGGTGCCAAAGAGGTTCCATTGTAATGGACTTTGAGTTGGGAAATCGAGGAACGACAGCAATGTGGATGGCACAGTGCCAAGCTGACATTCTGCAGAAGAGGCACAGCTCAAGTTTTTTGCCCTGGCTCTTCGACTGTGGGAGCAGAGGCCAACCGTTCGTGCTCTACTCCCCTGTATGCTTGGCAGCCGAGCACGGGTGCCAAAGAGGTTCCATTGTAATGGACTTTGAGTTGGGAAATGGAGGAGCGACCGCAATGCGGATGGCACCGTTGCCAAGCTGACTTTCTGCAGAAGAGGCACAGCTCAAGTTTTTTGCCCTGGCTCTTCGGCCGTGGGAGCAGAGGCCAACCGTTCGTGCTCTACTCCCTGGGATGCTGGGCAGCCGAGCACGGGTGCCAAAGAGGTTCCATTGTAATGGACTTTGAGTTGGGAAATGGAGGAGCGACAGCAATGTGGATGGCACCGTTGCAAAGCTGACTTTCTGCAGAAGAGGCACAGCTCAAGTTTTTTGCCCTGGCTCTTCGGCTGTGGGAGCAGAGGCCAACCGTTCGTGCTCTACTCCCTGGGATGCTGGGCAGCCGAGCACGGGTGCCAAAGAGGTTCCATTGTAATGGGCTTTGAGTTGGGAAATGGAGGAGCGACAGCAATGCGGTGGCACAGTGCCAAGCTGACTTTCTGCAGAAGAGGCACAGCTCAAGTTTTTTGCCCTGGCTCTTCGGCCGTGGGAGCAGAGGCCAACCGTTCGTGCTCTACTCCCTGGGATGCTGGGCAGCCGAGCACGGGTGCCAAAGAGGTTCCATTGTAATGGACTTTGAGTTGGGAAATGGAGGAGCGACAGCAATGCGGATGGCACCGTTGCAAAGCTGACTTTCTGCAGAAGAGGCACAGCTCAAGTTTTTTGCCCTGGCTCTTTGGCTGTGGGAGCAGAGGCCAACCGTTCGTGCTCTACTCCCTGGGATGCTGGGCAGCCGAGCACGGGTGCCAAAGAGGTTCCATTGTAATGGAGTTTGAGTTGGGAAATGGAGGAGCGACAGCAATGCGGATGGCACAGTGCCAAGCTGACTTTCTGCAGAAGAGGCACAGCTCAAGTTTTTTGCCCTGGCTCTTCAGCTGTGGGAGCAGAGGCCAACCGTTCGTGCTCTACTCCCTGGGATGCTGGGCAGCCGAGCACGGGTGCCAAAGAGGTTCCATTGTAGTGGACTTGAGTTGGGAAATGGAGGAGCAACAGCAATGCGGATGGCACCGTTGCAAAGCTGACTTTCTGCAGAAGAGGCACAGCTCAAGTTTTTTGCCCTGGCTCTTCGGCTGTGGGAGCAGAGGCCAAGCATTCGTGCTCTACTCCCTGGGATGCTGGGCAGCCGAGCACGGGTGCCAAAGAGGTTCCATTGTAATGGACTTTGAGTTGGGAAATGGAGGAGCGACCGCAATGCGGATGGCACCGTTGCCAAGCTGACTTTCTGCAGAAGAGGCACAGCTCAAGTTTTTTGCCCTGGCTCTTCGGCCGTGGGAGCAGAGGCCAACCGTTCGTGCTCTACTCCCTGGGATGCTGGGCAGCCGAGCACGGGTGCCAAAGAGGTTCCATTGTAATGGACTTTGAGTTGGGAAATGGAGGAGCGACAGCAATGTGGATGGCACCGTTGCAAAGCTGACTTTCTGCAGAAGAGGCACAGCTCAAGTTTTTTGCCCTGGCTCTTCGGCTGTGGGAGCAGAGGCCAACCGTTCGTGCTCTACTCCCTGGGATGCTGGGCAGCCGAGCACGGGTGCCAAAGAGGTTCCATTGTAATGGGCTTTGAGTTGGGAAATGGAGGAGCGACAGCAATGCGGTGGCACAGTGCCAAGCTGACTTTCTGCAGAAGAGGCACAGCTCAAGTTTTTTGCCCTGGCTCTTCGGCCGTGGGAGCAGAGGCCAACCGTTCGTGCTCTACTCCCTGGGATGCTGGGCAGCCGAGCACGGGTGCCAAAGAGGTTCCATTGTAATGGACTTTGAGTTGGGAAATGGAGGAGCGACAGCAATGCGGATGGCACCGTTGCAAAGCTGACTTTCTGCAGAAGAGGCACAGCTCAAGTTTTTTGCCCTGGCTCTTCGGCTGTGGGAGCAGAGGCCAACCGTTCGTGCTCTACTCCCTGGGATGCTGGGCAGCCGAGCACGGGTGCCAAAGAGGTTCCATTGTAATGGAGTTTGAGTTGGGAAATGGAGGAGCGACAGCAATGCGGATGGCACAGTGCCAAGCTGACTTTCTGCAGAAGAGGCACAGCTCAAGTTTTTTGCCCTGGCTCTTCAGCTGTGGGAGCAGAGGCCAACCGTTCGTGCTCTACTCCCTGGGATGCTGGGCAGCCGAGCACGGGTGCCAAAGAGGTTCCATTGTAGTGGACTTGAGTTGGGAAATGGAGGAGCAACAGCAATGCGGATGGCACCGTTGCAAAGCTGACTTTCTGCAGAAGAGGCACAGCTCAAGTTTTTTGCCCTGGCTCTTCGGCTGTGGGAGCAGAGGCCAAGCATTCGTGCTCTACTCCCTGGGATGCTGGGCAGCCGAGCACGGGTGCCAAAGAGGTTCCATTGTAATGGACTTTGAGTTGGGAAATGGAGGAGCGACAGCAATGCGGATGGCACCGTTGCAAAGCTGACTTTCTGCAGAAGAGGCACAGCTCAAGTTTTTTGCCCTGGCTCTTCGGCTGTGGGAGCAGAGGCCAAGCGTTTGTGCTCTACTCCCTGGGATGCTGGGCAGCCGAGCACGGGTGCCAAAGAGGTTCCATTGTAATGGACTTTGAGTTGGGAAGTCGAGGAGCGACAGCAATGCGGATGGCACCGTTGCAAAGCTGACTTTCTGCAGAAGAGGCACAGCTCAAGTTTTTTGCCCTGGCTCTTTGTCTGTGGGAGCAGAGGCCAACCGTTCGTGCTCTACTCCCTGGGATGCTGGGCAGCCGAGCACGGGTGCCAAAGAGGTTCCATTGTAATGGACTTTGAGTTGGGAAATGGAGGAGCGACAGCAATGCGGTGGCACAGTGCCAAGCTGACTTTCTGCAGAAGAGGCACAGCTCAATTTTTTTGCCCTGGCTCTTCGGCTGTGGGAGCAGAGGCCAACCATTCGTGCTCTACTCCCTGGGATGCTGGGCAGCCGAGCACGGGTGCCAAAGAGTTTCCATTTTAATGGACTTTGAGTTGGGAAATGGAGGAGCGACAGCAATGCGGATGGCACCGTTGCAAAGCTGACTTTCTGCAGAAGAGGCACAGCTCAAGTTTTTTGCCCTGGCTCTTCGGCTGTGGGAGCAGAGGCCAACCGTTCGTGCTCTACTCCCTGGGATGCTGGGCAGCCGAGCACGGGTGCCAAAGAGGTTCCATTGTAATGGACTTTGAGTTGGGAAATCGAGGAGCGACAGCAATGCGGATGGCACTGTTGCAAAGCTGACTTTCTGCAGAAGAGGCACAGCTCAAGTTTTTTGCCCTGGCTCTTCAGCTGTGGGAGCAGAGGCCAACCGTTCGTGCTCTACTCCCTGGGATGCTGGGCAGCCGAGCACGGGTGCCAAAGAGGTTCCATTGTAATGGGCTTTGAGTTGGGAAGTTGAGGAGCGACAGCAATGCGGATGGCACAGTGCCAAGCTGACTTTCTGCAGAAGAGGCACAGCTCAAGTTTTTTGCCCTGGCTCTTCAGCTGTGGGAGCAGAGGCCAACCGTTCGTGCTCTACTCCCTGGGATGCTGGGCAGCCGAGCACGGGTGCCAAAGAGGTTCCATTGTAATGGGCTTTGAGTTGGGAAATGGAGGAGCGACAGCAACGCGGATGGCACAGTGCCAAGCTGACTTTCTGCAGAAGAGGCACAGCTCAAGTTTTTTGCCCTGGCTCTTCGGCTGTGGGAGCAGAGGCCAATCGTTCGTGCTCTACTCCCTGGGATGCTGGGCATCCGAGCACGGGGGCCAAAGTGGTTCCATTTTAATGGACTGTGAGTTGGGAAATCGAGGAGCGACAGCAATGCGGATGGCACCGTTGCAAAGCTGACTTTCTGCAGAAGAGGCACAGCTCAAGTTTTTTGCCCTGGCTCTTCGGCTGTGGGAGCAGAGGCCAATCGTTCGTGCTCTACTCCCTGGGATGCTGGGCAGCCGAGCACGGGTGCCAAAGAGGTTCCATTGTAATGGACTTTGAGTTGGGAAATGGAGGAGCGACAGCAATGCGGTGGCACAGTGCCAAGCTGACTTTCTGCAGAAGAGGCACAGCTCAATTTTTTTGCCCTGGCTCTTCGGCTGTGGGAGCAGAGGCCAACCATTCGTGCTCTACTCCCTGGGATGCTGGGCAGCCGAGCACGGGAGCCAAAGAGTTTCCATTGTAATGGACTTTGAGTTGGGAAATGGAGGAGCGACAGCAATGCGGATGGCACCCTTGCAAAGCTGACTTTCTGCAGAAGAGGCAGAGCTCAAGTTTTTTGCCCTGGCTCTTCGGCTGTGGGAGCAGAGGCCAAGCGTTTGTGCTCTAGTCCCTGGGATGCTGGGCAGCCGAGCACGGGTGCCAAAGAGGTTCCATTGTAATGGACTTTGAGTTGGGAAATCGAGGAGCGACAGCAATGTGGATGGCACAGTGCCAAGCTGACATTCTGCAGAAGAGGCACAGCTCAAGTTTTTTGCCCTGGCTCTTCGGCTGTGGGAGCAGAGGCCAACCGTTCGTGCTCTACTCCCCTGTATGCTTGGCAGCCGAGCACGGGTGCCAAAGAGGTTCCATTGTAATGGACTTTGAGTTGGGAAATGGAGGAGCGACCGCAATGCGGATGGCACCGTTGCCAAGCTGACTTTCTGCAGAAGAGGCACAGCTCAAGTTTTTTGCCCTGGCTCTTCGGCCGTGGGAGCAGAGGCCAACCGTTCGTGCTCTACTCCCTGGGATGCTGGGCAGCCGAGCACGGGTGCCAAAGAGGTTCCATTGTAATGGACTTTGAGTTGGGAAATGGAGGAGCGACAGCAATGCGGATGGCACCGTTGCAAAGCTGACTTTCTGCAGAAGAGGCACAGCTCAAGTTTTTTGCCCTGGCTCTTCGGCTGTGGGAGCAGAGGCCAACCGTTCGTGCTCTACTCCCTGGGATGCTGGGCAGCCGAGCACGGGTGCCAAAGAGGTTCCATTGTAATGGGCTTTGAGTTGGGAAATGGAGGAGCGACAGCAATGCGGTGGCACAGTGCCAAGCTGACTTTCTGCAGAAGAGGCACAGCTCAAGTTTTTTGCCCTGGCTCTTCGGCCGTGGGAGCAGAGGCCAACCGTTCGTGCTCTACTCCCTGGGATGCTGGGCAGCCGAGCACGGGTGCCAAAGAGGTTCCATTGTAATGGACTTTGAGTTGGGAAATGGAGGAGCGACAGCAATGCGGATGGCACCGTTGCAAAGCTGACTTTCTGCAGAAGAGGCACAGCTCAAGTTTTTTGCCCTGGCTCTTTGGCTGTGGGAGCAGAGGCCAACCGTTCGTGCTCTACTCCCTGGGATGCTGGGCAGCCGAGCACGGGTGCCAAAGAGGTTCCATTGTAATGGAGTTTGAGTTGGGAAATGGAGGAGCGACAGCAATGCGGATGGCACAGTGCCAAGCTGACTTTCTGCAGAAGAGGCACAGCTCAAGTTTTTTGCCCTGGCTCTTCAGCTGTGGGAGCAGAGGCCAACCGTTCGTGCTCTACTCCCTGGGATGCTGGGCAGCCGAGCACGGGTGCCAAAGAGGTTCCATTGTAGTGGACTTGAGTTGGGAAATGGAGGAGCAACAGCAATGCGGATGGCACCGTTGCAAAGCTGACTTTCTGCAGAAGAGGCACAGCTCAAGTTTTTTGCCCTGGCTCTTCGGCTGTGGGAGCAGAGGCCAAGCATTCGTGCTCTACTCCCTGGGATGCTGGGCAGCCGAGCACGGGTGCCAAAGAGGTTCCATTGTAATGGACTTTGAGTTGGGAAATGGAGGAGCGACAGCAATGCGGATGGCACCATTGCAAAGCTGACTTTCTGCAGAAGAGGCACAGCTCAAGTTTTTTGCCCTGGCTCTTCAGCTGTGGGAGCAGAGGCCAACCGTTCGTGCTCTACTCCCTGGGATGCTGGGCAGCCGAGCACGGGTGCCAAAGAGGTTCCATTGTAATGGGCTTTGAGTTGGGAAATGGAGGAGCGACAGCAATGCGGATGGCACAGTGCCAAGCTGACTTTCTGCAGAAGAGGCACATCTCACGTTTTTTGCCCTGGCTCTTTGGCTGTGGGAGCAGAGGCCAACCGTTCGTGCTCTACTCCCTGGGATGCTGGGCAGCCGAGCACGGGTGCCAAAGAGGTTCCATTGTAATGGACTTTGAGTTGGGAAATGGAGGAGCGACAGCAATGCGGATGGCACCGTTGCAAAGCTGACTTTCTGCAGAAGAGGCACAGCTCAAGTTTTTTGCCCTGGCTCTTCGGCTGTGGGAGCAGAGGCCAACCGTTCGTGCTCTACTCCCTGGGATGCTGGGCAGCCGAGCACGGGTGCCAAAGAGGTTCCATTGTAATGGGCTTTGAGTTGGGAAATGGAGGAGCGACAGCAACGCGGATGGCACAGTGCCAAGCTGACTTTCTGCAGAAGAGGCACATCTCACGTTTTTTGCCCTGGCTCTTTGGCTGTGGGAGCAGAGGCCAACCGTTCGTGCTCTACTCCCTGGGATGCTGGGCAGCCGAGCACGGGTGCCAAAGAGGTTCCATTGTAATGGACTTTGAGTTGGGAAATGGAGGAGCGACAGCAATGCGGATGGCACCGTTGCAAAGCTGACTTTCTGCAGAAGAGGCACAGCTCAAGTTTTTTGCCCTGGCTCTTCGGCTGTGGGAGCAGAGGCCAACCGTTCGTGCTCTACTCCCTGGGATGCTGGGCAGCCGAGCACGGGTGCCAAATAGGTTCCATTGTAATGGACTTTGAGTTGGGAAATGGAGGAGCGACAGCAATGCGGATGGCACCGTTGCAAAGCTGCCTTTCTGCAGAAGAGGCACAGCTCAAGTTTTTTGCCCTGGCTCTTCGGCTGTGGGAGCAGAGGCCAACCGTTCGTGCTCTACTCCCTGGGATGCTGGGCAGCCGAGCACGGGTGCCAAAGAGGTTCCATTGTAATGGACTTTGAGTTCGGAAATGGAGGAGCGACAGCAATGCGGATGGCACCGTTGCAAAGCTGACTTTCTGCAGAAGAGGCACAGCTCAAGTTTTTTGCCCTGGCTCTTCGGCTGTGGGAGCATAGGCCAACCGTTCGTGCTCTACTCCCTGGGATGCTTGGCAGCCGAGCACGGGTGCCAAAGAGGTTCCATTGTAATGGACTTTGAGTTGGGAAATGGAGGAGCGACAGCAATGCGGATGGCACCGTTGCAAAGCTGACTTTCTGCAGAAGAGGCACAGCTCAAGTTTTTTGCCCTGGCTCTTTGGCTGTGGGAGCAGAGGCCAACCGTTCGTGCTCTACTCCCTGGGATGCTGGGCAGCCGAGCACGGGTGCCAAAGAGGTTCCATTGTAATGGGCTTTGAGTTGGGAAATGGAGGAGCGACAGCAATGCGGATGGCACAGTGCCAAGCTGACTTTCTGCAGAAGAGGCACAGCTCAAGTTTTTTGCCCTGGCTCTTCAGCTGTGGGAGCAGAGGCCAACCGTTCGTGCTCTACTCCCTGGGATGCTGGGCAGCCGAGCACGGGTGCCAAAGAGGTTCCATTGTAGTGGACTTGAGTTGGGAAATGGAGGAGCAACAGCAATGCGGATGGCACCGTTGCAAAGCTGACTTTCTGCAGAAGAGGCAGAGCTCAAGTTTTTTGCCCTGGCTCTTGGGCTGTGGGAGCAGAGGCCAAGCATTCGTGCTCTACTCCCTGGGATGCTGGGCAGCCGAGCACGGGTGCCAAAGAGGTTCCATTGTAATGGACTTTGAGTTGGGAAATGGAGGAGCGACAGCAATGCGGATGGCACCATTGCAAAGCTGACTTTCTGCAGAAGAGGCACAGCTCAAGGTTTTTGCCCTGGCTCTTCAGCTGTGGGAGCAGAGGCCAACCGTTCGTGCTCTACTCCCTGGGATGCTGGGCAGCCGAGCACGGGTGCCAAAGAGGTTCCATTGTAATGGGCTTTGAGTTGGGAAATGGAGGAGCGACAGCAACGCGGATGGCACAGTGCCAAGCTGACTTTCTGCAGAAGAGGCACAGCTCACGTTTTTTGCCCTGGCTCTTTGGCTGTGGGAGCAGAGGCCAACCGTTCGTGCTCTACTCCCTGGGATGCTGGGCAGCCGAGCACGGGTGCCAAAGAGGTTCCATTGTAATGGACTTTGAGTTGGGAAATCGAGGACCGACAGCAATGCAGATGGCACCGTTGCCAAGCTGACCTTCTGCAGAAGAGGCACAGCTCAAGTTTTTTGCCCTGGTTCTTCGGCTGTGGGAGCAGAGGCCAACCGTTCGTGCTCTACTCCCTGGGATGCTGGGCAGCCGAGCACGGGTGCCAAAGAGGTTCCATTGTAATGGACTTTGAGTTGGGAAATGGAGGAGCGACAGCAATGCGGATGGCACCGTTGCAAAGCTGACTTTCTGCAGAAGAGGCACAGCTCAAGTTTTTTGCCCTGGCTCTTCGGCTGTGGGAGCAGAGGCCAACCGTTCGTGCTCTACTCCCTGGGATGCTGGGCAGCCGAGCACGGGTGCCAAATAGGTTCCATTGTAATGGACTTTGAGTTGGGAAATGGAGGAGTGACAGCAATGCGGATGGCACCGTTGCAAAGCTGCCTTTCTGCAGAAGAGGCAGAGCTCAAGTTTTTTGCCCTGGCTCTTCGGCTGTGGCAGCAGAGGCCAACCGTTGGTGCTGTACTCCCTGGGATGCTGGGCAGCCGAGCACGGGTGCCAAAGATGTTCCATTGTAATGGACTTTGAGTTCGGAAATGGAGGAGCGACAGCAATGCGGATGGCACCGTTGCAAAGCTGCCTTTCTGCAGAAGAGGCACAGCTCAAGTTTTTTGCTCTGGCTCTTCGGCTGTGGGAGCAGAGGCCAACCGTTCGTGCTCTACTCCCTGGGATGCTGGGCAGCCGAGCACGGGTGCCAAACAGGTTCCATTGTAATGGACTTTGAGTTGGGAAATCGAGGAGTGATAGCAATGCGGATGGCACAGTGCCAAGCTGCCTTTCTGCAGAAGAGGCACAGTTCAAGTTTTTTGCCCTGGCTCTTTGGCTGTGGGAGCAGAGGCCAACCGTTGGTGCTGTACTCCCTGGGATGCTGGGCAGCCGAGCACGAGTGCCAAAGAGGTTCCATTGTAATGGACTTTGAGTTGGGAAATGGAGGAGCGACAGCAATGCGGATGGCACCGTTGCAAAGCTGACTTTCTGCAGAAGAGGCACAGCTCAAGTTTTTTGCCCTGGCTCTTCGGCTGTGGGAGCAGAGGCCAAGCATTCGTGCTTTACTCCCTGGGATGCTGGGCAGCCGAGCATGGGTGCCAAAGAGGTTCCATTGTAATGGACTTTGAGTTGGGAAATGGAGGAGCGACAGCAATGCGGATGGCACCGTTGCAAAGCTGCCTTTCTGCAGAAGAGGCACAGCTCAAGTTTTTTGCCCTGGCTCTTCGGCTGTGGGAGCAGAGGCCAACCGTTCGTGCTCTACTCCCTGGGATGCTGGGCAGCCGAGCACGGGTGCCAAAGAGGTTCCATTGTAATGGACTTTGAGTTCGGAAATGGAGGAGCGACAGCAATGTGGATGGCACCGTTGCAAAGCTGACTTTCTGCAGAAGAGGCACAGCTCAAGTTTTTTGCCCTGGCTCTTCGGCTGTGGGAGCAGAGGCCAACCGTTCGTGCTCTACTCTCTGGGATGCTGGGCAGCCGAGCACGGGTGCCAAAGAGGTTCCATTGTAATGGACTTTGAGTTCGGAAATGGAGGAGCGACAGCAATGCGGATGGCACCGTTGCAAAGCTGACTTTCTGCAGAAGAGGCACAGCTCAAGTTTTTTGCCCTGGCTCTTCGGCTGTGGGAGCAGAGGCCAACCGTTCGTGCTGTACTCCCTGGGATGCTGGGCAGCCGAGCACGGGTGCCAAAGAGGTTCCGTTGTAATGGACTTTGAGTTGGGAAATCGAGGAGTGATAGCAATGCGGATGGCACAGTGCCAAGCTGACTTTCTGCAGAAGAGGCACAGCTCAAGTTTTTTGCCATGGCTCTTTGGCTGTGGGAGCAGAGGCCAACCGTTCGTGCTCTACTCCCTGGGATGCTGGGCAGCCGAGCACGGGTGCCAAAGAGGTTCCATTGTAATGGACTTTGAGTTGGGAAATGGAGGAGCGACAGCAATGCAGATGGCACCGTTGCAAAGCTGACTTTCTGCAGAAGAGGCACAGCTCAAGTTTTTTGCCCTGGCTCTTCGGCTGTGGGAGCAGAGGCCAACCGTTGGTGCTGTACTCCCTGGGATGCTGGGCAGCCGAGCACGGGTGCCAAAGAGGTTCCATTGTTATGGACTTTGAGTTGGGAAATGGAGGAGCGACAGCAATGCGGATGGCACCGTTGCAAAGCTGACTTTCTGCAGAAGAGGCTCAGCTCGAGTTTTTTGCCCTGGCTCTTCGGCTGTGGGAGCAGAGGCCAACCGTTCGTGCTCTACTCCCCGGTATGCTTGGCAGCCGAGCACAGGTGCCAAAGAGGTTCCATTGTAATGGACTTTGAGTTGGGAAATGGAGGAGCGACAGCAATTCGGATGGCACCGTTGCAAAGCTGACTTTCTGCAGAAGAGGCACAGCTCAAGTTTTTTGCCCTGGCTCTTCGGCTGTGGGAGCAGAGGCCAACCGTTCGTGCTCTATTCCCTGGGATGCTGGGCAGCCGAGCACGGGTGCCAAAGAGGTTCCATTGTAATGGACTTTGAGTTGGGAAATGGAGGAGCGACAGCAATGTGGATGGCACCGTTGCAAAGCTGCCTTTCTGCAGAAGAGGCACAGCTCAAGTTTTTTGCCCTGGCTCTTCGGCTGTGGGAGCAGAGGCCAACCGTTCGTGCTCTACTCCCTGGGATGCTGGGCATCCGAGCACGGGTGCCAAAGTGGTTCCATTGTAATGGACTGTGAGTTGGGAAATGGAGGAGCGACAGCAATGTGGATGGCACCGTTGCAAAGCTGACTTTCTGCAGAAGAGGCACAGTTCAAGTTTTTTGCCCTGGCTCTTCGGCTGTGGGAGCAGAGGCCAACCGTTCGTGCTCTACTCCCTGGGATGCTGGGCAGCCGAGCACGGGTGCCAAAGAGGTTCCATTGTAATGGACTTTGAGTTGGGAAATGGAGGAGCGACAGCAATGCGGATGGCACCGTTTCAAAGCTGACTTTCTGCAGAAGAGGTACAGCTCAAGTTTTTTGCCCTGGCTCTTCGGCTGTGGGAGCAGAGGCCAACCATTCGTGCTCTACTCCCTGGGATGATGGGCAGCTGAGCATGGATGCCAAAGAGGTTCCATTGTAATGGACTTTGAGTTGGGAAGTTGAGGAGTGACAGCAATGCGGATGGCACCGTTGCAAAGCTGCCTTTCTGCAGAAGAGGCACAGCTCAAGTTTTTTGCCCTGGCTCTTCGGCTGTGGGAGCAGAGGCCAACCGTTCGTGCTCTACTGCCTGGGATGCTGGGCAGCCGAGCACGGGTGCCAAAGATGTTCCATTGTAATGGACTGTGAGTTGGGAAATGGAGGAGCGACAGCAATGCGGATGGCACCATTGCCAAACTGACTTTCTGCAGAAGAGGCACAGCTCAGGTTTTTTGCCCTGGCTCTTCGGCTGTGGCAGCAGAGGCCAACCGTTCGTGCTCTACTCTCTGGGATGCTGGGCAGCCGAGAACGGGTGCCAAAGAGGTTCCATTGTAATGGACTTTGAGTTGGGAAATGGAGGAGCGACAGCAATGCGGATGGCACCGTTGCAAAGCTGACTTTCTGCAGAAGAGGCACAGCTCAAGTTTTTTGCCCTGGCTCTTCGGCTGTGGGAGCAGAGGCCAACCATTCGTGCTCTACTCCCTGGGATGATGGGCAGCTGAGCACGGGTGCCAAAGAGGTTCCATTGTAATGGACTTTGAGTTGGGAAGTTGAGGAGCGACAGCAATGCGGATGGCATCGTTGCAAAGCTGCCTTTCTGCAGAAGAGGCACAGCTCAAGTTTTTTGCCCTGGCTCTTCGGCTGTGGGAGCAGAGGCCAACCGTTCGTGCTCTACTCCCTGGGATGCTGGGCAGCCGAGCACGGGTGCCAAAGATGTTCCATTGTAATGGACTTTGAGTTGGGAAATGGAGGAGCGACAGCAATGCAGATGGCACAGTGCCAAGCTGACTTTCTGCAGAAGAGGCACAGCTCAAGTTTTTTGCCCTGGCTCTTCGGCTGTGGGAGCAGAGGCCAACCGTTCGTGCTCTACTCTCTGGGATGCTGGGCAGCCGAGAACGGGTGCCAAAGAGGTTCCATTGTAATGAACTTTGAGTTGGGAAATGGAGGAGCGACAGCAATGCGGATGGCACCGTTGCAAAGCTGACCTTCTGCAGAAGAGGCACAGCTCAAGTTTTTTGCCCTGGCTCTTCGGCTGTGGGAGCAGAGACCAACCGTTCGTGCTTTACTCCCTGGGATGCTTGGCAGCCGAGCATGGGTGCCAAAGAGGTTCCATTGTAATGGAGTTTAAGTTGGGAAATCGAGGAGTGACAGCAATGCGGATGGCACCGTTGCCAAGCTGACTTTCTGCAGAAGAGGCACAGCTCAAGTTTTTTGCCCTGGCTCTTCGGCTGTGGGAGCAGAGGCCAACCATTCGTGCTCTACTCCCTGGGATGCTGGGCAGCCAAGCACGGGTGCCAAAGAGGTTCCATTGTAATGGACTTTGATTTGGGAAATGGAGGAGCGACAGCAATGCGGATGGCACGTTTCAAAGCTGACCTTCTGCAGAAGAGGCACAGCTCAAGTTTTTTGCCCTGGCTCTTTGGCTGTGGGAGCAGAGGCCAACCGTTCGTGCTCTACTCCCTGGGATGCTGGGCAGCCGAGCAGGGGTGCCAAAGAGGTTCCATTGTAATGGACTTTGAGTTGGGAAATGGAGGAGCGACAGCAATGCGGATGGCACCGTTGCAAAGCTGACTTTCTGCAGAAGAGGCACAGCTCAAGTTTTTTGCCCTGGCTCTTCGGCTGTGGCAGCAGAGGCCAACCGTTCGTGCTCTACTCCCTGGGATGCTGGGCAGCCGAGCACGGGTGCCAAAGTAGTTCCATTGTAATGGACTTTGAGTTGGGAAATGGAGGAGCGACAGCAATGCAGATGGCACCGTTGCAAAGCTGACTTTCTGCAGAAGAGGCACAGCTCAAGTTTTTTGCCCTGGCTCTTCGGCTGTGGGAGCAGAGGCCAACCGTTCGTGCTCTACTCCCTGGGATGCTGGGCAGCCGAGCACGGGTGCCAAAGAGGTTCCATTGTAATGGACTTTGAGTTGGGAAATCGAGGAGTGATAGCAATGCGGATGGCACAGTGCCAAGCTGACTTTCTGCAGAAGAGGCACAGCTCAAGTGTTTTGCCATGGCTCTTTGGCTGTGGGAGCAGAGGCCAACCGTTCGTGCTCTACTCCCTGGGATGCTGGGCAGCCGAGCACGGGTGCCAAAGAGGTTCCATTGTAATGGACTTTGAGTTGGGAAATCGAGGAGCGACAGCAATGCGGATGGCACCGTTGCAAAGCTGACTTTCTGCAGAAGAGGCACAGCTCAAGTTTTTTGCCCTGGCTCTTCGGCTGTGGGAGCAGAGGCCAACCGTTCGTGCTCTACTCCCTGGGATGCTGGGCAGCCGAGCACGGGTGCCAAAGAGGTTCCATTGTAATGGACTTTGAGTTGGGAAATGGAGGAGCGACAGCAATGCGGATGGCACCGTTGCAAAGCTGACTTTCTGCAGAAGAGGCACAGCTCGAGTTTTTTGCCCTGGCTCTTCGGCTGTGGGAGCAGAGGCCAACCGTTCGTGCTCTACTCCCCGGTATGCTTGGCAGCCAAGCACGGGTGCCAAAGAGGTTCCATTGTAATGGACTTTGAGTTGGGAAATGGAGGAGCGACAGCAATTCGGATGGCACCGTTGCAAAGCTGACTTTCTGCAGAAGAGGCACAGCTCAAGTTTTTTGCCCTGGCTCTTCGGCTGTGGGAGCAGAGGCCAACCGTTCGTGCTCTATTCCCTGGGATGCTGGGCAGCCGAGCACGGGTGCCAAAGAGGTTCCATTGTAATGGACTTTGAGTTGGGAAATGGAGGAGCGACAGCAATGCGGATGGCACCGTTGCAAAGCTGCCTTTCTACAGAAGAGGCACAGCTCAAGTTTTTTGCCCTGGCTCTTCGGCTGTGGGAGCAGAGGCCAACCGTTCGTGCTCTACTCCCTGGGATGCTGGGCAGCCGAGCACGGGTGCCAAAGTGGTTCCATTGTAATGGACTGTGAGTTGGGAAATGGAGGAGCGACAGCAATGTGGATGGCACCGTTGCAAAGCTGACTTTCTGCAGAAGAGGCACAGTTTAAGTTTTTTGCCCTGGCTCTTCGGCTGTGGGAGCAGAGGCCAACCGTTCGTGCTCTACTCCCTGGGATGCTGGGCAGCCGAGCACGGGTGCCAAAGAGGTTCCATTGTAATGGACTTTGAGTTGGGAAATGGAGGAGCGACAGCAATGCGGATGGCACCGTTGACAAGCTGACTTTCTGCAGAAGAGGCACAGCTCAAGTTTTTTGCCCTGGCTCTTCGGCTGTGGGAGCAGAGGCCAACCATTCGTGCTCTACTCCCTGGGATGATGGGCAGCTGAGCATGGATGCCAAAGAGGTTCCATTGTAATGGACTTTGAGTTGGGAAATGGAGGAGCGACAGCAATGCGGATGGCACCGTTGCAAAGCTGACTTTCTGCAGAAGAGGCACAGCTCAAGTTTTTTGCCCTGGCTCTTCGTCTGTGGGAGCAGAGGCCAACCGTTCGTGCTCTACTGCCTGGGATGCTGGGCAGCCGAGCACGGGTGCCAAAGATGTTCCATTGTAATGGACTTTGAGTTGGGAAATGGAGGAGCGACAGCAATGCGGATGGCACCATTGCCAAACTGACTTTCTGCAGAAGAGGCACAGCTCAGGTTTTTTGCCCTGGCTCTTCGGCTGTGGCAGCAGAGGCCAACCGTTCGTGCTCTACTCTCTGGGATGCTGGGCAGCCGAGAACGGGTGCCAAAGAGGTTCCATTGTAATGGACTTTGAGTTGGGAAATGGAGGAGCGACAGCAATGCGGATGGCACCGTTGCAAAGCTGACTTTCTGCAGAAGAGGCACAGCTCAAGTTTTTTGCACTGGCTCTTCGGCTGTGGGAGCAGAGTCCAACCATTCGTGCTCTACTCCCTGGGATGATGGGCAGCAGAGCACGAGTGCCAAAGAGGTTCCATTGTAATGGACTTTGAGTTGGGAAGTTGAGGAGCGACAGCAATGCGGATGGCATCGTTGCAAAGCTGCCTTTCTGCAGAAGAGGCACAGCTCAAGTTTTTTGCCCTGGCTCTTCGGCTGTGGGAGCAGAGGCCAACCGTTCGTGCTCTACTCCCTGGGATGCTGGGCAGCCGAGCACGGGTGCCAAAGATGTTCCATTGTAATGGACTTTGAGTTGGGAAATGGAGGAGCGACAGCAATGCGGATGGCACAGTGCCAAGCTGACTTTCTGCAGAAGAGGCACAGCTCAAGTTTTTTGCCCTGGCTCTTCGGCTGCGGGAGCAGAGGCCAACCGTTCGTGCTCTACTCTCTGGGATGCTGGGCAGCCGAGAACGGGTGCCAAAGAGGTTCCATTGTAATGAACTTTGAGTTGGGAAATGGAGGAGCGACAGCAATGCGGATGGCACCGTTGCAAAGCTGACCTTCTGCAGAAGAGGCACAGCTCAAGTTTTTTGCCATGGCTCTTCGGCTGTGGGAGCAGAGACCAACCGTTCGTGCTTTACTCCCTGTGATGCTTGGCAGCCGAGCATGGGTGCCAAAGAGGTTCCATTGTAATGGAGTTTAAGTTGGGAAATCGAGGAGTGACAGCAATGCGGATGGCACCGTTGCCAAGCTGACTTTCTGCAGAAGAGGCACAGCTCAAGTTTTTTGCCCTGGCTCTTCGGCTGTGGGAGCAGAGGCCAACCATTCGTGCTCTACTCCCTGGGATGATGGGCAGCCAAGCACGGGTGCCAAAGAGGTTCCATTGTAATGGACTTTGATTTGGGAAATGGAGGAGCGACAGCAATGCGGATGGCACGTTTCAAAGCTGACCTTCTGCAGAAGAGGCACAGCTCAAGTTTTTTGCCCTGGCTCTTTGGCTGTGGGAGCAGAGGCCAACCGTTCGTGCTCTACTCCCTGGGATGCTGGGCAGCCGAGCAGGGGTGCCAAAGAGGTTCCATTGTAATGGACTTTGAGTTGGGAAATGGAGGAGCGACAGCAATGCGGATGGCACCGTTGCAAAGCTGACTTTCTGCAGAAGAGGCACAGCTCAAGTTTTTTGCCCTGGCTCTTCGGCTGTGGCAGCAGAGGCCAACCGTTCGTGCTCTACTCCCTGGGATGCTGGGCAGCCTAGCACGGGTGCCAAAGTAGTTCCATTGTAATGGACTTTGAGTTGGGAAATGGAGGAGCGACAGCAATGCAGATGGCACCGTTGCAAAGCTGACTTTCTGCAGAAGAGGCACAGCTCAAGTTTTTTGCCCTGGCTCTTCGGCTGTGGGAGCAGAGGCCAACCGTTCGTGCTCTACTCCCTGGGATGCTGGGCAGCCGAGCACGGGTGCCAAAGAGGTTCCATTGTAATGGACTTTGAGTTGGGAAATGGAGGAGCGACAGCAATGCGGATGGCACGTTTCAAAGCTGACCTTCTGCAGAAGAGGCACAGCTCAAGTTTTTTGCCCTGGCTCTTTGGCTGTGGGAGCAGAGGCCAACCGTTCGTGCTCTACTCCCTGGGATGCTGGGCAGCCGAGCACGGGTGCCAAAGAGGTTCCATTGTAATGGACTTTGAGTTGGGAAATGGAGGAGCGACAGCAATGCGGATGGCACCGTTGCAAAGCTGACTTTCTGCAGAAGAGGCACAGCTCAAGTTTTTTGCCCTGGCTCTTCGGCTGTGGGAGCAGAGGCCAACCGTTCGTGCTCTACTCCCTGGGATGCTGGGCAGCCGAGCATGGGTGCCATAGAGGTTCCATTGTAATGGACTTTGAGTTGGGAAATGGAGGAGCGACAGCAATGCGGATGGCACCGTTGACAAGCTGACTTTCTGCAGAAGAGGCACAGCTCAAGTTTTTTGCCCTGGCTCTTCGGCTGTGGGAGCAGAGGCCAACCATTCGTGCTCTACTCCCTGGGATGATGGGCAGCTGAGCATGGATGCCAAAGAGGTTCCATTGTAATGGACTTTGAGTTGGGAAGTTGAGGAGCGACAGCAATGCGGATGGCACCGTTGCAAAGCTGACTTTCTGCAGAAGAG
The DNA here is from genome assembly GCF_963264785.1 of Psittacula echo. NCBI lineage: Eukaryota > Metazoa > Chordata > Aves > Psittaciformes > Psittacidae > Psittacula > Psittacula echo. Next base: position 2,035,034 of record NC_137748.1, read on the forward strand.
GCACAGCTCAAGTTTTTTGCCCTGACTCTTCGGCTGTGGGAGCAGAGGCCAACCGTTCGTGCTCTACTCCCTGGGATGCTGGGCAGCCGAGCACGGGTGCCAAAGAGGTTCCATTGTAATGGACTTTGAGTTGGGAAATGGAGGAGCGACAGCAATGCGGATGGCACCATTGCCAAGCTGACTTTCTGCAGAAGAGGCACAGCTCAAGTTTTTTGCCCTGGCTCTTTGGCTGTGGGAGCAGAGGCCAACCGTTCGTGCTCTACTCTCTGGGATGCTGGGCAGCCGAGAACGGGTGCCAAAGAGGTTCCATTGTAATGAACTTTGAGTTGGGAAATGGAGGAGCGACAGCAATGCGGATGGCACCGTTGCAAAGCTGACCTTCTGCAGAAGAGGCACAGCTCAAGTTTTTTGCCCTGGCTCTTCGGCTGTGGCAGCAGAGACCAACCGTTCGTGCTTTACTCCCTGGGATGCTTGGCAGCCGAGCATGGGTGCCAAAGAGGTTCCATTGTAATGGAGTTTAAGTTGGGAAATCGAGGAGTGACAGCAATGCGGATGGCACCGTTGCCAAGCTGACTTTCTGCAGAAGAGGCACAGCTCAAGTTTTTTGCCCTGGCTCTTCGGCTGTGGGAGCAGAGGCCAACCATTCGTGCTCTACTCCCTGGGATGATGGGCAGTCGAGCACGGGTGCCAAAGAGGTTCCATTGTAATGGACTTTGAGTTGGGAAATGGAGGAGCGACAGCAATGCGGATGGCACCGTTGCAAAGCTGACTTTCTGCAGAAGAGGCACAGCTCAAGTTTTTTGCCCTGGCTCTTCGGCTGTGGGAGCAGAGGCCAACCGTTCGTGCTCTACTCCCTGGGATGCTGGGCAGCCGAGCACGAGTGCCAAACTGGTTCCATTGTAATGGACTTTGAGTTGGGAAATGGAGGAGCGACAGCAATGCGGATGGCACCGCTGCAAAGCTGACTTTCTGCAGAAGAGGCAGAGCTCAAGTTTTTTGCCCTGGCTCTTGGGCTGTGGGAGCAGAGGCCAACCGTTCGTGCTCTACTCCCTGGGATGCTGGGCAGCCGAGCACGGGTGCCAAAGAGGTTCCATTGTAATGGACTTTGAGTTGGGAAATGGAGGAGCGACAGCAATGCGGATGGCACGTTTCAAAGCTGACCTTCTGCAGAAGAGGCACAGCTCAAGTTTTTTGCCCTGGCTCTTCGGCTGTGGGAGCAGAGGCCAACCGTTCGTGCTCTACTCCCTGGGATGCTGGGCAGCCGAGCACGGGTGCCAAAGAGGTTCCATTGTAATGGACTTTGAGTTGGGAAATGGAGGAGCGACAGCAATGCGGATGGCACCGTTGCAAAGCTGACTTTCTGCAGAAGAGGCACAGCTCAAGTTTTTTGCCCTGGCTCTTCGGCTGTGGCAGCAGAGGCCAACCGTTCGTGCTGTACTCCCTGGGATGCTGGGCAGCCGAGCACGGGTGCCAAAGTAGTTCCATTGTAATGGACTTTGAGTTGGGAAATGGAGGAGAGACAGCAATGTGGATGGCACCGTTGCAAAGCTGCCTTTCTGCAGAAGAGGCACAGCTCAAGTTTTTTGCCCTGGCTCTTCGGCTGTGGGAGCAGAGGCCAACCGTTCGTGCTCTACTCCCTGGGATGGTGGGCATCCGAGCACGGGTGCCAAAGTGGTTCCATTGTAATGGACTTTGAGTTGAGAAATGGAGGAGCGACAGCAATGCAGATGGCACCGTTGCAAAGCTGACTTTCTGCAGAAGAGGCACAGTTCAAGTTTTTTGCCCTGGCTCTTCGGCTGTGGGAGCAGAGGCCAACCGTTCGTGCTCTACTCCCTGGGATGCTGGGCAGCCGAGCACGGGTGCCAAAGTGGTTCCATTGTAATGGACTTTGAGTTGGGAAGTTCAGGAGCGACAGCAATGCGGATGGCACCGTTGCAAAGCTGCCTTTCTGCAGAAGACGCACAGCTCAAGTTTTTTGCCCTGGCTCTTCGGCTGTGGGAGCAGAGGCCAACCATTCGTGCTCTACTCCCTGGGATGCTGGGCAGCCGAGCACGAGTGCCAAAGAGGTTCCATTGTAATGGACTTTGAGTTGGGAAATGGAGGAGCGACAGCAATGCGGATGGCACCATTGCCAAGCTGACTTTCTGCAGAAGAGGCACAGCTCAAGTTTTTTGCCCTGGCTCTTCGGCTGTGGGAGCAGAGGCCAACCGTTCGTGCTCTACTCTCTGGGATGCTGGGCAGCCGAGCACGGGTGCCAAAGAGGTTCCATTGTAATGGACTTTGAGTTGGGAAATGGAGGAGCGACAGCAATGCAGATGGCACCGTTGCAAAGCTGACTTTCTGCAGAAGAGGCACAGCTCAAGTTTTTTGCCCTGGCTCTTCGGCTGTGGGAGCAGAGGCCAACCGTTCGTGCTCTACTCCCTGGGATGCTGGGCAGCCGAGCACGAGTGCCAAGGAGGTTCCATTGTAATGGAGTTTGAGTTGGGAAATGGAGGAGCGATAGCAATGCGGATGGCACCGTTGCAAAGCTGACCTTCTGCAGAAGAGGCACAGCTCAAGTTTTTTGCCCTGGCTCTTTGGCTGTGGCAGCAGAGGCCAACCGTTCGTGCTTTACTCCCTGGGATGCTTGGCAGCTGAGCATGGGTGCCAAAGAGGTTCCATTGTAATGGAGTTTAAGTTGGGAAATCGAGGAGTGACCGCAATGTGGATGGCACCGTTGCCAAGCTGACTTTCTGCAGAAGAGGCCCAGCTCAAGTTTTTTGCCCTGGCTCTTCCGCTGTGGCAGCAGAGGCCGACCGTTCGTGCTCTACTCCCTGGGATGCTGGGCAGCCGAGCACGGGTGCCAAAGAGGTTCCATTGTAATGGACTTTGAGTTGGGAAATCGAGGAGTGACAGCAATGCGGATGGCACCGTTGCAAAGCTGACTTTCTGCAGAAGAGGCACAGCTCAAGTTTTTTGCCCTGGCTCTTCGGCTGTGGGAGCAGAGGCCAACCGTTGGCGCTGTACTCCCTGGGATGCTGCGCAGCCGAGCACGGGTGCCAAAGAGGTTCCATTGTAATGGACTTTGAGTTGGGAAATGGAGGAGCGACAGCAATGCAGATGGCGCCGTTGCAAAGCTGACTTTCTGCAGAAGAGGCACAGCTCAAGTTTTTTGCCCTGGCTCTTCGGCTGTGGGAGCAGAGGCCAACCGTTCGTGCTTTACTCCCTGGGATGCTGGGCAGCGGAGCACGAGTGCCAAAGTGGTTCCATTGTAATGGACTTTGAGTTGGGAAATGGAGGAGCGACAGCAATGCGGATGGCACAGTGTCAAGCTGACTTTCTGCAGAAGAGGCACAGCTCAAGTTTTTTGCCCTGGCTCTTCAGCTGTGGGAGCAGAGGCCAACCGTTCGTGCTCTACTCCCTGGGATGCTGGGCAGTCGAACACGGGTGCCAAAGAGGTTCCATTGTAATAGACTTTGAGTTGGGAAATGGAGGAGCGACAGCAATGCGGATGGCACCGTTTCAAAGCTGACTTTCTGCAGAAGAGGCACAGCTCAAGTTTTTTGCCCTGGCTCTTCGGCTGTGGGAGCAGAGGCCAACCGTTCGTGCTCTACTCCCTGGGATGCTGGGCAGCCGAGCACGGGTGCCAAAGAGGTTCCATTGTAATGGACTTTGACTTGGGAAATGGAGGAGCGAGAGCAATGCGGATGGCACCGTTGCAAAGCTGACTTTCTGCAGAAGAGGCACAGCTCAAGTTTTTTGCCCTGGCTCTTCGGCTGTGGGAGCAGAGGCCAACCGTTCGTGCTCTACTCCCTGGGATGCTGGGCAGCCGAGCACGGGTGCCAAAGAGGTTCCATTGTAATGGACTTTGAGTTGGGAAATGGAGGAGCGACAGCAATGCGGATGGCACCGTTGCAAAGCTGACTTTCTGCAGAAGAGGCACAGCTCAAGTTTTTTGCCCTGGCTCTTCGGCTGTGGGAGCCGAGGCCAACCATTCGTGCTCTACTCCCTGTGATGATGGGCAGCCGGGAAGGATTGCCAAAGAGGTTCCATTGTAATAGACTTTGAGTTGGGAAATGGAGGAGCGACAGCAATGCGGATGGCACCGTTGCAAAGCTGACCTTCTGCAGAAGAGGCACAGCTCAAGTTTTTTGCCCTGGCTCTTCGGCTGTGGGAGCAGAGGCCAACCGTTCGTGCTCTACTCCCTGGGATGCTGGGCAGCCGGGAAGGAGTGCCAAAGTGGTTCCATTGTAATGGACTTTGAGTTGGGAAATCGAGGAACGACCGCAATGCGGATGGCACCGTTGCACAGCTGACGTTCTGCAGAAGAGGCACAGCACAGGTTTTTTGCCCTGGCTCTTCGGCTGTGGGAGCAGAGGCCAACCGTTCGTGCTCTACTCCCTGGGATGCTGGGCAGCCGAGCACGGGTGCCAAACAGGTTCCATTTTAATGGACTTTGAGTTGGGAAATGGAGGAGCAACAGCAATGCGGATGGCACCGTTGCAAAGCTGACTTTCTGCAGAAGAGGCACAGCTCAAGTTTTTTGCCCTGGCTCTTCGGCTGTGGCAGCAGAGGCCAACCGTTGGTGCTGTACTCCCTGGGATGCTGGGCAGCCGATCATGTGTGCCAAAGAGGTTCCATTGTAATGGACTTTGAGTTGGGAAATGGAGGAGCGACAGCAATGCAGATGGCACCGTTGCAAAGCTGACTTTCTGCAGAAGAGGCACAGCTCAAGTTTTTTGCCCTGGCTCTTCGGCTGTGGGAGCAGAGACCAACCGTTCGTGCTCTACTCCCTGGGATGCTGGGCAGCCGGGAAGGATTGCCAAAGAGGTTCCATTGTAATGGACTTTGAGTTGGGAAATGGAGGAGCGACAGCAATGTGAATGGCACCGTTGCAATGCTGACCTTCTGCAGAAGAGGCACAGCTCAAGTTTTTTGCCCTGGGTCTTCGGCTGTGGGAGCAGAGGCCAACCGTTCGTGCTCTACTCTCTGGGATGCTGGGCAGCCGAGCACGGGTGCCAAAGTGGTTCCATTGTAATGGACTTTGAGTTGGGAAATCGAGGAGCGACAGCAATGTGAATGGCACCGTTGCAAAGCTGACCTTCTGCAGAAGAGGCACAGCTCAAATTTTTTGCCCTGGCTCTTCGGCTGTGGGAGCAGAGGCCAGCCGTTCGTGCTCTACTCCCTGGGATGCTGGGCAGTCGAGCACGGGTGCCAAAGAGGTTCCATTATAATGGACTTTGAGTTGTGAAATCGAGGAACGACAGCAATGCGGATGGCACCGTTGCAAAGCTGACTTTCTGCAGAAGAGGCACAGCTCAAGTTTTTTGCCCTGGCTCTTCGGCTGTGGGAGCAGAGGCCAACCGTTCGTGCTCTACTCCCTGGGATGCTGGGCAGCCGGGAAGGAGTGCCAAAGAGGTTCCATTTTAATGGACTTTGAGTTGGGAAATGGAGGAGCAACAGCAATACAGATGGCACCGTTGCAAAGCTGACTTTCTGCAGAGGAGGCACAGCTCAAGTTTTTTGCCCTGGCTCTTCGGCTGTGGGAGCAGAGGCCAACCGTTCGTGCTCTACTCCCTGGGATGCTGGGCAGCCGAGCACGGGTGCCAAAGAGGTTCCATTGTAATGGACTTTGAGTTGTGAAATCGAGGAGCGACAGCAATGTGGATGGCACCGTTGACAAGCTGACTTTCTGCAGAAGAGGCACAGCTCAAGTTTTTTGCCCTGGCTCTTCGGCTGTGGGAGCAGAGGCCAACCGTTCGTGCTCTACTCCCTGGGATGCTGGGCAGCCGAGCACAGGTGCCAAAGAGGTTCCATTGTAATGGACTTTGAGTTGGGAAATGGAGGAGCGACAGCAATGCAGATGGCACCGTTGCAAAGCTGACTTTCTGCAGAAGAGGCACAGCTCAAGTTTTTTGCCCTGGCTCTTCGGCTGTGGGAGCAGAGGCCAACCGTTCGTGCTTTACTCCCTGGGATGGTGGGCAGCCGAGCACGAGTGCCAAAGAGGTTCCATTGTAATGGGCTTTGAGTTGGGAAATGGAGGAGCGACAGCAATGCGGATGGCACCGTTGCCAAGCTGACTTTCTGCAGAAGAGGCACAGCTCAAGTTTTTTGCCCTGGCTCTTCGGCTGTGGGAGCAGAGGCCAACCGTTCGTGCTCTACTCCCTGGGATGCTGGGCAGCCGAGCACGGGTGCCAAAGAGGTTCCATTGTAATGGACTTTGAGTTGGGAAATGGAGGAGCGACCACAATGCGGATGGCACCGTTGCAAAGCTGACCTTCTGCAGAAGAGGCACAGCTCAAGTTTTTTGCCCTGGCTCTTCGGCTGTGGGAGCAGAGGCCAACCGTTCGTGCTCTACTCCCTGGCATGCTGGGCAGCCGAGCACGGGTGCCAAAGTGGTTCCATTGTAATGGACTTTAAGTTGGGAAATGGAGGAGCGACAGCAATGCAAATGGCACTGTTGCAAAGCTGACATTCTGCAGAAGAGGCACAGCTCAAGTTTTTTGCCCTGGCTCTTCCGCTGTGGCAGCAGAGGCCAACCGTTCGTGCTTTACTCCCTGGGATGCTGGGCAGCCGAGCACGAGTGCCGAAGAGGTTCCATTGTAATGGACTTTGAGTTGGGAAATGGAGGAGCGACAGCAATGCGGATGGCACCGTTGCAAAGCTGACTTTCTGCAGAAGAGGCACAGCTCAAGTTTTTTGCCCTGGCTCTTCGGCTGCGGGAGCAGAGGCCAACCATTCGTGCTCTACTCCCTGGGATGCTGGGCAGCCGGGAAGGATTGCCAAAGAGGTTCCATTGTAATGGACTTTGAGTTGGGAAATGGAGGAGCGACAGCAATGTGAATGGCACCGTTGCAAAGCTGACCTTCTGCAGAAGAGGCACAGCTCAAGTTTTTTGCCCTGGCTCTTCGGCTGTGGGAGCAGAGGCCAACCGTTCGTGCTCTACTCCCTGGGATGCTGGGCAGCCGGGAAGGTGTGCCAAAGTGGTTCCATTGTAATGGACTTTGAGTTGGGAAATCGAGGAGCGACAGCAATGCAGATGGCACCGTTGCAAAGCTATCTTTCTGCAGAAGAGGCACAGCTCAAGTTTTTTGCACTGGCTCTTCGGCTGTGGGAGCAGAGGCCAACCGTTCGTGCTCTACTCCCTGGGATGCTGGGCAGCCGAGCACGGGTGCCAAAGAGGTTCCATTGTAATGGACTTTGAGTTGGGAAATGGAGGAGCGACAGCAATGCAGATGGCACCGTTGCAAAGCTGACTTTCTGCAGAACAGGCACAGCTCAAGTTTTTTGCCCTAGCTCTTCGGCTGTGGGAGCAGAGGCCAACCGTTCGTGCTTTACTCCCTGGGATGCTGGGCAGCCGAGCACGAGTGCCAAAGAGGTTCCATTGTAATGGACTTTGAGTTGGGAAATGGAGGAGCGACAGCAATGCGGATGGCACCGTTGCCAAGCTGACTTTCTGCAGAAGAGGCACAGCTCAAGTTTTTTGCCCTGGCTCTTCGGCTGTGGGAGCAGAGGCCAACCGTTCGTGCTCTACTCCCTGGGATGCTGGGCAGCCGAGCACGGGTGCCAAAGAGGTTCCATTGTAATGGACTTTGAGTTGGGAAATGGAGGAGCGACAGCAATGCGGATGGCACCGTTGCAAAGCTGACCTTCTGCAGAAGAGGCACAGCTCAAGTTTTTTGCCCTGGCTCTTCGGCTGTGGGAGCAGAGGCCAACCGTTCGTGCTCTACTCCCTGGGATGCTGGGCAGCCGAGCACGGGTGCCAAAGAGGTTCCATTGTAATGGACTTTGAGTTGGGAAATCGAGGAACGACCGCAATGCGGATGGCACCGTTGCAAAGCTGACTTTCTGCAGAAGAGGCACAGCTCAAGTTTTTTGCCCTGGCTCTTTGCCTGTGGGAGCAGAGGCCAACCGTTCGTGCTTTACTCCCTGGGATGCTGGGCAGCCGAGCACGAGTGCCAAAGAGGTTCCATTGTAATGGACTTTGAGTTGGGAAATGGAGGAGCGACAGCAATGCGGATGGCACCGTTGCAAAGCTGACTTTCTGCAGAAGAGGCACAGCTCAAGTTTTTTGCCCTGGCTCTTCGGCTGTGGGAGCAGAGGCCAAGCATTCGTGCTCTACTCCCTGGGATGCTGGGCAGCCGGGAAGGATTGCCAAAGAGGTTCCATTGTAATAGACTTTGAGTTGGGAAATGGAGGAGCGACAGCAATGTGAATGGCACCGTTGCAAAGCTGACTTTCTGCAGAAGAGGCACAGCTCAAGTTTTTTGCCCTGGCTCTTCGGCTGTGGGAGCAGAGGCCAACCGTTCGTGCTCTACTCTCTGGGATGCTGGGCAGCCGAGCACGGGTGCCGAAGATGTTCCATTGTAATGGACTTTGAGTTGGGAAATCGAGGAGCGACAGCAATGCGGATGGCACCGTTGCCAAGCTGACTTTCTGCAGAAGAGGCACAGCTCAAGTTTTTTGCCCTGGCTCTTCGTCTGTGGGAGCAGAGGCTAACCGTTCGTGCTCTACTCCCTGGGATGCTGGGCAGCCGGGAAGGATTGCCAAAGAGGTTCCATTGTAATGGACTTTGACTTGGGAAATGGAGGAGCAACAGCAATACAGATGGCACCGTTGCAAAGCTGACTTTCTGCAGAAGAGGCACAGCTCAAGTTTTTTCCCTGGCTCTTCGGCTGTGGGAGCAGAGGCCAAGCATTCGTGCTCTACTCCCTGGGATGCTGGGCAGCCGAGCACGGGTGCCAAAGAGGTTCCATTTTAATGGACTTTGAGTTGGGAAATGGAGGAGCGACAGCAATGCAGATGGCACCATTGCAAAGCTGACTTTCTGCAGAAGAGGCACAGCTCAAGTTTTTTGCCCTGGCTCTTCGGCTGCGGGAGCAGAGGCCAACCATTCGTGCTCTACTCCCTGGGATGCTGGGCAGCCAGGAAGGATTGCCAAAAAGGTTCCATTGTAATGGACTTTGAGTTGGGAAGTTGAGGAGCGACAGCAATGCGGATGGCACCGTTGCAAAGCAGACCTTCTGCAGAAGAGGCACAGCTCAAGTCTTTTGCCCTGGCTCTTCGGCTGTGGGAGCAGAGGCCAACCGTTCGTGCTCTACTCCCTGGGATGCTGGGCAGCCGAGCACGGGTGCCAAAGAGGTTCCATTGTAATGGACTTTGAGTTGGGAAATGGAGGAGCGACAGCAATGCGGATGGCACCGTTGCAAAGCTGACTTTCTGCAGAAGAGGCACAGCTCAAGTTTTTTGCCCTGGCTCTTCGGCTGTGGGAGCAGAGGCCAACCGTTCGTGCTCTACTCCCTGGGATGCTGGGCAGCCGAGCACGAGTGCCAAAGAGGTTCCATTGTAATGGACTTTGAGTTGGGAAATGGAGGAGCGACAGCAATGCAGATGGCACCGTTTCAAAGATGCCTTTCTGCAGAAGAGGCACAGCTCAAGTTTTTTGCCCTGGCTCTTTGGCTGTGGGAGCAGAGGCCAACCGTTCGTGCTCTACTCCCTGGGATGCTGGGCAGCCGAGCACGAGTGCCAAAGAGGTTCCATTGTAATGGACTTTGAGTTGGGAAATGGAGGAGCGACAGCAATGCGGATGGCACCGTTGCAAAGCTGACTTTCTGCAGAAGAGGCACAGCTCAAGTTTTTTGCCCTGGCTCTTCGGCTGTGGGAGCAGAGGCCAACCGTTCGTGCTCTACTCCCTGGGATGCTGGGCAGCCGAGCACGAGTGCCAAAGAGGTTCCATTGTAATGGACTTTGAGTTGGGAAATCGAGGAGCGACAGCAATGCAGATGGCACCGCTGCAAAGTTGACTTTCTGCAGAAGAGGCACAGCTCAAGTTTTTTGCCCTGGCTCTTCGGCTGTGGGAGCAGAGGCCAACCGTTCGTGCTCTACTCCCTGGGATGCTGGGCAGCCGAGCACGGGTGCCAAAGAGGTTCCATTGTAATGGACTTTGAGTTGGGAAATGGAGGAGCGACAGCAATGCGTATGGCACCGTTGCAAAGCTGACTTTCTGCAGAAGAGGCACAGCTCAAGTCTTTTGCCCTGGCTCTTCGGCTGTGGGAGCAGAGGCCAACCGTTCGTGCTCTACTCCCTGGGATGCTGGGCAGCCGGGAAGTAGTACCAAAGAGGTTCCATTGTAATGGACTTCGAACTGGGAAATGGAGGAGAGACCACAATGCGGATGGCACCGTTGCAAAGCTGACTTTCTGCAGAAGAGGCACAGCTCAAGTTTTTTGCCCTGGCTCTTCGGCTGTGGGCGCAGAGGCCAAGCATTCGTGCTCTACTCCCTGGGATGCTGGGCAGCCGAGCACGGGAAGTAATACCAAGGAGGTTCCATTGAAATGGACTTTGAGTTTGGAAGTTGAGGAGCGACAGCAATGCGGATGGCACCGTTGCAAATCTGACCTTCTGCAGAAGAGGCACAGCTCAAGTTTTTTGCCCTGGCTCTTCGGCTGTGGGAGCAGAGGCCAACCGTTCGTGCTCTACTCCCTGGGATGCTGGGCAGCCGAGCACGGGTGCCAAAGAGGTTCCATTGTAATGGACTTTGAGTTGGGAAATCGAGGAACGACAGCAATGCGGATGGCACCGTTGCAAAGCTGACCTTCTGCAGAAGAGGCACAGCTCAAGTTTTTTGCCCTGGCTCTTCGGCTGTGGGAGCAGAGGCCAACCGTTCGTGCTCTACTCTCTGGGATGCTGGGCAGCCGAGCACGGGTGCCAAAGAGGTTCCATTGTAATGGACTTTGAGTTGGGAAATCGAGGAGCGACAGCAATGCGGATGGCACAGTGTCAAGCTGACTTTCTGCAGAAGAGGCACAGCTCAAGTTTTTTGCCCTGGCTCTTCGGCTGTGGGAGCAGAGGCCAACCGTTCGTTCTTTACTCCCTGGGATGCTGGGCAGCCGAGCAGGGGTGCCAAAGAGGTTCCATTGTAATGGACTTTGAGTTGGGAAATGGAGGAGCGACAGCAATGTAGATGGCACCGTTGCAAAGCTGACTTTCTGCAGAAGAGGCACAGCTCAAGTTTTTTGCCCTGGCTCTTCGGCTGTGGGAGCAGAGGCCAACCGTTCGTGCTCTACTCCCTGGGATGCTGGGCAGCCGAGCACGGGTGCCAAAGAGGTTCCATTGTAATGGACTTTGAGTTGGGAAATCGAGGAGCGACAGCAATGCGGATGGCACCGTTGCAAAGCTGACCTTCTACAGAAGAGGCACAGCTCAAGTTTTTTGCCCTGGCTCTTCGGCTGTGGCAGCAGAGGCCAACTATTCGTGCTCTACTCCCTGGGATGCTGGGCAGCCGGGAAGGATTGCCAAAAAGGTTCCATTGTAATGGACTTTGAGTTGGGAAGTTGAGGAGCGACAGCAATGCGGATGGCACCGTTGCAAAGCTGACTTTCTGCAGAAGAGGCACAGCTCAAGTTTTTTGCCCTGGCTCTTCGGCTGTGGGAGCAGAGGCCAACCGTTCGTGCTCTACTCCCTGGGATTTTGGGCAGCCGAGCACGGGAAGTAGTACCAAGGAGGTTCCATTGAAATGGACTTTGAGTTTGGAAGTTGAGGAGCGACAGCAATGCGGATGGCACCGTTGCAAATCTGACCTTCTGCAGAAGAGGCACAGTTCAAGTTTTTTGCCCTGGCTCTTCGGCTGTGGGAGCAGAGGCCAACCGTTCGTGCTCTACTCCCTGGGATGCTGGGCAGCCGAGCACGGGTGCCAAAGAGGTTCCATTGTAATGGACTTTGAGTTGGGAAATCGAGGAACGACAGCAATGCGGATGGCACCGTTGCAAAGCTGACCTTCTGCAGAAGAGGCACAGCTCAAGTTTTTTGCCCTGGCTCTTCGGCTGTGGGAGCAGAGGCCAACCGTTCGTGCTCTACTCTCTGGGATGCTGGGCAGCCGAGCACGGGTGCCAAAGAGGTTCCATTGTAATGGACTTTGAGTTGGGAAATCGAGGAGCGACAGCAATGCGGATGGCACAGTGTCAAGCTGACTTTCTGCAGAAGAGGCACAGCTCAAGTTTTTTGCCCTGGCTCTTCGGCTGTGGGAGCTGAGGCCAACCGTTCGTTCTTTACTCCCTGGGATGCGGGGCAGCCGAGCAGGGGTGCCAAAGAGGTTCCATTGTAATGGACTTTGAGTTGGGAAATGGAGGAGCGACAGCAATGTAGATGGCACCGTTGCAAAGCTGACTTTCTGCAGAAGAGGCACAGCTCAAGTTTTTTGCCCTGGCTCTTCGGCTGTGGGGGCAGAGGCCAACCGTTCGTGCTCTACTCCCTGGGATGCTGGGCAGCCGAGCACGGGTGCCAAAGAGGTTCCATTGTAATGGACTTTGAGTTGGGAAATCGAGGAGCGACAGCAATGCGGATGGCACCGTTGCAAAGCTGACCTTCTATAGAAGAGGCACAGCTCAAGTTTTTTGCCCTGGCTCTTCGGCTGTGGGAGCAGAGGCCAACCGTTCGTGCTCTACTCCCTGGGATGCTGGGCAGCCGAGCACGGGTGCCAAAGAGGTTCCATTGTAATGGACTTTGAGTTGGGAAATGGAGGAGCGACAGCAATGCGGATGGCACAGTGCCAAGCTGACCTTCTGCAGAAGAGGCACAGCTCAAGTTTTTTGCCCTGGCTCTTTGGCTGTGGGAGCAGAGGCCAACCGTTCGTGCTCTACTCCCTAGGATGCTGGGCAGCCGGGAAGGAGTACCAAAGAGGTTCCATTGTAATGTTCTTTGAGTTGGGAAATGGAGGAGCGACAGCAATGCGGATGGCACTGTTGCAAAGCTGACTTTCTGCAGAAGAGGCACAGCTCAAGTTTTTTGCCCTGGCTCTTCGGCTGTGGCAGCAGAGGCCAATCGTTCGTGCTCTAATCCCTGGGATGCTGGGCAGCCGAGCACGAGTGCCAAAGAGGTTCCATTGTAATGGACTTTTTGTTGGGAAATGGAGGAGCGACAGCAATGCGGATGGCACCGTTGCAAAGCTGACTTTCTGCAGAAGAGGCACAGCTCAAGTTTTTTGCCCTGGCTCTTCGGCTGTGGGAGCAGAGGCCAACCGTTCGTGCTCTACTCCCTGGGATGGTGGGCAGCCGAGCACGGGTGCCAAAGAGGTTCCATTGTAATGGACTTTGAGTTGGGAAATGGAGGAGTGACAGCAATGCGGATGGCACAGTGCCAAGCTGACCTTCTGCAGAAGAGGCACAGCTCAAGTTTTTTGCCCTGGCTCTTTGGCTGTGGGAGCAGAGGCCAACCGTTCGTGCTCTACTCCCTAGGATGCTGGGCAGCCGGGAAGGAGTACCAAAGAGGTTCCATTGTAATGTTCTTTGAGTTGGGAAATGGAGGAGCGACAGCAATGCGGATGGCACTGTTGCAAAGCTGACTTTCTGCAGAAGAGGCACAGCTCAAGTTTTTTGCCCTGGCTCTTCGGCTGTGGGAGCAGAGGCCAACCGTTCGTGCTCTAATCCCTGGGATGCTGGGCAGCCGAGCACGAGTGCCAAAGAGGTTCCATTGTAATGGACTTTTTGTTGGGAAATGGAGGAGCGACAGCAATGCGGATGGCACCGTTGCAAAGCTGACTTTCTGCAGAAGAGGCACAGCTCAAGTTTTTTGCCCTGGCTCTTCGGCTGTGGGAGCAGAGGCCAACCGTTCGTGCTCTACTCCCTGGGATGGTGGGCAACCGAGCACGGGTGCCAAAGAGGTTCCATTGTAATGGACTTTGAGTTGGGAAATGGAGGAGCGACAGCAATGCGGATGGCACCGTTGCCAAGCTGACCTTCTACAGAAGAGGCACAGCTCAAGTTTTTTGCCCTGGCTCTTCGGCTGTGGGAGCAGAGGCCAACCGTTCGTGCTCTACTCCCTGGGATGCTGGGCAGCCGAGCACGGGTGCCAAAGAAGTTCCATTGTAATGGACTTTGAGTTGGGAAATCAAGGAGCGACAGCAATGCAGATGGCACCGTTGCCAAGCTGACTTTCTGCAGAAGAGGCACAGCTCAAGTTTTTTGCCATGGCTCTTCGTCTGTGGGAGCAGAGGCCAACCGTTCGTGCTCTACTCCCTGGGATGCTGGGCAGCCGAGCACGAGTGCCAAAGAGGTTCCATTGTAATGGACTTTGAGTTGGGAAATCGAGGAGCGACAGCAATGCAGATGGCACCGCTGCAAAGTTGACTTTCTGCAGAAGAGGCACAGCTCAAGTTTTTTGCCCTGGCTCTTCGGCTGTGGGAGCAGAGGCGAATCGTTCGTGCTCTACTCCCTGGGATGCTGGGCAGCCGAGCACGGGTGCCAAAGAGGTTCCATTGTAATGGACTTTGAGTTGGGAAATGGAGGAGCGACAGCAATGCGGATGGCACCGTTGCAAAGCTGACTTTCTGCAGAAGAGGCACAGCTCAAGTCTTTTGCCCTGGCTCTTCGGCTGTGGGAGCAGAGGCCAACCGTTCGTGCTCTACTCCCTGGGATGCTGGGCAGCCGAGCACGGGTGCCAAAGAGGTTCCATTGTAATGGACTTCGAGCTGGGAAATGGAGGAGAGACCACAATGCGGATGGCACCGTTGCAAAGCTGACTTTCTGCAGAAGAGGCACAGCTCAAGTTTTTTGCCCTGGCTCTTCGGCTGTGGGAGCAGAGGCCAAGCATTCGTGCTCTACTTCCTGGGATGCTGGGCAGCCGAGCACGGGAAGTAGTACCAAGGAGGTTCCATTGAAATGGACTTTGAGTTTGGAAGTTGAGGAGCGACAGCAATGCGGATGGCACCGTTGCAAATCTGACCTTCTGCAGAAGAGGCACAGTTCAAGTTTTTTGCCCTGGCTCTTCGGCTGTGGGAGCAGAGGCCAACCGTTCGTGCTCTACTCCCTGGGATGCTGGGCAGCCGAGCACGGGTGCCAAAGAGGTTCCATTGTAATGGACTTTGAGTTGGGAAATGGAGGAGCGACAGCAATGCGGATGGCACCGTTGCAAAGCTGACTTTCTGCAGAAGAGGCACAGCTCAAGTTTTTTGCCCTGGCTCTTCGGCTGTGGGAGCAGAGGCCAACCGTTCGTGCTCTACTCTCTGGGATGCTGGGCAGCCGAGCACGGGTGCCAAAGAGGTTCCATTGTAATGGACTTTGAGTTGGGAAATGGAGGAGCGACAGCAATGCGGATGGCACAGTGTCAAGCTGACTTTCTGCAGAAGAGGCACAGCTCAAGTTTTTTGCCAAGGCTCTTCGGCTGTGGGAGCAGAGGCCAACCGTTCGTGCTCTATTCCCTGGGATGCTGGGCAGCCGAGCAGGGGTGCCAAAGAGGTTCCATTGTAATGGACTTTGAGTTGGGAAATGGAGGAGCGACAGCAATGTAGATGGCACCGTTGCAAAGCTGACTTTCTGCAGAAGAGGCACAGCTCAAGTTTTTTGCCCTGGCTCTTCGGCTGTGGGGGCAGAGGCCAACCGTTCGTGCTCTACTCCCTGGGATGCTGGGCAGCCGAGCACGGGTGCCAAAGAGGTTCCATTGTAATGGATTTTGAGTTGTGAAATCGAGGAGCGACAGCAATGTGGATGGCACCGTTGCAAAGCTGACCTTCTACAGAAGAGGCACAGCTCAAGTTTTTTGCCCTGGCTCTTTGGCTGTGGCAGCAGAGGCCAACTGTTCGTGCTCTAGTCCCTGGGATGCTGGGCAGCCGAGCACGGGTGCCAAAGAAGTTCCATTGTAATGGACTTTGAGTTGGGAAATGGAGGAGCGACAGAAATGCGGATGGCACCATTGCCAAGCTGACGTTCTGCGGAAGAGGCACAGCTCAAGTTTTTTGCCCTGGCTCTTTGGCTGTGGGAGCAGAGGCCAACCGTTCGTGCTCTACTCCCTGGGATGCTGGGCAGCCGAGCACGGGTGCCAAAGAGGTTCCATTGTAATGGACTTTGAGTTGGGAAATGGAGGAGCGACAGCAATGCGGATGGCACAGTGCCAAGCTGACTTTCTGCAGAAGAGGCACAGCTCACGTTTTTTGCCCTGGCTCTTCGGCTGTGGGAGCAGAGGCCAACCGTTCGTGCTCTACTCCCTGGGATGCTGGGCACCCGGGAAGGAGTACCAAATAGGTTCCATTGTAATGTTCTTTGAGTTGGGAAATGGAGGAGCGACAGCAATGCGGATGGCACTGTTGCAAAGCTGACCTTCTGCAGAAGAGGCACAGCTCAAGTTTTTTGCCCTGGCTCTTTGGCTGTGGGAGCAGAGGCCAATCGTTCGTGCTCTACTCCCTGGGATGGTGGGCAACCGAGCACGGGTGCCAAAGTGGTTCCATTGTAATGGACTTTGAGTTGGGAAATGGAGGAGCGACAGCAATGCGGATGGCACCGTTGCCAAGCTTACCTTCTACAGAAGAGGCACAGCTCAAGTTTTTTGCCCTGGCTCTTCGGCTGTGGGAGCAGAGGCCAACCGTTCGTGCTGTACTCCCTGGGATGCTGGGCAGCCGAGCACGGGTGCCAAAGAAGTTCCATTGTAATGGCCTTTGAGTTGGGAAATCAAGGAGCGACAGCAATACGGATGGCACCATTGCCAAGCTGACCTTCTGCAGAAGAGGCACAGCTCAAGTTTTTTGCCCTGGCTCTTCGGCTGTGGGAGCAGAGGCCAACCGTTCGTGCTCTACTCCCTGGGATGCTGGGCAGCCGAGCACGGGTGCCAAAGAGGTTCCATTGTAATGGACTTTGAGTTGGGAAATGGAGGAGCGACAGCAATGTGGATGGCACCGTTGCAAAGCTGACTTTCTGCAGAAGAGGCACAGCTCAAGTTTTTTGCCCTGGCTCTTCGGCTGTGGCAGCAGAGGCCAACCGTTCGTACTCTACTCCCTGGGATGCTGGGCAGCCGAGCACGAGTGCCAAAGTGGTTCAATTGTAATGGACTTTGAGTTGGGAAATGGAGGAGCGACAGCAATGCAGATGGCACCATTGCAAAGCTGACTTTCTGCAGAAGAGGCACAGCTCAAGTTTTTTGCCCTGGCTCTTTGGCTGTGGGAGCAGAGGCCAACCGTTCGTGCTCTACTCCCTGGGATGCTGGGCAGCCGAGCAGGGGTGCCAAAGAGGTTCCATTGTAATGGACTTTGAGTTGGGAAGTCGAGGAGCGACAGCAATGCGGATGGCACAGTGTCAAGCTGACTTTCTGCAGAAGAGGCACAGCTCAAGTTTTTTGCCCTGGCTCTTCGGCTGTGGGAGCAGAGGCCAACCGTTCGTGCTCTACTCCCTGGGATGCTGGGCAGCCGAGCACGGGTGCCAAAGAGGTTCCATTGTAATGGACTTTGAGTTGGGAAATGGAGGAGCGACAGCAATGCAAATGGCAACGTTGCCAAGCTGATTTTCTGCAGAAGAGGCACAGCTCAAGTTTTTTGCCAAGGCTCTTTGTTTGTGGGAGCAGAGGCCAACCGTTCGTGCTCTACTCCCTGGGATGCTGGGCAGCCGAGCACGGGTGCCAAAGTGGTTCCATTGTAATGGACTTTGAGTTGGGAAATGGAGGAGCGACAGCAATGCGGATGGCACCATTGCCAAGCTGACTTTCTGCAGAAGAGGAACAGCTCAAGTTTTTTGCCGTGGCTCTTTGGCTGTGGGAGCAGAGGCCAACCGTTCGTGCTCTACTCCCTGGGATGCTGGGCAGCCGAGCACGGGTGCCAAAGTGGTTCCATTGTAATGGACTTTGAGTTGGGAAATGGAGGAGCGACAGCAATGCGGATGGCACCATTGCCAAGCTGACGTTCTGCAGAAGAGGCACAGCTCAAGTTTTTTGCCCTGGCTCTTCGGCTGTGGGAGCAGAGGCCAACCGTTCGTGCTCTACTCCCTGGGATGCTCGGCAGCCGAGCACGGGTGCCAAAGAGGTTCCATTGTAATGGACTTTGAGTTGGGAAATGGAGGAGCGACAGCAATGCGAATAGCACAGTGCCAAGCTGACTTTCTGCAGAAGAGGCACAGCTCAAATTTTTTGCCCTGGGTCTTCGGCTGTGGGAGCAGAGGCCAACCGTTCGTGCTCTACTCCCTGGGATGCTGGGCAGCCGAGCACGGGGGCCAAAGAGGTTCCATTGTAATGTTCTTTGAGTTGGGAAATGGAGTAGCGACAGCAATGCGGATGGCACCGTTGCAAAGCTGACTTTCTGCAGAAGAGGCACAGCTCAAGTTTTTTGCCCTGGCTCTTCGGCTGTGGGGGCAGAGGCCAACCGTTCGTGCTCTACTCCCTGGGATGCTGGGCAGCCGAGCACGGGTGCCAAAGAGGTTCCATTGTAATGGATTTTGAGTTGTGAAATCGAGGAGCGACAGCAATGTGGATGGCACCGTTGCAAAGCTGACCTTCTACAGAAGAGGCACAGCTCAAGTTTTTTGCCCTGGCTCTTCGGCTGTGGCAGCAGAGGCCAACTGTTCGTGCTCTAGTCCCTGGGATGCTGGGCAGCCGAGCACGGGTGCCAAAGAAGTTCCATTGTAATGGACTTTGAGTTGGGAAATGGAGGAGCGACAGAAATGCGGATGGCACCATTGCCAAGCTGACGTTCTGCGGAAGAGGCACAGCTCAAGTTTTTTGCCCTGGCTCTTTGGCTGTGGGAGCAGAGGCCAACCGTTCGTGCTCTACTCCCTGGGATGCTGGGCAGCCGAGCACGGGTGCCAAAGAGGTTCCATTGTAATGGACTTTGAGTTGGGAAATGGAGGAGCGACAGCAATGCGGATGGCACAGTGCCAAGCTGACTTTCTGCAGAAGAGGCACAGCTCAAGTTTTTTGCCCTGGCTCTTCGGCTGTGGGAGCAGAGGCCAACCGTTCGTGCTCTACTCCCTGGGATGCTGGGCACCCGGGAAGGAGTACCAAATAGGTTCCATTGTAATGTTCTTTGAGTTGGGAAATGGAGGAGCGACAGCAATGCGGATGGCACTGTTGCAAAGCTGACCTTCTGCAGAAGAGGCACAGCTCAAGTTTTTTGCCCTGGCTCTTCGGCTGTGGGAGCAGAGGCCAACCGTTCGTGCTCTAATCCCTGGGATGCTGGGCAGCCGAGCACGAGTGCCAAAGAGGTTCCATTGTAATGGACTTTTTGTTGGGAAATGGAGGAGCGACAGCAATGCGGATGGCACCGTTGCAAAGCTGACTTTCTGCAGAAGAGGCACAGCTCAAGTTTTTTGCCCTGGCTCTTTGGCTGTGGGAGCAGAGGCCAATCGTTCGTGCTCTACTCCCTGGGATGGTGGGCAACCGAGCACGGGTGCCAAAGTGGTTCCATTGTAATGGACTTTGAGTTGGGAAATGGAGGAGCGACAGCAATGCGGATGGCACCGTTGCCAAGCTTACCTTCTACAGAAGAGGCACAGCTCAAGTTTTTTGCCCTGGCTCTTCGGCTGTGGGAGCAGAGGCCAACCGTTCGTGCTGTACTCCCTGGGATGCTGGGCAGCCGAGCACGGGTGCCAAAGAAGTTCCATTGTAATGGCCTTTGAGTTGGGAAATCAAGGAGCGACAGCAATACGGATGGCACCATTGCCAAGCTGACCTTCTGCAGAAGAGGCACAGCTCAAGTTTTTTGCCCTGGCTCTTCGGCTGTGGGAGCAGAGGCCAACCGTTCGTGCTCTACTCCCTGGGATGCTGGGCAGCCGAGCACGGGTGCCAAAGAGGTTCCATTGTAATGGACTTTGAGTTGGGAAATGGAGGAGCGAGAGCAATGTGGATGGCACCGTTGCAAAGCTGACTTTCTGCAGAAGAGGCACAGCTCAAGTTTTTTGCCCTGGCTCTTCGGCTGTGGCAGCAGAGGCCAACCGTTCGTACTCTACTCCCTGGGATGCTGGGCAGCCGAGCACGAGTGCCAAAGTGGTTCAATTGTAATGGACTTTGAGTTGGGAAATGGAGGAGCGACAGCAATGCAGATGGCACCATTGCAAAGCTGACTTTCTGCAGAAGAGGCACAGCTCAAGTTTTTTGCCCTGGCTCTTTGGCTGTGGGAGCAGAGGCCAACCGTTCGTGCTCTACTCCCTGGGATGCTGGGCAGCCGAGCAGGGGTGCCAAAGAGGTTCCATTGTAATGGACTTTGAGTTGGGAAGTCGAGGAGCGACAGCAATGCGGATGGCACAGTGTCAAGCTGTCTTTCTGCAGAAGAGGCACAGCTCAAGTTTTTTGCCCTGGCTCTTCGTCTGTGGGAGCAGAGGCCAACCGTTCGTGCTCTACTCCCTGGGATGCTGGGCAGCCGAGCACGGGTGCCAAAGAGGTTCCATTGTAATGGACTTTGAGTTGGGAAATGGAGGAGCGACAGCAATGCAAATGGCAACGTTGCCAAGCTGATTTTCTGCAGAAGAGGCACAGCTCAAGTTTTTTGCCAAGGCTCTTTGTTTGTGGGAGCAGAGGCCAACCGTTCGTGCTCTACTCCCTGGGATGCTGGGCAGCCGAGCACGGGTGCCAAAGTGGTTCCATTGTAATGGACTTTGAGTTGGGAAATGGAGGAGCGACAGCAATGCGGATGGCACCATTGCAAAGCTGACTTTCTGCAGAAGAGGAACAGCTCAAGTTTTTTGCCGTGGCTCTTTGGCTGTGGGAGCAGAGGCCAACCGTTCGTGCTCTACTCCCTGGGATGCTGGGCAGCCGAGCACGGGTGCCAAAGTGGTTCCATTGTAATGGACTTTGAGTTGGGAAATGGAGGAGCGACAGCAATGCGGATGGCACCATTGCCAAGCTGACGTTCTGCAGAAGAGGCACAGCTCAAGTTTTTTGCCCTGGCTCTTCGGCTGTGGGAGCAGAGGCCAACCGTTCGTGCTCTACTCCCTGGGATGCTCGGCAGCCGAGCACGGGTGCCAAAGAGGTTCCATTGTAATGGACTTTGAGTTGGGAAATGGAGGAGCGACAGCAATGCGAATAGCACAGTGCCAAGCTGACTTTCTGCAGAAGAGGCACAGCTCAAATTTTTTGCCCTGGGTCTTCGGCTGTGGGAGCAGAGGCCAACCGTTCGTGCTCTACTCCCTGGGATGCTGGGCAGCCGAGCACGGGGGCCAAAGAGGTTCCATTGTAATGTTCTTTGAGTTGGGAAATGGAGTAGCGACAGCAATGCGGATGGCACCGTTGCAAAGCTGACTTTCTGCAGAAGAGGCACAGCTCAAGTTTTTTGCCCTGGCTCTTCGGCTGTGGGAGCAGAGGCCAACCGTTCGTGCTCTACTCCCTGGGATGCTGGGCAGCCGAGCACGGGTGCCAAAGAGGTTCCATTGTAATGGACTTTGAGTTGGGAAATGGAGGAGCGACAGCAATGCGGATGGCACCGTTGCCAAGCTGACTTTCTGCAGAAGAGGCTCAGCTCAAGTTTTTTGCCCTGGCTCTTCGGCTGTGGGAGCAGAGGCCAACCGTTCGTGCTCTACTCCCTGGGATGCTGGGCAGCCGAGCACGGGTGCCAAAGATGTTCCATTGTAATGGACTTTGAGTTGGGAAATGGAGGAGCGACAGCAATGCGGATGGCACCATTGCAAAGCTGACTTTCTGCAGAAGAGGCACAGATCAAGTTTTTTGCCCTGGCTCTTCGGCTGCGGGAGTAGAGGCCAACCATTCGTGCTCTACTCCCTGGGATGCTGGGCAGCCGGGAAGGATTGCCAAAGAGGTTCCATTGTAATGGACTTTGAGTTGGGAAATGGAGGAGCGACAGCAATGCGGATGGCACCGTTGCAAAGCTGACTTTCTGCAGAAGAGGCAGAGCTCAAGTTTTTTGCCCTGGCTCTTCGGCTGTGGGAGCAGAGGCCAACCATTTGTGCTCTACTCCCTGGGATGCTGGGCAGCCGAGCACGGGTGCCAAAGAGGTTCCATTGTAATGGACTTTGAGTTGGAAAATGGAGGAGCGACAGCAATGCGGATGGCACCGTTGCAAAGCTGACTTTCTGCAGAAGAGGCACAGCTCAAATTTTTTGCCCTGGCTCTTCGTCTGTGGGAGCAGAGGCCAACCGTTCGTGCTCTACTCCCTGGGATGCTGGGCAGCCGAGCACGGGTGCCAAAGAGGTTCCATTGTAATGGACTTTGAGTTGGGAAATGGAGGAGCGACAGCAATGCGGATGGCACCGTTGCAAAGCTGACCTTCTGCAGAAGAGGCACAGCTCAAGTTTGTTGCCCTGGCTCTTCGGCTGTGGGAGCAGAGGCCAACCGTTCGTGCTCTACTCCCTGGGATGCTGGGCATCCGGGAAGGAGTGCCAAAGTGGTTCCATTGTAATGGACTTTGAGTTGGGAAATCGAGGAACGACCGCAATGCGGATGGCACCGTTGCAAAGCTGACTTTCTGCAGAAGAGGCACAGCTCAAGTTTTTTGCCCTGGCTCTTCGGCTGTGGGAGCAGAGGCCAACCGTTCGTGCTCTACTCCCTGGGATGCTGGGCAGCCCAGCACGGGTGCCAAAGAGGTTCCATTGTAATGGACTTTGAGTTGGGAAATGGAGGAGCGACAGCAATGCAGATGGCACCGTTGCAAAACTGACTTTCTGCAGAACAGGCACAGCTCAAGTTTTTTGCCCTAGCTCTTCGGCTGTGGGAGCAGAGGGCAACCGTTCGTGCTCTACTCCCTGGCATGCTGGGCAGCCGAGCACGGGTGCCAAAGATGTTCCATTGTAATGGACTTTGAGTTGGGAAATCGAGGAACGACCGCAATGCGGATGGCACCGTTGCAAAGTTGACTTTCTGCAGAAGAGGCACAGCTCAAGTTTTTTGCCCTGGCTCTTTGGCTGTGGGAGCAGAGGCCAACCGTTCGTGCTTTACTCCCTGGGATGCTGGGCAGCCGAGCACGAGTGCCAAAGAGGTTCCATTGTAATGGACTTTGAGTTGGGAAATGGAGGAGCGACAGCAATGCGGATGGCACCGTTGCAAAGCTGACTTTCTGCAGAAGAGGCACAGCTCAAGTTTTTTGCCCTGGCTCTTCGGCTGTGGGAGCAGAGGCCAACCATTCGTGCTCTACTCCCTGGGATGCTGGGCAGCTGGGAAGGATTGCCAAAGAGGTTCCATTGTAATAGACTTTGAGTTGGGAAATGGAGGAGCGACAGCAATGTGAATGGCACCGTTGCAAAGCTGACCTTCTGCAGAAGAGGCACAGCTCAAGTTTTTTGCCCTGGTTCTTTGGCTGTGGGAGCAGAGGCCAACCGTTCGTGCTCTACTCCCTGGGATGCTGGGCAGCCGAGCACGGGTGCCAAAGTGGTTCCATTGTAATGGACTTTGACTTGGGAAATCGAGGAGCGACAGCAATGTGAATGGCACCGTTGCAAAGCTGACCTTCTGCAGAAGAGGCACAGCTCAAGTTTTTTGCCCTGGCTCTTCGGCTGTGGGAGCAGAGGCCAACCGTTCGTGCTCTACTCCCTGGGATGCTGGGCAGCCGAGCACGGGTGCCAAAGAGGTTCCATTGTAATGGACTTTGAATTGTGAAATAGAGGAACGACAGCAATGCGGATGGCACCGTTGCAAAGCTGACTTTCTGCAGAAGAGGCACAGCTCAAGTTTTTTGCCCTGGCTCTTCGGCTGTGGGAGCAGAGGCCAACCGTTCGTGCTCTACTCTCTGGGATGCTGGGCAGCCGAGCACGGGTGCCAAAGATGTTCCATTGTAATGGACTTTGAGTTGGGAAATCGAGGAGCGACAGCAATGCGGATGCACTGTTGCAAAGCTATCTTTCTGCAGAAGAGGCACAGCTCAAGTTTTTTGCCCTGGCTCTTCGTCTGTGGGAGCAGAGGGTAACCGTTCGTGCTCTACTCCCTGGGATGCTGGGCAGCCGGGAAGGATTGCCAAAGAGGTTCCATTGTAATGGACTTTGAGTTGGGAAATGGAGAAGCAACAGCAATACAGATGGCACCGTTGCAAAGCTGACTTTCTGCAGAAGAGGCACAGCTCAAGTTTTTTCCCTGGCTCTTCGGCTGTGGGAGCAGAGGCCAAGCATTCGTGCTCTACTCCCTGGGATGCTGGGCAGCCGAGCACGAGTGCCAAAGAGGTTCCATTGTAATGGAGTTTGAGTTGGGAAGTTGAGGACCGACAGCAATGCGGATGGCACCGTTGCAAAGCTGACCTTCTGCAGAAGAGGCACAGCTCAAGTCTTTTGCCCTGGCTCTTCGGCTGTGGGAGCAGAGGCCAACCGTTCGTGCTCTACTCCCTGGGATGCTGGGCAGCCGGGAAGTAGTACCAAAGAGGTTCCATTGTAATGGACTTCGAGTTGGGAAATGGAGGAGCGACCACAATGCGGATGGCACCGTTGCAAAGCTGACTTTCTGCAGAAGAGGCACAGCTCAAGTTTTTCGCCCTGGCTCTTCGTCTGTGGGAGCAGAGGCCAAGCATTCGTGCTCTACTCCCTGGGATTTTGGGCAGCCGAGCACGGGTGCCAAAGAGGTTCCATTGTAATGGACTTTGAGTTGGGAAGTTGAGGAGCGACAGCAATGCGGATGGCACCGTTGCAAAGCTGACCTTCTGCAGAAGAGGCACAGCTCAAGTTTTTTGCCCTGGCTCTTCGGCTGTGGGAGCAGAGGCCAACTGTTCGTGCTCCACTCCCTGGGATGCTGGGCAGCCGAGCAGGGGTGCCAAAGAGGTTCCATTGTAATGGACTTTGAGTTGGGAAATGGAGGAGCGACAGCAATGCGGATGGCACCGTTTCAAAGCTGACCTTCTGCAGAAGAGGCACAGCTCAAGTTTTTTGCCCTGGCTCTTCGGCTGTGGGAGCAGAGGCCAACCGTTCGTGCTCTACTCCCTGGGATGCTGGGCAGCCGAGCACGAGTGCCAAAGAGGTTCCATTGTAATGGACTTTGAGTTGGGAAATGGAGGAGCGACAGCAATGCAGATGGCACCGTTGCAAAGCTGCCTTTCTGCAGAAGAGGCACAGCTCAAGTTTTTTGCCCTGGCTCTTTGGCTGTGGGAGCAGAGGCCAACCGTTCGTGCTCTACTCCCTGGGATGCTGGGCAGCCGAGCACGAGTGCCAAAGAGGTTCCATTGTAATGGACTTTGAGTTGGGAAATCGAGGAGCGACAGCAATGCAGATGGCACCACTGCAAAGCTGACTTTCTGCAGAAGAGGCACAGCTCAAGTTTTTTGCCCTGGC
This sequence comes from Psittacula echo, assembly GCF_963264785.1. Classification (NCBI taxonomy): domain Eukaryota; kingdom Metazoa; phylum Chordata; class Aves; order Psittaciformes; family Psittacidae; genus Psittacula; species Psittacula echo. The sequence goes on from NC_137748.1 coordinate 2,059,954, forward strand.
TCTTCGGCTGTGGGAGCAGAGGCCAACCGTTCGTGCTCTACTCCCTGGGATGCTGGGCAGCCGAGCACGGGTGCCAAAGAGGTTCCATTGTAATGGACTTTGAGTTGGGAAATGGAGGAGCGACAGCAATGCGGATGGCACCGTTGCAAAGCTGACTTTCTGCAGAAGAGGCACAGCTCAAGTCTTTTGCCCTGGCTCTTCGGCTGTGGGAGCAGAGGCCAACCGTTCGTGCTCTACTCCCTGGGATGCTGGGCAGCCGGGAAGTAGTACCAAAGAGGTTCCATTGTAATGGACTTCGAGCTGGGAAACGGAGGAGAGACCACAATGCGGATGGCACCGTTTCAAAGCTGACTTTCTGCAGAAGAGGCACAGCTCAAGTTTTTTGCCCTGGCTCTTCGGCTGTGGGAGCAGAGGCCAACCGTTCGTGCTCTACTCCCTGGGATGCTGGGCAGCCGAGCACGGGTGCCAAAGAGGTTCCATTGTAATGGACTTTGAGTTGGGAAATGGAGGAAGGACAGCAATGCGGATGGCACCGTTGCAAAGCTGACTTTCTGCAGAAGAGGCACAACTCAAGTTTTTTGCCCTGGCTCTTCGGCTGTGGGAGCAGAGGCGAATCGTTCGTGCTCTACTCTCTGGGATGCTGGGCAGCCGAGCACGGGTGCCAAAGAGGTTCCATTTTAATGGACTTTGAGTTGGGAAATCGAGGAGCGACAGCAATGCGGATGGCACAGTGTCAAGCTGACTTTCTGCAGAAGAGGCACAGCTCAAGATTTTTGCCCTGGCTCTTCGGCTGTGGGAGCAGAGGCCAACCGTTCGTTCTTTACTCCCTGGGATGCTGGGCAGCCGAGCACGGGTGCCAAAGAGGTTCCATTGTAATGGACTTTGAGTTGGGAAATGGAGGAGCGACAGCAATGTAGATGGCACCGTTGCAAAGCTGACTTTCTGCAGAAGAGGCACAGCTCAAGTTTTTTGCCCTGGCTCTTCGGCTGTGGGGGCAGAGGCCAACCGTTCGTGCTCTACTCCCTTGGATGCTGGGCAGCCGAGCACGGGTGCCAAAGAGGTTCCATTGTAATGGACTTTGAGTTGGGAAATGGAGGAGCGACAGCAATGCGGATGGCACCGTTGCAAAGCTGACTTTCTGCAGAAGAGGCACAGCTCAAGTTTTTTGCCCTGGCTCTTCGGCTGTGGCAGCAGAGGCCAACCGTTCGTGCTCTACTCCCTGGGATGCTGGGCAGCCGAGCACGGGTGCCAAAGAAGTTCCATTGTAATGGACTTTGAGTTGGGAAATGGAGGAGCGACAGCAATGCGGATGGCACAGTGCCAAGCTGACCTTCTGCAGAAGAGGCACAGCTCAAGTTTTTTGCCCTGGCTCTTCGGCTGTGGGAGCAGAGGCCAACCGTTCGTGCTCTACTCCCTGGGATGCTGGGCAGCCGGGAAGGAGTACTAAATAGGTTCCATTGTAATGTTCTTTGAGTTGGGAAATGGAGGAGCGACAGCAATGCGGATGGCACTGTTGCAAAGCTGACTTTCTGCAGAAGAGGCACAGCTCAAGTTTTTTGCCCTGGCTCTTCGGCTGTGGGAGCAGAGGCCAACCGTTCGTGCTCTACTCCCTGGGATGCTGGGCAGCCGAGCACGAGTGCCAAAGAGGTTCCATTGTAATGGAGTTTGAGTTGGGAAATGGAGGAGCGACAGCAATGCGGATGGCACCGTTGCAAAGCTGACTTTCTGCAGAAGAGGCACAGCTCAAGTTTTTTGCCCTGGCTCTTTGGCTGTGGCAGCAGAGGCCAACCGTTCGTGCTCTACTCCCTGGGATGGTGGGCAACCGAGCACGGGTGCCAAAGTGGTTCCATTGTAATGGACTTTGAGTTGGGAAATGGAGGAGCGACAGCAATGCGGATGGCACCGTTGCCAAGCTGACCTTCTACAGAAGAGGCACAGCTCAATTTTTTTGCCCTGGCTCTTCGGCTGTGGCAGCAGAGGCCAACCGTTCGTGCTCTACTCCCTGGGATGCTGGGCAGCCGAGCACGGGTGCCAAAGAAGTTCCATTGTAATGGACTTTGAGTTGGGAAATCGAGGAGCGACAGCAATACGGATGGCACCATTGCCAAGCTGACCTTCTGCAGAAGAGGCACAGCTCAAGTTTTTTGCCCTGGCTCTTTGGCTGTGGGAGCAGAGGCCAACCGTTCGTGCTCTACTCCCTGGGATGCTGGGCAGCCGAGCACGGGTGCCAAAGAGGTTCCATTGTAATGGACTTTGAGTTGGGAAATCGAAGAGCGACAGCAATGCGGATGGCACAGTGCCAAGCTGACTTTCTGCAGAAGAGGCACAGCTTAAGTTTTTTGCCCTGGCTCTTCGGCTGTGGGAGCAGAGGCGAATCGTTCGTGCTCTACTCCCTGGGATGCTGGGCAGCCGAGCACGAGTGCCAAAGTGGTTCCATTGTAACGGACTTTGAGTTGGGAAATGGAGGAGCGACAGCAATGCGGATGGCACTGTTGCAAAGCTGACTTTCTGCAGAAGAGGCACAGCTCAAGTTTTTTGCCCTGGCTCTTCGGCTGTGGGAGCAGAGGCCAACCGTTCGTGCTCTACTCCCTGGGATGCTGGGCAGCCGAGCAGGGGTGCCAAAGAGGTTCCATTGTAATGGACTTTGAGTTGGGAAATGGAGGAGCGACAGCAATGCGGATGGCACAGTGTCAAGCTGACTTTCTGCAGAAGAGGCACAGCTCAAGTTTTTTGCCCTGGCTCTTCGGCTGTGGGAGCAGAGGCCAACCATTCGTGCTCTACTCCCTGGGATGCTGGGCAGCCGAGCACGGGTGCCAAAGAGGTTCCATTGTAATGGACTTTGAGTTGGGAAATGGAGGAGCGACAGCAATGCAGATCGCACCGTTGCAATGCTGACATTCTGCAGAAGAGGCACAGCTCAAGTTTTTTGCCCTGGCTCTTCGGCTGTGGGAGCAGAGGCCAACCGTTCGTGCTCTACTCCCTGGGATGCTGGGCAGCCGAGCACGAGTGCCAAAGATGTTCCATTGTAATGGACTTTGAGTTGGGAAATGGAGGAGCGACAGCAATGCGGATGGCACCGTTTCAAAGGTGACTTTCTGCAGAAGAGGCACAGCTCAAGTTTTTTGCCCTGGCTCTTTGTTTGTGGGAGCAGAGGCCAACCGTTCGTGCTCTAATCCCTGGGATGCTGGGCAGCCGAGCACGAGTGCCAAAGTGGTTCCATTGTAATGGACTTTGAGTTGGGAAATGGAGGAGCGACAGCAATGCAGATGGCACCATTGCAAAGCTGACTTTCTGCAGAAGAGGCAGAGCTCAAGTTTTTTGCCCTGGCTCTTCGGCTGTGGGAGCAGAGGCCAACCGTTCGTGCTCTACTCCCTGGGATGCTGGGCAGCCGAGCACGGGTGCCAAAGTGGTTCCATTGTAATGGACTTTGAGTTGGGAAATCGAGGAGCGACAGCAATGCAGATGGCACCATTGCCAAGCTGACGTTCTGCAGAAGAGGCACAGCTCAAGTTTTTTGCCCTGGCTCTTCGGCTGTGGGAGCAGAGGCCAACCGTTCGTGCTCTACTCCCTGGGATGCTGGGCAGCCGAGCACGAGTGCCAAAGAGGTTCCATTGTAATGGACTTTGAGTTGGGAAATGGAGGAGCGACAGCAATGCGGATGGCACAGTGCCAAGCTGACCTTCTGCAGAAGAGGCACAGCTCAAGTTTTTTGCCCTGGGTCTTCGGCTGTGGGAGCAGAGGCCAACCGTTCGTTCTCTACTCCCTGGGATGCTGGGCAGCCGAGCACGGGTGCCAAAGAGGTTCCATTGTAATGTTCTTTGAGTTGGGAAATGGAGGAGCGACAGCAATGCGGATGGCACCGTTGCAAAGCTGACTTTCTGCAGAAGAGGCACAGCTCACGTTTTTTGCCCTGGCTCTTCGGCTGTGGCAGCAGAGGCCAACCGTTCGTGCTCTACTCCCTGGGATGCTGGGCAGCCGAGCACGGGTGCAAAACAGGTTCCATTGTAATGGACTTTGACTTGGGAAATGGAGGAGCGACAGCAATGCGGATGGCACCGTTGCAAAGCTGACTTTCTGCAGAAGAGGCACAGCTCAAGTTTTTTGCCCTGGCTCTTCGGCTGTCGCAGCAGAGGCCAACCGTTCGTGCTCTACTGCCTGGGATGCTGGGCAGCCGAGCACGGGTGCCAAAGAGGTTCCATTGTAATGGACTTTGAGTTGGGAAATGGGGGAGCGACAGCAATGCAGATGGCACCGTTGCAAAGGTGACTTTCTGCAGAAGAGGCACAGCTCAAGTTTTTTGCCCTGGCTCTTCGGCTGTGGGAGCAGAGGCCAACCATTCGTTCTGTACTCCCTGGGATGCTGGGCAGCCGAGCACGGGTGCCAAAGTGGTTCCATTGTAATGGACTTTGAGTTGGGAAATGGAGGAGCGACAGCAATGCAGATGGCACCGTTGCAAAGCTGACTTTCTGCAGAAGAGGCACAGCTCAAGTTTTTTGCCCTGGCTCTTCGGCTGTGGGAGCAGAGGCCAGCCGTTCGTGCTCTACTCCCTGGGATGCTGGGCAGCCGAGCACGGGTGCCAAAGAAGTTCCATTGTAATGGACTTTGAGTTGGGAAATGGAGGAGCGACAGCAATGCGGATGGCATCATTGCCAAGCTGACGTTCTGCAGAAGAGGCACAGCTCAAGTTTTTTGCCCTGGCTCTTTGGCTGTGGGAGCAGAGGCCAACCGTTCGTGCTCTACTCCCTGGGATGCTGGGCAGCCGAGCACGGGTGCCAAAGAGGTTCCATTGTAATGGACTTTGAGTTGGGAAATGGAGGAGCGACAGCAATGCGGATGGCACCGTTGCCAAGCTGACTTTCTGCAGAAGAGGCACAGCTCAAGTTTTTTGCCCTGGCTCTTCGGCTGTGGGAGCAGAGGCCAGCCGTTCGTGCTTTACTCCCTGGGATGCTGGGCAGCCGAGCACGAGTGCCAAAGAGGTTCCATTGTAATGGACTTTTTGTTGGGAAATCGAGGAGCGACAGCAATGCGGATGGCACCGTTGCAAAGCTATCTTTCTGCAGAAGAGGCACAGCTCAAGTTTTTTGCCCTGGCTCTTCGGCTGTGGCAGCAGAGGCCAACCGTTCGTGCTCTACTCCCTGGGATGGTGGGCAACCGAGCACGGGTGCCAAAGAGGTTCCATTGTAATGGACTTTGAGTTGGGAAATGGAGGAGCGACAGCAATGCGGATGGCACCGTTGCAAAGCTGACCTTCTACAGAAGAGGCACAGCTCAAGTTTTTTGCCCTGGCTCTTCGGCTGTGGCAGCAGAGGCCAACCGTTCGTGCTCTACTCCCTGGGATGCTGGGCAGCCGAACACGGGTGCCAAAGAAGTTCCATTGTAATGGACTTTGAGTTGGGAAATCGAGGAGCGACAGCAATGCGGATGGCACCATTGCCAAGCTGACCTTCTGCAGAAGAGGCACAGCTCAAGTTTTTTGCCCTGGCTCTTCGGCTGTGGGAGCAGAGGCCAACCGTTCGTGCTCTACTCCCTGGGATGCTGGGCAGCCGAGCACGGGTGCCAAAGAGGTTCCATTGTAATGGACTTTGAGTTGGGAAATCGAAGAGCGACAGCAATGCGGATGGCACAGTGCCAAGCTGACTTTCTGCAGAAGAGGCACAGCTCAAGTTTTTTGCCCTGGCTCTTCGGCTGTGGGAGCAGAGGCCAACCATTCGTGCTGTACTCCCTGGGATGCTGGGCAGCCGAGCACGGGTGCCAAAATGGTTCCATTGTAATGGACTTTGAGTTGGGAAATGGAGGAGCGACAGCAATGCGGATGGCACCGTTGCAAAGCTGACTTTCTGCAGAAGAGGCACAGCTCAAGTTTTTTGCCCTGGCTCTTCGGCTGTGGGAGCATAGGCCAACCGTTCGTGCTCTACTCCCTGGGATGCTGGGCAGCCGAGCACGGGTGCCAAAGAAGTTCCATTGTAATGGACTTTGAGTTGGGAAATGGAGGAGCGACAGCAATGCGGATGGCACAGTGCCAAGCTGACCTTCTGCAGAAGAGGCACAGCTCAAGTTTTTTGCCCTGGCTCTTCGGCTGTGGGAGCAGAGGCCAACCGTTCGTGCTCTACTCCCTGGGATGCTGGGCAGCCGGGAAGGAGTACCAAATAGGTTCCATTGTAATGTTCTTTGAGTTGGGAAATGGAGGAGCGACAGCAATGCGGATGGCACCATTGCCAAGCTGACCTTCTGCAGAAGAGGCACAGCTCAAGTTTTTTGCCCTGGCTCTTCGTCTGTGGGAGCAGAGGCCAACCGTTCGTGCTCTACTCCCTGGGATGCTGGGCAGCCGAGCACGGGTGCCAAAATGGTTTCATTGTAATGGACTTTGAGTTCGGAAATCGAAGAGCGACAGCAATGCGGATGGCACAGTGCCAAGCTGACTTTCTGCAGAAGAGGCACAGCTCAAGTTTTTTGCCCTGGCTCTTCGGCTGTGGGAGCAGAGGCCAACCATTCGTGCTGTACTCCCTGGGATGCTGGGCAGCCGAGCACGGATGCCAAAATGGTTCCATTGTAATGGACTTTGAGTTGGGAAATGGAGGAGCGACAGCAATGCGGATGGCACCGTTGCCAAGCTGACTTTCTGCAGAAGAAGCACAGCTCAAGTTTTTTGCCCTGGCTCTTCGGCTGTGGGAGCAGAGGCCAACCGTTCGTGCTCTACTCCCTGGGATGCTGGGCAGCCAAGCACGGGTGAGAAAGAAGTTCCATTGTAATGGACTTTGAGTTGGGAAATGGAGGAGCGACAGCAATGCGGATGGCACCATTGCCAAGCTGACGTTCTGCAGAAGAGGCACAGCTCAAGTTTTTTGCCCTGGCTCTTTGGCTGTGGGAGCAGAGGCCAACCGTTCGTGCTCTATTCCCTGGGATGCTGGGCAGCCGAGCACGGGTGCCAAAGAGGTTCCATTGTAATGGACTTTGAGTTGGGAAATGGAGGAGCGACAGCAATGCGGATGGCACAGTGCCAAGCTGACCTTCTGCAGAAGAGGCACAGCTCAAGTTTTTTGCCCTGGCTCTTCGGCTGTGGGAGCAGAGGCCAACCGTTCGTGCTGTACTCCCTGGGATGCTGGGCAGCCGAGCACGGGTGCCAAAATGGTTCCATTGTAATGGACTTTGAGTTGGGAAATCGAGGAGCGACAGCAATGCGGATGGCACCGTTGCAAAGCTGACTTTCTGCAGAAGAGGCACAGCTCAAGTGTTTTGCCCTGGCTCTTCGGCTGTGGGAACAGAGGCCAACCGTTCGTGCTCTACTCCCTGGGATGCTGGGCAGCCGGGAAGGAGTGCCAATTAGGATCCATTGTAATGGACTTTGAGTTGGGAAATGGAGGAGCGACAGCAATGCGGATGGCACCGTTGCAAAGCTGACTTTCTGCAAAACAGGCACAGCTCAAGTTTTTTGCCCTGGCTCTTCGGCTGTGGGAGCAGAGGCCAACCGTTCGTGCTCTACTCCCTGGGATGCTGGGCAGCCGAGCACGAGTGCCAAAGAGGTTCCATTGTAATGGACTTTGAGTTGGGAAATGGAGGAGCGACAGCAATGCAGATGGCACCGTTGCCAAGCTGATTTTCTGCAGAAGAGGCACAGCTCAAGTTTTTTGCCCTGGCTCTTCGGCTGTGGCAGCAGAGGCCAACCGTTCGTGCTCTACTCCCTGGGATGCTGGGCAGCCGAGCACGGGTGCCAAAGAGGTTCCATTGTAATGGACTTTGAGTTGGGAAATGGAGGAGCGACAGCAATGCGGATGGCACCATTGCAAAGCTGACTTTCTGCAGAAGAGGCACAGCTCAAGTTTTTTGCCCTTGCTCTTTGGCTGTGGGAGCAGAGGCCAACCGTTCGTGCTCCATTCCCTGGGATGCTGGGCAGCCGAGCACGGGTGCCAAAGAGGTTCCATTGTAATGGACTTTGAGTTGGGAAATGGAGGAGCGACAGCAATGCGGATGGCACAGTGCCAAGCTGACCTTCTGCAGAAGAGGCACAGCTCAAGTTTTTTGCCCTGGGTCTTCGGCTGTGGGAGCAGAGGCCAACCGTTCGTGCTCTACTCCCTGGGATGCTGGGCAGCCGGGAAGGAGTACCAAATCGGTTCCATTGTAATGTTCTTTGAGTTGGGAAATGGAGGAGCGACAGCAATGCAGATGGCACCGTTGCAAAGCTGACTTTCTGCAGAAGAGGCACAGCTCAAGTTTTTTGCCCTGGCTCTTCGGCTGTGGGAGCAGAGGCCAGCCGTTCGTGCTTTACTCCCTGGGATGCTGGGCAGCCGAGCACGAGTGCCAAAGAGGTTCCATTGTAATGGACTTTTTGTTGGGAAATCGAGGAGCGACAGCAATGCGGATGGCACAGTTGCAAAGCTATCTTTCTGCAGAAGAGGCACAGCTCAAGTTTTTTGCCCTGGCTCTTCGGCTGTGGGAGCAGAGGCCAACCGTTCGTGCTCTACTCCCTGGGATGCTGGGCAACCGAGCACGGGTGCCAAAGAGGTTCCATTGTAATGGACTTTGAGTTGGGAAATGGAGGAGCGACAGCAATGCGGATGGCACCGTTGCCAAGCTGACCTTCTACAGAAGAGGCACAGCTCAAGTTTTTTGCCCTGGCTCTTCGGCTGTGGCAGCAGAGGCCAACCGTTCGTGCTCTACTCCCTGGGATGGTGGGCAGCCGAGCACGGGTGCCAAAGAAGTTCCATTGTAATGGACTTTGAGTTGGGAAATCGAGGAGCGACAGCAATGCGGATGGCACCATTGCCAAGCTGACCTTCTGCAGAAGAGGCACAGCTCAAGTTTTTTGCCCTGGCTCTTCGTCTGTGGGAGCAGAGGCCAACCGTTCGTGCTCTACTCCCTGGGATGCTGGGCAGACGAGCACGGGTGCCAAAGAGGTTCCATTGTATTGGACTTTGAGTTGGGAAATCGAAGAGCGACAGCAATGCGGATGGCACAGTGCCAAGCTGACTTTCTGCAGAAGAGGCACAGCTCAAGTGTTTTGCCCTGGCTCTTCGGCTGTGGGAACAGAGGCCAACCGTTCGTGCTCTACTCCCTGGGATGCTGGGCAGCCGGGAAGGAGTGCCAATTAGGATCCATTGTAATGGACTTTGAGTTGGGAAATGGAGGAGCGACAGCAATGCGGATGGCACCGTTGCAAAGCTGACTTTCTGCAAAACAGGCACAGCTCAAGTTTTTTGGCCTGGCTCTTCGGCTGTGGGAGCAGAGGCCAACCGTTCGTGCTCTACTCCCTGGGATGCTGGGCAGCCGAGCACGGGTGCCAAAGATGTTCCATTGTAATGGACTTTGAGTTGGGAAATGGAGGAGCGACAGCAATGCAGATGGCACCGTTGCCAAGCTGATTTTCTGCAGAAGAGGCACAGCTCAAGTTTTTTGCCCTGGCTCTTCGGCTGTGGCAGCAGAGGCCAACCGTTCGTGCTCTACTCCCTGGGATGCTGGGCAGCCGAGCACGAGTGCCAAAGAGGTTCCATTGTAATGGACTTTGAGTTGGGAAATGGAGGAGCGACCGCAATGCGGATGGCACCGTTTCAAAGCTGACTTTCTGCAGAAGAGGCACAGCTCAAGTTTTTTGCCCTGGCTCTTCGGCTGTGGGAGCAGAAGCCAACCGTTCGTGCTCTACTCCCTGGGATGCTGGGCAGCCGAGCACGGGTGCCAAAGACGTTCCATTGTAATGGACTTTGAGTTGGGAAATCGAGGAGCGACAGCAATGCGGATGGCACATTGTCAAGCTGACTTTCTGCAGAAGAGGCACAGCTCAAGTTTTTTGCCCTGGCTCTTCGGCTGTGGGAGCAGAGGCCAACCGTTCGTGCTTTACTCCCTGGGATGCTGGGCAGCCGAGCACGGGTGCCAAAGAGGTTCCATTGTAATGGACTTTGAGTTGGGAAATGGAGGAGCGACAGCAATGCAGATGGCACCGTTGCAAAGCTGACTTTCTGCAGAAGAGGCACAGCTCAAGTTTTTTGCCCTCACTCTTCGGCTGTGGCAGCAGAGGCCAACCGTTCGTGCTCTACTCCCTGGGATGCTGGGCAGCCGAGCACGGGTGCCAAAGAGGTTCCATTGTAATGGACTTTGAGTTGGGAAATGGAGGAGCGACAGCAATGTGGATGGCACTGTTGCAAAGCTATCTTTCTGCAGAAGAGGCACAGCTCAAGTTTTTTGCCCTGGCTCTTCGGCTGTGGCAGCAGAGGCCAACCGTTCGTGCTCTACTCCCTGGGATGCTGGGCAGCCAAGCACAGGTGCCAAAGAGGTTCCATTGTAATGGACTTTGAGTTGGGAAATGGAGGAGCGACAGCAATTCGGATGGCACCGTTGCAATGCTGACCTTCTGCAGAAGAGGCACAGCTCGAGTTTTTTGCCCTGGCTCTTCGGCTGTGGCAGCAGAGGCCAACCGTTCGTGCTCTACTCCCTGGGATGCTGGGCAGCCGAGCACGGGTGCCAAAGATGTTCCATTGTAATGGACTTTGAGTTGGGAAATGGAGGAGCGACAGCAATGGAGATGGCACCGTTGCCAAGCTGACCTTCTGCAGAAGAGGCACAGCTCAAGTTTTTTGCCCTGGCTCTTCGTCTGTGGGAGCAGAGGCCAACCGTTCGTGCTCTACTCCCTGGGATGCTGGGCAGCCGAGCACGGGTGCCAAAGAGGTTCCATTGTAATGGACTTTGAGTTGGGAAATGGAGGAGCGACAGCAATGCGGATGGCACCGTTGCAAAGCTGACTTTCTGCAGAAGAGGCACAGCTCAAGTTTTTTGCCCTGGCTCTTCGGCTGTGGGAGCAGAGGCCAACCGTTCGTGCTTTACTCCCTGGGATGCTGGGCAGCGGAGCACGAGTGCCAAAGAGGTTCCATTGTAATGGACTTTTTGTTGGGAAATGGAGGAGCGACAGCAATGCGGATGGCACCGTTGCAAATCTATCTTTCTGCAGAAAAGGCACAGCTCAAGTTTTTTGCCCTGGCTCTTCGGCTGTGGCAGCAGAGGCCAACCATTCGTGCTCTACTCCCTGGGATGCTGGGCAGCGGAGCACGAGTGCCAAAGATGTTCCATTGTAATGGACTTTGAGTTGGGAAATGGAGGAGCGACAGCAATGTGGATGGCACCATTGCAAAGCTATCTTTCTGCAGAAGAGGCACAGCTCAAGTTTTTTGCCCTGGCTCTTTGGCTGTGGGAGCAGAGGCCAACCGTTCGTGCTCTACTCCCTGGGATGCTGGGCAGCCGAGCACGGGTGCCAAAGAGGTTCCATTTTAATGGACTTTGAGTTGGGAAATGGAGGAGTGACAGCAATGCGGATGGCACCATTGCAATGCTGACCTTCTGCAGAAGAGGCACAGCTCAAGTGTTTTGCCCTGGCTCTTCGGCTGTGGGAGCAGAGGCCAACCGTTCGTGCTCTACTCCCTGGGATGCTGGGCAGCCGAGCACGAGTGCCAAAGAGGTTCCATTGTAATGGACTTTGAGTTGGGAAATGGAGGAGCGACAGCAATGCAGATGGCACCGTTGCCAAGCTGATTTTCTGCAGAAGAGGCACAGCTCAAGTTTTTTGCCCTGGCTCTTCGGCTGTGGCAGCAGAGGCCAACCGTTCGTGCTCTACTCCCTGGGATGCTGGGCAGCCGAGCACGGGTGCCAAAGAGGTTCCATTGTAATGGACTTTGAGTTGGGAAATGGAGGAGCGACAGCAATGCGGATGGCACCATTGCAAAGCTGACTTTCTGCAGAAGAGGCACAGCTCAAGTTTTTTGCCCTTGCTCTTTGGCTGTGGGAGCAGAGGCCAACCGTTCGTGCTCCATTCCCTGGGATGCTGGGCAGCCGAGCACGGGTGCCAAAGAGGTTCCATTGTAATGGACTTTGAGTTGGGAAATGGAGGAGCGACAGCAATGCGGATGGCACAGTGCCAAGCTGACCTTCTGCAGAAGAGGCACAGCTCAAGTTTTTTGCCCTGGGTCTTCGGCTGTGGGAGCAGAGGCCAACCGTTCGTGCTCTACTCCCTGGGATGCTGGGCAGCCGGGAAGGAGTACCAAATCGGTTCCATTGTAATGTTCTTTGAGTTGGGAAATGGAGGAGCGACAGCAATGCAGATGGCACCGTTGCAAAGCTGACTTTCTGCAGAAGAGGCACAGCTCAAGTTTTTTGCCGTGGCTCTTCGGCTGTGGGAGCAGAGGCCAGCCGTTCGTGCTTTACTCCCTGGGATGCTGGGCAGCCGAGCACGAGTGCCAAAGAGGTTCCATTGTAATGGACTTTTTGTTGGGAAATCGAGGAGCGACAGCAATGCGGATGGCACAGTTGCAAAGCTATCTTTCTGCAGAAGAGGCACAGCTCAAGTTTTTTGCCCTGGCTCTTCGGCTGTGGGAGCAGAGGCCAACCGTTCGTGCTCTACTCCCTGGGATGCTGGGCAACCGAGCACGGGTGCCAAAGAGGTTCCATTGTAATGGACTTTGAGTTGGGAAATGGAGGAGCGACAGCAATGCGGATGGCACCGTTGCCAAGCTGACCTTCTACAGAAGAGGCACAGCTCAAGTTTTTTGCCCTGGCTCTTCGGCTGTGGCAGCAGAGGCCAACCGTTCGTGCTCTACTCCCTGGGATGGTGGGCAGCCGAGCACGGGTGCCAAAGAAGTTCCATTGTAATGGACTTTGAGTTGGGAAATCGAGGAGCGACAGCAATGCGGATGGCACCATTGCCAAGCTGACCTTCTGCAGAAGAGGCACAGCTCAAGTTTTTTGCCCTGGCTCTTCGTCTGTGGGAGCAGAGGCCAACCGTTCGTGCTCTACTCCCTGGGATGCTGGGCAGACGAGCACGGGTGCCAAAGAGGTTCCATTGTATTGGACTTTGAGTTGGGAAATCGAAGAGCGACAGCAATGCGGATGGCACAGTGCCAAGCTGACTTTCTGCAGAAGAGGCACAGCTCAAGTGTTTTGCCCTGGCTCTTCGGCTGTGGGAACAGAGGCCAACCGTTCGTGCTCTACTCCCTGGGATGCTGGGCAGCCGGGAAGGAGTGCCAATTAGGATCCATTGTAATGGACTTTGAGTTGGGAAATGGAGGAGCGACAGCAATGCGGATGGCACCGTTGCAAAGCTGACTTTCTGCAAAACAGGCACAGCTCAAGTTTTTTGGCCTGGCTCTTCGGCTGTGGGAGCAGAGGCCAACCGTTCGTGCTCTACTCCCTGGGATGCTGGGCAGCCGAGCACGAGTGCCAAAGATGTTCCATTGTAATGGACTTTGAGTTGGGAAATGGAGGAGCGACAGCAATGCAGATGGCACCGTTGCCAAGCTGATTTTCTGCAGAAGAGGCACAGCTCAAGTTTTTTGCCCTGGCTCTTCGGCTGTGGCAGCAGAGGCCAACCGTTCGTGCTCTACTCCCTGGGATGCTGGGCAGCCGAGCACGAGTGCCAAAGAGGTTCCATTGTAATGGACTTTGAGTTGGGAAATGGAGGAGCGACCGCAATGCGGATGGCACCGTTTCAAAGCTGACTTTCTGCAGAAGAGGCACAGCTCAAGTTTTTTGCCCTGGCTCTTCGGCTGTGGGAGCAGAAGCCAACCGTTCGTGCTCTACTCCCTGGGATGCTGGGCAGCCGAGCACGGGTGCCAAAGACGTTCCATTGTAATGGACTTTGAGTTGGGAAATCGAGGAGCGACAGCAATGCGGATGGCACATTGTCAAGCTGACTTTCTGCAGAAGAGGCACAGCTCAAGTTTTTTGCCCTGGCTCTTCGGCTGTGGGAGCAGAGGCCAACCGTTCGTGCTTTACTCCCTGGGATGCTGGGCAGCCGAGCACGGGTGCCAAAGAGGTTCCATTGTAATGGACTTTGAGTTGGGAAATGGAGGAGCGACAGCAATGCAGATGGCACCGTTGCAAAGCTGACTTTCTGCAGAAGAGGCACAGCTCAAGTTTTTTGCCCTCACTCTTCGGCTGTGGCAGCAGAGGCCAACCGTTCGTGCTCTACTCCCTGGGATGCTGGGCAGCCGAGCACGGGTGCCAAAGAGGTTCCATTGTAATGGACTTTGAGTTGGGAAATGGAGGAGCGACAGCAATGTGGATGGCACTGTTGCAAAGCTATCTTTCTGCAGAAGAGGCACAGCTCAAGTTTTTTGCCCTGGCTCTTCGGCTGTGGCAGCAGAGGCCAACCGTTCGTGCTCTACTCCCTGGGATGCTGGGCAGCCAAGCACAGGTGCCAAAGAGGTTCCATTGTAATGGACTTTGAGTTGGGAAATGGAGGAGCGACAGCAATTCGGATGGCACCGTTGCAATGCTGACCTTCTGCAGAAGAGGCACAGCTCGAGTTTTTTGCCCTGGCTCTTCGGCTGTGGCAGCAGAGGCCAACCGTTCGTGCTCTACTCCCTGGGATGCTGGGCAGCCGAGCACGGGTGCCAAAGATGTTCCATTGTAATGGACTTTGAGTTGGGAAATGGAGGAGCGACAGCAATGGAGATGGCACCGTTGCCAAGCTGACCTTCTGCAGAAGAGGCACAGCTCAAGTTTTTTGCCCTGGCTCTTCGTCTGTGGGAGCAGAGGCCAACCGTTCGTGCTCTACTCCCTGGGATGCTGGGCAGCCGAGCACGGGTGCCAAAGAGGTTCCATTGTAATGGACTTTGAGTTGGGAAATGGAGGAGCGACAGCAATGCGGATGGCACCGTTGCCAAGCTGACTTTCTGCAGAAGAGGCACAGCTCAAGTTTTTTGCCCTGGCTCTTCGGCTGTGGGAGCAGAGGCCAACCGTTCGTGCTTTACTCCCTGGGATGCTGGGCAGCGGAGCACGAGTGCCAAAGAGGTTCCATTGTAATGGACTTTTTGTTGGGAAATGGAGGAGCGACAGCAATGCGGATGGCACCGTTGCAAATCTATCTTTCTGCAGAAAAGGCACAGCTCAAGTTTTTTGCCCTGGCTCTTCGGCTGTGGCAGCAGAGGCCAACCATTCGTGCTCTACTCCCTGGGATGCTGGGCAGCGGAGCACGAGTGCCAAAGATGTTCCATTGTAATGGACTTTGAGTTGGGAAATGGAGGAGCGACAGCAATGTGGATGGCACCATTGCAAAGCTATCTTTCTGCAGAAGAGGCACAGCTCAAGTTTTTTGCCCTGGCTCTTTGGCTGTGGGAGCAGAGGCCAACCGTTCGTGCTCTACTCCCTGGGATGCTGGGCAGCCGAGCACGGGTGCCAAAGAGGTTCCATTTTAATGGACTTTGAGTTGGGAAATGGAGGAGTGACAGCAATGCGGATGGCACCATTGCAATGCTGACCTTCTGCAGAAGAGGCACAGCTCAAGTGTTTTGCCCTGGCTCTTCGGCTGTGGGAGCAGAGGCCAACCGTTCGTGCTCTACTCCCTGGGATGCTGGGCAGCCGAGCACGGGTGCCAAAGAGGTTCCATTGTAATGGACTTTGAGTTGGGAAATGGAGGAGCGACAGCAATGCGGATGGCACCGTTGCAAAGCTGACTTTCTGCAGAAGAGGCACAGCTCAAGTTTTTTGCCCTGGCTCTTCGGCTGTGGGAGCAGAGGCCAACCGTTCGTGCTCTACTCCCTGGGATGCTGGGCAGCCGAGCACGGGTGCCAAAGAGGTTCCATTGTAATGGACTTTGAGTTGGGAAATGGAGGAGCGACAGCAATGCGGATGGCACTGTTGCAAAGCTATCTTTCTGCAGAAGAGGCACAGCTCAAGTTTTTTGCCCTGGCTCTTCGGCTGTGGGAGCAGAGGCCAACCGTTCGTGCTCTACTCCCTGGGATGCTGGGCAGTCGAGCACGAATGCCAAAGAGGTTCCATTTTAATGGACTTTGAGTTGGGAAATGGAGGAGCGACAGCAATGCGGATGGCACCGTTGCAAAGCTGACTTTCTGCAGAAGAGGCACAGCTCAAGTTTTTTGCCCTGGCTCTTCGTCTGTGGGAGCAGAGGCCAATCGTTCGTGCTCTACTCCCTGGGATGCTGGGCAGCCGAGCACGGGTGCCAAAGAGGTTCCATTGTAATGGACTTTGAGTTGGGAAATGGAGGAGCGACAGCAATGCGGATGGCACCGTTGCAAAGCTGACCTTCTGCAGAAGAGGCACAGCTCAAGTTTTTTGCCCTGGCTCTTCGGCTGTGGGAGCAGAGGCCAACCGTTCGTGCTCTACTCCCTGGGATGCTGGGCAGCCAAGCACGGGTGCCAAAGAGGTTCCATTGTAATGGACATTGAGTTGGGAAATGGAGGAGCGACAGCAATGCGGATGGCACCGTTTCAAAGCTGACTTTCTGCAGAAGAGGCACAGCTCAAGTTTTTTGCCGTTGCTCTTCGGCTGTGGGAGCAGAGGCCAACCGTTCGTGCTCTAGTCCCTGGGATGCTGGGCAGCCGAGCACGGGTGCCAAAGAGGTTCCATTGTAATGGACTTTGAGTTGGGAAATGGAGGAGCGACCACAATGCGGATGGCACCATTGCCAAGCTGACTTTCTGCAGAAGAGGCAGAGCTCAAGTTTTTTGCCCTGGCTCTTCGGCTGTGGGAGCAGAAGCCAACCGTTCGTGCTCTACTCCCTGGGATGCTGGGCAGCCGAGCACGGGTGCCAAAGAGGTTCCATTGTAATGGAGTTTGAGTTGGGAAATGGAGGAGCGACAGCAATGCAGATGGCACCGTTGCCAAGCTGATTTTCTGCAGAAGAGGCACAGTTCAAGTTTTTTGCCCTGGCTCTTCGGCTGTGGCAGCAGAGGCCAACCGTTCGTGCTCTACTCCCTGGGATGCTGGGCAGCCGAGCACGAGTGCCAAATAGGTTCCATTGTAATGGACATTGAATTGGGAAATGGAGGAGCGACAGCAATGCGGATGGCACCGCTGCAAAGCTGACTTTCTGCAGAAGAGGCACAGCTCAAGTTTTTTGCCCTGGCTCTTCGGCTGTTGGAGCAGAGGCGAATCGTTCGTGCTCTACTCCCTGGGATGCTGGGCAGCCGAGCACGAGTGCCAAAGAGGTTCCATTGTAATGGACTTTGAGTTGGGAAATCGAGGAGCGACAGCAATGCGGATGGCACCGTTTCAAAGCTGACTTTCTGCAGAAGAGGCACAGCTCAAGTTTTTTGCCCTGGCTCTTCGGCTGTGGGAGCAGAGGCCAACCGTTCGTGCTCTACTCCCTGGGATGCTGGGCAGCCGAGCACAAGTGCCAAAGATGTTCCATTGTAATGGACTTTGAGTTGGGAAATGGAGGAGCGACAGCAATGCGGATGGCACTGTTGCAAAGCTATCTTTCTGCAGAAGAGGCACAGCTCAGTTTTTTTGCCCAGGCTCTTCGGCTGTGGGAGCAGAGGCCAAGCATTCGTGCTCTACTCCCTGGGATGCTGGGCAGCCGAGCACGGGTGCCAAAGAAGTTCCATTGTAATGGATTTTGAGTTGGGATATCGAGGAGCGACAGCAATGCAGACGGCACCGCTGCAAAGCTGACTTTCTGCAGAAGAGGCACAGCTCAAGTTTTTTGCCCTGGCTCTTCGGCTGTGGGAGCAGAGGCCAACCGTTCGTGCTCTACTCCCTGGGATGCTGGGCAGCCGAGCATGGGTGCCAAAGAGGTTCCATTGTAATGGACTTTGAGTTGGGAAATGGAGGAGCGACAGCAATGCGGATGGCACCGTTGCAAAGCTGACTTTCTGCAGAAGAGGCACAGCTCAAGTTTTTTGCCCTGGCTCTTCAGATGTGGGAGCAGAGGCGAATCGTTCGTGCTCTACTCCCTAGGATGCTGGGCAGCCAAGAACGAGTGCAAAAGAAGTTCCATTGTAATGGACTTTGAGTTGGGAAATGGAGGACCGACAGCAATGCGGATGGCACCGTTGCAAAGCTATCTTTCTGCAGAAGAGGCACAGCTCAAGTTTTTTACCCTGGCTCTTCGGCTGTGGGAGTAGAGGCCAACCGTTCGTGCTCTACTCCCTGGGATGCTGGGCAGCCGAGCACGGGTGCCAAAGAGGTTCCATTGTAATGGACTTTGAGTTGGGAAGTTGAGGAGCGACAGCAATGCGGATGGCACCGTTGCAAAGCTGACCTTCTGCAGAAGAGGCACAGCTCAAGTTTTTTGCCCTGGCTCTTCGGCTGTGGCAGCAGAGGCCAAGCGTTTGTGCTCTTCTCCCTGGGATGCTGGGCAGCCGAGCACGGGTGCCAAAGAAGTTCCATTGTAATGGACTTTGAGTTGGGAAATGGAGGAGCGACAGCAATGCAGATGGCACCGCTGCAAAGCTGACTTTCTGCAGAAGAGGCACAGCTCAAGTTTTTTGCCCTGGCTCTTCGGCTGTGGAAGCAGAGGCCAACCGTTCGTGCTCTACTCCCTGGGATGCTGGGCAGTCGAGCACGAGTGCCAAAGAGGTTCCATTGTAATGGACTTTGAGTTGGGAAATGGAGGAGCGACAGCAATGCGGATGGCACCGTTGCAAAGCTGACTTTCTGCAGAAGAGGCACAGCTCAAGTTTTTTGCCCTGGCTCTTCAGCTGTGGGAGCAGAGGCGAATCGTTCGTGCTCTACTCCCTGGGATGCTGGGCAGCCGAGCACGGGTGCCAAAGAGGTTCCATTGTAATGGACTTTGAGTTGGGAAATGGAGGAGCGACAGCAATGCGGATGGCACCGTTGCAAAGCTGACATTCTGCAGAAGAGGCACAGCTCAAGTTTTTTGCCCTGGCTCTTCGGCTGTGGCAGCAGAGGCCAACCGTTCGTGCTCTACTCCCTGGGATGCTGGGCAGCCGAGCACGGGTGCCAAAGATGTTCCATTGTAATGGACTTTGAGTTGGGAAATGGAGGAGCGACAGCAATGCGGATGGCACCGTTGCAAAGCTGACTTTCTGCAGAAGAGGCACAGCTCAAGTTTTTTGCCCTGGCTCTTCGGCTGTGGCAGCAGAGGCGAATCGTTCGTGCTCTACTCCTTGGGATGCTGGGCAGCCGAGCACGGGTGCCAAAGAGGTCCCATTGTAATGGACTTTGAGTTGGGAAATGGAGGAGCGACAGCAATGCGGATGGCACTGTTGCAAAGCTATCTTTCTGCAGAAGAGGCACAGCTCCAGTTTTTTGCCCTGGCTCTTCGGCTGTGGCAGCAGAGGCCAACCGTTCGTGCTCTACTCCCTGGGATGCTGGGCAGCCGAGCACGGGTGCCAAAGAGGTTCCATTGTAATGGACTTTGAGTTGGGAAATGGAGGAGCGACAGCAATGCGGATGGCACCGTTTCAAAGCTGACTTTCTGCAGAAGAGGCACAGCTCAAGTTTTTTGCCCTGGCTCTTCGGCTGTGGCAGCAGAGGCCAACCGTTCGTGCTCTACTCCCTGGGATGCTGGGCAGCCCAGCACGGGTGCCAAAGATGTTCCATTGTAATGGACTTTGAGTTGGGAAATGGAGGAGCGACAGCAATGCAGATGGCACCGTTGCAAAGCTATCTTTCTGCAGAAGAGGCACAGCTCAGTTTTTTTGCCCTGACTCTTCGGCTGTGGGAGCAGAGGCCAACCGTTCGTGCTCTACTCCCTGGGATGCTGGGCAGCCGAGCACGGGTGCCAAAGTGGTTCCATTGTAATGGACTTTGAGTTGGGAAATGGAGGAGCGACAGCAATGCGGATGGCACCGTTTCAAAGCTGACTTTCTGCAGAAGAGGCACAGCTCAAGTTTTTTGCCCTGGCTCTTCGGCTGTGGGAGTAGAGGCCAACCGTTCGTGCTCTACTCCCTGGGATGCTGGGCAGCCGAGCACGGGTGCCAAAGAGGTTCCATTGTAATGGACTTTGAGTTGGGAAGTTGAGGAGCGACAGCAATGCGGATGGCACCGTTGCAAAGCTGACCTTCTGCAGAAGAGGCACAGCTCAAGTTTTTTGCCCTGGCTCTTCGGCTGTGGGAGCAGAGGCCAAGCGTTCGTGCTCTTCTCCCTGGGATGCTGGGCAGCCGAGCACAAGTGCCAAAGATGTTCCATTGTAATGGACTTTGAGTTGGGAAATGGAGGAGCGACAGCAATGCGGATGGCACTGTTTCAAAGCTATCTTTCTGCAGAAGAGGCACAGCTCAGTTTTTTTGCCCTGGCTCTTCGGCTGTGGGAGCAGAGGCCAAGCATTCGTGCTCTACTCCCTGGGATGCTGGGCAGCCGAGCACGGGTGCCAAAGAAGTTCCATTGTAATGGATTTTGAGTTGGGATATCGAGGAGCGACAGCAATGCAGACGGCACCGCTGCAAAGCTGACTTTCTGCAGAAGAGGCACAGCTCAAGTTTTTTGCCCTGGCTCTTCGGCTGTGGGAGCAGAGGCCAACCGTTCGTGCTCTACTCCCTGGGATGCTGGGCAGCCGAGCATGGGTGCCAAAGAGGTTCCATTGTAATGGACTTTGAGTTGGGAAATGGAGGAGCGACAGCAATGTAGATGGCACCGTTGCAAAGCTGACTTTCTGCAGAAGAGGCACAGCTCAAGTTTTTTGCCCTGGCTCTTCAGCTGTGAGAGCAGAGGCGAATCGTTCGTGCTCTACTCCCTGGGATGCTGGGCAGCCAAGAACGAGTGCAAAAGAAGTTCCATTGTAATGGACTTTGAGTTGGGAAATGGAGGACCGACAGCAATGCGGATGGCACCGTTGCAAAGCTATCTTTCTGCAGAAGAGGCACAGCTCAAGTTTTTTGCCCTGGCTCTTCGGCTGTGGGAGTAGAGGCCAACCGTTCGTGCTCTACTCCCTGGGATGCTGGGCAGCCGAGCACGGGTGCCAAAGAGGTTCCATTGTAATGGACTTTGAGTTGGGAAGTTGAGGAGCGACAGCAATGCGGATGGCACCGTTGCAAAGCTGACCTTCTGCAGAAGAGGCACAGCTCAAGTTTTTTGCCCTGGCTCTTCGGCTGTGGCAGCAGAGGCCAAGCGTTTGTGCTCTTCTCCCTGGGATGCTGGGCAGCCGAGCACGGGTGCCAAAGAAGTTCCATTGTAATGGACTTTGAGTTGGGAAATGGAGGAGCGACAGCAATGCAGATGGCACCGCTGCAAAGCTGACTTTCTGCAGAAGAGGCACAGCTCAAGTTTTTTGCCCTGGCTCTTCAGCTGTGGGAGCAGAGGCCAACCGTTCGTGCTCTACTCCCTGGGATGCTGGGCAGCCGAGCACGAGTGCCAAAGAGGTTCCATTTTAATGGACTTTGAGTTGGGAAATGGAGGAGCGACAGCAATGCGGATGGCACCGTTGCAAACCTGACTTTCTGCAGAAGAGGCACAGCTCAAGTTTTTTGCCCTGGCTCTTCAGCTGTGGGAGCAGAGGCGAATCGTTCGTGCTCTACTCCCTGGGATGCTGGGCAGCCGAGCACGGGTGCCAAAGAGGTTCCATTGTAATGGACTTTGAGTTGGGAAATGGAGGAGCGACAGCAATGCGGATGGCACCGTTTCAAAGCTGACTTTCTGCAGAAGAGGCACAGCTCAAGTTTTTTGCCCTGGCTCTTCGGCTGTGGCAGCAGAGGCCAACCGTTCGTGCTCTACTCCCTGGGATGCTGGGCAGCCGAGCACGAGTGCCAAAGAGGTTCCATTGTAATGGACTTTGAGTTGGGAAATGGAGGAGCGACAGCAATGCGGATGGCACCGTTTCAAAGCTGACTTTCTGCAGAAGAGGCACAGCTCAAGTTTTTTGCCCTGGCTCTTCGGCTGTGGGAGCAGAGGCCAACCGTTCGTGCTCTACTCCCTGGGATGCTGGGCAGCCGAGCACGGGTGCCAAAGAGGTTCCATTGTAATGGACTTTGAGTTGGGAAATGGAGGAGCGACAGCAATGCGGATGGCACCGTTGCAAATCTGACTTTCTGCAGAAGAGGCACAGCTCAAGTTTTTTGCCCTGGCTCTTCGGCTGTGGGAGCAGAGGCCAACCGTTCGTGCTCTACTCCCTGGGATGCTGGGCAGCCGAGCACGGGTGCCAAAGAGGTTCCATTGTAATGGACTTTGAGTTGGGAAATGGAGGAGCGACAGCAATGCGGATGGCACCGTTTCAAAGCTGACTTTCTGCAGAAGAGGCACAGCTCAAGTTTTTTGCCCTGACTCTTCGGCTGTGGGAGCAGAGGCCAACCGTTCGTGCTCTACTCCCTGGGATGCTGGGCAGCCGAGCACGGGTGCCAAAGAGGTTCCATTGTAATGGACTTTGAGTTGGGAAATGGAGGAGCGACAGCAATGCGGATGGCACCGCTGCAAAGCTGACCTTCTGCAGAAGAGGCACAGCTCAAGTTTTTTGCCCTGGCTCTTCGGCTGTGGGAGCAGAGGCCAACCGTTCGTGCTCTACTCCCTGGGATGCTGGGCAGCCGAGCACGGGTGCCAAAGAGGTTCCATTGTAATGGACTTTGAGTTGGGAATTGGAGGAGCGACAGCAATGCGGATGGCACCGTTTCAAAGCTGACTTTCTGCAGAAGAGGCACAGCTCAAGTTTTTTGCCCTGGCTCTTCGGCTGTGGGAGCAGAGGCCAACCGTTCGTGCTCTACTCCCTGGGATGCTGGGCAGCCGAGCACGAGTGCCAAAGATGTTCCATTGTAATGGACTTTGAGTTGGGAAATGGAGGAGCGACAGCAATGCGGATGGCATCGTTGCCAAGCTGATTTTCTGCAGAAGAGGCACAGCTCAAGTTTTTTGCCCTGGCTCTTCGGCTGTGGGAGCAGAGGCCAACCGTTCGTGCTCTACTCCCTGGGATGCTGGGCAGCTGAGCACGGGTGCCAAAGTGGTTCCATTGTAATGGACTTTGACTTGTGAAATCGAGGAGCGACAGCAATGCGGATGGCACCGTTGCAAAGCTATCTTTCTGCAGAAGAGGCACAGCTCAAGTTTTTTGCCCTGGCTCTTCGGCTGTGGCAGCAGAGGCCAAAAGTTCTTGCTCTACTCCCTGGGATGCTGGGCAGCCGAGCACGGGTGCCAAAGAGGTTCCATTGTAATGGACTTTGAGTTGGGAAGTTGAGGAGCGACAGCAATGTGGATGGCACCGTTGCAAAGCTGACCTTCTGCAGAAGAGACACAGCTCAAGTTTTTTGCCCTGACTCTTCGGCTGTGGGAACAGAGGCCAACCGTTCGTGCTCTACTCCCTGGGATGCTGGGCAGCCGAGCACGAGTGCCAAAGAGGTTCCATTGTAATGGACATTGAGATGGGAAATGGAGGAGCGACAGCAATGCGGATGGCACCGTTGCAAAGCTGAGTTTCTGCAGAACAGGCACAGCTCAAGTTTTTTGCCCTGGCTCTTCGGCTGTGGGAGCAGAGGCCAACCATTCGTGCTCTACTCCCTGGGATGCTGGGCAGCCGAGCACGGGTGCCAAAGATGTTCCATTGTAATGGACTTTGAGTTGGGAAATCGAGGAGCTACAGCAATGCGGATGGCACCGTTGCAAAGCTGACTTTCTGCAGAAGAGGCACAGCTCAAGTTTTTTGCCCTGGCTCTTCGTCTGTGGGAGCAGAGGCCAACCGTTCGTGCTCTACTCCCTGGGATGCTGGGCAGCCGAGCACGGGTGCCAAAGATGTTCCATTGTAATGGACTTTGAGTTGGGAAATGGAGGAGCGACCACAATGCGGATGGCACCGTTGCAAAGCTGACTTTCTGCAGAAGAGGCACAGCTCAAGTTTTTTGCCCTGGCTCTTCGGCTGTGGGAGCAGAGGCCAACCGTTCGTGCTCTACCCCCTGGGATGCTGTGCCGCAAAGCACGAGTGCCAAAGTGGTTCCATTGTAATGGACTTTGAGTTGGGAAATCGAGGTGCGACAGCAATGCGGATGGCACTGTTGCAAAGCTGACTTTCTGCAGAAGAGGCACAGCTCAAGTTTTTTGCCCTGGCTCTTCGGCTGTGGCAGCAGAGGCCAACCGTTCGTGCTCTACTCCCTGGGATGCTGGGCAGCCGAGCACGAGTGCCAAAGAGGTTCCATTGT
Source organism: Psittacula echo (assembly GCF_963264785.1). Taxonomy (NCBI): domain Eukaryota; kingdom Metazoa; phylum Chordata; class Aves; order Psittaciformes; family Psittacidae; genus Psittacula; species Psittacula echo. The sequence continues at coordinate 2,083,746 of NC_137748.1, forward strand.
AATGGACTTTGAGTTGGGAAATGGAGGAGCGACAGAAATGCGGATGGCACTGTTGCAAAGCTATCTTTCTGCAGAAGAGGCACAGCTCAAGTTTTTTGCCCTGGCTCTTCGGCTGTGGGAGTAGAGGCCAACCGTTCGTGCTCTACTCCCTGGGATGCTGGGCAGCCGAGCACGGGTGCCAAAGAGGTTCCTTTGTAATGGACTTTGAGTTGGGAAGTTGAGGAGCGACAGCAATGCGGATGGCACCGTTGCAAAGCTGACCTTCTGCAGAAGAGGCACAGCTCAAGTTTTTTGCCCTGGCTCTTCGGCTGTGGGAGCAGAGGCCAACCGTTCGTGCTCTACTCCCTGGGATGCTGGGCAGCCGAGCACGAGTGCCAAAGAAGTTCCATTGTAATGGACATTGAGTTGGGAAATGGAGGAGCGACCGCAATGCAGATGGCACCGCTGCAAAGCTGACTTTCTGCAGAAGAGGCACAGCTCAAGTTTTTTGCCCTGGCTCTTTGGCTGTGGGAGCAGAGGCCAACCGTTCGTGCTCTACTCCCTGGGATGCTGGACAGTCGAGCACGAGTGCCAAAGAGGTTCCATTTTAATGGACTTTGAGTTGGGAAATGGAGGAGCGACAGCAATGCGGATGGCACCGTTGCAAACCTGACTTTCTGCAGAAGAGGCACAGCTCAAGTTTTTTGCCCTGGCTCTTCAGCTGTGGGAGCAGAGGCGAATCGTTCGTGCTCTACTCCCTGGGATGCTGGGCAGCCGAGCACGGGTGCCAAAGAGGTTCCATTGTAATGGACTTTGAGTTGGGAAATGGAGGAGCGACAGCAATGCGGATGGCACCGTTTCAAAGCTGACTTTCTGCAGAAGAGGCACAGCTCAAGTTTTTTGCCCTGGCTCTTCGGCTGTGGCAGCAGAGGCCAACCGTTCGTGCTCTACTCCCTGGGATGCTGGGCAGCCGAGCACGAGTGCCAAAGATGTTCCATTGTAATGGACTTTGAGTTGGGAAATGGAGGAGCGACAGCAATGCGGATGGCACCGTTGCAAAGCTATCTTTCTGCAGAAGAGGCACAGCTCAGTTTTTTTGCCCTGGCTCTTCGTCTGTGGGAGCAGAGGCCAACCGTTCGTGCTCTACTCCCTGGGATGCTGGGCAGCCGAGCACGGGTGCCAAAGAGGTTCCATTGTAATGGACTTTGAGTTGGGAAATGGAGGAGCGACAGCAATGCGGATGGCACCGTTTCAAAGCTGACTTTCTGCAGAAGAGGCACAGCTCAAGTTTTTTGCCCTGACTCTTCGGCTGTGGCAGCAGAGGCCAACCGTTCGTGCTCTACTCCCTGGGATGCTGGGCAGCCGAGCACGGGTGCCAAAGAGGTTCCATTGTAATGGACTTTGAGTTGGGAAATGGAGGAGCGACAGCAATGCGGATGGCACCGTTGCAAAGCTGACCTTCTGCAGAAGAGGCACAGCTCAAGTTTTTTGCCCTGGCTCTTCAGCTGTGGGAGCAGAGGCCAACCGTTCGTGCTCTACTCCCTGGGATGCTGGGCAGCCGAGCACGGGTGCCAAAGAGGTTCCATTGTAATGGACTTTGAGTTGGGAATTGGAGGAGCGACAGCAATGCGGATGGCACCGTTTCAAAGCTGACTTTCTGCAGAAGAGGCACAGCTCAAGTTTTTTGCCCTGGCTCTTCGGCTGTGGCAGCAGAGGCCAACCGTTCGTGCTCTACTCCCTGGGATGCTGGGCAGCCGAGCACGGGTGCCAAAGAGGTTCCATTGTAATGGACTTTGAGTTGGGAAATGGAGGAGCGACAGCAATGCGGATGGCACCGTTTCAAAGCTGACTTTCTGCAGAAGAGGCACAGCTCAAGTTTTTTGCCCTGGCTCTTCGGCTGTGGGAGCAGAGGCCAACCGTTCGTGCTCTACTCCCTGGGATGGTGGGCAGCCGAGCACGACTGCCAAAGATGTTCCATTGTAATGGACTTTGAGTTGGGAAATGGAGGAGCGACAGCAATGTGGATGGCACCGTTGCAAAGCTGACCTTCTGCAGAAGAGACACAGCTCAAGTTTTTTGCCCTGACTCTTCGGCTGTGGGAACAGAGGCCAACCGTTCGTGCTCTACTCCCTGGGATGCTGGGCAGCCGAGCACGAGTGCCGAAGAGGTTCCATTGTAATGGACATTGAGATGGGAAATGGAGGAGCGACAGCAATGCGGATGGCACCGTTGCAAAGCTGACTTTCTGCAGAACAGGCACAGCTCAAGTTTTTTGCGCTGGCTCTTCGGCTGTGGGAGCAGAGGCCAACCGTTCGTGCTCTACTCCCTGGGATGCTGGGCAGCCGAGCACGGGTGCCAAAGATGTTCCATTGTAATGGACTTTGAGTTGGGAAATCGAGGAGCTACAGCAATGCGGATGGCACCGTTGCAAAGCTGACTTTCTGCAGAAGAGGCACAGCTCAAGTTTTTTGCCCTGGCTCTTCGGCTGTGGGAGCAGAGGCCAACCGTTCGTGCTCTACTCCCTGGGATGCTGGGCAGCCGAGCACGGGTGCCAAAGATGTTCCATTGTAATGGACTTTGAGTTGGGAAATGGAGGAGCGACAGCAATGCAGATGGCACCGTTTCAAAGCTGACTTTCTGCAGAAGAGGCACAGCTCAAGTTTTTTGCCCTGGCTCTTCGGCTGTGGGAGCAGAGGCCAACCGTTCGTGCTCTACTCCCTGGGATGCTGTGCCGCAAAGCACGAGTGCCAAAGTGGTTCCATTGTAATGGACTTTGAGTTGGGAAATCGAGGTGCGACAGCAATGCGGATGGCACTGTTGCAAAGCTGACTTTCTGCAGAAGAGGCACAGCTCAAGTTTTTTGCCCTGGCTCTTCGGCTGTGGCAGCAGAGGCCAACCGTTCGTGCTCTACTCCCTGGGATGCTGGGCAGCCGAGCACGAGTGCCAAAGAGGTTCCATTGTAATGGACTTTGAGTTGGGAAATGGAGGAGCGACAGCAATGCGGATGGCACTGTTGCAAAGCTATCTTTCTGCAGAAGAGGCACAGCTCAAGTTTTTTGCCCTGGCTCTTCGGCTGTGGGAGTAGAGGCCAACCGTTCGTGCTCTACTCCCTGGGATGCTGGGCAGCCGAGCACGGGTGCCAAAGAGGTTCCATTGTAATGGACTTTGAGTTGGGAAGTTGAGGAGCGACAGCAATGCGGATGGCACCGTTGCAAAGCTGACTTTCTGCAGAAGAGGCACAGCTCAAGTTTTTTGCCCTGGCTCTTCGGCTGTGGGAGCAGAGGCCAACCGTTCGTGCTCTACTCCCTGGGATGCTGGGCAGCCGAGCACGAGTGCCAAAGAAGTTCCATTGTAATGGACATTGAGTTGGGAAATGGAGGAGCGACAGCAATGCAGATGGCACCGCTGCAAAGCTGACTTTCTGCAGAAGAGGCACAGCTCAAGTTTTTTGCCCTGGCTCTTCGGCTGTGGGAGCAGAGGCCAACCGTTCGTGCTCTACTCCCTGGGATGCTGGACAGTCGAGCACGAGTGCCAAAGAGGTTCCATTTTAATGGACTTTGAGTTGGGAAATGGAGGAGCGACAGCAATGCGGATGGCACCGTTGCAAAGCTGACTTTCTGCAGAAGATTCACAGCTCAAGTTTTTTGCCCTGGCTCTTCGGCTGTGGGAGCAGAGGCGAATCGTTCGTGCTCTACTCCCTGGGATGCTGGGCAGCCGAGCACGGGTGCCAAAGAGGTTCCATTGTAATGGACTTTGAGTTGGGAAATGGAGGAGCGACAGCAATGCGGATGGCACCGTTGCAAAGCTGACTTTCTGCAGAAGAGGCACAGCTCAAGTTTTTTGCCCTGGCTCTTCGGCTGTGGCAGCAGAGGCCAACCGTTCGTGCTCTACTCCCTGGGATGCTGGGCAGCCGAGCACGAGTGCCAAAGATGTTCCTTTGTAATGGACTTTGAGTTGGGAAATGGAGGAGCGACAGCAATGCGGATGGCACCGTTGCAAAGCTGACTTTCTGCAGAAGAGGCACAGCTCAAGTTTTTTGCCCTGGCTCTTCGGCTGTGGGAGCAGAGGCGAACCGTTCGTGCTCTACTCCCTGGGATGATGGGCAGCCGAGCACGGGTGCCAAAGAGGTTCCATTGTAATGGACTTTGAGTTGGGAAATGGAGGAGCGACAGCAATGCGGATGGCACCGTTTCAAAGCTGACTTTCTGCAGAAGAGGCACAGCTCAAGTTTTTTGCCCTGGCTCTTCGGCTGTGGGAGCAGAGGCCAAGCATTCGTGCTCTACTCCCTGGGATGCTGGGCAGCCGAGCACGGGTGCCAAAGAAGTTCCATTATAATGAATTTAGAGTTGGGATATCGAGGTGCGACAGCAATGCAGACGGCACCGCTGCAAAGCTGACTTTCTGCAGAGGAGTCACAGCTCAAGCTTTTTGCCCTGGCTCTTCGGCTGTGGGAGCAGAGGCCAACCGTTCGTGCTCTACTCCCTGGGATGCTGGGCAGCCGAGCACGAGTGCCAAAGAGGTTCCATTGTAATGGACTTTGAGTTGGGAAATGGAGGAGCGACAGCAATGCGGATGGCACCGTTGCAAAGCTGACTTTCTGCAGAAGAGGCACAGCTCAAGTTTTTTGCCCTGGCTCTTCGGCTGTGGGAGCAGAGGCCAACCGTTCGTGCTCTACTCCCTGGGATGCTGGGCAGCAGAGCACGGGTGCTAAAGAGGTTCCATTGTAATGGACTTTGAGTTGGGAAATGGAGGAGCGACAGCAATGCGGATGGCACCGTTTCAAAGCTGACTTTCTGCAGAAGAGGCACAGCTCAAGTTTTTTGCCCTGGCTCTTCAGCTGTGTCAGCAGAGGCCAACTGTTGGTGCTCTACTCCCTGGAATGCTGGGCAGCCGAGCACGGGTGAAAAAAAAAGACGTTCCATTGTAATGGACTTTGAGTTGGGAAATGGAGGAGCGACAGCAATGCAGATGGCACCGCTGCAAAGCTGACTTTCTGCAGAAGAGGCACAGCTCAAGTTTTTTGCCCTGGCTCTTCGGCTGTGGGAGCAGAGGCCAACCGTTCGTGCTCTACTCCCTGGGATGCTGGGCAGCCGAGCACGAGTGCCAAAGAGGTTCCATTGTAATGGACTTTGAGTTGGGAAATGGAGGAGCGACAGCAATGCGGATGGCACCGTTGCAAAGCTGACTTTCTGCAGAAGAGGCACAGCTCAAGTTTTTTGCCCTGGCTCTTCGGCTGTGGCAGCAGAGGCCAACCGTTCGTGCTCTACTCCCTGGGATGCTGGGCAGCCGAGCACGGGTGCTAAAGAGGTTCCATTGTAATGGACTTTGAGTTGGGAAATGGAGGACCGACAGCAATGCGGATGGCACCGTTGCAAAGCTGACTTTCTGCAGAAGAGGCACAGCTCAAGTTTTTTGCCCTGGCTCTTCAGCTGTGTCAGCAGAGGCCAACTGTTGGTGCTCTACTCCCTGGAATGCTGGGCAGCCGAGCACGGGTGAAAAAAAAAGACGTTCCATTGTAATGGACTTTGAGTTGGGAAATGGAGGAGCGACAGCAATGCAGATGGCACCGCTGCAAAGCTGACTTTCTGCAGAAGAGGCACAGCTCAAGTTTTTTGCCCTGGCTCTTCGGCTGTGGGAGCAGAGGCCAACCGTTAGTGCTCTACTCCCTGGGATGCTGGACAGTCGAGCACGAGTGCCAAAGAGGTTCCATTTTAATGGACTTTGAGTTGGGAAATGGAGGAGCGACAGCAATGCGGATGGCACCGTTGCAAAGCTGACTTTCTGCAGAAGAGGCACAGCTCAAGTTTTTTGCCCTGGCTCTTCGGCTGTGGGAGCAGAGGCCAACCGTTCGTGCTCTACTCCCTGGGATGCTGGGCAGCCGAGCACGGGTGCCAAAGAGGTTCCATTGTAATGGACTTTGAGTTGGGAAATCGAGGAGCGACAGCAATGCGGATGGCACCGTTGCAAAGCTGACATTCTGCAGAAGAGGCACAGCTCAAGTTTTTTGCCGTTGCTCTTCGGCTGTGGCAGAAGAGGCCAACCGTTCGTGCTCTACTCCCTGGGATGCTGGGCAGCCGAGCACGAGTGCCAAAGATGTTCCATTGTAATGGACTTTGAGTTGGGAAATGGAGGAGCGACCGCAATGCGGATGGCACCGTTGCAAAGCTGACTTTCTGCAGAAGAGGCACAGCTCAAGTTTTTTGCCCTGGCTCTTCGGCTGTGGCAGCAGAGGCCAACCGTTCATGCTCTACTCCCTGGGATGCTGGGCAGCCGAGCACGGGTGCCAAAGAGGTTCCATTGTAATGGACTTTGAGTTGGGAAATGGAGGAGCGACAGCAATGCGGATGGCACCGTTTCAAAGCTGACTTTCTGCAGAAGAGGCACAGCTCAAGTTTTTTGCCCTGGCTCTTCGGCTGTGGGAGCAGAGGCCAAGCATTCGTGCTCTACTCACTGGGATGCTGGGCAGCCGAGCACGGGTGCCAAAGAAGTTCCATTATAATGGATTTTGAGTTGGGAAATCGAGGTGCGACAGCAATGCAGACGGCACCGCTGCAAAGCTGACTTTCTGCAGAGGAGTCACAGCTCAAGTTTTTTGCCCTGGCTCTTCGTCTGTGGGAGCAGAGGCCAACCGTTCGTGCTCTACTCCCTGGGATGCTGGGCAGCCGAGCACGAGTGCCAAAGAGGTTCCATTGTAATGGACTTTGAGTTGGGAAATGGAGGAGTGACAGCAATGCGGATGGCACCGTTGCAAAGCTGACTTTCTGCAGAAGAGGCACAGCTCAAGTTTTTTGCCCTGGCTCTTCGGCTGTGGCAGCAGAGGCCAACCGTTCGTGCTCTACTCCCTGGGATGCTGGGCAGCCGAGCACGGGTGCCAAAGAGGTTCCATTGTAATGGACTTTGACTTGGGAAATGGAGGAGCGACAGCAATGCGGATGGCACCGTTTCAAAGCTGACTTTCTGCAGAAGAGGCACAGCTCAAGTTTTTTGCCCTGGCTCTTCGGCTGTGGCAGCAGAGGCCAACCGTTCGTGCTCTACTCCCTGGGATGCTGGGCAGCCGAGCACGGGTGCCAAAGATGTTCCATTGTAATGGACTTTGAGTTGGGAAATGGAGGAGCGACAGCAATGCGGATGGCACCGTTTCAAAGCTGACTTTCTGCAGAAGAGGCACAGCTCAAGTTTTTTGCCCTGGCTCTTCGGCTGTGGCAGCAGAGGCCAACCGTTCGTGCTCTACTCCCTGGGATGCTGGGCAGCCGAGCACGAGTGCCAAAGATGTTCCATTGTAATGGACTTTGAGTTGGGAAATGGAGGAGCGACAGCAATGCGGATGGCACCGTTTCAAAGCTGACTTTCTGCAGAAGAGGCACAGCTCAAGTTTTTTGCCCTGGCTCTTCGGCTGTGGGAGCAGAGGCGAATCGTTCGTGCTCTAGTCCCTGGGATGCTGGGCAGCCGAGCACGGGTGCCAAAGAGGTTCCATTGTAATGGACTTTGAGTTGGGAAATGGAGGAGCGACAGCAATGCGGATGGCACCGTTGCAAAGCTATCTTTCTGCAGAAGAGGCACAGCTCAAGTTTTTTGCCCTGGCTCTTCGGCTGTGGCAGCAGAGGCCAACCGTTCGTGCTCTACTCCCTGGGATGCTGGGCAGCCGAGCACGGGTGCCAAAGAGGTTCCATTGTAATGGACTTTGACTTGGGAAATGGAGGAGCGACAGCAATGCGGATGGCACCGTTTCAAAGCTGACTTTCTGCAGAAGAGGCACAGCTCAAGTTTTTTGCCCTGGCTCTTCGGCTGTGGCAGCAGAGGCCAACCGTTCGTGCTCTACTCCCTGGGATGCTGGGCAGCCGAGCACGGGTGCCAAAGAGGTTCCATTGTAATGGACTTTGAGTTGGGAAATGGAGGAGCGACAGCAATGCGGATGGCACCGTTGCCAAGCTGACTTTCTGCAGAAGAGGCACAGCTCAAGTTTTTTGCCCTGGCTCTTCGTCTGTGGGAGCAGAGGCCAACCGTTCGTGCTCTACTCCCTGGGATGCTGGGCAGCCGAGCACGGGTGCCAAAGAGGTTCCATTGTAATGGACTTTGAGTTGGGAAGTTGAGGAGCGACAGCAATGCGGATGGCACCGTTTCAAAGCTGACTTTCTGCAGAAGAGGCACAGCTCAAGTTTTTTGCCCTGGCTCTTCGGCTGTGGGAGCAGAGGCGAATCGTTCGTGCTCTACTCCCTGGGATGCTGGGCAGCCGAGCACGGGTGCCAAAGAGGTTCCATTGTAATGGACTTTGAGTTGGGAAATGGAGGAGCGACAGCAATGCGGATGGCACCGTTGCAAAGCTATCTTTCTGCAGAAGAGGCACAGCTCAAGTTTTTTGCCCTGGCTCTTTGGCTGTGGGAGCAGAGGCCAACCGTTCGTGCTCTACTCCCTGGGATGCTGGGCAGCCGAGCAGGGGTGCCAAAGAGGTTCCATTGTAATGGACTTTGAGTTGGGAAATGGAGGAGCGACAGCAATGTAGATGGCACCGTTGCCAAGCTGACTTTCTGCAGAAGAGGCACAGCTCAAGTTTTTTGCCCTGGCTCTTCGGCTGTGGGAGCAGAGACCAACCGTTCGTGCTCTACTCCCTGGGATGCTGGGCAGCTGAGCACGAGTGCCAAAGTGGTTCCATTGTAATGGACTTTGACTTGTGAAATCGAGGAGCGACAGCAATGCGGATGGAACTGTTGCAAAGCTATCTTTTTGCAGAAGAGGCACAGCTCAAGTTTTTTGCCCTGGCTCTTCGGCTGTGGCAGCAGAGGCCAACCGTTCGTGCTCTACTCCCTGGGATGGTGGGCAGCCGAGCACGGGTGCCAAAGAGGTTCCATTGTAATGGACTTTGAGTTGGGAAATGGAGGAGCGACAGCAATGCAGATGGCACCGTTGCAAAGCTGACTTTCTGCAGAAGAGGCACAGCTCAAGTTTTTTGCCCTGGCTCTTCGGCTGTGGGAGCAGAGGCCAACCGTTCGTGCTCTACTCCCTGGGATGCTGGGCAGTCGAGCACGAGTGCCAAAGAGGTTCCATTTTAATGGACTTTGAGTTGGGAAATGGAGGAGCGACAGCAATGCGGATGGCACCGTTGCAAAGCTGACTTTCTGCAGAAGAGGCACAGCTAAAGTTTTTTGCCCTGGCTCTTCGGCTGTGGGAGCAGAGGCGAATCGTTCGTGCTCTACTCCCTGGGATGCTGGGCAGCCGAGCACGGGTGCCAAAGAGGTTCCATTGTAATGGACTTTGAGTTGGGAAATGGAGGAGCGACAGCAATGCGGATGGCACCGTTTCAAAGCTGACTTTCTGCAGAAGAGGCACAGCTCAAGTTTTTTGCCCTGGCTCTTCGGCTGTGGCAGCAGAGGCCAACCGTTCGTGCTCTACTCCCTGGGATGGTGGGCAGCCGAGCACGAGTGCCAAAGATGTTCCATTGTAATTGACTTTGAGTTGGGAAATGGAGGAGCGACAGCAATGCGGATGGCACCGTTGCAAAGCTGACTTTCTGCAGAAGAGGCACAGCTCAAGTTTTTTGCCCTGGCTCTTCGGCTGTGGGAGCAGAGGCGAATCGTTCGTGCTCTACTCCCTGGGATGCTGGGCAGCCGAGCACGGGTGCCAAAGAGGTTCCATTGTAATGGACTTTGAGTTGGGAAATGGAGGAGCGACAGCAATGCGGATGGCACTGTTGCAAAGCTATCTTTCTGCAGAAGAGGCACAGCTCAAGTTTTTTGCCCTGGCTCTTCGGCTGTGGGAGCAGAGGCCAACCGTTCGTGCTCTACTCCCTGGGATGCTGGGCAGCCGAGCACGGGTGCCAAAGAGGTTCCATTGTAATGGACTTTGAGTTGGGAAATGGAGGAGCGACAGCAATGCGGATGGCACCGTTTCAAAGCTGACTTTCTGCAGAAGAGGCACAGCTCAAGTTTTTTGCCCTGACTCTTCGGCTGTGGGAGCAGAGGCCAACCGTTCGTGCTCTACTCCCTGGGATGCTGGACAGCCGAGCACGGGTGCCAAAGAGGTTCCATTGTAATGGACCTTGACTTGGGAAATGGAGGAGCGACAGCAATGCGTATGGCACCGTTGCAAAGCTGACTTTCTGCAGAAGAGGCACAGCTCAAGTTTTTTGCCCTGGCTCTTCGTCTGTGGGAGCAGAGGCCAACCGTTCGTGCTCTACTCCCTGGGATGCTGGGCAGCCCAGCACGGGTGCCAAAGAGGTTCCATTGTAATGGACTTTGAGTTGGGAAGTTGAGGAGCGACAGCAATGCGGATGGCACCGTTTCAAAGCTGACTTTCTGCAGAAGAGGCACAGCTCAAGTTTTTTGCCCTGGCTCTTCGGCTGTGGCAGCAGAGGCGAATCGTTCGTGCTCTACTCCCTGGGATGCTGGGCAGCCGAGCACGGGTGCCAAAGAGGTTCCATTGTAATGGACTTCGAGTTGGGAAATGGAGGAGCGACAGCAATGCGGATGGCACCGTTGCAAAGCTATCTTTCTGCAGAAGAGGCACAGCTCAAGTTTTTTGCCCTGGCTCTTCGGCTGTGGGAGCAGAGGCCAACCGTTCGTGCTCTACTCCCTGGGATGCTGGGCAGCCGAGCACGGGTGCCAAAGAGGTTCCATTGTAATGGACTTTGAGTTGGGAAATGGAGGAGCGACAGCAATGCGGATGGCACCGTTTCAAAGCTGACTTTCTGCAGAAGAGGCACAGCTCAAGTTTTTTGCCCTGGCTCTTCGGCTGTGGCAGCAGAGGCCAACCGTTCGTGCTCTACTCCCTGGGATGCTGGGCAGCCGAGCACGAGTGCCAAAGATGTTCCATTGTAATGGACTTTGAGTTGGGAAATGGAGGAGCGACAGCAATGTAGATGGCACCGTTGCAAAGCTGATTTTCTGCAGAAGAGGCACAGCTCAAGTTTTTTGCCCTGGCTCTTCGGCTGTGGGAGCAGAGGCCAACCATTCGTGCTCTACTCCCTGGGATGCTGGGCAGCTGAGCACGAGTGCCAAAGTGGTTCCATTGTAATGGACTTTGACTTGTGAAATCGAGGAGCGACAGCAATGCGGATGGAACTGTTGCAAAGCTGACTTTCTGCAGAAGAGGCACAGCTCAAGTTTTTTGCCCTGGCTCTTCGGCTGTGGCAGCAGAGGCCAAAAGTTCTTGCTCTACTCCCTGGGATGGTGGGCAGCCGAGCACGGGTGCCAAAGAGGTTCCATTGTAATGGACTTTGAGTTGTGAAGTGGAGGAGCGACAGCAATGTGGATGGCACCGTTGCAAAGCTGACCTTCTACAGAAGAGACACAGCTCAAGTTTTTTGCCCTGGCTCTTCGGCTGTGGGAACAGAGGCCAACCGTTCGTGCTCTACTCCCTGGGATGCTGGGCAGCCGAGCACGGGTGCCAAAGAGGTTCCATTGTAATGGACATTGAGTTGGGAAATGGAGGAGCGACAGCAATGCGGATGGCACCGTTGCAAAGCTGACTTTCTGCAGAAGAGGCACAGCTCAAGTTTTTTGCCCTGGCTCTTTGGCTGTGGGAGCAGAGGCCAACCGTTCGTGCTCTACTCCCTGGGATGCTGGGCAGCCGAGCACGGGTGCCAAAGATGTTCCATTGTAATGGACTTTGAGTTGGGAAATCGAGGAGCTACAGCAATGCGGATGGCACCGTTGCAAAGCTGACTTTCTGCAGAAGAGGCACAGCTCAAGTTTTTTGCCCTGGCTCTTCGGCTGTGGGAGCAGAGGCCAACCGTTCGTGCTCTACTCCCTGGGATGCTGGGCAGCCGAGCACGGGTGCCAAAGATGTTCCATTGTAATGGACTTTGAGTTGGGAAATGGAGGAGCGACAGCAATGCGGATGGCACCGTTGCAAAGCTGACTTTCTGCAGAAGAGGCACAGCTCAAGTCTTTTGCCCTGGCTCTTCGGCTGTGGCAGCAGAGGCGAATCATTCGTGCTCTACTCCCTGGGATGCTGGGCAGCCGAGCACGAGTGCCAAAGAGGTTCCATTGTAATGGACTTTGAGTTGGGAAATGGAGGAGCGACAGCAATGCGGATGGCACTGTTGCAAAGCTATCTTTCTGCAGAAGAGGCACAGCTCAAGTTTTTTGCCCTGGCTCTTCGGCTGTGGGAGTAGAGGCCAACCGTTCGTGCTCTACTCCCTGGGATGCTGGGCAGCCGAGCACGGGTGCCAAAGAGGTTCCATTGTAATGGACTTTGAGTTGGGAAATGGAGGAGCGACAGCAATGCGGATGGCACCGTTTCAAAGCTGACCTTCTGCAGAAGAGGCACAGCTCAAGTTTTTTGCCCTGGCTCTTCGGCTGTGGGAGCAGAGGCGAATCGTTCGTGCTCTACTCCCTGGGATGCTGGGCAGCCGAGCACGGGTGCCAAAGAGGTTCCATTGTAATGGACTTTGAGTTGGGAAATCGAGGAGCGACAGCAATGCGGATGGCACCGTTGCAAAGCTGACATTCTGCAGAAGAGGCACAGCTCAAGTTTTTTGCCCTGGCTCTTCGGCTGTGGCAGCAGAGGCCAACCGTTCGTGCTCTACTCCCTGGGATGCTGGGCAGCCGAGCACGAGTGCCAAAGATGTTCCATTGTAATGGACTTTGAGTTGGGAAATGGAGGAGCGACAGCAATGCGGATGGCACCGTTGCAAAGCTGACTTTCTGCAGAAGAGGCACAGCTCAAGTTTTTTGCCCTGGCTCTTCGGCTGTGGGAGCAGAGGCGAATCGTTCGTGCTCTACTCCCTGGGATGCTGGGCTGCCGAGCACGGGTGCCAAAGAGGTTCCATTGTAATGGACTTTGAGTTGGGAAATGGAGGAGCGACAGCAATGCGGATGGCACCGTTTCAAAGCTGACTTTCTGCAGAAGAGGCACAGCTCAAGTTTTTTGCCCTGGCTCTTCGGCTGTGGGAGCAGAGGCCAAGCATTCGTGCTCTACTCCCTGGGATGCTGGGCAGCCGAGCACGGGTGCCAAAGAAGTTCCATTATAATGGATTTTGAGTTGGGAAATCGAGGTGCGACAGCAATGCAGACGGCACCGCTGCAAAGCTGACTTTCTGCAGAGGAGTCACAGCTCAAGCTTTTTGCCCTGGCTCTTCGGCTGTGGGAGCAGAGGCCAACCGTTCGTGCTCTACTCCCTGGGATGCTGGGCAGCCGAGCACGGGTGCCAAAGAGGTTCCATTGTAATGGACATTGAGTTGGGAAATGGAGGAGCGACAGCAATGCGGATGGCACCGTTGCAAAGCTGACTTTCTGCAGAAGAGGCACAGCTCAAGTCTTTTGCCCTGGCTCTTCGGCTGTGGCAGCAGAGGCGAATCATTCGTGCTCTACTCCCTGGGATGCTGGGCAGCCGAGCACGAGTGCCAAAGAGGTTCCATTGTAATGGACTTTGAGTTGGGAAATGGAGGAGCGACAGCAATGCGGATGGCACTGTTGCAAAGCTATCTTTCTGCAGAAGAGGCACAGCTCAAGTTTTTTGCCCTGGCTCTTCGGCTGTGGGAGTAGAGGCCAACCGTTCGTGCTCTACTCCCTGGGATGCTGGGCAGCCGAGCACGGGTGCCAAAGAGGTTCCATTGTAATGGACTTTGAGTTGGGAAATGGAGGAGCGACAGCAATGCGGATGGCACCGTTTCAAAGCTGACCTTCTGCAGAAGAGGCACAGCTCAAGTTTTTTGCCCTGGCTCTTCGGCTGTGGGAGCAGAGGCGAATCGTTCGTGCTCTACTCCCTGGGATGCTGGGCAGCCGAGCACGGGTGCCAAAGAGGTTCCATTGTAATGGACTTTGAGTTGGGAAATCGAGGAGCGACAGCAATGCGGATGGCACCGTTGCAAAGCTGACATTCTGCAGAAGAGGCACAGCTCAAGTTTTTTGCCCTGGCTCTTCGGCTGTGGCAGCAGAGGCCAACCGTTCGTGCTCTACTCCCTGGGATGCTGGGCAGCCGAGCACGAGTGCCAAAGATGTTCCATTGTAATGGACTTTGAGTTGGGAAATGGAGGAGCGACAGCAATGCGGATGGCACCGTTGCAAAGCTGACTTTCTGCAGAAGAGGCACAGCTCAAGTTTTTTGCCCTGGCTCTTCGGCTGTGGGAGCAGAGGCGAATCGTTCGTGCTCTACTCCCTGGGATGCTGGGCTGCCGAGCACGGGTGCCAAAGAGGTTCCATTGTAATGGACTTTGAGTTGGGAAATGGAGGAGCGACAGCAATGCGGATGGCACCGTTTCAAAGCTGACTTTCTGCAGAAGAGGCACAGCTCAAGTTTTTTGCCCTGGCTCTTCGGCTGTGGGAGCAGAGGCCAAGCATTCGTGCTCTACTCCCTGGGATGCTGGGCAGCCGAGCACGGGTGCCAAAGAAGTTCCATTATAATGGATTTTGAGTTGGGAAATCGAGGTGCGACAGCAATGCAGACGGCACCGCTGCAAAGCTGACTTTCTGCAGAGGAGTCACAGCTCAAGCTTTTTGCCCTGGCTCTTCGGCTGTGGGAGCAGAGGCCAACCGTTCGTGCTCTACTCCCTGGGATGCTGGGCAGCCGAGCACGGGTGCCAAAGAGGTTCCATTGTAATGGACTTTGAGTTGGGAAATGGAGGAGCGACAGCAATGCGGATGGCACCGTTGCAAAGCTATCTTTCTGCAGAAGAGGCACAGCTCAAGTTTTTTGCCCTGGCTCTTCGGCTGTGGGAGCAGAGGCCAACCGTTCGTGCTCTACTCCCTGGGATGCTGGGCAGCCGAGCACGGGTGCCAAAGAGGTTCCACTGTAATGGACTTTGAGTTGGGAAATGGAGGAGCGACAGCAATGTAGATGGCACCGTTGCCAAGCTGATTTTCTGCAGAAGAGGCACAGCTCAAGTTTTTTGCCCTGGCTCTTCGGCTGTGGGAGCAGAGGCCAACCGTTCGTGCTCTACTCCCTGGGATGCTGGGCAGCCGAGCACGGGTGCCAAAGTGGTTCCATTGTAATGGACTTTGACTTGTGAAATCGAGGAGCGACAGCAATGCGGATGGAACTGTTGCAAAGCTATCTTTCTGCAGAAGAGGCACAGCTCAAGTTTTTTGCCCTGGCTCTTCGGCTGTGGCAGCAGAGGCCAAAAGTTCTTGCTCTACTCCCTGGGATGGTGGGCAGCCGAGCACGGGTGCCAAAGAGGTTCCATTGTAATGGACTTTGAGATGTGAAGTTGAGGAGCGACAGCAATGTGGATGGCACCGTTGCAAAGCTGACCTTCTGCAGAAGAAGCACAGCTCAAGTTTTTTGCCCTGGCTCTTCGGCTGTGGCAGCAGAGGCCAACCGTTCGTGCTCTACTCCCTGGGATGCTGGGCAGCCTAGCACGGGTGCCAAAGAGGTTCCATTGTAATGGACATTGAGTTGGGAAATGGAGGAGCGACAGCAATGCGGATGGCACCGTTGCAAAGCTGACTTTCTGCAGAAGAGGCACAGCTCAAGTTTTTTGCCCTGGCTCTTTGGCTGTGGGAGCAGAGGCCAACCGTGCGTGCTCTACTCCCTGGGATGCTGGGCAGCCGAGCACGGGTGCCAAAGAGGTTCCATTGTAATGGACTTTGAGTTGGGAAATGGAGGTGCGACAGCAATGCAGATGGCACCGTTGCAAAGCTGACTTTCTGCAGAAGAGGCACAGCTCAAGCTTTTTGCCCTGGCTCTTCGTCTGTGGGAGCAGAGGCCAACCGTTCGTGCTCTACTCCCTGGGATGCTGTGCCGCAAAGCACGAGTGCCAAAGTGGTACCATTGTAATGGACTTTGAGTTGGGAAATGGAGGAGCGACAGCAATGCGGAATGCACCGTTGCAAAGCTGACTTTCTGCAGAAGAGGCACAGCTCACGTTTTTTGCCCTGGCTCTTCGGCTGTGGGAGCAGAGGCCAAGCATTCGTGCTCTACTCCCTGGGATGCTGGGCAGCCGAGCACGGGTGCCAAAGAAGTTCCATTATAATGGATTTTGAGTTGGGAAATCGAGGTGCGACAGCAATGCAGACGGCACCGCTGCAAAGCTGACTTTCTGCAGAAGAGGCACAGCTCAAGTTTTTTGCCCTGGCTCTTCGGCTGTGGGAGCAGAGGCCAACCGTTCGTGCTCTACTCCCTGGGATGCTGGGCTGCCCAGCACGAGTGCCAAAGAGGTTCCATTGTAATGGACTTTGAGTTGGGAAATGGAGGAGCGACAGCAATGCGGATGGCACCGTTGCAAAGCTATCTTTCTGCAGAAGAGGCACAGTTCAAGTTTTTTGCCCTGGCTCTTCGGCTGTGGGAGCAGAGGCCAACCGTTCGTGCTCTACTCCCTGGGATGCTGGGCAGCCGAGCACGGGTGCCAAAGAGGTTCCACTGTAATGGACTTTGAGTTGGGAAATGGAGGAGCGACAGCAATGTAGATGGCACCGTTGCCAAGCTGATTTTCTGCAGAAGAGGCACAGCTCAAGTTTTTTGCCCTGGCTCTTCGGCTGTGGGAGCAGAGGCCAACCGTTCGTGCTCTACTCCCTGGGATGCTGGGCAGCCGAGCACGGGTGCCAAAGTGGTTCCATTGTAATGGACTTTGACTTGTGAAATCGAGGAGCGACAGCAATGCGGATGGAACTGTTGCAAAGCTATCTTTCTGCAGAAGAGGCACAGCTCAAGTTTTTTGCCCTGGCTCTTCGGCTGTGGGAGCAGAGGCCAAAAGTTCTTGCTCTACTCCCTGGGATGGTGGGCAGCCGAGCACGGGTGCCAAAGAGGTTCCATTGTAATGGACTTTGAGTTGTGAAGTTGAGGAGCGACAGCAATGTGGATGGCACCGTTGCAAAGCTGACCTTCTGCAGAAGAAGCACAGCTCAAGTTTTTTGCCCTGGCTCTTCGGCTGTGGCAGCAGAGGCCAACCGTTCGTGCTCTACTCCCTGGGATGCTGGGCAGCCTAGCACGGGTGCCAAAGAGGTTCCATTGTAATGGACATTGAGTTGGGAAATGGAGGAGCGACAGCAATGCGGATGGCACCGTTGCAAAGCTGACTTTCTGCAGAAGAGGCACAGCTCAAGTTTTTTGCCCTGGCTCTTTGGCTGTGGGAGCAGAGGCCAACCGTGCGTGCTCTACTCCCTGGGATGCTGGGCAGCCGAGCACGGGTGCCAAAGAGGTTCCATTGTAATGGACTTTGAGTTGGGAAATGGAGGTGCGACAGCAATGCAGATGGCACCGTTGCAAAGCTGACTTTCTGCAGAAGAGGCACAGCTCAAGCTTTTTGCCCTGGCTCTTCGTCTGTGGGAGCAGAGGCCAACCGTTCGTGCTCTACTCCCTGGGATGCTGTGCCGCAAAGCACGAGTGCCAAAGTGGTACCATTGTAATGGACTTTGAGTTGGGAAATGGAGGAGCGACAGCAATGCGGAATGCACCGTTGCAAAGCTGACTTTCTGCAGAAGAGGCACAGCTCACGTTTTTTGCCCTGGCTCTTCGGCTGTGGGAGCAGAGGCCAAGCATTCGTGCTCTACTCCCTGGGATGCTGGGCAGCCGAGCACGGGTGCCAAAGAAGTTCCATTATAATGGATTTTGAGTTGGGAAATCGAGGTGCGACAGCAATGCAGACGGCACCGCTGCAAAGCTGACTTTCTGCAGAAGAGGCACAGCTCAAGTTTTTTGCCCTGGCTCTTCGGCTGTGGGAGCAGAGGCCAACCGTTCGTGCTCTACTCCCTGGGATGCTGGGCTGCCCAGCACGAGTGCCAAAGAGGTTCCATTGTAATGGACTTTGAGTTGGGAAATGGAGGAGCGACAGCAATGCGGATGGCACTGTTGCAAAGCTATCTTTCTGCAGAAGAGGCACAGCTCAAGTTTTTTGCCCTGGCTCTTCGGCTGTGGGAGTAGAGGCCAACCGTTCGTGCTCTACTCCCTGGGATGCTGGGCAGCCGAGCACGGGTGCCAAAGAGGTTCCATTGTAATGGACTTTGAGTTGGGAAGTTGAGGAGCGACAGCAATGCGGATGGCACTGTTGCAAAGCTGACCTTCTGCAGAAGAGGCACAGCTCAAGTTTTTTGCCCTGGCTCTTCGGCTGTGGGAGCAGAGGCCAACCGTTCGTGCTCTACTCCCTGGGATGCTGGGCAGCCGAGCACGGTTGCCAAAGAAGTTCCATTGTAATGGACTTTGAGTTGGGAAATGGAGGAGCGACAGCAATGCAGATGGCACCGTTGCAAAGCTGACTTTCTGCAGAAGAGGCACAGCTCAAGTTTTTTGCCCTGGCTCTTTGGCTGTGGGAGCAGAGGCCAACCGTTCGTGCTCTACTCCCTGGGATGCTGGGCAGCCGAGCACGAGTGCCAAAGAGGTTCCATTGTAATGGACTTTGAGTTGGGAAATGGAGGAGCGACAGCAATGCGGATGGCACCGTTGCAAAGCTGACTTTCTGCAGAAGAGGCACAGCTCAAGTTTTTTGCCCTGGCTCTTCGGCTGTGGCAGCAGAGGCGAATCGTTCGTGCTCTACTCCCTGGGATGCTGGGCAGCCGAGCACGGGTGCCAAAGAGGTTCCATTGTAATGGACTTTGAGTTGGGAAATCGAGGAGCGACAGCAATGCGGATGGCACCGTTGCAAAGCTGGCATTCTGCAGAAGAGGCACAGCTCAAGTTTTTTGCCCTGGCTCTTCGGCTGTGGCAGCAGAGGCCAACCGTTCGTGCTCTACTCCCTGGGATGCTGGGCAGCCGAGCACGAGTGCCAAAGATGTTCCATTGTAATGGACTTTGAGTTGGGAAATGGAGGAGCGACAGCAATGCGGATGGCACTGTTGCAAAGCTATCTTTCTGCAGAAGAGGCACAGCTCAAGTTTTTTGCCCTGGCTCTTCGGCTGTGGGAGCAGAGGCCAACCGTTCATGCTCTACTCCCTGGGATGCTGGGCAGCCGAGCACGGGTGCCAAAGAGGTTCCATTGTAATGGACTTTGAGTTGGGAAATGGAGGAGCGACAGCAATGCGGATGGCACCGTTTCAAAGCTGACTTTCTGCAGAAGAGGCACAGCTCAAGTTTTTTGCCCTGGCTCTTCGGCTGTGGGAGCAGAGGCCAAGCATTCGTGCTCTACTAACTGGGATGCTGGGCAGCCGAGCACGGGTGCCAAAGAAGTTCCATTATAATGGATTTTGAGTTGGGAAATGGAGGTGCGACAGTAATGCAGACGGCACCGCTGCAAAGCTGACTTTCTGCAGAGGAGTAACAGCTCAAGCTTTTTGCCCTGGGTCTTCGGCTGTGGGAGCAGAGGCCAACCGTTCGTGCTCTACTCCCTGGGATGCTGGGCAGCCGAGCACGAGTGCCAAAGAGGTTCCACTGTAATGGACTTTGAGTTGGGAAATGGAGGAGCGACAGCAATGCGGATGGCACCGTTGCAAAGCTGACTTTCTGCAGAAGAGGCACAGCTCAAGTTTTTTGCCCTGGCTCTTTGGCTGTGGGAGCAGAGGCGAATCGTTCGTGCTCTACTCCCTGGGATGCTGGGCAGCCGAGCACGAGTGCCAAAGAGGTTCCATTGTAATGGACTTTGAGTTGGGAAATGGAGGAGCGACAGCAATTCGGATGGCACTGTTGCAAAGCTATCTTTCTGCAGAAGAGGCACAGCTCAAGTTTTTTGCCCTGGCTCTTCGCCTGTGGGAGTAGAGGCCAACCGTTCGTGCTCTACTCCCTGGGATGCTGGGCAGCCGAGCACGGGTGCCAAAGAGGTTCCATTGTAATGGACTTTGAGTTGGGAAGTTGAGGAGCGACAGCAATGCGGATGGCACCGTTGCAAAGCTGACCTTCTGCAGAAGAGGTACAGCTCAAGTTTTTTGCCCTGGCTCTTCGGCTGTGGGAGCAGAGGCCAATCGTTCGTGCTCTACTCCCTGGGATGCTGGGCAGCCAAGCACGGGTGCCAAAGAAGTTCCATTGTAATGGACTTTGAGTTGGGAAATCGAGGAGTGACAGCAATGCGGATGGCACCGTTGCAAAGCTGACATTCTGCAGAAGAGGCACAGCTCAAGTTTTTTGCCCTGGCTCTTCGGCTGTGGCAGCAGAGGCCAACCGTTCGTGCTCTACTCCCTGGGATGCTGGGCAGCCGAGCACGGGTGCCAAAGAGGTTCCATTGTAATGGACTTTGAGTTGGGAAATGGAGGAGCGACAGCAATGCGGATGGCACCGTTGCAAAGCTGACTTTCTGCAGAAGAGGCACAGCTCAAGTTTTTTGCCCTGGCTCTTCGGCTGTGGGAGCAGAGGCGAATCGTTCGTGCTCTACTCCCTGGGATGCTGGGCAGCCGAGCACGGGTGCCAAAGAGGTTCCATTGTAATGGACTTTGAGTTGGGAAATGGAGGAGAGACAGCAATGCGGATGGCACTGTTGCAAAGCTATCTTTCTGCAGAAGAGGCACAGCTCAAGTTTTTTGCCCTGGCTCTTCGGCTGTTGCAGCAGAGGCCAACCGTTCATGCTCTACTCCCTGGGATGCTGGGCAGCCGAGCACGGGTGCCAAAGAGGTTCCATTGTAATGGACTTTGAGTTGGGAAATGGAGGAGCGACAGCAATGCGGATGGCACTGTTGCAAAGCTATCTTTCTGCAGAAGAGGCACAGCTCAAGTTTTTTGCCCTGGCTCTTCGGCTGTGGGAGTAGAGGCCAACCGTTCGTGCTCTACTCCCTGGGATGCTGGGCAGCCGAGCACGGGTGCCAAAGAGGTTCCATTGTAATGGACTTTGAGTTGGGAAGTTGAGGAGCGACAGCAATGCGGATGGCACCGTTGCAAAGCTGACGTTCTGCAGAAGAGGCACAGCTCAAGTTTTTTGCCCTGGCTCTTCGGCTGTGGGAGCAGAGGCCAAGCGTTTGTGCTCTACTCCCTGGGATGCTGGGCAGCCGAGCACGGTTGCCAAAGAATTTCCATTGTAATGGACTTTGAGTTGGGAAATGGAGGAGCGACAGCAATGCAGATGGCACCTCTGCAAAGCTGACTTTCTGCAGAAGAGGCACAGCTCAAGTTTTTTGCCCTGGCTCTTCGGCTGTGGGAGCAGAGGCCAACCGTTCGTGCTCTACTCCCTGGGATGCTGGGCAGTCGAGCACGAGTGCCAAAGAGGTTCCATTGTAATGGACTTTGAGTTGGGAAATGGAGGAGCGACAGCAATGCGGATGGCACCGTTGCAAAGCTGACATTCTGCAGAAGAGGCACAGCTCAAGTTTTTTGCCCTGGCTCTTCGGCTGTGGGAGCAGAGGCCAACCGTTCGTGCTCTACTCCCTGGGATGCTGGGCAGCCGAGCACGAGTGCCAAAGATGTTCCATTGTAATGGACTTTGAGTTGGGAAATGGAGGAGCGACAGCAATGCGGATGGCACTGTTGCCAAGCTGACTTTCTGCAGAAGAGGCACAGCTCAAGTTTTTTGCCCTGGCTCTTCGGCTGTGGGAGCAGAGGCGAATCGTTCGTGCTCTACTCCCTGGGATGCTGGGCAGCCGGGAAGGAGTGCCAAAGAGGTTCCATTGTAATGGACTTTGAGTTGGGAAATGGAGGAGCGACAGCAATGCGGATGGCACCGTTGCAAAGCTATCTTTCTGCAGAAGAGGCACAGCTCAAGTTTTTTGCCCTGGCTCTTCGGCTGTGGCAGCAGAGGCCAACCGTTCGTGCTCTACTCCCTGGGATGCTGGGCAGCCGAGCACGAGTGCCAAAGAGGTTCCATTGTAATGGACTTTGAGTTGGGAAATGGAGGAGCGACAGCAATGCGGATGGCACCGTTGCAAAGCTGACCTTCTGCAGAAGAGGCACAGCTCAAGTTTTTTGCCCTGGCTCTTCGGCTGTGGGAACAGAGGCCAACCGTTCGTGCTCTACTCCCTGGGATGCTGGGCAGCCGAGCACGGGTGCCAAAGAGGTTCCATTGTAATGGACTTTGAGTTGGGAAATGGAGGAGCGACAGCAATGCGGATGGCACCGTTGCAAAGCTGACCTTCTGCAGAAGAGGCAGAGCTCAAGTTTTTTGCCCTGGCTCTTCGGCTGTGGGAGCAGAGACGAATCGTTCGTGCTCTACTCCCTGGGATGCTGGGCAGCCGAGCACGGGTGCCAAAGAGGTTCCATTGTAATGGACTTTGAGATGGGAAATCGAGGAGCGACTGCAATGCGGATGGCACCGTTGCAAAGCTGACATTCTGCAGAAGAGGCACAGCTCAAGTTTTTTGCCCTGGCTCTTCGGCTGTGGCAGCAGAGGCCAACCGTTCGTGCTCTACTCCCTGGGATGCTGGGCAGCCGAGCACGAGTGCCAAAGATGTTCCATTGTAATGGACTTTGAGTTGGGAAATGGAGGAGCGACAGCAATGCGGATGGCACCGTTGCAAAGCTGACTTTCTGCAGAAGAGGCACAGCTCAAGTTTTTTGCCCTGGCTCTTCGGCTGTGGGAGCAGAGGCGAATCGTTTGTGCTCTACTCCCTGGGATGCTGGGCAGCCGAGCACGGGTGCCAAAGAGGTTCCATTGTAATGGACTTTGAGTTGGGAAATGGAGGAGCGACAGCAATGCGGATGGCACTGTTGCAAAGCTATCTTTCTGCAGAAGAGGCACAGCTCAAGTTTTTTGCCCTGGCTCTTCGGCTGTGGCAGCAGAGGCGAACCGTTCATGCTCTACTCCCTGGGATGCTGGGCAGCCGAGCACGGGTGCCAAAGAGGTTCCATTGTAATGGACTTTGAGTTGGGAAATGGAGGAGCGACAGCAATGCGGATGGCACCGTTTCAAAGCTGACTTTCTGCAGAAGAGGCACAGCTCAAGTTTTTTGCCCTGGCTCTTCGGCTGTGGGAGCAGAGGCCAAGCATTCGTGCTCTACTCTCTGGGATGCTGGGCAGCCGAGCACGGGTGCCAAATAAGTTCCATTATAATGGATTTTGAGTTGGGAAATCGAGGTGCGACAGCAATGCAGACGGCACCGCTGCAAAGCTGACTTTCTGCAGAGGAGTCACAGCTCAAGCTTTTTGCCCTGGCTCTTCGGCTGTGGGAGCAGAGGCCAACCGTTCGTGCTCTACTCCCTGGGATGCTGGGCAGCCGACCACGAGTGTGAAAGATGTTCCATTGTAATGGACTTTGAGTTGGGAAATGGAGGAGCGACAGCAATGCGGATGGCACCGTTGCAAAGCTGACTTTCTGCAGAACAGGCACAGCTCAAGTTTTTTGCCCTGGCTCTTCGGCTGTGGGAGCAGAGGCCAACCGTTCGTGCTCTACTCCCTGGGATGCTGGGCAGCTGAGCACGAGTGCCAAAGTGGTTCCATTGTAATGGACTTTGACTTGTGAAATCGAGGAGCGACAGCAATGCGGATGGAACCGTTGCAAAGCTATCTTTCTGCAGAAGAGGCACAGCTCAAGTTTTTTGCCCTGGCTCTTCGGCTGTGGCAGCAGAGGCGAAAAGTTCTTGCTGTACTCCCTGGGATGGTGGGCAGCCGAGCACGGGTGCCAAAGATGTTCCATTGTAATGGACTTTGAGTTGGGAAGTTGAGGAGCGACAGCAATGTGGATGGCACCGTTGCAAAGCTGACCTTCTGCAGAAGAGACACAGCTCAAGTTTTTTGCCCTGACTCTTCGGCTGTGGGAACAGAGGCCAACCGTTCGTGCTCTACTCCCTGGGATGCTGGGCAGCCGAGCACGAGTGCCAAAGAGGTTCCATTGTAATGGACATTGAGTTGGGAAATGGAGGAGCGACAGCAATGTGGATGGCACCGTTGCAAAGCTGACTTTCTGCAGAACAGGCACAGCTCAAGTTTTTTGCCCTGGCTCTTCGGCTGTGGGAGCAGAGGCCAACCATTCGTGCTCTACTCCCTGGGATGCTGGGCAGCCGAGCACGGGTGCCAAAGATGTTCCATTGTAATGGACTTTGAGTTGGGAAATGGAAGAGCGACAGCAATGCGGATGGCACCGTTGCAAAGATGACTTTCTGCAGAAGAGGCACAGCTCAAGTTTTTTGCCCTGGCTCTTCGTCTGTGGGAGCAGAGGCCAACCGTTCGTGCTCTACTCCCTGGGATGCTAGGCAGCCGAGCACGGGTGCCAAAGATGTTCCATTGTAATGGACTTTGAGTTGGGAAATGGAGGAGTGACAGCAATGCAGATGGCACCGTTGCAAAGCTGACTTTCTGCAGAAGAGGCACAGCTCAAGTTTTTTGCCCTGGCTCTTCGGCTGTGGGAGCAGAGGCCAACCGTTCGTGCTCTACTCCCTGGGATGCTCTGCCGCAAAGCACGAGTGCCAAAGTGGTTCCATTGTAATGGACTTTGAGTTGGGAAATCGAGGTGCGACAGCAATGCGGATGGCACCGCTGCAAAGCTGACTTTCTGCAGAAGAGGCACAGCTCAAGTTTTTTGCCCTGGCTCTTCGGCTGTGGCAGCAGAGGCGAATCGTTCGTGCTCTACTCCCTGGGATGCTGGGCAGCCGAGCACGAGTGCCAAAGAGGTTCCATTGTAATGGACTTTGAGTTGGGAAATGGAGGAGCGACAGCAATGCGGATGGCACTGTTGCAAAGCTATCTTTCTGCAGAAGAGGCACAGCTCAAGTTTTTTGCCCTGGCTCTTTGGCTGTGGGAGCAGAGGCCAACCGTTCGTGCTCTACTCCCTGGGATGCTGGGCAGCCGAGCACGGGTGCCAAAGAGGTTCCATTGTAATGGACTTTGAGTTGGGAAGTTGAGGAGCGACAGCAATGCGGATGGCACCGTTGCAAAGCTGACCTTCTGCAGAAGAGGCACAGCTCAAGTTTTTTGCCCTGGCTCTTCAGCTGTGGGAGCAGAGGCCAACCGTTCGTGCTCTACTCCCTGGGATGCTGGGCAGCCGAGCACGGTTGCCAAAGAAGTTCCATTGTAATGGACATTGAGTTGGGAAATGGAGGAGCGACAGCAATGCAGATGGCACCGCTGCAAAGCTGACTTTCTGCAGAAGAGGCACAGCTCAAGTTTTTTGCCCTGGCTCTTCGGCTGTGGGAGCAGAGGCCAACCGTTCGTGCTCTACTCCCTGGGATGCTGGACAGTCGAGCACGAGTGCCAAAGAGGTTCCATTTTAATGGACTTTGAGTTGGGAAATGGAGGAGCGACAGCAATGCGGATGGCACCGTTGCAAAGCTGACTTTCTGCAGAAGAGGCACAGCTCAAGTTTTTTGCCCTGGCTCTTCGGCTGTGGGAGCAGAGGCGAATCGTTCGTGCTCTACTCCCTGGGATGCTGGGCAGCCGAGCACGGGTGCCAAAGAGCTTCCATTGTAATGGACTTTGAGTTGGGAAATCGAGGAGCGACAGCAATGCGGATGGCACCGTTGCAAAGCTGACATTCTGCAGAAGAGGCACAGCTCAAGTTTTTTGCCCTGGCTCTTCGGCTGTGGCAGCAGAGGCCAACCGTTCGTGCTCTACTCCCTGGGATGCTGGGCAGCCGAGCACGAGTGCCAAAGATGTTCCATTGTAATGGACTTTGAGTTGGGAAATGGAGGAGCGACAGCAATGCGGATGGCACCGTTGCAAAGCTGACTTTCTGCAGAAGAGGCACAGCTCAAGTTTTTTGCCCTGGCTCTTCGGCTGTGGGAGCAGAGGCGAATCGTTCGTGCTCTACTCCCTGGGATGCTGGGCAGCCGAGCACGGGTGCCAAAGAGGTTCCATTGTAATGGACTTTGAGTTGGGAAATGGAGGAGCGACAGCAATGCGGATGGCACTGTTGCAAAGCTATCTTTCTGCAGAAGAGGCACAGCTCAAGTTTTTTGCCCTGGCTCTTCGGCTGTGGCAGCAGAGGCCAACCGTTCGTGCTCTACTCCCTGGGATGCTGGGCAGCCGAGCACGGGTGCCAAAGAGGTTCCATTGTAATGGACTTTGAGTTGGGAAATGGAGGAGCGACAGCAATGCGGATGGCACCGTTTCAAAGCTGACTTTCTGCAGAAGAGGCACAGCTCAAGTTTTTTGCCCTGGCTCTTCGGCTGTGGGAGCAGAGGCCAAGCATTCGTGCTCTACTCCCTGGGATGCTGGGCAGCCGAGCACGGGTGCCAAAGAAGTTCCATTATAATGGATTTAGAGTTGGGAAATCGAGGTGCGACAGCAATGCAGACGGCACCGCTGCAAAGCTGACTTTCTGCAGAGGAGTCACAGCTCAAGCTTTTTGCCCTGGCTCTTCGGCTGTGGGAGCAGAGGCCAACCGTTCGTGCTCTACTCCCTGGGATGCTGGGCAGCCGAGCACGGCTGCCAAAGAGGTTCCATTGTAATGGACTTTGAGTTGGGAAATGGAGGAGCGACAGCAATGCGGATGGCACCGTTGCAAAGCTGACTTTCTGCAGAAGAGGCACAGCTCAAGTTTTTTGCCCTGGCTCTTCGGCTGTGGGAGCAGAGGCGAATCGTTCGTGCTCTACTCCCTGGGATGCTGGGCAGCCGAGCACGGCTGCCAAAGAGGTTCCATTGTAATGGACTTTGAGTTGGGAAATCGAGGAGCGACAGCAATGCGGATGGCACCGTTGCAAAGCTGACATTCTGCAGAAGAGGCACAGCTCAAGTTTTTTGCCCTGGCTCTTCGGCTGTGGCAGCAGAGGCCAACCGTTCGTGCTCTACTCCCTGGGATGCTGGGCAGCCGAGCACGAGTGCCAAAGATGTTCCATTGTAATGGACTTTGAGTTGGGAAATGGAGGAGCGACAGCAATGCGGATGGCACCGTTGCAAAGCTGACTTTCTGCAGAAGAGGCACAGCTCAAGTTTTTTGCCCTGGCTCTTCGGCTGTGGCAGCAGAGGCCAACCGTTCATGCTCTACTCCCTGGGATGCTGGGCAGCCGAGCACGGGTGCCAAAGAGGTTCCATTGTAATGGACTTTGAGTTGGGAAATGGAGGAGCGACAGCAATGCGGATGGCACCGTTTCAAAGCTGACTTTCTGCAGAAGAGGCACAGCTCAAGTTTTTTGCCCTGGCTCTTCGGCTGTGGGAGCAGAGGCCAAGCATTCGTGCTCTACTCCCTGGGATGCTGGGCAGCCGAGCACGGGTGAAAAAAAAAGACGTTCCATTGTAATGGACTTTGAGTTGGGAAATGGAGGAGCGATAGCAATGCAGATGGCACCGCTGCAAAGCTGACTTTCTGCAGAAGAGGCATAGCTCAAGTTTTTTGCCCTGGCTCTTCGGCTGTGGGAGCAGAGGCCAACCGTTCGTGCTCTACTCCCTGGGATGCTGGACAGTCGAGCACGAGTGCCAAAGAGGTTCCATTGTAATGGACTTTGAGTTGGGAAATGGAGGAGCGACAGCAATGTGGATGGCACCGTTGCAAAGCTGACTTTCTGCAGAAGAGGCACAGCTCAAGTTTTTTGCCCTGGCTCTTCGGCTGTGGGAGCAGAGGCGAATCGTTCGTGCTCTACTCCCTGGGATGCTGGGCAGCCGAGCACGAGTGCCAAAGAGGTTCCATTTTAATGGACTTTGAGTTGGGAAATCGAGGAGCGACAGCAATGCGGATGGCACCGTTGCAAAGCTGACATTCTGCAGAAGAGGCACAGCACACGTTTTTTGCCCTGGCTCTTCGGCTGTGGCAGCAGAGGCCAACCGTTCGTGCTCTACTCCCTGGGATGCTGGGCAGCCGAGCACGAGTGCCAAAGATGTTCCATTGTAATGGACTTTGAGTTGGGAAATGGAGGAGCGACAGCAATGCGGATGGCACCGTTGCAAAGCTGACTTTCTGCAGAAGAGGCACAACTCAAGTTTTTTGCCCTGGCTCTTCGGCTGTGGGAGCAGAGGCCAACCGTTCGTGCTCTACTCCCTGGGATGCTGGACAGTCGAGCACGAGTGCCAAAGAGGTTCCATTGTAATGGACTTTGAGTTGGGAAATGGAGGAGCGACAGCAATTCGGATGGCACTGTTGCAAAGCTACCTTTCTGCAGAAGAGGCACAGCTCAAGTTTTTTGCCCTGGCTCTTCGCCTGTGGGAGTAGAGGCCAACCGTTCGTGCTCTACTCCCTGGGATGCTGGGCAGCCGAGCACGGGTGCCAAAGAGGTTCCATTGTAATGGACTTTGAGTTGTGAAGTTGAGGAGCGACAGCAATGCGGATGGCACCGTTGCAAAGCTGACCTTCTGCAGAAGAGGCACAGCTCAAGTTTTTTGCCCTGGCTCTTCGGCTGTGGGAGCAGAGGCGAATCGTTCGTGCTCTACTCCCTGGGATGCTGGGCAGCCGAGCACGGGTGCCAAAGAGGTTCCATTGTAATGGACTTTGAGTTGGGAAATGGAGGAGAGACAGCAATGCGGATGGCACTGTTGCAAAGCTATCTTTCTGCAGAAGAGGCACAGCTCAAGTTTTTTGCCCTGGCTCTTCGGCTGTGGCAGCAGAGGCCAACCGTTCATGCTCTACTCCCTGGGATGCTGGGCAGCCGAGCACGGGTGCCAAAGAGGTTCCATTGTAATGGACTTTGAGTTGGGAAATGGAGGAGCGACAGCAATGCGGATGGCACTGTTGCAAAGCTATCTTTCTGCAGAAGAGGCACAGCTCAAGTTTTTTGCCCTGGCTCTTCGCCTGTGGGAGTAGAGGCCAACCGTTCGTGCTCTACTCCCTGGGATGCTGGGCAGCCGAGCACGGGTGCCAAAGAGGTTCCATTGTAATGGACTTTGAGTTGGGAAGTTGAGGAGCGACAGCAATGCGGATGGCACCGTTGCAAAGCTGACGTTCTGCAGAAGAGGCACAGCTCAAGTTTTTTGCCCTGGCTCTTCGGCTGTGGGAGCAGAGGCCAAGCGTTTGTGCTCTACTCCCTGGGATGCTGGGCAGCCGAGCACGGGTGCCAAAGAATTTCCATTGTAATGGACTTTGAGTTGGGAAATGGAGGAGCGACTGCAATGCAGATGGCACCTCTGCAAAGCTGACTTTCTGCAGAAGAGGCACAGCTCAAGTTTTTTGCCCTGGCTCTTCGGCTGTGGGAGCAGAGGCCAACCGTTCGTGCTCTACTCCCTGGGATGCTGGGCAGTCGAGCACGAGTGCCAAAGAGGTTCCATTGTAATGGACTTTGAGTTGGGAAATGGAGGAGCGACAGCAATGCGGATGGCACCGTTGCAAAGCTGACTTTCTGCAGAAGAGGCACAGCTCAAGTTTTTTGCCCTGGCTCTTCGGCTGTGGGAGCAGAGGCGAATCGTTCGTGCTCTACTCCCTGGGATGCTGGGCAGCCGAGCACGGGTGCCAAAGAGGTTCCATTGTAATGGACTTTGAGTTGGGAAATGGAGGAGCGACAGCAATGCGGATGGCACCGTTGCAAAGCTGACTTTCTGCAGAAGAGGCACAGCTCAAGTTTTTTGCCCTGGCTCTTCGGCTGTGGCAGCAGAGGCCAACCGTTCGTGCTCTACTCCCTGGGATGCTGGGCAGCCGAGCACGAGTGCCAAAGATGTTCCATTGTAATGGACTTTGAGTTGTGAAGTTGAGGAGCGACAGCAATGCGGATGGCACCGTTGCCAAGCTGACGTTCTGCAGAAGAGGCACAGCTCAAGTTTTTTGCCCTGGCTCTTCGGCTGTGGGAGCAGAGGCAAATCGTTCGTGCTCTACTCCCTGGGATGCTGGGCAGCCGAGCACGGGTGCCAAAGAGGTTCCATTGTAATGGACTTTGAGTTGGGAAATGGAGGAGCGACAGCAATGCGGATGGCACCGTTGCAAAGCTATCTTTCTGCAGAAGAGGCACAGCTCAAGTTTTTTGCCCTGGCTCTTCGGCTGTGGCAGCAGAGGCCAACCGTTCGTGCTCTACTCCCTGGGATGCTGGGCAGCCGAGCACGGGTGCCAAAGAGGTTCCATTGTAATGGACTTTGAGTTGGGAAATGGAGGAGCGACAGCAATGCGGATGGCACCGTTGCAAAGCTGACCTTCTGCAGAAGAGGCACAGCTCAAGTTTTTTGCCCTGGCTCTTCGGCTGTGGGAACAGAGGCCAACCGTTCGTGCTCTACTCCCTGGGATGCTGGGCAGCCGAGCACGGGTGCCAAAGAGGTTCCATTGTAATGGACATTGAGTTGGGAAATGGAGGAGCGACAGCAATGCGGATGGCACCGTTGCAAAGCTGACCTTCTGCAGAAGAGGCAGAGCTCAAGTTTTTTGCCCTGGCTCTTCGGCTGTGGGAGCAGAGGCGAATCGTTCGTGCTCTACTCCCTGGGATGCTGGGCAGCCGAGCACGGGTGCCAAAGAGGTTCCATTGTAATGGACTTTGAGTTGGGAAATCGAGGAGCGACAGCAATGCGGATGGCACCGTTGCAAAGCTGACATTCTGCAGAAGAGGCACAGCTCAAGTTTTTTGCCCTGGCTCTTCGGCTGTGGGAGCAGAGGCCAACCGTTCGTGCTCTACTCTCTGGGATGCTGGGCAGCCGAGCACGGGTGCCAAAGAGGTTCCATTGTAATGGACTTTGAGTTGGGAAATGGAGGAGCGACAGCAATGCGGATGGCACCGTTTCAAAGCTGACTTTCTGCAGAAGAGGCACAGCTCAAGTTTTTTGCCCTGGCTCTTCGGCTGTGGCAGCAGAGGCCAACCGTTCGTGCTCTACTCCCTGGGATGCTGGGCAGCCGAGCACGGGTGCCAAAGAGGTTCCATTGTAATGGACTTTGAGTTGGGAAATGGAGGAGAGACAGCAATGCGGATGGCACTGTTGCAAAGCTATCTTTCTGCAGAAGAGGCACAGCTCAAGTTTTTTGCCCTGGCTCTTCGGCTGTGGCAGCAGAGGCCAACCGTTCATGCTCTACTCCCTGGGATGCTGGGCAGCCGAGCACGGGTGCCAAAGAGGTTCCATTGTAATGGACTTTGAGTTGGGAAATGGAGGAGCGACAGCAATGCGGATGGCACTGTTGCAAAGCTATCTTTCTGCAGAAGAGGCACAGCTCAAGTTTTTTGCCCTGGCTCTTCGGCTGTGGGAGTAGAGGCCAACCGTTCGTGCTCTACTCCCTGGGATGCTGGGCAGCCGAGCACGGGTGCCAAAGAGGTTCCATTGTAATGGACTTTGAGTTGGGAAGTTGAGGAGCGACAGCAATGCGGATGGCACCGTTGCAAAGCTGACGTTCTGCAGAAGAGGCACAGCTCAAGTTTTTTGCCCTGGCTCTTCGGCTGTGGGAGCAGAGGCCAAGCGTTTGTGCTCTACTCCCTGGGATGCTGGGCAGCCGAGCACGGTTGCCAAAGAATTTCCATTGTAATGGACTTTGAGTTGGGAAATGGAGGAGCGACAGCAATGCAGATGGCACCTCTGCAAAGCTGACTTTCTGCAGAAGAGGCACAGCTCAAGTTTTTTGCCCTGGCTCTTCGGCTGTGGGAGCAGAGGCCAACCGTTCGTGCTCTACTCCCTGGGATGCTGGGCAGTCGAGCACGAGTGCCAAAGAGGTTCCATTGTAATGGACTTTGAGTTGGGAAATGGAGGAGCGACAGCAATGCGGATGGCACCGTTGCAAAGCTGACTTTCTGCAGAAGAGGCACAGCTCAAGTTTTTTGCCCTGGCTCTTCGGCTGTGGGAGCAGAGGCGAATCGTTCGTGCTCTACTCCCTGGGATGCTGGGCAGCCGAGCACGGGTGCCAAAGAGGTTCCATTGTAATGGACTTTGAGTTGGGAAATGGAGGAGCGACAGCAATGCGGATGGCACCGTTGCAAAGCTGACATTCTGCAGAAGAGGCACAGCTCAAGTTTTTTGCCCTGGCTCTTCGGCTGTGGCAGCAGAGGCCAACCGTTCGTGCTCTACTCCCTGGGATGCTGGGCAGCCGAGCACGAGTGCCAAAGATGTTCCATTGTAATGGACCTTGAGTTGTGAAGTTGAGGAGCGACAGCAATGCGGATGGCACCGTTGCCAAGCTGACTTTCTGCAGAAGAGGCACAGCTCAAGTTTTTTGCCCTGGCTCTTCGGCTGTGGGAGCAGAGGCGAATCGTTCGTGCTCTACTCCCTGGGATGCTGGGCAGCCGAGCACGGGTGCCAAAGAGGTTCCATTGTAATGGACTTTGAGTTGGGAAATGGAGGAGCGACAGCAATGCAGATGGCACCTCTGCAAAGCTGACTTTCTGCAGAAGAGGCACAGCTCAAGTTTTTTGCCCTGGCTCTTCGGCTGTGGCAGCAGAGGCCAACCGTTCGTGCTCTACTCCCTGGGATGCTGGGCAGTCGAGCACGAGTGCCAAAGAGGTTCCATTGTAATGGACTTTGAGTTGGGAAATGGAGGAGCGACAGCAATGCGGATGGCACCGTTGCAAAGCTGACTTTCTGCAGAAGAGGCACAGCTCAAGTTTTTTGCCCTGGCTCTTCGGCTGTGGGAGCAGAGGCGAATCGTTCGTGCTCTACTCCCTGGGATGCTGGGCAGCCGAGCACGGGTGCCAAATAGGTTCCATTGTAATGGACTTTGAGTTGGGAAATGGAGGAGCGACAGCAATGCGGATGGCACCGTTGCAAAGCTGACATTCTGCAGAAGAGGCACAGCTCAAGTTTTTTGCCCTGGCTCTTCGGCTGTGGCAGCAGAGGCCAACCGTTCGTGCTCTACTCCCTGGGATGCTGGGCAGCCGAGCACGGGTGCCAAAGAGGTTCCATTGTAATGGACTTTGAGTTGGGAAGTTGAGGAGCGACAGCAATGCGGATGGCACCGTTGCAAAGCTGACATTCTGCAGAAGAGGCACAGCTCAAGTTTTTTGCCCTGGCTCTTCGGCTGTGGGAGCAGAGGCGAATCGTTCGTGCTCTACTCCCTGGGATGCTGGGCAGCCGAGCACGGGTGCCAAAGAGGTTCCATTGTAATGGACTTTGAGTTGGGAAATGGAGGAGCGACAGCAATGCGGATGGCACCGTTGCAAAGCTGACATTCTGCAGAAGAGGCACAGCTCAAGTTTTTTGCCCTGGCTCTTCGGCTGTGGGAGCAGAGGCCAACCGTTCGTGCTCTACTCCCTGGGATGCTGGGCAGCCGAGCACGGGTGCCAAAGAGGTTCCATTGTAATGGACTTTGAGTTGGGAAATGGAGGAGCGACAGCAATGCAGATGGCACCGTTGCCAAGCTGACCTTCTGCAGAAGAGGCACAGCTCAAGTTTTTTGCCCTGGCTCTTCGGCTGTGGGAACAGAGGCCAACCGTTCGTGCTCTACTCCCTGGGATGCTGGGCAGCCGAGCACGGGTGCCAAAGAGGTTCCATTGTAATGGACTTTGAGTTGGGAAGTTGAGGAGCGACAGCAATGCGGATGGCACCGTTGCAAAGCTGACCTTCTGCAGAAGAGGCACAGCTCAAGTTTTTTGCCCTGGCTCTTCGGCTGTGGGAGCAGAGGCAAATCGTTCGTGCTCTACTCCCTGGGATGCTGGGCAGCCGAGCACGGGTGCCAAAGAGGTTCCATTGTAATGGACTTTGAGTTGGGAAATGGAGGAGCGACAGCAATGCGGATGGCACCGTTGCAAAGCTGACATTCTGCAGAAGAGGCACAGCTCAAGTTTTTTGCCCTGGCTCTTCGGCTGTGGCAGCAGAGGCCAACCGTTCGTGCTCTACTCCCTGGGATGCTGGGCAGCCGAGCACGAGTGCCAAAGAGGTTCCATTGTAATGGACTTTGAGTTGGGAAATGGAGGAGCGACAGCAATGCGGATGGCACCGTTGCAAAGCTGACTTTCTGCAGAAGAGGCACAGCTCAAGTTTTTTGCCCTGGCTCTTCGGCTGTGGGAGCATAGGCCAACCGTTCGTGCTCTACTCCCTGGGATGCTGGGCAGCCGAGCACGGGTGCCAAAGAGGTTCCATTGTAATGGACTTTGAGTTGGGAAATGGAGGAGCGACAGCAATGCGGATGGCACTGTTGCAAAGCTGACATTCTGCAGAAGAGGCACAGCTCAAGTTTTTTGCCCTGGCTCTTCGGGTGTGGCAGCAGAGGCGAACCGTTCATGCTCTACTCCCTGGGATGCTGGGCAGCCGAGCACGGGTGCCAAAGAGGTTCCATTGTAATGGACTTTGAGTTGGGAAATGGAGGAGCGACAGCAATGCGGATGGCACCGTTTCAAAGCTGACTTTCTGCAGAAGAGGCACAGCTCAAGTTTTTTGCCCTGGCTCTTCGGCTGTGGGAGCAGAGGCCAAGCATTCGTGCTCTACTCTCTGGGATGCTGGGCAGACGAGCACGGGTGCCAAATAAGTTCCATTATAATGGATTTTGTGTTGGGAAATCGAGGTGCGACAGCAATGCAGACGGCACCGCTGCAAAGCTGACTTTCTGCAGAGGAGTCACAGCTCAAGCTTTTTGCCCTGGCTCTTCGGCTGTGGGAGCAGAGGCCAACCGTTCGTGCTCTACTCCCTGGGATGCTGGGCAGCCGAGCACGGGTGCCAAAGAGGTTCCATTGTAATGGACTTTGAGTTGGGAAATGGAGGAGCGACAGCAATGCGGATGGCACCGTTGCAAAGCTGACTTTCTGCAGAAGAGGCACAGCTCAAGTTTTTTGCCCTGGCTCTTCGGCTGTGGCAGCAGAGGCCAACCGTTCGTGCTCTACTCCCTGGGATGCTGGGCAGCCGAGCACGGGTGCCAAAGAGGTTCCATTGTAATGGACTTTGACTTGGGAAATGGAGGAGCGACAGCAATGCGGATGGCACCGTTGCAAAGCTGACTTTCTGCAGAAGAGGCACAGCTCAAGTTTTTTACCCTGGCTCTTCGTCTGTGGGAGCAGAGGCCAACCGTTCGTGCTCTACTCCCTGGGATGCTGGGCAGCCGAGCACGGGTGCCAAAGAGGTTCCATTGTAATGGACTTTGAGTTGGGAAGTTGAGGAGCGACAGCAATGCGGATGGCACCGTTTCAAAGCTGACTTTCTGCAGAAGAGGCACAGCTCAAGTTTTTTGCCCTGGCTCTTCGGCTGTGGGAGCAGAGGCGAATCGTTCGTGCTCTACTCCCTGGGATGCTGGGCAGCCGAGCACGGGTGCCAAAGAGGTTCCATTGTAATGGTCTTTGAGTTGGGAAATGGAGGAGCGACAGCAATGCGGATGGCACTGTTGCAAAGCTATCTTTCTGCAGAAGAGGCACAGCTCAAGTTTTTTGCCCTGGCTCTTCGGCTGTGGGAGCAGAGGCCAACCGTTCGTGCTCTAATCCCTGGGATGCTGGGCAGCCGAGCACGGGTGCCAAAGAGGTTCCATTGTAATGGACTTTGAGTTGGGAAATGGAGGAGCGACAGCAATGCGGATGGCACCGTTTCAAAGCTGACTTTCTGCAGAAGAGGCACAGCTCAAGTTTTTTGCCCTGGCTCTTCGGCTGTGGCAGCAGAGGCCAACCGTTCGTGCTCTACTCCCTGGGATGCTGGGCAGCCGAGCACGAGTGCCAAAGATGTTCCATTGTAATGGACTTTGAGTTGGGAAATGGAGGAGCGACAGCAATGCGGATGGCACCGTTGCAAAGCTGACCTTCTGCAGAAGAGGCACAGCTCAAGTTTTTTGCCCTGGCTCTTCGGCTGTGGGAGCAGAGGCCAACCGTTCGTGCTCTACTCCCTGGGATGCTGGGCAGCTGAGCACGAGTGCCAAAGAGGTTCCATTGTAATGGAATTTGACTTGTGAAATCGAGGAGCTACAGCAATGCGGATGGAACTGTTGCAAAGCTATCTTTCTGCAGAAGAGGCACAGCTCAAGTTTTTTGCCCTGGCTCTTCGGCTGTGGCAGCAGAGGCCAAAAGTTCTTGCTCTACTCCCTGGGATGGTGGGCAGCCGAGCACGGGTGCCAAAGAGGTTCCATTGTAATGGACATTGAGTTGGGAAATGGAGGAGCGACAGCAATGCGGATGGCACCGTTGCAAAGCTGACTTTCTGCAGAAGAGGCACAGCTCAAGTTTTTTGCCCTGGCTCTTTGGCTGTGGGAGCAGAGGCCAACGGTGCGTGCTCTACTCCCTGGGATGCTGGGCAGCCGAGCACGGGTGCCAAAGAGGTTCCATTGTAATGGACTTTGAGTTGGGAAATGGAGGAGCTACAGCAATGCGGATGGCACCGTTGCAAAACTGACTTTCTGCAGAAGAGGCACAGCTCAAGTTTTTTGCCCTGGCTCTTCGCCTGTGGGAGCAGAGGCCAACCGTTCGTGCTCTACTCCCTGGGATGCTGGGCAGCCGAGCACGGGTGCCAAAGATGTTCCATTGTAATGGACTTTGAGTTGGGAAATGGAGGAGCGACAGCAATGCAGATGGCACCGTTGCAAAGCTGACTTTCTGCAGAAGAGGCACAGCTCAAGTTTTTTGCCCTGGCTCTTCGGCTGTGGGAGCAGAGGCCAACCGTTCGTGCTCTACTCCCTGGGATGCTGTGCCGCAAAGCACGAGTGCCAAAGTGGTACCATTTTAATGGACTTTGAGTTGGGAAATGGAGGAGCGACAGCAATGCGGATGGCACCGTTGCAAAGCTGACATTCTGCAGAAGAGGCACAGCTCAAGTTTTTTGCCCTGGCTCTTCGGCTGTGGGAGCAGAGGCCAAGCATTCGTGCTCTACTCCCTGGGATGCTGGGCAGCCGAGCACGGGTGCCAAAGAGGTTCCATTATAATGGATTTTGAGTTGGGAAATCGAGGTGCGACAGCAATGCAGACGGCACCGCTGCAAAGCTGACTTTCTGCAGAAGAGGCACAGCTCAAGTTTTTTGCCCTGGCTCTTCGGCTGTGGGAGCAGAGGCCAACCGTTCGTGCTCTACTCCCTGGGATGCTGGGCAGCCGAGCATGAGTGCCAAAGAGGTTCCATTGTAATGGACTTTGAGTTGGGAAATGGAGGAGCGACAGCAATGCGGATGGCACCATTGCAAAGCTATCTTTCTGCAGAAGAGGCACAGCTCAAGTTTTTTGCCCTGGCTCTTCGGCTGTGGGAGTAGAGGCCAACCGTTCGTGCTCTACTCCCTGGGATGCTGGGCAGCCGAGCACGGGTGCCAAAGAGGTTCCATTGTAATGGACTTTGAGTTGGGAAGTTGAGGAGCGACAGCAATGCGGATGGCACTGTTGCAAAGCTGACCTTCTGCAGAAGAGGCACAGCTCAAGTTTTTTGCCCTGGCTCTTCGGCTGTGGGAGCAGAGGCCAACCGTTCGTGCTCTACTCCCTGGGATGCTTTGCAGCCGAGCACGAGTGCCAAAGATGTTCCATTGTAATGGACTTTGAGTTGGGAAATGGAGGAGCGACAGCAATGCGGATGGCACCTCTGCAAAGCTGACTTTCTGCAGAAGAGGCACAGCTCAAGTTTTTTGCCCTGGCTCTTCGGCTGTGGGAGCAGAGGCGAATCGTTCGTGCTCTACTCCCTGGGATGCTGGGCAGCCGAGCACGGGTGCCAAAGAGGTTCCATTGTAATGGACTTTGAGTTGGGAAATGGAGGAGCGACAGCAATGCGGATGGCACCGTTGCAAAGCTGACATTCTGCAGAAGAGGCACAGCTCAAGTTTTTTGCCCTGGCTCTTCGGCTGTGGGAGCAGAGGCCAACCGTTCGTGCTCTACTCCCTGGGATGCTGGGCAGCCGAGCACGAGTGCCAAAGATGTTCCATTGTGATGGACTTTGAGTTGGGAAATGGAGGAGCGACAGCAATGCAGATGGCACCGTTGCCAAGCTGACTTTCTGCAGAAGAGGCACAGCTCAAGTTTTTTGCCCTGGCTCTTTGGCTGTGGGAGCAGAGGCCAACCGTGCGTGCTCTACTCCCTGGGATGCTGGGCAGCCGAGCACGGGTGCCAAAGAGGTTCCATTGTAATGGACTTTGAGTTGGGAAATGGAGGAGCGACAGCAATGCGGATGGCACCGTTGCAAAGCTGACTTTCTGCAGAAGAGGCACAGCTCAAGTTTTTTGCCCTGGCTCTTCGGCTGTGGCAGCAGAGGCCAACCGTTCGTGCTCTACTCCCTGGGATGCTGGGCAGCCGAGCACGGGTGCCAAAGAGGTTCCATTGTAATGGACTTTGAGTTGGGAAATGGAGGAGCGACAGCAATGCAGATGGCACCGTTGCAAAGCTGACTTTCTGCAGAAGAGGCACAGCTCAAGTTTTTTGCCCTGGCTCTTCGGCTGTGGGAGCAGAGGCCAACCGTTCGTGCTCTACTCCCTGGGATGCTGTGCCGCAAAGCACGAGTGCCAAAGTGGTACCATTTTAATGGACTTTGAGTTGGGAAATGGAGGAGCGACAGCAATGCGGATGGCACCGTTGCAAAGCTGACTTTCTGCAGAAGAGGCACAGCTCAAATTTTTTGCCCTGGCTCTTCGGCTGTGGGAGCAGAGGCCAAGCATTCGTGCTCTACTCCCTGGGATGCTGGGCAGCCAAGCACGGGTGCCAAAGAAGTTCCATTATAATGGATTTTGAGTTGGGAAATCGAGGTGCGACAGCAATGCAGACGGCACCGCTGCAAAGCTGACTTTCTGCAGAAGAGGCACAGCTCAAGTTTTTTGCCCTGGCTCTTCGGCTGTGGGAGCAGAGGCCAACCGTTCGTGCTCTACTCCCTGGGATGCTGGGCAGCCGAGCACGAGTGCCAAAGAGGTTCCATTGTAATGGACTTTGAGTTGGGAAATGGAGGAGCGACAGCAATGCCGATGGCACTGTTGCAAAGCTATCTTTCTGCAGAAGAGGCACAGCTCAAGTTTTTTGCCCTGGCTCTTCGGCTGTGGGAGCAGAGGCCAAGCATTCGTGCTCTACTCCCTGGGATGCTGGGCAGCCGAGCACGGGTGCCAAAGAGGTTCCATTATAATGGATTTTGAGTTGGGAAATCGAGGTGCGACAGCAATGCAGACGGCACCGCTGCAAAGCTGACTTTCTGCAGAAGAGGCACAGCTCAAGTTTTTTGCCCTGGCTCTTCGGCTGTGGGAGCAGAGGCCAACCGTTCGTGCTCTACTCCCTGGGATGCTGGGCAGCCGAGCATGAGTGCCAAAGAGGTTCCATTGTAATGGACTTTGAGTTGGGAAATGGAGGAGCGACAGCAATGCGGATGGCACCATTGCAAAGCTATCTTTCTGCAGAAGAGGCACAGCTCAAGTTTTTTGCCCTGGCTCTTCGGCTGTGGGAGTAGAGGCCAACCGTTCGTGCTCTACTCCCTGGGATGCTGGGCAGCCGAGCACGGGTGCCAAAGAGGTTCCATTGTAATGGACTTTGAGTTGGGAAGTTGAGGAGCGACAGCAATGCGGATGGCACTGTTGCAAAGCTGACCTTCTGCAGAAGAGGCACAGCTCAAGTTTTTTGCCCTGGCTCTTCGGCTGTGGGAGCAGAGGCCAACCGTTCGTGCTCTACTCCCTGGGATGCTTTGCAGCCGAGCACGAGTGCCAAAGATGTTCCATTGTAATGGACTTTGAGTTGGGAAATGGAGGAGCGACAGCAATGCGGATGGCACCTCTGCAAAGCTGACTTTCTGCAGAAGAGGCACAGCTCAAGTTTTTTGCCCTGGCTCTTCGGCTGTGGGAGCAGAGGCGAATCGTTCGTGCTCTACTCCCTGGGATGCTGGGCAGCCGAGCACGGGTGCCAAAGAGGTTCCATTGTAATGGACTTTGAGTTGGGAAATGGAGGAGCGACAGCAATGCGGATGGCACCGTTGCAAAGCTGACATTCTGCAGAAGAGGCACAGCTCAAGTTTTTTGCCCTGGCTCTTCGGCTGTGGGAGCAGAGGCCAACCGTTCGTGCTCTACTCCCTGGGATGCTGGGCAGCCGAGCACGAGTGCCAAAGATGTTCCATTGTGATGGACTTTGAGTTGGGAAATGGAGGAGCGACAGCAATGCAGATGGCACCGTTGCCAAGCTGACTTTCTGCAGAAGAGGCACAGCTCAAGTTTTTTGCCCTGGCTCTTTGGCTGTGGGAGCAGAGGCCAACCGTGCGTGCTCTACTCCCTGGGATGCTGGGCAGCCGAGCACGGGTGCCAAAGAGGTTCCATTGTAATGGACTTTGAGTTGGGAAATGGAGGAGCGACAGCAATGCGGATGGCACCGTTGCAAAGCTGACTTTCTGCAGAAGAGGCACAGCTCAAGTTTTTTGCCCTGGCTCTTCGGCTGTGGCAGCAGAGGCCAACCGTTCGTGCTCTACTCCCTGGGATGCTGGGCAGCCGAGCACGGGTGCCAAAGAGGTTCCATTGTAATGGACTTTGAGTTGGGAAATGGAGGAGCGACAGCAATGCAGATGGCACCGTTGCAAAGCTGACTTTCTGCAGAAGAGGCACAGCTCAAGTTTTTTGCCCTGGCTCTTCGGCTGTGGGAGCAGAGGCCAACCGTTCGTGCTCTACTCCCTGGGATGCTGTGCCGCAAAGCACGAGTGCCAAAGTGGTACCATTTTAATGGACTTTGAGTTGGGAAATGGAGGAGCGACAGCAATGCGGATGGCACCGTTGCAAAGCTGACTTTCTGCAGAAGAGGCACAGCTCAAATTTTTTGCCCTGGCTCTTCGGCTGTGGGAGCAGAGGCCAAGCATTCGTGCTCTACTCCCTGGGATGCTGGGCAGCCAAGCACGGGTGCCAAAGAAGTTCCATTATAATGGATTTTGAGTTGGGAAATCGAGGTGCGACAGCAATGCAGACGGCACCGCTGCAAAGCTGACTTTCTGCAGAAGAGGCACAGCTCAAGTTTTTTGCCCTGGCTCTTCGGCTGTGGGAGCAGAGGCCAACCGTTCGTGCTCTACTCCCTGGGATGCTGGGCAGCCGAGCACGAGTGCCAAAGAGGTTCCATTGTAATGGACTTTGAGTTGGGAAATGGAGGAGCGACAGCAATGCCGATGGCACTGTTGCAAAGCTATCTTTCTGCAGAAGAGGCACAGCTCAAGTTTTTTGCCCTGGCTCTTCGGCTGTGGGAGTAGAGGCCAACCGTTCGTGCTCTACTCCCTGGGATGCTGGGCAGCCGAGCACGAGTGCCAAAGAGGTTCCATTGTAATGGACTTTGAGTTGGGAAGTTGAGGAGCGACAGCAATGCGGATGGCACTGTTGCAAAGCTGACCTTCTGCAGAAGAGGCACAGCTCAAGTTTTTTGCCCTGGCTCTTCGGCTGTGGGAGCAGAGGCCAACCGTTCGTGCTCTACTCCCTGGGATGCTGGGCAGCCGAGCACGAGTGCCAAAGAGGTTCCATTGTAATGGACTTTGAGTTGGAAAATGGAGGAGCGACAGCAATGCGGATGGCACCGTTGCAAAGCTGACTTTCTGCAGAAGAGGCACAGCTCAAGTTTTTTGCCCTGGCTCTTCGGCTGTGGGAGCAGCGGCGAATCGTTCGTGCTCTACTCCCTGGGATGCTGGGCAGCCGAGCACGGGTGCCAAAGAGGTTCCATTGTAATGGACTTTGAGTTGGGAAATGGAGGAGCGACAGCAATGCGGATGGCACCGTTGCAAAGCTGACATTCTGCAGAAGAGGCACAGCTCAAGTTTTTTGCCCTGGCTCTTCGGCTGTGGGAGCAGAGGCCAACCGTTCGTGCTCTACTCCCTGGGATGCTGGGCAGCCGAGCACGAGTGCCAAAGATGTTCCATTGTGATGGACTTTGAGTTGGGAAATGGAGGAGCGACAGCAATGCAGATGGCACCGTTGCCAAGCTGACTTTCTGCAGAAGAGGCACAGCTCAAGTTTTTTGCCCTGGCTCTTTGGCTGTGGGAGCAGAGGCCAACCGTGCGTGCTCTACTCCCTGGGATGCTGGGCAGCTGAGCACGGGTGCCAAAGAGGTTCCATTGTAATGGACTTTGAGTTGGGAAATCGAGGAGCTACAGCAATGCGGATGGCACCGTTGCAAAGCTGACTTTCTGCAGAAGAGGCACAGCTCAAGTTTTTTGCCCTGGCTCTTCGTCTGTGGGAGCAGAGGCCAACCGTTCGTGCTCTACTCCCTGGGATGCTGGGCAGCCGAGCACGGGTGCCAAAGAGGTTCCATTGTAATGGACTTTGAGTTGTGAAATGGAGGAGCGACAGCAATGCAGATGGCACCGTTGCAAAGCTGACTTTCTGCAGAAGAGGCACAGCTCAAGTTTTTTGCCCTGGCTCTTCGGCTGTGGGAGCAGAGGCCAACCGTTCGTGCTCTACTCCCTGGGATGCTGTGCCGCAAAGCACGAGTGCCAAAGTGGTACAATTTTAATGGACTTTGAGTTGGGAAATGGAGGAGCGACAGCAATGCGGATGGCACCGTTGCAAAGCTGACTTTCTGCAGAAGAGGCACAGCTCAAGTTTTTTGCCCTGGCTCTTCGGCTGTGGGAGCAGAGGCCAAGCATTCGTGCTCTACTCCCTGGGATGCTGGGCAGCCGAGCACGGGTGCCAAAGAGGTTCCATTGTAATGGACTTTGAGTTGGGAAATGGAGGAGCGACAGCAATGCGGATGGCACCGTTGCAAAGCTGACTTTCTGCAGAAGAGGCACAGCTCAAGTTTTTTGCCCTGGCTCTTCGGCTGTGGGAGCAGAGGCGAATCGTTCGTGCTCTACTCCCTGGGATGCTGGGCAGCCGAGCACGGGTGCCAAAGAGGTTCCATTGTAATGGACTTTGAGTTGGGAAATGGAGGAGCGACAGCAATGCGGATGGCACCGTTGCAAAGCTGACATTCTGCAGAAGAGGCACAGCTCAAGTTTTTTGCCCTGGCTCTTCGGCTGTCTGTGGGAGCAGAGGCCAACCGTTCGTGCTCTACTCCCTGGGATGCTGGGCAGCCGAGCACGGGTGCCAAAGAGGTTCCATTGTAATGGACTTTGAGTTGGGAAATGGAGGAGCGACAGCAATGCGGATGGCACTGTTACAAAGCTATCTTTCTGCAGAAGAGGCACAGCTCAAGTTTTTTGCCCTGGCTCTTCGGCTGTGGCAGCAGAGGCCAACCGTTCGTGCTCTACTCCCTGGGATGCTGGGCAGCCGAGCACGGGTGCCAAAGAGGTTCCATTGTAATGGACTTTGAGTTGGGAAATGGAGGAGCGACAGCAATGCGGATGGCACCGTTGC
This sequence comes from Psittacula echo, assembly GCF_963264785.1. Taxonomy (NCBI): domain Eukaryota; kingdom Metazoa; phylum Chordata; class Aves; order Psittaciformes; family Psittacidae; genus Psittacula; species Psittacula echo. The sequence goes on from NC_137748.1 coordinate 2,126,350, forward strand.
AAAGCTGACCTTCTGCAGAAGAGGCACAGCTCAAGTTTTTTGCCCTGGCTCTTCGGCTGTGGGAACAGAGGCCAACCGTTCGTGCTCTACTCCCTGGGATGCTGGGCAGCCGAGCACGGGTGCCAAAGAGGTTCCATTGTAATGGACTTTGAGTTGGGAAATGGAGGAGCGACAGCAATGCGGATGGCACCTTTTCAAAGCTGACTTTCTGCAGAAGAGGCACAGCTCAAGTTTTTTGCCCTGGCTCTTCGGCTGTGGCAGCAGAGGCCAACCGTTCGTGCTCTACTCCCTGGGATGCTGGGCAGCCGAGCACGAGTGCCAAAGATGTTCCATTGTAATGGACTTTGAGTTGGGAAATGGAGGAGCGACAGCAATGCGGATGGCACCATTGCAAAGCTGACCTTCTGCAGAAGAGGCACAGCTCAAGTTTTTTGCCCAGGCTCTTTGGCTGTGGGAGCAGAGGCCAACCGTGCGTGCTCTACTCCCTGGGATGCTGGGCAGCCCAGCACGGGTGCCAAAGAGGTTCCATTGTAATGGACTTTGAGTTGGGAAATGGAGGAGCGACAGCAATGCGGATGGCACCGTTGCAAAGCTGACTTTCTGCAGAAGAGGCACAGCTCAAGTTTTTTGCCCTGGCTCTTCGGCTGTGGCAGCAGAGGCCAACCGTTCGTGCTCTACTCCCTGGGATGCTGGGCAGCCGAGCACGGGTGCCAAAGAGGTTCCATTGTAATGGACTTTGAGTTGGGAAATGGAGGAGCGACAGCAATGCAGATGGCACCGTTGCAAAGCTGACTTTCTGCAGAAGAGGCACAGCTCAAGTTTTTTGCCCTGGCTCTTCGGCTGTGGCAGCAGAGGCCAACCGTTCGTGCTCTACTCCCTGGGATGCTGGGCAGCCGAGCACGGGTGCCAAAGAGGTTCCATTGTAATGGACTTTGAGTTGGGAAATGGAGGAGCGACAGCAATGCGGATGGCACCGTTGCAAAGCTGACTTTCTGCAGAAGAGGCACAGCTCAAGTTTTTTGCCCTGGCTCTTCGGCTGTGGGAGTAGAGGCCAACCGTTCGTGCTCTACTCCCTGGGATGCTGGGCAGCCGAGCACGGGTGCCAAAGAGGTTCCATTGTAATGGACTTTGAGTTGGGAAATCGAGGAGCGACAGCAATGCGGATGGCACCGTTGCAAAGCTGACCTTCTGCAGAAGAGGCACAGCCGAATTTTTTTGCCCTGGCTCTTCGGCTGTGGGAGCAGAGGCCAAGCGTTTGTGCTCTACTCCCTGGGATGCTGGGCAGCCGAGCACGGGTGCCAAAGAAGTTCCATTGTAATGGACTTTGAGTTGGGAAATGGAGGAGCGACAGCAATGCAGATGGCACCGCTGCAAAGCTGACTTTCTGCAGAAGAGGCACAGCTCAAGTTTTTTGCCCTGGCTCTTCGGCTGTGGGAGCAGAGGCCAACCGTTCGTGCTCTACTCCCTGGGATGCTGGGCAGCCGAGCACGGGTGCCAAAGAGGTTCCATTTTAATGGACTTTGAGTTGGGAAATGGAGGAGCGACAGCAATGCGGATGGCACCGTTGCAAAGCTGACTTTCTGCAGAAGAGGCACAGCTCAAGTTTTTTGCCCTGGCTCTTCGGCTGTGGCAGCAGAGGCCAACCGTTCGTGCTCTACTCCCTGGGATGCTGGGCAGCCGAGCACGAGTGCCAAAGATGTTCCATTGTAATGGACTTTGAGTTGGGAAATGGAGGAGCGACAGCAATGCAGATGGCACCGTTGCAAAGCTGCCTTTCGGCAGAAGAGGCACAGCTCAAGTTTTTTGCCCTGGCTCTTCGGCTGTGGGAGCAGAGGCCAACCGTTCGTGCTCTACTCCCTGGGATGCTGGGCAGCCGAGCACGGGTGCCAAAGAGGTTCCATTGTAATGGACTTTGAGTTGGGAAATGGAGGAGCGACAGCAATGCGAATGGTACCGTTGCCAAGCTGACTTTCTGCAGAAGAGGCACAGCTCAAGTTTTTTGCCCTGGCTCTTCGGCTGTCTGTGGGAGCAGAGGCCAACCGTTCGTGCTCTACTCCCTGGGATGCTGGGCAGCCGAACACGGGTGCCAAAGTGGTTCCATCGTAATGGACTTTGAGTTGGGAAATGGAGGAGCGACAGCAATGCGGATGGCACCATTGCCAAGCTGACTTTCTGCAGAAGAGGCACAGCTCAAGTTTTTTGCCCTGGCTCGTCGTCTGTGGGAGCAGAGGCCAACCGTTCGTGCTCTACTCCCTGGGATGCTGGGCAGCCGAGCACGGTTGCCAAAGAGGTTCCATTGTAATGGACTTTGAGTTGGGAAATGGAGGAGCGACAGCAATGCGGATGGCACCGTTTCAAAGCTGACATTCTGCAGAAGAGGCACAGCTCAAGTTTTTTGCCCTGGCTCTTCGGCTGTGGGAGCAGAGGCCAACCGTTCATGCTCTAATCCCTGGGATGCTGGGCAGCTGAGCACGAGTGCCAAAGTGGTTCCATTGTAATGGACTTTGACTTGTGAAATCGAGGAGCGACAGCAATGCGGATGGAACCGTTGCAAAGCTATCTTTCTGCAGAAGAGGCACAGCTCAAGTTTTTTGCCCTGGCTCTTCGGCTGTGGCAGCAGAGGCCAAAAGTTCTTGCTCTACTCCCTGGGATGGTGGGCAGCCGAGCACGGGTGCCAAAGATGTTCCATTGTAATGGACTTTGAGTTGGGAAATGGAGGAGCGACAGCAATGCAGATGGCACCGTTGCAAAGCTGACTTTCTGCAGAAGAGGCACAGCTCAAGTTTTTTGCCCTGGCTCTTCGGCTGTGGGAGCAGAGGCTAACCGTTCGTGCTCTACTCCCTGGGATGCTGGGCAGTCGAGCACGAGTGCCAAAGAGGTTCCATTGTAATGGACTTTGAGTTGGGAAATGGAGGAGCGACAGCAATGCGGATGGCACCGTTGCAAAGCTGACATTCTGCAGAAGAGGCACAGCTCAAGTTTTTTGCCCTGGCTCTTCGCCTGTGGGAGCAGAGGCCAACCGTTCGTGCTCTACTCCCTGGGATGCTGGGCAGCCGAGTACGAGTGCCAAAGATGTTCCATTGTAATGGACTTTGAGTTGGGAAATGGAGGAGCGACAGCAATGCAGATGGCACCGTTGCAAAGCTGACTTTCTGCAGAAGAGGCACAGCTCAAGTTTTTTGCCCTGGCTCTTCGGCTGTGGGAGCAGAGGCCAAGCATTCGTGCTCTACTCCCTGGGATGCTGGGCAGCCGAGCACGGGTGCCAAAGAGGTTCCATTGTAATGGACTTTGAGTTGGGAAATGGAGGAGCGACAGCAATGCGGATGGCACCGTTTCAAAGCTGACTTTCTGCAGAAGAGGCACAGCTCAAGTTTTTTGCCCTGGCTCTTCGGCTGTGGCAGCAGAGGCCAACCGTTCGTGCTCTACTCCCTGGGATGCTGGGCAGCCGAGCACGGGTGCCAAAGAGGTTCCATTGTAATGGACTTTGAGTTGGGAAATGGAAGAGCGACAGCAATGCAGATGGCACCGTTGCAAAGCTGACTTTCTGCAGAAGAGGCACAGCTCAAGTTTATTGCCCTGGCTCTTTGGCTGTGGGAGCAGAGGCCAACCGTGCGTGCTCTACTTCCTGGGATGCTGGGCAGCCGAGCACGGGTGCCAAAGAGGTTCCATTGTAATGGACTTTGAGTTGGGAAATCGAGGAGCGACAGCAATGCGGATGGCACCGTTGCAAAGCTGACTTTCTGCAGAAGAGGCACAGCTCAAGTTTTTTGCCCTGGCTCTTCGTCTGTGGGAGCAGAGGCCAACCGTTCGTGCTCTACTCCCTGGGATGCTGGGCAGTCGAGCACGAGTGCCAAAGAGGTTCCATTGTAATGGACTTTGAGTTGGGAAATGGAGGAGCGACAGCAATGCGGATGGCACCGTTTCAAAGCTGACTTTCTGCAGAAGAGGCACAGCTCAAGTTTTTTGCCCTGGCTCTTCGGCTGTGGGAGCAGAGGCGAATCGTTCCTGCTCTACTCCCTGGGATGCTGGGCATCCGAGCTCGGGTGCCAAAGAGGTTCCATTGTAATGGACTTTGAGTTGGGAAATGGAGGAGCGACAGCAATGCGGATGGCACCGTTGCAAAGCTGACTTTCTGCAGAAGAGGCACAGCTCAAGTTTTTTGCCCTGGCTCTTCGGCTGTGGGAGCAGAGGCCAAGCATTCGTGCTCTACTCCCTGGGATGCTGGGCAGCCGAGCACGGGTGCCAAAGAGGTTCCATTGTAATGGACTTTGAGTTGGGAAATGGAGGAGCGACAGCAATGCGGATGGCACCGTTGCAAAGCTGACTTTCTGCAGAAGAGGCACAGATCAAGTTTTTTGCCCTGGCTCTTCGGCTGTGGCAGCAGAGGCCAACCGTTCGTGCTCTACTCCCTGGGATGCTGGGCAGCCGAGCACGGGTGCCAAAGAGGTTCCATTGTAATGGACTTTGAGTTGGGAAATGGAAGAGCGACAGCAATGCAGATGGCACCGTTGCAAAGCTGACTTTCTGCAGAAGAGGCACAGCTCAAGTTTTTTGCCCTGGCTCTTCGTCTGTGGGAGCAGAGGCCAACCGTTCGTGCTCTACTCCCTGGGATGCTGGGCAGCCGAGCACGGGTGCCAAAGAGGTTCCATTGTAATGGACTTTGAGTTGGGAAATGGAGGAGCGACAGCAATGCTGATGGCACCGTTGCAAAGCTGACTTTCTGCAGAAGAGGCACAGCTCAAGTTTTTTGCCCTGGATCTTCGGCTGTGGGAGCAGAGGCCAAGCATTCGTGCTCTACTCCCTGGGATGCTGGGCAGCCGAGCACGGGTGCCAAAGATGTTCCATTGTAATGGACTTTGAGTTGGGAAATGGAGGAGCGACAGCAATGCGGATGGCACCGTTGCAAAGCTGACTTTCTGCAGAAGAGGCACAGCTCAAGTTTTTTGCCCTGGCTCTTCGGCTGTGGGAGCAGAGGCCAACCGTTCGTGCTCTACTCCCTGGGATGCTGGGCAGCCGAGCACGGGTGCCAAAGAGGTTCCAATGTAATGGACTTTGAGTTGGGAAATGGAGGAGCGACAGCCATGCGGATGGCACCGTTGCCAAGCTGACTTTCTGCAGAAGAGGCACAGCTCAAGTTTTTTGCCCTGGCTCTTCGTCTGTGGGAGCAGAGGCCAACCGTTCGTGCTCTACTCCCTGGGATGCTGGGCAGCCGAGCACGGCTGCCAAAGATGTTCAATTGTAATGGACTTTGAGTTGGGAAGTTGAGGAGCGACAGCAATGCAGATGGCACCATTGCAAAGCTGACCTTCTGCAGAAGAGGCACAGCTCAAGTTTATTGCCCTGGCTCTTTGGCTGTGGGAGCAGAGGCCAACCGTGCGTGCTCTACTCCCTGGGATGCTGGGCAGCCGAGCACGGGTGCCAAAGAGGTTCCATTGTAATGGACTTTGAGTTGGGAAATGGAGGAGCGACAGCAATGCGGATGGCACCGTTGCAAAGCTGACTTTCTGCAGAAGAGGCACAGCTCAAGTTTTTTGCCCTGGCTCTTCGTCTGTGGGAGCAGAGGCCAACCGTTCGTGCTCTACTCCCTGGGATGCTGGGCAGCCGAGCACGGGTGCCAAAGAGGTTCCATTGTAATGGACTTTGAGTTGGGAAATGGAAGAGCGACAGCAATGCAGATGGCACCGTTGCAAAGCTGACTTTCTGCAGAAGAGGCACAGCTCAAGTTTTTTGCCCTGGCTCTTCGGCTGTGGCAGCAGAGGCCAACCGTTCGTGCTCTACTCCCTGGGATGCTGGGCAGCCGAGCACGGGTGCCAAAGAGGTTCCATTGTAATGGACTTTGAGTTGGGAAATGGAGGAGCGACAGCAATGCGAATGGCACCGTTGCCAAGCTGACTTTCTGCAGAAGAGGCACAGCTCAAGTTTTTTGCCCTGGCTCTTCGGCTGTGGGAGCAGAGGCCAAGCATTCGTGCTCTACTCCCTGGGATGCTGGGCAGCCGAGCACGGGTGCCAAAGAGGTTCCATTGTAATGGACTTTGAGTTTGGAAATGGAGGAGCGACAGCAATGCGGATGGCACCGTTGCAAAGCTGACTTTCTGCAGAAGAGGCACAGCTCAAGTTTTTTGCCCTGGCTCTTCGGCTGTGGGAGCAGAGGCCAACCGTTCGTGCTCTACTCCCTGGGATGCTGGGCAGCCGAGCACAGGTGCCAAAGAGGTTCCATTGTAATGGACTTTGAGTTGGGAAATGGAGGAGCGACAGCCATGCGGATGGCACCGTTGCCAAGCTGACTTTCTGCAGAAGAGGCACAGCTCAAGTTTTTTGCCCTGGCTCTTCGGCTGTGGCAGCAGAGGCCAACCGTTCGTGCTCTACTCCCTGGGATGCTGGGCAGCCGAGCACGGCTGCCAAAGATGTTCAATTGTAATGGACTTTGAGTTGGGAAGTTGAGGAGCGACAGCAATGCAGATGGCACCATTGCAAAGCTGACCTTCTGCAGAAGAGGCACAGCTCAAGTTTATTGCCCTGGCTCTATGGCTGTGGGAGCAGAGGCCAACCGTGCGTGCTCTACTCCCTGGGATGCTGGGCAGCCGAGCACGGGTGCCAAAGAGGTTCCATTGTAATGGACTTTGAGTTGGGAAATGGAGGAGCGACAGCAATGCGGATGGCACCGTTGCAAAGCTGACTTTCTGCAGAAGAGGCACAGCTCAAGTTTTTTGCCCTGGCTCTTCGTCTGTGGGAGCAGAGGCCAACCGTTCGTGCTCTACTCCCTGGGATGCTGGGCAGTCGAGCACGAGTGCCAAAGAGGTTCCATTGTAATGGACTTTGAGTTGGGAAATGGAGGAGCGACAGCAATGCGGATGGCACCGTTTCAAAGCTGACTTTCTGCAGAAGAGGCACAGCTCAAGTTTTTTGCCCTGGCTCTTCGGCTGTGGGAGCAGAGGCGAATCGTTCCTGCTCTACTCCCTGGGATGCTGGGCATCCGAGCTCGGGTGCCAAAGAGGTTCCATTGTAATGGACTTTGAGTTGCGAAATGGAGGAGCGACAGCAATGCGGATGGCACCGTTGCAAAGCTGACATTCTGCAGAAGAGGCACAGCTCAAGTTTTTTGCCCTGGCTCTTCGGCTGTGGGAGCAGAGGCCAACCGTTCGTGCTCTACTCCCTGGGATGCTGGGCAGCCAAGCACGGGTGCCAAAGAGGTTCCATTGTAATGGACTTTGAGTTGGGAAATGGAGGAGCGACAGCAATGCAGATGGCACTGTTGCAAAGCTGACTTTCTGCAGAAGAGGCACAGCTCAAGTTTTTTGCCCTGGCTCTTCGGCTGTGGGAGCAGAGGCCAAGCATTCGTGCTCTACTCCCTGGGATGCTGGGTAGCCGAGCACGGGTGCCAAAGAGGTTCCATTGTAATGGACTTTGAGTTGGGAAATGGAGGAGCGACAGCAATGCGGATGGCACCGTTGCAAAGCTGACTTTCTGCAGAAGAGGCACAGATCAAGTTTTTTGCCCTGGCTCTTCGGCTGTGGGAGCAGAGGCCAACCGTTCGTGCTCTACTCCCTGGGATGCTGGGCAGCCGAGCACGGGTGCCAAAGAGGTTCCATTGTAATGGACTTTGAGTTGGGAAATGGAAGAGCGACAGCAATGCAGATGGCACCGTTGCAAAGCTGACTTTCTGCAGAAGAGGCACAGCTCAAGTTTTTTGCCCTGGCTCTTCGTCTGTGGGAGCAGAGGCCAACCGTTCGTGCTCTACTCCCTGGGATGCTGGGCAGCCGAGCACGGGTGCCAAAGAGGTTCCATTGTAATGGACTTTGAGTTGGGAAATGGAGGAGCGACAGCAATGCTGATGGCACCGTTGCAAAGCTGACTTTCTGCAGAAGAGGCACAGCTCAAGTTTTTTGCCCTGGATCTTCGGCTGTGGGAGCAGAGGCCAAGCATTCGTGCTCTACTCCCTGGGATGCTGGGCAGCCGAGCACGGGTGCCAAAGAGGTTCCATTGTAATGGACTTTGAGTTTGGAAATGGAGGAGCGACAGCAATGCGGATGGCACCGTTGCAAAGCTGACTTTCTGCAGAAGAGGCACAGCTCAAGTTTTTTGCCCTGGCTCTTCGGCTGTGGGAGCAGAGGCCAACCGTTCGTGCTCTACTCCCTGGGATGCTGGGCAGCCGAGCACGGGTGCCAAAGAGGTTCCAATGTAATGGACTTTGAGTTGGGAAATGCAGGAGCGACAGCCATGCGGATGGCACCGTTGCCAAGCTGACTTTCTGCAGAAGAGGCACAGCTCAAGTTTTTTGCCCTGGCTCTTCGTCTGTGGCAGCAGAGGCCAACCGTTCGTGCTCTACTCCCTGGGATGCTGGGCAGCCGAGCACGGGTGCCAAAGATGTTCAATTGTAATGGACTTTGAGTTGGGAAGTTGAGGAGCGACAGCAATGCAGATGGCACCATTGCAAAGCTGACCTTCTGCAGAAGAGGCACAGCTCAAGTTTATTGCTCTGGCTCTTTGGCTGTGGGAGCAGAGGCCAACCGTGCGTGCTCTACTCCCTGGGATGCTGGGCAGCCGAGCACGGGTGCCAAAGAGGTTCCATTGTAATGGACTTTGAGTTGGGAAATCGAGGAGCGACAGCAATGCGGATGGCACCGTTGCAAAGCTGACTTTCTGCAGAAGAGGCACAGCTCAAGTTTTTTGCCCTGGCTCTTCGTCTGTGGGAGCAGAGGCCAACCGTTCATGCTCTACTCCCTGGGATGCTGGGCAGCCGAGCACGGGTGCCCAAGAGGTTCCATTGTAATGGACTTTGAGTTGGGAAATGGAAGAGCGACAGCAATGCAGATGGCACCGTTGCAAAGCTGACTTTCTGCAGAAGAGGCACAGCTCAAGTTTTTTGCCCTGGCTCTTCGGCTGTGGCAGCAGAGGCCAACCGTTCGTGCTCTACTCCCTGGGATGCTGGGCAGCCGAGAACGGGTGCCAAAGAGGTTCCATTGTAATGGACTTTGAGTTGGGAAATGGAGGAGCGACAGCAATGCGAATGGCACCGTTGCCAAGCTGACTTTCTGCAGAAGAGGCACAGCTCAAGTTTTTTGCCCTGGCTCTTCGGCTGTGGGAGCAGAGGCCAAGCATTCGTGCTCTACTCCCTGGGATGCTGGGCAGCCGAGCACGGGTGCCAAAGAGGTTCCATTGTAATGGACTTTGAGTTTGGAAATGGAGGAGCGACAGCAATGCGGATGGCACCGTTGCAAAGCTGACTTTCTGCAGAAGAGGCACAGCTCAAGTTTTTTGCCCTGGCTCTTCGGCTGTGGGAGCAGAGGCCAACCGTTCGTGCTCTACTCCCTGGGATGCTGGGCAGCCGAGCACAGGTGCCAAAGAGGTTCCATTGTAATGGACTTTGAGTTGGGAAATGGAGGAGCGACAGCAATGCGGATGGCACCGTTGCCAAGCTGACTTTCTGCAGAAGAGGCACAGCTCAAGTTTTTTGCCCTGGCTCTTCGGCTGTGGGAGCAGAGGCGAATCGTTCGTGCTCTACTCCCTGGGATGCTGGGCAGCCGAGCACGAGTGCCAAAGAGGTTCCATTGTAATGGACTTTGAGTTGGGAAATGGAGGAGCGACAGCAATGCGGATGGCACCGTTGCAAAGCTGACTTTCTGCAGAAGAGGCACAGCTCAAGTTTTTTGCCCTGGCTCTTCGGCTGTGGCAGCAGAGGCCAACCGTTCGTGCTCTACTCCCTGGGATGCTGGGCAGCCGAGCACGGGTGCCAAAGAGGTTCCATTGTAATGGACTTTGAGTTGGGAAGTTGAGGAGCGACAGCAATGCAGATGGCACCGTTGCAAAGCTGACTTTCTGCAGAAGAGGCACAGCTCAAGTTTTTTGCCCTGGCTCTTCGGCTGTGGCAGCAGAGGCCAACCGTTCGTGCTCTACTCCCTGGGATGCTGGGCAGCCGAGCACGAGTGCCAAACTGGTTCCATTGTAATGGACTTTGAGTTGGGAAATGGAGGAGCGACAGCAATGCGGATGGCACCGTTGCAAAGCTGACTTTCTGCAGAAGAGGCACAGATCAAGTTTTTTGCCCTGGCTCTTCGGCTGTGGGAGCAGAGGCGAATCGTTCGTGCTCTACTCCCTGGGATGCTGGGCAGCCGAGCACGGGTGCCAAAGAGGTTCCATTGTAATGGACTTTGAGTTGGGAAATGGAGGAGCGACAGCAATGCGGATGGCACCGTTGCAAAGCTATCTTTCTGCAGAAGAGGCACAGCTCAAGTTTTTTGCCCTGGCTCTTTAGCTGTGTCAGCAGAGGCCAACCGTTCGTGCTCTACTCCCTGGGATGCTGGGCAGCCGAGCACGGGTGCCAAAGAGGTTCCATTGTAATGGACTTTGAGTTGGGAAGTTGAGGAGCGACAGCAATGCGGATGGCACCGTTGCAAAGCTGACCTTCTGCAGAAGAGGCACAGCTCAAGTTTTTTGCCCTGGCTCTTCGGCTGTGGCAGCAGAGGCCAACCGTTCGTGCTCTACTCCCTGGGATGCTGGGCAGCCGAGCACGGGTGCCAAAGAGGTTCCATTGTAATGGACTTTGAGTTGGGAAATGGAGGAGCGACAGCAATGCGGATGGCACCGTTTCAAAGCTGACTTTCTGCAGAAGAGGCACAGCTCAAGTTTTTTGCCCTGGCTCTTCGGCTGTGGGAGCAGAGGCCAACCGTTCGTGCTCTACTCCCTGGGATGCTGGGCAGCCGGGAAGGAGTGCCAAATAGGTTCCATTGTAATGGACTTTGAGTTGGGAAATGGAGGAGCGACAGCAATGCGGATGGCACCGTTGCAAAGCTGACCTTCTGCAGAAGAGGCACAGCTCAAGTTTTTTGCCCTGGCTCTTCGGCTGTGGGAGCAGAGGCCAACCGTTCGTGCTCTACTCCCTGGGATGCTGGGCAGCCGAGCACGGGTGCCAAAGAGGTTCCATTGTAATGGACTTTGAGTTGGGAAATGGAGGAGCGACAGCAATGCGGATGGCACTGTTGCAAAGCTATCTTTCTGCAGAAGAGGCACAGCTCAAGTTTTTTGCCCTGGCTCTTCGGCTGTGGCAGCAGAGGCCAAGCATTCGTGCTCTACTCCCTGGGATGCTGGGCAGCCGAGCACGAGTGCTCAAGAGGTTCCATTGTAATGGACTTTGAGTTGGGAAATCGAGCAGTGACAGCAATGTGGATTGCACCGTTGCCAAGCTGACTTTCTGCAGAAGAGGCACAGCTCAAGTTTTTTGCGCTGGCTCTTCGGCTGTGGGAGCAGAGGCCAACCGTTCGTGCTCTAGTCCCTGGGATGCTGGGCAGCCGAGCACGGGTGCCAAAGAGGTTCCATTGTAATGGACTTTGAGTTGGGAAATGGAGGAGCGACCACAATGCGGATGGCACCATTGCCAAGCTGATGTTCTGCAGAAGAGGCACAGCTCAAGTTTTTTGCCCTGGCTCTTCGGCTGAGGGAGCAGAGGCCAACCGTTCGTGCTCTACTCCCTGGGATGCTGGGCAGCCGAGCACGGGTGCCAAAGAGGTTCCATTGTAATGGACTTTGAGTTGGGAAATCGAAGAGCGACAGCAATGCGGATGGCACAGTGCCAAGCTGACTTTCTGCAGAAGAGGCACAGCTCAAGTTTTTTGCCCTGGCTCTTCGGCTGTGGGAGCAGAGGCCAACCGTTCGTGCTCTACTCCCTGGGATGCTGGGCAGCCGGGAAGGAGTGCCAAATAGGTTCCATTGTAACGTTCTTTGAGTTGGGAAATGGAGGAGCGACAGCAATGCGGATGGCACCGTTGCAAAGCTGACCTTCTGCAGAAGAGGCACAGCTCAAGTTTTTTGCCCTGGCTCTTTGGCTGTGGGAGCAGAGGCCAACCGTTCATGCTCTACTCCCTGGGATGCTGGGCAGCCGAGCACGGGTGCCAAAGAGGTTCCATTGTAATGGACTTTGAGTTGGGAAATGGAGGAGCAACAGCAATGCAGATGGCACCGTTTCAAAGCTGCCTTTCTGCAGAAGAGGCACAGCTCAAATTTTTTGCCCTGGCTCTTCGGCTGTGGGAGCAGAGGCCAACCGTTCGTGCTCTAATCCCTGGGATGCTGGGCAGCCGAGCACGGGTGCCAAAGAGGTTCCATTGTAACGTTCTTTGAGTTGGGAAATGGAGGAGCGACAGCAATGCGGATGGCACCGTTGCAAAGCTGACCTTCTGCAGAAGAGGCACAGCTCAAGTTTTTTGCCCTGGCTCTTCGGCTGTGGGAGCAGAGGCCAACCGTTCGTGCTCTACTCCCTGGGATGCTGGGCAGCCGGGAAGGAGTGCCAAATAGGTTCCATTGTAACGTTCTTTGAGTTGGGAAATGGAGGAGCGACAGCAATGCGGATGGCACCGTTGCAAAGCTGACCTTCTGCAGAAGAGGCACAGCTCAAGTTTTTTGCCCTGGCTCTTCGGCTGTGGGAGCAGAGGCCAACCGTTCGTGCTCTAGTCCCTGGGATGCTGGGCAGCCGAGCACGGGTGCCAAAGAGGTTCCATTGTAATGGACTTTGAGTTGGGAAATGGAGGAGCGACCACAATGCGGATGGCACCATTGTCAAGCTGATGTTCTGCAGAAGAGGCACAGCTCAAGTTTTTTGCCCTGGCTCTTCGGCTGTGGGAGCAGAGGCCAACCGTTCGTGCTCTACTCCCTGGGATGCTGGGCAGCCGGGAAGGAGTGCCAAAGAGGTTCCATTGTAACGTTCTTTGAGTTGGGAAATGGAGGAGCGACAGCAATGCGGATGGCACCGTTGCAAAGCTGACCTTCTGCAGAAGAGGCACAGCTCAAGTTTTTTGCCCTGGCTCTTCGGCTGTGGGAGCAGAGGCCAACCGTTCGTGCTCTACTCCCTGGGATGCTGGGCAGCCGAGCACGGGTGCCAAAGAGGTTCCATTGTAATGGACTTTGAGTTGGGAAATGGAGGAGCGACCGCTATGCTGATGGCACCGTTGCAAAGCTGACTTTCTGCAGAAGAGGCACAGATCAAGTTTTTTGCCCTGGCTCTTCGGCTGTGGCAGCAGAGGCCAAGCATTCGTGCTCTACTCCCTGGAATGCTGGGCAGCCGAGCACGAGTGCTAAAGAGGTTCCATTGTAATGGACTTTGAGTTGGGAAATAGAGCAGTGACAGCAATGTGGATGGCACCGTTGCAAAGCTGACTTTCTGCAGAAGAGGCACAGCTCAAGTTTTTTGCCCTGGCTCTTCGGCTGTTGGAGCAGAGGCCAACCGTTCATGCTCTCCTCCCTGGGATGCTGGGCAGCCGAGCACGGGTGCCAAAGAGGTTCCGTTGTAATGGACTTTGAGTTGGGAAATGGAGGAGCGACAGCAATGCGGATAGCACCGCTGCAAAGCTGACCTTCTACAGAAGAGGCACAGCTCAAGTTTTTTGCCCTGGCTATTCGGCTGTGGGAGCAGAGGCCAACCATTCATGCTCTACTCCCTGGGATGCTGGGCAGCCGGGAAGGAGTGCCAAATAAGTTCCACTGTAATGGACTTTGAGTTGGGAAATGGAGGAGCGACCACAATGCGGATGGCACCATTGTCAAGCTGATGTTCTGCAGAAGAGGCACAGCTCAAGTTTTTTGCCCTGGCTCTTCGGCTGTGGGAGCAGAGGCCAAGCGTTTGTGCTCTACTCCCTGGGATGCTGGGCAGCCGGGAAGGAGTTCCAAAGAGGTTCCATTGTAACGTTCTTTGAGTTGGGAAATGGAGGAGCGACAGCAATGCGGATGGCACCGTTGCAAAGCTGACCTTCTGCAGAAGAGGCACAGCTCAAGTTTTTTGCCCTGGCTCTTCGGCTGTGGGAGCAGAGGCCAACCGTTCGTGCTCTACTCCCTGGGATGCTGGGCAGCAGAGCACGGGTGCCAAAGAGGTTCCATTGTAATGGACTTTGAGTTGGGAAATATAGGAGCGACCGCTATGCTGATGGCACCGTTGCAAAGCTGACTTTCTGCAGAAGAGGCACAGCTCAAGTTTTTTGCCCTGGCTCTTCGGCTGTGGCAGCAGAGGCCAAGCATTCGTGCTCTACTCCCTGGAATGCTGGGCAGCCGAGCACGAGTGCCAAAGAAGTTCCATTGTAATGGACTTTGAGTTGGGAAATCGAGCAGTGACAGCAATGTGGATGGCACCGTTGCAAAGCTGACTTTCTGCAGAAGAGGCACAGCTCAAGTTTTTTGCCCTGGCTCTTCGGCTGTGGGAGCAGAGGCCAACCGTTCGTGCTCTACTCCCTGGGATGCTGGGCAGCCGAGCACGGGTGCCAAAGAGGTTCCATTTTAATGGACTTTGAGTTGGGAAGTTGAGGAGCGACAGCAATGCGGATGGCACCGTTGCAAAGCTGACCTTCTGCAGAAGAGGCACAGCTCAAGTTTTTTGCCCTGGCTCTTCGGCTGTGGGAGCAGAGGCCAACCGTTCATGCTCTACTCCCTGGGATGCTGGGCAGCCGGGAAGGAGTGCCAAATAGGTTCCACTGTAATGGACTTTGAGTTGGGAAATGGAGGAGCGACCGCTATGGTGATGGCACCGTTGCAAAGCTGACTTTCTGCAGAAGAGGCACAGCTCAAGTTTTTTGCCCTGGCTCTTTGTTTGTGGGAGCAGAGGCCAACCGTTCGTGCTCTACTCCCTGGGATGCTGGGCAGCCGAGCACGGCTGCCAAAGAGGTTCCATTGTAATGGACTTTGAGTTGGGAAAAGGAGGAGCGACAGCAATGCGGATGGCACCGTTGCCAAGCTGACTTTCTGCAGAAGAGGCACAGCTCAAGTTTTTTGCCCTGGCTCTTCGGCTGTGGCAGCAGAGGCCAACCGTTCGTGCTCTACTCCCTGGGATGCTGGGCAGCCGAGCACGGGTGCCAAAGAGGTTCCATTGTAATGGACTTTGAGTTGGGAAATCGAGGAGCGACAGCAATGCGGATGGCACCGTTGCAAAGCTGACTTTCTGCAGAAGAGGCACAGCTCAAGTTTTTTGCCCTGGCTCTTCGTCTGTGGGAGCAGAGGCCAACCGTTCGTGCTCTACTCCCTGGGATGCTGGGCAGCCGAGCACGGGTGCCAAAGAGGTTCCATTGTAATGGACTTTGAGTTGGGAAATGGAGGAGCGACAGCAATGCAGATGGCACCGTTGCAAATCTGACTTTCTGCAGAAGAGGCACAGCTCAAGTTTTTTGCCCTGGCTCTTCGTCTGTGGCAGCAGAGGCCAACCGTTCGTGCTCTACTCCCTGGGATGCTGGGCCGCCGAGCACGAGTGCCAAAGTGGTTCCATTGTAATGGACTTTGAGTTGGGAAATGGAGGAGCGACAGCAATGCGGATGGCACCGTTGCAAAGCTATCTTTCTGCAGAAGAGGCACAGCTCAAGTTTTTTGCCCTGGCTCTTCGGCTGTGGGAGTAGAGGCCAACCGTTCGTGCTCTACTCCCTGGGATGCTGGGCAGCCGAGCACGGGTGCCAAAGAGGTTCCATTGTAATGGACTTTGAGTTGGGAAGTTGAGGAGCGACAGCAATGCGGATGGCACCGTTGCAAAGCTGACCTTCTGCAGAAGAGGCACAGCTCAAGTTTTTTGCCCTGGCTCTTCGGCTGTGGGAGCAGAGGCCATGCGTTTGTGCTCTACTCCCTGGGATGCTGGGCAGCCGAGCACGGGTGCCAAAGAGGTTCCATTTTAATGGACTTTGAGTTGGGAAATGGAGGAGCGACAGCAATGCGGATGGCACCGTTGCAAATCTGACATTCTGCAGAAGAGGCACAGCTCAAGTTTTTTGCCCTGGCTCTTCGGCTGTGGCAGCAGAGGCCAACCGTTCGTGCTCTACTCCCTGGGATGCTGGGCAGCCGAGCACGAGTGCCAAAGATGTTCCATTGTAATGGACTTTGAGTTGGGAAATGGAGGAGCGACAGCAATGCGGATGGCACCGTTGCCAAGCTGACTTTCTGCAGAAGAGGCACAGCTCAAGTTTTTTGCCCTGGCTCTTCGGCTGTGGGAGCAGAGGCGAATCGTTCGTGCTCTACTCCCTGGGATGCTGGGCAGCCGAGCACGAGTGCCAAAGAGGTTCCATTGTAATGGACTTTGAGTTGGGAAATGGAGGAGCGACAGCAATGCGGATGGCACCGTTTCAAAGCTGACTTTCTGCAGAAGAGGCACAGCTCAAGTTTTTTGCCCTGGCTCTTTAGCTGTGGCAGCAGAGGCCAACCGTTCGTGCTCTACTCCCTGGGATGCTGGGCAGCCGAGCACGGGTGCCAAAGAGGTTCCATTGTAATGGACTTTGAGTTGGGAAGTTGAGGAGCGACAGCAATGCGGATGGCACAGTGTCAAGCTGACTTTCTGCAGAAGAGGCACAGCTCAAGTTTTTTGCCCTGGCTCTTCGGCTGTGGCAGCAGAGGCCAACCGTTCGTGCTCTACTCCCTGGGATGCTGGGCAGCCGAGCACGAGTGCCAAACTGGTTCCATTGTAATGGACTTTGAGTTGGGAAATGGAGGAGCGACAGCAATGCAGATGGCACCGTTGCAAAGCTGACTTTGTGCAGAAGAGGCACAGCTCAAGTTTTTTGCCCTGGCTCTTCGGCTGTGGGAGCAGAGGCGAATCGTTCGTGCTCTACTCCCTGGGATGCTGGGCAGTCGAGCACGGGTGCCAAAGATGTTCCATTGTAATGGACTTTGAGTTGGGAAATGGAGGAGCGACAGCAATGCGGATGGCACCGTTGCAAAGCTGACTTTCTGCAGAAGAGGCACAGCTCAAGTTTTTTGCCCTGGCTCTTCGGCTGTGGGAGCAGAGGCCAACCGTTCGTGCTCTACTCCCTGGGATGCTGGGCAGCCGAGCACGGGTGCCAAAGTTGTTCCATTGTAATGGACTTTGAGTTGGGAAATCGAGGAGCGACAGCAATGCAGATGGCACCATTGCAAAGCTGACTTTCTGCAGAAGAGGCACAGCTCAAGTTTTTTGCCCTGGCTCTTTGGCTGTGGGAGCAGAGGCCAACCGTTCGTGCTCTACTCCCTGGGATGCTGGGCAGCCGAGCACGGCTGCCAAAGAGGTTCCATTGTAATGGACTTTGAGTTGGGAAATGGAGGAGCGACAGCAATGCGGATGGCACCGTTGCAAAGCTGACTTTCTGCAGAAGAGGCACAGATCAAGTTTTTTGCCCTGGCTCTTCGGCTGTGGGAGCAGAGGCGAATCGTTCGTGCTCTACTCCCTGGGATGCTGGGCAGCCGAGCACGGGTGCCAAAGAGGTTCCATTGTAATGGACTTTGAGTTGGGAAATGGAGGAGCGACAGCAATGCGGATGGCACCGTTGCAAAGCTATCTTTCTGCAGAAGAGGCACAGCTCAAGTTTTTTGCCCTGGCTCTTTAGCTGTGTCAGCAGAGGCCAACCGTTCGTGCTCTACTCCCTGGGATGCTGGGCAGCCGAGCACGGGTGCCAAAGAGGTTCCATTGTAATGGACTTTGAGTTGGGAAGTTGAGGAGCGACAGCAATGCGGATGGCACAGTGTCAAGCTGACTTTCTGCAGAAGAGGCACAGCTCAAGTTTTTTGCCCTGGCTCTTCGTCTGTGGCAGCAGAGGCCAACCGTTCGTGCTCTACTCCCTGGGATGCTGGGCAGCCGAGCACGGGTGCCAAAGAGGTTCCATTGCAATGGACTTTGAGTTGGGAAGTTGAGGAGCGACAGCAATGCGGATGGCACCGTTGCAAAGCTGACCTTCTGCAGAAGAGGCACAGCTCAAGTTTTTTGCCCTGGCTCTTCGGCTGTGGGAGCAGAGGCCAACCATTCATGCTCTACTCCCTGGGATGCTGGGCAGCCGGGAAGGAGTGCCCAATAGGTTCCATTGTAATGGATTTTGAGTTGGGAAATCGAGGTGCGACCGCAATGCGGATGGCACCGTTTCAAAGCTGCCTTTCTGCAGAAGAGGCACAGCTCAAGTTTTTTGCCCTGGCTCTTCGGCTGTGGGAGCAGAGGCCAACCGTTCGTGCTCTACTCCCTGGGATGGTGGGCAGCCGAGCAGGGGTGCCAAAGAGGTTCCATTGTAATGGACTTTGAGTTGGGGAATGGAGGAGCGACAGCAATGCAGATGGTACCGTTGCAAAGCTGACCTTCTGCAGAAGAGGCACAGCTCAAGTTTTTTGCCCTGGCTCTTCGGCTGTGGGAGCAGAGGCCAACCGTTCGTGCTCTACTCCCTGGGATGCTGGGCAGCCGAGCACGGGTGGCCAAGATGTTCCATTTTAATGGACTTTGAGTTGGGAAATGGAGGAGCGACAGCAATGCGGATGGCACCGTTGCAAAGCTGACTTTCTGCAGAAGAGGCACAGCTCAAGTTTTTTGCCCTGGCTCTTCGGCTGTGGGAGCAGAGGCCAACCATTCATGCTCTACTCCCTGGGATGCTGGGCAGCCGGGAAGGAGTGCCAAAGAGGTTCCATTGTAATGGACTTTGAGTTGGGAAATGGAGGAGCGACCGCAATGCTGATGGCACCGTTGCCAAGCTGACTTTCTGCATAAGAGGCACAGCTCAGGTTTTTTGCCCTGGCTCTTCGGCTGTGGCAGCAGAGGCCAACCGTTCGTGCTCTACTCCCTGGGATGCTGGGCAGCCGAGCACGAGTGCCAAAGAGGTTCCATTGTAATGGACTTTGAGTTGGGAAATGGAGGAGCGACAGCAATGCGGATGGCACCGTTGCAAAGCTGACTTTCTGCAGAAGAGGCACAGCTCAAGTTTTTTGCGCTGGCTCTTCGGCTGTGGCAGCAGAGGCCAATCGTTCATGCTCTACTCCCTGGGATGCTGGGCAGCCGAGCACGGGTGCCAAAGAGGTTCCATTGTAATGGACTTTGAGTTGGGAAATGGAGGAGCGACAGCAATGCTGATGGCACCGTTGCAAAGCTGACCTTCTGCAGAAGAGGCACAGCTCAAGTTTTTTGCCCTGGCTCTTCGGCTGTGGGAGCAGAGGCCAACCGTTTGTGCTCTACTCCCTGGGATGCTGGGCAGCCGAGCACGGGTGGCCAAGAGGTTCCATTTTAATGGACTTTGAGTTGGGAAATGGAGGAGCGACAGCAATGCGGATGGCACCGTTGCAAAGCTGACTTTCTGCAGAAGAGGCACAGCTCAAGTTTTTTGCCCTGGCTCTTCGGCTGTGGGAGCAGAGGCCAACCATTCATGCTCTACTCCCTGGGATGCTGGGCAGCCGGGAAGGAGTGCCCAATAGGTTCCATTGTAATGGATTTTGAGTTGGGAAATCGAGGTGCGACCACAATGCGGATGGCACCGTTTCAAAGCTGAATTTCTGCAGAAGAGGCACAGCTCAAGTTTTTTGCCCTGGCTCTTCGGCTGTGGCAGCAGAGGCCAACCGTTCGTGCTCTACTCCCTGGGATGCTGGGCAGCCGGGAAGGAGTGTCAAAGATGTTCCATTGTAATGGATTTTGAGTTGGGAAATCGAGGTGCGACCGCAATGCTGATGGCACCGTTGCCAAGCTGACTTTCTGCAGAAGAGGCACAGCTCAAGTTTTTTGCCCTGGCTCTTCGGCTGTGGGAGCAGAGGCCAACCGTTCGTGCTGTACTGCCTGGGATGCTGGGCAGCCGAGCACGGGTGCCAAAGAGGTTCCATTGTAATGGACTTTGAGTTGGGAAATGGAGGAGCGACAGCAATGCTGATGGCACCGTTGCAAAGCTGACTTTCTGCAGAAGAGGCACAGCTCAAGTTTTTTGCCCTGGCTCTTCGGCTGTGGGAGCAGAGGACAACCATTCATGCTCTACTCCCTGGGATGCTGGGCAGCCGGGAAGGAGTGCCCTATAGGTTCCATTGTAATGGATTTTGAGTCGGGAAATCAAGGTGCGACCGCCATGCTGATGGCACCGTTGCCAAGCTGACTTTCTGCAGAAGAGGCACAGCTCAAGTTTTTTGCCCTGGCTCTTCGGCTGTCTGTGGGAGCAGAGGCCAACCGTTCGTGCTCTACTCCCTGGGATGCTGGGCAGCCGAGCACGGGTACCAAAGAGGTTCCATTGTAATGGACTTTGAGTTGGGAAATGGAGGAGCGACAGCAATGCGGATGGCACCGTTTCAAAGCTGACTTTCTGCAGAAGAGGCACAGCTCAAGTTTTTTGCCCTGGCTCTTCGGCTGTGGGAGCAGAGGCCAACCGTTCGTGCTCTACTCCCTGGGATGCTGGGCAGCCGAGCACGGGTGCCAAAGAGGTTCCATTGTAATGGACTTTGATTTGGGGAATGGAGGAGCGACAGCAAAGCAGATTGTACCGTTGCAAAGCTGACATTCTGCAGAAGAGGCACAGCTCAAGTTTTTTGCCCTGTCTCTTCGGCTGTGGCAGCAGAGGCCAACCGTTCGTGCTCTACTCCCTGGGATGCTGGGCAGCCGAGCACGGGTGGCCAAGAGGTTCCATTTTAATGGACTTGGAGTTGGGAAATGGAGGAGCGACAGCAATGCGGATGGCACCGTTGCAAAGCTGACTTTCTGCAGAAGAGGCACAGCTCAAGTTTTTTGCCCTGGCTCTTCGGCTGTGGGAGCAGAGGCCAACAATTCATGCTCTCCTCCCTGGGATGCTGGGCAGCCGGGAAGGAGTGCCAAAGAGGTTCCATTGTAATGGACTTTGAGTTGGGAAATGGAGGAGCGACAGCAATGCGGATGGCACCGTTGCAAAGCTGACTTTCTGCAGAAGAGGCACGGCTCAAGTTTTTTGCCCTGGCTCTTCGGCTGTGGCAGCAGAGTCCAACCGTTCGTGCTCTACTCCCTGGGATGCTGGGCAGCCGAGCACGGGTGCCAAAGAGGTTCCATTGTAATGGACTTGGAGTTGGGAAATGGAGGAGCGACAGCAATGCGGATGGCACCGTTGCAAAGCTGACTTTCTGCAGAAGAGTCACAGCTCAAGTTTTTTGCCCTGGCTCTTCGGCTGTGGCAGCAGAGGCCAACCATTCATGCTCTACTCCCTGGGATGCTGGGCAGCCGAGCACGGGTGCCAAAGAGGTTCCATTGTAATGGTCTTTGAGTTGGGAAATGGAGGAGCGACAGCAATGCTGATGGCACCGTTGCAAAGCTGACTTTCTGCAGAAGAGGCACAGCTCAAGTTTTTTGCCCTGGCTCTTCGGCTGTGGCAGCAGAGGCCAACCATTCATGCTCTACTCCCTGGGATGCTGGGCAGCCGGGAAGGAGTGCCCAATAGGTTCCATTGTAATGGATTTTGAGTTGGGAAATCGAGGTGCGACCGCAATGCTGATGGCACCGTTGCCAAGCTGACTTTCTGCAGAAGAGGCACAGCTCAAGTTTTTTGCCCTGGCTCTTCGGCTGTGGGAGCAGAGACCAACCGTTCGTGCTCTACTCCCTGGGATGCTGGGCAGCCGAGCACGGGTGCCAAAGAGGTTCCATTGTAATGGACTTTGAGTTGGGAAATGGAGGAGCGACAGCAATGCGGATGGCACCGTTGCCATGCTGACTTTCTGCAGAAGAGGCACAGCTCAAGTTTTTTGCCCTGGCTCTTCGGCTGTGGCAGCAGAGGCCAACCGTTCGTGCTCTACTCCCTGGGATGCTGGGCAGCTGAGCACGGGTGCCAAAGAGGTTCCATTGTAATGGACTTTGAGTTGGGGAATGGAGGAGCGACAGCAATGCAGATGGCACCGTTGCCAAGCTGACTTTCTGCAGAAGAGGCACAGCTCAAGTTTTTTCCCTCGCTCTTCGGCTGTGGGAGCAGAGGCCAACCGTTCGTGCTGTACTGCCTGGGATGCTGGGCAGCCGAGCACGGGTGCCAAAGAGGTTCCATTGTAATGGACTTTGAGTTGGGAAATGGAGGAGCGACAGCAATGCTGATGGCACCGTTGCAAAGCTGACCTTCTGCAGAAGAGGCACAGCTCAAGTTTTTTGCCCTGCCTCTTCGGCTGTGGGAGCAGAGGCCAACCATTCATGCTCTACTCCCTGGGATGCTGGGCAGCCGGGAAGGAGTGCCAAAGAGGTTCCATTGTAATGGACTTTGAGTTGGGAAATGGAGGAGCGACCGCAATGCTGATGGTACCGTTGCAAAGCTGACTTTCTGCAGAAGAGGCACAGCTCAAGTTTTTTGCCCTGGCTCTTCGGCTGTGGGAGCAGAGGCCAACCGTTCGTGCTCTACTCCCTGGGATGCTGGGCAGCCGAGCACGGGTGCCAAAGAGGTTCCATTGTAATGGACTTTGAGTTGGGAAATGGAGGAGCGACAGCAATGCGGATGGCACCGTTGCCAAGCTGACGTTCTGCAGAAGAGGCACAGCTCAAGTTTTTTGCCCTGGCTCTTCGGCTGTGGCAGCAGAGACCAACCATTCATGCTCTACTCCCTGGGATGCTGGGCAGCCGAGCAGGGGTGCCAAAGAGGTTCCATTGTAATGGACTTTGAGTTGGGAAATGGAGGAGCGACAGCAATGCGGATGGTACCGTTGCAAAGCTGACCTTCTGCAGAAGAGGCACAGCTCAAGTTTTTTGCCCTGGCTCTTCGGCTGTGGGAGCAGAGACCAACCGTTCGTGCTCTACTCCCTGGGATGCTGGGCAGCCAAGCACAGGTGCCAAAGAGGTTCCATTGTAATGGACTTTGAGTTGGGAAATCGAGGAGTGACAGCAATGCGGATGGCACCGTTGCCAAGCTGACGTTCTGCAGAAGAGGCACAGCTCAAGTTTTTTGCCCTGGCTCTTCGGCTGTCTGTGGGAGCAGAGGCCAACCATTCATGCTCTACTCCCTGGGATGCTGGGCAGCCGGGAAGGAGTGCCAAAGAGGTTCCATTGTAATGGACTTTGAGTTGGGAAATGGAGGAGCGACCGCAATGCTGATGGCACCGTTGCAAAGCTGACTTTCTGCAGAAGAGGCACAGCTCAAGTTTTTTGCCCTGGCTCTTCGGCTGTGGGAGCAGAGGACAACCGTTCGTGCTCTACTCCCTGGGATGCTGGGCAGCCGAGCACGGGTGCCAAAGTGGTTCCATTGTAATGGACTTTGAGTTGGGAAATGGAGGAGCGACAGCAATGCGGATGGTACCGTTGCAAAGCTGACTTTCTGCAGAAGAGGCACAGCTCAAGCTTTTTGCCCTGGCTCTTCGGCTGTGGGAGCAGAGACCAACCGTTCGTGCTCTACTCCCTGGGATGCTGGGCAGCCGAGCACGGGTGCCAAAGAGGTTCCATTGTAATGGACTTTGAGTTGGGAAATGGAGGAGTGACAGCAATGCAGATGGCACCGTTGCAAAGCTCACTTTCTGCAGAAGAGGCACAGCTCAAGTTTTTTGCCCTCACTCTTCGGCTGTGGGAGCAGAGGCCAACCGTTCGTGCTCTACTCCCTGGGATGCTGGGCAGCCGAGCACGGGTGCCAAAGAGGTTCCATTGTAATGGACTTTGAGTTGGGAAATGGAGGACCGACAGCAATGCGGACGGCACCGTTGCAAAGCTGACTTTCTGCAGAAGAGGCACAGCTCAAGTTTTTTGCCCTGGCTCTTCGGCTGTGGGAGCAGAGGCCAATCGTTCGTGCTCTACTCCCTGGGATGCTGGGCAGCCGAGCACGGGTGCCAAAGTGGTTCCATTGTAATGGACTTTGAGTTGGGAAATGGAGGAGCGACAGCAATGCGGATGGCACCGTTGCCAAGCTGACTTTCTGCAGAAGAGGCACAGCTCAAGCTTTTTGCCCTGGCTCTTCGGCTGAGGGAGCAGAGGCCAACCATTCATGCTCTACTCCCTGGGATGCTGGGCAGCCGGGAAGGAGTTCCCTATAGGTTCCATTGTAATGGATTTTGAGTTGGGAAATCAAGGTGCGACCGCCATGCTGATGGCACCGTTGCCAAGCTGACTTTCTGCAGAAGAGGCACAGCTCAAGTTTTTTGCCCTGGCTCTTCGGCTGTGGGAGCAGAGGCCAACCGTTCGTGCTCTACTCCCTGGGATGCTGGGCAGCCGGGAAGGAGTGCCAAAGAGGTTCCATTGTAATGGACTTTGAGTTGGGAAATGGAGGAGCGACCGCAATGCTGATGGTACCGTTGCAAAGCTGACTTTCTGCAGAAGAGGCACAGCTCAGGTTTTTTGCCCTGGCTCTTCGGCTGTGGGAGCAGAGGCCAACCGTTCGTGCTCTACTCCCTGGGATGCTGGGCAGCCGAGCACGGGTGCCAAAGAGGTTCCATTGTAATGGACTTTGAGTTGGGAAATGGAGGAGCGACAGCAATGCTGATGGCACCGTTGCAAAGCTGACTTTCTGCAGAAGAGTCACAGCTCAAGTTTTTTGCCCTGGCTCTTCGGCTGTGGGAGCAGAGGCCAATCGTTCGTGCTCTACTCCCTGGGATGCTGGGCAGCTGAGCACGGGTGCCAAAGTTGTTCCATTGTAATGGTCTTTGAGTTGGGAAATGGAGGAGCGACAGCAATGCTGATGGCACCGTTGCAAAGCTGACTTTCTGCAGAAGAGGCACAGCTCAAGTTTTTTGCCCTGGCTCTTCGGCTGTGGGAGCAGAGGCCAACCATTCATGCTCTACTTCCTGGGATGCTGGGCAGCCGGGAAGGAGTGCCAAAGAGGTTCCATTGTAATGGACTTTGAGTTGGGAAATGGAGGAGCGACCGCAATGCTGATGGCACCGTTGCAAAGCTGACTTTCTGCAGAAGAGGCACAGCTCAAGTTTTTTGCCCTGGCTCTTCGGCTGTGGGAGCAGAGGCCAACCGTTCGTGCTCTACTGCCTGGGATGCTGGGCAGCCGAGCACGGGTGCCAAAGAGGTTCCATTGTAATGGACTTTGAGTTGGGAAATGGAGGAGCGACAGCAATGCGGATGGCACCGTTGCAAAGCTGACTTTGTGCAGAAGAGGCACAGCTCAAGTTTTTTGCCCTGGCTCTTCGGCTGTGGCAGCAGAGACCAACCATTCATGCTCTACTCCCTGGGATGCTGGGCAGCCGAGCAGGGGTGCCAAAGAGGTTCCATTGTAATGGACTTTGAGTTGGGAAATGGAGGAGCGACAGCAATGCGGATGGTACCGTTGCAAAGCTGACCTTCTGCAGAAGAGGCACAGCTCAAGTTTTTTGCCCTGGGTCTTCGGCTGTGGGAGCAGAGACCAACCGTTCGTGCTCTACTCCCTGGGATGCTGGGCAGCCAAGCACAGGTGCCAAAGAGGTTCCATTGTAATGGACTTTGAGTTGGGAAATCGAGGAGTGACAGCAATGCGGATGGCACCGTTGCCAAGCTGACGTTCTGCAGAAGAGGCACAGCTCAAGTTTTTTGCCCTGGCTCTTCGGCTGTCTGTGGGAGCAGAGGCCAACCATTCATGCTCTACTCCCTGGGATGCTGGGCAGCCGGGAAGGAGTGCCAAAGAGGTTCCATTGTAATGGACTTTGAGTTGGGAAATGGAGGAGCGACCGCAATGCTGATGGCACCGTTGCAAAGCTGACTTTCTGCAGAAGAGGCACAGCTCAAGTTTTTTGCCCTGGCTCTTCGGCTGTGGGAGCAGAGGACAACCGTTCGTGCTCTACTCCCTGGGATGCTGGGCAGCCGAGCACGGGTGCCAAAGAGGTTCCATTGTAATGGACTTTGAGTTGGGAAATGGAGGAGCGACAGCAATGCGGATGGTACCGTTGCAAAGCTGACTTTCTGCAGAAGAGGCACAGCTCAAGCTTTTTGCCCTGGCTCTTCGGCTGTGGGAGCAGAGACCAACCGTTCGTGCTCTACTCCCTGGGATGCTGGGCAGCCGAGCACGGGTGCCAAAGAGGTTCCATTGTAATGGACTTTGAGTTGGGAAATGGAGGAGTGACAGCAATGCAGATGGCACCGTTGCAAAGCTCACTTTCTGCAGAAGAGGCACAGCTCAAGTTTTTTGCCCTCACTCTTCGGCTGTGGGAGCAGAGGCCAACCGTTCGTGCTCTACTCCCTGGGATGCTGGGCAGCCTAGCACGGGTGCCAAAGAGGTTCCATTGTAATGGACTTTGAGTTGGGAAATGGAGGACCGACAGCAATGCGGACGGCACCGTTGCAAAGCTGACTTTCTGCAGAAGAGGCACAGCTCAAGTTTTTTGCCCTGGCTCTTCGGCTGTGGGAGCAGAGGCCAACCGTTCGTGCTCTACTCCCTGGGATGCTGGGCAGCCGAGCACGGGTGCCAAAGTGGTTCCATTGTAATGGACTTTGAGTTGGGAAATGGAGGAGCGACAGCAATGCGGATGGCACCGTTGCAAAGCTGACTTTCTGCAGAAGAGGCACAGCTCAAGTTTTTTGCCCTGGCTCTTCGGCTGTGGCAGCAGAGGCCAACCATTCATGCTCTACTCCCTGGGATGCTGGGCAGCCGAGCACGGGTGCCAAAGAGGTTCCATTGTAATGGACTTTGAGTTGGGGAATGGATGAGCGACAGCAATGCGGATGGCACCGTTGCCAAGCTGACTTTCTGCAGAAGAGGCACAGCTCAAGTTTTTTCCCTCGCTCTTCGGCTGTGGGAACAGAGGCCAACCGTTCGTGCTCTACTCCCTGGGATGCTGGGCAGCCGAGCACGGGTGCCAAAGAGGTTCCATTGTAATGGACTTTGAGTTGGGAAATGGAGGAGCGACAGCAATGCTGATGGCACCGTTGCAAAGCTGACTTTCTGCAGAAGAGGCACAGCTCAAGTTTTTTGCGCTGGCTCTTCGGCTGTGGCAGCAGAGGCCAACCATTCATGCTCTACTCCCTGGGATGCTGGGCAGCCGGAAAGGAGTTCCCTATAGGTTCCATTGTAATGGATTTTGAGTTGGGAAATCAAGGTGCGACCGCCATGCTGATGGCATCGTTGCCAAGCTGACTTTCTGCAGAAGAGGCACAGCTCAAGTTTTCTGCCCTGGCTCTTTGGCTGTGGGAGCAGAGACCAACCGTTCGTGCTCTACTCCCTGGGATGCTGGGCAGCCGAGCACGGGTGCCAAAGAGGTTCCATTGTAATGGATTTTGAGTTGGGGAATGGAGGAGCGACAGCAATGCAGATGGTACCGTTGCAAAGCTGACTTTCTGCAGAAGAGGCACAGCTCAAGTTTTTTGCCCTGGCTCTTCGGCTGTGGGAGCAGAGGCCAACCATTCGTGCTCTACTCCCTGGGATGCTGGGCAGCCGAGCACGGGTGCCAAAGAGGTTCCATTGTAATGGACTTTGAGTTGGGAAATGGAGGAGCGACAGCAATGCGGATGGCACCGTTGCAAAGCTGACGTTCTGCAGAAGAAGCACAGCTCAAGTTTTTTGCCCTGGCTCTTCGGCTGTGGCAGCAGAGGACAACCATTCATGCTCTACTCCCTGGGATGCTGGGCAGCTGAGCACGGGTGCCAAAGAGGTTCCATTGTAATGGACTTGGAGTTGGGAAATGGAGGAGCGACAGCAATGCGGATGGTACCGTTGCAAAGCTGACCTTCTGCAGAAGAGGCACAGCTCAAGTTTTTTGCCCTGGCTCTTCGGCTGTGGGAGCAGAGACCAACCGTTCGTGCTCTACTCCCTGGGATGCTGGGCAGCCGAGCACGGGTGCCAAAGAGGTTTCATTGTAATGGACTTTGAGTTGGGAAATGGAGGAGCGACAGCAATGCGGATGGCACCGTTGCAAAGCTGACGTTCTGCAGAAGAAGCACAGCTCAAGTTTTTTGCCCTGGCTCTTCGGCTGTGGCAGCAGAGGACAACCATTCATGCTCTACTCCCTGGGATGCTGGGCAGCTGATCACGGGTGCCAAAGAGGTTCCATTGTAATGGACTTTGAGTTGGGAAATGGAGGAGCGACAGCAATGCGGATGGTACCGTTGCAAAGCTGACCTTCTGCAGAAGAGGCACAGCTCAAGTTTTTTGCCCTGGCTCTTCGGCTGTGGGAGCAGAGGCCAACCATTCATGCTCTACTCCCTGGGATGCTGGGCAGCCGGGAAGGAGTGCCAAAGAGGTTCCATTGTAATGGACTTTGAGTTGGGAAATGGAGGAGCGACAGCAATGCGGATGGCACCGTTGCAAAGCTGACGTTCTGCAGAAGAAGCACAGCTCAAGTTTTTTGCCCTGGCTCTTCGGCTGTGGCAGCAGAGGACAACCATTCGTGCTCTACTCCCTGGGATGCTGGGCAGCCGAGCACGGGTGCCAAAGAGGTTCCATTGTAATGGACTTTGAGTTGGGAAATGGAGGAGCGACAGCAATGCGGATGGCACCGTTGCAAAGCTGACGTTCTGCAGAAGAGGCACAGCTCAAGTTTTTTGCCCTGGCTCTTCGGCTGTGGCAGCAGAGGACAACCATTCATGCTCTACTCCCTGGGATGCTGGGCAGCTGAGCACGGGTGCCAAAGAGGTTCCATTTTAATGGACTTTGAGTTGGGAAATGGAGGAGCGACAGCAATGCGGATGGTACCGTTGCAAAGCTGACCTTCTGCAGAAGAGGCACAGCTCAAGTTTTTTGCCCTGGCTCTTCGGCTGTGGGAGCAGAGGCCAACCGTTCGTGCTCTACTCCCTGGGATGCTGGGCAGCCGAGCACGGGTGCCAAAGAGGTTCCATTGTAATGGACTTTGAGTTGGGGAATGGAGGAGCGACAGCAATGCGGATGGCATCGTTGCCAAGCTGACTTTCTTCAGAAGAGGCACAGCTCAAGTTTTTTCCCTCGCTCTTCGGCTGTGGGAACAGAGGCCAACCGTTCGTGCTCTACTCCCTGGGATGCTGGGCAGCCGAGCACGGGTGCCAAAGAGGTTCCATTGTAATGGACTTTGAGTTGGGAAATGGAGGAGCGACAGCAATGCTGATGGCACCGTTGCAAAGCTGACTTTCTGCAGAAGAGGCACAGCTCAAGTTTTTTGCGCTGGCTCTTCGGCTGTGGCAGCAGAGGCCAAACATTCATGCTCTACTCCCTGGGATGCTGGGCAGCCGGGAAGGAGTTCCCTATAGGTTCCATTGTAATGGATTTTGAGTTGGGAAATCAAGGTGCGACCGCCATGCTGATGGCATCGTTGCCAAGCTGACTTTCTGCAGAAGAGGCACAGCTCAAGTTTTTTGCCCTGGCTCTTTGGCTGTGGGAGCAGAGACCAACCGTTCGTGCTCTACTCCCTGGGATGCTGGGCAGCCGAGCACGGGTGCCAAAGAGGTTCCATTGTAATGGATTTTGAGTTGGGGAATGGAGGAGCGACAGCAATGCAGATGGTACCGTTGCAAAGCTGACTTTCTGCAGAAGAGGCACAGCTCAAGTTTTTTGCCCTGGCTCTTCGGCTGTGGGAGCAGAGGCCAACCGTTCGTGCTCTACTCCCTGGGATGCTGGGCAGCCGAGCACGGGTGCCAAAGAGGTTCCATTGTAATGGACTTTGAGTTGGGAAATGGAGGAGCGACAGCAATGCGGATGGCACCGTTGCCAAGCTGACGTTCTGCAGAAGAAGCACAGCTCAAGTTTTTTGCCCTGGCTCTTCGGCTGTGGCAGCAGAGGACAACCATTCATGCTCTACTCCCTGGGATGCTGGGCAGCTGAGCACGGTTGCCAAAGAGGTTCCATTGTAATGGACTTGGAGTTGGGAAATGGAGGAGCGACAGCAATGCGGATGGTACCGTTGCAAAGCTGACCTTCTGCAGAAGAGGCACAGCTCAAGTTTTTTGCCCTGGCTCTTCGGCTGTGGGAGCAGAGACCAACCGTTCGTGCTCTACTCCCTGGGATGCTGGGCAGCCGAGCACGGGTGACAAAGAGGTTCCATTGTAATGGACTTTGAGTTGGGAAATCGAGGAGTGACAGCAATGCGGATGGCACCGTTGCCAAGCTGACGTTCTGCAGAAGAGGCACAGCTCAAGTTTTTTGCCCTGGCTCTTCGGCTGAGGGAGCAGAGGCCAACCGTTCGTGCTCTACTCCCTGGGATGCTGGGCAGCCGAGCACGGGTGCCAAAGTGGTTCCATTGTAATGGACTTTGAGTTGGGAAATGGAGGAGCGACAGCAATGCGGATGGCTCCGTTGCAAAGCTGACTTTCTGCAGAAGAGGCACAGCTCAAGTTTTTTGCCCTTGCTCTTCGGCTGTGGGAGCAGAGGCCAACCGTTCGTGCTCTACTCCCTGGGATGCTGGGCAGCCGAGCACGGGTGCCAAAGAGGTTCCATTTTAATGGACTTTGAGTTGGGAAATGGAGGAGCGACAGCAATGCGGATGGCACCGTTGCAAAGCTGACTTTCTGCAGAAGAGGCACAGCTCAAGTTTTTTGCCCTGGCTCTTCGGCTGAGGGAGCAGAGGCCAACCGTTCGTGCTCTACTCCCTGGGATGCTGGGCAGCCGAGCACGGGTGCCAAAGAGGTTCCATTGTAATGGACTTTGAGTTGGGAAATCGAGGAGTGACAGCAATGCGGATGGCACCGTTGCAAAGCTGACTTTCTGCAGAAGAGGCACAGCTCAAGTTTTTTGCCCTGGCTCTTCGGCTGTGGGAGCAGAGGCCAACCGTTCGTGCTCTACTCCCTGGGATGCTGGGCAGCCGGGAAGGAGTGCCAAAGAGGTTCCATTGTAATGGACTTGGAGTTGGGAAATGGAGGAGCGACAGCAATGCTGATGGCACCGTTGCAAAGCTGACTTTCTGCAGAAGAGGCACAGCTCCAGTTTTTTGCCCTGGCTCTTTGGCTGTGGGAGCAGAGGCCAACCGTTCGTGCTCTACTCCCTGGGATGCTGGGCAGGCGAGCACGGGTGCCAAAGAGGCTCCATTGTAATGGACTTGGAGTTGGGAAAAGGAGGAGCGACAGCAATGCGGATGGCACCGTTGCCAAGCTGACGTTCTGCAGAAGAGGCACAGCTCAAGTTTTTTGCCCTGGCTCTTCGGCTGTGGCAGCAGAGGCCAACCGTTCGTGCTCTACTCCCTGGGATGCTGGGCAGCTGAGCACGGGTGCCAAAGAGGTTCCATTGTAATGGACTTTGAGTTGGGGAATGGAGGAGCGACAGCAATGCAGATGGCACCGTTGCCAAGCTGACTTTCTGCAGAAGAGGCACAGCTCAAGTTTTTTCCCTCGCTCTTCGGCTGTGGGAGCAGAGGCCAACCGTTCGTGCTGTACTGCCTGGGATGCTGGGCAGCCGAGCACGGGTGCCAAAGAGGTTCCATTGTAATGGACTTTGAGTTGGGAAATGGAGGAGCGACAGCAATGCTGATGGCACCGTTGCAAAGCTGACCTTCTGCAGAAGAGGCACAGCTCAAGTTTTTTGCCCTGGCTCTTCGGCTGTGGGAGCAGAGGCCAACCATTCATGCTCTACTTCCTGGGATGCTGGGCAGCCGGGAAGGAGTGCCAAAGAGGTTCCATTGTAATGGACTTTGAGTTGGGAAATGGAGGAGCGACCGCAATGCTGATGGCACCGTTGCAAAGCTGACTTTCTGCAGAAGAGGCACAGCTCAAGTTTTTTGCCCTGGCTCTTCGGCTGTGGGAGCAGAGGCCAACCGTTCGTGCTCTACTGCCTGGGATGCTGGGCAGCCGAGCACGGGTGCCAAAGAGGTTCCATTGTAATGGACTTTGAGTTGGGAAATGGAGGAGCGACAGCAATGCGGATGGCACCGTTGCAAAGCTGACTTTGTGCAGAAGAGGCACAGCTCAAGTTTTTTGCCCTGGCTCTTCGGCTGTGGCAGCAGAGACCAACCATTCATGCTCTACTCCCTGGGATGCTGGGCAGCCGAGCAGGGGTGCCAAAGAGGTTCCATTGTAATGGACTTTGAGTTGGGAAATGGAGGAGCGACAGCAATGCGGATGGTACCGTTGCAAAGCTGACCTTCTGCAGAAGAGGCACAGCTCAAGTTTTTTGCCCTGGGTCTTCGGCTGTGGGAGCAGAGACCAACCGTTCGTGCTCTACTCCCTGGGATGCTGGGCAGCCAAGCACAGGTGCCAAAGAGGTTCCATTGTAATGGACTTTGAGTTGGGAAATCGAGGAGTGACAGCAATGCGGATGGCACCGTTGCCAAGCTGACGTTCTGCAGAAGAGGCACAGCTCAAGTTTTTTGCCCTGGCTCTTCGGCTGTCTGTGGGAGCAGAGGCCAACCATTCATGCTCTACTCCCTGGGATGCTGGGCAGCCGGGAAGGAGTGCCAAAGAGGTTCCATTGTAATGGACTTTGAGTTGGGAAATGGAGGAGCGACCGCAATGCTGATGGCACCGTTGCAAAGCTGACTTTCTGCAGAAGAGGCACAGCTCAAGTTTTTTGCCCTGGCTCTTCGGCTGTGGGAGCAGAGGCCAACCGTTCGTGCTCTACTCCCTGGGATGCTGGGCAGCCGAGCACGGGTGCCAAAGTGGTTCCATTGTAATGGACTTTGAGTTGGGAAATGGAGGAGCGACAGCAATGCGGATGGTACCGTTGCAAAGCTGACTTTCTGCAGAAGAGGCACAGCTCAAGCTTTTTGCCCTGGCTCTTCGGCTGTGGGAGCAGAGACCAACCGTTCGTGCTCTACTCCCTGGGATGCTGGGCAGCCGAGCACGGGTGCCAAAGAGGTTCCATTGTAATGGACTTTGAGTTGGGAAATGGAGGAGTGACAGCAATGCAGATGGCACCGTTGCAAAGCTCACTTTCTGCAGAAGAGGCACAGCTCAAGTTTTTTGCCCTCACTCTTCGGCTGTGGGAGCAGAGGCCAACCGTTCGTGCTCTACTCCCTGGGATGCTGGGCAGCCTAGCACGGGTGCCAAAGAGGTTCCATTGTAATGGACTTTGAGTTGGGAAATGGAGGACCGACAGCAATGCGGACGGCACCGTTGCAAAGCTGACTTTCTGCAGAAGAGGCACAGCTCAAGTTTTTTGCCCTGGCTCTTCGGCTGTGGGAGCAGAGGCCAACCGTTCGTGCTCTACTCCCTGGGATGCTGGGCAGCCGAGCACGGGTGCCAAAGTGGTTCCATTGTAATGGACTTTGAGTTGGGAAATGGAGGAGCGACAGCAATGCGGATGGCACCGTTGCAAAGCTGACTTTCTGCAGAAGAGGCACAGCTCAAGTTTTTTGCCCTGGCTCTTCGGCTGTGGCAGCAGAGGCCAACCATTCATGCTCTACTCCCTGGGATGCTGGGCAGCCGAGCACGGGTGCCAAAGAGGTTCCATTGTAATGGACTTTGAGTTGGGGAATGGATGAGCGACAGCAATGCGGATGGCACCGTTGCCAAGCTGACTTTCTGCAGAAGAGGCACAGCTCAAGTTTTTTCCCTCGCTCTTCGGCTGTGGGAACAGAGGCCAACCGTTCGTGCTCTACTCCCTGGGATGCTGGGCAGCCGAGCACGGGTGCCAAAGAGGTTCCATTGTAATGGACTTTGAGTTGGGAAATGGAGGAGCGACAGCAATGCTGATGGCACCGTTGCAAAGCTGACTTTCTGCAGAAGAGGCACAGCTCAAGTTTTTTGCGCTGGCTCTTCGGCTGTGGCAGCAGAGGCCAACCATTCATGCTCTACTCCCTGGGATGCTGGGCAGCCGGAAAGGAGTTCCCTATAGGTTCCATTGTAATGGATTTTGAGTTGGGAAATCAAGGTGCGACCGCCATGCTGATGGCATCGTTGCCAAGCTGACTTTCTGCAGAAGAGGCACAGCTCAAGTTTTCTGCCCTGGCTCTTTGGCTGTGGGAGCAGAGACCAACCGTTCGTGCTCTACTCCCTGGGATGCTGGGCAGCCGAGCACGGGTGCCAAAGAGGTTCCATTGTAATGGATTTTGAGTTGGGGAATGGAGGAGCGACAGCAATGCAGATGGTACCGTTGCAAAGCTGACTTTCTGCAGAAGAGGCACAGCTCAAGTTTTTTGCCCTGGCTCTTCGGCTGTGGGAGCAGAGGCCAACCATTCGTGCTCTACTCCCTGGGATGCTGGGCAGCCGAGCACGGGTGCCAAAGAGGTTCCATTGTAATGGACTTTGAGTTGGGAAATGGAGGAGCGACAGCAATGCGGATGGCACCGTTGCAAAGCTGACGTTCTGCAGAAGAAGCACAGCTCAAGTTTTTTGCCCTGGCTCTTCGGCTGTGGCAGCAGAGGACAACCATTCATGCTCTACTCCCTGGGATGCTGGGCAGCTGAGCACGGGTGCCAAAGAGGTTCCATTGTAATGGACTTGGAGTTGGGAAATGGAGGAGCGACAGCAATGCGGATGGTACCGTTGCAAAGCTGACCTTCTGCAGAAGAGGCACAGCTCAAGTTTTTTGCCCTGGCTCTTCGGCTGTGGGAGCAGAGACCAACCGTTCGTGCTCTACTCCCTGGGATGCTGGGCAGCCGAGCACGGGTGCCAAAGAGGTTTCATTGTAATGGACTTTGAGTTGGGAAATGGAGGAGCGACAGCAATGCGGATGGCACCGTTGCAAAGCTGACGTTCTGCAGAAGAAGCACAGCTCAAGTTTTTTGCCCTGGCTCTTCGGCTGTGGCAGCAGAGGACAACCATTCATGCTCTACTCCCTGGGATGCTGGGCAGCTGATCACGGGTGCCAAAGAGGTTCCATTGTAATGGACTTTGAGTTGGGAAATGGAGGAGCGACAGCAATGCGGATGGTACCGTTGCAAAGCTGACCTTCTGCAGAAGAGGCACAGCTCAAGTTTTTTGCCCTGGCTCTTCGGCTGTGGGAGCAGAGGCCAACCATTCATGCTCTACTCCCTGGGATGCTGGGCAGCCGGGAAGGAGTGCCAAAGAGGTTCCATTGTAATGGACTTTGAGTTGGGAAATGGAGGAGCGACAGCAATGCGGATGGCACCGTTGCAAAGCTGACGTTCTGCAGAAGAAGCACAGCTCAAGTTTTTTGCCCTGGCTCTTCGGCTGTGGCAGCAGAGGACAACCATTCATGCTCTACTCCCTGGGATGCTGGGCAGCTGATCACGGGTGCCAAAGAGGTTCCATTGTAATGGACTTTGAGTTGGGAAATGGAGGAGCGACAGCAATGCGGATGGTACCGTTGCAAAGCTGACCTTCTGCAGAAGAGGCACAGCTCAAGTTTTTTGCCCTGGCTCTTCGGCTGTGGGAGCAGAGGCCAACCATTCATGCTCTACTCCCTGGGATGCTGGGCAGCCGGGAAGGAGTGCCAAAGAGGTTCCATTGTAATGGACTTTGAGTTGGGAAATGGAGGAGCGACCGCAATGCTGATGGCACCGTTGCAAAGCTGCCTTTCTGCAGAAGAGGCACAGCTCAAGTGTTTTGCCCTGGCTCTTTGGCTGTGGCAGCAGAGGCCAACCATTCATGCTCTACTCCCTGGGATGCTGGGCAGCTGAGCACGGGTGCCAAAGAGGTTCCATTGTAATGGACTTGGAGTTGGGAAATGGAGGACCGACAGCAATGCGGATGGTACCGTTGCAAAGCTGACCTTCTGCAGAAGAGGCACAGCTCAAGTTTTTTGCCCTGGCTCTTCGGCTGTGGGAGCAGAGGCCAACCGTTCGTGCTCTACTCCCTGGGATGCTGGGCAGCCGAGCACGGGTGCCAAAGAGGTTCCATTGTAATGGACTTTGAGTTGGGGAATGGATGAGCGACAGCAATGCGGATGGCACCGTTGCCAAGCTGACTTTCTGCAGAAGAGGCACAGCTCAAGTTTTTTCCCTCGCTCTTCGGCTGTGGGAACAGAGGCCAACCGTTCGTGCTCTACTCCCTGGGATGCTGGGCAGCCGAGCACGGGTGCCAAAGAGGTTCCATTGTAATGGACTTTGAGTTGGGAAATGGAGGAGCGACAGCAATGCTGATGGCACCGTTGCAAAGCTGACTTTCTGCAGAAGAGGCACAGCTCAAGTTTTTTGCGCTGGCTCTTCGGCTGTGGCAGCAGAGGCCAACCATTCATGCTCTACTCCCTGGGATGCTGGGCAGTCGGAAAGGAGTTCCCTATAGGTTCCATTGTAATGGATTTTGAGTTGGGAAATCAAGGTGCGACCGCCATGCTGATGGCATCGTTGCCAAGCTGACTTTCTGCAGAAGAGGCACAGCTCAAGTTTTCTGCCCTGGCTCTTTGGCTGTGGGAGCAGAGACCAACCGTTCGTGCTCTACTCCCTGGGATGCTGGGCAGCCGAGCACGGGTGCCAAAGAGGTTCCATTGTAATGGATTTTGAGTTGGGGAATAGAGGAGCGACAGCAATGCAGATGGTACCGTTGCAAAGCTGACTTTCTGCAGAAGAGGCACAGCTCAAGTTTTTTGCCCTGGCTCTTCGGCTGTGGCAGCAGAGACCAACCATTCATGCTCTACTCCCTGGGATGCTGGGCAGCTGAGCACGGGTGCCAAAGAGGTTCCATTGTAATGGACTTGGAGTTGGGAAATGGAGGACCGACAGCAATGCGGATGGTACCGTTGCAAAGCTGACCTTCTGCAGAAGAGGCACAGCTCAAGTTTTTTGCCCTGGCTCTTCGGCTGTGGGAGCAGAGGCCAACCGTTCGTGCTCTACTCCCTGGGATGCTGGGCAGCCGAGCACGGGTGCCAAAGAGGTTCCATTGTAATGGACTTTGAGTTGGGAAATGGAGGAGCGACAGCCATGCGGATGGCACCGTTGCAAAGCTGACTTTCTGCAGAAGAGGCACAGCTCAAGTTTTTTGCCCTGGCTCTTCGGCTGTGGCAGCAGAGACCAACCATTCATGCTCTACTCCCTGGGATGCTGGGCAGCCGAGCACGGGTGCCAAAGAGGTTCCATTGTAATGGACTTTGAGTTGGGAAATGGAGGAGCGACAGCAATGCGGATGGTACCGTTGCAAAGCTGACCTTCTGCAGAAGAGGCACAGCTCAAGTTTTTTGCCCTGGCTCTTCGGCTGTGGGAGCAGAGACCAACCGTTCGTGCTCTACTCCCTGGGATGCTGGGCAGCCAAGCACAGGTGCCAAAGAGGTTCCATTGTAATGGACTTTGAGTTGGGAAATGGAGGAGTGACAGCAATGCGGATGGCACCGTTGCCAAGCTGACGTTCTGCAGAAGAGGCACAGCTCAAGTTTTTTGCCCTGGCTCTTCGGCAGTCTGTGGGAACAGAGGCCAACCATTCATGCTCTACTCCCTGGGATGCTGGGCAGCCGGGAAGGAGTGCCAAAGAGGTTCCATTGTAATGGACTTTGAGTTGGGAAATGGAGGAGCGACCGCAATGCTGATGGCACCGTTTCAAAGCTGACTTTCTGCAGAAGAGGCACAGCTCAAGTTTTTTGCCCTGGCTCTTCGGCTGTGGGAGCAGAGGCCAACCGTTCGTGCTCTACTCCCTGGGATGCTGGGCAGCCGAGCACGGGTGCCAAAGAGGTTCCATTGTAATGGACTTTGAGTTGGGAAATGGAGGAGCGACAGCAATGCGGATGGCACCGTTGCAAAGCTGACGTTCTGCAGAAGAGGCACAGCTCAAGTTTTTTGCCCTGGCTCTTCGGCTGTGGCAGCAGAGGACAACCATTCATGCTCTACTCCCTGGGATGCTGGGCAGCTGAGCACGGGTGCCAAAGAGGTTCCATTTTAATGGACTTTGAGTTGGGAAATGGAGGAGCGACAGCAATGCGGATGGTACCGTTGCAAAGCTGACCTTCTGCAGAAGAGGCACAGCTCAAGTTTTTTGCCCTGGCTCTTCGGCTGTGGGAGCAGAGGCCAACCGTTCGTGCTCTACTCCCTGGGATGCTGGGCAGCCGAGCACGGGTGCCAAAGAGGTTCCATTGTAATGGACTTTGAGTTGGGGAATGGAGGAGCGACAGCAATGCGGATGGCATCGTTGCCAAGCTGACTTTCTTCAGAAGAGGCACAGCTCAAGTTTTTTCCCTCGCTCTTCGGCTGTGGGAACAGAGGCCAACCGTTCGTGCTCTACTCCCTGGGATGCTGGGCAGCCGAGCACGGGTGCCAAAGAGGTTCCATTGTAATGGACTTTGAGTTGGGAAATGGAGGAGCGACAGCAATGCGGATGGCACCGTTGCCAAGCTGACTTTCTGCAGAAGAGGCACAGCTCAAGTTTTTTGCGCTGGCTCTTCGGCTGTGGCAGCAGAGGCCAAACATTCATGCTCTAATCCCTGGGATGCTGGGCAGCCGGGAAGGAGTGCCAAAGAGGTTCCATTGTAATGGACTTGGAGTTGGGAAATGGAGGAGCGACCGCAATGCTGATGGCACCGTTGCAAAGCTGAGTTCCTGCAGAAGAGGCACAGCTCAAGTTTTTTGCCCTGGCTCTTCGGCTGTGGGAGCAGAGGCCAACCGATCGTGCTCTACTGCCTGGGATGCTGGGCAGCCGAGCACGGGTGCCAAAGAGGTTCCATTGTAATGGACTTTGAGTTGGGAAATGGAGGAGCGACAGCAATGCGGAAGGCACCGTTGCCAAGCTGACTTTCTGCAGAAGAGGCACAGCTCAAGTTTTTTGCCCTGGCTCTTCGGCTGTGTGAGCAGAGGCCAACCGTTCGTGCTCTACTCCCTGGGATGCTGGGCAGCCGAGCACGGGTGCCAAAGTGGTTCCATTGTAATGGACTTTGAGTTGGGAAATGGAGGAGCGACCGCAATGCGGATGGCACCGTTGCAAAGCTGCCTTTCTGCAGAAGAGGCACAGCTCAAGTTTTTTGCCCTGGCTCTTCGGCTGTGGGAGCAGAGGCCAACCGTTCGTGCTCTACTCCCTGGGATGGTGGGCAGCCGAGCACGGGTGCCAAAGAGGTTCCATTTTAATGGACTTTGAGTTGGGAAATGGAGGAGCGACAGCAATGCGGATGGCACCGTTGCAAAGCTGACTTTCTGCAGAAGAGGCACAGCTCAAGTTTTTTGCCCTGGCTCTTCGTCTGTGGGAGCAGAGGCCAACCGTTCGTGCTCTACTCCCTGGGATGGTGGGCAGCCGAGCACGGGTGCCAAAGAGGTTCCATTGTAATGGACTTTGAGTTGGGAAATGGAGGAGCGACAGCAATGTGGATGGCACCGTTGCCAAGCTGACGTTCTGCAGAAGAGGCACAGCTCAAGTTTTTTGCCCTGGCTCTTCGGCTGTGGCAGCAGAGGCCAACCGTTCGTGCTCTACTCCCTGGGATGCTGGGCAGCCGAGCACGGGTGCCAAAGAGGTTCCATTGTAATGGACTTTGAGTTGGGAAATGGAGGAGCGACCGCAATGCGGATGGCACCGTTGCAAAGCTGCCTTTCTGCAGAAGAGGCACAGCTCAAGTTTTTTGCCCTGGCTCTTCGGCTGTGGGAGCAGAGGCCAACCGTTCGTGCTCTACTCCCTGGGATGCTGGGCAGCCGAGCACGGGTGCCAAAGAGGTTCCATTGTAATGGACTTTGAGTTGGGAAATCGAGGAGTGACAGCAATGCGGATGGCACCGTTGCAAAGCTGCCTTTCTGCAGAAGAGGCACAGCTCAAGTTTTTTGCCCTGGCTCTTCGGCTGTGGGAGCAGAGGCCAACCGTTCCTGATCTACTCCCTGGGATGCTGGGCAGCCGAGCACGGGTGGCCAAAGAGGTTCCATTTTAATGGACTTTGAGTTGGGAAATGGAGGAGCGACAGCAATGCGGATGGCACCGTTGCCAAGCTGCCTTTCTGCAGAAGAGGCACAGATCAAGTTTTTTGCCCTGGCTCTTCGGTTGTGGGAGCAGAGGCCAACCATTCATGCTCTACTCCCTGGGATGCTGGGCAGCCGGGAAGGAGTGCCAAAGAGGTTCCATTTTAATGGACTTTGAGTTGGGAAATGGAGGAGCGACAGCAATGCGGATGGCACCGTTGCAAAGCTGACTTTCTGCAGAAGAGGCACAGCTCAAGTTTTTTGCCCTGGCTCTTCGGCTGTGGCAGCAGCGGCCAACCGTTCGTGCTCTACTCCCTGGGATGCTGGGCAGCCGAGCACGGGTGCCAAAGAGGTTCCATTGTAATGGACTTTGAGTTGGGAAATGGAGGAGCGACCGCAATGCGGATGGCACCGTTGCAAAGCTGCCTTTCTGCAGAAGAGGCACAGCTCAAGTTTTTTGCCCTGGCTCTTCGGCTGTGGCAGCAGAGGCCAACCGTTCGTGCTCTACTCCCTGGGATGCTGGGCAGCCGAGCACGGGTGCCAAAGAGGTTCCATTGTAATGGACTTTGAGTTGGGAAATGGAGGAGCGACAGCAATGCGGATGGCACCGTTGCAAAGCTGACTTTCTGCAGAAGAGGCACAGCTCAAGTTTTTTGCCCTGGCTCTTCGTCTGTGGGAGCAGAGGCCAACCGTTCGTGCTCTACTCCCTGGGATGCTGGGCAGCCGAGCACGGGTGCCAAAGAGGTTCCATTGTAATGGACTTTGAGTTGGGAAATGGAGGAGCGACAGCAATGTGGATGGCACCGTTGCCAAGCTGACGTTC
Organism: Psittacula echo; assembly: GCF_963264785.1. Lineage (NCBI taxonomy): Eukaryota > Metazoa > Chordata > Aves > Psittaciformes > Psittacidae > Psittacula > Psittacula echo. The sequence goes on from NC_137748.1 coordinate 2,166,362, forward strand.
TGCAGAAGAGGCACAGCTCAAGTTTTTTGCCCTGGCTCTTCGGCTGTGGCAGCAGAGGCCAACCGTTCGTGCTCTACTCCCTGGGATGCTGGGCAGCCGAGCACGGGTGCCAAAGAGGTTCCATTGTAATGGACTTTGAGTTGGGAAATGGAGGAGCGACCGCAAAGCGGATGGCACCGTTGCAAAGCTGCCTTTCTGCAGAAGAGGCACAGCTCAAGTTTTTTGCCCTGGCTCTTCGGCTGTGGGAGCAGAGGCCAACCGTTCGTGTTCTACTCCCTGGGATGCTGGGCAGCCGAGCACGGGTGCCAAAGAGGTTCCATTGTAATGGACTTTGAGTTGGGAAATCGAGGAGTGACAGCAATGCGGATGGCACCGTTGCAAAGCTGACTTTCTGCAGAAGAGGCACAGCTCAAGTTTTTTGCCCTGGCTCTTCGGCTGTGGGAGCAGAGGCCAACCGTTCCTGATCTACTCCCTGGGATGCTGGGCAGCCGAGCACGGGTGCCAAAGAGGTTCCATTGTAATGGACTTTGAGTTGGGAAATGGAGGAGCGACAGCAATGCGGATGGCACCGTTGCCAAGCTGCCTTTCTGCAGAAGAGGCACAGATCAAGTTTTTTGCCCTGGCTCTTCGGTTGTGGGAGCAGAGGCCAACCATTCATGCTCTACTCCCTGGGATGCTGGGCAGCCGGGAAGGAGTGCCAAAGAGGTTCCATTTTAATGGACTTGGAGTTGGGAAATGGAGGAGCGACAGCAATGCTGATGGCACCGTTGCAAAGCTGACTTTCTGCAGAAGAGGCACAGCTCAAGTTTTTTGCCCTGGCTCTTCGGCTGTGGCAGCAGCGGCCAACCGTTCGTGCTCTACTCCCTGGGATGCTGGGCAGCCGAGCACGGGTGCCAAAGAGGTTCCATTGTAATGGACTTTGAGTTGGGAAATGGAGGACCGACAGCAATGCGGATGGCACCGTTGCAAAGCTGACTTTCTGCAGAAGAGGCACAGCTCAAGTTTTTTGCGCTGGCTCTTCGGCTGTGGGAGCAGAGGCCAACCATTCATGCTCTACTCCCTGGGATGCTGGGCAGCCGGGAAGGAGTGCCAAATAGGTTCCATTGTAATGGACTTTGAGTTGGGAAATCGAGGTGCGACCGCAATGCTGATGGCACCGTTGCAAAGCTGACATTCTGCAGAAGAGGCACAGCTCAAGTTTTTTGCCCTGGCTCTTCGGCTGTGGGAGCAGAGGCCAGCCGTTCGTGCTCTACACCCTGGGATGCTGGGCAGCCGAGCACGGGTGCCAAAGAGGTTCCATTGTAATGGACTTTGAGTTGGGAAATCGAGGAGTGACAGCAATGCGGATGGCACCGTTGCAAAGCTGACCTTCTGCAGAAGAGGCACAGCTCAAGTTTTTTGCCCTGGCTCTTCGGCTGTGGGAGCAGAGGCCAACCGTTCGTGCTCTACTCCCTGGGATGCTGGGCAGCCGAGCACGGGTGCCAAAGAGGTTCCATTGTAATGGACTTTGAGTTGGGAAATGGAGGAGTGACAGCAATGCGGATGGCACCGTTGCAAAGCTGACTTTCTGCAGAAGAGGCACAGCTCAAGTTTTTTGCCCTGGCTCTTTGGCTGTGGGAGCAGAGGCCAACCGTTCGTGCTCTACTCCCTGGGATGCTGGGCAGCCGAGCACGGGTGGCCAAGAGGTTCCATTTTAATGGACTTTGAGTTGGGTAATGGAGGAGCGACAGCAATGTGGATGGCACCGTTGCAAAGCTGACTTTCTGCAGAAGAGGCACAGTTCAAGTTTTTTGCCCTGGCTCTTCGGCTGTGGGAGCAGAGGCCAACCATTCATGCTCTACTCCCTGGGATGCTGGGCAGCCGGGAAGGAGTGCCCTATAGGTTCCATTGTAATGGACTTTGAGTTGGGAAATGGAGGAGCGACCGCAATGCTGATGGCACCGTTGCAAAGCTGACTCTCTGCAGAAGAGGCACAGCTCAAGTTTTTTGCCCTGGCTCTTCGGCTGTGGGAGCAGAGGCCAACCGTTCGTGCTCTACTCCCTAGGATGCTGGGCAGCCGAGCACGGGTGCCAAAGAGGTTCCATTGTAATGGACTTTGAGTTGGGAAATGGAGGAGTGACAGCAATGCGGATGGCACCGTTGCAAAACTGACTTTCTGCAGAAGAGGCACAGCTCAAGTTTTTTGCCCTCACTCTTCGGCTGTGGCAGCAGAGGCCAACCGTTCGTGCTCTACTCCCTGGGATGCTGGGCAGCCGAGCACGGGTGCCAAAGATGTTCCATTGTAATGGACTTTGAGTTGGGAAGTTGAGGAGCGACAGCAATGCGGATGGCACCGTTGCAAAGCTGACTTTCTGCAGAAGAGGCACAGCTCAAGTTTTTTGCCCTGGCTCTTTGGCTGTGGGAGCAGAGGCCAACCGTTCGTGCTCTACTCCCTGGGATGCTGGGCAGCCGAGCACGGGTGGCCAAGAGGTTCCATTTTAATGGACTTTGAGTTGGGAAATGGAGGAGCGACAGCCATGCGGATGGCACCGTTGCAAAGCTGACTTTCTGCAGAAGAGGCACAGCTCAAGTTTTTTGCCCTGGCTCTTCGGCTGTGGGAGCAGAGGCCAACCATTCATGCTCTACTCCCTGGGATGCTGGGCAGCCGGGAAGGAGTGCCAAATAGGTTCCATTGTAATGGATTTTGAGTTGGGAAATCGAGGTGCGACCGCAATGCTGATGGCACCGTTGCAAAGCTGACTTTCTGCAGAAGAGGCACAGCTCAAGTTTTTTGCCCTGGCTCTTCGGCTGTGGGAGCAGAGGCCAGCCGTTCGTGCTCTACTCCCTGGGATGCTGGGCAGCCGAGCACGGGTGCCAAAGAGGTTCCATTGTAATGGACTTTGAGTTGGGAAATCGAGGAGTGACAGCAATGCGGATGGCACCGTTGCAAAGCTGACCTTCTGCAGAAGAGGCACAGCTCAAGTTTTTTACCCTGGCTCTTCGGCTGTGGGAGCAGAGGCCAACCGTTCGTGCTCTACTCCCTGGGATGCTGGGCAGCCGAGCACGAGTGCCAAAGAGGTTCCATTGTAATGGACTTTGAGTTGGGAAATCGAGGAGTGACAGCAATGCGGATGGCACCGTTGCAAAGCTGACTTTCTGCAGAAGAGGCACAGCTCAAGTTTTTTGCCCTGGCTCTTCGTCTGTGGGAGCAGAGGCCAACCGTTCGTGCTCTACTCCCTGGGATGCTGGGCAGCCGGGAAGGAGTGCCAAAGAGGTTCCATTGTAATGGACTTTGAGTTGGGAAATGGAGGAGCGACAGCAATGCGGATGGCACCGTTGCAAAGCTGACTTTCTGCAGAAGAGGCACAGCTCCAGTTTTTTGCCCTGGCTCTTTGGCTGTGGGAGCAGAGGCCAACCGTTCGTGCTCTACTCCCTGGGATGCTGGGCAGCCGAGCACGGGTGCCAAAGAGGTTCCATTGTAATGGACTTGGAGTTGGGAAATGGAGGAGCGACAGCAATGCGGATGGCACCGTTGCCAAGATGACGTTCTGCAGAAGAGGCACAGCTCAAGTTTTTTGCCCTGGCTCTTCGGCTGTGGCAGCAGAGGACAACCATTCATGCTCTACTCCCTGGGATGCTGGGCAGCTGAGCACGGGTGCCAAAGAGGTTCCATTGTAATGGACTTGGAGTTGGGAAATGGAGGAGCGACAGCAATGCGGATGGTACCGTTGCAAAGCTGACCTTCTGCAGAAGAGGCACAGCTCAAGTTTTTTGCCCTGGCTCTTCGGCTGTGGGAGCAGAGACCAACCGTTCGTGCTCTACTCCCTGGGATGCTGGGCAGCCGAGCACGGGTGCCAAAGAGGTTCCATTGTAATGGACTTTGAGTTGGGAAATCGAGGAGTGACAGCAATGCGGATGGCACCGTTGCCAAGCTGACGTTCTGCAGAAGAGGCACAGATCAAGTTTTTTGCCCTGGCTCTTCGGCTGTGGGAGCAGAGGCCAACCATTCATGCTCTACTCCCTGGGATGCTGGGCAGCCGGGAAGGAGTGCCAAAGAGGTTCCATTGTAATGGACTTTGAGTTGGGAAATGGAGGAGCGACCGCAATGCTGATGGCACCGTTGCAAAGCTGACTTCCTGCAGAAGAGGCACAGCTCAAGTTTTTTGCCCTGGCTCTTCGGCTGTGGCAGCAGAGGCCAACCGATCGTGCTCTACTGCCTGGGATGCTGGGCAGCCGAGCACGGGTGCCAAAGAGGTTCCATTGTAATGGACTTTGAGTTGGGAAATGGAGGAGCGACAGCAATGCGGAAGGCACCGTTGCAAAGCTGACTTTCTGCAGAAGAGGCACAGCTCAAGTTTTTTGCCCTGGCTCTTCGGCTGTGGGAGCAGAGGACAACCGTTCGTGCTCTACTCCCTGGGATGCTGGGCAGCCGAGCACGGGTGCCAAAGTGGTTCCATTGTAATGGACTTTGAGTTGGGAAATGGAGGAGCGACAGCCATGCGGATGGCACCGTTGCCAAGCTGACTTTCTGCAGAAGAGGCACAGCTCAAGTTTTTTGCCCTGGCTCTTCGGCTGTGGGAGCAGAGGACAACCGTTCGTGCTCTACTCCCTGGGATGCTGGGCAGCCGAGCACGGGTGCCAAAGTGGTTCCATTGTAATGGACTTTGAGTTGGGAAATGGAGGAGCGACCGCAATGCGGATGGCACCGTTGCAAAGCTGACTTTCTGCAGAAGAGGCACAGCTCAAGTTTTTTGCCCTGGCTCTTCGGCTGTGGGAGCAGAGGCCAACCGTTCGTGCTCTACTCCCTGGGATGGTGGGCAGCCGAGCACGGGTGCCAAAGAGGTTCCATTTTAATGGACTTTGAGTTGGGAAATGGAGGAGCGACAGCAATGCGGATGGCACCGTTGCAAAGCTGACTTTCTGCAGAAGAGGCACAGCTCAAGTTTTTTGCCCTGGCTCTTCGGCTGTGGGAGCAGAGGCCAACCGTTCGTGCTCTACTCCCTGGGATGCTGGGCAGCCGAGCACGGGTGCCAAAGAGGTTCCATTGTAATGGACTTTGAGTTGGGAAATGGAGGAGCGACAGCAATGTGGATGGCACCGTTGCCAAGCTGACGTTCTGCAGAAGAGGCACAGCTCAAGTTTTTTGCCCTGGCTCTTCGGCTGTGGCAGCAGAGGCCAACCGTTCGTGCTCTACTCCCTGGGATGCTGGGCAGCCGAGCACGGGTGCCAAAGAGGTTCCATTGTAATGGACTTTGAGTTGGGAAATGGAGGAGCGACCACAATGCGGATGGCACCGTTGCAAAGCTGCCTTTCTGCAGAAGAGGCACAGCTCAAGTTTTTTGCCCTGGCTCTTCGGCTGTGGGAGCAGAGGCCAACCGTTCGTGCTCTACTCCCTGGGATGCTGGGCAGCCGAGCACGGGTGCCAAAGAGGTTCCATTGTAATGGACTTTGAGTTGGGAAATGGAGGAGCGACAGCAATGCGGAAGGCACCGTTGCCAAGCTGACTTTCTGCAGAAGAGGCACAGCTCAAGTTTTTTGCCCTGGCTCTTCGGCTGTGGGAGCAGAGGCCAACCGTTCGTGCTCTACTCCCTGGGATGCTGGGCAGCCGAGCACGGGTGCCAAAGAGGTTCCATTGTAATGGACTTTGAGTTGGGAAATCGAGGAGTGACAGCAATGCGGATGGCACCGTTGCAAAGCTGCCTTTCTGCAGAAGAGGCACAGCTCAAGTTTTATGCCCTGGTTCTTCGGCTGTGGGAGCAGAGGCCAACCGTTCGTGCTCTACTCCCTGGGATGCTGGGCAGCCGAGCACGGGTGCCAAAGAGGTTCCATTGTAATGGACTTTGAGTTGGGAAATGGAGGAGCGACCACAATGCGGATGGCACCGTTGCAAAGCTGCCTTTCTGCAGAAGAGGCACAGCTCAAGTTTTTTGCCCTGGCTCTTCGGCTGTGGGAGCAGAGGCCAACCGTTCGTGCTCTACTCCCTGGGATGCTGGGCAGCCGAGCACGGGTGCCAAAGAGGTTCCATTGTAATGGACTTTGAGTTGGGAAATGGAGGAGCGACAGCAATGCGGAAGGCACCGTTGCCAAGCTGACTTTCTGCAGAAGAGGCACAGCTCAAGTTTTTTGCCCTGGCTCTTCGGCTGTGGGAGCAGAGGCCAACCGTTCGTGCTCTACTCCCTGGGATGCTGGGCAGCCGAGCACGGGTGCCAAAGAGGTTCCATTGTAATGGACTTTGAGTTGGGAAATCGAGGAGTGACAGCAATGCGGATGGCACCGTTGCAAAGCTGCCTTTCTGCAGAAGAGGCACAGCTCAAGTTTTATGCCCTGGTTCTTCGGCTGTGGGAGCAGAGGCCAACCGTTCCTGATCTACTCCCTGGGATGCTGGGCAGCCGAGCACGGGTGGCCAAGAGGTTCCATTTTAATGGACTTTGAGTTGGGAAATGGAGGAGCGACAGCCATGCGGATGGCACCGTTGCAAAGCTGACTTTCTGCAGAAGAGGCACAGCTCAAGTTTTTTGCCCTGGCTCTTCGGCTGTGGGAGCAGAGGCCAACCATTCATGCTCTACTCCCTGGGATGCTGGGCAGCCGGGAAGGAGTGCCAAATAGGTTCCATTGTAATGGATTTTGAGTTGGGAAATCGAGGTGCGACCGCAATGCTGATGGCACCGTTGCAAAGCTGACTTTCTGCAGAAGAGGCACAGCTCAAGTTTTTTGCCCTGGCTCTTCGGCTGTGGGAGCAGAGGCCAGCCGTTCGTGCTCTACTCCCTGGGATGCTGGGCAGCCGAGCACGGGTGCCAAAGAGGTTCCATTGTAATGGACTTTGAGTTGGGAAATCGAGGAGTGACAGCAATGCGGATGGCACCGTTGCAAAGCTGACCTTCTGCAGAAGAGGCACAGCTCAAGTTTTTTACCCTGGCTCTTCGGCTGTGGGAGCAGAGGCCAACCGTTCGTGCTCTACTCCCTGGGATGCTGGGCAGCCGAGCACGAGTGCCAAAGAGGTTCCATTGTAATGGACTTTGAGTTGGGAAATCGAGGAGTGACAGCAATGCGGATGGCACCGTTGCAAAGCTGACTTTCTGCAGAAGAGGCACAGCTCAAGTTTTTTGCCCTGGCTCTTCGTCTGTGGGAGCAGAGGCCAACCGTTCGTGCTCTACTCCCTGGGATGCTGGGCAGCCGGGAAGGAGTGCCAAAGAGGTTCCATTGTAATGGACTTTGAGTTGGGAAATGGAGGAGCGACAGCAATGCGGATGGCACCGTTGCAAAGCTGACTTTCTGCAGAAGAGGCACAGCTCCAGTTTTTTGCCCTGGCTCTTTGGCTGTGGGAGCAGAGGCCAACCGTTCGTGCTCTACTCCCTGGGATGCTGGGCAGCCGAGCACGGGTGCCAAAGAGGTTCCATTGTAATGGACTTGGAGTTGGGAAATGGAGGAGCGACAGCAATGCGGATGGCACCGTTGCCAAGATGACGTTCTGCAGAAGAGGCACAGCTCAAGTTTTTTGCCCTGGCTCTTCGGCTGTGGCAGCAGAGGACAACCATTCATGCTCTACTCCCTGGGATGCTGGGCAGCTGAGCACGGGTGCCAAAGAGGTTCCATTGTAATGGACTTGGAGTTGGGAAATGGAGGAGCGACAGCAATGCGGATGGTACCGTTGCAAAGCTGACCTTCTGCAGAAGAGGCACAGCTCAAGTTTTTTGCCCTGGCTCTTCGGCTGTGGGAGCAGAGACCAACCGTTCGTGCTCTACTCCCTGGGATGCTGGGCAGCCGAGCACGGGTGCCAAAGAGGTTCCATTGTAATGGACTTTGAGTTGGGAAATCGAGGAGTGACAGCAATGCGGATGGCACCGTTGCCAAGCTGACGTTCTGCAGAAGAGGCACAGATCAAGTTTTTTGCCCTGGCTCTTCGGCTGTGGGAGCAGAGGCCAACCATTCATGCTCTACTCCCTGGGATGCTGGGCAGCCGGGAAGGAGTGCCAAAGAGGTTCCATTGTAATGGACTTTGAGTTGGGAAATGGAGGAGCGACCGCAATGCTGATGGCACCGTTGCAAAGCTGACTTCCTGCAGAAGAGGCACAGCTCAAGTTTTTTGCCCTGGCTCTTCGGCTGTGGCAGCAGAGGCCAACCGATCGTGCTCTACTGCCTGGGATGCTGGGCAGCCGAGCACGGGTGCCAAAGAGGTTCCATTGTAATGGACTTTGAGTTGGGAAATGGAGGAGCGACAGCAATGCGGAAGGCACCGTTGCAAAGCTGACTTTCTGCAGAAGAGGCACAGCTCAAGTTTTTTGCCCTGGCTCTTCGGCTGTGGGAGCAGAGGACAACCGTTCGTGCTCTACTCCCTGGGATGCTGGGCAGCCGAGCACGGGTGCCAAAGTGGTTCCATTGTAATGGACTTTGAGTTGGGAAATGGAGGAGCGACAGCCATGCGGATGGCACCGTTGCCAAGCTGACTTTCTGCAGAAGAGGCACAGCTCAAGTTTTTTGCCCTGGCTCTTCGGCTGTGGGAGCAGAGGACAACCGTTCGTGCTCTACTCCCTGGGATGCTGGGCAGCCGAGCACGGGTGCCAAAGTGGTTCCATTGTAATGGACTTTGAGTTGGGAAATGGAGGAGCGACCGCAATGCGGATGGCACCGTTGCAAAGCTGACTTTCTGCAGAAGAGGCACAGCTCAAGTTTTTTGCCCTGGCTCTTCGGCTGTGGGAGCAGAGGCCAACCGTTCGTGCTCTACTCCCTGGGATGGTGGGCAGCCGAGCACGGGTGCCAAAGAGGTTCCATTTTAATGGACTTTGAGTTGGGAAATGGAGGAGCGACAGCAATGCGGATGGCACCGTTGCAAAGCTGACTTTCTGCAGAAGAGGCACAGCTCAAGTTTTTTGCCCTGGCTCTTCGGCTGTGGGAGCAGAGGCCAACCGTTCGTGCTCTACTCCCTGGGATGCTGGGCAGCCGAGCACGGGTGCCAAAGAGGTTCCATTGTAATGGACTTTGAGTTGGGAAATGGAGGAGCGACAGCAATGTGGATGGCACCGTTGCCAAGCTGACGTTCTGCAGAAGAGGCACAGCTCAAGTTTTTTGCCCTGGCTCTTCGGCTGTGGCAGCAGAGGCCAACCGTTCGTGCTCTACTCCCTGGGATGCTGGGCAGCCGAGCACGGGTGCCAAAGAGGTTCCATTGTAATGGACTTTGAGTTGGGAAATGGAGGAGCGACCACAATGCGGATGGCACCGTTGCAAAGCTGCCTTTCTGCAGAAGAGGCACAGCTCAAGTTTTTTGCCCTGGCTCTTCGGCTGTGGGAGCAGAGGCCAACCGTTCGTGCTCTACTCCCTGGGATGCTGGGCAGCCGAGCACGGGTGCCAAAGAGGTTCCATTGTAATGGACTTTGAGTTGGGAAATGGAGGAGCGACAGCAATGCGGAAGGCACCGTTGCCAAGCTGACTTTCTGCAGAAGAGGCACAGCTCAAGTTTTTTGCCCTGGCTCTTCGGCTGTGGGAGCAGAGGCCAACCGTTCGTGCTCTACTCCCTGGGATGCTGGGCAGCCGAGCACGGGTGCCAAAGAGGTTCCATTGTAATGGACTTTGAGTTGGGAAATCGAGGAGTGACAGCAATGCGGATGGCACCGTTGCAAAGCTGCCTTTCTGCAGAAGAGGCACAGCTCAAGTTTTATGCCCTGGTTCTTCGGCTGTGGGAGCAGAGGCCAACCGTTCCTGATCTACTCCCTGGGATGCTGGGCAGCCGAGCACGGGTGGCCAAAGAGGTTCCATTTTAATGGACTTTGAGTTGGGAAATGGAGGAGCGACAGCAATGCGGATGGCACCGTTGCCAAGCTGCCTTTCTGCAGAAGAGGCACAGATCAAGTTTTTTGCCCTGGCTCTTCGGTTGTGGGAGCAGAGGCCAACCATTCATGCTCTACTCCCTGGGATGCTGGGCAGCCGGTAAGGAGTGCCAAAGAGGTTCCATTTTAATGGACTTTGAGTTGGGAAATGGAGGAGCGACAGCAATGCTGATGGCACCGTTGCAAAGCTGACTTTCTGCAGAAGAGGCACAGCTCAAGTTTTTTGCCCTGGCTCTTCGGCTGTGTGAGCAGAGGCCAACCGTTCGTGCTCTACTCCCTGGGATGCTGGGCAGCCGAGCACGGGTGCCAAAGAGGTTCCATTGTAATGGATTTTGAGTTGGGAAATCGAGGTGCGACCGCAATGCTGATGGCACCGTTGCAAAGCTGACTTTCTGCAGAAGAGGCACAGCTCAAGTTTTTTGCCCTGGCTCTTTGGCTGTGGGAGCAGAGGCCAACCGTTCGTGCTCTACTCCCTGGGATGCTGGGCAGCCGAGCACGGGTGGCCTAGAGGTTCCATTTTAATGGACTTTGAGTTGGGAAATGGAGGAGCGACAGCAATGCGGATGGCACCGTTGCAAAGCTGACTTTCTGCAGAAGAGGCACAGCTCAAGTTTTTTGCCCTGGCTCTTCGGCTGTGGCAGCAGAGGACAACCATTCATGCTCTACTCCCTGGGATGCTGGGCAGCTGAGCACGGGTGCCAAAGAGGTTCCATTGTAATGGACTTGGAGTTGGGAAATGGAGGAGCGACAGCAATGCGGATGGTACCGTTGCAAAGCTGACCTTCTGCAGAAGAGGCACAGCTCAAGTTTTTTGCCCTGGCTCTTCGGCTGTGGGAGCAGAGACCAACCGTTCGTGCTCTACTCCCTGGGATGCTGGGCAGCCGAGCACGGGTGCCAAAGAGGTTCCATTGTAATGGACTTTGAGTTGGGAAATCGAGGAGTGACAGCAATGCGGATGGCACCGTTGCCAAGCTGACGTTCTGCAGAAGAGGCACAGCTCAAGTTTTTTGCCCTGGCTCTTCGGCTGTGGGAGCAGAGGCCAACCATTCATGCTCTACTCCCTGGGATGCTGGGCAGCCGGGAAGGAGTGCCAAAGAGGTTCCATTGTAATGGACTTTGAGTTGGGAAATGGAGGAGCGACCGCAATGCTGATGGCACCGTTGCAAAGCTGACTTCCTGCAGAAGAGGCACAGCTCAAGTTTTTTGCCCTGGCTCTTCGGCTGTGGCAGCAAAGGCCAACCGATCGTGCTCTACTGCCTGGGATGCTGGGCAGCCGAGCACGGGTGCCAAAGAGGTTCCATTGTAATGGACTTTGAGTTGGGAAATGGAGGAGCGACAGCAATGCGGAAGGCACCGTTGCAAAGCTGACTTTCTGCAGAAGAGGCACAGCTCAAGTTTTTTGCCCTGGCTCTTCGGCTGTGGGAGCAGAGGACAACCGTTCGTGCTCTACTCCCTGGGATGCTGGGCAGCCGAGCACGGGTGCCAAAGTGGTTCCATTGTAATGGACTTTGAGTTGGGAAATGGAGGAGCGACAGCCATGCGGATGGCACCGTTGCCAAGCTGCCTTTCTGCAGAAGAGGCACAGCTCAAGTTTTTTGCCCTGGCTCTTCGGCTGTGGGAGCAGAGGCCAACCGTTCGTGCTCTACTCCCTGGGATGGTGGGCAGCCGAGCACGGGTGCCAAAGAGGTTCCATTTTAATGGACTTTGAGTTGGGAAATGGAGGAGCGACAGCAATGCGGATGGCACCGTTGCAAAGCTGACTTTCTGCAGAAGAGGCACAGCTCAAGTTTTTTGCCCTGGCTCTTCGGCTGTGGGAGCAGAGGCCAACCGTTCGTGCTCTACTCCCTGGGATGCTGGGCAGCCGAGCACGGGTGCCAAAGAGGTTCCATTGTAATGGACTTTGAGTTGGGAAATGGAGGAGCGACAGCAATGTGGATGGCACCGTTGCCAAGCTGACGTTCTGCAGAAGAGGCACAGCTCAAGTTTTTTGCCCTGGCTCTTCGGCTGTGGCAGCAGAGGCCAACCGTTCGTGCTCTACTCCCTGGGATGCTGGGCAGCCGAGCACGGGTGCCAAAGAGGTTCCATTGTAATGGACTTTGAGTTGGGAAATGGAGGAGCGACAGCAATGCTGATGGCACCGTTGCAAAGCTGACTTTCTGCAGAAGAGGCACAGCTCAAGTTTTTTGCCCTGGCTCTTCGGCTGTGGGAGCAGAGGCCAACCATTCATGCTCTACTCCCTGGGATGCTGGGCAGCCGGGAAGGAGTGCCAAATAGGTTCCATTGTAATGGATTTTGAGTTGGGAAATCGAGGTGCGACCGCAATGCTGATGGCACCGTTGCCAAGCTGACTTTCTGCAGAAGAGGCACAGCTCAAGTTTTTTACCCTGGCTCTTCGGCTGTGGGAGCAGAGGCCAACCGTTCGTGCTCTACTCCCTGGGATGCTGGGCAGCCGAGCACGAGTGCCAAAGAGGTTCCATTGTAATGGACTTTGAGTTGGGAAATCGAGGAGTGACAGCAATGCGGATGGCACCGTTGCAAAGCTGACTTTCTGCAGAAGAGGCACAGCTCAAGTTTTTTGCCCTGGCTCTTCGGCTGTGGGAGCAGAGGCCAACCGTTCGTGCTCTACTCCCTGGGATGCTGGGCAGCCGGGAAGGAGTGCCAAAGAGGTTCCATTGTAATGGACTTTGAGTTGGGAAATGGAGGAGCGACCGCAATGCTGATGGCACCGTTGCAAAGCTGACTTTCTGCAGAAGAGGCACAGCTCCAGTTTTTTGCCCTGGCTCTTCGGCTGTGGGAGCAGAGGCCAACCGTTCGTGCTCTACTCCCTGGGATGCTGGGCAGCCGAGCACGGGTGCCAAAGAGGTTCCATTGTAATGGACTTGGAGTTGGGAAATGGAGGAGCGACAGCAATGCGGATGGCACCGTTGCCAAGCTGACGTTCTGCAGAAGAGGCACAGCTCAAGTTTTTTGCCCTGGCTCTTCGGCTGTGGCAGCAGAGGACAACCATTCATGCTCTACTCCCTGGGATGCTGGGCAGCTGAGCACGGGTGCCAAAGAGGTTCCATTGTAATGGACTTGGAGTTGGGAAATGGAGGAGCGACAGCAATGCGGATGGTACCGTTGCAAAGCTGACCTTCTGCAGAAGAGGCACAGCTCAAGTTTTTTGCCCTGGCTCTTCGGCTGTGGGAGCAGAGGCCAACCGTTCGTGCTCTACTGCCTGGGATGCTGGGCAGCCGAGCACGGGTGCCAAAGAGGTTCCATTGTAATGGACTTTGAGTTGGGAAATCGAGGAGTGACAGCAATGCGGATGGCACCGTTGCCAAGCTGACGTTCTGCAGAAGAGGCACAGATCAAGTTTTTTGCCCTGGCTCTTCGGCTGTGGGAGCAGAGGCCAACCATTCATGCTCTACTCCCTGGGATGCTGGGCAGCCGGGAAGGAGTGCCAAAGAGGTTCCATTGTAATGGACTTTGAGTTGGGAAATGGAGGAGCGACCGCAATGCTGATGGCACCGTTGCAAAGCTGACTTCCTGCAGAAGAGGCACAGCTCAAGTTTTTTGCCCTGGCTCTTCGGCTGTGGCAGCAGAGGCCAACCGATCGTGCTCTACTGCCTGGGATGCTGGGCAGCCGAGCACGGGTGCCAAAGAGGTTCCATTGTAATGGACTTTGAGTTGGGAAATGGAGGAGCGACAGCAATGCGGAAGGCACCGTTGCAAAGCTGACTTTCTGCAGAAGAGGCACAGCTCAAGTTTTTTGCCCTGGCTCTTCGGCTGTGGGAGCAGAGGACAACCGTTCGTGCTCTACTCCCTGGGATGCTGGGCAGCCGAGCACGGGTGCCAAAGTGGTTCCATTGTAATGGACTTTGAGTTGGGAAATGGAGGAGCGACCGCAATGCGGATGGCACCGTTGCAAAGCTGACTTTCTGCAGAAGAGGCACAGCTCAAGTTTTTTGCCCTGGCTCTTCGGCTGTGGGAGCAGAGGCCAACCGTTCGTGCTCTACTCCCTGGGATGGTGGGCAGCCGAGCACGGGTGCCAAAGAGGTTCCATTTTAATGGACTTTGAGTTGGGAAATGGAGGAGCGACAGCAATGCGGATGGCACCGTTGCAAAGCTGACTTTCTGCAGAAGAGGCACAGCTCAAGTTTTTTGCCCTGGCTCTTCGGCTGTGGGAGCAGAGGCCAACCGTTCGTGCTCTACTCCCTGGGATGCTGGGCAGCCGAGCACGGGTGCCAAAGAGGTTCCATTGTAATGGACTTTGAGTTGGGAAATGGAGGAGCGACAGCAATGTGGATGGCACCGTTGCCAAGCTGACGTTCTGCAGAAGAGGCACAGCTCAAGTTTTTTGCCCTGGCTCTTCGGCTGTGGCAGCAGAGGCCAACCGTTCGTGCTCTACTCCCTGGGATGCTGGGCAGCCGAGCACGGGTGCCAAAGAGGTTCCATTGTAATGGACTTTGAGTTGGGAAATGGAGGAGCGACCACAATGCGGATGGCACCGTTGCAAAGCTGCCTTTCTGCAGAAGAGGCACAGCTCAAGTTTTTTGCCCTGGCTCTTCGGCTGTGGGAGCAGAGGCCAACCGTTCGTGCTCTACTCCCTGGGATGCTGGGCAGCCGAGCACGGGTGCCAAAGAGGTTCCATTGTAATGGACTTTGAGTTGGGAAATGGAGGAGCGACAGCAATGCGGATGGCACCGTTGCAAAGCTGACTTTCTGCAGAAGAGGCACAGCTCAAGTTTTTTGCCCTGGCTCTTCGGCTGTGGGAGCAGAGGCCAACCGTTCGTGCTCTACTCCCTGGGATGCTGGGCAGCCGAGCACGGGTGCCAAAGAGGTTCCATTGTAATGGACTTTGAGTTGGGAAATCGAGGAGTGACAGCAATGCGGATGGCACCGTTGCAAAGCTGCCTTTCTGCAGAAGAGGCACAGCTCAAGTTTTATGCCCTGGTTCTTCGGCTGTGGGAGCAGAGGCCAACCGTTCCTGATCTACTCCCTGGGATGCTGGGCAGCCGAGCACGGGTGGCCAAAGAGGTTCCATTTTAATGGACTTTGAGTTGGGAAATGGAGGAGCGACAGCAATGCGGATGGCACCGTTGCCAAGCTGCCTTTCTGCAGAAGAGGCACAGATCAAGTTTTTTGCCCTGGCTCTTCGGTTGTGGGAGCAGAGGCCAACCATTCATGCTCTACTCCCTGGGATGCTGGGCAGCCGGTAAGGAGTGCCAAAGAGGTTCCATTTTAATGGACTTTGAGTTGGGAAATGGAGGAGCGACAGCAATGCTGATGGCACCGTTGCAAAGCTGACTTTCTGCAGAAGAGGCACAGCTCAAGTTTTTTGCCCTGGCTCTTCGGCTGTGTGAGCAGAGGCCAACCGTTCGTGCTCTACTCCCTGGGATGCTGGGCAGCCGAGCACGGGTGCCAAAGAGGTTCCATTGTAATGGATTTTGAGTTGGGAAATCGAGGTGCGACCGCAATGCTGATGGCACCGTTGCAAAGCTGACTTTCTGCAGAAGAGGCACAGCTCAAGTTTTTTGCCCTGGCTCTTTGGCTGTGGGAGCAGAGGCCAACCGTTCGTGCTCTACTCCCTGGGATGCTGGGCAGCCGAGCACGGGTGGCCAAGAGGTTCCATTTTAATGGACTTTGAGTTGGGAAATGGAGGAGCGACAGCAATGCGGATGGCACCGTTGCAAAGCTGACTTTCTGCAGAAGAGGCACAGTTCAAGTTTTTTGCCCTGGCTCTTCGGCTGTGGGAGCAGAGGCCAACCATTCATGCTCTACTCCCTGGGATGCTGGGCAGCCGGGAAGGAGTGCCCTATAGGTTCCATTGTAATGGACTTTGAGTTGGGAAATGGAGGAGCGACCGCAATGCTGATGGCACCGTTGCAAAGCTGACTCTCTGCAGAAGAGGCACAGCTCAAGTTTTTTGCCCTGTGTCTTCGGCTGTGGGAGCAGAGGCCAACCATTCGTGCTCTACTCCCTGAGATGCTGGGCAGCCGAGCAGCACTGCCAAAGATGTTCCATTGTAATGGACTTTGAGTTGGGAAATCGAGGAGCGACAGCCATGCGGATGGCACCGTTGCAAAGCTGACTTTCTGCAGAAGAGGCACAGCTTAAGTTTTTTGCCCTCACTCTTCGGCTGTGGGAGCAGAGGCCAACCGTTCGTGCTCTACTCCCTGGGAGGCTGGGCAGCCGAGCACGGGTGCCAAAGAGGTTCCATTGTAATGGACTTTGAGTTGGGAAATGGAGGAGCGACATCAATGCGGATGGCACCGTTACAAAGCTGCCTTTCTGCAGAAGAGGCACAGCTCAAGTTTTTTGCCCTGGCTCTTCGGCTGTGGGAGCAGAGGCCAACCGTTCGTGCTCTACTCCCTGGGATGCTGGGCAGCCGAGCACGGGTGCCAAAGAGGTTCCATTGTAATGGACTTTGAGTTGGGAAATGGAGGAGCGACAGCAATGCGGAAGGCACTGTTGCCAAGCTGACTTTCTGCAGAAGAGGCACAGCTCAAGTTTTTTGCCCTGGCTCTTCGGCTGTGGCAGCAGAGGCCAATCGTTCGTGCTCTACTCCCTGGGATGCTGGGCAGCCGAGCACGGGTGCCAAAGAGGTTCCATTGTAATGGACTTTGAGTTGGGAAATGGAGGAGCGACAGCCATGCGGATGGCACCGTTGCAAAGCTGACTTTCTGCAGAAGAGGCACAGCTCAAGTTTTTTGCCCTGGCTCTTCGGCTGTGGGAGCAGAGGCCAACCGTTCGTGCTCTACTCCCTGGGATGCTGGGCAGCCGAGCACGGGTGCCAAAGAGGTTCCATTGTAATGGACTTGGAGTTGGGAAATGGAGGAGCGACAGCAATGCGGATGGCACCGTTGCAAAGCTGACGTTCTGCAGAAGAGGCACAGCTCAAGTTTTTTGCCCTGGCTCTTCGGCTGTGGCAGCAGAGGCCAACCGTTCGTGCTCTACTCCCTGGGATGCTGGGCAGCCGAGCACGGGTGCCAAAGTGGTTCCATTGTAATGGACTTTGAGTTGGGAAATGGAGGAGCGACAGCAATGCGGATGGCACCGTTGCCAAGCTGACGTTCTGCAGAAGAGGCACAGCTCAAGTTTTTTGCCCTGGCTCTTCGGCTGTGGGAGCAGAGGCCAACCGTTCGTGCTCTACTCCCTGGGATGCTGGGCAGCCGAGCACGGGTGCCAAAGAGGTTCCATTTTAATGGACTTTGAGTTGGGAAATGGAGGAGCGACAGCAATGCGGATGGCACCGTTGCAAAGCTGACTTTCTGCAGAAGAGGCACAGCTCAAGTTTTTTGCCCTGGGTCTTCGGCTGTGGGAGCAGAGGCCAACCATTCATGCTCTACTCCCTGGGATGCTGGGCAGCCGGGAAGGAGTACCAAAGAGGTTCCATTGTAATGGACTTTGAGTTGGGAAATGGAGGAGCGACCGCAATGCTGATGGCACCGTTGCAAAGCTGACTCTCTGCAGAAGAGGCACAGCTCAAGTTTTTTGCCCTGGCTCTTCGGCTGTGGGAGCAGAGGCCAACCGTTCGTGCTCTACTCCCTGGGATGCTGGGCAGCCGAGCACGGGTGCAAAGAGGTTCCATTGTAATGGACTTTGAGTTGGGAAATGGAGGAACAACAGCAATGCGGATGGCACCGTTGCAAAGCTGACTTTCTGCAGAAGAGGCACAGCTCAACTTTTTTGCCCTGGCTCTTTGGCTGTGGGAGCAGAGGCCAACCATTCGTGCTGTACTCCCTGGGATGCTGGGCAGCCGAGCAGCACTGCCAAAGAGGTTCCATTGTAATGGACTTTGAGTTCGGAAATCGAGGAGCGACAGCCATGCGGATGGCACCGTTGCAAAGCTGACTTTCTGCAGAAGAGGCACAGCTCAAGTTTTTTGCCCTGGCTCTTCGGCTGTGGGAGCAGAGGCCAACCGTTCGTGCTCTACTCCCTGGGAGGCTGGGCAGCCGAGCACGGGTGCCAAAGAGGTTCCATTGTAATGGACTTTGAGTTGGGAAATGGAGGAGCGACATCAATGCGGATGGCACCGTTACAAAACTGCCTTTCTGCAGAAGAGGCACAGCTCAAGTTTTTTGCCCTGGCTCTTCGGCTGTGGGAGCAGAGGCCAACCGTTCGTGCTCTACTCCCTGGGATGCTGGGCAGCCGAGCACGGGTGCCAAAGAGGTTCCATTGTAATGGACTTTGAGTTGGGAAATGGAGGAGCGACAGCAATGCGGATGGCACCGTTGCAAAGCTGCCTTTCTGCAGAAGAGGCACAGCTCAAGTTTTTTGCCCTGGTTCTTCGGCTGTGGCAGCAGAGGCCAACCGTTCGTGCTCTACTCCCTGGGATGCTGGGCAGCCGAGCACGGGTGCCAAAGAGGTTCCATTGTAATGGACTTTGAGTTGGGAAATGGAGGAGCGACAGCAATGCGGATGGCACCGTTGCCAAGCTGACGTTCTGCAGAAGAGGCACAGCTCAAGTTTTTTGCCCTGGCTCTTCGGCTGTGGGAGCAGAGGCCAACCGTTCGTGCTCTACTCCCTGGGATGCTGGGCAGCCGAGCACGGGTGCCAAAGAGGTTCCATTGTAATGGACTTTGAGTTGGGAAATGGAGGAGCGACAGCAATGCGGATGGCACCGTTGCAAAGCTGCCTTTCTGCAGAAGAGGCACAGCTCAACTTTTTTGCCCTGGCTCTTCGGCTGTGGGAGCAGAGGCCAACCGTTCATGCTCTACTCCCTGGGATGCTGGGCAGCCGAGCACGGGTGGCCAAAGAGGTTCCATTTTAATGGACTTTGAGTTGGGAAATGGAGGAGCGACAGCAATGCTGATGGCACCGTTGCAAAGCTGCCTTTCTGCAGAAGAGGCACAGCTCAAGTTTTTTGCCCTGGCTCTTTGGCTGTGGGAGCAGAGGCCAACCATTCGTGCTCTACTCCCTGGGATGCTGGGCAGCCGAGCACGGGTGCCAAAGAGGTTCCATTGTAATGGACTTTGAGTTGGGAAATGGAGGAGCGACAGCAATGCGGATGGCACCGTTGCAAAGCTGACTTTCTGCAGAAGAGGCACAGCTCAAGTTTTTTGCCCTGGCTCTTCGGCTGTGGGAGCAGAGGCCAACCGTTCGTGCTCTACTCCCTGGGATGCTGGGCAGCCGAGCACGGGTGCCAAAGAGGTTCCATTGTAATGGACTTTGACGTGGGAAATGGAGGAGCGACAGCAATGCTGATGGCACCGTTGCCAAGCTGCCTTTCTGCAGAAGAGGCACAGTTCAAGTTTTTTGCCCTGGCTCTTCGGCTGTGGGAGCAGAGGCCAACCATTCATGCTCTACTCCCTGGGATGCTGGGCAGCCGAGCACGGGTGCCAAAGAGGTTCCATTGTAATGGATTTTGAGTTGGGAAATCGAGGTGCGACCGCAATGCTGATGGCACCGTTGCAAAGCTGACTTTCTGCAGAAGAGGCACAGCTCAAGTTTTTTGCCCTGGCTCTTTGGCTGTGGGAGCAGAGGCCAACCGTTCGTGCTCTACTCCCTGGGATGCTGGGCAGCCGAGCACGGGTGGCCAAGAGGTTCCATTTTAATGGACTTTGAGTTGGGAAATGGAGGAGCGACAGCAATGCGGATGGCACCGTTGCAAAGCTGACTTTCTGCAGAAGAGGCACAGTTCAAGTTTTTTGCCCTGGCTCTTCGGCTGTGGGAGCAGAGGCCAACCATTCATGCTCTACTCCCTGGGATGCTGGGCAGCTGGGAAGGAGTACCAAAGAGGTTCCATTGTAATGGACTTTGAGTTGGGAAATGGAGGAGCGACCGCAATGCTGATGGCACCGTTGCAAAGCTGACTCTCTGCAGAAGAGGCACAGCTCAAGTTTTTTGCCCTGGCTCTTCGGCTGTGGGAGCAGAGGCCAACCGTTCGTGCTCTACTCCCTGGGATGCTGGGCAGCCGAGCACGGGTGCCAAAGAGGTTCCATTGTAATGGACTTTGAGTTGGGAAATGGAGGAGTGACAGCAATGCGGATGGCACCGTTGCAAAGCTGACTTTCTGCAGAAGAGGCACAGCTCAACTTTTTTGCCCTGGCTCTTTGGCTGTGGGAGCAGAGGCCAACCATTCGTGCTCTACTCCCTGAGATGCTGGGCAGCCGAGCAGCACTGCCAAAGATGTTCCATTGTAATGGACTTTGAGTTGGGAAATCGAGGAGTGACAGCAATGCGGATGGCACCGTTGCAAAGCTGACTTTCTGCAGAAGAGGCACAGCTTAAGTTTTTTGCCCTCACTCTTCGGCTGTGGGAGCAGAGGCCAACCGTTCGTGCTCTACTCCCTGGGAGGCTGGGCAGCCGAGCACGGGTGCCAAAGAGGTTCCATTGTAATGGACTTTGAGTTGGGAAATCGAGGAGCGACATCAATGCGGATGGCACCGTTACAAAGCTGCCTTTCTGCAGAAGAGGCACAGCTCAAGTTTTTTGCCCTGGCTCTTCGGCTGTGGCAGCAGAGGCCAACCGTTCGTGCTCTACTCCCTGGGATGCTGGGCAGCCGAGCACGGGTGCCAAAGAGGTTCCATTGTAATGGACTTTGAGTTGGGAAATGGAGGAGCGACAGCAATGCGGAAGGCACCGTTGCCAAGCTGACTTTCTGCAGAAGAGGCACAGCTCAAGTTTTTTGCCCTGGCTCTTCGGCTGTGGCAGCAGAGGCCAATCGTTCGTGCTCTACTCCCTGGGATGCTGGGCAGCCGAGCACGGGTGCCAAAGAGGTTCCATTGTAATGGACTTTGAGTTGGGAAATGGAGGAGCGACAGCCATGCGGATGGCACCGTTGCAAAGCTGACTTTCTGCAGAAGAGGCACAGCTCAAGTTTTTTGCCCTGGCTCTTCGGCTGTGGGAGCAGAGGCCAACCGTTCCTGCTCTACTCCCTGGGATGCTGGGCAGCCGAGCACGGGTGCCAAAGAGGTTCCATTGTAATGGACTTTGAGTTGGGAAATGGAGGAGCGACAGCAATGCGGATGGCACCGTTGCCAAGCTGACTTTCTGCAGAAGAGGCACAGCTCAAGTTTTTTGCCCTGGCTCTTCGGCTGTGGGAGCAGAGGCCAACCGTTCGTGCTCTACTCCCTGGGATGCTGGGCAGCCGAGCACGGGTGCCAAAGAGGTTCCATTGTAATGGACTTTGAGTTGGGAAATGGAGGAGCGACAGCAATGCGGATGGCACCGTTGCCAAGCTGCCTTTCTGCAGAAGAGGCACAGCTCAAGTTTTTTGCCCTGGCTCTTCGGCTGTGGGAGCAGAGGCCAACCGTTCGTGCTCTACTCCCTGGGATGCTGGGCAGCCGAGCACGGGTGCCAAAGAGGTTCCATTGTAATGGACTTTGAGTTGGGAAATGGAGGAGCGACAGCAATGCGGATGGCACCGTTGCCAAGCTGACTTTCTGCAGAAGAGGCACAGTTCAAGTTTTTTGCCCTGGCTCTTCGGCTGTGGGAGCAGAGGCCAACCATTCATGCTCTACTCCCTGGGATGCTGGGCAGCCGGGAAGGAGTGCGCTATAGGTTCCATTGTAATGGACTTTGAGTTGGGAAATGGAGGAGCGACCGCAATGCTGATGGCACCGTTGCAAAGCTGACTCTCTGCAGAAGAGGCACAGATCAAGTTTTTTGCCCTGGCTCTTCGGCTGTGGGAGCAGAGGCCAACCGTTCGTGCTCTACTCCCTGGGATGCTGGGCAGCCGAGCACGGCTGCCAAAGAGGTTCCATTGTAATGGACTTTGAGTTGGGAAATGGAGGAGTGACAGCAATGCGGATGGCACCGTTGCAAAGCTGACTTTCTGCAGAAGAGGCACAGCTCAAGTTTTTTGCCCTCACTCTTCGGCTGTGGCAGCAGAGGCCAACCGTTCGTGCTCTACTCCCTGGGATGCTGGGCAGCCGAGCACGGGTGCCAAAGAGGTTCCATTGTAATGGACTTTGAGTTGGGAAATGGAGGAGCGACAGCAATGCGGATGGCACCGTTGCAAAGCTGACTTTCTGCAGAAGAGGCACAGTTCAAGTTTTTTGCCCTGGCTCTTCGGCTGTGGGAGCAGAGGCCAACCATTCATGCTCTACTCCCTGGGATGCTGGGCAGCCGGGAAGGAGTACCAAAGAGGTTCCATTGTAATGGACTTTGAGTTGGGAAATGGAGGAGCGACCGCAATTCTGATGGCACCGTTGCAAAGCTGACTCTCTGCAGAAGAGGCACAGCTCAAGTTTTTTGCCCTGGCTCTTCGGCTGTGGGAGCAGAGGCCAACCGTTCGTGCTCTACTCCCTGGGATGCTGGGCAGCCGAGCACGGGTGCCAAAGAGGTTCCATTGTAATGGACTTTGAGTTGGGAAATGGAGGAGTGACAGCAATGCGGATGGCACCGTTGCAAAGCTGACTTTCTGCAGAAGAGGCACAGCTCAAGTTTTTTGCCCTGGCTCTTTGGCTGTGGGAGCAGAGGCCAACCATTCGTGCTCTACTCCCTGAGATGCTGGGCAGCCGAGCAGCACTGCCAAAGATGTTCCATTGTAATGGACTTTGAGTTGGGAAATCGAGGAGTGACAGCAATGCGGATGGCACCGTTGCAAAGCTGACTTTCTGCAGAAGAGGCACAGCTCAAGTTTTTTGCCCTCACTCTTCGGCTGTGGGAGCAGAGGCCAACCGTTCGTGCTCTACTCCCTGGGAGGCTGGGCAGCCGAGCACGGGTGCCAAAGAGGTTCCATTGTAATGGACTTTGAGTTGGGAAATCGAGGAGCGACATCAATGCGGATGGCACCGTTACAAAGCTGCCTTTCTGCAGAAGAGGCACAGCTCAAGTTTTTTGCCCTGGCTCTTCGGCTGTGGCAGCAGAGGCCAACCGTTCGTGCTCTACTCCCTGGGATGCTGGGCAGCCGAGCACGGGTGCCAAAGAGGTTCCATTGTAATGGACTTTGAGTTGGGAAATGGAGGAGCGACAGCAATGCGGAAGGCACCGTTGCCAAGCTGACTTTCTGCAGAAGAGGCACAGCTCAAGTTTTTTGCCCTGGCTCTTCGGCTGTGGCAGCAGAGGCCAATCGTTCGTGCTCTACTCCCTGGGATGCTGGGCAGCCGAGCACGGGTGCCAAAGAGGTTCCATTGTAATGGACTTTGAGTTGGGAAATGGAGGAGCGACAGCCATGCGGATGGCACCGTTGCCAAGCTGACTTTCTGCAGAAGAGGCACAGCTCAAGTTTTTTGCCCTGGCTCTTCGGCTGTGGGAGCAGAGGCCAACCGTTCGTGCTCTACTCCCTGGGATGCTGGGCAGCCGAGCACGGGTGCCAAAGAGGTTCCATTGTAATGGACTTTGAGTTGGGAAATGGAGGAGCGACCGCAATGCGGATGGCACCGTTGCCAAGCTGACTTTCTGCAGAAGAGGCACAGCTCAAGTTTTTTGCCCTCGCTCTTCGGCTGTGGGAGCAGAGGCCAACCGTTCGTGCTCTACTCCCTGGGATGCTGGGCAGCCGAGCACGGGTGCCAAAGAGGTTCCATTGTAATGGACTTGGAGTTGGGAAATGGAGGAGCGACAGCAATGCGGATGGCACCGTTGCAAAGCTGACGTTCTGCAGAAGAGGCACAGCTCAAGTTTTTTGCCCTGGCTCTTCGGCTGTGGGAGCAGAGGCCAACCGTTCGTGCTCTACTCCCTGGGATGCTGGGCAGCCGAGCACAGGTGCCAAAGAGGTTCCATTGTAATGGACTTTGAGTTGGGAAATGGAGGAGCGACAGCAATGCGGATGGCACCGTTGCCAAGCTGACGTTCTGCAGAAGAGGCACAGCTCAAGTTTTTTGCCCTGGCTCTTCGGCTGTGGGAGCAGAGGCCAACCGTTCGTGCTCTACTCCCTGGGATGCTGGGCAGCCGAGCACGGGTGCCAAAGAGGTTCCATTTTAATGGACTTTGAGTTGGGAAATGGAGGAGCGACAGCAATGCGGATGGCACCGTTACAAAGCTGACTTTCTGCAGAAGAGGCACAGCTCAAGTTTTTTGCCCTGGGTCTTCGGCTGTGGGAGCAGAGGCCAACCATTCATGCTCTACTCCCTGGGATGCTGGGCAGCCGGGAAGGAGTACCAAAGAGGTTCCATTGTAATGGACTTTGAGTTGGGAAATGGAGGAGCGACCGCAATGCTGATGGCACCGTTGCAAAGCTGACTCTCTGCAGAAGAGGCACAGCTCAAGTTTTTTGCCCTGGCTCTTCGGCTGTGGGAGCAGAGGCCAACCGTTCGTGCTCTACTCCCTGGGATGCTGGGCAGCCGAGCACGGGTGCAAAGAGTTTCCATTGTAATGGACTTTGAGTTGGGAAATGGAGGAGTGACAGCAATGCGGATGGCACCGTTGCAAAGCTGACTTTCTGCAGAAGAGGCACAGCTCAACTTTTTTGCCCTGGCTCTTTGGCTGTGGGAGCAGAGGCCAACCATTCGTGCTGTACTCCCTGGGATGCTGGGCAGCCGAGCAGCACTGCCAAAGAGGTTCCATTGTAATGGACTTTGAGTTCGGAAATCGAGGAGCGACAGCCATGCGGATGGCACCGTTGCAAAGCTGACTTTCTGCAGAAGAGGCACAGCTCAAGTTTTTTGCCCTCACTCTTCGGCTGTGGGAGCAGAGGCCAACCGTTCGTGCTCTACTCCCTGGGAGGCTGGGCAGCCGAGCACGGGTGCCAAAGAGGTTCCATTGTAATGGACTTTGAGTTGGGAAATCGAGGAGCGACATCAATGCGGATGGCACCGTTACAAAACTGCCTTTCTGCAGAAGAGGCACAGCTCAAGTTTTTTGCCCTGGCTCTTCGGCTGTGGGAGCAGAGGCCAACCGTTCGTGCTCTACTCCCTGGGATGCTGGGCAGCCGAGCACGGGTGCCAAAGAGGTTCCATTGTAATGGACTTTGAGTTGGGAAATGGAGGAGCGACAGCAATGCGGATGGCACCGTTGCAAAGCTGCCTTTCTGCAGAAGAGGCACAGCTCAACTTTTTTGCCCTGGCTCTTCGGCTGTGGGAGCAGAGGCCAACCGTTCATGCTCTACTCCCTGGGATGCTGGGCAGCCGAACACGGGTGGCCAAAGAGGTTCCATTTTAATGGACTTTGAGTTGGGAAATGGAGGAGCGACAGCAATGCTGATGGCACCGTTGCCAAGCTGCCTTTCTGCAGAAGAGGCACAGCTCAAGTTTTTTGCCCTGGCTCTTTGGCTGTGGGAGCAGAGGCCAACCATTCGTGCTCTACTCCCTGGGATGCTGGGCAGCCGAGCACGGGTGCCAAAGAGGTTCCATTGTAATGGACTTTGAGTTGGGAAATGGAGGACCGACAGCAATGCGGATGGCACCGTTGCAAAGCTGACTTTCTGCAGAAGAGGCACAGCTCAAGTTTTTTGCCCTGGCTCTTCGTCTGTGGGAGCAGAGGCCAACCGTTCGTGCTGTACTCCCTGGGATGCTGGGCAGCCGAGCACGGGTGGCCAAGAGGTTCCATTTTAATGGACTTTGACGTGGGAAATGGAGGAGCGACAGCAATGCTGATGGCACCGTTGCCAAGCTGCCTTTCTGCAGAAGAGGCACAGCTCAAGTTTTTTGCCCTCGCTCATCGGCTGTGGGAGCAGAGGCCAACCATTCGTGCTCTACTCCCTGGGATGCTGGGCAGCCGGGAAGGAGTGAAAAATAGGTTCCATTGTAATGGATTTTGAGTTGGGAAATCGAGGTGCGACCGCAATGCTGATGGCACCGTTGCAAAGCTGACTTTCTGCAGAAGAGGCACAGCTCAAGTTTTTTGCCCTGGCTCTTCGGCTGTGGGAGCAGAGACCAACCGTTCGTGCTCTACTCCCTGGGATGCTGGGCAGCCGAGCACGGGTGCCAAAGAGGTTCCATTGTAATGGACTTTGAGTTGGGAATTTGAGGAGTGACAGCAATGCGGATGGCACCGTTGCAAAGCTGACTTTCTGCAGAAGAGGCACAGCTCAAGTTTTTTGCCCTGGCTCTTCGGCTGTGGGAGCAGAGACCAACCGTTCGTGCTCTACTCCCTGGGATGCTGGGCAGCCGAGCACGGGTGCCAAAGTGGTTCCATTGTAATGGACTTTGAGTTGGGAAATGGAGGAGCGACAGCAATGCGGATGGCACCGTTGCCAAGCTGACTTTCTGCAGAAGAGGCACAGCTCAGGTTTTTTGCCCTGGCTCTTCGGCTGTGGGAGCAGAGGCCAACCGTTCGTGCTCTACTCCCTGGGAGGCTGGGCAGCCGAGCACGGGTGCCAAAGAGGTTCCATTGTAATGGACTTTGAGTTGGGAAATGGAGGAGCGACAGCAATGCGGATGGCACCGTTGCAAAGCTGACTTTCTGCAGAAGAGGCACAGCTCAAGTTTTTTGCCCTGGCTCTTCGGCTGTGGGAGCAGAGACCAACCGTTCGTGCTCTACTCCCTGGGATGCTGGGCAGCCGAGCACGGGTGCCAAAGAGGTTCCATTGTAATGGACTTTGAGTTGGGAAATGGAGGAGCAACAGCAATGCGGATGGCACCGTTGCAAAGCTGACTTTGTGCAGAAGAGGCACAGCTCAACTTTTTTGCCTTGGCTCTTCGGCTGTGGGAGCAGAGGCCAACCATTCGTGCTCTACTCCCTGGGATGCTGGGCAGCCGAGCACGGGTGCCAAAGAGGTTCCATAGTAATGGACTTTGAGTTCGGAAATCGAGGAGCGACAGCCATGCGGATGGCACAGTTGGAAAGCTGACTTTCTGCAGAAGAGGCACAGCTCAAGTTTTTTGCCCTCACTCTTCGGCTGTGGGAGCAGAGGCCAACCGTTCGTGCTCTACTCCCTGGGATGCTGGGCAGCCGAGCACGGGTGCCAAAGACGTTCCATTGTAATGGACTTTGAGTTGGGAAATCGAGGAGCGACATCAATGCGGATGGCACCGTTACAAAGCTGCCTTTCTGCAGAAGAGGCACAGCTCAAGTTTTTTGCCCTCACTCTTCGGCTGTGGGAGCAGAGGCCAAACGTTCGTGCTCTACTCCCTGGGAGGCTGGGCAGCCGAGCACGGGTGCCAAAGAGGTTCCATTGTAATGGACTTTGAGTTGGGAAATCGAGGAGCGACATCAATGCGGATGGCACCGTTACAAAGCTGCCTTTCTGCAGAAGAGGCACAGCTCAAGTTTTTTGCCCTGGCTCTTTAGCTGTGGGAGCAGAGGCCAACCGTTCGTGCTCTACTCCCTGGGATGCTGGGCAGCCGGGAAGTAGTGCCAAATAGGTTCCATTGTAATGGATTTTGAGTTGGGAAATGGAGGAGCGACCGCAATGCTGATGGCATCGTTGCCAAGCTGACTTTCTGCAGAAGAGGCACAGCTCAAGTTTTTTGCCCTGGCTCTTCGGCTGTGGCAGCAGAGGCCAACCGTTCGTGCTCTACTCCCTGGGATGCTGGGCAGCCGAGCACGGGTGCCAAAGAGGTTCCATTTTAATGGACTTTGAGTTGGGAAATGGAGGAGCGACAGCAATGCGGATGGCACCGTTGCAAAGCTGACTTTCTGCAGAAGAGGCACAGCTCAAGTTTTTTGCCCTGGCTCTTCGGCTGTGGGAGCAGAGGCCAACCATTCATGCTCTACTCCCTGGGATGCTGGGCAGCCGGGAAGGAGTGCCAAAGAGGTTCCATTGTAATGGACTTTGAGTTGGGAAATGGAGGAGCGACCGCAATGCTGATGGCACCGTTGCAAAGCTGACTTTCTGCAGAAGAGGCACAGCTCAAGTTTTTTGCCCTGGCTCTTCGGCTGTGGGAGCAGAGGCCAACCGTTCGTGCTCTACTCCCTGGGATGCTGGGCAGCCGAGCACAGGTGCCAAAGAGGTTCCATTGTAATGGACTTTGAGTTGGGAAATGGAGGAGCGACAGCAATGCGGATGGCACCGTTGCCAAGCTGACTTTCTGCAGAAGAGGCACAGCTCAAGTTTTTTGCCCTGGCTCTTCGGCTGTGGGAGCAGAGGCCAACCGTTCGTGCTCTACTCCCTGGGATGCTGGGCAGCCGAGCAGCGGTGCCAAAGAGGTTCCATTGTAATGGACTTTGAGTTGGGAAATGGAGGAGCGACAGCCATGCGGATGGCACTGTTGCAAAGCTGACTTTCTGCAGAAGAGGCACAGCTCAAGTTTTTTGCCCTGGCTCTTCGGCTGTGGGAGCAGAGGCCAACCATTCATGCTCTACTCCCTGGGATGCTGGGCAGCCGGGAAGGAGTGCCAAAGAGGTTCCATTGTAATGGATTTTGAGTTGGGAAATCGAGGTGCGACCGCAATGCTGATGGCACCGTTGCAAAGCTGACTTTCTGCAGAAGAGGCACAGCTCAAGTTTTTTGCCCTGGCTCTTCGGCTGTGGGAGCAGAGGCCAAGCGTTCGTGCTCTACTCCCTGGGATGCTGGGCAGCCGAGCACGGGTGCCAAAGAGGTTCCATTTTAATGGACTTTGAGTTGGGAAATGGAGGAGTGACAGCCATGCGGATGGCACCGTTGCAAAGCTGCCTTTCTGCAGAAGAGGCACAGCTCAAGTTTTTTGCCCTGGCTCTTCGGCTGTGGGAGCAGAGGCCAAGCATTTGTGCTCTACTCCCTGGGATGCTGGGCAGCCGAGCACGGGTGCCAAAGAGGTTCCATTGTAATGGACTTTGAGTTGGGAAATGGAGGAGCGACAGCAATGCAGATGGCACCGTTGCCAAGCTGATTTTCTGCAGAAGAGGCACAGCTCAAGTTTTTTGCCCTGGCTCTTCGGCTGTGGGATCAGAGGCCAACCATTCATGCTCTACTCCCTGGGATGCTGGGCAGCCGGGAAGGAGTGCCAAATAGGTTCCATTGTAATGGATTTTGAGTTGGGAAATGGAGGAGCGACAGCAATGCTGATGGCAGCGTTGCAAAGCTGACTTTCTGCAGAAGAGGCACAGCTCAAGTTTTTTGCCCTGGCTCTTCGGCTGTGGGAGCAGAGACCAACCGTTCGTGCTCTACTCCCTGGGATGCTGGGCAGCCGAGCACGGGTGCCAAAGAGGTTCCATTGTAATGGACTTTGAGTTGGGAAATGGAGGAGCGACAGCAATGCGGATGGCACCGTTGCCAAGCTGACTTTCTGCAGAAGAGGCACAGCTCAAGTTTTTTGCCCTGGCTCTTCGGCTGTGGGAGCAGAGGCCAACCGTTCGTGCTCTACTCCCTGGGATACTGGGCAGCCGAGCACGGGTGCCAAAGTGGTTCCATTGTAATGGACTTTGATTTGGGAAATGGAGGAGCGACAGCAATGCAGATGGTACCGTTGCAAAGCTGACTTTCTGCAGAAGAGGCACAGCTCAAGTTTTTTGCCCTGGCTCTTCGGCTGTGGGAGCAGAGCCCAACCGTTCGTGCTCTACTCCCTGGGATGCTGGGCAGCCGAGCACGGGTGCCAAAGATGTTCCATTGTAATGGACTTAGAGTTGGGAAATCGAGGAGTGACAGCAATGCTGATGGCACCGTTGCCAAGCTGACTTTCTGCAGAAGAGGCACAGCTCAAGTTTTTTGCCCTCGCTCTTCGGCTGTGGGAGCAGAGGCCAACCGTTCGTGCTCTACTCCCTGGGATGCTGGGCAGCCGAGCACGAGTGCCAAAGAGGTTCCATTTTAATGGACTTTGAGTTGGGAAATGGAGGAGCGACAGCAATGCGGATGGCACCGTTGCCAAGCTGACTTTCTGCAGAAGAGGCACAGCTCAAGTTTTTTGCCCTGGCTCTTCGGCTGTGGGAGCAGAGGCCAACCGTTCGTGCTCTACTCCCTGGGATGCTGGGCAGCCGAGCACGGGTGCCAAAGATGATCCATTGTAATGGACTTTGAGTTGGGAAATGGAGGAGCGACAGCAATGCGGATGGCACCGTTGCAAAGCTGCCTTTCTGCAGAAGAGGCACAGCTCAAGTTTTTTGCCCTGGCTCTTCGGCTGTGGGAGCAGAGGCCAACCGTTCGTGCTCTACTCCCTGGGATGCTGGGCAGCCGAGCACGGGTGCCAAAGAGGTTCCATTGTAATGGACTTTGAGTTGGGAAATGGAGGAGCGACTGCAATGCGGATGGCACCGTTGCAAAGCTGACTTTCTGCAGAAGAGGCACAGCTCAAGTTTTTTGCCCTGGCTCTTCGGCTGTGGGAGCAGAGGCCAACCATTCGTGCTCTACTCCCTGGGATGCTGGGCAGCCGAGCACGGGTGCCAAAGAGGTTCCATAGTAATGGACTTTGAGTTCGGAAATCGAGGAGCGACAGCCATGCGGATGGCACAGTTGGAAAGCTGACTTTCTGCAGAAGAGGCACAGATCAAGTTTTTTGCCCTCACTCTTCGGCTGTGGGAACAGAGGCCAACCGTTCGTGCTCTACTCCCTGGGATGCTGGGCAGCCGAGCACGGGTGCCAAAGAGGTTCCATTGTAATGGACTTTGAGTTGGGAAATCGAGGAGCGACATCAATGCGGATGGCACCGTTTCAAAGCTGCCTTTCTGCAGAAGAGGTACAGCTCAAGTTTTTTGCCCTCACTCTTCGGCTGTGGGAGGAGAGGCCAAACGTTCGTGCTCTACTCCCTGGGAGGCTGGGCAGCCGAGCACGGGTGCCAAAGAGGTTCCATTGTAATGGACTTTGAGTTGGGAAATCGAGGAGCGACATCAATGCGGATGGCACCGTTACAAAGCTGCCTTTCTGTAGAAGAGGCACAGCTCAAGTTTTTTGCCCTGGCTCTTTAGCTGTGGGAGCAGAGGCCAACCATTCGTGCTCTACTCCCTGGGATGCTGGGCAGCCGGGAAGTAGTGCCAAATAGGTTCCATTGTAATGGATTTTGAGTTGGGAAATGGAGGAGCGACCGCAATGCTGATGGCATCGTTGCCAAGCTGACTTTCTGCAGAAGAGGCACAGCTCAAGTTTTTTGCCCTGGCTCTTCGGCTGTGGCAGCAGAGGCCAACCGTTCGTGCTCTACTCCCTGGGATGCTGGGCAGCCGAGCACGGGTGCCAAAGAGGTTCCATTTTAATGGACTTTGAGTTGGGAAATGGAGGAGCGACAGCAATGCGGATGGCACCGTTGCAAAGCTGACTTTCTGCAGAAGAGGCACAGCTCAAGTTTTTTGCCCTGGCTCTTCGGCTGTGGGAGCAGAGGCCAACCATTCATGCTCTACTCCCTGGGATGCTGGGCAGCCGGGAAGGAGTGCCAAAGAGGTTCCATTGTAATGGACTTTGAGTTGGGAAATGGAGGAGCGACCGCAATGCGGATGGCACCGTTGCAAAGCTGACTTTCTGCAGAAGAGGCACAGCTCAAGTTTTTTGCCCTGGCTCTTTAGCTGTGGGAGCAGAGGCCAACCGTTCGTGCTCTACTCCCTGGGATGCTGGGCAGCCGAGCACGGGTGCCAAAGAGGTTCCATTGTAATGGACTTTGAGTTGGGAAATCGAGGAGCGACATCAATGCGGATGGCACCGTTACAAAGCTGCCTTTCTGCAGAAGAGGCACAGCTCAAGTTTTTTGCCCTCACTCTTCGGCTGTGGGAGCAGAGGCCAAACGTTCGTGCTCTACTCCCTGGGATGCTGGGCAGCCGAGCACGGGTGCCAAAGAGGTTCCATTGTAATGGACTTTGAGTTGGGAAATGGAGGAGCGACATCAATGCGGATGGCACCGTTGCAAAGCTGCCTTTCTGCAGAAGAGGCACAGCTCAAGTTTTTTGCCCTGGCTCTTTAGCTGTGGGAGCAGAGGCCAACCGTTCGTGCTCTACTCCCTGGGATGCTGGGCAGCCGGGAAGTAGTGCCAAATAGGTTCCATTGTAATGGACTTTGAGTTGGGAAATGGAGGAGCGACCGCAATGCGGATGGCACCGTTGCAAAGCTGACTTTCTGCAGAAGAGGCACAGCTCAAGTTTTTTGCCCTGGCTCTTCGGCTGTGGGAGCAGAGGCCAACCGTTCGTGCTCTACTCCCTGGGATGCTGGGCAGCCGAGCACAGGTGCCAAAGAGGTTCCATTGTAATGGACTTTGAGTTGGGAAATCGAGGAGCGACAGCAATGCGGATGGCACCGTTGCCAAGCTGACTTTCTGCAGAAGAGGCACAGCTCAAGTTTTTTGCCCTGGCTCTTCGGCTGTGGGAGCAGAGGCCAACCATTCGTGCTCTACTCCCTGGGATGCTGGGCAGCCGAGCACGGGTGCCAAAGAGGTTCCATAGTAATGGACTTTGAGTTCGGAAATCGAGGAGCGACAGCCATGCGGATGGCACAGTTGGAAAGCTGACTTTCTGCAGAAGAGGCACAGCTCAAGTTTTTTGCCCTCACTCTTCGGCTGTGGGAACAGAGGCCAACCGTTCGTGCTCTACTCCCTGGGATGCTGGGCAGCCGAGCACGGGTGCCAAAGAGGTTCCATTGTAATGGACTTTGAGTTGGGAAATGGAGGAGCGACAGCAATGCGGATGGCACTGTTGCAAAGCTGACTTTCTGCAGAAGAGGCACAGCTCAAGTTTTTTGCCCTGGCTCTTCGGCTGTGGCAGCAGAGGCCAACCATTCATGCTCTACTCCCTGGGATGCTGGGCAGCCGGGAAGGAGTGCCAAAGAGGTTCCATTGTAATGGATTTTGAGTTGGGAAATCGAGGTGCGACCGCAATGCTGATGGCACCGTTGCCAAGCTGACTTTCTGCAGAAGAGGCACAGCTCAAGTTTTTTGCCCTGGCTCTTCGGCTGTGGGAGCAGAGGCCAACCGTTCGTGCTCTACTCCCTGGGATGCTGGGCAGCCGAGCACGGGTGCCAAAGAGGTTCCATTGTAATGGACTTTGAGTTGGGAAATGGAGGAGCGACAGCCATGCGGATGGCACCGTTGCAAAGCTGCCTTTCTGCAGAAGAGGCACAGCTCAAGTTTTTTGCCCTGGCTCTTCGGCTGTGGGAGCAGAGGCCAAGCATTTGTGCTCTACTCCCTGGGATGCTGGGCAGCCGAGCACGGGTGCCAAAGAGGTTCCATTGTAATGGACTTTGAGTTGGGAAATGGAGGAGCGACAGCAATGCAGATGGCACCGTTGCCAAGCTGATTTTCTGCAGAAGAGGCACAGCTCAAGTTTTTTGCCCTGGCTCTTCGGCTGTGGGAGCAGAGGCCAACCATTCATGCTCTACTCCCTGGGATGCTGGGCAGCCGGGAAGGAGTGCCAAATAGGTTCCATTGTAATGGATTTTGAGTTGGGAAATGGAGGAGCGACAGCAATGCTGATGGCACCGTTGCAAAGCTGACTTTCTGCAGAAGAGGCACAGCTCAAGTTTTTTGCCCTGGCTCTTCGGCTGTGGGAGCAGAGACCAACCGTTCGTGCTCTACTCCCTGGGATGCTGGGCAGCCGAGCACGGGTGCCAAAGTGGTTCCATTGTAATGGACTTTGATTTGGGAAATGGAGGAGCGACAGCAATGCAGATGGTACCGTTGCAAAGCTGACTTTCTGCAGAAGAGGCACAGCTCAAGTTTTTTGCCCTGGCTCTTCGGCTGTGGGAGCAGAGCCCAACCGTTCGTGCTCTACTCCCTGGGATGCTGGGCAGCCGAGCACGGGTGCCAAAGATGTTCCATTGTAATGGACTTTGAGTTGGGAAATCGAGGAGTGACAGCAATGTGGATGGCACCGTTGCAAAGCTGACTTTCTGCAGAAGAGGCACAGCTCAAGTTTTTTGCCCTCGCTCTTCGGCTGTGGGAGCAGAGGCCAACCGTTCGTGCTCTACTCCCTGGGATGCTGGGCAGCCGAGCACGAGTGCCAAAGAGGTTCCATTTTAATGGACTTTGAGTTGGGAAATGGAGGAGCGACAGCAATGCGGATGGCACCGTTGCCAAGCTGACTTTCTGCAGAAGA
This sequence comes from Psittacula echo, assembly GCF_963264785.1. Lineage (NCBI taxonomy): Eukaryota > Metazoa > Chordata > Aves > Psittaciformes > Psittacidae > Psittacula > Psittacula echo. The sequence continues at coordinate 2,199,889 of NC_137748.1, forward strand.
GGCACAGCTCAAGTTTTTTGCCCTTGCTCTTCGGCTGTGGGAGCAGAGGCCAACCGTTCGTGCTCTACTCCCTGGGATGCTGGGCAGCCGAGCACGGGTGCCAAAGATGATCCATTGTAATGGACTTTGAGTTGGGAAATGGAGGAGCGACAGCAATGCGGATGGCACCGTTGCAAAGCTGCCTTTCTGCAGAAGAGGCACAGCTCAAGTTTTTTGCCCTGGCTCTTCGGCTGTGGGAGCAGAGGCCAACCGTTCGTGCTCTACTCCCTGGGATGCTGGGCAGCCGAGCACGGGTGCCAAAGAGGTTCCATTGTAATGGACTTTGAGTTGGGAAATGGAGGAGCGACTGCAATGCGGATGGCACCGTTGCAAAGCTGACTTTCTGCAGAAGAGGCACAGCTCAAGTTTTTTGCCCTGGCTCTTCGGCTGTGGGAGCAGAGGCCAACCGTTCGTGCTCTACTCCCTGGGATGCTGGGCAGCCGAGCACGGGTGCCAAAGAGGTTCCATAGTAATGGACTTTGAGTTCGGAAATGGAGGAGCGACAGCAATGCGGATGGCACCGTTGCAAAGCTGACTTTCTGCAGAAGAGGCACAGCTCAAGTTTTTTGCCCTGGCTCTTCGGCTGTGGCAGCAGAGGCCAACCGTTCGTGCTCTACTCCCTGGGATGCTGGGCAGCCGAGCACGGGTGCCAAAGAGGTTCCATTGTAATGGACTTTGAGTTGGGAAATGGAGGAGCGACAGCAATGCTGATGGCACCGTTGCAAAGCTGACTTTGTGCAGAAGAGGCACAGCTCAAGTTTTTTGCCCTGGCTCTTCGGCTGTGGGAGCAGAGGCCAACCGTTCGTGCTCTACTCCCTGGGATGCTGGGCAGCCGAGCACGGGTGCCAAAGAGGTTCCATTGTAATGGACTTTGAGTTGGGAAATGGAGGAGCGACAGCCATGCGGATGGCACTGTTGCAAAGCTGCCTTTCTGCAAAAGAGGCACAGCTCAAGTTTTTTGCCCTGGCTCTTCGGCTGTGGGAGCAGAGGCCAAGCATTTGTGCTCTACTCCCTGGGATGCTGGGCAGCCGAGCACGGGTGCCAAAGAGGTTCCATTGTAATGGACTTTGAGTTGGGAAATGGAGGAGCGACAGCAATGCGGATGGCACCGTTGCCAAGCTGATTTTCTGCAGAAGAGGCACAGCTCAAGTTTTTTGCCCTGGCTCTTCGGCTGTGGGAGCAGAGGCCAAACATTCATGCTCTACTCCCTGGGATGCTGGGCAGCCGGGAAGGAGTGCCAAAGAGGTTCCATTGTAATGGATTTTGAGTTGGGAAATCGAGGTGCGACCGCAATGCTGATGGCACCGTTGCAAAGCTGACTTTCTGCAGAAGAGGCACAGCTCAAGTTTTTTGCCCTGGCTCTTCGGCTGTGGGAGCAGAGACCAACCGTTCGTGCTCTACTCCCTGGGATGCTGGGCAGCCGAGCACGGGTGCCAAAGAGGTTCCATTGTAATGGACTTTGAGTTGGGAAATGGAGGAGCGACAGCAATGCGGATGGCACCGTTGCAAAGCTGACTTTCTGCAGAAGAGGCACAGCTCAAGTTTTTTGCCCTGGCTCTTCGGCTGTGGGAGCAGAGCCCAGCCGTTCGTGCTCTACTCCCTGGGATGCTGGGCAGCCGAGCACGGGTGCCAAAGAGGTTCCATTGTAATGGACTTAGAGTTGGGAAATCGAGGAGTGACAGCAATGTGGATGGCACCGTTGCCAAGCTGACTTTCTGCAGAAGAGGCACAGCTCAAGTTTTTTGCCCTGGCTCTTCGGCTGTGGGAGCAGAGCCCAGCCGTTCGTGCTCTACTCCCTGGGATGCTGGGCAGCCGAGCACGGGTGCCAAAGAGGTTCCATTGTAATGGACTTAGAGTTGGGAAATCGAGGAGTGACAGCAATGTGGATGGCACCGTTGCCAAGCTGACTTTCTGCAGAAGAGGCACAGCTCAAGTTTTTTGCCCTGGCTCTTCGGCTGTGGGAGCAGAGGCCAACCGTTCGTGCTCTACTCCCTGGGATGCTGGGCAGCCGAGCACGGGTGCCAAAGAGGTTCCATTGTAATGGACTTTGAGTTGGGAAATGGAGGAGCGACAGCAATGCGGATGGCACCGTTGCCAAGCTGACTTTCTGCAGAAGAGGCACAGCTCAAGTTTTTTGCCCTGGCTCTTCGGCTGTGGGAGCAGAGGCCAACCGTTCGTGCTCTACTCCCTGGGATGCTGGGCAGCCGAGCACGGGTGCCAAAGATGTTCCATTGTAATGGACTTAGAGTTGGGAAATCGAGGAGTGACAGCAATGCGGATGGCACCGTTGCAAAGCTGACTTTCTGCAGAAGAGGCACAGCTCAAGTTTTTTGCCCTGGCTCTTCGGCTGTGGCAGCAGAGGCCAACCGTTCGTGCTCTACTCCCTGGGATGCTGGGCAGCCGAGCACAGGTGCCAAAGAGGTTCCATTGTAATGGACTTTGAGTTGGGAAATGGAGGAGCGACTGCAATGCGGATGGCACCGTTGCAAAGCTGCCTTTCTGCAGAAGAGGCACAGCTCAAGTTTTTTGCCCTGGCTCTTCGGCTGTGGCAGCAGAGGCCAACCGTTCGTGCTCTACTCCCTGGGATGCTGGACAGCTGAGCACGGGTGCCAAAGAGGTTCCATTGTAATGGACTTTGAGTTGGGAAATGGAGGAGCGACTGCAATGCGGATGGCACCGTTGCAAAGCTGCCTTTCTGCAGAAGAGGCACAGCTCAAGTTTTTTGCCCTGGCTCTTCGGCTGTGGCAGCAGAGGCCAACCGTTCCTGCTCTACTCCCTGGGATGCTGGGCAGCCGAGCACGGGTGCCAAAGTGGTTCCATTGTAATGGACTTTGAGTTGGGAAATGGAGGAGCGACAGCAATGCGGATGGCACCGTTGCAAAGCTGACTTTCTGCAGAAGAGGCACAGCTCAAGTTTTTTGCCCTGGCTCTTCGGCTGTGGCAGCAGAGGCCAACCGTTCGTGCTCTACTCCCTGGGATGCTGGGCAGCCGAGCACGGGTGCCAAAGAGGTTCCATTGTAATGGACTTTGAGTTGGGAAATGGAGGAGCGACAGCAATGCGGATGGCACCGTTGCAAAGCTGACTTTCTGCAGAAGAGGCACAGCTCAAGTTTTTTGCCCTGGCTCTTCGGCTGTGGGAGCAGAGGCCAACCGTTCGTGCTCTACTCCCTGGGATGCTGGGCAGCCGAGCACGGGTGCCAAAGAGGTTCCATTGTAATGGACTTTGAGTTGGGAAATGGAGGAGCGACAGCAATGCGGATGGCACCGTTGCAAAGCTGACTTTCTGCAGAAGAGGCACAGCTCAAGTTTTTTGCCCTGGCTCTTCGGCTGTGGGAGCAGAGGCCAACCATTGGTGCTCTACTGCCTGTGTGGTGTGCAGCCGAGAAGTTGTTCCAAAGAGGTTCCATTGTAATGGACTTAGAGTTGGGAAATCGAGGAGTGACAGCAATGTGGATGGCACCGTTGCCAAGCTGACTTTCTGCAGAAGAGGCACAGCTCAAGTTTTTTGCCCTGGCTCTTCGGCTGTGGGAGCAGAGGCCAACCGTTCGTGCTCTACTCCCTGGGATGCTGGGCAGCCGAGCACGGGTGCCAAAGAGGTTCCATTGTAATGGACTTTGAGTTGGGAAATGGAGGAGCGACAGCAATGCGGATGGCACCGTTGCCAAGCTGACTTTCTGCAGAAGAGGCACAGCTCAAGTTTTTTGCCCTGGCTCTTCGGCTGTGGGAGCAGAGGCCAACCGTTCGTGCTCTACTCCCTGGGATGCTGGGCAGCCGAGCACGGGTGCCAAAGATGATCCATTGTAATGGACTTTGAGTTGGGAAATGGAGGAGCGACAGCAATGCGGATGGCACCGTTGCAAAGCTGACTTTCTGCAGAAGAGGCACAGCTCAAGTTTTTTGCCCTGGCTCTTCGGCTGTGGCAGCAGAGGCCAACCGTTCGTGCTCTACTCCCTGGGATGCTGGGCAGCCGAGCACGGGTGCCAAAGAGGTTCCATTGTAATGGACTTTGAGTTGGGAAATGGAGGAGCGACTGCAATGCGGATGGCACCGTTGCAAAGCTGCCTTTCTGCAGAAGAGGCACAGCTCAAGTTTTTTGCCCTGGCTCTTCGGCTGTGGCAGCAGAGGCCAACCGTTCGTGCTCTACTCCCTGGGATGCTGGACAGCTGAGCACGGGTGCCAAAGAGGTTCCATTGTAATGGACTTTGAGTTGGGAAATGGAGGAGCGACTGCAATGCGGATGGCACCGTTGCAAAGCTGACTTTCTGCAGAAGAGGCACAGCTCAAGTTTTTTGCGCTCGCTCTTCGGCTGTGGGAGCAGAGGCCAACCGTTCCTGCTCTACTCCCTGGGATGCTGGGCAGCCGAGCACGGGTGCCAAAGTGGTTCCATTGTAATGGACTTTGAGTTGGGAAATGGAGGAGCGACAGCAATGCGGATGGCACCGTTGCAAAGCTGACTTTCTGCAGAAGAGGCACAGCTCAAGTTTTTTGCCCTGGCTCTTCGGCTGTGGCAGCAGAGGCCAACCGTTCGTGCTCTACTCCCTGGGATGCTGGGCAGCCGAGCACGGGTGCCAAAGAGGTTCCATTGTAATGGACTTTGAGTTGGGAAATGGAGGAGCGACAGCAATGCGGATGGCACCGTTGCAAAGCTGACTTTCTGCAGAAGAGGCACAGCTCAAGTTTTTTGCCCTGGCTCTTCGGCTGTGGCAGCAGAGGCCAACCGTTCGTGCTCTACTCCCTGGGATGCTGGGCAGCCGAGCACGGGTGCCAAAGAGGTTCCATTGTAATGGACTTTGAGTTGGGAAATGGAGGAGCGACAGCAATGCGGATGGCACCGTTGCAAAGCTGACTTTCTGCAGAAGAGGCACAGCTCAAGTTTTTTGCCCTGGCTCTTCGGCTGTGGGAGCAGAGGCCAACCATTGGTGCTCTACTGCCTGTGTGGTGTGCAGCCGAGAAGTTGTTCCAAAGAGGTTCCATTGTAATGGACTTTGAGTTGGGAAATGGAGGAGCGACAGCAAAGCGGATGGCACCGTTGCCAAGCTGATTTTCTGCAGAAGAGGCACAGCTCAAGTCTTTTGCCCTGGCTCTTCGGCTGTGGGAGCAGAGGCCAACCGTTCGTGCTCTACTCCCTGGGATGCTGGGCAGCCGAGCACGGGTGCCAAAGAGGTTCCATTGTAATGGACTTTGAGTTGGGAAATGGAGGAGCGACAGCAATGCGGATGGCACCGTTGCAAAGCTGACTTTCTGCAGAAGAGGCACAGCTCAAGTCTTTTGCCATGGCTCTTCGGCTGTGGGAGCAGAGGCCAACCGTTCGTGCTCTACTCCCTGGGATGCTGGGCAGCCGAGCACGGGTGCCAAAGAGGTTCCATTGTAATGGACTTTGAGTTGGGAAATGGAGGAGCGACAGCAATGCGGATGGCACCGTTGCAAAGCTGACTTTCTGCAGAAGAGGCACAGCTCAAGTTTTTTGCCCTGGCTCTTCAGCTGTGGGAGCAGAGGCCAACCGTTCGTGCTCTACTCCCTGGTATGATGGGCAGCCGAGCACGGGTGCCAAAGAGGTTCCATTGTAATGGACTTTGAGTTGGGAAATGGAGGAGCGACAGCAATGCAGATGGCACCGTTGCAAAGCTGACTTTCTGCAGAAGAGGCACAGCTCAAGTTTTTTGCCCTGGCTCTTCGGCTGTGGGAGCAGAGGCCAACCGTTCGTGCTCTACTCCCTGGGATGCTGGGCAGCCGAGCACGAGTGCCAAAGAGGTTCCATTGTAATGGACTTCGAGTTGGGAAATGGAGGAGCGACAGCAATGCGGATGGCACCGTTGCAAAGCTGCCTTTCTGCAGAAGAGGCACAGCTCAAGTTTTTTGCCCTGGCTCTTCGGCTGTGGGAACAGAGGCCAACCGTTCGTGCTCTACTCCCTGGGATGCTGGGCAGCCGAGCACGGGTGCCAAAGAGGTTCCATTGTAATGGACTTTGAGTTGGGAAATGGAGGAGCGACTGCAATGCGGATGGCACCGTTGCAAAGCTGACTTTCTGCAGAAGAGGCACAGCTCAACTTTTTTGCCCTGGCTCTTCGGCTGTGGGAACAGAGGCCAACCGTTCGTGCTCTACTCCCTGGGATGCTGGGCAGCCGAGCACGGGTGCCAAAGAGGTTCCATTGTAATGGACTTTGAGTTGGGAAATGGAGGAGCGACAGCAATGCGGATGGCACCGTTGCCAAGCTGACTTTCTGCAGAAGAGGCACAGCTCAAGTTTTTTGCCCTGGCTCTTCGGCTGTGGGAGCAGAGGCCAACCGTTCGTGCTCTACTCCCTGGGATGCTGGGCAGCCGAGCAGCGGTGCCAAAGAGGTTCCATTGTAATGGATTTTGAGTTGGGTAATCGAGGAGCGAGAGCCATGCGGATGGCACCGTTGCAAAGCTGACTTTCTGCAGAAGAGGCACAGCTCAAGTTTTTTGCCATGGCTCTTTGGCTGTTGGATTAGAGGCCAAACATTCGTGCTCTTCTCACAGGTATGCTGGAAATTCGCGTGCGTGCCCCGCAAAATTTTAACTTAAATGAAATTTGATATGTATAAGCGAGGAGCGACAACAATGCAGGTGACACCGTTGCAAAGCTGACTGTCTGCTGAATAGTCACAGCTCAAATTTTTTTCCTTGCTCCTTGGCTTTGGCACCAGAGGCGAAACATTTGTGCTCTACTCACTCGGATGATGGTCAGCCGAGAGTAGAAGGTGCAGATGTTTGGAATCAAATGATTTTTCATTTGGGAAACTGAGACCTCTTCCAGCATCTATTACCTCACCAGCACTCCTGGAGCTGCAAGCATAGGATAAGAGGCCCTCCTTGTTTCAGCATGGGTGGATCATCTGCTCTCCTGAAGGCTTGGTTTCATCCCAAGCAAAGCTGAAGCCATTCTGGAAGCCAAGAGATGCATTCGGAGACAACCCTTTGGGACCAAGCCACAAGCCCTGACACCTGGGTAGGTCAGGATGGGGTATGTCCCACTGAGGTTATTTCCTTTGGGGCAGAGGAGGCTGCTGATAAGGGTCCTGAGCCCCTTATCACACTGATGTCTCCTGAAGCAGGTCTCAGATCTGGAAGACTGAAGCTAGATGCAGAGGTGTCTTGCAGAATGGTGCTCAGCAGGCAAAGCCCATACAACACAGTGCAAACCCATGCCTCAGTTTCTCCAGGAGGCTCAGCAGGAGACTTGAGCAGCCTAAAAGCAGAAGTTTCCCAAGGAAGCTTTTTGCCTGGCAGGGAAGCTCAGCCATGGTTTCCGCAGGTGCTCTGCTGGTGCTGTGATGGGAGCAGGCTCTTGGGGACTGCAAGGTGCCAAACCATTTCCAAAGAAACCTGGAAAACCTGTACAACCCTTGGTGCACATCCCTATGGGAGCATCTCTGAGCTGGGAGGTGACTCTTGGCCATGCGACCGACCCATCACCGCTCCTTGCAGATGCCCATATCTGCATCACAGTGTGATGCACACACTTCTGATGCCTTCAGCTCCGCTCCCCAGGGAGCAGCCAAAGAAGCCTTTTCTCCAGGGCTGAGCAGATAGGTCTCTGATGGGACCTGTCAGAGCCGTGCTTGTACTTCTGATCTATAGATCTCCTCCAAACGGGAGACATCCAGCCCTTTGAAAATGTCATTAGAGTGGCCGGGAGCTTCCTGTCTCCTGCTGCCAGGAGAGGAGAAAAGCCATTTAACTGTACCTGCAGCGACAAACATCAGCAGGAGGGAGCAGCATGAGAGACGGCATTGGAATTATGGGATGCTGTAGTTATCTGCAGGTTTGGAAGTGCTGGAATGGCAACACATCACAAACAAGAGGCATCTTGCAGAAAGCTACCAATGAGCCCATTGGCCTGTAAGCCACCCCAAGATTTCCTCTCCCTTCCCACCTCCTACCCCTTCCAGGAACGTTGCCAGCCTAGGAAGGTATAGACAGGGTTAAACATACAGGAATGGTCCAAAGCTGTGGGCAGAAATGATGTGTCTGAGCCAGGATGGAGGAAAGAGAATGATGGCCCAGCTTGGCTTTAAAGCTATAAACCCTCCATCTGATGGACAGTGCATTGTGCTTGTGGCAGTGGAGCAGGTCCTGGCTCTGGCAGTGGGGATGTTTGCCCAGGACAGCCTGGCTGGGAGGTGGGATGAAAGCTCACATCCTCCATAAAGAATCAGATCATGAGTTTTCCTCTCCCTCCATTCAGTCTCTGGATGGCAGGTTTGCTCCTTTGGTGGCTCTTGGTTTGCTGGGGATATAGCACAGGGCAGTCAGGACCCCCAAGCTTTGACCCTGGATGATAGGACTGAAGTTGGAGAGCAGCTCCATGGTGGGTTTCATGTGTTAATCAAATAGAGGAGCTAAATCAGATTCCAGCTGTGTGTGCTGGAGAGGCTCTTGTGAGCCTGCCCCAGTCCCAGCCTGGGATACAAGGTCCCACTTTGCCTCTCCCAACCCCATTAACATCAAGGGTTAACGCAGGTTATCTGAAGCACCTACAACCTCATCAAGAGCACAGGCTCTGTAGGTCATTAATTTTGGAATTACTTGATAACTTTAAATACAATCAAGTAACCAGCAGGAACCTGTAATTATTATTTATGTGCATGGTGCTTACCAAATTACAGCGCTCTCCAAGGCTCTGTGTGATGAACAAATTAATTCTGCAGCGGAAGAGCTTGACCAGAAAGATGTTTGTGTCTGAATTTCCTTCTTAAACATTGCTGGATGAAGTGAAAGTCGAGTTTAATTGGCCCTCCCTCCTGCTGGGAAGCACATTACAGCTTTATTCTGCCTTCCCTCAGCTGGCGAGAGGGAGCATCACAAGCAACAGAGGAGTTTCTCTAGCCGTGATGGTACTTGAATGGGAGACCCACACAGGGTGCTCCTCACTCCCCTTTAGATGAGATGGTGTTGGTACCCTCATCCTATCAAGCTGTGGGCATGTGGACTTGGGGTAGAGAGGAGACAAAAAGCCACTAGCTGCCCCCAGTGCCTCTGGCCAGTAGGATGCTGATCCCACTGCAGTGTGGAGATGCTTCCATGGGAAGCGGAAGCTTCCCATGCTGGGGTTGTGTTTTCCAAACGATAAACGTGCCCCAAAAGCCCTTGTGAGAGGAATCAAAGTAATTTTAATCAAACCAGGCTGCGAATACACACACTTCTCCAGGTACACAAAGCAAAGTCATGTCAGTCAGAAAAGACCACCAACAGAAGGAAAAACCAGGGAAGTGAACACAGATGCTTCTGGTTGAAATTCTTTCTTTGGTTTTGCAATTTCCATCTTCTTTTCCACCCAAAACGACCCCGCTTTAGGAAAATCCAAATTGGAAGTGAAGCACATTGCTTTTTTGGTAACATCACTTGTATAGATGATGAAAACAGGCTCCCTGGGGCAATTCCCCTCCTCTGTAGCCAGCAGATCTTTATTAATCAAACTGGCCCATAGTGGGAACACACAAATCTACACCTTGTAGAGCATCAGCTGTGGGAGCTCCCAGTTTTCCCATTGAATAACTCTGGAGGTCTTTTTCTCACCCATATATTGAATAAGGGGCAGTTTATGGGACTGTTGGTGATGGATGAGCTGGTACAAGGATGAAAACCTGCCCCATGTGCAGCGGATGGTCCTCATTGTGGTCACTGTGTCATAGCTGTTGCAGCTCTCGGCATGTTACCAGAGGCAATGGTTCTGGTTTTGCCTGCACCATTGACATGCAAGGAGGAAATCCCAATGGGAGGGAAATGGGAGGAATTTGCTATGAACTATTGAGCTTCTGAAGTGCTTGAAGAGAGAATCGGAGGTTTTTGCCTATGCCTTCTATAAAAAAAGGAAGATTTTATTCCTTTCTGGTGGTGCCTCCTGAGGAAATCTCAGACCATGACAATTCCCAAATGCTCAACTCTCCCTAGGGCAGGAAACACTTATATCTGTTCTTTATAGCAGGGAAACTGAGGCACAGGAACATGAAGGGATTTGTACCAGACCCAGTGGCAACATCCCTGGGATGCAGAGAGCAGACTTGATCCATAACCCCTCTGGCACCTTCTTCCTGCCCGACATCCCCAGACCTCACGTGGCTCCACCTCGCATGGACCTCTCTGCTCAGCTGCTTTGGGTGATCACATGAAACAGGACATCAGGGACTTGGCAGCAGCACGGGAGACGCGGTGATGTCCCCAGCACGGGGAGGGAGGCTGCTGCTCCTCCAAGGCACTTAACCCTGCACAGGAATGATTTGGCCCCATTCCCTGTGTGAGAGCAAGGAGCAGCTTTGGCACTGAGCATGGGTGAGAGCAGGGCAGGGAGGAGGGGAGCAAAGCCATGTCCCTACTGTAGCTGCCTTTGGGGAGCTCAGGCACCTTTTCGCTGCTGTTCTTCCTCATTTTTCCACCCTCCAGACAGGGACACAGGGTCAGGGGCTTTGCAAAGACCTACAGATCCATTTAGGCTAGGCTGGGCCAAAGGATAACCTAAACCTCATGCCTCCCTTCAGACTTAGCCGCCTCCATGTGGTTGTTCAGAGCCCCTAGCATCCATCCCTGCACCCTGCATTATTCCCTCCCCTCTCCCACCCCGCTGCTCTGCCTCAGATCCTTGGTGTTGAGATGAGAAATGACCTGGTCAGACCAAACAGCAGTTACAGGACATCCTGGGGATGTAGCAATGAGCTGGAGAAGGGCTCAAATAACCCCAGTAGTACAAAACCACAGCCACATAAAGCAATCCATCCACGGCTCTCCATCCATCCCATGTCAGCCCGGAGGGCTTTGAACTCTCCACAGAGGGTTATGCCCCTTCCCAACAGCCTCCCACTGGAAGGCTGACCCAGCTTCCCAAGGGGTCAGCCCCATAAGCTGTCCCAGCAGGGTCCTGGTGTCCTGTCACCTCAAAGCTGTGACAATGATGGGACACGGGGCAGTGCACCCAGGGTGGCTGCTGCAACCTCTCCAGGCTTCTCTGGCTCCTTCTGCCACCCAGCAGGTCACACCACTGCCAGGGAGGTGACAAAGCAGCCTCTCAGCTGTCCTATTCTACAGGTCTGACCCAGTGAATAGGGCAGGAGCCTCTAGGGTTTCCCATAGAAAGTTAATGCACCCTCTGCTGCAGCGGGTGCAGCAGGACCCAGCTCCTGTGCTGTGCCATGTCAGGGTCCCTCGCAGCGTGGACACCAGCTCCCCATCCTGTCCGGAACCTCGCTCCAGGCTCAGACAGCCGTGGACTGCTTGATGCTGTGGAAGCTGACGCGGGTTGGGGAGGTGGGGATGGACATGGCCCGAGCCACACGGGCACGGATGGAGTGCTTGTCCTGCCACCGGTGCCATCGCTTCCGTACAGCCGATCGGACCTGCGGGTACAAGACACAGGAGGGGACAGTCAATCACTGCACAGCTCTCAGAAGTTGCACAAGGGCACCTGCCAACCTCAGTCTTTCAACTGAAGTCTGATGAGGAATGGCTGAAGGACCTGAGGGGGTTCAGTTTGGAGAAGAGAAGGCTCAGGGGGGACCTATAACTACTTAAAAGGAGGATGGAGCCAGGAGGGTCTGGGCTCTGCTCCCAAGGAACAAAGGATGGGACAAGAGGAAACGGCCTCAAGCTGAACCAGGGCAGGTTTAGATGGAGCTGAGGAACAATTCCTTCCCCAAACGGTGCTCAGGCATTGGAACCAGCTGCCCAGGGCAGGGCTGCAGTCACTGTCCCTTCAAGTGTTCACACACCATGGAGACGAGGCCTCAGTGCCATGGGTTAGTGGTGGCCTTGGCAGTGCTTGGGAACGGTTGCTCTGGATGAGCTGAAAGGTCTTTTCCAACCCAGCTGATTCCATGATTCTACTAAAAAATGCTACCGAAACCTGGCTCCTAGAGGCAGGGAGGGCCATGGGAGTCCCTGTCACCTCCCAGGGCACACAGCCTTGTTTGATGTGATGCTGGTGAAAAGCAGCCCTTGCAGCTGCGAAGGGAGATGAACCTGAACAAAGGTGCCTCTGAGCTCAAAACTGAAACAAGAGAGAGAAATGAATCTGAGCAGGGGCTCTGCAGCTTCTTACGTGCTGCATTGGATGCTGCAAGGGGCTGGGAGAGATGCGAGCAGCAGTCACCTGATAGCCCTGGTCCTGTCCCTTCTTCTCCTGCATCAATTATACATGGTTTGGTAACAAAGCAAGCTTGTCTGGAGCAAACTCTCCTGAACCAGCAAGCTTACAAGAGCATTTGGGAGGAGGCAGAGGAGAAAGCTCAGGATCAGCCTCAGGATCAACCTCTACCCTCACCTCCTGCTTTCTGCTGTCTGTGTTTTGGGTCAGAGCCTGGGAAGTGCTGCTGTCCATGTGCCAGGTACCCATGTGTGCCTGCTTGCAAGGAGCAGCGTGGACCCCCCTGAACACCCCCAGCCCCTGGTGCTCACCTCGCTGTTCAGGAAGCAGTAGAAGACAGAGACGAAGAAGCCCTGGAAGGAGACAAGCAACAGAGTCACTGTGGAGCTGTGGCCAGTGGGCACCCCCAGGCTCAGGAGCTTTGGAGCAGCCCTGGGGTTTGCGGGTGTCTGGTTCTGGGAGGAGCGGGGTGAGGCATCAGCAAGGATGGGCTCCTCCACATCCCTTGGTAGGGGACGGGGATGGAAGCTTGTGCTGAGGACCATACCTGGAAGGACTCCAGAAAGGAGTTGAAGTAGATGAAGACAATCCTGGAGATCTCGTCCTCCCCCGGGTTGACAAAGAAGAGCATGTAGGTGATCCCCAGCAAGGGCAGCAGCACCAGCGTGGCCTTGACTGCTTTCCTGGGGGGAAAACATGGACCTGAGCTGCTGCAATGCAGCCCTAGGAATAAAGACTCTCAGCACCAGCATGGCTGGGACTGGTCTGGCTGGGTCTGGAGAGGATGGAGCAGCATTGAGCTGTTTTCTAATGTGATCCCCAAGTGACTTAGGCTGGTTTGAGCACTGGGCACCTTCTGTGGTTGCTCCATCCAGAAAAAGGCAGTGCAGAGTGGAGGCCTGACCTTGAGCTGGCATGAAATGGCTGCTTGGCTGCTCTGAGGCTCGATTAAAAAGGAATTAAAGAGGGTAAAATAATTCACACACTTCAACATGGGTTTATGAGAAACGGAGCTAATTAATTTGATATCTTTTCTTGATGAGATTACAAGTGTGGTTTCTGAAAAGCCATGGTGCTGATACAGGAGAGCGTGGGATGGATCAGGGCTTGGCATCTCATCCACTTGGATTAGGGAACAAGAAAATGCTGAGTCAAGCTTTTGCTTAAAGATTCTGTGAATGGATAGATTCCAACATTAGCTGAATGCAGGAAAGTCATCCCTGGTAGGGGTGGGCAGGGACAAGGCCTGGGGCCCGTGTTGCATCGCTGATCTGGAGGAAAGCCACAGGGCATGAGCATCTTCAGGATGGCAAAGTATGGGACAGCACAAGCACCGGTGTAGCTTCTCCAAGGCAGCAGCCATGGTAGCAGGGGATCTATCACTTTTAACCAGAAGCCATCATCTAAGGTGAGCACAAGTCCCCCAAGGGCTGTCCCTTGCCTCACTCAAGCAGGTCTGCACACTCGATAACTGACTTGAAAACCCAGAAGTCTCTCAAGACTCCAAGGCCAACCAGCCTCTTTCAATAACCTTTATCTTTGTTGAATCATTCATCCCAGCTCAGCACCCCGTGATGAGGAAAGCTGGCTTTTCCCTAGTGACTGCATCTGAATTTTTCCATTCTCAGCTGAAAAAGCCACCTTCCACCAGACACCTGCTTCTCTTGACCCAGCACACAGTGAGATTCCCTGATTGCTGCCCCCAAAATGAAATGAAATGGAGAGAAGCACTGATGAAGACCAAAGTGTCTTCTCCAGGTTTGGGTACTCCGGAGAGCTGCTCTGACCAGGCATCTCCCAAATATTCCAGAGCAGGGAAGGGTTAAATATTACTGCCTGGTGCTGCCAAGTGTGCTGCCTTCTCCTCACTGCTTCGTGAGGAGGTGTTCGGGCTGACATCGATTCATTGCTTCTTCCTCCATCTTTGCTTTGCTGTCAAGCAGAGATTTAATTCTCACCTTTGCGCCAGGATTTGCAGCTCTGAACCCGGTGACCTGATGGGGTCCCACCAGAACAGGGTTTTGCACAGAACCTCCACTCCCAACAGCTCCAGATACAGCCATCCATGTTCTCCATCACTGGCCAGGGTTTCTGAACAACCCCAGATACAATGGCCACGTGCCTCCAAAAAGCATTTGAGGAGCTCTTAGATGTCTCTGCGTGCTCCCATTCCCTTGATATTTGATGAGGCTGTTCCTGTCCCTCCCAGTCATGCTAATGCATGGGTCTGTTTTCTGCAGGGTCACTAATGCTTTTACCTGTACTGGATGGTCTCTGACGTGGTTGAAGCTCGGAGCTTTGTCATGAGGATTCGGACGATGTTGAAGAGAAAGATGAAGTTGATCTGGAAGGAAAAGGGCTCCTGGTTAGTGTCTGCTCTCCCAGGGTTCCCTCCCAATTCCTCAGCAGAGGCTGTGCCAGGGGAAATGGGAATGTTTCCTGTTGAATCTCATCTATGGCCTTCCGCGCACTGGAACAAGACCTTGGATGTTTTTAGAACACCTTAGCGCTAGGGTTTAGGGGTTTGATGAAGGCCAAGGGCACACCAGGAGGCTGAAGAGGAAGGATAAGTGTTAGAGAAAGGGCTGAAGGTGAAAACATGTGGAGGAGGAATATCTGCAGCTGAAGGGGTTTTGGGAGAGTGGCTGCTGTCACAGCAAGCTTGGATGCTCTCCTGGCTGCCGACCTGATAAATGAGGGCATGGGAACGTGGCATCGGGAGCTGAGCTCAATTGCCACCAATTAGAAGTGGCCTGGCTACCTGATGGGCTGGGAAATGAGGAGCAGGCTCAATTATTCACTGAGGCTGCTTGGTGCTGCTGATTAACACTCCCTTGGGGTTTCTCAGCATTGGGCAAGGAGAGAGGAAAAATCATGAGGCTTGCCTCCTGCAAGCGCATGTTGGATGCCTGGCACTGCTGCTTGTGACTTGCCACCAGTGCTCTTCTTTGTCCCTTCCCAAAGGGGCAAAGCCCCAGCAGATGATGCTCCATCTGAGCGCTGGTTCAAGCACCGCTGCTCAGCCAAGGGCCAGGAGAAAAGTGATGTGGATCAAGGAATGAAGTGCCCAGGCTTCTGCAAATGCCTGGTAAAGCACCCACCTGCACCCAAATAGTGCCAGGGCAGGGATGCTGCCAGGAGGGACTTAGTGATGCATGTGGAGGTCTGCTGATAGGAGCACCCTTATCAGGGTGATGTCTCCCTTTCAAACCCACCCCAAGCGAGCAGGATTCATGCATGCTATTTCTTATTGTGGGTTAGGTGCTCAAATTTGCTTAAGATGCAGTTTGGGTGAGGAGAGCTGGGCTTGTAGGTCCAGCTGCAGGAGGACCCTACTCAGGAACAGCCTTATCCCATGTACAGATGGGAAGGACCCTTTATTTAGCAAGCAAGGCCACTTTGCTCTTACCAGAAGCACCAGAATCATGGGGCCTTGATAAATGTAGTCCGTATAAACTCCTGCTCTCTTCCCAAACCAGCACCTGCAAGGCAAGGACAAGCAGTGCTGGGGACAAGCCAGCAGCGTGAGTGACCTGGATTTGCACAATCTCTGTGAGTCACTATAGGGTGAATGCACAATGTGAACTGCTGTAGACACTGTGGAATAGGTTCCCCCCCAAAGGTAGGGGTACAGGGGGCTTGTAAGGGTGGTTTTGGGCCCCATATGGGTGTGGGAACTGGCTATTGTAAGAGAAGCAGGGACAACCTCACACATGCACATGTCCAGGTTGGCTCTGTCCCCAGCAACCCCTGGGGAAGCTCCTGGGAGCACCTTGTTGGGTTTTGTTAAATCACTGCTGTGCCTGTACGTGTAGCACAAGGCTCTGGAAGTCAGGGGTAAAACCAGCACTGACAAACAAGGCAAGTTGCTATTCATCTCCATGGGCTCCTTTTAGTTTAAACCCAGTGATGAACTCTCAGGTGCCTGTTAAGACTTCCATTAACAAGTCTCTGAGAAAATGGCTCGGGTGGTGGTAGTTTCTATCTCTGCTGGTAGATTAAATCCCAGCTCCATTTAGCAAATACATTGTAGGAGCTCTGGCTTAATCTTGCCTTCCCCCCCCTTCAAAATCTCATTTGTCCTTTGAAGGGTACAATGCAGCACTAGGCAGCTGCAGGCAGGGCTCATGTGGCACAGAGCCTGAAGGTGTGATGAAAGAAAGGAGAACATTATCCTTTTTATCCTCCCACCCTTTCCATGTATTCTGCCTCATCTCAGCCCTTCCAGGCAGGATCCATGCCTGCCACTGCAACTGGGATAGAAAAGAGAATGGGGAATGAGAGCAGTCAGGCTCACTTCTCATTGTCGTAGTACAGCTTCCCGATGGCCCAGGCGACGATGATGGGGAAGGGGATACCTGCAGAGGAACACATAGAGGAACATTCAGGGGTGCAGCGTTGCCACAAACCCCTGCTGTAACAGGGATGTTCTCACACAGGGTGAGATGTTGTGGCCATGCAAATCTCATCCTCCTGCTCCTGGCAGCTTTTTTGCAGCTCTTTGGGAGGAAGGAGAGGTGGAGGATAGAGGTGGCATCACTGGGGGTGAATCCTGGTACTTACACCAGCCGATGCAGATGAACATCCATTTGCGGAGCTTGTCCGTGGAGTAGGTGAGCACAATGGCTGTGTGCAGGTAGCAGCCCTCGCCGAACATCCAGAAGAAGTTGGTGACATGGAAGTAATTGTAGGCAGCAGTGACCAAGCGGCACCAGACCTGCCAAGGCGGGTTAGGAGGAGACAGGGAGGGTAAAGAGCAGAGTTCTGTGTTATAGTGATAAAACTGATAACAGAGCAAGGCAGAGCACAGCAGAGCAATTGAATCCTTGTGTATCATAAGCCTGGGCTGTCCTCCAGCCATCAGCAGCTATTTAGACCCTCAATCTTTAGGATGCTTAAGCTCCACACACACTCCAGCTGCAAAGGGCTGGGATCAAACTGGCTGCACCACTGAGCTGCACCTACCACATTGCTCTCGTGCACCTCTGGGTTCATCGTGAGCTGCACCACGAACCACGTTGCGTTGCGTAGGATGAAGGCTGTGATGAGGTTCCAGTGGATGATGTTCCTCAGGCACCGGATGCTCCTGGGGAAGGGGGGATATTAGAATGCAGTGGGTGTTGGGGGGTCAGGGCTGTTTGTGGAGCTGAATGTCTTTGTTGGGAGACCAAGGATGAGCTGCTGGGACCATGCTTTGGGTGAGGTGGGCAGGACCAAGGTCCAGAGGTGGAAGGCACCAGAGATGCCTCCATAACCAAGTGCTTTAAAGGCAGCAGGGGGGAAATAACCCTGGGATAGGCATCATCTCTCCAGACTGGATAGCAATGGCTATGGGAGAGGACATGGTAAAATGCAGGGGATGGATCCATCCTCAACCCAAGGCTGTGAGGTGGGCTCGTCCCCCCATCAGGGACATGGCAGCAGGTGAGGCCACTCACCTCAGGCGCATGAAGAGGACGAAGGCCACGAGGAGGGCCCCCAGCGAGACACAGTGCCCCAGGTAGTTGATGATGACAGCGATGTGGTAGTGCAGCTTGCTCTTTTTCTGGTGGGGGGAGATGAGGAGGGGGTCAGCAGCACATGGGTACCAGCACAAAGCCACCTCCTCCAACACATCACCTCTGAGAACTGCACCACACATTTTGAGTCCTTTCCAGAAAGCATCTGGAGCCAAGTGCATGCAGGACAGTGGGGAAGGGATCGGTTGGATGGGGCTAACATGGACAGGAGAGGCACCGACCTGGCCCTGCAAAGGACTCCATGCCAGGGAAGATCATGGTTGCTGCCTCTACATTCCCCCTGCTCGGTGCTGGGACATCCCCAACCCATCATCTGGGGAAATCCTGCTGTAATTCAGGCGAGCTCAGCAGCAATGTGACATCTGATGTCTCAGTTCATTCCCCATTGCCCTGGGGGTATGAGAGGCTGGCATGAATTTGGGCAGAGGGAGCAGGAAGGTGTGAGTGATAATTAGATTAATGGATTGCTCCCACTGTTAGGCACTCATCCAACCTGGGAATTAGCAATTAACTCGGTGAGAAAACCATTCCTGGCAAGAGTTATCAGCATCTTAAGTACCAGAGATGGGATCAACTGCAAATGAACAGCCTGTATCTCTTCTCCTTTGCTCTGAGGGGTAGCTTGACCTACTCAGGAGCATGCAATTCTTGCTCATCACCTATTTTATCCCTTTCAGCTTCCTAAACATCTTTACTTCACTGCCAGCAGGGAGGGATGGGGTTGCAACCTTATATGTGGGATGCTGCTGCACACCCAGCCCACATCTCCCTTGGGCTGTTCCTGATGTGGATGCTGTTACCTTTCAAAACCCCATTGTCTGTTCCTCACCCTCCTGCTGAGAGCCCAGCCAAGGGACTACCAAGGTCCTACCTCTTCACTGAGGATCTCCTGGCACTGGGAATAGTTGACCCGTGCCGCCCAGCTCCCATTAGCGAGGCATTCCCTGTAGCCATTGTCTGAAAGAGAGGGTGCACATTGAAGGGTTAACAATGAGTGGGAATGGGTACAAAGATGTGACCTGATGATTGTCACTGATGCAGGGGTCGCTGGCACCAAGTCCCCTGGCTTTGACGCCAGCTCAGATGCTGCCTTGGTTGCAAGTCTGATTAGCATCAGCAGTGGGGTGCTGCCAGCAGTGCATTAACAGGAGAGATCCTGAGCCTCATCGGGACAATGGGATGGGATAGGGATAGGAATGGCTGAAGACCTCTGTGCCATCTCCAACAGCAGGGCAAGCTCACTCCTCTTCCCCTTGGCCCAAGGAAGCTGTGGCTGCCCCATCCTTGGCAGTGTTCAAGGCCAGGTTGGTCACGGGGGCTTGGAGCAACCACCTGTAGTGGAAGGTGTCCCTTCCTGTGGCCGGGGGGTTGGAACTGGATGATCTTAAGGCCCCTCCCAACCCAAACCAGTCTGGGATTCTATTATTCTATGTCCCCAAGATGGAGCCAGCATTCTCCCCCTTCACAGGAGCATGTCTGGGAGGACCTGCTTATAAAGCTGCTGCTGTACAACCACCCTCCCTGGAATTAGGATATGAGGGCGCTTTTATGATGGATCCCACAGAGACCCAGTGAGCTCTGTACCCAGAGATGTAGTGCCTCTCGTGCCCCACAGCCCTGATGCATGAGGTTCTCTAAACTCCCCCATCCCTCATCTACCACCAGCGCTGCTCATCTTACTCGTGGTGTTATACCGCACGCCATAGAAGTATTCAGGGCAGGGTCGAGCCACCAACTGTCCCACCGCGCTCCGGGGCCAACACGTGCCGATGAGGTCTACCGAGGCATTGCACTGGGGACCTGTGGGAAAAGTGGGTTATTAGAGGTCTGTGGGTCACTGTGGGCCACCTCCAGGCTGTTGAAGGGTCAAGGTTTGCCTGGAGAGCTGGGGCTGCAGTTCTGGTTGAGCTGACGGGTCCCTGCAAGCTCAGCGTCCAGAAAAGCTTCATGATAGACACTGAATGGGGGCTGTGCCAGGGCTCCCCAAGGGCTGATTGGTCCATCCTGGCCACAGCTATTGCCCTGGTCCTGTTTGAGCACCTGGGTTAAGCCCAATTCTAGTACAAGGTGGTTTTCTAACCTGGTTTCCTGAGTCAGCTTGGGGCTCCCTGGCTCTGGTCTTCCAGCCCTGCTCCTTTCTTCAGCCACGACTTTTGGCATCCAGACCCACAACAGCCAACAACAAGTCAGGTTTTATTCTTACCTAGCGATGCCACCTAATGCCCAGCCTGGTCCTGGTGGGAAGCTCCTCAGAGCCCCTCCAACCCTTTTACACCTCCTGGCTGCAAGCTCTCCTTCCTCACTGTTCCCGTTGGTCTCTTCCAGCCTTTCCCAGGAAGAATACTCCAAATCTGCTGCTGCTATTTCAGTTTTCAAGCAGGACTTGTGTGCTTTTTCCAGCTACACCAGTGTGCTAATGTAGGCATTAGGTAGGCCAGATTGCAGGCTTTTTTATGTCTGATTTGTGTATATTTAGACCAACACGTTCTGTAGCTAAATACATCCTAGCTTCATCTCAAAGTGAGGTAGGTAGTGCAACGGCTGTAATATCTATAGAATACAACCCTTGGCAGGCAGCAGATGGATGGGCAGCACACCCTGGAAGGGGCAGAGATCAGTGCAAACCACTGAACCAAAGGTGTTTGTGCTGCTGTCATTTCCTAAGACAAAACCCTCCCAATTCACAGCTCTCAGGGTGTGAGAACACAGCGTTTCCCCTCCACCCGGAGTCTTAGGTGCTATTTGGATGCCTTTCCTCAAACTTCCTATGGAGAGAGCTGACAAAAGGGTGACTGAACAGAAAAATACTGTTATTAATATGATGGGTTTCATTAATTACCTGCAAATTTGGTTTCTTGGGCTGTTCTCAAATCAAATTTCCAGTGCAGAGAAAAAGAGGGATTTCTTTAAACACCTTTGCAATGGAAAACAACTCCAGAGCTGGGGAAGCATCTGAGCTTGGTGAGCGCTGCCTCCTGCTTTCCATAGCTTGTAGTAAGAAATTAATTTTAACTATGACCTTTGCTTTTAGCTTTGTTAATGTGGAGGGTTGCTGCAGCAACCTTCACTTTAACTGTTTTAAGCCTGTATTTCTTAGGGAACAAGGTGCATTTAATCATGCGTAGGGTGCGTGTTTGAGCCTATCTGCATCCATTAGCATTTGTTAAGCTCTTCAGTTGTTTTGACCCAAATCTGATGGAGAAATAGAGGGTCACAGAGAATGAAGTCTCTGTTTAAAATTTTATGTCTTTATTAATATTAATACAAATATTAAATTATTTTATTATAACATTCATCCAGGTTGAGAGAAGACAACGGGTAATTGCTTCAGCTAAGTACAAAGTTAAATTGCCAGTGCTCTCCCTATTAACCACTTGAGAACCCACCCAGGTGAGAATCTTGCTGGAATAGGAAAAGCTCCACTTGGAATAACCCAGCACAGAAAAAGGAGGCTTGCACGGGGCTAATGCTCAGAGGAGTCATCAAAAGCCCGGCCTGTGAGTGGTGAGGCTGAGAAAAAACTCCATCTTTAACCCATCCCGTCATGCCTCCGTTTCCCTCTTGCATTCCAGGGGCTGTGCTGGGGCCCAGATGCAGATTGCTCAGGGAGGGCAAGAAGGAAGCCTCAGTAATGAAAAGTGAGCAGAACCAGAGTGGCAACAGCAGTTCTCTGCAATATTAAAACCAAGCCACCGCAATGCCATTAATAACCAAACCCAAGACAGATTCATGGAGATGCTGTGGTCACACAAAGGAAGCATTGTTCTGTTACACATCTGCTCAAGTCTGGATTTAATATCTCCACATTTCTCCAAGGCACTTGGTTAAATGTTGCTTGACATTCCCATTAAAGCACTATGGACACCCATCAGATGACAAACCAAGTGGATGGGTCTTGCAATCCCACCATGGCAAGGACATCGGGTGAAGGTGGAGCAGCACCCCCAGGAGCTCGGTCCCCTCCATGTCCCATGGGTTGGGGCTGTGGTGTGGGGTGATGCTCAGGCTTGGGGGATGCAGTTGGATGTAGGAGGCTCCTAGGACTTTACATTGCACAGGGGGCTTTGGTCCAGCACTGCCGTAGGCAGCATTTTGAGGTCTATCCCACTGGTTTGTAACCTGTGGGTGGCTGGGAGATGTTTCCCTGGCTTACCCTGAGAAATACTTGATGAAGAAAAGCAGATGCTGCTCTTTCTGCTCTCTCCAGCATATAGGGAAGCAAAAACCCCCTCCTGCTGGGGAAGGGTTAAGTAAAACAGCGAAGGCAAAGAGTGCCGGGAGAGCTTCCATGTCCCAGTTGCCCAACACAACCCTCTGCTCCAGCTGCTCCCCAGTGGCACATGGCTCCCAGCACTGTTTAGCATGGAAATGATATGTATCAGTGCTAAATGCTTTCATATCTGCTTTGCGGCCCACCCGTATTTACAGGGGGATTATTCTCTCAGGTTCTGCAGATGTCTGCTCCAGCCTTCTCAGCACCGTTGGCTGCACAGCTTTACAGCAAGAAAGGTCAATGTATTTCCTATGTGCAACTAATCCCCATGATTTGGCTCCCTCCTGCATGGAAACATGACATTTGGGGTAGGAAGGAGCTGGCCCTGCTTTAAGACGGGGAGTGTGGCACTTGGGAAGTCACTCAAATCCCTTCTCACCCTGTTTCCTTTGGGTTGTGCTGCTTTGAAGCAACATAAAGCATTTCCTTTCTTCTGAAGATGAAAAGTGCCTATCCAGGGACTGAGACAACCGTATGACAGTAACTGTCTTGGGATAACTATAGCAATATCCCTCCTGTTTATATAGAACATCTTGCTCCAGCCTGCTTCCACCACTCACAAGGGCCACGGAAATGGCTCCAAGCTGAAGCCGTGCAGCCGTGTGAACCTGGCAGGGTAAAGCTCTTCAGTCCCAGCTAATCTGCCAAAGGATTTTGAGCAAATTTAAAGAGGATGGAGCATGTTTATCCTGGGCCAGTGCCACCCAGTGCTCTTGAGCTGGTGCCAGGAGGTCTGAGGTGTTAATGCACCATCAAACCATTGCTAGGATGGTATGAAGAGGACTAAATCCAAGGTTGTGCTGATATAACCATGCTGGTAAACATGTCCTCACCTCACAATGGGCACAGCTATGCAGCAGTGCAGCATTCTAGTTGCTGTGCCTCCAGCAACACTGCAGCTGCTTGAAGAGTGATGTCCTTATTCCCACATGCAATGCAAAGGGGCCAGGATTGATGATGGAAATCTGAATCACAGGCTTGTTCCCGTGGTTGGGACTGATGGGGTTATGTATTGAAGGTGTCTTGGGAGGCTGTTAGCTCATATCCCTCCCTGTCCTGAGCTCTTACTCAACCACAATCATTTCTGGCCAGCCTTGAAGTCCTCAGTGACTGCATTGCTGCTGCCTCTTGAGCAGGCTGAAGCCTGGGGCTCCTTCAGGAGCTGCTGCAGCACTTGCATTTGGTAATCAGGGCTTCACCCCCACATCTAATCAACATGTACTCACTGTAGCCAGCCTGCAAAAGGTCATCTGTCCCTTCTGGGCAGCTCCACCACACTGGTGGAGCACAAAGAGCTGTTTCACACCTTATTGCCCCAAATCAGGGGTTTTTTGGGGGGATGCTTTTATTTTAAGGCCAAGGAGAGGTGGCTCAATCCCAGGCGCAGAGATACTCAGGTAATAAATGCTTCAGTAACACCTTGAAGCATTGAGGGAAACGGTATTGGGGGACAATTTGTGTTAACATGGGGTTGAAATTGGGGTGGTGGAGCTGCTTGTTCTGAGTCAGGATGGGCACTCAATGGGAGAAACTGTGGTTGTGTCTACATAGATCCTTGTTCACATCCTACATTCAGCACTGCTCTCAGTGACACTGGATGTTTCTATTTCTCCTTGTAAGAGTCCAGTCCTTAAAAAATCCCAAGCAATCATTCCCAAGCATTCAAGTTCCATGATTGCCAATGCAAAATAATTACATGGGCTAATTAAGCATTATGATGGCAAAGTGTCTTTGTAATGAATTTTCAGCTTGTGCTATTCACGAGCATTGGCTGTCCCCTTGGGTCTTTGCTGCTGTTGTGGAGAAGAATAAATAAGAGGCATCAAACCTAGCTTCTGCAATGGGTTTCTGATGCATTTGCTCAGTGTTGTCACTTAAGACTGATCAATGCTTCTGTTGAGCATGTATTTACTGAATATCTAATGTAGTGGGATGGATTTGGGGCATATCTGGAGCTCCTGGAAAGAGTGTTTGGAGTTGTTATTACCAAAGGCTGCAGCAAGAGTTTTATTCCCTGATATCTGCTGGACTTTGCTGGTGGGTAAGCAAAGAAGCATAATCCTTCACTGGCAGAGATTTCCTAGCAAAGACTTCTAGCTTGGCTACAGATGAACAAAGTGACTGGCAGTGATTTTACTGCAGCCTCCAAAGTCCAGTTCAACTGCTGTAGCTGCTGCTAACACTGAGGTGTGCCAGGACACTGGTTTCAACCAGAAAACCTCGTCACCTCCTCCACGACAATAAAATCTATGAATATAAGCAAGTTTCTATTGACATCCGTGTTTCCTAGATGATGGAGCTGGATGGTTTTATCAATGCGAGTATACATTTAAACCACTACGATTTTCCATATAGGTGAACTCACATTTTTTGGTTCCCAAACCTCATTGTCACTGCTTTTAGTGCAAAGTCACTGCCAGGACTCATTGCTGCCCCTTTAGCCCCTGCTCACCCTTTATTACTATTTCTGCCACGTTGGAAAAGATGCCAACAGGCTGAAGGGAAAAGAGATGCTGATGCTGTTGCCTCTTGGTCAAACTGTCACCCGCTGTGAAATGTGTTCCCAAACCTGGCTGATGAAGTGCCTGTGAAGGAAATGCTCTCGGCGCTTGCTGTGCTTCTCAGCCACAGGCTTTTACTATACTCGGACCAATTTGATTTGCTTTATTTAAACACAAAGCTACGCTTCCATCCCCTCCTTGAAATAAAACCTGCAGTTAACAAAAGAAAGATCTTTCTATTCAGTTCTGCCCAGCTTTTGTGTCATTTCACTTTGCTTAGGTGAGCTTGCAGTGGCGGGAAACTTTTCTTTCCTGGGAAGGAATCGGCTGTGCTCTCTCCTCAGCACACACACAAGGTTAAGGATAACCATTTATTGTGATAACACTTTAACAGCTTAAAGAGTGAATCGTGCAGCCAGGACCAGCCGGGGCTATTGGCAATTGGGTGCCAACTCCTTGGCTGGTGGTTGAATGCTACAAAAGGCAAAACAATCCCGTGAGCACTCCCAGCTCGCTCCGCTTGACTGCTTTCCGCTGGGCTGCTTTGGAAAATGTTAATTAGGAAGAGGCTTTTCATCTGCTCAGATTCCCCCTTTCTTCCCCAGGGAAGTGCCACGATGGGAAGCAGTCCTGCAGCTGCACAGGGATGCTTTGTCCTGATGGGTGAAGTGACCTTGTACCTCCTTGATGGGCTTTGCAGCAGGGTGAGGTGAGAAGCAGCTGTGCATGGACCCTGAGGAGCTGAAATCATCAGGAAGATAAACTCATGGCCTAAGGGAATCTGGGAACCCTTGAGATGCGCACCTATCAGCACAAGGGATGCTGATCCTCGCTGCATTGCTTTCAAGCCTAACCTGGGAATTTCTGGCTTCCAGATGTTTGGGGGTGCAGCTGACCTGGCTTTCCTGATGCACCACCTGGACCTCAAGTCCAGCCTGATATGATTTCTGCCTGGAGGAGAAAACATTCCCTGCTCCTAAAGAAGGCAGCCTTTCTGATGGAGTGGCCGACAGTGTGTGGATGCCCATGTGTCCCAGAACTGACCAGAATCAGGGATTTGTGAGGCAAGGATTGGTTTCTCCTATCAAGGAACAAGTGATGGGACAAGAGGAAACGGCCTCAAGCTGCATCAAGGGAGGTTTAGATGGAGCTGAGGAACAATTCCATCCCCAAAGGATGCTCAGGCATTGAAACAGGCTGCCCAGGGCAGTGGGGAATCACTGTCCCTGGAAGTGTTCACAACCCATTTAAGTAAGGCCCTCAGTGCCATGGATTAGTGGTGGCTTTGGCAGTGCTGGGGAATGGTTGGACTGGATGTTCATGGTCTTTTCCAACCCAGTTGATTCTACGATTCACTGAGAGGTATTTTTGATGCACACTTAAAATAGGAGGTTCGACCACCAATGCCAAAGGACATTGCCCTGCACTGAGGACAGTGTAATGAGAGGAAGATGGATAAATCGATGATAAGAGGACAAGACAAAGGAGCTCTGTGGGGCTCAGCTGCTCCTCTTCCTGGATGAGGGTTTGCTTGATATCCCTGTCCATGCATCCTCATTAAACAATGTGAGGTTAAATAATGAAGGTGACCCAAGAGAGGAGGAGAGCTCACACTGGGCTGTCATCTGGAGGAGGGATGCTGCACACAGGCCTCCTTGGTCCATCCCACTGATGCCCAGCCGAGGGACATGCTGGAGAAGCACGGGGCTCGTGTTGTCAGCATGTGCCACATCCCAAGGGTTGTGCAGAAATCAACAAATGAAGTCTCATGGCCCCGCTGCAATTCTCATTAGCATCCTCCTAACGGCTCCCCATGTTAAATAGCCTTGAAACCAACTTTCCAGTTTTGTAAATATCCCTCCCTAGGAACCACTGCATGAGTCAGGCAGGGCTTAAACGGACCCCAAGGACTAAGGCTGGTGCTGAGCTGCACTTACCAAGCAGCAGACATAAGACAATTAGTTTCATCTTTGCCTCATGATCAAGGCCCCTACCTCGAGCTGGAAGTGGCTCTCACATGTGCCAGCCCTACCCCAACGGAATGAGTTAGGAATGACAGGTCAGATGCATTGAGGCACTGGAAATATGAAGCCTGACATGTTGCAGGCTGTCCCGGGTGATGGGCACTGCACTAAATCCTGCTTGGATTCATGCTAATAAATCCCTACTGAGCAAAGGCAAACCCTTGCAGGAAGCAGTACCCGGTGCTTGAACATGGCAGCAATTGCAGGGTATATCCATCAGCAAAGCCAAGGCAGAAATTCTCCTCCCTTGCATCACAAGGTGCTTCTGAGGCTCCAAGTCCACACAGCTGGCCACATGTTGCACCAGGGAGGTGAGTAAGAAGGAAACAAATACCATTTATCACAGCTTAACATGGCCAGGGACAACCACCCTGCCAAGCAGAGTGATGAAACCTTCAGGGAGCAAAGCACATGAGTGATGACCACGTTTCCCTTCTGCACCATGCCAGAGACACATTTCCACTGGCCTTGCTCTCACTTGGCTTTCTGCCTCCATTTCTTGGGCTGGGGATGCTCTTTGCAGGGCCATGGTGGCCTGGGCTTGGCCAAGCATTGAACCAGTTGGTGCCAAGCTGTGATTTTTGAAGAAGGGGTTTTTAATGCTGCTGTTAATGGGAGCTGGGTGGCGGGCAGCTATCTGTCAGTGCCGGGCCTCCGTGGCCATCCATCACCCTGATGGAGAGAGCTGCTCTATGCAGCAGGGACCAGAGTGAGCTGGGCAATTACTTGGTGCCTGCTCTGTGCTTCATTCAATCTTGGGAAAATGAACTCTGCAGCAGCCCTGAGCTGGGGGGAACTTCTTTGTTTGTCCTCTGCTCTCCCTTAACCACCTTTCCTTCCCAAAACCCTGTCACTAAACCAGACCTCTCACTGCTGAGACGATCCAGGGCTTGAATATAGGCCAAAAGCCAGTTTTGGCACAAAACTTGGGTCTGATCCAGCTGGATGCAAACCCATGTATGGGTGTGGAATAGGAGTGAGCTGCCTATGACCCTGCTCGTCTCACCTAACTTGGCTGAGCTGACCGGGCCATGGCCACATCCCCAGATGCTCCATAGACACCCCTACACCCTCTTGTACCCACCCCTGCCACTGGGGTCCCCCAGGGATGCCTGGGGTGGGCTGGGGCGCAGGGCACTCACCCGTGTGGTTGGTGACAGGCGTCAGGCTCTCGCAGTACTGCTCTTGGATGGAGGCTGCAACTGGGCTACCCCAGAGGAGAAATGCCTGCATGGGAAGAGAGCAGATGACAGCGAAGGTTATATGTGGAATATGCCACTTCCCCAGCCCACAATCCCCCCTTGGACACGGCAGGGTTTGAGCTTGTCCATGTCTTGATGGATGTTGGCCTGCAAAGCTGAATGATGGACACTTTTGCAGGCTGGGTTATTCAGCCTGGGGCCATGGGGCTGATGCTCTCTGCTCTGTTTTCCACTCACAAATCCTCTCATGTCCCAAATATCCCCCTCAGCAAAGCACAGTTCAGCCCTGCACAGCCCCTGCTGGGTTGTGGAGCTTCTGCTCTTTAGCAATTTAATCAACACTTTTAGCTTTAGCATCTTTGAATCCTGAGAGCAGACAGGAGAAACATGATGAGCCTGACACCATGCTCAGATTTTCAATACCTTATTAAAATCACAGCCTTGTAAGCTGTCAGTGGGGAGATGTTAATACACATCCTTAAGGAGATCTGATCCACAGACAACCGGCTCAGGCTAAAGCTTTTTCTCAGGGAAAACACTTGTCTGCAAACACTGACATCCCCGTTGCATTGGGAAGCACTGACCAGGATCTATTGAATTCCTCTTCCAGAGCAGCTCCTGGGTGGCTCTGCAGCTCCAACAACTCTGTCGCCTTGGGGAGCTATTTTGGAAAAGCTACTACTGAGGGATCTTATCTTTGCAAGAGCTTGGGGAAACTAAAGCTCAGGAAGGCAACGGCAAGTGGAAGGTGCAGAGGGATGGGGCTGTTAGACCCAAGGTGCACCAGGAAGGCAGATGGGGCAAGGAAGGGACCTGACGCTTTGTGGAACACAGTTTCTGCCCTCTTTCCCCTCCAGCTCAGAGATAGGTGATGGGGGTGAGTGCTGATGGTGGATGATGCTAAATCCACTTCTTTCACCCCAAACCTGCCCTACAAGGACTGACCAAGCCCCTTGGAAGAGCGCGGGCTGCCGATTCAACAGCAGAACCATGCCCCAGTATACAGCCGTATACAGATCCCTTGGGAAACTCAGACCCAAACCTGGAGGCAAGAAAGGCTGCAGCATCCTCCACTTGTGAGCAAGCTCCCAGCTCCCCAGGGTGATGGGCTCGAACGTCATCCTGTGCTAAGCCAATGCAATGGACAACAGCCTCCACCTTCCCCACTAGGCTGGTCCCTAGTGCCTGATCTCCCTTTCCAAGTGTCATTTACCTTCTAAACTGCTCTGGGTAGGGGGAAAATGGTCCTTCTCTTGCCCTTTAGCTGTTTCAACACTGGCTGATCTTACTGGCACATCTAGCAATCCCCTGTGCCTTACCAAAGCATTAGAAGGATTTATGCAGACACAGACAAGCTCAGCACCCACTTGCTCTTTTCCAAACAACTATTAACTGCCTTGGGAAGCTGGTTTTGACAGCAAGAGAGATGTCAGGCAGACATAGAAATGGAGCTGAGAATAGTTTCCTTGTTATGACTGCTCCAGATGGCACAGGGGATCTGGCAGAAAAACCCTGCCCCGAGTGCAGGCGCTGCCTTGAGCTCCTGTTCTGCTGGTCCTGCAGGAGATGGGCACCTCCTGCGTCTCTTTGCTAAGAGCTAAGGCCACCTAAACTCCATCCACGGGCTAAGTGAGGTGTAGCAGGGTCGGGTCCCCTCTGTGTTGATGCCTATTGATGGTGCCTGCTCAACCTACATGGACAAGAGTTCCCCCCAACAGGGGCTGTGGTGGTTTGCAGCCCTGAACAGGCTGTCAAGTGTTAACTGGATGTGCTCCTCCTAATCACAGCCTGCTCCAGCCTGGCAATGCCTGTTCTCCTTCCAGACACAGGGAGAGGTCTTGGCACTGAGCAAGCAACATGAACCAAGCTACAGCTAGAGGGGTGTATGGATGGAGTGCAGTCAGTCCCTCGCTGGAGCAGGCTTTGTAAATGAACTGAAACAGCTACAGAAGGAAGAAAGGAGGAAAAAAAATAGATACCCTAAACCAGAAAAAACCCAACAAACCCCAACAGCTTTTTGTTACCAGGCTTTGAGCCTTGTCTCACTGCAATGTGGCCAATGCTCTTGACAGGCAGAGGATCTTTCCTGCTCCCATCAGTCAGCTCGAGGGGGATAAGCTGGGGAGTATGGCAGCTGCATGTGCATTTGCACCAGCCGAAAGCACCCTGATCTGGTACCCTGACGAGGGGCTCCCATCTGTTTTGCCTTTTGTGGGTTGCTTCAACCCCTCCCAAAGCTTTGTGGAGAGAACAGGTCAAAGCTCCGTCCTTGAAGAGCTTCTCCTGCCCGAGCATTGCTGCCGTAAGATGCCACATGGTGCCCAGCAGGTCCCAGCAGAGCCAAACATGCCTCAACAGCCCCAGAACAGCAGTGGGTCATGCTCAGGCCAGAGAAGGGCCATGTCCTTCTGCCCTCCCAGCCCTGCTTTGACATAGGCTATGGCAAATCATGCTTGGCAGTGAAGAACACTTTTGTGACTGCCAGGATCCTGGAGAGCTTCAGCTGAGGGTTCAGCTGCACGGGGAAGGAAGCAATCTGCTTTTCTAGAAGCAAATGCTTTGCATAGGGGTCAGTTGCCCCTATGGGGATGACAGTTCTGCCGGGAGCTGCATGGGCCCCATAAGGCCCCACACTGGCAGCAGCTTCTCCTCCATCAGGAGCCACCAATGACTCCACTGCTGTTTCCTCAGCTCCCTTCCAGGCTCTGCTAACATCTGTGTTTTACACACAGGGAGGCACCACATCAGATGTTGATGGTGCTGGATCAACCCTGGAGCACACTGACCTTCACTCCACGGCTCAAGGCACCAAAACCTGATGCTGACCCACTGCTTACTGCATCCTCCCCACAGCAAACACCAGCTGCAGTCAGTGTCGCACCACCCAGCAAATCAAGGCTGTCCCAGAAGGGAAACTGAGGCACCGAGTACCACTTGTCCAAGGTCACTCAGGCTGTGCTGCACCATGTGGGGCAGGTTGCTTCCATCTGCACCCACTACCTGTGTCCTGATGCAATGTGACTGGGTTTTCTGGAGCCATTCCCTGTGCCCATGAGATCCCCTGGACCAGGAGATGCAGCACAGCAGGCTCAGACAGTGTCTTTAGCATAAGGAGGCTGAGGCTCTCACTGCTGGTATGAGTGTAAGCAGCTAAATCACACACACACAGTCAGTCTCTGTGACCTGCCACTGACCCAGCAGCAAGATTCAATTAATAACCATTAGGAATTAATGTCCCCCTGCAGTGCTTTCCCTCTCCAAAGCAATCCATAGATATTAATTAATATATTCACATCCGAGCCAACCATCAACCCCCCTCGCCGCACTACCCAGAGACAGCCTTCTCCCCCCGTGGTTATCTTAGTGCCTCAAACAAGATCGGATCTGCATGGCAGGAAGGGCTGACAGCTCTGAGCGGGGAGATAGATGGCTCATAGCCTAATTAGCAGCCTAAGATGGGGCTTGGGTTTCCCATTGCTGAGCAGGCTGTAATTGGAGAGCAGGATTAGGATGGGATTAGCGGGATGAAGCGGTGCGAGGCACAAAAGCCGGAGAAGTCAGCGGAAGTGATGGGTGGTGGTGGCCACTGAGACCTCCCTGGGAGGGTGATCAACACCAGCCACCCTGGAGTCACCCTGACCGGCAGGACCTGTCTCCCCATCAGTTCTATTCCCCAGCTTGGCTGGAAGGAAAAAGACCTCCTGGCATACACAGGCTGAACACAATCTCTGCCCTTGACTTTTGCTGCCATTCCCTGGGGATGTTAAGCTGGGATGGAGCCTGCTCTTGGCCCTAAGCCTGCAGGAAAAGGTCTCAGACTTTGGGTGTTAAATACAGTGAATGCTGGAAGAGCTGGATGCCAGCCCGTGATGGCAGAGCAACATCAGCAGCACAGGGCAGGGAGCAGCACATCTTGCCAACACCGCAGCCAGAGGCTGGAGGTGGCCTCGAAAAGCCTCATGGAGTTGTCCCCTCAAATGTGTTTGGAGGAGGCCAGGGAGCCTCCAGCCCTCCCTGTCTCCTGCCTTCACTCTGCTCTGATGGATCCCTTTGTCCTTGTCTCCTCCAATTCCCAGGCACGATCTCCTGCAGCTGATGAGCTTTTCACCTCCACCTCCAGGGCTTTCACTTGGATAAGTCCCATCCCATGTCCAGGCCACAAATGAAACCCCCAGGGATCATCTGGCCCATGAAGGACCCACTCCACAACCCCTCAGCCCTGACAGTGACCTGCTTTGCCATGCCCTAAGCTCCCGGTTTCTCTGAGACCCCTGCTTTACTAACAAGCATCTCGTTGCTCCTTCACTTGCTCTCGTGCAAAGCCACATCTGAAGCCCTGCCTAGCATCAAAGCATCAAGGCAAAGCACAGGCAGCAGAATAAGACTCAAAGCAAGAACCATGGGGGGGATTTTCTGGCTGATGCTCCTCAAGGGGAAGAGCAGGCAGTGAGAACTTCACCCTGTTAGAGGGTCAACCCCGTTGTGTGTAGACAGGGGCTCTGGTGTATTTATTCTCTTTGGAGTCTCTCTCTGAGTGTTTTGGATGCAGACCCTAACACAAGAATATCTGTGAGGGCTAAATGAATGCCCTGTAAAACCTGATTGAGGAGCAATGAAAGGTTCTCCTGGATTAAGCTCTCATCTCTTTCACTTGCCATAAATAATTCTGGTTTCATTTCTCTACCAGAAGGGGCACGGATTTTTGGGGACAGGTGAACAGAAGAATAATGGCATTTTGATATTGAAAGCTAAAGGCAGAAACAAGGGGAAGGGAATGGAAGCCAAGTGGCTCCTCTGCATCCAGAGCAAAGGCTGCTGAAGAGGAGCTGGGGAGATGGACACAAGCACAGCGGATGGCTGTTTTCTAAGGTGCTTGTATTTAACCACCCTGCAGCCTGTGCATGTGACACATTCACAGATACTTTCATTCTGGGCTTGCAGATTTGTTTCTTGCCTCCCAAGACCCACATCTCGGCTGCCCCAAGACCCCTCCTTTACCCATCACCTTTTTAGGGCCATATCCTGGGCTAAACATCCACTTGTTTAATTCACCTTTCCCTCAGTTGATCTGCATTCACAGCTAGGGAAAGCTTGGCTACGCCAAAGCTGCATCTGCCAATGCCTTTACAGGGTGAATAGTACAGGATTTGGTGGTGGAAGGGGAACTGTGGTCTGCAAAAAGCCAGCACCCTTTGCTTCTGCCATCTGAATGGAGGCGCTCGCTCTGGGTGAGTGAATCACAGCAGGACACTGCAGAGAAGGAGGGTCTCTTCTATTAGCCCAAAATACAGCTAGGGGAAGAGGAAAAACAACAGATGGGCCTCTGGGCATGTTACACCATCTTCAGAAGGAGCCACCCGCTCATGAGTGACAGCTCTCAAGTGTTGGACAAGGGCTCCTGGGCTCTGTTTGTTGAGGGAACCCTATGCTAATGATTTGTGCTTCCCTTTGGGTCCAAATACTGTTCACCAGGATAAACCCAGAGATGCAGCCTCCGCAGACGCTGCAGGCTCAGAGCTCAGCTCGAGCTTGCTGCTCACAACAAAGTTATGGTGTGTGTGAGGGCAGGGTTGAGCTGGCTGTGCAGGCGACTCTCATCGTATCTCTGTGTATTCATCCTATGGTGATGGAGCAGCTATTCTGGGAACAGGCTGTGCCATTTCCATTCACTCCTTCATTGGAGATGTGAAACCAAGGGGGCGATTTCATACACACTGAACCAACTCCAGCTTTTAAGGAAAGTGAGGAGTGGAAGCAATCCCCAGGGTCAGCTCCTACTGCAGCTCCACATCTTATACAAGGACTTGAGCAGTGAAGGGGTAGTGGGCTCGTTTCGGGGCTTAATGCTGCTGAAGCTGATAAGGAAAAGAGAAAAATACCCCATCCCCAGCATCAAACTCCGCTTTCTACATAAAATGCTTTTGCAAACAGTTTTTAGCAGCCCCAGAAATGTCACCAGTTCCTGTCAAAGCTGCAGGTGAACTGTTTCCTCTCTGAGCACTTCTTCAGTTTCTTTAAATGACTTGCAGGGTGCCAGAGAGCATTTGGCAGCAAGTTTGGTTCCCTGCCTCCTGGTCTGCCTGCCCGACCCCTCGGGATGTCTACCCAGCAAGGCAAGATGGATAAATCAGTGCTAAACTGGAGCTGCTGGCCAGATGCATGGGGAACACCTTAGCTATGCCAGCCCAGGAAGCTGGAGACTGTAAAGTCTGCCCAAGAAGGGGAGCTTCACCTCTGCTAAGCTCATCCTTGGAGGTGCAGGGCTGCAGGCTGGATGCTGCTGTGGGTACCCCTGGCTGCAGGGATGTGCTCACTTAAGGCTGGAGTTTCATGGTCCTGAGGAAAGGGATGGGATTGTGCTGGAAAAGGTCTGAATTTGCACTGCAGGTATTTATAAGAAAAAGAAATAATGTATTTTTTTATATATATTTATAAGAATAAATATGTATTTTTATATATAAATTTTATAATTTGTATTGTTATATATATTTTTAAGAAAAAAACTGATAATTTGGCTGCAAAGGGATGCTTTGTAGATTAGGTCTTTCTGGAGCTGACTGGGAGAGATTTCTCTTTGCTTGAGCTGCTTTTGAGACCCCTTCCTGGTCCCAGCTCCAGTGCAGGAGTAGTTTTGCTCCGGAAACCCCATCTTCACAAGAAGACTGCCCTTGGGGAGCACCTGGGGATGGTAAGGAGACCCCCAAGCCTGAGGATGGAAGCCATGTCCCAGCATCTTTGGGCTTTAAAGAGCCCATTTTGCTCACAGAAATAGCTACTGGGAGCTGTCAGGCTCTCGTGGCTTTCCCAATCTCAGACCCTGCCCCTATTGCACCGGGTCTGCGGCTTTGCCAGCAGTGTCCCATATATTAGCCAAGGAGGAGCTGGGCTGGGGGGGATCCTGCCCTGTCTCATCTTTGTTTCTTACACTTGTGCCAAGAAATAACTCGAACCAGGAGCTATAACTGCTCAAGAGCTCCTGCACACCCCTAATCCTGTTTTATAGGAGCTGCTCAGAAGAGGAGCTTTTAAAAGCAGCACCAACTTGGCAAGGAGGTCGCCTGGCGCACATCGGCTCTTCTCATTGCTTAGGTGAGAACTTCCCTATCCCAAACGTGCAGGAAATCCTCCTCCCTGCTCTTCCTACCACGATGCACAGTGGGAAACCAGCCCGTGGGGTACAAACCCCAACGGAGGCAATGGAAAGGGCTGACCCTTTGCTGTTCTAACTCTGCAGTCACAACTGGGCCACTGAGACAGCATTTTGCAGGGAGCCAGAGAGACTTCTTTCTTTGACACAGCAGTTCAACCAAAAACCTGATCATTTTGCTGGTTTGTTCAAATAACATCCCAGATTTCACTTTAAACCTCTTTATCTCCTCATTTCCCCAGGGTTTAGGATTGGAACATGCTTTGGGCAGGGAACATTTCCTTTCTTGATGAGCCCTTGATGAGGAATATTGCTTCTGACAAAGCATTTGCATTTTGTGCAGAGCTGCAGAATTAGCAGTGGCTCCAGTTCCTCCGTACAGAGAGGGAAGTCTGGTGCTTTGAGGGTGGGGAGTGAAAGGAGAGGTGGCTTTAGAAAAGCAATTAAGGGGGTTACAATTAGGCACTGCTTTGTGTTGTCCTGATCCATCACTCCCCAGCAGCCTAAGGGGAACTGGTTTCACTGCGAGGTGCTGCTCTCGGGAGGATCTGGCTCCGAGTGTCCCCGCTGGTTTAGGGGCATTGTCAGCCCTTGCCAAGCTCCTGGACTGCAGGAATTCCCCCCAGGGCCCTTTGTGTGCCGGGTTCTCCTTTTACTTTTCCCTCCCTTCCAAGAAATGGAAAAGTCACTGCGGAGGAAGCGAGCGGTGCAGGCTGCAGCGGGGCGATGGGGAGGTAGAAGGTTCCGGGCTGGAAGATAAGGACTTAAAAGCATCTTACCTGCAAGAGGAGGAGGAGGAGGGCAGCACGCAGGCTGGGCACCATCCTTAGCTCCCTCTGAGCCCAGCTCCCAGGGGCATGGCTGGCAGCGGTCCCGCTCCCGTTCGGCTCCTTCTGCCGTCGGGGATAAAATCCTCGGGGCTCTGTGCAAAGAAGCGTGTCCGGGTCCCAGCGGGGCTGCTCGGGGGAGAGCGGGCATCAACCGCCCGCTCCTGCCTTTTATAACCTCCCTCGGAGCCGGTGATTTGGCTTCCCACCCTGCGGCTCGCCTGGCGATGGGCTACATCCCTCCCCGCTACATTCCACTCCCCCCCCTCCCTCCTCCTCTTCCTCCTCCCCTTTTCCTTCCTCCACCTCCCTAGTGCCTTCCAACTCAAGTCATTTCATTCTTTCCCCTTTCTCCATCCCTCCTCTCTCAGCATCTTTTGCAGCAGAAACTTCCCACCAGCCCAGGGACCCCTCTGGACCCGGCTCTGCTCTCTCTGCCCCCCACACTTCCATTCGAAGAGCTGCAGCTTGCAGGAGGGTTTGTGTGTTTGCAGATTTGGCTCCAAGGCTCTGGCAGGGGGATGGGGGGGAAGGAGAGGCCACCCTTTGCAAACTGGCTGGTGAAGGAGGAGGGAGGTGAAAGGCCCTTTCCCCTTAATAGAGGGATGGAGTAGAAGGGGCCTCAGAGCTTCATTGTGAGCAACATACTCCTGAGACAAAGAGGGGATGTGGGGCAGGTGGACGTTGGTCCTTCCATGCAGTGGGGCCATGCTGGGGGCACTTGGTCATAACAGGGGGAAACTGAGTCACGGAGGAGGTGGGGGTCCAGCTGGGATGGTGGTGGAAGGGGCAGAGGTGATGGAGCAGAGTAGGGGGCTTTGAACTGAGGGAGGAAGGGAGCACTGTTTTGGGGGATGTGTGTCCTGGGGAGAGTGGGATACAGCAACGGGTGGTGCAGTGGAGCCTGAATGATGCTCCTGGGCTAATGACATCCCCCCCAGCCTAATCCTCAGACCTCTCATGTCTCTCCCATCTCACCTCCTGCCACTCCCCGGCACCCTCCACCCTGGATGTTCCCAACATCCCCTGTCTCTTGGGGGATGCCGTGGCCAGGCTTGGGTCCACCTCTGAGCTCAGTGACTCAGGAGAACCAAGAAGCGGATGGCAGAAGACATTGCCATTGAGGTCACCAGCCCGGGGGGACCAAAGATGCTTCCACATTACAATCACAACCTCTGCCTCTGCAGATCATGGTGTATTGCAGACAGATAAACAGGAGGGCAGTGTCCCTTGATGGATTCACGGCCGAAGCCTCCATCCATCTTTACTGAGCTGTTTTCTGTCTCTCAAACATGGGAGAGGGCAGGAGGGGATTCAAGGTCCTTCCTGAATCTGCTGGACCAGGGCACAAGCAGCCAGGCAGGGCTGCACCCAGCACACAGGTGCAACCCATGCCCCATCTCAGATCCCAAAGGATAAATGCTCCCAGCTCAGTAATTAAAGTGAATAAACAACGCAGACATTAATCTTCCAGCATGAGCTGGATTTATTCCGTTGTGTCATTGATTTGGCAAAGAAATTTGAAAGTACGTAAAGCTTTGCTAAATTCAGGTAAGTTTTTGTTGCTTAGATCTCTGAACATCCCTACCCCGACAAGTGACAGGATGAGACGCGCTCCAGAGCCACTTTTGCGTTACCATTCACGTCAGTAAGCCCGTTGAAAATGCAAGATTGTCTTCAAAGGGCTTGAGAAAGCTCCCTCACCCTTGGGCAGCCTGGATCCGGCCCCTTCACTGAGGGCATCATGGGTCTAGGGCACAGCTCCACACTCAGGTTTTAGGGGGCTGCTCAGGGCTTTGTGCACCCCAAAGGAGTGGGGAGCACCGAAGACCCTGTTTCCACACCGAGACCTGGGGGATTGTCCTTTGCCATCTCAGCCTGCCAATGGCCACCATGTACCATAGCCACACTCTTCCAAGACGCCCAAAGTGTGAGGTGATGGGAAAAGAGCAAAAGTGAGCATCAACTATTTTTAGTCAAGGAATTGGTTGCCAGGGACATGAAGATATTCCTTCCCCATATATCAAGGCAATGGCTGCGGTGCTGTTTGAGAGGCCTAATTGAGGGGATTTATAGTAAAATGCAACTTGTCAGATGTGGCAAAGGCAAAATAAAACAGTCCCTGAGACGAGGAAATCAGTCCATTCGTCATGGTTAATCTGAAGCTCCTCTGTGCAGCACAGAGACAAATGTGGGAGATGGGTATTAGGGATGGGGAGGCTAAAGAGACGGATTGGATCTCCAGGAAGAAGGGAGAGGGGCGGTTTAGCCTGACTTCATCTGCCTTTGGTTTATTATTCTTATTTATGTCGCTGCACATGGTTTGATGCTCCTGTTTCTGAGCAGCTCCATGACAGGGGCCGTTTCTGTGACTTACACCACTGCAGTGCTCCTACATTGTCCCCTGCACTCATTCCCCTCCTTGGTGGGTAAAACATGCAGCTCCATGTGTCCAGGCTGCACAATGGGGACGAGATTATATCCAGTCCCTGCACCAAGGGAATGCAGCATGTGTGTCCCTGCTTCCCATATGGAGCATCAGTAGCACTGTGGGCCATGTTTTGCTTCCAAATGGGACATCTGTAGGAATAAGATACTCCTTGGTGTCATAGACATATAGATCAGGCTGATGGAAGAGTGGAGTCTGAAAACACAGCTGAGATCAGCAGCGTGCCTCAGTTTCCCTATCAGTGTCTTGGGACTGTTTCTTTCCTGCTTAAAGCGAGTGAAGCTTAGGATGCTTTTCAGTGTGGTGCTTGGTGGAGGAAGGACTCAGCCCATGAAGCTGCATTAGTAACTGCAGGCTGAGAAGAAACCCACCCCAACACAGCAGGTTTCTGACATGGGACTTGCTTTTCCCCCTGGTTTTAAAATCCAGGCTTGGGCTTTTGTGTCTGACCCTTTTCCCTCCTCCTAGACCTGCAGAGAGGGGAAGAACACGCTCTCAGACCCTGCCTGACAAAAGAAAGGGGCAGCTGGGACCATGTTTCCCTCATCTCAGGTCATCACGTCATATAATCATGCCCCAAATTCAGGTAGCCCTGTTGTATTTGACCATTCTATATAGTCTGCCTCATCCCTGCAAGCCTTATGGCTGCTCTGAAAGGGAGAGCAGGAAAGCTTAAACCGCAGACCCACTGAGTACATTGAAGGGAAGGAAGCCAAAGGCTTGTTACTCAATCAACAACCTCCTTTAACGGTTATTACCTTAGAGTTGTGCTGGCAAAAACGTTTCTTAGGTGGCTTCTGGACACTTCAGACTCCTCTGCATCCCATCAACCTCTGCTGCAGCTCATAGCATCCTAGACTGGTTTGGGTTGGAAAGGACTTTGATACCTAGTTCCCACCCCCTGCCATGGGCAGGGACACCTACCACTAGAATGGATGATGAATGGAGATGCAGAAGTTGTCCATGTGGTCATGCAAGGAGAGACACCAGTGGACATGCATGAGGCTGGGTTTTGCTCTGACTCACTGGCTCAGCGCAGCAAACGACTGATTCCTTCAGTATATGGATAATTCCCTTCTGCCTTTTCTTCTCCCCTCCCCCAGGCTGTGTACATCAACAGGAGATACCATGTTCACAAAATCACCCAATCTGCCAAATAAACCAAGCAAGCTGAAGGAACCCATACAAATCTGGGATTGAAGTGAACATCTCATTTGATTTCTGAGGGGCTTAAAATAGCTTGTCATATTTTTCAGATTTCTTTTGAAAGGAAGAGTCAATTTTGAGTAGAACAGAAACACAAAAGCTTTTGTTTTACAGCTAATGGAAACTCAAGGCAGAACGCTAAACTAATCACAATAATAGTCGTAATTACTGTTTTTCTCAATCAAAGTGCTTTAGAAAAGTCAACCACCATTTGCCCATCAGCTGATTGGCATCTGCATCAAACAGAACTCCATGGTTTTACTCTGGAGACTGATTCCGTCAAGCCACCAGCCAAAAGTGATCTGCTTTCATGGACCGTATAACAGAGACATGCATGACCCAGTCAGCACCAAGCCATCCTGTTGGTGGCTGTGTCTGCGTTAGCAACATGGGGACCCATCCTGCCTTGCAAGGTGCTGTTGCATTTTATATGATGCTGTTGCATGGACGTGCAAGAGTTGCATGGGTGTACATCACACTGCTGCATGGATGTACAGGAGTTGCATGGGAGTACATGATGCTGTTGCATGGACATACAAGGGTTCCATGGGTATACATGATGCTGTTGTATGGACATACAAGGGTTCCATGGGTATACATGATGCTGTTGCATGGATGTACAAGAGTTACATGGATGTACGTGATGCTGTTGCATGGATGTACAAGAGTTGCATGGGTGTACATGATGCTGTTGCATGGATGGTGGCCAGTGCAGCTCTGCTGACACAGGGACATGCCTGTGCCTCTCGGGATCTGCCAGCGGTATGGCCACATCCACAGGGTTGCACATATTGCAGCTGATGCACCCTTCCTTTGGGCATGACCACACAACATCAAGGGTGATAGAAATGTCCTGTAGACAAAGACTGTGGCTTCCTCAGAAACAGCTTGTGGCAAAAATACACCTGTTCTGTACATGCCAGTCAAAGCAGGAGAGATTCTGGATGCCTTTAAAATCTGGTTATTTATTCCCTGTACATTTGATGAAATATTAATCTCCTCATCTGCAAAAGGCAATCAAATAAAGCGCAGAAGGGATGACGCACAGGGCCTCGGAGGAGGGAGCAAAAAGCAGCAAAATAAAAGTACAAATCCAAACATAATGTAAAATTCTATAAGAGGCATCTCTGTGGTGGCACGAATGGCAGAGACAAAGCAACCTGGTGCCCTCAGGGCAGATGGGCTCAAGAGGCTGAGTAAGACCGTGCTGGGAAGAGGACTCAGATGAGGCAATTGCTTGGGCAGATCTTAAGCTTTCCTGTAAGGGCTGTTGGTGGGATTTCTTTGAAGGTTTCCCCTTCCTTCTCTTCTGCTTTAATTAGAGGGTGGGTTTGTGCCAAGACGCCAGCCAGCTTGGGCCATTGTGCTGGAGATGGGAGGAAGCCAGACGGTGGATGTGTTGGAGGTGGTGCCGTCTGTTACTCGTAGCTGTTTGGCATGATGGTGACTGGCAGTCTTGTGGGGAAAGAACTTTGATATGGGAGAGTCTCCCTTCAAAGCTCAAGGCTGATGCAAGGCCCTGTCTCTGTCTGATTTCAGGGTAAGGCAACCTGAAGATGGACTTGGCTGTTGTTTGGGGTGTTTTACATGACTACAGCCTCCAAAGCCCTTCTCCTCTGTCTTTCGACACCCAAGAACATAGAAACATTTGTGTTGAAAAAGACCTTCAAGATCATCAAGTCCAACCATAAATCATCTTGTAAACATGGCTCTTGGAATGCATTCATGGCGACTGTGGATGGTGTTGGACCAAAATTGTTTGCATGTGTAGTCAAAGTCTGGCAAAGGGTTGTTCAGGTTTGTATCTTCTCAGCCCGTTTTCTTGCTGTGTTTGGGGATGTTGGCACATCTTTACAGGAACCTCACAGACAATCTGATCTCTGATGAATCCAAACACTTCCCACCTGCTCTGTTTCTCCAGCTGTGTAGAGATGAGGTGGTTCTTGTGGGGAGGGATGCAGAAGGCTGCTGGCCTACCAGTTGCAGTGATAGAATAATTTGGCCACATAAGTGAAAACAAGGCTTCATTCCATAGAGTTTAAGGTCCTTGGCAGTTTGCTGACTGTATTTCTCATGTGTGTCTTACTCCAGCCAGGACTTTTCCTTCATGAGGAATAATTAACTGCTGAGTAAGGGTCAACCAAAGGACTGCAGTTTCTTGCAGGGATAAAGAAGAAATCAAAAAACTGGACTGAAGGGAAGGGAAGGGAAAGGAAGGGAAGGGAAGGGAAGGGAAGGGAAGGGAAGGGAAGGGAAGGGAAGGGAAGGGAAGGGAAGGGAAGGGAAGGGAAGGGAAGGGAAGGGAAGGGAAGGGAAGTCCACTTCCCTCGTGCATGTCCTTGGCTATATGGGATGGAGCCAGGTATGAAGAGTCCTCTTTCACATCTAGGATTCTGCATGCATTTTTGACCTCAGGGAATGCCTGCTGGCAGGAATGGTGCTCACTAGTGCAAAGGCAGCCTCAGTCAGGCTCCATCAGTGGTGATGCTGAGCTACAGAAAAGCCTCATCTGTCAATTCACTGTGCTCAGCCCCAGACTGTGGGAGGTCACCAGTCTGTGTCCTGGATGAGGTGTGTGCTAGGGAGATGCAGTCCTCCCTTGCCATATCCCAGCCACTTGGCATTGGGTGTGCTGAACCTCTCAGCACAGCAGTCCAGCAGCAGAGCCCTCATGGATGCACAGATGGGTGTCTGCTATAGCTTATTCCTATCTCCCCATCCATCTCCCCTGCTTTTTTCTGCCTGCTGCCCAGATGACATTCTCCAGGGTGCTGGGACCCTGCGGAAGGGCTGGGATGTGCAGCAGCAGCCTCAGCATCTAATTCAATTCTATAATCAATCTTGCTAGTTGTGTGTTGCCAGTTATCCAGAAACCAGCCACACAGACAGCTGCAGGTTCACATCTTCAGCACAGGGAGGAAATAGGCAGAGCCGGAGCTGCCTCTTTATGAGCCAGCCCAAGGTGCATTGGCAGCACTCTTGTGAGCAGGTGAAAGTCACACTGAGCTCTGCAAAGGCACAGTCCATCATCCCAGCTCCTGAGCCTTCCAGACAGGCAATGACATCCCCTCCAGTGCATGGACGTGGTCTCATGGGTTTTTTACTACTCGGGGTTTTGTTGCTACACAGGATGACTCAACATAGCTAAAGCAACATAGCTAAAGCCTCCACGTTCCCATTAACTTGAGCTGCTCCAAGCTACTTCCAGTTTCTAAGGTGTGCTCAGCGAGATGCACAGTGCCAAATTCACCTGGTTCAAGCTAAGTGAACTCCTGCCTCTGCCCTTAGAATCACAGAACTAATCTGGAAAAGACCTTTAAGATCACCAAATCCAGCCGTTCCCCAGCACTGCCAAAGCCACCACTAACCCATGGCACTGAGGGCATCATCTACATGGTTTGTGAACTCCATGTAGTTTGATTCCAGCACTGCCCTGGGGAGCCTGTTCCAATGCCTGAGCACCCTTTGGGGAAGGAATTGTTCCTCATCTCCATCTAAACCTGCCCTTTGAAAGCTTTGCTGCTGCTAAGAAAGATCATTGTGTCCATGCATTTCTTCCCCATGGGAAGGAACTGGCTCTGCTTTCAAGGTAGGGAGGTGTTTGTGCTGCTCAGGTCTATGGTGAGTCCCAAAATCCTGCTCTGTGTGCGGGCTCCAGCTCCTTGAACCTGCAGGAATGGTCAACTTCCATCCCAACAGGAAAATGATGAAATCTGGCTGGAAAACGTGATTCAAATAGGAGGGTGAGAACCCCAAAGTGGGATTTAGGCTTTTTAATAGCTGGGGCCTTCCAGTCAGTGGAGGTGATTCTCAGCATCAGCTCCCTTGAAGCTGAAGGTGCCAGAACAAGTCAAGGGAGGCACAAAAATGCCCTTCAAGGAGTTCTGGTCCAGGACATATTTTCCTGAGCACTTCCAAGGGCAGATTGCAGGAGCTACGGCTGCTCCAATGGAAGTTGTCTCTTCTGCTGACCTCAAAACCTTGTGAATATTTCCCTTTGGAAAGCCATAGGGAAGAGACTTGGTTCTTACAGAGTGGCTGGAGCGTATTAGAGTCTTGGCAACCAATAAAATGTCTTTAACCTAAAATTAGCCATGGGGCAGTGGGGACTGCTCACCCGGGTCTCCAGTAACATCATTTGTGGTTCTCCTCTGTTCCTGGGCTTTCTAGTGCTGGTTAATCTTTCTGACAGCTTATCCCAGTTCTCTTAGCATCACCTGCCCTGCCTCCTCAAGGTTAGCTTGCGCAGGTTCAGTAATGGTACGTGGTGGGTTTGCCAAGAGGCCTCTTTTCCTCCCCACAGATCCATTCTGCTCCTATGCACTGAACCATAATGCAGGGATCAACATAAAAGCCTCTCTGGGCTGCTGGGGAAGCACACTGAGCATTTACAGCTGAGGCTTTGCAGGAGGATGGGAGACTGGTCCAGCCTCAGAGGGATGCTCTGAGTCCTGGTGTCCTTAGATGCTCAATAACGAGGATCCAAGAAATGCCTTAGCAAGGCATTTGGAAGAGGAGGGATGTGTCCTTGTCCTTGGCCAAGTAGCTTCCACTGTGGCTGAATCTCCAGCTCCTATGTGCCACGAGGTCAGAACTAAATGAGTCTCCAATCTGTCACTGCCTCCAAGCAGAGACTGGACATTCATTATCCCGTGTAGTGCACCTGCAGGGATCGTGTGCCCTGCTCTCTCAGCAGCACAGGCAGGGGCAAGCAGTAGTGATTTGTGTCACATTCCAATGTGCTGAGCCAGTGCTGGAGCCTGCTGCACCCTGTCCCTTCCCAGGACACTGAACTGCCTCCCAAGCAAATCCACACGTGTGCTCTATAGGCAGCACATTGGAGACAACATCCTGCTCTGGAGTGAAGCGATGTAGGTCAGAGAGGTGCTTGTCTGAGACACCTCCATCCCTTTGACCTTCTCCAGTGAAGGAGAAGACAAATTCCAGCACTGCTTCCAGGTTTCTTCACTCTGTTTACTCCATCACGTTTGCTTTAGGGTCTACACTTGCCTGGCGTTTCCTCAGCATTTGCCTTCAAGAGGTGGGATTTCCCAGCAGTTCCCTTTTCCTCTTCCCGGTTTGGGCAAGAGCAAACAGGGACAGCTGCCAGCAGCCTGGCTGGGAGTACTCAAGGATCCTGGGATGTGCTGGC
Source organism: Psittacula echo (assembly GCF_963264785.1). NCBI lineage: Eukaryota > Metazoa > Chordata > Aves > Psittaciformes > Psittacidae > Psittacula > Psittacula echo. The sequence continues at coordinate 2,244,325 of NC_137748.1, forward strand.
TCTGAGGAGGCACCTGAGGAATATGGGGAGATGGAGGAAAAGGAGGAGGGCTGGGAAGGAGGGAAGCAGTGGCAGCAGCAGACTGACAAGGCTGGAGGAGCAAACCACAGGTAGATGGGAACCTGCTGAAAATGGGGACAAACCAAACGGGAGCCCCAAAGGCCAACCCCTTCATCATGAGAGCATCACCCACTGCCGCTTCCTATGCCTGCATCCGCTGGAGAGCAGCAGCAGTTTGGGATATCAGGCCCTGTTCCGGTGTTTTTCAGCTTCACAAGCAATCTGCTTTGGCAAACCCAAGCTCCTCTGTGTTATCCTTTCCCATATTGTAAACTCAACTTAAAGCCCAGCTTCTAAAGGACATTATAGAGGAAAAGCAGAGTGGATCAATGATTATAACAGGATGAGTTTGAAGGGTAAAAGTGAGACAGCTTGTGGGCTGAGATAAAGACAGTTTAATAGGTAAAGCAAAGGCCCCGTATGCAAGCAAAGCAAGCAAGGAAGTCCTTCACCACTTCGCATCCCCAGGACAGCAGGGCTCCATCACACATAGCAGTGACTTGGGAAGACAAATGCCATCACTCCAAATGTTCTGCCCTTCCTTCTTCCCCTGTGGTCTGGAATATCCCCTGGATCAGTCCCAGCCAAAAACAGCACACAGCTTCAAGCCAGAAGAGCTGTGCTGAGGTTAAGAAAACGGGTATCCCCAGGGAAGTGTTGTTTGTGCCCAGCCGAGGGGTTTCGGAGCAGGATGCTGGTGCTGGGCAGCGCGGGGATGGTCACTGCACAGGCTGTAGATACCACCTAGAGGACACCCGCAAGATTCCAGCACCTTCTCCTTTGCAAAATAAATCCCAGAAGGACCAAATTCAGGGGCTCAAAGTCAACCACCACCAACAGCATGAGCTGGTCCATGAGTCTCCTGATGGGTTTTCTGTGCTTCAGGCTCTACCTGCCTCTAGGGAGGTTTTATCTGGGCTTCATTTCCTAGAAGGAATGGCACAGGCTGCCGTGATGGGGATGTCCTGCCACGTTCAGAGGGTGAAGAAGTACAGAGGGACAGATTAGCAAGTAGCTTTCATCTGCTTCTTATGGCTCTGATCTCTGTACACATCCTTTTTTAGCAAGGGAGGAAGAACAATAAGAAGGAACTGATGAGCGCAGCCAGTTCATGCTGCAATGAGATGGTATTGTTGGTACGATCCTGTCTAACCTGAGGCATCCAGGACCTCTGCCGTGCACCTGGGTGTCCAGAAGAAATGTGACTATTGTCAAACTCTACCTGGAACAGAGCTATCTTGATAAGATGTGGTTTTATTCCAGTCTTCAACATGTTCTTTTCCCTATTCTCACTCTGTTATCATCATTTATCACACCTGGTTAACCAGGGACCACAAGCACTTAGCTTAGCTTGGTGGTAAGAAGGAGGCTGTGCATCTTGGTTGAGATCAGCCCTTCTCTGTGATCTCATCAGATCCTGCGGATGCTCTGGTCCCTTTAAGATGCTTTTATTTCATGTGGATCTCTAAGAGCTTGGCTATGCCTTAGGTTGTATTTTAACATGAGCTTTACAGGGCTGCAGCTCCCATTAGGGGTCAGAATGGTGGCTGATGCAGACCAAGGGATACTGGGACTATGGCAGCAGCTGGACCATATTACCATCCCTAAACCCAGTGTCTGGAGGCTGAAATCATCCCATGTTTCCTAATAGCAGGGCTAGCCTAGAGCCTGGATCTCCTCCATGCTATGAAGCCCAGTGGCTTTCCTACTGTGCTCATACTGCTGTGATGAAGGTGCACTGGGAGTTTGAGCTGCAAAAGTAATAGTCACGAAATGAGTTGGTGTGATTAACCTCGTTATTCCAGGCAGAGGGCCTGGATCAGCCCCAGTCAGTTTAATGGCTGCTCTGTGGATATTACCCAGCCGATACATCTTCCATGTAATCACTGTGCTGTAAGGATGAGACAGTGATCTGTGAATGTTTGCCTGCCATTTAACCAGCCCTGTGATGGTGGCTGGGATTATTTAACACACAGTGATTCAGAGGCTGGGAAATGCCGGTCAGCGGGAATTGGTGGTCCCACTGGATTTGGGGGGTAAAAGGCCTAAAGGCATCTTGGTATTGAGCTTAGGAGAGATTTTTTTAAGGCACTGAAGTATTTTGTGAAGCCAAATCCCATCTTTCACCTTTGTTCTTTCAGTTCAGTTTGGTTTCACTTCTGTATTGCTTGGTGGGGAAAGGCTGTTATCTGTCACCCCAGTGTCTCCACAGTGGGGCTGCTCACCCTAAGCTCCTTTCTTCCTATCTACCTGCCTTAGGGCAGGTGAATCAAGCCCTCAGCAGGACAAAGATAGAAGAAGGAAAAGTCATTGGATATGAGGGAAAAAAACAGCTCGAGGAATGCATCAAAATGGGGCTTGGAGCAACCTGCTTTAGTGGAAGGTGTCCCTTCCCGTAGCAGGGGGTTGGAGCTGGAGGAGCTTTAAGATCCCTTCCAACCCGAACCAGTCTGGGATATTATGAAAAGCATTGAGTGAAGACTGTGTGCAAGCTCTGCAAAGCAAGTCAGAGCTATTTGCTGAGCCTTGTGTAACACATACGAAGATTTCCTAACATCTTCCTGGAAAATGAGATCTTGTTGAACTGATTGAAGGGAATTATCCAGAGATACCCTGCTAATATGTTGTGACAAGCTCCCTGCTGCAATGCATTAGGGCTCCACTTAAATGCAGCAGCATAGAGTGCGTGTGAAAAAGCCAGAGCTAAATAGAGGTTCCCTATGTTCAGCTGTGACACCCAGATACATCAGAGAGAGGGAATAAAGACAGCCGGAGGCAGTGACAGTGACCCAGGGCAGGATGTAGCCTGTCTGCCTCAGTGACTACTTTGGATCATCATTTGTTCTGAAACTGGGAGGTTGTGGGTAGGGAGGGTGGTTTCCAGCTTTGATGCTTCATTAATATTAAGGGTGAAGGAAACCAGTCAGGCAGGATCAAGCCCCTGGTCTGGGGGATGCTGGTGAGCTACAGCACATCACTGAGCTCTTCAGCATAACCTGGAAGCCAATCTTAGATCCTGCCAGCAGAAGAGCTGGTCCTTAAAAAGTGATTAGATGTCTTTCTGCCTGTATGTACCTCAGTATGTATGAACTTATTTTCCCAGCTCCACTATTTCAATAACAGCTTTTCCCTGGGGATGTAAGAGTTGGTACCAGCAGGAGAAAAAAGGCTCTCGCACTGCACAGCATGAGATGTGAACTGGAAAAAAGCAGGCTTTCATTCCACTGTGCTTTGCAGAGATTTGCTGTTTGATTTCGGGAGGGTTTGAAGGACCACGGTGTGTTCACAAGGAAGATGCTTTGCAAGCAGGAGGTCGCTGGAGCCAACAGAACAAGGAGGAGACATCTTGCATCCCCCTGAACTGAATGAATCACATGAAATGAAGACATGAGGAGTGACCTAGAGGGCCCAAGGGATGGCCAAATGCAGCTTCAGTTATGACAAGGCAGAGTCCAGCCCAACTCTTGAAAGCAGAGATGGGCAAAGCTGAGTTTGTCCCCTTCTACACTCCCAGCAGTGTTTCTGGTGGAGCAGGACAGGATGCGATAGGTGCCCAGTGCTGCATCTAAAGCCACAGCTGGCACAGCTGGACCCCACTTTTTTCCTTGCATGCAGTGGGCATTGCATGCTCTGACTGGGAACCAGCACATGCCACTGGATGCCAAACCTTCCCCTGATGGTGATGGGACCAGCTTCACCACCCAGGGCTGTCCCCCAGGAGGGACTGGGATGGAAAGACTTCTCCCAGGCAGCTCCAGTGTGCAGACCCGTTTGTCTGAGCCAGGCGGAGAGCACAGCAGCGGCTGCAGAGGGAATTGCCGGAGGCAAGGAGCGCATCCAAAGGATCAGATGGAAAACTCCGAGCGGTGCCAGATGCAGGCAGAGCGCCCGGGTCCAGCGCAGCGCTTGCAGAGCAGAGCCCTGGCTCTCTGAGACCAGCTGCGATAACTGCTCTGTTCCACAGGGTACTGCCTGAGGGCACCTTTGCTGCATCAGAAAGCGGAGTACTTCTGCACCTAATTGACTTGACAAAAGCATGCCATGCCGGAGGACATGAGGCAGTGCCAGGAGCAGGCTAAGCAAGTACTATCGCTCTTGCCCTGGCCGCTGAGGCTGCCCCAGACCTTGCTGTGAGCAGCCAAGTAATTTCTGATGGCCATATATGCATGAGCAGTCAGCGCCCACATCCTGTCTTCCCAATGCTCCCCTTTAGCTTCCCGAAAAGAAGCTTCAGAGCCTTGGACAACATGGTTTAATGTGAGGTGTCCCTGCCTATTGCAGCGGGGTTGGAACTCTCCTCTTCCTTCCTTTCCTCTCCTTTCTTCATTATAGCCCATCTTCATTCTCTTCAGCCAGGTCATTTGCTATTCACACGTGGCAAAGATTTAATCTCATTGTCTCCTGACAACATCATTGTCACTTGCAGGTACCCAGCACATTTCAGCTTAAGACCCATTCCTGAAACTGGAGGCACATGCCTGACTTTGCTGTACCTTGAAGAGTGTTTGCATACAAAATCAAGAAGGCTCATTTACAGGGAGAAGTGCCAAAGGGCAGCAACCGCTTAGGGCCACATCCTAAAAACTAGAAGCATGTGTGTTGGGAGGGAGAAAGAGAGCAAAAGGTGTGCTGGGCAGGGGGAATAGAGAGAAAATGAGCAATTAAGGGTGCAGTGGGGAAGGGCCATGGCTATTCTTGGTGGTGGTCTGCCTGTGCAATCTCTTGGCTTCGGGTAGCTCAAAGCACACAGCCCTGAGCGATCTGAGCTTGCCTCCAGCCCTGGAGGTTTAAATTTTACCATTTCCCTTGCACTGACTGCAAACTTAAGGCTTCCTATTTATTGTTCTTTTAAACATCATCTTCCAAATCAGAGTCTATTGCAATAAATTGAAAAGAAATGGAAATTCTGATAACCCTGATTGCACCATTCCTTGGGAGCTTCCTAAGCCTCTGTTCCCTGGAAGCCACCAGCCATAATTTGCTCTTTGGAGGGAGGCTCTGATCCCCCGTGGTCCAATGGCTGCGTGCAGGGCTGAGTGGCTTCTTGCTGCTTTTGTCTGCTCCACATTTCATGCTCTTTTCCAAAGCAAACTTGGTTTTTAGAGCATCTGCAAAATAGAAGGGGAAAAAATACCCCAAAACAACTAAACTGAAAGTACTGGAGTCAAAGCCCTACTGGGCTAAACATTGGAATTCATTCTAAACCTCGCACCTATGTGTGTACACGTGTCAGGCCTAGGATAGACTAGAAGGAGAGCAGAGTGAGATCCATCATCTGGATCTGGAAGTTTGACCACTAAAAGATAGGCTGTGAGCCATGAATCTTGTTGCCGTTGGCCGTGAACTCATCCCCTCTGGTCTCTTCCAGGCCTTCTCCAATATCCCCAGTTTTGAGGGTATCTCCCACACTGTGTTGTCCTGCTCAGTTCTCTACCCTTTATCTTTCTTTGCTAACTTCCCTCCTGCTTACAGCCCCCTGCTTTTCCATCTCCCCACTGCCATGGAGCTGAGCAGATGCCTAACCCTCTTTCCTTAACTCCCAGCTCCTCCTGAACGTATGAAGGTTTGCAGATGTCATTTGCAGAACAGATAAATACCCATAATATGTTCTAGCCAGAGCCTTTGGAATGATGCTACAGCCTCAGTGAAATCAGAGCAAGTTTCTGCACCTTTCCAAGCTGAGTGGCAGGCAAATAAAGGCATGTTCTTCCTTCTGATTCCTCCCAAGTGCCAGACTGAAGTTAGAACTGTGTCTCCTTCCCACAGGAATCTATTAACTCCTAATGTTATGAGCAATGTTCAGTTAATAATGTTCCTACTTTCTCAATATGCCATCTATGCATGGAGGGGAGAAAATGCCAAGCACAAAGCCTTTGTTAATGCCACAGGAATATATTGGATCCTTTCTTTTGTGAAAGTGTTCTGTGCTGTGTGTGTGAGAGCAGGAGTGCATGAGGATGCTCAAAGGGGGATGAGGAGAGAAGCCATAAGCTTTATCAGAGAGATTGTAATTGAGATTAAATTGCATTTGATGCACCATGATTAGCAATTCCAGCGTGAATGTGAGACAGGCAAAGCGATAGTCCTCATGTGAAATGCTTTGTTCAATCACTTCACATTATTAAAGTCATTTGGAAGCATCAGTCCTTGCCATTGGCACAGGCTTGCCTGACCCAGGAAATGTATGCTCTGAATAACATTATTCATGGGCCAAAAAGCTAAGTGATGGGAAACGCCTTGCTCTTTTCTATGCAGTTAGCCCGTCTCTTGCTGTGGGTGTGCTCTGAATCGAAAGCCTCTGTCTGCTGCTGGGTCAAGACCTACTAAAAGAGTCACAAAAAGGAACAGGAGAGGATTTTGGGATAGATTTTGCAAGATTGGGCTAACAGGGAGTAAATAAGTAAAGGTACAACTTAAGCTGTAACTATAGCAGCTTTGTCCCACATGGATGGGTCTGCTGCAGCTACTGCCTTCTAAATAGCTGAAATGCAACTGGAGATGCAGAAGAACCCGACATAGGAGTCCATTGGGGCAGTTTGGCAGAGGGTCTCCCATTTAACTGTGCAGTTATATCCTGCAAGTCCCCCAAGCTGCCTTTAGTGACCCATTTGGTCATGATGCGATGGTTATTTTCCATGGTGGCAGTGCCTAATTAAGTAGCTCCTGCCTCTTCCTCACCTTGTTCCTCACTCCTTATCCCATGTGAAGCTCTTGGTTGTGCTGGAGGTGCAATTTCTGGCTTTGCTTAGGCGAGTGGATGGGGGAACCAGCTGAAGCTTTCAGTTGCCCCCTTCTCCCATTTCATGTAGAAAAGAAGAAGGTGTCCCTCTGCCTTATCAGTTTCCAGGACCAGTGCAGGTTTCAGTGAAGGAAGTTGTCTGAATGCAGAGCAACAGCATCTCTTTGTTGGATTATTCTACGGACAAAGTTCTGTGGAGGCCAAAGGTTTTCACCACACTGAACTTGCAGTAATGCAGCACTAAAACAACCCCTTTGGATCCTGAGAGTATGAACTCTTAAATATTTCAGTCAGGGAGAAAAATGATCCCAGGATGTTTATGAGATGGATGAAGGGATTTTAATTACTCGGCAAGAATTCATTTAAGCTGCACGGCGCTCCAGAAGGGGGGAATATTAGCTCCTTTGTGAGGTTTTATGCTGTTTATAGCATCTAGCTGATGAACTTGATTTCACTGCAGGAGTGGTATACATCTTTTTTAATCATGTTAAGAGCCCCCAGGCTCTCAGGTGGTCCCTGGTGTGCAATGGGCAATGTTGGGGAAGTGATGGACCATTGTTTCCCTTTGAAATAGCAGGAGCCTGGTGCTGTCTGTACCAATCTGGATAGAGGCTGCAGGAATTTCTTACCCATCATGGATGCTACTTCCAAAAAAGTGGTGGGAAGTACCTTTGGAAGCAGCTAAACGCAGAGCTGCAACAGCCAGAACGGGCTAAATCAGTGTTTGAGTCAGCCCTGCCCAAGGGAGGCTTCAATTCCCAGGTATTTAAAACCTGGCCCAATTTTACTTTTCATTAAGGGATGAACAAGGTGAAGTTGTGTCTGTGCCATAGCAGCCACCAGTGCCAGGGATGGCGTAGTCCCTCCAGACCTGCAGACACCCCCATTCCTGCACTGTGAGTCATCCGCCCAATGCCATTTACTCAGCACATTCTCCCACTCAGCCTGAGTCACCCTCAGCTGCAGTGGATTCCCCACTAGGATGGCACTTGCAGGAGCTCACCTGATGTGTGTATTCTTTACTATAGATCTGGGAATAACCCCATGTTTCTGAAAGCTAAAGACAGGAGCTGGTCTCCTTCTGCTTTCTGCAGAGCTTTTTGGACGAGGTGGACACATCTGCATTTAGTTCCCCGGACCACTGAATCTAATGTGATGCTTCTGCTCACCCAGATGTAAAAACCCACAACCTTTTTGTATTTCATTTTGTTTTCTTTCCGTTTTCTGCAGAAAGCCTAAATTTGGATAAAAAGCATACATTGAAGACCCTGCTTTTCTGCTGGACAAACTCCAGCTCTGGGCTGCTCCCATCCTCATAGCTCAGCCTATGATTCCCAGCCCTGTTGGAGCCTGCTCCATGTAGATGAAACTGCAAAGTCACTGTTCAGTTTTCACATCACTAAGCTCTTGGGCCTGCTGGACATTTCTTTTGGACACAGCCTGTTTGCTGCAAAGGCATCCAGCTTTGCTCTGGAAACAACAGAAGCGTGGCTGGTGCCTTGTTGGATGGATTAGTCACGCTGATTGTGGAAATAACCCTCATGCCTCATTTCCAATGCAAAGCTGCCCTGGTTCAGACCCTCAACACTGATTCCTTCTTCTCCTCATTCATAAGCACTTCACTACCTTGTATTTTCTCTGTAGGGAGACACTTATTCCCTGTGATCAAATCACCTCTCAGTCTGGCTTCTTTCTGATCAGATAACCAGATTGAGCTCTTTATATCTCCCAGGGTATGGCATCTTCTTTAGGTCTCCAATCACACCTACTCCATGCTCTTGGTCCCTTCTGATTTTTCACCTTCTCTTAGAGACCACAAATGCTGGAGGCACCTGAGCTCTCCGTATAGGCAGAGCCAGGGGAGCCCAGATTAATTACTTATGTATTTCTGGCTCTAACACAGACACCTATTGCCTCCAGCCCATTCAGCAAGGCTGGTGTTTGATGCCAGCATGGCATGCTGTGGGATGGAATACCCCTTTGGCTGGTTTGGGTAAGGTGTCCTCCTATCTCTGCTTCCTCCTGGCTTCTTGTGCCCCTCCTCACTGCAGAGCATGAGACTGAAAAGTCCTTGATCAGGGTAAGCATTACTTAGCAACAACTAAATCATTGGTGTGTTATCAGTGCTGTTCTTAGGCTACAGTCCAAACACAGCACTGCACCAGCTACTAAGAAGGAGTAAAATAACTGTTACAGCTGAACCAGGACAGATGAAGACAAGGTATAAACAGATGGATCAGAACAGGCTTATGGTATTGGAGACTTCTAATCACTGGCATCTCTTCTATGCTAACCACCAATTTATCAAGCTTTGCACAGAACTTTTGCATGTGATTTTCTGTCTGCAGAGAAAGAAGCATTTGCTTGTGGTTCTGTATCACTCCACCAGAAACATCTTCCCCAAAGATGCTCTCCTCCTGGCAGCTCTTATTCATCTGCTTCATTAGCACTGCCAAGCCAGGCTTTGTCAGGAAAGGTGATAGCTTTCCTCAGTCCGGTTGGGCAGATAAAGTAGGTTTTGAGCTCAGTGCCAATCTTTTAGCCAGTATTAAACCAAAGGCCTTTCAGAAATCAAAAGCTACTGTCTCAGAGCAGGTACTTCTATCAACCATAAGTGTGAGGCTGAAAATCCACTTGACCAGAGACAACCTCCGTCCATCAATGGCTAGTTATTCTCAGCCTTTAGTTCTCAAATAACTCAGCCCCATGATGAACTTTGCCGTTATTTTGCCCTTGACTGGCTCCTGTGTTGTGGTGTGGAACATTCTGCTTGTCTTCTCTGGGCAACGCTCCCTCAACTTCTGCAGGTTCCCCTATAAGAAGGGTTTCTCACTCATTAGCATTTAGTATCAGTGTGCTGGAGAGCTCATTGACCAGCGTTTTAAAGACTGCTGAATAAAAATGATCTCAGATTGTCAAACTGAAATGATACAGTTTTGTTCCTACCAGGTTTTGCTTCACAAACTCCTTTGTCGCTAAGGGACTGAAAAGCCTCTTATTTCTCTCATTTTTCTGCTCCTTTACGAACATAAAAGATAAATATTATTGGAGATCTTTTCATGATTGCTGGTATCTGTTCCTTGGAGATGTACAGAGGAATGAAACCTCATCAAAGGACTGAGTCTGGAAATCACCCAGTTCATGTTCTTAGGGGGAAAATAATGACCAATGTCTTGGGAGAGAGAAAGCTGTTTCTTAAGAGACTTTAAAAGAAAAAACAAAGGCAACCTCTGACTCTTGTTCTGGAAATAATACAATTACATAGAGCCCACTAAAGCCCCACATGATCATTTATAGCACACAATGTAAGAAACTGAAGCCTTCAGGAAAAGCTAAATGAAAAGCAAGAAGGGAACAGGAGTGACTATCCCACTATTCACTCTTTTCTATTGGGGGACATTGCACATCTCAGGCACCTACCAGCTGCCCTTCCTCCCAGAAAGCAGCTAAGGTGGTGGAAGTGGGGAGTGTTCCCTATATCCAAGGCTACCGAAGTAATTCCTGTGCCCTGGGTAGTGAGATCTGCTTCATCTCTGAAACACCTTTCGGCAGAAAAGCTGCTTGAAATACGAATCTGAATTTCTGCAGACACCTCAGGGGTTTCCTTCCTGCCTCTGATGCTGACTAGAGTCAGATTTAAGGTCTAAGAGTGTGAGTACAGCTACACTTCTGGTGTCTCTAGGTGGTAGTGCTTTGCTGAGTGTTGGCAGAGCAGTGCGAAGGGGAGCTTGGTCTCCTGTGCTGTAGTGGATATGCAGCTGATTTAGTGGGAAAAACTTCCTTATCTTTCTACTGACAGGGTCTTTGTGGTCAACAAAGCAGAAATGTGCAGCAGAAAGTACAATCACATCCACCCCACCTTGCCCTTCTACTGCAGTTCTATCCCCTCTGCCGCCTTGCTGACACCCATCCCCATGTCCTCCCCTGTGAAGGGTCACCCTCCTCGTCCTCCCCACCACTCCATCCTGAGCCATCACTTCTGCAACAAGCACTTGCTTAGGAGCCCAGTTCAAAGAAGGGGGGATGAAGGATTTGTGAAGCTGGGTGGGAGACAGGGGCGAGCAGGGGTCCTCGCAGAGAGCATGGGTTCAGGTGCATTGAGGTTGGAAGGTGAGTGCTGTCTGGGCTGTAAGGAAGGGAATAGGGAAGATGTTGTGCCTGTTATTAATAACAAATGTACATATGGACATAGGAATAAACCAGCTCAAAACTAATCTTGAATTTTGCCCCCAAAAGTGCATTGTGAAGGTCAGAGGCAAATGGCTCAGGTGTCCCAGTCCAGCTCTGCAAGTTTAGACTGATTTCCAGATTTGAGGAAAAAATTACTTTCCTCTTCATGTCAACTGCCTGCACATGTACAGGAAGCAAAATGCTCTTTAGAAAGCCTGGGTGATGGGCATAGATGTGCCTTAGCCCTGCAGCTGGGAGCCCCAAGCCTCAAGTCCCTCTCTGCTATCCCTGCCTTGTCAGACTGCAGCACTGAGAACTGAATGAACAGCATGAAATCTGTGTTGCATTCATTCACGAATCTCAATGGTCCCATCAAAAACCAGTTGGAGGTGGTGCTGGAAATCCAGTATGGTTTGAAGGAGGAGGGGTTATAATTTGATCTTGCAGTATATTTTGAAATCTTCCCTTTTCCCTGCTTATGAAATCAAGAAGCAACTTGAAAAGACACCCAGAGTTGATTATAATTTCTTAAAATACTGTGACTTGAATCAGTCACCTCAATTAGACGGAAAAGGTGGAGTGGGGAAGGATGAATCCTGGTTTCCCAGTCTGATGGAGGAGGGGCCATCATGTGTTTAAGAAAGCCCAAATGCAACTAGGAGGAGGTTGCATCTTCACGAGGTGCCAAGCTCAGCCAATCTCCATGTGAGCCTCACACATACATAATCCTCATTACATATTCCACAAACAACTTCCACTCCACTTCCAGGCAGCCACCCACCAGCCATTGAGCATGATGATGCTCCTCGCATGACAACCACAAAGTTCAGCAGCTCAGAAGTCGTGAAGCGCAAACCGTGAGGGCAACCATCCCATCTGCCATATCCCGTGGTTATTGCTGTCTGAGGTGCTGCAAGCTATCTGTGAGGTTCCTGGGGCTGGAAAATATGATGTAGGAGCAGTGGGAATATTACAAACATCTGAAAAGACAGCCAAAGGTTGAGGAGTACCTTGTTGCATCTAACACAGAGCTAGACACCTCCATCTAGGCAACCACAACAAGCCCACGTCGCTGGTGAGATGCCTCACTCTTGCTCCATTGGCTTAGGCACCAATCCTGTGTACTGACACACATGCGGGCGTTTCACACCAGCGACTGGTGTTGAACCTGGGAGGGATTCTTCATCAGGGACTGTAGTGATAAGACAAAGAGTAATGGCTTAAACTTAAATAGGGGAAGTTCATATTAGGTATAAGGAAGTTCTTCCCTGTGAGGTGCTGGCACAGGTTGCCCAGAGGAGCTGTGGTTGTCCCATCCCTGGAAGGTTAAGGGATGATCTTAAGGTCGTTTCCAACGGAAAACATTCTATGATTCTATGATTCTATAATGACCACACATTCTGACATAGAAAAAAGTCATCAGGAATTTAGAGGAGAATCAAATGGACGTAATCCCTTGGCTTGTGTTTGGCAGCCAAGGTAAGGAGGATCACTCAGCCCCCCCTGCTTTCAAGTGACTGAATTGGTGACATGAGGCAAATGGGATGGGATGCAGGTCCTGTTCCTGAGTGCACTTCTTGTATTTATTCCAGTACCTGAAGGCAACTGAATGCTGCAGAGCTGCTGAAAACGGCACTGATTAATGTGCCGTGAATGTGAGTGAGGGTGGGTTTTGCAGTGGAATCAGTAGTATTTCAATAGCAGTTTCTCATCAGGGCTGTCACAGGTTTTTGCCAGCCTAATTGGGATGGGGGGTGCTTTCCTCCACTGATGTATTGTTCGAGCTGTGGTGGTGGTCTGGCAGCACTTGTGAACATTAGCAAGGTGCAAATGCACCTGAAATTGAGGTCTGGAGCAAAGGGCTGAAGTACCGCTGCTTGGAGAGCAGATAATGCTCTTCATCTGATGATCTCCAAACACTTGTCAGTCTACTCCCACTGCAGGAAAACGCCTGTTGCCTCATCTTCTCCCCTAAATCAGTCATTTGCAGTAAAAAGCATGCTGCTTAGCAAACTAAGACATCTTCTCATCAAACATACTTGTCCTCCTAAACCAAAGCCCAGCACTTCACAATGCAAGGCTGCAGTCCCAATACAGAAATGCCACTCTCCCTCGTCTACCTCTGCATGGGAGAGATTGTGTTGTAGCCATGACGAGAGGTCAAAACAGATATAAGAAGTAGAAGAAACCATATTCCAGATTAGACAGATGAAAGGTGGGAAGAGGTAACTGTTTTCCTGCCTCTCTTAAGGAGAAGGGGACCAGCACAAGACAGGACTTGTTGGATGCATTTGACGAGTTATCTCATTATAGCTCTACATTTGTGAAACAACAGCCTTCACATTGGACCAGATGGGCACAGCATCTCCATGTCTCTCTTTGGAGCAGATTCTCAGGCTGGACATTTCAGGCTGGACCAGCATTTGCGTCTTTCTCATTTAATATCTCTGGCTTGGAATCTCAGCAAACTTTGTGACAAAACCCAATCCCAATTACACTTTTCCCTTGATTCTAATGCTGGTATTTTCCACCAATGTTTGTGGTGACTTTGAGCTCTGATCTAAACCTGGGCAAAAAGATGAGAGGGTGTATGTCAGCTCTTTTTTATTGAGATCTGAGCAAGAGCCCTTTGTGTCTTGAAGTGGACAGAAGAAGCGAAACAAGGGCAATAAATACTTGCTCTTTACCTGCAAAGGAATTTCCCTGTAAGCCTCACCAGCCTCCAAAAATACCTTGGCATGTTATTTTCTCCTTTCTCTTATTGATCCTGGAAGCTGTCACTGTGACAGACAGTGGAAAGGGCTCTGCAAACACCCTTCTCATCACGGAAAGCTTTCAGGTGCCTTTTAATTTTGTATTTAATTTTTCTTTTCATACCTTCCAGTGTTTTCAGCACCAGTTCTTGAATCCAGGAGAGGGCTCATCTATTTCAAGCCTAAATCACTGACTGTCTGATTTGCTCATGATTGTGTTTCATAATTCCTCCTTCTTATTCCTCTGGAAGCAGTTTTCCATCTGAGGATTAGGTGCTGAAAGTAAGTAATGGGCTGGTTCAAAATTAATTGGAAGGAAAATAAATAGATGAATAAAGATCAAGAGCTGTGCTACTGAACCCACAGGAATTCCTAGTGCCTGTCTGGAAGCTGCTGGATGAGATAGGTAGGTTTGTGAGCTATTCAAGTGGTCTGTAGAGATAATATGTCAGATGGATTTGCTCTGTATCTCTGTCTTTGCACAAAAAGTAGTGTTTCCTGTACATTAGTTAGCCATCTGATGATGGTTTAATATATATATGAACCTATTTCAGACACCCGAATTTCAGTTCAGGCATCACTGGTGAATTGATTCTTGGTTTTCATCTTTGGGCACTGAAAACTGCTTGATGCCTCCACAGATACTACAAAGAGTTTCAAAGATGGGTCAGATCTGGGATGTTTCACTTCATCCCCAAGAGAAATCATAGAATCATAGAATAGTTAGGGTTGGAAAGGACCTTAAGATCATCCAGTTCCAACCCCCTGCCATGGGCAGGGACACCCCACACTAAACCATGGCACCCAAGGCCTCATCCGACCTGGCCTTGAACACCTCCAAGGATCTCTCCAGAGTGACAGACTTTGGTCGTAAGACATGAGGAGCAGGGCAACGGGGGATAAGGCTGGGTGGTGGGGCTTGGCAACAGCATGGTGCAGGATTGCTCCTTGCATAGGTGACTGTAGCTGCCTGATGGAGCTGGATAAATTCATGTGAACAGAGTGAATGCTTTGGTTAGCAGCTTGTTGTGGACTTGATCCAATGTCTGCTACAAAATGATCTGGTTTTCACTTTGGGATTAGTCAGAGTCTCAGTTTATCTAATTAGCAGCTTTTCTCCTTTTAATTAAGGCAAAACAATCAACCGTTTGCCCCTTCTTAATCATCCCAGGTAAGTGATACAGTAGGTCCATTTAACCTACCTTCATGGATGCATGTGATCAGGCTTTACTGCTCAGCTGATAGCTGGTAACATCCTCATTCAGCCTTGGCTAATAGCTATTCCTCTGCCCCACTCTGAGCCCTTCTCTTTCCAGAGAAGGAACTAAAAGCCATGAGGAGAGGAGATGCTCTGTATTTTTCTTTCTTATTCCCCCAAATAGTGCACTTTTGGCTGCTGTGTTGCCGGGACTGAAGTTGTGTCAAGATGGATATGGCAGGACCAGAATAGCATCTGTTAGTGAGGTCCTTCCTGGCTATAAGCTGCCCATGGGCATTCCTATGGGATCCAAACCTTAAACTGCATTTTTCTCTTCTCTGTCCTGTGCGGTCAAGCTGAATATGCCTTGTTTCTACAGGCACAATAAAGGGAAATCTTCAGGGACTGGAAAAATGAGTCATTTTGGAAATGTCACAATATTTTAACAGGTTTGGATTGACGTGAAAGATATCAGCATTGTCAGAATGAAAGTCTCTTTTGTGCTCACTGCAAGACCATGAAATGTTGTTCCACCTCTGATCAAGTGAGTAAGAAGTACGAAATGGCAGTTACAGAAAGGGTACTAAGAAAGAGAAATGCCTTATTCCATGTAATTTGGAAATCCCGTGGAATATATGGGGAAATAGGAGTGTTGCATTATTATAGGAGACCCTTTGGTCTTCCTTTTTTTTGGAAGTTGCCCTCTGTCTCTAAGAGCAGCTTTCAATGTAATAACTATCACACCCAGTGCATTGTCTTGGGCAATGTGGATGTGATGCCCTGGCTGCAGCCCTGGTCTGAGCCCAAGTGAGAGCTTTGGAGGGATAGAGAGAGGAACCAGAGCCAGCAGAAGATGCTTATTGCTTGCAAATACAACCGGGCAGATGGCCTGCTGAATTCCAGTCATTAATTAAAAGTGCTTTATTCTCTAAGCTAATTATAGACTAATTCCTGCTGTGGGAGGGGCTCCTTTGGCATGGAGAGTGTGGTAATGAACATCTCAGTTCGCCTCCTCATCAGCAGGCTCAGCCCTTCATCCTGTTGCTTTAGGGACAAGGATAGCCTTGAGCATCAGTTCCAAAGTGGACCCTGTAAAGGGAAATAAAAGAAAGATACAAGAGGTCTCAGTCAGTCCCAGCAATGTGGAATAGGATCCCAGTGCTGTGTTTGTCACAGCATGGATAACCCAGGGAGCTCCCACACCAAGGTAGACCCCAAATTAGGTTGTGATCATTAGTGAAAGCATGTCTTCCATGTGACAAAAGTCTGGTTTTGGGTAACATTTGACACAATTAGAAGAGGCTTAAGCAAGCCCCGAGGTTCTTTTCTTCAGGGTTTGTACTTTAAACTACCTTCAGCCTCTGCTTGTCACATGAACGTGGAAGTGCAACCTCACTGCATGTCCCTGTGCTCCTTCCATGACAGCCTATCTGTATGCTGCTCAAAACACAGATGGTAAACGACATGAAAAAGGACCATCTGCACAAGATGCAAAAGTTTAACAGCTTGAACAACAACAAGCCCTTGCAGGCAATGGGATCCTGGGATGGCTTTGCTGTCCCAGCAGCTCTCACCTCAATAAATAGCCAGTGCAAAGTGTCACCTATCTCTCACATTCATCATCCATCACTTTGATGGCTCTGCTGAGTGGCAAAAGATGCCGCCTTCCTTCCTCACCTCTCTTCCATGACCCTTCCTATATTGAGCGAGGTTCACCGTGTCCTTCTCCCATTCTTTGCTCAACACTAATTCTCCTGGACAGCCGTCATGATTGCCCCAGCTCCTCAGGGTTATTATCCCATCTCCAGCCTCACCTTGCAATTAGAGAAGGAGAACAAACTGATGCCTACAGAGCTGTGCTTGACCCCTTGTGAGAGGCTTGGGCTGGCCTTGCATTATCAGGGCAGAAGCTGGTTTTATATGTGAGCATCGGCAACGCTGTCTTTTCAACAGGGCTCAGGGAATGGAAAAGCTGCTGATCTCTATCTGCCTGGCATTTCTCTTTCTCCATCAAAATCAATGTGAAGGATCTTTTTTATCCCCTCTCCAGGTTAGAGGAGGTGGGGGTAGAGGGGAAAAGGATGGAAAAATACTCAGCAGATGAGAAACTTTTCTTGCCATTTTTCCTGCCTGCAGCTTCTATATATAGGTTTAATTAGAACATTAAAGGCACCTCAGGATTATGCTGTGAGATTTGTTTCCTCAACCCTGTAACTAATACCCCGTGGTTTCAATAACGCTACCTTCACTTCGTTAGCCTCCAAGCAGAGATCTACCTATGGAAACTGCAGAGTACCGTATGAGCTCAGCCAAGTCAGAAGCTCTGATTTAAATGCTGTTTAATTATCTCTAGCCAAGGTTAGGGAGGAAGTGGTTTGGCACCTGTGAATTGAATTCTTGGGAGAGATCCCCTTGAAATGAGCTTCTTTGCCTGATACTGGAAAGTTCTGACTCTTGGTTCCCACATCCCTTTGTGGTGTAGGCAGATTAACCCTTTCTTGCCTACCTGGAAAAAAGCACCTCTGATGGGGATGTTGGATTAGCCAGCTTCATTCTGGCTGCCAGGGTAGTTTGGTCTGCCCCTTTGAATTGTACTGGAAAAGGGCTGTGAGCATGCAGCTCATGGCTGCAACTTGAAGGAAAGCTATTCCTGCCCGTCCAGGTGGGTTTCTGGCTTGCAGGATATGGCCCATAGGGCACTTGCTGGTGGTCCTGGAAACATGAATGTGGATTCTGCTTTGAAGAATGGGCAATTACTCAAATATTTTATGGGCTCTGAATGTCAATGGTGCTTCCTGTCTTCGTAGAATCATAGAATGGGCTGGAAGGGACCTTAAATCTCATTCGGTTCCAGAAATTCTGCTTTATATCTTACATAATTCTATGCTCCATACAGTGATTCTGCATTGTTAGGCTGAGGCAAAAGACCATGGTGCCTGCAGGAGGGTCTGAGGCACAGCCCTGGGGCTGAGCATTTTGCGCAGACCACACAGACCATGCTAGTCACTGTGGTGGCAGCTTTGGTTCTGCCTTGGGAATACTTATCATCTGCTCCAGCGTCCTGGCTGTACCTGTATATTGGACCTAAAACTAGGACAGGGCTTATGAACCACCGCCCTGCGATTGTATGGGAACCTTGAGGAAGACAAACACGCTTTTCAATGTCCAGGAAAGCATTCAGAAAACATAGGTGTTCAAAGTTACAACTGAGTTATGCTTCTTTTCCCCCTTCTTGTTTTCCAACTGCAACTGCATTGAAATCCCACACCTTTTCTGCAGTGTGCTTTTATGAGACATAGCCTGGTGTTCCACATATTTGCCAAGGAATCTTAAGAGCCTTAAGAACTGCTTTCTACCTGAAACCTTTCACAATTACTGTAATCAAAACATAGAGCAGTACAGGAGAAAGGCAGAAGGCGCATCTGGGGCTGCTCCTTCCATCACAGAGACGCAACTAGAAGAGCTTTTTGTGGAGGAGATGAGCTCACAGCCACATTCCTTTTACTTCCCACCATTTCCTATATACACAAGTTAAATGACAAAACTGCTGCTGCAGCTTTTCCTTCTCTCTCCTACAATTATTATCTTTTGTATTGTCATTATTATTAAGGGCACAATGAGATTTATTTTCAGTAAAACAAGCCATGCTATTGTCAAGACAGATTTAAAGAGCTGGATCAGGAAGGGGCATTACAATACGTTTTGTATGAAAACAAAATATCATGAGCCATTTCTTGGCAGACCTCACATCTTTCAGGGCTGGTCTTTGGGAATAGCAAATCCAGGCAGGGAGTTTGGAAAAAGCAGAGTGCATTGGCATAATGAGCAGTTGTATCAGAATGGATATGCATGAGCTGGGCAGATTAATATTTAATGAAGAGTGAAGTCTGCTATCACTAATTATTGGATGCCTGGGATTTGCAAAGTGGCCAATTTTAAAGTATTTCATATGGAATTATTCATGCATTTGAAAGTGCCCAACTCTCTTGCAGTCTAAGTCACTGAAATGGAATTTAGCTCAATGAAATTTAGTCATCACAATGTTGGGCGTCAGGTCCAGCTGAGACCACGGCACTGGGACAGGGGTATTCTTTTACTAGAGGACCTGATGGAGCTGAAAAAGACAGGCTTCAGGCACACAGGATTCCGCAGGGCAGGGATGGCCTCATCCCAATGGGTTTTCTTGGGAAGCTGTAGCAGAATGGATCTTTTGTTGAGCTTTTCAATGCAAGGAAGAGCCAGCAGTGGGTCGAAGGGCCAGCAAGAGCTACAGGGCAGGAGAATCACTTAGACAGATGAAACCACAGCACAAGGCTCCTGGTACAGGACAGGAATAGGGCTGGGTCAAACCCAGTGGCCTCACTTGTGTGATAGTTCTGCCACCACCAATTTGGTTTGTATTCTGCCTAGAATAATTACTTAAAACAGACTTGTTGATCTGGAGCTTAATGAGACTTTACTTTGGCTTGAACAAGTGTTTTTTGGAGCTCAGCTGAGACAATTCTTCTGGCGCTTCTTCTAGTCTTTTCATCGTTGGTTTCTTATAACAGAATGTTCCACAGAAAATGGCATTTTTGCTTGGAAAATGCTTTTTTAATTGAAAGGTAGGGAAAGATTTTGCTCCCTGGCACCTTTAAATGGTTTCCACTCTCTCCCTGCTTGTTGAAGTTAATGCACCTTCTTGAAAGTCAGTGTTTGACCCAAGCATGTGGGAGGCAGAGGAGCATGATTTTTCCTTGCCAGTCTAAAAATGCAATAAGCAAATGAGCATAGACAAAAGAAACCAAACAAAAAGTGCTTCCAGCTGTTTAGATGCTACTAATTATGCCAAAGAGCATTGCAGGAGAGGAAAGGAAAATGAAGTAATTGACGTATGGGAAAGGCAGACAAAGGACAAGCGCAAGCAAAACAGGTTAAAGATTCATTTTTTCTCATGTTCCTCATATAAAGGATCTGTGTTATCAATACAAGCAATAATGATGATACGGGCTCATTAGGAAGATATGGTTGGGTGAATGCTGCAGTCAGGAATGAGATAGTCACACCTACAGTCTCAGCTGTGACCCTTGATGTCAAATGACTTCTGTTAATAAAGAGGGAGGAAAATGATGTGTGTGTGCACATGTATCTTCAGCATCTCTCTGTATTTGCTTGGAAGCAGTTTGAGCATTTTAGTTTGTTATTTTTGGGACTAGCTCAGAAATCAATTTCTCTTTTCCCTGGATGACTTAAAAGCAAAGGTGAGCCTGAAAATGAGAAGCAAACATTTTACATCAGCATGAAAAAATACTTTCATCAACCCAAAGTAAAGAGTTTAGGGGTTTTGTTGGTGGGTTCTTATTTTGTTGTTCTTGTAGACTGGGCAAGGATTTGGGACTGGACCTACCCAAAGGTTATTTATTCTTTCCCCATCTTTTTTGTTGGGTCCCTAAAAAGAAAGATCCATCCTTTTCCCAGCAATAATTCTAAGTACAGCTAGAGAAAGCCACATTAAGTCCCAATTTGAATATTAAACATAATTAAAAGACTTTTTGACATTGTGAATTGTTCTTTTATCTGCCTACCCATAAATGTCGATGTATTAATGGTCACGACTTGCCTCAGATGTAAGAAAGAGCCTTTTCATCTCATTGCTTTTTAAGCAGTGGGGAAACAAGCACAGCAGGTCATACCCATGCGACCACGCAAAGAAGTTCCTGATCCAGTTTTGCTTCAGCTTCAGTGGAAAAGCCAATCCCTAATTGCCCGCTGATTCCTTCTGCTCTTGAATATACTTTTTAAACCAAGCAATGTTATCTAGAAGCAGAAACATGTAGGAGTATATTTTAAGAGCCTTTATTAAACTACAAGCCAGAAGGAGATTGGACAAATTAATAACTCAGAGGGTGATTAATAAGCATTTTTTTAATAGCTGGAGAGACAAGGAAGTAGAAACTCAGTGCTTTGTAATAACATGAAGAAAAGGTCCATATGAATGTTTGTTTCACATTCTCATGTCCTTGTGTTTGACCCAAGCTTTTGAAAACAACAGGTTTCCACCTCCAAGAACTCTTGCTCCATGTGATTAACTTCCATGGACCCTGTGCATCATTACCAGGCTAATAGCCTTCGTTACTTATTACTTTGATTTGATTTAAAGCCTGTCCCTGGGCGACCGCATTGCTATTAGCAGACCCACAGAGGGATGGAACCGCCACGTACACATTGAACTGTTGCAACTTGAATTCCTTGGGAAAGCTATCTCAAGAAGCTGAATTAATGTGTGAACATTGGAAATGTAAGTACTAAAGACCTGAAGTTACAGACCAAAAAAGGAAAAGAATAAAAATATTAATAAAAAAAGAAAGAATATGCAATTTTGCACAATTTGTTTAAGGACAATTGCTGTAAACCAGGCAGGAAACTCTGAAACCTGCCCATTTTTGTTGTGTGCTATTTCAGACATTTCTGAGCTCACCATGTGCACAAAAGGCAGCTTTCCTCTGCTTTTCAGAGGAGTTTCCTCTAATTGACACCACTGGCCGCAAGTCCTCAACAGGTTCAGTTTTTCAACTGAAAATAAGGATTTGAAGACTCAAGAATAAGTCCTTGAATGAACTGGTTTTGTCAAGAAAATGATTGAAGTGGGAATTGCAGCCTTTCCTGCTTTGCTGCAATTCAGGTGGAGAAACAAGCAGCTGCCATTGGTACAGGCCCAGATGAGCACATCAAAGTGAAGCATTTCAGGGTCTGTCAATACCTGTCACACTGTTCAGAGGCTTTGTTTAGTGGGCAGTTTCATCTTGCCCTCAGTGCTAGAAGATTACAAGATGTGTTACTGGATGTGTGAACTGAAGAACATCAGCGGCCAGACTTTGGGAAAGCAGAGCTTTGACTGATGGTCCTGGGGGCCACATGCTCACATCTGAAGGTCCACCCCAGTATGATGCTGCCTACCCCTTCGTTGTCCCCACTTTCTTCTGCATCCATAGTGCTTTCTCTCTTATCCATGTACTCATGGCCCAGGACCCATTACTGTTAGAAAATAGTGGAAACCCCATTTATGGATCTGTTGGGAACATGGCTGAGCACAGTGCTATGAAAGCATCCTGGGTGCAAATGAGTCCAACGGATGGACTGATGTTCAGAGCCCTTTGCTCCTTTACCTCTTCCATCAGTGCTGCCTACATGGGTCCCTTTGCTGCTCTAGGGAAAGGCAGGAGGGAGGCATAGCATTTGCATGGCTGTGGAGGTCCAGCACAGGACAAGTGGAAATCAAGGGAGATTGGACTTGCTGCGTGAAGCGGGCATAGTGAGACTGTGCCTACAGCAAGGCAGAAACTCCACCTCTGGCATCTCCATGTAGCTGGCACAGCTCAGCTGCCCTCCTTTTCCACTTTCCAGAGCTTCTCCCCAGGAAGCCATTTGGTTCTGCAGTGTCTCAGTGCTGCTGTTAGCCTGGCAGCAACAACAAAAGGACCAGGTTAATTAAACACACAAGAGCATAATTGCAATTAAACCCAAACCAAATGCTGAATCAGAATAGCAAATTGCCCGGAGGCTGAAGGGAAACGCTGGTTTGCTTATTCTGTTTTTATCATAAGGGCTCATGAGGCACAGAGTGGCCAAGCAAATGCTGCAACATGAGACACGCCACTGGCAAGAACGTTTATCCTGCTGAATAAAAGATAAAGGTGAAGATAAAGCTGGGACTCGAACAGCCCGGCCGCTCAAGCCAATATAAGTTGGTTTCACTGCAGGAAAATCCCAGGAGCCTGCAAACTTTGCTCCCCAGGTGGGGCCAGCCCCATCAATCCATTCCACTCCTCACTCCCTATTCTGGATCCATAGGGGAGTGGTGTGATGGGCAAAGCACCCCCTTAGCCCTCACCAAAATCCATTCCAAGGATGCCTTTCCATGCAATCTGTGAGAAAGACAGAGGATTTGCTTTGCAGCATACCTGATCTTCAAGGAGAAACTCAAGGACATATCACACTTGTGAGGTGGGCTGATGCCAACCTTATGAAGTTTAACCATGCCAAGTGCAAGGTCCTACACCTGGGTCAGACCAATTGCAGGCACAGCTACAGGTTGGGCAGAGAAGAGATTCAGAGCAGCCCTGCAGAGAAGGACTTGGGGGTGTTGGTCGATGAAAAATGAACATGAGCCGGCTGCAGTGTGCGCTCGCAGCGCAGAAAGCAACCGTATCCTGGGCTGCATCAAGAGGAGCGTGACCAGCAGGTCGAAGGAGGTGATCCTGCCCCTCTACTCTGCTCTCGGGAGACCTCACTTGGAGCATTGTGTGCAGTTCTGGTGTCCTCAACATCAAAAGGACATGGAACTGTTGGAACAAGTCCAGAGGAGGCCACGAGGATGATCAGGGACTGGAGCACCTCCTGTATGGAGACAGGCTGAGAAAGTTGGGGCTGTTCAGCCTGGAGAAGAGAAGGCTGCGTGGAGACCTCAGAGCAGCTTCCAGTATCTGAAGGGGGCCTACAAGGATGCTGGGGAGGGACTGTTCATCAGGGACTGCAGTGACAGGACAAGGGGTAACGGGTTCAAACTGAAACAGGGGAAGTTTAGATTGGATCTAAGGAAGAAATTCTTTACTGTGAGGGTGGTGAGGCACTGGAATGGGTTGCCCAGGGAGGTTGTGAATGCTCCATCCTTGGCGGTGTTCAATGATGAGGCCTTGGGTGGCATGGTTTAGTGTGGGGTGTCCCTGCCCATGGCAGGGGGTTGGAACTGGATGATCTTAAAGTCCTTTCCAACTCAAACTATTGTATGATTCTATGAACCACCTGAAAATGAACCTGTGGGGCATTGCTGTCCTACGCCCCACCACTGATACCCATTGGGTACATGGAGGAAGTTTTTGCACTTTCTCACCTCCTCTGCACAAGTTCTGCAATACTGGTTTGCAGCAAACCCATTTATTATGCTCACTTTGGGACTGGTTTCTGTCAAACTGCTTCAGTGCATCCCATGAAAGGCATAAAGCTGAGAGAAACCAGTGAATTATAAAGTCTCCAACAGTAGGACTCGGTGAGCGGCTGCTGTTAATCTTCGCTTTGCTACTCAGTTTTTGTTCTGCTTGTAATAAATCTCTGTGCCCTTTGCTGTTGAAGCTGCAGCCTTGCAACCGCAAAAAGAAAGAAAGGAAAGCTGGAGATTGCCTTCTGCAGAAATAGCATAAGAGATTCATGTCTTGGCCTGGCCACTACTGCTGCTTATTGAGGTCTTAGTGTGATCACCTGCAGTTCAGTATAATGCTACCGTAACTCATGCTGGACTACAACTGCTTGGAAAAGCTGTTGGATTAATGCAGGAAGTAGGGCACATGGCACTGTGTGATTTCTTATAGCAGGGCTGAACGAGTTTTGTTGGATGTGATGTTGCTTCCAAATCTGGAGTAACAGCTGGCTGGGAGCCTTTTTCCCAAATGCCACCTCTGTGGTTTTACTGCTGCGTGTGGGAAAAGGTCATAATTATAATAAAAGATGGGGAAAAAAAGAAATTCGGACAGTATCTACCGTTTGCTTTGTTATGATCAAAATAGTTTCTATTTTAGTTTCAATCTGGGAATGTCTATAAAGCAGAAGTTAAGAATATGAATAAATAACTGAGAGAACACAGCACTTGACAGCACCCAAACTTCTGCACTTTATGCAGGCTCTTCATTTGTGAAACATTGGTGACTTTTGACTATTCACCTCAGAGACAAAGATCTCTTGAGGGCTTTTCAAATGTCTGCTGCATAGAAGACAAGCAGAATATCTGATGATGGGAAAAGCTGTGTCTTGGTGACAGCTCAAACCATCCCATCACCTCTCCCCGTTCCTTGGTCGCTCTGCTCACAAGCTTCATTTCCTGTGGCTCAACAAATCCCTAATCTCAGAGCTGATTTCATGGTCAGGGGTTTACTTAATGTCTAGCCCTGATTTCCATTGACAACAAGATAGCTTTATATTACTTGTCAGGTTAGGGAGCTTTGAAGAGGGTGCAAATTTCTATTAGCTTCCAGGCAGGAGCTGTGTAAGATTGCCTTTGTGTCACTGAGAATTGCATCTCTGCAAAGCAGTCACTGGGGCAGCGCTTGTGCCTGATGCTATAGAATATGAAGTCTTTCATGGTGAGACCATAAATGTTGTCACAAAGGTGGTGTATGCTCAGAGAAGTAATAGCTTTCATTAGATACAGTTAGAAAATGGGAAAGTTTTCGGCACAACCCCTCTTATTCAGGTCTGTAAATGTTATATGGCTTTTCACAGCCATACAAGCTCCTGGCTATGAGGCTGTAAAGGATGCTCCCTGCAGGAATTAAGGTGAAAGGAGAAAAATGAATGCCAAGCCACCCCTATCCAACAACGCAGGTAACAAGGCTTTCATCCTCTTGGTGAAGGAATGGAACTGCATTGCCCATATTTGAAGGACTTAAGACATCAACAGCACAGCCCACACCAAGGAAATTGCCTCTTGCTCTCCCCAGCAGACCCAGCAATGGGATATGAGCTGCCTGGGTCTGGTGGTATTGAGTGGCTGCACATGCTGTTAAACTATTGGACATCAAACAGGCAAGGGGAAACAAAGCAGAATTGATCCCGGGCTCTGTAACTTGGGGGTCTTGGTTTCTTAGAGCAGCACATGCTTCTCCCTGGATCCTGAAGATTTCCGTCAGAACTGGTGGAAAAGAAGGGTTTCAACAGCATGCTTTCTTTCATTATTGTGGGAAACACCAAGACCAACATGCTTGTTCACCCCGTATAGTCCCCAGAGGCAACATCAGAGCACGTTGTTGCATGAGGACAGTTCTAGTTTTTTGATAGCTCTGGCCCAAAAATACTCTGGATTAGTCTGGAAACCATCGTGATTTGGAAGAACTTGAGCAGGTTGGTTTTTTACACAGTAAAAACTCACCAACTTTTTTGGAGTGAAAATGGCTTTTTTGAGCAATTTTGTTTCACTCTGAGCAGATGAGAAGTCACAATGAACTAGCCTTGAGTAGGAGTTGAATAGGAAAAGCAGACTCTTGCAAAGGAAGGAAAGACATGAACTTACTGGCTCAATCATACAAAGCTGAGCAAGAGAGCAATGTCATTTCTGAAGTGACAGTTGTGGTGGTGTTCCAACTATGCTATCTAGTCTAATAAAAGATATGACTTTGCTCGCCATCCTTTGCCCAGATGATTACCTAAACAAATGCCAAATTCTGTATCATATCCTCAGGAGATGCAAAATTAACTGGAGTTGCCCTTATTTGCAAGTGCAAATCTGTTGGAAGTGTTTTATAGTAGCACACTGGCTTGGATAACATAGCACAGGGGAAAAAATTGTGTAGGCTCACTCCCACAGACTGAAAATCCTTGCCCTCCTTGTTCCATTTACATTTTTACACTGTTAAATTGAGGCTGGTATTTTTGGTACATTTCCTAGGATGTACTGAAGTGCTTTTTAATATACTCAGATGTTTAAGAGCATGGAGCGTTTTGCTGCTTTTTTTTGGACTCTTTTCTTTACCCAAACCTTTAGACATGATTAAAACAAAACAGTGTGATATTTCTGAAGCAAATGCCAGGAATTTCAACATTCCACAAATGTAATTTCAATTGAAGGTGAAAAGCCAGAGCAGAGATCTGGGACTTTCACACCAGCTCCTATCGTGACCATGGGAATTGCCTGTAACTTACTATAAGGGCATTTCTGGTAGGTCTATTTGCTGGCCTGCTCAGAAGCAGACATGAGCACTTCCTTCTATTTCTTCCAAATGTTTCCAAATTGCTGCATCCCAGCTATTGCTTTCGGGTCATTTGTGTAAAGAGAAGGGAAATGAACTGGTTAAACATCAGCTGGTTTGTTTATGAGATCCTGAGACCCTGAAGCCTGTTAATACCTATTTATTGCTCATGAAAAATCCTGCCCAATGCAAATAGTGGTCTTTTCCAGGCCTTCCCAGGTTGGTTTTGGAGAGCAGGATGATGTTGTCTATCCAGGTCCATTGCTGGGGGCCGAGAACATCAGGTGTGAACCCCCCACTGCCTCACCAACTTCTTCTACCCCACCTCTGTGGGGCAGCACACCAAGGCACAGGATCTCAGGGGTACATAAGCAAGAAATAGGTATGTTTGGTTATCTTTCCTTTCATTTCTGCCTTCAGCAGAGGCCCCAGAGCTGCAGCTGATGACACCAAGTGATATTATCCTTTTTAACCAAGGGGAAACATCTGGCAAAGCTGACAGTAAAATATTGTTCTACAGCTGAATTATTCATGTTGACATAAAAGGGGATATTCCTTGGGAATTGGGTATTCCTGAAACAGCTCGTTTCTTCCCCTAACCCATAGCACATCTCCGTAGGGTGGGTTTAGGCTGCAAGGCAGCAGGATTTGTTGTTGGACAATGACTCTGGAGCAAGCAAGCTCCCAGTTTACAGAAGGATGTCTCCTTTCATGTTAATCATCTCCAAAACCTCAGCCTGTGCTGCCGGAGGCCAGCTGCTCTCTTTGTGAATCACAGGCAGTGACACAAGGTACAGGGCTCATGCTGGCCCGTGTGACAGCATCAATACCTCCACGTCTTCACCCTCTAACTAAAGCCAACCCCATTTTTCCATCTGCAGCTTTGTCATCATCCTGTGACTCTCCTGGGTCATCATTTCATTGCTAGGAAGGTAGTTTGGGGAAAGATACCCACACCCCCTGCCTATATCTTCCTTCCTCATTCAGACCATGAGGCTGATGATGCTGTGCTGTGGTATTCAGCAGTAAACCTAGGAGGTTTACTGCTGAAACCATTTCTTGACTGTTCTTCACTTTGCAGGGTGAAGAGCTTTATTTAGAAGGCTTCTTTTGCCTTTTCCTTATATGCACAGTGCTGTTTGCTTTCTGAATCATGCTGGCAGATGTGTCTAGAGCAGTACCGGACCAGAAAGGGCTGAATTGTGTCCCCTTGCACACTGGGGGAATGTGCTTCTCTTGCATACGTCACCCTAAACTTGGGGACCTCACCACAAGTGTGGGGCACTGACCTGGAGGTGCTCAGCATCCCTCAGAGAACCACTTTGGGTTTGTTTCTTTGCAGGCACCACCATCTAGTGCAGAGCACTGGAACTTCATGTTTGCCCCTTGGATTTTATTCTGCAATTGCAATCGACTGTTGGAGCTGGTGGAATAATTGATGCTTAATAAATCAGTCACTGCATGGAGCTGTTTATTCTTCTTAACCATTGCAGACAGTTCTCAATGTGGGCATGGTTGGTGCAGGTGGTCTCTCCTACTGAGTCCTTCTGCTTCCAGAGCCCCATCAATGGATCAGCTGCAGAAAATGAAACTAGAAGGTGTAAAGGGAGAGGTTCCTTAGAGCCAGGCTAGCTTTTCCTCTTCTGAGAGGTGTCTCAGTGTTTGGGTGGGTCATGACTTTAACTAGGGACTTTCAGATCTAATACCTGCAAAGGCTACAGGCTAAGCTGGAGGACCTGCTTTTCTTCCCAGAGTGCTGGAACTTCCCCCAGGATTAGGTAAAGAGGGAGCAATGTGACTGTTAATCTGTTATAGATTGAGTAGGTTTATATTTTGTTAGCCTTGAGATACTTCTGTACCACTAGTTTCAAATGGAAACCGTTTTTCCCAAATAAGAAGATGGAGAAGCCCCCAACTTGGAAGTCTGGGAAGAACTGCTTGGTAAAGCATGATCTACAACCGTGGCACATGCCCTGTTTCTCCCCATCCCAAGGCAGCCTGCTCGCAGTCACGACTGGAGCATGAATGGTGATGGGGGTGGGAACTGTGGGGCAGAGCACTCCAAGCCTATTTATAGCAGTGGTCCTTAGCCATGCAGGGCAGCCCTCCATCCCTGCATCCGCTCACAGTCAAACACACACAGGTTTGAAGTAGTGGAAATAAAATGACATTATTCCAGGCAGAGCTGATTTCATGAAAAATGCATTGTCTTTCCACGGCTTCAGTCACAATCTATTAGTTTCTGCCAGATTTAATTAGAAGCCATCTATTCCTAAACCTTGGGAAGAACTGCCACAAGAGGAGAGTGAATATGAAAGGTTTGGGAGACTTCTTGCAGGGACTGAATTAACAGACTTTAACCCTTTGCCTGCAAATGAAACTGGAGCAACGTTTCCTCTCCTGAACATGCACTGGAAAACAGTCATATGAAACCAATAGAATATTCATTTCCTTATGATCTAAGCACAGGAATTCCTGGTTTGCTTTGCTTTGCTTTGCTTTGCTTTGCTCTGATTTGCTTTGCTTTGCTTTGCTTTGGCTTGCAATGCATCATTTTGTCCTAAAAGGTGAGATAAACCCAAATACAAGAAACAATATCATCCACCTTAAAAATAGGAGTCAGGGTGAGTAGAACAGAAAGGTGCATTCAACAACAAAAAGAAATGTCTCTATTTCATTTAAAAGGCCCTCAAATTCTGTTTGTATCTGCTTTTCCCAATATTGCACTGTGGCTGTCTCAGAGCTGAAAGCCTTGCAATGAGAAATGAAGACATTCCATTTTGTAAGCATCAAGACAAAGGCTCTTTGCTTTTCCAAACTCTTTCTACCTGTTTTCTTTTGAGCTGAACTCAGCAAGTCTGCAAAACCCTATGGGGCTCTCAGAAAGGTCTTGAGTTCTCTTATTAAACCTCTTATTCAGTGGATGACTGCTTAAAAGGTGCTGTGTTGATCAGAGACCAAATAGCATTTTGCTGGCAGTGACTTTGCTACCGAAAATGAATGGTCTTGGAATAACTTGGTTTGGGTGCTCTTGAACTGCAGTCTTATTCTGGCTTAGCCTCTGAAACCAGATTAACCTTCTTCAGAGGAAGGCATTTATATTCAGGAGTAAATGTACTCACACACAGAGTTATTGTGCAATTACCATGCACTTTAAGTTTGGTCTTGGTGTAACATGAACAAGTGCATAGAGACAGGGTGTGCTGGCTGATGAACAGCAAGAGCATCCTCGCTGCCTGGCACAAACATACACAGGAGTGATCTTCATTGATTTCTGCATTTGGTATTTGGCAACTAAAAAGCAGTTCTTGAATGAAAGTGTGACAGAAAGACGTGATCACCTCAACGTTTTGTGCCTTGGGAACCCCAGTGAAATCCTTATCAGGTGTTTTTACCCCTGGTCTGTGCAGGAGGACACTGATTTAACAGAGGGGATGTGAGTCATCACCAGAGGGCTTTGCAGGGATTCTGACTTGGCTTTCAAGTGGTTTTGTGTCAATTCCTGTTAAACTGGGTTGAAGCAAGGCAAACAGCAATGTGCCATTCAGGTAGATTCATCTGGACAGCAGATGACACTGTTCCAACTGGACTAGTTTGATAAAACTGGTTTCCATGGAACATAGAAATGCTTCAACTGTCTAAACATCTGAGTTACATCACCCTCCTGTGGGAAGCCAGCCAAAATCAGGACATGCTCAAGGTAACTTCCTCCACCACTTGGGGCCATCCCCATACAGGAATCCCTGTGAAAGATGACTGTGTAATGATGAGTAGATGTAAATGATTGACAGAAGCTCCAGAAGAGCATGGGCTACATTGCTGTGTCCTGCTCTCGATTAATGGGTGTCAGCCACGCAGCTATCAGCAGTTTCGCCAAGAGGAGGAAACAAAGCAGGTTTCGGCAAGGTTCACTCAACCGAATCACTGTTTTCTACTGAAGGGCTTTTGCTGCTTGTAAACTTGTCTGTCTTGGATTTACAGCTCCTCAGCCAGGCTCCTGGGATGGGGATTCTCTGTTGGTGTCACAGCAGAAATAATAGCTGCAAGAGTTGGTCTTTGAAGGGCTGGACTGATGCCATCATGGGAGATGCACTGAGTAAGAGAGGATTTTCCTGGCCACTTTGTTGGAGAGCCATGCTTTTCCATTCTTAGAAGCATGAGGTGCTGCACTTGTGATAACTGCTACCACATCTGGCTTCTGAGGGAGGATGAGCGATGGCCAGTTTTTGGCTGGTTGGGGATTTGTTTCTGAAGTTTCCCATCTGCCCTGGAGATCTGCTTATGGCATCTGAGTCCCAGTTCATTTTAGACCAGCAGCAAACCTCTCATCACATCCTGCCTGGCTACAATCACAGCCAGCCACAGTCATGGCAGTGAAATGAGCAGTGCTTGCTTTGTTCTTCCACCGAAAGTTGATTTGATGCTGTATTAAAA
This sequence comes from Psittacula echo, assembly GCF_963264785.1. NCBI lineage: Eukaryota > Metazoa > Chordata > Aves > Psittaciformes > Psittacidae > Psittacula > Psittacula echo. The sequence continues at coordinate 2,275,393 of NC_137748.1, forward strand.
CATGAATAACTGAAGAGGCAACGATAGGACTGTTCCTTCTAAGTCAGGTTGCCTACAGACCTATCTTTTCTGCCTTCACAAACAAAAGCTGGGAATTGGCCTTTTTGGCTCTGAGGTTGGATGGAAGCACTCAGCAATGCTAAAGCACTTGGATTATCCTGAACCTGCCAGTGTGCATTTTGCAATATCACAAGCCACCACAATAGGATCATGTAGGAAAAAGACTCAGAGACCCTGCTCTGAAAGGGCAGTTCTGCTGTAATCCAGACCAGCAGAGAATTGGGCTGTGCCCTTGCCTTGCTGTGCTGCCCAGATCTCCTTCAACTGTAACTCAAGGGATGGACTTCTCAGGTGGGGACGTTTGTACTGCAGAAACCCGTGTTCAGGTGGGTTTTCTCTGTTCATAAAACCCTAACCCAGAAATGTTGCTCTTGCTGAGATGTGGCTGCAGGGACCCCAGGGAAGGAGGTGGGGTGTTGTGGTTTAAACCCAGCCAGCAACTGAGCTCCCCCAGCCACTAACTTCACTCCCCTGGTGGGATGGGGAAGAGAATCAGAAGGGTAAAAGTGAGAAAACTCATGGGTTGAGATAAAGACAGTTTAATGAGTAAAGCAAGAGACACACAAGCAAAGCAGAGCAAGGAATTCCTTCACCACCTCCCATCACAGGCGGGTGCTCAGCCATCTGCAGGACAGCAGGGCTCCATCATGCATAATGGTGACTTGGGAAGATAAGAGCCATCACTCCAAACATCCGCAATTCCTTCTTCTTCCCACAGTTTACATGCTGAGTGTGACATACTGGAATATCCCTTGTGTCAGTTGGGGTCAGCTATTCCAGCTGTGTCCCCTTCTTTGTGCACCTCCAGCATCCTTCTTGGTGGGGTGGATGAGGAGCTGAAAAGGCCTCAGCTCTGTGTAAGTGCTGCATTACCAACACTGTTACCAGCACAAATCCACACCATAGCCCCATACTAACTCCTGCGAAGAAAATGAATGCCCCAGTCAAAACCAGCACACAGGGGAAAGGGGTTATTAATCTTCTTCTATTACGTTTGGGCTGATTTAACTTTAACTCTTTTTCAAAACACACAAAACCCCTCCAAGTTTGGTTTTTTTTGGAGTGTTTGTTGCCATTATACAAGGTTTCCATGTTTTCATCCCTCTGGCAGCTTTTGGCTTTACTCAGATATCACTCACCAGCTTCACTAGGAATAGCTCTGCCTGACCTAAGAATGCTTTTCCACTGAGGAGATAATTCATCTTATATGTATTAGCTGCCAAGTGAGAGCAGTGACTCACTCATGTCTCTACAAACCTGGTAGCAGCCTCTTCACCAGCCAGGCCAACAAAGCTCACACCTACAGACAGAGAATGTTCCATCTAATGCCATTAAACCAGGGAAAACAGATCCCTCCTTCATCTTCTGGAATGAACTTTATGTCCTCCTGCAGACAGCAAAAACACTGGGGTAGAGAAGTGGTGGTGGATTTACAGATGGGAATGAGCAAGGATGCGCTCGCAGGGAATGTCTTCATGCACACATGCACCTATGGCTCTGCCTTTCCTTCAGCAGTAAGGTGGGGAGAGGAGGGCAGGAGCTTTGGGTGCTTGCAGGAGATCAGCTTCTTCAGCTCTGCTTTCCCTTGTGCCTGACAGGGGGCTGTGGAAGCAGAAGGGGGATCCCATCTGGATGAGCATATGAAGATGATCATCACAGCACATAGTCAATATGTAATGTCAGCGATGGGCTCATCACGGTGAGGGTGAGCGATGCTGTCTGGTCAGGTACAAGTAAACTCACAAAACCTTTTATTGCTGGCTCATTAAGCCCAGGTTGCACAAGTGGAGTTACTTAAGAGTTGCCAAAGAGTTGTTTATCACTTCTTTGGGAAGTCTGAATATCAACTGCAGATGGAACATCTCATTTCAGTTGAACATCAGAGCATTTCAGTTGAAGCCTTGGGCCTTCTTTGGTTTTAAGTTGTAAAGACTAAAATGGGACACAATATATGACAAGGCAGAGATGAGCTTGGAGAAAAGATGTCCTGAGCACACTCTACATTTTTTGGCCCATTGAAAGCAGGAAGAGCTCTCCTTTAGGTTTTCCGGGCCTTTATTCTTACCCAAAATCTCAGGTACCATCTCAGGGAATCTGTGATGTGTCACTGCAGGAGCAGAGCTATGCATGGAAGGTAAGACCCTCTTTTGTCACACCTTAGGCAGTCGTGTTTTGTGTAGGCAGCTTCATAAAGCAGCAATGCGTGTGCTGCTCAGTTCTGCAGAGGAAAAGCTGTGCAGTTATTACTGTGTTGCTTTGCTCTGCCTTAAATTATATCCACAAGGAATACAGAAATTTCATGTCTTCTTTCCCCTCTGGAAGGGCAAGGATTCAAGAAGAGCTTTGTTCTATCAGTGCAGGAACAGCTCCTCTCTGAACTGAATATAATCTTAGTGAAGAGAGAATACCATAACCTGGTCGGGGTCCTGTTTCTGCTGCTTCTCAGACTATTGAATAAATATTAAGTAGCCCATCCAGTGTCCCTGAGGAGGGGAAAGGATCAGGTCCGTTCAGCACACAGGGGAGCACAAAGTAAACGACCCATTTCCAGCCACCAGCAAACTTCAGCCCTTCCTTATCCACAGCTCTAGTTCTATAACGAGAGGTCTAACGGTGTCACAAGACACAGCCTTGGCTGTTCCCACAAAATAGAAGTGAACAATTTAAGTCAAATCTAATTGAAACTGGCTTAAAACAAGCTCTCCAGGGCTGGAATGGTCCCAGCTTCACACTTATCCTCCAGTGCATCACCAGCTGACTTAACCCAAGCTCCAGAGACATCTGGAGGGGCAGAGGATGAGCACAACCAGTGCAATGATGTTGGTTCAGCCCCTGGTTGTGCATCAGGGACTGAGCACCACTGCACCACTGGCGTTGCCACTGTCACAGGGAAGTGGATGGATGTGCAGCCCCTGTGATGACAGCCTTGGACAGCTTCATTATCGCACTCTAATTAATTCAAGCTGGGATTTGCTCCTGATACAAATGCAAATAGAAGGTTTCTATCTGATGGCTCTGCAGTCTATGAGGGCTGGGAAATCCTGCTGTGTCCTCATGGCCCTTCATGGGCTTAGAGTGGGATTTGAAAGCTGCTTTGGACTGTTAGAGCTGAGTCCCAAGCTGAGCTTCAGGGTCAGAACTGAGTCCTTTCTCTGAATAAAATATCCACTTTGAGGCTGGAAATCTCCGAAGGAGATTTTCCATGAGAGCAGCAACATCTCCTCTCTTCTGGCAGGAGCATGTCAGTGGGGTAAATCCCTCTTTGCCGGACCTGCTCATTGTGCTGGAGAGGTTTTGAGTTTCCTATCAATAGCACTCCTCTAAGGAAATGCTCCATCAGGATGGGGGATGCCCTGATTGGCCGTGTCCCCATCAGGACACCCCAAATAAGACAGTGTCATTGTGTGCTGCTTGTCTCTGCTCCCTTCACAATCACTGGGGATTGGCAAGCCCAAATGAACTCATAGAATCACAGAACCATAGAATAGTTAGGGTTGGAAAGGGCCTTAAGATCATCCAGTTCCAACCCCCCTGCCATGGGCAGGGACACCTCACACTAAACCATGTCACCCAAGGCTCTGTCCAACCTGGCCTTGAACACCGCCAAGGATGGAGCATTCACAACTTCCCTGGGCAACCCATTCCAGTGCCTCAGCACACTCACAGTAAAGAATTTCTTCCTTATATCCAATCTAAACTTCCCCTGTTTAAGTTTGAACCCGTTACCCCTTGTCCTCTCACTACAGTCCCTAATGAAGAGTTCCTCTCCAGCATCCTTATAAGCCCCCTTCATTCTGAAGCAGAACCTCCATGGCAAAAGCCTCCAGGGTGACTGACTAATCCATGCTGAAGTCAAATAGGAATGGCACAGAGACATCCCTCCTGGGGAGTACCGAGGACCGTCTGTCCCATCTCACCTCTCAGCTCTGCTCTTTTGGCAGCAGGATAGCAATTATCTCTCAGATTGGTTTTTTCCTTGTTTTCTCAGTTCAACCACTTGAGGAAGGACAATCAGGGTTGCTATAGTGATGAAAGGATGACTTCTTAATTTGTAGGATTCTTTCTCTTAATTATTCTGAGAATTGTAATCCCATGAAATGAGAATTCCCATTAGGAGCTGCACTGGCACTGAAAGAGAAGTTGCAAAGAAAAAAAAGCTGATGAAGACATTTTGGGGCAAAACAATGAAAAAATAGGCATTTTGGTGAATTTTCCTGGCTTGTTTCATGGGCCGACAAGAAGAAAAGTGTGGCTTTATCCAGAAACAGAGGCCTGGAATAGGTCCTAAGCTTGAATTACCCATGAATAATTCAAAGTGCTTTCACAGACTTCCTGAGGAATTAGATTATCCGGCAGAACTAACGCATCTAACTCAAAATTAAATCGTGTGAAGCTTGAGAGAGAACAAGTATGATTTCAAGGGCTATTGAAATGGGGAGGTGCCAAAGGAAAATGTCACTCTTCCACTGCAGTTTTCATCCCCAAACCTCTAAGCCCTGTATGACAGGAGCCCTGTACCTTGAGTTTTGCATGGAATGAAAACCCTCTGTGTCCTGCTCAGGGTTCTGCAGTGAAGTGATGGCACAGGAGGATGGAGCTGAGGCCCTGCAATCTCTGCAGCTCACTTTGTGCACCGAGCGGGTGCCATCCACGCTAATGTGAGCATCCCCAAACCCTGGTTGAACCCTGCAGAGAGGGCTGATAAATCCAAGTTATCGCAGGGAAGTTGGGAATGTCAGAGCAAGTGGCTCCTACTGCTGGAAAACACCACTGCAAACCCAATATTCCCTTTCTGTAATGAAATCTGTAGATGTAACTCAGTTTGTAGGCTCTGGGCTGATTTGGGCTCTGAGTAATCTCTATGCATCAAGGGGAGCTTCTCTCCCCCACCACCAGCCAGATTTGGAGGCCGGAGGCTCAGCACTGCCACCACTGAGCTATTAATGTGCTATAGTGTTTCTGCAGGGAGAGGAGGAGGAGGAGGAAGGTATCCTGGAGCATCCTGTCTGCTACTGGGGGTGCCAGGCATAGCTTCCCCTCAAAATAGTTCCTCCAATGGAAGACGCGGTTTTGCCTCTCTGTCAATATGATGTTTTCATAAGCACCTTTATCTGGGGGACGTGGGTATCATTTCATTCTCTTCCAACACCTTCCTTTAGAATGTGCTTCTCAATACGCAGCTATATGAATATTTTTGGTTTTCTTTCAAGGAGACTTCTTTCTTTTCTCTCTTTCATTGCTTGCATTTGATATCCCATTATAAATCCAAGCATAATATTAAGCATATTGAAATCCAATCAAAATCTCAGTTTTATATATGCCTTAAAAGCCATTTAACCGAGCCAAAGCTACTTTGGAAGGGATTTAATTTCAGGGGAAACATCAGCGTTCAGCATTATCTTCCCATTTGGAAAGGCAGAGTTATTTAAGTAGCACAGCTTTCTCTGCTAAGTGGAGCTCTGGGTCCCCGAGAGATTGAAGATGCTGGCAATAAAGCAGGTAGGTGACACGAGAGTCCAAAAAGGTCAGGGAAAGGCTGAGAGATGGAGGGAGATTCATAGGACCACGATCATCTGAAACAAAGTCCTTCTTCCTGATGTCATCGTTGTTGTCCCATTGCTCCCTGGCTTCCCCTTCTTGTGTCCTTGTTTTTTGCAAGGCCCAAGGAGATGCAGCAGAAGCAGCATCCTGTGAAACTGATAGGAATGTTCTTCTGGTGCTCACTGCAACTACAGTAATAGTCTAAAGCTGGGCCAGGGAAGATGAACGGCTCTGCTGGCCTGCAACCATCATTGCTTCCTCTTTTCTTCTCTTTCCCTAATCAAGCCCAGAGGGAAACATAAAAACCAATAAATTGGTAGAAAATGCATCAATTTCCATTGCTAAGGAGAGGGCTCTGGCGCAGGGCAATGGGGACCCTGTGCGGAACCACTCAGGTGGCCAAAGCATCTCCTTTCATTCTGAGAGCAGCCCATTGCTCTGCCTCTAAGGCCACTCCTGGCTTTACCAGTTCAAACCCTCGCCTGGGACACGCTCCTGGGAAGGCTCAGGTGGGGCTGTGGAAGCAGAGGGGGTCACACAGGTCTCTTCCCTCCTCAAATAAACCCCTTTTCCAACACGTTTCAGGGCTGAGGTCCCTCGTTCTGAGCAGTGCAGCCTTGCTTTAAGACACAAGAGGGCAGGCACAGGCTGTGCTAACGGGAGAGAGCTCCGGTTCCGCTCTCTGGGTGCTCAAGTGCTGCCCCCTCCATCACTCCATCTTTGTAAGGGACGGGGAAAGGGATTTTCCTCCTAAGGGATGTATCTTCTGGCCCTGGCCAGCTCCTCTGTCCTTTCTGAATGAGATTTGAAGCAGAGAGGTCTGTGAGGAGTACTCAGGGGCTGAGATTTGGCTACGAGCTCCCAAAGCAGCTCCTTCATCCCCCGCCCCAGGGATGCACTGCCATGCCCTGAGTGATCCAAGGAAGGGGAATGATCCCTTAGCTGGGCTACACTATCTCAGGGTCTTTTCCAGGACAAGCCATGCTGTTTTATCCTTACTGTGCACATTCACCTGCAGAGAGGCTGCTTACACGGGTGGTGAGTGGTGCCAACAGCCCCTACCATCCCTTACACCCCATCTCCCCTATGGGTGTCATCACATAGTGCACCCCTAGAGACAACCATTGCTGCTTGCCTTGGCTCCCAGGACACCGTGCCTCTTGGGCACAGCCTGAGCCATAGGCACTCACTGGAGAGCATTTATGTCCCTGGTTTGTCCCCAAGCCCCATAGGCAGTGGAGCAGAGCCTGGTGCCAGGCAGCACTGCTGGGCACAGCGCTTCTTCCTGCAGACTGCAGCCAAAGCTCTCTCCATAGTTAAATAATCAAAGGCAGCAGATGGTATATGGTGTGAATTACAGACAACAGGATTGTAAAGACAGTGCATATGGTGAATAAATGAAAGCATCAACGTATCAGGCCAAATAATGCAGATGGGGAGAGAGGAGGGAGATTTGGAAATTATTTGGTCATTGGTGGGAAAGGGAGCCCATTCCCATTTTGTTGGGGAAAATAGTCTTGTCGCTGGCCATGGGGAGATGGTGAGCACAGGGGTAGACAGGCAGAGAGGTCTGGAGCTCAGGAACAAGAGTGCTGTGCCCACACTGTCCCCAGCTGCTTTAGTTCTGGTCCATGTGTTGCTTGGGTCTGCTCAGTGCTGTCTTTTCCACCCCTCCTGGAAAGGGCATGCCAAGATGCAGGAGGTTTGTAAAGCTTCACCTTGGCTGAAGTTCTGCTTCATGAAGAAGGGGCACAGCTCTGTTTAGCCACAAACGGGCTTGCACTGCTCACAAGCCCTTTGTCCTCTCTTTGTCTCAGTTTATCTGGTATGAAACAGAGAAAGTAGCATTGTGCTGCCATACAGCAGTGCTGGGATGAGTAGCTCAGCCTGAGGGATACGGTCATAGGATAATCCATGCTGGTGGATGCCACAGCTGAGCTTGCCTTTGGCTACCAGGGCCAAATGTGGCTTTGGAGGCAAGAAAAGCTGAAACTATCTTATCCCTGGGTGAAAATCACCAGGGAATGGCCAGGGGACAAAGGACTCAGGGGTTTACCGATGGATGTGAAGCACCTGAAGAGCTGATGGGGTCAAACGCTCTTTCAGGATCTCGTCTCATGGCAACAGCATTGGGGGTATTAAATTCAAGCACTGGGCTCATTTTGTCCCACATAACCTTTGCGTTTGTCCTTACGATAACCTCATGGGTGGCTGAGATTCACCTGGCATCGCCCCGCAGACTGTGGCAGGCTCAGTCTATGTTCCCACCTCAACCAAGCTGGAAAAGTCACTACCATGGCCCTCGCACCCTCCCCAGCTGTACTTCTGGGTGCTGCACAGAGACATAAACAGAGTTTTAATCCAGGATCTGAACAAAAGCAGGCAGAAATGCTGCTGTGCACTGAGACAGGATGGAGGGCAGCCGCTCAGACGCTAGCACCTTTCATCTTTAGGCTGAATCCTGCTCATTCCCACCTCCTGCAGAGTGCACTAAGGATGCTTTCATGAACACAGGCAATGCTACCCGACTTTGCAGCATCTCTTGGGTAGAAAATCTTTCCCACTTTGCCTCCGCTACCTCCTCCTTCCAACCCTCCTGTCTGAACGCACATCTGGTTCTTCCCCAAATCACTGCTGCCTTTCAGCGCCAAACAGAACATCTGGAGATCCTGCTGGCCAAAAGCCTTCCGAGTCCCCAGTGGGTTGAGCCCGGGGGCTGTAGGAGCTTTTTGGCTCAGCCCCCCTCTCGGGTTCCACTGAGGCACAGCTACCTCCAGGTTCAGGCACCTCCTGCCTGGGGGTCTTGGATCACATCCTCTTCTCCCTGCTCTCCCCTGGGCTCTCGCCCTGCTGCAGGGCTCTGGATCGATGCAGGACTCACAGCTCCCGGTGCTTCTCTGAGGTGAAGGGAAGCTCGGAGACAGACAGAGATGAGAGATGCTGCAGCCCCTCTCCTCCCGCTGCCTCTCCCCACTGAGCCTTGCCCTTCCTCATTTTCTGCTCTGAGCTGCTGTGTGACAGAGAAGAGGCTTCTTCTATTGCTCGGGTTGCGTGTATGTGTGTGCATGGAGCCAGGCAGCAATTTCCCCCCCCTTTTCCTTTTCTTTTAGCTTTTCCTTTTCCCTCCCCCTTTTCCTCTCCTACTTCTCCTGCTGAATTAGCTGCCCACCTTCCCCTGAGAGAAACAACACTGGCAGCACAGGGTAAGTTTTGGGGTGGTATTTCTTGAAGCCCTGCCCAAAATGGAGGGGTGGGGAGGAGGAGAGATGCTTAAATCCAGCAGCTCGCATCCCAGGAGCACGGGGAGCATCACCCGATGGGTCTGAAAGCCCCAGTGCTCTGCAAGCAGCAGCATCCCTGGGCTTTCCGCACTAGTTAACAGACTGCGAGCTGTCTTGTTTTAAGCTCGGTCTCTCACTTAATCTCATCTCCCTTCAGCGCGTGTGTGTGTCCATGTGTGTGTGTAGGGGGAGGACTCTATTTCCATTGGCTCAGCTTTTGCTGCCCACCCACATCTCTTCCACATCACCTTGGTGTCTCCCTAAATAAAACCAGCCCTTCTTATCACACCGAGGAAATCAAGAGCGAGAGTTTGAATGGATTTGATATAAATCTTTCCCCCTCCAAAGCTACTGCTGAGCTTGTGGGAGAAACTGGCATCAGCCGGCCTCAGACTCTGCTGCTCTAAAAGGGTTTAATCACTTTTGAAAGCAGAGGGAAGAGATCCGGATCCCAGTTCCAGCTAAGGACTGACCCAAAAAGCAGTGCCAGGATTTAACCAACTATCCGTGATGGATCTGAAGGACAGCACCAGCGAGGGCAGCATGGGCAGCCTGCAGCCTTCCAGCATCCAGATTTTTGCCAACACCTCCACGCTCCATGGGATCCGTCACGTCTTCGTCTATGGGCCAGTGACCATCCGGCGCCTGCTCTGGACCTTGGCCTTTGTGGGCTCGTTGGGTCTCCTCTTGGTTGAGAGTTCCGACCGGGTGGCTTTCTACTTCTCCTACCAGCACGTGACCAAAATGGACGAGGTTGTGGCAAACAGCCTGGTCTTCCCTGCTGTCACCATCTGTAACCTCAATGAGTTCCGCTTTTCCCGGCTCACCACCAATGACCTGTACCATGCTGGGGAGCTCTTGGCTCTGCTTGATGTCAACCTGCAGATCCCTAACCCTCACCTGGCTGACCCGGCTGTCTTAGCCATCCTCCAGGAAAAGGCCAACTTTAAGCAGTATAAGCCAAAAGTTTTCAACATGCAGGAGTTCCTGGCCCGGGTCGGCCATGACCTGAAGGATATGATGCTGTACTGCAAATTCAAAGGCCAAGAGTGCAGCCATGAGGACTTCAAACCTGTGAGTATGAGCAGACACTCTGCTTTTCTCTTCTCTGGGTGTGTGGATGGTGGTGGTGTTGCAGGACCGGGACAGCATTGGAGGTCGTTGGCCAACACATGGTGTGATGAGTGGATGGTCCTTGCTGGGCTCTGGTACAGCAGAGGAGGAGGAGGCAGCCTGTGGAGTTGAAGTTTGTTTGCTGGAGGGATTATGTGGGGCCAGCCCTGCGAGGTGCTTGCAGCAAGTCCAGCCTTCATCCTGCACAAGGCTCATGCTGCTTGGTGTCAGACCAGGGCATCAGATGGGTCGCTGCTAAGCATTAGAAGGGGCTTGGGGGTCTCTTGCTATGGCCAGTGAATACTACTCAGCTGAATGAAGTAGAGAGAGCTGGCAAGAGGCCAGCAAGAAAGGGAACTGTTGGGGATGGTCTGAGTGATGTCCATTAGCTGGTTGTATCTCCCTAAGTGTCTGTAGCCTTGCTGAAATCATGGAAGGGGGAATTATTCTGCTTGCTCCTGGCGGTCATGGCTCATAAATCCTAGTGTGGATGGTGTGGGCAGCAGCTGGTGCCTTCCTGGTGCTGTGTCAGAGAGAAGGAAGGGGTGGGGGGGAAAGAAGGGGAAAAGAAATCAGGCTCAGCTCTGATCCCAGTCTGCTCTTAGGCTGGTGAGGAGGTGGAGCGAGCCGGGTAGCCGGAGGATCCTGAATGAAGCAGGCACTGCTCTGTTTACAGCTTCTGGATGGCACGGTGGTGGCAGGGCAGGCTGGCCTGGGCAGTTTGGCTACCAGGAAGTATCAGCTTCAAGGAAAAACCAACAAGCAGGTTGCCTGGAAGGAGTGATGCTCCCCATGTGCTGCTGGGGCAGGGCAGGGGCTGGGCATGGGGCTGCAGAGGGAGCTGGTGGTTTGAGTCATATCCCAGCAAAGAAGCAGGCTGGGGGCTGGCTTTAGCTGTACTTTGCTCTCAGACCATGTTGGTCAGTCCCTTTACACCAACTGAGCTGGCTGGGGGGGGGTCAGTAACCCTTGGAGGCAGTAATGGTACAGCTTTCATATGGTTGTTTCTCTGGGAGTGATGCTGCTTGTTCTGCTCACTACTGTATGTCCTGCAGATAGGCAGGTGCCGTAACAGTTTTGTGATGGTCTGGTTGTCAGCAGGGTCTTTGTCTGGTTTTAGGAGAAGGGAATATTTTCTACCTGTGCTGCTTTTGGATCTCCCAGTAAATGAGCCCAACTGACTCCTAGTGCAAAGTCACTGCCATTACTCAGACTGTGCCCTTTTTAGAGGAGGAACATAGAATTTCATGCCTCAGTTATTGCACTGATGCCTTGCCCATTTCAAACTGGATATCCAGGCAAACTACTCCTTTGCTTCTGCTCCCTGAGCAGATCTGAGCAGAGGCTGGGTCATGAGAGTTGTAGGAAGGTAGCAAGAAAGTCGCTAGGAGAAGAGCTTGCTAAAGAAAAGCCACGTGTGACTGAGCCTGGAGAACGGGATAGAAAAGGAGAAACACACCAAAGTTCAGAGGATGGATGAGTTGGGGAGTAAGGACAGATCCCAACAGGATGGACAGACCTCCCCTAACTATAGCGAGGGTGTGGGGAGAAGGAGTTATTCTGGGCTTCCCAATAATGGAATAAACACCAACCAAAAGCAAAAGCCTCAAAGCCTGCAGGCAAACAGCGCATCTGCGGGACTTAAAATCAGGTCCTGTTCTCAGATAAGACAGGAACAGAGAACAGGCCCTGGCAGCCTCCCTGGGACACGGTGGGGTGTCATTTCCCTGACCATGTAGGTTTTCAAGGTAGCTGTTTGTGAAATCATGATGTATTGTTTGTCCGTGGGGGATACTGTAGTTTCCAGAAAGACAAAACATTTCCTAATGCTAAATAAATCCTTGCTCTGCTAGAAGGGGTTAGGGCCAGCTAGGAACAGATTGGATATTACGGACTGACAGTGCTTGTTGTTGTCAAAGTCCTGTGCAGATGCAGAAACATGCAGTGAAATACATTCTGCCAAGCAGATCCTAGATAATGCAGAAGACAACATCTTCCCTGCATTGCCTTCTGAGCCCTTCTAGCAGAGGAAGGTGCTTGTCTCACTGAGTCCAGGTTATAGAGGTGCAGGGAGCAGCCCTCAAAAGGGACACAGCAACCCTGTTTTCCTTTCAGACTTTACCTCTCAGTGCATAAAAGTCAGCAAAAAGTGTCTACTTGAAGGATGAGTTGGTCTTTCTATGGGGAGAATGCTGTAAAGGTCTTTGAACTGCCTCCAGGCTGAATGAGAACCTCATGTCCCGGATGAATTTTGCATTTAATCACCAGCAACCTGTTTGAACTGCACAGCGGCTCTGTGACAGCCCATCCATTCTGCTGCATCACGAGTTGGGAACAGAAGCATCCTCACCGGAGCCTGCTTTCTTTCCTGTCAGGAAACAGAGGCTGTAAATCCCAGAGCGGTTTTGTAAGACGTCATCATGGCAAAGAGCTCCTGCTCTCTTTCTGTACTCCCCAAATCCATGCAGCTGGGAGCAGGAGTTTTGCTGCATCCAAGCAGATAACTGCTCTAAGGCACTGCTAAAGAGCTCAGTGCCGGTTATTAGTGCATCAGCAGTGCCTTTTGATGCACAGGGTGGGTGTTGTGTGCACTGTGCCCCCTGAATAAAGCACACATTGCTTTTGCTGCATGGGAAAGCAGAAGCTGTAATGACAGTGCCTTGGCACTTCGAAAACGTGACTTCACCCTCCTTCCTCCTCCACTTGGTTGTTTCGATTCTCTGCCGCTGCCTTAATAACAGGATTTGAGCTGTGCTTTCTTCACGTTCTCTGTTCCTTCTCCCCAGGAGTAGGTCTAATGCCTCTCAGACAACATTTCCCCATGTTACGGGCTGCTCAGAGAACTGAGTCCCCTAAGCTTTTCTGCAGAGATATATCCAAAGGGAACAGCAAGGACGTAGCAGAGTATGTGCTGATTCCTGAGCTGGCATTGCAATGCACTGAGCAGCAGATAAGATTATGCGGGCCTCTGCTGTAGGCAAAGCACTGAAGAACTGGAAATTGGCAGAACACGCTTTAACAAACCCATTCCTTGGAGTATTTGGAGGAGGGAAGCCTGATAACAGCAGCAGCAGTCAAGGAAAACCCCTCCTTTTTCCCTGCTTCCCTCCTCCCAGGAGGTCTTGGTTGAAAATGACCTCACAGATGGCGTTTTTCTGGAGGAGCTGTGCTCATGCTGCTTGACATGACATTAAGGTCTTCCCATCCTGCTGTTGCTGAGCATGGGAAAGCAGCAGCTCTCCAGCCCTAGACACAGTGCTGTGATTTTCTGGGTATCCCAGTGGGTGTTCCTGGGCCTCTTGGTGTGGCTCACACGTGGTTCTTTGATGTTCCAAAATGGAACGAACTGGGTCATGGCAGGGGGAGCCTTGCAGGAGATATTGGGGCAACATGGGAGAAAAGTCTGTGCAACTGTGTCCATGGGGCACACACAGAATGACTGATGGGATGACGTGGGAGCAGCGACCAAGAATATGAGTAGCAGGGAATGGGCTATCTCAGTCCCACCATGCTGAGAAAATGAGCCCCAGTGCCCAAGCTCTGCCAGATCTATTTGGACAGTGGCAGTGGGGCTGTGAGTGGTTCTGGTGTGTGAGCATGTTTTCCAGTTGGGTCATTCACTAAATGGGATGTTTAGTGTGTGCTTCCTCTTACACCCTGTTCATTTCAGAGGTAACACAATAACTTGTGCCTGCTATGCCTTCAGTGCCAGATGTCTATTTATTTTCAGTGGCCATGACAGTCGAAGTGTATAACTCATTTATTTTCAATACACATCCTTACTGACAGTGTCCGCACAATGGAGAGTATCTCATGTGAATAGTTCTATTCTGAGGCACAAATTTCTGTCAATCTTTCTCCATGCATATGTTTTCTCCCATTCTTTCTAGTGCACCCATGAGGCCAATATTTAGAAAATAGCTTTTGATTTTTAGCCTCACTAGCCCATTCTCATTTCCTGTCATACAACGTTCACTTTCCTCCAGAAAACCAATCAGGATGGTGGCTGCTTCATTCAGAATAAACATTCCTTCTTCCTATTTAATACTTTTTTTCCTGGAAAATCGTTACTTTTTTCCAAAGTTTGCTCCGGAATCTGAGATGCCAGAATGAGATCTGCACTTTTGTGCTTCCTTTTACCCAAGCTGATAGTTCTTCCATTAGGAGGCACAATCTTTGTGCAGCCTTCCTAGTCTGCACTACAACATCTTGAGTTTGCAAGTGCTGTTGAGCGTCAGTGCATGGGCACAGACACAAGACGGAGGGCACGTTTATGGTGTTGCTGGTGGTGTCTCGTTGGGTGTCTAAAATGAGGTGGGTTGTTCTTGGGTCACATCTCTGGCTGACACGTAAACCATGCCCTTGAGACATGCAGATTCTGATCCTACCCAACGTTTGTCTGGACTGCGTTTCTCTGTTCCTTGAGCATTTAGGTGTAAAATGAGCTGCAAAATGAGTGTTTTGTTCTGGTTGGAGCTGTTTCTTGGCCAGGCACACTCCTTGCTAGGAGTCTGAGATGGAAAACACTCTAAAGAACAGAGAGATCTCAGAAAGAAGCACAGCCCAAGTACAACTGGAGATCAGGGAGTTTTGAGTGCAAAGGGAGGTGAGGCAATGGGGAAGGCCCTGGAGAAGGAAAGACAAAGCACTTCTGTACATAAAACCCAGCTATGGGCTCAGCCTTCCCTTGTCCATGGCCTTGGCTGTGCATTTGGCTGCTTCATTTGAAGGAGAGCAAGGACCACCCTTGTCTTCTAAGTGATTCCCATTTATCACAGCCACTTATCATGAGGCCAAATGAGAGCTCCTTGTCCATGCCATCTGTATCAAACAGCATCTGGAAGTGAAGCAAAATGCAGAAATAGACAGAAATCAAAACCAGTGGTCATGAAATGAAACAGAAGTTCTCACTTGATTGAAGGAAAAAACAAGTCTGACTTCTGTGGTAGTCTGTGTGGTCTCTTGAGGTCCCTTCCAACCTGAATTATTTTATGACTCCATAATAAAAAGGAAGTGTAACCCTCTTTGCTGCTATAGAGGAGTCTCATGTTTTCCTAGAATCATAGAATCCAGACTGGTTTGGGTTGAAAGAGACCTCGAAAACCAGACAGTTCCATTCCATTGCCATGAGCAGGAACACCTCTTATTAGACCAGGTTGTCCCAAGCCCTGTCCAACCTGACCTTGAACGCAGCCAAGGATGAGGGAATCACAGCCTCTCTGGGCTCAATTCACTGTCAGTCTTCAATGTGAGTATGAAACACAAGACCCGCTTTTGGGGGATGGTTACTTTCCCCTATGTGAGTTCACATTACTGACCTATGGAAAAAGATTAGCCTAAAATGCACAGTTATTGACAACTCTGCATGCATGGAGTGTCCATGGCAGTCACGGCTTTGATTCCATAATAAATCCATCACTATTTCTCTGAGCAAGCCCCTGTCCTTTTCCATCTCCTGAAACCATCCCCATTTGCTTTAGAAGGAGACAGCAGAGAAAAACCCCTCAAATCCATCATTCAGCTCCTCTTGACTGAGAAAATGTGCCTGGCAGCCCCTGAGGAGTGCAGCCGGCTTCACAGCAGCAGGGACAGAGAGGTCATCTGAGGCATCTCCATCTCCTCTGGCAGGGACTGGCGCCTGCAAGTCCCTCCTAGGCCTTCACAAAAGCATTCATTAAAGGCATTTGTACCTGGAGTAGACTCAGCTCGGTTGGTGCAGCAGAATTACACAGTAATTGGCTGTCAGGGGGACTTGTGGTCAGGCTGTAGGCAATAAAAGGCAGATATTCAGCCTGGACAAGAGAAGCTGCATGGAGACCTCAGAGCAGCTTCCCGTGTCTGAAGGGGGCTACAAGGATGCTGGAGAGAGACTCTTCATCAGGGACTGTAATGATAGGACAAGGGGTGATGGGTTCAGACTGAAACAGGAAAAGTTCAGGTTAGATACATGGAAAAAGTTCTTTATAGTGAGGGTGGTGAGGCACTGGAATGGGTTGCCCAAAGAAGTGGTGAATGATCCATCCCTGGCAGTGTTCAAAACCAGGTCGGACAGAGCCCTGGGTGACATGATCTAATGTGAGGTGTCCCTGCCCATGGCAAGGGAGTTGAAACTAAATGATCCTAAGGTCCTTTCCAACCCAAACCATCCCATGATTCTATGATATTGCTCAGATACCATGGTAAGGTGGGTCCGAGCAGGGTGCCAGATGCATGTGTCACTGCCACAGCTGTGTCAAGTGTATACAATACTCAAAAGGTGCAGAAAGTATTTTGCTTACTGTAATATGACCTATCATGTGGCTTTCCATAGGAGGAACTCTTTGGAAACAACAGATCCATGAAAAACTTTCTTTCCTACAAGATGAGCCCAGCTATGAGAGAGGCAGGGGTAGCGGGAACACAGGCCTACCAGAGGGAAGAAATCATGGACTGTGGCTATATTTGCAGGTTCTAAAAGTCAGTGGTTATTTTACCACCTGCATCTGCTGAAGGGTTAGGAAAAAAGCCTTAAATGTCCTCACTATATTGAGGGATGAGCAGAACCTGAATGGTCTTCTAGAAGCTCATCGGGATTTCCAGACCTGTGAATAGCTCTGAGGACACCTTTTAGGGATCACAAGCCCAACAAACTAAGATGGAAAATGAGCTACATGAGGTGGATGTGCCTGACTCCATCTGCTATGGATTAATCTATGAGACCAGCACCACCACAACAAAATTGCCCCTTGGAGGTAAAAAGAGACTGTGAGTCATTTAAACAGATTGACACCAGTATGCTCAGGGCCCATCAAGAAACAATTTCCATCCAGCCATGAATATTTACAGCTGAAGCACATTCCATTCTTTGAAGAAAAGCAGAATTGTTTTGCTCATCTGTTGTTGCTGTTGCTGTTGAAGAAAGGATTTAGCCTGTGTGTTGATTCAGGGAGCGTGAAGTGAAGAAGTGAACAGGAATGGAAAACGCACATATATTTGCTCAGAGTGAGATAGATGAAAGGAGGCTTCATCTCTACTTGGTTGTATTTCCAGAGAGGAGCCCATTGCAGAGGAAACAGGTCCATCAGGGCCTTTTCACGTGCAGTAGAAGTTGCTCAGTTGTCTGCCCATCACAAGAGCCAGTTCTGCACTGTGATTTACTCAGTGACTTGAATTTGAGAGGAAAATCAGGACTCTGTGGCTGCTGTTTCATTTATGTTCTTTCCAAGCAATCCCACACTCTTGTAGGGCAGGACAGTCATGAAGGACTTTGCTTTGTGGGGCTGAATCCCAAAACAGTGATTCAAACTGTTTGTTCAACTGAAGGTTTGAGAGAAATTAACCTTAGGCTGGGAGCAGAGAATAAATAAACCCAAGTAAGTGCTCTCTGGTGACTTCACTGCATGTACTGTGAGCAGGAAAATTGAAGGGCTCAAATCTCTGCCACTGTGACAGGTAACTTACTTCCCGCAGCTCAAGTAGAAAATGATGAGCTGAAGCCATGGTACAGCAGAGAGGAGAGTATAATTGCCATGAAGGATCATTCAATGGCAAGCAAAACCTCATCATTGCAGTATGCCATAGGTGGGATGATAAAGGACTAAATTAATTGCAGTGGAGAGCTAAAGACCAATAAGGGAAATTAATGCACGCTTAACCCTTAATTAGCTAAATTTTCAACACCACACTCCACTGCTCCCTGGCACTAGAATGGATGGTATATGTAGATGGATCCATTAGAGACTCTGT
Organism: Psittacula echo; assembly: GCF_963264785.1. Classification (NCBI taxonomy): domain Eukaryota; kingdom Metazoa; phylum Chordata; class Aves; order Psittaciformes; family Psittacidae; genus Psittacula; species Psittacula echo. The sequence goes on from NC_137748.1 coordinate 2,293,113, forward strand.
ATTTCTTCTACCACCACCTGCTACGCTTTGCAAGAGCAGCATGTGTGATCCATCTTCGCCTACCATGCATGAAACAGCAGCATCAGTAGAGCTGTTAACTCAGCATCTGTTTTCCAGTGATGGAGAAACTTGTGAGAGCTGAACCAGGGTATCAGAGGGGCTTCACCCTGACCTCAAATGGTTGCTAGCATTGTTCTGGGAGATGGGAGGGACTCTAAACTGTCTGGAAAGTGATGATTTACTGGGTGGGGATGGATGGGACGGACCTTGGATTAGAACAGGATTTCTTGTTTTTTCTCTGAAAACATGGACCAGAAATGTTACTGTGAATTCTGCTTGGAACTGCACTTTCTGTTCAACATAATGGGCACACTGTTTGGATTCTATCACCCAAACCTGACATGTTGTCTCCTCCGTTGCTAGGGAGGTGGTGACTGATTACGGCAGCCACAGAGATCTGATGTATTAATCTTTTTTTTTTAAGCATTTCATGTTTGGGGATTCTTCCATTTTTTTAAGTTAGAAGAAACATGTATTTTCCCAGAAGCTTTTGTGAAAGCTGCTGCTGTTGTAGCTTCTCCAACAACGTTCCCCATCTTTATGTAAAACATTGAAACAGTTCTCATGAGTAGTGTGATGAGACAGGGTGTGGGTATCATGCCCTCATCACAAGAAGAAGTTGCTGTGCCAGATGTTAAGCTTCACACTTGTTCATTGAACAGCACTTCTTGTACTCTACTGTGGTGATGAATCCCACAGCCACCATCCCTTCTCCAGATGCTCCAAGAGCACTCTAAGCAGCCATTAACTAATGCTAAATTATGATGGAGCTTCTCCTGACATACATGTGACATTCATATGCATAACAAACGAATTTGTTTCTGTCAAGACAATGACAAGGGATTGCAACAGAATTAACATGAGTGCTGTTTGCTGCTCTACACCAACCTCAATGAGCTCCTTCTAGGGTTCACGTAATTACAGGGACACAAACGACAGCAGAGGGATGCTGTGAGCGAGAAGATGCACTGCTATAGATGGCTGTTAAGGATGAGCTGTGGGAGAAAGCAAGTCCTGGGCTGAAAACCAATCCTATTTCTATTGAAGCCCAGTGGAGTTTGCCTCCCGAAGACATTAGTGAGAGTGAGATCATGCTGTTTGCCTCCATAATTGCATTCATCCCTGGAAAAATCATTCTTTTCTCATTATTACATGGTAGTACAAAAAGACCCTTAGAGGTCAGTCCTATGATGATGTCTCTGAACAACTGCATCTCTCCAGAGAAAAATAGACCACCAAAGATTTTTCTATGGTGTTCATGCATGATGCTCAAAAAATGTGCAAGAGTCTCCTATAGTGCCCATAGGACTCTAAAGTTACTAAAATCAGTTTCTCTGCCAGGTTCTTTAGTGTTCAGAAACTTAAATTACATCTCCGGTTTGTCAGGAACAGGGAAGGTGAGACAGAAATGGGTGAAAACTGTGTTTATGGCATGGAGGAAGCAAAGTCCTGAGACTGGCTCAAAGAAAACCAAAATCAGATCAGAAGCAAGTATGGGTCGTGAAACACAGATCCATGAGCTCGTGTCCTGGTTTCAGAATCAGTCTGAACGTTTCCATTGGGATTTTTCCATCAGAAAATGCTTTCTGAATGCAGCCCAGGAGATTTTACATGGGTTTTGAGGCAAACCTGGTATCATTTGTTGTTAAGGTTAACTCTGAGTTATATACTCCTATCTGTCTTTCAGTGAATAGGGGGATTTCATACACAAGTCCCCTCGTTCAAAGGCATGTCTCTGAGCCAAGGTGTTTTCTGATAGACCATCCTCTGAGCTTTCCGATTCACTTTTAGCCTTAGTTCATGATTATGGAATGTTTGAGCAATTTTGCCTCCATTTAAAAGAGAAAAGAACAGAAGAAGTCTCTAAACCAGTTGGTTTCTACAAGTTTCATGAGAACTGGCAGCTGGGAGGAACCCAAGCTCAAGTCCACAAAAGAGAACTAGGGTCAATATGAGTATTATACATTTAGTCTGACAGCAAGCAGCTGTCCAGCAAACATGTGTGCCCCACTTTCTCCAGAAGCAGCCTGACAACAAGAATACAGCTTGCACTTTTCTGGCAGTACAGACAGCACAAGGAAGGAAAAACCAGTACGCATTGAGCTGTGCTACCCATGGGGGATAGAGAAACAACCCAGTGGTAGATCTGTGTGCGTGTGAAGGTGGGTACATGAATATGGATGTTAGCTACTCCTGGTTTACTCTGATTTGAGCTGGTGGGAGTCCTGAGGAACCTGGGACAGAGCAGGGAGAGGTTAGGAGACAAAATTCTTAGGAAAACAAGCATCATCAGTTCTGTTTCAAGAACAACTTGTTCTATCCCACCACATTGTCCAGAAAGTCAAGAGATGCTCCTGCTGGTTGTTATTCAGGAATAGCTTTGGAATATAGCACTGTATATACAATATGGGCTACACAGATCACAAGGATCTGGGGTGTACCAAAGTCTCATGGTGCTGGATGGTTTATGCAGTAAATGCCCGCAGCCCACCTCTTGGAAAGAAAGTGGGAACTTGGAAGAGGGACTGGGAGAAAGGAGACATCCTCTTATTTTAAAGCTAAGGCCCAGGCAATGATGTGAATCCCATTCTTCCCTCCCAAGCTTGGGAAAAGGCAGGAAAAGTACGAGTTTAAAGCATTTTAACACTTTCTCTTGCTGGGCTTTGCCATTCTGATTAACCCCTGACCATCCTGGTGTGACTTCTTTTGCACATATGGCTCATAGCTCTTGAAAACAGGTGGGAAAGGCAGAGAGCTTGGTTATGAAGCCCTCCAGCCTTGCTCCTGCTGTGCCCTCTGCTCCACCGCACGAACAGGAGGCAGTGAGCAGAAATGCTGCCATTTCCCTTCAACACCCAGGTTACCTATTTGGATTTGAGAGTTAGCTCTTTGACTCCAACCTGAAGTGTGCCAGCAGCTAATTTCTGTGGGTAGAAAACAGGGATGCTGGTATCTTACCCCATGGCATGCACAGGACAAAAGCCGTGGGTGGGAGCTGCCCTGCATCACTCTCCATGGTGTTCATCACAAAGACAATGCATATGTGGCCACATTGAGGAAGACTAGGAGAAGACCCCAAAACCCATATGGGGGTGATGCTACCTCATCTCACCAGGATCCACTCCCAGCTTAAGTCCATGTGCAACAGCTTTCCCCCTCCAACCAACCAGCTCTGTGTCTGCCCAATTCCCATCAGTGGGAGCCAGCCCATGGTGCTGCTGTGAACCTGAGCTGCAGGAATTGGGATGCACAAGCTGACTTCAACTTTGCATTGCACTCCTCAGGGCATGGGGAGGAACAGACGCCTGTCCAGCTCTGAGCATCTGTAATACACGTCAGTGCAGCATCTACACTACTACCTTCAGATTGACAATAAAATTGCCAGCTCCTTGGGGAAAGAACTGTCTTCCTGGTTTGTATTTATTATCACACATTTCGTTTTAAAATAGATTAAAAATTAAATAAGGGAGGGGATTGCTTTTAGCAGGGCCTCAGAGAATGGCATAGGTTGTGACGTTGTGCAAGACAAGAATATCCATCATTCCTATTTGAAAGGAAATAAAACCAAACAGATTTTCTTCTACAAATGTCTTCACCCAAAATTCATTTTGATAGCCTTGCTTACTGCATTTGCAAGTCAGGTACACAGTGTACCTGAGCATCCACAGCTATTCCCAGCTCTGCAAACCCTAGATAGCTGCTGCAAGCTCCTGCAGGTTAACAGCATCCCTAAGTAAAAACGTTTGCCTCCCCTCCACTTTGGAATGCTGTTAGATGTGGAAGGGTCTTTCTAAGCCTAAGATTATTCCTCCATTTGGTGTGCTGTGGGTTATTGGCTGGTGCAATTAATTACAGTGTATTTACCTCCTATTTTTCAAACCTATCTGTAATGGCACTTCTTGCAGGGGGTTAAAGTAAAGCCACAGGCAAATTGATGTGGCAAACTGTTTCTAGAGCTCAAGCAAGGACAGTTTAGTCACCAGGGATAGGGAAATGTTTTGTGCATTGATTTTGTGGCAGATCAGGCAGGTACAGTCCCTATTTGCCAAGTAATCGTGCAAGCTGGGGAAGAGGTGCGAGTGAGTTGTTAACACTGTTGTTGTTAGCCCTTTTAGCTTGTGTATTCTGGGCCTTCCACGCTTCCTTCTAACAGGAGGAGAAATAAATGTATGAGTCAATTATGTTCTTGTAGTTGAACTTGTCTTTCAAAAAGGACACACACTTCCGTTAAACACAATAAGAACAGAAACCAGCATGCTCAGAGAGCCTTCGGTCTGCCCCTCCTCTAAGCTGCATGCCCAAGCAGCTCCGTCTCCCTGCAGTGTTTCATGGCCCCACTTGGAATAAGTTCTCTTCAATTTCTTTCCAGGCACAGCCAGGCTTGAGATGTTTCCAGCTACTGGGACCTGAGAGGTCTCCCTCAGGCTGCATCAATGTGATGTGTTTCAGTCAAGATGCTGGCTGCTGTCTCACTGAATCGTTAAGGATGGTAATGATTCAGTGATGCAGATGATGATTTTTTATCACTTATTACAGCAGTGATGCACTAAACCCCAGGTTTATGCATATGATGCTTGCTACTTGTGCGGAAACCCAAGTTCCTGAGATCTCCATCTGGGCAGCCCTGCAGGGACAGTTTCTGTGCCTTACTTCCTGAGTTGAGAGACAGTTTCCAGTAACTCCAGTAACTGGGACCTATTCAGCGCTGGGAGAGGAAGGAAAGGCCAGGGGAAGGGAAGCCTGATGCTCAGAGTAGTGCCCAGGCTGGTGGGGATCAGGAAGGCTGCTCGGCAGGCAGGCAAGGGGCTGCAGCAGAAGGTACTCCCTAGGGACCATGCTGGCACAGAAACACAGAATCACAGGATCACAGAATGGTTTGGGTTGGAAGGGGCCTTAAAGCTCCTCCAGCTCCAACCCCTGTCATGAGCAGGGACCCCTTCCACTGGAGCAGCTTGCTCCAAGTCCCTGTGTCCAACCTGGCCTTGAACACTGCCAGGGATGGGGCAGCCACAGCTTCTCTGGGCACCCTGGGCCAGCGCCTCAGCACCCTCACAGGGAAGAGCTTCTGCCTAAGAGCTCAGCTCAGTCTCCCCTCTGGCAGGTTAAAGCCATTCCCCTTGGCCTGTCCCCACAGGCCCTTTTCCAAAGCCCCTCTCCAGGTTTCCTGTAGCCCCTTTAGGCACTGGAGCTGCTCTAAGGTCTCCCCTTAAGGAGCCTTCTCTTCTCCAGACTGAACCTGCTCAGTGTTCTCAGCCTGTATCCATAAGCGATATATTCCAGCACATGTTCAGCTCATTTCTTGTAGGCGCCAGGATGTTATCAGATGTGCCTTTGGTCCTTTAGACCAGCTTGCACTGGGTGTGAAGGGCTCATTGGTGGCTGTGAGCTGGGCAGACTTTCTACTGGTGGAAACAATATGAAGGTCTTCAGCTGGGTCCAAGGATGAAGAGGAATGTATGTTCCCCTGCTCCTCACAGTAAAAGCAAGACACAGCACAGCAGGATCAACATCAAGCTTTTGGCCAAGTTACCACATTTTCCAGGGATGCCGGAATGGATCCCAAAGTGCAGCATCACATGAATGCACCTTTGGGAACCCAAGCTCTAGTCTGTTGATGCCAGCTCATTTGGGGGTTCTCTGCAAACTGTATCACTTTGTGCAGCACAGATTGCCATGGGAAAGCACAAGCATGTCTAATGGTGCGAGGTGATACTCTCCCAACCCTGTCTTCAACTGCCTGCTCTGCTGCATGTGTGATCTTAACTCCAACAAAGGGTTTGAATTCAAGGGAGTGAGGGACACTTGCATGAGCCTCCATTGCTGGAAATAATGCTTAGCTCTATTTTTTCCTGGTGTTTTTCATACCAGACTGTCATAAAAAGACAGTTCCATGCTGAATTCTATAGCCTTCCTCCTGCCTTTGCTAGTAACATTGAATTATCTATTCCTTTAGAATTCTGAGGTTTAGGAAGTAGATAAAGCACACTTAAAAACCCAGTCCCAACTGTGAAGTAAATACTCCTTTTCTCTCAGGGAACCATTCCTTTGACTTGTTATTTTGAGCTCCATCATGGATGCTTTGCAATGGCATCTCTGTGGAAAAGGAGATTGTCCTGGTTTGGGCTGGGATGGAGTGAATTTACTTCCTAGGAGCTGATACAGTGCTGTGGTTTGGATTTAGGATGCTAATAATATTGATAACACAGGGATGTTGAAGCTGAGTAGGGCTGACCTTAACTGAGGACTTTTGAATGTCCCATGCTCTGCAGTGAGGGGGGGGGGCACAAGAAGCCAGGAGAGAGCACAGACAGGACAGTGACCTGAATTGGCCAAGGGGATATTCCAAACCAGAGGATGTCAGGCTCAGGATAGAAGCTGGGATAAGGGTTGGCTGGGAAGGGTTAATCGCTGCTCAGGGTGGGATTGGCATCAGTCAGTGGGTGGTGAACAGTTGGATAGAGCATCACTTGGTTTTCATGAAATTTATTCCTCTTTCTATTTTTATTACCTCCTTTTCATTAAAATTATTACGACTATTACGATAATTATAATTATTAAATTGCACTGTAGTTCAGTTATTAAACTGTTCTTATCTCAACGTAGGGGCTTTCCCTTTTCCCAGTCCTCCTCTTATCTCCTGGGGCAGAGGGGAGTGAGTGTGTCTGGTGCTTATGTGCCAGCTGGATTAAACCATGCCAGAGGTTAACTGCTAAGGTCAAAACAGGTTCAAGCATAATCTAGAGTACCCTTGGCAAAAGCAGAAGTGTTGTAGTGGGTCTCATTCATCATTGCCTGACTGCTTAAAGTGGTGGAGTTGCTCATTATTGTTTTTATATGCCTTTACAAGAGCTGCAAAAGAGCCATATAGTAAAGTATCAAGGTTTTCCTCCCTTAACCTACACTCAACAGGGAGCAATAATATTTAAGACCTCAGTGCAATGTAAAAGGTTTCTTCTTCAGAAACCAAATTCCCCTGCATGAGCCACGTGAAGCATCTCAGGCTCAGCTCCAGAGAGGAGGTTTCTGTTGCTTTGTTGAGTTGTCTACGAAAGCATTTTGGAGCTGGTAGCAGGGAGCTGTTATTGCCAGCTGGTGTTGCCAGACCTGCTTTCACAAAACCATTGTCTATCCCTAAGCCAACCGGCGGCTTTTCTCCTCATCAATCCTGCCAAAGCTTTTCCTCCTTGTTCATTCCCCATGCTACATGCATTGGCACAGAGTCATTTAAGCTGGGTGCCCCGTGAAGCCAACTTACTGGCTAGAGTGGCTGGAATTCCTTTGGGCTGCTCTTCAGGTGCTTTTCTGCTGATCTATGATCCCTCTCAGTTTCTGGGCATCTCCTGCTGGCACTGGCATCAAATTGGTAGGAGTGGGATAGATTGAGGTTCCCCTCCCCTGGCAACTTCAGTTTAAAGCCCTCTTCAATAGCTTGGCGAGCTGGTGAAGATGCTCTTCCCTTTCTCCGACAGGCAGACCCCACCAGCTTCCAACAGACCAGGTTTCTCAAAGCCAGTCCCATGGCCTAAGTAGCTGAACCCCTGGTTGGGGCACCAGTTCTGTAACTATCTGTTGAGTCACCAGATTTGACTGGTCCTTTCAAACAGCTTCCCTTGGACCAGGAGGATTGATGAGAAAACTCTCTGTGCTCCAGAGTCCCTCACCATTCTCCCAGGGTTTGGTAATCCATCACGATAGTCCTCAGACTGCTCCTGGCTGTGTCCCTGATGCCCAAGTGAAACAACAGCAGTGAATCATAGTGAGTGCAGTGTATGGGGCTTGCTTGTTCTTGGTGACATCGCTCATAGTCCCCTGGCAGGCAGCACACCTCTCTCAAGAGCACATCAAGTTGGTACCTCCACACCTCTCAGAAGAGTACCTTGCCAAGGATCAATACAAAGCTGTTTTTTATGGAGACAAGGATGTGTTGATGCCAGTGGAGAAAGCAGTGGGGAATGGCAGTGCAGAATGAGCAGTTAAGTCTCATGAGTTCAAAAGCAGCTGAACCCAGGGTGGAAAAGGTACAGAGAGACTACGAGGAGGATTAAGGAAAAAGTACCTATTGTAGAAGGGAAGATTATAAGAATTCATCTTGTTTAAGCCCAGGCAATGGCTGTGTGAAGGGCTGTGATTACTCTGTAGAAAATATGCCAAGGGGATAAGCACTGAGAGGGAAACAGCTATTTCAGCTAAATGATGATGCTGGCTTTGGAGCAAATGGTATAAGTTGGTCACAGATAACTTTATGATGGAAGTTAGGAAGGGTTTTTTTAATGCTTGAAGGAATGAACTCCTCAAGGAACTGCTCACTGGGAATAATGGGGATCATCTCTTGTGAATGGGATTATATGATGTTGTTGTCAGTAACAGGAGGCTGCATTCACTGACTTCTTCAATTTGATGCTACAGAAGGAATGGATTGGGTGTACACCTGGGTTGTGGGTGTTGGGCACATCCAATGCAGGTTCAGCAAAGAAGGGTGGGTGCCTGGGAAACCTGGAAAAAAGTAGTCATATCCTGGGAAACCCTTTCTCCTGGTTCTTGGAGACACGTGGTGTGAATTCTGTGGATTCCATCGGGGAAGAGTTTCACACAAGCTTGTTAGATCTGGAAAGTTCATGCACTTGAACCCTGCCTATGTCTGGGTGGAGATATTAATATTTAGTCTACAAGGATCCAAGTCCTTTGTGTGCTTAACTGCATCCAGTGCTGTGTGAAGATCCCGTGTAAAGGCTGAAGCAGCTTCCATGGTTGAGGGTTTTCATGGTGGTATGAGCATCTACCCAAAATGTGAGTGCAAGACCTGTGCTGCAGGCACTCTCCAGTCTGACCAGGTCTCAAACTTACATGTTAACGCCAAATCGAGTGCATCCTTGAGTGTTATTCAATGTTTTTACCTTCAAGGGGTGGTAAGAAGGTCCTGGGAGCTTTGCTAATGGCCAATCTGACTGAAATCAAGGCACTAGATGTGGTGGGACTTTACCATCTATATTGATATAGCATCTGTGAATGCTGTTGTATTAGACACTGCAAAAAGATGGATCAGAAACATGGTGTCCTCTCTACTGCTTAAAAATAATATAGTGTTCTCTCTGATTTAAGAGGTGTCTGAGAAGAAGGAAGAAAAAGAGGGGAAAGCATCCAAGAAATTGATTCTGACCAATAGCTTTCCAAAATACAACAGAGAGCCAAATGGAAACCTTATTTGAAAGTGCAGTAATATACTCCCTCTAGAAATGAGTTAGTTGGTCTTGTTTTTATCCACCTGGGAACTCTGATTATTGTCTCATGAAACAGAGCACCTGCTCTATTATCCCATATATAAGTGAGAGCAAATGTGCTGCTTTTCATTACAAAGCATGGCTCCCCTGCAGGGCTGCTGCACACACTGGAATATACTGCAGAAGAGGAAAGACAATTGGAAGTTTGCCCTCAGGTTTCCTAGAGAGAGAAGGCTGTGATAGCAGGGAGAGAAATAGTCACTCTGCCCACCAGGGTTTCCCTCCCATGGCTAAAATGTGATTGTTGTTGCTATTAATTAGAGCTGTATGGAAACATTCACAGGCAAACGTGGAGCCACATCAAACATGCCTTGCAGGGATGTGTTACAGGCTTAAACTGCAAATCAGCTCCCTTGAAAGATGCACTGTAATGCCTGAAGGAGGTGAGTGCGTGAGCTGGAGGGCTGGAATCAAGTGATGTGGGAATGCATTTAGGACAAACCAAGGGCCAGATGTGGACTAATTAAGACTCACTTTCTGTTGTATTAGGGGATGTGATCTGGGACTGGCATCCCAGGACTGTGCTGAATGGGCAGATCAAGCTCCTGATTTTGCTCTGAGTCCATTTTGTCCCCTTTTGAATCCTAAATTTTGTGCTCAAAAGCTCCACTTCAAGTGAGGACAGCAATGACTCTACTAATGTCACTCTGTGCTGCAGTCAGAGCTGGTACTATTGAAACCCTCTGGTGCTTTGCTAGATTCACCCTCCAACCCATCTCCAGAATTATTACCCTGATGCAAAGGAGAAGTACAATCAGATCTTGGAAAAGATGGAAAAGTAAGGATGCTCTGCTTAACCAATGCAAGGAGAGAGACTAAAAACTAAACCCATACTGGTTGCTTGATGTAAATTAGAATAAAGCTATTTGAATGGATGAGGGTGGTTTTACCAGAGCTCCCTTGGAGATTGAAATCACCTCTTGGTCAGCAGTGAAAGGTCAGCTGATGAAAATGCAGCAGGACAGAAGCATGAAGGGTCTGCCCTAGCCAACAGTTCAACATCAACCCTGAAGTACGTGTCAGACTGGAATGTGAGAGAGTTTTCCATCTCTTGCTGGTGTGTTCCAGATCATTTGCTTTGACTGTGTGCATATGTTTTCGATTCACCAGCACCTTTACGCAGTCACTTGTAATTCACATTTGCTGGGTTTTAATTAATGTTTGTTCACTGGAGCATTTTCCAGGGAGTGTGCGTGGCGTGCAGAGCCAACCCACATCCCAGCAGCCTCCAACACAAGCTAAGGCAAGGAATCAAGCGCAGAAACAAATCAAGAATGCATTATGTGACGTGCACCACCTGCAGTGTGAGACAGAGGGGGACTCTCTGGATGGGAGTCTTGCAGGGAAGTCCTAGCAGCCGTGCGGATTGAACACTTCCTGCCAAATGCAGTGGAAAATCCCAGGGATAATCATGAACCTGCTGAAATCCCCTTAAAATCCAAATATAGTCTCAGTCACTGCCATGCTGAAGCTCTTTGTTCTTCGGTCCCACCACAAGGTTTGTTCTCTGGGTCGCTATTGCCATCATCCAGATGGAGAAGGGAAGCAAAGCAGGGTCTATTGATTGCATGTTGAGAAACATCCCAGGAGTCCCAGATGTTCAGGAGAGTATTGAGAGACAGAAAGGGTACAGACAGAGCCAGGACTGAATGTGATTCTTGTGAAGATCCAGGACTCATGGAAAAGAGGGAATGCAAGGGCTCTGTGAGTACTTCAGAGAGTGTTGGGAACCCAGTCCGCTTTGTTGACAGAGCGAGCAATGCAAATTCATAATTACTGTAGATAAACACGTTCAAGTTAATTAATTCTCTCATTTGATGGCTGTGCAAATGATGCAATGACTAATTGAGACTGCTCTCCTTTCTTCCTTGCTGGGAAAGCCAAGGTTGCGGCATGTGCTTAGGAAGGATGTGTCAGGAAAGCCAAGGAGCGGACAGAAGAGTGGATGTCAATGTCAAGCAGCTCTGAATCTTGCTGGGGGCATGAGGCTGTGACCAGGAAACTGGACTGGGATTTCAGAAGCTTTTCCTTCTGTCTCTTTGCCCTCAAATGCAGCTGCTACTCAGACAAAATCAGCCTGGCTTTAAAGTAGGTCAGACTCTGGAGAACTGAAGTCATCTCAGGATGCTCTGTAGAATGAGAAATACATGTCAGTGTGACACCACTCTGTATGGTGGTTTTTAATACAGTTGCTCTCCATTTACCGAGCCATGTGGTTCAAACAGTGGCTGTAACACAGCAGAAATGCCACATCCAGCTGGGACAACCCGTGGGTCACAAATCCCACCTAAAGGGATGAAATCATCATCTGAAAGAAAGGAGGATAGCGCAAGAGAACCATGGAAATGGAGGTTCAGATTCTCAAATTGCTTCCCAAAAAATGGACTTGGATAAGCACCAGGGTCCTTTGCATATTTTTAGCAGATTTGGGATCCCAAAACCCCAGTTTTGCACTCAGACTCTAGTGTCCCTCATTAAGTAATCCCAGGGGTTTTTTTGATAGTCTATCAGCAATTTAGTCTGGGCTATTTTAATAGCACGAAAGCATCCTGGACACTCTGTTTAAGTCTTAGACACATAATTAGCAGTTCAGGGTTTTGAGCAGCTTGTTAGCAGTTTGGGAATCAGCAACACCAGGATTTCAAGCACCTGCTCAGCAGCTGTGAGCTTTGGATCCTCCCTTTTAGCTGTCCATGGGAGTTTCAAACCTGTTTTCCAGGGCAGCATTTGCATTGGAATCATACAATCCCGGACTGGTTTGGGTTGAAGGGACCTTAAAGCTCATCCACAAGCAGAGACTCCTTCCACTGGAGCAGCTTGCTCCAAGCCCCTGTGTCCAACCTTGAACACTGCCAGGGATGGGGCAGCCACAGCTTCTATGGGCACCCTGTGCCAGCGCCTCAGCACCCTCACAGGGGAGAACTTCTTCCTTATATCTGACCTGAACTTCTTCTGTTTCAGTTTGAACCCATCACTGCTTGTCCTATTGCTCCAGTCCCTGATGAAGAGTCCCTCCCCAGCATCCTTGTAGCCCCCCTTCAGACACTGGGAGCTGCTCTGAGGTCTCCACGCAGCTTCTCTTCTCCAGGCTGAACAGCCCCAACTTTCTCAGCCTGTCTTTGTATAGGACCTGCTCCAGCCCCTGCTCATCCTTGAGGCTTCCTTTGGACTTGCTCCAACAGCTCCATGTCCTTGAGGACACCAGATCTGCACACAGTGCCATAAGTGGGGTCTCACGAGAGCAGAGCAGAGGGGCAGGATCATCTCCCTCCGCCTGCTGCTCATGCTAGCTTGGAGAGAAACTCACGTTTTGTCTCCTGCCATTCTGCAGCAGCCAAATCCTTCTGCTTTGTTTTCCTGGGAGGCAGCAGTCCCAGGCACTGCGACGGCTGAGCTGCAGCTTGTCCTGTTTGCTTTGTGCTCTGAAATCTGCCTTTAGCTTAACACATTAAGCCAATCTGTTTCCCAAACCCAGCTGCAACTACAACCCTTGGCAGCGCTGCTGGTCTGACACCACTCGCAGGCTCTTTGGGAAGGCAGTGAAGAGGAGCGGAGAGGAGGAAGATGGAAAAGCAGATCAGCACAGCACTTGTGAGTGCCTTTCCCTTCTCCCGGAGCCACCCACCATTCAACAGAAACACAAAAGAGAAGAGAAAAACAATATTTGCTGATTCTCAGAAGAACGCGAGGCTGAAGCAAACGCCGAGTGAGGGATCTATGCATTATTTATGGCTCTGTGCAGTGTGCTATCCCCCTCTGGATGAGCAAGTTTTCTTGTTCAGAGAGATGCTCTTAACAGACACTTTAAACCCCAATCCCTCTTTTCTCCACTGAGCTGAGACTGTAGGACATGAAGGCACATCTAAGTTCCTTTCATCTCCCCAGGGAAATGCAGTCAGATGGATTTGTCAGACCAGCCGCACATGGGATGTGGACCCACCACTCCGGAGAACACATCTTGCTGCTGCTCTCCATTAGAGCCAGCAGAGCTCTGCTGAGCCAGGCAGCAATTAGCTCTGCATTCTCCTTGTCTAGACAGGCCTTGGAAATGGTGCTTGAGTCGAGGTCTTCCAGCTGGGATAGGTTTGTTTCCCAGCCTCTCTTCATGGCTTCCCTTGGAAATGCTGCTGCTTTGTGATGGGTCCCTGTCCTGCTGGACCCCAGCCCAGGCAAACCTGCTTTTCAAACTAATTCAAGCTGGTCTGCTCCATAGTGCATGTAAAATTAATCAGAATAAAACCAGAGCAACGTGAAGGTAACACTGATGTGGGCTAGATTGCATTTCACTTCTTTATTACCATAAAATATGAATCTGTATTATAACATGATAGGGTTTTATACTGTGTTATACAAGGCTTCAAATATTACAAAGAGTTCAAATTCAATATGACAATAAATATTTTTCGAAATACATATATTACGTGGGTATTTAGTATAAATCAGGTGGTTTTGTTATCATAAACCATCAATATTTCAGTACAGCAACATGTAAAATGCGAAAGGGATTAAAGTGATGAATTGCAACTCTTTTACCTACCTGAAATTAAAAATCTCAGCACTTTCATATCACATGTAGGTAGAGAAGGGCTCTCTATGAGTACAGATATCCCTAAAGCCCCTCCATCAGCTGGTAGCCACCTGAGCCTCCTGACACAGCCATCATGGGCACATATGCCATAAAATACCTAAACATACATGTAGACCCTGGGGTGTTGTTAGTGCCTAATGCTTTCCCTGGTGGTAGGAACCACTCACAGTGACAGCCTGGGACAGGAGGAGTTAGCGTTGCTTTGTTTTGTCTCTGGGTGTGTTTGATTTCTGAAGGCGGCGATGGGTTTTGTTTGACTTCAGAGAGCCTGAGGAAATGGAGCAGAGAGAAACCTGGGGAGGCAGGCAGCTCTATTGCCTTCCTGGAAAAACCTCCTTGAAGCTCCTCCTGGCCTGATTCAGCTGAAGCAAAACTCTCTGAAGCAGCTTTGGGTTGCGATGTGGTCACAAATGCCACAAGGGTGAGGGCTGCCTCTGCCAGCGGAAGGTGAGATCCATCTGGAAACCCCTGTGCCATCTGCTCTGCTGTCCCTGTGTCTGTAGGGCTGCTGCTGTCTCTATTTATTGGGCAAGACACAGCCCCAGGGAAAGCCTAAGGAAAAATCAGCAACAAAGCAAGCAGTGTGAAGTGCTGGGAGGCAGCAGGCACCTCTGGTGCTGCAGTGGAATGTTGTTTAAGGAGCCATGAAGACTTTCCCAGCCAGATCCCGATAGATTTGGGCTCAGACAGCCCAACAGATCTTCCCAATACATCCTTCAAGGGATGCAGTAAATAAAAGGGCCCTGCAAACCTCTTTACTTTGCTCCTGGTGCACACCTCCAGGGCTAGAAATTGAGCCAGGTTCATCAGAGAGGGACGTGGGCTGCAGTGGAGACTCATGGATCACTTCCCCTGCATCCCTGCTCTCCCAAGCCTTGTCAGGGGAGCAGGTTGTGCCTGAGGCTCTTTTCTCCTCCAGCATCCCTGCTCTGGACTCAGGGACTGGGGACGCCCGACATTTCAGAGCCTATTCATGGGAAATGGCCAAAGCTATGGGGGGAGCAAAGCAAGGGCTCTGGGATCTGAGTCTCACACTCATGCAGGCGCATCTGTGCTGTAGAAGTTGAAAGCATCAGTTCTTTCCGTTCAGAAATAGCTTTGCTGAAGCTGTTCTTTAAAGGCAGGTGAACAGATCCTACTCTTGGCTCGGGAGCCTTTTAATGGCTGGGACCTCTCACACTTCCATTACTTGGGCAGCAGTTCTCTCTGCAGTCACATATATGTATGGTGCAAGGAGGAACTGTGAATGCTCTTGAAGGTGCCCAGGCAAAAATCCCAAGCAAAAACTCCCACAGTCAAGAACATTCCAAAAGCTTCCTTTTTCCTGTACACCAGGACTATTAATTCTGTTCAAAGACCAAGCCTCATACTTGGGTTCATCTGGTGGTTACATGTGACGAGCTGTTACATCCATCCAGAATCCACTCTTGGCTCCATTAGTGACAGTGTTTCTGAAGCAATTTTGGGCCAGCAGCTTCAAGGAAGTGCTTGATTTCTGAGCTCCTCACCTTGAAGTTGAGCCTCCCCAAGGAGAAGGGAAACTCTGCATCTTTCTGTCATCATTAAAACAGGATTAATGGGAATGTGAGTTTTTAATCAGTGGACCATAAACCTCCCTCCTCCCTGAGGGCTGATTTCTCTGTTATTTTATCAGTGGGGAAGGTATGAAACAGAGAAGAGATTTCTTTTGGCTCTGTGAACCATCTGTGATAGAGCAAATTGTCCCCTGAATGTCAGCCTGATGGTTTAACCATTACAAAAGCCCCTGGTTATGAGCTGCCATGGTGATGTACAACCAAATAAATCACTGCGGCTTCTGATGCAAAGATAACCTCCTGAGCTGGATACACTGGCATATATGATGGGGTCAAGTGGGTGTTAGAGCTTGGTCCAAGCACCCTTAAGGCTCCTGTCCTCAACTGCTGGTGTCTTCTCAACCACAGGTACCCCTGTGGCCTTGGAGCCAAGGAGGAATTCATTTTCCTGGGGGTATTTGTTAAAGGTTCCATGGCACTGCAATGAAAAGCACTGCAGATTTGTCAGTGTGGCCCTGGCAAGACATCTTGTAAGAAAACACCATTTTTCCTCTCTCTTCAAGGATCTCATGCTTTTTATTCCTCCCATATCCACACAAGGCAAGGGTCAGACTTGTGATGAAGAAGAAACACCTTCCTCACCCCTTCCAAGAGGTTTTCATCACTGAAGATGCACTGCAAATAAACCTTGTTTCCTCTCACAGCTGTGGGTTTTATGTTCTGGGCTGAAGAGATAAACTAACTCCCTACTTGCAACAGAGAGCGTTTGTAGCATTTATTTCCAATCCTCTCCCCGCACACACCCACCCTGGCATGACAAATAAGAGCTTGTAATTCTCTGGGAGGCATGCTTTACGGGAAGCAATGCATTTTCCTGTCCAAGCAGCTAAATATTATGTAGCTCGGTGGCTGATACGAGGTTCGGGCAGTATATTCCCTGGCAGAGTTGCCACGATTTTCCGATTCACTGAGCTAATACGGGATGATTAAGAGAACTCTTCCTTACTGGCTTCTCCTGTAATTTTTCCCCCTGCACCATGTAATTGATTCCCAATTTACTTCTGGGGTTTGTTTCTCCCTTCTCCATATAGGTCTATTTTCCTTCTTGCTCAGCTGTGGTGACCACAGCCCATGGAGAAGGTTCAGGGAGCACGTTTGTGTGTGTGTCTCAGTCCTGGTTAAGTTCACTGTTCTCAAAGCTGGGAAACCTGGAGAATATCATCTACTTCTGCTGTGACCTTAACTCTTTTAAGCCATTTCTGCACCAAAGCACACATTGTCCAGGAGAGGAGGGTATGCTGCTAATGACCCTCAGTATCTGAGACACGATCCTTACTTGTATCCAGGACAGTACTGAGGACTTGGATTGAGATTAGTCTTGTACTGAGGACTTGGATTGAGGTTAGCCAGCTCCCAGCTGGTGATCCGTGTTGACCACCTTGCACTGCTTTGTTTAAAATACATCCAGGTCCATCGGCCCAAGGGCTCTGTAAATAACATTGCTTCAGTGGAATTTATTGGCATTTACCTCCTTCTATATCCTCATGCAATCTCTGTTTCTGATACTGGCATTTAACTAGCTAATATCATTGTCTTCATGTAATTTGGATGCAGTCCTGCAGTTAACAGGTTATAATACAGCTATTTTGTACTGCAGATACAGTCCTGTCCTTCACCCTGGGGAATTAGGCATGCCAGCTCCTACATACATTGTGTAACAGCCCATCTCAAAACGTATTGATGTTTCTCTGCTCTTCATCACTGTCTTCACGCTCCCTTGGTGGTGGTACCGATGTCACTGACCCAGCATGAGCTGGTTACAGTTTTGCTTCTAGTCTCAGCAGGGCATAAGGAGCATAACAGAAGTATAAGCATGCCAGAGAATTAGGAGACTGTTAACAGGGTTTTTTTTTGCTGTGGGAGAGAAAGCGTTAAATATAGAGACATTGTTCTGAGTTCCAGAAAAGGCAGAATTAACAAAGGTACTTTCTGTTTTTATTTGGGAGCACAGAAGAGATGCGTCATGCAGGGGAATCAGGTAGCTTGATTCTCCTGTGGCTTTTATTTGCTCACTGAATTTACTAGAGGATGCAGAGTGCAAGTAACTGAAGGGCAGGCTACGTATACACTGTAAATCGATGTGGTAGCACAGCGTAGGTATAAATTCCCTTTTGTACTATAGGAGTGGGATAATATTCAACACCAGAGGTAATGGCAGCTACATAACAATTGAGATAGAGAACACCATAATATTACCACTATAGTCTTGATGACTATCACTGAATTCTGAAGACACATTATCCTCTTCTTTGCGTTTTATGACTGCGCTTATGTTGATGCTATTTCTGCTATGTGATGAGAACACTGGTTAGAGAAGAGAGGAGGAAGAAACAGGGGTAATCACTGGCCTAGGGACAAGTATAGGACACCACTTGTAATTGAGCAAGGATAAAGACAAAGGCAGACCAAGGCAAAGCATTTCAAATAGGGATAGAAGAATATTAATGTACTTCTACATGGAGAAATTCTGGTCACATGAACAAGAAAACACAGAAGAAATGGATTTCCCTTGGCCTGCCTTAGGTTGCCTGTTCCTCTGGCAACACCCAGCATACGCTGTCCTGGCAGTATCAGTAAATCTTTTGCAGTGGCAAACACAGAACCAGTGAGCAAAATCACCATTTTCCTGGTAGGGGTTGTGTTTGCCTGTGAATGGATGATTACTGACCCAGCAGCTCCTCTGCACACAAACTGGCCAAAGGCAAAGGTAGTGGAAAGGAAACAGAATCTTAAATTAGGAGAGCCCTTAAGCATATAAATCGCTGCAGTGTTGTAACTGTGTCCCAGCAAAGCTAGTGGGATGAAAGCTGGGACACCTACTAAAAACCATGTTACACTGATGCTCCCAATGTTTACCACAGTTTGGAAGAGAGCTGAAGTCCAAGACGAGAGTAATCCCAGCAGAGGATTAACTGTATAGGCAGTAGGGGACAATGGAGCAGCAGGAGCCTGCCTGAGGAGGTCTCAGTGGCGCTCACAGGTCATTTCTGGCTGGGGTTGCTCCATTCTGGGTGGGAGCTCAGCTGCACCTAATGCAGACCCAGAGGTGACAGCACTTAAGGGACCTTGAGCAGGACCCTGGCAGCCATCCCATGCAATGAATGGCCATGACAGCCTATTACCCAGAGATTTTGCTTCAAGGCTTTAGCTAATATAGGAGCAATTTATCTGTGCTGTAGTCTGTCCTTGCACATAAAGCATCATCTGCCCCTGTTACAAACATGAGATTGGAGACAAGGTCTCTTACATAAAGGCCTGAAATCTAGATAGAAGCCAAAGTGAATCCCTGGTTGTCCCATGAGGGGCTCTGGCCTTTCAGTAGTAATTACTTTAGTCGTACTTGGCTCTGGGGATGCAAATTGCACCTCTTCATTGAATTTGTAGCTCTGCCTCCCTGCTGGCCCCTAGATACAGTCATAACTTATTAATCAGCACACAGTATCCTTCTCCTCTCCAAAGGCATTTCACCAGCTAGGTAGACTGTGGCTCTGTAATCAAAGTAGTTTGTGACGGGAGATCAGGTTGGGTTGGAGCTTCAGGTACCATGGAGGAAAGCTTAATGTGTTTGTTCTACATGTACAGTTAACTTTCCCACAGCACAATGCCATAGGCCTTTAATTCCCAAATACAGTCAGGAATCTTTGGCTTTGTATCCCACAGAAGGGGTTGTGTGGTGCTTTTGCCCCATTCTGGGATTATAACTCGAGTGATGACACACGTGGCACATGGTGAGCCAATATACTGGAAGAAAGAAATGGGCTTTCTAATGCACAGGGAACATACGCAGTTTCCTCTAGAATAAATGGGATTGCTGCATTTTTGCCCTATCCTGACCGCACAGAGGAGCAGCTCATTTCTGTCAGCTAGAAGCCACGAGAAAGCAAAGGGAGGAAGACAAAAAGGGACAACAAACCACTACTGAAGGGAGTTTTAACAAAAAGAGGGAGGAGAAAAGTGTCGTCTGTCCTTGGTGTCGTGCCATGTTAGCAGTATCATAGCTCTAACAGGATTCAGGAAAGTAGAAGACAAAGATAGCAAAAGAAATGAATCTCAGTCAAGAAGGGCTATGATCATTAAGTGAATTTTAACCTAGCCTGAAGCTATGCACTGCAAACATCTTAAAACGCAACCTCTCTGTGACCTTGAAAGAGATCTTTTCCTGTTTGAAAATAAAATTCAGAAGGGGAGAAAGGAGAAAATTGGTAGAATAAGCGTTCCAGACTTTAAACACAGACATTATTGAACACAGCCATCATTCATCTTTCTCAATCCCTCATGCATTCTCTCATGAAAAAACCTTATCAACTGTTCCATCGTATTTGCATTTGGGAGAGTGGCTGACAGGCAGCTACGGCACTAGATTAAGCACCAAGCTTTGCAAGCCTTGGTATAGGCAGAATGAAATGAAGGCCCAGGCTTAGGGGCTGTGCTATTATCTGTTTGGGATGCAGATCCATGCACTGCATTGCTTGCCAACACCTCAAAGCTAAAAATAGGAACATTTCTTTCACAGCTGGCATGCAGGAAGAATCTGAGTGGGGCCATTACAGAGCTTCATGGGTATATGTCTTCTTTGGTTAGCTGTACGTGACCAACTGGCATCAATGACAGAAGCAATGAGCAGCATCAGATACTTTGGAGAACCATGAAGAACAGAGTTGGCCCAGAGCCTACAGCTATTGTTTGCGAGATCTGAGAGGACAAATTGAACCTCAGAGGTGCTCCTGTTGGAAGCATAATGTTAGGCAGGGAGCACATGGCCTCTGAGCATGATGGGGAAAGAAATACTTTAGCTACCACCTCCACCCCTTCTGATATGAATTTTGGTTTAGGGTAAGTACCTGGCAAGCATGTTCAGAGAAAGGTTGGCTGGGGAAAGCAAAGGTTATCACGGTTACTAAAGGCAAGGGAAGGTGACAAACACACCACACTTAAGACAACTTTTATACCTCATTCCATGAACAATCCATTTTGTTGGGTGAATTCATTCACTTCCACCTCTTTAGGCTGGGACCCACCTGACTTGCCTGCAGTGTCATGTTTCCAGGTGAAGTGATGGATGGACCGTCAAGTTCTGGAGACAAGACTCTGCTCTCAGCAATGATAACTTTTTGACTGCTTTCCCACCTCCTCCATCTCATTGTCCACAGCCGTATCTGGATTACTTGATCCCCAGCAGAGGAGGATGCCCCAGGGCCCTGGGCACATTTTGGAGTCTTCCACCCTCTTCCGGACCTCTGCCTAACACTACGACAAGCTGGATGATGTCTGCAGCCTGCCAGGAAGAAGAGGAAGACAACTGCACATCCTCTGAAGCTAATGAGCTGCAGAAAAATGGTGACACCTTTTCAGCCTTCCTTCAATTGGCCACAAACACTGATCATGGCTGATGATCCAAGAGAGTTCATACTGCTTTCCTTCTCTCTAATACCGTAGTGGCCACAAGCACAGGCAGTGGGAACCTGGGAACCTTTCAAGGCATGTCACAACAGGTCTTTCTCAGCCTTGTTGAAGTAACTGCAACAGTGGAGGATAATAACCCACTGCCTCAGAGATGGTTGGCAGGCTCTACTCTGAGCTTTATTGGTAGGACCTTCTCATTGAAGTAACACTAGTTTGGATTGCACTTGATACAGTACACACTTACAGCTTCACTACCTTGCTGTGTTAATTTGGGGCAAATAACTAGGAATAGGCTTTTTCCCTTTTGAATTTACATTAGGATAGTTCTTCCTGCATGTGTGTTGGTGAGAAGTCACCTCTCCTCAATTACATTTGTAAGCAGCGCGATCATGGTGAAATGCCTATTTACAGCCAGACTTACTCTTTTTTAACAGGTCCATGCAGAGCAGCTTTTGCTTCTGGCAGGAACAGCCAAACACCCCCTCAGCAAATGCTAGAGCCAGTAGGCAGCCAACTTCTTCACTTCCTTCTGAAGGTTCAGCTATTCTGCAGCTTGAGGTCCATAAGTGAGGTCCTGACGCCCACTGAGGAGGTGAAAGGCAGAGTGCATGCGGTAACGTATATCCTAGGAGGAGTTAAGTCTTGCTGTGTTTGAGATGCTCTGGATGACGTGTCTCAGGGATATGGTTGCAGTCTGTCCTTGATGTGCTGGAGCAGAACGTCGTGGTAGTGTCAAAGCACTAAGATCAGCCTTAATGGTTTGACTGTTGTTTGCTCTGGAGGGAAAGGGGGTGGTGAGGTAGAAGAGCTAGAAAGGAAGAGTGCTAAAGCTCTTCATGCCAAAGGGAAAGGAGATCATGACCCATTAACTACGGATACACCCAAGCCAGGCAGAACGGGATGTTGGCATGGGAGGAGCAAGGATTATGTTAGTGTCATGTGTTTCCTTTCTCCACAGCTGCCACTGGATGGGAGTAACATGCATCACCAAACACCACAGCTATGTGGTGTGGCCATGCAGGGAGAAGGAGAAGCATTGAACTCCATACTTGTCATCATCCCAAGCTTGGACCAGCCATCCCAAAGAGGGATGTCACTCTGGGTATCTCTACCATAGGAGATGCTACCTACTCAGTCATTGCCCATAAGAAGAGGACAGTGGTTCATGACTTACTATACGAGGAGCAGAGCACCCACAACACTGAATACCTCATGGTCTTGTCAAGAGTCACTTCATAGTCTGTGTTTTAAGAGAAGAATCCAATTTGGGATCTCAGACAGCCTTTGGATGTCATCTTTCCCTATTCCCCGAAACAGTTCTCACCTCTAGGTTAAGAAATACCTAAATATTGAAAGCCAGACCTCCTATACCAGCTTCCAGAAGACCCAGCTGCTGCACAATAGGCTTAGAATTTCATTTGAAAGCTTTTTCCAAACACAGCTCATCATCATCATCATTGTTTTTTCTGGCTCACATGGCTTCTGAATTGCAGACACTGAAATAGTCCTGAAAGCATCCCTCTGTTCTGCATTCCAGTAGTTGTAGTAGGATCTCTTGCATTGCTATGGTACATTGTGTTGATGGTGGTATAGTGTGTGTGTTTCGGGTACAGCGTGCATAGGAGAAACTGGTCTCCCATGAGACATCTCCTGTGTTGCTTATAGGTGGTGATATTTGACTGATGACTGCAAGATCTCACCATTGGTTGTAGGCATATCTGGTTCTTGTACAGGTTCTCCAGTTCAGACTGTCCTCTTACTCTGTAGCACCATGTTCCTGTCTGGATTGAGCATGTAGCCTGCAGAATTTGCTGGTAAAGGTGGATGAAACCCCTCTTTAGAGACATCAGTGTGCAATCTGCTTTCATTTCTGCTTAGGCACCAGTGGTTTGTGCTAAAAGAAAGCAATTTATTCTCCTCTGCTTCAATTCAGAATGAGCTGGAAACACAGAATATTTATCTTGATCTTTTGCAAATGATACTTGCTGTGAATGAACACTGATGGTAACTCCAGAGGACATCACCAGAAATTATCTCTCCTGGATGATGCTTGATTTCTCCCCACCACACATAAGCTGCTTTTTCTCTGTGAGCAACAAATTGGTTCCCATAGCCCGTTGTCTTCTGCAGCATCACCTGGAAACAGGGAGCGTGGTGGTTCTTCAGATCCAGAACTCTGCCTTTCATGAGTCTTCGGGAGCATCCCTCCAGCTGCCAGACATGGAACTGAAGGAGGAGAAATCTTTAATACCAGGATGGGAAAAACTGAGGATGTTTCATTATCACCTAATATTGGAGCATGTTTCTCTTGCCTCATAGTCATCTGGAGGGATTCTGCTGCAGAGGAGAGGCATTTACCAACCCTGCAATTAGAGTATACGTATTAGAGGAGATGATGCAGGCTCTGAAGCTCAAGTGCCTGTTTTTCTTCTTGTGTTACTTCATACGGATCCAACCAGCCAGGCCAGTCTCCGTGGACCCAGGCCAAGGACTGCACTTGTTAGGAGGTGCTGCGGAGATTTCATGTTCCCAAAGAAATGAGGCATCATCCAAGAAGTCTGTGCCTGGTTCTGGAAGAGAAAGATACTGCTTTGCTTTACATCCCAGTTACTTCAGTAACTGCACAGAAGTCGTATCAAAACCAATGCCCTGTCATGGCAGTGGTCTTCGCATTAGCTGGACTGGATCTGGGAAGTGAGCTAAAAAGAGCCATGAGCTCTTGTTACCACATCCTGGCTCGTGCAGTCAGGAGACATGAACACCGCAAATCGTTCTGCTTGGTGGGATTCTGAGCTGTCCCTCAGTCATTGAAATGCACTACCCTGATCCCAGTTCCTTGGCAAACTTCCCAGGGAAGCAGGTTGCTGGATAACAAAAGCCCATTAATTGAGTTTGCAAGCTGCCCTGCTAAACCAGATTTGTTTGGGACTTGAAGCATTGCAAAGCCTTGTGTGATGGGAGAGTTGGAGGGAGGTAGAGGGCCACATTAGCAGATGGAGGCAAGTGTTAACATCCTACAGCACCAATAAACACGTGCCTGGGGCAGCCTGGAAGAGACAACATGGGATGGACAGCCCCAGCAAGGCTCTGGGGAAGGGACATGACACTACTCTTGGACAAGACCATATTAATATTGCATAGCAGAAGCTAGCTGATTGGGAGATAATCGCATGCCCATAGAGAAGTCCTTGGGAGCTATGTGGGCACTGGAACTGTCGTCCTGCACAGTTTCCATTGGGAAAGTTCCTCTGGTTCATAAGCAGGGCTGGCTCAGCTCTGGTTTTGTCTGGTTTACTGGGGTTTGGGGCTAAACTGCAAGGTTTGAGAAAAGTCTTCTTCAAGAAGATAAGTTTAAGAGTAGGAATATTCTGTCTGCCACTGGTACAGCGAAACCTTGGTGGTTTTTGGTGAGCTTTTCCTTTCCTTTTTTAACCTCCCTTTTATTTTAAGAACCCCCTACTCAGAATAAAGCATCTCAAAGAACTCTCTCTTCCTCTCCCCTGTTTTAATTTGGGCTTGGTTTTATTTATTCAAACTCAGCAAAGAATAACTGCAAAAAGCTGGCATTTTTCAGAGGGGGGTGATAAGGTTTTATAAGCCAAAATGTGTCAGCTTTCTGCAACCTCAGACCTGAGTCCAGCTCTTCTGCTCCCTCCCTTTGCCAGGAGTTGAAATTCCCTTTGAACCCACATTGAGCTGCATAAAGAAGCAGTTGAATGGTAGGCTGGTGATTCTAGAGGGAGAGGGGGGAAATAACTGGTGTTTGAAGTATGAAGACATTGAAAATACAACTTGACGAATACTTGAGAAATTAACTGAAAACCCCTTTCACAGTTCCAGCATTTCTGGAGTGATTTGCAGTTAATACAAAGTGCAGCTGAAGAAAGCTTTGAAATGAAACATCATTCCAAATGAAATAGAACCCAAGCTTGTTTTTTACTCCAAGTGCCAGATTGACACGAATATTAAACACTGAAATGTTTATAGCCTCCTTTCTTCCCAATTAACAGCTTGAGTTTACAACATGTGTTAGCATCAAACCCATTTATTTTTTAGCTGGAAAAGATCATTATATCTCCCTTTCTCCAGACTACCCGAGCTTCACCTCCTACTTGTTACAGTCTTCTGCTCCTGCCAAAATTCAAACAGAACACAAACTTAGTGGCAAAGAGAAATCAAAGGGAAGGAGCAAGCAATATATGCTGTTTGCTCTGATGAAGTGAGACAGTTGCTTTGCACATGAAAGCCAGCACTGTAAGTAAACTTGAAAATAGCATTTTTTTCCCTAAGACATGCCTCAAAATTGATATTTCACCCAAGGATGACTCTCCCAGGAGCTGTGCAGCACATGTGGCACTTGCTGCTACAACACTGCTGTGCTGTCAACCCTTCAATAGACGCCTTTCTTCACCTTCATTAGCAGTGATGGGTGCTTTGGGGCTACAGGAACAGCACCTTGCATTCCTCCATCCTATCCTATTTTCGTGATGGGGAGGCTGAAGCTCACAGCACTAAAGCAGTGGGATTGATGGGTGGCACATGGAAGCTCTTTCAGACTGATAGATACAACAGTGAACATCACTCTACTACTTTTGACTTCTAGCTGCTGGATATGTAAAATTAAGCAAGAAACCCAGATCCTGTGCTCCCATCTGTTTGCTAGAGATAATGGCAATGCTCTGTTTTCCAGAAATGTTAGAAAGATAAATATAGCCTTCAACTGTATGACAGAGAACTGAAAAGAGGAAGGCAATACGAGTTCTCCTTGTCCATGGGGGATAACACGAGAAACAATGGGCTTAAGTTGTAGGAAGAAAGATTTAAGTTAGATCTTAAGAAAAGCTTCCTAATGGAAAATGAAACCCTGAGATAGGTTTCCCTGCCTGGGAAGCAGAGTCTCCATCACTTCAGGTTTTTAATGATATGTTAGACAAGCATCTGAAATGGTTTTTGGGGAGCTGCTGGGAGGTGACATTGCCAAGGGGAATCCTATGGGCTCTGCTTTCCCATTTCCTATGAAAGACCAAGGGACTTGGTGACAGGCACCTGGTAAGTGCCTTCAGCTATATCTTGCTTTGAAATACCTGGGGTTAATGTTTCATCCCACTCTTCCTATGCCTTTCCCCCTCTTTCACCGAAAACCGCAAAGGCTTAGAAGTGGCAGTGCAGAGGAATTGCAGATGCTTCCTCATCCCTGCGCTGAAGGTGCTGTGTCAAAAGAAGGAGAGCAATAGGGAGGAACTGAGCAAAACTGGAGTCAGCATGCATGGGACCTCAGCAAGATGCACACAGAATGTACTCACAGTCTGGGCATGGAGCAGTTTATACCTTGTGTAGCCATGCCCTATTGTTCCAGTTCATGCTTGCCTGGAGATTGATTTTCAAAGCTTTTGAAGTCTGAGATCCTCTGAATCGCTTGGGGTTTTATCATGAAATCCCTCCAGAAAGAGCATCTAAGAAACAGCATGGCCCAGAAAGTGATGGCTCAGAGATGCCCTCAGAGAGACTGAGGTACAGCAGAGGAGGAGTGAAATGCTGAGGAGCATTCACTAGATGGACTCTGCAGTGCTGGAAGGGCAGCAAGGAGGCTTTGATTCCTACATCTTCTTGGGGGAAAAAGCAGAGAAGTAGCCCAAGAGGCTGCTCACCTGAGGCTTGTTCACCCCCTTGCCAAGCAGCAGTGCCTGCCCTGACATGTAAGGCTGCTGCTATTAGCAGCCTTACATCACCTAAGGAAGGCTGACAGAGCAAAGGTGTCTTGCTCCTGAAGAGCAAGAGGGAGGCTAACCCACTGCCTTGCAAAGGCTGCAGCATGTAGGTACATGCACTCAAAACATCCAGCAACCTTTCACGTACAACTTGAGCCAAAGCAAGCAGCAAACAGACCACCAGATCCTGCATGAGCACCCAGCTGCTCCACACACCCGTGGGCGTTGCAAGAGGCCCATCTATATGATAACACACATCTCCATGTGAGCCCAGGGCTGGCTGTGCCAAATCTCAGCATCCGGCTGAAGGTGCTCCAGTAGCAAGGGGCAGCTTGTTTGCTCAGCTGATGATGGAGGTGTTTCCATCTCTGGAGGTCAGAAGGAGCTGCTCTGCCCTGCCAAGGGGTCTGTGATATCACCCATTTGTGAGCAGGATGTGCTGGGCTACTCAGGGTATAAACAAGCAAAGTTTATGGCTCAGCAGCCAAAAATGGCTGCTGAGGAGTTAAATGAAATCCTGGATTGTTGGATTTTATTCCTGTTTCTTTCCAGTAGAAAGCTCATCTCTGGTATCATTTATTGGACATGGACAGAATATTTCTTTTCCTCCTTAAAAGATTTGGGAGGTAAGAATTAATCTCCCATACAAGTCACAAGCTTGGCACGAGCCTATGTAGCTAACTTTGTGCTCAAAGTGCCTTTCTCAGCATTAGTCCTTGAGCTGGAAAGCAGAGTGCAGCAGGAGTGCCAGTTCTGAGCAAACACACAGGAAATCTCTCTGGGCCTGATCTATCTTTCTCATTGCAGCAGGAACAGGCAGCACTCAACTCTCTGGTTTGGTGCCTTTGGAAAGCTTGAAAGAGGAAGAACTGCTTAAGGAAATGAACAACTTGGTATCTCAGAGTGATGGGACTCTGGGTTTTGATGAATTCCCTCAGTCATCGCAGTATGAGGGCTCAAGAAGCACTCAGAGAATGCAACCTTTGAAATGCTTCTCAAAACCCAGCACAGGCAGGGCCCTGAAGGGAGGTAGGAAAGACAAATGGCTCCTGGCCCCATCCTCAAGCTCACCCCTGCACCTGCATGAGCCATCAGGCCAGCACAACAGGACTGGAGCTGTTTGCAGCCTTTAATAGCTCTAATCCCATTAGCACCTCCTCCCCACAGCAGCAGAGTGCTGACACCCCCTTTTACCACTGGGATAATCACATCCAGGAGAGCCTGGCTGAATTTATGAGCCCTCACTCCCACCCCAGGTCCTATTAAGCTTCATCAATCATTGCACCAGCAATGCAGCCACCCTTAGCTGGCAGGAAGGTGCTGAGCTACTGCAGCAGAGCCCAACTGCAAGTATCAGTGCTGAGTTAAAAGCAAAGCAGACTCTCCTGTAAGTAGAGAGTTGTGTCTTGGGGAGGGCAAGTTCTTAACTGGGAGGTTGCTGAACTGGTTGCACATACCTGGACAGGTATGAATTAATGGAGCTGTTGCATCAGTGGCCCCTATGCCAATGTAGCATGGGGGTATCTGAGTGCAGGTGAAGGCTTTTTGCTTTGGAGGGAGCCAGAAGTCTTCCTCTCCCCAAAACTGTGTTGAATCATTTCTTTCTGCACAGCCTGACCTTTAAAGGATGCAGGGAACACTCTAACACCCTGCTGGCTGCCTGCCCCATAGAGTGGGAGCACACTCACTCTCCCAGGGTAAAATACCTGCTGTTTGCTTGGCAGCTTTTCCTGCTCTGTCTTGAGGAGGGTGGTTTGTGCTGGAGTTTTGGGCTAATAACTGCCAGGACAAACAGCAATGGACCTGCTAGATCCAGGAAGTATGCGAAAAGAAGGGAGTTCCATCCCTTTTGAGTGACTTGATCTTAAAGGTCTTTTCCAACCTAGTTGATTCTATAATCCTATGAAAGGGGAGGAGGAACAGGGGATGTTTTCTACTTTCTGAAGACCATGTTTCTCCAGCAGGACACTGACAGTTCCCCCATTGATGGCAAGAAGGGGGTGCAGCAGGGGAGCCCTTACGCCTTGTCTCATGCTGTGGTACAATGGGGAAGGCTCAGCCAGGCTGGGCACTGTGACCAGAGAGTAACAACCCCATGTGTGTGACACAGCCAGCCTGTCTGTGCTGGCACCCAAAGTGGGGATGCCGGAGGAACCTGCTCCAGTCCTTCCCCTGACCCACCACAGCAAGCCCAGTTTATCAGTTAAGAGCCTTGAACCCCCCCATTCCCAGTGTCCCTGGGCAGAAGGATGCCACCTCCTTGTGCAGAGTGTCTACAGGCAGGACAGAGACCCCAAAGCCAACACAAGCAAGGGAACACTCTCCTTCCAACCTCTCTTTCAGCCCTTGCCCAGGCTCAGCTTTGAGGGGTACTGCCCAAGACAAGTCCCAGCTTAGGCTCCTCTGCACAAAGGCAGTTTGCCTGTTACAGACACGTTCTCCCATGCTAGCTGGTTGCCTCAAGGGCTATTCACAACGGAGCTGTGCAGAGACAGTCAGACCCTTTCATTCATTCCCAAGGGAAGCAAAGGAAAGACATTAATTATCAGCCTAGTCCAACAAAGAGAATACATCCAGGTTAATGAGCATCCCGCTGGCACACACCTATCAGAGCAGGTAGGTATTTCTGCTGTAATTGAAAAGAAAAGCTATTCACTAGGAAAGAGTTCTTTTTTAGTAATCCAAGGGACTTTCTTTATGCAATTAAACTGCTAATGAGACCTCTTAGGCCTTCCTGCTTTTCTTTCAGTATCTTCCCACTGAGGCACAGCAGTGTCAGTGCATTAGACACAAACAGGGCAAGTTTCATTCTTTTGAGGCAGTTGATGGAGAAGAGTGCTGCCAGGACCCTTCACCTCCTTCCCTTCCCTTGGGGGGCTCAGGGTTTCTGCTGCAGGCTCTGATTTCTATGCTTTCTTATACCCAGGAATCCAGCTATTAATGCTTCTATCTAAGCTCTTCCTTAGGGTTAACTTCACTGTTTTTAGTGATAGCTAGCTCTGTTTAAGATACTCATTGTATGTATCTGTAACTATTCCTTCTAAGCTTCCTTCTCACCTAAACTGCTAGGCGGTGCCTCCTTCTATTTGGTGGCTACAACAGTGCTAAAGGAGCTGAATACTGAAGTAGGGACCTCTGCTGTCTAATCTCCTGAGCACGATGAAGCCACACAGCATTCCTGCTTTTCCAGAAAACAAGGGAAAAGAAAAACCTAAAATCCCCATTTCTTTCAGCCTAAAAATCACTGCCAGGATTTACAGCAGAGCTGAGGGCATGAACTCCCTCTTCCTCCTGTAGTAAGTCTTCTGTTTCTTCCAAAGGTCAATCCTGAGCAATGGTTTTGGGGTTTGGTAGTAATGTTCCAGTGTAATTGCCTTGCTCTGAAAAGAGCTGAGGCTCGTGTGGATGTGACTGGGCTTGCAAGTGTTTAAGCTCTTTAGGGAAGCTGCATGTCATACTTGGTTGGTTTACAGCTGTAAACATCATAAAGACAGAAGTGTTGTAGTTCTGTACTCAGCTTGTACCTGCTCATACTAATATTCAAGAGCAGATGGATCGCAGAAGAAAGAAAAGCAGAATTCACTGTTTTGCCCTTCTTTCTCACCTCTGGCACTGCTTTGCTATCTAACATACCCAATGCTTTCAGCCCAATGCTAAGCACTGCAACAATAGTGATAGAAACACAAACCAGCTTTTCTGAGCTACTATTAAGAATGATTATAGATGTAATTATAGATCCCCTGATATTTGCATTAAAATGTTTGGAAGCCCTGTTGAAGGCCAGAACACAGCTATACTAAATATGGGTTGCTCTGTCTAATCACTTGATGCCATATTCTTTCCAGGGTCCCCAGCACATCAAGAGAGGGAACTTATTAGGCTTAAAGACACTTAAAAGAATGTTTGTTTGGTTTAGCTGTTAAGATACTTAATATTTATAATTCCTTCTTTTCCTATTCAGAGCATTTACTATTCCTCTTCTCTAAAGATTGTGTAGAATCAGGATGCGATAAAGGCTGTAAAGGTAACGAGCAACTCTGTGCAGGTAGACACTTTTCCTTCTTTGCAGATGCTCTGGAAGATCTTGGAGCTTTGCCTGGTTGGGAGCATGATAAGCTCCTGAAAACCTGACTGCAATATTTCTAGATGGGGATCATACTGCTCCATGCTACTCAACTTGTAAAGACTGAAAATCTGTTGACTTTGCACAGTAGCTGCATCCAACTGACTGCAGAGCCCATATAGGGTTAGTATTTGCATATGCAAATGAACATGCACATATGCTAATAATTCCATTTAAAATCATGGGATCCCAGCCTGGTTTGGGTTGAAAGGGACCTTAAAGCTCCTCCAGCTCCAACCCTTGCCACGGGCAGGGACCCCTTCCACTGGAGCAGCTTGCTCCAAGCCCCTGTGTCCAACCTGGCCTTGAACACTGCCAGGGATGGGGCAGCCACAGCTTCTCTGGGCACCCTGGGCCAGCGCCTCAGCACCCTCACAGGGAAGAGCTCATCTCAGTCTCCCCTCTGGCAGATTAAAGCCATTCCCCTTGGCCTATCAAAGCAGAAGGATATATTTATAGGACAAATAGGAAATAGAGGACTACACGCTGTGGAGCTGCTGTCGTTGCTTCGGTCACTGGAAACTCTGTCCTGCAAGTGGAATCTTTCTTTTCTTTATCATGGCCACAACTTCTAACCCATGAAGCAGCCTTGTCGTCTTGGCTCAGCAAAATACCAAGTGCGAGAAGCTGCTTAAATTGGTGTATGGTGAAACTTTTTAGGGCATCCTCAACAAGGAACAAGACTTCTGGACAGTTTAAAGTGGACTACTTCAGTTTGCCCTTCCTATTGAATTTTAACATGGGTGCAAAATCTGCAGTAAAAGGTGGGAAATCCAGGAGAGGAAAAAAAATGGGACCTTCTTAGGACCACGTGCCTTTCTTCTGTGCTCCTTTGCTCTCTCTGAAAACACAGGCAAACCTTTGCACAAGGTGGGAAGGACAAATGAGGGATAGAGGAGCCAGAGGCAGCTACTAGAAGTCAGCAGATAATCACTACATCTAATCGTGTGCAATGGGTTCCTATCTCCTTAGCACTTCAGAGCCAGCAAATCTCTGCACTCCTATTGATTTTCTGCCTGGATCCTTAGGGGATGGTGCTCACTGAAGATAAGGGCTTTCCCCTTTGAGCTGCAGGCTGAACCAGGCAGGGTTCCCTGCAGAAGCACCTCCTGCTTAGAGCTTCTTGCAGAAAGAGAAATCATGTACAAACCCCTTCTTGTCTGGGGAGGTTTTTTCTACCAACCAGTGCAGCAGAAAAGACTGATCCTGGTCCTGAGCATGGTGTTAGGACAGCCAGGATTGGGATATGGACTTAAGAGGCTTGGAGGTGGCTGGATTGGGATTGCACGTGCCATCTTCGATGTAATCATTCACTTAAGCTAAATAAAGTTTCTCTGATTCTAAAGGAAAAAAGGATGTTTCTTGTTTATAGAGCTTGAAAACAAATTGTTTGCTTCAGTTTCAAAGCAATCCTCCTTTGTGCACCAGGCGCTGTCATTACGATGTGGAAAAGCTTGGGCTTGATGACTTGGCATTACTTTAATGGGAAGAAGTCATGTTGTCCAAAGACTTGTACTGTGCCTGATTCCACTTCAGCAGGTCCTTGTCACTCCTTGTGAGTTTGTTTTACACTTGGCAGGAAAAGGAGACCAAGGCACCAGGAGTGCTGGCCGTTATCCTTCCCCTCCATTGGCTTAGTCCTATGTTGGCAGGAAGATGGTGGCAGGATAAATAAACTGCTGCTAAACTGCTGTCAGGCAAAACCCCTGAGCTTACACCCAGGGCTGGTCTCACCCTTACACTTTGGAGTCCCTTTCCTCAGGTCTCATTTCATGTAGTCCATGAACCAGATTAGTAGCCCCCAAAATGGGTTTGTTGCCTTTATTCCTTCCAGTAAAAGCCTTAAGTAGCCTCCTCAAGAGCTGAGAGCTATGATGAGGAGGCTCAGTGCTGTATTAACAGGCTGAAGGAGGATTTTCCACCCCTGGATATGCTGCCTGGGGGGCTCTGAAGTGGAAGGATTTAGAAGAGCAGGCAGGAGCAGAGGGGATGCCCATGGACCACGGCACAGCACGTCTGTCATCCTACTGGTAACCAGGTCTCTCCCTTGGTGCTTTGCTGATGGGAAATAAACCCCATCCTTGGGGATGTTTGGAAGGAGAAGAGTCAAGTCCTCTCTGTTCCCATCAGCAAAATGAGAGACAGCAATTCGGAGAAGCTGTGTGATGAGTAGAAGCTGCCTTCTCTTCAGTCTCCCATGGAAAAACACAGGAATGCCTTGGGGAGGTGCATATTAATGACATATTAAAGCAACATATAATGGCCATGCAACAGGTCCCATGCTTCAGCCCCACTCCTTGGGCTCCCTTGTGCTTCAGCTCATCAAAAGTTATTTACAACAGTGTCTTGTTCTATTATGCAAATAGCCTTCTTCTTCCCCATTTGAGTATCTGCAACGTTCCTGTGACACAGGGGGCTGGCAGGAAGGCTGCCCTGTGCTGAAGGAGTCAGGGTAAGACATTAGGTGCAAGTCCCATGCTGTTCGACTGGATAAAAACCTCATTTGTGTTGCTTTTCTCCCAGTTCTAATACACTTTCTATCACATGAGTGAGAGCACAAATTGTGTTTAATCCTGCCACCAGAATTACTCATATCTCTATGCTCTAAGCATGCCAGGAATAGCAAATGTGCAGCCATCCCCAGCTTTCTTTTGGATTAGTGACTTGTCTGTGGATTCTCTTCTCAAACACTTGTGTGTATTTGCTGAATAATCTGGACAAACCTTAGTTTTGGCAGTGAGTTATCAGCTTGACGGCTGCCTTTGCCAGGGAAAAGGGCTGGAAATGGACACTTTGGATCACACGGTGGCCAGCATTAGTCATTTTATTAAGAAACTTGCAAGACTGAGTGGTTTCCTTGAAGCCTGGGCTCTTCTGATGGGCTGTGAATCCACACCCCGATGCCATTACAAAGCAGAGAAAAGGCTGCAAGTGTAAGTCAATGAAATGGACTCAGGTCCTTTCATTTCAATCTCTTTGAAAGCAAAACCTCATTGTTTTGTGCATAACCGGCTATATGGGTTAGAGCAGGGCTTCTGGAGGGGCAGCTCAGCACCTGTCCGTAGAAATGCAGACATACATATGTACACAGGCACGAATGAAAGGAGAGGGTTAGGGCTCGCACGCTGCTTGCCCACAAAGCCTTTACAGCGTGCCACATCCTCTGCTGGTCCTCAAGCCCTCACCCCTCCGCTCCCTGCAGGCAGCTCCTGGAGTCTCTGCAGTGCTGAGATCAGTTCTCCAAGCAAAATCCTCATTGCAACGTTTCTAGCTCCAGACGGCCTAAGCTTTAAATGATGCAGAATCCGATGTTCATCTTCTTGCCCCAGGGTTCTCTTTTCACTCTGTCCCAGCAATTTGCAGAGCCAGAACAAGCAAATATTTGGCAAAATAGAATGCAAATACCTGCAAAACTCACTACCCCAACCTCTGCCGAGCACTGCAGCCCTCTAAATCACCCATGGTGCTATTTAGAGAAACCGCGAGAGCTGCACGAGACGATGGGAGGATAAGAAACAATTTGTGCCTTAATGCAAGCTGGTAATCACAGGATATCTTCAGAATGTGCTTTGTGTGTCAGCAAAAAAGGGTCCCCTGCCCTCTGCTTCCTTAGGCTGCTTTCCCAAGCCCTCCAAGAGCTTTAGCAAGCACTAAAAAAGGATAAGCACTGTGATTTGGATGTGTCACATCCATCATTGCTTCAATCAGCAGAGATTGTGTAGATACCGACAAGATGTTTCGTCTGTGAAACTGTTTAGGCTGATTTAAAGCACTGGGACTTGTGCTTCCAGGATGCACAACTGCCTGGAAACGGTTGTTATGGCAAACAGGGGCAGGCAGCGGTGCCTGTCAGGAGAAATGAGTGTAAAACCAGCTGGCTTAGGGGGCAGGTTCCTTCCCGATGCCCAATTCAGCAGGGGCAGAGGCTGTGCGTGGACTGGGAGAGGCAGGGATGCTGCTGGTCCTGATGCATGCAGCACCAGCGCACCAGGCGTGGATAGAGCAGTGTATTTTCAGGCAGGGTT
Source organism: Psittacula echo (assembly GCF_963264785.1). Classification (NCBI taxonomy): domain Eukaryota; kingdom Metazoa; phylum Chordata; class Aves; order Psittaciformes; family Psittacidae; genus Psittacula; species Psittacula echo. Next base: position 2,327,893 of record NC_137748.1, read on the forward strand.
TCATGCAGAAGAGGCACAAAGTTGCACTTGGGCCAGATCCCAAAGTCCTTCAGGCTTTGCCCAGTGAGCACACTGCATGGGGAATGAAGCTGAGCTGCCATGTGGGTGCAGGACAGGCCAGGATGAGGGATCTCTGAGGGTGCTGGCACAGGGAGCTGTGGCTGCCCCATCCCTGGCAGTGTTCAAGGCCAGGTTGGACACAGGGGCTTGGAGCAAGCTGCTCCAGTGGAAGGTGTCCCTGTCCATGGCAAGGGTTGGAACTGGATGAGCTTTAAGCGTCCTTCCAACATAAGGCATTCTGTGATTCTATGATCTTCCACCCATGTCTTCATCAGGCGCTAGAGAACTGTGGAAGTGACTCCAGGGTTTTGTCCCCTGGGAGCCGGGGGAATTCATGGTCCAGGTTTCCAGTTCTTGTGTCCTGTGATGGCGCTTTGAATTAAGCTGCTTCTTTAACCTGTATCAAAACAACTGCTGAGCCAGAGGCACGGAGAGCCCTTGACCTGGTGGGTCAGTGAGCAAACAGCTCATTGAAATGGATGGACTGGTCAGGGGGAAACCTGCTGTTTGAGGCTCTCCCAGTGGAAGAAGGAGCTGATATTTTGTAAAGCAGATGGGTTTCCATAGAAACTCCGGGAATGGGCCCTGCAGTCATATGGGGAAGGGTGGGTTTTATTCAATGCAAACAGCTGCCAAGAAGTTAAATGCTGAAAGTGATGCAAAAACCCCTGACCCCACAGCTGGGAGGAGGAGTTGCTTTTCTCTTATTAAGGCTTCTACCGCTGCATTCGAGGAGCTGCATTTTCATTTTGACAGTTTGAGATGCTTTCTATTGCCCAGATCCCTTCCAAAAAGCAAATAACCCTCAAATAAATGGAATGGAGCCCATCTGCACAGGAGACTCCAGCACGCAGCCAGGTTGAGTTAGATGGTGCTTTACCTCGAGATCATCGGTATATTCTGGCATCAGTTTAATCCATTATAACTACAGTGAGTGAGCTGAGCTGCAAGCTCACTTGGGCAAGAGGATGGGAAAGCTGGGACTAGGAGGGAGCAGACTGCAAGGAAGCACTGACATTGGAGGAGGGAGGTAGAGCTGAAGGGTTTTCCTCTGTGAACACGCTCCAGACAATGTTGTGCCTTGCGTGGTGTCCATGTGCTGTTCTGTGGGCAGAAGCAAGCTCAGTCCATGCAGTGAAGCGATGCAGTCGCCTCTGCTCACTCTCTGAGCTGCGTGGTGGGTTAGGACCAAGGGATATCCCACAGCTGCTGGGTTTAGATGAAAGTCCCCATCCTCAAGGAAAACCACTCCTCACTTCCCCCTGAGCACACAAGGATGTCTGTGCGGGTTCAAGCCTTGGCACTATCTAGATCAGTCATCAGTAACAACTGCTAGTCCTCCTCTCTGTGCTTGGCCCCCCTCGGTATGTTTTACTTTTTCCAGGTGTTGTCACCTGTAGTTCTCTGGACCCTTCCTGGCTTTGTTAGGCCACCAGCATGGGCAGTACTCATACCCTTACAAGCCATGAGCTTTTTGGGGTACAGCACGAGGAGCAGACAGTCTGTCATCCCCCCAGAACCCCAGCTCAGGCAGATTTGCTGGAGCTGTCACTGGACTATTGCTATCCAGTTATCCAGAACTATCCAGTTCTATCCAGGAGCCTCTGAGTTTATCTAATGCCCTCCTGAGACAACTTTGGACCCTTCAAACCCTGTGTCAAGTAGTTCCGCAGCTTCAGTAGGTACTGAATGAAAACATTGCCACTGTTTGAGAAAGGTCTTTGGAGCTATTCCCTGACCCCTCTGATGCTGCATCTGGGAAGCAGTTCCCTTGACCATATCCAGTGTTATCATGTTCCACTCCCATTACTTCTTAGGTTTTACTCTGAAGCTCAGCCCTACACTTTCCTGTGCTGACAGCCAGCCCCAGGGCCTGAATGAGCATGACCACAACCTTCCCATGGCTCAATGTCCTTTTGTGAGGAGCACGCTCTCCTTTCGTCTCCAGCTCTAAGCATTTTAAACCGTGACTACCAGAAGAATTTGCTGCGTCCAAGAACAGGAATCAAAGCATTTGCTCAGCCAGGCTGAGAGCTGGTAATTACAGAGAGAGAAGCTCAGTGTTTTCCACCAACCCCCAGATGCATGGAGGGGAAGTGACCTCCAAAATTGCCTAGGGAGCTTCATCACTAGGGAGGGAGGGAGACGAGGATGGTGTACAGAGGGGATGGGTCTTAAACTCGGCTGCCCAGTGAGGTAGATCCAAGTGGTATTTACGCAGATCTTTGCCCACTTGTGCTATACCTCCAGGCACAATTTGTTCAAGCTGGCTTTGGCAACTGGCATTGGAAAAGGTTTTAGCAATCCTGTGATTCCACAGTTAAAAATCTCCACTCTCAACCTAAGTGGAAGAGTCATGAAATTACTGTGGAAATAGACAGTGTCGGGGTATTTTTTCTGCCTTTTATAATATAAACAAGAATAAAAGGATATTCCAGTTTTGGTAAAAACTTGATGCTACAGCTACAAGCCATGGCTGGCTGTGGTCCTTTCCCCCACTACCCAAACAGAAAAGCTTCCTGAGGAATCCTTGATTACACAAAAATATCCTTTTCCTGACGGCAAAAGCTTTGCTCTCAGTAGGAGTGGTAGAAACATTTGGCTCTCCATGGCCAGAGCAATAACGTGAGGGTGGCCAGGCACTATTACATCTTGGTTTTTTCTCCTGTGTTTAAGGGATGATGTTATCATGGGCTATCCTTGTGCTTTTGTAAGTCTTTGCACCTTCATTACCTCTATGGAGCTCAAAAATAACAAACCACTATCCTGGGTGCCTCAAAACCTTTCATATCCGTTAGCTAACCAACACTTTTAAGACCCCATAGAGTCGTTTAATGCGAATGTAACTCCTTTATGGGTCTGCAAATGTGTGCTGCAGCCTTGGGAAACAGGAGCTTCTGCTTCGCCTTGGTCAGACCATAAGAAAAAAGAGACTTTCTGAAAATGAAAGAGATACTTAAAAACCCCCAGATGCGCACACTGCTGTGTTTCCAGCCTCTGGAAGAACAGATATGTGCCAGGATCAGGGATAAGGGATTGGACTAGGAACATTTGTCAAGGTTAGATAATTCCCAGCTTCCTAGAAATGCTTCAGCTGAAGCTCAGAGACAGTAAATAATTTGCCTGTAGGCAAACAGAGCTGGTGACAGTATGGAGAAATTGTATTCCTTCTGAATCAGATGATCTCATTCTTCTGCTGCTTGTGGACCATGGCTAATGGTGCTGCTTTCCAGTCAGGCCAGACAATCCTTCCAGGTTTAAGTGGAAAATGTCATCAACCCTAAAATCAGCAGTACCATTATCACTTTAAATTTGTTGCGAGGCCAATCCATTTTTGCTGTCACTGTTTAGCATGATGAAAGCCATAGCAGGGCAGGGATGGATAATGAACTGCACTGTACTTGACCCTAATAATTCAGTTTTATGCCTTAGTGGAGCACAAGAGCCATATTTTGAAAAACTCATTATAGTCAAGCTATCTATGGTCAGGGAAGGCAGGACTAGATACATAAAGCAAACTGCCCTAAAAAGGTAAAACCCATTGGCCCTACATGATGATGATTATAGAACATAAATGCTCTGGACCCAGGATCCTTACTGATGTAGAAACAGTTTTTGCTAGAGAGATCAGACAGTTTTCCCATTCAGAGCAGACAAGAAAATATAAAAATCAACATTCTTCATGAAATCAAATCTGTCTTCACCCACAATGAAACTTAAACCATTGGGAAACTTTCAACTTGAAATGAAGAAAAGATGGCAGGGTTTGGTTCACATACCTAGACCTGAAAGCACTTTGATCCAGGTTTGAAATTATTTCGTTTCCAAACTGCTTCACAGTAAAGTCGTTCTAAGTCTGAAATGAAACAGTTTTATTTAAAAGGAATGTTGCAGATATTCCATTTCAGCAGCTTCCACATCCTCATTTTGTTTTCACCATAACTGCTTCATGCGTGAAAGCAACTTGACCATTTTCTGACCAAGTATTTCACTGAACTCCCAGACAGGTCTCATAATGGGAAAACAGCTCTACAGGGAAGGTCCATTTGCATTACAGCACATTGCACAGATTTAACACTCACAATGGTGAATAAAACCCTTTAAACACTTGTTAACTCTGGGCGCAGAAATGAGTTAAGCTCATTTGTCTCTCCCCCTAGATAAATGTTTCATTTTCTCTTTCAATCCCATTCTGGCGTATGTTCACTCAATAAAAGCTGCTGCTGGATTTCAAGCCACCACAAAGTAATGCCTGGCATTAGGGATGCAGAGGGGAACGTGAGTGTTATAACAAAAATCCTTGATTTTTATCTCATTTGGATCCACTTCAGGTATTGGCTTTTTGTGTCTATCTTCAGAGCTGTCAGAGTGGTTGGGAACGATGGCTGATGAATTCCATTTGTCTCCACCTCTGGCAAAGGCAAGGGAGCATCTTTAGAGATGTAATGAAATCATCATTGTCCTGATCAAAAAAACCAACCCACCTTTAATTTGCAAGTCAAAGCCATTAATTTAAGCAAAACTTGCTTTTCACACAGTTTGAAATCAGAGCCTGAGGCACCCTGTCCTGGAAGATGTTTTGGTTGATTGGATTCCCAATGCTGTTTAAGAATTCGAAGTTTAGTTGCCACTTTGTTAAAAAGGCAGAAAAAAGTCTGCTGTGACACCCTGAGCACCTTTTCAAAGGGGGAAGACATTTCCTCTTCCCTCTGCATCTCTATCACCTATCATGCAGCCTGAGATGATAACTGAGAACTGAGTAAAGCAGATATTTGACAGAGACGTAAGGCTTTATACTGGTTCATCCTGTCAAACAGTGGGATGAATTACAATGAAACATGTTGCTTTAAACACCCCACTGCTGAGCAAATGTCAAATTTGCCTTTGCGGACTTTGAACAGGGAAGAAGGGGAGGCGAGGAGGAAAATCTCCTAATGACCAGCCAAACACTGTAAGTATTATTAAGTACGGATCATTTTTATTGGCCTGACCTGAAGTTCCACGGAAGTTGTTGCAAGTCTCATCACTGATTTCTGAGTATGCCGGGTTGGGTAGAAGAGACAGAAATTGACTTCGCAAAGTCAATGGGGATGTATCGACCTGTTCTGATAAATAGCAGGCCCTGTCTTTACTCCTGAAGGATCATGGGGCTGTGAAGTGAGCAGTCTCTAATGAGGAAATAAGGCAGTTTGGAAGTCTATGCCACTACCTGCCTCCTAATTAATCCCAGGATTAATTTTGAAGAAAGCATCCAGAGATGCCCTGTGAAGCAGCCAATGAGACCCATACAACACGTTGACTCCAAAAGGCTGTTTGGAGACAGCCAGCAGGCACAGAGAGCTGGAGTTTTGATCTTTAAATATTGCTAAATAACTAAATGAGTTTTACTTCCAACCACCAGCCTGTAAAGTGATGTTTCAGTGTGTATGTGGAGAGTGTTCAGGTGTTTGGGGACATATTTGTAATTAGAATAAGTAAAGCTTGCCATCTGGAGAGGAAATCTGCTTCCTTCTCTACATGGCTGGGGTCGCAGGCAGTTCCACATATGCTAGCAACAGAGAACTTTCTTCCTCAGGTATCACCTGATGCATCAATGAAGAAGGGCTTGACTTGTCATTTGAGTCCTGGGTATCAATCTGATATGGCTTAGGTGAGTGGAAAAATCATGGTCGTTGAAAACAGTCCCCCAGTGATGGGCTCCAGGCAATACCCTACAGCAATCCTTCCCTTGCTGGTTTTCATGGTTTAATTGCCTTCCAATAATAGGAGAATTTCTGAATGCTTTTGTGAATCAGTGAGAAATTCTGGGGTTTGTTCCAACAGTGAGCTCTCCACTGACTTGGTTGCTAGGGGAAGCTTGAAACTGAGACCCAAGACTGACCTGAAAGTTCAAGCACCAGAAAACAAGAGAAGCCAATAACTATTCAACAGTCTTGAGTTCTGGGGACATGAGTGTTGCTTGCTGTAGGGCCATGCCCTGACTGTCTCTTTGCCCTAGGCCCAGGAGCTTTGGGAATGGGAAAGGCACCTGCTGACCATGCTTGGTGCGGAGGGGCTGAGCTACTGATGGCTTAGTGCAAGGGGGTCAATGTGTTTGCTATGTGACTTCCACCAGGAGGTTGTGTATACATTGCTCTTCCCTCTATAAAGAAAAAAAGCAAGGAATATGCTAGCTGAAGATGTTATTTTAGTCAGCAAGAGCTTTCACTGGGGAAAAAAGAAGCCTTTTTTAAGGCTATAGTAAGGAGCTTTTCACACGCTGTAATAGAAACTACAATGGGAGCTCCATCTCCTTGCCAAGCTTCAGGACTTGGCGTCATCCCTTGTCATCAAATGCAACTAATGACTCAAGCCATTAAATCGTCCCTAGTGCCTTTTCCTGCTGAGTAGGAGGAAAATACTTGTAATGGCTGTTTTGGGGGTGTGTGTCTGTTTGTCTGAAAGAACTTGGAGCTTAGAGACATTAACTCTTCCATTTAAATTGCACTTGACATTTGCTGGACGGGTGGTTTCCTTCCCTGTAGTTTTGTTCTTGTGGCAGAGCTAAGGTGGTTCCCTGTTCGCAGTCCTTCTCCTGACCTTATTGCCTCGCACCAACCCTGACCTGCTGGGGCACAGCATGACTTTGCTCTTGGTGTCTCCAATGAGCCTCTTAATGTTAGAGACCACCATATTCATATCTCTGGTGGTGTGTCCACCAGAGCTACCTTCCCAGAGTTACTTGGCAAAGACCCAAACACAGCCAGGAACTGGGAAAGGCTCTCAATCACCATTTAACAAAGCAAAGTGTTGGCAGTGCAACAAGAATCCACATTGTTTTTGTCAGCAGAGTTTTCCAAGTGCTTGCCTTGACTTAGGGATGGATTCTTCTTTCTTCCGTACAAGGGACACTTACCTTGGGAAGCAGATGACGCTGAGTCTCTTTCAATTCCCTGAGTTTGATTCTAATGAATCACCTTTCAAATAAGAAGGTTCATCTTCTGGCACTGAATTTGCTGATGTTTCAGAGTGCATAGTATGTGAACTTGCACAAGTGTGAGTAGATGCACGTTTGTAAATGTTCATACAGTCAAAGCTATATGAATATAAACAGAAGATGGAGGTCTTCCCTCTCCATACATCTAGCCAGAGTGGTCCTGGGGTTTGTTGAAGGTCTGATTGAGAACTTTAAGGAGATCTGAATGTGCAGCTTAATACCAGCGCTACTGCTGCTCATTCCTTGCACCTCAGCTTGGAGGACTTGAAGGGGTTTATTCACACAGTTTTCGCAGATCTCTGGCCTTGGGAACACCCTGGGATGTGCTGTATCTCTGCAGGGACATGGAATTGGAAGCAAGCATTATTCAAGCTCTATAAAGGTGCAAAAATGTGTGAGTTTTGGGGTTTTTTTTTAACTCAACAACAAGCCAGAATTCAAACCTGATCAATGCATTTCTCAACTCATAAACTGAATTAATGCTTTTTTGATGCTGCAAGTGGAAAAAAATCACCTGCTTATCTGCTTTACAGAGCAATTGGTTATCATTCAGGTACTGTCTACAAAAGATAAGGAAATGCTGCTTTAAAGGATATTTTATCACAGAATGCTTTGAGGTTTGAAAATCATTTCAGGAGTGTGTTTCTACCCTGATGTGAAGACAATCTCACCTTTTCATCTCTACATCTAAATAGCACTCTACATCTGGTCAAAATGATTTATTTAGTTGGTTGGGGCTTTGGTTGTTATTTCTGGATGTATTCATTTGAATAGAAGCAGAAACTGTCTAAGTGCCTGCTCTCCAGTTCTGTTCAATTGATGTTTAGAGAACAAGGCCAATATTTTAAGGAAGAAAATCTTTCACCTGCTTCCCTTGTGGCTTCAGCAATGGTGTTTGTGTTACTGTTGGGATTCCTTTGAGAGCTTCACTGGAGACTTGTTTTCTCTCTGAGATTGCCTCTAATGTCTTTTTCAAGCAGCACCCAAATAGCTAAAGAATAATCCAGAACTTACTGAGGCATTCAAAATGGACTCTTTTAGAAAAGGAGACAAGGATTTATGACTGGTGAGTACTTGTTGCAATGAGCGTGGAGAACTGTGGCTCTAATAACAGCAAGATTTATGGCTTCCAATCCATCAGCGCCCAAGTTGCGCGAGAGGTTTTTATGACTGGAACTTTGTCAAGACAATGCACGCACCTGAAGGTTAAGTCTCTATTTTCACGAATACAAGTTACAATTGGAAGGTTTTGATTATCAGAAAGGAGTCCTTAATCATCTGTAGATTAAAGGGGGAAAATAGCTCTCACAAGAACACTTACTGGGAGGGAAGTACAGCTGAGGGCAACAAGGCTGGTGGGACATAATGAAATCAAAGGACGTTCTCAAGCTATTGCTTGCAAAGAAGTCCTCCTTCAGGTGTGACACCCTCTTTCAGGGACTGACAAGAAAGTGCTGTGGTAGATCCCATGCTTGAAGACTCTACAGACTGTCACATCAAGCCTGACACGGGGTGCCCTTGGATGTGACAGGCAACAGTTTCCACACTACAGCTGGGTCTTTCTTCAGTTAGTGTCAGCATCACTTGCTCCGGTGGTTAGTAAGACATGTAATGAGTGCTAAAGATCTGCCTGCTTGTAAGTCAACTCTGTCCATTTAACTCACTGTCCTACACTCTACCCATCCTCAAAGGGCAGATCAATATTTCCATTTCAACAGCGTCCAAAATATTTTCCTTCTGACTCTGTCTTTCCACCCATGGGGTTGTCAAGCTTCATCCATGGCATGGTCAAGCTTTATCCCTTGTTACCTTTTGGCTGAGAGGAGTAAGCTCCATCTTCATGTGCCCTTGCACAACGATGAGTTTTGTTTCTGAGACTCCCTGGCCCAGCCAAATTGAATCTGCTGTAATCAACCAGGCTGTAAAGGAGGCCATTGGAGCTGCCGAACAAGGGCTTCAAGAAGTTGATGTTTAAATAAACTTGTTTATTTTCTTGGATCAGGGTTTGGGTTTGTTTTCCAAAGTCTTTTGCAATATTCTTTTTATGTCTGTCTCTCCTGTGTAGCTGCCTATCTAGATTTTTAGGAGAGACCTTTTCTCTGCTGGCAAAACAAATGCTTTGGCACTAATTAAATGGGTACCCATTCTGTTTGCCTGTTGCAGGGACGTATCAGAGTACATGCTAATGTCTCCTTCCCAGGAGATAGAAGTATGGGAATGCAGGCTTTACCTCTTGTACTTCTAGAGATATATAGTTCCTAATAGTAAGAAAAATAGCCAACCTAAAAGCACGTGCAAGCTGGAATCCTTGTTATTGTGTGATTTTGTCACTTAGGTTCACCACAACCCCCCTCCTAAGCCCCTGCTCTGCTTAATCCTTTTAGAGCTCTTTTGCTGCATTGGATTTTGCAGGTGTCCTCCCGCAGGAAGCTTGTTCATGCCTGGGGGAGCTTCAAAGCTGTTCAGGTTTTGTCTCTTCAATATGGGAACTGTTTGCTGAGTGAGAACATCAGTTTTGTCCTAACCCAAAAACACTTGTAAGAAGCAAAGCCCTTTTGAACTCAAGAACACCACAGCATGCTCCCTTTGCCAGCGTTTTCTTCTTCTGCACTGGCTCACAGTCACTAGTATTTTAGAAGCAAAGTGTGCTGTTGAGCTGTTGCCTTCCTGCTTTGATCCTGCCTTGCCCTGACTCTCACAGCCTTTCTTTCCTTGAGCACAAGATACATCTCATCTAGATGCAGCTGTATAAGTCTGAAAGAGTCATTCTGGGCTTGCTTCATAGTTATTAAGGAGCTTCTAGTGGGCAATTCATCTTCCCTGTCCTACATCCACTTCCCAAAAGAGGCACCTCTTGTCCTTCAGGACTGCCTTCTTCTCTCTATTAACTACAAAGGTGGCCACTCAGATGTAGATGGCTTTTGGCTTGGCTCAGTCAGAGCAGATTAATGCCCCCACCTGTATAATTAACCAAAAAAACCCCCCTGATTCTACACAGGACATTGAGTAAATGGGCTGAAAATGTACAAATGAATTCCCAGAGGTTCAATTTAAAAGTTCACTTCATTCCACTTCAGTCTAAAGTTATCCTTGATAATTCCTTCTGGCAGTTTCATGGTGGGTATTTTGCTGTGATGCTTCCTCTATGACATTTGCAATGCCCTAGTTTCTTGTTTTTGCAAATAATAATTTGTCTTAATTTTCTCTTTGAAGTTGCAAGCAAAAGAATAAATCTAAATAAAGAGTGAAATCTAAACCTGGTCACCTTGCTGGATATTTTAGGTCAATAAATTATCTTCATGCGTACCTTAGTATCTCAGCTTTCCACTCCAGTGGATGAGAGCTCTTAATGCTTGTTAAAATAGCAGATATAAGTGATTGCAGTCTGAAGATGGAAAACATTGAATAATGCAAAGATCTGTGGATTTTGTGATTTTCCTTGGCTAAGAGTGAAAATCCTTTGATTCTTTCAGAGCCAGAGATAAGAAAAAGCTTTTCTTTCAGTTAGGACTATCCACATTTTTGAGCTAAACATCGTTCCAGAAAGATACAATTGCATCACTGATGATAATGCTCAAGTTGGGCTATGCCAGGGATAGACATTTCTGGCCTGTTTTTCAGTTTAAATATTAGGGACAGACTAAGGAAACTTTGTCAGAAGCATCAGTTAGTGCTACTCATGCAGCTGATGTCCTGGATGCAGGTTCTGGGTGGTCTGCTGTTGACGGGAGTTGATTTACTAGATGGAAACCTGATTCTAAGGAGCACTTCAAAGCAACATTACTAAAAGCAGAATGATGTCTCTCAAGAGAAAGCCAGCAGTTTTAATGAGGCAAAGATGTTTATGGAATGAGCCTGACTTCCCTCATTGTATTATTTTATCAAGGCAGATAAAAATCCTCAAGCCACAGCCTTCTTTTAACAAGACAACAAAAAGTTCTGGCAAGAAACAGAAAACTTCTAATGAAAACCAAGTTTGCAGCTTTTCTTATTTCCATTCCTCTCTACAGTCTTCCTAATGAGCTGTAAATCAGATCCCCCAGGGCCCGTTTCTGCTTCTCAAAACATCACTTTCCTTTCTCCTTCTTTACAGGGACCATTTTCTGGGTGGCAGGTCCTGCTACATATGGCCCTCCATGCATTCGTGCCGTCTGAGCTGCTGCCTCCTAGACGTATCGTCATAAATGAGATCCCTCATTCTGAATCTCAGTGCCCTGCAAATGGGGCCATGGGCTCCCATTCTTGGCACTGAAGTTGCACTATTTTTCCCTTTCAGATAAACAGGGATGTATTCACCATTTCTAATATTTGATTCCCCTGTCAACTTAGGAGAAAATAATAATTACAGCCTGCTCTGCAGGACTGGGAATTCTAATCAACACCAAAACAGGAGCGGTATGGAATTAGCAGCTTGTTTTAGCTGCTTTGTCAGAATTTATCGCGCAAGAAATTGCCAGTGTCAGCCAGCAGGATTTTAACCACTAAATCTACAAGTGACACATCATTGGTATAATTGCCACTGCAGCAGCAGTTAAAATCCCCACCATTTGCTGTGGAACAATGAAGTCCAAAGACTGTAGAGAAAGTTGCACAAATCAGTCAGAGGCACTGTGCCGTTGTCTGGAGAAATTGGGGTTTTCAACCCAGAGGCAGGGTTTTGCACCTTGTTACTGCACGGTTTAGGGCTCTTCATGCCACCCATCAGCCCTGCTGGAAGTTAGATAACTGAAGCCTAAAGAGGTACTGAAGTCAGGACCTCTTTTGGGAGGTAACGTGGGGGCTTTGTTCACAAAAAGGGCATTAAGAAATTGAGCTGAAGAGCTCCAAAGAACTTGCATTTCACATAGATATGAGCCAGTCCAGGGTTGGGACCCAATCTCATAAGACTTTTATGCAAGTACATGACCACAGTACCAGTTTTCCTCTTTCAACTTGCCTGTGTTTCACAGGGGGAGCTGGCCTCCATTAGCTCAAAGATCCACCTCTCCAGTTATCCCATGGCTCTCAACTATGCCACCTTCAGGTGTCCGTCTGGCATGTAGCATAAGGATATTGGCTATGTCTGTCTGGAGCATGTCTGGGCTCCTCTAGTCTTTGGGACAGTGACTTTTAAAGAGGCAGTGCTGGGCAATATGCTACAACAGGGGAACAGATTAAGGCTGCAGGAGGTGCCCATGCTAAAAGCAAGGTGGACTCAAGTCCATTGTAGTTCTCAATGAGAGAACTGCAATCTGTTATTGACTTCCAGTCTTTAAGCTGCTGTTAATTTAAAAAGCTCCCTTGTTCACCTCTGTTACAGACCCAAGAGCTTTTCTGGCTGAGATGAGTTGGAATCCATGTAAGAGCAGTAAAACACTTTGTATGGCAGTGTTTTAACCTGCTCCTCTGAGCCTACCTGCACGTTACTCTGCAGCTTAGAAGCAATGGATCCAGACCCTGCAGCCTGCTCATAGGGCTGCAGTGGCTTCATTAAGTGCACACACGTACTAAGTTGTCTTGATTCTTGCTTTTTTTTCTCTCAAGCACCTGAGAAGTCTAGACAAATGTGAGAACGCAGGAAAAGAGCTTTTAAATGCATTATAAATCCCATTTTAACTCAAGTAATTATAGCTACAGCATAATTAAAAATATTGTGTAGGGGAAGGAAATAACCCTACCAAACTTAGGGTTGTATTAGCATATTGCCGTCTGCAGATGACTGAACCTTTTACCTTGAAGCAAAATGATCCACAGCATCTTTTGCTAGGAACAAGGACCCTGCTCAGCACATCTGGGTCCTGGTCAGAGAGGGAAACATTTCTGTGTGGTGTCAACTGCCTCCTGCTCCCTATTTTAAAGGTGAGAACAAACACGTTCAGACGGTAGCAATTACAAATCAAAATGTCACAGCAGAAGCAAAATCCTTGTGACATAAAATGTCTCATTTCACATTGATTGGAAAGTTCCAGCCTGAGAAATGAAAAATGCTGAACTTGATTGCAGGAACACAGCCCTTTTCTTTGCCAGTTACAAGCAGCAGAACAAGCCATCATGCCTGCAAAACAAATGCAACTATTTCCTGACCAGCTGGAACTTAGTAATTTCAAGAGCAATAGATTTGCTGCTGTAAAGAAACCAAACCTATGACACTGAATCTTCATCAGTCACAGAAAAGCACCATATACGTCAAAGAAAGTTTGAGGTAATATATCTGATTGAAATATACTCACTCGGGTCAATCAAATCCTTTCCATACCAAAGTGGCTGAATTGCCTTGCTTAGTGGCATGGAATATTCTTACTGCAAGAAGTGAAGGGAAGGATGGATGTTTCTTCATGTCTCCAGCTGAAGCAGAAATCACAAGGCACAGCACCGAAATTACAGGGTGAATGTCTATGTCCTGTGTTATGCTGGAGGTCAGGCTAGATGATGATGACAACATTTCCTTCTGGCCTGAAAAAAAAGGCATCTGTGAAAATACAATCAGAGCTTATGGGCCATTGAATGCATGTGCTCAGGAATTATGGTTTTTAGCAGTAGAAATGACATTATCTGCAAGAACAAATACGCTGCATCTCCCAGAGCCAGCAATGGAGCCTGAAAATCGGAAAAGTATAAGGAGACAATCCCAACCTGCTTAATTGCTTCACAAATCAAATGTATGGGCAATAACTCCTGTTTAGGGGAAATTCAGATGAGAAATATGATTACTGTTCTCTGCAGGGGAAAGACGGCACTTTGACAAAGAGAAGGCTGATTCTTTCCGAGTGATCCAAGTGCTGGGCCTGCCTTGCCAGAATGTCTTGGGAAGGTCAAAGTATTCCCATGTTTCAGCAGTTTTGTGCAGCTTAGGGAGGATTCAAGCTGGTGAAGTTTTGCTCATGAACTGAGTTCAGTTTTGTGTGTGCTGGCCCAAACACAGGGCAGTTTGTGGGCCGTATTTTGAAACTCAAATGTATGTAACAAAGCCATTCTATATGTATGCAAAACTTGTATTTCTCTCTACGAAAGCAGCTTGAGATTTTCTTAATACAAAGACATACAAAGGCTGAGAACATTGGGGCTGTTCAGCCTGGAGAAGAGAAGCTGCATGGAGACCTCAGAGCAGTTCCCAGTGTCAGAAGGTGGCTACAAGGATGCTAGAGAGGGACTCTTCATTAGGGACTGGAGTGATAGGACAAGGGGTGATGGGTTCAGACTGAAACAGGGGGAGTTCAGGTTGGAGATAAGGCAGAAGCTCTTCCCTGTGAGGGTGCTGAGGCGCTGGCACAGGGTGCCCAGAGAAGCTGTGGCTGCTGCATCCCTGGCAGTGTTCAAGGCCAGGTTGGACACAGGGGCTTGGAGCAAGCTGCTCCAGTGGAAGGGGTCCCTGCCCATGGCAGGGGTTGGAGCTGGAGGAGCTTTAAGGTCCCTTCCAACCCAAACCAGTTTGGGATTCTGTGATTCTTTTAATGGCTCAGTGGATGAAATGTTTAAACATAAGAAACACCCAAGGGAAAGCAGTGTTGGTGTTCACATGTATTAAGCTTCCAGAATATCCTGTACAAAGTATCTTGCCCCAGATATTTTTTCCAGTAGGAGAAAAATGATGTTTTGCTTTATCTGAATAAAATGATAATATCTAATATCTAATATATGATATATAATATATAATATATAATATATTATATACCCACTGGTAACTTACACAGGCAGATTCAACCTGTGCTGGAGTAACATGAGGGACAACACCTAACCTGTTATCTTGGCTTTATAGAGAGGATTTTGAAGGGTTAAGAATAATTCCAGGTATCAAACCAACCCAATACAAACAGAAGGCACAAATATTTGGCTACGTGGTGTTTGTTTGTCTTTGAATAGACACCTGGGTTTGGGTTTGGCTGTTCTCTGCTTGTTTCAGTGCCCATTTGCATCTGCTCAGTGCATCCTTGTATGTAAGATCACACCGTGATGGAAATTCGAGCTCTGCACATACACACAGTAATAGATTTGCAGCTGCGGATGGAAGCAGGTGCTGTACAGCTTGTGTACCAGCTTTTGGCTCATTTTGGTCTGACTTGTGTCCTTTTTCCGCCTCCCATTCTGTGTCCCAGAGTTATTTGCTTTCTTCTGCAGAGGGAAAGCTGCTTTGTTGTTGGCAGTGGCTGGGAGAAGGGTTTGCACATTGAGCAGGAGAGGCTCATTCTGTGGCTGGGCTCAGCCTGAGCCGTGGGCAGAGTGGCTGCTCCAGCATCTTCATTTCTTAACTGGGAGGGCTGGTCCAGCCAAACAATAGGGGCAGAGGTAGAGCTGGCTCTGATGCAGCAGCTGGGAGGTGAGTGTGGGAGGTTAAAAGTGATTGATGGCTGTGGAACATAAAGGACAGGGTTAAAGCCCCTCAACATGGTGCATGGTGCAAGGGTGAAGCTACTTCTATTCTTTCCTTAGTATTATTACAGGGATTAAGTGGAATTTAATTGGTGCTTTGGCCTTGAGCTGCCCTCAGTGTGGGAGCTGGAGAGCAGACACAGCCAGCAGCTACTGCAAAGCCAGCGCACTCCAGTCTCTCACCTTCGCTGGCCTCTCCGAAGCAAGCAAACAAACACTCCATTAGTTAACTGCGATGAGTAGTGCTGGGAGGCATCACCCAGGAGAGAGGAGTCAGGGAAAGGAGGAGGCTGGAAAAGTCAACCCAGTGGAAGAATAGCGTCTTCCTGGGTAGGAGGATGCAAAATGAATATGGGCTACTCTTCATCGTCATCATCTGCCCGGTGCTGATGAAAAGGGCAAGGTGCCAGGAAGGTCCCCTGCTCTGCTTACCCACATGAAATCTTTGTTGCACTTCTCTGTGGCATTTCCAGCATCTGAGCCACTGAGTCACAATGTTGAGGAGCAATCCAGTATACCCAGTGGTAGATTTAGACCTGGTCCCCAGCTTGGGTTTGGCCTAGTCCCAATGGGTTTTTTCTCATCAAAATCCCTCATGCAGTTCAAGGAACGATTCCCATCATACTGTAGAGAGTAAGAGTTAAACTGTAGTGACCTGGGTGGTTCCCCATCACCTTCCATCAGTGTTAGGGGACAGTCTGCCACAGGATGGCTTTGCTGGTATCAATGCGGGCATGGACCACTGCGGGGTGATGGCTGTGTGATGGAGTAAAGCATCGGGCTCAACAACTGAGTCAGTGCATGCCTGGGTCACCCTGCCAAATGTGCACAGGAAGTTGTGAATTGGAGATAAGCACTATTTTCTTCCATAGCTTTCTAGGAGATGTACCCATGAAAAATGTTCCATGGGAATTGCTGCTCTTGCTCAGGTATAGATGAGGTTGGAAGTCTGGTTGCTCCCTACTCTCAAGATTCAATCACAAAAAGCTCTCTTAGCAAACCAAGTATCTATAAACTTCTTTGTTGGCTGATCTGTGCTCTGAAGGGTTTCAGCAGACTTTATCCATAATACTCAAGGTCCAACTAGCACAGCGTGTATCTCCTGCATATTCAAAGCAGGGCATGTGCATGTTCCCTACTGCTTCTGGGATGCATGGGGAGATGTTACAGCTATTTACAACATATGCATTATGCTGAGTGCTTCCCGTGGTAGAAAGACACTTCAAGATGCCTTGTTGGCATGAGTTGCCCAATCAATGCATTGACATGGGGTCTCTACTGCATCCTATCTCACAGAGGTCTGGATATGCTAACCTATATTTTCTGGGACCTAGAAATGAAATTTCTTCTGAGCCCTTTGCCAGACCTGTGTGATGCCTGAATGGGGTAGTTTTGTTATTTTTGCTGCTTCTTGAATCAAGTCACATAGGTCCATTCAACCAAAGCATTCTACAGAATACCTGGGTTTTGGAGTTCTTATTTTTATCCCCAACTTTTCAGTCATGAAATCAATTTCAAGGCCAGCAGGAGCTGCTGAGAAATGCCAGCTGCCATTACACCCCTCTGGGCTTATTTCTCACAGAGACTTGTATGCTCTAATGTTGATCAAGGAAAACCTCCAAAGGCAGAGACCAATGATGCATTTAGGAGACTCTGCAAATGCAGGAGTTTTGTGCTGTGACAAGGTTATAGACCAGGCAGCGCGAGAGCCCAGGTTCCTGCAGTATCCCATTGATCCTGCTTTCGTTTAACCGGACTTTGGAACTTCACGTCTCTCTTATGGCATTGCTTCCAACACCCTGAACTTCCAGAGAAGTTATCCAGGGCTGTACTGGCTACTGGAGACCAAATGTGAATCTGTACATGTGATAGCTGCTCCATTGTTAGGATAAATGAGCAGAACATCTCCAAATAGGCAGTTTTTGCAGACTATCTTTGAGTTTCTTGAAGTCCTCACTGTAGAAACATGCCATGTCCATCACCACTTTTGAGTCCACTCCGTTAGTATTGGCTATAATGAGAGAGCAGGATGATGTTTAGATGGCCCACATGGGGTGTGATGCACAGGGAAGCTTCACCCAGGGTTTATCAAGAGAAATCCATTGAGTTGTGGAGTTTATAAAGAGCTCTGGATACAGTGAAATCCTTTTGCCAAGGTAGCAATAATCTTCCTCCAAAGCACATATTACTGGGTTATTGTAAATGCCACAGGTGAATTGTGGTGCATAAGGTCAAAGGACAATTGCTTTCATCTGTCTGAAATATACTCTGAGAGCCTATTAGTACCTCGCGTTTAGTGTTATCCTGGCTGAGTTAATTCAGTCCACCTCTGGCCAAGTGCCACTACATAAGCCTCACTGACATTTCCATTTCCACTTCCCTTTGCTGGCAGCAGATCCTCTGATTTCCTCCCACTCGAGGTTTTAAACTTTTGGAAGAATCTCTTCTTTGTGCGAATGAATTTGATCTTCTTTCCAAGGAAATGCATTCTGGTAGGAACAACACTGATAACAACCAACTTCACTGGACTTTGGTTGCTCAATCTGTACTCTCAGCCAGCACCACCTCCTGCAGATGGAGACCAAAGAGGGGAAGAAAACCAAGAGGGGAAGAAAAGTGAGTTGTTAGAGGCCTTTACTGTTTCTTTGTATCACCTTCAATGATAACCCAGAAGTAGGAAGGGTCATTGAATGTCTGTGGAAGCTGCTGTAACAGAAAGTGTCCCTCTCCTTACAGGTTGACCATTAGCCTCCATGCTTGTGGCCTGTATCAATGCTAAGTATTTCTGGGAATCCACCCATCTTTCTGCAATCCTTCCTCCAATTAACTGAATTTCCTCTGCGAACTATAATAGGTGACAAAAGACCACCACCAACAGCAGCTGGTTTTGGCTCCTGTCATTCTCTTGTCTTTGTCTCCTGCACAACACTAGGCATTTCTTGCCTGCTTTGTCTAATCTGTTTTTACACATCTCCTTTGCAATGTGATGAATTATGTCCTGTGGGTGCCTCTTTTTCTCTATTAACTGTCAAGGGAATCCAGATGACTTGGTCAGACGAAGATAACACTGAGGACATTTACATTTGGACAAAGAATATCAGTCCAGAGTATCTAAGAGGTGAGAGTCATCTCATCACGCTTTAGGTATCCAGAGAGAGGATGTCAACAGCTGAGCCAAGGCATCAAGACATTCTTCATCCTCAACAAAGACAACTGAGATGTTGGAAGAGGGGATGACTAATCTATCCTTTGGCTATAAAAGGAGTCAATATGGCTAGATGGGATGTCAGTACTCATTTTGCAGATGATTCAGGGTGGGATTTAGCTGGAGAGCCTCACATTGTTGCAGAGCAATGGCTGAGCCTTGGCCTATGGTCACACACCATCATTTGTCACCGGCTCATCTGGCACTGCTCCGGTACTGATGCTATAGGGAAAAATATCACCTGAGCCTAGCCCTTCTGAACATGATGACTGAATTTCCCCAGACTCTATCAATAGAAAGACCAGAATCCACTCACCTTTTGGCTCTGATGTTCTGTCACAACAGCTTTGCAGCGAATCAATCACTCACATCAGGCATTCATATCTCAAAACATGCGAATAGCTCAGTCAGGAAGAAACAAACCTCTGAGCACGCTGCTGGGGGAGGATGTGGGATACAGAGAGAGGTGATGCTGGCTGTTACCTTAGCAACAATCTCCATCTGGTAGGGATCTGAAACAGGCAGTCTGACCCCTGGCAATAATGTTTGAACCTTTAATGACTTCAATAACGGAATAATTCTCTACTGTTATGAAAGGGAACAGCATGTAGCCCCAGTTGAACATCACTTGTAACCATAATGGGTGAAGCCACGTTTCACATGCTTAGACTTTGGCAAAGAAAATGATACCAAAATACATGCAAGATACAATGTCTGAAGGAAAATGGGCCTGATTTTCCACTTGAACCAAACTCATGTTATTCTAACTCCACAGAGAATTGAGTCATTGTTTCTTTCTGAAAGGAGACAAGGTGGTTTAGGGTATTGGTAATAAAGCAATATCAAGCTGCCATACAGCACTGTTAACCCATAGGTTTCAATATCCATGGGTGCCACAGAAGGGGAGGTTGCAATCCCACTTGCATTTCAAGTTTGCTATTATTATTTGATTGTGTGTTTTGTTGTGGCTGAGTAATTCTAGATTGATGCTCTGGAGAAGTGGGCTCAGCCTTGAGCTTGATTCATGGAGAGCTTGTGAGGCCCTTTTTAGCCAAAGATTTGTTGAGTAATAGAGAAAGACCCAGAAGCTTTATGATATATTCTAGATTGCCATCTGTTGCTTCTTTAGCCACAATTCTAACCACACAAAGATTTAAGTTAGAAGGCCATTTTGGAGATCTATCTAGTCTAAACCCCCGCTGAAGGCAGGACTCAAAGTAGGATTTACATACAGGCAAAAGCTCTTGCCATAGGCATGCTCTTGACCAAGGCTTTTACTTGAATCAAAGAGCTTTGCTTTGGAGGAGACTTCTATCTTCACTTGTATGTATTTAGTGGCTTCTTTGTGACTGATAGGAGGAAGATAAATTTCAGCAGAGATTTGTATTGACTTGACTGTGTTCTGTTGGAACCTCTTACTGCTACAGCCCACCAACAACTGACTTAAGAAACTATAATGTCGATTTTGCTACTCATGCCTCATTTCTCATTGTATCATGGGAATGGCTACCTTGCCACCTACTTTTCCCATGGTACAAGCCATTTCATGCAGACCAAGTGAAATTTGGTCACCTAGCACTGATTTCAGCCTTGTCTTCTCCTGTGCCTTTTATATCATTTAGTGCAGGACGATGACTCTTCCTTGGCTTTGGCCCATGCTGCCAGCTAGCAATCAATGTTCCCTTCATAGCCTTGGGCAAATTCCCCATGTCCTCAATACTCCCTGACAAAATAAGCTGAAATATCTATTTCTCTTCACTAACCCTCAGCAAAGCCCAGAACAACCATCTCAGAAGGAAGGACCTTCATTAATTCACCATTTAGCACTGTGTGGGTAACTGTCATGGAAATGGCTTTCTGCAGAATGCTTTCATCTGCTTCAAAGATTCCTGGCTCTGGAGCTGGCAGTGATGAGAACTGTAGTGCTTCTCAGGATAAAAAGCACTGGGGTAACACTAAAAGAAGCAATAGAGGTGACAGTCAGGCTGTTCTCTGCCCTACTCTCTGTTCTGCAGTTTGCATAAGGTGAGAAGACTGAAATAGTCCCTACGCTGGGGGAAGCAGCCAGTTGCCACTTCTCAGTCCTTGGTTTCTTTATTTCTTTGCATTGGTGGTTCAAAATCTGCTCCCTGGAAGCTGGCCCAGATGTATTCACCAGTGAAGTGCGTGATGCTCCCCTCACCAGTGCATGAGGTCCAAGAAGCTGGTGTGGTTTCTAGTAGTGGAATTCCTTCATTTGTCCACAGAAAGTTTGCTTTGCCTTTTAATATTGTTATCAATCAAGAGGATTTAATGCAAGAAAGGCAGCATTATATATTACAGTTGAACTGAAATGTTATTCACCTGGAAGAGCCATGCCCTTGCCCTCCCCATAGGCCCAAGTGATCCTTGGGGATTCATCAGTTGCTGGTTTTAATCAGAGGGGAGAAGTCAGGACATCTAAATGAGCATTAATAATCTGATACTAAATTTAAGGCTTGGGAAGCTGACACTAAATGCAGGGGCTTGATTTTGCCTTTTATAACCTTATGAAACACAACGCCTGTGCTCAGGAAAGCAGGTGGATGAATTTGGGGCTTTGTAAGCAAAATGAGTTTTGGATCTATGGAGAGGAAAACAAAACTCCTCCAGAATAACAACGTGGGATGAGCTGTGGAAAACTGGGGTTTCTGCCAATGGGGAAGCAGAAATGGGGCTACTGGGGAAAACATCACACCTCCAAACCTGCATCCCATCTTTGCCTTGGTGCAGCCATCAACAGAGCTGAGCCCTGTTCTGATACGAAACACATTAATCAGTTGTATGAAGATTTGGCCACCACTTCCTTGGACACAAGTAAAGCAAGGATTGGAGACCTGGGGAGCCACTTTGCCTCTCCAAGCAGCTGCCTAAGGTCAGATCAAGTCCATGCCTTAAAAATGGATGTGTGAGAATCCTTGTGCCTGGGGTATCTCACCTGCACAGATGAAGTGAGGCCTGAATCACTCAGTTCTGAATGACTCCTCTCATGCTATTTACAGAATTTTCAGTGTTTGGCCACAAATCAGTAGGAAAATGCACACACAAGGCTCATTCACTCCCATAATTTGGATTTTGCAATGCAGTTTAAAGGTTATCTCTAACTTCTCTGTTAGTAATTGCAGAACAGAGAACAACCAGATAAAACCCCAGATATCATCAAGATCTTGTGGCATGAGAAACCTTGGTAAGTTTATGGGGTTCTTGTTTAAGAAAAGGACTCAGCTCAGCACAAGTTTTGTATTTAAATTAGGATTATAAGATTGAGGGTTTTTTTGCAGCAAGCAAATAAATGATTGTGTGAGGATGGATACAAAGGCAAAAGTAAGCTGAAAAGAGATAAACCAACTAAAATAAATCAGCACAGAATCCCAGACTGGTTTGGGTTGGAAGGGATCTTAAAGCTCATCCAGTTCCAACCCCTGCCACGGGCAGGGACCCCTTCCACTGGAGCAGCTTGCTCCAAGCCCCTGTGTCCAACCTGGCCTTGAACACTGCCAGGGATGCAGCAGCCACAGCTTCTCTGGGCACCCTGTGCCAGCGCCTCAGCACCCTCACAGGGAAGAGCTTCTGCCTTAGATCTAACCTGAACTTCCCCTGTTTCAGTTTGAACCCGTTACCCCTTGTCCTATCACTCCAGTCCCTGGCGAAGAGTCCCTCTCCAGCATCCTTGTAGCCCCCTTCAGACACTGGGAGCTGCTCTGAGGTCTCCACGCAGCTTCTCTTCTCCAGACTGAACAGCCCCAATTTGCTCAGCCTGTTGTGCTCTATAGAGAAAACCCTGTCAACTGAAATGGAAAACTTCTTTGTATCATTTCTTTTCACTGAAGGAAAAAGCCTTTGATCAAAGTGACAAAAGATTCCCACATCTGTAGAACTAATATTGCAGCATATGTGGGGCTTGAAGGTGGGAGAGGATGGCACCATGCTTGAGCCACTCAGTACTCCAAAGACTGAAGTTTCACAGTGCATCCAGATCAAGGCTCCAAGTGGAATCTCCATACCCCAGCTGAGCGCTCTGTTGCTCAAGCTGTTCATCATTCCAGGATGGATTGATCTTTTTCTGTTCTGAATGCCATTTTTCAGAAGCTTCTGACTGTTCTGATGCAAAATGAAAACAAATGTGCAAACCTCAAATAGTTTCACAATTCATCTTTTCCAGCCATGCCAGATTCTTGGAGCATGTCATTAATCTTTCCAGTGGGATAGCTGGGTTTCTTACTAGGGATTTGCTTCTTGCTTACTTTGGATCTGCAAGTCTCTTGTCTTCTTCCATACTTTCCATGGATAAATGAGAGGCAGTTGCAAAGACCATGCCTCTGACCAAGCCCAAGCTGCTTCTGGTTAGCTTCCACCTGCCCAGTTCTGAAACCTTCATCTTGTGATGCTTAAGGTTGTCATCTGTGACATCCCTTTCCTGTATTTCAGCAAGTGTCATGGTTTATGCAGCCCTGTTCCTCAAGGGTTGCCAGATGTGGTTTCATTACAGAAGGGTCTCTGCTCTCAGTTGGACACACTGTTCCCTGCCAACCCATCCTGCTTTGTGAAAGGCTCACAAGCACATCCAGTTAACAAACTGTTAGAGGATCAAAGAGATCCTTCCACATTTGCTGCCCTTACAAGACCAGACACAACATCCTTGTGGATATGAAATGCTTCATGTGTGTTTCAGTGGCCTTTGTCTAATGGGAGTAGAAATATGTGGACCTAACAGAAATTAAATGCATTGGCCTGGCTCCATGGTTACTAGGAAACAGAAGGATGCTGGTTCACTGTAGTTATTTCATTCCCAGATGAGGAAGCTGAAGTGCAAGCTGAAATAAAAGTTCCTTTTCTAAAAGAGTTGTACTTCTGTAATATAGAAGCAAGCCCCCCTGTTGAACCTGCACAGCCACAAAATGGTCCTGTTTGCTTTGCACCCTCTGTCCTTTCAGCACAAGTTGATACAACCCTTTGTTCACTTAATTAGTTTTTCCTCTTTTGTGTATTAAACCACATTGCCTTCAGCAGATCGGGTTTCATTCTCAGTAGGTAAAAATAATGGAAAGGAAGTATTCCACAGGAAGCAAAAGTTCCCAACTCCTTTGCAACTGAGCTTCAGAAAATGAGCAAGACAAGTCAGAAACAGAAGCAAAGGTGTCAGGTCTGGCAAACAGAGTCTTGTGCTTGAATGGGGTGAGGAGCTGGTCTGTACGCAGCCAGCTCCCTCCGCAGGTAACACCAGGCACATTATAGGCAACCAACGGAGTGGAGGAGAAACACCACTGCATCTTCCCCTGTGCCTCAGCTTCCACTGCCAGCTGCTTGAGGCACATCCTCATTGCCTCCAAACAACCCAGGGAAGGAAGGCACCCGGCTGCAGCACCAGGATAAGCAGCCAAAAGCATCCCTTGGCTAAGGCTTCCCCGCTGCCACCCACTCCAGCTCGTGCGGGCTCCTCGCTGCCTCTGTTAGTCATCTCTTCCCACCCACTGATGTTCATCTGATCCTTCTTGCTCACAGACCCATTTCTTTCTCTCTGGTGAGCCCTGGCAGGGAGTTCCATCCCATTCAGCTGTTAATATTTGATTATGCCTCTAGTGAAGTGAACACTCATTAAGTTAATTCCAGCAACAATATAAACATCAAAGGGCTGAATTAGTTGTAATAGCAGAATGTGATGGGCTGGCATCAATGCTTATTTATTGCTTTCTGCTGCTTCCTAATGCTCCCAGTGCTGTTGGGGACAGAGCGTGGCTTGGGGGAACATCTTGGTGCTGCGCTTCAAACCTGACTTCAATCCTAAATAGTGATTCCCACAGAGGTTTGCAAGCCCTGGTGTAAGTGTGGACTCTGACACACCTGAAATATGTCAACTATGGAAAACAACGGATAGAGATAAGAACTGACATTTCATTGTGCTCCTTATAACCCTCTAGAAGACTCTTGGCTGTTTATGCTCACAGGTTCAAATGAGCACTGGAAGATGTGGGATAACTTCAACGCACTGAGAGTCTGATATTCCCAATGGAAAACTCCATGATCTTTCTTTTTATTTTGTTTTTCCCTTTCAAATCCCTCCAATTGATTTCCATTCAAATTAGAACTAGATCAACATTTGGTGGGGATGTTCAGAACTGGACTGCAGCACACTGCAATGTGCACTCCAGCCTTTTGCTTTCCTCTTGCCGCTGGTTCCCTGCAACAAGCTGAAAGGCTTTATTTTGCCTTTTGCTAAAACAGCTTCCATTCCGCTCAAACCTGAATGTCACATCATCAAGTGATGGTGAACGCTGCTTGGTCTCTGAGGGGATTTATAATGGAAAGCAATAGTGTGAGATGGAAACGCTGCCATAAAACTTTCTTATTTAAACAAAGTTTGGAAAAACATTCACGTAGTTCACATCTGTTCCAAAGGAAATGAGAAATATTGACTTCTCAAAGCTTGTTTTCGTCCAAAGCCACAACAAATATCAATTACCCCTGAAAATATTATTGTTTCTGGCCATCCTTGTTGTCTCCCCCTAAATAACAAACCTTCCCATGTGTTTCCTTGCTGCTCTGCACCTGGGTTTGTGTTCAATACCTGGTGCTACCCAAGCCTGATGGGTTCTCAGGTTTACAGTAGCCCCATTTCTCTCTGGATTTTCACAGTGGAGCATACAAGGACTCTGCAGTTGGCAGAACTGAGCTATCCGAGGCCTCATTTAGCTCTTTGAAGGCTGAAACCATTGCACAAAGTCCTGGTTTGGTAATGGATGAGGATTTGGAAGCCTACAAAAGACTTTGCTTGTGTCGGGCATGACATACAAATATAAAGCCTGTTGTTTTATCTCCTGTAACTATAATTACCCAGTCAGATGAGGGATTATAGCACTCACAGTATTTGCTGTGGAATTAAAGCACTTGTAGAGCTATAAAGTACTTACATGCTGTGGTAAATGAAATCAACTTGAAAATCACCTCATGTATTATAAAATCAAGAGCAGGTACAGGAGGCAGGGACACTGATTCACAAACAATTCGCCTTCTTGAATGGTTTCATGGGTCTTATCTTTGCTATTCCTTCACCTCCCTGGATTTTGGGCCCTTCTCATTTCTCCCAAGTCTGTGTTGCTTCACCCAAGATGAGGTTTATCAGGTGGGTGAAGGGATGCGTGAGCATCATAGAACCATAGAATAGTTAGGGTTGGAAAGGACCTTAAGATCATCCAGTTCCAACCCCCCCTGCCATGGGAAGGGACACCCCACACTAAACCAGGCCACCCAGGGCTTCATCCAACCTGGCCTTGAACACCACCAAGGATGGAGCACTCACAACCTCCCTGGGCAACCCATTCCAGTGCCTCAACACCCTCTCAGTAAAGAATTTCTTCCTTAGATCCAATCTGAACTTCCCCTGTTTCAGTTTGAACCCGTTACCCCTTGTTCTGTCACTCCAGTCCCTGATGAACAGTCCATCCCCAGCATCCTTGTAGCCCCCTTCAAACACTGGAAGCTGCTCTGAGGTCTCCACGCAGCTTCTCTTCTCCAGGCTGAACAGCCCCAACTTTCTCAGCCTGTCTCCATACAGGAGGTGCTCCAGCCCCTGATCATCCTTGTGGCCTCCTCTGGACTTGTTCCAACAGTTCCATGTCCTTTTTATGTTGAGGACACCAGAACTGCACACAATGCTCCAAGTGAGGTCTCACAAGAGCAGAGTAGAGGGGCAGGATCACCTCCTTCGACCTGCTGGTCACGCTCCTCTTGATGCAGCCCAGGATACGGTTGCTTTCTGGGCTGCGAGCGCACACTGCAGCCGGCTCATGTTCAGTTTCTCATCGACCAACACCCCCAAGCCCTTCTCTGCAGGGCTGCTCTGAATCTCTTCTCTGCCCAACCTGTAGCTGTGCCTGGGATTGCTGTGACCCAGGTGTAGGACCTTGCACTTGGCATGGTTAAACTTCATCAGGTTGGCATCAGCCCACCTCACAAGCGTGTCGAGGTCCCTCTGGATGGCATCCCTTCCCTCCGGCGTATCAACCGAACCACACAGCTCGGTGTCATCGGCAAACTTGCTGAGGGCGCACTCAATCCCACTGTCCATGTCACCGACAAAGATGTTGAACACTACAACCCTCCCACTGTGCAGCTCCAGCACCACCCTGCCGTGACCCCAGCCAGGTTGTAGCTCTGCAGCTTGGTGCAGCTTCTTCCCATGCATTTCCCACACATCATACGGCCTAGTTCAGACACTGGGGATGGGCAATGGGCAGCTGCCCCTTGTAACCCCCTTTGCATCAGTTTTGCCCTGGTCTGGTTGCTGTCTGTTGCAGTTTTAAGCTCTTTTCCTAGGGGAATCCATGAGGAATGGCGAATGGTGAGCTGAGAGTGACTTGGGGCTGGCTCATGTACTCCGTCAGGTCATTTCCACTTAACATTCTAACAGCTCTTGGTGAAGTGCTGGAGTTGTATCCCCAGCTCCTAGAGCACTTGCACAGAACAGCATTTTAGAATCACTGCCTTTACTGTAGGCACACTTTAAATCTTTTACTTTAATATGTGATGGCTGTTCTACACTTGAAGCCTCAGAAACCCTCCAAGATGCCTGGCTAGATGGGAACACAGTCGTATGAAACAGCAGGACACCAGGAACCACACCTTCAGGTCCTTCACTCAATAATTGACTTCAGTTTCTTGATACCTCAGTTTACCCATCTGAACACTTGTTTATTCCTGACAAGGCAATAAGAGACTTTGGCTATGGAGCCTTGCACAGGTAGAGATGACTCTGATGTTTTCCCGTAGCATCTGTCTGTCTGTGATCCTGCAGAGCTGATCAGCTCAACACTTCTTCAGTTTCTTTCACTGCAGGAGGTGTTTGTTAGTGTTTGCAGTGAGCATCTGAGGTACCCTGAAATAACTGAATAAAACACAGAAAAGACAGTTGCAGTCTTATGTCAACTCATACACTGTCATTAAATAAAGTCTGGTGTAAGTGGAAATGCCGTCAGTGTAATTAGCTAAAGCTGGCACTATAAAACGCTCATATTTGATTTCCTCTTCCTCCCTCTTCCTTTCCGTCAGCTATTTAACAGCACACAGCAGGTAAAAGTGAGCACACACTGTTTGTCTCCAATGCTTTTCCAAAACATGCTCGAGGCTGTTTAAAGTGCTCTGAAGTGTTCAGACTGGGCTTGGCTTGTTCAGTGACTAAGCCCAGCTAGTTGGGGGTGCCTCCTCCTTGCATCCCTTGCTCTCTCCTGGTTCGCTGGGTGCTGAGCACAGGGGAAGATCAGCCCCTGGTAGTGAGTGTGAGTGGCTGCTGTGTCACAGGGGGCTTGCAGCACTCCCACACTGGACCTGAGATCCAGGCTGCCGCACAGAAGCAGTTGTCACCATGGACACCAGAGCAGGGCAGACTCATCAGATGATATTGATAGGGTAAAATGTCAGCAACTGGAAAGCAAACCAGCATGGGGTCTTTAAAGGAGAGCAGTGAAACATCTCTTGAGTAGGTAAGGTGATCTCTGACTGCAGGAAAACCCAAGGGCTAATTTGCATCTTGCATTAGTATTATTAATAGCAGTGTTACTGTACTGGAACAGCATCCCAGTGTGTTCAGATGCTGGATAAATAGAAAACAAACCCCGTGTCAGGTCCTATGGGTTTGCTGGCTGAGTACCAGGCAAGAGCTAGGATGGGCTGGAAAGAGTGATCTGAGCCCCAGGATGTGTCAGACACCAGACTGCTGAGCCCTGACACTTTCAGCACCAAAGCTGAAGCTTGGGCAAGGGCACATCCATGGATGCTGGGAGCAGGTTTATGTTAGGTGCTGACCTTGCAGTGACAGGGGAAGGTTGCTGCTTTAGGTCCTGCCTTGCCTAGTCCCTGCTTGCTGTATTTGCTGCAGTGTAACACAGCCCCCATGTCCCCATGGAGTTAAAACACACAAGATTTTCCAGCCCCTAACTACTGTTTGTATCCCAGTATCCTGGGATCTTCCAGCTGTGGTTCAGGAATATACTTAGTACAGTCTGCTCCCCCGAAAAATAACAAAGACCTTACAAGATAGCCCATTTATCATTCCAGAGGGGATTTTTCTCATCAGTTTTCCAATCAGAACCTCCTCAAACCCCAGAGCTAATCAGACACTGATTTACTGCTTGGGTTAGCTCTATAATTTGCAAAACTCCATGCACAGTCTTGTCTGTAGTGGCAGTGCCTTTACATTCTGTATTTCTCTGAATGTATCTGATTACATCAGTCAGAGCATCAAAGTAGCTGTCAAATGGAAAGAACAACTTCAATAGACCCAAGTTTACTGCTTAGATGAGCTGTAGGAGGAGAAAAGGAATGCAAGTAATTCACCAGCTAATGCAGTTTTTGACTGTATGTGTGCTAGGCATAAAGAGGTACTTCGCAAACACATTTTAATGTGGTTTTGCTTCTCTTGGAGTATTTAAATTGTCTTAATTGTTTAAAATCACACATTATCTGTGTGCCTTTTTAATATTCCAGAAAAGCATCTCAAAATGGGCTTTCCCGTGGCATGAGCTGTGATTGAGTGGAAATAGGATCTGAAAGATTAAAAGGGCTTATCTTGTCATGAAAGACAGGGGAACTTTGAGGGGTCACTTCATCAATGTGATTAAGTTTGCAGGTACAGTCTGACACTCTCTCTACATGTCAAGAATGAGTGACAGGATAGGAGCTGATTCCTAATGTAGAGATCAGGTTTTAGATCAGTTCTCCAAGATTCCCTTCTAGGAAAACACCTTGAGAGGAGCTACTGTCAAGGAGAAGAGAAAGACAAGCACTTTTGTAGTGATAGGGTAGTTCCTTTTCAGAAACGTCCAGGATGAAAATGGATTTTCTCAACCTCAGGAAAAGGAGAAAATAAAATTTAAAAGAACTGCTTCGTTTGACCTTTTTTGGAAAGTAATAGTCTGTGTTCCAGCTCCAAATGAGGTCTCTTCTCCATGTGCAACTGATGGGTAACACCCTTCCTCTTCTCAGCCCTCCTCTTACTTCTCAGCTTAGGCAACTACCTTAAGTAGAACTTGGGCAACTACCTGAAGTAGTAGCTTAAGTAGAGCCGTGTGCTCAAGGAGGTGATTTTATTTCCTGAAATGACTAAGGTATTGCTACACACTTGCTCTACCAATCTAACTGTGGAGCACTGGCACTGTGAGAAGGGGAGAAATGGGCAATGAAGGCAGAGTGAGGGCACATGAGCCACCACAGCCCTTTGCCAACACCCTGGGAGATAAGTGGCCACAGGGGAGGCAGCTCACTAGACAGAGCAAACCCAAACTGGGTTCTTTGCCTTAGTAAGCTGTGTTGATAACTTGCTAGTGTGGAAGACCAGATGCCCATTCACAGTTAGTTAGCCAGTTGTGCTAGGATTCCAAGTCATTGTTAATGCTGTTAGCTCCAATTCTGATGTAGACATTTTGGTCATTTAATCATATTGAAAAAGTTTTTTTACCTTTTAGTTTCAGGGGATTTTCAGATGTGTTCTTCCACTATATAATGCGTCTACTGAGCAATGCTGGTCATTCTGCTTGCCAGGCAGACTCTGGAATGTCCTTTGAACTGCTGTATGATTGTTGCATTGTCAGTGATTGACGGCATGATGATTATTTTTTAGGAAGGACTGAAGCAGTGAGAAGGAAGTTAGTTGCACTATATTATAATTACTGCAGAATAAATCTGACTGTAATCAGGATGTTCTGATTGCAGTCTACAGGGATTTCTGGATGTCCTTTTTAGCCATGACATCATGTGAATGTGATTCTGCCACCATTAGAAATAAGGAATTGAGAAGGGAACTGAGGATGTTGGAAGCACTCTTGCACAACTAAACCTAGAGGAGAAGACTATTCAAACTCACTTGGTCCCTTCCAGATCCCAGACAAAGATCAAGCATCTGAAGAGGCAGTTTAAGGGATAAATTTCAAGATTCTATCTCATAGGTTTTGAATTTACATTCAAGGACACAATGAATTTTCCCTACCAGCATTTCCCACACAAGGTGTTGTCAGTGTCAGAAAATCGTAAAGGTTACGTAGAATGAGCCAAACCATCCTTTGTTGCCTGAAAATCTCCTGATTGTCTCCTCTTGTGAAGCCAGCATAAGAGAGGTTGCTTTGGGATATTTCTCATAACCCTTGTCATCAGTTCTTAACTATTGCAAAGGAGTGAGGGGTCCAAATGATCAACAGTTCTGACACAAAACAGACAGGTTGTTTAACCACTGCAGTGACAGGAAGAGAGATGGGTGAGTTTTCATAGAAAATATGTACCTGAGTCTGTATCCAGACTGTTTATTTAGGCTTTTTCTTCAAGAATCTCTCTCATTCTAAAGACGTCAGCAGGGTCTCCAATTCTTTGTTCCCAAAGTCTTTCAAAGGACTTTTCCCTTGATAGCCAACAAGCACGCTGGTGAAACACCCCCTTTGCTTGCCCATTTACAAGAAGTACTTTTGGCAGCTTTAATGCACGTACACGTTTTCTCAATGCATCAAACAACAAGACTCAGGATGCAGGAGTAATCTACATTGCAGGCACAGATTTGCTCCTGATGGGTAACACAACAGTATTTGAATAACTTTCAATACAGAATATTTTCTAAGGGACTACTATAATTGTTCCATCGAAATCCATGGCAGGTGTCCCAGCTATTCAAACACAGCAAAGTCTGCTGTGTTTGAATAGCTCAGCTTAGCATTTGCATTGTCCCATATTCATCATGTTTAGATTTTCAACCAAATCCTGGCTGGTGGGCTGCTGGCAATGAATCAAAGCAGTGCTTCTTTCCCACTCAAATATTTAGAGACAAATACACCACAACTTCACTTCGTGGTAAGAAGAAGATCGTTCTATGTGGTATTTGGGAGGAAAACAGGACCTTGGAGAACGGCTCATTCCTTCTGAAGGAAGTGATTCCTTCTCCAAGGGTTGCTGAACTCCGGCAGTTCTCAGTGTCCCCCCTGTATTGTAGGTTTAATATTATGAGCTGTAAAGTGGATGCCCAGGAGTAGCTCCCCATGCATGGCTGCTGCTCCAGCAATGCCTGAGAGGGGTACAAGCACACAGTGAGGAGGTGCAATCATATGTTGAGTGTCTTTGTCAGTACTGATAAGCCAGCATCCTCCCTAACTGAACAGTGCCATGGAAAGCCACCGATATCTATAGCAAACCCTGACAATCTCTGTTATTACCTTTCCGCTGTCTGAAGAAAGGCATTTTCCACAGGGTCAGGAAGAAGGGTATTTCACATATGCCCTTCACCGGTGACTCAAATTCCATGGTGATTTTTATTTAGACTTTGAAAGGGAAGGACAGCTGAGCTGACAGGGAATTCTTCCTTTTTATTGTGGCATCGAAGCGTAAATGAGATATGACAGAACATCTTCAGGTTGCCTTTGGCATACATTTGTGTTAAATGCTGCTTTAAATGGAAGGGGGTTTGCAGTGGCAGGACACACCAGCTCTCTTCTCCTTTTCTGTGTAGAGGGTGTCCTTTTTTTCCAGTTTGGGTTGAATTTATTTCTAGGAGTCTTCTGTCCTACTTTATGCTGAAGTACTAAGCTAAATAAATAGGATTTAGATGACTAGAATCCCTAGGTGCCCATTTGAAGCACCTCACAAAGCCATTAAGAATGGATAAAGAGCTTATTTGGGTTCTGATGAGGTCCTTATGCTGTAGCCTGTATAGCTTTGATGCTTTGCTTGATGTCAGCACTCAGATGTGTGTGCTCATGTTCCTTGACCCAAGACCACAGGAGTTGAAGCCACTCATGTCTTTAACTGCAGCTAAGTTTGCTTATTAGGGGAAACATTTGGTGCCCCATGCTTATAGGAAAAGGAGTAATTTGGCCTCCAAACCTCTCATCAAACACAGCATCACAGAAAACTCTCAGCAATGCTGTTATTTTCCATGCTTGATAACCTTGACATCTCTGTTATTTTTTTCATGTGTAGTCACTGTGAAAACTATTAAAGCTGTACAAACCCCACATCATTTAATCAAAGCTTTGGAGTACAATGCCTCTATTTGAAATCAAAGACAAGCACTGAGGCTGGAGCCAAGAAAGAGCTGCAACTTCATGGCAATTAGCAAAGACAATCACAGTCTTATCATGAGGAGATGGTTTTTTCAACTCTGGTTCTAATTATAACGAGGCACTCAAACATACCCATCTCCTGCAAGACACTGAATTGAGTTTAACACTTGCAGTAACCTTTTCTGAATGCTTATGCATGAAAATGTATGAAATCCTCTCCTCAAATAATGATAGAATTAATTCTCTTTGTCTGATTCTGTGACTTCTTTGTTGTGCAACAGCCCCAGAATTTAAGGCTGAAATTAGACCCTTTTAAAGAACAAAAGAAAACTTGTTTCTGATTCAAGCCTGTGCTGGAGAATCTGCTTGTGTTTGGGAGTGGTGTTGTCCTTTCAGAGTTCATTGACAGCTTCAAGAGCTGCTCTGAATGAGAGACTTATGTAGGGTGCTTGTGGAGGTTGCTTTCTCGGATATCACAGTTTCACATGAGAAGTGGCACAGGGAAAGAACACTGTGGTCACTGTTAACTCATTACCCACTTGCTTAAAAAGTCTTATTTTAAATTAAATTTAGCTTCTAAAATCTGATTTAGAGACAGTGTTTTTAGAAAGGAGAACCTTGGAGTGCAGCATTTCCAGGAAAGGAAATGCCTCACTTGTAACCTCTATATATAATACACCCCTGACCTACACAGATGACAAACACAGAATACAACTCCTCTTCCTCCAGGCCCCATGGTCTTGTGGCAAGTTTAAGTACCAGTCTCGTCTTGGAGTATCTCATCTGGTAGTGGCTATGTGCATATTCTTAGTACAGCTTTCTTGATGGCAGCACCCAAACTGTAATCGTGGTTTGTTTCTGCAGACATCCCCTGGAGGATCCCCTTTTCTTAGGCTTTGGACTAATAGCAGAGGGAAGAAAGGGGGTGTCTCTTGGATGAAAAGCATGCCTTGCTGTCATTCCTTCTGCTTGTTGATCCAAGGCTGGGGTCACCCACTGTTCCTCTCAGCTCCAGACTGCTGGAAGGAGGCATAAATGACAGTTGGTTTTACAGTCAGCTGCCAGAGCTGCTACATGGGCTGTGCAGCGAGAGAAGCCATGAGACTGATGAACGTTCAAGGCAGTCTTGTGAGATCCCAGTCGTCTTCTTCAAGTTGTCCCAAAGACGAAGCAACTTTCACAGCACTGCTCATGTTAATAGACACCTAGAAGTGACCATACCCCAGATGATCAGGGAGATGGGAAAACTGACTGGATTAAGTAAAAGCCATGAGTTATGACATACAGGATTTATAGCTTTGATCTCAACCACACTACTGTGTTAGCTTGCCTGTCCCAAGTCCTTGTGGTGATGATGCCCTCACCACATCCCTTGGGAAGCATGCTGAGTGCCCAGCTGCTCCTCTTGATAATATATTCATCATGTCTCACCTAGGAGGTCCTTCACTTTCCTAAGATGGTTCTTTACCAGGTGCTGACTTTGCACAGAGGTTTGCTAATTGCAATTCAAATTATTCACTGCAGTTCGGATGAAGACAACAAATTAATCCACTAGAATGGGAAAGATCAAAGCATCCCATCCCTTGAGCAGTCTGCAAGGGAAAGAAGCAAGCCAGGCATCTCTCAGAGAAGAGTAAAAAGCAGCAGAAGCAGCTGCTTGAAAATGGGGGTTTTCCTGCTGCAGGAAGCACCAATATTTCCCCCCTTGTTTGTACATGGGTGAAGGATAGAAATGGAAAATATCAAAGGACTTGCATTAGGAACACCTTTCTGACACTCCCACACATAACACTTTCTATAGTCAGCTCAATCGCTTGCATTTCCTTCTAGAGCTGATGCTCTGCACCTTATTCCCACTCATTCCTGCCTTGAACTCATGCTCTTCGTTGTACAGATGCATCAGTCCTGCACTGCCATGGGCATTATGAATAGAGAAGCACATGGTATCCATGCTGAACTTCAGGTCAGGTATCCGAGGGACTCACGATCAGCCCAAATGCCCCATCTCTAAATGGTTTTGCTTCAACTTCCCCAACCAAAAATGAAAAATTCATCTTGGAAATATATTGAAAAAGGAGCAAACTCCTATTTTCAGTCAACCGTTTTTCTTCTAATGCTGTAGATGTCTGTGTTGGAGACATGTAGTTGGATGAATTTGTCTTCAATCTCGACGAGCACGCTAACAGAAGGATAACAGCTCACACCACTTTGGGGATGGGCATGGGGTTGTCAACAGCTTGACTGAGGATGTACACCAAAACCTTCCTATAACAGGGTTCTATTACTGGACTTAAATAATGTAGGGATAAACTTGTCTGTCCTTGAGGCCTCAATGAATGGGCATCAGAACTGCCCTTGCAACTGCTTAGTTATACATGCCCAGACACTGGTACCAGTAAGTGCCCACCTGTAAGTGGCGGTACCAGTAAGTACCCACCTGTAAGTGCAGAAATACAAGCTGCTGTCAGTGTTGATAAAACCCTTGTAGCAGCCCAGCAAAGTGCTCTTTTATTAGAATAAACCAAGCCATTTTAGCAGCATGAGCCACTTTACCATGGGCCACTGAAGCTCACAGCTGCCAGTGACTGCTGATAAATGCCTACTTGTACGTGAGAAGTAGGAGGGCAATAGGAAGTGGTTTTTGATAATATATTAAACTCAGTTTGTGGCAAGGATGATGGTTTAACACTGCATGTGACTATAACCTACCTGGGGCCCAGCAGCTGGTTTGCTCTTGGTCTCTGAACTGACTGCAGCCTCTGAAAGCCTTCTGAAAGGCAATAACTATTTTCTGGCAGATCAGAGAGTGGATAAGAGTCAGAGTAAGATATTTGTTCCTTCTCTTTGCTTTCACTCACTTTAATAACAGTATGGCAATATTGTGGCTTTTAGTAATACAGGGACTAATGAAAGATGCATGAGAAAGTATCTGTCACTGAAGAGCTACCACTACCCATCATAACATCTAAGCTATTTCCATCGTCAATCAAGAGGAACATCTGAACCAGCTTCCGTCATCTACCTTGCCTCAAATCAGTTTAGCTCTTTGTCTCCAACTAAAGACATTTCACTCTGCCAGGCTGTTCTGATCCTAGGTCAGATCACCCTGGCTGAGGCCAGGCAGTAGAAACGACAAGAGCCTGAAGGGCTGAAATTGTGAGCTTCTGGAAAAAACAAACTAAAGGAGTACATGAAATAATGCCAGTGTAACGGTGCTAGATTGGCCTTTCCTATTTCTCGTTTGTGCTGCCAGCTGGAGCAGGAAGGCTCTCCACCTAAGGGATCAATAGAAGATTCAAAAATGTGCTGGGTGAGTGCTTTTTAGTTACCTTTTGTTCTGAGGGTTGAGGTATTTAAGGGCAGAAAGTTACAAAAGAGAGAAAACTGACAGAAAAAAGATGAATATCTACCTGACTCTTGAGATCATCAAGAAATGATGGAAAGCCCCAGTACTTTTACAGGGATATCCATTCTTGTGCTTCCACTTAAATCCCACTCTGTCTGGTAATACAAAAGCTTCATACACACCAGATATATCTCACTCCACAATCCTCATACATTCAGATGCTTACCCCCTTTCTTTATATCTATTGTTACAATCATGGTACCAAAGCTGTGGCCTTACCCTGATTGTGTCCTCCCTGTAGCCCTTTGGAAACCTTTGCCTTGAATGATTTCTCAGCCATAAATTCCCAGCAATGGGAATGAACAGCTGATAAAGTTCCTTTTCCTAATGGCCAACATTCAGACTGTGTTAAGGTACTGAGCTGTCTGTCTGACATTGCTGTCTATCTATGAAGCTCTTTCTCCCACGAACACCAGTCCCTACAGTACCTGGCTGCCAAAGCTAAGGTTTTACTCTTTCCCTGCAGTTTTGACAAGGGAACAGCTCACATATCATGGCCTCAAAGGCCTCAGGAAGATAGCCGGACTCACACTAAGCTGCTGACTGTCCGTACCCCACGGTAACTCAGTGCCTCTCCCTGTTTTTCCTCCACATTCCTTAAATTAAGACTTAAACCCTACAGAGCAACATGAATACCTCTGGGCTTATTTCCAGTGTTACCAAAAGAGATTGATACTCTTGACCAATGATATTCCCTCTGAGGATAAGCCCAAGACACTGGAGGTGAGGAGTACCGGAGATAAGGATGTTGTACCCTTATGAGGATAAGCCCAAGATACTGGAGATGAGGAGGGCTGGAGATAAGGATGTTGTAACCTTATGAGCTTATCACCTGCCCTGTGTTACCGTCACAGCTACATCCTGCTCCAACCTGGAATTCCTCGGCAGGCTGTTTACTTGCTGGGATAGGTTGCCTGATGCTTTTTAGACAGGGATAGCAGCAGGGGCGCAGGAGGGAAGAAAGGAGGTTGCCTGCTTCTTTGCTCTGGAAAAACCCACGCTTCAGATGCCATAAGGAAATGTACATCTCTGCTTGGCTGACTCATCTGTCATCCCAGTAAAACAGCTTGACAGCTCGCTGCTCACGCCTGTGTGCAGGCAAGGTTACCAGATCAAGGCACAGAGGGTACACATTTAACAGAGGGAACTCCCAAATTGCTTACTGCTTCTTCCAGCAGAGCCTCTCCAAAGAGCTCTGATTGTTTCTTGCCTCTCTGGGTTTACTTGGAAGGTATCTCCTCTTGGTAAAAGACATAGGAAAATGAATACACTGATGGTGTCTGCAGTGATGACTGGGAACTTGACAGTGGAGAGAAAGAACAGGACAAAAGAGCCAGATTCTTATCCCAGTTACACCATTACAAATCTACTGCTGTTCCTTTAGGTGGCAAAGGATGTACAACACATTTATCAGAAAGCAAGTCAAGTGGACTGGAAGCTGCTTTAACAGGACTGAGACAGAACACCCAGAGACCAAAGGGCTTCCAAGTGAGACAGCAGCAAAGATGCACCTGCTCTCTGCATCTCAGGGGGCTTGGAGGGGACCTGGGTCCTGCCCACAGCACAGGCTGGGAACTGGCTAACGGTGACACAGGTCTGTTAGCTGCTTTTTAAAACACATGCAAGGCCTGTTGAAGTGCATTACTCCTAATAAACCAAAGGTAATTGCATGCTAACTGCTTCTGGCTAGCCAGACGTTCGATTAGTCTGTATGTGACATATTGATCACGTAATTTCATCAGCCTACTAAAGCAGCTGAGGAGGGAGAAAGGATAATCAAGTACTGCATTTTCTGCCTGATGGACAGACAACTGGATGACAAACTGTATCTCTAAGAGATGTTAATTATCCTGTTGCCTTTGGGGCCAACCTTGTTGAGGCTTCAAGTTGGTCTCTCCCTCCTCTCTCCGTACACCATGCCAGTCTTTACCAGATATGAGAGCTATCTCTCACACTGATTCCAGTGTCTCCTATCATTTCAAGGGGCTTCAGACTGGAGATCGCTGGAGCTAATTTGGGTTTAGTTCAGCAGATTGAGTGTTCATGGAGCAGCAATGAATTGAAAAGCCCTGACCTCCTCCCTGCTGCTGCAGGTCCTTTAGCTCCTGCTGTTCTAACAGGGATTTCAGAGGATTTCATTTATTTCCTGTATAATTCTTGCCGGGAGCACAATGTACCATCCTGATCATCTCCCACCTGTACACAGTGCGTGGGCACAGCAGACCTTCAAGGTCAGGACTGTGGATCCAGAGAAAACCCTAAATATCATGTGTAATTTGGGGGTGTTATTAGAATTTACCCTTCTTCCCACGTGCCTTGCTCTTCCATGCTTCTGGACAAAGTGAGTTGGCCAGAGCCATTTCAGTGGCATTTGTGTGAGGTCTCTGTGTCTACACAAGTGAATATAACGCAGTAAGCACTTATTTCCACCTGTACACACTGCTGTTCTTCAGGGACCTTTCTCACATGACACTCAGAAACTCCTCATTTGGCATGCCCTTAACAAGACATCATAGAATCATAAAATCATAGAATCATAGAATAGTTAGGGTTGGAAAGGACCTTAAGATCATGCAGTTCCAACCCCCCCACCATGGGCAGGGACACCCCACACTAAACCATGTCACCAAGACTCCATCCAGCCCGACCTTGAACATTGCCAGGGATGGAGCATTCACAACTTCCTTGGGCAACCCATTCCAGTGCCTCACCACCCTCTCAGTAAAGAATTTCTTCCTTAGATCCAATCTAAACTTCCCCTGTTTCAGTTTGAACCCGTTACCCCTTGTCCTGTCACTGCAGTCCCTGATGAAGAGTCCATCCCCAGCATCCTTGTAGGCCCCCTTCAGATACTGGAAGGCTGCTCTGAGGTCTCCACGCAGCCTTCTCTTCTCCAGGCTGAACAGCCCCAACTTTCTCAGCCTGTCTTCATACGGGAGGTGCTCCAGTCCCTGATCATCCTCGTGGCCTCCTCTGGACTTGCTCCAACAGCTCCATGTCCTTTTTATGCTGAGGACAACAGAACTGTACATAATACTCCAAGTGAGGTCTCACAAGACCGGAGTAAAGGGTTATTTATCTCCTCTGTCGCAGCCTCTTACCAAAGCTTCATCAGCTATCATCTCGAGCTGTTTTTTCTGGTGGAAATGTAGCGTCTATCCATGAGAGAAATGTTGCTGTAATGCAATTAGTTGAAAATTGCACATGGAATAAGTGTATAATTGAATTTTCATTAATACACTTTGCTTGCATTCCTGATTTCTTTGCACCAAATGCTGAGCTGTATTTTTCTCTCCCAGAACTACAGCAACTCTTACCACAGGCCATTATTGTCACACTTCTACCAGGAGAAGTTACAACGTAACATTTCACAACTCTCTCATTAACTTGTTTTTGCTCTGTAGTTAAAAGGTAGTTAAATCCCTAAGCATTCATTTAACTTGAATGAGGATGGGAAAGCAATTGCATATGTATTTCTGTATAATTATGACTTAATTGCATTACCAGTAGATTTATCTCTTGCTTATTTAGGCAAGCTCAGAAAATAATGTATCAGGGATGAGTTGATGTTTGTTTGGACTGTTTCAAAGGACAACATGATTAGGAACAGAGCACTCTTCCACATGAGTACATATGAGAGGCATAAGCAATAGATTTTTATACAGGTTTAACATAGACTTTTCCTAAAGGTCAGCTTTAAATGCTTGTTACCAGCTGTGGAGGTGTTAAAGCTCTTCAAACATCAGCAAGAATCCAAGATACGGTTTTTCTGGTGTCTATTTTTCTGACCGGGTTTGAAGATCTCAGACAGCTTTGAAAAAGAATCTTGATGCCTTCTTGTCACCTCTAACATAATCTGGGCATCAGAAAAATCAGTTTTACTGGTCCAAAAAAAACCCACTTCATGTTTGAAGTAGTTTTGAGCTGTCTTTTTGTTTTGGTTCTCCTGTGCCACTGTGGTCCCACATTACTGTTGAAAACATGGATGTTCCCTAATGCCTGGGAAGACAATCCGCCTCATTTAACACAAGTTCAAAACTCAGGGAAAAGGGAATGCTTGTGTTTTCCAAATGAATTTACCAACCACTCTTATTTCATGGTGAACAGAAGGAGCCATTTTGGAGTGATGTTTCAAGGGGCAATAAAAGCTACCATCTGAGAAAGTAAGGTTGGATCTATACTAGAACATTCAAGACACTCATAGGAATAAGATTGATCAAACTCATGCAACAGTATCCAGAACAAATATGTTCCATGTTAACCGATGCTGTCTCTCTCTTGTGTGCTCTTCTGGTAATGATATTATTTCCTAATGCTCTTTGTTATAGTACCTGGTTTTCAGCTGCTTGGAAATGTGTCTGATTCCACACCTCAGCAAAGATTGTTCATGTGTACCTTGTATTTTTTCTTGTCTTTCAGCAAGATCTAGACAGTATCCATCAAGAAACACAGAATAGTGTGTTTAGGCAATGTTAGAAAACACTCTGTGAAGGCCAACACAAAACGAATGTCTGCTGGATCGCATCTATCTTGTGATATTCTCAGGCATCTGTGGATTAAAGTTTGGTGCAAACTAAATGCCTGGTACATACAAAACAACAAAATATTCTCGGCATTAAATGTTCTTCTAAAGTAGATACCAGTTCTGCTAATAAAGGTATGCAACATGTACACTCAATGTTCTTTCAGATCACATCTTTGATGCTGGCCCTGTTCTGGTCAGAAATGATAGAGTCACTTTTCAAAGTGTGGTCCCTAAAATCCTTTGTGAATGGCTCTTCCATTCTCCACACATCATGCTTCGTTCTGTGTACCTGGAAAAGGCTCTCCTGACTCAGAGTTTTGCTTCCGTTTCTGACCTCAGGGAAATAATACTAATAACGCAAAGAGAAAATGGAAAACTTCAGCTGCAATCAATCTTCTTCTTGCCACAGCCATGGAAAATTCAGATTTTCATTAAAAAAGAACCATTTCTCAATAGTTTTCACCACAGACCTCTGCAAAGCATTTAAATGCATAATTGTCATTGATTTTTAGTATGACTTATGTAAATGCTTTTTTTGGGATCTACGCTTGAGTGTTTGGACCTTGAGAAAGGGCCACCTCTGAGCTCATTGCAACAGAGTCCTGCCTAATGCTTCTTGGGAGAAGCAATATATTAAAAAGCCAGGAATGTGTGGGAAGGTCCCCCCCTCTCACTGCATATGCTCACTAAGTGCTGTACCTGCTGTTGCTGTCAAAAAGGGACTGAAAGTCCAGGAAAGCAGGAAGATTAAATCGGTATGTGCTGGGATTAGTCTGAAGTAGCTGGAAAAGAGGATCTGGGAGGAGATGGGCTGAAGGGGTGATGACAGTTTATGCCACACTTAGAAAGATCAGTCATGAGTGTGGTACCTGCTGTGCAAGCTGCTACATAAACCATCCCAAATCCTGCAGTTGCTGCTGGGAAGAGGAGAAAGCTATGGTGGGATACCATTAAGATGGGCAGTATCTGCTGGCTGCAATGGAGTCTCTGACTCACAGGCTCTGATAGCTAGAGCCGGGATCATAGTTATGGACCCTGTTTCTCCAGCCTGCTGTCTTATGTGTTATGCCCTGGCAGAAAATGAGCCAGATAAATTAGGGATCTCAGGTAGGGGCCTCAATATCATCCTGGGGAGATCTGCAGTGCTTGTGAGTTGCTGCAGAGAGTGTCTAACCCAGGGAGAGTGCTTTCTTTGGTCCTTGAGCCTGTGTTGTACACTGTGTTGACAAGGACCCATCAATACAGAACTTCTGCCACCAGCCTGGCTTGCCAAGCCTCTGCAGATCAGGGCCTTTCTGCAAGTGCCCTGGGGCAAAGTTATGCTGCCTTCTGTATGTGGAGTGAGTGTTTCAGACTGGCCAGGCAGAGGAAGGACAGCTGTATTTGTGAGTAGCACGGATGAGACCAGTGTCTAGAGACTTGCATTTATGCTGTTTTGTCTGTTAAGAGCTTCAGTTCCCATTGTTGTTATCTGTTTCACAGGCAAACACATCTCCCTTGTAAATAGGGTATCTATTTAGATGGGGATTGAGATTCAGATTACCTTCAGCACTGTCTAAATCCCAGCCATAGCAGATTTACTGCATCTGAGTTTAGGGTAATTAATTTGGTCTGCTCTTATTCACCAGATGGCTCCTGGGAACACTTGAAACCAAACCGATATCTCCAGTTTGGATCACAAAGGTGTCTGTTTCCTCTTTATCCCACAGTAGATTCTGGACCTGGAGACTTCACAGAACATCCCAAGAAACTCATTCCCACTTCTTTGTGGCAAGAACTAAAGCTGGATGGACTCAGGGAACTCAATGTTGTTTGTGACAAGGGTAACTTGGTGGCTTGTGCCCCAGTCTAAGAGCTGCTCCTCAAATATAGGTGCATGATGAGAAAGTATGCAGAAGTATCAGAAGCTGGAGTTTAGAAAGCATCCTATCCAGCATTTTTGCCTAAAGTAAGAAAGGAGATTCCATTTTACCTGTATCTTCTTTTTTATCACCATGGCTCTGCTGTCCTGCAGATCAAATTGTCACCTGTAAGATCTGGGTTTTACCCACTCAGTCAATTAAAGTAGGTAACTAGATGGACCAACCTGCACCAGCATCGATGCCCCAGGCCCCTCTGCGTTCATTCATGATCTATTGACTCTCATGATCTGTACATTTACATCACTGAAGTCCACATCTACATTTGGTAACATGCAGAACACCCAAACTGCATTTACTAAACCTCCAGTGATGACAGAAAAGCTTCTGCACCTGGGTTGTGTAGGTTGAATCCCACCCTTTAACCTTTCTGCATAGTCAGGGGAAGGCAACAGGCAGCTCCAGAAGAAAATAAATCCCACGTCTTAGATGCCTTCAGAAAGAGAGATCTATTTTCTATTTCCTTCTCCCACAAAAGCTATAAATAAAGGAGAAAAAGTTGGAGGGAGGGAGAAAGTTGTGCAGATTTTCTTTGGAGAAGAAACGTAAAGTTCTATTTGTTCTCCTGTTGTCAGTCCTCAGCACATTTGTGTGATATTTTCCTACTTCCTTTGCAATACAAAGCCACAAATACCCTCCTAAGTGCAAACTGAGATTCTCACACGGTTACACAATTCCAAGAGCTGTGCCTGAAGAAAAAAAAAACCCCACTTTAAAACATCATGATTCTTATTTAAGAAGTGAAGAGTGTTACAGACATCAAGTCAACACAACCAAAATGGGGAAACTCATTTGCAAAGTATTTATAGAGTGAAAAAGGGAAAGAGAAAATAAAGCTGAATTCCAAATACTTTTAAAGAAAGGTGTAGTTTGGACTTGGATTCCTCCTGAGGAAGATAATGAAGAAATCAGCCTTACTTGAGGAGACAAAACCCCTCTGTATCGAATCATGTAACTTGGCTCTTGGAAAGTGAAATGTATCATCATGCTGAGAGCCAACGCAAAGCCTGTGCATCACAGAGCCTTCACCCTGGGGGTGCTGGACGTCACACAGCTCTTGAGACAGCTCCCCAGAGGAGCTGAATCACCCCCTTACTGAACAGGGCCTTCTGGCATCCTTTCCTTGGTGGAATTTAACGATGTTTTCCAGTGATGGCTCTCAGTCACCTCTTTTTGTTGGAGATGGATCCTGAAGAGTGACACCAGTTACCAGCCCAGCCAAAGAGCTGCTCACTCCCAGCTCCCTCTCTCTAGAATGTCTGAAATCATCTCCAGCACACGCTGGTTAAATATTCAAGGGTAGATGAATAATGAATATCAATGGACGCTCCTGCATTAAGATTTAATACTCAAAAGGAGAGTGGAAACAAGGCGTTTTCCAGGATTTTGCAGAACAATTATAAGCGCTATTGTTTCTCTCTACAACAGGCTTGGTCCACTGAGGTCTTCACTAAGCACTCCTACAAACATGCAAGTGAAAGCAGACATTCAGTAGATAAAGGTGCAGAGTGCTTGGGGCAAAGACATCTTTTCTTTATTAACTTCCTAACTGTGGAATGTGGAGTGAGTCACTTTTAGAGAATTACATATTTTAAAGCTAGAAATGAACATTAGAGGAATGCTGAATAACGCAGGTCAGCAAATGTCATTCCATTGCTTTCGTCTTCTAAGCCACAGAGCTTTTAGAAAGACATTTAATCTTGATTTCAAGACTTCATACAGTAACAGGCTGGAAGGCCAAGAGGGATTGTCTGATCCTGGCTCTGCAAATCAGTGCTCTAGCTTAAACAGGCATTAATTAAAGGAATTCCTTTGCCTTGGGGAAATGCCTATGGGTCCACAGAGCAGTCTGACCTCCCATAACAACTGACAAAAGGCTTGCTGTCCTTAAAAAATTTCTGAGGCTCTTTTTGGAAGTAGTTGCAGGTTCACAGAGGTCTCTTGGAGATACAGACATCTCCATAACCAGTAAAGCCC
Source organism: Psittacula echo (assembly GCF_963264785.1). Taxonomy (NCBI): domain Eukaryota; kingdom Metazoa; phylum Chordata; class Aves; order Psittaciformes; family Psittacidae; genus Psittacula; species Psittacula echo. Next base: position 2,372,355 of record NC_137748.1, read on the forward strand.
TGAGCCAATGCATCGCTAAGGGGTGTTCTGATCCCTAACAGTGAGAGAGAATGAGTCAAATCTGGGGATTCGCTATAGTAAAATGTTAAAGTAGAGCCGCAGTCACTCTGTCTTATTATGCAAAAGCACAAGTTAAGATGACAGGAGACAGCTTAATTCCCTTTTCAGTTCCTCTCTGCTGTCTGGCAGAGCCGTGGGCACTCAGGTATTTCAACCGTACAGCTTGCTTAGAGAATTGCATTTTCCCCTTTACTGACTTTTCTTCCTCCTTCTCTTTGCCTAAACAGTAGGATTCCAGCTGCCACTCTGAGGTGTTAATAGTTAGAGCTGTGGATCCTAAGGAGCCTGAATGCGCCTTGACGACATTAGCTGTTGTTTAGCAGAGTAGATCAGAGGAATGGCAGTAGCTGACTAAGGCTGATTTGAATAACAATACAGAAAACTCCTATGTTACAATAAATAGGCCTATTGCTTGTCTTCATTTTGTTACAGCCTCCTGATGGTTGCAGCTGGCTGTACTGAGGCACACACATTGAGGTATCTATCTCATGTGTGCAAGAGTAATTACTTCCACGCACCAAGACAGTTGGACAAAGGTGATAAACCGGGTTTGAGCACAGTATATTGCACTATTTCCTCTGCCTATCATTTCCAAGCATCCTTCTATATGCTCTCTCCATGCCCTTCCCTGCAGTGACTTTGGTTCACAGGGGAGTGATGTAATTCCTGCACATGGATAAGGTTAGGTCCTAACAGCCTGGCTAACAGGTCCTCAGTCTGGGTTTTGATGTATTAATAAAGAGAAATACGATCCTATTGTCAGTCTGTGCCTTCATTTCCCTTCAAGTTTTCCACCTTTATTGCAAGGGAGGCAGGCACTGAACCCCAAACGTTCAGCTCAGTACTAAGGATGTTTGTCTCAGACTGTTTAAAGAGATGAGCTGTGAAGTGGGAACCAGAACTATGAATGAGTTAGTCCACCAGAAGACATAGGTAGGTGTCTGTGGCGGTGGTATTTGCAAAGGTTCAAGATTGCAGCTAGACTCCAGTAAGAGCTGGATGTTTGTTCTGCTAAAGTGTCACTGGGTAAAGATAATAAGAAGGGTTTTTTTACAAGAACAGCATTAGAGATTTGGGACTTCCCAATCTGGCAAAGGGAAAATGCATCACACAGAAAGGTCTGATTTGGCTGAAGTCCTTGGGTAACCCTGAGCTTTGACAGCACTCATGTGGCTCATGCTTACCAGCATCTGTGGCTGTTCTCTGGCTGCTTTCCTGGGGCTGCACACTTCTACTTCCACTGCATCTTTGGGGCACCCAGAGCCAGAGCTTCAGAAACAGATGGAGCTTTCAAGAGGCAGGGGCGTCTTTGCAGCATTGATAAAAAAGGCTGTAGCCTCACAAGTGCCCACTCATTCCAAAAGGAGTCATTCAGAATTGTGCTGTGCTGTGTCAAGGAGGAAGAGATGTGAGAGACTCACGGTGTTGAGGTGCATCAGCTGGCTATGAGGATTCTGGGCCCCATTAACTCAATGACTCCTGCAGCATCCTTTCCAAGTCAACAGGCTGATAGAGAAATCCAAGAGGGGTTGAAAAAAGACCTGCTTGAACTCAGAAGCAATTTGTTTCGCTAGCAAAATATTTTCAAGTGACTATGGCTGCTAGATGAGAAGGTGGATTGGAGGGGGTGAGATAGAAGGGTGGAAAATGAAGTATTTCAGCTATTCTGCACATGAAACCAGAGCCTGGATGGATATACTGCAACAGAGTCCAGCTGCCTGAGTGTATAATTAAACTCCAGCCTGTCTGGTTGAAATGCAGGAGGCATTTCTGCAGTGAGGTTAAATTAAGAGTTGGTGATGACAAGAAGACATTATGGAAATGTCAAAATTAGCATGTGCTCAATGAGAACACTGGATGGCCTGAGCTGTGGTCCGGAGGCTCAGAAAGATCAAGGGAAGTCTAAGGAAGGGAAATAAGTCTCATTGTGGCTGCTCCTACTTGCCCTCTGCAGAGCAGTTACTTCACCACAGGGGCAGCTTTTACCAGAGCTGGTGTTTTTCAGGAGGAATAACATGAGGGAAAGACCAAAAGTTGGCTCCTTGCTCTGAACTACCTTGGGGCAGCGTCCTCCTTCCTTACCAACTGATGGAGGGAGCAACATCTCCTCAACATAAGGCTTTTAAGTTAAGATGGTTGCTCCCACAGTCACTTCCAGAGCTCCTGGGTTCCTCCAAGATAGAGAAGGTCCCTTTGTATTCAGTCTCACTGCTTCCTAACCAAGCTGTTGACTTACCGTTTTCATATGCACCATGCCTGTATTGTGTTTGACACAAAATGAACAAAAGAACATCCAGCAGGAACAGGCATGGGGTTTGGAAGCTTTAGAGCTGGTCAGGGAATCCTCCTGGCTTATTGCTTGCAAAAAAAGTCATTGTGCAGAAATGTGGTGGAAACATTTCTTCCAAACTCTTTGGCTAAGGAAATGAGGAATGCACTTGAACTAACAGAGCCTTTCTGATAGGAGGCACTGCTTCAGATCTCTTTGGACTTAAATGTGTCTTCAGCATGACAAGAATGCCTGTAAGCTGTTAATATGTTAACTAAGATGGGGAGGAAGGGCAGGACTGTTCATGCTTGCTTGCTTGAGTTCTCCTTCAGCTAGCAATGCTTCTGGAAGTAGAGCTGTTATCTCTGCTGTCTTGACAGGGGCACCAACATAGACTTGTTCAAACCACATTAGGGAGCTGTGGGGAGCTCCATTGTGAAGCCAAACCTCTCTCGAAGACCTCTGCTTGCAGTTACATGCAGTCAAAGGGGAAGGGCCCACTTGTGACCCCTCCATTTCTTCACTAATGTCTCTTTCGTGCTGATACAGCCAAAGGAGATACAAAGGAAGAAAAAGTTCTGTTTGTAAGACAGTTCAAAGTCTGGCTGGCTCACAGAAATTGCAGTGATTATCTCTAAATGAAGGTACAGGCTAAACCGTGTGCAGATGCATAGACTGCCTTAATTCTGCATTGTATTCATTTGCTTGTTACCTGCTACCATGGGCACAAGTTCAAGTGAAGGAGCCAGACTCATCCCTGTGGGAGAGAGATCATTAAGCTCTGAGTGAACACTGGCTTCCATCCCAAACAGAAACTGCCTTGTTACCTTGGGGTTCTACTACCTCTTGTGCTAAGGTGATGGGCAAGAGAAGCTGCAGGAAGAACACACTTTTCCATTTGTCAGGAGATACTCAACTAAGCTTATAGGGATTCAAAACTGAAGTAAGAAACGGATAAGCAAGGGATACAGCTAATTTGCCTGATGAAGCACTAAAGGGATGAAAGGGACTTTCTTTTTTCTCTTACTTGCCATGACTCTCCTTGAATCTGGATTAACGTCATTAATTTCTTTACACAGCTCCCTTTCCCGCATGGGGCTGAAAAAGGAGCAGAGCTCTCCTCCTCTATGGACCACCGGGGAGGGGCTGGGAAATTAATTCCTGCATGCTGCAAATGCTGAACCTAGCTGGAGGCAGGGAAGGAAAATGAGGAGGGAGAGATCAGTCTTCTAAGGAGCCCAGCATGAGGAGCTGCTTCTTGATATTCTCAGGGAAGTCACCAAGCATTTCTTAATAAGATTTTTTAACAGACTAATCAGCAATATTGGATTTTCAAGGATTTCAGAGGGAATTCTTGCTAATTGAGGTGTTTTTTTCTATTAGCAGCTCCCAGCAGGAGCCTTGCACACAGGTGGAAGTGCATCACATAGCTTGTAAAATCAATAGTGCAGGCAAGGCAAAAAAAAGAAAGCACAATCAGTGTGGCTCATTCAAATTAGAATTGTAAATTCCTAATGGCTCCAGATGTCAAGGTAAGGTTGAGATGTAGGAGTCCAGTGTGCTGCAATCCAGTGACATGAATTTCCACTCTGTTCCCCGCAGCAGCTCCTGGATTTCAGAACGTATCAAGAGGATGCAATGACAGCCAATTGTCTCTCTCATAGATGAAGGGAATAGTCAAATGTGGGGTTTGGGCTTATTGAGTCCAATAAATCATAGAATCATGGAGTTTTAGGGTTAGAAAGGACCTTAAGATCATGCAGTTCCAATCCCCTGCCATGGGCAGGGACACCTCACACTAGACCATGTCACCCAAGGCTCTGTCCAACCTGGCCTTGAACACTGCCAGGGATGGAGCATTTATCACTTCATTTTTCTCTCCCCAGGTTGTTCTTTGGTGTGTAATAAGAAGATCAAACTTGATCTCTCTGGAAGGCAGGGCTTGTGGGCCAGAGATTTGCTAAGTGAAAAAGAATGAAAACAGAGTGAGACCATGTCCATCAGTGTTTGAACCCTTTGGGCCACAAGCTGCTGACTTGGCCACTGTCTTTGATGCCTAGCCAGAAAATGCAAGTGCATTTGGAGCACAAATTCAGGAAAGCATTGGTGGAAGAAATTGTATGAACCACAGAGGACAGGGAAGGGCACCACAAGGTGGTCTGCTGGGGTGCACAGGTAAGTGCACGAGCCAAGAGGAGAAACTGCCATCAGCTTTAGGTAATTGTACAAGGACCATGTTTATGCTACAAGTCACTGGTTGGCCCGACAAATCTTTCTTGCAGAGAAACTCAGTGATGCTTTGTATCATGAGTGTGAACAAACTGCTCATGCTATTCCTCAGTTAAAATGGTCAGCATTATTATTTCTAATACTCCTCACACGTCTGGCAACAGGTCACAATTTGATTTTATCTGTATCATTCACCATGCATAAAACTTGTAGCACTTGGAAAATGGGCTCCAGTCTATACCCCTTCACTAACGTTACCAGCAAAAGTACTCTTAAATGTGCAGTTCAGCCCTTCTGGACATCATCAGTTCCTCCTGTGAGGACCGGTACTATAAGGGTTTGATCACTGGTTGAACAGCCTGATGCTCATCTTGGAGATATGCTGGAGGGAAGGGATCCATCCAGAGGGACCTTGACAACATTTGTAAGGTGGGCTGATGCCAACCTGATGAAGTTTAACCATGCCAAGTGCAAGGTCCTACACCTGGGTCGGAGCAATCCCAGGCACAGCTACAGGTTGGGCAGAGAAGAGATTCAGAGCAGCCCTGCGGAGAAGGACTTGGGGGTGTTGGTCGATGAGAAACTGAACATGAGCCGGCTGCAGTGTGCGCTCGCAGCCCAGAAAGCAACCGTATCCTGGGCTGCATCAAGAGGAGCGTGACCAGCAGGTCGAAGGAGGTGATCCTGCCCCTCTACTCTGCTCTCGGGAGACCTCACTTGGAGCATTGTGTGCAGTTCTGGTGTCCTCAACATAAAAAGGACATGGAACTGTTGGAACAAGTCCAGAGGAGGCCACGAGGATGATCAGGGACTGGAGCACCTCCCGTATGAAGACAGGCTGAGAAAGTTGGGGCTGTTCAGCCTGGAGAAGAGAAGCTGCGTGGAGACCTCAGAGCAGCTTCCAGTGTCTGAAGGGGGCTACAAGGATGCTGGGGATGGACTCTTCATCAGGGACTGCAGTGACAGGACAAGGGGTAACGGGTTCAAACTGAAACAGGGGAAGTTTGGATTGGATCTAAGGAAGAAATTCTTTACTGAGAGGGTGCTGAGGCACTGGAATGGGTTGCCCAGGGAGGTTGTGAATGCTCCATCCTTGGCGGTGTTCAAGGCCAGGTTGGATGAGGCCTTGGGTGCCATGGTTTAGTGTGGGGTGTCCCTTCCCATGGCAGGGGGGTTGGAACTGGATGATCTTAAGGTCCTTTCCAACCCTAACTAGTCTACGATTCTATGATTTCGGAGTAGGTTAAAATCTGTCATTGCCACTATTTGGCCCTGTGGATGGGCTGCAATGAAATAGTCATAAAAGTAGGAAGTAGAGACCATGGTTTCTTGGTGGTCACAGCCTGGCCATGTAGTCTGTTTCTTTAGAGTTTGGAAGCAAAATGAGCATTGAAGTAATGTAAAGATGCTGTACCTCTGTATTCTATACATTTATAACCATTTGTTCTATATACCAAAGACATGCCCTCAGTATGGCTCAGTCACAAGATCCTTCTCTTCAACACTGCATTAATTATTGTTGTCAGAGGTGCCTGGAAAACACACTGACAGGATGTCTTTCTGTTAGAAAATACAGATTCATTTACATCAAATCATTTCATGAGAACACATTAGGCTTTTCATAACCATTTGCTAAAGGAAAAAGCAGTGTAAATGATTCCAACTTTTATCTCTGACTTTACAGTATCTAAGAGTTCTGTTTGAACAGAATACAATGATTTCATGTCATTCATGTAGTTTTTTGACATTCACCCTGTCTACAATTACTTCAACTTTGGGTTAATTTTGCAGCAAAACTCTGTTGTTAGAATCAAAGCATTCTTGAGTTTTCAATGGCCACATGTCCCCAAAATGTGGAGCTTTCTGGCAAAGTCTCTTGGGACACTTGTTTGCTTGTGGGAGGGTACAGCTGCAGCCTCTGCTTACTGGCAAGCACCAGAAATGCAGGAGATGTAGCTCTCAACTTCCTCTTCTTACCACTGGCAATATTTAATCCTCTGGATTTGCAAGGAGAGTTCCTGCAAGAAGGGATGTTTTAAGCTGCTAGTCTGGAAATGACAGATAACCCAAAATCAGAGCATGGAGGATGAGCAGAGCCGGGTACCAGACTTACCCTGCATGAGTAGAGTGGGATAGCATTAAAGTGCTTTTCAGCTTCTGCAAGGCAACACACGTTTTCTGCAGGCAGGCAGAGATGGCACCAGAGCAGCTTTGCTGGCAGCTCTGAGCAAACACATTCCCCTTCCAGAAGGGAGACAGGACTGGGAGATGAGCTCCTCTTTGTTTTCCTGATCTACTTGCTGGGCTACTTTGCTCCTTCTCTGCTTCTACAGCTGCTGAATCCGCCCTGTGCCAACCTTGGAGGTGCTATGGGTCAGCTATCCAGGGACGTCTGCTATGAAAAACCTACCCAATATCTCTGGAAGTTGGGGATTCTGACATCTGAAGCAGCCTCTTTCTTTCCTGAGACAAGGTGCTGGAATTCAGATCCTTTAGCACTTCTCCAAAAGCAAAGATCATCATCCATCAGTTTTCCTCCTTCTCTTCCTTATTCCTTTTGTTTCCTCCATCCTGTTTTCTCTACTCAAGCCCCCTTTCCTCTTTTCGTCTTTTTCAATTCCTACAGTGTTTCTCAAGCTGTCTGTTAAGTGGCAGCAGCCTCTGGTACCCACACTGCTCAATGCAGGGGCTCATGGCAGCCACTCTTCCTAAAATCATTGCAGAGACAAGGAACCTTTATCTTTCTGAAGCATTCACATAGTCTCAGGAGGATGAGAACTGCTGGTTAAAACTGTGCTCTAAGCTCTTCCTTGGGAGCTCATTTCAAAGTCCCCCATGCAATTAATTCTGTTTTGTCACTGTAAAAATTTGGGACTCTGTTACCAGGCAAACATTATCCATGCTACAAACTTGGGTCTGATACCAAGAATTCAAAGGACGGAAGTTGGACTGTAGTAGGAGCTGATGGAAAGTAGAAGCTTTGTCCCAAATCTTCTTCTTTTCTTTCATGGTGCTTATTGAACTGGAATCTTCTGGGAGTTGCATGTAAGTGATAATACAGTCTAAAGGACTGAATGGAGCTCATCGCTAATGGGCTTGCAGATGATGGAGCAGTTGGAGACTGATGCTGCAGTTTGCTCAGCTACTATTTTCCCTCCTCCTCCTCTAGCCGGAAGAAGTTTTTGTACCTGCGCTTACTTCTACTCACAACTTCTACACTCACTATGTCTGCAGAGTTAAATGCAGCCTTTTCTCTCCTCCATGGAGAGCTGCAAAACCTGTTAATTGCATTTTAAACAGAGCCCTGCAATGTCTGGCAGGCACTCGCGGTGCTCACAGCTTCCCTGAGTCCAGCCAGATCAGAGGTGTTAGACTGGCTACTGAGCCAGCAGGCCAGAGCCATTTAAAGCGAGTCATGAAATGCCCTCCGGATCTTTCTCTCCCAGGTAGCTCATGTGGCTAGGTTAGGTAAACCTATTCTCCTAGCTTTTAGATAGCCCAAATCAAGCAAGATCATTACCACCATAATAGCAGGTTTCCTTATGATTGTCCATCTTCCTATAAAGTGGGGATAATCGCAAGGCTGAAAGGATGCAGGAAACTGAGAGCTCCCAATCCTTGAGTAACAGTTGCCTGATCAAACACAGCACGAGCCGTGTTTGATAGACTTGCAGTGAGAATGCCAGAAAGATTCTTGTAATGTGATCTCCTGTTTCACTCATAAATTCCCATTTACAAAAACATCGTTAAGGTGTGGGAGAAGTTTCAAGCAGCTCATTGAGGTATTGCCTAAAACACACAAGAGAATCTTATGGTGCAGTTTCCTCAGGAAACAACTTAACACAAAGCTGTAGATGAGAAAATTCTTACAATAGATGTAACATCTATTAGGAATGTTACAGTGGTCTTGGGGCTGTGTCCTCGACCACCTAAAGAAATGGCCCAGGATTAAAGCAAGTATCTGCTTCTGCATCTGATCTTACGCTGTGTGCTCCTGGAATATCTGATGGGGCTTTGGCAGTGTATGCATGGGTAACCCATTAGTGTAAGTAGGAGGAAGTTAGTGAGTCATAGACACAGATTTACTTCAGGCAATGTTGCCCTGGGTTGTACGAATGTGGTATTGTGCATTACAAAGATTTCATTTCTTTAACTTCAGAGGCTTTGGGGCATTCATCTTTTAAAAGCCTCCTTTGGTAGCATTACATATTTACTGCACATTTCTGACACTTCGGGCTACGGATTGCTATAGACAGATCTATTCTCTTAATGCCTTGGGCTTTATCCGAAAGCTGCAAAGGAAAAAGGAAACTTTCCACTAAATATAGAGCCACACTCACTCTTTCAAATTCTTTTCACACATGCTGATTTTCAACTTGTTGCTAGCTCATTTAATTGCATTCACAAGCTGCCCCCCCTGCCTTTTCCCTTCTCACTACAGCAAAATACAGCACCTGGGTGCTTTCTTTTGCCTGCTCTTTTTTCTTCACACAGAAGATGGATGACCAGAAGAGAAACTTCACAAAGTGCATTGTTCAGGCTTTATTTTCAGATTGCTAAGAAACACAAACCAGTTGATGGAGCGGGGTCAGGTTACAAGAGTTTTTCTGCCTCTCTTCCTTTAAATCATACAATCAAAGAATGGTTTGAGTTGGAAGGGACCTTAAGATCACCCAGTTCCAACCCGCTCTTACCTTTTGTAGCACCTTTTGTAAGAACAAAACTGTGCTTGGGGCTTTAAAAGAACTGGAAGCACCCCTTCCCCAGACCCCTCTTCTACTACAGATTATGTCTTTGCAGCTCTTTACTTCAACTCTGAGCAAGTCCTAAGGGAGAGGCACTTGGGTCTGACTCAGACCTGCTTGGATTCCATTTTCAGCTCTTCCTTCACAACAGGAAGGTATGGTACCATTTTTCAACTACGAGCCAAATATCCTTGATGGTGACTGCTAGGATAACTGTCTATTCGTTCATTTTCATATTAGCTTGTGAATGGGAGACCACTGCATTCAGGAATAAGTGAACAGTGACCATCACCCATTTCTGTTTCCGAAACTGAAGCGTGGGGCTCTGAAATGCCCAGCTCCTTTCTGTGGTCTCTATGCATAGTCTCTGCTGGGGTGTTGCTGGTAAGTGGAAGAGCATGAAGTATGGCTGTATCTCTGAGAGCTGTGTTTGCAGAGAGGAGAGGATTAGGTAGTTAAGATGTGACTGTTAATTCAGAGAATTGATATTTGTAGGATTTGGCTGGTGTAACCACAATAACTAAGAAATGTTAACAAAAAAACCCTGAAAATCAAGCTGCTGATGCCAGCAAACCTCCTAGCATGGATAGTGCTGTATTGGCAACAGACCACTTTTGTCAGCTCAACTCATGGCACTTGGGGGCATTTTGTAATGAAGCTGGCAACTGCCATGCGCTGCACCTACATGAGGAGAGTCTGACAGTGTAGTTATGCCAGAGAGGATCTCTGTTGTACACTGGCCATTAACAGCTTCCTGGGGCTGTTCTGATCTTCGAGTGTTTACTACTATTTACAGCCATGCAGCATGTTCCTCATGAGTGGATTACTCAGCTTTAGCTCAGCATGCTCGCAGGCCATCATTTGGCCTGTTTCCTCTGCAGCTGCTAAAGCAGGACAAGGCAACAAGCACATTGTGAACGTCACCCTCTGCAAACCTCCCCACAGGAGCTGTGTCTATTCAAAGCAGCACACTCATGTCAAAGGGCTGCCCCATAACTTGGCAGTTCTAGGCTGTGGAGCAAGTCATTGGAGCTGTAACCACTTCAGGCTACATGAAAAGGGTCAAGGCTATTGTTGGTTTCTGTCTGACCTCAGTGTTGGGGAGTACGTGGAGGCAGCATCCCCAGCAGCAGTCACCACTGCTTGCGTGGTCTTGAAAAAGTCTCCTTTGTCTTCCTTGTGAATACCCAAACTTGTGCCATCAGCTTCAGTCCTTCCTATCCAAGCTGCAGGAGGTAGGGTAGCAAACGTCAGTCTGTCCTCCTTGAGGAGACCTTAGAAGAGACTTTCTCCACGCCTCAATTCCTGTTAGCTCTCTCCAAACTCTCCCGCAAACTCCCTGCTCAGTATCAGTGCGTAAAAATTGATGGTGACTGCTCCCATTTATGGTCCATTTTGCAGTTACTTGCCATAATTTTTAGTGCTTGCTGGAAGTCACCCATGGGAACATTCATCTCTCATTTTTTGCCCAGTAATTATTTGCTTAAGCAATTAAGTACCCCAGCAGTTCCGCACCTCAAATCCTGTGTTTAGCTCTGGTCCCCCCACTACAAGAGAGACATTGAGGTACTGGAGCGGGGCCGGAGAAGGCCAACAGAGCTGGTTCAGGGCCTGGAGCACAGTGTGATGGGGAACGGCTGAGGGACCTGGGGGGTTCAGCCTGGAGAAGAGAAGGCTCAGGAGGGACCTGATCGCTCCCTGCAACTGCCTGACAGGAGGATGGAGCCAGGAGGGGCTGGGCTCTGCTCCCAAGTAATAGGATGAGATGAAATGCCTTCAAGTTACACCAGGGGAGGTTTAGATTGGATTGGATGTCACTGAAAGGGTTGTCAAGCAATGGAACAGGCTGCCAAGGGCAGTGGTGGAGTCTCCATCTCTAGAGGGATTTGAAAGACGTCTGAATGTGGCATTTAGTGACATGGTGGGGTAGTGGCAGTGCTGGGGTAACGGTTGGACTTGATGACCTTAAAGGTGTTTTCTACCCTAAATGATTCTGTGACTATAATGCAGCCATGTTAGGGACAAGAATAATGATTCAGCAGTTCAATAATTATCCTTTTTTATGCAACACCACTGTTACTAGAGGGAATTTTTCATCCAATTTATCACACCATGCCTGGAAACATAAATGACCCCAGCTCTTTAACATGAAAAGTCTGTCTGAGCCTTTGCCACCCTTATCAGATGTGTTAACAGCTGTGGTCTGAAAGCTGCTGTGATCATGGAATTCTTCCAGGCGTTCCTGGAGCATGACTGTGACCAACGCCACCGCCTTGGTCTTTGAGAAACCTGAAAATGCTTTTTCAGCCACTGTAAAAGCCCTTTGCTCAGCATCACCTTCCTGCCACCTAACGATCTTCCTTGAAAAATGTGATTCCCATTTCCTTCCAGCTTTACAACAGAGTTCACAATCCTCATTGCAAATGCTTGGTCTACTTAAATCCAGCAAGCATCTGAGACCTCTGAGGAGAAGCAGATCTGCAGCTCTGCTGCCAGCTATGCAGGGAAGCAGCTGGCTAATAGCAGATGAAAGGACCATGTGGGAAGGAGGTGCCAATGTTTGAAGTGAGCTGGCATCGTGTCTTTTACTACATCTCTCCCCAGATCTAATGAGAAGTTGTAATGAACTTGGGTCAGACTTATATTCTAATATATTTCATTTACCAGTCATGGCATGGTGGCCAGAAATGGTAGGGAACCTGAGAGGAGATGTGGTCAGATCGGAGAGTGTTAAAGGTCTAAATGTAGTGGTTTCTCTGTTTCAAGTCAGATGTGCAGTCATGATGGAGACTTGATGTCAGAGAAATGCATATGGGACAGTTTTAATGTAAGAACATCCAGGATTGGGAGCAGGGTCTCTATGGCAAGAAGGAGCAATTCTCAGACTGGAGCTCTGGTTAGGTGCAGCTTCCAGACTGCATGAGAACACATGGAAGACTCCAGAAAAAGCCATTATATATCATAACTGGTACACCACCACAGCAAGCAAGCTTGGGTATCCCTGCTGCAGCTTGCATTGGAGATGTTCCCTGGATACATGGAGCCATGCATAAAAACAGGCTTCCACCCCATGGAGTTGTTTGCAGGCTCAAGGCTGGAGTAACTCACTTGGAGCACTGGGACTGTCTTCTTTGTGCTGTCTCTTCCATGAATTGGGATCTTTGGACTGAAGAGCTGTGCCTGTTTAACAAGGCAAATTGTATTATGGATATTTTCCACACCGTTTTTCTAAAACCCATGTCTCAAATGCATAAGCTAATCTCCTGTATATTTAAAGTGCTCAGCAATGATTTAAGAGGGCAGCAATTACTTGACATGTCTCTTTGAAGTCTAAACAGCACGATATGCTGGTGTTTTCAGTCTGATCCAGAGTGCATCATGAGCAGAAAACCTAGTTTTGATGGCTACCAGCTGCAGAAGGCGCCTCAGGACCAGTTCAAGCTGCAGGCTAACATACAATCGTCCAGCCACTGGCTGCTCATGCGAGGGCTTGAAGCTGACAGAGGAGGACGGCTGGATTACTGGTTGGTATTCTGTGTGCAGACTGAGTGAGAAGGGGGAGTGAGGGAGCAGACTTGGGTATGGAGCTCATCTGGTGTAAACCTTTCCCCTGTGTATAGTTTACAAGCACTGCTGTAGGGGGATTGCACTTTCCCCATTTATGCCTACATTAGGCTATCATACTGGTGATTCAGTCCGGGGCTTGAGAAATCGTTATTCTAAGAGGCAATTATGTTAAACCTTTATGAGAGTATTCAAAACAGTCTAGGGTCTTTGGCAAGTCCGTTCAGACAGGGAAAGGCATTTGAAGTCTGACAAAATCATTTTCCCTTGTAACCAGGCTGCAAGTGCCAGATGGGCAAGCCAGATAACTAAGGGGCGGAGAGGAGGTTTGTTGAAAGGTGAACAGTGTCTTGAGATTGAAGCATTATTGGGCTTGGTGATTTGGTAGCAGTTTGTAAAGTTTCTGTGTGACTTTGGATAAATGACTTGAGATCTTGAGTGCCTGAAATCTTTGCCAAATCAGTTCTATCCAAAGAGCTGGAATTGTATATCCCCTCTTCCCGTATGGTCAATGGAGAGTGTCAGATGTTTCCACTAACAATAGGGAGTGTGACTTTCAGCTAACATAGTAAAATACAGCAAACTGTTCTAACTTGCTAACACATAGGGAGTAAGGAACGTCCGGCTGATGGAGGAAGGAACATTGTGGGACTAATGCTAGCCTTCTAGATAACAGAGACTGCAACAGTGCAAAAGCAAGGACATACTACTGCTAACTCAGCACTAGGACTATTTCCTTCTGCTTTGCACATGGATCACTTGTGCCTTCTCTTCCTGTTACCTTGATTGTGTTCTAGGGCCTTACCATTCAGGGTCTTACAAAGCATAGCCAGCATGTTCTTTCCTCACTCTGCCTGCTCTCATTACTCTGCTAAGTAGTAGCTGCTCATCATCAGCCTTCTGCTTCTCTAGTTTCTTTGCAGGCTTGTCTCCATGTGCAAGGCATACCACTTTGGTAGTAGTAGCAAAAGGGCTGGTGGTGGAATTTGTCTTCCTAGGGCTGGGAGTACCTGAGTCAGTTATCTAGGGTATTTTCCAGAGCTAATTTGGACGTCGAGAACTGAGAACTGAGCTTATTTTTGATATCTACCTTAGAATGCTGTGTCCAGGAATTACTGGACTTTGACATGGATGGCATCTAAACTTAATGGAGAGAAATGTGAGCCTCAGCATGAAGACAGCTGCACTGGTACAGAAGCCTTTTAAATTGGAGGAGTTGCTGGGATGTAGGAATAAGATTTACTGGGAATGTGCCCTTTCTTGTTGAAATAATTGACAAACTAGGTCAGTGGCTCCCATGCTAAATTGTGATACTAGGGAAATTATTGCTCTTCCAAGTGTCATTAGGTTCAGTTTCATAGGTCTGAAATAGGTGGCAAGGCTGAATTCTGCCTAATACTTGGAAGTCAATTGCGTGGCTCAAGAGGTGTCCCTGGATATTTATATGTGATCTCTGAGAGTTCTGGTTGAAGCCACAATTCCCTAGTCTTGGCGACCAATCTGGGAAGCTTAGCAACCTCCCTAGGCACTCCAGGCACCACAAGAATAGGACAGAGACCCATGGATATGAGGCAGATGATCACCAAAGTTCTTGGAGTGGCATACTCGAGCTGTCACCCCATTGTGTTCCTCTCCAAAGCCATCTGTGTTTGCAACCCTTTTAAGGACGTGCACTGCAATGAAACCATATGTGTTTTCATTTGGGAAGACAGCTTGTGGTGAAAAGAGACGGGTTATAACAAGACAGGCAGATGGCAAATTTACTGCAATATCATGATTACTGTACTTCAAAGAGATAATCAATAATCAGGCAATTAGGTTCTTGTTAAATCAGAAGCAGATTCGAAGACGTTGAGGAAGATGCATTTTCAAAGCATCCTTCTGAGATTCAGGGATGGAGATTCTCCTTAGCAAAGAAAAATACCTGCAGGAACCTTCTAAGGATCACTTAATACATACCTCTTAACCACACTAATTGTTCACAGAAGTAGCTGGGGGCAATATGGTAGCATTTTATGAACTATAACTTTACTGCATTTCAAAATGAATGTTTCCATTTCTATGGTTTCTTTCTTCTCATTTTCTTCCTTTTTTATTTTCTTTTGGTAAGACTCCTTATTTTTTAATTTTTAGAGTTTTCTGGATAATATTCACCAAAATCTGAACTAAAATGAGATTTCTTACTTTAAGGTATGATTTAAAAGTAAGAGACAAAGCTTGGCTTAAAAGAGATAACCCATTCTTGAGCATAAAACATGCCTGTCTGGTAGGTTTCTTGATTTCAAAGAGTTAAATATGGATTCGTATGAATATGACACGAGTATGATACGGATTTCAAAGAGGTTAGGAAAAGAGAATATTACTGGATGTGGCTCCTTATTTTTTGGTGTGCCAACTTCCACTTCCACAAAGTGAATTCATTGAACCCAATGTGGGTTCAGTCTAACCAAACAGTGATTAGTCTTGTCTAAATTCCTTCTCAACAACACAGAAAGAAAGGAGAGGGGAGGTTGCAGTTGTAGTTGAACTACTTCTATAGCATTGAATCATCAGGGCTGGAACACCCCACCAGGCCTATCTGACTCTGGTGATAAGAGACAAGCAGAAGTGCTGATATCCTTACAGCCAATTTATGTATGGCCACTCTGCTTTTGATTCTTGTCTGTTGTGTGTGCATAAATATATATGTAAACATATAATGTGGATATATACATACACACATGCATATACATGCCTGCATATGCACACTTGTCACACAGCTACATGTAGGTTTGTGCTGGAGCAGCCTTTGAGAAACTTGACAATGAAATGTCCTGAATGACCACGGTGGGGTTGCACTGGTGGTATTTAGTTGTGCTCTTACTCAAACCCTTGAAACAGAACTTGAGTCATGAACCTAAACAGCACTTGAGTGTCTTATAAAGACCCTTCAAATAATTTATAAGAGCGCAGATTTTGTTCTTTTTTATGCTAATGTGATATAGCTCGATTTTGTTGTATTTTTTCCTGAAGTGATTGACTGGTTTATAATTACTTTCTGATGCAGAGCCAGTGAAAACTGATTGACATCCCAAAAATTGTTTGATGGCATTACTTAATACTGACTTCAGCTTTCTGAGATGAGACTAAGCTTTGTGCAAGCTAAGTAGGGTTGTTCTTTTGCTTTACTGGTGCCCTGTAATTAAGAAGAGAGATTGCGCACTATACTCTTAAAGTTCATATGATGGAGATAGCTTGGGTTTAGAACACTGTCTTTACTGCTTCTGATGAAATAGAATATAGGGGTTTATTTGCTGTGTGTATTTATATTGTTTTTCCTGAGAAAGAAAGACAGGGTGTTGGGATTTGGCTCCCATTGCAGGAAGACACAGCACCTTGATAACTTTCACACAGCAGCTTTTCCAACTAGATTACCCCATTGCTGACAAGGCTTTTGCTCTGTATCAATGTATGTTCCACAATAAGCTGTCTTGCATCTGCCATTGGAGTTCAGCTTGCACTTTTATGAAATGCTTAATACACCAGTCATAAAACACGTTAACCCTCTTACTCCAATTATACACACAGTAGGTGCATTATTGATAAAGCAAACGAGTGGTGAACTTTGCATCCCCAAAGCAACCCCTTTTCTTGTAGTGTGCCTGGTGATGTGTGCTCTCACTGAGATAGGAGTTGTCTGTTTAAAGGTAACTCCGCAGGCAGAGTATGCGTTGCTCTTGTGTCTCTAAAAAGCAATTCAGGGAGAGACTGTCATGGTTTAAGCATTGCATCAGGGGCTTCCCAGGTTCGGTGTCAGCTACAGCAAAGCTTGGTATCACCAACTGTGTGTAAAGTGGGTTGGAAACTTCAGCCCGAAACTGCAAGCTCATGAAGGTGAATCCCTTCAGGCAAAGATGCTGATTTTGCTAACAGTGATAAAGAGCGATCTCTTTTCCTTAACGTAACCTTACCCTTTTATGGGACAGCTCTCTGCTTTTCACTTGCAATATGTTTGGAGGGGAGGAGTGAATGTGCACTTGTAAATTGAAGTACTGAACAGTCAAAGCTTTAATCCAAATGTTTTGATATTTTAACTTGCACTTTTCTTCCAAAGCTTTTCAGTTTAGTCTTGCTTTCTAAATCCTTATTTAAATACATGTTAAAAAGGAGGAAAAATTCGCAAGTTTGCAGAAGAACAAATCATATAAAATCTAAACTTTTCATTTGACATTTTTATAATTATTATTATTCTTTCTGAAGTACTGAACAGTTTTGCTTTTGTTTCATATGGGAACAGTGTAAAGATTACCAGGAAGTTTTCTCCTCTATTTGCTGCATGAAGTTGGTATCCTCTGTTGAAGCATGTAAAGGTGAAGGTGCTTTTTCTTCCTTGGCATGCACAAAGGGCAGTGTTTGCAGGAGGTCCATAGAGTAGTGTCACAGTGAGAGGAGTCACATCCCAGTGACCAGCCCTGCAGTGCTGGGTTTCCTTGCAAGAAGGGCCCAGGACAAGCTGCTCTTTGACTACATAGAATCATAAAATAGTTAGGGTTGGAAAGGACTTAAGATCATCTAGTTCCAACCCCCCTGCCATGGGCAGGGACACTTCACGCTAAAGAAGGCAATATAAGTAAGATCCATCTATAACCTCTGTCTGTCTGAAAGAGAAGTGTGTAGAGCACTCATAGGCACATTTCATGGCTCATCCTTCATCCCTGTATCCCTGCTTTCAGGTGACACACATGTGCTCAACAACGTGCAGATATGACTGGTGTGCTTTAGACACCCAGGGGAATCCTTGAGGGATTTAGCACCATGAATATTCATCTTCTTCTCAGCAGGCCTAGGCTACTGGTTTCCATAGTGACTGCACAAAGGCAGGGGACCCGCAGGTTGCTCAGCTGTGTTTGGTTCTTGCTAGGTTTGTCCAATCATTCTGATACTTCCCAGCCAGCTGTGATTTTCCAGAGCAAGCCTTTCCTTCCTCATTGCCCTTCTCTGAATGTTTGACCCAGGAACTGCTTATATGCACAGCCTCATCTATCTGAGTGATACAGGACTCCTGCTAACACGATCCTCAAGCCTGTAAGAAGGCTTCTATGCATACCTGGTTCTTATCATCCTTGTGTGTATGCCAAGATGTTACTGTCGCTTTTGGGTAGGCAGCAGTTCTGTTGCAAACCTTTCTCTTGTCTGTGCGAGTGGCCTGGAGCTGCCTTTGTGTTGACTGCTCTCCATGCTGGAAGTGCTTCAGGTGTCTTTGTAAATGCCTCTACCTCCCTGCAAAAATCCAAAGTTAAGGAGAGCTCTAAAGGGGTAGATGTTGAAGGGGTGTCTGTTTGCCTAGTGCTCGCTGTGACAGCTTCAGAAACTGTAAGAATGGGCCTAGAGGAACCTGTATTTATTTACAGAGCTTGTGTTTCTTCAGATGCATCACCCTTTTCCTTGTAAGGCTCCTTACATTCATTGGGCACAAATGAACCTAACACATGGGTAGTTTCTTTAATAGTGGAATGGGTATTAACTAATGAACTGGCACTGAATTAGAGGTGTTACACTGATGGTTACTGTCTCTGAGTGATGTTCCTGTTTTAGATGTCTGCTTTAATTATCTCCTTGTTCTTTTGTTTCTGTCGGCTTCGTCTGTAGTCAATGGAGCCTAAGCTGACATGTTTGGGTGTTTCCTGCAAGGGAGGAAGAAGCGAGACTGAGAAGCCGACCAGTTTCTCTGAGGCAGTTGCCTGATCCCGTTTCAAGCAGACGTAGCCAGCTATATGCCTTTTCTCCAATAGAAAAGCCTATTTTGTGTTGAATAAAAAAATTCCTATAATAAAATATTTCATAAATGCAGATGTTCATATAAGCCCCTTCTGACATTTAACTTTTCCAGCATTTGTATTGTGCTTTTTTCCTCTTTCTATTATCTTCTATTTCATTGTTTGTCAATAGTATACCTGAACAGATGCTACTATTAATGAATATGCAACACAACTACTTAAAAAGTGTATAATACTTCAGATAAGTGCAGCAGTTACTTAGCACTGATTGAAAATCTCATCTTTTCTACATCCAAATATCTCCTGTTTATACTGCAGAGTGTCAAACTGATTTCATCAGGCTGCAGACACTTTCATCTAGAAAGAGATGAGACCTTTCAATCAGTGCTGAATAGCAGCAGCTCTTAATGATGTGAAAAAGCCATAAAACCCAGACTACATTAACTCTTATATGACGTCATGTGGGTGCTGTTTGGAGCGGTGTTTTTCACGAAATAATGGGGAAATAATAAAACTAATAAAAACTGGGACATAATTCCTTTTCTGAAACTAGGGAATATTTTTAGAAAGCTGATATCTCGCAGAATTTCTGTTTAATGAAGTATTATATCTTGAAAATGAAAATTGTCAAACGTTAATTTCTGGTGAAATAGGAATGCTGAACTTGGTTAAGACTCTTCTCAGATTCTCTAGCCTCGTTTTCTAAGGAAATGAGGCTGATGTGTTTGGGCTGCCTGTGCACACGTCTGTTTCTTTCCATTAGTGTGTTTTGAACCCATCAGTCAAGTTCAGGTGGATTTGGCAAGGAACTGGAGGTCTTGAAGATAATAAATGTCCTATGGATTTTGTGAAAATCAGAAGTTAAGTAAAGGCAAGAGATCCCATAAGTGTCTTCCCTGAGGAGAGAGCAATGACATGAATTCATAAGAGGAGTCTTAAGCGGAAAAAGCTTTCATGAAGGTATGTTCCGTAGCTGTTAGAAGGTTCTGCTTGTAGGACTCCCATTCATAGCGAGTCAGGCTTATATCATTCCTTTGCTTGTGAAATGGTTTTATGCTGGAATTGAATTGTGTGGGAAGGGATTCAACTCATCCCACTTTAGATACGAGCACAAGGCATCTGCATCAGAACAATGCTGGTTTCAGAGTTAGTGGAAATAGGCACTACCAAATCCAATAATTCTTCGAACCTTCCATGGATGTATAATTAAGGAGAAGGTGACAACATTAAAATACAGATTTGCAAGTCTTGGTACATCCTATGAAAGGTTTTAGTCCTCTGAACTAATAAATGTTCAGGTCCTTCTAAATTAAGACACCCTATTTGCTTCCAGTTTCATAGATCATAGAATGGTTTGGGCTGGAAGGGACCTTAAAAGATCATTTCATTCCACCCTCCCTGTTGTGAGCAGGGATACCTGGTGCCATCTGATAGCACACCTCAACAAAACTCACCCATGGTTCTAAAGCGCAGCTTCAGATCCTAAGCCCAGCGTGAGATTTGGTTATCAGACTCCTACAGGCACTAATGAGCAAAAGCCCGAAGCTGGGTCCTGCTCTCTTCCAGCTCATTCAGGGGATCCTGCTCATAGGAGCTGCTCTCTTGTTTCACCAGAACTGCTCTCTAAGAGCTCACTTCTCACAGGTTGCCTGACTAGACCTGAGCTATTCAAACATATGGGCCAAAATAATTCCATTGAAGCAATATTCTATAAGAAAAATACTTACAGGAGAATTATTCCTTCTCTGTATAGGAAGAAGCAGGCCAAGCACGGTTTAGAATATATGCACTGAACTTCTCTTGTACTGGGATTAAAGTAAATGTGGAAAGCTTTAAATTTCAGGATAGGAATCCCACCTTTTCAGAAGGTTTACTTCCAAAACCCCAGTTTTGCCAGTCTGGCTGTGGGGAAACAGACACTGCTTCTCATCTACCTGTGGACAGAGACACTCAGGAGTGGATTACACAGTGTGATGCTACAGACCTCCATCCCCCACAAGTGTTAATGTCAAGCCATATGTAAGAACATTGGATCAACCTATAAATACAACAGCTATCCAAATGATGGATATAGCATGTATTCCTAATTTGCAGTCCTTCAGGATGGAGACATTAATGTGAATGATAACTAACCTTCAGGGGAAGGATCTGTATTCTGCAAGTGGAAACAGCAAGCAGCGGAGCACTTGGCTGGTCAGTCAGGGTGTGAGTAGCTGCAGCTCCTTTACATGTCTGAGGGCACAGGAGGGTTTGAGGGGGGGACTGGGCATGCATGTGTGAAGCTACTTTGCACTTTGCCATGTCTCTTCTCAAAAGTGACTTTATGCATTCAACAACTGGAGAAGCATTTCCCGCCTCAGCAGGGCTTTAAGGTTATCTCTTGTGAGCAGCTACTGCATCCGTGGAGCATGGGTGATGGTAATTCAAAGTGACAGGAGAGTCTTCTAGCCCACGGCATTGTCAGCAAGCCAAACTGCTCAGAGATGACAACCCTGCTTCCTCAACAGGCTCCGAGCTGTCGCTCCCCATTTGGGTTAAACCAGTGAGGGCTCTGATGAACCGATTTCAGGGAAAACACATAAACTGCAACCAGGGCAAAGGGCACAGTGGAAGCGAGGTTTGATTCTGAAAAGACTCCGAGGTGTGAAGGGGATGAGGAAGGTTGGTAAGCCAAAACCAGGGCAGAACGCTGGTTCAGGTCATCGATCTAACTCACCTGGAGCTGATGATGGCGGTTATAGCATTGGGATGCTCACTGGAAGGTGAAGGAGTAGCAAGAGATTGTTGTGCTTCTCTTAATCTCTGGTAAGGGCCACTTGCTATCTCAAGGCACATACTCACTGTAGTGCTCTTCCTAAGAGGTTTCAGCAGCTCTAAGATGGGCCTCCTCTTCTAGAGCAATAATAAACCCAGAGCATCTATCTACACTCAGGTTGTTCAGGCTTCTGAGACCACTTGTCCAGCCTCTTTCACTGTCTGTATTGCGGCAAATACGCTTCTAGATGTGTACTTACCTAAATTGACTGGTTTGCCTTTTGGAGAGAAAGAAGCCAGGCTTGGCACAGAGTCACATAGAAGGAAGCCTATGCCAGGTGTAGGGTTGTATAAAAGGGGCAATCTTGTCTGGTTTTGGGTGTGAAATAGGGAAGATACATCCCTGCAATGCAAGGTGTAGCCTTTATAACTTTGATATGGCTTTGATCATGGGCAGCTTTACTTCTGGGGGACATTTCCACAAGGAAAAGGCTGGGTATAAAACCAAGTTTATTCCCCTAAGGTAAGATCTTCCTCTGGGAATGCCGCACAAAGATGTGAACTTGTGTCAGAACTGGAATGGTAACAGCAGGGTTACATAAATGTCCAAATAGCTGTCAGCAGGATAACAAGGAGGGGGAGAAGTCTCTTGGATATTCACTTTTAATGCACAGATATCAGGTGTTTGTTTGCTACTCCGTGTTCATCATCTTCCTGACGCTTGAAACAATGGTGTTTTAGATTTTGAGTAATAAATAGCTTTACTTAAATTTGACACGTGCTAAAGGGGATTTTGAGTAACTAGCCAATGCTCATGTAGTCAGAGCAGCTCAGAGTAAAGATTATGTGTTTCCATAGAGCAGATGTGTGCATTCAGTGAGTCACATTGCAGGCAACCCTGTTTAAAACCCACCTTACTGATCAAATTCAAATGTCAATAGTATTTGAACAGAGCACGTTGAACTGTTTTCTTCCAGTATCTTGAATTTCCTACATCCAGCATTACCTGAGGTAAAATGGTCTCTGTTAGGAAAAAGACCCATGAATAAGAAAGAAGAGTGTGTGAAGCTCTTTGCTGGATGTTCTGCAGGAGTCCTGCTGGGGTCAAACTTCACATTCTTCATGTAGCTGGAAATCTTGTTTGGCTTGAGACAATCCTCTGGTTTGTGTGTTTGTTCAGGGAGTGTCTGGCTCTTTGGGAATCACTTAATACGAAGTTTAATGCAGCCATTTCAGAGACTGACATAGTCACAAAGACTGATGTGTGGAGACAGGCTGCCCTCACCCTGCATTCCACAAAGCAAGGTCAAACACAGAATCATAGAATAGTTTGGGTTGGAAAGGACCTTAAGATCATCCAGTTCCAACCCCCCTGCCATGGGCAAGGACACCCCACACTAAACCATGCCACCCAAGGCCTCATCCAACCTGGCCTTTAACACCGCCAAGGATGGAGCATTCACAACTTCCCTGGGCAACCCATTCCAGTGCCTCAGCACCCTCACAGTAAAGAACTTCCTCCTTATATCCAATCTAAACTTCCCCTGTTTAAGTTTGAACCCGTTACCCCTTGTCCTGTCCCTACAGTCCCTGATGAAGAGTCCATCCCCAGCATCCTTGTAGCCCCCTTCAGACACTGGAAGCTGCTCTGAGGTCTCCACGCAGCCTTCTCTTCTCCAGGCTGAACAGCCCCAACTTTCTCAGCCTGTCTTTGTATAGGACCTGCTCCAGTCCCTGATCATCCTCGAGGCTTCCTCTGGACTTGTTCCAACAGTTCCATGTCCTTTTGATGTTGAGGACACCAGAACTGCACACAATGCTCCAAGTGAGGTCTCACGAGAGCAGAGTAGAGGGGCAGGATCACCTCCTTCGACCTGCTGGTCACGCTCCTCTTGATGCAGCCCAGGATACGGTTGCTTTCTGGGCTGCGAGCGCACACTGCAGCCGGCTCATGTTCATTTTCTCATCGACCAACACCCCCAAGTCCTTCTCTGCAGGGCTGCTCTGAATCTCTTCTCTGCCCAACCTGTAGCTGTGCCTGGGATTGCTCCGACCCAGGTGCAGGACCTTGCACTTGGCATGGTTAAACTTCATCAGGTTGGCATCAGCCCACCTCACAAGCGTGTCGAGGTCCCTCTGGATGGCATCCCTTCCCTCCGGCGTATCAACCGAACCACACAGCTTGGTGTCATCGGCAAACTTGCTGAGGGCGCACTCAAATCCCACTGTCCATGGCACCGACAAAGATGTTGAACAAGACCAGTCCCAACACCGATCATACTACATGAAACCACAGAGCATGAAAACTCCTGTGGATCTGAGGATTGCCCGAGATGTCTGGGGCATTTATGTGGGTTCATCCTTGCAGGAATATGAGCACTGTTACTTGTCACATTTCCCTGCCTCAGCTTGCTGTGCTGCAACTTCTTAATTAGTCCTTCGCAAAGCGCTTTGAGATGTTCAGATGAAAGGTAGCATAGAAGTCCAAAGGATGTAGAACATCCATTACCAGCTGAGAGCTCCATGAAGAGTCGGAGAATGTTGAAAGGAGTCCTGCCAGTTAATTTACACTTAAACAGAAGGGTTTGTTTTTCTGAACATTAAAAACACAAAGAAGCCAAACCAAAATCAAACAGGTTTGAGACCACCTGGATAAAATGCTGCCTTTCTAGTTGGTATTTGTTCAGGTTTGCTAATCAAAGCATTAAGACTTGAAAATGTAGTGATTGTATGATTCTCATGAATAATGCACCTAAAATATGGGAAGACTCTTTTGCTTCTGGGAAAGCCAGGTAAAATAAATCTGTGGTGAAACTGACTGTGCCTAGGGAATACAAACCAGTTTGTCTGCTTTGGGCTAAAATACACGATGCAACCAGACAACTTAACTCAGAAAAATATCATTAGACTTTTGTAGATGGGCTTGTGTGGTGCTGCTTAAAGGTGGCGAAGGAGAAAGGAGTGGCAGACTAGAGGCAACAGAAAGAACTGGAGTTCAAAACCCCAATTACAAAAAGCCTTTGCTGTCCCTCACTATCAGCAGAGATCTGTTGTTGCCCATTCTTGCAGAGGAAAATCTACCAAGTCTACAAGCGTAAAACAACGATGAATGTGGGGGAAGGAGGGGAGGATACATTAATTTTTTGATTCTTTCTCCTGGAAAACAAGAAAATCTCATCTGAAGCCTCTAGCTTAAAATGAATTCTATTTGTCAGTAAATATTCAATCTGGCAATAAGGATGTGCCTCTTCCCCAATGTTTTGTATCCACTGGTTCTGCTCACCTCCTAATGCTGAATGATTTGTGCATATATTCTCAAAACTTCCCTGGTGTTTTTCATGACAAGGCAGTGATTTCTCATGGAATTTCTTTGCTGAATTACTCTTGAAGCCTCTCTGGCTTTGCAAAGTCTCTTATCTCTAAAGAAATCACAGGATGGAAGAGAAGGGCTTTGTTGTTTCTTTATGCATTAACTTGTCTTTGATAGATTTTCACGACAGGCTCAACCTTTGCCTGTTGCTGTCTTCAGGGCTGTTGTTATCAGCTGGAAACCATGAGGAGATGTATGTTGTATATGGGAGAACGGGAAAGGCTGAAAGCCATGCAAACACACTTTACAGATAGAGCAGCAAACAGATGGGCTGAGCAGCTTCAAAGAAAGCAATGCACAGCCCATCTCATTGCCAGAATTAAACAAGGGAAACATCTAGATTCTCTCTGACTCAGAATGGCAGAAAATAATGTCTGGACACTCCGCAAGTCCTTTTGTCCTGAATTCAGATATTCAGACTTTCACATCAGGTCATAATCACAGCAGAGTCTGATCATGAAATTCTGATGTGAGGAATTGCTGACCTCAGCTCCCCTCTGCCCAGTGGCCAAAGGAAAGAGTTACGTTCTGCTTCCAGGTATGTCTCATTGAACTACCTTTCTCCTCTGCTGGGTCAGCTCCTGTATCTGTAGCACACACGATGCTATGCTCAGTGGCATTTTCCATCTGGTTTTCCAGGAAAGTCTTGTGAGTATCCATCCATCAGCTCTGACCTGAAGTCTGGTAGTGATCAGCTCCTAAAAAAGAGATGTACTTGCTCTGAGGCATTTGTGAAGTTGAATAAGAGAGGAAAGAGCAAACGTCTCTGCCTCTGCAAGAGCAAACGGTTGCTCCCAAAAGAGATTTGAATGACCTGACAGTATGCGCCCAGAGTATGGTTGCTGTTATTGCATCCTAGGAGGGGAGAAGCAGTTCCCAAACTAGGGCCTAATTCTTATCTGGATTTTAGACAGTCTCTGATCCTACAGGTTGCAGATGCTGTATTCAGGTGTGGTTTTTAAAGCAGGGTGGCCTGTCCACTTGGAACATTACACTGGCTTTAGAGAGCTGTTACCACTGCTCCTCTGGGCTGCTTCCAATCAGGTACCACTTCTATAACCCCCCAATTAAGTTGTAGGTGCTCCGAGGCAGGAATAAAGCCGGTTAAAGGGTCCCCGTCAGCTCTAGTAATGCTCATTAATCAGAAGTGGTTCCAGGATTTGCTGACCCTTCCGTAGAAATATGATATATGACTTGGGTAAGATGTGCAGGCACAAAGGTCCCAGAAGCCATCTAAAGCCCTCAGTTATTTTCATCTATCCCACCTTAATGCTGGGAAAAAACTTACTGAAGCACATAATGCATTTCCTTCTCCTGCACGCAAGCTTTGATTCTTTATGGATTTTTCTCCATCACAATACCCTTTCTAGAGGGAATTCTTCTCTTGAGTGGCTCTTCCTTCTGCCTGTTACCTTAGAGGTAGAGACAGTCCTGATGTAGAGTTCCCCAAAGCTTTTTCATTTGACTTTATGAGAGGTTTCACCCTTCTCAGCCACTTGAAAATACCCATTCCTGGAGAACCAGCTCCTGCCCTTTCCAAACAACCTTCAGGTACCTGTGAACTCATTTCTTGTGCTATGAGATTGGCTGCATACAGCTTTGTGGTTGCCTTTCTGTGGATTCCTAGACAGACAAGTGATGCTGACTGAAGCAGCAGCGTGGCGCAGTGAACTGTGCAAGGTTATGAACCAGCTGCTCTGCAGAAGGGGCAGCGAGTCTCACACATGGGAGACACAGTGAATTATGAAGTGGCCTCTTAACCCATTTAGCAAACTCCTCACCAACTCCATTCGCAGAAGCAATCTCGGGTACAGAGCAAATTGAGTTGATCTCTGGAGCAGGTGAATATTGTAAATGTTATGCAAAATTATATAGATGACTGTGCTTTGGCCAAGTGCTGCTCACCCACCATGAACTCTGGGCAGTCTCAGGCTATTTTCTTTGCAGCACTGTCACAGAAGGGCCATGGAAATAGATGGGTTGGAGTAGGATTTGCCACCACAATTTTGATTGGGGAGGTGCTTTATAGACTGTGAAGAGCTGGTTTTCTAATCTGTATTATTGGGCCTAGTATTCTTCTCTCCAACATTACTAACGCAAATCCACAGAGTTTAGATCCAAAATCAGAACCCCAAAACTTCTCTTTTTAAATAGTTCTTTTTTTTTTCACTTTTCTGATGAAACAGTTTTCTTGATTTACTCTATTCAGTTGTGTTCTGAGCTGTTTCCCTGGGATTTGTGTACAAATTGGGGACTGTAAATGGTCTGTAAGTACCTTCCCAGGCTCTTCCCCTTCATCATCAGTATTTCCAACTAAAATGGTGGCTCTTTGGTATCTTCTTCCCATCTAACACGGCTAAGGATACAAGGAAGTGGTGCTTTATGGCACAGAACCTGGGCCAGCTGGAATGATGAGGCTCAGTGAGGCAGTCTCTAACCTCCTGCCTTTGCATTTATTATTGTTTCATCCTGTCTCCCCTCTCTTGTGATAGACAGATTAATAAACATAATCTGATGAGCTGTGACAGTGTTTGGGCAGGTTTAATACCAGAGTTCATACAGGTGCTGCCACAGGCCATAACAAATGAAAACAAAGCAGACCTTGCTTTCACAAGCATCTGTAATAGCACAGCACCTTCTAGCTCTATGTAGTAGTATTGATCCAGCTTTGATTTAGATAAAAGAATAGCTGTTTCCATGCTCTTGTAAGCTTGTTCTGTGGCAGCCAGAACGTTCTTCCCAATCATAGCCACATCTGGCTTGGTTCTACTTACTGTAGTTTCAAAGAGCTGAAAATGTTTTGAGTGAAGGTAGAAAATGTGCTGGAAAATGGATCCCACAGGGACGGAGCTTTAATGCATTTAAACCCCGTTCCAAGTATTCCTGACCTGACTCCTCTGGACTTGCAATGTGGTTGGGTGAAGCACACTAACACAGTCAAAGCAGTTTGCTATAGACTGGCTCAGTGAGCCCTAAGCTTTGCTGTGCACAGCTCTCCAAAACCAAACCCTGTCTCTGCCAGTGAAGCTGTGGAGTCCATGAGCCTCTGGATGCTGGTTAGAAGCCCAGTACCTGCATTTTCAACATGAAACCTCCCTCTGTCTAGTCAGAAATCTCCTAAAGTTGCAAAGTTGCAAAAGAAAAATGATGATGCTTTGAAGACTGACGACATCACATTATCTTGCTTCTGTTTTGGGTGGATGCTGGGTCTGTTCCAACCCTCCATATTCAGCAGTGAGTCTGTTCTCTTCCAGTGCATTTTTCGCCTTAATTTCTTAGGAGAGCTTGGGAAAACTTTGTTCTGAAGGAGATGTAGGATGTCGCTTTCTGTTTTAGGAACAAGACTTTCACTTCCTAAACTGCAGAATCTGACTGATATTGAGTGGTGAAAGTGTGAGAAATAACACTTGCAATGACTGCGACTGTTTTCCAGCTCAGGGCAGATGCAAACTCGATGTGACTAATGAAGGTGGGGGGGAGAAACAAATCCTTCTCTCTTGCTGCACAGAAGAGAAGGGCTTTTGCCCTCATCACTTATCCACTGTGTCGTTACGCCATGCAGCTGATCTGCTTCGTGATCCTGGGAATGGTGCCGCTTCTGTGGCAAGACTGGAAGACAGGAAAAAAAGGGAATGTGGAGACAAAGGGCCCTGACCAACGCTGGCAAGTCCACATCTGTCTGAAGAATTGAGAAGCATCCAAGTCTGCCAGGCGAACACTCCCCTTTTGCCGATGGACCACTTAGTGTGAACTTAGCCAAAAGTGGTGGCCTGAAAGCAAGGTGAGGAACCACTTGTTACCACTCAGTGTTACAGACAGCCAAATAACTGTAAAGGAGGCCAGGAAAATACGGGGGAAAGGCATGTTCTTTCTCTGTGCTTCCCTATTTGACATTTCAAGTGGGATATTATTTCCCAGGGGGAAAATTCAAATGGTAATTTCCCTGCTAGAACTCCAGAGGGAAAAAAATAACAACACCCTCGATCTTCAACCCAGTGGTAGTTGTGAATACCTGTGATCCAGGCAGAATGTTCTGCTGTTTCCTAAGGGAACTGAATGAATTCGGATAAGCAGTATTTCAACTTTCAAGAGAGGTTTCAATTTTTTAGCGTCTGATTTACATCTTCTCTTCTTTTCTTTTTGTTCACTGAATTACTTGAAGGGCTTCCTTGATTTTCACCTGAGCGTGTCCTATGGAGCCCATTCTCTTGATCAGATGAAACTTTACATCGTGATTTGCAGAAGCAATCATCAAATTGCAGAAGTCAACTACAGAAGCCCATGAAAAATTGCAGGTCCCCTTAATAATGAATCATTGCCAAGCAGCCAGAAGCTGAAGCAGCTCATAAATCTTTGCATTCAGACTGAAGTGAGAGGCGAATGCCATTTGTCAATGAATATTCATGGTCAGAGGAATACATGTTGTTAACAGGCAACATCGAAAGGTGTATGAAAAAAAGCAGGTAAATAAAATGATTTAATCACCCAGGCTAAGTCTGTGTTACGTGGAAGAGCTGAAGTTCACATATATAAATACATTAAAAATGGTATGAGTGCTGAGAAAGGCACTGTGTGCTGCAACACAGAAGTGGCCACAGAAGTGGATCTGGGAAGGCCTCTCAGGGTGCTATTCCTCTGAAAAAAAGCCATGTCTTTCAGAGGGAAATACGGATCTGTTTCCCTACAAAGGTTTGGTTTTGTTCACACACAGATTTGCTTGGAATACTCCAGTCTTGTGGTGGGCTGAGCCTGGCTGGACACCAGGTGCCCACCAAAGCCACTTGAACACTCTCCTTCTCAGCTGTATAACGGGAGGGAATACAATGGAAGGCTTGTGGGTCAAGATAAGAGCTTTCTCAACAATTACCATCACTGGCAAAACAGATTTGACTTGGGGAAATGAGTATCATTTATTACCAAGCAAATCACAGTAAGGGAACGAGAAAATGAAAACTAACTTTAAAAACACCCTCCCCATCCCTCCGTTCTTCCCAGGCTTAACTTTACTCCTGATTTTCTCTACCTCCTCTCCCACAGTGGCACAAAGGAATGGGGAATGGGGGTTGTGATCAGTTCATCACACATTGTCTCTGGCACTCCTCACACTCCTCCTTTGCTTCAGTGTGAGTTGTTTCTCTGGCATATTTTCACTTCTTTCCCTGGCTGTTGTTCTACAGGGCACATTCCCCCATACCCCTTAACTATTTTATCCCAGGGGCTGTCTTGCAGCAGGCATTGACTTTGTCAGACATGGGGGAACCTTCTAGCACCTTGTCACAGAAGCCACCCCTGTAGCTCTCCCGATACCAGAACCTTGTTATGCAAACCCAATCAAAGCCTAGATGCAGCCCTTCCCCACTGGCAACTTGAGCAGTTCCTTAGTGAGTTCATTTTGAAGTGTGGCCCAGTGCTGTCTATGATGTGCGTTTCTGTTTTGAGGTGCTAACAACAATCACATAGAGCCATCACAACCCCCTCCTCCTGAACTGGGAAAATGGCACTGTGTAGGCTTGATCCTGTGGAGAAGTTCAGACACTTCTGGAGGCAGAATGATGGGGTAGAAGATGATGTGGGCCAGGCAAAATGCTGTCCTGTGGTCTGGGCAGCCTGCTCACCTTTCCAGCCAGACCATTATAGTCTGGTATTGCAAACTCTGTGCTAAGTCCCAGAGGGTCTTGATTTTAGCCTGATTCGCCTTGTTGTGCCTTTGTCTCTCCGTACAATGGAGAAAGCAACAGCTACCTGCATTGTATGGTGCTTCAGGATGAAAGTGCGATCTAGGAAACAAGTGTTTCTTTCAAAGGAAGAGCCTCTTCTCATGTGTGTTTTGTTCATATTGAAAGACAATTTACTGGCAGTGGGTAGTAGTGTTTCTGTTCTCAGTTCTTCAGCATCTCTCTGGTTAACTTCTGCCCTGCAAGTGAATGAAACTAGTATTTTATCCACCGTCTACACTATGCTATTTCTTTGGAAGCTGGATTGTAATGAACTTGCTCTTTATTACAATTAACAAATAAATCCCTACACCTTTAAATTAGATCATAAATATTTCAGTGAAATTCAATACTGCTGTGATTATGTTTTCTTTCCCACAAGAGATTCCTCAGTGATAGCAGCCAGGCAACCGCTGTTCCAAATTAGATGACCCCGAGGACGTTCCTTCTGACATATTTGGCTGCCTTCTCAGTGGCTTCCTTCTTTTATAATCATCTGAGATGCAACGTAACCACAGCAGTGCTAA
Organism: Psittacula echo; assembly: GCF_963264785.1. Taxonomy (NCBI): domain Eukaryota; kingdom Metazoa; phylum Chordata; class Aves; order Psittaciformes; family Psittacidae; genus Psittacula; species Psittacula echo. Next base: position 2,403,343 of record NC_137748.1, read on the forward strand.
CTAGTGAGTTATAAAGCCACTTATATAGCAGAGAGAATTACTTTCTGGTGGTATAAAATCAGTGCAATGTAGGCTGCTTGTCTTCCGGTGGGACAGGCCTTGGAGCTGTATGTGCATTACCTCGCTCAGTGCTGCTCTGAAGAGCAGGAGGGAAGTGAAGATACCGCAATACAAAGAGATTTATCAAGTTTCACTCTCTGAACATCAGTTCATTGAAGTCTCTGCATAGTTTGTAGCTAGAGCCCACACACCGGAGACAGCTCTGTGGCTTCTCCTACTCTCTCTGAGCACAGTACCAGCCAGATCTGTGGTTCTCTGATCACTGAGTTGGGTGCAGCCCACAGCAAACTCACTGCACAGCTGCACTGTAGCATCAGCTAAAGAAACCCTGAGTCCCACACCTACAGCACGCTCCCAGTTACAGCTGTGTTGCACATCTGTGCGTTATGCAACACCCAGGGCTTTGGCTGTTCATTCCTTCTTCCTTCTGATGTCACCTTGCTTGTACCCTGAACCTACTTAACCTGTCAGAAGAAGAGGATGGAGAAATGTTGGTTAATCTTAGCAACAAACTATTTCTCAGACTTCTGTTTTTAATCTCTAAGGTAACTATCTTATATGTTTAATATGACTCAGGCATTGGGACAACCTTATCCCTGTTTCTTGTAGATCTTTGGGATTTACGGCAAAATGGTCAAGCATCCTGTCAAGATGATGCTTTTAACCTGGCAACAGCTTTCAGTCTTTTTCCTCCCTTTGTTAGCTTTCCAATGCTCTCTCAGTCTCCTTTCCTCCCTCCCAGCCACCAAAACTTATTTCCTATCTCTGACAGGAAAAGAAGGCCAACAACTTCAGGGTAGAATGAAGCTGAGATGTTGCCAGCTCACGGAAAAAGCGGTGTCCTCATGATAGATGAAAAATGAGGCTCCAAAGGCAACTTGTCTTCCCTGAACAAGAGTTTCCACTGTAACATCAATGGAGGACTGAGCACAGCGGCTCTGCTTTGTACTCCCCAGCCTGCCTGGTAATGATATAGGAGTTAGTATTTGTCATGCTTCTTTTTCTTTGCCTCTTGTTTTAGTACTTTAAAGGATGTTGAATTCTCATTGTGACAAAAGCCAGTCTTTTGGATTACTGTATTGGAAGCAAAAACAAGGGTGTGAAAACAACTACAGCACTAATCCATCCAGAGCTTCTGGTTTGCCACCTTCTGTGAACTGGGTCCGGTGGTGGAAGCTGCCCCTTCCCATGGGCCTGGCACAGCACTTGGGCAGCACAGAGCTCCTCTACAAGAGGGGTTGGCTGTGGGTAGCTCAGCACATAGAGAACCCTCAGCACTAGCTTTGCTTTCTGCTCTTGGCTAATCTGGAGCCCATGGAGATGAAATTCAGACCCCTTCAGTACAAAGGAAGAGATGCGCCCTCCCCTCTCAGCTAACTCATCAGAATGAGGATTTGTGTCTTCTGTCTCAATTCAGAAATGTAAACGTTTGTAAAAGACAGGAAATCTTCACTTCCAATGTTTGCTCTCTTCTGCCACCCACTCCGTGACCTGACTGGGAGCAAGGCTGAGCTCTGCAGACAGCCTGAAACACTTGCTCCGAGCCATCTGAAACACATTCTTCAGGTCAGTGGTGAGGAACCACGACACCAACTTCCAAACATGTTCACATCCATTTTTCAAAGCTCAACCCTCATTTGCTTTGTGTGACCCCAGGAGCTGGAGCGTTAACAGAAGCACCCTGGAATCACTCAGGAATTGTAGTTTTCCAGTGCTGAGCACAACCCCAGGGTGCTGTGGTGCTCTGGATGCAGAGCTGACTCATGCTGGGTATGACAGAAGCAAGCCCTGAGTATTCTTCATCAGGTATTTTAAAAGCACACATGGAGGCAGCGCCTGCTTTCAGTGAAGAGGAAATACAGGATCTTAAAAAAAGAAAGGATATGCATCTTTTTTGTTCCTAGTGATTCTTGAGCTGATTTTCCTTCCTTGTTCCATCCTGTTTCTGTCTGGATTTCAAACCTCCTACATGCTACATCTCCACTTCCAGCAATGCTGCATCTCCTCAGAATGGAGCCGAACCCTTTCACTCAGACCACAGGAATGTTCCAGTTGCAATGAGGAAAATTATCTCCATTCCCAAACATAACAGCATGGTGCATAGAAAAAGTTAAGCTTCACCTCCATACCTGCACTTTCCAGGGCAATCAGCAGCTCACGTACTTCTCTGTCTGCAGAACTCAGCCACTCTCTGAGTACCATTCTCCATGGATTTGATGTCCTTCTGCCTTTCCTGACGACAGCTTTGCCTCTGTCTCCTCCTATGAGGTTTGTCAAAAGAACCACTCGAGAATCTGTTCTCAGATGGTTGGTGCCACTTGAAGCTCCCACTAATGAGGAATGTTCTAATTAGCTGCAGTGTGAGTTCAACGGTGATCATTGTCAGCAAATCCAAGACATAATTCCAATTAACAATCATAATTCAAAACAATTAAGCAGTCACCGCTGCAGTGAATTGAAGCTTCTCTCCAGCAGGGCCTAAGCTCTGGTAAAGGCTTTCCTGAAAAGAAAATAACCACAACTGTATAAAGAGAAAAATCAATGCAAGATAATTTGCCGCTTGTCCAAGGTTTGAGATGGGAGCAGGAATATTTACTAGGTTGTATTTAATCAGGCTTCAATAAGTGGTGTGTGTACAAGGTGGAATGGGAATCAACCTGGATTGAGGTTTTCAGAAGTGTCTACAGGGACTTGGATTAGAACAAGCTGAAAGTTAAAAACCATAACACCTTCTCTCCTTGTATTGCATTGGTTTTGGGCAGAAATTCCCAACTGCATCGTTTAAACCCAAAAGTTACAGATTTGCTTTTTAATATATAGAAGCTTTCAAATTCACAAGTTTTCTTCATTCCATTGTAAGATCAGGAATTTTCTAGTGGCAGAGTGGAGGCCGTGGGCCAGGAGGGCTGAAGGCACTGTTTTCCAACCGGCTGCACTTCTAATTCACCTCTACCATTCACATCTAAAGAAGATCCCTTTGTATGTGCTCAATTGCTTTGAAACCTCACGCAATTCTCCCTTTGTACTTGCCTTAGAAGCAGCTGAGTGAGGCTTGGCAGGAGGGAAAAGCCCAACTTGCACTTTCCTTGGTTTCTGATTTTCCTGGATTTAGGTGGGTGATGTGAGTGTTGTAACACCGGGAGGCACCAGCCTTTGTGACTGTAGTTTTACTTATTCTGGCTGAACACTGTCTGCTAAACCAGCTTTTCTAGAACTTGGTCAAACAAACAGCTCTTCTCTCAAACATGGGTCTTTGCTATTTGCAAGAAGAAATCTGCACTGTGACTTAGTCCAAGGCTGTAAACCTGAAAAGCGTCTAGGATCCAGAAGGTGGTGGTAGTTTCTCTTCTCATTTGGCTGGGGAATCTGTATAACTGTGAAAGGTTGCAGTTGTTATAGTTTAAGTCCTTGACCTTCTGTTTTATGAAGAAGCTGTTTAAGATTTTATAGAGAAGTCACTGAAGCGTGGTAGTTAGAGCAGGCTTGAAGGCTGTGACAGAGCACACCATCCTCCACTGGTTCCTGCAGAAATCCATCTGGCTCCTCAAGGAATGGGTATTGGGCTAAAACACCTCAGCTGGGAAGCCTGTTCCTCCTTAGCTGGAGGCATCACAAAACCTGCAATGCACCACTTCCCTTGATCACTTCTTTCTAGTTGGTCATGAATATATGGGTCTCCTTTCACCTTACGATTTGTTCTGCCTTTCATCTTGCTTCAGTGGGTCCTTCATTTGCAGATAAAGACTTCTTAAGGACCCAGCACTGTGTCTTTGTGCAAGTGATCTCACCTGAGCACTGTCTGATCTCTATCTCATAGATACAACAGCCATGACAGACAGTGCTTGGCTCTCATCCCTTTTACTTGTTTTTCTTGCACCTGACCTGCTGCTTTCTTGCTGCTCTGTTCCTGGCTGTTCCATCACTACCCATGGACCTTGCAGGCTTTGCCCCAGAGGGGTGAATCCTATCTCAGTGCTATGAGTTATGTCTGGCTTGTGTGCTCATTGAACTAGAGAGAGAAGCCTTGAGCATGAGATACGGACCTAAACACAGAAGGGACCATGAAGTCTGGTCATAGAAGAAGTCTCTGTGAGGCTTGTGCTGCTTCCCTGGGAACTCCCCCTTCCTCGCGTTTTTGCTTGGGGTTGTGTTTGTGAGTGGGAAGAGATGAAAAGTCTGTTGTGTTATTAGAAACACTGTTAGCAAAAACAATGTGAAAATAGCTTTGCTATAAAAACTCATTGTTCCAGAGGAACTGAAGGGAGGGAGGATGACATAAAAGAGAACTTCACACTTCCTGGAGGTGACTGCATTTTTTATGAGTGGATTAGCTGACACAAACCCCTTTGTAAATCACTCCGCATTGCCTGCGTCTGTACTACTTTGTCTCTGTACACGTGAAGAGGAGGAGGTCATGAAATGGCAAGGATTCGTGCTGAATCACTCAGGAGTTGGTTGGGTAACAAGACAAAAAGACCTGAAACAAAACTTTTCCATCGCTTCTTAAATAAATTATTAACAAATAAATGTTTTCTACTGTTTGGCTGCTGCTGTAAAGCAGGTAAATGCTCTCTGCTGAGAGACAGTCTTTGTTTCCCATTATGTTTGCTGTGAGCTGTGTTCTAGATAGGGAGCTATGAGGGAAGACTCACACATTTTTACGTACTGATACTCAAAGTCCACTTTAAGATTTTCAATTCAAACATTATAGCAGGGCATATTCAGTGGTTGGGTCAAGACTATGGAAGTACTGACATCACTAGAAATTAGCCGTTAAATGGTGCTAAGTGGGGAGACAAGGCTGGAAGTTACTTGTTATACCTATCTGCAGCTACAAAATGAGGGTGTACTTGTAGTGTATGTGAGAGAAAGGAAAGCTGCTGTGCTCTCAGCATGCAGCCCACTTTCAGCCCTGCAATGCACTGCAGCAGTGCCCAGAGATGGTCAGAACATGCACCCTCATGGGACAACCCCACTGCCATGACAAGGAGCAGAGAAACAATTCCAGTTCCCAAGTTCAGGCTCCAACATCATACTGCAACAGATAAGGAATGCCTTGGGATCCATAGTGTGGTTTTGCCCTTGCTGCAAGTCACATCAATGCTCTGGCATGTGTTTCCCTTCCTGCTAAATGGAAATGATGATGTTTCATCAGGGGCCTTGAGAGGTCTGGAGGGAACGTATAAGTCAAAGCTGTAAGAGGTGAGGTTTGCAGTGGCAGTACCTGATAGAAACAGAAACCAGACTGACTGGCTTTCAGGCTTGCAGCCCTTGAAGCTTGTGGGAAAGGTAATAACTTTGAGTAGTTGTTCTGATGGAGCTGGAAATCATTGAACCTTTGTGTACCTGAAGGTTTGTCTTAAAAAGTATTGCCTCTCCCTGATAACCTTGTCTCTTTAATATCCTAAGATCATCACAGCTGCAGCACTGCTATGAGCGCTCACTATAAATGGCATCTTTGTCACCTAATGTCTATAGATGAAAGGCCAAAAAGAAGACACCGGGGAGCCTGTCTTGGCCCTGCTATGGCTGCCCCATTTCTACTCAGTGATGGCTTTGGGTACAACTGGATGTACGTTGTGTACTGGTGTTTGAGCCAGTGAAGCACTGGCTTTTCCAGATCAGGAGGAGGACAGCCTGGGCTGTGCTCAGATACTCACAGAATCATAGAAGGGTTTGGGTTGGAAAGGACCTTAAGATCATCCAGTTCTAACCCCCTGCTATGGGCAGAGACACCTCACCCATGTTACTCAAGACTCAGTCCAAGGCAGGGGTTACTGCTTGGGCTGTTTGAGAACCAACAGGGGAGTAGTTGACGAGCTACAGGAGCCATTTAAATGCAAGATCAGAATTAAGGCTCTGGTTTGCAAGTGGGAGCAACCCCTGAAACCCTGTTGTGACCCACTCCGTGGCCACATCTGCCATCCCGGAGCTGGTCCTGGCCAGATCCAGGTTAGAATGATCTTGGATGAATTGGGTTTCGGGTGTACCTGACTCACAGCTTGGCTCACAGGCCATGTGTGTTTCCAGAGGCTCAGCAGCATGCCCAGTATGAGATGTGCTTCTCTTTCTTCTCAAAACTGGAACGTGGGCAGGTTTCTATGCAAGCAAATCCCAGGTTCATGCAGCTCTAAAGCAAAACACAAAGGAGGTATGCCACAGCAACATTTTGGGATAGAAAGTGAAGAATATGGTATGCCATGAATCAGGAACTAAGGAAGGAAGCTGAGAGTTTGCCAAGACAGCAGGGCAAGGGTTTAACCTCCTGTAAATGAAATTCCCTTTAAACAATCCCGAGCTGACAGGACCTGCGTGGCATCTCATACGAAGGGCGTTTTAGCACCCCACTACCTCTGGAACTGTTCCTCATCTGAGTAACTATCAGCATTCTCTGAAGTGCCAAGTTCCTCAGCACCCCGTCTGGACACTGCTGCTGTGCCACTCGGTTATCTGAAGCAGTGGCGTATAGTGCCAGTTCATTCTGCCATTGCCATAAAAGCTGATGCTGGTGCTGTGCTCTCACTCCAGGTGAAACAGCATGGCACGTGTTCCCAGATAGGTCCTTGTAGTGAAATTACTATATAATGAATATCCTGACTAATCCGAGAGCCTGTGCTGCTAAACTCAGTGCAAAGTCATCTGGAATCCCGGAGGCTCTCCATTCTGCTTCAATATGTACCACTTTAATACTAGGGAAGGAAAGATTTTGCTAGCGGAGGGAAGCATGAATAATGTATGGCCGTGGATAATGGTAAACAGTCATTACACATTCCTCCTTTCCTTTGGATGTACGGTGCGTATGTTAAAGACAGTCTTTGTTCAGAGGAAAGGATTATTTGAAACAGGGAGGTGATGCACAGCGTCTTGCAAATTCCCGTCGTGAACGTGGCAGCTTGCACCGTGGTGTCTGACAATTGCCTACAACATCGAATTAATTACTCAAGAAGGCCAAGTTTTGCCGGCTGCACGTGTGTTTGCAAGATACAAACCAAACAGGGGAGGCCTGTTGGTGTGTAAGGAATCTGGGAAAGATCTTTAGGAAAGGCCCCCAGTCCACTCTCTTTGAAAATGCTGAAGTAGCTATTAAGGTAGGGTATTAAGGTAGCTATTAAGGGTATTAAGTAGCTATTAAGGTAGCTTTGGGAACACGCCTGCTGTCCACAGGGTGCTCCACAGACAATCTGCTCTCCATGGAGCTCCACTTCATAGCAAACCATCCACTTAAAAACCTGGAACTCCCACTGAGGCTAGCACTGAACTAAAATGGGATCAATGGGGTCACTGAAGGAGAATGCTGACACACTCATCTTGTGGAGCACAGATACTCCTTGTGCTCAGCTATGACGGCCTGCGAGGTTAGTGTCTGCACTGGCACAACCGCTCCCAAGTAAGAGCCAGAAGGAATTGATCCAAGTCCTATCACAGCAACGTCACTGCAGTGCTGATACCACACGTGGCTAACTGGAGATGGTTCAACAGCCAGTCTGAACAGCCTGAATGGAGGTTGCTATGAGTTAGATACATGGTAGACTCTACTAGTTAGACTCTACCCCATACTATGAGGATGTATGGGTAGAGTCCTGCACTGATGTGCCAGTCAGGAATTGATTGGAAACCTGTCCACAGCTGATGTAAGCTTAGCTGCTGGAACTTGTCACTTACAACAAAGTTTGTTCCGACTTCTTACTAATGCACAGCCAGAAATCTACTCCTTAAAGTCTCTGTATAATTCAGTGCCCCATCTGCAAACCGGGAAGTATTCCCTACATGTTTTCTCCTGTTTAGAGTTTTAATTGGATCAAGGGTGTCCTCTCATTATAGCCATTTCTGCCTCATCCCTGGCAGTGTTCAAGGCTGGGTTGGATGGAGCTTTGTGCAACCTGCTCTAGTGGAAGATGTCCCTCCCACTGCAGGGGGTTGGAACTGGATGAGCTTCAGGTCCTTTCCAATCCAAACCATTCTATGATTGTTTAGGTGGGAAAGGTTGGGCTTGTCAAAGAACATCATTGAGATACAGGTCCTGCAGCAGGGCTGGGGAGCTGTGATCCTGCTGCTTCACTCCTAGGCAGTATCAGGTGATTTGCCTGAACTTTTGTGTGGTATCATTGAAATAGTGAATTATTCAGCTCCACGGGCCAAGGGTGAATCATAACCAGAATGCTGCTGTCACCCCGATAATATCTTACAAAGCCTAGTGTTTGTGGCATGGTTCACTGCCTTGTCGCAACCACACATGCATTTCTCTAGGCTCACTCATGGACCAACTAGGGCAGATCCCTGTGAAGAGCCATGATTCCTGGATGGCTGAGGATACTTGGGCACTGGCCTGGAGGGGCAAAGCAAGGTGCATGACCTGTACTGATTCCATCAGGTCCATCTGTCCTGTTCTACACTTAGTTTAGATGCAGTCTTGGTTTGAGCCTGTCTGTGGAATATACTTTGCAACAAACTGGGCAGCCCAGGGTCTGGCAACAGGCTGTGTGAGCAGCTTAGTCCTTCCGTGTGCTCTTCACGGCTGAGTGAGAAGTTAGAGATCTTTGCCCTTCCCCACCTGGTCACTCTGTGTCTTTTGCCAGATCAGCACTTCTGATGTGACAGCCAGAATTGTTCACCAGCCCAGTTCTATCACAGTGATCTGGATTAGCCTAAATCACTGCTAATAGCAGGGGTTTGTTTGTTCAATCTTTTAAACCCAATTTGACAGAACCAGGTTAAACAGCAGCTCTATGCCAGCTGATGTCAGAGACTGGTAAGCATTTAACCTACCTCAGCTGAACCCAGAACAGCCCACAATGTAGTGTCTATCTACCTCTCTGGTGGGAACTGGTCCTATTTCAAGCAAATGTGGCAAGGATGCAGGTAGATGTGCTAGGTCCTAGCTGACATTCTCCTGGAGAAAGACTGCTATTGGTAAGACTACTATTGATAAGACTCCTATGTTAGGGAGTTGTGTTTGGAGGGAGGGTAGGCTCCTGGGGGAGAAAGAACAATGTGGGAGAATTCAGGCCTGCTTTGTGCTGAGGTTGGAGCTCAGACATCATCACAGCCTGCTTTGGAATGACTTGGCTTCTTGCAGGATGTGTCTCCTCTGGTCCTTTCTACACAGAGAATAATACGGTGAAGGGAAAGAGCATCCTTATGATGTGGAGATGTGCCATGGCTTCAAAGCTGAAGAGTCTCTGTGTTCTCTCAGATGACGTTAAAAAGCTGGGCTGAAGAGCCTTTGTTTCTCTGTAATCTTCTGCTACTAGAAAAGTAGCCTGGCAGAAGAAGGGCAATCACAAAGGAGGGGCTGGATCTAGGACAAAACATCCACATGGAAGAGCTAAGCTCTTCCTAAAGGACAGTGGAATTAGGTTTTTATCCATGACAAGCACTGATGCATCAGAGGTGAAACCTGTGGCAGTGGGTCAGAGTGGGAACAGGAGGAAATCTGGCCATTTGTGGAGGGGAATTCTGGTTCATTAAATGCTGGAGGAAACATCTGAAAAGAAATACACCATCCTCCAGGATGTCTCTTATTGAGCAACTCGATCTTCAGGGTACCCGTACTCCAGAGTTATGATCAAAACCAAACTTCAGTTATTAAATTCCTTATTTTTAAAGTGCCTTCAGTTATTACATTCCCTGCCTCAGGCAATCTGGGGCTGAAGTTTTTGCAGTCAGCTTTATAGCTCTGAAGGACCTGGTTCAAGCAGTTTAAAGATGAGGACCAAAGGGCAAGTTTTGTTGCTGAACAACCTTCCTCCCTGATTTTTAAGATGTATGTTCTTGAAGGGAGCTTTGGAAGCAGGGACAGTGCTCAGCATGAACGTGCACTTAGATTGGAGCTCAGGATAGTTATTTTCTAGGATGTCTGTCCCCAGGGCTGATAGACTACGGCTTTAACACTTGAGCTTTGGACATACCAAATAGTGGACTAAGGCCTGGCTGCCCAGTCTCCAGCCTTTGGCCTGATCCACCAAGACTACTGTAGATCTACATTGAAACTTTAAGGATTTAATGAACTTGTGAAGCTGCATTTCTTCCCTTTATTTTGTTACATTTCTTGGTGTATTTTTCTCTCCACTCACCCTTTGCTCAGGTAAGGCTGGATTTGGTGTTATGAGGAGCGTGGCAGGGCTGGGAAGGAGGAACACTCAATAACTAATGTCAACAAGATGTTTCTCCTCCCCTGTGGAGCTGTTAATAACCCTTCCTCTATGAAGCTGTGCCAGGTTTGTTTGACTCATCCAAACCCAAGCCAGCTCCTTTGGCTTGTTTAATCACTTGCATTGTCTAGCTGCGTCTCCCGAAGTCTCTGGTGCAGAGTTTCCAGAGCACAAGAACACAGACAATTTAAAACAGCTAAAAAAGGAGAGGAAAAAGGGGCATGGTGGCAAAATGCGGAGCAACAAAGTAGAATCTCTTTGCTGGCACTGTTTATCTGTATTTTTGAGAGTACTTTGAAGCTGGTGAATCTGAATATAGCTAATAGGAGGCTGTGCTTCTAATCTGTGTGTAAGGAGATCATCCCAACCATGACCTCCCTCTATCCACTTGATACAACATTTACTTCAACCAAAGAGGTGATTAAGCTCCCGAGATGAGAAATCCCCATGGTTCAAGTCCTGAATTTAGTGCAGCAAAAGTTCTTAAGGAATAAAATGGCAGAACCTGCAGCTGCTGCTGGCACCAGACAATGCCTAAGGCATAAATACAACGGAATCAGTTTTGTCAAGGATGTACTGTTTGCCCTAAAGGCCACTGCAGGAGCCCTTGCAGCTTGGGAATGACAATCAGGACTCTGCTAAAGGGAGGTGATGAATGGGAAGGAAAACATGATGGTGGACATAACAGTGAACCAAGGCACTGGGACCACAGAGTGGTTTACTTAGTACAGCTTTGTCCCGTTCATTAGCTTAAATGCTGGTCCAAAATCAGAGCTGGCACAGTTACAATTAATGACAGGTGGGCAGAAGGAGAACTCTTTATAGCAGATTTCTTGCATTGCTGCCATTGTGTTGAAATAAAAGCTGTTCAGGAGAACACTCAATAGCCATCATGGTGGAGGAGAGCTGTATTTTGTTTCATTCCAACCAAATGGGGGTGATACGATCTGTGTAGCGCATTTAGATGCTGCAATGTGTGCATGAGAGGGGCAGCACCATCCCTGTGAAATGGTTTGATGACTCCACATGGAAATGAACAAGCTATTTTTTTTCTTCATTAGAAAATATTGGTTTTCCCTTGGGTTTGAGGTGAAAGTAGGGTTCAAAGGACTGGCAAAGTAGAAACCTGGTCCCTGATGAGTTTGAAGATGTAACTTGGGAAGGGAAAGTCAAGGGCTCTCTGTGGAGCCCAGAGAACTTCATCGAGAGTCAAGACAAAATGAGGCTGCTCAGCACTTCTTGGCTGTAAACCACTTCAGATATTTAGAAGGGGCTGTCTCTGTCCATGCTGTAGAAGAAAAGAGGCAGTGACACAGGCAGTGTGAAGCACTTTTCAGGTATGTGGAATGCTTGTGCTACCCTGCGGAGTGCTACTTGACATATACAGCAACTCCAGTGGGAAGCACTGCAGTGTTTGCATTCCGATCTATGTAAGGACTTGAATTAAAGAAGAGAAAAAATACACATATTTCTTGTATCATTCAGTTTTATTCGGTAAGGTTTCCAAGAAGAAAATCAGCTATCATTAAGTGGGCAACACTGCCCACATCCAGCATCTCAAACATTAACTGTTCTTGCTTCCACCAATAAGCCCCACGATTTCTCATACCTGAGATTCCTGATCAAGCTCTCATGAGCTGTCTGCTCATGAACTCCCATTTTGCTCTGGGTAAAGCAGATTACTGTGAAATGGATCAGTCCAATGCATTCATCATCCCGCTTGCTTTTTCCAGCCCACACAGGCAAGAATAAGCAGCTGGGTCATCAACCCCACATGGTTGCATTTGTGCTCTTGCAGTCAGGTTTGCAGCATCGGAAAATGTGGGTTCTTGTCTCTAGGGGTGCTGTGACTGTGAGACTCATGTCAGAGACGTTCTGCACCTTGGCTGGTTCTGTTGTGCATGCCCATGGAATGGGAGAGCTCCTTCGCATGCCATGTGCTGAGCAGCTTTTGCCTTGAAGCAATAAAACTGGGTGCCCTGGGAATGATGCTCCTAACTCCTGTCACTGCACATGCTCTGCTTGTTTTCTGTGAGCGGCTGATCCTTTCTGAGGCTGCATAAATATGTTGGTTGTTTCCTTCTCTTTCACCCCAAGGCGAAGGATTTTACCGCTGCCTCTGGAGGTTGCCCAGGATTTCCTGGCTGCTGAATCAGGGTCATGGTTTAGATCACAGAGATCCAGTTTCTGTTGTGTCTGGTTAACAGTGCGTCTGTCTTTCCCCTGGCAAACGTGCTTTTAAAGGGACAGGCTGGAAAGTGTCTGAGCTCCTCTGTTGAATAAAATTGCCTTTGTATGGAAAGCTGCAGGCCATGCTGTGCCAGCAGGTTCCATAGGTTCAGGCCATGCTGTGCCAGCAGATTCCCTAGGTTCAGGCATTCAGCTTTGGCTTTTACTCTTAAAACAGCAAGAAAGTGCTCAAGGATTGATGATGACCATAGGTATTAGGTGCTAGAGAAGCATTAGTGGTCCAGACAATGTGTTTATAGTACGCTTTGAGCTGGTCACAGCACTCTGCCTGTTCATTCATCTCTTCTGGCACTGTCCCCCGTCCAAAACCACTCTGAAACTCCCAGTAGCCACTTTTATTTCAGGGATCAATCTGCAGAAGAGTTTCCTTCCCTCATTTCTGCCTTTGCTATCCTGGCTCCATCCTGAGGCTCGGCACATGGCTGGGACAGAAGGCTCATCTCTCACTGATATGAAGGTGGTAACAGCTATTTAAGCTCACTGGAATGTGCCCATTACTGGCTTCCTAATGAGGTGCATAGGCATTTACTTCCTTTCCTGGAATGTCTTGAGCTATCCAGCTGTAAAATCCTGCCATTGTTCCGACCAGCAAAGCAGCACTATGTCATTGGAAGCGGTTTTTATAGCTCCTTGCAAACCCAGTGTAGTTTTCTCAGTGATAATTCAGGCTCTTGGATTTATAGATGGCTGCAAATGGCAAACCCCAAAATAATCAGGACAGTGTAATTTCAGAGAGCAAATAATAGCTTTTCAAAATGCCCTTTTTCTGGAGCTCCGGACCTGCAGCACCATGTGCAAGCAAGGCATGGGCAGCTCTGCAGCAACAGCAGCACACGGAGCTAGAAGAATTAGTCTCTACTATGGAAGCTTTAAGGCCTGGCTCTGTTACAGCAACATCTTTGGTCTCTGCTGGTGTCCAGCTGAGGAAGACACCTCTGCATGGCAGCTATAGGGGCAGCCTGTGTAACTCAGTTCCAGTTGCCCCAAAGGGGGAATGCAGCCACCCCTCTGCTCTCATGCACAGAAAGCACGTATTCAGGTTCACATTCCTTGGAACCCCTGCCAAATAGATGTTGAATATTGCCATTCCTTTCAGGAAATGTGAAAACTGTAGAAAGGTGCTGTCTGGATGAGCAGATAGACCTAGGCAAGCCATAGATCTTAAGGGGCAGATGGCTGTTTATGGAGCTCCTTTGATCCAGACAGGGAAGAGGAACTAAGCCTGAAGTTTTCCCTGGGAACCTGCATCCCACACTGGAACAAAGAAGCAGTTACCAGGCATTTCAGAAGCAAGATCTGAAAGCCTGGCTTCTCTGCAGTCAGCAGGGCACTACCTACTTTTGCGCTCTTGTTTCTACTATATGCCAAATAGCCCTTCCAACCCCTATTTAAAGGAAAAGATGGAATACTAGGCTTAGCTTTTCACTTCAGTCCTTCGAGACTGAACTTCTTTATTTTGGGAAGAGCCCTGGCCTCCAAAGTGCTGAATGCACTCCTTTAGCTGCACAAGAGGCCTTATTCTTGATAACAACCCACTTGGCTGTACTTCTTAGACATTGCTTATGTATTGGAAGCTGCTCTCCAAGGGGGCTTTTGCAATAGATGAGGGCTCCAGGGTTATTTAAAAGATGCAGCTTGCTTCCAGAAACCACAAAGCAGTAAAGCTGTTCAAAGGACTCATATAATCCCCCCAGATTATTCCTAACACACAGAAAGAATGAGGCCTGAAATAAGAATCGACACGTCTGATGAGTTGGACATCTCCAAAGATGGCTTTGGTTATCTTTGATGCCTGTAGTGCCTGGCTTATGCACAGGACTGAGCCATCAGAGGAAAGTTCAGCAAGGATTTTTCCTTGGGAAGTAAAAATCTAGTTTCCTCTATTTTCATGCAATTCCCATTCTAATTCCAAGCCGAAACAACCAGCAATTCTAATCCTCCACAATGGGAACACAAGGAATAGCTGTACTTAGAAGTGCAGGCACTACCAAGCCTAGTAAAAAGCTAAATGGGATTAATTTAACTGTATTATATCTGTGTATCAAATACTCATGGCTCAGACTCATCATCACATTAACCCTGCTTGAAATGAATTGTGTGTCAGCTGAGCTGTGGCAGCTGTGAGCTGCTCTCACCTGCATCAGATATGAGGGGATACAATGCTATTTCATCCCTTTTCATTGCAAATGAAGCTGAATTGCTTCTTCTTGCCTTTGCTGTGGCTTGAGAGGAGGCAGCAGGACTGCAGGCACTGCTGAGCAGATGCATGCTCTCTTAGCACCTTAGGCTTCCCTTAAGAATTGAAGTGGCCTTGATTTGCTTTACCTTTGTTTTAGATAAACCCAGCCACTTCACAAAGTACTTGAAACAATAATCAGGGGTGTTTGGTTGAGGATGAGCCCATAGTGTATTAAATTTGCTTTTCTTTTCCCCTTACAATGATCAACAGAGAGAGAAGAAAGAGCAGCCTCTGTGGATGCAACCTTATTTCAAAGCTGCTTCTAATTTGTTTCTCCAGTTTGCATCCTGACAGCAGTTGGGCTTCAGTAGCTGTTTACATTTAGCTCCAATAACATAAGATAATGTACTATTAAGTGCTAAACTAATGATCCCAGAGCTAGCACTTTCCTCCGGACCTTGCCCTGACACTCCTCACATCATTTTCCCTCTCATTAAAGTAATTAAAGTCAACGTTGTTGGAAAGGCCTTCAGGCAGTCAAACAGGGAGCTGATACTAATAAGCAAAGCAAAGAGCCACATTTATGTTTCTTTTGATGCACAGTTTAATTGCTGGGAAGCCAGGCACACAGTCTGCTGGAGAGAGGCTTCTCCATATGTGCATTAAACCTGTTGGAAAGGAAGGGAACAGGCAGCTGGAGCAGAGCTGTTCCCCTCCAGCCACTTTGCTCTGGGGAGCAGTGCAGTGAAGATGCTCTGCTATCCCATTTGCCTCCAGACCTTCCTGCTCCTGCACTGCCCGGAGCTTCTGAGGGATTCTTCTTCGTGATCCTAAAGGGTTTCATGGTGAAGAAGCAGAAACATAAGAGGGAATGAGGATTGTAAGTGTGCATTTCTGCTGCAGAGGAATTCAGTGAGCACATTGGGTGGTCAAGGGCTGCGCAATGGGGGGTGATGGACAAACTTAAGTCTCATTCTGAATTCTCCTGGGGGTTTTCACCTGCCTTGCTCACGTTTCCCCATTTCCATGCAAACGCACTGATTTTATTCATGGTGATGGAGAAGTAATGCCCGAAGGACGAAGCCAGAGGAACCAGCAGCAGAAATACACTTGTAAATCACATACAGAACTCACAGGATTTTTTTGCACAGCTTCTTAACTGGTATGGACAGGAATTTTGAAGCTTGGTGTTGTATCTTTGGCTCAGACCTTGGAAAGTGTCCAGCCATTGAGAGGCGTGTTTTATTCCCTTAGGCTGGAGAGGGAAAATTGGAATTAAAGCTAAGGAAGAGGGAGGAAAATCTAACAAAATTTCTCAAGAGGGACAATTATGGAAATAGAGCAGCTTTATTGTGGAAAATCAGTATATTGGTTGTGAAAGTTACCTAAGCAGATCATGGGGCAGTTCATTATTCTGTGCTCTAAACCAATATTATAGAAGGAGTTTGAAGAACAGATCATCTTATTGCTGCTGTTATTCTAAAAGCAACTACTGCAGTGAAAGTCCTGTTCAAAGGCTGACTTCTCACTGGCTGCTGCCAGCTTAACCTGGAAGAATCTAACTGACAGGTCTGCAGTTCTGTGACAAAGGTTTAATTCAGCTTTACACAGACTTGCTTTCAATTTACACAGAGAAATCCTGCTCCAGACAGTTGGTATTTTTTATGATGGGAGATTACACGTTCGCTGAATAACTCTTTCTGAATCTTCCTCTGAGCCTGAAATGGGGGCTCAGAGATGAGCTGCTGCCTTCTATCAACCCAGGAGGGACTCTGACGTTGATGATAAGCATCTCCAGACAGCCTGAAAGCTCAGCTTGTTATCACTTGTGTGCAGTTGGCTTTTTTAGCAGTGAGGTGGAAAATAAACAGCCTTAGATCCTGCACACGAGGTGAAACAGAGAAAATGTGGCCCAATTGATTCCAGGAATTTGAGGAAGCAGGAAGGAAAAACACTTTGGGCTCGAAAGTTTGGTCTGATGTGAGCAACCCTCTTAACTTTGCTGGCTGTTGTGTTCTGCTCTGCTGTGAGAGCAGCACTTGAATACATCACTTGGCTTCAGAAAACACCCTAGGACAGATCCTTCTGGAAACGGAGCCTCTTGCTGGGGAATTTTCCCAACAGCAGCTACTTTTAAACTCACTTTCTTGTTTTGATTGCTCCATAGAAATCCCTTTCACATGTTAGGAACTTCCCAAGACCTGTGGAGGAGGAAGTTGGACTCAGTGTGTTTGTGGAGGACTAAGAATTGGAATTATCGTGCTCTCCCTTTGCCATGTGGAATGGGAGAATTGCTGGAATGATTCAGAGGGAGAGTTTGTGACCTTGGCAGTAGCTACTTACCGTAGATGAGACTGTTGGATGTTTGAGGTAGCTTATACTACATGAGGACACTTGATTTACACTTCCTGGGGTTCCAGTTCTCAATCTGCCAAACACTTTGTGTTAAAGCTGTTTCCATCAGATCTATTGTGAACAGTTTCAGTCCTCTCTGAGAATAAGACGTGGTGAAAACCTGTCATTAGGGAGCTGGAGAGGAAAGGGCAGCCACAATGACCTTGCTGTGAACATTTATCAAGTGTCAGCATGCTGCTTTGGAATATTAATGGGTTTTTAATGTAGTATTGGGTCTGGAATTATCCTTGTACACCGAATGCTTTGTAGAACACATCAAAAGTACTCTATGGCTTGATGCATACAGTGTAATAGTTAAGACAGTGGAGTGGGAAAACTTAGCCAAGTACCACTGAGTGGTGGTGTACTTTAGAGTTATTCACAACCTACTGCTCTTATCCCTTGTGGGATCATTTTTTTTTTGGGGAAGGATATTTTACCCTTGCTGTGATCCAGAAGAAAATGATGAAAAGCTCCTCTGGGACTAGAGGCAAGGAAGGACGTGGTGGCTTGCAGGTTGAAAAGGGAGTTGTGGGTGACTGCAAACGATTACTGACTGAGCAAAGGCTCAGCATCTCCTTAAAGGAAGGATAAATCTTGTTCATTAGAACAGAATCCTGTTGTTCCATCTAGGTGTTGATGCACTAGTTCATACATCATGGCAGGGATTTCTGTTTAACCACAGGCATTCCCACCAGCATCTGGCAGAGGAGGAGAAGAAAGAAGAGAGGCAGATTGTGAGGGCAGAGAGCTGCCCAGCTTCTCACGGCTTGTGGGATGTATAGCTAGAAGCAGCAACAAAACTCCTTTGTAAAGGTCTGTGGTGCCCAGGGTATTATGTTTTGATAAGCAGCCAGGGCATACAGGGCAATAGGAGAGACTGGCTATTTAAGATGTGCTGCTTCTTGGGGCCAGAACTCGGACAGTGTTGAGTTCAGCGTTTGGGTAAAAAGCAAAAGGCTGAGTTACGCTGTACCAAACCCACAAGAGCTGCCGTGTTTCTATCTTCCTGCCCTTGAAGGGGTGGTGATAAGTCTTTGCAGGTCTTGTACTTCTTTCAGCCAGTCTCCTTTGGTGATTATAACAGTGCTGATCTCTCACCATGGATGCTGAGCTCAATTAATTTGTTAAGTGCTTTGCTTTTCAGATGAAACTGAATTTTAAGTATTGCTCAGTTAAATTCCATCTTTCTTTGCCATTCGTGCTGAGGGTATCCAGATGCATTTCACACTGATAGATTCTCAGCAAGTTTCTTGCTGTGCCGTTCTGTATGGATTATTTTTATATCCTCTTAATTCCAGCACTCCGTGCGCTTCTTAGACAGGGTGTCTGCAAAAGCTGTGGAGACTATGAGAGGAAATTCCTTGGGTAAATGCTGGCCTTGTTTAAAGCACCAAAGCTTCATTTCATTTATGAAGGAATTTTAAAGTAACAGATTATAGCAGTGTGAGAGGAAAAGCTCAAGTGACTGCAATTCAGGAGCTGGGCTCAGGTCCTCCCTGCACCATACTTTTTGGTCCAACAGGGAGCAAGTCACTTATTGAGCCTGTAATCCTTATTACACCAAAGGGAATGTCCTACTGTTTGTTCAGGTGATAGAAAGCTGTAGGGAAGTGCTCTATCTTTGCTCTTAGCACTAAATTACTGCTTTAGTTCTTTCTGGCATTGCTCTAAAAATAGGCTTAGTCTTATAGCCAACCTCAGAGTTTCACAGGACATAGAAGCTTGTGATGTTTGGAAGTAGCTGGGAGCATGAGTGTGCTGCTCCTAGCTTCCTTGCCCAGTGCTGGGTTTTTTCATACCCAGAGATGCCATAGCCAGCTCCCTCTGTGCTCTCTGCATGTATTCTGTGGAGTGTTTGCTTGGCAGACCTGATACCCCGCTATGATAGTGGATTTAGTTGGTTGGAAGCTGCCAACAAGCTGTCATTCTCGTGCTAACATACGTTTCCATTCTTTTAAAACCCGCTAGGTAGACAACTGATTGTTCTCTTCCCTACTGGGGCTCTGTTGGAACCTTCCAATCTCTGGGCACGCTCTCGTGGATATATCTTCCAGCAAGTGTGGCCTTGGCCAGAAGGTCTCCACAGTATGGAAAGAATCTGAATACACTTACCTTTGAGCACAGTGGCGGTGCTCAGCATCCTCGTACTGTAGCCATGCTTGTGCTGCATGACCTTAGCACCTGGCTCTTCTCTAGAGACCTGAATCCTTGGCATGTTGTCCCCTGGGGAGTATGGATGACCTATGGCTCTGTGTGCAAAGTGGGTGGTTCCTTTACGTTTGAAATCTCTAACAGCCAGCAAAATGCACTAAGGTTAGGCTGAGGAAACCAAATCTAGGTGGTAGGGCTTTGTTTCCATGTGTTCTGCCACGCTGGGTTTGAGGTCTGAGAAGTGACAGATTTACTTAAGGTCTTCATCTTCACTGGATACAAACAGGAGAGAAATTCCCCCAAGTTTAGATGTCAGAGGTGTCAACTGGGCATCTCCTTTTGTACAATTTCTTTATTGCTGTGGGAGGGAACAGGTGAGTTTGCAGCTGATTCAGGTTCCTCGTGGCTGCATAAAATTGAGGTCCGTTCCCTCTCCCCCCCCCAAGGGTAGCAAGCAATCATTACTTGACATCTTGCATGTTCTCTCCCATCCCTAGCAGCAATTTATACCATGGCTCTAATTCTGCTCTCTTCTGAGTGACTCCACTGATACCATTAGAAACGGTGTGTGGAAAATCTCATCCCTGGGGACTCTGGTTCTTTCTGCCTTTGAAGAGATGCAAACAATGGAAATAAAGAGTAATAGAGGTAGAGACCAGAATTATAATGTAGTTATTAAAGAGCAGAATCTTGCCAGGGATATGTTCTTTGTATAGAAATTAAGATGATCACAGGAACATCAAGTTAAATGGAATAGTCGTGAATGAAATCAAATGAAAGCTCACACAAGGAAGACATCTCTATTTCTACACCTCCACAGACAAATAAAGAATGATTATTGTAGATAATCCACTACCCTCATTTTTGTATTGCCTCCTTCACCCCACCCTACTGTATTAAATGTGTTGTCTGCCCAGGAAAAACAGAACCGATATTGTCTCTGAAGTAACAAACACCACCAAAACACTGGTGATATCTCAGGTAGGTTTTTGAGGTGCCCTGGGTAGCCAAGGGACAGGTTGTTACTGTGTGTGCTGCTCCCTTTGCACCTTTCAGCATTGTTGAGCATTGCTAATTCTGGCTTGTAAGTGGGCTCCAAGTGCCCTTTGGTAATGATTGAAGGAATTGGCAAATTGCTTCGTAATTCTTCCTGATTCTTGGACAGCAGAGTTTGGTTTTCTCTCATGCTCCAGTCTGTCGCCTCTCTTCACCAACTGCTGACTGTCTTTGGCATCAGGGAGTTGAAGTTAAGAATGATGATGTTTCGAGGACAGAGTTAGCAGTGGAGGGTGTGGAACTGCTCAAAGATGAGATTTAAAAGTGTGCTATTGAACATGTGCTGGATGAGCTGACAAAGGTCTGCACAGCTCAGGACCTGCTTCATGATACCCAAGAGTCTTTCTGTAGAGACTGGACTCCTCTTTGTGCTGAATGGAGTGCAAACAGAAAGGGGAAAGAAAATCATGATCTTTGGTCATAAATTTAGCATACCCAGCTTCGTCTGAAGGCTCTTAAATCTTAAGCAAGTTAGCTCCAGGACCATATGTTGGGAAGCATAAGCAATCCTGGGAAGCTCATAAACTGGTTCATTTGTACCAGCAGGGAGCAAACCATCTGGAAACCTCACCCAGAAAAGTGCTTCTCCCATTCCCAATACAAAGATGTGTGATACAGATCCAACAGTTCAGTATGGGGCATGTGTGTTATTTTGTGACACCCTTTTTTGCCTGATGAGGAAGTAGAAGCTAGGTACCTGAGTCTGTTTGGTTCCTTGTAGCCATGCAACCTGGATGACCAGCTTCCTTCTAGATGGACATCCTTGCACTGCATCGCTGAAGTCATGTGTTGCTTCATGTGTTGATTCTATTTAAGTGGAATCATCAAAGAAAAGCTCATGCTGAGACTTGTCAAATATCTTCCTTTTAGTTCCAAAAGTTGTCATGAAATTTGTGGTCACCTGAAGACATCATTGTGAGTCCCACCAGGGTAGACTTGAGGAAGCACTTGTGTGCTCTTCACACATTCTTTTTACACTGAACTATGTGGGGTTTGAATTGCTCAGCTGGTGCAAGAATTACCCCAAAGACAAATGTCCAGCAAAAGCAGATGCCTTGTTCAGGAAGCTCCTTCTTCCTGAAGGACTGTTTCGCTCTTGCTGACGAGCAGGAACTTAAGCCATGTTTTATGACCCATTGAAACCAATTGGTGTCCATTCATCCCTCCCTGGTGTAACAGGTTCACTCCTCAGGTCAATTTCTTTTTGCTCACGGTGTTTTTGCTGCTGGTGGATGCCAGACAATTGATTTGGGTGTGCTATGAAAATTCAAACATGAGCAGAAAATATTTATTGTTAAGTGCCAAGAATTCCTCCTTGGCCGTAGGTGGAACAGAATGAAGGCAGTGCCTGAGCAGAATAGATTACATGGGAATAAATGGAAAAGAGCACATTCTAGGAATTCCAACAAGGAGTTGGGTGGAGGAAATAGAATACTTCATGCAAAGTGTTTAGGTTCATATTTATGCTGGAAGGGGAAATGAAAGGGTCTATCTTTTGTAATCATGTCTCGATATTCGAGCAAGAGCAGAACATGATGGGGAAACCAGCACCATTGATAATGCCACTTAACAGATGGACCATTAGTGATATGAGTGGATCTGCCACCACACACTTCAAACAGACCACAAATGCAGGCAATTCATTTCTCATCGTCTCTGTAGGGAGACAGATTCATGGAGCAGGTCAATAGGAGCAGGCAAGAATGGGAGACAAAGAATGGTTTCCATTGTCTGCAGCTGGGATAAAATAGGTGTGGGGAGCTGCTCTGATACCACAACCAGCCTGGAGGTGTTTCAAGGAAATGAAAAGTAGGTGGTTGGATGTTTCACTGGAGCTGACATGGCTCTTGCAGGCCATTTGCTTCCTTTGAAAGGAATACATTAGGATTGGTGTTTTGAATGCTGATGCTTGCAAAGGGTACACAGCAAATGAAAGCTTTTGGGAACATACATTAAATTTGAAGATGAATGAACAGTCAGAGTGGATCTGTGGAGAAGGGGCTCACTTGAAGAATGATGTCCTAACACACAAGAAGGATGTAAGTGACTGCTGGAGAATGTGCATTGGTTTATTTGGACTTTTTTGGCTGCTTCTGTGTGGCAGATGATGGGCTGGCAGTTTTGGTAGAGAGCTGTCCTGCATAGGTAAGCGTGTATTGTAAGGCGGGCTTCAGGAGCAAGGGTCACACTTACAGGGCATGGTCAGTGAAGCCTTTTGGAACTTCATACATGATGAGGTGGATTTTGAATGAAAACCAGAACCAGCTCCAGTCTTTAAGCTTTTTAATCCATGTCCTTGTTACTTGCCCTTTATCATTATCATGTCAAGCAGTTCCTTTGACAGTATCATCTTCACATTAACTGTCTAACTTTGTCAGTGTTATCTGATATTCAAAGCAAATATACTATTTGGGGATAGTTGTCTCAGTAGATCAGACTATTTTAAGCCACAAGTCTTCTATGAGAAGTAGAACTGAATATTTCAGCTCAAGTCTAAGTCAGACACTGTGTTCTTCTTGTAAATATCTTCTCCTGCATGGTTGTATAGTAAGAAATTAAATCCTTTCATCTCTTGTTACTGATAGTTTATGCCTTATCCTAAATCGACCTTGGTGTATTGAGAGTACTGGGGAATGGTGCAACTATGGATCTAATGTTTTTGGTTAAAAAGAAAAAAGGCAGAGGTTGCAGATTGCAGTTGTTTTCTTGGGCAAGAAGGGTAAAACCAAGCCTTTTGTTCTAATTTCCATAACTGAGAATGACTTTTGAAGGTCAGAAGATTAGTAAATACTGGAGTTGAAAAGAGGTTTCTTCTAGTTTAAAGTTTTTAAATTGTAGAACTGTAATTCACTGAATACAAAACAGCAGAAGAGCAGGAGATAAGGGGGAAAAGAAAATGTTGGCTTTGGGAATTCTTTCTTTTTTCTGCAGGGAAAGGGAGGCTGTTTCTAAAGTCTGGAGATAAGTTTCTATTTTTAACTCAAGTCAGACCAGAACATCCAAGAAATCCATCACTGGGCCATGAAGAGCAAGAGTGACACTTCCAGCCTGTGCACAGTGACTCTGTGGGCAGGACATGGTGGGATCAGCCGAGCTGATGGGGGCTGCAGACAGTGACGGACCTGTGGGTTGGAGACCCAGGTCCATCAGTGTGACAGAGCAGAGAGCGGTCCCATGGTGTGAGATGTGTGGGGTTTTTTCCCCTTGGTTGGAGAGTGAAGCTCACAAAAGGCAATCATCTGGCAGTAGTGTCCAGCAGAAGGTCCTGCAATTAAATCCTGGTCAGTAAATGTCTTGCAAGCATGTTCCCTGATTCACGGAGCATGGGTGACCAGAAGGAGTAGGTGACAAGTGAGGGCAGGGGATACAAGGACAATGGAGGGAACTGGCATTGGATAAGGTTTGCCATTTTTTCTTCATTTTTCCTGGAAAAAAATCTATTCCAGGCCCTCATTTTATTTGTAATTTGTTTCTTTTATTTTAGTTGGCACCAGAAGCATCCTTGACAGAGGCACTTTCTGAAGTCCCTTGGAAGGGAACCGGCCATTACTGTTTTGTTTGTTAAATAGGTTGAATTCAAGGGGAAATAAAACCTTGCAGGGAAGCGGGATGTGCTTGCACAGCAAATGGATCTCTATGAGCTCACTATTTGCGGTAGGATTCCTCTCTTAGAGGAAGAATTATTGCACTGCTCTTCCATATTTGCCTCTTGAGATTTCCTTGGAAATTCCTCATAAAGGCTGGAGACTTCCCTGGGCTTGTCAGCCTCCTTTGGGAAGGGCAAACCCCCCTCAAAACCACTCTAGCATTAAATGTGAACAAAAACCAGAGGTCTCTTTTTCTGCTGCTGGTACAGACGGGTCCAGAATCCTTTGCAGCAGAGACTCATTGACACCTAAATGCTTTTGAACAGTCTAATCCAGACTTGGTGTTTGACAGCATGCCGAGAGCAGCGTTGTCTGTGGATTTCTGCCCTATTCTTTGGCTGGTGGAGCAGCCTTGTGCTAGGATTGGCAGGAAGGAATATGCACCTGCACTCAACACTGTCAGTGCACAGCCTGGATTTTCACCTTCAGGGTGGATTGATCAGCAATTAAAACATCAGTCTTTGCATAGAAGTAGCTGAGGCTCAGGAAGGGTGAAGTTGGAGGCATTCAGGCTCAGGAAGAAAGCTTTGCTGAGTGATCATCTTGCTGTATCCTCTCCCTTTAAACTGATGCTGACAGCACGATGTGCATCAGGGACCTTCCTCTTCCAGGTGGGCACAATAGCAGAAGAGCAGCTGAGTGGGGAACATGGCAGTGGGGAGACAGGAATGGAGTCAGCTGTGGTTGGTGCCAGTTGCAACCACCTGTGCTGGGCTACTAAATGCAGGCAGATTGCCACCAAGACAACTCCACTGAGGTAATACTTAAATCCTTTAATGAAAAGGGGGAGCTTCCCAGAGGGAATGGAGCTTTTTCAGGAAGTTCACTCTGCAGAACATGGACTTTTCTTCTTTCTGCATGTTTGAACAACTTCAGGTTCCTTCCGTAAAAACAAATCCTGGAAAGTTTGTTCCTGGATGGGATCTTGAACATTTGCAATGGGTCAGTCCTAGTCTTTTCCTTTCTACTCTTCTTTCAGACTGTCACTTTCGCTAGAGGGAGGAAATCAAAGTTGGGTAGAAAATAAAGTGCAAAAAATAGAGAAAATGCAAATTCCATACTTGTGGGAATGGTAAAAGGAAGGAAAAAGCCACCAAAACTTTCTACTTCTGAACTGGAACTGCTTGTCAAAGACTCTTCCAGCTGCTTTCTGGCAGTGAGAATCCCCCCACAAAGACACATCTGAGAGGATAAAAAGAGCTGTGAAACCTCTTCTGCTGTTCTCACACGCTGAGCAGTGCGTCGTTGCTGTCATTCACTATTTCATGTCTCCAGTGACTCTGGGCAGTTGCTGTGTGTGTAAACTGTACTTGTTGCTGAATATCTATGAGCAAGATGCATTAGAATACCCAGTGGGATGTCCTGCACTTCCCCGGAGCTCCAGGGACCTGATCAGTCTGGTTTTAAAGCTTATGTGCAGAACTAGAATGGAATTGCTTGGGAAAAATGTCCCAGAACCAGCCTCTCCACTGTCCTCCATGTCCCAGATGGGAAACACAGACCTGTCCTGCAGGGAAGCAGGTATAAGGAGCAATGCTGCTGGAATTCCGCTCCTCTTCTTGGTTCCTAAGCTAAGCTTCATAAAGAGGCATTACTTGGAATAAAGTGACATCCTTTGCCCCTTTAAGGGGCAAAGATTTAAGATTTAAGGGTTAAATCTTTCCACCCCTCTCTGAGATAAGAGGTATGTACGTCCCCTGCCCAGCACATGAACTCTGTCCTCACAGTCCCTCTTTCAGCCCCATCCTAAGTAATTTGCTCTTTCAGCTGATGAGAACAACTAGAGTAAGAATATACGGCAGCCAAGTCTTCCTGTGCTTCATGGCCCCAGTACTCCTCTTACACACCCTATGTGTAAGCTTATGCAGAGCTACTTCATGCTCTGTGCTTGCTGGGATCTAGGCACGGATCCATTCCTTCCCGGCCACAGCAGCCAGAGCCATGAGGAGCTACCAGGCTGTTGCATGCAGAGGAGCAAAGGGATGATTTCAGACTAGAGCCCTGCTTTTCCTCTGTGCTATGAGTTCTGGCCCTGTGCTGTGTGACTTCCAGCTCTTCATCAGGAAATGTAGCAGAGTATGTACTGGTGGAACTGGATGGCGTGTTGACACTGGGTAATCAAAAGTGCTTTTCCCTGGAGGCTAATCACAGTGTAAGCCATTAAATCACAGTTAGGATTGTTTGAGTATCCAACTTATTATGATTATCAGTTCTGTGGGTGAACAGGGCCGTGGTATAGATTGCTTGAAAGGGACCATTTCCCTTCCGAGTCACAAACAGTGTAAAAAGCTGAGTCTACACCTTTGTGTGGCTGTTCTCCATCTAGTTAAACCTGAAACAAGGTTGATTGATGGCACTGAATTTAGTCTACACCAACATTACCCTGGCTTATAAAGAAAATTTAAGAGACATAAAGAGTGATAAAAGGCTTTAAGGATAATCCAAATAGGTTAACATTGTATGGGACTACGATGCTTTGGAAGGATCCTTCAGCAACTCTGGTTGTTGAAAATGAGGTAATGTGCCAAGGATGCCAATGGAATCTACACTTTCCTACCCTACCATGAAATGAGGTTATCCAGGGTTATCCAAAATCATTTTTATATTCCTCTCTATCGGTTTGCTTTATGCTTCGCAGAAAACAAGATCCTTATGAAAGCCATAAATAGTTCTGATTTGGGATTACAAGGTCCCAGGTTCAATCCCTGCTGCTGGAAATGTGGTCACAGTCAGCATCTCTACCATCACTGTCAGCAAAAGCACCACAAATCCTCAGGGACTTCAGTTACTGCACTCAATGCAGGGATGTGGCTTTGTCTCCATTCTACAGTCACACATGCGCTTGAGCACGCTGAGATACCCATGTGGTGCCTGGCCTCCTGCTTGGATCATTGCTGCTTCTGGGACTTCTCTTTGTCAGGATCAGACAACTTCAGGACAGTGACCCCCTTCCAGAGGAACAGCAGCTCTGTGTGCCCTCACCCCCATGGTGCACACAGGAACGAAGCATTACTGCTGCTTTGTGTTCCTATTGATCCCATGAATAAATGATAGGCTTCTTGTGATGATGAAGTGGTAACTATAGTTTCCTTAAGGGTAGAAGTGCCAAGCTGAATATTTAAAGCCCACATAAATAATTGATGGATCAGCCTTTCTTCAACAGAAGGAGATTGGGGTTATAATGCCATTTCTCCCTGAAGGATCTCCTGCCTTCCTGGTGCAGAAACTCACCTGGGAACCACAAATCGTTTAGACAGTTGTGCTCCTGTGCTTAGTTTTGTACCAAAACCAGGTTTATGTTACTTCTGCAAGTGTATCAGCAAAGAATGGTAGTATTTGTCTGACACACAATAGCATGGGTGGGTTGACTCATAAACCAGGGAGCACCTGGCTAAGGTTCTAAATTAAATCCTTAATGTTCTGCCATTTGGGCTTTCTATTTCTTTATGGATTTCATGATGGATGGGGAATTTGTGGCCTTTAAGAATCTAATCTTGATGGCAGCAAAAGGTTTCCTTAATTATTCTTTAATAAACCGTGTCAAAATTCAAGGGAATATCTGGAAGGGAGATGACATTGCCGCAGGGTGAAGGAGAACCTGAGAAGGTTTGAAAGTGAAGGCTGGGAAAGCACAGGAGGGAGGAAAAATGCAGTAGCAGAGCCAAGGTGCTCTGCATTCAATCCTCCACCACTGCCTTACCAGCAACTCCTCCAGAGCTGGGAGGTTTCTGTTTCTTAATCTCCTCCTCTCCCATTTTGGGAAGGCTGGAGGATGTCACGTTTCTCGTATGGAGTTGTTGAGCAGACAGACCCTTTTCTAAGGAAAACTGTCTTTCCCATCTTAGAACTCATCAATAAAGACCATAAGGGGAAACCCAACACATTCCTTTCATATTATTCAAACTGTATTGATTCCATCACAAACACACAAGACTGCAGCCTAGGAACACAACCTAGCAACCCATGGATAATGGATTTTGCTTATGGAAATTCTACATGCTTTGTCTGATTCAGAGAAACAAGACCCTTTTTCTCATGCCTATCCTGGATCAAAGCCTAGAGCTTCGCTACTGATGGAGCCCTGCTCTGCCTGAGAGGCCCCCATTGAGCCCAGTGTAGTTCAAAGTTGCATAGCTCCTTCAGACAGTGTCATTCCTGGATTACACTGAGCAGGTTTTAGTTTTTCCCATGACCTGGGGAAGAGTCTGTTTCCCAAACAGATGCACACTATTCCAAGCACGAGTCATTAGGGGCTGTGCTCCTTTGGTTTTGATTGTTTGCTGTTATTTCTTTTATGTTGCTTTGATTTGATTATTCTGGCTGATGTGGAGCTGGAGATTCTTTATTGCTCTGATTGCATGATGTTGTGTTTTCTCCTGCTTGCCAATTTGTTTTGCATGATTCATCTCGGCATGTCTTGAGGCCTCTAGTTTTTGATGAGAATTTCATAGCTTATATTTTCACAGTGGTCAGGATTTATGCATATTGAGCTTATCATGATCCTTAGGCAGCAGCTCAGCAAGATACCGAAGCGTGCGTAGTTCCAGTGATTTCAAGGGATTTGCTACACATATTTTTAAGGATAAACAGAACCCTATGTAATGTGCTGAACTGGGGCCTTTGTTCTTTACAGAACAGCTTCTGAAGTAGCAAATTGCAGCATTGGCATCATCTTGGGAACAGGTTCATTGTGTGTTGAGGTTTGCTAGACCTGGTCACTCAGGAATCAGGAGTCTACATCCCTCTGCCACTCCTGGCAGGGACTGAACAAACAAGAGTATTTTTAAAGAGAAGCTGTTGCCATCTTTGTTTCTGTTTGCATTTCATTCCAAATTGTTCAGTAGAAAATGAAGGATTTATAGTGAAACGCAGAAATCTTCATTGAATTCCGCATCTGTAGGAGCTGGGGCATTAGGAACAACACAAGCTGTGATACTCAGGACGGGGAGTTTCGTTCAGTTTTGTTCCATCTCCCAAGAGGTTTAGGGCTTTTCAGTGAAATCCTCAGTTGTCAAAACTTCAACTGCTCCCAGAACACACCCGTTTTGGTGAGAGATTCACAGTTCAGGGAAGTGATTACCTTTAAGTCAGGGAGAATGACTACATCTGAGCTATAGCTTAGATAAAGGTATTGAGACCACACTCAGCCTGTTGAACCTCAGAAATATCTTTGGGGCAAGTTTCAGTGGGCAAAGCAAGGAATGCACAGGGAAACTTAAAATATAGCCAAAGTATCAGAGTACACGTAACTGTGTTTCTGCCCACACATGAATGTGTTTCCCAGCTTGGAGAGGGAGCCAGAGAGTTGACAAGTTGGCTTGGAGTCACTGTAGAAAGGACCAAGTATCATCTTATGGGGGTAGAGATGTTGTGTGCAGTTTGTAGGTGGAATTGCATGGTCTCAAGTGCATCCAGCCTTCCCAGAACTGGTCGTAGTCATGACAGCAGGATTCAGTTCTGCCTGTGATGTTACAAGATACTCAATCTTGCTATAATCACACAGCAGCGTCCCCTGGCCCTGTAACAGAGAGAAAAGAGCTTTCCCATTCTGCAGGAATTTGGGGAGCTCAAAAGTTACCTTGTTCGATGGTGGGATGAACATGAGTCTTTTAATTTCTTTTTCTCTTAATGGTGAAAGATACCACCAACCTTCTCATGTAACTTATGAAGGCTGTTGGTATTATTTTTACTGTAGAGGAAGAAGAAAGGAAGAAAAATGTAAATTACAAACAAAACTGATTTATCCGATAGAGCTTTAAAGGACGAAGAAAAGAAAAGCTGGCTTGGTGTCAGTTGGCTGACACCAATTAGTTATCTTTTGTATAAGAGAAATAGCCTTATCAGTGTTCTGGGTTTAATCCAAATCCCCTTGGCTTTGCCTTTCTAGGAATGGAGTGCTTAGAACAACCACATGACAACAGCAGTAATGAAAACTCAATTAAAACACACACAAACACACCCCTGACTGCTCAAGAAACAGACGGCTGCTGACTCCGAGCATACTTCAGATGTTTCTCCTGATCACACACGAATCATAGGCTGTGGAAGTATTCACAATCTCATCTTGGTGCTGCCACAGACTGCGGGTGTGGGTTTGGCATCCGGGCACTGCCAGGGATCATCTTCATCAGCACAACTTCTGAGCTTCTATCCCCGCTCCAGTCCATCCACACTAAAATGAAGCCTCCTGGGGATGTACGTGCAGTGATCAAAGGCAGGCTCCGTAATGAGAGTTGTGTGTAGAGCTAACGAGACAGTAATTGTGGTTAGTTCCATATAGCTGATTACTGCCCCGCATGGTTACCGCAGGCAGCGGCAGCCTGGGAGATACCACTTGGACGTGGGACTGGAGCCAGCAGCACAATTCCGGTGATTTATGTTATTCCATTTCATTGGATTTGATTTTGATTGAAGCTAATCAAAACACGGTGCTTTTCCATCATGGTGCTCCTGGGATTCCCAGCAACACCGGAGTGCTGGCGTTTAGGAAGGCAAAGATCAATGGGAACTTTCCAACTGAATGGGCTCAAGTTCTCTGGCATTCCTGTGAAATTGAAATTCAGCTGGGGAGCTGGGAAGTTCTGGTTGCTTATAGAGGCTGGGCACGACTTCCTCCCAGTTTTCCCCTCTTTCCCCTGAAAGCCTTTCCTCAAATTCCAGCAAAGAGGAGTCCTGTGTGATTTACTGGAAGCTGATGGGAGAAAGTGGTGCAAAGGATCCCAAGTCCCTTCCTGGGAAGCAGAGGAAATAGGGTGGTTGACTCCTGTGCCACTTGTGCAGGGGATTCTCCAGCCTTTTCTAGTACTTTCATTATGTTAAGCTACCAGACTCAACCAGCAGCACTCATGCCCAAGCCTATGGCCTCAAGTCCTTCTAGACTAATGTGGAGTCCTCGCTTGCATTTACCAGTCAGAGTCTGGGTCCACTTTGGCTGCTGCACAGTCTGAGGACTTGCACAGCCCCAGCTCCAAGGCAAATTCACCTTCTCCCATCCAAGACACAGTTAAATGCGAAATATTCCCCTCTTGAATGAAGCCTTTGCTGGTGTCTCTGCTGGTTTTCTGCCTCATTAAACACAGCCCATCGATTAAGCAACAGTGGCAGTAGGAAAAGGCAAAATGACTGAGAAGTAATTGGCCTCTCCTGAATCCTGGAGGAAGAAGCTGTAATTGTCAACAGCAGTGATGCATCTGCCTGTATGCATGGAAACATCAAACTGCTCAAAAATAAAGGACTTTTGCATTTTAGAATATGTTTGAGAACAGCTTCTGGTCTGAGGAAAAATGTTGCTAAGTTACAGAGTGAGAATTTTGGAAGAATAAAGTCCATTTCTGGGGAAAAATGAGCCCTTGTTTCTCCAGGCAGAGCCAATTTTCCCAGGACAGTCATGGGAAGAGCATTACACACATAGATGGGTTCTGGGCTATTTCCTCCCTGCTCCTCAGCTGTGCTGTGTCTGAGCAGCACGGACCATTGTACAACTTAGAATCATAGAATCATAGAATAGTTAGGGTTGGAAAGGACCTTAAGATCATCCAGTTCCAACCCCCTGCCATGCAGGGACACCCCACACTAAACCATGGCACCCAAGGCTCTGTCCAACCTGGCCTTGAACACCGCCAAGGATGGAGCATTCACAACTTCCCTGGGCAACCCATTCCAGTGCCCCATCACCCTCACAGTAAAGAATTTCTTCCTTAGATCCAATCTAAACTTCCCCTGTTTCAGTTTGAACCCGTTACCCCTTGTTCTGTCACTACAGTCCCTGATGAAGAGTCCCTCCCCAGCATCCTTGTAGCCCCCTTCAGACACTGGAAGCTGCTCTGAGGTCTCCACGCAGCTTCTCTTCTCCAGGCTGAACAGCCCCAATGTTCTCAGCCTGTCTCCATACGGGAGGTGCTCCAGTCCCTGATCATCCTCGTGGCCTCCTCTGGACATTGTGGAACCACTTTTAATCCCATCTCTTACAATATCAGTGCGTGGAGAAAATCCTGCTCTGAACTGTGTGTGCATCAGAGCACTTGCAGTTGGACTGCCTGGAAAAGGGTGTTTGTCTTAATGTGGAGGAGGGATGAGGTTGTAGGAGGTCTCTTGCGACACTGAAAACTTAATGCTGCAATGGGAAGGCTTCGGTCTCTTTTACTAAGGACTATGACAGGAGGGGAGCGTGGTCTTACCCAGAGTTACTTGTGGAAAGCAAGTGAAGATGTAACAGACATGGCAGAATACAAGGAAGAATCAATCCATGGCTGATAAGGCCAGATTAGGACCAGCAGAGATGGCAAATGGCCTGAAAGTGTCGTGAGAAGGAGAACGGAGTACTCAGTGCCACCTCAGAAATACAGAGATAAGGTAATGCAGTTAGCAAAAACAATAAGCTTACTATACTCTAGTTTTAAGTAGCAAAGCAAATAAGCTCCCTCAGAAAGCATCGGTGTTGGGTGAACATCAGTGGTCCAGACTGAAAGAGGGATCTTGGTCATGCTGTTAGGAGTTGCTGTTGCAAAAAGCCAAGTAATAAACAGCCTCAAAGCTGAGGATGTAACAACTGATAGATGATCGGCTTCAGAGAGGAAAGGCAGGCAAGAACCAGAGCAGTGGTCTGGAGAGAATGTAAATAATATCCCAGTTGTTCACATTGACAGCAGAAATATAAATGCTGGTAGAGTAAGTAAAGAAGCTGCTTTGCAGAGGCGTGCAATCAATTCCTGCAGTAGGTGAGTGAGAAGGGCCAGTTGAAACTCCTTCACTGAAATGGCTTTTTGACAGTCCACTGGATTTGTGGCTGAGCAGACGCCTTTGAGAAACAGTGGCTGCTTTCCACAGTAAATCTTTCCTTTTTCCTATTGCAAAGTTGAACTTCTGAAAGCCAAACATTTCCCATCAGTCTTTTAACACTGTCAATTCTGCCAAGAAAACTCCCAAATACTCTTTGTGGCAACTCAAGGCAAAACATCTTCTGCTGGGTTGTAATCTTTTCTTTATTATCTTCTATGAGAATAATGACCAGTGCCAGCACTGACTCACAGGAAGCAGCTCCATCTCTGCACAGATTGGCTTTGTTGTGCTAATGGACTGTTAGTGTGAGCAGGGAAAGGAAAAGGTTATTTGTGGAACTCAAACTTCAGCCAAAACAAAGCCAGCTCAGATGCTCCTGTCAAACTGGCAAACTCCATCTGGGATGTGAGGACACCTAAGGGCTCCTGTGAAGTTTGACAGGGTAGAGCTCTCCCTGAACCACTGGAAAGCAAATCCAGATCAAACCCCTGCATTGGCTCATTCCATCTCCTGGGACCATAAAAGCTGTGGAGTGCCACAAGGGGAAGGAAAGGTGGGAGAACCACAGGAAAACTTCTTGTCGTGCCCAGAGCAGTGAATTCAGACATGGTTGCTTAGGGCTGGCTCCAGAAAACCTTCAGGCCAGCGCGGTGCATATGTGCGAGAGGATGTAGTCAGGTGCAGCGTCAGAAAAGGAACAAGTGCTTTGACGTATGGGAGGGCTTTTTAGGGGCTCTTGATGTCTCCCTGGAAAACATCCCTTGGCAATTAGTCCCTAAAGCACAGCACTAAAAGCAGCTATTAAAAAACGGACAAACTCTGCCTATGCCTTAGCCCCATGGAGCACAATGGAGCTAGAGAAGGTTCCAACAAAGAAAAATGCCTGCCAAGGTTCACAAAAGCTTTTTCAGCTTTAGCTGCCAAAACTCAGTTTGTGGCAGGTGAAAGTAAATGAGTAGCAGCTACGTGAGGACTGCAACCTCTCATCTGCCTGTAAACAACCTTTGAGATCAGCAGCAAGCTTCTAGCCAACCTGTTGTCAGCAGCCCTGTTGTAGTCAATCAAGGGCTCAGCAGGCTAGTGTGGAGATAGGGGAACTATTTCCAATATTATAGTTCTATTGGCTCCAGCAAAGAGATTCCAAAAGCACTTTTGACTGGAGCTAACTACTCTTTTCTGTTCACTTCCATCTGAAGTACAGGAATAGAAATGAGCTCCAGTTGATCTGTGCTGGTCTATTGGGACTCTATACCCCCAAATCCGATCAAATTAACTTCAAGCATTTTAGTACACAAGTGAGTTTGGCTCTCCTCGGTTTTATTTCCTATAAATTCAAGCACTGAATCATAATGCAGCAGACTGGAACATCAAGAAAATGAGGGAAAAACATCTTTGGATTTACGATTAAGCCGGTGGTTGCCTGTGGGATTCACATCTCCATTTTGGGCCTCAGAAGAACACTTTGGGTGAAGAAAAGGAAACCTAAAGGAAACTGCCAACCCTATACAGCATTGGGGTGTGCGGACCTGCCTCTGAGCTCTTGTGAGCAGACATGGATAGAAGGTGACAGACGTGACGCTGCGCTCAGGACTGCCACTGGCCCTTCCTGCAGCTCAGGGAGGTCGGAGCAGCCCTTGGGCTCTGTGGTTGAGTTGCAGTCACTCCAGTTTTGAGGATGCCACCAGGTTTTTCAGTTCAGTTTAACCTTTGGACAAAGGAGTTGTGAGTTTTCAGGGATGGGGGGATGGACACAAGGATCCTGTTTTCCTCTTTAGCCTGTTCATCACCTCTATGCTGCTTGGCAGGATGCTGCAGGCTGTCCTGGGAGACTCACTCACCGCAGCAGCTCATATTTGACGCCACAGCAGTGGTATCAATGCCTATTCATTGGGATGTCATTTACACTGTCACCAGCACGTTGGTGTGTTGCTATCAGCAGTATGGATCTGCGCAGCAACCTGCCCTCTGGGCAGCACCTTTGCAATTTTTCTGTACCGGGCTGTGTGATACAAAAGATGAGAAGCAACAGCTTGTCACTTCAGCCACCAGCTATCAAAGTGACCGACAGCAAAGCTGTGACTACGCTCACTTATCCCTCGAGAGTGCTTTGATGCGTAGTTCTGCTCCAGGCACTTGTTTAAGGAGTTGGCACCTAGATTCAGACTCCAGAATGGGACCATGGTAGGGGGCTGGCAGGAACGTGGAAAGGGGTCCCTGGCTTTGCAGGGAGTTGGGGAGGGAGAAGCTGCGTACAGACAGGCTTTGTAACTACCTGCAGTCCTGGGAGCACACTGGAGGATGCCTGCCAGCACATCTTTCCTCTGAGCGTCTCTGCTATTCCCGGTCACATCAGTTCAATTTACATGGCAAAATGTTTCTAACCACCAGCAAGGAAAACTCATCCTGAGATCAGAAAAATAATAATAGTAACTTTTAGTCCTTATGCAGCACTTTGGAGCCTTCAGAGCGTTGCACACACGTTAGCTGATGCATCAAGCTGTGCTGCTTCCCCTGCCCCATCTATAGCAGTAAATGTTCCAAGAAGAGAAACTTGCTGACACGTTTGTGCTGAGAGTGCCTGAGGCAGAGGGTCCTGGGGCTCTAGAGCTGTATTGCTTTGATGGTGCTGACAGGGGTAAAATTGGAACATTATGTCAGCAGATATGATGAGGACGTGCAGGATTCATCCTTCCTAGACTAGCGGAAATGCAGATTAAATCTGCTGGAGGCTATGGGAATCCCATCCACAGGAAGCAGAAGTGCTGGAGAAAGTGCCAGCCTGGCAGTCCCATGGCCAAAACCTGCTCATTCAATGGTTACTTAGATATTTCTAACAACCAGGAGCAGAATTTGGCCATTTTCTGTGTCATCCTTGTGGTTTTCAATGGGTTTGTGGCAGTTTCCCCGTCACCATGGCAGGGCACTACCGTCAACTGCTTTCAGCAATGTCTGAAGATGCTCCTGCTCCCTTGGGATGCTCTAGGTGTACTACAGCATCCCAAATGGAGTGTCCCCCCATTATGTGAGAGACTGTCTTGCCTTAAACACCTCTTCCTATCTTCTTCCTAGCCTCTTCCTAAGAGTGACTAGACATTTGCAGTGTGAAACAGCAAGTACTAAACATCTTTGTCTGTTTTCAGTCACAGTGATTCTGGGGGATAGGTTGCTGGTTTTAGAGCTTCCCCCAAACCGGAGTCTGAAATCTACTCTGGAAACCAGCGGCGCAGCTCAGGGGAAAGAGCAAAGAGGGAGAGCTGAATTGTAAATCTTCTTTAATCTCATTAACTGTAGTGTTTTGTGGCTCGAAGGACTCCCTATATTTACAGCGTGATTAAGTGCTTGGATAAATAACAGCTATTAAATGGGCACTATCGAGATGCTACTGAAATGGGTTACTTCCTCTCGTTCCTTTCCTTCACACACTCCCCCCCTCCAGTTGCTGCTATGTATAACAGGCAGTGACAGGGTGATCCTCTGCATCTCGGATAGCTCTTTGCTACCACTGGAAAGGATGAAGGGACCTCCAGGTCCTGTGGTTCCCCAGACTGCTGGACTCCACTGCAGACTTTACCTTTGTGGATAGAAACTACGTCTGCAGTGCAAGGCTGCTACCTGTGTGCTCATACTGCCTGGCTGAAATGCTCCCATGATGTCTGTTAATATTAATGAACTATGTAAAGAAAGAAACACTGCTTAAGGTAATGATGCTAAAGTGTTCCCAGGGATCTTGAGCTGGGGCTTTGGAGCTGCATGGTACTGGAATTCTTAATTGCACAAGAAAAGGGGGTGAGCAAAGTGGATGGAATTGTGTTGTATTGGTGGGGAGAGTTTCCCAGCTCTTGTGCTTTGAGAGCAAGAGCACACCCTGTAACTTATACAGAGGGAGGGTGTGGGAGCAGAGACATCTCCCACCTCTGTCCAGCTCCTTATCTATTCCAAGGGCATCGGGTCTGGAGTGATGGAGCCAAGGAAGGATTGTACAGAGACAGGACCATGGTCTAGTGGAAGGTGTCCCTGCCCATGGCAGGGGTTGGAACTGCATGAGCTTTAAGGTCCCTTCCAATACAAACCAGTCTGGGATTCTGTGTGATCCTGCATGGAAACCCACCAGGCAACGCCCCTCTTGCCCCAGGTCCTGTCCCAAAAGTAGTCAGAGATGCTTTAGTAGAGGTAAACTGTTGGACATAAACCCATTAGTGTAGTACACAAACATCAGACGGGTCCTTGCAGTCCTGCTGTGTGGGAAGGGGCCAGGGACCAAGCAGTTAACTCTGAAATATCAGTTAAAAATGAGACTGAGCGATTCTGAAACATGAGAATTTAGATATTCATGAACTGGGGTTTCTCATTATTTCAGTTCAAAAGAGCTTTTCGCTCTAGAAATTATTCCAGTTTAATTAGGAAATAATAGGCTAAAATAAGCATTTTTAAGGGAATTCACTTTTTGTTGAACCTGAAAAGAATTTCTTTGTATTTCCAATTTACAAAAACAAAACAAAACAATAAAATCCCAAAATGCTTCTTTTTCAGGTTGAGCAGAAAACCCCAGCTCCCTTTCCTCTCCCCAACCTTCTTTCTTTATGTTTGATATGGCTCATGGACTAAAATTGCGATTGGTCACACAGCTCCATTTTGATGTGCCCTCTTCATCTGTATGGAAGGGAAAGGCTTGAGATGCTCAGAGGTTGGACATGGAGAAGCCTTGAGTGAGAGCAGGAAGCCCAAGGAGGCTGTTTTGCTTTGGTTGGCTGGTAAATCTCTCTCATGCACTGTTCATTTGCTGAGTTGCTGAGCAAGCTCTTGGTACTCAAAGCCTTCACCTCCTGGTGAACAGCAGCAACCACCTCCTGGAAAGGAAAACATGTTCCTTGCTCCATCCGTTTCATTTTTCCCACAGACATCAGTGTTTCCTTTATCTAAGGAACAGCCTTTACTCAGCTGTGATGGAATCAGGGCCCGTGGACACAGTGCCCATAGCCTCACACTGCTCAAGAACCAGCCCCTGCAGCTGGGGCAGGACGCAGCGTTATGTGTATGTGTTACGTTATGTGCTATGTGGATAATATTCCCTCCTTCGTGTGGTTGCAATGAGAGAAAGGAGCCTGGGTTG
Organism: Psittacula echo; assembly: GCF_963264785.1. Taxonomy (NCBI): domain Eukaryota; kingdom Metazoa; phylum Chordata; class Aves; order Psittaciformes; family Psittacidae; genus Psittacula; species Psittacula echo. The sequence goes on from NC_137748.1 coordinate 2,441,122, forward strand.
CTTGAGAGATTGAACTCACTGAGCAATTACTCATTCCAGTGGCTTTGCTGCAAAACTTGCTTTGTCTCTGCTCAGGTTTTAGCTGAGAGAAGCTTGAATAATTTAAAGCCAAGAGTTTTGGGGTTATTTGTATTTGATCTCTCGTTTTTCTCTTCCCTTCTCTCATTGCAGTCATATATCTTTTAACTTAATTCCCCTTTTCTTTTGTTGGAATGATCTTGCTTTTATTGGGAGAACTATCTGCTACTTTGGGCGGAATTCATCTCTTTCAACTGTAGCTGCCTGGAGGCAATGGGAGGGAGCAGCACCAGCTTCCAAATGAAGCCTGGATCTGCAGTTTCCACTGAACTTCTGATGCCAGCATCAGTGTTTCTGTCTTATAGATGTATAGATGAGGTCCTTCTTAAACTATAGACCTTGAGAAAATGCAGGAGGAAGACGCATGGTAAACTGTGCTACAGAAGAGGCTCAGTCTTGTTCCCATGCTAGGCAGTGCCAGGGGAAAGAGGAAGAAGAGGCAGCAGAAAGCCACTACCCTTTTTACCCAAAGGATGCAGTGAGATAAGGAGCAGCATTTTTCTGAGCTGCTTATTTACACTCCAGGAGCAGTTGTATCCTACCGCTGCAGTATGTACCGTCCCTTGTGCATGTGTGGGGTGAAAAGTGCTGGATAAACGTAAGGTTTGCTCCTTCCTCACTGCTCTTGTCACTACATAAATGTAGGTTCTGCCGACAGTCATATCAGAAGATGTTTAGGTTTCAACCCCAAGTTTTGAGCTTTTAATCAGACTCTGAGTAGAGCTTTGCAGTGGCAAATGATTAAATTATTCCTGCTTATCAGCTGAACCAGAAGAAGTGACCCCATAGATTTCACTTTAGCTGCAGCCAAGCCGCATTGACTTGTGCCAGTGATTAATTTGTCTTCTTGCTCCAAAGTTGGCATTTCAGTGCTTGTGTGATGGGTCACTTCAGCAGCCTCTGGCATCCGAGTCTGTTGCACATAAATGGGGGAGTGATAATGAAAGCTCTTTAATTTCAGTTTATTGATGTTCTATCTACCCCAAACCATTTGCATTCCTCCCACAAATACAGACCTACAAATGCCAAGTGCCTTCTCTGGAGGTCTGACGTTGCTTTTCCTTTGGGGTATGACCGTGCAGGTACGTCCCAGCTTGTGCTTACCCTTATCTTAACCCAATGCCTGACTGTTGCCAGTTTGCTGAAGCAGTGCAGCTCCCTTAGCACTTGGATCTTATCCTTATGGAATATATTTCAGAACAAGTTTTTGGTCAGGACATGCAGTTTTTACTTGCTGTAAGAACTGTAAACAGCTATATCCTTCTTAATGCTTTTCACACGCTACTGCATTAATTTGACTGTTCCTATGTGTTTGCTTTCATTCTGAAAGCAAATGCTTCTGTGAAAAAATACACTGGGCTGTAGCCAGCAACTGGGATTTATTGGGAAATTTCCTCCCAAGACTTGGGATTTGAAGCTTGGCACATACCTCCTAACCCAAGTGCCTGCTAGCAGTTGCAAGTAAAGCAATCTGTTACTCCTGCAGACCTCTGAGTACAACAGGTTTTGAAGTCTATTTGAAAATAAAATTAAGGGAAAAGGTCTCTTTTAGGAAAATTCAGGGTATATTCTTCATTACTGAGTTGCAAAATAAGAACCAAACTGGGGGTATAACCTATCTGCAGCCTCTCCCATGTCCTCGCCAAGAGCATCTCTCACCCCTCTCAAGGGTGGAAGTCTCACAGGAGCTCACTCAGCAGCACTTAACCTCTTGAGCAACATCTTTTACTGCCTCATCTGAGCCTTCCTACTACACTTAGACCTGGGGGTTATCTAAATGCTGCTGCAGGCAAGTAGATATTGAAAGGGCTTCTGTAGGACAAGCTCCCCTGCCTCTCTTCTACTCAAGGAAGACTCATTGCACGGTTGCTTTGACCTCTCCTTGTCTGTGAGAACACACATAAAACAACACTCATTTGCCTGGAAACGATTCACATCAATACAAAAATATCCTTCAATATGGGTATTTCCCTCTACAGATTTATCCTTCTGCTTAGGAAGTAAATTGAAAGAGCTTTATGGCTCCATCCTATAACATGACAAATTTTATTGGCTTTAGAAGACCTTGCAAATCACAAATTGAACACATTTTATGACACAACAAGCTGTGTCCTGATGTTTTGCAGAGTCTGGAAATACAGATATGACTGACTTTGCATGTTTTGATGAGAAGTTTTCAGTCTGGGTGACTCAAGTTCTTTCACCAAAATGAAAGCACTTGACTTTATCATGGAATATGCTGAGACTTTATCATGGAATATGCTGACATTTGCCTATTTGGGGAAGTTCATTCTGTGAAACATCCAAGTCTGGATTCTTGGTTTTTAGTTGAAATGAAATTATTCTAAAGGTCAGGATTTCCCAAGGAATGTAAATGAAATAATCAAATGAACTCAAGACTTTCTGCTTCGTCTGAGAATAAAGGAAATCTGATAGGGAATATCTGACCCAAAATACTGAAAAGGCTGTCTTGGTAACAGTTAAAAAGTTGACATAAATGATGCTTCAACACCTCAGCAAGTGTGACATGTTACATGTAAGCAGGTCACTGTCTTCCTTACCATGCCAAAGAAATACAATAAGAGATTGAGCACCATATATTGCAGTCCTGACTTGGAGCTTGTATGAAGATCAGTCTCAGAACAGAGCTAGGGCTGAATACGTTTTTAACTGATTTTGTGATGTAAAAGTTGAAAATGGGAATAAAACTGATGCCTGAGATGAAACAGCCCTATGAAGAACTTCCTCCTGGGTAGTTCAATTTAAAGATTTGATTATAGATTGCATTGATCCCTTAGAGAGCAGTTTGCAATAGTATATTGAAACTCATGGCTGGAAGATAACAGGCATTGTACGGAAGACAATTTGTGAGCAGAACTGATACACCCTCATCACTACCAGTCAGTCCCATAGGACATGCTCAGGAAGAAAAAGGGAAAGGCTTGGAAAGGGAGGAATCCACTTTGCAGCTTGGGACATCTGATGTGGCTGCTCACATGGAGAACAAGCCCCCAGGCCTGCCCTGGCCGCTTCCCCAGCATGGTCCAGGTCACCACAGTTGTACAGTGCACAAGAGCCCCTGGCAGCGTGCACGCTGGCACGCAGTGTGCCACTGGGAAGGACCAACACTGTGCAGTGTTCCCTTCCCTGCCCTGAATATCAGGCCCTTCTGTCTGTCCCAGTTGTGTTTGTCTCATCTGATCAGTTGGTTTCTGGCTTTCTTGTTGCTAGCGATATTATTCTTCTTTGCCACTACGGAAGGAAAGGGATGAATAGAAGATGGAAGCTGCGTTGCTTTGAAATACTTGGGTTAGTCTGAAGAATGAACGTGCTGTCACCGTGACACACTGTCATGAGTGGCACAGAGCAGCTTGAGCTGTGCATTGTGTACCTGAGCAGTAGCCACCTTCATCCTCAGTCCTGTGTGCAGCACCGCTCCATTAAAGTCACTGCCCTAATTACTACAGAGGCCATTCTTGATGTCATTCCTTCTGATTTCCCCTCCTACTCTCCTTTACTCCTAATGGATTTGGGAGGATGGGTGAAGAGAACAGAAATGGGATTTCTATCTGATTTTGCAGGGACTGTCATGATAGGATAAGGGGTAATGGGTTAAAACTGAAACATGGGAGATTTAGGTTAGATGTAAGAAAGAAGTTCTTTACTGTGAGGCCCTGGCACAGGGTACCCAGAGAAGCTGTGGCTGCCCCATCCCTGGCAGTGTTCAAGGCCAGGTTGGACACAGGGGCTTGGAGCAAGCTGCTCCAGTGGAAGGGGTCCCTGCCCGTGGCAGGGGCTGGAGCTGGATGAGCTTTAAGGTCCTTTCCAACACAAACCAGCCTGGGATTCTGTGATTCTATGACTTTTAGCTACGTAAACATGTAAGAAAGGAAAAGAGCAGAAGGCTGATGCAAGAATAAGTTCCTGGAAATGCTCTGGGACCCAGAGGGGCAGAAGCTACCCAAGAGAAAGCTGGGTTCTTACCCATAGAAGAAAGAACTGGTGAAGGTGAAGATGGAGGACAGTTGGGGTGAAAGGAAGCATGGTTCTTGTAAGGGAAAGAAGGAAGAACAATGGAATGATGGTAACTTTCAATGGGCTCAGGCGCAGGAGATGGGATCTCAAGGGAAGCAGACCCAAGGGGGAAGAAACTAAGGAGAGGGCTACAGAGTTTTCATTTGACAGCAGGACTATGAACACAAATCATCTCAATTTAGGGGAAGAATAGAAGGTTCAGCAAAAGGCAGCTCAACAAGGTGTAACCTTTCCATTGATTTCATGTTTCCTTCCTGTGTCTGCAGAAAATGGAAAGTAGGTTAGGGGAGAAAAGCTGCACTTAAAGGATAGTCAGTGTGTGGAGGGATACACTTAGAACAGGCAGTGCTAAATAAGACAATGGGAGGTGAGAGAAATCCCAGGTTAAATGAAATCATCCAGTGAATACTATTAAGAGGCCATAGAAAAACCTTTCCCAGGTGAGTCACACAGTGCTAAGGAGGTGCTTGATGAGCCACTGGCTGTGAGGAAGCGCTTGGTGGAACGCGTGGCAACAAAGCCCAGGCCAAGGAGAGATCAGAGGAGAAGCAATTGAGGTCAAACCAGGTGATCCCAAGGAGATTCATCAAGGGATGAGGAGGAGAGAGTTAACTTCTACAGGATAAAAACATGCTGGGGAACTCCATGGGACCCACATAGCCTGACACTGGTTTTCCTGCCTGGGCAGAGCCTGTTTTAGAGCCCCACAGGGCCAGTTAGTACAGGTTAGCTGAATCTGGGGTGCCTTTTTAAAAGCTTTCCTTTAGAAAGAGGAGACAAGGGCTCCAGCTTGACCTCAATATCTGGAAAATACTGAACAAATAACCTTAAGTGTTTGTTGAGCATATGAAAGACAGAAAGAAGATGAGTGGGAGCCAACCTGGATTCGAAAGGCATAAATCACGTCAGATAAATTGAATTTACTCCCAAAACAGAGACAAGCCTTTTGGATAGGAGGAAAGCAGATGCCATGGGAGGCAATGTACTTAAGTGCAAGAAATATGGCATTTTCTTAAGTGTGTTAGAGAAATCGAGTCTAGCTAAAGCTGCAGGAGGCCTAGCCAGAGGAGGCTGGAAGAATTAATTCAGTCAGGTTCCATTAGGAGTTGTCCTGTGTCCAGTTCTGCTCAGTACTTCCATTAACTATCCGAACCACGGGATAGTGGCTCCATTTCTTACATTGTCAGAAGGCTGTGAGGAACACTGCGTATGATCATGACAAATAGCATAAGGGGAATGGTTTCATTAGAATACAAATGCACAGGAACTGCTCCTGAGCAGAACACAAGCACTCCTCAGGTGCACAAGCGTGTACTTGGGAATACAGATTTGGGATAGGAGGTGGGAGCAGCTGAGTTTACAGCAAATATTAGTGTAAAGAAAAGCTTGAGAGAGATGCATGACCATCATTGAATCATAGAATCCCAGACTGGTTTGGGTTGGAAGGGACCTCAAAGCTCATCCAGCTCCAACCCCTGCCACGGGCAGGGACACCTTCCACTGGAACAGCTTGCTCCAAGCCCCTGTGTCCAACCTGGCCTTGAACACTGCCAGGGATGGGGCAGCCACAGCTTCTCTGGGCACCCTGGGCCAGCGCCTCAGCACCCTCACAGGGAAGAGCTTCTGCCTAAGAGCTCATCTCAGTCTCCCCTCGGGCAGGTTAAAGCCCAGATACCAAGAGAAACTGTGTTGGAGGAACAGCATCTTCAGGCAGAGGCTAATGCAATTTGACCTCTGATTACAGCTATAGAAGTGCAAGTTTAGCAAGATAGCGACTTCACCTCCAGGCCATGCACCAGTTTCACTGCCTCCTCGCCACCTAATTGGGTATCCTGTAGTTAATGGAGATCAAAGTGTTCTGTGCCAAAAGTTCAGTTTCTAACACTTCCTTGCATAAATCACCTTCGTTATTCTGCATTCCTTACATGTAATTTGTGGTGTATGTCATGGCCTAACTAGTCTGAAAGGACTATGGGAGACCTTATTGCTCTCTACAACTCCCTGACAGGAGGATGGAGCCAGGAGGGGCTGGGCTCTGTTCCCAAGGAGCAAGGGATGGGACAAGAGGAACCGGCCTCAAGCTGCACCAGGGCAGGTTTGGATGGAGCTGAGGAACAATTCCTGCCCCAAAGAGTGCTCAGGCATTGGAACAGGCTGCCCAGGGCAGGGCTGCAGGCACCGTCCCTGTGAGTGTTCACACCCCGTGTAGTTTGTGAACAGAAATAGCGCTGGGGAATGGTTGGACTTGATGATCTTAAAGGTCTTTTCCAACCTGGTTGATTCTATGATTCTTGTGGTCTTCAATGGAAAAAACCTCTTCTCCATGCCCCTGCTACACAGCACAACCTGTAGGAAAACAAAATTGCAGCAAGATCCAGCTTAGACACCAGTGGAATCTTTCTTCTGTTGTGAGTAGTGTGCACTGAAATGGATTATGGGATGAGTTTCCTCATCTTTAAAATGGCAAATCAGTTTTGACCTTAATGCCCTTCTGCAGAGACAGGCAGCTGCCTCCCACTGGGGTTGATGCAGGCTGGCAGAAATCATAGCCACAGCTTGCTCTGGAGGCAGCCATCTCTGCTGGACACCACTGTTGGTACTTGTTTCCATCCATTTCTGCAAAAGCCATTCAGGCCGAGAGGGTCCATTGTTTGTGCAGGGGAGCAATCATGCTAATAATAATGTGGAGCTGAGCTTCCTTTTACCATTAATTTTAGCCACTTGGACACAACAGCAGTTTGAATGTAGGAACAACTGAGAAAGGCAAAACGTTTCTAGAAGTACATAAAAGGAATGTGAGGCACTCCATTTCCCAAGTAGCTTGAAATGGGGTTTTAATAAGCATTGAAAATGCTGTTTTTGAGTCCGTATAATATGTCCTATCTCATCTTAGGAAAAGTGATTTTAAATAGCTCTTGTAACTAACTGCTTATTTATTATTATTAAATCATTTACAGTGGTGTATTACTGGATGCATTGAATGCTTTTGTATCAGGGAGCCTGCCTGCTATTAATGGGGTTGGGAATTAGTTATTGTACGCTAAGTTTGTGCTGAGGCAAATCTACTGGGGACGAAGGGCCCTGCTCTCTGTGGTGGCTGGTCACAGAATGACAGAATGGGTTGGGTTGGAATGTTCTTCTTTTGCTACTTGTTAGTGTCTGTTGCCTTTGTTCAGGGTGAAACCTCTTGATCCTTGCCCATCCAGGCTGTTCTCTGTCATGAAATCCCGAGGTGAAGGGTAGAATACGTATTTATAGACATTTTATATTTAACACATTATATAATTATATACTCTCTATATCCTATATAGTCTTTATTGTATATTTTTTTATCTTTTGCATATTCTGTGTATTTTAGTAAAACCTAATGCTGACATTTTCCAAGCCTTGCATCAGATTCTTCCTCTGGCAGGTCTGAAGCAGGAGGAGAAAGGCCCACAGATTGCATTCAGAGAAGTGGCTGTTGACATTCATTTCAAACTTGAAAGAAGACAGGCCTGCAAAAGGTCTCTAAAGGTCATTTAATCTCATTTATGTTGCTTTGAATTCACATTATCTCTTCTCAGAGCACGTCTATATTGTTAAACTCCAGTTCCATGATGACATGCAGCAAACACATCCCTAAAGGAATACAAACAAGGGGAGCTGGGGTTTGACTTCCCAGCTCCCTTTCCACTGGGAAGGGGAATGAATTTGTTGCGTTTCCATTTCTTTGTGTTTAGGAGTCAGAAAGTAACCCCAATAAACAGATATTCCAGAGCCAGGGCTTTGGAGACACACTAGAGAAGTGAAAAGCTGCTTGGATAGGGACTTTGACTTCTTACGATGCTCATGTTCCTATGTCTCTTTGCTATGCTTAAGAGCGTGTGTGTACTCAGGTGGTTTCTATTTGTTTACCTACGTAAGAATTCCTACCAGAGCAACATAAACTCCCAATGAACACCACCTCTTAAAGCCTGAAGGTAGCTTAGACCTTGGCTAGCATGGGGATTTCCATCCCAGAGCAAACAGAGGGAAGGAGCTGAGCTGTCCAGATTGTTCCATATGGAGGGTCAGATCCTCGGCTGCTGTTCCAACAACAGTTGTACAAGTGAAGCTGTACACCCCACACTGACACAGGAAGGACAGCAGGCATGGGACAGCTAAGGCAGGCAAGCGATGGATGTACCAACCCATCTACTGACTGAAGCTGGTTCGGGTTGTTCAGTGTGTTCCTGCCATCACCTCTTCACACGTCCTGCCTGACTTGCAAAGCAACCTTTCTAATTCTAAAATCAGTGTTCCTTCTCGAGGCTTTCTAACTAAATTGCACCATCTAGGGTTAGCAAGAGAACTGCAGAACTGTGTTCCTCCCTAGCTGATCTAGAATGAGAGAAAGGAAAGCAGATGTAAGAAACCTGCTTGGAAACTAAAGGTTTGGGGTTACAGGCAGTCATTCGCATCTGGAGAGTCAAGGCAAAGTAGCTGTGAATGCTGGGCAAACAGGGAACCAGTGTCAGGTTTAACTGATCACAGGGCTATGCCTGATCTCCGCAGTAACTAAACCAGCTATGTTACAGGTACAGCATTCCCTTACCTGCCTCTGCAGTTTCTCCTTGCCCTTTAGGCTTTCTAATCCACAGCACTCCTTTTGAAGCACCCGCATCAGCCTCTAGTCCCACGTGCTCTGCCAGGCACGTGATGGAAAACTGAACATCTCCTACCATAAGCATGGTCAGTTTTGGCCCTCATCCCTTGTGTGTGCGTTATTCCTCTTCTCCTTATACACTGCAGCAAGAGGCAGCGAAGGAACCTGCCAGGAGAACACTGGGGTTTGTGTCTGAATGAGACTCCTGGTTTCATCAGTGGGAGCATCTCCTGGCAGCTGCTCTGACCCGCAGGCAAGGTTGATGAAAGCTGAGCTAAGCTGAGCTGGCAGACAGCATCTCTCACTGAGACACATCCCAGCCTTCCCCACTTGGAGCCAGAGGGAAATGGAAGCCAAAGGCACCAAGTGCACTGAGATCACAGGGTTGAGCTGCGTAGGAGAGGGTTCAGATACAAAGTGAGATGTGCTGCTTCAGCCTGCCTGCTGCTTTGTCTTTCTTTTTCTCCCTGCCTTTGTGTCACTCTTAGTAGCACTAAGAAGATGCACCTCCTAGACCCATGTTGCTGCCTTGGTCAGGGCTGCACCAGGTCCTTGGAGTCGGGGTCCAGGGACTGTGTCCTGCAGGTTTCTGGGCACTGTGCTCTGCTCTGGGATTGATACTTGCTTTCCCACATGGATCTGATTAAACATCTTTTAAAGCATGGATTTAAACTTGCATCTCCTGTGGTGCATGCACTGACCAGTGATGTGTCGGACTCCTAACTGAGGAAACAGTTTAGCATCTCTGAAGCAATGGAGATCTCTGGGCCGAGAGGATGCTCTCCTGTGTGAATTCAGCTCTTCCTGCCTCAGTGTCTGAACTACAAAAAAAGAACTTTCAGCCTTTACATGGCCAGCAGAGAGAAAAAGGCACTTTTATAGCAAGATTTGCTTCATAGCAGAATGTCTGAATTAAGCAATTTATGTGCCTGTCTCCCTCCATTGACTCTGAGATTAGACTTTGGCTGACTCTAAATACCTGCACTGCTTGTACCTCTCTCAGATTGTGAGATGAATCCAGCCCGCTCTCTTTTCACTTTCCTATGGCTTGTCACACTAAAATGTGTTAAACCTATCAAAATGGAACTGGGTGAGACCCAGTACAACCAAGAATGGAGCTGGGTCGGGTACAACATCTGCCCTGTGAATTTCCAGGCAAATCTATGCAGAGGGGCAATAGACTGAAAGGCACCCAAAATAAACCCCAAATGTGTGAAGCAGCTGGGAAAAGGGAATAGAACCAACTAGAGAGGACAGGTTTGGCTTTGGCTGTGGAGGGGGATCATTGCTTTGAATCCATGGCTCACTTCTGTAGTTCCCTGTCCAAATGCACAGGAAAGCAAAGCAGTGGCCTGGTTCTTGCAGAGCTCTCTAAGTTGGTTTTAAAACATCCCCTGGGATGTGCTCAGCTTGGAGATGTCCCCCGGTTGGAGAGGTCCTTTCAGCTGCCCTTCCTGTATAAGAACAGGACTGCCGGCCTCCTTGGGAAGACTAAAATGGATGGATGGATGGATGGATGGGTGGATAATGGGAGAGGAATGGAAAACACACTCAAGTGTCTTCGCTCTGGTCAGCTGCTGAACATGCCAGAGCAGTAAAGAGTTAAGAGAACCCCACAGTTCTTTGAATGAATTAGGAACTGTTCAGGTCTTGATACTTTCCCTTCAACCTTGTGTAAATTATTCACTGTATTGGAAAGAAGACCTTCACACCCAAATGAATCAGCTGTCATCTAAGAGTTTAATAAGCACAACAGCACAGACTTATCTTCCTCTCCCTCCTGCTGTGCATAACTGCTGACAGCTGATGAGCATCTGACATGGCAGGCACTAAGCACAAGAGGGCTGCAGTGATGGAGCAAACCCGGAGCTGGACTGGCAGCACGTTGGAAACCCCAGAGCAGCCATACAACAACCTCAGGGCTGGTCAGCAGCAGGATGGAGAGGTACTGCCAGGGCTGCAGGTGAAGGATAATTGTTTTTCAGTTTTCCTTCTGCTGTCTCCTCTCTGCCAACTTTGCAGCAAATTGGCCAACTCCAGGTGAAGACGGCTGCAGAATAGAGGTATAAAAACGATTATGTTCCTGCAACTACAGACATCAGCGTGTGAGCAGGAGGCAGAGACCTTGTCTGTGCTGCAGTCATGGGAAGAGCTGCTCTGTACTTGTTCTTGTTCCCTGTAAGAGAACGTAGAGTTTAACCCTTACCTGGTACAGGAGAGAGTGCCCTGATCACTCACCCAATAGCCTTATCTTCTTCCTATTTGTTGGTGCCTACAAAGCAAAACAGCTTCAAAGAGAGGCCTGAAAATGGTTTGTCTGGGGTAGCTGTTAGGCAATTGTGGAACTTAGCTGTGGATGAGTTGATAATGCATAGGCTTAATTTCCTATTTTCTTTAATTAGGCCATATTGGAGCAGCGCGGTCACTCTCAGGGCATGGTCTGCGCACTTGTGTTTGCAAAACTCCCATTATCTGTTGTTTGATGGGTTTTGGTTTCTTTCACGCGAAAATGCCTCCAAGCCGCTGGTTTGCTCTGATTTGTGATTGAGTTTTTGGGGAGGATTTTGGTTTGATCTATAACTTCCTCTTGCTGACGTGAGAACTCTATTTCCTGCCCAGCTCTACTCACTGCCCCCTCCTTACTGATAATTGAGAAGAGACCTTTCAGTCCCACAAGCCTCTAGGTTGGACAACCACTTTCTGACAGGCAAGAGTGATGATCCCAACGTATGGCACTTAAACTGTTTGACTCAGCCCTCAGCTCGTCCTACCCAGTGACCCAGCAACTCCTATTCCTGGCAGGATGGAATCCCCAAGGTGAGAAATCACAGTTTGCAGGTGCTGAGCTGGCCGATCCATACATCTCAGCTCTGAGACAGATTGCTCCCTTGCCGTCTCACAGCCTTGCCTCCTCTGGTGCTTCTCCAGCTCTTCTCATTTGTTTCTGCACATTGAAACGCTGAGAATGCAAAACCCGCCCCTCTCTGCTGAGCAAACTCAGCTGTGGGACCACAGCACCACCCAGGGGCCATTGGGCTCCTTCCTCTCTGCCTGCCCACTGCCCGCTCAGCATTGTACCCACTGAAAATGGGCTGAAAACGGGAATTCCGTGGCTCTGCGGTCCCGTGTTTGCTCTGCCTTAGCAAAACGATCTGTGTCTAACACATTCGCAGGTGTTTGCCATAATGCAGATGCCTTAAGTGGTACTCTCTGCTTGGAGAAAAGGCTAATGTGATGCCCAGAGGCTCCTTTACCCAAATCTCTGGCAGCTGTTAAGTAGTGCCTATACCAAGCATCATTCATGACTCTATGTCACCTATATTATACTAATTATATATAACCTATGTTATACTAAAGCTGGATAAATATTCTCCCTCCTCAACTGCTTTTTGACACAAATGCAGATTTTTGTTAACTTTTAACTGTTTGCCATAGAATTTAAAACCCAGGTATTTTTCATTCGGACATTGCACACCTTAAAACGGATCGGTGGACCACTGGGTTTATGAAGGTCACTGCATCCCTGAGTTTATGTAACCTCTTGCCTGTATCCCACACTCGTGCTGCTGCCTCCTTAATCAGACCCATTTCCCATCACACACTGAGGCAGTGACAATACCAGGAACCGAGAGATCTCAGGAGGGAAATGGTCTAACCAGAAATGCAACCTGGAACTGCTCAGTAATTCTCTCACTGTTTCCTTCTGCCATAATTCCCTTTGGATCGAAGGGACTTGGCTGAAGAAAAGCGTTAGTTTTGATAAATTGAAATTGTCTTGAAAAAGACCCCCAACAAAACCTCCTGTGCAGCCTATGGTGAAGGGCTCTAGGTAAAGTGCAGGTCCTGGGGCAGATGTCGGTACTCAAAGCTGACTGATCCACTGCTGTATTTAGTGTTAGAGAAACAGGGATGCTACCCAGACCTTTGAATATGTCACTAAGTCTCCAGTGGAAAGATTCCATTAACTCTGCCAGATACTGGGTCAGTGAGCAATAATGCAGATGATGTTAAGATTCAGGTTCCTGAGCTGCTACCCAAAGAAGCAATTAGTCATTGAACTAAGATTGAAGTCAGTAAATTCAAAACAAAGCGTAGACGTGTATATGAGAATGCTGGAAATTCTACTTAAACCTAGCTTTGGAATCCTATAGAGGGAAAAGGATGTAATAGGAGTTAAGTTGCAAAGGGAAACATGGCCTGGTCAGATAGAGGACTTTAAACTCAACAGTGAAACAGCAGATAACGAATAACAAATTGCAATGGGTATGGTCTGGTTTGATTTTGCTAAAGTGAAGGTTCTCTCAGAAGAAATTCCTTGCATGGTTTTGAAGCATCCATCCATGGCTAGAGATGGCTTTTGGGGGAGCAGTTTTGTTTATAATTCCCAAAAGATCTTTGCAGCTTATGGCCAAAGGATTTCTTCAGTTCAAAGCTCTGGTTCCAAGTGAAGAGTTATTTTGTGACTGGCTTTGCTCTGTGGCATTGCCTGATTGCTAATGAAGTTGTGCGTGGTGTTACCAGCTGTTGACAGCAAGCTTGTGTGTGTCTGCCTGGTGTGCTGCTATAGAAGTGCTTCTCCTTGGATCTATAGATAAAGATAAGCACCTCCGTGCAGCAGACTGGGCTTTCCCCAGTGACACCAAGCGCCCCAGTGCTCTGTGTTTTCCTGTGAGGCACCATCCCCTGCATTTATTAAGTTGAAACCCATACTCTTCTCCTAGCCTGGAAATGCTTGAGGGCGGAATGCTGGTTCAGGATCTGTGTGCTCGTCATGCAGAAAGCTGTATTAAGATGCAGCCCCAGTGTTACACTTCTTCAGATACTGAATAAATCTCATTTGTTTCCAGTACACCATATGCAAGGGTCAGGATGAAACTGTTACATAGAACTGATTCCACAAACCAAAGCCTAAGGATGCTCGCGGGAACCGTAAGGCCTCACATCCTCATGTGTGATTCTGATCAGCTCCCCTGAGCATTGCTTTTGCCTTCCACCATGTTACAGAAATCCCTCAGACATTCATAAAGTACCAACTGCTGTTCCTCTAAAGAGACACTTCTATCCCCCAGCTTACACATCTCCAGCCTTCCTGGAACCATCTGCCCTACCTATCCCATCTCCCTGCTGTTTCTCCTTGCTTGGCCCTGAACATTCCAGCAAGTGCCTTTGCAAGCATTTAGATGCCCAAATCCCTAAATGCTGGGAGCTGATTTTCCTTTTGGCTGGAGCTTTGTGCAGGAGGAGGTGCTGTCTTTGTGGAGGAACAAGGCGGCCTCTTCATGTCTAGATCCCATTTGAGCTTCCTCAAAGTGCCTTGGGAAGGCTGCGGGAATATAGGTGGATTGGTCTCTCCCCTTGCATCTGAAAGCACAGCTTCGGTGCTCACTTCTCCCATACAGTTTCATTCTGGGAAAGGAAATTCCTTTAAGATGAAATCATTTTGTGCAAAGGGTGGCTGGGGGGGTGACCACGTTAATTGTACTGGGCAAACTGGGGTTCAAACACCCAAAATGAAGTATTTTCATTTGGGCTGATCTCAACTAAATGAACTGCAGTGAGTTTCTGAGGGTGTGATTTGAATAAAGAGCAAAACTACCTTGATTCTGCTGATATTACCTTGTCATGACAACAGATTGTAAGATTTCATCTGGGAAATTTGTGGTTCTGTATATATATGTGAATAAGGCCCCTCTGGACCCCAAATACCAGCCAACAAAATGCTCATTGTCTCTGGTTTGCTCCTATTTCTGTATTTAGAGCTGCTTCCCATTACGTTTGATTAGTCTCATCGTATCTGATGGGAAGATGGCCACAGGACATCCTGCGCCAGTGAGATGGTTACAGTGCATTCATGAATGAATTGGGTCAGGTAGGAACAGGCTGAAAGGTTTGAGATCTGGAGTAAAATGCCCAACAGTGACTTGGGAAGCTTAAGCTGCATTTTGAGGGTGACTTGGACTCTTGAGAATATACATGTATGTAATGATGGATATGAGGGTCAGTTTGTTTCTGTCTATAAACTTTGACATATCTGGAACATGAAGTCTCAGTAGAGGTTAGCATCTGTACAGGGGGTGCCTGGGAGAGAGTTTGTTCTCTTCATAGCAGCTCATATGGAGCTTTATTTCGGATGTGTGCTAAAACCAGCAGAGCACCTCTCACAGCACAAAGTGCGGCTATGGGAGATGCATTCCCTCCGACGCACCAGCCTCTCCCTTGCCTTTTGGTTGGAATTCCTTTAATCCAAGGTAAAACTGTCACTAGCCAGGGACTGAATTGTTCCTTTAAAGGCTTTTCTCCTACACTTTCAGACAACAGTTTCCAGCATCATTTTCCTTAAGCCAGTGTTCCAATTTAGTTCTCCAGCCCTGCTCAGAGGAGGAAGCTTGTCCTTGGACTAGCAGCTCCTTCACAATCTAGAACCAAAAGAGCTTTTCTCTAACTAGGAATTCCATTGTTTTGACATTCATTTTTGCCTGCTAACTGGATGCAAAGTCAAGATATTAGCATTTTAGTGGCATTAAACCAACAGGAAGATGTTGATTTGGAAACAGCAACCTCAAATTTGTCTGTTTTGAGCAAAATAAATGCCTACGTTCATAGAAATATCGTTTTCGACAGATTGAAAATGTTGATTCAGAAGCTTGAGGGGAGGCTTCTTATAGGAAATACCCACTTTGACAATAGTCTGTGTTTTATCACGGAAACTTGTCAGAAGATTCCCATCAGATCTCCTGTTTTCCTGGTGCTGTTCAGAGCTGTGCATGTGTCCATGGAAAGCATCGCTCAAACCACCAGAACATGAGCTCTCAAAAGGCTCTGGCTTCTCTGATTGTGTTGGACAGAACCACAGTTATTGGATGTAGCCATGATAACTCCAGGTTTGTTTGCTTTGCAAGCTATTCAAAGAGTGGAAAATAAAAGGAAAATGGAATTTGGTGGTGAAAGAAGCAGCTGGAAGTTCCATGTTTTGGCCTTGGATTGATTTCAGCATGAGTTGAAGCTTACTAGTTCATTTTGTTTGGTGCCTCAACCTCTCTCTCTGCCTTTAAATCATCACCATTTTGTTCTCTAAAGATACAGATCAGCTCTCACAGTGGATTTATACAGTGTGAGCATCAAGATTCCAATCTGCACAAGGTGTAAAAATGAAGCTCAGTCTTGCAGCTAAAAACCCCTGTAGAACCGTGGTTTTCCACATGATTTCCGGATCAAATACATCCATCCACTTCCCAAAACCACTTTTCACTCTCATGCTCTGTTTCCAATCTGTATTTCATTTTGCATTTCACACGTTTCTGCTTTTCTTCCTGCACGTCAAGGATAAACCCCAGACATTATGGGGTTCCCCTCAGATTCCATCTCCAGACCCATCTGTTTGTATGACCTGAAGGCTGCTTAGCTCCCACCTTTATCACCATTGCATCGAATTAGAGGTGCACAAATGTTATTCTTAATTGGTAGAGCACCACCTGGTATTTTCTAAGCATTTCTCTTTTGCTGCTGTGTTTTACCCAAATCCCCCACTAGATGGTATGAAGGGACCAGGAAGAAAATTCATTCCAAAAATGGAAAGAAAATTCCCTCTAAAAACCCCACCAAATGCACTGAAATAGCTGAATAACAGCGAAAGAGCTCAGGATGGCAGAAATAAGACCATGTATTGGCTCAGTGGAATTCAAGATACTTCTTGGTCCTGCAGCATTCACTAAAGTTGGGCCTTTTCATAGCGTTTGCTGGGCTCCAGGAATGCCCAGCCCAGAGGGTGCCCTCGGTGCAAATGGGAGTTTTACAGCCTCAGTTTTAAGTCCCTTGGGAAATCAATTATCTGCTCTTTACACTGAATGCCTCTGGCCCAGTGAGGAGCCAGGACTCCTGTACTGGCACTTATGGACCACCACTTGCTTGCGTCTCAGAGCTCTGCAAAGAAAAGCTCTTCATTCTGCTGTCATAGAATAGTTTGGGTTGGAAAGAACCTTAACGCCATTTAATTCTAACCCCCCTGCCATGGGCAGGGATACAGCACACTAAACCATGTCACCTAGGACTCTGTACAACCTGGCCTTAAACACTGCCAGGGATGGAGCATTCACAGCTTCCTTGGGCACCCTGTGCTAGTGCCTCACCACCCTCACAGTAAAGAACTTCTTCCTTATATCTAACCTAAACTTTCAGTTTAAACCCATCACCCCTTGTCCTATTACTGCAGTCCCTGATGACGAGTTCCTCTCCAGCATCCTGGTAGGCCCCCTTCAGACACTGGAAGCTGCTCTTCATATGGGAGGTGCTGCACCCCCTGAGCACCCTCGTGGCATCCTCTGGACTTGCTCCCACAGTCCCTCACAGAAAGAACAAAAGGAGCTCATTTTAGTACCCCATGGAAGCACATGGCCATTCACAGCAGGACACCTTCCTCCTTCCCACACACATCACATCCACAGCACACCAGGTCAGTTGAGGGGAGTGCAGAAAGGTGACTGCTTGGCAGAAGTGTCAGCATCTGCCACACCTCTGATGCAGCGTCTGCAGAGAGAAGCTGCATCTCTGGGTCACGTTAGAAAGTAGCTATTGAGTACCTAAGTGCACAGTTAGCTGGTTAAGAGCTTTGTGGAAGAAAGGCAGGATTTGAGTTTCACTTGTACACCAGGGATACACTGGGAACCCATGGTACTTGGGCAGGCAACATGTTTCTGCTGAGGGTATGGGAGTCTCTCATTCAGGTCTTTGGAGAAAAGTGAGTGCTCATTTTTTGTGAGGTCTTTTCATCAGGTGGCAGAACTAAGAGAAACAGATGAGCTCCTTTCCCTTGAAGTCACCCAAAAGAGCTCCTCTTTCTCTGAAGCCGCAGATTTAGACTGGGACGTGTCATCTCTGACTCCACTACCTGGGCCTGGAGAGATCTGGTAGAACAACCTGAACCGAATCTTCAAAGACCAACTGATCAAACAGGTTGGGTTGTTCTGGGGTTTCTTTCTGCAGAAGCTGCTCTCCCCTGTCTCAGTACAATGAGGTTTCCTTGAATGAAGCAGGGCAGGAGAAGAAAATGATCCTGAGCTAATCACACTGGGGACGGATCCAAAGAGAGGACAAGAGAACATACGTGATCTGAGGAAGGAGAAAGGCTTCCTCTGACTTGCAGTGCAAAGGGGTGGGACTGTTTCTCTCATTCATTCTTTTTCCCCTTTAGAAAAGAGGGGTGGAAGCAGGGGCAAGCAAGAAGGAAAGCAAATGAAGAAAGGAAAAAGAGGGAGACTTTAAAATGAAGTGTTTCATTGTCAAATACTAAAAGAGCAAAGGGAAATACGAAGGTGAGAGAATTCCATTTCTTTCCACTGAAAACGTGCCTAGTGCTAGTCCCCGGGGCAGAGATAACATGCTGCTCCACATCCCCTGTGTCAGGCACACGGTGCATTCCCGTGCTCCTGATGATGAGCGCGGATTGCCTGTGAAGGCAGTAATTTGTAACATCTACCAGGGGCCTTGGCCATCTGGTGATGAAGCTGGTCTGTAGCCTCCAGCTCATTCCGACCTCCTGGCCAGACACCCGTCTGGCTGTTGTGCTGGAACATCCCACAGCATGCGCACCCTACTATCATGCAGCAACCAGGAGGCAGCCTGGGAGCAGAGCTGGGGCCTGTTCCAGCCCATGTTCCAGTGAGCTAAGCTCGAGATTCCGTGGTTAGAAAACAATCTGAGAGACATCGTAGTAATTAAGAAGGAGGGTCCGTGATGGATGGGATGGCATGGCGTGGAGGTAAATGGCTATGAAAGAAATCACTGCATGTGTGACAGCTGTAGAACGGACAGACACATAAATGGTACACTTCAGCAAGGTGGCAAACCCACCACACCTCTAAATGTACAAACATCTGGTACCGGTTTCTTCATACTCTGTAGGAGAGAGCCAGCCTGTGTCTGTTCTGGAAGCAGCCAAAAGGGCAAAGGAGCTGGTGAAGGGCCTGGAGCACAAGTGTGATGAGGAATGGCTGAGGTACCTTGGGAGGGGGTTAGATCTGTTTGGCTCTTGCTGGTGTGGTGTAGAATCGCCCTGAGGTCTAACTGTGTCTCTTCTCTTCTCCATTCTGTGCACAAGGCACATCCAATACATTCTGTGTACGATACTACTGCATCTCAAAAAGTGTTTTGGCTCCCCTTGTCATCCAAGTAAGGATGCTGTTAGGTTCAGTGGCATATTCCAAACAGAAGATGCCTGCTTGCCTGTGCTGTCCACCCCTCTCTGCCTGAGTTCTTTATTCCAAGTGAAATAAATTGAATGATGGTTTTACTCAGTCTTACCTCCAAAACCCAGTGAAATCCATCACCTTGTTGTTTTTGCTGCAAGAGAAGAGGGAGCTCCTGTGCCCAGGGCTGCAGCAACATCAATCAGCCAGAGGATGCTTAGTGGGAAGAAAATGCAATAGAAAGGATTTTTGTTCAGTGATTCAGAGCAGGACAGACCTGTATCAGCTCTCCTCTGTCTGATTGCTTTTCTGTCTATCTGGGGTGCTCTCTATTTGATCCTTTGTGCAAGCTTATTATGAAACGAAAGCCGGGAAGAGCAAGCTGGTTTCTCTTGCTACTGAGCACAGGGAGGTCACGGAGCCAGGATTAGGCACGTTCCCTGGAGAAGCAGGCGGAGCCTCAAGGAAGTTTCTTTACGGCCCTTGACATTCCTTCGGCTCCCAGGCACTAATGTAGTTCTCTTAAAGAAAATAAGGAAAGAAAAGAAGAAGGGAATGAAAAATCCATCTCTGCCTGAGACACTCAGTGCCTCTGTGTGTGTGAAAATGAGTTCCCATCGCTCTGACTTAAACATGAAATAAAATGCTACAGGGTGAGACTTGGGAGAGTGACATCAAGTAACTAAAATCTCTCTAGGCAATTAATAACGTATCTACTTAACGTATCTACTAAGCTTCCTCCCTTCACTCTCTTCTTCCTCCCCAGAATGAATGGAAATTTGGTTCTATTTCTTGTTATTCTTGTACCTTCTCTTGAGGGTTTGTGTGATTTGCTGTTGGCACATTATCCCCAGTGGTACTCACCTTGGTGTTGCTTTGACTAAGGACAGGTAACGTTGCTAACAAAAATCCCCAAACCTGCCAGGACCAACTTCAACTTCCAAAGAGTCCTTGGTTCCTGCTAGGGGACAAAGAAACAGGCACGGTTTTCACATTTATGTTCTGCAGATAAAGGTCTTGCTTACACTAAAATAGACTTCACTGAGGTGGAATTTCATGGAAGAAGTTTAGAGTTAAGATCAACTCTTCCCAGTGGCCAGTTACAATTGTATTGTTGTTATCAATCTTAGAGTACGGAATGGTTGGCTGGTTGAATTGTCTGTTTTAAATTCCATATCTTTTGATATGCATTTCTAGGTGTTAGTGGAGGAAAGGTTGACAACACAACATAGGTACCCTACAAATGGCCAGAGACCAGATTCCAAGGGAATGGAGCATCATAGGTATTATTAGAAATGCCCTAAGCCCTCCTGATGTTCCAGGCAGTATCCTGATGGCTGGACAGGGCCTGGGACCTGGTGTGTGATTCTGTGTGTTTCTGTTCAACAGTTCTGGTTCTTAAACAAACCCAACCACAGCGACTCTTTCTCACATCATCCAATCTCTGTCTCTAGGTCCTTATCTCTTACTTACCTCTGAGTGTGTATTTGCTCCTCAAGATCTGGTCACCAAGTGGTAATTGCCCTTTAGAGTCTGAAAAACATGTTTTCTAGCTATATCCTCCTCCAATTTTAAATCCCCAGCTGGGCAAGGAGCTGAAATCAATGAGAAACAATTTGTTGTTCCTGCAGTGAAGCTCTGACAAGTTGTATGTGTGGGCAGTTGCCTGGTGCCAGCACTGGGAAGTCTGTATTTGAAGCCTGCAGAAGAAATTGCATTGTCTGTCATTGTCAGCATTATCAAGAGCAGACACAAAACAAAACACATTTGAGGATGTTCGGTAGATAATTCTTTGGAGCAGGGAAGCAGGTAGATAAAGCTGGATCCTAGAGCAGAGGAGCCAACAATATACATCATTACTGACATTAACATTGCCTTATCATCACAGTGTTAGATCTACCAGAAAGCCATCAGCACCAGGGTCCTGGGGACAAAATCTGAAGGATTGATTAGAATGGGGAAGGAAAAAAAGAAGAAAGAAAATTCTATGCACAGAGAACCTGCTGCACAGTGTGAAGCATGGCCTGAGGGAAGGAGTGGAGTGAAGCTGCTATGCAGATAGGTTTGCACGATGTCTGCTGTAGAAACAGAGTTGTGAGCTCTGGAAACCTGCACACACCAGAGCCTGGGGCTCTTATAATAACGTGAATTCACATGCAAAGCTCTAAAACACATCTCAAGCCCGGGTTTCTCTTCGCACAAGGGTGTATACAATCCCTTGGGATGCTCAAGGCATTCAGACCCACCTAAAACAGCTTAGGCAGCTCTTGGTTCTAACAAGCCAGGCAGGGTGGTGGAAGAAGGGGGCAAATGGTGTGTGATATAGTGACCATGAAAGAGAGAAGCTGGGAGGCAAAGGTGTCGGGATTCATCTCACCACACTTCTGCTGCCTGCAGTGTAAGTGTCCATGCCAAAGACTGGATTCCCTTCACAACCACAGGAGAGCAGAGATGAGCAGCCACAGGTTGCTCAGCCACAAGCTGAATTCAGTGAGGCGATCCAGGCTTGCAAGGCAATGCCTGCTTTGGCTCCATCTCAGTGACAGGAGGGTTTTAATCTGTGGCAAGGCACCAGCAATTCCTCACTGATGGATATGGGATAGGAAGTGACACAAAGTCTACAAACAGTGAATAAACCCAAACTCTGACAAGGAATGTCTAAAGGTGTCTGCACTGTGCTGTCCTGGCTCATGTCTGTCCTGATGTTCCTGGTACCTAAGCCTTGTAACTGATGGTCAGGATGCGTTTATGGTGGCTCCAGTTCTGTGTGCTGAGTGAAGGGCAGAACTGGAAGGGAAATTAGACATTTTAGTAGCTATTTAACGTCTTGAAAAGTGAGATTCATCAGACAACAGTGTTTGTAGTGCAGACGAAAACCTGTAACCTGCTGCAAGCCCCGTGGAGCCCTACGGGAGTAAGCAGGGATTCCTTGTAGGCTTCTGACTTCTGACTCCTGCAGTGGCAGATGATGGATGTATCGCTCCACTGTGGCCAGGAACAGTAAGACACAAGCAGAATTGCTGATGGGACATCTTTAATTAGCTGCATCTTTAATAAAGACAGCAACTTCTATGTAAAACAGTAAGGGTGGTAGCTGATCTCTGCTCAACCTTCACTCCTGCTACCCTTTATGTCAGCAGTACTTGCAGGGTAGATGAGCCTGTTACTAACAGTGATAAAACCCCAAATCCTTTTCTCTCAAAAGCTTTGAGTGAATTTACTGAGCTGCATATTCCATCCCAGGGTGCTTTCTTTGAGAAAGATAGGCAAGTGCTCATTAGAGCTGGTTGAATTGTCTAGTGATGTGGCTCAGAGAACGTGTGTGAATAAACAGGAGTGAGCTGGCTTCTTTTTATTGTGTCTGGAGCCCTGTGACCTGTAAAGATTTGCAACAGTCTCGAGAGAGGGGTGTCACTGAATCTGAGTGGAGGTGTCTGTAGTGTAGGAGTTCAGTCTGCACTGATTGTCTGGACTCGAAAGCTGAAATAGGCTCGTCTTCTTTCTTCTCTTGGGATGACTGTTGAAATGCGTGAAGTAAATCATGCTTTAGAACTGTCTGTCTCTTCAAGAGACTACAGGTAATTAGTTCAGAAGGGAACATTCATGGTTTTGGAACACTACACCAAGGAGTGAAGGATCCCACTTGAACTGGCTCTAAGGAAATTTCCTGATCTTGTCTTTTTGCCTAAGTGGTTTGACATCCTTTTCCAAAGTTGCATGGCTAAATACATAAAACCTACCATACATTTTTAACACAGATGGGTTAATACCTTCTTGAAACCTGGATCTGTAACCAAATCAGCCCCAAGACTCTTCTCTTTCAGCACAGACTGAGATGTGACAGCAGCTTGGCCAGTGGAGAGATCCATGCTCCCAGACTGTGGGAGGACTCCTGCAAGCCAATGCACCTCTCACCCATCTCCTTGCCAATGAGCCTCACAAAGAGTGTTCAACAACCTTGTTACTCTTATAAATTCTGTTCTCTCCCTCATCACTCCTGGACCACGGAGAGGCTAAAATATTAACCAAGACATTGATGAATTTGAGGCTGAATTATTTTAATTCATTCTTGGCTGAGCTCCTACTTGCATCCAGAACTCCACTCTAGTTAATTGACAGAATTTATGGCTTTAGCCCTGTCAGGTGCTTTGAAAAGTCTCTGTTGGTTCCTCATTAATGGGATATTTTTCCCCTTACTGAAGAGCCTAAGTAGGACTTTTTTAATAGGGGAAAAACATATAAGTAAAGCAAGAAGTAAGAGGTCTCATCCAGCCTTTTATCATCAGCACCAATGGCTTGGTCACAGAAACCTCCTACAAAGACATGGTGACGAAGGCGGTCTGACACGCTCCTACCAGCAGCAGGACACGTGGCTGCACATCAGGCTGGCAGGGGACATTTTCAGTCACCTACACTCCTGAGAGCTTCAATTGGTAATCTGGAAAAGCCTTGTTTCTTCTAACCTCATCTGCTCAGCTGTCAGTGGATTTGACCCTGCAGCTCCAGGTTAGATACTCACAGCTTCAGCTCTTCTCTGTTGAATGTGACTCTACATCTTGGTTTATTTTATCACTTAACATATATCTGTCTTTCTGTCTATCTAGATCTACTTATCTTGTTCTATCTATCTTATTTACACTTACACACGTCATTGATGAAACTGGGCTTCTGTTTTCACTGGCAGAGGAAACAGGGTTGCCAGTTGAGCGTGCTTGGGACCAGGAGGGCTGTGCTACCCCCTGATTTAAGGATGTCATAAATTCAGACTGAAGGGCTGAGACAGGAGGGCGACTGTGGGCAATGTGGGCACTGTTTTCATGCTTCTTGAACACATTCTTGCATTCAAATCAATGTGGTTGCTCTTCTTCCTTTTCAGAGTATTGCATGGTGGTTAGGTTTTGGTTGAAGATCATAGAATCGTAGAATCCTAGAATGGTTGGGTCAGGACTTTAAAGCTCCTCCAGCTCCAACCCCCTGCCACGGGCAGGGACCCCTTCCACTGGAGCAGGTTGCTCCAAGCCCCTGTGTCCAACCTGGCCTTGAACACTGCCAGGGATGGGGCAGCCACAGCTTCTCTGGGCACCCTGTGCCAGTGCCTCAGCACCCTCACAGGGAAGAGCTTCTGCCTAAGAGCTCAGCTCAGTCTCCCCTCGGGCAGGTTCAAGCCATTCCCTTGGCCTGTCCCTACAGGCCCTTGTCCCAAGCCCCTCTCCAGGTTTCCTGCAGCCCCTTTAGGCACTGGAGCTGCCCTAAGGTCTCCCATTCAGGAGCCTTCTCTTCTCCAGGCTGCCCCAGCCCAGCTCTCTCAGCCTGGCTCCAGAGCAGAGCTGCTTCAGCCCTCGCAGCATCTCCGTGGCCTCCTCTGGACTCGCTCCAACAGCTCCACGTCCCTCTTGTGTTGCTGCTCCAGAGCTGGAAGCAGGACTGCAAATCCTGAGTTTGATTTCATTTTAGTGGGGATGGATATTCCCTATGTCTTTTCTCCCTTAATATACAACCTTTCAGAGTGTGTGCCCTTCCTTCCTGGCTGTTGGGTAGTGAAATGAGTAGCCTTGGAGTTCAGAGTTGCAAACCATGGCTGTACCCACCAGCATAGCCCTCCTGGGGATGAAGCCCAGGCTAGGCTCTTCCTCTGCCCAGCTCCTGTCAGCCCTGGAGTCTCTGCAGGACTCGAGTGACCTGTAACTGAGCTTGGACAAAAGACTTTATTTGCCACATTTCCCATGGAAAGCAAACAAATCTGCCTGGACATTTGTTTTGCCTCAATGAATTTCCTCTCACACTTGGTAAATATTTCTGACCACTATAAATATATACAGGAGTGGGAGTGGGATTTCTTTTTGAGAAGCTGGAATTATTTTATTTTGATGTTTCTGTGATGAATCATTTTGAGTTCTTTTGTTGCAAGTGTTCTGTCTAGAAATTCAGCTTTCCAGAGTGATTTGAAGAGATTTTAAATAGCTACAAATTAGATGTTTAATTTAACTCAAGCATTGGGAGGAAGGAGAAGGGAGCAAGACTGAGCAGAAAAGAATGTCTCGGGAAAAGTTACTTCGGGAAATGTAGCCAAGCAAACAGAAATATTGACGGTGGCTGCTGAGTTGTCATCACAATCTTGGGCGGGCAGAAGTCCTTTCCTGGATGCTGTAAGCTGCTTCAAGTCCAGCTCTCACCCTTGGGCTTGGCTCTGATTCCTATTTCCTGCCACTTGGCCCAGTGCTATTCATCTACAGCATCATCAACATATAAGGAAGGAGACTTTGCTCTTCTTGGTTGTTGTCCCAACAGTGTGTAGAGCACTGTGCAGGTACAGCCCCCCTCATCCCCACAATACTTTATTGGTGTTTTCCTGCCTCCTCCATGGCAAGTCCCTTGTCCCCATGTCTCCGAAGGAAATTGTCTTGTTATATCTGGCCTCAACTGAAGGCTGCTGCAGAAGAGCAGGAGTAAGACAAGGGGTGACGGATTCAGACTTAAACTGGGAAGATTTAGGTTAGATATAGGGAAGAAGCTCTTCCCTATGAGGGTGCTGAGGCGCTGGCACAGGGTGCCCAGAGAAGCTGTGGCTGCCCCATCCCTGGCAGTGTTCAAGGCCAGGTTGGACACAGGGGCTTGGAGCAAGCTGCTCCAGTGGAAGGGGTCCCTGCCAGTGGCAGGGGTTGGAACTGGAGGAGCTTTAAGCTCCCTTCAACCCAAACCAGTCTGGGATTCTATTATTCTATGATGCTGGCCACTACCACCAGTCACTTGCTGGTGCAAGGTGCTTACTGGGCTTGTGCAGACTGAGCTTAGCCAAAAGTCTCTTGCACCCATGGTCTGCCCCGAGCATTTGATGTCCTCAGCGGGAAGCTGCAGCACAGGGTGAGACAGCTCTGAGCAGTCACTCCAGGAGATGGGCAGCTGCACGAGGGAGCTCACCACTAAATCTGATGGAGGCAAAGGAAGCAGCAGAAAGGACAGAAGGCCAAATAGAAATCAGCTTGTCTGCCAGCTTCCCTTGAGAAAAAGCTGCTTCCCCACACAGCGGTGAGAAGGGAGCTGGTTAGAAGTGTTCTGCCAGCAGGAGCTTCTTTAAAGGGATTTCACATTGTTCATGATTATTGATCAGGTCATCAAAATGAAACATTAAGTTTTGATTTCTGTTGCAACAGTTCTCTTTAGTTTGGCTTTATTTCTTTATTTATTCCCCTCCTTCCCTCCTCACTGGGCCACATAAAGATGTAAAGGAAGGGGGAGTTTAATGGATGGACAAGTGATCAAGTTTTAGTTCATTAAGAAGTTTGAAGTGTCTGAGATTTGGAGGGGACAAAACTTCATCTCCTTCCTAGTGTGTTACTGACAACTCAATCTCTTCCTCCCAGCTGATCCTGACTCTGTAAGTTGGTGGGAGAGATCTGTTTGGTCTGTGCAGAAGAATAGCATTGGAGAAAGCAAAGCCCATGGCTTGAGTCAGTGCTTTTGTCGAGGCAGAAATCATACAATAGTGATGCACAGTGGGACACACTCCCTACATCATTTCACAGTCAAAGCAACTGATAATATCTCAGAGTATGGGGGTGTACGAGGGTTGGTCATACGTTGTGCTTTGCAATATGAACTTCTAGTTCCTTTCTACCTTTAAGCACTCTCAGCATCTGTAAGAGGTAACCTGAACTGTGTGCCGAAGCCTGCAAGGGATATAGCTCTTGTGTATTATTAGAACACAAGTTTAAGTAATCATTAAACAGTAGGAGTTACTATTGGAAATCTAACCAGGCCATTCTGTTCCACCCCAGGTGAAATTCACTCCTCAGAAGAACAAGGCCAAAGCATAATTTAAGCTTCACTAAACCCTTGGAAAATAACTTCACCAATTCTGAACACATCAATTTTATTTACATGGAGCATGAAAACTTAACAGGGCTCTCATCAGAATCAATTCCCTCTCATATTAAAGCCTCTATTGTGTGTCTCTGCTGATAACAGGCTCAACAAAGTACTGTGAACAGAACAGAAGTAGGAAAGTAAATAAATGCTGAAGTATTAACATCAGAAGAACGCTGAAGTCTTGGTTTCAGAGCTGACAGACACTTTGAAAGGAGACCAGTAGCCTTATCCCTGGTTTAGAGATGGGAAACAGAAAAGCATTGGGGCTGGAGAACTTAAAGCAGGTCAGGAGTGGGGACGGGTTTCCATGCAACTGATACCAGAGAAAAGGAAGATTCAGAATCAGAAGCATCTCAGTATTGTCTCCTCTGCAGCCAGGGAGGTCTCCAGTGTTTTAGGAGAGCATTTAACTGACTGCTCCACCTTGTTTGAAAAGGGAAGCATGGTCAGGGCTATGAGCTGAAGCAGAAAAATTTATCAGAGTCATCTGGTTGCCTGGAGGAAGGGGCCAGAGGTGTCTGTCCATCCCTGAAAGCATTGTGACAGTCACATATCAGCTCATACCCAACCAGTACAACCTGAGATTGCCGAAGTCCCCACATTTGGGCTTGTGAATTTTTCCTCTGTATGTGAGCAGTCCAAGGGGCTGAATGGTCACAGAGCCATCTTTCACTCCTTTATTTATTTCTTATTAGGTAATGTTCTGTTATTATAAGCAGCAGTAATGCAACCTGTGGTTAGAAAGATCAATCTTTAAAGACACAGAATTGAATTATCCCTCTCTCAGGCTAATTTTAGGATCTGATTATGACCAAGAAACCATCATAAAAGAAAAATAGGAAGAAAAATTCACTCTAGGTATCTGGAGAAGATGGAGCACAAGCAGCAGCTGAAATGTTCTTGGTTTAATAGGGGGAAATAAAACAGTTTATTTTGATATGCCTCATGTGAGGACTCAGGACTAAGAATGAAAAAGGACTTATAGAAGCAAGAAACTTGATTTATTCTTCAAGATCTAATAATTGTGACAAGTACACTGCAAACAGCAGAGGAGCAGAACTTGCTGTCCCCAGATGGAGTAAGAGTGAAGTTAGCAAATGGCACATTACCATATTTCTGATACTGTTCCAGCCTTACTTCAGAAGGAAACGTTACAGGGAATTCATTCATTCATTAGAGGAGTTTTCAAGATCCTTCATTCTGGCTTGAAGCTAACGACAATAAAGAGCCTGTGTGGCTGAGACTGAACCTTTTCAAAACCAGATGAAGACCTTCACCTTCTGCTTGGCCTGAGCTGAAGCTCCAGGTTGTTGTGTGCTTTCTTGAGCACCCCATTGTGTGAGAATGTCTGCACAGGCATTGAGTGAGAAGAGGGTTTTCACAGCCTGACCAAGTTACATGTTCTACCCATAAGGGACTGTTAATGCCTGGTGCAAAATGCAGTAAGAACTAAGGCAAAGGCACCTGATCTGCTAATGATGCACTCCCGTGGAAAGGGGCACACAGACCTTGAACTTGCTGCTCATCAGCTTCAAGCCAGGAATCTACAAGTGCCAACAGGCTTCTAGCCAAAGAGTAACTGAGGGTTGAGAGAGACCCAGGGCTGCTGGGAGCCCAGAAGCAGAAAGCTGAAAGCACAGCAGAGGTGTTACTTGCTCAACTGTTCTTGCACCATCCTAGAGAGCTGTATCCCAGCCCTTCCTACCAGCCCCAAGTGATCAGGAGGATGTGAGGAACAGGTTAACACACATCTGCAGGGACAATCTCATCCCTGGTGTGAACAGACCAAACATTTAATTGTTTGGTCAAGGCTGTGTCTTCTTTGAGTTGTAACCAGGAAATCCACCTGCTCCTAGAAAAAGCCTGTGGACAATTTAGTTTTGCCATAATGGCTTCTCTAATGGATCCATTTCAAAAGTGTATCATCAAGAGTATTGATGGAATTCTGATAGCTCCAATGCTTAACAAATCATAAACATAACAGGAGTAATAGCTGATGCCTGCTCCCATAGCTCGGATTTCCACAAGTAGTTGTGAGTAGCAGCTGACTTGAGGAAGTAGAGGAAGGTGGATGTCGAGCCAGTAAAAATGATAACTTTTCCAAAATGTGAGGATATAAAACCTTAATAATCCAAGTTATTTGAAGAGTGTTGTTCTTGAGCAATACAGACAAACCTCACAGCAAAGAGCATTAAAACAGGGGTTCTGCTTGTAAAGGGAATGGGATAGTCGCCAAAATAAATGTTCTTATATCCTCCTTCTGCATTACTATTGGAGTTTGGGAACTTAGATCAAACCAAAGCTCCTGCTTCACAGAAAGCCAGGCTGAACTCATTGCTAATGGAGAGCTGCTTGGAGAAGAGAGAAGCTGGTCACACTGTCTTAGACCTGGAAGAGAATAATATACCTAAAGAGGCTCAGATGTAGCTCAGGGGGGCATTTACTGCCATTCCAGATCAGGGAAGACAGTCATTGCTAAAGCAGTCACTGTTCCACCCAGGTCACGATTTGCCAACGACTGCTCCCTGCCGTACCAAATATCATGAATTTTTCAGGCTTTTGCAGTGCTGAACATCCAATCAGTGGCATAGAGGATGTGTTATTCCATGTGCAGGGCTTCATGTGTCACAGAAGATCACCTTTCTCTTCTGCAGCTTGCAGTGTGATGTTCTCATTAGCCCCTACTGAGAGGCAGCCAGAGTCCTGCAGAATGGAATCACACATCTGGAAGTCAGGCTGATTATCCAAGTGGGAACAAGCTCCCAAGGGAGAGACAGTGAAGGGTACCCTCAAGTTTCCCAATTAGAACTTGCTGCACTGAACATCAAATTGCATCACAATTATCACTTTGCAAAGGAAAAGGTCCTTTGTTTCTATTGCAAGAGGGAAAAGTAAAAATAGCCACAGGGTTCAGGTTTTCCATTCAAAAGAGCTTTTTCTTTGGCATTTATTCTTTTACATATTTTGCTATGTAAATAGGCCAAAATGAAATGAAGCTATTCAAAATCATTGGTAGAAAATATTTACTTGATGCCTCAGTAGTATTAGCATATTTGAGAGAGTTATTTTAGTTTCCCCTATTAATCTCTGGATTCTTCAGTTTTCTTTTCAGTTTTGAAGAAAGATTTGTCTTTTGGTTTTAATCTTGATATTTTTTTTTCCTCTGGAATTCAAAAGGCAACTTAATTTTAAGTCCATCTTCCTCATTGTATGTAGTTTCGTGAATGAAGACTAGAAGAAATGTTCTTCTCTTTTGCTCCATAGGATCATACTCATATTCAGAGCCTGAGTGAGGCAGTTCCTGCTCCATTCTACAGAGCCTTTCAAAACCTATAAAGGTCTGAAAAATAAAGCAGAGTTGGAGTATGGGAGCCAGCAAGAGTCAACTTATCCCATGGACTTTATATATTCATTTTAAATTCATTTTATCAGTTGCTCTGTCTAGTAAATTCACTGAATAATTCCCATTACTTATCTATTGCCTGCTGGAGCATAGGAACATGAAGGTCCCTCTGTCATGGCAGGCTCCCTGTGGGTGACAGCACCCATCAGTAATGGAGGGCTCCTGGTCCTCAGGGCTGTGAAGCCAATGCTGCTCCTCAGCTGCTGGGTCCAGATGTGTTGTACATTCACCCTTTTGGTAGTGCCTCTTCCTGGGATGAGATGGGGAGACTCAGTCCTGCTTGTGCGGGATTTCTCCCACTCACTCTTTAGTAGAGATGTGCTGAGTCTGTCTGAAGCATCCCTGCTCTTCCCTCTCAGATGCCTGGTTGGTGCAAGGACTTGCCCAAAGAAGAAAAGAGGGGCAGGTTGCGGTAACTGGTGTCTTGTCTGGCTGAGACAGAGTTGAGCCCTTTAAGGACCCACTTGAGTGATGCAGGAAAGGGGTAGAGAGATGAGAGAAAGCACTACTGGGCAGAAAGCCTATGTCAGCATCATGCCAAGAGAGCCAGGCATCTGTTGGTTAATCATTCCCTCAGGAGACTGAAAATCCAGGTTTAAAGGCATCCTTTAGGAATGCTCTGTCATTGTACCCGTTCAGGGTGCCTGAATCAGGTATCCTGTGTATATAGTTACTCAAAAAAACATAACAAGTTCTGGAATATTCCTGAAATGTGTCTCTTAATAAATGATCTGGAGCTGTAGGTTTGGAAGTGTTTGACTTGAACAGCTGATGTTTAATATCCTCTTTAATTATATCGAATTCAGCCTGTGCAATCAAACGCTGCTCAGGGCCATTGCAAAGCGAAGTGTTTCATTACCCTTGCAGGATACAAATACATCATTCAAACACAGAACTGAACTGTTTATTGACTATCTCTGCTTGTTCTGTGTTGGAAGGTTCATCTTCCGTCCTCTCTAGCACTGGAACTGATTCAGCCTGAAATGTTTAGGCTCAAGTCGTTCTGCTCTCAGCAATGACACAAATGTTTGCTTGCTGTGCCATGTACTTTCTTCCCTAAGAAGTTCAGGTTGGGAAAAACCACGGATTTCTCTTATGGACATTATTTATCATTTTGCTGAAAATCCCAAACTCTTTTTTCTTAGATGGAGGCTGGAGTGATGAAAAAAAAAAGGAGAGATTAAGGCATTTTTATGGCAAAAAATGAATCACCAAAACCACAGGCTGGAGGGTCAGAGGGGCTCTTCTGAGAAGCAGAGGGCTCCGTGTGCCCTACTGCAGCGGTGCCTGTGGGGATCCTGAAGCAAACCCTCCTGCAGTGGGTCTCTGGGGAGCATGTGGCTGTTGGGGAAAGAAAGCAAAACACCCTCCAGTTCTTCTATAAGTGTTTTCTGATGGAGAGGAAATGTCTAAAAGGAAACATTTAACCCAGCCTTAGCAAGAAGTTTTCCCTTGTCAGTAGACACGAAGGATACCCCTGCAAATAGGACACTCCAAGAATCACTCCCACATTTTTCTTCTGGTGCTATTCTCATGTACTGAGCACATCTCACTCCTGTCAAACTGATGGAGAAGAGTGAGGAGAGCTGCTGCTGAGGGCAGGCTTTGGTTGTTCACTGAGAGGTGAACAAGTGGGGCCCTCAGCTCCTGCTGAGGAAGTCATCAGCTCTCCTTTGCCTGCAAAACAAGAACTATTCCCACACTTGCCGGCTCTGAAAATCACAAACTGCTTTGTAAGACTTCGTCTCCTCCTTTAACAGTCGATTTTTCCACTCATTGCTTCAGCTTGGCCCCTGTCCTCTTCTTCAGAGCAGGAAGAGGAAAACCAAACCCTTCTGTAGTTGTTTATAAGTCTCTGACACTCATTTCACAAGAGCCCAGGAGCTGTCAGCTCAGATTGACTGCTTTTGCTGCAGTGGTAATTGCACCTTTTTGTGCTGAGCTGAGCTCGTGTTTGTTGAAGTGTAAATGTGGACGTTCCATCCAAGTTGCATTTCTAAGACAACGAGCTGAATGTGAACCAGCATCTGTCCTTGTGGGAAAGGCCAACAGCACCCTTGGGCTGCATTAGGAGGAGTGGTGTCAGCAGGTCACAGAGGTGATCCTTTACCTCCCCACATGGTGAGACACATCTGGATCTCTGCATCCAGATCCTTGGTACAAGAGAGACCTGGGCACACTGGGATGAGTCCACCAAAGGGCCATGAAAGCTGTTTAAGGGGAGCTGAGCACTGGGATTGTTTAGTGTGAGGTGGCTCAGGGGATCTACCAAAGGGTATAAAGACCTAGACAGATGCTTCTGAGGAGTGCCCAGTGAAAGAAGAGATAGGAACTAAGCCACAGGGAATTCCATTCCACAAAAGCAGAGATCTGAAGTACTTCCCATTGCCGCTGACTCTGGAAACACTTCCCTACCCATCCCTCAGGATCAGTGAATCCCCATAAGGCAGCTGCTCCTCAGCCCCCTGCCTTGTGCTGGGTCTTCTGCTGTGATGTGTCCAAGGGAATGGATGGAAGTGGCCGTGGGACCCTGAGGCTTAGTGCAAAAGATTCTCAAAGGAAAAGTGGGCACGTGGAAATTGCTGCTTTGCCCTGCAAAAGCTGAAGTTTTCCTAAGCCCTGGGGTGAAATCAGTTGACATAAAGGGCTATTGTCAGAAGTTACATGGTTATACAGTGCCACCTCTCTTTGGATCCACTCCATAGCCTGCTCCCCACCTTATGAGGCTAATACAGCTGTGATGAGGTTATCCACCAAGCAAGGGCATGCTGCAGTTGTATTAAGAAAGAAAGAAAGTGATGTGGGACACACAGATGAATGGACATTTCTTTTACCAGCCCGCATCAGTTCGCATCTCTGCTGTGGTAGAGATCTTGTGCTCCATGGGGAAGCTGCACTAGCGACCAGCTCCTGGCAGTTGTGAACATTTTGAACATCAATCTCTCTTTTCTAAATGCTGCCTGATTACTCAATAGCTTTTTACTTTAGGTAATTGTTTCATTTAGGATGTTTCTTTAAAGCCTTTGTATAGGGGGAAACGGAGTCCAGAAATAGATACAGTACTTGGCTAATAGCAGTGATTGCTCCAACCTACTAAATGAAGGAGGTGCACAGAGCTAAGAAGCGCTCCATGTACCAGGACACCGCAGTGCACTCTCTTCTCTGGGCACATTCCTTCCTACCTCCTGACTGTTGTGGTTTAACCCCAGTGAGCAGCTAGCAACCTATCTCACCCATAGCTTAACTAGTTCACCTTTCCTGAAAGGTTCACCTTGGGAATGTGGAGGCTCTGCCCCTGCTGTCACCATCTCTCTGGGCCTTGGTTGCACATCAGGTCCCATTCCATTTTCCTCCAGGCCCTTTAATGTCCACCATTACTCATATCCAGAGTAAGCCAGCAGCAGCTCTGGGCAAGTACCTAGCTCAAGCATGAAGCCTCTCTGTACAGGGCTCCAACAACACTGAAAGAGGAGCTTGAAGGTATCTCACTGGCTTTATGGACTGTGCTTCCACGGGCTGTTGTAGCTCCAGTGACTCCAGCAAACTGCACTGGGTTTACACTGGGAGGATTCCAGTGTATTCGGCCCATGCAGAAGCTGGAGAACTGACCTGCACCTGAGCCAAGGGCTTTCATCTCTGGTTTGTGCCCAGCTTGTTCACTTAAGGAGCAAACCTGCTTGGTGGTGCTGTGCCCATTGCCATCAGGGCCATGACCACAGGACAAGGCCACCTTGAGCAAGATGCCTTCCTCCAGCAAGGCTTGATGCATCACTGCTGTGGCTCACAGGCAGCCACCGCTCTGAGAGTCCAAATGAGCCCAAGTGTCCTCCATAGTCTGCAAGGTGCCGCTCTTGGCCCAAAGTAGGCACGTTTGGAAATGAAACATTTACCCTAAGGCTCAGTAAAAGTTGGATGATGAGGCCCAGCATAGGGGCTGCAGGCCCTCATTCAGTCTCTGGTCTCATTAACACATGAGCACTGGCTGGAGATCTGTCGTCCATTCCAGGAGATGGTGATAGAAGACACCTGATAAGGTAGAACAGACAAAGCCATTAACCAGGAGAAACAGGTTGACGTTCTATTCCTGCTAAAGCACATGACGAGAGACAGCCATCTCCTGCTTGCAATCTCTGATCTCGCAGAAGGGAGACATCATTGCACATCACTAGATTGGTTATTTCAGTAGCAACAGGATTGAAGGAGAGCACCTCTGCCTACCTGCCAGCACTGTAAGACCTCCATCAATTTGATCTCTGATGCTGGTACTCGTAACAGCTCTGTGAAGCTGAACAGCACTGTCAGTCTCACATCAGAGCAGGCAAACAGAGTGCCTGTGCACCTTCAGACACCTTTTGTCCTATCACAATACAAGGGAAGGATTGATGCACCATGGCACAGAGCAGAGCCCAGAGCTGAAACAGGAAAGGTGGGAAAGTCTCTAATGTGCCACTTTGTGATGGGGAGATCAATGCTAAAGAATCGTATCACAGGGGAGAAGATGAAGATGGAGGTTCTTGACCTCTTGCCAAGGATGAGATATTCCAAAAGATCAGACTGGGGAGATAAGGAAGAGGAGCATTCTTCCCAGAGCCAGGAAAGCCATCTGTCCTCATAGGAACTGTAGAGATACATGGGGTTCTCCACTCCTTTCTCCTCCACATATGGCATTTCTAAACCAAGGGCAGGATACAGTTTTCCTTTGGACCTTGAAGGGCGGATGATCACCTGGCTTTCAGATAGCTGCCTCTTTGCATCAGTTGAGTATTTGTCTTGTGGGCATCGCATAAACCCGTCCCTGTGGGACGTGTCTGCAGAGCGAGTAGCAGACACGTCTCTTTCAGGCTCTCTGCATCAGTGTAGATATTGTATACAAGCATATCCAAGAACCTCTTCTACCAGTTTAATGTTCCTCATGAGATTTATGAGATATTTAATTTCTGTACACATATGATATTGCCATAGATAATAATTATTAATAACACCCTGAAATGAAGGCTAACAGGGTGTCTCTGGAGGGAGAGAAAGAGGGTTTTGTAGCTTTTGATTCCATCCACAGTGTTATTTAGCAACAAACTCAGAGTCTCTTGCTCAGTCCAAGCCATGTAAACTGCCCCTTTCAACCTGCGTAAAGCAGGATGTACCTGTTCAGGAGTTTCACCACCTCTTTGTACTCCTACCCTTGGTACTATTAGGGCATCAGGCAATGCCCTAATAAGCCTTCACTGTTGCAAGCCTTTGCTTGTGATGCTGAAGTGGTGCCCAGTTTGCTCTGTCACTCCAACTGGGCACAAAAAAGTCCTTCCAGAGTGAAGCTATTTGCTCTGGTCGCACAGTCTGGAGGGATGAAAAGGATCCTGTTCCCTGCACACACACTGACCAAGGGAATCCATGCTCTTTGCCTTCTGATGATCAATGCAAGAGAAGAACAAGAAATGAGCATGATTCAGAGATAAAGTATTGTAAAACACCTTGCCCAAGGCTGAAAAGAAGCATCTATTGTGGGTTTAGAGTGCTGATCACTTGTGGTCTGTTTAATTTCACCTCCAATCCATCCCATCCTCTCTCCTTCTCCCTATCGAACCACAACCGCAGCTTCCCTGGCTCAGTGCATCTCAGCCTGTCACGCCATACCAGGCCCATGATGCGACACAGGAGAATAGGAGGTGACAGGGCAGGAAGAGCCTGATGGGCTGCGAGGCTTGAAACAGAGGTGAAGTGAGTTATTTTGGGATGGGATGCCAGCAATTGACAGAGGACATAAACCAGAGCTGACAGATGAAAGGGCCAAGCTGCTGTTTTCAGCCTTGGCAAAGGAACTTACTGACCTTTAAAGATGGTTTTGCACATCCCCACTGCTGAGTCACATCGGGCCAGCAGTGAAGGGGTTCATCTCCCTGGAGATGTATGCTGGAGAAATAGTCCAAACCATGGTTGTTGCATTGCCGTGCAATAGGCCAGGAGCAAGTTGCTTCAGACTGAAGTCACCTTAGATATAGCTGCTGAGCAGATGACTGAGACAGTAACTTCAGCTCCTCTCTAGTCAGGAGAGACAAGCGCAGCCCAGGGGTGGTTCAGCCCATTGAAGACAGACATCTGAGACACCTGGAGGT
This sequence comes from Psittacula echo, assembly GCF_963264785.1. Classification (NCBI taxonomy): domain Eukaryota; kingdom Metazoa; phylum Chordata; class Aves; order Psittaciformes; family Psittacidae; genus Psittacula; species Psittacula echo. Next base: position 2,477,422 of record NC_137748.1, read on the forward strand.
GACCTGAGGTCCCATCTCCATACAGCCTGAGAAGTGGGGGAGTGGAGGATGGGTGACTTGCACAAATGGAATCGATGGGGACATTTAACAATAGGTGTCTCATGTTAAGTGGGGGAATCCCAGCCTTGGTCCCAGCCTTGGTGTCTCTGCATGGCATCTCCAAAAAGGAGTGAACAAACTCATCTTGATTTACCATGAAAACTCTTTAAGACCTGCATGTCTTTGATGATGCTTTATTGGGAGCATGGACTGAGCCATGGCTTTCAGAGGAGCTTTTTACTTCAAGGTGGAACTTTGAGGCTCTAAGGGTTTGGAGCAAATCCCCTCTATCTGACCTGTGTTTGTATCATCCTTCCTAGTGTCAAGCATAGCATTTTGAGACCCATAGAATGAACACTTCTCCTACTTTAAGGAGGAGATCCTTCCTTGCAGTCAGTGGAAACCATAAGTGACGAAGCAAGGACTGCATTTAGATCACAAAATACCCAGTGCCTCAGTAAAAACGGAGAAAACATGAGTAAAGCAAAGACTTACACTGTGATTAAGGTTCTTTTCCAACACAAGCTACTGAGACTTAGAGAATCTATTTGCCTTCTGGCATGAAACAGTTCCTCTGTTAGTTGTATTTCCTCTGAAATTATAGCCATAATACAGCTTTTGCAGATGCTCTCGGGATGATGCATAACACTCAAGTCTGGCCTGGAGTAAAAGGATTCCCCATAGACTGCCAGAGTGTCTGTTCTTTCTGATATTATTCCTGCTGTCCACAGCAAGGCTTGTAGGGACATGCTGCATTTCAGTTGCCAGGATAAAAATCCCCAAACCAAACCCCAACAAGTTATTCATGAGGAAAAGCCAACTGTATCCTGGGCTGCATCAAGAGGAGCGTGACCAGCAGGTCAAAGGAGGTGATCCTGCCCCTCTACTCTGCTCTCGTGAGACCTCACTTGGAGCATTGTGTGCAGTTCTGGTGTCCTCGACATAAAAAGGACATGGAACTGTTGGAACAAGTCCAGAGGAGGCCACGAGGATGATCAGGGGCTGGAGCACCTCCTGTATGGAGACAGGCTGAGAAAGTTGGGGCTGTTCAGCCTGGAGAAGAGAAGCTGCGTGGAGACCTCAGAGCAGCTTCCAGTGTCTGAAGGGGGCTACAAGGATGCTGGGGAGGGACTCTTCATCAGGGACTGCAGTGACAGGACAAGGGGTAACGGGTTCAAACTGAAACAGGGGAAGTTCAGATTGGATCTAAGGAAGAAATTCTTTACTGTGAGGGTGGTGAGGCACTGGAATGGGTTGCCCAGGGAAGTTGTGAATGCTCCATCCTTGGCGGTGTTCAAGGCCGGGTTGGATGAGGCCTTGGGTGGCATGGTTTAGTGTGGGGTGTCCCTGCCCATGGCAGGGGGGTTGGAACTGGATGATCTTAAGGTCCTTTCCAACCCTAACTATTCTATGATTCTATGAATCCCCCTTTGCCAGTGTCATGTTAGCCAGGGCAGATGGTCCCATCAAATCAACTGTGGATACTGAATTCTTCTCCTCCTGCCAGGGTGGTAAGAAAAGGTGAAAGAATCGGGAATTTTTTAAGGGATAACTTTCTTTATCTATTTGGTCTGAATTCAGTCTTTTGAACTAAGTCACCACAGGAAATTCAGGTGATTTTCAGAGTTTACTTCCCATTGTTTACCCAGCAAAGGCATTTTGTAATCCCAAAGGATTTCCCAAACAGAAAACTTTGTGCTTAGTCTTTGAGATGGAAGCTCTGTGCCTCTTTCCTATCCCATTCCCATCTCCCAGGAAGAGCTCTGCATGCATTCCATATACTGCTACAGCTTGTCAAATCCAGATCTGGAGCAGAACAATCCATCTCCAGCACCTTCCCAGGAGAGTAATGCCACTTGAATTTAGCAGCACGCCAGGGGAAACGTCAGCTGTGACAAGGCAGATTTGGGGATTTTGTATATCTTGTGTAAAGGGAAGAGAGAGCATCTGCCTCCTGAAGGCTGCCTGGCATCCTGCTTGGAATAGATCTCGGGAGAGAGCATCCTTCTCTGGGAGTGCCACCCGGAACTCGTGCTCAGTAAATCTCCAGCGCATCCTTCCCAAGGGCACATTCCGCACAGTCTCATGTCTCCCATGATAGGATCTTGTGAGCGTGCTGCAGGTTGAAGAGGCAGGAAGATCCCAGCTTAAAGAAAGAGCCATGCAGTAGCTGTGTGCTGGGGGGCCACGCTGATGGGAGAGGGTAAGGTTCCACCGCAGTGAAAAGCCACATTTCATCACCGCTCAGTGGTAGGGGTGGTTTTCAGCTTGTGTTTGTGATTGTGCCCACAGCCACATGAACTCGATGGCACTGGCTCCAAACTGGAGTGCTTTTGCAAGCCGAGGACTACTGAGTTGTTACCTGTGGCATCTGATTTATAAAGGGTGGAGATGGTGCTTTCCTTCTCATGTTCTGAGCACTTCGGGTGAGAGGATCTGCGGAGCATGAGATGGACAACACAGCCGTGCATGAAGAGGTTTGTAGGGGTGTGCCAAAGCCTCCTGGCACAGCTCTTGCAGCAGCCTGAGACACCCCACAGCCCTCTCCCTGCTAACTCGTACTCAGGCATTACCCACAGTGTCCAAATGCAGTTTATTGGATATATATTGTGCTTGTCCTTCTGGTTTCACAAGGAGATAGATTTTTCTCTTTGAAAGTTGACTTAAAAACAGTTTTGTTGCTCTCTTGGGGTTCCACCTGGGATGTACCGAGGCTCACGTGTAGTTAATATGGTTTCTAAACCAACAAAGCTTCCCTTGGGCTTCAGCTCAAATGAGTTAGAGGAGAATTGGGAGTATATCAGCTATGTTATTGCCTTTTTAATATTGCTGCTGGAGGAGGCAAGGCTCTTCTTGTCATGTGTGAGAGGGAAAATACTGGGATGATACTTCTTTAGCCAAATAAAAGCCCTTCTCCGGCTACTATAGGGAGAGCCAGGGCCAGGGAGCTCAGTGTGGCAGTGCTCACCCACCCTGAGCTCTCTGCTCAGAGTAGTAGTAGTGGTAGTAGTGCTACAACCGTAGCAGTGTAATAGTAGTGCTAGAGTAGGAGTAGCACTACTACTGCTGTAGTGCACAGTCACTGCAGCCTGTTGGTGGCAGTGCTGGGGGGAACTCAGAGCTGGGGTGTGTGGTGTTACCAGGGCAGGCGGTGGGAATGCCAGGGCTTGGGATTCATATGAAGACTCCAGTCTGGGTTTCTATAAATCAATGCATGTATAGACAGATACATAACAGACTCCCTGCTGCCATCTTCTCCTGAACCTTCAGCCCAGCTCTCAGCATAATTCTGCCCCTCTCTCTGTGCCCCACTGACCAGAGAAAGATGCCTTCAGCATCACACACAGTGCTGCCTTGGCAGAGGGGTTGTTCAGATTTTACTTGCTTACTTAAGATGAAAACAATGCTGGAAGCAACGGATTTTTAAGTCCTAATTTTGCTTCTTGATTAAAGCTTTAAAAGAGTGCATAGGTTCATGTGATTAAACATTTAAAAGATTGCCTGGGTTCGATGGGGGAGCAGGCTGCCTGTTAGCTTGCAGTTACATTGAATGTATCAAGGTGATTTGGCCCTGGCTGTCTGCCAGGAGCAAGAGCTTTAGATCGAACTGAAATCAGGGTTTTAAAATTAAAATTAAGAATAATCCACTTCAACCGGCTTCTTTTTAAAAGAAAATTGAAGAAATTAATTGTTTCTAATTTATACCATGCTTAGTGAATGGGAAACGCGCATCACCTTTGATGCTCCAGTTCAAGTTCTGCCTCTGCCTGTGACTCTGGCATGAGGAAATACTGTATGAAAATGTTTTTCCTGAATCTCTATGGGAATTTGAGCGAATTGATGGGAAACCTGGAAAGAACTGGATGAAGAATTAGTTCAAAAGCCAGTGTCATTGTCTGGGGTGAAGCGAGAGGCTTCCCTGCTGCCCAAATGTGGGCTCTGCCCCAACTGCGTATGCAGAGGAGCTCCACTCGGCTTATGTCTTGGTGGGCTTTTGTAGGGTGGCTGCAGAAGGATGGGCAGGAGCTCATCTGATGTGAAGCCTGATAACATAAAGCTTTTCCGGGAGCATTTGCACTCCTGAGTATTCTGAGTGAACTTTCCTGAGAGCTGCATCATGCTCTGTGTTGGTGCTGGAAGAATGGGTGGGAAATTATCATAGAGTCATGGAATGGGTTGTGTTGGAAGGGGCCTCAAAGCTCACCCATTTCCAATCCCCTGCCCCAGGGCAGGGACACCTTCCACTGGAGCAGCTTGCTCCAAGCCCCTGTGTCCAACCTGGCCTTGAACACTGCCAGGGATGGAGCAGCCACAGCTTCTCTGGGCACCCTGGGCCAGCGCCTCAGCACCCTCACAGGGAACAGCTTCTGCCTAAGAGCTCATCTCAGTCTCTCCTCTGGCAGGTTCAAGCCATTCCCCTTGGCCTGTCCCTACAGGCCCTTGTCCAAAGTTAGACCAATCATAAAAAATCCTATTATGCTGCATTTCCCTATGTCTGTGTGCTTGAATGTTTCCCCCTGCTCTTATGAAGGCATTCCTGCACATATCCATGGCAGCCTTTGGAAGGGACACACTCTGTGCCAGGTGCCTATGGAAAGATGAGCACACGCTGTTGTAAATCTGGGAAAAGCCACCTGACAAACCCATGTTCATGCTTTACAGCAGCTCCGTGCTCTTGCCATGAGCATCAGACAGCACTGTTAATATTAGTGATCTTAGTCCCTGCCCTAGGAGCTGACTCAGCAATTCAGCAGCACTTGAAATCCTGCGGAAAGGAGAAACTTGGGAGCAGCATGAAACCACCGAGGGGGCTCGAGGTTGGTGCAAAGTGATGAGGTGTTTCACCAGAGGCTTCCATACATCCCCCAGTCCTGCTGGGTGCCCACAGTGGGAAACAAGCAGGGTGAGTCCTGCGTGTTGCAGAAAGTGAGGGAATGAAAACCTCATTTTCCCAGTCCCAGCTCTAGTGATGTGACCTGTCATAGTGACCCCAGCTCCGAGGGACTCTGTATGTGGGCAGTCGTAGGGAAGTTCTGTTGCTTGCTTTGCATTAATCTGTAGTGGAGAACAAACCTTTAGCAAGGATCCTGCTTTTGTTCTCAGCTAACAAAATCCTGTGTCTAATCTCTCGGATAATGTGAGACTTCCAGGACTTGTGCTGTACTGGAAGAAAGAAAGCCTCATACCCTGAGCCAGGGAAGCGTCAGAGTCTTCAGTTCCTCTCTTTTCCCTTTGAAGGTGACAATAACCTTTCAGCAGCAGAACTTCTTCCTCAGACATCATTTTCAGTTTAGCTTTCATGCAGGGAAGAACAAGTGAGAAGAGACTTTCAGTTTGAGCCGCTCTCCCCATCCCGTTGCACACCGGGTGCAGAACATCCCTGCTCTGGACATGCACTGCGTGTGTAAGCTGCTGCGTGAGCAAGAGACCTCTGCAGCTCTGCACACAGCATCGTGATGCTGGGGGTTCAACCAAAGGCAGATTATTTCCTATATGTGTACAAAGAAAACCCTTCTGGTTTTGGGTTTTTTACTCTTCAAAGCCAGATGAATAGGAAAAGTGCATTGCATTGGTTCCAGTTTGCAAGAGAGCAATTTCAATCGATCTAAAGGAAGGAGCAGTTGGGGTAATGATCACAGAAAGAGGCTGAAATTAGTTAATAAATTAAGTGCAACATCTCATCCTGCCTCCACTTCCATTAGATTAGAGACACTTTGAGACTAACTGCTCAGGCAGTAACACTTACACTGCCTGTTCATAGGCAGCCCAGAGCACAGCATCTTCATGGTACAGGGACACCAGCATGAGCCTGGCAGAGGATGTCCTGCTGTGAACACTGTGCCTGTATAGAGCCTGCTCAGGACTCCATTCTAGAAACATTATTCTGCTCACAGTAAGAAGTGTCCTGGCAATCCTGTTAACCCTTTGCTGTTGATGCTAGAAACTGCAAACGGAAGTTCTGCCCAATGCGTTCTTTGTATCCCATTGTACTGACAGAAACAGTTTGTGGCACAGAGCTGAATGGCTTAAGATGGTGGCAGTTGTGGGTTAAAAACCAGGAGACCACTGCTGGGAGACTCTCTCAGTGCTGTAGCATCTGCTCTGCCTGACACTGAAGTGAGGGAAGGCACTATTGGGGTGGAGGGAGGGAATGGGTGTCCAAGACACGTGCTGTCATGTTTGTGAATCACACAATCCCAGCCTGGTTTGGGTTGAAGGGACCTCAGAGCTCCTCCAGCTCCAACCCCTGCCACGGGCAGGGACCCCTTCCACTAGAGCAGCTTGCTCCAAGCCCCTGTGTCCAACCTGGCCTTGAACACTGCCAGGGATGGGGCAGCCACAGCTTCTCTGGGCACCCTGGGCCAGCGCCTCAGCACCCTCACAGGGAAGAGCTTCTGCCTGAGATCCAATCAATCACCTCCATGCTGCACATGCAGCCCCAGCCATCACACACCAGCCAGTGAAATAATTCTCTTGGGTTTACCTTCCCTCCAGGTCTCATCACAGTTTAGCTGCAAGGTGACACAACTCAGACCGAGATAAAGACCCACAGCCCTTCCAGCATCTGTCTTCTCTCTTAAAACCCTTAGCACGAAGAGGCAAGAGTGAGTCCAGCTGTTTCCAGCTGAGGAAGGCAGGATCAACTCCACAAATACATTGCTGGGCAGGCCCCTGAGGAACCCTGGACAGACTTTGCCCCAAAAAAAGCAAATAGTCTAGAAAATGCTATGGAGTCTGTGGAACAGGTACCCATCCAGAGCAGAAGAGATTAAGAAATATATCTATAATTTAAAAGTGGATTTTGATAGACCCATAAATTGGTGTTAATGGTTCCCAGGGTGCACTCAGCTAGAATGTCCTTTCCAGTCCTACATGAATCATGTTTTGTACTACTCCCCTGGGACAGATGGTCCCTATGACAGGTGGTTTAGTTATTAGATTTTATTGTGCTAAACTAGTGTCATAGTCTTGAAAACTGTAGGCTCTGAGCCAAGGAGAAGTCACAAACGAGACACATCCCCCCCAACTTAATGCTTGTAACTGAAGCACCTAAGTGAGAAGCCTGGTAAAAACAAGGAGCAATGAATCCCCATATACACAGCTCTGGGACAGAGGATAGCACCCTCTAAAGCTACTCTAGACCCAAGTCCCCCTGGAAGGACCTCACTTTCTCCACTGTCTATGGGCACAGCTCAGGCTAATCTGAACTGGGCTCCTAATGTAAATGCTTCAGTTGAGGTTCTGATACTCTGCACCAAGATATCCTTCTCCTTAGGGTGAGGGTCCATGTAATGGTTTCTCTGTGACCTGTTTCTTCCAGCACTCGTGGTCACAGGTTGGCTCCAAGCAGCTGGGACGTAGGGCACATCTAATTCACTCTCTGCTGGCTGGGGTTTAAAAGCTATTCTCACTCACCACATTCATGGCTTCAGAAGCTTTTCAAAGGTGAATGTGTTCAATCTGTTGCTGTAGCCTAATTTATGTGTTTTGCATAGCAGAAGTGTTCTGCTTTGGGTGTTTAAGCCCACCTCCTCATTACCAGAACTGTGAGTTTATCAAGTTTTTTATGCAGAGAGGCTTATCGAAGAAAAGGCAAGGTTGGAAGATGCCCACCCATGAAGAAGGCAGTTGTAGTGCACAAGGAGAAAGGGCAGCATGAGGCCTTGGGGAATTGTCAGTGCACAAAGGTTTGCAGGGAACCCATAGAGTCTATGTAGCAGGCAGGATTTACTGTGCTGCATGTGTTTGTCTAGAGATGGACAACTCCAACCATCTTCCCAGGCACTCTACTCCAGCGCTTCCTGGTAGTGTTGGTTAATGCTTTCCTAATCTTTGACCCAGTATTTCTAGCTGCAACTTTTGATCCTTTTCACTGGCCACACAGGACAGTTTGTTCCTGTCCTTCGTAGCAGCTTTGGGTGTATTTGCAGACTGTTACCTCTGCCCTTCTCCTTTGATTATGTTAAAGGATCTCATTCCTTTTTATTTGGTTTGTAGGGTCCTGATAATTCATGGATCCAGGCAGTGCACAGCTTTCCGGTACCATACCCCGCACTCAGCTCCGACCCACTTGGTGCCGGTGCAGCACAAGGACAGACAGATTTCCTGCTGGTGCCTCCCAGGAGGGATTTTGCCTTCGGTACAAGAGCATCACTTTGCTCATTTATGTTTCCCCAGGGATGCACTAAAACCATTCAGATTCTCCTGTGCAGGACTTCTGCCTGACAAGTTTTATCTAGCACATATTTATGCAATAGATGTTCCAGTGTCAGCACGAGTAATACCCAGGAGCACTTCCTGTTGGGTGCCATCCTGATTTTTATGTTAATTTCTCCAGTTTTCCCAAAACATCCTTCTCGGGTGCCTGTATTCCCCCGGAAAGAGTACAACTGCTCTTCTGCTTCAGGCTGAGGGCTGCTGCGGTCTCCTGCATCCAAGGAGGTGTCTGTGAACCTTCCCTTTCTCAGCCTCTGGCTATTGAATATCTCCTGAGCCTGCTGTGTCTACACCTTTGGCAAGGAGCTTCAGAGCTGTGTTACCTGTTGCATGAAGAACCATCTCCTTTTGCTCCTTAAATTGCTATCAGGTTCATAAGCCTCTTCTTTGCTCTGTCCCCTGGTTATGTGACAAATACTACACGTGTAGGGTGCCCAGCACATGTGGAAACACAGTCAAGGCATCTTTTCATTTTAATGCTTAGTCCTTGAAATCTGTATCTGAAGTAAGATTGTAAGGATGCTTTTACCCCTCTACCTTCATTTGTTCTGCACCATTTTCTTCATCTGGGAATGCATTTCAGCAGTTAATTCTGGGACAACTTTCTTGCTCGGGGTGTTTGAGCACCAAAGACTCGCTGTATGCCAGGGACATGATGCCAGTATTAGAGCAGAATGTTCATATGAGAGTATGGGCATTTTTCTTCAGTACGTTGCATGGCCAAATCCACTGAGTATAAAAGGTTTTGAAGTCAGTGGGGTTACATCAGCAGAGAATCTCAAAACAGAAGTGATAAATCATATTTCATGAGCAATTTCCAAAGTGTTTGGGCTAGAACTTTAAAAGGAAATCAAAATCAAAGTAATTTGGGGTGCAGAAGCTGAAATGATGATGCTGCTTTTTTGCTTTTTTTCTAGTACTATGTTCCAGATAAGTTAATGTCCCTTAAAAGAAAGCCACTAATGGAATCACAGAAGTTCCTGAAAGCTGAATTGGACAATCCTGCCAAAGTCCTTGGGAATAATGAGCTGGTTACAACTCCAAACTAGTAGAAGAATCTTGAGCTATTATGAAAAGGAGCTTAAATCTATGGACCTCCAATGCCCTCAGATAGCGTCAGTTCAAACTTTTCACTTGAGCACACATATCAAAAGGCAAAAGCAAACCCCAGCTTTCACGGCATGTAGAGTGTTACAGAGGTAAGCTTGGAACCCCAGCTATGCTTCGCTGCCAGCCACTGGTTCATCAAAGTCTTGGCTCTAAATGAGCTCAGCAGAACAAATGGCAATATTGGCCCATTGATCATGGTACCCAGGATGCACAACCACATTTTGCTGCCAGGGAGCCCTCAGTAGGGTATCATTTGAGCTGATAGTGATTTGAATTATGCTTCAGACTTTGACAGCTTCTTGCTCTAATTCCATGACTGACATCGTGCTGGGCTTGGAGCACTCATGGGTCTGCCATGTGAATTGGCTTCCCTGGACCTCTCATGTCTATAAAGCCATGGTTGCACAGCCACAACATGCAGCAATGTGTTTCTGCTCTTTCCTCATCTGTCCCTCTACTTGCTTTGCCTCTCCCTATGCTTTAGTGCACCAGATCTCCAGTTGTATCTTTGGTTGACAGGTCTGTTCCAGCCTTTTGTTGCAGCACAGCCCAAAGCATTTGTCCCGGTGTCAATGAAAGCACATGGTGGTTGACACCTTATTTCCCTCTGCCCTCTTGTTGGGTCCTGGATCTGGCCATCTAGTGTGATTTTTGAGGAGCTGCCACAGTTTGGGGTATCTCATCACTGATGTGAGAGCCACACACTTTGCCTCAGGCTTCCCTGCATCTCTGAAGTGGCCCATAAGCCACCTCTTCCCTAAAACCACGGCTTGGAGGGGCTCTGAGCTTTTCTGGTACTGCAGCTCTTGAAAGATTGTCCAGTATCTACCATTGAGAGGTGGACCCTCAACCTTTTGGACTTACCAATAAGATAGGATTGAAACAAATACTATTGGCTTGATCTAAGTGTGGAAATGGACAAGTTTTCTTGTGTCAGATTGTCAGCCACCTTCTGCATGCTGAGGGCATCGCCCTTTATATGGGCACCCATCATGGGCTCTGGAAGCCAGAGTAATAGGGTGGACATCCTCTGTGAGTGGTCTCAGTTCTCCCAGAAGATGAAGCAGGGGTGTGAGTTGCAGCAACACTCACACTGTGGCAGCTCTGAGCTCATTCTTGCTGGGCCAAGGCAATACAATCCAGAAGTGAGACCTTCAGCTAAGGTTACAGCTGAAGTGTCTCTGTTTCAGCTGAGACAGGAGCAGGGTGAGGGCCGGCAGAGAACTGAGGCATCATGGAAATGGAGAGACCAAATCCAAAGAATGTTTTCTTGAGCAGTGTTGAGCATAGGAAGGGAGAACAAAGGAACACAGCAGAGGAGAAGCTGTGACAAGTTTCACCAGAAGCACTGAGTTAAATATAGCCCTCGAATTTTGTCATTATTAGAGGTGGGAGCTGAGCTAAAGACAATCAAATCTCATGCTTCGATGCAGATGCATAAGCTGCTGCAGGCATCTGGAGTGAACCCCCTCTCCTCTTATGTGGCACCACGCAATTAATCAGAAACGTTAGTAAAAGCAACTTCCAATAGTTGAATCTAGGAGATCTGGCTTCAGTTCCACTTCCATCACTGATCCTGCCTGGCCACAGGTACAGCTTTGCCCTGCTGCACGCCCGAATTTCCCAGTCTTAGGAAAGGAGACAGTGGAACCCACTCATCTTGAACAAAAACATAGAATCCCAGGGTGGTTTGTGTTGGAAAGGACCTTAAAGCTCACCCAGTTCCAGCTCCCTGCCATGGGCAGGGACACCTTTCACTAGAGCAGGTTGCTCACGGCCCTATCCATCAGGGCTGGACATGAGGGTTGCCCTATCATCAGGAGATGAGGGCTGATGAGAACCAGTGTTTATTAGTAAGGGATTCTGAGGGGCCAGGATTTGCTTCCTGGGAAGCTGATCAAACACTGCTGGGCCTTGGAGCAATGGAGGACATGGCACGAGGAGCTCTGAAACCCTGCAGAGCAACCCCTTGTTGAATGATGAACCCTGGAGAGCAGCTGCTTGTTCCATGTCAGCTCCACAACCTTGGCACTGCTTGGATGCGTTCCTGGCATCACTCACTCTGCACAAACCTGACTGCCTGTGAGCTTAGCATGAAGAGATCATCACTAGATGATCTTTTGAGGTCCCTTCCAATTCCTAATAAGAGTGCTCAATCCAGGGGATATTGCTGAGCTCCAGAGCTTCTGGAGTCCATGGGAATCCTACGTTAGTGAGCTGAGCACCAGGAAAGCCTGAAAACCCTTTAGTTCCTGTGCTTAACAGGAGTTTGGTTGCAGGGTTCCCAATTGCCCTCCTGCAGGAACGAATGAGCCAGCGCAGGCAGGGGAAGGGAGAGGAATTCATGGGCTGGCAGGAAGGAACTGGAAGGGAAATTGAGTTCTGTCGACTCTTTCTCAATAGGTGGGTGAATTCATTACAGCGAAGCTTCTGGGAGCAATTGTAAGCGGCTAATAGAGTTTGAATGAAACTGATAGCCCTGCTATGGAGTGTGTGGGAGTACCAGTCTCATTATGTTTCACAGGGCATCCCTTATATTCAAAGGGTGATGTGCTGGGTACAGAGGGGTAGAGGAGTCGCTGATTGAAGTGAGACAAGAGAGACTAACAGCAGAAACTTTGCAAGGCATAATTGCAAGGAATATAACATCGCTGGGAAAGCAATTACACTGTGTGCTAGGCTAACAGAGAAAATGCAGGAAGCGTGTTGCTTCGTCTTGGACATGGAGCTCTGGACAACAAGCCTGATCTTGCAGCAGTTGGTGCAAGGACTGTCCTTGCACCAGTCCTACAGCAGAGAAAGCCCATTTGGCCAACAGCCTGGTGAGATGCAGCCCTGAGCAGATTATTTGAGTTCATTTACAAAATGCATTCCATTGCTGCATTGCCCAGCATGGAATCCATCACAGGAATTATGGCGGGGTCACCAGGGAGTCCTCTGTTTCCCTTTGCTGAGACCTTCCCCCCAAGACTTTCCTGACTGGGATTATTTCCCCTGTTGCTGTCTCTGTGATCAGCTTCCCCTTTAGATCTGAACCCCTGTGGGTAGTACCACATTCTGCTGGCTCTGACCTGCTTACAAGGGGTTGTATGACAGAGGGAGCTGTGGACTGATGCACAGAAGCCTTTGAATTAGCCATCTGATAGATGGGCCCCTTGAATACTCCTGTCAGCTTCAGCTTCGAGCAGTTCTAGACAGCTTCACCCTGGCCAAGCAGCTCTGACCATGGGATGTGGCATTTCTCTGGGATTTACTGAGCCAGATGCAGCAGAATCCCAAGCATCATTGGACAATGGGAAGCAGCAGCACCTCAGTGTATGTGCGCGGCCAAGAGCTTTGCCTAACCTGAGCTGATCTTTGGTCTTAGGTCCTCTTAAGGTCCAATGACTTTGATAAAATCCCCTGGAGTCACAAAGCCCATTAGTGCCACTCCTTAGACTGCGGAGCATGAAATGTTTCTCCCCTGTTCACGTCTTCAGTGGCCACTCAGTTACTGTCCCATTGCCATATGGATTTTAATGGGCGTGCTAACTGAAACCGCAGGGACAACCATAACACCTTTTATGAAGGGTTTGATTTTCTACAGGGAGACCAGGCTTTTAGGTAGAAGTGTTATCTTTTATTAGATCAAGTATAGCTGGAAAAAGCAGAGAAGCTTTCAGGCACACTTTCAGGTCTGGAATAGAAGCATCAGATTTGAAAGCTAAAATCAAGTTGAGGATGATGGCTCTGAGTTTTATTAGAGATGTATCAGGTAGTTCATCTCTGAAAGAAAAGGTAGGTGGTAGGATGCAGTTGTAGGGAGAGATGTGGTAGTGTGCTCATCTCCTAGGAGAAGAATGGGGATGGTTAGAGCCTGTGTTAGCACAGGGAAGATACTGGTAATGACTGGCTTGCTGCAAATCAGTATTCCCATTTGATCCATGTTTAGGCAGATTTCCTGCTGCTGGTAGGAGCTGGAAACTTGGTCCCCATTCTTCAAATGCCTTGGAGAAAGGGGAATGCCCATTTCTGCACTGTGCAGCATAATCACAGAATCATAGAATAGTTTGGGTTGGAAAGGACCTTAAGATCATCCAGTTCCAACCCCCTGCCATGGGCAGGGACACCTCACACTAAACCATGGCACCCAAGGCCTCATCCAACCTGGCCTTGAACACCGCCAAGGATGGAGCATTCACAACCTCCCTGGGCAACCCATTCCAGTGCCTCACCACCCTCTCAGTAAAGAATTTCTTTCTTAGATCCAATCTAAACTTCCCCTGTTTCAGTTTGAACCCGTTACCCCTTGTCCTGTCACTGCAGTCCCTGATGAAGAGTCCCTCCCCAGCATCCTTGTAGGCCCCCTTCAGATACTAGAAGGCTGCTCTGAGGTCTCCACGCAGCTTCTCTTCTCCAGGCTGGACAATCTGGTGTCCTGTTTTCTTTCATGGTGCTCCTTTGCAAGAAACTGTTTCACCGCTGTCTTCTTGCTGCCTTAAATACTGCTTTATCCATGCAGAGTTTCACAATTCGCCCCTTCGTTTAGCAGCTTGCCAGTGAAGACAATAACCTTCCCACTGCTTGGGGCTCAGCACTGCTTATTTTGGGAACATGTACCACGGAACTGAGCAGGGAATGGCGGACTGCCTGGAGAAAGAGTGACATGTCCTTGAGTCCTCCAAAATGTTTCATAAGAATTCCCAAATGTTCTGTTCAAACAACCACACAATGACTGTTACTAATATTCTCCAGAAACTCCCCACCCTTATCATTATTTATATATTATTTATATATTTATATATTTATATATATTTATATATATATTTATATATATTTATATATATTTATATATATTTATATATATTTATCTTTATATATTTATATATATCACCCTTATACATTAAGTATGTGCCATTTTATGACTTATGGAGGAAGTGTTTCTATAGGAAGAGGAAGTATTTTACACGTAAGTCACCAAAAATACAGTTTTCAACTAAAAAAGGGAAAGATTCAGTCTGAACTCTTCCACAGCACTCCCAGGCTGGTGTTCCCACGTGCTGCTGCATTCATGACACTTGTGCGCTGTGATTCCCAAGCGCTGCTTTGGGTATATTCCCAATCCCTTTCCTTCAAATTATCAGCCTTAATCCACTGACCTCCATAAGTAATAAGGATGGAAGAGCCCCACATGCATTTGAAGCAAGCTCACATCTAAAAGAGAAGGAGTCTTTGTTTGAAGGAGGCCCAGCATTTCCTGGCCATTAGATGCTCACTTCAGGTTTTCTTCCTTATTTCTTTGCACAGAGCTTCTGGATCCGCAGTGTCAAGACTCACTAAGAAGTCAAAGACTTCTTAGGATGCATTTTTTAGCCCAATTTAGTATCTTCTGCTAAATTCAAAGTGACTCCCAGGTTCCTGCCTCTCCTCCTGCCTGGCAGATAGTAACAGTAGCATGTGTTTTGCTAATGTTTTCTTATCCATCATTTTGTCCCTGCTTTTTAGCAAGCTACAGCATCTTTTGTTCCCTGATTTCTCTGCCATTACATCTTCAGCACCTAATCTACCTCCTTGGGAGCTGAGCTCCCTGATGAATCCTTCTCTGCTTTATCTCTTGATCTGCCCTGAGCCCCAGTTCTGATTCTGGGGTTATCCCTGAAAGACAAAGGCCAACCCCACTCCACCAGCACTTCATCAGAGCAGGGACTGAGGAAAATGGCTCATTACTGGTTTTTTGATTCATTCTTTCATTACCTTCAGAGCACTTTCCCTCACTTGACATCCTTTAACACGTATTCTCAGCCTGTTGCTGGTATTTAACTTCATCTCTTACCATAAAGGCTTTTTCTTCTATTTCATTTCACTTTTTCCTCCCAAACTTGCACTAAGCTGCAGTCTGACTGGGGGTCTCTGGGTCAGACACCATTGCTAACACATGCACCAAGTCCCCACTTTGGGAATTCTGAGAGAATGCCAATTGCCCACTACTAGGCTCATTTCCATCTCTTTGGCATTTCAGTGCTATCATATGGTTTTTGCCCATCTGTCTGTGCTGCTTTGTTCTTGCCTCTCGCTGTAACTGGTTCTGCTGCCTACCCTTGTGTTGTATGTAGTTCTGCCATGTCATGAAATGCTGAAGATGAAGTGTAATCAGGCAGCACTGGGTATCCTGATGTCTCTTTACTTGGGGAATATCAGCCATGTCATGCTTACATCCATGTCTGCTTAGAACCAAAGAAAGAGAGGGAGTCATTGGAGACTAAAGGTCTCTGGTGATGATGATTAGATTAGGTATTTGCACATACAGGGTCATAAATCTTGTCTGAATATGGGTTACCCTTAGGAGACCAAGAAAAATGGCCTCAGTAATGACCGCACTGCCATTAAAAAGCCACACTCATTTGTGATTGCAGTCAGTCAAAATTGTCCCTCTAAACAGTTAGGTAGACAAGAAACTAGAGAAGGGGTCCATATGCTTTTGATGCTCAAGAATAAACAGGATGAAACCCACATGAAGCCTATCAGTATTTCAGACAGACACATAAAAGTGCTGTAGGTCCCATAACACCAAAATGCACCTCACTGAGACAGAGCCTGAAAATTACTGGTGCCATCATGTTTCTGCATGGAAGAGCTTTGGAGTTGAACAACTGCTCTAAGAGTTCTAATCGATCTGTTCCAGGTGCCTGCAGTGCAAAGGGGTAGGTGGGTTACTGTTGGAACAGCTTAACACCACAGTATCACAGTATCACAGTATGTTAGAGATTGGAAGGGACCTCAAAAGATCATCTAGTCCAATCCCCCTGCCAGAGCAGGAACACCTAGATAAGGTTACAAAAACTTATCTTACAAAACCAGGAGGGTTCAGTAAGATTAAGCAAAGAGGTCTGGATTCCAAACATCGTGCTGAAGGTGATGAAGATGATGAAGGTGAAACCTTTCATCTAGAAATATCGATAGTTTGGAAATCTAACAGAGATCAGACAAAACTGAAGGCAAAGAACAAAGAGAAATGCATAGCTGGAGTGGTTTGTTTGGTAACAATTATGGAATTGGAATGATTAAATGTATTTGCACATTCATGTTAAATTCATTCGACTACGTCAGTGAAAAAGAAACTTTGAAAGCTGAAACTTTCCATTTTCAGCCTTTTCTAAACAGTATTTTGAGTGAGCGGTGTCCAAAGTCCTCTCATTCCTCCATGAGAAAACCAGAAACAAGCAATGAAGCTGCAATTTGAAACCCAAGTCAAATAATTTGTTGCAGACCCTACAGAATATTTCATTTGACCTGAAAGAAATTTTGTTGAAGAAATCCAGGAAAAAGAGAAAAGAAGAAGAAAAAAAAAAAAGCTTTCACTTTTTTTCCCCCCATTTTGGGGGTTGAAATGCTTTGGAAATAGCCGTTATTTATGCAGCTCTAATCACAGAATTCCAGACAGGTGGTTGCATCAATCACATTGATTTGCTTTTGTCCACAGGTGATGTTACTCCTTTGTAAGAAGAAGCAATCCACTTAACAGCCAAACGTGTTGAGCAGATGTAGTTAAAATCTTGATGCCAAGTGGAAATAATGAGCACACTCCCAAATGCATTAGCTGCTCCGCTCTCTGAAGTCAAAGGGATCATTTTGACTCTATTTGCTGTTTCATGTTATTGCCCAATTACTGTAATCTTAGCTCAGCTTTGAAAGGTCATCTCTGCCTTGCCTTTCTGCTCGGAGGCCAGGCACTGAAGAGGGTTCATCCATAGATAATCAAGCCAATGTAATGGCCTCTGATTAGAAACCATCTCCGCTCTTTCCCCTTCAGGTGTGGTGTGCCCTGTGGAAGGCATTACTTTCCTCTCAGCAGTGCTTCAGGGTATATATAACACAGAATAAAGGCATCAAGATCAGGCTGTAATTGGGTCAATTCAGGAAGCAGAGCAGAATTGCCATTCCTTTTCCTTAATCCCATGCTAAGTGGCAGTTGGTGTAGCTCAGTGCAGTGGCTGAAGGTGGGTGCAGTGTAAGGGGATAGTGGGTGCTGGCGGTCCTAAGAGTCGGTATGATTTGCTAATGGAGTCCATCTTCCCTCGTCCACCACCTGTGCATTGGCTGTGTGGAGGATGAGATCCCTCCCTCACCCTTCAGAAGACCTGTTGTACTTAGGCTCTGTTGGGAAGGAACACTGGAGCAGTTTCTGTTTGCTGTAGCTTTCTGCTGCCTCAGAGAGAATTAACAGAGAAACTGCAGAGAACTCTGTGTAGAATGAAACACATGGCTCAGATTGAGTGAAGGAAGGTGGGGGAAAATGGGGAGGAAAAGTCACCAACCTATGAAGCTGAAGAACCAGCCTTGCAATTTTAAGGGCTTGAGTTCCTCACAAAGTGCCTGGGGTTATCCAACTTCACTTTTGGAGGTAGAACTGACCATATTGACTAGATCTCCAGCGACTATGGGGTGCTTTTAGCAAGTGGGACTCTCCACACTTCTTAGCAAGGAGCCTCACAGGCATTGCAAGAGGCAGGGAAAGTTGAGGAGGTTTTGAAGGACTGTTCCTTCCTATCCTGGAAGGGACCTACCACAGCTTTAATGCTCTCCTAGTAGAAAAATTGACCTTACCTTCTTTTAGCCTTGTTCCCCAAGCATCTGTCATCTATATGCTGTCTCCACTTCTATTGCATACCGCAATGGGAAGGGGGGTGCCTTGGAAAAGCAGAGAGGAAGAGCTAAAGTTATTTTGTAGGCTCTGTGTCGTGTAGAGAAGTTGAACTACCTTGTAAACGGAACCTGGGTAATAGCCCAAACCATGATTTATGACAGCTTCATCACTATGAGCTTGGGTTGAAAGACATTACACAATGCTGAATGTTCCGCCTGTATAGAATGATTCAACTACAGTGTTGCGGTGTGCACAGGACTACGAATTTATCTTACAAAACACCAAGAAAAGAATCACCATAACTCACAAAACTCATGGTTTTTAGCAATAGAAAGAAAGGCTTTGCAGCAAGAAAAGAATAAAGAAAATCATTCAGAAATCATTGTAGAAATGTGCCTCTTTAAAGCAGTTGACAATTATACGGGTTTGATTATTTCGGAAGGAGCTTAACCGGCCTCTATAGTCAGGTTCCATTCAAAATGGATAATTTTCCATTTCAAAACATATTTTTCCCTGCAGTGAATAGGAAATGAATCCAGAGGACTTTGTATCCTTAAAAAATGCGTTATCCAGATTATCTTAGGGGAGATTTAAAGAAAGAACCCAATCTCTTTGCAGCAGTGACATTTCAAAGGCTGCTAATTTTCCTGTAATGCTTTAAAATAAAGAGACAATTTAATTCTTCTGCCGTAGCAGTGTTGTCTGGCCCTCACTTCAGCTCAGGTGCTTCTGAAAGGCACTGGAAGATAATAATCATGTTCCCTTCTAGACACATAAATCAGCCTCTCTTCAGCAACATGATTTGAGATTATAAGCATCAAAGTTGAGGAGGAGTTTAGCTGTTTGCAGGGAAGGTCTCCCTCAAGGTATGATGACCATCAATGATGACCAAGGAAGGTCATCATCAAGTGATGCCTCAGCCACCACCTTATGGCTTCTGGGCCTCCCTTTGGGTTCTAGTTCTATAAACTGGTCATGAAATTCCATGGGAAGGAGTATTTCTCAGCAGAGCAAAATAAACAGAACTCTTTCTACTGTGGAATCCTTCGAGGTGGTTAAGAATAGCAAGAAGAGATCTGCAGGTTTATGTCCTCTGCTTACAAAACAGGTCATGTAAGGACAAGACGAGCTTCCTGCCTCTCGTCCAGCCTGAGTCAGTGCAGTGCTGCTGCTGAGATGAACAGGACCTCAGCCTTCCAGCCCAGTCATTCTCTGACTCCCATGGAAAAGGCTGATCACCAGAGATAATCTTATTAAAACAAAATAGAAGGCAGAAAAATTGCAGCTGTTCCCATGAAATGTGTCTTCCCTTCTGCTTCGTGAGTAACAAATTCCTGGTTTTGCATGCTTCATTTGTTATTTATATCAATGTATGTTAATATAGATTACCTCTTCTATCCTCTCAAAGAAAATGAGATTTCCCTGGTCACTTCAGAATCAGTGGGAGCCTCCCATGCTGATTCTATTGCTGTCCTAGGGACAGGAATATGGACACCTCATTTACTTTAGGCATCTCTCCATTACATTGAGAGAGGAGAGCACCATGCAGAACACAGTGAATGTCCTTTGTAGAGGAGAGATGCTCAGTTTGGAGCTTTTGGAGTCTGGAGGATTATTGATTCCCACCACATCTCACACACACAGGCCCAAGTAGCTGGTTAGTGGGGTGAATCCCATTTCCCCTCATGCTGTACATTTAGCCTAATCCTGTGCAAATAGATGGCATTTGAAGAGCCTGGGCAATTTGAAGAAGATTGGCTCCAGTGGAGATGTCTACATGTCTACAATTTTCCATCTGCTTTATCAGAGTTTTAATCAAAGCTCAGGGAATGTGAAAACCAGAGGTGATGAGGTCTGTCCTGGCCCTGTGGTCCCTTTCAGCAGCATAAGGACTTAAATGACTTGCCTGCCCATTGCACAATCTGCCCTGTCATCCTTCACCTGCAATAACAGAGTTTAGTTCAAGTCTCTATTCTTCCCAGGACAGAGCAGTGATTTGCTTTAGGGCTTTCATGTCCTAATCCTGTACTTTATCCAAGGAGCTACTGGAAAAAAGCTTGAGGAAAAAATCACCACATCTCCTAGGTGTGTTCAGCCCAGGGTTCCTCTTTCCCATTCCTCCAATTTCCAGCTCAATGTGCCTCCTCTTACAAGCACAATAATACCCTGCAGCCAGAGAGTCCCAGTTCAGATCCACTTGGAATTTTGCTCACAAGAAGAATTTAAGTAATCCCAAATAGTGAAAAAACTCAGGGAAAACATAGCTGAAGCCCAGCTCAGAGCTTTAAGCCTGCAGGCTGTGTGAAGGGAAGAGAAGGCACAACTTTGGGACTAATGCTGTAACTTGAGAGGGATCTGCTATAGATCTGCCTTCCTACTCCAGGAGTGCACACACACAATGTCTTGACAAGTTGTAGCTTAAAGCCATTATTTAAATGTGTGTGCCTTTGTTTCTGGTGTCACAAACATCTCATTAACTAAAGCTCAACACTTCCCAGGCAAGGGGAAGGACTTCCAGTCTGAGCCGCAGTCTGGCTCACATTTGATAGTTTGTCCCAGCGCTGCCATTTAAGGGCTTTGTTTTCCAGAGAATGGAAGAATGGTTGCTCTGGAGCAATGCTCGATGCCTTATCCACGTCCAAATGTGTTGTCATTTGAGTGGAACAGGACCAATGCTTTGTCTGTGCTCTTGGCTGCAGGTTTCTCCTCCCTCATGCTGGCACATCTCTTACTGTGTTCTACTTCCAGGGTGTCCTTTGACCTCTCCCAGCCTCAGACACTTGGAGACAGGGCTGAAGATGCATCCCACTGTGCAGTGCCTCCAGGGCATTCCCCAGCTGAGCTGTTCAGAGGGAGCAGTGCTTCCAGGCTCCCCTGCCCTCTCTGACACAGCAGAACCAGGTTCGACCATGCAAGATGGATATGCTGCTTCTTTTCCTGAATGTGAAAAGTGGAAGAGCTGGAAGAGCTCTACCCAAACAATTCTTCATGTAGTTAGAGGTATCTTTGCTTCTCTGTCTTGATACTCTGTCATTCTGCCTCCTTTTCTCATGAATACATTTACTGCTGACCTTTCAAAGCTGCCTCAGCTGAGGC
The DNA here is from genome assembly GCF_963264785.1 of Psittacula echo. Classification (NCBI taxonomy): domain Eukaryota; kingdom Metazoa; phylum Chordata; class Aves; order Psittaciformes; family Psittacidae; genus Psittacula; species Psittacula echo. The sequence continues at coordinate 2,498,507 of NC_137748.1, forward strand.
ATTTTCTTTCCAGTGCTGCTGCCTTCTAAATAGCTTCTTTTATGTTAAAAATCCCTGTAAGGGTAAAATAATTCTTTGAGATTTCAGCATCCTGGTTAACCACTCTGCCATTAGGACAATTTGCATCACCATCATTGCTTACATAAAATAACAGGTACTTTGTCTTAAAAACCGTTATAGCATTGGTTGCTACCCAGAGCTACAGCAATTGAATTGCAATTCATAAGAGCTCCAGCATAAGGCCTAGAACATCGGGATAGGGCTAACACATGAGAGTGTGATTCCACTGTGGCTTTGATTCTCTCCATCCCCCTGTCTGAACTTGGAAGGGATGGGATTCGTCTCAGGGACTGAGTATATCTCCAAATGAGTGAGTTGTCCTGAGTTCCCTGGTGGTCACTGAATCCAAGCAGTGGACAACAGAGCACGATCCATCTGTCTAAAATAGGTGTCATGTTTAGAACAAGTGAAATGCGCCCCTCTGTGTGTGTGAATGTTGGACATTTATTCTGATAATCCCCATCATCACTAAACCTTCATGTATCTGCTTCTGTATTTCCTTCTAAAAGCTTTTGGGGCACAACAGATGGGTTCAGCCCCCAGAGAGGACACCCAAACATATGCTGACCACATGTAGGATTCAAAAGGCATATCTGGTGCCTAAACTAACACCATATCCAAAGAAAATCTTGGGTGCCCAAACAGAGCCATCTGAGATGGAGACGACTGCATGAGACTGTCAGTCGTGACCTAAGAGCTAGGGGAGACCTCTGTGGATGTTGGAAGTTGAGAGTGACACAGGCCATTTCCAAAGCCATGCTGCTCAGGTTCAGCAATTCAGCCAGACCTCTACCTCCCATTTGCATTTAATTGTTTAAATCTTGAGCTGCAACTCCCCTCAAATGCCCTTTGTATTTTGTGCTTCTTTAGGGCCTGATGCCACAGCGTTGCTGTCCATGGCAAGGACATGTAGGTGGTGCTGCAATACAAGCGATCAATAACAGCAAGCAGCCTGACACTTAGTTATCTGCTATTTATTAGTTAGTAATTTACCTTCTGTATTGTGGCTCCTGGTTGGTGTCAGCTCAGGCTTCATCAGCTTGCCTGGACAATTAGTTTCCATCATGCTCAGCAAAATTTACTTCAGACCATTCTGGCTTTGCATCCCAGAGGCAAAACCCATCAGACACAGCTCAGCCCAGCTTTGCTTAAGATAGCAAGGAAGGAGGACACAAAATAGTCCCTCTCACCAGGGATAACAATCAATGCAAGACCCCTGCCTCTGCTGCAGGACTCATCTGTGCTGGTGCACTGAGAAGGTGAGGATCTGGATCCTGGCCCTAGCCAAGGCAAGGTGAAGGACATTTGTCTTGGCATCTACCTCCCAGTGAAGAGAGCGTAGTGGAAAGAGGGGGTATCCTGATGTAGGGGGACTGCAAGAGAAGCAGAGATCATTATAGTCAGAGAAGGTGGGAGTGTGGAGGTGATGGTGGGGTGGAGGCGGTATTCCTGCCCTTTATCCACATTGATTTATATTGCTCTGTTCCCGTACATTAGTTCTATCTAGAATTTGAGGATATTTGTGTGGGTTTGGGGAGTTTTTCCCCACCTGTTTCTTTCTCCATCACACCTTGCTCTGATAGGGATTTGGAGGTCTTCTCTTTGCTTTGTGTGCGTGTGTGTGTGTGTGTGTGTTACAGTTTAACCACTGGAAATATTGATTCTTATCAAAAATTCAACAGCTTTTAGGCCACAAACCATCATTTTCCAGCCAAGAAATGGCTTTCATTCGCAGAAAAATCCTTTCCTTGGGTACAACTCCCATTTTTTTATCATAAAAAGCCCCATTTGTACACAAAAAGATCATTTTGATGGACAATCTCTGACCAGTCTCATTGAGAACATCAAGCTCACAGTGCCTAGCCTCCTCCTTTGGCTATCTTTCTTTTCCTTTGGGTTCTTTGGAAAGCACCATTTATTTTTCTTACAGCTTAAGGGAAACATGGTGGAAGCACAGTTGTAGCAGACAATCCTTTCTCCTGTTTATTAGACACTGGAATATAAATCTTCTATGTCTCTTCAGAAGCTTTTAGAACGCCACATTTGGAGAAGCTGTTCATTCCTATCTCGCTTTCTCCACTTGTTTCTCTTACATTTCACTCTGCACAGTGAAATGTGACATTATCCTCAACATAAAAAGGACATGGAGCTATTGGAACAAGTCCAGAGGAGGCCACGAGGATGATCAGGGGCTGGAGCACCTCCCGTATGAAGACAGGCTGAGAAAGTTGGGGCTGTTCAGCCTGGAGAAGAGAAGCTGCGTGGAGACCTCAGAGCAGCTTCCAGTGTCTGAAGGGGGCCTACAAGGATGCTGGGGATGGACTCTTCATCAGGGACTGCAGTGACAGGACAAGGGGTAACGGGTTCAAACTGAAACAGGGGAAGTTTAGATTGGATCTAAGGAAGAAATTCTTTACTGAGAGGGTGGTGAGGCACTGGAATGGGTTGCCCAGGGAGGCTGTGAATGCTCCATCCTTGGCGGTGTTCAAGGCCAGGTTGGATGAGGCCCATGGCAGGGGGTTGGAACTGGATGATCTTAAGGTCCTTTCCAACCCCAACTATTCTATGATTCTGTGATTATTCCCATTTTATAGATAAAGAAACTGAAAAGTGAGGCAGTTAAGTTAAAAGCAGTGGCAGACCTGAGTCACCTCCAGGTCCCTGTGACACCATCATCCTCTTGGACGCTGCCAGCTCTGATGGTACACATGACTTTATGGTTAGACCCACATCAACTTAGAGGTTGTAGGGCAGACAGGGGATGCTGCTTTAGGGGACCAAAGATTGTCTCCTTAACGTGCAGTCAGGAAAAGAAAAAGGAATTCAGTGGGCATGGGGCTTCACAAGAAGACCTTGGAAGTAAGGACAAACCATGGCTCCGCTCCCTCTGCCCTGTCCCCTGCACCCAGACAGGGTGCAACACCCCCCCCAGACAGTTAAAATGCATCTTTTCAGGCTGCTGTTCCCATCCAGTGCAACTCAGCTGAAAGAGCCTTTGAAATGGCATTATGCAGTTTATCTTGTTTCCTCTTTTCTTCTGTGTTCAGGCATTTTTGCTCTTGCAGCTACACCAGAAATCAGGCAGCAGCAGAGGGGAAAGCTGTTCTGCTGGTTTGGAGTCTGATTTGCATGGGGCTGCTTTACAGTAGCACAGCATCAGTCCCATTGTCCATGAAGGGCTGAAAAGAGGTTTCTTGGTCTAATAAAGGATATTAGCTCTCCCCAGGAGCCTTCTTCGAAAAGAGAATTGCAAACCAACACAGTCTGAAGGCGAGCTTCAACCTCTAGTCACTATTCCTTTCTCCTGACAACTGTTTCTCTGCCTGGAGTAACAAAGCGATAGCTTTAGGGCACTGAACACGCGTACACCTCTCCCTGGTTGCCTGCTGTCATGCTTGAGTGAGCAACAAACAAAAGGCTTCCCAAACAATCCCTCTGTTTCCACTAGGAAGCTTGTCCTGTGAGGCCCCAGTCCTGAGCATGGTGTTGGGTGTTAGGTCCAAAAATGTTCTCAGTCAGTATTTTACAAGGGCCTGTAGGGCCAGGCCAAGGGGAATGGCTTGAACCTGCCAGAGGGGAGGCTGAGATGAGCTCTTAGGCAGAAGCTCTTCCCTGTGAGGGTGCTGAGGCGCTGGCACAGGGTGCCCAGAGAAGCTGTGGCTGCCCCATCCCTGGCAGTGTTCAAGGCCAGGTTGGACACAGGGGCTTGGAGCAAGCTGCTCCAGTGGAAGGGGTCCCTGCCCGTGGCAGGGGTTGGAGCTGGAGGAGCTTTAAGGTCCCTTCCAACCCAAACCATTCCGTGATTCTATGAACTTACTGTAGGTGTTTCTTTCTGAGCTTCCCATGGAACAAGCCCAGGCTGTCTGGCTGCCCCAGGTTACAGCTGCAAGCTTGTGGCATGTGGGGTGCCCACCTACTTCCCATCAACCAACGCTGCTGTTCAGGCTGAGGTTCAGCTTCCAGGCACTGCCAGGCTGCCTCCGAAGCTCTGCCAGCACAAGGGGTGTCTGCCAGGCCCTGTGAGAGCAGGAGATGGACCCATCACAGAGCACACTGTGCTCAGGATCCCTCTTCATAAGCAATATCAATATACCCTTGGCCTCCAGCAGCTAAGGACCGTGGTAAGCTCTACCATCTACTGTTCAACATGCAAGCTATGCTGCTGTATATTGAGAAGAAAAATACATCTTAACAAAAGGGCCTTTTCTGCCAGATACAGAAAAAATGCCATATGATGAATGCTAATCACATTGCTTAATACACTGCTGAGAGATGCTGGGATCCTGCGGTGATGAGAAAAGGGTAGCGCCTTTGTTGAGCAGCTTGTGCTTCTTTTAGACATGTGCTGAAAGTGGGGTTTTTTTTAGACCATCTTCCAGGATGAATCTCTTGCAGGGGTTTATCCAGCTGGAGCTTCCAGTTGAAAGCTGTTAGGAATCAGGAGGTCTGGATCTAACACCCCGCTCTTCCATGGGTTTTACTGCATCTTTAAATGCATTTATGGCTTTCTCTAGTCTGCTAATAAAGTTCTCAAACCCATTCCCAGTTTCCAAGACTGTGATTTCCCCAGGCACTGCCTCCACCAGCTGCATCTTGCATGGACTCTGAGGAATGTCCTGGTCATGATGATTCTTCATTCATTTCATGGCCTTGCCTTGGTGACACCCCAAAACAGCAGTGCCAGAAGGGACGCCAAGTGCTGTGTGCTTGGAGGAGGGACCCACTGCAGGGAGGAAGGCTGGAACAGGGAACCAGACTTGAGAGAAGACTTCAAAGCAGGGTATGAACAGGGATGAGGCCTCCTTTGGAGCCAGGTTTAAAAGGTATTGCAAACCTGCTGCCAAGCACCACTGGGAGAGAATTACTCCTGTCCCAGACCAAACTGGAAAACATGAATCAGGCCTTGAAAGAATAATGAGATATTTGGTTTTAATTATATTTGAGGGTTCCTTTTGTCTTTTGCTTCCAACTTTATGGAACCTGATGGCTCGTTTAGGCTATATTTAGGAGCTTTCAGCTGAAGCTGCAAGAATTAGACATCTTGTTTGTTTAATGATACTTTAAATTTCACAGGGTTGAAGAACAGAAGCTTTAATATCATTGCATTCCTTATAAAATAGTAAGAACCTACAAAGCTGAGTTTTCTGCTGTAAAACAGGCCAATATTTCTTGACTTCTTACCAACATAGTCCTTTCCTCTTCTGTTTCCATTAACATGTTAACAAGCAGCCTGAGGCTTCTCTATCTCTGTGCCCTTTGAGTGAATATTCAGAGCCATAGATACACAAATAAAGGATCAGAGTCTCAAACCGGTGTTCTGCAGCCACTGGTTTTGAATCCAGCCTGGAATATTGAGGATAACACTAAGGAGAATTTAGCCTGCTTAGGAGAACATGTTATTTTATGCCTGCAGCCTTGGTAGGAGAGTTTAGGCTGGGCCATTAACAAGCCCCAGATTGTTTGCTTAGCCTGACCAGACTGTGCAAAGGAAACAAACCAGCAGCAAATTGGCCCACAGGGGCACTGAGATTCTTCTAGTGATGTTCCTGCTTTTATTGTTTGTGATTTGTGCTTAGTGGAAGGTTTAAAAGCAGCCAAGTGGGGAACGTTGGGTTCAGCAGCAAGACTGGAACCAACAGCATTGAATACACGTGTCCATAGGATAAAATGTGATAATATTGAACTAGAGCTAATAGGGGAGATGGAAGGAAAAGCTGATCAGTTCTTTCTCCACTCCCTGGGATGCTATGACTGTCTCTCCCAAGCAGGCACTAGACACTGACAGCTCGGTGATGACGTGCATACTGTGCTGCTGCTGGGATTTAGAATCATGGAATGGTTTGGGTTGGAGGAGACCTTAAAGATCATCTGGTTCCAATCCCCAGCATTTGAACACCTCCTTGGCCACCTTCACCCTGCTCCTCTGCAGGCAGCAGCCTCCTGGTGTGCCTGTTGCCTCTGCTCAGCCTGGGTTCCTGACTATTCCATCCTGCTCTCTGCCCATCACACTGGTCCCCTCCTGATCTGTCTCCTCCGCTGCAATGTTGGTTGGTGTTTCCTACCTCAGGATACAGCTTTCTCCTATGTAATCCTCTGAAGACAACTCCTCTGCAATGGGAGTTTGCCACATCCTGGGCTCCATCCCTCCTCTGTCTTCTGGCTCTGTGATTTGTTTCCCAAGGCAGGTTCAGGTGGACATCCCTTTCAGGTTACCATGCCCCAAATAAGTTTCAATTTTGCTCCTGTGTCTAAGTTGGCATCACCACTAGATTGTTCAAGATACAAACCATGATATATCGGGTCTTTCCTCTGGCTTTCAGAAGAAGCAGACACAGAGGAGAAGCATGAAAGAAATGACCCTGTCTCTTCATAGAGTTTATTAGCATTTCCTAGCTCTGTAATGGTCCAGAACCAGCACTTACCCAGATGTTTTCTGAGTGGGTTAGAGCCAGTACAACTAATGTCAGTTGGTGATTATCAGATGTCAGGAATAAAACCAAAGCAAACAAAACCAAGATTTTCAATCAGGATAGGTCATGGGAAACCATGAGCAATCAATCACCTCTATTGCAATGTCTGAAACAAACTAGAAACAAGAGTCAAAGTTCATTTTGATTTGGACAGTACCATCATACAGGATTGGTTTAATGTTAACATAACACCAACTGAGGGTTTTGTTTTGCTGATCTACAGTGAGCACTGTTATCCTTTTGTAAAGGAACTGAGTTTAATCACATCTGGCAGACCTGCTGGGTATAATGTGTCCCAATATCCCATTACCTTTTCAATTTATATGTATTACCTTTCACTGAGAATGTTCCTTGCACTTCTGCCCATTGAATTAAATGGCTATTATGAAAACAGAGCAGGACATTTTAGTGATCTGGATGTTTGATTTTACCCTGGGAGGCAATTAGTGCTAATAAGTCCTGTAGCCAGTGCCTGCTTCTGATTTGACGCCAAAGTAGAGCGTATCAAAGACCTCAGGTGGAGCAGTGGGACGTAAGTTTCATAGGGCAATTCCCCTTCCACCAAAGCCAATAACGGAGAACAGAAGAGCTGTATCTGTGTGAGATCCGTGTCAAATTCTGTGTCTTTTTGACTGAGTAACTTGCCTACGGTTACTTCCAAGGGAAGAAGCAGCATTCAAAATCAATGCTAGTTTAGCCTGTGTCTTGCAACTCAAACAAACACCACCCAAAACATGCTCGGGAGCTAATGATGTTACTGAGGTGAATAATTAAAGCAGAGGGAAACAGGCAGGCACTTAAGGGCTCAACAAAAGTAGAAGAAGCACATTATAGACCAGATTTGAAAGGAGATGAAGACTTGATCCCCATAATCTTTATTGATCACAGCATTTCCAATATGCTCATCACTAGTAGAGAAAGGAAACAAGAAGAGCGTCATTAATCACACTACGGCTCTGCCGAAGGGCTCAGCCAGTCACGTTCTGTACTACCTAGGCACAGTATTCAGATGCAGACATGCTACTTGCTAAAGGAATTACAGCCCAAGTATGTGTTCTGCAGGCAGGATCACAAGCTCTTTGATTTTAGGCATTAGGATTGAAGAGCTGAGGCATTCTGAGCCTGAAGCTCAGCTGATGATGGGTGCAGTAAAGCCGCAGGGACAGAGCTGTGCCAGGAGATGAGAGGGATGAAGTAGGAGGCTGGTGGGGAGCAAAGAGAGGGAGGCAAAATGGAGGAGCTGGAGCTGGACCAAGTTCATGGTGAGAGTCTCACGTCCAACACGTATCTGGTCAGCATTCCTGAGGCTGCTCACCCAGGAATGGGGACCAGGCTCCGGAGAGGCTGACATGGAGCAGAGGGATCGGAAATCGCAGGATCCATCTCCACCAGCTTAAAGCCAGCCAGGCTTTACCTCCATGAGAAACTACAGCCTTATGAGGCGTATGAGCTGTGTGAGCAGCTCACAGGAGAGGTTTTGCTTAGAAACAATACTGTCCATTGCACTATTTAACAGATAGAATCATAGGATAGATGAAAATATTCCCACATTTTTAATTACTAAGGACATCTGTTCCAGTGGCTTATTCTTCACCTGCAGGTTTTGTAGTCCTTGTAGCTTCTAAATGCAATAGCACGCCGGGGACATAAGCAATAAAGACCCTATTTTCATGCAAATATGGCTAGAAAGAAGAGCAGCAATCAGGAGGAAGATAAATAGATGGAATAGGTGAATATTTATCAGAGCAATATTGCCCAAAGCTCTCTGCAGGATCTTGATTGGTGTTTAGTGTTAGGGAAAGTAAAAAATGAAAGCTAGAAAGTAGATGTGTCTCCAGTTTTCTACCCAGTTACATAACAGTGGGAGCTGAAGCACAGGGTGTGAACAGACAAGGGAGACTGACACAGCCAAATAGCAGAGGAGAAGGTCTTTATGGAGTACAATGAGCCAGGGCACTTCCTGGAGACTGTTTCTGAGGGTCTTTACTTGGTTTTGTAAAGATTCCTTTAGGAAGCCTGCCTTGAGATCAATTTTTAATGGCCTCTAAAATCCCCAAGACCGTGCTTTGGAAGTATTCTAAATGAAATTAGCATTGTGCTTAACAGAGGGAAGGTTGCAGTTGACATGGCAATAGCGTTGGGCTTCTCCAGCTCCCATGGACAGGAGCGCTGAATGCAGGCCAAGTAAAGTGGGCACATACTAGGGGGAGTGGAGCCCCTTCTCCTTGCCGACAAGCTCTGCTTACTCTCCTCGTCTCAGGAAAGGTTCCTGTCCTCTGTGAAGTCTTTTCAGTGTTTTTCAAATTGCTGCAGAAAGCAATTTATAGATTCAGCTATTCTGATGGTGCAGATAAATATTAAAGGCAGCACAGATAGGATTTCCATGTGACTTAATGGAAGTCACCCTCATCCTTTCCTTTAGGCAGAAGCTCTTCCCTGTGAGGGTGCTGAGGCGGTGGCCCAGGGTGCCCAGAGAAGCTGTGGCTGCCCCATCCCTGGCAGTGTTCAAGGCCAGGTTGGACACAGGGGCCTGGAGCAAGCTGCTCCAGTGGAAGGGGTCCCTGCCCGTGGCAGGGGTTGGAGCTGGATGAGCCTTAAGGTCCCTTCCAACACAAACCTTCCCACATACTGGCTCATCAGGGCCTGCCAGAGGAATGGGGACACAGGGAACACCCAAGTCCGGTGTCTTCTGATGGTGCTAGCAAGACAGGAGGGAGGGAGGGATGGGGCTTTCAGACAAGGCCATAGATGGCCAGAGAAAGATCCATCCCTTCTGACCTCAGTTATCACCACACCATCTATCTGCATTCCAGTTCTACGTAAGCACTGACCTTAGGACAGGAAGAATTCCACCCAAAATGCAACTTAATTTTCTCTCATAAATACCTCTTTTCAATACATTAGAGCACTCCACAGACTCTGTCTTGCCCTCAGGTAGCTCCTGACACATACTCACAACCCCGCTGCCATGCAACAAGTACTGCCAGGGTGGTTGGAAATGCAGAGATTTTGCTGCCAGTGTTTCTACGATATCACTTATGCATGCCTAGAATTCATTTATTTATTGCCTTCTGTTCCATGTCTCAGCAAAGCGATTGCTTTGAAGGCTGGATAGATTTTCTCTTGTGCTCTGGTTTGCGTCTATACTGAACGTGAAGGCTTTGGGAGGGAGGCAGAGAGGGAGAGTTTTCTAAGGTTTTTAAAAAGAAAATGCTGGAGATATTTACATAGGAAGGAATTTGTGCTGCAAGGCAGATATCCCCATAGGTTTACAGCTCTAGCTGAATCAAACCAGCTACAAACAAAGGCAGCATAAGAAAGGCGGGTGGGAGAGTGTGTACAGAAAGAAGATGGAGTGTCCTGTTCTCTTCTAATGACTTAGTTTTGCTGCAGAGTTTCAGGGTCTCTAGGTCTGTTCAACCATTGCCTTCTGAAGAAGGTTGCCATGTCTTAACTCCAAGCAGACTTTCCCACAAGCTGCTTTTGCTGCTGGATGTGTATCCTGGAGCAGGAGCAGTTCAGGCAGAGTGTCCGAGCAGAGCAAACTGGCTCTAAACCAGTGGCTGGTGCCCGCGGTTGCTGTGTCATAGCAAACTCATTGGAGAGCTGGGTACAGCAATGCAAAGCTGAATGCAATCTGTGCTAGACTCAGGAAGAAGCAATGTGTTCTGTTGTAGCTAAGGATGGTCTCTCATATGATCGTGAGGCAATGCTTGCCACGGATAATGATTGTTTTGCCTTTGCTTTGCAGGGCTGGGCTGTCCTGGGTGCTTTTCTCCCCATGTCTGCACGTGTACGTGCTGGCTCCTCTGTGTCAACTATAAATCACTTGTCTTGGCTTTAAACGGCTGTGAGATGCTCTGGGGGATCTTTACCACGGTCTCTCATTTCCTTCAGACAATTTCAGTGCCCTCTGGAGACCTGTCCCCAACACCCCATCACCCCTCTGTTAGGTTTTTGTGCTGCCTCCCATGCTGCTCCTTCCACGAGAGGAACTCTGTGCAGCCAAACTCCGAGCCTTCCCCAAACCCTCCTTTCCTGAGCTCGTTTTCCTGCTGCCTGGGAGCTAACTTGACAGCAGTTACTAATCAGCAGAGAACAATCTGCCACGGGCAGCTGCTGGCCTGGTGCAAAGTGTTTCTGCCTCTTCGTCCTTCTACTGCGCTTTGTGCTGCTCTGGGCACAGTTGGGTCGTAGACTCACAGGCCTTGATCATATAAATAACTAGTAGGTATAATCTCTACAAGCTAAAGCTGTTTTTCCTGGCTCTCTGGAAGCACGGTATCACTGCTTTGGGCCTTGTTCTTTGTGAGCATAGACTGCCTACAGTGTGCTGGTCTAGCACCCACTCAGGTATCGATCACAAGTCTCTTCTCTATTGAGTTTCCCTCCAAGCAAACGAATGAATTAGGTTCTCTCTCAAAATAGTGGAGCCCAGCAGCAAATAGAGTGTTTCTGGGCAAAGATCTTTCTCTGTTGTTTTGTAGCAAGCAAACAGAACTGTGAATCTTTTGTGCTTATTTAAAAACCAGGGTTCGGAAATAGTGGCTGATGTTTTCACCTTGCATTTGTATTCTTCTCATTGAGGCTGCTGAAATGTGGCGTTTATGAAGGGAAAGCTCCTCTCCAGGAGTGGCTGTTTTACTACATCAAAGGCTTGAGATCACGTTCAAACCACAGGTTCCCAGTCCCATACTGGTTTCGTACTGTGGGCTCACCCTCAGACTGGTGTCTGGAAGTTTCCCAAGTTGGGAAACTGAAGCATGGGGAGCTGGAGGGAGATGCCTTCCTCCTGCATAGGAATGAACACTGCACCCCATGTGTGGAAGGGGTTTTTTGCCCACTCTTGGCCATTTTTGCTCCAGAACAGTGAAGCAGGCAATGACCAGACTGATGATCTGGAAGAGAAGTGTCGATCCAAACGCTAATGCAATGAAGGGCAGCAGATCCTGGGATCCCTCACCAACCTCGTGCTGTAAATCTCAGTCTGTGGCTCCGTTACACATGTCCATGGCTTGTGTTTCATCACAGTGAATATACCTTTCCAGAGGAAGCAGAATTCTCTGTGCAGCTGTTTTGTGGTGAAAATATTCCCACTGAAACCTGGAACAAAAAAGATTTCCTTCCTCACTCAGGAAAGCAGGAGGCTTCAAACAGAAACCTCTGCAGCTTGAGCTGTCACCACACTCTTCCCATTGTCAGGTGTCAAAAAGTACTTTGCTGTCTACTGAAACGTCAAACCGCCCTATTCCTACATAACAAAAATCACATGAAACGACATTTTCAAGACGTGGGCTTTGGTGGTACCCCTGTGACCATTCCATGAGATCCTTCTCAGGGAGTCTGGCACAAGGGAAAAAGGCTCCTTCCCGATGCAGCCTGGGAAAGCCTTTTGTTTTCCCAGAAGGAAAGATACAGCAAGACGCCAAGCCACGAAAGCATCTTCTTCTGTTCCAGCTATGGTGGAAGCAAGTTCCTCTGGGCTATTTACAGCTTAAGGCTGTGGGTAATAAAAGCTTCCTGCAGCTAAAACAAAGCAGTACCTCTCCAGAACACAAAAGCATCTTCCAGGGGCAGGCAGTCCTTGAGCTGCAGTGTGAGAGGCCAAGGTGCAGAGGTCCTATTGGAGCACCAAGTGCTAGTTGCTGCCTGTCTTACAAGGAGAAAAGGACCCAGCACCTCACTGAGCTCAGCAGCCTGTGCTGGGAGCAGCTTGGCAGGCCTGTGACAGAGAAGTGCCCTGTAAGTGATTAGGATGAATCCAAATGAAACTGTAGATCTGTGTCCTGACAGCTAATTATTGCAGAGCTTTGTAGCCAAGGCTTTGCTGTGATAGTGACAGTGGTTAATGAAGCTCCATTTGTTTTCTTGTCGTTAATATTTAAAGTATCTTCTATTCTCTGGATGGCTTCTTGCCATCATAAAGGGGTTGTGCTCTCAGAGATCAGGCTGAATTCCCCCTTCTTGGAGGGGAGAAATAATAACCTCTGTGGCAGACCTGCAGAAGAACAGGCTGATTGAAAGGGGAAAAAGGAAACAAAGGATGCTGTTTAGGAAGACCACAGAGCGTTAAGCAAATCACTTCCGTCACAGAAGGCTCCAGGTAAAATGGGCAAGAGACTGCGTGTCTTGTACTTACTACTGTAGTAGATTGAGCAGAAAGCCTTGGACAGACTGCCTTGGTAGGTTGTTCTCCTCCAGCCTTTCAGTTCAGGATATGCGTGTACGTGGGGCACAGAGGCAGAGAGGAAAGTGCAGTTTGTCAGAGGGCTTAGGAGATGTCCCATCACACACATAGAGACACGCTTGTTCTGCAGGCAGTGCTGCTGGACATACTCCTTTGGAAAGGCCGTGTCTCCTAGCAATGCTCTTTGGAAGAAGCAAACATGCTTTGTGAGAATGATGTCTCCAAGGCAATGCTCTTTGGAGGGGTAAAGAGGAACAAAGTTGTTCAGAGCATGAGAAAGGGATGACGGTGCTCACTGAGAAAACATTAGTGTGAGACTGACTCTAGAGGAACGTGTCCCTGCCCATGACAGGCGCTTGGAACTGAATGAGGTTTAAGGTCCCTTCCAGCCCTAGCTATTCAATGGTTCTATGATTTTATTCACTGTCAGTCCTGCCTCTCCTAAGGCTCGTGAAAAATATTGAGAAGGAAAATTCCGACCTGAAGATAGTGAAAGAAGCTCATGCTTGTATGAAGCAGATCAATACACACAGGACATGCATACATGCACTCAGTGAGATGAGGACTTGGAAGAAGCAGAGTGCAATTCTCAGGGCATGTGCGCTCCCCAGAGATGCCGTTGTGTTGCTGTGCTTGTCTCCTGCTGACATTTCACCTCTTCTTCCATCAAACAAGCAAATGCCACTTCACACAGAAACGTATTCCCAGGGAAAAGGTTTCAAATTGCTGCTGCCCCCAAGGCCATATTTCAGGAGGTTCTTGTACTGATTCACATGGACCTGGGTGCTGAAGCTGCTCCACTCTTTTGTGGCTGTGGGATCTGGGATCGCACCATATGGGTGACCCACACGGTATGGGCCGTCAGGGTGGCACAGCCGTGGACCACAGTTGAGTAGATGATTTGTGTGGGCTCAGAGGTTCTAGCAGACTGGTTTGGCTCTAATTCCTTCCCTTCTTCAGTAGCACTGAAATTGCTGGGAAACGTTTTTCTGCAGAGACACAAAGACTTTCAAATGAAAGATTTGGTCCTCTTGGTGAAGCAGGTCTCTTGAAAGGAAGCCTGCAAGACCACCTCTGACTGATGGTCATCCTTTCTTTGTGCTTCACTTTGCCCTGGAACACAATTCAGGTGGAATTTGTGCTGCACGGGAACGGTCTTTTCATCTTGAAAGACTCTTTAAATATTTTTTCCTGTTTGAAATTGGAGGAGAGAATAAAAGAAATCTCAATTTTTCTGTCACTGAGGAAGTGAAAACTTGAACCAGTCAAAACATTGGGTCGTCAAGCTGTTTATTTCCATTTGACCTTTGAAAAGCATTTATTGTGTAAACTAAGTTACATTTCTAAGCTAGAAGTTATTCCAAAAAAAAAAAAAAATACTGGGTTTGTTGAAAATGACAAAATGGGCTTTCAACAGCTTTTCAACATTTATTTTCTTCCTCTGGCAGGAGATTCATCAAATTGACCCTTTCTCACAGATATTCTTGACTTCAACAAATTGGCACCGTCTGGGAAAGAGACATTTTGCCAGTGAGGAAGCTGGAGCAGGAGTTTAAGGAACAGCCACGTGGGGCTGATTTGTTGGACACAATAACAGGAAGGGCAGGTGACCAAAGGGTGCAGCTGTGCCCTGAATCCTCCATCTGTCTGAGCAGGAATCATAAAACCATGGAATGGTTTTGATTGGAAGGGACCTTAAAGCTCCTCCAGCTCCAACCCCTGCCATGGGCAGGGACCCCTTCCACTGGAGCAGCTTGCTCCAAGCCCCTGTGTCCAACCTGGCCTTGAACACTGCCAGGGATGGGGCAGCCACAGCTTCTCTGGGCACCCTGGGCCAGCGCCTCAGCACCCTCACAGGGAAGAGCTTCTGCCTAAGAGCTCAGCTCAGTCTCCCCTCTGGCAGGTTCAAGCCATTCCCCTTGGCCTGTCCCTACAGGCCCTTGTCCCAAGCCCCTCTCCAGGTTCCCTGCAGCCCCTTTAGGCACTGGAGCTGCTCTCAGGTCTCCCCTTCAGGAGCCTTCTCTTCTCCAGGCTGCCCCAGCCCAGCTCTCTCAGCCTGGCTCCAGAGCAGAGCTGCTCAAGCCCTTGCAGCATCTCCATGGCCTCCTCTGCACTCGCTCCAAGAGTCCAGAATCTCTCCATGTGTGCCTGTATTTTGGCACATTAAAGAAACGTATTTTCTTTTTCTTCTACCGGTGTGTTTTACGTCACCACCTTGGTTTTCTGACCACTCCCAACCATTTGCATGAGATCGAGCTGCTGATCCAGGCCTGCAATAGGTCTCTGAGCAGAGCGTGGGATTTTCATGCACTGAAGTGGAGAGAATGGGGCTGAGGCAAGGCAGTGATTTATTTGTGGGCTACAATGAGGGAGCTTCAGATATAGGCCTGAAAACTCTGTCTCCAGCCTGACAAATGGGATGACAGCCCTTTCAGGCATTTGCTTTATTGCTGCTATTAGTTATTTTAGAAAAAGCATTGTAATCTGCCATTTCTCTCATGCATTATTCAATACACTTATTCATTTCCCATCCCATACACACGTATTCACAGCCCCAAACACTCTTCAGTGCATATACACCCAGGCACACCAGTAATGGACCTCTTGAATGATTTCAGGAGCAAGCTGAGAGCAGGAAGACCCCATGGTGTATCACAACACTCTATTTCCACTGCACTTTGCTAGTGTTTAGTAATTTAGCAGGTCCATATTGCACAGAGGCTGAGGTGCAGAGATTTACTCTGGTGTTGTCACAGTTTTGAGCCAGAGGAAACCCCAGAGCAATAAGCTGTCTGATTTAAGATGATGTCTCCAAGACTGGGCAGCAACAGTCAGTTTGGAGCAAGGATGCTCAGGCTACACCTTAGAAACCACTCCCAGATCAGCAGAACATTGTGCCTTGCCTGATAGCCCTTCTCTCTCATCTTCTCTCCGATGCTGTTTAGCTCCATCCTTGCATCAGTCTCTGGCTTGGAGCACAGTGTTCATAGTGATGGGCACACTTTTGGAGTGGGACAGACACGCAGGTGGATGTTAGGACACATGGCAGGAATGGTCAGGAGAGGAGTGCAAGGGGCTTCTGACCTACAGGAGAAGTTCTGGTCTATCTTTATCATTAGGAGTGGGTGCTGCAGTGCTTGAGAGCCAGGCTGCATTCATCAGTCCCTTCAGCAGAGGCAAACATGACCAAGGATGATGCCCTGCCCCTCGGTGACCAGAGCCCAATGCCAAATAACCAGGGAAAGGGGCTATTGGTAACAGCACAGCCGGCCCCTTCCCAGTGCCTGGCTGATGTGCTGGGGCGCCTGTCAGCGAGGATGGGCCTCTCAGGGGAAAATGGGTTCCTGTTCACTGTGTGATTCCAAAGTGTGTTTCTGCTGTAAGCAAAAGCAAGTAGATTGGAAATGGGCTGTCAGTGATGACAGCTGAGCTGAAGAACAGGAGCAAGAGTGAACCACTTCAGAAAAGGGAACAGCTAGAGAAATCATCAGAGCTGAGGATAAAAGCTTGGAAATCCCTTAGAGGCAAGGGGAGATGAGCAAAGTCATATTCAGTGCTACAAATCAGTGCCTTTGTGTCCTGACACAGCCCTGGGGCAGAAAGTCACCAGGGAGGGAGCGCATTCTACAAGTGCAGCCCCTCTTGGACTGGCTCTGAGAGGCCGGTGCTGGATCCATGTACCTGTCCAGGCATGGGAGATGGCTACAGGACACATCTTCATTAGCCAGACAGTGTCACACCATGCACAGGCATCCAGCTGGGCAGCCGTGGAGAGCTTTTTCAGCAAAGCTGGCCAGAACCAGGCACAGAACAAAGCCAAGCTCTTGAAAGCACTGCAGGTGCCCAGAGACATCGCCATATGGCTGAAGGGATGAATTGGACCTCAGAAAACACCCCGAGGAGAGCAACAGGCGTCTGCCAGCATTAAAGCTCCCCAGGTACGTGGAAGACCACTGGCAGATGTTGAAACAGCTCCTGTTTCCCTCCCTGTGAATACTGGATGACAGTAAAGAGGCAGCCTTGTTTCTGGCTCCAAAGCATTGAAGGTGCTCAGTAGTTTCCTGCTTAGTCAGGCAAAGAAAGTTGAACTCCAGTTACATTGAAGGGTTTTGATGGCTGCTGCACTCCACCAAGAGCAAGACATTTCAGAGACCAGCGCTGGAACAATTCTAGGCAGAGTTTGTTCTTTGCTATCTGTCCTTGCCAACAGTTACAAGTTTCCCATTCAAGCTAGAAATTGTTCGTGCTGGTGATTTACAGGAGACGTTGTTTGTATGACCCCTTCCGATGGCTGAAAAACGACTCAGGTAGCGTTTGGAGAAAGGGAGAAGAATCCATCAGAGGAACTTTGCCTCATCATCCTTTTCATTTGCTTTCATGAGCCAGGCTGTGCTTGGCAGAGAGACATGCACACGAGAGAATGGGGATGTAGAGTAAATGGCAGCTTCTCTGACTAATTGCCCTTGTCTGTAATTCAGTGGCTCCTGCCAGCCCCCTGTGAGATGAGAAGGAGCTGGGGCAATGGGAGTGCTGGTGAGCCAGCCCCAGACACATGGGTCGTGTTTGCAGCTCACCACGGGCTGTGGCAGCCTGGTTTCTATACTAGCAGGAGACAGAGGCTTTGGTGAGAAGGCAGCTTGGTTTCCCAAATGACAGTGCCCACAAGTGTTAAACCACATTCACTTCCATCCACAATAGGCTTTTAGCCCTAGGCACCAGGTTGTGGGGCATCCCTTGGCCAAGACCTTGCGTGGGGCTCTGCTAGGAGCTCTGCTCACTTGCATTACTCCAGTTAGTCACCTCCCAGAAGCATTTAGTCTTTGGATGTACTTGTCCTGTCCCTTCCTCCGGCAACTGAATTCCCATCAGTGGCCTTCCACAAAGAACTGAAGGATGAGGTAATTGGCGTTGACCCCATTATGGATCTTCACCTTCAGCTGGGGAGACATAAGTCATGATCTGAAACCACAGCTCTGCCTAATGCTGAGCGAGTTAGGCTGTTGCTGAAGGATGAGGGGTGTTTTATAGCTGATGGAGGCTTCTTCTGTCTCCAAGGAAGTGAAGATGCATCTTGCACATGACAGGCTTTCAGCTGGCAAGCACGGAGACAGCTCTGCACAGGCTTTTCCCTGTAGGGCCCTACCAGTTTCAAGGCTTCATCTGCACTGCTCCTCACTGCTCTCCTCTCTCCTCATCCTGACCCTGTCGGCAAAAGGATGGTCCCCAACCTGAGACTTCTTGTGCAATGTTTGTCACCAGAGGAGCAAGGCAGCCCAGCGAGGGCTGCAGGAGTTGCTCCCAGTTTGATCCCATCTCCCAGCCCCACAGCTTTCCTCTTACTTGCCTTTCCCGGGTTTCTACCATGTTTTCCTTGATTAAACACAAATATGCAGATACTTCCAGTCCATTTCGAATCCCACTGGTATTCTGGGGCGTGTAAATTATCTGTCTGCAGAATTTCCCCTAAGTCTGAGGTTGAGATGTGCATAAACTGAAGCATGACGGAGTGAATGAGGGGTGTCACATATGAGTTACCAGAAAACCTAAGAGAGCCCCTCCAGCCTGAGCAGAGCTGGGGATATCAAACAGCATCACCCCTGGAACGAAGAGGCAAAAGGATCCTTTGCTCCCTGACACCTCCTGGCACCAAAAATGCTTTCTCTTCCTCTCTAAGTCAAAAGTGCCAACAACAGCCATTGCCTCTTCCAGCCAGAAGAGCTTGTTACTGGTGCACATAGAGGGGAGAAGGAACAGGAAGGGTTATCCAG
This sequence comes from Psittacula echo, assembly GCF_963264785.1. NCBI lineage: Eukaryota > Metazoa > Chordata > Aves > Psittaciformes > Psittacidae > Psittacula > Psittacula echo. The sequence goes on from NC_137748.1 coordinate 2,516,992, forward strand.
CATGCCTGAGATTATAAAGTGCCACCCAGCCTGTTGCATCTCAAGAAGAAACAAGTATGATTAACTAGGAATTCTTTCCTAAAAGGCTCTCCAAAGATCAGAAGCTCTTCACCCCAACCTGCTGCACCCTCCCACCAGCCGTGCCTCAGTTTACCAGTTCATTAAGTGAGTAAGGAAAGCTGAAACCAGACAGAGCTATGGGGTAAGTATTTCCAGGAGGGATCTGAACATCAAACTCGCTGCAGGAATCATTTATCCAAGTTAACATTCCCAGCCCAAAGAGAAAAATGACCTGTACATACCTCGGTGGCTCCTGAGCTACATTCTGCTTTGCTCCCTTCATTCACTTTGGCAGAAACATTGGCAGCAGCTTTATTCTGGTTGGGGGTTTTTGCAGGATGTGGCCCTGGGAGAAGCTTTATTTAATCCCAGGATGGGGTTTGTTTTAGCTGGAAATCAAAACCCGCATCCAAAATGAGAGTACAACTGTGGCCAGGGAGGAAAGGTTGAATGTGAAATGCAACAACGGAGTCAAGAAATGTTTGTCTTGTATCATATGAACATAGAGAACTCATGGTGCCCAGTTCAAGAGTTACACTTACATGGAAATATCTGTTGAGCAGCACTGGTTTTGAGCAAAAAAATTAGAAACTGGGTTTTTTCTTTCATGGATGCTTATTTCCAAGGAAAAAAAGGCTTAATATACTGGTTGTGATCTGTTCCCCTGGATTTATTTGTCATTAATTGGAATCATTGCAAAAATCTGTGCTTTCAGTTGCAGATTGTGGCCTTATAGAGAAAGTAAGGAAGAAAAAACTCCCAGCTAAAGCTGCGACAGAAGCTCAGAATGTGATATGAGATGCTGATAATAAGAGCAAAGTCTCTCTTCTGTGCCAAGAAGTGGCACAGCAGAGGCGTGGACAAGTATACAGCCTGTGCATATATTAAGACATAGAGCTTTCACCAAACAGAGAGACCCAGACTTCTGCAGATGGCAGCTTGAATAGCAAGAGCTTTTTTGAACTCTTTTACCAGTTTCAGGAAGTGTCTCCACTGGTGGAGTGTAGCTGGATTTTTGTGAGGGGGTCATTTTGCTGGTAGCCTGGTTTCCAATGTTCAATCATAGAATCATAGAATCCCAGACTGGTTTGGGTTGGAAGGGACCTTAAAGCTCCTCCAGCTCCAACCCCTGCCATGGGCAGGGACCCCTTCCACTGGAGCAGCTTGCTCCAAGCCCCTGTGTCCAACCTGGCCTTGAACACTGCCAGGGATGGGGCAGCCACAGCTTCTCTGGTCACCCTGGGCCAGCGCCTCAGCACCCTCACAGGGAAGAGCTTCTGCCTTATCTCCAACCTGAACTCCCCCTGTTTCAGTCTGAACCCATCACCCCTTGTCCTATCACTCCAGTCCTTGATGAAGAGCCCCTCTCCAGCATCCTTGTAGGCCCCTTCAGACACTGGAAGCTGCTCTGAGGTCTCCACGCAGCTTCCCTTCTCCAGGTTGAACAGCCCCAGCTCTCTCAGCCGAAGGCAGGCTAATTCCATTGCAGGTCAGTCCTCAGTCACTTCTGACTGCATTGGCCAATTTCTGTAAAGTTGACCTGGTGGTTAAGGATTCAAAGCTGTCATGGTTTAGTGGAAACAACATTCAAGAACCTGAGCTGCCTTATGCAGTCGTGGAAGAAAAAAGTATTCTTAGCTCACCTCCTGTGTTCAGTTTTGGTCCCCACTCTACAAAACAGATGTGGACAGGTTGGAGGGGGTCCAGAGAAGGGCCATAAAGATGATGCAAGGACTGGGAAACTGTGTGAGGAAAGGCTGAGAGAGCTGGGTCTGTTCAGATTGGAGAAGAGAAGGCTCAGGGGAGGCCTTGTCACCATGATGCAGTATTTAAAGGGTGGCTACCAAGAAGATGGAGATTCCCTTTGTACAAGGAGGTACATGGAAGAGACGAGGGGTGATGGGCACAAGTTACTCCTGGGGGGATTCCAACTGGACACAAGAAGAAAATTTTTCCCATTGAGAGCCAGTCATTGGGATCATCTCCCCAGGGAAGTGGTGGATTCCCCAATGTTGGACACCTTTAAGATTCAGCTGGACAGGGCGCTGGGCCATCTAGCCTAGGTCATGCCTTGCCTAGAAAGGTTGGATCAGATGATCCTTGAGGTCCCTTCCAACCTGGTGTTCCATGATTCTAGACACCACAGACACCAAAGAGTCTACACAAGAAACAGCTTTGAAAACCAGGCTTTTAGCTGCTGTTCTAGGAACTATTTGCTTTCTAATCCAAAGCAAGACCCACTTCCAAATCTGAATTGCAGTGCAAGGCTTGAAGAGTACAGCAGAGTACACTGGCACAGCAAAACCAATTACCTGCTTATATTAATGGGTTATATTTTAAGTTTAAGTATTACCTGTTGTGCTCCATAAGGATCCACTCCTGGAGTGTGTGCACCACATATCCTCAGGACTAAAGCTGAGAAATAAGAAACAACAAAAATCTTTCTTTTCTCCACCCACAATGCCTGTTGAAGGACTGGACAGACATTGTTTCATGGAACTTAAAATCTGAGGGAAGTGTCTGCTTGCTCCCAAAATCCTCAGGTTTTCTTTATGGAACCAAAGCCACAACATTTCTTTTTACTCAAGAACCTCCCATTTTCCCTGTTTTTTAAGGACTGAATTTCCAATATTGGATTCCAGCCAAAAAAAAAAGTTGGCCTTCAATTACTGAGATTCAATTTATTCTCTTTCTGAGCACTTGGCTTAATCCAGCTCAGAAAGGTACATTAATGAACTCTCTTCCAAATGAAAACAGGGAGCAATACTTTGCATTTCATTAGCTCTTAAAAGAAAGCTGAGCAAGTTAAGCAGGGGCCAGCAATATTTTAATTAGCCTTCCCGAGATTGTCTTCTGCAAAAATAGTCCTTTTTAATTGCATTGGTTACAATGCCCTGCAGCCGGTCAACTCCCTACTTAAAGATCTCTGCACAGCACGGTTTCTGCACTGTGGGCATGCAGATGAATTCGGTGTTTTCCCCAGTGTTGCAGCACCTGATTAAGTCCCAACTCCCTTCTGTGGCTGAACGTGCTTCTGGCACAATGTAATGCATAGGTGTGGGCTGCCCAAGCTCTTGAGAAGCAGCATTGGGTTTGTCTGTGGGATGGTTTTTAGACTTGACTGTATGACCTTGCTGTCTATCAGGGAAATTGCTGCTGGTTATGCTGGCAGTTTCCAAGGACCCACATGTTAATTTGAACGTGGGGAAAAAGCAGCTGTCAGTGTGCATCAAAGGACCTTTATTCCTGGTTCTCACAATGCTCTCAACTGTGGTAAACTGGTAAACTTTTAATGAGCAGAGATTTTTCCCATTTTTGGTTCAGTTTTGAAGTTGGATTTGATTTTATTTCTTTTTATTAATGGGGAAATATGTTTCTTATCTGTTCGGAGGTTCTTGGTGCTCAGTTTTCATAGGTCCCGACTCTTTACATAGCAAAGCCTATGACTAGCATGTGCTAGAACTGCAATATGCAGCTCAGATCACTATTGCTCCCAAAGAAAGACTCCAGGTTCATCTGTGGTCCAATTTGCTGTGTGACTGGATTCCAAGTCACAATCCTGGCTTCCTTAGTGTTCCAATATGTAGTTAAAAATATTCCATCAGCTGACATCCCTCTGCAACCTAGAAATGCCGACAACACTTCTCTTAGTTTGCAAAAAAGACATGCCCAGTTTTATGGTTTAGGGGTTTTGTGTGTGTGTGTGTGTGTGTGTGGCTAATGTTGAGTTTCCTCATGTGCAGAAAAGCAGGAGAATCTTTTGGGTTTCCAACGATGTGCAAACAAAGAGGTAGAAAAGGAAAACCTTTGGCAAAATAGCAAAATACCCCAAGGCAAACCCTTTTTATACAGTAAGAATTATCAGCATTCTATCTAGTGCCCTTGTGTGGGGATTAAAACCTAATTTATAGTCAAAGGGTAGAGTCTGACTGTAAATGGTTCTATGAAGGAGAAGAAATTGATTTCTGAAACACCGATACATCTCCTCTATCCATGAAGCAGCAGGGCTCCTGGAGGATCAGCGTCTCCCAGAGCTTCAGACAAGGGCATGGATCTTGCTTGCCTTGGGACTCTTTTCTTCCTTTCATTGCAGTCTCACAGCTGGAACCAAGGAGGTAGAGCTAAATGTGGACCTTTATTTCAAATCAAGCCTTTTACATATCTTTGTGCCTACTTTTGTTTTGTCTTGGAAGCTGGGCTGGATGAGGGAGTTCTACTCTGCGTGTTTCTGTAACACATGAAGAAAACCCATGGATGTGTCCTTGAGGAAGGAGATCATTAAAAATCAGCCACTTTGAAATGCTGGATTTTTCTCTGGGTTTATTCCTTTCTTGGAAACAATTTTCTCTTGTTATCCAAAAACTTTCCCCGGAGTCGTATCTCCTTGAAAACTTCTCCTAGAAATTGTCCATGGAAAATGTTGACCGGCTAAAATGGGCACTTGCCACTAGCAAAACCATCAGTGGGAAATGCCTGCCACATCCTGCACCATTGGCCTGGCTCTGGAAGGGTTGTACTCCATGAGTAAACAGGTTTCTCCAGAATGAAGGATTTAGACATTTTGGGGACGAATTTGGCCTTCTTTTATAATTTACAAAGGAAAAAGACCTCAGTGTGGCCCTGTGGACGGTGCAGTTTCCAAGGACAAGGACAGCGTAAGAGACAAGGAAATTTGCCCAAAGAGCTACAGCTCTTTGTGAGCAGTGAAGGTGTGAATGCAACCTCGTTTTCACTCTTGTTCAACTACAGAGAGAAAAGCACCTTTGTCTGTGTGTGCAAACAGCAGTTTTTGCTGATAGAACTGGACTTGTACCGCTGAGCTGCTCTCATTTCCCACCTGCAATCGAGACCTCAGAAGCATTTCTCCATCTGGACATCTCCACCTCACCACGTCCTCTACTCTCTAGCAACCAGTTTGTGTGGCCTTTGCTCCCCCACTGGGGTACGGGACTTTTGTTCTTTTCACCAAAGGGGTTGCAGAACTGTGTGGGATAAGGGTCTTGCTTGTGATATTTTGGGTTTCCTTGAGGGTGTTCTGTAGGTTTTGGCCTTACTGGAGGGAGGTTTGAGAGTGAATAGAATGGTGTTTGAGAATGAACAGAGCAGAGAAAAGGAGAGGAGAGGAGAGGAAAATAGGGCTAATTCAGTTGGAAGGGACCTGAATGACCACTTCAGGGCTGACAAAGATTTAAACATGTTGTTAAGGGCATTGTCTAAATGCCTCTTAAACAGTGCCAGGCTTGGGGCATCAACCACCTCTCTAGGAAGCCTGTTGCAGGGTTTGATCACCCTCCTGGTAAAGAAATGCTTCCTCATGTCCAGTCTAAACCCTCATCCGTTGCAGTTTTGAACCATTCCCAGGGGTCCTGTCACTGGATCCCAGTGAGAAGAGCTCCAAAACGTGTTTCAGTAGAAAGCCCACCGTGTCTTCTCTCAGTGACACAAGGCACTGCATGATCAGAACTAAGAAGTCTCAATAGGAGCAGAGGTGTTCCAGGTTTGCACAATTCCCCGTAAGCTGTGTTACTCATTCAGAAACAGCACTCAAAATGCCTTGTTTGAGCAGTGTTTGCTGATGAGGAGTGCAGCCTGCTTCCAGACCAAGCCCTGAGCCTCACGGGGTAGGAACTTCTGCATTAGGTTATACCTTCTTAACTGCCACTGCTGCAGGACCCAGGAGGATACAGGAAGATTCCCAGTAACGCTGCTAATGAAGATGGAACGCATGAGCATCCCATGTATTTGTTGCCTGATTACTATAGAAATAGATGAATCAGGGCAGCACATTGAACAGTCAATTCTCTCTTATTCAGAAACCAGCACAATTTAATTACGCCTAAATAGCACTTCTAATGGTGAATAGTGAATCAATTGATGGGCCCAATACTTCAGAGAGTGCTTTATTGGCAGCTCTGTCTGACTCCCTGGATGCTCATGCCAAAATGAAGAGATCCTTTCACAAACCTATTCCTCTCAAGGCTAAAGGCTGTTAGGTTCACTCCCAAAACAGATTCCCCTCTTGAGAGTTAATTGCTCTGTAATCTTCCCAGAGACACAAACATTTATTGAGTCTCGAGACAGAATCTGTTTTGGTTCACCAGGGTGTAAATCAGTAGTGACAGCACTGAAGTCACTGAGATTACACAGGAAGAGGAATCAGGACCTCAGTGCCACAGGCCTGGGGACGATGCCCTGGCTTATGTTGCATCTTCATGTGAAGGTCTCAGCTTAATTGAGATAAAAACCCATGTACACCCTGCAGCTGGGAGCATGGGTTCAGTGGCCTGTTGCATCCAACAAGCTGTCTTCCGAAGTCCTGAGCATAATATGTCTCATGCTCTAACAAAATACCCCTGTGTTTGTGGCAGTGGTGAAGCTGGCACTGAAACACAGGTTCTCCTCTCAGTTATGCCCACTTTGGTCTGGAATAACTCTGCTGGATTGATTGTTACAAGGCTATCGACGTTGTATGGACCCCATTTCCCAATGGACTGTGTCTTAATGTCTGTGCAGTTAGTTACACATGGAGCCACCGTGCCCTAAGCTGACTAAGCTGCTGATGCTGATGCTGTCAGATGTAGCTGCTCAATAGCAGCGTTACCCGTTCTGCCTCCCATTTCACATCATGCCTTCTCCCCTCCTGGCGTTTCCAGTAGCCCTCACCCCAGGGAGGTACACGAAAGCCCATGTTAACAGATTTCAGCACAAATCCCAGAGTAAAGAAGTTATTTGCAAAGGATTATAGAGGAGAAGCGTTACATCCTTCAAAGGAACTCTAATAAGTGAGGAAGTGCCTGGTTCCAGTGCATGTTGAAACCCTGTGCCAGCACAATGTCCTTCCCCTAAGCTACTGCCTGTGTTCTCTGGTGACCTGTCCTCATTTTGCTATTGGAGGGCTTGGGAGATGGGGTGAAACTGGATATCATCATATACTGTCACTGTGATTCAATCTAGTGCAGGCTCAAGAGAAGAAATCAGTCCATTAAGTCCAAGCCCAAGTGCCTTTGGGCTTCCTTGTTGTGTGTCCATGCTGGCTGGACGTTGCTTCAGCATCTGCTCTGGGTTATGAGCTCTGAGTGTGTTTGAGGCTGTAGCATCCAACCTTCCCTAAGTCCATCCACGTGGCACAGGAAATCTGTAGCCTCAGGGATATTCTGTCCCAGCTGAGGGCATGCAGATGTCCATAGGTGAACTGGGCTCCCTAGAGTCAGTGGAGAACAGCCTTTGGGTGCCTAAACCATGGACCAGGCCCAAGTGTTTGAGCTAAGTCAGCATGTCCATGTTGTGACTGAGGGTTTAGCTACATTTTAGCATGGACCCAGACCCACATGGGGCTGAGACATCCCAAGAGCAGACAGCTGGTTTAGAGGCAGACGTGTAGCTCTCTCGCCAGGCAGCTGTAGGGTATCCTCTCTCTACATCACGCACTCCCAGCTCTTTCAATGTCTTCTTACAAAGTTCTGCTGAACTTTCTGCATTCCCCATTGTATTTATCTGACAATAAGCAGAGGGGTTTTTTCTGTCGGCCTCTTAATTTTGGCCAGAGGAATAGTTCCTCGTATTACCCAGGGCAATTAATTGAGAAGGAGCTCTTGAGATGATAGCAGTTTCTTTTTTAATTAGAGCCTTCAATAGATCCCATTGGAGGGAAGTCCGTTAATCAGGTTTTAATTTGTGCAGTGGAGAGTTACAGCAAACCCAGGCACGGAGCAGGGATGCTGGGTGCTGAAGGGCAGGGTTTAACGAGGTACAGAATAAGTGGGATGGTTGGAGACTGCACTGGTGTCTTTGGACTCTTACGGGAAGCCATAAAACACAGAGCAGTTCGAACAGGATCAGGTTTTTATTCTAAAACTTAAACACAAATGTTTCTAAGGCTTCCCCCCCCCCCCCCTTATCTCTGGGGAAATTAAGTTTTGCATTAAGCCACTGACTTATCCATAACAGAAGAAAATGAATTGTTTGAAGTAATGCCTTTGTCGATTCGTTTTTGAAATCCCAGCATCAGATCCTTCCACTCCTCAGGTGTAGAATTGTACCAATATTGTGTTCCAATAAACAACTTTCTGCTTCCTCTCCAGAAATTACGCTCATTGTGCACACAGCATTCCTTTCTTGTTGCTCTATCCTTCAGCTACCACTTCTTTCTGAATCTCGGTTGATTTTTGTTCTCCATAACAAAGGAAGTGCATGTGTTGCAATCAGTCCTTCACACTGCTCCAAGCTGCAGTGCAACAACTGCACGCTGTTTTTCATGGGATTTAGGAAAAGTCCTAATTATAGACCTGATTTTGTAAGGTTATCATTAAGGGAATGTTAACCATAAAATCATAGAATAGTTCAGGTTAGAAGGGACCTTAAAGCTCATCCAGTTCCAACCCCTGCCATGGGCAGGGACACCTTCCACTAGAGCAGCTTGCTCCAAGCCCCGTCCAACCTGACCTTGAGCCAGCGGTGTTCTTCTATGTTTAACATTGCAAATGGGGAAACTGAGGCACCGAGCACACACACCACCCAGGTTCTTCCAGCAAGAGCTGAGCCTTGGTCATGGAGATCTCTCTCTTCTGTATCAAATATCCTGGGAACTCGCATAATTCATGTGTTTAATGCACAGCTTGTAAATGCATGGTTCATACTAGCAATGCATTTCAAACCATTGCATGAGCAGGCGTTTGTTCTAGTTCCAGCAAGGGAAAAAACAAAGAGGGTCAGAAAGGATCATCTAAGCTAACCATTGATTAGCTTTCGGGGAAGTTCTTTAGCTGCTTAGTGACCCATTTACTTGAGGGCAAAGCACAGATGAAGAGCTTCTATTGTAATGAGAGTCAAAGTGGACGGTAAAGTCGTATTGAGTATTTGTTAGCTGTGACTCCAGTCAGGTTCTAAGGGACGCAGCAACCTTCCCCTATCAGAAACATGGAGAAATAAGGTGTAGCAGGGTATTTTTCCAGACTTCCTGGAGATTTCACTGGAGAACAGGAGAAATGTCGAATTCGGTTAGACCTCAGATGCATCTAGACCTCTCCAAGAGGCTATGGACACGAAATAGTCTGTTTTCCTCTCTTGAATCCTTTATAACTGACAACTGATTTGAGATGTGGAGTTACTCTGACTTCTGATATCTTCTTTATCAGTAACTATTACAATTGAGCTTATTCACACTCTTCATGTGAAGACCGTTCCTTCTCTGGCTTCCCACAGCTTCCCAAGGCAATGCTGTCCAACACCAAATCCGTGTTGTGTGTTCCTCAGGACACACACTACATGCAGGGGGCTGTGTGGGATGGTTCAATCCCCTCATTTTGGAATCCCCTCCTCCTTCCTATAGCTGAAGCCACAGCAGTGCGTGCCAAAAGTCATTCCTTAGTCAGGGATAACAGACTCTGCCCAGCTCATAAATGATTGGCATTACATGTTCTCCTGGAGTGATGTAGGAAATGCATCAAAAGGTTTAGAGTTGTTGGGAGTTTGGGGCTTATTCTTTTTAATAGGATTGCTTATTTTCCTTCCTGAAAGCTAAGGAAGGTTCCCAGAGCTGAGTGCAACTCTGTGGGGCTGGAGAGGAGAGAAAACACTGGAAGTGATAAATGCTGGGAATTAAAAGTGATCTAAAGTTGTGTCACGTTATAATGAGATTTTTCAGCTCCTGTATCTCATATCCCGCAAGATTTGGATATAGATTACAAGCACCTATGGAAAGGGAGGACTCACCCTTGATCCCAGGCACATAAAGCACTGGCTCCACATGGGAAGTGTTTGCAAGATCCAGTAATAAATGATAATAATAGGACCTTAAATATGTCACTAAGCAGAGCTCAATGATGCCTCTCACATATTGCAGCCCATTGCAAGTGGAGACCTTCCTCCCAGGATGAGGAAGGCAGGAGGTTTGGTGGTTTATTTGAGGAAGAGCAGAGGAAAATCATTTGCAGGCTGCTGGGGGTGGCAGGACACTGGGAGAGATCCACTCATCCCATCATATCCCAAAGCATCCGAGCGCAGGGGAGGGTGTAACGCAGCTCGAGCAGAGCTTTGTATTATTTCTATAGCAACATATAAAGCATCTGGGATTTGGAAGCAGCTTGAGCTCTAGAAGAGGAGCCAAACTACAGGCTTTGACTTCACCATTAATCCCTACTTGATAGATTCACTATCTATCATTAGGCAAAGCCTAATGAAACAAGGCCCGGGCATGGAGAATTGGCTCCTGGCACTGCTCTCCCTGCTCACACAGGCTAATGATCACTGTGCAGGGCATAATATTTTCTCAAGCAGATTTAAGAGGAAATTCAATTGATCATCACTTCCTGCCCAGACTCCTCCGTGCACACTTGTGGCTGCTTTGCATTCCAGCCAGGATCCTCCTGCACCCAGCAGGGAGATTAATTCAGCGCTGTTTTAGAGTGCAGTGGGTTAAAGCTGACAAACCTTTCATCTGGTAGGATGCGATGTGGGTGTCCTGCACATCACCCCGATGGGGGCAAAAAGGGGATGAGGCAATCTATGGCTGGCAAAATAAGGCAATTACTGGCACGTGTTTCAGGTTTCTTCTTCCAGATCTCCTTAATGATGTCTTTTGGAGCTGTTGATAAAGTGACAGGGAGAAATCCACATAGATAATGTTGGTCGCAGATAAAAGGATAGGGTTGGTCCTGCTGACAACTTGCTGAGGAGCTGCTGAAGCTCAGGTGTAACAGGGGTGTCACACAGCAAGCAATAGTGATAGGAGGTGTACAAGGGGGGCCATGCCAAGGTGAGGAAGATGAAGGGGTTGGGAAGGGAGCAGCCCTCAGGTGATGGAGGGAGGCACCAGTAAAAGCTTATTGCAAAGTGTTTTACCACCACCCTGCCCACTGCCTGCTTAAGGGCAACCTCTGCCTGGCGACTGCCTTTATTCAACCAAAACCAGTCCTACAGTCCACCCCACCTCTCCTTCCTCCTCGCCTGTCTCACAGTCGCTGCTTCAGGCCAGGTCCCTGTAAATGGTCCATTGCTCCCACCTCTGCTCAACTTGCTCATTAGTTACATCCCTGGGTTCTTCCAGACTCCTCTTCTACAGCAATGATGAAGTGACCCTTCCAGAGACCTGCAGACGTAATGAATGCTCCCAGGTACTACAGACTCAACCCTAATGTCTTCATTCAAGCAAAACTTCCCAGTGGAGCCTGAATCTTGACTCTGAGAGGAAGGGACTTGGCTGAGATTGAATGGGTAAAGTAGAGAATCCTCAGTTAACCTGCCCTGGCAAGGGAGGGATATCAATATGATGCTGGCATGGAATTGGGGCTGGTCCCAAGGTGGCTACAAGCACTTGGAATTGCATTGGGGAGCAGCTTGAGAACCAGAGGAGAACTGAATGTACTGAAGGTTTGCAAAAGGCTGGAATTCTTCGTTGCTTCTGTGCAGGACACGCTCCAAAGCACTTCCCCGCTTTCTCCTTTGGAATATTTTCTTGGACATCTGCAGCTAAAGTTTTGCTGGAGACTTTTCCAGAAGCAACTGAAAGCAGCACCCAACCCAGGTGTGTGCAGGGTGAAAATGGACGGGGTTTACCAGCTATGGGAGTGGAAAAGTCAGTTTTCCAACAGACAGCAGTTCCCACTGGTCCGGAGGAACACAAACACAGGCTGACACACTCTAATGGAATTTAGTTGCTTTTTCCTTTAATTCCATCCCAAAACTAAATGCCAAAAAGCTCTCCCTTGTGTCACACTAAAACATGTTTCTTATTAAAGTGGCAGCTGAACTCTGCAGGCTTGAGGAGCGAGGTACAGGGGGACTCACCAAGGAGAACAAGGAGGGCCAAGAGCCATGTATGCACCAGGGATGGGAGGACGCAGCTCTTTGCTCTGCACTGCTGCTCCACAGGCTTCCAGGGGTCTGTGCTCCTCAGCTGAATCACTACAGCCCTTCCTTATGTGCAGGTGACAGGAAGGGAAAGCCAAATGCTCTGAATACACAGGAAAAATACTGGCCGGGTCCTCCAGGGATGGGGCACAATTCACCATCATAATCTCTCCGGGAGCTGAAATTTCCTCTGGCCTGCAGTTTCTTCCAGTTCATTCCTTCCTTGTGTTTGAATCCTGTTTGCAGTCTGCAGCATTCAGACACTGAGCACTGCTGCTGATCTGTGATTGCTCCGATAAGCCCGAGGTATCATTTCTGATCCGTAGCTGGGAGTGCACATTATCCATTTCCAGTGAGTGAGTATTTGCCTGCAAAGATTTGCAATGCAGTGTTCACACATGCTGCTTCCCAGCAGAACCAGCTCCTTCAGCTGAAAATTCCCACCCCCAGCCAAAGCAAGAGCAGCTCCAGCTGGGAAAAGCCTTTCCAGGATGCTCTTTTCACGTCGTTCCTTCCTGGTCCCTGGGGTCTGTGGGGCAATGAAAAGTCACCGTGCCTCGCTTTACAGACGGGGAAACTGAGGCACGGAGAGATGTGCTGGAAAACCAGTGGATTTAGGGATCACCAGCATCACCCTGATGCGCTGTGGTGAGGCTGCCCTGCTCCTCGCTGGGATCCCATGGAGACCTGCTTGTGAGTCCCTGGCAGCAGAAGGCTCTTGTGCTCCTGCCTCCCGTTAACCTGCAGCCTTCCCAGCTGGGAAGCTGAGGCCCTGAAGGCCTTTGCTCTGCTTTGAACCACCACCGAAACTACGAGAAGAGGCTCTCTGAAGGGTATTCTCCCCCCCCCAAAAAAAAAAAAAAGAAATAGATATCCTTATAAAAAGAGATTTTTCTTTTTTATTAAACAAAACTTTATAAAAATATTTTTCTTTCTAAAACCAGATTTCCCTTATAAAAATAGCTTTTCCTTGTAAAAATACCTTTTCACGAAAGAAGGCAGCATCTCCTTGCCTCCCATGAAGAGACACATCCTTAGGTAATGGCAGAGCCAGTGCTGGCCGAGGGAGGGGAGATGCGGTATCTGCCCACTACGCCCCATTAGAGCCCTGAAAGCTTTCATTTGTCACCGCAGAGATTCCAGCCCGGATCCCGCAGTGACAAATCATTGTCACTGGGATAATCAAGCTGCTGAGACAGGGTCATTTATCTTGGCTCTTTGCTAAACAAAGCATTTCCCTCCCTCCCGCCCGGCTCTTCGCAGGGCTAAGGGGGCCTGCGCTGCCTGGACCACACCATCAGAGGTCCCCATGTCCCGCTGCTGTCAATTAAAGCCTGAATGAACCAGGGCTGTCAGAGGTACGTGGGGCTGCAGCATCCTCCCAGGCACTCTTTGCCAAAGCCAGCCAGCATAAGGCACTTGTTGCTCTTTGCCTCTCCTGAGAGCTGAACCAGGCTTGCTGCGCTCACCAGACATGGGTCTGTGAGCGGATTAGCTCATCTTTATGGTCCTTTCATGCTTCAAATAGAATATATTTCACTGGAAACAGCATTTAATAAGGCCAACCTGGTAGTTAGAGAGGGGTTTGAGAGAGTGGTGATCCCCCCAGTGCTCAACCTGCTGCATGATTTAACCAATCCAAATGCTCAGGGCTGAGTTAGGTGCCTAAATCTCAAAACTCAACTGCAGAAGAGGCAGATTAATGGACTAGGACTCACAAGGACTTGCTAGCCCAGTGGAAGCCACCAGCCTGCATCCCTCCAGGCTGGCTGATGGGTTCGCTTGTGTCCCAGTGAAGCCATTCAGGGTGAGTGCCTTTCAGCTGGAGGCGGTAACTCGTGAAGACCCAATAACTGCTCACAACCTCCTATGTGCTGCAGCAGGGGCCCTGGGTTGGGCTGTGGGTCCGAGTTTGTGCCCAGCTCTTGGGGAGGCTTTGCAGCAGCCAGAGGTGGTGGTGGGTGCTGGATACAGAGGATGCTCAGTCGTGAGTGAGGGTCTTTGGTGGCAGGCAACAGGAATGAGCTTTGCTCAGGCTGGCCAGGCTGCATCTCCCTGCTGAGCAGGAGGCTGAAGGCACAGTGATGCTCTAGGTTTTCTCTTTAACAGTGAGATGAGCTCTCTGAAGCAAAACACTGAGTCCTCTCTGCTGCTTTCTCTGATCGTGGCAGATGACTCCTTTTCACTTGGTGCTCACGAGCTGCTATTATCTTGGACTGTGGCTGGTGGGGATGTACTTCAGGCACACAACCTCTTTCCTGGGGCTTCCAGTACTTCCTGTTCATCCTCTCCTCTTCTCACAGTGTACTTGAGCGCTTCAGTTGATTTCTCCCTGGTGACTGGCGTGCTCCTATACAAGTTATAGAGGCTGTGAAGCTGAATAGGCAGCTACTGAGCTAGGGAAAAAATAATGAGTTTGATTTGAGTCATGATTCCCTCTATTTAAGTCATTTTAAAACATAAGGAAGATGTTTATGTACAAGCCGCCTGTTCTTTATTTTCAGGGCTTTAGTTGAAAATTGCTACTGTTGGATCCTAAGTCCTAGAAAGGATTGAGAAGGCAGCTAAAGAAACAGGAAGGTTTCTTGCTCTGAGACTCTGGCTACCTTCACGCTGATAGTTTACATGTGAAGTGCTGCTCACAGCAGTGAAGTTACCAGCTGCTGCCTTGGACTTGTGAACAGAACCTTGTCCTGAGCTCAGTTCCCCCTCTCAAAGCTGAGGGTGCCATCTTCAGCCATGGTGTGCATGGGGAGAGAAAAGAGAGCTGCTTAGAAACATTCAGCCCCATTCCCACTTAGACATTAAATGGGGAGAGCTTGGAAATCAGACGAGGTTGAGCCCATTCCTTAAAGCTCTACATGGTTCATTCAGTTGTGGTTGCACCCTGAGCCTTGAAGATGCTCACTTTGCCCTGTTTCTGGGATGCAGCATCAATCCCAAAGATGTTCTCCCTTCTGAGGGCTTCACCCCAGGGCCCCACTTAGTGCCTAGAGCTGGAGAGAGGGTTTCCTTTACAGAGATCCGAGCCAGCCCGGCCGTTCTGAGCTCCTGCCATCGCTCGGAGTATGAAGGTGAATAATCTTCTGACAAACGAGGTGGGCAGACAGGACTTCTAAGGCTTCATTAGTGCAGGCGCTGGCAGGGGGGACGTCTCAGCTCAGTGGCCTGAGCATGTGCTGGGGAGCAGGCTCTGCTGGGCAGAATTAACAAGCACTGAATGATGGGACAGATCAGCAGCACATTTCAGTGCGTGTTCCACCAGGGGAGGTGATTGCCATTGCTGTGGTACCGCCCTGCTAAGGAACTGCCCAAAAGAGATGTCAGCAGCGCATGAGCCTGAGGTGATGGGGAGACCTGGGGAAGCAGGATGTAACCCCCCCCCCCCCCGGGCATAGATGGGGCTAACACACACAGTCCTTCCTGGGGTTAGTTACATTGCATGGGGGTGGCACGGGGCTGGGAGCACCGGATTGTGTGCCTGTAGTCATAGAATCCCAGCCTGGTTTGTGTTGGAAGGGACCTTAAAGCTCATCCAGCTCCAACCTCTGCCACGGGCAGGGACCCCTTCCACTGGAGCAGCTTGCTCCAAGCCCCTGTGTCCAACCTGGCCTTGAACACTGCCAGGGATGGGGCAGCCACAGCTTCTCTGGGCACCCTGTGCCAGCGCCTCAGCACCCTCACAGGGAAGAGCTTCTGCCTTATCTCCAACCTGAACTTCCCCTGTTTCAGTCTGAACCCATCACCCCTTGTCCTATCCCTACAGTCCCTAATGAAAAGTCCCTCTCCAGCATCCTTGTAGGCCCCTTCAGACACTGGAAGCTGCTCTGAGGTCTCCACGCAGCTTCTCTTCTCCAGGCTGAGCAGCCCCAGTGTTCTTCATACTGGAGCTCCTCCAGCCCCCGATCATCCCCGTGGCCTCCTCTGGATTTGCTCCAACAGCTCCACCTCCTTCTTATGTTGAGGACACCAGCACTGCACACAGTGCTGCAAGCGGGGTCTCATGAGAGCAGAGCAGAGGGGCAGGATCACGTCCATGACCTGCTGCTCACGCTTCTTCTGGTGCAGCCCGGCACATGGGTGGTTTCTGGGCTGTGAATAGTCCCTATGGAGTTTGCGATGGGGAGCTGGCCGTGACCCCCTGTAAGTCAGGATACACCTCGGATGCACTCTGTGCCTCAGTTTACCCCTTCACTATATGATGACCTGAGCCGTGGTGGGTACCACCCGTGTGCTGCACCCTCCAGACTGAGCACACGCATACAAAATACAGGGTTGGTTTCTTGTCTGCTGGAGCCCTGCAGTCTGCATGCACGGGGAATGGTTTTCCCGTCCCACAGTGATTTACCCTCTGCCCCATTCCTCCTCTCCTTTCTCTGGGTCATCATCGATTTTCCCATTTGATGGCAAGCAGAAGTTTTCCAGCAGGGCAGAGCCATCCTGTGTGTGCACACACATACACAGCCTGTGCTGGGGACTGGGGAGGCTCTTTCCCCGATGTACAGATTTCCTTTGATCCAAGCAGGAAAAAGGGCTTCTTGATACACAGGCTCTGGAGAAATCCTGTCCTTGCATCCCGTTATTGAGATAGTCTCATTATCCAGTAACAAAACTGGCTGGAAATCTGCCTTTCGATATATTCTTTCCCCTTCAAAACTCTTTGGACAAGATGGACATTTCCCTGGGAAATGTTTTTTGTAGGGCTTCATTGCAAACTCAATGGGAGCAATGAGGAGGAGAGGTTAACCACCCCAGTTCTGTCCTTCTGCCCTCCTTATTGCTCTGTTCCTCTCACTTCTTTCAGCACATATCTGGGAGTGATCCACAGCTTCATATTTAACACAGCAGAGACCAGCCAGCCACAGCACCAAGTCCTCCTGTACCTTCCACCAGTTCTCAGCTGTACTCCTGCCCCATCCCTTTGGATCTAATGGCATAAGCCAGGTAACAGAAATGAAAGCTCTTCAGTTCCTTTTCCACATGAAAATCTGGCTCCTCATTACAGCAGGTTTCATTCCTACCTTGTTCCCTCTTCCCATTGATCCATGGAAGCACTATGGTCGGCAGAGATCAAATTGTCCCTTAAACAGAGGCAGGATAACTTTATATTCTGCGTGGATGTTTGAGCTTCATCTGGGGTCGTTTCAAAACAAACCCTGGAGAGTTTCATTACCTGAAACAGCAGAATGAATTCCCCTTTCTGCTTTCTGGTTTCTTGTTCTTCAACTGAAACTCCCAGTCAGTGCTGGTCCAGATTGCTCAGGCCCACAGTGGTGAGGGGCAAAGGCAGAACACACCAAGGGATGCAGTGGAACAGAAATAATGAAGACGTTACTTAGTTCTGCCTTCTGTTTTCCCCAGAGCCATTCATTTTCAGCCCAATCATCTTGTCCTGAGCTGGTCTGACTTCAAACCATATTCCCTTTTCCTGCTGTATCAGGGTTTTGTGGTCAAGCTGTGGGCAGACTGGTGAAGGAGCAGAGATGATGAATTGGTGCGAATGAGCAGCACGAGCCCCTCCAGGGCTGTGAGGAAGTGTCTGGGTCTGCTCTGGGAGGAATCACAAAGCTCACATGTCCAGGAGAGACATGAGCTAACGCTGTCTCCATGGCAGAGGAGAGGGATGGCAGCGTGATGGGACACAAGCCCTTCATGTCTTCCAGACGTCATCTTCAATAGCAAATGTAGTAAAAACAAACATTAGCTTCACAATGTGAGACTAGTTCGTTGCTAACACGCTCTTAGTAATGGAATCAGAGAATGTGCTATTGCAAGGCTTCCTCTGCAATGCTTGGATGTGTTATGATCTATTGGACTCCTCCTTGATGAACCCCTGAAGTGAGGTGTACTTGTCCTGCTTACCACCTTCTCCCAGCCCCACTGTAAGCTTTCATGTCCCCTATGTCCGGCATGGAAACATCCGCACTGTACATGGATGGCGAGGTCACCTTCGTAGCTGATGGCCTGCGGGGTTGAAGGCAGGACTCACCAGACCAAGCATGGTGAGCAAGCTCATGGTGAGGTTCCCAGACCCGGGTACATTCATTAACCAGCTCCTGACTCTCACTGTGGGGATCAGGCAGCAAACCCCTCATAGATGAAACCCTCACCCTGGATCATCCAACTGATCCCTGTCTTGCTGATAAAAGCCAGAACCATCTCTTCTTACTACCAACAACTGCTTCCTGCAGCACGAAAATACTGATGGGCCTTTTCCTTGCCTTGTGCTCAATGCATCACTCCGGGAGAGCTGGAGGTTTCTTGGCAGCTGTGGGAGGGGAGGTTGGTCACAGCCATTGTTCCCATAGACAGGGGAACTTCAAAACACTCCGGGATAATCAATGTAACAGCCCTCAGTGAGTCACTTGCTCTCCTGAACATGCCACAGGCCTGCAGCTGTGCTTTTTAGGAAGGTTAATGCTGTGGTTTTGCTAGTGAGGAAGATAATGATCCCAGAAAGGATCATCAGAGGAAAGATTAATGATCCCAGTATGACACCCAGAGATGTGTGTCCCTTCTCATCACTTCCCCACAGGGTGACAGCAGTGCTGATCGCTCTGATTTCAATGCAGTGATGAAAATCTATAGCCAGAAGTGCCTGGGGTGATTATGGCTGGGTGGTGATAATTGTGCTCAGGGGCAGTGAGCAATGGAGACACTGAAATGAGGGGTCATCTAGGAGATCACAACCCTGGGGTGGCTCGGAATGCTCCTCTCTGCTGAGGAAGAGAGGGTTGTCATCTCATAAAACACATGAGGTTTCTCAGGGAAATAACACTTCTTTGCTCCTCTGCAGGTATTAGCAACTTGTGAATGAGAAAGGAAAAGTAAGCGATTGCTGACGGCCCTGCTTGAGGAATGGCTTGGGGTGCAGCAGTGCTGCAGAACTCGAGGGTTATTGTCTATATTCCATCATGAACTCACAGTGTTAACCTTTTGCGAGAGACTTGTGGTGATCCCTGACTTGCAAAGCTTGGGTAGAAAAGGACTGAGATGGGGTCCATGATGGGAGGTGAGAGGAATCTCTGCTTTTGGCTTAGCTAATCAAACTACATTGCAAATGACCCTAAGTCCTGTACTGTCTGATTGGCAAAGCATTTCCACTGGCTTCCTGCTGCCTCTGCAGCCCATAAGAGGTGCCCCACTTGGAAAGTGATGGACAAAAGCTATGGAAAGTCAGAATGGACACTTTTATTCCTCATTTGCTTCCAGAAACCCATCTCCTGCTCCTGCTGGAGGAGTTATCCCAGAGGATATCCCAGAGGATAGCTCTGTGCTACACAACCCAGGGCTGGTAGTTACAGGTACATATTGTTTCCCAGTTCTACATCAGTTTTCCACTGTAGGGATGGAAGATGAGGTTTAAAGGCTGAGACTGTTTTCACTCCTCATCCTGGTGATGTGCCCTGCTCTACCATGAGAGCTCATGACTGATTACTGTTCTATTCCATCACAGTCCAAGACAACTATTCCCTGCTCCTTGGCCAAGTCAGTGCCAGCTGCAGCTTAGTGAGCATCCCAAGAAAGCGCATTCCCTGCCAGACCATCCTGGCAGAGACTTTCTTAGCAATCCTTCTTGGAGCTAACTGGTGACTTTTCAGGCAACCTTTTCTTCTTAAACAGAATAAATGGTGCTTTGGTGAGTGAGACCATTTCTTAAAACCTTGAAATAAGTCTCTTTCCGTGAAGCTTTTGGGATTTGGATTGAACTTGTGGGTAGGCAGCTAGGGACTGCCTGTGCAACGGTCTGGACAGCAGCCATCAGGGGTATTTGTTTCTGGTTCGGGTTGGAAGGGACTTTAAAGCTCCTCCAGTTCCAACCCCTGCCACAGGCAGGGACACCTTCCACTAGAGCAGCTTGCTCCAAGCCCCATCCAACCTGGCCTTGAACACTGCCAGGGATGGGGCATCCCTGAAGACATGCTGCTGCAAGTAGGATATGAACCCAAATGGAGACTCTTCCATCTGAAGAGTCTGACCACTCTTCTGACCACTGGGCTCTCCTCCAGCAATGAGCAGCTTCTTTCCTTGGAGTTTTTTGGTCGAAGTGTTGAAGGGTCCTGGTTTTACATCAGAGGGGAGTGAAAACAAAGTGTAAATCCTCCCAATACCTTGCAATTCTTGTTTCCTGGCCATTCCCTGCTGTGGTGCATCAGAGGCTCTCCCTGCTGTATTGTGTGTGCTGGGGGCACCTCTGCAGCACAGTGAAGGGCTCTGCTGGGATCACGACAGGGAGCGATTCACAGCCATAGCAGGCTTGCAGCTTGTGAAGGAAAAGGGAATGGGGGGGATCCAGTGGAAAATGTTGGTGTGAGGTGGGTGGGATGCCTAACAACGGGACAGTGGTTCAAGTGGTTGCCTTGAATAACATGGGGAGGGTCCCTTCACCACGCAGAGCAGAGAATCCAAACGAGTGTGTCTCTAATCAAGGGAGCAGCTCTTCATGGAAAGAAAAGCTCTGTCAAGAGTCTAGCTAAAGAACAAAGTTACTTCCAAAAACAAGGACAATTATCTTGAATTGCTTCTTATTTACCACTAAGAATCTGTCCTTCTCCTGAAGGGAAAGTTTGAGACATCAAATTGAGATGCGGAGACAGTGCCACAAGAGCTGGATGAGAGATGCTGGCGAAAATTAATGATCGGTAACCAGATGAATAGCACCTCCGTGTTCACATCCCTTGGTTAACAAGTGTGAGTAATGAGTAAACTTGTAGAAACCAAACAGCGGGTTGTTTTGGACACAATAAGGAAAGAAAAGAAGAGTCAAGCAGTTGGTTCATTTAAATGCAATGAATAAATGAATCAGTTCTATTTTCTTCAGGGGGATAAAAGCAAACAAGAGCAAAGACGATGTGTCTGTGCACAGAGCATTGTTTTCAAACCTCAGCTGTTGCAAAGCAGAAAATATTTGCAAGGGGGAGAATGGTTTGAGAAATGAAATTGCAGTGGGAGGGGGAATCTGCACTACTGCCGTTTTCCTGGTATTAGCAAAGTCCGTTGATATTCTGTCTGAACAGGAAGGGAATGGGAATGCTACAGAAGGACAGCACATGGAGAAAGAATTATCGATTCATCGTCTCCTACAGTGTTTCTAATGTACCCACTGCAAGAGGGGAATACAAGCTACAGAATCAACTGTCATAACCAGGAAAGGGGGAGGCAATAATATATCTGTGTCCAATAGGAGTTAAACATTGAAGTGATTTGTTGGAAAAGATGATAGAATCCCAGAATGGTTTGGGTTGGAAGGGACCTTAAAGCTCATTCAGTTCCAATCCTCTGCCACGGGCAGGGACACTTTCCACTAGAGCAGCTTGCTCCAAGCAAGTTATCAGTGTGGCAAGTACATCGAGCACTTCTAACAGCAGAGAAACCCTCACCTCTGTGCTGCTGTATTGCCCGTGCCCCACATTCACAGCCTTGCCTGTTGTGAAGGGGCAGCAAGAAGGAGCCGTGGGTATGGGAGAGTCAGGAGTCAGAGGAGGGGCCAAGGGCCCAGCACAGGAGCAGATGCTCCAGGCATGCGAAACCAAAAGCTAATTAAAATGGATGAGAATTATTTTTATCTCTTTAAACAATTGTGCAATCATGTTTTAATTAAAATAATTCTAAACCATGTCTTTTTTTTCTGTAGTTTTGCTAATGTACATACTCATGCACTTATCAAAAATAGAGCGAGCGGCTGGAACGACTTTTCTTCTTCCTAAAAGGCTTTTAGTGACAGGAAATTAAGATATATGTATGTATGTAAGGATTACAGGCATAAAGACAGCACCG
The DNA here is from genome assembly GCF_963264785.1 of Psittacula echo. Lineage (NCBI taxonomy): Eukaryota > Metazoa > Chordata > Aves > Psittaciformes > Psittacidae > Psittacula > Psittacula echo. Next base: position 2,538,676 of record NC_137748.1, read on the forward strand.
AGTTATAGAAAGCTCTGTCTGGGTGAGGTCCTTCTTTCTTTCTTCCCGGCATTTAACCAGTTTTTGATGTTGTAAAGACACTTTTGTGTGTAAAGCTCTTTGCAGCTCAGAGAAACCTTTATTGAAAAATAATTGGAAGCCTTGATTCATTGAGGGAGAGCGCTGGGTTCCCCGGATGCTCTTTGCACATATCCTGACTTTTTTTAAGAGTTTCTGTGTTTAGCATGGAGACCAAATTACCTCTGTGACTCCTTCTCTGTTGGCTGGGGAGGTGCCTGCAGGAGATGTGGAGTTTGGGGTGGAAGGAGTAGCACAGTAAGGGTGACTGGACTGGAAAGAGAAAGGAAAGGGGTGTAAAAATGTGCGGGGGAAGCCAGATTTCCAGATGGCAAAGGATAAAAGCTCAAGGAGGTACCTTTATCTGCTCAGCTATGGAGAGGTCTAGAACCTGGGGAAGCTTGTTCCATGCCAGCGATCACTGCTGTGTTGTCTGATGCATTTTCAGCTCTCCTCTGGGTGCTGGAAGGGACCTTAAGGCCCACTCAGGTCCAACCCTTGCCATGGACAGGGACCCCTTCCACTGGAGCAGCTTGCTCCAAGCCCCTGTGTCCAACCTGGCCTTGAACACTGCCAGGGATGGGGCAGCCACAGCTTCTCTGGGTCTTTGCCATGACAGGTCCAAGCTGAATAGCGCGAACACGCGTGTTCCCATGCTGATGCCTGGTGATGCTTTTAAAGAACTCCAGAACTCTTTGGAAATGTCATCTGACGCATGTGTAGCTTATCACACGCCTCATTTGGCACAATTATTGTGCTCATTACACATTCAATTAGGTTGGCTTGAAATTATGTTACTTAAATAAAGAAGCACTACCGGAGAAAGCAGGATGGAGTTGCCTGGCTGAGCCTGAGCACATTTAGACATCCACAATCATTGTGCTGCAAAGTAAGTAGAAGTTGAAGCCAGTGCAGAGTCCCGAAATACCCCTTTAAAGGGGGTTGAAGCAGAGAATTCCAACCCTCTGGATTCTTAGGAAGGTTGGAATGAATCTTCATAATTGACCATCATGATTGACTTATTCATTTAGTTATTTGGTGGTTTGTGTTGCTAAAAAATAGAAACATCTCCTTTGTTTCTCCCTATTCTGAGCTTAAAATAAGATCATTTCTGTAAGTAAAGCTGTAGGACTTGAGCCAGTCACACACGTGGCATCACGGTTTCATATCAAACCGGGTGGTACTTGCAATGATGCCTCTCTCCAGGAAGGAAAATCACTAACGTTTCTTCCAGCAGCTGGTATTATCCTGACTTTCTGCTGACTGAGCTATGCCAGGATGGAACAGAAACGTTTGTCTCCCTTGTGACACATTTCCCTGCGTGTCCTGTGTAATCTCCAGAGCCATATGTGTAATAAAAAGATGGGAAGAAAGCAGAAACAGCAAGCAGAGATGATAAATGACACAAGAGGAAGAACTTCTTCAGGTGCTGCTGGTCTCAGACCAAAGTAGACAGTGTCAGAAGGGTTTGGAGCTGGTGGCTTCACCGTATCAGTGACTTTCCTGGAATTCCTGGGCTAGACCAGCAAAAGATGTGTTGTTTCCCTCACAAGTCCCACCACCCAGATGGAGTGTTACACCTGAGAGCATCAACAGAGATAGGCAGGGAGAGAGGAAGAAGGTGTAGGGATGTGAATTATGGAGTATGAGATTGCTGGTACTTGTATCGCTTCTAAGGCTCTGGCAGCTGGGGCTTTGATTACTGAGATTAAAGGAGAAAAACCCCATAGCCACTCATCAAAGGACACATGAAATAAGCAGACTGGCTTTGTGCCATCCGAGGAGGCTGCCCCAGCGAACACGAACAGGGAATGCCCAAGTCAGGATTCCTCCTGAGGAGGAACAGCGTGGTACCAACTTGAGCTTCAGCAGTCAATAGAAAGCAAAGAGAGGGGACAGTCTAGCCCCGAGGTGAGGAGATCCATGAGCCAAGCTCAGGCTGATCGCAGCACCCAGTTCCTCCTTCTGCGGCCAGTTTGAGGGCTGGAGCATGGAGAAAAAGCTGCAAGAAGAGTCAAGGAGAGCCATGGGACAGAGGATGTGCATTCACCTGACAGGAGTCCCTCCCTCAGCCCTCCATCAAGAACTAGAACTGTTAACGAAGAGCCAATTTACTCCCATTTGCATAGAGTGCTTGCTTCCCTTGCTGCTGCCCAGACCTCGGGCACATCTCATACTGCAGACAGGAGCCAGTTTCTCCTATTCTGAGAAGAAAGAGAGGACAAAGAAGGAACCAATTTGTCAAAACCCTCTTAATGAGCTGTTGCAGTCGCTCAGCCAAGGCACTGATGACCTCCCAGGTTAATTACCTGCAGCAGAACCTGATGGCTTCTCTTCATCCTCCCTCGCTATTCTTTCTCACAGCCAGGATCTCCTTTGGTCTGGGTGCCAAGCTGCTCACTGGGTGACGTCTTCAGGTGCTTTCATGCCTTCCTCATCCTCTGCCAGCAGATCTGGCACTGGAGCCAGCATTACTCCCTCATAGCTTCATGCTTCATGTTCCATTGCAGTGTGATTTCATCTGGCAGGAGCTCTCTGCCTCCCAGCCTGCTGCTGTCCTGAACTGCAGAGCTGCCACAAGGATGCCTTCAGGTCCAACCCACAGGGCAGTGCCATGTGGGATGGTGACAGAAAGGAGCACAAAGACCCCCACGACAGGAAAGCAGATGCGAACAACAAGGAGGGATGGTCACAAATGCCTGGAATGGCCTCAATGATCTGGTGGCATTTCAGCTCCCTGTGGAAAGCAGAGCAAGGCTCAGACACTGAACCTGCAGGTAGATCATCCCAGTTACAGACAGATTTAGGTCCCTATCATCGTAACTCTAAGGAAGCAGGAATGGTGACAAGAGAACAGAGCCATGGAGCTGAGCAAGGATGGGAGACCTTGTGACAGTCTTTCAATACCTAAAGGGGCTGACAAGGAATCTGGAAGACTTTAGACAAGGGCCTGTAGGGACAGGACAAGGGGAATGGCTTTAACCTGCCAGAGGGGAGACTGAGATGAGCTCTTAGGCAGAAGCTCTTCCCTGTGAGGGTGCTGAGGCGCTGGCACAGGGTCCCTCCCAAGCCAAACTATTCCATGATTTCAAAGGGGCCTCTGGGGGCAGGCAGTGGGGCTTCAGTCTATCTAGAGGATCCTCTAATTCAGACACCCAAACACACCCAGAGGGCTTTTCCCACAGGACGAGGCTGCATTATCTGAGTGAATCTAGCACCTAGGGGTGACACCTCTTTGCCTGGAACTTTGCTATTTTTAAGGTGCAAGTGTGAATGGAAATGGGGAAGGATATGTACTGCAGAGAGGAGCAGAGTTGCACCAAGTATTTGCCGTTGACAATTCATCTAGCAGCTTCCTCCTCCGTCTCCTCTGTTACATTGACTGAAAGCCTTCCAGAGCCCAGGAATTTGTTTCTCCTTCGTGCCTAGGTGATGTACTCCAGTTGATGTCTTATATTTGCAGAGGTAGACCATGCACAATCAGCTCCTTTCTTTTTCCCAGTGGGGTAGAAAGAACAAGTTAAATGGCCAGAAACAAGGTGGATTAATTGTTTGGAGCAGGCGCCACATCCTTTTTTCTCCAATGGCAGTCACATTCACAGATCTTTCAGTAAAACAACATGGCCAGGTAGGAAAAGAACAGCCCTGCTCCTGGAATGGGAATGAGGTTGTGGTATTGCGGTGCTGGAGCGGGGCCAGGGAAGGGCACTGGAGCTGGTGCAGGGCCTGGAGCACAGTGTGATGGGGAAGGGCTGAGGGACCTGGGGGGTTCAGATGGAGAAGAGAAGGCTCAGGGGGGACCTGATCGCTCCCTACAACTGCCTGACAGGAGGATGGAGCCAGGAGGGGCTGGGCTCTGCTCCCAAGGAGCAAGGGATGGGACAAGAGGAACCGGCCTCAAGCTGCACCAGGGCAGGTTTAGATGGAGCTGAGGAACAATTCCTTCCCCAAAAGGTGCTCAGGCATTGGAACAGGCTGCCCAGGGCAGGGCTGCAGTCACCGTCCCTGTGAGTGTTCACACATGGCCCTCAATGTCATGGGTTAGTGATGGCCTTGGAAATGGTTGGACTGGATGAGCTTAAAGGTCTTTTCCAACAGTTAATTCTATGATGCTGTGATTCTATGAATCAAAGCTCAATCTCATCCTCCCATCCAGCAGCTGCCAGGACATGATCATTCCCATGCAGCCTGCTCAGGGTCAGGGCTAATGGAGCAGCTGGTTCAGGCCATCCCCTTCTTATAGTCATAGAATCATAGAATCATAGAATCATAGAATCATAGAATCATAGAATCATAGAATCATAGAATCATAGAATCATAGAGTCATAGAATAGTTAGGGTTGGAAAGGACCTTAAGATCATCCAGTTCCAGCCCCCTGCCATGGGCAGGGACACCTCACACTAAACCATGGCACCCAAGGCCTCATCCAACCTGGCCTTGAACACCGCCAAGGATGGAGCATTCACAACCTCCCTGGGCAACCCATTCCAGTGCCTCAGCACCCCTTCCCCAGCCGTGCCCATGCCCCTGCCTTCCTCATGCCCTGCATCACGCATGAGCTACTCTGAGAGCTGCATTTTCCAGCCTCCCTCACTGCTGCAATCAATCTAAGAGGATTTTCTTCAAATAGAAAAGGCTTTGTTAAACCTGACCAGTTTCACCAAATCACATCGAGTGCCATATTTTGCTTCCCATCTAGAATAAACAGATTTTTCAGCAGACAAGAAGATCAACTGGTGAGGTTTGCCCATCTCAGAAAGCCAGAACTCAGTGCTGGAAGTGGAAATTGTGTTTTGTTTTTAGCTTAAAACAAGCAAAATTCCCCAATAGAGGTCCTGAGTCATGCTGAAAAATGAATGTTCCTGACGTTCTGCACATGATGATAACATCAGTGGAAACAAGAGCCATTAACAATCCTATTGCACTGCACATGTATTTGTCATTAGCCATAACAATCAGATATTAATATTTATTTAGGTAAAAGACTGGATATCTGCAGTTTTTTATGCTTATAGATTATCCATTAGATTATAATTATTGTCATTATTCTTTATAAAACAGGGACAAGTCTGACAGGACCTTGGGCAACCTGGTCTAGTGGGGAGTACCCCTGTCTGTAGCAGGGGGTTGGATCTGGATAATGTTAAGGTACTTTCCAACCCAAGCCCCTCTGGAATTCTGTGATTCTAAACATTGTGGGGTTTAGAATGGGCTTTTTACACCCAAAATGTGTGTATCTGTAGTTGCTTTGATTAATCAGGTCTGGAGGTTGGGGTACGTATCGTGCACCCCTGAGAGATCTCCCCACCATCTCCTCTGCACAGGGGTGCAGTGTGACCTGACCAAGCTCTTGGGGTGTTTGCAAAGCTAAAAACCATCCTTTGGGCCGTGAGATGCCCTTGTGTAACCAACTCTTTGCACTGCATTTTATGTCACTCTCATTATGCATCAGTCACTATGTAAATGAGAGAAAACAAATTAAAATGACTTCACCCATTTAGGAGGTTCTTTTTTCCCTTCTCTTTTCCCTCCGAAGCCGCAGCACACACAAACCCGTCCAGAAATCTCATTCTGCAAGCTTCACTTCACAGCGAAATTGTTTTATTTGTGTTTGGGTTTTGAATCGCAGCCTGATGATGTGCAGGGCTCTGGGTTTTCCATTCCATTTTATTTGATTAACCAAGTATTGAGCATTGCTCTTCTCTGCCCAGGACAAAGCAGGCTCCTGTCTCAGGAGAGAGGAGTTCTGGCTTGCCCCTTTGTCCTCTACAAGCTGCAATATCAAGATGCTGTCATGTAATGGCAACATGCAGATGCTTCTCACTGCCCTTGAACGTACTCCTATGCTCAGGTGCAGACTCTGATGTGTTGGGAGCATGGGAAGGAGAACCCCTAGGCTAGGTGCAAACCCACAGCCCAGCAAACCTCCCTGAGAATCCCACAGCAGGGATCACCATCATGGGCTGTGGTTTGTGAGGGCTAATGTGGTGCATGCTTCCAAGGGAGGTGTTCAGAGCTTGCATTTGCATGGTACTGAGAAACTGGAACCTCCTTTCTCCAAGTTGCCATTAGGAAGCTGTTTCCTCCGGCAATGCCTGTGCTTTCTGATGTGTTACAGATCCAGAATTGGACCTGCTATCTTCCTAGGTGCCCTCCTCATGCTTTTCTGAGGTGTTCGACTGTCTCCATTCTTCAGTGGGGAGCAGAGCACCACCAGGGAGGGTAGGAAGGCATGCCCAAGCTGGAGGAAGCAACGGTGTCATAATACTGCTTTTCAGTATTACCAAGTCCAAACACGCAGAAGTTATCTCTGTCTCCGTCATACAACTGTTTCCTGAGAGCATCACCGGGATTCCTGGAAGCACTTTGCCCCTGTGGTGGCCTCTACTCTAGGAAAAGAGCTTGAAACCACTCATCCAAGAACCACCACCATGGCCGGGAGCCTCCAAAACTCCAGCAGTCACTTTCTAAAGGATGTGGAGGTTGTTTTCTGAAACATTTGCCTTTTTAAATGGAAAAATTGCCAGATTCTCATTTTTTAACTAATTTTGTGAGCTTTTGAAGCTGGAGGGGAAGTGTTATTTTTAAGTTTTATCTGCAGTTACTGCACTGAAAGCTGAATCTCAGCACATGCCTTTGAGTCCTGAAACTTTAATAAAACCACAGCGATTCAACAACTCCCTGTAAAACTTGGAGAGGTGATCTCTGATGATGTGAATCACCTCAGGAAGCCTTCTCTTGAATCCTTCCATGTTATTTTTTCTGCCAGCTTTAAGTTTCTCTGGATACCAGGGATGATCCTATTAAATAACTGAGATTTCAGCTTTCACAGAATCACAGAACATCAGGAATCGGAAGGGACCTCAAAAGATCATCTAGTCCAATCCCCCTGCCAGAGCAGGAACACCTAGATAAGGTCACACAGGAATGTGTCCAGGCAGGTTTTGAATGTCTCCAGAGAAGGAGACTCCACAGCCCCCCTGGGCAGCCTGTTCCAGTGCTCTGTCACCCTCACTGAGAAGAAGTTTCTTCTCAAGTTTAAGTGGAACCTCTTGTGTTCCAGTTTGTACCCATTACCCCTTGTCCTGTCATTGTTTGCCACTGAGAAGAGCCTGGCTCCATCCTCGTGACACTCTCCCTTTATATATTTATATACACTAATAAGGTCCCCCCGCAGTCTCCTCTTCTCCAAACTATAGAGACCCAGCTCCCTCAGCCTTTCCTCATAAGGGAGATGCTCCACTCCCTTCATCATCTTCGTTGCCCTGCGCTGGACTCTCTCCAGCAGGTCCCTGTCCTTCTTGAACTGAGGGGCCCAAAACTGGACACAATATTCCAGATGTGGTCTCACCAGGGCAGAGCTTTGTTTGTTGGTCATTTAATCCACTCTTTTTAAAAGGAAATTTAAAGGATACAAGCAATATGAGGACTGTATAGTCTTGGAAAGCTGTCATTCTCCAGCTATAGAGAGTGATGTCCTGATATAAGGTGGAAAGAGGTGGGAAAATATGAGGGCAGTCATAGGGCTTAAAACATTCTTTGCTGGAGTATAAAGTAGATTACAAAGGAAGATGGTATCATTGTCATTTTACTGTAGAGAAACCTAACTTCCCATGTTTTTCCACGGCCTTCCTCTCTTTTTCATGGACACAGACACCCCAGAGGGCTCAGACCCTGTATGAAATCCTTGAGCACCAGTCAGAAAGCAGGTTGAGCTCCAGTGCTGGTTGCAGATCATGGCTTGTCCCATTTGCGTGCTTGGTGCTCACTGTCATGGAATCATGGAGTGGTTTGGATTGGAAGGGACCTTAAAGCTCATCCAGTTTCAACTGGATACAGGGACACCTACCACTAGACAAGTTTGCTCCAAACCCCATCCAACCTGGCCTTGAACGCTGCAGGGATGGGGCGGCCACAGCTTTAGTACTCTTTGCCAAAACAATGCTTTGCTCCTTTCATCTGAAGATTTCAAAGCACTTTGCAGACACTAAACACACCTTAGCAGCCCTCGGTGAACATGACTGCCCCAAAGGATCATCTCGAAGCAGAGATAAGCTTTTGCTTTCTCCCCTAGTGAGACAAAGGGTTGACTTGACCTACATCCCATGGCATCTGCAGGACCTTCTGGTGGGGAGAAGTCCATTAGGACCCCTCTCTTGCTTCTCAGAGATTGTAAATGGGTCTTGCCCATGTTTTTTTGGCTATTATTGACAAGGGGAGCCCTTTATGAGACTGGAGAAGTCAGTGCACTGGGTGAAGCATAAAGGGAGCCATGGCTGTCATCTCAGGTAACTTCTGAACTAGGTCCAGACTAGACTAGCCCTTCTCATGGCCTGATATGGCCTTTGCAGCTCAGGCCTGGGTGGCCACGTGTCATCTCCATTCCCCTGGGACATATCACAACCAGGCTGTTCCTGTTTCTTCTGAAACTCAGAAGAGAAGAGAGCAAGGAAATACTAAGAAAAGACAGAGAGAAAGAAGATGAAAGATGGCATTTCTCTCTCGAGGCAATGCAAGAAATAAACCAGAATCCTCCTCCTTTCTCCTCCCCCTCCCCTTCTTTTTTTCTGAATTAACATATTTGTTTCCTTTCTTGGCCTAGAAGATGGTTTTGTGCCCAGGAAGATATAATCTACTCCTTCATTTCTGGCTGACAACTTCTGAAGTGTGCTGGGGAGCTCTTCCTTTCAGCTCCGGCTCTTTGATAGCAGATGCCTGACTGGCACTGAAGCGCAGGCTTAGGCAAGGCTCCTGCACTGTGGTCCCAAGCACTTCCCCAGGCTGCTTCAGGCAGTTTAACTCAAAAATAAGGCTGGGACAAAGGCAGTGGTTGCTTAAAGTGGTGGGTATTGGAGAGGACCAGATTTATCCAGCTCTTAAAACAACAGATGGGGACTTATAGCTGAAAAGTGAATGTACGCTCTCTGCTTTTCTCGGTCTCTGAAGAAGAATGGTGACAAAGGGTCTGTCTTGACTGGCTGCCCTCTTGGGACACCCCCAACAGACACAGCCTCGAGGCCAGCTTTGGGGATGACAAGGTTTGCTCCTTCTGCTGAAGCTCTCCACCCCAGCCTCACCTCAACTGTGTCAGTACTTCAGAACGGACGCTCTAAGACAAGACGTGATTTAGTAAATTAGGAATGGGGGATTTTGGAGAGAAAGTGGTCGAAAGATAAAAGCTGTTGGAGCTGGTGCAGCTACTGAAGTGCCTATTTAATTCTAATCTTGACCACAAATTTAGCAGGTTGAATTTTAGAGCCTCCATTTCCTTCATAGACTGGAAATAAAGCAGGAGCTCTTTTATGGCCATTTCTTTGGGATACTGGAACAAAGACACCCAGATATTGTCCCAAAGCTGAAAGTTGGGAAGAAGCCAGCATCATGACTATTATATTTCCTTCATGGACTATGGACCTAATGCCAAGCAAGACTACACTGAAACCTTTAAAATCCCCATCCATTTCCTGAAACACTCTGCTCAGGGTTGAGCAAAGTGGTTAAATCCATACCCACTGGCAGCAAAGTCAGAAGTATGGGACTAAATATATCTCAGCCCTGCAGCCTCCTTCCAGAGAGGGGAAGAAGGAAATAAATAAGAAGATGGAATGAATGAAGGGCCTGAGCATTCCCAAAAGTCATTGCTTCTCACGTTATAAAATATAGACGACATTTATGAGTCTAATACCAATATTGATGTTTGCAGAGACATTTGTTCAGTGCTTGGAGTAAATACCTTCTCGATCGATGTGAATAAATGCAGCTGGGTTTTTGTTGTGTGTAGGTTTTATATTCGGAGAAGAATTGGAAATGCCTTTTTTTATTTCTTGCCTCCTTAAGAACTTTCGGATATTGAATCCTGACCAGACTATGAAAGGGGCAGATGATGGATGAGACAAAGACAGGAACCAGCATTTGCAAGGAGTTTACTGGACACCCTGTGTTGCTTTTTTCCTGCAGCACCCCATGAATTATTTCCTTAGATCAGTACAGTTAAGTTCATAATAGGGAAAATAGGGGTTTGAGTAGTATTTGACTAGCTCCAGTGTAGAAAAATGGAAATGTGAGATTCCTAGCCTCGAAAAGTCTACCCCCTTTTGCTGCACAGAGAGGTGGTCCCATCCCTACAAGTTACTCCTTGAGTATTCCTTGACTCAGATCACTTAACTGGAAGAAAAGTCACCCAGTAATGAAAATGCAACAGGAATAGAGGGGAGGAGGGAATAGTTCTGCCTGACTTGGAGACAGACAGATGTTCTGGCTTAACCTTGGAGATGAGCCTTGATTTAATGGTGTGATCACCAGCAGTGCTGCCAGTTCTAGAGCTGAAGACTCGCACAAACCTACCTCCAGTCTCTGGGGTTTGGGTGAAGGCTTAGGGTGGTTGCTTAAATAATTGAAGATCTTTGTGTTAATACTCAGTATTTTATGGTCTCAAATAGGAGGACCCTGACTCTGAAGTTCTGCAAAGCTCCAGTGCTGAACCTTTGGGCAGAATTACAGTCCTTGTGGGTATTGCTTGAGGGACTTTGGACAGAACAGGCGAAATAAACCTCTGCTTGCTCACATAAAGTGGAGCTTTCCCGGGATGCTGGCACAGTGGACAGGGCCTTGCTATTTAAACTCTACACTGGAAAAGTCCTTAAAATAAACCTGGGCTTTCCTGCTAAATCTGCAACGAATCTGAGCCCGTTTCTGCTGACGTTGAGAGCAGTTATCCAAGAGGTGTGATTCGTGTTTAGGTTGCTAAGATCTTTTCTTCAGTTTAGCTTGAAGCTGGAATTCAACTTGTCCTAATAGGGAAGGACTAAATGTGACAGCACTGTTTCAGTACAACTCGGCTTCATCTGAGTCAGTTCATTTATCATCTGTAGCTGTCATGCAGGAAGACTTCTGTGCTGAGGAGTTTTGGAATGAGAAATTGGATCTAGGGTTATTTTATATGCAGCTCTTGTTTGCCAGAAAGCTGGTTTTACATGATCAGCACATTTGTATTGAAGATAGTAAAAGGTCACCAACAACCCAGCAGTCTCATGCTTGGTCTGAGCTCAGTCATTTGGTACAGATAATACCTAAAGCAGCACTACCAAGATGAGGGGATTTTGAAGCAATCACACAGGGAGCCTGAGAGCATGAGAAAGCCACACTGTTTGCAGAGCCTATTTTATTTTCTTACAATGGAAATTTAACGAGTGGAAAAAAATCTATAGAGAACCCAGAGTAGTTAGGGCTTTCCAGGCAGGGAGAAGCAGCATATCCTACCCTGTAGGTTGATAAGGTAGAGATTAATCAAATGCATAATCCCCACTGTTTCCTTTGGATCACAGTTTTAATGTCTGCATATTGTTAGTCTTATGAAAGGGCTTGACTTTGTGATGGCAGAAGAAAGAGGCCGGGAAGGGACCTTTGATCATCAAAGTCTCCAAGCAGTGTGGGACTGCACTGCAACTCCTAGCAGGGGATCCTCAGCATCTCCTTTGCTTCTGTAAAGAGAATCATTTTTCATGTCCACTGTGATGGCACTCGAGGGACATTTAGCAACAGGCTGCGGGTGAAGAAAGGCTTCCCTAGGAGCAGCCAGCAGCTCTGCTTCATCCCCATCCTCAGCACAGTCCCCTCCCTCCTCCTCCCTGGTGGCTGCAGCCAAATCAAAGCTCCTCGGCTTTCAGCAGCGAGAGCAGCTCAGGTATTACTTTCTCCAAGGAGACCTGTGGAGCCAGTGCTGCTGGGAGAGTCTGACCTACGAGCTGGGGTTGCACATGGAGCTGTTTGCTTCAGCCTTATGCCTCTGGGCAGGTTGCTCAGATCTGCCCTGCAGACCTCCTGCTACAACAGATAAGTTGATTGTGAAGCAAGCAAGAATCGCAGTGATTGTCTTGTAGGTTTTCTATCGGGGCAATCGAATCTTTCTCTCTATGATGTACTTCTAACATCCTTGTAGCCATAGAAACTGGGGGAATTTATAGGCACCGCACGGCTTCTTTGGCTAAATCTCTGTCTGTAAATAGCAGCATGCCAGGGAATGTTTTTGGGTACCAAAACGCACTTGTCCTTACAGGGATGTTGTGAGTGTGGCCCCTGGCACAACACCCTCCCCATGTCCTGGGCACTGCTCATGAGTCTCAGCATGAGTGCTGACAAGGGGCAATTTGCACAAGGGAGTTTAGCATCATCGACTGGGTCACTGGCTCTTTGAAGTGAGAAGAAGACTTGGTCTATCCCTGGCTGGTGCAGAGGATGCACCATGCTGGCATCCCATAGGACTGTCACAGCATAGCACTCTTTCTTTGCTAGTTTGTCACCATCACGAGTGGGACAAGAGCACCTACTTCTCAGTAGATGGTCATCCTCATAGAAAGTCTACTGGATTTTGGGACTGTTTGCCCATCTGTACAATGTACCACATACAAAGGGGTATATCCATATGTAAATGGGCTGCCTAAGGGGGGAGGTTTTGATTCGATTTGTTAGAAATCATTTACAGCTTAAGACTCTAAAATTACACTTACCTCTAAAGTGAGTTTGAATTTGAATCCAAGACACATCAACAAACTCACCTGAACCTGAAACTTCTGACACGGAAAATCAGGCTTTGGATTTTCCTGTGTATTTCCAGAAAAAGCACCTGCTTCTCTTATGTTCTTCAGTATTCATCACAAAACCCTGATGTCAAAACCCAAATAACTCTTAACAAAAAGGCAAAATTCTGCTGTGAAAGAAGGGGTGGGAGGGAACATGTTACAAGCAGCTCTATTCAAAACAGAGGGGTTTTAGCTACTTCATCACAAAAAGGCTGTGAAGAAAGCTAAGGGCTGTAGATCCTTTTTATGATCACATAAGTCAAGAAGAGCTGATTAAGTTCTGCTGAAATGTGGAACACATCTGAGAAATGTCAAACCAATAAAGGTATTTCTGGTGTGACTGTTTCAAGCAACTGACAACAAAGGTTTAGTGCAGAAACACTGTCTCAGTGGTGCGATGTAGCACCACATTGGGGATCATACTGAAAGACAATTGCTAGCTAGATGGTTTTGACATGACTGGCAGTCGTTTCGTGTGTTTCCTTACCTGAGATGCTAGAAAAAGAAGTAATTGAACTGCCTAGAATCAGGGGATCTTTAATTTGGGGAGTAGGAGGAAAAACTAATGTCACCCAGTGGAGGAAAAAGCAGTTTCCTCAGAGAACCCCAGATTGGTTTGTGTTGGAAGGGACCTTAAACCTCATCCAATTCCAGCCCCCTGCCACGGGCAGGGACATCTTCCAAGCCCCTGTGTCCAACCTGGCCTTGAACACTGCCAGGGATGGGGCAGCCACAGCTTCTCTGGGCACCCTGGGCCAGCGCCTCAGCACCCTCACAGAAACCTAAATCTCCCCTGTTTCAGTTTGAACCCATCACCCCTTGTCCTATCACTACAGTCCCTGATGAAGAGTCCATCCCCAGCATCCTTGTAGCCCCCTTCAGATACTGGGAGCTGCTCTGAGGTCTCCACGCAGCTTCTCTTCTCCAGGCTGAACAGCCCCAATGTTCTCAGCCTGTGTCCATACAGGAGCTGCTCCAGCCCCTGCTCATCCTCGAGGCCTCCTCTGGCATGTTCATGTGTACACAAGTAATCCAACGCAAGCCAGCAAGAGCTCGTGTTTGTACAAGAGCTGTGCTCAGCGAACACCAATAATGTTCGAGGCTTGCCCAGAGAGAGCAGACACATCCGCAGACACATCCACAGACACATCCGCAGACACATCCACAGACACATCCGCAGACACATCCGCAGACACATCCACAGACACATCCACAGACACATCCACAGACACATCCGCAGACACATCCGCAGACACATTCGCAGACACATCCACAGACACATCCGCAGACACATCCGCAGACACATCCACAGACACATCCACAGACACATCCGCAGACACATCCACAGACACATCCGCAGACACATCCACAGACACATCCGCAGACACATCCGCAGACACATCCGCAGACACATCCGCAGACACATCCACAGACACATCCGCAGACACATCCGCAGACACATCCGCAGACACATCCGCAGACACATCCGCAGACACATCCGCATCCTCTTGCTCTTGAAATCTTGGCTTGAGCTGCAAAACACCGTCCTGAAATGGCTCCGCAAGAAGGGGACACCCTGCTGGAAGCTACATCTCAGCTTCCTGTCCAGAGAGCACCCTTGGGAGCAGCCAAGGAGCTGGCACTTCTGGATCTAACAGGAAAACAACACTATGGTGGTAGAGGCTTTGTTTTCCTCCGGGCACGTGCAGGTTCTGCCTAGGTTGGTACCTTTGGTGGGTGCCAGCGGCCACAGGCCTAGAGCTTGCCAAGGACCATTCAGATGGTTTGGCATTCCTGGAAAAGTCTGAACTCGGCTAACACACATGTGCAGTTAGGAGCTAAGGAAAAGCAGAGTTTGAATGTGCCCTTCTTGCAGTGCAGGTATCCCTACGTAGCCATTTCTCAGTCAGGTGTGGAGGGAGGGGATGCTCCTTCAGCTTATCATTGTTTTCTTCCTTTATTTGAATTTAAAAAGCATCTTAAAACTTGTGGTCACATCATATCTCCAGCTGATTTCTACTATGACTTTTCATCCTTGATCTACTGCTGTCCCTTAGTTTATCAACATGATTGCAAGAGACAAGAGTCATCTCATCCTAAATGAGTTTGTTACCTTTGATTAGGTTACTTCGAAAGTGACTTTATGGCCTTCTGGATAAAGGGTTTCTCATGTCCTCAAAGCCCAGACTACCCACACTACAGTGCTGAGATGGAGAGGGCCCCATATGTTAATATATACAGGATCAGAGGCCTTTTGAATCAGTGGGTACATCCCTTTTGAATCAGCTGGGTACATCCTTCCTAAGCGAATTGCTTTTCCCTCTTGGACCAAGTTCTGTTTAACTGCACATTTTGGTTTTCCAGATCAGCTTCTCAAAGTGTTTAGTGCTTTGCTTCCTGCACAGAGAGAGGAGGCTGAGGTTGAACTCAGAGACAGCTTCAGGCTTTGGAATAACACCCCCCCAGCATTTGCTGTTGTCAGGATAGCAGAGATGAGGTTTGAGAGCTCAGTCACTGGAGGCCACTTTGCAACATTCTGCATCCCAGGGCTGCAATATGGGTTTTGTCTCCTGAATTTCAATGACAGCCTCTCGGGAGCAGAATTGCAGCTTTGCCAAAGAGGGGCTTGCCACCTCCTTATGGCTTCGAACAATACCGCAAACAGCCAAGCCTGTGTGGGCTGTGCAGCTCCTGTGGATGTCTGCAGGACATACCTCGCGGTGTGACCAGTTGTGTTCATACACAGGATCCCTGCATGTTCTTTCTATGCTCTTTCACACAGACCTTGGCACAGGAGCTGTTCTCTTCTGCACTATTTAGACAGCAAGGTCAGTCTCTTCAAACGGCCATCTGCATGGCTCCTGTTCCCTGGGGATTATTCGTGCTCACTTGCCATTAGGTGGATGCTGAATCCAGATGTTCAGCAATCCTGCAAATTCATCGGCCCATTAACTGTAATAAATTCTGACCAGGTAATTTCTTCTACACCCATATTTCTCTGCCCCCAGATCAGAAAGAAGCATCTGAAAGCCCCTGTGGTTCTGATCGCAGTGCTGGAGGGTGAATACCTGCAGATAATGGAGCATCCCTGTACAGGAACACAAATGAGAGGTGCCAAAAGTAAACTGTTTCAGGATGAATGTGGAGCTGTGTGTTGTGCTGCCAGGTAGATCTGCCTTTAACCATGAACCTCCAGTGAGGAGGGCCAAGCACTGGGGCCAGGATTTCTCTCCTGTGTGTTCTGGAGACTGGGCATACAAAAGCAGGACATGGGAACAAACTGAGATTTGCTTATTAAACTGCACAGAGAGAGCAAGAATGTGAGGTTTGTTGTGTATTTCTCCATGGGGAAGCCCACAGAGAAGGCAGGAGATGGCTCTGTTAAGCCTGGCTCAGCCAGGCCGGTTTCCTGGTGTTGGGAAGTCAGGGGCAGGATGAAGGATAAAGGGCATGAACACCCGGTGATCATAATAGTCATTAAAATCACAGGAAATCATGGCTGGGAGGGAGGTCTTTGCTTTGCTAGAGAAAGGAGCATCCAGGTTGCTCCACCTTTACCAGGCAATTGATTTCAGTATTTAATTGGTCTCATCACAAGAAAGATTTCCCTGATGGCAAACCCAAATATCCCTTGTTAGAAATTAAGCCAAATGCTCCTTGTCCTACCTCAGATCTCCCTCATAGGACACAGGGACTGCATAAGGTATTGCTTCATCACGGCAAACCCACGAGGAGGAGATTTTGTGCAATACCCTTTCCTACATCTCTGTGCTTGTACAGTACTGAACACAACAGGGACTCAATCCAGGTTGATCCGTAGGCATTCTTGTAATAAGCATGATTAATAACGA
Organism: Psittacula echo; assembly: GCF_963264785.1. Taxonomy (NCBI): domain Eukaryota; kingdom Metazoa; phylum Chordata; class Aves; order Psittaciformes; family Psittacidae; genus Psittacula; species Psittacula echo. The sequence goes on from NC_137748.1 coordinate 2,555,163, forward strand.
GATAACACATTTCTTTCATTGCTTTCCTCTGGCAAACGTAAGTCAAAGCACAAGAATGAAAAGATTTTGCAGTTCTAAGAGGACAAGGGTACAGATTGTGGCTAGTTTAGGCAGGCAGGCATCAGCCACGAGCTGACAAAATGCAGCAGCAGATTTTGGGGCTCAGAAATGATGAAATGCCCCTTTTTCTATCGAGACAAAACCATAGAAAATATCCCCAAAGAGGGGCTTGAGAAGAGGAGGATCGGTTTCTGCTTTCTGCACTTTTCTTAGGAACATGAAAAGCTGAAATCCCAAATTCATGGTTGACTTCTGATTCTCCCTTTCTTCATGTTTCTCATCTGTTTGCCAAGGTTTGGAATGCAAAGGGAAACCCATTACTATAAAACTCTGCAAACTCCCACAAAACATCCATAAAATAGATAAACATGACTGAGCTCTCTTCCAGCACAACTGGAATCTGTATTAGCTCCTAAATCCAGCTTTGTCGTTCCCATTCTCCAAACACTGCACATCTATTTGCTGCTCCATTGTAGTCGTCCTGTATCTTCTCCCACGTGTGCTAATGTGTTTTGTTACTTCAGAAAAGAAGGAAACCAAACGTTTGCCTGATGTAAATCAGGATAAAGGGCTGATTTACCAAAAGTGTTTCCTTCTGGAAATCATGAGCTGGGTATTGCAGTTCAGCCATGGAAATCACCTGTAATCCGGATATCCCATCTATTCAGGAGGGATTGTAAAGCACCTAAGGGCACCCTCTGTTACAGTCCAGATGCCTCCACCACAGGACCCCAGACACAGGTAATTCCTGTGAATTCTTCTTCTTCCCATATAAATAAATCCAGTTTGGCTGGGTTTGAGGGAATCATTTGAGGCCATGGGTGGAGAGTATCTTGACCTCCCTGGCCATTGTGGTGCTTTCAGAACATGCATCCAGGAGCTGTTCTTCACGTTAATAACAACGGAGGAGATTGAGATGTGTGATGGCTGTGTCACACTGGGAGCAGAAGGCTGGTCCTGGCGCAGTCAGAAGCAGGAGGTTTGCTGTGATTTTAACCTCCATGAACTTCCCACTGTCAGCAGCTCCAGAGCTACATACACACTCACACACACAGAGCTTCTACCCTGAGCCTGACATTCTGTGGTTTGGAATATCCCTATGGCCAGTTCAGGGCACTGTCCTCTCTGCTCCCTCCCAGCTTCTTGAGTCCCTCCTCACTGCAGAGCATGGGAGACTGAAAAGCCCTTGGTCAAGATCAGCACTACAGAGCAACAACTAAAACGTCGATGTATTATCAACATCATTCTTATCCTAAATTGAAACCACAGCACCGTACCAGCATCCTAAGAAGAAAATGAACATATCCCAGCCCAAACCAGCCATTCACGATGCGGGATTGCCCTTCCTCCATGCAGCTGTGGCACAAACCAGCTCCAAACCCAAACCTCACAGCCCTCTGGTAAGGCAAGACCAAGCCTGGCCGTGCGGAGCCATAGGAAAGGGCAGCGCATGGAGGGGGTTTATCCCGGCACGGGTCTGGGTTGGGAGAGGAGGATGCGCTGCTCTGCTCAGGGAGGGGGGAGCCTGGTCCCCGGCAGAGGGTGGCAGAGCTCCGTGCTCAGAGCCAGAGGTTGCAGCCGCAGGAGCAGGAGCCCTGCGGGCTGGAGGCTGATGCAGCCGGGGCTGAGCTGCGCTGTCATGGCCCCAAACGCTGCCGGGTTCCTGGGCTTTGAGCCTCGAAGTCTGTGACAATTAAATAACATCACCCGTGGCTTAGCCCTCCAAAGGTGTTCTTGAAGCCTTGACCATCCAGAGCCTTTCCGAGCCCTCTGGAAAAGGGCTGTGGATGAGACGCAAAGATGAGAGACAAACCTCGACTGATGCCTTTGGGGAGGTTCAAGGTCTGGAAATTAATTTTCACTGCAGAAAGGAAGGGGAAATCGAGAAACGTTTCACCAAGTGGAAATTTCGTTTTGGGAACGTCAAGACCCCCTTCTGGAAATGCTTCACTCTGGAATATTGAAGCAGGATGATTTGAAAAAGCAAATGCAATACATACATATGAAACACCTATCAAATCTTTACCACATTCCAAATTATTTAAATTCTTATTACACCTCCCTGTGCTACGTTAAAACAGTAGTGTTGAACCAGAACTCAATCAAACAAGAAACTGGAAGTGAAGGGCCCCATTTTGACTACAGGTTATTTCCATTCCCAAGGGTGACCCGTTCTCCTTAGATCTTCCCATTTTGGAAAAAGAAGAGGTTTTCCCTGAAATACTGTTTCCTTACACATCCCCCCCTGGTTGTAGCACTAAGCTACAGGTCTTAGTGCTCTCAGCAAGAGAACTCGCCTTGGATGGGAGGTTTGTGTTTGTGGTTTTAGATACAGGGTCATCAAGGAAAGAAGAAGAGGGGAGAGGCTTTACTCTCTCCTAACTTCAATAAATACCTTTTGGACTTCTCTCTATGGAGGCTCCATCATTTGTTTCTTGAGGAGACCTTCCCCCCCAACCAGAACCCAGGGGACCATCAAATCCCAGACTGGTTTGGGTTGGAAGGGACCTTCAAGCTCATTTGTTCCACACGCAGGGACATCTCCACTTGGCTGCTGTTTAAAGGGGTGCACAAAAGCACAATAAGGGGGCAAATTATGCAGACTCTGCCCTTTAAGGGTCACAGCCTGAGGGGTTCAAAGGTGCTGAATGAGAAACTTGCTCAGTTTAGAAAGGCAATCCCGGGGCTGGTCGTCTCCATGCCTGCAGAAACCTTATAGCTGCGTGGGTTAGTCCAAGCATCACCCATCTCCAGGCAGGACAGCCAGGAGTTACTCAAATCCCATAAACATGCAGCCAGGGCTGAAATAGCTTCTTTCCATCCATGCACAAAGTCTGTAACAGAAAACAAACCTGGTGTTCCTGACTTAGCTGCCAGGTCTCACGTTATCACTGCCCAAAGTTTGCACAGCCCTTTCCAGATTCCCTGTGAAGCTGGGCTGAATGGGGGGAGCATCGCTCAAGTTTAAAGCTTAAAATGATATTTAAGTTTCTAGATCAGTCACGCTGCTTCTGCTCCGCCTGAGAAAGGCATTTACATCCTTTAAAAACAAGTGGTTTGATTGTGGTTTATGTAGGGTACACATCACCAATTGAAATGGAATAGCTTCTGTGTTACTGAGCTCATTTCTGCATTGCTGTGGCTTACATCTTTATGTCTTTGGAACATTAAATCATCCCTAGGGTCTCGTGTTTTCTTACCTCCTCCAGCACTGTTTCTTTTATGGTAGACTAAGCCCCTCTACGGGAGATTAAGTTTTACAGTGTGATGCCTTGATACAGTTTTTGTTACCACTGACTGTTCTGTAGGATTCCACTTGCATGTGGTAGAAACCTCGGCTCTGGGAAGCGCTGACATTGCTCCAGGTCGCCACACACCAGCCTCGATCTTTCCTAATAGGAGTTTTAGCTACACATGGCCAAAGGTGTCCAGCAGCACCTCGGCATGAAGCAGGACACTGGGAGAAAAGGGGAAGGTATGGCAGGGTTTGGGACTCTTTTCTACTCTATGCTTAGCATTTCTTTAATCATATAAACACCATTGGCACTGCAACGCACTTCCTGCGTGACTGAGATAAATTCAACAGGCACAGATTGGAAATGAAGGTTGTGGCCACCAGGAATTTTCCAATGAATTTTCCTTTGCTGTTTTTGTCAATACTGAAAAATTGCCAGTTTGTGACACCCAGAAGAGCCCCTGGCACAGAGCTCAGCCTCTCCTTTGGCTTAAGGGAACAGCACTGCCCTTCCCCAGGCACCACAGTAATGGGGCCAGTCAAGCAAGACTGATTGTTGTGACCTGCTGTGACTCTTGCTGTCATGTGCAGATGTAGGGGACACCACTGCACTCCTCTACAGCAAGGCTTGTTGATCCATTCTCTTTTTATGTTTCCTTGCCTCATTGCCTTTAGCTTTGTAGCTGCCCTGCCAATGAGCTCCTCATTTGACAAGTTCCCAAACACATCCCTTAGGAAACAAGACCAAAGAGGAAAATATATTTAGCTCTAATGATGCACACACTCTCTTTGTGTTGGGATCTACTGCAGTTTAATGAGCGAAGGAGTTGCAGCCCTGATGGGAGGATGAGCAGGGCACTTCTCCAGCACACCTTCTCTAAAGAGAGGTGGCTCAGACAAGGTACAAGTGACCTGAAGAAAGCACACGGCCAAGGTGAACATCAAGTTTGACTTTTAACTAGGAAATATCGGTTATTATGCACAAGTGGGATGTGGTGGAGCCTTAAGATGGGACTGGAAAAGACAGATGGGGACCAGGTTTCCTGCAGCGGTGTGAAGCCAGTGGGTAAATTATCATAGCATCACAGGCTGGTTTGGGTTGGAAAGGACCTTGAACACCATTTAGTTCCAACTTCCTGCCACAAGCAGGATATCTGCCACTAGACCAGGTTGCTCCAAGCGCCATCCAACCTGGCCTTGAATTATCCTGTTGCAGAATGCTTGCAACAGTGGGAACTGCAAGCCCAAGTATTCCAGCAGATGTAAACCAGAACAGTCAATGAATCTCTTCACGAACCTTTAATTCTGAAGCCAAGAGGAAGAGCTTTTGGGGTGACAATCCTTTCTCTGGCACCCACCGCAGCACAGCACAGGAAGGTGGATGGATGCGGTTCCACCCCCTAAGAGGCATCAAGATGAAGAGATGGTGTCTGTTCCTTCAGAGCTGTTTATTAGGTGTTCCTCTGCCCCCCCTTATTTCCAGACACCCTTCCTCTTCCTGGGTACCCTCAATATCTGGAGCATCCACCAAATCAATCTTCCCTTCTACGTATTCACAGCCTCCGAACGCAGAGATTTCTCTCTTCTCACCTTTCAAACTACTTGCTGCTTGGTGGTGCTATAGATATTCCACTCTTTGAATCTTCCCTCCTAATTCAGTCCCACCAATGCTTGAATTATTCTTTTCCTTGCCATTTTTCTCATCTCACTCCGATCTCTGAGCTGCTTGTAGAAGCCCAGCTCAGTCTCATGCCAGCTCATGTTAGAGCCAGTCAAAAACTCCAGTGAAACCAGGCATCCTCAGGGAAAACCCCATTTCCTGCAGCACCAGTGATCTCATTGAACACTTCTGAGCTTCACACTTGTTTGACCAAGCCCAAGGCCAGGTTCTAAGTTCTTCCCAGTTAGCCCAAGGGCCAGGAGTACCGGGAGCTGTGGGCTGGTAGCAACCAACCAGGAAGGTCTGTGGCCGGGCTGGGGGGTTTAGGAGTGTGCAGGGTCTTCTCCCACATCATTTCAGTGCCATTCACTGCCTTTCCCATTTTATCCTCAGGGAAGCTGTTGGGGATGCTTCATGGCAGCAGCTGCAAAACCGTGGGAGTTTCTACTCTGTGATATATTTAAAAAGATAGTATTGGTTTCAGTTCAATTTGGACCAAAATCAAGCAAAAAGATGAGAAAAAAAGGAATTTCTTACAAATTTGCTTTTTGGCCATCTCCAGCTCGTGTCTCTGCGCTCAAGGACGTGATAGGTTTGTGAATGTTGCTTTCGACTTGCTGCTACAGCACACTGCCTGAAGCCAAGAAAGAGGTCTGCATGAGAGGTATCTAAACCAATCCATCTTTTGCAGATAAAGAGAAGCAGGAGGAACTTGCATGGCTCGATGTAAGTGTCCAAGTGGCAGCCTGTGACCTGCTTGAATTAGAGTAGATGTGAATGTTGGTGTTTTTCAGGTATAGACTAATTTAGGGAACATATGGGAGGCTTTGCTGCTTTCCCGTTCATCAGGGATGCTGCAGAGGGACTCTTCATCAGGGACTGTAGCGATAGGACAAGGGGTGATGGATTCAAACTGAAACAGGTTGGATCTCAGGCAGAAGCTCTTCCCTGTGAGGGTGCTGAGGCGCTGGCACAGGGTGCCCAGAGAGGCTGTGGCTGCCCCATCCCTGGCAGTGTTCAAGGCCAGGTTGGACACAGGGGCTTGGAGCAAGCTGCTCCAGTGGAAGGGGTCCCTGCCCATGGCAGGGGTTGGAGCTGGAGGAGCTTTAAGGTCCCTTCCAACCCAAACCAGGCTGGGATTCTCTGATTCAAGCTAAAACAGTGCAGTCTGTTACACATCCTCGATAACATACTGCAGTTACATTTGTAACCTCTCTGCTTTCCTCAGATCCCAGCTGCCTCTGTGCCCACTTTTACACCCTTAAATCCATTCTGTATTTTGATGAAGAGGTTTGAACCTGCCCATCCAGCCCACAGACGGCTCTGAGGTAGGCTCTGTTGATCATCAGCTCCCCTCTGGTTTCACATCTCCCCTGCAGAGTACATCCAGCAGCTTGCTTTGAAGTGAACTCAGCATCACAAACACATTGCAAGCAAACAGCTTGGTGTGGTCCTTTCAATTGCATGCTTCAAACTCAGTGAACTCAGTGGAGCATTTCAGCAGGTTTTCTGGGGACCCAGGTCTGATTAACTCCTCTCCTAATCTCTCAAGCCATTACGTTCAATGAGAAGTGTAAACAGATTGGAACTCGAGCAAACAGAAAAATGTCAGCGCATTAAATTCTTGGCTGCAGCCTAGCGAAGAAAAATAGATTGTGAAGGGAAAAAAGGAAACAGGGAGAGGGAGGAAGGAGCTTGTCCATCACAAGCCTGTGGCAAGCATTCCTGCTAGTGGCATGGGAGTATGGCAAGCAAGCCAGACACACTCCAAAAGCGCAGGATGAGGGAAGGATGCTCCGGCCAACACACGTCCTGCTCCCCAGGCTGCAGGAAGGGACACCAAACCCTGAACTGAAACAGTTAATTTCACTAATGTGAGCATGCTTAGTGTGGTGCTGTGTTGTATAGGAGATGGGCTTGGGTTTGTTCTTATTTCTATTCATGGAATCACAGAATCATGGACTGGTTCGGGTTGGAAGGGACCTTAAAGCTCCTCAAGTTCCAACCCCTGCCACGGGCAGGGACCACTTCCACTGGAGCAGCTTGCTCCAAGCCCCTGTGTCCAACCTGGCCTTGAACACTGCCAGGGATGGGGCAGCCACAGCTTCTCTGGGCACCCTGTGCTCACCAGCAGTGCAGGATATGTCTCTTTGGCCATTAGAGACCCAGGACCATGCTGTTTGTGGGCAACAAAGCAGCTTTGCTCTCCCCAAGGGCTTTTAGAGCTAAGAAGTTATCCTCAAGACACATCTCAGCTGCTCTGGAAGCTCCAAGTCGTAGGATCTATAGGATTACTAATCTCATAGGGTTAGTATCATGGGTTAGTGGTTGCCTTGGCAGCGCTGGGGTAAAGGATGGACTTGATGATGTTAAAGATCTTTTCCAACCTGGCTGATTCTGTGATTCTATGATCTCCCATCCCACGGGCAGGGTGAGGTGAACCCCAGGAGCTGGGACAACCACAATACATGGAGAACCCTGTACTGGGTGTCCCAAGGAAGCAGGGGGAGACCTGGTGCCTCTGCAGCTGCGGCACAGTGCAGAGTGGGAAGGGGAAACCCATCAGACAGCAGAGAAGTGCATTAATTTCAAGCTCTGTTAAGAACAGTGAGGGAAAGGAAGGAGAGGATTGATTTCTGACAGAGAAATCAACTCCAACAGGAGAGACATCTTATTTCAAACCTGCTCAGAGATCTCTAGGAGACGACATCCGACGTGTTTAAAATTGACCGAGAGGCTCTCAGTGCTGCTGATGTGAGCCGAGTGGCAGGAGGCAATTGGGAGCAATGGGATTTTCTATAGTAAAAATGAGGATGTGGAGCAGGAATGAAGTGAGTGAACCCGTTGTGGGATCAGGCCATGGTCTGGGAGGGATTCAGGTGGAGCCAGTGAAGTCAGGCTCCAGATAGACAGGGAGGCTGGTTGTTGAAGGATGCTTTCATGGGGAAAGGGGAGATTCAGAGCAGGGAGTGGGGTCTGCACATGGAGCTGGCTCAAGCTCAGAGTTCCCATCCTCAGGAAGAATTTCCTTCCCTCCCTGAATGAAAATTAATAATAGCAACCAAAACTGAATGTTCGGTTTAGGAAGCATTGCATTTCCCGAGAAAGTCATCAACATCAATAAATGCTTTGTGAAGCATGTTGAAATTTTATTTGCATATCATTTTCCAGCAGAATATAATGATTATGAAAATTACGCAGAAGGTTTATTCCTTAGGGAGAGAGGAGGAAAGCTGAAAGCAAGCATTCACCTCTATTGCGTGCAGACTTTAGTCCGTGTCACAGATGACTGATGCAACTCAGTCCATGAAGGTCACTGCAGAAATACCTATGGATGTTTCACACACCACAAAGTCAGATAAGCAATAAATGGAGCGGACATAAGAAACAACAAAGGTCATCTCTGTGGCCATGCTGTGCAAATCTTTTTCTCACAGCTTTTGATCCCAACTCAGAAACGTCTTTTTTATCTATTGAATTGAAAAATGAATTGCTTTCTACTCATCTCTGAAAAACAAAACCTGCCAGATAGAAGAAAACCACACAGGCCGTTAATTTCAGCAGGACTTGAGCTGCTTTCCCTATCTATTAGGCAGAGAAAGTGCGCTATTGAGTAGCAGGAGCAAGCAGGGGAGAGCACTGCAGTTGCTCAGAAACGTCTCCTCCATTTCAAACATGCCTTTATTATTTCCTTTTTACTTGTTTCTTCATTTTTTTTCTAATGCAAGAGAATCCTACAGGCAACAGCCTCTGAGCCTGCCCAGGGAAGGTTCGTCTCCTGCACTGATCCAGAGACCATGAGGAAAAAGTAGCGTCTGATGATACGATTAATACTGGCTTCAGGAATAGGTACAGAGGCCACGGATGAAGTCGCAGGGCTCAATGGCACTTCACTTGCTCCTTTGCTTCTCTGAGCCTGTGTTTTTTAATAAGGCATTTTGTGGTGGGTGGAAATCCAGACGCTCTCTGCTTCCTTATCCTCCCAGGCGGGGCTGCTTAGCTGCAGGAGGAGAAGACTTGTGAGGACTTCGTAACAGTCCTTAACGTCTTAAAAAGGCAAAGAGCAAAAGAACAATCTCATCTCTGTAGCTGTAGCGGCTAGCACAGAGAGTTCAAGGGCTTTGGACCGAAGCTCAGCGCTAGCAATAATGCTGGGTTTATCAAGTAACTGGTGATTTAGCGATTTGGGGCATCTACCTAGAAATACCTTCAAAAAGCCCACTGATAAGGTGATGAATCCTTAGGGCTTTCTAAATAGAAGAGCTCTTTCCATCCTTCTTGAGTCAGAATCAGCGGGAGCACAGGAATCCAAAATGAGTTCCGTTCAGTGGAGAAAATGTCCATCGTGCTTTCATTGACCCTGGAAGGAAGCCGTGGCGTGACTGCTGATGGGAGAAATAAAATGCAGTTTAGAGCTGATGATGCTGCTTTTTCATCTCCTCTAAAGCTACCTGCAGGCTACAATTTCCTGGTGCTAGTCTCTACAAAGAGTTTTGCAAATGTTCCAGGTTAGGCAATGCACTTTGAATGTTCCAAATGAGACAGCTCCATCCTCTCACTGTCTCGCTCAGCATTTTGGGGGATTCTCCTGAAGGCTTTCCATTCGTGGCTGTAAAAACTCCCTAGGCTAAGAGAGGCTCATCCGCTCCCACATCCTCACCTTCAAATCTGGCACCAAGAGCCAAATCAGCAGATAAGTTTTGTGGGTAGAGGATAACCTTGCACTGTGTAATTCTGGTACTTTCCACAAGTTTTAGGGAATCTCCCATGATGCAGCTGGTCTCTTCCCTCCATCATCACAACCCTGTGTGCCAGACTCCTGCCCTTATCCCTTTGCCTGGCGCCTCAGTTACTTCTACCTCTGCAGATGCTGCCTTTTCTTTTCCATTTTAATGTCTTGGGTTTCCAGGATGTCTCATTTTTCTCCCCTAATTCAAATGATCCCTTAGGATTGGTTCACCTGGAAGCCCTTGACATGGGCTCTTAGCTCAACTTCCAGTTTCACAGAACACTTTGTTGGGGCAGTAAAATAGGAGCAGCCTGCTCCTGTCATCAGCTGAGAGCAGTGACTGATCAAGCAGGGGTACACTTCATCAGCCACCTGCATTAGAGTTATAATGAACCCAGGGTGGGGAGGGTGAAGACTGCTCTGATTCGGTTCCAGCACTGTGGCAGAAGCAGCCCAGGTTTCTAAGGGACATTGGAGGCTGGAACAGAGCTTAATGATTTTAAACTAAAAGAGGGACATTCAGGCTGGATGTGAGGGAAAACTCCTTTACAATGAGTCCTGGCACAGGTGGGGGATGCACCAGAAAGTGGCTCTTACTCAGCAGGCCATCAGTCTTGTTGAGGTTTGGGCAGCCAAGGGCCAGCAGCTCCAGGAAGCACGTCCATCACTTTACCAGTACTTGTCTTTCTGAGGGCTGCTGCCTGCTTTTCCAACACGTCTCTTCCCTCAAACACCAGCAAGGGCTGAATAAAGAATTAACTTATTCCACTCTGCTGTCAATAAATGCTGCCCACAAAACCAGATGAGTTAATTCGTACCTCAAACCAGCTAAGACAGAACCTCTGTTTATTTTCTATCTCTGAAGAAGCACTGCTATTAATTCCATAACCTTCTTTCAAGAGAACTGTAATTGCTGCTGTGGCAACATAACAAGAGATGCTGCTTTCCACCCGATGCTTCATTAATTTGACCCTAATTGGCCAAGTAACCAAATTGCTGCTCAATCCTGACTTTGGCTGCATCTCTTAAAGGCATCTGGAGAAGACAAGCACAGAAGGACCCAGTTCTTGAGACAGAGCTTGCACAACAAGCAAGAAAACCTTCAGGTCAGAAATAATCCTGCACCTACTAAGAATAATCAGCCCTTTGCTTTCATGTCATGACCAGAAACATTAAGCAAACAGTTGCTTAATTATACCAGGGCATTTTTCCCTCCACCCCCTTCTATTTATGATGATTGGGAGTGAATGAAATGGCTTGGCTGCTCATTTTTCATCCTTCGTGTTCTCAGATGTCTCCAAGAACAGAGCAGCAGATGGAGGGAAGGAGGTGTGTAACACATCCGAGCTGCTGAGACCTCCAGTGTACTGAACATCCTCAAAAGCCTGGGAAAGGGTGGAAGCAACAGCATTGTCTTGAATTCGGGGTTAAGCTAAAGTGCTGTGGCTTCTGGCCAAGCCCAAAGAATGTTTTGCCAAGGGTTGGTTGATCACCGGCAAAGCCCCTTCATCCATAGTGGGTCCACAAAAGGTTACAGAGAAAAAGGGAGCAGCAAACTAAAGTGGTCATTGTTTCTCTATGGAACATCAGCTTTAATTCCCCCTTTGTCCCCAGAAAGGCCCAGATTCATCTCACAGCAAAGTCCAAGGCTATCTAAGGTAGCTCTATAGACAGTGAAGTTTCATGCTGCAAAGCATCTGGTCAACAAAAGACACCTACTTTAGGCTGAGATGAAGCGCATCTCTCCTCTGAAACCCTCCCAGTTCCATCCAAAACATCCATTCCTCTTAGATTGCCCACTTTTGGGGGACAAAATGCCTGATAAATTAATTATCCCAGTTTGGATGTTGTGTCCTGATGTAACTGCTGGTTGAATGTGTGGGGCATCCTGACTTGCAGCGTTAGTTATATACTATATAGTTATATACTTTGCAGTATCTAATAACAGCTTCTGTCCTTGGTGTTCCCCTCAGTCCTTATTTCCTAAAATGCCCCAAGGCAAGGACAAAAAGTCCCATTGACTTCAGCAGGGCCAGGATCTTGCCCTTTGAGTCCATAAAAGCTTTCCTGACAGCAGCTGATGCTTGCTGGGCAAGGGTTAAAGCTGTGTTCAGCTTTGGAGACAGGAAATGAAATGTTTACATCTTGGCTCATTAGCTTTTTTCTGGCCTGGGTGCATAGCATGACATTCGAGGGTGATATTTAGCAGAGGACAAAACAGGATTGTAGAGACTGAATTTGTCTCATGCACATTAAACCTCAACCAGGTCCCAACTTCTACAAGTCCCCCGTGAGCACATCCTGCACAGCACTAAATGATGCAAAGCTGTTAAGGTCCAGCTTCCCATCAAATCTGCTCAGGCTTTTGAGTCTTCATCTGTAACTGTTACTGGTTTTCCTTAATACAGTGTTGGTTTCCAACATGACTTTAAATGAGCAGCAGCGATAAGGCAAATAGAGTACCACTGAGGAGAACAAGGCTGCTGTCCTGCATGCCCCGCTGACCCAGCACAGGATTCCTGCTTCTTCTTCTGCTCCATCTTCCTCCAGTCCCATTATGTTAAAATCTCTTCTGCACAAAGGCAGGACTTTAGCAAATGGAAGGTGGGGAAACATCCTCTGTGCTTCTGGTGGGGAATGAGTATGAATTTCACTGGAGAGGAGGTGATCTTGGATTCGTTTCTGCAGTTGTTCATAGCAGTAAGGCACCCTGGGAAAAGAAGATAACTGTCCCTCCAGCTTTGTTTTCCTATCTATATCAAGAAGGGGCTGAAATGGGCCCAAAACTAGGACTGGGAGCACAGAGATACAGCTTCAGATGCCCAGGGAACATCATGGTCCAGCACATTGAGGACTAAACTGAACACCTGGCATTTTGTAATTGCAATTTTGCATTTGGGATCTACATTTCCCTGAGCTCCTCCCTGGGCACCTCCACTCTTCAGTAATTCTCACTCTAAATGGTCTATGCATCTGTGCCCGATTGTCAGGAATGACTCCCATGGGATTTGGGGGTGTTGGATCAGACCGTGCCTGCAAGACCACTCCATAGAGGAAGTGCATGATGATTTGGAGAAATATGATGTGTTATGAGCATCATTTATTCCTATGGAGCTTGGCCACAGAAGGAGGGCTCGACTGGCCAGGCTTCCCCGCCACTGTAAACTGCTTAATCCCTCTGCACTGTCAACACCGTCTGTGGCTCCCCATCAATTATCCATAAAGAGCAGTTCTGGAGTGGCGATGAAAGCTCTCCATTTCCACAGCACTAATACCAGGTCTGGCTTTAATGGCTCAGAGCTGCTAAAATCATGATAGATGGTTTGCTCTGAGGCATCTGCAAGCAGACAGAAGGTGGGATGGGGGGAGGAGGAATGGAAGGGGGGAGGCGATGGACGGAGGTTTCATAATGCCTTCATTGCTAGGGAACTTCACAGGGAGAGTGAACACTCGGTGCCTCAGTGCTGGGGGTTGGACGTGGATGATCTTCAGGTGTTTTCCAACCCAAACCATTCTGTGATTCTATGGAACAGCTTGGGAAGTGCCACAGGAAAAGGACTCTGTGTGCCTTTGTTTTTCCTACTACAGCAAGAGGAAAAAGAAAAGAAAATATCTGGGGGTTTATTTAAAAGGGTTTTGAAAGCCTCCGGTACCCCTGAGGCATCTGTGTTAGATCACTGGGATGTAAAATGAATATTTGATGGCTATTTCATTCTCTCTCTGCATGAAGAAAAGGTGAAAAATATTTAGGATGACCTTGGTCAAGCTCTATTGAGTCAGTAGATTCAGAACATATAAATTCATGTAAAAGAGACCAGTTATTGGGGAAAACACTAAAGCCCACAGATAAGAACTGTAAAAAAAGCCCAAAACCAACCAGCAAAACAACCCTCCCCCCAGCACAAACAAACAAATCAACAAAGAACTCCCCCAGCTCATTCCAATGAATAATCAAAACCCCAAATAGCAGAGAAGAGAGAGCCAGGCATCAAACAGCAACCACCCAGCCCAGGCATCTTCCTGAGAACCAACCTTGTTGGCTCCTGGGAACCACTGGCTGGGAAATGTAGTGTAATTATTAGTAGGTACCAACTCATCTGCATCTCCCGTTTCTATCCTTGCCAATAGCCTCTGGGGAAGGGTTTTCATCTGGTTTTGATGAAAGCAAAATTAAAGTAATCACAACAGAAACGTAGCTGACTGCATCCCGGAGAGAAGGAGGGAGTGGAGCAGAGCCCTGTGCTTGCAGAGCTGTGCGGGCCATGTGGCTGTCAGGCACAGAGAGTGGTGTGTGCTGACACAAAATAAGAGATAGGCGGCAGAAACACAGATCCTCTTTTTCCATGATGAAAACCAGAACCACATTTGCGGTTGTAGCCTAACATTGAAGCGTAATCGGTGAAAAAGCAGAGTTACTCTTGGGTTTTGCTGGCCTAAGCCATAGGAGAGTCAGGTCTGCAGGTTCCTGGAGTCTCCTCTCTGGGGCTGCCTTGCTGTTCCTGTGTCTGACAAGGCTTGTGCCTTCTCCCATCTCTGCTACTCTGCAACTTCTGCTTTAACCCCAGAGTAGCTGATAGAGCTTTGCATGATCTGCGGTGTCTGGAGACCCTTTCAAGGTTCAAGCAGCATGAAACTGTGTTCTCAGGTAGATCCTTCACCATGTCTCTCTCTGGGTTGTGAAAGACAAGTCTCACCCTCTCTTCCTCCTTGCCTGTTGGTTGCTGATCCGTATCTGCATTTCTGCCTCGTATCTCCTACTTTCTGGGCACTGCAGAGCAGGATAGAGGTGAGGTATGGCACTGATGGGTGTAAGTACAGCAAACATGCTGTTCCCTGTAGGTGTAGCTGTGTCGACATGTACACTCGGAGTTGTTTAGACAGCGTTAGCTGAGCCATCACTCTACCAACCTTGGATGCATCCAGAACACCCCTTTGCTGCACATACCAGGGAAAAACAGCTGATATGCGTAAGCAAGAGAAAGCAATTGAGTTTCTCCAACCCCAAACTGGGTATCATTATATATTGTATAGAGCAATAACTTTCTCCTGCAGCCTCACTGCTCCAGGAGGCACTAGCAGAGCAGGAAGAGATGAAGCTCTTGATCGTGTTGATATGCAGAACCGGTCTTTGAAGATTCATCTTGTTGAATACTGCTTGCGTAGAGCCCCCCAGCACAGAGCAGGCTCCTTTTGATTTGTTCATCTTCACTGAGTTCCAGCCCTTGTAGTGGGAGTCAGAGGAGCTCAGCTGTAACAGGCAGTGGGGAGGAATATTACTGCAGCTGGGAAGGGAATGATTTAGTTGCTCTTCCGTAGATGCCTGCCCACCAGCAGCCCCATGTGCAAATGCCACACAGCAGTTGCTTTCTCCTGCCAGGGAAGAAATGTTCCTTTGGAAACTCACACTGCTCTTTTGCATGAGCAGAGGTTTAATTTCAAGCCATTAATCCGCGTGATCTGCACTGAGACTGCAGGCAGTGTGTTCAAGCTGGATAAAAATCCTCTTTCATGTGTCAAAGCTGGGCTGGGGGCATGCTGCCAGCACTACCAGCTCCATAACCATCCCTTGACATCCCGCTCCTCCCCTTCCACCCCTGCGCCCGGACCAGCCCTGCCTCCTTCCACACTTCTGCTTCGCGAGACAACACTTCATTTGCTCAGAAGAGCACAGCAAACACAAGGTGATGTTTTTCCATCCCCTGCAGAAAGAATGTATTTTCCTCTCTTGCCTCCAGTAGCCCCTGACTGAAGGCTTTGGGCCAAGATCTTCAAAGCCATTCTGGAGCCAAAACATCTTTGAAAGTTTGGTCTCTAAGGCTTGTGAAGGGAGATGGACCCCCCAGAAATAATGCTAAAGTCAAAAAGAAAACTTCGCTCCTTTAATGTTTATTGCAGCTGAAGTGGTTGTGCATCATCAAGCTTGGACACAAGCATGGAAGTGAATCCCCTTTCCAGCTTCTGCCTCCCCTCAGCCTGGTACCCGGTTCCTTCTGCCTGTGGGCAGCTGCAGTTATGCTCTCCTGCCAGGAGACAAATATGCTCCAGGATACATAAAGGTGCTGGACACCATCAGAGGTTTCATTTCAAGCCTTCCCACAGGCTCTGCATGTTCCCAGCTCCCAAAATCCACCGTGAGCAGCCCCGTATGGGGCAATGTTGGACTCTGCGCTGAAGAAATCATTGTCTGAACTGTTAATAGCGTGTTTCAGCTGGGTTGGGGGATTTCTTTGTGTCTGAGGGCTTGGAGAGAAAAGGGAGATGATGTAGAGAAACGTTTATGCACACTTTCAAAGGGATAAGTGGGAATAGTTTACTTTTGCGACTGCAAGACCCAAACCACCAGTTCCTTTGATGCTGGGTGTAAAGTGATGCCCTCTCCAGTGACGTAAAGTCCCGCTCTCTCCAGGTGCCCCAGTGCCACCCTAGAGCTGGAACTCAGGTGCTTTGTATCTGCCTCCTCCCCTGTGTGTCAAGATCAGCATGTGAGCCACCTTTCCCATGATTGCCCTATTGCAGTCCCTCCCTACTTAATGGCATGTGAAGTAGTGCAGGGGTGGCTGTTGGCAGGGGATGGTGTTTTCAAGCTCCTGGGTTTTCTGCCAAGACTTGGCCTGCAAGTCTGTTCTCTCTTCAAAGCAGGTAAATTGCTCTTTTCTTCTTTCATTTGCATAATGATGGTACTGGGGTGTATTGTGTTTGTAAGGGAGCAGTAGACTTAGCCTGCATTTTCCTTAGTGATAACTCCAAAGTGGTTGTTAGAATTGCAGTAACAGAAAAAGACTGGACTTTAAAGTTTGCTAGTTCCTGTATAAAAACCTCTACAGTACATTTTAATAGGGCTGAATGACCTAATAAAAGAAAATAAGGCTGCAGAAAAGCATTCCTGACCTTGAGATACTCGCAGTACTCCTCTTAGGTCTGCCAGCTGTGTAAGTTTTGTTGAGGCTTGACTGGGCCAGTCCATGGGCTTCTCCATGCTGATGAGGATTTATATCTCACTTCAAGATTTGTCCCTCAATCAGGCTCTGGAAGGTGATGGTTTGAGCAAGGACTTGTGCAGTGCATCTGTTATTTATCCCAGCTGCAGTTTTGGGAGTCTCTGATCCAGGGGAAACCCTTGGATAACAATTGTACCTTTGTGACTGCGTCCAATGTTGCTGTGGACCCAGCCTTCCCCTCCCAGTATAAGCTGGGGGACAGCAGGCAGAAGAGCTGTCCCCACAGATGGGGCTGCAGAGATGATTTATAGGCACCATCACAAGCGGTGAGCACCAGGTGGGGCTGCGGGATGCCTCCTGGAAGCTTCTATTAAAGCTGTGCTGCTAAACCCCCACAGGAGTTATTTCCTGGGCTCACTGCTGCCGTTGAGACCTGAATCACATTGATCACTTGTCAATCTAGAAGAGCCAACAGCTACACCAGCAATTGGTGTCAATCCCTTTGCCTGTGCAGTAGGAAGAATAACCAGTCTCTTTAGACAGAAGCCTTGAGTTAATAGGATGGATTTCTACCTTGTTCCAGCTGCAAAAGCAGCTGTCAGAGCCCCGAAATCAGTTGTGTCTGGCTGTTGGTGGAGAGCACGGCTGCTCACTGAGCACGTTTATACCTGTGGCTCCTCTGATTATAGGGAAAGATGGGGCATATTTAAGCTGACCACTCTTGCAGAGGAATCTTTTCCTGCTGCTTGGAGCCTCTTAATAGCAGTTTAAAGCTGGTACTGGGAAGCCAATGGGACCAGTGTCACCTGAAGGGTTTTTGCAGGAAACATTGACCTTTCTTTTTCTTTGTTTTTAATTTCTCTTGCCCATTGAGACAGTCTTGGTATTCACAGTTTAAAATGAAACGCTTTCATTGATGGCTCTTGGCCCTGAGTTATCAACGACAGTAGGCTCCAAAGCTTGGCACATTATCAATTCCTTTGTGAGCCTGAATGTAAACTGGAGTGGAGTAACCTGTGTGTAGCTGTCTGGCAGGAACAGTGTTGAGAGGAGCTGGAGACAGAGTGAGGTTAAACCAAAGGACACCCATCCCTTTACTTGCAAGGAAGAAGTTGTCACTTGGCAGAAGGGACTCATGGATATTTTGATGTAGCAGTGCAGCCCTCATCTCTTGAGGATGGGCAGCAGTCTCTTGCCTGAGCACAGCTGCCCTGGGTCCTCCTACAGTGGTCCCTGCAGGGGCAGCCCTTGGAGCCTGGATGGAGCTCCATTTAGCTGTCCTCCCTGGCAGGAGGATGCTGTGCAGTCGTCCTGGACAAAGCAGGACTCCAGGGACTAAACCCAAAAGCAAGTTGTTCTTTATCTGCAGCCAGTTTGGACCACTCTCTGCTGCAGTTAATGACAAAGCTGAATGATGGTTATTGTGTGCTTTATGATGGCCGATAATTCCCCTTTTATGCCATAGAAACCATAGAACATGATGGATCATGAAATAACTTTTAATGTGCTTTGTACTCTAAAGAAAGCCTTTCAAAACCAGCTTAATGACAGCTGGTCAGATTAATTTTCCTTTGGCCATTAGAGATTATTAGCTAATTAGGATGTCATTCTCATGCAGCACAGACTCCTTTTTTCATTCCAGAGGTCTGGGGCCAAACATGTGATATTGCGCATGGTGTTTGCCTCCTTTAGTGCAACAGGATCAGGACTTGAGTCAGTTGGATCAGGGATTTCTGAGCAGGCATCCTTCATGTGCGCTGCACAGCCCCTTGGGAATAAGGCAATCCAGCATCTCCCATGGGCTCAGGGCTGTAGGAGTAATTTTCTTCAACAAGCTGAACAAAACTCATCCTCTCTGTCCTGTTGGAAATACAGAAATCGTAGGAGAAGCTGTCAGAATCCCACAAAAGGGAAACATTAAAGATCCTTCTTTGAAGAAGAAGACTCTGATGTCCTCCTGTGATCAAAATAAATGTAGCCTATGTCCGAGCCCACGAGCTCAAATTCAGCTCTGATCACTTCCGACCCCCGTCTGGCTGGAAACCATCCTTAAAACCCCCGTGAAATAACACGATGTGAGGTTAAAGCAAGACTATATGAGCTCCTATAGCTTAGTATGGAGAGATGCTTGCGGGTCACGTTCATTCTCACGAGCTGCGGTCCACAGGCTGCGCAGGATTGTCCCTCATGGGACTGGAATCTTATCCCTGGGCCTCTCCTAGCTGTAGAACGTGTGAGTCAAAATACCCTAGTGAGATGGTGTTAGACAGTGCCCAGACACCTTCTGAGACATCTGGAGTGGGTCCATCTGGGTTTATGGCCTTTTCGGGCATCACCTATGCAGCAGGTAGCATTCCTGGTGCACGCAGGTTTGTATTGAGGTGATGAATAATACAGCCATGGCCACAGCATCAAAGGCACTGGATTCCTTTTCATATTCTCCCCTGAGAGGCTGAGACCATCAGAAATGTGGAGATTACAGCAGAAAAGTTCTATCATCTCTAACAAACCAGTTAAAACACCCACGGCATGGTTTCTGATGTCCATGGGGACGTGTGAGTGACACAAGGATGGAAGAGAAACACGTGCCAGGCACCAGGAAGGGCAGCACCTCTGTTTTGCTGGGAGCTGGCACCACTGCAGTCTTGGCGTGGCTGTGGAACTGTCCTGGAAGGGCACAAAAGGGCAGAACAGCATACGTGAAGACTTCCAGCAGAAATAGGATGGCAATATCTCACTGGCTTTTGTCAGAACTGGATTTCGGGGTGGGCTTGACTTTGTGCAGTGCCCTGGGATATTTGTGCTGGGGAAGGGAGGAAGGCACTGTGTTGTCATCACTTTTATGGGTGAAATATATATATAAAATTCTATATTAATTTGATTAATTAATAATTGATTAATATATATTTTATATATATTAGTTGTATATAAATATGTAATATAATTATTTAATTATATATTTAACCCATAATATATATATCATATAATTATTGCTTCTGCACGGGCGAAGTTTAGTCTCTTCACTCCAAGAAATAAGCAGTAAGACCAGCTTTTCAAACTCAGGATCCCCCCTCCAGCAGTGGCCACGAGCAGGATCAACTCCTTTTCCCAGTGATTCCCTCCCACCTCCAAGCAATCAGTGGTTTTCAAAGCTCTGAACCAGCAGATGCTACAATCCATCTTCCCAAAAGCTCTGGAGCTGCTGAAGTTGCTGAAGGCTTCAAACCCAAATTCACAAACAGTTTTAATAGACTCCAAAGTATATTTGTTCAAGGCAAGTGTACTCTAAAGCAAATTTGCCCAACACTGAACTGGTGTTAGCAAAGCTGTCAGCAAGGCTGTTATCAATCACAGCTCCAGCAGCTGAGAAGAATCCTTAAGCACAAATCCACATGTGGGGGAAAAGAAAAAAGGGTATATTTAACATTTATATCTTTGCTTTATTACAGCAAATGTATTTTATGTCCAACAGATGAAATATATAGCACCAGTCAAATTTCTTGGTTTGAGTAACATCCATTATGAACTCGGCTCCATTTTTGTTTAGTAAATCATTTGCAAGGCAATCATGGTGGTGTTGTATATGATTCATAAATCTTAGCCAAATAGCTTCTTCCAGATTGTCAGCTTTTGCACAAAACTTCATATATATAGGTTGGTAGACTCCACAGAGGAAAATATTCTCCAACATGGACTACATAGGAGGCTGGACTGGAGGTCCAGTGGTAACCATGTTAGCTTTCCAATATGGGAACCCACAAACGTGCTGCCCACAGCATGGGTTAATCCTCAATAGGATATTAAGGAAATAGTCTTTAACTTTTGGTTAAAGACAGTGTAATGAGGGAATTCTGTTCACTTGTACACCAGTCAAATGTGGATTGCAAGACAAGGTGAAGGTGTAAGTGGTAGCAAAATGCCTTTAAACTGACTCTGGAGTGTTTTGGAGGGTGTTCACAAAGATGTCAGAATTCATTGTGTATTGGTGGGTTCTGTCGTGCATGAAGACAACAGAACAGTGTGCTGGGTTAATTTATATCCAGTCTGACCAGCACAGGGTTTCATGAGACTAAGGTGAAAATTGCTGGGAAGCACAAAGTTCACCAATTTCAGTCCAAAAGAAACTGGTCTGGATGGAAAAGTTAACTTCCATAACTTCTGCAAAAGCCAGGAGGTTTGGAAGCCTTAGTTTGATTCCATGCCGGAGTCACGGGAAGAATGACAGCATTATGCAAGAGGCTTGGAAAAGTCTTTCACTTTTTGAGCAGAGCGTTGCTCTTGGCAAAAGAACCAGAAAAGAGGGGCACATCAAAGGGTGGAATATCTCAGTGGGGTTTCCCATCACATCTCACATGAGGGAGAGGGGCCAGCCATCAGCTCGCATAGTTTGGAGATGGGGAAAGGACCCAGCTTCCAGGGATGGTTCAGTGAGTCTTGTCCTGCTATGGGGAAGGAGCACCCCAGAGTCAGAGGCACCCCAGAGGAGTTCAGATCAGTTCTGATGTCCTCCCTCAACCCTAAACCAAAGGAGAGGAAACATCAGATAACTGCAAGAAGGGTCAGTGCTGTGGCGAAGATTGAATGTCAAGTGGCTCGTGTGATGTGATCAGAGCGTGAATTGACTGTGCAGACTAAATACACGAGAAGGGGACCTGGATGTGTTTTTGTCAGATGAAATTATAAAGGGATCCATCTCGCTTAGGAGATGAGGAACAAGTAGAGGTGAGGGAACAACCAATTTTTTGGTTCGCTGGCTCTTCTGGATGGGAAAGGAAAAGACATTTCGGGTTGAGTGAAGTGTTGTGTTTCTCCTGAAATGAAACATTTCCTTTGAGTGGCCAAGGGGTATTTCGTGCTCCAAAAGGAATCAAACAGAAGGTGATTTTGAAAACAAATGTCTTTTCTTCTTTTTGCCACATCCTGAAGTTGAAAAGGGACTTGAGCTTAGTGAGAATGGCCAGGATGCTCCTGGATGTGTGGCAATCCCTCACAAAGGGCATTCCTGACCCTAGGTCCTAACTGTTCAACCTCATCAACAGGCTGGTGGTCACACATCATTAGGCATGAGGGAGCTGCCCTGGGATCAAGGAATCTGCTGTGACCAATGGGACATAATGCAAATATTCCCCAGCATGACAACTTGCAGAAGTCTCTGGAACAGGTCACATACCCAGCACTGAAGCTTCAAAAACACAACCTCACCTTAAAACCTTTAAATACACTCCTATGTAGTTAAATCTGGGTTGTTGATTTACATTGAGCGGTTGTTATGGAATAGAAGCGTGGTTTCCAGCTCTTCTTTGCTTCAGCTTTCCCCTAACACTGGTTCAGGTCGACTTTTAGCCACTGGAGAGGTCATCAAAGGAATGGGGACCTTTGATCACCTTGGTGATTCATCTTTGCTGCATGCTGTTGCAAAAACCTGTGTAGTAAGAGATCTTGGGACCAATTTATTGAGCTTTTAGTTAAGCTGTCATGTTGAAACGGAGCTGCCTCTTGGGAGGTGAACACACATTTTATGGGCATTTAATTTTTTTGCTTAGGATTTTAAAATATACTTCACACTTCAAATGATTGAGATTGCCACAAATGGGCAAAATTTCCTCAATTACAAGGCATAAATCATCAGGTTTTATGAGGGTGAAAAGAAAACTGCAAAGTTTGATTTTTCTGTAGAACTTGGGTTTGCTTTCAAATGTTTTTTTGGTACAAACACACTTCGGTTGGAGTTGATGGTCACCCATGGGAGCAGATGTGTACATGGGCGAATGGAGCATCTCAGCACCTGAGAAGAGAACAGGATTGTTCAAAGGCAAATTCTAGCTCTGGAGCAGCCTCAATCAGGAGATGTTGGAAACAGCGTCAGTAAGGACTTAATTCATGGAAAACCAGACTCACCATGAAGAATTAATTTGCAAGAGACAGCGAAGCTGTTCTTCACTTGCCTGATTCCTTACTTTCCATCTTTGCACTGGTCTGACCTCTCTATCTTCCTTTTCCTCTCCAGAATATGTAAGCAGCCAAGAATGGGCTGGAAGTTGCCCAGCAGATGAGGTAAGATCAGATACACAGAGCAGATGCTCCAGGACTCTAATCTCTGCCATAACCACTGTAAGTCATGAGCTTCTGGAGAACACCTCAGCATGACGCTGGCACAGGAGGTGGCTGTGATGTTCTGGCTGCTGCCATTGTCACTCCCTGAATGTCCTTAGTGCCCTCCCCACTCCCAACACACTTCTGGCAGGTAAAAAGGTTCAGGCTGTGAATTACCTGTAAGCATCAGAGCTGAGACAGCCACCACAAGGGCTCTGACAAGTAATAGGTCCCTCCACAGGGATAATTCTGGCATAAGAAAGGTTGAACTCCAGTCAAGCTGTCATAGAGAAAGGTTATGTCTGAGGTACAGTGAAAAGTTACTAGATGTGCTCATGGAGGAGAACAGCAGGATTGTTTCCTTACGCACATTCCATGGTCGTCTCACGATGACCTGGTCTTTAAGATCCGGGTTGCCAATCCCCATTCCTATTGGCCTGTCTTTGACACTACTAAAAAGTAAAGTAGTTTAATGCCTTTCTTGTAGGAGGGTGGTGAGATTTGCTTAGCAAATGACTAAAATGAGCTGTGAGAGCTTTTGGTGAAAAGACATTACAAAGGGCAAGTAAAACTATTGACATTTTCCTCCAAGTGTCCTATTACCAATAGTGCTGTAAGATCATCTTGTGTTTCCCTCGTCTCAGTTAGACATAGTTGTTGTCAGTGTGATTCTTTTCTAGATAACATGAGTGAGATTCAGATGCTCCTGAACATGAAAGAGTTTTCAGCCACCCAGAGTTATTTTATCAGACAACCTGAAGTCTACAAATCCAACCCCTCCACTGCTCCAGAATGATCTTTGTCTATTGGCATGGAGTGTCCAGCTCACAAGTGGAGAGTGTACGCCCAAGGGCATGAAGTTGGTTTTTTTCCAGGGAAGATATAGCGCTGTGATAGTTTTATATTGGGCCCCGTATGAGCTATCCAATGACCCCAAGACCAGGCCACTCACTGCATGGTGTAGTTGGAGAAGGAGCTTGGGTGGGGGGAGATCTGTGAGCAGAATGACGGCAGACTTTGCGGTCGCAACTGAAAAAGACATTGCGTCTTGCTCTGTAGTTTTCTATCTTAGGTGCTTTGATGAACAGAAACTAGAGAGGAGAAAGCTGCTTTAGGGGTAGCCAGTGCCTTAGGAGCTTCTGGAGGTCTCCTCCGTGAGGCACTATGTGTCAGAAATTCCACTCAGGTACCTAGAGCTCTTCCACTTGGCCTGCCCTAAAGCATCCCCAGGGCAGCTCCTGCCAGTAGCTGTTTGATGCCTGCCTCTGCCTGGGAGGGCTCAGCTGCCCATCTCCCTTCCCACCCCTCAGGGCATCGTGGGCATCCCTGCACAGGAGAAAGGTGATGTTTCTGTTTCTAGCACCTACAGGGGCTTGCACACCCTGATGCTCACAGCATCCTCCAGGGAGCAGCCACTCCTTCCCAAGGAAGGCATCATCAGTTAAATTCTACAACCCATAGTGGCTGCAAATGGCTTCAGAAGGGACAAAATATTTCAGCTGATAAGTAACATTTGACATTTCCAAAGTGAAATAATACTGATATTCTGTTCCACAAAGGAAAATGGAACGTTATAATTTCAATTCCCCTTCCCACCATTTGGGACAAAACCCAGCGCTGAAATGTCTCAATTCATCCCTAGCTGGAAACCCACAAGTGCCTAGCTTTCATATTAAGGAAGTTTTTGGTTTTATGTTTCCCGTCCATCAAGTGGAGACTGGAGCATGGTCTGTGAGTGACTGTGCCTCTGCTGCAGAGGGACAAACCAGCAATTCCTGTGACAAGCACAAAATTAAATCTCTGAGAATAGCAGCATGTGAGAAGTACAAGTATCTAAAATACTCACTTCAGTGATTCTGCTGCAGTAAGAAGTGCCCTCAATGTCTCCACGCAGTCTAGTGATCTCTGCTCATCCAAATGTTACTTGCATTTTAGATATCCTTTAATCAAGAGCTTGTGATGAGATCATTTCAGAAATCAGGACCCTGTCACAGGGCATAAAAACAAGGCACAGCACAAACCAGCCATGTAACCAGCTTCTCTGGACTGTGAAAGCAGGAAAGATCCAGGGGGAATGTATAAAATCATAGAATCCCAGACTGGCTGTTGTTTGTGTTGGAAAGGGCCTTAAAGCTTCCAACTTCCACTTCCAACCTCTGCCATGGGCAGGGACACCTTCCTTTAGAGCAGGTTGCTCCAAGCCTCATCCAACCTGGCCTTGAACACTGCCAGGGATAGAGGATTCACAATTTCCTTGGGCAAAGGAAGGAACTTGGCATGAGAAGGAACTGTCACTCATGTTCTCTATGCAGCCACAATTGCTTCCCTAAAGGAGCTGTGTCCTGGGCACTGCCTGGGTCAGTAGTAAGTAGCACAGGTAAGCTGCCCTCCTGATGTTATGCAGACCACTTCCAATTTGTGGATCTTGGAGGTACATCTTCTGTATCTTGTGAGTTGAATACTCCCACTGTTAGGAAAGGTGAGCGTTGCGGGTAGCCACTGATGCGATGCATTGATGGAAGGGTTGTGTTAGCATAGAGCAGATTCAGGTGTTTTACAGACAGGTATCCCAATGTGCCCAGGACGTCGGTGTCCTGGAACGTGTAGATGAATGAGTAGCTTGAGCAGGAATGGGAATGGGCAGCAGCTCTTTGACCTGGCATCATTCTCACCCCCCAATATGCCCGAAAGCTGTAGTTTCCCCCTAACTTCACACTGTTGAGTTTGGTGTGTCCAGAATTACATTCCTGGCTGGATCTCAGCATTCAGAAGGAGCACAGCACAGTCGTGTGGCTAAACTGGCCCTGCTGGTCATTCACATGGAGGTGATAAACACTGCTATAAAATGCTGCTGCTGGCTCAGAGCTGCTCTTCTGCATATCCATGGCTGGCTCCAGTGAGTGTTACCCCAAGTGTGGCCTTGTAGGTGGGGAATGGGAGGGCCAGAAGGATGGGCAAATTACTTGGGCATTCACAGCAATCAGTGCAAGTGCTCATTCTTGTTTCCTTCTACAAAGCCAACATTAAGAAAATTACAGCTCATTTCCAGCTGCTGGCTAACAGTTATGAATTCTGCAGAGACTTTGTATTGGCAGGGCTTGGATGGGCAGTTGGTGACAAAGGAAGAGGATGATGAGTCCTAGTGGGACTCTGATTTAGCTAGAGGAATGCAAAGAGACAACACGAAGCACAGCTGGTCAGGGAGGCAAGAGGCAATGCCCTCACTACTGCGTCCGTGCTATGTGAGCAGCCAAACAGCTCATGAGGAACCTGTGGGAATGGGGGATTGGAAACCTGGGAGAGGGGAGGATGGAGTGTGCTGAGACAGAGCAGGACAAGGCCAAGACAGTTTTGTTTAATGGGAAAAACATGCAGGGAAATCTACCACAAAAATATCCAAATGCAGAGAAATTGCAAAGCAAAGATAATAGTGAGAAAATGCTTGTTTTGAAGATGGTTTTGTAGCAGGATTGATCCAAGCAGTTCATTTTTATATAACCTAAGAATTTCCTGCTGATGCTGATATTTACTGTTAATCATACTCTTCACTGGTGTGTATTTGTAAAATGGCAGAGCAAAATACGGGTGTTTCAAAAGGGGAAATTGAAATGTTCCTTTGTGATATTGTCATAATGTTTCAGCATCCTCAAAGGGCTTTGCCTTCCCTTTTAAAAAAACCCAGCATATATTAGGGAATGATACCTTTCCTCAAAACATTTCAGTGAAATACAGTTTTCCACGTATTGACATGGAGGTTTCTTACCTAGTTCCAGTGTTTAGCTAGTTCTGGGAAGGATGGTGACATTGGAGGTGGCATTGCCACCTTCCTCAGTGGCATCGGTATCATCAGACACAGGGGATTTTGTGATGTCAGAGGGTATCAGCTGCACAATCTCACATTCCAGAGCATAACCGTGTCCAGCCTGGGCGCACAGAGATGGTCTTGCCTCTATTGCTTGAAGGATGCGGGTGTCCAAGGGGCATGAAAATGTTTCTAGAACAAAGACCGCAACTTCTTGCATTAAAGTTACTGTTTTCAGAGCTTTTGAGCATCCAGTGACTTCAGCAACAGAATTTCCATTCAGCCAGCTTGGAATAATCAAGCTGTAAAACCCCAGGTGGGATCTCATAGTGCTGCACCAAACTGGGAGCCCTCCAACTCCCCATACTGCAGAGGCATCTCCCAGAGGGCTGGGCAGGAGCCTAGAGGCTTGAAAAGGATTAAAATCAGATGGAGAGTCGAGCTGGTTAACACATGGGGATGTGAAGACTGGTCTTTCAGGTCTTTTCCACCTCTAACATTCAGGTTTTCATCATCTGGCAAAACTCTGCACACACGTTTGTCCACACTGGAAGGTTGTGTGTGAGTTGGAGCCCTGAGCTGATGCTCCTTGCTGCCAGACAAGCCCAGAAAGCTCTTCTGCTTCCATTCAGTGGGATGCTTTCGAGTCCTTTCCTGCTGGTTCTAACTGAAAAGTGACATCAGGGTGACAGAAGGTGCCATGGGAAAGACTTTGAGGTGACCTGGCTCCAGAATAGATGAGGTTTTACTTAAGTTTCATGTCCTTAATCTGATAGATGGGCAGAGGTTCAAAGTAAAACAGTCTGGTACTGGAGGGCTTTGAATAAGTGGAATTGGCAGCGGGAGAAGGGAAATGGTAAAACCTATGTAGGAACACAAGTGAAGGCTTCAGTGTAGGCATAGCGGAAAGTCAGCTTCAGGACACCGTGATGAAGTGTCCTTCACAAGTAGTCTGCTCTGGCAGAGCTTAAATCAAGCAGTTCTGCAGTTCATGTTGAGAGACCCTGAGCTTCATTTGTCAGGGAACTTAATGCTTCCAAGGGCATTTGACTTGAAAAATGGGAGCACTTATGGTGATTCAAGCCTGGTGTGACACCACGGCTGGGTTTCCTTTCCAGTGCATCTGAGGCTTTTCATGCCTTGGATAAAGGAGAACTTCTACTGTAGATGTTCCTGTTCCCACAAGTCGGGGTGCCTTGTGGTGCAGATGGAGTGATTGCTTACCTGCAGAGTTTTCCAAAAAGTAGGACAAGGTTCCCTTTTCTAACGTGGTTGCTGGTGAAATAAAACAAGCGTTGATTTCTGTCTCTGTGTTACCCTGAAGAGCATTTCCAGCTTCTTTTTCAGTTTGCAGATGGACAAGGCCATGAGTTAATCTTTAGCAGAGCTATTAACACAAGGAATGGTGCCATTAAATAGGAATTAAGAATGTGCTCCCTACCTTTGGGGAGTCTGTGATAGATTTCCTCATTTTATCATCTCATTCAGTGCAGTGCTCTCTCTTCAATCCTTTTCCCTGCATCTCAATTGAGATTTTGATGACTCATAAAATTAATCCTCTCTTAGCAGCAAATCTCTTCCAAGTTTGAACGTGTTTGCTGATGCCACGTTGTCTTGGTTTTAGCTGGGAGAGAGTTAATTTCCTTCCTAGGAACTAGTACAGTGGATTCAAGATGCAAATCCTGTTGATAACACAGGGGTGTTGTAGTTGTTGCTGACCAGGGCTGACCATAACTAAGGACTTTTCAGTCTCTCATGCTCTGCAGTGAGGAGGGACACAAGAAGCTGGGAGGGAGCAGAGACAGGACAGTGCCCTGAACTGGCCATAGGGATATTCCAAACCACAGGATGTTGGGCTCAGGATAGAAACTGGGAGGGTCTGATCGCTGCTTGGGGACAGGCATCGATCAGCGGGTGGTGAGCAACTGTGTTGTGCATCACTTATGTTTCTGGGGTTTGTTCCTCACTCTCTTTTGTTATCTCCCTTTCGTTGCCATTATCATTGCTATCATTATTATTTACTTCATTTCAATTATTAAAGTGTCATAAAAGTCATCAAAATGAACAGAAACGGAGAAAAGCGGGGACATACTTGTGGGTGGTTCTTTTTCCAAAGAATATTTCCCTGCAGGAAAATAAATTCTCCTAAAGAAACGCCTGAACAGACTCTTTAAACCCCCCTGAATGTGAGATTAAGCACGAGGCATCTGCAGCTAAAAATCCCCATGTCTTTAAGAAGAGCTGCAAAGCTCTCAGAGAGGGTTTAACTCCCTCAGCCACAGCAGAGGACAGGCAGCAGCAGCTCCTGCACAAGATGTGCTGGCACTCTTTGTGCTGCGGAAGGATTTGGCTCCAAATCCAAATTTGCCATTAAAAAAGGGGAAAAATAGTTGATTTTAATAATTCTTTTCTGTGAAACTCAATGACAGCTAAAAATCCTTCAGGAATAACTCCAAGAACGCTGCTTCCAAGTCCCACAGATCTCTCCGAAGCAATTTCTAAGGAGGCTATTTTGGCATGTTTTAAGGCAGCACCAGCTTCTCTGGGCTGAAGCAGCCTGAACATGAAAGTGTCTTCCTGACCTTTTGCAAGCAAGCAGGAGAAGAGGGAGAGCTGCATTCTCATTAAAAATAATAGATCATGTTTGAAAGTGGTAATTAGACAAGTTACCAGGAGCAGCTCGTGTTGATCATTCAGACAAGTGCTTTGTCACTGGCTGGGAATGATCATTGTCATGTGCTGGGGCTGGATTTGCTTGGCAGGTTTTGTTATTTGCTTTAAATCAGTTCCTAATTTCCACAGGCTCTTTTCAAGTGTTGTGCGAGCAAAGGCTCTTAGAACATTATTCATTACACAGATAACTGCTTAACAAAGAGTTTTGGTTTAGATACAGGCACATCCACAAAAGTGATTTAACTAGGATTTAATTAGGATTTACTTCGGCAAAGTTCTGCAGCCAACTCACATCCTGCATTTGTTTTTAAGCTTATTTTCTTCCTTTAATTAATTGCCTTCCTTTCTTCTATAAAAGTCCATTGTTGCATTGGGAATATCTGTTCCAGAGAGTCCCCAGAGACTGACTACCTTTTTATCACCACTTTAGTACCTGAGTCATTTCATTTCCTTGCATGGTGTTATCTTTGATCTAGTAAGCCAGGTGATCCAAGATTGGAATTGGGCTCTTCCACAGCAAGAAGCTGTATATGGGAAACGGAGACTCCTGAAAGCCGTGGGATGACTCTGGACATGAAGAACAGGCTGCCTGGGCAGCACAGCAATTGCTTCTAGGACACATGTCTTAAACAAGGCCAGAAATACCCTTGTACTTCCACACTTAACAAGCAGAAGCCTTCCAAACCTTCCCATCCTGACCTGCCCCACTGCTGTTCCTCCGTGATCCTGACCCCTTCCACTAGAGCAGCTTGCTCCAAGCCCCTGTGTCCAACCTGGCCTTGAACACTGCCAGGGATGGGGCAGCCACAGCTTCTCTGGGCACCCTGTGCCAGCGCCTCAGCACCCCCCAGCCTCAGAAACCTTTCCTTGCTGTGACCTTTTGTGATGGACATTCGCTCCCTTTGATACAAGACATCCCTTCCTTTAATCCTGAACTGTTTGGGAAAACCCCTTGGAATTAGCACCCTGTTCACAAGTAAACCGCTTGCTTAAAAATCAGTCGAACTCATCTCTTTTCCAGAGTGGGATTTGATATTGGCTGACCTTTGGTCTCCACTAAAGGTTTCAAGTTTGTTATAAAGCACCGAGAAGTATTTGTGGCTCAGGCTTCCCAGGCTCAATCTCTGTTGCACCCATGCCTGAAATAATAGAAGAAATCAGACCTGGGAATGCTGCTTGTTCCTCCCAATGCCCTATTCCTGTGTGGATCTAATACTGAAAAATGTGACTATCATCTCTTCTGCCACTGAATTCCATTAATTCCTATTTCCTAATGCTCCTGAAATACCTACATTTACTGTAGGTAACAACAATACAGTAGCCAAAGTCTAGAGGCAGTAATATTTCATCAACTAACCCAAAATAGCAAAGCATATGCAGGGAGAAGAAGCTCTAAATAAACAAAACCACAATCTGCTCTTATAAAAATATATTTGAATAGTATGTGCACAACAGACTGGGTTCCCCTCAGGGCATTTCCAACATTGCTGAGGGTTCGAATGGGTAACAGCTCTGAAATGTGACATATTTTCAGCCCTAAAAAGCTCAGAATCATAGTAATCACTAACTCTTTTATTTAAGTAGGAATTTATTGGCATTGGGTTATATTTTATATTTTTTTTAAATGACAGTAGACACAATGACAGTTTCAGCTGTTTATTTTTGGAAGAGAGGAGGCTTTAAAGGAGGTTATAGGAGAAGTGATGCTGGTGCTCGCGGTACCAGGGCTGTGACGGGTGGAAGGTAACTTCATCTCTGCATAAAACCAAACCAGCCAGGTAATCTCTTGTCTTTTAGGTTTCCACAATATCAAACCAGGGCAACAGGAATCATTAGAATCATCCAGAAGATCCATTCACTAATGCAGTTTGCAGCATCAGTGAGGTTCCATTGGTGTTTGCGGGCCTAGAAATGACAGTGAGTGTTGATTCATTGAAAAGAACCAACAGGGAAGTGGAGTCTGGTGCTTAAAGGACACGTTCAGTTACGACTAAATTACAATACTGTTTTTTTAATAAGTATGTAAAGTATGTGTGCTGCAAGGAGAGGAAGGAAAGTTAATTCAAGGAGCTCTAACTAGGGATTAATGCAATAACGCTGAGGTAGCGAGCATCTACCCCAAACCAGGGAGAGTTGCTTGACACTGAAGTCTATTTCCAGACCTTTGCCATTCTTTCCCTTTTCAACTGGGAACATATTGGTTTTGCTAAAAGATATCCTCAAGTCCTAAGTATGATTTGGAGAGAAAAATCTCCAACCAGTTTTCTCTGTGGTTAGGGCTTGTGCTGGGAATACCCCGGTTCAGCCCACCGTGCAGCCACATTTGCAGTAACCCTCTAAATTCAGGGTTTGCAGATAACTACCAGTCTTAAAAATGCTCCTTTTCCCCCTTAAAGCCCATGATGTTGGGGTGTTAAGTTTGGTGTGGAAGTTTGCCCTCATACTTTTCTTTTGATGAAGCTCTTTCAGCTCTTGGCTGTTTAAAAGCTGCTGATGGGACAGGCTCATGGGAATATGCTGATGGATACCATCTGAGTAACTATATTCCTAATATAGCAGAGTGTGTGCTGTACTGGGAATTGTGTCCTCTTAGAACATGATGATTAATGCAATCAGAGCCTCCACCCATTAGGATCTCTCAGGCAAGTGTTCATGTGTGCTGAGCTTCCCTTGGCTGCTGATGGGAACCAGGGTGAGGATCCTGCAGAGCATTGGCTCAGCCCCATCACTGCGTGTCTGTGGTCCGTGTACCTCTTGCACCTCTCAGCCTTTGCTCTGCTCCAAAGGGATGGTCAGACACAGATGTGGTGTTTGCAGGAGGAAATGTCCCAGGAAGGATGAGGACAAGAGCCGGCTCTGAGGCAGGAATGAGCCACTGCAACAGCCCCAGCCCCTGCCAGGTTACGACTTTGGCTGGAGGCAGTGTGTTGTGCTGTGGTGTGGTTATACCCTAGTGCTTGTGACTGCTCCTGGTGTCACAAAATGATAGGCAAACAGCATGAAAGGGGAAATAAAATACTTTCCAGCACAAAACTCTTTGATTTTTCCAGTGAAACATTTAATGTGGTTGAAAACATCTGTATTTCCAAACCTTTTCTTCACTTGATGTACTCTGACTATTGAAAGGAGCTGCCGCCTTTTTCCGAAGGGACCACTAATGGTCAGTGACTTTCAGTACCCATCCTTTAGATCCCAGGGTTAGGATCTCACAGTGTGGGAAGCATTAGCCAAGGTGCTACCAGTCAGATGTGCCCAACCTGTCAGTGAACTGATCCGTGCCTCAGGCAGGGAAATGAAGATGGGCTCCAGCTGCCCACTGAAGCAGTTTCTTTCTCGAGCGTCCTCCATGGCTATATTGAACAGAGGAGAGAGGTGAGTTTTATGAGCAACGAGGAGAAACAAAAGAGAGTTTCTGCAAGCACCCCCGAACAATCTCCCCAGGCCCTTCTTGCCTCCCCAGGGATTTTAGCTCCAGGCCTTCCTCTCAGGGGGATGGGCTACATTGAAACAGCGCATTCAAGCAGGCACCTATTTCCATACCTTCTTCTGATTTTATGAGCTGAAGCTCCTCTCAAGGTAAAGAGTGAGTGAATATAAAGAAATCATTTTTCCATGGCAAAGATTTGATTCCTTTTCCTATTCCCCTGCAGAAAGCCGCTTTGGGCATTAACATGCTTTGAATGCTCCTGGAAGCCTGGGTGAGGACAGGGGTCGGGGAGGGAACATCAGTGATACCTGGTGGAAATGACAAGCATTTTAGTTTGATTTTTTTTATTATTTATTGCATTATACTGCATATTACATTATTATATTTATAAATATAAATAAATATAAAATCATATTTACATTATTATATTGCATATTACATTATTTATTGCAAGGTGTTGAGGAGCTTTGGGGGGGGGTGTGCATGTGTGTAATCCATGGATGAGTTTCCACCAGCTTGCCCCAGGCTCTGCCTTTGGAGCTCAGTGAGCTCCCAGGGCCAGCAAGAACCAGCAGGATGCTGTCCTGAGCTTTGCTGAGACCTCATCAAAGGACACCAGGAACAGCTAAATCCTGACTGTGCAAGGGCACATCAGCACTTCTGCATGGCCCTCTTGCTGAGGCTGGGTATGGATTGAGCCCCACATGAGAAAACAAAGAAATCCATCTGTTCTTGCCTCCTATTTCCTTCCTGATGCCTCGCAAAGCAGCAAGGAGGCAATTGGATGTGCAGGGAAGGGATGTCCACCTCGATCCCAGCTCAAGTGACACAAATGCCAGCAGAAAAGGAGCAAAACCAGAGCAGAGCCTAGGGAAGGATCTGCTGCTGGAGGAAACCTGGCTGAAGGCGATGCCAAGAGGGTGCCAGGTGAAGCAGGAGGGGTTTGCAGGGAAGGCACGGGAAGGACAGATGGTGCCAAGCTGAGAGCAGGAAATGTGGAGGCGGGAAAGCACCATATGGGAAAAGGGGGTGAGTAGGGAAAAAGAGTGACATTGTTTTCAGTCCTTTTAGCTGTCCAGAAGCCATCAAATGCACACTGCGTTACCCGTGATCTCATTGTTTCTTGCCATTGGATGTTTCCTTCCACTTGAGATCCCCATTTCCTGGAGTCATGTGAATATGTGGACGTGGCAGGACATCAAATTCAGCAGGTTGTCAGTGACCTGCTGCACGTTTAGCATGTCTCTTGTTTACTGGAGAGCTGGGCAAGCTCCAGCTAAAGGTTTTCTGGCCAGTAATTATTGCTCTATAGGAGCTATGAGATGAGTTTCCGAATCTCTGGAAATAAAGGTTCTTGAGAAGTCTCCTAAGCATCCCATTGCACGTTTCTGGAGGAAGGGGTGGTTTTTCACCTGAGATATTTCTTTTTGCAGTAGCTGCTTTCTGAAAGGGAAATGCAAATGTCAACTTTTCATTCTGACAGAGCAGCCGTGCCCCGGGCTGGACCTGAGTGAGGTTTGAACTGCTTTGAGCCCTGATGATGGCGATAAATGTCCTTCACTGATGCAAAGCTGTGCTCAGTGATAGGTCACCAAGCTATCTGCTGCCCCAGGGACATGTGCATTACATAGCTCAGGCTTTTCAGCTCATGTTGCTGTGGTTTACTATGAGATCCTGCTTCAAGCATTGATCTATCCAGGGATTTAGCAGTCATGTTAGATTTACACTGGTTTTCCAACATCCAGAGCAAGTGTCCTCATGCAGTGAATGGCTTGGGATGAAACTGAAGAGGAGCATCCCACATAGCAGCCATCCCTGGGCAGCTGGGCTCCATCCCAGACAGATCACACACTCCGAGCTGCTTGCAGGGACAGGGCATCTTTGAACTGCGTTTTGCTTCCAGTCTCCACTGACTGACTAATCAATATGTGGATTAGCGAGATTACCCTGGCCTGTCTCCTCTGATCTGAGGACTTCTGAACTCAACGGAAAGAAAGGAACCCTGAGCTCCCCAGGGTCATTTAAAGGAGTGCTTGATCACTTAGCCCTGAACAATGGCTTTGTTTGAGCATGGATTAATTACAGGACTTCATCTTTCTTGTAGCTGAGGTTGTCTTTTGTTTGGCGCTTGCATAGTAGCTTTTACAGTAAGATGTTAGCCCATAACTGCTATAAAAATGCCATTACCTATGGCTATTAAAAAGGAGACTAATTGTGTTGGAAGCAACACTTCTGACTTCAGCAACTCCTGATAAAGATCCTTCTCCTGCAAGGAAAACCTTGCAGCATGTTTTCTGGCCACCAGGCTGGAAACAACCACCAAAATGTCATTTTCTTTCAATTCCACCACGTCCACAACAACTTTTCATGCACCTTCAGACACAGGACTTAGCACTAAGCAGTCCCATGCGCTCCTCCGAGATGCTCCATGGCAATTATACACGTACAAAGCAAAGCCCAAATCATAATTGAATCACATACCACCAATTCATCTCTGTTTAAGGGGAACAGACCATTAGATACATGCTGACACACTGATTGCAAAATTATTAGTAGTATTATTAATGAAAGCGGTTGTTTTCCTCATTGCTGCGCTTATTACAAGTGTGTGACTATTGCCTGCGCACAACGGGGTTTTGTCTCCAAAACTTTGTTCTAAGTTCCTTGCCTTGGCTCCTGGTAGCCAACAAGGTGGGGTTTGTGCACCCCCCCCATGCGAAGGACAGCGCCACATTGGGGCTGGGAGTGCTGGGATTTGTGCATGTGAAGAAAAGGTGACTTACAAATAGGAAGCAGCAAACCAGGGGTGTTCCAGCTTCTACAGGAAGATTCTGGAATTTCCTTTTGCAGGAAGGATGCTGGGGAAGGACTCTTCATGAGGGTGTGTAGGGAAAGGCCAAGGGGAATGGCTTTAACCTGCCAGAGGGGAGACTGAGATGAGCTCTTAGGCAGAAGCTCTTCCCTGTGAGGGTGCTGAGGCGCTGGCACAGGGTGCCCAGGGAAGCTGTGGCTGCCCCATCCCTGGCAGTGCTCAAGACCAGGTTGGACACAGGGGCTTGGAGCAAGCTGCTCCAGTGGAAGGGGTCCCTGCCCATGGCAGGGGTTGGAGCTGGAGGAGCTTTAAGGTCCCTTCCAACCCAAACCAGGCTGGGATTCTATGATTCACCCATGAGCTTGTTTAAAGATTATCCTGAGAATCCCCAAATGCTCAGTCCTACATTCCAGCTCTTGTTAGAAAGTCATTTGTGTAGTCAGTTATCTACTTAGATATGTTCCACTGCAGAAGGTACTAGCAGTAGACACAGCACTATACACTCTCGTATTTTCAAGGCATCTCATTGTAAACCATGGACAAAAAGTACTGCAATCCAATTTAGGGAAAACCTCCTACATTGGCAAACTGGCTTAGGCTGGGACCCAAAGGATAACGTGGTGCAGAAGGCAGAGTTTCAGGAATGCCTGAGGAGCATTTGAAAACGTGACAAAGATATTTCTGAGAAGTGACTCCACTTCTCTGAGTGCTGCACATAATGGGGAGAACCCTGCAATGAAAGAAAGCCTAGTGCTGAGCAAGAGGATAAAAATACGCGTGTAAGAGCGCAGTCTCGCGTGGGAGCAGGATTCAGGAATCGCATCAATCTCATCCTGCTGCTGCACAGACAGCTTTTCCCACCCACAGGCTTATGCTGGCATAAAAAGGACTTGCCACCGCATGGGTTATTGCTGGGAGCTTCAGGAGTGCCTGATGTATTTGTCAAGACACTTTTGGATGACCTTGGCTTGGCCCAAGCAAGATTAAAATAGAGCAGTAATGAGATACATGGGAGGATGCCTGCTGGAGAGCTGCTTCTCCTTCCTGGGGAGGTGATGGGAACATTTAATTGTTGCGTTCCACCCTTGCATGAGACCCACAGCCCTTGAACAGCCTGGCCAAAACTCTTTATCCCTCATTCACATGTAATAAATACACCAAAGTGTGAAAAGGGCTGACCCCTGCACCATCTATGATGGCAGCAACAGGTAATTCGACTACAGTTTCAACACAACTTCTCTCAAAAGTATAAGCTTGGCATTTGAACCTCTCCATTCATGGAGAATGAGAATACGACCCCATTTACGGGCTAGCTGATGGGCTTGCTCCTCTCTCCTCCCCCAAGCAGGGATGCTTCTTTGGTACGATTTGCACCTCTGACTACATCAGATGACACCTGGGTGGAACTAAGCTTAATGAATTACCAATTGGTTTTTCCATATGAGCTCAATTAATCATTGGCTAGCTTTGGATTTTATTACTGATGCAGTAAGTGATTTTATCGATGGCAATTCTGACTCTGATGCTTCAATAACCTACTCTATTCATGAGTCTGTAATTGCGAAGGTTCGCATTGAATGGGAGCAAATGTGTCAAATTGGTTCTAATCAGGAATTAAGCCTGGTCTAACTCAGCCCCTCTTGATCTCTGAGGACTGGCTGGAACCCCTGACAGTGCTCAAGGCCAGATTGGACGTGGCTTGGAGCAACCTGCTCTAGTGGAAGGTGTCCCTGTATCCAGCTGCAGCTGGATGAGGTTTAAGGTCCCTTCCAACTCAAGCCAGTCTGGGATTCTGTAACACAAAGGGTGTAATTTTCTGGCACGTTTCTATACTCAACACAACACACAGCAAAGGGATGGGCTGCTGTCAGCACTGTCAGGGCTGCATCAGGAGCTTCAGTACTCCAGGACTGCAGTGTTGTACCCAAAATTCAGCTTCAGGTGAGGACTATCCTGAATCAAACAGTTTCTCAGGCCACCCTGTGGTTGATTTAATGTCACTCAATGCCTCCGGTTGCTTTGCTACCTCTTTGTAGCATTTCTTTTTCCTCTTCCTGAGGTGGCTGCATCCAGGAAACCCACACAGGAATGCCACAAGCCCCTCATAGAACCCAGGTGCTTTGCCAGTGCAGGGGGATGTAGGGCAGGGTGTCACGTTTGAGTCGATCATGCTCAAAGGAGCAGCTGTTTTGAAGACAGGGATTGTCAATGAGACAGAGCAAAGTCCCCACAAGACCTATCCGGGGTCTTTAACACAGCCAGCAATGAAAATTGCTTCAGGTTTTGCCATCGCTACTGTATTACATTGCCAAAGCCCCTTTGTGTCCAAGCGGCAGCTATCACTTCAGTGTGACAATCGCACTGTGCCTGATCTTGCAGAAATAGGTGTTTTATTCTTTCATAGAATCATAGAATCATAGAATAGTTTGGGTTGGAAAGGACCTTAAGATCATCCAGTTCCAACCCCTCCTGCCATGGGCAGGGACACCCCACACTAAACCATGCCACCCAAGGCCTCATCCAACCTGGCCTTGAACACCGCCAAGGATGGAGCATTCACAACCTCTCTGGGCAACCCATTCCAGTGCCTCACCACCCTCTCAGTAAAGAATTTCTTCCTTAGATCCAATCTAAACTTCCCCTGTTTCAGTTTGAACCCGTTACCCCTTGTCCGGTCACTGCAGTCCCTGATGAAGAGTCCCTCCCCAGCATCCTTGTAGGCCCCCTTCAGACACTGGAAGCTGCTCTGAGGTCTCCACGCAGCTTCTCTTCTCCAGGCTGAACAGCCCCAACTTTCTCAGCCTGTCTCCATACGGGAGGTGCTCCAGTCCCCTGATCATCCTCGTGGCCTCCTCTGGACTTGTTCCAACAGTTCCATGTCCTTTTTATGTTGAGGACACCAGAACTGCACACAATGCTCCAAGTGAGGTCTCACAAGAGCAGAGTAGAGGGGCAGGATCACCTCCTTCGACCTGCTGGTCACGCTCCTCTTGATGCAGCCCAGGATACGGTTGCTTTCTGGGCTGCGAGCGCACACTGCAGCCGGCTCATGTTCATTTTCTCATCGACCAACACCCCCAAGTCCTTCTCTGCAGGGCTGCTCTGAATCTCTTCTCTGCCCAACCTGTAGCTGTGCCTGGGATTGCTCCGACCCAGGTGTTTCACCTGCCAGCTGCTTTCCTTCAACTGCCACAAAGGCTGCTCAGGCTTAAAAGGTAAAACACGACATTAAAAGTAGGAAAACCCAGGACTTTCTCTTGGCAAATTGTCACAGAAAGGTGATTTCATGGATTAGGGGCAAAGCAGCCAAAGCTGAAGTGTTGTAGATGGGTAAAATAATTCCTTCCAAAAGGCTTGGGGAGAGCTGGTGTCCGAGCAGCTTGTGCGCCCATTGGGATGTCAGCCACATCAGTCCTTTCTGCTCGGCTACATCCTTCTGCAGTGCCCTGACTCAGTTTCTCCAACCTTTTGCTATTAAACCAGACTGCAGAAGTGAACTTGTAGGTGTTTGATGGCTCTGGGGGCTGTAGGCTTAAATGCTCTCTACAGGGTAAATGTGTTCTTTGCGAGTAAGACTTTATGAAGTCCTTCTTGAAGAAGGATGACTTTTACCTCAATAGTTATTCTCACAAAGCAAACAAAATACAGATTTTCAGCTGACTCAAATCCAAAGGTGTTTGAATTTTGTCTCAAGCTATACAAAGCCAAACAGGCCGCCCGTGGGTTCTGAGAGCCAAGCTGTGTCTGTGAAGGATAAATGAGAGGTTTTATTGTTCCTAATCCCGCTGGAGCTTGCTTAGGAGGACGGGAAATCCTGCTTCAGGACAGAGTGAGAGGCAGAAGTACAAAAACCACCTGCAGAGCTGTGTTTGGATTCCTGCCTGCCAAACTCCTCTGCAAGGGCTGAGCAATCCGACCCCAACTGCAAACCAGACTCTTCCTTTAAACCCAAAGAGCTGTGTTAAAGCATCAGCAGCATCCAGCCCATCTCCAGAGGAATGGACAACTCCCGGCAGGGTGCAGAAAGGAGTAGTTTGCAATACGTAGGCAGCAGTAAGTCCCTGAGGTGTTTGGTCACCTCAGGCTCTGGGTTACCTGAGTGGCTTTTCCTCTTTTCCATTTCATTGGCTTCAGGTCAGTGGGGGGAGATTCATCTTGGTTAAGCTGAGCTGTAAAATCTGATGAGAGCTCTTAGAGCCCCCATAATGGCCATGCACAATGCATGCATCCAAATATGTGTGTGTATATATATATTTATTTAATACATATGGAAGTATATATGTATGTGCATATACATAAATATATAGAGACAGCAAGAGAGACCCCAGCTTGGAAAGAAGGTAAACTGATTTAAGTTTCTTTCTCTTTGCTGCCATACAATCTGTGTTCATTTCTCATGGCAGAGGAGGAATATGGCTCCTGTACCAGGAGAAGAAGGAAAAATGCTTGTGTCTAATCAAGTCATTCTCTTTTTCTCATGCAAAAATGCTCCTCACATACTGGGTGTGAGATTATTTACCATCATTGATTTGTCAAGGAAAGGAAAGGACAAAGACCCCATGTAATGCAGAGCCGCTTATTACTGAGCCCAAAACAAACCCTGAACATTGGAAATGGGATTTTTCTTTGCAGTGTTTGTGAGATTTCTTATTTAACCTCTGAAGCAGCACAGTCTGCTGTGTGTGTTGCTGATGGTGAGTGTGTGCTTGTGGCATATGCTGTGCGGGCAACATTTAACATTAATGAGAAACAAAGAATTCCTGCAATCCCCAACAACACAAGCAAGCTCAAATTAGATATCTGCCTGGCCGCAGGAAACAGATTCTGTTTGCTTTCTATTGCATAGAAACAAGAGCCTTTGTCCCATGTATGCACGTGGATGTGGAAGGCAATCTGCTTCCCAGCCAGGAAGAATCAGAATATAATGCACCATTATCCGTGAACGTCACTCTTCAACCTTAAGGTTATCGATAATAAAATCCACCTTCCTCTGCTATTTGCCCTTGTATTCAAAGCTCATTCTTGTTATTTTTATGGCTGTCGTTAGGAGCATGTTATGAAAGGTCCATTTGTTATCGTGCTGGCAGGTGTCCCTTTGTATCTCAAGAAAAAGATGTATCCTCAAAGACTCTTAGTCTTTTCCAAAAGAAGGTGGAATGGGGCAGTTTGTACCTCTCACTTCCCTGTCAGACATTGGGTGGTGTGGCACAAGGAAGCTCGTGAAATCACAGAATAGTTTGAAATGGAAGAGACCTTCAAAGGTCCAACACCCCTGCAATGAGCACCTTCAACCAGATCAGGTTGCCCAGAACCACATCCAGCTTGGCCTTGAAGTTGTCCTGGTTTTAAAGAAGGTGATGCTGAATGGATGGAGATGCAGGAGCTCGGGGCAATGGGGTGATCAGGCTTGTCCTGCCATTAGCAGAGAGGTTGCTGAGGAGCAGATTTCAGGAGAGTTCAGGCTGAGCTTCAGAGCAGATGGACGAAGGCAGAGAAATGTGGGGTTAAAGATGAGAAGCTATCGTAGGAACAGGATAAAACCCCGGTGCACAAAGACGAGCTGCACAGCAAGGACCTGGAGTGGACCTGCAAGGCCATCTGCAGTTGCAATGTCTGTAAAAAGATTGGTGATTTGTTTGCTTTGAAAGCAGGGAGTCCTTCACCTTACAGCCTGGACAGCAAACAGTGTAGGGAACAAACCTGAGCTCTTTCTTTATCTGTGACATAAAATGACTTCCCTGTATTGACAAGACAGACCAAGAGGAAAACAGCAGTTCATCAGTCATAGCATCAGGCAGTGGAGAGGAGCAGCCAAAATAATCATTCTGGAATGAGGTAAAGCCCTGTGATATTGAAGGACAAGAGAGAGAAATGTGCCCTGCTGCCAGCTGGGCTGAGGTCTGGGAGGGCAAAGAGACAGGGATGGCTCAGCTTTGCTTGACATCCTATGGAGGAAATGCAGGTACCTCAGAGATCCTCAGGAAAAGGTCTCATGCTTCCTTCTCCCAGGGACTTTCTAGTGCATGAGGAAGGAATAAGTGCAGTGGTACAGAGAGATGAGTGGCTCTGCCAGCCATGGGAGGGAAGTCTGGGGTCTCAAGGTGGACCTCGGTGTACGAACCACTTTGCAGAAGGGCTTATAGGGCCCAGGGTTTGTAACATGCTGTCTGGTCTAGGGGAGATGGAGAAGGTGGGCGGTGTTCTCAATACATGACTGCTAATACATCAAAATGCAGTAATCTTCACATATTACTCTTGAGAATAAAAGGCTTTTCCAGCCTTGAAATGACAGGTTTTCCTCTAGGGAAGATGCTGTTGTCATAATGCGAATTTTACCAAGGCATTGTTTGTTATTGAAAGCAAACAAAATCAAAGTGGGGTTCTTTTTTTTGTGGGAGAAAAAGGGGTTTCAAAGTGAAATGCTTATTTTACTGTACTCAGAAAATTAATAATTTGTGTCTTCTGCTTTTCCCATTGAACTGGGAAGGGAGATGGCCGGGGGCAGGATGAGGGGGAGGA
Organism: Psittacula echo; assembly: GCF_963264785.1. Taxonomy (NCBI): domain Eukaryota; kingdom Metazoa; phylum Chordata; class Aves; order Psittaciformes; family Psittacidae; genus Psittacula; species Psittacula echo. The sequence goes on from NC_137748.1 coordinate 2,597,111, forward strand.
GAGAGGTACCACATCCTCTTCATCTTTCTCTCAGTTTCTCTTTCCCACACTATCACACATGAAAGAAGGATCAATGAGATGTAGAACCCCTCAGCTCTTCCGCCATCCCACTCTCCAAGCAGCGCTTCACCAATCCTAGTGCACACTCAGCCCTCCTCTCTGAATCATAGAATCCCAAACTGGTTTGGGTTGGAAAGGACCTTAAAGCTCATCCAGTTCCAACCCTTGCCACAGGCTGGGACACCTTCCACTAGAGCAGCTTGCTCCAAGCCCCATCCAAACCTGGACTAGCAGGACATAGCATAATCACTAAACCTTTGGTCAACCTCATGGGACCAAGGGACAAGGAAGGAGCTTCTCCAGCTTGGAGAATAGGACTTGCTGCCTTTAAATAAGCAAGAGAGCATGGGCTCATCCTCCAGACAGCTGGCAAGCCGCAATTACAGCAAGCTTATAGCTGTGCGCTCTTACTCGAAGGTAATTCAAAACAACACTCAGAGTCTTTTTGCCACTCAGGATTGAACCATAATACGCTTGTCCAAGAAGAGAACTTGCTGGAGCAGAAACTGCTTTGTAAGAGCGAGCAGAGAGCCACTTCTGGAGCGAAACACTTGTAATTACCGCATGCAAATGAGCGCAACTGCAGTTGCCCTGGGTGCGTGAGCATCGCCTGCTTCATTTGGAAACAGTTCAGTAGTCAGAAGCGAACTATAAGGTTCTCATTATGCAATTAGGGCTTTAGTGAAAGACTCATTAATCTGAAATGCAATTAGTCGGGCTGTTGCCGCACTGAGTTCAAAAGTGATTTTGCTGGGTGATGACTTTGCTGTTCACGTAGCGTTGGGTGAGTTATCTCCCAATATCTCTTTGATAGGATCTTCTAATTTCAGGCTTCCAGAGCCTCTGTTTGGAATGATACAAACACGAAAAGAACGAGGATTTAGTTCATTTAAACTGTCAGCTGCTTTCTTACATCTGAATTTCCTGTTTCTACTAATATCTGCTATTTGTTCCTGTGGGGAAGATTTGTATCTAGTGCTTAGAAACAGGAGCTGATGGAATGGCACTCGGATATCACAGTAAACATTATTTCTACATAATGTGCAACCAATTGGGTCTCTTGGGTTCAGTTATCAACTCCATGAGTGGCTCTTTGCATGACCTTCAACAAGACCAGACCAGCTATGTTATTGGCATGGTAAGATTGGGGAATGAGTGGAATTCTCAGCACGATCACTGCATAAGGCATTAAACCCCAAAAACTGGGTTACAGAGGTGATAGAGACCAGCTAGATCGTAACGATTTAGGAATTATCTTCTGGTTCATAGTGTTGTGGAAGTAAATCATTCAGCACAGGTCCTTCAGGAGTCCTTTTTGTGAAGCTGAAACTGCACAAAATCTCCCTATTGCACTCTAAGGCCTTTCCTGCAAGAGGAAAATGAGGCTTCCCATTACTTCTGTCCCGTTTCTTCCACAAATAGCTGCTGTGCTGGCTCGCTGCCCAAGTTAGGTTTCACCTACTTTGCTCACAGGTAAACCAGACATTTTAATACGTCCCAAATCTGCTGGGTAAAAGGTGATTTGAGAACATAAGAGAAAAGGTTCTTAAAGAGCTACAGCTTCACCTGCATGAAATATTTTGTCTCTGAAAGACTTGCGATTCAGCAGCAGCAAAGTGTTCCCTGGACGAATTTCAGCCATGAAGAATTGCCCTTGACACACACAAACAAAGCATCAGAAAGTGTAGGAATGTTACAAATAAACCACTCCTTGGTGAGAAACCTCCTGAAGTTATATTTACGCTCTGGATAAAGAAAACGCTTGGCTTCCAAACAGAACGTTTTATGTTAGAACAGACAAAATGTTCCGCTTACCCCAAAGTTTATTTTTTCCAACTTCTTGATTGCCCAAAAAAAAAAGCTGCAGATTTGAATTTCAAGTTGACCCAAAGCAATTTTCTGTTGGTTTATTTGTTTGTTTGCAATTGCCAACAAAGGAAAAAATCAATTCTTTACACTCTTCTACCTAGGATGTGCCTACCTCAAGTGTGTAATAAACGCTTTGCTTGCCAGACCCCTCTGCAAAGGGTACATGATGTGAATCTCACTGGTGAGGCTGAAGAAGCCAGAAGCTGCAGCTGGTCAGGATGAGACCTCATCTGGAAGTCACCATCCCCTACTTGTTCTCCTGAAACTGCCCTCAGTTTTCCGTTCAAATACAAATATTTCCATTCAAATAATACTTCACATTCAGCCAGAACTACAATAATCTTCATGTATCAAAACCCTCACTCCCATCGCTGATAATGACTTGTAGAGAGGATGCTTGAGGGGTGTGTGTACATACAGGTTAGGTGTATAGAAATGCTAATATCTCCCTCCCTTGACATCTTCATCTCAAAGACTTCCTGAGATGGAAGATGTGGAGGTCGCAGGGGTCAGTGCAAAATAAAGTAGGGCAGGTTTGATCACCTTCAGCAGAGGTTTAATTCATCTCCTTGATTCTGCACTGAAGCATCAGGAAAATGCACACATCTCTGTCAGCAATGCTTGTGGTTTCCCATAACTGAGAGTAGTAAAAAGCAACCTAGGGCAGTCATTTTTTATCTCTTTTCAGTTCAGAACACAAATATATATGCCCTTATCCTCTCTTAGATGTCTACACAGGTACTCAAGCCATTGCCCTACCCGGTTGGGTAGGGCACCTTGGGTGGAGGGATCTCCCCCAGCTGTGGAGCTGGGATTCAACTGAGGAGCCATTACCAGTGCTGGTCTGGAGCAGATCTCCACTGACTGCAAAGGGAGTCCACAACTGGGAGGTTTCATGTGCTGTAACAACCAACCAAAGCTGTTTCTCTCAAATGAGCTCCAGCCACAAGCAATGAGGAGACCTGTAGCCTCAAAGCCCAGTAAATCCTCTTTCCTCTCCTAATCTGCTTTTATGTTTGGTTAGCTCTTTGATTTGAAGGCTTCAGGGGTTTTCAGCATGTTGAATACAAGTAGGAAAGGAAGAAATTCAGGATTCTAGGCAGAAAAGCCCACCTTTTGTTAAACCAGCCCAAGATCTCTACAGTCTCCCAACTGGCACAAGCTTTGCTTTACACCACCATGTCCCCAGGGTAGTTTTGACAGCTTTCAGGCATACAGTTCTACCTGTGACTTCCCCTTTCCAAGCAAAGCTTGGAAACGTGGGTTTGTCCAGTGCCAGCCATATCTGCAGCTGGAATGCTGTATGCTCAAACAGGATGGCACATCCCTGTCCAGAACTTCAATCACCTGAAATACCAGTACGTGATGGCAGCTAAGCAGCTAAGATGAGGAATTAGCCTTCTCCTCCTTCTCATGTGGCTGCTTTGAGATGGGTTGAGTGACTCCTTGGAGGTGCTGGGCTGTGCAGAGGGAGCTTGTTGAACCCCAGTCGGTGGCTGAACCCCAACAGCTGTGGCTGTGCTACAAAACACCTCAAATAGCTCCAGTGCTTTGCCCTGACATCACTTTGAGTAAAGCTTTCTCAGGACACATCTGTCCTGCCCTGACCTTGCCAGAGGCCAGAGCTGTCCTGGATTGTCCCCTCCAATGCTGGGCTCACATACTGGCCCTGCTCAGTGAGCAGATCGCCCATGCCACCAGCTGCAGCATCCTGCATCCATCCCACATCTCTGCTGTCTGCAGGCTCTGCCCAAGGGGACAAACCTGTTGCGATTGGACTTAACAAGCTCTCCCCTAAGATCTTGGGCCACCCCTTGGAACAATCTCTCTTCCATATTTCCATTATCAAGCAGCTGCAGCTGGGCCTTGAAGAGAGGTTATTTCATGTCGTATTATTTCAATAGCACCTTGAAGCTACAAGAAGATTGAAATCGCCTTTATGTTTTCTCCCCAAATGTCAGGCACTTCAGTGCATACCCATGGTGTGGCTGTGACCTCTCAGCTCAGTGCTTTCCAGAGAAAGCAGATGTGATTTAAAGGTCAGCACAGGACTACAATTGCCAGGTAGAGTTCACAGTGTGAAAGCTGTTCCTGCAGAGAGATGAGAATTGATTATCGGCTTCCTAAAGCTGCCTGGTACATCAGCATCGTCTCCTGGAAGATGGGGGGCTTTGCCGTAGCATGAAGCTGCAGAGTAAAAGGTCAGTAGTGGAAAGGCCAAGACGTCTCTCTTCTGACATACGTCCTAAACTGATGGTGAGCACAAAGACAGAAGCAGGGTTACAGCATCTTCTGGAGCACTCAATACCATGTGTCCAAGCAGGGGTCACCCGCCGCCCTCATACACTGCCCATAGGCTTTCTGCAGGGAGGGGATGATGAGCTGCTGCTCTAGGAACTGCAGCAATACAGATGTTAGCTTTGATAATACCCATGACATGAAATAGGAACAGCCCCAGCTAGTTGCAAAGAGCAAGGACCGAGTAGATTGAGTCATCCCCCAAGATCTCCAGTGCTCCCTGCTCTCCCATCTCCATGTCACTGTGTCTCTTGCAGAGACACATCCCTGCCTGCTGGAGCCACGTGCTGGGAGAGGACCTCTCGCTTTATCTTCTGTACTAAGCTTTTGACCCTCTGTATTGTGCAAATGTGATCTGCAAGCATCCTCCAAGGTTCAGAAGCCAAATGAGAAAGAAATTAATGTTTGCATATACATGAGCACATCCGATGATAGCATTGTAATGTTTGGCCAGTAGCACTACCCAGGGGGAAAGGGAGATGACTTATGAACTTGTGAGTCTTGTGTTTGGCTTTACCATGTCTGGATCATTTGCAGTTGCTTATGGAAGGTGATTTTTAGCGTGAGCTAATTGAGCATTCATTGACTCGTTATTAAACAGTCTTCTCATTTTGTGCTCCTTCCAATCTCTCCACCTATGGATAATGTTCTTCAGCTTTCCCTAGAGACGCTTTGCCCTTTCTAAATGGCAGGTTTGCTCTTGCTTCTTAAAATCAATGTCATTTTTGCTTTGCAAATGTCCTTTTTTGCTTTTAGTGCTTTCCACCTTCCAACCCAGGAGCTTTGCCCATGCTATATCCAGTGGAGACACTACGTGTAGCACTGACTGGGGGCAATGACAATGTAGGGTTTCTTCCTTGCTGAGGACAATACAGAATTGCCTATTGCCACCTCTTGGTAGGAATACAGAACGGCAAGTGACTCCTGTACCCTCGGAAAAGACAAGGATGTGATTTGGAGACATCCCATGAATGGGATTCTCTATTTCCCTCCACCTCAGAGACGGCAGCATGACAGCAATGAGATCCAGCAGTGCATTCCAAGGCATTGCTGTCCTTGGGTGTAGAGAAGTCCACAACTTTGGTGTCTGAAGGTCTCCAGTGGTGTCCACAGAGCCATGTTGTTGGACTCCATGAACTTAAAGGTCTTTTCCAACCTGAATGATTCTATGATTCAGTGTACCACTGGCATTCACCATCATGTGTCCACTGCATGCTGAAAGCCCCCAGCCCTCTTCTTAGGGGCTTCCTCAGCACCGTTTGCCTCAAGGCTTGAAGTAGTGCTGAGGGACCAGAGAACAAGGTGAAGGTTTAGTTGCATTTATCAGCCTAAATGAATTCACCTTTCTGTTAAAGCTGCCAAAGCACTGAACTAAACCTTCCCCCTAAACATCCCCCATGGATATCTGTGAATGAATAGATCATGCACTATGGATGAGAGAGGGAAGAAAGAGCTGTGTGTGCATGTGGGCGCCTGGTTGTATACCTGTGCAAGCAAGGGGTGAGTCAATGGAGAGGGAAATTCCTTCCTTATAGTACTCACTGTGTGGCCAGTCCTGTGGCTAAGGGTGAAGGAATAAAGGGAGCACAGGGAATATATTTGTCTCTACCAGTGAAGTGGTACCTTCTGTTTTCAGCCCTCAGGGAATGGTACATGATAATAGACAGTAACTCCCAAGGAAACACTCCTTTTACCTCTTTTTCTTGCTTTAAGCATAAAAAGTCGGACTACAAACATCCGGGCTGTGTCTCCAGCTGCATCTTGGGGTTTCTAGCAGGAAATCCAAGGGGGATCTCTGCCCGTGTGCACAGTCAGGGCTTGCTCTGGCTGCAGCATCATTACCAGTAGCCAAATCCTCCCCAGCTTTATCTCCACCAGCTTCAAGCTAGAGCTTCTGTGTCTAGTGCTTCGTAAGCCCTGACAATACAGCTGCTCCTGAGCTTGGGAATGTCATCAATTTCAAAGATTTCCATGGTTTTACAGGGCTTTAAAACGGCAATGTGTCAGACCTGAGGAAAAAAGGGGGGGGAAACGTGTCTTTGAAAATCACATTCCCCCACTCTGAGTCAGATCAGCCAAACGCTATTGGTAAGGACTTGTATTGAATATGATTACAGGGAGTCTTGGCTAACACGCTTCAAATTAAGTATTTCAGGCTCAACAAATTGGCTTCTCCTCTGACCAGCTCTATCCTCACCTTCAGGCTAGGAACTTTCCAGCGTAAACCATGGAGATCCTGCCTGCTGGGTAAAATCAGGGGCGGCAGTTTTGGGGCTGTTAGAATTCCTTCATTAGAACAACAAGTGAATTGACATCCAAAATGGACCCTTGCCCAGACAAAGTAAATTCATTTGTAAAGATGAATGACCATTTGCAGGCGATTTGTTGCTGCCTTCCCTGCAGCCCAGTGAGGGTAATGTTCTTGTTCTGCCTCTCAGGACACACAGAAACACACAGCAGCTATGCTTGATTTTTATTTAAGAAGACATTTTATTTCAGGTTATGTAGAGAGTAAACCAGCATTAGCAGTTTCCCATGCTTGGTTTTACAGAGAAAACATATTTCTCAGGGACTTTGAAACTTTGTTCCCTCTTCCTTGTCTATATGGGTTATACGTGTGTGTTCCCCCTGCATCAGAGACCCCGTTCTCTCTTTCTCTCTATATATTTCTGATTCCTCTACCATTCTGGGTCTGATTCTTTGCAGGTTCTTTAACTGTCAGATTTAGTCAGATTTAGCATCCGTGAGTGACTTTTGAACTCCTCCTCCCTCTCCAGGAGCAGTACCACAACCCTCTCTATCAGCTTTGCTCTTTGTGGGTGCTTTGGTAGTGGCATTTCTTTATGGATGAGAGAGAGCTTCAAGGAAAAGTAGCAATTCTTCCTGTGAGTCTAGGGGAGATTTCCTTCAGTATCATTCCTGGGAGGTTCTTGTGCTCCTTAGTCAGCTAAGCAGGACTCAGTAGCCCTCACATAGGTGTTTGACACCACTGTGGATGTCCAGAGGCTGTTTCAGACCTCTCCTGGCCTGCAGCATCAGTAGGTCCTGCTTGTGATCAGGCATTCACATGCCTGGGATGCCTTAGAGTGTGCTGAACATCACTAGGTACCACATTTGGCAGGTGAAGCCCACCTTGTCCATCTACAAGCCTCATAGATGGACGTCCATGCACACAGCCTCACTCTTACTCAAGCAAGAGCTCAGCCGAGCTGCAGGAATACCAGCAATTGTCCTTTGTTTTCTGATCCTTCCCAGCCCTTGTCAGGGTGTGAAAACATCCAGACAAAATGACAGAATATCAATTCTTATTGGTGGGGGGGGACCGAAAAACCAAGAAAAGGACAAATCCTCTGAGGATGAAGCCATCTCTGGGTAATGCCAATTACGAGATCTACTAAGCACTTACAGCATCCTTCTGACGTGCTGCTGGTCGTCTCAGCAGTGACTCCAGTAATTCCTCATGGTGGTTTTTGGAGGCTGTCTCTCTGCTCTGAGCTGAAACATCTCTAACTCCAGTTCCCCTGGGCTTCCTGGCAGGTATCACCCAGCCTGTGAATGTAATGGAAAGGATGAGGGACATTTTCCAACAGTTGTGCTGGAGAGGATGGCACGAGATGCTCATTGTGAATGCTTAATTGGAACAAGCAGCTCCAGCCTTGCCCACCAAAGGACTTTGCTCACTGTGGTGGAGTTCATTAGCAGCAGACAGGGAGATAATAGCTGTTCCCTCCGCAAACAGCGAGAAATGTCACTTTGATGAAGGTGTGTAACCATGGGCACAGTGGGCCAGGATCAGTGTCTCTGCTGTGCTTTTGGCGGTGTAACTCTTCAGTGCATCTCACCTTTCTCATTGGCTTTAAATGAGTCCTAAACCCACCCAGAGAAGTTGATAATGAGTAGCAATAGAGCCGGGGAACCCAAACTGAAAGCATCAACAAAGTGATAGAGGTAGGCTGGAAAGCAAAGCATCCCCTGTCCCTTCTTTCAGCCACTGCATCCCAGTTCTGCATGCAACTGTTCCTGCTTGGGACACCATCGATCCAATGCATCCACCAGGCACACTGCCCCAGGCTGGTACTGCAAGAACAGGACATGAAAATGGAGCCAAGTCCTGAGGTTCAGTGTAATATTTACTAGAAGTCTCTCTATTCCTGGACTTCTCCCAAGTCATTTGGGGGTTGGAACTGGATGATCTTAAGGCCCTTTCCAACTCTAACTGTTCTATGATTCAATACTCATCATTTCCAGACTCGTTTCTGCTGTGATCTTGTCACTATGTACCAGGCTGCCCTGTGAATGAGCTGGCTTCAGATCTGCAGGGTTTGGGCAGGCAGTGAGGAGGATGGATCACTTCCTGGCTTGAAGACTCCAGACATTCTGGATCTGGAGTCTTCACTTTTTCCTACTCCCCAGTTAAAGTAGAGTGACCCTGACTCTGCAGGTCTGTATTGTCTATGTGATAGCACACACTTGCCAATAGCGCTACTCTTCTTGCTGGCTTGAGCATCCACATTTATGACCAATTGTTTATGGAAAGTCCTTAGTCCTTTCTCTTGGTCAGGGCACGATTCACCTCAAACCTCATCACTCTTTTCCTGGCAGAGCTCCCCAAGGAACAGCTCAAAGAGAAACGCAGAGTAAAGAGGGCACAAAGACATTTTTGCTGCTGATATATTGCCAGCCTTCCTCTTGCAAAGAAGTTTATGATAAATATTACAGGGAAATGAAAGTCCCATTAAAGATCTGACATATATTGAACAAATCAAATACATTCTGCTTCTCTGCATGTCGAATAGAAGGAGGACTGACCTTCTCCTAGCTCCTTCCTTGCTGATATGCTGCATGCTTATTAAGTGTTTAAATATTGTCTTTATAAGGAGATACGTCTGCCTGTGGTACCTCTGCTTGTGCCTTGAATTCTGGTTTTGATTACAATGGCTATTTTTAGCCCGGGCTCATGGCCTGGTGAGTTCCCATTATAGACATGAGATGTGGAAGGCCCTTGACTCAGGCTGTCTTGAAATGAGGGCATCCAAGACGCTGTCAGCCGCGCTCCCTAATTACACGAGCACAGCGTGGTGTAAACTCATTTATCATTGCTTGCTTTAGAACAGCATCCAGAGACACTGCCTGAGTCAAATACACCCCCACACACCCCAGCACAACACAGAGAAGGGCACAAACAGATGCGGAGTGCATTCAGTGGCTAAAAAATAAACGCAGGTAAGAGTGGGAATCAAGAGAAAGTCCTAAAATGGGGGAAAGCAGCTCTTTTCCTATGTGCTGCATGGCAGTAGCATCCTGATGGACTTAAAGAAGAGTGTTCCTCCAGGTTTGAGCATGTCTTTTACATGACATTTTGAAAAGGCCAAAAGGTTTCATCATGGAAACGTAGACAGGTCATTTGGGGTACACAATTGCACGTGGGCAAGTCACCATGGTCTCCTGGAGCAGGTACACAGTCAGAGCTGTACGCATTGTGGAGGCAGGATGTGTGTCCTACCATCACATCTGTGGATCCATGGATGTCTTGTTGGGAGACAAGAGCAGGTCACCTGGAGCCACCTACTCTGATAATGCCTCAAGGAAAGTGCCTTGACTCAAGGGAGAGTATTTTATTGTTGGAGCAAAACTGACTGACATGAATTCACCTTTGTGTCACCAAGTCACCATCATTACCAAAGGAAGTCTCAACCAAACCTTCTTACCCAGCTGAGATACAATAGGTGCAATAATCCAGCTTTAAACCTTCAGTGTTATCAAAAAGAGGCATTCCTATAAATCCTGCTTCCAGAAATACTGGTCCCCTAACAGCTAACCAGGAATTGAAATGCTTCTCACTGGAGGTTGGTAAATACTTTGTCCCCTGGGGTGTAGATCCATTAGAGGAGGGCTTTTTTCTCCCATTAGCCCCTCAAGACCAGCAGGTTGATGAGTCCTCTGAAGATCCTACATCCTTAATATGATGCTTAAGTGAGATGGAGATTTGCAAGGGAACATCTGGGAGGTGGGAGTCTGACATCTGGGAGTCTGTCCTTACCTCCTGAGGCTGGTCATCCAAAAGGCTTGAGTCAAAACACTTACGACACCTGAAAATTAAAGACATTGATGTGGTGTCTGCATGGGCCGGATGGGAAAGCAGCTCTTTTTCCATGTCAAATTAAGCCTCTCTAATCCCAAATCCATAAAACAGGACACCCTCGGGTTGCAGTTGAGTTTTCTTCAACATCACTTCTCAGGACAGAGCTGCTTTTCCAACGCGGCTGTTTCTAACACATCAGCAACAAGCCTAAAAACATGTGATTAAAAGAAAAACGCACAACCCTGGTGTTAAATTAGTATGGACTACCTTATCATTAATTTGAGATTAATGGGAACAACTGAGTTAAGATTCTGTAATGATAATTAGCAAGCAAATTACAATAAAAGAGAAGGGAGCAACTAAAAGTAATTATAGTGTACATACAATAAGATCCTGCACCGCCTAGCAAAATAACACATGTGTAGTGAGATAACTACACTGCCTTCAACCTGCATGGAACAGCACAAGCAGCAGGGTAAGAACAACCTGGAGGCTCCTCCAGCATCACTGCAGGGCGTGCATCTGATCTTGGTATGCCTTGTGCTGTTAAATAGAAACCTGAGTATGGTATATACAGGACAGAGCTGCAAACCAGGAAAGATAAGACTTTCATTACAGCTCCAAAGTGAAATGCTTCAGATACAGGGCATAGAAGGTACACTTTATGCTCCTCATTCATCACTTCCACTCTTCACCTCTCATGTGAGTTGTGATACTGTCTTTATTTTTCACGCTGCTTTCAGGAAGCCTTCTGCCTGCACCAGGCATGGACAGAGCCCGCTTAAAGAGAGCAGTTTTCCTAGCACATCCCTATCTTTATGCTCAGTGCTGGTTCTCAGGCCTTACGTGCTTATTAGCCGGGGGAAAAAGACAGTTATTGTTATCTGCTGAGGTTTATCTACAGTTCTCACCGTGATCATGTTGAGCATTTCACAAACACAAGGGAATTTTCTGCAAGGAGAGGACATGCTTACCGTGTAATGGATAATGGGAAGACAGGGAGCAGTTCAGAGCAATCTGAGATTCTTAGCCCTGGATTTTGGGACAGTTTTATGTCACGTTGCAGGATGGATATTCACTCACCCCTGCGTTTGTCACAGCCATCTGACTTCTGCAGTCCCTGCTTCGATCCTTGCACTGTCACAACTCTTTTCTGGTTTGATGTATGGGCAGCACCCACCACCGAGAGGTCCGTGTCGTCCAGTGAGATCTTGAGCTGCTTCTACAATACAAACAAACCAGTAACTTACAGAGACTGAGTAATTCATGAAGCTCCAAACCAGCTTGGAGGGTAAAGGAGGGTTGGAGTGATCAAGTGGCTCAGCCACTGGCTAGGGATGAGGAAAGCCTGGTGATGCACCAGCTGGACTCACACAGGGGTCTTGAACAAGCATCTTCATCTCTTTTGGCTCTTTCCAGTCATGGAACCACCCTCTTGGTGCCTTCCTCTTCTTGCCAAATCTCAACAGAGCCCCACAGCCTGGGGAAGGGGTGGCCTGGCCCCATCCTGACGGTGGGACACCAGGGAGGGCAGCACAGCTCCCATCACCCCCCTGGTACGAGCGGTGCTGGGTCTCCTTCTCCCCTCGCGCGGCGTCACAAGATGACAAAGCATCAAACGGGACTCAGATTTGCAAATTACAACTTTGGGTGCAGCTGAGCGGAGCTTTGACAAATGAGTAAGTGGCTGATGTTAGAGCACAGGTCATTTGTCAGGAGGGAAGCTTCCCCCCCCCCTCCCCTTGAGCTTTTTATGTATGTATTTTTTGTTCTAGCATTTCAGAGCTCTGATTCATCAACGCAGACCACTTGAGGTACAGACAACAATGAGGGCTGCATTTTAACTAGGCAAACAGAGCTGGTTTCGGAGTGGCCTCTTTGGGGAGGTTAATATTATAAATGCATCTTAAATGTCTAATACATAATCAAATGCCATAAAAATGGAAATGTTATGAGTACTGAAGCCTAAAGAACAAAAATCATTGCTCATTGCTCTTGCCACCAAAGAATTCAGCTGTGAATACAAGTTGCAAACTTGCCTGGAGTCAGATTCCTGGAAATATCATGATGGAGTGAAAAGAAAGGAAAAAAGAACAGGCCATGCTTACTTTTATCCAGGTTTTAGAACTGCTGTTAAGAGCAGAGTGAAGCCTCCGTTCGATCACAGACCCCACAGGCTTTTATTATCAATGGTTACAAGGGTTGCAAGGTTTCTCCTAGGTCCAGCTTCTCTCCAGGTCTTTGCAAACAGCACCACCAGCTGCTTCCCTGTCCATAGGATGCCCTTCCATGTGGGAAAAGGGTTTGCATCCACCAGGAGTAATGCCAATCCCACCAAGGGGAAGGATATCTGTTTAGTGTATGCATAAGTAATGACCTGTCTAGAAAGTGCATGACAGAGGATAATAACCATTAGGTGAATGCATGATATAGAATCATAGAATCATTTAAGTTGGATAAGACCTTCAAGATCATCAAGTCCCAACCATTAACCCAGCACTGACAAGCCCGTCACTAAACCATGTCACTACGCCTTTTAAGTACCTGCATGGTTGGCGACTCCATTACCGCCCTGGGCAGCCTGTTCCAGTGCTTGACAACCCTTTTGGTGAACATAATGGATAAGGAGCTGATACACCTATAGAAAGGAGAGCTGCAGCTTGGATAATTGAGTTCCAAGCCGATGGACAAGAGTTTTCCTTGCCTGCTGGGTCGTTGCCTCCTGATCAATGGCTCGGTTACTCTTGCTGCCTGCTCTCCTGCCCTAATAAAGAATCATAAGTGATGGACTGAACATTGACAGGGCTCTGCAGCACTGCTGGCAGGGACCAGCCTTCTGATGACCCATCTTTTGCCATCTGAGCCTGTCCCAGAGGGGTAGTGTGGTACCTGAAATGTCCATACACCACCCGCCACGGATCTTCTATGACTATTAACCATAGAACATTGGTCAGTCCCCAGGAGCCCTACAGGGCACTCACACTTTAAAGGCAATGGGTTATTTAGGCACTGGCCATTGTAAAAACATTTCTGGAACACAGGATTTTCCATCATAAGTGGGATTCAGCAATGCAATACCAAGACTTGCCAACTGAAGATATTTGGATTAAATTCCAAATGTCATTCATCAAACTAAAGTGGCTTGTAGGGAAAGGCTAGAGCTGACAGCTATCCCAGCCCAAAGGCAGCTGGAGCAGAGAGGAGAGGCAGTAATGGAGCTCACAGTTATTTCAGTGCCCCTTTGCCATTTTCGGAGGAGAAAGTTGCAGTCTGAAGTGCTCATTTTAATTATTTTTATTTTATTTAAATGAACCCAGTGATATTTGGGAAGGAAAAAAGGCTGAATTTCAAAATTCAAACCAAACACATCGATCACAGCATCTCAGCCTGGTTTGGGTTGGAAGGGACCTTAAAGCTCCTCCAGTTCCAACCCCTGCCACAGGCAGGGACCCCTTCCACTGGAGCAGCTTGCTCCAAGCCCCTGTGTCCAACCTGGCCTTGAACACTGCCAGGGATGGGGCAGCCACAGCTTCTCTGGGCACCCTGTGCCAGCGCCTCAGCACCCTCACAGGGAAGAGCTTCTGCCTTAGATCTAACCTGAACTTCCCGTTTCAGTCTGAACCCATCACCCCTTGTCCTATCACTGCAGTCCCTGATGAAGAGCCCCTCTCCTGCATCCTTGTAGCCACCTTCCTGACCCACAGCTTCATCCATCCAGAAGCATAAAGCCTCATAACCTTCCCTATCCCACCAGAGCTGCTCCAGTGCTGTCTTCCCCACCACCATTCCCCCTTCTGCCTCCAGCAGACACCTCCCTTGGGCAAAGCCATCAGCAAAGGTGATTTATGGGCTCCATCTTCAGAAGTTCGCTGCTGCCAAAGCCTGCAGAGCAGTGCTCCCACCCAGCAGCACTCTTCAGCTCTCCTCTCATGCATGCAGCAAGCTTTGAGAGAATAACAACCAGGAGACAGCCTCAAGTGCTAAAGGAGACGAGTCAATCCTGACTTACTGTTATTATCTCCTAATAGTTTACACTGTGTTATTCTATAATTACTCAGTGAATCACCCTGACAGTTTGCATGTTTGCTGTTCCTCGGAGTTACTCCCATGCCTGCCTCTGAAGGCATCATTACTCTTGCTTGCAGAGGTGATGCCCTGATGGGTTGTGGCGTGCAGCTATCCCGCTGCCAGGCCACTCCAGGAGAGCACAGGGACACTCTTTGCTTGGGTTTAGTAACGCTTTCTCATCTCTGTAAATAATTCCTTGCTAATTACGCTCCGACTGGCTGGTACTTGTTGTACAGCCCCATGAATAATAGAGCGGGGAGTAAATCCTTGTTTTAATAAGGCCAAGAAATATCTAATTCAACCACCGCGCACTGAATTAAACAGGCCTTTACCAAAGTGGCTGAGGGAGCTGAGCTCCATCTCCTGCCGAGATTGCTTTGTCACTGTCTTTCTTCAGGCCACCGATGTTTGTATCGTGCCAATGCTGGTGCCACCTCCACAGCTTTGCTCTGGGAGTCCATCAAGTCCTGCAGTGATGGTGGCTGAAATAAAGGGCTGTTTCTCTGAGCTGCTCTAAAAGCCCTGCTCATGATGATAAAACGGGCGTCATAGAGAAACTCCTCTTTCTGAGCCTCCCTCTCCCATATTTCAGCAGCTGGATATCTCCCATATTCAACATCTGGCTCACGTTCCAGCCAAACTGGGGTTTTCCATGGAGGGCAGAGGGCAGCTATGGGCAGCACTTAGCTTTGTGTTCAGCTTCATGTATTAGGCAGAAGGTTGGACACAGGGGCTTGGAGCAAGCTGCTCTAGTGGAAGGTGTCCCTGCCTGTGGCAGGGGTTGGAGCTGGAGGAGCTTTAAGGCCCCTTCCAACCCAAACCAGGCTGGGATACTGTGTTTGTATTGCAACTGCTGGTTTTCCTGCTACAGTTCCCTAGCTCTTACCTTACCACGTCCTAAGAGATGCTACATGACTGCCCTCATCCAGACCTCACCTGCTCCAGCTCTGGAGTTGTGTGATGGACACGCACTAAGAGGGCTGGTATTCTGCTGCATCCCCGGGCTCCTGCTCTGCACTGATGCCTGGAGAAGCTGATAGCAAACACGTCTGGGGGACATGGGTGCAAAGCCTTGGTTTTGCCCATCCCTGGTGTGATGTCACCCATTGTGTCACCACTACTCAATTCTCATCAGCAGCATTTCTTCTTTCATTGTGACTTTTCCTATGTGCCAGGTGAACACCCCTTTTCCACTGGGCTTAACCTCCTTGCCTCAACAGAGGGCTTTGCTGTGGTTGTTAAACAGCTCAATTAGAATGACCCAGCAGCACCCTGCTAATTGCATGGCCTTCTCTTGGCTAGTTGTGCCTGCTCTGAGGTAGCACATTTGGCCTCAGCATCCCCAAGCTTCTCTCCCCTCTGCATTTGGGTTGACAGCTCCCTGCCTTTTCCAAAGGCATCAGTGGCCAAAGCTCTGGCCTGGCCAGTTCCCATGGTCACAGCAGCACCAAGTCCAGGCAGCCCAGCTTCCCAGCAAAGCTGCAAGCTGGTCCTGCTCAGGCCATGCCCAAAGCTGCAGCCACCTCTCACTATTGGCTTTTGTTCAGTGCCCCGGTCTCCAAAACTTGACCTTGATGGATGCAAACATCGGTGCCACCAACAGCACACAGACTTCCTTATGGTAAGGAGGCAGGTTAAAAATGCTCATCGCAAAAGGAGAGAGATGATGCTGTCTATGGAAGTGACTCAGCAACTCCAATCTCACAGGAAACTCCATCAGCTGGCGAGCCTCTAAAATCAGGGCATTGCTGGGGGTGTTTCATAGAATCATAGAATAGTTTGGGTTGGAAAGGACCTTAAGATCATCCAGTTCCAACCCCCCTGCCATGGGCAGGGACACCCCACACTAAACCATGGCACCCAAGGCCTCATCCAACCTGGCCTTGAACACTGCCAAGGATGGAGCATTCACAACTTCCCTGGGCAACCCATTCCAGTGCCTCACCACCCTCACAGTAAAGAATTTCTTCCTTAGATCCAATCTGAACTTCCCCTGTTTCAGTCTGAACCCGTTACCCCTTGTCCTGTCACTGCAGTCCCTGATGAAGAGTCCATCCCCAGCATCCTTGTAGCCCCCTTTCAGACACTGGAAGCTGCTCTGAGGTCTCCACGCAGCTTCTCTTCTCCAGCCTGAACAGCCCCAACTGTTTCAGTCTAGATCAGTAGAGCTGGCTGTTAACATCACCACCAGCCCCCAGTTGGACTCTTAAATTTAACCACTTTGTGGCTCATCCCCTTTTCCATGGAGCTCTGGCTGCTCCCAGGCAGGGCAGGGCATCCCACTGATCATTTCAGAGCGGTCTGATCTCAACACCATCCTCCCCATTCAATCCCACTGTCAAAACCAGTTCCTATTCCTTTGCGAGCACCACCTTGTCTAAAGCTCTGCAGCTCTGTGAGCCTGCAGCCGGTTTTATTAGCTGAGAAATCAGTGCATGGTGCGAAGGGGCTCGCTTTCAAGCAAGATGAAATATTCTGGTATTTGATCTTGGTGTTTTATTTCCCGGTGACAGAGCAGTCTCTCACCCCAGTGCGGATCAGGGAATACCAATCCAGCCCATGCCAGCCCTGGTCCTCAGCAGGGGTTTCGCGTTGAAAGCAGCACGCACACAAATGTATTCCAGTTACATGGAAGTTTGCATTTTAGGAGACTTCAATCTGTTCATTTAAAATGTTTAAACTAGAAAGTGCTTGTGAAGATAATGATTATTTATGACCACGTGTCACACGTTCTTCAAGTACTGGGGCTCTAACCAAACACCAGGCAAACAGGAGAATGACAAAGAGTCTGAGCATAAAGGAAATCTTTGATTTCGATCTGTCTTATTTCCAGCTCCAGCCTCTTGGGGCTAAGCAGCAAACTGAGAGCCACTGCGCTGACAGCACACATGTGTCAGTGGGAGAAGCGGCTCCAGGAGATGCCTGCTCCCAGCAGCCCTGCCAAAGGACTGATCCTGAATGCCAGCCCCATATAGAATCACAGCATCACCGAATTAACTCGGTTGGAAAAGCCCTTTAAGCTCATCCAGTCCAACCATTCCCAGCACTGCCAAGGCCATCACTAACCCATGACATTGAGGGCCATGTGTGAACACTCACAGGGACGGTGACTGCAGCCCTGCCCTGGGCAGCCTGTTCCAATGCCTGAGCACCCTTTGGGGAAGGAATTGTTCCTCAGCTCCATCCAAACCTGCCCTGGTGCAGCTTGAGGCCGGTTCCTCTTGTCCCATCCCTTGTTCCTTGGGAACAGAGCCCAGCCCCTCCTGGCTCCATCCTCCTCTCAGGCAGTTGCAGGGAGCGATCAGGTCCCCCCTGAGCCTTCTCTTCTCCAGACTGAACCCCCCAGGTCCCTCAGCCCTTCCCCATCACACTGTGCTCCAGGCCCTGCACCAGCTCCAGTGCCCTTCTCTGGCCCCACTCCAGCCCCTCAATGTCTCTGTTGCAGTGAGGGGCCCAGAGCTGAACACAGGACTCGAGGTGCAGCCTCACCAGTGCCCAGTGCAGGGGCACAGACCCTGCCCTGGCCCTGCTGCCGCACTGACGCTGGTACCTGCCAGGATGCTGGTGGAATTCCTGGCTGCTTGGGCACAAGCTGCTCATGTTCAGCTCCATCAATCAGCACCTCCAACTTTGCAGCCACTCTTCCCCAAGCCACCTCCCTTCCTGGGCCTGTTGGTGGGCTCAAAAAAAGCCATGGGTTTCCCCAGCTTTCAGTGCAAGGTGTAATTAAGAGCTGCTCCCTTGGGCAATCAAGAAATCAGTGATGGAGAGCGGTTCCCGTGAAGGAGCCCAAGCAGCCCCTGCAGTGACAGGGGCTGGGTGTCGCAGTGGGTCTGCATTGCAGAGGGTCACACATGGCAGGAGCGGGGGGGGTGTAGATTGGAGAAGCAGCAGCAATTACAGCCTGAGGTATCGTGGCACATGGACACACAGATGGGATCACCTGAAGTGCTCAGATCCCCCCGACCCAGGCTCCACAAAAGCAAGAATCAGGGCAGTATCCATCCATAGGTGCAAGCACACACGCTTATCCCAGACTGGAAGTAGGTGCTATGTTCACAGCATGGGATGTGGTTTCCCACCCAGCCCTGCCTGCTCCTCTCCATCCCTGGCAATGCCAGTCCTCCTTGTGAAGCCGCCTAAAGCCAGGTTGTAGCTCCTCATTTCCAGCAGGCTGAGCTGCCAAATTACTTGCTAAGGCCAAATGGTCTTGGGGTGCTTGGGGCTGTGCTGAGCTGTGTTTTAGTATCTGCTTTTTAATAGAGTGATTCCTATTATGGTGCTGGGAAAGCAGAAGGGAGTTTCACCATTGGCTCAGCAAGGCCACGGTGTAATCCCTAGCAGCCCAAAGGCAGCATCAGGGCAATCCTCGAGCCCTGTGCACCTCCAAAGAGGGTTCATTTTCACTTATTTAAACACCTGCCCTGTGGTTCACTGGGGTCATCCCTTGGTGTTTCAGGGCTTTGGTTCTCCAGGTCCCACTGCGGGTGGGGAATCGACCATCTCAGCCCATCTGCATCCAGTGAGGCTTTTGCAACTGCCAGAACAGCAAAGGCAGCCGCAAACACAGCATGGATTTACCCAGCCCTCCAGTGCAGCGCAATGGGAAGCAATTAGTGGTTCTCCAGGAATCACATCTCATTTTTGAAAGGTTCATGCCTAGAAAATGCTGAAAGCTAAATATTCACTGAGCGACCCATCTCCACCCATTAAGCACATGCATAACCCTCCTGAACTCAGCACACTCCCCTGGTTTAGCAATAGAGAGAACCCATCTCTTAATCAGGGCCGTGTTGTTTTCTTACCAAACAAGGGAATTTGCTCAGATTATCACCCTTAAAGCGACTCCTGTTTGTAAAACAACCCAGAGATTACAACTCCCAAAGCAAGCACGGAGTGTGTACACAAACCTCCCTGGCAGGAAGCGTGGATGGAACTGGGGCGGCTATGCTGCTGCCTGGATATAGAAGCCCAGAGTTATTCTGGTAGCTGATTCAGTCCCTTTTAAGATGCATGAAGCTGTTACTCATGATAGTAGCTCCGGGCCATGTGCTCATCTGAATCTCAACACCAAGCTCTTGTGGGTGCATTAGGTTTACACCAGCAAGAAAGAATCTGGTCCACGTTTAGAGAAACCTATTGGAGATGAGACAATCCTGGGTTGCACTGAGGCCAATTCACTTAGCTTTAAGCATGTATTACCTTGAAAGTCTCTTTCATACTGCTGGAGAAGTCTAAAGGGACCTGTGTGAGGAGATCCAGCCTTATTAGACAAGGCAGAGGATAGCATCATGCTTCATTTCTGAGCTGCTGCATCCTGCTGCACGGATGCCAGCACTCAGGGAGTCCAAGGACAGACTGGCAGTGCTGTGGCCACAATCCTGACTGCTCTCAGCATGGATGCTGCTGGGAAGTTTGGGCAGCAGTGGCTTTTGCTCAAATCATTACGTGTGTATGTTCATATGGAACCACAGAGTCCCAGGTTGGAAGGGACTCAAGGATGATCCGGTCCAACCTTTCTAGGCAAAGCATGACCTAGCCTAGATGGCCCAGCGCCCTGTCCAGCCAAATCTTAACGGTGTCCAGTGCTGGGGAATCCACCACTTCCCTGGGGAGATTATTCCCATGGCTGACTTTTCTCATTGGAAAAACTTGGTTTTCCTCTTGAGTCCAGTCAGAATCTCCCCAGGAGTAATTTGCGCCCATCACTGCTCCTCTTTTCCATGTGACTCTTGTAAAAAGGGAGTCTTTGTATTCTTTGTGGCCACCTTTTGAATATGATATTTATATAAATATATTTATCATAGAAATATGTTAGATGCTATCAATTGAAAGTACACAATCTTCAGAATGCTTAGAGAGTGTGAGTGATACTGGGTTATTCATAAACTCTCTGATCATGCCTATGTCCATGAATCCCAGTCTGTGGGCAATGCAGGACAGTTGTTGCCCCAAGTGGTGTTGGAAGCTTGTCAGGAGCTGTGATTGCCCTCTGCTCCTTCCCAAGAGGTGACTGAATAATGCAGGTGCCTGTGTGCTCTGCTGCAAGCTAAACCTCAGCCTTTGGGAAGCACCAAACCTGGGTCTCGGCTTCAGAGGTTCAGAGAAGGTCCCTGCACATGCAGTTTGCAGGGCAGAGAAGCAATGTTTCAGTCTGGTTTCACTGAGTTGTCTGTTTTACTGAGCCGAAATCCATTTGCTTTCCAGCAGCCTAATGGGAAGCTGTTGGATTCAGGCATGTCCCACTTTGCAGAGTCTGGAGACTGTCAGGAATGGAATGCAGGACTGTAACAGCAGCTGTATTAAATCAGATTGAGTTTGTCTCCTCCAATATCCTGTCTCTGATAAAAACATACACCTAGAGAGGAGGATGAGAATAAGGACGGAGTGTAACACTGTTCCCCAAAACACTCTGCTAATCTCTACCAGCTTGTGGTTGTTCTCTCGAAGCCAAAGGTGCATTAATAGCCCTCAACTGATTTTTCATCCTGCATAAGTGGCACAGTGCACTATTCTGAGAGCTGGGCTTGTTCAGCCTGGAGAAGAGAAGGCTTCTGGAGGGGAGACCTTAGAGCAGCTCCAGTGCCTGAAGGGGCTACAGGAAACCTGGAGAGGGGCTTGGGACAAGGGCCTGTAGGGACAGGCCAAGGGGAATGGCTTGAACCTGCCAGAGGGGAGACTGAGATGAGCTCTTAGGCAGAAGCTCTTCCCTGTGAGGGTGCTGAGGCGCTGGCCCAGGGTGCCCAGAGAAGCTGTGGCTGCCCCATCCCTGGCAGTGTTCAAGGCCAGGTTGGACACAGGGGCTTGGAGCAAGCTGCTCTAGTGGAAGGGGTCCCTGCCTGTGGCAGGGGTTGGAACTGGATGAGTTTTAAGGTGCCTTCCAACCCAAAGCATTCTCTGTTTCTCTGGTTGTATGATTCCTGGGTGCATCCCAGGCTCTGGGTGCTCTCAGAAGGGATACGAGTTTGTATTCACCAGAGAGGATACTGGTATCCAAACCAACCCTTTGCTAAGCACTGAGGAGCAATAGCACAATATCACAGTAAACTTCCCTGGAGAAGCAAAGGAGGGATTAGCTTGGCAGGGCACCAGGGAGGTTTGTAACCCCCAGACCTGCAGCTGAGGCGGTGGCCGGTTGTCCTGGGTGCATCAGTAGCAGTCATTTTTCTCCTTCTTAGTAGCTGGTGCAGTGCTGTGGTTTTGACTTTCAGCCTGGGAACAGCGCTGATAACACCGATGTTTTCAGTTGTTGCTCAGTAATGTTTGGTCTGACCAAGGACTTTGTGAGTCTCAGCTCTGCCAGGGAGGAGGGGAAGATGGGAGGAAGCAGAGACAGGACACCTGACCCAAACTGACCAAAGAGGTATTCCATACCACAGCACGTCATGCCCGGGATGTAAACTGACAGTTACCTAGAAGGGCTGGTTCACTGCTCGGTCGGGCTGGGTATCGGTCGGCAGGTGGTGAGCGGTTGTATTCTCTTCCCTTGTTATTTCCCTTATCATCATTATTATCGGTCGTAGCAGCAGTGCTTTGTGTTATACCTTAGTTATTGGACTGTTCTTATCTCGACCCATGGGAGTTGCATTCTTTTGATTCTCCTCCACATCCCTCCGGGAGCTGGAGGGAGGAAGAGGGGGGAGTGAGAGAGAGACTGCACGGTACTGAATTACTGGCTGGGCTTAAACCATGACACCGATGCCAATACCTCCCCAAAGAATGGATTGCACCCCAGCACTGATTTGCTGCCCAAAAGCTGGGTTTTGCACAAGAGTTTGTGGAGAATGATGTCCCAGGCCAGGCTTCCCAAGCACAAGATGCCAGTTTTCCCTTTAAGTTGCCTTTAAGAGCAATATTTTGAATCATTCCTTCTTTTTCTAAGGTCAGCATCAGGTATTTCCAATTATCACCAAGAAGCGCCACATTATTTCATCTGGAAGGGCAGGAGAAAACAAATTGGAAATGCTGATTATTTGTCTTGTGCAATTATTCTGGGAACAGTTCCCTGGGGCCTTACTGCATAATGTGATGTCAGTGAAAGAAACCCTATTGTCATGAAAAACACCCACCAAGAGGAACACAGTCAAGGTATTTTACTGTCCACATGGAAATGTCTCCTCTCAGGCCCTTTCTGTCCACCTCAGAGACCTGATAAACCAAATGTGTCACTATTTCCAAGGGCAAAATGGGGACCACAGGGGGGATGCTGCCAATATTTAGGAGTAGCCAGAAGGAAAATACAGCCCTGCTTTTCCTCTCTTTCATGGAAGGTTTGAGAAGGAGCATGATAGGCAAACCGGCAGATTCCCAGCTGCTGGTTCCCCCTTACTTGAAGACTCCTGACTGCCATCACCTTTCATGGCACCAAGCAGCTGCTCCTGGCAAAGCAGGGAAAGACGATGGGGACGTGTCCAGTGCCCAGGTCTTAAAGCCTGGTGCATTGGCACGAAAGCAATTGCTTCCTTGAAGCATCTTGTCTACAAGATTGATGGCAAAATCAAGCCCAAACTCATGCTGCTGTTAACTCAGGTCCTTGCAGATATGAAGCAGGAAGCGGAGGGGACAGAGGAGAGCAGAAGGTGTTTGGTGGGTGCGTTTCCAATCACCCTTTCTCAGTTCCCCATGGAGGTTTTATACCTTCGGGTGTCTTGTTTTAAAGTATCAGCTCGGGGACAAACAAATGCCTTGACAAGAAGGAAATATCAATGTGCCCACTTGGAGAATCCCTACTCCATGAAAAGCATCCAGAGAGGCACCAAAGCACCATGTGCATCTGCCTCACACTCACCCAGGCACATCCAATGACTGACAAGAGTCAGAGAGGGGAATTGTGAATAGGAATGTATGCAGTGTTATGGGACTGCTAGAGGGGAAAATAAGACTTGGAAACTTCACCTTTGTGCCTTATTATATACCTGGAGCAAACCCAGTTCTCTTGGAGGGGTACGAGAATCGATTCAGACCTTCTCAAAGAACAGTGAGGAGGTTTCTTCAGGGAAGCTAATTCTGACATCTCGCTTTGTGTCAAGGCAGCATCAGTCCATATGCCCCTCCTGGAGGAACCTTCTTTTTGCTGCAGTTCCATCTCTTTGGAGCTTTTTCCATCTGAGAGCTCCTTTCCCTTCAGTTTCCCATGGGATTATAGGAAAGAATAAAGCAGGCATCTTTAATAACAATTAAAAAAAGGCATCAGCAATCAGAGGAGCCAAATGGAGCCTGCAGGGAAGTGTCAATAAAAACACCCCGACTGGCTCGGATCGGAGAGGGGACACCTTGCCAGGGGCTGGCTTCTGTAGCAGCCTGTGCCTGGAAACCTGCTGGTCTATACCTGAGAGCTGGTCAGGGACACTGAGGCACAGGGCAAGGTGTCCAGCTTCACATCTCCGAGCAGTCCTTTCCCTGGGCTCTGGGAGCAGCTTGCAGCCCAACAAAGGGTTGCAGCAGAGCCCTCTGAGCCTAGCAGGGTTTTGGGAAGTTCTTCTGGCTTTTCCCCAGCCTGGAGGAACCAGGGATGGAGGCCTCATGCTCTGCTTTGCCATCCTTCATGTGCTTTGTTCATCCTTCATCCTTTGCTTGCTGCTCCTTCATGTGCTCTCATCCTTGCTTTTAACCTCTGTCACCATCTCCCCTTTACAACAAGCCCCAAGGCCGGCTTCAGTGGGGTGAGTGGGAGCCAGGCACCCTCCAGAGCTCTTCAGGAGCTGCACTGATGGCTTTGCAAGAGGCACCTGCAAGGGGCCAGGACAGTGTCCCCAAGGGATGTGCAAACCCCTCCTGCATCCCCGCGTGCCCTGGTGCCGGTCAGCATAGTAACAGCATGCACAGGGAATACTGCCTGGATGCAGACCACAGGCACTTCCCTGGGGCTGACAGCTCAGCCCATTTTCTCTTCCCTGCACAGCCCCACGGGCACTTGGATGCTGCAAAGGGCCCAACAAATCCAGTTTCTCATTCCCCTCACAGGGAAAACCTGCGGCAAGTTCACAGGGAGGGACCCAAACTTTCCCTGCTGGCAGCAGAATCCAGCCCAAAGTGCTCCAAGTTTCCCAGTGCTGGGGGAGGGGTTTTGCCTTCTTTTTTTTTCCTCCTCCTTTGTAAATCAACGTCATTTTACAATTATGTAACTGCAAAAAAGCATCTGAAAAACTTGGGGCTGGTGCTTCTATTTTATCAAACCTTTTCCCCATTAGTCTTCCCACACAACTGCTGTCACCCATTAGCCTGCCAAAGCAGCGTTAGATGGATCCTTTCTGTTTGGCAGCTCAGCAGGTAGCACTTACCTGCCCCACCAGCCAGCCCTGCTCCTCTCCTGCCCAGCATCCCTGCGGGTACGCTTTACCAATGCTAAGGACAGAGGGAATATTAAAGGGGACAGGCCTTTAGCACCAACCCAGTGTCCTCTGGTTGTGGCCAAATCACATCAAGAAGGTAAAAGCCCCCAAACATTCCTTGTGTGTCAGGGGAGTTTGCAGTGACCTGGGATTTCCAGGGATGGGAATTGCCTAAAAGAACCCACACAGAAATACCTGGCAATATATTCCAATACTGAATTTGAAAAGAACTGGAGCAACTTTGGGGCTGTCAAAATTTTCCCTTTGAAATGGCTTTTGATGGGAATTCAGGGTTTTTTTTTGACAGAGAGGGGGAGTCTTTTCCTTGTGCAGAAAGAGGTTGCTTCCCTTGGGAAATATCCCAAAAAGCCCTCAATATTTGTCACCCTGGGAGTCTGCACATGCTTTCGCTCTGCAGGGTGAACACAGCAGAAGCAGAGCTGGGTCAAAGCTGGATGCGCTGGGCCTTTGCCTCCTCCGTGCTTCCAGCCGCATCCTTCAGGTCCACCGGGATGGTTTATGAGCATTGCAGTTATTGATTTCTTCCAATGTGACCCCTGCGCTCAGCCAGACACACGGGGTGTGAGCAAGCACGAGGCGTGCATCGTATGTGAGACACGCACCCTCCCGAACACAGGCTCCCATCCTTGAGACATCTATCTCCAGGACACCCTGTGCTGTGGACATCGGTGCCTGCTCTCCATGCAGAGCAAATTGCTCACAGACAAAGAATAAAGCCCCTAAACTAGGATGTGTGCAGCAGCAAATTGTCACGGGCCACAAAGCATCCCCAGGAGCAAAGAGATTTGGGGATGGGGAGGTTCCAGAGGCACCTTTTGGGTCAGATCCTGCCTGTGGGATTATTCCAAGGCTGCTTAACCCTTAAAACTCCAGTCAGAGCCTCTATGGGGAGACCCAAACTGATCCAGTGAGGGCAATATTTGCTTTCCAGCAGATGACCCTCAGGCAGCAAACAAAGCAGCCTCCAAACGTGGCCCTGGTGCTGTGGGATGAGTCTGATGGTGCTCCATGCACGAGGTGACCGTCCCCTTTCATCCCAGCTGAGCTGTGCTCATATCTCAGTATCTGAAGCACGATTTTTCCTGCTTCCCTCCCTGCTGCTATAAAGAACAGGGCTGTGGCAGCCGCTCTGCCTTCGCTTGTGTTTGAAATAATAGCAACAGGCTGAAGAGGAGAAAGGAGTTATCTCCCAACTGGCTCCCAGAAGAGCCTTCAAGTACCTTGGAAAGACAAAGAATAAATATTAACTTAAGAAATTGCTCCCTTTACTTGATTTAGAAGCAAAACTCCCTGGGAGCGATATAATTTTTAGTCCCCTTCAGCATGTAGACACAGAGCAGCTTTCCTCCCTGTTTGCTAAGTCCAGTAAATCTAACCTGAGGGAAAAGGGTTCAGCATGGGCAGGAAGGGTGGAATTAAGGCATAAGGCGCATTTTCTCTCCAGACAAAGGAGATGACATGGAATCCAGCTGCTATTCCTCTTTGGAATATGAGTTTTGAGGTCAGGTGAAGTCCAGAAGAACCTCCAGATCCACTTTCACATGCCACATAGCATCCAAATTATCTCCCATGCCAGGGAAACTGGGATCTCCCACCCATGCTTCCCACTGTCGCATCCCACTGGCACAAATCAAGCTGTAGGTGATGTCTGATCCCCATCTGGATCAGCCCAGGACCAGAGCACTGAATTACTCAGGTTTGAGTATTAAAAGGAGCTTAGAGGCGTTTTCTCCTTTCGCTAGGTTCATTCTTACTTAAACCAGGACATCTCCTGTGGCAGCGTGCACAAAGCACTAAAAGGCTTTGGAGTGTGAACACCAAGCAAAGCAGCAGCAGCATCGCCCCTGCTCCTGCGCTGCACAGCCCGTCAGAAATAAAGATGTGAGCTAAACCAGCAGGAGCTCATGCAGCAAAATGCCAGGAGATCCAAGCAAACTTCAGCCCTTCAGAGACAGGATTGGGAAAAAAAGAGGAAAAATAAATGACAAGACAAAAGCTGGTTGCAGCATCGCTCTGCAAATAGCGGCCCCAAGGCTCTGAAGTTCAGAGATGCTCTCATTCCAAACAGGAGATAACATCCTATTTTCTCCTTTGTCCTCCTGAAGATGGGATAATTTCTCCAGCTTCTGGTCATGTCTCATGCATCCCCCCAGCTCCCCATCCCGCTTCCCACTTGCTAGGCTTCTCTTTAAAGGTGTTTGTGGCGGTTGAACCCCAGATGGCAACCAAGCACCGCACAGCCGCTTGTTCACCCACATCCACTGTGGGATGGGGAGGACTGGAGAGGAAGTAAAAGCCCTGGGTTGAGATACAAGGAATCTGGAGATGGACTTGGGACAAGGGACAGGCCAAGGGGAATGGCTTGAACCTGCCAGAGGGGAGACTGAGATGAGCTCTTAGGCAGAAGCTCTTCCCTGTGAGGGTGCTGAGGCGCTGGCACAGGGTGCCCAGAGAAGCTGTGGCTGCCCCATCCCTGGGGGTTGGAACTGGATGAGCTTTAGGGTCCCTTCAACCCAAACCAGGCTGTTATTCTGTGATGCTGTGATCAGCCTTTGCTTTCTGCATCAGCATCTCCAGCGGCTCAGGGGGATGCTCCTGTGCAGGGAGAGGGAGTCCCTTTCCTGACCAGCAGTGGCTTGAGCCCCCTGCCTGGGGACAATGGGCCTTGCAGCGTGTCAGCCCTGCTGCTGAGAGCTACCATCGAGCCCTTCAGTTTGTCAGAGGCTTTGACAGCACAAAACCCAGCGCTGCCAGGTGGAGATCAGAGTCCTGCACCCTTTGATCCCATCGCTGTGATCTTATCTCCTGCTTTTAGGGACTAAAACTGCTATAAACCAGATGATATCGCAGCGTTTGTGAAGCTATCCACATCCTGCAACTACCAACCCATAACTCCTGTGGCACCGAGCCAGAGATAAACCTCCTGCACACTTACTCACCAGGAACTGCTCTGCGGAACTGAGCAATGGGATGCATCCCATAAATCCCCTGGGATGCCCCAATTCCCATTCACGGGGCTGAAGGGAAGCTGTGGCCCCATGAGCCAAACCCCGCAACCTCAGAAATGCTTTTGCCAAAATCACAGTTACTGAGCTTTAACTCAGGGTCTCGCTCTCCCCAGGGGTTTGAAATGGGGCTTGTAGGGTTTTCAGCTTGCCAGTCCCACTGTGAGTCTGGAGGGGAAAGCATTGGGGGTTGAGATTTCCCTCCTTTTGCTCCCTTTTGGGATGAACTAAATAATAATAACAAAAGGATGCAGCCGGAGCAAAGTGTTGTGATTTACTGCCTGGGGGCTTTAAAGCTTTTGTTTAATCCTTTTTGTCTTAACCTGAGTCAATGTTTGAAGTGGAAACAAGGTTTCAAAGGAAGGTGACCCTTCCGGTTTAGAATGTTTGTCTTTTCCATACCTGCCAGGCGCACACAGGTTACCAGGAGGAGAGAAGGGGTAGGATTCACTCGAAATTATGCCCTGAATTTCTCCTACAGAGGTTTCTTCCCATCCCAATTCATTCTCCAACAGAAGCAGCAAACTCACCCATCCCAAGGGATAATTCTAAAAGAGACTTGTTGATTAACCAGCAATATTTATTGATTCCAGCTCCATTATTCCATCCATGCATTAAGCCGAATAAGCTTTTAAGCTGCTCTGGCCTCGAGAAGAATTAACCAGGGCTCTGACGAAGCGAGTGCTCAGGGATGGGAACTGAGCGCATGGAATGGGAGCTGCTTTCCCCAATAACTCACAAAATGGGGATGGTTTCCAAGGAGCGGGGGCCAGGCAGGGTGAAGCATCATCACACCAGCCGTGCAGGGGTTGTTTTATGGTCATGAGGTTTCATGAGGTTTTCTCTGCTTTGTTCAGAACCTTCTCATGGGAAGCTTTTGAATGGCAGCACAGGGTGAAGTCAGCCTTGGCCACCCTACCCCTATTTACCATCAGTCAAATCAGGGAGGTTTGAGCAGCTGATTCAGAGTGGGTGCGCTTAAGGGGGAAAAGCAGCTTTCCACGCAAGTCTGCTATTCTTTCCTTTACAATCCCTTTTTGCTCAGCTACCCGCACCTGAAAGAAACCCACCAAGATGATAAAAACCCTTTAGAGAAAGGGGAAGAGGTTGAAAACAAGCGAGTGGACAGAGTCCAGGCGCTGCCAGAGAACCCGCCTGTGCTGCAGGGTAGCAATGAGGTTTGTGGGAGGGAGTATTTGAGGTTGTTTATAGTCAGGCACCTTTTATTTCCTCGGGTTTGTGTCAATATATCACGGGTGTAACAAACTCAGACGGCCTCGTGGCGAAGCAGTTTGGATGTTTATTATCCTGCGAGCGAGCCAAGGGGAAAAACTCCCACTGATTTCAACAGGCGCCAGGAAAAAAAGCCGAGCTCTGCTTCGAAACCAGGCTGGGAGGCACAATGGGAGCTGCGAGACCCAGCGTTAGGATGAGCATGGGGACTCCTGCCCTTTTCCCAGTCGGTTTAAGAAAGGTCAC
Organism: Psittacula echo; assembly: GCF_963264785.1. Taxonomy (NCBI): domain Eukaryota; kingdom Metazoa; phylum Chordata; class Aves; order Psittaciformes; family Psittacidae; genus Psittacula; species Psittacula echo. The sequence continues at coordinate 2,626,324 of NC_137748.1, forward strand.
AGCCGTCCCCCTGGGTTTGAAAAGGATTTGACCCCACATTGGGGTTTGTAGAGTTGCCACAGCCGAAAAGAGACTCTCCCAACGGGAGGCTGGAGCCAAGCAGGCTGTAATGACTCCATCTATTGGGTGGAAATATATAACAGATCAAAATGCACATGGAAAATTAATTCAGAGAGAAAAAACACCCAACATCAGAGGGGATTCAAAGCAGTTATCGCCACTTACAGCTTAATTGGACACAATTAGAGGGATGCTTCTTGGTACTATTCAAAATCAAAATGAAGGTAACAGCAAGCTGCTTTGCAGAGATTAGAGCTAAGCAAACCCGCTGAGATGCCGACGGGTAGCACAAGTTACTGGTGTCTCGTCGGGGTGTTGGGGGAAAGGGGCTTTCTTTTTGCGTGTCCAGTGCAAAATGAGCCCTCGGTCCCCGAACGGTCTTCGTTGTGACACAGGCAAATGGATAGCAAGGGTCGGGTCGGGGGTGATGCTTCCATGCGTCCACTTCTCCACACTTCCACCAGAAGCAGAGAACCATGGAGCATCTTTGTTATAGAAAGGACAAAGCATCATTCCACCAACCCCCCCGAAATAATAACCCGCTTTCCAAACCCCGAGAACAACCGCTACGAGCAGCCTATTGAGACCTGCACACACACACACATACCCCGGGTGTCCGGGGCTGCGCGATCCTGTTTTCCCCCGGGGATGCTGAAAAGCAGAAAAACTCCAGCGGGAGGAGGGAGGAGGGAGGCGGCTCCCCCAATCCCAGCCGGTGCCATCGGCGGGTCCGGGAGCAGCGAGCAGACCCCCCCCGGTGCTGCCGAGTGATAAGGGGGGGGGGGCTGCTCCACTGAAGCAATCGGCGCGATCGGGGCCGAGCCTCCCTCCTTCCCTCCGCCTCCCGAGCGGGGCTGGCGCCGAGTGGCGGGGCTCGCCGCTGCAGCCGGGACTGGCACCTCGGGCGAGCTGCGCTCCTCTCTTCCTCCTCCTCCTCCTCCTCCTCCTCCTCCTCCTCATCGCCGCGCAGGGCTCTCCCAGGGGGCAGGCGGCGGGCAGCGGCCCCCCGGCCGGGGCAGCATGAGGACCGGCGGGGGCCGGAGGGGGTAGGCGGCCGGCCTGGGGAGGGGGGGGTCCCGCCGCGCTCACCCCGCGGGGAGGCGGTCGGTGCCGGGGAGCATCAGCGGAGCCGGGGCGGGGGGAGCCCGGTAGCGGGGTCGCGGTCGGGAAGCGGGGCGGGGAGGGGGGTGCCGCAGCATGTGAGCGGCGCGGCCCGGCGGGAGGCTCGTCCGGCAGCGGGGCGGCCCCGCTGCCCCCCGTAGAGCGCGGGGAGGCGTTGGCAGCGGGGCCCGGCATGCCGCGCTGCCGGAACTGCTGCCCGGCGGAGCGCTCGGTGCCGGTGCGGCGGGCGGCCCGCTCCCGCTCCCCCCGCCGCTCGGGGCCGCTGCCGGCCGCGGCGCGGGGCTCGGCGGGGCTCGGCATGGAGCGGCGCTGCTCGCACTGATCCCGGGGCGGCGGCGGCGGCGGCGGCGGGGAGCGCCCATGGCGCGGGGGTGCCGGGCCCCGCCGCTGCGCACCCGGCTGCACGGGCTGCGGCACATGTGCTCGCGGCGGGCGGCGCTGCCGCGGCGGGCGCTGTGGGTGCTGGCGTTCTGCACCGCGCTGGGCTTGCTGCTGTCCTGGTCCTCCAACCGCCTGCTGCACTGGCTCTCGTTCCCCTCGCACACCCAAGTGCGTACCGAGTGGAGCCGGCAGCTGCCTTTCCCCGCCGTCACCCTCTGCAACAACAACCCGCTCCGCTTCCCCCGGCTTTCCAAAGGGGATCTTTACTACGCGGGGCATTGGCTGGGGTTGCTGCTGCCCAACCGCACCGCCCGCCCGCTGCTCACCGAGCTGCTGCGGGGCGACGAGGCGCGGCTCCGCTGGTTCGCCAAACTGGCCGATTTCCGCCTCTTTTTGCCGCCCCGGCACTACGAAGGCATCAGCGCCGAGTTCATGGACCGCCTGGGCCACCAGCTGGAGGACATGCTGCTCTCCTGCAAGTACCGCGGCGAGCTCTGCGGGCCCCACAACTTCTCCGCGGTGAGTTACCCCCCGGTTCCCGCACCCCCCTGATCCTCGTAGCATCCCCAAGCGATCCCTGCCCGTGATCCTGAACGCTCGTTTCTCCTCCGGACTGCAGCGGATGCTTTCAGGGTAATTCTGGCCATCGGCAGAGGGGGTTATAAAGGCTGTTAAAGGTGTTAAAGGCTGGCTGCCCTCTTAGTTTTGGATTAAAAAGGTAATTGTGCAGCCATCGCGGCTGCTTCTGTCACACTTTCCCTGTTGCTTCCCTGCTCGCCAGGTGGGAGGAAAAGTTTTTTCGGGCTGGGCTCCCGAGGTGGGAGTTTGGTGCCCGATCCCAGCGCGTTCCCGGTGGGATAGCAGAGCTGCACCCCGCGCAGCTGTGTGGGGCTGTGCAGCGTGATTTGGTTTGCAAATGATGAGCTCTGGTAATTGGAGCCGGCGCCTGCACCTCCTAGGAGGCCCCTGGTCGCCTTTGTGTGAGTCCAGATGCTCCAGGCAGGAGTTTGCCCTGAACTCAGGGCCTGCGTTCCGAGCCACCAAGAATATCTCTGCTTGAAAACATTCCCATGGGACTGTTTGCAAGCTACAGCCAGTAAGAGGAGATATGGAATGGCAATAGCTCTAAATGAGAGCTGAAACCAGCCTCTCTTGAATGATGCTTTCATACTCCATTGATAGCAGCAGGATGTTTATTGTGCTGGAATATTCTGCTCTTTTAATCTCTGCAGTTATCTAGGAGGAAGAGGTGTACGCTGTGATTAAACACTCCTGCTGCTGGGAGTGGTGCTGGTGTCTGTAGAGAGAGAGATAACTACAGTTTGAGCTGTTGCTGCTCCGCATGCAGGAGAGGAGTTGAATTCCCAGTTCTGTGAGTGCTGCTTGAGATGCATGCCTAAAATCAGAGGAAATTGTCTCTTTGGACTTATCACATCAGCCGAGCTGGCTGCTACATTGCTGAAGGGGAGGAGAGAGAAAATCCCTGTGGGGTGAAGTGAGTTGCCTAGGACTGTGGAGTTACCGTATGCTGCTGCAAAGGTGAGCAGAACTGGCCCACTTTAAGTAACATAAATGAAATAGCACGTTGAGATGGACCCCTTCTAGCAGGACAAGTCTGCAAGCCCATACAGTGGCATAAGGCAACTTGGGAATAACAGGCAGAACCTCTGGGCCACAAGAACCGGCCTCCGTCTTCCAGTTCTCCAGCTCACCGGTGTGATGAGGTTTGCCAGCCCTCAGCAGGGCCTGGCTGCAGGATTTGATGAGCTCTTGCTCATGCTGCTGTGAGCGAGGCAACACCACCCATGGTGTCCCAAGAAACATCAAGCCTGGTGCATGGTTTTGTCTTGACGCTGGCAAAGGATGCTGTGGGGAGTGATGCAGGAGTTGAGGGCAGGCTCTTTGGTGTAACAGGTTACTCAATGCTCTGCAGCAGCTCTTGGTACCACCAAGGTGGGCTGGTGACTGTGGTCTTCTCCAACCACCCTGCACAGATGTGAAGAGCCGCCTCTTGAGGGTGGCAGGGGAGGAGATGGGTGAGTGTCAGTCCCAAGAGTCTTGCTGGGGGCTCTGGCACACCAGGACCTGGCCTGGGGCACAGGGAAGCGCTTCCCATGTCCCATCAGACTCATGCTGTCACTTGAAATCACTCAGCTGAGGAAATACAGTTGAATTCTTTCCCCCTTTCCCATCCCAAAGGGTGTGTGGTGCCGGGGGGACACCAGGCTGGAGGGAGATGGGCACCCTGGGTGCTAGGGGGAGCAATGAGACCTGCCTTCCCTGTGCCAGGTTGCTGCATGGAGCTGGGTGAGGGGGGTTAGTGCCAACTCCTCCATCACGGCTCGTTCGTCCTCCTCTCAATGCTGAAGCAGAAGAGAGTGACCTCTACGTTGTCCTTGAGTAGAGACTGAGGAGCTTTCCCACCTGTGAGTGGGAAAGGGAGATGCTGGGCACAACTCCTCTGGGCTCTGGTGTGCGCCCAGAGAGCTCACTCCTGGGGCACATAGGCTTGGATCAGGGTCCCAAGCCCAGGCTTGGCGGCTGCTGTGAGGGCTGAGAGTTGGGCAGCCCAGGTCGTTCCTTTGGGTCTGGGTTAGCTGAGGCTTCTGCTTTTCCTCCTGAGTTGAGAGGGAATAACCCCAATGAGAGGCGAGAGAATTGTGTGGTTTGAGCTGGGCACGGATACGAAGCAAAGCAGGTGCAGAAGATCAAATGTAAACTGATTAAATGATAGCGTAACGAGGGTTTTGCAGGTTTTATACCTACTTGAATGCTCTAAAAGCATTTTCTGGCTCAAAAGATAAGAGTGAGGTAATGCTTGCAGGGTTATAGCTTTCACTGGGTAAAAGAAAAACAAACAAGACCAAACCAGACTTGGTTTTGAGCAAACAAGCCCTTCCTTAGATCTGAAGCAGAAGAAAAGGCTCTGGATGAGAGAGCGCTGGTCTCCTTTTATACTCATAGTGCATCTCATACAAGAGATTGCCTCTCCTTTCAACCTCACTTTGTTTATGCCATTAGGGTACGGTGGGAATTGCACAGAGGGCTACTTGAGAGTAGGCACAGCAAAGGCAACACGTGTAGGTACCGTTGCTTTTTGATTCCCCAGGACATGTGAATACAGAGGGGTTGCACTGATTTGTGGAGCTCAGTGCTGGAGGGTTAACAGGGTTTGGTTGGGCTTGGTCTGTTTTATTCACGAGTGCTCAGGTTTGAGTTATTCTCCGGCTTGAGCAGGGTTTGTTGGCTGTGGACACCGTTCTCCAGCTGCATGAGGATGGTTGTACCCCTCAGTCAGTGTATGTGGCTTTACTTATGTCCACCGGCTGGACCTAAAATCTTGTCCCTTCCTCTGTGTAGTGGTTCTGTGCATGTTAAACTGTCCCCTTGACTCAAAGGGGAGCAACTGTTCAGCAGTTGGTGTGCTTCAGAAACCTCTTCCAATTTCTGATCTAAAGCTGTCAGAATCGGGCAATTTAATGCTCCAAGATGGTATTTGCTTTCCCTTGCAGGAACAGCCCCATCTATCTGTAACTGAGTATCAGGATTAAGTGGATGATTGCTTTGCCTTGGATCGTTCGAGTTTGGGGGTTGATTTATTCCACTGAGTTCCTTTTGTTTCCAAGATATTTAATATTAGGCTTGGTTGTCCTGTGCTTATTGATTTCTTTTTGTATTTAATTTGCTTTTTCTTCTTTCTGAGCAAGTTATTAAAGCATCCCCCGCTTGGGATTTATGGGCTAATCCCCTCCTCCTGACTGCAGAACTTCCCAGATGAAACTTGTCACCCATGGTTCTGCCTGGGACACTGTAGTTCAAGACCTGCCCATTGCACAGGGATGAGATGGGCCTTGCAGGGAGGGACAGGCTCATTCGTGGTCCCACCTTGGTGAAACCAGCCCCGGTGAAGGCTCTGATTTATGGGTCTGCCTCAGGGCTCTGCAGTCAATACCTGTTAGTGCGTTTATTTGCTCACCATTTAGCTTTTAAAACATTTTAATTTATTTTTTGTTATTTGTATACACATAATTTATTACACATATTTAGATTTTATTTGTTTTACTTATTCCCAGATCAGGGACTTTATGGGATAGCAGTTGGATAGAGACCCGGGTGCTGCTTTGCAGCAGGAAAGGGCGTTTCTAAACGCTGGGGCTGAGGGGGGGTGGTTATTTTGCTCTGTTCCCATCAGATAATCAGCGGTCCCCAGTGTGAACCTGACATCGAACCAAATGACTGAGACATTCCCAGCACTGGGTTGCATTGGGATTTGTGGTGGCTGCAGATGGGAAGCTCTGCGCCGTGGGCTGGGCTGGGTCGAGCCTGGGAGTAGCTGCGAGCACCAGATTTAGCACTGCCATCCCTAATGGCACAGTAATTCCACTGTGTGTGTGTTTGTGTGGTTTTGTTTGGGAATTTTGCTCACTCAACACAAACCAACTGTTTTACCAAATTCCTTTTTATTTCCCTATTCTGTTATATTTTGACTTTAATTAATCTTTTTTTTTTTTGTAGTGCCAGTTCCAAACGCAACTTCAATCTGGCTTGCTGTTACTATTGCTGTTGGAAGGGAAGTGTTTAATTCTGCTGATGTGGGGCTGGAGCTTTAAGTACGCTCCTGATTTGTACGACTGCCATTGAAGGGAACTGCGAGTGAAGCCAGTTGGATTCGGTCTGGCTCATTCAAGCACCAGTGCCAAGTCGGTGCTCTCCTCACCAGACTGCAGCAGCTCGAAGTGATACTGCTCATTATGTGTTAGTCAGTGTCAAAGAAACCAAGGAGAAACTGGGACCAAACTATACTAAGTGCTGTGCAAAATGATGCTCACTGTGAAAGATGGGCTGGTCCAGCGAGGGGTTTGGGGTGATTTCAGGTATGTTTGGGTCGATCGGTCCCTGTACTGCAGTTAGATACTCTTGTTTTCCTGCAGAGTTGGTAGTTGAGGTGATTCTAGCTGTGTGGAATAAAAATTGAGATGAGGAGGAGCTTGGAGCTTGGTACCTGATTGCTGGGTCCTGGCTGGGTGTGAGATGGGCATCAGGCTGATGAAGAAGAGGGTAGAGACCATGGAGCATCCCTTTGCTGGTGCTGCACTAGCCCTTCCAAAGCAGGTTTCCTTGGGAGAGTTTAAGAGATCCCAACTAAATCCACAGAGCCGGAAAAGCTGGGCAGTGTGCACGATCTGGGATCATGGGCTTCTTCTCACCTTATTGAGTTTGGAGCCTAATGCTTGCGGGGAACCAGCTCCTTCAGCAGCAGCTCTGCAAGGCTTTTTATTGTCGCATCATCTTGATTTAGGAGTCTGAAATGGGATGCGACTGGAATGTGGGTACCTAAGTCCCTTTTACTGTTATTTGTCTTGCTTTGGGGATTGATGGGCCACATCAGTACCAGCAAGCAAATGGGGAGGTTGGGGTGGAGCAGAGGAATATGGACCGAGAGGTTTCAAGGGTGGATAGAAACTTGCCTAATTGGTCTTCTATTGGAGACAGGCTGCTGAGAACAGGCTGCGGGAACAACCCTTTCCTGCCTCGAGGGTGATCAGTTTGGTCCAGCAAAGCTGCGCTGACTTTTGCCTCTTCTTTGGTCTTTTAATCTGAAAAATGAGGCTGGGTTTTAAGGGCTGGCATCAAACTGATGTGAGGAACGTGCCTGGCTGCTGGGTCAGCACTAACGTCTCGAGCTCCATCAATACACCACGCCAGCAGGGCCACAGTGACATCGTTCAGGCTGGTGTGGAGATGCGCTGCCCAGGCTCTTCTTTCAGGCTGGGTAGGGTGAGGGTGTTGAGGGAAACCTGCTCTCCTTGCTAGTTAATGTGGAAGGTTCTTTATATGTGAAGCCTTTACAGCCCCTTGGGCTTTATTCCTGGGTAGTGCTGTGCTGCAAGTGCATGGTGTGAAGGATATCCTTAAAGACTAAATGTCTTTCTGGATTGGGAAGCAGCACTTGGGTCACTTTTCCTCTAGGTTTGGCCAGAAACTGGTCTGCAGCAGGAAGAGACCTTTGCATTAGGGCTCCTTGCTGGGCTGGTGGAGAATAGGTGTGCTATGGACTGTGTGGCTCTGAAGGGAGATGGGTTGCAGCTTCTTAGCCTGATGGATTTGGGAAGAACAGGGCTGGGTTCTGCTGGTGCTGATACGTGCTCCTGAATCCTTTGCATCCTGTTCTTTGCAGGCTGGGTCCAGATGCAAGCAGCTGTTTAAACTTTGCATGATTGTAGCTTTTAACAAACCCTGGGCAAGTGTTTGGGGTGGAAAGGATGGCGACTGTTATTTCAGGCAGGAAAGAAGAGAAATGTGTTCCATGAAGCAGCAGTCAGCTGGGGGTTTGCCACTCCCACCATGAAACTTCTGAGCTGCTCCCAGTGTCTTGTCTTGTTTTGTCCCTGGGTTGGAGCACAGGATGAAACCCCATTGCTTGCCCCATCCCTGGCAGTGCTCAAGGCCAGGTTGGACACAGGGGCTTGGAGCAAGCTGCTCCAGTGGAAGGTGTCCCTGCCCGTGGCAGGGGTTGGAGCTGGAGGAGCTTTAAGGTCCCTTCCAACCCGAACCATTCCATGATTCCATGATATTTTTTTCTACGTGTTTCTTTTTTCCTCCTTCCTTTATACCAAAGCCAGCAGGCAGGAAGTGGAATCCTGGTTAGCCGCATGCTAAACGTGTAATCATCAACATAGGTTTGTTTTAGCTATATAATAGATTCCAAATAATTACTTGCCTCCCTACAGCAGAATTAATATAATTATGGCCATAATTACAGTTACCAACCACTCAGGGATGCTGCTGAGGCTTAATTAATATTTGCAAATTGCTTCAGGATCCGCCGACCATCTCCTAATACATAATGAACACGAAGAATAATAACTCTCAGATTGTTATGTGGGTACCAAAGGAAACTGGTGTCAGGAGGTTAAAGAAACACAGTGGAAATCCAGGTCTTCCACAGGATGGGAATAAGTCAGAGCTGGGCTCCCTGCTGTCCCCACACACCTGGGAGATGCTGCCAGGAGTTTGTTTAGTGGCAATGGCTGTGGGGAGCCTCTTATCCCCAAGAGGCTCCGGGGTTTGCTCTTTCCTCTGGGTGTCATTCAGGATAATGTCATTTATCCTCGATCCCCAGGCTGCCGCAGTGGTGGTTGTGTGGTGCCATAAGGGCTTTGCAGCTCTCTGGCTCCAGAAGCAGTTGCTTTTCCCAGCGGGATGGCTGAAATTGCAGTTGGGATGAGGTTTTTTCTATTGGGTTTGCTTTTTCCATCCTGGCTGCGGGCTCCTCACCTCCTGAGCTGGGATGGAGGAGAAGTGCTCCAACCGGATAGCAGGATGCCACTGCAAATGCATTATCCCTGCTTAGGGCTAAGCCTGCCTGCAGGGCTGTTGCTTGTCCATCAGTTCTGCACCTTGCTGTCGTTCAGGGATCCCGTTTTCCATTCCCTGTCCATGCAGGCAGAGGCCAGCCCAGAGCGGGACCGGACCCCATGGCTGCAGGGCAGGGATGGTGCCTTGGATGCCCTTATTTCCTCCTGTAGGGACAGCAGCCACTGTGTGCACATGGGGCCTGAAATTGGCTGGGGAAGTCCTGCCTGTAATGGATTGCCTGTGCTTCATGAGATACGAGTCAAACTCAAAAGACACCGTGCTGGCACGTCAGCAGGCTCAGCCAGGGGTTAGCAGCAGGGCTATTGTATTTTTTCTTCCTTTGCTTTCCTCTGCCCTTTTGCTTGATTGCAACCCCCTTTTTTCCTCCCCTGCACTTCTGCCCTGTCTCCCCTTCTTTGGCATTTTCACCCTTCCCTCATGCCCTTTCCCTTTTCCATTCCCCTCTCTCTGCTGCTCTGTCTCCCAGCCAGAAGTCACCCGTGAGCCTTGCTCTATTGTGGAGTATGGTCTGCGCTGCCCTGCTCAGGGTACCCTGTTCAGGGGAACCCTGTTGTTGCAACCCTCAGTGATAATGCAGCTGATTCATTTTGCTCTCAGTGCTGGGAGCTCTTCCTCTTGGCTTTGTTTCCTCCCTCTACCCTGAGCACTGTAATTTCATGCAGTGGGAGCAGGTATTTGTAATCTGGTTTCAATTGTTCCACTCCCCTCCCTCCTAATTTACTTCTGGAATAAAACTAACTCCAGCAAAACATCTTCTTCAACACCCTTGAGCTTTCCATCTCTCAATAATTAAGTGTGAACATCAATTAAGAGCTGAAGCTGTAACTAATCTTATGACCACACTCTCTCACAGACCCATTTTCATATGGTATATTAAATCAAGAAGACTGGCCTATTATAGTACAATTAGCTGTGAATCACACGTAGGAATTACTGTCACCAGTGTGGGGGAAAAGTTGCATAATATGATTGGAAGAGACTGAAACTTTGGTGGTTTAGGGGTTTTTCCTTTCCTTTTTGCCTTTTAAAAACACTGGAACCGGGGGAAACCTATGAAAGGGAATTCACTCCGTATTCCGTAGTAAATTTAGGTCATGATTGAAAGTGTCTCCATTGTGGGCATGTAAATCTTTATAGGCTCCCAGCAGATGTTATGGAACAAAGAAAGAATCTCATCCTGTAGCTTTATGAGAGTTCGTGCATCAGCACATCCCAGCCCACTCGTGTGGAAGGACATCAGTCTGAGCAGTGAGCAGGAGCAAAGGCGTTCACAGCCTGGCCTTAGAGCTGTGTTCCTTTAGCTCCAAAACTCAAGGACTTCCCTGTGAGGGTGCTGAGGCGCTGGCCCAGGGTGCCCAGAGAAGCTGTGGCTGCCCCATCCCTGGCAGGGTTCAAGGCCAGGTTGGACACAGGGGCTTGGAGCAAGCTGCTCCAGTGGAAGGGGTCCCTGCCCGTGGCAGGGGTTGGAGCTGGAGGAGCTTTAAGGTCCCTTCCAACCCAAACCAGGCTGGGATTCTATGATTCTATCTCCCTCTGGCTTGAGGGCTTGCTGGAACATCTCCATGTGCAGTGCTGTGGGTCTGCTCAGGGTTGCATTTCATTACCGTGGTCTCTTAGAGGACTTGCTTGGAGCTGTGGACCCCAAGCTGCGTTTTGTGGGAGGATGCTTTGGGGTTCATCCAAACTCTCATGGATTTGGTGCCTGAAGTCCTTTGGGCTCTGTGTGACTTAGGCTTGTTCTCCTTGAAGTCTTGTCATTCCAGGGAGGAGTCTTTGCCTGTTCTCCATCCAGGTGGCAATGTCAGTAAGAGCTACTCCTGGGTGTTCTGTCCCTCTTGCTTTTTGGATGGGATGTTTGATAACTTCCTTCTGCATGCGGGAGAGGAAAACCGCTTTCTTGCCTCACTGTCTTTAACCAGGCAGTGGGAAGAGACCTGATTATCTCCTACTGTGCCTGAGGGCAAACACAGTGACCAAAATATCCAGGAAAATGGGTCTGGAAATCACTTGCAAAACAGTAAGGGAAATTGAAGTCGATTTGTGTCTGCAGCCCTTTCTCAAGGTGCTGGCATCTGCTTCCACTTATGCAGAGATTTAATGAGCTGTGTTAGATGGACAGTGAGAAGGTCTAATGGTCCTTTCCCGTTGCAGTCCAGAAAGCAATGTCCTTGTCTTGGTCTGCACCTTCTCTTGGGAAATGTCCCCCATCACCTTCAAGAGCTCAGGGAGAGGGTTTCCCCTTTCTGCAGGCAGGGAGGTGAGGAGATGCTGAGGATGGTGCCGGGTCCCAAGGCGAGCTGCACATGTGCTCATACACCTCCTGGCTCCATGGAGAATGGAGACAAGGCCTTGAGGCTGCTTTTCTCTGCACAACCGCATGGAAGGGCGCAGGGATGCCCGCTACCATGTCACCAGACTGCTCCCATAAGGCTTGTGTTATGGAGCTTCATCAATCAGACCTTATTCCTTGCGAAATTTAGGAGAAACTCCGGAATGCCTCCAAAAGTAGTGGAAAGCAGGCAAGTTTTTCTGCTGTACTTCAGAAGGAAAGCAGCCTGAATGATTCCCTGAAACACACCAGTGTGTGTCATATGGCTCCCTAAAACACACCAGTGTATGTCATATGGTTCCCTAAAACACACCAATATGTGTCGTATGGTTCCCTAGGACACACCAATATGTGTCATATGGTTCCCCCAGGTGCATATGACTTTATAATAAATATTTTGCAATAGCAGTGGATTCTGTAAGGTCTTTACCCTCTATTTTCTTCTCCCTACCACCTGCCTGCCATAATGCATGGAAACGCATGTGCTGCTTACAGTGGGATAGGGAGCATTGAGGTTGGAATACCTCGTTGGAGCTGGAGCAGCATCTTGCTGTGTACTAGTCAAGATAACCAGCTAATTCCCTGCACTGGGTGGTAATGAAGCATCTCCTGGTCTGTAAACTCGTTTATGCTCCGCTGAATGCGGAAATAGCTTCCTTCCAGAGCGTGTTTTCAATGTAAGGTATCACCCTGCCTGGAGTGAAACAACCCTTCAAATATTTACTGCGTGAGGTGACAAATCCAGACATTGCGTGCACATAATCCCAGCTACCTACATCATCATCAAATCAACACGCTCCATAATATCAAACACATCAATCACTCTGTTTCTAATAGTGTCTGCATCCATATATTGTCTGTGTCAAAACCTCCCACAGGTCTGGGATGACTTAGTGCACCCGGGGCTGCGTCTGCATTCTGCGCGCTGTGCTTTAGTAGTGGTTGATGACACTGGTTCTCGTGCATCCACCAGCCTATTTCAACTGAGCAACCAGCCAAGGCTGCACATAAAACTGGCTGATGGTTTTCTCTTGAAAAAGCTTTGCTTTCTGTATTTACAGACTTCACCTCCTTTCTCTGCCCCTGTGTTGAACTCTGATTTCCCCCATCCTTCTCCCTTCATTCAGGTTTATCAGTCTCATTGTTTGGAAGCATTAATCCTCCATCCTTCCTGCCCCCTCTGCTCTCAGCCCACCCCTTTCCCCCTCCACGCTAGGGTTGGGGACACGGAAGTCCCCAACCTTTTGATGAGATAATGGCCCCTTGCTGTGCAGGGGTGGGTTTGTGGTTGTAAGAGGCTATTTCAGCATCACGGTTTCTGCTCGCTGCTCTCTCATTAAATAATTAAAATGCAGTTTTCAGGCATTAAAAGTATGATCTTCCTGACTCCAAGGTCATCTGTTTTCATGACCCTGGAGGGCAGAGGCTTTGCGGTGGCATTTCTGCCAGGCACGTGGAGGAAGGAGATAGACAGGACAGATGGATGCTCCTGCCTTGACTGGGTTTCCTTCCTCCCGCTTGCAAGCTCCCAGCTACTCCCTACTGTTGGCACACACAGGAAGAAGGCTCCTTCCTTGATGCTCTGCATCCCTCTGAGTGACTTTCCCTGGTCTTCCCTCTCCTTTCCATCACCTGCCTGCTGTTCTTGTCACATTTGCCATTGTCCTGTATCCATTTCCACCCCCAGTTTTTGGCTGTGGTCGGTTTTTGAGCATCCGGCTGTGCTGCTGCTTGGTGGCCTGAGTCCACCCCCCGTTGCTCTGTTGGCTGAGCAATGTAATACATGGAAACCTTTTTGTGCTTTAAGCATCCTTCTTAAATGGTGGGGTCCAGAAGTGTGCACACCAATGCCTTCCCTTGAGGGCTGTGTGCTCCCTGCAGCTTCCTGAGGAGGGGACATGGAGAGGCAGGTGCTGAGCTCTTCTCCTTGAGATCCAGGGACAGGACCCCTGGGAATGGTTCGAAGCTGCATCAAGGGAGGTTCACACTGAACATGAGGAAGCTATTTCTAACCAAGAGAAGAGGTTGTAGAGTTTATACTTAGAGTGACTCCTGGACTCAAGATCAGTGACCTCTTGGGAAAGATAATCCATAGATGGGGAGTAGATGCATCAACATGAATTGCAGGTTTTGTAGCTTTACACAGGCTGGTACCCTGTGTGTGATGGTTACACCTGAAGATGCAGGACTGAATCCTGATAGTTAATAAAAATACCATTTGAAGATGGTTAAGGATTTTCTTAGGTGTTTGTGTTTTGCTTTCTGTCTCAGGCGTTTCTAGAGGTGAAACGTCCAAGCTTTCCTTTATGGTTGTAAGGATTAAGCACTTAGATTAAAAAGCCTGTTCACCCCACGGTGAATTCACATTCATGGGTATCCTTAGTGCTGGCCTTTAAACATCGAGTACTGTGTGTTCACACAGTGCAGGGGTTTGGCTGAGTGCAATGAAAGCCCAGGGTGATTTTGTGATGTCCTTGCATGTTGTTAATGATGTGGCCACCTAAAAAGGTTACCAGCTTTAGGCTCGGAGATGAGAAATATGGGAGTTAGTAGGAAATACTTTGGGTTTTTTACCATCCCAATAGGACTTGCCAAAGGGATTTCTTTTATCCTTTGCTTCAGGCAAGGAGAAGCGGTGTGGGTTTGATGAGATGCTCTGATCTGTTTCAACAGCTCTGCTCGTGCTGGTGGAAACATCTGCAGAGGCTTGCAGATGGTCAGCCAAGACAGGCAGAAAGATGCCAAGTGCTGGGAAAGAGCCTTGAGTTTGTGGCAGGTGGGTGGTGGGATTTGTGCTATCCAAACAGCAAAAATAGCACATGATGCTCTCCTCACTGCATTTTATAGCCTGGCTGAGTCATCCAGCTACCTTTTTATTAGCACTATGGGCGCTGCTGTGTTGGGGATCTTCTTTGTTGGCTTGTCATCCTGTCTTGGGTGGTGATTGCTTCGCGGGGAGGATGCTGGTGGGATTTGCCTGAGCTCTCGCACTGCTGATTGAGCTCCCAGGGCGAGTGATGGAGGGGAGACTTGGAAAAGGGGGAAGATTTTCTGGTACAAGCACTCTACACCATCATAATATATATATATATATATAAGAGAAATGGAAAACAGCCCTCTGCTTCAGAGAGCAAATTAAACTTTGTGTGATAAGGGAAAAGAACAGAGAAGGATCTCTACAGAAGGTCTTTCGTCCTGTCTTAGTGTGCTAGGATGAGGGGAGCTGGGGATCCTCTCTAGTCTCTGTAAGGGGCCTGGGCTCCTTGTTGCCTGCATCTCTGCAAGGGCAGTTACATTTGGCTGAGGTCTCATGAACCCCATCCATGCCCAATCTCTGCTCTTGACTCTTTATCCCTTCTCCTCCCTGTTTCAGCTCATTGCTTGAAAACCACAGATTGGCAGAGGTGGTTCCTCCTGCAATCCATGGAATACGTGGTGTAGGGAGGGAAGTGTTTGTATGGGCTTCTGGAACTGGTGTGGAGCCACCAGTTGTGTAGGGTTAATGGAAATGTTTTGTCCACTGGTTATCCTGCTTGGTAAGGGAGAAGGTCACAAATCAGGGCATCTCTGGCTGCTTAGAGATGTTAGAACAGAATAGTTCAGTTGGAAGGGACCTACAATCCAGTCCATGTTCACCTCCTGCAGATGGTGGAGACCTCAACTCCAGGTTGAGTTCCCCAGGGTGATGTGGGAAGAGAACAGATTTGGGGAAGAGTATAAAAGGGGAAGAAGGAGAGAAATACAGCATGAGAGCAGCTTTGAAACATGCAGGTGACTCTGGGCAGCTTCTGCAAGGGGAGAAGAAAGATGCTTGTGAGGGTTTTCATCTGTGTGGTCGTCATAATGCTGAGGTTTTTGTGGCCTACTAACCCCAAATGTTTAAATGCCTCATTTCTAAGAGGAGAGTTTTAAGAAGGTGAAACAAAAGTGCTAGAACAGCTCTTGTTCATTTTAAATACGTTCTTAGCAGCAAGCCTGGCTGCAGTGCTACTATGAGGGATGCTCCACAGCCTGGGGTGCATGGGGATTCATTTAACCAAGATAGGTTAAATGAATAAATGGGAAAATGGAATAGACAAACATCCTCACTGTGGCTCTGGAGGAAACAACCTTCTCAAGCAGCACCAGGCTGGTGTGATCTCCTGCTGTACAGCCAGGCACACAAACCTGAGCACCTTCTCGTGGAACATACTGCATTGTGGTTTGATTCCCCTCCACCGTTTTGAGGCGGTTTTGTTTCTTTGGCCTCCGTTTCCTGCCTGTCTTATTAAAGATGATCTCCAGTGGAGATGAAGGGAAGACCAAGCCATTGGTGCCAACCGTGTGAGCCCTTGTGCTGTGTTGAGACAGGTTATTAGTGGGACTGCTGACTGCTTGGTCTTAAAAAGCCCAGCGCCGAGAGGGGCGGCAGCACTGTGGTTGGGTTTTCACCTCTCATTTTCCCATCCAAAGGATCACAGTCTCCTCTCACCTCCCTGCTGCCATTGCAGGGACTCACTCCAGGAGTTTTGACTTCTGTCAAGGAACAGGGAATAAGTGCAAAAGGGTCTGAGATGCCTCAAAAGAGGCGGTTTCCCAGCAACTAAAGAAGAGCAGGAAGAAACCCAGACAAAATACTTGATATGTGGCAACCTGTTTGTTTTAGAAGCTGTTCCTGAGACATCAGAGCTTGTTAGCATTAATCTGACACTTCCTTGGTTTTCATCTTGCTCTCCTCTGGGTGGGGAAAAGCAGTGCTTTTTTTGATGTTAGACATCAGGAAAAACAGGCTCTTGTCTGCTGATTTGGGGATCCCAGCCGGAGCGGGGGGATGCAGCCCGCCTGCAGCACACTGATTGCATTATGCACAGAGCTCATGTTTCTAATTCATACTTCCTTATCTTTTAAGCATAAAAAGCACCCAAACTAAATAATAGGGGGAAGAAAAGCTGGTGCATAATAAGGCTAAAGCTCATTGTGATGAAGGCATGCTGCTGCTGTGGAAGAAGATGGGCATCAGGCTGGGATATGCTGTGGGTTAGTTCATGCTCTGCCTCTTGAATAAGGTTTTTGGAAGGAGGAATTAGTGCACATTTCTCACTTTATAAATGGCTTTATTTCGTGTTGTGTAGCCTAAAGGGCTGGTGTGGAAAGCCTTGAAGGGAGATTTCACTCGGGTATGGACGGGCAGGGCATTGAGGCGCTGATGGTTGGAGGACTTGGTTCAAAAGCTGAGCAAAACCCAGCGCAAACCATGCCGTGAGCAAACTGCTGGTTAAACAAATGCTGTAAAACCGCCCTTGAGGGAAGACTCCTAAACTTTGCAATACAAATTGTTCCTGATGTGATAAAGCAGGAGAATATTTAGCTGCTGGTGAGCTTTGATGGATCGGAAAAAGCTTTGGCGTCTCTGTCGTGATGGAGGAGGTGGTGGGATTGAAGGTGTCAGCACAAGGGCTTCAGCCCTGGCTTGGAGTAATTGGTTGTAGATTTGCTTGTGGTTTTATTTCATTAACTCTGCACCGATTCTCTGTTATGCCTTGAGGTGGAGGAGCTGGTCTCGGGCTCCACATCACTCCATGTGCATCCTGCATGTGAGCATGGGCTCAAAGTCAAACTCCCCTGAGCCCGTGTTGTAGCAGAGCGATGAGCTGCAGGGAAGGTGGGTGCAAAACTGCTCCGATGCCCTTTCCCTGCACTCAGGGACGTGCTTCCCCCAAACATGGATAGAGCGAGCTGTGCTTGGATGGATGCTACCTCATGTCCCTCCTGCTTCTCGGCTGTTGTCCATGGCAGAGGGTGTGTGGGGTAGGTAGGACCCTTGATGTCCAGCATGGCACAGAGCAGAACAAACAGCAATGACAAAGAGGCTTTGCAGAAAGACAGATCTAGGCATCAGCCACCACCCGACACCATGCGGTTCCTCAGTTCTCTGGTGTAGCTGGGACACGGCAGCTCCAAAGCAGCAGCCCTACACTAGCCCCCCACGACTCCTTGTTCCTCCAGCAAGGTTACCTCGCCAACATCTTTACCTCCCAGCACCCAGCGGGGCTCAGCTCATGGATCTCCAGCCTCCCGGCGAGCGCGAGGGTTGGAAGCGCCTCTGAGTTGACAAAGTTCAGATGAACTTGGAGGAGGGACCGGTTGTGTCGGAGCGAAAAGGGGCTTTTTTGTCGTTGCTGAAGGTGTTTTTGTTGCTGTTTCATGAGATCGGAGCTCGAGGTTTGGGGACCAGCTGTTCGCTTTGCAGCAGAACTGCCAGCATCACACTCCCGCTGCTTTCATCGTGTAATGAGCTTGTTAGCAATTAGTTGCTATTGGAACTGGCTGCCGTGGCGCGGAGCAGCAATGCAAGGAGCTCGGCCTCGGGAAGGTGGGGTTTTAATGGGAGCTGGGTGGAGAGGGGCTGGAATATAAATGGTTTCAAGACTGATGGGCAGGACACAGCGCTTATGGTAGTTCCTTTGGCCTTTTGTGGATAGTTTGGGATTATAATGCACAGATATAGGTTGAGGCTTCATATATACATATCAATTGGGGATATGGAGACAGGCTGAGAAAGTTGGGGCTGTTCATCCTGGAGAAAAGAAGCCGCGTGGAGACCTCAGAGCAGCTTCCAGTGTCTGAAAGGGGCTACAAGGATGCTGGGGAGGGACTCTTCATCAGGGACTGGAGTGATAGGACAAGGGGTGATGGGTTCAAACTGAAACAGGGGAAGTTCAGGTGGGAGAAAAGGAAGAAAGTAAAGAATTACTGTGAGGGTGCTGAGCACTGGCACAGGGTGCCCAGAGAGGTGGTAAATGCGCCATCCCTGGCGGTGTTCAAGGCCAGGTTGGACAGAGCCTTGGGCGATACGGTCTAGCGTGAGGTGTCCCTGCCCACGGCAGGGGTTGGAACTCGATGATCTTTGGTCTTTTCCAACCCAAACCACTCTGGGATTCTATGATTCTATGCATTTTCTATTTTGAACCTTTCCAGCCTGGGAATTTTGCCTTCTTTCCTACTTGGTGTGCTGGGGAATTCATTGAAGAACTTCATTCTCTCTGAAGTCTTTTTCCAACCCAGCCTTAACCATCTCTGCAAGGAGACGAGGATGGCACAGCGCTTCTTGGGGAGAACAGGATGTGCTTCAGGGGATGCTTTCTGGGGGAACAAGCAGGTTTTGCAGCATGGGGCTTGTCATGGTTGTTGATCCAGAGCCTGGATTTTTGCCGGCTTCACCAGGTGGAAATGAATCGTGGATAGGTTCTACCCAATTGCAGACACGATCGAGGGCTGACCTAGGACTTTTGACCATGCTGAGCTTTCCCTTGCAGTTGGGTGCTGCCCCCAGGGGCCATCCCAGAGCTCTGGGTTCCTGCCCCATCTTTTCTTGCTGGATTAATAAAGCTGAGCTGTGTGGTCAGGGCTTGGACAAGCCTTGGAGGATATCTTGAAGGATGCCCATCTGTGAGGCTTGGTTATGAACAGATGCTGTTGTGGGAGTTGCTTGTAGTCACATTAGCCATTCCTGGTGGGATTTGCTTCCCTGGCCAGGACTGGCCCATTATTAGACACACTGTCATTGCCAGGACCTGACAGGGGAAGACAAGCCCGTGGGGAGCAGCTCTGATGGCTACAAGCCTCATGTGTGCCCTTTGGGGTGCTGGGTGGCAGGAACAGAGGGGAAAATCACTGCACCTGAGTCCACACACTCAGGGCTGCTTTAGGGCTCATCTCTTTTAAGCTCTTTCCAAGGCTGATGCAGGACACAGCTGAGCCTGGCAGGGCTCTGAGCTGTGGGCTCTGCTGTGGACTGCTTTGAGGTTTAACCCCCCCCCCCCCAGTTTGCTAAAAGCAGACCCAATTTCTTCCCAAGCAAAGTTGAGCATCTGGGTTTAAGCAACCTCTTGCTGGGCTGCTTCCAGGAGCCTTTCTAAAAAGGATCCCTGGATTAGAAAAGAAAAAATGGGCACGGGATTGTTGCTTTTGCACAGTTTCTGTAGCTCTCCCACTCTTCTGTTTCATTCATCTTCCTTTCCAAAACCCACCAAACCGTAATGGCTCAAATACTCCAAGCAAATTAATCCTTGGAAAGGCTCACAAGTGGATGAGGGGGGAAGGGAAATAATAAATGTGGCTTTGGGGAATGTCCTAAGGAAAGAACAAATCAAGAAAGAAATGAAGCTTATTTTTGCAAGCTGCTTTAATTTAACCCTAACGACCGTGGCCCTCCCGCTCCGCAGAGGCGTTCGCAAGGCACTGAGGCTTTGCAGATGCCACACACGTGTGTGTCCAGCTTCCTGGCCATCATGGCCACGTGCAGCAGGGAATTGCTGTTTCCCTTCCTGGCCCACATGGCTATCGGGCAGAGGAAGTTAATAATTAAATGAAGCTGGAGGCTTGGCTTGACAGCAAAGTTTGTATGCAAAGGACTTACTCTTATTTAGCGATAAATAAAGGAGCCCACTGGGATTTGCTCATGACACACGACAGGGGTTGTGTATTTGGACCAGAGATGTGTTTTCCCAGGGGCTCTGCTCTCTCTGAGCTGCAGCCAGGGGTTAATGAGGGTTAAAGTTAGCCTGGAGCCACCGATGCTCTGTGTGTGTTCACATGCGCGGGTCCATGTGAGGATGTGGATGAGAGGCTGATGGAAACTTCTGATCTTGTAGCCAAAAAGCTGTTTGTTAAGGAAAGGCAGGGTCGCTGGCTTCTTTATTTACAGTCACAGAGGTGTTCTTAGTATAGGAATGCCTGTGCTTACTCCAAACAAGAAACTGGGCTGCTACAATGAAAGCAAAGGCTCGCAGCAGGAAAACCAGTCGTTGGCTGCTGCCTCTTTTGTACGCGATGACTAACAGGAGCAAAAAATACCATCTCTGGGAAAACAGCTCCAGGTTCTTCCAGCTAAATGTGTCATTTTATCTGCTTTACACATTTCACTTCCTTCAATCCCGTATACTCTCTGTCTGGTTTGCATATTTACTCCTCTGCTCTGTGGGGACGGTGTTACAACCAGGCCTGGCAGCCATCTCATCCAACTGCCTTGTACCAAGGTGATGTGGGATTTAGGCTGGAAGCAATCAGAGCACTGCACCTTTTCTGCCTGTTCCCCAGCTCTACCAGGTCGGTTGCGATTTCCCTGTTAACACAAACCTGACACGACTTCTTGTGTTTCAACACAAACTCCTACATGTGTCATCTCGCACATAGGCGATTACTGATGCCAAGTGCCCAAGCTCCTCATTAGCTCCTCAACGTTCCTCTTGCCTGGCTTTAGGTGAACCCTTTACATGGTCAAACAGAGGGTGGAAGCGGCAGCGATGCAGGGATGCTATGGGAGCTATGGTGTGCTATAGGGTTTGATGCTACCTGGCTTGGGAGCAGAGGGGAAGGTGAGGGCAGCCCTGCTGTGGTCCTGCTGCTGCTCAGAGGGTGCTCAGGTACTTCCACTGAGCTGGGTGAGGATCACTCCCAGTTTTGGGTCTGGCATCTGCTGCAAGTGGAGGCGGGCACCCAACGCAAGAGGGACATGGACCTGCTTGAGCAAGTCCAGAGGAGGCCCTGGAGATGCTGTGAGGGCTGGAGCAGCTCTGCTCTGGAGCCAGGCTGAGAGAGCTGGGCTGGGGCAGCCTGGAGAAGAGAAGGCTTCTGAAGGGGAGACCTTAGGGCAGCTCCAGTGCCTAAAGGGGCTGCAGGAAACCTGGAGAGGGGCTTGGGACAAGGGCCTGTAGGGACAGGCCAAGGGGAATGGCTTTAACCTGCCCGAGGGGAGACTGAGATGAGCTCTTAGGCAGAAGCTCTTCCCTGTGAGGGTGCTGAGGCGCTGGCACAGGGTGCCCAGAGAAGCTGTGGCTGCCCCATCCCTGGCAGTGTTCAAGGCCAGGTTGGACACAGGGGCTTGGAGCAAGCTGCTCCAGTGGAAGGTGTCCCTGCCCGTGGCAGGGGTTGGAGCTGGAGGAGCTTTGAGGACCCTTCCACCCAAACCAGGCTGGGATTCTATGACTGGAGGCATAAGGACATAAAGACATTGTGGGAACTTGGCTGCGAGTGCCCTTGTCGAGTTAGTGATGTGTAAATCACTGCTCTGGCACCAGTACAGTGGCTGTGACTGATGCTGGGGACGGTGGCTCCATCTCATGCCCAGGGGGCTGCTGTGCTGCAGAGGGACCCCAAGCTGTGGGCTTTGCAGGAGGCTGCTCACTTGGGAGATGTTGCAGTGTTACTTCATTACCCGCAATGATGCAGCAATGGTGCAGCTGCAAGAAGTCTAATAGAAAAACGAATCTTGCCATGTATAATGCATCAGTTCCCCCCTCACCTGTATTCAAGGGGAAGTAAGGAAATAATCAGGCAGTTTCCTAGCAAGGAAGAGTGACATTTCTATTTTTAATAGACCGTTTATAAATAGTGGCATTATTTCAGTCTTTGGCAAGGTGTGGGTGCAGCCCATCGACCTACAACGGACCGAGCTTTGCTGCAGCCCGTCCAACTTCCACTCTCTGTTTATGCTGTGCAGGCACGTTTTGTCTTGACCTATTTTCTTTGGCATGTGTTTGGGACAAGCCCCAGATGTAATGGTTCTTTTTGTGTGAGTTACTGGAGTCATGGCTTTGGAAGGAAGGTTTTGACGCGTTGGCTGATTGCTTACCTGCGCCGTTGTTTTATGCCTTGGTGGGTTCAGCCTGTGGTGTGTGCAGGAGGAGGAGGGAGGATGGGGAGTTGTGCCTATTTTGTGTAACATGGTGAGTGGAAATGCTGCTTCATCTCTTAATGCAAACCCTTTCCCTGCCTTTGCTGGTGGGGTGGAGGTACCTTGCTTTCATGCACCTCCATGTGAATTGGTGGCAATGACAAGCTGCTCTGCAGGCTGCTCTCCTGGGTTTGCCCAGGAGGGAGATGGAAGCTGCAGCTTTGGGCTGATGGGCAGAAAGGGGCTGGTTGAACGAGGATGCAGGGAAGGGACAAGTAAAGCATCTCCTGCCAACCTCTCTAGACACCCACAGTGGAATTTCTCGCTTCTTACTGCCATGTGCTTTAAGGTCTCACTGCAGTTTATTTGGCTGATGGGAAAGCACAACAGCAAGTGCATTTCTGCGTCATAGAAATACCAACTTGACCAGCTGCTTTATACCAGGCTTTAATGCCAGCTCTGCCCGGGCAGCCCTTTGTCCATGCTGCCAGCTTCAAGCCCCTGCTAAGTCGGCAAGGTAATGCAGCATCAGGGCAAGGCACTCACAGCTCTCCCCTGCTGCCAGGAAGACTGAGATCATTGCTTCCATGCTCATTGCTTCCTCGATGAGAGTGGGAAAGATCCACCCATAGATCTAACCTGGATTTCTCCTGGATGGAGATAACTCTGTCAGTCCTCCCTGTCTGATGCCTCCAACCCGCAGGGCTGCCAGTGCCCTGTCAGCATATGTATGTCTAAGATGTGGCTGCCGCCTGTGTATGGCACTGGGTTTAAAGCAGGTTATTTCACCAAGAGCAGCTCTGTGTGAGTCCTGGGGCTGTAATTAATAATCTCACTGCCTGGTGGGAGATTGCTTCTTCTCGTTGATGCTATGAGCTGCTCAGTACGAGCTCTGCTGCAGCATGAAGCCATTGGGACCCTTCTCCCTGCCTTGGTTAAGCCTGGCTGATGCTGATGGGATTTGCAGGCGAGTCCTAGTGATGGGTTCCCTCAAGGTCACTTAAAGCAGCTTTTAGATGCAGCTGGGATTGGGGATTCTTTAGCTCTTAAGCTCCAGCACAGGGCTGAGCACTTTCACACTCAGTGCAAGGGGGGTGGTGAGGACTGAGGGTCCCAAGGCAGCGGCTAGACAAGATCCAAACTTTATTATGTGACAAAACAGGGAACTATTCCAGAGAGGAGATATTCCAGAGAGAAAGGAACAGATATGGTTTATGGGTGAGGCAAGCCTGTGGTTGGGTCTGGACTCTGCTGGTACCTATTGATGGCACAAGCTTTGGTTTGTGAGGAGCTTCAGATGAAGCATCCATGGACAGGAGGACGTCCCTGACACCCCAGCTCTTGAAAGGGCTTTGCACCCTGTCCTGCCATTATTTTGGCCACTCTTAAAGTAAAACCAGTAATAATAATCCTGCAATCTTTATCAGTCCCTTTAGATACGTTAAAATCTCCAGTAAGTTGTGGCTGTGTAGTGGGAAATCATGGCCCAAACCTGCTATTGCATGCGGAGCCGCAGTGATGGAGGAAGGAATTCCTTTCACTATTTGGTGGTTTTGAGCTTTGGTTCAGGAGATCTTAGCTGCCTTTTGGGAAGGTTGGATGGTTTTTGTTGCCTGTTTAGTGAGGTAAATCAGGCCTACCGGGTGCGTGCCTGGGGAGGCTCTAAATCACCATCACCAGGTAAAATAAAAAGCTTGCTGAAAGATGAAGAAGCAAATTAATTCCTGTCAGTTTTGGCTCTTTGGGATAGTCATTGCCATTTTCAGGTGTTGGAGGGATGCTGAGATGCTCTCAGTGCCTGGAACAAGAGTGATGGAGTGCTCAGCTTTTGGGTGGTGCATTCAACCCAGGAGAGGAGGGGTGTAAATCCCCCAGTGTGGGCACGGAGGGGATTTTGCCTTTGTGCAAGAGAAAAAAATAGGGGAAAAGAGGGAAGTAGAGAAAGGTTGTGTAAGCACAGGCAGGGTATTTAATTGTAGGCTGTTAAAGGCATCAGTGGGGCATGGAGATGGGAGGTTTGGGGCTCTTGAGAGGGCCTGGGCATGGCAAGGATTGTGCTGCAGGGATTAGCCTCATGTTGGGTTTCCAGGAGCAGAGGGGACCAGAGGAGCCTTTTTATTTCCCTAGCAGAGCCAAGGTGCTGCAGGGAATGTAACCACATGGACATCACGGACTCGTCCTCACACAGCCCAGAAGCTGGGTGGTAAAACCACGTGCGTTGGAGCAGTGTTTGCTTCGAGCGTGTAGTTTCCTACTTTATCGTGTTGAACAACATGCAAACAGCAGCTCCGCGGTTTGTATTTAAGGACCTTTGTCACAGCAGACAGGCTGTGCTGCAGCACATCTTTTCCCAGAGTGTTTGTGTGGGTTAGAACATGCTTCTTAATTTTCATTTCCTTGTGTATCGTATAATCAGGAGCACTTAGAAGAGAAGAAGAAAGCACGGACATGGCTAAGCGATTCAATTAATCATGGCTTTCCCGTCCAGCCTCTGGAGCTGTGGTTTACCAACACGGTTTCTTATTGTTAAATAATACATGTATTAGAGGCAATTTTCACATGGAGACTTTTGGAATAAGATGATTGGGCTGGATTGCATAATAACTGTGTTGATGTGACTCGTTAGCCTTCATAACATCATCTTCGTATTGCTACCAGTGAGAGTTACAGTTAAAGCTGCTGTGCGGTCAGAAGATGCAGCACTAAAGCTGTCCCCAAAGACAAATAACAGTGTCACGTGTTTTCAGCAATGGAGATCACAAGCAAGCCTTCATTAACCATCCCAGCACCAGCCTTCGTTCTGTCTCATGTGCATCGTTTAGCATGATTGTGCTTTTTCTAGACAGTTATTTCGCCGTAGACTGGTTTGGGTTGGAAGAGACCTTAAAGCTCATCCAGTTCCAACCCCATACCACAGGCAGGGACACTTCCACTACACCAGGTTGCTCCAAGCCTCCTCCAACCTGGCCTTGAACCCTTTTTTCCTACAAATCTGCTGGGGTTTTGAACATTTTGGGGGTTTTATCCCAAATTCATGTTTTCAATGATGCGGGGATGTCTCCAGGTGAGCTCCCGAAGCATTTCTGTGCCGGAGGATGTGTCGCCTCTCCACAGCCATATGCTTCCCTTTGAGCTGATTCCAGTGGCTGATCTTGAATGGAAGGGCTTGATCTTTTACACTTGTTGAATGCTGGACTTTGATTTCCGGGATGATTTTCTGTCCTTTGGGAAGCTGTGATTTGCCTCTTCTCTGGAGATGGGCCACTGCTAAAATACCCAACCTGAAACCGCCCCTACTGCGTGATGAGGTTTGGGTTTCCTCCCTCCTTGCTGCAGCTCTTGAGCCTGACAATCTGGGGAGCAGGGAACCAGGAGATCAGCATCCCAATTACGTCTTTTAAAAAGAGAAAGAGAAGAGGGGAAGAAAAATCCCTGCCTTCCCCCCAAAATCCCTCATGAGACCTCATCATTTTGAGCTTCCCTTCACTGCCACGTTTTAATATGTGAGTTTATTATCTGATGGGGAGATCAATTAGATTAAATACCCAGCATCCACATAGCCTCTCATGGACCAGAGGTGAAATAGAGAATATTAAGCATTTTGCCGAAAGCCATCAGCATTTTAGAGGGGGTTGTGCTGTAATAGCATGTAAAAACCTTGAGAGCTACAATCAGCGTTGCCAGCTCCGAGGATGTTTTAATTAAAGATCCTGCCATTAGAGACAAGTGATGTGCAAATTCCTGTTTGCTTCCCTGTTTGTCTAGAGGAGAAGTACACATTGCCCTGGCAAATGCAGGCTCTGATAGACCCCAAAGGCTGCATGAGTATTTCACACTGGTGCTTGGGCTCTCACCCAAACTTCCTTATGTCGTTTAATTAACTAACCTTGATAGCGTGTTCGTATATGTCTGCGTGTCTGGACTGGTTTTAAGTGTGCACAGCAGCAAGTTTGGGGAAGGAGAGTGCAGTCCCTGCTCCATTGCTCTTTTTCCTTATCCTGCAGCTCCCTTTTTTCCCCTCATTTTTGAGACAAAAATGGGTTTGTTGCAGAAAATGTGGCTCTGCTTCAAAGTATGGGAGACTCATCAGAAATAGAGTTGTTATTACAATGAAAAAGTGGGGATTTGAGCTGTTTGGGCAGAGGTGTTGCTTGTGCCTGCATGAGTTATATGAGGGTTTGCTGCAGGAATTACCATAATGCTCCACAGTAAGGAGATGCTGTCCTGGATGGCACGGGGCAGAGCTGGCTCCCCCCATAACAACACCAGTGTTTAAAGCCAGCTCATGTGAAGACATCTGCCTGTCTGAAATGGCTTTCAGATATGTTAAGGGTCTATAAAACAAATCCCCATGGGCATTGACAGAAAACAAATCCCCATGGGCATTGACAGCACCAGGGATTCGAAGGGGCTCTATGTTGGCACCTATTCAGCCCAAGACTATAAATACAAGGCTTTATGGAGCTGCAGGAAAGCTTTATCTCTGTCTGCCTTTTGTTGTGTGGCCTGAAAGTCTTGCAGGTATATGGTTATCTGCCTGGTTTGCTGCCTGTGATCACTCCATGATGTGAGTGATGCCTTCTTGTGAGTAGGGATGGCCACCAAAGCCCGAAGTATTGGTGCTATGAAGGCGAACCCTTTGTAATGCAAAACCCAAGGGCATCCACGCTTAACTCGACACTGATGGCAGCAGCAGAGTAAATCCATAACATTGAATTGATTTGGCATTCAGCTTACTTCCCAAAATCAGATCTACCCTTCTTATTCCTGGGGGATAATTGGGAGTGTGCATCTCTGCCAGGCTCCCTCACCTCAGTAGGTGCTAAGGTGATTAATGGTGATGCTCTACTCTCAGTACGCTGGTGATGTTCTCCTCTTTAAGGAGCAAAACATTCCCCAGGACTGGAGCCCAGGAAGAGCAGCGATGCTTCATCAGATGGTTTGTTTGTTTGCCCACAAAACCCATCAAAGTGTGTTATTTACCTTTAGCTGTACCAGCATTTCTAGCTTAGCTTGGAAGGCAGAGAAGAGCATCGGTCTCGAGGATTTTACTGTGCTGCGGCGTTACAGGAGCTGCAGTTTATCCATAAATGTCACTGGCAGGATATATGTATTTTGAATGTATAAGGCAGATACCATCCCTGGAATGAGAAAGACCATTGCAGAGCAATGCGAGCAGCCTGCCAGCACAAAGCACCCGCATGTATTCATGAAAAGAGACACTAAATAAGCTGTTTCAGATGGCAGATTATACTGCCAGGAAGCTCCGGAGCGGAGATGTGTCCTGCCACTCTTGGTTTGTGTAGCTGTGTGTCCCAGCAGCTCCTTAAACATGGTAATGACAACAAGATGTTCATATTTAAACCTCATCATCTGAGATGCTGCTGGGTACCGGGGGTTTCCATGAGGAAGGCAGAGAAAGCCTTGGGGAGGTGGGTGCCTCTGCGCTGGGTGCCTGTGCTAAGGCAAGCTGCAAGTCCTGTCGGGCTTCAGCCTTAGTTTCAGACGTGATGTGTAAGTTTGCTGTTCCTTTGACCTCAAATTTTGTAGTTCTTGGACCCTCCTACAGCCCTAAAACACCTCCAGGTAGTTTAATGCTGCCTCTGGAGAGCATTGGTCCAGGGGACGTCTGGGTTTACATGTGCTCAGCATCCACTTCATCTCACTGTGAATCTAAATAACTCATGATGAGTGGCCACTCTGCTCCTGGAGCTCCTGGCTTCCAGCTTCTTCTCCTCCATGGGCTGCTCCACCTTGTTCTTTGCCTCAGCAGAAGGAAGGTTCCCCTGTTGCAGCATCCACCTGGTGTGTGATGCTTACTGGAGCTTGCCACGTTTTCGCCTCATCCACCACCATTGCCCAAGGGGATTTGTGCTTTCATGGAGTGTTGCCATGAAAAAACACCCACTCCTGGGTGCTTCTTGAGTTGTCACCTCTTTGAATTTTGTACAAACGATGGGAAAAAAGTGTGGAAATTGAGAAAACCCCCATTTGGAGACTGGAATTTCAAATCAAGGATTCGTAGGATGCTCCCCAGGTTGCTGTATGATGCTGGGGAGCTGGAGATGCTGTTCTGCAGAGGAAGACTGAGCCATCTGGCAGGGGTTGTGGAGTCTTAGAGTTGCTTTTCTTTCAAGGCCCCCTGATCTTTGCTTCTGGGTAGGACTGGCTTGTCCCCGGCTTCCACTTCCTTTAATGCTTCTATTCAAAGGAACTGGGAGTAGGCCGTCTCTAAATTAACAATTTTAGGTATCTCCTTGCTTCTTTCAACCCAAGCTTCCCCAAAGTAGGTTAAATTGCAAAAGAGCTAGGAAAGGGAGTCCAAGGTGTGCGGACCACGTGCTGCTTGTGGTGACTGTCAAAACACATCAGTGACAAGGAGGGGACAGCCACCACTCTACTCTGCAAACAGCAGTGGCGATGATAGATGCGTTATGGTTATGGGTAGCAGGGACCACTTTGGAGGTCCCTCCCTGTTCCTCTCCACAAAGGAGAGCAAACCTCCATGGAGAATCACTGATGTTCAGTGCCGCTTCTCAGCCTCATCACCAGTGTCAGCTCTGAAATGAGCACCTGGGCAACCTCTCCATCCTGTAACGGCTGTAGGGTGCAGGTTTCTTTGTAGGATGAGAAGAGAGGAGGAAAATGAGGCCCTTTCCATAGCCAGCCCTGGTGTGCGTCTGGTATCACAGCTTGCTGATAGCTGCATTCCTGAGGAGAAAAATCACTTATCCCCAGGCGCTCCCTGTCCTCTCTCCTCCCCTCACTACCCGCTTGTGGGGGAGGCTGTTCCTTGCTTGCTGTGTTTTGGTGGTGTTTTTATTCCTCCCTCCCAAATGCATCTTTCTTGACTTACTCATGCAAAAATCTGTCGCCTTTTGTGTCTTTTCCCCACGCCTGCTCGCCGTGTGGCTTTCAGTCATCCCAGAGGCAATCTGTGCCACTGCTGGTATTAATACTTCCACTCGATAGACTTAGCCTGGTCATTAACAAGCAAAGCCAACAGCTAACAGGGCCTCGCTGAGCCACGTCTGCTCGAGGTGACCTCCCACCTCCATCCCGGTAGCCAATTTGTTACCCAATTTATAGCCCGTGCCCTTGGTTTGAGGTGACTAAGAGCAAAGCACATGTGCCTGTCACACCATTGTCCTCCTTGTTAATGCATCTCCTTCCTGCGCCGGTTCCAGGCTATCCTGCCGTGAGCAGGTAATGAAAAGCCTGCTGCCCCCTGGTAAACAGCCCTCTGCCTGCAATTAGTGCGAGCTCTTTCTGAGCCCTGTTTCATTGGGATCACATTTGGCCAGGTTTACCTGCAGGTCAGCTTGCGACGTGGCTGTCCAGACAGTGCGTCAAGAAGGGTGTGTAGAAAGCCTCATAGTAAAACCTGTGGAGTCGTTGGGCTTGTTTAAACATTAGATCTGCTTTTATAGCTCTGCGTGCTCGGCCAGCTTGTTTTCCTGCTGGAAAAGCTTTTAGAGCATCCAATTTCCCCAGCAGTGCTTTTCCCATCCATCTCCCGAGCAGAGCGGAGCAGGCGCTCCAGTGAGGCTGAGGGATGCTGGCCCAGGATTCACATCTCTTGGCTCAGTAAATGCATTTCTCTGTGCTTTCCCTAAACTGGAGATTACAGAGATGTTGCAGAGCCCGCACATTGCACTGACCTGGATAGAGGAAGAGACTTGGGATGCATGCCCATAGCCGAGTGCCTGCATCGGGTATTTTCCAGGGACTGTTGAGAGCTCAAGATAAGAATAATAATAATAAGCTTCATTTTTTTTGCACCATATTCTCTTCCCATCTACAGGCTAATTTCAACCTTTATTATGATTTCAATGTTTTAGTTTATGCTGCGAGTGGAAAATTATGTTAGGATTCAGAGAAGCTCATTAGAGCACATTAAAGCTCTTTGTGAGATGGTTCTCCGGAATTAGAGGCTTTAACCTTGTTTAGTTAAAATTCAAAGCCAAGTCTGGCCGTGGCAGGATGGGAAGGGACAATTCGCTCTGAGGTTAATGCTCCTTATCCATCCACTTTAAATCCCCTCTGCCGTTTCACCGGCTGCTGCATGTGCTCATCCAGACAAGCCGTGCTGAGTCCCAGGATAAAGCAAGCGTGCTGCTTCTGAGAGCCACCGTGGGCAGATTTTGGTAGGTTTTGGGAAAGAATCAAGCATAAAAGGTGTTTTTTTCCCCGATTTGTTGCTGTGGCTGGCTGCTCATCCTGGGATGCCTTTCAAAGTTGGCTTTAGGGAGTTTAGCCACGCTGTACCTGAGTCCGTCCTACAGCCACTTTAAAGCCGAACTCCCCTGTTCCCAGGTAAATTCATGATCTCTGTCACTTCTAAGTTTCCAGTTATTTCCAGCTCAGTGTTGGCTGTAGGGAGTTAGAGCTTTTCTTAGTGCTCATGTAGCACTTACTAACCCCACTATTGAGCCAAGAACCTGTTTCCTTTTAGATACGTGCCCAAGGACCGTACTGGATTGCAGCCATAAGCCCTGCACCCTTCCAGGCTGCCTTTGGTCCCATCCAGGTTTTTATCACCCACTGCCACTCAGCCCCATTCCTTCAGGGAGGAGAGGAATGGATTTATTATCTACAAAGCTTGCCTGGCTGTGGTGGGGTGGACACCTCCCCAGCTTCTGGTAGGGTTGAATAGCAGCGGTACTGCAGAGAGCATCACTCGCAGCACCACGAACGTAACTGATGTGTAGAAGCAGATTTGGTCAGCGCTTATATTTGATTTATTTGTAGCTACATTGAAAAGGGATTTGGGATTAGAGCTCTGTTCCGCAGGTGCCAGGCAATAGCAGCTGTGAATAGGGTATGGTGAGTTACAACAGGAGAGCAACATGGGGGTTCACTGGTGTGGCGAGAACCGCGTAGGACAAGTGACATGACCAAGGTCACATGCAGAGCCTGTGGCAGAGGATGGGGATGGATGGCAGCTTCATTGCCTAAAGGCTCATGCTCAGATATATCAGGGTGGCCTAAAGGGTCTTTGTGTCAGTTGGGTTCAGCTTCCAAGGTTTCTTTTCATGGGCTGAATTCCCTTTGTCTGGAATTTGGCGAGGGAAATATCGCTGAGAAGACCTCTGAAGAGCTGCCTTCAGAGGTCTGGACTGGAAAGCCCTTGCAAAGCGCCTGCTTGTGTAGAGACAGTGGGGATAGTGAGGAGGCTGTCCTGAGTTTAAGACTTCATTTTGGAAGTGTTTTACATCAAGCAGATGTGAAATGTGGACAGGGCATGGAACAGAGCAGCGGTGGTGTGGGACAAGGCGTGGAGCAGCCCCACTAGCAGTTTGGATTAGGGAAGAGGATGGCTACAGCGCAGAAATGATTGCTAGTTAAGATATTGCTTCATCTATCTTTTTTATGAGCTATAATAGCAGTAATGTATATAATAGAGCTATAATATGTGGTTTGTTAGGGTGCAAGCAAGGCTTTTCTGCAACTCAGATACCTGATTTAAGAGCACATTTGCATCCCAGTTGTGATACATCCTTGCACAGGGGATAAATTAATTCCCCTGAGCTCTGAAGCCAAAACATCCTGGCCATGTTTCCCATTGCTGCTGTGGTCCTTGCATGGGAGGGTGCTGAGGCACTGGCACAGGGTGCCCAGAGAAGCTGCGGCTGCCCCATCCCTGGCAGTGTTCAAGGCCAGGTTGGACACAGGGGCTTGGAGCAAGCTGCTCCAGTGGAAGGGGTCCCTGCCCATGGCAGGGGTTGGAGCTGGAGGAGCTTTAAGGTCCCTTCAACACAAACCAGGCTGGGATTCTGTGTGATTTGCAAAAACCACTTCCTAAGTAAGATCAATGCATCGGGGAGGCTGGGGAGCCGGGGACATTGTTGCTCTGTATTACCTTGCTTGTGCTTAATGCAGGGGCAGGGGGTGGTTGGGGTTCGCACAGGAGCTGGAATTTGAGCCACAAGTTGGGAAGGAGGTGGCTCATTCCTAGCTCTCACCAAAAATGAACTGGTTGGGAAAAGATGGGCAGAGAGAGGTCTGGTTCCATTCTACCCACCACAGCACAGCACTGGGGAGTTCACTGGGCATAGGGCAGTGGGAAGCGGTGTAGAGCATCATTGTGTACCAAAGGCATCCTCACAGCAGGAGCCCACATGCCTGCTGCTTCCTCAGGGAATGTTTTAACATCTGCAAGGGGTTTTTGATATTTCTTTTTGCCAGTAAAACCTGAAAATCTGATAAAAGCCAAGTGATGCTCCTGGGGTGTTGGTCACATGCAGGGAGAGAGGAGCTGAGCCACAGGTTTCCCTTGTAGTTAGCAAAGAGTTAGACCCAAACGGGCATAATTCAGCTTATCCTAAGGTGCTCATGGAAGGGAATGGGTGCTCTGTGCCCTTGCAGCATTTATTGTTGTACCTGGCATGATGCTGATAGGAAACATTAAGTGAGATTAATTGTATTCTTGCTGTCTAACCTCCATCACTCTTCAAGACGTATAAAGCACCTAGAAACCTTAACCAGGGAGGTTTACCATGTTTTACTCTGGATAAAAAGAGTTGTTTCATATGGCCACTGTATGCAGGGGAGAGCGGTGGCCGTGGAGGACCCACATGCCATGGGGCCATGTGGAGACACAGAGGGATGGACCCCAAAGGCAGCTGGTTGTGGTGCTTGGTCATAGCGAAGTGAACTACTTGATCTAGTCATGCACATCCACTACATGTATATGAAGAGCATTAAAAGACTTTTTAGGCCTGAAGGTCCTTAAACATCAATCTGCTTTCCTCAAAATCCATTGACCTGGGTGCGATAGACCAGGTAGCTGTTAACACTGATGAGCTGATGGGATTCATGTGAGCTCGTAAATGTCATGAAATGATGGGTAATGTAATAGGGACATAAAAGAGCAGCACAGCAAAGGCATCCAAGTAATAAAATCTGAGGCCTCTCCACTGCCTTCAGTTCTTTTCTTCTCTGGATTCCCACCATAGTGCACCCATCTCCTGAGGTACCCAAACTTCTTTTCTTGCCTGACTTTCTGCAGTGAAACCCAACAGCATCCCACCATACCACAACCTGCCATATCAGGACCAGCTCTAGGCTTGGCCTTAACATCTCTCTGGGCAGAGGAACCTTAACAAAAGCCATCTCCACCCTGCCAGGTCCTGCAGGTCGTCAGATAATAGTGGGGTAACACCAGCCTGGAGCCTTCGACTTCGGGAGGGAAGGGATGGGATGCTTCACTTCCCTGCTTCCATTGCAACTTGGGCTCTTTGTGGATTTGGCCACAGTTCATCCCAGCGCCTGTCAGAAGAAGAAGGCTGGAGGGGTTTTCGTTCTGCTTGGTTTCCAGCTCAGGTTTGCTTTTGTGGGGTCAGCCCCTTGCCTCTGCCGTTTCTACACCAGGTCTGTTCTTCTGCTATCAACTTTCAAGCTGTCAGCCCCTGCTTTGCTGTGAATAAAACACATTGGGAACAACACAGCTTTGTAGGGCAGCCAAGTAGCCCGGGAGCATGAGAAATAACCCAGTGGATGACTGCAAAATGATAAGGTGTGGAGGGGATAATGACCGAGTTATTACATTGCTTTCCAGAGGCTTTTAGCGTTTTGGACAGCTACAGTTGTTCTAACCTGATGCTGCTTTGCTTTTAATTGACTCCTAATTGCTGGTCCGTGAAGATGGCTCTTGGTAAGGACACAGAGCATTTCCTCGCTGGTCAGATAGCCAGGGGAGGTCCCATTTTGGTTGCGTCTCTGATAATCCATCTCCATTGACTTGCTTTTGGCTCGTATTGCAGTAAATGAAGGAAACACTTGTTCTGCTGTCGCTGGAGCTGGTCCTTTCCTTCTTCAGTGTTCTTTTAGACCGCCTTGGTCCTGTAACTGTGGTGTGTATGAGGTGTGTATTTGTACACCTATAATGTGTATGGAGCAGCTTATCTCCTAGAGGCACCTAATTGGTGTAGGAGCTAAGACCCTTCTCAGAGGGTCTAAGACAGGCTGGTCAAGCCCCACTGAGCTGAGGAGATCCAGGAAAACCAAGGGGAGCGGGGAACATGTATTCCCCCAAGATGCTTGGCTGTTTGCAATGGGGCCCTCGGTGATACGGTTTAGTGGTGGCCTTGGCAGTCCTGGGGTAAAGGTTGGACTTGATGATCTTAAAGGTCTTTTCCAACCTAGTTGATTCTATGATACCAGGCTGCATGACGCAGCACAGAGGATGCTTGGTATGCTCCCTCTTGTTGAAACCCAAAGAGCTGGGAAATGGGGTTTATCCATGATGGACACCACTGTGGTGGCCAGGACTGGGGCTACAGAACTGAATTATGGCTCCAAGCCCAGCCTTGGCCACAGTGCTGGAGCAGGAGGTGCACGGGGATGGTCCCTGCCCCAGGAGTTTGCAGCCAGCTCGTGTAGGAGCATCAGTCTCACAGCAGGGTCAGTTTGAGCCTTTATTTCTTACTGGTGTGGATCTAAGCATGGAGAGAGGGATTTCCCTCACTCAGTAAGGCTGAAGGCAGAAGCAGAACGAGTGATCACAGGGAAAACATCACAAAAGGGTCGTTCAGGATGAGCCAGTGTTTCGCCTTCTGGCAGCCAAAGCTGAAGAAGGAAAGCCTTTCCCATTGAAGCAGGGCCATCTCCACACCACAAACCCCTCCCTGCTCTTCCCTATTAGCTATTTTTTCATCTCCACTAACTCAATTTCCTACTTTCTCTATTGCTTTGTCATCCCAGACAGGTCAGCTGTGAAAGCTGCTGTGATCCAAGGTGCGCCAGCTCTGTCTAGGTTAGTTCAGACAAGTGATACCTAGAAGGCTGACTTGAATAGCTGACTTGATTGGGAACAAGTAGCTGCAAAAGCCCTCAACGGAGCAGATGAGGCTTTCCAGGATCTGGCAATGCTTTTAAGAAGTCACCAGGGAGACATGAAAGTGCAGAGAGCTTCCAGAAATTCTTCTGTATTTCTTATGTCATTGCGAAGGATGGAGGCGGTGAGACGGTGTCTGCTCACCCACGGCCAAGGGAATGCTCAGGGCAGCAAATCCGGGGGGGGAAAGAGGAAAACTGACAGTGTTAAAAATGCAGAGCCCTGATGAAGCTGCCACAGATTCCCTTGGTGAGGCTGAAACTTCCATGGGAAGCCTTCCAATATCTGAAGGAGGCTACAAGGATGCTGGAGAGGGACTCTTCATCATGGTCTGTAGTGATAGGATGAAGGGTGATGGTTTCTAAGTGAAACAGGGGCAGTTCAGGTTAGATCTAAGGCAGAAGCTCTTCCCTGTGAGGGTGCTGAGGCGCTGGCAGAGGGTGCCCAGAGAAGCTGTGGCTGCCCCATCCCTGGCAGTGTTCAAGGCCAGGTTGGACACAGGGGCTTGGGTAACATGGTCTGGTGTGGGGTGTCCCTGCTCATGGCAGGGGAGTTGGAACTGGATGAGCTTAAGGTCCTTTCGAACCCAAACCATTCAATGATTCTATGTAAGAAGACTGCAGAAAACAACGCGTATCTGGAGTAACAACAGTAAATGGGTTTGGAAAGGAAAAAGAAATGTGATAGAAGGAGCAAGAAATGCTGCTTCCCCCCTTTGCACCCTGCAGGGGAAGGTTTTGGGCTGGGGCTCCTGGGTTTAGCTGCTTTGGTGATGCCCATTTTCATTTCCTGGGCATGTGGGACAGGCTGCAGACCCCAGAGCCCTGCGGATTTGCTTTGCCAGCGGCAGGATGATCATGAAATATTTTCACGTGGGGTTGCATTGTAAGAGTTGACCCCATTGAAGAGTTTCTCCATCGACGTAGTTTAATCAATCAGCCTGACATTTGGGTCATGCAATGCCTCTTTACTTCCAAGTGCAACACCCTGGTTTCAGACACAGTTTTGGCTGTCAAAAGAGTTTTGACTGCAGCCGAGCATCGCTCCCTGGTTGCATCCTTCCAGAGGCAGGTCCCTTGCTGTGGCAGCTTTGTGTCCTCAGCATCCAGGCACCACAATCCCTGCAGCATCCTGGCTCTCAGCAACATCTACACAAGGCAGCTCCTTGAGCTCCCAGCCCCTCACCTGCCTGCAGAGTGCTGCCTCCTTCCCCAGCTGCCTGCAGGATGCTGCCGTGTGCCCCATCTTGGTTTTCCTGCATAGGAATTGCGTGGCTTAACCTAAAATCCCCATTTTCTAGGTAGGTTTGGTGTCAGAATGCCTCTGAAGCCCACTTGGAGGGATTTATGAAATAGGCTTTCCTATTGGCGCTGCAAAGCAAAGGGAGCTGCATGTATTTGTGTGCTGGATGTGCAGGATATCAGCGGGCGTAGAAATTGCATCAAATCGATTCTTTGAAATGGAGAGAAGGAAAATCTGTGTTAGGTGAGCTCCTCCTTCAGCAGAGTGCTGAAGAACAGGGACTTTTAGTCAAATTAATTACAACATAAAGCCTTTCCATTTCTCAGCAAGCTGGTTTTAACATCTTTAGAGTTGAATTTTGCTCGTGATTACCATAGGCTTACTCCTGTGAAGCGAACCATAAAATAAGACCAAGGGAAAACTGTTGAAGGAGTCATGATATCTGTGATTTCAGGGCCTGACTGGCGTGCACATGCTAAGGGTTCAGGGATTTTGGTCCTGGGTATTTTCCTAGTGCGTATATTCTCCTTTAGGCAGTTTTTCTAGGGCTTTGATTAGTTAGGAGGGCAGGAACGGATGTGTGCTGCTTGCATCAAAGCTAAAATAAAAGGCAGAAAGAGGACAGGTTTAAAGACACTTTTTGAAGTGCTTTTGGAAGCCCTTGTGCTGTGCTTTTAGGGTCATTCACATTTGGATCAGAGGATGCTCCCACCGCTGTGGCGTCTGCCCTGCTTCAGAGCAGCTTTGGTTGCCGTACTGTGGACTTCCACTGCAGTGAATGGGAGCGAAGGTGAAGCGGAGCTGTCGAGCAGCATCCCAGGGAGTGCTTGAAAGGAAAAACGTTGGTTTTTTGGAGCGCAGCTTCTCAGCATTTTGCATTATTGCAATTCCTGTCTCTTCCCGCGGCTTCACAGCACGGTGGTGGGGTTGGTTTGCTCTTCCCTCCCGGCATAGCCTTGGCCAGAGGCAAAGTGCTTCTGCCTTGACATTAAACAGAAACATCTCTGTAGGTGCTTGGCTGCCAAACTGTGGAGTTTGGATGGAGGTTGGGTGATTGGGCTGGAGATTTAGCACTTGGTGCCAAAAGGGTCTTTGTGGTGTGGGTAAACCCTCGTCTCAGCATTGTGAAGCTGGAGCAGGAAGCACGTTCTAGGGCCCGACAAGTGCTGTGTATCACACACACATATATCTGCGTGTGTATATATATGTGTGTGTTTATATATATATATACACACACACTTGGCAAGCTAATTAAAAGGTTATTTTTCTACTTGAAAACCACGGTGTGTGCACTGAACAAACTCATTTCCTTGCCTGGGTTATGGATATCTTCTGAGGTTATTATGAGCTAGAAACAACTGAAAGCACTGAATCAAGCCACAGTGGCTTTGTTTTCACATGTACTCAGCCCCAAGTTCCAGACCCTTGGCTTGAGGATGCTCCAGAGAGCAGAGGGCTGGTGTGGATCAAGCTAATGTTTAATTGCACATTTTCCTGCTTCTCCAAGACAGCTTGGGGCCTGTCTCTAGTTCAGGCTATCACGTCTGTGTCTCATGTGCCCCAAGTGGCATAGTTGGAATAGATCTGTATCTATATTTCTTTAAAGAAAAGCAAAATCTGGGATGCTCTGGGAAACTGTGTTTGCCCATAAAGACCTTCGAGACCTCCTTGAGTGTGACATGCAGGAAAACTGTGAAGAAGGAGCCAGCAGATGACTAAGCTCTTTGGTAACAAGTAAATAGACTTTAGACTGTATTAAACCGTAATAGGTGGAGGTCTCCACCAAAAATATGCGAGTGTTGGATATAGGAAGGGATGTAGATGAGCTGCCCAGCTCCCTTGGTCCTGTCACGCTTCTGTTTGCTCTGGTGAAGGGATCTCCCTTTCCTTCTCTTGCCTTGCTGCATTTCACACTTGCATTTACAAAGCAAATGGTCCTCATCTCAGGGTTTGGGGACATCCTTGGGCAAAGCCACTAACAAATGTAATGAGAATGAACCTGAAATTCCACATGCATCAGGATCTTTTGGGCACGTTTTGAGCTGAATGAAGAGTTAAGGGATAAAATAATCTTGCCTTTGGACTAACTGAGCTTTAATCCATCATCACTGATGGAACAAGATTGCTCGAGCCATGGCGGAGGGATGCAGGAGGTGATGCTCCTGTCTGGCCAGTGCTTCATGTCTTGTGCTGAGTACCGCGTTGCTGCTGCTCAGCTGAGGGATGTGTACAGCAAATACACCCAGCTCATGGCAAGAGCTGGGGTTTCGCTCTGTGTGCCTGGTCCTGGGGCTTAGATTGAGTGCTTCTGAGGGAGTTCCTAATGTCCCCATGTAACTCGAAGCCCCAGCTCTGTGCTGTGGGGTTCTGTGTGCCACCACCTTCCTGGAGCAGCAAGGGGCTGCGTGGAGCTGTGCAAATAGTAAATAGCGGCTATAAAATCTCTTGCTGAATCGGCTCCTTGAGCAGTGATTTAAATGAAAGGGCTCACTGAGGTTAATCCTTTAGCCAAAGGATGCTAAAAGGGTGTCTGCACTGCTCTGGCTGCCGGAGCACGATGCCATCACCTGGCCATGTGGTCATGGTCCTTCACACTGGCCATGGTGGTCCTGAGCATCACCCCAAGCCCTGTGCTGGGGGGGGGGCAGGCTTTGCTTTTTCTTGTGCCCCAAATATTTCACTCCAGGCAGGAGCCGTGAGCAGTAAAAGCCTCCCAGGGTTTTAAGCTTCGCTGGCTACAGAGAAATGCTGTTTTCAGTGCGACGTTTAGTACTGCTCTGTGTAAGGATGTGGGAGCAGTTGCTGCTTTTCTTTCACAGAAGGCATGAGATGAAGTTGTCCCATTGGGAGTATTTGGATCTGTTTGTCTCTTTCCACAAGGCTGATGCCTTCCTCCTGTGCAGCTCTGCAGAAAGGCAGGGAATAGCCTAAAAGCTCCAGACGTGAGAACAATTCTGTAGCAAGGAACAAAACGCTTCTGGTGTTGGCTGAGAAGGAACCTGTGTTCTCAGGATCTCAGGAGGGTTGTGGAGGAGCTGAAGGCCATGGCTAAGGAGTCTTCAACCAGTCTTGCCCTCGATGACCAGGATGTCCAGCTCAGGAGCATTTCTCCATCTCTCCTTTGGCTTTGCAGTGCTACTTAATGGCTTTAAGGTGCATGGGAGGTCTGAAGCTGCTTGTCCAGCATTTTCCAGAGAACTCATTTGGTATGTGATACCCTTCCTTAGCTGGAGGAGTTTGGATCTGACACTGACATTTCAAGTCCAGATATTTTATCCACCCTCTATGAGAAGGCTCCATAGCACCTGCATAAGTATCTTCACAAGGTTGAGTGCTGGGGAGATCTGTGGGCTCCTGTTGGATGCTCTCAAGGTGATTTTGGCCAGGGCCATGCAGCAGTATTGTCATTGCCAGTCCCAGAGCTGCTGGTGAGCTGGAGACAGGGCTGTGCTGCTGCTCAGTAGGGAGTTCAGCAAAGGGTAATGAAGAACAAGTCATTAGCTGAATCAGTGGGGAGAGGTTAGGAAGACAGATTGTAATTATTGTCAGAATGAATCCTGGCCTTCGAGCCGTGTGCTGGCACCTGGTAAAAGGCTCCAGGGCTTCTGCTGCTGGGATGCACAGAGCTTGTCCACGCGTTGCTGCTGGTGAAGGGGCAGCCTTGGTGGTCACGAAGGAGGAACGCCGTGCACCATCACCCGCCATGCTCCTCTTCCCACGCCATCTGCTGCTTCCTGAGGGCATCATCCAGGTTATTGCCTTGCCTGACCTCATTCAACCCAAGTCTGGTGATACCACGGTACCAGCCTGACGTGTCTCGGGCCATTGACCTTATTTCACCTGTGCATGATGCATATTCGTATCGTAGAATGCGCCCCTCTTGCTTGTGCTGGGGCATTGATTTTCATAACATGAGAAATCCTTGTTCAAAAACCCTGACCTTCTCCTCCCCAACCCTTCCAAACCAGTAAAAAGCAGAGGATGCTGTTCTGCATCCCGGTATGGAAGGACCAGTGGATGGTGTTCCGCAAAGCAAATCTTGGGAAGCAAGAAATGTTCATGGGTTAACTTGTGTTCACATGGGAGGTGAACTTTTGTGGGAGCATGCTGTTTCCTGCAGTTAAGACCTTATGGTCTGGTAGAACAGAGCTCCTGCCGCATGGTTCTGCGTCGCTTTGTTACCTGTGGAAGTAATCGGGGCTTGATGGGGATCAGAGAAGAGGGTAGCAGTTTTCTTAGTTTATGGACCAACAGAATCCTCAAATATTTGGAGCTTCACCATTATAGTTTATTCATTTGCTATCAGAATATTAGTGCTATATTTCTTTTTAAATGCCCACTCAACCTGCGCTAAATCGCAGTGAGGGCTGTGGAGGTGATTTATGCCAGCTCTAAGGGCCCTCCATCAGCACTCACCATTCCAACGGATGCTTGCCCCAGTGTGCCATTAGAGGGAGGGGCTGATTGCACAAATAAGAAGGAAATGGCAATATCTCTGAGTGAATTCAATGTGCCAGTGTGTGGTGCCTCTGCGTTAGCGCTGCTCGAGTTTCGCTGTTCGTGAAGGGTGGAATGCAGGGGGATGAATTGTGATCCATTGAGCGATGCTTAATGCCATCCTTTAAGAAACAAATTAAAAAGAGAGTTGGTCCTGTCCAGTGGCAAAAAAGCAGTTTTGAAGGTGGAGATGGATGTGTTAGGAGTGTTCTACATTATACACAGCAGCTCGGCACAGTGGTAGACTTACATTCGGGATGCTGGTTGGTGCTGGTTTGTGCAAGCAAGTCTTGTGCTAGCATTAATGTTCTAGCTTAGCCTCAGGTGGTACCTAGGATGACTTCTTATTCAAAGCAGCAGACATGTATAAAAGCAGAGCTGACATCCCTGCTGTTCCCATGCAGGCATGGAACAGCAGTGCCCAGCGGGGTGTGGGCAGACATTGGACTGATTTCAAGGAAACATCTCCCTGCTTGACAAGCCCCACTGGGATATCTCCGTCTTGGAGGCCGAAAGGAAAACCCTCTCTTTGTAAACACATCTCTGACAACTTCTATGGCTCTGCTTTCCGGAGCTCCATCCCCATTACTTTTCTCTGTTGTGGGATTAAACTTGACACCGTGAAGGATGGATCATATTTTGCTTGTCTGACATGCTTCTATGCCAGATTTCCAACAATATAAAAACATGGATTTAAAGAGAAATCCATAGCTAAATCTCCTTTGAGAGGGAAAAGATAGCAAAGTATGTCACCTCTATGTGATTCCCCTCCTGGTTTATGTTAATGTTTGAAAGAGCTGTGCCTTGCCTTACAGTCTCTTGAGACTGACCGACCAAATCACCTTCTGAATGCATGGGTCTGTGAGGTTTTTGTATTCCCCCAGTGTTTTTGTAGGACTGGGATGCGTAATCCCTGCCAACAAAGAGGATGCCCTAAAGGCTGGTTAGGCTTGGGCCCCCTCTGTGTGGGATAGGGACTTAATTCCTTCTGCACTTTGGAAGGGAAGTGAAGTCCTTTTTTCCCGTTAGTATGAGTTCCCTCTTTACCGAGCTGGAATTGGAAGCTTGTTCTCCCTTTGAAAGAGATCCCCTTGGGATTTGACGCTTCAGAAACCTGTTTGTTGTAAGCATCTGTTGCAATTTGCTCTTCACAGCCGTCATTTCATTTCAAATAATGTACAGCAACCTCCTGCCAGGGTGTGAACAAATGGACCATCGTGATGTGCTTGCATGGAGCCAACCAGACCATGCTGCTCCTCACACCTCGAGTGAAATGATGACATGGCTCGATGCCACCGCCGGCACAGCCAGTGCCATGGGAGACCTGGTAGTGACGGGGATATATGGCTCTGCCGAGCCCTCAGAAATAAGCTCTTCTTTCCTCCTAAACAGGATCATTTCCTCATCATTTCATGTGTGTTCCTGCCCAAACCCATTTCCATTCCCTCCAGCCCTTTCAGCTTCATGTTCACTTTCTCTGGGACCTATCCAGAAAGCCCCTTTGTTTTCCTTTTTGCTGTGTTGTCCACGATGCTGTTGGATGTGGCTTGATAGGATATATGTCTCTGAGCCATGTGTACTGCA
Source organism: Psittacula echo (assembly GCF_963264785.1). Taxonomy (NCBI): domain Eukaryota; kingdom Metazoa; phylum Chordata; class Aves; order Psittaciformes; family Psittacidae; genus Psittacula; species Psittacula echo. Next base: position 2,668,411 of record NC_137748.1, read on the forward strand.
ATTGCAGAGAAGATGGTAGTGAAGGATGCTAATTTACTGTCTTCAATGGTTGGAGCCTTTATCTGACAACTAATGTCTTGCCTTGTCAGTGAGCTCTAGCCTGTGTCTTTGTCTGGATTTAGAAAAGTAATTTATGGGCTCCAAATTACTTGCTTTTACCATCATTTTGCTCCATATTGAAAGGATAATTCATCAGCAGACATGCTTGTCCTGTGTCTGCTGCTTATAAACCGTGAAATACCTTTTTCTCTATTAGTTTGGTCAGGCTTGCTTGCTTTTTGAATATCAGTCTTTTTTGGGCTATTGGTTTGACACACAGCAGGGTGTACATTGATGTCTCGGAGCTCTTGATGCTTGTGTCTTCTGTTCTGTATGTGGAGCCTGCTCGAGATACCCATGGTCTGCTTTTTAATTTCACAGGATACGCGTTTTTCCCTTTACACAGTAAAAAAGGGCTCATTGTGTCACTCAAGTACTATTTCACAGACTTTGAGCATGTTTACCCTGGTATTTCAATGGGGATTTTCGGAGGAGCTGTCAAAAGTAACGGGTGATCCATCAATATAAAGAAACATTGGTATTTTATAGTCTATTCTCAAGGTTCGTGTTTGTATTTTTGTTTCTGGCTTGTGCTGGACCTTTGTTTTATAGCAAGTTAAAGCATTGCTAACAGCAAGGAGCGCTGTGTTCCCCTAAGAATAATAAACTGAGGTTAAATCATTCTGCTTTGCCTCGTGTCTACTGTCTCAGGTGTATCGTGGCAGTTAGTATAAACTGATGGAGCCCTTTCTGAACAGCTCTATACTTTTATCCCGATGATCTGGCAGCGCTTTGAATCCTTCCCTGTTATCAGGGAGCCCAAAAGAGCCTGAAACCAAGAAGATCCAGTGGAACAATAAGTTGTATCTTCCCAACAGTTCCTCCCCAGCTTTTTTGCTCTATAGATCTCCTTGTCCATGCTGTTTGCTGATGTATCCCCATGCCGGTGTCCTCTTGAGCACTAGTTCTTTCTTAGCTACTAAGCCTGGAGGTAGCCCTACCCCAAGGTTTTCGTGCTGCTTGCTAGCTCTGGGTAATTCATCAGAGATGCCTGATTCCTCATTAGGACAAGCGTTCAAGTTCTCCGTCATATCCCAGTCATGGTTCTGGTGTGCTATTTGGCTGTACAAAGCCATAAGTAACTGGCTGGTTTGCAGAGATGAAACGATGGATAAATGCCAAGAGCTTTAGTAAGGATCTGTGCTTGCTGGTGCCCCTGTCAAGGAGCTGGATGAGGGGATTGAGTCTACCCTCAGAAGTTTGTAGATGACACCAAGTTGGGCAGGAGCTTTGATCTGCTGGAGAGGAGGAGGTTCTACAGAGGGATCTGCACAGGTTTGATCAATGGGCCGATGCCAATTGCATGGGTTGTTTAGCCTGGAGAAAAGGAAGCTCGGGGGGACCTTCTTATTCTCTACAACTACCTGAAAGGAGGTTGTAGGGAGGTGGCGTCGGTCTCTTCTCCCAGGTAAGAAGCAATAGGACAAGAGGAATCAGACTCAAGCTGCACAAGGGGAGGTTTAGGTTGGATATTAGGGAAAAGTTATCCACTGAAGGGGTTGTCAAGCACTGGAACAAGCTGCCCAGGACAGTGGTGGAGTCACCATCCCTAAGGGTATTTAAAGGACGTGTAGATGTGGCACTTAGGGACATGGCTTAGTGGTGGGCTTGGCAGTGCTGGAGTAACAGTTGGGCTCGATGGTTGTAAAGGTTTTTTCCAACCTGAACAATTCTGTTCTGAAGAGCAGCAGAAAATCATGAGGCTTCCTTGGAAACGAGTCCCAGGAGTGATGCAGCTGATGGCAGCAGCACCTGGATTTAAGCTGTGTGTCAGATGGTCCCTGGGGTCTGCTGCTGCTGGGGAGCAGATGTTGGGAAGCAAGGGGAAGCAGTTGCATTTCTTCCAGACATGTGTCAACACATCCCAGGCTGTGTGTGGCTGAACGGGTTTCACATCTCCTACTGTGCAAGAGAATCATCTACTGAGGTTCTGACAGATGAGCTCTTGGCCATGGCCAGCACCTTTCATGGACTTTGATGGTCGCTTGCCGAGTGTGGACTGGAGGGGATGGAGCAACATCCCTTCCTTTTCCGAGTCACAATTGGTTTTCTTTTGCTGCGATTGGGTCCCAGACATGCAGCCTTGGGCCCTGTCACTTTACATCTTGTTTGCTTGATAATCGTGCCCTAGCTGAAGGTTTTATACTTCAATTTTTACAGCTGCGAAGGGCCATATAAAAAGCCCCATAAAATTGCCTGCATGTATGTGGCTGAAGCCTGCACTGGCTACAGCAGCATCTAAATCCTTAATCAGCATTTACATTGCGTGGTTGCTCTCTTTTTTCCCCACCATTCTCACTAATGCAGATTTTGTTCTTGCTGTATTTTTAACTATCCTAATTAGAAGCTGTTGACTTCTGCCTTCAAAGCTTATCTGGGCAAGCCCATCTACGGGGCACTGGCTGCTGACACTGGCTTGCTGTTGTGCAGCTTATCTTTCCAGCTTGAGTGGTTTAATAGGTCAAGTATTAAAACGAGATTTTCACTTGGATGTAAGTTATTTTTTAAAGGGCATAATTCTTTTCCCCCCGCAAATGTTTTGTGTTCTCTGCAGCCTTTTTTTGCTCTGATTGGAGGTTTTAAACTTGAATGTGATTTCTGACTTCTCTGATCCCACCTGCTTCCCTCATGCCGTAATTGTAAGGCATGTGTCAATATTTGAGGGGAATAAATTGCTGATGACTCCAGCTTCTGTTTAGTCTTATGAGTCATCGTGGGGTCGTATGAGCTCAGCAACTGCGTTAGTGACTTGTGATTCCTGGTGGGAGCACCGCCAGCAGCAGCGTGTGCTGTTGATGGTGGGATCCCCTCCCTCTGAATATTCATTTCTGATGTTTGCTGGTTGCTTCCCAATTGCAGAGCCCAGACTCTCTGGCTCTGAGCCATTTTATCCTCTTTTAGTACAGTAGGAAGTTCTGCCCATCTACATGTCCCCTGGTCTGTCAGTGCAAGCCATAGGAGACTTGTGGTAGTTTAATCTTAGGGTTTCCATATGTTCTTCCACTTGGGGGGAAGGCTGAGCAAGAGCATCAGTGACCAAGACCATCAGTGCCACCGCCGTCAAAGGTGTCACATCTCTGCTGCCCCACCAAGATTCACCCTCCTTGAAGTCCATGTCCCCCCCATTGGAAACCCGTGTCTATCCTACTTGGAAACCTGTGGCAGCCCTGCTTTACAGAGTGATGGTAGCCAAGGAGCCCCCAGCTGGGCTTTCAAGAGACAGGCCAAAATGGGTTTACAGAGGAGCAAAAGTGGTGGAGGAAATCTCTCCTCATTTGTCCAAGGCTTTTAACTCTTTCTTAGGTGCCAAGTAGTGGCAGTGAGAAGTTAATGGGATATTGTATTTTTTTGTGTTGGGAGAGTGCAGGCATCGTTCACATTGCTCCCTTCGGGTGGAAAGCAATGAGTGAGATGGGCTTTGGACAAGGGGCTGTAGGGACAGGCCAAGGGGAATGGCTTTAACCTGCCAGAGGGGAGACTGAGATGAGCTCTTAGGCAGAAGCTCTTCCCTGTGAGGGTGCTGAGGCGCTGGCCCAGGGTGCCCAGAGAAGCTGTGGCTGCCCCATCCCTGGCAGTGTTCAAGGCCAGGTTGGACACAGGGGCTTGGAGCAAGCTGCTCTAGTGGAAGGTGTCCCTGCCCGCGGCAGGGGTTGGAGCTGGAGGAGCTTTAAGGTCCCTTCCAACCCAAACCAGGCTGGGGTTCTATGATTCTATGAATTGCATTACGGTTTAGTGCAAGCTCAAACACAGCGTGTACGTGTGCTTCTTGGAGACTCAACATGATACGACTCTGGTGAGCTGCTGAAGACATTTGTTCACTGCTCTAGACCCCCTTTCCCTTTGTCTCTTCCATCTTTTCTCTCAGGAGAACACAGTACGCTAAATGATCAAACCAGGTTAGATTTACCTGCAGACATTTCCCTTGGAGCTGCGGTGTGTGGCTGTTTCTCATCCGTCTCCCTTGTTCATGTGGGAAAAAAGAGTTGATTGTATGGAACATATTCCATTATTTCTCTTTTGTCTCCTCGCAGGTGTTTACAAAATATGGGAAATGCTACATGTTTAACTCAGGAGAAGAAGGACGGCCTCTTCTTACCACAGTTAAGGGTGGGACAGGCAATGGACTGGAAATCATGCTAGACATACAGCAGGACGAATATTTGCCCATATGGGGAGAAACAGGTAAGACCTTCTTTTTTCCTCCTGCAAACATGCATGCATTGGTGATTTTTGCTGAAAGACCATCCCATCCCATCCCATCCCAATCCCATCCCATCCCAATCCCATCCCATCCCAATCCCATCCCATCCCATCCCAATCCCATCCCGTCCCATCCCATCCCATCCCATCCCATCCCATCCCAATCCCATCCCATCCCATCCCAATCCCATCCCGTCCCATCCCATCCCATCCCATCCCAATCCCATCCCATCCCAATCCCATCCCATCCCATCCCAATCCCATCCCATCCCATCCCATCCCATCCCATCCTATCCCATCCTTCCCAGCCAATGTCTAAACCAGCTCTTGACAGCAAGAGGCGCTCAGTCTGTACAGAAATCAGTTGCTTTGCGGTGTCTGTAGCTGCCACTTGGGACCAGCATTTCTATAGTTCAGCTCATCAGTGAGTGCTGGACTTTGGTGTCTCGGCAGCAACGTTTGGGAGTGTCACCACCTTTCCTGGGACCAGGGTGGCTGCTTGTGTGTGACAGGAGGTGTAGTGTCTCTTTCAGATGCTCCAGCATCTCCCTCTTCCCTAGAAAGGGACTTTTTGGAGGCCTCGTTCAATGTAGACATGTTTGTGTTTTCTTCCTCCCTGGAATCTGGGGATATTTGTTGCCCTGAGTGTTGTCTTTGTGTGGGTTGCTGCATGGGTGGACCAAGGACTTGGCTCATTGCACTTGGAGCATGTGGGATGGACGGCACCTTCCTTTAATGAACCCAACCAGACTGAGCATCTTCTGAAGAGCCAGCGTGCTGCACTGCAGCCCTCTCTAGTCCTGGCACAGAGAAGGGCAGAAGGTGCTGATCAGAAAGGCTGGGGCTGTCTCGCAGGTCTCATGGTTGGGATGGCAGCACTAGGAGTGAACATGGAAACGCTGCCTCCTGCAAGAGCAGCTCAGCGGCTCCCATCATCTGAACCCAGGATGCTGGTGGAAGTTGCTGGCACTGCTGGTACCAGTTTCTTTAATGAATCCTGCTGCCAAAACAGAGGCTGGGCTCTGCAAGAGGGGTGGCATGGGCAGGGGACAGCATGGCGAGGGACATGTGCCACCAAAGCCACCCATTTAGAACAAGCCGTGTCAGTTCTGCGGCGGTGGCTGCACTTTTCATGGAGCCATGTTGGCATTTGAAGCACAGCATCCCAAAAAGGGTTGGAAAACTCGCCAGTGGCTCCATTCCTCTGGCAGCTGCAGGCAGAACATTGTGGTGGGAGGTTGGTTGTTTGTTATGGGGTGTCAGAAAAGAGAGAGGAGCAATTACCCCTTCAGGTTTTATGTCACCGTTGCACCATCATCGTGTGCAAGCGAGTCTCTTCAAGCACCTTCTCAACAGTGAAGAAGAGAGTTGGCTGCGTTCATTCAGAGCTTACAATGTAGTTGTGTGATGGTTGATTCTGGCAATTTAAACAGATTCCCGTGGTCCCATCAATCATTTCAAATTGCACAGGCTTTTATCGCAAGGGCTGTGCCTTCCAGTGCTTAGCTCGTACTCAGAATCAGCCTGATGTGGCCCAGGTGAGGGGGAGGAGACAGTGGTTTGGAATAATCACTTCTGACTCGTAGCATTTGTTTGAAGTCTTGTCCTTTCAAAGGCAAACCAGGTTCTCAGTGCAGAGTGGGAAGATGAAGTGCATTTTCTACCTCTGATGCTTTATTGCTTACAGGCTGCCTTGGGGGAGCTCATAGGGGCAGGAAAACCACCACATTGATGGCTTGGGGATGTAGCAGGCTTGGACAGCCACACTGTGAGCAATCTGTGTTCAGCCTTGCTGGGTTTTGGACCCCCTCTAAGGTTCCCCATGGAGACACAGACCTTGGGGCACACTGTGCTCACTTCAGGCTTGCTTTTTGGAGCTCTCTTTTGTGGAGTTCTTCCCTGTGAGGGTGCTGAGGCGCTGGCCCAGGGTGCCCAGAGAAGCTGTGGCTGCCCCATCCCTGGCAGTGTTCAAGGCCAGGTTGGACACAGGGGCTTGGAGCAAGCTGCTCCAGTGGAAGGGGTCCCTGCCCATGGCAGGGGTTGGAGCTGGAGGAGCTTTAAGGTCCCTTCCAACACAAACCAGTCTATGATGATTTGGTGCATCTTTAGGAGGAACCCATCCAGGAATGTGCTGCCTTTAGAGCTGTGCTTTGCTATCGCTGCCGTTCTGGGAAGGTCTCAGCTGGGTGAAGCAGCTGCTCATTATACAGGAGGCAAAAAAGAAAAGGTATTTAAGAAGCAAATGGAGAGCTAAAGTGTGAGGTTAAAAGGTGAAGGAGGAGGATCAGCCAGGTCTTGTTCTTGCCATCTGGCAGGAGAGCCTGTGGCAATGGGGAGGAGGTTTCCGATCTGGTACCTCTGTGTCTGTGAGCATCACTGTCATCCAGAGGTTAGGTGGGATGGCAGCTCCTGCTCCGGTCACATTCATCAGACAGCTTTCAAGCCCTGCGTGTGGCAAAGGAGCTTGAAACCTGGCCATGGCTGAGGACGTGAAACCTGAGGGAGGAGGAAACAACCCTGAGTGCATTCATTTTTCCAAAATCTTGTGGCTTTTAGGGTCTTTTAAGCTCCAACTTGACTTTTGATGGCACGTGGAAGGGGGAAATGTACCCCTTTGATTTTCAAGATGCCCCTGATGATGTCTTGCCCCCATATGGCCTCATCACTCCTGATCTCATGCGTATGTAAGTTAAATTTATACTCAGGTGAAGATTGAGGCATAGAGAGGGATTCTCACGCCTCTAGAACTGGGTTGATATTTTGGGGCTAGTTGTCAAGGTCTTTATCTGACCGTGAAACGCTGTAGGATTCAAGGTGGAACTATGTAAATAGGACTCCTGATTTGGTTAAATGGTGTAGGACAAGCTCCTGGACTCGTTGCGAGCAAACTTGGCCATGTTCTTACGGGTCTAGGTAGAACTGGTACTTGATTGTGAAGTTCATAAAACATTAATCTTTGCCTTTCAACAAGGGACTCTTTCATCCTCCACGTTCATACAGCGCCTCGTACAAGCCGTCTTCAATCTTCATTGAGCTGTCTGGACAGTACCAGAATGAAAACATTTACTATAGTGGTTAATAGTTGCTGTTCCCATGGAAACACTTAACTCAGCTTTGTAGGTAAGTGAGGGAGTTGATTATTTCCAAATATTTGCATAAGAATGTAAATGTGTTTGGAATTAAATCCCCTCAGCTGCTTCCACTGGGACTGCTCCGCTTTGGCTCTCCAGTGAAAAGCTTTAGCAAGGACACACAGCTCTTAATAGTGAACTTCAGCCCAGGCAATGGAGAGGGATGAGGAGGGCATGGGGTGAGATCTTCACGGTGCATGTAGGCATGTGGAGGTCAGGCATGGGGATGCCTCCAAGATGGAAGGAGTCCAGTTTTTTCTTCCCAGTGAGTTAGTATCTTCATTATAACCTGAACTCTTCCATTCACTCCTTATATTTAACTCCAGATATTTCTACAGCCCGGTTTTGCTGCTCCTTTTTCCCACTTGCTGTACCCAGCGACTGCTCTTTTAGTGGCCTCTTAGGCAATGATTTTTATGTGGTTTAGTTACTTCTTCAGTTTCCAACTTCCGCAGCATCCCTCAGACGTGGATTCTCAAAACCATTTCTTTTCCCAGCTGGTTGTCCCATGTTAAACTAAGTTTTCCCAGAACTATCTGGAGCTGCCCCCACTGAGCTGCTGTCTCAGACATGGTGTTTGTACCCCCGTAGGGCTTCACAGATGCTGACTTCATCGCCAGAGGGAGGTCTTCACATGGAAAAATGCACTTTTCTTTGGCCCATTATGGTGGCCTTGGCTCATGCTTCCTGCAAGGGGCTGTCCCATAGAAAACAGCCACCCAAAGAACCATCCAGGTTCTAGTTCACTGCCTCTTCATCCAAGCCATGGCCACAACATCTCATTGGGACCTTTCCTCCTGCACCCCAGGATGCTCAGGCCCTCAGAGCAGTTGTGGTTCTGTTGGATGCAGGGCTGATTCTTGCCAGTGCCAAGCCCAGACGGTGACATCCTTACTCTGTGCTTAGTCCCGTGGCTGCTTTGCTTTTTGCTCCAGATTTGGAGATGCCATAAAACCACGTTCTCCTTCAGAGCCCCCCAAACCTCCTCATTTGCTGCCTGAGGATCTCGTCTTTCTTCATACAAGTGTCCTTTGCCATTCAAATAAGAAGCTGAGGGACAATATTGGTTCATAGCTTGGGACAGGGCTGCTCCGGAGCTGCTGCCACCATGTCACATTGGCATATGCTTTGTAATCTAAAAAGTGCTTTAATTGTTACTGGCTCAGCAAGCAAAATGAAGTGCATTGTCAGTGTGAAAAGGCCTTTTCTGAGTATCCATTCATATCTCAGGAAGATGAAATATCTTCTCTAACAAGTTACTTGTAATAGGAAAATATACCTCTAGCTTGACTGTCTGCATATGCAAGCCCATTATTTGAACGTGTTAAATTTATGTGCAGTCTAATTTTGGAACAGCGAGTGTACACAGACTGCTTCAGTCTTTAATTTCAAGTGCAAAGAACAGGGTATTTTGACTGTATCTGGATGGCACGGCATCAGGCAGCTTTGCCATCGTTGGGGGTGCAAAAATATTGTGTCAGGACTGTCAAAATCCTGGGAAAAATATGATGGTGGAAAGACAAAGAGATGGAAATCTGTCTTTTGAGTTTTGCACTGCTGGGGTTTATATTTTCTAGGGTTGTGCTTCAGCTGTGAGCGTGCTACACGTGGAAGGAGTTGAGGAGATAAGTTGTGGCTGAAGTCTTCGCATCACCTTTGGGTTTCAAAGAAAGCCTTAAATGTTCCAGGTGGGAATCATGATGCAAACAGCCCCCAAAACATAGCAATCCTGCCGGAAGTTCAATTGAAGATGGAAAAAACTGATAGCAGGGAAAACTCCCTCCAGGAACCGAGAGGGAAAAGGCAAACCACAGACTCAGAGCAGCGTAGGTGGGAGCTACACATATGGCTTGGAGTCTCCCAAATTCCATGGTTACACATCTTCGTCTGGCAGGATGAGGCACCGGTGTGTGGCAGGGCTGTGGAGGGGGTTTGTTTTATTGCACTTGATAGGGAAAGTGGTAGAAATGCCATCAAATAGAGAAAAGAAGCTAATTTATAGCGGCAGCTATTTGCTTGCAAAGGGAATCCACTTGGGGTTAATCTTTCTGGAGTGGTCCATGGTATTCTATAGTGACCTCGTACAGCAGCACAGTAAATTGAAAGTCACTCAGGCTACAGGGCTGTAAATAAGAAATACAGTCAGGGAGTTCTGCATCTGTGTTTCAGGAGTTGTTGGGTAAAGATGAACATTTCATACCAATTAACCAAGTAACACGCGGAATGAAAAGAAAGGGGATGAGAAACGCGCTATGAAACTGCACTAAGAAGAAGCATGAAATCTATCAAGCTCGAGGCTTCAATCCACTTAGGAGACTATCACATAGTATTATGGGCTGCTATTACTTAGCTTGGTGAAAAACATGGCCTACAAGGAGGTCTTCTGATCTAGGTCATGCAGAGGAAGATCTCAAGCCTGTTTCCTTCACACCCAACCCATTTGGACTGGAATTGGTTCTTTGCTTCCCTGCAGGGCTTCTTCATGCTGTTAGAAGTGGTACATACCAACCCCTGCCATCAAATTATGGATGCAAGGGAAAACCATCTGTTGGTGGCTGGAAGAAGCCCTTCTCCAGGGAGTTGTGGTTTAGGAAAAGGAAAAGCTGATGTTGTATGGTGAAAGATGGAGACCAAGGTCTGCTACGGCCAAGGTGCTGGATGCTCCCCTGCCTCTGGGCATTGCTGAGGCCTGTCTGTAGAATTAATCTAAATTAGCCAGAGGTACAGGTGATTTCGGTAGCACTGAATTTCCATGTTGCTGCTTTTCTTCCTCATTAAAGCTGCCTTAATTCTGCTGATCTCTTTCCATTTCCAAATTGAATTTAGGGAAATGGAATTAACACAGATTTATTTTTTAACCGGGGTCTTCACACAAGCCCTGATGCTGGAGAAGTTAGCTTGGATGTGTTTGTGGCTGCTGGCTCATCTGGAAAGGGCCATTTCGGTCCTTCTTGAGTTTCTAAAGGAGGGAAGAGTGCCAGTGGTGCCATCCATGCTGTAGCAAGCAGCACTCCTCAGCCAGCCCTGACCTTCCTCCTGTATCTCCCTGGGGACCAGCTGGCAGTGGGATGCCTGCAAAGCGGAGACGTGCCCTGGGACATCACAGAATCCCAGCCTGGTTTGGGTTGGAAGGGACCTTAAAGCTCCTCCAGCTCCAACCCCTGCCACGGGCAGGGACCCCTTCCACTGGAGCAGCTTGCTCCAAGCCCCTGTGTCCAACCTGGCCTTGAACACTGCCAGGGATGGGGCAGCCACAGCTTCTCTGGGCACCCTGTGCCAGCACCTCAGCACCCTCACAGGGAAGAGCTTCTGCCTAAGAGCTCATCTCAGTCTCCCCTCTGGCAGGTTAAAGCCATTCCCCTTGGCCTGTCCCTACAGGCCCTTGTCCCAAGCCCCTCTCCAGGTTTCCTGCAGCCCCTTTAGGCACTGGAGCTGCTCTCAGGTCTCCCCTTCAGGAGCCTTCTCTTGTCCAGGCTGCCCCAGCCCAGCTCTCTCAGCCTGGCTCCAGAGCAGAGCTGCTCCAGCCCTCGCAGCATCTCAGTGGCTTCCTCTGGCCTCGCTCCAACAGCTCCACGTCCCTCTTGTGCTGCTGCCCCAGAGCTGGATCAGGACTGCAGTGGGGTCTTCATGCCGACATGGGCGCAAGTCTCGCTGCCTGGCTTTGTGCACAGCTTGGGGTGGGTCATAGTTTATAGAAGGTGTCTCTGGTTGCTTTTTTCTGGTAAAGAATAGGTAATCAGGGCTGTGTTGATGGATGGACTGCCTGCTTTGAGTCTGGCGATCTGTAGTGGAGCATCTCCAATACCGGCCCAAAGTTTAGGATGCTCCAGGCATCAGTGCAAAGGGATTCGCCGCACAAATCATCCACATTCACTCCTTGCAACCAGCACCAAAGTGATGCTTTCACCTGGAGACAGGGCTGTTCCTGCCATTGCTCACAAAAGCCCAGATAACCTTTGGGATCCTGCAGCCAAGTCTCTATGTAGGCAAATTGGTGAGGGCCAGGGTGACTCCAGGCAGGCACGGGGTGGCTGGAGGCCAACGTTGCTGACCCTGGCAATCCATCTTGGGAAAGTTCCCTGGTGTGGGCACAAATTGAGAGCGTTTCCATGGTTTCTTTCCTTTTTATTTATTTATTTCCCACCCGCTGCCCTCTGGGATTTTGTGCCAGGGAAAAGAGATTTAAACAGCATCTCCGTGCTGCTGGGGTGGGTCAGCAGGGTTCCTGCTCTACTGCAGCATCGTCATTGCAAGGGCTTTGACAGTGAGCAAGGACAGTTGGTTTAGCTCAGGGGTCAGATGTCCCCCCTTTCCCCAAAGCCCCTCCAGCCCTAGCACTTGGTCTCCAGCTGTGCAGCTTCTGTGCATAATAAGCCCAAGCCCTGGAGCATTTGCTTTGCCAGCTGTGGAGATGCACAAAGCCCTCACTGTCATTTACTTCTGCATATTAAGATGATTCATGGCTGTTCTTCACAAACCCACGCCTCCTTTTCCTTACCAAAGATGTGAGTTCAAGGGGTGGAAGAGGCAGCCTGGGCTCTCCCAGGCCATTGCTGCAAATGCACTGGGTTCCTGGCGTGGTCCAAGGGGCTCTTTTGGATTTAGACCACGGGGTCTGCAGGCTTTGAGCCACCAGCGTTGACCACAGAGTTTGGGAATAGGAAATCTGTGCATCTGCTTCACTCACAGTTTGTGGAGTTCTAAGTGAATAATAAGTGAATAATAATAAGTGAATAATCCTAATCAATAGAAATCTCATCTGTAAATATAAAGTAAGTAGGAAAGGACCGGGGAATGAAGAAGTGATGGGTAGCAGCAGGTACGTCAGTGATGGGCTACGGCAGTGGGTTGCAGGGGGATACCTCATGCATGTGTGCATGGAAAACCATGAGCACATTTTAAAGCAGCAATACACGTCCTTAAAAGTCTGTGGGGTCAGTGCTGACTCCAGGGCTTCTCGGAGCTTTGGCAATTTCTTTTCCATTATGGGATGTTGCCTCCCGCATGCAGCTGTGGCTGCCTCAGGGCAGCTCTTTGCAGATGAAACTTGTTTGCCTTGGAAGGGTCGGTTTTCAGTATCATTTATCAATTAAAATAACAAAGGAGATTAAGAACAGAAGAAGAAAGGCCAAGGTGTGTGTATGGGTAACTTGCTTTCTCCAACACTTTTCAACTCAGAGCATTTTCACCAGCTGATTAAGACGTGCAGCAGCGCAGGCAAATGAACGCTGCTCCCTCTGGGAAGAGAAAAGACCAAAAAAGGCTTTTATTATTCACAGTAAGAATGCGGAATGGTTTAAGATGGAGAAAAAGACGCTGAATTTATCTGCAAACTGCAGCTGGGACCTGGGGAGACGGAGGGGGACAGCTTTAACTGGGGCGTTTGGGTTGACGCAATGGGTTTGGTGATGCCATGTGGTGGCAGCAGTGGTGGACATCCCTCCCTGGCTCCTCTCCCACCCCCTGTCTCCCAGCAAGCCGGAGCAGAGAAATGAATCTTGGGTAGTGCTGGATTTCAGTTGTTGCTGGAGCAGAGAGCCCCAAAGAGGCACAAAATCTAAGTCCCGACAGCCGCAAAGCCATAAACCTGGTATCCCCCATCACCAAGGGCGAGCTGCAAGGATTTGGCTGCTTATGAAGGCATGGGGCCGGGGTGATCAGTGTGTTCAGAGCCCTGCACAGACACCTCTGTGCCAGAAATACTGTAGATTGCAATCTGCAATGAGAGCCCATAAAAGCAATGAGGAAGATTGAACTAGGGCAGTAATTGGTTGAGTGACATCAAACTCATCCTTAGAGAGTCAAATTATCCTTTGCTGCTTTATCCTCGAGTCAAATTATCCTTGATGCCCCTTTCTGCAAAGTGAAGAAGAGCTTCCCCTGCATAAATCTCCTCTTGCTTTAATATAAGCTATTAAATGCTACCTCAAAATGACTTCTGCTGCACCACAGGCAGTGCTGCAAAGGCAGAACACTGCTTCATTTGAAATGATGTGAAAGTTTGGCATTACCAGGCAGCCATAATTAGCCAATGCGACAGAAAAACACCCCAAATCCCAATGACACAGGGTTGATTCATCCTTCTGAAGACTTAAACATCCAAAGAGATAAATGGTACCTATAAAGCAGCAGTGGCCTTCAGCAGAAATAACACCGAGGGGTTTGGGCTTGAAGAACTCAATGCTTTTTTGCAGTGGGAAACTCTGATCTCTGATGAACTCATCAAAGACGGTTTGACCTTTAGGAGGCTGGTTGGTGTCACCTAAAGGGAGGCATAAAATGTGCTGCATCTTGGACCTTTTCCTAATGAGAGCAAGAATTCCTTCAATTAGCCAGGTTTCCCAGGGAGAAAAGGTCAACGCTATTTCCACCTTCCACCAGCCCCCTGACAACCGGAGCATCCGCAGAATGAGGCTGCTGCTGGAATTGTTTGCCTGAGCACACTCATCAATAGCTCCAGAGTGAAGAGAGGCAGCTCAAAGGTTACGCAGGGTTTTGTGTCTGGGCTGTGTCATTAAGGTTGTCACATAACCAATAGACTCCTGTGTGTGGTGAATTGCTCTCCAGGGCCTCTCGATGTTATCATGGAGCTGGAAAAAGCCAATGCGTGCTTGGAGAAGCTGGGTTTCCTCTTTCGTGATGGAGCAGGTACCCAGCAAATTGTCAACCAAGCTGATCCAGGCTTGGTTGCCCCAAGGACTGGTGGTGTTGGCCATCCAACACAGCTTATGGAATGAAAGGACTTCCCTGTGAAGGTGCTGAGGCGCTGGCACAGGGTGCCCAGAGAAGCTGTGGCTGCCCCATCCCTGGCAGTGTTCAAGGCCAGGTTGGACACAGGGGCTTGGAGCAAGCTGCTCTAGTGGAAGGTGTCCCTGCCCATGGCAGGGGTTGGAGCTGGAGGAGCTTTAAGGTCCCTTCCAACCCAAACCAGGTTGGGATTCTGTGACCTGGGGAGAAGGGGAGCAGAGTGGGAAAGTTCTCAACTTGGTTTTAAAATCAAATGCTTGTGTTTTTTCAATGAATAGGACATTTTCATGTGTAGCCAGTCTTTAAGCTTTTGGGTTTCTGAGCCCAAAACAGATGCTTTTTGTAGCCGTTGTGGAGAGCATCTCAACACCTTTGACAGCTTGTAAGTGAACACGAGCCTGGGGGCTTTTTGCAAGGGATTTCCTCACCAAGAAGTGCAGGCAAGTCAGTGACATCCCCGCGTCTTGTCCAGCAACCCTCCTGATTCCCAGGATGAGCTCAATGCTGAGGTCCTGGCCCACAAGCTCATCTCAGGAGTGTGTTTCAGCCCATCCTAGTGCAATCAGCACGTCACACAATGTCCTCTAGGTCCAATTTGGCAGTCAAACACCAGGAATTAAAAGAAGGATACGTTGAAATCACAGTGCTTGATGCTGCAGGTATCTCATCTCTTCCTTTCCCAGCACCCAGTCCCCTACCCAGACACGTATGTTCAGAGCAGGTAAGATGTGGCTGGGAAAGCTGCTCCTATTCCTGTGCTCCTGCTTGAGGAGGTGTGTGACAGCAAGGCTTTATCCACCACAGGACTGGTGTAGCAAGCACAGGCAGACGTCCCCAATCACATAATGTTGATGAACTGAAGGCTGTAAATACGTATCAGTGACTCAATGGGAAAATCCCTTAAGGGATGAGGATGCTTCGAAAGCTTTTCTTTAAGGAAGAAAAAAGCCCCAAAGTCAAGAAATGTTCATTTAAGACAAAACTAAAGGAATAAAAGCTAGAAACTGGCTTTGGAAATGCAGTAAAGCAGAGAAAAGGCGCCTCAAATCAGCAGACAAAGCAAGGCCATGCAGCATTAGAATTAAATAGGCATTTCATGCTGTGGCTTTCATTCAAGTCCTTGTGGCTGGTGGGTGAAGTTTAATGTCTGTAGCCAAAATAGCGGAGCTCAGAATGGAATTCATGGGGTAAAAGGAGACATGAGAAGAAGCCTGGCACAGCCGATGTGGCTACCAGCCAGTGCATGGGGGGCTCACCCCAAGGTGGCAAGGTTTGGGGGCTGCAGCCTCCGCCTTTGCTGTCCCAGGAGCTGCAAAGGCACCTGCAAACATCTGAGTCCTATTGCTGTTTATTCTGAGGGGGGAGTGCAGTGTCGGTGTCTCTGGTGGGGTTTTGGGATGCTCTCTGGATGCACCCGCTGTATGTGAGGCTCATCCAGGTCGTTATCCCCCATGCCTGGTCCTGACCCTCCCCACAGTGTCTTCATTTCGCTCTTGGGAAATCAGCTCTTGCTAATCAATCTCACAGAGGTAGCAGGAGGTTTTGCAGCTAGAAAGGGCTTTGCAGATCAAAGTCTTTTGCAAGGACTAATTGAATTTAATTGCATTCATCTCTCTGGTGCAGGGATCGTCGTTTTGCTCTGCCTTTGTGCAGCCCGGAGCGACACAGGCTCCGGTTGATGTTTGAGACCTCCCAGCTGCTCCCTAAGGCAAATTGCTGTAGTCCCTGGGTGGTGTAAAGCTGTTCTGAGGATGATGGCAGGAAGGTTGGAACTTGATGATTTAAGGTCCTTTCCAACCCTAACTATTCGATGATTCTCTGATGGAAAGGCTTTCCACTCCTGTAGATGCTCTGGAAGCATTTTGCTTGTGCTGAGCAGCACAGGTAGAGCGCGATGGTCTCTTAAAAGCATCATTGCTTCAGCCAACTCTGAAGGAGCCAATGATCTGTCTTTCCTGAGATATGGAGCAAATAAACTATGTATCTCCTGCAGTAATGCAGGACTTCATGAAAGCAATTGAGGAGCCCCAGTGGCCATGCACCATTTGGATGTGTTCCCTGAGGCTTTCCTACAGCTCTTGGTGGCTGCTCCTCCCTCATCTCATTTTATCCTCAGGCAGCATCACCTAATTCTCATTGTCCTTTCAGTTATGGCTCTCTCCTCTCTTGTTTACAAGACAAAACAGGCAACTGTCCATGTTGAGCATCTCTGTTGAAGAGCACAGCTGCCTCTGATTGTTCTGCGGCTCATTGCTGTAATACGAAGCATTCGAAGCAATCACAGATGGCAAAGAGCATCTAGAGCATGCTTCTGGGTGGCTGGAAAGCAGGTAAAGACTCAGCAGAACAGAAGAGCAGGGAGGAAAGAAGGAGAAAAAAAAAGAGATGTGATTAATCATTCAGCTTTTATGGAGGTTAAAAGGAGGGCAGGGAGGAGTCAAAGCTGCTCTCATCATCAGCCTGGGAGCAGTGCACTCCTGCTGCTGTATTTAGTAGAGCTGTGATGGTCGGATGTATGGAGGAAAGATGAAAAGGGAGAAAAAGAACTTGAGTGTTAAAGGTGTTTCTCATCTCTGCTGAGTCTGTGCTGGAGCTCCAGCCATTGCAATGATGTGGTGGGACCTGCTACCGTGTGAGGTCTTCTGCTGCACAGTGTTACCTGCAGCAACACCAGGGTTCACTTGAGATGGTTGAAATAGGGAAGGAGTTGACAGTGTGATTTGGAGAGGATGAAGGGAAAAGCCTGATAAGTCTGCAGGTATGGGAGAAGCTGAGCTGGGCAGAAAGAGAAGGACAAGCATGGTGGGAAGGTGAAGGATGAATGGACTGAAGTGGTAGGGCATAAAGCCCTCGAAAGGTGCCTTCTCCTCCTGTTGTCCCTTGTACCCGTAATGGACTGAGGGAAGGCGTCTTCACTGGAACCTTAGGTACAGTTTGGTGATGGTCCCTGAGAGGAGGCTGGAATGGCCGTGGCACAGCCCACATCACATTACATGTGGGTGGTGTTACTGGTGACCCATGCTGCTGGCGTGTTGGCCTCTTTGCTTCTTCAGGACGTGTTCCCAACACGCGCTCATTTCTGTTTGGCAAGGTGAGATGTCCCCGGCCGTGACGGTTGATGGGGCTGGATGACTTCTGTGCTCAGTGACAGCAAAGTGAGACTGCAAAGCCACGTAGCAATAAAACCTGAGCTGTTTTAATGCTGCGAGGTACACAGAGGTTGGGAAGAAGCCCAAGCATTCCAGGGCTATCTGGGGTTGGATTTCGCTTGCTGCCACCACTGATGTACCCCGTGCTTCCAAGCAGATTGTGAAACTGGGGAGCTTCAGGGAAGAGGACTGTGCCTGTGTTTTGTTGATCGATTTTAATATTTTTGTTGTGGTTCTTCCTTCCACTGCTCCTATTTAAGGAGAAGCTTAGAAAGATGAAGAGAGGGAAATGCCATCTGCGGAGTTTGGCCAAGTGACAGATTCTAGTACGCGATGTCGTTACTCAAATATTTTGGAGATTGGGAGCAGCAGAGCAGGGAAGTGGTTGCCATTGCCTTCTCTCAAGTGTATGCATGCAGAAGGAAAAGTCTCCTTTCTTCCCATGGAAGGTCAGTGTGAGAAAAGGAAGACGGGTGTCTTTGGAGGCGGGGATGCGAAAGAGATTCCTGCTGTTAAACGGCCTTGTATACATCTGAAGGGGGCTACAAGGATGCTGGAGAGGGACCTGTTCATTAGAGGCTGTAGCGATAGGACAAGGGGTGATGGGTTCAAACTGAAACAGGTTAGATCTAAGGCAGAAGCTCTTCCCTGTGAGGGTGCTGAGGCGCTGGCACAGGGTGCCCAGAGAAGCTGTGGCTGCCCCATCCCTGGCAGTGCTCAAGGCCAGGTTGGACACAGGGGCTTGGAGCAAGCTGCTCCAGTGGAAGATGTCCCTGCCCGTGGAACTGGGTGAGCTTTAAGGTCCTTTCCAACCCCAACCACTCTGGGAGTCTGTGTCCCAAAATGTGCCAGGCAGTCTCAGTTTCAGGCAAGAAACCCATTTTCCACCAGTTCTGAGTACCACGGCACTGGTACTCACCAGCATCCACCCAGCATCCTCCCCACTCTTTGTCTTGCAACACTTCTTCACTTGCCAAAACATCTGAATTTGTCCAGGCTGCTGGTGGGAGGGGAAGAGCGCCACAGTTTGCTCCTCCATGATCCAGGCTGTTTCACTGGTGGCCTCTCTCCATCACTTCCCCAGCCTCCTCCTCCAAGACATGCAGGTCATGGAGGTTTGACTCCCATCTAATTCCAGGCCAGGGCTGAAGCTGCTCTGGTGTAGCCACATCGCAAGGGATGTCAGAGCCAATTCTGGAGGGAAAAATCCTGTTTATTTCAGTGATGTCCCAGTTGAGATGGATTTCTTATGCTTCAAACCCTTACCTGAGTGTGTTCCCAAGGGAAAAAGTGACACATTTTAACCTTACACAGCAGTTTGTTATACTCCATCCCAGGAACTATTTTGTCTTCAGTGTCTCATTGTAATGCCCTTCGGTGCAGATATTTATTTCTCTAACAGTAGCAATGCCTCACAGGGTTGTTTGTATCATGGTGCATGGGCTTCCATAAATACTTCCATAAGCAAAGCAAGAATTAAGCATTAATGCTGCAATGCAAGTTAGTATTGAACTTGTGGCTGCTGGCTCCATCCCAAAGGAGCAGGGCTGGGCTTTGGATTGGAGTGGACCAAGGCTTTAGGGGCTAGATTTGGGCATTTTGATGCCCCGGGATGGGATGTTGACATGGAGGTGAGCCCAGGGCTGTTGCCATAAAGATGCTGACTGGGTTCTGTGGGTGCAGGAACCCTCTCACTGTGTCAGGGTGAGAATTGAGGTGTCCAGAGGCGAAAGCTTTCTGTGGGGTTGGAGTTGGGGTCCATAAAACATAATGATGCAGATCATTATGGGGCTGGGTAAGAGTGAGGAGGTGCAGGAGGCAGCTTTTGCATCTTCATCACCCTGATGGGCTGTTCCCCTGCTCGGTTCCCTGATGGTTTCACTTTCTGGGTGCAAAAGCAGGTGCAGAACATGCGTGGTGCCCACCAGGATGGAGAAGGACCTCATCCTTTCATCATGAACTGTAGAGCCCTGAAGTGGGACTGTCCATGAGCCTTTGCAGCCAAAATCCTTTTGGGCTTTAAAAGGGCAATGCTTCTTCTCAAAGAGCAGGTGATTGCAGTGTGGTATTTAAGCTGCCAACATTACCAATACACTTCCTCCACAGCTCTGTATTGTTGGCTCGAGACCTTTTCGAGGTTAAATTGACTCAGCATTAGCTTACCCTAGCTTGGCTTTATGGTTTATTACAAATATTTTCCTATTGGAAATGCTCTCCTCCTCTCTGGTGTTTGCTTTTGGTGTATTTATAGAGAGGATCCATAGCCTTCATCTCGCCAGACGACACACAACCCAAGCTGTGTTGGACTCCTCCCAAGTGCCAGGTTCCTCGCTCCTCTTCCCATCCCAGCAGCTTTGGTGTGCTCCTTTCCCTGTGTGCATCCGTCAGGCTCCAGTGACCAGAACCAATGACTGTATTTCAGATGTGGTTCCCTTACTGAGACTCTCATAGAAAATAGAATCATAGAATGGTTTGGGTTGGAAGGGACCTTCAAAGCTCATCTGGTCCAGCCGCCTGCAATGAGCAGGGACATCTTCAACTAGATCAGGTTGACTCTTGGAGTCCTCTGGCTTGCAGGCATCATTTCTTTGTGTGTGTTGGCACCCGAGAAGGTGGATTGGGGTGATGGACTTGATGGCTGAGCTCTGACAGCTCGAGTGGAAGCATCCCACCCTCTGTTACCCATTGAAAAGAGATTTCTCATCTGAAGAAATCAAAGGATAGGGTGTTTAACCACCCATCCCACTGCATGGGCTGCGGAGGGACCCTGCTGACCTCCTGGGACTTGATGGAGGAGCTGAACATTTCCCTCACCTTGTCTCTTGCAAAATCCCCCTCATTTCCCCAGAAGCTCAAAAAGGAAAAGTCCTGCCTCGTGTTCTGTCCTGTTGCTGTATTCCACCTCCTGCCTGCTCTGTTGTGCTGCTGGTTTCTCCTTGCAACAGCTCAGAAGCGATGTTCGGTATCAGCAGCGCCGTTTTCAGCTTAAATCTCCAGGAGAGCACTGATTGAGTCGTCTTCTCCTCCCCAGCTCCAGCAGAACCCATTGCAGCGCCGCGGGCTGCACTAGATGTGATGTTCACGGGTTATTTATATCGGAGAAAAATACTAGACTGCCTGCTGCCATGGCATGTCTGTGCCCCACCGGCCTTCCCGTGGGCAGCACCCACAGCACAGCACCAAGAGGTTTATATATAGCATCCTCCATATGTTGTATTGGGGGATGGAAGGAGAAGAGAGGGCTGGGGGGATCATTGGAGGCTTTGAGGGGCCAAAGGCAGGTGGAGGTGGTGAGAGGATGCAGTGATGCTTTGGGTTGCAGGTGAGACAGGGAATAAGAGAGGGGAAATCCTTTCCTGGAGCAAAAAGGGCTTGGTTTTAGTGAGCAGATGTTGGAAGAGGTGAAGGAGTCATAAAGGGTCTGCTGGTGGGAAGCTGAGGCTGGGGGAGCGGAAGGGACCATCCCCTCCTGTGGCCACCCGCTCTTCCCCCTTTCATAACTCTCATCCTGAAAACTTGCTAGAAAATAGGATATCAAAATAAGGTACCAAATAGGAAATTCTCTGCTCCCCAGGGCCATGGACTTTGAGTTTTTCTTCTGTTGACATCTAAAATCCATTTGGCTCCTGGGGTAAAAATGCCTCAGTTGGGAGTTGTCTAAGGAGGACCTGAAACTTCTGTGGGAATGTGTGGAAAAAGCTAAATCTCTCAAAGATACCCTGCATCCCATTGCTGAAGCATTGCTTTGGATACGAAACCAAGACTTACACTCCCGTATCCTGAGTTAGAGCAGGGGTTTCATAGAATCCCAGATTGGTTTGGGTGGGAAGGGACCTTAAAGCTCATCCAGTTCCAACTGGCTGCAGGAGAAGCATGTCCCTCACCGCTATAACTAAACTACTTGGGATTTTTTCCCTGCTCTGATAGACAAGCTCTTTGCTGGCGTTTTGTAATCAGAGTCCCCATCTGAGGCACATCCTTGTCCATTAAAATAAGTGTTTACTTATTCGAGTAAGAATTCACCAGTTCACCAAAGTGCTTTGAAATCACATCACTCAAAGCACTGACATTTATAGGCGATGCCAATTAAATGGACATAACCACAGCTGTCAGAGCAGTTCCAGCAGGGCACAGAGTCAGGGTTTCTTGCAATAGTAAAAACCTCTCTTTCCATCACCTGTCTTCAGATGTCCTTGTACCAGCAGTGAGTCTGTTTAATCACACAATGACTTCAAAGCTTTCCCATCCAGCCAGGTTTGCGTTAGGAGAGAAAAGGCTTTTCTCCTAAAGGATGCAAAAGCAAAGGGGACCAGCTCCGGAGCTGAATCCCGCCTGCAGGGACTGCTGTGCTTCAGCCTGGAGAGGGACCAGGAGGAAACAGAGCAAGGTTATTACTCATCGGAGTGGCTCCAAAATGGGAAGAGTGAGCAGGTGATGGGGAGGCGTGAGCTTGGCTGCAGAGGGAAGTCTTGTCCTTGCAGGAGCAAATCCTGGTTATCTCCTGGTGGTGCTGGACCACTGTAAGCTACATAGCATCCTCCAAGCTTAAAGCTAAGCACAGATTCTGCAGAGGAGCTGGACGTGGCACAGGTGGGTCTGATGACCTGCATGGACCTTACAGTCCCATGGAGGCTCTCAGCACAGGTCAGGGTGGTGATAGCGGCGGGATCACCACTTGGGATGGTGACTGCTTGGGGTGGTCACCCACCCCAGTCGTCTTCTTTAGTCCCACTTTTTGGCTGTTGTGCCTCCCCATGGGATCCACATTCCTGGAGAGATGTCAGGATTCAGAGAGGCTTTCTGGGCAATGCTCAGAAGTGGAAGATCTCCCTGGCACCTCTTCAGACATCCAGTTTGAGAACCCACGTCCTCCCGACTACCAAGCACACAGAGATGCCGTCTCCCTTTAACCAACGCCTGGACCCCTGGGCTCAGCCTCCGAGGTATCCCAGGCCCCTCCATCCATCTGCCCCAGCAGGAGCAGCAGCAGAGTCCGGCCCCAGCACTGGGAAATCTGCTTCCATCTGGCTCCGCTACCATCCAAAATTAGCTGCAGCTCCTTCACTGTTTAATATTTCAAGATGTTCTGGGGGAAGCAGCGAGGCTCCTGAAGGGGAGGGATGTGAGGGCTGCTCCTGTGCCTTTAAAGCCTCGCCTTCCTTCGGCTTTTTCCTTTTTTCCTTCTTTTTTGGGGTTTTATTTTGCCTTTTTGGATCATCCCCGTCCCTGCGGTGGCAGCAGCTTGCTGAAGCAAAAGCCAGCAGATGGGTGGCCCAGGAGGCTGGCACCCCCGGCTCTGGATGCGGGGAATATTGCTGCCTTCCGGAGGGAATTTCTCCCTTCCTCCCGCAGTATTCCTGGCAGCAGCTTCCAGGGATGGAGGTGATACCTGTGTTTTTGGCCATCCTCCTTCCCATGGTCACCCTTCCCAAAGGATGCTGAGGTGGGAAGGGCATTTCTTTTCCTTCCCCATTAAGAAGCATCGTATAAGCAGCATAACGTGGCAGGAGCAACCCTCCCTGCCCTGGCATGACCCCGTCAGAGAAGCAGGTTGTGAGCCACTTTATTAATGATTGAAGCTTGAGCTTAACAGGAGAGAAGCAAGGAACTGAAATATTCATTTGCTGGCTCCTCGTGTCCAGCAGAAGCAGTTTAACAGCCCTGGGCTCGGCTTGCTGCCCGCTCCTCCTGCCCTGTCTATTATGTAAGGAGCTTTTTAATAATACACGTTGAGACATATGGCCTCTCAGATTTAGTATGCAAATGCAATATGCTCAACTAAAAATAGCAGATATGCTTAATGTAGTTTTGTTATAACACCTTCTGGTACTTGGTGAGTAATGAATCGCGACTGCGCTTTACAGAGAGCTTGGAACGGGGTGAGTAGGGATAAACCTGCACTCTAAACACACGGGCTTAGGTTTTGTGGTGAAGGAGCTCGGTTGTGTTCCATCTCCTGCCTCTTCCAGCACGGTGACTGCGTAATCAAGTAGAAGATGCTCAAATAAATGCTTAGTGAGAAGTGTGGTGGGAAAAGCTTCGGCTCCCAGCTAGGTGTAGTTGTTGCCTTGTATAGTGGAGCATTCGCTTGTGGTTTGGGGTCTATAGCCTCTATATGTTATCAGAGTTCACACTGTAGGGGTTGTGCAGTGGTTCAATCCCAGCAGTGCAGAATGAAAACATCAGCTCTGTGCCCTTATCCCTTAGAATTAGATGTAGAGGCTTTGCTGCTGCTTTTCCAGCCTTTGGGCCATGGGAATAGGGAGAAGGACACCAGATCCATCTCCTGCCCTTCCCAAATCTCCCTTTCAGTCTCCCTCTCACAGGCTCTGCAGGCACGAGGCTTTTTCCCTTCTCTCTGGGTGCAAGTCCCTTCTCACTGAGGCAAAGAGGAATAACAAACCAGGGGGATGATTCCATGGTGACAGCGGTGCTCCTGTCCCCTCTGCCATGCAGGCGAGGTGGGGAAGGAGCCCTCGAGCTCCTTCTCTGCCCCTTTTGGGAACAAGGAGATGAGGTTTTTTTGGAGTGTTCTTTCAATAAAATACAAGAAAAAAAGGGAGAAAACCCCCTCTGAAATACTCTGACTGTATCCCAAGGGATAAGAGGAAGGATTGATTTACCTCTGTAGAGAATACCGCTACCTTGCTTGCCTTTAACGCAAACTGGTGGCCTTTTGTGCTGATGGCTCTTTCGGATGCTGGTCTTTTGGGTTTGTTTTCCCAGAGTAGATCTTTAACCTCACATGTGAAGTACCTTATGACTTGCTGTAGTGGAGCTTGTCCCATGGTGCTTCTGTGCTGTTCTTCATCTGCTCTCCACCATTATCAAAGCCTCCAGTACTCTCAAGGTCATCACTGATGTGCTGGAGCCACGTCTGCCTGGGTTTTCCGGTTCCTGGCCAATGTTTGGGGGTCTCAGATCACTTCCCACCGCCACGAGAATCCACCAGGAAATGATCCTTTTCCCCCCCATCATCCCAACGCTATTCAAGAGGACCAGGGGAACATGAAGCTCCTGCTGCAGGTTGCCAGCAGCACCTTGAAGCAGCAAGGTTTGGTTTCATAGCTGCAGGGAAGGGTTGGTAGAGAGATAAGCCAGTTACCTCTGTTGGTTCCTAAGCTCTGAAAAGGGAACGCCTGGATTTCCCCTTGGGACTCGCTTCTGCTTATCTGACCCTATCATCGTAGCTGCTTACGGAGATTAAGGAGCTGCCTTGGCTCAGTGGAGGGAAGTTGCAATGTGACTCATCCTGCTGTAGACACCTCCCTGCGATGGGTTGAATCACTCTGGAGCTGCCTGCCTTGCTCCTTCAATGACAGGAGAAGCCTGAAAATAGATGTAAGTGTCCAGAGCTGGGCACAGGGCTCGCCCAGAGCTTGTGTTGATGCTGCAGCAGCACTGAGTCCTCCAGCAGCAGTGGGGACCCCGGGAATGTCACTGCAGCATCCACAGGACCCATGGCAAGGAGATCACATTGAAGAGAAAAGGCAGTGTTCCTTGTGGGCTCAAAAGGTTGTGAAGGGCCTTGGAGGCAATGTCCTGCTTTTTGGACTCCCAGCAGAAAGAGGATGAGGTTGAGACCTGGCCTTAAAGGACTGGGTTGGCCTGTATCCATCCTCTATATAGGGCTGTATCCATCCTCTATACAGGGCTGTATCCATCCTCTATATGGGGCTGTATCCATCCTCTATACAGGCCTGTATCCATCCTCTATATAGGGCTGTATCCATCCTCTATACAGGGCTGTATCCATCCTCTATATAGGGCTGTATCCATCCTCTATACAGGCCTGTATCCATCCTCTATATAGGGCTGTATCCATCCTCTATACAGGGCTGTATCCATCCTCTATACGGGGCTGTATCCATCCTCTATACAGGGCTGTATCCATCCTCTATATGGGCCTGTATCCATCCTCTCTGTAGGACTATAACCTGTAGATTATAGGACTTCCCATCCTATCACCCGCAGCCTAAATGCAATAAACACCTCCTGGGAAGTCGTTAGTGAGATTTTCACCTCTTCTACAACAGGGGCTCTTCTGCAGCTGCTTTGGGGACATTTTAGTCTCCCCCAGCATCAACTTATTCCCATTCCCTTGGTCCAGCGCTGACCCTATGATGTGCTCAGTAGCAGCCAGGCCTCTGTGAAGCTTGGCCAGATGCATGAGACCATGACGGGCTCCTCAGTGCTATCACACAGGGGTTTCTGTACCTCTTCAATGCAGTGAGCAGCCAGGCTGGGGTCACACACACTCAGCACAGCCCCACTGGGGCCTCCCTCCTGCTGCAGCTGAGCGGGACATGAGGGATTTTTCCCAGACATCTCATTTTCATCCATGGGGGAATCTGTAGTCCCTGATTGATCCCAAACCAGCAGCCAAAGCTCAGCCCACGGCAGCAGAATACACAGGACCAATTTCAAGCTGCTGCTTTTGAGTGGGGAAAGCGGCGTCGACTCAGTCGCCTGTCAAACGGATGCTCCCAAACCTCCCTAAACCCTGTTGTGAAGACTCTTATTTCAGCTTCACTTAATCCTGTTACCAAGCAACTTCAAGTGAAGGAAAACATGACACTTCCACAGAAACGGGAGCGCGCACAGGGGAGCGGAACTGGTTTTGCTGGTGCTAAACTGGTTTCCTTATAATTCCCCATTTTCCGTGGTAGGCTTGTGGGTCCTGCTTTCTTGCAGGTTTCCATGGTGATTTGTTGGGTTTTTTTCCCATCTCTAAGTTTTTGTCTAGGAGCAATGTAAATGTTGGGCATTGTTTGAGATTTCTGCATGGATACAGCCTGGGTGAAGCAGCAGGTTGGCTTCCCCAGGGCTGGGACCACAAGGCACATCCTCTGGGGCAATGTCCATCCTGGCTGCCCCACTGGTGTGATGAGCACAACGTGCTCAGGAGGTGCTGTGCCGCAGGCACAGACACTGGTGGGTAATCTGAGGACACAGACAAGTCCCATGTGCTGCTGAGCTACATTGGAGGCGTGCAGGAGGGATTTAAGGGTTTGGTGGGAATGGGGGTGTTGCCATGGTATTTTGCGCAGCCAGAGCATCTCAGGGTGCTCAGCTTGGTGCTGGAGATGCCCGTGTAGCCCAGGGTGATGGGATGGGTGGTGGAGGAGCCCTTGCTCTGATGCCCATCATTTCCATGGTGATAATGAGCAAAGGATGCTGTAGAAACTGGAGATGAACCTCAACGTCTCACAGCATCTTCTGGGCATGTCTGTGCTGCAGCAGCAACCCCTCTGCTCCTGGGGAGCCTTCCTCTCTAAGGGAGGCAAGAAACCATGGTCTCAACACACCCTTCATGGGTGCAGTGCAGCCAGCGCAGGGATGAACCTCCGTGCTTCCTTCCAGATGCTGTGCTTGGTGCTGCCCGTACCACTTGTGGACACTGTCCCATGAGGTCATCCCTGTCGTTGCTCCTCAGTAACACTGGGATGTGAATTGAGCTTTGAAGAGCATGGAGGAGGCACCGGTGACTCTTCCAGCCCAATGAGTAAAGTAGGAGCATGGTTTAGTGGTGGGCTTGGCAGTCCTGGGGTAACAGTTGGATTTGATGATCTCAAAGATCTTTCCCAACCTAGCTTTCGTTTTATAGGTGGGGAAACTGAGGCACGGGACAATTAGAGTCTAGGGAGAACCCAAACCTCCCAGCTCTGTCCTTACTTCTGCAAGCACAGGAAAAGGTTTATTACCCAAAGTAAACCCTTGGGCCACTGAAGTGCAGTCATAATGTGAACCAGCTGAGAAAACCCTATCTGCTTTCCTCAGGTCGAGCTGTGCAGGATCTGCTTTGGTCTCCAAGTAGGAGCATCTTCTGTGCTGGCAGGTGACAGCTCCAGCTCGAAAGGGCACAACACAAGGCTGGATCTTCAGTTCTCAATCAATTAGTGCCAAGCACAGCTTCAGATGTTAATTGCCAGCAAGAAATGGATCCGTTTGGACATAATCAGGCAGGGGGAGAGGGTCCCTGCGTGCCTTTGGCAGCATTGCTTCTTCTAATTGCAGCTTCTCGCATGTTCACAGGGATGAACTTTGTAGCCCGCACCCGAAGCGCATGGAGCTTTATTAAGCTCTCCCGAGCGATGCTGTGAGCAGAAAGCCCAGACGAAGTCATGGAAAGCCAAGCCCAGAAATAGAAAGCTGTGCAATCTGCAACATATAATGCTCTGCAGCCAGCTTGATGCTGAATTAATCCCCAATTTAATTAACGCTACTCTAATCCTTCCGTGAAAAGAGCAGCTCGGGATTTGTTTGGAAACACAGTGCTGTGTACGGTAATATATATGAATGTATTTTAAAATGCAGTCCTCAAGCAGTTTTTGCTGTGTTCTGAACCTGGATGCACTGAGAAATGGATTTAGAGGCACTGGTCCTCTGAAAAGTGGGACTGGAGGTGGAGCGAAGGGCTGTGCTTGGGCTTGCCAACATCACAAAATCAGTTTAGAAACGGTAAGGTATGACCCAAACCCTGAGTCACTGCAGTTTAGTTTTAGTTTCTCTGCCGTTTGAGCCAGTCGTAGAATCATAGAATGGTTTGGGTTGGAAAGGACCGGTTGGATCATCCAGTTCCACCCCCACTGCCACGGGCAGGGACACCTCACACTAAACCATGGCCTCCAAGGCTCTGTCCAACCTGGCCTTGAACACTGCCAGGGATGGGGCAGCCACAGCTTCTCTGGGCACCCTGGGCCAGCGCCTCAGCACCCTCACAGGGAAGAGCTTCTGCCTTAGATCTAACCTGAACTTCCCCTGTTTCAGTTTGAACCCATCACCCCTTGTCCTATCCCTACAGTCCCTGATGAAGAGTCCCTCTCCAGCATCCTTGTAGCCCCCTTCAGATACTTGCAAAGGGTTTTCAGGGCTATTTTTCACCCTATTGATGGGTGATTGCAAGAAACAGGCTCAATGAAGCAGCAGGACCAATGTTCAGCCCTGTGCCTGCAGGAGGTACTACTGGAAGAAGCCATTCAAAATGATGCTAAAGCTGCAAGAATTGGCAAAACCATGGCTGGGACACGTCTCTGTGGGTGTTCACAGCCCTGGACGCAGCCCTCCCAAACCAGGGTTTGCCACAGAACCTTTTGGGCTCTGCTCTGCTTCAGGGATGTTCATTCTCACTGAATGCACCCAGAACCAGGCAAGTCTTGTGCTTCTGGGTCCTGTGAGACCTTCCTCTTCGTTACGCTTGCAGCAAGCGTTTAACCCACATTAATGCTTGTCAGTCCCAGCACGGAGCTTGGAAACGTTTCCGATAGAGCTAATGAGGACTGGTCCAGGCATATTTCATCAAAGGGTTTCATAGTTGGGCTTTTAAATTCCCTCTCGTGGTGGCAAACAGCGAGTTGGTAGGAAATGAGTTCTTAGAAGCAGAGGTTTTTCAAAGCCAGTTTCATGTTTATAGCTTCATCCTCGCGTGGTTCTTGCAGGAAAAACAGGGAATGCTGCCGGGGGGGGCAGCTTCTCCACAAACACGCTGTTTATGCTGCTTTTCATCACTGATGGAAATTAATAACTGTGTGTTGTAAAAGCGGAGCTGCTTCTATGGCCTAAAAACTGCTGTCCCCTCCCCGGCCGTGATTGCAGCTGCCTCCGTGCCATGGTTTTCTGTTTGAAAATACAAATCCTGTTGCTTTTAAGTCTCTTATGGATAGTTGCAGGCTATAGGCAGTCCGGGGGTAAAGGTCAGACTTGATCTTAAGGGTCTTTTCCGATCTGGTTGATTCTATGATTGTATGATTCTATTAGATCTTGTTTGTTTGATATGGATTTGATATGAATGTACAGGCGTTTATCCACAGCTAGGCTCAGGGCAGCACCTAGGCATGGGAAATACATGGAATTGAGTCAGAGCAGAGCAGATCCTGGTGTAAAAAAGGGCAGAATAATTTGGGATGGAAAATGTTTCGACAAAGCAGTTCCCGTTGCCCAACAAGTGAGACTAAATAGGAGCGTTCTCCTCCAACTTGGCAGGTAATTGCTGAAGGGAGCATATGGTATCTCTGAAGTGTTGGAAGGGGATCAACACCAGGCAAAGCGATGGAGCAGGTGGGATCAGTAGGAGTGGGCGTCACGTGGGAATAGCAGGATTGGGATTGACACTGGAGGAGTTGGTGGGAGCTCGGCAAAGGGTCTGAACCCGTTCTGGTGCGTGTTCACCCATGGGGCTTGGGCAGCTGGGTGCTGAACCCTCTGCAGAGCTCAGGGCTGCTGTGGTGCTGGTGAGCGGTGATGAGGTTGGATGGGGACACTGCATTGACAAAGGTTCTGGGGAAAGGTGGCTTGACCCTCAGCACTGGGGTGTTTCAAAGGGTCAGCAGTGGGGAGGTGTTGGCAGGGAGGAGACCCTCAAATGTGTTGGGAATGCAAAGCTTGAGCTGACAGGGAGCTTGGACGTGCCAACATCCATCTGATGCCTCTTGGAGCAAGGGGAACCCAATTACAGCTGAGCAAAAGCAAGGCAGGGTTTTGTCACAGTGGGTCTCGGCAGTAGGGTCGTGTTGCCTCCATCACGGGAAGGTGGTAGGGAGTGAGTTGGGTTGTGGTTGTTGGACCTTGCACGTAAGGACAGGCCAAGAGCAGGGATGGTCAATGCCGGTCTTGCTCTGGGAGGCTTCAGTGTAGGGAAAAAGCCAAAATTAACTCATACTTTCTGTGCCAGCATCCCACCAGCATGGGATTCACAGGAGATGCACTCCAGCTCCGCATCCACCGCGTGCCACCCCATGCAGTAAGCAATGCTCCGTGCCCTAAGTCGTGGCAATATTGAGCTACCAAGAGCACTTTAGTCACAAGGAGGCAAAAATAAATGATTAGTTTGCATGGAGCATTGCAGAGCGCATGCCCAGGCAGGTAGATAAGCGTGAGCACCGGAGGCATCAATCGATGAGAGCATGTGTTTAAGACCTTGTAGGTCAATACATCTCTGGTTAAAAGTCCAACTCCGACTGCTTGGAGCTGAGCCCTGACCACGTGCAATGGAGGGCTCACTGCCATCCCAGACACCTGCAGGTGTATTCAAGACCTGGGGAGGGAACTTTGAGTAAATCCTGTTCAGTTTGTGCCTTAGGTAGAAAAGCTGGGGTTTGAAAGTTTCATAGCTCCAGCTGCAAAGGTTGCCAGGGTCAAGTGCTTGAGATGTGGAGATGCTGCTGGATGAGATGTGGCTGCGGGTACAGAGCATCAGGTTTTGTGTAGCCAACACGTAAAGCAGCCTTGCTGTCACAGTGGGGCTTTAAAAGTTGTTTGCTCCTAAAAGCTGAACGCAATTCTCAGCCTGGAGAAGAGAAGGCTCCTGAAGGGGAGACCTGAGAGCAGCTCCAGTGCCTAAAGGGGCTGCGGGAAACCTGGAGAGGGGCTTGGGACAAGGGCCTGTAGGGACAGGCCAAGGGGAATGGCTTTAACCTGCCAGAGGGGAGACTGAGATGAGCTCTTAGGCAGAAGCTCTTCCCTGTGAGGGTGCTGAGGCGCTGGCACAGGGTGCCCAGAGAAGCTGTGGCTGCCCCATCCCTGGCAGTGTTCAAGGCCAGGTTGGACACAGGGGCTTGGAGCAAGCTGCTCCAGTGGAAGGGGTCCCTGCCCGTGGCAGGGGTTGGAGCTGGAGGAGCTTTGAGGTCCCTTCAACCCAAACCAGGCTGGGATTCTCTGATACGGTTTTATGCAGTTTGTGGTTTGAGGTTGGCAGGGAGGCTTTATTTGCTCAGTGGGAGTGAAGGTGACAGCAGCGCATCTTGCTGGGGTCTCCAGGGGTCTCTGTTCCAACCTTCTCGGACCATCACTTGTTAAGCACTGTGACTGCTCATGTTTAGCATGACAAATCCATGCATAAGCCCATTCCCATCCTTGCAGTCTCTGGCTTCGTTTGCATTGGGAGCTACCAGGTGAGCAGGGTCCAAGAAAGTCCTCTTGGGAGACGAAGGCTGATGTGTTTGCTACCCAATTGAGTCAGCAGTTACATCTTCTAAAGCAGTGAGTTCCTGATACCTGACCTGTAAACCTCATGTCATCCAGTATCACCTTACTCAACCCTTGCCCTTCTCCTCTGACCATATCATCCCCTGGTCCAGTGTTTTCTGTTGTCTCCTGCTGCCTTTGTGCAGTCCCTGGTGTAACAGCTCTGTGGCTGCGATGCCTTGGTGCCGAGTTTCTATCAGTGCTTCAGACTGAACACAATTGCTGTTAAAAACCGAGATACGTCACACAATAGTAGAAAAACACCATGAAATAGTAAGAAAATAAAGAATGATTCATCTTTAAACAGAAGCTGTTTAGACGTGGAGGTGGTATTGCTGGCCACAGGCATGGATTCGTATCAGTGGGTAACACGGGTTTTAAGCCAAATTATGCAGAGTTAACAACTTCCTTTGCAAATCAGCCCCTCACCCCTTAGGCCCATATGCTCCCTCCAGTTGGCTGAGATGGGAGACCGTAGCAGCAATACTGAAGAGAGGAAGGTTGCATGCCCCAGCTGCGTGAAGATGCCTGTGTGATGCGAGTTGCCCAGAGTGTTCCTATGTCACGCTCGGGGCTGATTTGCATCCCATTAATTCTGCTTCAGAAAGTCTCTTTTGGGTTGGTTTTTAGCTTCTAGTGGAAGAGGAGGACTGACCTCGAGTTACTTGGTATTCAGCTTAGCTTTGGGATGTGGGAACCTCACGTCACCCTTAGCTCAGTGATGTGTCAGCCCCTGGGCTGCAAGTGCCTTTGTCCAGCTTGGAGCAACTTCAGCTGCCAAAAAACATGAGCTCCTTTGAATTTAACCCACTTTTTGGTTATTTAATTCCCTACATTGTCTCCCAAGTGGCCTCAGGCTGCATCAGAGGCTTTCAGCATAGGAGACCTTGTGGACAGCAGAAACCTCTGTTTGGAGGAAAGAGTTTATTTGTTTTAGTAATAAGGGAATGAATTCTGTAACTAAATAGCAGCTAGAAAGTAGATGCCACCTCCTGTTTTCTCTGGCTTGGAAGTACAGAGCAAGGTGGAGAAATCATGAATCTGTGTTATAGAGAGGGCGAGCCCTTGGGATAGGCAGCAGTGTAAGGACCAGGAGCCTGGGGATGCTCTTGGTCCCGATGGGCAGCACTGGTGATGGGGGCTGAGTCCAGGCTGTCCTCTGCTCATGCTGCTGCTGCTGGGTTTTCCTTCCTCAGTGCCCAGAAGTGTCATCATGCAGGTGGAGCACTCCCAACTGCTGGTCTCCTGCTCCTGAGCAGCACAGCTTTACCAGATACCATCTTCCATGGAGGGGCAGACAGGCCCGTGCAGGCGGGCACCATCCAACCCACCACAGCCTCCTAACCTCCTCCCTTCTTCTTCCAGAGGAGACGACATTTGAGGCTGGAGTCAAAGTCCAGATCCACAGCCAGTCTGAGCCACCCTTTGTCCAGGAGCTGGGATTCGGGGTGGCCCCTGGATTCCAGACCTTTGTGGCCACCCAGGAGCAAAGGGTAAGTCCTGCATTTCATTTGCACACCAAGATCCTTCCAGTGGGTCTGTAGGAGAGCTTGCTTCTATGTACCAGTGCCCCTTGAGAGTCATCCTCATCATTAACAGTACATTTTATACCTTGCTTCGGTTTGGTTGGGATGAGGGCAGGTTTTTCAGTGTTGCTTCCCATGCATTGCCCATGATCCTTTGAATTTTGGCCACTGAAGGGGCTTCATCCCTGGGAATTTCCCTGCCTCCTTGCCAACATGGACATTGGGATTGAGCACCCTCAGCAAGTTTGCCAATGACACCGAGCTGTGAGGTGTCATTGATGCGCTGTAGGGAAGCGATGGGATCCAGAGGGACCTGATCAGCCTGGAGAGGTGGGACCATGTGAACCTCATGGAGCTGGACAAGGCCAAGTGCAAGGTCCTGCACATGGGTTGGGGCAATCCCAGCACAAGCACAGGCTGGGGGGGACTGAATGGAGCAGCCTGAGGAGGAGGACTTGGGGTGCTGGGTGAGGAGAAGCTCCCCATGACCCAGCTTCAGTGAGCGCTTGAGCCCAGAACCCCCCTGTGTGCTGGGCTGCACCCCCAGAGTGTGAGCAGCAGCTCAGGGAGGGGATCCTGCCCCTCTGCTGTGCTCTGGGGAGACCCCCCCTGCAGCCCTGATCCAGCTCTGGGGCAGCAGCACAAGAGGGACGTGGAGCTGCTGGAGCGAGGCCAGAGGAGGCCATGGAGATGCTGCGAGGGCTGGAGCAGCTCTGCTCTGGAGCCAGGCTGAGAGAGCTGGGCTGGGGCAGCCTGGAGAAGAGAAGGCTTCTGAAGGGGAGACCTTAGGGCAGCTCCAGTGCCTAAAGGGGCTGCAGGAAACCTGGAGAGGGGCTTGGGACAAGGGCCTGTAGGGACAGGCCAAGGGGAATGGCTTTAACCTGCCCGAGGGGAGACTGAGATGAGCTCTTAGGCAGAAGCTCTTCCCTATGAGGGTGCTGAGGCGCTGGCCCAGGGTGCCCAGAGAAGCTGTGGCTGCCCCATCCCTGGCAGTGTTCAAGGCCAGGTTGGACACAGGGGCTTGGAGCAAGCTGCTCCAGTGGAAGGGGTCCCTGCCCGTGGCAGGGGTTGGAGCTGGAGGAGCTTTAAGGTCCCTTCACCCCAAGGCACTCTGTGATTCTGTGGTTCAGCTCTGGCAGTTGCTCTGTGCGTTGGGTACCTTCCAACCCACCAAGAACGGGTGCTTTTTGCCAAAAACCTTTCACACTCCAGGGACATAAAAAAAGATGAAGAGGAGAGTATTTCATTATGTAGAGCAGCGTGAATCCTTTCAGGTAACACAGAAATAGGCACATTATTCATTATAAACTGTGGTGGGATGCTCGTGGCTCAGGATCACCCTCCCTGAGTCCCAGCGGTGACACATCATCATGGTGTGGATGGATGTGATGTGACGTGGTGTCATTACACCCAAATCCTGATCAGGCATAGGGGAAGCAGGCCAACAGAATGGTTTTTCCCCCCCGTCCTGGCCCTGGTGCTTTCATTCCAGCCCTCCTGCCTCTTTGCCTCTCTCATTTTCTTCCCTGCTCTTGCATCCACCCTCAAATGAGACATAAATCAAGTTGAGGAAAGCAAGCCCAAGCTGTTGAAGGGTTCGCTTTGATTAAACCTCCGTGGAGATCGGAGCTGCAGTTCATAGAACCATAGAATAGTCAGGGTTGGAAGGGACCTTAAGATCATCCAGTTCCAACCCCCCTGCCATGGGCAGGGACACCCCACACTAAACCATGGCACCCAAGGCCCCATCCAACCCGGCCTTGAACACCGCCAAGGATGGAGCATTCACAACCTCCCTGGGCAACCCATTCCAGTGCCTCACCACCCTCTCAGTAAAGAATTTCTTCCTTAGATCCAATCTAAACTTCCCCTGTTTCAGTTTGAACCCGTTACCCCTTGTCCTGTCACTGCAGTCCCTGATGAAGAGTCCCTCCCCAGCATCCTTGTAGGCCCCCTTCAGATACTGGAAGCTGCTCTGAGGTCTCCACGCAGCTTCTCTTCTCCAGGCTGAACAGCCCCAACTTTCTCAGCCTATCTTCACACTTTAGCTCAGGGCAACATGAGGAATTCAACCCCAAATCCATCACCAGGTACCAAAATACACCTGAAGAGGCTGCGTTTCAGCGAGCCCAGATGCAGCTCTTCTCTCCTTCATTATGGTGGGCTTGCGTGTAATCACCCAGGAGATGATGAACGCTGTGGGATCCCAGTGGGCGAGCTCAGTTGAAGCAGAGATTGTATCTGGTGGGCAGGAGAAAATGAGCACGTTTATTGGCACGCAGGGCTTTTGTTGGGAGTGTGACAGCCAAGGCAAGGAGCTTTTCAGGTCTGAGGCAGCGGCTGCTGGTGTCCAAAGCAGAAACAGGCTTGAAAACCCCATTGTGGGCAGTTTTCACACCCGTTCCCTTGGCACAAGCCCTTCCTCTTATCCCCAAGGTCCTCACCTCCCTCTCCAAGTGCTTTCTGCTGCCCCAGGGGACCCGGCATTGCTTCCATGGGGCATTCTGCAAGGTATAGAGGCTGGAGGGCTGGAAAACTGATTAGTAAGCACTAGAACTGTTGACAGCGGTTACCAGGCGTTGAATGCCTTATCCATTGCCTCTTGGGCACCTCACGGAGCACGCTGGGTGAGCCCCATGCCTGTGGCTGCTGTGGGCATCCACACTGCAGAACAGTGTGGTCTGGATACCAGGGCTAGGGTTACTAGCTCCAGGATTAGGGCCAGATATTCCCTATAATGGCTCCCGATGGGAAATGGCAGCTCCTGGCAGAAAGCTTGGAGATGTTGAGTTGCCCCAGGGAGCAACTTGCCAAAGGGGACGGAATAAGTCAGTGTCGGAGCGGAGCATCCCATGTCCTGGCCCTTTTCATGCCCCATGAGCAGGCTGGGGATGTGTTGTGCATGATGCCGAAGGGGGTTGGCAGCACCTCCTCGAATCAGATTCACTTGGCAGCACAAATGGTGATGGGAACGATTTGTCTTCCTTAAACATCCCGGCTTCAGCAAGATGTGGGAGCGTGGCTGGGAGCTGGAGCCTGCAGCGAGGATCTCAAGGACCTGCCTTTAAGATAGAAATAGCATAAATGCTGGAGACTTTTCAGACAGCTGCTGTAAATCTTCCCC
Source organism: Psittacula echo (assembly GCF_963264785.1). Classification (NCBI taxonomy): domain Eukaryota; kingdom Metazoa; phylum Chordata; class Aves; order Psittaciformes; family Psittacidae; genus Psittacula; species Psittacula echo. Next base: position 2,704,349 of record NC_137748.1, read on the forward strand.
ATCCCATTGCCAGCATTAACTATTGCATTATTTCTATTAAAAAATCAGATTTCCTATCAAGGAGACAGCGAGCTGAGAGGGAAAAAAACCCATCCCTCCTGCCAGGCAGGGAAGCTAGAGAAGATGACAAGAAAAAAAGACCTGGGGTTGCTCTTTGCTCAAGCAGGTCCCCTCTTCTGCAGGTTTTCCCAGTGTTTTTGATGCTGGGAGTGGGAAAGGCACGTTTCTGGTTGGGGCCAGGGCTTCTGTATCTGGTTTAAAGTCATACCATGGGCTGCAAAGGCTTTACCTGGAGATCCAGAGGTTCTTCAAGCTGCCTGCTGGGAGCAGCCTCAGCTCCATGGGCAGTGCTGCCTGCCCCAGTCCCTCCTCTCCATGAAGCCATTTTTTTACCTGATTACAACCATTGCTGCACACACGTGCTACTGCCTCCTCTAAAGTACCCCATAGGGACCGGCTGGGCATCACCCCCCTTCTCAAGCCCTGAATGCACATCTTCTGTTCACATCTGGGGCACGTACGTGCTGCTCCTTCACTAAGGCACAGCAAAAGGAGGAGGAGCCCATGAGCAGCACCCAGCCGGTTACTGGGGTCCTAAGCCATGAAACAGAAATGAAATGATGCTCCCGCTATTCCAGAGGAATAGAAGTAGAATAGAAGTAAAATAGAGACATCTCCCAGCTCAGAGCAGCCTCTGTGTTAGTTAAAAGCACTTCTCAGGTGTGGAATTGGGCAGACTCGCCTTGGTGATGGTAGATGTGCATCGTCTTTGAGACAGGCTTTAGTGTGTAGGGGATTGATTTGTGGCTGGATTAGAGGCTGCTGGCGTTGTTTCTGGCTCTGTTACTATTCCCTTCGCCCATGCTCCAGTGGAACCCTTTGTCCTCCATCCTGGTCTCGGAAATAAGAGTATTTACTGGGCTTTACTTCCTGATTTCCTGCCTTTCCAGGTATGCAGCCGCTTAGTGCAAGTGAGGGCTTTCATCTTGGTGCCAGAGTGATAAATCCCGGATCTTTATACCCAGAGCTTTCCAAAAGCCCCTTGTCAAAAGCAAACTCTGGCTCTGTGATGGTTCGTGATCTCCTTAAATCTCCCTTTAAAATTAGCTGTCAGTCTAAAAAGAGGAACAAAATCAGCTTTTCCCCTCCTCCCGCAGTGGCTGAGCCCTCTGATTCCTGCAGACTGACACTTTTAAGATGCATTTACCAGTTTTGGAACTGCATCATTAATGCAGTGACGATGTCACGCGGGTTTGCACTCATAGCATCATAAGAGGGACTTTACATGCACAATGGTTGTGTGCGCTGAGTCAGCAAAGGCAATGCCAGCGGGAGGTTTCCCCCATCAAACAGGGTCGTTGGGTTGTACAGGCCAAGCTGTTTCTGTGCTGTGGACTCGTGGCTCAAGGGAGATGCTTTCTGTCTGAAATCTCAGACCGAAGCCATGCCCTGATGTTTAAGGGGAGCCAGGACAGAGCTCCCTAAAGTGAATCGGGAGGTAGCACAGCAGAAAGGAACGCGTAACGGGCAGTCGCGATTAAAACAAGAGTGTCTTGATGGGGAAGGGTGGAAAGCATCTCTGCGTTACTTGCTGCGGCAGTGACTGTGTCTGAATGCAATGCGGAAGGAGCCAGAGTGGTTTACATGGACGTGCCAGGCCATAGCTGCTGTTTTGGGGGGATTTCACCCCATTTCACGTGGGGAGATCCCTGTACAGGGAGAGATGCTCCGGCCACACCGAGGAGCGATTTCCATGGCAATTCCTGAGCCTAATGAATAAGGTTTGTTTTCTCATGAATGGGCAAAGCCCTGGGCTGTGCAGGAGCTGGCTTGGGGCGCACTGTTGCTGCCACCCCACTGATGGGTCCCAAGGGAGGGCAGGACTACCCCGAGCAGGGCAGTGCCTTCAGCTCCTGCTGCTTTGGTTTCAGAGGTTTCCACCTCAATTCTTCCCTTTTCCTGACTCTTTTGGCTGAGCCTGGTGCTTTACCAAGCCTCTTGTGTTGTGCACAGCCCTGGGGAGGCTGCAGTATCCCCCCCGCATCAGACCATGGCACCAAGGCTGGGTGGACACACTGAACATTCCCTGTCAGAGGGCTGATCCCCTTGGGAAAAGAGAAATCCCTCCTGGCTTGAACTCCCCTTTGCCCAGCTGGGTTTACCTCGTCGTGGCAGCACCACGATGACCTCTCCATATAAGCTTCTCCCATAATGGATGGGATCAGATGATGGTACTTCCCCAGCTCAGCTGCTCCCCATCGGCACGGCACGTTAGAGAAGATGAAAAGCCCACTAAAAATGGCAATTTCTGCCAACTTGGCAATAAAAATTTAAGAGGCTTCAATTAAGCAACAGGTTCGAAGCTGGAGCAATATTGTTTAATAGGGCTCTAGTGTGCCTTGGAGACTCATCCCCTCGTAACGCTTGCACGGGACAGAGAGCATCAGCTACCAACAACTGCAGCACCACAACTGTAATTGCAGAGGCAGGAAAAAGGGGCTCGGGGTGTGGCAGCGATCACTCTGAGCCCTGCATTTCCCAACAGGATGTAGGCAGTGGCGTTGGAAAATGAGGAGCAATTAAACAGCATTTCCCATGTTTCCTAACCCTCGCGCAGAGCATCTTCTCCTACCTACAGTCTTACACCTCCTCCTAGAAACACATTCACTCTCTGATTTCTTTCCCTCAATCCCACACACTCTCCCAGTTGATCTCCTCCAGTATATGGGCAGACTCTGAATTAACTCAAACCATGAGCAGCAGAACCGGCAGGCAGCAGTGGCCAGCCGCAAAGGAAACATCATTGCAATAGGGGTGGTTCAAAGCAGGAGATGGAAGGAAGCGATTGCACGGCTGGTTTTGTAGGGCATCAGAGAGGTTTTGCTTCAAAAACAGCATTAGGAGTGATTCAGCCTGTTGGTGAAAGGATACAAAAGAAAATGGGTTTAGAGGTAACTGATGGAAATGAGTCAGGGCCAGGAGCATCGGAACGGGCAGGGATTGGAAAGGGAAGGTCAGGAAGAGAAAACATCAGGGACGTAGGTGGCGTAATGGTCTGGGTGCTCCTGCCAACCGTATTAGATGGGTAAGATGGAAAGCTGCTCACTGAGGACAGGAGAGTTTCAGAGGGTCCAACTCCACCACACAAGCCCCAGATAGGGCACCTCTGTAAGACTGAGCCTGACAAATCCAGCCAACAGTGCCCAGCAGGATGAGGGGGACCCTTTTGGTGCTTATGGATGTGCCACGGAGGGGACCAGGAGGGAGAGGGCACAGTGGATTGCAATTCAAGACTGAGTTTGCACGGGACTGAAGGATACCACTCACTGAGAGCAGCACTATATGCAAGTTTGTCAGTGCAGCAAATGCCAGGAGCATCCATCCAGCGGGTCCTGGGAGCGAACCTGGGATGAGGCTCAGGATTGGCTGCCCTTGACTTTTTGGGGAGCCACAGGAAGTTTCAATATTGCTATTTGATGGGCAAAATCATTTCTAAGGAAATGGGGACCCAAAATCATGTTCTTCTGGTGCTGGAAGGGTTAAGCTCTTATCGTTAAAGACAACGACTTCTTTAGTGCTTTTGTGAAGGGAGCAAATGGGAGGGAACAGCACCCAGCAAAGGGAGACAGCAGATAGACAACTTCCAGCATCATTAACTGGGAGATGGTGCCAACCAGCTGTGTCTGGGCTGAGTTTCTTAAGCGTTTTACAAGTGCTAAAGCTGCCTGGGATTGAAATTCTATTAACTTGATGTTATTTGATGTCTCATTAAAGAACGGAGGTTTCCGCTTATTGAAGCCAACACAAACACACCCCGTACAGGTTTTGCCACGTTCAGGGAGAGGTTTGCGTTCTTCCTCCCTGGTTGCTGCCTCAGTTTGGTGGCATCAGGTGGGACCCACATGTGGAGGAGGCGGGAGAAGAGCCGAGCTGTAGCAGGATGCAGGATACGCCCCCAAAGCCGCATTCATCACAGAGCCCAGCTGAAAAATGGGCTGAAACTGCCCCAGCCTCGTGCTGGAAGCATCTCTGCCGTGTTTCCCCATCGTCCCTATTACATCAAATTGCACGTGCAGAAAAAACCAGAGATGCCGCTTAAAATAAATGGGGAAAAAAAGACCTCTCTGGCTGCAGACAGATGTTGGCGGTTATTGGGAGGCTCAGTGCCAGGAGCAGTGTGTGAAGGGCGGCAGCGTGGCCAGGGAAAAGGGCTGTGACAAGGACAGGGCTGTGCTGTATGGCCCCCACCACCCTGACCCCCTTGTTTACTAAAAGCAGCCCTTCCTTTCCTTGTGTTTGGGGCAAGCAAGGTCCATCCTGAGCTTAAGGAGAAGAAGAGTCAATTTGTTCCTTTTCTTTTCGGCGCCCTCCAGCTCGTAACAGATCGTGGTAATTCCTAATGGCTGGGATGAAGGGAACTTAAAAAGCATTTCATTAATTAATGAAGTATTAATGATTGTGAAAGTGCGAGGACGTGAATTTGTCAACCCCAATTAGAAGCTGAAGCTGAATCTCTATCAGCATGAGACGGCGCAGTGCCGGGGAAGGATGTGTGCCCTTGGGAGGCTGCCGCAGCAGCAGAGCAAAGCTAGAGCTCAGCACTGCTTTCCTGCAGGAACCCAGGGCAGGAGCTGCCTTTACCCCACTTTTCTTATTGCTTTTATGCATCTTTTCCCTTTCTGGCTTCAAAGAAAAGCAGCTTTGGTGGTAGCAGAGCAGATGAGAGGGGAGCAGCTCAGCATCCTTGGACAGGCGGCACTGGTCCAGCGCCTGAACCCTCCCGCCAACCCCGAATCAGCGTCAGCTAGAAGAAGGGGAAACGTTTCTCTCAAGAGGAGGAGATGTCTGTGTGGCTGCAAGGGAGGGGAATCAAATCCAAGTAGTGTCTGTCCCATTCATGTTGTTTATGTGGCCGTGGAGTAATGGTTTAAACTTAAACAGAGGGATTTCAGATTAGATCCAAGGCAGAAGCTGTTCCCTGTGAGGGTGCTGAGGCGCTGGCACAGGGTGCCCAGAGAAGCTGTGGCTGCCCCATCCCTGGCAGTGTTCAAGGCCAGGTTGGACACAGGGGCTTGGAGCAAGCTGCTCCAGTGGAAGGGGTCCCTGCCCGTGGCAGGGGTTGGAATTAGATGATCATAAGGTTGTTTCCAACCCAAACCATTCCATGATTCTATGATCATGTGTTCCTGTTCCTGGGTTGGCTCCCCAGTGTGCTCTTCTGTCGGCCCCATTAGCATCATGGGCAGAGATTTCAGATGTCAAATGGATAAAATGAGTCTCTCAGGTAGCTCTCTGGGGCCAAGTGCTTTGGATGTCAGTGCTTTGCTTGAGATTGCAGCCCTGTTTTGGTGAGGAGAGGGTTAAGGAGGGATGCTGCTATGGATGGAGCATTAACCCCAGCACTTGCAGGGCACTAGGACTCCTGTGCCAAAGCAGGAAAGGGAACAGGAGTAAGGATGGGGCTGGTTTGCAGGCTGTGATCCTGCTCCATTGCTCTTCAGGACAGGAAGCTCTGCAGAAGAGTTTGGCTCCTTGGTTTAAGTCTTTCAGTGCAAGGTGCAGTATTTGATGGGTAAAACCATGCCCGGCTCTGCATCTAGATAATGGCTTCTTTGAAGGATGATGCTGAGCATTTCAGAGGATGCAGCACAGCAGTCCTGGCACTCACCTTGTACCTGCGAGCGATGCTGCTGTGGCTCGGAGCACAGACGGTTACCGAAGAGCTCCCTTCAGAGTTAATTGGAAATAAAAGGTCAGGACAAGAGTTGTGTGCATCAGAGACTTGGTACGTTGGGGCCTGCTCACCAAAACCACCTGGGAAATGCAAAGGGAGCTTTCCTGGGACCAAATTATCTTAGGATGCTGAGGCAGAGTCTGGGGAATGTGCCCCCCCCATTCACTGCAGAGCCCTGTCTCTAATGAGGTGCTTCTCTCTGTGAGAGTTTGCTTCTGATTGCAAATTACAGAGCAGGAGGGAAGCGATGAGCCTTTCAAGCTGTCATTACCATGGAGGATCCGGGTAATAACCCTTGATGAGTCCCTTGGAGAAAGACGAGTTCACTGACTTGCTCAGGGGAGGGAGGGTCCGACCCTGCCACCCCAGGGAGCGTTGCCTCTAAGCTCTTGCCCATAAGGAAGAGGCACGGATTTGCCTGTCACACTTCAAAGGAACCTTTGCTGCTTCACCAAGCCAGTGATGGAAAGGGAAGCACATGGAATCCCGGTGCTGGTCCCCTGGGTGTGGGAGATCTGGTTACCTGCTTGAAGGCATGGCCAGCGGCAAGAAATCCTGCCTTGCGATACAGAGATGGAAGAGGTAGGGACTCATATAGAACAAGGCAGCAGCAAGGTGCCTCTGTCGCACCTGATGGGGATCTGCTGCATGGCCAGGAGTTTCACTGGGGAAATCTCCTTCTAAAAGAAATCGGAGCTTCCCTGGAGTCACTTTTGCAGCCCAGATTCCATCCCAGGTGTGACGAGCTTTTCCCCAAAGCAGGGAAAGCTTTTATACTGCAGAGCGAAACAAAACCCGAACTCCACCAGTGTTAAATGTGCCAAGAAGCTTTCTGCTCATCAGTATCAGTGATGCAGAAAGCAAAGGGAGAGCAAAAGTCTTGGCCTGTGGCAGGGGAGATGTGCTGCACCTATTGCTGTATGTTCAAGGAGCCAAAGAGAAGTGGATTACACTTGCACACTTGTGTGTGTGCAGGTGCGTGCATGGAGTTGTGCATGTGGTGAGGCAGCCTGTTCCAGTTTAAACCCATCACCCATTGTCCTATCCCTACAGTCCCTGATGAAGAGCCCCTCTCCAGCACCCTTGTAGCCCCCTTCAGACGCTGGAAACTGCTCTGAGGTCTCCACACTTCTGGAGAGATGCAAACCAGCTTTGCTTTGTGCTATGGCGTAGTCGGTGCTTGTGGTCCTGGCTACAAACCAGGCCATAACTCTGTTAATGAAGTCACATTGATTAGAGTTTTAATTAATCATTCAGCCCATGCACCTCGTGTGGACACGGTGCCAGCTCACGAGCACCGTGGCTCCAGCCCAACGCTGGCTGAGCAAAGGAGTGGGTAAGATAAAATATCTGATCGTGAATCCATCGTTTTCGGATCCCATCACCGTCATTCAGGCCAAAATCTAAAGGGCTTAAAAGATTTGTGTGTAGCTGTGCTTGAAAGAAAGCTGATACCATCTGAGACCACAATTATTTATTCTCCTTTATCATACAACAGGCAACATATGGGCTCCTTTCTCCACCGCGGATGACTAAGTGATGGCATCTGGTACTCTATTATATTGCAAGTGTAAAGCAAATGAGAAAAGATCCCCTTCAAACAGCACTTTGCTATTGTCAGGAAGGCACTCTTGAGATTTCCATTCCAAGGTGCTGCTTTGCTGGCTTTCAAACCCATCCCATTCGGAGCCTGTTTCTGGATGCTGAGGTTGCTGGCAACCAGGTTTTTTTCCCTTGATGCTTTGTCTGGTCCCCACAGATGGGATCCCTCCATCACCTGCTGCGTCTTCACACCCCACGTAGGTACATCTGCTCTTCAGATTGGAGCTGCTGAGCACAAAGGTTGGTGCCTGTCACCCTGAGCAGCTGAATAGCTCCAGCCACTGCTGGTTTTCAAAGCAGCTTGAGCAGCAGTGTGGGTTGAGGCAGATTTGGGGAATGCCAAGACTCCTGTCCCTCAGGGAGCAGCCTGGGCACCCTTAGGTGATGCTGGCTCCTGCATCGATAACATCCTAGTGCTTTGCCATGCAGAAAAGTTCTTCTTAGAGAAGGGATTACTTGGCCAGCCCCACAGGGCAGGGTCACACTCTGAAGCCTGGGATCTTCCCCAAACTCTCCTTTAGCTTCCAGGTTTCATGGCCTCTCCAAGGCAGACTGTTCCCATACCCAACTGTTCTCACCACGAGCCGTGTTCATTCCAACCTCTCATCTTTCTCTTCCTGGCTGCAATTTAAGCCCATTATGGGTTTTTAGTGACTGAATGGTTCATAAGAGAAAGCCTCACACTAGACCATGTTGCCTGAGGCTCTGTCCAACCCGGCCTTGGATGCAACCAGGAATGGAGCATTTACCACTTCTTTGGGCACCCTGTGCCAGCACCTCAGCACCCTCACAGGGAAGAACTTCTGCCTTATATCTAACTTGAACTTCCCCCATTTCAGTTTGAACCCATCACCCCTTGTCCTGTCACTGCAGTCCCTGATGAAGAGTCCCTCTCCAGCATCCTTGTAGGCCCCCTTCAGACACTGGAAGCTGCTCTGAGCTCTCCACGCAGCCTTCTCTTCTCCAGGCTGAACAGCCCCAATGTTCTCAGCCTGGTTCCATCCGGGAGCTGCTCCAGCCTCTGCTCATCCTCGTGGCCTCCTCCGGCCTCGCTCCAACAGCTCCATGTCCTTCTTATGTTGAGGACACCAGCACTGCACCCAGTGCTGCAAGTGGGGTCTCACGAGAGCAGAGGGGCAGGATCACCTCCTCCCTGCTGCTCACGCTCCTTTTGATGCAGCCCAGGATACGGCTGGTTTCTGGGCATCATTCAGACGTGCTCCGGGGGCTCGTCCCTGGCAAGAGGAGGGAGATGCTGTGCCCCATCCTCGCCGCCGGTCCCCAGTGTCCCCTGACAGCCCGCTCCTCCCTCTCTTGCAGCTGACGTACCTGCCTCCGCCGTGGGGTGAATGCCGCTCGTCGGATATGGGCTTAGACTTCTTTCCCGTTTACAGCATCACGGCCTGCAGGATCGACTGCGAGACCCGCTACATTGTGGAAAACTGCAACTGCAGAATGGTTCACATGCCAGGTCAGTGTGCGGGGGCAAGGGGAGGAGGAGCAGGGACCTCTCCCTTCACCCGGCCCATGTCAGTCACTGTTACCAAGCTGGAAGGGGACCATGGGTTAAAGGATGCTTCCCTATGGAAAGAAAGATGCTAACAGCCATTGCAGAATGCCTTGAAATAGGGGCGAGATGTGGCAGAGGGTCATTTGGTTTGCCCTGTTTAGCCCCACTTAACACCCATGGGTGTGATTTCCAGCAGCCCCCTCCTCTGTTTGCAAGAAAAGGTGCCTGCAGCAGGCAGATAGAGTCATAGACTGGTTTGGGTTGGAAAAGACCTTAAAGCTCCTCCAGCTCCAACCCCTGCCCCAGGCAGGGACCCCTTCCACTGGAGCAGCTTTCTCCAAGCCCCTGTGTCCAACCTGGCCTTGAACACTGCCAGGGATGGGGCAGCCACAGCTTCTCTGGGCACCCTGGGCCAGCGCCGCAGCACCCTCACAGGGAAGAGCTTCTGCCTTATCTCCAACCTGAACTCCCCCTCTTTAAGTTACCTCTGCCACCCATCCCCAACCTGGGTTCCCTTTGCTGAAGGGAGGTCCCTGTGGTCCCCAAGGAGAGCCCAGTGGTCCCCAGCAGCGGTGGCTGATGCCCACTGATGGATGTGTCCTTCCCATGCAGGGGATGCTCCCTTCTGTACCCCGGAGCAGTACAAGGAATGCGCAGAGCCTGCGCTCGGTGAGTACCAAGAGATCTCCCTGGGTACCACTGGTGTGCCAGCCTTGGGGGACTTCTAGCAGCCTGTGTCCTCCTGGGTTGCAGGACTGGGGTAATCTAGAGCAGCTGATGAGTTTAGATGAGATCCATCTCTTTAGAAAGGGCTGGGTGCACCTTGGGATAAGGTTTCTTCTGGTTGTACATGGGGCTCCATCAGTGCAGAAACCCTTGGGATAATGGGCACTCCAGTATATGTTGGAGGGGAGCATGTTTGGATCTGGGTCTGGGATGGAGGGACCCATTCTAGACCTGGATTGAGGAGACTCAGTCACCATGTGTTCCCTGAGCATGTGCTGGTAACAGAGTGTAGCCTCCAGCAAAAGGCGTCTCTCAGATGGTGGGGATGGCCACGCAATGAAGTGGGAGAGGACTGGCCAGGAATGGGTTTCCTGCAGCTCCTTGAGCCCTCTCTGCGTGGCACAACCTCTGCTCCCACAGCTGCTGTATGTCCCTGACTCCATGGGATGTAACTCTGTGACCTCCTCCAGGTTTGCTTGCTGAAAAGGACAGCAATTACTGCATCTGCAGGACACCCTGTAACCTGACCAGATACAACAAAGAGCTCTCCATGGTCAAGATCCCCAGCAAGACCTCGGCCAAGTACCTGGAGAAGAAGTTCAACAAGTCAGAAAAATACATCTCGTGAGTGTCTGAGAACACAGATCTCCTTTGCTTGATGGGGGACAATGTCTGTAAAGGCCCTTTGGTTGTTTAAACCAGCCTGTGCTAAGTTATGTCCTCCAGGGAGTGTTAGGGCAAAACCCTTGAGGACATGATGTGTAAGATGCTTTCTTCTCAGTTAGTGTGTTTCCAGACAACTGGATGCTCCTTCCCTGGCCTTGTCTTCACGAGCTGTTTTGGCCCTTTCCCAGCCCTGGCCACAGTATTGTGGAGGCAGCAAGAGTTATTCCATATGAAGCATCCCTTAGACTCTTGCTGTTACCAAATTGAGATCCAGAGCTTAGATCCTGAGAGCTCCTGAGGAATCGTTTTCCATCTTCTGCTAAGGCTGCCAGAGTCCTAATGGTGCCCTATGGTCTTGGTCTCCAAGAGGACCAAGTGTCTGTGGGTTGCTGAGGACCCCAGGATAAGAACAGTCAGGACAGAGAGGGGAATAAAGCCCCCAGTTCCTGTTTCTTACCCCAAAGCACACGAGGCTGCTGGTGGCTGATGGGCTGATGGGCTGATGCTGTTCTCCTCTTTCTACAGAGAGAATATTCTTGTGCTGGACATATTTTTTGAAGCACTCAACTATGAGACAATTGAGCAGAAGAAAGCCTATGAAGTGGCAGCCTTACTTGGTAAGAGGAGATCAGGGGTGCAATGTGGAGTCTGTGTGAGCCTTTGTTGGAGTCCATGTGTGGTTAAGGGATGGACAGAGTGTGCATAGTGCATTGCCTTGAAAACCACAGCAAGGTCCAGATACCTTCCTGGCCAGTGTTCAACCCCATCTCTTCTTGTCCTTCCAACACCAAGCCATCCCAGGAATGTCCCAGGGACTACAGCTAGTCCATGGGTCACCCATGAAAGGTTGACGTGAGCTGCTCCATCTCTACTTGCTACCAGGGCCCTATCGTTTGGGGCTAAGCAAGTGATGGATGCTCGCTGTGGTGCTCCCATGCTGGAAGTGCAGTGTGTGGAGGACAACAGCTCTTCTATCATTTACCCATCACCTCTTAGATGCTCCAAATCCATCCTCCTTTCCAGCCCTTCTGTACATGCTATGGGTTCCCCAGGAGTGAGGAAGAGGAGGCTGGTAATGAAGCCTCTTTAACACAAAGCTCCCTATTTGCATGACTTCGCATGAGCCTTGCTCCCTGGGCACTGCAGGCTTTGGGCAGAGTCTCATCTGCCCCCAGTCCTCAGCCCCTTTTGAACCAGCACTTTGCCCCCAAGCACCTTCTTAGGTGCTTGAGTCCTCTTTCTTCTGCCTCTGTCTTGTGGATACCTGCAGCAAAGGCCCCATCGCTCCTCCACCCATGGGTGCCTTTGCTCTGGGGAGCATCACAGTCAAACCATGGGTGTTCTGCAGCAGAATCCATGAGATTTATCTTCCCTAAGCACAGCATCCCATGTCAGCAGTTCCCTTCCCAGCAGATCCCTGGAAGTCTCCTCTCCCCACGGTGCCTCCTTCACAGCCCTTCCCCAGCCCTGGGGCACTGCAGCAGAGGCAGCTTTGCGATGCTCCCCTACAAAGCAGCACATCTCCCTTAACTCTCTCTGGCAGGTTTGGGTTTTTTCTCAGCTCGCAGGGACGTTACCTGATTCTGCTCCAGCATCTTCTTCCTTCCCCCACCCAGTTTGGGAATTGGGCTTTGGGATGCCTGGGATGGAGCCTGCTGTCTCGCTCTCACAGATGGCTTCCTCAGGTGCCACTGTGCGGCATCACATCCCCCTTAGGCTTCCAGCTGATGGCCTCATTAGCAGAAAAACTACTTTGGTGGCAGGCAGCATCCTTCCTGGGATGCTTGGAAGTGTTCCTGGGGTCGTTTCCCCACTCTTTGGGGACAGCGGCTCCCAGGGCAGCTGCACTGTGGTTGCATGGGTGCCTTGAAGAGCTTCCACCCCAGCAGTAAAACCCATCCACATGTTGTTCTCTCTCCTAGGTGACATTGGAGGCCAGATGGGGCTCTTTATCGGTGCTAGCATCCTCACTATACTAGAGCTCTTTGATTATATATATGAGGTAAGACCTTCCTTATTCCTCTGGCAGGGTGTGGGTTTGCCAGCCTTGATGCCAGGCTGGGGTGTTCATGGACCAGGACTCTCCATGCCCAATGTGTGATTATCAAGTTTAATTAATGATACTATATAATTAACGCTCTACAATAGTGCTGTATCATCAGTCATGACTATGTAATGTGCTGAGGAGATCAGGAGGGGCTCTCCATGGAGGGGCTGGCATGCAGCCATGGTTCACATGGACCCTGCCTCTGCTGATGAGATTTGCTTCTTGCTTGGGTTCATGAAGCATCACCTTCATGTGGTTGTGCTGCTCCCCCCTGAAGCTTGTACTGCCTGGGTGCTGGCTGGGACCTGCTGCTGGACCCTCCTGTCCCCGTTCCCAATGGGACTTCTCCCAGCAGCATGTTGTCATCTTCTCCTTAACACACCTTAAATCAATGCTCGAGTTCCAGTCCAGCCGTCAGGCAGGAGGAGCAGCAAGTCCTTTTACCACTGTCAGGGGGTGGGGGAAGCCCAGTCCCTGATATCTGCTGTCTGCAGCTCTGGAGCAAAGAGCTTTCTAGGAAGCACCAAGAGGAGCTCAAGCATGGCCATGTGGCTCCACAGTGGCTGAGAGCATCTGCTCCAGAGGAAAGTGCAACCCTCCAATTCCCAAATAGGAATTAATGCAATAACCATTCCAGAGGGGATGTTGCTTTCTGGCAGCATCCCTCCTCCTGCCCCCCAGCAGCAGAGTTATGACCCTTGTATATTTTGAATGTCTTTTCCAGCACAGCTTAGCATCTCCCAGGGGATTTTGGCTTTCCTGTGCCACGGTGCCAACCCACTGACTTCCCTTCCCAATCTTCACTGCAGAAGGCTTCTTCTGGGGGTCAGGCTCATGATTCTGTTTATGAAAGAGGAAACTGAGGCAGGGAGAGGGCCTGCAGCTGGGTGTGAGCTGCTGAGGAGCACCTGGTTTGCACCGAGGTGACCCCAGGGACCCAAGCACGGGCGCATGTGTCCTGTTTTGTAGCAGGGAAGAATGAGTTTATGGCTTGGGATGGTTTCAAAGAGGATGCAAACACCTACGGAGACGGGTGATTCCCAGCAAGTTTGGCACTTCCCAGCCTTTTCCCTTGCCCCTGGGAAAGTGCCTTCTGCTGATTCAGCCCCTCTGCTCATTGCCTGGTGAGTTCAGTGCTTTGCACCCCTGCACCCAAATATGCGACATCTCAGACCGGCATAGCCCTTCCTCAGCCCCATATTGCGATGGGACCAGGATCCCATGGGATGTTGCAGCCAGGAGTCGTTGGTGGCTGTTGCATCCAGGCCAGATGTCGGGCACTCACAGTCTCTGCTCCAAGCTTCATGTTATTAAAGTTGGGATGCTGGCTTTTTGTTTTAAGCCCATCACAGTTTAAGTCCCCATCACGGCCCCCCTCCGGGCAGCTCTTAGCACTTGGTGGCATTATTCTGCAATAAAATATATTGGAAATTACAAGCATAAAGCTCATAATGGCTTCGGAGTGCAAACAAAACCTGCGCCTGGATTTAGATCTCAGCCTGAATGCACACAGTATTTCATTAAAGTCACCTATTCCTGCCTTTCTCGGGGTTCTTTCCTAAGAAGATAATAAGACACCTCAAAGCTTGGGTGTTTCTTCCCTGTTTTACTCCTTTGTTTGATATCTGCTTATAAAACTTGGCAAATAGTTTCCTGTTGGTGTTTTTCTTCTCTTCTTTTGGGGCAAAAATGGCTTAGAAGAGGAGTCTGTCCCCTTGGAGAGGCTCCCTGTGCATACCTGAGGATGCAGCAGCAGGTTCACCCAGCTATGTCCTATGCGGGGCATCTTCATGGTCACCCATATTTAACCCACACCAGACAGGGATAAAATGTCTTAAATGGTGCATAATTCACATGGTTGAACTGATCTGCTCAGGGCAGATTGAAGCTCATTGAGTTTTCAATCAAAGCCTTTGTAAACCCTGAGATGGTCAGCAAAGGGACATCCTTTTCGTGTGGCTTAGCCAAAAGCAGATGAAATAATGACCTTTGAGATGTTGGTTTGCATTGTTCACTCACCTCAGTCCTCCTCTTGGACCATGTCATGCTCCTGGGCTTACTGGGGTCCCAGATCCCCACCACACATCTCTGCATCTCATGCACCCAGCACCCACCTCCCTCCCCTGGGAGCTGACCCCATTTTTCACATTTTTAGCTTGCTTCTTCCTTTTTTCCTTTTCCTCCAGTGGCCGTTTTTCAGGAAAACACTCACTTTTCAACCTGTCTGGGATTTCCCTTGGAAATACATTCCGCAGCAGCAGTTGCCAGGGAAATAACGTGGAAACAGCCCTCCCAGAGCTGACATTTCTCAATAGACTCCTAAATACATTTAAGAAACTAGAGCTTTGGGTTGGTTTTTCTTCCACGTGAAGAATTCCAGTTTGACCCCTGGGGTGGTTTTCTTGGGAAGATTGTCTCCTTCTCCATGCCCTTGGGAGGGTTCAGAGGGTTGCCATCAGCGGAGTGGTTGGAGGCCTGTAGACAGTGGCATTCCCCAGGGAGCAATCCTGGGTCCGGTCTTATTCAACTTGTTTATGAATGACCTGGATGAAGGGCTGGAGTGGTCCCACAGCAAGTTTGTGATGATGCAAAGCTGGGGGCAGTGGCTGATACGGGTCTGCAAGGATGCTGGAGAGGGACTCTTCAGCAGGGACTGTAGAGATAGGACAAGGGGTGATGGGTTCCAACTGAAACAGGGGAAGTTCAGGCTGGAGATAAGGAAGAAGCTCTTTACTGTGAGGGCACAGAGGCACTGGCACAGGGTGCCCAAAGAAGTGGTAATGCTCTATCCCTGGCAGTGTTCAAGGCCAGGTTAGACAGAGCCTTGGGCAACATGGTCTAGTGTGAGGCGTCTCTGCCCATGGCAGGGGGGTTGAAACTGGATGATCTTAGGTCCATTGTGTGATTCTATGGTACACCTCAAGGCTGTGCTGCCATTCAGCAGGTCCTTGATAGGCTGGAGAATTGGGCAGGGAGAAACCTGATGAGGTTCAACAAGGACAAGTGTAGGGTCCTGCCCCTGGGGAGGAAGAATGCCAAGTACAAGCACAGGCTGGGGGTGACCCGCTAGAGAGCAGTTCAGCTGAGAAGGACCTGGGAGTGTTGGTGGATGAGGAGTTGATAGGAGGGACAAGAGTACCCTGGGGTGCATCAGGAGTGTGGCAGCAGCTCAAGGGGGGTGATTCCTCCCCCTCTACTTGACCCTGGTGAGGCCACATCCAGAGTCCTGTATCCAGTCCTGGGCTCCTCAGGACAACTAAAATGAGAGAGAGGGTCCAGCTGGAGAGGGTCCAGGAGGGCCACAAGGATGCTCAGGGATCTGGAGCATCTTATGAGGAGAGGCTGCGGGAGCTGGGCCTGTTTAGCCTAAAGAGCAAACTGAGAGGGGATCCCATCAATGCAGATCAGCAGCTCAAAGGAGGTACCAGGAGGATGGTGTCAGACTCTTTCCAGTGGTGCCCAGCAACAGGACAAGGAGCAGTGGCCGTAAACTAAACCACATCAAGTTCCACCTCAACACGAGGAAGAACTTCCCATTGAGGGGGGCAGAGCCCTGGCACAGGCTGCCTGGGGGGGCTGTGGAGTCTCCCTCTCTGGAGACATTGAAACCCACCATGGACACGTTCCTGTGTGCCCTGCTCTGGGTGGCCCTGACTTGGCAGAGGTTGGACTGGATGATCTCCAGAGGTCCCTTCAACCCTGGTGGTCCTGTGAAACCCAGTACATCCCCTGGGCCCTTTGGGTGAGGCTGGTGGATGCCCATGCGGGCAGTCTTTGGATGCCTCGCCTGTTCCTCCCCACCTTAACCCAAGCTCCCTCTTTTGCAGCTGATCAAGGAGAAATTATTAGACCTACTTGGAAAAGAGGAAGAGGAAGGGAGCCATGATGAAAACGTGGTAAGGAGCCCCATTGGGAGACAAGAGGCAGAAGTCACTCGATACGGATGCAGTGTTCGGCCACTGATTGAGTTATTCCCAAAGGATTGATGCCATGGCTCGGCTACAGAAAGGAGAGAGCGGTTGGGGAGGGCCAGGGAGCATGCGGAGGCTCTGGGATAACCCTGTCCCCCGCTCTCCATCCGCAGAGCACTTGTGACCCCATGCCAAACCATTCGGAATCCATCAGCCACACTGTGACCGTGCCGCTGCAGGCCACCCTGGGAACGCTGGAGGAGATTGCCTGCTGACACCACCCGACCGCTCCACAGTGCCAACCCCTAAGGAAGGGAAAACTGCACAGGGAAGCAGGGACCGAGCTCAGGTTTGCCACGGGGGAAAAAAAAACCTAAAAACGTAATGACAAAAATAGAGTAAAATATAAAAAAAAAAAGGAAGAAAATCGCTATGCATTAAGCCAATAAATATATATATTATATATATACACTCTGCCAAAACCAAGCGAGAGGCGCCTTGGACTTGACTTGTGTTGTCCTTTCCTGTGGGGGGGTTGTCTTCAAGATGTGAAGGCAGCAGCCTGTTTTCGAACTGTACAAAACAAAGAGAGCACCACCAACCCCAGCCCTGCCATGTCACAAACTGCCACGTGTATAAAGCACTTGCATGCCAGTTCTTTTTACGGCACTATATTCCTATCTGTCTTTATAAGCTCTGTTCCTCTTTACAGTCTCTGATTTTCACTACAAGAAGGAACTCGCGGGCCCAGCCATCCCCTGAAATCACCATTACTAACGTCGTAGGCTGAATTAGAATAAAGAAACAAAAAGTCGCAGCTCTCGGATTCTTCTTACGTTCTTGTCCTTCGTGTCAGTCTGTGATGAATCTTAAGCTAAGCCGGGGCCCCCCGAGGCCGGGCCACCTCAACGCTACCAGTCACCCCAAGGTGAGCATCCCTGGAGAGGGGACGGACCGGGTGGCTCTTGGTGGATCGTCCCCCCCGGCTGCTGGGTCGTGCTCCTCCATCTGCAGTGCCTGGATTAGTCCGTGCGCGGCGGGTGGGCATGGGGGGGGGGGGAGGGTGTCTTTCTTTCTTTTTCTCTTTCTTTTCTTTAGTTCTTTCTAATATTTTTAATTCTTTTGAAGATTTTTTTTTTTTCATTTTTTATGTTGGATTTTGTGCTTTCTCCTCGTTCTCATGACTGATATTAAAGCTGGTCTTGTGGAAATGGCCGGGCTGTGTCATTTCTGCCTTGCCCCCCCACAACCCCTTGCCTTGCCCCCTCAAAAACCACCCAGTCCCCAGTGCAGCCTCAGCACAGGGTAAGGGGCAGACACCAGGACAACACACCCTTCACCCCCCTTTATCCCTTCCACCACATCTTCACACACATCCCAATGCACTGGGCGTGATGCTGTGCTCAGCCTCTGGTGCTCACCTGCATCCCTGTCTGCTCTGTGATGAGGGTCCAGCTCTGATGTTGTGCATTGAGGTCATCTCTTGGAGCCTCATTTGTTAGCAGGAGTTTAAATAGAACTGGGTCAAAATGATGCTGCTTTACCCCAGTAAGGAGAGAAGGCAAGTTTCCTGCAGCTCCAAACCCTGCTGGTCCTGTAGATCCTGTGGGAATGGGAGGAGGATGTGATGGGAAGGGGTGTTTGTATCTCTGGTAGCTCATGACTGAGGGCTGCTGAATAGCCAATGACCTCCACTAGTGCGGTGTCCACAGCAAGGAGAAACACATCTGGACTCTGAAAAGCTGTTCTGAGAGAGCTGATGGAGCCCCAGCCTTTGGGAGGGCATTAACTCAAATCATGTCTCCCCCATCACATGCCACCAAACCTAAGCCCGACAACAGGGCCTTGGAGCAGCGATGCTCCCACATCTGCCACTGCAGCTGCCCGAAGTGACCTGTGTGAAGCAGCACATCGGCAGGGCAGCCACAGCAACGGGCTCTTTCCATGTGTCCTTTCCTGGTTGGGGCTGGAGTCCATCCCAAGCTCAGGCTCTCAAGCAGTGCCCATGGTTTTCCCACGCCCATAGGACATGACTCTTGGCTTTTCCTCCAGCAGCTGGGTTGGGATCTTCTCCGGCTGCTGCAGAGCTGGCCCCTGTAAGGAGCAGTAAGGCTTGGGGCTGAGCACAGCCCTGAAACCTTCACCAAGCAGGGAGGCAGAGAGAGTCCTTTAAGACATCCAGAGACAGCAGACGGTTCCAATCCAATCCTCTCCAGGCTGGTAGAGAAGTGCTTAGAGGATGTGTGCTCAGATGTGTGCCCTTTGAAGGGTTAAGAGTGACAGCGACTCCAAGATTCAATTCCATGCATATGAATTTCTCCAGTTGGTGGTTTATTAAATCTCCATTGAAAGATTTTGGTAGAGTCATTAGGAATCTGCTGAAAGTGGATGAGGTTGGACACCATGGGGATGCCCAGAGGTACTGTGAAGAGCTTTGCTAATACCACCTATAAAGGAAAGCCACTTGAGCAGGGACGGCAGGGCTTGGCATGAGGATGGCATCGCTGATTGCTCCTGAAGAGCACATACTCCAAATGCCTTGCTGAAGAGCTCATTTTGTGTTGCCGGGTTGGATTATCTCCTGAGACCTGGATGCTGGCCATGTGTTCATTATCCATGGAATGCCCAGGAGCTCATCGGCAGCCTGGCTGCAGAGCTATGGAGCTGCCAAGCTCTGTCTCTCCTTGCCAAACCCCTGGTTGATGCAGTCCCTTTCGGACCAGTGGAGGGAATTGGTGCCCGGCCTGGCTCAAGGTGATGCACTGCAACATCTGCAGGCTCTTGGCCATGCCCATGACACTGGATGAACCAGCCAGCTCCTCATGCAGACTGATCCTTCTATCCCTTACGCTCATTAGTGGCTGGAAGGGAGCTGGCCTTTTACCCATGGTGGATTTCTGTACTGTATTTGTGCTTGAAGGAGCAGGAGTGCCTCCACCTTTGGGTTGGAGCCTAAGGGTGAACTTGGGACTTTACAAGATCCAGCCCCCAAACACAAAAGCAACTCAATGACAGAGTGTGGGCATAGAGAGAGGATGGGGAATGAGCAGTGAGATGCTGCTGACAGTGCCCATCCCTAGCAGATAATCTGGTACCGTTTGACAGCTAATAGAGGAGGAGGTACCACCAAACTGGGCAGATCCTGGGCTACTTTGCTAATCTCATGGGGCAGACCTTTACCAAAAGAGGTATTTGAATACTGAGCCTATGTATCAACCAGAACAGCCCCATAGGCACCTTTGGGCTCACCACCAAACTGTGTCACATCAACACACTGGGACAGCAGCAGTGTAAGGGGTAGGTTGAGGGACGGACACTGCCCCACACTGAGAGCGACCAACCCACACACCAGGCCCTCTGAGGCCTGCAGAGCTCTTGGCTGCCTTGTGTCCTTTTGCCCTATGAATCCAACACACCACAACCCCCATGATGGAGATGCCACCCCTCATCCAGAGCTGGGGGCTGCCCTGCTTTCAGGAGGCTGCTGGGACTGCAAGCACACGGCTCTGGCTCGGTGCTGACATAGTGCTCTGCAGCACCGGCTGCTTGAGCAGGAGGCCAGCAGAAGGTGGAATAAGATGAACCTCAGCCATGGTGTCTTCCGTCCCTCTGTGTAAGGTGGGTCACGCTGGGGCACTCGCAGTGGGTTTGGCAGCTTCAGCACTGGTGGATTTACGCTTGCCCAGAAGGTCTCTCCCATTCAGCCTGGAGAAGAGAAGCTGCGTGGAGACCTCAGGGCAGCTTCCAGTGTCTGAAGGGGGCTACAAGGATGCTGGGGAAGGACTTTTCATCAGGGACTGCAGTGACAGGACAAGGGGTGATGGGTTCAGACTGAAACAGGGGAAGTTCAGGTTGGAGATAAGGAAGCTCTTCCCTGTGAGGGTGCTGAGGCGCTGGCACAGGGTGCCCAGAGAAGCTGTGGCTGCCCCATCCCTGGCAGTGTTCAAGGCCAGGTTGGACACAGGGGCTTGGAGCAAGCTGCTCCAGTGGAAGGGGTCCCTGCCCGTGGCTGGGGTTGGAGCTGGGTGAGCTTTAAGGTCCCTTCCAACCCAACCCAGTCTGGGATTCTATGATATGAGAGGTCTGTGCACCGGAGTCTTTCCTCCACTGCTGGTTGCTTCTCGGAGCTGTGGTTTAAAGCAAAGGCCGTATTTCCATCACTCATCACGCTGTGTGACCTCCAAGACCCTCAGGGAACAACCACCCCTGGGTACAAAGTGATGCTCTATTGAGGATGGAGCATGCCAGTTGATGAGAGGCAACGCACGTCGTGTTGACTCTGGCTGTCTTATCCATCAGCTGCAAAGCCAAATTCATACTGGAACAAAGGGAACATTAAACCACGTCCTGGGAGCGGCCAAGGACACGCCTGCCAGCTCTCTGCACTAACACAAGCACTAATAAAGAGCTCAGCTTTATAGGGCTGCTGTGTTCAATGGCATCGCAATGGCAGCAAGGAGGAAGGCGTCACGAGGTGATGCTGGGCTGAGCCTGAAGGCTGATGCTGCAGGAGCCCAAATGGAATGGGATAAGCAGTCAACACGCATCAACCAACAGCTCTCATCTTGGCTGTAGAATGGGGTTTGAAGCTGCTCTCCCCATCCTCCTCCTATCTTACAGATCAGTTCATCCCATTTTTACCTGCTCTTCTCCTGCTTGAATGCCCAGTCCACCACACACCCACGGTGCTGGAAAGTGAGGGAGCTGGTTCATTCCTCTGGGCTCTCCTTAGCAGACAGCAGAGATTCACATCCCGCTGCTTCCCTGCTTGTGGCCCTGGGTAACAAGCCTTCTATGACCTCTCCTGGTGCCACCACACTCCTAGGAGCTGCAGAGCCCAGGTCTAAGAGAAAAGTCCCATCCTTGGCCTTAAAAAGCTCTTTGCAACCCTGTGCTCTCATCCATGTAGCTGTAGATGTCTTACAGCCATCCACAGCCACAAAATCCCCTTGTACAGATGCCATGATCCCCTTCAAGAGGACAAAAAATGTGAGGCTTAACTTCTCAGGCTGTGAAGTGTGTTTTGTTTCACAGTCACTCAGAAAAAAAAACCCCAAACCAAACCAAATGAAGGTCCCAAACCAAACCAATGAAGGGTCATTTCACCTCCTGATCCTCTCACCAATCTCCTGATGTTCTCACTCACCTCCTGATGCTCTCACCTTCACTTTGATGCTCTTTCCCACCAGCATCCTGACCCTCCCACCTGCCTCCTGATGCTCTTCTTGGCCTCCTGATTCCCCCACACCCCCTTTCCTGGCATCCCATTGATGAAGTATTCACATCAAGTGAGGTGGGAGAAACTTCATAGATTCATAGGATGGTTTGGGTTGGAAGGGACCTTAAGCTCATCCATTTCCAACCCCCTACCATGGGCGGGGATGCCTCACGCTGGACCATGTATCCCAAGGCTCTGTCCCACCTGAACACTGCCAGGTATGGGGTAGCTGCAGGTTCTCTGAGCATCCTGTGCCAGCGCCTCAGCACCCTCACAGTAAAGAACTTCTTCCTTACATCTAACCTGGACTTGCTCTGTTTCAGTTTGAACCCATCACCCCTTGTCCTACCACTACAGAATCTTCACGAGAGGGTGCATCATCCCATAAGGGCTTAGACCCTTTGGTGCTGTCATCCCCAGGCAGAAACTCATCAACCCTTTCTGGAAGCTATTCAACAGTTGGACATTTTTCCATGCTCACCCCAGAGAAACAGCCAGCAACAAACCCCACCACCACCACGAGGGTGCCTTTAACAACCACGAGCATCTTCTCTAAAAGGAACGCGAAGATCCAAACGCGGTGCTGTTTTCTCTTCCCGTTCCTCCCACCGCCGGAGTGAGCAAGGTGACATCCACTTCACAGTTTCCAACGCTCGGCAGGAAGCCTGGGAACATGCAAAGAAAACTGCGATTCTCACACAAATCCTCTGCTCCCTCCCACAAGGAGCTGGTGACGCTCAGGGTGCGCTCACAGGGCTTGGCAGCACGGTCCCATCCGCTTAAAGCCCATGGCATGGCGTGCTGGAGGATGTTCTCCTACCCAATAACCAGCCTCCTCCTGGCTCTTGCCCATCAAGCTCTGTCAGAAGATGTGCTGCGCCTGGATGGAGTGGTGAAGAAGCCAGGCTATATCATGAAGCATGCAATAGAAAATCATGACTTTGACCTCGTCTCCAAATGCCTTAGGAGAGCTTCTTGTTCAACCCCTTTCTCTGCTCATTCATCACCCCTGGCAGCTTCCAAAGGCACGAGCTGGTTCCAAGAAGAGTTGGCAGTGACTTCTCAGGCGTGATTCAGGTTCTGCATGAGGACTCCTGGTTGAGTACAAGCGGGGAAACCCAGTTGGCGGCTCTGCTGGGATGAAGATAAGCTCAGCCCAAGCAGCCATGGGGCTGGTGAACCATGCACATGGCTCCAAGCTGTTCCCAGCACTTGCCGCCTTCTCCTGGAAGCGTTGTCCTAGGAGGTGGGGGATGAACACAGACGGCTGGAGGCAAAGGGGCCTGGAGAGGGATAATGCGAACAAAGCCATGAGAAATCAGATTTCTTTCATGCCCCTGCTCATGGAGCAATCACTTTCCACCACGCCACAGAACTGAGCAGCTCTGTGACACCGCAGAGCTGGGGCTGGAGGGCTGCAGCATCACAACCCTGGCAGCTGATTACACCTTTTCCTTTACAAATCAGCTTGAACCAGCTCCAAAGAGTCACAAGAAAATAAAGTGACATTCAAGTGCATCCACTCGAGCCCCCTCCTTTAACAACTGTGTTGGCATTGGCTTCATTCCTGGGTCCAGAGACCAAGTGGCAGCTCTGCCACTTCCTCAGCAGTGGGAGAGACTTTAAATTCTCATGAAATTTTCTTTTTTTTCATATTCTCCTTATTGAAAGCAGCCCTGAGGAGGAGGACTTGGGGGTGCTGGGTGAGGAGAAGCTCCCCATGACCCAGCTTCAGTGAGCACTTGAGCCCAGAACTACACCCCCAGAGTGTGAGCAGCAGCTCAGGGAGGGGATCCTGCCCCTCTGCTGCTCTCTGGGGAGACCCCCCCTGCAGCCCTGATCCAGCTCTGGGGCAGCAGCACAAGAGGGACGTGGAGCTGCTGGAGCGAGGGCAGAGGAGGCCCTGGAGATGCTGCGAGGGCTGAAGCAGCTCTGCTCTGGAGCCAGGCTGAGAGAGCTGGGCTGGGGCAGCCTGGACAAGAGAAGGCTCCTGAAGGGGAGACCTGAGAGCAGCTCCAGTGCCTAAAGGGGCTGCAGGAAACCTGGAGAGGGGCTTTGGACAAGGGCCTGTAGGGACAGGCCAAGGGGAATGGCTTGAACCTGGCTGGACACAGGGGCTTGGAGCAAGCTGCTCCAGTGGGAGGTGTCCCTGCCTGTGGCAGGGGGTTGGAACATCACCTCCCAACCTGCTGAGCAAGCCCAGAGAAGAGCCATGCTCAAGGGTTGCCAAGTAAAAAGGGCAGCTCCAAGCACTTGCCTAATGATTTGCTGCAAATTAGCCCCATGCTGGCTTGGAGTCCAATAAAAGGCAAAAGGAATGTGAAAGAGATGGCATAGTTCATCCCCACCCCTCTAGGACTGCCTATTTATTGTTGTGCTATATCTGCGCTGTGCAAGAAGACACTTTGCATTCAGTCTGCAGAGCTGTCTGAAGAAAGGGACCAGGGCTGTACTGAAGAGACTGGATTCTCCCACCTGGTGAAGGTCCTTCACGTCTGTGCTGCCCCTGTGCAGTGCTTCTGCAGATTCCTATCTATCTCAGATGCTGCATCTTCTCTGGCAATCACAGCTTTCCCCTGAAAAACAACGTTCCTGATTATTTATTAATAGTTGCTCCAGCTGGGAATGTCCGTGGGCACCAGCCTCCTGCTGCCTGGGCTCAGGAAAACTGTTCCTGAGTAAGTTTTGGTTCTAAGAGCATGGGGATTTAGATGTGTTTTCTGCTTGCGCTTCTTTCTGAGCTGATTCCACCAGCCCTGTTGTTATTGACGCATCTTATCTCTTGGATGTTTCATGGAAGAGCAGAAACTGAAGGCTCCCATCCAACATCTCTCCTTTCCCATTAGAATCAGGAGAAATAACTGCAGGTCTTCACATGTTCCATCCTCCTGAGACTGCACCCATGCTGTGTCCTGTCTGTGATGCACCTTGTGAGATGGTGTTCCTGCTGTTGGGATGCTGCTGCAGCTCCCTGCGGCTCTGGGACGAGTAGGAACAACAGACAAATAAACACTGGAAAAGCACCTGATCCTCTTGGGATCAACAACTGATGGAGATGCGCAGTTCAGCTGATGGAATGGGTACAAAAGCAAAGCAGGTCACTGCTGTCAGCTTGATAAGGGAACATGACAAAGCTGTTACGTTTCCCAACCTTCCCCTTCAAGCCGACAGGTCTTGGAAAATTAAAAAGCACATGCACATGTGTGTGTCTGTCACATCCTTCCCTCTGGCATTCGTGTGCAAGCGAGAGCTCGAAATAGCAAAGTGATGACGCTGGACCATTTTGCAGGATGCTCAAGTGCCAGCACTGCTGTCACACCACGCCTGGCTCAAAACACACACGAGAACGGTGGAACAACACTGGTGGTGTGCTCAGGCTCCCGATTCCTTGTGGATTCTCCCTTCTCTGATTCACAGCAACACCAGAAGCATTTTCTGGGTGCATCCGAACAAAACGGTTCTGGTTTGGAGTTTCCTTTCCAAAGCCATCCCATTTGTGGTGTTTGTCATTGTGCAGTGGAGGGGAAGGAGCCTCAATCACAGCTTTTCCCTCCTGCTTTCTTCCATTCCAAGGAGTTGAGTTCAAACTAAAGCACTATGTTTGATTTTGTCTTGGTTTACGCATCCAACAATGCAAGCCTTAGCTCCACATAAAATGCCTCTTGGAGGTGAACCACATCCCTTGCAGTTTGGCAAGTCCAACCAGCGCAACTGTCCCCTTATTGACTTTGCCGTTTCGACCCAGCCTTTCTCAAGAGGAACCCCTTCAAACTGAGCATCTTCTTTTCAGCAGAGAAGCTTTGTCCTGCAGCTACAACAGAAACTTGGGGATGGTTTTATCCAGCTCCTGCCACCAGATCCAGCTTTCTGGATCTCCAATTCCTTCCCTCCGTCAGCACTGCTTTTCAAACACTGTTAGAGGTTGTTCAGGAGACACAATCTCTCTCTGCACATCCCACAAGCAGCTTGCCTACAGGAAGCTGATCTTTTCCTCCTCCTGTTCATTCTAATTGCTGAAACTTACTTCTCATATGGTTTTCCTTGTAAAAAATCTGCATTCAGTTTGATCCCGATCGTACCCATCAAGACAAATTCAGCTCCTCTCTCATCTTTTTAATCTCTTCCTCTGTTGCTTTCTCTCCTGCTCCAGTAACATCAAAGAGCCTTTTCCTTGTCACTGCCACGCTCACACTTCCTCTTGGCACGTCACTGGTATTAATTTCTGCTTTCAGAGGTGTTCTTGTCTCGGTGTCGGGAAGTATTAACTCCAGACATCAGAAGCAAGCTGCTCCGCGTGGGGCTGACAGGCAACTGCAGTCTCCTCGGGATGCTCAATGTGCATCCCAGGTTTTCCCTGGTGAGGGTTTTCCATGCTGTGTACTTGCTTCCAGAGGCACCAGGCACTCTGGAATGTTGCTATCTGTGTATTAGAGAGCCAAAGAGACCAGTGGGAGAGCTGAGCAAGGGAGAGGAGCTGGTCCAAGTGCTCGCAGCATCCAAAACCTAAGGTCCAAACGAGTGAAGATCCGGCTGGTTTTCCAGCATGGGGATGGGCTCGTGGGTAAAGACATGGGTGAAGGGGGATGTTGGGTGAAACACTGGCACAGGTTGCTCAGAGAGGTGGTAGATGCCCCATCCCTGGCAGTGTTCAAGGCCAGGTTGGACACAGGGGCTTGGAGCAAGCTGCTCTAGTGGAAGGTGTCCCTGTCCGTGGTAGGGGTTGGAGCTGGAGGAGCTTTAAGGTCCCTTCCAAACCAAACCATTCCATGACTCTGTGCATGCCTGCCCTCATGGCTGTGCACACACCAGCTGTGAGCAGAGCCAGCACACACAGCTCCGGTCCATGCCCAAGCATCCTGCTCAGCAAATCCATGTTTCCCGGTGCAGATCCTAGAAGCCCAGCTGGGAGGACCCCACACCAATGACGCGCGGTGGTGAAGTCACACCAGCAACGCTGGGCTGGGCAGCGCTTGGGCTCAGAGCAGCGTGCGGTGGTCGGTGCTTGCACTGATGGCAGGTTGCAGGCACGGGGGTGGCACGTGCCCACATCCGTCCGGGTCACCTCACCCACATTCAGACAACGGTCTGCCAGGTCCTGACACTTTGCTGGCACAAGTGTGGCTGCACCTGAGTTCACAGCCACCAAGCTCCCTCCAGGGTCACTTTTCTAATGACACAAAGCCACGTTCCTACCATAAAAGTGCTGTTATTGGCGTGTTAATGTCACAGGCAGCAGCTCCAGCACATGCAACATCCCATAACCATGGTGTTTATTCATCCATGAATGAAATAAATGGATCCTGGGAATTAGAAATGGCCACTTGTCCCATCAAAGCCTATCAATTTCCATATCATTCCTCCCTAAGGACAGTTTCTAATTGCTTCCTGAATGATCCCAGTTCTCCTCTTCACAGCTTTGCCTCCCAGGCCCATGGAGGTGAAAAATGCATCCCTGTGCTTGCTCAGATTGTTTGACTTGTGTTCAGACCTCTTCATATCCCAGTGAATTCCTAGGCTGCCTTCAGGCTGGTGGTGGTTGCAGATGGCTGAAGGTGATGCTTTTCACCCAGGGTCTCAGCGCTCTGAGTGGAGATGGGCCCTTCATTGCACCTAACTCCTGTTGTCTGGAAGTGCAGCCTCCAGGCTGAGAGTCACTGAGGCATTTCCCACCAGTGGAAGTAAGGACACCTATAAGAGAAAGTTCATCCTCTGCCCTGTCTGCAATGGGAAGTGCTTCAGCATAGAAGGTTTTAATCTTTGTCCAAGATTTAGAAATATCCCTGTGATGATTCAGTCTTTGCCGGGCTCAAATTGGCCCATTTCATGGCCACATGCATGGGGAGGTTACTAACAACAACTAAGACACCAACTGATGGCACTGAACCTTTCAGAGGGAGTCCAAGGAAGCTTGTTACACAAGAAGAGGTTAAAGACGCGTCCGCAGCCACCAAAGACGGAACAAGATCAAGCAGTTGGCAGAACCAACGTGGAGAGATGCCATCAAACCCATAGAAGAGCTGAGTGTGAGCGCATCACTCCAACGTCAACAAGTGCTGAATGTTGCAGATGAGCTTCTTCAATGAGCCATTGCAACCTCGCCCCAGCTGAGCTCATTGTAAAGGGGCCTGTCCCAGCTTGTCACTGTTCTTAATGAATTACACTCTATGCTCTGCTTTTCCCATGAGGAGCTGCTTTTCCCATTCCCGCTCAAAGAGGAGCTTTGGAAGGTGACAGGTTTTGCTCATAACCTCAGTGCTAAGTATGCATCTGCAGCTATTTTTTGACCCGAGTTTGCAAGGCTACATCTGAGACACCTTGAGGAGAGCAGAAGCGACAGGCTCCTCACGCCAAGAGTCATCGTAGGGATGAAACTAGAGATGAGCAGTTTCCACAGGGACCAGAAAAATACCCAGCAAATATTCATGGAGCTATCATCTGCTGGAATATCTTCCATCACACAGCAGCACTGCAAGGCCAGCGCCCCCACTGGAAGAAGGGTCGCTGTCATCTCCATTTCATTGCCACTTGCTCAAGGTCCCCCAACTACACAGACCAGAGTGGAGAGAAACCCATTTCTTCCCTACCAGTTTCATTTCTAGCATGCACCCAGCTTCTCTATCCCATCGGATGCTCTGAGAACCAGCGATATCACTGATCCTCAGAGCGTGGTTATCACTCCCAGTAATCACAAACTGTGAAGTACATTCCCATGGTCCATTCAACGTGCACCCCCCTCCAGAGACTGCCAGCAAGGAGGTCAATTAGAAACAGTTTGGCTCATGGTTTTAGTAGAAAGAATGTCCTTGTTATCCGTTAGTTTGGACAGAAAGAGCCGAAGCCTAATCCCAGCCCATGGGAATCGCTTGTTACAATGCTTCTCGCACAGCTTGGTGGTTTCTGAAGGTTTCGTTGCCTTTTCCACCCCATGGTTGTTGATGGCAGTCCAAGAGCTCAGAGCATTTCTGGAGAGCTGCAGTCATTGTTGGTTTCTTGGCTGTATCTAACAGCATGAATATTTATGTGCTTCATGTTTGACTTGAGGGTTACACTATCAGAAGCTGCTGTTTTTCCTTCCCTCCTCTGTGTGTTTCTCTGACTCTGCATTGTTATTCCAGATACAGAAATATTCCTTGGTCTCCTTAAAAATGTAATATTGACACTGCAGGGTTCCTGCTCTTCCCTGCGCCAAGAAGCAGTGAGTTGCCACCGGCACGCTCAGAGCACACACATTGCATTGGCCGTGGACCAGAACGAGCCAACATCACGGCTTGTCAACTGAGAAACACTGCAGAGGGGGTTTGGCATAGGGAGGATCAGGCTAATCCCACCTAAAGGACCATAGCATTGAAGCCCTCAGCCATGTCTCCAAGTGTCTCAAATCCATGTTTCAACTCCCTTGGTGGAGCTCTAAGGTGAGAGGTGATGGTGAGTCCTATGGCCAGTGGTGTGGGGCAGGACCTCTCTCAGTTCACTGGTTTGAGGACTTCAGAGAATCCCAGAGTGGTTTGGGTTGAAGGGACCTTAAAGCTCCTCCAGCTCCAACCCCTGCCACGGGCAGGGACCCCTTCCACTGGAGCAGCTTGCTCCAAGCCCCTGTGTCCAACCTGGCCTTGAACACTGCCAGGGATGGGGCAGCCACAGCTTCTCTGGGCACCCTGGGCCAGCGCCTCAGCACCCTCACAGGGAAGAGCTTCTGCCTAAGAGCTCATCTCAGTCTCCCCTCTGGCAGGTTAAAGCCATTCCCCTTGGCCTGTCCCTACAGGCCCTTGTCCCAAGCCCATCTCCAGGTTTCCTGCAGCCCCTTTAGGCACTGGAGCTGCTCTAAGGTCTCCCAGCAGCTTTCCTGTGTTTTTGCCCTCTCTAGCCCTCCAAGCTCAAGGCTGCCCCATAGGCTTCCACAACTTTCCAGACAAGGTGAATGGAGCAAAGGCACAATGAACCCTGAGGTCCTGGACAACACTGAGGCTGCTAATGAATGCAGGTGTGGGAAACACCATAGCCCATTCAGCTTGTGGCTCTGCCTCCCACAACATGCACTGCTGGCTACTTCACAAAATGTTGCACTAAATCAGCACTGAAATGATCTGCATAAGATGTTTCTTTTTAATCCTACTTGGTTACAGCTGATCCGTGATCTCCATCACCAACATCTTCTGTTGGTGTACAGCTCAGAGCAGGGATGTCATGCTCTCAAGAGTCCCTGGGCAAGAAGACACACTAGGGAGAGGTGCCCAGTTTGCCCCCATGGACCACTTCATTGCATCACTCTGCTCTTAGCTTCTTCTCTAAACTGCACACTTACAGTTGTTACCCTCCCTAAAATTACTGCATTCCTCAGGACCAGCCTCTGAGCCCTCCTGAGGCAGTGGGACATCAAAACTGGATGCCCCCAGCTAAACACATTATTGAACAGGAAGTTACGTGAGAAACTCCTTTTAATCCAGACCCTGCTAAGCCTATAAGCACAATTAAAAGAGTTCATTCCAACACACATTGTTTTAGCTTGACAAGCATGCATCTCATTTCCCATCACCGTTCCCATCCGCCTGCCTTGGCAAGGCGCTTCCCAAGCTCCCTGGAGCCTTTTCTGGTCATGACTCACCTAAATAAGCGACAGGAGCTCCCAGGTTTGCCACCTTCCTGTTCACCCACCTCCTGCTCATTAATACATGAGGCTTTATGCTGTTGGGACAAAAGGTGATCACTGACCTTGGTGAGCAACAAGAGTACCAAGGTCTCATTTGCAAACCCAATGGGAGGAGCACTGGAGCCCATTTCCATGGTGAAGCAGCAGAAAGGGGACAGGGCAGCAGCCTGGTGCTGTGTGCCAGGGGTTGCCTTGGTTGCAAACTCAGCCACAAGCTGGGTCTATTCCTGGTGCAGTCGTGCTCATCTGCAAAAACAAAAGCACAAGAGCAGCCTCAGTTGGAGGCAGAAACCAGGAGGGACGGGAGCAGGACCTTGGGAGAAGGGCAGAGCATGGGGGACACTTCCACCCACCTCCAACGGGGACTTCTCCAGATGCAGGCATGGAAAGGTCTTCACCAAAGGGAACCCCACCACTATCCATCAGGAGCCCTGAGGGGAAGAGGAGCTGCTGCAGGGACTGGAAGGATGCAGAGGAAAGCATCCTTGTAAACTGTGTGTTTGTTTGCCGAGTGCAGGATCCAGCGTTTCAATTATGGATGACAAAATAAGGCATAATAGTCGCATTTACAAGCAGCAGTTTGTCATATGGGTCGCAGATGAAATATTTACAAGCAAAGTAGATGCCTTCTTGCCTGGATAGGATTCCTGGGCTTCTCCCTCACACACAGGTTTGCAAATGCTGTGCCAGGACCTAGGAAAACCATTCAAACCCCGGAATGGGCTCCCAGTTTGAATCTAAACCATACATAAAATATTAGTTCCCATTTTTATTGAACGGCTGGTGGTAGAGGATTCCCATGTGGGACTGCAAAAGAGATTTAAGGGCTGGTGGTGCTCGGGAGGGAGGAGTGTTTGTAGGGACCCAGAGGGGAAGGGGAGGAGGACCAGGCCCTGGGCCCCCCAGCAGTGCTGCCAAACAGATCCCCAAAGGCTGGAGAGGCAGCAAGCCACAGAAGGCAAGGATTAGGAAGAGGGGAGGGAGAAGGGATCTTATCCCCAATGCTACCAATGCCCCTATCCCGGGGTCTCATGCACTGGAAAGTGAGCGATGCTGTCCGAGCATCCCAGGCTCCTCATCCCTCCCAGCAGGAAGGTGCTTTGCACATGGAGCTTTAAGATGCATGAACAGGAATAAACAGCACATTAGAGAAGATGAATCTTGTCCAGGCTGATACGATCCATCTCCCAGAGCGTGCTCCATGTGAAATTTCATTAGCTTCCAGAGGGGAGTTGCTCTGCTTGTAATAATTGATAATTATCCCAAGTGATGCATGGCTTGGTGGTGGTGAATGATTGCTTCCCTCCATGCCAGTGACTTCATCATTTTGCCTGGTTGAAGACTCACGTTTACGCTCACATCCTTTTTAAGGGAGGCCTTGGGGAGTGTAATTCACGCTTTTAAGGCCTCCTACAGCAACGCTCCACCCGTCACCACTGAGATCTGCTCTTTACATTTCCCTAATGATCCCACAAAGACCTGGGGAGTCCACAGAGGGGTGGAAGTCATCGATCTACTGCAGAAGTCATTTGTCACCTTTCATTTGTCCCAAGCCCAGAAGCCTTCCCTGATGTCCACAGGAGAGAAGAACATAGCAAAGGCTCATTAGGCTGTGAATCCCTCTGTGCATTGAATTCCCAATGAAACAGTAGTCTCAATCCTTGTGTCTTATCCTGACCCTTCTAGAGGGACACAATGCAAGGCAGAGCTGATGAAAACAGGATGAGTCAGCTGGGAAATCAGGTCCATGAGGAAGAGGAGACCAGATTTCTAGGTCAGATGTGGATGTCTGCCGCAGGAGTCCCCGAGCTCTCCATGAGGTGGCCAACACGATTCACACCTGCCCCAGGTGGCAACCTGGGATCAGTGACTTGAGATCATTTGAAAAAAACCAGGGAAATTGGGATATTTCATTGTTGGGATCACCGGAGGGAGCTGCTCAGCTTCAGTTTGTCTGCTGTTGTGATGGTCCTGCCAAGGCAAAGTTAAATGCATGCATTAAATCCAGCTCAGTCCCTCTTCTCCCAAGCCCCAGTGCAAAGAGAATAAATCAGTTTCATTTAGAAGATCAAACCAGGCATCACTCACAGGTTTAAAAATAAAGCACTTCACTGCATGCGTTAAAGAAACAACAAGCAATTTATCTTCCCCATCACTATTTGTTCATTATGAGCTGGGCTGGTGGTTATGAAGAGCTCCGAGGTTCCCTGGCACCTTGGCCATGCAGAACCCCTTCCGTCTTGGGGCCCCAGGTTTGGGAATGGGCAGCCACATGCCCCTGTTAAGCAGAGCTCCTCCTAGGGAGGCTTTGGGGTTTATTTTGGTGGCATGTGTGCTTGTATAACCTGAGAAAAGCCCAAGTCTGATGTAGAGGGAGATGGAGCTCCTGCAGATGATGCTCAGCAGAGGAAATGGCCACTCTGCTCCTCCATGGGGCTGGATCCAGTGAAAGGGCTGGGAATGGGGTGTTGACAGCAGGATAAGGAGTGCAGGGTGCAGGGTGCTCTGGTTGTGTGGAAAAGAGCCTGGAGGTGAAGACGTGGCGTCAAACCCTTCATCCCTACCCTCAGCCGCCTTAGTGCTGAGGTCACCACGATTTCCCCCATAAGCCTGAGTGAGTGGTGTCCCACCAGCTCCCAAGGTCAGCCCTGTGACTGCTCCTTGTGGGAAGGGAGGAACAAGACCGAAGGCAAGAGCCCGGATCCCCAAAATATGGGGAGCTCAGCCCCACTGCTAGCAGGAGAAGGATGGAGCCTCCAAAGGGAGCCAGTGACTTCTTCAAACCATGAGCTACCTCCTGACCCCATGTCCAGGGTGGAAGAGTCCCCTCTATGGGTGGAAGAGCCCCCTATGGCCGCAAGGACTGAGTTAGAGACATGAATGTGGGCAAAACCCCATAAACCCACCAGGGAGCAGCTGTAGGACAACACCAGGATGTGCCCATCCGTGGCCCTGTTCCCATGCCTTGACAACCACACAGTGCTCTGCAGAGGTCAACTCTCTGCCAAGCAGGGGCTTCTGATTTGTTTTTAATGGCATTGTTTACTGCTAGCAAAACCTCCCGGAGCCAAAACTTGTCTTTTCTACTAATAAACAAGCAAATAACAATGACAGGGAGAAGGAAGCACATTTTTAAGCCATCAGGGTTTGATTTGATTGATCCTGGTAATAAACCCCAGGAAAATGGAGTTGTTAAGCTGGAACGGTTGTAGATCTCCATCAATAACTTAAGCAGGGAGACAGGAGTGAGAGCACTCCTTTGAGCATGCAAAAGCCACACCAGACTCAATGGCAAGACAAGGTTGAGAAATGCGGAAAGGCCAAAGTGAAGGTTTCCTTGGTGCTGCAGAGAAGAAGATTCCACAGGATCCCAGTCCCAATTGGGGTAGGCTCAGAGGCCAAAAGCTGCTTCTACACAGGAGGCTTCAGATGCTGAAACCATCCTGGCAGCACCTGGTCATCCTGCTCTGCCATCCTTTCCTATTCTGTTTTCTCCGCTTCCTTCCAGAGCCAGGAACCAGCCCCATTCCTTGCCTGGGCATCACCCAACACATGCACAACCGAGACAGCAAAGGAGGGACTGAAGAGCGAACCCTGATGCAAAATAAAGCTCTTCCCTGTGAGGGTGCTGAGGCGCTGGGACAGGGTGCCCAGAGAAGCTGTGGCTGCCCCATCCCTGGCAGTGTTCAAGGCCAGGTTGGACACAGGGGCTTGGGGCACTGAGGAGGAAAAGGGGACTTTGGGGAGGAGGAAGCCTGGCCTTGTTCTCCACATTCACCTTTCTGCAGGGGGCCCTTCATACAAACAGCACTTGGTAAACAGGGGCCGCGGGAGGCAGAGCTGCTCTTTACAAACTGCAGGGAAAGAGGCAAGATGAGAGCTTAATCCTTTAAAGGCTGGCTGGGTAATGGGGAAGCCAATAGACTGTGCTGGGAACACTCCATCAGGCTGATTCTTATTTAGAATAGCAAATGGAAGACACTTCTGCTCCTGTCGGATTTAAAGGCAATAAGGCGTGACTAATACCCCCTTGCTGAGCTGGAGCAACAGCACTTCACCAGCCATGCAGATTGGAGATGCTCTAAGTGGCTCTCTAATTCCCTCCCCTTCCCATGCTTCATGCATTTGAAGAAGAGATGCTCCCAGCCTCGCATCGCTGGTGGTCGCTCCTCCACCTCCGAGCTCCCACACCCATGCAAGCAGCTCACTGCATCCAGAGCTTTCCAGCTTGTGTTGTCCCATCTCCATTTCCTCTGGAAGCACAAGACTGCTCAAGAGCAGTGCAGAGCATGTGTGAACTTGCTGTGGGACATTCTCCACAGAGTCCTTAGTAGGAGAGCCTGGGGCTGGTGCAGACCATCTACGTGTGACCACCTTAGAGCCTGTTGTAGCATCCGTGATGCAGGTTTCGGCAGGGAAGGGCCATGGGATGATGGAGAACAGGGCCATCTGGGGCTACCTGCTCAAGTGGACTGTTAACAAAAGCAGAGAGACACCCATAACCTGGCTCTCCATCAGAGAGATGGCCCAGGCCATGCACATGCACAGGGGTCCCTGCACAGCCAAGGACATGCTGGGTGCAATGGGCTCCCCAAGGTCTTTCTCTCATCTCCCTGCTGCTCAGCCATGGGTCCTTGGCTCCTGCTACCGCTGCAGGGCTAACCCCTCTGGGAAAAGGTTGTTTATAAACTGTTTTAAACCACCCACTATCCTCTGACATTCAGTGGGAGTCCCTCCTTACTGAGGGAGAGACAGCAGCAATGTGTGCACGAGCAAGAAAAGAAGATGAGAGGAGATGAAGAAACATCCTGCATTGACTGCTGCCTCCAGTAAAGCACCAGGGGCCTTGAGCAAGCATCCTTGGTGGTGGGAGCATGCAATCCATGTGTCTGCCTGGAGCAGTGAGGACATCCACACTGTTAGACACCCTCAGCACACACAGACAGCCCCGTGTCTGCCTTTACCTGCTCCTGCAGCACTGATGCTCAGGTGCCCACAAGCACTTCTCTGCACACATCCAGTGTGCCAGGATCCCCAGGAGAGGTTTCCAAAGGCCAGGCTGACATCCAGGGCCAAGTTCAGGGGTGCAGGAGCAGAGGGTGCTTTACTGAAAGGGACCTCGAAGTCTGGGACATCTGCTGACTACTCAACTACCTGGAGCAGCCTCCTTAGGTTGCACTTTGAAGATAAGGACCAGAAATCTCCTCTCCTTCT
Source organism: Psittacula echo (assembly GCF_963264785.1). Classification (NCBI taxonomy): domain Eukaryota; kingdom Metazoa; phylum Chordata; class Aves; order Psittaciformes; family Psittacidae; genus Psittacula; species Psittacula echo. The sequence continues at coordinate 2,739,624 of NC_137748.1, forward strand.
CCCAGGGGCAGGAAGGAAGCTGGTAGCACCCTGTCTGGCCAGGTAAGAGGAGACTGGCTTGGACCCATCCACCAGACCCCATCCTGCCTGCCCTGAGCAATTTCCCTCCCCGAATGATCAAACTTCACCTATCAGCTGTAAAAACCCCAAACCCTGTGCAATGCCCTCAGTGTGAGAGGCTTCAGAGTCTCTCCTCTTCCTCCTCAAGTGCCCTGACCACTTGTGACAAGTGGCTCAGGGCTTTCTCCATCCCTGCAAATGGTTAGCGATGCAGGTTGTGGGAACATCCCCTCCCTACTTTTACCGCAGTAGGGACCAGGGTGAACATGGGCGAGAAGATAATGGAGACTGCAGCCACCCTCTCAGGCATTGCCAGCAGGACCTGCTGGAGAAGCAGGAGACCTTGTCCTCAATCAAGGCTTTTTGGCCTCCTATGGCTGCAGGCTGGATGCCTCCAAGGACATCCTGCAAGAGCTCCTCATTTCATTGCATTACCAATCGCTGGGCTTGGGGACAGGCACACAGTGCCCAAACGCCTCTTCCTCCCAGTACACACAGCTTGAACCCTGTGCAAAGCCCTGGGAAGGGGAAAGGATGGTGCCTGGTGACATCCCTGTCGCCGCTCCAGCCCACAGGCATCTGAAATTCAGAGCCACGCGGCTTTCCAGGAACAGCTGTGCCTCTGTCACCAGCACGAATTATGGCTAATGATAAGTTCTGCTTATTAAGTGTGTCAATAATTTACCCTCTCACAGACAGGAAGGACGTGTTTTATCTCTGCCTCAGAGGCTGCTGCGTGTCCGATCAACCACAGCCGAAGGCAGCGCGATCCCTGAGCTGGGCTGTGGAGCAAAACATCCCCATTGGTACCAAGAGAGCTGCCCTGGACACACAGAGAGCAGGCAAACCCCCCTCTGCCCCTGCCCCAGATCCCCATCCCCATGGGGACCCACCAGGCCCTGTGTGATGCTGTTCCCCAGGGTAAAAGGGGAAGGTGCAGAGACACCCATCCTCGGCACCTGAAAGACACAACACGCCTCTACACAGATATGTGTTCTGGATGGTTACGGGTCACACACTGGCTCCCCACATCCTAAGGATGCATCACACAAGCCTCGCCATGGGCAGCATGGCCCTGCAGAGCTGCTGGAGGGATGGGAAACAGCACCAACAATGTCTTGAGGGACCACGACCACAAACCCAGGGTGCCCAGAGGAGGGGATGTGCCCAGGGTGCAAACACACCCCAAAGGCCAGCTTGGGGAGGCCCAGGTTAAGGAGTCTGATGCAAGCCGCAGCATATTCAAGGCCAGGCTGGACAGAGCCTTGGGTGGCATGGTTTAGTGTGAGTCCCTGCCCATGGCAGGTGGGTGATGGTCTTAAGGTCCTTTCCAACCCTAACTATTCTATGATTCTATGATTCTATATCCCATGCTTTCTTCCATCCACTTCCCTTGTTGACAAGCTTTTCTCCTTCTTTGACTGCAGGGGGCTGGCTGGAAATTTGCCACTGCCAATTTTATCAATCAAAACCCAGAGGGTTTGATTATATGCAAATGTCTGCCCAAAACATCTGCTTCTCTCTGACACGCTGGATCACTCACACTGAGAATAACATTCCCATCTCCCCTTCTGCGGCTCTGGGTAGAAAATGTCCTTCCCTTTCATTGAAGGATGCAGCCTCAAATGGCAGATCCAGCCTTGCTCACATCTCCTTCTGGCTCTTCGAGGTCCATAGAATCATAGAACCACAGAGTTGTTTGTGTTGGAAGGGACCTTAAAATGGATCTCAGTCCCCATTTCATTTCCGCTTCTCTCAAACCTAAGTAAGAGCAGGGCTGGTGTCCCCCCACCACCCAAGGGTGCAAGATGAAGCACACATTGGGAAGGGGAGCAGGGGCTGTGGGATTATCAATGGATGCAGAGGGATGTGAACGTGCAAAAGGGCGATTTAGCTCTAAACTCATTTTTCCATTGAACAGAGGTGACAATGGTTATTACCTGCACCACATCATAGCAGAAGAGCAATCATGACGCTTGAAACAGATAAAATCCCAAGTCATTATATTAGCGAATTATCTGTTGGGGTCTGTTTCCTATTGACTGAATTGAGCCTATTCTCATTAATACTTCACTCTTCAGGGAAATTAAACTTTAATGAAAGTGTGGTGCTTACAATGCCAGCCTGATGCTTCACAAGGGAAAAAACCAGCGAGGCCACGGCTGCCTGAATTATCCCTTGCAAATAAGTCATATAGGAAGCACAGTCCTTACTTACCTGGATAAGGATCAGACCTAGTTTCTGGGAAGGGGCAGGTTATCTGCGAGCATTTACTGCACCAGGCTTTAGGACAAGGGGTGATGAGTTCAAACTGAAACAGGGGAAGTTCAGGTCAGATGTGTGGTCAACGGCTCGATGTCGGCTGGAGACCGGTAACGAGTGGTGTCCCTCAGGGATCGGTGTTGGGACCAGTCTTGTTCAACATCTTTGTCGGTGACATGGACAGTGGGATTGAGTGCGCCCTCAGCAAGTTTGCCAATGACACCGAGCTGTGTGGTTCGGTTGATGCGCCGGAGGGAAGGGATGCCATCCAGAGGGACCTTGACACGCTTGTGAGGTGGGCTGATGCCAACCTGATGAAGTTTAACCATGCCAAGTGCAAGGTCCTGCACCTGGGTGGGAGCAATCCCAGGCACAGCTACAGGTTGGGCAGAGAAGAGATTCAGAGCAGCCCTGCAGAGAAGGACTTGAGGGTGTTGGTCGATGAGAAAATGAACATGAGCCAGCTGCAGTGTGCGCTCGCAGCCCAGAAAGCAACCGTATCCTGGGCTGCATCAAGAGGAGCGTGACCAGCAGGTCGAAGGAGGTGATCCTGCCCCTCTACTCTGCTCTTGTGAGACCTCACTTGGAGCATTGTGTGCAGTTCTGGTGTCCTCAACATCAAAAGGACATGGAACTGTTGGAACAAGTCCAGAGGAGGCCACGAGGATGATCAGGGGCTGGAGCACCTCCCGTATGGAGACAGGCTGAGAACATTGGGGCTGTTCAGCCTGGAGAAGAGAAGCCGCGTGGAGACCTCAGAGCAGCTTCCAGTGTCTGAAGGGGCCTACAAGGATGCTGGGGAGGGACTCTTCATCAGGGACTGCAGTGACAGGACAAGGGGTAATGGGTTCAAACTGAAACAGGGGAAGTTTAGATTGGATCTAAGGAAGAAATTCTTTACTGTGAGGGTGCTGAGGCACTGGAATGGGTTGCCCAGAGAGGTTGTGAATGCTCCATCCCTGGCGGTGTTCAAGGCCAGGTTGGATGAGGCCTTGGGTGCCATGGTTTAGTGTGGGGTGTCCCTGCCCATGGCAGGGGGGTTGGAACTGGATGATCTTAAGGTCCTTTCCAACCCAAACTATTCTATGATTCTATGATATAAGGCAGAAGCTCTTCCCTGTGAGGGTGCTGAGGCGCTGGCCCAGGGTGCCCAGAGAAGCTGTGGCTGCCCCATCCCTGGCAGTGTTCAAGGCCAGGTTGGACACAGGGGCTTGGAGCAAGCTGCTCCAGTGGAAGGGGTCCCTGCCCGTGGCAGGGGTTGGAGCTGGAGGAGCTTTGAGGTCCCTTTAACCCAAATCAGGCTGGATTCTATGATTCTATGTGATGTCCTCAGATAAGTCAACCGCGGGTGTGTGGTCTCCTCAGGGTTATCTCCCACCAAGGCACTGGTTGTCCTGGGTCCATTTTGTTTCAGCTCTGCCTTTTGCATCCTTCACCTGCCAAGTTTCCTATTCAAAACACAGCGAGGGTGGGTGGCAGACACCCGTGATGCCCCATCCCTATGCCTGGCAGCACATGCTGGGATGAAACTGGTCCAGGAGCAAACAAGTGAGCTGAGCCCCATCTACAGCAGCCTGTGCGACAGTGATGTATGGGGCAACACATCACGTATCAAGCCTCATTTGGAGTCCGAATTAATCTTGTGTGGTCCCAGCTTTCCCCATTCCCTCCAGAGCTCAGCACTTTGAAAACCCAGCTACTGCTCCGCATTACGGGAGGATTTTTCTCTGTCGCCACTTGACATTTCATTTTTGCCAAGACAAAGTAACTACGGCTGGAACAAGGGGGGTGCTGCTGCTGCTGCTGCTGCTGCACAATGGCAACGCTCTCCTCTCTGCTCCAGACTCTGTTTGCTGCTGCTGTGGCTGCTGATGAGGGAAAATTAATTAACTTCTTGGAACACTTCCTGGGCACCCAACAGCTCCAGTGAGAGAAACCTTCTTGTACCAAGAGATGCTGCCAGCCCAGCTCTGCCCCTTACCTCTCCTCCAGCACCCACTCATCCAGCAGCGATGACTTCCAAGCAAGCTGAACCCACTGCTTGGCTCTTCAAGGTATTTTTCCCCTTTACCATCACCCCTTGCAGCTCCAGGTCCCTGGGTGCCTGGCTTTGCCAGAAGGAGCCCAGCATTAAGCTTTTGCTGTGCTAAAATGGAGCATCACAACTGCTCGAACACGGCGTCACTGGCAGCACCAAGAGGTCTCCACTTCCATTGCCTCAAGCTGCATCTATCCCAAAGCCTGCAAATGCTTACATCCATCAGCAAACCCACATGCTGCTTCACTGCTCAGCCAGAACCTGCTCCAGCCATCAGCAAGCACAACACAGTTCCTACAGGCACCCAAACTTGCTCTTGGGAAGTGCATTCTGCATCCCTCCATCCACCCATTTAAGGGGTCCTGTAGCAGCTCAGCTCCTCAGTTAAACAGCATCATTATGTGCCTTCATTTAATCCAGCTTTAATCTGCTCCCCTGCAGTTGAAGGCGGACAAGCCTATTAATCCATCTCCACCGTGCCAAGTCCAGCTATGGACTTCCTGGTGTCCTGTTGTGCCTCTCTGGGGAGGGAAAAAGAGCAGCTGTGGACTCCCATGGGTGATCCTCAGGGCACAAAGAGCCAAGGTCCATCTCCAAGCCTGGAGAAGAGAAGCTGCTGGAGACCTCAGAGCAGCTTCCAGTGTCTGAAGGGGGTTACAAGGGTGCTGGAGCAGGGCTCTTCATCAGTGATAGGACAAGGGGTGATGGGTTCAAACTGAAACAGGGGGAGTTCAGGTTGGAGATAAGGCAGAAGGTTCTTCCCTGTGAGGGTGCTGAGGCGCTGGCCCAGGGTGCCCAGAGAAGCTGTGGCTGCCCCATCCCTGGCAGTGTTCAAGGCCAGGTTGGACACAGGGGCTTGGAGCAAGCTGCTCCAGTGGAAGGGGTCCCTGCCCATGGCAGGGGTTGGGACTGGATGATCTTAACTGGATGATCCTTTCCAACCCAAGCCATTCTACGACTCCAGCACAGGGCATTAGTTTCATTATTGCACACAGTGGAGTCTCAACTCTGTCTACCTTACTCACCATGAGCAAAGCCATTCTGCAGCCCTCTACACAGAGACAAGCCATTTAGGAAACCAGGACCCAGGATGGGGCCATCCAACCTTCAGCAGCTTTGCTAATTCCTGGCTCCTTAAAACAATATTCCAGCGGGACAAGCCAAAAAACTGCTCACCAGGAAGCAAATCCCTTTTCAGCAGTCAGATGAGACCTTATGGAACATCCTCCACCATCTCTTGTCACACTCAGCGCAGCCAATGAGTTATGTTTTGTGAGACGGAACAGAGCAGTATTTTAGTTTCCTATGGCCAGCTTGACACCAGCGAGACAACTTTACAGCTCTGACAAGATTTCCATCTGCCTCGGGAGGAATTTGCTGCCGGAGGAGAGCTCTCCATTCGCCATCTGCAGCAGGGGAGGAGGAAAAGGCTTTCATCCATTAAACATGAGGGCGGGCGGGAAAGAGCTGCAAAGGAAAACTAATGCTGGTGCCAACTGCAAGCACCAGGCAGGAGAGAGCAGCCCCACGCAGACAATCAGCCTCCATCACTTGAGGGAGTTGATTTGTGGGACTTCTGGGACCACGAAACCCTCCTGAGCTTTCCTTAGGAGCCCATGAGCCCCAGAGCAGATGCACAGTTGGGGGACACCGTGATCATCCTCTGGCAGATCCTTCTGGGATCCTAATCCTGCTCCTGTGGCCAGGGAGGCTGCTCTGTGCTGGCTGCACGCATCCCACATCTGCAGTGGGGCAAGAAAAGGTCCCCCTGCAAACGTCTAATACCAAAGAGCATCGCAGCCCACAGCCAGACATCATCAGTGGCATGGGCACAGCTCTGCCAAGCCAGGCACCAGCGGCCTCAGCTCCCTTCTTCCAACCCCCCATCACCATCTCACCCACCCCACCACAGCATCTTGTCTTTACCAAACCCCTACTACATAACCCAGCAGCGCATCAACTTCACCCCTCTAACCCCAAGGTAGCACCACAGCATCTGCAGTCCCCATATTAAACCAGTAATTTGTGTTAACATTACCACTCCCAGTGAAGGCTTGTTACAGACCATAAGCACCCCAAAGCAGTGCCACACAGGCTTGAATAATTCATGTTATAACATCATTTAAGAAGGTCTAATGGGCTGGGAAGTTTAAATATGAATAAGTTGTTATCTGTGACTATTGCTGGCCGTAAACATGTTTATGCTGCTTCGTATCGTATCAGTGGCTACACGGGAATTTGCTAAAAGTAGAAGAACATCAACGTTTGGAAGTGCCATTTGAATGGCAGATGTAACACTGAGGGGATTGGGGCTGTCACAAACAGCAGCTCAGTGGAGGATCTCTCCTAAAGGGCACCCCAAAAGCAGTTGTGACGCCAAGGAGGGCCAGTGCGAGTCCAGGGAGGAAGGAAAAATAGAAGCAGAAAGAACAGCGAGAGACCCAAATCTGGGTTTTATTGCAGTAGGTGATGTTTGGGAGCACACTGTGCTGCTTGACCCTCATAACCCAGACCAGGGCTAACACGCAGCATGATGAACTTGACCCACTAAGACCCGAACATGGCCCAGGCATGGCCATGGCAAAGTGCTGAGCCTGCCCACTTTGGACCCACAGGCCCAGGTCCCCAGATCCCAGGGGTACCACATCAGGTTGAGAGCACAGGGGCTGCTCTGGTTCACACACAAGCTCAGCCCAATGCAGGGCACTGCTCTCCCAGTGGATCATTCCATTGGGAGCCTGCAAGGGGCTGCCACGCCGGGGGTAAACACATCCCACGGACACAGCAGACCAGCTTTTGGGTAAACCACTATTTCAGAGAGCTTTGAGAGATGAGAAACTGCTAAAACCCCCTAAAACCCCCTCTTTCCAGGCAGCGCAGATGCACCGGCTTTTCCTGCTGCTTCAGCAAAGTCGCACATCTCCTCCTCCCCCAGAACTAATGACCCAGCACAATTAAAACCAGAAAGAGCCATCTCTTCCCTCCAAATCACTGCAGCACGTTCGAAATGGTGGATAGGTTTGGATGCTTTTCCTCCATAGCATAACTTATTGCCTAGAATTATCAGCGAACCCATGTTGGGTGTTTGTTTGTTCCCCTCCAAGCAATCAGTTCTTATAAGGACCTCGCATTTATGTGCCGTGTCACAGCCAAGTGGCTCCAACAGCACATTACAGATTTGCTCTCCATCCCACGTACAACCCTCGGCCCAGCACTGAAATGCCGCCAAAGAAACAAGTAAGGGGGGGACCCGAACATGTGCATCTCAAACGATGGGTACAGCCACCACTTGCTTCTATTATCATCTGATTAAGCACAGAGCGCTTTGTTTCCCACCCAAACAGATCTGAATCTCCTGTCCTCAAATAGCCCAACGACACAAGCTGCAAAATGACTCCGTGTTCAAAGAGGCTGATGCAGAGCAAGCCAGAAATGGGCAAACTTCATCCCCTCGGATGATGACAGGTCGCATTAGCACAGGGTAGCACTTGCTCACCGTGACCCACGTGTGATGGAGGGAGCTCAAAGCAGCTCAGGAGCTAATGGATTAGCGTCACTGTGTCAGCAGCAGTGTTGCACATCACACTTGAAACGCAGTTTGCCTCCATTAACAGCAATTCAGGGGGAGAGGTGTTTGCCCTCGGCCCCATCACCTTCCTCCGCAGGGCCCCCTCGTGTCACACCGACTCCATGCATTGTGCTGGGTTCACCAAGCACTGGCCCCACAGGGATGGGAATGTTTAGGAAGAGCATTAGCTCGATGTTTAATGACGTTCTCTCTGCTGGGCTGGGAAGTCTTTGCTGTGGGACCCCAGGCAAAGAGGTGATGCTGCAACGAACACCAAAAGGTTTCCCTGTGCCCAGAAAGGGAAAGGAGGCAATTCCCAAGGCTAAACCCCACTAAAATTCCACCAGTTCCCCTGAGGTTCTGAAACCCTGCAGGTTCCCCAATTCTGCCTGATTCCCTGACAGCACAATTTACAGGGAAAGCAGTAAATGAAATCAGATGATCTGCGGAGTTTATTCGCTACTGCTTTTCCCATAAAACACAGCTTAAGTTTCATTTCACCTGTGTTCTTGCTTAAATAAAGCCTCATCTTCAGCTCCAATCTGCCTATCAACCCTTTCCCACTTATGTTTTACTACCTTGAACATTTCTCTCACATTCACTTACGTGATGCCAGTAAAAATGCTGGAGAAGCACCTTCAGGGAAAACTTCTCCACGGAAACAGGTTGCTATGAGTAAGGCAGAAGCTACAGGAGCTCAGCTGCACCCATCTCTGCTGCAGTCCCATCAGGGGTCCAGTTTAACCAAAACCTCGCTCAAAACCCACTCCAGGCTCATGAACAAACCCCCCCCTCTGGAGCCAGGCTGAGAGAGCTGGGCTGGGGCAGCCTGGAGAAGAGAAGGCTCCTGAAGGGGAGACCTGAGAGCAGCTCCAGTGCCTAAAGGGGCTGCAGGAAACCTGGAGAGGGGCTTGGGACAAGGGCCTGTAGGGACAGGACAAGGGGAATGGCTTTAACCTGCCAGAGGGGAGACTGAGATGAGCTCTTAGGCAGAAGCTCTTCCCTGTGAGGGTGCTGAGGCGCTGGCCCAGGGTGCCCAGAGAAGCTGTGGCTGCCCCATCCCTGGCAGTGTTCAAGGCCAGGTTGGACACAGGGGCTTGGAGCAAGCTGCTCCAGTGGAAGGGGTCCCTGCCCATGGCAGGGGTTGGAGCTGGAGGAGCTTTAAGGTCTCTTTAACCCAGGCTGTGATTCTATGATGAGGTCTCAAACACTTGGGCAGTCATCGGCTGGGCTGAAGTGCACCAGCAGAGCATGGAGAGGAGGCAAAGCCGATGTCCCAGGAGCTACAACTCCAGCATTTTCTTGCTGGAAACACCCAGATGAAATGGGGTTTTGCTCCCCATGGCCATGACCTGGTTCCAAGGTTGCAATATGCACGATGCAAATCCACTTCTGCCACACCAGACCCCAAAACCCTTCACTTGGGGCTCCCCTTCTCTGCCTTTATGGCCAGTGACACCACCACAGGTTGGTCCAGCCTCCTCCTTCTGGTGGGACCATCTTCCTCACATCACATCTCTGCTGGTGATCTTATAGATGTACTGCTGTCTGCAGAGAGCCATTAGCAAACAGCCCTAATTACTGCAGAGACGCTACCTGGGGCTAGCTGCAGAAAATGAAGTGCAAGCAGCAGCCAAAGCAGGCAAAGCGCTTGGGAAGAGGGATCTTAGCCAAGGAAAGGGAGAAGAGAAAGAAAACAGGATTATTGCTGCAGAGGAACAGCTCTCTGGGGGTTTGGTGGCTCAAGCCTGGGACCACCTTCCTCTGCTTGCGTGCGTGACAGAAGCATCCACCCCATCCCTGCTCCCACTGCTAAATCCCTTCCCCATTAGGAATCCCACCCTTCCGCAAGTCCCTGCCCAAATTCCCCATGGGGACCCTGGTCCATTCATTCAGGCCACCACCATCTCCCAGCCGAGCAGCGGTTGTCACCAACCTATCACCCCTTCCCTACACAACCAGACCCCCTTCAGCACCCCGCTTTGCTCCAAGCCTCACCTGCACCATGAGTGGATTTATTGCACTTTTCACCTCCTGCCCACAAGCTTCAGCCCAAACTTTAAGCCCATCCAAGCAAAACCCTGCAGGCAGCAGTGCTGTGCCTCTTGTTATTGTTACCTGCAGTGATTCTTTGCTTTATAGCACCACAAATAAAGCCTCTTATCTCCTTTGCAGCTACACTGGTACTGCGATGCGGCGCCAGCCCTGCCTGGAGCACAAACCCCCTGCCTTGGATTAATCTTCATCTGTTTACTGACAAATACACACATTTCATTTGTGCTGTGTAACTCTCCCATCTGTTGTTTGATGGGAACCTGCAAGTGAAGTGCTTGGAGCTCTGTACTCGCAGGTGCAAACAGATGCACCTCGATGCAAGCAAGGAGCAGCAGGACACTGCAGGCACACGGAGGTCTGTGTGCTTCACAGCAGCTCTCAGAAACCCTTAGAGGATTCCTCTGGGAGAGCACAGTGACTGTGGCTCCCTGCCCTACAGGTCAGCATTAAGTATTCCCTTGGAGCCTTGGTAAGGGTTTGGAGGAGCCCTTAAACCCCTTGGGAGATGCGTCCTGCTGGGGAAGCCCACCAGCCTCGGGCTGTTCACTCCTGGGATGCTGTCACATTCTTGCACCTTTTTATTCTCTTTTAAGAGAACCAGAAAAGCTCCTGTAGGTTTTGGGGTCGCTTCTGTTGCTTCTTCAGTGTTGTTTTTCCAACACACGCTTTTATACAGTCCAAAATAATCAAGATCTTCTGCAGAAAACCAGCTTTTACAGGAAAAAGATCACCAGGAGCTCCACACAGCCCTGACACGGAGCTCTTTTTGTTGGTTTTCTCTACTGCAGATGCCAAATAAACCCAGTCTGCCTGAGATAGATGAGATGCTGGATATCGCCTTAACTAACCTGCTGTTGCCATCACTGATAACGGCATAAAGCACCAACCTGTCCCGGAAAGGTCTCACTATCCCCTTGCGCTAGAAGAAAACCGAGGGTTTTGGTCCATCCTTCATGATCTACTGCACAAATAACAAGTATTGGATGTTCATACAGTCAGAATCCTGCAACAAACGGATGTCCTGAAGTCCAAGGTTTTATCCTCAAAGGCCTAGGAACAAAATGAGCTGGAAACACCTGCAGGATTCAGAAAGCCCTGAAAAGAAGTTTCCAAGATGCTACAGCTGAATCCACAACACTGGGCCGGGGGGGGGAATTTACTGCCCCTCAATCTCAATGTAGAGAGAAGGACCTGGATTTACACTCCCAGTTATAACAAATCACCTAAAGAACCTGCTTCCGATGGGTTAGTAGTGCAGGACGTCTCAATTTTCCAGCAAAACATCAAAACAGATCCTTTCTAGAGGAAAACTCCCCAATATTTAATGGAAAATCAGAGCTTTTGATTAGAGGTCATTTCATTAGGAGTTGTTTCAACCATTAGGCAAAAGCACTGTAAACACCTGATGATTTCCTGTCTCCAGGAGCTCAGAAAAGCCTCTTTCCATAATAATTCTATCCCTTTCTTTTCTTTCTTCTCACTTGCACAGCAGGATAACTCCACAGCTGAGCTGCATTATTTGTTAGTCCCAAACATGATTACCCACGTTGAGCCTGTGCATTTGTCTCACTGCTTTGGCAGTCTAACCCCAAGAGCGAAAAACCAAGCCAAAAGGAGCATTAACACGACAAAAGCAGGTTGGTTGGGGGTTTTGAGGTTGATCAAGAAGCGCAGAGATTGGAGCAATGCCCACAGAGTCGCCAATCACAAAGCCTCACACAGAACAGGGTTGTTTTAATCAATCTGCTTCGTTTGGTCTTTTTCTAATGAGACAGAAAGAAGCTTCTGCTTCATTCAAAGATCCTCCAAGACAGGGCAGCAATATTTGCACCTCTCCATGCCCAGACTGCTTCAAGAGGCAAAGTTATGCCTCCAACACATGCTACAAAGCAGATTACTCCAGGATTACTCAACTGCTCCCTATTTACTCCTCAGAGCATGCTCTGCATGAGGCCACCACGTGTTTTCAATGCAGAGGAATAAGAGAAAGGAGCAAAGGGCAGTCTGTGTTCCTGGGATGCAGCTGAACCTTCAGGGATGTTTTACCTTACTTTTACCACCAGTTCACCCAATAACAGGCTTCTCTTGCAATCAGTCTTTAGTATCTTCAATATTAAGCATTTAATTCTCTTTTGGGTTTGGGGTGGGTTTTGCTTCTTCGGGGTTGTTTTTCTAACACACATCTTTTTATAGTCCAAAATTAAGATCTTCTGCATTGGATTCTATTCAATGCTTAATAGAATTGCTGAAGGCAGGGGTGCACAGCACTGGAGAACTTATTGAGAGCCGTAACATTAAATGGCTATGGGAGAACCAGTGAAGCTGCAGGTAAATCCCCCAGCAGCCTGGAAGAAGGGTTTTGCATGACAGCCCATGATGGATGTGCCCAAGAGGCACAGGAAGGCAGTGATTGCTCTGCTCTTTGCAGGGGCAAATGCAGTGGGCAAATGCAAAGCTTCTGGGGGTAGGGGAAGAAAGATCTGGAGGAAGGATGGAAGTATTTAAATGCATTTATGCAAACCCAAGGCCAGGTTGGACACAGGGGCTTGGAGCAAGCTGCTCCAGTGGAAGGGGTCCCTGCCCATGGCAGGGGTTGGAGCTGGAGGAGCTTTAAGGTTCCTTCAACCCAAACCAGGCTGGGATTCTATTTGATGATGTTTCCTGAAGTTTTACTTGTGATGGAGGAGAACAGAGGAAGGCAGAAACAGAAAAGGACTTTATAAAAGACTTTAAAGAGTCCCAGACCTGTGAACACAGGTTTTACAAGACTCCAATAAAGACCAGAATGCCTTGAGAGGTAGCAGTAAAGAAAACATCCACACAACCTTCAAGTAGTTTCTTGAGGAGATGATTACGGAGCCAGGAAAAGCAACGTGCATAAGCCAAGAGCTAAAAATCCCAGAAAGACAAATAAAGGCTCAGAAAAAGGCCCAGAAAGAGTTTATGTGCTGAAGAGAAGCAGAGCTTTGGTTCATCCATACCCATCTGTGAATACAGACACTGGGCACCTGCAGTTGCCCTTGTGCTGAGGAGGAACCCCAGGACAGAGTTGGGGGCATCCCTGAACACCGCCACATCGCAGCCTGCTTCTTCATCCAGCACCTCCAGCATTGGCACAGGACCTCTTCTTCCACCAGGCAGGGGTCCAGTCAGTGGGGCCCTTGTCTGGAGAGGGTGTTTGAGGAGCAGCAGGAGCCCTTAGAATGGTTTGGGTTGGAAGGGACCTCAAAGCTCCTCCAGCTCCAACCCCTGCCACGGGCAGGGACCCCTTCCACTGGAGCAGCTTGCTCCAAGCCCCTGTGTCCAACCTGGCCTTGAACACTGCCAGGGATGGGGCAGCCACAGCTTCTCTGGGCACCCTGGGCCAGCGCCTCAGCACCCTCACAGGGAAGAGCTTCTGCCTAAGAGCTCATCTCAGTCTCCCCTCTGGCAGGTTCAAGCCATTCCCCTTGGCCTGGCCCTACAGGCCCTTGTCCAAAGTCTGTTTCCACATTCTTGTATTCATGGGGACAGAAATGCCCATCCCTGAAGGATGTGCATGAAACTGTAAGAAGGCAGAGCTGTGATCTCATCCCTGTGACCCCATCTCCCCTGTGACCGATCCACCACATCTCAGTGCACATAAAAGCCACGTCCACGTGCTGCATGTCTCATTTCTTCGGCTTAACTTCCTCCAGGTTTCCAGCAAAGTTGCAGTAATCATGATGAATATCAGGGAAATTCAGTAAAGAAACACTTCATAAATCAAGACAATTTAAACGCCATTAGCATTCAGAGCATATCTAACCCTGATTTCACATCACGCTACATTTGCTCGGCTGGTTGTTTGCACGCACCTTGAAGAAAACAGCTATGTACCAACGAAAGACCTTCATTTGTGTTAGAAAGCTCCAAGCAGGGAATCAATTTTACCTGGGTTACAACGTAGGTGCAGCAAAGCAAAACCTAACTGCTGCATGGGCAGGGGGCACAGAGCTCCCCGGCTCTCTGCCATCACATCACAAAGCCCTTTACCATAACTCTTTTCCTCCCCTCAAAGGTGCAGGTATCTCATGTCCTGCTTTACACCCACTTATTCTGCAAGCAGCTGCCCTCATCTGTTTAGAGGCTTAAACCCCTCTTTTGCGAAGAGTTTTTCTCTCTTGGACATAGCACCAGAATAATGCCGGTCATGCGAGGTGAGAATGCTTCTTCCAGGACAGCACAAGAGGTGCTGGAGGCTGTGGATGGAGGACGTCGAGCTGGGAAGAGCCTTTTGCATCTGCTTGACCTGTCCCATAGCCCAGAATTCAACCCCGTGAACAGCAGAGGCAGTTTAGGGCTAATAATGAGAATAAACCAATTCATGTGTCCTGAGATAGAAAAGGCAAGAGCAGAGGTGGGTTAAAGATGGCCCAGCACAATGTTTAAGAGACCTTAGAGCAGCCTAAAGGGGGCCTAGAAGAAATCTGGAGAAGCTGTGGCTGCCTCATCCCTGGCAGTGTTCAAGGCCAGGTTGGACACAGAGGCTTGGAGCAAGCTGCTCCAGTGGAAGGGGTCCCTGCCCATGGCAGGGGTTGGAGCTGGAGGAGCTTTAAGGTCCCTTCCAACCCAAACCAGTCTGGGATTCTGTGATTCTCCCCCTCTACTGCATGGGGTGACCCTCCCTGCAGTTCTGCACTCAGGGGAGCTGATGCTCGCTCCTGCAAAAGGAAGTGCTGGCCAAGTGGGACTGCTGGGCATTGCTCATTTGGTTCTGCTTGTCTGTTAGTATTGTTTATTAATTAGCTAATAGATGCAAGTTTATATGAATCTCATTTCAAATGCCAGCAAATGTGCTGGGCAAATATTAATAGCTCTAAACACCAAGGGGATAGCGGAACTGTGCGCAGGTTTACCAAGAACAAATCATGCTAGACAATCTTAATTACATTTCTGATAGACTTGCTAAATCAGGGGATGAAGCGAAGGCGGTCGACATTCATCTGTATCCTGATTCTTTGTTCTACTTGGCCAAGTGTGAATCGCTAGAAAATGTCATGTGAACTGGCAGGGACTCGGCTGCTGTCAAGGAAGAAGTGGAATCATTGTGGGACCACACTGATGAAAAGGATGGGAACACTGCAGCCCACGGGAGCTGCCTGTTTGTCCTGGTGCTGGGGTGCCCCAGGGAGCTGAGATGTCCCATGAAGGGGTCACAAGCACCCAAACGTGCAGCAGTGGGAGCAGGGCTGGTGGCGTGGATGAGAGGTGCTGGGCACGGCGATACCTCAGAGCAGCTTCCAGTGTCTGAAGGGGGCTACAAGGATGCTGGAGAGGGGCTCTTCATCAGGGACTGCAGCGATAGGACAAGGGGTGATGGGTTCAAACTGAAACAGGGGAAGTTCAGGTTGGAGATAAGGAAGAAGCTCTTTACTGTGAGGGTGCTGAGGCGCTGGCCCAGGGTGCCCAGAGAAGCTGTGGCTGCCCCATCCCTGGCAGTGTTCAAGGCCAGGTTGGACACAGGGGCTTGGAGCAAGCTGCTCCAGTGGAAGGGGTCCCTGCCCATGGAACGGGATGAGCTTTAAAGTCCCTTCCAGCCCAAACCATTCTGTGGTTGTATGATTCTGTTATCACTCGGGAATGGGAGCTACAGGGCTGCTGTTGGGCACCAGGCACAGCAGCGAAGGTGAGGACCAGGACCTGACCCAGGGAGTCCAGAGGGGGGAAACAGGGAGCAGAGGGGCAGCATGGGGACTGGCTTTAGTGGTGGCCTTGGCAGTGCTGGGGAATGGTTGGACTTGATGACCTTAAAGGTCTTTTCCAGCTTGGCTGAGTCTATGAGTCTGTGCTGGAGTGGGGCAGAGCTGGACGAAGGCAGAGCCATCCCAGCAGCTCCACCATCTGCCACCTTCCTTTACCCGATAACTGCAGAGCCTGAACATGGGACCTGTCCTTGAGAGAGCTACAGACTGGCTAAAAATGCAAGGGGTTTACTGCAGCTGATGGAGTTTGGCATCCATGGGCGCAATGCTTTGGCAGCTCCAGGACCTGCTGCAGCTCTCTCAAGCTTCTCTTTCTCCAACACTATCAGTGCAAGCCACCAAGGTGAAGATCCTGGGGGATACTTGTAAGGATGCAGTATTAGTTGGCAGCAAGCTGGCTTTTCTCCTCAGCCCGTGCATGGGCAGCTTGCTGCGCTCAGAGATCAGCACGTGGGTGAGCCCTGCCTCAGAAATGGAGATTTCCACTTAATACAGCCACTGGGACTGCTAATGCTGCTATGGGGATAAAGCTGTAATGCTAATAGCAGTGTAAGAGCTCCATCAGCATGACTGCCACAAAGACATAAGAGATAACCACAATAAGCACTCGCTCTTATTAAGACCCTAATCCCACCTCTGGGTTTTCTCCCTTTCTCCCCAGTTCAGATGGTGACGGAATAAATCATCAGCTTCATACGTTGATTTTCCATTGCTACAAGCTCATCTCAGGTCACTTCAGTTGGAGGGAAGCAGAAAACAGGACTCTGGGAGGGCTCATGGCCAGGGGGGTACACAGGCAAGTTGGGCTGGTATCCGATGGGGTCCCTCTCTATTAGAATAGTAGAATCCCAGCCTGGTTTGTGTTGGAAGGGACCTCAAAGCTCCTCCAGCTCCAACCCCTGCCACGGGCAGGGACCCCTTCCACTGGAGCAGCTTGCTCCAAGCCCCTGTGTCCAACCTGGCCTTGAACACTGCCAGGGATGGGGCAGCCACAGCTTCTCTGGGCACCCTGGGCCAGCGCCTCAGCACCCTCACAGGGAAGAGCTTCTGCCTTAGATCCAACCTGAACTTCCCCTGTTTCAGTTTGAACCCATCACCCCTTGTCCTATCACTATTCCAGACACGCTCCATATCTGGTGCTAGCGGTTCCAGCCATGGGGATGGGGAAGGGGATGCAGAGACCAAGCCTAGAGGCAGTGGGTGACTGCAGCTGAGCCCAGAGCCAAGCTTCAAGGACAAGATGCAGGAGCAGGATTGCTTCTCTGCACCAAAACACCCAAGAGCATCCCTCTCTGTGAGCTTCTCCATGGGCACAGCAAAATTCACACGTTCTGGTGATCTGCCCTCAAACCCCCGTAGAGCTGGTCCACAGCCCCTTTTCCAGCCCCTGGAGCTGGTGACAGAGCACTCTGCTCCCTGCTTTCCTCCTGGCAGCCACTTCGTGCCATTCCCCACTCTGACGCATTTGAAGGTGCATTTATAGCCCAAAGTAGATGTTTACAATTTATAATGGTGTTCCAATTACGGGCTGGGAAAGCGCCTGGAATTGAGCCTGTCTCTATTATTTATGGGCAGTGTAATCCTAACCCAATAGATACCTCTTACCAAGAAAGCTAACATTTTTCACTGGAGCACTGAAAGCAATACTTCATGCTAATAGATTCTGTTATCAGAGGGAAAGAAGCCTGACAGCCCCAGAGAAGAGCATCTCCGAGCACAGGGATCCAGGGCTCTTGATCCCAAAGCAACAGGCTGCTAAAACTGGAACTCTGCTTATGGGATCGACCCAAAAGATGGGACTGGGAGGAGGAGGAGGGGATGCCCACCTCCCACTGGGTGCAGGGATGGAGATGGAGGAGAATGGGGCAACATGTCGCGCCTTCGCATCCTAACAGCATCCCTCCTCTTCCCTCGTGCCCCATGCAAGTATCTGCATCTGGAGATTGTTTCACACCTCTGTAACACCACAGTTCTATCCAGAGCTTCTCCAAGAGGAGTTAGCCCTCCTGCAGCAGGGACAAGGGATGCTCAAACCAGCCGAGCTAGGATACAATGCCAGCGGGTTCCTGGGACACTTAGAACATCCCAAATGCAAGACACAACCTGGTTGCCTTTCCCTTGCCTATAAGGGAGGATTTGCCTGCTGGATGGTGACACCTCTTGCAAACTGGCAGGAGGGGAGCTCTAAAGCAAGTCTCAGCCACGTTTTGGAGGTAGCAAACCTCGTCTTGGTCTGTGTCTGCGCATGATGGGCTCCTCTGAGCATCCTTGTCCAGGGTGCAGAGGCTGAAGGGCCTCTAGCACAGGGAATACTGTATCTATGAAATAGAGCTTGGGCTTCTTAAGGCCCAGTGGGAGCTTGATCCCTGAACAAATCCTCTCCACTCTCCTCCAATATCTCCCCTCACTGTTCCCCACCAATACCTGCTGTGCTATGAGAAGAGCTGAGGTAGTAGGCCGTCATCTTCCTCTTAATCTTGATGACCTTGATTTTGCATGACAAGCTGCATACTCCATTAATTAAAGAAAAAAAAAAACCCTCCATTCCTTCTAAAAGGCCATTATTTTAATTTTGACAGGTAATTACAGGAGAAGGAATGATAAATTTTCCTGAACACTGTTTGTCTTCAGCAGAAGCATTAATTATGGATGTTTAAAGCTGAGCCCGGATGTAGCTGAAGATACGTCAATGGATGAAGAAGTGCTCGAGACCACCTTGAGCATGACTTCCTGAGGAGCAGCCCCATCACTGCACTTCTGCCCGTCGCATAGGAGGGATCGTGCTCTTCTGCAGCTTCATGGCAGGAGTGAGGGATTAAAGCAGCTAAATAAGATTCACTAGAGAAACTCATAACAGCATGACACACTTGGCCTCTGGAACTCATTGCCATCATACATCATCTGGCAGCGTTTAAAAAGGCATCACTGTTTTATGCAGATAAGAAGAAAATCCAGAGTCATATCAAGGGGAAGGGGCAGAGAACCAAGGTATTCTGTGAAATAAGAAACCTGGAGAGGAGCTTTGGGCAAGGGCCTGTAGGGACAGGCCAAGGGGAATGGCTTGAACCTGCCAGAGGGGAGACTGAGATGAGCTCTTAGGCAGAAGCTCTTCCCTGTGAGGGTGCTGAGGCGCTGGCCCAGGGTGCCCAGAGAAGCTGTGGCTGCCCCATCCCTGGCAGTGTTCAAGGCCAGGTTGGACACAGGGGCTTGGAGCAAGCTGCTTAAGTGCACTCAGGCCTTGCATAGGAACAGCAGCTTTGATGGGCCCAGGTTGGCCCTGCTCCTGGCCGCAAGCTAAACCAGCTGCTAACAGCCAGGGAATGGCATCAGCCTCTTCTGAGGCATGAAACCATTTACAACCCCAGCCAGGAGCTCCACATTCAGCCACTGGTTGCTGCTGGGCAGGACGTGGTGCAGAGCACTGGCTGCTGTGATGAGGCTGGGAGAGGATGCAAAGAGTCTTGGTTCCACCAGAAGCATCCCCCTGTACCACTGCCCATTCCTACCAAAATCCTGCATCAGCAGAGGTCTAATTCCTTCTCCTTGGTTTCTATTTCAGCTCTGCATTAGTCACACCACAGAAAACGGACTCATCCTCTCCACATGCTGCACCAATGAGCATCCCTGCGCCGGGACTCCCTAGGAGGAAAACCCACACTCTGCTCCCACTCAATGGGAAGAGCCCATCCTGCATCCAAGCAGGATGGAGCAGCTGTGGGTGGGATTCTGGGGAAGTGGAGGAGATGATGCTCTCCCATCCCACTCTCACTCCTGACCCTTTGGCTTTAAATGGTTTCCTCCCCGGCTGTAGGGATAAGCAAAGGCATTTGGTACACCTCCAAGTGCCATTAGCAGGGGAAGTCGCACCCACTAGAGCTGTAACCACCATTAAGAGGGTGATTTGCTATATTAGCCAATTAGAGTTGATGTGATATCAAACCCGGTGCCTGCCTGCAGAGGGGAGCTGACAGGACCCCAGGATGGTGGCTTACCTCCTGCTTTTCCCAGTCCTCCATAAAGCCCAGGATTTAGGTGATGCCCAGCTACTCAAGCTGCCAACTGCGCAGGTATTCAGTCAGTGCTAGACTAAAGCATGTGGTGGGGCTCCGAGTGCTCCAGGGGAGTGCTGGTACAGGGATAAAGGACCCAGCAGCATCCCATTGCCTTGATTTACTGAGACAGGCTTGGCTGGCGGGAGCTGGTGGACCACTCATGGACAGGAGCCCATGCCAATAATGCCTCTTCCAGGCATGATGCCCCAGAACCAGACCATTGGGACCAAAAGCCAGAGCACATCTACACCAGCACTGGCCCCAGCTGCACTTTAGGAGAGGATTTATCTCATCCTGGATAAAGCTGGATTCAGCTGAGAGAGAATCCAGCTTTCGCAGCTGGGTTCTGATGGGAGGTGCTCACAGCCCTTGGAGACCCTTCCCCGAGCTCTGATCTCAGTCCCTCTGCAGACTCATGCAGCTGCCTTTGTATCCCAACCACCACGGAGGGTTTTCCCCCTGCTTGTGATTGCTGGATACTTATTTTGGCTGGAAAACCAAACCCCTCAGCCTCCCTGTCCCTCCATGTGCTCCGTGGCAGTGCAGCTTTCCACACTTTCCTTGCCAAAGAGCAGACACAGCATTAAGACATTACAGGAGGCCCCAGAAGGCTGGGCTGGAGCCAGGCTCCTTCATTAAACACAAACCCTATCAATGAATAACCAACGAGGTATGAAAGGCTCCATCGCTCGGCTGCCAGGCACATGCATCTCTTTTGCATTTGACTCAAGCCGAAGGAAAATCCCAAATCCACTGCAAACCATTTTACACGTGCCCAAGATGAGCCCATTCTGGGTATCTAAAGATGTTCCTCTGGGGAGGTGTCCTGCTCTTGCAGGTATCATCACCCCCATGGATGAGCTGCCAGGGGAAGCATCTCTGGGTGCTTTTACTAAGCCATAATCACACTGGAGTCACTTGATTGTTCTTTGAACAGCCTCAGACAGAAGCACAGAATAAATCCGAGTTATTAAACCCTTTAATCACTTCTTGTCCCCAAGCACAGAGAGAAGGGAGGAGGTTGTAAGCACCACCAGCAATGGAGCCAGACAAGAAACCCTGCCATGGTGCTGAGCAAAGGTGAAGACGAGCAATCAGCGATGGCCACCTCTGCCCTGCACCATCTGGATGACCACTTCTCTTGAGCTTTTCATCCTGGTGCCTCCCTCCACCTTGATGAGTATCATGGGGACAAGAAGTGCTCCTCTCCTGTGCGGGGATGTTACAAGGATAAGTGACTGTGAGATGGAGAGACACATTACTATGGTAACAGGAGTACCACGTACCTGAGACAGACCTGGAGGAGAAGGCCTCGGTAAAAAGAGCAGAGAGGTGCAGAAGAGCAGGAGACTCATTCTAACACCCAGGCTGATGAGTGAGGACACAGAAGAGATAAAGCAGATGAGATGGGAGACAGGGATCGTCTCTGCTGGGAGCCTGCTCCCTGCTCAGGAGGGACAGATGGACACGGGACCACCTGCAGCACCCCACTGTGACCTCCCTGGGTGGGAAACCAACAGCAAAAGCCAACAAGTTGGGCATTATTTGAGGAGATGATGTCCCCAAGCTCATCTACTGCAGAGCGCATTAAAGTGCCCTGGGCACCATGTGCAGGGCAGGGAAGAAGAATAAGGCAATGATGAGGTGAGGGAAGGATGGTTTGAGACCCATGGGTACCCTGGAGAGCCTCGGGAAGGTAAGGTTGTTGTCCCTGCCACGGGGACAGCTTTGAAGTCTATTCCTCCCCTTACTCCTCATTCCTCCTGCCGCAGATTCACAAGCACATTGGATGTCCATTCATTGAGACCAACCTTCTCAGCACCGCAGGCCACTTCATCTCCCCCACTTCCCTGATGACTCCTGTGGGAATGAAGCACAAAGCATCTGCAGGAAAACCCACCTCTCCCTGAAGTGGTTTCCTCACTGCTGGAAGCACGAGCCTCATTTCTTATCCAGTTCCCCCCCAGCCACCACTTCCCTCTTATACCCTTATTCCACTGGACATTTTCTTCTTCCAGAGCTGCTCACACTGGAACAAACCCCCCTCACAGCCTCCTTTTTGAGTAGATGAACAGCACAAACTCTTGTTACCCTATCAGACACTTCCTCCTGCTCACCATTCAAAAACGAGTGCAGGAGGATCCATCCTGCATCCCTCCCGAAGAGTGATGCTTCATAAACTGGGTTTCTTATCCTCACCTGCACAAGAATTGTTCATACAGGACTTGCAAAAGGGACATTGTTATCAGTTAGTCATTGAAGGATTTCAAACCCCTTCATTAAATGCAATTCATGGTGGTTTGAAGAAGCCGAATGGCATCAGCAACTTCTGTAACAAACAACACAAAACCATCTTCTGAGTGCCTCTTTTATGTGGTTTTGCCCATCATCATGGCAGAGAGGTAAAGTTCTCTAATTTATTTCCACTAATAGACTCTGGCAGCAATTGATGTTTTTTATGAGGGTGAATACGTCTGTGGGATGTGCTAATGTTTATAGGCTGGTAAACTTGATGTATATGGAATAGGCACCATTGCTATTGGGAAAGGCCGGGTGTTTCTAATGCACCATTTGCATTGATGAGGTTAATGCACGTTAAGCACTCCAGGTCTGCAGAGGTTTCTCCCCACTCCAGCCCCAGCTCTTGGCTTTGCTGCAGCTTGCCTGACCCCATCGAGCACAAACCTCAAGGGATGTGGTTGCTTTTGCATGTCCCAGCCCCAGAAGCAACAGGTCTGCTCATGCAGGAGGAGGTGGCTGCTTTGCTCAGCTCCCATCATTTGAGGTGATGGAATTCAATGGGAAGGGCACAGCATGGACATGCACAACACGGTGCAGGGCAGGAGCATCCCCTGGATGTGTCTATTCCTTCCTGCATGCGCAGTGACCCTGTGGAAGGTGCAGAAGCGACTTTATGGCTCCAGCAGCTCTGCCTGTGCTCAGAAGCAGCCCGATCGTGGTGGTGTTTCAGTGCCCTCTTGTGCCCGAGCACAGAGGGGTTATGGAGAAGCTGAGCCTGGAGAGATGCTGACAAAGGTCTCCTCCGTCGTGGTCTGGGGCAGAAGAGAGAAGGTTTTCCATTGGGATCAACCCCCTTAGCACGATCTTGACCTGAAACCCATGAACAGATAAAACCACATCAAAATTAGGCGTAATGCTTTTAAACGGGAGGTGCCTTGGATGGCAAGGGAGGTTGCCCGTGACTGGGAAGGCAGAGGGGACTTGGGTTTCCCATGCAACAGGGGTGGGAAACTGGGGAGAAGGGAAAAGAAGCCCCAATCCTCACCTTCTTCTCTGGAATGCCCATCAGTTCTGCACGGGCCCTGCACATGGCAGCAGGATGCCTTGTGCCTACAGTGCATTGCGGAGCACACACAGGCAGATGAAACTGCTCTTGCGCTGGCATTTCTTCATCCTAAACCTTTCGGTTATCTTCCCTATTCCCAGAAGGTTTGAGGGGTTTAGGAGCATCTCTTACATTTCAGCAAAGAAAAGGAGGGTTCTTTGGGTCAGATTAATAGGAAAAGCAGCTCTGCACCCTGGAGAATGGTTTTCCTATGGGAAACCAGTGCCCAGCACAGCCCACTCTGAAACAAAGCAGTGATTGCACGGATGAACCGTGGAGCCATAAGGATAAACACCCATCATTGCTGCCGTCCCATGGAGATGAGAAGCCACCAGGAATGACACTGGGATGAAGTTCTGCTGAGGACTGAAGCCTTGCAAGAGGGAAACGGCTGAAAGGAGCCTTTTCTGACCCATTAATATGTAGGAAATCGCTCAGGGGAAGGTCTTCAGCAACAACCATGACACAAAAAGCCTTCACCATCACCTTCAGATGTGTTTTGCCTGTGCCCAGTGCCCAGGCCACTGTGATGGAGCCACTGGAGACGAAAGACATCATCACTTTGACTGCCCACCCTTCATGAAGGGCGATCAGCAGCTCTGTAATCACCACCAGAGCACGGCTTCGTGTTTCACTGCATGAGGGCTCAGTGCTCCCGAAGGGAAGAGCCGTGTTTTCATGATGGCTGTGGTGGAAGAACCCGGGTAGGGCAGCACCAACTGCCCCCAAACCTCATTGCATCCCCATTTCATCCCCGTCTCAAACAGCGACTTGCAGGAGATGTAAATCCACAGGGAAACTTCCTTTCTGGGTGCTTTGCTCCATCTAGTGCCCATGGAGTGAGGCTCAAAGGGGATAAGGGCTGGTGGTAGGCTCAGCAGCCTCCTTTGGGAAGCCCCACACCACATCCCGGTGCCAAGAAAACCCTTTCCCTACCCCTGCTTGCTGGGTCTGCTGTCCATGAATGCAGCCCCCACACACACCGAGGGGCTGGGGTGGTTTTAGGCCACCCCATGATCACCCAGCACCGCAATGGGGCTCGGAGCTGCAGGGAGACCCCATCCCCTTTGGGGTGCCCATTTGCACTTGTGATTTCAGCTGAAGATCAGCAAAACTTCTATTTTCTTACTTTTAAATGAATGCCAGAAGGTAAGAAGTCTCCATCTGCAGAGACGTGCTGTGACCCCACCACAGCACATCCTCCATTGCCTCTTAACCCCAAAATGTGGATTCAACACAGCAAGACACAGGGATGCTCCATGGTCCAGCACCCCAAAGCACCCCACTTCTTCTGCAAGCAGCTTGCTGGGAGAAGGCAGCAGAGCTCTGCTCTCATCCTGGTCCCCGTGTTGGCAGCCAGAGTGGTTGAAGTGGGCACGGGCAGGACCCAGGGCTGGGTGCTTGTGTCCTGCCTGGGCAAAGCACTGGTGGCAAAGAGGGAAGGGGAGCGCCAGTGCCCGCAGGGTGACTGCTCTGGTAGTGGAAGTGGAGCAGCAAGAGGGGAAAGGGAAAGGAGAGAGGAAAGGATGCAAAGAGCAAGAAACGGGACTGGGTCAGCAGCAGCCGCGGGTGCAGGAGCCAGAGCTGGGGGCGGAGGAAAAGAGAGGGGTTGAGCCCCTGCCCCATAGAGCAGCACAGAACCAGGGTCTAGGCCAGCTCCCGCCCCACACCGAGCCCCACGATGGGCCCAGCCCCACACGGGGCTCCGCACGCAGCCGGGCCGGGCCCTGCCGCGACCCCTGAAGGCCAACGCGGAGTCCCCAAGGCTCCCGCCGCCACCGCCCCGCACCCGCGCTTTCACGCGCACGCACACCGCGCCCCCACGCGCCTTCGCGCGCGCGCCCGCACACGGGGGGCGGAGCCTCAAAGCGCGCGGTGTCTGGGTGGGCGGGGCTTCGGCGCGGTGGGGCCTGGGGCGGAGCTCGGCAGCGGGGAGGCGTGGCCTAGGGACATGGGCGTGGTCTCAGCCCGGGGGGCGTGGCCAGCGGTCGCCGCCGCTCCCGTGTGACCCGCGCGGGCCCGGGGCCGCCCCCCCTCTCCCGCCATGGCCGGCCGCGGCTCCTTCCCGCTCAGCCCGCTGCCCCCCGCTGCCGCCCCGCCGCCCCCGGGGCCCGGCCCCGCCATCATGCGCGGTCCCAGCCCGGTTCCTGCCGCCGCCGCTGCCGCCGCCGCCGCCCCGGGATACCGGCCCATGGGCCCTGCCGCCGCGCAGTACCAGGTGAGGCGGCCTCGGGGGAGTGTGTGGGGGGCGATGGGCGGGGGGGACCCTGAGGGTCCCGGCGCGGTGTGAGGGGTGCTGGGCTGGCCTTTGGGGCCTTCCCCGCGGCTGGCGGCACAGGCCCGGCCGCGGCTCCGCAGCCATTTCCCGTAGCGCGGCCCTGCTCGGAACCTGTTTATCCGCCTCTTCAGCCAAGGCGGGGGAGCCGCTCGGTGCTGCGGGTGCGTGTCCTCAAGGAGGAGCTGAGGAGATGGGGAAGTGGTGGGGAGCAGAGAGAAGGCGCCTGCTGGAGAGGGGGAAAGTAAACCTAAGCGAGAGTAAAGTGGGAAGAAACCCCTCGTTTTCCAGCCCGATCATAGAATCCTGGAGTCAACCGGTTGGAAAACACCTTTAAAGCTCCTCCAGTCCAACCGTTCCCCAGCACTGCCAAGGCCACCACTAACCCATGGCTCTGAGGCCTCGTCTCCACATGCTGTGAACACTTGCAGGGACGGTGCCTGCAGCCCTGCCCTGGGCAGCCTGTTCCAATGCCTGAGCACTCTTTGGGACAGGAATTGTTCCTCAGCTCCATCTAAATCTGCCCTGGTGCAGCTTGAGGCCGGTTCCTCTTGTCCCATCCCTTGCTCCTTGGGAACAGAGCCCAGCCCCTCCTGGCTCCATCCTCCTGTCAGGCAGTTGCAGGGAGCGATCAGGTCCCCATCCTCTATTAGACCATCCCCTATTAGAAGTGTATTCTGACCTACACTCCAGTTTCACCTCCCTCTCGCACTCATGGGATCACTCCTGGGCACACACTGGGTATTTCGGGTGTTAGGTTTGTGGTGTACGGCAGGCTTGGAATGGAGGAGCCCGGTTGTGCAACACATTCTCGCTGGTCGCTTCCTCTAGAGCTCCAGCCTTATTCCCATGAGGTAGAACTTAAGGAATAAATCCAGCGGAGGGAATTTCCATCTTGTGAAGCTTGGTTAACATGGGATAAGGAAACAACTTCCTTTTGTAGCCTTAAAACCAGGGAGAAGCCTGGTGCTGGAGACCAGAGGTGGCACAGCCAAGGCCGGTCTGTGCGTGAAGCGACGGCGTTCCATTTGTCCTGACCTTCCGTGTGTTGCAAAATCCAGCTGGGAAAACGGCGCCTGATGGAGCAGCCAGGAGCTGCTCGCTGCTGGGAGTGAACAGGACAACACATGCTTGCCTTTCCCCCCTCCCCATTGCTGGCCATAACACCACGCTGGCAGCACATGGCCAGCGTAGGGTGATGTGGCCAGCACCGTGGTGTCTGGCACTGCTAAACCAGTGCAGTGGGGATAGTCAATGAGCACCGTGCCGAGGGATCCAGAGGGTCTGCCCTTTGTTTTGCAATTCCCAGGCTGGGGAAGGCAGCCTCTCCCAGGCCAGCGGCCATCCCGGCTGTACCCGGAGGACTTTGTGCTCCGTTACGCCCTGGCTTGATGAAGAAACTTCATTATTTGGGCACTAGGAGACACAAGAGACCTCATGCGCGCCAGCGAGTGCTTCAGGGCTCTTTAAGCCCTGCGTTTTCCAACATATGCTCGTCCTTCTGACATCCGTGCGTGCCTGCTGCTGATTTCCTTATGGCTCCAGCAGGGAATTCATGAGGATGACTCTCTTTGGGAGTTCCTTCTGGGAGCTGATGTTTCCAGAGCTTCCAGGTGCTGGTGCCATGCCTGGAATGGGAAGGAAGAGGGGGTTTGTTCAGGAGAAGAGTGATCAGCTGAGTTGTTGGGCTGCTTGGTGCTGGGTCTCTGGGCAGAGCCCCCATCCTGGTCCCTGTTGCTTTCTTCACAGTTACCCCGTGCTGGTGCTTCAGGGGTGCACAGAGGTGGCAAAAGGGTTTCATTGGCACTGGCTGGTTTCCATGGGACAGGAGCGCTGTTGTCCCAGCCCTCGGTGATCCCATCCCTGGGCAGGCAGCAGTGTGAAGGGGAGTTGTGCTTTGTGGATAGCGGAGCTGGAGAAGTTGCTGGTGTGGAGCCAGCTGAAAGATGGGGTGGCCTGGACGTGCTGGAGAGGGTGCAGTGATCCCGATCCACCCCCTCTGCTCGGGAGCAGGGAAAAACTATTCCTGCTCATCGGGTGATGGGGATTGGCTTGGTGGGGACCTGGGGACAGCAGCCAGGGCTGGAGCTGTACCAGAGTGATGCTGCTTGGGCCAGATGACCCCACCCTTCCCAAGGGAGAGGGTTTCCAAGGTAGGTTTCATCATAGACTGAGCCTCCAGTTAACTGGGTGATGATACAAAGCAGATGAATGCAAGAGCAAGAGGAAGGAAGGCAGTCACAGAGCGTTGTGGCCTCTGAAACACTCTTAGTTTCTCCTGGGGGAATGTGAATGGGTGGACAACATCTCCAGAAGTTGCTGTTGAAGGCCCTCACTTTATCTTCCCCCTTCTCAAGAGCTGTGGGAGCTGTTCCCTGGGCAGTTGAGCATTGCAGCAGCACAAAGGCAGTGGTTTATGCCAGTCCCTTCTCTCTGCTCTTCCTGTCTGTGCCTCCAAGCTGCCAGTTTCTCTTTCGAGCAGGAACCCAGCACCTTTGTTCCTTGTTCCTGCATGCGTTCGTGCCCGTGTTAGGACTTGAATCCCGGTGACCTTTCCTTTCCCTGGCCCGGCACATCTGCAGCTCCAGACGTGAGGCAGGTTTGTCTGGACCCAACATCTCTGGTGCCTGAAACATTGCCAGCACGTGGTCTAAACCTGCTCCATGTCTCTGCCTGTTGCTTTGTCCTCCCTTTGATTTACTACTTCCTCATCAACTGGCTCCTGCAGCTCCTTCTGGCTCAGAACACAGCAGCTCTTCCGAGTGTGATGACCTGTGCCGGGGCAGTTTGGGGGCTTGCTGGGAGCAAGATGCTGCCTGCAACAGCATCTTGAGCGCAACCACCTCCCAGGTGAAGATCTCCACCAGCACAAAGCCAGGCTCCTCCTGGCATTCTCCCAAGAGGGATCTGCTCACAGATAACAAAGAGGGGAAAAGCACCCTTTTGGGATGTGCTGGAGGGTCTCACTTGGTCCCAGTCCATGCGAAGCCCTGGATCGAGTGGTGGCTCCTTAAGACCAGCCTGGCAATGGAGCTCAAATCCCACTTGTTTCTGCATCTCTCCTAATGGGATGTGCTGCCGTGTGGGGAGGGACTTGCAGGAAGAGCTGGTTTTGCCTGGCATCTCTCCAGGGCTCTGCTCCCAAAGCCCCGGGCGAGGATGCACGTGAGCTCTCGCTGTTAGTGTGTACAAAGTTGGATTGTGCCTTTCTGGCCAGAGCACAACGGGATGTGCGTTGGGAAGAGCCTTTTCCCCTTGATGGGGAGATGCAGGGAAGAGCTGCAGGCTTGGAAGGAAGATGGGAGCTGTGTTCTGAGTTGCTGCTTCTCTGCAAGCTCGCTCTCCAGCTTCTTGCAGACCCCTCCTGTGATTGATTGCTCCCCTCGTTTTTCCTTTCTGCTACCAGCCTTCAATTTCTGGGCTGCCCTTCCTCAAGAAGGGGCCTTTGGCAGGCTGAAGGCTTCTGTCATGCCAGCAAACATCCATTGGGAAGCCTTCCAGCCTCCCATTGGATTCAGCTGAAGCTGACTCTGAGCAAAGCTCCCCAAACACAAATGGCCTGTGCATTGACCTGGGATGAACTGCTAAACCACAGCCAGCCCCATCCGCTCCTTTGGCTCTGGCAGGGAGCAGAAACAAGCTGTTTTCTGTCCCATTTCCAAAGGGCTCTCCGCAGGGGAAGGCTGGATGAGGTCCAGCTTGTTCCTCAGAGCTGAGCTTGCTGGGTTTGCCCTTTGTCCACCCCACTGGCAGGGGCGGTGGGGCAGGCAGGGGAGGACGAGGACCGGGAGGAATGGGGCAGCAGCACAGCCCTGGGTGAAGAGGGGTGGACAGAAGGACAAAGAGTGTTAGGAATGAGCTAAGGACGGGCTCCTTGGCTTGAGCTGGTTGAATAAAATACGCTGAATTTAAGCCCTCTTGCATCCTGCTCCTTTCCAGGGCTTCCCAAAGGGGATGGAGGCAGGTTTCACCCACCAAGGCTGTAATGCTGCTTTGAAGGCTGCCCCGTGCCTGGGTGGGTTGTGTCTTAGGAGGGGCTGAGGCTCCCTGGGCTGTTGAACGCAAGGCAGAGGCTGGTCCTGTTTTGCTGAGAGGTTTCTCCATTCCCCTTAATTTGCGAATCTTGAGGGAAAACTGCATCCATCTGTGTGGAGGGTTCTGCATTCCCTTGTTTTCCTCATCCAAGCAATTCAACACGGCTCCCTGGAAGGCTGAGCTCACCCCCTCCAGCAGCTCAGCTGTGGCTGATGGTTCTCAGATGTTTGTGGAGGTGATGGTAAAGACTGAAGTGTGACAGACCCATTCATCCTTGCACTGCATCTCTCGCTGCTGACAGAGTTGTCTTCTCTTCTTGCAGCCTCTTGTCCCTCCAAAGAGCAGATGGACACACAGGACACCTTGCACAAGGTGCTGTCGCTGATGTGGAGCTGGCAAAGAAACCCAACCAGCCTCCAAATCTGGGATAGATGAGGAATATGACCCATGGAGTGGCAGAGGGAGGCAGGAGAGGCCTCAGGGCATGGTGGTGATGATGAGAGCTGCCCTGGCTGAAGGACAGGAGCTGGCCATGGCCACGGCCACATCACCTTAGTCCAAGCAAGCTGCTGACAGTGTTCCCTTGTCAGTGCGTGTGGGGAAGGGGTTGTGTTGTCCATTGTCATGTAGGGAACCTCTCAAAGCTTCACCAGGTTCCCTGTGGCACCGATCACTGTCTCTTATGTGGGCTTGAGGAGCACCCCGGGGCAGGGGTTTGCCCAGAAGCCATCTGCCTTCTCCATGCTCCTGGGGGCTCTGGGGTGTTGCAGGTGACCTCTTGCACTGTGCAGCTTTCCTTGGGGCTCCTGAATGTCCGCTTGGAAGTTCCACAGCTTCTCATGGCTTCTCTGTCCCCCAGAAGCTCTGGTAGGTGAATCAGCTGGGCTATGGAGCACACTGCTCCTGTAACCACGCTGCCAACAGTATTTATGCAGTACCTCTGTGGTTTAACGCTGCCGAGGGTGTGGATCTTGGGGCTGCCTCTCCTCCCAGCCCTGCCCTGAGGAGCTCTTGATAAACCCAGGGAAACTGGGTTCTGGCCTTGTGAGTTTTGGCATAAGAGGAGGTGCTGCTGGCTGCGAGCGGCTCTTGGCCGTGCTGGAGCGGTCCTGCTTGTCCCGAGGAGCTGGGCCAATGTGGCTGATCCAAAGGAGAGGAACATCTGTGAGGAGGAGCAAACATGCTCCTGCCTTGTAGCAAGGGCAGGTTTGTGAGCTCCAGAGTTGCTGCTCCAGAGGAAAGGAGAGCCAGTATTGGGTTGTGTAATGGGCTCAGCACTTTGTGTGCGTGGTTTCGAGCTGCCACGTGCAGCACTCACCCGGTGACCCGCTGCTGCAGGGCACTTCTTGATGCAGCCCTTGGTATGTTTTGGGGTTCTCCAGCTTTCAGAGACACCGATGGCCTCCAGAGCAACTCAAGCTCTTGGGTTTGCACTCAGCAGCTTCGCAGGGAGGAGGTGAGTGTGGTTTGGCGCCAGCTGCCATCAAACGGACCCTCCTGCCACACATCTGAGCCTAAGGTCTCGTCTCCGTGTCCCTTCTGTCAGGTTAAAGCCGTTTCCCCTTGTTCAGACCCCTTCCCCAGCTTTCTTGTTGGCCTCCTTCAGGTATCCTAGCGCTGCCTTAAGATGCTGTCGTGAGGTGGCTTCGGTAGCAGGGAAGTGCGGTGGGAGGGGAGCCGTGGGGGATGTCCTGGCACGCTGCGGAGCCTGCGGCAGAGCAGAAATGTTGCTCTGCTGGCTCCGTGGCTCTCCCAGCCTCGTGTCTTGGCAGCAGGGAGCCGAGGATCAAAGGGTCCCGGGAAGCTGTTGGCTCAGGCCGCGGGTGCAGCAGGCTGGAGCGTGTAGGGGCAGCCGATGGGTCGTGGGGTGCTGTAACTGATTGCTGAGGGTCGCAGGGGGGTGTAGGTGCTGGCACTTGTGAGCCAGCGGTGTGGGTGCTGCATTGCCAAGCTGCTCTGTGCCAGGGGATGCACAGGGGCTGTGAGTGCTGCCCTGGGTGGGGACCCTTTGCAGGGGTGGTTGGATGTTGTGTTATGGCTCCTAAATGCCCTTTCCAGGTCCCTGGAGGGGGAAGGACAGGAGCTGGGGTGCTGGCAGGGGGTGAGCTCTCACCTCCATCCCTGCACCCAGGAGCTCAGCTTCCTTCCTCATTCCCAGAGCTGTTAGGAAGTGGGATCGCTCCCTTCCCCTCCCAGGCATCACTTCCAGCAGTGCTGCTGTCTGGAGGGGAACCCTCTGCACAGCACCTGATGTCCCCAGGCTTTGCAGGCAGTAGTGACCCTCACGGTGCTCCAGGTCCCTGTCTCCTGCTGTGGTGGTGGCTCAGGGCCATGCGTGGTTTCAGCTCTGTGCTGGCTGCCAGGCTGGGCTTCTCCTGTGCTCGGTGCCTTCTGCTCGTCCTGGTTCTGCTTTCCCATCACTCTTCCTGCAACAGGAAGGCTGCAGCTCCCCATGTTCTTCTCTCTTCCTTTCCCTGGCTCGCACCTTGGAGCAGGGTACAGCTGCAGGAATCTCACTGGGAAGAAGCAAGAGGGCCGATGGCATCAGCTGGTCCCTTGCAAAGCTCAGCTCCCCCTTGCAGGGCAGCGTTTAACCCATTCCTCTCTTCTCTTCCCCACCAGCGCCCCGGGATGCCGCCCGGCAGCAGGATGCCCATGGCAGGCCTGCAGGTGGGACCACCAGGAGCCCCCCCATACGGAGCAGCCTCCCCGATGAGACCCGGCCTGCCACAGTCCATGATGGATCCGTTCAGGAAGCGCCTGCTGACCCCCCAGGCACAGCCCCCGCTGGCCACCCAGAGGAGAGGGTAAGGGGATGGCACCGGGAGCTGGGGTGTTCTGTGGGGATGGGGGCAGAGAACACTCAGTTTGCTGCTTCCCTGCACTCTCATCTCTGTGTCAGTAACCAGGCAGCCTCACTGCAAGCAGTTGTGCTTGCCAGAAGCCCCAGCACCAGCTTCTTGGGATCTTTCCCCCTCTGCTCTGTTCTTGTGAGACCCCACTTGCAGCACTGGGTGCAGTTCTGGTGTCCTCAGTGTTAGAAGGACACGGAGCTGTTGGAGCAAGTCCAGAGGAGGCCACGAGGATGCTCGGGGGCTGGAGCAGCTCCTGTATGGAGCCAGGCTGAGAACATTGGAGCTGCTCAGCCTGGAGAAGAGAAGCTGCGTGGAAACCTCAGAGCAGCTTCCAGTGTCTGAAGGGGGCTACAAGGATGCTGGAGAGGGACTGTAGTGATAGGACAAGGGTTGATTGAGATGAGCTCTTAGGCAGAAGCTCTTCCCTGTGAGGGTGCTGAGGCACTGGCACAGGGTGCCCAGAGAAGCTGTGGCTGCCCCATCCCTGGCAGTGTTCAAGGCCAGGTTGGACACAGGGGCTTGGAGCATCCTGCTCCAGTGGAAGGTGTCCCTGCCCGTGGCAGGGGTTGGAGCTGGAGGAGCTTTAAGGTCCTTTCCAACCCAAACCAAGCTGGGATTCTGTGATTCTCAGGGCAGGGTCTCATCGTCCTAATGGATACTCAGGTCCTGTTCCCTGCCCTGAGCTCAGTTGGCTCCATGATCCCTCCACAGGCTATTGCAGCCTCTGCACAGCGACTGCGCATCCCAAGCAAGCTGGGGATTAGGGACAAGGGGCAGCTCACCATGGAGCAAACGTCAGCAGCCAGATAAGGCTGCAGCTCATTCCCAAGGGCTGGCTGCATGGATCAGCCGGGTTAGCATCCTTGCTCCCAGATGGCTGCAGATCAAGAGATTGGGAATTGCCAGCTGCTGATGGGGTGGCCAAATCCCGCAGGGCAGGAGGCATTTATAATGCATCAGAAGGAGCTCAAAGCAGTGCCCTGGCCCCCTCTTTAGCTGGAGCTGCCCTTCCAGTATGTCCATAGGGTACCTTGTACCTCACCACTGCCCTGCTGCTTCCCTGCTGCCAAAGGAAAGGGACTTCCCTCTGCCTGCTGGACTCTGCCCCGTGCACCCTCATGCATGCAGCAGAATGGCAGGAGGGTGTTTCCCTCTGTACCCGGGCATTGAGCAGGAGCTCAGTGTGGAATCAGGGCGGGCTCAGGCTCACTGAGTGCTGCAGAGCATGGGGTGGGAAGAGAGGAGGGAGCTCTGTGGTCCTACAGGAAAGAGCTAAACTGGCTCTGAGCAGGGCTGCAGCCATTCTGTGGCCACTGTTTCCTTTTTAGCCATGAGGATTTCAGCCCCACCATGGCAAGGTTTGGTTTTAGCTGCTTTTAAATGAGTTCCTGGAAATGGGCTTTGGTTTGTACCAAATGTGATGGCCATTTCCAGAGAGGGAATACAGGAATAGACAGGAGCAGGCTGCAGCCACAGCTT
This sequence comes from Psittacula echo, assembly GCF_963264785.1. Lineage (NCBI taxonomy): Eukaryota > Metazoa > Chordata > Aves > Psittaciformes > Psittacidae > Psittacula > Psittacula echo. Next base: position 2,773,372 of record NC_137748.1, read on the forward strand.
TGCCTTATACCGCCTTCTCCTTGCTCCTGCCTTGCAGCACCTTTAGCGAGAGGTAGCAGCAAAGCAAACTGACCCCAAGGGCTGGATTTCCTTCGCTGTGAAAGGCTTGAGAGACCCAACATCTTCTCCCAGAGTCATCTTGGCTGGAGTGCAGGGACCTCCCTGCAGTCCTGGGGCAACAGCCCCAGAGGGACGTGGAGCTGCTGGAGTGAGTCCAGAGGAGGTCATGGAGATGCTGCGAGGGCTGGAGCAGCTCTGCTCTGGAGCCAGGCTGAGAGAGCTGGGCTGGGGCAGCCTGGAGAAGAGAAGGCTCCTGAAGGGGAGACCTGAGAGCAGCTCCAGTGCCTAAAGGGGCTGCAGGGAACCTGGAGAGGGGCTTTGGACAAGGGCCTGTAGGGACAGGCCAAGGGGAATGGCTTGAACCTGCCAGAGGGGAGACTGAGATGAGCTCTTAGGCAGAAGCTCTTCCCTGTGAGGGTGCTGAGGCGCTGGCCCAGGGTGCCCAGAGAAGCTGTGGCTGCCCCATCCCTGGCAGTGTTCAAGGCCAGGTTGGACACAGGGGCTTGGAGCAAGCTGCTCCAGTGGAAGGGGTCCATGCCTGTGGCAGGGGTTGGAGCTGGAGGAGCTTTAAGGTCCCTTCCAACTCAAAGCATCCTGTGATTCTGTGATGCTTCTGATACTTTCTCTCTCATTTGCTTTCTGGCACTAAGCTGAGGTCTCATGTGCTAGATGCTTTCCCAGCATCTGTTTGCTCTCCTGCATGTCCAAAGTCCCTGTCACACAGAGCAGCCCCAGAAGGAGACCTCTTCTCCCCCAGGCCTGTTCACTGCTGCCAGACAGAGCCATCCACATGGCACGGAGCTGGCACTGCCACTGTGACTCTGCTCTCTGGAGCCTGGCCCTGTTAGTGGCCTGGATGGGGCCAAAGTGCCACCAGGCTTCTAGCATACGAGCAGGGCTCAGCAGTGTCCCCAGCGCCCACCAGGCAGGCAGCAGGATGTCCTGTGAGATGTTTTGAGCCGGTCTCTGTGCTCTTTGCAGGGTGAAGAGGAGGAAGATGGCTGACAAGGTGCTGCCGCAGAGGGTGAGTGCATGGGGAAGGCACTGAGCTGCTGCAGGGACCTGTGCTGCCTTCCCACTGGAGCCAGGGTGATGAGGTCCCCAGCAGGAGGAGGATCTCACTGAGCTGCCTTCTGCCTCTGGACATTGCAGCTCAGTCCTATACCTACCCAGAAGATGTCTTTATCTCTTCCTCTGGGCTGGCAGGAGAAGGTTTGGGGTGTGCATAAGTTGGACAAGCAGGACTTTGAGCAAGCCAGGAGCAGTGATGCCTTGGGGTAGGGACCCCAGCAGCACCCTGAGCCTCTCCTGGGCTCCCTCTTGACAATCCAGGGTTACATTACCTGCCTGTGACACTGGGCACAGGGACAGGCTCCAAAACGAGGTCTGCAGCCCAGCTCTGGGACGTGGGGAGAGCTTTGCAGGCTATAGTCTTGCATTTCAGATGAGAAATCAATGCTGTTGTGCGGGACATCACTTGTCCAGTGATCATACCCAGCACCAGTAGCGTGGCTGGGGCAGGGGATGCAGCCCCATCCCAGCACACAAGGAGTTGACCATTCCCGTTTGGCAGATCCGGGAACTGGTCCCAGAATCCCAGGCCTACATGGACCTCCTCGCCTTCGAGCGCAAGCTGGACCAAACCATCGCTCGGAAGAGGATGGAGATTCAGGAGGCCATTAAGAAGCCGCTGACGGTGCGTTGGCCACACTGGCTGGATGGGATGGGGGAGTAGGAGGTGGGTGCTGCTGTGGATGCTGGCAGCCCCCCTCTCGCTCCAAGCATCCCCCCCTCTCTGTTTTTCACAGCAAAAGCGGAAGCTGAGGATTTACATCTCCAACACCTTCACCCCGGCCAAAGAAGAAGGGGAGGGTGGGGAGCGTGTGGCCTCCTGGGAGCTGCGTGTGGAGGGCAAACTGCTGGAGGATGTAAGGACACAGGCAGGGATGGACTGGTTCTGGGGGGAGCACTGGTGCCCTGGGCTGGGCTGGATGGAGGTGGGTTTTGGGTTGAAGCCCTCCATGGCAGCGTCAGGCCAAGTCTCTGCTCTCTTTTGCAGCCGAGCAAGCAGAAGAGGAAGTTCTCCTCCTTTTTCAAGAGCCTCGTCATAGAACTGGACAAAGAGCTGTATGGGCCAGACAACCATCTGGTGGAGGTGAGGTGGAAGGCTCGTGGTGCCTGGGGGTGTTGAGCAAGAAGCTTTTGGGTGCTGGGGATGGTGCTGAGCCCTCCATGGGGGACCAGGCTCCAGTGTTCTTCCCGGCTGGTGGCTGGTGTGATGGGTCCTGGCAGCAAGTGCTGCCAGCTCAGCTCTTAACCCCCTCCTGCCTGCAAGTAAAAGGAGAATGGAGCTGGTGCAGGGCCTGGAGCACAGTGTGATGGGGAACGGCTGAGGGACCTGGGGGGTTCAGTGTGGAGAAGAGAAGGCTCAGGGGGGACCTGATCGCTCCCTACAAGTGCCTGAGAGGAGGATGGAGCCAGGAGGGGCTGGGCTCTGCTCCCAAGGAGCAAGGGATGGGACAAGAGGAACCGGCCTCAAGCTGCACCAGGGCAGGTTTGGATGGAGCTGAGGAACAATTCCTGCCCCAAAGGGTGCTCAGGCATTGGAACAGGCTGCCCAGGGCAGGGCTGCAGGCACCGTCCCTGCAAGGGTTCACACACCGTGGAGACGAGGCCTCAGAGCCATGGGTTAGTGGTGGCCTTGGCAGTGCTGGGAATGGTTGGACTGGATGAGCTTAAAGGGCTTTTCCAACCTGGTTGATTCCATGGTTCCAAGTACGCAGCCAGAGCTGAGCTGTGGGGCTGCAGCCAGGGGTGGCTCTGGGAGGCAGCTTGGGCAGCCCCAGGTCCTTCAGGTTTGCACAGGTGAGGCCCAACCCAGGAGCTGATGCTGCAGGAAAGCTCCTTGTGCAGCCCAGAGCCAGGAGGGAAGAGGGATCTGCCCCGTTACCTCCCAGCCTGCCGCTGAGGTGGGAGGTGAAGCACTGCCTGTGGGTGGGAGCAGCCTGGAACAGGTTTTCCCTGTACCCAGCTCATGCTTTTTACCCCAGGAAGTGCTTGTTTCTGTGGTGGTTTGTGGACAGCTCTGATGAGCATCCCCTGCAGTGCCTGTGATCCTGTGTGGATTCCAGGAGCTGTTTGAGTCCCTGCCATCCAGTGCTCAGGGCTGTAACTCCCCAGCCCACCCAAACTCTCATCCATCTCTGCGCTGGAGCACATTAAGCCCTATCCTTCGGATTGGGTGGGCTCTTGGCTGAAGGCCCCTGGGGTGCAGCCTGCCAGGGGTGGGCTCCAGGCTGTCTGCCTCTGCTGGAGCCCAAGCCCCCGCTCTCTGCAGACAGGAGGCCTGGTTGCAGGTGCCTTGTCAGGCTCCTGGAGTTCCCCAGTGTTCCCCTTGCTCTCTCGTAGTGGCACCGGCTGCCCACAACCCAGGAGACCGACGGCTTCCAAGTGAAGCGTCCCGGCGATGTCAATGTGAAATGCACTCTGCTGCTCATGCTGGATCACCAGGTAGGGCCCTGGGGACACAGAGGTGCTGCTGCCTGGCCTCCTGCATGGCTCAGCGGTGTGGGGCAGCCTGAGGTGGGGGCAAGTGGGGACTGGGCTGGGGCAGCACCTTGTATGAGGCTGTTGCGGGGCTGTGAGGGTAGGAGGGAGCACAGAGGGTTCCAGGCACGGACCACACAGCCAGTGGTGGCATGAGGGCTGTGCAGGCACCACACTTAGGAGAGGGTCACTTCCAAGCACCAGACAGAGCCCTGCAGCTGTGTTGGTTGATGAGAAACTGAACATGAGCTGGCTTGAGCCCAGAGCCCCGCTGTGTCCTGGACTGCATCCCCAGAGCATGAGCAGCAGGTCAAAGGAGGTGATCCTGCCCCTCTGCTCTGCTCCCGTGAGACCCCTACCCGCAGCACTGGGTGCAGTCCTGGTGTCCTCAGTGTTAGAAGGACATGGAGCTGTTGGAGCAAGTCCAGAGGAGGCCACGAGGATGCTCAGGGGCTGGAGCACCTCCTGTATGGAGAGAGGCTGAGAAAGTTGGGGCTGTTCAGGCTGGAGAAGAGAAACTGAGTGGAGACCTCAGAGCAGCTTCCAGTGTCTGAAGGGGGGTTATAGGGATGCTGGGGAGGGACTGTAGTGATAGGACAAGGGGTGATGGGTTCAAACTGAAACAGGGGAAGTTCAGGGTAGATCTCAGGCAGAAGCTCTTCCCTGTGAGGGTGCTGAGGCGCTGGCACAGGGTGCCCAGAGAAGCTGTGGCTGCCCCATCCCTGGCAGTGTTCAAGGCCAGGTTGGACACAGGGGCTTGGAGCAAGCTGCTCCAGTGGAAGGGGTCCCTGCCCGTGGCAGGGGTTGGAGCTGGAGGAGATTTAAGGTCCCTTCCAGCCCCAACCAGTCTGTGCTTCCATGCTCCTGTGTGCCCGTGCAGCCTCCGCAGTACAAACTGGACCCTCGCCTTGCTCGCCTGCTTGGGGTGCACACCCAGACCCGCGCCAGCATCATGCAGGCGCTCTGGCTCTACATCAAGCACAACAAGCTGCAGGACAGCCACGAGAAGGAGTACATCAACTGCAACCGCTACTTCCGCCAGGTCAGCCCTCACCCTGCGGCCCCAGCGCGCTCTGCTGGGAGAACCCCCTTCCCATCCCAGTACGGCCACAAGCAGCAGCAGCTTTGGCTGGCAGCAAGCTCTGGTCTCGGTTTATACCTCATCCATCAGCTTGCCTTGCGCAGACCAGGGCTGAGTGAGCCTCTCCTCTTGCCTGGCCCTCTCAAAGGTGGAGGGGGCCCTGCCAACGCAGACTCTGCTTTGTCCCTCCAGATCTTCAACTGCATCCGCATGCGCTTCTCTGAGATCCCCATGAAGCTGGCGGGGCTTCTGCAGCACCCAGACCCCATCATCATCAACCACACCATCAGGTAGGGGTGTGGAGAGTGTGATGAGCAGTGCTCCCCAAGGCGGGGGAGCTCTGTGGGGTGCAGAGTGGTACCTGCAGGGCTGCTGAGGTCTGCAGGCCAAAGCAGAAGTCGCTCAGAGGAGGAATGATCCAAACCCATGTGGGGTTTGTTGGGGCAGGCGCTGGGGTACTGGGGCTGTGTTGGGGGAGTCGATCCAGCCCTGCAGCAGGGTGGGGGTGATGAAGCATCCCCCAACACCCCTATTCCTGCCAGCGTGGACCCCAATGACCAGAAGAAGACCGCATGCTACGACATTGATGTGGAGGTGGACGATCCCCTGAAGGCTCAGATGAGCAACTTCCTGGCTTCCACCACCAACCAGCAGGAGATCGCCTCGCTGGATGCCAAGGTCCGGGGGCTCTGGGCTGGCACTTGGAGGCCACACTGCAGAGCTGGGGGGAGCTTGGTGGCAGCAATGTCCTGCTCGGGGTGGACTCAGCTGCCTCTCACCCCCTGTCCTCTCCCTAGATCCATGAGACCATCGAATCCATCAACCAGCTGAAGACGCAGCGTGATTTCATGCTGAGCTTCAGCAACAACCCCCAGGATTTCATCCAGGAATGGATCAAATCCCAGAGGAGAGATCTCAAGGTAAAACCCTGCGGCTGGGCAGAGCAAAGGGCTGGGGGGTGATCCTGGGGTTCACCCCTTGTCCCCCTCAACCTGGTTTCTGCTCAGATCATTACGGATGTGATCGGGAACCCCGAGGAGGAGCGGCGAGCCGAGTTCTACCAGCAGCCCTGGGCACAGGAGGCTGTAGGCAGACACATCTTTGCCAAGGTGGGCTCTGTGCTGTGTCAGAGGGGAGCTGCAGGGTTGGGATGGTGGGAAGGGACCATGGGGCAGCCACTGGCCCTACCTGAGCCCCGTCCATCTCCTGCAGGTCCAGCAGCGTCGGCAGGAACTGGAACAAGTGCTCGGGATCCGCCTCACCTAAAGGGGCCGGCGGGGGCTCGGGAGCTCCTCCTCTCGCTGCTGCCTGAGCCTGATGGTACTTACTGGAATCAAACAGCACTTGCACAAACCCGATGTGCCTGGAGGGACTCGGAGCCACCCCTGGGCTCCCCTCGAGAAGCTCTGGCCCCAGGCAGAGCACAGCAGAGGCTCCCCCTGTTGCCCCCCTCCAAGTCCCGCTGCAGCCCTCGTGCTGCGCTAATGCTTCTCCGCATCCCTCCTGCGCTCCTCGCTCCCCTCCTCCAGCCAAAATCCCTCCTGGAGCTGCTGCCCAGCAGGGCCAAGCTGCCTGTGTGCAACAGGAGGTGCCTCCTGCTCTCCCTGAGCCCAGCTGCCAGCACGGCAGGCCTGGCCCTGCCCCTCTTGCAACCAAAGTTGTGTCATTCCAAATGCCAGCCCCCCCCTCTCCTGACGTTTTGCACTATTTTTGTGAGCAGGTTTTATAAAACAATAGATAAAAAAGCGTTTTGTACAGTGGGTTTGTATTTGATTAATATATTGAGTTCCTCTTCCTGCACCCATGGCCTCAATCTATGCAGTGTGGGGGGGAGCTCAGGGCTGGCTCGGCCCAAACTACTCTTTTTTAGCCGGAAAAAAGGGTTTTTTAGAGGAAGTTTTTGACAATCAGTTGATTTATAGAATGAGTGACCTGGCCCGGGTCATTCCACGCCGCAGGGAGGGCAGAGGGGGTGCTGGCTCTGCCCCAGCAGCCTGCGGACAGTGGGATCACCAGGGCTATGGAGGGAACTGGAGATGCTGGGGAGTGAGGGGACCAAGTGGGGCGGAGGGGACAGTGCCACCGAAGTGCCTTAACTGCCCGCCCAGCACAGGCTGGAGTGGCTCTGCCTCCTCCCGGGGTGCAGGCAGAGGGGAGGTGGGTTTACACGGCTCAGGGGTGCCTGCTCTGCCTCTTGTGTAACCAGTTTTTGTCTATTTTGGATGTTTTCTAATAAAAGCAGTTAGCAGCAGCTCGTGTGGGTGTGTGCTGAGTCCCAACACTCCCTCCAACCCCACAGCAGGGCACAGGCCTGGCCATAGCAGCACTTTATTAGAGGTGGTGCAGTCAGAGGAGCAGCCCTGGCCTCGCTGTTACTTCCACAGCTTCTTGATGGACATGTTCTTCTCGCTGTCCTTCTGCATCACCTGGGCACAAAGGAAACAACAGTTGGGTCCTTCCCAGCATGCAGCCCCCAACTGGGTGCTAGTAACCCCCAAACCCCATGCCAGCCATGCACGGGTGCTGTCACCTCCCTGCCCTCCTCCCATGTCACTCACATGGGAACAACCCTCTTAAATTCCAAACTGGCTTGGTTGGGCCTTAAAGCTCCTCCAGCTCCAACCCCTGCCACGGGCAGGGACCCCTTCCACTGGAGCAGCTTGCTCCAAGCCCCTGTGTCCAACCTGGCCTTGAACACTGCCAGGGATGGGGCAGCCACAGCTTCTCTGGGCACCCTGGGCCAGCGCCTCAGCACCCTCACAGGGAAGAGCTTCTGCCTAAGAGCTCATCTCAGTCTCCCCTCTGGCAGGTTAAAGCCATTCCTCTTGTGCTGTCTCTACAGGTCCTTGCCCAAAGCCCCTCTCCAGGTTTCCTGGAGGCTCTTTAGGCACTGGAGCTGCTCTCAGGTCTCCCCTTCAGGAGCCTTCTCCAGGCTGACCCAGCCCAGCTCTCTCAGCCTGGCTCCAGAGCAGAGCTGCTCAAGCTCTCGCAGCATCCCCATGGCCTCCTCTGGACTCACTCCAACAGCTCCACATCCCTCTGGTGCTACTGCCCCAGAGCGGGATCAGGGCTGCAGAGCAGGGGTCTTAACCCTGCTGTCTGTCCCTACAGCTGACCCCAATCAAGTTTCTCAACTCCCAGGTCCCAGCAAACACTGCCCAGGCTCATTTATGCCTCCCCAACAAGGAGCTGTTGCTGCAGGAACATCCCCCCCCACCTCTTTCACCTCCCCCACAGCACTTACCTTGGCAACAGCCATTTCAAAGTCTTCTTGCGTGACGTGCACCCGCCTCTCCCTCAGAGCGTACATGCCAGCCTCCGTGCACACCCCCTGCGAGGGACAGGGACGTCACCACCCGCCGCTGCACCCCTCTGCCAGCCCCAGTGCCACCATGGGGCCCTGGCTCACCTTGACCTCCGCGCCCGATGCCCCCGGCATCAGCTCCGCGATCTTCCGCAGGTTGATGCCTCGCGTCAGGTTCATCTTCCGGGAGTGGATCTTGAGGATGTCCAGGCGGGCCTGGGGGAGAGCGGCAGCAAAGCGAGGGCTGGAGCAGCAGGAATCGCTTCCAGACAGGTTGGGGATGGGACTAGGGCCGCAGGGCCCCCACCTACCTCCTCGTTGGGAGGAGGGAACTCAATCTTCCTGTCGATGCGGCCGGGACGCAGCAGAGCCGAGTCCAGGATGTCGATGCGGTTTGTGGCCATGATCACCTGCACAGGACAACAACCATCACCATTGTGGCCACCCCATGACCAGCACAACACGGCCCCTGCCCAGGCAGGGATGGTACCCTCTGACCTTGATGTTCTTGGTGGCCTCAAAGCCATCAAGCTGGTTGAGGAGCTCCAGCATCGTGCGCTGCACCTCACTGTCCCCACCAGAGCCACCCTCCAGGCGGGAAGAGCCGATGGAGTCAATCTCATCCATGAAGATGATGGAGGGAGCGTGTTCCCGGGCCATCACAAACAGCTCCCGCACCATGCGGGCACCTGCAGGAAGCAGAGAGGGCTGAGCCCGGGCCCACTGAGCTCCATCTGCCCCAGACCCTGTGCAAGAGGCCGGACCCGAGGCCACGCAGCACCACGAGAGCCACCTCCTCCTGCACCGTTACCTTCCCCAATGAATTTCTGCACCAGCTCCGAGCCCGAGACACGGATGAAGGTGCAGTCGGTGTGGTGGGCAACAGCCCTGGCCAGCAAGGTCTTGCCTGTGCCGGGAGGTCCATAAAGCAGCACACCCTGCAATGAGCACACAGACACCTCAGCACCCTGTCCATGCTGCACAGGCAGCCGGGGAGACCCCCAGAGGTGACACAGTGGCACCAAAGAGCCCCCAGATGCTGGCCCCCACCACAGATCCCCAGCACTTGCCTTGGGCTGGGCAATCCCCAGAGCCTCAAAGAGTTCAGGGTGCTTGACCGGCAGCTCGATCACCTCCTTGATCTCCTTAATCTGCTTGTCCAAGCCCCCTATCATCTCGTAAGTAGAATCTGGAACCTTCTCCACCATCATGAGGGACACAAGCGGGTCCACTTTGTTGGGCAGGATCTTGTGCAGAGTGTAGCTATCGTTGCGCAGGGCCACGCGGCAGTTCGGGGTCACCTGCAGCAAGCAGAGAAGAACTCAGCACCCCTGGGCAGGGCCAGGACAGGCAGCTCCAGGCTTCCCATGTCCCCTCCCACATTCCCTGAACACTCACATCGTTAATGTCAATGTTCTTGTCCACATCCACCACGAACTTCCCCTCTGGGTGCACCTGGAAAGTGACAGTTGCCACCAGGAGTTATCTCCCTATCATGTACTCAACAGCCACAATGGGTGCTTGGAGCAGCAGGAAGGAGCCAGGGAGCTCGGCCATCACCAAACACGCTGCAGCTCCTCCTGCCCCCAGAAGGCCTGTGCTAACTGCCTCCCACCAGCAGTGTGGCCCAGGAGAGCGGCCACAATGTGCTCCTCTGGAGCAAGAAGGCCTCATTTCACATCTTTTAGCCACTACATCCCCTCAGAGCTCATGTTCGCACTCACTTCAAGCCCTGGGGGATCAAAGGCAGGGCCTGCCAGATCCCACCCCACTCTGCCCCAGACCCAGTCACTCTCAGCCCCATACCTTGACAAGCACTTTCTTCTTGTCCATGGCTCTCACGACCTCTCCCACATATGAGCCCTGCTCCTGCAGGAGCTGCAGCTCCTCCCGCAGCAAGCGCACTGCAGAGAGGGAGACGTCAGCACCAGCCCGAAGCAACTGTGCCCATCCCTGCCCATGACGGAAGGGCAGCGCCTGCCACCATGGCTGGCAACTGGGCCAGGAGCCACCAGCCCCAGAGCCCCAGGGAGGAAGAGGAAGGGAGCTGAGCCATACCTTTAGCATTCAACTCGTTCCTCTGTGCTTGCAGGCGCCGCAGGTTCTGGCTCTTCTCGTTCACGATGAGCTGTTGGGAGAACAGCCTTGCTGTGCTCTCAATATCTCATGCAGTGCTCACAGCAACCCAGCGCAGGCACCAACACAATGGCCTTGCAGGGGACAGCCCTTCCCAGCAGGGCACAGCTACACCCTACTGCCAAGAGGTGGGACTCATCTCATGCTCCCCCACCACCTAAAGGTTGTTGAGAGCACCTTGGGGCAGCATTTCCTCCTCACACCCCAGTGCAGAACACCCATAACACAGCGCTGGCTGTGGGTGCTCCCAATGCAAGCATAGGGATGTGGCCACACAGCCGTGGCTGGGCACTTCGTGTACATCCAAGCCTGGCTCACCTGCAGCTCCTCGATCTTGGACAGGTAGTACTGCCGGAGCCCTGTGCCGCCTTTCCCGTCATCCATCTCCATCTGCGGGACAGCAGAGCTCAGCACCGCAGGCCTTGGTCCCAGGGCCTGCCCATTCCACCCACTAGAGCAGTGCTCCAAGCCCCGTGCAACCCGGCCTTGAACACTGCCAGGGATGGGGCAGCCACAGCTTCTCTGGGCACCCTGTGCCAGCGCCTCAGCACCCTCACAGGGAAGAGCTTCTGCCCTGTATCCAACCTGAATTTCCCCTGTTCCAGTTTAAACCTCGCACCTCTTTCTTATCACTACATCCCCAAATGAGAAGTCCCTCTCCAGCACCCGCAGTCCCACCATGCCCACCCACAGCTCCCCCTATCTCCTGCAACCTCCTCCCGCATCCCCAGGCCCCGCTCACCCCCTGTCCCCTCAGGGAAGCTGAAGCGAGACCCGCCGAGTCACGGCTCCCGCCAGGCCCCGACCACATGCGGTCACAGCAGAGCCCCGGGGCAGCACGGCGCGGCCCAAGCACCCCGCGATCGTCCCCGCTTAGCTCCATCTCATCCCCTCCCGGCCCGGCCGCACCTGCTCGGGCCCGTCCACCGCCATCTTCTCCGCCGGCATCAGGACCCGGCACAGCCCCTTCCGACAACAAAGATGGCCGCCGCCCCCCTTCCGTCTTGCACACCCGGCGCGATAGCGTCACTTCCTCTCCCCGCAGAGCGCAGAGCGCCGCCAGCGGGGTGAGGCGCGCTCAGGTTGTGGCGTTGCCGCCATTTTGGTACGGTCAAAGCTGATTTCCCCCCCACCGCGGAGCACCGGGGGGGCAAGGACGGGTCTTGGCCTCCGAGCCTCCATCGGAGGAGGGAGCCTCCGAGGGTACCGGTTACCGCTCCCCCTTCTCTCGCCCAAGGCAGCCCGCCTGGCCGCAGCAGGGCGGGCGCGCCACACTCAACGTGGTGGCCAGGGAGAGGAGAAGCGGAAGTCGGGCCGGTGACGCGGGGCACGACGGGAAGGCTGTGAGGGCACGCGGTGGCGGCGGGACCGGGTCGGAGTCGGGACCGGGATCAGGACCGGGACCGGGTGTGTGTCGCGGGGTGGCTGCGGCCTGGGCTGGGGGAGTGGGCTCTGGGCTGAGGGGACCCCGGGACAGGCCTCGGAGGGTCCCGGGGAGGCACCGGGGGGACGCTGGGGTTCGGCTGTGGAGATCCCGAAGGACACCGGCCCGGCCCTGGCTCACCCGGTCTTTATCCCCTCAGGTCCCAGCCGGCAGCTGACGGAGGGTCCGGGCCCTGCGGAGGGCCCTGTGCCGAGCCACCATGGGCAAGAAGAGCAAGCTGGGCAAGAGCCGGCGGGACAAGTTCTACCACCTGGCCAAGGAGACGGGTGAGGGGTGCAGGACCGGGCTGGGGGTGTCTGCGGTAACCCTGAGCCCTGCTAACCCGTGACCCCCGTTTCTCCATCCCACAGGCTTTCGGTCCCGCTCCTCCTTCAAGCTTCTCCAGCTCAATAGGAAGTTCCAGTTCCTGCAGAAGGCCCGGGTGCTGCTGGATCTGTGCGCGGCCCCCGGCGGGTGGTGAGTGCTGTCCGGGCCCCGTCACAGCCCAGTGCTGCCCCGGGGTGTTGTAACAAAGCAGCTGGTGTGTTTTCTGTTGTTGTGGCTCAGTCCTTGATGGCAAAGCTGATCCCAGTCCCCTGGCGGAACAGCTCAATGCTGGGGGCTCTCCTGCCATCCTGCTGTAGCTCTGTTCCTCTCTGTTCTTTCCAGGTTGCAGGTGGCTTCCAAATTCATGCCGGTTTCCAGCTTGATCATTGGTGAGTGTTGGGACCCAGCAGGAACCTCCACCACAGTGCCTGGATGTAGCCGAAGAAGGGAATGCTGGATTTGGGATCCTGGTGGACAGAGGATGGGTGGGGAAGCCAAGCTCAGTTTTGAGAGGTTGCAGTCAGTGTTCACGTCTTTTCCCAGGGGTGGACTTGGTCCCCATCAAGCCCATTCCCAGCGTGGTGACGCTGCAGGAGGACATCACCACTGAGAAGTGTCGCCAGGTATGAACCTGTCTCCCCTGCCCCAAGCCTCAGGTCCCAGTCTGGTCTGCAGTGGGAGTGGGCATCACCCTGCCTGCTCAGCTGGGGCTCCTTGGGGGTCAGACAGAGGCAGGGGGCTGAGCTGACATGGACAGGAGGTGCTGCCTTGCAGAGGAGTTAGTGAGACAAACGCATGTCCCTGTTCCTCAGGCCCTGCGCAAGGAGCTGCAGACGTGGAAGGTGGATGTGGTGCTGAACGATGGAGCTCCCAACGTGGGAGCCAGCTGGGTGCATGATGCCTATTCCCAAGGTGGGGTCTGCCTGGGCTTGGTACAGTCTGGGGGCTACAAGGGTGGGCACATCCCATAGCCCAGCAGGGCAGGGTGGCAGTGGGGTGTGCAGTGGGACAGGGAGCTGGGTGGTAGGGACATTGATGACCGCTGACTGCTTTTCTGCCCTGCTCCAGCCAACCTGACCCTCATGGCCCTGCGACTGGCCTGTGATTTCCTCTGCAAGGGTGGCTGGTTCATCACCAAGGTTTTCCGTTCCCGGGACTACCAGCCCCTCCTCTGGATCTTCCAGCAGTTCTTCAGCAAGGTCCAGGCCACCAAGCCCCAAGCATCCCGCAATGAGTCTGCTGAGATCTTCGTGGTGTGTCAGGGTGAGTGGCCAGGGGCGACCTGCAGCTGCTGGAATGGGGCTGGGAAGAGCCTGCTGCTAGCTCTGATTTCTCCCTCCCAGGTTATCAGGCTCCAGACAAAATCGACAGCAAGTTCTTTGACCCAAAATATGCTTTCAAGGAGGTGGAGGTTCAGACTAAGTCTGTTAGTGAGCTGGTCAGCAAGAAGAAGCCAAAGGTACGAATAAGGCCAAAGACACAAATGAAGCTGGGGATTGGAGCCAAAGACATATTAATAAGCAAAGTCATGCAGGAAAATGAAAGCTCTGGGGATGCAAAGTGGTGGAAGAGCCAGTTTTGGGGAGGTTTGCAGCCTCAGAAGGTGTTGCAGTGATGGGAAAATGGTGATACAAGTTGTGAAGCTGGGGATGGAGCAGCAAAACCCTCCCTGCAATGGCTGGCCACTGGGTTTGTGTCTCTGTGAGGTGTCTTTAGGACACAGCACAGCAAAGACTCTGTCAAGTGGCCTCAGCTGAGCATGGAGCTGACACAGACCTCTATCAGCTCTCAGTCTGAGGTGGGACTGGGAGACACTGTGGAGCTGGCAGGTTGGGGCTGGTGACTTGCCTCATCCCTTGGTCATGCAGGCATGTTTAGGTGGACACTTGCAGCAAGACATGAGTTATCTGCCATCATTCAGCCTTTAGGTGGGGTCGAAGCTGCATCTATGGCTCATACCACTCCCTTCTCCTGTAGGCAGAAGGCTATGCAGATGGTGACATGACCCTCTACCACCGCTTCACCCTCATGGACTTCCTCAAGGCTCCTAACCCTGTGGACTTCCTCTCCAAGGCCAACGAGGTGAGGACCCGAAGTGAGGGGGACCTTGGTGGCATCTGAGGCCTCCCCAGGAGCACAGAGCGATGCAAAGAAGGAGCCAAGTGCCCCAGCTATGGCTCTCTAGCAGCAGAGGCTGAAGCTCAGGGGGATCCGCTCTTTCCCCCTGCTCTGCCCAGATCACACTGGGGGATGGTGAGCTGGAGAATCACAGCTCCACCACGGAGGAGCTGCGGCAGTGCTGCAAGGACATCCGCGTGCTGGGAAGGAAAGAGCTCAGGTACTGGGGGTGACTGGGACAGGCTGGCTGCTGGGCCTGGTGGCTGTCTCTGACTCTCTGCCTCCCCACACAGAGCTCTGCTGAACTGGAGGACAAAGTTGCGGCGGTTTTTGGCCAAAAAGCTGAAGGAGCAGGCAAAGGAGCTGGATATCAAGTAGGGTCAGCAAGGGTTGCCCCAGAGCTCCTGCTTGGTGGGATGGGTCTGCCACCAGGAGAGGTGGTCTGAGCTCCTTCCTTTTGGCAGCCTGAGCTCCGGGGAAGAGGAGGAAGGCAAAGAGGAGGAGAGGAAGGAGAAGAAGACATCGCCAGGAGGTGCAGCTGATGAGGTGGCGAAAGAGGAAGAGGAGGAGGTAGAGCTGGCGTTGGCAGAGATGAAGGCCAAGGAGCTGGCAGAGTTAAAGAGGTAAAAGGATCTCGCATGAGGAGAGATGGGGGAGCACGGGAAGCTCCAGCTATGGGCACAGAGGGTGGTAGTGTCAGACCCCAACCCTCTGCTGACAGCAGGTTTGTGGGTCCTCAGGGTTATCTGCACCTCCAAGCAGGTGAAGCAGTTGTTCCAAGCTGGAACAGGCCCCTTTTGTCCCCACTGGGGACCCCTCACAGGAAGATCACAGTGCTGTGAGGGAGATCTGTCGCTGATGTGGCAGTGGATGAGCCATTGGGATGTGGAACGAGATGGAGGGAGTAGGCAGAGTGTAGCCTCGTTCCTTTGCCTCTTCCAGAAAGAAGAAGAAGATCCTGAAGGAACAGCGGAAGCAGCGTGAGCGTGTGGAGCTGAAGATGGACCTCCCTGGTGTCTCCATTGCTGATGATGGTGACACCAGCATGTTCTCTCTCCGCACTATCCACAGGACCCCGGTGTGTGGAGCAGGGGGAGGCCAGGCTCCCAGAGCTATTGGGGCTGGGACAGCTGCGGGCACGTGGCTGATGAGCTGTAACTTACGACTTGTTGTACTTGCATTGCAGCTGCTGAACGAGGTGACCCGGGGGGATATGGCATCAGCAGATGCCCTCCTGGAGATAGGACCTGGGGACGATGACATTTATGTCTCGGATCAAGAAGGAGAGGACGATGTGTCCCTGGCCAGCGACCTCGACCCGGAGGAGCTGGTTGAGATAGAGGCCCGGCAGCGCCGGCTGGAGCGGGAGAGGCGAGAGCAGGGTGCAAAGAGGTGAGAGCAGGAGAGACCTCCCTGGGCAGAGAGTCCAGCAGTGGGCACACCCCATCCTGGCTGGGGGGGTCTGACCCTGGTGCTGCTTGTAACAGAGTAAAGTTTAAGCAGAAGGAGGATGAGGAGGAAGAGGAGGAACAGGAGAATCCCCTGCTGGTACCTCTGGAGGAGAAGTCGGTGCTGGAGGAACGGCAGACCAGCCTGTGGTTTGGGAAGGTGAGTCCTGCTGGGCTCACAACAGCAGCCTCAGCACAGCAGCTTCCCTGTGTCCTCTTACCTGCTGCTTCCCATCCCCAGGACGCCTTTGCTGGCATTGAAGATGATGCAGATGAGGAGCTGGAGCTGGGGCAGTCGCAGATGTTGGCTGAGAAACAGCACGAGTCTCAGAAAGGTTAGTGCGGGCTGGGGGGGGCACAGAGGGACAGCCCCAAGGCCCAGGCTGGGCACTGGATCACACCATGGTGGAGATACGGCTCTGAGCGTGCCTGGAGATCTCCAGAGGTTGTTTCCAACCTCTGTCATTATGCAGTTAGCGAGCTGGGTGTCTAGAGGAATGAGCTGCACTGGGGTTTGTCTCAACCCTTTCTCACCCAGTGGTTCCTGTTCTCCAGACAAAGCAACAAGGAAGGAGCAGAAGAAGAAGGTGCCCCAGGAGGAGGTTCCAGCTGAGCCCCCGCCTGCCACGGACACAGGACCTGACACTGGTAAGGTGCAGGATGAGCAGAGCAGTGATGATGACAGCAGCAGCAGTGATGAGGAGAGGTGAGGCCTGGAAGAGGGATGGTCTGGATGTTCTCCCACAGCCCCACAGTCCCAGAGAGCTGGGAGGTGAGGTGAGCAACCCAGCCCTGACCACTCTCCTCTCTGCAGGCCACCAACACCAGTGGGGAGGAAACGGGGCCGTGTTGAGCCATGTGGCTTTGAAGTGGTACCCATTGAGAACCCATGTGAGTGCTCAGGGCTCCTGGACCCATGTGTGCCCAGTGATACTGTGTGATCCCTCTTCAGGGACTGGAGGCAGGGTCACACCAGGCTTTCCCAGGGCTGCTTCTAGATAGGCCAAGCTTTAACCTGTCTATATGTTGCAGTGAAGAGAGCCCGTGTCCTGGATGCAGAGGGCTTGGCCCTTGGCTCTGTCATCGCCACCTCCAAGAAGGCCACGCGGGACTTGATTGATGATTCCTTCAACAGGTACTTGCTCTACCAACAGGCAGGTGGATTGCTGAGGAGACCCCACATCCTGTTTACACTCACCTGAGTCCCCCCCCACCCAGGTATTCCTTCAACGAAGATGAGGGCGAGCTGCCGGCGTGGTTCACGGAGGAGGAGCAGCAGCACCGGCGCCGGCAGGTCCCGGTGGACCGGCAGACGGTTGAGGCCTATCGGCAGCGCTGGCGCGAGATCAACGCCCGCCCCATCAAGAAGGTGGCAGAGGCCAAAGCCCGCAAGAAGCGGCGGGTGAGTGGGGCTGTGGACCTGTGTGTGGCTCCGTTCCCCCCCTCCCGGGTGCTCCATCCCTCCTCAGATTCTCCTTATCCCTATCTCTCGCTGTCCTCACAGATGCTGAAGAAGATGGAGCAGATGAAGAAGAAAGCGGAGGCCGTGGTGAGCACAGTGGATATCTCGGAGCGGGAGAAGGTGGCCCAGCTGCGGCGGTGAGTTGTGAAACTGAGGTCCAGATCCTGCCTGTTGTGCTGGGCTGGTTCATGATGCCTTGTCCCTGCAGCCACCACACAGGGACAGCTCCTGTGTGTAACCCAGCAGGGTTGGCAGAGGCTGGGCTGGATCTGGTTGCACACTGAGGGGTGATAGAGGAAGCAAAGGAGCCCCATCTTGGGGCCAAACTGATGGAACTGGGTCAGGGTCTTGGTCTCACCTTCTGCCATTCTCCCCCAGCATCTACAAGAAGGCTGGGCTGGCCAAGGAGAAGCGGCAGGTCACCTACCTGGTGGCTAAGAAAGGTGTGGGACCCCGCGTGCGCCGTCCTCCTGGGGTCAAGGGCCAGTTCAAGGTTGTTGACAGCCGCCTGAAGAAGGACGTGAGGGCTCAGAAGCGCAAAGAGCAGAAGAAGAGACGCCATAAATGACGTGGGACCAGCTCCATCCACAGGGAGGGACTCGGCTTGGGAGCAGCCGGCTCATCCTGGCACTCTGCCCCATCCTGGGGACAGGACTGCGACAGTCGCATGTTGCTATTAGTTGGTGCCTTGATGTGACATTGCCTCCTGTCCTCTGGTGGGGCAGGGAGGGTTTATTTGGCCTCAGTGCTGTAGCATTGACCCCCTTCCAGCTCTGTCGCCATTGCTGGCTCTTGTGGAGATGGCACCAGCATCCACACCAGCCCTCACTGTCCCCAGGGAGGTTATGGCTCAAGGGAACAGCTCCTTGGGCCATACTTGTCACCGAGCCCTCGGAAAGGTGAGTATCAAGGGTATGCACAGAGCAGCTCTTTGGTTATAGCAGAATTAAACCCTGGTCTGAGGTTGCCCCAGGATGTGTCCTGCTTCCCTTCATCACGTTTGACTGGCAGAGAGGACCCAGCCAGCAGTGAGGCCAGACCTGCACCCACCCTGCCCCAGTCAATGCAGTCCAGAGCAGTCCCCCCATCCCTGCAACCCCATCCCTGCCACCTTCCACCCCTGCACCCCTCATCCCTGCCACCCTCCCTGTGTGGGACCCTGGAAGTTTAGGAAAGAGAGAGCAAGAGTAAAGTCATGCTTGAGCCAGTGTGTTTGTTTAGAGCCAGGGCAGGGGCCGGGGGACTGTGGCTTCTCCCTGTCAGCAGTGCATGAATCAGGTTGCAGAGCTGGTCCCTGCAGCCCTCATGGTGGCAGTGGTACCATGTTAGTGCCAGGGATGGGAAGCACAAGGTCTTTGTGGGGTGGGAGCTGCTAAAGCAAGAGGTGACAAAGTCCAGAGGGAGCTGTGAGCACCTCAGCCATGCTCTGCCCTCGTGCAGGGCCAGGGCTGGGGTGAGGGTGGGAGAAGAGGCCGTCGCCTGTCCCGCTTCTCAGTGGCTGAGGGAGTTGGGATGAGCGGAGGGTTCCAGCTGCTGGGCTTCAGGCTGTGCTGGAAGCTTCCCTACTGACCATCAATGTCTTCAACATGAGATATGGGTGTGCTGAGAGGAGAGAGCTGCTGCCCTCCTGGCTGTCCGTGTCCCTCCAGCTGAGCTGATCCCTTGGAGCTCAGTGCCTCATCCCCTGTATGAGCCAAAATCCACAGATGGGGAGCTCCATAAGGAGCACAGGAGGACTGGGGTGGGGTCTGGGCCCCCTCAAAGAGGCACAGCTCCTCTCTGCACCCCACAACCTTTGTCTTCCCTGACCTCAACATCCCAAGCTCTGCCTGGCAAGACCCCATCCATCAATCCAGGGCTCCAGGCCCTCTCTCCTCCTCCATCCCAGCTCATGGCCCATCTTTCTCTGGCTTCAGGGACTCAGCACAGCCCACATTGTCCCTTCAGGGTCAGTGGGTCCCCATCAGGGTCCCAGTGGTGGGGTGACCCCTCTGCCCTGTCAGGCTCAGCTCCTACCTGAGCTGCAGGGTGCAGTGTAGGCAGCATCCCTGCGATCACCTGCAATGGGAAGGATGAGCTCAGTGTGAGCTGCTCCTGTTGGTGAGGCCAAGCTCCTTAATGGGAATTGAAAGCTCAGCCAGGCCCTCTCTGGGCCACTGTGGTGGCCACCAAGGCCACGTCCCCAGCAGGGCTCACCCGTCTCATAGCAGTCACACAGCATCACGGTGGCTGGCTTGGATGTTCCTCACCGGGAAGTCCTGTGTGGCAGTGAAGGTGAAGGTGTCCTCCTCCTTTGTCAGCTGTGGAGACATCCCAAGGACGAGGTGCGACCATCCATGATGGGGAAACATCCCCACTCCCCAGCACGCAGGGTCCTGCTCCTGTCTCCTGTCCCCATGCACAGGGGGGACACAACCACTTACCTCCTGGCAAGGAGAAGTGGTGACATGAGAGGCGTGGGGATGAGCTACGCCACGGAACAGACCCCACAGAGGCCTTGAAGAGGTCCTGGCTGCACAGAAACCTGTGCTGGGGTGCAGGGCCAGCATCCCTGCTCCGCTTCTGGGCTCCCCTTGACTTCTCAGCTCAGCAAAGCAAAGGCTCTGCGCACACATCAGCTGCACGTGAGGCAGCACCTACAATAAACCATCCCCGAGGCACCAGCCATGGGCAGGGACAGCCCACCAGCCTGGCCAGCAATCACACGCATGGGATGAGCTCCCACCCTCCCACCAGCTGCGGACAGACACAGAGAGGGCTCACAGAGCTGCAGACAGCGCAGGTGCTGGATGCGGGATGAGGACAGGCAGGGACCTCATGTCCCCACATGCAAGAGGATGTAGGGGATGGCCACAGCCTCCTCCTCCACGTGCTGGAACGCTGTAGACCTGCGTCTGCTCTGCAGCGAGATCTTTGCTCTCCATCCAGTGAGCAAACAAGGGTTGGCAGAGGGCCCTGCAGATGCAGCCAGGGCAGTGTTTGCCCACAGCCTCCTGGGTTCAAGGCTCTGACGGCCTTTGGTGATGTGAGGAAAGGTTCCCATAGGCTGTAGAGGTTCCAAACCAGGGGTCAGGACCCACATACACAGGGGTTTGCTGGGAAACCACAGCAGGAGGGAGCAGAAATGAATCCCCAAACCGAAAGCAGGCAGCACATCCTGGGTACGGTGTGTGTGAGCTGGTGTCGCAGAAGGGCTTGTTTCCGGGTACTTCAGATATAGCCAAAGAGCAGCTGCTTGGGCTGGGTGCAGGTCTCAGGCTGCCTTTTTGCCCGGTTTCCTCCCATTGCATCAGCTCAGTTATGGGCACAGGTACAGAATGGTGCTGGGCTAAGAGCTGGACACCAGCCTGGGCACAGGCTCCTTATGTCCTGGTGGGAATTTAGGGAAGTTGAAAGAGCTCCATGACTGCTCTGAGCACAGCCCCCTTCCCTCTGGGGTATGGGGGGGGCAGAGGCAGTGATGCAGGAAGCCATGGATGGGGTGGACCTCTTTCCCATGGGCTGTCCCCATGGATACAGCCCTGACCTCACCTCCCTGCCCTTCAGGAGCAGCCCCACACAGTCTCAGTATCCAGAGGATGCTGGTCCCTGCCACCCCCATGGAGACAAGGTGGGAGCATGGCCCTGAGCCCATTCTGCTGCCCCAGGATGTGGGCATGGGTCAGTGCCCCGCAGGCATCCCGGGGATGGTTCAATGTGAAGAGGAGCTCAGGGCCATCAGCACAGGAGGCAGCTGGGGCTGTGAGCAGTGAGGCCAAAGGGAGATGGATTCAGGAGCAGGGGGAGCTCTGCCTCTGCTGTGGGGATGCTGAGGGGAAACAGCACATGGAGGATGTGTCACTGGGTGACTGAAGCAGGAGCCAGTGTCCTCCAGCCCCTCCTGACCAGGCGCCACTGACCCCACGCTGTGCTGCTGCTTCTCTGCCTTGTTGCCAGCACAACGAATGCTCCCTCTGGTTTGGTCTCAGCTCTTTATTCAGCAAAGCAAAGTGAAGGTGCAGCCCCATCACGGAGGTGGACGGGAGCATTGTGCTCCCGACACAAAGTGTGGTTTGGGGTTGGCTTTGAGCAGGGATGGTGGGAAAGAGCTTGAAGCAAGGGAGCTTCCCTGCAAGGCCAACACTTTGCTGCTCATCTTCCGCTTCGCTTATTCCCAGTTGGATTTTTCCTCATTGTTTCGGCCTGACAGCAGGGACAAGGTCAGAGCAGCCCTGAGCATCCTCTCCATGCCCAGCCATCAGGCTCGCACTCCTCTCCCAAGGTGTTTTGCCAGCCCTGGATCAGCTCAACTGCCCTGATCCCCTCTCCAAGGGGTTGCCCAAGGGAAACCACAACTTCATGGTGGGCATCAGGGCTGGGTTTTGGAGTCCTCATCTCAACCACGCTGCTTCAGGCTCCTGCTGGGTCTGGTGAAGGGGATGAAGGGATGGGAGAAGGCTGCCAGCCCTCGAGACCATTGCTGTCAGGTGGGGTATGATGGGGTCAGGAGCAGGGGGAGAGCCACACAGCTGCAGTTTTCCTTCACATCAGTCTTGGAGGCTTTAAAACCAGGAATACAGCACGTATGAGGCTGGGATCAGCCAGCCTGCCCTTCTCTGTCCCAAAAATGCCTTTCTGCCTCCAACAGCTTCTTCCCTGCCTGGAACCCGACCAGCAGCCCGTCGGCTCTGATGGCCCATGAGAGCTTAGGGCCACCCGGGCTGTCCTTGGAGCAGCCCCATGCACGGTGTGATGAGAACATCACACACCCAGCAGCCTCCAATGTACCAACCTCGCCCCAGCAGGGAAGGGAAGGCACCATCCCACTGATGGTGGGTGATGGTCCCACTAAGTGTGGACGCACTTGGTGCACCCTGCAGCACCCATAAGCTCCATCCAGCCTGGCCGAGGGATGGGGAGATGCTCTGCTCTGCTCCCGCCAAGAGGGTGGCACAAGCACCTCTATGCTCACCTGCACCATAAGGAGCTTTGTCTCAGTGTCCATGTGCCCATGGGCTGGTACCATGGGCACCTCGGTGCCGCAGAGCTCCTCAGAGTGCAGGGCAGTGGCGATGACGGTGACATTCACCTCCCCTGTGGAGGGAGATGGGGACATGGTGGTGATACTGCCTTAGGGGCTGGCTGCAGCTCAGAGCCACCCTGGGGACATGGGGATGGAGGAGGGTGCAATGGATGCAATGGGACTGGGAAATAGAGGGTAGGGATTGGAGAGTGGAGACGGGAAAGGGGAAAGAGGGGAGAGGAAGCTGGGAGGGGGAGGAAAGGATCAGAAAAGCGGTGACAAAGAGGAGGGTTTCAAGCAGTGTCTAGGCTCTCCTACCCCATCCCCAGCCCTTTTCGTACCCATGCTGGTGGCTCGCACGTCCCACTGGAAGGTCCTCGTTTCACCCGCACACACACAACCACCGTTCACCTCGTCCAAGCCCACCAACACCTCCAACTCCACCGACTCCATCAGCATCACCCGGACCTGCCGGACCACAGCTCCTTCAGCCACCACCGGGCCCCCAACCCAGAGCCCCCTGCCTGGCCCCGCTCACCCTCAGGCAGTGCTGCAGGAGGTTGAAGACGGTGGCCACGAGGGTGAAGGCTTCGTGCTGGACCACGGCGTAGGGCAGCGCCAGCTCCACGAGGAAGGGCTTGAAGGTTGTGATGGTGCTGGCAGGAGCCAGCCCCAAGCCCAGAGGGGATGTGCAGAGCATCCCTGCTTCCCACTCGGTGATGATGTCGGGCACTGGCACCGTCATCGCCGCGGAGCCATTGTCCCTGCAGGGAGGTAGGAGATGGGCAGGTTGTACACAATGGGTCTGATGGGCAGAGCCAGCAGAAGGAGCACGCCAACCCCTTCCTCTGGGTCTTGGGGACCATTGGTGGCCACCATACACATGGAGATGGGCAGAGGCACCATCGGTTTCTTAGGGCATCCCCTGCCTACAGGACAGACTGCCCAATCTGAGGTGCAAGGGAAGGGGCTGAACATGTCTTGGTGTCACTCCTGGTACGTGGACGCTGAACCGGAGCTCCGGGCACTGCACCCAGCGCTGAAGCTGCTGCAGTTACCTGAGGTCTGCTGGGGCTCCTTACTCACCCCACAGGCACCAGCTCCCACAGCCACGTCTCCAAGAAACCCGCCTGCATCCCGGGGTCCTTCAGGACATCTGCCAGAGGATCAGCCTCCGGCTCTGGTTCTGCAAACGGGCATGACTTGAACGTGCTGCCAGGAAGGATGGGAAGAGGCAGGATGCCTCCAGCCATTCTTCTGCAGCCAGCACCGAGGCTGTTACGGATCCTCCCCACTCACCTTGGGGGTACTGAATGGTGCTCGATGGCCAGCCCAGCTCCGCGTTGGTGGCAGTTTTCAAACCTGCATCCTGAAACAGAGCACATGAGAGAGAACAGCAACCACACCAGAGCCCACAGATCCCCAAATGCCTTTTCCATCCCTCTGCGAAGCCAGGAACCGAAGCGCCATGGCAGAACAGAGCTCCTGAAGATCAGGACCCCCCTCACCACGCTGGAATGGGAGTGCAGGAGAGGAATATTTGTGCCAGGAGAAGCTGCTGCATCAGGGAGAGTTGGGAAGGACGCGGTGAATCTGCCCTGCCTGCTCCAATCCCAAACAGCCCCGACCCCTGGGTTTGCTGCCAGTGGGAGACAGGCAGCCCTCAGAAAGCAGGGGAATGCTGGGACAATCTGTTCTGTTCATCCTGTTCCCATCAATCTGTGATGGGAAGAGCAGAGCTTAGCCCCTTCCCTATGGAATGCTGCAGGGCCTCGGCTGGCAGGTGCGTGTGTCCTGAGCTGGTCTGTGAGCACACGCATTGGCTGGGCAAAGGACCGGGTGTTCCCAGCACCCTAAGGAGGAAGAGGAGTGTGAGGAAGGGCTGGAGGGCTCATACCTTAAACAAGCTATAGGAGCCTGGCTGGGCATCAGGCTGCAGGACCCGCCAGCTCCTAGGTTTGCGGCGGCAGCTCCTCCTCTTCCCTGGCACGTCGTAACAGTTAATGGCTGGAAGGGCCAAAATTATGACATCATGCTCATGCATCGGGCTCTGAGATAAAATAGGTTCTTCAGGTTCAAAAGAATAGCTGGATCCAGAAAACGCTGGAAGGGAGTCATAGACCTAAACCAAACACATGAGCTTTGGGTGAGAAAGACAGGAAATGCTTCTGGCCCAGTTCCAACCCCTTTTGCCCCTGTCACTGCCCCAAAGCTTCTGCACCTCCGTGGGCATCATAGTGATGCCACCATCCCCAGCCCCTCCGCTGGGACCTGTCACTTCCCCATCTCTCTTCCCTCCAAGGGCAGCGATGCTTCCCAAGGTCCCTATTTGTCCTCCCCTAAAATCATAGAACCATAGAAGCTTTGGGTTGGAAAGGACCAAAGACCATCCAGTTCCAACCCCTGCCATGGGCAGGGATGCCTCACACTAGACCGTGTCTCTCAGGGCTCTGTCCAACCTGGCCATGAACACTGCCAGCAGTGGTTCTCTGGACAACCTGTTCCAGTGCCTCAGCACCCTCATAGTAAAGAACTTCTTCCCTATATCTAAGCTGAACTTCCCCTGTTTCAGTTTGACCCCATCACCCTTTGTCCTGTCACTCCAGCCCCATGCCCCAGCAGCAAGCTCAGGACCAGCCTAGCACTGAGGTTACTCCAGCCTCACCACGTCAGGGTTGAGCTTGCCCTTGCCCTTGCTACTGGAGGACTGTGCACGTTGGTCCACGGCGTAGATAGCACAGAGCGATCCTGGGGCAGCCTGCACCTTCACGTGGAGCTGGGAGCCCACCACAGCCTTCTGCTCCGAGAAGGACAGGTTCACCTGGAGAGAAGGGAAGCCTTTGGGTTAGGGGAGAGGGGAGCTGGTCCCAGGTAGCTGGGCACCATCCCAAAGGACAGAGATCAAAGCCTGGAGATGCTTTGCAGCAGCAACAGGAACAGGAGAGGAAGGAAACCCCTTCCTGAAAGGAGAGCCTGGTCCCAGCCAGCTGCAGGGGGTGAGGAAGGGCTCAGTGCCCCCATGTCCCCTCCGAGCCCTGCGGGCTCTGCTCACCTCACTGGGGAAGCACTTGGCCACCTTGAGCTCGGTGCTGTCGGCCACCACCTCGCTGCTGGGCAGCACCACGTAGCCCAGCACCTTGGCTGCGGGCGCCAGCTCGGGGCCGATGGGCAGCTCCAGGGAGAAGGAGCCGCTGAGCCCTGGGCCGTGCGAAGGGAGAGGAGTGAGGAGCAGGCACGGAGCAGAGCCCTGCACAGCCCCCCGTGCCCCAGGACCTACCGGCATCTGCAGGCAGCTCCTTCCTGAGCACCGTGGCGATGGTGCCCTTGGCCAGGACCTGCAGAGGAGGAGGTGGGAACAACAAAACCTGTGCTGGGTGGGGAAGCAGCGCGAGGAGATGAGGGGAGGCTGTGGAGGATGCTCAGGGACAGACTCTTCAAGCAACATGGGATGGAAATGGTGCCCCAAGACCTGACTGCTCCAGAGTCCATCCCTAAGCCCAGGAGCCCAGGGCTGGCTGGGGATGAATCCTGCTGGAGGGGAAGATCCTCCTCCCCTGAGCTCTGCCTTTCCTGCAGGTTCCCTTCTCTCCCCAGGTTGAAGGCTCACCAGTAAGACCACATCCAGGCTCTGCTGCTTGCTCCCCATGGCCTTCTCGTCAAACAAGTAATCCACGCTGAGCTGCAGGGGCTGGCCGCAGGGCAGCTCCTTTATCACCCTGTGTATCTGCAGGAAACTCGTGCTGCCCACAGAGAAGGGGTACACGTGGCGAGGAGCACTTTCGTAGTTGGGATACTCCAGGTTCTCATCCTCAGAGGCTGCAGGTTTGACCTCACCCTGAGGGGTGGAAATTGAGGCTGTCAATGGCAAAGATCAGCTCAGCAGCAGAGCTCAGTAGGGGCTGAAAGCCACCCTGCGACTGCCACCCTCTTTGCTGTGACATCCCCGCAGGAGCATGCAAAGGAACCCAAAGCAGGTGTGCTCAGCACCCAAAAGCATAGAGCTGCGTGCCATCATCACAGACACTCAAAGGGGTAGCCAGTGGATAGCAAGAGGAGGCAGGTATCTACATGCTGATGAAGCACCCCAGAGCTATCTGATCTTGCGCCCAGGTGGTGAGGGTGGAAAGGATCCTGAATTTGGCAGTGAAGAATGAGAACAGTAAGGCAGAGAGAAGGAATTAGAGGAAGAACTTTGCAGAATGCACCAATGGTGGGAGTAGAGCCTTTTCCCAGCGCAGGAGGCAGGAAGGGTGCTGAGATCCGTAGGGTTTGACTGACATCAAGGCATTAAACAGGGCTATTGCACACATGGAGCTCTTCATCATGGGATGCTCTGGGTGCGCGAAGACCAAATGCGGTCAAGGGGAGGCTGTAAAAAACTCTGTGATCTTTACCAAAATCCATGTGTCTGAGGGGAAATGAGTCCCTTACATGCACAGAGACCCTGTTCCTCCAACCAGAGGTGTCCAGCTCGAAGGAGGCTCTCCCCGACCCATCCGTGAGCAGGGCTTTTCTTTGGATTTCTGCATTATCAACCACCACCAGGAGCTCCTTCTCCGTTAGGGCAGAGCCATTAATTCCCTTCAGCAGCATCTGCACCAGGAGGGAAGGGGAGATGCTGGGTGGGATAACAGGGTTGGAGGTCTGAGGGAGTGGGATTGGGTGCAGCAGGAGCGCTGTAAGGCACAGGGACACTCCCCCATTACCGTCCCAGTGTAGGGGACGCCAGGCTTGTAGAATTTATCACCGCTTTCAAATGTGATGATGATCTCTTCATCCACAATCATACAGCTCTTGTTCGCTGCACGCTGCACCCCTGCGGAGAGGAGAGGCACTCAGCACCGTGCCCTTGTGATTCCCACCAGGAAAGATGGGTCAGAGAGCCTCAAGCATGCAGCGCCACACGTTCTGCTGTCTCTGCAAGTGGCTGCTTGAAACAAAGCTCTCCTCTTGCAGGCAGTGGCTAAGGGGCAAGTTTGCACAGTGCAGAACCACACAGATTGGGCAACAAATGCAAAAACAGAGTCATAGAATCATAGAATGGTTTGGGTTGGAAAGGACCTCAAGATCATCCAGTTCCAACCCTCTGCCGTGGGCAGGGATGCCTCACGCTAAACCATGGCATCCAAGGCTCTGTCCAGCCTGGCCTTGAACACTGCCAGGGATGGAGCATTCACAACTTCCCTGGGCAACCCATTCCAGTGCCTCAGCACCCGCACAGGGAAGAGCTTCTTCCTTATCCCCTGTTCCAGTTTGAACCCATCACTCCTATCACTCCAGTTCCTGAGGAGGGACCCTCGCCAGCATCCTTGTAGGTCCTCAGGTGAGACAGGATCTACAGCATGAGCAGGACCATGCTCCGTGCACCACCCAAATACCAAGCTTTACCCCAAGGTGCCCCTCTTCATGGCTGCAAGCAACCAGAAGAGGCCACTTGCAGCTGCATTGTGCTGCCATTAGGCTTCTTACTTGACTCTAAGGATGTGTCTAACAAACCCTAACACACAAAGTGACTGTTCATAACTAGATTCAAAGCCAGAAAGACCTCCTAAGACCAATAGTACCCTGGTAGCTTCCCAGGCACTACTCAAGCACACCAGCTAGTCTTCAGAGAGGAAGAGGGAGGTGAGGTGGATGATGGAGGGATATGTGGGGGAGAGGATGCTGGAAGGGGAAGAAACTGCTCATCAGCCTTCAGGACCTCAGGGACTGCTCCAGCAGTCAGGAATAGAGGGAAAAATGACACCAAAGCAAGCATGGGCACAGAGGGGCTGGTGGTAATGGATGGGAAGGACAGGGACCCTTGGGACACCTGAGCAGAGCAGTTGTGCCACGTCCTCCAGGTGCCACCACCCCAGGACATCACCGAGGGGGTGTCAGCACCTCTGTGCTCACCAGTGCCCTCCTCCAGCAGCGACACAAAAGCGCAGAGCTGATCCTCATAGTCCAGGTTGGTCAGGTTGAAGGAAGTGGCTGGCACCTTGGTGGAGAAGCAGCCGTTCCTCCCAGTCTGAATGAGAGAGTCACCCGTGTTGGAATCATAGAACCCCAGCCTGGTTTGGGGTGAAGGGACCTTAAAGCTCCTCCAGTTCCAACCCTTGCCACGGGCAGGGACACCTTCCACTGGAGCAGCTTGCTCCAAGCCCCTGTGTCCAACCTGGCCTTGAACACTGCCAGGGATGGGGCAGCCACAGCTTCTCTGGGCACCCTGTGCCAGCGTCTCAGCACCCTCACAGGGCAGAGCTTCTGCCTAAGAGCTCAGCTCAGTCTCCAGTGTCATCAGTGCCTGCTGTCATCCTTTGGCTCTCAGCTGCTGCTTCCCTCCATTCTGTCCTGCAACACTTGGATCCTGAAAACTTGCTCCCAAGGGCTGGTACTGCACTGTGCCATGCAGCTGCATGTCCCATCCCTGCCCACCCTGGCCCAAGGACTATCCCAAGTGCCAGCTTCAGTGTGCACTCGCAGCCCAGAAAGCAACCGTATCCTGGGCTGCATCAAGAGCAGCGTGACCAGCAGGTCGAAGGAGGTGATCCTGCCCCTCTACTCTGCTCCCGTGAGACCTCACTTGGAGCATTGTGTGCAGTTCTGGTGTCCTCAACATCAAAAGGACATGGAACTGTTGGAACAAGTCCAGAGGAGGCCACGAGGATGATCAGGGACTGGAGCACCTCCCGTATGGAGACAGGCTGAGAAAGTTGGGGCTGTTCAGCCTGGAGAAGAGAAACTGAGTGGAGACCTCAGAGCAGCTTCCAGTGTCTGAAGGGGGCTACAAGGATGCTGGGGAGGGACTTTTCATCAGGGACTGCAGTGACAGGACAAGCGGTAACGGGTTCAAACTGAAACAGGGGAAGTTCAGGTTGGAGATAAGGAAGTTCTTCCCTGTGAGGGTGCTGAGGCGCTGGCCCAGGGTGCCCAGAGAAGCTGTGGCTGCCCCATCCCTGGCAGTGTTCAAGGCCAGGTTGTACAGAGTCTTGGGTGACCTGGTCTAGTGTGAGGTGTCCCTGTCCATGACAAGGGGTTGGAACTAGAAGATCTGAAGGTCCTTTCCAACCCAAACTGTTCTATGATTCTCTGACTCTGGCTTTGCAGCAGTTTCACATGAGAGCCGGATGACCTCGTGATGCTCAAACGATGCACCCAGCCATCATCAGCCCCAGCACCCCAAACCGGAGAAAGACTGCTAGGCCCACCACCTATGTGCCTTCTCCCTCTCCTGCTGCCCTCACCTGACCCCTAAGCTCAGCACAGGTCATTGTAGGTGCGTCCAGGTCAGCAGCAAGGCCGTGGAATTGGCAAAGCCTGGCCTCAGCTCTGCCTCGGAAGGTTCTCCCGGATGGGTACCTGTTGGGAGGGAGCAGGAAGGGGAGCAGATGGGGAAGACGCAAAGGGAGCATCACCCCAGGAGCAGGCAGCTTTGCTGCTCTCCAACTCACAGCCCGCAGACATCCACTGGGATCTTCTCATCCTTTTCTGTCACAAAGCGGGGCAGCCGGATCAGCACTTCAAAGTTGGGCCGCCCTGAGGGGAGAACGGGATTGTTCCCTTTTCTTCCTTCCTCAGTTTCTTGCCATTCCATGAGACGGCTCCCAAACAGCCCGTGTGGAGCCCAGCCTTCATCCCCACGCACCGGAGTCCTTCACAGTGAATTGGTGAAAGCTGCCCTCCATGGTGATGGTGTAGTTGCCCAGGACCGGCTCTGCACCTAGCGAGAAGGACAGGTCCACGATGCCTTGCTGCGGGTTCACCTCCTGCCACTCCGCCACAGGGTCCTTGTTGGGATCCTGCACATGGGGACGTGTGGCATCAGCTCATGGAGATGAAGACAGCGCATGGAGTGGTGCAGGGGGGTTGACAACCTCAAGGACTCAGGTCACCCTGGGTATCCTCGCAAGAAGCAGGGGTTTTGCCCTGACATCACGCTCAGAGCATCCCTGGGGACATCACCTCTCCAAAAGGAAACGTCCCCTCCGTGGGTGCTGCATTATCCAAGCTCCAGCCTGGTTACAGCAGCCAGAGCTCGCAAGGGGTGCTCCAGCCTGGACTGGTTGCTCAGGGGATTCTCCAGTTGGGGTCAAAGTCCCTGTACCAATAGCCATTGCCATCTTCACTTGTGTAACCTTCCAGAGGACACCCTGTCTCAAAGGCAGACAGAAACCTGACTCTTAGTGGGCTGGGAATCATAGAATCACAGCATGGTTTGGGTTGGAAGGGACCTTAAAGCTCCTCCAGCTCCAACCCCTGCCACGGGCAGGGACCCCTTCCACTGAAGCAGCTTGCTCCAAGCCCCTGTGTCCAACCTGGCCTTGAACACTGCCAGGGATGGGGCAGCCACAGCTTCTCTGGGCACCCTGGGCCAGCGCCTCAGCACCCTCACAGGGAAGAGCTTCTGCCTTAGATCTACCCAAGCCCTTATGCCCGCTCTCTGTAACTGCTCTCAACATCCACAGCAAGGATGCTCCTTGTTCCCAGCACCACACACATGCTGGGGGCCCATTGCTCCTCCCAAGGAAGCCAACTCTGGGTGACAACACAGGGTGACAACTCACCCACACGACCACCAAGGGAATCTGCAAAGAAAGAGAGAAGCATTTATCATGGTCAAAGCACAGAGAGTTGAGCTCGTGCCTAAACCGGGGGCTGAGCCCCCTCCAGGTTTCCTGCAGCCCCTTTAGGCACTGGAGCTGCTCTCAGGTCTCCCCTTCAGGAGCCTTCTCTTCTCCAGGCTGCCCCAGCCCAGCTCTCTCAGCCTGGCTCCAGAGCAGAGCTGCTCCAGCCGTCGCAGCATCTCCATGACCTCCTCTGGACTTGCTCCAACAGCTCCACGTCCCTCTTGTGCTGCTGCCCCAGAGCTGGATCAGGGCTGCAGGGGGGGTCTCCCCAGAGCACAGCAGAGGGGCAGGATCCCCTCCTTTGACCATATCCCACATCCCTTCAGTGTTTTGGGGGTTCCATCCCTGTGTCCGTCTCCTCCATACTCGTGGAGACACTGAAGATTTTGCCACTGCTGCCAAGATGGTCTCAGGCACATGGGGACCCCACTGCCTCCAACCCGCCCCGTGCCCCAGGCCCATCTCACCTCTCTGTTGTTGGCATTGAGCTTTTGATCCAAACGGACAATTCGAATCTTCACTGGAGAGAGCAAAGGCAGGAGCAGGAGTGAGCGCTACAGCCTGGGAGCCAAACCTGGGGATCCCAGCCCAAGAGCCTGGGAGCTCTTCCAGCTCCTCCTGCCCCTCACCAGTTTGTCCGGGCTCGTAGACATCCTTGTCTGTCTGCACCAAGGCCCTCGGCTCCAGAGCTTTCACCATGACTTTCCTCTGCTTGGAGACCTGCATGGAACCTCCCTGGATGGAGATGTGGAGATGCGCAGCCTCGTCCGTCCAGGCAGGAGGGGTAGAACTCTGCCCACAGGGAAACACCAGAAATGGTTTCAAAGCCTTTATTTTGGATGCCAGTGCGACAGCAAACCCGTCCCTCACCATCACCACCCCAGTGACCCCTGAAGGCACCAGGGACCTGCTATGCATGGGAAGATGATGCTCCAAAGGTCTCCATACACGCTCCCTGTCCCTCCACTCTTCAGTTCGATGGACCCCAGTCCCCTCCCCGTTCCCCCAGCCTGGCTATGGCAGAGGGGCTGTGACTCACGCTGGGGAAGCGGGGCCAGTTCAGCTGGAGGATCTCATTGCCCAGCTCCTCCAGGGTGACGTTGGGGACTCCGAGCTGGCTTGCCAGGTGCAGGGTCACCCGCACGGGCTCCTCCAGGTCCATGAGGTGGATGTGCACTTTGCCCGGGTGTGGGTAGTAGAACGTGGAAGGGAAGAGCACCAGGTAGCGCCTGGAGAGGGGACACCTTGGCAGGGGAGGAGGCCACCAAATCCCAGTGCTCCCCCTCCACTCCACACTCTCAAGGCAAAGGGTGCTGGGGTGTTTGTAGCCCTGGATGCTCTCTGCAGGGCTACGGCACCCAGCCTTGCACCCATGCACCCAGGGAGGCCGGCCAGAGCACAGACCAGAGCAGAGCCCACCTTGGGATAGAGCTGCAGGGTTGACCTGCAGGGGGAGGAAAGGCTCTGCTCACCCTCCAGCTCATGTGAGAGGTGGCATCTGCACCAGCACAGCCCAGAGACACCAACCCCAGGGACTAAGTCTTGTTATGGGGACAACCACCACCCCAAACCACCCCGACCAGCCTCCACAGCCATGGCAAGCACTGTCACACCACCGAGACCACCCGCCATCCCACAGGCATGGACAGGCAGACATGGAGAGGGCTTACGGCTTTGCAGATGCTCCAGTTGTGAGATACAGGGTGCAAAGCAGCAGGCAGGGCAGGGCGGCTGCAGACCCCATCCTTGGAGGACCAAGATGGTCCCAGGGGCCCTGTGCTGGGTTTTCTTCCTCTCCTCAAGCTTTCGTCTCCCTGCTGGCAGCAAACAAAAGCCAAGCGAGGTCTGTGTCTAGGGCCCAGCCACCCAGCCAGGACAATGTTTAACCACCAGACCCGAGCTTTGATGGGTTCAAGGCTCTGGGCAGCCAAACCCCACCCATAGTGGTGGGACTGCTGAGTCAGCTCGGAGCTGATGGACTGACTGCACACAGGGAGCACAGGGAATAAAGGGTCCTTCTGGGAAGTGAGATCTTCACATGTACACTGCCCCTGACCACGTCCGTGGGACAGTTCTTGATCCAGTGAGTTGCTGCTCGTGGGAAGCCTCTATTGTGTTGCTCGTGGTGTCTGTCTGGGTGGATGTTTGCCATGGCTTTGCAAAGGTTCCTTCATAATGAGCCAGGCAGTGCGAGAGCAGGAACGATGCCAACCTGGAGCCCTGTGCCCTTGTTTGCTCATGGCTTGCACATCGTATTTGAAGACGGGAGGTGAGGGCTGTCCACCCTGCAACCAGCACTGGGGACAGCCACGCGCTGCCTTTCACCCTGCCCTACTGTCACCATGGGGTGGCTGGGACAGGAGCTGCTCTGTTGGGAAGGAGCCAGTTGATGCCCAGAGCCATCCCTGGCTGCAGGGAACAGGCCAGGGGAGGTGGCAGGTGATGGATGGGTCTGCTTGTGCCATGGTCTGGAGGCCATGAGGAGGTCCCTCCTGTTCATCCAGCTCCAACCCCTGCCATGGGCAGGGACCCCTTCCACTGGAGCAGCTTGCTCCAAGCCCCTGTGTCCAACCTGGCCTTGAGCACTACCAGGGATGGGGCAGCCACAGCTTCTCTGGGCACCCTGTGCCAGCGCCTCAGCACCCTCACAGGGAAGAGCTTCTGCCTAAGAGCTCATCTCAGTCTCCCCTCTGGCAGGTTAAAGCCATTCCCCTTGGCCTGTCCCTACAGGCCCTTGTCCCAAGCCCCTCTCCAGGTTTCCTGCAGCCCCTTTAGGCACTGGAGCTGCTCTCAGGTCTCCCCTTCAGGAGCCTTCTCTTCTCCAGGCTGACCCAGCCCAGCTCTCTCAGCCTGGCTCCAGAGCAGAGCTGCTCCAGCCCTCAGAGAAGCTGTGGTGTCCATAGAGATGCTCCATGTGCAGTGATGCAGACACCCCCCATGGCCATAAGGAGATGGATCCCCCTTCCCACACTCCCCTCAGCACCCGAGGCGCAAACAGGACAAGGTGCATGCACAGCACCAGCTATGGACCGTTTAATCTCACACCCTTGTCTCATAGTTCAGCATCGTGACAACGTGCCCTGGACCTCCTGCTCCTCCCCAAGCCAGGCACTGTGCTCCAGACCCCTCCTCAGAGCTTGCTGCATCAGAGCAGCATCTCCAGCTTACAGTAGCCTGCAGAAGCAACCCAGAGAGCCCATGGGTGAGCCCCACTGAGAGTCACATCATCAGGGGTGGAAAACAGTGCAGTGAAGCCCCAGCCCTGCCTGGCACATCTCTGTCCCCTTCCCAGCGTGCAGGCAGGAGCCATCCAGGCAGACAGGGCTCATTACCCAGGACCAGACACAGCACCAAGCTGGAGGGAGGCAGGCAGCGCCCTGCGGAGGGGATGCACAGTCATAGAAAGGGGGTTTAGGGGCACCTTGCACTGGTTTTGGGGTGCTGCCAGGTCCCTGTGCTGTAGTGCTCTGCTTCCCCTTGCTCCAGGCTGCTGGGGCAGTGGCAGGTCTGGTGGACACATCCACAGGGGACAAGGGGACAGCGTGGCCCAGCCTCTGGCTGTGCCACCTCCCTTGCGGCCCCGAGGGGGTTGATCCATGTGCCTAATTGCTGGTCCCAGTTGTGTTCTCCTCGCAATGGGAGCTGCCCGTCCCCCTGCCAGCCCCAGCCCAGTGCGGGTGCTGAGGATGCTCAGCACGCTGGTCCCCACAGCAACTTGCAGACATCTCAGCGAAAGCATCAGCCATGGCCTGTCGGACAGTCTCGGTCAGTCTGGGGACATCCGTGGAGCTCAGGCCCTGGGTTTCCACCTTGGGGAGGATTTGGATGGTGCACGTCCCTGGATAGAGAAGGGGAAGACCAGGGATGCTGTTAGATGAACCTATTGGGAAGCAGGTCTCCCCAGCAGCCTCAGTGTTCCACAGAGACCTCCAAGCCGCACATCCCTCATCCCTACAACCAGCCCTGACCACCTTCCAGCAATGGGGCTTCTTGTCCATCACTCACCAGAGGTGAATTTCTTTTCCTTGGAGCTGAAGAAGTCCCAGTACGGGGAGAACACGATGGGGAAAATGGGAACCTGTAGGACACGGAGTATGAGGGGTGTCCACCACACAGACCCCCTCCGGCTCCTGACATGGCCCAGGCTTCAGCAGGTCCCTGTGCCCTCACAGGGTGCCTGTTCTGGGGGCTGCAGAACCCAGAAGACCCTCATGTCCCCCATCCCGCTGCCCCAGGGTGCACGTTCCCCCACTCCATCAAGGGCAAGCGGAGGGGAAGGCTGTCCTTACCTGAGCCTGCACAGCCAAGTGGAAAGCCCCACGCTTGAAGGGCAGCATGGATTTGTCCTGGTTCCTGGTGCCTTCAGGGAAAATCCACACTCGGAGCTGCATAGGACAAGGGGAGATGGGAGCATGGACCCAACCCAGTCACCCTGGAAAACCCCTTGCCCCATTGGTGCTTGCTCCCCAGCTCCCCCCTTGCTCCCTCACCTTTTCACGCCGCATGGTCCTGGCTGTCTGGGAGATGACGTTGATGGCATCTTCTCTCTTATAGCGGTCGATGAAGATGATGCCGCTGAGCCAGCAGGCCCACCCCACCATGCCCATGTATAAGAGCTCCTTCTTGGCGATGGGCACACAGCGGTCAGGGATGACCTCCACCATGCCTGGAGGATGGATGGGAGAGGAAAGGATCTGTCCATGCCCAGTGGCACTCAGCACCAACCAGGCCTGTGGCTGCAGTGACCTGGTATCGTCCTCCATTGGCCCAACCCTCTCTCTGTAGCACACCCATAGCTCTGAGCTCCTATCCCATCACCTCTTCTGGCTTATGCCTACCACACTGCCCTGTACAAACCCTGGTCCTGGCCTCTCTGGGACCCTTAAAGGGTGAGCCTGATCCACCCCTGCAGCACCCCAAAAGCTGCCTATGCAAGTGCTGAGCCCTCCATCTCCTTTGCACATACCCATGAGGTCAAGGGCAGCTTGGTGGTTGCAAACTATCACGTAGAGCTCCTCGGTGTTCAGGTGCTCCAAGCCCCACACCTGCATCTTGATGCCATACAAGTGTTTGAGGGGCAGGATCGCAGCACGCAGGAGCCTAGGGCAGAGGAACACACATCAGGAGCAGATCACAGAGTGGGGCTGTGATGCTTTCCCACTCAGGGAGCAAAGCACAGGATGGGCCAGGCTAGATGTGGTCTGAATGAGCACAGACTGTGTCAGTCTGTATTCAGTCTTTGCTTTTCTAAGCCCATTTATAGCCTGCATAGCTCAGAGCAAGCCTTGTAACCACTCTGAAGGGGAGACCAGCTGCTGTCAGTAGTAGAAAGTCTTCATTGGAGCTGCTGATAAGGAAAAGCAGCCAACACAAGGGAGAAGAACAGACTTTCTGATGTCCAGGGACGATAGAAACGCAAGAAGGGATGGGATGGGATGGGATGGGATGGGATGGGATGGGATGGGATGGGATGGGATGGGATGGGATGTCTGCCTGCAGCCAAGCTGCAAACCGTCACATCCCAGTGAGGACCACAGTCTTTGGCCAGGTAAGCTTCACCCTGAGGCTCACCCAGTTACAGCTGGAAACCCAGACACCAGCACTGCAGACCCATGGAGCCAGAGGAGCTAGATAGCAACCGAGGGGGCTGAGCTGTAGGTGGATGAACTCTGGATAAGACAAGAGGAACCGGCCTCAAGCTGCACCAGGGCAGGTTTGGATGGAGCTGAGGAACAATTCCTTCCCCAAAGGGTGCTCAGGCATTGGAACAGGCTGCCCAGGGCAGGGCTGCAGGCACCGTCCCTGCAAGTGCTCACACACCCTCAGTGCCATGGGTTAGTGGTGGCCTTGGCAGTGCTGGGAATGGTTGGGTTTGATGATCTTGAAGGTCTCTTCCAACCAAGTTGATTCCATGATTGCATGAAGGTGGACATGCAGAGGAACAGTCTAGACGGCTTTACAGGGACGTGGATGTCTCCATGGACTGTCCCAGCAGAGCAGCCAAAGGGCAGCACTGCGGGCACCAAGCTTTGTGCTGCAGGTGAAGGGGGAAGAAAGCAGGGAAGGGAAAACCAACTCTGCTTCATTCTGCAGAGGAAATCACAGAGAACAGCTCCACTGGACCTGCAGCGTCGGGAAGAGATGGACCTTTCATCTGTGCTGATGGAAGGAGGAACAAGGACGAGCGGTGTCCCCATCCAGAGAGGGTTGGACCAGATGGCAGAGCTGATGAAGGGTGACACTCAGTATGAGAGTAACGAAAGAATGGAAGGAGGATGAAGCAATGGGGATTGCGGCACCCACAGTGGAGATAAAGAGCTGGCATGCTTTTGGCATTGAAATGGGGCACTTTCCAACCCATGGCATGAAGAGCATCCATGCCAAGAGCCACACATCTGACAGCAGCTGCTTCCAGGGAGCCCACAGGGGCAGGGCACAGGGCTGTCAGCAGGAACTCAGCACCAGGGAGGGATGAGAAGAAGCTTGGGAGGGGAGAGTAGAGGTAGGCACATAGGAAGAAGGAGACATGATGTTTAGAGGGTCCAATGTATCAGCAGAACACCTATCCCTTGGGAGAGGCAGGGTCAGAGATCTCTGTGCCTGCAGAGAAGCAAAACACTTGTGGCAATGCCCCAAAGCCAGGAGTAATGACAGGAACGTGCTCCAAGCCGGAGGCTTTGGGATTTGGAGCCTGAGGAGGAGATGAAGCTGGGTGTGATGCTCCCATGCAGGATGGCTGCGAGGTGTTGGTGGGACAAGATAAGGCAGCGTGAGTCACACTGAGTCACCCAGGGATTTCCACTGAGCCGGAAGCGTTTGCGCCAGAGCTCGGAGCACCTCTGGATGCATCCGTGTGTGCACAGCATTTCTGCATCAAGCTTCTGCAGAGGGCCCGGAATCCATTGGCACCAGCACACGATGGCTTGAGCTCAGCGATGCCACAAGCTCCGGCATCTTTCACCCTGACATAATGGCATCCCTCCTGGTACCCTTATCATGCCCAGGAATCCAGTGTCAAGATTGCAACACCCTTGAAAGCAATCGGACCTTCCCCTCGTGTTGCACAGCGATGTTATCTGGGCTGCCACCACCCTGGAGCAGAGCTGGGACAGGACTGTGCCATGCCCCACAGCTGATGGCACCCAGACGTCCCCAAATCTCTCTGCCAAAGCACAGTTCCTGGGGCTCTCGCTGGACAGGGAGATGGTGATGGGGGTGCATTTCCATCCTGCTAATGATGGTACCTCCAGCCTTGCCCAACTCCCCCCTATAATCCACTCAACTGATGACCCCAATAAAGTGATGCCCAAGAACAATCTCTTACACTATAGCATCCTCCAGGCACCATTAATCCTGACCCAGCTGGCCACCTCCATCATGGTGTGTCCCTCCCTTGGGATGGCCAGCAACTCTTCACCACAGCAGAAGATGCAGATGCACGCTTCACTGCCACATGGACATGACG
The DNA here is from genome assembly GCF_963264785.1 of Psittacula echo. Lineage (NCBI taxonomy): Eukaryota > Metazoa > Chordata > Aves > Psittaciformes > Psittacidae > Psittacula > Psittacula echo. The sequence goes on from NC_137748.1 coordinate 2,811,353, forward strand.
ACAGCCCTTGATGTGGCCCCAGGATTCAATCAGGATGCCTGGGGCAGGAGACAGCATGTGTCCACAAATCCACATGAGCTCCTCTACCCAGCCACCCCTACAACAGACACACATCCCCATGCCATACTCACTTCATGTTGTCCACAGAGCGTCCCCGAAGAGCTGCGAAGGGGGACAGGAGGGTGGCCATGGCCATGATCCAGCAGTTGAAGAAGGCCACCTTGCACAAGTAGTGGAAGGTGGCATTGTACCGGTAGAGCAGCAGGGCTGCCAAGGGCAGGAGGAGCAGCAGCCCATGGAGCAGGACCACCTCCATCATGCTGCCCTGGCAGGAGGATGCTGAGGAGCTCAGGCCGGGAGCAGGGTGAATGGCACAGGGGATGCCGAGGAGCATGAATGGTGGATGAATCAGGTCTATGAGCACAGCAGCATGTGGGCGTTTGGGGCTGGTCCAGGGCAAGGTGCTGTGTGTATCTCACCCTGTGCAGAGGCTTGAGGATGGACTGGCTTACATGGGAGGCAGGCAACCCCTCCAAGGGTGGAGAGTGGTGGTGAGTCAATACCGGGGACCCTGGGTCACCCCAGGAGTCACTGCTGGGAAATGCATTCCTGGGCTGTTAGAAGCCATTGCAGAGGTGCTGGAGCGGGGCCAGAGAAGGGCAATGGAGCTGGTGCATGGCCTGGAGCACAGTGTGATGGGGAAGGGCTGAGGGACCTGGGGGGTTCAGTGTGGAGAAGAGAAGGCTCAGGGGGGACCTGATCGCTCCCTACAACTGCCTGAGAGGAGGATGGAGCCAGGAGGGGCTGGGCTCTGCTCCCAAGGAGCAAGGGATGGGACAAGAGGGACTGTCCTCAAGCTGCACCAGGGCAGGTTTGAATGGAGCTGAGGAACAATTCCTGCCCCAAAGAGTGCTCAGGCATTGGAACAGGCTGCCCAGGGCAGGGCTGCAGGCACCGTCCCTGCAAGGGTTCACACATGGCCCTCAATGTCATGGGTTAGTGATGGCCTTGGCAGTGCTGGGGAATGGTTGGACTGGATGATCTTGCAGGTCTTTTCCAACCCAGGTGATTCTATGATTCTATGACTTGATGCAATCAGATCTGTTGCCCACAAACATGTCCATGCTCCCAGCCACAGGGACCCCAACCCTGGGAAAGGAGGATCGCAGCTCACAGGGACAGCAGGAGCTGGTTCTGGTCCATGCCCATCACCCCAAGGCTTGTCACAGATCCCTGTTGGCATCATGGCTAATCCCCAATCATCGGATTATTGTTAGACATCCCTCTGCTGCTCCCCACCCTGGTCTGCAGCAGGCACGTGGTGCCAGCACTCTCCATCTCTCTGCTCCCCGCAAGCTGGGCTGCAGGAGCCCCTCACTGTTCCCCTCCCAAGGCCCAGTGTGTGTCATCAAGGTCTAAGCAATGCCACAGGGGGCTGAGCCCTCTCACCCCCTGCTCCTAACCTGGGCTGAAGGAGATGCCAGAGGCTGTCCCAGTTGGCAGCCAGGGGCTGCATTGCGTTAGGTGTTTACAGAGGTGTAATGAGCCTGAGCAGGCTGTAATCAGCCTCTCCTCTGCTCTGCTGCTCTCGCGCTGGGCATGCAGGATCCAGGCCAACGCTGGGTTGAGCTGCAGAAGCTCTGGTCTTGCTTTTGTGATTGCAGAGCTAACTCTGGCCTGCTCTCAGCCACCAGCAGCATCTCCCAGCCCGGCTCTTCCATGGCCCACCCCTGCCAGGATGTGCTTATGCTGTCGCCCCATCCCATCAGTTTGCCTCTGAGCAGGAACCTGTGAGCAGAGTGCTCCATTCGTGCCTTCCCATCACAACCCCACCACGACCCTGGGGCAAACACTCCCATTATACCTCACTGGAGAGAAGCAGCACATCCCCTGGGCCAAACCCACAGCCCTGCCCTCATCTGACACAACCGACCTCCAGCAAAACCACTGTGCATCACTCCTGCTCCATGCTTGTGGCTGCCTTTTCCATCCTCACCCTCTCCCTGCCCCTGCTGATGAAGGGTACAAGAAGGTGCCTTTGTGCTCCCGGCTGTGTGATGCTCCCCCTGCTGAGGGGTGCCGTGGCTCATCCCGCATGCCCGAGGGAAGGTTCCAGGGGTTACTTCCACCACGGGTGATGCAATTCCTATTGCTTCATCCTCCCATTCCTCTCATTATTCTCATATTCAAGCCAAGATTGGGCCATATCTTCAGCCTACCCTTCCTGTCCACCCCATTCCCAGGTGACTCCTCTCCTCCTCCATACCTTTCTGTCCACAGATGTGGAAACCTCTGTGCACCTCCTTTCCCATCAAACCCAGCTTTGCTTTTGGACAGCCTCCTTCCCTTCTGCTCTTGCTGCCCTGTCTGGGCAGTCTCACAGCCTGCAGATGCGCCTTCATCCTGCAGCCCAACGCTGCCTTGTGTGCTCCATGTTTGGGAGCTTCTCCTCCAGCTTCAGCAGGAGCCACGCTGGGTTTTCGTGCAGGGGGAAGATCTGCCTGTGCCAGAGCACAGCTTAGCCCTGGGCTCAGGGAGGATGAACCCTGCTGTCCATTGGGATACCAGGAGAGAGACAGGAAAGCCCTGACACGGGATGGGGGCAGAAGGAAGGGATTTAAGCTTAGGCACCAGCTTTCTGCATGCTCACAGCTTCATGTGAAGCCCTGAAGTCTCCTCCTAGGAGCTCTCCTGTTAAGGCAAAGCCAACTGGCAACTGGCCAATAACCCCACCGGGGTCAGAGCTCCTGTCACCCCTAATCAGGTTGGGGAAATGGCAGAGGCAGGGGACAGCTTCCAGCACCCAAACTGCATCTGTCCCCACTTCCCCCTTCTTCCTGCTGAGCAGCAGAGACACTGAACCCCGGGGACCTCCGGGATCACCCCTTTTCAGGCTGCAGCCCCTACATGAGGAGCAGTTACAGGTCCCGGTGTAAGGTCCTGGGGCCGTGCAGCCCGGGGAGAAGAAGCTCCCGAGAGCCCCAGCCGGGGTCAAACGGGAAGAGACGGAAGGAAGAGGAGAGAGGCGACCCCGGGGACGGGGACGGCGGCTGCGGGGATGAGCGAGCGAGCGGGCGGGCGAGCGAGCGGGCGGGCGAGCGAGCGAGCGAGCGAGCGGGCGGTAGGACCTGGGGCTGCCTGGGCTGGCTGTGGAGTTAGGGGGCGGGGAGAGGGCGGAGACTCAGAGCTAAAAAAAGGAGGGGAGGGCGGGGAGATGTCTATAAAAGGAGAGGGCGGGGCCTAAAGGGCTGGACCATGTCCGTATAAGGAGTTGGCGAGGGGCGGGGCGATGTCCATACAAGGGGCTCCGCCCCCGGGGGAGCCGCTTTCCCGGGTGCCGGGGAATGAAGCCCGGAGGGTCGGAACTCGGCGCCCTCGCCGGTCCCCCGGCCCCTTCCAGAGCGCTTTGAGGCTCCAGCGGGCGCTGAGGCTCCGCAGAGCAGGGCCCGGCCGCGGTCGGTGCTGCGGTACCGGGACGAGCCCCGCGTTCCCGGATGTGGCTGCGGGGTTGGCGCCGCTCCCCGAGAGAGCCGAGCCCTGCGGGGCTGGGCGCCGGCTGCGGGGCTCTCCGAGAGCGTGAGGCTCCGCTCGAGTTCTGCGAGCGGAAACCGGGGTCTGAGCCTGGCCTGGAACTGGGCTCGGAGGTGAGCGGTAAAGTCCTGAGCCTTGGAGTATGGAAACGGGCTCCTGGGGCCGTTTCGGGTTCAGAAGCAGAGACCGAGTCCTGCGGTTTTGGAGATCGAAACTGGGGTGACTAAAGCCAGATTTGGGTCTCATAAATGGAGACCAAGTGCAGGAGTCTGGAACTTGGCTCCTGGAGTCAGTTTGGGCTGCTCAAAATCCAGGTTTACAGCTGAGAAATGAAGTCCCATGTGTTAAAGTCCTGAGAGGAGGTGACCTCCTGGGCTGATGTTGGGGCTCAGAAACACAGACCAAGTCCTGCCTTTGGCTGCTGGGCACCAGGAACCAAGTCCTGCACTTTCGGGTCTCAAAACAAGGCTCCTATGGCCTGATTTAGGTCTCAGAAAGAGAGATGAACTCCTGTGGTTTGTGAGCTGGATTTGGGGCTGAGAAGCAGAAACTGGTTGCTGTTTGGAGTGTGAATCCGAGGTCATTCAGCCAGTTTTAGCCCTTACAAACACAAAAACCCCAGCACTAAGTGCTGTGTTTGGAGTGCTCCAAGCCAGGCTTGTTTGGCCAGATTTTGGGCTCAGAAATGGTGACGAGGTCCTGCATTTTGGGGCACAGAATGAGACTAAATGCTGTGTTTTATGGGGGCTGAGAAATGGGCTCATGGAGCTGCTGTTAAAGCTGAGAAACAGAGACTAAATGCTACGTTTTGGAGCACAGGTTGATGTGGCCCATCAAAGAGCTCAGAAACAGACCAAGCGCTGCATTTCGGGTGCTTGGCACCAGGGCCCCTCAGCCCGTTTTGGGGCTCCCGAGAAGAGCCCAATGCTGCATTTGGGGGGCTTGGAACAGAGACCAAGCGCCCTGTGTGTGTGCTGGGAGCCAGGCTCATGTGGCCAGCACTGAAGCTGAGAGACCAAGAGCTGCGGTTCAGCACCCAGAGCAGGGTTCGGGTCCTGCCGGCTGGAACCTGACCCAGACACCGGCCCTGTGCTCCGGGGACTCACATCCACATCATGCGGGAGGCCGAGCCTGACGGTGCCGGCCGGTGCAGCCGCAGCCCCCGGAATCCCCGCTCGCTCCCGCGCCATGGTTCGGGCTCTGCGCGAAGCCGCCGCCCTCATTCCGCGGCCGCAGCCCCCGCGGGACCGCGCACGGAGCCCCCGGCGCGGTGCAGGCAGCGGGTGGGAGCGCGCAGCGCGGGACTTGGGTCCCGCTCCTAGTTGCGGGGCCGGGGAGGAGGCGGTGAGGCCGAGGCCCAGCTCCACTGCGGTGCCCGCACGAAGCCCGGGAAGCGGCGGATACCGGCAGGGACCCGATCCCGGCCGCCGCTCACTGACGCGGGCTCTGCGCATCCCCAGCCCCGGCATAGCCCCGGAAAGCGGGACTGGCGCAAGAGGAAGCGTTTGACCATGTCTGCAGGTGTGGAATGGGGAATTGGCTGGTTACTAAGTGCTGGTTGGAGGCTGAGCCCCTCCTGAGCACCCGTGCTAGAAAGGAAGTCTGCAGTGATGTGTCTTCTTGTGGTAGGAATCTCCTTGTCATGGACCACATCGCGCATCTGCCTGGTGGTGTTTGACTAGGTTGAGCTATTCACTCATGGAGACTTCCTCTCTCCAGGACAGGGCCACACTCACTGTAGGCTAAACAGGGCTATTTTAACTTGGTCTCACTGCAGGGTCCAAAGGGCTGAAAGAAATTGGTAAAGGCCCCTTCAGTCCTGGGTCAAAAGCTTTTTGATCTCTGCAGAGGACTTTTCCCTACAACACCTAAAGGAGGATTTCTTCCCAGATAGAGCACTTACGCAGAACAAAAGGGATGCTGGCATGCAGCCTCCATGGGAAATGGCCACCCAACTCACAAGACACAGAGCATTTCATGTCATGGGAAGGACTGCAAAGTGCAGAGACCAAGTTATCCTGGTGCATTAAAGAAACACAGTGGTGCTCCCTGTGCATTTTCCTCTCCCTTGGCATCTTGGCAGAGCATCTGCAGCAGAAAGGATGACACAGAGTTACAGCCTGGGATGTAGCAGAACTTTAATGAGTCAAATGAGGAAAACAGGACAGTCTCAATGGAAGCCCCAGTGCAGGAAGCACCAGGGGCAGAAAGGAGTCTGTGCCCCATGGCTGTGGTGGATCCTACCAGGTGCCCATCTTCTCCCCACAGAGGGAGCAGGGCCAGCAGGTCCTCCCTAGGCTGCCTTTGTGGGGCTCCCAGCCCAGGTGAGCACAAGAGAACAAGGACATGGGAGGGAAAGGAAAGAGCGGCAGAGGTGAAAAGCAGCATGGCCCATGCAAGGGGTGTTGGGGTTCCTCAGCTGCTCTGGAAGCAGCAACCCAAGGCCCCGTCCCCAGTGCGGTGCCATCTTGTGGGTCCCTGAGCCCTTCCCCAGGGCCATCGCCAGCAGCTTTAGCAGGGGGGGCACCTCCTGCCGCAGTAGCGGCCGCCCAAGCCGGAGAGGCCCAAGCCGGAGAGGCTGAAGCCCCCGGAGTTGATGGGCACTCCCTCGGAGCTCAGGATGCTGCCAACGGCAGCGGAGGTGGAGGAGCCCACGGCGGTGTTCTGCGGGAAGGAGCTGAGGATGGGGCCGGGCAGGGTCACCACCACGGGGGAGGGCTGGATGGCGACGATGGAGTCCTGGCACTGCCTGACACAGGGCTCGTTGCAGCTGTTGGCCAGCGGGGTCGGGCCGCAGGGCTGGCAGGGCACGCACGGGCTGTAGCAGGACATGTCTGGATGGTCGAGCTTCACCTGGAGACAGGGCAGGGGCAAGCACAGCAGGGACATGGGTTTAGGAGCAGCGTCGCACACCACTACATGACAGACCCTTAGCCCAAAAGACGTCCACCAAGAGCATCTAAGCTCAGGGAGATCCCCAGCCCCACAGCCCGGGAGACACTTTACCCAAGCTCCACCATCTGTTCAGGCTGCATATTCTTTGCCCTTCCCTCTCCCATGGAAAGCAGCCTCAAGAAGCCATAGGGCAAGGAGGCAGGTACGTGCTGAGATAACCCAGATGAGGGAGAGAGGGAGGAAATATGCAAGAGGACAAGAGCTTCAGACTCACCTTGTTCTCAAGGAGATGGAAGCGAGAGCAGTGGATGAGAGAGTGAGGAGAAGTTCCTGCTTTTATACTGCTCCTGCACTGCCCCAGGCCCACAGGCACTGCACACAGGCAGTAATTTTCCAGCAGACTCACCTCCAAAGCAAAACACCCACCTGATGGCACAGGTTGGGGTTGGTTTCTGCCATTTAATTTCCTCATTTCTGACATGACCACCAGGCCGTGGAGGATCCTTTCAAGTGCTATAATGAGAGGCCAAAGCATTCCCAGGCAGTAACATGTCAGCAGAGGCAGAAGAGATGCCCCCGAGTGCTGGTGGGTTCTATGCAGATGGAGAACACGGATGCGGGGAAGTCTGGTGAGGTTGTGCACAACGTTCTCTACAGGAAGGGGATGTTCCCACCAAGAGCCACGGCCACCCGAACCTCCTGATTCCTCACCAAATGGTGTGGAGTTGGGTCCCTTCTCACTACTGCAGGGGTGTGTTTGTGCCTGGCACAGTGCCTCATTCCTCCCACTTCCCTCACACCACCATGGACTTTGACGGCTCTCCTGGGACCCTGTTTAGGAGGAGACACTTTACCAAAAGATACTGATGTCCTGTGAGTCCCCCACACTGTGGCAAGGTCATGCTGAGGGCAATGGCCACTAGGAACTGTATTTCCTGGGTTATGGATGGAGCTGCCCTGGCTGCAGGGGAATTAAGCCCTGTGTGGACAAGGGCTGCACTCCTGCCTTGTCCTCACACCAAAGGCTGACACACGCCAGGCCAGAATTAGAATGTGACTCTCCACGGGTAGGGAGAGTCTATCCCAGGGATCTTGCCTACGGAAGGCATTCCCCTGCCCTCCTGGGATGTATCCCAGCTGCCTCCAGGGCTGCAGGGCAGGGACGTGCACGGCTCCTTGATGTGCTTGGAGAGCTGGTTTCGTACTCAGAGGTGTTTCGAGCACTTGTCCTCCCTGAGCATCCCCAGGCACATAGCACTGCGGGGTTCTGCAGCCCTCACTGCTTGGGCAGTTGGAAGAGATTTTCTTGCCTCGCCAGTGGTGCTGGGCTGTGTTCCACACTGAGGAGGCCTCTGGGGCATGGGATGGGAGGAGGGATGCAGCCCTAATGGCCGGAGAAGACGTATCGCCCCAGACTGAGGGATGAGTCCCAGACACGCAGGAGATCTTTTCTCCAACCCTTGCTTTCCCTCTGTGGAGTGTACAGGACTTTGCATTAAGGGGTTAAACACTATTGGCCCCAGTCTGGGCCCTTGCAGTGCACCAGGTGTCAGTGGCAACCAATGGGTCTTCGTGCCACTCATCACAACCCTTGGAGAGCAGCAGATGTGCCAGATTTCAGTCCCCTGCACTGCCCTCTTCCCCACCCTGTGTTGCATCAGTTGGTCTGTAATGACTGTCGCAGCTTCAAAAACCTTGGTTAGATGAGATTACAACATTTGCATGTCCCTTGACAGTAAATCTGGCCACTAAAGACCAAGGACAAGGACCCTCAGAGTACTTTCACCTTTCCTGTATCCCCTGTCCCCAAAGGATCTGCTCCATTCAGCCTTCTCCCAAGGCTCCCTTTTCGTACTGAGCTACCTGAAAGAAGACCTAGTTGCTGCTTCAGTGCCAGGGACGGTTTGGGTTCTGAAACCTCACACTCAGGTTTCCTAATCCTGCACTCAGCAAACCGGGCAGATGCTCTCTGCAAAGCAAAGAGCATCAACAGGAAGACAGTTGAAACCTTGTCTTGCAAAGGGAGTGGGAAAATCCATTTCAGTGTCCCAAGCCAGCATCCCCTTCCTGCACAGAACCTCCACACTCCACCACTTGAAGGCACTTCACTCTACAAAACATGGTGTTCCCCGCGATATCCTTTGGAATGTCATGGCAGCACATGAAAGCAGAGCACATTGCAAAGCAGGCATGTGAGCAATGAGGAAATGAAATGGCAGCATTGATGGAAACCAACCCCAACCTGTGCCATCAGGTGGGTGTTTTGCTTTGGAGGTGAGTCTGCTGGAAAATTACTGCCTGTGTGCAGTGCCTGTGGGCCTGGGGCAGTGCAGGAGCAGTATAAAAGCAGGAACTTCTCCTCACTCTCTCATCCACTGCTCTCACCTTCATCTCCTTGAGAACAAGGTGAGTCTGAAGCCTTTTCTGCTTCTCCTCCTTGTATTCCTTCAGGGTATCTCAGCTCATAGCTGCCCCTATAACCCCCACTTGGTCTTGGAATTGCTTGATATGGAAAAGGGAATGGGGCAGAAAGTGTGGAATGCAGACAGGCTGGGACTTGGTTATGTGATTCCTGACCTATGGGCTTGGAAGGACTCTCTGGGCTTGGTTGCTCTTGGCAGGGTCTTTTGGGCTTACAGGAAGAAGTCCATGGGTCTCTGTACAACACTTCCAGCTCTTCTACCTGGCTTGTGGCTTGTCTCTGTCATGGTGATGTGAGATTCTGCTCCTAAACCCATGTCCCTGCCGTGCTTGCCCCTGCCCTGTCTCCAGGTGAAGCTCGACCATCCAGACATGTCCTGCTACAGCCCGTGCGTGCCCTGCCAGCCCTGCGGCCCGACCCCGCTGGCCAACAGCTGCAACGAGCCCTGTGTCAGGCAGTGCCAGGACTCCATCGTCGCCATCCAGCCCTCCCCCGTGGTGGTGACCCTGCCCGGCCCCATCCTCAGCTCCTTCCCGCAGAACACCGCCGTGGGCTCCTCCACCTCCGCTGCCGTTGGCAGCATCCTGAGCTCCGAGGGAGTGCCCATCAACTCCGGGGGCTTCAGCCTCTCCGGCTTGGGCCTCTCCGGCTTGGGCGGCCGCTACTGCGGCAGGAGGTGCCCCCCCTGCTAAAGCTGCTGGCGATGGCCCTGGGGAAGGGCCCAGGGACCCACAAGATGGCACCGCACTGGGGATGCCGACTCCTTTCTGCCTTTGGTGCTCCCTGCACCAGGATCTCCACCCACAGTGTCCTTGTTTCCCTGGTTTGACTCATTAAAGTTCTGCTGCATCCCAACCTGTGACTTTGTGTCATCCTTTTTCAGGCAGATGCCGAGATCCCAAGAAATGCATTTCCTGTGCAGTTTTGACCTTGCTTGATTTCATGGCAAAGATGCCTTGCAGAAGAATCAGAATTATCCCTTGGCCTTTCTCAATCCCTTCTTTTGTTTTGCCCCATATGATGGGGTAACCAAACTGCAACTACACTGAGAGGAGGGAGAGGCATTGTCTTCAGAATTTCAGACAGGAAGATGCTCTCTTCACCACTGGGGTATCCAAATCCAGGCAATTCATTGCTGCCAAGCTGTTAGAATACAACACTGGTTCATTCTGGACCACCCTTTTCACATGGCCCTTGTGCACAGGGCATTCTCCAGTCCTTAGGAGACCTCCTTGTCATCAGATGACTTCCATCACAACTAATCCTCTCAGGCACTTTATGCCTCTCTAAGCCTTGGTTCACCTTCCTTACTAAATCACAAGATCTTGAACAGATATCTTGCCCTCACACTTGACAAGACACACCTCCAGAGACTGCAATTCACAGCTTCTTTTCCAAGTCCATTGTCAATTCCTGGGTCCCTGTTGAGGGATCCCAGCTGTTTGGCTTCCTTACCTCCCAGTTCCTGGCTGTTGGCCCCAATCTCTAACCATCAGAGTTGCCATGCAGTAACCTGCTCACCAGGCTGGTGTCTGTAATGGTTCCACATGTCTTGAAGCTCTCTTGAGGTCAAGGACTGGGTGCAACCAAATCCAGTTTGGACACAGGGGCTTGGAGCAACCTGCTCTAGTGGAGGGTGTCCCTGCCTGTGCCAGGGAGTTGGAACTGGACGAGCTTCTTCCTCAAACCTTTCTACGATTCGACTCTGTACTTTCTGTCTCTTCAGTTATTTGTCTCACTTCATCCTCCCACCCTTTGCTGAAGGGCTGCCTTCCTCATCACACACTTCCCTCCTCACTTCTTTACTAATCAAAGAGAAGGACCCATTCACTTCGTTGTTCACTATTTCTTTTCCATTACCAGAACAATTACTGCAGGTAGTGTTTGGGTCCCTGTCCCAGCCGTGGTGTCCTCACCTGTGGTTTGGGTCTCTGCCTCAGCTACCGTGTTCTTAGATGTAGTTCGGGTCCCTGGCTGAATCGTGACATCTCCAGAGGTCGTTTGGGTCCCTGTTGTAATCATGGCCCTCTGATGCTAACGAGCTGTGGCTCGATAGACACAGGTCAAGTACAAGCAATGCCAATACAGTGCTAAAAGCAGCTGGTTTTCAAGCAGCAGCCAGCCAGGGACTGGCCACCTCAGGGCACATTTCACTGTCACCACAGCCAGAAGTTGTCACCTCTTAAGCCAGCATGACAGCAGTTTCCACAAACCCACATTAAACCAACGGTTCATTACTATTTGTAAGAACCTCACCAAAGAGTGAACAAGGACCTCAGGAACCCGCACAACAGAATGAGCCACATCCGTCTTGGATGGGGAGAGGGAGCTGTATTCCCTCATGTTCTCCTCCAGCACAGCTGGGGCATCAATGCCAGGGCAATTACTGGTTGCTTCAGAAGACAAAATCCGTAATCAGGAGCTGAAGTCCAAGCAGGAGATACAGAGGAGGTGGAAGCAGGGACAGGCCACTTTGAATGTTGTCAGAGTACGCAGAAATGCGATGGGGAAAGCCAAGGCCCATTTGGAATTCTATGTAGCTGAGGATATGAACAACAGGAAGGGCTTCTTCAAACAGATCAATAATAGGAGGAAAATGTGGGCCCACTACGGACTGGAGCAGGGACCCTGGTGACAGAGGACACAAAGAAGGCAGAGATACTGAACGCTGCCTTTTCTTCAGTCTTCAGCATCAAAGGCAGCCCCCAGGAATCCCTGAGCCAGAAGACCAGAGAGAAGGTCTGGAGAGAGGAAGTCTTTCCTTTGGTTTAGGAGGCTTGCTTAGAGACAAGGAGGTTGGAGCAGGTGGCCTCTGGTGGTTCCTTTCAGCCTCAACCATTCTGTGAATGCCCCCCTGGCCCAAACCTCCTCCTTCCTCCTACCATTTATTGCTAACCATGATGTCATATGGTATGGAAAATCCCTTTGCTCAGTCTGGCGCATCAGTCCTGCCTTTGTCCCTCCCCAGCCTCTTCCCCACTCCAGCCTAGAATCATTTGGAGAGGGAGTTGGAGAAACAGCATTGGTGCTGTGCAAGCACCGCTCAGCAAAACCCGAAACAGTTCTGTGTTATTAGTATCATACCAGGTACAACTAGAAAGAACAAGTAGGAGGGCTAATATGGGGCCAACTCCATCCAGGTAGATCCTGCACAATGCTATTACAAATCACAATTATCCCCTCCCAGAACCACCCCTGAGCAACAGCTCTGTCCTTGGGCATCTTGGGAGAGCATCTGCAGGGGAAAGGATGAGACAGAGGCATGGGTTGGGATGCAGCAGAACTTTAATGAGTCAGAACAGGGAAACAAGGACACTGTGGGTGGAGATCCTGGTGCAGGGAGCACCAAAGGCAGAAAGGAGTCGGCATCCCCAGTGCGGTGCCATCTTGTGGGTCCCTGGGCCCTTCCCCAGGGCCATCGCCAGCAGCTTTAGCAGGGGGGGCACCTCCTGCCGCAGTAGCGGCCGCCCAAGCCGGAGAGGCCCAAGCCGGAGAGGCTGAAGCCCCCGGAGTTGATGGGCACTCCCTCGGAGCTCAGGATGCTGCCAACGGCAGCGGAGGTGGAGGAGCCCACGGCGGTGTTCTGCGGGAAGGAGCTGAGGATGGGGCCGGGCAGGGTCACCACCACGGGGGAGGGCTGGATGGCGACGATGGAGTCCTGGCACTGCCTGACACAGGGCTCGTTGCAGCTGTTGGCCAGCGGGGTCGGGCCGCAGGGCTGGCAGGGCACGCACGGGCTGTAGCAGGACATGTCTGGATGGTCGAGCTTCACCTGGAGACAGGGCAGGGGCAAGCACAGCAGGGACATGGGTCAGGAGCAGCCTGAAGCCCAAGGCAAGCCAAGGTTGAGACAAGAGCTGGAGGTGGTGTAGGGAGACCCATGGATTTCAGATTCCTCTCAGCCAAGGTACGCTCCATCAAGAACAGCAAAGTGCAGGGAGCTCCCAGTGTAGCCATCGCTCACTTCAGCCAGCCAAAGCCTACCTGCATGATACACCTTCTGCTCCCTTCCCTCTCTCATTATTAGTAGCCCCTTGACCCGGCGTAGGACAAAAGGCAAGTGTATGCTGAGAAAAGCTGAAGAGGTAAAGGAAGGATAAGGAAGGAGAAAAGGCTTCAGACTCACCTTGTTCTCAAGGAGGTGGAGGCGAGAGCAGTGGATGAGAGAGTGAGGAGAAGTTCCTGCTTTTATACTGCTCCTGCACTGCCCCAGGCCCACAGGCACTGCACACGGGCAGTAATTTTCCAGCAGACTCACCTCCAAAGCAAAACATACGCCTAATGGCACGGGTTGGGGTTGGTTTCCATCAACGCAGCCATTTCACTTCCTCATTTCTGAAATGACCATTATGTCTCAGAAGATCCTTTCAAGTATCAAGATGACAGGCCCAAATATTTCCTGTCAGGAGCACATCAATAGCAGCGGAAGATGTACTCCAAGTGATGGAGGTGTGCGTGCAGGTAAGAGGCATGGGTCTGGAGAAATGTGGTGAGGTTGTTTTCAGCCTTCTGGACAGGCACGTGCTGTCCCACCAATGCAGTCCTCTCCTGCCTGTGTCCATTTGTTTGGCCAAGCTGTTCCCTCTTGTGGCAATATCTGGGATCCCAACCAAGGCCATCTGCAGGCACATCAGTAGCACCTGCATGGCAGAGCAACACATCAGAAATGAGGAAATCAGAAGGAAAACAACCCCCAACCCGTGCCATCAGGTGGGTGTTTTGCTTTGGAGGTGAGTCTGCTGGAAAATTACTGCCTGTGTGCAGTGCCTGTGGGCATGGGGCGGTTCAGGGGCAGTATAAAAGGGGGAGCTTCTCCTCGCTCTCTCATCCACTGCTCTCGCCTTCATCTCCTTGAGAACAAGGTGAGTCTGAAGCTCCTTCTCATCCTCCTTTTCCTCCTGTTTCTCCTCCTCCTCCTTTGGGATCTCTCAGCATATTCCTGCTCCTTCGTCCTACACTGGGAGTTGAAGCAGCTTGTCACAGGACAGGAAAAATGGTAGAAGTTGTGGCATGGAGTTAGGCTGGGTCTTGGCTGAGCAGTGGTCTGGGAGGTGACCTTGCTGGGTTTGGTTGCTCTTGGCAGGGTCTTTTGGGCTGAGGGGAGGCTGAAGGCAGTGGGATTCCTTACACAGCCAGTAGCTCATGACTCCATCTTGCTACTTGGCTCCTTTGTGGTGGGCTTCAGGCTGCTCCTGACCCATGTCCCTGCCGTGCTTGCCCCTGCCCTGTCTCCAGGTGAAGCTCCAGCATCCAGACATGTCCTGCTACAGCCCGTGCGTGCCCTGCCAGCCCTGCGGCCCGACCCCGCTGGCCAACAGCTGCAACGAGCCCTGTGTCAGGCAGTGCCAGGACTCCATCGTCGCCATCCAGCCCTCCCCCGTGGTGGTGACCCTGCCCGGCCCCATCCTCAGCTCCTTCCCGCAGAACACCGCCGTGGGCTCCTCCACCTCCGCTGCCGTTGGCAGCATCCTGAGCTCCGAGGGAGTGCCCATCAACTCCGGGGGCTTCAGCCTCTCCGGCTTGGGCCTCTCCGGCTTGGGCGGCCGCTACTGCGGCAGGAGGTGCCCCCCCTGCTAAAGCTGCTGGCGATGGCCCTGGGGAAGGGCCCAGGGACCCACAAGATGGCACCGCACTGGGGATGCCGACTCCTTTCTGCCTTTGGTGCTCCCTGCACCAGGATCTCCACCCACAGTGTCCTTGTTTCCCTGTTCTGACTCATTAAAGTTCTGCTGCATCCCAACCCATGCCTCTGTCTCATCCTTTCCCCTGCAGATGCTCTCCCAAGATGCCCAAGGACAGAGCTGTTTCTCTGTGTGATTCTGGGATGGTGTTTTGGGGATGAAGGTGTAGTGGTTGTTAACACAATGGCTGTGAACTGAAAGGCTCGGGGCAGTCTTTCCAAAGCGGCCATTCTTCGGAGCATGCCTGGGCATCCTCTGCTGTTGTGAGGTGCTGGGTGTTGCCTTTGCACCACTTGGGTTTTCTCTTTTTTCCCCTTCCCCTCATGGACTGTCACGCAGGTCCACAGACAGAGAACATCTCCTTGCCCTGCCTGTGCCCAGGGTTTCCTGGGGATGCCTCTGGAGAGCGGGAGCAGGTCAGGAAGAGGTAGCGTGTGCAGGCTGAGTGTCTCAAGGGTCGGTCCAGGAGCTCTCCACAGCAGCGCAATCACCAGAGGCAGAGGCTGCAGAGGCTTGTGGCTGACGAAGGGGAGCAGCTGAACTGCTGCAGGACAGAACTGGGTAAGATCCCACATGTCCAGCCAGATCCCTGCATGGCAGCTGGCTTGGCAGCAACCAGCCCTAGCTCTCCTCACATGCTTCCACCCTGACAAGCAGCAGCCTAAGGCAGGCTCAGTTCTTGTGGTAACACCATTAAAAACCGTTTCTGGACATAAAGGACTGTCATCGGCATCATGGGCAATACCAATAGGACTCATCCCACTCTGCTCAGCACTCACCAGCTGGGCTCTAACACAAGAAAGATCTAATGGGAGAAAGACCTTGACCAAAGGGAGTGAGTTCAGCAGAGGGTGTCCAAGATGGTAAGGAGCTGGAGCACGTGTTCAGGGAGGAGTGGCTGAGGGCTTGGGACTTGCTGATTGTAGAGAGAAGGCTTTGGTGGGAGACCTAAGAGCAGCTTGGGAGTAGCCGTGGTGAGGTCCCTCAGAGGACAGATCCAGGCTCAACAGTGCTCACCACGGCAGTGTATGGTCGTAGAGCTGGAGACATGGGGCTCACCCTGAGAGATGAGAGGTCCGGACTCGATCGGTGGCAAATGGTTTTCACCAGGAAGAGAGTCCAGGAGTGGAAAAGGTTGCCTGGGGAGGTAGTGCAGTAACAGTGCTTGGATGCTCATGGCAGATTGATGTTGGAGCAAGGGGTTGCGCCCTATGACCTCTGGAGGTACTTCCTAACTTGAGTATGCTGTGATCCCATCGTCCCAGGATGGCCTTTGTGCCTCTGCCCACTGGCGGGGATAGGGCTGGCAATGAGGAGGAGGGACTCAGCTCCTTGGCCAAGGAGAAAGGCAGTGTGCAGGAACTCTCCTGAATCCTTGTGGAAGGAAAGAGCAGGTTGCCACAAGCATCTCTGCACCAGACCAGAGACCACAAGAGCTGTGGAGCCCAGCTGTGGAGACTGGTTTCCCAAGGACACTGTGGCAGTATGTTCCTTTACTGTTGTTATGCTCTGATTTCCTGCCTGGGATTCTCCTCACCCTGCAACTCAAAATCTCAATGCTGCAAAAGGGCAGGTTCCCCCATACTTCCCTGGCAAGGTGTTGATGCTGCCTTGTCAGTAACACACTCATCTTTTCTCCTCCTGACTGCCTCCTTCACAATGTTGAGCTTCCCAAGGAAAAGGAGGAGGTGTTTGCACCAAACTGATGGTAGTGACTGGGTCATTCAGTCACTCAATCCTGCTATACCCCACATAGGCAGAGAAGTTTAGAAACAAGAGAGTCACAGAATTCATGACAGAGCAAACTCAGTGCAAACCCATGTGGACAATAACTGCACAATAATCCCCAACACCCCGTCCCAGAACCCAAAGAGCAACATCTCTCTCCCTGGGCATCTTGGGAGAACAACTGCAGGGGAAAGGACAAGACAAAGGCATAGACTGGGCTGCTCAGAGGTTTAATGAGACAAAAAAAGGGGAGCGAGGTCAATCAGAGTAGAGGTCACAGTGCAAGGAGCATCAGGGACAGAAAGGAGTCGGCATCCCCAGTGCGGTGCCATCTTGTGGGTCCCTGGGCCCTTCCCCAGGGCCATCGCCAGCAGCTTTAGCAGGGGGGGCACCTCCTGCCGCAGTAGCGGCCGCCCAAGCCGGAGAGGCCCAAGCCGGAGAGGCTGAAGCCCCCGGAGTTGATGGGCACTCCCTCGGAGCTCAGGATGCTGCCAACGGCAGCGGAGGTGGAGGAGCCCACGGCGGTGTTCTGCGGGAAGGAGCTGAGGATGGGGCCGGGCAGGGTCACCACCACGGGGGAGGGCTGGATGGCGACGATGGAGTCCTGGCACTGCCTGACACAGGGCTCGTTGCAGCTGTTGGCCAGCGGGGTCGGGCCGCAGGGCTGGCAGGGCACGCACGGGCTGTAGCAGGACATGTCTGGATGGTCGAGCTTCACCTGGAGACAGGGCAGGGGCAAGCACAGCAGGGACACGGGTCAGGAGCAGAATCTCACATCACCACAAGCAAGGATGAAAGGCGTCCTCTGTAGACAAGAGCTGAGGGCTGTGCAGGGCTTCTCCTTTCCCTCCGAAGATCCCTGCCAAGATTGACCAAGCCCAGGGAGATCCCCAACAACCCCAGAGCTCAGGGGACATCTAATCCCATCCAAGCCCCAAGCTCTGTCCATGTCATAGACAAGTCCAGGTCCATGTCACACCTTCTGCCTCCTTCCCTCTACCATAGCAAGAAGTTCCAATGCCCAGCACAAGACAAAGGGGCAGGTATGTCCTCAGAAATGTCAGTGGAGGAGAAGGAGGAGAAAGAGCTTCAGACTCACCTTGTTCTCAAGGAGATGGAAGCGAGAGCAGTGGATGAGAGAGTGAGGAGAAGTTCCTGCTTTTATACTGCTCCTGCACTGCCCCAGGCCCACAGGCACTGCACACGGGCAGTAATTTCCCAGCAGACTCACCTCCAAAGCAAAACACCCACCTGATGGCACAGGTTGGGGTTGGTTTCCATCAACAATAATGTCCTCATTTCTGACACACCCACCAGGCCACGGAAGCTTCTTTCAAGTACCAGGATGAGAAGCCCAAGAATTTCCTGTGCAGGAGCACATCAGTGCGGGCAGAAGACAATTCCCAAGGGGATCCCCATGGATTTGAGTTCTTCCTCGTTACCTGTGGGTTGTGTTGGGGCTCAGGACAAGGTCCTGTTGTTCCCACTCTGCTCACAGCACCCTGCAGATTGGCTGGGGCTTTGCACCCTGACCAGCCAGAGACACAGGGACCTGGCCGAGTTGCCAAACCTCCTGCAGCCCTGAGCTATGGGAGCAGCAGCAGGAAAGTCCTGCTGAGGGCAGTGGCCATGAGGCCATCCTGGAGCTGTGGACTTGGGTGATGCCCCGTGCTCAGAGCTCATTTTCACAGGGCACGAATGGAGCTGCCCTGGCCGCAGGGGAATTGAGCCCTGTGTGGACAAGGGCTGCACTCCTGCCTTGTCCTCACACCAAAGGCTGACACACGCCAGGCCAGAATTAGAATGTGACTCTCCACGGGTAGGGAGAGTCTATCCCAGGGATCTTGCCTACGGAAGGCATTCCCCTGCCCTCCTGGGATGTATCCCAGCTGCCTCCAGGGCTGCAGGGCAGGGACGTGCACGGCTCCTTGATGTGCTTGGAGAGCTGGTTTCGTACTCAGAGGTGTTTCGAGCACTTGTCCTCCCTGAGCATCCCCAGGCACATAGCACTGCGGGGTTCTGCAGCCCTCACTGCTTGGGCAGTTGGAAGAGATTTTCTTGCCTCGCCAGTGGTGCTGGGCTGTGTTCCACACTGAGGAGGCCTCTGGGGCATGGGGTGGGAGGAGGGATGCAGCCCTAATGGCCGGAGAAGACGTATCGCCCCAGACTGAGGGATGAGTCCCAGACACGCAGGAGATCTTTTCTCCAACCCTTGCTTTCCCTCCATGCCATGTTCTGGAGAGCAATGAAGGCAAATGAAGAGAAGCCTTTAGGCGTTCTGCTGACACTTGCAGTGTGGGCAGGAGCTGGGCTTCTTCCTACAAAGGTATTTGCCAACTGTGGCACTTCACTGCCCCAAGCCAACACCGCACGTGCCTGTTTGGGACTCCTCAAATACTTGGGGCTTCTCTTGTGCCCCACTGGCATGATTCTACCTGGGATAGCCTTGGGCTTCTCGTCCCGGGACATGAAAGGAGCTGCATGGCAAGTTCACCACATCAGGAATGAGGAAATGAAATGGCTGCGCTGATGGAAACCAACCCCAACCCGTGCCATCAGGTGGGTGTTTTGCTTTGGAGGTGAGTCTGCTGGGAAATTACTGCCCGTGTGCAGTGCCTGTGGGCCTGGGGCAGTGCAGGAGCAGTATAAACGCAGGAACTTCTCCTCACTCTCTCATCCACTGCTCTCACCTCCATCTCCTTGAGAACAAGGTGAGTCTGAAGCCCTTTCTCTACCCCCTTCTCCTTCTCCTCCTCCTTTGAGATTTCTCAGCACATAACTGCCCCTTTGACCCATTCAGGGGCTTGGACCGTCTTGTCATGGGAGAGGGAATGGGGTGGAAGATGTGCCATGGCTGGACCTTGGCTGAGGAGACTCCTGAGCTCTGGGGTTGTTGTGGATCTCCCTGGGCTTGGTCAATCTTGGCAGGGATCTTCGGAGGGAAAGGAGAAGCCCAAGTGCCTCCCCTGCACAGCCCCCAGCTCTTGTCTACAGAGGACGCCTTTCATCCTTGCTTGTGGTGATGTGAGATTCTGCTCCTGACCCATGTCCCTGCCGTGCTTGCCCCTGCCCTGTCTCCAGGTGAAGCTCGACCATCCAGACATGTCCTGCTACAGCCCGTGCGTGCCCTGCCAGCCCTGCGGCCCGACCCCGCTGGCCAACAGCTGCAACGAGCCCTGTGTCAGGCAGTGCCAGGACTCCATCGTCGCCATCCAGCCCTCCCCCGTGGTGGTGACCCTGCCCGGCCCCATCCTCAGCTCCTTCCCGCAGAACACCGCCGTGGGCTCCTCCACCTCCGCTGCCGTTGGCAGCATCCTGAGCTCCGAGGGAGTGCCCATCAACTCCGGGGGCTTCAGCCTCTCCGGCTTGGGCCTCTCCGGCTTGGGCGGCCGCTACTGCGGCAGGAGTTGTCTCCCCTGCTAAAGCTGCTGCCTGTGCTGAGGTCTCCACTCGGGTCGACCTCTTTTCCCTGTTTTGACTCATTAAAGTTCTGCTGCATCCCACCTTGTGCTTTTGTCTCCTCCTTTCCCCTGCAGATGCTCTCCCAAGATGGCCAAGGAAGAGATGTTGCTCAGGGCTGGTCCTGGGAGGGTGTTGTTGAGGATGGTTTTGCAGTGACTGTCAGAACAGGCTGGCAGTGAGTATGGTCAGTCATCCATCAAGCGACCCTCTACTTTCATAAAAAAGTCTGCCTTTTGGGGCTGGGATACAATTAACCACACATCGGTCAGAACCTTCAATCCACTCAGCTGTGCACACATTTCCTGTTCCTCAGTAACTTCAACATTTTCATGTAAGTATTCTGGAGGGAATGTGGTACTGACAAGACAGAGCACTTGCTTCCCAGGCGAGGCCAGGAGAAACTCGTCCTTACCACAGCCTTCTCAAAGAGAGAGAAATGTTTCAGTGGGGCACCTTACTGTAGAGCCATATAATTATAGAACCATAGAATGATTTTGGTTGGAAGAGATCTTTAAAGATCATCGGCATCAAACTCCCTACCGTGGGCAGGGACATCTGTCACTGCACCATGTTACTCAAAGTTCTGTCAAACCTGATGTTCAACGCTTCAGTGATGGAGCATCCCATCATTCTCCAGGCAACCTTTGCCAATGTCTCACCATCCTCAGCATAATAAATTTCTTCCTTATGTCCAACCTTCACGACCCCTATATCAGTTTAAAAGTGTTGCTCCTTGTCCTGTTAGGATCGTCCAAACTCTCCTTTGGACTTCTTTCTAAGTTCCCTCTGTATGTTGAAAGGCTGTACTAACATCTCCGCGTGGACTTCTCCACGATGAAAACACCCAGCTCCCTCAGCCTTTCCTCATCTGAAGGAGTTGCAGGCATCTGATAAATTTTGTAGCTCTTCTCTGGACCTACTCTAACAGGTCCATGTCTTGTTTCTACTGGGGACACCGACTGGCCTCAGTGTTCCTCTAAGTGAGTGAGGACTAGAAGCAGAGAATCACTCCCCCAACGTGCTGGCCACGTCTCTTGTGATGCAGCCCAGGACACGCTTGGCTTTCTGAGCTGCCAGCACACGCTGCTGGCTTCTGTGTTGTTTATCAACCTCCAGTGTCCCTTAGTCCTCAAGCGTTCATTTTCCAGTCCGTATCAATATCGCTCAAGGGCAGGTGAGGGGCCTTGCCCTTGGTCTTGTCAAGTATCCTGAGTTTCACATGGGACCATTCCTCAAGCTTGTCCGTGTTCCTCTGGACACCATCCCTCCCTTAGGAGTGTCAGTTGCCCCTCAGCTTGGTATCACGGAGGAGCTCTCTGCGGGTGCACTCAACCCCACTACCTGTATCACTGATGAAGAGATGAAATAGTATTGCTCTAGGTACGGACCCCTGAAGGAAACCTCTTGTCACTTGTTTCCACTTGGACCTTGAGCTGTTCACTACAACTCTTTGCAGCCAAGGTGCCCTCAGAGCAATTTGACTTGCAGCAGGCAGTAATTCTCAGACAGACTCACAGCCAAAGAAAAATACCTCACCTAATGTCGAGGTCGTGCTTTGATCATTTTAGTGCCGAGCTTCAAATGTGTGGTTAAAACATTGCAGATAACAAGCCTAAGCTTTGGATATTGGCGCATGGTGGGTGAAAGTGGTGTGCAAGTAGCTGGATGGGACACTGCCAGGAGACCTGACTTGAACTGACCAAAGGACTATGCCATGCTGTATAACATCATGCTCAGCAATAAAATTGTAGGCAGTCTTTCCAAAGCGGTCGTTCTTTGGAGCATGCCTGGGCATCCTCTGCTGGTGTGAGGTGCTGGGTGTTGCCTTTGCACCACTTGGGTTTTCTCTTCTTTCCCCTTCCGCTCATAGACTGCCACACAGGCCCCCAGGCAGAGAACATCCCCTTTGCCCTGCTCCTTCCCTGTTGTGCCCAAGGCTTCCTGGGAATGTTTCTGGAGAGCGGGAGCCAGGAAGAGACTCAGGACACGAAGACAGGTAGGAAGGTGTGGAGGTTGGTGAACGTGGCTGGCCAGGACAGGCTAAGGGTAGAGATTTTGCTGAGCATGGAGAACAGAATGCTTTAGTGGGAGACCAAAGTCATTATTGGAGTAGCGATGTTCACTGAACAGCATCTGGTCATTCTGCCCAGACTAAGACAGGTAGAGAAGTTTAAAAAGCAGAGGGTCACCCAATGTGTAACTAAAAAAATATCAGAAGCAAGCCAGTGTTACGCGTCAGAGCACAAGTATCTCCAAAACCCCATGCCAGAAGCACCCCTGAGACACGGAGCATTTGGGGGAGTATCTCCAGTGAAAAGGATGAGGCAAAGGCATGGTCTGGGATGCAGAAGAACTTTAATGAGTCAAAAGAGAAAAATGGGAATGGAGGCCCCACTACAGACAATAGAAGAGGCAGGTGTGGGCCGTGCTGTGCAAGAGACCAACCTAGCCCCATCCTTGTTCAGGAGGTGCTGGAGTTCCTCAACTGCTCTGGAAGCAACAACCAAACGTTCCTTCCCCAGTGCGGTGCCATCTTGTGGGTCCCTGGGCCCTTCCCCAGGGCCATCGCCAGCAGCTTTAGCAGGGGGGGCACCTCCTGCCGCAGTAGCGGCCGCCCAAGCCGGAGAGGCCCAAGCCGGAGAGGCTGAAGCCCCCGGAGTTGATGGGCACTCCCTCGGAGCTCAGGATGCTGCCAACGGCAGCGGAGGTGGAGGAGCCCACGGCGGTGTTCTGCGGGAAGGAGCTGAGGATGGGGCCGGGCAGGGTCACCACCACGGGGGAGGGCTGGATGGCGACGATGGAGTCCTGGCACTGCCTGACACAGGGCTCGTTGCAGCTGTTGGCCAGCGGGGTCGGGCCGCAGGGCTGGCAGGGCACGCACGGGCTGTAGCAGGACATGTCTGGATGGTCGAGCTTCACCTGGAGACAGGGCAGGGGCAAGCACAGCAGGGACATGGGTCAGGAGCAGAATCTCACATCACCACAAGCAAGGATGAAAGGCGTCCTCTGTAGACAAGAGCTGGGGGCTGTGCAGGGGAGGCACTTGGGCTTCTCCTTTCCCTCCGAAGATCCCTGCCAAGATTGACCAAGCCCAGGGAGATCCCCAACAACCCCAGACCTCAGGGGACATCTAATCCCATCCAAGCCCCAAGCTCTGTCCATGTCATAGACAAGTCCAGGTCCATGTCACACCTTCTGCCTCCTTCCCTCTACCATAGCAAGAAGTTCCAATGCCCAGCACAAGACAAAGGGGCAGGTATGTCCTCAGAAATGTCAGTGGAGGAGAAGGAGGAGAAAGAGTTTCAGACTCACCTTGTTCTCAAGGAGATGGAAGCGAGAGCAGTGGATGAGAGAGTGAGGAGAAGTTCCTGCTTTTATACTGCTCCTGCACTGCCCCAGGCCCACAGGCACTGCACACAGGCAGTAATTTTCCAGCAGACTCACCTCCAAAGCAAAACACCCACCTGATGGCACAGGTTGGGGTTGGTTTCCATCAGCGCAGCCATTTCATTTCCTCATTCCTGATGTGGTGAACTTGCCGTGCAGCTCCTTTCATGTCCCGGGACGAGAAGCCCAAGGCTATCCCAGGTAGAATCATGCCAGTGGGGCACAAGAGAAGCCCCAAGTATTTGAGGAGTCCCAAACAGGCACGTGCGGTGTTGGCTTGGGGCAGTGAAGTGCCACAGTTGGCAAATACCTTTGTAGGAAGAAGCCCAGCTCCTGCCCACACTGCAAGTGTCAGCAGAACGCCTAAAGGCTTCTCTTCATTTGCCTTCATTGCTCTCCAGAACATGGCATGGAGGGAAAGCAAGGGTTGGAGAAAAGATCTCCTGCGTGTCTGGGACTCATCCCTCAGTCTGGGGCGATACGTCTTCTCCGGCCATTAGGGCTGCATCCCTCCTCCCATCCCATGCCCCAGAGGCCTCCTCAGTGTGGAACACAGCCCAGCACCACTGGCGAGGCAAGAAAATCTCTTCCAACTGCCCAAGCAGTGAGGGCTGCAGAACCCCGCAGTGCTATGTGCCTGGGGATGCTCAGGGAGGACAAGTGCTCGAAACACCTCTGAGTACGAAACCAGCTCTCCAAGCACATCAAGGAGCCGTGCACGTCCCTGCCCTGCAGCCCTGGAGGCAGCTGGGATACATCCCAGGAGGGCAGGGGAATGCCTTCCGTAGGCAAGATCCCTGGGATAGACTCTCCCTACCCGTGGAGAGTCACATTCTAATTCTGGCCTGGCGTGTGTCAGCCTTTGGTGTGAGGACAAGGCAGGAGTGCAGCCCTTGTCCACACAGGGCTCAATTCCCCTGCGGCCAGGGCAGCTCCATTCGTGCCCTGTGAAAATGAGCTCTGAGCACGGGGCATCACCCAAGTCCACAGCTCCAGGATGGCCTCATGGCCACTGCCCTCAGCAGGACTTTCCTGCTGCTGCTCCCATAGCTCAGGGCTGCAGGAGGTTTGGCAACTCGGCCAGGTCCCTGTGTCTCTGGCTGGTCAGGGTGCAAAGCCCCAGCCAATCTGCAGGGTGCTGTGAGCAGAGTGGGAACAACAGGACCTTGTCCTGAGCCCCAACACAACCCACAGGTAACGAGGAAGAACTCAAATCCATGGGGATCCCCTTGGGAATTGTCTTCTGCCCGCACTGATGTGCTCCTGCACAGGAAATTCTTGGGCTTCTCATCCTGGTACTTGAAAGAAGCTTCCGTGGCCTGGTGGGTGTGTCAGAAATGAGGACATTATTGTTGATGGAAACCAACCCCAACCTGTGCCATCAGGTGGGTGTTTTGCTTTGGAGGTGAGTCTGCTGGGAAATTACTGCCCGTGTGCAGTGCCTGTGGGCCTGGGGCAGTGCAGGAGCAGTATAAAAGCAGGAACTTCTCCTCACTCTCTCATCCACTGCTCTCGCTTCCATCTCCTTGAGAACAAGGTGAGTCTGAAACTCTTTCTCCTCCTTCTCCTCCGCTGACATTTCTGAGGACATACCTGCCCCTTTGTCTTGTGCTGGGCATTGGAACTTCTTGCTATGGTAGAGGGAAGGAGGCAGAAGGTGTGACATGGACCTGGACTTGTCTATGACATGGACAGAGCTTGGGGCTTGGATGGGATTAGATGTCCCCTGAGCTCTGGGGTTGTTGGGGATCTCCCTGGGCTTGGTCAATCTTGGCAGGGATCTTCGGAGGGAAAGGAGAAGCCCAAGTGCCTCCCCTGCACAGCCCCCAGCTCTTGTCTACAGAGGACGCCTTTCATCCTTGCTTGTGGTGATGTGAGATTCTGCTCCTGACCCATGTCCCTGCTGTGCTTGCCCCTGCCCTGTGTCCAGGTGAAGCTCGACCATCCAGACATGTCCTGCTACAGCCCGTGCGTGCCCTGCCAGCCCTGCGGCCCGACCCCGCTGGCCAACAGCTGCAACGAGCCCTGTGTCAGGCAGTGCCAGGACTCCATCGTCGCCATCCAGCCCTCCCCCGTGGTGGTGACCCTGCCCGGCCCCATCCTCAGCTCCTTCCCGCAGAACACCGCCGTGGGCTCCTCCACCTCCGCTGCCGTTGGCAGCATCCTGAGCTCCGAGGGAGTGCCCATCAACTCCGGGGGCTTCAGCCTCTCCGGCTTGGGCCTCTCCGGCTTGGGCGGCCGCTACTGCGGCAGGAGGTGCCCCCCCTGCTAAAGCTGCTGGCGATGGCCCTGGGGAAGGGCCCAGGGACCCACAAGATGGCACCGCACTGGGGATGCCGACTCCTTTCTGCCTTTGGTGCTCCCTGCACCAGGATCTCCACCCACAGTGTCCTTGTTTCCCTGTTCTGACTCATTAAAGTTCTGCTGCATCCCAACCCACGCCTCTGTCTCCTCCTTTCCCCTGCAGATGCTCTCCCAAGATGCCCAAGGACAGAGCTGTTTCTCTGTGTGATTCTGGGATGGTGTTTTGGGGATGAAGGTGTAGTGGTTGTTAACACAATGGCTGTGAACTGAAAGGCTCAGGGCAGTCTTTCCAAAGCGGCCATTCTTCGGAGCATGCCTGGGCATCCTCTGCTGTTGTGAGGTGCTGGGTGTTGCCTTTGCACCACTTGGGTTTTCTCTTTTTTCCCCTTCCCCTCATGGACTGTCACGCAGGTCCACAGACAGAGAACATCTCCTTGCCCTGCCTGTGCCCAGGGTTTCCTGGGGATGCCTCTGGAGAGCGGGAGCAGGTCAGGAAGAGGTAGCGTGTGCAGGCTGAGTGTCTCAAGGGTCGGTCCAGGAGCTCTCCACAGCAGCGCAATCACCAGAGGCAGAGGCTGCAGAGGCTT
The DNA here is from genome assembly GCF_963264785.1 of Psittacula echo. Lineage (NCBI taxonomy): Eukaryota > Metazoa > Chordata > Aves > Psittaciformes > Psittacidae > Psittacula > Psittacula echo. The sequence goes on from NC_137748.1 coordinate 2,837,350, forward strand.
GTGGCTGACGAAGGGGAGCAGCTGAACTGCTGCAGGACAGAACTGGGTAAGATCCCACATGTCCAGCCAGATCCCTGCATGGCAGCTGGCTTGGCAGCAACCAGCCCTAGCTCTCCTCACATGCTTCCACCCTGACAAGCAGCAGCCTAAGGCAGGCTCAGTTCTTGTGGTAACACCATTAAAAACCGTTTCTGGACATAAAGGACTGTCATCGGCATCATGGGCAATACCAATAGGACTCATCCCACTCTGCTCAGCACTCACCAGCTGGGCTCTAACACAAGAAAGATCTAATGGGAGAAAGACCTTGACCAAAGGGAGTGAGTTCAGCAGAGGGTGTCCAAGATGGTAAGGAGCTGGAGCACGTGTTCAAGGAGGAGTGGCTGAGGGCTTGGGACTTGCTGATTGTAGAGAGAAGGCTTTGGTGGGAGACCTAAGAGCAGCTTGGGAGTAGCCGTGGTGAGGTCCCTCAGAGGACAGATCCAGGCTCAACAGTGCTCACCACGGCAGTGTATGGTCGTAGAGCTGGAGACATGGGGCTCACCCTGAGAGATGAGAGGTCCGGACTCGATCGGTGGCAAATGGTTTTCACCAGGAAGAGAGTCCAGGAGTGGAAAAGGTTGCCTGGGGAGGTAGTGCAGTAACAGTGCTTGGATGCTCATGGCAGATTGATGTTGGAGCAAGGGGTTGCGCCCTATGACCTCTGGAGGTACTTCCTAACTTGAGTATGCTGTGATCCCATCGTCCCAGGATGGCCTTTGTGCCTCTGCCCACTGGCGGGGATAGGGCTGGCAATGAGGAGGAGGGACTCAGCTCCTTGGCCAAGGAGAAAGGCAGTGTGCAGGAACTCTCCTGAATCCTTGTGGAAGGAAAGAGCAGGTTGCCACAAGCATCTCTGCACCAGACCAGAGACCACAAGAGCTGTGGAGCCCAGCTGTGGAGACTGGTTTCCCAAGGACACTGTGGCAGTATGTTCCTTTACTGTTGTTATGCTCTGATTTCCTGCCTGGGATTCTCCTCACCCTGCAACTCAAAATCTCAATGCTGCAAAAGGGCAGGTTCCCCCATACTTCCCTGGCAAGGTGTTGATGCTGCCTTGTCAGTAACACACTCATCTTTTCTCCTCCTGACTGCCTCCTTCACAATGTTGAGCTTCCCAAGGAAAAGGAGGAGGTGTTTGCACCAAACTGATGGTAGTGACTGGGTCATTCAGTCACTCAATCCTGCTATACCCCACATAGGCAGAGAAGTTTAGAAACAAGAGAGTCACAGAATTCATGACAGAGCAAACTCAGTGCAAACCCATGTGGACAATAACTGCACAATAATCCCCAACACCCCGTCCCAGAACCCAAAGAGCAACATCTCTCTCCCTGGGCATCTTGGGAGAACAACTGCAGGGGAAAGGACAAGACAAAGGCATAGACTGGGCTGCTCAGAGGTTTAATGAGACAAAAAAAGGGGAGCGAGGTCAATCAGAGTAGAGGTCACAGTGCAAGGAGCATCAGGGACAGAAAGGAGTCGGCATCCCCAGTGCGGTGCCATCTTGTGGGTCCCTGGGCCCTTCCCCAGGGCCATCGCCAGCAGCTTTAGCAGGGGGGGCACCTCCTGCCGCAGTAGCGGCCGCCCAAGCCGGAGAGGCCCAAGCCGGAGAGGCTGAAGCCCCCGGAGTTGATGGGCACTCCCTCGGAGCTCAGGATGCTGCCAACGGCAGCGGAGGTGGAGGAGCCCACGGCGGTGTTCTGCGGGAAGGAGCTGAGGATGGGGCCGGGCAGGGTCACCACCACGGGGGAGGGCTGGATGGCGACGATGGAGTCCTGGCACTGCCTGACACAGGGCTCGTTGCAGCTGTTGGCCAGCGGGGTCGGGCCGCAGGGCTGGCAGGGCACGCACGGGCTGTAGCAGGACATGTCTGGATGGTCGAGCTTCACCTGGAGAAAGGGCAGGGGCAAGCACGGCAGGGACATGGGTCAGGAGCAGAATCTCACATCACCACAAGCAAGGATGAAAGGCGTCCTCTGTAGACAAGAGCTGGGGGCTGTGCAGGGGAGGCACTTGGGCTTCTCCTTTCCCTCCGAAGATCCCTGCCAAGATTGACCAAGCCCAGGGAGATCCCCAACAACCCCAGACCTCAGGGGACATCTAATCCCATCCAAGCCCCAAGCTCTGTCCATGTCATAGACAAGTCCAGGTCCATGTCACACCTTCTGCCTCCTTCCCTCTACCATAGCAAGAAGTTCCAATGCCCAGCACAAGACAAAGGGGCAGGTATGTCCTCAGAAATGTCAGTGGAGGAGAAGGAGGAGAAAGAGCTTCAGACTCACCTTGTTCTCAAGGAGATGGAAGCGAGAGCAGTGGATGAGAGAGTGAGGAGAAGTTCCTGCTTTTATACTGCTCCTGCACTGCCCCAGGCCCACAGGCACTGCACACAGGCAGTAATTTCCCAGCAGACTCACCTCCAAAGCAAAACACCCACCTGATGGCACAGGTTGGGGTTGGTTTCCATCAACAATAATGTCTTCATTTCTGACACACCCACCAGGCCACGAAAGCTTCTTTCAAGTACCAGGATGAGAAGCCCAAGAATTTCCTGTGCAGGAGCACATCAGTGCGGGCAGAAGACAATTCCCAAGGGGATCCCCATGGATTTGAGTTCTTCCTCGTTACCTGTGGGTTGTGTTGGGGCTCAGGACAAGGTCCTGTTGTTCCCACTCTGCTCACAGCACCCTGCAGATTGGCTGGGGCTTTGCACCCTGACCAGCCAGAGACACAGGGACCTGGCCAAGTTGCCAAACCTCCTGCAGCCCTGAGCTATGGGAGCAGCAGCAGGAAAGTCCTGCTGAGGGCAGTGGCCATGAGGCCATCCTGGAGCTGTGGACTTGGGTGATGCCCCGTGCTCAGAGCTCATTTTCACAGGGCACGAATGGAGCTGCCCTGGCCGCAGGGGAATTGAGCCCTGTGTGGACAAGGGCTGCACTCCTGCCTTGTCCTCACACCAAAGGCTGACACACGCCAGGCCAGAATTAGAATGTGACTCTCCACGGGTAGGGAGAGTCTATCCCAGGGATCTTGCCTACGGAAGGCATTCCCCTGCCCTCCTGGGATGTATCCCAGCTGCCTCCAGGGCTGCAGGGCAGGGACGTGCACGGCTCCTTGATGTGCTTGGAGAGCTGGTTTCGTACTCAGAGGTGTTTCGAGCACTTGTCCTCCCTGAGCATCCCCAGGCACATAGCACTGCGGGGTTCTGCAGCCCTCACTGCTTGGGCAGTTGGAAGAGATTTTCTTGCCTCGCCAGTGGTGCTGGGCTGTGTTCCACACTGAGGAGGCCTCTGGAGCATGGGATGGGAGGAGGGATACAGCCCTAATGGCCGGAGAAGACGTATCGCCCCAGACTGAGGGATGAGTCCCAGACACGCAGGAGATCTTTTCTCCAACCCTTGCTTTCCCTCCATGCCATGTTCTGGAGAGCAATGAAGGCAAATGAAGAGAAGCCTTTAGGCGTTCTGCTGACACTTGCAGTGTGGGCAGGAGCTGGGCTTCTTCCTACAAAGGTATTTGCCAACTGTGGCACTTCACTGCCCCAAGCCAGCACCGCACGTGCCTGTTTGGGACTCCTCAAATACTTGGGGCTTCTCTTGTGCCCCACTGGCATGATTCTACCTGGGATAGCCTTGGGCTTCTCGTCCCGGGACATGAAAGGAGCTGCATGGCAAGTTCACCACATCAGGAATGAGGAAATGAAATGGCTGCGCTGATGGAAACCAACCCCAACCTGTGCCATCAGGTGGGTGTTTTGCTTTGGAGGTGAGTCTGCTGGGAAATTACTGCCCGTGTGCAGTGCCTGTGGGCCTGGGGCAGTGCAGGAGCAGTATAAAAGCAGGAACTTCTCCTCACTCTCTCATCCACTGCTCTCACCTCCATCTCCTTGAGAACAAGGTGAGTCTGAAGCCCTTTCTCTACCCCCTTCTCCTTCTCCTCCTCCTTTGAGATTTCTCAGCACATAACTGCCCCTTTGACCCATTCAGGGGCTTGGACCATCTTGTCATGGGAGAGGGAATGGGGTGGAAGATGTGCCATGGCTGGACCTTGGCTGAGGAGACTCCTGAGCTCTGGGGTTGTTGGGGATCTCCCTGGGCTTGGTCAATCTTGGCAGGGATCTTTGGAGGGAAAGGAGAAGCCCAAGTGCCTCCGTGCACAGCGTCCAGCTCTTGTCTACAGAGGACGCCTTTCATCCTTGCTTGTGGTGATGTGAGATTCTGCTCCTGACCCATGTCCCTGCTGTGCTTGCCCCTGCCCTGTCTCCAGGTGAAGCTCGACCATCCAGACATGTCCTGCTACAGCCCGTGCGTGCCCTGCCAGCCCTGCGGCCCGACCCCGCTGGCCAACAGCTGCAACGAGCCCTGTGTCAGGCAGTGCCAGGACTCCATCGTCGCCATCCAGCCCTCCCCCGTGGTGGTGACCCTGCCCGGCCCCATCCTCAGCTCCTTCCCGCAGAACACCGCCGTGGGCTCCTCCACCTCCGCTGCCGTTGGCAGCATCCTGAGCTCCGAGGGAGTGCCTATCAACTCCGGGGGCTTCAGCCTCTCCGGCTTGGGCCTCTCCGGCTTGGGCGGCCGCTACTGCGGCAGGAGTTGTCTCCCCTGCTAAAGCTGCTGCCTGTGCTGAGGTCTCCACTCGGGTCGACCTCTTTTCCCTGTTTTGACTCATTAAAGTTCTGCTGCATCCCACCTTGTGCTTTTGTCTCCTCCTTTCCCCTGCAGATGCTCTCCCAAGATGGCCAAGGAAGAGATGTTGCTCAGGGCTGGTCCTGGGAGGGTGTTGTTGAGGATGGTTTTGCAGTGACTGTCAGAACAGGCTGGCAGTGAGTATGGTCAGTCATCCATCAAGCGACCCTCTACTTTCATAAAAAAGTCTGCCTTTTGGGGCTGGGATACAATTAACCACACATTGGTCAGAACCTTCAATCCACTCAGCTGTGCACACATTTCCTGTTCCTCAGTAACTTCAACATTTTCATGTAAGTATTCTGGAGGGAATGTGGTACTGACAAGACAGAGCACTTGCTTCCCAGGCGAGGCCAGGAGAAACTCGTCCTTACCACAGCCTTCTCAAAGAGAGAGAAATGTTTCAGTGGGGCACCTTACTGTAGAGCCATATAATTATAGAACCATAGAATGATTTTGGTTGGAAGAGATCTTTAAAGATCATCGGCATCAAACTCCCTACCGTGGGCAGGGACATCTGTCACTGCACCATGTTACTCAAAGTTCTGTCAAACCTGATGTTCAACGCTTCAGTGATGGAGCATCCCATCATTCTCCAGGCAACCTTTGCCAATGTCTCACCATCCTCAGCATAATAAATTTCTTCCTTATGTCCAACCTTCACGACCCCTATATCAGTTTAAAAGTGTTGCTCCTTGTCCTGTTAGGATCGTCCAAACTCTCCTTTGGACTTCTTTCTAAGTTCCCTCTGTATGTTGAAAGGCTGTACTAACATCTCCGCGTGGACTTCTCCACGATGAAAACACCCAGCTCCCTCAGCCTTTCCTCATCTGAAGGAGTTGCAGGCATCTGATAAATTTTGTAGCTCTTCTCTGGACCTACTCTAACAGGTCCATGTCTTGTTTCTACTGGGGACACCGACTGGCCTCAGTGTTCCTCTAAGTGAGTGAGGACTAGAAGCAGAGAATCACTCCCCCAACGTGCTGGCCACGTCTCTTGTGATGCAGCCCAGGACACGCTTGGCTTTCTGAGCTGCCAGCACACGCTGCTGGCTTCTGTGTTGTTTATCAACCTCCAGTGTCCCTTAGTCCTCAAGCTTTCATCTTCCAGTCCGTATCAATATCGCTCAAGGGCAGGTGAGGGGCCTTGCCCTTGGTCTTGTCAAGTATCCTGAGTTTCACATGGGACCATTCCTCAAGCTTGTCCGTGTTCCTCTGGACACCATCCCTCCCTTAGGAGTGTCAGTTGCCCCTCAGCTTGGTATCACGGAGGAGCTCTCTGCGGGTGCACTCAACCCCACTACCTGTATCACTGATGAAGAGATGAAATAGTATTGCTCTAGGTACGGACCCCTGAAGGAAACCTCTTGTCACTTGTTTCCACTTGGACCTTGAGCTGTTCACTACAACTCTTTGCAGCCAAGGTGCCCTCAGAGCAATTTGACTTGCAGCAGGCAGTAATTCTCAGACAGACTCACAGCCAAAGAAAAATACCTCACCTAATGTCGAGGTCGTGCTTTGATCATTTTAGTGCCGAGCTTCAAATGTGTGGTTAAAACATTGCAGATAACAAGCCTAAGCTTTGGATATTGGCGCATGGTGGGTGAAAGTGGTGTGCAAGTAGCTGGATGGGACACTGCCAGGAGACCTGACTTGAACTGACCAAAGGACTATGCCATGCTGTATAACATCATGCTCAGCAATAAAATTGTAGGCAGTCTTTCCAAAGCGGTCGTTCTTTGGAGCATGCCTGGGCATCCTCTGCTGGTGTGAGGTGCTGGGTGTTGCCTTTGCACCACTTGGGTTTTCTCTTCTTTCCCCTTCCGCTCATAGACTGCCACACAGGCCCCCAGGCAGAGAACATCCCCTTTGCCCTGCTCCTTCCCTGTTGTGCCCAAGGCTTCCTGGGAATGTTTCTGGAGAGCGGGAGCCAGGAAGAGACTCAGGACACGAAGACAGGGAGTGAGCAGCTAGGAAGGTGTGGAGGTTGGTGAACGTGGCTGGCCAGGACAGGCTAAGGGTAGAGATTTTGCTGAGCATGGAGAACAGAATGCTTTAGTGGGAGACCAAAGTCATTATTGGAGTAGCGATGTTCACTGAACAGCATCTGGTCATTCTGCCCAGACTAAGACAGGTAGAGAAGTTTAAAAAGCAGAGGGTCACCCAATGTGTAACTAAAAAAATATCAGAAGCAAGCCAGTGTTACGCGTCAGAGCACAAGTATCTCCAAAACCCCATGCCAGAAGCACCCCTGAGACACGGAGCATTTGGGGGAGTATCTCCAGTGAAAAGGATGAGGCAAAGGCATGGTCTGGGATGCAGAAGAACTTTAATGAGTCAAAAGAGAAAAATGGGAATGGAGGCCCCACTACAGACAATAGAAGAGGCAGGTGTGGGCCGTGCTGTGCAAGAGACCAACCTAGCCCCATCCTTGTTCAGGAGGTGCTGGAGTTCCTCAGCTGCTCTGGAAGCAACAACCAAACGTTCCTTCCCCAGTGCGGTGCCATCTTGTGGGTCCCTGGGCCCTTCCCCAGGGCCATCGCCAGCAGCTTTAGCAGGGGGGGCACCTCCTGCCGCAGTAGCGGCCGCCCAAGCCGGAGAGGCCCAAGCCGGAGAGGCTGAAGCCCCCGGAGTTGATGGGCACTCCCTCGGAGCTCAGGATGCTGCCAACGGCAGCGGAGGTGGAGGAGCCCACGGCGGTGTTCTGCGGGAAGGAGCTGAGGATGGGGCCGGGCAGGGTCACCACCACGGGGGAGGGCTGGATGGCGACGATGGAGTCCTGGCACTGCCTGACACAGGGCTCGTTGCAGCTGTTGGCCAGCGGGGTCGGGCCGCAGGGCTGGCAGGGCACGCACGGGCTGTAGCAGGACATGTCTGGATGGTCGAGCTTCACCTGGAGACAGGGCAGGGGCAAGCACAGCAGGGACATGGGTCAGGAGCAGAATCTCACATCACCACAAGCAAGGATGAAAGGCGTCCTCTGTAGACAAGAGCTGGGGGCTGTGCAGGGGAGGCACTTGGGCTTCTCCTTTCCCTCCAAAGATCCCTGCCAAGATTGACCAAGCCCAGGGAGATCCCCAACAACCCCAGAGCTCAGGGAACATCTAATCCCATCCAAGCCCCAAGCTCTGTCCATGTCATAGACAAGTCCAGGTCCATGTCACACCTTCTGCCTCCTTCCCTCTACCACAGCAAGAAGTTCCAATGCCCAGCACAAGACAAAGGGGCAGGTATGTCCTCAGAAATGTCAGTGGAGGAGAAGGAGGAGAAAGAGCTTCAGACTCACCTTGTTCTCAAGGAGGTGGAAGCGAGAGCAGTGGATGAGAGAGTGAGGAGAAGTTCCTGCTTTTATACTGCTCCTGCACTGCCCCAGGCCCACAGGCACTGCACACGGGCAGTAATTTTCCAGCAGACTCACCTCCAAAGCAAAACACCCACCTGATGGCACAGGTTGGGGTTGGTTTCCATCAACAATAATGTCCTCATTTCTGACACACCCACCAGGCCACGGAAGCTTCTTTCAAGTACCAGGATGAGAAGCCCAAGAATTTCCTGTGCAGGAGCACATCAGTGCGGGCAGAAGACAATTCCCAAGGGGATCCCCATGGATTTGAGTTCTTCCTCGTTACCTGTGGGTTGTGTTGGGGCTCAGGACAAGGTCCTGTTGTTCCCACTCTGCTCACAGCACCCTGCAGATTGGCTGGGGCTTTGCACCCTGACCAGCCAGAGACACAGGGACCTGGCCGAGTTGCCAAACCTCCTGCAGCCCTGAGCTATGGGAGCAGCAGCAGGAAAGTCCTGCTGAGGGCAGTGGCCATGAGGCCATCCTGGAGCTGTGGACTTGGGTGATGCCCCGTGCTCAGAGCTCATTTTCACAGGGCACGAATGGAGCTGCCCTGGCCGCAGGGGAATTAAGCCCTGTGTGGACAAGGGCTGCACTCCTGCCTTGTCCTCACACCAAAGGCTGACACACGCCAGGCCAGAATTAGAATGTGACTCTCCACGGGTAGGGAGAGTCTATCCCAGGGATCTTGCCTACGGAAGGCATTCCCCTGCCCTCCTGGGATGTATCCCAGCTGCCTCCAGGGCTGCAGGGCAGGGACGTGCACGGCTCCTTGATGTGCTTGGAGAGCTGGTTTCATACTCAGAGGTGTTTCGAGCACTTGTCCTCCCTGAGCATCCCCAGGCACATAGCACTGCGGGGTTCTGCAGCCCTCACTGCTTGGGCAGTTGGAAGAGATTTTCTTGCCTCGCCAGTGGTGCTGGGCTGTGTTCCACACTGAGGAGGCCTCTGGGGCATGGGATGGGAGGAGGGATGCAGCCCTAATGGCCGGAGAAGACGTATCGCCCCAGACTGAGGGATGAGTCCCAGACACGCAGGAGATCTTTTCTACAACCCTTGCTTTCCCTCCATGCCATGTTCTGGAGAGCAATGAAGGCAAATGAAGAGAAGCCTTTAGGCGTTCTGCTGACACTTGCAGTGTGGGCAGGAGCTGGGCTTCTTCCTACAAAGGTATTTGCCAACTGTGGCACTTCGCTGCCCCAAGCCAACACCGCACGTGCCTGTTTGGGACTCCTCAAATACTTGGGGCTTCTCTTGTGCCCCACTGGCATGATTCTACCTGGGATAGGCTTGGGCTTCTCGTCCCGGGACATGAAAGGAGCTGCACGGCAAGTTCACCACATCAGGAATGAGGAAATGAAATGGCTGCGCTGATGGAAACCAACCCCAACCTGTGCCATCAGGTGGGTGTTTTGCTTTGGAGGTGAGTCTGCTGGAAAATTACTGCCCGTGTGCAGTGCCTGTGGGCCTGGGGCAGTGCAGGAGCAGTATAAAAGCAGGAACTTCTCCTCACTCTCTCATCCACTGCTCTCGCTTCCACCTCCTTGAGAACAAGGTGAGTCTGAAGCTCTTTCTCCTCCTTCTCCTCCACTGACATTTCTGAGGACATACCTGCCCCTTTGTCTTGTGCTGGGCATTGGAACTTCTTGCTGTGGTAGAGGGAAGGAGGCAGAAGGTGTGACATGGACCTGGACTTGTCTATGACATGGACAGAGCTTGGGGCTTGGATGGGATTAGATGTTCCCTGAGCTCTGGGGTTGTTGGGGATCTCCCTGGGCTTGGTCAATCTTGGCAGGGATCTTTGGAGGGAAAGGAGAAGCCCAAGTGCCTCCCCTGCACAGCCCCCAGCTCTTGTCTACAGAGGACGCCTTTCATCCTTGCTTGTGGTGATGTGAGATTCTGCTCCTGACCCATGTCCCTGCTGTGCTTGCCCCTGCCCTGTCTCCAGGTGAAGCTCGACCATCCAGACATGTCCTGCTACAGCCCGTGCGTGCCCTGCCAGCCCTGCGGCCCGACCCCGCTGGCCAACAGCTGCAACGAGCCCTGTGTCAGGCAGTGCCAGGACTCCATCGTCGCCATCCAGCCCTCCCCCGTGGTGGTGACCCTGCCCGGCCCCATCCTCAGCTCCTTCCCGCAGAACACCGCCGTGGGCTCCTCCACCTCCGCTGCCGTTGGCAGCATCCTGAGCTCCGAGGGAGTGCCCATCAACTCCGGGGGCTTCAGCCTCTCCGGCTTGGGCCTCTCCGGCTTGGGCGGCCGCTACTGCGGCAGGAGGTGCCCCCCCTGCTAAAGCTGCTGGCGATGGCCCTGGGGAAGGGCCCAGGGACCCACAAGATGGCACCGCACTGGGGAAGGAACGTTTGGTTGTTGCTTCCAGAGCAGCTGAGGAACTCCAGCACCTCCTGAACAAGGATGGGGCTAGGTTGGTCTCTTGCACAGCACGGCCCACACCTGCCTCTTCTATTGTCTGTAGTGGGGCCTCCATTCCCATTTTTCTCTTTTGACTCATTAAAGTTCTTCTGCATCCCAGACCATGCCTTTGCCTCATCCTTTTCACTGGAGATACTCCCCCAAATGCTCCGTGTCTCAGGGGTGCTTCTGGCATGGGGTTTTGGAGATACTTGTGCTCTGACGCGTAACACTGGCTTGCTTCTGATATTTTTTTAGTTACACATTGGGTGACCCTCTGCTTTTTAAACTTCTCTACCTGTCTTAGTCTGGGCAGAATGACCAGATGCTGTTCAGTGAACATCGCTACTCCAATAATGACTTTGGTCTCCCACTAAAGCATTCTGTTCTCCATGCTCAGCAAAATCTCTACCCTTAGCCTGTCCTGGCCAGCCACGTTCACCAACCTCCACACCTTCCTACCTGTCTTCGTGTCCTGAGTCTCTTCCTGGCTCCCGCTCTCCAGAAACATTCCCAGGAAGCCTTGGGCACAACAGGGAAGGAGCAGGGCAAAGGGGATGTTCTCTGCCTGGGGGCCTGTGTGGCAGTCTATGAGCGGAAGGGGAAAGAAGAGAAAACCCAAGTGGTGCAAAGGCAACACCCAGCACCTCACACCAGCAGAGGATGCCCAGGCATGCTCCAAAGAACGACCGCTTTGGAAAGACTGCCTACAATTTTATTGCTGAGCATGATGTTATACAGCATGGCATAGTCCTTTGGTCAGTTCAAGTCAGGTCTCCTGGCAGTGTCCCATCCAGCTACTTGCACACCACTTTCACCCACCATGCGCCAATATCCAAAGCTTAGGCTTGTTATCTGCAATGTTTTAACCACACATTTGAAGCTCGGCACTAAAATGATCAAAGCACGACCTCGACATTAGGTGAGGTATTTTTCTTTGGCTGTGAGTCTGTCTGAGAATTACTGCCTGCTGCAAGTCAAATTGCTCTGAGGGCACCTTGGCTGCAAAGAGTTGTAGTGAACAGCTCAAGGTCCAAGTGGAAACAAGTGACAAGAGGTTTCCTTCAGGGGTCCGTACCTAGAGCAATACTATTTCATCTCTTCATCAGTGATACAGGTAGTGGGGTTGAGTGCACCCGCAGAGAGCTCCTCCGTGATACCAAGCTGAGGGGCAACTGACACTCCTAAGGGAGGGATGGTGTCCAGAGGAACACGGACAAGCTTGAGGAATGGTCCCATGTGAAACTCAGGATACTTGACAAGACCAAGGGCAAGGCCCCTCACCTGCCCTTGAGCGATATTGATACGGACTGGAAGATGAAAGCTTGAGGACTAAGGGACACTGGAGGTTGATAAACAACACAGAAGCCAGCAGCGTGTGCTGGCAGCTCAGAAAGCCAAGCGTGTCCTGGGCTGCATCACAAGAGACGTGGCCAGCACGTTGGGGGAGTGATTCTCTGCTTCTAGTCCTCACTCACTTAGAGGAACACTGAGGCCAGTCGGTGTCCCCAGTAGAAACAAGACATGGACCTGTTAGAGTAGGTCCAGAGAAGAGCTACAAAATTTATCAGATGCCTGCAACTCCTTCAGATGAGGAAAGGCTGAGGGAGCTGGGTGTTTTCATCGTGGAGAAGTCCACGCGGAGATGTTAGTACAGCCTTTCAACATACAGAGGGAACTTAGAAAGAAGTCCAAAGGAGAGTTTGGACGATCCTAACAGGACAAGGAGCAACACTTTTAAACTGATATAGGGGTCGTGAAGGTTGGACATAAGGAAGAAATTTATTATGCTGAGGATGGTGAGACATTGGCAAAGGTTGCCTGGAGAATGATGGGATGCTCCATCACTGAAGCGTTGAACATCAGGTTTGACAGAACTTTGAGTAACATGGTGCAGTGACAGATGTCCCTGCCCACGGTAGGGAGTTTGATGCCGATGATCTTTAAAGATCTCTTCCAACCAAAATCATTCTATGGTTCTATAATTATATGGCTCTACAGTAAGGTGCCCCACTGAAACATTTCTCTCTCTTTGAGAAGGCTGTGGTAAGGACGAGTTTCTCCTGGCCTCGCCTGGGAAGCAAGTGCTCTGTCTTGTCAGTACCACATTCCCTCCAGAATACTTACATGAAAATGTTGAAGTTACTGAGGAACAGGAAATGTGTGCACAGCTGAGTGGATTGAAGGTTCTGACCAATGTGTGGTTAATTGTATCCCAGCCCCAAAAGGCAGACTTTTTTATGAAAGTAGAGGGTCGCTTGATGGATGACTGACCATACTCACTGCCAGCCTGTTCTGACAGTCACTGCAAAACCATCCTCAACAACACCCTCCCAGGACCAGCCCTGAGCAACATCTCTTCCTTGGCCATCTTGGGAGAGCATCTGCAGGGGAAAGGAGGAGACAAAAGCACAAGGTGGGATGCAGCAGAACTTTAATGAGTCAAAACAGGGAAAAGAGGTCGACCCGAGTGGAGACCTCAGCACAGGCAGCAGCTTTAGCAGGGGAGACAACTCCTGCCGCAGTAGCGGCCGCCCAAGCCGGAGAGGCCCAAGCCGGAGAGGCTGAAGCCCCCGGAGTTGATAGGCACTCCCTCGGAGCTCAGGATGCTGCCAACGGCAGCGGAGGTGGAGGAGCCCACGGCGGTGTTCTGCGGGAAGGAGCTGAGGATGGGGCCGGGCAGGGTCACCACCACGGGGGAGGGCTGGATGGCGACGATGGAGTCCTGGCACTGCCTGACACAGGGCTCGTTGCAGCTGTTGGCCAGCGGGGTCGGGCCGCAGGGCTGGCAGGGCACGCACGGGCTGTAGCAGGACATGTCTGGATGGTCGAGCTTCACCTGGAGACAGGGCAGGGGCAAGCACAGCAGGGACATGGGTCAGGAGCAGAATCTCACATCACCACAAGCAAGGATGAAAGGCGTCCTCTGTAGACAAGAGCTGGACGCTGTGCACGGAGGCACTTGGGCTTCTCCTTTCCCTCCAAAGATCCCTGCCAAGATTGACCAAGCCCAGGGAGATCCCCAACAACCCCAGAGCTCAGGAGTCTCCTCAGCCAAGGTCCAGCCATGGCACATCTTCCACCCCATTCCCTCTCCCATGACAAGATGGTCCAAGCCCCTGAATGGGTCAAAGGGGCAGTTATGTGCTGAGAAATCTCAAAGGAGGAGGAGAAGGAGAAGGGGGTAGAGAAAGGGCTTCAGACTCACCTTGTTCTCAAGGAGATGGAGGTGAGAGCAGTGGATGAGAGAGTGAGGAGAAGTTCCTGCTTTTATACTGCTCCTGCACTGCCCCAGGCCCACAGGCACTGCACACGGGCAGTAATTTCCCAGCAGACTCACCTCCAAAGCAAAACACCCACCTGATGGCACAGGTTGGGGTTGGTTTCCATCAGCGCAGCCATTTCATTTCCTCATTCCTGATGTGGTGAACTTGCCGTGCAGCTCCTTTCATGTCCCGGGACGAGAAGCCCAAGGCTATCCCAGGTAGAATCATGCCAGTGGGGCACAAGAGAAGCCCCAAGTATTTGAGGAGTCCCAAACAGGCACGTGCGGTGTTGGCTTGGGGCAGTGAAGTGCCACAGTTGGCAAATACCTTTGTAGGAAGAAGCCCAGCTCCTGCCCACACTGCAAGTGTCAGCAGAACGCCTAAAGGCTTCTCTTCATTTGCCTTCATTGCTCTCCAGAACATGGCATGGAGGGAAAGCAAGGGTTGGAGAAAAGATCTCCTGCGTGTCTGGGACTCATCCCTCAGTCTGGGGCGATACGTCTTCTCCGGCCATTAGGGCTGCATCCCTCATCCCTCCTCCCACCCCATGCCCCAGAGGCCTCCTCAGTGTGGAACACAGCCCAGCACCACTGGCGAGGCAAGAAAATCTCTTCCAACTGCCCAAGCAGTGAGGGCTGCAGAACCCCGCAGTGCTATGTGCCTGGGGATGCTCAGGGAGGACAAGTGCTCGAAACACCTCTGAGTACGAAACCAGCTCTCCAAGCACATCAAGGAGCCGTGCACGTCCCTGCCCTGCAGCCCTGGAGGCAGCTGGGATACATCCCAGGAGGGCAGGGGAATGCCTTCCGTAGGCAAGATCCCTGGGATAGACTCTCCCTACCCGTGGAGAGTCACATTCTAATTCTGGCCTGGCGTGTGTCAGCCTTTGGTGTGAGGACAAGGCAGGAGTGCAGCCCTTGTCCACACAGGGCTCAATTCCCCTGCGGCCAGGGCAGCTCCATTCGTGCCCTGTGAAAATGAGCTCTGAGCACGGGGCATCACCCAAGTCCACAGCTCCAGGATGGCCTCATGGCCACTGCCCTCAGCAGGACTTTCCTGCTGCTGCTCCCATAGCTCAGGGCTGCAGGAGGTTTGGCAACTCGGCCAGGTCCCTGTGTCTCTGGCTGGTCAGGGTGCAAAGCCCCAGCCAATCTGCAGGGTGCTGTGAGCAGAGTGGGAACAACAGGACCTTGTCCTGAGCCCCAACACAACCCACAGGTAACGAGGAAGAACTCAAATCCATGGGGATCCCCTTGGGAATTGTCTTCTGCCCGCACTGATGTGCTCCTGCACAGGAAATTCTTGGGCTTCTCATCCTGGTACTTGAAAGAAGCTTCCGTGGCCTGGTGGGTGTGTCAGAAATGAGGACATTATTGTTGATGGAAACCAACCCCAACCTGTGCCATCAGGTGGGTGTTTTGCTTTGGAGGTGAGTCTGCTGGGAAATTACTGCCCGTGTGCAGTGCCTGTGGGCCTGGGGCAGTGCAGGAGCAGTATAAAAGCAGGAACTTCTCCTCACTCTCTCATCCACTGCTCTCGCTTCCATCTCCTTGAGAACAAGGTGAGTCTGAAGCTCTTTCTCCTCCTTCTCCTCCACTGACATTTCTGAGGACATACCTGCCCCTTTGTCTTGTGCTGGGCATTGGAACTTCTTGCTATGGTAGAGGGAAGGAGGCAGAAGGTGTGACATGGACCTGGACTTGTCTATGACATGGACAGAGCTTGGGGCTTGGATGGGATTAGATGTCCCCTGAGCTCTGGGGTTGTTGGGGATCTCCCTGGGCTTGGTCAATCTTGGCAGGGATCTTCGGAGGGAAAGGAGAAGCCCAAGTGCCTCCCCTGCACAGCCCCCAGCTCTTGTCTACAGAGGACGCCTTTCATCCTTGCTTGTGGTGATGTGAGATTCTGCTCCTGACCCATGTCCCTGCCGTGCTTGCCCCTGCCCTGTCTCCAGGTGAAGCTCGACCATCCAGACATGTCCTGCTACAGCCCGTGCGTGCCCTGCCAGCCCTGCGGCCCGACCCCGCTGGCCAACAGCTGCAACGAGCCCTGTGTCAGGCAGTGCCAGGACTCCATCGTCGCCATCCAGCCCTCCCCCGTGGTGGTGACCCTGCCCGGCCCCATCCTCAGCTCCTTCCCGCAGAACACCGCCGTGGGCTCCTCCACCTCCGCTGCCGTTGGCAGCATCCTGAGCTCCGAGGGAGTGCCCATCAACTCCGGGGGCTTCAGCCTCTCCGGCTTGGGCCTCTCCGGCTTGGGCGGCCGCTACTGCGGCAGGAGGTGCCCCCCCTGCTAAAGCTGCTGGCGATGGCCCTGGGGAAGGGCCCAGGGACCCACAAGATGGCACCGCACTGGGGATGCCGACTCCTTTCTGTCCCTGATGCTCCTTGCACTGTGACCTCTACTCTGATTGACCTCGCTCCCCTTTTTTTGTCTCATTAAACCTCTGAGCAGCCCAGTCTATGCCTTTGTCTTGTCCTTTCCCCTGCAGTTGTTCTCCCAAGATGCCCAGGGAGAGAGATGTTGCTCTTTGGGTTCTGGGACGGGGTGTTGGGGATTATTGTGCAGTTATTGTCCACATGGGTTTGCACTGAGTTTGCTCTGTCATGAATTCTGTGACTCTCTTGTTTCTAAACTTCTCTGCCTATGTGGGGTATAGCAGGATTGAGTGACTGAATGACCCAGTCACTACCATCAGTTTGGTGCAAACACCTCCTCCTTTTCCTTGGGAAGCTCAACATTGTGAAGGAGGCAGTCAGGTGGAGAAAAGATGAGTGTGTTACTGACAAGGCAGCATCAACACCTTGCCAGGGAAGTATGGGGGAACCTGCCCTTTTGCAGCATTGAGATTTTGAGTTGCAGGGTGAGGAGAATCCCAGGCAGGAAATCAGAGCATAACAACAGTAAAGGAACATACTGCCACAGTGTCCTTGGGAAACCAGTCTCCACAGCTGGGCTCCACAGCTCTTGTGGTCTCTGGTCTGGTGCAGAGATGCTTGTGGCAACCTGCTCTTTCCTTCCACAAGGATTCAGGAGAGTTCCTGCACACTGCCTTTCTCCTTGGCCAAGGAGCTGAGTCCCTCCTCCTCATTGCCAGCCCTATCCCCGCCAGTGGGCAGAGGCACAAAGGCCATCCTGGGACGATGGGATCACAGCATACTCAAGTTAGGAAGTACCTCCAGAGGTCATAGGGGGCAACCCCTTGCTCCAACATCAATCAGCCATGAGCATCCAAGCACTGTTACTGCACTACCTCCCCAGGCAACCTTTTCCACTCCTGGACTCTCTTCCTGGTGAAAACCATTTGCCACCGATCGAGTCCGGACCTCTCATCTCTCAGGGTGAGCCCCATGTCTCCAGCTCTACGACCATACACTGCCGTGGTGAGCACTGTTGAGCCTGGATCTGTCCTCTGAGGGACCTCACCACGGCTACTCCCAAGCTGCTCTTAGGTCTCCCACCAAAGCCTTCTCTCTACAATCAGCAAGTCCCAAGCCCTCAGCCACTCCTCCCTGAACACGTGCTCCAGCTCCTTACCATCTTGGACACCCTCTGCTGAACTCACTCCCTTTGGTCAAGGTCTTTCTCCCATTAGATCTTTCTTGTGTTAGAGCCCAGCTGGTGAGTGCTGAGCAGAGTGGGATGAGTCCTATTGGTATTGCCCATGATGCCGATGACAGTCCTTTATGTCCAGAAACGGTTTTTAATGGTGTTACCACAAGAACTGAGCCTGCCTTAGGCTGCTGCTTGTCAGGGTGGAAGCATGTGAGGAGAGCTAGGGCTGGTTGCTGCCAAGCCAGCTGCCATGCAGGGATCTGGCTGGACATGTGGGATCTTACCCAGTTCTGTCCTGCAGCAGTTCAGCTGCTCCCCTTCGTCAGCCACAAGCCTCTGCAGCCTCTGCCTCTGGTGATTGCGCTGCTGTGGAGAGCTCCTGGACCGACCCTTGAGACACTCAGCCTGCACACGCTACCTCTTCCTGACCTGCTCCCGCTCTCCAGAGGCATCCCCAGGAAACCCTGGGCACAGGCAGGGCAAGGAGATGTTCTCTGTCTGTGGACCTGCGTGACAGTCCATGAGGGGAAGGGGAAAAAAGAGAAAACCCAAGTGGTGCAAAGGCAACACCCAGCACCTCACAACAGCAGAGGATGCCCAGGCATGCTCCGAAGAATGGCCGCTTTGGAAAGACTGCCCCGAGCCTTTCAGTTCACAGCCATTGTGTTAACAACCACTACACCTTCATCCCCAAAACACCATCCCAGAATCACACAGAGAAACAGCTCTGTCCTTGGGCATCTTGGGAGAGCATCTGCAGGGGAAAGGAGGAGACAGAGGCATGGGTTGGGATGCAGCAGAACTTTAATGAGTCAAACCAGGGAAACAAGGACACTGTGGGTGGAGATCCTGGTGCAGGGAGCACCAAAGGCAGAAAGGAGTCGGCATCCCCAGTGCGGTGCCATCTTGTGGGTCCCTGGGCCCTTCCCCAGGGCCATCGCCAGCAGCTTTAGCAGGGGGGGCACCTCCTGCCGCAGTAGCGGCCGCCCAAGCCGGAGAGGCCCAAGCCGGAGAGGCTGAAGCCCCCGGAGTTGATGGGCACTCCCTCGGAGCTCAGGATGCTGCCAACGGCAGCGGAGGTGGAGGAGCCCACGGCGGTGTTCTGCGGGAAGGAGCTGAGGATGGGGCCGGGCAGGGTCACCACCACGGGGGAGGGCTGGATGGCGACGATGGAGTCCTGGCACTGCCTGACACAGGGCTCGTTGCAGCTGTTGGCCAGCGGGGTCGGGCCGCAGGGCTGGCAGGGCACGCACGGGCTGTAGCAGGACATGTCTGGATGGTCGAGCTTCACCTGGAGACAGGGCAGGGGCAAGCACGGCAGGGACATGGGTCAGGAGCAGCCTGAAGCCCACCACAAAGGAGCCAAGTAGCAAGATGGAGTCATGAGCTACTGGCTGTGTAAGGAATCCCACTGCCTTCAGCCTCCCCTCAGCCCAAAAGACCCTGCCAAGAGCAACCAAACCCAGCAAGGTCACCTCCCAGACCACTGCTCAGCCAAGACCCAGCCTAACTCCATGCCACAACTTCTACCATTTTTCCTGTCCTGTGACAAGCTGCTTCAACTCCCAGTGTAGGACGAAGGAGCAGGAATATGCTGAGAGATCCCAAAGGAGGAGGAGGAGAAACAGGAGGAAAAGGAGGATGAGAAAGAGTTTCAGACTCACCTTGTTCTCAAGGAGATGAAGGCGAGAGCAGTGGATGAGAGAGCGAGGAGAAGCTCCCCCTTTTATACTGCCCCTGAACCGCCCCAGGCCCACAGGCACTGCACACAGGCAGTAATTTTCCAGCAGACTCACCTCCAAAGCAAAACACCCACCTGATGGCACGGGTTGGGGTTGTTTTCCTTCTGATTTACTCATTTCTGATGTGTTGCTCTGCCATGCAGGTGCTACTGATGTGCCTGCAGATGGCCTTGGTTGGGATCCCAGATATTGCCACAAGAGGGAACAGCTTGGCCAAACAAATGGACACAGGCAGGAGAGGACTGCATTGGTGGGACAGCACGTGCCTGTCCAGAAGGCTGAAAACAACCTCACCACATTTCTCCAGACCCATGCCTCTTACCTGCACGCACACCTCCATCACTTGGAGTACATCTTCCGCTGCTATTGATGTGCTCCTGACAGGAAATATTTGGGCCTGTCATCTTGATACTTGAAAGGATCTTCTGAGACATAATGGTCATTTCAGAAATGAGGAAGTGAAATGGCTGCGTTGATGGAAACCAACCCCAACCCGTGCCATTAGGCGTATGTTTTGCTTTGGAGGTGAGTCTGCTGGAAAATTACTGCCCGTGTGCAGTGCCTGTGGGCCTGGGGCAGTGCAGGAGCAGTATAAAAGCAGGAACTTCTCCTCACTCTCTCATCCACTGCTCTCGCCTCCACCTCCTTGAGAACAAGGTGAGTCTGAAGCCTTTTCTCCTTCCTTATCCTTCCTTTACCTCTTCAGCTTTTCTCAGCATACACCTGCCTTTTGTCCTACGCCGGGTCAAGGGGCTACTAATAATGAGAGAGGGAAGGGAGCAGAAGGTGTATCATGCAGGTAGGCTTTGGCTGGCTGAAGTGAGCGATGGCTACACTGGGAGCTCCCTGCACTTTGCTGTTCTTGATGGAGCGTACCTTGGCTGAGAGGAATCTGAAATCCATGGGTGTCCCTACACCACCTCCAGCTCTTGTCTCAACCTTGGCTTGCCTTGGGCTTCAGGCTGCTCCTGACCCATGTCCCTGCCGTGCTTGCCCCTGCCCTGTCTCCAGGTGAAGCTCGACCATCCAGACATGTCCTGCTACAGCCCGTGCGTGCCCTGCCAGCCCTGCGGCCCGACCCCGCTGGCCAACAGCTGCAACGAGCCCTGTGTCAGGCAGTGCCAGGACTCCATCGTCGCCATCCAGCCCTCCCCCGTGGTGGTGACCCTGCCCGGCCCCATCCTCAGCTCCTTCCCGCAGAACACCGCCGTGGGCTCCTCCACCTCCGCTGCCGTTGGCAGCATCCTGAGCTCCGAGGGAGTGCCCATCAACTCCGGGGGCTTCAGCCTCTCCGGCTTGGGCCTCTCCGGCTTGGGCGGCCGCTACTGCGGCAGGAGGTGCCCCCCCTGCTAAAGCTGCTGGCGATGGCCCTGGGGAAGGGCCCAGGGACCCACAAGATGGCACCGCACTGGGGATGCCGACTCCTTTCTGCCTTTGGTGCTCCCTGCACCAGGATCTCCACCCACAGTGTCCTTGTTTCCCTGTTCTGACTCATTAAAGTTCTGCTGCATCCCAACCCATGCCTCTGTCTCCTCCTTTCCCCTGCAGATGCTCTCCCAAGATGCCCAAGGACAGAGCTGTTGCTCAGGGGTGGTTCTGGGAGGGGATAATTGTGATTTGTAATAGCATTGTGCAGGATCTACCTGGATGGAGTTGGCCCCATATTAGCCCTCCTACTTGTTCTTTCTAGTTGTACCTGGTATGATACTAATAACACAGAACTGTTTCGGGTTTTGCTGAGCGGTGCTTGCACAGCACCTATGCTGTTTCTCCAACTCCCTCTCCAAATGATTCTAGGCTGGAGTGGGGAAGAGGCTGGGGAGGGACAAAGGCAGGACTGATGCGCCAGACTGAGCAAAGGGATTTTCCATACCATATGACATCATGGTTAGCAATAAATGGTAGGAGGAAGGAGGAGGTTTGGGCCAGGGGAGCATTCACAGAATGGTTGAGGCTGAAAGGAACCACCAGAGGCCACCTGCTCCAACCTCCTTGTCTCTAAGCAAGCCTCCTAAACCAAAGGAAAGACTTCCTCTCTCCAGACCTTCTCTCTGGTCTTCTGGCTCAGGGATTCCTGGGGGCTGCCTTTGATGCTGAAGACTGAAGAAAAGGCAGCGTTCAGTATCTCTGCCTTCTTTGTGTCCTCTGTCACCAGGGTCCCTGCTCCAGTCCGTAGTGGGCCCACATTTTCCTCCTATTATTGATCTGTTTGAAGAAGCCCTTCCTGTTGTTCATATCCTCAGCTACATAGAATTCCAAATGGGCCTTGGCTTTCCCCATCGCATTTCTGCGTACTCTGACAACATTCAAAGTGGCCTGTCCCTGCTTCCACCTCCTCTGTATCTCCTGCTTGGACTTCAGCTCCTGATTACGGATTTTGTCTTCTGAAGCAACCAGTAATTGCCCTGGCATTGATGCCCCAGCTGTGCTGGAGGAGAACATGAGGGAATACAGCTCCCTCTCCCCATCCAAGACGGATGTGGCTCATTCTGTTGTGCGGGTTCCTGAGGTCCTTGTTCACTCTTTGGTGAGGTTCTTACAAATAGTAATGAACCGTTGGTTTAATGTGGGTTTGTGGAAACTGCTGTCATGCTGGCTTAAGAGGTGACAACTTCTGGCTGTGGTGACAGTGAAATGTGCCCTGAGGTGGCCAGTCCCTGGCTGGCTGCTGCTTGAAAACCAGCTGCTTTTAGCACTGTATTGGCATTGCTTGTACTTGACCTGTGTCTATCGAGCCACAGCTCGTTAGCATCAGAGGGCCATGATTACAACAGGGACCCAAACGACCTCTGGAGATGTCACGATTCAGCCAGGGACCCGAACTACATCTAAGAACACGGTAGCTGAGGCAGAGACCCAAACCACAGGTGAGGACACCACGGCTGGGACAGGGACCCAAACACTACCTGCAGTAATTGTTCTGGTAATGGAAAAGAAATAGTGAACAACGAAGTGAATGGGTCCTTCTCTTTGATTAGTAAAGAAGTGAGGAGGGAAGTGTGTGATGAGGAAGGCAGCCCTTCAGCAAAGGGTGGGAGGATGAAGTGAGACAAATAACTGAAGAGACAGAAAGTACAGAGTCGAATCGTAGAAAGGTTTGAGGAAGAAGCTCGTCCAGTTCCAACTCCTTGGCACGGGCAGGGACACCCTCCACTAGAGCAGGTTGCTCCAAGCCCCTGTGTCCAAACTGGATTTGGTTGCACCCAGTCCTTGACCTCAAGAGAGCTTCAAGACATGTGGAACCATTACAGACACCAGCCTGGTGAGCAGGTTACTGCATGGCAACTCTGATGGTTAGAGATTGGGGCCAACAGCCAGGAACTGGGAGGTAAGGAAGCCAAACAGCTGGGATCCCTCAACAGGGACCCAGGAATTGACAATGGACTTGGAAAAGAAGCTGTGAATTGCAGTCTCTGGAGGTGTGTCTTGTCAAGTGTGAGGGCAAGATATCTGTTCAAGATCTTGTGATTTAGTAAGGAAGGTGAACCAAGGCTTAGAGAGGCATAAAGTGCCTGAGAGGATTAGTTGTGATGGAAGTCATCTGATGACAAGGAGGTCTCCTAAGGACTGGAGAATGCCCTGTGCACAAGGGCCATGTGAAAAGGGTGGTCCAGAATGAACCAGTGTTGTATTCTAACAGCTTGGCAGCAATGAATTGCCTGGATTTGGATACCCCAGTGGTGAAGAGAGCATCTTCCTGTCTGAAATTCTGAAGACAATGCCTCTCCCTCCTCTCAGTGTAGTTGCAGTTTGGTTACCCCTTCATATGGGGCAAAACAAAAGAAGGGATTGAGAAAGGCCAAGGGATAATTCTGATTCTTCTGCAAGGCATCTTTGCCATGAAATCAAGCAAGGTCAAAACTGCACAGGAAATGCATTTCTTGGGATCTTGGCATCTGCCTGAAAAAGGATGACACAAAGTCACAGGTTGGGATGCAGCAGAACTTTAATGAGTCAAACCAGGGAAACAAGGACACTGTGGGTGGAGATCCTGGTGCAGGGAGCACCAAAGGCAGAAAGGAGTCGGCATCCCCAGTGCGGTGCCATCTTGTGGGTCCCTGGGCCCTTCCCCAGGGCCATCGCCAGCAGCTTTAGCAGGGGGGGCACCTCCTGCCGCAGTAGCGACCGCCCAAGCCGGAGAGGCCCAAGCCGGAGAGGCTGAAGCCCCCGGAGTTGATGGGCACTCCCTCAGAGCTCAGGATGCTGCCAACGGCAGCGGAGGTGGAGGAGCCCACGGCGGTGTTCTGCGGGAAGGAGCTGAGGATGGGGCCGGGCAGGGTCACCACCACGGGGGAGGGCTGGATGGCGACGATGGAGTCCTGGCACTGCCTGACACAGGGCTCGTTGCAGCTGTTGGCCAGCGGGGTCGGGCCGCAGGGCTGGCAGGGCACGCACGGGCTGTAGCAGGACATGTCTGGATGGTCGAGCTTCACCTGGAGACAGGGCAGGGGCAAGCACAGCAGGGACACGGGTCAGGAGCAGAATCTCACATCACCACTATGAGGGATCCCAGGCATGATGCTGGGTTGGAGCATTAATGGTGTTCATAGGAGGAAAGAAAGGAAGATAAAGAGCTTCAGACTCACCTGATCCTTCAGGATAGAGAGGTGAGAGAAGTGGATGTAAGACTGGGTATTTGCACTGGCTTTTATAGTGCTCCAGCACCGCCCCAGGCATGTAGTCATGCTCTATACAGGCAGTAATTTTCCAGCAGTCTCTAATTGAAGACATTCAAGTAAAGGATCAGTCAAGCCCAGGATCTTTTGCTGTCCAGAGTTCAGTGCTTTCATACTGTGATTTATTCCATGGCCATTTGCCTTTGAGTGTTCTTTCAAGTTCTGAGTCGAGAAACCCAAGGCTTTTCAGGTCAGGAATGCATCATTATGGGCTGAAGACCTGACCCATTTTCTGGATATAGATACAGTGGATTTGTTAATCACCCTGTTGAAAATAAGGGGTCTGGCATTTCTCAATGATCACTGGTGAGTGGGCTCCACCGCTTGTTTTGAACCTCCTCCTCCTGATGATCTTGCTTTTGGGACAAATCTGCCATTTCCACTCTCTGACCAACTTTTTGGTGTCTCCAGTCAATGCCTTCAGCATATTAGGGTTATTTCTCTGTTCAGTCTATGTACAAACAACATCTGTGTAGCTTCACTTATACGTCTGCACGCTTGTATGTCTTCTCATTTGTCTGTATTCATTTTTGTGGCAAAAGAATCAGTTTTCCCTAAAATCTGTGTACATATGCATGTTTAAGTGTGCACAAGCACACAGGTGTGCATGAGCACATGCCTGTGTCTCCCTGTGTACATGTCTTCTTCATGAGGAGATGTCCTGGTCATGCCAGGGGCACTCTCCATTCTTCTGTACATGCACACCACAGAGCAGTAGGTTCCACAGGCCAAAAGAAGGCAAGTGGCAGCTGAGGAGCAACGGCATGGACCTGGTGGAGACCTGGCCTGGATGCTAGTACTGAGACCCTGTCTCCTGAGCATTCCTTTTCATGTTCCTTCAAAACTCTCACCCTGCTACAGCAGATCTCAGAGCCTCACAAGGACAGTTTCACATCAACTTGGAAACACAATTTAAATAAGTGTACCAACATTCAAAGTGGCTTAGCATGACTGTCAGTCACCACTCCCTGCTTCTCCAGGCCAGGATACATCTTCTCCTCCCGGTGTTAAGGAGTTCAAAGCAACAGGGTTAGCTTTCTGTGCAGGGAGAAAAGCCAGAAAATCCTGCCCACCTCATGAAGGGATCCTCCTGAGTGAACCTGCTTCTTTTGCAGTATTAACAGTGTTTGGGAAGGGACACAGGCTCCTCATGTTCCAGTCAAAGCCATGGCCACCGCTGCAGCTAAGTGACCTGACACTGTTGGGCAGAGACCTTGAGTCCCTACCAAACATGAGGACAGATGATCTGGTGTCCCTGTGCTTTAGAGGAAGGACAGTTGGTCCACGCTGCAAAGGGAGAGCCGAGCAGCTGACAACTCATTTGGTCTTCAATCACACAGAGTGTCCCACACTGAAGTCCTATTCTGCTGGGAACTGCCGGGAAGGGAAGGATTGTCTGATTCATGACCACACTCTCCAAATGCTGCTGCTACCCCTATGAGGAGTGTCAGAACGAGAACTCTTTCCCTCGGAGACTGTTGTCAGTGAAAGAAAAGGCACTGCAGAAGAGGGGAAGAGTTCTCTCTATTGAAAACTGCTTCTGCAAGAAACTTTGCATTTCACTTTGGGCTGTTCCTCTCTAACTTGCTTCCTCTCTTCCAGCCAGGCTTTTCAACCTCTCTAATCACTGCACAGTGGTGCTTCCTAAGAGGAATAGAATGTGCAAAAGCAGAGACAAATTCTCTGCCTGTGACTGCATCCTCTCTATTCCTCCATGGCCCCTCAGCACCTCTGGCCACGTTTCTGCACACACCTTGACACAGTTAAGAAGCATTGGCTCTGGGATGCTAAGAGGATCCAAGACGCAGGTTCTCACTCTGCTGATTCCATACCCAAGACATTTTAGCCAGTCCCTGAGTTATGGAAGTGGGAATTCTGTGATTTCTGGGTGCTACAGCCACTTAGATGTGCAGGCTGGGTTGCACACCTAGATGAGAGAAGGCCAAGAAAGGGGGGAAATTTCTCATCAAACTAGGCAATATAAGGAGAAAGAGGGCTGAAACCAGAAGCATGGCCCACCAGCCTGAGGAGTGAGCTTTCAGTCTGAACTGACTGTCAGAGTGAGCTGGGGTAGAGGGAGAGAGAAGGACAGAGCAAGTCCTTCTGCATGGGAACTTGTTTGCACAGATGGGGACTGCAACACCTGGAGTACCGGTGACTCTTCCTCAAAAGAGTTACAAGAGAGCCCACCAAGGAACCCCAAGCTGGGGTCCCCTGGCTGCATGGAATGTCTTCAGCACTTGAGTGCTGTCGCCAGCACTGCTGCATTCCTGCCCTGGAAGTGCTTGACCCTCTCATTCCAGCATTTGGTAGGAGCGTCTCTGGCACAAAGGGCATGTCAGAAATGAGGAAATAAAGAGGAGTCAAAGAAGGAAACCAAATTACAAGGTGTGTGATTAGGAAGAATACTTTCCATGAAAGATGAGTCTGTTGGAAAATTACTGCCTGCGCAGAGGCAGCCTCAGGGCCGGGGGCGGTGCAAAAATGGTATAAAAGTAACCCCAAAGCCTTGTTCTCTCATCCACTTCTCTGGCACTGCTCTCCTTGGGACCCAGGTGAGTCTACAGCCCTTTCTGCTTCTCATCCTTCCACAGGCTGAGGTCTCAGACCAACAGACATGTCAGCAGATGCCTGTTCCATCATGCCACAGCAGGACTTGGAGGTCCTTTCCATAGAAGAAGGAAGGAGGAAGAAGGTCTAGCACAGAGAAGGCTGGGTCTTGGCTGATGTGCATTCTGAGCTATGTGCTAGGTGGTATCCCTCTGGGCTTGGCCAGTCTTGATGGGGCACTTTTGAGCTGAGGGGAAGTTGAAGTCTGTGGGTGTCCCTACAAAACCTCCAGCTCTTGTCTCAACATTGGCTTGCCTTGAATTCCTTGTGGTGATGTGAGATTCTGCTCCTGACCCATGTCCCTGCTGTGCTTGCCCCTGCCCTGTCTCCAGGTGAAGCTCCAGCATCCAGACATGTCCTGCTACAGCCCATGCGTGCCCTGCCAGCCCTGCGGCCCGACCCCGCTGGCCAACAGCTGCAACGAGCCCTGTGTCAGGCAGTGCCAGGACTCCATCGTACAGGGAGCACAGGCCTAACATTCGTGCTCTACTCACTCTGCTGCAAGACAGCCAAGAGTTGGCACGGCAGAGGTTGGAATGACTTTTAAGTGAGAAAACGAGGAGCAACAGCAATGCAGGTGGCACCGTTGCAAAGCTGCCTGTCTGCAGAAGAGGCACAGCACCAGTTTTCTGTCCTGGCTCTTCGGCTGTGGGAGCAGAGGCCAAACATTCATGCTCTACTCACTCTGCTTCTGGACAGCCGAGAGCAGGTGCCGCCAAGGTTGGATTCAAACTTACTCTGATGAGAGCTGAACCCTGAATGAGGTCCCTCAGCAAAGGCTGTGCCTCATATACCCCAGGCCCCACCCACAACCCCTCCCTCAATGGCCTAGGACAGGGGAGGGGCAAACCACCAGCGGGGCTAACAGCAGCTTGATAACCCACAGCTGAGTCTTTCCTATCTGGGTCTGGCTCCCAGTCTGCTTCCTGACTTTAATTTTCTGGCTCTCCTTCTCTGGCTCAGATTCACATTCAGAACTCACAGACCACACATGCTCACTCCCACCAAGACTGCCTCAGACTCACACACATGTTCAGACCACACAGACACTGTGGCTGAGACACATGGTACCCCACTAGGGCTATCAGGTCTACCCCCACAAGGGCTATGCCTGCACTAAAGCTATCAAGTCTACCACACCAGAGCTCTAGCCTGAATATGGCTATCAGCTCTACTCGCACTAGGGCTATCAGATCTACCCCTACTTGGGCTAAGGTCCACCCGGTCTAGGACTATCGGAACTACCCGTTTAATAATCTAACCTGTTTTAAGCTGGTTTTTGCTATTTCTAAACACTTTTTGGCCATTTCTTACCCAGCTTTGCCCACTTCTAACCCATTCTAAGCCATCTTTGGCCATTTCTATCCCAGTTTTAGAAATATTTTAACATTTTTAATCCAGTTTTGCCATTTTCTAACCTGTCAAGCCGTTTTTGGCCATTTCTAGCTCAGCTTTGCCCATTTCTAACCTGTTTTAAGCCAATTTTGGTCATTTCTAACCTGTTTTCCCATTTCTGAGTCAGTATTAGCCATTTTTGGCACTACCTCTCAAGGACATGCTCACCTTGCCCCCCCCCCAGCACTACCAACCAGTCGCTGCCCTCCTCTCCACCGCCCATTCTCCCCTTATAAGTGAAAAAGAGACATGGCTTCATTCATTGACTGTCCCTTGGGCGCATTTATTGGCTGCTGTCACATGACATCATGGGCTGGGTGGGTGGAGCTGCTGCAGGGCCCACCTCTTCTGCTCAACCGCCTCCTGTAGCCTCCCATAGGCTGAGGCCAGCTCCTCCAGCCCCACCCCCAGCTCCTGATAGGCTGACAGCGCTGCTTGCAGCTCCTGGCCCCGCCTCTCTGCATCCTCCACAGCCAATGAGACGCTGTGCCTGCAGTAATGTCGTGATGGTGTCATAAAGGGAGCGGGGTCATTGATAAAGGGGAAGGGAGCATATGGCACTCACTTGATGTATTGATGGGCAGCTACAGTGAGGGGGGGGTAGGAGGCAAGGAGCAGCCCCAGCTCCTCCAGCCTGCAGAGGGGGCAATGGGGTAACAGAGGGGACACCCCCAAATCCCACCTTAAGCCCTTTAGAAGCCCCCCAACCTCACCAATCCCCCCCCCAAGTCCCATTATAAACCCCCCCTTAGAGCCCCATATCCCCCCTGCAGCACGCACAGTAACCCACTGCCTGTAACCCCCATAGTCCCCATAGATACCCATAGAACCCCATATACCGTGTCTTGAGCAGCAGCGCCACCCCTTTGGCCTCCAGGTAGAGCCCATGCTGCTGGTCCAGCTCCTGCAAGGCTTCAGCACAGCCCGCACCAGACAAAGCCCTCAGCAAGGCCCAGCACCGGCCCAGCACCTGCCCCATAGAGCCCCACTGACCATCCCATAGAGCCCATTGAGCCCCCATAGACACCCCAAACCCCATTTAAACCCTCAGACCCCATTGAACCCTATAGACCACATTTAAACCACCATAAACCCATTTAGCCCCCCAGAGACCCCCTCCAAACCCTCTTTAACCCCTAGTAGACCCCCCAAGCCCCATTTAACTGCCCACAGACCCCATTTAAGCCCCCATTGATGCCATTTAACCCCTTAGATCCCCAAACTCTATTTAAACCCTCATAGAGCCTATTGAGCCCTCAACAGACCCCATTTAACCTCCCCATAGACCACTCAAACCTCATTTGAGCCCCTCATAGACCCCTCCAAACCCCTTTAACTCCCCATTGAACTTCTCACAGATCTCCCCAAACCCCACTTAACCCCCCATAGACCCCATTTAACCCCCACAGACCCCTCCAAACCCTCCTTCACCCCCACAGACCCCAGCGAACTTCTCATAGACCCCTCAAACCCCACTTAACCCTCTATAGATCCCATTTAACCCCCATCAACCTAATTTAAAACCTCCCAAACCCCACAGACCTCATTTAACCTCAATTACCCTCACTACCCCCCATAGACCCCATTTACCCCCATTATAGATCCCACAGAACCCCTCTATTCCCCCCCTCCTCTTCCACCTCTTGGTAGCGCCTGCGCTGGCTCCGCAGCGCCCCCTGCAGGTGCTGG
The DNA here is from genome assembly GCF_963264785.1 of Psittacula echo. NCBI lineage: Eukaryota > Metazoa > Chordata > Aves > Psittaciformes > Psittacidae > Psittacula > Psittacula echo. The sequence continues at coordinate 2,866,758 of NC_137748.1, forward strand.
CGTCGCCACCGGGCGCGCTGCAGCCGCTGCGCCTCCTCCCGCAGGGCCGCACCAAGGCGCAGCACCGCAGGGGGGGGATCCCCCTCCTCAGCCAACAGTGGCGCTGCCTCCGCCAATGGCAGCTCCGGGGCAGCCTCCCCCGCGTGGTAAATGGAGAGGTCCAGGACCTTCGCGGCCAGACGGAGCTCCAGGAGACGGAGCAGCGGTGCAGGGGGTGGCTGCAGACAGAATGGGGGCCATGGGGGGCAATGAGGTGAAATTGGGGGGGTAAACGGGGTTTTGGGGTGATTTGGGACAGCTTTGGGGCATTATGGCCTCTCACCTCCATTGGAGGCAGTGCCTGGGCCATGCTCTGCACCCCACAGCGCAGCTCCAGTTCCCGGCGGGTCTGCAAATCACCCAAATTACCCCAAAATCAGCCCAAAGCCCCCTAATCCACCCCAATTCACCTCAAAACCACCTTTAGGCACCCCCCATGTGTATGTGGGTCCCCCCCATATCCCCTATTGCCCCCCATGTGTGGATCACCCCATGGCTCACGGGGGGCTCGATCCCGTGCGGGTCCTGCAGCAGCTCCTGCAGCGCTCTCCAGAGCCCGTCCCAGTGCAGCCACATCCTTCTGTGCAGCGCCAACGCCGCCTTCGCCTGCAGGGGGAGCTCCGGCACCCAAAACACCCCAAAACAGCCCCAAAATACCCCCAAACCCCAAAATATCCCCAAAATAGCCCAAAAGAGTCCAAAGTTGGACCAAAATGGCCTAAAATAGCCCAAAATTGGACCCAAATAGACGAAAATGGCCCCAAATAGCCCTAAATTAGACAAAAATGGCCCAAAATAGATCAAGAGTACAAAAAACCCCACATCACCCCAAAACCATCCCAAAACTGCTCTCAACTCCCCCTTAATCACCCCAAAAGCCCCCAAATAACCTAAATCACGCCAAAATTACCCTAAATGACCCCAAACTGACAAAAGCTCCCGCTAAAGCACCCCAAAATCCCCCTAAATCACTCTAAACCCCCCCAACCCCCCCCCAAATCCCCCTAGAACACCTCAATGTGCTTTGTGTTTTATGAGGTAAAACCCAAAATGACCCTAAATCACCCCAAATCACCCTAAATGACCCAAAATCACCCAAAATGACCCTAAATCACTCCAATATCTCCCCAAAACCCACTGAAACCCTCCCTTAACTCCCCCAAATCCCCCTTAAATCACCCCCAAATCACCCAAAATGACCCAAAATACCCCAAACTGCCCCAACCTGACACACACACCCCCCACCCCCCGTTACCTGCCGCAGCTCGCCCCGCAGGCCCGCAGTGAGGCCGTCCGGCCCCAGGGCCACACTCAGCCCCTGCAGCAGCTGGGCCAAACCAAGTCCCTCGGCGCGGGAAGAGAGCCCAAAGAGGGGCAGGTGGGGCTCCTCCTCCTCTATTGGGGGGCGTTAAGTAATTAATGCCCTCATTAACGCTTATTAATGGCTCTTAATGGGTATTAATAGCACGCAGGGTACCTGGCAGCAGCTCAGCAGGGTCCAGCGCCATCAGGAGCCCCCTGTGTGCCGGTATAGGGGGGGACTAGCACCTATGTGCCGGGTGGCCCTCCCCATTGGGGAGTGGGACAGCCCAGGGGTACCTCAAAAGATCTATTGGGACCTATGGACCCCCCACAAAGGGTCTATTCCCATTACAGACACCATAGACCCTCTTTAACCCCCTATAGACCCGCCCAAACCCCACTGAACCCCCCATAGCCCCCCCACATCCCATTTTACCCCCCATATACCCCGTTTAGCCCCTCATAGACCCCATTTACCCCCCACAGACCCCATTTAACCCCCTATAGATCTCCCCAGACCCCCTTTAACCCCTCATAGACCCCCTTTAACCCCCTATAGGTCCCCCCAGACCCCCTTTAACCCTCCATAAAGGGTCTATGGGGGGGGGGGTTAAAGGGTGGCTATGGGGGTAACCATAACCTATAATCCCCCATAGACCACATTTAAACCCCCAGACCCCCAAACCCCTTTTAACACCCCACAGACCCCCTTTACATCCCACAGACCCCATTTAACCCCCTCCAGACCCCCCAAACCCCCTTAACCCCCTACAGGTACCCCCAAACCCCTTCTGACCTCCACAGATCTCACATAGACACCATTTAACCCCCCGCAGACCCCATGCACTACTCCCTAAACCCCATTTACCCCCAGAGACCCTAATGAAGCCCCCACAGAGAACCCCATGGCCCAAATTTGCCCCCCATTGAACCCCCTTTAAGCCCCGCTCCGCTCCTCACCGCCGCGCTCCCGCTCGCGCTAAGCCCCACCCCTGCCTCCCCTCTCCACCAATCCCAGCGCGGCCCCTTTAACCAATCAGCACCCGCTTCCCCGAGGGCGAATCGCGCCGTGCGTCACGTACGTGCTCCCCGTGCCGTCCCGTCCCCACCCCCCCGACGCTGTTCACCCTGGAGCCGAATGACGCCTTTAGCAACGACCACGCGTTGGGCACCAACACTGTTTTCAGCCCACAAACGGACATTTTTAGTCCCAAAATGACAGGGTTTAGCTCCAAAACGGCCGTTTTCAGCCCAAAACAGACAGTTTTGGCTCACAAACAGCCATTTTTTGGCCCAAAATGCCCGGTGTTAGCAGTTTTCAGCCCACAAATGTCCGGTTTTGGCCCCAAAATGGCCGGGTTTGCCCGTTTTCACCCCCCAACCACCCATTTTGTGCCGTTCCTTCACTCCTTGCTGTCCCATTCGGCCCATAGCACTCCTTCAGCTTGGTCACGTTGTCACAGGAGACGCGGCACCAGCCATCGGCCCCACATTATTGGGTTCCTAACCCCATAACCATCAACCCCATGATGTCCACCACCCCCTAACCTTAACCATGAGCCCCATAACTCCAACCCCACGATTTCCATCACCCCATAACCATAAGCCCCATCTCTATATAGATTCAATACCCAAGTCCTCCACCACCCCATAACCACCACCCACATGATGTCCATCACCCCCTAACCATGCCCATGAGCCCCATAATTCCAACCGCATTGTCTCCATTACCTCCAACAATAACCCCCAGCCCCATACACCTCAATACTCAAGTTCTTAACCCCATAACCATGAACCTCACCCCATAACCATCAACCCCATGATGTCTACCACCTCCCAACCTTGACCATGAGCCCTGTAACTCCAACCCCATGATGTTCGTCACCCCCTAACCATAACCCCCAGTGCTATATGCTTCAATACCCAAGTCTTTGACCCCACAACCACCAACCCCCAACAACCCGCACTCACCGGGCCTCCTCTTGTCCCAGACGCAGATCATGTTGCTCATGCTGAGCCCCATGCCCTTGTAGTGGTACACCATGCTAGCCAGCAGCTTGGTGGTGGTGGCCACCAACGCGTGCTGCCAGTGCCACAGGCATTACATGTGGTACTGCCGTGCCAGCCCCTGCTGCCAGAAGGCGCAGTCGGTGACACCACTTGGCGGGTGTCCAGCACCCGTACGCTTACCTCCAGCACCTTCTGCACTGACTGCAACGCCATATAAGAGCCGGCCATGGCGCAGGAGTCAACCACATGCACCACGCCGTGGGGCAGCTGTGGAGGAATGAGGACAGTGGGGTTAGATGGGGGGATATGGGGGTCGGGAGTCCCAACATGGGGGTCTAGAGGGGATTAGGGAGGATACGGGGGTCTGGAGTCCCTAAATGGGGGTCTATGGTGGTCTGGAAACCCTTTATAGGGGTCTGTGAGGAAATATGGGAGGATATGGGGATCTGGAGTCCCTACATGAGGTTCTATAGTGGTCTGGAGACCCTTTATGGGGTTCTACAGGGGGATATGGGGTGTCTATCAGGGAATTAGGGGGCATATGGGGGTCTGGAGTTCCTACATGGGGTTCTAAGGGGGAATGTGGGGGGATATCAGGGGATATGGGGTTCTATGGGGGTTTATGGGGGGTATACGGAGGTATGGAGTCTCATTATGAGGTTCTTTGGGAGGATATGGGGGTCTGTAGTCCATTACAAGGGGTTCTAGGGAGAAATGTGTGAGGATATGGGGGGGATATGGGGGGATATAGGGTGCCTATGGGGGGATATGGAGGTCTGGAGTCCCTAAATGGGGTTCTGTGATGTCTGGGGGAGGGGGATATGGGGTGTTTATGGGGGGATATGGAGGGTCTATGGGGGGATTTGGGAGTCTGAAGACCCATTATGGGGTTCTATGGGGACCTATGGGGGGATATGGGGGAATATGGGAGGATATGGGGTGTCTATGGGGGTCTATGCGGAGGTTATTGGGTAAGAAGGGGGGCTTACGGGGATCTACAGAGGATTATGGGGATCTATGGGGTGTCTATGGTGGGTTATGGAGGTCTCTACGGTCTCTATGTGTCCCAGCCCCCCCCCCCCCCATGGCTCTCTATAGGTCTCAGCTCCCCCAAAATAGCTCTTTATGGACCTCTATGTGGTCTCTATGTCCATGCCCCCCCCCATTTTGCCCCTATGGAGTTTCTATGGGGTCCCTATGGGTCCCAGCACCCCCAATGTCTCTCTAAGGGTCCCTATGTGTCTCTATGACTCCCCCCTAGTATCCGTACCTTGAAGGCCAGGGTGGTGGTGCTGTGCAGGAGGTGGATGCCAGGTCCTGGCAGCAGCGGCGGCAGCAGCTTCCGGAGAAGGGGGCGGCGATGCCGTGGGGGAGCGCCCGGCCGCGTCCCGGGGCGCTACGAGCCCCGGGAGGAAGGAACGGGAAGGGAGCGGGGCCCCAGCCCGCACCACGCCCGCCAGCCCCATCTTGGAGCGCAAAATGAAGCCGGCGGAGGCGCGGCCGTTACCACGGCAACGGGGCCGCCTTAATAGGTGAGGTCATGACTCGGTGTGTAAAGAGGGGCTGGGCTAAGTATGGAGAAGACGCCGGGGCTTAGCGGAAGGGGGGCCATTTGTGGACATGAGAGGCGGGGCTTAGAAAAAGGCTGCCACACATGGAGGTGGAAGCAGGGCTTAGCGGAGGGGAGGAATTATGGAGATGAGGGTCGGGGCCTAGCAGAAGGGAGGCCACATATGGAGATAAAGGGAGGGGCTTAGTGGAAGGGGGTTATATATGGAGATGAGGGTAGGGGTTTAGGGAAATGAATATCATATATGGAGATAAGGGCGGGGCTTGGGTGAAGGAGGCGTGCCCTATGGCCAGGGGCTGTGTGGGCCGTGGAGGTTTGGGTAGAAACCTGCCAGATTTGGGGTCCTTTCACCTATGCTGGAGCCAGAGGGGGTGCTCCCCTCCCTGTAGGCGCTGCCCAGGTGCCACAGAGGGGTGCTGCGGGGTGGGGGGGGCTCCCGTGGGGCTGAGCGGCTGTGGGGGGAAGGGGTTAGAATGGGGGTAGAGTGGGGTTATTATGGGATATAATGGGGTTATAATGGGATACAATGGGGTATATTAGGGGTTATAATGGGGTATAATAGGTCTGTGCTGTTGTTACCTGACCACCTGGGAGCTGAGCTGCCGCCGGGGCTGTGGGGTCACTGCTGGTGCAGGCAGGGTTAGGGGTCAGGGTAACCCCCAGGTTAAGGGGGTGCTGGGGGGGGTCTTACCCGTGTGTGCCGGGGATGTGACCCCCACAGGCCGGGGAGTGCTGCTCCTGTGTGGGGCGCAGGGGGGTTATGAGCGGCAATGAGGTGCCCTACAGCCCCCCATAGACTCCCATAGGGAGGGGGTCACCTGCTGCCCCCTCGCCAGCCGGGGGAGAGCTGTGAGGAGAGGAAAGGGATTAATGCATAAGGGAGGGGGATACGGGGGTATATAGGGGCTATATGGGGGTGCATAGGGGGTATATCAGGGGGTTATGGGGTCACCTGAGCTCGACGCAGCTCTGTGTTCTCCCGGCGCAGTGACTCAAGCTCCCTGTGGGGGGGAAATAGGGGGTGAGAGCCCCATAGATGTAGGGCAGACCCACAGCAAAAGGGCAACACTATAGGGGAGTCAATGGGGGGAGGACCCCACCAAGATGGCGGCTATCCGTTGGTGTCAATGGTGCCTTAACCTCACCAACATGGCCGCCCCCAGGAGCCCCATTCAAGATGACGCCTATTCATTGGCGTCAGTGGCACCTCACCAATAATGCCGCCCCCAGATTCCCACTCCCAACATGGCAAAGCAGAGCCGCACTCAAGATGGCGCCTGCCATGAGGAACTCCCACTACGATGTCTCCCACCGCTTCGTCTCACCTCTCCTTCACACCCAGCTCCCTCTTCGCTGCCTCCATGGCCTCCCTATGGCGGCGGGCAGCGTGGTGGTGCGAGGCCAGCAGCAGCTCTGCCTGAGCGCGCTGGAAGCGCCAGACCTGCGGGGCAGGAGGGAGGAAGAAGGACGAGCCCAAGACAGCGCCGCCCTAGCCCCCCTTCCTCTTCCTCCATACACACCTGAGTGATGCTTGCCAAGTGCTGTAGGGCAATGGCAGCGGGGCTCTTGAAGAAGAGCTTCTCCTGTGGGCGCATCTATGACGATAGAAGGTGAAAGAGGAGGTTTAACGGGGTCTAATTGTGGTTAAAAGGGTTTTAAATGGGTTTAAATGTGTTTAAAGGGAGTTAAAGGGGGCTAAAGGGGGGTTACAGGACTTGCCTGCGAGGAGATGGGAAGGTGGCGGCAGGCGGCGCCGCACACGGGGCACGGTCCTGCGGGGATAATGGGTAAAGGAAAGGGATTAACGCTTTTAGGGTGGCTTATGAAGTAAAAGTGGGGGAATTCCCTTCCTTCCATCAGTTAGAGGTGGTAAAGTACAGGAATTTGCACTTTTCTGCTGTTTAAAGGGGTTAAAGGAAAGGGATTCTCACTTTTCTGCTGGTTTATGAGGTAAAAGTCAGGCAATTCTCTTCTTTCCATCAAATAAAGGTGTTAAGGTGAGGGAATACCTTCTTTTTCCAGCATTTAAAGTCATTAAAGTGAAGGAATCCCCTCTTTCCCACTACTTTATGAGGTAAAAGTAAAGGAATTCCCTTCTTTTTACTGTTTTATGAGGTAAAAGTGAAGGAATTCCCTCTTTTCCACTATTTAACGGCCTTAAGGTGAAAGAATTCCTTCTTTTCCATTGTTTTATGAAGTAATGGAATTCCCTTTCCCACTACTTTATGAGGTAAAAGTGATGGAATTCCCTCTTTTCACCATTTTTATGTGTTAAAGGGATGAAATTCCCTTTTTCCCCACCACTTTATGAGCTAAAAGTAATACAATTCCCCTCTTTCCCAGTATTTTATGAGGTAAAAGTGATGGAATTCTCTCTTTCCCACTGCTTCATAAGGCAAATGTGAAGGAATTCCCCCCTTTTTCCACACTTAAAGGCATTAAAGTGATGAAATTCCCTCTCACCCGCAGCCCCGCACGCTGCGCACAGGACGTGCCCGCAGCTGGTAACCGCGAACCGCGCTCCCTCCTGCCGGAAGCACTTGTTGCAATGGAACCAGTCCATGGCGGGGGGGAACGGTGCAGGAACAGGGGGAAGCATCCCCTCACGGCTGCCCGCCACACGCCGCTGCCATTGCCCGAGGGCAGCCGAAGCCACCCGAAGTGGGCGGAGCCGGCCGAAGAGACCCGAGGGGAGCCGAAGCCACCCGAAGGGGGCGGAGCCGCCCGAAGAGACCCGAGGGGAGCCGAAGCCACCCGAAGAGGGCGGAGCCGAAGCCGTGCGAAGGGTGTGAAGTTTCACACACTTGGACTCCGAGGTGGGAAAGAGAGGAGCGAGAGCAATGCCAGAGGCACCGTTGCAGAGCTCACGGTGTGCAGAAGAGGCCCAGCAGCAGCTTGCTTTCCTGGCTCTTCGGCTGTGGGAGCAGGGGCCTCAAGTCCATACTCTGTGCGCCGTGCCGTGGAACGGCCGGGAGCGGGCGCCAGAGAGACTGCACACAGTTGGACTTTCAGGCGGGAAAGCGAGGAGCGAGATCATTGCCGGTGGCACAGTTGTGGAGCTGACTTCATTTTATGGGAAAAAAAATCCTCATTTTAAGGCAAAAATCTTCCCGGACTATCAGGTCTACCCCTACAAGGTTAGGGTTAGTTAGGTTTATGGTTAGGGACCTTTTATATGGGAAACAGCATGGATTGACATGTTGCTGGCAACATGACAGGGCTGTCAGGTCTACCTGCGTTACGGCTATCAGGTATACCCATTTTATGACTATCATGACTACCCATACAAGGGCTGTTAGGTCTACCCTTAGTAAGTCCATTCGGATCTGTGCAGCCTTCTCGGCCCAAAATAGCCCCCAAAGCCCCTTTTCTGCCCTGTTTCGCCCTCATTAACGACTGATTCTTGCTTTCAACCAAGTTTTGACTGCTTCCCCCCTCTTTGGCCCCAAAAGCCCTTTTATGGCCAAAAAAAGTGCATTTGATGGGGAAAAAAAAGTCTTTGGGGGAAAAACACCCCATTTGCGGTAATAAACAACTAGTTTGAAGAGAAAATGAAACGGTTTGGATGGCAAAGAACAACCAGGGTCAAAAAGGGGATTCTGAGGGTGGAAAATCATCATTTTCAGGTAAAATAACCCAAAATTGGTGATTAAAAAACATTCAGGTTCTAGGAATAAAATAAAGGGGGGGGAAATTCATTTGCCATTGGGGGGCGGGAACCCATTGGGGTGGGGCATGCACTGAGGACAGCTCATTCCTCTGTGTCAGGTGGTACAGCTGTACCCGTGGGCTGTTCCTGGGATGGGAGTATGGGGTGAGGAAGAAAGAGGGGGTTTCTGTCTGCCTTCCTCAGCACCAGCCTGGAAGGGCTAACACTGCAGGACAGGAATCAGGCCTTTGGTATGCTGCCTTGCAGGGGTGAAGGCTCCATGGAAACCTCTCCTGCCCATGTAGAGTAAACAAGGCTTTAGCTGCAGTAACCTCACACTCTGGCATCCAGCCTCAGTTAGCACTTGCTCCCAAAACCCTCTGCTATTTCTGTCCCTCTGTTACATACCTCTGCAGGCAGGTGGCTGCTGTGAGAATTACTGCAGGGGTAAAAGAGTACTTGGAAGGTACAGTCTAGAAACCACAGCCAAATGGGCCTTGAGAATACATGTGCTGTCAAAGGGCCTGTAGAGATAGAAGACACATGGTATGAAGGATAAATATTTAACGAGCCCAGGTTTGAACTGCACACAAAGGTACCAAGGTTCCTGCAGATGTTACAGGCAGAGGCCAGAACCACTTTTCCCCAAAATATACTTTGTGTGTGTGTGGTTTTGGCCTGCAACAACTAAATCAAGTGTGGGGAAAGCTGAAAGCCACAGAGGCACCTGGAAAACCTGGTGAGTTATTCCTGCTGTGAGACGAGGTGCCCTGCGAGATGTAGCCCAGAGCCTGGAAAAGCAGCTTTTAAACACTGAGGTGTTCAAACTAACCCCATCTCCCACCTTCTGGTTTTCCAGCACAAGTTGCTTGCTTCAAGCTTCACCCAGAGTGCACTGAGGCTGAGAAGAGAGCTGAAACGTGAACGTGTCCTCCAGCCCACCCTGCCCCCGGCCCTGCTCCTGTTCCCCTCAGCTCTGGCACACTCACAGCTCCGGTGCTTGGCTTGAGGAGGCTGCAATTAAAGGGAAACCCCATATAACACCCTGCAACCTCGGTGGGGAAAAAGCCACCACCGGAACTGCCATGAATCACCCCCGGGCCTCTCGGCAGGTGCTCAATTAAGCTCCATGCGCTGACTTCACCGGACAGGGCCCTTGCTGCAAAGTGGCGTATTCCCGGTGGTCCCGGGCCGTGACCACTCCCTAGGCCTCCCCAAGCCCGGGGCGCTGCCGCGGCTCCTGCGTGGGCCTGTGATACGGTTGGGGGTCAGGCCAGGGGGGCCGCGGGACCAGCCGGGGTGCGGAGGTACCGCTCAGGCCGAGCCTGGCCGCGGGATGCGAGGGCTGCCGCAGGTCCCTTCACAGCGCCATGCCGACTCAACCTCTGTCTAGCTTCATGCGTGGAGCAGCATCCCGCGCGCCTATTGGCTGGCGGGAAAAAAGGACTGCCTATCAGCCAATCAGCGCCTCCCTCATTGGATTCGGCCCGCCCCCTTGGGCAGGAAGCGACTGAGGGCGAGGACCCTACGGCCTCGGCGTAGGGCAGGAGACGGAAGAGCTGGGCCGCGGATCTCTACCACGCCGGATGGCCCCGCACGGCTGCGCCAGTGTGTGTGAACCCTCCCCTCCGCCACCGAGCCCCACCCCGGACGCCCCCAAAGGCCGACGGGAGCTATAGTCCCGGCACCGGTGCAGCCTGGTCTCCGCACGCCGGTACAGACTACCGATCCCGGCATGACCCACGGTCCATCACCCAATTGCGGCGCGCTTTGTTGTGGGGGTGCTGCAGGCGCCGAGGCTCCGTTGCAAGATGGCGGACGACAGTGAGACAGCAGCGAGGCGGCCACCGGCGAGGTGTCCGCGGCCGCCGGCGGAGGAGAACGACCACGAGTACTGCAGCGACTGCGAGAATGAGGCGGAGCACAGCTCCAACCGGGGGTGAGCGGCGCCCGGGGAGGCCCGCCGCGGCGGCGCCCGGGCCCATTGAGGAGGGCGGTGGCAGGGAAGTGAGCGGCGCCCCGCCCTGCGGCCGTGCTGATTGGCTGCGAGGCAGCGTCCCGCTCTACGATTGGTTTAGCTGCCCGTCAGTCTGCCGGGGGGGGTGGGTCAGCTGGCTCTCATTCACACCAGTTGTGGGAGGGTGTCTGGAGCTGAGCGGGGTCGGGCCCGGCCGTGGCGTGGACGGGGAACGGGCAGCGCTGTGTCCGGCGGCAGCCGGGACTGGGCCGCGAGTGCCTCTTCCTTTGGCAGGAATGAGCTTAATCCGCAGCTCTTCTTGTCCTTGTGTTAGGGTGTGTCTCACATGCCCCCTGGTCCCTAGCACAAGCCCTGTTCCCCTCCTGGCACTTCCAGCACCACAGTGGCACACAGGGTGTGGTATCCCGCTTCCCGGAGCCTGAGGCTGCCTCGGAAGAAGCCCAGGCTCCTGCGCACCCGTTCTGGCCTCATCCTGAAAACAGCTCAGGGTTTTGCAAAGCTCAGCTAATGTTGTCTTGTGGTTTGAGGAGCGGGATATGAAATGGTGAGTTAGCAGCAGCTAGGCTGGGTGTGAGTGGACATGGCAAGGAAGGGCTTTATCTAGGTAGGAGAGACCTGAAATCCCCAATAGGCACCCCTTTACTTGCTGCTTTATTTGATAAGACACAGAGCTGCCTCCCCATGCCTGTTGGTTTTCTCCCCGTTCCTGCTGACTTTGCATGCAGCAGGGCACATCGATGTGTGGCTTATGCCATATCGTGTGTTTCCAGAGGTTTTGCACCTTGCGCTTCATGCCCCTGAGCCTCACCATGCTCTTCTTCCTGCTCGCCTTGTGCCCCAGCAGCTGCTTTCCCAGTGTTGCGGCAGAGAGGCCATCGCCTTTAAGAGCTCTTCTTCTTCCATCGGCAGCTTTCCAAAGGCAATCTCGCCTGCCTAGTAACCAAAGTGAATAAAAGTTCACTCAAGAAATATCACAGAGGATTTCTTGATGACAGCACAGATGCCTGGTTATGGTGTGTTTGCCTCCCGAGTGTGGCACTGTGTCTCAGGCTAATAGGTATAGCTGTTCCTGGGGAGATTTTTATTCTCTTCCTCTATGACATGGCTAGGTTTGTAGTGAGCAGAGCTAAGCAGAGAGGAGACACAGTACTTAATCACTGTTATTTCCCAGTCCAGTGATTCAGCCTTTCCTTTGCCAGGAAAAGGTCTGTTCTTGGGCCCTGTTCATATTGTAGGATCGGTATCACACCTCCTGCAACCTCGGGGAGTTAAAATGCCCTGAACTAGGGCAAGCATAGAAGTGCAACAAGCTAACTGGGCAGCCTGGGAAGTGCCCTAGTAACAAAGAGAGAGTCTGGATCACTCAGGAAATAATGTTGGAAGTGTGGCTGACAGGCACAGTGATCACAAGCACAAGGCAGTGAACCTTCCAAGTGCTCTGGCAAAGCTGTTTCCTCAAAACCTAATGGGGAGGGATCCACTTAGGAGAGAAAAGGCTGAGCAATAGGAAAGGTGGTGGTTTTCTTTCTCAATGCATGTTGTTTCTGTTGAACATATGTCATGTTACGCTGGAGTGGGGGAGTGTTTCCTGTCACTGTCCCCCAAAACAGGGCAGGGGAAGTGTCTTGAGCTGCCGGGGGGTTGCAGAGCAACATTCTGAGTCCTGCCTATGCCCAGCTCATGGTGAGAGTTATAGAATCATAGAATAGAATTATAGAATAGTTAGGGTTGGAAAGGACCTTAAGATCACCCAGTTCCAACCCCCCTGCCATGGGCAGGGACACCTCACGCTAAACCATGGCACCCAAGGCCTCATCCAACCTGGCCTTGAACACCGCCAAGGATGGAGCATTCACAACCTCCCTGGCAACCCATTCCAGTGCCTCACCACCCTCACAGTAAAGAATTTCTTCCTTAGATCCAATCTAAACTTCCCCTGTTTCAGTTTGAACCCATTACCCCTTGTCCTGTCACTGCAGTCCCTGATGAAGAGTCCATCCCCAGCATCCTTTTAGGCCCCCTTCAGATACTGGAAGGCTGCTATGAGGTTTCCACGCAGCCTTCTCTTCTCCAGGCTGAACAGCCCCAACTTTCTCAGCCTATCTTCATACGGGAGGTGCTCCAGCCCCTGATCATCCTCGTGGCCTCCTCTGGACTTGTTCCAACAATTCCATGTCCTTTTTATGTTGAGGACACCAGAACTGCACACAATGCTCCAAGTGAGGTCTCACGAGAGCAGAGTAGAGGGGCAGGATCACCTCCTTCGCCCTGCTGGTCACGCTCCTCTTGATGCAGCCCAGGATACAGTTGGCTTTCTGGGATATGAGAAACACTTGCTGGATCTTGGCTCTGAAATTTAAAACATAAAATTATTACTTAGTGAAAGCAACACTTCCTTTCCTTTTAAGGCCAGGAAAGAGGAATTGAGCTTCCCCTGCCGCCGTTCTGTGTCAACACAGGGAAGTTGCTATACTGCTCTCTGCTGCAGTGTCCAAGTTGATTTCCTCCCCCAAAAAGTACAGACAAAGCCAACTTTTGTCACCCTTTGTGCAGAGAAGGCTCCTGTCATGTCTCCAGGTCTGTGGAGGGTTTATTTCTGTTGTAGATAAAGGCATTGGAAGAGCAGAGACCAGCATGGGCTGTACTTCCCCAAGCTGGTGCCAGCCCAAGGGGTTTGTCAGCCCACAGGCAGTGATGAGTCCAAGGATTCAAGTGTCCCAGCCCTGTGAAACATGGCTGTTGTTGGCAAAACCACCTAGGGAAGGTGGGAAGAGTTCAGGGAGGGTTCTGTGGCATGAACTGGGTTGTTGCTGGATGGAGCATGGGGGGAAAAGGGGCTTTTGTCAGAGGGGCACCTGTCAGATTTGGCAATCCCTGCTGGCACTTGCACTGAGAGGGGATGTTTCTGGGACATCTGCCATGCTCTACTGTGCAGGATTTAGTTTTAGGTGGTGTAAGGAGCACAGTAATGGCACACTCTGCTTTGGGACCTGTGTTCTGCCATCTGCAAAGCCTCCCTCCTCAGCCTGGCCCCTGAGGAGATTACAGCTTAAGCACCGGACCCGATTAGCCCCAGGTTTGACACAAGGATTTTCCAGCACCTAAACAGGGCACAGGGAGCTCCTGGTTCTCATCTGACACCTTCCAGGTGGGGAGGCAAGGCCGTGCAGTGGAGGAATTACAGACAACACAAGCCCTTGTTTGCATCTGGGAATTGTTTCCAGTTGGGGTTCTGGGGCAGAACCAGCATTTTTGGTCCAGTTTGCTGAGGTGTGAGCCAGTCTGTGAGCCTGAGCATGGCAGTTTGCTTTGTGGAACAGAAGATGCTTTTTGATCACTGCAGTGTGTATGCTGGGGGCAATAACACCCTGTCCCTGCTTTTGAAATCCCTCCATGCCCACCCAGAACTTCCTGCCTGGCTTTGGCAGCTGTGGGAGCCATGAAAAGTCAACCACAGCCAGAGTTGTCCTCCCTTGTGCTTTCCTCCCTCACCTTGCACAAATAAAGCCCTCAGAGCTGAGAGTACAGCAGGAGCACGCGTGGTGTCCTTGGCCACCAGCCCCTCTGTAGTGCGTGAACTGCTGTGGTGCAGTATCCCCAGGGCTGGACCAGTGTTTGCTGTCCTCCATCCATCCTTGGGCTCAGAGAGGAGGAAAAAGCCTAAGCTGGGCATCCCTTGGGGTGGATTTACACACATGTGGCCAAGTGGGGTGGTGTGACAGGGAAGACATGGTTACCTGCAGTGCGGGGCACACTCCCCACCACTGAGCAAACCTGCAGGATGGGAGATGTTGGTGCTGGTCCCCTTTTGGGAGCTAACACAGAGCTCTGGGAGAGATGCTGGGAAGAGGGCACAGCACTGCACCCTCTGTGCTCTGAGCATTCACCCTCTTGGAAACTTGGACTGAGAGCAGGGAGCTTGTGTTTTCTTTAAAGAGCAACAGAAACCTTATTAATGTTCTCCAAAAGAAATCTCAGGGCTCTAATGATGTTTCTTTGTTCCTTAGAGGCTTGAGTCCAGCAAATGACAGTGGAGTCAAAAAGAAGAAAAAAAAACCCAGAAGGAAGAAAGAGAAAGGAGGAGATCAGCCCAACCAGGCTCAGGACCAGCCAGTGAAGGTGACTGACCCCCTTCCCAGAGTTGCAGCCCCACACAGCATCCAGCCCCATCCTGAACCTCCCCAGTGTAGCTTAGGACAAGGAAAGAGTCTCCTGATCCTGGTTTTAGGCACTTGGCTGCTCAAAGAACTGAAGTTTCCAAGTGATTGCCCAGCCTGGCTCTGTGTGTGTGAATTCCCATTGGTGCAGGAGGTGTTTGTGGAGCCCTCCAGGGTAAATGTGGTTTTTGGCTAAATATCCCAGTCCACTCTAGTGAGCAATGATGAAAGGGTCACACTGGCTTGTCACAGGCAGGGAGCTGCCACTGCCCCTGCTGCCCACATCCACCATGGCAGACGTGTTCTCCTCCTTCTTGGATGACATCTGATGCTGTTGATTTTCTGCCTCATTTTCATAAGAACAGCAGCCAGGTCAGAGCAGGGGCTGTCTCACCCCTCTTGGCTTTGCCTGGTCCTGTCTAGCAGCCAGTGCTTCAGAAAGGAGGTTGGGACATGTAGGGTTTGTCCCTGCCAGGGTGGCATCCTGTTGGTCCTCTCATCCCCTCTTATCCTCTGACAGGGGACACACAGATCTGCACATCAACAGAAGCTCTTTTCTATCCAGTGCCCAGTTCCCATCCAGATAGTGCTGATATTTTGTCCTCCTGGCTGTGCAGAGCATTAATTTGGGGCTTTGCATTTTCAAACTAAATTCGCCAGGAATCAGGGAAGAATTGGGGTTTGGAGCTGCCCACCCTGCCAAGGTCTGTCTGAGGAGAAGGAAAATCTTCCTGATTCAGCCTCTCCACCTTGTCCTAGTCTACAGGGCCCAGGGACGACTCTATGGAAGCTGCCATTTGCAGATATGGATCCAGCTTAGGTGGAGGAGGCTGAAGCAATGAGGGCAAAGCCACCTCAGGAGGCTCAGGTGCTGGGTGTAGATTGAGCCAGGGAGTGTCTGGCTCATGCAGAGTCTCAGACCCTGCATGAGCCAGGGAGTCTCAGGGTGGAGCAAGGAGCTTTGCGCTTGGGGTTTACAGCACCCTCTTAACTGTAGCTTAAAGCATTTTAAGGCAGTTCATCCACCTCCCTTGACCCAGGAGTGCCTAGAAACCAGGTCTAGGTGTGTAGCAGGTGGCTGGTGACAGGGTTCATCCATCTTGTTGAGGGTTACAGGAGGATCTAGGATGGGAAGGGAGTCTCTTACCTGCTCTCCCCTTCCTGTCAGTGTCCCAGGGCAGAGTCAGCTCCGCAATCTGCAAAGGAAGAGCTGAAATACAGACCTGGTGGCTCAGCTTACTCATTTTGCCTTTCTGCCCTCAGGTGAACTCTTTACCTGCTGAGAGGATCCAGGAGATTCAAAAAGCCATAGAGCTCTTCTCTGTAGGTCAAGGCCCTGCCAAAACCATGGAGGAAGCCAGCAAAAGGAGCTACCAGTTCTGGGACACGCAGCCAGTGCCGAAGCTAGGTATGTACAGCCCCTTGCTGGTTTGTGCTCCTTGAGAGAGGCCTTGTGGTCCCCAGGCTGCTCAAAGAAGCCTGAAGTAGCTGGTCTCTGGACAGCAGGTGAGTCCTTGGGTGGCCTCTCATTGCTGTCCTATCTGGGCTGCGAAGGCATCAGTGATGCTTGTCTCCCATTCAGAATCATGGACTCTCAGCTCTGCCACTGGAAAGCTGGGGAGGTGGCTGGGGTGGTCGAGAGGTATGAGGAGCCATTTCAGACACCTGATTTGATGCCTCTTGTGTTTGGGCATCCCTTCATTTGTCTTTAGCCCTTGAATTGGGTCACCAGAGCCCTCTGTGCCCAAGTTTCAAGTGCAGCATTGTCAGCCTTCTTCTTGCCAAGTCCTAAGGACTTTGAAGCTGTGCCTTTTCTGAGGGTTGAAGCTTCCAGCAAGGGGTCCTTGGTGGGGAAGGTAGCTCAGTGTGAGACAGGGCCAGTTGCTCAGGGAAGCAGGTCCATATGCTGAGCTGCCACATTTTTGGTTTTCTGAGCTCACATCAGCCTCTGGCATGGGTAGGTGCTGGGCTGAGCCAGGAGAAGGGAGACACAAACCTTGAGAGCATGTGCATGCCCAAGCTGCCATGCACACTAAAGATGAGAAATCCCTTCTCTTCCTCACCTCTTCCCCCTGCAAACAGCTCGGCTATTCTTCCCAGCTCTAGTCTTTGCTCCAGCCCTTTCTCCAGTTTGCTCTTGACACTATCAGCTCCATCAGAAGTGATGTATTGTCAGTACCAGGCATTGCTCAGGGTGTTGGCAGCAGTTGGCAGCTGACCACATCTGAAAGGCAGAGGGGAGCCCTGCTGCTGATCTGCATGGCTGGAAGGTGCTTTTTCCAAGCCTAGTTGGATGAAGTCTGCAGTGCCCCTGGGTGCCTGGGGTTGCTTTGCTTAGTCTCCCCCAGCCAAATCCATGTAGAGCTCAGGAGAACTAGTAAATGAGCCCAAGCCCATAGTTTCTAGTTTTACCCATAGCTTGTCATCGCTTCAAATTGGCTGATCCTCAGTAATTTCTTTTATGGGGCTTCAAGTCCCTCTTGCTGCAAACACAAACTGTGTTTGATTCCCTTTGCGTGTTCTCAGCGCCAGGCTGAGGCTTTCTTTTGTCTCAGAGACTGTTTGCTGAGAGCAATGGTCTTATCTTTGTGCTTGGAAAGTCATAGTGAGATGGCATGGGGTTGGGTGAGACAGCAAAACCAGATCTTGCATTAGTCCTTCTCCCCAGAGGATCCTGGACATGGCAAACATCATTTCTGCCTGGGTAAACTCTGGAAAGGAGTGAAAGGTGGAAGATGTCTTCAGGGGAAAGAGAAGCACAAACCAGCACATTCCTCCATACACCAACTTGCTGTGCTGTGCTCTGACTCAGGAGCATGCTCTGGCACACAGTATTGTGTACATCAGGCTAGTGAAGGCTGGGTAACAAAAGTGCCGTGGAATTTTGGGGACTGGATTCCAGAGCAGTTCAGCGCCTGCTCAAAACAGAGAGGACAGCCAGGAGTGAGCGTTTCTGGAGGGGTGTGATGGGGGCAGTTTTTGCTCTGGGCTTTCTTCACCTCCCCGTTAACTGCAAACCTTTCCAATCCCTTTTTATGGGAATTCCTAATTCGCACAGCTTGCTTCCCTTGCAGCACTGAAATGATACCACTGTGTTGACATCCCCAGGAAAGCCAGTGCTTGAACCAGTATCTCTTGGCTGAATCAGGAGCTTTAGGAGTCAGTGTTTTTTCCAACAAAAGTAATTCTGTTCACTGCAGCTCTTCTTTAAGGGCAGTGGGAAGGAAACCCTGACACTTGCTAAATGGCAAGGGCCAGAGCTGGCAGGGAGAGAGCCACCATCTCATGGAGCAGCTTATGGGAAAGTGCTGGCCGAGGCTGGGATTGTGGGGATGGGGAAGGATAAGACATCACATGTGGACCTGGAAGACATAGCTGTGGCCCTGAAGCTCTGATCAGCTCGGTCATCTCCTCTCTACTGCCTAGTCAGCTGCAGTGTTGCCCTGGAAGGAGTTTTGATTCTCTTCCCCTGTGTCACAACAGATATGTCACACATCCCAAACCGAATGGGTAAAATAGCAATTCATGGCTCCCCTCAGCAGGAACCTGGGGTAGGAGACAGGAGGCACATTGATTGCCAGATTGAAGTGTTGTGGAGACTTGGCTTCAAAAGTAGAAGGTGTCTTCATAGCTCCTTGCTCTCACAGGAGAAGTGGTGAACACCCATGGTCCCGTTGAGCCAGACAAAGACAATATCCGTCAGGAGCCATACACTTTGCCTCAGGGCTTCACCTGGGATGCCCTGGACCTTGGAGATAGAGGCGTGGTGAGTACAGGCAGCTTGGCATATGTGTTGGGAGGCCATCTCCATTGCCCAGTTGGCAGTTCTGTGCTTGGACTGCCAAAGATGGTTCTGGGGACAGGAACGTGTCCTTCACCACACCAGGCAACTCCCCAACTCAGTGGTCATGCCATCTCCTTGGAGTTAGCTGGGTCTGACTTCTCCCACTGTGCAATTACCTCTTCCCCATCCCATGTTGGCCTGGTTAGCCTGATTTCTTCACGGTGATGTAAGGATACCTGAAGCCAGGAGTTTTCACTTAGGAAAACCCTCCAGAGTGTGACCCACCTCCCTGGGAGATGACCTGTGTCATCCTATGTGTCCTGCTGCTTACCCTGCTCTCCAATGGCAGGTTCAGGAGCCTGGAGCCAGCAGGCCAGAGCAGGGGGACATGCCAGAAACAGGGACACATCTGCATATGTTACCCATTGCTGTGGCCACACAAAAGGTGCTCAGGGTCCCATCTCAGGGCAGCTGGGGCATGTGGTGGCTGAACAAATTTCTTAACCTGCTTGGTCTCTGCTGCTTCAGCTGAAAGAGCTGTACACGCTGCTGAACGAGAACTACGTGGAGGACGATGACAACATGTTCCGGTTCGATTACTCTCCCGAATTCCTGCTGTGGTGAGTGGCACCATGACCATGGAGCACAGGCGTTTGGATGCTGCCGAGCTTGATCCCAGTGGCAGCACTGGAGCTGCTGTTGCTTTTCCCATCTCACTTGATGAAACCTCCCTTCCCATCTGTCACTGTGTGCTGTATCCCATGTACACTCTGAGAGCTCTCACCCAGCCCTGCCTGCCTCTGGCTTCCTTGAGAGATAAGAGCCTAAACTAGGAACTCTTTTTAACTCTTTGGGTTGATCCCTGAGTGTTTGTAAAAGCACCAGTAGCTGACGAACTTCTCAATGCCCTGGAGCTGTAGGATGAAGGTGGCTGCCAAGTAGTGTTGCTAGGAATAACACTTGGAGACGTGTTGCACCAGAGCTGCTGTTTCCTCAGGGTGTAGGTCGATTGAGGAACATGGATTTCCTCCTGTGTCACTAGTGAGAACTGGCTTTGGCCATGGAGTAAAGGAATTGCTCTGGATCCCAGCGGTCCTGCTTGTCACGTCACTGTCACCCTCTCATCCTGCCTGCAAACCCACAGCTGTCTTGGGAAGCCTGGACAGGTTGTCCCAGGGCACAATGGGGAGGCAGGAGCAGGTACTCTGGGAACCTTTGGGATGTGGCTTCTGAAGCATGTCACTTCTCCAGGGCACTGCGTCCTCCAGGCTGGTTGCCCCAGTGGCACTGTGGAGTCAGAGTTGTCTCCAGCAAGAAGCTGGTTGGATTTATCAGTGCAATTCCAGCCACCATCCACATCTATGACACGTGAGTGCTGCTTGGCTGCATTTCTCATTCTGCCCCTTGATGGTACATGGGGCTTCCTGGGAGCACTGAGGAGGTCTGGCTACATTGTCCTCCCCAACCAGCAGAGCCAGACCTATGCTGCCCAACCATGGGGATGCTTTGCTTCTTGGAGGAGAAGGTGGGGGATATGTAAGATGGGCAGTGAAGTTCTGTGCAAGGACATCTTGTAGTTAGCCACCATGAAGACTGTTTTCCTCAACAAGTGAGGTCAGCTTAGAGCTCTGGTTTCCAGAATTCCTCCATGGCTGGATGGAGGCCATTTAACTCGGGAAAACCTTGGGTAACAACTTAAGGGGGAGTTCTCCAAACCCAGCCCTTGCTCCTTGGCCTTCCCCAAGGCTTTGACTGCTCTTTTTCTTGAAGGGGCTGGAGGTATATTGCCCAGAGTGTTGTATTGACCCTCCTGGCTCAGGACAGTGGGGTCTCATGCTCTGCATTGTTTCTTTCCCAAGAGAAAAGAAGATGGTAGAAATAAATTTCCTGTGTGTGCACAAAAAGCTACGTTCAAAGAGGGTGGCTCCAGTTCTGATCCGGGAGATCACGCGGCGAGTGCATCTGGAGGGAATCTTCCAGGCTGTTTACACTGCAGGAGTGGTGCTGCCGAAGCCTGTGGGGACTTGCAGGTGAGTAGCTAGGATTCTCCAAAGAGATTCCTGCCTGCAGACCTTCCCTTACCAAGATATCTTCTGTAGCATGTGTGGGATTCCCCAGGACAGGAGAGATTGATTCCAGCCCAGGTTCCTCCTCGCCACAACATCCTTCCAGGATTAAGTCCAGTAGCTTTGCTTAAGCTGCTCACATATCACAGGACAGGAGACTTTCTGCAGCACAAGTGCTTCAGTCTGCCCTTGTTTTTCTCTATGGGAGCTGCTGGCTTCTTCACCAGTGCTGTGATGTTCTCGCCCTCGCATGGCATCTTTGAGAACCTTGTGGCCATCCTGCTGCCCGGGAACAAGTCTCCCACCGTGAGTGTGTTTCTGCAGGTATTGGCACCGGTCCCTGAATCCTCGGAAACTCATCGAGGTCAAATTTTCCCACCTGAGCAGGAACATGACTATGCAACGTACCATGAAGCTTTACCGGTTGCCTGAGGTGGGTGCCAGGCAGGGCTGTGAGCTCATGAGCTGCTCCTTGCTGAGCAAGGGGTGAGGCTGGGAGTTGGAGAGACAAACACCTCAACTAAGGTCAGGTCCTCTGCCTGAAGAACTGGGGTTTTGTTCCTGTAGTAAATGATTCTGTCAAGCCATTGCTCTTTATTTAATCTTAATGTATTTTTTGCCTGGGTACCTGCATTTTAAGGGAAAATTTTTGCAGCTAGAGGACCCTGTGAGCTTTTGTTTGATGGTGAGTCATATCCTGTCCTCCTGGTAAAACAAGAATGCAGATATGACAGCCTTCATCTGTCCAAACATAGCCTCGGAGTGACCGTGCACTGGGTTAGTCCCTCATTCTTCAGTCAAACTGATCAGTTCTGTCACTGCAGTTGTCCTGACTGGGAAGTTCCCAGCTGGATATGAGAGAAAAACCAAACAAAGCATTAAAATTGCCACCACCTTCCCTGACCTTGTTGCCTTCATTTTGTTGATCAAAGCTGCTTGTTGGCAGTTGGAGGGTGCTGCTTCAGTGCTGGGCATCGCATGGCTCCTGTCTCCTGCCCCCTGCCGCAGCAGAGGCACCAGCTGCTGGGTTGTAGCTACTGGGTTTTGCACAGAAACCCAAACCCTGAAGCAGTCTGTGCTGCTTGAGCTGGGCTTTGCTGAGAAACCCGAACCCTACAGTAGAAATTGAGTCCAACTGGAAATAACCTCAGGTGGTTCCTTGCAGTGCCTGGGGCACATCTCCCAGCCATCCCTGCTGCAAGCGGGACCAGAAACCTAGAGGGAAGCAGAGATCTTGAGTTGTTAGTGGGTAGGAGGCCACTTCCAGTGGGACTTGACCTGGCATGTGGGGCTTGGGGACCTGCTGTGCTTCTCTGTGGTCTCTGTGCTGGTGTCACGGCTGATCACATCCATCCTGCCAGGCAAGCAAGGCTGGGGGACAGGAATGCTGGGTTTTGGGACTGAAAATGGGCTGATCTAAGCAGATAGCATCTCTGTGCTGCTTGTCAGAGAGCCCTTGGGTGATAAAAGTCACAGTGCAAGCAACTCAAAGGGTTTCTCCTGCTTTCTGTAGACTCCCAAGACTTCTGGATTGCGGCCAATGGAGCACAAAGATATCGCTGCAGTGCACAAGCTCTTGACTGAGTACCTGAAGCAGTTCCACCTGACACCCGTCATGAGCCAAGAGGAGGTGGAACACTGGTTCTTACCTCAGGAGAACATCATCGACACCTTTGTGGTGGAGGTGAGGGGGCAGGAGCAAGATTGAGGGTGTTTTCTTCGGTTTCTGCCTCCTCTGGAAGAGGCTGCCCCAGTCAGAGATGTTCTTCCAGGCTGGGAGGTTTGAGCTGCTGGAGAATGGTACCTCCATCCTGGGCTGCCCAAAGTCTCCTCACAGGGAGCCCACATGTCACTTGGACTGACAAAGCCTCTCTGACGCTCAGGCCAGGCTTTATCCTGGCTCTGATGTGTTGTGGTGTCACTTCTGGTTTCCAGAGCACCCCAGGGGAGGTGACAGACTTCCTAAGCTTCTACACACTGCCCTCCACCATCATGAACCACCCGACCCACAAGAGCCTGAAAGCTGCTTACTCCTTCTACAATGTTCACACAAAGACACCTCTCATCGACCTCATGAGTGATGCTCTTATCCTTGCCAAGTCGGTGAGTGATGGCTCATCTGGCTGCTCTTGGGCTGGCCATGGGGCAGGGCTTATACTCAGGGCTGTACAAACCCAAATTCCGAAGGATCTGCCACCCAGGAGAAGGATGCTGGGATAGCCTGAACCTTCCAGCTAGTGGTGAGCTGAGCTCAGGGTATCTACTCATTTCTTACAGCAGATGATATTGCTGTACGTCCGCAGCACTTGAATTAAGGGGGAATGCTATATTATTTCTTGGTGGCCTCAGTCCCTTCTTCTGGGGGTACAAAGCTGGACAGGAGAGTGGTCAGGCAGCTCATGAATGGGAGGAATTCATCTGTGTAAGCAGGAGGAGCTGATGGCTTTGTGTCTTGCCTTTGTTAATCTTTTCTTGCAGAAAGGATTCGACGTCTTCAATGCACTGGATCTCATGGAAAACAAAACCTTCCTGGAGAAGCTGAAGTTTGGGATTGGGGACGGGAACCTGCAGTATTACCTGTACAATTGGAAGTGTCCCAGCATGGCACCAGAGAAGGTCAGTGCCTTGGGGTGGTGGAGTCCTCCAGCCCAGCCAGTGCACGGGAAGGGCTCATCCCCTCAACTCCCTGCTCTAGAGAGAACAGACGAGTGTGATAGCTGTTGAGTCAGTGTTAGCAGGACCCTGTGCCGATGGGGAGCTCTACTTACAGCATGTGCAAAAGGGCTGCCTGTGGCTCCAGTGGGTCAGAGCTTGAGACCAGTCACCAGTATGTCCTGTCATGCAGCAGCCGGAGAGCACCCAGCAGTGATGGCTGCCTGTAGAGCAACCTGGCCTGATACCAGGCTCTTGGGAAGCAGCTTCTCCCAAATCTGTGGCTATTAGCTTAGAAACAGCCTTGGCTGGTAAAGCAAGGCTGCCTTGCAGTCTGCTGGGGAATGTCACACCCCAAATATTGGTCACCTCCCCCGCTGGAGTTGGGCAGGGTATGAGTGCCCATTTGGCCACGAGTCCAGGGCTTTTGCTGCTCTCAAATCCTACAATCCCAGACTAGTTTGAGTTGGAAGGGACCTTAAAGCGCATCCAGTCCCAACCCCTGCCACTGGCAGGGACACCTTCCTCTAGAGCAGCTTGCTCCAAGCCCCTGTGTCCAACCTGGCCTTGAACGCTGCCAGGGATGGGGCAGCCACAGCTTCTCTGGGCACCCTGTGCCAGCGCCTCAGCACCCTCACAGGGAAGAGCTTCTGCCTCAGAGCTCATCTCAGTCTCCACTCTGGCAGGTTAAAGCCATTCCTCCCTTGTCCAGAGCCCCTCTCTTGAAGCCCCTTTAGGCACTGGGCGTTGCTCTAAGGTCTCCCCTTAAGGAGCCTTCTCTTCTCCAGAGCAGAGCTGCTCCAGCCCTTGCAGCATCTGTGGCCTCCTCTGGACTTGCTCCAACAGCTTCACGTCCTTCTTGTGTTGTTGCCCCAGAGCTGGATCAGGACTGGGGGGGGGGGATCTCCCCAGAGTGCAGCAGAGAGGGAGAATCCCCTCCTTCGACCTGCTGTTCTGGGAGTGCAGCTCAGCATAATATTCCAAACTTGGAGAAACCCATATGGGCAACACTGAGCCCTCCCAGCCAGGGCCTGTGAGCTGTGTTAATGTGGGGCAGAGGACACTGGTGCTGGGGCACATCCTGACCTCCCATCTCCGCTGGCTCCCCAGGTCGGACTGGTGTTGCAGTAGTGAGCCCTGGCCAGGAGAGTGCAGCGCTGCCAAGGAGCCAGGCCCAGCGACCTCATCCTTTCTGCTGGAGACGGACCCGCACCGGGAGCGGTGGAACTGACCCCGTCACTTACTGCCTGGAATCACTGTCCTGCTGGCACCAGCCATCTCCTTTGTGTTGATTTAATTGCATCCTTGTAAAGACATGATCAAGGGAATGTAACTGCTGAAACTAGCTCATGATTGGCATATAATGGAGTTAACGGGTGAATAATAAAAGTATATATTATAGATATTTTAAATCTTTCCTGTTCCCAACTGCCATGAGTTGCATTCATCTGCTGAAGGCCACCTCCAGGGCGCTGCACCGTAACTTTTCTCCACCAAGGTAGACACTTGCTGCGCTGAGCGGCTTGGCGCTAGAGTGCTAGAGCACCGGGATGCAGTGGCTGGGCTCCCGAGCCCTCCTGCCTGCCTGGAGGGGGCTTTGAGCTCTGTCCCCTGCTTGGCTGGTTTCCCCAGGGTTGCTTCATCCTTTGTTAAACTCGGTCCTCCCCATGGGTGCCTGGAGAGGGAGGATGGCACCATCCCTCCACGCGAGCGTGGGAGAGTCTCCAAGTTTCTTTCTAAGGGCTATTTGTGCAAGCGATGCCTTGTCCCTTCTCCTCCCCAGCCTCGGAGACCTGAACCCTCTTCAACGGGTCAAGTGCTGAACTGAGGAGCAGCAACACCAGAAGCCGCGGTGGGACTCAGCTCCTCACTGTCTCTGGAGCTCATCTGGCGCACCCCACTCTGCTCAGACTCCTGGGGGCTCATTCCCTGCACCACTCCCCATAACACTGGGGCTGCAGGCATCAGGGGGATGCTCCGTCACTGCTGCTACACCTCAGGGCTCTCTGCTCAGCTGCTTTTCTTTGGAAGCATGGAAATATGGCTACACATGCAAGAGACTGCCCTGCCAACACACAATCGGCGTTGTCCTGGGGCTTCAGCCTCTCCAGCCACTCCAGTGCTTCTTCCACCAGGCTCATTACCTTGTGCTATGGGAACCTCCGAGGTAAAGGAGATGTTTTCTTTCATGGAAAAGCTTTATCCCATCAAGATACCTTGGGAAACAAGCACCCAGGCAGCATGCCACCTGCTGCCATTACATGAACTGTGTCCATGAAGGGCTCTGAGATGCTTCTGCCCTCTCACCAAAAGGTTTCTAAAGATGCACACCAAGGCCAAGACCCATCTATGCATCCCCTGTCCCTATGTGTCCCCATCCTGCCCACACCACGGGCACCAAGGGCCTTTTCCCACCCAGCCTGGACCTGCAGAGCCTTGGTGGGGAACCAGGAGCCCATCATGTCCCCGCGGCAAACCCATTGCATCCCCCCTGCTCCGGGACCTGTGTCACCTCTGTCCCCTCCTGTCTCCCTAGTGTCCTGGGCTGGGGGAGGCTGGGTGTGGGTGGGGGGTGTCCCCTTGTCCCCTCAGCAGGTTTGGGGGCTGCTCCAATGAGCATCCATGAGTGCTGGGCAGCTCCCTGGGCAGTGCTGTGTGTGGGGTAGCCTCAGCTGGTTTTCCCCGCTCCCAGCCCAAAAGGCCCCAGGAGGTGACAAGGGACACCGGGACAGGCTCTGTTAAAATAAAACCTTTATTTGACTGGCTTAACAGCGGGTTGTAAATCTGTGACTGTCACTGGTGCTGGAGAACAGCCCCCAGCCAAGTCATAGGCATGGTAAGGCATGTGGTGGCAGGGTCCCCTCAGGGACTGAATGGTGCCCTTGGGGACCTCATGGTGATGGCACTGTCACCAAGGAGGGGCTGAGATCAAGCACATCCAGGGCTTGGTGACATTTGGGGCTTGCTGTCACACTCTCCCCTCCTCCAAAGGGCTGTTCTGGGCTTTCAATGGCCTGGCCACCCTGTCCTGATTGTCACAGCATCTCTATCCACTCCACAGCAGATGGAGTGGCATTAAGGGACATGGAGGGGCTCCCCTACTCCCTTTGAGTCCTGGGGTGGCACAGGAGACACGGAGGGGGTTCCCTACCTGCTGTGTCCCCATGGCCAGACAAGTGACACCCCCAGGCTATCCGCACACAGGGAGTGGGATGTCTGTAGCACAGGATGGTGCCCACCCCATGGAGGAGCAGGTTGTCCCCTACACAGGGACACAACATCCGTCCAGCTGGGATCTCACAGGCTCTTACACTGAATGTGAAAGAGGAGCATGGCAGGGGACAGGGACATGCCATCCTTGGAGAGCAGATGGGTATGCCGATACCCATCAATACAAAGACAGGGGCTGAGCGGGTGGCAGGGGCGCTCCTCCATCCCCGGGGGTAGCAGGAAGGCACCCACCTTCCCGCAGGCTGGCCATGAGCAGCATGGACTGCCCCATGAAGTCATTGCAGGAGGTGCTGTCGTGGTCCTCCATGAAGCGCAGCAGCTCCAGGTCTGGTGCCCACAGCTCGAAGCTCAGCATCCCGTCTCAGCGCAGGCTGAAGCCTGTGCATGGGAGGTGGTGTTGCTACCATGGCCACCCTGGCCACCAGAGCCACCCCAGATGCAGGGACCAGTTTGACCCACCAGAGCACTCACCTTTGCCCCAGTTGAGCTGCCATCCTGCACTGGGGTATAAGGGGACTGGGACTGACTGAGGGAACAGGGGTGATACTTGTACTGGGCTGGGCTATACTGGGGAAAGGGGGTCATACTGGGGCCGTGATGGGTCATACTGGGAGAATGGGGGTCACACTAGGACTTGGCTGTACCGGGGGAATGGGGTGCCGGTGTTGGATGAACTGTGAGGAAGTAAGATTAATTGTGCAATACTTTCCCCAGCAGGCACTGTACGGGGGGGTGTAGGTGTCCATGCCATAATTTTAATTTCCCCTGTGTAATCTGAGTCGATCACCCCTGGGCGAGCAAACAACCCCACTCTGGAACTGGAGGATCTACCAATTAGCAAGGCGAAGAGACCATCAGGCAATGGCCCAAACGCTCCCGTGGGTATCAAATGTACACTCTGATCTATGACTGCTGTACACTGGCTTGTAGCCAGGTCCAACCTGGCACTTCTGCCGGGGCATGATGGTGGTCCCAGATTGCATTCCATTGGGACGTAGTATCTCGCAGACTGGCTAGGCAAGCTGGGGGTTTTGGGCTTTGCCAGGTGGCCCTGTTGGTTGCTCTCAGGGCACCAGACCTTGTGCCCCTCCGGCTGTTTCCCAGGCCCGGCAGAGTATTACCAAATTTGTCAAATTTTGAGCGACGCTGGTTGCCCCAGTGATATCCCTCTTGGCACCGAGGACAGAGTTGAGTGGGAGCTCTGCCCTGAGCTCCCCCTCTTAAACTCCTACCTCTTCCATTCTGATGGGGGCAGTCCTTCTTGATACGTCCCTCCTGTCCACAGAGAAAACATTCCTCTGCTGCCTTAGCAACAGTCAGCTGCTGGGTTAGAGCCGCTGCCAACAGCTCAGCTTTATGCTGCTCCGACCCAACATTCTGACAGGCTTTTATGAGATCAGCCACAGTTTTAACTTGATTCTGTAATGGAGCTATTGCTCGCTTACAATCGGCATTAGCATTTTCAATAACAAGTTGAAAACCTAACAAGTCGGCTGCCTCAGGGGAATCAATCTGCTGCTGTGTGGCTGTTTGCAACCAATCAAAGAATTGCACATAGGGTTCTTGTGCCCCTTGTCAGGCTGTTGCAAAAGAGATCTCCCTTTTACTCAGATCTGGCAGTCTACGGAGCGCCCTAATGGCAAGATCTGCTGCTTGGGTAAAAACATCACGGCTTAAAGCCACTTGAGCTGCTCCTGTTGCATACTGGTGCTCCCCTCAACAACTCTGCCCAACTGCCACACCATTCTTTAGATTATCCATTGATTGTGCTACTACTAAATCATGATATTCAGTTGACCATACTGAGTATTGTGCTGCTGACAGTACGAGGCGCAGAAGAGATTTCCAGTCTAAGGGAGTCATGGTGTACGATTCTCCTATGGCTTGCAGCAAATTCATCCAGATGCTTGCAAACCATATTCTTTCACAGACTCCTCTGCACTGCTTTCACCACATCACAGGGTAAGTGTCAAACTCAGGAGTCTGATTGGGTCTACAGATGCCTGGCACGGCTTGCAAAAGCTGCAGTTGGCCGCGCCGTAATGCCTCCTCTCTACATTCGTCCAAAAGCCCAGCACCATGCTCCTTTTCCCGATACAGCAGAGGGGCAGCTGGTGGTGGTCGTGCCACGGAGGACTGGGACAAGCGTTTACGTTGCTGTTGCAGGATTTCATCAGCACTGGGGGCCGTAGCAGCCAAAACTGTCACAGGTGTGAGTGGTGGGTATAGATCAGGTTCTGTCCCTGGGTCCATCAGTCCAGGACCAAAGGGATCCTCCGATTCATCAGGATTTTCCACCAGTGGGGGAGCTGGGCCTGCATCAGGGCCAAGCAGTTCAAAAGACTGCAGCCCCTCCACCACTTCCACCATATCAGGCTTAGAAGCTGCCACATTCTGCAATACCTGCTCCGCTGGCTGCAAAGCTCACAAGGCTGAATAAACCAAATGCCAAGGCAACAGATGTCCCATTAAGGAGTCGGGCTTCACTGCCTGGGCTGCCTGCAACTCTTCTCCCACTCGCTGTCACAGAGTCAAATCGTAAGAGCTGGTTGGTGGAAACCAGGGGCAATGATCTCTGATCCAGATCAATAACTAAGTCTAGCTGGGCTACTTTCAAGTGCTGTCTTTGCAGAATGCACTGCAGCAAATTGTTATGGAGGTATTGCTCCTTTGGTGCGCCTTGACCCATATTTAGCATCAATATCTCAGGCTATCTACCCACGGCTGCTCACCTTAGCTGTCCAGCGACTGCTGCTGAATCTTACGAGGATCCTTCAGCTTGTTCCCTCCGTCCAGCCAAATGGGGTACACCACCAGGCTTCTGCAGCTACCTTCGGTCTGCAATTCTCTTCACGTCTTCATTTCCCTGTTTGGGTGCACCTGTGGTGTATGGAGACACAGACCCTGAGAACGGAGGTACAGAATCGTTTATTCAGCACACGCCGCATGATTATATACTTCAGGCTTTCAAGGGCGTTACAGCACATAACCAATTAAAGACTGCCACATATACTTTAATGTAAAGGTCACCCAATCACCATTTTCAACCACCATTTCCTTGTTATTGCCTCTAGCTAACATTTGCCTTAGATTAGCAAGCTCTGCTATCGCTTGAGCAATCACCACTCTTAATCAAACAGCGCAGGCTACATTTTCCTATGTTTATATTGCTGTTAATCACAAGACATCTTCTGTTCTCATAACATCCTATTCTAGACAGTCCATGAGGCAGAAACATTGTCAGTTTGTTCTCTTCGGTCTACCTATGCCAGCACTTTGTGGTCTGCTTAGCACACTCAGCTGCACCGCGTTCCTAAAGTCATTCTCCACGTAGAGGAAACATTGCCCCAGAGGCTATGGGATGGGAATTAGGGGGTTTGGGAAGGAATGTCCCCCTACTTGGATTTGGAATTTGTGATGTGGAATAAAGGAAATTTCCCCAAATGTAGGAACACAGGAGTGTGGGATGATGATGAAGCACGGCATGGGGCTGCTGAAAGCTGCTTTGCATCCCCATCCCAGCATCCAGCGCTGGGTGAGTCTGGATTAGGGTGGTGCCCTGGGAACCCCATAACATTCCACATCCTCAGAGCACCTTGTACCTCCAGATCACCCATGTTCCCATGTCACCCGTGTCCCAGTGCAATGTCCCAGTCCCCCAGTGCATCCTCACTATGCAGCCCCAGTGACTGTCCCCATGCCTGGTGCATTGTCCTCGTGCATTGTCCTGATGTCACAGCATGTGGTCCCAGTGTCCCCATGCATGGCCCCAGTTTCCTGGATGATTGTCACGGGACTGTTTGGTTTGGAAGTGCACTGTGCGTGTGCAGTGTCCTGGTGCATTGCCCTGGTGCACTGTCCCGGTGCATTATCCCATTACACTGCCCTTGTGCACTGTTCACTATCCTGGTGCACTGGCGCACTATCCTGTCCCAGTGCACTGTACCAGTTTCACTGTCCCTGTGCACTGCCCAGTGCACTGTTTACTATCCTGGTGCACTGGAGCACTATCTCTGTGCACTGTCTCATTACACTCTTTGGGAGCACTGTGCCAGTGCACTGTCCATGGGCATTGTACCACTGTCCTGGGGCTGTCCTGGTGTACTGTCCTGGTGCCCTTGCTGTCCCCATGCACTCACTATCCTCCTGCACTATCTCGGTATGCTCACTGTCCCGTTGCACTGTCCCAGTCCTGGTGCACCCACTGTCCTGGTATACTGTTCCTTTGCCCAGGCTCAGTATTCCGATGAGCTGACCTGGTGCCCTACTCTGGCGCACTCACTGTCCCGGTGCAGTCGCTGTCCCAGTGCACTCACTATCCCGGTGCACTCACTATCCCGGTGCACTCACTATCCCGGTGCATTCACTATCCCGGTGCACTCATTCAGTGTTCCGGTCCCAGTGCACCTCCCGCTGCGCTGCAGCTCCGCACAAAGCCCGCCAGAGGGCGCCGCGGCGGACCCGGCCCTCTCCCCCCGGTCAGCGGCACGCCCGCTACCTATCCAGCAGGGGGCGCGCGCGCACCGGCTTCTATGCACCGGGCCCGAAGGGTTAGGAAAGGGGCAGCGCGGCCCGTTTCGGAAGCGGCGCGCTGATTGGTAGCAACGCGGAGGGGGGCCGATGGAAGGCAGGCGCTGATTGGCTCCCGCGCTCTCCCCTCACGGAGAAGGGACACGCACCGGGGCCGGTACCGCTGCCGGTGCCGGCGCCATGGACGAGGCTGGCTGCCGCGCGCAGTTCCTCGCCGCCGTTCAGGTGATCCAGGGGCTCCCCCGGAGCGGTGAGTAGGGGCCGGTAACGGGGCTGGGACCGGGGAGCGGCGGCTGCAGCAGCCCCAACCCCCGGAGCTCACTCCCGGCTCCGCTGAGGCCGTGTCGTGTCGCAGGCTCGTACCGACCCTCCTACGAGGAGATGCTGCGTTTCTACAGCTACTACAAGCAGGCCACGGCGGGGCGCTGCGAGGGCCCCAGGCCCGGCTTCTGGGACCCCATCGGCCGGTACAAGTGGTAAGGCCTCCGGCACTAGGGCGTGGCCCGGTTCGGACCCGGTTCTGCCCGCTCCTGCCTACCTCACGGCTGCTGTTGCCCCGCAGGGATGCCTGGAACAGCCTGGGGAGGATGTCCAAGGAGGAGGCGATGGAGGCTTACGTGGCTGAGATGAAGAAGGTGGCCCAGAAGGTACCAGGGAGGGGGATATAGTGGCTGTGGTTGGGTGCTCAGGGGTGCCCGTCCCAAGCTGCGTCTGTCTCTCCCCAGGTCATTGACACGGTGCCCATGGATGAGACAACAGAGGAGATGTTCAGGTACTTCGAGCCGCTCTATGAGGTGATCCATGACATGCCCCGGCCCCCCGAGGCCTTCTTCAAGAGGAAAGGGGGTGAGTGGGAGCCGCTGTGCCCCGCTTGACCCCAGCACATCCCTCACCTCCGTGCCATGCTCTTCTCTCCTGGCACATCGCTCCTGCTGTTCACTGCTTACTTCTGCACCAGTATGGCCACCACCTCTGGGCTCTGCTCATCCTGCTCCTTGAGGGGGACACAGGATGGATGCACCACGTCCCACTGACTCCCCTCCTGTGGCTCAACTGCTGCTGAGGTGCTTATTTGGTCACCACCAAGCAAGTGGCTTTTCAAATGACACGGTCTCTTCAGTCTGGGCTTTCTCTCCACAAAACTTTGAGGTGACAACTTAAGATCTGGCTTCCAAATGCCCCTTGGCATTGTACAGTCCATGTACGCAGCAGTGCAGGGGACCAGCTCCCACGGAGCGTTGCAGCAGGGAGGCTGTGCTTTCTCTTGGCCCTGGCCCACCTCCGGGCAGGGTGGGCTGTGTACAGAGAGTCTGGTCATCTGATGTAAACACTTAAATAGGCCACCCGGTTTTAGCAGCAGAGGGGATGTGGAGAAACTGGGGTTGAGAAACAGGATTGCTGGGACTGCCTTGTCCTACAGAAGAGTCCTTCCCAGCTCTTTCCATGCCTGTGGCTGCTGCCTCATGCTGGGAGGTGTCTGGGGACCTGTCCAACCCCTGGAGCAGGGCAGTCCCCAGTGTTTCTGACTTGTGAGAAGCACCCAAGGAAGCAAAGGGCTGGATGTGGTGGTTCAGAAAGGTGCTGGCTACCATGGAGTGAACCTGTTGGTCACATGCCTTGAGGTTTGGCTGTGCCACATCTCCAGTAGATGAGCTCAGCAGCAGATGAGCTTTCAGGGTATATTTGCAGTTGGTGTGTAAACTATCAGTGCTTTGCCAATGTTGGAAGAGTGCTGACAACTACACTCACTCCTTGCCTGTCCCCAGGCATCTCTCTTGTGTCTGACAGCTACTGCCGCCCCATGCATCCGACAGGGATGCTATAAGGCTTGGCCTCAGGGTGGCTGCTCCTTCCTGTGGTACCCACGTGCTTTTGTTCTCTATTTTGATGCTGAATCCTTTTAAAAGGCAAACAGTCTTATTTTTTTCTCTGGAATCTAAAACCTGGGTCTGAACTCCTGGTTGTTACCCACTTGGGAGTGTCATCCTCTCCCAGTGTCACTTATAAATGACACTATTGCTTAAACCTAAACCTGGTAGCGTCTGTGGAGCCAATGAGCCGGAGGAGCCTGTAATGGTGGTTTAAACCACTGAACTTCTTAAGCTGTTGAGTGATTGGTGTTAAAGGTTCTCAAACTCACCTTATGACTTTGTACAAATGCAGCTTTTCTTACCGATAATCTAGAGGAGAAAGGGGATTTTGGATGCTGCAGCAGATGAGAGCAGAGCAGGGGACCTCAACAGCTGCAGAACTTTCGAGAGACAGAGGTGCTGTGTGGTGGGAGTCTGAACAGGTTTGGTTTTGTTTAGTTACAGAGTCAACAACCCATGAAGTGGCACTTGGAAGCCAAATTATGAGTGGTTCAGGGTCCTACTGGCTCTCCAGTCTGCGGAGCGTTCACCAGTGTCTTGTTATACATAGGCCAGGACTGAAGCAGCTGGGAACCAGCGATGAGGCCTATCACACATGGGCCCAGTGCTGTTCTGTCAGCCCTGTGGGCACAGGGGGCTGGTGCTGGAGCCAGGCTTGTCCTGGCAGTGATGTGTGAGGTGATGGGACCATGCCTGCACTCACCCATGCCTGTGGGTCCCAGTGCACACTGAGGAGGAATTTGGGAACAGCGACAGTCTCTGAGCAGAGCAGCCCTGGTGCTAAATCCTGTGCTGAGTGGGAGCTGCCCGTGTTCCCTGAGGGGCTCCTGGCCTGGGCTGGGCTCTTAGGGGAGTCCCACGGGCACAGGTCTGATGTGACGGATATGGCAGGTTGAGAATAGTGGAGATGTGCAGGCAGAGCAGCATTACCACATACCTGCCTGGCCTGGAGCAGGGAGCAAAGTCCTGGGTGCTGGAAATGGGGCTGGGCTTAAGGTGGGAATAGGAGGGCTGGATCCCAGGCAGGGAGCTGCCCTAGGCACAAGCTGGAGTGCTGCTGCCTGCTGGAAACCCTTGATGGTGACATGTGCTGGTATGCAAGTCTCTCCCAGCCAAAGCTTCTTGTGTTAAACTCTGTTACCGTGCGTGTGCTGTGTGCCCTGCAGGGGACAAGGACAGTGGCCACCTGTTGGTGTTCACCCAGCTGTTGGTCAGTGCTGATCCCTCTGCCTGCTGCTGTGGGGACTCAGGGGACCGCAGCGGGGTGAGATGGGGTAGACCCTGGTGACTGTTGGAGCTCACTTTGACTCCTGGGCCGCTGGCAAACAGAGCCAATCTCTCTCTGTCTCTGCCAGCTGCTGCATGTCCCCGGGGGCTCCTGTCCTGGAGGGTGTCCCCTCATCCGTGTGTCCCCCAGCCATGCTGGCAAGGTCACAGCCTGTGCTCAAGGGTCACCCAGAAGTCTTTAACTCCCCTCTGCTCTTCCCCTCTGCAGAACCCAGCCAGAATGACCCAGCAAGCAGCCTGGCCCCAGAACACCACGAAGATGCCTTGCCCAGGGAGCAGCAGAACAAGCAGCATGTGCCAGGTTGGTCTCCCTGGGGTGGCCAGCACCCAGCAGAGACCCATGGTGGAATCACTGGCCTCCGTCTGCCCACAGGGGTCTTGGCTTCAGGCTCCTCTGGTCCAACCCCGCTGGTGTTTCAGGCATTGCCCGAGTCACATCGAGCTGGAGGTGTTCATGGGTCCTGCTCTTGGTGCTGTTCTTGTTGCCGGGGTAACCCTGGGCATGTTGGTTTGACTCTGTGTTGCTCTTACCTGTGTAGAGGGGCCTGATTCTGCTAAGCTCCAGTGACAAGGCAAGGGTGTTTTACCCGTGGACTGGGAAAATGTTGCCCTCGAAGGTCCAGGTTTGCAGAGGGGATGTGGGAGTGGTACCTGCTCCCTGCCAGAGCAGACAGGGCCCTGAATCCCGCTGGATGAGCTCAACACTGTGCCGGGTTTTGGCAGCCCTCTCCCAAGGCAGGAGCCACATGTGGGCAGAGGAACCCACCCTAAAGTGACACTGTGTTGGGATGTGCATGCCACAAGCAGGGCTCTGTGATGCCGTGGGCAGGAGGAGGGAGAATTGGGTCCTTGGAGTCATGGCCACGATCTGGGTGGTAGTAACAGAGCCAGTTCCTTCCTCCTCTGTGCCTCAGTGTCATTCTCCTCCTGCCTTGCCTTGTGCATGCAGATGCTGCCCTCTTGCCTGCTTGTGGACCTGTTGCCTTGCAGCTGTACTGAGCTTCAGCTGCCCTTTGGACACGGCCGAACCACCGCTGTGCCCTCGGCTGAGCTGTGTGCTTCCTTTCCAGGAGGGGCGCTGGCTCCTGCCACCGCAGCACTGGAGGGCACCCAGGCGACCAGTGACTCCGAAGGGGATGTGTACTGCGATACCGTGGAGCAGATGGAGCCTGAGCAGGTAATGGAGAGCGGGGAAGCGCTGGAGTCCAGCGCAACCCCTGCTCCCTGCCCTGTCCTGCCCTACCTGTACTCCACGGGCAGATCTCTGTTGTCTGCTCCCCCACCTCTGCCCACTGCCGTGCCACTGCTTGGCACCTCCATCCTGCGAGCCTTGTGAGACTCCCAAAACCCATGGGGCCACATGACTGCTCCCTCTGTGCTTTGTATCTCTCTTGAAACCTTGTCACTGAGGGGAGGCTGAGGGGCTGTCGGTGTGCCCCAGCACCTCTCACAGCAACCCTTGTTCCTGCAGTGAGGCTCCAGTGTGGCACTGGTGGACTGCTAGGGCTGACTGAGGCCAGTAACCACAAGCGGGGCTGGTGTGGGCACCTTGCACCTTGCTTGCACCCCTGCCACTTGCTCTCTGCTCCCTGCTACCAGGCAGCTTAGCTAACACCAGCAGCATTCAGCACTCGAGGTGCTGGGAAGACGCTAAGTGGATTCGGTGGGCAGGAGGGAGGGAGCCACCCAGCTGCCTGGCTTCTCCCTGCAGCGCTTGTGCCACCTGAAGCCCAGGTGCCTCACTTTGCTCTGCTGCTGTAGAGCTCTGTCATCTCCCAAACGAGGCACTGACTGGTGTTGCCAGTGAGATCTGGCTTCACTCACACCCCACACACACACCCTCCACCACCAGAACTGCTGCTATGGGGAATGGGGGAGGTAGCACCACTGCCCTGGCATCAGTTTCTGTGCCCCGTAGCCCCCAGGGAGGGGAGCGGGAGGCTCAGGGCCCTTCTCTCCCCTGTGCAGGCTGGGCAGGCTCTGGGGCTCTGCCTGAATGGTGGCCAGGCCGGGCCTGAGCCCCTGACCCCTCCCAGCGCTGGGCAAGGGGAGCAGGGTGAAGGCAGAAGACTAGAGGGGAGCAGCAGCACTGGGCTTGCAGCTCCTGGCTCCGAGAGAGGTGGGTGCAGCCCTTGGCTCCTTCACTGCTACCTCGCCACCTCCCGGCCAGCAGGGCCAGACCTCAGGGGCTGTTTGGGGTGTAGCAGAGAAATGAGGCTGTGACCCCCAACAGGGCACAGACCTTGGCTCCAGCACCCAGAGGTGGGTTGCTCTGTAGCTGCAAGAAGTCCTGAGCATCCGCTCTCTTCATCCGTTGGTCTCCAAGCAGTTCGTTGTCGTTATCCCTGTAGGACACACCCCCTGTGCTGCTGTTTTGGAGGATGCTCTGCCGGCTCCTCCCCAGCAGCGTTCAGATTGCACAGAGCCCTGCCTGCCTGTGCCCAGCTCCTGCCTGTGGTCCCTGGTGAGCGCCCACCAACTTTTCTGTGATGGGACTGGGTGACGTTGGGCTGTGTTCCTGGAAGCACTGGTCCTGGGGACACCCTGCTCCTTTGGTACCACTCACCAAACGCCACTTGCTGCTGCTGCTTATGTCTGGGGACAACCAGGCCCCACGCTCTTCTGCTGTTTGAGAGGGGAGAAGGAGCCTTCTGCCAAGCACTGCAGCTCTCCCCAGACACACCTTGGAGTCTTTGCTCCAGGGTGGCATTGCCACCCTCACCCAGGGGACAGCAGAGGTGGTGTTGAAGCATCACCTGCACACAGCCCACCCCTTTCACCATTATCTCACCCCCATTAATGTTTGTGCAGACCCTCCTGAGCTGCTTGACCATGGGAGTTCACTTGTACCGAGACAGAGTCAGGCTGGGCTGTCTCTGGGGTGCTGGTGTTTGTGTGGGGCTGGCACAAGTCCCTGCCGGTGTCCTGCTCATAGCATGGGTTATCGGGTGTTTTCCAGAGTGCAGCCAGGCTGGTTTGGGGCCTCACTGGGAGGCAGCAGTGCAGCAATGCAGCATTTGGCATCCTGCCTTCACTGGGTGAAGCGTGACCCACATGCACCACTGGGCTGGAGGTCACCCGCTGCTGCCACCACCACGCTGAGGGGGACATGGTGGCCTGGGGATAGGCCTGGGGCTGACTGGTGGATGGGGATGTGGGCAGCAGGGCTGGGCTGGGAGCTCCCTGCTCTGTCTGCCTGGCAGCATGCAGGCAGCCTGACACGATCCTGGGAATGTCCAAGGCCAGGTTGGACAGGGCCGTGGTCAACATGGTCTAGTGTGAGGTGTCCGTGCCCATGGCAGGGGGTTGGAACTGGGTCATCTTAAGGTCCCTTCAACCCAAACCAATCTGTAATTCTATGATCCGTTGCTCATGTTGGGTGAGAGCACACATCATGTGCCTGGGGGTCCTAGGGGTGCTCAGCCTGCACACACTATCCCTGCCCCACCGCCGCTGAGCAGCACCCATCTCTGTACCCCACAGGTCTCTGGCTGGCTGGGGGGAAGCAGGACACTGAGAGCACCCCTGAGCTCAGCCCGAGGCTGCTGGTGGAGCTGGATGCCTGTGTGGCCAGCACAGTGCAAGCCCTGCAGGACGACATGCAGCGAGTGTTGGAGCGTCTGAGGGAGCTGGAGACACTCACCTCCTCTCAGGTGTGTGCCGTGACACCCGGGGAGCTGCTGCACACCAACACTGGGTGGTGGGGCCAAAATGGGTGCCCATCCCTGAACAGGCAGCCCCGGGTGCCCCAAGAGTGGAGAGACCTCGGGCTTCAGTGACACAACCCAGTGGGGCAGAGGCTGGTGCTGCTCTGATCTGCCCCGAGGTACAGGCAAGGAACCACTGCCCCCATCACTTCCATTGTTCCTGGGGTCCCAGCCCGGCTACACCATCAGGTCCCTCATAGGAGCCCAGAATGGGCTGGCTTTGGCCTGTTCCCCCTCTCATGGGCATGTTGGGGCTGGAAGGGGGTTCCCAGCTTCACCTGCCCCCCCAAACCATTGCTTGTCTTGCAGGAGGATGCAGCTGGGACGGAGCCCAGCCAGCTGCTTGCTTTGCAGGTGAGTTGGAGGTGGGGGATGCGATGATGGGGACAGGTCAGGGAAGGGTCCATCAGCTGGGGAGCAGGTGACATCCCTGGGGACGTGTTCCCAGTGCCTGGGCACTGGGGCCAGTGATGTTGGTGCCAGATGTGCACAGGGTAATGGATGTGACAAGGAGGGCCGGGCAGTGCCGGAGGCCTGCAACACCTGCCTTTTGGCAGAGGACTGGGGGATGTTTGGTGACACCAGTGACACCTTTGCCCCCTTCTCCACCCCGCCTCTCTCTGTCTCCTCGCCAGGCACCATCCCCATGGCCCCTGACCGTTTCCCCACACACCCTACTCTTCCTCATCACCTGGCCCTTCGTCACCCAGTGGCTGCTGCACCGCTGGCAGGGCAGGAAGAGGTGACCATTGTATCCTCACTGCCATCACTGGCCCCGAGTGGGGCGCAGGACAGCCCTGCCGGGGTGCCAGCACCCTCCCTCCTCATCCTGCTTTGCTGAGCCAGGGAAGCACCACACAACAGATGAGGGCATCGCCTGGCACAGCCCAGGCCCTCCTGCAGGCCGGGACCCTGGCCCCGAGGGGCAGCAGCCACCGTGCTCCACCAATTGCAACTGTCACGCTCAGGGCCTCACCAGCACCACCGGCACTGGCATCCACAGGGATTGGGATGTGGCATCATCCCGTGCCCCAGGTGGGATCCCCCAGGATCTCATCATTGCTGCACACAGACGGTCCGGCTGCCTACTGGATCTTAGCCCCGGTGCTGGGTGGGCATCAGGGGATGGCCCCTGACCCCATCCCCAGAGACTGGCTCCATGAAGTGCTTGGACATCTGAACCTGCCTCAATTAAAGCTGCTTGTTCAGTCCAGCCCAGGTGCCTGCTGCCCTGCTGTGGGGAGAGATGGCTGCCACCGGGCCCTCGGCAGGGCCACAGAGCAGCTGCCTGGCCCCTCTCTGCCTGGTCCTGGCCTCTCCTTCAGGGCCGACGTCTCCGGTACCGGCGCCAGCCCCCGTCCCGGACACTGCACCCCCGGGGACTCCCCCTCTCCTAGCCCCGGACGGGCAGACGGCAGCTTCTGCCCGCGGTGTATGGGGGCTGTTGGGGACCTGCGGTATTCCCCTCGTGCCGGCGGTGCCACCGGTGGTCCCGGTCGCGGCTGCCCGCGAGCCTTGTGCCACTGCCGGAGGGTCCCAGCCGATGTGGCGGGCCGGGCACAGATCCCTCTCCTTGCGGTGCCCCCCACTCCTTGGCTGCGGACCCCCGTGTATTGCCCACCGCGGCCGCAGGTCTCCATCTCGGGGAACCCTCTTTTCCCCCAGTGTCCCTCCAGCCCTGGGTCCCCTTCCCCAGCCACGGATCCCCAACACCCCACCCTGGCCGTGTGGCCCCAGGGGCCGTGTTGGGGGCACAGCGTCACCGTGAGAGGGTGACAGAACCAGGACCCGGCCCCCGCCGCTCCCCCCGCGGTCGGGCCCAGATAAGGGAACGCAGCTCTGCACCACCCCTAAACAAAACAGGGACGCGGTGCCTTTAAGGAGGGACTTCTTTCCTTGCCATTTGTTTACATCTCCCACCGCGCGGCTCCAGGATCCCTCCGCTTCCCCCAGTCCCCCGCACCCCTGCGGCCTCCTCCCCCCCCCCCCCCCCGCCGCAGGACCTCCCCGGTCCCTCCCGCAGTTACAGCCCCGCGCCCCCTCCGCGGAGCGGGGACTCCTTTCGGGCCGCCGCACGGGCTCGCCGCGTGGTAGGGGGGCGCTGCCCTCGGCACGGCCCTGAAGGTCGCAGGGCGCGCTTGGACCCGCGCAGGGGGCGCCCCTCCCGAGCGTGGTACGACCCGGCCCTGCCCTCCCCCTGCTCGGATTGGCGGAGCCGCTCTCGAGAGACATCCAGCCTGGCCAATCGCGACCCCTCTCCTGCAGCGGCCTTGGGGGAGTGGCCCCGCCGTTGTGCCCGCCCTCCTCCCCTTCTGATTGGCTGTGGGTGGCACCGCCCTCGTGGCGGGGAGCCTTAGTGGGTGAGGCGGGCGCGCGTCGGGGGCGGGGCTCCGGCGTGCAGCGGAGGCGGGACAAGCAATGCGCCTGCGCGGGGCGCGTACGGCTATTTAAGGCGGGGCCGCGGGCGGGGGGCCCAGTCGGGAGCTGGCGGCGGTGGCGGCGCGCGGTAGCGGCAGAGCGGTGCTTGGGGCTGGCGGGGAGGGGGGGCGCGGTGGCGCGTGCCATGCGCGCGGGAGGGCGGGCCCAGCGCCGTTAACTCCTCCGTGACCGGTGACCGCCTCCGGCGGCGGCGATCCTTGGGGGCTCTGCCCCGTGCCATGGCCCAGGCGGCCTGAGCGGGGGTGGGGGGGGGGGGCAGACCCATGCGGCTCGAGTAGCGCCCGTCCGCGACGGAGCGGCGCGCAATGGCTAACACGGTGCCCGCCGAGCCTGTGCCCGCCGAGCCCGAGCCGCAACCCCAGGGCGAATCGGAGCCCAGCTCCGAGCCCGAGTTGCGGCCGGAGCCACAGCACGGCGGCGCGGAGGATGGTGAGGCCGAGCGGCTGCCGCCCCCCGGGGCGGAGGAGGCGGCAGCGGGAGGCGCGGAGGGGCCGCCGCCGCCGGCGGCGGGTGGAGCGGCGCGTCCCGGCCTGGGCTCGCGGTACCGGGCGGCGGTGGGCCGAGCTGAGGAGTGGCCGGTGAAGAAGAAACACCGTCGGCGGCCGTCGAAGAAGAAGCGTCGCTGGAAGCCGTACTCGAAGTTGAGCTGGGAGGAGAAGCAGCAGTTCGACGAGCGGCAGAGCCTCCGCGCCTCCCGGCTGCGCGCTGAGATGTTCGCGAAGGGGCAGCCGGTGGCTCCCTACAACACAACGCAGTTCCTGATGGAGGACCACGACCAGGAGGAGCCCGATCTGAAAACGGGGCTGTACCCGCGGCGGGCGGCCGCCAAGTCGGACGACACGAGCGAGGAGGATTTCCTGGAGGAGGCGGCGGACGAGGACGGGGGAAGCGACGGGATGGGGGGTGACGGCAGCGAGTTTCTGCAGAGGGACTTCTCGGAGACGTACGAGCGGTACCATGTGGAGAGCCTGCAGAACATGAGCAAGCAGGAGCTGGTGAAGGAATACCTGGAGCTGGAGAAATGCCTTTCCCGTATGGAAGAGGAGAACAACCGGCTAAGGATGGAGAGCAAAAAACACGGGGGGGAGGCGGCGGAGGCGGCGCGGGTGCGGCAGCTGGAGCTGGAGGTGGACAGATTGAGAACCGAGAACCTGCGGCTGCAGCGGGAGCAGGACGCGCCCCGTGCTGAGAAGGGCCCCTGCAAGCCGGGGGAGTGACCAGGCTCGGCCCCGAGCGCCGGGGGGGGGGGGGGTGCGGGTGTTGATGTATTGGTGGTTTCGGGTTTATGATTTATTTTTTTTTTTTTGTGTCTAAACCAAAAAGTGGGGGGAAAAAAAAAAACAAACACAAACAAACCCTCTCCAGGAAAGCTGTAAATTGGCCCAAACTGACTATAAAAATATAGGTCTAATAAATTTAATTACTTGTAACTGTAACGGGTTTGGTGTGATTTCTGGGGAATGTTTGGTGGCATTCTGGTAGGGAATACACTTGGAATGATTTTCATGCTATTCTGTTGGGTGTTGGGTTAAAGGAAGGTGGAATGGCCTGCTCAGCTCTTTTTTGGTGGTCACCCTTTGGTTCTGATCTTGTTTGAGAAACTGAAAGAAAGAAAAGCACCTGGAGAAAGGAGAACAGCCCTGAAGGGGTGTGTGTCACAGACCTGTGTCCACCTCCCTGTGAGCCCAAGTGCACGTTTGCCTCAAGGCTTGCTCAAAGTGAACTCTTCCTCTCGAGGTGGTAAAAACCTGGGTCAGGTCAGTGAGAGCTGGGCAAAAACTGCCCCAAAATGTACTTTCAGCTCCAAGTGAGGGGGAAGTTCTGGAGCAGCCCAGGGAAAAGTTTTGGGAGTCAATGCGTGGCCTCTGGAATGGCTGACGAGGAGGGAGCGGGGAAGGCGAATGTGATGCTCAACCTTTTCCTTCCCTGTGGCTGTGCCCGAGAGGGGCAGGAGAGGAAAAAGCTGAAGAAGCTCCAGGCAGCTGCATGGTCTGGAAAGGGTTTTGGGGAGAAAACAGGTAAAGTAATGGTCTGAGCCTGCTCTGCTTTGGGCTGTGGTGTAAGCCAAGGCCATTGGGATTGAAATGGGGAGTATGGGTTACTGAAACTGGTACCTGGGGAGCAGGGGGGTTCTATACCACCCCCAGGCTACAGCAGGGGAAAAAGGGCCTTTTATACAAAACTGGAGGGGTTAAGATTGGAAGGGGAGAAAAAGGTGTCCCTAGTGCCGGGGGGGGTTGAAGCACTGGGGGTTAAAGCGGCTGCACCAAAGGGCTTTGGTTTTATGGATCAGGCCAGATTTAACAACAGCTTGGCACAACCCTCTGTGCTCTGGAGCATCCATGGGGAGGGAGAAGGGAAACTACTGGAGGGTGACTTGCTCAGGAGCCAGTAGCGCCCACACTGCCTTCCCCTGTGCCATGACATCATCCAGCAGAGCCCGGAGCGGCTGTCAGCACCGAGCCCGGCTCACAGGCAGTTAATGGGGATCTCAGCACCGAGGAAGAGCAGCACCAGACCCGAGTCCTCCCGCTCATCCCGGGTGCTTCTCTCCCAAAATTCCTTCCCCACCAAGGAGTGATTCCTACTCTGGATCCGCTGCCTGTGATTTGCTTCTGGGGCAGGAGAACTGCAGGCGCATGACAGATGGCACTGTCGGTGGGTGCTATGTGTCACACCATCAAACGCAGCTCTTGGCACCTGGATAATGTGAAAAACTTAATGCAAGGAAGTATTATTAGTGAAATCAAGCATTACACGGTGTTACCCATGTAATCAAGTTGTTACACGGTGAGGCTGGATGAGCCTTGAGCAACCTGGGCTAGTGGAAGGTGTCCCCCAGCCTGTGGCAGGGGGTTGGAACTGGATGAGCTTTAAGCTCCCTTTCAACCCAAACCAGACATGATAGTGTTGCCACACTGCACACAGCCACAGGGTCCACCCTTCGTGTAAATGTAACCCCAACCTGGTTACATTAAACTCTTAGGAATAAATCTTTAGAGTTATCTGCAAATGTTGAACACATGGGACATAGAAGCTCTAGAAGTACCACAGTGATCAGTTCTCCCCCTGCTTTGACTCTACCAACTTCTGCTTTATTCCGTGCAGTTTTAATGAAACTGAGTCTTCATCCAAACCAGGTTACCCAGATCCCTACGTCCAGAGGTGTTTCAGAACATGTCTCGTTGCAAAGGAACCTTCCAGCTCCTGTGCCCAAACCTCCTGGCAGATGCTGATGGCATCCAGGGACCTTTGAAACCTCTGCGTGGATCAGTAACGGCCAAGGAGCTCGTCTGTGCTCCACCTCGCAGGCTGAGGGGTGAGCTCCTGCTCCAGAGCCTGCCCACAGGCCCTGGAGCTGGGCTGAGAGCTGTGCTGGAGGATATGAGCTCCACCGGTTCAGAGGAACAAATCAAATCCCGAAGCTCGCCAGAGAGCAGGGTGCCACTCCGCTGTGATATGGGAGCACGGGCAGCAATGAGTCCCTCCTGACACGCAGGCAGCGCTGCCTTAACTAGTCCAGGGCAAGTACCTCGCTGAAGGGCAAGGCAGCCGTGCCTGCCAAGCCTTTGAAGCACATTCCTGCCACCACTTTGGTCTTTCCTGGCTTGTTTGAGCCAACTGGCCTTTACTCTGGCTCCTCTGGTGAGCTCAGGAGTGCCGCTGGCACGGCAGCACCCTCCAAACGGGCCCCTGGAAGCAGGAAAATGCCTGCTGGAGCTTGACTTGGGGGCTGAGTGGCAGGAAGAGGCTCACTGCTGAGGCAGCTTTGGGGCAATCAGCCTCAGAAACATGGGGCATGGAGTGACCCTCTTGCCTAAGGGGCTTTCAAAGTTCATCCCCTCCCAAGGGTTTCCTGGAGGAAAGGATAGCATTTCTGTCCTGGGATTATGGCATGAACTCAAAAGAAAAACCATCCCACCTGTGGTTATGGCCATTCCTCCATGGCACAGGGGCAAAGTGATGCAAGGACACATCAGTTCCTTGAAGATGCTGCTTGCTGCGAGGAAATAAACCAAAAGAGGAACCAGTTCAACTTAACAGCTTCATGTCACAATGCTGGTGTGAAGTGAAACCAGAATCCTGCCCCTCAATGCTGCTGTCCCTCCAAGTCTGAAAAGGTTTCAAGGAGCAAGTTGCCAGTATGGCAGTTAGTCCCCAGGTCCGTTAAACCTGTTTGATGAGCCAGGTTTTATAAAGCAGGAATATGGTGCTGCCAGTAACCCTGCTGTCCTGCCTGAGACTTCACCTGCACTAACTGCACTTCATTCCTTAGCTTTCTGTTCCAAGGATATATTCACACAGCTCTCAGGATGTCCTGGCGAGTCTCTTGTGTCACAAGAGAAGTAGGATTTTGTTAGAAGAGGAGGATCTGCAGTGGAAGAGGTTTCACAGCGCTTGCTGGTGAGACCAGCACTGAAAACCTGGCGGCTGTCAGTCTATCTGAAACACACCAAACCCCAGTGTTAGGATCAGCCCCTCCAGTTCCCACCCTCCAAACCCCCCTCTAATAATTCAGGGAGGTGCAAGGCACGTGGCCTGAACTGAGAGTAACCCCCACTGGTTTGGCAAAATCAGCTTGAAATTAGATCTTCAGCTGTCATGCGCCTGCAAAGACACACACCACACTAACCCCCCT
Organism: Psittacula echo; assembly: GCF_963264785.1. Classification (NCBI taxonomy): domain Eukaryota; kingdom Metazoa; phylum Chordata; class Aves; order Psittaciformes; family Psittacidae; genus Psittacula; species Psittacula echo. The sequence continues at coordinate 2,911,669 of NC_137748.1, forward strand.
GCTTTGGAAACACAGCAGTTCACAGAGAGATGAGGTTTTGGGGCTCAAGACCTCATAAAGCAATGTGGAAGTCAAAAATGATCTAAAGAGTCACAACAACAAAGCACCTTCTTCAAATAAAACCAACCCACCAAGTGCAGAGATGTAAAATCATCCGGTTTTTAAGTAGAGGAGTCCCCATTTGACAGCACAATCTGCACTTATGCCAGAAAGCCTCCAAAATCTTACTGCTTTTCATCTAAATCACATCCCCTTAATGCCAGGGGATGAGCCGACATCATCTGCCTTTTGCAGAGAGAAGGAGCTATGGCTGAGCCCCTCACTGAAGGAAACTCTGCTGATGCCACAACCGGGGACTCAACCCAGGTTATCCCCAAGGGAGCTGCGCCTGGAGGGGACGGGCAGCTCCCGCACTAGCCAATACTGAGGGGTGGCTGTGTTTGGTCGGGGGGTTGGGGAAGTTTGGAGAAAACCAGCCTTTTTGTGACTTTGCACAGGGAAAACCCACCCGGTTGTTTCCACAGCCCAGAGGAGTGGCCTTTATAACCCGGAGCCAAGGTTTGCTCTGGTTTATAACCAGCTCGCAAAGTTACCTCTTCGGCCCCGGCAACAGGCAACCGCTTCTGTGTTTAAATCCCCCCAAGCGCTGCAGCAGGAGCTGCTGCTTCGGTAGCGGCAGCAAGGGGAGGCCATGTTAACTGTGATTCACTGCATCCCGGCAGGGAGAGCTCCCTCCAGGAGCCCCTCTGGGAATCTGGTTGTGCTTTGGCTAAAACGCATGACACAAAGGATTAAACTCGAGAGATCCCCCCCCCCCCCCCATGGTGTATTAGAGCTCTGTTGTGAGGTGGCACAGTGGAACGTGAGGCTTTCCTCTTTCCAGCAATCACAATTCCTAAGCCAAATCCCACTTCCAACATCAAACTGCGCTGTTTGCTCACACCAGGGGTCAGTTAGAGCCCAGCCCCGCAGGGAAGTCGGGTGCTGCTGTCCAGCAACGCTTAGATAACGTTTTAACGACGGTTTTGCTAGGACCTCCACGCTCAGTGCCCTCCCCCCAGCGTTACCGGCGGGGCTGGAGCCAAGGCAGCGCTGCCGAGCGGAGCCACGATGTGAGAACCGCCGGAGCCCGCTGCAGGGAGAGCCTGCCTGGGCCTTCCCCCGCCCCACCACGCACTGAGACTCCGGTCCGAGCCCCTTCCCCCAGCTCCAGACGAGGCGCTCCTCGTAAGGGATGGGCTCTCCCCGTCCCCGGAGCCCTGACAGGGGGAGCGGCCTGTGGCGGGCACGGCGCCACCGTCCACCTCAGGGCCAGCGGGGAGACCCGCGCTCCGCTCCCAGCAAAGGGAGCCCGCCCGGGCTGCCCCACGCTCCCGGCTCGGAGGAGTCCCCCGCCGCTCCCCTGCACCACCGCGCCGCTTCACCCACTCCCCGGCGGCAGCAGCAAGGCCCGGAGCCTGCCCACACACACACAAAATGGCGGCCGCCGCTTCCCCACCGCCCGCTCGGCCGCCATAGCCGACGCCTCGGCGATGCAACCTTTCTACCAATCAGATACCGCCGTGCCGCGACTCAACGACTCGGAGGAGCCAATGGAAACGAGCGTTGTAGAGGAAGAGGAGGGGCGCTCCGCGGCCGGCCGGGATTATGGATTTTGTAGTCCAGTGCCGCAGAGGGGCGGCGGAGCCTGTTGGGGCGTAGACTCGTTCTCCCATGATACCCAGGGACACGGGGAGGACACAGCTGTGCGCGGCGCGTTGCCATGGCGATAAGCGGGACAGGGCCGCCCGATGGCCGCCGGGGGCCGATCCTGGGCCCCGCCCCGGGCTGCCGATCGCCCCCGGGCTCAGGGACACGGTACCGGGGCCTCGGCTGCGGCGGGACGGGCTTACGCCTCCCGCAGGCCCTTCCCGGGCTCTCTTGAGCCCTCGGTTGGGCGGTCAGGGCCCGCCGGAACCGGGAGGAGATAGAGAAACCCGGCTCTGGTGCTGCCCGGCCTGCCGGTGGCACAGCGGGGAGAAGCCTGGCTGAGGCGGGAGGAATGGGGCGGTTCCAGTGGGGTGCCCGGCTCGAAGCTGGGGGAATCCCAGCTCCAAAAGGGACGTGTCCCGGCTTCAAAGTGGAGGTCCCGGTTTTCAGGGGGCTGCCCAGCTCTAAACCCGGCCTTGTGCTTCAGCCATCTGGCGCTTAACTCTTTAATGCCTTTCTCCTCCTCCAGAACCGTTCCCGGATGGCAATTGGCAGGCACGGATCCCTGTGAGGAGCATGGCCCCTGGCACGGTGAGAGCTTGGCGAACTCGGGGGTGAAACCTGGTGAGAACCCCCAATTTGTGTCTCTGCCCATTTCCAGCTCTGCTGCCGCCTCCTTCCAGGTTGAGCCTTGGCTCCATCTTGGGTCTCAAGGAAAGGAGTGACCCAAGAGCGCAGCTGATTAGCTTTTCCGAGTGTTCAACACGGATGTTTCCCAAAGGCTCCATTCTTCCCTCTGGTGCTGGTAACGCTCCTTGCAGGCAGCCTCAATGGCTGCGCCGTGGAGGTGCTCAAGCTGCAAGTACATGAGGGAATAATTTGTATTTGGGGGATCAGGACACGTAAAAGGCAAAAGTAAGCACTGAATTTTGCATAAAGGCTAAAAAAATAAAAAAGGTTTTCTATATGGAGGCAGGTGTCTTGGATTTTCCTTTCTTGGAGGGCAGTGTGGGGCAGGCAGGGCCCGGGCTGTGTCCCAGTGTGATTTGAGAAGAACAAGGCAGGGAATCGGACAAAGAGGTTTTTTCCTGGCCTTTAAACCCCAAAATCAAAACTCTTCCCCCCCCTTTTCTTTATGATCTTAATCAATGGAGGTTAATTATGCTGAATGTTTCCTGCCGTAGGGTTGGTTTTGGAAATGGTCTGGCTGTTCCTGAATGTAAAAGGGGATGAGGAGGTGTTAAATGGTCCAAATCTTGGGATGTGGTTGGGGAGGAAGGGGACAGATCCACATCCTGCCCCCTGCCCATCCCAGGATGACCCTGCTGTAGATATGAGGCACAGTGACAGGCTGATCCCTGAGCTGTTGATGTCAGAGGCTTTTGTGGTTTATAGCTCCAGACTGATTCCTTTGCTCATGGATTTGGGTCTTTTCCAGCCTCCTCCACCCCCCTGGGTGTCCAGCTGAGCACAGCCAGCCAGGTTTGGGCACAGCCATCACCCTGTCTGCCATCCATGGGTCCTCCTGCCCTTCGTGCTATGCAAAAACTTGAGTGCTCTGACCCTTTCCACACTTCTCAGAAGTATTTTGGGAGGACACTGGATATTTGGCCAACCCCAATCATGCAAAATTGGCCTCTGCAGGACAGCAGACCCAGCTGTCTTTGCCCCAAGCCTCTGGGCAGGATTTGCAGGGGGCTGAATTTAAACCAGTGATGAGGGGGCTTTCTCCTTCCAGAGCAGTTTTGGGTCTGGATTTGCAGTGGAATGGGGGTTTATCACACCATAGCCCCAGGATAACACTGCCGTGGATGGGGCAGGAGCTGCTCGTTGGGACCAGCCTGAGCTTGAGCAAAGCCTCCAGTGGCTGGGGCAGGGGTGGAGCAAGGGGAGCTCAATGCTGGGGACTGAGCTCTGCAGAGACCCCTCCCCACCCCAGCCCTGCTCCCAGCAGAGCCTCTCATGGCACTGGTGCTGCCTGCCCTGCTTAAACACAGTTGTTGGGAGCCCTTGGGTGCCCTCACATCCCTGTGCTGTCCCCAGGGCACCCCAAAGCCCAGCCTGGCACCCCGCTGTTGCTCCATGCTGTTTGCTTTGCTCTCTTTCTCTCTTGAAGCCGAAGCTGATGTGGAACATCCCCCAGCACCAGCTTGGCTTTCCCACTCACTTCTCACAGTCTGACCATTCAGTTCACAGCACCCAGATCTCCAGCTCCCAGCACTTGGCAGCCCAGCACCCCACCATCATGCTCCCAGCACCCATCCCCCAGGACACCCCCACAGGTGATATGGAATAGGGACTGTGTCTTCCTCCCGGGTGATGGGGAGCAGGGGCTGTGAACCCCCAGGATCATCAACCCATCCCTCAGGCACACTGGGATCACAGACAGATCCCAGACTCAGCCAGGTGACCCCATCCCCACAAGCCACTCTGTCACACAGTGTCAAGGTCCACCACCTGAACCCTGTGGTGACACCGTTTATTGTAGGTGCTACGAAAAACCAAAGATAGCTAAATCTGCCTAGTTCCCCGCACAAAGGGGACCTTGACTCAGCCCAAAGGCAAGGGGGGCTACACGGGTGGCTGGGAGTGTTGGGGGGGGGTCCCAGGGTGCACTCCATGGGGAAAATGAGCAGGTTTGGAATTGGGGGGGTCACCTGGAAAACCCATCCCAGCTTTGCCAGGAGCTCCTCTGGGCAGATGGGGAAAACTTGATGACCCAAGCCATGGGTGCCTGGGTGAGAGTGCTAATGATCAATTAATGCATTTTATGAATTAATTGATTGTATAAGGCACAAGAAGAGGATGCCCATGGTGAGTGGACGTTCTGGAGGAGCCACCTTCTCAAACCTGAAAGCAAAGGTATGAGAAAGGGCCAGGGGTCAGTGGCTGTTAAAGGAAGAACTGTCAGTAATGAGATTCATTTTGAAGGCTGGAAAATATAGCAGGATGGATGGATGGATCTGCTTATCCATCCCTGGACCAGCCCATTTCCCCTCGCTCCTTAACATCCTTCGTCTTTTCCACTGGTGATGTTAACTCTGGGAAACTGCTCTTTTCCCCCCTCCTGGCCTTTTCCTACTCGTTTTTGCTGCCCACCTCCAGGACGAGCATCAGGCCAACACTGACATCAAGTGGCTGCTGGGATCCCTCGCATGCCTGGGCCATATCCTGCCTCTCCTTGTGCTGGGAGCAGCCTAGTGCCACCCGCATGGCCTTATCCTGCCGTGGAGAGGGGTCCGGAGTAGGGTCAGGAGCCGTGGCCAGTTGTCTCCATCACCCCTCACCACGCAGGCAGGATGCAGGCAGCTGAGCTCCATCACCAGCCCACTGCTGTCCCCAGCCAGGCCATCACCATGTTGTACTCCTGTCCCTGCAGGCCCAGCCACGCAGTCGATATCGCAGCGGGGTCAAACCAAGCGCGCTGACAGCATCACCAAGCGCGGAGCATCCGCTGCATCCCTCACCCCCAGGGTGCTGGTGGGGACACCCTGGACATGGCATCCTCATCCTTGCGGGTGGCAAGGTCACGGTGACGGGTGAGCGGTGAGGTCACGGTGGCCCTGCCACGGCTGGGGACGCTTGTCCTTGACTCCCTGCCGGCAGCGGTGGACTTTGTGCTGAGCGTGGAAGTGGCGGCGCTGCCACATCTGCCGGGGCTGGCAGCGCCCCAGGTCCCCGTGAGATCTGGCTTCAGACCGCAGGTAACACCAGGGTGACATCCCCTCTGCTCAGGGGGGTGCTGTGACATGGGGGTCGCTGGGGAGGGTGGTGTGTGTGCCCCCCCCGGTGCTGCTGCCCCATCCACAAGCCTGGGGCCAGCTCCAGGAGGAAATCATGGTGTTATTCCCATTTTAAAGCAGGGGAACTGAGGCATGGTAGTACCGAACGGCTGCGCTGCCCTCCTTCCAGGCAATAAAGGCTGGAAAACCCCATTTTTTCTCCAAACCACTGGGCTCAGAGGCCCGGAAGAGTTTTGCCACACCCCATTCACCTTCATCCCTACACCCCGAGCCTGGGGCTGAGCTCAGCCAGGGAAGCCAGAAGCCGGTGTGTGAGGAGAGGGGTGGCTCTGATGGGATATTGGCTGCAGGTGGGGCTGGGAATGGGCAGCAGTTGAGGGTGCTCTGCAGGAGCCCACCCATGGGTGGGAGAGGAGGTGGAGGTGTGCTGGGTCGGGGCTCCGTGTGGCTTTAGAGAGGCTGTGAGTCTGGATCCATGCCCTGAGGGCAGTGCAGGGCTGGGCTCTCTGCTGTGTAATGAGGTATGTCAGGTCTCTGCAGCTTCCCTTTGGGGTTTCCCTGCCCAAGCCCCCCTACTGCAGACCTATGACCCTCCATGCTGCCAAATGGGGTGTCAGGGGGGTTTGGGACTGTGGTGCTGGGCATGGTTTGTGGGAGGACTCAGTGATGCTGATGCTGGTTGTTTATCCCTCAAGTCCGGAAACTCACTGGGAAGGAAAGGGAGGGGAGAGCCGGGGCTGTTCCAGCACTGAAGCAGGAGGGATATTCCTGGCTGTACCCAGAGAGAGCCACCCCAGTGTATCCCCATATGCATAGGCCCAAGGGTCCTTGACCCCCAGCATCACCCCTTCATTCCCCCTCCAGCTCCGTGGTGGCTCTGTGGTGACCAGAAGGATCAGGGACCCGCTGGTGGCTTGGGACAGGATAGGACTGGACGGTGACAGGTCAGTGCTGTGGGGTTGGGTGCTGCTACATTGCACCTTTGAGTGTCATCATCCTGCTCTCCTAACCTTAGCGTAGACAGAGTGGGGAGGTGACATATATAAGGATACAGGTCCTTTGCCCTAGGAATGAGACTTCCTGGGAATTTCCTGGCTGATGCAAGACTGGGCATGAGAAAAACCTTGTCCTTGAGCTAAGGCAATGCTGCAAAGAGGTTGTCCCTAAGAAGGGACTCTGCTTTAGCGTGTTTGGCCCCTTGCTGGGTCTCTTTGGGTCCATCAGGACATCAGCTCTTATGGACTGAAAGTGTGTGTCTGTATCTGCCATCAGAGGTGTGTAAGCTGGGGAATGCAGGCAGGGGTGGGTAGATGCTGGAGGTCTCTCATGGCAGGGAGAAGGTGTCCCCACAGCCGGAGCGAAAACGTGTGCATCGCCTCAGCACCCCAACCCCAGCACAGGGCTGCCGGGAGCCTCAGGGCCACATCCAGCACCCGTCCTGACTGCACCAGCACTGAGGCAGAAGCTGGTGGTGCCACCATGTCCCAGGCAGAAGGTACGGCTGAGTGCTTGGTCTGTCCTGGGGGAGGCTCAGTCTTTGCATGGGGACCCCAGCGCTGGTGTGATGCCCCCAGTCAGCACCAGTCTTCATGCCATCCTGTTTAATGGCCCCATTTTTCTTGAATTTTTGATCCTAAAAGCACCTTTTCCCTCCAAACCATGATCCGGGCTGCTCCAGGAGCTCTCATGGTAGCAGCTCCTGTCCCCATGTCCCCCCACTGTCCCATCACTTGCCATGGGGAGGGTGGTGGAACCTGGAGGGAGTTGGAGGTACAGAAAGAAGCACTGAGGACGAGTGCAGGCAGCTGGTCCCCAAAGCATGAGAGACCCATACATGAACCACTCTGCTCCATCCCTCCCAGGAGGTGAGGAGACGTTTGAATACTGTGATGTGGTCATCAACAGCCAAGAGCAGGTTTCGGATGTGTACACGCAGCTGGAGAAGCTGGGAGAGTAAGTGGAAGTCCAACATCCCCACCACTCGGGGATGCTCCATGGCTGTCCATGTGCAGCCCTGGCTGGGATGCAGGTTGGTGGGGATGGCTCCTCCATGCCTCCTCCTTGCTCTGCCCCAGAGGGAAGTTCGGGATGGTGTTCCGCCTGCAGGAAAAAGCCACTGGCAAAATCCGGGCTGGGAAATATTTCCGGACACGGACAGCGAAGGAGAAGCAGGCGGCTCGGGACGAGGTGGAGCTCATGAACCTGCTGCATCACCCGCGCCTTGTGCAGTGCCTTGCTGCCTTCCAGGGCCCCGCCGAGCTGGTGATGGTGATGGAGTAGTGAGTGGGGGGCACAAAGCTAAGTTTGGGGTTAGGGAGGACAGTGCTGGGCTTTGCCAGGGAGAGCATGAAGGTGGGAAAAGGTCTCTGCACCATGGATGGATGGGGAACCTGCAGCCCCTGGAGATAAGGCTAGCGAGATCCTCTGCAGCTGGGCTTCTCCTTGGGGCTGGTGGCCCCCAGCAGGTCCTTGTCCTCCCCCAGTGTGGCAGGTGGGGAGCTCTTCGAGCGCATAGTGGACGATGACTTTGAGCACACAGAGCTCAGCGGCACCCAGTACCTGCGGCAGATCCTGGAGGGGCTGCAGTTCATGCACGGTCAGGCCGTCGTCCACCTCGACCTCAAACCCGAGAACATCGTGTGCGTCAGCCCCAGCAGCCACTGGCTCAAGATCATTGACTTCGGCTTGGCGCGGAAGCTGGGTGAGAAGAATGGGGGGTCTGGGGAACCAGGGCAGGGACTGTCACCATCACAAGGCCTGATCTGGCTGAGCACATCAGCAAGGAGCTTGCCAGCCTCCTGCCTGCACCTCTGGGACAGGCAACTCTATGGCACCAGATCAGGGCGCTTCCTGGTGACCATAAGATGCTCTGGGGAAACCTGCATGTCCCCAGCCCTGCTTCTGATATGGAGACCACCAAGACCCCTGTGCCTGTGGGTGCCCAGCACATCCTAGAGATGCTCTAGGAAAGCACCAAGACCTGCAATGGGTTCTGGAACTTGGCATCCACCCGGCATGTGTTGGTGTGTAGCTGGGCTGCCCTGGGGGGGTCCCAGTTGGAAACCTGCCCCATGCATCTTCTCTGCAGCTCCAGACACCCCTGTGAAAGTGTTACACGGCACCCCTGAGTTCATGGCTCCAGAAGTGGTCGCCTTTGAGCCCGTGGGCTTCTCCACAGACATGTGGAGTGTTGGTGTCATCTGCTACATCCTGTGAGTGGCCTCTTGGGAACAGCAGGTTGGGATGGAGAGGGCTAGGCTGTCACTGATGTCCTTGTGCCACGTCTCCAGGCTGAGTGGGGAGTCCCCCTTCCAGGGGGACAATGACATGGAGACACTAAGCAACATCACAGCTGCCCAGTGGGGCTTTGAGGAGGAGACCTTCTCGGAGATCTCCCAGCTAGCCAAGGACTTCATCAGCCAACTGCTGCAGAAGGACCCCCGGTAGGTCCTGGGGGAATGCTAAGCTGGAGCTGGTTGGGTTTTGGGGTGCCAAGGGGATAGGCAAGGGAAAGCATTGAATGTGGTTAATGGAAGGGATGCTCCATGGGGCCATGCCAGCAGATGAAGGTCTCCTTGTGACTGCCCCATGTGCCCCCAGGCGCCGGCTCTCCAGTGCGGGGGCCCTGCTGCATCCCTGGCTGCAGCAGCCCCAGCCCTGCAGCACGAAGGCGCTGCCCAAGGAGAGGATCAAGCAGTTCCTGACCCATCGGAAGTGGCAGGTACCTAGAGGGCTTGTGAGGATGTGGAGATGGGGATGGATCTGGTGCTGGGGCTCAGTGCTCTTGCTCTTCTCTCCAGAAAACAGGCAAAGCCCTGCTGGCCCTCAACAGGCTGACCCTGCTGTCCCAGAGCCTGGAGAGGAAAGTATTGGAGACTCAGGATGAGGAAGGTGATGGCCCTTGAAGTGTTATCCCCAGTGCACCCCATCAACCCATTCTCTCTGCTTTGCCATCCCCAACTGGGCTGCTTCCCTCTCCCAGTGTCACTAAACACCCAGCCGTGTCCCTGCTCCAGGCCAGCTTCAGTCCCTCCATCCTCATCCCTGAGGGGCCATCTCTAATGCAGCCTTGGGATGGGCACATCCAACTTTGCAGGGCTGGGATCTGTGTGTGATCAGGTCTCTGGAATCCGGAGCTGGTCCCCACAGGTGCCACATGTGTTCCTTTAGCAGAGGGTGGAGGCTGAATTGTGCCAGCTCCTCACCATTCCCTCTCTCCATCTGCCTGCAGACCTGGGCTGCAGCCCAGAGGAGGACCAAACCTCGGGATCTCAGCTCCAACAAGGTTCCAGTGTATCGGAGCTGCTGCCAGACACAAAGGAGGAGGAAGACGGGAGCACTGCAGCCACAGGGGAGGCAGAGAGCAGTGTCAGTGTGGCCATGCCACCCCAGACCTAGACCACCTAGAGCTGCTGCTGAGAGAAGAGCAGGGACCAATGGGGATGAAACCTTCTCCAGCAGCTCCCAATGACCTGGCCAACCTGGGGTGGACCCAGAGCCCAGGGCTCCTCTCCCATGGGTGAGGTCTGGGGTCCCATGGTGTCCCTGTTCAGCAAGGAACTGGTGCTCCTGTCTGCGTGGCCCCCTGGGCTCGAGCTGTCACAATAAAGCACTGAGAATCTCTTACTCTCAGTGTGCTCCTTTTTTTCCACTCAAAATCACTGGGAGGGGTGGGAAAGAGCTGCCTGAGCTGTGCCCACTCTTTGGAAGCTGGCACTGGGTTCTCCCTCTACTTGAGCCATCACCCTTGTCTTCTCCAGGAGAGGTGCTGGCCCTGGGGACAGCCCTAGCAGCAGCCCTTGTCATCCTTTGTTTGTAGGAGTCTTTCCTCATCGCAGAGCGGGGCTGGCATCATGTCCTGAGCACACAGGCAGCAGGAACCAGGGTGCGCCCTGCAGCCTCTAGTCTCTTCATTTCTGGGGCAACTTTGGGACCAGCAGGGCTGGAAGGGGCCCAGACCCTGCTGTGTGACCTCCAGCCCCCTCCTAAGGAGGCAGCTTGGGCAGATATTGGTGTTTAGGAGCCCTTCTCCTTTTACATGAAGTTCACAGCCCTGATCCTGGGGCAGAACAACCTCAGGTGCTGGGGGATACCCAGCTAGGATGGAGCTTGGTCTAGGGGTCCTGGTGGATGCTGGGTTGACTGTGAACCAGCAGCGTGCCCTTGCTGCAGAGAAGGTAACGCTGGGCTGCGCTTTGACAACGTGTTGCCAGTAGGTGGAGGGAGATGACTCTTCCAGTTCCTTAGCACTGGTGAGGCCATGCCTAGAGGACTGTGTCATGTTCTGCGTCCCCAGTAAAAGAGAGACGTGGACACAGTGGAGAGAGTTCAGTGAAGGATGGTGGAGGGACCGGAGCACTTCACCTGTGAAGAAAGGCTGAGAGAGTTGGTATTGTTCAGCCTGGAGAAGACTCCAGGGAAACCTTATTGCAGCCTTTCGATACTTAAAAGGGACTTACAAGAAAGATGAGGAGAGACTTTTCTACCAGGGCGAGGGGTGATGGTTTGAAACTAAAAGAGGGAGATTCAGGTTGGATGCGAGGAAGAGATTCTTCACAATGAGGGTGGTAGAACACTGGCACAGGTTGTCCAGAGAGGTGGCAGCTGTCCCATCCCTGGAGCCAGGTTAATGCTTGGATGTGATGATGTTAAAGGTCTTTTCCAACCTAAATGGCTCCATGATTCCTGCAGGGTCCAACCATGGCTCTTCAACAGACGGGTGAGATGTCTCCAGACAGAGCTCATCTGCTTCCTGCTCCTCCCATGTTTTCAGCAGGAGAAGTGGATTCACTGCTCTGAGTTGGAAGAGAAACTCCTTAGAAACCAATACAAAAATATTTTATATTCTATCCATGGCTTTTACCTTCCCAGAGCAACAGAGAGGCTGAGGAGCCCCTTTCTCCTCCACTGCTCTTCCCTTACTCCTCACGCACATCATATCCCAATTTTTGCCCCTTATCTATTCCATGTGTTTTCCTCCTTACACAGATTCTGACCTCACATACATCCCTTGGGAGCCAAGCCAACTGTGTTCAAGCTGCAGCTGATAAGCAAACACCAAGTTACACGTAATTAATCCTTGGATGAGCTATTTGTGATGTGACAGTACCAAAATATTTGTGGTCGGGAACAATGTTTATCTGTTTTTCAAGCTCTTTGAAGCCCTGAACCTCCATGTCCCAGGAGGGACATGCTTTCCAGCCATGAGCTTTCCCCCTAAATTCCTCTCTTCTATGCTGTAAAAACCTGCAGAAGAAGCTGATTTACCAATAGAAGAGACATTTCTTCTTCCACTGCTTCTCATGGCTTAACACATTAAAATGTGCACCTGAGAAGGCTATGGGCTAATGGAGAGTGGAGTTATACCTGGAACTCGTTACAGCCACTAAGAAATTCAGCAGCACGGAAAAGAGAAATCCAAGCTCAGCACCTCAGAAGTAAAGGAATTAAGATCTTGATACTTCCACCAAGAGAGAACCTTGGGTCGACCTTCACTTCAGCCGCACAACTTCAGAGCAAGTCCTCAAACCATCAGAAATCCTCACCAAGGAAGAAAGGAAGAGCCATGCCCTCGAGCAACCTTGAGAAACGCTTCCCTCCCTGCTTCAGGTGCCTCTAGGTCCAGCTCCTTGGAGGTATGTGAGGTGGGGTCGGCTCTCCAAATACCGTGAAGCTTCTGGAGCTTAATCCTTCAGTGCCAAGTTATCATGCTAAGCTTGGGTTTATTCTGGACTGTACAATGTAGGTCTAGGAATGCTTCTTTGGATGAGCAGACACTGCCTGAATATCTCTAACATCAAGGAAACAGTATAATTTTGTGGACCTGCAAATCCAGGGGGGGGAAACCGAAGGGTCTGATGCCCAGCTTGAGGGTTTCTCAGTGAATTGAACTGAATTAAGAAACAAACCTAAGTCTGAAGCCACCCTTAATGTAAAAAACTAATAAATTAGCCCTGGGCACATATTGAAGATGATTATTGGAACGTGGTTTCTAGCATATTTTTAAGGATCATTACAGCAGGAAGCAAGCGGCTCCCGTGTCATTGGAGTTGTCAGACAAAGGCCTTCATGTACTGCAAGTCAAACACCAGAAAAGTGGTGAAAAGAGAGGACTCGGATGGGGCTTTGCACAACCTGGTCCAGTGGGAGGTGTCCCCTGGGGTCCTCACAGGCTCCCTGCCCCATAGCAGAGCCTGTCCCCCGCGTGGGGCCTCTGGGTGGAAAACCTTGGTCTTCATACACGGTCCTGGTGACATCTGCCCTCCTGGGACTGTGTCGGTGTGACGATCCCTGTGCCTTGAAAACCAGGATGAGGGTATTAATTGCAGAATATTTAACAAGATGCTGAAATATTTAATGAAACAAAGAGACTTTAACTGCAAAATTGAGCTTCGGAAAAGTGGAACAAACCTAAATGTGGGTGACCCCGATTTTGGTGCCGCTGAGCTGCCTGCTGCTCCCCTCTGGCCTCCCAGAGCCCCAGAGATGACAGAGAGGATGCAGCATCGTGCCAAAGGCAGCTCAAGAATCCACGGCAGCTCCTGATCAAGTTGTGCATCCCCTGGTTGGGATTTGGGGTTTGCAGAGGTTGACAGAACAAGTCCAGCGCGTTCCCCTGGTCTCTGTGGTGCCAAGCGCCTATCCCAGCACCTCAGCAGGTGTTGCCAAACAGGAGATGCCACGAGAGCTGGATGGATGCAGCCCCAGGGCTGCGCGGAGGGTTCCAGGAGCCCTTCTGGATCCATCCTCTACCCATCCCTCAGCACATCTCTCCTCAAGTCTTTAATTTCACCAAATCTCAGTAAATCTCACTGAATCTCACCAAATCTTAGTAGAATAATGTGCTTCGTGCCCCAGCAGTGGTTGGGAGCTCCCGTCATTGACGCCATGGGGAAATGCCTTGCTCTGTGCTGGCAGGCAGCCGGCAGGAATTGCACGTGGATGGGGTGACACCGGCTGCCGCAGCCCCGACCATGTGTGGTGGGTGCTCTGCGGCAGCTGATGGGTGCTGCGGCTCTCCAGGGATCGCCATCACCATGTGCCACCTGCCCACAGCACCCTTGGGTGAGGTGGTTCTGCTCATCCACCTTCGTCATGGCCCAGCAGCAGCACAGGAGCATCCCAGGCTGCCCACACTGTGCCAACCTGGCACCTGGGAGCCCCTGCCCAGGGTGGGCTGCCCAGAGATGCAATGAGCTGGCTTGGCCTCAGCTCTCCCTCCTGTGGAGGCTGAAGTGGGGAAGGAGGGAGCCTGACACCTCCCGGCTGCACCCCTCGCTCCAACTGTCACCCTAGAAAATGAAATAATAGAACAAAATTTGAAAGTAAATGGAATAAAATAAATAATAGCATAAAATTAATAAGAAAAAACCAGGATAAGGAAATAAAATAACAAAATAAATAATAAATGCTTTAAAAGTAGATAAAATAATGAAATTAAATTAATAAAGTAATATGATATAAAAAAGGTAAAAGATAAGGAAGAATAAAACAAAAATAAAATAAGAATAAAAAAGAATAAAATAAAAATAATGAAATAAATAACACGAAATAAAAATTAAATAAAAGAAGCTGAAATAAAAATAATTAAATAAAATAAACGCATAAATTAAAAATAAAGCCAACTAAATGTAAGATAAAATTTATAAAATGAAAGTTACATCTAAAAATAGAATAAAATAATAAAATAAGATTAAAAAATAAAATGAAATTAAGTGAAATAAAATAATAAGCTAAATAAAATTAAAATATTAAATTAACAAGTAAAATGGAACGCTAAGGGCGCACAAGCTGACATCAGCTGGGACAGGGCAAGAGGCAGCGGGCAGCGGTGCAGCCCCGTGCTGAGGTCCGAGGGCCGGGCCGGTGAAGCCCTGCCCGCCGGGGCGGGGGGGCGGCCAGGGGGAGGCGTTAACAGCGCGATAACGCCCCGGCGAAGTTGCAAACGCCGAAGAGCAGCCTCGAAGCGGGGGGAGGAGCAGCAGCAGCAGCCCCGAGCCCAGCCCGGCCATGGGCAATGCGGCCGGGGGCATGGAGGGGGGGCCGGCGGGGCGGGAAAGCCGCGACCCCCGGCCCCCCGCCGCCCCACCGAGCGCCGCCGCGCCGCCCGCTCGGCAGCCCATGCCCGCCGCAGCCGAGCTGGAGGAGCGCTTCGGCCGCGTCCTGGTGAGCGGGGACGGGGGGGACCCTGGCAGCTGCGACAGTCCCGTTATCACAGTCAGCATTTGATTCGGTCATTAATTATTATCCCTAGGGTTAATAATAATTGTTCCTCTGTCGCTCCTGGGGATGCTCGTCCTGCTCCACAGCGGGGCTGCCGCTCATGGAGGGGGGATCCAGACTGAAATATTTGGGGTGATCCCAGGTCTCCATGGAGGGAGCCGGCAGCGGCTGGGCCCGGCAGCGTGCTGCAGGCAACCGGTGCTGCGGGTGGCAAAGCCTCATCCTCATTGCTGATGCCGTTCTCCCTTTGGAAAAACGACCGGCATCGCTCCCAGCCTCCCGAGCTCCGGCTGCGGGGTGAGCGACGGGCGATGCCGAAGCCGCGTTCCCATGGGATGGCAGCTCGGATCTGCAGGGGATCAGCTCCTGCCTGTTCTCCTCCGTCCTTGAGCGGGGCAGCCGGCCGTGACCTTCTCGCCAAGCAGGCTGCGGTCCCTCCATGGGAGCCAGGACATGCTCCGTCCCGTATCCCTGCCCTCCCCAAAGATGCTCCGTAGTGGAGGGTCAGGCTGGGAGCAGGGAAAAAATATACTGCTTTACTCCCTTGATGCCCCGTTGGGAGACGGAGCTGTGTCAGGAGCAGCCACGGGCAAAAGCTCCACAGATGCCTGTACGCCAGGATGTGCTCGGTGGGATCATCCCAGCCCCAGGTGCTAATTATTGTGGAGCTTTTTTATCTCGTGGTGTTTATAGGAGGATTATTTCGGGGTAGGAATTGCAGCTGGAGCTGCTGCTGCTTCTCTGCCCCCAGCAGCATCAGCTCCAGCTATGTGGGATGATGGTGAAGGGCTCTGCAGGGTGGGGATCCACATGGGAACCCCAGAATCCCCATGGAGAGGGATGTGCTGTGGGACGCCCATCTCTGCAGGGTGGTGGGTGGCTGAGCTGGGTGGTGGCACTGGTGGTAACCCCCCGGGTGCCGCAGCAGCGGTGGCAGGAGGGGACAGGCAGTGGGGACCTTGGGTGCTTCCGCTGCTGCAGCGAGGCCTCAGAAAATGGCGCTTCCCGCCTGGCCGGATGGCAGCAGGTTGGACAAGGGGGATGATCTGCCCCAGGACCTCAGTGCCACCTGCACTGCCTCCATCCCAAGGGAAAACTGGGGACACCCATGGGGCTGGGGTCTGGCCAGACGGGAACTGGGTCTCTTGTGAAATCGCTGTCCCAATCTCGCTTCCTCCCTCAGCAGGTTCCCTTCCTCCTTCTTACTGCTGGGGGAGGCAGCGGAACCCCCGGGGGCACAGGGGGCTGGGGGATCCCTCCACCCACCCCAACCACGTTTCTTAACTCAGGATTGCATCTTTCCACCTCCTGAGCTTGTGAGATCAGTGATGGAGCAAGACGTGATGGGTTGGGAATCCCTCAGCGGAGCATGATCCAGATCGAGCACATTGCCCCGGTTACAGTGTTGCTGTGAGAGCACATTGGTGTAAACCAGTTTGGGGCTGGACATCCCATACTGGGAGAGCTGGCAGAACAGTCAACATTGGAGCCCAGGGGAACCCAAACTGCCACCAGGAAGGGCATGGATAAACCCATCACTTGCCAAGAAATGGGGAATTCAGTTTTATTCCCCAAAAACTGGCTTCTTCCCAGCTAAGGCACTGTGGCAGATGCCTCTTTGGCAGAGGAGGGCTGTCTCTGTGCCAGGTGGTTTGGGATGTGCCAAGGTGGCATTTGGGATGGAGTGGAGGAAAGAGAGCATCTTTGCTACTGGGATGGAGATGCTCCTGCTTGGAGCAGTTGGGATTTTCCCCTCTTTTGCATGTCAAGAGCTAGCAATTGGGAACATACAAACCAAACTGTGGGTCAAGGGGGTGGTGGAGGTGAGGCTGAAGACATCTCAGAGGGTTCAGCTGGAGTGTTGGGGCTGGCGACTAACGGGGATGGGGACTGCCTCTGGCCAGGAGGGTTTGCTGATGGGGGCTTTGCTGCCTCTTCTCCCAGGACCTGGGGCAGAACATGGCAAGCGTCACCACTGCAGATGTTTGCAGATGTTTGCAGATGTGCTGTTGGCCCCAGCAGTGGGACTGGTCACCAGTGAGCCCTGGCCGCAGTGTCGGTCTCAGCTTACTGATGCTCAGCATTCCGCTGGATCCCTCCCCAGCCCAGTCCCCGCATGGTGGCCAAGTCCAGCTGGGTGCTGTGAGATGTCCCCATGGGGGATGTGGGGCCTGGATAGGAAGGGAGCTGTTGTACATTGCTGGATCAGGGCCTGGTTGATGGAGGAGGGTGTTCTGGTGCTGGGATCACTTCCATGGTGCTGAATCAGGCCATCTTCAGAGGGCATCCCAGCACAGGGCAGGCAGGCAGGCAGTGGGAATGTGGGCAAGGTGGCTGGATCAGGCTCGTCTCTCCAATGTGCTGGGAGCAGCTTCTGCTTGTTCTTAAAATAGAGCTGGAAGCAGCAGCAGCCACACACCCCCCCCCCCCCCCCCCATCCTGCTCTTTACCACCCTCGCAGCAGGATCCGGCCATCGTCTGCTCCTCCACCGGCTTGTCCCTGCCTGGCACTTAACAGGTTTGGACCTGGATGGATATAGGGATTCCCTGGCAGGATGAGCTGGTCCTGGAAGCATCATGCTGGGGGCCAGGAGAACGCTTGATGAGCCTCATCCTGCTGCATGCCCGGTGCTGAGTCTTGGGAAGAGGCAGAAAGATGGGTCTGATGGCAGTTGGGGTCACGGAAGGGGACACCATGGGATGGTTGATGCTGTTGGGCTGAGCATGTCTCAGACCCCCTTGGATGAGAGCATTGTGCTCTGTGGCATGAGGGATGGAGGGAGCAGCCTGGAGTGGTGTCCTCCAGTGGCCACCAGCCCAGGTACCCGGTGACATTGATCCTCTACAACCCCTAAACCACCATCTCAGGATGCTCCAGCTCCTTCCCCGTGGTGGGCTGGTTGTTACCCAGTGTCTGGACTGGGATTCTCTCCCATGCCACATGCCATTGAGGCTTTCCACCCTTATGGATGCACATCTCCCACGTGCCCCAGAAACGCTGCTCTCTGGCCTCAGCCTGGTTTTCACTCCAGCCCATCGGTGTTTTACTGAGCAAACACTCCTGTGAAGGATGCTTTGAACTGTTTTTGTGCTGGGGTTTGGTGCAGAGCCCAGCTCAGCTCTACTCGCTCGCGTGTGGAGCAAAGGAAGGTTTCTGACACCCAAAATAGCTCCATCCCCACCCCAGCAGCTGCCCCGTGCGGGTGCTGTGACACAGAAAGGACTTCTCATACCAGAAAATGATGAATGAGCTGGTTTGCCTCCCCCAGTTTTAGTTTAAGGGGTAGGGTAAAGCCCAGCTCTGGTCTGCAGCCGGTATCAGCTGAGGTGGAAGGTCCCAGCCAGCAGCATCCTGGTGCTGGGCACGGGTGGGATGACACGGTGGGCTCCATGGCACTTTGAGTGTCTCAGAAGAGTTGGTGGGGGACATCTGGTGGCATCCGTTCAATGACGCTGCTGCCAGGCTGGGGAAGCCCCACACCAGGGTGGGATGAGCATGCTGGTGCCAGATGGAAGGTGCTGCATGACTGGAGGTGGAACATGATTGCTGGAGGCAAGTCCCCATGGTCCCACCATCTTTGTCTCCCGCGGAGGACTAAGTCTTTCCAATGACACCTCCAGGGTACTCTGCTGCTGCCCTATCCTGTGTCTCCCACCCAGCCCTGCCCCACATCCCCTGCCCTGCCCCACACCTCCCACAGCACCGGTTCCCTCCCCACCCCCAGCAGCAGGAAATGAGAACTGGTTTCTTCACGCTGCTGGGGACCACAGAGGAGCCACTTCCTCCCCCAGCACCACGTGACTGTGCCCAGGCCCTGGCGGGATGCAGCCACCACCCAGTTTGTACCCAAACCATGCCACATCCTGCCACCCAGCCCAGCCAGCCCTGCTGGCAAGAAGGGACCACAAGGCTTGGTGGCATAGCCACCTCCGTAGGGACATCCCCAGCATCCCCCTGCCCTGCCTGCATCCTTGTGGTAGGGAATCCACCAGAAGCCCTGTCTCACAAGCTGGTGCTTGGTCCTGGTTTTTCCAGGTCCCACACATGGACGCTAGAAGAGATGGTCCATGTGGCAAGTGCCACCATCCCGTCTCTGCTAAGGACACTCGATAGTGTTCCACTGAGGGTGCCGTGAGTGCTGCCAGAGCCCTGGGTGGGGTGTTTGGGTGCATGGTCCCTCCTGGCACAGCCCTGTGCCTTGGTCTGACCCTCCTGGAAGGTCTTACCCACCCCTAGGGGACCACAAGGACAGGGCTCCCCAGCAAAGGGGCCGTTCGGTGCTGCTGCCACCTCATTCAGCCTGGGAGCCACCCAGCAGCTTAAGTCCAGCCCCGGTGGCTTTGCAACGAGGTTGTTTCTGACCCTGCAGCCTAATTTCACCCTCCCTATGCAGTCCATCCCCCTGGCTCCTCTCCACCCACATCTCATGGTTTTGGCTTCCTGCTAAAGCAGCTTGACAGGTCCCTGGTGGAGGCAGGCAGTGGGGTTCCTGTCCACCACTGCGACACCTCTCCTCTTGGACCTGCTCCTCTGTGGGCAACCAAACCCCTGTGAGATGCCTTTCTTCCCCCAAGGACATGGGTGTCCCCAGCCCCATCCTCAACCACCTCAGCAGGGCACCCCAAAACCGATGGTTAAGGGTGACATTCAGGTTGTTAAGGGCTGCGCATTGCCTCCACGTGCCCTTGTGCCAGCTTGCCCAAGGCAAGCCTTAACTCCTGCTTTTCTCTAGCAGCTGGGTCACCAAGAAATGGGTCTTTCAGGAAATTCAATCACCCATGACCTGAGCTGAGCTCCCGACATGGCCCAGGCCATGGTGGGTGCCCCATTAAAGGCTTTGCTTGCTGCTCCTCCCATGGTGTCCCTCAGGGACCCGCTGTGTCCCCCTGCACCGCAGAGGCAGGAGCTGCCCCGGGGCCTCGCTGTGCTCTGGAGCAGGTTTGGCAGCCGCCTGCTGTCGTTTGGAGAGCGGAAACCACGACACATCCTGCAGGCACGGCCCCGGGAGGCGGTGAGGGCCAGGGTTGTGCCATAGTGGCACAGAGGGAGGTGGTGATGCTCCAGACCCTGCCCTGACACCAGGTCTCTAGAAGAACACTGATTTCACCAGCTGGGCTCATCATGTGCCGGCTGAGGGGGGGGGCCTCAGGGATGGCCATCACCCTCGAGCAGGGCTTAACTCCTGGGTTCTTGAGCGTGTCCCCAGCCTGTGTCCCCATCCCTCACCCCAAGTAGCTCTGCCAGGACTGGGCTGGCTGAGGCTGGGAGCATTGAGCATCATGGCACAGATGAATAGGTTCAGTTTTTTCTCCTGTCCACCACTAACACCTTCTGCCTTGGAGAACCTTCTGTTCCCTTGGGGACTCCCAGATGGGGATGTTGCTGGTGGGTCCATGTCTGGTGGCATGCTAACATCCTGGGAATGGTGGTATCCCCATCCCCTGCTACCAGTGCCCTGAGGCACTGGTGTCCCCATCATCCCACTGGTGTTCCTGCTAGTGTCCCCATCATCCCACCGGTGTCCTCACCAGTATCCCCATCATCCCACTGGTGTGCCCATCCTTCCACTGGTGTCCCTATTATCCCACTGCTGAGCAAGGACACCCAGTGCTGGGCAAGTGGTGGGTACTACAGCCCCACGGGGGTGTTTTTGGGGGTGACCTCCAACCCTGACACCCATCACTCCGCAGAAGTCCATGAACCTGCCCCCAGACAAGATGAAGCTGCTCAACCAGTATGACAACGAGAAGAAGTGGGAGCTCATCTGTGACCAGGTGAGGTCTGGATGTCACAGCATCCTCCATGCCCTGCCTGTCCCCCAGTGCCACTCATAGTGCCAAGCACCGACATCCATCTCCATTAGTGATTCAGTGCCTCATTAGCCCGATTAAACACTGGTCAGTGCATGGTGGGGACAGGGACACGGCAGCTGCTGTGGGATGGTGGCACGTTCCTGTGCCGCAGCTGGGTGCTTTCAGCTTCTCTCCGGGGCTCGTAGGAGCGTTTCCAGGTGAAGAACCCACCGTCTGCCTACATCCAGAAGCTGAAGAGCTACTTGGACACGGGTGGCGTAAGCAGGAAGGTGGGTGCTCCCCCTTGCACCCCTTGTCCCCACCGGAGTCTGGTGTAGGGAAAACGCCAACGGCTCTCCATGTCCCACAGTTCAAGAGGCGAGTGCAGGAGTCAACGCAGGTGCTCCGGGAGCTGGAGATTTCCTTGAGGACCAACTACATCGGGTAAGAATGGAAGTGTCCCTGTTGTCACCAGCCATTGCTGCTGTCCCCAGCATCGCTGGGACAGGGACAGGCATCTCCTGGCTGTGGGTATGTTACCTCATCCCACCCCTCTGGGGTGACTCTGACGGCAGGACAGGGGTGCTGAAGCAGCTAGCTGTGTCATGGGTGCTGTAGGGCCTCAACCTCATCTTGGCTTTCTGGTACTCCCTGGATGCTAGAATGGACCTTAGCCCCCAGCCTTTGTGCCCTGATCCCTTGTTGTGTGGTGCGTGCTGAGCCAGGGGTGCCCATGGTGGTCTCACCACCTACGCTCAGGCTGTCCTGTCCTGGTGGCAGTGGTGGCAGGGGAGCCCTGGGGCTGTGTCCCCGTGCAGCAGGAATGGGGGTCTGTGTGGAACCACCTCATGTCCCCGGTGTGTCCCACCCTCCTGGGGACCTCTGACCAAGGGGTGGCTCTGCTGAGGTTCTGGGCAGGTAAAAAGGGAGGATGAGAAGGGCTGGTGGAGCCAACTAATCCTCTGCATCCCACAGCTGGGTCCAGGAGTTCCTCAACGAGGAGAACAAGGGGCTGGACGTGCTGCTGGAGTATCTCGCCTTCGCCCAGTACTCTGTTGCGTATGTCTGGCTGCCCACCGGCTGCCCTTTCCCAAGGATGGGATCTGACTCCCCTGGGACACAGAGTGGGGACCCTGGGGTGCTCTCCTTCATCACTGGAGTGATGGACCTATGGCTGGGGTTGAACAGAGCATTCCCAGCCCTGGAGACCCCTGTTGGGGTGCCACACCTCACTGGTCCCTGTGTCTCCATGGGCCACCAGGTATGACATGGAGAGCTCCGAGAACGGCAGCCCAGGCTCTGACAAGGGCAAGGTCCTGGAGCGGTCACTGGAGGACCTGAACAAAAGCAACTCCTCACCCCCCATGCAGGGCTCCTCCAAAGCGCGGCACCTCACTGTAAGGTAACGCGTGGTCCCATTCCCAACTGTCCCCCCAATCCCTGCGCCGTATCCCTCCCTGCTCTCCGCTTCGCTGCATCCCAGCTGCGCTGTGCTTGGAGAGGGGCTTGGCAGGGGGACACGGGCTTGGTCCTAACAATGGGTCCCCAGGGCTGGTTTGGAGGGGACAAAGCCGCATACCCCGATTAAACCCTGCTGGGAGCTGGGCTGGATCCGTCCCCCAGTGGAACCATTGTGGCATGTTCTGGGAAAACCCCATGGACAAGCAAAAAATTGAGATTTTGGGAGAGCAAATTGTGCTCTCCTGGTTTAAAACCAGCACGGAGGAACAGGCCTGTGCCCTCATAGCTGGTCCTGGTGCCTGCTGGCTTGCACTTGGCACCTCGCAGCCCCCTTTAACCTGCTCTTCTCTTGCACGCTGCCTGGGGATGCACTGACGGTAGGTGACGGGGCCAGGGTGTACTGGTGGGATGGGGACACCCCAGTGGGACCCCGATGCTGGTCACCAGCGGGTGGGGGGCCAGAGGACACCCCCCCACAGTCACACTGTGCCGTTAACATGGCACCATGGGGACCATGGGGGTCCCTCGCCAGCAGATCCAGGGGAGCCGGGGTGTCCCCCCGGCCCCAGGGCAGGTCAGGATTGACGTGGCACCCGCAGTGGGTCACGGCCCTTGCCCCCCACCTGTGTCCCCAAGCCTGGGGGGGAGCGACACGGGAGCCCTGTCTCTTCCTCCTGTCCTGCAGGCTCTAATGCGCCTCCAGCTGCTGCCTCTCGAACCAGCACATCCACACCCTCCTCCGCCACATCCACCCCAGCGTTCCCTGCAGTGCCCCGGGCGGTGATGGGGACAGTAGCCCCAGGTCACCCGGCAGCTCCTATCCGCTCCGGTGAGCCTCCGAGACTGCCCGGCCTCCATCCCACCCCCATCACCATACCAGCCCAAGGGCTTGCAGACGGGCAGGGATATGGGGGTATCTCCGTGGGGATGCAATCTCCTGGGTTCCCTGGTGTTCCCCCATCCCTGCTGCCACCCATCCAAGCTCTATCCCCACCCTGCTTTGCACTGTGCCCCCCTAACCCTGGCCACGCTCAGCTGCCCCCTTGCCTCCCAGGCTGAACCCCTCGCACAGCAGGAAGGCGCTGAGGAACTCCCGCCTGGTCAGCCAGAAGGACGATGTCCATGTCTGCATCATGTGTCTCCGCGCCATCATGAACTACCAGGTGGGAGAGGGCTCCCCAAAAGCCTCCAGTCACTGCACGTCCATCTTCAGGGTCATGGTTTGGGATGGGACCCATTCTTCATCCCCTTGCTCTGAGATGTCCTCACATCTAGTGGGGACATGGAATGGGGATGTCCCAAGATCCCAGAGCAGCCCTGAGGTGGGGACAGGATGCACAACCCCATTAATGCTCCTTTCCCCCCAAGTCTGGCTTCAGCCTGGTGATGAACCACCCAGCCTGTGTCAACGAGATCACCCTGAGCCTCAACAACAAGAATGCCAGGTAGGACCTGTTCCCTGTCCCCTGTTCCCCCTCGCCCATTGTCCACCCCAAAGCCCTGACCCTCTCACACCCCATGTCCCCACAGGACCAAAGCGCTGGTGCTGGAGCTGCTGGCTGCTGTCTGCCTGGTCCGAGGTGGCCACGACATCATCCTGGCCGCCTTTGACAACTTCAAGGAGGTGAGTCCCCAGCAGAGACACACAGTTCCCACACTGGCACCTGTGCTCCGGCTGGGCTTGTGCCTCAGTTTCCCTGTGTGTGGCAGAGCCCGGAAAATGCCCATCGTGATGCTCCACCCTTTGGGCTTGATGTCCCAACGCCAAGTGCATGTCCCCAGGGCCACGTCCCAGCTGGGCTGGGTGCCAGGCAGCATTCTGCCCTGTCACCCCCTCGGGTGCCCACCCTGGCAGTGTCCCTCTGGGTCCTCAGCCCTCTGCTCCCACCCCAGGTTTGCGGGGAGAAGAACCGCTTCGAGAAGCTGATGGAGTATTTCCGAAACGAGGACACCAACATTGACTTCATGGTGAGAGGCTGGTGGGGCTGGTGCTGGTGTACCCAGGGGTGACCAAGCCACTGTGCTGTCATGTGGGTGCCATGTCCCAAAGGCTGCCAAGCTGTTGTGCTGTCCCCAGGGCGTTGGATTCCCAAGGGCTGCCGAGCCACTGGTCCTTCCCCAGGTGCCCATGGCCCCAGGGCAGCAAAACCACCATGCATTTCCCAGGGGCACCATGTCCCCATGGGCCACCGACCCGCTGTGCAGTCCTCAGGCACTGTGTCCCCAAAGACAAGCTGAGAACACTGGGGCTGTTCAGCCTGGAGAAGAGAAGCTGCGTGGAGACCTCAGAGCAGCTTCCAGTGTCTGAAGGGGGCTACAAGGATGCTGGTGAAGGACTTTTCATCAGGGACTGCAGTGATAGGACAAGGGGTAACGGGTTCAAACTGAAACAGGGGAAGTTTAGGTTAGATATAAGGAAGCTCTTCCCTGTGAGGGTGCTGAGGCGCTGGCCCAGGGTGCCCAGAGAAGCTGTGGCTGCCCCATCCCTGGCAGTGTTCAAGGCCAGGTTGGACACAGGGGCTTGGAGCAAGCTGCTCCAGTGGAAGGGGTCCCTGCCCGTGGCAGGGGATTGGAACTTTAAGACCTCTTCCAACCCAACCCATTCTATGATTCTGGGACTGCCCTGCTGAGCGGTGCCTGTCCTGCAGGTGGCCTGCATGCAGTTCATCAACATCGTGGTGCACTCAGTGGAGAACATGAACTTCCGCGTGTTCCTGCAGTACGAGTTCACCCACCTGGGACTGGACCAGTACTTGGAGGTGGGTGATCCTGCACCACCCCAGTGCTGAGCACTGATGCCGGAGGTGGGTGAGTGCTGGGGGGGTACCACCAGCAGTGACAGTGCCACCGGCTGTCCCATGGCAGAGCCTCCGTCTCACCGAGAGCGACAAGCTGCAGGTGCAGATCCAAGCCTACCTGGACAATGTCTTTGACGTGGGGGCCATGCTGGAGGACTCGGAGACCAAGACATCTGTGCTGGAGCACATGGAAGAGCTGCAGGAGCACGTCAACCAGGTGGGATGTGGGCATGTGGGCAGGAGCTGCTGACGCAAATCCCGAGGGAGGGCTGGGGCTGGTGCTGAGCGACGTCGCCTCATCTCCCTGCAGCTGACGGAGAAGCTGCAGGATGCAGAGAACGACTCCATGGCCAAGATAGCGGAGCTGGAGAAGCAGCTGAGCCAGGCGCGTCGGGAGCTGGAGGCGCTGCGGGTGAGCACCCAGTGCTGGAGGAAGGGACGGGTGCCCAGAGGACTGGGGTTTGAGGGGTGTAGCAGGACACCAGTGATGAGCCGGGGCCTGTCACCACTGCAGGAGCAGCTGAGCCCACCGCAGCCATCCAGCCCGCCAGCCCCACAGCCCCAGGAGTGCTACCGGCTGGCGCTGGAGCGGCGGCTGGTGGAGCTGGAGGAGAAGGGCTTGGTGCAGATCCTGCGTGGGCCCGACGGAGACGTCGCTATCCAAATTGTCCCCGTTGTCATAGAAACAACAGCAGCCCCCGTGGTTACCCGAGAGGCCACCACCACCACCACCGGCACAGGTACCGCGGAGGTGGGGACGTAGTGGCAGACTAGGATGTCCCTTCCCAGTGGACAGAGGAAGGCTGGCAGCGTACCTCTGTGCAGGGAAACTGAGGCAGGAGTGTGGGGATGTGCCCAGGGGTGAGGAGTCGCTCAGTGACAGCGGCAGTGTGGTGGTGGCACCGTGTCCTGCACTGCCACCATCGCACTCACCTCTTCTTTCCATTGCAGATGCTCCAGCTCTGGATCCAGCCCCAGCTCCAGCCCCATCTCCCCCTCCAACACCCGCCGCCCCCTCGCCCCCCCCGCCACCTCCACCTCCACCTCCACCCCCGCTGCCAGGGGCTGGCTGCAGCCCCCTGGTGCCCCCTGCACCCCCGCTGCCCACAGGCACCGGCCCCCCCCCGGCCCCTCCGCTCCCAGGTACCCAAGTGCCACCCCCGCCGCCACCACTCCCAGGAGCCCTGGAGAAGGCCGTCCCCCCCCCTCCACCCCTGCTCCCCCTCGGGGGGGGGGGCGTCCCAGCTGGGCTGGGTGCCCCCAGTGCTGGCGGTGGTTCAGGTGAGTGTGAGCTGGCAGTGGTGGGGGTGTCACCAGGAGAGGGTTGGGAGCACCCTGGGGTGGGTTTGGGAACCCCCACACCGTGACGCAGCCCCCCTCCCCATCCCTGTGCAGTGAAGGTGAAGAAGCCGATCCAGACCAAGTTCCGCATGCCCGTCTTCAACTGGGTGGCGCTGAAGCCGAGCCAGATCGATGGCACTGTCTTCAATGAGCTCAACGACGAGAAGGTGCTGCAGGTGAGGACATGGGGGCTCAGGGGGGGGTCCAGGCATAGGCCAGTGTCCCAGTCCACACTGCATCCATGCTGAGGCTGCTCCTGTGCTGCCCTTGCACACATCCATGGTGCGATGTGGCTGCTGGCGGCTGGAGCTGCTCCTTGATGCCATGGAGAGGGACAACTTGGGATCTGCCATCCTCCTGTCACCCCTTGCTCCATCCTCATCCTCACATCCTGTCCATGTCTTCTTTTGCATCTTCATCCTCTGGTCCCCTCATCCCCTCCTCACCCCCTTGTCTTGTTGCTGTCCTTGTTTCCTTGCTCCATCCTCACCCCTTCAGCCTGACTTTCACCCCGCCTTCATTCTCTCACTCCTTTCCCCCTTGCCCTGGTCCTCCAGCCCCATCCTCATCCCAGATATCCTGTGTCACCTCCTGCCGAGCCCTCAGCCCTATCTCCCCACAGGAGCTGGACATGAGTGACTTTGAAGAGCAGTTCAAGACCAAGGCGCAGGGCCCTGGCTTGGACATCAGTGCCCTCAAGGTGAAGGCCACACAGAAGGCTCCCAACAAGGTCACTCTCATGGAGTCCAACCGAGCCAAGAACCTGGCCATCACCCTCCGCAAGGGTGGCTGCAGCATCCAGGACATCTGCACAGCTATTGAGACGTGAGTGTCCTCCCTTGATGGGAGAAGGTCAGGAGGTGGTTGGGTGCAAGCCCAGCTATACCAAAGGATGGGGGTGATGCGAGGTGTGCTGGGGTTGGAGGCACGATGGCACCAGATACAGAGAGATAGAGGGATGCAGGGACCAGCCGTGGGGATGGAGGGAAGACGGGAACCAGCCATGGGTGATGGGGGATTGAGGGACCGGCTGCAGGGTCTGACTGCGCTGGGGGCTTTCCACCACCCACAGCTATGACCAGCAAGCCCTGAGCCTTGACTTCCTGGAGCTGCTGCTGCGCTTCCTGCCCACTGAGTATGAGCGGACGCTCATTGGGAAGTTCGAGCAGGAGCAGCAGCCCCCGGAGGAGCTCTCAGACGAGGACCAGTTCATGATCCGCTTCAGCAAGATCCCGCGCCTCTCCGAGCGCATGAACGTCATGATCTTCCTGGGCAACTTCAGTGACACGGCCCAGCTGCTCATGCCTGTGAGTGCTGGTGAGGGACAGGGGGGCTGTGGTTGCTGGGAGGGGCTGACACCCTGCAGCGGGGCTCACACGCTTCTCCTTCCACCCACAGCAACTCAACGCCATCATCGCTGCATCCATGTCCCTCAAGTCCTCCAGCAAACTACGCAACATCCTTGAGGTGAGGAGTTTGGGGTGCAGTGGCCCTGCTGCGGGGACGTTGGTGTGGGACGGGTGCACGCAGGGTGGCTGTAGGCACTGTGCTCCACCTGGGGTGCCCCATCCGTGCTGGGTTGTGTCCAGGAGTTGTTGTGTCTCCACAGATTGTCCTGGCCTTTGGGAACTACATGAACAGCAGCAAGCGTGGGGCAGCCTATGGCTTCCGACTGCAGAGCCTCGATGCGGTAGGGTCAGCACAGGGACACTTGGAGAGGGAGGGACATGGGAACCTGGGGTGGGGATGGAAGGATGCAAGGACCCAGCTATATGGGTGGAAGGACACAGGATTCAGCTGTGGGGATGGAGGGATGCAGGGACCAGCTACAGGGTTTGGAGAGGCATGGGGAGCAGCTCTATGGATGCAGGGACCAGCTGTGGGGATGGAGTAACATAGGAATCTGTGGGAATGGAGGGATGAAGAGACCATCTATATGGTTGGAGAGGCATGGGGAAAAGATAAAAGGATGGAGATACACAGGACCTAGCTGTGGGGCTTTAAGGATGCAGAGACCACATATGGAGAGATTGAGGGATGCAGAGCCAGCTATGGGGATGGAAGGATGCCGAGCAGCCATGGGGATGAAGGGAAGCAGAATCAGCTATGGGGATGAAGGGATGCAGAACCAGCCGTGGGGACTGAGGGATGCAGAACCAGCCATGGGGATGAAGGGATGCAGAATCAGCTATGGGGATGAAGGAGCACCAGAGCCTGCCCTGAGCAGGGGTGAGGTGGGGTGGTGGATGTGGCTCAGGGCTGACACTGCTCTCCCAGCTCCTGGAGATGAAGTCGACTGACCGCAAGCAGACGCTGCTGCATTACCTGGTGCGGGTGATCACGGAGAAGTACCCTGGGCTGACCGGCTTCCACACTGAGCTGCACTTCCTAGACAAGGCGGGCACAGGTAGCACCTGCGGGCACCAGGCCGGGGTTATAGCCTGAGCACGGGGCATCCCCGAGCCTGCCCTGAGCCCCGGCACTGCTGCCCTCCCTGCAGTGTCCCTGGACAGCGTGCTGCAGGACGTGCGGGGCCTGCAGCAGGGCATGGAGCTCACCCGCAAGGAGTTCATGCGGCAGGATGACAGCCCCGTGCTCAAGGACTTCCTCAAGGTCAACTCGGAGGTGATGGAGAAACTGCAGGCTGACAGCAAAACCGCCAAGGTGGGTTCTGGGGGTAATGAAGGGTTGTGGGGCAGGACTGGGCCCCTCATTTCTACATGGGACATCCAGGGTGCTCCCACCTCTGCCCTGGTAGGAGAAGCAGGAGCTGAGGGGGCTGCAGAAGGGGATGGCGAGGTGGGAGATGCTGGGAGGAGGAGGTGGGCAATGGGGCACCACTGCCCAGCCCCCTAGATCAAGGTGTCTCTGTCCACAGGAGGCATATGAGTCAGCTGTGGAGTATTTTGGGGAGAACCCCAAGACCAGTCCCCCCACCACCTTCTTCCCCATGTTCATGAGATTCATCAAAGCCTACAAGGTAGGAGGGGATGGGGTTTGCCCCGTTTCTGGGCTTGGGAGGGGTCTGACCCTAGTTGGTGGCGTTCACTGACGCCGTTTGGGGGAGTTGGAGATGCTGGAGCTTGGTTGGGACTGGGAAGGCTGCAGATCCGCAGCAGGACGCCCCATCTCAGCACACCTTCCCTGTCTCTCTCCCAAGAAAGCAGAGCAGGACATTGAGATGTGGAAGAAACAAGAGGCTGCAGCCAAAGAGGCAGAATCCGGCTCCCCTGGCAGCGAGAATCAGCCTGAGGTGATGGTGCCCCAAGCGCCTCTGTCCTGGTGGGGTACTGGGCTCCAGCCCCACGCAGGCTGTGGGGTGGGGAGGGGCAAAGCAGGTCCTGGGGAGGGAGGAGAAGAGAGGGAGGGAAGGTTTGGGGTGCAGTGGGAGCCGTGCTGTTCACCCCGCACTGTCCCCACTGCAGCTGCCCATCCAGAAAGCCAAGCGACAGCAGATGGACATGATCGCCGAGCTGAAGAAGAAGCAGATGGTGAAGGAGCCACTTATCTATGAGGGAAAAGATGGGGCCATTGAGGATATTATTTCAGGTGAGAGATTATTTCAGGTAGTGGCTAGACATCTACCCCCTGCAGCAGGGACGCCCTTGGTGATGGGGGGCTGCAGGGGCCTGTCACAGCCAGGAGCTGCAGGGCCACCAAGCACCACTGTGGAAACAAACCCGCCTGTAGCACCTCCTCATGGCATGCGGTGCAAGTGCTCCCTGCCCTCTCTCATAGCTTTTCCTCCTCTTCTGCTTTTTCCTCCTCTCTCCTCCTCCTCGCTGTCTCTCTGGATGTCTCTGCTCAGCTCTGAAAACTGTTCCTTTCACAGCCCGGACGGGCAAGCGCTCGTCCCGGCTCTTCTGCGACGTGAGCTTCAATGAGGAGAGTCCTTTGTAGGTAACGTGGGGCAGCGGGGCTCGGCGCAGGGGCATGAGGGGGGCTGCCAGGCTTGGTCGCTCCCCCGGGCTTCCTATCCCATTGTCATCTCCGGGTGTGTGACACATCAGCCGGACTCTGCCCCACACCGAAAGCCAACCCCGGGGCACTGCGGCACCAGCCTCAGCCCTGTGATACAGTGCCGGGCACCGGAGAGCCAAGGGAAAGGGCGCCAGGGGCTGGTTGGTTGTAGCTGCTGCTCCTCCTGTCTTCGTGCTGCTGGTTTGGCTTCTCTTGAACACCCTCATACCCAGACGAGTGCCTCCTGGGCAATGATGGGTGATGGGGCGGGGGCGGGCAGGCGGAGCTCAGCCGCTCTCCGTGCTCCTCCCGGTGCAGATCTGAGGAACAACCCGTACCGGCGCGCAGACAAGGGCCGCGGCAGCTCCAAGAAACGGGCTGCGGGGCAGAGCCTGCAGGCGACGCCGGACATCCCGCTGTGAGCGGCGCCGGCGCTGCAGCGGCCAGAACCAGGGTACGAGCATCATCCTGACCACGGGACGTGAACCGGGACACGCAGGGCACCGAGACAGCTCCCGCTCCTGGCTGCTCCAGCTTCGCGTGCCAGCTCCCACCGCATGCCCCTGGGTCTGGCGCAGGGATCCCCCGGCGCTTGCTTAGTGATACCTCTGAGCTCCTCCAGGCAGGCAGGGATGGGGACCCTCGTGGCTGTGGGCATGGAGAGGGGAGCACAGAAAGGAGCCCAAATTGTCCTGGAAGGAAAAGAGGGGCTGCCCATCCCTACCCCAGAGCTGCTCCACTGCACGCCTGTCTCAGGCTCAGCACTGCACTGGTGTGCTCTGCTCTTCAGCTTGCTGGTGCCTTTGATTTCCCACTGCAGGAGGGGACGAGGGTTGGGAGCCAGGGATGCAGCGATCCCTACAATCTCCATCTCCCCCGGCCTTGCAGAGCCCTTTGAGACCCAAGTTCTCCTCTGCTGCAGAGGCGAGGAGCTCCAATCCAGTGAGGAGCCTGCTGCAAAGATCCCGCCCTGGGCATATCCCGTGCCCAGAGGCTGGCAGGGGTGCTATTTTACAGTGATTTTATACGTCTTCCTTTAAATTTCTCTGTGCTGTGGAGCAGAGGCTGGAATACCCACGTACGAGGTCTCACTGGGATCTGAAGGCTGTGGTGAGCAGCACTGGGCTGTTCCTCGCTGCAGGGCAGGCTCTGTAGCTACAACAATCAGCAGCAGAGGCAAGGATTTACTGTCCTCAAGTCTCTGTGAGGTGGCTCCAGCTCTGCACACTGTCACCCACCTCTGCTGTCGAGGCTGGAGCATCTTGGAGACAACAGTGACCATGGTCCCTTGGGGAGCTGCCAGCAGCAGGCAGCGGGCAGTCTCCAGCCCTTAAGGAACCACCATGACCCTAAACCGCTACAAGGTCACTGCTGCAATGGTGCAGGAGCTGCACGAGCCTCCCATACTGCACCGGACTCAATTCCTCCCCTGCCCTGCTGCTGCTGCTGCTGAGTAACTCCAAACCATGCACTTCACAATTAACCTTTAATGCATTTACTTTGTTAAATGACCTCGCTTGCCCCAGCTCTTAGACCAGGGTAAGGCCACGCTGCAGAGCTCGAGCAGTGGCTGTTTCCTGCTGTAAGTAAGATGCTAAGCGCCGGCTCGGTACCACCCGCAAGCTCGAAGGGGAGGGAAGGGAAATGAATGTGTAACTTATAAATGACTTTAAGCCAGGAATGTAAAACATTAACTGCTCATTTGTATACATTATTTTTATATACTGAAGGCCCATTTAATCTAAAGCAGAACTGGTAATAAAATGACTCTGAGGATAAAGCACTTGCCTGTGAGAAGAGGTGAAGTTTTACATGGGGGGGATGCTAAGATGGAGGAAGAGATGGAGGGAGGGATGCAGGAGCAGCTGCTCACTGCTCCACTACCAAGGTGCCATCTCCGGTGTAAGGGGCTGCTGCCAGGAGCAGTGACCGTGCTCCTCTGAGTTATTTTAAGTGGGAGATCTGCTCAGCCCTGCAGCTCCTTCCAGTCCTGGCCACCTCTGGGCAGGTGGGGTTGAATGGGTTAAACCATGCGGAATTAGAGTGCTACAGGAAAACAGAAGGGAAAAGCCAGTATTTGTGGCTCTGCCAAGGGGCAGTCCCACTTCTTACCATGCAAGTGTCCCTAAGAAGGCGACTGTAGCCCAGGCACCTGCACAGACACGTACCCTCTCTGCTGGGCACCCTGGGCAGGAAGGTCACAGCTTCTGCCCTCCACAGCAGCGGAGAACAGCTTTAACCTGCCAGAGGGGAGACTGAGATGAGCTCTTAGGCAGAAGCTCTTCCCTGTGAGGGTGCTGAGGCGCTGGCCCAGGGTGCCCAGAGAAGCTGTGGCTGCCCCATCCCTGGCAGTGTTCAAGGCCAGGTTGGACACAGGGGCTTGGAGCAAGCTGCTCCAGTGGAAGGGGTCCCTGCCCGTGGCAGGGGTTGGGACTGGAGGAGCTTTAAGGTCCCTGCCAGCCCAAACCAATCTGGGACTCCATGATTCTATGAAATCCTGTGCTTCATCAAAGTTATTGCTGCCTCTTCCCACCCAGAAATGACCTCCGTGCATCCTCCAAACCCAAAGGTAATACACAGCAGAGTTCAATCAGACCAGGCTTCCCTTCTTAACAAATGTGTTACTCAGCACCTCTCTAGGACAAGGTCTCAACCATAAGCAATGAGAATTAAGAATACTTTTGTCCAGCTTTATTTCTTTTTTCCCTGTGAAAATGCAGGTCAAAAATGTTCATTTCAACAAATCACAGTTTTATAAAGTGTCATTCGTTCAACACAAGCTCATTAATCCATCGCCCTCACCAGTACTGCCCATCCCAAAGAGGTGATCAGCTCCATATTGCTTGCCAACAGTGGTTTTTTCAGACCTTTGGAAGGAGCAACACAACAAAAGCCATCTGTTTCTGTGACTCCTACTGTTATTTGTCCTCCGTACCCTGACCTGGGGTTCTGTCCCAAAGACCACTTGTTATTATACACATTTTGAGCCAAGTTTTAATGTGGATAACCAAAGGCTTTCCTGATTGTCTCCTGTCAGTACTGCACAGGCAGCCTTCATCTGCAAGCTGAACTTTTTATGCCTGTCACAGCAAAAATGACCAGCCAAATGAAGAGCGAACTGGCCTGGCAGCAGGCGAATGTTGAGGAGATCTCAAGCTGGCAGTAAAACCATGCAAACCCTGGAAATCCTCTCGAGAGAACCACACTCAGGACAGTCAGAAAGCACCAGCGGTTTGTGGGATTAGCCAGTCTTTCCCACCTGGCAGTGCTTGCTGATGCCACAGCCTGTCTTGTACAAGATGTGCGAGGTGGAAGTCTGCAGCCTCACTTTCTCACATGAGGTGGCAGCAACACAGGACTGGAGGCTTTGGACAAAACAAACAGGATGGAGATACTGGCTAATGCTGGTGTGAGGGTACAGGAGAACACAGACGTCTCCATCTACTCAGTGAAGGCACTGTGGGTTCACGAGAGTTCACTGCCTCTCCTCCATTCGTGTAGGTGGCCTGATATTAATGTTAATGCTATAGATGAAGTGTGAAGCTCAGAAGTCCTGGGAACAGAGGGCTGCTGCATCCTGCCCTACAGCTTGGCAGAACTTGAATCTCGCACCCGTGTACAAAACAACTGCACATCGAAGCATTTTGCAGTGAAAGCCATGAGATGCAGCCAGCCTTTGGCAAGGGAACAGACCCTGCTTTCGTGTTTCAGATTGACACATCACCAACAAACTCTTCTTAGAAACAACCACCAGGTTTTTCTCCTCCCTGCCTCACAGGAAGCCCAGGAAGGGTGCCAGGCGTGGGGAGTTTGATCACTGCACTGACTATGTGCTTGGTAGCTCCTGGGAGCCCTGAAGGGGCATTTTGATCCTCCTGCTCCAGAGCTTACAGTTCTTAGTAGCTTATGGCATCTGAGAAACAGCAATCAAGCCAACCTACCCACTCCCCCCCTACTCCTTCCTGGAAGACATGTGCATAGTGTGCTGTTTACTGAAAAGACTCTTCATGTGGCATTGTAGATATAATCAGGTGCCTATTTTGGCCAATGTATTAAGTGCTTTAGAACAAAAAGTGCTATAAAAACTATACCCAGAGTGGTAACAGGTTCCATTTTTCCTCAAGAGTTCCACTTTTTTATTAGATCACAACTTTAGTTTTGATGAGGGATGTCACTGCCAAGTTTATCGAAACCAGCCCATACTCTTGGAGACCAAAGGGAAGGAGTATCAATTCCTAAAGGAGCATTGCTCCTCAGAAAGGGAGGTCCAGGGTGTAACTTTCCCAGCTATTTCCTAAGTGAACTTCACTTGAGAAAACTGCCAACATTCCTGTCCCATTGTGCCCCCAGAACCAGCATGGATCTGGCAGAGCCTACCTTGCTTTCTGGGAGCAGTTTCTCTGGTCAGCCTGGATGTAGATAGCCCCTGCTCAGAGGCCACTGCGGTTACAACACTCTGGAAGAGCAACAGCACCCTGTCAAAGTATTTCCGGGTGTGTATGGGCTTTGACTAGTTCCGAATAAATATACCCTAGCTTACACCTCCCTCTGCCTTTGTTCTGGCTTACAGGAGGCTTAACACCACCAGCCCGTCAGAATGGGACCCATGCAGCTTCAGTATACTCAAAACAATTGACACATCAGTAAAAAAACAGTTGAAAGCTTAAGGCATCCCGGGCCCAGCTGCCCACCCCACTCCGTGAGCACGTCTTGCAATAACGGCAGTGATAGGAGGCCTTGTGCCAGTCCCTGAGTGCTGGTGAGGGCAGGCTGAGCTCACACCATGCACACGTGGGGCACTGACCTCCCACCCTGGGGCTGAGTGGCCAGATGGGGTGATAGCTGGGAGTGAGGTTTTTATAAATGCTGTAGTCAAAGTCAGCCCTTGCCCGAGCTGGGGGACCTGCCATCCCTTTCCCCTTCAGGGGGAGCTGCCTGCATGGGACAGTTCACAAGGAGTCCCAAGTCAGTGGTGGAAAGAGGATGGAGGAATACAACCCCTCCACCCTTCCCACCAAGGAATACCACACCTTCCTCCTGCCCTACCTGCCAGAGTTGGAAGCAACACCAGAGAGAGAGCACCAGCTCCTAAGCCAGGGAGGAAGCCTGAAGATGAGAGCTGCAAGCAAAGCTCTTTCTGGGAAGATAGTTCTTTTCTGATTCAAGAAGGAAGTGTCTGCGGAAAAGGGTGGGAGGTGAAACCAAGAACCCAGCCAGTTACTGCTGTCGATTTTCCCCATGCAAAAGGCTTGAGGTAGCGATGATGCTACCCAAAGCCAACAGAAACACTGAGTTTTTCCTCCAGCTAGAGGGAAGATAGCCAGCTCCCCCTGGCACAACCAACTACAGCTGCACTGAAGATACCTAACCTTCTCCTTTGGGCAAGCCCAGCAGCTACTGGCTTCACCTCGGAGGCTGAGCAACAAGAGTTCTCATCCAATCCCCCTCTGCTCCTGAAAAGCACAATCGCATTCCTCTGAAAAGCAGGAATTTCCACCCACTATTTTCAAGCTCAACCTAACACTCACACCCAAAACAAGTAATTCCCACTGTTCTGGGGAACACCTAAGTTCAGGACATGTCTTGGAACTGGATCAGAACAGACAACAGAAGTGAGGCCCGAGAGCAGTGATCTGCTGAGCCGCTATTCTACTTCAGCACAAAACACCAC
This sequence comes from Psittacula echo, assembly GCF_963264785.1. Taxonomy (NCBI): domain Eukaryota; kingdom Metazoa; phylum Chordata; class Aves; order Psittaciformes; family Psittacidae; genus Psittacula; species Psittacula echo. Next base: position 2,947,347 of record NC_137748.1, read on the forward strand.
CAACTGCACTTGGTGCTCCACGGCAGCGGTGGTGGTTGGAAGCTTTTGCAATTCCTTCTTTCAACAAGGTAAAAACCTCCAAAACAGGAACAGCTTCATGGCCTGTTCTCCAGCTGACCATGTTTGACTCGCCATGTCCAGCTGACACTGCAGTCAGGGGCAAGGGTGCACTGCAGCTCAATACCAGAGTCGGGGACCTCCATGTTGTAGTGAACTGGCTGGCCTTCTTTAGTAACCAGACTGAAAGCAGGGACTGGTATCTGTGAAACAGAACAGACAGATTTGAGTGGCATTTCAAGTCTCTTTCCGAACATGATATCCCTCTATCAAACACAGCAAAGAACTTCCCAATCAAAAAAAAAAGCAACCTCCTGGAGAAAGGCCTGTTCTTGGCTGGAACATCCAAACCTTCTCTCCTAAGAAAGTATCTCAGAAACTGGACTAGGTAGCATTCATTCACCCAGCTGCCAAATTGCCTCACATAAGTTTCTGACCAGCGCTGGTGGTTCCTGAACTGCCTATGTTTGGGCACGGTGAATTCCTCTGCAGTCTCTGTGATGTCCAAGAGAACAATGTATGCCAAAGACAACCAGCACCACTGAAACATTTTCTCGACTTCTGCAACCTCTTTGTTTAGAGACGTTCACCACATTTTGCACTCAGATGAGTCACAGTCCCAAAAACACTTAGGAGTTCTTTCAGGGACTGCCAAAGAGGCTGACAGTGAGGTTCACTGGAGTCTGCCAGTATCTCCTCCAACCTAACAAGTTAGGAGCATCACAGCCAAACGCAGCCCATCTCCCTTAGCTGATATTACTGCTCTTGATGAAAAAGTCATATTGTGATTCTTCTATAGGGAGAGGGGAAAGAATTTATCTTTATAGTGGAGGACCATAAGCTGCAGCACAGGTACCTTCTGAGATGGAGATCGCTGTGGTCCCTCTGACAATTAGCAACTGTTTATGATTCAGAAAACATCTTCGGGAATCACATTCCTAACAGCAGCATTGAAATGACACTACTAAATGTATCATTAGGATCCTCGAATGGACTTCAAGGTCACTGTTTAAAGGCATTACGAAGCTGCACTGTGTCTCACCTGGCTGCTTATCCCAGTGGCAATGTCTCCCACCTTTGTCCTGTGGAAATCCCTGATGTGTAAATTTTCTCCACTTAGCAACTGGATCTGGATTTTCACTCCTGAAAGGTGCAAGAGAAGGCATTAACTTCTGTAGGCATAATGACTTCTCAGTCCAACACAGAAAACTTGACTAGCAAGGCACATATATCAGAACTCAGTTTTGTCTTTAAGCATTCAATTTAGGTAGGTCTTCCGCTGAGCATGGAGGCTTGCTGAAGACAGCAATGACTCACAGGGCAGAGCTGGATTTAGCAAGAAAGCAGCTGAAGAGATGTATTGATTCACACAACATGCCCTCAAAAGTACTTTCTAGACATCTATGGTTATAAAACACATCCTTGCACATGGCAGCTGCACAAGGCAGGGCATACAAAGCTGAACCAGGAACTTCTCTGGCTTTTCCTAGAGTATACAGACTCAAGTGCCTTCTGCCTATTCATCACTGGGGCAGACTTGGCCTCCAGCTGAAGGATAAGAAGAGCTCCAAGACCCCAGACCCTCTAGACACTAAGGAATTTCTCCCTGATCAAAATGTAGCACTCGAGACTCACCATTGAAATAGCTGGGAGTGTCTGTGTGCCGACTGCGGCTCCGCAGGTTGTTCCAGCTGAAGCTCTGTCCGTCTGCCTGGCTGTTCCAGGAATGAATCCCAGAGCTCATAGTGTCCCTCAAGCTGTGAGAGGCCTTCATGGAGTTCTGCAGAAGTAAGCACAAGTTTGGCAAAGGCTCCTAAAGAAAATGAGCTTGTATGAGATAAACGTTAAAATAACCTCAGGAAGAAAAAAGTAGGAATCCACAGGGATCTAAGGCCAGGCCTCGAGTTAGTCAACATTTACCTGCCATGCGGAAAAGGGGATGAAGAGCAATGAAACATTTTGCAGACATACTAAGATACACTCAATGGGCAAATCAACAAGCAGTGGAAGGGCTGGATGAGAAAAGAGGGGTTTAGCTCACTGAGCGACAGAATAAAGTGCGAGATAGATTTCTAATGTCAGTAAGTGCCAAGTAACACACAGGAAGAACAGTGAACTGTACATAAACAACTCTGGACCCTAGGCTCCTAGACAGCTTGGAAAAGTCTGTATTACCCTCAAGTCATCAGAGGTCAATCTGACATCATCAGCAGAGTGTGAGTACCAGAAAAAAGTCAAATTAAATACTGGGGTTGGGTATTTGGGGGAAAATAAAACCAAACACAGAATCAAAGCAAGCCAGAGTCACATCCCAGCTGCACACACCATGCTGTGTCAAAGCTGAATTACTGGACATGACTCTGCTCAATCCTCCTCAAAAAGCATTAGAAGGCTGAGAAGAGGAACAGAAATAGGAAACAGAGATGATCACAGGCAGAAATGACTCCTGTAGATGGCAGGCTACACAACTGTGGACTCTGTCTTTGAAAACAATGACTGAAGGGCTTAGGTCCTTCCCTGGTTACAACAGCAAGGCTTATTCAGCGTTTCTCTGGTATTCCCTACCTTATGACCACCACAGATAGAGCAAACAAAAGCAATTACACTTAGTATTTAGGTAACTTAGACTATGTAAGTCATCAGTATGAATGGGTTAAAAAAAGTTTATGAAGAACAGATCCCTAGGCTGGGAATGAATACCCAGGATCAGGGTCTCTGTTCATCTGCCCTATTCTTCTAGTCTTTCCCCCTAAAAATCCCTTGACCCTGGGCTGCACAGCTATCTGGTCCAAGTTCATCACTGCTTCTTCAGTTCACTTTTTCTGCATAGAGAGGGTCAAGGCTCCTGAGATTTTTCCATATCCACACACTCGACATTTCCTGTCAGTATACAGCACAGGAGAACAACTGGAGGAAAGGGATCCATGCTAGACAGTAAACTAATGGAACAACCACAACCCTAAACACCCAGTTGTCCAAGGACAAAGGTTTCTTCCCAAGGCACTCTACAGCAAACTCGGGTGTCAAAAAGCAGCAACAAACATGAGAAACTCCAGATGTGCACTGGTTAGAGCTCCCTGTAAACCAGAGATGGTTATCCTGCCACCCCCAGCCCCCCCAGCACCCATCTACACGCACCTTCTCACTGGCATCTGACACAAACGGGCTGTCAATGCTGAGACATGAAAGCATTTGTTCTTGCTCTTCCAGCGAGTAAGGCTGTGAAAGGCTGTCCAAAAACAGTTCTGCAAGCAAAAGGAAAGAGGAAGAAGACATTTCCAGTGTTTCCTTTCCTGCCTCCCTCCTCTAATTACAGTTACTGCAATTAATACACAAAACTTCTTCAGCATTATTTAATGAATGTTGACATTGGTGTCCACAAAATACATGGCACACAATTCCTCTGCTAAGCAGAGGCTATGGCCACCACTGTGGAAACCGAGTCAGAAAGGAGAGATGAATTGTGCAACAACTTGCAAAACGAAACAGAGGCAGCACTAGTGCCAGGAATTTCCTAGTTCTTGCCTATTATGTCACTTACGAATCTTCACTCTCGATTCATCTCCATTATACCCTAAGAAAGGTCAAACTTATGTATTCAACTCCTGTGGTAACTTGCATGGATAATATCCAGACCTTACAAGGCTGCTGAAGATCCAAAGCCATTTGAGACGAAAGCCAACCCCAGCAACCCCCTAGAACGCCGTTCCTCAGTTTCATGACAAGTTAACATTTCAAGACACTTTTTTTCCTAGCTTGAAGTTTTCAATTAATTTCCAAAGACTAGAAAATATGAAATTAAAAATATGTAAAGGTTGAGTTACACTGGGGCAATGGAACCGGACTGTTCCTTCCCTCATTTCCAAACTGCAAGTTTTCCAGTTCTGGTTTGCTGCTGGCAATCAAATTCATTGGCTGGTGGCTCTAAGTTTTCCAATGCAACAAAACAGTTGCAGACTGATTTCAACTACACTACTTCATTCGACATCTCCCATCCAATAGGTTTATCCTTTTATCAAAAGAATAATGTTTGAAAACCTAAAATTTCAAACGAAGTTGGAATGCAAACTCCACTTATATGGTGCACAAAAGCACAAGTCCGACACTGGTTGTTTTCTGAGGTTCTTGCACCTCTCACAGAAGTTCTCTTCACTGTTCAGAGAGTAGAAGGAAATCCTGATCACTACCTTTGTGGCATATTTAACTGGTTAATTCAAAGGAAGGCTGAGCAACTTGTGTAATGAGAGAGGAACTATGACCAAAAATGACATCCAAGCTCAAACCCCAGAAATAACTGTCAAGAGGCCAATAGAAAGCACCTGTATTTTGATCATGCTCAAAAAGCTGAATTCCCTCCATAGCCCATTGCTTACCTATTTCCAGCTGCTGAAGCTCTTGCTCTGAAATGGTTGTTGCTCTCTCCATATGGCTGCAGCTCTTCAGGGGGAGAGGAGTTGAGGCAAGAGGTGGAGGATCCCAGGCCTCACGTAACTCCTTGCACACATTCCAAGGTGTTCCCTCGACCTCCTCCGTTTGCTCCAGAGATGGTGGTCGTAGGACAGGGCTTGCACAAGAAACTTTTACTGCCAATTTTGGGTCAGAACCAGTCTCGGAAACTGAGCTCACTGTAGGGAACAGGGATGTCTGGGGAGTGTTTTCTTTGTTCAGAGATAAATGCCTAGGCTCTCTGTATTCACCTCTCCAGGGGCTTGTTACACCTCCCACTGCAAAAAGCAAAAAGCACACAAACATCATAAACTAAAGACAAAACAAAAGAGGTAAAAGTTTTCCTTCATATGAAGAGTTTCTGAACTGCATCTTGCTGTAAAACACACAGCGTCTTCAAAAGACAAAACCAGACCATCTCTACAAATTCTTGCTGTATTACAGAACCTTACAGCAGGATTAACTTGAAATAAATGATGGATAGTCTTAGAGGCAAGACCAGAGCACAAGTAGGAGTTAAGTTCAGGATGCAATAAACCCCTGCTTTCAGTTTTGCTTCATACCAGGCTCTGGGTGATACTTCAGCTGAACATGAGCCCAGCCACAGCACACACCTTAATAAACCCACATGGAGCAGAACATTGGCTGCTTCAAGCAGAGAAGCGAGAGCAGGTGACAGCACATAGGGAATTTTACTTTATTTGGGTGAGAAACACCTGGCTGTGGGCAAAAGCCATGAACCCCAAAATATCCATCAATGCTGAAGCCTGTGCAAATGATATCCTGAACAGTAAAACACACCAACGTTTCCCATAGGGCCACTCTGACATAACTAGCAACTGGCTACTGTACCAGTGTGGATAAGAAGCTTTAGATACAGGACATTTCTACCTTCTTCAAGTGCAACGCTGGTTTTCGTTTTCAGTTCAGACGCAGATGCTCTCTGAACAGGCTCTTTCTCCAGACCCATTTTAATAATCTCAGCAGTGAGAGGGTTGCAGGAAGGTGGAATTTCCCTCAGAGGAGGTGGCTCTTTAGCTATCTGTGTAACAAACAGGAAGTGAAAGAGGTTAGACCAGAGAAGCTTCATTTGATTTCAGAAAGGTTCTTCCCACCCTGAAAGCATTTCCAACTGAAATGACAGCATTAAACAAGAGATCTGAGCAGTAAGTTTATTACAGATGAATGGCTAAAAAGTCAACCCAAGTCATGAGCAGGATACGAAAGAAACAGCCCTAGCATGTGTGATACCCAGCAGTCGAAGAAGTGTAAGAAATTATCAGCTTCCAAAGCAAGGTTGGCATCATTGAGATGTCCAGCTGGCTCTTAGCCAGCCTTCCTGAAACAACAGCTCCCTACCTACATATCATGAGAATCTGCAGGCATATGTACCTGTTACTGAAGATATCTTGGGTCACTTACCTTTAGACAGAGTGGGTGATTGTAATACTGGGTCCAAGGGTGGCACCCATTAAGCATATGCAGCATCATACAGCAGCTGCTCCAGACATCCACTTTGGAGTCACACCGCTTTCCCATGACCACCTCCGGAGCCATATGAGTCTCTGTGCCAGGCACATAGTTCCCTAAAACCATTCAAATGAAAACTCACTGCATGGAAACTAGAGAATTGTTCTAATGCAAATGCTGGGAAGCCTAAGGCAGCCTCCTTGTCTTTCCAGTTAAAGTGAGAAATAAGCCATCTTAACCCTAAAAGAAATGCTGTGTGCTCTTATAAGCTTATAGGCTACATTTCCGTATCAGTCCCATCCCTTACACACAGAATAGGCATTAATCTCCCCTTCCAAGCCAATCTAGGAGGGGAAACATGACGCTTTACTGGTGTAAGAAAACATCCTTCTCTTTCAACAGCTGCATTAAGCAGCATTGTAAAGCTTAACTGCCCAAAAATCAGCGAGGAATTTCGCTTTAGGATCCTTCCCCAGCTGTTCAGTGAGGTCACATCACAAGTCAGAGTTAGATTTTTAAGTTTCAGTGTGGCCTCTTGAAGTGACAAAACACAGCACATAGTATGCTGACAAAACCCCACAACAGATTTCTAGACTGGCAGGTAAGGACCATCTTCCAACCTGAAGTTCATTTTAGCTGTCAGTGGGATACATCACAGTTAAGATCAAGGACTGTGACACTATGAGCAACATTAAGTCTGAAAATACAGCTGCTTGCAAATTAGCCAAATGTAAATGTTCAAAGAATGAGTCAGCAGAGCAATTCTTTACAATCACAGCAGAAAAGCCTTACCTGTGACCAAGCACTTTCCCAGGCCATCTGGATGGAGGTGAGCGGAGTGGCCAAAGTCGCACAGAAGAGCCCTGCTTCCATCATCAGACAAGAGCACATTTTCCGCTGGCAATGAGAAGCTTTGAATTAGTCTCCTTTGTATTATGGTCACTGACATGGAAAAAAAGCACAAAAGCCCACAGAAGTACAGGTTTTTTGAGCCTTAACCAAGGTCTGTTACTCTTATGAAGCACCACTGGCTTAAGCAAGTACATAATTATCTGCCCTGGAAATTCTTCTACCCAGTGGTCGGCAGCCTGGGCAAACAGCCTGTCAGACCCATTGGATGACAGAAAGAGGTGACAAATATGATATGTTCAGCTGTTTAGAACCAAGTTAAGCTCTAACCTCAAATGTAGAGTTGAAAATCTGGTAAATTACCTTTAGCCACTCAGGAATTTAATCTCCAAGCAGTTTGCCTCTATCAAGAAACAGGGAAGAACAAGGCACCTTAAGTATCAGCCTACCTTTTACATCTCCATGGAGAATGTTTTGAGCATGAAGATACTCCAAGCCTTCTAATGCCTGGCTCAAATAACTGAGGGCTCTGTCCTCTGGCAGACAGCCACTCTGTTTAATTAGCTGACCTAGTGAGCCACCTAGAAAGGAATCCAGAGAGTCCATGTTAGCTTATCTTTAAATTCTTCCCAGCATCATCAGCACTCCTCATGGTGTCTGATGAAGAAACAAGAACTGTCAGGTCTGACAGCCCTTATCTTCTACACTTCAGCCTGTTCCTTTTAGTTATTCCCGGCGTTCTTACTGCCCACAGAAACTGGCCTCTTCCATGGAGCCTTTTGCTTAGCATCAGTTTAATGGTATCGAAAACAACTACTCCGTGAGCAGATCAGACATTTCTAGGTGCCACTGATCACCAGCCAATTCTTCAAAGACTCTATTTTCCATGGTCCTCACTAGAAAAAGAGGATCAGGCAACAGCAGCACTGAGGTTTGCTTATACAGAATCTCCTTTTCCAGTACAATGTGCTTTAGATGGTGCCATGCAAATAAACATGAAAGCAAGAACCAGCACCTGCGATGTGTTTTAGTGAGAACTTGCAGCTGCTGGTCACGAGATGCACATCTTGTACTGCAGTGAGGCAGGACTGGGAATTTTTCTCCCTCCAGAAAGACCATTGCCACATACCAGCAAGGATTACACAATACCTATCCCAACCCATTCAGGAATGAACACTAGGGATACTCTGGGTACATCAAAAAATTAACAGATTTAAAACTGGGGCAGGAGGAAGGGGAGATCAATATCTGCCGCATTCAGTGGTTACAATGGGACTTTCATTGTGGTTGTTCCTTTCTCACCCTCCATCAGCTTCATGAAGATGGTCACCCACGGTCCTTCCTTCACAGCTCCATACAAGGGGACAACTTTAGGACTTGTTACTGCAGCACATGTTGTTAGCTCCTCTGCACGGAAGTGTTCAACTTGTACCTACAAAACCAAAGAAGCAACACTGAACAGATTTTGTGTTGAATCCTGACTGAGCTGTCCCTCAGATGCTCGGGTCAGAGTGTCCTGCACTGTCCAACAGCAGAGGTAGAAGGATGACCTTCATTAACAGAAATCAGTGGCTACAACAATACATGGGAACACTCAGAATGATTCTGAACAAGGACGATGCAAGTCCCTAAATCTTCAGCATGAGTGAAGATGCCAGGTTGCAATACCTTCAGCTTGTAGCTGCTAACTTCAGAAGGTAATTTCTGTCTCAGTTCGACAGATAATACTGACAACTGGAGCACTCTGCTTTCATGAAAGAGGAAACAAAAAAATAAGGATAGTGCAATACTTGGCAAATATAAACCTCCCCCAAACCAGGAGGGAATCTGAAATATGGCCACAAGCAGCGATCCACACTATCACCTTTTCAGCCTGCACAGAAAAACGGTTAAAGAAAAACTCTATTCACTAAGTTTACCCAAACAAAATAAATCAAGAATTTGCTAAAGCCCAGAAGGAAACCATGAGCCTGTTCCCAACAGAACTCATTTGGAGTTGGATCACATTTCCCCACTGTCAGCAATCCAGCTCTGGCTAGTTTTCTTTAATCTCAAGAATTTGGAGAGCAGGTGCTTACAACACCAAGTCTGGTGAAAGAAGGTCAGGTAGTCCCCTTCTAACACAGGCAGACAGCAGGAACTGAAGGTAGTTGCTCCATTAAAACAAAACCACTCCTCATTACTGAAAATACAGCTATTTCTCCTAAGAATGCATTTGGAAAAATAGATATAAATGTAAGTAGTGACATCCTGTCAGAAAACAAGCTGGTCGTGTTGCCACAAAATCCCACGTCTAAAACGTGAGGATGCAGAATAGGAAATAAATACGTATGCTTTAAATGTGTTTGCTTCTATGCAGCTGGCAAACGAAATGGTTAAAATACTGGACAAGCTGGCTTAGTCTTGCCACTTCTACCTTTCCACACGCAATGCAGCAAGCTGAGCCCAAATGCACGCAAGAAAAAGCAAACATTTTAAGCTGAAAAACTCAAGTTCCGACTCTTTTTGCATTTAACATTTTTGTACTCGAGACAAACGCTTCCCACACACCTCTTGAAGTTTTCTATTGGAGTAATGTGAGAACCATCAGGTCACAGAGGTGGTGAAACTAGTCAAGTGTTAAGTTCAAACCAAGCAGTTTACTTTCTCATCATCTACTTGCATTATCACTCTGCCTTCACCTCTGAGGCACACCATGGCTGCCTACAAACCAATACCCTGACTCCAGTTATGTTCCACATGCTTCATACATGGTAGGACAATCGCATATCTTGGTGCACAATAGATTATTATGCCAGCTTCTGGAAAAATACACATCTGCTGCATCTAGAACACAATCACCTCATTACAACGTGCAGTACTGCATATGACACTTACTGAACAGATGAAAGCTCTCTCCAATTTAAGTGCCTACCAACTGCCTTATTTTGTCCTACTTTATGCCTTTTTCAACAAAGAAGCACTTGCCATGTCACCATTTACACTAGACATGTTTTTAGACGGGAACAGTTAGATAAGCAAACAACTCCCACAGCTGATTCTCCCCCACAGTCACTAGGAACACACTTCCAATTCTTCTGAAAGCTGGACTCTCTTGGTGCGCCTCAGCACACAACCCTGTATCTCCGGCAGCACACTTTGAAGGCCAAATGAACCATTTCTGGCTGCCAAGCTTGACCCCCACCCCATGCACATACAAGCCCTCCAACTGCTGCTTCGCTCCACGCCATCAGTTTTAACTTGGACAGAACCAAAGCAGCATTTCACAGTGACTGTATAATAAGCTACCTTCAGTCTATGGCAGCTGGAAGGAGAAGATGTTTTCTCCATAAGCCTTCTTGTGTCAGGCCCCCCCCTGCTTTCTCAAACATAATTACCTTTTTGGCAGCACACTGAAAGCCTGTCTGTTTGTCCTCTATTTTATACACTTCTCCAAAAGAGCCAATGCCCAAAGAACCATGACATTTGGTCCAATGAACCTCTTCTCGGTACTCATAATCCACTGGCTTTAGTCTCTGGAAATCAGAAATCAAGATGATTTAGTTTCTGAAAATCAGAAAACAAGACGAAGCAAGGAAAGGAACAGTTCAATCCTGACACTTCACAAAGACCAACATTCTCAGGAAAAGATATCACTGCACCTCTCTAAAAATCCCTGTCAAAACTACTTCTGTCACAGGCTTGAGATGAGATAGGAGAACCTATGTGATTTCTGTGGGCTCTGTCTGATTTAAATGAGTCCATCCCATTGCTGTAAAGAAAGCCCACCAGTATTTGGACAGCTCTGGAGCACCAAACTATTCCCTTCACATGCAGGACATAACTACAAAGCTAAATCCAATGAACAAAACAAGATTGCCTACACGTAGACATCTATGTGTGAGCTAAACCTTTTTTATAGTCAGTAGACTGAGATCATGCCTTAGGTCTCAGTGTAAGTAAGTGATACCCTGAACTTCACTGACAATACTGACAAGGTCACACTGATTCCAAAGAGACCTCTAAGAGGAGTTGAAGGTGGCAAGACGGAACTGAATTCAGAAGAAATAAATCATGCCTGTAAGATTTACATGCATTTGACAGGCCCAAGCCCTGCACTTGGCAAGGGACAGTAGGTGAGCTGCTGGCTTCCTGCCACAGGCAGCAGACATGCTTTTTGCACCTTCACAATCTCCATGTCCCTGGTTTCTGTCTGTGTGACAGTCCAGGTCACCTATAGTCAATGAAATATTGCAGCCTCTTCACCTGAATAGATTGGGTTCTTTCATAAAGAAACAGAGAAGACCTCTCTGAAGGCTGACTAAGCACAGAAACACTTCCATAGACAAGCATGAATATTTTGTGAATGAGCAAACAAGTTAGGGCCACCAGCCTAAGACAGGGTTTTATAACCTTCAAAAACCAGACGCACATCTTTAACTGGCAGTCTTCCACCATCTCAAAAACCATTCAGAAAACTCAGTATTGCTACAGAAGCTAGCACACGGATGCAGATTCTCTCCCTTCTGAAGCCCAGGAGAAGCTCTGCCTTCCACCACACTAGCGTGTAGGGTCAGAAGATCACCTCAGTAAGTAGCACGCCTTCATTTTCATCTGCTTCATGAAATTGTTCCTTCGGGTCCAGACCACCTCCTCTCCACGTCTTGGCTAGGCTGGCTAAATTCTGTGGTTCACCAAGACTCACGCTCCCCTTCAAGGCATCCACCAAGTATTCCTCCACAGAAATCTTGTCTGAGCTGGTTTTCATGGACTGGTTGATGCATTTGGAGAAATTATATTCTAAGTTTAGGCCAGACAGTTGATGCTCACCATCTTGATAGTTGAGACCACCATGAATGTATGTCTCCAGAGCATTATATTTCATGGCATGGAGAGAACTGTCCAGATGTGGTAAGTGAGGAGGTATTATGTTGTAGGGAAAAGGATGGAGAGTTTCAGGCTGTGGAACACTGTCCCTCTGATAGTGCCGTTTCCAAACATGATTAAGACACTGAATAGGACTAATCAACTTGTGCAGTTCTGCTTTGTACTGGCTCCTTGGGGGATGGAGTTTGCCTGTAGATAGAACTTTCTCAGGTTTCTCAAAAGACAACGGATCATAGAGCATAGAGTCCTTGTTAAATTCTGGAACCCAAAAACTGTTTCTGTAAAGAATATTTTGGTGTGATTCATCCTCCTAGAAAATAAAACCAAACAACAGAGCTGAGCAGGAACCTCAATACAGCCACCCAAAATGCAACCAAGACCTGCTAGGAACTTGCAGGGGTCTCAACAGTACAAAAGGAAGGCTTAAGGATTCTCACCTGGACAGGAATTGGAGTGCAGCTCTCTTGCTCTGGAGTCCTGGGACCTCGCTTGCCAGCAGCCACTGTTTGTATTTTCAGCTTGGATCTTTTCTTGTGACGTTTCCTTCTTGTCTTCCCGCGCTGCCTCCCCCTCCAGCAGGTAGGTGCCATCTTTCCCTCCCTTGCATGGGCCACATTGTTAGGGATTTGATCAAGACTGTCTGAGCGGCTACTGGAAACCAAAAGGCATGAAGGCTCTTAGATCTGATGGTGAAAGTACACCTCCAGTTAATAACTCTGACCCAAAGAACACGAATTAGCAATTCTGCCTTCTGAGATTTTAAGAATAGAGAGCTAGAACATCACATTTTGCCTTCTAATATCCCAGTCAGCCACTCCAGAGAGTGCTGGAGCAGCTTAGGAAAGCTCCAGTATGTGCCCCAACAGGGCACATGTTCTTCCTGAAGAAGGGTCTCGCTCCCACAAATGCAAGTTCCAGGCCATCATTTTTCCATCACAACTGTTACTCCCCCTTTACCACTTCAAGCTTCTCTTCACAACTCTATTTCTGATGCTGTCATTAAACAAAGGTTCTTTTCTCAACCCCCTTTATTTACCCTCCCCAGAAGCAGTTCCTTTTTCTCAGGACTACTTCTGGCAGCAGCCCAAGTTTCCCACAACTCTCAAAGACAATGGTGTAACCTGGTTCCAAAAGCACCGGGACAGGGCAGTTAAAGAGTGAGAATTTTCCCTTGGGTCCTTCAACTTCAAGCCCATGAACCTCAACAAAAAGTCACTCAGTCACTTCAAAACAAATCTGACCACCCAGAAATAGAGGTAGAAGACTACAAGGGCCAGTAAATCAGCAAGCATTGACAGTAAGACACTGCAAAGCTTGTGCTTAAACTTATGCTTTCTACCAACACAAAAAGGTTTTGAGGAAGGTGTTTGGGAAAGATACCCTCTTCCTGAGCCTCAGAGAGAAAAGCTCATTCAAACAGAAATGCTTTTGGAAAGACAAACTGTAAGCACACATTGCTGGCATGACTTGAAACCAGTCAGCAGACATAGCAGTAAAGGTGGGTATTCATGTTAAGAGGTCTCTCACCTGTAACGCTTACTATGAGCAATAAAGGATCTCTCTGATAAAGTGGGGCTGAACTCCTGACTGTTTTCACCTGCGTGAAAGAGAACAGGATCATCACATCTTCAATGCCAGGCAAACTCTCCTAGTAACAACTGCACTAAGAAACAATCCTACCAACTTGCTAAATCAGTGATCCAGACAAATCACCACACAGTCGTGCCACACCACCCACACTACATCCTTCCCAGCACTGTGATCTCCTGGTCCTTCAGCTCTTTCTCACCTGACAGCTTTGTTTTCCTTTTCTTTTCTTTTCCCTTTTTTAAAACACCTCTCAGAAGTCAGCCAAGGACAGATGACCCAGCAGGACACTGATGTACACTCAAAGCAGCTGGGGGCAGTGGCCTCACGCTATTCTGTTATTTATGTTTTATTCAGTGGACACTGTCACATTATTAGGAGATTTCATGAGCTTCCTAAATAGAGCCTGGGATGTGTCACCTACTCCACCCTACTTGGGATTACAAATAGATTTCATCTCAGCTCTCCGGGAGTGCAAAGCGAGTGAAATCGCATACTGCATTACACATTCCTTTTCCTCAATGAAGAGCAGACTGCCCTCCTACTTACATTCTGCTTGGGCAATAATAGAAATTGATGCACATCCTCCTCCTGTTTCTTCTTTTGCTGTTCCTTTGGTGATTACATCATTCAGGATTTTCCACTGACTGTGGAAGATGACCTTCTTTGACTCTTCTACTTTGCAAACACTGCTCTGCTTTTCACTCACTGTCTCATTCAGCCCCTTGGTAGCCGTGAGCTCCTTCTTGTGCTTGATGGCTGGATCAGGAGCTCCCTGGCACGTAATTCCCATCACTGCCATTTCCCAGGTTCACAGAGTCACTGAGGAAGAACAGAAAAATCAGAGCAAAGCACTTGTCAAAGACACTTCACAGGCAGAAGCAGCTTCAAGTTCACAAGAAGCAGGAGGCTGCCAAAGGTATGAGATCACTAAGTTAAACCAAATCAAGGACCTACCCAACCTCTGAGCATGGTGCCGAGAAAGAACCCAAGACTGCCAGCTCCCCATCCCCAACTGCACCACTGGAGAGCTGAATAATCAACATTATTGTCAGTACTGAAAATGAGACCACACAGGTTTCAAAGGGAAATTTATTTCTTGGTATATTCTCTTAGTTAAAGACGAACAGTGAAACCACAGAAAAGAGGGAACCCCTGGGTCACTGAACAGGAAGAATATTCCCACCAAAAATAAAGAAAAAAAAAAAAGACATGAAAGATTTTCTCCCGGAGTGCACCCAGGAGAAGTTACATTGTGCTCTCACACCACACAAAATGGCCATCAAATCCTGTTCATTGCTTTCTTCCTTGTACTTAGTCACCCTCAAATCCTTTTCTCAGTTCTCCTTCCAATGAAACCAGGCTAGACAAGCAGCCTGCCCGTACAGAGCTCCTCCCTCCCTCTGCTTCCTTCCCCTTAATCACCAATAGCTTTTGAAATCCTTGGTCAAGCCCAACCAAAGCAGAGCTCTTACAGAGCACAGGATTAATGCAAGTTGGTGCTGGCTGGAGGACAGGGCTGGTGCTGGAACAGACGATCCCTCCGCCTGGCAGCAGCTGGCGAGTCAGCACGGGCTGCTGACCATGGAGCAGAAATGTAGCTCCAAACAAGTCCCAGCACATGCCAAATCCTGGCCAACTGGCACCACAGAGGAAGGGGGAAGGGAGCCAGGAATGGAAAAGGAAAAGCGTAAAGAAGCATGGAAGTGAGATACTGTGGGATATTGTGGGTGAAAAGCAGGAACGTGAAGAGTTCAGAGTTCCCTACAGCCACACTGAACACGAGCCCACGGGACATATGACTTTGGTTTAGCCCCTGAGCTCCTCACCTCTGACTCTAGGCAAGTTAAACCCATTCTTTCCTTTTAAACCCGAATATAATCTCTTGGCCTGTACCTGCAGAGGTCACTTCCCTGAGCCAGTGCTCCCACAGCCCGGGTGCAAGATCTTACAATGAACATTTCCACCATTAAACACCCATGAAAACTCAGCAAGCTCAGGAAACACATACAGGTGTTAAGCACCACAAGCACAGTTTCAGACAAGGCGCAGGGACATTTGAACTGAGGCCAGCAAAGCCAAGATCTCAGATCTATTACAGGAGCACATCTTTGAGGCTCATTAGTTTAAACCTGCACCAGGGATTTTCCTCTTCCTTTTTTCCCCTCTGCTTTGAACAGCTGCCTGGGGCAACAGGATACTGCCTCCAACAGGCTCCTGGCAACAGACAGATCAGTCAGGAAAACGACTAAACCAGTGGGTGCTCCATAAGGGACCCCCAAGAAAAGGGGAAGGGAGCTGTTTGAGAGCCAAGTGCCTGAACCTTGGTGTGATGTATAAATGAGTCACTTAACAACCTGGCAGGTAGACAAGGAAAGTCAACAATGACCACATTCATTCTCCACAGAGAACAGCTGCTGTGCAAAAGAAGTGCTGATGACAGTATCCCACTCATTACACCCGTCCCACTCCCTCTCCTCTACAGAAATTATGTCAAATCTCAGTGCTGTAAAATAATCCCTTGGAGCAGCAGAAAGAGAGCCTGCCAGATGACTAACCCAAGCCACCAGTGACCAAACTGACAAGTTGAGAGCTATTTTTATACTCACTCTCTCCTGATTTGCATTAACTCTGTCTCTCCTTGCCCTCCCCTCCCCTTCAAGGGCCTTCAAGGTCTGCAGCACAAACCCATCCCCATCGCCAAAGAATACATAATTCTACCAGTCACTCCTCAGCTTAGTTAAAAGACAACAGAGGGAGAAGAGGAGAAGCAAAACTGTGTGTCCTTGGTCGCCCTCTGAAATGGAAAAGAGTAACAAGGAAACTTTACTGAGATTAAAGTCAACAAAGCACATACCTCACTTGCTGACTGAAATAAAAGTAAGAGGTAGCTATTGTAAGCAACGTCCTCTAACAGAGCAGCCACCAGCACTCAGACAGTTTAATGTGTGACTCAGGTATACAAGGCTGTGCAGGCACAGAAGCTGCAAGCCCAGCCCAGTTTAACTGTTGCTGCACAATTTTCAGGTCCTTAGAAGAATCAAAAACCCAGCTATTTTTATGGTACACACAACAAAGCACAGTTGGTAGATTAAAAGCAATGATCAGAACTTTGTGATCAGTTTGGCAGCCTCACTTCCCTTGAAGTTATGTATTCAGAACTGACCAGGGCAGACTCAGCACAATGCACTTGGAGAGGTGGCACAAAGCATTCGTAAGCCCCATTAATTTGGATGCAGGCACTTGGTCTCTCAGGCCCAGGCCCTGTGTTCAGCCCTTCTCAGGGAAGTTCTAGATGAAAGGGAGCCTTAGGAGCAGCAAATGGGTACCTGCGGTTCCACAGCAAGACCACTAAGAACAGGATTTACTCACATAACACACGTTGGAGCCGTGGTTTCAGCTGCCTATTTACTTGCCACCACTCCAGGATGAGCACAGCTTCCTGTACAGACATAGGTTATGTATGTGCAACATAGCTTCAAGTTCTTGAGCTGGAGGGTGGTTGTTTCATACCCCAAACTGCTTCTCTGGTTTTCAAAACCTTCTCTTCCTCAACCATGTCACTTAGATCCAACTGTAATTCTTGATTTCAATATCCGTGACTTTCTTCCTTCTGTAGATGTGTGTATGGGCTTATTGTTTTCAAGGAGAAAAGGGGAAGATGTATAATGATGCAGCAGATAAAAGTGAATACTACACACCTAACCCACTGCTAGCAGTGGTAAAGACTACTTGCTCCTTACCCTCACAAAGGTTTGACATTCACCTCTGGTTAAGTGATGTCAGACCTCACTGTTGTAAAAAAGAAAGTGAGTTTTTACAGAATGAAAGCCAAGCACCTTATTAGTTATCTGTGGAGGCAGCAGCAACTCCTCCCTCAAACAATGCCTGTGAGAAGCTAACCTACTGGATAAAATGATCTGAGACTTGCAGGGAGTCAGAAGTCAGAAGACACTCAAATATTACCAATGCAAGAGATAACCATGTGCTTTCTACTCCTTTAAAACCTCCTCCTCCTCCCTCCCTTCTCTAAACAAGTCCCTCTTCACCCTCTTCAGCTCTTCCATCGCAACTGGAGGCTATTTGGTAGCAGGGACCTTAAAAGAACATTTCTTTTGTTTCATGAAGTTAACTATGCATATCGAAAGAAAGACTTGTAGCTGGAAAAAGGGACTGCAAATACCTCTCCAGCACTAAACCACCCTGCAGTACACATTCATACGGCGTCCTGCTTGGTCTGCATGGCTCAGATCTCCTTTGCCAATGAATTTTTGGAGATTTTCAGTTAATCTTGCGTGGAGTCGCCCATAAATTTGGTTAAAAAAGACTTGGGAAAGAGCTTTAAAATATAAATAAGACTTCTAAAGTCAGCTAATGAAGCACACCAAGTTCTTCTCCTGGTCTGAGTGTGAGTGTTCAGCAGCAGTTTCACATTGACATTTAGTTTGAAGACAAAAAAACGTCATGTTGTCTCAGTGAGGTTTTCCACTTCCTTACTGAGCAGAGTTTGATGAACAATACATTAACTTAGGCAGCCTTCTCTTCTGCAGCTGCTACTGCTTTATTAAAACAACACAAGCAGCATTTCAGCAATGTTGCTTTGCTGAGCACTACAACAAAGCAACAGCTGGCAAGAGCCAGGAATTTATGCATCACTGAACAGGGAATGTCAGCTGAGAAGAAGAACATACACCTTTTGGGGACCTCCCAGTCCTAACAACTGTCAGCAAGGATTCAAGAAAGTGCCTGGTCTGCAGCCAAAAGAACCTACCCAGAGTATGAGCTACAAGATCACCACATGAAGACATCCCAGCTTGGCAAAACACACCTTTCACCACGAAGAGAAAAAGACACTTGTTAAAAAATGAACTAAAGACCAGGTTTGGGGCCCAAGGAGCAGATATATGTGTAGAACCCCTTCAGGCCCCAGGCACCACTTCTCCTTGTCCCTGCCTCTTCGCTGCTGCCCTGTTCTGCTCCATGCTATCGATGAGCTCTTCTGCCTGCTCACGTTTCACATGGAACTGGAATGAAGCTGGTTCTGTTTTCAGCCATGTCAGTTTGAGCCATATTATTGAGCATGGGCCTAGGGTGGTTATCTGAACATACTGGGTGCTGTCAGCAAGGAGAACTTTCAGTTTGTGTCAGAAGGGACTAAAAGAAACCAGCTGTAGCACTCAACACACACCTTTACCTTAAACCACTGAATGCCATTTGAAGTTCACATGCTTAAGAGAGGGGAAAAAAAAAAGAGGCTTCCCTTGAGTATCTAAGAGTTCCAAAGTAAAAATAAACAGAATGCCTGACTGATTAAAATACTGGTGAGTCAGACCACCAGCTGCTATTCCAGGATGCTCCAGCCTTCACCTCCTCCTCTTTAACCAGTTTTAGCCACTTGTCTGTGCAAGAGGCTCCTGTATAGTCAGTCGTGTTGGGCTCCTCGCAGTCCCTGGTGTGCTGTCAAGTGCTGATGCACACAGGTTTACCTGAAGATCCCCAGGTAAACCGAAACCTTCTACCGAAACCACCACCCAAATCACCACCGAACTGCCTGCTTGAAGGATTTCACTATCAGCCTTCTGTTCATGAGTTACCTTACAAAAAATAGCAAGCATGTAAACACAGTCTTTAAAGTGGTTTGATAGTAAATACTTCAAAATCCTGTTTCAGCCATTTGTATTGCTTACTCTAAACACCAGGATAATGAGCTTTAACTGTCTCTTTAGCTGCCAGACATCAGTATATTGCAGTGGTTTGGTTACAAACTCTGGAAGAAACTATTTGACTGGGTTTAACCATCAACAGAATTTCTGAAAGTATCTAAACACACCTCTCCATGTCCTCAAGTAAGAGCTGGAGAACAACTCGCCCTGGAACAATTCTGTTCATGTTGTTGAACAAAGATGGGAATAACACCATTTGCCCAGAGTTCATAAACGCCAATGAAACCCCGTTCACGAAAAGAAGTGGCTAATTTTTCCTAACTGCTTTATAAACAAGGATAACAGAAAAAGCATCAGAACAAACTTCACCTGGATGAGGTTCTGCTCTCCAGCCTGGCTTAGATGCTTGTACACAGACTTTCAGGACATCCGAGGTTTTAAGACCTACTTGTGGAATGAAGCTGTTTCCTAAATATGAGCCTGTCCTATGGAGCCAGGCTGAGAGAGCTGGGCTTCTTCAGCCTGGGGAAGAGAACACTCCTTAAGGGGAGACCTTAGAGCAGCTCCAGTGCCTGAAGGGGCTGCAGGAAACCTGGAGAGGGGCTTGGGACAAGGGATGTAGGGACAGGCCAAGGGGAATGGCTTTAACCTGCCAGAGGGGAGACTGAGATGAGCTCTTAGGCAGAAGCTCTTCCCTGTGAAGGTGCTGAGGCGCTGGCCCAGGGTGCCCAGAGAAGCTGTGGCTGCCCCATCCCTGGCAGTGTTCAAGGCCAGGCTGGACACAGGGGCTTGGAGCAAGCTGCTCCAGTGGAAGGGGTCCCTGCCCGTGGCAGGGGGTTGGAGCTGGATGAGCTTTAAGGTCCCTTCTGACCCAAAGCAGGCAGTGGTTCTATGAAATTATAAAAAAAATATATATAATAAAGCACCTAGATGGACAACTTCCAGCAATAACCACAAACATGCATTCAAATCAATTTTGCCCAAGCTGGCATGACTGAATTTTCAGCAGTTATTGCTACAAACTGCTTTGCAGCTTTAAATGTTCAATGACATTTATAAAATATCATATAAGCAGTAAGGCTGCAATGCTAGGCAAAACCAAAAGTTTAGTTCAATTTAGTACAGACGCAAGTATTTCTATGTAATCTTAATTTACAGTTGGTGCTGTGAATTCAAATTTGATGATTTTATACTATAGAAATATGAACTGACTGGAGTAGTTTCTAACTGTCCATCCTGAGCAAACTTCCACAAGACAAACTTCCATATTAACTGCAGAAGACAACTGCCTTTTAGATGAGACAAGGGCCATACTCTTCAAGGCCCTGATGCCACTTAGGAATGAGCAGCAAAGCCCAGTTTCCCACAGGCTGAAGTCCGAAGTTTCTAGTCCTCACAGGCCTTCTCCTGGTCCCCTCACATACCCTCCTGACCTCCAGCATCTCCAAACCATTCCCTAATTCCAGTCTCATTTACTCTCAGCCAGCCGCTCTTCCTGGAACTTGGAAATCTTTGTGTCTTCCAGATTGTTGTCCCACTGTCTCTACCAACAGATTTGACTGACGCTTGCCAGCAAACTTCAAAAGTCAAAGAGGCAACACAGCCATGTATGCCTGCATCCTCTTAGCAGCAGGGACCACATCTCTGGTACTACTAAAGCTCAGCTTGACCTTCACAGCTTACCACTGAAATAAGATTCAGGACAGCGGCAAAGTTCATGAACTCCAATGATGTCAAATCAGGTCCCAGAAATCCTTAAGGTTTTTTGGCTGTTACATGTTTGTTTGTTCTGCTCCTTCTTCACAGCTTCTATACAAAGATTCCCTCTCTTACACAGTTAAAATTTAATAGTTAATAGCAAGTGACTCATTCCAAAGGAATCTGGTGGCTGTGCCAATAAGAAATTTTAACTTAGTTAAAATGCAATAAAGCAGCACACCACAGACATGGATTTCAAAGCCCGATTCGATTATTCTTATCACTAATGTTAAAGCAAAGAAGGCGCAAGTTATTACTCATCAAAGAGTTCAGAGAGCCAGCTGAAAAAGAAATGTAGACGTTGTTTATGGATGCTGGTTTCAGACTGCTGCTACTCACATGTGCAGAGCGCCGAACACATGTTCTTAATGCAACCAATAAAAGGAGACAGGAAGCAACTGAGATTAACCACTGCAGCGACTTATTAATCACTAAAGAAGCGGTTTAACCTTTTGCCAGAGAAAGAAAAGAAGAATCGCGTCAAAGAGGAGCGCCTCGGCTGCATGCAAGCCTCACGTCTTAGCTGCATTTTGTGATTAGACAGACCCAGCCTGGGATCACCCACCCGTTCTCCCGGGCAAGAAGTGGCTCTTGGAAGCGGCACCCCTGGACACGGCAAAGGCTCCGGCATCACCTCTCGCTCCGGCAGAGCTCCGGGGCCGGGAACAAGGGAGCTGCGGGGTCGAGGAGCGGAGCTGCGGGGCGGAGAAGGGACATCGGGGCTGCTACAGAGCACACGGGGAGCACGGCCGCAGGACGCCGGGAGGAGCCGCTCCAATCTGGCCGGTGTTCCCAAAGCCCTTCCTGCGGAGGCACCGACTGGGGCCGGCCAGGGCGCTCCCTCACACCCTCCTCTCGGCGTTGGCCACACCGGACACACCCGCTCCGGGGCTCCCGCACCGGACCCCGCGCACCGGATCTCGGATCCCGCCCCCCGAGCGGCCGCACCTACCGGTACGGCCCAGCGAGCGGAGCGCGGAGCACGGTGCACGCAACGCCTCGAGCCTCCTCCGCGGCGCCCCGCTCACTGACAGGCGGTGGCCGGCGCCCGCCCCGCCCCCGAGCAGCCGCGTCAGCCAATCACTGCCGCCCCCGCCCGGCCTCGCCCCGCCCAGCCGCCCGCGCAGGCCAACCACCGCCCAGCCGGGCCGGAAGGGCAGGGGGCGGGGCGGGCTTCCCAGAAGTGGGCGGGGCTTCCTGCCAAGCGGTCACCGCCTACCCGCCCCCTCTGCTTCCCCCCCGGCGCCGCCGCGCATGCGCCTGAGACCGCGGCGGAGGGGGGAGGAAGGCGGGGGCGCTCAGTGCGCAGGCGTGGGGAGGGGTGTGTGTGGTCGGTGTCAAGATGTCGGCGGTCTCCTCGCCGTCTTCTGTCCCTTCGGTGGCGCCCGGTGCTGGGCCGCCGGGTCCCTGTGGCCTCAGGAAGGGAGGCGGTGCTGTCGGCCGCCTCGGTGGGCTGTTCCGCACGGTGCGAAGCTGTAGCGGTTGTGCACGTTTTTCCAAGGAGGCTCGGTGAGGTTTGCCTGCCCCGGTGCTGGAGGAGCTCCGGATGAGGAGGCCGGGGCTGCTGCAGTAGCATTCTGCCTGTAAGCTGCCGCTTCAGAGATGTACACATTGAACTGCTTTGGGCTCAGGAAGCTGAGGTTATTGACTGCTTTATTTTTTCTTCCCCTCTTAGCTTTTACCAGTCATGCCAAGGGAAGGGCTGCAAGAAGGGATTTCTGCCTCTGATCTCGGCTGTGCCAAGTCCATGTGAGAGATGGGATGAGCTTTTATCCCCAGTCACAACACAAGTTTGGAAAGAACTTTTCAGTCCTGAGAGCTTTTTCCTAAGAGATGGGGATTGTGTTGCAGAATAATCCCCTGTTGCCCATTTACAGTACAAACCAAGAGTTAAATGAACTTGCCCCTATAGGTCACTGTGGAACATGGTGTGTTATGGTCCATAGGCTGTTCTGGAGGTTACACCAGCTTGGTGATGATTGAAGTGGAAATAGCAAATGCTGCGAATGGGATGGCTATAATCAGGTCAGCTCTTGTGAGGAAGTAGCTGGTAATGAGCAGGTAGTTTTCAGTCCTTCCAGGAGGAACTGAGCTGTGGTCAACTCTGAGCGGGTGTACTGAGCCTCAGGAGTGGATTTGTGTTTCTGGGTGGTCCTAAGCTTTGGCAGTGTGTGTTAAGGTCACAGAGCTCAGGATCTACCTTATCTCTAATGTCCCCCGTGTAAAGCATCATCCTTGCATTCAAGCAGTAGGAAAGCCTCAAGTGAGGAAGGAGTTGTGTTCATGACTGGTCATGTCTGCTTCAACCTTTCTTGCTATTTTATGCTCACTTAAGGAATGTAGGGTGTCTGCTGGTGGAGATAAGGAACAATTGGAGAGATCTTTACAAGGCAATGCTCTTCAGAAGCTGAAATAATTTTACACCCATTCTGCCTTTAAAAATCTGAGTCTTTTAGGTTATTTCTGCCAGAGTAGTTGAGGCACTTGTAATTTTGCATTTAGAGGTATTTGTGACCTTGACGTTTTTATCACAGTGGAAAGAAGATCGAGCAGAGCTTTTGACAAAATATGGTGGACCTTAATACTCATTCTGTGAGTTTGGAACAAGCCACACTTTGCATTGAAGTTGTGGTCTGTAACTGTTGTCTGAAGAGGATGGATGGGGGGTGTGCAGGACTGAGTTTGAGAAGCACACATGGAACTTGTAACAAGCCCAAGTCCGATACTAAAATCCACAATACCGCTTTCCTTCTGTGGTTATGTGAAATGAATCAGTGGTGTCACTCAGCTTACTAGTGGAGAGCTTTGCCACTCTTGAAGCTGCAAAGAATGTCTTCAAAGCACACTGAAAGTGTAAATAATGTAATGATGAGTGCTCCAGCAAGCAAGCTGTGTTCTTGGGGTACAGTAATAGGTCAGAGATGCAAAGAGTCCATTTGTTGGGAATAATACAAGCATGTAATGATCTGTCAGAGTGCTGCTGATACCTCTGCAGCAGAAACAGAGTGTTGGGAGGAGGGTTGAGAGCACAGTGTCTGACCTGGCAGAGCAGAAGCACCCTGCCTAGGGAAGGCATGGCTGGAGGACAGGCCTGGGATGCCCAACCTCTGCTCTGCCCCTTCTCTGTGGTCATAGGGGGGTGTACAGCCGAGCTATGGTTTCTGTTGTGGCAAGAAAACCCACAAGTAGTTACCGATGTGAGTACCAACGGAGTGAATGCAAATATAACTGTGTTCCTATTTATGTCAGTTGCACAGGGTGTCTCAGTTACTCAATTTGGAGAGTTAACACAAATAGCTGTATTAATAATCGGTGTAAAATATGCATAGCCCTGCCTTTATGTGACCCAGTCACGTCAGGACCTGCTTCTTGGAATACGTGCTGTGATTATGGTTACAGCTCAAAGAGCACAGTTTCACAAAAGGCCTTTTATTCCTGCCTGCCTTGATCCCAGTGATCTGCTCTGGGACCACTGATCAAGAAAAGCTTTTAACTTTGTGTTTCCCATCTGTTTTTCCATGTTTGGTCCTCACTCTGTGTGTGTGAACCAAGAGCAGAGTGTTACAAGTAGGGAGTTTTATAAGAAGTTAAGCCAGGTGGACTCTTGGCAGTGTGAGCTTTATGTTGAGCCTAGAGATGGGAATGGCTTGTAGCACCCTGCCTGATCTTCAGCCTCATCCCACCAACTCAGCTTCAGCCCCTGTGGTGGTATGATGCCATTTTAATAAAGGAGAATTTGGACCGCTTTACCTCCCCCTGCCACCCCTGGCTTTGTGCAGCTCCAGTCTGTGCTCTTGCATCTAAATCCCTCTTCTAGAAACCTAGATGCAGCCTCGTGTGCCCTGCTGAGCTGCAGCATGGGAGGCGTGGGAGCCACTGGTGCCTTGTGTCACTGCTGGCTTTCCCAGAGCTGCTGCTCTTGGGTTGGAAGGGACCTTAAAGCTCATTCAGTTACAACCCCCAGCCATGGGCAGGGACCCCTTCCACTAGAGTAGGGGTTAGTTGCTCTAAGCCCCATCCAACCTGGCCTTGAACACTGCCAGGGATGGGGCAGCCACAGCTTCTCTGGGCACCCTGGGCCAGCGCCTCAGCACCCTCCCAGGGAAGAAGGTCAAGGTCTCCCCTTGCAAAGAGGGTCACCTTCAGTTTGTGGTGAAGTTTAGTGTCTGGCCATGGACAGCAGCACTGGAGAACCTGTGTGAAGTGGTTTGTGGGTGCTCAGCCAGCCAGATTGCTGGGAGCTGCACACCTGCCTGAGGGTGACCTTTTAGGGACTGCGGTGTGCCTCATGCGTCGGAATGGCTCCTCCAGCAGGTAGTGTGGGTAACAGTGACAAAGCAGTGTCTGTCTCTGAGGGGAGCACAGGACTGATGTGTCAGCTGCAGAAACACTCCCTGAGTATGGAGTCTGGAGCTTTTAAAGCTGAGGTAGCTAGACTCAGACCCTGCTTGTTTCCTTGTAAGGTTCAGAGCCAACTAGAGCCAGAATGTGTAGAACAGGGTTCTCTGCTGTTTCATTCTTCGGAACTTAAACCTGAAGCAACTGGTTGAAAATTTCACCATTAAAAAGTTTCACTTCCCAGATAGTGCTGTTCTATAAATACGCTGTGCAGTGGGATATGACATTTACTCCCACACATGAGACACAGCATGCTTTGTAACTTGTGTGCTCTGGGCCTTAACCCTTGAGCTGTCTTTGATTAAACACAAGGCAAGGAACTTACCTCTTCTACGGGACAGACTCATGCTGCAGCCTGTGAGTTGGTGTGAATTGCTCTAAACAGGGGTAGAATTGCACTACTGCCTTCGAGCTCTTTGGGTATCACATAGCTAAAGATGTTGCCTTAGGAATAACAGTGCTTTGTATGGGCCTTATCAACAAATCTCAGAGCATTTTCCTGCCCAAGCCAAAAGAAGTGCTTAAGGTAGTTTGCTTTAATTTTCAACTCTGCTACTGATTTATGATCCTTGACAAATTTCTTAGCTCCTTGGTTTCAGTCCCATGTAAACCAGATGATACTGCTTTTCTCTCATTCTTTAGACGTTGTGTATATGAATATACCAGAAACAGGGATCTGACTTTGTAGGGTGCACTGGTGGAAGTGCTTAGGTGCTGAGATTTCATAAATATCCTTTATAAATACATAAATATATATAGAGAGAGCTCAGTGGCAGTAGGTTTATAATATCCCTTTCTTATTGAGAAAGAGATGAAGACTCCTAGATGGGTAGATTTAAAAATTAATGGATCATCTTATCCTATCTTCTTTCATAAGCTAACTTTAAGCACACTCTTTATCACAGCCAGACTTGAACTTGGGCAAGGTTGGCAAAGCAGTGCTGCAGCCCTACCTCTGTGGGGAAGGAAGGCCCAGATTTGCTCAGAGAAGCTGTGGCTGCCCCATCCCTGGCAGTGTTCAAGGCCAGGTTGGACAAAGGGGCTTGGAGCAAGCTGCTCCAGTGGAAGGGGTCCCTGCCCGTGGCAGGGGTTGGAGCTGGAGGAGCTTTAAGGTCCCTTCCAACCCAACCCAGGCTGTGGAAAGCCCTTACTTGTATAATGTTGGCACATGGTTGTTTCTCTGGTGCTGAAAGACTATGCAGAAGAGGTCCACAGAAATGAGTCCTTATGTTGGAAACAGGCTGGGTTTGAGGGCTTGTTACCTCACTGGGGTGGGAGAGATGAGAACAAATTTAGGCCTTTGTAGAATGGGTCGGATTCTGCTCCCGGTTACACAATGTTGATGAAATTCCTTTCAACTGACTGGTGTCTTCCTGGCTTGTGCCAGTGAAAAATAAGAACCAGCCTCAATGGTGTTCAGAAGATTTTCATCAGCTCTTTTGAATAAGGAGCAGTTCCAATGAATTGGAGTTTGGCCTCTGCGAGGAATGCGCTTCTGTACAGCTTCCTCTTTATCTTTGCCAAAATATGATCCAATTGCTTGTCTTTCTGAACAAGGTCTGCTTTTGGCTCCGATCTATCATCAGGAAACACATGTCAGCAGTTGAACAGCCATGTGTGCTGCTGGGAGTGAGCTCCGCGAATGCTGGAGCGCAGGGAGCCAGGCTGGGGCATGCCAGCCCTTGCTCATTTAGGGGTAGGAGTAGCATGTAAACACTGCTATCTGCCTCTCTGCTGAGGAGGTCAGCTGAGGGTTTCAGTGCTTCACCAAATGACTTTGTGAAGCTGAATCTTCGTCATATTCTTCTGCAGAGGCACTGGTGGTAGTGTATCAAAAGAGGAAATGAGCACTGGAAAGATAAAGCCAAGATGAGTAAAAGCAGTCTTGATTTTGGGACTTGGCTGCTCAGTTCAAGGGAATTTGTACATTCTTTGTCTTGTAGGTTGCAGAACTACTTTTGTAGTGCTGACTTCTTTTTGGCAGGAGGCTTAAAAGCTTTCCAACCTCAGCTCCCTAAAAATGACTTTCTGAGAGTGCCAGGCTGCATCAGAAGCAGAGTTGCCACTCACCAAAGCCTTACAGCAGCTCAGATGTTTAAGGACATATTAGAAGATACACACAAAATCTTAGCCAGAACATTGCAATATCCATGTGGGTTTTTCTTTTTTAAGCCATGGCTCTGAGAATTAAGCAGTAAATCAAAAATTCAAATGTCGTTTTTCCTCAAAGAAATTCCATATACTTTGGAGAGATCGAGCTCATGCATTCTAAGCAATGGAGAGGCTGACAGTACTACTTTGATTGAATACTCTTTGCTTAACCGGTAACTCCTTAACCCAAAGTGAGCAACAGCCTCCTCTCAGGGAACTGGCTCTAATTCAACTCATTGTAGCCATTTGTCAAAAGTACATCCCAGCAGCACCTAGATCCACATCCAGTGCTTTCTTGGGTGGGGGGAAGATTGTGCTGGATTTTCAGGCTGGCTCCTAGAGGGACTTTGTCTTCACTGATAAGTCAGTGACCGAGGATCTGATAGAGATGCCTGTTGTAGCAGCTGCTGTGGAGATCAGGCCTGAAGTGTTTCAGCAGACGGAGGAGCCAGAGCTGTACTCACTCTGCAGATTTTGTGTGTATCAGGAGGACTTCATTCTCAGACAGCTGGTCCTGTCCTGTCCCACCGGGATTTTGCTTTGAGACAGAACGCAGGTAAAATAGAGTCATTATTGAGATCCCTGGCACTTCATGTTCATGCTCCCAAGCTAAGAAGTGGCACACAAAGTCCAAAAGCCATGTTGACTTGTGGGGTTTCCAAGCTGTGGTGTGCAGGTCATTCCAAATCATGCGCGGCTTGTTGCAAACATGACCCTGGCAAAGGAAGTTGAATGCATGCTTCAGCCAAGCCTGGTGCCTTACCTTTCACTGCAGCCTCACAGCAGCTCTTCACAGTGCTCCTCATGTTTGTCAGCATTGGTTTTATTCCAGTACATCTGCTGGATTGCTCTTTCCACGGCATAGCACATGTAAATATGGGGCTAGTTCTGTGTTTATTTACAAGAATTAATCTAGTTTGCAGTTTGTAAAGTCCATAGGAAGTGGCTGGTCAGCTTCCCTGGGTTTCAGTTTCCTTCTTCCCCAGTTGTGATAGTCCATAAATCATAGATCCGAGACTGGTTTTTTGATTGGAAGGGACCTTAAAGCTCCTCCAGCTCCAACCCCTGCCACGGGCAGGGACCCCTTCCACTGGAGCAGCTTGCTCCAAGCCCCTGTGTCCAACCTGGCCTTGAACACTGCCAGGGATGGGGCAGCCACAGCTTCTCTGGGCACCCTGGGCCAGCGCCTCAGCACCCTCACAGGGAAGAGCTTCTGCCTAAGAGCTCATCTCAGCCTCCCCTCTGGCAGGTTCAAGCCATTCCCCTTGGCCTGTCCCTACAGGCCCTTGTCCAAAGCCCCTCTCCAGGTTTCCTGTAGCCCCTTTAGGCACTGGAGCTGCTCTAAGGTCTCCCCAGAGTGCACCAGAGGGACCTGCTGCTCATGCTCTGGGGGTGCAGCCCAGCACATGGGGGGGTAGGGGGGCTGTTCTGGGCTCAAGCTCACACTGAAGCTGGGTCATGGGGAGCTTCTCCTCACCAAACACCCCAAGTCCATCTCAGGGCCACTAAACCCAGTCTCTGCCCAGCCTGTAGCTGTGCTTGTATAGAAAGGCAGGTTGCTTTTGCAGGTGGACTCAGGACCACAAAAGAGGATAGGGTATGTTCAGTAATGAACTTCTGATGCTGTCAGATGTTTAAAACAGTTTCAGCCTGACCCTTGAACGTAATCAGAAGAGATCTCTCCAGACCTGATCACAGAGTAATTGGAATGAGGATGAAGGTCTTGTGGTGCCACTGCCACAAACAAACTGGGAAGGGTCCAACAGGACTCACAAGAATGATTGGAGGTGGGACAAAGCCCCTTCCAGGCTAAAGCAGCACTATGTGGAGTTTGTTTAACTAAGACAAAGTTAAGGAGTGACTCGGTCACAGTCTCCAGTGAAGATTCTGATGTTAGAGGACATTTATTTTAACAAATAAAAGAATAACCTGTACCAACAGCCAGGAGGAGGAAGGAGGCAAATTCAGGCTTCAGTGAAGTCCTCAAATCCAGTGCAGCATGTGTACAAGCTACAGGCTTGACCATCTCCTGTAGTAATTCCTACATTAAAATCAGTGGCTCTTGCCACAATATGGAATTGCAGCAACAGGTAAAACTGTAATATCCTATCCTTGTCTTGTGTCCTGTTATGCTGTACATAGTTTGACTCAGAGACAAACTGTTTTAGGTCTTGTAACACCAGATGTGGAAAGAGCCTTATTCATTGATGGGATCCCAAGATGCCCTTGCAACAGACATCACAGGGAAAAGCTGTTACGCTGCCAAGTTTGGATGGGAGCCTGATTCTGTTCTCCATGTGTGCAGGCTCAGACATGTCTTACTGATCAAAGAATTATTACAGATAAGAGCAGCAAGTCCTGTATTAGATAGAAAGCAGCTTCTACTCTGCGAAGATAAGAAATAGGTGGTTCTTTTGTAACGTAAATGCACAACTTTAAAAGTAATCAATGTCTTTCTTAAGAAAATCAGGTCTGAGGTGAATATAAAGCATCTGTTGTCCCCTCCTAGCCACGGGACACTCGTTCTTGGATAAAGGAGCCTGTGCTGCCAGCCAGGCCAGGGCTGCATCTCCTGGCGCTACACCAGTTCTTCCCCATCCTTCAAGCAGAAAGCAGTGTTCCTCTGCCTGGGTCACCAGTGGGCTGCACAGGCTGCTTTAGAACCTCCAAAGATCACTGGCTGTGCTGGGGTGCAGGAGGGGAGCCCAGGCTGGTCACAGTCTCACCACTTGCCCCTTTGCTGCCTCTGTGTGTGCTGGAAAACAGGGAAACCCAACCAGGGCTCAGGTCTCTTCCCAAAACAATTACAGCATGTTGAAGCCATCAAGCATGTGATTTCCCAGCCCTGAAACTGAAAGGAGCCCCTCTCCAGGAGAGGGAGAGATGCTGTGAAAAGCCAGCCAGGATTCGGAAGGAAAGGCTTTATCCGCTCTCCAAGGAGGCTGTGCTCAAGCAGGATCCCTGCCACAGGAGATGGGACCTCTAAAGCCCTGTGCAGAAAGGCAGGCTGCAGGCTTTGAGAGGGGAAACACTGCAAACTTGGTCTGTCTTTAGATTTTGAGCACGTTTCCTGGGAAATCAGCTTATTTCTCTTGGAGCCATAAAAAGTATTGATTTACATTTCCAAAGAGACAGTTTGGATTGCCGCAGGGCGGATGCACCTTCCTGGTTTAGTGTGTTGAGGCACAGGGATGCAAGGACACCTCAGCTCGCTAAACCTCATACACCTCAGAGCATACAGCTACAGACCTATGGGGCAAATAGTGCTGCTGAGGCCCACAGCAGCAGGATGAGGCTTTCCTTTGCACTCAGGTTCTTGCCAGCACCAGCATTCCTTGTCCCATGTTCCTGCAGCCTCGTGATTGAGGGGACAGACATGCCAGGGGAAAGCGGCTCTGCTCACACGTTGGGGCCTGGCCCGATTGGCGTCCCACGTGGACAACTCACAAGGATCACCTCTGATCCCGGCACAGCGAGGAGGCTGCAGAAACAAGGACAGAAGCCACAGGTGTTGCAGAATAACTAATTCAAGTGAGGAAACCTACTGGGAACTGTTGTCTGAGACAAATCCCAGTGTTGGGAGCCTCGGGTGTGCTTCCCTGGCTGCGACAGGCAGGTTTGCGGTGCACAGAGGCTGGTGGGAGCAGGCTTTCCTGAAACCTTCCAGCTTCTCTTCCCTGAAAGCTCATTTCTGTGGATTAGCAGATGTCTTTGTTGAAGCCCTGGGTACCTGCCAAGGGTTACTGTAAACACTTGGCAAGGTGCAGGCTCTTGGCACCGGCACAGGGTGTTGGAGCGGGAGCTGCAGTTCCCCTCCAAGCTTGCCAGTTTTGATGGTCGTGCTCACAAAGAAGCTGTTAAGTAGGAACACCCCAGGCAGGGGGAGTGCGGCGTCACTGAAACATCAGGTATGTTTTGGTTTTCCCACCTTTCTTACCAAGGAGGGGTAAATGCTTTCCCATTTACTGTGGTTGAGCACAGTCCCACATGGTGGCCAGTGTAAAGACAACATCTGCGTGGTGCCAGGTCCCCGAGTAGAAGGCAATCCTGAGGGATGGGGACACTGGGAAGCAGATGCCTGTAGCAGGAACAAGAGCAGTGTTAGACTGTAGGAGTCACTGGTAGGACTCATTCAGTGACACTCAGGTGGTTGTGGCTGGTTTTGGAGCACAGCAAACCCATACCCTCTTCTTGACTCCTGCTGACATAAACAAGAGCTCCTGCTCTTCCCTAGAGCTTCCTGCAGGGAAAAAAACTTTCATTAATGTTCTGGATGATGGGGCACAGTGTTTACCAG
Source organism: Psittacula echo (assembly GCF_963264785.1). NCBI lineage: Eukaryota > Metazoa > Chordata > Aves > Psittaciformes > Psittacidae > Psittacula > Psittacula echo. The sequence continues at coordinate 2,978,889 of NC_137748.1, forward strand.
CAACACAAAACCGATGGAGTAGCTCATACACCAGAGGGTCGTGCTGCCATCCAGAGGGACCTGGAGAAATGTGCTGGCAGGAACTGAGTGCAGTTCAACATCTCTTTTCTCCTTTGCTTTCCATTTGGCTTTTGGGTTCTTCTAGATCAAACTCAGCATCCCTGCATCCTTTCCATGACACACTTTATGTCCTTGACACCAAGCTCTGGCTGCCTTGTGCACACAGAGACATGAAGGAAATGGCTGGTGGGCCTGGAGCGCCTGAGCCCAGCTCTCGTGTGAAGGGGCTCGCTATCACTCGGATTAACAGCATGCACTCAATCATTTCACTTGTTTAAACCCACAGAACTCTTCTCTGAGCCCAGCACAGATTCGCTGAAGTAAAGTCAGACAAGTCCTGAGCTCCAAGGCCCAGGGAAAACTCTTTCATGCCGACTGAGCTGGACACCGCTGAGGTGACATCCAGGAGCAATCTTTGGGTGCTGTAATTCTTTTGGATCTCTGCTAAGCTACACCCAGCTCTAACCCTTTGATTTTGGGTGGGGTTTTCTTGGTTCTTCCACATGGCCATTCATAGCTTTCCCAGGAACTGGAGCGCAGGGGGATGAAAGGTCACTGTTAACAGGCTCTGCTGGCCTTGGTCCTGTTTGACTCATGTCTGGGAGGATTCTCCCACAGCCAGGGTTGCTGCAGGCTGGTGGCTGCTGTGCTTGCAGCAGTTGGGAGGTGCAACACATTTTGTAGTGACTGATCAGGAAGGTTCATGCCCTCAGGAGCCCTTTTGCTAGAGCGTTTGATGGTGAATGGATGATTGACACCCTGAGTTATGTTGATACCATGCGGAGTTTGCAGTCCCTTGGCAGATTCCTCTACAGGGTTTCCTCACCTTCAAGGACTGGGGGCTTGTTCCTTCCTTCCTATGGCTGGTCTTGAAAAACCTTACTTTTCTGTTAGCAGCAGGGATTAGTGGAAATGTAGGAACTATGATCTATGCGGGAAGAATGAAAGAATTGAGTTGTTAAGTGCAGAGGAGCAGAGCCTGGGGAAGACAAGCCAGCTGTGGACTAACTGACCTCCAGACTCTCCTTTGGCAGCTGCACTTCCTGCACTGCTGTGATAACCACCCTCCAATAAATAAAAGGCTGCCATAAAAAGAAGCAAATAAACTCTCCTCTGTGTGTGCCTGGAAAGGATGAGAAATCATGGGATGAAGCTGCAGTAAGAGAGCTTTAGTTAGACATTTGGGGACTGGCTACATGTAAATACAGCAATGCGCCAGAAGAGATTGTCTGATGGGAAGTCTCCATTAGTTAAAGTTTCAGGGGGAAGAAAAAACAGATGAGACAAACATCCATCGTGAAGGGTATAAATCACACTTGTCCTGTGTTGGGTCAGGGTGATGAGACAATCCATCAAGGCATGGGGCACCCCTCCAGTTCTGTTTCCTCTGCTTCTCTACTTGTTTTAATGAAAACTATTTGGATGTCATACAATGGGGTAGCAGCACAACTAACCCCCCCAACACTGTGCGAGGTTGGGATTTCAGTGGTCAGCCTGGGTTTCCATCACTTTTGTGCTTGTAAGGGCTGGTCGGTCAGGCTCACACCGCATCTCCATACATTTGTATCCAGGCTGCTGGAAAATCAGCTGCATTCAGAACTGGTGGACACCTCAAGAGGTTTCCCTTCTGTTTGGATGAGTCTGATGGTTTGGGCTGGATTCCCATCTCTTGTCAGCTTGGGGAATCACAAGCATATATGTAGGTACAAAGTGGCTCATAGTGAGGCTTTTGCCTTAGGGCAGGTTCCTTCCTCTCCAGGAAGGAGAAAACATGTTGGGCGCTGCTGAGAGACAAAACAGTCTCATAACATGCTGCCTCTCAGTCCTCTGACTCTTCCACCCTCTCTTCCCAGAAAGAAAAACATCCTCAAGAGGATTCTCAGGAAGACGTTTGGGAAAGATTTGCCCTTAATGGGAGGAAAGGCATTGTGGACTCTCCTTTATCTGCTTTGTTCTATAGGATGTCCTGAAGGGATGTCAGTGGTGTTCTCCCAGTATAAATAGCTACTTATTTGTTCATCAGTCACATTAGAGACTTGGGAAGTCTCATTTCTGTCTTTATAATGTTTCCTGGAAAACTCCATATACACAGCATCCACTTCATATAATTACACAAAGCCTGGGAACTCAGTATTTAGTTTTGTTTACAGCTTTCTGTCCTCCTTGCTAGCTAGAGACCATAACACTGCTGTGTATGGGATAGACTGGAAATTCTGATCGGATGTGGAAGGGTTTTTCCTACTTCCCTTTCTGGAAAAATAGAGAAGAGGGAACAGCGTCCGTTCACAAATGGTTAATACTGTGGAGGCCCATGGGGGCCCTTTACCAGCAGTGAAATTGTAGAAAGGAGGAAGGTGACCTGAGGAATAAAACAGAAGAACTATCAGAGGAAGCTAAAAAAGAAGAAATGAAGTATTAATATAATTTACCAAAAGCAAAACTTGTGCTTTAAAGGCAGATGATTAGTTAAGGCATCAGAGAACATCCTTATGAGGAATGTCTGTATCTGTCTGTTTTGTCCTCAATTCCACCCTTCCATCTCAGGGAGAAGCCAGCTCTCAGAGCAGCCTGTGCCTGGTCTCTGGTGTGCTCCAGAGATGTGATTTTGGTGTGTCCAGACCCACCTGGGTGGACTGTAAGGCCGACGTCCTGACTGCACTCCAGTGCTCTGTGGCACACAGCTGCCACCATGTGCCCTACAGGGAACATGTCCCTGCACTGGACAGAGCTGCACACCCCGAGCTCACCCCACTGGAAGCAGGGGCAGGCAGGGATGCTGAAGCCCCCACAACCCTCTCATCCATGGGGACCTCGTGCCCTGGCTGCTCCTGACTCCTGCATGGGCAGAGTGGCATCAAGCCACATCCCTTCTGCTGTCCCCAGCTACCAGCTGGCCATGACAGCTCTTTGCCAGTACCTGGAGCAGGCACATGGCTGACACCTCTCACACAGCTCACTCCAGCTTCTGGAGCCCCAGTCCTGTCCCACTTCATTTCTGTGGTTAGGCTGAACACAGCCAAATATCTAAAAGCTTTGGCTCTCTGACAGGTTTCCTGCCCAGGCACAGGCTCCAAAGCCCATTTGCAGTTTCTCAGCTTGCAGCAGCCAGTGGCAGGGATCGTGCTCCTGACACATGGGACAAGAAGCAGCAACTTGTAATGGCTTTTCCCTATCCTTACCACCGTGCTACGCTCAAGTGTGAAGCAGCTCCACTGCTTGTTTATCAAAAGCTGTTTGCTGCCTAATTTAGGATCATCTACTTGTAAGTGTCCAGCCAGAGCTGTAGAACCCACAGCTGTGTTTTGCAGATGAGACATGGGTTGGTTTCAGATCTTGGTTTTGGAAAGGCCATTGTGATCCTGAGCAAAGGCAGCTCAGATGGCACAAGTCCATCGTTTAGAGTAGCACACTGTGAAAGTGGAGGTCCTCCCTCAGAACTCTTGAAGGAGAGCAGTCTTGCTCTGTTGATTTTGCATCTGCAGACTGAAAAAGGCACCTCATGTTTAACCCTTTGATTTCTTCAGTCTGTCTTGGCTTCTATCAGCAACATAAAAGAAAAAACCCATTCTGAAAAGCCCCTTCAGGCCCAGTTGCTTGGGGTTCATCTTCCTGCTTCTAGCAAAGCTGCTGTTTGGGATAACAGAGGAGAGGATTCTTAAAGGGTGTCCACATGGTGTGTGCAGCCTCAACAGGGCACTTCATTGCTTTCAATTTTTGAATCAAGGCTTTACCTCCAGATGTTTTCCCATTGGAGGAGGAGGGTGCACTTGAGAACAGAGTGCAAGAGCAGAAGAAACAACTTTTCCATGTGGCTGCTGGGGTCTGGTGCAGGGGGATCATGCCCATGCTGGGGGTGAACCTGTGTTAGGGGCTGCCCATGCACGAGGAATTGCTGCTGCCACAGGGTCAGTGTCACCCATTTCCCCTCTTCCCCCAAACCAGATCACCTAGGAGATTTTTCTGGAGAGTCACTTAATTCTCCCTGTGCTTCAGGTCCCAATTTCTAACACAAGAACTCTCAATTCTAAACCCAGGGGGACTGTAAGGGCAAAACAAAGGGGGAAAAAGAACAAAGTAAAGGGATTGAGGCACGGATCCTAGAGAGCTGAGAATCCACTCAGGTCTGAGGCTGCAAAGGCATCAGCACCTTGTAGCTGTGTCTGCATCAGGGGACCAACACAGCTGCATCACTGTGAATGACTGTAGGTTTTCAGATAAGAGAAAGCAGCATTGATAACATCTGCTCTCCTGACCTGCCCTGGGCCTGCTCTCCAGGAACCTCCCTGGTGATTCCTCTGCTACAGATGCTTTCCTTTAGAGAGCTGGCCATGGATCTAGGCTCAGTTTTACTTCTGGGCTGGAGAGATCATTTACACATTTACTAGGGGCATTAAAGAAGTCAGACAGCAGTGCTGCAGTGAAGAGGTTCCATAGCGCGGAATCAAGTCACTCAGTGCCCCAACCTAACACAGCATCACCAGGCGATGCTGCTGCTCTCCAAGCTTGACATTTTCCCAGGATTTGGAGTAAGGACCATCTTTCCTCCTCTCCCCTTTCTTGGCCAAATCTTGTGCAAAGAGATGCCCGGCAGGCCCTGGGCTGGCAGAAAAAAGAGGTTCCTCTGGCCAGGCAGCATCCTGCAGACCTCCAGGGACCATTCACCTGCTCTGCAAACACTCATCAAGGTGCATGTGTGAGCACCTTACCTCCTGTCCCCTTCCTGGGGCACACAGGGACCAGCTCCATGGTGGTCCAAGCCCAGCAGCTGCCAGCCCAGGTAGGAGTCTCCATTAAACAATGCTAATAAGTACTTTATTTATCAAAACCACATTAAAACATTCTCTCAAGACTGTCCCCTCCTGCCAGGTCCCCTCAGCAGCAGCTCCCAGCTTGAGGATCCTGCAGGAAGCTTGCAGAGCTCCTGCAGCAGCACCAGCTCCATGGCCAGCAGAACCTCTCGGTGGCTGAGGTGACGCCTCCTGCCACAGCGGGACAACCGGGCGGCCTCCAGCGCCACGTCCCCGAGCAGCCAGGGGCTGTTTAGGCTGGCGAGGGCAGCAGGCACCAGGCAGGAGGCTCCGGTGAACCGTGTCTGTGGGGAGAACAACCACAGAGCATCAGTGCAGCCATGCACTGGCAGCACAGCTGCAGGCAGGGGCCAGGCAGAGCTCCCCCAGCCCCATCCACTACAGCTTTTAAGTCAAAACATTCCAGATTTAGCTAACACACAGACATCCAGGCTTGGGAAGCAGCAAGCCTGAGGAGGATGTACCTGGTTTAGGAGCTTGTGTATATATGTGAAATAAGCAACCTTCTTCTTCTGCCTGCGGGGACGGAGGCAGAGGAGGCTCTGCCAAGCACACCCAGCTGCTGCCTTCTTCCTCGGGGAGACAAGGAGCTGAGGTTCCATCGCTGCTGGTGCGACACACGCTCGCTGTGGCCCTGCTGAGGAAGAGGAGGGCAGAGCACTGCCTTCACCTCAAGCACCTCCACCTTAGCCCAGATTTCCCTGTGCCTTTAATGAGCACCATGCAAATGAGGCACTTGCACTAACACAAACTAATATTGAGCACGTTGTATGAAGCAAGACCAGAACACCCCCCACCCCCCAACAGAGCAAAGCACACCCAGAAAGCAAAGCACAAATAGGGAAACTCAGAGTACTTGGGGGGAACGTTTTTCCTCCCAGCTCACGTCCAAAAGCTGCCCCAGGCCTGTGTTTCCCAGGAGCAGGCAAAGAGGTGGCAACCACTGCCTATATCCAGGGGGGTTCATTGCTTCCACCTGTGGGCTGCAGCCCCTTGGGGGGGGCAACTAAGTCGCAGGGCAACTAAGATGATGAAGGGAGTGGAGCATCTCCCTTATGAGGAAAGGCTGAGGGAGCTGGGTCTCTATAGTTTGGAGAAGAGGAGACTGCGGGGGGACCTTATTAGTGTATATAAATATATAAAGGGGGAGTGTCATGAGGATGGAGCCAGGCTCTTCTCAATGGCAAACTATGATAGGACAAGGGGTAATGGGTACAAACTGGAACACAAGAGGTTCCACTTAAACTTGAGAAGAAACTTCTCAGTGAGGGTGACGGAACACTGGAACAGGCTGCCCAGGGGGGTTGTGGAGTCTCCTTCTCTGGAGACATTCAAAACCCGCCTGGACACATTCCTATGTAACCTTATCTAGGTGTTCCTGCTCTGGCAGGGGGATTGGACTAGATCTTTTGAGGTCCCTTCCAATCTCTAGCATACTGTGATACTGTGATACCAGGCTGTAGGGATGGAGACTGGGACAAGGAAGGGGATGGTTCCACCGTCTCACACCCGCACCCCTAGCTCCTGCTCCCAACCAGCCGTTCTTCCCCACAAAGCTCTTGCTGGTGAGGTTGGGCCTGTTCCCGGGGCCCCCGACCTTCCTTGCCCTAATTAGCACCATTAATCTGATTAGACCAAGGTGGGGGTGCCAGGGCTCAAGGCACCTGCAGGGTTTTTTTGCCTGGTTTCATTCTGCATTGATTTGGAGGGTTTCTGGGGATTGTTTAAGAGCCAGAATGAGCAGGGCCTGGGAGGGCACCCAGGGGTGCTGGGTGCAGGATCTGATGCTGCATGGTGGGGTCCTGCGGTGGCTGGGGAGATCCTCTGGCCGCAGGACCTGCCACCCTACAGTGGAGAGTCTCGGGGTTCAGGCCCATTCTCAGGGTGTTTCTGTGGGGTGCTTGGATGCAGACATGGGGTGTGGGGGGGTCCCCTTTGGCGCAGCACCCTGATGTGACCCCCCTAGTACGGATGGGTGCAGTGTGAGCCTCTCTCCAGCAGGAGGCTCTCTCGCCCCCTCCTTTCGCTCTGGGCAAGGGGCGGGGTGGCGGCGCGTGTGTTCTCGGCGGGCCGCCAGGGGGCGCCCCCGGTGCCCGCTCAGTGCCCGCCGGCCCCGCCTCACCTGAGTTGAGGCGGGGCCGGCGGGCGCAAGGCGGGCACCCCCCCCCCCCCCCCTCCACTCCCTGAGGGCGCGATCTGGAGCTGCAGCATCGCCATGGCGGAGCAGGAGAGCCTGGAGTTCGGTAAAGCCGACTTCGTCCTCATGGATGCCGTCACCATGCCCGAGTTCATGGCGAACCTCCGCTTGCGGTGCGTGCTCGGGGCGCGGGTGCGGCAGGGACGGGTCGATGCGAGAGGCGGGGAGGGCGGCGGAACCCCCGCACAGTCCCTCCTTCCCCCGTTCCTTTTGCCCCCTCACGGAGTGTGAGGGCTTGGGGGGCCTCGTCTACCCTGTTCTCCGCACGCCTTTGGTCGCCGGGTGCGAGGCGCGGGGTGCCGGTTTAGTGACCTGAGGCGGCCCCGCTGTGAGGTGAGGGAGCACAACAGAGGAGCGAACCCGGCACAAAACAGGGGCTTTCTGTCAAACTGAGACAACTTGGAGGGACAAGTGGGTGTGAGGGAGCGGTGGGGAGCGCACAGCCCTGCCCTGCTCTCGGTGCCGGCTTCCTGTCACCCCTATGGAAAACCCGCCTGTTCTGCCGCTCCTCAGCCCTGCTCCGTCTCCCTCTCGCACACCGCCGGCAGGTGCCTGCTGTGCTGCCACGCGTGCGAGGTGAAGGCAGGACAGAAAAGCAGTAAAAGTCCTCAAGTCCAAGGTTGGTCCTGCCCGCAGGAGCGTGGCCGCCGGTCCCGGGCGCTGCGTTAACGTTTCGTGATCTTTATGGTTTTATTGCCCTTGCAGCGATGGGCTTCGGGAGGATCTGCGGTGTCATCCCTGTTCTCCTCTGTGAAGTACGACTGAGCGGCACTGATAGGAGCACAGCCGGTGGGGACCCTCACTCTGCGGCTGCCTTTCACTTTCCGTTATAAAAGATTCATGGGAGCTCTTCCTGATAAACTCTTATGCCCCTGCTTGTGCAAGGATTTGGTAATTACCGAAGGGAAGCCTTTGGGATAGAAACACAACTTATTGGCTGTGTCCTGTGTGCGTGTCCCCAGTTTTGCACAGGCTTTAGTGACTGTTCCTCTCCTGCTGCTTCTGTTGTGGAGATGGTTGAAATCAGTAACTTGTCAGAGCTGTGCAGTTGTTGGACGCACCTCTGGCCATAGCCAAGGGAGCAGCGGTGGGATAAGCTTCCTCAGCTGGTAGGAAGCTATTGAGGAAAGGGAAAACTGAGCTTTTTCAGGTAATTATGATGTCTCCTCTGGAAGAAATCTGTAGATTTTGAAGCTTTGGCTGTATCAGCCACTGAGTGCTGGGGAAGTTCTGTGCTACAGAAGTGGCTATTGGAGTGTACCCCTGTTCTGTGGTGCTGCAAGGATCTTGCAGTGAGGGTTATAACAGTAACCAGAGTATTTGATACTATTTTTCTTCCATGTTTTGGATTTATCTGTGGGTAGAGAGGGCATTTGTGTTTAAATACAAAGGAAAACATAGTGAACCGTTGAGCTTTGAACATAAAGAAGTAAATTAAGTAAACTTAAGTAGATTTTGCAGTGCCTCTGAAAGCTTAAACTTGTATTTCTTTTATGCACGCCATGGCACTCTAATTGTATTACGGAAGGCTCACAAACAAGATCAGTGTAATTGGGAGGAAGCCTGCACGTAGTAGTTTGTTCTTCAAGTTTTATTCTTTGGTTAATGTGTACTAGAAATCTAAAGCTTTGGAAAAGGGTTGTTAGATAACTTAAAAATCAAGGTGGCATGTTGGTTGCATTTAGGAATCTAATTGTACTGGTAGACTTTGCTGATGAGTAGAACAGCAATTCTAGATCCTTAAAAAACAGAGGATGAAAAGCAGCAATTCTGGATCCTTAACAACTGATATGTAGTTTGATTAATTTCTTCTTTCCTGTCCCATTGCATGCTGGTCATGCCTGAGGATGTCTGCATGTTCCTGCTGCATCTAACACACCTTTGACTCCAATACTGTGGACACTGGTACCAAACCCAGGCTTTTCCTTGTGATACCAATTCGAACTCCACTTTCTTTTGTACCAGACACCAGTGCTGCTTTGGCTGTAACCTGCAGCTAGCAGGCAGAGTTCTGCCCTTCAAGGTTGTCTTGTGTCTGTGCTGTGGGCAGAATGATCTTGTGTTAAAGAAAATTACTCCTGTTGATTTTTCTAACCCTGGTGCTCTCATCCCTTGGCTTGTCTGCGCTGGGATGTTTGGGAGAGCTCAGCTGAATTTGCTGAAAGTGTGGCTTTTCAATAAATTTGCTGAACCCTGCTCAGCCCTGTTTGACGCTGCCAGTAGCACTGAGGCCCTGGCCTGCTGACCCAGCTTCGCTCTGGGGTTAGTGCAGTGCTTCAGCAACATTTGCTCCTCTTGTTTTTACTGCTTTGGAGATGGTAATTAACTTTTGCTGCTGACACAGACCCAAATTACAGCCGAGGCTCTGACCTGTTGCAGGGTTGATTATCTCGCGTTGTTTTTTGTCATGTTGTGTGGATGGCACGAGTTGCCTTTGTGCTCGTCATGTGCTGAACAGAATGAAGAAATTGTTGCTTCTCCGTCATTAACTCCAAGTGGCAGGTTTGGATGGGCTCCACCCTCTTCCATAAATCCAGCTTTCTGCCAAAGCTATTTTTGTTCAGGGTCACTGCCTGACCCAAGTCGGGTTGTGCTGGAGTTAGTTCCCAAGTGAGCCCAGATGTGGGTGGAACTGAAATCATACCGGCTTTGGTGCATGCAAGGGTATTTCCCCAAGGATGCCTTTAGTAGGAAAAAGAGAAATGGTGAAGTTGCACTTTTCATTACTGTAATATTTAATGTAGCGGTGTTGACCAGTGTGGCTGGTTTGTTGGTGTGAGTACCTGCCTAGGTAGGTGGATGAATGCAGTGTGCATTTACTACCTTAATTCCCAGTCCCTATGCTTGCTGCCCTGTTGTTTGTAGGTTTACGTAGTGATTCAGCACGGATATCATAGTGTTAGTATGTTTCTTTTTCTAGCCGTGCCTTACAACTACTTCACAAACTGGCCATTTCATGTGGACACTCAGGCAGTCACTGCAGCTTACGTGTTAATTGTAAATTAAAGTCACCTGCTCCTTGGATTCCTTAGTTCTGAGTGGGCCTTGTACCAGTGGCTGGTTGTGATTCTTAGTTGTAAGAATAATTAAAAGAAAAAAAAAGAATCAGGACTATTGGAACAGTTGGTGTGGACTCAGGAGCTTCGTTCTTTGTAGAACGCCTCAAAGCTTTAACAGAGAATTGTTCCCTAAGAGCTCATCTGGATGAATTATTATAAGCGGTTGCATCTGAGCAGTTTACACCTTGGCACAGTCTGGCCTTCCCTTTAATCAGAGCCCTGTTGAGCTTTGTGGGCAGGTTGATTACCTCAGTAGCAGTTGGCATTTCAGTTCCTATCAGAGGACCTACGATTAGCTGAAAGACTCCTTAAAACAGGGAATCTTTTTAAAGTCAAACAGCTCTCAGGTCCCCTCTCTGGCAACCAAAGGTTAGTATTTGGCTGTACTCTGAGTGTTACTTGCCTGTTCTAAGGGAGAACATCCTGCTCAGGACTTGTTAAAACACTTTCAGTGAGTGGTTTTGACTTAACCTGACTGTTACTATTCCACAGTAGGTGGAGCGAATAGGTGCTTGTGAAAAGGGAATAACTTCAGCCTAGCTTCTTCTCACAAGGTCTTGAATGCTTTACAGGAGAGTAAGACATGATCCCCTCTGTGCTGGGTGGTGAGGTGTTCTGGGGACCTGGCCGGACAAACCCAGGGGCAAGAGCTCTGAGTGGAAAGCCACACTGAAATGCAGGAATAAAAGAGACAATGATGTATGGCAGCAGCAGGGTAGTGTTCAGGGCAGTCCTGTCTGAGCTGTGTGCTCAAGGTCTTTCTGTTCTCACATCTAATTCGTAAGCAGGTGTTGCTTGACTCATCTTTCCCTGATTTCTAGTGTGTTGCTCATTTTTCATAACCATTGTGCAAATCCCCTCCTGGGAACATAATAGATCTTTGTTGCAGTTATTAAGGAATTCAAGGATTCATGAAAAGAAGATGGTGACAGCACCCAGTAAAGTGTAATGATCATAAAATAAATATTGGGTTGTTTTGCTTTTTTTTTTAACTAGCTCCAGCACGAAAGCCCATGTGGAAGCCAGTTCTTGCTGCTAAGATAGTGTCCCAGTTGTGCCAGCCCACCTGAGCCTGAGGATGAGGTGTGAAGAACTACAGTGTTAATAGTCCTTGTAGTTGTCTCCCTGCACACATAGTGATTTCTGAGCTCTTAAAACAACACTTAATAAAACAACAGTTCTGCATTCAGTTAAAAATATGCAAAGGTGTTTTTTCTACTGTTTCTCAACTATTTCTTGCAACGCAAACCCCAGCATTTTCAAAGCTATCCTAAATTAAGGCAATAGTTCTAAATTTGTATTTATTTCAGGTACCTTTGAAAGGTAGCATTTGGTATGATTTATAGTATTTTGGGTATTAAGAATCTATAAAGAAGATATGGCTCTCTGAGAATTCTCTGGGTTTGCTGCTGAGGCAAGTGTTTGCTGTGCAGGCAGGGTGAGGTGTAGGCTGCAGTTCTGTAAAAAGGTTGTGGCAAACTGAAACAGGGAATTGGGTTCAAATGCTGTAGTGAGAGATCTTGAAGGGATTTTCTTAAGACAGTTGTGGGGAGGCTATACCTTTCAGAGCTCTCAAAGACATCTTTTTCTTTCAGGTGATAAGGTGGGTTGAGTCTAGTATCTCTCAGTCCTAGAAATGTCTTGGTTTGTATTTTATATGACTGGTGTGAATAGCTATTAGTCTCCTGGGTTTACAGCATGCTCCTGTGGAGGCAGTTTTGGACACAGAGAGCTGAAGATGGTGCTGAAAATGTGCAGACTTCATAATTGCCTGCAAAAGCAACTGAGAAGAAGCTCTAATGCAGTTGTTAGCAGCCCCTTTTAATAGGTGACATCATAGGGCATTTTTTGTGTAAAATAGACAGATGTTCAGTCTTGCAGTTCTGAAAGACCGAACTCTTGTGCAGTTCAGTCTCCTCTAGATCTGGGGACTGGACTATTTTCCTTTCATTTGTCCTCAAGAGGTCTGGCAAAACGTGCATGAACGGGGGTTGATCAAACACTTTAATTTGCTCCCATCTTCATCTTCAGAGGATCAAGGGCCCATAAAAACATTAGAAACAATTCTTTCTCAGCAGGGATGTGGATCATTGATAGCATTAGATTCTTCACCTGTACAGCACCTTTCTGCTCTTCTGTTGACTTAATCTTCCTTAAAGTGTTGGATCAAAGGGAGGCTGTCTATGTTGTAATAAAGATTTTACACCAGCTTTCTTACCTTTCAAGTACCATCTGAAACATTCAGATTTCTGGTTGAAGCTGTGGTAGGAGAGATCTGGCTTCACACTAGGTAGTGAAGTGTCTTTAATCCCAGCAGAGGAAATATGTGAATGCTTGGTTTCATTTGTGCTTTTGGTAATGAAATATTCATGCTTAATAAACATGCTTTTCGTGCCTTTAAGCCATTTTAATTTCCTCATTTTAAATAGATATAAATATTTGAATTGTTCGTGTGGTAGTGAGTTGAAAAGGGGCTGGGAGGAGTCTGCTTGCTTCTGGAGAGAAGTGCCTGCACCACAGATGTTGTAGGACATTCCTCACTGCTCGAATGGTCAGCAGTTAAGTCTCTGAAGCTCTTCTTGGCTTCTTTTGAACTGCTCAGGTTGCAGAGAACTGTCTTGTGTCAGAATTAGGAATGAATGGAATGAAAATTCCCCTTTGTCTATCAAAATTAGAGTTACGAGCTTGGATGGGGGCCAGCTTGATCTTCATAAATGGAAAAGGCCATCGATCTCACTTTAGAAACAAATCCAAACTAGAGCAGTAGCAAAGGGAGGCTCAAGGCCAGCTTTTGGATCCTGCAGGGACTTGACATTCAGCTTATGGAGCTAATGGCTGCTACAGGTGGGCTCAGCATTCCCTGACACAAAGCACTGAATGAGATGATCCTGGCATGGGGTTTGTTTTGCTTGCATGTGTGCTGAATTTATATAGTTTCACTGAATCTTCTTTTTCATGTCTGTCCTCCGCTGCCTTATGAATACCTGCTGTTCTCAGAGAGAAATTTTACAGTAGTCTTTTTATAGCAGTGTGGGTGAGGCAGTGTTTAGTACATTTTAAGACGTGGGTGTTGAATAATATACTAGGTCAGGTTTATGAATGAGATTAGTCTTTCAGGGTACCTTACAGCTCTAAATCCTCATGCTGGGAATGCTGTGCCCGAGACCTGCCTGGTGTCCCAGCTTGCCAGCTGACATTGAGCTGCATTTATGGTACTTGTCAGAGCACAGATAACAGAATGCAATTGTAGGTAGTGAGTTAGCAGCGAGCTGGGAGGGGACATTCATGTTGCATGGCATCAGGTGTGAGGAAAAAGCCCCCCAGAATCAGTTTTGTAACCAGCACTAGTGTGAATTAGCTCAACAAAAGATGTTCCTCCCTGCATCATTTTTTACGCAGTTTGCATAGAGTATATCTACACAAAGTCAGCTGATCATTTAGGAAGTCCTCAGCAGCCTTTTTGCATTCATCCTTGCCTCTTTGCAATTCTTTTGTAGATTCTTGTGAGGTAATATGAGTCCTGCAGATCCTCAGGGTGCACAGTGATTTGTGATGCTGTGAAGTAGAATCCTGCTCTTGTGTTTGACTAGTCCGTTTGAGGTGGCTTGTATTACCTGCATCCTCCTAACTGAAGTGATTTATCGTCACCTTCTGGATTTCATTAACTAAAGGATGGCTGTCAGAGTCTTACAGTAAATATTAGCTAATATTTCCAATGAGTCTTGTGGCCTCCTTTAGTCAAGAGCCCTTTGTATTGACTTCTATTCAAAAATCTGCCTCTTTAGGTGGTTTTACTGCTCTACTGCTTCACCCACCCCTTGCATTTCTTTCAGGCTGAGCAAACTTTTACACTACCTGAACATTTCCCCTTTGGTCATATTTACTTAAATTCCTTTTGGAGATGCAGATCTGGGTGCATATTTGACTGTTACATCATCAGTTCCTGGGTCATGGTTGAATCTTTTATGGAATGAAGAAATTCTGACGTGGAGGAGAAGACAACAGATGTCTGAACACAGGTTTGCCTGTGAGTGCTCAGTGAGGGAGTAGCAAACACTCATTTCCAGATCTTAGAAATTATATTCTTCTAGAATATAGTTTCTAGAAGATTTCTGATCCTTTCAGGGCTTTTTGGTTAGATTTGCTGTTGTGTACTGATGTTTCTGTCTGTTAAACAGAGGTAAGTTTTCATTGTGGTGCTTTCAAATGCTAAAAGCACAGTTTGAGCATGAGGCTGTTCTGTCTTTCAGAGGAAAAGGGCTATTAGATAAATCTACCTGTTGAAAAGACTTTTTCTTCAAATCTAAATCTTGAACTGTTCCTCAGATAACCTCTATCTCTCGCTTGGAATGAGGTTTTCCTCGTTCCTGGGGTTTATTACAGCCAGAGTTGTTCTCATTTGATCTGCGTGGAGCCCATTGACACTGCACAGGGGCCAGTTCTGTGTGTGAGCAGCAGTGTAGATGGGCAACATGTAGCATGCTGTCAGAGCTCAGATATGAGAAGCTGAGCTGGGAGGAAGGGGTAGCATGTAAAGCTCTCATGAATAAAACAGTTGTTAATGATAAGCTCCTCAAATGAATTACACTTTGAGGAACCAGCTGAAACTTTCTGAAAAGGTTAATAATAATAATATCTGGCTTCCATTAGAAGCATCAGACTGGGCATTGTCCTGGACTTTATTTATGGTGCCTAAAATGAACCTGCAGTAGGGAAACTGAAGGGAGCTTGGGCAATTTACTGAATCATTCTTCCAGGAAGCAGAACAGCCAAGAAGTAACGAGAACTCATATTTTAACAGCTTACTGGATGGCAGCAAAGGCTGTCTCACTCTGAATAGCAAAGAAAAACAAACTCAATCAAAAAGTTCTCTTTTCCCACTGTAGGAACAACACGGCTTTCCTTAGGGAGAGCTCTTCTATGGTATATTGAGGTGGTAAAATCTGGTGTGCCAGCCTGCAAAACTTCTGGTGGCTGTAAAGACCTTTCCATCACGGTTATTAGGAGGACAGTGAGGCTTGCATGGGATTAGACATTTGTAGCTGCTTACAGATAAACTTTTGCTTTTATTCAGATTTCTCAGCTTCCACTGAATAGGTTGTTTTGTTTACAAGAATGAATGCTAAAGTTTCACCTTCAAAGGAAAAGTCCAGCTACTGTTGTTTGAGGCCTTTCTTCCCCTGCACTGTTTATAAAGCAACTGGATATGGAGTTTATAAACTTCCAAGGTTGGAAGTAGTGCTTTCCACTTCCTAGTACCAGAGTTTTGTGCCTTATTGATCCTGACTTTAAAGACCAGAGGAACGAATGGAAGAGGACTGAAAGAGCTGTAAGTACAATTTGGGCCTCCAGCAAAATCCCAGAATCCTAGACCCTGAGCACTGGGAGTATCTAAGCGAATGTGCTTAGAAAAATTGTCCCTGCATACTACAGAGAATGTACTCTCCTTTGCTCCCTAAAATACGGGAAAGATGCCGTGCTGCTTTTCCTCTTGCTTGCAGGGGCACAAGTACCCCAGTATTCTTTTAAAGCTGGATGTAAGCAGCTCCTTGGAGCAGTAGCTGTTAAACTTTGTTGAAAAGTGCTTAGCAATGATAAAAAAATGTTATTTCCAAAAGGATTTCTGTAGCACTGAGGGCTTTTTTTGCAAATGAAAGTCCAAATTTACCACAAAAATGTCCCTGTAACCTCTTATAATTCAAAACACATTACTTGCTTTTCAAAAGCACAAGCAAATTACCAGGGAGACTTTCTAAAATAAGAATGAGGGGTAGATGTGTAACTCTGGACAATGCTGCTTGATAATAAAGCGTTTCCTTTTTGAGTTTTGCTTGTGTCGCAGTAAGAAAGAAACTTTGCTCTATGTGGTTTCTATCCTGACCTCCTTCAGGTGAAGAGAGCATTAAGGAGGCATCAGTATAGAACAAGGAGGATGTTCATCTCCCTTTCTTTCCTATTAAATGTAGCATTTATGGCTCTAGCAAAGCAAACAATAGAAATCTTCTCTTTCTTTGTTCTTAACTTGGATTTTGGGCCGTACTGCATCCTGGCTTCCAAGGATGCAGACATTCCTAAGCTAGACATCTCCAGTCTCTGGCAGCTCATTCTCCAAATCTGTATTAGTTGTCCTGAACTTAAACCCCTCTGAGGAGATGCCAAGAAAAAGGAGACACGTAGAAACCTTTTTAAACCTGGTGTAAAACTGCCAAGCTGGACTTGATGGGAAATCAAAGGCAAGTTGAAGAATTTTGAAATAATTGGGCATATTTTGCTTAATTTTTCCGATCAGTTGATAGAAAACATGTTTTCCGTTACGGGCTTACAGTTTTGGAAACTTAAAGGCGGGGGGAGCTGCTTATTGTCAAAATGAGTCTTGCTTTTAGCTAAAGCATTTTGGCTGCCTTCTTTCTTTTTAGGTGCTGCCACCCCACTTCTGTGGGTGGTGAGGGGTGACCAGTACAGTCAGTCAGCCTGGAGCACTGGTTGTTGTGGGGTTTGGATGCTGAGTGCTCCTGCTCCCAGGAGCAGAATCAGAATCAGCAGTGCAGTGCTAGGCTGGTAGATGGAAGTACAAAAGGCAGGACTTCCATGACTTCTCCAAGGTGGTGAGGTTGGTTTGGGGCTTTGGTTGTGATTAACTTCAGAGCCAGCCCTGATTTGTTGCTACTGAATTTGGGAAGAAAACTCTTTAATCGATCTTGGTCTTCTGCCATGAGCCTTTCCCATAGCTGATCTGTAACTGGCAGTTCAGCTGCTTTGCTACAGACTGTTCTCTGAAGTTGTTGAGTAGATCCTGCACAGGTAGACTGATCAGATGCATTTTGCTTGTTTTGTTGTACAGACTAGCTTGGGCACAGTAAAAATGCGTAGTAAACGCTATACTTGAATCATGGAAGCTGTTGAATAGGGTCATAATATTTTCAACTCCATCTAATGCAAAATTTTAGCCTTCTGCCTTTCCTGTAATATCCTTGTATGTAGAAAAAAATAACAGTTCAAAATTCAGTAAGTTACTGTATTTAAGACTTTTTTTGTAGCACCTTGACTAAATTAAAGGAAAAGCTTGCTAGGGTTACATTGACTAATGTACACTATTAAACCAAAATACATTGCAGGATGAAACAAAAGAACAGGTTCTTACAGAAAGCTTGGCTTGGTCTGTAGGTCTGGTTTAGGTTGCACTATGGATGTGGGAGGGCCTTGGAGAGCTCAAATATTCAGATAGTCAGGATCAACATTGTGGGTTAGTTGTAGCAAGACACTCTTGCTGCCTTTTCAAAGGCTGCTCCATACCTGTCGGTTATGTGGCTGAAATCTTGTGCTAGTAGTAATTCCTACATCACTTTCACATCGTTTGTGCAGTGCCAAAGGATTTTATACCTCAAGTGCCAGAATCGTGGGAAGCCCCGTAACCAGTCTGGGAAAGCTTTTGGGAGGGAGGAAAACCCTCAACCCTCTAACCTTTCATATGGAGATGTCCTGGGCTTGTCTTAGCCCAGAACAGTTTAAGATAAATGAGCAGTCTCTGTTTATCTTAATGAGACATTTGATGTGGAAGCTGATAGCACCCATGGCCAGATCCCAAGTGATTTGCTGTGTAGCAGCATGTAGGAAAATGGCACAATTGTGCCCACTCCTCTGGTCATCCCTGGGTGTCCACAGGGCTGGTGGGAGCCTTCCATACCCTCAGTCTATCTTCTCTGAGTTAGAGTGCAATGGATGTTTTGCAAACTAAAAACTGCTCACTGAAGACAGCACTTTCTCTAGTTTTGACTTGGGTTTTGTTTGTGCTGTGGTGCCAAATTGTCCTCTTTTTTTTAATATGGGGAGGAAATAACATGAGAAAACATGCTATCCCATACCATGTACAAACCGTCAGGACACTCACTGCATGGAAGTGATGAGCGAGCAGCACTGGCAAATTCAACCATTCACTGGTTTTGTTTTCTGCTTTCTGACATTTAAGCCTTTGGGCTTAACGGTGTGGTTGCTTTCAAACTTTTCTTTACAGTGATGAAAGCTGAAAACCTCTTTTAATAAGGGTAAGGATGGTTCTATTCATTCTACTCTAGGAGCATGTATTTTAAGAAAAACAATAGTTGTTATGAGACGCAGGGAATAACTCACAGGTGCCAGTGGTGAATATTGTTTGTCTGTAGTCTTGCCTGTGTTTACCTTCCTGCTCAGTGGTGCTGTCACTGTTGGTAACCCCTTGGGTTGTCCAGTATTAACTTGTATTGACTTGTCCTGCCACAGAGTTTTCACACCAAGGATTTTGCCTTTGCAATTACATCTTGCACTCAGGGTGGAAAAGTGGAGTAGTTTTCAGCCCCACGGAAATGTTGTGTGAACACAGAGAAGGTGTTGGCAACAGAAGGATTTTGTGGAGCAGATAATGTCAGAATTCACTTTCACAGGAACTTCACAGTGATGCAAGAGCTGAGGGTTTTCAGGAGGGATGTCCTTGCCCTTCAGCACTTTCAGGTGCTGCTGCTGAAGCCTGGGAACTGATTTGGCTGGATCTGTTGTTTCTCAGCTTGGAATCCTCAGGAGCCTTCCAGGGTGGGAACCAATGGTACAAGGTGACGCTGGGGGTCCCAGGACTCCTGCTCACTTGGGGTGACAGACTTCCTTGCCCCCTTACCCCTCCCTCAGCATTTGGTTCCTCTCTGGTTGCTGATCCCCCTTGCTCCATCCAAGAACTCAGCTCATAGAAGGTGTCAATGGAAACAGTCTTTTCTTGAGCACTTTTGTGTTTATTTTTTCTTTCTAACATAGGTATACATGTCAGCCTTCAGAAATGTTCTTCAGGGCCTTGCTGTTTAGCCAGCACTTGACCCTCTGGAAGCCACAGAAGCATCACTCACGTTACTCTGGTGCATAACTTTGCTGTTACGTTCTGCAGTACACCCATTTTCTGGTGGTTCTGGGCCCCACTGCAGTGTCGCTCTTTTGCTTTTGGCTTTCACATTTGCAAGTGTACCTTGCCATTCTTTGTGTGGCTTGGATTTTTCTTGCTAGATTGGCCTGGAATTACATCATAGAGAAGGAGTTGAAACAGTAATAATATGTTACTTTCCTATGAAGTAGAGAGCATCTATTTGTCTTGGTTTGACTTGCTTTCTCACCAAGTGTATTTTGGGATCTCACAAAAACTTTCTTATTAGATCATACTTGTGAAGATAGTACATGAGATTGTTCCTCTTACTCCAAATATGACCAACCTGTGATCATAATTAGCATTTGCTTCATCATTATCCAGCTGCAATTCCCTGGCAAATCTGGCCAACACCAGTGTTAACGTGAAGGTGGCTTTTTTATTATGGACTTTGTTCCTTCTTTTCTATGGGCAGATAAGACTGGGCCAGGAAAGCAGTTTGGGATTTCCTCCAAAGATGACTCATATTTGCCAGATCCACATACACCAAAAATAGGACATGCCATTATAATGTGTATCATTTAGGCTACTTACTATTTTATGCAGTAAACTGAACCTTAACTGGTAGCCTTTATCTGTGAGCTTGCTTTTCCTTCCCCCATTTGTCCATCTAAAGACAAACAAGACCCCAGCTGAAGCTGGAGTGCGTCTCCATTCGTGTTTTCGCAGCTGTCCTGCCCTCCCATCTGCCTTGATTTTATAACTGGGAGCTGCACAAGGTGATCTTTCAAAAAGCAACAAGGTGTCATTGCTGCCACTGCCTCTACCTCCTGGCTGGTTTCTGTGGACCTCAGCCTCCTGCTTGCAGCATGCACGTTGGCGGTTAGCGTGAGCCACGCCAGGCCCAGTTTCTCACTTCCTAGATAGTCCCTGGGTAATCTCCATTGCAAAGATGGTTTCACTGTTGCAAAACTACACCTGCAGGAAAGACCTGGTTTTGTGTTGGTGAACTGCCATGGAGTTGCATTTCTTGGGGGCTGTGAAGATCTCTGAGCCGATGGGATGGGCCACTGGGAGGAAAACAACTGGAAACTGTGCTGTGAGGGCTGCCCAGAGAGCACAAACTGGCCTGATCAGGTACAGAAAGTAGCACCCAAGTTGCTAGTGTTGTGGTCTCTTCTGAGAGCATCATCATCTGAACCATCCAGAAGGAAGGTGAAAGTTCCCCAGAGCAAGATCTTCCTGCCAGAATGTTCATCACCAGCAGCAGTGCCTGCAGTTGGTCTTGCATGGCAGTTCTCAGGTACTGGTGTGATGAACTTGAACACAAACTGGAAACACAACATCAGGGAAACCTTTAGTTTCATGTTATCCAAAGTGCTTTGAGGCTGCTGCTTGCAACATCATTGTTGTCTTCACATGGAATAACGCCAGGAGGTGGCTCCCAGCAGGGACATTTTGTGTGGCTTTACCCAGCCTGAGGTGGAAGCAAGCCTGCCATCAGAGGTGTGTGCAGGGGATCAAGAGGTCTCGTAATGCTGGCTCAGCTTGAGGTGATTTTAAATCCTTTTTCCTGCTATTGAAAAGAATTGTTAGAACCTCCTTAAATTCCCTTTAAGCAGCTGCTACATTTTCCTTGGGTTTTTTTTTTCTTTGCCCTAACTGGAGTCAGGGCAGTCTGGAATAATGTGTGTGGAATCGACAGGCCTGGTTTTTGTTGCACACAGTTTTCCTTTGAGATGACCTTTAAGCCTTGTGTTAGTTGCTTTTCCATTTAGGGAATCCTTAAACTGTTTGGTATTAGTGGGGGGGGATACCAGATAGAATAAAAATATTGAATGCTTGTTTTCTGAAAGTGAAACAAACCTTCTCATGTGTCTTCAAAACTTCACCCAGAAAATACTATAAACTGGACTGCTTCCAGAGAGGTGACAGCAGGAGGGCGGCAGAAGCAGCTCTTGGAGTGAGGAGGTCCTGAGGCAGAGGGGGATGTACCCAGCACAGTGGCAGGTGACTGCTAAGGGCTAGAGCTGTGCTTATGTCCTGCAGCAGGAGAGAAAAGGTTTGGCACTGAGAATGTTCCATGTTCCCTGAAGTATGCTGGAGGCACAGGATTTCTCAAGATCCTGGATGTATTTTAAGTTTTGGAGAAACTGTGCCTTAGAGCAGCACTAGGGAAGGCTCTGGAGAGCAGCCCCTCATTGGGTCATTCTTGACCTCTTCACACATTCAGATTCTGGGAAAGCAAAGCTTGATGAGAACTAGATTGTATCAGGAACAGTGAATGCGTCTTGGAGTTTCACACTAGTGTCTAATCCTGTTTTGGAAACTTACTTCCTTTTCCTCCCCTGAAGTCATTTTATAATTTGTATGAACTCTTCAGCTGATGTTTCATGACATAAACTTTGGTTTCCTCTGTGTTCTTGAGTGTTCATGCCCATAGCAGTGAACAGGGACTGAAGATGGTCCTGGGGCTCAGCTGCTGAGCTCATGTCACCTGAGCCCTTCTGCTCCATCTGTGTGCCTTTCCTCCCTGCCCAGTAGCAGTCATGGGGAGTGCTCTGGCACAAAGATCCCTCTGCCCTGAGCAGTAAGAGCAGTCCTGCACTCCGGTTTGGTACCTGTGTCAAAGTTTCACCCAGCTTCTCAGCTCTAACACAAAGTAGAGAATGTTACCAGTGCTGGAGGAGATAATTTGGAATAAGTGGTTTTCCTGCTCGAAGCTTTTATGGTACTCTGGGAGGTGGCATCAACTGTCATCTTGGGAAAGGTCAGATTAGTATCATATGGTCAAACTACTTGTTATATGTTCAGTAGGGGTTTATCAGGCACTAAAGGGATGAACTACATCAGTGAGCTGCTGACAGAGCAGCAGCACGAGCTGAGGGGTTGGTTTACAAAGTTATGCCCCTTTTACTGAAGGTATCAGCTTGACACAGACTTACTTTGCTACGGAGGAAGGTGCAGGTCTTTCTGCTGGAGGGTTCTGTGGCCCACAGGTCACTGGAACTAGTTTACAGCTATTTTATTGTATTTGTTTCCTTCGAATCTCTACAGGATGCTTGTTCCTTTTCATGTCCTGCTTTTTATTGTGCTCATAGGTGGTGAGTGCCAGCTGTGAAGGAGGCAGCGCCTGCAGCAGCAGCTCTGCCCAGGGCTGCCTGGCAGCACAAGGCCCGTAATGTCAGACTTTTTTATTCGAAACTGACTTTTGTTTGGATGCTTCACTGAATAATCTGTCAGTAGCTGAAATAATACTTTGATCCTGGAGCTGGCAGCAGTGGTGCTGCCAGAAATCCCACTTGCTTGTCTGGCTGGTTCCATGGTCACAGCTAAGAAATCGCCTTTGCTCATGCTGTGGCCCACTTTGGTCCTGGGCTGCCCTTTCCAGCACAGTACAGTATGTGCTGGCCACCGTGGGTTAGTTCCCCAATGTGAGGGGAAACAGGACCATGAGGGGGCCTTGAACCAATTCCAGGGTTCATGAAGCAGCAATAAAGCTGCTATTATAAATGAGCAATGGTTTGTAAAGGCTTGCAATCTGCTAATGTAGGTTACTGGCTGATACCATTGATTTAATAACAGTTCTTTAATCTGGTTAGATATTTTGACAGTCCTTTCAGTCTGAACAGGAGGAATTGGTCCCTTGTGAATTTATGATTATTTCTCTGGGTCATTTTAGTAGTTGCAAAATCTGGCAAATAAGCCTTAGCTGCACAGCACGCTGCTGCTCCTCAACAAACTGAAGATTACAGCCTCAGCAATTGCAGTGGTGTTGAAGCAACTGGCATCCAACAAGCTGTAATTTGAAAATGGTCCCACTGCTTGGCCAGTGTGCTGGTGGAGTTTAGAAGCTTTTAATACAGAATCATAGAATAGTTAGGGTTGGAAAGGACCTTAAGGTCATCTAGTTCCAACCCCCCTGCCATGGGTAAGGACACCTCACACTAAACCATGTCTACCTTGATAGCTTTGTTTTGTTATATGCTGCTTAGATCTGAGCAGCATGTGATGAAAGCATCACCTCTGCCCATCTTCTTAGCCTTTGCCTTATAATTACTCATTGTCAAAAGCAACTGGTGCTGTGGAGCAAGAGCCTGTGTTTAAATAACCAGTCCCACTTTCTGGGGCATGGTTTGGAACATGCTGTAGGGTGTGTGTCTGCAGCTTGTGCATTAACATTTGGTCAGGATATTGTGAAGCCGATGGTATCATACGTGCTGTGGAAGAATCTTTTCCCTGTGAGGGTGGTGAGGTGCTGGCACAGGTTGCCCAGAGATGATCACTGATGAAGAGTGACTACTCGTTTGTGAAAGGACAGTAAAAAAATCTGGCTTGTTTAATTACACTGTTACCTCCTCTCCCTCCAGCCTCCCTTCTGTCCCCGCTTCTCCTCACTACCACTTTACCCCCACCAGCAAAAGGTGGAAGAATTGGAGGAATAACACTGATAAAGCAACACTGGGCAGCTGAGGGGAAATGATGAGTTATTGTTGCTGCCTGGTTGCACAGGTTGGTTTGTTTTAACATACTGATCCTGTGTTCAGGGCTTCCCCTCGGTGTCTGCAGAGGCCACACAGGAATCTTTCCTCCTGGCACACCTCTTTGGCTGGTGGGCACCTATTGTTCCCCAGAATTGGATGAGCCATAGCCCAGAGGAGGTATTTTCAGGTGAACTGCCTCTTCAAGTGGTATTAAACTGGTTTGGATCCTTGGTCTGTCTTGCTTAAGGTTACATCAACAAATCTGGACTGAGGAAAGAATTTTTCTTGTCTCAGGTTACCGCACAGTTTAGAAGGGTTTTGCATGGCCTGTTTCCTGGAACCATTGGCATTTTCACTGCTGAACTGTAATTCTTTTAGGACTGAGACACACATTTCACTACACAAGCAAGTAGCTTCAGAAGTCAAAGTTTGCTTGCACAAGAGAAATGAAAAAAGTAACTAGCTGGTTTTTATCTACTCTGACCTGGGACTTTGAGAGAACTGAAGATACCGTGTTAATAACCGTCCTTACTTCCTGTTGTTTGCTTGGCTGGGTTTTCTATATGTAGGGCCATTTCCTTACCTGTTAATGCCAGCCTGCTCCAGTTAAAAGGCCCAAGATTGGGTGCTCAAGAGGAGTGTCAATATGCTGTCTCAGATTCCTTTGTTCTCAAAGGCCAAAGATGAAAACAGGATATAACTAAACTTTATTTCTTTTCCTGTAAGTCTCTCTTGAATATATTTAGGAGGAAAAGAGTAATTTCATAAATACATTCCACTCTCCTTTGGACAAAACCAGAATTTGTAGTAATTTTGTTGGCACTGCATAAAAGTGCTGTGAGTGAAACACTTGAGCCCTGTCCTTATCTGCAAGTCTATCAGACCGTTTAGTTGTATCCCAAAGCTGTAGATGCATTTTCCTACAGGATTGTATAAGTGATCACTTTATTCATCAGTTTCAGTTAGAAGAGCAAGCCAGAAGAGCCTGTGCTGTATTTGCTAGGAGGAGCCTTGTGTAAATAAAGTTAGTTTTATGCCTGTATGTATATATATATAATATAAAAAATGTAAATACTGTACTCAGTGTAGATTTAGATGTGTACACTCAGAGTCATGTAGTAGTGACTGTTGCATTACAATCTATTAAGTATTTAAAATTCAAGTACTAATGGTTGTGTATGTTGAGGGTTTAAAGTGTGTCATGGACAGCTGGGGTCAATGGTGTGACTCTTGAGCCAGACCTGCACAGGATTTCTTTAGCTAACAGAAGGACGCTTTAGGGTGAGGGTGTTGACAGAGTTGCTGCTTCTCACTGGATAAGCATTCATTGTACATGGGTTTTACAGAGCTGAACTCATGGTGCATCATGGTTGACAGTTGTGTTCCGCTGTGGATCACTAGTAGACACCTAAACACGGATTGCCAGTGCTTTCCAAATCACAAAGTATTTTGAGAAGAGGAAATGGCTTTAACCTGCCAGAGGGGAGACTGAGATGAGCTCTTAGGCAGAAGCTCTTCCCTGTGAGGGTGCTGAGGCGCTGGCACAGGGTGCCCAGAGAAGCTGTGGCTGCCCCATCCCTGGCAGTGTTCAAGACCAGGTTGGACACAGGAGCTTGGAGCAAGCTGCTCCAGTGGAAGGGGTCCCTGCCCGTGGCAGGGGTTGGAGCTGGATGAGCTTCAAGGTCCTTTCCAACCCAAAGCAGTCTGGGATTCTATGATTCTATGAAACAAAGCCTATTCCCACCACTGCTGCTGACCCTGACACAGCATGTCCTGTATAAACAAGCATAACCTGAAGCCTCGTCAGCAGCTGCATGGTGATGACTTTCAGCCTTATTTTCTACACCATCCCCTTCTTACACATCCATGATATCCTTTAGCACCCTTTTAGATATCCTATAGCACAGTTTTCTGCATACGCTGCACAATTAACAGAACTCTGTACTCATGGCTAACTACACCTTGATCTATCCCACAAGCCATGGTGCCAAGGTACAACCATAATATTTCACAGGTTTCCTTTGTAGATGCTTGGAGACTCCATCTGCAGTCAGCTGCCCTGAGATGCTGATGTTCACATGCTTCATTGTTCTGCATTTGTTAAGCTCGTGCCCAGTGCTGAGCTGTGAATGCTGCTGGAGTATCCTGAATACAGCATTGTTTTGATACAGGACTCCAAAACCCCAAGAATCATCTTGCAGTGTTAAGATACAGCACAGCATCTGCAAGCACCTCCAAAGGCTTGCTTAGCCCTGTGGTAATATTAGAGCTCAAATAAAATTAGATGCCTTATTTAGACAAGCACAGGCAACACAAATCATGCAAACAATGCACAAATATGAGTTATGTTTCTGCATAGTTTCTTTTTTCTTTTAGCTGCACCACCTCATCTAAATATATATAGTGAGTAGTTAGTCCCTAAGCAGGGCTGTCTGTGTTCTGGCCCTGAAGGCAGGCAGATTTCTTTAGGCATCTCTGTGCTTTACAACACATTGTGATTTAACACAGCTCCTGTGGTTTTGTCTCCTGACCTGTCCCAGCAGCCACCTGATCACCAGCTAAGGGCTTCAGCAGACAGGCTGCTGAGTTGCAGAGGAGCAGATGAAGATATTCCACCTACAGCTGCCCATCAGCTCCTCTGTCAAGGATCCCCTTCTGCCGTGCCTGCTGAATGGACATGGCTAGACAGCAATGAGTATCACTGACACCATTCCCTGCAGGACAGACACCACCAACTTCAGGCAGCTGATGTGAGAAGCAAGCCATAACCAACAGAGGGGAAAACTAAGTTTGCAGATCTTAGGCCTGTGTGCTGAACGGGCCTAGCAGACACACAAGGTTTGCACTTTCAATTAAAGAGCCACAATTATTTTACACAAAGCTTGGTTTAGAAGCAAAGGAAGTTTTTCACTACAACGATAAGCTAATGTATTTGCGCAACAGTCTTAAGTACTTCACTTTACATTCTTGGAATGGAAAACCATCTGAGCAGTAGGAGTGCTGTTATTTATGCGTTTGTCATCCATTGCAAAAGGAGTGAATTTCTAAATGCCAGCAGTATGAGCTGTTAAACCCTGATAACGCAAGGGGAACATTAGCAATGTAGAGAAGGACTTACATGGTTTGATTATTGAAACAGATCACTTGATTTACATGCTGGTTTTTTTCTCCTTTTAAATTCTCACTGGAAAGGTTTTGTTCATTTACGTCCTTTCGATTTTACATGGGTGTTCTATTGAGACAGCTCCCACTCAGCAGCTGAGAGACAACTCAAATGCTACTGTGAGACAGCACAAGTACCACTCAGAATTCCTATGTAGATAACCTGTAAAATATCTACAACTCATCTTCCACAGCTGAGATGACTGTGACCACACTGTCCTATTTTTAATTTTAGGCCAGTGGAACTCAGAGCCCTCTGAAATAATTTAAACCAGGAACTTTTCGGACAACATATTAGCCCAAGAATCCAGGCAGGCTCCTACTTCTGTAAAGTATCATTTGTTAGGTAATGAATATTAGTGGCAACCACCAAAAGCATAGAATCCCAACCTGGTTTGGGTTGAAGGGACTTTAAAGCTCCTCCAGCTCCAACCCCTGCCACGGGCAGGGACCCCTTCCACTGGAGCAGCTTGCTCCAAGCCCCTGTGTCCAACCTGGCCTTGAGCACTGCCAGGGATGGGGCAGCCACAGCTTCTCTGGGCACCCTGGGCCAGCGCCTCAGCACCCTCACAGGGAAGAGCTTCTGCCTAAGAGCTCCTCTCAGTCTCCCCTCTGGCAGGTTCAAGCCATTTTCCCTGGAACCAGGCAGCCACTGGCTCACTCCCTCTGTTCTTCCCTCCCCCACCTGCTCCCCAGAGGGACAGGGAGGAGCATCGAAAGAATGCAAATCCCACGGGTTGAGATAAGAACAGTCCAGTAACTAAGGTATAACACAGAACCACTGCTGCTACCACCAGTAATAATAATGATAAGGGGAATAACAAGGGGAGAGAATATAAAACTGAAAGAGGAAAATAAATCAACAAACAGGAGTGATGCACAATACAAGTGCTCGGCACCCACCACCCGATACCCAGCCCTACACGAGGAGTAATCTCACCTTTCTGGGTAACTCCCATCAGTTTCTATCCTGGGAGTGATATGCTGTGGGATGGAATATACCCCTTGGGTTGGTTTGGGTCAGGTGTCCTGTCTCTGCTTCCTCCTGGCTTCCTGTGTCCCTCCTCACTGTCAGAGCATGCGACTGGAAAGTCCTTGATTGGGATAAAGGTTACATACAACAACTAAAAACATTGGTGTTATCAGCGTTTTTCTCAGACTGAAGCCCAAACAGCACTGCACCACCTATTAAGAAGGAGAAAAATGGCTGCTACTGCTGAACCCAGGCCCTACGTACCTGACTTTTGAGCTTTCTTTTTACTGTCCTAGAGATCATGTGCTTTTAGAGGTTATGGGTACATGGCAGTCGCCTTGTTGCTCTCCCAAGCCTGTTCTACTCTTTCCTGGTCAGATATAGGATCACTGGATAATTCACCCTCTGGAGGTCATTCGGGCAATCTCCTGCTCAGAGCAGAGCAATATCATTTACTGCGCCAGGATTTTACAGTGTTCACGTGGAAAGAGTGAGTTTTACTGCTTGACACAGAAATCGTGGGTGAGCTTCTTCCCTCCACCTGGGCTCAATAGCAGCTTTCTTGTGTGGAGGGGAATAAAACCACACAGCATTACATGGTGCATCTCTGGAACCTTTCCAAAGAACTGCATTTTGTCTCATTATTTGTTGCAAGTCTGCTTGTGCCTTCTGCTCTGCTTGTAGACATGTAAAAAGAAGATGCAGAGCTTCTTCCCTGCTGGATGAGAGGCAGCTTGGTCTGTCTGACGCAAATGGCAATGAGAGTTCAGTGACTCCCATGTTTAGTGGTTTGGCATTTTTTCAGTGCAAGGTTTAACTTCACGTTTCAGGAGTGGGATTTGAATATTAGTCCCATTTCTAACTAGCTACATTTCACAGCTTTAGCTGTTACTCAGCACTCATTAGAGCTAGCTTAGCATCCATCTCCCTTTTCCTTTCCCCCACCTTACCTAGCTGGTTTGCGAAGCTCTGTGGACAACTCGAGGGTCAGCTGTGCTGGAGCTGAATCAGCCTTGTCAAATTACAGCGTGCTCAGATGGCGGTTTGCTGAGGAGATGTGGCACCAGTCACTCAAAGTTTACTGTTTTCTCTAAAAAAACCCCAAAAACCAAAAAAACATGACATCATTACAAAGGACTCTTTTAACCTTCTTTCCAAAGCTGACTGCAAATTGCAGCTGAATGAAGTATTTCTCCCCCTGCCCTTTCTGCTCCCTCCGCACAGGAAAGGAGTGGTGCAGAACGCGCTGAATGGCATTTCCTATTTTGTTCAACTGGCAGCATCTGAAAGCTGGATCCACGCAGCGCAACTGCAAGGAAAATCTTCACCTGCGCACTAAATGAACTTCAATTCCCATTTTTCTGTCCCTCAGGATGGATCAAAGCATTGTAGACATGCATATTCTGGGCTGTGAGACTTGGATTGTTCCCAGCGCAGGGAGGTAACACTGACTGGACAGTTTTCTGCTCTGTTTTCCAAGTGCAGAATATTTTAGCTCTAGTTCTGCCAACACAAATCCTGTTTATCTGAGTTCTCTTGTGCTGAGGATGATTCGCTGTAATACAGTTTATGAGCAACTTACGGAAAGACTTGAAAGTCATTCCTTTCCACTAGACAGCTGAGTTCATTGCAGTTTACCTAAGATAAAGTCTTTATGTTGCCCTGAAATCTTAGCAGAGAGACCTGGTGTGGCATATAAAAGAGACAATTGTCTGACACACACAGGGTGTGCTTAAAGCAAAGTCATCTTTCTTCCCAAAGTAGAATAGTTGTTCCTTTGTGTCAGAATAGCTGGCTATGCAGTCTTACATTTAAACCCAGGTAAATACAGTTTCACTGCCAGAAGTCTACTTAAATTCCCTTCCTTAGTTAACACATCCTGAAGGCCCATCCTTGACTATCCAAGAACATGAGTTTTAATCAGATGTCTTTGTGCCTGTTTGCAATCAGAACAGAGCCAAAGCCTGCAGAAATGGGGTTTAAATATATATATAGATATATTTGGTGGTAAAAAATAACTTAAAATCTATGCACCCCTTTGGGGGAATAACCCAAACCACACAGGGTGTTTGCAACTGGAAAATGAATTGTGCCTCTTCGCACACCAGAGGTGTGCAGCTGCTGGACCCTTCTTCCCGTGCGCAAAGAAGGGAGGAAGAAAAGCAGTATGCCCATAGGAAAAGTTTCAGTTTGTGCTTTGGAGTTACTGAGTAAGTTGGCAACAGGTAATAGTTTGAAACCATCAGGTTTTATTCCGTTAACCTTGAGGGGTACTGGGTTTGCTGTTGGCTGTCAGTGCAGGCTGGTGCCTCTGTAGCGCTCCTGTATCTGTCCTGAATTACTGGAATTATGCTTTTCTTTTTAACAGTTTCTTTCCTGTAACCCCTGCTGTACAGTGAAATGAAGGCTGTCTTCAGCTCGTGGCTGTGTTGTGACTTGTGCAGACATTCTGTTTCTGGAGCATCTGTGTAGCATTGAGAGCAGGGAGAGGTGAGAGGAAGGAGCTTTACTGAGCACCTGCTGCTGCTGCTGCTTTAAAGCTGTCGTGTGTCTGCGTGTAGGTAAAGCAGAATGGGATGTCAGTCTGGGAGCAGTGGTGAAAGGGGTAGTTCCAGCTGAGAGAGGGTCTTTTCCCAGGAGAAAATGCTCCACAATGCCAATAGCTACACTTCAGCCCTCTGCAAGTAACAGCAAATGAGACAGCTGGTGACCTGACATGATTTTTCCAGCAGTTGCTCTGCTCCTCAGACATTAGACAGATGGAGGGAGAGATGGTAAATGTGTTCCTGAGGCGCCGTGGCACGCCCCAGCCTGGGATCTCGCTGCAGATGGATTCCCTGGAAGCTGGCACAAGTGATCTCAGCGTGAGCTCAGTTCTGGACACAGCAATAGTCCTGCAGAGCTGCTGTGAGCCCCATAAGTTTCTGTTTATCTTTCGGTACTGAGGAGTTAGGATGTAAATGATTAATCAGAAATTCCCTGTCTGGTTTGAACTGCAGCAGTTGAGTGGCGATCGCATGGTTGGTGCCTCTGTGTAACAGGCTGCAGGCTGCAGATGTTGGTTTGCAGTATGGGTTCCAAGTGGTGCCAACTAGCTCTTTATTTGTACTGAGTGCATTTGAAGTTGCATCATTTCCTCGGTGAGAGCAGTTTTATTTTTGACTGGAGTGTTTGTCAGGTGGGAGAAATCCTAAATGTGAGTGCTCTCTGGTGGTGAAGATCTCTGCTTCACTGCTGATTTCTGCTGTTTTCCAATGGCAGTTGGATGTGAACATGGGATGTCTGGATGTTGGGATACATTCTGTTTCAACTGCTTTCCCTAAAAATAACAACTACAAAACAAAGTAAGAGCCTTTTTTCTTGCCTTGGCAGTCATCCTTCTTAGGCAACAGTTTCTATCCCTTTAGATGATTTCTGTGACTTACTGGTTTGTAGTTTCTCATTATCAGTTGATGGTTGAACAAGGTAATAAAAACTGGTATTCCAAACTTCTCATGAAAGAGCTGGTGTCTCCTCCTCAAAAGAACACACAAGGATTAAATACGGTGACTTTCCTTTTGGCTGCTGAGCTAGTGGAAGATTCAGAAGATGCTGATACAAGTTACTCAAATAGAGTCATCGCAGGGAAGTAATTTCAGTGTCATAGCACAAGATGATGTGATTTTCCTGACAGGTACAAAACAAGGTTTGGACATGGGGGCATTGACCCTCAGGAGTAGGTACAGGGGTTCCTTTTATCAGGTGTCCTGTATACTGCTTTTAATGACAGAAATCCAGTTCTATGTGAAGGATTACGCTATTCTTTATGTTGATGAGCTTTCCCTTGATGGAGTGTGGTACCCAATGCACGAGCCTTTCCCAAAAGCACTGGGTGGCTTTGTCATCTGACTTTGTGACCCTGCCGTGCAGAAGAACAGCAGATCTAACACAGCTTGTACCTCCCAGCTCAGACTGCTGCTGTTGGTTGTTTTCTTAAGTTTTCATGAGTTCTTCTTGGGCAGGGAAGGGCAGGAATCTCATACCGGAGCAATGCAGCCAGGAAAACAGCTTCTGCTGTTCTTGGCTTGTTGCTGTGCTGAGCTATGCTGTCTGATGAAAAGAGGCTTTATCAGCAAGGAGGGGAGAGGAGTGACAGCTCCTTTTAGGGTCATCTAAGCACAGCTCTAGGATCTTCACTCTGGTGCTAAGAAGTAAAGAAAAATAAATAGAGAGGTAAATGTGGGTGTCAGTTGTTCATAAACTCTGTATCCTTAAAGCCAAGCTTGAGGGCTGCCTATTTGTCAAGCCCAGAAATACATCCTTCTCCTTATCCCTCATCTCCATCTGCCTTTTGCCACAGATTGAAGCCACAATTTGTCAGTCCAGTAAAACCTTCTAAAACTTGACTTTGAGGCCAAATGTGAGCTCTGTTGTCAGAGAACTGTCAGGGAAGAAAGCAAGCAGTATGTCAAACCACTGCACATGTTGGTGTTGAAGCAGTGACCCTGCAAAGCTGAGCTGTGCCCTGCTCGGGGCTCTTTGGAGGATCCAGCCATGGGGCAGAGGCAAATCTGGAGGTTCTGCTTACGAGGCATTCGGAGCCACTGAACTGCCAAGGGAGGAAACTTAAACTGTGCTCTGCTGCTGGAAGTTTACATAATTCATTACTTAAGGAAGAGGTCAAAGTATTGGGTACTGTGGTGGTGACTTGGCACAACACTTCAGTAGGAAGGTCTTACTATTTTTTCGTTCTCAGCAGCTAAAACACTCCCCCTCAACCTCCCTGTGCTGACCATGAGCCTTCAGCCAAGTGTCTGGCAGTGTGGTGGGGCTTAAAACCTCATCCAGAGGCTGCTGTGACTTTATTATCATCACTTATAGTGCCCTTGGTCATGGTTATGTGCTTGCTGTGCAGTGACTTTTGGAGAGCAGTCTATGTGCTCTATTGGGCAAGTGGCCCTTTTTGGATGTTGTGTCTCCAAAAAGATGGGCAGGATTCTGCTGGGTTTGATGTCCTTGTAACAGTTTCTATTACATATGTATGGCCCAGTGTGATTTGATCTCCTTAATAGAAATGGGGTTGTGTGTGTTTGGTTTTTCTTGAGCTCTCCTATGTCTATGTAGAGTTCCTCATGTGCTCCAGAGAGGGCAAGAGATGAGCAGCCTGGTATCCGATGTCTGCACCACGTGTGTCTTTTGCCTGTTTGGAATCTTCCAACTACCACCATTCCCAGTTGCTTTGTGCTTCAAAGAATTAAAAGTAGGGGTGGCAGATGACAAGGACTGAGTGTGTGAGACTTTCTGGGGACCTGAGCCTGCCTTAAGAATTGGGCTGTGATTCTGAATTTCACACCAGGCTTCTATGCTGGTTGCTTCATGTTGTGCAGTGCACTACCCTTCATTTTTGTTGCGATAGTTGCTGAGCTGCAGTCGGTATTGGTAATTATAATGGCTTTAGCACTTCTAAAATAGTTTTTATAGCTTTCAAACAGCACGTATGGCTAAAATAGAAAATCTCTTTGTATTTGAAGCTCACTAATGTCTTGGCACATGTGTATCAGGACTAACTGCAGGTAAAACGGAAAGACATTTTGCAATTGCTGTGTCTCTGGATGAAGTCTTTCTGGAGAAAGCTGGAATTAGAAGCAAGATCACTTTTAGGGAGTGGAATACTGGCTGTTAGATTGGATTTCTGGAGTTTTATTACACCTGCTAAAAGCCAACACTGCCAAGATGCTGCAGGAAATTCTCCAGTGAACAATAGGAAATGTCAAGCCTGTCACCAAATGGGGGTGGTAATAAACTCCATAAAGGAACACTAGAAATTGTGGAGGCCCTGCAGGCTTAGAAAGGCCCCTGCACTAGATAGAGGTGGTGTGGTGCCATCTAATGTTGTAAGATTTAAATACAGGGTGCAGGCAGGTATTTAATGGTAGAAATGGCACAGTTTGCCTGTTGAGCTCTAAATCTGCTGTCATCCTTTCTCCTCCTCAGAAGCAAATGCTGTATGAATCCTTCAGCCGTTAATCTGAAATTCCCTGTGTGCTGTCCTGCTAGATAGCTCACTGAAATGGGAATTCCCTTGGAAACAGCTATTAGCACCTTTTTAAAAACAAATGTCAAATTGTTATCTGTCGTGTTTGCAGAAAGAACACAAAGGACCAGGTAGGGCTTAGGAAAAGGGTAGGTTTGGGTTGTTTCCACATGTTTTCACAATGCTTTCTCTTCTGGTTTAGCAGCAGTGGTGATATGAAAGTGCTCTCTTGTGCAGAGGGTGGAGTGGAAGGTAATGGCTAGAGCTGTAGGGCCATACATTCCTTTTTGGCTTGTATCTTGGTTTGCTATCTTACAAATGTGATTAGACCTTGAAGATTCAAAGGGAGCCCGAGTTCTTAGTGCTTGTAACATCAGAGCTCTATGTAGTACATTAACGTGCCCTCTGGGCCATGCAGGTCAGCTCATGTCTGTAGTAAACGCTCTATTGTGAAGTTTCAGTGGGGTGATGGATTCACCTGATGAAATGATGGTGATGGCAGCTGCTTGGAAGACATATTCTGATCTCTGTGTCTGATTCCCTTTTCCCCTCCTGTCTCCTCCTGGATAGGTTTGAAAAAGGCCGGATTTACACATTTATTGGGGAGGTAGTTGTTTCCATGAATCCTTACAAAAACTTGAACATCTATGGGCGGGATACGATTGAGCAGTACAAAGGAAGGGAGCTGTACGAGAGGCCTCCTCACCTCTTCGCCATTGCTGATGCTGCTTACAAGGCGATGAAGAGGCGATCCAAAGACACCTGCATTGTGATATCAGGTAAGCTGAAAGAGCTTTGCATGAGGATGAACACTGTGAAATTCTAGGCGGCAGCAGAAGAATGATTTGGCTAATGACAGCGTTTCATGAAAGAAAACCTCATGAATTTTAAAACTGCTTATTTGCATCTGAATCTGCCTATGGAGACCTTAACAATTATTTCTAGTCTAATTCAAGAGCTGGTGTCAGTCATGAGCTTAACCTGTGCATGCAGGGTGATAACTTGCACATCCTCTGCTTACCCTGCCTGGGTGAATGGAGGTCAGTGTGAGCACAGCTCCTGTCTCTTTAGAGAACTGCTGATTTTTGTCCCTTAGATGACAAGCCGAGGTTTTGTTCTCTGTTTCCATGGCCAGACTGGTGACTCGTCGTGGCCCAAACAGTGGGAGCAGGGCTTGTACCATGAACGGTCACTATCTGGATCCTGGCACTTCATTTCCTTGGTGTTCCTGTGCCCCAGCAGCTCTGAAAAGCGAGCGACCAGAGCTGCTGTGCTCAACAGTAGCCTCTTGTGCTGCAGCTCCCGGAGCTGCTGCTGGCCAAGCCTCTGCATGCCCATCCTTCTCCTCTAACAATATTCCTTTTGATCCTTTGTGTCCCCAGGCCTTTCACCAACCTTACATCTTAACTGCTTCTAAGTCAGCAAAGCAGCACCAACCAGGCAGGTGATGGCTGTATTTAGAAAAGTATTTGTGTGCACTTTGTGTGTAAAGTGCACACAAATAAAATTGCTTTAAAAAAATCCAAGCAATACAACCCCCCCAAATACTCTGGGGTAGAATTAAGAGATGCTGTTCGTTTGCTTTGCTATTTTCCATTTGCTGTGTCACCTTTTGTGTTTATGCCCTCAGGTGAAAGCGGGGCTGGGAAAACTGAGGCCAGTAAATATATTATGCATTACATAGCAGCCATTACCAACCCAGGGCAGAGGGCTGAGGTGGAAAGGTAAGGGCTTTGCACAGAAATAATGAAATTGTTCTGTTTGTGGGTCTCTTTTTGTGGACTTTCTGTGGCTGAGAGAGCTGGGCTGGTTCAGCCTGGAGAAGAGAAGGCTCCTGAAGGGGAGACCTTAGAGCAGCTCCAGTGCCTAAAGGGGCTACAGGAAACCTGGAGAGGGGCTTTGGACAATGGCCTGCAAGGACAGGGCAAGGGGAATGGCTTTAACCTGCCAGAGGGGAGACTGAGAGGAGCTCTTAGGCAGAAGCTCTTCCCTGTGAGGGTGCTGAGGCGCTGGCCCAAGGTGCCCAGAGAAGCTGTGGCTGCCCCATCCCTGGCAGTGTTCAAGGCCAGGTTGGACACAGGGGCTTGGAGCAAGCTGCTCTAGTGGAAGGTGTCCCTGCTCATGGCAGAAGGCTGGAACTGGAGGAACTTTAAGGTCCCTTCCAACCCAAACCAGTCTGGGATTCTGTGACGGTGAGCACCATGTTATTAGATGGTCTCTTGTACTAATTAGATGCTGATTTTTATGGCATTTACCTGACTTCTTCCAATCCCTTTTAATCGGGAATTTTACAATAGTGATTGCTAAAATCCCATGGAAAAGTTTATTTTGAAAGTCTGAACTTTGCCATCAAAGCACATCTCTGCTGGAGAAATGCTGCAAAAAAAGATTGCCATGATTTGGATATGTAAGTCTGAACTTATCCTGTTCTCTTTTCCATCCATTTATGCTTCAGAGTGAAGAACATTCTGCTGAAATCCAACTGTGTATTAGAGGCCTTCGGCAATGCCAAAACAAATCGGAATGACAATTCCAGCAGGTTTGGGAAATACATGGATATCAACTTTGATTTCAAAGGAGACCCAATAGGGGGGCATATCAATAATTACTTACTAGAAAAGGTAAACCACCCTCACTTCTAGAGCCTTTTGTGTAGTTACCTTTGTAATATGTGTTTTGCCTATAGAAAGGCCTTCCAAACGTGGTGTGTCAGCAGGTGACGTGAGGGCAGAGAAGCTACTTCAGTCTAAGGCTTCATTTTGCCTCAAGAGTAACTGAAATGCTGCTGAAGCACTGGCAATGCCCCCTTATTTTACCACCCTCGCTGTTATTGCTGACCTTCTAAGGGACTAGTGTTCCTCAAAAGCCTATGGGCACATAAGTCTATGTGCTTTGTTTCCAGAACAAAAGCTGAGATTAACTTAAGGTCTGTGAAACTCCTTTGTAAGTTCCCCCACTGAGATCTCAGTGGTGAATAGAAGCAGCCGATACGTGGGGCTGTAAGTAGCGAGGGTAGGGTGAGAAGTGTTCTTCTGGAATAACCTTGTGTGATCTTTTAGGAACTTTGGTTCTATCTATTCCAGTGATCCTGAGCATAATCGGGTTTTTCATGTCGTTCAGTGGTGGCTGAAAACATTGGAATATGTAAAACTCCCCAGAGAAGCTGGGCGTGATCTATTCACAGGTCTGCTTATGTGAGAGACATGCGTCTGGCTTCGATTTATCGCTTTGACTGCATCTGCTCACAACATGCTTTTTTGTTTGTGGGTTTTTTTTTTTTACTTTTCTCTGTATTTCCCTGAAGTCTATATTCAGAATAAACGCTTTATGTTAAGAAACAAAACAACAAACCCAAGCATTTAACATGTGATACTCTAATGCACAAAAGGGGTAGGGCTGCAGCTGCAGTGACTTAAATCCTCATCTCTTATTTCATATTCTTGACTTCTACCAAGTTAAATTGGTTTCCATTTTGAAAGCAGTTGAGGTTCTGGTCCAAGCAGCAGCAGTTACCAGACAGTGAATTTGCACTCTGCAGGAACACACGCAGCGTCGTTCTCCCTAGTTCAGACTTGTAGCATGAAATAAGGTAACGTTGCTTGACTGAATTTCTGCTGCTTATTTGTGCTGTTTTACACTGATTTGGAATGAGTGCTCTGAAGATGGAGCTATTGCCTCCTCCCTAAAGCAGGGCCCCTTGGTAGAGAGAGCATTTGCTCATACAGTGGGTAGGTGCTGCTGTCCAGCCTGTCTTGGGGCTGTAGAAGTGGTTACTCTAACTATGTCCCGTGGGGCTTTTATTTGCAGTCCTTTTTTTTTCATTCCCAGCAATTAAATAACTCTTGAACTAAAATGACATTTTATTTGACTCTTCCATGAAAGCAATTCATGAAAGAGTGAAATTCCAATTCAAGTTGCCCCATGTGACTGGAAGTAGGACATTGCAGCTGTTCCACAAGCTGGTCTTTCTGATCATAGACTTCCATCTCCATGGTCACACATAGCTAATGGTGCCTGTTACAGACTTCCCAAGAAGTAAGGTTAGTTCGGGGGTATCCTGGCAGTGGTGAAGCGATGCATTGGTGGCTGAGGAGAGGTGGCTGGGAGGCAGGATGCCCGTGTCCAAGAATACCCACCTCTGTGTTCTGTTTCCCTGCAGTCTCGTGTGATTGTGCAGCAGGCGGGAGAGAGAAGCTTTCACTCTTTTTACCAGGTCTGTATTGGTTTGCTGACACAAGTGACTTTCCTCACCTTTCCCACACATGACAGGCAAAATATTTAAAGCCTTCACCCCCTTTGTGAAGGGTTCCTTTGTTGTTATCTCTTGGGTGAGCTGAGGTTCTTGAGCTCTTTGACAAGGCCTGGTCTGGGCAAGGAGCATGGGAAGATTTATTTTCTTCTATCTTCCAGTCCCGTATTAACACATTTGTAAACTTAAAATGCAGCTAACTAAACAAATCTGGTAGAATACTGGACTTTGACTCAATGTTTTATTTGTAATAACTCTAATCCCTCTATTTTCTCTTGAGGCTTTTAGTCCATATGGAAGTAATTTTATGACACTGAGGTGGCTTTCTTCTTTTGTGTGTGTGTGTGTGTCTTTTTAATGTCTTTCATATTGTGTAGTGGTTCCCTTGTGTGTCCTTTGGGGGAAATGGTTGGCCTATTACTATAACCTATTGGTATAACCTTTATTCTCAGTTTTACAGTAAGGCAAACACAGGTTTGTTTATTTTCTCCCTTACTCTTTACTCCAGGATGCTTGTTAGCACCTTTGTCATGCATGTGCCTTTTCCGTGTTGGCAAGCCCCTGCGCATAGCAGTGGTTGTGCTTGCCAAGACACAGCTGTGGCATGTCACAGATGGAAAAGTATCTGCTCTGTTAAGAGGTTCAGGCTGGGTTTCTAAACAGTTGTGTCACCCAAAAGGACAGTCATTTGGAAAACCATTTGCTGATGGTCAGAGCCCTACAACAATACAGACGGTGTATTTTGCACACGTTGTGCTGTCACTCCAGATGCTGCTTCTATAGCACTAAGTTGATGATTTCAGGATTTTGCTTTTTAAGCAGATGAATAAGAAAGAAAAAAGGAAGTATTTTATTTCTTTTATTCACCTTTTCTTAAACTGCTCTTTGTGCAGCTGCTCCAGGGGGGGTCTGACCAGATGTTACGTTCTCTGCATCTACAGAAGGATGCGTCTGCATACAAATACATCTGTCCTGGAGCACAGATAAAGGTGAGGGTGCTATTGATGAGTCAGAGGTAACCTGACTTAAAATTGTAAATGCTTCTTGGAATACTCAAAGTACTGCTGAGCTGGCAGAAGCTGAGACCAGTATTTGCGAGATGAATATGGAAAAGTGACATCAGTGTGCTATTTGCAATGGAGTTTTTGGCCCTCCAAGACAAAGTGTGTGTGTACATGTACATACTGCATTTGTATCTGCTTATAAAAAGCAGGAAAATGTAGTAGGAGAGACATCACTTTTGTACATATTCCCGTGGGCTTGTAAAATCTTTGATTTCTCTCAGCTGATTCCCATTAAGTCACTCATGTCCCAAACCTCTCTTTCCCCTCAGTGTTCCATTAATGATGGTGCAGAGTTCAAAGCAGTAGCTGATGCCATGAAAGTGATAGGCTTCAAGCAAGAGGAGATTGAGACTGTCTACAAAATTGTGGCTGCCATCCTTCACCTGGTGAGCACTCTGCCTTCTGCAGGTAGGAGTGGGCTGTTCTTCAGTAGGGGTCAGGGCACTTGTGCTTCCAGCAGCTCCAATTCCCTTGCTGCAGAAGCAGTTGGAAGACCTGTTGACTGCACAAGTGTATACAGTTTACAGCTGAACTGTTCCAGTGGTGAGTGAAACTCCTGGACGAAATAGGCACTGCAGTAATAATGGAAGTTGACATTTATTCCTGCACATTCCAGATCCCAAACCAGACATACTGTTAAGTACTGGGAGCTGTTAAATGTTCTGAAAAGGACTTGTCTGGGTTTGGCAGTGAGGGGGTAGGGAGCTCTCACCTCACAATCCTTCTGTCCCCTTTTGCCCTCATGCTTACCATCACCACTGTGGTTTTGCTGGGGAGATGGTGCTTCACCTGTGGTGGAAACTTGAGCACAGCCAGATACAGGAGAACTTT
The DNA here is from genome assembly GCF_963264785.1 of Psittacula echo. Classification (NCBI taxonomy): domain Eukaryota; kingdom Metazoa; phylum Chordata; class Aves; order Psittaciformes; family Psittacidae; genus Psittacula; species Psittacula echo. Next base: position 3,018,667 of record NC_137748.1, read on the forward strand.
AATCCTCTGTGTTCTGACGCTGGGGAAGTCCTTCCTTCACTTGCATTCTCCTGGGACCCACAGAGCCTCCCACCCTGTGCAGTGTCCCTGTAGCTCAGCTCTCATGCTTCCTTGAGGAGAGAGGCACTGCAGGTAGGCAGGATGAGGGAATTCCCAATTCTTCCTCCTTCTTGGGCAGTTGTGCCCCAGTGCTGCGGCAGGAGTAGAGGCAGAGCAAAGCCAGGCCATGCAGGCAGGGGGTGAGAGCACCCAGTGCAGTGGTGTTGCTACTTATTCCTGACACTGCAGGTATGCAGTACCAGCTCTGCTGTGGCAGCTGCTGTCAGTCCAGTCCCATTAGCACTGCTCATTGATCAGCTTCCCTGTAATATTCATGTTGCTTTGGTGGGCAGTAGCACTGCAATAACAACTGCAGCCTCATGCTTCTGTGATGAGCTGCAGTGAAAAGGAAACATTCCATCCAGTGCTTGGTACTACATGTAATTCCCATGGCTGGACTCCAAATCTTCAGGCAGTGTTTGATACGAGTTTTTCCCAAACCCTGAGCGGGAATGCTTTGCTGTGAGTCAGGCTTTGCTGCTCCCACTGATGTTGGAGCTCTGTGTGGCTCTGCATGGCCAACCCTTCTGATGTGTTAGATTTCCTGGCTTGAATAGCAGCTGGAATACTGGTGAGCTAGGGCTGTGCTGGGTTGGGTTAATAAAAGGCAAGATTGAGAAACTGAGTCCCTTGGTGCTTCTTGCAGGGAAACCTGAAGATTTCTGTGGATGGTGACACGCCTGTGATCGAGAACAGCAAGGTTGTGTCCATCATTGCAGACTTGCTCTCAACAAAATCTGACATGGTGGAGAAGGCTTTGTTGTTCAGAACTGTAGCTACAGGTCGGGATGTCATTGACAAACAACATACTGAACAAGAAGCTACCTATGGCAGAGATGCCTTTGCAAAAGTGAGTTTAAATCTCCTTTCTCCTCATCCAGTTTTGTATGTGATAGTAACTCAGATGCATTTCTTCTGCTTTTGCCTTTTGATTGAATTGTACTTGGTACAGCAAAGAATGGTGATGCCTGAGGAAGGTGTTCAGCATTGAATTGCCTGTGGAATTGAACATTTTTCAGTGCTCAGGTCCCAGTAGGACTCCTGGGTGATCCAGTGAGTACAGCGCTTGCTGAGACACGGGAAGCCTGTGCTTTGTGCAGATTTATTCCTGAATACATGTGCTTCTGTGTTCTATAGGAGGGTTGCAGAGCAGCACCTTCCCTGGCTCTGAGACAGCCTGACCCCAGCCAGCAGAGGGGACGGAGCAGCCAGCCTGGCTTGCTGGTCCCTGCAACAGGAATCCATTGTACTGAATGTTTTTGCAATGTGATTCTGGAGTTCATTTAGCAGTTGAATTCAGAGAGCAGAGAGTGGAACACCTTGAGCTCAGGTTGGAGACCCTAAGTGCTTTCTGTTTTTGCAGAGGATACTGATCAGAGAAGGAGTGACAATTGTCCTTCCTTTGCTAAGAAATCAAGGGAAGGTTAGATGAAGTGATGAAGATCCTTGGTTATTAACTTGTTCTCTGAAGGTTGTGTGTTTGTACAGCTTCACAATACATTTTGAACATGGAGACTTCAAAGAGACATGTGCCTACAGAACATTTTCTTTTTCAAAGTTGAACAGGAATATTTTCCTGCCATTGTGTTCGGTTGTTACTGTTGTAACTGACCTCTCACTTGCTCTTCAATATTGTTAAGTAATTTTCAGAATGGCAGTTATGAGGCAGGTGAAAAGCAGACTGGAATCAACTGAGGGAAGCTGCTGTACCTACCGACCTCACTGGGGCTGAGACTGCAACTAAATGAGTTTGGGAAGAAAGACAAGAAACACTTTCTTCGTGTCAGTACTGTTCACTTTGAGCAGAATGTTATCTGGAGCTGTTGTGTGGTTGGGGCAGCATCTTGAATTAGGCTTTGTAGCACCACGTGTTGCATTTACCAGAAAGAACTACAACAGATGCAGCAAAACTCCTCAGTGTCTGTTCCCTGGCAGGCAATCTACGAGCGCCTCTTTGCTTGGATCGTGACCCACATCAATGATGTGATTGAAGTGAAGAACTATGACACTACAGTACATGGGAAAAACACAGTCATTGGAGTCCTGGATATCTATGGCTTTGAAATCTTTGACAATAACAGGTGAGCTGTTGCTAAGGAGCAGTGAGGTGCCTTCCCCGTTCCCACAACACTCATCCTTTTTTTTCCTTCTGTTTTTTGCAGCTTTGAGCAATTTTGCATTAATTACTGCAATGAAAAGCTACAGCAGCTCTTTATTCAGCTGGTTCTAAAGCAGGAGCAGGAAGAGTACCAGCGAGAGGGAATTCCCTGGAAGCATGTGAGTGATTTGGCAGGGGAAAGGAAGGTCGGTCTGAGGGCAGTGTACCAGCGTAAGGCCCAGATCTACAGTTGCTCCACATGTAGGCTCCTGTTGAAGTCAACAGGCCATGTGTGCCAGCTGCACTGTCAGACTTGCTATCTGGAAACCAGGCTGCAGAAGCTCACAATTATCTCACCACACTTCTTTATTTGCTATGGTGTGGGAAAATGGGTGACTCCAGGTCTGAGTTAAAGCATATTTGTGGCATCTCTGTGATGCCACACACGTCACTGAGTGCTTCTGCTCTGAGTGCTTATGTACGTTGTCTGGTTGTAGATGTCGAAGTGTAAAAATCTTCATTTCTCCTGTTTGAGCGCCTTTCACAATGTCAGTTTTCACTGGCGTGACTGTGCACTTCTGAATTTCAAAAGACACCTCGAAGTGCATTCTGTCACAGTTGATTTTTAGCAAAGTTCTTCAGATTTATGTGAGGTGTTTGAAAAATCTCCTTCTCTGCTCTGTGGTGTTAAAGAGTGGCTGGCTTGATTCTGAATTAGTGATTGGCGTACTGAAAGCTGCTTCCTTCCCTTGTGAACAGTGAGCCCTGTGCTGTCAGTCAGACACATGGTACCTTTTTCTTTAGAGGCCAGCACTGCTGTGCTCTTTGTTTGCTACCCAGATCACAAATTTACCCATTCCTTGTTTGTTACAGATTGATTACTTCAACAACCAGGTCATTGTTGACCTGGTAGAGCAGCAGCACAAAGGGATCATCTCCATTCTGGATGATGCCTGCATGAATGTTGGAAAAGTTACAGATGAGATGTTCCTTGAGGCTCTTAACAACAAGCTAGGGAAGCATGCTCACTTCTCCAGCAGAAAGGTAACTCGTTCTCTGTACCCTCAAGCCTTCCCTTCCTGTGTGCTACCTTTTCTAGTTTGAAGGTGTAATGGAACAAGGAAAAATGGTTTAAAGGAAAAGCTACTTAAAGGGTGGCTGAGGCTGGAATCATGACATCGAGTATGAAATGCAATAACTGAGAGCTGCAGCAGCTCCAGACCATGGAGCTGGTCTGGGTTTAGGTCACCTCTTGCAGCCCCATTCCCGGCAGAGGGAGCTGCAGCATGTCCAATGTAAGATCAGTTTTACTCCAAGCATAAAAGCAGTGTGAGCTTGTGTCTTGACATATCATGATGTCATCTGTGGCCAATGGATGTGCAGCTTGAGCACACGTGGTGCTCTACCCAGGCTGCTCTAATACATAGTGACAGTGAAATTATTCACACTTCTGCGGGATCACTGAGGGGTTGGTGCTCAGCGCCATTGGCTGCACAACACGCTCATCTCCTCTTGCTGCTATGAGCATTCGGGCCCCCGGCCTTGCTTTAGCTTTGGTAGAATGTATAGATGAAAAGGCTTTATTTATTCCTGGCTTGGCAGCATACTGAAATCATGGTCACCAGCCCGATTAATCACAGAATCAAATAAAGACCTTTAGTTTATTGATGTCTCTTAGCTCAGAAACATTTGAAATGCATCGTTGGGAATGCTGATCCCCCCTTCTTCCTTCCACCCCAGCACAATGTTTTATGTAGGTCAGAAATACAAAATTAGCATGATTGTGTAAGATCTGTGCTAAAGGCTGCTCCAGGGAGGCTCAGTATAAACAATAGGTCTGGATGTGGCTTGTTTGGGTAGAAGCTGGGATAGGAATAGAATAACCACTGTTCCCTCCCAGCCATGGCTTTCCTGAAGTGCCCTTTAGCTGCAGCTCACCTGACATCTCACCTGCCACTGGCAAGTGGCGCCTTGCTCAGGGGTAGCTTAGGTTTTACCTGCTTAAGCAGGAGATAAGTTAGGCACAGTGTGTTGTGAATTCAACACAATGAAGCCTGGAGGGATGGAGTCCTAAATCCTTCACAGTGGGGTCGTGTGGGAAGTGGTCCAGCTTCTGGAGCTGTTTAGTCGACAGATGTAAGGTGGTGGAGAAAGGAGTTCAGTTTCTGATCTGTCCTTGGTGCCATGGCTGCAAAGGTGAAGTGGTTCCACCATGGAGAGGGCAGGAAGTCCTTTGATGCAGTGGGGGAAGAGGGCTGAATTTCATAGGGTATATGGGATGCTATAAACTGAAAATTCCTAATGAATCTGTTTGAGTCCTTCCCTTCAGCAATTCTTGTGCAGCATAGGAACCATTAAAAGAAAATATTGCCAGTTGCAGCGTTCCTCAGCAGGAGGTGGCATTGTCAGAAAACTGTTTGCACAGCCTGACACGGGAACAAGGAATACTGCTATAAATAATGGTGAGGGAGGGTATAATGTATCTTCCTGGCTTGCTAATTTCTAGTTCAGATCAATATAGCCTTGAAAAAATTGACCCATAAAACTCTGCATCATAATTATTTTTCCCCCTCTTGTGTCTTTGCAGATGTCCTTTACTGTATCTAAGGGATCTTCTTCCATCCCATCCAGAACTATTGTAGGAAACCTGAGCTTTCCAAGTCAACCTCTTCTAGCTTGAATTAAACTGAAGGACTTGATTTCATTTCATCATTTGCTTTTGTAGACTGTCTGTCTACTATGAAGCTCAGCATAGATCAAAGCTGTTCCTAAAGAGTTAAAGTGTGCGCTGATGTGTTATGGGAATAGCTCCCATCTTTCAGCCTGAGTTAATGCTTCGCTGCTCCCCTCTAGAGCATGTTGCACACTGGCTCCATGTGGATAAGCTTTGATGGGCTGCTGTGCCCTAAATAGTAGTGTCCTAGTTTATATCCTGTATGTCTGGTCTGCTGCTGCCTGCTTGGTTGTCCTGGTGAAAACCAAGCAAACCAGGAAAAATAGGGGCAAAATTCATGTTCCTAGAAGAGGGTTGTCCTTCTCTGACTTGGCTAATGCTGATCTAGATCTGTAGATGTGCAAACTGTTCTGATAGTACTTTTCAATATCACAGGTTCATTTTCTCAGCCTCTTTGAGTTCTGAGCTTTTCAATTGATCTTATACTTTTGAAGGATCAAGTGCAGTGGTAGACAGGCTGTGAATTGCTGAATCTTCAGGTTCTTGAAGGTTTCAATCTCAAGCTCATTGTGAAGGGCAGAGTATCAGAAGGTCTGTTCTAGTCCATCTGCTGTATCTTCCGAGGTAGTAGGCGATAGTGAATGCCAAAGTGAGAGGAGGATATCAGACAGACGTGATGATGATGTGTTATGCTCCCAGTCTCTAGTGACCTGCAGTCCAGGAGCCTCCTGAATCAGAGCTGGTGTCCTTAAAGGGTTTTGTTCTTTATTTTTGAATTGACAGAATTCCACAGCTTCACTGGTCACATGAAGAGCTCCTTTCTTCTCATTTTCCTTACTCTTCCCTTTTAGATTGCATCTTTTGCCTCCTAGTTCTTGAGCAGCAAAACATGGGGTGCTGCCTTAAAAAACATCATTACCATGTAATTTTCCATCATCTTGTGGCATTCCTTTCTTAACCTGAAGAGGTTTAGTTCTGTTGGCCTTTCCTTCTGTAGCAGTCAGTCAGTACTGTTGGTTGCTTTTGCCCTTCAGCAAGCCTCTTCCAGTTCTCCTGTGTCCTTTTTGAGATGGAGGGTAGTTAAGATACTTGTTGGATTAGGAATGGGACAGTTTTGGACCCATCATTTACTATAAATGTTGGCTTTTTTGTGTGTGTGTTACTGTATTTATGCTGCATTTCTGTCATTTTTTGATTGCTTCATTTCTTTGCTGAGGAGTGATGGTGTAATGGGAAAAAATATAAAGGTAGATCATAGAATCATAGACTGGTTTGGGTTAGGACCATCTAGTTCTGATCCTCTGCCATGGGCAGGGCCACCTCGTGCTAGACCATGTTGCCCAAGTCTGTGTCCAGCCTGGCCTTGAACATTGCCAGGGATGGAGCATTTACCACTATAGGCTTTTGCAACTTGATTCTGTACAAACAGACATTCTTTAATGCATCCATGAAAAAATCCTATAGAGCAGAGTTCTAACTGGATTTCACATCTACACTTGCATCTATAAAGTGGAATAGGTACAGTTCCCATTTCTATTTCCAATGCACATTGCTCTTCCATGAAAGGCCAGGGGTGATGTTTTAACGGATGTGAATTGATTTCAGCTTTGTGCCACTGACAAGACGCTGGAGTTCGACAGAGACTTTCGGATCAAGCACTACGCTGGAGATGTGATGTAAGGTTTCTTCCAAAAGAAAGTTGCACCTTCTATTTTTGTCTTGCAGCCAGCTTGGAAGTGGTACAACATTCTAATTTAGTGCTGCTGCTGGTAGAAGCAGAAGACCTGTCATACAGAATTACAGAGTGCAGCAGTTGCTTATCAATTCGATCTTCTGCTGGTTACTCGCTACACAGGATGGGATTTTGTACTTGAAGTGGAAACAAAAGAATGTGGGGAGAGGGGTGAGGGGGGAGAGCAGTGCTTCAAGAAAAAGGAGGAAAGGAAAGCCAGCACTGTTCATGCAAGAAAGCTGTACCGAGCTAATAAAATCGGGTCTAGACATTGGTGTGATTATATAAAGCTCTGGCTTCTGGAGGCAGAAGCTGTGAGTGTGACTCCAAGTTGTTCAGGTGCTGCTGGGTGCCTGGGTCATGGTGCTGCAGAGTTCAGGTCACTTTCTGAACCTCGCTGGGGGGTGTTCTGTGCTGGAGGTGGGAAGCCGGGCTGAGTGCTCATGCAGCAAATTAGTGGTAGGTTGGGAAACAGAGCTGGGCTCCTGATTAGCAGCTGCTCTGTCTGTAGGAGCGCAGGGATGCTGCTGCCACACTGATACAGCAGCTCAGAGACAGACTTTGCTTCTTTGCAATTAACTCTCTTTGCCTGTATTTTAGTTACTCAGTCACTGGATTTATTGACAAAAACAAGGACACTTTATTTCAAGACTTCAAGCGCCTCATGTACAACAGGTAGGAATCAAAATATTAATGAGGTGAATTCAAACCTGAGCTGTCAGAATCATTTTTTTAGAGAGTGGATGCTGGAAGAGACTGACGTTTGCACTGACGCTGCCTTTGCTGGGTGTGCAATGCATGTGAATAAATGCTCTGCTTTGGGATCTGAGCTTTGTAGAATTTGATTTTTCAGGATAAAATCCTTAGTCTGATGGGTTTGCTCTGATCTAACCTTTAATTGAACTGAATTTAAAGTGTGGGTTTGAAAACAACCCATTGTGCAATCAAGATAGCTGTGCAGAGGTTACCTGTGCTGCTTCATTTGTCATTAACCAGCTTTTTGGAGCACTTGCAAATGTATCATTGCTGAGCTCTCTTTAATCAATGCTAAAGATACTGAATAGTCAGCAACAGACATCATTGGCCGCAGCTAGAAGTCCCTGTTTTAGGAGAAGTTATAGGGGTGAGGGGAAAAACCAGGCAAATGGATTTGAATCCTTTTCATATGTGCAGTGACATGAAGAATTTAAACTATGCAGTCACTTGTTAGAAATACTCCTGAGGTCAAAGTTGCCTTTGGGGCAAATGAGAAATCCTCTCAGAATGTGTGTGGATGTACCCGTGTCCCAGAAAGCTGCTTTCCGTGGCGGCTGGCACTGACTGTGGTCTCGTGCTTTGTAACTGTGGCCTCTCTCAACCTTTCCAAGGGGCTCAGAGGCAGAAGTGAGCATAAAGTAACCTGCAGCTGCGTGGACAGCACTGCTTTACTTCCCTTACGACCTGGTGCAACTGTGAACTCAGTTGACAGCTATGTTTACTCGGGGTCCTCCCTTGAACACTTTCACTGTTTGTGTTTTCAAGGCTTCACATTAACCAAAACCTGCAAAATATTTGCTGTCCTGAGGGTTCATCAAATGCAGCCTCTGTTTTCTGTTAAGTCCCTGGTAAAAGGCTGCTCCCAAAGATGACTTGCAGCATATTACAGTATGTGATAGATTGGCTATTAGACAGCTGTAGCTGCTTTCAGCTTTTGTCTCTTGCAGAGCTCTTGCCATCCATCATGGCCATTCTGCCTCACCTTCAGCCCTTCAAGAAAATACAGGCTAAAATGTATAAATTATTTTATATAGCAAGAATGGTGCAGAAATACAGCTTGAAATCAGATAGCACATTCCAAGGGAGGACGCTGTGGGCTATGGTCTTACTCTTTACTATTTTGATTAAATTCTTTATGTTTGTGTCAGAAAGGCTGACTCTGCTTTTGATAGATCACTTCTGCAGGATTTTCACTATCCCATTACTACACATCTTTATCTGAAGAGGAGAATGCGCTTGTCATTTTTCAAGTGGATTCAGCTTGAGCCATATATTGCTCAAGAGCAAGAGATATTTTGCCCAGGAATGTCATTCTGCTTTGGCTGATATGTTTTGAGCTGAAAACACCAGTAGATCTGGGCAAAAGCAAGCTGTTGAATTCTGAATTTAGTGCTGTTAGACTGTACAATTAAAGAGACTTCCTTCCAGCTCTAACCCCGTGTTGAAGATGATGTGGCCTGAAGGTAAACTGAGCATCACTGAGGTAACCAAGAGACCTCTGACAGCTGCTACTCTTTTTAAGAACTCCATGATTGCACTAGTGGACAACCTGGCATCGAAGGTAAATATTTCTGTTGCAGAATCAACTCCAGCTTCTGATTTGTGGAGAAACTGGGTGACCTTGCTGCATTCCTTGCATCTTGGTGGTGTTGTGGAAGGGATGTGTGGTCCATGAGACATGAACAGTGAGCCCAGACGAGTGGGATAGGTTAACATTCAGAATAATTAAGCGGTAAAGGGCAAAGTGTTCTGACTATCTTCTCAGGAGTTGTGGTAGCAAAGATGTTTATGGCCAGCCTTTGGAGAGCTGGAATGAAGGGGGTGAAGTTTGCACTTTGGAGTCTGCTGTTTAAAAGTTTCCATGGCTAATGCTCCTTGCAGAACAGTGTTTGTGGGTCCTGAAGTTTGCAAACTAGCTTACGTGTTTCAGCTGTAGCCATTTTTAGTGGAGATCTTGCTGTTCTAGATCTTAAAAACTTCCCAAATTTGGTGAGACCTGTCCTGAAGTCAAGCTTAAAGGGTCTAAATATTGGGGTGTCCTAGAAAAGAGAAGTTGCTTAGATAAGGGTCCTGACCACAACCATTGTGCACTTCAAATGATAAAACAGTGCAGAGAGATAATGCTTCTGCTTGGCAATTCTGTCTCCAGGATTGCTTTGAGGTGACTCTTGGGACAGTTAATACTATGTGCATGTTATTAGCAAGCTAATAACCGGGTATTGAAGCCGTGCTCTGCTAGACACTGGTTATGCACAAATAACTGGGATGCTCTGCCTCTGAGTCACTGCCAGTTTGGATACTTGTCCCAGGTTCTGCTGGGGGCTGGGCAGCGGGTGACAGTCGCTGTTCCTGGGCTGGTGAAAACACTCTCCTTTGGGGACATCACTCACTGCAGTTACCAGTACTGAGATTCTTCCCTTGGAGCATGTTGCTCATCCTTCCTCTGCTTAGCCTGGGACCAGAGCTGCACTTCTGGGAATCCACAGTAACAACACCTAGTGTCTGACTGTGGCTTGGACCCTGCAGGTCTGTTTGTGGGAAGCCTGCAGTAAGAGCTGATGAAAACGGCTCTCTGCAAACCACATTGCACAAGTGGTGTGAGCTGCTGTGACCTGTGGGTCCAGAGGGAGACGTAACACCTCGTGTTTTCCTCAGCTGTTTCTCAGAAAACAACGTGAGGATAGGCCTGAATTTCATTGCATTTCAAGCTGATGGTTTCATAAAACCATGAAATGGGTTGGGTTGGAAGGTACTTTGAGTGGCTTCTCTTTTAAATACTGACCCGGGAAGCCGTTTGCCTGGCATGGCTGTGAATGATGAGCTTCTCCAGGAACATTCTCTCAGGCTACGTATCTTACACCTCCCCTTTCCTTCTCTGTAACCCCCTTTGTTTGACTCCTCTTCCTTCCATATCTCTCTTCCTATTCAGCTTGACAGGCTTCATCTCTAGAAAGTTATAATGTCAGCACTGTGACTGAACATATCCAACACAGATTTGTCAGTCATGTGTCCTATCCCTGCTCTCATCTAAAGAGCTGTAAACTATGGAGAAGACACCTCTGGAGGAGGACTTTGTTTAGAGAGCAATGGCTTGAAACTGCTTCATTTTCTTTTTAATACTCAAGCATCTAAAAATCGCTCAGCTGGATTTAAAAACCAAAGAAACCACCAAAACCTGCGGTGCCATCAGACATCCAACTGGCTTTCAGAGCTGGGGCCTTTGTGTCTCTGCATTTCAGTTCTTCCATCTATAAAATGCTGCTCCCGGGCTTGACAGCCTCATGGTGCAATAATGGGAGCTGCATAATTATCCCCCTGAAGAGCTGAGGCTGGTGGGATTGTAAGCATGGAATAATCTGCTTTAGAATTTACCCTGGTAGCTGTCGTTGCTGAGAGGCTTTAATTACACTGTAATTGCTCTGATAGATGATCTCCTGTCTGTGCAGGAACTTCCTATTTCTGTTTTCCGAAATGAAAGCAGCATCTTGACTTCTGCCTTTGATATCAGAGGCAGACGCAGGACTCCTCTGTGCTGAGCTGGAAGTCACAGATCTTTTGCATTGAAGTTTGTGGTGGTTTTGAATGGCAAAGACATGAGTAACAACGTGAGCAGGCAGCTTTGCAGTGGTGGAGGGAGTTTGTGTTAGCAGGAATGAAGAGCTGGGAAGCAGAGGCTGTAATGTCAGTGATGAACAGGGGATGCCATTTCCCTTTGAGGCAGAGAGGTGGGATGCACTTTCTTGACTTCATGCTCCTAATGATTTCTTTAATTTGGTTCATCTGTTCTCAAGATCATAGAATAATCAAATGGTTTGTGTTGGAACGGACCTTAAAGCTCCTCCAGCTCCAACCCCTGCCACGGGCAGGGACACCTTCCACTGGAGCAGCTTGCTCCAAGCTCCATCCAACCTGACCTTGAACACTGCCAGGAATGGGGCAGCCATCTAAGGTGTTGCAGTTGTGCAGACTGAATGTGGATTATTTGTGATATCCTTCTCCTCAAGGGATTTATTTTCATCTTAGAATCAGATGCAACACAGTGGTACTGTGGGCAGATCTGGCATGGTCTGGCATCATTCTGATGTTACCCTGTTGCTAACACTGGGATAGATTTGTCCTTAAGGGTGACTAATGTGTAGGTGAATATTAGCTAGAGGGAATGGGCAGAACTGCAGACCATTCACCTCCACAACTGCAGCCTCCTTCACAGCTTCTAAGCTGAGTTGTAATTCAGGGAGTTCTCTGTATATTCTGCATTTTCCTTAAATAGCTTATTCCCCATCACATAAGAGACTAGTTCTAGCAGATGAACAACCTGGCCTTCACTTTTTGCCATACAACTGAGAGATTAAAATACAGAGCTTATGAATTGCAGGCATCGGGTCCAGCAAACTCCTACTCTTCATCAGTTATAGCTGCCATGGCCACATCAAAACCACTTCAACGCTGATGTGAAGTTCTGAAAGGGCTGCTTCTGCCTTCATAGCTTGACACCCGGTGTCTGAGAGCATGAAGAGCAGCGATGACAGCGTGTTCCCATGGCACAGCCCAGCTCTGCAGCTGAAAGGAAAATCATCACCCACACAGATGGCACGTTCTGAGAGCTGGTAGGAGACTGTCAAATGAATAAAGACCCATGTAAACCTTCTTACCTTCAGAGCAGAGAGAATTCTCAGGAGGAAGACAAAAAAGTTAATATGTAATCTCTTAAAACCCTTTTAATTGAACCAGCATGTTATTTTTCACCATTTTTTCCTTTCCATTCTGCCTGTGAGGTAGAAAACCTCACACGAACCAGAGCTGACATTGCTGCCTGTGCCCTGGGGAAGCCTTGTCCTCAGTGCTCCTTCCTTTCCTGAGCCCACCACTCTCTGAGGATCTGAAAGGCAGAGCAGGATGAAGAGAGCACTGACACACTGCCTGCAGGCTCAGCTGGTTCTCTGGGAGCAGGGCAGTTTTTCTGCACTGCATGCAGCTTTGCCTCAGTCTCCCTATAAGGAAAGGAGCCAGACAAGACCATGACAGAGCTACTCCTGATGCACTTTGTGGGAAGAGATGAAGTCACTAGGGGAGAAGAGATGTAATGTGAGAACATACATTGTCCACACGTACTTCCATTTGCCCACACACTTCCCATACCTACTTACACACTCCTAGGTTGCAAGACAGGGATGCTGCGAGCACTTGAAGGGGTGGTTGGCTTAGATTTTACTCACTCTCCTTGGTGCCATATATTCCTGTTCCAAGGACAGCCCTCCAGGAGAAAAGCACAGCCTGATGATACTGATTGCATACTTAAAGCAGGGAAATGTTCCAGTCCAGTATCTTCCCCAGAAGATCCAGTGGCTCAATATCAGTTTCTAGGGTATGAGTTTGCTTTTCCAAGCCCTCCATATCTTAGCCTGTTCCTTACCCATATTCAGCCTATTCACACTGCTTAGTGAGCAGAGCTCTGTGTGCCTGTTGTTAGTGCTGGTCACCAGGACTAGCCAGGAGAGTCAAGGATGGTCCTGTTTCGTCAATACTGCTGAAGGCGAAATAGCAATTTGGGGCCATTCATATTATCCTGAGATTAAGTAAGTGACCTAAAATAATAGAAAATAGGGCTAAATCATAGACAAATCATAGAAAATAGGGCTGAAAGGGACTTTGGGAATGCACCTAATTCACATCCCATTTGACGACACCTCTGCCACTTATCTTCTCTTTGCAGGAGGCTGTTCCTCTCTAGTGCAGGAGGTTCTCTGCCTTTCCACAGGAATCTCACTCCCATTCCTTCTTTACCCAATGCATCAGTTGAATTTTTATACTGTAGGAAAAGCTTCTTTGTCTTAAACCTGAATGTTTGCTTTTCTTCATATCTACCCTTCAAACACATCACATCTAACACCAGGATGCTTCTGTGGCTTCTCAGGCCTTCAAGACTCAAACTGTATTTCCTCTGAGTCACATTTTCTGGGGTGTTGATCTTGCCTGTTCTTCCCCCAACTGACTCACCACCGTTCGCACTCCACTGGAGCTTCAGTGCCCCAAACCAAAGGTGATGTGCACACGCGTAGAAACTTGCTGGGTTTTTTGTCTTCCAGTTTCCCTCTTCCTGTGCCCCTTCTTTAGAAAAATATGAACTTGGCTCACGCTGAGCTAGAGCTTGAAGGTCTCTCTTTAGCATGAGTGTAAATCAGGTTTTCAATCTTTTATTATAGAACTATTTCTGCTTAAATGTGAGCTTTACGTTTGTCCTCACCAAATTAAGCTTTTTTCCCTTTCTTTTTCCCAAACCCCTCCTCCCATTTGTTAATGCTGTGGGTTCTTGCACTCTCAAGCTGTGTATTGTCTCCAGATTTGGCACCCACACTGTTCTGCTTCATTGGAATCACTGTTGAAACCATCAGGCAGTCCTGGACCAGAAGAGGCACTGGAGAACCCAGGGGTTTCCCTTTTGAGAAGGAGCCTCTCTTTGCTCAGAGTACTGTTACAGATGGTTTCACAACCACACTTCATCTGGTCCAGGGGAAAATTGCTGATATTTCATTCTCAATCGTGGCATAAAGCCACCAGTCCCTGTCCAATGTTCTTTGCTGCCTACAAGTCCTAGAGTTGCAGAAAGAGGAACTCACATGCTGATGGATTGTGCTTGTCCTGTGGAAGGTGTGGTCTGGAAGTAAGATGGGTTTTGCTCCGTACATGGTAGTGGTCAGAGAATTCCACCATTCAAGCCTGTTGGTACAGGCTGTAGAAGATTTCACTCAGCATAGTTTAAAAATTAAGGAGTAATCCATGCTGCTTTTAGATGTTGATACTGGGAAAGCCATATCTGACAATCAGGACAATGAATTACATTGGGCTTTCTGTCTTGTCTGAAGCTCCTTCTTGTTATCATTTGTCTACAGAGGAGAAGGATGTGGAACTGGTTCTGATACGTAGCCAAGGTCAATCAAACTCAAAAGTGTAACACGTGCAACAGATGCATTGCAGTGTGTGAAGGGGAGGAACATTTTATGTGCCACTCATGTCATTTCTGTTCTAACCTTGTAATTCCTGTTAAGTGACCAAACGTCCCTCAGATGCCGGGTGCACTGACACCTCAGTGTCTCCATGAGCAGCAGCTGTGCCTGCAGACACTCGTCTCTTTCTGACTGAACCTGCTTTGATTTGCCCCTCAGGAGCCCTATTACGTCCGTTGCATCAAGCCCAACGACAAGAAGTCACCGCAGCTGTTTGACGAGGAGCGGTGCAGGCACCAGGTTGAGTACCTCGGCCTCCTGGAGAACGTGCGGGTGCGGCGTGCCGGCTTCGCCTACCGCCAGACCTACGAGAAGTTTCTGCACAGGTAGGAGGGGTGACTCCATCCAGCTCTCGGTAGGACTCAAGCTCAGGTGTTGGAATGAGGTGTGGGATTTGGCTGTCTCCCCTCGAGTGAAAAGTAAGTTTTGAGTGCTCTGGGCTCTCAAGTTGTGTGTTTGAGTGTGATAACATGGGTCTAACAGGGACTCTGCTCTCCTTTTGTGGCAGCAGATGCGTGTAGAGGCATGCAGAGGCTCCACTTCTGCTAAAATCCAGTTGCTGTATTACTCTCTGCAGCAGGAAAGTGTACTGAAGTTCTTCCCCAGAGCATAACCCTCAAACCAGAACTAATTAACTTCTGTTTTCTCTCTGAACATTGTCTAATTGTTGCAGAGAGACAGACACTATGTGTCTTGGGAGGTGCTTGATGATGCACAGTGACACGTGCGCAGCAGAAAACCTCTGGACTTCAGAACTCAAATCCTGAAGAGGGATAGCAACATGACCCCATTAAAACGTGGTTTTAATACTTCTTGCCCTCTTAATTCCTACTGGACTTGTGACAAATGTTTTAGATTGAAATTTGTCTTGTGGCGTCAGTGAATTAGCCTGGGTAGTGAGAATTCCACCTTGTGCTGATGAAATAGTGAATTGAGTTTTCACTTCTGTTGTGGAATCAAGGTGAGAAAAAGGCTGTGAGTGTAGAAAAACATTAAACTCTTTGAGCGGGTGGGAGGTCATGCATTAGAAACGAAGTGCTGCTGAAAGATCTTTTGCTGTTCACAGTGGAGATTTGCCTGGATATTTCGTGATATCTGAAGTGGAACGAAAGGGTCTGGCTCAGTAAATACAGCCTGCAGGGCTGTGTATCAGCTTTCTTCAACATCATGCAGTGGTTAGAGCATGCTTTCACCCTCACATGTGGAATTTATTACAACTTACTCTTCAGATTTGTGTAATTACTATTAATATAAACAGCTGCTTTGTTTTTAATGAAGGTTTGATGAGCTCCTGTAAGCTGAAGACCAGAAGTCATGTTTACAGCCTGTAAACCAGATTAGCCCATGGCAACTGGTTCAGATTTCAGGCTATTGTAGCATTTGTTCTACTCACCCTGCAGTGGGATTGATAATCTCCAGTGTGAGGGATCACACACTGTTTTTTGTATTTGCATATCATGGTATTGCCTTTTCTAAGTTAAAAACCAATAAATAACAATCTCTTGGCCTGGATATTGGGTTTATTTTTACCAGAATTCTTTGTTCCTTGTCTTTGGATGAGAAACCCTCTTACAGAGGCTGAGGGAGATGATTTGTGGGACAAGCTGTACAGTTTTGAGTCGTTTGTGAACTGGGATCACAAGGGATCTCTGTTCCTTTATATTTAACATGCTCACTGGGAGACTGGGAACGTGGAGGAGGCTCCAGGCCCTTCAGCTCTGGACTCCTGCACTGCATCTGTGGCACATCTTAAGAGAGATCCACAGTCACTCAGTGAGAGGTGATTGTGGGACATAACTTTTGTCACCTCTTTGCTTACATTGGCAAAAGTACTATGAAAGTTCAGTCCCACAAATGTGTTTAACTCCCTTACAGGCCCCTGAAGCTTTCAGATTGTCTGAGCCCAAAGCAGGTACCTGTGCTTTGTTTTGCTGATTCCTCTGAGAGGAGACAGGGAGATACATATCAGGATATATAGAGACAAAAGATACATATATATATATATATAGGTGCATGTATGTATTTTTATATATATATGTATGTAGCTGTGTATATGAAATCACACTAAGAATAACATTCTTTTCTGTGAGAAGGGTTTGTTGCTATTTAGCCCTACAATACTGTAAGGTAGCAGATATATCTATCAGTAGGAAATGAAGCTAAGCCCAGTTAAGACCATACTAAATGTCCTTTTCAAATATCATTTGAGCTCTGTGTGCACCACTCTGCCCTGGCCAGTTTGTAGAAAGCAGAGCCCACATATATTTTTGTTAGATCAGGAGATGTGTTCACTTGGTAACTACATCTTCCAATTGGGTGGAATGCACATCAGGGCCATGTGTCTTAAATAGATGTGCTGCATTCTTTTTATATATGTATATATATATATAATACATAGCTTACTATCAAAAAGAAGCTGATTGGGTTTCAGGAAGGGGTCTGTGTGTGGGGCAGGGGGAAGGACGGCGCCTGTGAGGCATCTGCAGCCATGGCCACAAGCGAGCGTAATCCAACACGGTCACGGCACTCACATGCCTCTGTCCAGGCTGTGTTGAACATAGCACGTAAAAGACACCAGCTAGCTGTGACCTGTGAAGGAGAAAGAGAATTTCCTATCTCTTTTGGGCAGGTTGTCAGGTCTCTAACATCTTCCCCATCTTTTTCAGGCCCCTGTGGGCTTGTGCTGCTGCTCTGCTTGTCTTTTTTTCCCCAGTGTAACTGTCTTAAGGTGGAGGATTTTCCCAGTGAATTAATTATTGCAGGATCATCATTCCGGATGAGAATAGGAAAGAGAAACAAGTGGAAAACATTTATGCCCTGTGTGTGCCTGTATTTGAGAGAAGGAATGCTTCTGCTAACTAAGTATAAATGCAAAATCCTCTTTTGTGAGTCTGAAGATGTTTTTTAAGTACTCGTGTTCTAGTAACCAGTAAGATCCCTTGTCTGCATGGTGTAACTCTAACACTGATGGTGTTCCCTGCATAGGCACCTCCTTTGTCCCCACCCCCTTCAACAGCTTATTCCAGAAGGCTAATTTGATGAATGAAAGCAGCAGGGTGATGTTATTTCCATTCAGGCTGATTTTAGTCCATTTAGTAACTCCTTGCAGTGCACCCTCTCCCCAGTAAAATGGTTTATTTCTGCATCCATTTAATAGAAGCTGAAAATTCTGCTTGTCTGAAACATTGAGATTGATGTTTGGCTTGGATTGTGGGCTTTTAAATAGAGGAGTGCTTCAGATTGCTGCATGCTTATTTTATTTAGAACAGGAATGTGGGTACTATTGCAGTGAAAATGTCTATTACAGTTTTTATTATGTCCATAAATCTTACGTAGAAAATTCATTGTTGCTTTGTGCCAATGTGTGTTCACCTGATCAGCACTTTGCAGGGCTGGTAAATCGTACAGAGCTGAGTGGGATCTAGTTACTCTCATGCTTGATTTGTAGTTGTCTTAGTTCCAGTCTGCATTCCCTCTCCCAGTGTCAAAAGGAGCTTGGAGAGTAAGGATGGGACATCACAATTACAGGCAGTTGTGGTGTTCACAACTGTGGCAGTCAACTATCTGCTACCTTGGTAAATAACAGATGTTGTTAGAAATGTGGTGAACCAGAGAAAGATGTTAGAAATGTGAAATACCAAAGTGATGAGCAAGAGAAATTCTTTGCAGGGTTGTTAAATGTAGGCTTTCAGACAAGGCAGTTGATTGCAGCTGGCTGCTCCTGCACAGTAGGAGCACACCAAAGCTGCTCTTCTCACCAAAAATGAATAACATTGAAATGGAATGCTGAGAGTGTGAATAAAGGAGCTGCCAAACCTGCAGGAAGGCAGTGGTGAGGTTTGTCATGTTGCATCAGTTTGGTGTTGATAAAGTGAACTCTTCACAAAATCGTGCCTCTTGTATTCATTTTCCTTGGATTTTGAGGATCACAACTTCCTGCAGAGGATGTCTTGAGGTTCTTCTATCTATAATCAGTTTTATTAGGATTTAGATCATAATTATTTCTAAAACCTGTTGAAGGTTGGCCTTGAGAACCTGGATGACAGGTTTACATTTGTAAATCATACTTTGTAATTCCAGGTACAAGATGATCTCAGAATTCACTTGGCCAAACCATGACCTCCCTTCGGACACAGATGCTGTGAAGAAGCTCATAGAGTGCCATGGATTTCAGCACGATGTGGCTTATGGCAAGACCAAGATCTTCATCCGCACGCCTCGAACTCTGTTCACCTTGGAGGAACTGCATGCCAAGATGCTTGTGAGGATTGTCCTCTTCCTACAGAAGGTAAAGCTTCGTTTACTGCATTGAAAACCTCAGTTCAAGTTCCTTAAACTGCCTGTCTCTGGATGTGGTGTGATGTCCTGGGCCGTAGGGCCTATCAGTTTGTCATTTACTGTTTAAAAAACTTGCTCTTTACTGAGTGAAAGCAGCTCCTGGAAACTTGCAGGAGCTTCTATGGGTGAATATGTAAGAGGGAGGCACAACGGATGTTGAGTCAGGCTTAAAAGCTGTGTAAAAGCTAAGTACTGGATCTGTAGCTGATGGCAAGCATCAGTTCTAACGGTAAAAGTTTTCGGGGTGCAGGGAAAGGAATGAACGGGGAAGACAGAGTGAGAAAAGAGACAGGGAAAACTTGCCCCAGAGGCCATCAAGGAAGAGAAAGGACAGGATTCCCAGATGAGCATCCTCGCTGGTGTCCTTCCTGGTGCAGCAGTGGTCTCCCTTGTCATACTATTGCATTCATAATTACTGAGGTTTTATCAGGGCCTGTGTGAAATCCCTGTTGTTGTTTCTTATGACACAGTTAGTGCTGACAGGAGTATACAAACACTGGGGCCAGATGCTCGTGCATCTGGCTTTATTACGCTTGGAGCATCCATATTATGGAGTCCCCTAATATAAACCAAAAAATACAGCTGAGGGATACAGAAAGAAGGGATGGTTTGCAGACTACTGGCAATCATATCCTGTAAGAACCTATAACGTGCAGTATGGAGGTTGCAGGTGTGAGTTGAGGAGTTACAGCACAGAAACAAGCGAAGACACTGCTGCACAGGCTCTGGGAAAGCTGCCTCAGCAGCTTGGGTGAAAGGGTGACAGAAAATAGAAGTTCCTTAGCATTACAAAGGGTAAGACACCTCAGGCAATGCACATCAGGACCTGTGTGATTGTCTTTCCCCTCTGACCATGGGATTTGAGCTCAAGATGTTCCTGGTTTTACCCTTAAGCAGTTTTACGTTCTGTGACCTCAGGGCAAACACATTGTGAGGCTGCTTAGAAGGGACTGTTCTGAGCCACGGGAGTTTGTTGTGACTTGGCCAGCTCTGAAATCATGGAGGTGCTTTTTGGGGCCACAACAAATAGAAGCTGGTTTTTGTAACCTCAAAACCAGCATACACCAGAGGGATAGAAGTACAAGAGCTGCTTTTAGTACTTGCTGAAACTGCATTCTCTATGAGTGTGATCTGTTTGGTAAAGAGCAACAGCTTCTGACTTTCAGAGCCACGGAAATGGTGGAACTGACTCTGTCATTAGCAGGGACTGTTGGCTAGTGCAAGATTTTTAGAAACCTGTTTCTTAAAATGGCTTTTTTCTTTGTCAATCTTGGAACTCAGGAAACAAGAAGACTTCTGAAACCCTTTTTGCCCACCAGAAATAGAAACTGCTGACAGATGGGTATAAAAAGTTCACAGAGAAAAAGTGTGCTCTAAATCTGTGCAGTTAGTGTAAACTTACACAAACTCCCTAAACCTGAATCGCTTTTGGTGAAGAGACCCTGAAGGAGAATTTGCCTGCTACAAGCTTTAATAGTTTTGTGAAACACATTTCTTGTGTTTACCAGGTATTTGGTCTGATTCCTTTTCATGGAATCCCAGACTGGTTTGAGTCGGAAGGGACCTTAAATCTCCTTCAGCTTCAACT
The DNA here is from genome assembly GCF_963264785.1 of Psittacula echo. Taxonomy (NCBI): domain Eukaryota; kingdom Metazoa; phylum Chordata; class Aves; order Psittaciformes; family Psittacidae; genus Psittacula; species Psittacula echo. The sequence goes on from NC_137748.1 coordinate 3,038,956, forward strand.
CCCTGCCACGGGCAGGGACCCCTTCCACTGGAGCAGCTTGCTCCAAGCCCCTGTGTCCAACCTGGCCTTGAACACTGCCAGGGATGGGGCAGCCACAGCTCCTCTCAGCACCCTGTGCCAGCGCCTCAGCACCCTCACAGGGAAGAGCTTCTGCCTAAGAGCTCAGCTCAGTCTCCCCTCTGGCAGGTTAAAGCCATTCCCCTTGGCCTGTCCCTACAGACCCTTACCCAAAGCCCCTCTCCAGGTTTCTTGTAGCCCCTTTAGGTACTGGAAGACTGAATTCCAGGTCTCTTCCCTGGAAATGGCAGCATGCTTCTCCAAAAGCTTATTCTGTCTTATTATTTTGGAGTGCAATGGGTCTGCTCTGTGGGACCCCTCTCAAACACCTCTGGTAGGTTCTTCTGGACTGTTAGCTGCAGTTCCACTACACTCTGGTTTCTCAGGAGGAGTTCCCCGTCTGCAGCCACTTTTCTAAGCAGGTTGGTCTCATTTGCCTCATTCAGCAAGGTCACTGGGTTATGCCATTAATCTGGAGTCTCTCTTTCTTCCAGTGCTGGTATGAGCAAGCTAATGAATTCCTGCTTGAATAAAGCTGCGGGGGGGACACCTTGCTCCCAGGTGACCCTGGTTTTCATATTAAATGCCTGAGGAATTGAGAGGTGACCTTTGCTGCAAGTGAAAGGTGCAGTTACTGAAGAATGATTTGAAAGGCCCAGCCTGGCTGTGCTGTAAAACGGATGATGGCTCGCTGCAAGGTGAGCACTGAGCTCCTCCTTCAGCTAAAAGCCACCAAACAGTATAAGGCACGATGTCACAGCAACACGCCAGTTTCTGTGAGTCTGCTGGCCTCTTCTTTAGATGGCAGCTTCAGAATTGTGTGGTCTGGGCTGTGATCTGGGCTCAGCAACCTTGGAGGAGAGCAGGGCTGAAGATTTTTGCCTGTATAAGTACCTGGGTAGGGATTACGGATCAGCTCTGGCTCTGTGAGGGACTTTGCTATAGTGGTTTTGTGTGACATCGGACATGCTGGGGTCTAGATAGAATAACTACAGTGCTTTTGGGGTTTCTCTTGTTCCACAATCAACAAAAGTGACAAAAGTTAAATTGCTGGTGCCTGTTGTCCTGTTGCTTCCACACCTCCTTGCTTTGTGTTCTCCTCTCCCTGGAGTGGAGAGACTAATAAAACTCTGCTTGGAGGCATCTTTCTCTTCTGCCAAAACTATTGAAACAGGACAGGTAGCACCATCTTTTTGTCCTCTGGGAGATTCTAATTTGCCTGATTAAAGATCTGTGGGGAAAAGGCAAATGCTCAAGATACTGAGGACTTTGAAGAAAGCGAAGTGTCCAGAGCTCCTTTTCTGGAGCTGAAGCCCGCTGTGGTTCACTTGCGTCTCTGTTCATACTGAACAATCTTCAGCGAGGCTCTGCGGTCTTTGCAGAGTGATGGAGAGGAGCTCTTCAGAGTCCTGGAGCTTGCAACTAAAGCCAAGAAACACTCATGAATGAGGAAATGCTCACCACATAGCTCATCAACCAAGGAGCGGGCATTGGGTTATGGCCATAAGTATGTAGTTAGAGACCTTGTGCCGTGTTAAATCTGGAAAATGCTTCCATTTTCTTTCCACTTTCTGTGGTCTTCCGGATTTACTGTTAGATCTCGTTCTCAGCAGTGTCAGGTCACTCCTGCGCTCGTGCACCCGCCACGTTCTGCTGCCAGTAGATGGGGCAGTTGAAGACTGGCAGTGCTGCAAAAGGAACAATCAACACAATGCAAAATCAATTCAGGGTAAGGATGTGAAGAGGCCTTCTCTGTGCTCTGCAAACCTCCGGGCAGTTTTGCCTGTATCTTCATTTCTGTTCACTACCTGCTTTCAATTTTTCATTGAAAACATACATGGAAATTTAATTCATGCTCCTTTTCCCTTTAGTTTTGCTTATAGCAACAGAGGCTGAGTGAGGCAAACTGTGATTCCATCGCAAAGGAAAGGGTTTAAACTGGTCTTCTAAGAAAAATAATTGAGCTTTCTGTTGCATTTGAATTTAGGAAAAGAAAAAGACAACTGGAGATAAAATGTGTTGTTACAATAGGCACTTGTGTGATAAAAACTGAGGGAAGATGTAAGGCGTAGCCTTCGAAGCAGCTGATCGCAGGCTGGGCTCCAGGAACGTTTGTCTGCACAGGAATGATTTTAAATGGAAGAAGAATCTGCATTTAGTGGTTCTGTTTCTTGGTAGCTTTAAATGTCTACATTTCTTTAAACGTCTTCGTTTCTAATTACATATATTAAGGGCTTTATTGCTGTCATACGAATCACAAGCCTTTCAAAGAGAGATTCAGTAATTATCTGAAGAGCTTCATCATGTGAGTAACCCTTAACCCTTAACATGATGCTGGTTCCTTTGTTTAATGATGATAAGAGCTGGCTGCTTATGAGTTTGGTTAAATTGAATTAAAACTGACTTCCAGGGGAAGGAGATAATTTTACTTTCCTTTGTTCCACATCTCCTAAATGGCTCCTCCTTTAGATTTATCTTCAATACTCCTTTTTCTTCTGTGATCAAATGTTAGTGGGATTCCAGGCTGTCATTTTAGTTCAGACCAAACCCAGTCAGTAAGCAGATGTGATTTAACTGTGGCAACTTGCTGGCTCCAGGAGAATTTACCAAGTGAGAGCTGTGTCCAGTATTAGCAAACCCATATGGCAGTGGAGACTGCACTGCTGGAGTCAAATCGAGTGGTCATTTTAGGAGCACCAGCTGAGAACATCTCTGCATTTTGTGTTCTGCATTTGAGTTTATTTACTATACTTATGGTCTTGCCATCTCTATGATCTCCTTCATGAATGCAAATGGAGCAGCTCTAATGTTAATGATGAAAATAAAATCAAATAAAGCTGCCATAAACCTCCTTTGCTTTTTTCTGCCCTTGGAAACGTTCCCACAGATTCATTAGCTTTGCAGAGCAGTGCTTTGTTCAAGGAAAAGAGCTCAGCCAGCACGTGCAGAATGCAAAGATGATGTATCTTGTCAATATAATTTAGTGCACTATTTCAGTGTAATTTTATCAGAGCACTACAGCTGCGGATGGTAATCGCTTCACTAAATCTCTGCTGCCTAATGCAGAGGAAGCAGCACTTGTCTCTGCCCTGCAGCCCAGTACCTCCTTGCCAGAGCTCCCAGAAGCCCTCCCAGCCCTGGGGGTCCATGCGGTGCAGCCAGAGAGAGCCACACAGCATGGCTGTCCCACCGTGGCCGAGTGGTATCTCCATCCCATCCCCATGCAGGGTCTGCAGCAGCTTCGATCCCAAGAGCTGTCACTCGCAGCTGCGATTTCCATGGCAACGTTCTCCAGCCCCAGCAGGGAAGAGCAGAGAGAGCACCGTGGCTGACTTGTCATCATGTAATGTTTCTCCTCAGCCCCATGAGTCCTTGAAGCACAGTGTGGGGAGAAGCACTAACCACAAAGGAGAAGCTTTTGCTCTGACAAAGAAGGCGTTTCCATGTCAAATTATGGATGGGTAGTAGCAATCTGATGTGGGTTTTGTTCAGTGACCCAAATAAAAGGTGATGCAATGTGTTTGCCACCCGGACTCGGGCATTGACCATCCTGAGGGAACTGTGAAGTTCTGAATGTAAGTGGAAATAGGTATATAATTCCATGTGGATTTGTAGTGTGAACTGAGGCTGTGATCTTGAGAGGCTTTGGCAGGGAGAAGTTGCTCCTTCCAGGGGAGCAGTGGGTGTTGTGAAGGACCAAGTAAAATGGAGAACTGAATGCATCCCCTGTGTTGACAGTGCCAGTTGCTTTATGGCCAAGCTGATCTCTCAGCAAACTGATGGACTGCTTCTCCCATGCTGCTTGCCTCCCCTCATGCAGGGCTTCATGAACGTCTGCCCCATCCCCTCCGAAGTCTTTTCTTCCCACAGAGATGAAGTGTCCTAGCTTACTTAACTGCTCCATGTTTGGAGTTTGGTTTTTGCTTCTCATTGTCCTTGTGGTCTTTACGAGCAGTAAACACTGAAGATGGTGATATGACCTGTATTTGATATCTTCAGCATGAAAAACTGTACCTGGAGTTTTCAGGGGATGAGAGAAGGTTCCTGCCTTCTAATAGCAGCAGTGTTGTTCTGGTCATTGCAACATTTACTTCCCTAATACAGGAGCTTTGGTAGTTCTCTCCATCTGTTCATCTAAAGCTACCTCCTTTCTCCCAGCATCTTCGTTCCCTGTTCATTGCCAGACGCAAGATACTCTGTAGAGTGCCACCACGATGGAGCCATGGGGTGAGTGCCCTTTGTCAGGACAGTAGGGCACTGCCAACAGGGCATTGCTAGAGTCACCAAATGGACCTGGAAACTCACATGAGTAGGGTGGTGAAGGGTTTTCTGGAGGCTTTCAGGCTGAGCTGCAGCAGCAGCAGCTCAGGTTTGGCCTGGCAGGAGGCTGGGAGCAGCAGCACATTGGCTGCAGCCGCTGTGGAGCAGCAGAAGGTGCTGCAGGAGAAAGCCCAGTGGCTCTGCAGCAGCACGGCGGGAGTGTGCACGGGGCTCACATGTGCCGCTTGCTCACAACACCGTCCTTTGTGTGTTATTGGACACGTCCTGTCAGTACAATCTAATTAATCTCCGAGTGGGACCATTCTCTCTTTCCTGGCTTAGGGAATATTGTTTCTCTTAAGCAGAGCTATAGAATGAAGATTTTTCAGCTGAGTCATGTGAAAAGAGAAAATAGGTTTTAGTAAATGAAGCAGCTCTTCCCACTCGCCGTTTACGTGCTCTGTGATGTGATCTGTGAGAGTGGGGAGGCTTTGATTTAAACCAGCTTGCCTCAGACCTTTGCTGGAATGTGAACTGGTTCGAACTGGGAAAACACAGCTCACAAGTCACGGGTGGGCAGGGTGGTGGGTGCTGTGGGTGAACATCTGCTGCTCCATCCTATCCGTGCTCTGCAAGGAGGTGACCCCTTTCAAAAGGCAATCAGCAATAGTCTGATTAAAGCCTGCTTCAGCTTTGAGCAGTTAGAGTGCAGTGCCTCCAAGGAGCCTGGGGCAGCCCTAGTGCAGCTTCTGCGCTGCACTATTGACTTAAATATTTCATAACCTTTCCTGTTTGAGCTCCTTTAAAGCTGTGCGGGAAGGTTCATGCCTGTGTGCATTTCTAGCTGGGTTTTGGTTTATTCTTTGCAGTTTGGATGCCTAGAGGGCAGCTTGTGCTAGGGCAGCATGAAATATTGATCACGCAGCAGCTGAGGCTAGTGTGAAGGAGGCCCAGTGGGAGGAGGTGTGCCGTGTTCCAGCAAGCATGAAATAGTTTTCCAAGGTTTAGTTAGCTGCAGAACTGCTCAAAAAATATAACCCTGGTGTTTAATTTAGATGAGCTGGGTTTGTTTGCTGCATCCTGGGCGTTTATTTGCTCCCTCATATGTTACACTTGTATGCTGGGTGGGTTTTCTTCCCCACACGCAGAGATTGCAGCATTTAGGTCAAATGTAGATTATCCTTTTTGCCATGGAAGAACTACAGTGAGGTGATCTCGGCATTCCAGGCTGGCCTGCTGGTTTTCCCTGTGCTCTGCAGCGTCCATGTGCTTGTTTTCTGTTCTCTCTTACATTGTTTTCATGGGGAAATTTTCTCTGGAGGGGGCATGGCAGGGATGTGAGCTGGTGAGGGCACAGATGAGCCTGGGCTTCAAAAGGAAAACACCAAGCCAGGAAGACAGTCAAATTTAAAGGTATTTGTACCCCGTTCTCTCGGAGAAGTTCTCCTCTTTGGCTCTCTTTTGGGAGGTGCTGCTATTGTGGCTGTTAGGAAGGGCCTTACTCGGAGTGAGGTTATCCAGTTATGACAACTTGATTTGAGGACAGGCTTTTCGTGAACAATGCAGTGCTCGCATGCAGCCAAGGGGCATGCCTCGGCTGGATAATTGGATTTGGAAGGCTGGTGTTTGGAGCAACTGTGACACTTCCTGCTGGGAAGCCACATTCTGCAGCGATGCAGCTGATACATCGGGGTGATCTGTTACTGTGCCTTTGCTCTCCAGGGGTCTGACTGGTGTAAAGAATAACCACAGCAAGAGCCTTTCCTCAAGAGCATGCCTGCTTCCAGCACAAGGAAGCAAAATCAAGACCTTGTTCTGTATCTATAAAATGATTCAAAATGTTTTGGGAGAGAACTGACAGAAGTGAAGCTCTACAAAGCCTTCAACAGCTTACACAAATTTACCGTGCCAGTTTTTGTCTTGAGCTCCTTTGTAACATTCGGAAGACTGCTCAGCTACCACTGGAACCCTTTGTTCCTCATTTCTGTTCTTCATAAATGAAACCATGAGAAGCTGGCAGTACGTTTTTTACCCAGTTTATCTTGTTTACTGACCACACTTTCCTTGAGGTACAGTGACTCTTGAGGCTGTTCAAATGTCTCAAGCAATCCAAGTTATCTTCCCTTTTCTTTTAAAAAGGGCACAAATTACTTTGGTGCTCTTTAGGTGTTCAGTTATTTTATCCTAGTTGCTGATTCAGTCTCATCCATACAGTTTATAAATCTGCCCTCGGGCCTGGAAGTGCTTAGATTTTAATCAGCCTCATGCACTTTGGGTGAAATCTTTGCACCGTGCAAGTTGGTTTTAGCTTGTGGCTTCAGGAAGCCCTGAGCTTTGTATGGCAAAGTTCTTGTATCTCTTTATGATATGGAGCTTATATAGAACTAAACCACAGTTATAATTGAGTGTGCTAAAAGTGACTACTAAGAACAGCATGTGTGATGCAGAGGATGCTGCTTTCCCTCAAACTGTCCAATGATTCCAAAGAATAAATAAGGAAATGTTACATATTATTTTACATGCATGTGGTGTTGAGATTTTTAGTACCAGTCCACACCTTCCAATACCTAAAGGGGCCGACAAGGAAGCTGGAGAGGGGTTTTGGAGCTCATCTCAATCTCCTCTCTGGCAGGTTAAAGCCATTCTTCTTGTCCTGCCCCTATAGGCTCTTGTAACATGGATGCTCTCTGCCTTTGGTGCTTTCCAGGCACAAAGATGACTTGCAGCAACTTTGCATGCAGCAAGCTGGGAGGATATCACTGTAGTATCATTTGCCTATTTACTTGCTTTTCAGTGCATGGCCAGAATAGATATTCCCCAAACTATTTTCAAAGCAATTATTTTTTTTTTTCAGAGTTAAAATTATTTCTGGGTACACGGCAGTGTTTTCTCAGTGACGTTTTAACTGCATTTGATGGACACAGAGAGGTCACTGTCTTGACAATAAAACTAACATATTGATGGATTTTGGCAGAATAAGAGTCCAGAAAGGAAAAATTGCCCTGCCTTTCATTGCTAAAGGTGTTTCTCCCTGCTCCCAGGTTTGGAGGGGCACTTTGGCTCGCCTTCGCTACAAGAGGACAAAGGCTGCCCTCACCATCCTCAAGTATTACCGCCGCTACAAAGTGAAATCCTACATCCGGGAGGTTGCGCGGCGCTTCCACAATGTGAGGCAGATGAAGGACTACGGGAAGCACGTGCCATGGCCCACCCCACCCAAGGTGCTGCGCCGGTTTGAAGAGGCACTTCAGACCATTTACCATAGGTACAAAGGGAACCTCTTGTCTTTTCAGTCTAACCTAGAGGAGAAGCAGCTACTGCTTGTTTCAGGAAAGTTGGAAAAATGACCGAAGAACATTAACTGGATGTCACAGATGAAGATGTCCGTGGCTTTTGGTACCCTTGAGCACACAAGTAATTACTCTCTTTCAAAGATTTAGTCAGGATGGGCATTGTATTTCCTTCCTTGGCCCCTTTCTGGTTGGTTTTGAAAGAAAGGAGCTGGTGCTGTTAAATGAGGGGGAGCAGAAAAGGAATCTTGGCTTCCTGGAGAATTCTTATAGTAAGCCAGTGTTTTTCTGCAGCAGAACAAGCAATATTCCCCTGTTCACCCATATTCCATTCTATAAAATAAAAATATTTTATGCCTTTATTACAACCTGATATCTGAAAGCTGGTGACTTTGTCTCTGGTAAGTTGTAGGCAAAGGAGTTACAATTCCAGTTTGAAAAATGACAACTTCTGGAAGTTGCTGAACAGGAAAAATGTTGGTTGGATGGGGCCTCTAGAGATCTTCAGTCCAGCTATCTGCTTGAAGGGGAATTATCACCAGCACTAGATCAAGTCAGCCTTGTTTTTTTTCCCCAGCCGTCTCTTGAAAGCCATCCACAGCCTATCTGCTTTCAGAATAAGCTCAATTACCATAACTACAACATTTTAGTTGCTAAAAGGCTTTCCATAGCATTAATCCTGGAGACCTGGTGTTGCTGCTGAAGGCTGGAGTGTGGTATGGAGTAATGGATGGGCTGCCCTGCCCTGTTCCCTGTTACAGGTGGTTAGGTTTCTATTGTAGGACCGCATTCAGCTATTAGAGGAGAATGATGTTGTATATGAGCCAAAAAAATGGGCTTTCAAGAGCTTTATTGCAAATAGATGTGCCAGTAGTTGGCTTCGGGATATGGGATGGGGAGTGTACCAGCCAAAACTGTTAGGAGTCAGAGATGATATTATGTGACTTTAAAATGGTAACTGTCATTCTCACCTTTATGAATGCAATGGAGGGACTTCATTTCCCCCTGACATTGGTAGGCGGAGGCTGTTCTTCTTGTGCTGATCTGGGAGAGGTCCCCATAGTGTGTGGGACTGATTCAGGTGTTCTATGGCAGGTGGAGAGCAGGTGAACTCATCCGGAGCGTCCCACCAGAAGTCCTACCTCAACTGAGGGCCAAGGTTGCTGCCATGGAAGTGCTGAAGGGTCACAGAGCTGATATTGGCTTACAAAGAGCATGGGAGGGGAATTACATCGCCCTGGTGAGTACAAGCGAAGTGATCAACACAGTGGCTGGGGCTCAGGTTGCTAAAAGGGTGGAAATGAGCAACCTGCCCTAGTGGAAGGTGTCCCTGCTCACGGCAGGGTGTTGGAACTGGATGAGCTTTAAGGTCGCTTCCAACCCAAACCAGTCTGGGATTCTGGGATTCTATTCTTGCCACTGCTACTGCATGGCTGCCACTTGGAAAAGTGACTACTGGTTTCTTGAAGGGGGAGAAGTACTTTGAAATTTCCCCTGTAAATGGGTTTATATAGTTCCAGAATCTTTGACTTCTACTGCACTAGGAGTGGGTTTCCTGAATGCTGAGCCTAGCTCAAGTGTTGCAAGCAGCATGAAAAGATAATGAGTAATGCCATCAGCTGGCCCTTCAGTGGCTAAAGCTAGGGAAGAAATCAATGTAAAGCTAAGATATAATAAGGGATGAGATATAATGGGACGTTAAGAAATAACGTAAAACGAAAAGGAACAAAGAAGTTCTCTCTAGGCAAGTTGCATTGCTTCTTTTTACTCCATCCTTCCTCTAAGCAGTTTGTTTTGTTCAGGGCTTGCTTTCAGAAGCAAATAGATGCTCTGCAGCTCTTTGATGAGGCAGAAGCTGGAGGAAGCCTTTGGACAAGCTAGTGCAACTGCAGTCCTCGGGCCAGCAGGGATGTAACACAATTACTTGTGGTGAACAAGAAGAGTTACGTGCCTGTCTTTGCTCTTCCAGAAGCCAGACAACCCTCAGACCACAGGCTCTTTCATCCCTGTTGCCAACGAGCTGAAACGGAAGGACAAGTACATGAACGTTCTCTTCTCCTGTCACGTCCGCAAGGTAACGGGCACGTGTGTGGTCTGCAGGCACATGGGCTGCCTGGGGAAGCTTCTTGTGATCAAGCTGAAACCTTGGGAAGCCCAGGTTGAGGGAGGAATCCTGGAGATGCTTTAACAGGCAGCAGTTCAAAGCAGATTCATGGAGCAGTGTCAGTGATTTTATGATGGGTATGTACCCTGGAACCTATTGCACCAAAGGGTGCTTGCTTTGGGTTGCTTCTGTGGCCTCTCCAGGTCAGAGGCACGAATAAATGCACTTGTGCATATAAAATTAGAAATCTCTTACTGTTCCGTTAGGGACAAGGAGATACAGGAGAAATTTTTGCCTTTTTTCACCTCAGACTGAAAACAAAATAATTCCTCTTCTAATGCATTGAATGAACTGGGTCCAGGTTGTTGCTGTCTCTAGATAAATTGGAGTAATTGGAAAAATACAGTATTCACTTCCTAAAGATGCCATCATAGGAGTTGTTGATTTGCATGGGTTTGGAATGCCAGGGAAGGGAATTTCTCAGGCTCTTTGTGTATGATATACATGTACCTGGTGTGAGAGTTTCATTTCTGTTTCTCTCATTTGGTTCTGAATCAGCCCTGAAGGACCGTCTCCTGTGCCAGCACAGGGGAAGGCAGGTTTCAGAAGTACAGATCCATACCTTGTCCTGGTCAGTAACTGCAAGCACAGAGCTCCTGCCTTTAGGCAAGTGTCTGAGTGGGGTTTTATTGCTTGTGGTATATGAAGATCCTTGAGCACACAAACAGGTCTTGTTCTGTCCATCCTGGTACTGTGTTACTTTGCTGGAAAAATCCATTCTCTGCTGGGACTTGTTGCATCGGTGTCCCAGCACTTCCATAATAAAAGCAGTTTGGAGATGGAATAGATGTTACCTACCATAAATGAGATTTCTTCCTGAGCCTGAGAGGTACTTTCGGTGCATTCAGAGGGGAAGAAAGCTTCAGGTTCCCATTGTGCTTAAAAAGTGTAGCTCAGCTGAAATCAGAAAACGCTGCAGAGACTGTGAGGTTCTAGACTTGCAGTCTGGCGGGGTTTATAGTCTCTTTTTTGATCTTTTTAAAGGTTAAATTGTTGGTCACTTTCTTCTATCAGAGGTCAGGCTTAATCCTCCCATTGCCTGCTTAGTTAGGGATACCTTTGAGATCATTAGCAAAGGTGGGTGATGGGTGAGTTGGCATGGGGGGAATCAATCCCAGACTGGTTTAGGTTGAAGGGACCCTAAAGCTCATCCAGTTCCAACCCTCTGCCATGGGAAGGGACACCTTCCACTAGAGCAGCTTGCTCCAGGCCCTGTCCAACCTGGCCTTGAGAACTGCTGCTCGTCCACAACCCGATTGTGCCCAAGTCTTTGAAGTCATTAATACTTTTCTTGGTCTTTGGTCTTAATGATCTGTGTTTTCTGGACAGAAAAATACAGCTAAATTTAGGGAAAATACAACATCCCCTTTAGGAAAATGATGGCCTTAAAGAATCAGTAGGAGCACCTCTCCACCAGCAAATAGATAGAATCATTTCAGTGCTGCTGTTGAGGACAAGTCTGCAACTTTGTAGGATCTTTATGTGTGTAAGCCTGGCAATTTCAGTCCATCTACATGTTTAAACTCAAAAGCAAATGATCCCTTTCAAATCCATGCTTGGATATAATATCTATTTGAGTGAACCATTTGCCTTCCTTCTTGTATGGACAAGAAATATCCAGGCAAGCCTGAAGTGAACAGAGGGTAGAAGACAAACAATCCTGAACTTTGAAAGCTAACAAGACAAAGATTTGGCATTCAGGATTTAGCATTTCACTTTCCAACCAACGCCTTATTATATTCAACGTATTCTATTATGCCTTAAATTTGAACATGGGATTTGCAGACTAAGCAACAATGAAAACTGTTGCAGAGCCTGTGAGTGACTCCGTGCTCTGACTACAAGAGCACACTCTTTACTCTGAGAACAGCGTTAACCTTCTTTTGCTCTTCACATAAAGCAATTTCTATCTTGAGCTGCCTTTTTGAAGCAAAGGTGTTTCTCTAGTCAAAACTACAAGCTGAGGCATTCTGTCTTTTACCCCAAAAGTAACAGCAGTCTGAGGGTCAGCCTTTGGTGCTGTGCTACAGGGGGAGTTTCTTCCAATTGCTAAATTCTTCCCTTTTTGGGAGTTTGGGAGGGACCTCAGGGATCATCTGGTCCAACGTTCCTAGGCAAAGCATGACCTAGAGTATATGGCCCAGCACCCTATCCAGCCAAATCAGAACAGTGTCCAACACTGGGAAGTCCACCACTTTGCTGGCGAAATTATTCTAATGGCTGATCGTTCTCATCGTGAACAATTTTCCTCTTGTTTCCAGTTGGAATCTCCCCAGGAGTAACTTGTGCCCATCACCCCTTGTCTTTTCTATGTGTTTCTGTGCAAAGGGAGTCTCCGTCTTCCATCTTTCAGATAATTGCAGTCTAATACACCTCTTCCTTTGAAAAGGCATTAAAAGGATAAGCATTGGGCAGTTGGAATAGACACAGGCTAAGCCTGGAGTTCACGTATTTAAACCTGTTTATGTCTAGAACATACCTTATGACCTCTAAGATATTTGTTAACCGTTAAATTCTTTGAGACAGGTTTTTTGTAGCTGATGATTGACGTTGTTCTAAGCCAAGGAGGTGACACCACCTCCTGCCAGCCAGGGAACTGCTCTTGAAGTACTGGGAACTGCTGGTGAGACTTTCTTTAGCTCGAGAGCACAGGGTCTTCATTTCAACAGCTTGAGCTGAATAGTAACGGGTGAATGTGTTTGGACTGAAGCTTATATAGCTCTTGTAGAAGGGCTGTGAAGAGACTTGAAAGTCTCACTGATGGGAGGTGTGTGTGCTTGCTTTCTCCTTGTAGGTATAGTAGAAGCAGGTCATCTCTGCCTATGGAAAAATCCATCTTTCCTGAACATTGTGGTGCTCTTCATTGTTTTCAAAGGAAATTTTCATGGATTTTGCCTTGGGAAACCAAATGCGGATTTTGCGTGTAGCACCAGATTTTGTTGGATTACCAAGGAAACAACAGTTTCTCTTTTTGGAGGGGAGGGAGCTTTTCTTCCTACTTTCTCCCTTGTCATTTGTGGCATCCAGCTCCCTTGAGATTACCATCTCTTCCAAAGCCAGTACCCTACAGTGTCTCAAGGCCCCAGGCAGCGACCTGAAAAGCTCATTTGAAGGTTTTTCTGCTTCATTTTCCCCCATCAGCTAGTCAAGAAGCTAAAATAAGGCTGATTCTCATTTGGATCAACAAAGATATAAATAAAAAATGCCCAGAAGGTGCAGAGCACATAATGCCAGGCAGGGCTGGTCTCCACAAGGGTGGAAGCTGTGTCTGAGAACATAAGGCCTGTCTCCACTCCTACAAAATCAAAAGAGTAGTGGCATTTGCAATGGTGCTGGCATTTGTCCGAATCTCTTCTGTGCTGCTTCCCAACATGACCATTTCCTTCTAAACCCACAGCATACATAAATACACCATAGGTGCATGAGGCACCAGAAGCAATGGCTTGGAAAGAGCTGGAAAGGACATGAGTTGTAGAGCAGTGAGAATTTGCTTCTCAGGTGAGGTAAGCTGGTAGCCTTTCCCTTTGGTACCTCTGTGTAGCTGTTCAGCTGAATTTGTTGCTGAGTGTGAACACTAAAAACGATGGGTAACCACAAGAAGTGGAATTTAAAACAAGCTTATAGAACTACTACAACATTACATTGTCTTGTGAAGGCTGTGTGTGCTTCCTGGCCCCAGGATGGGTCCTCCTGTGCTGGGGGGCTCTGGTTGCACTGTCTGAACTGTCACCAGGGGCTCTGTGCTGGACGTGGACAACAGGCAGGATGTTGTGATGGAGACAGGAGCAACAAACAGGATCACAGCAGTGAACAGGCTGTGTTGTCAGGCTCTTTAAATATTCAAAATCAATCATAAAAAGCCATGTGTGGGAAGCATGGTGGGACAGCATTAGCTCTGAGGTCACAGCATCAGCTCTGAAGTCACCGCGTGGGCTCTGAGGTCACAGCCCCGCACACTGGAGGAGCCTTTGCTTAAACTCCCAAGACACAGAACATGGTGTGTTGGAAGCTGCTCACCCCAATTATGGCATGAGGAACCTGTGCTACTCTGCTCAAACAACTCAATGTGTGGCACCAGACACTCCTCACCTTCTTCCTCTGGGCCATTCAGTGTTCCATAGCCTTTCTTTTTTTTCTCTCCCATTCATCAGCTTCCTAAAATAACTCCAGTTATTCGGTGTCTCTTATTGTGAGCTTTTCCAGGCCCTCAGTCATGTTCTTCACCTTCTCTGAACCAGTAGTCTCCTCCACGTTCACCATCCTGGTACTTCACAAACTATTCCCAGAGAGACCGTCTCACCCAGGACATTATTCCCCATGCTGATGCCTTGCTTGTTTTCAGCTGCCTCACATGTTTGTGCCAAGATCTATCTAGAACTGTCTAAAATCGTCTGCAGTTAGCTTTCCTGAGCTGGGGCTGCTAATTTAAAGCTGTCATAGAACTCTCCAATTTGCATTTTTTGCCTTTATCAGGTCTGAACTTTGTCGCTCTGCTGCCTATTGCCTGAGAATATTTAAGTTTTCTAGTTGTCTCCTGCCTCCACCTAGGAAAATCCTATTTATGTTCCTCCCTTCATCACGTCTCACCCTTGTCTACCCTTCTCAGTTGATTAATAACTCTCTCTGTGAATGTGATAAACCGATGACTCCAGTTTTGCCTGAAGTGAAAAACAATTTCTAGTTCGTGTCCTACTTTCTCACTTACAAATACATTACTGAGGCAAGTAATACATTACAAAATACATTACAAAGACAAGCTTTGCATCTTGCCTTGTGCCTATTCGGTACCCGGCCTCTTGGGGCAGCTCAAAGTCTTGATGGCATCAAAGGTTCTCCTTTGGTGTAGTATTTCCTGGACAAATGAATTGGGATGTTAGTGAGATGTGTGTTCCTCTGTGAGAATCCCACTTGCTGGAGCCAAGCGGTACCAGCAGCCTGAGGGAGTATTTGGGATGAGTTGAGATGGAAAGGGGGGCATTGAAATGACCAGTGGTTAGAAAAGAGATATGAGCAAAGGCATGACCCCAGGGTATGAAACTGCCGTATGTTTCCTGCCATAACATGCTCCTCCCAGTTCTGTTTTTGTAATCAACCACACTAATTCCATAAGGTGGGAATAGTGGTTTATTAGCATCGTGCTTTTGGGGTTATGAAGGCACATACACAATGTAGGAGCAGCAGTCATCTGCCTGGGCTTGGTGTCTGCTGGTAAACAGATACAGTTTGAACACTGCTAAGGAAAAGCATCTGTCCTTCAGCTGATTGAAGACATGGATCTTCCAAGGTTGCCAACAGCTCTGCTGGGTAACCCTGGGAATGCTGCTTCCCCAAGACTGTATTTCTCTAGTTGTAAAATGGGATTATGGGATCCCTCTTCCCTGTTCACTGGTTGGAAATCAGTGGAGAAAACCTGTTGAAGAGCTCTGGGAGTTTTGTGCATTTGCTGCGTGAGTTATATTTACTGCTGTAGAGCTCTATTCTGCATGTTCCTGCAGTGATCAGTGGGACTGAAGATGTGCTGCTTTGCAGGTCAATCGCTTTAATAAGGTGGAGGACAGAGCAATCTTCATTACGGACCGACACCTGTATAAGATGGACCCTATGAAGCAGTACAAAGTGATGAAGACCATCCCCCTCTATAATGTAAGTACAAGG
Organism: Psittacula echo; assembly: GCF_963264785.1. Taxonomy (NCBI): domain Eukaryota; kingdom Metazoa; phylum Chordata; class Aves; order Psittaciformes; family Psittacidae; genus Psittacula; species Psittacula echo. The sequence goes on from NC_137748.1 coordinate 3,054,382, forward strand.
AGTGAGGAACCTCATCCTTGGGCTGTCTTAGTCATGAGGGTGCATCTACTTCTTAGCTCCATTTTCATACCCATAAAACAGAAAAAGACCTTGGTTTTTTTTAATATATCTAATGTCTTTAGACTGGTTACAGTGCAATTAACTGCAACACCAATGCATCATATTAGCTTTTAATTTCAATGCATAAAATAAAGGCTGAAAACCAAACTATTTATTACTCCGTCTTCTGCTCATTCTTCTGTTGGTTTTTATTTGCTGTGTGCTGCAAGATCCTGGCCCCATAAGGGGGGTAGCATTTCACAGCAGCTCATGGCACGGTTTCTGTGTCTCTGGGGGTTTGTTTGATCCTTCCTGGCATGTTTGGATTTTTTTAATGTATTTGTTCATTTTTAATGTAAAGCTTGTCAAAGCTAAGTTTGGAATTACAGTGAGGTATGTGCCCTTCGGGGTAGCAGAGTTTAGCTGCCAGTGACAAAGCATCAGATTGTCACTGGGAGGAAGGGGGATGGGGGAAAACTTCATCTTAGCTCTTCAGCATCCTGCAGTGGGGGTTCAACTCCTTGTTTGTCTTCCTCAGCCTGAGGTAACACTGCCACTGTTATCTTAAACCTGCAGAACCTGGCAGAGTTGCTTGGAAAATGCACACAGATTTGTTGGGATATTTGCATTTGGAGAAATAACAAATGTGACATCCCACTCTTGCTAAAAGAGCAGAGATGGGATTAGGGTAATGGTAAAATCCAGTCTGGAAATGTGAAGGATTTGCTCTGACTGCATGCATAGTGTTGATTTTATTGGTCCTCTCCTTGGTGGCCACGCACCCGTCACCCACCACAGTGCACTGGAGTGACGCGCTTGTCCCGAGCGAGAGCACTGCCTGTAGCAAAGCGACGTCTCTCTCCCTGGCAGCATCTCTTGTTTTGAACAGACATTGCTGCCAGGCAGGCAGCAGCTGCAGGTCATCCTCCTCATTTGATGTGTTCCACTGACATTGTCTCTTAATTGTGCAAGATAGAAGCATCAGCAGATTCTGCTGCTAAATGGCCGATTCTCACTTGTGCAAAACGACTTGTTCAACTCCAGAGGCTCTGAGCAGAGTGCTTTTCCTGGCTGGGGGGGGTTTGAGAAGTGTCAAAGTGAACTGGGGTGGACAAGGAGGGATTTTGTCCATCGCAGTTTCTGTCTATTAAGTTTCTTCACTCTTACCCAAAATGGCCAGGCCACTGCAATTCGCTTCCTGCATTAGTAATGATAGAGACATCTGTATGTATCACAGCTTTACCTGTGTGTCTGAGGGGCTTAAAGGTGGAGCTTTTTTGGAGTACATTTCCCTGACAGCATGAGCCCAGATTGCTCTGAAATCCTTAAGGCCTCACACATGAAAGGAAATGAGCAAGTTACCTATAAAATATCCGTTGCAAAGAAATGTTAGTAATTGTTGTTTTTTCCCAAAACACATACATATAATATAGAATATCCGTTCATATAGAGTGCTGTAGCACAGGCTGTATGGTGCTGTCCACTTTGCATTTCCTCTGGCACCAAACCTGTTGGTGGGCTGTACAAGAAGGTTTCTTGCTTTTAGAATACTTGCATTTCCATAGGTGTAAATCAGCTTTATTTGTACACGTGCAATTATTCCTTTCAGCAACCTACCACAAGGCTTCTTGACCGAACAGTTTCCTTCACCTGAGCAGATGTGAACGGGTCCTGGAGTACTTTCTTTGTAGGGAGGGACGGGTCCAAAAGACCTTTCATTGACTCATACAGGTGTCAGAATAACATTCCAGAGTGGAAATTTCATAGAATCCCAGCCTGGTTTGGGTTGGAAGGGACCTTAAAGCTCATCCAGCTCCAACACCCTGCCATGGGCAGGGACACCTTCCACTAGAGCAGGTTATGCAGTTTTTCATTCCTTTTCATAGTTACCTGTTATATTTTGTTACTTACTGATTTGAATACACTTTGTCTTTCACCTCATGAGCTGCCTTGTACACTCCCATATTCCTGCATGCCTGATCCCTTCCCACATGGCAATCCTTTTGCAGTGTACAGGGACCTGTACACTGCCAGTTAGTGACATAGAGATTCCTCCTTTTTCAGGGAAAGAACAATTATTAGAACTTATAGGAAGAGTTTTGAGAAGCAGAGGGCTATAATTATTCCAGTCGTGATGTTTATCAGTGTATCCAATATGTCCTGCTAGAAAGATGTGTTCCCTGAGAAAGATGAGTTGCCCTTCCGATATGTAGAGGTGAACCCAGCTGAAATTCATCTGCCCATTCACTGTCAGCATTCCAAAAGCACCCTGTCAACACAGCAGCATCCTTAGGGATGGTGTTTCCATGGAAATCTCATTGGAGACAGTCAGCTGATGTATGTTACGGCCATAAACTTGTTTTCATCTGAAGAAACTGCACTACAGTGCCCATGTCCTTTAACCATGGGGACATGTACGTGGTTTAAGCACAGTCTGGAATGCTGCTCAGGTCCCTGGCTCTGCCTTGTGGTGCTTTGTGTCCTGTCTGAGGCATCTGGAATTCTGTGCAAACGATGACAAAGCAACAGCTTTCCTCTCAGCCCTATTTCGCTGTATCACAATGCTACTTTGGGGTGTTTGCTGTGTCCAAGTGTTCTGGCAGTTGCCTCAGAAATACCAACAGACAGTTAGGGTTTTTTTATTACCTGGAGAGAAAATGGAGAATGGCAGAAAGGAATTAAAAGGCGACTGAGCAGCAGAAAGGATCTTGCAGCTCCTTTGCTCTGAGCACAATAAAGGATGTTCTGTGGCTGCTGAGCGTTTTCTCCTGATCTTCAAGCAGAGTTAATAAGAGTGTTTGTAAATACTGAGATAAGCCCCTTCTCTGAAATGATTTCTTTTGTGTTCTGTTTATTTGTTCAGAGAGTCTGATGGGGAAGGGTGAAACAGGAATATTTTCAAGGGCTCTTGGGCTCCTCACACAGTTCTGTTGAATAATTAATGTTTAAATAGGCTTTTCAACTCCAGCCATTTCAACTTGTTCATCTTTCACACTCGGTGCACATTTAAAACGTCAATGGCAGTAGTCCCTGTGGTGCTATTGTGCTCACAGGATGGTATTTAAGCATGCAAATTAATTTTAAGGGACACTATAAACCCAGGGAGCTGTTAATATCTGAGCATGAAGTGTAGCTTGGTTTTGAAGTATTTCCTAACCTCAAAATAGCATGAACAGTCGAGAATAAACTCCACCTGTGTTGGGAATATCATGCAACTGGTATCAGGAGGTCTCTGCAGAGATCAGTTACAGCAGATACCAGCAGTTCAGACAGGCTGTTGTGCTATGATAATAAACCAACAACATGATAAAGATGAGGATACTCAGGGACTGGAGCACCTTCCATACGGAGCCAGGCTGAGAACACTGGGGCTGTTCAGCCTGCAGAAGAGAAGCTGTGTGAAGACCTCAGAGCAGCTTCCACTGTCTGAAGGGGGCTGCAAGGATGCTGGAGAGGGGCTCTTCATCAGGGACTGTAGTGATAGGACAAGGGGTGATGGGTTCAAACTGAAACGGGAGATTGAGATGAGCTCTTAGGCAGAAGCTCTTCCCTATGAGGGTGCTGAGGCGCTGGCACAGGGTGCCCAGAGAAGCTGTGGCTGTTTCTCCCTGTGGCAGGGGTTGGAACTGGATGAGCTTTAAGGTCCCTTCCAGCCCAAACCTGTCTGGGATTCTATGATTCTAAGTACAAGTGATTCTTGGGTAGCGTTTCATCCACTGCACTGCTCTGTGCTGTTCTATTGTGCTTCTCTGGGAGGACGCTGCTGTCTGGTGTGTGTTAGACAACCAGAGCTGGAACAGGTTTCTTGGACATAATATGTTGTGACTGCTAAAGCAAACACAGGGATCCAGGCTGTGTCTGAGTATGATTCATGCCTCTGAAAGGAGTGAGTAGTCTCCAGCTTCATTTGTGCTAATATCCTTTCCAATGCAGGCAGCGGGGTGATATAGAAGGTTTCTTTCATAAAGAAGGGAATAATAAGACTTTGATTCCCACAAAATGGTGTATTGGCACCTCTACTTTTCGGAGAATGTGGGTAGCCTGCATACCTGGATTGCCACTCCTCAAAATTCCCTGCATTGGCTTTGGGAAATGATGAAGACAAAGCTTTTAATGTGCCAAAGAGCAGTTACTAACAAACACAAAAAAAACCAACCCCAAACCTAAACCCCACTCCTTTTTAGTTTGTCCAAACACCAGGAACTTAATCCATGCCGAAATACTGGAATCATAGAATCATAGAATAGTTAGGGTTGGAAAGGACCTTAAGATCATCTCGTTCCAACCCCCCTGCCAGCTTTGTGTGGTTTGCAACTGACATTGTTCATGAAGATGTCTGGGCTTTCAGTAGAACTCATTTTTCTATCATCTGCATGTCACTGTGTTCCCAGTGCTGCATTTGTGAATTTGAAAGTGGTTGTTGGCCAAATACATGATTATTGTTGGTTTTCCCTTGGCAGAGCAAGCTGAACCCTCTCCAACCTGTCCACATCTTTTTTGTGGAGTGCAGACCCTGCTGCTATTTCACCTTGACTCTTCCAGCTTGTGGAAGCAGTACTGAGGACCTGCCTGCTGCTGTCCCCTGAGCTCTGGGGTGGAAGTAGAAGCTGAGAGCGAGTGGGGGCATCTTGGAGAGGAAAAAACGCGCCTGACGAGTCGCAAAGATCTATCAGTGTATATAACATTGTTCTTGCTTTTTCTTCACAGTTGATAGGATTGAGTGTCTCCAACGGAAAGGACCAGCTCGTGGTCTTCCACACAAAAGACAACAAGGATCTCATTGTCTGTCTCTTCAGTAAAGAGCCCTCTAATGACAGCAGGATTGGGGAGCTGGTGGGAGTCCTGGCCAGTCACTTCAAGAGGTCAGTGTTGGGATTAGATTTTATTGAAAACTCAAACATATAAAACACGTCAAATCAGAAACTTCCAAGAACAGATCCTCATGAGGTCTGATGTTGATCAGCATCACCTGCAGCCTTGGCTTTTGCCATTCACAATGTCGTGTTCCATTTATGACCCATACTGAGGAGTCTTTACAGGTAAATACTCATGCCAAGCTACAAGTGGCAGGACAAAGAGAATGAATTTAGGTTATATTAGGTCCCTGGGTAATTTACACTATGAGCGCAAGGGCACGCTGATTTAGCCACTTCTCACCGTGTGAAGCTCACTGCTGTCTGTCCTGCTGGAGATAGGTGCTAAGTTCATTAGAAATTAATTCTCTGCATTGCCAGAATTTATTTTGGGCAATTCAGTACTGAAAAGTCACAGAAAACATTCTCTGCTTTTGCTTTTACCTAAATGTAGTTGAATTGCAAAGGTAGCTGCTCTTGAAGGCTCAGGAGATGATGGGTATTGTAAAGCAGCACACTTCACTTGGGGAGACCTGTGAAGTAGCTGGAGGCCTTTCATTCCAGGTGACATCATCTTGAGGCAGCTGATGCTCCTCAGTGCTTTATAACACATCTCTAATGTTGGGAAGAGCTGTGGAACCCTTGATAACACTCCAGACCCTGTATGTTCAGTGTTCAGACTGCCCTGGTGTGCTGTGCCTTTTGGTCAGATGTTCCTACAAAGCACTGATCTTTTTTGTCCCAATGGGAGGCACATGTTCTTCATTTTAAGGAATTGTGTTGTGTGGCAGTCAGTCTAAAATACTGCACCTTTCCTATAAGGATATAAACTATTGATCTTCAATTTCTTATACTGATGTTAACAAGGACATTTTTCTCTTTAGGACTAACTAGTTTTTATCTAATCACCATCTGTAGAAGAATGAAGAAGAAATACACTTATATGCTGTTTAATCTTCACTTTAAACAATCATAGAATCATAGAAAATTAGGGTTGGAATATTAATATATATATATTAGCATTTTTTAGTGCTTTGAGTGACAACTCTCAGCACAACTTGTTCAACAGGAGAGACGGTCTAAAAGGACATATTCCTCCAACATCTAATAAAAATTACTGGTTTAATGGTAATGTACAGGAACAGCTCACATTAGTTATCCAAATACCCAAATGTCATGGTTCCCCTCTTCAAAGCAATATCTGGAAATCAAAATAAAAGGAAATATTCTTGGTTTTCAGCCACTTTCCATTTTCAAAGAGTAAAATCTCCTGTCAGTGAATGGGATTAGCTGACCCCTTGCTTGAGAAGCACTTTGGGAATTCCTCATGAAACAGAATTAGCTGAAAGTCACCGTGTGCCTCATGGCAAGTGTCAGGTTTCTCTGTCCTGCCTGTAAGAAAGTTGTTGCTGTGAAAAGAAAATGGATTCAGCAGTAAAATCTTGAGCCCCAAAGTTCAATCTGTGTGACCCTGTAATGGGACTTCAGAGCTCTGCTCCCACGGGGACATGGGGAGCTGCTTCCTTGGGTTACACTTGAGCTCCTCTGAACATACAAAGCAATTTCCAGCCACCTCAATCCCAGTCCTGAAGCCCCTATTATGGGGTTTTAGCAAGGGTAAGGTTGCACAGCTCCTCTTGGTTATGTGCAGCATAGTAGGTAATGGTACTTCAGCTATTTGTGTAATAAAATCATGTAGAATCCTGTGGTGTTCTGTATTAGTGGGTAGGAAAGATGAGGGGGAGGCTAGTGGTGTCATCTATGCTGAGGGCACCTAAACCTGCTCACTCAGATGGTTTGTTTCCAGGTTCTATTATTTTCCCAGACTCTTTGAACTCAATGCTGACACATCTTGCATTGGGAATTTTGGAGATTTTCAGCAAGACACAGTTTAGACATCATAGAAGAAGTTTCAAAGCAAGCTGAAATAGAAGAATGCTCCATCCCTGGCAGTGTTCAAGGCCAGGCTGGACAGGGCCTTGGGTGACATGGTCTGTGTGAGGTGTCCCTGCCCATGGCAGGGAGTTGGAACTGGATGATCTTAAGGTCCTTTCCAACCCAAACCTTTCTATGATTCTATGATTAATGTTTGGTGTAAGATACCTAAGGAAGATCTGCATGGGGAAGTGCAGCCTTACAACCCTCAGCACCTTTCTTTACCTGCCTTCAGCAGCGTATGGGAATACACACCAGGGATAGACCTAGGATTAAAGCTTTATTATGCTAAATGCTATAAACAAGCAGATCCTGGTCCAAAAACTTCAGAGTCTGGAGATGGGGGGAGCAGTGGGGTTGCATTGCATCGGAGGAGCAGAGGCTGCAGGATCAGGACTTAGGAGAGACCAAAGCTGAGCTTGAGGTTGGGTTATGCTCAGCCTAGGGGAGACCACTTTTGGGCATTCTGAAAAACCTTCATTTGGAAGGGAAAAGTGCACTTTGACTACTTTCCTGGTATTCACATCTTCAGCCATAAATACTGGTTTCACTAGAGCTGCTTAAAACTTCAGATGAGTGCAGTATTCCCTTAATCCCCCTGAACTCCATAAATCAAGCGTCAGAATAAAACTGTACCAGAATTGCAGGCAATTTGGGGAGACTAAACATATTTGGTACAGAGAGAAGAACTCACAATTGCTTTTTCTGGGTTTTTGCTCTTTGCAACAGCTCATGCTGTGGCAAACAAAGCTTCCTGCAAACATGTTTAAGTGAAAGATTGTTAAATTTGCCATTATCTAAATAGTGGTGTTTAAGGTTGAGCTCCAAGAGCACTGCCTACGGGGTGATTTTTGTTAATAGTATGAACACAGAGATGTTTGTCAGCCAGATGGGAAGGAGCACTCTGTAAATACACATTTTCAATCCACTGGGAACAGTGAGGGCAAGGATTTTATATATTTTTGATGCTGTCCATAAAAAAATGACAAAGGAGATTCAGCCTGCTCTGATTTTGCTGGTTTAGGAAAAATTCTTCAGCTCAGTGCTGAGCACAGGGGAGCACAAATTGTTAAGTAGGAGAGTCCAGTTTGTTTAAAATCAATTCAGTATTCTGTGTTTGAATTTCTTCCACTGATACGAAGAAACGAACCAGGTATCGTGCAAGAAGTTAAAACCCTTCACTTTGTCATAAAGATGCTCTTTGATATCCAGACTGTGCTGATTTTAATCAGTTTATAATCGTTCCTTTCCTTTAAAGCTGTTTGCCTTTTTCTTGTAGAAACCTTGATTAACTGCTGACATGAATAGATTTACATGTGAGTTAAAACAAAAGCATCTTGTCTGTAGTCAGTGAAATCTGAAGGAGATGGTGGGGAATTCATACTCTTGGGCTTTGGGGACAAAGAAAGAAAGAGGAGCCCAAACTGGTCTTTGAGAACACCAGTGTGGTGATGTGCTGCTCACAGGGCGACCCCACTCCAAGGAAATCACCATCTCCTCAGGCAGAAAGCCTCTGCACAAAGGGAGGGTGTTACCACCGCTGCTATCAAATTAATCTGTCACTTCAGCTTTGGGAACGTTAGGAAAATTATCCAGGACCTGACAGTGGGTGTCAGCAGCGCCAGTGATGAGCACTGTTTAACTGGAAGTTTCTATCGATGCTGGTGGGTTCTTGTAGGCTGAACGGGGTCAGAAGGAGTTGAGAGCTGCTTCAGAAAAGCGGACTGGGCAGAAACTTCTTCTAAACTGCTATTTAATAGGATTTGTCCTTTGTCACTGCTGCCAACTAACCCGTGTTTAGCTCTGATTCAGCTGTGCCAGTGGCTGACACCATTGTTAGCAGCGGCTGGAGCTGACAAAGGACCAGACTTTATTCATATCAGGCTCTTCCCCAATGTTTCTTTCAGTGCTTGAGCTCTGGTTTTATATAAATTTCTATTCATAATGGATTTGTAGTAAAATTCAGGGTGTTTTGAGGGGGGAGCCCTAACCCACAGGTAGCTGCTGGCTTTTACACACCAGTTACACTGTGGGAGTGGCAACAGGAAAAAGAGATTCCTTATGCAGAATAAACTGTTTGAAATACATAAACTAGAAAAATTGGCTTAATTCTCTCAGCTTGTCTTAGTGACCTGAAAAAACGACCGAGAATTTCACTGAGATTTACCTCTGGCTAATTTATGGTCTTCAGAATCTGGTAATTCCTGTGTAGGTTTGTCACTCTCGGTTGTAACTTGGGTTAAGAAATGAGTTTTCCTTGGAAAATACGTTGTGTAAAGATTTGTTGCTTTCAGTGACTCCTGGGCACTTAGGGGCGGAATTAGAGCCCCCTGATGGAACCCTCTCTCTTTTTAATTCTTTTATGCTTTGGAAAACCTTTCTTCAGCTCTTGATACAGCTGAGCTTTCCAAACACTTGTCCTGCTAGAGAGGAACCCGTAAAGGATCATGGTAGAAGGTCATTTCCCTAAAACTCCGTCTTCCTGATGCTGCTGCTGCAGCATTCCCTGTCTCTGAAATGGGTCCTGAGCTCCCTGGCCAGTGGTCCCTTCCCCAGCTCACGTAGCTTTTTGTTACACTTCTCAATATGTTCCTGGCATGGAAAAACCCCTTTGTCTCCTGCAGTCCTGGATTTGTGATACTGAGAACAAAACGAGCTCGAGAGCGGGGCTTGGGCTTTCAAGAGGCTGAGTTTAATTTTTGCAGGGAATTTTGAATTCTTTATTTGGGTACTTGCCCTCTACATCAAAAAGTCAATTCTTTTGTCTGATAACCTGAATAGTAGCAATTTGTTGTATTTTATGGCCTGCCTTTGAGTATGAAGAGGTTTTATTGTCAGTTTTTCTTCCCTGGCCTGCCCATGTCCTACTACCATTGTCAGCACAAATTCTGTCTGAAATCCACTGAAAGGATTCTGCTTTGGCAGAAACACATTCAAGTTACTTTATACCAATATCTCCATGTAACTTCAGTGCTTTCTATCTATAAGCAGCAATCAGAGGCTAAAGCTCCATCCAAATGTTCAGGGTCCTCCTGGGATGGGGATCGTGGTAGGAATGAGAAGTTATTGTAGAATCGTCATAGAATTAGAATAGTTTGGGGTGGAAGGGACCTTAAAGCGCATCCAGCTCTTGGCTTTCAGCAAGACTGGAAGTTTGACATGAGGACAACCTTGCCCGCTGTTAACAAACTGATATAAGCAGAAAATGTCTCCTGAAGACCCTTCAGTGGTACAAGCCATAGTACAAAAATCCCAAGCCACATCTTGAACCTGAGCATGGTACCACAGGAGCTGGCTGATGTGGCAGCATCCCGCTGCCAGCCGCACGTATGTGGTTGCACAAGGTTGTAAATAGTGATGATCTTGCTGTTGGTTTAATTCTCAACCAAAGCATTGGCTGCCTGCTGTTCCAGGAGCCCTTCCTCTCCAGTAAACAGATGGCCCCACGTTGGCTGGCCTTACCCAGGCTTAGTTTCACCAGCAAGTCAGTATTATCAAGCTGTCAAAGGACCCATCTGCCCCAGGCAGCTGTCCTGGCATGCAGCAGTGTGTGTGCTGGGAACCTCCCTGCTTTGCACATCTCAAGCATATCAAACTTTTGCGTTTGGGTTTTATTGGGGGGGGGGGGTTGTAATTCATGCCATCTGCCTCCTGTGCTTAGCTGAAGGGATGCCATGTTAGAAAACAAGTGACTAGAGAAGAAATCTTTTATGTTTCCATTGTAGCCTGTGGTCTGACATATCTACAGTAGCGTGGTTTACTGAACTTCTTTTAAACCCCTGAGATTTGAACTCAAAAGGGATGCACTTTTGGTGTCAACACACACCTTCAAACTTGTGCAAATCCTGGTGTGTTTGGTGCCTGCTCTCCCACTGACCGCCGGAGCTCAGCCATAACCTGTTTCCTTCCCTGTACCGTGGGATGCTGCTGACAACAGCGCTGGTTGGGGTTCTCAGCACCCAGGAGACCTCTGTGTGTAACTCTGATTACAAACCTTCAGAGGTTACAAATGTCTCACAGACGATGCTTAAACATTAGCAGAAGCTGATGCAGTTTCCATTTGTCTGTAGTGAGTCACTTGCAGCCTGGGTTTCCTACCTTGACTCTCATTAGTTCTGATTAAGGTTCTTGGTGGCTGCTGTCCATCAGATCTGTGGACCAGATTCAGGCTCATGAACAGCTTTTCCCTTTAACTACACACCTTCAGTTTTAGAAAGAGCTGTTTGGAGAGAGCTTCCTGGAGCTAGCTGGAGTTCAGACTGCTCTCCTTGCCAGCTGTGATGGACGGATTATGCCTTTGTGTATACCCTCCAAAGGGTAATGCTGACAGGAGCTGTGCTGTTCCTCATTTCTGCACCATGCTGTGCTATGAGCTGTGTTATCAATTCAAGATGCTTTAAAAAACCAACAAGTAATAGTCACCTTAAACAACCTGGCCTGAAAAAGTGCTGCTGGTTACACGCTAATGGGGCAGGTCATGCTTAGAGCTGTAAAGCCTGGAAGTGATCAAAGTGACATGCTGCTTTGCCTTAAAACCCAGGTTTTTTGAGGCAGAACATCAAGTACTCAGGGATGTGTGTGTGGGGAGAGGTGGCAGACAACTCACAGCACAACTGCTGCTTTGCTTTGGAGGGACTAAATGAGCTCAAACCTCAACAGTGGTGTGTGAATTGTTGCAAGGAGATCTGCTATAACAGTCCTTTAATGCTTCAGTTGGCTCCAGCACTTATCTTGCCACCGAGCTGGAGCCTAATTGTGCTGTAGCTGGCATTCCAGCAGCCCTGGGACAGCTCCACAGGTTCCCTTGGGCATGACCTGGCTTTTCTTGGGAGCTCACATGGGAGTTCCTGCAATTAGGGGTGCCAGCAGCATTGCTGTGGTGCTGAGCCCGCGGCTGCACCCAGAGGAAAACAATGACCTGTTTTCTTCCTGCAACACTCGCTGCTTTGATCAACAGCCAACAGAAAGCGCTTCATGTGCGGGGTTTGGTACCCTGCAGGCCAGGGGAGACGGTTTGTCTGCAGAGCCCTTCTCTCCCTGCAGCCTGGCTGTGATGGGGCAGTGAGCGCATCCCTTTCACTACAGGTAGTTTCTCTCAAGGATCTCATTTGGGAGCTGCGGTGCTGTGTGGTAAATGCAGATGAATTTGTCCTATCCCTACAGGCCCTTGTCCAAAGCCCCTCTCCAGCTTTCCCGCAGCCCCTTTAGGCACTGGAGCTGCTCTCAGGTCTCCCCTTCAGGAGCCTTCTCTTCTCCAGGCTGCCCCAGCCCAGCTCTCTCAGCCTGGCTCCAGAGCAGAGCTGCTCCAGCCCTCGCAGCATCTCCGTGGCCTCTTCTGGACTCGATCCATCAACCATGTCCATTCATCTGACATCCCAGTCAGCCCATGCAGGCTGGCAGAGCGTGGTATTCATATGCTGGAGGGGAAACAGCCACAACACAGGAGCTGAGCAGCTTTTGGTGGTGGTCTTGCTTTGAAGCCAGTGGGATCCTGTGCCAGACACAGCAGGATTTTGGATCCAGTGTCCTGCACTTGGATGTCTGTGAGAGCACTGCAGACTGCTCTGCAGTGTAGAGTCACAAAACGGCAGATGCTGCGCCATGGCTTGGTGGGTTGTCATCCTTCTGGGCTTTGAGTGGCCGCTGCAGTTTGGGTCTCTATCCACATGGTGAAGCTCTTCTTCTGGCCTCAGCATGTTCCTCTGTTCACCTTCCTGGCCTTGGCTTCCCTGCATAGCACAGAGGGTGGTGTTAGAGAGGAGGCAGCTACTGCATGGGCATCCTCCTCCTTTTCCTCTGCCTCCCGTCTTTCTGCAAGCACACAGTGCTCCCCAGGGCTCCTGGGACACTTTGGGTTTCTTCCCACTTCTCTCTTTTTTCTTCATTTTTTCCCCCCAAATCCCGCTGTGGAGCTGGGCAGGGGGGGACTGGGGCAGGAGGGCTTTGAGGTTCATTTGTTCAGCACAAGAAACCTGTAAGGTGGGAAAAGAAACCCGAAAGGAAAGAGCATAATGCTCCAGTTCCATTAAATCCCTTGGCATAAAATCAAAACCTGCATTTCCCCGTATTCCTTTCCATGCCCAGTTCCATACTGGGAGGCCAGGCAGCCACGATGCTGGGCACGTGGTGAGGTGCAAGGCTGGTTTCAGAAAGGTAACACACATTTTCCTCTGGAGATGCTGCCCTCACTGCCAGGGAATTGTGTGAATTCTCTTTTTCTCTGGCATTTCTCTCAAATAAGGATTCCAGTGACTGACGGGGGAAAAAAAAACAACAAGAAATAAACCCCATCCCCGTAATATTTACTGGTGACCTACTTAAAATCCTCTTTCCTCATCCTCGGTTAGTGTGTATGCTGAAGTGCTGTCTGGCTCGCAGTCTCCAAGGAATTGTAGCAGAATGCTAATGAACGCAGCCTGTGGCCCCTCGTTTGTTTAACAGCCCTTTCTGACAAGATGTGGTTTATTTTTCTTATTGCATCATTAAGACTTTCCTTCCCCCCACCACTTGTGATGGATTTTCCTGTTCTTTGCCCTCCCTGCTCGGAAGCCGTTGTGTTCCGATTGCAGCAGAGCTGCTCTTTGAAGAGCTGCTGTTAAATCACAGGATGCCTTCATCTTTGGGGTTTTTATTCTTTTTTCTTTAGGAAAATTAGGCTTCCAGCTCTGTCCCGGGGAGGCTGAGCTGTGCTGTCAGAGGCCTACACTTAGCATCCTTCATTCTTCTGGTGAAAATGATCCCATAGAGGTGATTATTTAACAGACATTTTATACCTACTCTGGTATATTTATGTAGGGTTATTGTAACTGGGTTTGCAGAAAATCGTCAGCATTGTGCATGTTGTACCTCTCCAATTTCTTCTTCCTAGTTTTGTTCTTTACAAATTCCTTTAGAGGAAGGATAGGATGTTCCGCCTTGCTCCCCCCTGCACCATGGTTCCTCATGAGGAAAGTTGGGGTGTATGTTCCTGTTTTCAGGCACAAAGAGCATGGCATGATAGTCCTCATCCATCTTCCCTGTGGCACTCGCAAACTGGCAGGAGACAAGTAGGGATTGACTGGAAGAGCTGCCAGAAAAGTTTTTGCCACAAACCATGGCTTGCTGGAAGGGAGAAAATCAAGATTCCAGTGAGGAATAATCTGCCTGGGTCTGTGTCTGTGGAAGTTATTCCAGGCAGATTAAATGGTGTATTTAAAAGCATACAGAGCCAGCAGCTGGCAAAGCAGGAGGAAGGAAAAGGCTCCAGTGATGTTGACCAGAGACTATTTGTTACAACCAGTGGGGTTTTAATGTACCATCTCCCTATAACCTTATGGCTGCATACATTCTGATGGCTGATGTCACCTTAAAATGCGCATAGAGCACATTCCTTGTCAAGAAGCATTGATCAGCACTTGTGTCTTATCTCCTTATCTCTTTGATTTCACTTAATCTTCCAGAGCCCATGGTATAAATTAATATCCCGAGTGTACGGGGTGCCCTGTACAAAGCATTTTTGTATATAAATGGCACAATATATCCTGTAACAGAGATGTGATTCATAGGCTATTACATGTTAAATCTTAGGTGGAAGCCAGCTCACTTAATTTATACAAAGTAATTAGATTCTGAATTAAATGCACAAATGATTTTTATTTTCTTACCCCTTCTTGCTTTTCCTTGTGTGAACTCAGAAGATGAGCTGACATTGGGGAAGGTGAAAGTGTTCTTCCTTCTCCATTGCCCTGGCAGGGTATCTGCTAAGCAGTCCCATGGGGCAGACTAAGGCCAGATTTACAGAGCTGCCTCCATCCCCACGTGCCCTGCTCACCAAATGAGCTCTGCTTCAGAAATCACTGCTGCGCACTCAGGCCTCAGGAGTCTCTTCTTTCTCACAGAAATAGGTTATGTTTGTGTTTGCATGGATGCTTTGCCAGCATAAGATGTTTTATTGATGTACAGGTTTGTACAGGAGTTTTATGGTGCATCCCTGGAAGTTGCTCCAAACCCCATCCAACCTGGCCTTGAACACTGCCAGGGATGGGGCAGCCACAGCTTCTCTGGGCACCCTGGGCCAGCGCCTCAGCACCCTCACAGGGAAGAGCTTCTGCCTAAGAGCTCATCTCGGTCTCCCCTCTGGCAGGTTAAAGCCATTCCCCTTGGCCTGTCCCTACAGGCCCTTGTCCAAAGCCCCTCTCCAGGTTTCCTGTAGCCCCTTTAGGCACTGGAGCTGCTCTAAGATCTTCCCAAAGCCATCTCTTGGGTTGCTGTATAATTTTCTCTGTCCCTCGAATACATCATCAGTCTCAGCCTGCTTATCTTCATTTCTCAGAGCAGTGATCTGACCAGACGTGGGCATCCAGGCTGGATTTCAAATGACTTTGCAGGTATAAATGTCAGGGAAGATGAAAGGTTGAAGCTTTGTGGAGTGGATGAGACTGGCTGTGAAGGGAGCAACATCTATCTCTCCGAATGCTTTGTTCCCTTTATCTATGAGGACAACTGTCTTGAACAGCACATTTCACTCCCCCGTGCCAAAGAGCTGTGCCAGTACAGCTGTGTCTATATAAAAAGTATTTTTCAGCAGCATGTCAGTCTCTTTGTGCATCTTCCCACCCTTTGCTGACAGCTATTCCTGGGCAGGTTTGCATTTAGTCTAAGCCTTACTGAAGTGAATGCCTCCACAGGGTTTGCACTGGATTAGCTAAAGAAGTTTAATTAAAATGGAGTTCCTTTGTGTCTAGACAGGTTGTGAATGGAGGTGGGGTTTTATACCTCTAAGTAGCCACTTGGTGAAGGATCTTGAGCTGTGGCTCTGGGGATGAGGCGCTCGCCCCATCTCATTTGAGGTGTGCCATTGCTTTACCAGGCGCTGTTGAAAGAGGGCTAATGGGCTTTGGTTTGTTGTTTTATCTGAAGCTCTGTCATCTCCTTGTTTCATTTCCAACAAACTCAGAACTGCTTTTTCAAGGTACTTGCCCAGCTGGAATATCCCTAAATACGCGTAAAGTCCCAGGTCACATCTTCCCAGACTCCCGTAAGAAAAGCACACCAGAATGGTTAAGCAGGAGCTGTATAAATTTTTAAACAAAGGTAACAAACCAAAGAAGAGGTAGAGGTGATGAAAGGAAGGTGAGAAAAGAAGCAAATGAGATCCCTGATGTGTAGCTCTGCCTTTCCTGCAGCTTCTGAGGCACCCTCACTGCTAATGAGTTTGATGGCTTTGGCTGTGTCAGCTGAAACACCTGCTGGCCAGTGGCAGTGGGTGTTGTCACTGGTGATGCTAGCAGGGACTAGGAAGAGATGGGGTTGTTTTTAGGCCACAAGTCTGTGTCTGCTGGTTTTTCTAAGTCATTAATTTCAAAAAGGGAAATAAAGAGGGTTTTTACTGCAGAGTAGTTGAAAAGCAAAAGGCGTTATCCAGCCACATTCTGCCTGCATTCCCCCATCACACTGGCGCCCCGACACTGTGGCCATTTATCAGATGGAGTGAGCCACAACCAGCTCTCATCCTGCTGAGCTCACATCCTCCTCATCAGTGGAAGTCACCCCAAGCAATGTTGCCTGTCCTGGACTTGAAGACCAATCTCTGATTCCATTTGTGTTGCCAAGATGCAGGACAGTTTTATCATCAGCTTGGGTTCCTGTTCATCTGTGTTACCCGATTCATACCAGATTTATACATTGGCACAAGGACAATGTTCTAGGGAGGAATTGTATGCACAATTAGGGTGTGTTGTACCTGGCTGTGGCTTGCAGAGATTGCTCTGAGGTTCAGAGCAGTAGGGCCACTTCTTAAATCATACAGAAGATATTTCTAAAGTTATTGATCTTACCCTATGTTGTAGGTGATGATGCAGAATAACAATAATCTGTTCATCAAACTCCCAAGCTCTTTTCTAAGGAAAGAGGAGGAGATGCAAAGGAATGTGCCTGGGACTCAGGGTCCTTGCATGGTTCCCTGTGTCAGCAGCCTCTCTGCAGAGCAGAGAGTCAGCGCTCCTCAAGTTCTCCTTCACTTGCCAGCATGTAGGCTGGGAGATTCCACCATCGTCAAACTCGTCTGTCTCCAACTCAGATGGGACTCATCCCTTTTGGCATCCCTGGGAGATATGTTACTGCGTCTCCTGCTGGAGTTCAAAGGAATTGGGTTAATGAGCATAAAGCAGTGAACAGAAAGTCACCCATCAAATTATATCGGCGTTTGTTTGTCACTTGATCCGTCTTTGATCCCTGTGATGCAGGCAATTAAATACAGCAGCGATAAACACAGACAGATCGTGGCGACCTTACAAGCTAAATTTAGTCTTTCTCTTTTGTATAACATGGTCTGCAGATGAAGCTAGAAACTGAATGAGCTGGGTGAGGGAAGAGACCAAAAATGAGTGGAAAACCTTTTGTCTGAGGATGTGGGGGGAGGCTGTAACATCCTAAAATCCTCGCGTACTTTAGCAGGCTTGGAAAAGAGTCAGCAGCACAGTCTGTGAGAGGAGCAGCAGCTCGGGGACAGCTCCATCAGAAGTAATTGTAGCTGACGGCTTCAGCTTCCACGCTGCTGAGCCAGATCCTGCAGTGGGGCTCACACAAGATGCTGCTTTTGTCTGGAAGAGCGGGAGCAGGGAAGTGGCATCAGAGCCCTGCTGGTGGGCAAATAGGGGTAGGAAAGAGCTCTGCACTGCTGCTATTGCGTGGTGTGGATGATGTCATAGGCCTTTGGAACAGAAAAGGGGTGCTCCCTCCATCTGTTGCTGGAATAACATATGTGATAGTCCAGACCTGACCCAAGAATCAATGATTTCCTTTCAAGTTGTTTAAATAGTCATTTGAAGAGCGTCCTCTACCAGGAACTGGGAGAGAGGCACCAGTAGATCCGGGAGGTTCAGGGCAACAGCAGCATCCTCCAGCGAGTGGCCCTGCAGCATTTCTGCTAGGGCTGTGAGCACCACTTTGCTGCAAGGTTGGCCCTGGGAGTGTTCAGTGAAGGAGTGCCAAGAATGCTGCTGCAGGAAAAGCCGGGGAGCTGAGGCTGCTTGTCAGCATGAGAAACGCCACCCTTGCTGACAGGCTTTCGGCTCCCGTGGCTGTCTTGGAGAGGGCTTTCACCAGCCCGTGGAAGGCAACACGTTAAAGCTGTGCCATGTCAAGCTGTAACACTGGCTTCCAAAGAGAACCGTCTGATGAGCTCCTGGTGGGGTGGCTTCTCTTGGAGCTGCCCATAGCGGCCACAGCCTGCGCTGGGTCTTGCTGCATGTTCTCAGCCGAGCTCCAGAGTGCAGGAATTAGAGGTCAAGGTCTGACTGCAAGTAAGAATTACGCTTGAGGGCATCTTAATTGTAACTCCTGGCTTAATTGTTCCTTTATAGCATCATGAAAAATATTCAGGGGGCTTGTGGAGTGGAGCACATCCTGGAACTGCAAGTGATGGGAAAATGTATTTCTGCAAAGCAAGGCTGTTCTGTTCTGCCATGACTCAGGCTCGGTGCTGTAGAGCACAAATAGAAATGATGCAGCAGAGAGAGGATGTTCTGTGGTGAGGAAGGTGGCGGTGGGGGCGTGCTGCAGTTTCAGATCCCTGCACGTTAAAGGAGAAAATTTTTAGCTTCTGCAAATGTTTCACTTCCTCCTCATATGGCAGCAGAACTGAACTGATCCCAGCTCCGGAGATGATACTACCAGAAACTTCTGATCTAGTCAACAAGATGCTGGCTACTTCAGTGCTATTAATAACCTTAACTGGGGAGGATCTTTATCTGTAAAGTGGCATGATATTAGTTACATCTCGTGTTTGTCATGGGCCAGTTGTCAGAGCTTACATACAGAATTGGCTTTTAATATTTTGAATTGAATTATCCTCTGCAGCCTTGACTCAGCTCAGGATGGAGACAGAGGCTGGGCTGTGTGGGAGCTTGGTAAGGAGCTGCTGCCCTGCCTGCAGTCTGCCTGTCCTGCCTGCAGTCTCCTCTTTAGCATAAGCATTCCTTTTGTACCTGTCTGCAGGGATGTGTTGGTATGTCCAATGCATTCCACTGCATTTCTCCATGTGCTCAGTTTAATTTAGATGGGTGGGAATTAAGGTACCTTTAATTGTAAAGACAAATCCAAGCCATGGATCTGTTGGGGTTTTTTAAACCCTCAATACTGTAGAATATTTTAATCAGCTTTATTAACTCTGTGAGCACAGGAGTTCAGCCCATGCCAGGTACACCTCTGAAAGGAATATTTCCTCTGGGTAGCCCGGTGGGTCCAACGGCTGGTGCCCACCCCAGGAGGGGAGCAACCCCCCAGCATCAGCCACACCGCAGAGAGGCCGATGCCTTGCAGGGATCTTGCCACACAGCCAGAGCATCTTTTGTTTCAGCCTTTCTAGGAACCAGCTGGAGCAGAGCCAGCAGGGAGGGATGGGAAGGGGGCCGGGGGGAAGCCTGGGCTTCGAATACAGATGCAGAGGGGGGCTCCACGGTTGAAGAGGAGGGGAACAGGATCATCCTTTGTACACTGACCACTGGACAAGCTGCCCACGCTGCTCGAGGGTGATGGTGATTTTGGAGCCAGCGAGGTCCCCGAGCAGCGGACAGTTGCCATGGCAACAGCAGCAGCATCGCAGGCACTCGCTGTCACTCCTCTCTGGTTTAATGGATTCATTAGCAAATCCTCACAAATAATAGGAGCAATACAAATATGAAGATGGCTCTGTGGCAGAGGTGGGGCTCATGGAGACCCTGGGTTGTGGCTGTGGGGTCACTGCTGCTCCTTTCTCCACATGGAAGCCACGCTCAGGAAGTGATGGGGAGGAGAAGGGCGCCTGTCTGCATCCCCGTGGGCTGCAAGAGAGGGCATTTTCTCTTATTTTTAGCACTGTGCTGAAGCACAGTGCTGGATAGAAACCCTTAGCATGGAAATTACTCAGTGCTCTGCACACTCCCCCTCATCAGATGCAGCTGTGTTGAGTTGATGGTGGCTCTTCAGACCATACAGAAATGGGGAGACAGCACCAACGAGCCTGTTTCTCACAAGTACCACGAACTGGGTTGTTTCTTTTGCTGTGTGTGATTTAACACCAGAAGTCATCTTGTTTCTCAAACTACAGCCAAGCTTTAGCTGCGCTGTAAGGCTGTGCAGCACCATCATGCAATATGTAGAGTGATTTTCTATGCTGAGCCTTATCATGGGTCTAAAGTGTCCTTTCCAATTATTATAATACTTTTCTCCCTTCTCCTCCTGTAATATTTCCTCTCCCTTACTGACCACAGCTCGAGCGGGGGAGACAAATCCAGTCCTGCATCTATGCAGGTTCATTTTTCAGAGATAACACATGGAGGCAATGCCACTTGTTCAAAAAAAGCCAACTCCTCCGCCTTACTTCTGGGGCAATGGCAGAAAAAGTACATCTGCTGGAGCAGGCAGCTGCAATTTAAAAGTGAAATGAAAATTTGGTCTGTTTGTCTGGTCTGACAGGGTTTATTGAAGTCTTTCATTATGCAGCAGGTTCAAGAAACCCTCTCTCCAAAGTACACAGACAATTTAGAAAATGAAAGCCTGAACCAGTTTATTATTAGAACGTGGTTGGATTGTGCAGGGCTCCTACAAGAGCTTATAGCATCTTGTACATTTTAGATATTTTTGCTGAAGCTATGAAACTCTTGGCATGCAAACCTATTATTAGAACAATGGTTTAGGCGAAGACAGAATAAATACTTTGAAGTCTATTTAATTGACTTATTTCATTTCAGAATTCAGTCTCGGGCCTAAGACTAAAGAGCACAAGATTTTCCCTTCTGTGTGTTTGAAGATGCAGCTTCTTGAATGCTGGGGAGCTCTGGGAGCATGTCCCCGTGGGGACATCTTTGCCAGCCCTGCCTACCGTCAGGCACAGCTGCAGCACCTCATAGCAGTGGGGCCAGCAGGTTACAGTACAGGAGTATTTCTCTTTTTTGCTTCAAGGTGGAAATGTTTTACTTCCTGTAAAGCTGCTTCTGTTGGGTCGAATTCTGTGGAATATTCATAGAAACTGGATGGTGTGGAAATGCGGAGTATCCTCTGCCTCCCCTCGTAGTACACCTGGAGCGGGGTGCCCAGAGAAGCTGTGGCTGCCCCATCCCTGGCAGTGTTCAAGGCCAGGTTGGACACAGGGGCTTGGAGCAAGCTGCTCCAGTGGAAGGTGTCCCTGATCGTGGCAGGGGTTGGAACTGGAGGAGCTTTAAGGTCCCTTCCAACCCAGACTGGTTTGGGATTCTATGATTCTATCTTCATTGAAGGTCTCACCCAAAAAAAACCCTGAGCTTTGTGACCACGTTTGCATTCAGCTAACGTATCTACCAAGGAGAAACTGCTGCTCAGACGTAAACTGAAATCTGTTTTTATACAGTCCATACTACATTTTTATTGTCCTGTCATTTTTCTTCTCTCCTGTTCACATTACCATGTCTGTCTGCATTATTTTCACGTCTGATGACAGATACCCCTGTGCTTTCCAGGCCTGGTGAAATCATGTGTTTTCCCTTGGTGATTTTCCCTGTCCCTGCAATTAACTCAGTGTGTTTGATTTGACCTGTGAGTAAAACTATGCTGGGATGAAAGCAGGTGGCAGGTTTGGCAGAGGAGAAGCAATGGCTTCAGATGCATCATCCTTCCTCTCTGAAACACTCGCAGATGCAAGTCAGAGCACATCACATGCTGGGATGGTAACACACAGTACAGGTAGTGCTGGTTGGACTGGGCTGCCTGAATGAATAGCCACAATAGCCTTTTGGATAGGCCAGTGCCAGGGAACGTCTCTCAGTGGAAGGTGCTTCCCCAGCCAAGTTTCCTGTGATGACTGAGGTTATGCCAAGTTCTCTTTAGCTTTATTCTTCTCTGTCAGGCAGTGCTGAAGTTATGCCCAGCACAGTGATCTCTGCATTAGTGCTGGGCCCAGCTTTGCCTGGTTTCTATTCTGTATTTCTTTTCCAGAAAGGATTTTGGTGGGATTGTACCTGTTGCTCCAGCTGTTTGGAGCATCCTCCCTGGCGTGGCTCTGGGGTTTGTCTCCTCCCATCAACACATTTGAGTGAACCCCAAAATTAAAAGATCAGTTGTCAAACTCCATTTGGTTGCCTGCTAGGGTCTGATTTAAGTAGAGTAGAACTTATGAACACGCAGTAGATTATTTGTCTTGGTTATTTAGGCATTTGCTTAGCAGTGTCTTGCATGAATATGTGAAAGTGATTGAATGCCTATTTGTTGATGCAAACAGGAGGTCAAAACAGGATGCTGAACTTCCCAAAGGAAGTTTGTTCATACTCCTGCCTTCCCCAAAATACTTGGAGGCTTCTAAAAATCCTTATACCTGGCATTACAGTTGGGCTCGATGATCTTAAAGGTCTTTTCTAACCTGAATGGTTCTGTGTAGGAGCTGGGGAAGTGAAGTGCTCAGAGCAAATACCAGCCAGGGAAGAAAAGACTGAGATTCCTTTCATATTGTTGTGTATGAATTTCTGCTGAAGAGAAAAACAGTGTTTCACATGCACACAGAAGTCTGTGCAGGATCCCCCCAGCCGGTTGGGTTTGGCAGTGTCAGCTCTGCCACGTGGCATGGATCATGTTTTCTTTCCCTTTTCCCTTGTGAAACGTAAACTCACACGGATGACCACTAATATCCTCAGGGTAATCCCAGAGGGAGCTGCAGGCAATGTGGTTGACACTGATAGAACAACCTTGTCTTTTGGTATTTGAGCTGGTTGGTTGAATGGAAGCGTAACACGGCGTAGAGGTTCTCTGCATTGAATCTGATAAACATTAATTGTCAGCATCAAACAGAAAGATGGAAAAGTGTAGAGTCCTTTTCTGTAGTCCCACAGCATTAGGATGGCATGTTGAGGAAATGGTTCCCTCTCTCCAGTGTCCTCTTGCTCCAGAGGCGGTATTGGCCATCAATCACCATGGCTACAGCAACTTAGTATTTCACATTTTATTAACAGGAAGCCCATTTATGACTTGAAAATGCTTATTCATGAAATCTGTTCACACTTAGTATTATAGAAGGAGGCACACACTGTATTGCCTTAACGTGATCAAAACCCAGTGACTCATTAAAACTAACCAGAGCAAGTGCTGAACCAGCACGTGCTTTATTGAAGGCGTCTTTGTTCCCAATGTGCTGTTTCCCTGCTGTGGTTTATGCCCCCAGTTTTCTAATCTAGGCATCCAAGTGATAATGTAATTTCTCCTGTCTCATAGCACAAGGACACATGGGCTGGAATAGTCTATTTGGAGGGGTTAAAAGCCATCTTGGACATAAAAAAATAGAAGTTTGTTGGAAAATGGTTTTCTAACTCTTAATTTATCGAAGGCATTTTGGCACAGGTAATTAGCATTAACCTTTGGAGTATATGCTGCTTATTTTGTGCCATTTGCTAGCTTGCTAAAGTAAAACCAGAAAGGTTAAAAAAACGAGAGAAGGGAGGACTTCAGCTGTATTTATTCCAGCCTCAGTTCAGTTTGTAAATACAACTCATACCCCACCACCACTTGTTAATTGTTCTTGCTGATACTTTATGAGCTGCCAGTGATTTTACTAAATCAAGTTGTTGATTTAGCAATCAAACTAATCACAGTACTTCCAAATTCTTTTCATTTGAAGTCACTTTAGATGCTGCAGTTAAGGAATCCTGCTGGAAGCTTATTGTCAAAGGGGCTTTCGACACGCAATGTTTAAAACCAGCGCTTTGATTTTGTTTTAGTAAAATGGCAGTAAATCTCTGTAGCAAATCGGATATGTTATTCTGAGTTTTGAGAACAATTGTAATGGAAAGTATTGACTAGGCCTAGGTTTAATTTAGGTTTTAATGATCATTTTTGTATGAGTAGTCTTTAAATCCTTCCTACGAAGCAATCAACACCCAAGAGGTAAAATTCCACCCCTAGGAATTGAGGAGGAGGCAGCTTTAAATAGCACAGCACCCTCTTCTCCCTTTTGTCTGTGTCCTTGTGCAAGCAGGCAGCAGCCAGCTCTTTGTTTCGTCTCCTTTGGATTCTGCAGATGAAGAGAACAGATAAAGGCACCAAGTAGAGGAAGGAGTCTCTGATCAGCACCAAGGCTGGAGTTTCACAGCGGAGATGCCAGCAATCCCTCTTCCTCTGGTCCTCCTTTAGAGCCTTCAATTCTGCCTACAGGTTTAAAACCAGTTGGGTGTCCCTCTTTGGGGTATGTGGCTGTACCCTGCCCTTGCCTCCTTTGGTGTCATTCTTGGTTCAGGAGATGCTCAGGACATCAGGAATGAGCACTGGCACATCCCTGTCTCTGGAGAGCACCGTGGTGGCTGCCTTCAGCTGGGGCTGGCCATGGCACTTCAGAGGTGCTGGCCCTGAGCAGCCTTCACAAGCCATCAGCTGTAACAGCATTTGCTTATGCCTGATCCCAAAATTGGTGCTGAGGCGCTGGCCCAGGGTGCCCAGAGAAGCTGTGGCTGCCCCATCCCTGGCAGTGTTCAAGGCCAGGTTGGACACAGGGGCTTGGAGCAAGCTGCTCCAGTGGAAGGGGTCCCTGCCTGTGGCAGGGGTTGGAGCTGGATGAGCTTTCAGGTCCCTTCCAACACAAACCAGTCTGGGATTCGGGGATTCATTCTAATATCCTATCTGCTTCAGGACTTTTTCAGTTCCAAAAAGCAACTGCCTGCTCTTAAATTGACATTGTATGCAAAGAGATGTGTTTTGTTCATGGCTTTGAGTAAGTTATGTTTTCCAGTCGTGCCTTCTGCTGGTGAGTATTTTTAGGGAGGGCTGGAAAGAGGAGCTGTGCCTGGCTGTCAAACTTGTCTCTGGGGAGCAGAAAGGCTGTGAGTTCACCAGGAAGTTAACTTCTTTCCTCTGATCATTTCTTTGACTGTCTTGCATCTTCTCTCACACAGGCAAGCGCTAGTGTGCTTGCCTCTGAGGAGACTGCAGAAGGAGACTTGAGCAGAGATGGGAACAGGAGCCTGAGCCAATTTCATCCAGAATGCCTTTGAAATTTAATACACCTCTTAAATGTGCTTCCTCACGCTGCTGTTAACAGCTGTTGCAACCAGCACTGGGCTTCTGGGCTCCTACTGTGGCATTCTCCGGAGAGTAGTCTAAGTCTTGGAGCAGGCTGTTGTCCATTAACTTTCCATGTTAGGCTGTTAATCATCTCCTGTTACCACTTGCTCTATTATCTCCAGTAGAAGCTATCTCTGGAGCAGATCTAGAGTGGTTCAGTCCTACAGTTTGTCTGTGTAAAGGAAAAGGTGATAATTAGCCAGGGTTCACCCCAGGAGCAGAGCAGAATCCACAGGGTAAAACTTTTCTTCTTCTCACTTCACACCTCCATTCTCAATCACTTAATCCTAATAACTGTAAGTGTTTGGATGTTTGACTTGTCTGCTTGGCACCAGAATATTGAAGTACTTGTTACAGTTGGATTGTGTTGGTGGCACAGGGCATTGTGCTTATTGGTGAGAGTTCATACAGCCCCTGCTTGGGGATAGAAGTACCTCCAGAAAAGTGAGGGCACTGGATTGTGCTGCATTTGCGTCAGTCCAGGGAGGTTTTGCCTGTGTGCACAGTGAAGACCACCCCTATAAAGTTAAAATCAGAACTTGGTAACATTAAACCCCACAGCTTTGAAAAGTGCAGCAAATGTGCAGGCTGGTAAGTGCTGGCTGCAGCCTCACTTGTCAGGACCCAAATCATTCCCAGGTGATGCTCTCTGAGGCTTTGCTTCTGCTCCTGTATCACCACATCTTCTCCAAGAACTAACCTCGCCTCCCATCCTTGCAACAGCACATGTGGGCCACAGCTTCAGAGAGCTCAGAGGTGACACAGGATAGGAAAAGTCACTGCACAGGGTTTATTTCTGAGTATAGAACTGCAGATTTATAACCTTCCTTCTGCTGACATTTTGCTGGCAGCAGCTCAGTTCCATGTGGGAGTGGCACAAAGAGCAGAAGAGCAAGAAGCAGCTCCAATTAGTGACCTAAGTGTTTACACTAGCTGAGTACTTCATTACCTGTCAGCAGCTTGCTTTCTCC
The DNA here is from genome assembly GCF_963264785.1 of Psittacula echo. Classification (NCBI taxonomy): domain Eukaryota; kingdom Metazoa; phylum Chordata; class Aves; order Psittaciformes; family Psittacidae; genus Psittacula; species Psittacula echo. The sequence continues at coordinate 3,080,213 of NC_137748.1, forward strand.
TGGTCACAAGTGTTTACATGTGGAGCCAGTAATTCCAGCTGTTTCCCTCTTGTGCTGCAGGAATTCCAGATAATTTAAAGCAATTTAAAGGTAGCTCTTCCCTTGAATGTGTCATGTGAAGATGCCTACACCCAGAAGAGAGCCAAGTGAGTGTCATCACCTTTGGGAAATGCTGGTCTAAAAAGAGGCTAGCTCCTTTCAGCATCAGGACCGGGGCACGCCAACACACCATGAGCTGACCTCACTGTGCAGAAGCAGGGCTCCAGTGCCTCGTGAAGGCACCAAAGGAGATTTATAAGCTGCTGGGTCATTTTCAGGTAGGTTTCTTGCAGATGGGCTCACTAAGCAGCTCATGCTGGCTGTCATGCAGTGCTGCGACGCACTTGGCAGCAGGAGGTTTGCTGTGACCTCTGTCTCTCAGTGATCTGCATAAGCCCATTGGCTCTCCCTCTCCGTGGCAGGATTTTAGCCCTGGAGAAACATGCATGACTTAAGGAGGGCTTTCATTGATCCCAAGGTCAGGCAGGCTCTTCCTAATCATCCAACCTAATCGCTGTCACTGCACAAGCTGTGGGAGCTCACCCAGCACTAGCGAAGATCACTTAATACCAAACTCTTGGCATCATACAGACATCGTTCAGCACATCGCCTCGACAAAAGCAGGATCTGTGCCAAGGCAGACGAGGCTGGGGAGAGCATTAGCACTTTCCTGCTGAGGGTTGCACCTACACTCACTCCTTTTGACCCTCTGCCTTTTTATGTTGGGTTTTTAGTCTTGTGCACAACACATTTCCATGCGCTATGGTCCAGTGACCTCATGTATCATTAGATCTGACTGCCATGTCATCCTTTTGTCATCCTCATGGCCCTTTTTCTAGCTGTTGCATTAACGGGTGCCCTGGATCTTGTCAGCTCTTTTTCCATTAGGATGTTCTGTCTATAGGGCTGTTGGAGCTAGAAAAAAGCTGTGGCACTGTGAAGGGGAAGAAGGGCAGTTCAGTCTGCCGCAGACAGGAAGGGAGAGTCATGAGACTGAGGACTTTTGCAAAAAGATTGGTTTTATCTTAATTTACGGACCCCCCGACCCCCATCAGCTCCCTCTGTCACTCACAAGCAAAAATTGATCATGCAAAAACCCAAGATCCTAAAATGCAGTTTTCAAATGAGGTTGAAGAATATTCCTGGTTTAGGGTGTTAGTGGAAAATACTTGGAAGTGTGAGGATGAGCATCAGACAGTCCTTGTGCAAGTTCTGTCCTGAGATGAGGGATTAATTTGCTATTTTGGTAGTGCTCCACTGAGCTCTACAGCTGGCTCCCAGGCTGGCATACCCTTGGAGACCAGAGGAATGGTTCTTTTCCCAGAGATTATTTCACAGTGGTGGTATCTTATCTCATCACTGCAATGGCTCTTCAGAAGATGTACAGGAAACCTCTTGAAATGCTCTGATGGCCTCAGAACAAAGAGTTAATCTGTTACTAGTGGAAGCATTTGCTTTGCAACTCATTTTCCCCCATTTGCAGCTCAATTTTTCAATTTGGCACAGAGAGCAATGGGAAAGATTTAACTCTGGTAAGCCCAGAGGAGGATGGAAGCTGATTAGAAATTGGGGAGGGGGAGAGATATTTTGCTCAGCTGGAATGAGTGCAGCAAAATAAATTACTAGCGAGTGCTCGAGCTGTAGATATTTGATTTGTTAATGGCTTTGGCTTTGCAGGCGTTTGGTTGATGTAGCAAATTTCTCAGTGTAAATCTGCTGAGCTCTCCTAGCACAGACTCTGAAATAGAGAAGCATAAAATATTGATAATTCTGCCAAAGAAAAGATGGATGAGATAATGGTGAGCCTACCACCATTTGGTACCTCCAAATAGTATTTGACATGGCTCGGGGATTGTAGTTATTCATCCTTACCACAGCCCTGTGAAGCCATTAGTATCCCTCTTAGACTGGAAAGCTGAGGATATATCATGCCATGTCTTATTCTTAGAATCCCAGACCAGTTGGAAGGATCCTTAAAGCTCCTCCAGCTCCAACCCCTGCCACGGGCAGGGACCCCTTCCACTGGAGCAGCTTGCTCCAAGCCCCTGTGTCCAACCTGGCCTTGAACACTGCCAGGGATGGGGCAGCCACAGCTTCTCTGGGCACCCTGTGCCAGCGCCTCAGCACCCTCACAGGGAACAGCTTCTGCCTAAGAGCTCATCTCAGTCTCCCCTCTGGCAGGTTAAAGCCATTCCCCTTGGCCTGTCCCTACAGGCCCTTGTCCAAAGCCCCTCTCCAGGTTTCTCATAGCCCTTTTAGGTATTGAAATAACAACTCTGTTTTGCCCAACTTGCCTGTATTTGGAGAAAATTTTACAGGAGCATAAAACCCTGTGGGTCACCAGCTCCATTTTTCTGCATCCATGGCAGTGCATCTTGGCATGGGGTGTTTCCAAAGGAGAGCGATGAACCCACAGGCACAGAGGGTCCTGGGATGTCGGCTATAATGGCAGCATTGTTGCAGTCCCCAAGTGGTGCTGCCCATGACTGCCAGGAATTTCAGCCTCTGGCTGGTTCCAATCTGCATGAAGCAGCAGGTCGGGGGTGGGAAGGGAAGAGGCTCATCAACAGAAATAGCATTTAAGTAAAAACTGTACCCTCTGCTGCAAGGGAAGATAGGAAGAAGGATTGATTCTTCTGCAGCTGAGAATACAAACTGTGCCAGACAGTAATTAAAGGCATTTTACTGTGCCCAGTAACGTGTCTGTGCTCTAAAGCTTGCATCCTAAGCCTGCTCAGAAACAGACCCGTTTTTATTCCAGAGGGATGGAGGCACTGGCGGCTGTGCTGGTGGGTCATGAGCAGTGATTCCATGCTTGCACTTTCCCTGGGCCTCACCTTGCTGAAAGCTGTGTGATGAGAGCAGTTAAACCCCCACCTAAGAAAGCAGGGATATGGATGCTGTGAGATCCAGCGTGGGATCACCCTTCCTGGCGAGCAAGAGCCTGAATTTCAGGCAGGAGGGATTTGCTGTGTTTTCAGGTTGGGTAGCTGATGAGAGAGGTTTGATTTACATGTCCACATTGTGTTTGCATAGGTGGTGTCCTGCAGCAGTCATGTAATACTCTGACATGAATATGATATGTCGTTGCATTGAAAATGTGATGAATATAGTGGGAATCAGCCCGGCAATGGGCATTTCCCTTCCAGACTTTTCATTTCTATAAGCGTTTTCCACATGATCCAGCGCAGCTATTCAGCTATTTCTGCAAATCCAAACTTCTTGTTGAGCAAGTTAGGCAAAGGGAAAGCAGAAATAGGTCAGGTATTTCAATAACAGCTGGTTGTATCCCTTCACAGCAAGTTGCCTTTTTTCCTGCCTATGTGAATTGTGCTAATGTATCAGTGAATAAAGACAAGAGAACAAAGGGAAGCAGAAGTGCCAGCATTTTTATTCTGGGATTGGAGCTTCAGAGCCCTTTACTTTGCAGAAGTGATGCTGAGACCACTCTGGAACAGCTCAGCAAATGCTCCTGAAATAATAAACACCCAATTGGCTGCCCAACCTCTCTGAATACACAAGATCCACTTAAATCTTGCCCGTCATTTGCAATCACATACACAATTGATTTCCTGCTGTATAGCCCAAGTCCTAGTTCTGAGACGACAGGTCCTTGATGCCTTGCAGGGCATCATGAATCTGTAATATTAAGGAAACATGGTGGAAGTTTGGTGCTTTTAGGAATCATCTGGATTGAAATACAGAGAAATAGGCTGCCTTTAATCATTAGTCATAGGCTTATATTTTTCAGCTTGGTTCTTTGTTAGGGGAGTGCCTGTGGCTGATACCAAGCTCCTGGCAGGTCGCTGTCACATTGGTTTAGGCTAATCTGACTGCTTTTGCTCCTTAGGGAGGACATTAGGAGTCCAGAATGAGATTCCTCTTTTTAAATACCTCTGTGGTGCTGTGTGCTACTGGAAGGACTTTGTTTCATGGCTTGAAAGTTTGGTAATGGAAGGAAAATCTTTCTTACAACATCTGCCTCATTGTTTGTTCTCGCCAGGCTTCCTGTCCTCAGCCCTGATTCACCCCGGTGCTTTCAAACAGAACAGGATGACTTTCATCGTGCCTGAAATTTGATTAGACTCAGAATGCGTCATTGGGATGCTGTAATGCTGATACAGAGGTGATGTCAGTGCTGGTTCTACCTGGGCTTTCCCACCTGAATGGAGTTTTTGAGGCACTAGAAGCAACTTTTCCCTGTGTTACGGGAACTGAGGCTGCTCACAACCCAGCACAATCCAACCATCCTCTTCCTTCCTTCTGGTTCCAAAATCCCTCACTTCCTCCTTAATTTGTCCACCTCATGATTGCCTGCTGCAGTTATTTCTTGTCTTCTCATTTCTGTAATCCAAATTCTCCTTAATGGCCAACCAATCCCATCTTCTGGCCATACTGTGCTGGGAAACAGGCCAGATTTCCTCAAGGCTTTAAAAACCAAATAACCTTGCTGAGGAATTTTGGTTGTAAATCTGTGCAAGCATCATCCCTAAAATGCCATCCACCTCTGGTAATCTCAGTAGCCCATAGGGATGTTGGCAGCCAAAACCAAATGCACCAAGTTGCTCTGTGATACAGGATCTTCTCCTGAGTCCCCAGCTTCTTCTCAGTGTTTTTTCAGCAGCATCTACTGTGGTACAACCTGCTCCTCAGCTTTCTTCTGACTTTCTCTTGTATTTAAACCCACTTTTTAAGCCCTGCACACTCCTTCTATCTCTTCAGGCTCCTCCAAAGACTCTGGGTGTGCTTTTGTCCCAGAAAATACGAGGGAAGTAGTTGGTTCACTAGCTAAAACCCAAATGTGATGATGGAGCAATCAAGAGGTCTGTGCCCTGACTCACCCTGACTTGTTGCTTCCTCTTCCCCTTCCCTTCCATCACCCTTTGCCTAATGATTCTTGCCTGCCTTGTTCCTCAGGGTCCTGTACTGTGTTTTAACCTGCCTTTGGTGTGAGAGGCACCTGGCAGGGCAATGGGTTTGTGGGAAAGACCAGGTCTTGCCCCATCAATGGCCCCGGGCGGGGACGACAGAAATGACCATGTTCAAGTGATTCTTCTTTTGGCCATGGGGAGAGGAGTTCTTGTCCTCCAGGAGACTCCTCGACATCAGGTTAAAAGCCTGTCATGAACTGAAGGATGATTCAGCTTCCTCTGCTCAGGTGGTGTGGATGCTGGGAGAGGAGGAGCCCTCCTCCTGGCTGGCACAACACTGTGATAACCTGCACACACCCCCACCCCTTTGCATTCCCCTTGGATAAAACTGCACAGGTTAGCTTTCAGGAACGAGCTGGAGAATGTGGGCTGCAAAGCCCTGACACTGCCTAAATCCGTGGGGAAAAGGCTCGTGTGTGTCTCTGGTTGTGGGTGAAAATGTGACCTTTCATCAGGCATGACATGATAAAAATCTTGCTTCACACAGGGAAGGGTGAACAGGAACATTGCTTCTCTCTGAGGCAAAAGCAGCAGGAGAATGCAACCCAGTAACACCTCTTCTTTTTTTAATGGCATTTTTCTATCCCCTCAAGCTTTAGCTAATTGCTCTTTTCTATTGGAAAAGGAGACAAATCTAGGTTTTCAGACCAGATCTGGAAACAGAAGCAGGATTAAGCACAGCTGTTCCAGGTCAGAGATGCTGAGGAGGGGAGATGTGTCTCGTGCTGACAGAGCAAGGTTATCCTGACAGCCAGAGGTGTGTGCCTCAGTGTCAACAGCCTGCCTGAGGGTCAGATGAGTTCAGCATTGCTACTGGACAGAGTGGTCCAGAGAACTGGGAAGCCACTGGCAATTTAACATGATGTCACCTCATCCTGCACTAAGTAGGTCATGGTGACACCCTGCCTAAAAGTCCTCTGCACCAGTGCTTCTGCTACTGCAGTGGTGTGAGCAGCACCATCCCCGGTAAACTTATAAACCCCTCAGCAAGGGGAATTCATGCAGAATGAGCTTCTAGAGGGGTTAGCCGGGGTGCACAGTGCAGCAATCAGAGCAGGCAGTGAACGAAGCCATCTCTCGTTGCTTTGCATCAGCCCTGGTTGGCTGGCAGAAATGAAGCATCAGATGGGATGATGAATATCCAGGTTGCTATAGTGACCAAGAGCTGTAGTGCTGGAAGCAGTGGGTCTCCATCACCGCCTCCATCCCCACTGCACGCACACACGAGCTGGCACATGCCCCTCCAAGGGAGCTGGGTGCATTGTGCCCCTGCGGTGCGGTGCTGAGCGAGTGGCAGTGGATGTTCCTGGGGTGTCAGAGCCCTCCTGTTAAATCCCTGGCTCCAGCTTTCAGGAGCTCAGCGGCGCTGTGTGCACAGCATAATGGAGTTGAGCTGTTTGTGTGTCACGAGCTGCAGGGCAGGAGCACAGCCAGGGCAGCTGGGGACAACGACAGCCAGGTCCTGGGCACGGCCACCCCTTGGAGGCATTATCCAACCAAAGCTGTTGGAGCTGCGGGTGGGATGCAGTGGCACAGCCTATCTTCCCAGCCCTTCTGCCTGTGGAGAGCCTTGGTGCCGTTATCCTCATGGCTGCCAGCCCCTGGATCCACTCGTTTCCCGTGGCTACACTGGCATCACAGCCAGCAGTGCAGGCAGAAGCCAGGCTTGTGGCTTCACCTTAGTAAATTGCCTCCCCACTTATCCGAGCTGGCTTCCTGACACAGGTCAATCCCAAAGAATAATAGGAAAAAATACAAGAGGAGAAGAACCCCCAAAGCGTGCACACTTTTGGTTATTTTATAATAATTTAGGGGATCTCTCTGAAGCTCCGTGGCAGCTTCCCCTGTTTTGTGGCTTCAGACCTCTGCCAGACTCTAAAAGTATCTGTTTAATTGCCCTGCACAGAGCGGTGGGAAGAGCAGAGCTGCTCATCCATCAGGATGACGCTGGGTTATGTCTGTATCAAAGGCAGATGATAGAGCGACGGCAGCACTTTGCTGTGCCATCGTTTTCCAACATAACGCACCCATCAGCTGGTTCAGCCACTGTCTGATGCTAGAAAATTTTTGCCTCATGTAAATTGGAGTGGTAAAGAGTTGAATAATCCTGGATTTATTGTCCTCCCCAGTTGTCCTCCCAGTGCCTCCCGTTCTTGCAGGAGCTGGATAAACACATCCCAGGTGACTGAAAGGTGCTGGTTCCCTTTGAAGTAGGTTTTCTTTTTTTATTGTCTCCTTCCTTAAACTTGAGGAATTTTAGTAGCATCTGCTCAGTGAGCCGAGCGCATCCAGCTGAAGGTGTCCCTGCTCACTGCAGGGAGGGGTTGGACTAGATGAGCTTTCAAGGTCCCTTCTAACCCAAACTATTCTATCATTCCTTGATTCTGTGATCTTTTCAGGAGGAACACTGGGCTGTGTACACCCCAGCAGGCAGGGTCCTGTGCATTCAGCCCAGTGGCTGGGCGATGCTGAGGGCCAAAAAGAAAATACAAGGAAGGACTTTTGCTGCTGCTAAGCCTGAGCAGGAATCAAGGTCTGAGATGTCCTGTATGGGAGGCAAGTCCGCACTCATCTTCCTAAGTGGTCTTATTTTATTTATGTGCTGGTGCATTTCTAATGCAGGATTCTTGGCATAACCCTGTGAATGAGCTGATGTTCTGCTTTTACCGCGTCTCCAGCCAAGGACTTTGAATCATATTTTTGGCATAGTGGTTTTTATAAAATATGGAACACTCCAGTGTCTTGCGGCCATGATTGCTCCCAGTAAAGCAGAATCCGGAGGAGAGCTGGCTCTCAAAAGCTTTGCCAGGACTCAATAGCTGAGAAAATACAACTAATTGGAGACTTCAGGAGCTCTGGTTTATGTATTGGTGCTGCACCCCGGGAAAGCTGTTGAGAACTGGGTTGGTTTGAGTAAGTGAAGGCAAGTGGCATGTGTCACTGGATGTGTGTAACCGTCATCCTCATAAACTAAGTCATGGAGTCATCAATTCTGTTTATCCAAAAATAATCAGGATGCGAACTGAGCCGCAAAGCACACGGGATCTACATGTGGGCAGGCCAGGACATGGTGGTGAGGATGTTACGCAGCCGTAGGAAAACATTTCTTAACCTAGCGAGACCACTTGTTTCATACTTTGACCCCCGAGCTGGTTTTGCTCTATGCAGAGGCAGATGTGTGCTGGGTTAGCCCTGCAGGACTCTTCTTCTCGGGTTATTGCTGAAACCTCATGGGTGTTTGAGAGGATGGAAGTGATGTGGGCACCTTTCTTCTGCTACTGTGCAACTTCAGCAGTGGGTACCAGAAATACCCGTGTCTGGTATTTGATACCACGTCTCTTGTGCCTGGCTCTCCACATCTTTTTCCTTTCCTCCATAACACTGTTGCATATCACCAGTCTGTAAATCATAGAATAATAGGATCACAGAATGGTTGCCCCAGAGCTGGATCAAGACTGCAGGGAGGTCTCCCCAGAGCACAGCAGAGAGGGACAATCCCCTCCCTCCACGTGCTGGCCATGCTCCATTTGATGCAACCCAGCATTTTACTTACATATGTTTCGCATAAGCCTGCTTTTTAGCTGCTTGGGTATTTTCTTGAAATCTGGCTCCTATCCAAAGCTGCTGATGAAGGGAAACAGCCCTGGAGAGGGCAGGGGAGGAGCAGCCCCTGCCCCATCACCCTGGGAATCCTCCTTTGCCCTGAAGCACATGAACCAAACAGTTTTGCTGGAAGAGACAGGAATGTTTTACAGCTCGCTGGCGTTCCGGAAAGCACTCTCTGGCTGCTGAGGATGGGTCACAAATACCCCAGTTACTAAACAGATGAAGGAAGCACAGCTCACTGGCACTGCTCTGGGACCACCTAACCCTTCTTTCGAGTTGGAATACATGCATTTTAAGAGTGAGAGAGCCAAATGTTTAATGGCCTGGCTTTACACCTTGGTGAGAGGGGAAGGGATATATTGGTTCTACCACAGGCATGTCCTGAAAAAAGCACAGCAGTGTTGTGGCAGCTGCTGTCCTCTTAGGAAAGTGGCTTTTATGTGAATAAAAGGAGCCGACTCGAGGCACTGGCCAGACGCGGCAGACCAGGGTATTAATAGCTGACTTTGCTCTTGCCTTGCTATATGCCATTGGACGTGTGTAATGGTTTTCACTGGGAATATACAGATATTAACAAATCTTGTTTCTCATTACAAGGGCAAAAATAGAGCTGCTGACGCAAGTCGCAAGCATGATGTTGTAATACGTGGCACTGTGTGGTTCCCAAACCAAAGGCAAGCGGCTCTGTGGTTTGTGCTGGTAAATAGATGTCAGTGTGAGCTGCAGAGAGAAATGACACATGGGCAAAGTCTGACCCAGAGAAGACTGAAAGCCACTTCTTAAGTGGAGTGGTTGAGTTTTTGGTGGAACGATGCAGGATTGCAGTTTGTAGCCTGGTCCTTCTCTTGCAGATTAAGAAATTGCTTTTGAAAAGCCACTTTTCCCAGCTTCTGAGGTGATTTACCTGAACACAGACCACAAGGTACAAACCTGTGTTAGAAATAAGCTGCACATATTTGCTGGGTTTGAAGGCTGAAAAAAAAATCACAGTATGAAGTGTCACTTGACTGCAGATCATAAAATCACACAGTGAGGAAGGACCTGCCAGTGCCGTGTTTAACTGACCTTTCTTGGCATTAACATGCCTGGAGGACTTGTTCTGACCTTCCACTATGGAAATTTGCCTTTTGATCCTGGCTTGAGATCTCCTTTCTTCATGTCTGCTTTCTTTGTAGTGTCTCTTTTCCATAGCTTTGATCCATTTTAATGTCTAATCTCTGCCAAGGCCACCTGATACTGAAGAGCTCTACAATGCCAACAACGCTGCGTCTCTAAAAAGCAAGTAACAGTTTGGGAAAACATCCTGTTTGTCTCTTGTTTCTGCTCAGAGAGGGTTTCACAAGGCAGATTCTGAAAACCCGTTGTGGTTTAGGATGTTGTCGTGTCCCTTTGGTGCACGTGTGAGTAATGCAACACATGCTGAATAAGGCACACGCTACCTGCCACGCGTGCTAATCTCCTGCTCACCCAGCTGCTCTTGAGTTATGAGCAGGGAGGAATGATCTGCACTGAAAAGGGATCCTGATTAATCTCCTCACCCCAGGCTTCTCAGTGCTTGTAACCAAACCCATGGGATGAGGAGTGCTGCCAGCTGCAGCTCCAGGGCAGCACTAAAAAGGAACCACTAGAAGGAGAGGGATTTCCTTTGGTGGGGCTAATAAACTCCAGCAGCTAGTGTGGAGAGGCAAAGAGGATGTTAAATTACTTTCTTGGATACACAGGATGGTAAATTGTTGCTTTTAACCTCCTGTAGCTACATGAGCCACACTGTTTTAATAAGAGCTGATGGGAAAAGGTGTTTTCTCTCTCTGACAGCAGAGCAGAGAAGGATGAAGTGCACCAAGTAGTCACAGGGGTGATGCTGTCGGAATCAGCTGCATCTTACTTAGGGAAATTTACACTCCAAGTGTGTAAATCTCTTCTAGAAGTGGGACCCGGTGCTTTGAAGCTGTGCACACTTCAGATGTTACTGCCCCCCTGAGATGCAGCCAGAGAGCTGAGAAGATGAAGCGGAGCAGCAGCAACCGCGGGCTCTGAGTGCTTGCAGCAGGACATCCCTCTCCCTGGAATGAAACATCCACCCAGGATTACTGACATGTGATACCTTTCATGCCATGGCTCCCCAGGGACAGCACTTGCCCCAGCTCCCCACAGCAGGGGATGCTTCTCTGCACACCCAGGCAGTGCTTTACTCCTCATTCGGGGCAAAGGTGACACAAAATGTACACGAGGTTTTCAGTGCAGGTTTTGCATATGTTGAGAAACCAGATATTCCCATTTTTGCCTCCATTTAAGCTAGTGTGGGGTTAATTTTCACAGTGAGAACTCTTCACTTTTTCCTCTGAGCCCAAATATCCCCAGTATCATTGTTCTGCAAGTAGCAGAAAACCACAAGTGGCCAGGCAAGATATATCTCCCCCATTCCTCCCTTGCCAAGCACACAGCCTGCACAGCCAGTGGGCTTGAAACCCTCATGCAGAGGACACTTATCATCTCCAAAAATGCCACTGTTGTAACTCAGATATGTGTTTATCACCTCTGTTATACCCAGTGTCTTTTTAGCTCCTGCTCATTTTTATTCACCTCTGTGCCACCCAGCAGGGAGCACCACAGCATGGGGTGGTCCACAGCAGTGGGTTACACACTGCCTGGCAGCTATTGTAACCTACCTGGAGATTCTGTGTGACTGTTGGTCTCTTTGCTGTTGTTAGGAAGCTGAGCCTTGAGAGCTGCCTTTTTTTAGGCCTCTCTAGGTTCTCTCTGGCTTCTTACGTATTTTCTTCATGCAGAACATAGCTGCTGATTTGGGGGTTTCTTTTTTCAGCCTCCCTTCATCTCTGAGGCACTTTACTATTATTTTTCCATCACTGAACCCCCTCAGAGGCTGCAGCCGGTATCCAGATGAGACTTACATAAGGTGCTACAATTTTCTCTGTATTCTCCATCCCGCTCCTAATGCTGCCAAACATCTTGTTTGCAGCTGCATGCTTTCTTGAAGTCTTAACCAAGTAGTCCACAGCAAGGCCTGCTTTTCCAGAAAGAATCTTTGATCTAAACTCTAGAAAGATTTGGTCATTCAGGAAAATCCTCTCTGGAATACATCCCATTCTGAGCCCTCCTTTCACACCCCGTGGCAGGCATTGCCTCATTTAAATCCCTCTGGTTTCTTGTAATGAAAATCAGGCACTTCCTGTACTCAGCTTTGCTTCTACCCAAATTTTGCTTCCTGAAAACAACTGGTTCCCTGCTCCCTGGCTGCGTTAGCTGCATCCGTAGGCAGGCAGCACCTCATTTAAAGACTGAATTAGCTCCATCCCTGCGAGTGATGGGGCTGCATCTCCAAAGCAGGCTGGGCTTTGGTTGGGTACCGCTGTCCCCAGGCACCGCGTGTTCCTGGCTCTCCGCAGCCCGCTGTGTTCGTGGTGGAGCTCACAGCTACAGACGAGGAATATCTCATCGACAGGTGTATTTTTGTGCCTATTACAGCTCCTTGCAAAGCATTGCAGGTCACCAGTGGTGGCTCTTAAGCATCTCATATGTTTAACATTTATTTAACAACGCATTTATGTAACTTTCTAGTCTGGCTCTGCTGTCTTTGCCCAAACTCCCTCTGATCTTTCCCCACTCTTCCTTGTTTTGCTTCCCACCACTTACTGGCGACATAGATGCTTTTGTATTATCAACAGCGCTGACAGCTGTCTGTGGCCATTTATGCGCTACTTGGCTTGTGTTTTCCCTGAGGTCCTAGATTAAATGCTCAGTCAAAACTGTAATGTTTCATGGGCCAGTAGTCAGCTTCCACTTGGAGTCATCTCTTCTCTGCTGGTTTCCCTTTTGCCAGCGTTCACCCGGATATCTCCTCAGCTCGAGCCACATCTAACAATGCTCTCGCTCCAGGATGTGGTTCTCACACACAGATGCTGTTCACACAATGCTCATGGTGCTTTGCACACACAGGGGCTCACACGTGGAGCCATCATCTCGACTATTTGCCATTAACTCCTCTAGACACACTAGATGAGCAACATGAGCTGGTAAAGGCAGTTTCATGCTATGATGGCTTGGAGCAGAGGAAGGAAGAGAAGTCACCTGGTCCTGCAGAGCTCGCTGAGCCACGAAATCCAAAAGAGCACAGAGAAGCCCCAGCCCACAGGACCAGCTGAGCTCAGTGGCTGTGCCTGTACTGCTGGGATGGAAAGTGATGGGGTTTTTTGTTTCCACCAAAAACCCACAATTGTTTAAAGTTCTATAAAAACCCTATGTTTTCAGCAAACACCAACACCTTGGTGTTCATTATACGCAGAAATTATCCTGTGGCTTGTTATATATGGAAATTATCCTGTGGTTCCCTGGCAGGACTGGAGCGCTGCTGGGGTAGATCTTGACTTCCCACGAAAGCTCTCTTTTCCCTTTACATTTCACTCCTGGATGCTGGGGGTTGCTGTTTCTTCCCTGGCAGAGTCTCCCTGTAGCAGTGAGATTTGGAATGTCTCTTGGTCTGTTTTATTGGCTGATGTTGGCAGCTGTTTTCTCCCTTTCAGTCAATAAATAAAGCATCTTACACCAGGGCAGCCAGCAGCTGTCATCTCCCGTTTTTGCTGCTGCACCATCAGGTGTGATGCTGATGTGAGTGATGGACTGGAAACCAAACTGACATTTCCTCCAACCTCTTCTTGGCTGGAGACCGACCAAGCAGAGGAGCAGCACCCAGGAGGTTCAAGGTCCCAGCAGGTCAGGCTACTCATGGGGCTGGTGGCAGGGCTCAGCGTTGTGTTGCCTCACAGGGAAGACCAAGGATGGGATTTGTAATCCCCATGTGCATGTGCAAATCCCTGCATGGATTGCTCTTTGGATGCCATTCAAGAGCTGCTCCCCCAGCAAAAGGTTTTGAGGCTGAAACCTCTTCTCACATGAAGAAAAGCAACGCATGACCTGGAGTGAATGGGAACTGTCGTGGTGGGACCTGGAAAACAGGGGGGAAGTGAAGCCCTTATTTAATGAAAATGTTACACGGGGCGAAGAGCAGAGCATCCTCTCCAGAGCCCACCATCCCAGGACACCGTTAGCTTGAGGCTCCTCTCTCAGCAGGAGCTGGGAAAGATTCAGCTTCTTGCTGAAGGTCCCACAGCCACAGGGCTCAAAACACATCAAGGACCTTCTGCTTCCCATACCAGCCTGTGGTCAAAAGCCAGGTTAATGACGTTCCACTCCTTTAGCTTGGGCTGCTTATCGCTGAGCAAAAGGGTCAGCAGGGTTTGACTATTAACTACTGACCCTCTAGCTTCTTACCTGTGGTTTGATGAGGGCTGTGGGAGAGGAGGAGCCAAGTCATTGGCACTTATCCTTGCTATAGACACTTGACGCTAAACCTGCTCTCCAAGCACAGGTTGTCAGGAATCTCCGAGAAGCTCCTTCACGTATGCAGCTTGTTCTCGCTAAGACATGGTAAAAATAGCAAACTAAGCAGGGATTGGAGCCTCAACTCACTGAGGCAAGAGTAAATAAGCCTTAAATACCTGAGACAACGTGAGGACTTTGTGGGCTGTGCCCTGCCGGCACCCTTCCAGCCAACCATTCATTTTTATGGAAGCAATGAACATCTTCTTAATTACTTTGAAGCTGCATAAAACCGTGGCTTATGGGAGGCGATGCGTCTTGAACACTCTGTTAATGAAATAGAAACTAAACCTGAGCTGCATGAGGGGCTTGTGCCTCAGCAGAGAAAATACCACTCATTATTACACTAAGAAATGCTGGAAATCCAGGAAGTGGCAGTGCAGGTGAGGAGGAATTTTGCAAAGGGAATAATTTTTAGTACCAAAGCTGGGTTAAAGGGTTAAAAACCTGGGGAATGGTTCCTGGTGGCACAGATTTGTCCCAGTGCTGCTGTTCAGTGCTGCTCTGACCCCACAAGGCTTCATGGTCTGTCTGTCTGCAGGGGGAATTAAAACCCAAACCAACCCTTCCTGTGATTCTTTCGGCTGTTTCATGCTGTATTTCTATTCTCTCAGCTCAGACCAAGGGATGACATTGTCATTATTGTCACTATAGAGGTAGGAGTGACTGCTCACTAGGTCATTCCACTGCGGGTGGCCGAGCTGGCAGCAGACTCCGGGCCTGTTGCAACCTGGCCTTTACTCTTCCCAGGAAGTGATATTCCCCCGACAGCTCCGATCCCGATGCCAAAGTCCCTGGGGGCTCGTTTCCCTGCCTGGGAGTCTTCCGCATGCTCAACCAAGGCCAAAAGCTGGGCTTAGAGCTGAGCCTTGGCTGAAGACAGCGTTCTCAGCTTGCTGCAGGATGCATCCCTGACACAAAACCCCTCTCCCTGCCTTGCTCTGGGCACATCCCCTCCCTTCTGGGATCCGGGCACATCCCGTCCCTCCCTGACTCCTCTGTTTCCTCTTGCGTTGCAGTGAGAAGCGCGCTCTGCAAGTCAGTGTCACCAACCCGGTGCAGTGCAGCCTGCACGGGCGGAAATGCACCGTCTCTGTGGAAACCAAGATCAACCAATCCCAACCGGATTTCACCAAGCATCGTTCCGGCTTCATCCTCTGCGTGCCAGGGAATTAGCATCCCCCTCCGCCCGGCGCAGCGAGCCGGCAGCAGGGGACACGGGCTGGGGCTTCCAGCGCCCTTCCCTGGCCTTGGACTTTTCAAGGGGACCCATGTAGAGATGCTCGGCTGTGGCTTGAGCTCTAAAGCTGCAAACCCAAAGTCAGGAGAGGGTTTTACTACCACATGCAACAAAGGCTTAAAATAGCCAGTGACCTGTTATCCACCTTCTAAAACAGGGCAGAATGGCAGGAAAGTGCTTCTGAATTACTCAAAAAAAAGCATTTATAGGTACTTACACCCTTTCCCACACTGATTTCCTAAACCCTCTCCAATATTCCCTTCTGTGTTCCCTTTTGTGTGTCCTGTTTTGCAATGTTATGCAGCCTTCACTGCAGGAACCAAAGATAAACCGGCTCAGGGAGTCTGGTTCTGTGAGACCAAATCCCAGTGGAACCGGAGCCAGGTTTTAAAGGAGGGCTGGCTTCCCATGCCAAGGAGATGCTCCACACTCTTCCAGCCCTGCCACACGCATGGAGTTGGGAGAGTACATGGAGATGCACCCTTTGGCTTGCTGCTTTCCTGCCTGGAGTTCATTAACCCTTGGATCAAGGTCCACCAGCAGAAAGGAGAGTGGGATTCACAGTGCAGAGGTTTGATTTATTTTAATCCTGCATTGCTTTTGCCTTAATTGCCCTCTCCAGGGATCTAAAATCCAGTGAATTCCCATTAGGACCAAAGCAGCCTTGCTGAATTTGGGATGCTCCACGTGGCTTCGTGTTAGTCCCAGCGCTGAGGTTCAGGGAGGGCTGAAAGAACCCACTGCAGGTGGGTTAGTCTGGAAACACGTGGAGCTTGGGGGGCTGAAGCCGCAGCTCCCTTCCTTTGCACTATTGAACACTAACTCCGGCACATCCGTCCGCACCAGGCGAGGGGCAGCAGCACAACCCCAGCTACAAATACCCAGGCTGGACCCTTCCGAGTGTTTCCCTGAGTGTTCCCAGCTTAGGGGCTGATGTTGGGGTGTTCGTGCATCACCTTTTGGCTTGTCTGGTGGCATCACATTTCCCTGCCTCATGGTGCCCGCGTCTGCCCTGCTCAGATAACCCTGAGCTTGGTGTTTACGTGTGTTCTGACGGGCTTTTGATTCCCACCACGTCTCAGGCTGCTGCTGCTCTGGGGCTTTGGAGCAGAGGTGGCCTTGTGCCACTGAGGGGCTGTGGGGATTGGACATTCAGAGTCCTGGCACTGCTGGTCAGGTCAGGATTTCCAGCCCATTGGACACAGGGGGTCTGTGTTGTGACCCAGCAGGCAAACAGGGAGCTGGAATGAGGCTGGAAGAGGCTTTTCACCCAACGACCTGTTAATGGACGGCTTCCCAAAGCCATGCCATGGACATGGGGTGCAGGGACAAGTCGCTGCAGCATCTGTACCACACCACAACCACCCAGACCCAAGGTTAAGGGGTACCTCGAGCACAGAGATGCTCCAGCTCTGGATTTAAGTGGGACAAGCTTAAAGCCTCCCAGTGCTCTTCACCAGGGAGGCCCCACGCCGGAGCCCTGTGGTTGACAGGATCCCTGGCCTTAGACCAGGCCCCCAACAGTATCCCAGCGCCGCCTCCCAGGCACCAGTAACCAGCTCTGGGATGGCTCCTGCTCCAGAGGGCTCTGCGCATCGGGTCTGCCCAAAGCCCTTGAGAAGAAGCTCTTCCAGGTGCTGCAGACACAACTCACCCACCCCACTGGGGCCATCGGGAGCCTGGAGGTGACAACGAACCCATGCGGCAGCCTCAGACCTCGCCGCGCGCACGAGCACTGAGCATCACCGAGGTCCCTCCACCTCCTCATGTAACCCCATCAGCCCTTTAGGAGCAGCAATGCCAACACGGAAGCCACGGGTGACCCCAGCTCCAGTTTGGCCACTCCAGCTCCTGTTTGCATCCCCCTGGAGAAGCACCCGAAGGAAAACCCTCACCATTGCTGTGCCTTTCTATTTGCACTTCTTGCTTTCTACATCTACTAGTCCCCGTGTCCCCCTCAGCAACTCTAACCCGAGGCAAGGTAGGGGCAGGAGTTTCAATCAGCACTTTTAGTCGCTGTCCCTCCAAAGAAGTGGTTGCATCGAATCATGATGGACAGCAAGAAATCGCAGGGTTGGGAGATTCCTAAGACTATGAGATGGCAATATTGTATGTGATGAGATGTGTCTTTATAAAATACAGTATCTGTTCCTGCTCTGGTTTTATATATATATATATATATAAAAATCTATGTATAAAATATATTCCTGGGGTTTCCCATAAATTAACTATGTCTAAATTGAATTTTGATTTGCAGCCGGGGGTGATGATGCAATGAACCCTTTTTTTTTTTTAATTGCTGATGTTTTAATGTGTAAAAGAGGAAAAAAAACCCAAAAAAACCAAATCTCATAGACCTGAGGCTCTGTTTACATCATTCACTGTAATAAATAAAGCAGCCCCATGCACTGCATCCCACTCTGGCGCTGTCGGTGTCGCGGCAGCTCGGCTGCACAATGGGAAGTGGAGTTTTGGCGTCCCGATAACCTGACTGTTCCCCTCTGGTGCGCGGGAGGCGCCTCCTCACCTGCACCTCCAGCAGCCCCCAGCCAAGGGGCGACCCCAGCACCGAGAACAGGATAAAACCCGTGTTAAAACCGGCCTTCAACCCCGCTTCCATCACTGCATCTCCCACGCCTGCTGCCGGCAGCGGCGCGCTGGAGCTGAGCACTGCAGGAACGACTCGGCCACGACGGCTGCCGTGTAATGGATGGTCAGTGCATTTTTATTTAATCAGCACAGTACAAAAATAAATAAAAATAAGGGGAGGGGATTAAATTACAGGCACACTGAGCCCCATGACACAGGCGGTCAGGTTATAAACCACACATACGTACAAACGCACTATACACACACATACGAAATGAGACAAATATAAATTAAGAAGTAACAAGAACCCACCAATTTGGTCAACAAAGAGCTACAGAAGAGATTGCACTAAAATAAAAAACAACCTGGACGTACACATGTATCATTAGCGGGGTCCCACTGTACAGCGATGGAGAGCTTCGAGTGAGGAGTCAAAGAGATGGCACGGTGCTGCTCCTGCTCGCTTGCCACTGCAGCGCCCCATGGAGCAGAACGGAACGAGACCAGTGCAGATGGAGAAGAAAAGGAAAATCAAACCCAAAAGAAGGAGTTGTCAGTCCCCATTGGGGAGCAGCAGCACGGGGCCGTGCTTTGTGCATGGGGTTGGTTACAGCCATCGCTCAGGAAGGGCTTCTCTTCTGATTATTATTATTTTTAATGTGGTTTTTTTTCCTTTTTGTGTTTTTTTTTTCTTTTTTTTTTTTTTTTTTTGAAGACACAAAATGCTCCTGTTCGCATGCGCAATACCACTGGCAAAGCAACAATGAAAGAATAAAGAAGGGGGGGTGCTTTTTCATGTGTCCCCCCCACAGGTTAGTAGTTTGTTGGGTTTTTTTGTTGTGAAAGTACCTCGGGTAGCAGCATGTGGCTCTCTCCTTGCACACTCAAGTAGATCCTTAGCACAATACTCATGATCAGTGCACGATGGGGACGAGACGGTTCACACTGAGCGCACGGAACAGTTGCGGTGATTCCCCCCGGCCCTGCTCGGGAATTTCGAGTCTCTTCAAAGAAAATAAATAGGGGGAGGGGGGGGCCGGGCCCGCCGCTGTCCCGTTCCCGGGAGTCCCGCTCGGCCCCGTCAGCCTCCGGTGGAGCCTTTCGAGCAATTTCCTTTTTTATTATTATTTTTGTTTTCCTTTTTTCTCCTTTTTTTCCCTCCTTTCCCCCTCCCGGGTCTTTGTCTTGGGGATGCGGCCGCCGGAGCCCCGCTCCGCTCCGCCAGCCCCGGGGGGAAAGTGGGGGTGTCGGTGGGGGGTTCCCCCCTCAATTAGCGGGATGGAGAAGGGGGCGACACTTGGCGGGGGCTGCGGAGCCTCCCGCTCCCCCCAACCCAGGGTCGGGCCCGGGAAGCGGCGGCATTTCCCGCCCCCCCCCCCATCCCGCCGGGACAAGCCCCGGGGAGCGGGGCCGGGGCCCGGGCGGGCGCTCACCGGTCGAGGCCGATGAGAAGCCGGCCCTTCTCCTCGGAGCCGCTCTCCTTCTTGAGGTCGGCGAAGACCTGGGTGAAGAAGTGCGGGTCGGCGTTGACCTGCAGCATCTTGGGGCTCATGAGGTCGATGATGGAGAGGCAGCGGTCCCAGAAGGCCTCCTTACAGCTCTCCACCAGGAAGGGCTTCAGCGGGTAGGAGATCTCGTTGCCCATGTAGGAGTAGGACAGGTACAGGCAGGTGAGCAGCACCGCCTGCAGTTCGTGGTCGCTGCCCACCTCGGCAGAGATGACATCCCGGCAGAGCATGTAGAGGAAGACCACGTTGGCCGGCGTGATGAAGCCCTGGTCCTGCCATCCCTGCAGCAGCAGCGAGCGGTCCACGGAGCGCAGCCAGAGCACGGGGTCGGTGGGCGAGAGGTGCTTCAGCCGGTAGCAGCGGCGGCAGAGGAACTCGCCGAGGCAGCGCAGCAGCTCGCTGGTGGACGCCTGCACCACGACCCGGCGCGGGGTGGCAGCGGCGGCGGCGGGCGCGGTTGGCGGAGCCTTTTGCGCCGAGGCGAGGGCGGCGGCGGCGGCGGCAGGGGGCGGCGGGGGGGCGAAGGTGGCGAGGTTGGCGCAAGAGAGCGACTTCTTCAGGTTCTCGTTGTTGAGGTGGGTCACGTTGCTCTGGTAGCCGCCGTTGGGCTGCACCTTTTTGGAGCTCTTCTTCTTGGCGGAGACGGCGGCGATGCGCTTCCACGGCAGCACCGAGATCAGCGAATGCCGCTTCAGGCCCTTCTCCTTCGCGTTCTTGCTGTTCTGCACCGCCGTGTAGTGCCCCACCGTGGCCGCCCCCTCCTCGAACAGCGGGGCCTTCCGGTAGCTCGGCGACAGCGACAACACCGTGCCCATGGCGCCGGCCGCCCGGCGGGCCCCGCCGCCCGCCCCGGCCCCGGCCCCGGCCCCGGCCCCGTCGCGGCCCCGCGCGCGCTGCCCGCTCCGCCGCCGCCGCTCAGCGCCTCGCCCCGCCCCGCCGCGCGCGCTCCCGCCGGCGCAGTGCGCGCCCCCGCCGTCCCGCCCCGCGCCGCCACGTGCGCCCGCCGCGCCGGCGGGAAAGGGGCGGGCAGGTCCCGCCCACACCCCCCGCAGGCCACGCCCCCCGCGCGCGCCGCGCTGAACGGCCGCAGTCCCACCCCAGCCACGCCCCCCACGGCCCGGACCACGCCCCAAGCGCATCCCTAAATGGCAATGGCCCCACCCAAGAAGCGCAGGTCCCGCCCCCCGGGCGGCCCCGCGGTCCCGGTGCCGGTTCCCAGCCGGGAGGAGCCCTCCCGGTGTCGCCGGTGCGGACCCAGCCCGGGGGAGCGCCCCGGGGCCGCCCTGGGGGAAATGATGAAAAAACAACGGAGAATTCAGATAAAACCAGAAATAAAACCTGAAACCCCCGCGCGCCAGCGCCCGCCCCAGCTCGGGCCGGGGCCCAGCGCCCGCACCGCCGCCTCCGCTGCGGCGTTTCAAAGGCTGGGACCTGGTTTAGGGAAAGCTCCGCCGGGCCCCGAGGGCCGCAGCTCAGCCCCGCTCGCTCTCGGCAGCACCGGAGCCCCCGCAGCGACCCCCCGAGGCCGCTCGGGCCCGGGCGTAGCGCAGCCGCTGGAGGCCGCAGGGCTTCAGCACCCGCCGCGGCGGGAGGAGCGGGACCGATGCTGCTGCAACGGCAACGGAATGGGGCAAAGCCTCACCCGGACCCCGCCTGATCGGGGTTCGGCCGAAACCGGGCCCGTCTGTACCCCTTCCTGCACGGAAGCCACTGACGCCGCAGACGCTTGGCTGCCGGTCCTCTTCCAACGAAGCAAAGGCTTCAAAACCCCCAAATCTCCCATTTCCTCCAGCCACAACCTCACCCTCCCGGCGTAAGGGCTGTCCCCAGAGGCACCCGTGGGTCCAGCCCTCCATGAACTTGGGGTTTAGTAAAGAAAACCTCACTCTGGGCCCAAGCTCTGCAGAAGCTTTTGCTTCTACCAGGGCTGGTGCTGAGCCAGGCCAGGCACTCAGAGCCATGCAGTGACAACCAGGGGAGTCCCTGATTCATCCTCTTCCTCCCATCCCAGATTCAGACCTTGCACTTGGCCTTGTTGAACCCCATGAGATTCACACGGTCTCACCGCTCCAGCCTGTCCAGGTCCCTCTGGATCCCACCCTTGCCTCCACTGTGTCAGCCACACCACAAAGCTATAATAGTAATTCATAACTTCATTTATAATAATACACCTTCATCCTGTAACTCTACTTGCTGTGCCAGGAACAGGTCCCAACCCCTGAATCTGCTCCTTAAAACACAGACCCTCCCATTCCGCATCTCAAACACCATCCCCAAACACTGCTCCCGTGAGCTCCAGCCTGTGTTGCCCATGCCCCTCCCTACATGCAGAGGGATCAGCACGCAAGGGGCCCCTTTCCTGCCTCCGCTGAAAACAGGAGACAGAAGCTTGAAAAAAAACGTATTTTATTGGAACTCATCTGAACATCAGATATACCTGGTGCTGGTTAGCAAGAACCGTTTGTACATTTGATATTGATGGTGCCAAAAACCCAAACAGCGACCGACGGGATGAGATGGAAATGAAATACGGCATAAAATCATAAAATGAGATGGCGGAGAGGTTAAAATGTGAACACAAAAGCAGAAAAAGAATCAGCCAGTCTAAAGAGTGAGTGAAGGCAAAATAGCTCCTGCCAGAACAGAACCCTTGTACAAAATAGGGGGTTTGTAAGAAAAACGTGGAGAGGGAAAGAGAGACAGAGGGAGGGAGATGGAGATGAGCAGGACAGAGCCGTGGAAGCTTACACTGCCCAAATGGCATTGAACCCAGCTCGAACCTCACTGGACAGTGACACATGCTGCAGCACGCCCTGCTCCACCCCACCTACCGACCCTGGCTCCTCATGGGCGCTGCTCTGGGACATTCCAGCCTGTCTCCCATCGGCTGTTGGGAACACAGAAGAACCCCAGCAGCAGCAGAGGTCAATGGGAGGCTGATGGGCACCAGGGTCTGGCTCCTGGAGGGAGGTGAAGCCTCGGGAACGCTGCACTCCCACTCTTCCTACCAGTGCGGGTGAGGAGAAGGATAAACACGGACATTCTAGTCTAGTCTAAACAGGAGCATGCAAACCAGGCCTCGGGGAGGAGCGCTGGCTCCTGCAGCACAACCCAGCCTTGGCAGCTGGAGAGGGCCGGGGCTGGCGCAGCACAGCAGCAGCTCCGCAGCACGGTCCTGGGGCACAGAAGCCATTGGGCACATCCCTGCGGAGCTGCTTTTGAGAGGATCGGAGGCCTTCAGGATTCAAAAACAAACCACCAGTCTGTACATTTTGGGTCTTTTTAGGTTCAGTACAAATGGAATCAACTTGGCTGTTACACACTGCAAGTCTCAACTTTGAGAGCAGAGGGAGAGATGAAACAACCTTGTTTTGGGCACCTACTGGTAACAAAACTTTGTCCCTGCTTAACTCTCTGCCATCCCTCAGGAAGTGGAAAGCACATGTTTAGGTAGTGTAAGCCTTTTTCCTTTTATTTAGAATACCCTCTTTGTTTAAACAATATTCCCCCCCCAGATACAAAGTTCGGCCAGTAAAGATTACATGGGAACTGGAACACGCATCGTATGGATACAGGATGCACTGGATGAGGAAGTTTAAAAACTTTCCGAGCGAAAAGTAGAACAAAGAAAAAAAAAAAAAAAAAAGAAAAAAAGAAAAAAAATCAAGTCTCCTAACATTTCCCAAGGTTTCACTCTCCTGTCACACACACGCTCCACATGACAGCAAATTCAGCTCTGCAAAGAGAAAACAGAGCCATGTCAATGCAGAGGAGACGCAGCGAGGCTCGAGGACGCAGCTCCGCTCTCACTCACCTATGTTAGCTTCTTGGCTTTGTTGTAGAGCGAATCCACTACTTTACTCATGTTCTGAATAGTCTCGAGGGCAGCTTCGTATGTTTTGTCTACAGGGGGTTCGTCGAAGATGATGAGGACTCCCTCGCCTTGGTCAAGGATGCCTGCGGGCACAACGCTGCAGTTATCCCAATGCATCACAGCTTCCACACAGCAGGAACGCAGGGATCTGCCCAGCCAACAGCCCTGGCTGGGTTTTGGCTGCACTGCATTAGCTGCAGCTTCCCCAGAGAAATGAAATCATCCCAGAGAGGAGCCTGACAAGACATCCAGGAGTTGCTTGTGCCTTGTGCCTGCACATTCCCCAACAGCCACTGTACCTGTGCCCAGGGGGTGGCTCAGACAAAACCCTTTGATAATTACACTATTTCCAGGTGCCAGATGGGCCCCACGGCTGCATTCCGCAATTTCCAAGCTGCTCGCTAACCCATGCACTTCCTTCAGCCACAGGTCTTGCTCAGCCAGAGCCAGAGGGGTTACTAAACTGACACTAGGGACAGTGCAAACATGAGCAGAGGCATTTCTGATAAGTCTCGAGCTTAACAAATCCATGGAGCGATAGAAGCAGCCTTCATGATAACAGAGTAACAGATAAACCCACCACTCTCTACTCTTCCCACACTGTTAACTTGCACGTCCCCCATGGGAAGCAGAGCAGAGCTGTCTGAGGAGGACACATGGGGCTCAGAGGTGCAGTGATAAGGAGGAGCCTATCCTCAGCTGGCTCACACACAGCCTGGCTGTGGGCAGTGAGGCAGTCAGGACTGAAGGATGCAGGGACTCACCATGAAATTTCTTGTCCAAGATCATTTGTGACAGTTTCCTTTCTACCTCAGCCTGAAATGGAAGCAGAAACATTAAAAGTCTCTCAGAACTATATAAAAGAAATGTGAATTTCACTATGCCACATTCAACAGCCCTGGTGGCATATAAGCGCTACCTAACACCAGCTATTTCATCACTGAACATGGTGTCAGGATAGGTCTCCCCTTGCACGTTGCTTTGATACTACCATATGCTTTAGATGACAGAGGAAATTAAGCAGTAGCTTTTAACGACAAGAGAACCAAGATGTCTTGCCCCCTGCTGCACAGAAGAGGGTGCATCTCATCCAGGCACTCACTAGGGGATGTGGAGCATTCTCACTTGGTTCAGCAAGTATTTAGTAAAGTGTTGGCCAAGCTTCATTTATGCCACTCAGTAGCAGGATGACCCCCTGCCCAGGCCTCACTGCAGGAGGGGGTGCTGGTTCTGCAGGTAAACTGCTGTCCAGCTTTTACTCAAGCTGTGTTAGACACCAAGGGCAAGCCTAGGGAAAAGACTGCACAGAGAGAGAATGAAGACACATGACGTAACAACCATAAGGGCAAAGCCTGGCATACTTCCACACCTCTGGCCTTAATGCCAACATAGGACAACAGCATTTTGGGATACAACTGGCTGGGACTACAGTGGCTTCTCCTAAAACTTAATCTGGTTGGGATTATCTGTAAAGCAGTTATTGCAATAGTCAGTGTGACACAGGCGTCCCTAATGGAACTGCAGAGGGATTAGCTGGATCCTGTATCTTAGGGGTCTAAGAAAGGTTCCTCTGGGTGCACTCATCAGGATTAAACGCAGGTCAGCAGGGAAAACTGAACTGGCCACAACAGGAGCTGTTACTAGAGCAGAGGAAAGTCTGCCTCCAGTAAAAAGCAAGTGCTAACAACAGGAGTAAAACCCACATGAAGGAAGGTGAGGTTACAGCTAGTAACAAGTCCAGTGCAGAAGAAGCCAGTCTGATGCCTCCTGGGGACTGTCCATGTTAAAGTTCAGTTTCCAAGAGTGGTATTTGCCGGTGAATGCTGTGGAGCTGATCTGTCAGACTTAGTAGCCTACAGCCCTGTGGCAACTGCCATCTGACCTCAATTCCTTTGCCCTCTTAAGATGTGCCACCAATTTCTAGTGATGTTCTTACCTTTGACAGCTTGATGAGGCTGGATATGTGTTCAATCTATAAGAGAGACCAATAGAGTTAAGTAAATCTTTAGCTGCATTTTTGACACACAATACCAACTATGGGGTTCTTCCATCTCCAATGGCTTTGCAGCTTAATGTCCTTCAGCTTTCACATCCAATTTTAGCTGAAGATGGACTAGACACCTAAACCCATTTCACTCTGAAACATGAAATAACAGGTTTTCTCCAAGATTACTGCAGCTTTATCCATGCCATGTGAGAGCCCTGAAAAGCCAAAGTCTGTTACCTTCAGTGCTAAAAGCATGTCCACCTTCAGTGTGGAGGGTGGACACTAAGTGAAACAGGTGGAAAGGGCAATGACTTCAAAATGTGGGTTTCCAAAGTTCCCCTCAGCTCTCTCCTTACCATTTTTAGGCTGAACATGATGAACCCTGAGCTCTGGAACTGCTGAGTCACTCCAAGTAAGAAGTGTTTTGTATGGGAACAAGTCCCTCATCCACCAGCAGCAGAGGACAGAGGTGCCAGTGTATTGCTGTGCTTGCTGGAACATTTACCTGTACTCTGGAGAAGGGTTCGATGACTCTGATCAGGTTTTGTTCCAATAAGTTATCGTAGAGCTTAGCCAAGTGAGTGTTAATGATGGGGTCGTCCCTGAGCTCCACCTTATAGTCTGTCAGAGCCTGCAGAAAACACAATGGGATCAAACAACTGACGTAGCAACAGGTCTCCTGTCCCTAAGGTCCCCTAAGTCTGAAACAAGTCTTCTCTCCCTGCCCAGCAAAGTATCAGTGGCTAATCCAATCCCATAACTTAGCTAAAAGGCCAGGAGGTCACAACAGCCTGGCAGCCTTTCAAGCATCTTTCATCTTTACACTGCTGAAGCTTAGCAAGAGAATCTCTGGTTTCCACTCAGGAGACAGGATTGTTTCCTGACATGGGAATCCTCTCCCTTATCTCTGTGGTATTCTTGCTGAAGCCAGAAAATGCACATCTCAGTGAACAGCACCAAAAGCTGTTAAAAATAAATAAATAAATAAAGGGGGAACGCCCCTAGTTTCCAGCCAGCTATTACTCCCCATGCTGCAAAAACCAACCTGGTTAACTATGGTGGGGCACGTGTTGATGCACTGTTGCTTTCTTTGAATGTCTTTATGGTTTCCTGCTGTGGAATGTAACGGCTCCTACCACTCTCCAAACCTGGCATTTCCAGGCAGGCCTCATTCTCTGTCTCCGGACTCACCTTTTCAAAATCGGCCAGCGATCGGTTCTTGCTGGCCTGTGCCACACATTTTAGTGCTTCTGTCTGCAGAGAAAGAAAATGAGAGGTTATTTTCCTGGGTTCTCCTCTCAGTGTTATTATGCCAACTGTGCAGTATACTGGAAACGTGCTTAAGCAGCAAAATGGGAATGTTCCTCTTGCTATAAAGCCATGTCAGTGTGACTTCCACACAGGCAGAGTAAGAACAGCTGCTCGTAAGGAGAACATGCGGAGCAGCTGCAGGACACAGCATGAAATCAGCTCCACAGAAACAAAGACCTCGAGCTGTGCAAGGTTTGGGAACACCAGCTGCAGTTCCTATCAGGTTGCAGGTTGGGAGCAAGTTTGATCCAATTCTGCAGAAAAGTGAACATTCTGGCACTTGCTTAATGAACATGGCCATTTTCAGCCCATAAGCTGTGTGTCTCCTTCAGCATGTCCCACTTCCTCTGCTGAGAAGCAGAAGCATGGCAGAAGTCCTCTGGACACCCTATCATGGACAGCATCAGAAAATGTTTCTTGTCCACCTCACAGCTGCTGAAACAAAGCAAAACTCAGCCACAACCAAACTACCATATTTATAGTGAACAGAACAGTAACACCTCCAGAAGAACAGTGTCCAAGTGGTGAGAGGCATAAGCTCACGGGACACGCAGGACAGCCCAGTGGCTGTGGTGCATCAGGCCCAGGCTTCTGCAGCCACCTCTCCCAGTGAGCTGCCCCAAGGCTGTCCAATTTGCCTCTGCTCCCCCAGCTCCGTTTCCACAGCTGCTGCAGGAACTTGCCATCAGTGCTGAATCAGGAGGCCAGGGCAGGGACCAGCTGAGATTTCCTGTACAGCACTTCCCTCGGGCTCTGAACAGGAGCCTCCAACCCAGCTGCCACCCAGGGGAAGCAGACAAAGCAGGACCAGAGCTGCCCTACATGATCTAGCAGGGATAATGCAGGGATATCCCCACTCCAGACTCTTTTCTAGCACATATGCTCACCAACCTCCTCTACTAAAGAGCTTCCCTGGTCCTCTGTGAAGTAGATGAGTATCAGCTCCTGCGTCAAAGTAAATAACTGGCTGGCCAAAGCCACTGAGCATATCAGTGTGTAAGCCTGGCTCAGACCCTGGCACGCTTGGCTTTTGGCCCTGTACTTACATAAGTATCCCTGGATTTAATACGGAGACAGCTTCACAGACTGGCAAGTTAACATGTTAGAATAAACACTTGATTTAACAGCTCCCCAGCTGCTTGGCTTCCACCTTGCAGTCATCTAGGTCTCAAGCTGCTCAGCTATGCTGCTATGAATGGGTTTTCAGGACTTGCTACAACACAAGTAAAAACAATGAGTAACTTGGATTTAAATCCATCAGCTCCATTGCTGCAGAGCTGGCAAGGGTTGCGACACGAGTACCTCAGGGCATTAGGCATTTAGTAGTTCATGAAGAAAGCAGGGAGGAAAAAAACAGAAAACTGAGCAGGCCAGGTTGTGAGAATCACTGTATTCCCTTTGAAGGCAACTGACTTATGGTAATTACTCCTGGTAATTTAATCAGTTCTGGATCTCATTCAGGACACTCAGATGCAAAGGGTATTTTGGTATGAAAAGACCAACGTTTTTGACAAAACAGCATGACACCATATTCTCAGAGATAATAGGAAGATAGAAAGGATGAAGTTTCTATACCTGTCTTCCTGCATACCGCAGAGCGAGCTTCCCACTCACTAATGCTTGCACATCTTCTGGGCTAGAGAGGGGAGGGAAGAGAGCACTTACTCAACAACACAGCTTTAACCTAAGGGTGTCTCCAAAATACCCGACTGACAGCAAATTACTACAATTCAAGTAACATTGTATCAGAAGCACAGATTAGGTCATAAAGACAATTAGAGTCACAAGCAAAAAGCCTTTCCCATTTAAATGTAAGAAGTATTCTTCACAGAACCATTTGCCACGTACATGTTCAGCATGATTTTGCACAGCAACATGTATTTGAGTGCAGTGATGGCTTTTGGGTTGTCAATTGAATCATATCCCTCAAATGCCTCATAAAAATATGAATAAGCTGTTTTCCAGTCCTTCTCTTCTGCTGCATGGATAATACCTGTAGAGAAGAACAAAAAGGCAGGCATCAGAGTTTATTGTGAATGTGACGAAAAAGACAGAACAATTTGGATGTCCAGTGCTTTATCTGGTACTTCAGTAGAGGGAATCTTTCCTTCTGTGCCTCCCTTTACCTTATCTCTACCAGGAGAACATCTATGTCCTTCTCTTAAGGGGACAGTTGAGAGCACTCCAGGTAAGTGCCTGCAAATTAGGTCAGAAACAACAGTTGTACTAACACAGTGTACTGTGAACGCTCAGGGAGATTATGGACCCTCTGTCACTGGACACTTTCAAGAACAGGCTGATAAAAACATTTGTCAGGAACAATGTAATTACAGCTGATCCTGCTCAGAGGCAGCTGGGCAGACTTGTGGGTATTCAGGTCCCACCTAGCATCATTTTCTATGATTCACTCAGGAAAGAACAAATACCAGTCAACCAATGCATCACAAGGCCCAGAACTTCCCCTCCTCCTGAAGGGCTTTACCTGACTGCATGTCTAACGCTGCTTGCAGCTTGGGTGGACAGTAGATTGCGTTGGCTGTGGTTCGTGCAGAGGTTAAGGCTGCTCTTGCTTTTGGCAGATTGCTCAGGGCATGGTAAGTCTTACTTTCTAGCAGCTGCACTTCCACCAGCAATGCTTTGTCATCCATCTTTTTCAATTCCCGAAGAAGCTGGGAGCCTAGCAGTGGGAAAGAACAAGATTACCTTTGTAATCTGCTCTGCATCAACAACTACACAAACCAAGTCTTTCCAGATGACACCCTTCTTCTCCCACAGCAGGGCAGGCTTTCAGGAAGAAAGGCTAGGCTTATACAACCTGTTCTTCCAAGAAGAAACAGGGGAGAGGAAATAATAGTGGGTCAGTGTCAGTCCACAGCTGGAGAATGAACTAGCTTTTTTAGAGCAAGCAGAGATGAGAACTTCATCCTCACTTGCTATGCTCAGAAGCTGAAAACCATGGCTAAAACTGCATAAATAGGTGGAAGAGAAAGCACGCTCCCTAGAAACACCTCACAGGCACTCTGCTTGAACCTGTTCCCTGCAGACACAACCACATCAGCCACACAGAAATGCTAGCACCAACACTTGACACCTCCAAAGAGCCTTCGGAGAGGCTGTCCTATGGCGGGCCTTCACAGCTCCCTATGCTGTACGCCCATCATCCAAGTGATTAATTTACTGAAGCACAGCTTTGGAGTGTGGAGTCTGATCAGTTTAAACCTGAGTTCGTGACACATCTGTATGCAAACCAATTCTAACTTGATAGCTAATTCTGTGCACTTTACATAACTTGATATTCAGATCAGATCCAAGTCACCCACAGAACACTGGACGCAACATGCTCTTGCCACCACACTGTTTAAGTTATGGGTCCCTGGTGAGATGGGTGAATACTTCTGTCCATGCCAGTGCACTCACCCACATACTGAGCTGGCAGAGCAGTCTGTACAACCCAGCTTAAACCTCATCTTACAATACCACAGTCATGTGCAAAATGAGCGTCTAAACAGCACCGAAGGCAGCTGGGACATAGAGCTGACCTGCTTCACTCTGCCTTGCAGCAGAACAGGAGGGTTAATTACCCCATCTCAGGTGGTGCAGAAGCAAATTCTTGAAGCCTTTACACTACTGCACAAGAGCTTGTCTAATTACATCCTTAGAGGTTTGCCATTTCCTGGCATTACTACTGCTTTTACTGTGTTATTTGGGCAAAACTCTCTGACCGCAGCATTGTACTACGTACTTTCCAGCAGGAGCCAAACCTGATGGCCTTTAACAGGATACAGCTCGTCTCTGCTTCCAAAATTATTGGAAATGAACAAATGCTGAGAATAAAAAGATACCTAACAGCTGTTACCATCAAGCTATAGCAAAACATGGCAGAACAGGTACAGTTCCGAAAAATCAACGCCCCAGTCCTACAAAACTTAAGAGGCATGACGCATTATTTCCCTTGTCAGCCTCAAGACTAACCCCAAAGCCAAGATCTACTACCACCACCTAGTGGAAGACTCACCTAGTTGCAGTGCTTCTTGGTACCTCTTGGTATCGAAGTACAAAGAGACCAGCCTCGCCTGGAGAACAGAAAAGGAACTGCTGTGAGGGAAGCCAAAGAGAGGTAGCACAGATTTATTCTGTAAAATGAAACTTCATATTCTTATCTCACAGACTTCACTAAATTCGTTTGTGTTCATTAAATTATATGGTCCAGTTCTGCAAGCTCTACCATTTGCAAGATCAGCCAGTCTAAAGACAACAGGTAAAATCCTGCCTCTTCAAGAAGAGTCACTAACTTTAACACTTATCATAGAACAATAGAATGCTTTGGGTTCAAAGGGACCTTAAGATCATCCAGTTCCAACCCCCTGCCATGGGCAGGGACACCTCACCCTCAACAGGTTGCCCAAGGCCCCATCCAGCCTGGCCTTATCACCCATATATTACATGTACAAAGACCTGGACAACACACAAGTTTTACAGGTATTAAATGTGATAAAGGGAAGACCCTATTACACAGGTTTGGGATCCACAATGTAACATACCTCCAGAGCCTGACGTAGGAAAGTCCTCTTCTCTGATTTGGCCCATTCAATACACTCTAAACACAGGTCAACCTTAAAGGGAGCAGAAAGAAATGTGTAAAGCCTTCTGCTGCCCCTCTTTAAAACAGCAGTATGCTTCAATCATTTCCTACAAAGCAACAGAAATACAACAAAGCCTGAATCTCCACAATGTAGTTTAAGGAAGCAAAATCATTCCTCGCTCAAATGTTGCACTAGCGCAGGCTGGCAGCCTTCAGCATTAGTGCCTACCCAAAACACTTCTTTCAATACTAGCAGGGTAAGTGGGGTTTTATAGTTCATCACTGATGAGAACTGCAGTTCACCAGTGCAAGGTTAACAGGCTTCTCACCAAAGACTCGCTGGTAACCACACATGGAACACTATAGCCTCAGGCTGCATCACATTGAAATCAGAGTTTAAAGTCACAGAAACATTGTGCAAAATGACACAGGCCAGCTAAATTGTGCTATGGATTTTCATATTCCATTTGAAAGATTAACTTCCTGCACTTTGTAGCAACATTCACAGTATGATACCGCTTATATATTGCAAGAGGAAGTAAAGTTCAGAAAGCAAACTAAGGCTGAATTTAAGCTTTAGCAGTCACAAAACCCAACAGACCACCTTCTTCAATTCCTTTTCTAACGCATTTGGCTTCCAATAACTTTTTCTGGCCACCAGGGACAACCCTCCCACACTGGAATATGAAAATAAAGATTTGGCTTCCAAAGTTTCGCCAGTAAAAATTACTGCTGAAACCCTAACAGCATTTCTGAGACAGCTGTGTTTTTGTTGGAAATAAAACCATCTGGGCACATGAGAACTGATTCTGCCTTAGGGCAAGGGATGGACGAGAAGACTTTGAGGTCCCTTACAGCATGTGTTGCTCCATTTCACTCAGCTATAGAAAAAACTGTATTTTCAATTGCTGTACAAATAAAAGAAAATAAAGTGCACGTGTTTTAGGGCTTAAATATGCCAGATCACATGTGTTCTTTAGCAGTACTAAGCAACAGAGGTGCTGGGCTCCACTGTCTGCAGCAGTCAGGAGCCAGGAGCCAGTCAGCAAGTGACACTGGATGTTTCATCCACTACTTCAAAGCAGAGTGAAGGCACCCAGTGGCTTCTCATGCTTTTAAGACTGTTGTGATTCCCTTGATGAATAAAGCAGTCATGTTCTCACTCCATTAGAAGAGGGTGTCAATTTAGTACTGTTCAGTAGTATACAGTAAGAGGTGCTAGGCTCAGGAATGCCTTTTCCCAAATCTCTCAATCACAGCTCTTTCTGGAACAGCTCTGTAGCTGCACCACACTGCAGGGCTTGTCAGCTGCTCAATACAGCTTATTAAATGGGGACACTTTATGAAAAGCCATTATGAAGTATCAATTTATTGCACAGTGATAGCTGGAGCATTAAGAGCTGGAGAAAACTCTAATTTCATTGCTTTACTGGACTCTTGGGAGTTGTCTTAACATACATCTCACTGAGGAAGCAAATGTCCCTCTGAACAGGCATGGAAACTACTGAGGACTGCTTCATCAAGAACCTCACAGGTTAGGTGTCATAATTACTTGAGGTTTTGGGGTTGGCTTCAGAATATGCTTGAAAGCAAATAATTTTACTAACTTGGCCATGTTTCCATCGCTGTTACTCCAAGTTCTTCTCCCACCATAAAAAGCCACCTTTTGGGACTGCATCCAAATACCATAATTTTTATCAAGTTACCTTTAGAAGAAGTGTGAAGTCATTTTCTCCCAATGTCTTCAGGGGTTCCCTTCTCACCTGCACATTCTACCCCACCTCCCTTAACCTCTTCCATTAAAGAAGATGCGCAAAAGATTCTGTCACCATTTACGGTAATGTCACACTACAAACTACTACTGATGCTGTGCACCTAACAGCAAGCAACACAAATCAAACTGCCCAGGGCAAGAGTTACTCCTAGCCTGCAGGAGGATAAGGCTTGCAGACAAACATGATTATGAGTGAATTAAATTATCTAATGTTTTATTAATAGAATCTATCCAAATGCATTAAATGAATGTTTCCTGACATGAATAATTCTTCAGTGTGGAGTAAACTGGGTCAGATAATGGTGTTAGAGGCTTTTGAGGGACAGACTACTGATGAAGTTTAAATCTCACCTCCTGTCCTGTCGCTGCCTCCATGTCAAGGAACAGATCGAGCAGGGATCGGACTAAGCGGGCAGCCTTTGCTTTGCTGATGGAGTTCAAGAAGGGTCGAACATACTTCAGGAGTCCTCCCAGCTCTGCGTACAGCAAAATAAAATCATGAAATGCAACCACACAGCCAAAAGTTCCACTTGACATATCTATACACAGCAGTATTTATTAAACTGGTTGATTATTACATCAAAAAGTTTATAAGCAGTCTCTCAAACACATTTACAAGAAAAGAGCAACTGAGAAGTGAGTGCTGAGCTCCTGTGTCACCCGTACAGCACACATTTCCCGTTACTTCATTTCACCCAATTATAACACCATTTGTAACTACACTTGCCCCAGGCATGCTTTAAAAATGGAGGAATCTGTTAAATGCTTTGAGCTTTTTCTATAAAATGGAGTTTATAGTTTAAGTATGTTTTTACTGACTCACAGCGTGATGTTTCACTCTGCCACACCAGCCAGCCCTAGAAAGTCCGATACACCCTGTGCTCTGCTGCTGAGCAAATGACAGTTCTTAAGACTTCAACTACCCCCATCATCCTGTTAGATCTTACTTAACCAGACTGCTGTTTCTCCTACTCCCATTAGTAGCTTACAGTTACAAAGCTAGTCTCAAGCCCACAAAGGAAAAGTCTTTCTTTATGAAGAAATACACTTAAAGTGTCATTCCTACAGAGCAGAGAACGCAGTAGTCTATGTCTTGGCAGTTTCAGGACTCCACGTCAGCAGGAGCAGAAGGGAGTTACTTCTTGGAATCGCACAGCACAAGTGAGAAGCTTTCTCCTTCTCCAGCAGGTCAAGGGAGGGGATTGTCCTCCTCTGCTGTGCTCTGGGGAAACCCCCCTCCCACAGTCTTATTGGGCTTGGAAGAGAAGCAGCCCTAAAGCTGGAGTTGCCCAGAAGCTGGTTCTTATGCTCTTCCTTGATGCAAATAACACAAACACTAAAAAACACTGCACTTAGCACAGGGAACAGGTCGGCTTCTTATCAGGTCACAGCACCATATCCTTATAGCTTTGAGCTCTGTAACTAAGAATTTGCCAGTTCTCAGTCTGTCATCAAGGCAGAGAGACTCTCAGTGAGATCTACCAACTCTCAACTACTGCGAGATACAAACTCTTCCTACAGTACATCGCTGCACTACACCCGCTCCTCAGAATCAACCACATCCGTGTTTTTAGTGCCAAACACACTCTTCTATACAAGAAAGGAACTTTAGGAAAAGAAAAGCCCATACTGCAGTACTTCCCTTTCTGGTGACTTGCTCAACACTTGCCCAAGAATTCACTGGAAAACAGATCTGATGTCAACAGCTAGAATATATCTGTACATTTTGCAAACTACACATTTAGCCATGCAAGCTCCGAGTTCCACATTTAGCCATGCAAGCTCAAAGTTCCCATAGAAATTTCTCTTTCCCACCAATGTAACTGTCAACTATTTTTAGGATTCTTTTTTTTTTTTACTTGCTTGGTAAAGGGGTGTGATTGACAGCTCCAGGGAAGTGATGAGCAGGAGCTCTGCTGCTCATCCTCAGACAAAGTGCTTCCACAGCTAACATGCCATGTACCCGAATTCCTGCTCTGAGTTTTTTCCAATCCTATTGTTTAAAGCAATGCTATAAAAATCTAGAACTGTCCTAAAAAACCATAACTAATTTACAAGTTCAACCCTTTATCTCTACCAAGCAGATGATAAAGAGGCCGTTTGTATTACTGTTGTTGTTAAATAAAGCCCGTAGATCAATAGAAGTTAGTCCTCTAAAAACTATACGTTCATTTCCCACTCTCCACTAGTCAGTTTTAACTTTCAAACCCCACCAAAGTGCAGCTGATTTTCTCCCAGATCCCTTCATCTCTGAGCAGTTACACTTGAAAACAGCCACTGAGCCACTGCAACACCTCAAATCCACCAAAGAAATTCCACTTGCTAAAACTAAACCACACACAACAAGAGCTACAATGAGGGGACCTGCTTCATTTGGGCCAGAAACTGCTCAGTCTCGGTCATTTCCTTGTGAGGTTGAGAAGCGTTGGATTCACTCCCATTGGATCTGAGCTCTGTGTGTCTGCCTGAAGCTAGCATCTTTGGGAAGGGTTGTACCTGCTGAAGATGCTGCTGCCCCTGACTGCTCCTCACTCCTATAGCCTGCTTCATCCTAAAAAGCACACAGAAAGGAAAGGTGACAGTCTTTCCCACATCTCTGAGCTGTGGCACCCTATTTCTTCATCCCACATCCTCACTATGTGTCTCCAGAAAGCACAACCTGATCATCCCACTCAGATCTACACACACACAACTGGCTTCTTAGCGTTGTCAAATTCCTTTTCTTCAGCATATTGTTGATCTGCAGCTTAGTGCTTCCTTTAATAGATTTCAAGCACATTTCACATTTGCTCCTTCGTAAACCTGGATTTGATGAATTAACATTGACATTTTCAATTATTTAGCCTTCCCCTTAAAAAAAAGAAATCTATTAGCTAGCCACGAGAATACACTGAAGGTCTTTATACTCCTGTAAGACTTTGGCTTAATCTCAAAACTATTCCAAGTTCTGCAACAGTAACAACTCTTCTCCGGGGTTTCTCCACACCAGCAGCACATCCACACATTTACTTGAAGAGATACTTCTGTTGATTTCTCCCTTTTTAGCCCAAACACACTCATCTTCCCTGGTGCAGGAGTAAAGCCAACTTTAGTTATCTCTACAGAAGCAAACACAAGAGTGCAAAGGGCATCTGTACAGCACAGACACCTATTACTGAGTTAAAGGACCTCAAGTCAATTAATATTCAATTAGAGAAATTGGCACTTGCACAGCAAGCTTCATTTGCTCCAAATTCTAACTGTGGGAAGAGATGAACTGTGTGCTGGAAGGGCTTATTTTTCTCCACTGACTACAAAACCAGCTCACAGTAGGAAATCAGACGTGGACATCTATAGTTAGGTGAGATGAATAGCACCTCTGTTTCCAGCACTAATCTAAGTGCAAGTACTCTACTTTGTCACAGGCTCTGCTCAACTGCAAATCACAAGTGGATCAGTGTCCAGAATGCTCAAACACATGCAGACATGGGCAGATGAATGGCCAAGTCAAAACAGATGTTTACAAGACAGCAGGACACCAAGAGTGCATTTCAGAGGAAAGATACAACTAAGATCTTGATCAGTGGGTATCAGAGACCTCACACTGCTCTCCATGAACTATTCCAACATTAGCTCTCATCTCCCAGTTGAACTTCAGTTCGATTAAACCTTCTGCTGCCTGCCTTCCTCAACCAGTTTCAGACTGTTAAAAGCATACATGCTTCACTTCACATTCTGAATCACTGTTGTGCATGGTTAGAAAACATCAGGGCTATACTACGGCAAACTGCCTGCCATGGATAGATACACCACATCTGTACAAAGTGTATCAGCTCCTACAGCACTCGAGGTGAAAGGCGCTGCAGAAAAGGCCAGAGCATTCCCCAGCAAAAGAAACAAAACCAACCTGCTGAGTACAAGAGAACACACACACCGCCCTGAGCCTTCCAGGAAACAGGAGACATGAACAGATTCCAATAAAAAGAATTGTGGAATAGGGAACTCTACTCCATTTCTGTCCTTTCATACATTCACAAACAGGACTGTTGAATCTTGCTCCTGTGTACAGCTGGGCAAGGATGTAATGTTTCAGCAGATAAATCACAGAATCAGAGAGTTGTCTGGGTTGGAAAGGACCTTACAGCTCCTCCAGCTCCAACCTCTGCCACAGGCAGGGACACCTTCCACTGGAGCAGCTTGCTCCAAGCCCCTGTGTCCAACCTGGCCTTGAACACTGCCAGGGATGGGGCAGCCACAGCTTCTCTGGGCACCCTGGGCCAGCGCCTCAGCACCCTCACAGGGAAGAGCTTCTGCCTAAGAGCTCAGCTCAGTCTCCCCTCTGGCAGGTTAAAGCCATTCCCCTTGGCCTGGCCCTACAGGCCCTTGCCCAAAGCCCCTCCCCAGGTTTCCTGCAGCCCCTTTAGGCACTGGAGCTGCTCTAAGGTCTCTTCTTCAGAAGCCTTCTCTTCTCCAGGCTGAACCAGCCCAGCTCTCTCAGCCTGGCTCCAGAGCAGAGCTGCTTCAGCCCTCACAGCATCTCCAGGGCCTCCTCTGGACTTGCTCCAGCAGCTCCACATCCCTCTGGTGTTGTTGCCCCAGAGCTGGATCAGAACTGCAGGAGGGCTCTCACATCAATTCAATCAAGTACAAGCTGCTGGTGAGTAAGGATGTTTTGGGACAAACCTTCCAATTTGAAACAAGGCCTTCAGAAACTTCTCATCTCAAACATAACTTAACAAAACTTTATCCACCTGTATTAAAATGGCCACACATCAAAGAGTCAGGAACTACACTGCCCAATGGATAAGCAATCTTTTGGAATAGCAGGACAAGTAACATGCAATTAGCATTTTATGCTGTTTATCTAGTCCTGTCTCCAAGAGAACATTCCCTGCCAAAACCTGCTTTTATTTCCATCTCATCAAATAAGGAGACAACATCAATCTGAATGTATGTGTCTCTCACCCATT
Source organism: Psittacula echo (assembly GCF_963264785.1). NCBI lineage: Eukaryota > Metazoa > Chordata > Aves > Psittaciformes > Psittacidae > Psittacula > Psittacula echo. The sequence goes on from NC_137748.1 coordinate 3,118,000, forward strand.
ACCTCAGTTACTTATTTCACGCTCACCTTCTGCCTGCCCAGTCTTGGCCAAAAGCGAGCCCAGCTCCAGGATGCTCTGCTCCTTGACTTGCACCGCTTCTTCATCATTCTCCTGGACATCACGTTTCACTAGGAAAAGAGTTGAGAAGCTACCTTTAATGCTGTTTCAGTTAGAGGATAATCATTACTCCTCAGCTCCTGGAAAGGCACCAGCAAAAGTAACTGTTACAACAGGCTAGAGTGAGATCTGGAAAGCAGATTATGTGGAAAGTTTAAAGGTGCAACTCCAAGTGCTTCATCTGTACTGCACAAAGGCTTTAATCCAGCTGACAGATACAGCTGCAAGCTCCAACTTGAATATAACTTAGGTTTTGAAGTATTCTCATTAAGCTTGTCCAGCTATTCAAGTTTCACTAAAAAGCATCACCACGCAACAGACCCTCCCTGCTGAAAGCACAAAACCCAGGGGAAGAAATGCAATGGGATTTCCAGGGCTGGGTGTGCTGGTTTGGCCATTCCTGATGTTGCTGCTTTGTGTACCAAGTTGTGATCCCGCGGTGCAAATGCAGCACAAGAACAACATCAGCTCTGTGAGCAGGGTGAGTCTGTGCTCCTCGCTCAGGAGCGGATCGTGTGTTACAACTGTGGCAGGAGGCAGCACTCCTTCCCACACTGAACTCCAACAATCTAATCAGCACTGTGTACCAACGTGAGTAACTGCCCCTGAAGTACACAGAAGGCCCAAATGACACACAGGAGCACCAAACCTGTGTTTACACAACAGGATTTTCATGTAAGTCAGCCACAAAACAACACTTTCTTCCCTGCCACCTACTACCACAGAAACATTCATCTCCACCATCCAACCTGTACACACACAGCCCAACTCCGTTGCCCTACTCTGCAAAGGGAGCTGGGATCCTCTGTGCAGCCCCTGAGTGCAGGCTGCAGCCTTCAGCCCCCATAACCAAACACATGAGGTGTCAGCAGCAAAATAACTTTGCTCTCAAGGGGAGCACCCCAGCACTGGGGGGTTCTCAGGCCTGCTCCAGCTCACACCGCCCGGCAGCACAAGCTGATTCACTCCTGAGCCTGACTGGTTGTAGGTGTGTTGACAGGCTTGAGAACACCAACTACTAATTAACCAGTCAAACACCGAGAGGGGTGAGCAACTTGCACAGACCATAGAGTCATTCCCATTTCAAGGTGTAGCACAGACATCAGGAAACACTCATTTGCCCGCTGCAGCGGGGTGACAGCAGGTCACAGCACCCTTTCGCCAAAGTCACCACGTGTTAGCAGAAGCAAGAATTACTCTTTCAAACATCAGTTTCGAACGCAGCCCCTCTCCCTGCCCTGTACACACTGATAAAGAGGGATGTCCACACCATGCCTACAAACCACTCGACAGCACCAACATCTTGGCACCACTAAATGTCCGAGACAGCCCAACAAGGTGACTGATGCCAACAGCATCGGTCTTGAAACAAGCACAGGTTAAAACTCCAGACACAGCCCAACAGAAACTCCCCAAAACTTCCTGCACGGGGCCGAGAAGGTAATTGAAATACCGGGTGGATTTTAGCGTTACCAGAGGGAATATCGCTCCCAGCAGAGCTTTCTCTTCCTCCAGCACGCTGAGGGCCCGCCGCAAACCCCGGACGCTGGAACAACGCAACCCGGTAAGCACAGAGCCGGCAACGGCGGTCTCCTGCCCGCACCGCTCGGCCGCAGCCCCGGTACGCGCCGCTCCCCGTGTTTCAGGGCAGACAAGCTCACACACCGCTGCGCCGGGGACACACCGCGCTGAAAGGGGAGCAGAAGCCGGCCCGAGCCGCGGGGCTCCGCTGACAGGCTCCGGGCTCGGCCGCCCGCTCCTCCTGGCAGCTCCCGGCCCGCGGGGCCACCACCGGCGGCGGGCAGCGGCCCGGCCCCGTGGTGCGGGTGCAGGCCCCGCGTCGGTGAAGCGCACCGGGCCGGGCCGGTGCAGCTGGGCCCAGGCCTCGCTCCCGTCCGGCTCGCACGGTGAGTCAGCAGCCGCCGGCGGCGGCGGGCAGCAGGCGGCGGCGGGCGGGCGATGGCGGCGGGCGGCGCGGCAGCAGCGGCGACGCTCACCTATGGAGTGCAGGATGCCGATGGAGGCCTCGCGGTCGGTGGAGAGCAGGGACTGGGCGCGCTGGAACTCCAGCACCGCCGCTGCCGCCATCTTACCGCTCCCTCACTCCCTCCTCGGCGCCACACCGGAAGCAGCCGGAGAGGGGAAGCCCCTTCCGGGGAAGAGGTCCCGAGGCATGACGGGAGTCGTAGTCCCGGCGGCGGAGCCCGTGGGACGGAGGGGCGGGGCCTGGGGGCGGGGCCCTACGCTGAATGGGCGTGGCCTGTGATGGGGGCTTGGCCGGGGAGCCCCTGGCGGCGGGCGGGGGCCTCCATGCGCGGCTTGTGCGGATCCCGGGCACCGAGGCCCCGCTGAGCCAGAGGGGGGTCGGGTCCCACCGGGACACCCGCACCCGGGGTCCGAGCTCCCCCACGCGGCGGAGGAGGGGGCTGCAGTGAATGCCTCACCCCCGCCGCTGCGACCCGGCAGGTCCCGGGGGAACCCGGGAATGGAGGCGGGGACCGGTCGAGTGGAGGGGCGCGGCGGGGCAGGGAGCGCCCGCATCCCGACACCGGTCCTGGTGGGCAGCACACGGTGGCAGAGGCCTTGGTGCCTCTCCCAGCCGTTCTCACCTCCCCTTCCCACGCTGGGACCCCGGAGCAGGGCTGCGGGAAAGCCGGCGATTCTGCAGAAAGACCCCAAAATCACCCCTCGAAACCCACCCATGGCCACCCCCGTCCCTGACCCTGTCCCAGACGAGCTGGGGTGAGCATCCCTGCGGATCAGTACCTGCCGACCACTGGAAAAGCAGATTAAACACCTTGAAGGTTCAGTTTGATCTCAAACAGGGAACAGCAGCAGCCCCCCAGGATTCAGGGAGCCCCTGCCCCCCCCGTGCCATCGCACCCACCTGGGTGTGACAGCTCGGGGACAGGCAGTGTTCGGTGTGGGGAGATGGCAACAGACACAGGGACTTATTCCTGCGATGAGCAAGGCTTTGCACCTCAACCATGGGGCCGGCGCTGAGACCGGACCCACCGCACAGCTCATCACACCGATGGCAGCCCGATTCCGCAGTACCGGCATGGATCCAGCCCCGCGTCCCCAGAACTGCGGCTAAAGAAACACCTCAAAACTGGAGGGACGACGCATTTTGGGTTATTAAACCAGACACCGGCTTTAATGAATCCATCCCCCCAAAACCAAAGAGCATTAAATGAGTTTTGAACCACGGTTTGCAGAAGATAAAACCAACAACCCCCGTTCGCCTCCAAACCCCGCGGGCGCGGGCGGGTGCCACAGCGGGCAGCAGAGGGAGGTGCAGGCAAAGGCACGGCCCTGTGGCGCTGCCTGAGAGCCCTTCCTCACTGCATCCCTCCATCCACCCATCCCTCCCTCCATCCACCCATCCCTCCCTCCATCCATCCATCCATCCATCCATCCATGGTCTGTGCATGGCGTGTGCATGCACACGGGAAGGCTGCTCGTGGGCCTGGGGTGTGAGCATGTGTACGGGGGGTGAAGCCAACAGCGGAGATGTGCATACGTGTGGGGTGCGCATGCATGGCTGGGGAACGCGCACACACGCAGTCCATGTGTATGAATGCGCCATGGCATGTTGCAGTACGCGTGCACGGAGCATCCCTGCAATGGGGAATCCGGAGTTTTGGGGGATGATCCATCATGGGGGACACGTGCGTCCCCTCCTTGCACACGTGTGCACAGACCCGCGTGTTCCTGCTCGAGGACAAGCTCCCTTGTGACGCGCACCCTCTCCCCTTCACACCGCCCCTTGCACACCCCTTGTGCACGCACAGCCCCGACGTTCCCCCACACACAACGACGCACTCCCCTTTGCACCTCCCCCCTCGCTCCCCTCCCCCCGCAGGGCCCCTCCCGCCCCTGATCGGCTCCAGCTGCAAAAACATTCCCGCATCCAGCGGCGACACCGCCTCCGGAGCCGCCCCCGACCGGGCACATCCCATCCCCATCCCCATCCCGCCCCATCCCATCCTCTGGGTGAGCTGTTGGAGGGAGGTGGGGAACAGGGTTCGTCTGTCCCATGTTCTCCGGGATGGAGATGGGGTCCCATGCCCACCCCATCCACCTTCCATCCATCCACCATCCTCAAGAGGGATGCTGGGAGACGGGTGTTCTCCAGGAGGTGCAGCAGGACAGGGATGGATCCCCTGCTCACCCATCCCTTGTCCATTCATCTGTTTCTCTGGGTGGGTGCTGGACAGAGGTGAAGAACCGTGCCCATCCATCCTATGTCCCTCAGGAGGTACACCAGGATGGAGAGGGGTCCCGTGCCCACCCATCCCACCTCCATCCATCTCCCATCCTCCAAGAGGGATGCTGGGACGGATATGGGGAAACACATCTGTGTGTCCCGTGTTTTCCAGGAAGGACGCTGGGAATGACACAGCACATCACATCTCCTCGTCCCAAGCTCTCCAGGGGGCCACTGGGATGGGGCGGTGGCCCCACATCCTCCACCCCCTTCAGGCATGACCGCTGCACGGAGACAGGGTCCCACATAGCGCATGGCCAGGGCAGGACGTCGGGAGGGAGGTGGGATCCTTCCCTCTGCCGCGGGAAGCCCACCCCTGGCCGGAGCCATCCCGGCTGCCGGGGGGACGCGTCCTGCCCTCGGGTTGCTCCGGCTCCTTTAAGAGCGGCGGCGCCGGGAGCCCGATTTAGCCCCGCCGCCGCCTGTCCCCGCTGGAGCCGGGCCAGGCGCTGCCGGCCCCGGCCATATCCCGCCGCAGCGCCTGCGGCCGGGGGGTACAACGGGGCCGGGGAGGGCCGGGAGCACCCCGGCGGGCTCTTGGACCGGGGGGGCCGTCCCCGTGCCCTCGAGTCCTGCTGGCTTCGTCCTCCTAGAGGTTGAAGCGCATCGAGGCGTGCGCGGGCAGCGATGTCCTCACGGGGACCCTGGGGTATGTCACACCGTTTATGGGTAATAGCAGTGAGCGGTGGGTCCCCGGAAGCTGTCCTTCATCATCTCCGGGCTCCTTGTCACCTCCTGCTGCCACGCCTCCCCATCACTGCTGGGGACACGGGACAAGAAGGGACAGGGATCTCCGTGCCCCGAGGGCATTGTCACCCGGAGCTGAGCTGGTGGGACAGTTCACATGTCCCATGTCAGCCCAGGGGACAGGGGAGCCTGAGGGCCATGGGGACAGGACGGGCCCCCAGAGGGACATGAGTGCCCATGGATGTGGGGACAGGAGCCTATGGTTTGAGGGGCAGGACAGCCAGGGGACAGGAGTGACCCCAGCCTGGGGGACAGAAGCACTGGGACAGCCAATTCTGGGGACATCCCATGACCCATCCTTTCCCCAGTGAGACCAGTCCCTCCCTCCAGCACCTGCTCCCTGCACTGGTTTCACCCCTGGGGCTGTGTCCCTGCTGGGATGGAGCCCAGCCCCATCACCCCACAGTAGCTCCTCCTGGGGACCCCGGTGTCCACATCCCCACCAGGACGAGCCCTGTGAGCCTCCAGGCACTGGTGTGATGAGTTGTGTGTGCTCTGGGGACAGGCTGCACTTCAGTCGAGTTCTGCTGCCTCGGGCAGCTGTGAAAACAGAGCGGTGATCATCAGGGGACATCAAAGGACCCCCAGCATGGCCGCACAGGGAACACGGCAGGACCCGCCACCGGCGTTCGCTCCCTCTTTGCTTGGCTTAAGAGAGGAAGAGGAGGATGGGAGTCAGCAGCCTGGGAGGGCTGGTGTGCAGCCACGAGGTCCCTGTCCCCTGCCCCCTGTGTCCTGTCCCTGAGGTTAGCTGGACATGCGGGGACCCGTTCTGTGGGTGACCCAGATCAGGGGTAACCTGTCTCCAGGGTGACCTATCCCCAGGGAGCTCCATCCTTGGGGTGACCTGTCCCTGGGGTTAACCTGATGCAGGGTGACCCATGGCTGGGATGACAGCCCAGGGGACAGAGAGGACACACACACTGACTGTGTCTCACAGGCACCCTCCAGCTCCTTCCCCACTTGGGCTGCAAATAGCCCCAAGAGCCAAAACCCTCCAAAAACCTCCAACCCGCACTAAAAGCACCTTTGAGAGGCCCTGGGCTGAGCCACACGGATGCTGCTGGTGCAGGATCCAGCCCAACTCCTCCAATTCTAATTTCAAACATCACAGGAGTCCATGAGGCCACTAAGGGGTGACAGGGACACAGCCCCCCAGGAGGGTGTTAGCAGCACCCGTGGAGTGCTCAGCACCACCAGTGCCTGGCCTCAGCCACTGTAATCCCAGCTCCGTTTTCCATAAGCTGGGACACATAAGCCTTGAAAAGCAAATCCATTTCCCAGCTCCTGCATTCCTGGGTGGAGAGTTTACATTCCCCCTCGTCCCCCGGCGATCTGCGCTTCGCCTCTGGAAAACAAAGCAGCCTTGGGTGGGATCTGCCTGCTGGGGAGTGGGATCCTCCAGCCGGATAACGAGAACCAGCCCAAGGGCAGAGCAATCCCCATGGCAAGGGTGCACCCCCCATGTGATGGCACCTTTGGGTGCAGAGAGTTGAGAGCTGCGAGGGGGGTGTTCCCCGTCCCCTTGGCTGCATCGTCCTGCCAATGTCCCCACCAACGTGGTTTTCCCCCCTGGGAAGGAGCAAAAACATCGTCAGCGAGAAAATCACCCCCATTTTCCTCTTTTCATTCCCATTCTGGAAGGTGAAGGAGGGTTGGGGGCCAGGGGGGCCTGTCCCGGCACTCAAACGGCTTCTCCAAACCATGGGAAGGGGGAAAAACCCTGGATACCGTTCCTCCCCCCTCCTCTCCCCCTTTCCAAGTCATCACTGGAAAATTAAACCGGATCCAAAGAGTTTTTCCTTTCCAAAATGTGCTGGAGAGGCGCTGCCTTAACCCCTTCGGCTCCTGCTTCCCTTCGCTGGAGAATTGGGATTTTTAACGGGGTTTTGGAATCATCCCGGGGTTTTGCTGGGGAAAAGAGAATGGCTCAATCCCCCCCACCCTCCCAAAGCCTCTTTGTTGCCGGAGGATCCAACACCCTGAAACGCTGGCAACAGGAGCAGAGGCTTCCCAAGGCCAGTCCTGGGTCCACGCTTCCCGGGTCTCCCTCTCCATTTTGGGAAGAGTATTTTTGGTCGATTTCAATGCAATGCAGCTGATTAAATCCATCCTTCCCTTCCCGGAGCCCCGCTCAGCCCCCTCCAGCTCCAAACATCCCATAGCAGAGCCCCAGCATCGCCCAGATCCCAACAAGCCCAACTGAAGCTGGGACCCACTTCCCTCCAGAGACTCAAGATCGGGGGGCCACGCACAGCCCAAACCCCCTCATCCTGTAGGAAATGTCAGCTGTTTCCTCGGGGGGGGGCACAGGAGAGGTCCCCCCCTCCCTCTACAACCCAAAAGTTCCTTACTTTGGGGATCCTTTTCCCGCTGCAAAGCGCTTTGTTCCAGCTGGAGGGAGCCGCTGCCTCATCCCCGCAGTGCGATGGAAGTCGGGGGCCCGGCAGCCCCCATGGAACCCCCCCAGTTTAATTTCTTACTTTTTCTGGGGGAAATAAAGCAGCCCTAAGGAAGAAGTTACCGGTTGGTTTTACTCGTTTGTATTTGCAGGACGGTTTAAAAGGGGATTTGGGAAGAAAAGTCTGTGGCCGAGCAGGGGACAGGCGGGGACCCCAGCCGGGGGGGGACACACACAAACACAGCCCTGTCCTGGGGGAGCGAGCAAAGGTGCGGGGGGCGGGGGGCGTGGAAATCAACTTTCCCTGGGGAGTTTCCAAGGGAAAAGAGAAAAATGGGATTTTCAGCGGGGTTTTGTCTTTTTCCCCCTTTTTTCGGTGGCTGGCAGGGCAGGGAAGGGCCGGAGTGGGCAGGAGCCATTCCCGATCCCGTTGCCTTTCCCGTTCCTCGGCCATCGCGGCACCACGGGGACGGGGAAACCGACGGCATCGAGATGGGAGACGAAGGCAGGACCCTTGCCCAGCCTCGGAAGGGATTTTTTTCCCTTTCCCCCTGCTTTTTTCTCCTTCTTTCTCCCTCCCTTTCCTCCCGTTCAGTTTTCCTCTCCTTTTTCTCCTTTTCCTCTCCTTTTTCTCTTTTTCCTCTCCTTTTTGCCTCTCCCTGATTTTTTCCTAATTTTTTTTATCTTTTCCCCTTTTCTTCCCCTTTTTCCCCTTCTCTTTTTCCTCTCCTTTTCCTCTTTTTCTTCTCTTTATTCCTCCCTTTTACTGCTCCTTTTTCTTCTCATTTTCGTCTCCTTTTTTCTCTCCCTTTTATATTTTCCCTCGTTTTATCTCATTTTTCTTCTCATTTTCTTCTTTTTCTTCTCCCTTTTTTCTCTTTTTCCTCTCCTTTCACTATTCCCCCCTTCTCTTTTCTCTTTCCCCCTCGTTTTCCTCCTTTTTTCCCCTCTTCTTTTACCATGTTTTAAATAGAAATATATAATTAATCTTACAAATGCTATTTACAGGTTTAATTACAAAAAAAAAAAAATCAAAGAGAAAGAGACACCCCTCAGACATTAATAATCTAAAAATAAAAAATATATAATAACACCCCCAAAAACCCCCAATGAAAAGCGCAGGGCAGCGGAGGTGGCCGGCACAGGGGGGTCACACCGTGGTCTCGCCCTGCTTGCTGTTGGTGAGCCGCGTGTAGAACTTCCTCCACGAGTGCAGGGTTTTACCCGACCATATCCAAAAGCCGGAGGTGATGCCCACAATGAGAGTCATGAGATACTTGATCATGTAGACGGTGAAGTCAGGGGTCATGCGGGGGGTGAAGTGGAGCGGGCAGGGGATGGCCAAGCTCTTGCAGTTCTGGCTGATCCAGCTGCGCTCCCAGTGCTCGCGGAAAGCCTGCTCGTAGAAGTAACACGCGATGACGATGGTGGCCGGGACCGTGTAGAGGACGCTGAAGACCCCAATGCGAACCATCAACCGCTCCAGCTTCTCTGTTTTGGTCCCTCCATGTTTCATAATCGTGCGGATGCGGAAGAGGGAGACAAAGCCGGCCAGGAGGAAGGAGGTACCGATGAAGAGGTAGACAAAGAGTGGGGCCAACACGAAGCCCCGGAGAGGGTCGATGTTGTTGAGGCCCACGAAGCAGACGCCGCTCAGCAGGTCCCCATCGATCTGCCCCATGGCCAGGATGGTGATGGTCTTGACAGCCGGCACGGCCCAGGCGGCCAAGTGGAAGTACTGGGAGTTGGCCTCAATGGCCTCGTGGCCCCACTTCATGCCAGCAGCCAGGAACCAGGTGAGGGAGAGGATGACCCACCAGATCGAGCTGGCCATGCTGAAGAAGTAGAGCATCATGAAGAGGATGGTGCAACCTTCCTTCTTGGTGCCCTGTACCACTGTGCGGTAGCCATCCTCCTGGAAACGCTCGTTGCAGACCACCCTTTCCTCCAGCACAAAGCCGGCGATGTAGGCCACCGACACCATGGTGTAGCACCCGGAGAGGAAGATGATGGGTCTCTCGGGGTAGCGGAAACGCTGCATGTCCACCAAGTAGGTGGTGACAGTAAAGAAGGTGGAGGCACAACACAAGACGGACCAGATGAGGATCCAGATACGGGCAAAACGGATCTCATCCTCATTGAAGAACATGTGGCCATCGGGACGGGTGGGCTCGCAGGGCGCCGCACAGTCCTTCTCACCCAAGAACTTGTAGTTGAGGTAGCTGGGCACCTTCAGTGCCCGCGGGCAGTGGAAGGGGTGGTCGAGGGTGGCGTAACGAGGGGCTCCTGGAGTGCCCTGGCCGGCCAAGGGGGTGGCACTGGTGAGCAGCGCCGGTGAGCCGCCATCCTCGGAATGGTTCTGCCCCACGCAGATCTGCTCGGCGCCGTGCCGGGGGAAGTTCTCACAGCGTAACCGCTCCGGCCATTGGAACCCAAACTTATTCATGAGGGCCTCGCAGCCCTGGCGTGCGCGCTCGCAGATGGAGCGGCACGGTGGAATGGCCTGCTCCAGCACCGTGCACACCGGCGCATACATGGAGCACAGGAAGAACTTGAGCTCCAACGAGCACTGCACTTTCACCAAGGGGTAGAACTGGTGGACCTCCAGCCCTGCGTCTTCCTGGTTGGTGTGACCCAGCAGGTTGGGCATGATGGTCTGATTGTAGGCGATGTCGGTGCAGAGTGGGATGGAGATGGGTTGGCAGAAGCCGTGGTCAGGGATGGAGATGCCCTTCTCACCGTGCAGCTGGCTGCAGCACGGCGCCGGCACGCTCAGCACCACCAGCAGCCAGGCCAGGGCAGGCAGCGCGCTGGGGCGGCCCATGGTGCCCCGAGCTGCTGCGCCCGGGTTTACTGTGCCCGGTGCCCAGCCGGCCGCTCCTCCTGCCCGACTCTGCCGTGCCCGGTGCTGCCTCGACGGCTCCTTGTGTCCGGAGCTGCTGGTCCCCTGCTGCCCGAACGGCTCCCGGTGACTGGAGACGCTCAGGTCCCGCCTGGTTGCCTCCCGGTGTTCCGCTCTACCGTGCGCGGCGGGACGGCTCCCGGTGCTCGGACGTGGCGGTCCCGGTGTCCCGCTGCCCCGACTCGGTGCCCGGTGGCGGAGACCCGTGCGGGCGGTGTCTGTGGGTGCCGGGGGGGGAGTTCGGAAGGGGGGTCCCGGGGGGGTGCGGGGTGCCGGGGCAGCGCAGCGGCCGCACCGGACGCTCCCGCCGCCTTTGTGCGGGGCAGCGCCGCGTCCCCACCGGGCGGAGCCGCCCCCCCGCGCCCCGCCCCCCCCGCTCTGCCAATCACATTCAAACGGCGCGGCCGCCCCGCCCCCCGCCGCCCCAGGCCCCGCCCCCAGCCCCCCCCCCCCCCGCCACCGGCCCCCCCCCTCCAACTTTTCCTTGCCGTGAAACCCCCCCCCCTCGGCGCGGGGTCGGGACGGGGCCACGACGGAACCCCCCGGGCTGACCCCCCCGGGCTGACCCTCCCCGACACCCTGCACCGGTCCCCGCTTTAGGGTGCACCGGGGGGGGATTCGCCGCCGCGGGCCCCCCGGCACCCACTCAGGTCCAGTCGTTCCCCCCTCCCACGCCTTGGCCCCATAGGGTTCCCGAGGCCACCCCGGGGTGCAGCCGGAGGGGGACACTCGGGGAGAGAGGCCAAAATGTACTGGGGGGACTGGGACACACTGGAGGAATCTGGGGCACATTTGGGGGGAGCCGGGGCACATCGGCGTGGGCCAATACACACTGAGGAGGGGGAACTGGGACACACTGGGAGTGATCAAGACACTGGAGGGAGGACTGGGACACACTGGGAAGATGTGCGACACACTGGGGGGAATCAGGATACACTGACGGGGGGGACTGGGACACACTGGGAGTGACTGGGACACCCAGAGACTCCCATCAGGGGAAGCACCCGCGGGCACTCACCCACGTTGGGGCAGCTTTGGCAGCGGTCGGGGGGGAGTTGCCCTTCCCCGCGCACCATCCCAGAGAAGGGGCCTTGGGGGGGGCCCGGCGGGGCCCGCTCGGTCCGGGGGGTGCTGGGGCCCTTGTGCTGCCTCCCTGCCCCCCGCCCGCCCTCCCTTTCTCTGCCTTTCCTGTAACTTAAGCTTTTGTTGTGAGCGGGAGAAGCCCGGGCTGCCGTGAAAAGAGGCCCCACCGCCTTTCAGAGCGTAATTGAAACCATTGCGCGGCTGCGGGCCGAGGGGGAAGGGCAGGGGGGGGCTCAGGAATCAAAGCCGGGGGGGGGAGGACAGGACACACTATGCACACCCACTCCCGGCCCCCATCACACACACACCCCCCCCTTCACCGCGGCGCTTGGCAGGACACGGGGGGCTGGGATGGAATGGGGGGGTCCCCATGGCACTGGATGAGGCAGGAATAGGGGGGCTGTGGGTGAACCGGGGTGGGATGGGTGCTGCTGAGTGCCCGTCTGGACCCCGGTGGGGGCACCCAGCCCACGGCCACCAACCCCAGCTCCCCTTGGGCCCATGGATGCACTGTCTGGCTCTTGTGACACCCCCCCGGTGTCCCCAGTCTCTGTGGCTTTCGTCCCATCCCGGGGATGGAGGGGGATCGGGGGTGTCTGTGCAGCCACGTGGATCTTGGCTTCCTAAAAGCTTTGGATTTTGGCTTCTTCCCAGGGAGGGGGGACGTCACCTCCAAAGGGGGTGAGAGGGGCTGGCCCCACGCTCCTCATCCATCCTCCTGGGTGCTGTGGGGTGCTGGTGGACAAGTGGTCCCTAGGACCTCTGGGCACCGGGGACACGCAGGGACATGGTCCCATCCGGAGCAGGTGCTGGGGCCTCCTCGGGAGGGAGGAATGGCAGCAGAGGTGTCAGCCAGCCCCAGGAGGGACCGCGGGGTGGGCTGGGGGTGCTGCCCAGGGGTGTCACCTTGCAGGGACATGCAGAGTGGCCGGAGAATCCCTTTGGTCCCATCATCCAGGAGCACCAGGTCCTGCCCCCTCTCCAAAGGCTTCCCTGTGGGGGCCTGGGCAAAGGACAAGGACCCATCCTGGCACCCAGCAGGAGAAGGTGGGTGCTGCCTGCAGGCCAGGCTGAGCATGACTGGGAGTGTGGGACCAGCCCATCTCCCCCTTGCAGCCCCCCCAGAAGCTGTGCAGTGGGAGGGACACACAGGAGTCCTGATGCTTCTCTGCTCCACTGTCTCTGCATCCCAGTACAGCACTGGGGGACACTGGTGGGCATTCGGTGCTGCCAGTCCCCTGCCCACAGCACCCTGGGGTCTCCAGGTGGCCCATGGGTGCCACCACCTCCAGAGAGGCTGGTGGCTTCCGTGTTCCTGCTGAAGCAGGACATGGTCCCTGTGGAGTCCCAGTCCCCAGGACTCCCCCAGTGCTGTGGGGTCCATGGGAGTACCAGGGATGGGGGCACCTCTGGAACCCCCCAAGGTCCTGGCCCAGCACCCCCAGCCCAGCCATGGGCACAAAGCGCAGGTCTGGCCCCTCTCTGAGTCCCTCTATGGGGCCAGGAGCCGCGGTGCACACCCGCAGTGAGACTGGTGCTGGCACAACTGCTGGCACCAGCCCCACGCATGGCCCCACTCCTGGGCTGGAAGCCAGCACCACCCGGAGGGCAATATTTTGAGGGGGGGCTCCTGACAGCACCAGCTCCCACCTCCCCATCCCTTGGGGCTGGGCAGGAGGGAGAATCAGGGGACAGAGTGGCTGTGCCTGGCGATGCCAGGCAGGATGGGGACCTCCGGGGGTCCCCCAGGAGCTCAGGGGAAGCCACCCCCCCAGACCAGGTCCCTGTCTTTGTTTCACACTTAAGGTCCTCTAATCAAAACCAGCCACAAAAGCGCTGGCTCGAGGTGCCAGTGGAGGACAGGGGCTGTCACCACAGGAACAGAGAGGGATGGGTCCCCCGTGTGTGAGTGGGCACACGCGTGCACACGCACATACATGTGAATGCACACACAGAGCCCGCAGCAGTGTGACATGGGAGTGGGTTGGGGTGCTCCTGCTGCCACTGGTGCGTGTTTGCATGCCTGTGCCCAGAGCTGCTGCACACACACTGTCCTATGGGCTGGGGAGGGCAGGGACCAGTGCCTGCTGTCCTCAGGACTGGTTTGTACTGGTCTAAACAGGTCTGATGGTCTGCAACGGATCTGGCGGGGACACGGTTCTGTAGGCTGCCCCGGTCAGGTGAGCTGAACCCCGGGGTACCCGTGGGGTGAGCTGAACCTTGGGTACGAGCCCCACTGAGGTGAGGGTCTGGCTGCAGGGCCCCCGGCGCGGTGACACCCGGTGCCATGGCGCGGCCCGGACAAACCCCTGGCGGGGCCGGGCGGGTGCAGGGAGGGGGAAGCTGGCTTAAGCACACCTTGACCTTGCTGGCGGGGGACGGAGCCCCTCAGCTTGTCCGACACATCTCCTGCCAGGGCCGGCATTGAGAGCGCGGCAGCTCGCGCGCGGAGGAGCAGGCATGAAAAGGCAGCTTAGGCATCTCCTGCTGCGAGAGATGGATTAGGGGCTGCGGGGAGGGCCGGGGACAAGCGAGAGGAGCAGCCGCCGCGGCAAGCGGGGACAGGCTCCGTGCCGGTGGCTGCTTGGCCACAGGGGGCAAGGCCGGGCACGGTGGTGGCTGCCGGGGTGGAATGTGGAGAAGCGGAGAAGGGGCTCTTCATCTGGAACTGCAGCGATAGGACAAGGGGTGATGGGCTCACACTGAAACAGGGGAGGTTCAGGTTAGATCTAAGGCAGAAGCTCTTCCCTGTGAGGGTGCTGAGGCGCTGGCCCAGGGTGCCCAGAGAAGCTGTGGCTGCCCCATCCCTGGCAGTGTTCAAGGCCAGGTTGGACACAGGGGCTTGGAGCAAGCTGCTCCAGTGGAAGGGGTCCCTGCCCGTGGCAGGGGTTGGAGCTGGAGGAGCTTTAAGGTCCCTTCCAGCCCAAACCAGGCTGGGATTCTATCATCCTGCTGCACCCCACTGGCAGAAGGGGGCAGCGGGCAGGCTCAGCAGAGGGGTGCGGGGAGTCCCCGCGTGGAGTTCTGGGCTCAGAGAGGCTGTGTGCAGGGCCAGGGCACCCGGGGCTGGCCGCGCCGGTGTCCCCGTCCCCCCACGGGTCCCCCCGCACCCAGCTGTCGCTGTCAGGAGCTCAGGGTATTTTTAGAGCTGCAGGTCGAGCGGGGGCAGTTTGTGCCCATGGGGGGGGGGGGGGGGGGGTGAGGCACCCCCTTTCTGCTCTGGTTTGGGGTTGGAAACTCCCCTGGCTCTGGCAATGGGTGCTGGGGGGTCTGTGCCAGCGCCCCAGGCTAGGCTCTGTATTCCCAAGTGGCAGCGATGCCCCATGTGGGCAGCCTGGGTGCTCCGTGCCCCCCACACTGCTCCGCGTGTCTGGGGAGGGGGTCCCCGCGGTGGGGGTGCCCCCATGGCCACCCCTCCCTGTCCTGGGAACAGCTGTGTCCCCACGGGTGGGGGGGCCCTGCCAGCACCGGGCATGTGACAGGAGGTGACAGAGCTGGCTGCTATTTATACCCGGCCCCTGTCAGGGCTGAGTGCAGGGGCACTGGTGAGCCCATGCCATGGGGCCAGGGTGGGCCTCAGGGTCCCCCGCCTGTCCCCCAGCACCACCCAGCTGCCCCTGTAGTGGGGCTGCAGTGGGGCCATGAGGCTTGTTACGGCCTCCACTGTGTCTCACAACCACTTCAAATGGCCCCAGCCCACCGGGGACACAGAGCTGTGCCTGATGGGGACATCAAACTGTCTCCATGTCCATCACAGGCGTGGACTGATCCCTGTGCCACCCTTGGGGGTGTCACTGAACTGTGCCTGTGCCTGACAGCGGCATGAAGTTGTGCCCAGCAAGGACACTGAGCTGTGCCTGATGGGGACACTGAGCCATCCCCACATCCAGTGGAGACATTGAGCCACCCCTGTGCCCAGGGAGGACACAGAACTGTGCCCAATGGGGACATTGAGCTGTCCTCAAGCCCAGCAGAGGGCTGGACTGAGCCCTGTGCCCACGGTGGCATTGATCTGTCATTGTACCTGATGGTGGCATGAAGCTGTGCCCAGCAAGGACACTGAGCTGTTCCCGTGCCCAGCCCCTCCAGGGTAGGGGGCATGGAGGGGGCAGAGTGGGGCAGGTTTGTCCCCAGCAGCCACACGTCCCCATTGGCAGCAGCCCTCAGCATGGGGCGAAGCCGAGGGAGGCACATTCATTCCGAGCTCCCTCCCGCAGCCGCAGAGCAGGGCAGGGGCCGCAGCCTCCTCACAGAGGCGCTCCATAGGAGCAGGGGGGCACAGACGCGGCTCATCCCACCCAGCCCTGCACGGCTCCATCTCCCTGCGGGCCAGCCCATGGAGGGTGGGGGCCCGTGGGCGGTTGGGGGTCCCACTGCCCACCCGGTGGAGCAGGAGCTCCCTCTCGTGGACACAGCCCCGGCGCTGACACCTCACGTTTGGGGGCTGCAGGACTCGAGCGTCCCTTCGAGCGCTGCTCCTGTGTGGTGGGTGCCCTGGGCAGGGATCCCGGCTTCAACCTGCCCGCTTGGACCTGCCTGGGTGCTTCGGGAGGAAAGCACAGTGGTAATTCCCAGGAGGAGGAAGGCTGCTTCCTCTGCATCTCAGCTCCTCCACCCTCCATGGGGCCAAGTGCTCGAGGTACGAGGAGCCACAGGGATGTCAGCAGGAGAGAGACCACGACCCATGAAGGGGAGAGGTTGTGGCACTGCTCCTCACCCGGTGGTTCCACAGACCTGATGCAGGACAAGGGGGGTGACCCCGGTGCTGAGGTTTTTGTGGGGAGCAGAGCAAAGCACAGGCAGGTACAACTTGAGGGTTTTCTTAGGGCAATGAGGAGCAAATTCGAGCATGCTTCTGCCCAGCAAAATCTCCCAGAGCCGCCGTGTGATGCAGAGGTCCCAGCTTTCAACCATGAAGTCCTCCTCAGTACACAGGGCTGACTGGTCCTGGGACAGAGCCAGGATTAGGGGGATTTCATAGGGATGCTGAGGTGGAGGGGAAGGACAGAAGCAGCGTCCCTCCTAGCAAGTTAGACAGTGCACGGAGCAGCTCCATGAAGGAGTTCCAGCAGTGCAGCCCAGCCTGGAACACTGCAGGGATACATCCAGTGAGCTCCGCTGCGGGCTGCAGAGCACAACCACGGCTTCGGACCCCCTGCACCGACCCGCAGCGCAGCGCTCGCTGTCGCAGGGGAGCAGCTCAGCGGCACGTTTGGGGGCACAAGGAGCGCGATCTGCGCACAAGCTTCAGACAGGCCCGCTGCCAGCTCCTTATCCTGCCACGACGAGGCGGCAGAGGGCAGCAGGCAAGAGGGATCCGGGCAGTGAGGCTCCCGGTAGGGGAAAGGAAAGGAATGAATGGAGAGACAGATGGAATCCGGTTTTCCTGCTGTCAGGGATGCGGGGAGACGGGAATACCGACCAGCACGCTCCGAGACAGCTGGTGACAGCTGCGGCGCTGGGTGGGAAAGAGCCCGTCTGCCCAGCCCGTGCTCGAAGGGCTGCTGTGAGATGGAGACCCCACACATCGCCTGGTGCGTGCTGCTCCTCTGCACCATGCACCGGGACATGGTCGTGCCTGTGCCAGCGGGCACACGGCTCCTGCTCAGGGTGAAGAGTCAGAGAATCATGCAGTCAACCAGTTTAAGCTCATCAAGTCCAACCATTCCCCAGCACTGCCAAGGCCACCACTAACCCATGACATTGAGGGCCATGTGTGAACACTTGCAGGGACGGTGCCTGCAGCCCTGCCCTGGGCAGCCTGTTCCAATGCCTGAGCACCCTTTGGGGCAGGAATTGTTCCTCAGCTCCATTCAAACCTGCCCTGGTGCAGCTTGAGGCCAGTCCCTCTTGTCCCATCCCTTGCTCCTTGGGAGCAGAGCCCAGCCCCTCCTGGCTCCATCCTCCTGTCAGGCAGTTGTAGGGAGCGATCAGGTCCCCCCTGAGCCTTTTCTTCTCCAGACTGAACCCTCCAGGTCCCTCAGCCCTTCCCCATCACACTGTGCTCCAGGCCCTGCACCAGCTCCGGTGCCCTTCTCTGGCCCCACTCCAGCCCTTCAATGTCTCTGTTGCAGTGAGGGGCCCAGAGCCGAACACAGGACTCGAGGTGCGGCCTCACCAGTGCCCAGTGCAGGGGCACAGACCGTGCCCTGGCCCTGCTGCCGCACTGGCGCTGGTACCGGCCAGGACGCGGCTGAACGCCCAGCACACGCTGGCTTCTATCCAGCCGTCAAGCAGCACCAGCTCCACCCGTGCTCCTATTGGCTAGCATCGCCATCACTCAAGAGGCAGGAGCAATCTTATTGGTTCGTGCGGGGAGGGCGGGAAGACTGAAGCGGGGTTCGCGCCCTCCCGTCTCCCGGGTCGAGCTCTCCCTCCTTCACCCCTTGGCGCCTCTGCTCATGCGCAGCCACGGTGCGCGCGCAGGCAAGGGGGGTTGACGCCTGCGCAGTGCGTGGCGTGCAGCGAACTGCAGCGGGAGCCGTGGCGGAGGTTTAGCGGTGCGGGCAGTGGTGCGTGATCCGGTCCGTCCTGCACCCCCTCCGCTCCCCCGGCGGCCGCCCCGCCGGGCCCCGAGCAGCCACCTCGCTCCCCGCCAGGCTCCGCTGCCGCCCGGCGCATGCGCGCGGTCGCCCGGTGCGGCGGGGGCGGTGCTGAGGGGAGGCGGCCGGAGGCGCGGGGCCGACCCGGGCTGAGGCGAGGCGGCGGCGGCGGCGCAAAATGGCGGACAGGTTCTCTCGCTTCAACGAGGACAGGGACTTCCAGGTAACGGCTGCGCCGCGGCGGGTGGGACCCCGCGCCTCCCGCCTTGGCTGCGGCCCCTTCAGGCCGGGGCGCGCCGGTTCTACCCACTCATACGGTCCCCCCCCGCTCCCCTCTCCGGGGCTTTGTGCGCGGGCCCGGCTCTTTGCCGCGGCGGGTAGCGGCACAAAGGGGCGAGCGAGGGGGCCGGTACCGGCTGTCAAGGTGACCCACGGGAGGTGTCCCCGCTGAGGTGACCCTCACCGCGGGATCGCAGGTTGGGGCTTTGCGGTGCCTTAGGCCGGGGGCTGTGCGGGAGCGGCGGAGTTCCCTGACCCGAGCCGAGCCCGCACCCCACCAGGGCTGTCTCGGCTGATGCCAGCGGCTCCTTCGTAATGGGAAACGCGTTTTTCTTCTAAACCCTTCTCCGCCTCCCCCGGAAGAAAACATGAGTGTTTCGCCGTAATTAGCGCCGCTGTTGGTGTTTTACAGAGGATTTAAATAAACAACGGGAAAATGAACATTGTCTCATTAAGGCTGAACAATGACATTTTGTTTTCCGACTTCAGCCCGAGAGAGTCTCGAGGTCAGAAAGAAAAACAAAAGGAGAACAGCCGCAGCTCGAGGAGAGCTATTGATGAGCTTTTCTGTGTCGTCCTTGTTTCAGGAGCCCGAAGTTGGAACAGTGCTTTCCACTCCAACTCCTGCTTTCCATCCAGAGATACGGGAGGGTTTCTGATAGTTGCAGCGCTTGCGTAATTGTACTTAATGTGGCATTAAGTTGTGATCTTGAAAACATCCATAACATCCAGTAGTCGTTCACTTTTGTTGTTCCTTGTCTGGGAGGTGTAAGCTTCATAAATCGTTATTCAACTGTGTTAGAATGAGGACACAGGTACCTGTGGTTGGCTACCCTGTTTGCATTACCTTATCTAGGTACAGCTTCCTAAAGCAGCCCTAACCACTGGGGCTGGTTTGCATTGTGCTTTTTCTTCAATGAAGAAATGAGTTGTAATTACTATGGAACTGGTCTGATTTGCTTTCGAAGCTCCTGTTTCAGGAAGTAGAGCCAGATCCTGGGTTTGAAAGTATGTTTCTCGTAATAAAAGGCTTTGGGAGAGGAGGGGAGAGAATGAGGAATCCAAACCAGGTCAGGTACTGCAGGGTATAGCCAAGCAACCAGTGAGCTCTGTGCATTGCACAGCTCCTTCACCTGTACCTTTTGCTCCTTGTCCTTCTTCTCCCTTTGTGGGGCAACCTCTTTGCAAGAAAATAAATGATTGTAGCAGCAAAACCTGTTACTGTGTCACTGCATTGGTCATGCAGGGGGAATGTGTAGTGATGTCAGAGAGGAAACAGGGCTCCAATCTTAACAGCTGTCGAGCATGCTCAGAAACAACCCTGTCACAGCCCTGTTACAGCCCTGTTTTCCCTTGACTCTAAGAAAGGGCACTGTTTTTAACTGAGACTTTGTCTGTACCCCATACCAGGGTTTCACTGGCTTTCCCACAGAGCAGAGTACCAAAGGAAAAGGTAGGGTTTGTTTTTGCAGCAGGGTAACTTCTCCGTTCTCTCCTCCCTGAACGTTTGCCAGGGAGAAGACATTTTATTTTGTATGTTAAAGCTTCGTTTGAGGGGAAAAGTGGAACCTGCCCTCTGGGAAGAACACCTTGGAGTTGCTTAAGGGTTGCAGAGGACTAAATGTGAAATCATGAGTTAGGAAAGAACTGATTAAAGGGAGACTGGACCCAAGTGTCTTGGCCAAGGTTGCAGTGAATTGGTGGGAGCCCAAGAGCCTGTGCACGTACCCCTGGCAGTTGGTTAGGCTGGCAGTTTTTTCTGAAGTATATTGCTGGAGGAAGGCTTTTTCAACCGTATTTTTCCCTCTTCATCAAAATCACTTTCAGAGAAGATTTTTGCCTTTTTTTTCTCTATACTGAGATGGAGGTCACTTGAGATAGAGCACTGGTGTGGAATAAAGGAACTGGTTGGATATGCCCAGTGCTTGCAGGTCCGCTGTGAACGCTGTGCTCTGACCGTTGCCAAATGTAGGTAAAAATATGCCTTCAGCATGCAGCTTTTGCTCATCCCTCTGAAATCCTGCTCTCAAAACTACAGCAAAAATAAGACACTGTGTTACTGTGAAGTCACAAATTTAAATGCAGGCTCCCTTTGTGGGAGTGTTTCTGTTGGTGTTAAGGCACCTTCCTCACACAGTTCCTAACAGTTGGAGTGTAAGCTTCAGTAGGTGAAATTTCCATCCTTTGAGTATGACTGGACATGCCCCTGTGCTGCCGCTGGTCTGGTGAGCCCCAGGTAGGCATGGCAAAAGGGAGATTTAAAATTACACTGCCCAAAGCAGGGATGGATGTGGCGAGGGAGGCTGCAGAGATCCCTCAGATTTCCTTCTTGGATTCTTTCCTCCTTGTGATCTTCTTGATGGAATAAAAGGATGTGTGAGAGGAAGAGAAACAAAAGGTCAGGAACCTTTAGCTGTTTGGAAGAAATGCAGATGCCTTGGGATTACTGATGTGGTTAATGGAAGAGTCACTGTATGAAAAGACAGCATTTTAGAGTGCTCTGTGTTGTTGTCAGCCTTCTTTTTGGAAAGAAATGGGAAAGATTTTGTGTTTGGGAGGATTAGTTTGGCAGAAGCATGAGTGAAGCATCGGTGTGGGCAGGGCAGAGGTGAGGTTAGCAGGGCAGGGTTAGCAGAGGTGATAGTTGGATTTCTGAGCTTCTGAAATGCTGGAGGGAAAGGGATTAAAGGCAAGAGAGCTGCTGAGGGCTTTTCTCCCCTCCCCTGTGATGGACTAAAGGAAGCTCAGGGTGATTGGGAAGGGCAGGAGTGGAAATGTACAGCACTGGAGGGAAGGAAGAAAGGGACCTAAACCAGCTGAGGAAAAAAGGAGGTGTGAATGGTCTCAAGTGCATAAAATGGCGATGGGGGAGAAAGGTTCTTGAGCAGAGGGATCAGCTGAGGATTGGTGGAATAAGGAGGAGTGGGGGACCTTGGACTGCAGCTGAAGCGATGTTCTGGGTGTAATGAAAGCATTAGAGGGAATGGAGACACTCTCAGGGGGTTGCAAGTAACCCTATGGAAAAGAGCAGCTAGTGCAAGGGTAAGAAGATCATTTATCTGGAGGATTTAAAGATCATGCTGTGGAGGGAGAGGAGGATTATGTACTCTGAAATGATTCCAAGACCTCTCTGTGGTAGGGTGGAAGGAGCCTCAGAGCTACGGATGGTTTGAAAGTTGGAAGTGCCAAAGAAGCAGGAAATGGCATTGGAGGATATCACGGCAGTAAGGTGGTTAAGCAGCTTTTGGGGGTTTTTATAGTAGTGTCTTGTTTTTGCTATGTAGCTTTAGAAGCTGCACAGAGGTTGTAGATTCTCTTTTTGCTGCATGCTCTCAAATCTTAGAAGAACTCAAGGGCAAGCCCCTGTTTTTGACTGTGTTTTGCATGTGCTGAACTTGAGGGCAGCTTCAGTGAAAGGCATTTTGCTTTGCTCTGTCCATTAATACTTAATCTTCCCTGACACAGGTAGCACGGCAGTTTGCCTGGGAGGCTTCAGGCACTGAGATGAGTTACCAAAAGAGGAAGGATATTGGTGACCTTCCTTCTGTAGGCTCTGAAATGGCAAGTTAAGTCTGCTGGATGCCTTACCCATATAAATCCCAACCTTTTTCCAGTTTCCATTGCAAAGATGGGTTATTTTGGAGTGGGCTGCTGACAAGCTTCATCCTTCAGTTACAGGAGTGTAGTGCTTACTGTCGCGGGTGTCTGTCACTGGGTGCCTCTGCTGTCTCCGTGATTGACTGACTGGCTTCCCCACGGTACAGACTTGGGAACCACTGTAACTTCCAGGAGGGATGAACGATAGCTGTCGACTGCGCTCACAGTGTTTTAGAAGCGTTACTGAAAGCTGTGTGAATACATAAGACTGCTGCAATAAGTAATTCTACTTTTTAGTGTTATTTTTGTAATTGCAGTGATTTTAGTCTCTAGATTAACTGTACTGAACTCCAAGAATGAACACTGTGGGTGTCTCCATAGCACAGAAATCCAGTGGAGCTCCCAGCTACTCGCAGATGTTGAGAGCATGTTTTCTTGCTCTAGCTTTCTCCTTTTCATTGTTGAAGCAGAAATATTACCAGCCATATGTGTATATATGTACAATAATTTCCTCTTCCTACATAAATGCACTTCCTTGCATCATTAGCCATATGTAACACAAACTGCTCTCTCTTGTTTTTTTAGTTTGTTTTATAGTCTCTATAACAGAAGAACACTTCCATCAAGCCCAATGCTGGATTTTCTAAACTGGGTTGAAAAACCAGTCAGTTTTGGGGATTTTGCTTATGCCAAGAAGATAGGTGTTTGTTTCTTAACTGCCCAAAGAATTTGAAGAGCACAGTGAGCACGTTGCTGGTCCTGGCTGGTCTATGCTTCCAGCAGAGACCAGCTGCTGCCAGCAGGTTGAGCTGACTGCTGCTGGCATGGGGATTTGATGTTTTTAACTGGCAGAGTGGCAGGGCTCAGGTTTGTTCCCAAGCAGCTTAGCGTACCGGGCATCTGATGCTTCCTCATCTGTCCTTTCAATGGTGTGTATTGTTGGTGGCTTCAACTTCACTTTATTTCTTAGGTGCTGCCTCAGGCACACGTATTTAATTTTTACATCCTTCAGCAGGCTGGACCTGCTCGTGGGTTATGCAGCAAAGGAGGTTGGTGACTTTCCTCTGTGCTGCCAGAGACTACATAGGGTCATTTTAAATGACATTTGTGACTGGAAGATTTGCATAGGTGAGTCTGGAATACCCTGTATAATGTACAGAGATAAAGATCTCTTTTACTGCTTTATTCTTACTTGCTTTTCCTTCCTTACATGCCCTTGGACTGCTGGGTTTTATCCTTTTTGCTACTGTATTGCATGAAGAGGTTTTAGCTGGGGTTCCTCCTGCTTGATTGGGTGCAGGTTGTGCTGCTGGGCTGTTTGTACAGGCTCTGGGAGGAAAACAGACTCTGTGCTAGTGAGTTCAGACCACCCTGGCAGGGTCAGGTTGTCCTGTACAAACACCCTGCCCACATTGTTGCTTACTGTTTGTTGGGCTTCATGATCTGCAAACAGAGTCAGCAGTTGATCTGTTTCCCTTTTGGTCATTGATAAAAATGTTGAGTGGTACCAAGGCTGGTGGAATGAGTTAGTTTGGATCAGTCAGTGTGCTCCTGAGGGAGGTTTTCTGTGACATTTTGGCTTCCTAACAGTCCTTTATCAAGTAAATGCCATATTAAGGAAAAAAAAAAGGAAGACTGGACAATGAAAGCTTGGAAGGTTGTGGTATATAAATGATATCAAGGATATAAAATGATTAATGTCCCAGCAGGGTGTTTTCTCTGTGTCTCCTGTGTGTGGTTGATGCCCTGGAGGGAAGGGATGGGATCTAGAGGGGCCTGGACAGGCTGGAGAGGTGGGACTGTGCGAACCTCATGGGGTTCACCAAGGCCAAATGCAAGGGCCTGCGCTTGGGTCTTGGCAATCCCCAGCACAAACACAGGCTGGCGGAGACTGATGGAGCAGCCCTGAGGAGAAGGACTGTGCCCAGTTTGTGATTCTGAGGTTGAAAGCCCTTGTTAGTCATGAGGATACGTGTGCTGGAAGCTGCAGCATCTTCTCTAGTAAGGTATATTAAGAAATGGCTGAGAGAAAACTGGGAGTGTGAGAGCGATGCTAGCACTCTTTGGTGGGGCTGCTGGAAGTGCTGAAGAACTGAGCAGTCCCTTGTGTGCTGAAACAGTTTCTTGCTGGCGCTGGTAACAGCAGAAGGAATCTGAAAGACATTAAATTGTTCTCGTTTGGTGCCAAAGTATGCAAAGCACAGTGAAGGAGGGCCCTGCCTCTGGCTTCCACTGCTTTGTACAAGCTGTTTATCTCTCAGCTGGAGAACATGGTTTTAGTTGGACAACTGTGGGTATTTCTGTGCACATTTTCCTGGTTTCAGGCTCTTGACTAGTAGTTTTGCATGTGGTCTGGCATGGGGTTTTTCAGTGTTTTTGGACTTGACAATAGAATTTTGCCATCAAAATTAACTTTCAGTTTAGTAAACAAAAGGTGCCATCAACTTCTCAAGGGGTAATTACAAGGTGCTGCTTTCAAAAGGTGCCAGGTTAAACTTAAACCCAAAGGTGAGTGATTGCTTCTGTTGTATTGACTGGAGAGGATTTCCAGGTTAAGTATGCTCAGAATAATTGCTGTGTGTGTTTGCCTGCAATGAGGTTTTGTGGCAGCTTTCCTGAAGTGTTGACTGTAAACATGAAGCTGTTTTGGAGGGGGTGCAGATGTGCAGTGTCCCTGCTCTTCCACCTGCATGGCTTATTTAAAGGAAGGTGCTGGGATGGGGATTTAGAACAGATGGCAGGCTGTGAGCTCCCCCTGGTTTGAGTGCTTTACCTCTGCGTTCCTAGGAAAGGATAACTGGGGTCTTTTTTTCATCTTTACAGTCACTACAGGGAACAACAGGAAAAGGGATGACTTTATTCTGGGAAGCATTAACAAAGGCTTTCAGGTACTAGTACAAAGCTGCTTTTTATAGTTTTGAGAAACCACACATCCTTTAAACTGACCTGAGAGTGCTTCCAGTATGAGCAGGGTTGGATGGAGGCATTTTAAAGTACAGTTTGGTCTTAAAAATGTGTTTTCTTTTGGGTGCATAATGAATATTCAGGAAGCACTCCCAAGCTACACTCTCCTGGAGTTGTTTTTGAATTCTCTGGATGGATTTCTAACCATCAGCATGGTTGTCTGCATCAGTTACGCTTTGGAGATCTTCCATCCTATGGAGTCATCAGGTCCTGCTTAGCTGAAAAGGGCAGCATAAATTACTGCTGGAGATTTGCAGTCAGCACACACAGCGCAGTGTGGATCCTGCAGAGAAATGATAAACCCCTTATGTTTTGATTGTGTGTAACAAACAGTTGATTAGTGATGGTGAGCTTCATTTGGGGTTAACCCCTTCCCTCTCCCATCTCTGGCTGGAGTTTACAGGTGGGGTTAGTGAGGATGTCGTTGGTGGAGCCCCACAAATAAACAAAATAAGAGCAGACCTTGTCACTTAGACCTTTCATACTTTATCTCTGCCTGGTGTTGGCTTTTCTTCTCCTGCCTCTGTCCCATGTGTAACTATAGCTGCACTTGGTGGCCTGTATCACCCTCAGGTGGTGTGTGGGGGCCTGCATCAATCAAGCTCAGGGCTCTGCAAAACTGGCAGCTCTGGGAACTGCTGACTGAGCCAGGAAGGTTTTAAACAGAACTAGGTGCAAAATGCAACATGAGATGAATATTGATTGTGGTTTGTTGAAATTCCTCATCTCTGGGTTAGGCAAGAGCCTGGTGCTCTGTCAGATCCTTGTGGAGTGATTCCTGTGTCTATCTGCCTGGGCCACTGCACTGGTGCTGGACTAGTAGCACTCACTCAGGTTCCTGGGTGCAGGGCACTTGCGGAGTTGTCCTAGGAGCCATGTTCAGGAAAAGCTGATGGATGCTGAGGTGCCTTATCCTCCCAGAGATCTTGGAACTGCACAATCTCCTTTAGAAAAGAAAATGTCACATTTAATGGGATATTTACTTCTGGAATCACTGAGGGTTTTTTTCCTTGATCCTGCCATATGTGTGCAGGCAATGAGGAGTTTGGAGAGGTAGCATCTGCTCACTTGGGTTCAGGTGCTGCTTTGGTTTCCTGTGCTGGACTCTTGAGACCTTGGATCTGCTCGTCCATCCTGGGCTGGCTGCAGGGAATGTCAGAGCAGACACTGGGAAACAGGCCATGCGTTGTAGCCAACGTGTCTTCCCTGACTTCATCTGCACCAGAAAATGGCCTTTCTTGTGGGTGCTCATTCGTCTTTGTAGATGTTGCAAGTGTCTCAGCTGCTGGTGTGCAGCCAAATGCCTTCAGAGCTTTCAGGGTTGGGAGTGGGTTTGGTTAAACGTTTTAAAGTGGCACTTATGGGTAACAACCCCAGATTTTATGGCTTGACTTAATCTTTTGGGGAGTTGAAGGTTTATTGATTGCATTGATGGACAAACAGAAGATGCACAAGACTGCTGATTTGCTTTAGGGGTTTAAAATTCCATTTTCTAAAGTAAATGCAATGTAATTTTTTTTCTTTGAGTCTTTTCCTGATTTCCTATCAGTGTAAAACTAATTTTTTAATATCTAGGGAGCACACAATGTTCTTCTCAAGTGCAGTTAAGCAGTCATGAGCACTCTCTGCTCTTTTCCAGTGCAGTTAAGGAATTGGGGAGCACAGGGTGGCTGTTCTGCAGAATGACTTTCTGTGTGGCCACAGGAGCCAATGTTGCTGTGCACCTTCCTAAGCTGGGCCTCAACCTCAGTGTGGACATAACCAGATTGCTTCTGCTTTGGTATCTCACCAGCTGCATTCTGCATGTTCCCTCCCAGTCATCACTGGCGTTTGTGCTCTGAGGCACAGGGCTTTATGCCAGAGGCTTTGTCTATTTTGCTTCATTCACACCAGTGAAAGTGTCGTCCATCCCTGTGACTTGTGGAGCAGGCAGCATTTCCCCGTGTATCCTCATTCTGGCTCTTCACATCTGCCTTCTGTTGGGTTTTGTAACTTAACATCATCTTCTTTCATATTAATAATCCTGTTGGTGTAACTGAGCTCTCTTGTTGAGCAGTAGCTGAAAGGACAGCTGAATGAAGGCATTCTGAAAGGAAACCATTGCTTTCACATCTCCATTATGCTACTCCTTTGTTGTAATTTTCTCCCATCTCCACATGAGAGCTGTGTTTCAGGGTTTGGTCTGGCTCCTGAAATGCAGCCTGACTGTTCTTGTGAAATAATACACGCATAACTTTGGGCTGTTCATAAAAGAAACCACTAATTCCCATCAGGAATGTGCACTATATGGCATGTATTCTGCATGCTGACATCTTAATATCCTCTGTGCTTGGAGAGACTGCAAAGAGTAGTCTGGTAATTAATACCCAGGGAGGTCTAATGGCCTTGAAGCAGTTGAAGAGGCTCATGGTTCTTCCCTCCTCATGTTGATGATGCTGTAGGTGACTTAGAAACTGCAGTGCTCAGGTCTGGGTTTGGATGCACCTTCCTGGGGAGCAGAAGGAAAGGAGAGGACACATTTTCCTTCCACCTTGCAGTTTATAGAATCATTGTAGAAACATGACTGGGTTTGCTTAGAGGGGACCTTAGAGGCCATCCAGTTCCAAACCCCTGCCATGGGCAGGGACACCTTCCACTAGAGCAGGTTGCTCCAAGCCCTGTCCAGCCTGGCCTTGAGCACTGCCAGGGATGTGAAGGTGCTTTTAAAGGGTGTTGTTTCCCCCCACCCCCCAGTAGTATCTATGTCATTAGATGCCTTGTCTTTGCTCACCTTCATGAAAAGGTGCCTCCTGTAGAGGAGAGGAT
Source organism: Psittacula echo (assembly GCF_963264785.1). Taxonomy (NCBI): domain Eukaryota; kingdom Metazoa; phylum Chordata; class Aves; order Psittaciformes; family Psittacidae; genus Psittacula; species Psittacula echo. The sequence goes on from NC_137748.1 coordinate 3,145,707, forward strand.
TAATTCTGTGATAGTAAACTTACTCTGATGATAAATGGGCTGAAATTAACAATTCATTTTAGTTGCAGGGAGTAATATATTGGCAACAGTTCTTTCCACTGAAGATTTTGGGATGAAAGAGTGATGAAGTTCTTTTTATATTAAATTATGCTGACTGGGTCTCACTGCTGCAGTGTTTGGGACCTTGCAAGTGAGACAGCAGCAGCAGTTCCCTTTCCCCTTGCCTATTTAACATGAATTACTTCAGAAAATGCAGTGACTCCACAATGTTTAATCTTGGACCAAATGGCATTTGTTGGGCCAGAGCTCTGAAGTATTTACAACCCAAATAAGGGAGAACAAGGTCTGAAGCCCTGCACGGAGGCAGCTTTTGTTAGTTTTCCCATGCTGTGTTTAGAACTCCCTGGCTAAACGTGTGAGGGCTCCAAGACTTAAGGTTTGGCAAAGAGCTTCATGCAAAGATCGAGCAGTGGGAAAGTGGAGAAGAGAGGAGAGGGCATGTGACTGTGAGTAACTAAAATGGGTATTTAGCCAAAGCTCAGCTGATTTTACATAAAAACAATTGCAGGATGCAGACAGTTGGCTCCTGGTGGTGACTGCAGCAAGGAAACCGTGGATAGGGAGTGTCTGGATGGTGAAGGCTTGTCCTTGCTTCTCATCTGAGTGGTAAAATATATTGAATTTTGATGCTTGTAGTGAAGCACCCCATGCTGGAGCACTTGCTGTCGCGCTGAGTGATGACAGTACATGATGCTCGAGTGGAAGGAAGCCTCTCATCTTCTTTGCTCTATTATTCTAGGATGGAGGTGGCATCTGTAAGAAAGTGATATGAGCAGTGCAATGCCTCTTGTTTTTCAAAGCAGAAGTGAGAAAGCCTGATGCAGGCAGCTTGAAAATGGAGGGGCAGAGGATGGCTGGGAGAAAGGTGCTGTGTTCAATCCTGAAATCCTGGTCCATGGCAATAGGAGGAAACTGTTATTAGCTAGCAGGGCCAGGGTTTTACTGTGTCTCTGTAATAGTCATGGGGAAGAAGGTTTGGAAATAGGTTTTGGTTAGTGCTGGGTTTAACGCAGCTGTTATTTTATGGCTTGGTATCTGTTTTGTAGGGATTGAATTCTTCTCTTCACCCAGAGGTTTCCTCTGAAGAGCAAGGCATCACTCGGAGTCTGCAGAAGATGCAGATTAAAATCCTATTAAAATGTGGTCTGTGCTTATGGCTTGAGTTCCCCAGAAGTGTAATTTGTTCAACAGATTCAACATCTAGGATTTAATGAATCGTTAGATTTAAATGTTACATTCAGTACTTTGTCTTCCTCTGATCCATTGGCTTAAGATTCAGCAAAACAGAAATGGATCCATTTGATGGGCCAGGTTGAAGGACTGGAAAAGAAGGAAGCCAGATGAAATTCCCCTCAACTCACTCCTTGGCAAGCTCCAGGGGTGAGGAAGCAAAGGGGCAGGCTGGGCTGCCTGAAGTCCCACCTCTGGGAGCCCTGAGGTTACAGGCAGCAGCATCTTAAGCTGTTTGCCATGGCCCTGAAGTGAGAACCATTTTCCCCTGCTTTAGGTGCCATCATGCTGAACAGGCTTATAAACCTGACCTCAGGGTGGTGCTGGATTGTCCTCTGGCTCTTTTCCATGGCAGCTCCTTGATGGTGGAAGGGCAGCTTTTCCTTTATCATTTGTTTTAAGTATTGATAACTGAAGAGCAGTCTGGGTGGTGAGTATTGATTTCAGTTCAGTTTGGACACGGTTATTCTGCCTGAAATGACCGAGCCTGGAACAGTCAGTCCCTGTACAGTGAGTGTGAGCTCGTGAGCATCCCACTGCTCTGATATATCCTGGGGTTCAGAGTGATGGAAGGCACTCTGCCTCTCCTAAAACCTCTAGTATTGGTATTGTTGCTGGTTGTAAAAGCCAGTAACCCGTCCCCACTCCTCTTACCAACAGCAACCCCCCAAAGTAGCTATAAAGTGGATAATAACCCCCAAAGTATATACATACATAAAGTAACCCTCAGAATATGTAAGGTGGATAACAATGGAATCACTGGAACCAGGGTAGATGACTTGATTCGCTTCCTGACTCTGGCACAGTGAGTGCTCAAAGTCCCTTTGTGGTTTCTGGGAGGGGGAGTTGGTTTTAAGCACAGCAAAATGGAGCTGTAAAGCCTTAGCTCAGCAAAGCAAAGCAAATTCCAGCTTTCAAACTGCAATTGACCCTGGCCTTTGTAAAAGCAGTTTCAAATGCCTTGGCAGGCAGTGTGCTGGAGGAGACAGTGAGGAGGCAGAAGTATTTTGCCGGTTCCAGGTAACTCAGTTGGTGTATTCGGAGCTATCTGCAGGCAGCAAATCATGTTGTGAAATTGGGGGGGGGGGGGGGGGGGGGGGGGGAGGAAGCATAGCTTCAGTTTTGCTGAGAGTGTTTCCAGTGTATGTTAACTAAATGTTATCATAGAACCACAGACTGGTTTGGGTTGGAAGGGACCTTAAAGTTCCTCCAGTTCCAGCCTTCTGCCATGAGCAGGGACCCCTTCCACTAGAGCAGCTTGCTCCAAGCCCCTGTGTCCAACCTGGCCTTGAACACTGCCAGGGATGGGGCAGCCACAGCTTCTCTGGGCACCCTGGGCCAGCGCCTCAGCACCCTCACAGGGAAGAGCTTCTGCCTAAGAGCTCATCTCAAGTCTCCCCTCTGGCAGGTTAAAGCCATTCCCCTTGGCCTGTCCCTACAGGCCCTTGTCCAAAGCCCCTCTCCAGGTTTCCTGTAGCCCCTTTAGGCACTGGAAGGTTTCATATGGGTTTATTTATTATTTTTTAATATATATGAAGTTTTATTGAGATGTTTTCACCTGCATTCAGCAGCATGTGTGCTCTTGACTGCTTTTATTCTCTTGAGCACTGCATTTTGGGAGGCTGGGCTGTGTCCTCCTGCCTTTGGGGCAGGTTTTCCCTTGTCTTCTCCCTGCTGTGCTCCCTGACTTCCAGCACACACACGTCCAGCCTGTCCATCAGCACTCTGCCTGGCTCCAAGAATCACTGCCTTTTTTTGAGCAGCTCAACTGCATGTGCATGGCAAGTTTGCCTTCAGCTTACTCCTTGAAGGCTGTCCAAAAACAACGGATGGGAGTGGATTGCTGCCTGTGGATTAAGCCCCAGACTTGCTCTGGAGAGGCCGTGGGAAAGAAGCCTCTGGGAGAACAGCGTGGCCTGGGTGGATTTACTGCTGTGGGTGATGGACAGGCTGGTGGTGCTGGGGCACCAGCAGCGAAGCACATTCTCTTGGCAACAGGTTTTTGTCAGGATGGGCTCTTGCAGATTCGTGTCACTGGATACAAACACTCATTCCAGCGGATTTTTGGAGGCTGGTGCCTGGCCTGTAGAGTTCCGACAGGCAATGCCTTACAGCTGGAATTTGCTCTTTCACATGCTGCCTTTCATTACAATTCTTGTAGAAGAAGTTGATGTTGGTAGAAGTGAGGAGGATGACAACGTTTCTCTTGGCAGTGGTGCTGCATGTTCCTGCTCTAAGTGCTTGCGGAGCCGGGATGCAAAGGAAACCTGCCAGGTGCTTGGTGCATATGGAGCAGCCTGAAGGAAAGAAATGGGGGACAGCAGCCAAGGCCTTGGCACTTCCCAGGGTTCTGTAGGGCTATGACACTGAGCAGTGCCCATGGGACACAGGAGAGCCCATGGGGTCACCTCCTGCAAGGGCTTGTGGAGCTGCAGCAGCTCCCCTGCTTGCTCTTGAGTTCACAGCTTTCCAGGTCTGTGGTGGATGTTAGAGCTGCATCACAGACCTACAAAATGGCCAGAAATGGTTCACCACCATTACAATTCCAGGAATTTGAGGTTCCAGAAACCTCTGAAATGACAACAGAGCTACAACAGGGATGTTATTTTTTCCTGAAATGACCATTCCAGCCCCAGCAGTTCTTCTGGAGGACAGAGGCTGGCATTTGCCTTCCTACCTCATGAGCCCTCTATGCTTAATGTCCGAGCAAGAGCATGGAAAGGTGAGATTTTGCCGTAGCAGAGGATTGCTCAACCCCAGGCTCTGCTCCCACCGCTGCTGGCGATCTTACGCTGTTGGGGAGGGCAGAGGTTTCCCTGTTCAGAACTCATCAGTCTAGTCCTGATGGATCTTCCTATCTGCTGTAATTATTATACACGGCCAGTCTATAGGACTAAAGATGTTTGATGTAGTTGCTCCAAGAGTGTAAGGAAGCAAGGTGCTTGGATTTCGTAGAATCTTGGAATGGTTTGGGCTGGAAGGGACCTTGAATCTCATCCAGTTCCAACCCCCTGCATGGGCAGGAACACCTTCCACTAGAGCAGGTTGCTCCAGGCCCCATCCAACCTGGCCTGGATTTGTCATTGTAGCACATGCTGTGTGAGCATCTGCATACTATTAGTACACTTGCACTTGTATCAGCACACCCTGTGTGCCTCTTGATCCATCTCTCTTTCCTCAAATGTGTTCCTCAGTTCTGTCATTTGTGGTGTAGCAGTTTTAGGTGCTCACAAATGCTTGAAGATGGAACATGGGGAATGAGCAGTTCTGAGTGTGCATGCTGGTATTCCCTGTGCCAGTGTTTGTGCTTGGGTGGTCATGGGGTCACCTGCCTGGGGTGGAAACTAACAGCTTTGTGTGTGCTGAAGCATCACTTCCACTAATGGTTTGCTGCCTAGAATCAGGGAAAGGGCTGTTCCAGACCACAGACAACTGCTGTGGGCACTGGCAGAGGTTTTGTTTGGTACCACTGTAGGGTTTTGTTGGTTTAAGGTGTGTGAAATTACAAGTATGCCTCAAGCAGTTTGCATTTGAGGCTACAAGAATAGCCTTGGTCCTCTTTAGAGGAGAAAAGACAAGAAGAAACTCCCCTGTAGTGGTGATGGGGTCAATTCCTTCTGCTTCTTGTCCTGTGTGCTTTTAAGGTTGGCACTGGTGTTTATGGTCAGTGTTTGCATAGACTTCATAGACTAAAAAAGCCCCAAAGGATTGTCATTGTAAGTGCTTGATATTTTGCCAACTTCCATGTTATGGTTATCATCAAATTGGCTTAGTTTTTAGAATATTTCTTTTTCTTATAGCCTGTATGCTGGATTGGGCTGTGTTTAACATGTTCATTCATTAGCAAAATGGTATGTATATAGTATTATATAAATCTGACTGTATGCAAGCATGACTCTTGACATGAGACTGTTGGAAGTGTGTTCTCTACTGTAGAACTAACCCTTCTGTTTTGTTTCAGGGCAACCACTTTGACCAGTATGAAGAAGGGCACCTGGAGATAGAGCAGGCATCCCTGGACAAGCCAATCGAATCGGTAAGACACAGACTTACAGCATCAGCAACCACCAGCAGTTAGGCCGTGATCGGATGGTACTTGATGTGAATGCAGTCAAATGGGATAGGTGTGGGTATCTGTCTGGCAGTACAGGGTTAACTGTGTGTGGTAAATTGCATGCAAAGCTGCAGTGGGCCTGGGATTTAATCTTTAAGTAGTTCTCCTAAAACTATAGGTGACTAAATTTTAGTTCAACACAGTATTTTGGAAGTTATTTAAAATAACACATTCATTCATAGAGATTTAAGTTTTTATACTTTGCTTTGAAGAATCAGTTCGGTTCCTAAGTGAACCTGATACAGCAGTGTAGCAAAATGTAGTTTGATCCCCTTTTAGTTTCTATTTTTGGGAAACTGGTGTGTTCAAGTGTTAGAATGTCACCTGCAGGATGGAAGCATGGGTGCATAGTGGTGGAGGTGTAGTGGTCCTTCCCCACGAGTCTGAAACTGCTCCAGAGTTTCTGTAAAGTGCCACTTGGAAGTGTGGAGAGCACAGCCAGAAGATGGGGAAAACAAAAGTTCTCTTTAGTTTTACCTTTTTAAGCTTTTTAATTTCTCTCTTTGCAAAGCACCCTCTGCAGTGTTAGGCACAGTAGCTTGTTCAGCCTAAACTGGACCTAAGTTTGGCGCTTAGCTCAAGCCAAGTTTCATTTGCAGTTTCAATATGAGAGTAAGAGAACTCAACAGTGAATACTCGAGGGTCACTTAGTGGTGTCCTGCTTAAGACTTGATTTATGTTAAGAAAATATGAAGTGTTTCTTTTCCCTGTTAATAATTGAAGTTCTCTGTTTAAGTTTCTTCACGTTAGCCCACACTTAGAAGAAACTTAGCCTTAGCTAAAGGTGGCTAGATGCTTTTCATTCGTGTGTAGGTTGGTGTTGTGTGTGTTTGTGTGCGTGTTAGATGTTTACAAAAAAAAAACTTACACAACTTGGGGTGTTCGACGTTTTTCTTCCGCAGCAGTTGGCCCATATTAGCTAAGCAGCCATGATCTGGTTTGTATTGCACGGTCTGCCTTTTTAATTTCTTCTCTAGGGTTTCCTTTCCCCCCTTCTTATTTCTGTTCTTCTGGTCCAGTGAACACTGCATATAGTACCTACTGTCTAAATGTGCTGGCATGATGCTAGATCTAGGCATGGCAGTAATTGATGACGCATGAGATAATGCTGCAGAGATGGGAATTTGTATTCAGTGTTCTCCTGAATACTTCAATCTTTCTTTGTGATATGGGGACTTTCATTAAAATGCCAAGCTTGTTTCCTTGTGTGAAGATAATGGGAAACACTTGTTGGGAGCCCACTCCCTGGAATGAGCATTTCAAAGTCATTCAGAAATGTCCAGACTGAATGATTTCTAACAGTGTTTTCCCAGAGGAGTAGAAGAGGTCCAGCTTCCATCTCTCCTGTGATGTGAAGAGCGAGATGCCCACGACTGTATGTAAAACATTACCCACACAGAATCTGCAGGTGTAGTACTGGTTGCAGCTTGATTAATGTTGAACTGCAGCTCAAGAATTAAATTCAATGAAGGCTTTAATATTTTATTAATATATATCTCACCATTCAACTGTCAGGATATTAGTAATCTTTACAAGTTTCTGGTAGGTTTAATATGTATAGTCCAGCCTAAGGGTTCCATGTGAGAACAGTTGGGTGGGGAGGACAAGCAAATGGCTTGCCAGGAGAAAGAGTTAAAACCTTAAATTGGTCTTACTGTAAATCCATTTTTTTTCCACTCTTCTTTTGTCTGAAACAAGCATTTCAGGGGGAAGCCCCCAGCCCGGGACATGAAGCTCTCAGAAGGAGCTGCAGAACTGAGTAAATATATGTTCTGCCTTGTCACAGCAGCTATGCTCCATGTTGGAGCATACTTGTGCTGACTTTGTGTGCTAGTCCCACAATGGAAAAGCTGTGACTGCTGCACAAGGAGGGTTTTGGTCTCATGAACAGCCCAGTGTCAAACTGCAGGCAGACACAACCTGGTCACTTCTAAGTTTAATCTTCATATGGTCTTCACTAAATGGATTTTTGATTCTGTAGCTGGAAGCACAAATTACTTTGTCAAGTTTTCTGACACTGTGAAAACGATTTTGCTTCCACACTGTTCATGACTGACATGCTTTTAGAATGGGCAAATGACACACATTAGCAGAAGGGGTTTCATGTCAGAGCTCAGGGGTGCACCTCTCCTGCAAGTTTTTGCACCAGGAAAGCAGTGTTTGTGCTGCTTTTGCTGCCTTGTATTTTCTGCTGTTTGCCCCCCCCCCCCCAAGTGCGTGACGTCCTTGAGCTACAAAGAGAGGGAAGGAGTAAGGGCAAGTCTGTAATTTGCAAATACCACACATTTAAATATTTGCAATATTAACAAATTGTTTTATAATCCTTACCCAGTTCTCTGTTAGCAATTCAGCTGACCTTTAAAAAGGAATCTACTCAGAGGAATGAGTGAGAGCCTGTGCTTCACATTATGGAAATAGTTTGGATGATAAATGTCTTTGTGCGAGGAAGGGTGTTTATAACCATGGCAGATGAAAGCACTTCCCAGTTAAAAGTTTAAAGTTTGGTTATCCTGCAGGCTGAGAGTGGATTAAGCATATTCTAAATGTGCTTCTTGCAGCTTCTCACATCTTAGTCACATGGAAATGCTTTCAAGACTAAAGGTAGCTTGCATCTGGAAATCCTGGGGGCAGAGGGTGTCACTCGGAGCCTACGTTTGACAACCACTGAAGTGAGATCCTTCTCTGCAGCATTATCTATTGAGAGGTGCTGACTGTACTGCTACAGCATGCAACTCAAAGGTGGCTGGAAAAATAGGTTTGGGAGTCTACAGATCATTACAATGTTGAAACATGTCCCCAGTTAGTGTTCTAGTGGTGGTGTTCCCGTGGAAATCCTGCTTTGGACAGCTTGTTTAGGCCAGAGATGGCTGGACTGAAACATGCGATAGAACCAAAGTACACTTACGGAAAACAGAGCTGACAAGAGGTAGTGGATGTGCATAGCCCAAACCAGAAACCAGCTATTTGCCAGTACTAAATTAAAGAACATATTTCCTATCAATGGGCTCTTCACAGCTGCAAATACTGATATTTCCCCCCACTCCCAATAACCATTTTTTGTTCTGGTTTGAAGATACTGCACTCCCACTGGCTTTTCACGTCAGTGGAGCCACTGGTGGCCTTGGCACATCAGAGCAGTGAACCCTTTTTAAATTCAAGAAGCTGCATGCATCTGTTTTAAAGTATTTGAAGTGCACTGAGCCTGAGTGGGAAGTCACAAACTATTGCAGCTTTAAGGGAAACCAGATTTTCTTCACGTTAATTCCTGATTTATACTTGTTATTGAACCTTGTTGCTGTGAGTTCCTGGTTCTCTCTGTCCCAGCAGTACAGCTCAAGCAGGAGAGAGCAGCTCTCCCTTAGAGCAGCCCCATCCCCATGCAGGCAGTGCCCAGTGGCAGGGGGCAACCCAAGCTGTCACCAGTTCAGGTTGGAGGCCAGATTGCGAATCACCCACTTACTCTGGAGCTTGTTAGTTTGTTCTTGTCATAACTAACAACCAACCTCCCCCCCCCGCCCCCATCCTGCTCAGTTGCACAGGGAGGAGCTTGAGCTGCCCAAGGTTTCAGGCTGTAGTAGTTTGACGCTCACAGGCTGTTGTAGATGACTGTACGAGCTGAAGCTGGGTTTGTTGCACTGTATATCTGTACAGATCTGTGGACTCCACTAGTTCCAAAGTGTCATTTGATGAGGCTGCTGATTTGACATTTAGCAGTAGCCATATGTGGACAGCGCTATAAATAATGTGCTTCTTGAAGCTGAATGGTGTAGCATTACTATTTGGCTTTTCTCTCTAGTCTTCATTGTGTCATCTGTAGTGAGCTATAGGTTTTGTTTTGGGAATCTTTTCAACCTCTTGTTTGCATGGGTTCACCCAGTAGCATCTGATCCTTGCTTATAGATTCCTCAATACACAGTCAGCACAGCTTACAATCCACTCAAGAGATGCATGGCCCTGCAGTGTTGAGATGAACAGTGAGAACACAACATGTGGGTGATGTGAGGATCCCTTGGAAAACCTGGATCAGGCAAAACTGGTGTTTTGGTTTATCTGTAACACAGCTCAGTCCATTAACTGTGGGTTCTATCCCACTTACAACATCATCAGAACCTTCCAGTTCTTGCACACATCTTTTCATTGTAGGCAATTTTTTTCTTTATCAGAGATCTGGGCCAGTTCAGCCTGGAGAAGAGAAGGCTCCTGAAGAGGAGACCTTTGAGCAGTTCCAGTGCCTAAAGGGGCTGCAGGAAACCTGGAGAGGCACTTGGGACAAGGGCCTGTAGGGACAGGCCAAGGGGAATGGCTTGAACCTGCCAGAGGGGAGACTGAGATGAGCTCTAAGGCAGAAGCTCTTCCCTGTGAGGGTGCTGAGGCGCTGGCACAGAGTGCCCAGAGGAGCTGTGGCTGCCCCATCCCTGGCAGTGTTCAAGGCCAGGATGAGTACTTTGGATGGTAAATGGGAGCTCACCTGCTGACTCCACCTACTGGGAGACTTATTTTGGCTGCCTCAGTAAGTCTGATGATGGCTGTAGCGCCAGGAGCTCCAAAACAACAGTGTAAGGAAGTGAGGAGCCTGGCACCAGTCCGGGAAACAGAAGATTTCCTTGTGGGGCTGTTGGCATCTTTGTAGATAGCTACAACTCTGCCCATAAGCAAATTGCTATAAAGTGGGGATAGTTTAGTCAAAAACAATGACAGTTCTTGACATGGACGGGAAAGTTGGTGCAAAAAAAGACCTTTCCTATGTGAAGAGGCCACACTTTTACAGAAAATTCACTTACTAAAGCAATACTTGCTGCCCCATGGCTTATGGAGTGGCTCTCACGTGGGAGCCCAGCAAGCCTGGCCTTCCATCACTCATTTTTTAGGGCAGCATTTACACTGCAAAGCACTGGGTGCAAGGTCTCTGCTAGGCATTTGGAATGGAGGAAGAAGGTTGAACACCACTAGAAATGAGCGGGGTAATGACTAGGTCCCAACTCAGATGTTAACGTTAAACTCTTGGGGCTGTTCTCGTTATTCAGTGAACCAGAAGATGCTCCATTTCAGTCCAGTCCTATTTCAAATTAGAAAGTTTCCTGAATTTAGGAAAAGTCACTGCTTAGACAAACAAATGGAATCGATTGGGGAGGTGGGGGGAAAAAAACCCTTCCTGGGAACTGAGCCAGGATCATCAGGTGCAATTCCAATTCCTGTCAAGCAACTTGCGGCCATCCTCTTGAGTGGGTTTGTAAAAGTGGTGCTAATGTGTATAACCCTTCTAAATTTTCCTTTTTTTTCCCCTTTAACATTTGTTTTCCCCGTCACTGTGTCAGTCACAACACACCGCTCTTGAATCTCCCAGCTGGTCTTGACTTGTTGAGTTTCTTTTATGCTTTTCACTCTTCTTTAATAAATACATTACTTGCAAGCAGTGAATTGAAAACAAAGCAAAAGAAAAAAAACCTACCATTAGTGATTGGACAGTTTCTTACTTTGTGTTACATTTAACTGTTCTTTTGACAGCCCAGTTTTTAAAGCCAGGTTCGTATGGAAATGCTTTCACTCCACTTGCACTGCTTTTGGAAATAGCATACTGCTTCATCTGTCTTTATTTTAGTGCATTCATAACACAACACAGTCAGCACAATGTCTCATCTCCACTTAGCAAAAGATTGCAAAGTCCCCCTTGGCCTAGTTTTTGGTTTTCCTTGGGGAAAGCGCAGCCATTTTTGTCAGCACCAGCTTTCCAAACCGGAGCCGATAGCCCTGTGTCAGGCAGAGCTGACTAATGGTAGCACAGTGTCACCCACAATCCCTTCAGCCTTGGCCCCTTTGCCTGACCCTGCTGCCGCTGTGGCTGGTGGGGACAGTCGGCAGCGCATCTGCTCCTAGGTAAGTTTTCCTCCACTTCCAAAGAGCTCCATGATGTTCATGGTTAGAATCCATATTTGTTCATTTTCCCTTTTTTGAATATACTGATTTAAGCTTTTAGATCCAGACATTTCCTTACTTCTCTTTTAATTTTTCTTTCCATGTAGCCCTAACGCTGTCCTGGGGGAGGACTGGTAGTGTGGGAGAGATGTATGCTTGACAGTGAGACACAATGTCTTGCTTTTCTGGCGTAGCATTAAGCAAAATGAAACTTATACTTGATCCAGTCTTTCTGAGGCAAAACATATCCATACAGCCAATATCTTTGGGAAGATTGTGTCTGTCAAGCTGATGGACCAGATTTCTTCCATGTGGAGGGAGTGCAAACTCCACTGCTGTTCCATTGCTGTAGACAACTTGGTTATTTAGTTAAAGAAACCTGCAACATCTAATTACTAATTCATTTTAATTTAAGATCCCATGTCCCACTCTATGTGATGGACTCGCAGCCTGCTAGAACTCAGGATATTTGAGGGATATCTTGAGTTGTGGTTCCTTTGGACACTTACGAATCAGATATGGATTTGTTGGTTCTTATCATGAGAAGTTGGACACGGTCCCAACCCAGAGTCCTTCCTTGGGGCGCTGGCAGTTGGTCACTGCTGCTAAACTAATGGCTGAGGGACATCAGCTGTGGATGGTGACAAGCATGCTGGTAGCACTTGTCCCCCTTCTTTTGGGGAGGAAACGTTGCCCAACCCCACATCAGTTCCCCTCGGAGCCCCGCTCAGCCCCGGTTCCAAAGCTGACACTGAATTGCTGCATCAGGACTTTCCATTCAGTCCAAAATAGCCTTTTTTTGTTTGTTTGTTTGTTGTTTTGTTGTTTTGTTTTGGTTTTTTTTTAGGAAGATGAGACATTATGCTTATTGTTTCCCCTACATGCACTAATGGTTCCTTGCTGTTAACTTATTGCTAGGCCTGTTTCATTCTAACATCTTAGTATTTTTGTTAGTTTACATGTGAAATGCATCACCCAGTCTGTGCTTGAGCTCATTTTATTTGATGGATTTTCTTTTCTTTTTTGTTTTACTAACCTCACTGTTTTTTCAGTTTAATATTGGCTGCATGCTAGTTTATATATATATATACATATATAAAAACCCAATCAAGTCTAGCCTGGATTTTGCTCTGATTGTGTTTTGGTTTCTAGTGGTGGGGCAGTCTTGCACTTACAACTTACTCAGTATTCTCAAAGCCTGACACATAAACAAAATGACTAAACACATTGTAGATTTTCTTTACAAAAGAAAACATAAATCTTTAAGTGGTGCTGTCTAGGTGATGGAGCTGATTGTATAAATAGCTGGATTTTCTGCCTTTTCCTGTCAATTTTTATTGGTACACTTGATTTCCTTCCACATTGCTTTTTTATTTCAGTTGATTTTTCCCTTTATGTTAAATGTGATGCACAAAAGTTGCCCAGCACACCATCAGAAAGTGACCCTCCCAACCCCAGCCCCCGGAACAATTCTAGCCGGCAGTTTTTGACATTTGTCTTTCCCTTTTCTTGGGCATTTAGCGCCTTTTCAGTAGCATTTTTTTGCATGCATATATATGTAGAAAAATCTCTTGCTCATCACATGTTTAAATGTCAGTGGGAAGGGAAGAATTTATTATTGGAATATTTTTGGTTTGTTTTCTCTGTTCTGTCTGTCAGGATAATATTGGACACCGCTTACTCCAGAAACATGGCTGGAAGCTGGGCCAGGGATTGGGGAAGTCACTGCAGGGTAAGTCAGAAGCTTGTGTCTGAAACGTTCAACACCAGCTCCAGTCTTTAACAAAATGATTTCTGCTTTTTGTTCCTACATTAGATTTTTTTTTCCCCTTTCCATTATTAATATATCCAAACAAGTCTCATATTTAGCAGTGTGCAAGTGGAAGCTGCTGCCTCACTTATTGGCACAGGTTAGACATGATGTGTGTGTTGTGTACGTGTGAGAATCACCGTGTTTGGCCTTTTTGGGGGGAGCTGGATTAACTGCCTGCTCACTAACAGGTAGTGGTGCAGCTTCTAAAACCATAATGATACTCTGCTGGCTGGATGCTTTGATATTAAAAGAATAAAGAATACAATGTGGTTACAGTGGCCTCTCTGCATGTTTCACGGCGGTGTCAGAAGCCATTGGAAGGTGAGTGAAAGGGCCCATGGAAGACTGAAGGTGATGGCAGAGCTTTCCTGGATGAGAGAGGCTCATTCCTAGCTTCTTCTCCAGAGGCTTTCACGGTTTGACTTATTTCTGTTGGAGATTTAGCAGATCTCCTTGAGACGCTGTAGTGCTGGTTGAGCCTTTGCACTGAGTTCTCCTGTCTTGAGCCTCAAGTCTTCCCATGCCACTAAATCCCAGGATTTAATTTGAGCCAGTGCTGCCCACAGCTCCTGTGGGGAGCTCCAGCCGTTCCCCTGGCCAGTAGCTCCTGCTCTGCGGCGGTCCTAGCCAGGATGGAAGCATGAACCATGTTGTGTTGAGGAAAAACTGATGGTAGTGCTTCCTGTCAACTGCTCGTTCAGAACTGCCAGTGTATAGAGCCTGTGCTGCTGTGGGTAAGGTGCTCAGCACTTACACTGGCACAAGGATCTGCCCAGGTGGTTTCCGTAGAAACCTCTTGCAGTGGTTGAAACTCGAGAGCATCCTGAGTTCCTCAGAGTAATTTACTCGTGTTCCCATACCCTTAGTCTGAAGACCTGGGAGCTCGTAATTGGACTTCCATGCCCCTACAGTGAGCCCACTAGAGATAAGTATTTCTGTGCTCTGGAGGCCTGTTGAGAGGTAACGAGTCCTCTGGACTCTGGGAATGCTGATTAATCCCTTGGACTAAGGCACTCTAACTCCTCAGGACTGCCTTGGTGGTTAATGCTTCCTGCTTCCTCTAACACGGTTTCATGTGAAATCCTCTGGTGAATGCATGGCACTCTTGCAGTCTTCTTGTGTCCCGTGCTGGTGCCAAAGCTCAGGATGTGGTTGTAGCTGGCATCTCTTGGGCTTCTGCTTTGGCATGGCATTCACTGGATGTGTAACTTGGTCTGTTTTCTCTTTTGAGTGCCCTGTATTGCACTGTACATCACCAATGTGGAAACACGGAGACTTTGAAAGAAGCTCAAGCCTTCTCCCAGCCCCAGATGGACTCAGAAGCACAGCCCCATGGGGCTCTGTGCTGTGTGGTGTGGCAGGCACAACGTGACGAAGCAAGCAGCCCATTACTGTGCAGTCTGGAGCTTGGGGTGGCATCACTGTGTCATGGGGATGAGAGCCAGGGCTGCCCATGGGCTTAGTCAGGCATTTGCATTTGGTACTTGTCCAGATTTAGATCTTCCCACTGTGCATTTTTGTACCATATTTCTTCTGTATTATTGACACTCTGGTGATTTGAACTGCCTGGAAGCTCCAGGCAAATTGTGGGTACGGGCTGTGAGGGTTTTTCTGCACCTCCTGCATCACAGTAGAAGTGCAGGAGTCAAAATAACCTGTCTAGTTTAACCCATCCAACAGACAAACTAGCAGCGTCTCTGGCAGAGGATGTGGCGTTCTGCTACACATAAAGCTATCAAGTTAGTTATGAGCAGCTAGAGCTTGTGGCACTGATGATGATTATGTTGGGAATTTTTAATTCATTATCCGCTGACCTTTTTAAATGACTCTTAGGTCATCCCAAAATCTAAATACAAACTGCCGGGAAGGAAACGTTTGCATCCAATTTTAATCTTATTCTAGGAGTTTGAAGAGTTCAAGTCACTTGATGTGCTCCGAGAATGGAAGAGCAAAGCAAAAAGGTTCTTCCCCTCTTCCACACCCTCTTCTTGCTCAGGAAAGATGAGAAGAGCTTTCTAAAGAGCTGTGAGAAGAGCAGATGAGGAGTGTCTCAGTTGTTAACTCGCTTCGTGCTGTGCTTGAGCCTAAGATGTTCAAGGGCTTCTGGTTTAGACATGCAGCTTCTGCATGAAGTACAACTGCTTCAGGTAGTCTTTGGATATGGGATCTGACCTCCTGCAGGAAGCCCTTGAAAAAACCCTCAGAAACCTAGATTTTGGGTTACATGTATGGAATTGATACTGCAGTCATCTTTGTTCCATGCAGTTGGCTTTAATTTCAAAGGAAGTTGATGAGTTCAGTGTGCTTGTTTTGTGCTGTAGCTTTTCATTCTAGATGTTGATCTGAACTGGGGCTCCCTCGTCAGTTTTGGTGAATCTCAGAGTTACTTTATGTTATCCTTGCTGATCAGAAATGCTTATTTCTTCTAGTAAGGCCATTATGTTGCTCAAGAAGAGCTTGACACTCCACAACTGCACTGTTGTGGCTTCCTTCATGTTACTGCTACTGCTAAACCAGGACAGCTGCCCACTGTGGGTGTAAACCAGCGGTGAGAGTGCCGAACTGTTTCTCTGGAGCTGGAATAGCCTCAAATTCACACTTGCTAATTGCTGGTGGTAAAAATCTGCTGTTGTGGTGCAGAGATTCACCACAGGCTGGCTCCTTCTTTGCAGAATGACAGAAGCAGAGTCATTTGGAAGCTGCCTTGTGCTCTAACTCCTGTTTAGGCCATCGAGCTGGTGGAAGAGCTGAGCCAGTTGGAGCAGGAAGCCCGTAATCCATGTCTGTAATGACACAGCTGTACTCTAACACATGGGCATCTTCTGCTTTGGTTTTGCTGTGTATTGAGCAGAGGATCAGACAGGGATAGTGCTGTTGTCTGCCCATGCAAGGGCTAGAATAGTGGGTCAGAGTAGCTCACCATGAATTCAGCAGAGCCCTTCCTCTGCTCATCTCTTCTCCTGATGGTTTTCACATTTTTTTCCCCCAAACAACGTGTGTTATATTTGGAGCTGATGCTTCAGCTTGCTCACAGCCAGTGAGCATGAAAGAGCAGGAGAGGGGGTGGCCAATTGACAGGGATCTCTGATAATCTGGAAAGCATGGCTTGGGGAACTGCTTCTCAATAGAAACTGAGTGATGGTTGTGCTCTACCAAATGACAAGAGGGTGGTTGTAGGGGGGAGCACCTCAAAGTGGGAATCTAGGATTCTGTGGCCTACTGAAAAAAAGAAACCCAGCAAAAGATGTGGTTAAACCCACTCTTTCCTAGATTTGCCTTTTTAACATTCTCTCTTAAGGAAATGTGCTTGACTGCAACCTTGAAGCTCGAAACACTGCTCCAGCCCCACCCAGAAAGCAGTTGTGTTTGGTTTCCCTATACCACAAACTGTGTGTAGTGTGTGATTAATCTGATAGGTTTAAAAGCATTGATTTAATTCATGTTCCCACAGTATTCCCAAGGCTGGGATTATCCTGGTCTTTTGTGGTAGCCCTGAAAGGTGAATCAAAATGTAGTATTTCGCTGTGGCAACAGATGACATGGTTTTGTCACTGCATAGCTACTCTTAAGTATTTATGTTGTTGAACCAAGTAGTTTAGATAATAACAGGGTTTAGCATAGAACTGGAACTGAGCCTTGGAACTTCATGTGTAAAGTTGCTCCTCAGCTGCCTGGGGGGGGACTAAGGCTGTTGTTCCTATTGACCAAGGTGTGCAGCAGGCTCATGATGTAAGTGCTACTGGTGACACAGAGCAGCAGTTACAGGTGTGTGGAACAGAACCTTGGGGTTATTTTGTCCTTTCATAAACACAGAAATGATCTAGCAAGGTATAGCAGGTCAGGTCTATCAAATTCGATAGAAAACGCTTGGATTCAGTTCCTCTATCTAACTGTAGTTTTTACTGTGGGCTTTCAGTTAAAAAAAACACAAGTGGGTTCTGCTCTGCTTTGCAAGTGCTGTGGTGATAAATGGAGTTACCATTGCCTC
Organism: Psittacula echo; assembly: GCF_963264785.1. NCBI lineage: Eukaryota > Metazoa > Chordata > Aves > Psittaciformes > Psittacidae > Psittacula > Psittacula echo. The sequence continues at coordinate 3,162,825 of NC_137748.1, forward strand.
CCCCCGGTTACACCACGGCGCGGTTCTCACTTGGCACGTTCTTCACTAAATCTGTTCAGACAAGCTCTTGTTTTCCTGACACACGAAGGACGAGGAGAGGGAAAGGACAGATCTGTCTGAAGGAAGCACTGGAGGACATGCAGAGAGAGCCTGTGGTAAAGGCAGGAACCAGCCCTTCCCTGGCAGCCTCTGTGGGAGCTCCAGCCCAGCGGGAGTCCCTGTTCCAAGGCTGTGTCAGGGGCTGTGGTTATCCGGGCTGTGTTTCCTGGATGCTGTGTTTGTTGCATGTGTGGGGAGCGGTAAGTGGAGCTTTGAGTACTCCCAACAACTGAGAGAGGCACAAATGTGATCGCTTGGCAGCTGTGGCTCAGAGCAATAAGCTCCAGGCTTGAATTGCAGAGGGCTGGAATCCTGGCTCCGTCACCAGTTCACCAAATGGCTCGTAACTAATATATTAATATATTTTTCCATCTGTTGAACCCTCTGATCTCACAAAAGCAGACAGAGTAGATGTTTGTCAGGCCTTGAGAACGTGAACAATGAGCATCTGAGAGAAACACCACAAGGAGATGAGGAATGTCACAGCGCTTTCTGGGCTTCGAAGCTCTGTGATAAATACAAGAAAATATGGAAGAGAAGGATAAAAATGTGTAACAGTGCCTTTATTCATTACATGTAGATGATTTGGCAGCCTTATCCAGGCCATAGGTCACACAATGTAATCTTCTTGTATCTTAGCATGGGAACCTGAGTTCTGGTGTAGCCTTAACTTTTCCACACTTGTTTGCAACATAAATCATTGCAATAGTTTTTAAGCCCAATATTTTCATGTGAAGCTAGCTTTGAGAAGCTGGGGTAATGTGGCTTTGAAAGCCTGCTATCATCACCCAAATCTTCATTACCATGTCAAGACCACAGACATAGAGGAAGGTTTGCTTTTGAGTGTGCAAGATCCTTCCTTTGATTATGGGTGTTACATTGTGGGTTACTTGAGTGCATGTAGGCAGTGAAATCATTATTCTCTCAGTGACAGAGATGGCCTTTTCTTGGCTTAGTAGTGGGCTTTATTGCTCTCTGTGTTCACATGGTGTTAAAGTAGCCTTGTTAAACTGAAGGCTGAGTGTGTGAGAGGTGAGTAGTCCCGGCCATGCACAGCCTATCCCCAGCCTTGCAGCAGGGCCCTAGGTCAGACAGGACTCTTCAGCCCTGTCCACTTACCCAAAGAGCTAATACTCTCACCCTGGGCTTGTCTGTCCAAAGCTTTGAGCTCCTCTCTGAAGTCTTCCATGTGATTGGGATGTTTGCAACTTGTCGGTCAGTTGTCCTTTCTCTCCTGCTTAGTAAGGCTGAAGTCCCCAGTGCAGTTCCTGTGTACTTGAAAAACAGCTTCTGCTCACTGGGGCTTTGTTTGTTGCCACGGGTGACAGACACTTCAGGCTCCCTTTGAATCTCTTGATTGTTTGTGACCCCTTCCAGAAGCCTGACATAAACAAGATGAGCTCACAAGTCTCATTCCCAAAGGAGACCGGGATAAAAGGTTGCCCTTCTTTGTTTGCTGCTTGCAGCAATCGGAATGAGCTCAAAATGTAGCGTGGGGTTTAGACAGCAAGGAGCACCCCAGAGCATGCCAGGGCTTGTCACCAGTGAAAATCAGTGATTTCCTCATCTCCTGCCTTTTGGTGTGCTGAATGAGGAGTTTGAGTTTTCACTGTGATGGCTGTTGGGCTGTCATAGAATCAACAAGGTTGGAAAAGACCTTTAAGTTCATGAAGTCCAACCATTAACCTGGCACTGCCAAGGCCACTACTAACTCATGTTCCCAAATACATCTACACATCTTCTAAACGCCTTCAGGAACAGTGACTCCACCATGTCCCTGGGCAGCTTATTCCAATGCTCGACAACCCTAAACCTCCCCTGGCACAACATGAGGCTGTTTCCTCTTGTGGTTTTGTTATTGGTTGTAGCAGAAAGATAGTGAGTAAAAATCCTCAGAGCTCAGTGAGATTGTGTCCCAAGACTCTCAGTTCTCCTCCGATGAAGCATGTCGTATCAGTCATCCTAAAGGATTATATCCCACAAAGCTTGTACCTGAGAGGAATTTCTAGGAAGATGTCAACCTACTGAACAGGACTTGGGCTGTTCTTTCCCCTCTCTGGTGCTCCCGTGCTGTACCTGAGTGATACACTGAAATATAGTTAATTGAATGACATTAACTCATTTTGGGGGTACATCTTCCTTCAGTGGGAGCATCCTGTTCTTTGTCATTAGCCAGCCCTTCAGAAGCAGCTCGTACCTAATCCTGATGGAGGGAGCAGCTCTTCTCAGTCTGCAGATTGCCGTGAAAACTGTTTTCTGAATTGAGTGCTTAAAACAAAACCTCTGCTCTCGTGCTGAGAACACCAGTGTTCCTGGAGGGGCTCAGATGGCAGCTCCATCTGGTGCTTCTTTCCCTTTGGAAGAGCAGAGCAGGAGCATCCCTGTGTCCAGAGCGGGAGCATGCATCCTGCAGCTGAACAGTGATAATGTTCCTGTACAGCACGACCCGGGGGCTGTGACTGACACCCGGGAGCATTGGGATTAACTCTTTTCCCAATATCTATTAATTTATAGGGCTGTTGGCAAAGGATTTGCTCAGATCCTTTCACTTTTTGAAGTTAGAAAGGAGTGAATATGGAGAAGCCTCCTCCCTGCCCTGCTCCCCTCTGGAATGGGCTCTAGGAATGGGGTCGCTGTTGGGGCATGTTTTGGGGATGAGCACTTTTTCACAAGCTGGGAGCAAGTTTTCCCCAACTGTTTGGGAAGAGGAAAGCATCACAAGTGTATCTGCTCAGTTTTGAACTCTCATTCTATGTCTGAATTAAGTTAAACTCAATTTGCTTGAAGAGATTGGATTTTTCTAAGCTGTGACTCTTGTGTAAGCTGTTGGTTTTCCCATCCCATTGGAGGTTTGTGCTTTGTCCTCTCCACAGGGGTTTTTCCCTTTGTGTGGAACTGTCTTTATACAACAGCCCTCTCCGTTCTGGGGTTTGTAACCTGTGTGGTTCTGTGAACAGAAGAGTTTGTAACCTGCTTTTTTTGCTCTAAAAGAAATTGTCTGGGGCATGGGGTGATGGACACAGCTTTATGTGGTCTGTGTGATTTACCACAGGGGGTTCATAGTCTATGGGGCAGCACTTGCATCCCTGCGCAGTGGTGTGAGATACGGGAATTCTTGCCTTGCCTGGAAGCTGTTCTTCCCTTCAGAGCATGTTGCTGTACCTGAAAAAGTCAGCAGAACCCTAAAGCTGGGAGTCCCCCAGCACCCGAGACCCGTGTTTCCATGCTGGTGAAGATCCCCCTGTCACACACAGTAGCTCTGGAGTAAATCTGCTTGAGGAAGTCCTTTAAAGGAGCACGTAAAAAGCTTAACTTGAAAAATCCTCTTTTCCCCTTTGGTTGGTGTCCATCTCCCTGGCAGCCAGTGGGGCAGCACAGAGCCTATTCCCTTCCTGCAGTGGCTTTCCTGGGACATGCAGGGAGTTGGTTTCGGTGGTGGGGACCAGTGCTGCTGCTGGGAGCCATGTTCTGTGCTTTGAGGTGGTTCATTCATAACAAAATGATGAAGTTGAAAAAAATCCATTGCTTTTCCTATTGAATATTCTCCTCCTGCCTGAAAACACAGCTCCTTTTGACCCAAAGTATTTGTAACTGCCTTAAGATTCTGTTTTGTCTCCTTTTTAAACTGCCTGCTTAAATGTGCCTCTGAAATCAAGCCGTCACCAGCAGCTCAACCTCCTCCAACACCCAAAGCTTCCAGGTTGCAGCTCTGGGATCAAGTCACCATGGCTCAAAATCGCTCCCTGGTTCCACAGGGCGAAGCACGGTGATGGGGTGGAGGGTGAGGAAGAAGCCTTGTGTTGTTATTGATTATCTTTTTAACCCATCCTACCTGCAAACGGCCTATTTCTGCCCCTGATGGTTTCTGCCTAACAAATGGTGTTTCTTTTTTACAGCGTTATGATCCTGGACTTGTTGTGGTGATGGTAATCTTAGCAGTGGTAATTTTTTATTTTCAGACTGAATTACTCCTTTTGTCATCAGTGCACCAATATGTTAGGCTTACTTTCTCTGTTGTAGCCATCATCCTTCTGCTTGGTCTTTCATTTTCCTTTCCTTTCCTTTCTTTATGCACACTTGTCTGATCCTTGTTCATTAAAAGGGTATTGCTAAGAAGGGATGTTTCTGTTTGTGTTAGAACTGCCAAAATCAGTTTAAACATAAATTTCTAATACTGTCCAAACGTGATTTCCCCCCCCACCATGATGGGCACTAGCACTTGCTACTGCAATTTCCAACGAGATTTGTAAAATCAAAGCAAAACAACCCAAAAAGAAAACTTTGACTGCCTTAGAAGGCAAAAGTACTGATGCATTGCTTGTGCACAGGGGTTTACCAGGGTAATGAGGCTGCTTCCAAACATCTCAATTGCTGGAGAAACAACCAAAAAAAGACCCAAACCAAAAAGACAAAAGCTTGGATAAAAACCTGATTGTGTTGCTGGTGCTTGCGCCAGCCCTTCCATTTGGGTTCCCACTTCCCAGTAAATCCCTGGCTGAGACGTTATGAAAGTGATACTGCACTTAGGAAGTCATTTTTATAACCTGTCTTTAATTTGGTCCTTTTGCTAAAAATTGCAGTCACTGCTTGATTTATTATACCATTGGGCAGAAGAGAAACCTCCTCAATCCGAGAACCTGGCAGAGAGCCGAGCGAAAGCTCCAGCCAGACTCTCATCTTGGATCAGGTTGTAGCCCTGGTGGCTCTGCCAGTCACATTCCTGGTTGTACCAACAAAAGCTTAAAGCAATTGATTAAATTGACTTGTTTCTGATAGAAAACCACAAGTCTCTGGACTTGGAGAGTTCAGAAGACCCAAATCTGAGCAGGTTCCCTCTGGGGTCTTCACTCTTTGGAGGAGCCAGAGCCATACTGGACCTGGACGTATATTGGGGAAGAGCGAAGTTGATGTTTGATGCCTCTCCGGCTTCTCAGAGCAGTCTCAAAGACTTGAACCTGCTGTGCATGTGGCTCTAGGGACTATTTTTGGCACAATTAAAACCTGTTAATCTTTTTAGCCCAAAGGTATAATATCTGTGTACGTGTGTATAACAAACCAGTTGTTTACACCAAACCAAGAGCAATGATAAGGGCAGTAAACGTTCTGTTTTCTCACTCAAGGTATGCTTCGGAAAAGGTAAGTACTTGTTCTGTGGGCTTACATCACAACCCAGCGCCAGTTGTGATGTAAAAAGAAAGAGAATAAGAATTGAAACCAAAACAAACCCCAAAAGCTGTGGTAGTAAAGTGCTTGTCTGCCCCATTTTGCTTTGTTTGGCTGGTTATGAGTGGATTAAAGATATGTTTTATTTAAAAAACCAAAAATAAATCTCCAGCATAGTTTGATTAGTTCAAAGTCAATTTTCTTCGCAACTCGTCCTTTTCACAGCTTACAGGGGAGCAGTGGGCATGGGAGCAGCTCTGCAGAGCAGGGCAAGCAGGGCCTGGCCTACATGGCCAAGTGGGCCTTGGGGCTGGAGGAAGTTTGGCTTCCAAGCCACGCTTCTCAGTCAGCTTCCCTGACTCTTGGGGAAGGATAGAGGCTTCCACATCCTGGACAGGAAAGTCCTGGTCAGGTATGAATGTGAAAGAGGAGGAAAAGGTATTTAATAGCTTTTTTGCTCATATCAGCAGATAAGTACTCATTGCCTGATGTGGAAGCGTTGAGGGGAAGGTGCATTTCTCAAGTCCTGCCCTAAGACTTGTCACAGCTGAACATTGACCACACCAGTAATTTATGTGAGCAGTTAATGTTCAGAAAATACCATTAATCAGTACTCGGGGTGCATCTCACTCTAACTGGTTTGGAGCTAAGAAGCAGTTTGGCTGTAAGCTGTGAGAATGGCTTGTGTTTGGTTCACTGTAGCTTTCTGGTCTCTGCACTCCAAGGCAAGATCTCTAACCACCCAAACCCAATGTGTAAAGCAAGCTGCAGTGACAGAGCAGCCACTGACCACCTCTCTGTGTGTTCCTCTTCCAGGGAGGACAGATCCCATCCCTATCGTTGTCAAGTATGATGTCATGGGCATGGGGCGGATGGAAATGGAGGTAAGTCACCCAACTCCTGCCATGTCACCCAGCTTCCTTGCCTGGCTCTCAGGGATAGGGAAGAAATCTAAAAGTGAGGATTTGTGCATCACCAGTAAAGAAAACTCACTCTTAAATCAACACAGTAACAAGAACTTCTCCTAAAACACATTCTCGGTTTACTTGTGGGTACCCAAGTTCTGAGTCTGGCACTCCTGGGCTTTGGACTTCCCCTCCATAAAGCTGAGGCTGCTTCTGGCAGTGCATGGGCTGCCAGGAGCATCCACCCCACAGGTGGATGAACTGCTTCCCATGTGGGTTCCACTGTGGGATGACACGACAGGGAAAGTGAAGCAGCATAGGCAAAGATTCTGTTTCAAACCTCGTCCTGTTGAGATTGCCCACCCAGGCAGTGTCAGCTCTGCAGAGTGCTCCTGGGACAAATCACAGCTTCTCATTTGTTTTTAAGCTTGATTACGCCGAAGATGCCACCGAGCGGAGGCGAGTGCTTGAGGTGGAAAAGGAGGACACCGAGGAGCTGAGGCAGAAATACAAGGTACTTACCCAGGACATTAATGTCAGAGTTCCCATGGGCTGGCTGAGGGCATGGGCAGGCTGCAGAGGGAAGGTTTGGCCAAGACATGGACCCTTCTCACCATCACGTGGCCCAAAGCCTGGGTCTCTCCTGCAGCACCCCCCCAGCTCCCATCAGACAGCAGCTGTCGAGTGGGAAGCATTCCTTGTTTTCAGAGTGGTTGGTTGGTGTGTGAGCTGCATAGCACAGTGCTTTAGCTTGGGTCTGCAATGTGATTTATGGGGAAGTCCCTGGGTTTTGCAGCTGACTTTTCAAAGGCAGTTGAAGGTGTGTCGCTCTCCAAGACTGTTTTGTCTCCCTGCTGCTATTCAGCACAGGCTTTTTTTTCCCCTCAGGAGCTTGGTGCAGCCTCTCCCAGCTCTGCTGTGTTATCATCAGCGGGCTTTAACTCCAGGCTCTTGCCTTTCTGGTTTCATCTGCGGGAAATCTCTGCCAGCCTCATTTTTCCACTGCTCTGCAGGAGTCCATTATGCAACTGCCAACTGCGGCCGCATCCTGATGAGCCATTCAGTGAGTCTCAAAGGAAACTCAGAGAACTCTGCAACCAAGAAGCAAGCAAGAAATGCTCTTTAATTCCCTCCTTTTGTAGGGATCCTGAGCTTTCAGCTGGCTGGGTTTGCATTGTTGAGCCACAGGATGCTTCCTGACAAAACCCCGGCACATGGCGCAGGAAGCTTGGTCAGCGTTTCGGAGGAACTTCACATGTTATTGTTCTGGGGAGCTCACGCTGCTCTGTTTCCCTTTCTTGTCTTCCTGGGGACCTGCCTCAGGCTCAAACCTCTGTGAAGTTGTGTTGATTATTTCTCAACAAGGGGCTCTGGTGATAGATAGAGGCAGGAACTTGAAATAGATTTTCTTAGTTAGAAGGTGAACAGCTTTTTAGCACTAGAATTTTTCAGATCTTTTCCCCCGGTTGAAACTTTTTACATGAGTTTTGCATGATCGAAAACACGCTCAGCAATACTTGAGTGTCACTTTGCTGAGGTAGCAATATGGGGGATCAATCATACTGCCTTGAACAAGATCTTGAAAAGAACAAGAGCTTTCGTAGTAGGTCATTCTTAAATGTTCGCTACCGGCTCTTGCTCATGTGAAGAAATTCCCCATAAGAAGTTTGTTTTGAAGATGGAATCTCTTAAACTCTTCAGTGCTTTTTCTCACATCTTAGGCTATTTTGAATTCTAGAATTTCTCCCTATCCCAGTTGAAGTCCCTGTGCTAACTGGCCATATGGGCTGTGCTGATGGTGGCACAGCACACTTTAATGCAGCATTTGTAGCTTTGCTTTTGTGGCCATCAGATAAACCTGCCCTGGCTTGGGGTTTGGGTGGTGTTATATTAACTTTACTGATGGGATTGTAATTGAAGAGGGGAGGATGTGACCACTGCCAACTGAGACACTTCCTGTGCTTGGAGCTTCGGGTTTGCACCTAATGGTGAATTATACAAGGAAAAAAAATACTGTCAGCAACCTCTAAGGTGGTCTCCCCCTCTTTTACTAACTGGCAACTCCCTGTACCTACTCCCAGTGTAACCACTGTGTTTGAGCTCAGCTTAATGGACAGCATTGCTCCGGGGAGGATTTCTCTGACTGTAAAACTACACTGGAGTGAGTTAATCTCCACGGTTTCTGTGCCGTGCTTTGCCAGGCCCAGCTCTGTGTTCCTCCCTGTTGAACTGCAGACAAACTGAGATGAAGCAGACATCTGTTAGCACTCAAAATGGAGGAAGTATCAGCATTGAAATTCAAAGATTTTGTACCAAAAGCAGCGATCTTGCTTGATTTGATGAGCATTTTGTACATCTTCTGTGAGCAGGCAGCTGCCAGTTTGTTTGTGTGGGGAGCTTGAGGCTTTGAACCTCACTTTTCATCTCTGACAATCTGGCAGCTCTCCTCCTGCAGCCACAAAACTGCCATCAGCACCACATGTGCTGATACCTGAGGAGAAGATCATCTTCCCGTTTGTTTTCCAGGAAGTTTAACAGAAGCTTTGTTTATGTGTCTTTAATTTTGCAGGATTATGTTGATAAAGAAAAGGCAATTGCCAAGGCACTGGAAGACCTCAGAGCAAACTTCTACTGTGAACTCTGTGACAAGCAGTACCAAAAGCATCAAGAGTTTGACAACCACATCAACTCTTATGATCATGCTCACAAGCAGGTAAACAAGTGTTGATAGCACAGTTCATCAGTTTGATATTCACTGCAGTGGTCTTGTTTGTGGTTAACTTGAATTTCCCCAGTGTATCTATTTTACTTGCAGCCCCAGGAATAGGTGTTTTATGCCACTGGTTCAGATTCTTACGGCCATCGTGCATTTAAAAACCCAACAAACACAAAAGCCAGCCCATGGCATCAAGGAGCCTGATCTTGAATGACCCAGAAAATGGGCTGCTGTTAAACTGGGGAGCGGACCTGTGAGGAGGGAGGGCTTCCAGTTTGCATCAGCTTTTAACGTAGTACAGCTTTGGCAGCTGCTGCTGATGTGCCACACGTACCTGTTCATTACTTCAGTCTGTGTTCTCTCAAGCTGCTGGAAACAGACTGGGAAGTCATGGGCTGTGGCAAAGGAAATCATGGGCTGTGGCAAAGGAATAGTAAAAAAGGAGCGCTTTCCAAATTCTGTAACCTGTGGGAGAAGAAGGATTCAGAATCCCCGTGGAACTGGCTTTGCTCCCAAGATAGGGATGTACCACGGTATCTACATGGTACTTCAGACTGCACATTAAACACTACCAGTTCCTGTGTTAGCCTGATCTAACCATTTGAGGCGTCTGAATGAGATGTAAATGTACAGCAGGTAGCAATGTTGTGCTCCTCTCGGAGTGAAAACTCAGAGGAGGTTTTTGGATGTTCCTAGTGATAAATTCTAAGGATACAATCACTCAAATGCTGATAGCTTCAGGAGGATGCGCTGTCGAGTACTAGATCTTGCAAAATAGCAGTGAAGCAACAGATTAAAACCAAGATTATGGCATTACAGAGTATGAGCTGGGCTTTTTCCCCCCGTGTATTGAGTATAGAATGTGGTAACTCGAAGGGAGTGTTAACAGGAATTCTCTTGGCAGGGCAGTTCCTGTTTGAGTACTGTGATGAACTGTGGTTTAATAGAATTAGGAGGAGAAAGTCATTCCTTTACTTCGTGCTGGGAAAAGGGGCTGCTTTGGCTGAGCCGGTGGCATAGTTGTGCTACCCGATAGCAGTGAACTTCACCTGCAGCTTTCCGTCAACTGGCTTGAAACTTGAGTGCAATGACATGCATCTATTTAGGAGGTGGGAGGACTTGTTTGTGTCGCATTCTTACCGGGTGGTGATGCAGTATGACTGTGTCAGCTCCTGTTTAAATCCCTTGGGTGATTAATGGGGGGACTGATGTGAGGGCTGGGTCAGCCTGGACAAGAGAAGGCTCCTGAAGGGGAGACCTTAGAGCAGCTCCAGGGCCTAAAGGGGCTGCAGGAAACCTGGAGAGGGGCTTTGGACAAGGGATGTAGGGACAGGCCAAGGGGAATGGCTTTAACCTGCCAGAGGGGAGACTGAGATGAGCTCTTAGGCAGAAGCTCTTCCCTGTGAGGGGCTTGGAGCAACCTGCTCTAGTGGAAGGTGTCCGTGCCCGTGGCAGGAGATTGGAACTGGATGAGCTTTAAGGTCCCTTCCAGCACAAACTGATCTGGGATTCCCTGAGGTTGGCAAGGTCCAGAGTTTTTCTAGCATCTAGAGATGCTATGGAGGGAGAAACAATAAACTTGTGGAAAGCAACCACCCCTCATTGGTATGAAAGGAGTCATCAGCAGGAGCACAAAAAGAGTGACCTGCAAGAAAAATGTCATGGGAACGCACAGGGTGGTGGTTATTTTAAAGGAACTGTTGTTCTTGGATAATATTTGTCCATTGCAGTAACTTCAGGCAGGCTGTGGAGAAAATGAGCCCTCGAACTCTCACTCTGTCACTCAGCATTAATTTCTAGACACACAGGGATTTATACAGAGCAGCAATCATGCTTTGCTTAGGGAAAAATTGCTAGTCTGGCTTTATGCCATGAAATGTGTGTCACCCTCTTGGGTCAGTGTTCAGTGAGTGAGCTTGAAACTACCTAGAAATAATGAAGGTGAATTTGGTCAGTACCAGCAGCCCACTGCTGCTGGCCACTGCTGCTCAAGGAAGGCTCATTTCCAACAGTCTACTCTAAATTTTTAGGTAGTTTAAAGAAAAAATGCTTTTTAATAAGATGTGGCACATGAAGTTTCAGATTTTGCCTCTTTGGAGAAGAAGGCAATGTTCCATGAAGGCTAACATAAATGTTTTGAGGAAAACCATCAACTTCTCTTCAAAGTAGGCTGATTAGGGGGCTCTTAGAAAAATGAGATGTTGCAGTAGCTGACCACAGGAAACCAGCTTGGTGTATATTATCTGCAGTGTTTTGTCTTCTCAGTGGTAATTCTTGAGGCATCAGTGCTTCCTTTTGCCTTTTCCTCAGCTTGTTGGACAGATTTCCACGGGATCATTTTTGCCTTTAAGTATTTTTAACTACACATCCCTATGCCGTCAAAGTGTTTGCCTGTTCCTCCTGCTGCTCAGTGAGCATTAGGCTGTCCCTGGAAATAGCTGTTCCATCCTCAGATCCCTTTCCACTCCCCAGTTGTAAAGACACTGTCTTGTATTCCAGGAAGGAACTCAGGATTATTGCGAAACAGGGATGATAGGTAAGTGGCTTGATCCCTACCGGATAAATTCTGGACCAACTTGTTAACACCAAACAATTAAAGGGGAGGTTTTATTATTATTATTTCCTGACTGTACTGGTTTCATGTAGCATTTGGATTTATCTGAATTGACCTCAACACCTTTCTGTCCAAAAGGCGGTATTTCTTGATTATTTTAACAGGGAAAATCATCTTCAGTTTCTCATCACAAAGCATTGGCCTGTTGAAGTCATTGTAAACGTCCTGCTGGAGGTGTGCAATGTTGTGCCCTAGGTTTTCTTAAATGAGGTTATTTCTTGGAATGAGAAGTACAGATGGTTGAAAGAACAGTGACCCTCCCTAGTCACCAAATGGTCAGTCCTTCCCTGGGGAGGCCAGAGGAATGAAAGTGACTTGGGTTCATGGAGATGGCCCTGCAAGAGAGAAAATGAGCTCACCTCTTCCCTGTGAGGGTGCTGAGGCGCTGGCCCAGGGTGCCCAGAGAAGCTGTGGCTGCCCCATCCCTGGCAGTGTTCAAGGCCAGGTTGGACACAGGGGCTTGGAGCAAGCTGCTCTAGTGGAAGGTGTCCCTGCCAAGTAGAAGGACTGGTAGCTTATGAAAGACCCCTGCCTGGGATGTTGCAGAAATCCTTACAGTAGGAATTACCTCGCATGTAAGTAATGTGGTGTTTGCAGCCAGCTCTTCCTTTCAGTTTACTTCATCAAGAATTTACGTACAGAGTCTCACAGAGCTTCACCTTTTCCCTGCTCACATCCCAGTGAAGGGTTGAGCTGTTCCCTCAGTCACGGACCCAACAGAATAAAAACATTCTCCTTCCACGCTCCCTGTGAGCACCAAACGTGGCCCTGTGTAAGCCTCTGCCAGGTTCACTGTGAGAGCTCTGACCAGGACTGAAATGCAGGCTTTCATGTAGCTGAATTCTCCATAGATTCTCTTTATAAAAGGACAAAGGGAATGTATCCCCATAAAGAAGTTCTTTGGGAAAAGGATGGAACCCAAGAACTGAGATTATAGATCTGCAGTTCTCTTCATGCCCTCATTTATTTGGAGGAATCTATTAAAGCACAATAAAATTACCAGCACAGTCCCTGCTGTGGCTGATGAGCCGTCTAATTCCAAACCCTGAACTTCCTGGTTTGGGGAGATTTGCACTTGTGCTTTCCAACAACAAATGTCTTCAAGCACAGCTTGGATGTAGGAAACTGGAGAGAGAATCTCAAGGCAGTGGGTGTTACATGGGAGGCTTTTCTACCGTCAGAAAACCCCATAGTGTTTTTCTCAGCACAGTTTTAGTTATTGAGCTGCTTGCTTGCTGATGGTAAATGCATTTGGAGAAGAGCCCTGCTGCAGGGAGAGTGCTCTGTAAAATCAGTATTCAGCACCAATACCCCTCACCAGTACTGAGTAAAGGAAAGCTTACCTCTCTTGACCTGCTGGCAATGCTCTGGTGATAGAACTGGTGGCCTTCTTTGCTGCAAGGGCTCATGGTGGTTTGCTGTCCACCAAGACCTCCAGATGCTTCTCTGGGAAGCTGGTTTCCAGGTTTGAACTGGTTGATCTTTAAGGTCCCTTCCAACTCAAACCATTCTATGACTCTATGTGGGGCCTGGGCACTGTGACCAGTGGCGTTGGGGTATCCATGTGTCATTAACACGGGATATGTTTTTGTAAGTTGAAACCAAGGTGTCAGGGAAGAAATGAAGATGAAATGAAGCTGCAGTTTTGTGCCATTTCCCCTCTGCTCTTTCCACTTCATTTCTGAGCATGCAGAGAATGTTGATTACCAAAAATAAGCAGGGCTTGTGTTCTCACTCCTGTGAAACTGTAAAGGTTGCCATCCTTTGAGCTCTTATTTAGCTAATGGTGTAGTTCACTCCTATAAGCTTTTGTGGCAGAGAATCAAGCACATGTCAAAAGTTCAGGAAGGCAGAAATGTGCTGGCATGTAATGGAAAGTGCATTATCCTTTAATAGAGATTGGCAGAGAGACTCGGTAGCAATAGCAGGGGAGGAGCAGGCTCTGACACCTTTGTGCCATTCCACAGGCTGTCTCCTGTCTCAAACCAACTCTGAAATCTCATGGTACATGGATCCCTTAAAGTCTATCCTGCTCTCCTGAATGAAGGTTTCTCATGGAAGTCTAGGATCTTCAGGTCTTGCAAAGCAGTGTAGCAGAGAGCTTTATTCTGAGATTAACACTTCCTGCTCTGCAGTTTTATGTAAAGAATGCCTCTTGAATGGGCCTCAGTTCAGTGAAACTGCTTGACTTTGTCAACTTAGGCATAGGAAATCCCTGTACCAGAACCCGGAAAGCCATGCACTCCAGTTGGGTACCGGGCAGGTCTTTCCTCCACTCCATTCCACCAGCAAAACCTCCGGCACGGTTGCCACAGCATGTGCTGAGGGGTTCCCTGTTACAACAGCTCCTGGATTCTCATTGTTCCCTTTTCATTTCACCCCTTTCACGTGTCCGTGATGGGCTCTCTCTGGAGCTTTTCACTGATGCCCGAGTGCAGCTCATTGAGGCCAGTTTGAAGGGAATCATAAGGTGATGGTGGTGTTTGCCAGTTTGGCCACTCCTGAGCTATGCGGTGACTGGGAGATGATCCAGGACCCCTTTGTGCTGGAGCACTGAGGTAGCTGCAGATCTTACAGAAAATCTGTTCTTGAGGAGCTCAGTTTGCATTCCCATGGAAATTTGGAGACTTCTGAGTAATTTTGTTAGAAACAAGGCTGAAAACTTAAAACACTGTTCTTTGTTACAAAGCTGAGGTGGGTGGCAGCTATTAATTGGAAGCACAATTCCAAGCTGAAAAAAAGGCTTGAGGCACTGAAGTACTGCTGCTAGCAGGCAGGAATTTGGGCAGCCTATTGAAGTGCTGGTGATCTGTGTCCTTGTTTGTGGGCACTGATGTGGCCCTCAGAGCTGAAGTAATAACCCAGCAGAATAGAATTTCTTGGCTTCATGGTCACTCATCCTACGGTTTGAAATGTGTTGCTGCTTCCTCAGAAAACATACTGTCTATGAAGAAGAAAAGCTTCCTGATGTGGAAATCCTCTAGTAACAACAGGGCTGTGTGTTTGATTTAGTACAGGTTGGTGGCTTTAATCCTCTTGCAGAAATGACAGCTTTGCTGAGCACTGCGGGAAGACCTAAAAAGGCTGCTTTCACCCTGAGATGGGTTCCCAGGGCTCCTGTTCCTGAGTTAGTGAGAAGCCCTCTGAGGGCGATACAGTGACTACATGAAATCCTTGGCTAAATGTCTTTGCTGGGCGGGGGGGGATAGGAGCACCCACACGTGTGGTGTGGTCCAAAAAGTAATTTAGAGATTTTGGAGGATTAAAATCACAAACCTTTGCCTAAGGATTAGATAGAAGTTTCCTTAGTGTAAGCCGAGCTTAAATATTGATTCACTTGAAATAGCTTTGTGGGAAGGCTGAGCCCTGGAGTAGAGTGAAAAGCATTTCAGTGCTTCCACACACTGCTTTTACTGCTGTGAAATTGTACTTCAGGCTTTTAATTGCTTCGCCCCAGTTAGGTTTGGGGCATAGGGTGGGCATAGCTGTGCTTACCTGGTTATCCACTGTTCTGTGCAGGGGTAAATGACTGGATTCAGTGATGCACTTGAAACAGTGAGTGAGGTGACAGTCACTGACAGGGTATCTTGAAAAGTACGGGCTATTTTGTAAGCTCAGTGTTGGTCTGTGGCAGGGGTTGGAACTGGATGAGCTTTAAGGTCCCTTCTACCCAAACCGTTCCGGGATTCTATGATTTTACATTCCCAGGGGGATGGCACAGTGCAGTTGTGGAGCTTTTCTATCCCCAGCAAGACCCTTCTTCCTTCTGGTGTGCAACAAAAAGAAACTCGGCCTTGAGATCTTAGTCCTTTGCAAAGTCAGCATCCCAAAATCAGACCAGTTTCTCCCTCGTCTGGGGGTAGTAAACTCTGGGCAGCCTTGAAAGCAGGGTCGATGGTTTGTCACCCAGAAGGGCTCTGGTACTGGTGTGGCTGGGTGTTGCTGTATCGCCTGTGCTGGAGTCACAGCGCACTGGGATAGCGATTTGCTGCATCACTTCTAGTTGATACATGCAGAGAGTGGGAGGTCTGGGGAGCAGAGACACACAAAGATCAGCATCTAAGGCAATGGGCATTTAATTCTGTTTCCATTAAAACTGTCTGTTGTAATGAAGGCATCACTTGCAGCTGCAGCATCACCAACAGGCTTGGAGCCTGTTTGCTTTCCCGGGACATATTTACGGCCATGGCTGGGGTTGGGTTTCCCAGTGCACCATTGCACCTTCCTCTCCAAAGGAAAAGGTCCCAGTTCGTTCTGTGGTAAATAGCCAGGCCATGTGTTTTCCAAAGGGATGAGTGATTGAGAGACTTGGCATCAAACCCCAGTGCAGTAGTTCTGTCAGCTGTTGTTAACTTTAACTTCCTGGAGCATTTAGAGCTGCTCTTTGAATCAGCATGAAAAAGCTGATAGCATTGCTTAGCCCACTTCTTTCTTGTCTTTTTTTTTCCTCCCTCTTGGAAAAAAAATCACTGTTCACCACTGAACATACACCACAAAACCCTGGAGCCCTTTACTTGTCCTGGTGAAAGTAGCTCTGTGGTTCCAGGTGGGATCATTGCTGTGTCTGAGCGTGTATGTGTGTCCCCGCTCCTGCTCCAGACTCCCTGAGCTCTGTCCTGTAGCTTCGCTGGCTCATTCCTGCTCTGTAGAGTAGCTCACACCCCAGCAGCAGCCTGGGCCCTAAGCCTTGCTTTTTGTATTTTTTTTCTCTCTTCCACTCTTGTTACATTTTTACTTTCTTTTCTTCTTTGTGATACGATGTTTTCAGCTGATGTATTGAGAGCAAACCCTTCTAATTTTGGAGGCCAGATCACAAGAGTGAGTTTCTTTCTACAAGTGTCTATAGCTGTAGCTTTTTCTGTGTGTGTTCCCCTCTGAATTTGGCAACACTCAACCATATTTAGTAAATACCATTAGGTAAGAAAATCCTGTCTTGTCAAATCTTCCCCCTTTTTCACAAAGCAATGTTCTCTTTACATTGGGCCAACTTAATGCCTCTCATTTGAGCTTTGAGTTAGTTTTCAGATCCACTGTTTCTGTGTGGTCCAGCCTGACTTGGATGGGGCTGGGAGCAACTTGGTCTAGTGGAAGGTGTCCCTGCCTGGGCAGGGGGTTGGAACTGGGTGAGCTTTAAGGTTCCTTCCAGTGCAAACCATTCTATGATGACTTTGCTCCATCTAAGAGGCAGTCAGCAGCCACAGGGTGTATATACAAATCACCAATGATTTGTACAAGAAGCTTTCTCAAGTGACTTGACTACTGCTTTTGATCCCTTTAGTCTTTCAGGCCCTCCATGAGATGCCTGAAAACATGAAATTTCCTCAGAAGCTGGGTCTATGATCCTTTCTGGAATTGGGCCTTTTGGAAGGGTTTCGTATTGTGCACCAAAAAAGAAAAGTAAATCCCTTTGGGTGGGAAAGGTCTTTCCTTGCTGCTTTCTGTCACTTGAACTAATGCACAGTGCTCTAAAAAAGCCTTATGAATTTTCCCATGTATGCAGAGGAGAAACAGCAGCCTCTTTCCTAGTGCTTTGAGACAAGGACTTTCAAACATTTCCTATAGTCTTGGATGTTCCATTTCTATTAGAACTGGATCTCTAGATTTCCTCTGACATTATGACATTTGGAATCCTTTGGGCTTGGTTGACTTCCTCCTATGCCAGGATTCCTGGGCATCTGGTGATTCTGCTCTCTCAAGTATCCAAACCCGAAAGAGCATTTTAGAGCATTTTGTTTCTTGAGTACCCATCTCAGAACTACTGTCAGGAAAGCAAGTAACTGTTTGTGGTGTATGTTGTATTGTTTCTTTGCTTACTGGAATCATCTGCATGGGATTTTTGGCACCTTCTCCAATGTAATTTGTACATTGCTTTTGGAAGATGTAATACTTGGATAACTCTTGCACCAGCTAATCCCTCTCTGTCCGTGCTATTCAGACTTCTGTCATGTGCTGTTTGTCAAGTACATCCGCACCCTGCAAGAGCAGCAAAACCATTCCTTTATTTTTCCCCTTTTCCTTCGAGAATTTGCTTGTTGCTTTGAAATCAGCTTTGTTGTACATGCTAAAGAAAACCAGTAATGTTGATTGGATATGCAGGTACACAGACTTGAAATAACTGAAAGTGATCAACAGTTGTCTTTTCGCTTAGCTACTGGGAGGATGGCAATGTGCTCCATGTGGTTTGTTGAGCTATGATGTTGTTGCTCCATCCTAGCTCAATGAATGTTCCTGGGGAGGGGCTTGACAGTGCACTTCCAGTGCAACAGCAGAGCTGCTTTTGGACACTTTACCCCAAACCCACTTTGATCTAATCCATTCCTGCTTTCTTTTGCCTCAGAGGTTGAAAGATCTCAAGCAGAGGGAGTTTGCTCGCAACGTCTCTTCAAGATCACGTAAAGATGAAAGGAAGCAGGAGAAGGCCCTGCGGCGCCTCCACGAGCTGGCTGAGCAAAGGAGGCAGCCTGAATGGTGAGTGGGGTGATCCCTGAGCACCCTCAGGGCACCTGTGTTTGAGCCCTGCCTGGGGCTGCAGCCCTGGGCTTTGCTGCCATTCTGGCTCCTGTAATCACACACAGATTTGGAGGGCAAGCCACACCCTGTGCTGTGGTTTTGGTGGGAGTGAATTCCCTGAAGCCATAGTCCAGGGGGTCCCCAAATGCCTTTATCCAGCAGTATGTTTTCTTCAGTTAGTTATTTTTTATTAACAAACGTCTGTGTGATGCTATTTTAATGTGTATTTTTGGATACCAGAGTACTTGAAATCCTAGAATCCCAGACTGCTTTGAGTTGAAAGGACCTTAAAGCTCTTCGAGTTCCAACCGCTGCCATGGGCAGGGACACCTTCCACTAGAGCAGGTTGCTCCAAGCCCTGTTCAGCTTGGCCTTGAACACTGCAAGGGATGGGGTAGCCACAGCTTTGTGTAGAAGACTGTCAAATGAGGCATGAATCCATCTGCAGGGGTATACGAGTGGCAGTCAGCTGTTTCCTCTGTTTTAACTTGTTCATACAGTGCTCCTGGAAGTGGACCCATGTTCAGAACCACCACGGTGGCTGTGGATGAGGAAGGTGGAGATGATGGTGATGATTCTGCAGCCAACAGCAGCTCTTTCATCCAGTCAACTTCTGGCCAAGCTACAGAGATGAGTATGGACAGAGGTTTCTTAAACACTGGACAAGTTGCTGGCACTGTTACACCAAGCCAGATGCCTGTCCAGGGAGCACAAGCAATCAGCTTTGGCATCAAGAGTACTTTGGGAACTCCCCTGCAGAAGATAGGTGTGTCTTTTTCCTTTGCAAAGAAGACTCCAGTAAAGCTTGAGACCATAGCTTCTGTTTTCAAGGACCATGTGGAAGAATCGAATGCTGCAGATGGAGCAAAAGCCGATGAGAAAGGGTCCTCAGAGGCAGGGAGCCTGCAGAAATCTGGTGAGGGTGAAAGCACAAATAACTCTGATGGCAAGGCAGAGGAAGATGACCAACATGACAAAGACAGCGGGTCTCTAGCCACTACTTTGTCAAAACTAAAAAAGATGAGACGAGAAGATGGACCAATGGCAGTTGAACCAGAATACTACCACTATATTCCCCCAGCCCATTGTAAAGTGAAACCTAACTTTCAATTCTTGCTTTTCATGAAGTCTACCGAACAAATGGAAGCTGAAAATGTGAACAAAAAAGCCACCCATGAAGTTAAAAAGGGTGGTTCTCCAAAGCCCAGACCCAGCAAGCACTCAGAGAAGGCTGCTGAGAGCACGGGGCAGCAGAAGGAGCAGAGCACTACTGAAAGCACAGCTCAGCAGAGCAAAGCTGAGCTGAAAGAAGTCCTGGAAAATGTGAGTGTGCAGGAGAGCAAACATCTACCAGAGAGCGACCTCCCTGAGCCAGACACTGCTAAAGAAGCCCCACAGCCTGCCTCGGGCTGTAGGAATGTCTCTGAAGGACCAAAGCATCCCACAGGACCCTTTTTCCCTGTTCTGAGTAAAGATGAGAGCACGACCCTCCAGTGGCCTTCAGAGCTTCTCATATTTACCAAAGCAGAACCGTCGGTTTCGTACAGTTGTAACCCCTTGTATTTTGATTTCAAGCTCTCTCGCAATAAAGATGGTAAAGGCAAAGGGGCAGAGAAACCCAAGGAACCGGGGGGACTTTGTAAGGAAAGCTGTCAGAGCACAGAACCTGGTGAGATGAGCAAACCCAAGGAGGCAGAAAGTGTAGCCAACAGTTCTGCTCTGAAAATGGAAACCAAATCTCTGTCCAACTGTGGCTCCCAGAACAAGCAGGAGTCCAGCTTGGTGAGTGTTAGTAAGGGAGAGGGAGGAGAGGGTGGTAAAAGCATAATGGGGAAGAGCAAATCTGGCAGGTCCCATAAACACAAAAAGAAGAAGAAGCACAAAAAGTCCAGCAAACACAGACGGAAACACAAGGAGGAGGCTGATGAGAAGGGCCGGAAAACTGACCTGGGGGAAGGGAAACCCAAGAAACGGAGAAGACACCGGCACAAAAAAGGCAAATCCTGTCTTTCAGCTGAATCGGAAAGGGCCCTGAAAACAGAACTGCCCGAGGAGTGCGGGCACTGCCCAAGGAGAAAGCGCTGCTCCCAGGAGTCCCAGAGGAAGTCTCTGTCTGCAGAGGAGGGAAGTAGCGGTAAGAAGGAGGATGGAGGTAACTCCTATCTGGAGCACTGCAGCAGGAAGCACAGGGCTGGCCTGCAGCAGTTCCCTGCTCCAAGGAGGCGGTGTCCAGGTCCTGCTCCGGGCAGGGCCACCTGCAGGAGCCGGCAGAGCAGCGGGGACTACGACAGCGAGGAGGGCTCCCCTGGGAAGCGCTGCCGGCAGAAGTCCCTCTCCCACTACAGCGATGATGATGATGACTCCGTCAGCGAGCGGTCCCGGAGCCGCTCCCGCTCGGAGCGCAGGCACTCCTCCCGCGGGTCCTACTCCTCCAGCTCTGATGCCTCCTCGGACCACAGCCACTACAGCCGCCGGCGGAGCTACTCGGATGACAGCTACAGCGATTACAGTGACCGGTCGAGGTGCCACTCAAAGCGGTCCAATGACTCGGAGGATGACTCTGACTACAACAGCTCAAGTCACAGATCCAAGCGGCACAAGTACTCCTCCTCGGATGACGACTACAGCTCGAGCCGGAGCAGGTCGAGGAGCCGGAGCAGGAGCACCACCCACCCCCGAGGCAGGTCCCGAACGAGGAGCCGGGGCAGGACACGCAGCAGCAGCTGCAGCCGCAGCCGGAGCAAGAGGAGAAGCCGCAGTGCAACGGAGCGCAGCTGGAAACGGAGCCGCAGCTACAGCAGGGACCGCAGCCGCAGTGCCAGGAGCCACTCCCAGAGGTCCCTGTCACGGAAGGGCTCTCGAGGCCACGAGAGCCCTGAGGAGAGGAGACCCGGGAGGAGAGACTTCATCAGGTCCAAGATCTACCGCTCGCAGTCTCCACACTATTTCCGTACAGGCCGAGGTGAAGGATCCTCGCTGAAGAAAGAGGATGGCAAAGGAGAGGATCTGAAAGGATCTGGCTCCCTCTCCCAAACCAGCAGCGGCTCTGGCACAGGCAGGGCCTCGGAAGGGGACGGCAGCCCCGAGGAGAGAAACTCTGTGACTGCAAAGCTGCTCCTGGAAAAGATTCAGTCCAAGAAGGTTGAGAAGAAGCCCTGCATCACTGACGAGATGCTCCCAGGGGCAAACAAGGTGGGAATAAAGCTCAAGGATCCTCCCCAGGGTTACTTTGGCCCCAAACTTCCTCCTTCCTTGGGCAACAAACCAGTTCTCCCCTTAATTGGGAAACTGCCAACTGTTCGGAAGCCAAACACCAAACGATATGAGGAGTCTGGGCTGGAGAGGGGTGAGGAGCAAGAGCTGTCGGATGTTGAGGAGGTTTCCCAGGGCATTGAGGAAGCTCAGTTGGGTGGCCAGTCTCTCCTGGAAGAAGTGGTGATGGTGATTCAGGACAAGCCTCTGGATGAGCAGAAACGGGACGAACCTGCTGTGGAAATGAGGTCCATTCCCCTCGAGGCACCGGCGCTCCCTGAGTGCTTCAGGTCTGGAGATCTGGTTATGCCACACAGCTTCCTCTCAGAGCCGGGTGATGGCGATGGGCTAGAACCTATGGACGGGGGCAACCAGCCAGTCCCGGTGGAAACCAGTATGATGCCCTTAGTTCCAGATGTCGAGCACTTTCCTGGCTATGTGCCTCAGGGTGGGGAGCCAAGCATCGAAGGGGACCGGGAAGGAGAAGATTCCTCTCTAGCACCACTCGAGAGCCAGCCCATCACTTTTACGCCCGAGGAGATGGAGAAGTACAGTAAGCTGCAGCAAGCTGCGCAGCAGCACATCCAGCAGCAGCTCATGGCAAAGCAGGTCAAGGCCTTCCCAGCCTCAGCAGCCTTGGCTCCGGCAGCGCCTGCCCTGCAGCCCATCCACATCCAGCAGCCGCCGGCAGCCTCAGCCACATCCATCACCACGGTGCAGCACGCCATTCTGCAGCACCACGCTGCCGCTGCCGCCGCTGCCATTGGCATCCACCCACACCCCCATCCCCAGCCCCTCGCTCAGGTTCACCACATACCCCAGCCCCACTTGACACCTATTTCCTTATCCCACCTGACTCACTCCATTATTCCAGGGCACCCTGCTACGTTTCTAGCCAGCCACCCCATCCACATCATTCCGGCGTCAGCCATTCATCCCGGCCCCTTCACTTTCCATCCCGTTCCTCACGCTCTTTATCCAACCCTTCTTGCCCCGAGGCCTGCTGCGGCTGCGGCTGCCACAGCCTTACACCTTCACCCTCTGCTGCACCCCATCTTCTCAGGACAGGACTTGCAGCATCCACCCAGTCACGGCACATGAAGGACAAAATGAAGTAACCTCGGAGGAAGGAGAATCTTGTGCATTTTGGGAAGGGGTTTGGAGTTGATCCAGCTGGCGGGTGAAGCCTGAGAATTTCTTTTCACTCTTTAGCAGCCAAAGAAGCCAGAGGCTCGAGGGCTGGGGAGCAGCAGGCGGTGGGTCAGTCGTAAGCGTTGTGTATATCCACTACCGGGGGCAGTCTCACGTCCCCAACACCTCTGTGCACATAGCAGCACTCTCTTAGGAGAATCATTTCACGTGTAGACCAGCAAGATGCTTGGAAAGGCTCTATTTTTTTTCTTTTCCCTAATTCTCATGCTTGATCATCTCCCTTCTGCCACCTTGTACCTGATGAAGGAGATCCTGTACACGCTAGTAGGTCTCTAAAAACCCTTTTAATGAGGTCATCTAATTGAAACAGTCAGCATGATTGGATCCAGCTTGGAATGGGTGAGAAAACACTGAGGAACTGGCGGCTGTGGATGCTGGTGAGGAGGTGAAGGGAAGGGCAGGGCCACGCTGGTTTTGGCTGGGCCAGCACCAGTCTGCAGGCATCACAGGAGGTTCCTGGCTGCCGATTTCAGGGGGTTTTGTCCTCGGGGTGAGCAGCAACGGTGGAATTAAGATCTTACTGTAAAGAGGAAGAGAGGAGCTACACGTGTCCCCAGAGCCCCATGTCCTGGGCTGCAGAGAGGCTCTGGGGTGGTGATTCCAGTCTGGGGTTTGAGCACTCTTCTCCTGAGAGGAGGGAAAACATCTCCCTGACCTCCAGCTGCTGTGGTGTTGGGAGAGAGGAGAAAAATCCCTTTGGGAATTAAAGCAATACTGAGGCCTGGGGAGAGTGGCCAGGGGGTGTGAAGTGAATTCCTCTTTCCTCTGTAATACTGATGGTTTCCTTATTAATTTATAGGATTTTTTTTTTCAATGTAAAGAATTGCACTGAACTCTGTAAACAAAGATGCTGCTTTTTGTAGCTCCTATAAAAAGGTTACATTTGTAGTATATTGCAATAATATTTTTTACAGCCAGTTCTTCTAGTGGTACTTTGGTCTGGTGGCTTTTGTGTAAATAGGTTTGCTGTAGGTGAAATAAGACACTTGGAAAGGTTCCACTTTGGAGTTGCAGCTAGCTGCAGGGCGACTTCAGCATGTATAGTTTATCGAGCTCACATATTTTTGAAGTTTTTATGTACCATAAAATGTAAAAACCCAACAATAAATAAAAGATTAATTGAATCTTCATTTAGCATTTTGCAGCATAACGCAAAGGCTGGGAGCAGGCCTGGTGACAGGGCCCAGGAGCGGCTCCGTGTCCCTGCTGTAGGAATTGGACCCTGGAAGCAGCCTTGGGAGGGGCAGAGTGTAAAACACCGGGGTTTGCCTCTGCTTCTTCCCCTCTGGGCTCAAGTGGGTGATCTGCAGGTGCCAGCAGCCTTTGGGTGAGGGAAGAGCCTTTGAACCCATCCTCCTGCTGGGAGAGGTGGTTTAGGGGACTAACCCTGATGTTCCCTGAGGGATTGCTCAGTTCTTCCGGCTGATAGCACTGGGAGGCTCTTCCAGCCACGAGCTCTCCCATCGTGCTGGGGTTTTGGGATTCAGGTCCTTGTGTCAGAGCAGTTTGAGGGCACCTTCTGGGGTTGGTTTGGGAGCTGGCAGCAAGGGGTCCCCTTCCCCATCCTCCTGGGCAAGCAGCAGCTGAAAGGATCAAAACCTCTGGAGCTTCCTCACTCTTGGGATGAGAAATGTTGTGTTTGAGCAGGTCTGAACCCCAACGGTCACTAAGAGGGACTCAATTTCTCTGTAAATAATGAGGAGATTCAGTATTAATGTCTCAGTGCTGGGCTTCCTTAGCTTCTCGATCCCACATCCACGTTCTGGCACTCTTCACGCTGCAGCCCGGAGGGGGGTTTGACTTCCAGAATAGTGCTAAAAATAATTAACCAATGTCATTACTTACCAGGCATAAACAGACTGTATTTAACTTTGTCACATAAGATTATATATATATATATATATATATATGCTGTAAAATGAGGGGGAAAAAAACTTTCTAATAAACCAATGATTTGTGGAAAAATGTGTGTGGTTGTTGCATGACGTGAATGGGATGGAGCCCAGGGCTTCGTCCTAAAATAACAGCATTGGATGCTTGGTTCATCAAGTTAAAACGACTGAATTGGGATTCTTTGCTCGACAGCCACTGAGCTGGATGCAGAGAAAATGTACTTTTAATTTGTCTCGTTCGGGGGTGGGGGTTAAAGGGTGGTGTTTGAGCAGGAGCCCTCAGCGCAGCGAGTGGCACAACCAACGTGCATGGTGAGCCTGGAACCAGAATGGAACCAGGCAAGAGGCAGAGAGTCCCAGCCTGGGTTGTGTTGGAGGGGACCTCGAAGCTCCCCCAGCTCCAACCCCTCCACGGGCAGGGACCCCTTCCACTGGAGCAGCTTGCTCCAAGCCCCTGTGTCCAACCTGGCCTTGAACACTGCCAGGGATGGGGCAGCCACAGCTTCTCTGGGCACCCTGGGCCAGCGCCTCAGCACCCTCACAGGGAAGAGCTTCTGCCTAAGAGCTCATCTCAGCCTCCCCTCTGGCAGGTTCAACCCATTCCCCTTGGCCTGTCCCTACAGGCCCTTGTCCCAAGCCCCTCTCCAGGTTTCCTGCAGCCCCTTTAGGCACTGGAGCTGCTCTCAGGTCTCCCCTTCAGGAGCCTTCTCTTCTCCAGGCTGCCCCAGCCCAGCTCTCTCAGCCTGGCTCCAGAGCAGAGCTGCTCCAGCCCTTGCAGCATCTCCATGGCCTCCCTCCAGCACTGCCCAAGCCTGACTTGGCCCGTGGGCACCTTTCCCTGCATCCGGAACAAGGAGCCCTCTTGCTGGCCTGGCTGTGGCTGTCCCCAGCCCTGGCACTCATCCCCTCCCCTGCCCCTTTGCCAGATGCCCTGGGCTGCCCGGCCCTGCTCTTCTCCCCGGTGGGGTTTTGGGGCAGTTTGGTGGCGATGCCCAGTGCTGGTGCTGCGATAGGGGGGAGCCCCTCACTGCTCCCTCTGCTGCGGAAAGGACCTTGGGGACGGCGGATGGGGCCCCTGCACCCCGCAGCTCCCCCGCTCCCGCCGCAGTTCCTCTGGCCGGGCCTGCACCCCGAGATACGGGTCCCACAGCACGGGGGGTTGGGGCTCAGCGGGTGCTGGGTGCGCGTTTGTGCTGCTTCGACCGTGGCCGTGCCCCCCCACCCCTCCCCGTGTGGTTGCGTGCGCGGGGGTTCCCCTTCCTGTCCCCTCTGTCCCGTCCCCGGCTGCATCCCCCCAGATAAGGCAGGGCCGGTCCGGGCTGTGCCGGGACTGGGCCTTCAGTTCGGGCGGCGATGGGCGCTGCTGCGGGTGCTGCCGCGCTGCTGCGGGCCCTGCTGCTCCTCGGGGCGCTGCGCTCGGCCCCTGCCCTCAGCCTCCTCCAGGACCCCCCCGCCACGTACAAGGGAACCCCCGGCAGCTACTTCGGCTTCTCCCTGGATTTCCACACGGCCCGGGGCAGGTAGGGGGGAGCCCGGGGTGCTGGGGCCGGGCACAGCGCCCGACCCCCCCGGACCCCCGACCCCTGTCCCCCGCAGTTCCAGCGTGGTGGTGGGAGCCCCCCGCGCCAACACCTCCCAGCCCGGCGTGGCGCAGCCCGGAGCCGTCTTCCTCTGCCCCTGGCCCCCCAGCGGGACCCCCTGCGACCCCCTCCCCATCGACACCACGGGTGAGTGGGGGCCGCGGGGCGCAGGGGGCCTCGGGGGGGTCACCAGCACCCGGCACCGCTCCCCCTCCCTGCACCCGCAGGAGACGAGACCGAGGCGCAGGGCACCCTGGAGCTGCGCACCTACAAAGCGCACCAGTGGCTGGGCGCATCCGTCACCAGCTGGCAGGGCAGGCTCGTGGTGGGTACCGGCGGCGGGCGGGGGGTGCCGGCGGCGGAGGGGGCACCCAGCGCATCCCCGTCCCTTGGCCAGGCCTGCGCCCCGCTGCAGCACTGGAACGCGCTGGACGGGCAGCACGAGGCGTTCCGCACCCCGACCGGCGTCTGCTTCGTGGGTGCTCCCGGCCCGCTGCGCGTCGCCTGGTACTCGCCCTGCCGCGACCACCTCATGGCCGGCGCCTACCGGGACAGCAACTACGGTGCGTGGGGCCGGGGGTGCGGGCGGTGGGTGCCCCCCGCCCGTGGTCGGTCTGACCCTGCCCCGTGCCCGCAGCCTATGACAAGCGGTACTGCGAGATCGGCTTCAGCGCGGCCGTCACCTCGGTGAGATGGGTGCTGAGGGTGTCAGGGTGGCCCGGGGGATGATCAAGGGATGCTCATGGGGACGCAGAGGGTGAGGCCGGGATGGTACCTGGGCTGGGATGCTGGGGTGGTAATGCTGGGTTGGGGGTGCTGGGATGGGGATGTTGGGTTGGGGATGCTGGGTGAGGGGAGGATGCTGCAGGAGGTGATGCAGTGGGGTGCCCCAGTGTGGCTGCTGACACCAGCTCCTCCTGCAGGACGGGACACTGGTTCTGGGTGCCCCCGGCGGGTACTACTTCATGGGTGAGTCCTGCCTTTGGGTGGGCACAGCAAGACCAGGGCACCCAGGATGGGGCACCCCGGTAGGTGCCACCCGCAGCGGCACTGACAGCCCAGGGCCAGTGCCAGCAGGTGCCTCATCAGCGCTGGTGCCACCCCGTGTCCCGCAGGGCTCCTGTACTCGGTGGGAATTGATGCTATCCTCACCCGCTTCCATGGCAAGTCCCTGCTGTGGCCAGAGCAACCAGGACGCCCCACAGAGGAGCCGGTGTCCTTCGACTACGAGGATGGGTACCGGGGTGAGCAGTGAGCATGGGGCAGCCCCACAGCCCCAGAGCTGGGGCACAGAGGGTCACTGATGCCCATCTCCCTGCAGGGTACTCTGTGGCTGTGGGCGAGTTCGATGGCAATCCCAAAACCAAAGGTAGTGCTTGGGGGTGACACACATGGCCTCTGGGCACCCTCTGAGCCCACCCCAGTGCCATGAGGGGCACTCAGAGCTCTTGTCTCTGCAGAGTACGTGGTGGGGGTCCCCAACAAGAGCAACACAAGGGGCGAGGTGAGTGGGGCCAGGTATGGGTGTCCAATGAGGGGGACACCACCAAGGCCATGGCCGAGGAAGTGGTAAATGCCCCATCCCTGGCAGTGTTCAAGGCCAGGTTGGACACAGGAGCTTGGAGCAAGCTGCTCCAGTGGAAGGGGTCCCTGCCCGTGGCAGGGGTTGGAACTGGAGGAGCTTTAAGATCCCTTCCAACCCAACCCGCTCTGTGCTTCTATGGTTCTATGCCCCCCACTTGCCCCCCTATAATGGGGCCAGGGCCTGACACTGCTCTGCTCAGGTGGAGATCTTCAGTGTGGGAGTGACCCTGCGCCAGCTGTGGGGCATCACCAGCGAGCAGGTACCCAACACCCTGCACCCACCCCACTGCCCAGACACCCCCGGCACCCTGTCCCCAGTGCCCCCCAGTCTTACACCACTGCTCCCTACCAGCACCCCATGGCTCCCTGCTGCCCACTGCCACCCTGCCCAGTCACCCCATGGCACCCCAGTACCCCCAGCACCCAAATTCCCCCCTCCCATCACCCAGCACACCCCGCAGTGCCTGTAGCACAAGCCCCCACCCCCACCCGGTGCCTCCCCTCACCCAGACCCTTTCCAGGTGGCATCGTACTTCGGGCACACAGTGGCCGTGGCCGACGTCAATGGGGATGGGTGAGAGCTGGGACTGTCCCCCCCCTCCATAGGGGCACCCATGGGTGCTGCCCCTGCCTGGCACCCACCCAGGTGCCACCAGACCCCAAACCTGGGCCCCTTCCCCTGACCCTTGCACTGGGTGCAGGCAGGACGATGTGCTGGTGGGTGCCCCCCTGCTCATGGCCCGGCGCCCCGACGGGCAGCGCAGCGAGCTGGGGCGCCTCTACCTGTACCTGGGGGGGCTGCAGCGGCCCCTCGCCCGGCCCTCCCAGACCCTGACGGGCACTCACCCCTACGGCCGCTTCGCCGCCGCCATCGCCAGCCTCGGGGACCAGGACAAGGACGGCTTCGGAGGTAACGGCACCCGGCACGGGGCTGGGATGGGAGCGCTGCCAGGGGACCCCCGCGGTGCCCGGTCTAAAGCATCTGCGGAGCAGAGGCAGGAGCTGGGGCAGCCGGGGGGCGCTCATGGCCGCCGTGCCCGCAGACGTGGCCGTGGGTGCCCCCTTCGGCGGTGACGGTGGCAGCGGGCAGGTCTTCATCTTCCGCGGGCAGAGCGAGGGGCTGGAGCCGGTGCCCACCCAGCGCCTCGACAGCCCCTTCCCCGGCCCGGCCGCCTTCGGCTTCGCCCTGCGCGGAGCCACCGACCTCGATGGCAACGGTTACTCAGGTACGTCCCCAGCGCCGTGCCCCCCAGTGCCCCCCGCTGCCGCCTGCCCCGTCACCGACCCCCTGCTCGTCCCCACAGATCTGCTGGTGGGCGCTTACGGCGCAGCCCAAGTGGCCGTGTACCGGTGAGTGCCCGTGGCGCCGGCTCCGGTGCTGGCACAGCCCAAGGAGGACGCTGCCCCGGTCCCCAGCACCTCAGCTCTGTCCCTGTGTCCCAGGGGACAGCCCGTGGTGGTGGCCCGGACCCAGCTGAGTGTCCCCGGTGGGCTGAACCCCGAGGTCCTGGAGTGCGTCCTGCCCGGCTCCGGCACCCGTGTCAGCTGGTGAGCCGAGCGCTGGGGGCACCGCGCTGGGGACACGGCCGCCGTGGGGACATTGCCCCGGGGCAGGTCCCTGAGCACCCCTGGGTGCTGTCCCCTCGCAGCTTCCCCGTGGTGCTCTGTGTCAGCGTGACGAGCCAGAGCATCCCGCAGCACATCCGTGAGTGCCGGCGCCAGCGGGGGGGGGGCAAGGGGCACAGCTCGGGTGTCACCGGTGCCGTGTTCCCCCCTGCCCGCTGTGCCAGGCCTCGAGGCCGAGCTGCAGCTGGACCGGCTGAAGCCCCGGCTGTCCCGGAGGGTGCTGCTGCTGCGGGGCCACCAGGCGTCCTGGCACGAGGAGCTGGAGCTGGACACGGGGGCACCCCCCGTGTGCCGCAACCTCACCGCGTACCTGCGGGTATGGGGACGGCGCCAGCGCGGGCTGGCGTGGGGGGGTGATGGGGACATTGGGAAGGGTCAGGGCACAAGGGTCAGGGATGGGGACAGCAGCAGCCCCAGCTGAGATTAGGGCAGGGATGGAAACAGGAGCATCCCCAGGCGGGATGGGGACAGGGATGGGACAGGGTTGGGACAGGGATGTGGGCAGGGGTGTCCCCAGCCTGGCCGGGTGGGGGTCCCGGGGCGGGGCGTGTTGGGTGCTCACTGGGGTGCCTATGGGTGCCCCTAGGACGAGGCCGACTTCAAGGACAAGCTGAGCCCGGTGGCGCTGAGCCTGAGCCTGGCGCTGCCCGAGAGGGCGCCGGGGCTGGTGCTCTATGGGGACACCCTGGTGCAGGCGCAGGTAGGGGGGACACGGCTGAGCCACGGGGTGGGAACGTCCCCACGCTCCAGCCCCCAACCTGTCCCCAGCCTCTCCCTGGGACACAGCCCCTGACCTCCCCATTGTCCCCAGTGCTTCTGTGGGTTGTCCCCGTGGCCCCCCCACTGTCGCCAACCACTCCCTGGCACATCCCTCTGTGCTCACCCTGCTGCCCCAGGGCCTCCCTGGGATGTCCCGTCCGTCCCTGCTCCCCCCCTTGGGGTACCACCCAGTGTCCTTGCCTGTCCCCAGTCCCTCTCAGGATGTCTCCTTTGTACTCCCCACTGTCCCCAGTCACACACATTCCCCCCAGTTTGTCCCCTCTCTACTCTCTACCATTCCCAATCCCTCCCATCCCTGCTCCTTCCTGGGGGTGTCCCGCAGTATCCTCTGCTATCCCCAGCACAGTCCCAGTTCCCTGGGATGCCCCCTTTGTACCCTCCTCAGTCCCCAGTGACTCCCGTGACCCCCCCGCTGCCCCCCTGTCCCCTCTGCAGACCCACATCATCCTGGAGGACTGTGGCGAGGACAATCTCTGCGTCCCCGACCTCCTCCTGGCCGCTGACACGTGAGCGCTGGGGCGGGTGGGAGGCTGCAGCATCACCCGGGGGTGCGCAGCCCTGTCCCCATCTGTGCCCCCATCTGTGCCCCCCAGGCCCAGCCGGCGCCTGCTCATCGGGGCCGAGGCCACGCTGCTGCTTCGCGCCAATGCCAGCAACAGGGGCGAAGGCGCCTTTGAGGCCGAGCTGCGGGTGCTGCTGCCCCCCGGCACCCACTACCAGGCGGCCCGGAGCAGCATCCCGGTGGGTGCCAGGAGGGGCTCGCACGCTGCCATGGGTGGCCACCACTCTTCATGTGGGTGCCTGGTGGTGATGGGTGCCGAGGGTGGGCACCTTGGACCGTGCACATCCCCAGGCTGGTTGGTGCGTGGCGGGGGGTCCGTGAGCGTCACCTCTCCATGTCCCAACCCCACAGGGACAGGAGAAACTGAGCTGCAACCCCAGGAAGGAGAACGGGACCCACGTGGTGCTCTGTGAGTTGGGCAACCCCATGAAAGCAGGTGCCCAGGTAAGGGGCTATGGGGTCACCCTCCCCCAGGACCATCACTCACTGGGGCTGGGCAGGGCCGGTGGTGCTGGGTCACCAGCTCACCACTGTGCTGCCTGCAGATCACTGTGGACATGGAGCTGAGCGTGTCCGGGCTGGAGGACATGGGTGATGCCATCACCTTCCAGCTGCAGCTGCGGAGGTGACACCGTGATGAAGCCCCTTCCCCCTGTCCCCTTGTCCTCCTCTCCCCTGCCCACTGCTGGGACCTGGCCACCCAGGACTTGGTGGCCTCAATGTGTCCCCAGGCTCAGGTCCATGCCTCACCCCACTGTATCCCTGCAGCAAGAACAGCCCCAGCACCACCAACACATCGGTGACGGTGACGGTGCCCGTGGAGGCGCAGGCAGAGATGGAGCTGCGAGGGTGAGGGTTGGGGGGGGCACGGGAGGCTGGGAGTGAGGCAGAGGGACACTGACCCCCTTCTCCTGCCAGCAACTCCCTCCCGGCCACCATGGTGCTGCCCATGAGCTGGCACCGGGACGAGGGCAGCCGGCGGCTCGAAGACCATGGCATCAAGGTGGAGCATGTCTACCAGGTAGGTGCTGCACCCATGGGCCCCTGGGGCCTGCCCCCTCCCCGGTGCCACCTCACGGTCCTCCACAGCTCCACAACAAGGGTCCCAGCACCGTCAGCGGGGTCACCCTGCACCTCACCATCCCCATCCGGCTGGGGGGCCGCATCCTGCTGTACCTGCTGGAGCTGGGCACTGAGGGGGGCATGAACTGCACCAGCCCCCCCGGCCTCAATGCCGAGCAGGTAGGATGGCCCCGGGGTGGGGGCCGGTGTCTCCGGCTGGGTGCTGGGTGGGTGTCAAGGTGTGGGAGGTGCCCGCGTCCCCTTTATCTCCTTCCAGCTGGAGATCCCGCATCCCACGGGCGCAGCGCCCCGCAATGGCTCACACCGGCGGGAGCGCCGGGACCTGGAGCAGCCGCCGGGAGCGGGGCTGGAGGAGCCCATCCTGGTGGTGAGCGGGCACTGCCGGGGGAGCTGCGGCCCAGGATGGGCGCTGGGGGTGGGTGGCGCTGGGGTGGGGGTCAGGGTGACACCCGCCGTGTCCCATAGGACTGCGGCAATGCCACGTGTGTGGACATCGCCTGCCGGGTGCCCGGCCTGGCCAGAGACCAGCGGGCGCTGGTGAGCGTCCATGCGCTGCTCTGGATGGACACCCTGCAGCAGGTATTGTCCCCAGCAGGGGACGGGGGTGGCACTGTGCCCTGGGGGTCCCCACCATGTCCCCTCCTGCACCGTGGTCCCCGGGGACCTGCAGAGAGCAGCCCTGGGGATGCCGGGTGCAGGGCTGTTGGCTGCTAGCACCCCTGTGCCGTGTCCCCATGTGTCCCCCACGTGTCCCATGTGTGTCCGCAGCGGGAGCACCTCCTGAAGCAGTTCCTCATCCAGTCACAGGCTTGGTTCAACACCTCGGCCATGCCCTACCGAGTCCAGCCCCGTGTCCTGCCCGCCGGGGAGGCCATGGTAGGGCTGGCACAGGCAGAGGGGACGCGGGGCCCGGCTGAGGTGACAGCGGTGTCACCCCTGTCCCTCTGCAGGCTGTCACCAAGGTGATGCGCACCAGCCCTGGGGGCGAGGGGACGGTGCCCGTGTCATGGGTGGTGCTGGGGGTCCTCGCCGGGCTCCTGCTCCTCACCCTCCTCATCCTCCTCATGTGGAAGGTGAGTGGGCAGTGGGGACCTTGTGGATCCTGGTGACACCCTGCCATGGCGGTGGGGTCCCAATGGCGCTGGAGGGATCCCCAGTGTGAGGCTGGGGTCCCCGAGGGTGACACTGGGGGTCCCCTGAGGTGATGGTGTGGGGTTCCCCGGGTGTGACACTGGGGTCCCTGGGGTGACACCGTGGCTGTCACCGTCCCCCTCTTCCAGATGGGTTTCTTCAAGAGGACACGGCCGCCTGCCGAGGACATGCAGGAGCTGGCACCCGGCAAGGCTGAGGAGCCAGAGGGTGCCCAGGACTAATGGGGTATCCCGGGACCCCCCTTCCTCCCTGTCCCCAGCATCTCGAGGTGCCCCTGGGGCCCAGCACCCCCCCCCCGCCCCTGGACAATAAATCTCTGCCTGGCACCATGGGGCTTCCCGTGGGGTGCTCTGGGGTGCTCCTGTGAGCCTGCACAGGCCTGGCGTGGGGTGCGATGGGGTGGGAGGGACTGGAACAGAGTGGGTGCCGGGACTGGAGGTGGAGGGGAAGTTGGGGGGTGAGGGCCGGTACCGGGGACAACCTCGGTGGGGCCATGGCAGTACCAAGTCCCGATCCCGGTGCCAGGGTCAGTGCCGAGGTGCCGGTGCCTCTCCCGGGGTCAGTGCTGCGATGCCGGTGCCGGTGCCGGGGTCAGCGCCGCGATGCCGGTGCCGAGGGCCGGTCCCGGGGGTGTTGCGGGGGTCCGGGGCGGTGCCGGGGGCGGTGCCGGTACCGGGGCTGCGGCCGTGCCCGGCGGCTCCGGCAGGTGGAGCCCGGTCCCCGCGGCGGCGGCGGCGGGCGGAGCGGGCCGGGCCGGGCGGGCCGGGCATGGCGGGGTAACGGCGCGGAGCGACCATGCGGCCCCGCCGCCTCCTGCCGCCGCTGCCGGTGCTGCTGCTGCTGGTGGCCGCGGGCGGGCGGCGGGCGCGGGGCGCGGCGGAGCCGGGAGCGCACGGTGAGAACGGCCTTTGTGTGCGGCGGCCCCGGCCCCATCCCCGCCCGCACGACCCCCCCCGGCCCCCGCTGCCCCCCCGTCTGTCCCTCTGTCTGTCTGCCCCCCCTCCGCGGTCCGCCCGGTTCCGGCCACCGGCATATGGGGGGCTGGGGGGGGGTTGGGGTGCAGGAGGGGGTGTGTGGGGGTGTTGGGCAGTGCCAGGCGTAGAGATGGGGAGGGGGGCTCATGGATGGAGCTTGGGGGTGCAGGAGGGTGGGGGGGGCCCCGGTGATGGGGTGCATGATGGTGGGGGGGTCGTGGGCAGAGATTGGAGGTGCAGGAGGGTGGGGGGGGTCTTAGGCCATGGGATGCATGACGGTGGCTGGGGGGGCATGGATAGAGATTAGGGGTGCAGGAGGGCGGGGGGGTCCTTGGGCAATGCCAGGGTTCCGGCCCACATATGGTGTGTGCGGGAGTCCTGGGCAGAGCTTGGGGGTGCAGGAGATTGTGGGGGGGTCCGGGTGATGGGGTGCATGATGGGGGGGGGGGTGCGGGCAGGGCTCCGGAGGGCAGGATGACGGGTGGGGGGGGTCCTGAGCAGCACCCGGGGGTGCAGGATTGGGGGGCAGGGTTTGGGTGTTGCCCTCTTGCAGGGTGGGCCTGGGGGTGCAGCATCGCTCTTTGGGGTCCCTGTGGCTCCCCATGACCCCCACCTGCACCCCGAACCCTCCTCGAGGTGTGCTGGGGGGCGAGGTGGTGTCAGTGGGGTGAGGAGCTCCCTGGCCCGGCACGGCCCTGGCCTCATCCTGCCGGTGCTGGCTCAGGTCTCTGGTGGCGTCACCGTCCCTATGGGGTGGCCGCGGTGACAGGGTGCAGGGCCAGATCCCTGGCACCCTCCCCCCCCCATCATGGCACCGTGGGGTCATACTGGGAGGTGCTGGGGGGCCAGCGTGCCCTGTGGTGGCTGTGGCACCCTCTGGGGTCCCCTTGGCAATGGGGGGGACACAGAGAGTAGGGAGGGGGGAGGCTGTGCCCGTGCCCCCCCGTGCTCTGGGGACATCAGTGGGGTGGCCGCTGGTGCCGGCTGTCCCTGGGCAGCTGTGGGTGGCCGCGTGTGGTCATGGGGACATTCCTGCCCCCCGGCTGTCCCTGCTGTGTGGGGACACCCCCCATGTCCACCCCCCCAGCGCATCGCCAAAGCAGCTGCTGCAAATTCCACCCCTCACCCATCACCACATCTGGGCAACATCTGGGCTGGGGGGGGCAGGATAGGGATGGGGTTGCCCAGTGGTGTGAAGGGGTTTGGGGGTGCAGGATGCCGCTGGGGGGGACACGGGGTCCCGGAAGCGCCTGGGGCCATGGGATGAAGGAGGTCGTTGCCAGGGTGACGGCGCCGGAGCCGGGCCAGATGCCAGGGATGTGCTGGGATCATGCGCAGGATGGTGCCAGCACGGGGGGGGGCCGGGGCCACAGGGGGGTGCAGAGGTCCCCCCCCAGCAGTTTCTCCCCCTGCCCTGCACCGGGAACTGCACTGGGGGACCCAGCCCTGGAGCCCAGCAGGGTAGAGACCCCCTGAGCTTGTGACATGTGTGAGTTGTACCCTGGGAGGGGGCGGGAATGGGCCTGGGTGGGCTCTGGTGGGGGGGGTGAGGGGGACATGACTGGGTGCACCCACTTGTGGGCACAGCAGTGACCCCCATCTGCCCGCTTCAAGGGGCACAGGGTGGGCACAGAGAGGGGCTCAGAGGTGATGTCCACAAGGATGGTGGCGCAAACCTGCCAGCGAGGGGCCTGCTGCCTGCTGGGGTGGCACCAGTGACCTCAGTGGGGTAGAGCCCATAACACACCAGCATGGTGGCCGTGACCCACCAGGATAAATCCCACTATTCCACTGATACGGGTCCTGCCACCCTGGTGGGTCGTGGCCATCATCCCAGGAGGGTGGTGGGACCCATATCAGCGGAATAGTGGGACCCATCTCTGTGGAGATAGGTCCCACCTCCCTGCCAGGATGGTGCCCATGACCCACTAAGACGATGGCTGTGACTTGCTGGGATGAGTCTGGCCATTGTGCTGGGAATGGGTCCCACCACCTGCTGGGATGGTGCCTATGACCCATGAAGATGGGTTCCACCATTCTGAGCCCTACCATGCTGCTGGAATAGTGCCCATCCCACAAACCAGAGTGGTGACCATGGTCCACCAGGGTAGGTCCCACCACCCTGCCGGGTGACAGCCATGACCCACCAAGGTGATGCCCATGGTCCATGGCGATGGGTCCCACCATTGCACTGGGAATGGGTCCTACCACGTGCTGGGACGATGTCCGTGGCCCGGCAGGGCGGGTGGTGGGGTGGTGCCGTGCTCCGGGGGGGGCCCGTGCCCACACGTGCCCCTGTCCCGCAGAGGTGGTGCTGCGGGTGCAGGTGTACGAGAGCGGGACGCTGGTGCCGCTGGCTCAGGCCGCGCTGGAGGTGCTGAGCAACCGCAGCTCGCTGGCAGCCGGTGCCACCGACCACGAGGGCTGCGCCGCGCTGCCCGTGTCCTACCGGCTGGGCTCCTGGCTGCTGGTCACCGCCGCCCGCCGCGGCCACGTCACCGCCTCCGTGCCCTGGCGCGTCCACAAGCTGCCGCGTGAGTGCCCGCGGCCTCATGCGGGTCCCGAGCGCCGCACGGGGGGGGTCTGGGGGTGATGGGGACCCTGGCTCTTTACTGGGGGGCTGAGAACACTCATGGGGGACCCCAGCTCTTTACTGGGGGGCTCTGGGTCCTTATCAGGGGGTACAATCCTCTACTGGAGGGACTCTGGACGCTTATGGGGGACCCCAATGCCTCTCTGGGTGGCTCATACGGAGAAGCCCTAGTTCTTTCCTGGGGATCCCAGTCTTTTCCTGGTCCCTTAATGGGGACCCCAAAGGGATTTTGGGATAAGGGGTCCCTCATGGAGAGGTGTTTGGGGGAGTCTGGCCCCTTTGGAAGAGAGTGGCCATGTCCTGGTGCCCCCAAAGCGTCCCCATGCTGAGGCTGGGCTGGGCTCCAGCCCTTGTCCCCAGGGCCAGTGAGGGGGGGGGAAGCGCGGGATAGCATCAATGGGGTCACCTTGCTGGGGGGGACACGTGGGAGTGCTCATGGGGGAGCGGGGTGGGGTGCAGGAATGGGGCCGTACAGGGATGGAGTTGCAGGGATGGGGTGCACAGGGGTGGGGGTGCAGGGATGGGGGTATATATGGGATGTTTTTGGGGTCCCCATCACCCCCCTCCTTGCAGTCTACGCCTCCATCAGCCTCTACCTGCTCCCGGAGCGCCCGGCCACCCTCATCCTGTATGAGGACCTGGTGCAGATCCTCTTGGGCTCCCCAGGTGAGTGCTGGCTCTGGAGGGATGGGGATGTCACCCATCACCCCTGGGTGCTGCCACCCACCTTGTGTGTCCCCAAGGTGGCCGTGGGCAGCCGTGGGCGCAGTTCCCGCGCCGGGCAGCGCGCCTGCCCCGCAGCTCCACCTACAGCCAGCTCGGCGCGTCCCTCACCGCAGCCTCTGGCCCCAGCCTGGCCCGCGCCTTCCCGGCCTTCCTGGGGGCCGAGCAGGACAGCAGCGGTACGGGGGGGGGGCACCAGGGGGTTGGGGAGGGGGGCAGGACCATGAGGTCCCCCCGTGCGAGCATCCGTTGTCCCCTCAGCCAATGCCACCTGGCTGGAGCTGGCGCCCGTGGTGGCCCTCAGCGTCCACCTCTACACCGGCAACGGGACCGAGGTGCCGCTGGCCGGCCCCATAGAGCTCTGTGTCCCCTTGGCTGCCGACGCTGCCCCCGTGGTGGCCACCAGCGTGCCAGCCTGGAGGTTCGACCCCAAGAGCGGTGAGTGCTGCTTGAAGCGGGTGGCAGGGGGTGACCCGGCGCTGGATGGGGATGGTGGGGGGGTGATAAGTTTGGGTGTCTCAGCCCGCTGTGGGGGGTGGATGTGTGTCCCTGCAGGGCTGTGGGTCCGTAATGGGACGGGGCTGATCCGTAAGGAAGGCCGGCAGCTCTACTGGACTTTTGTCTCCTCCCAGTTGGGATACTGGGCAGCAGCTCTGCCCTCTCCCAGCACAGGTAGGGTGACACGTGTGGGTGCCCCCAGCCGTGGCGCTGGGGATGGGCTGTCCTGTGGATTGAGGACACCCATCCATGGGGTGCTGGTGGGTGCAGGCCCTGGGGGGTTTTCATGGGGGGTGCTCCATGTGTCCCTGCTGTCCCTAGGGCTGGTGGCGATGGCGGCGGGGGTGACGGACATCACCACCTACCACACCATCTTCCTCCTCACCATCCTGGGCGCGCTGGCCCTGCTCGTCCTCATCCTCCTCTGCCTCCTCATCTACTACTGCAGGTCAGCACCCCCGATCCGCACCCCCGGGGTCCCCAACACGGCTGGGGGTGCCCTATCTCTGGCCGGAGCCCTCTCCTCCAGGGGACCCCAGCACCCATGGGGTGACCCCCGCCCCGTGTCCCCGCAGGCGGCGGTGCCTGAAGCCGCGGGCACAGCACCGCAAGCTGCCGCTGCCGGGGCCGCTGGACGTGGCGCGCAGGGACCAGGCCACCTCCGTGTCCCAGCTGGACCTGCTCTGCGGCGGCAGCCACCTCGAGACGGCGTCCTCGGGGGGGGACACCGACGTCCCGACCCCCGGCGCGGCCCCCGCGGCCCGCCCGGACTTCTTCCAGCCGCCGGGGGCCCCCCCCCAGCTCCGCGCCGGGCCCCGCACCCCCGGCGGGACCCTGGCCCCCCCCCGCCGCCGCCAGCCCCCTGCCCCGGAGGACTACGGGCGCCCCGGGGAAGCCTTCGGCCTCCGCGCTGCCCGCTCGGTGGACGGGCTGCAGCCGCCGGATGAGCACCCCCGGGGGGCCCCCGCCTTCCCCCCCCGGCCCCCCTCGCCCCCCGTGTTCGCCCGTTACGGGGGGCAGCCCGCGGAGCACCCGCTGCCCGAGCCTCCCCCCCGCCCGCCCTCCATGGCCCCCCCCGCTCCCCTCCTCCTCTGTGGGGGCCCGGAGGACGTGTACCGGGGGGTGATGCCCACCCTCCTCATCCCCGCCCGGTACATGCGCCTGGCCCCTGGAGAGCCGGAGGGTCCCCCTGAAAATGATGGGGGCCCCGGGTCGACGGGGGTGCCCACAGCCGCCCCCCCGGCCCCCTCATCCTCCGCGCAAGGGTTTGAGGAAGGGGAGAGCTGGGCGGGTGCCCGCGCCCCGCAGCCGGTGAGCGGCTCGGTGGCCATCCCGGTGCTGCTGGACGGGTCGGCGGTGGCGCAGCTCAACGGGGAGCTGCAGGCGCTGGCGGGGCAGCAGTTGTTAGAACTGGGGGGGCCGCCCCCCCCACGG
The DNA here is from genome assembly GCF_963264785.1 of Psittacula echo. Classification (NCBI taxonomy): domain Eukaryota; kingdom Metazoa; phylum Chordata; class Aves; order Psittaciformes; family Psittacidae; genus Psittacula; species Psittacula echo. The sequence goes on from NC_137748.1 coordinate 3,201,777, forward strand.
GCTTGGTTCGTCTCCTTGGACGGCCGCTCCTCGCAGGTCCGACATTCCTACATCGACCTGCAGGGCGGGGAGCGGGGCTCCGGCCCCGCGGGCCCCCCCCCGCGCCTCCCGAGGGCCGTCGGGGCTGCGGTGGGCGGGGAGGACGGAGGGTCCCGGCCCTCCCCCGCCGCGGCCGCCGCCTCCCCCGAGGACAGCTCCTTGGCCCCGCTGCTGGAGGCGGGCGGCGGCAGCGGCGGGGGGCGGCGCGGGGGGGGCAGCGGCCGCAGCAGCGCCAGTGAAGCGCCCCGGGACTCGCTGACCAGCCCCGAGGAGGAGGCGCTGGTGGAGGCGGGCGAGGGGGGGGACGACGGCGGCGACAGGAAGAGCCCCTGGCAGAAGCGGGAGGAGCGGCCGCTCATGGTCTTCAATGTCAAGTGAGTGCTGCTGCCGCCCCGTCTGTGCCATCCGGCACCGCCATGGCCCCTCACTGCCCCGTCCCTCCGCCACCCCCCCGCTGCCATCCTGCCATAGGATCCCAGACCATCGCACCCTGCCCCTGCTCCTTGCCCCCGTCCCCTCCCCACTGTACCGGTAAAGGGACCAGCGCAGGTCACCACGTCCAATGTCCTGGGGACCGCCATGCCACCGGGCTCTGCACATGGGGTCCTGCTGCCTCTGTGCCCCCCCCCATGACATTGCCATTCATACCCTGCATGTTGGGGGGGGTGTGGGAGAACTGTATGTCCCCCACACCCCCTAAGCCATGTCCCCTCTTGTGCCCCTGCAGGACAGGGGGGGCCATCAGTGCCCCCCGGGCCACCGGTGCCTCCAAGCTGCCGTAGGAGCTGAGGGGGGGGCACTGCCTCCCCCCAAACCTCCCCCCTCCCTCCTTGGCTTTGGATTTTAATCGTGTTTCTAAATGTTTTCTACATGGCGAGGATGAAGAGGGGCCAGCAGGGGCCGGGTGGGCAGTGGGGGGGACATGGGGACCCCCCCCGGCACTGCCTGCCCCCCTGGCCAGGGAGCTGCCGCCTTACGTGGCATTAATATATTAAAGAGTGGTCAACCCCCCCTCGCCTCTGCTTCCTGCCTCAGTTTCCCCCACACAGAACCAGGGGAGGGGCTTGTCCTAGAAACCGTTTATTGAGGTGGTGGCACTTGTTGGGGGGGGGCCGGGCCCTCACAGCAGCACCCTGCGGGGTGCAGGCAGGTCCCAGCGCTGGGGGCTGCACCCCCAGCCCCCCCCGGTGCAGCGGGACCCCACAGGGCAGCAGTGACGGCCATCGGAGCAGCAGGAGCCCTGTAGAGAGACACGGAGCGAGGAGGGGGTGATGCCACCCTGACCCCCCCCCCCCATAACCCCACACGAACCTGGGTGAAGGGGCAGCACCCCCAGGAGCCCCCCCGCGCACGGCAGCACCGGTGCCCACCGCGGCAGGAGTGGGCAGCACCGCAGGGCACCCCGGCAGCGGGGTCGGTGCCAGCAGCGCGCAGGGGGGCAGGCCGGGGAGCGGGTGCCTGGGGAGGGGACGTGGGTGCTCGCAGCAGCAGGGCGGGCGTCAGGAGCTTCTCGCAGCTCTGGGTGGCCACGTTGCAGGTGTAGCCCCAGGGGCAGCAGTGCTGGTGGTCCCTGCAGCACACGGCCTGAGGGGGCAAAGGGAGGGTCAGAGAGGGTCCAAGGCGTGTGGGCCTGGGACACCCCCCAACCTCATGGACCCCCAGCCCCGGGGACGGTGCTGGGCCCTGTCCCCACGGTGCCCACAAAGCGCCCATGGAGGGGCACACTGATGGAGGTGGGGGTGTCCTGTGTCCCTGTCCCTCCCCTCCCAGCTCTGCCTGTCCCCAGAGGGTCTCATCCAACCCCCCCCCGTTCCACCCCAACCCTGGTAGAGCCCCCCCAGACCTGCTCCAGCGGGCAGCACCCCCAGGCCCCCGAGCTGAGCCGGCAGCAGGTGCTGCCCTGGGGGCAGCTCGTCTCCTCGTCACACTGCACGTCCCCCCCCCGGGACAGCGCCGGGGTCTTCCGCAGCCAGGGCCGGCGCTCCCCCTCCTGCTGCAGGCAGCTGCCCGCGCTTGGGTCGCAGGTATAGCCCTGGGGGCAGCAGTGCACGTGGTCGGGGCAGCAGACGGCCTGGGGGGGGCAGAAGGGAGGGTTAGAGCCCGGCCTGCCCCCCCCAAGGGTAAACTGTGCTTACTCCTGCCTGTTCCCTCCCCATCCCAGTTGCCCAAACTGGTCCCAGTTAGCAGACGGGGGCTGACCGGGGGTCCAGCAGCATCCCCCATCCCCATGGGACGAGCCCTCTTTGTCCCGTCTGGGGAGCAGGGGACATGAGCCCTCATCCCACCCAGGGGACACTTTGGGGCCAGCCTCCCCGTACCTCCTCCAGCGGGCAGCACCCCCATGCCCCCGAGCTGAGCCGGCAGCACGTGTTCCCGTCGGGGCAGCTCGTCTCCTCGTCACACTTCACGTCACGCGCTGGGGACAAGGGGACACTCAGAGCCGGTGCCCCCTCCCCAGGCCAGGGCAGGGTGTGTGGGGGGGCCTCACCTTTGGGCAGGGATGCCTGGAGGGGTTCCCGGCCCCCCGAGGAGGTGCATGTGGAGCGCTCCAGGTCACAAGCAGTGCCCTGAGGGCAGCAGTGCTGCCCATCGCTGCAGCACACGGCCTGCAGGGGAGAGCTGCATCCGTGCCGCTGCACCGGGGCCCCACCGGGACACAGTGGGGACGGGGACAGGATGGGCTGACTGTGGGGTGCACGGCACAGGGTAGGGCATGGGGTGCCCAGCACAGGGTGTCTGACATGAGGTGATGGGGACAGCGTGCCTGGTATGGAGCACTCAGCACAGACTACCCAACACGGGGCGCTCAGTATGGGCTGCCAAGCACAGGGTGCTGGTATGGGGCAGCTGCCATGGGGTGCTCAGTGCTTGGGACATGGTACCTGATATGGGGTGCCCAACATGGGATTCTCAGTGTGGGGTGTCTGGTGTGGGGGTCTGGGGTCACTGTGGGGGGGTGGTCACTGGGGGGGGTGTTACTGGGAGGGGGGTGTCTCTGCCATGGGCTGCCTGGTGTGTGGTGGGTGCCGTGGGGTGCCTGGCATAGGGTGCTCGGTACAGGGTGCCCAGCGCGGGGTACCCAGCACAGGGTGCCTGTCGCAGGGCTGCCACTCACGTTCTGCAGCGGGCAGCAGCCGTACTGCGCCGGGGACATCTGGCAGCAGGTAGCACCGTCGGGACAGGCCGAGCGGCCATCGGGACACAGGACCTGGCGCAGGGCGACTGCGGGAACACACACACACAGCGTCCCCGCGTCCCCTTCGTGCCCCCCTCCATGGGCACCCCTCCACGCAGGTGCGGACACCCCTTACCTGACACCGGGGGCTGGCGCTTCCAGGCGGGGAAGGTGGTGCCCATGGGGGTGTCACCGGTGGGTGAGAGGCAGCGCCCGTGCGCCAGGTCGCAGACGGTGGCGTGGGGACAGCAGTGCACCTTGTCGGCACAGCACGAGGCCTGCGGGCACCGGACACTTGTCACAGTGATGACCACGTGATGTCCCCCCCACAATGTCCCCATGTCGTGTGTCCCCCCCATACCTGGGGCATGGGGCAGCACCCCCAGGCGCCAGTGGCCGTCATGCAGCAGGTAGCATCATCGGGACACTCAGACTGTCCGTCGGGACAGGGGACAGCGCGAGGGGCTGCGGAGAGTGGGGATGGGGTGAGAGACCCCCAAGTCCCATCCCGCCCACCCCCAGGCCCATCCATGTATCCCCACCCACAGGTGGCCCTCCCTTACCTGGGGGTGTGACGCAGGATTCACCATCGGTGCTGCAACGGGACCCTCGGGGACAGCAGCGGTGGCCGTTGGCACAGGGGACACCCTGGGGAGAGAGAAGAGGGTGGATGAGGAGGAAAAGCCCCCCGAGAATGGCAGAGGGAAGGGGGAAACTGAGGCACGGTGCAGAGACTCACCTCTGGCAGCGGGCAGCTGCCTGTGCTGGGGCAGGCCGAGCCATCCCGGCACGGCACCGCACTGCTGGCGCGCAGGACCTGGGGACAGGGGGATGCATGGGGGGGTTACCCACTGGTGAGGCACCCCTGGACCCCCCTCACCCTGGGCACTCACCGGGGTGGAGGGACACTGCTGCCCATCGCGGCACCAGGCGCTGGCTCCAGACAGGACCAGCCACAGCAGCAGGAGGGTCCTCATGGCACTGGTGGCATCTGCGGGCAGCAGAACGCTCCTGGCACAGCCGTGCCTCAGTTTCCCATTCACAAAGTTGGGGGCAGCACGTGTGTGCCCCAGCACCGCCCCCCCCCCCCCCCCCGGGTCCCACTTCCCCTTTCAGCCATATGCTGCAAAAACCCCAGCTCCCCCCTCCTCACCCAGGGCTCCCCCACCCCAGGGTGCGCAGAGGGGGGCACCCACCCCCCCCCCGTGTGGCTGCGGTGGTGTCTGGCACCCCAGCCACCCTCCGCAGCACCCCGATAACATCTCCCCGTGGCACAGGAGGCCAGACTGCCGGGGGGGGAGTGGCAGAGGTGGGCTGCCCCCCCAACCGGTACCGATGGGCGCTAAGGGCTCTCCCCCCCCAACTCACTTCCAGGATCACTTTCACTTCTCTTTCCCGACGTGGTTCCCACCCCCCGCAGCCGTGGGGGCAGGGCCCTGTCACACGTGTCCGGGTCCTACGGGGCGGGGGGGGGGGGCTGCTGCTCCCCGGCTCCAAACCGGGGGAAGCCTGAGGCAGACCCAGAGCCCCCCCCCGGTACCGGACACGCCGCAGAGAGGTCACTGGGAGGGGGTGGTCACTGGGGGGTTGTTACTGGGGGGGTGTCTCTGGGGAGGGGGCTCACTGCTCCCAGTGCCCCCCAGTGCTCCAGACCCCCCATGGCTCCCACTGCCCCCACAGCCCACGTGACTCGCAGGGACCCCAGAACGTCCCAGTGCCCCCCAGTGCCCCCGTACCCGCTCCCGATCCCGGTCCCGGTCCCGATCCCTGTCCCGATCCCGATGCCAGCCAGCCGCAAAGCCCCACCCCCTGCTCCCCATTGGCTCATCGCCCCACCAGCCTCTCTTCTATTGGTCCACTCGGCGAAAAGGGGCGGGAAAATCCGCCTGCTCACCCTTACCCCGCCCACCCCGTCACGTGATGAGGGGTCACATGACCACCGCCACCCCCTCCGGCTGAGTGCGATGAGTTGCGCGGGTCTCATCCCGGGGGGCGCTGACACGCTCTGCCCCGAGCGGGCCCGGGGCTGGTGCTGAGCCCGAGCCGCCCACAGCGTCCCCTGACCCCCCCCCAACCCCTCCTCCAGCCTCTAACACCCCCCCAAACTCCCAGCCCCCATCTGCCACCCACCGAAGCCCCCCAACCTGCCCCACCCCCCCCCAGCTGCCCCCAACCCACTTCCAAACCCCCCGTTTCCCTGGGGAAACAGCGCTGGCTGCTCCGTGAGCAAAGGGGCACTGGGAGAGGGAACGGCCACAGAACCTGGGGCGAGTGCGGAAGAATTCCCGGAAGGAAGAGCCCCGAGTGAAAGGAGGATCCCAAGTCGCTGATCTGCTGCAGACCAGGGCTCTTCACTGAGGGGCAGAAATCCCAGCCGAGCCCCCGGGGACCCTCAGATTTGGGAGAGAACAAATTACGCTGTTGGTGGGGACAGGAACTGCTTCCTTGGATTTAAATACATTAAAAGGCAATTAAACACGTAGAGACAATGCCTGTGATCAGTGACCGGGAAAAGGGAAGCGCAGCCTTCCCTTCAACCTCACAAGTGTGGACTTGGCAGGAGAGTTTTTACCCATCAGTGTCTCCATCTCCCAGAGCAGCCGCTGCCCTTGCTCGGAGGAGACGTGTTAACCCAACGGGGTGCACAAGTAGCTTTTGGTAAAGGAGGGACTGGGATTCGCATTGCAGAAGAGGCAGCTCGGGAGGCACAGGTATTTCATGGCATCTCGGCTGTGTTTAATGGGCCTCAGCTCTGCCCACGGGCTCTCAGCCCCGGCGCACAATCAAACCAGCCTCTGCGGCTTTGTTCAGACAGACCCAAATCAGCAACACCCAAACGTCCCCCCCGCCCCCCGAGACCTCCCTCAAACCCCACAGGGCCCCTCAGAGCCCCAAACCTCTGCTAATCCCCAGCCAAACCCCGAAGACCCCCAAATCGCCTCCCAACCCTCTCCATCTCCCCCAACCTCCCTTAAGCCCCCTCCAGACCCCCAAACCCTCCCCAAATTCCCCTCCCAAGCTCCTCCAAACCCTCTCGCCCCCCCCCCCCCGCCTCCCCTGGGTCCCCGCCGAACCCAGCCCCCCCCAAACCCTCCCGATCCCCCCCCCATGTTCCACAACCACGGAGCCACCGCGGGGACCCCCCGGGGGCCGCTGCCCCGGGCGATGGCGGTGCCGGGGTCACATGACCGACTGCTCCTGGCGCAGGGCCTCGGCACCGGGCGGGCGCTCGGGCTCGGCGGCCATGGCGGCGTGCCGCAGCACCGCCATGTGCTCCTCCGCCGCCGCCAGCGAGCGCTCGACCCAGTGGCGCGCCGCGGGCTGGCGGCAGGCGCTGCGCGTCACCAGCACCAGGTGAGTGACCGAGAGCAGCAGCGCCGCGGCCCTGCGGGGACACGGAGTCACCCCCGGCCCTGCCTCACCCGGAGCGCGCTGCTCCGAGCCCCTGTGTCCAACCTGGCCTTGAACACTGCCAGGGATGGGGCAGCCACAGCTTCTCTGGGCACCCTGGGCCAGCGCCTCAGCACCCTCACAGGGAAGAGCTTCTGCCTAAGAGCTCATCTCAGTCTCCCCTGTTCTGGCAGGTTCAAGCCATTCCCCTTGGCCTGTCCCTACAGGCCCTTGTCCCAAGCCCCTCTCCAGGTTTCCCGCAGCCCCTTTAGGCACTGGAGCTGCTCTCAGGTCTCCCCTTCAGGAGCCTTCTCTTCTCCAGGCTGCCCCAGCCCAGCTCTCTCAGCCTGGCTCCAGAGCAGAGCTGCTCCAGCCCTCGCAGCATCTCCATGGCCTCCTCTGGACTCACTCCAGCAGCTCCACGTCCCAGTCCAGCCCCTGCCAGGGCAGGGCCACCCAGAGCAGGGCACACAGGAGCGTGCCCATGGTGGGTTTCAGTGTCTCCAGAAAGGGAGACTCCGCGTCCCACGGGCAGCCTGTGCCGGGGCTCTGCCACCCTCAGTACAAAGCAGCTCTCCCTCATGTTGAGGTGACGCCTGTTGCCTGTTAGTTTATGGCTGCTGCTCCTCGTCCTGCCGCTGGGCACCACTGGAGACAGTCTGGCACCATCCTCCTGGCACCCGCCTTTGAGACCTGCACCGATGGGATCCCCTCTCTGCTCTCCTCTGCACTAACCAGGCCCAGCTCCCGCTATCTCTTCCCATAAGAGATGCTCCACACCCCTGATCATCCCTGTGGCACCCATGGGTGCCCCCTCCCTCCCCTGGGACTGTCCCCATCCCTCCCGCTGCTGTCATCACCTCGCATCCAGCAGTTTGGGGTCCAGCGGCGGGTACATGGATCTCACCACGTCATCCACCCTGCCCACGGGATGCCGTTAACCCCAGGGGACACGACGGTGACCCCGAGCCCCAGGACCCTCCTCGTCACCTGGGGCTGATGCGTTTGGCCACCACGATGATGTCCCCGAGGCCGGCGGGGGACTTCACGCGGGCGCCCGAGCCCATGGTCATGGCCACCAGCTTCTCTGTCAGCGTGTGGCAGATCTGCGGGGGGAGGACAATGGGAGTGGGGCCAGGGCGGGCGCTCGGTGCCCCCGGTGCCACCACGCGGACTCACCTTCAGGATGGCGATGCAGTGGGACACCAGACCCCTGCAGAGAAGGAGGGTGTGAATCCAGGCTGACCCCCCCGTCCTCGCCCCGTGTGTCCCCCACCGCATCCCTGCCCACACCCCATGTCCCGCAGGTCCCTGGGGACATTCCCACCCAGAGACCAGCTTGAGGACCCCCAACTGTCTGCTACCTGCACCCCATGACGGGGGGTGGCACTGCATGGGGGGCCCCAGCAGTGGGGTACGCATGCACGCACTTACGAGGCGTCCTCCACCCAGTCCTCGTTCTCCAGGATGGCCTCGATGTGCGGGTTGGTGATGACCACGTCGTCCAGCTCCAGCTCTGAGGGCTCTGATGGTGTCTCAGAAGTCCCCATGAGATCCACAATGGGTCTGTTGAGGACATGGGACATCCCTGGGGACAGGGACACCTCCTCGTGCTCCCTTCCCAACCCCCTGCTGATGCTGGATGCGTACCCAGCACCGTCCCCCTGGTGATGCTGACGTGCCAGCACCGTCCCCAGCCCATGGGCTTGGAGACCCCCTCACCCGTTGGGGACGGGGACAACGCCACCGCCGTGGGTCACTCACTTGGTGTCGTAGTGGTGCCGGAGGTCCTTGGGGTGGCAGTACCGCTGCCGGCACACCACCACCAGCGCCACGAAGGATGCCAGGAAGATGGTGGCCAGCACCCCGATGGCCACGATGACAACCGTCTCCATGGCTAGTCCCAGGTGGGGGAAGGCTCAGGCGTCCGGTGCCATCCCAGCACAGTGGGGTCTGTCGTGATGGGGGGACTGGGGAGAGCTTGGGGACACCACGGGTGCTCTCCCCTTCCCCTGCACCCCAAAACGCTGGCCAGGACCTGGTGTCACCCACGGACGGATCCCTGCCCCAGGGGGTCCTTCCAGACAGGGACTGGGGGAAAGGGGTGATGCTGGGTGCAGGGTGAGAAGGATTTGGCCACGGTACCTGGGGGGCTGCCCCCATCCTGGCACCATGGCCATGGTGACGATCAGGAGAGCCAGGTCTGGGCCATGTGGGCTGCGGGGACCCCCAAAACCCCATCCCTATGGGACCACAGGGACATCCAGTTTTGTCCCTGTGCAGACCCCCCAAGCCTGATCCTTAGGAGTCCCTCAGAGCCTGGTCCCTGTGGACCTGTTGGGACCCCCCCAGACTGGTCTCTATCGGACCCCCAGAGCTTGGCCCTCATCCCTATGGGACTACAGGGACTCCCAGAGCCTGGTCCCTATGGGAACCCCAAAGCCCTGTCCCCGTGGGTCCCTCCCAACGCAGCAGCCGGTCTGCGAGCCCGGTCCCTGGCGCAGGACATTGGCCGTGCCAGGCCCAGGGGACACCAGCCTGGGACAGAGCCGCTGGGACCCCCATCACCGCACGGGACATGCAGGGGGTCCCCACTGGGTGCCCGCTGTGTGGTGGGGGGCACAGGACCCCCCCCATTGCCCTCCCTACCTGCTGCCAGCCGGGAGCCACCGCGGACACAGGGACACGGGGACGGTGCCACTTCCGCACCGGGCACACAAACACCGACCTTTACACTGTGACTAATGCCTGGGCCCCCCCACGGGGGGTGTGCCCGACCTGCCCCCCCCAGACCCTCCAGCCCTGCTCCCACCTCTTCTTCTCCCTCGATCCCATCGAAAGTTGAGCCAGGTTTGGCGATCTGGATGAAACTCCCAGCCCGGGTGCACTTGCCCCTGGCCCGGCGCTGTCCCCAGCCGGGGGGGGGGGCACACACACACACACACACACACACACACACACACTCACACTGTTGCCTCGTACCCCCCCTTCCCACTGCGATTAATGCCTTAAGAGGGATTTTGGCCACTAAGCAGGTTCTGCGCCGTAACCCCTTGGTGCCTGGTCCTGGAGGAGGGGACACAGCCCCGGGGGGGCCCTGTGAGGGTCTGGGGGTGCCCTATGAGGCTCGGGGCGCGATGTTTGCTATTGGGGGTGTCCAGAGGGGTGGCGGTGTCGCTGCTGGTGGCTCGAGGCGGTGCCTGGTCCTGCGCAGCCCCGGGTGCGGGAGGCGGGGGGCACGGGGCTGATGGGGGTCCCGCATGTCCCTGGGGGGGTCACTGCGGGGGAGGGGTCTCTCCGAGAGTCCCGCACGGATCCGGGGGGGGCATCGGCCCCAGGGGGGTCACTCGGGGGGGTCCTATAGGGTTCGCCCCCCCCCCGTCTCCCCGGCCCGCCCCGTCCCTTCGCGGCCCCGCTGTACCTGGAGCCGCTCCGCGGCAGCCGCGCTCAAGATGGAGCCGGTCGGGGGGCGCGGAGCGGGGCCCTGTCCCGGCCCTGCCCCCGAGGCCGGCACCGCCCCGACGGGACCCCGGCCCGGCCCCCCCGCTCCGCCCCGGAGGGGCCCACGGAGAACGGAGCCTTTGCTTCGTGCCCCGCAGTGTCCCCGTCGTGCCCCGAAGAACCGGCACCGCCCCCCCGGAGCATCCCCTTGTGCTTCAGAGCATCTCCAAACGTCCCAGCTGCATCCCCAAGTGTCCCAGATCTTCCCCCTCGGTTTCCTGCCGTGCCCTTTAGTGTCCCCAGTGTCTCAATGCGTTTCAGTTGTGTCCCTCACTGTCCCTCTTGCGTCCCAGCCCATCCTGCTTGCATTCCAAATTGTCCCCATCATGACCCAAAGTGTCCTCACCTGAGAGCTGACCCTGGGTGATGGAAGCTCGTGTCCCGCCGGTCACATTGCTCTTGTCACCCATCCCTGCTGTCTGCGGGGACAGTGGCCATGGCATGGGGTTTAGCAGTGCCAGCCAGGACAGGTGCCCCAAAGCGCCACCATGGCCTGAGGTCTCGCTCCTCTGGGGATGTCACGGTCACCCTGTCCTCATGGGTGGTGAGAACATCACCATGGGCTCATCCCTGAGCCCCCACGGTGCCACCATCATCCCCAGGGATGTCCCCATGCCCCTCCAGCAACGCCTTGTCCTCTGAACTGGCTCTTTATTCGGGAGTATGGCATTGGGATCGTGCCGGATGCTGGCTCCAGCCATGGCACCGTCTTCACGGGCACTGCCCGGCTGGGGATGCTGGGTCTCTGTCACTGATGCCACACGACTCCATTGTCCCCTCCTGACCAAAGGGGACCCCAGACTCCACACATCTCCCGGGGCTCAGCCTCTGTGGGTCCAGCCCCAGTGGGAGCAGGTAGCAGAGGAGGATGGGGTGCTCGGGGTGCCCCCAGCTCCAGCAGCCATCCCTCAAGCTGCATCTTGAGTGAGCCAGGCCCCCACACAGCCCTTCACAGAGCCCATGATTGCCACATCCGAGGTGACACAAGGCCAAGTCCTTCCCCTGAGATGCTGCTCCTTCATGTGGGGCTTGTCCCCACGTGTGTCCCCAGGGCGTTCTAGCCGTCGGGGAAGATGTAGCTGTACTGGTTGAGGATGTGCTCCACCACCTGGTTCTGGAAGACCATGTGCATGGCCATGTTGCCCTCCTCGCTGGCTGGGCGCAGCAGCGTGGGGCCGAAGACGATGGCGATGCTCTGCACTGACATGCGGTTCTCCTCCTTGTACTCAATAACCCTGCGGGGACAAAGGGAGGTGTCACCTGGCCTGTCCCCAAATCCAGGTCCTGTCCCTCTCCATGCACCGGGTTGGGTCTGGGGGAGCGAGGAGGTGTCACCTGCAGAGGTGGTGGAACAGGACCTTCATGGTGTCGTGGTGGGCGGGTGGGAGGGAAGACACCAGCTCACGGATGCACCAGCCCCGCCGCGCCGGGTCCTGCATCTCTGCCAGGGGAGGGGACACACGGTGGGTGCTGGATGCCAGAGCATCCGACCTTGTCCCCATTCCTGTCCTCACCCCTGTCACTGTCCTTGTCATTGCCCCATCCCTGTTTCCGTACCCATCCCATCCCAATCCCTATTCCCAGCCCCATCCCTATTCCCATCCCCATCCCAATCCCTATTCCCAGCCCCATCCCATCCCAATCCCTATTCCCATCCCCATCCCATCCCAATCCCTATTCCCATCCCCATCCCAGCCCTGTCCTGCGCCTCACTGATGGCAGCGATGAACTGCTCGAAGTGGCTGAAGGGGATGAGCGGCTCGGGCAGCTCGCGGAGGAAGAGCTTCAGCGCGCCGGTGACCACATGGATGTCCTCCCAGCGCCCGTCATCCAGGTCCAGCTGCTCATCTGCGGGACAGGGCAGCACCTCAGGTGGGTCCCAGGGCCCCGCAAGGGTCCCCGTCCCCTCCCTCTCCACGGGTTCGATCCCCTTTGTCCCCTGCCCTCACCGTGCTCCGCTTTGTAGCGCAGTTTCTGGATGGTGGCCAGGTTGCCACTGACCCGGTACAGCCCATCGATGTCCAGCCCTGGCAGAGGACAACGGTGGAGATGGGGGAAAGCTCCTGGTACGCCACAACCCATGGGATGTGTCACCAGCTGCCATCGAGGCCGCTCTGGGTACCCACAACGTCCCCACAGCCCCGGGGCCCCAGGGAAAACCCAGCCATCAAATGAAGGCTTCACCCAGTGCTGTCCCCATGCCGGTGGCCCCGCGCTGTCCCTGTCCCCGCCGTGGTACCTCTCCTCTCCACGGTCTGGATGCACTGCAGGACGAAGCGCGGCACCGTGCCCCGCTCCCGCTCACACAACGCCTGCAGGGAGCAGCCGAAGACCTGATCTGGGAAAGCCAACAGGGACTTGAGCACGAGAGGTGACACCAACGGTGTCCGGGGGAGAGGCTGGGGACACTGCAGAGGGTCCTGTTCCCATAGAGCTGTGACACCGCAGTGGCTGGAGGTGATGGGACATGCCCAAGTCCATCACCAAGATGTTGGGTCAGGCTTGGTCCCCAACTCCAGCCTTGGTCATCCCCGCTCCCCTTCCAGCCTGGGGATCACCCTAAGGGGGTTCAGCCCCATCCCAAACTCCCACCCTGGATGTGTCCCCACCCCAGCACCCACCCTTGATGTAGCCCCTGTCACGCAGGGACTGCAGCGTCGGCCGCCTCTGCAGGAACTTGCGGAGCTTGTTCCGGACTCTGCTGGAGTCGCTCTCGCCGCTGGCGCTGCCCATCACTGGTGGGGACAGGGCGCACATCAGCACCATCCCAAGGGATCGGGGTGCTGCTGGCGTGTCCCTGTCCCACCACCCCAGGGAGCTGGGGACACCCCACCCTGCCCGGTGGGTGTTTGCTGGTGCCACCATGTAGGGATGGAGGCATGGATTGGATGGGGTGGGAAGGGATGAGGATGGAGACGCAGATGGGGACAGGGATGGGATGGGGATGGTCCCTGTGCCGCTGTGCCCGAGCTCACCTGCCCTCTTCTCCTCACCACCTCCCAGCTTCTCCCGGGAGCCGAACTCAGCCCCGCTCTCGGCATCCTCGTCTCCAGAGAGGTCGGTGCCCTGCGGAAAGGGCAGCGTGAGCCCCCTGTGCCCATCCCCGTGGCGGCGGGGCAGGGGCCCCTGCTCACCAGCCTCCCGATGCTGTCGGCGATCGCCTTGTGCCAGGCAGCGATGATCCCATCCGAGTCGTGCTGGATGAGGAACTCGGAGCCCTCCCGCGTCCTCAGCTGCGGGAGCAGTGGGCAGAGGTCAGGGCGGGTTGTGGCTGAGAACAGCGCCCAGCTCATTGCTCCGATGAGCACAATTAGCGCTGTTTGCTGGCGAGGAGGAAACCTGCTCCCTGTGCAAGGCCCGAGTGGAAAAACCCCTCTGGGAGCAAGAATGTGCCCTGGTGCTCTTCAGGCTGAGCTGGGCTGGTTCAGGGGTTGTTGGCAGGGGGCTGGAGCTGGATGAGCATTCAGGTCCCTGCCAACCCACACCAGGCTGGGGTTCTGTGACACCTCCATGCCCCCAGGGAAGGGTCAGTGGCTGACAGCACAGCACAGCCTTGACTGCCAGCCTGGGGACGCGTCCCAGTGTCCCACCGCCACCAACCCCAGCACATCCGCACCACTGCTGGCATCGCCCCTGCCCCACACGCAGGCCCCGCGGTGTGACCGATGTGCCCAGGGTCCCCACCTCACCTCCAGGACGTGCTTCTTGCTGGACTTGTCCCTGCCGGCCCAGGCCAGGGTGGCCCCGCGCAGCTCCAGGGTGTGCTCGGGGGTGGTCAGGGTGCTGGGGTGCCGCTGCTGGAGCAAGGGGATGAGGGTGGCACCGGCGGCACCCACCTACAGGGGACGGGGACGCCGGGGACCTGGGGGCTTCCCCCCATCCAGAGAGGCCGGTGCGGTGACCGTGCCCTCCCGTGGCGCCGCGGTCTCTCTGCAGGAGCAGGGCAATCGCTGCCGTGATGGGGGTCCTGGCCAGCAGCCTGGGGGCAGCCAGGTCCTAGAGCCGCTGTCAGCTCATGGGACATCCCCAGCGCTGCCCGGGGACCCCAGGGGTCCCCAGCTTTAGGGTGGCAGCACTGGCAGCGTTATGGTGACAGGAACCGGGGGGGGGCAGTCCCTTGGGGTGTTCATGGGGAGAAGCACCAGACCCGCTTGGCTCGCTCCGTGCCCTGGGCTCGCGGTGCTTTGGCCGCCTCCATCCAGGCTCTCTCCAGCCCCTGTTTCCACCCCAGACAGAGCCCAGCACCCACATCCCAGCACCGGGTCCCTCCCCTGCCGCCGTCACCGGGGGTGTCGCAAGACCCACGGCGGCTTCTGCATCCGGTGGCACCAGGTGCTGGCTCTGGGAGGGGGGGGCCGGGGCCCGCTTCCCCTTGCTCCTTGTGGGGCTCCTTGGGGTGCCCCGGCACCGGCTCCAGCTCCCGCATGGGGGGATGTGTGTGCGTGAGGAGACATGAGTGGTCCTGGCTCCGTCCCGTGGGTGCTGGCCCCCTCCCATGGGTGCTGGCCCCACCAAGGCCACTGGGCTCTTACCAAGGCGCCAGCAGCCGAGTGCTTGGAGTCCTTGAAGAAGGTGAGGATCCCGCCCTCCAGCACGGTCCAGGAGGAGCTCCAGTTCTTCCTGGGGAGCAGGGGGGGTCACACAGGGGGACAGCAGGGCCCGTGTCCCCTCTGCGCCCAGGGCTCCCTCATCCCCGCCGGCACCACGGGAGCCGGGATGCTCTTACCGGATCCGCTTCCCCTTGTCCACCGTCCTGGTCCTGTTGAGCACCCCGGCTTTTTCGAGGCTCTTCAACTGGAAGGCAAAGGGGGTGGAGGGGGGGTCAGGTTTGACCCTGCCCTGCGGGGTGCGGAAGGGCCGGGGTCCCTCCCCTGGTGCTCACCCACCTTCTCCTCCCTGGTCCCCGGCGCCGGCGGCACGGTGAGGACCCCGCTGTCCAGGCTGGAGCTGCTGCTGGCCCGGGCCGGGCGGCCCCATGGCCCCTGGAAGGGGAGGGTGATGCTCAGGTGAGATGGGTGCTGGGCCCTGCACCCCCTGCACCACTGAGGGTGCTCAACCCTGCAGACACCCCTGTCTCCAGCCCTGTCCCCATCGCCATCCTCATCCCCATTCGTATTCCGATCCCTGCTCATATACCCACCCCCATCCCATCCCCATTCCCATCCTTCCCTGTCCCCATCCCGTACCGTGTCGGAGGTGAGGTGCTCTGGGCAGAATACGCTCCCCTCGGGGTGGCTGTGCCCAAACCAGCTTGGGGCAGAGCCCAGCTCCTCGGGGCTCCTTGGGGACACGCAGAGAGCTGCCTCCTGCTCATAGGAGCCCACTGGCGAGCAGTACTTGGGATAACTCTCCAGCTCGTCTGGAGACAGGTTGGGATAATCCGTTTCTGGAGTGGGTGGCTGGAGAGAAGAGCCAGGTCAAGATCTTGTGTCCTACCAAGAGCATCCTCATCCCCAAGCCACAACCAGCCCAGGCGTGGGCCCCAACTCCATCATCTCCATCTCCAATCCTGTCCCTGTCTCCATCCCAGTCTCCATCTCTGTATCTCCACCTCCATCCCCATCCCCTCACCCTGCGCTGCCGGGTGCTCACCCTCTGCTCCATGGCTCCGTACCGCGTCCCCCCGGGGTGCATGTCCTGTGCTCCTCCGGTGTCGGGGGGGTCCCACGACGTCTCACCTGTCACCCAATTATAGAAAAAAGCCTGTCCGCTGCCTTCATCCACGAGCTGCTCCCACTCGGAACACCGCGGGCTGCGCGCCAGCGAGCAGGCGGGAGAGGCCTCGGGACTCACTCCATCTCCTGCCTGCCCAAAGGGACAATCCCACGTGGTCTCGCCCGTCACGGGGTTATAGTAAAACAAGTGCCCAGTGTCCGTGTCCGTGTGGGTTTCCCAATCCAAACTGGAGCTGATGGGCTCCTCCGGGACCGAGCCGGCAGCAGCGGCGGCGACTGCTTCCCGCAGCTCCTGGAGGTTGAGGTAGATGGGAGCAGGCGGCTCCTCCGGCTCCGGCTGTGCCTGGGGGGGACACGGGTGTGAGCCATGGGGCAGCGTGAGGGGGTCAGGGCCTGAATCCTGCCCTGCTGCGGCTGCCGGGGCTTCCGTCCTTTCTCTGGGTGTGAGACCGGTTTGGGTTCAAGGGACCTTAAAGCTCCTCCAGCTCCAACCCCTGCCACGCACAGGGACTCCCTCCAGTGGAGCAGCACCCCAGCCTCTGCCCCCCTGCGCTGCCATCAGCACCCTCAGCTCCAGCACCACCCCGCCAGCACCCGCAGCCCCATCAGCCCGACCTGCCGGGAGCAGAGCTGGGTGCTCAGGCCAACAGCCCCATCACAACACCCCAAAACAGGGCCTTGAGCACCCCGGGGTGCCCCCCATGGGGCTGCTCAAAGGGTAGGACAGGTCCCCGGGGGCCGCGGGGGGGTCCCCTCCTGGCACCCTTTGCTCTGCAGCTTTACAGCCCCGGAGCCTCCCTGCAATGGCTGGGGACAAAGTTCCCCAACTGCGGCCCTTCCTGTCAGCAGGGAGGGGGGGGACAACGGTGGAACGTGCCCCCCCGGGACACCCCGGAGCAGAGCGGGACAACGGATCGAGTGTCCCAGGGACACCCCATGACCCCCCATGACCCCCCTGCCACAGCGAGCGGAGCTGGAAACCCGGCACAAGAGGCCTCCGTCCTCTCGGGGACATGGGGGTGACAATGGGGGACCCAGCACTGAGCCCCCCGGCGCTTCCCTCTCCCCCATGTGTGCATTCTGGGGGGGTCACCCAACACCCCCCCCCCAGCACACCCATGGCTGCTCCCTACCTGCCCCATCCGCACCCTGCTTGGGGCCCGCTGCTGGGCCCCCGGCCCCTGATCACCCATCGCGGGGGGCACCGGGGGGGCACCGGGAGGCTCCGCTCGCACCGATGGCGCCTGTGCTGGGCCCAGCGCCCGCTGCGCTTCCTGCTCGGGTTCAGGGGCGGAAGAGGCGCCTCCGAGCGGAGCCTTGGGGCAGGATGGGCCGGGTTTGGGGATGCTGTCACCCTGGTGTCACCCCGGTGTCACCCCGGGGAAGCCAAACCCAACCGAGCCGGGATCGCACTGGGATGATGCTGTGCTGGGGATGCAGCTGGTGCTAAATCCCCCCGTGCTTGGCCCCTCTGGCATCGTGCTGTGGCACCAGAACGGAGCTGAGCCAGGGGTGCTGCATCCCCCAGCACCGGGATTAGGGTGTCCCAGCAGCCACATGGATATGGTGGCACACGGACACAGTGGCACACGGACACAGTGGCACATGGATATGGCAGCACACAGATATGGTGGCACACGGACATGGTGGCACACGGATATGGTGGCACGCAGACACGGTGGCACATGGATATTGCGGCACACGGACATGGTGGCACACGGACACAGTGGTCAGGCCAAGGCAGCCCTATCACTGCCAGCATCGGCTGGTTTTGGTGCTGGGATTGGTGGTGGCACCGGGGTTGGGGACCGCCTGGGTGGGTGTTCAGGGGCTTTGGTTGTGCACCGGGGATTAACCCAGCACAATCGGGGCTGCGGGGTGGGAAATGGGGGTCAAACATGTACCCCGGTCACCAACACCCCCTTCCCCCAGTGAAACAACCCCTGGGCAGCGCAACCCCCACAGTGGGCTTGGGGGGCTGTGGGTACCCCAGGAGAGGGGAATGGGAGGGACACAGGGACATGGGACCCCCCCTCACTGTCACCATCTGAACCCATGTCTGTGGCAGGGGGGGACCCCCCACCCATGGATGCCCCCCCCAAAAGGGTGCAGGGGGGTGCTGAGGAGGACCCCTCGCTACTTACTGGCATGGGGAGAGCGCTGGTTTTGGGGTGACGCGGGCCCCCTTATCTGGGGTGCAGCCAGCACCCACCCCCGGCCATGGGTGCTGCGCCCATGGGTGAGACACGGGCCCTGGGGAGGAGCCACAGCGCTTCCCTGTTAACCCCTTTCTGCCTCCTCTCACTGGGAATGCTGCCGGGATGGGGGGGACACCCGAAAGAGCTCCCCCGGACCAGGGGCACGGAGAGCCCGGGGGGCCCATGGGGGTGAGGCACAGAAGGTGCTTGGGGGGTGCTCGATGTGGGGGTCACTCCCCCCCCCCCCCCCGTGGTAAATGCTGGCGGCTGTGGGGGTTCGGCTCCCGGGGTCAGCTCAATGGGGGGGGCACGGGGGTCCCGGTGGCGGCAGCGGTGCTGGGCAGCCCCCGGGTGCCCGCCCAGTGCTGGGCTCGCAGGGCTGTGCTGGGGGGCACTCGGCAGGCAGAGGACCCAGCAGCCCCCCCCCAAACCCCTCCCTGCGCCGCTGCAGGGGACAGCGCAAGGGGACGGGGCCGTACCTGAGCTGCGCGGCCGGGACCCGGCCTCCTCCCGGCCACGTCCCGGTCCCTGCCGGGGGCACAGAGGGTCTCGGAGCGGCTCTTGCTGAGTGGACGAGTGTGTCCGGGGGGGTCCCTGTGCGAGCCCGGGGTGGGGGCACCGCGCGGAGCCGGGGTCACCCGGGCCAGGTCATCCAGGGAGTGCGAGGGGCGAACGGGATCCGCGGGGTCGGGTCTGAGACTTGGGGGAGCCCGAAAAGAGCTGAGAACCGGCGGCGAATCCCTCCTGGGCACTGAGTCCCTCCCGGGCACGGAGCAGCCCCTCTCCGGCTCTTCCGTTTCGGTGGCACCGATGAACCGATATTCGAATGCTGGTGCTTGCTGCGGGATGAGCGTGGTCGGATCCATCCCCCTGTATCCCTGTGGGGATGGGTTGAGCGGGGCTGGGGTGGCGATGGGGGGCAGCTCCTTCACGTATTGGGCAGGGATGTAGAAGGGTCGAGCATCCCCGCTCCTCTTGACGTGCCACCAGTGGTGGTTGGTTCTCTTCAGCAGGATGTAGCGCTCGTTTGGCTTGATGGAGACCAAGGTCCCGTCCTTGGCTCGGTACTCGAAGCCGTATTCCACCAGCACCAGCGCCTCCTCTGCGGGCACCGCCGCCTCCATGGCTGCTCCGGCACCTCCGCCTGCGGGATGTGGGGCAGGGAAGGGGTGAGGGCAGCTCCCAGCCCCTTTGGGGCGTGCGGGAATCACGTTGGGGGCTCCTTGCTCAGCCCCAGCCCCACGCAGCCATTCCACAAACCACCCAAACCTGCCCCAAACCGCCCCGGGGGTCGCTGCCGGACCCTCACCCCCATTCTCCAGCCCGTAAAGCCCCTGAACCCCAAGTCCCACAGCCCCAAGGCCACCGGGCCCCCAAACCCCACCTCCAGCGGTGCTGGGGTGCGCGGCAGCAGGTCCCGCTCGTGCCTGCACTGGGCTGGTCCCGGCTCGCCCCGGTTTCCTGCCGCGCCGACGGACGGGGCCGGGCTCGGGGCCGGTGCTGGGTGCCCGGGCTCATGAGCAGAGGGGTCCCGGCCGGTTCCTCCCCACGGGGTGGGAGGGAAGGACGGTGCTGGAGGAAACGGCTCCTCGGGAGGTTCCTGCCGCAGGAAGGGCCCTGCCCCGCGGCTCAGCCGGGACCTCGCCGCCGCCGCCGGATCCGGCACGGCCTCGCCGGGCAGGGGGATGGGACCCACGTTATGGGGGTCCCGGGGGAGCTGCCCTGGCCTGGGCTTTTCCCCCAGCTCCCCGGGAGTCCCAGTGGGGTCCCCGTGTTGGTGGGGGAGCCCCGAACCCTCCTGGGAGCCGGGTGGTGGCGGAAAGAACTGGAGATGCCAAGAACGGTGCGGAGAAGATGGGAAAATGGGGCAGGGAAACGGGGCAGGGAAACGGGGAATGGGGAAGTGGAACCGAGGCCAGGCCAGGAGCATGCGGATGTGCAGTGCCGCCATCCCCATCCCCATCCCCGCACCTCCGGGCTGGTGCCGCTTTGGCCCCGCTGCGGGACACGAACGCCAGAGATGCTTCACCCCTCCTTAAATAAACTTTAATTCTTTCTGGGGAAGGCTGAGAGGAAACCGAAACCTCCCCGAGGCTGAGGAGCTGCAGCCCTCGGCTCATCCCCCCTGCCCGAGGCCACGGGGATGGGGGAGATGGTGCAGGTCCCTGAAGGCACAAGTGTCACTTCACCCCCTCCCCGTGCGGCTGCCGTCACCCCCCGGCCCGGGCCGGCTCCCGCAGCCCCCCCGTACAAAAATACAGATTCTTCAGCACGGAACACCCTAAAAAACTAGAGATTCATCACTGCCCGTTATCCACCCCCGCTGGAATCCTCTGGGAAGCCGCGGGGTCTCCACTGAAGGGTGACTCGGAGCCCTCCCGAGCAGCACCGGGTTCCTGTGAGGGTGCACATGGACCTTTCCAGCCCCACTGCTCAGCGCTGGGGGGCAGGAGCAACCACACCACACGGTTCCCCATCCCCTGGCGCAGGACCCGCTCCCAGGTCTCCTCCCTGCAGCTCCTGTGGCCCCTTCCCAGCTGGATGAGACCCAGGGGCTGGATGAGATCGCGGCCAGCCCCTGGATGCTAAAGGCTCGGCTCCGCGCTGGGCTCTGCCTCCAGCTCCCGCTGGTACCTCCGCCGGCGCTCGCAGCGCGGGCACGACCTGGCGCTGGCCTGGCATTCCCGGTGGAAGACGGTTTTGCATTCGCTGCACCTGGGAGAAACCAGAGAGAAAAACCCCAGCTGTTGGTAACTGCAGAGGAAAGACCCGAACTGTCCCCATCAAACCAGGCCTGGGACACTGCATAGGCTTATAGAACTGTGGAACGGGTTGAGCTGAAGGGACCTGAAAGCTTCTCCAGCTCCAACCCCTGCCATGAGCAGGGACCCCTTCCACTGGAGCAGCTTGCTCCAAGCCCCTGTGTCCAACCTGGCCTTGAACACTGCCAGGGATGGGGCAGCCACAGCTTCTCTGGGCACCCTGGGCCAGCGCCTCAGCACCCTCACAGGGAAGAGCTTCTGCCTAAGAGCTCATCTCAGTCTCCCCTCTGGCAGGTTAAAGCCATTCCCCTTGGCCTGTCCCCACAGGCCCTTGCCCAAAGCCCCTCTCCAGGTTTGCAGCAGCCTCTTCAGGCACTGGAGCTGCTCTCAGGTCTCAGGGGGGGTCTCTCCAGAGAGGAGCAGAGGGGAGAATCCCTCCCTCAACTGCTGCTCATCCTCTGCGGCTGCAGCTCAAATCCCGCTCAGCACCTTCTCACTTCCCCCCCTGTGTTCACCAAGCACTCACGGAGCAGAGCGCTGGCAGGAGCCGGCTCCAGCTCACGATGAACTTGGCTGGCAGGAGCAGCAATCCTCGAGCTAAAGATCCTCCTCCTGCAAGCTGAGAGCAAAAGCTCAGCCCGGAAGCAGCACCGTGGGGAGCCGCCAGCGCTGCGGGTGCTGCACATCAAAGCGGGAGATGCTGAGCGAGGTTTGCACTTTGCCTTGGGAGCAGGCACAGCACAAGAGCGACGGCGCTCGGCTGAGACCCCAAACCCCGGAGAGAGCAGGGCTGGGACACGGCGCTGTGGGGCTCCTGTGCTCACCGGGGCCGGAGGGCAGCCAGGAGACCCCAACACATGGAGCAGGGACACCTTCCATGCCCGTGTTGCCCGAGGTGCAACCAGAATACTGCTGGGTTCCTTGCTTTCCCGAAGGATGAGTGGAGAGGGGAGTGTGTCCCAGTGGCAGGGGGGTGGAACTGGATCAGCTTCAAGGTCCCTTCAACCCAAACCTGTGATCCTATGAGGGTGCTGCCTGGCACCACGCGTTTTCCCAGTGGAATCTCTTTTCCCGTGGCTCCCGGATTAGCAGCAGTGTGGAGGGGAGGTGCAAAGCCATGGGGGGGATTCACCCTGCGTGTTGCTGAGCGAGCAGCATCTCCTGCCTCCTCCTGCCAGCGCAGGGGCTGCAGGAAGCGGCGGCTGCTGCTGGGAGCAGAGGGTTTATTGTCAGGAGGCGTTTGAGGCGCATCCTGCAGCGGGTGACAGCGTGACCCCGCAGCGGGCTGTGCCCCGGGCGGGCAGGGGGGCAGGAAGCTGGGTTGAGCTCGGTGAGGATGTTGGTTGAGCTGCTTTCCTGCCGCACAACCTCCTCCTCCAGAAGCAGAGATCAACAAGGTGCAGAGCCCAGCAGGACAGGGGCCGGCTGCTCCTGACAGAGCCCCTGTGCTGCTTCCCTAAGGGAAAACCGTTCCCACGGGGATGTTGTCCTTGGGAACAAGCACGATTCGATCCTGCCCAGCCACCCTGGGAATATTTGCAACCACGTAATGCACGGGGTGCCCGCAGATCCTGGTCTTGTTGGTATCTTCTGCAGGTTCTGGATGTTATTGCCAGGCAAAGCAAGACCACGCAGAAAGCACCAGCCTGTGAAACTTCTCTGTCACTGAGTGTGGATCTCTCTCCACTTACAATGGATCAAGCTCCTGGCCTGGAAGGGTTTGGTATTATTTCTTTAGGAAAACCCTGACAGTGGGATAACCCCCCCCCCCAGTCTGATCCTAACGTCTGCCCAGCGGCTGAACCCCACTGCAGGCAGGGGGGGGTTTAACCTGCCAGAGGGGAGACTGAGATGAGCTCTTAGGCAGAAGCTCTTCCCTGTGAGGGTGCTGAGGTGCTGGCACAGGGTGCTCAGAGAAGCTGTGGCTGCCCCATCCCTGGCAGTGTTCAAGGCCAGGTTGGACACAGGGGCTTGGAGCAAGCTGCTCCAGTGGAAGGGGTCCCTGCCCGCGGCAGGGGTTGGAACTGGATGAGCTTTAAAGTTCCTTCAAGCCTGCCTTTGCAGGCTGACAGCAAGGTGCTGGGTGGCTCTGCCATGTTCAATCTGCAAAACCACCTCACTTGGTGACATCTTGGCTCTGTGAGGATGGTCTTCTCCTGCCCCAAAGAGCCCTGTTTGGGTTCAGATCATCTTGGGGCTGATGGGTACCACGAGGATGCACAACCAGCTCAGAGCTATTTCTAGGCCACCCTGAGACTGTGTGTCCCTAAAAGGGCTCCAGCGATGGTCCAGGCTCCTGGGAAGAGGCAGGGCACAAGCTCGGGGGTGGCCTTGCAGCAGGGGTGGTGATAGAGATGTCACTGACCTGGTGGTAGTGTCAAACTCAAAGGGGAAGATGATGTCGCTGCTGTTGCAGAGCTGGCAGATGAAGCCGCGCTGGGTGCACAGGTCGCAGTTGTAGACGTGGTGAGAAGCGAACTGCAGCAGAGACTGCAGGAAGGTCTCAAAGACACCATCAGCTATCTGTGGAGCAGAGACAGCTCAGGCACTCGTGCAGTGCCTCCTGGTGGGTTTACACCACACAAACCCCACGTCACATCCATCCTTTGCGCTGCCACGTGAAGACAAGCTCCAGAAACAACCCATACCCCATGTGCCTGGGTTGCAGTGGAGAATCAGCGCAAACCCCAACTCCCCATCACCTCCAGCATTATTTGCAGCAGCCACAGGTTTGTTTGGAGCGGTGCTAGCAGCAATGTTGGCTTAAACAGAGGTGAAACAATTCATCCTGTGTCATCTCTGTAGCTCTCGGAGCTGAAGAAGCACCATGCTCAATGCAGCATCTCCATGAATAAAACCTGGGATGTTTTCACCAGCAAACCCCCTGTGACCACGCAGAGCTCTCACCTGCCTTAGGTCAGCGACGCTGTATTTGTGGGGATACTCCAAGAGGTAGTGCCTGTGATCAAGCCTGCAAAAGAAGAGAGGAAGGAGGTAGATGGTTTCCACCACATCTCCAATACGCTTTGGAACAAGGAGAAGCCTGGATGATGCAGACTCTTGAAGAACATCACCACAGATGTTCACATCGTGCCCCACATCCCAAATCCTGCTGCCGGGAATCGTGTGAGAGCATTTCAAAGGGGGGGGGAAAGAAAAGAGAATCAGTATCTCATCTGTTTTCCCAGGTGTTTCCTGTCCAACCAGAAGCAGCTCACTCAGGAAGGTGTTTCCTGAGTCACATCTCAATGTGTCAACAGATGGAGAACTCCTTAGAGCAGACGACACGGAGTTAAAATCCAGCCCATGCCTTGGCTCTCTGCCCACAGTGAGGGATGAGGGGGACCATCGGGGTGCAAAGAGGGGGACACAGGAGGAATATCACCCAGAAAGGGCCCTCACCGCTTGCTCAGCTCCTTCAGGGCCCCGCTGCGGCACATGATGAGATAATCCCCCAGCAGCTTCAGCTGCTCCCTGCTTCGGAGGATCCGTCCCATCCTCTCCACGTGGTCGTAGAGGCTCTCGTTGACCAACTTCAGGTCGATCAGCGGCTGGTTACGGATCTGGCTGAGGAACTTGAACGCCTGCTGGCAAACCTGGGGCAGAGAGAGGCAAGAGGTGGGCACGCACCCAGGAGCAGCCCAGGAGGCTCGGGGGAAGGTCCAAGGTGGACATCTCCACCTCTGCTGCTGGTGGAAACATTCGGATGGACCTTCAGGAAGCGCAGGCAGACGCAGGAGCGTTCCCCTGCTCCGTGCACTGACTGAGCCCAGACTCACCCCTCGCTTTGCCAGGTCCCAGTTGTGGATGAGGCGTGAAGGAATCACTGTCTCCTCGTCCCGGTGGCAACTGTCGCAATAGTAGAGACCGGAGAAGGCGCAGAGCTTGGGCTTGGCGAAGGAGAAGCCGATCTGCCTGGAGCAGCCTGCAGGGAGCAGGGAATGAGAGGGGACCTGTGCTGCCCTAGGAGCCTGTTCCCATCGCTGCCAGGCTGGGGGGAAAAGCTTATGGGAGGGTGGAATTGAACAAGAAAGCTTTTGGAAGGGTTGGAGATCTGCTAAAGCACTTCAGTGAGAAGGCCCCAGGCCCTTCCCTGTGGATTTAAGACCACAGTGATGCAACGAGACCCACTTCACTTTTTCTCCATTAAAACGGAGTCTGGACTATCCCTAAATCCACTTTTATCCTTTAAGTGGTTCAATTGTTTGATTTTTTTTTTTAAGGAAAAGAGAATATCCCAGTGTTTTCCCTTTAAGGAAAAGGAAATATCCCAGTGCTTTAGGGAAGAACCGATGCCCCACCTGCCTGCCCCATCCCCTTCACCAGTAGCTTTGCCCTGTTTTGCCTTCACTCAGCCCTTTTCTTTCCTGCTGTCACACCACCGGGTACCAAACCCAGGTCTGCCAGGGATGAGGTCAGGATGGATTAATCAACAACCAACCACTTTTATTACTGCAGTGGGTAAGCCAGGAGGAATCCAGCTCGGCTTTGCCACCCCATCATTTGCACACTGGGGTGGCTGGAGTGCTTCCTCCCCAAGATCATAATCACGGGCTTGATCTTTGAAGGCTTTTAATGCTTCTTAAGCCCTGCCATGGAAGGAAACCTGCCCCAGGCTGGGAGGGGAAAGCCGGGCAGGCAGAGACCTCCAAGAAAACCCACACGTAAAAGCTGGGAATTCGTCTTTCCAGCTTGCTGCTTCCATCTGTTGGTAGGTAGAAGATGCAGGACAGAGCCTGGAGGGCAGGGTAAAACTAAATACAGTGGAAAATACATATATATCTGAGAAGAAGAGAGATTAAAAGGAAACAAACACCTGCTGGAGGGTACAAGAAATACAATTGATGCAGGAGAGAGACCTGAGCTTAATTAACTTCCCAAGGTAAAGAGCAAACGGTACCTCCCAGAGAGGTCAGTGAGTGGTGTCCCATGAGCCCAGCATCGCCCGGGTGCTGGGAGGGGTTAGTGGGAGGTGAAAGGAATGTTTTGCCAAACCAGCTCGTCACACCCATCGCAATGCTCACTCCTGTGCTGCCTTACTGGAAAAACAGCATTTGTTCTTGAGTGCACTTTCCCTGCAGGTTGGAGAGTCCTGGGCCTCCCGGTCCACCTAAGGCTGCTTTCAAACCAAGACCTCCCCTGGCTATACCATAAGCATCTTAGAGCCCCATTGGACCTGTGTTGGGGTTGCAGCTTGGGGGGACTCACCCTGAGGACCCAAACCCCCAGAAGTGCCACTGAGTGGGGACGTGGTGCTCCGGTGCCTCATGGGGTTTGGATGGAGGAGCCAGCAGCTGGCCTGCAAGGGGCTGGCATGGCCCAGGACACCCTAACTCGACGTCACCTTGTTAAACTGAATGAACTCAGCATTATCCCTGAGAAGATGGGGCTGCCCATGGCAAGGCCAGGCTGGACGGGGCTTGGAGCAAGCTGCTCTAGTGGAAGGTGTCCCTGCCCATGGCAGGGGGTTGGAATTGGATGAGCTTCAAGGTCTTTTCCAAGCCAAACCGTTCTATGATTCTATGAAGATGGAGCTGGGTTTCTGGACGACCCAACATATACCTGCACAGATGAAGCTCTGAGAGTCCAGGCCCTTCTCCATGGGGATGGCCACCAGGTATTGCAACAAGAAGCCGTTTTCCTTCACGATGTTCTTCAGGACAACCTGGGAGTGCCCGTCCAAGCTGCCCCCCAGCGTCAGAGCCTCCTCTGCACTCTCCAGGTAGGACATGAGCACCGCTCGGACCAGCTCCCTCCAGGAGGCTGCTTCTTCTGCGTTCTCAGCCTGCAGCTTCAGGACAGCTTTGGAGGTGATCACCTTGAAGAAGGCGGGTCCCCCGAGGCTTGTGTCTGGCAGGATGTCCTGGATGGTCTCTATGCCATAACTGTTGCTTAAAATTTTGTCATTGTTCCTGATTTTAAAGCACTTTAAAGTTTCTAGGGACAGGGAAAAAATAAAAGGGACCCAGGTTTTGTCCACGTCCACGTACAGAACAGCCTCTTTTATTGCATCCAGCTCCGGTTCATGAGCTGGAGTCCAGTCAAAGCTGTTCCCAGGCACGTCACCGTACTGGAGCAGAGCAGTGGAGTCGCTCTGGATGGGTTGGCCTTCACCAGCCTCTTCTAGGTACTCCAGTGTCTCCCACTGCTCCTCCTCCAGCTGAGGCCGGCACTTGTGCAGCGCCTCGCGGATCCTGTCCAACCAGTCCTCAGCCTCGTCTCGAGAAGGAGCTCGGAGGCAGAGCTTCTTCCCTAGGAACACCAGCTCGAACCGCCCGTCCGAGTGCGTCAGCGCCAGCGCCTCGCACCGCAGCAGGGAGTAGCTCTCGACACAGATACGGTCCTCGTGGTCCAGCAGGAGCCGAAGCTCCAGCGGCGACAGCTCGCAGGAGAACTCCTTCCATATCCCCATGGCTCCTCTCCGCTCCAGGGTGCCCAGCTTCAGGAGCCCTCGGAAGGGGTTGGAAAGCCCTGGGGCAAAAGCAGATGTCTCGGGTTAGCCAGTAAAGGGGAAGCCAGTGGAGAGGGAAAAGCCAATGGGCTGCTCGCAGTGAGCAACCAGAGGCATCACAGCTTTGAGAGCCGGTCCTGGTGGGTGACGGGATGGGACAGGAGTTTACAGGACCTTGGTCTCCATCATCTGTCCACATATATTTGGGTACTGAGGCTTAGAACAAGTGGGATGGCATAAAGGAATGCCTTGGCAGTGCTGGGGTAAGGGTTGGACTTGACGAGCTTAAAGGGCTTTTCCAACCTGGTTGATTCTATGGTTCTACGACCCTACTGCTGCTATCAGCGCAGCAGCAAACAGCTGCCTCCCAGGCAGCCCGTCACCCCCCAGCCCCTCAGCACTGCCCCTTGCAGAGGCTCCCTGTAAGTCCACGAGGGGAGGGCAGCCCGTACCCATCTGCCTGCGGTGCACCACGCTGAAGCCCTTTTGCTCCCGTTCAGGTGACGCTTTGGGCTTCCCGCTCTCCCAGGACGGCACTGACAGCCTTTCCAAGTCAAGGGCACTGATGAGTCCTGGGGCAGGACCCTCCCCAGCCCCTTCTGGGCCGAAGCCGTTGGTGTTGGCTGTGGTTTCGTTGCTGTCTCCAGGGGAAGGTCGGTAGAAATCATCCTCCGAGATCCAGCTCTTCCTTTTCTAGTTAAAAACAAACCCCCGAATTAATGATCAAACTTATGGACCATAGCATCATAGAATAGTTAGGGTTGGGAAGGACCTTAAGATCATCCAGTTCCAACCCCCCTGCCATGGGCAGGGGCACCCCACACTAAACCATGGCACCCAAGGCCTCATCCAACCTGGCCTTGAACACCGCCAAGGATGGAGCATTCACAACCTCCCTGGGCAACCCATTCCAGTGCCTCACCACCCTCTCAGTAAAGAATTTCTTCCTTAGATCCAATCTGAACTTCCCCTGTTTCAGTCTGAACCCGTTACCCCTTGTCCTGTCACTACAGTCCCCGATGAAGAGTCCATCCCCAGCATCCTTGTAGGCCCCTTCAGACACTGGAAGCTGCTCTGAGGTCTCCACGCAGCTTCTCTTCCCCAGGCTGAACAGCCCCAACTTTCTCAGCCTGTCTCCATACGGGAGGTGCTCCAGTCCCTGCTCATCCTCGTGGCCTCCTCTGGACTTGTTCCAACAGCTCCATGTCCTTTTGATGTTGAGGACACCAGAACTGCACACAATGCTCCAAGTGAGGTCTCACAAGAGCAGAGTAGAGGGGCAGGATCACCTCCTTCGCCCTGCTGGTCACGCTCCTCTTGATGCAGCCCAGGATACGGTTGCTTTCTGGTCTGCGAGCACACACTGCAGCCGGCTCATGTTCATTTTCTCATCGACCAACACCCCCAAGTCCTTCTCTGCAGGGCTGCTCTGAATCTCTTCTCTTCACCATCCTGTGCCCCTCCAACATCCACCCCACAGTGACCCCTCCTTGGGACTGTGCTGGCAGCTGGCAAATACTGGGCTCACATACTGGTGGGATGAACGAAGTGAGGGTGGGAACTTGATGACCTTGAAGGTTCCTTCTGACCCAAACCATTCCATGGTTCTGGGATAAGGTCCCTGAACAAGCACCAGGAGCAAAAGGAGCATAAAAAGGAGCAGCTTCCTTAGACCCAGGGCATCCCTTCCAGGGCTGCATCCCACCAGGAACATCCTCTCAATTACCCTGCCTGGCTCTCCAAGAGCCCTGTACTCTGAATGACAAACTAAATGAGAGCAGAGGAGCTGCCACCTCCCTGCAGCGAGGAGCACGGCTGGCTCGTGCTGCAGCTCCCGGAGCAGGAATGCAGGTTGCCCCGTGAGTCATGCGGAAGCAGGGGGGAATTTCCTGTTGACACTGTATGTTATACATCGATTAGGTCAAACTGGCCCAGTGCCACAAGGAAGCAGCGGAAATGGGATAACTGGGAGGCAGCTGAAAGGAGCAGAGACCAAAAAGAGAAACTGTTTTGTGGGCAGGGGGAGGTCTGAAGTATATCCTAACCTTGCCAGGATGGAAATGATGGGAACCAGGATGGAAAAGTCAGTAACAAATGAGACAGAGGACAGAGCTGTTCAAAGAGTTTCCTAAAAGCAAAAGCAAGTGCATCAACTCCTCAGCAGCAGCAAGGGAAATCCACTGCTGTTCCTGCTGGCCTAAGCACCAGGGAATGCCTTCTTGCTCTGGGAAGAGTCTGGAGAGACCAGCGCTTCCTCAGGACCTGTCACAAGTTTTCTTTCCCTTTTCCATTATCTCCCTTCTATTTTTCCATTATATATATGCCCTCGTGAGACCCCACCTGCAGCACTGTGTGCAGCTGAGGTGTCCCCAACATAAGAAGGACATGGAGCTGTTGGAGAAAGTCCAGAAGAGGCCACGAGGATGATCAGGGAGATGGATGAGCTTTAAGGTCTCTTCCAACCCAAACCAGCCTGGGATTCTGTGACTCTATCTACTGCTCAGGAAGCATAAGCCCAAGGAGATGGATAGCAAGTGAGCTGCAGCACCTACCGGACAACCCAGCAGAGGGGAAAGGAGGTATTCGGCTGTTGGGCTGCACGCAGCCTGGTTCACTTCACTGCTGCTCTCCGTGCTGCTCCTGCCTGCCTCTCCTCTGCCGGGCCTCGCACGCCGCGCGGCCGGAACAGCGGCTGCCTGCGCTCCGTCTCCATCCCCATCACTGGTCCCAGCAGAGCCGGGGCTGCCTGCGCCGGGGGGTGGCTGCTGGTGAGTTCCATGGGGCACTGCCAGAGGGGGGGGTGACGTGGCCGTGGGGCAGGCGGGTGGCTGTGGGGAGCAGCCCAGCACGCTGGGGAGCAGCCGTCCCTCCGGGGCTCCCTGGCTCGGCTTGGCTTTGCCGAACTCGGACAGCACCCTGGGAACACGGAAAAGTGATGAGGGTGAACACAGCCACAGCAACCAGAACCTACACATCACAGAGCGACTGCAAATCATAACCCCCAACAAAGGGCTCAGCATCACAGCTCCTCTCCTGTGCTCTGGCAGCACCATGTGGCTGCAAAAACACCCCCCTGGCAACGACAGTGCCAACAGGAGATGTGTGATTTGTGCTGCACAGAGCAGGGCGCCTGCCTGCAAGGATGCATTTCCTAACTACACGTTCCTGGGGTTTAATTTGCTGCTGATGGACATCTCCTAATGGAGGGAGAGCGCTGAGTGCTCCCCACACCCCCAGCTACACACACAGCTCCTGGACACGGACCCAGCCATGGGTCTGTGCCAGTTTCCCTAACTGTTAACAAGCAATTCCGAGTGGAGCCCGGCCAGAGATGCTGTTCCCATGCCCCTGCTTCACCACCAGCCTGGGAGAATCAAAGCAGCCCCAAATGATGTCTTTCCATCACGAGTTCAATCCAGTCAAGGCAGGTTCTTTCAGGATGATCCTAAGATGTAAAATCCTACAGGTAATGATGCTGTTCTTGATGAGGAAGAAGAGACTTAAAATCCCCTTGAAGACCCTTATTGGGAAGAGGGTGCCTTTGCCAACCAGCACCAGGCTCCTTCAGAGCCAGGTTTTAAAGGTGGCAGGGAAAATATTTCCTGATTACTCAGAGTTTATATAACCCCTGGAATTCTTTGTGCCGGGTGCTTGGCACAAATAGATCATGACGATGACAAACTAACAGCCTCCCTCCTCTAAATCATCCACTGAAGCTGCAAATTACAGCCCTTTCCTGTCACCAAACTCATTTCTTCCTCCCTGCAGAAAGCCCCAGAGCATCCCCCAGTGTACGCCAGGGAGATGGGACATTCCTGAGACCGGGGAGCAGCATTCCTCTGATGTTTCTGCCTTGGTAAAGAGGAAAGACACACACTTCAGTGGCCAGGAGCTCACCTGCCGGGGCAGCAGGTTCCAGCAGCACGTGCTGAGTGGTTCTCTTTACCTTTCAGGCTTTTCCCAGGAGGAACCATTATAGAATCCCAGCCTGGTCTGAGTTGGAAGGGACCTTAAAGCTCCTCCAGCTCCAAGCCCTGCCACGGGCAGGGACCCCTTCCACTGGAGCAGCTTGCTCCAAGCCCCTGTGTCCAACCTGGCCTTGAACACTGCCAGGGATGGGGCAGCCACAGCTTCTCTGGGCACCCTGGGCCAGCGCCTCAGCACCCTCACAGGGAAGAGCTTCTGCCTAAGAGCTCAGCTCAGCCTCCCGTTTCAGTTTGAACCCATCACCCCTTGTCCTGTCACTACAGTCCCTGATGAAGAGCCCCTCTCCAGCATCCCTGTAGCCCCCTTCAGACACTGGAAGCTGCTCTGAGGTCTCCACACAGCTTCTCTTCTCTAGGCTGAACAGCCCCAGTGTTCTCAGCCTGGCCCCACACGGGAGATGCTCCAGGCCCCTAAAATACGGGTTCTTAAATAAAACCAGGGGAGAAACCCTTCCTGCCTAAGAGCCCAGGAGAGGGTTAAGAATCCCTCTGAAGAGGAGATGCGGGGGAACACTCACTCCTGCAGCGACCGGTCCAGGTCCTCAGCAGTGGCCGTGCCCAGGTCGGAGTCACAGGACAGAGGCTCCTCGCCCCGCTCGGGGCTGCGGGCGCAGTGGGCTGGGAGGATGCTGTCGGAGCCCAGGCTGGAGGAGAGCTGGGATGAGCTGGTGGTGTTGAGGCTCAACGAGGACGACGTGAGCTTGATTTTGCTGCTGGCTTTGCTGATGGGGAGGACAGAGGGTTGGATCTCGATCTCATCCGAGCCCGATGAGTGGGAGATGGAACCCAGCGATGCTTTTCTGTGGGGTTCGGATGTTGAGGACGTGAGGGGCTCCAGCAGCTCCGAAACAGGACACAGACCCGACAGGGACAGAGGGGTGATAGTCCACTCGTTCAGAACTGCTGATTTATAGGAGAGCTCGAAGGTTAAGGATGTTAAACCTTGCAAGTAGCAAAGGAGAAACTCACACTCTTCAGCATCTAAGAGCAGAGCAGTGCTTTGGTAGTATTCAGGCAGTGGGGACTTCTCCTGCAGCAGCAGCTTCAAGTAACACTCCATGAGGCCATCGTTGAGAGCCAGCCGCAGCCAGGCTCGGCAGCGCCCCACGTCCGTGTTGATAAAAATGAGTTGTTCCAACTCAGAGATGATATTTCTAGGGAAAAGGGAGAAAAGGAACAGAACAGGATGTGAGCAGCTCTGGTTTCGGTCTATCATGGGGTGCAGGAGGGGCAGATCTCCCATCAGGAACTGCCCATCCTGCTCTGCTATGGGGTGTTTATGAGTTGGAACAAGTCTGTGGAAAATCTCTTTCCTTCATGGAAAACATGGTTCTCCACACAGGAAAAAGAGCTTCTGAATCACAGAACGGTTAGGCTTGAAAGGACCTTAAAATCATCTAGTTCCAAAGCCAAGTATATTGGTAACGACCCCAGGCACCCCTGGGGTACCTCTGGGGGCTTTTCCTCTCTCAGGCTGAAGGCGTCTCCCTGAACCAAGGATGCAGACGGGGAAATTCCCGCTGTCCCTGCACACTGGTGGGGCTTGCTCTGGCTGGATACTCGTGGTGACAAAGCCCCACTTCACATGTGGCAGCCCAAAAAACCCCTAACCAGGTCAGGGTGAGCTCACGCATCCTCAACCTCCACAGTTCAGCCACTCTCCCCTACAATCCAACAGCAACACCACACTCCCCAATCCTCCCTGGTCCCAGATGCCTCCAAAGCCAGCACAAAAGTATGGGGATTATTTTTTTAATCTGTCTCTCAAGAAAGAGGAGGAAAAAACCTTCAAAGGGCACAAAAATAGCCACAAAAATATCCCCGCAGCGCGTGGAAGAGTTATTTTCATCCACTCGTCTATAATTTATGAGTCGGTGATGAAGTTGGATGAGGCTTTCAAAACTCTCTGTGTGTGGGCTCGTCTTTACCGTGGGAGGACTCTGCTTAGGGAGTGGCTCGGAAAACCCCCACCAAATGATAGGCACCGAGGTGAGATCTCCTCAAAGGCTGGCTGGGACATGGGGACATGGAGGACAACCATCCCCGGAGAGAGACCAGACCCTGCGCTGTGCATCTCATAACCCACTGCTGCTGTCACCAGGTCCCACTGGGGACACTGAGTTCCCTACACAGCCTGGCACCCCAAAATAAGGCAGAAAAGGGTGCCCAGCCCGGCATCATCGTGATGCCAAGACACCCTGGGAGAGCATCTGACGGGACTGAGCACACGGGATGGGTAGACATGTATCTTTCCATCGAGCCATCCTCCTGTTTGCCATTCCCTGAATGCTGTGGCTTTTGCACCAAGGAGAGGGGACAAACCTGAGAGCACAAACCCTGTTTGGGCAGGGATGGGCACTCACCGGTGGGTGATGCTCTTCAGAAGACCCCAGAAGACTGGCTGGGGAAGCGGTGCCCGACTCCCTGTTTTCTTCCCTTTCCCCCCGCTCTCTGTCTTGATGTGCTTTTCCTTCAGACCGTGCACAAAGACAGCTTCCAGAGCACTGCAGAGGGTGTTGGCATTCCCATCATCACTGGTTACAACAGCATCTGAGGTCACGTACTGCTTCTGCAGCGCCTTGATGGCGTTCACCAGCTGCTTCTTGATCAGCTGCAAAACAGGAGGTACATGCTTGGCTTAAAAAAAGGAAGTATTAGGGAAGGTTTCATATAAAAAGGCCTGCAAAACCACAAGGCTTATCCAAAATGAGGCACCATGTGACTGTTAGGGAGGACCACAACTGAACTGCTCCAGCTGGGGACTCGCCTCGTGGCATCACAGTTCATCTGGCTTTAGTTTGTACTCAAATGAGCCATTGGTGCAACTGTAGCTGGTGGCTTGGAGCCGGTGGGCTTGCTGGGGTTGCCTTTAGAGTGTGGGATGCTTCCCCTGCAGACACCAAATTGCTGAAGAGTCATCGAATCCCAGCCTGGTTTGGGTTGGAAGGGACCTTAAAGCTCCCCCAGCTCCAACCCCTGCCATGGCCAGGGACCCCTTCCACTGGAGCAGCTTGCTCCAAGCCCCTGTGTCCAACCTGGCCTTGAACACTGCCAGGGATGGGGCAGCCACAGCTTCTCTGGGATAGGGAGAAACTGGCTCCTTCCATACACTTGCTCAGGGGAAGCACAGATTAAACAAGCCCGGGTGAGAAAACAGAAACCAAAAGGAGGAAGCAAAGGCTGGGATAGGACTTGAACTCATGCAGATCAGCCCAAGCAGCACGTGATGCTCTAACAAGTCCCATGGGCAGGAATCACAGCCATCGATCCCACCAGTGCTCTGAGCAGCTTGGCTGTGCCCATCAACCCCCTGGTGCTACTGGGGACAGGCCCCCCCCAAAAGATGCTTTTGGGAAGATGGCAGGGGTTTAGCTGCTGCCTTCAGAGAGGCTTTTGAAGCTGGGACATGGGAATTTTCCCTTCCAGCAGCTCTGCCTCCCCCTGTCTCGCACCAGGCAGAGCAAGCGCAGGGAGTTTCACAATCTGATGCTGGTGGAGAGGGTTCTCTCCCCAGCGCAGCTGAGCCCGGGTGTCTCAACCAGCGTCACTGACAAGGAAAGTTGCAATTCCCAGCAGGCATTTGGCAAACACTGCAAATCCAGCCAGGATCCCATGGACAATCCACATTTCAGCCCCCCCCCCGCAGCATTCCACGCGCCTGGGGCAGAGCAGAGCTGTGACTCGAGCCTGGCTTGGCTGCACAAACCCGGGTTCCATTTCCAGCCCAGGGTATTTGTTGCTTTCCCAGCAGCTGTAGCTCAAGGAGAACAGAAGGGAGAACACGCACCTTGTCCCTGCTCGCATCGGGGATGCCCCTTGGAGCAGGGGCTGTTTGCCAGGCACCCCCCAGCTCTGCTGCCAGCACCAGCCAGCCTCCTGCAAGCAGCAAACGTGGGCTCCCAGGGTTAAAGAGTGCCCCTGCTTTCATCTGCTGCAGGAATTAACTCTGCTGGGGGTGAAGGCAACACCCGGGGAGAACTTGGCTCCTGAAACCTGTTCAGGCTCCCAGGGCTGGGGAAGGAAACGCCAGACACAGAGAGCAGCATCGCTGCTTCACCCAGGCACCAGCACTGAGCGCTTCCCCCGGCCCTCACCGGGTCCTGCCATGAGGAGCGAAGCCCAAGGCAGAGCCTGCTGTGGTTTAACTCGTGGCTGCCCTATTTCTTTAACCCTCCCACCAGACAAACCACCACGGATCCTCTCTCCTGCAAAGCAGGAGCCACCTTTGCCCATAGAACCCATCCCGATCCCAGCTGGCAGCACCCACAGGTCCCACCACGACCCTGCTGGTAACTGGAGTCTCACTGGCGACGCACTGGCGCTGTGTGGGAGCGCTGCGGTCTCTCACTCACCTGTATGGCTTCCTTGGGGTCATCAGTGTGGCTCGAATGCATCTCAGCTGCTGCCGCTCCCCGTGCCGGGCGCTGCCTTCACATGTCACCTTTGGGACAAGGAGGAGGAACGTTTGAGCACCCCTCTGGTTGACACCTCCCTCGCCTGCCCCACAGGAGGCACGGATCCTGCACCGAGGCGTTTTGCAAGCGCTCACAGCCAGGATGCTGCTGGGACCCAGCCACTTCCAACCACACTGAAACACACCACGCTTCCCCACGACCAGGAAGGGGCCAGGCAAAACACAGCATGGCCAGGAGACCAAGAGGGAGTAAATTATCCCCTGGAAGCTGCCTGCAGCAGCCCTCGACCTGGGGGAGATGCCAGGGCAGTCAAGCAAGCAGTGATGCACACAGGGCCATGGTTTCCCTTCTGTTTCTACACCTCCCGCAATGAGCAGGCGCCACCAAGGGAACCAAAACAGGCATTTAGCAACTGAGCCTGTATGACAGCACTTAAACCCCATGGGAATGGCATGAAGGTGGCCTGGACAGAGGCTGTCACTGCCCAGCAGACCCTGGGCAGAGGTGACAGCAGCTCAGCTCTCTGGAAGTCGCGAGACTGACGCTGCTGCTGAAGGCAGCTGGGATGGACCCAGGGTGAGACTGAGGGTGCTGAGGCGCTGGCCCAGGGTGCCCAGAGAAGCTGTGGCTGCCCCATCCCTGGCAGTGTTCAAGGCCAGGTTGGACACAGGGGCTTGGAGCAAGCTGCTCCAGTGGAAGGGGTCCCTGCCCGTGGCAGGGGTTGGAGCTGGAGGAGCTTTAAGGTCCCTTCCAGCACAAACCAGGCTGGGATTCTGTGACCCTCTTGGAGGTGCCCAGGTGCTCATCCCACAGCACAGAGCTGTCCGGGAAGACAGGAAGGAAGGATGCAGGCTCCCCATCAGGTTTCCAGTCACTCCATTCAGAGGCAGATAAACCCCAACATCACCCCATTCCCATGGGCTGTTCTGCTGCAGCTGGGTTTGGTGGGAAAGAGAACAAAACCAGTGTCTTCCTGGGAAACCATGGCAGACCCAGAGCCATGCTTCAGGGTGACAGCAGACAAGGGACCTTTGACTTCTGCCTTCTGGAGCCCTGCCCTGTTCTTCAGAGCAAACCCAAGCTGTGCCTGGAGGCCCTGTGAGCAAAGCACGGGGGTGTCAGTGCGGTGCTGGGTGCACGGCTGCATCCCTGCTCCAATACAGCGTGTTCTGGGGCTGAACAGGGTCCAAGAGCTGCTCTGGCACCCTGCAGCGTTCTGAGGGTGTGCGAGGCTGGGGAAGGAATTGACTCCCTTCAGTTGGAGCCCTTTGCCATTCAAATGGGGAAGGAGATGCCCAGCAGTTACCGCAGGGTCTGGGGGTGACATCAACACTTCCAGGTGTCCCTTGGAGGTGACACTTGTGTTTCCAAGCCAACACATCGGGCCTGA
Organism: Psittacula echo; assembly: GCF_963264785.1. Classification (NCBI taxonomy): domain Eukaryota; kingdom Metazoa; phylum Chordata; class Aves; order Psittaciformes; family Psittacidae; genus Psittacula; species Psittacula echo. Next base: position 3,238,759 of record NC_137748.1, read on the forward strand.
AGCTTTCCCCACATTGGAGCTGACGCCTCAACCTGCCCCTCTCCCTGCCCCACGAGCGGCCGAAGCAGGGCACAAACACAACCACAGAGCAGCTCCCATATGGCCACAGCCGGTCCCGAAGGCAGCAGCAGTGCTCCCAGTCCAGAGCCGGAGCATCCCGCGCATGCCCCGCACCAGCCGGTCCTGCTGGGAGCAGCAGGTCAAGAGCTCTGCGAGGACAAACCCCGATGGATCCCCCGTGTTCCCAGAGTTCACAGACAAGCTCCTATGAAAGGAAACTCTTTTCACCAGGACTCATCATGAGATTTCCTCTCTTTGGGTTGCGACACAGGAATGGGGAGCACAGCGGTTACAGGAGTGGCTCAGGGGCTCGAGGAGCCGCTGGGGGCTTCAGGGGACATGCAAGTGACTGGATGAGCTTTAAGGTCCTTCCTACCCAAACCACTTGTGGCTTTCCTAACACCCACCGCCTCCACCATGGGACTCTCCACTCCCACCACGACCAGTCCAACCAGTTTGTCCCAGCATCGCGAATCCACACGGCACCACTCCCGCTGGGACAGCATTTTCCTGAATAACAAGGGCGAGGAACCAGCTCTGAGGTGGATTTCAGCCATCCCAAGGCTGGTGGGACACAAGGAATGGCACCAGCAGTGCCGGCGCCTCAACCGGAGTGCTCCAGAGCACTTCCAGCACACCCTGGAAAGCCCCGGCTGCTCCTGGTGATCTGGGACAGAAAAGGGACGGGATGGATGCGCCAATGCCCATGCAAGCACAGCCACAGGAGGAAAAGCCCCACGTCCCTTCCCAGCAGTCACCACCCCAGAGGCTGCGCAGGCAGAGCCAACAGCTCAAGTGAAGCCAAGAGAAACCGGCAGCAAACCGGAGCAGTTCGACCTACCGGGGAGCAGAGGCAGTGGAGCGAGAGCAGGGCTGCTCCCAACAGCCCGGTCCTTTGGGAGGGGATTGCAGGAACGAGGCCTCGTGTCAGGAGGGGCAGAGACCCCGTCCTGGCTCCTCGCAGTCCCCACAGCACCACTGAGCTATGAATAAGCAGCAGGTCAGTGCTCGTGCTCTGCCAATGGAAAACACCGGCCCACGATGGCAGGAGCCAGTGACTCAAGGCCTGGACGCGGAGCCAGTCATTTGCCAAGCACGAGAAGTGCACCAGTCACCCTCTGCCCCAGGGAATGAGGGACTGGATGGCATCCTGAGTCCAAAGGCCGGCACTGGCACAATCCTCTCCTCCTACCCAGCTTCTGCCTCCCCCTCCTGAGCCCATGCACACCCAGCCACGCTTAAATACAGACTGACTCCAAGCAGGAGCAGCCTGGGAGCAGGAAAACCAGCTGGCACGGCCAGGGGATTGCCTTGCTGTGGGGTAAAACCTCTTGGATATCATCCAGCGAGGGTCAGGGCAGGCTCAGAGCAGCGGCAGGGCCCCCTCAGTCCAACACCAGCTCCTCCTCTGCACCCAGCCATGACTCCCACCACCGGAATGCTGGCATCGGGCGAGGGATGGGGACCAACGCACCACCCGCTTCCCCACGGGAGCACCTCCCTGCTGTTGACCGACCTGATGGTGGATGGAGAAGAGCCTCTGCCAATGAACCCCAGCAAGGTGTCACCCCACAGCACCACGGACAGGAGCAGGCGGGGAGGAAAAGCAGCCGCCGAGCCCCCAAGGGCAGGATTTGGTTGCTCAGACACAGGGGAAGGAGGGTTTGTGCCAGGCCCCGATGTGCTGGTGAGGCTGGGGCTGAGCTTCCCCAGCGCCGCAGCCGAGCGCTGTGCCCCCCCCGGTGCGCTGCTGCGAGCTGTTCCCGTGTTTATATCCCCAGCTTCCGCGTGGCTTCGGGTGCCCAGCGCTGGCGCTTCCCGGTTGATTCTGTGGCCATTTGACACGGTGGGAACTCGCATCCCTCGACGGCGGAACCGGGGGGCTCTGGAAGCAACAAGAACCGGGTGTTTCACCTCTCTGCTTCTGGACACAAGAACCACCTTGAGCTTGTTTGAAGCTGCTCATTTTAAGTGAGGAAGCGCGACGTATTGGGAACACCATGAACAAGAACCCAGAGGAAGCGGGAGGGATCCCCCTGGTGCTGGGATCTCCGGGATCGGGTCTGTGGGGAGGAACCATGTGGAGAGGTTCCTGGTGTCAGCACTGGAGGGAGCAGGTGGAGGACCAGCCTCCATCAACACCCCCGGGGCCCCCTGCAAAGGAGCATCTGACCCACAGCGTGGGCACCCCACACCTTGGGGGGCTCAGGGTGGGACTGAGGCTGCCGGCAGGGCAGGGCTGCCCCATGCGTGTGGGGCCCGGCTGGCGGGGGCACGCACGGATGGGGCTCCACGGACCCCTGCCTGCCCCCCCAAGCCCTCTGTGTCCCTGCCTGCCCCACAGCGCCCCGAGCCCCCGCCTGCCCCCCCAGACCCCACCGCGCTGCGTCCCTGCCTGCCCCGCGGCAGCCCCCGCTCACCGGCTCCACGCCTCCGCCGGGGCACCCGGAAGTACCGGCCTCGCCGGGAGAGCGCACGCCCCGCCCCTCCTGACGTCACCGCGCAGACGGGGAGAGGCCCCGGGCCGCGGGCGCGCCGTGCTCTGCGCGACGGGGTAGAGGTACCTGCACGCGTGTACACACGTGTAAGTACATGTACACACATGTACACACGTGTAAGCACATGTACACACGTGTAAGCACATGTACACACATGTACACACGTGTAAGCACATGTACACACATGTAAGCACATGTACACACATGTACACACGTGTAAGCACATGTACACACGTGTAAGCACATGTACACACATGTAAGCACATGTACACACATGTACACACGTGTAAGCACATGTACACACGTGTAATCACATGTACACACATGTAAGCACATGTACACCCGTGTAAGCACATGTACACACATGTACACACGTGTAAGCACATGTACACACATGTAAGCACATGTACACCCGTGTAAGCACATGTACACACATGTACACACGTGTAAGCACATGTACACACGTGTTAAGCACATGTACACACATGTACACACGTGTAAGCACATGTACACACATGTACACACGTGTAAGCAAATGTACACACGTGTTAAGCACATGTACACACATGTACACACGTGTAAGCACATGTACACACATGTACACACGTGTAAGCACATGTACATATGTGTAAGCACATGTACACATGTACACACGTGTTAAGCACATGTACTCACATGTACACACGTGTTAAGCACATGTACACACGTGTAAGCACATGTACACGCATGTACACACGTGTAAGCACATGTACACACGTGTAAGCACATGTACACACATGTACACACGTGTAAGCACATGTACACACGTGTAAGCACATGTACACACATGTACACACGTGTAAGCACATGTACACACGTGTAAGTACATGTACACACATGTACACACGTGTTAAGCACATGTACACACGTGTAAGCACATGTACACACGTGTTAAGCACATGTACACACATGTACACACATGTACACACGTGTTAAGCACATGTACACACGTGTTAAGCACATGTACACACGTGTAAGCACATGTACACACGTGTTAAGCACATGTACACACATGTACACATGTGTAAGCACATGTACATATGTGTAAGCACATGTACACATGTACACACGTGTTAAGCACATGTACTCACATGTACACACGTGTTAAGAACATGTACACACGTGTAAGCACATGTACACGCATGTACACACGTGTAAGCACATGTACACATGTGTAAGCACATGTACACATGTACACACGTGTTAAGCACATGTACACACATGTACACCCGTGTAAGCACATGTACACACATGTACACACGTGTAAGCACATGCACACATGTGTAAGCACATGTACACATGTACACACGTGTTAAGCACATGTACACACATGTACACACGTGTAAGCACATATACACACATGTACACACGTGTAAGCACATGTACACATGTGTAAGCACATGTACACATGTACACACGTGTTAAGCACATGTACACACATGTACACACGTGTAAGCACATGTAGACACATGTACACACGTGTAAGCACATGTAGACACATGTACACACGTGTAAGCACATGTACACACGTGTTAAGCACATGTACACACATGTACACCCGTGTAAGCACATGTACACACATGTACACACGTGTTAAGCACATGTACACACATGTACACACGTGTAAGCACATATACACACATGTACACCCGTGTAAGCACATGTACACACGTGTTAAGCATATGTACACACATGTACACACGTGTAAGCACATCTACACAAGTGTAAGCACATGTACACACGTGTAAGCACATGTACACATGTGTACACACGTGTAAGCACATGTACACACATGTAAGCACATGTACACACGTGTAAGCACATGTACACACGTGTAAGCACATGTACACACATGTACACACGTGTAAGCACATGTACACACGTGTTAAGCACATGTACACACGTGTAAGCACAGGTACACACATGTACACAAACAGGGCAATGCTCTTCTCCAGCAGTTCCCAGCCCTGCCCAGAGCCCCCCCGTCTCCTCCAGCACTGAAGGAGTTCATCCTTTGCTTCTCATCCCTCTGCTCCCGCTTGTTTCCAGGCGCTTTCAGGACCTGCGGCCCAAGTGGTACAGGAGGCGCAGGGACACAGACAGGGACGAGGATGAGGTAAGGGCAGGAGCAGGCACCAGCTCCATCCGTCTGTGCGCTCCCTGCCCTGTGCCTGCTTCTCACCGCTCCAATCCCCGCCCCACAGGAGGCGGCCCTGGCTCAGCCCAGCGCTGGGGAGCAGTCAGGCTTGTACGAGGTGGTCGTCAACCAACCGTGAGTGTGAGGGTGGCGATGCCGGCCCCGCGGTCAGTTCATGCAGTTCCAACCCCCTCCGCAGTGGCTGTTACGGCCTTGCTGTCCCTTCAGTGATGCCAGGTCCAAGTCAAGCTTTCCCAGTGAGGACGCATCATTAGGGGACGAGCCAATTTCCCTGTGCAGGTGTGTGCACACGGGCAGATGATGCTGTGCACGCGTGTGCAGGTGATGCTGTGCATGCCCATGCAGGTGATGCTGTGCACGCATGTGCAGGTGATGCTGTGCATGCCCATGCAGGTGATGCTGTGCACGCATGTGCAGGTGATGCTGTGCATGCCCATGCAGGTGATGCTGTGCACGCATGTGCAGGTGATGCTGTGCATGCCCATGCAGGTGATGCTGTGCACGCATGTGCAGGTGATGCTGTGCACGCATGTGCAGGTGATGCTGTGCATGCCCATGCAGGTGATGCTGTGCACGCATGTGCAGGTGATGCTGTGCATGCCTGTGCAGATGATGCTGTGCACACGTGTGCAGGTGATGTTGGAGCTGCAGCAGGAAGATCGAAGTTGACTCCAGGAGAATCTCTGTAAATACCCAGCAAGGTTCAGAATGGTCTCGTTTTCAGTAGGTAATGATGGAATGAACTGAGGCTGAATGGCCCCAAAGAGGAGGAGGAGAACAGCCTCCGACCAAGGCCATTGATCTCGTTAGGGAGAAGCTGGCAACAAAACTAACGTTCAGGGTGTCCTGAAGTGCCTTCATCCCAGATTTGGCCGCTCCTAAAGACTTTGCCTCAGGAGAACGGGGATTGCCCTGGGGAGCGCTGAGACTCCATTGGATTGGTTTTGGTGCTCTGGGACCAGAAACAGGAAATAGTGCATAGAGTGGCTGCAGGGTTGGGTATTTACTGTGTAAGTGCCACTGCTTGGGGTTTATTTCCTTCCCCCCTTCTTCATGCTCCTAGTCCTGATGGTCTTCCAACATTGAAGGGGGGTACAAGGATGCTGGAGAGGGACCCTTCATCAGGGACTGGAGTGATAGGACAAGGGGTGATTATGTTGTGGTTTAAGCCCAGGCTGCAAATCAGAACCACGCAGTCTACTTCCCCCCCACCTTTCTTCCCTCCGCTCCTGGAGGGACGGGGAGGAGATTCGAAAGAATGCAACTCCCCCGGGTTGAGATAAGAACAGTTTAATAACTAAGGTATAACACAAATCACCATGCCCCTGAGGCAACATCAACTAGTATTTATCAGAAGGGAGTATGGGACAAGATTGGGACCTGCCTCTGGGATGAAGCCACAAGGGATGACGCGGCGGCCCCCAAATTGCTGGCTGTATGGCGCTCAGTCTATGAGGCGCTTGACAGGACAGTGCAGGAGGCATCGACTCCATCAGCCCCTCCTGTCCCAACAAACCCCACTGCGGACTCTCTTGACCCATGGCCAGTAGACCCAGAAACTGAGCCAGATCTATTCCTGCCTGATCCTGGCATTGGCTGCCGTGAGACACAAGCTTTGCCGGTGCTCCCGCGCCCTCCCGCGTACCCATCGGTGGGAAGGTATCCGCCGGCAGGCTGCGACAGCAAATGAGCCAGGCAAAGATGACCCCTTGGATCCCGGACCAATCGACCCGGACAGAGAACCTGACCTCTACCCCCCTGACCCGCATGATATGTGCAAAAACATCACAAAAGAAGCGAGAACTCAAGGTGCTGTGAACCTGCCCCAGAACCTGAACGCTCCTCATCCCGTCCGTTATGAGGCGAACCGCGGGCCGCTCGGCGGGGAGGAAAACGGCGCTCGCATGGGAGCCGAGCGGAGGCTGCGGCAGCGGCTCCCCTCCGACCGAGGGGCTGCGGGACACGGAGCTGCGGAGCACGGGCGCGCCGCCTCCACCTCCCTCACTTGCACGGCGGCAGCAGCAGGCTCCGGCGGGCTCTCCCCATTGTCTGCCCGCGGGCACAGGGCTGCGCTGCCCGCCCGCCCCCGGCCTTTGTGTGCTCCAGCAGGCACGGGTTTGCGCAGTGCCTGCCAAGATGTGCGCTGCGGAGCCTCCACTCCTCCCTGTGAGAGGCAGGGGGAAACCCAGCCTCTGCCCCGAGGTTTTTTACCTGCAGGAACAGTCTGTTAACAGATAACGATTCACTCCTCACGCTCCTGTTGTGAACCTTCCTCAGCAGTCAACCCTTGTGCTGAGGCTGGAGAACCTCCATGCATTTTGCTGCCCAGAGGAAACTCAGGGTCTGGATGGAATACACCCACGGGTGCTGAGGGAGCTGGCGGAGATCATTGCTACGCCTCGCTCCATCATCTTTAGTAAGTTGTGGGAAACAGGAGAGGTGCCTGAGGATTGGAGGATGGCAAATGTCACGCCAGTCTGTAAGAAGGGCAAGAAGGAGGACCCGGGTAATTATAGACCGGTCAGCCTTACCTCCATCCCTGGAAAGGGGATGGAACAACTTATTCTTGACACCATCTCTAGACACATCAAGGATGAGGGGGTCATTAAGAGTAGCCAACATGGTTTTACCGAGGGGAAGTCATGTTTGACCAACCTTATAGCCTTCTATGAGGAAGTAACTAGGTGGATGGATGATGGTAGAGCAGTAGATGTGGTTTTTCTTGATTTCAGTAAGGCATTTGATACTGTCTCCCACAGCATCCTCAAACTTGATGAAATTCAACAAGGGCAAGTGTAGAGTCTTGCATCTGGGGAGGAACAACCCCAGGTACCAGTACAGGTTGGGGAGTTGACCTGCTGGAAAGTAGTGAAGGGGAAAGGGACCTGGGGGTCCTGGTGGATGGGAGGATGACCATGAGCCAGCAATGTGCCCTTGTGGCCAAGAAGGCCAATGGCAACCTAGGGTGCATTAGAAAGGGTGTTTTTAGTAGGTCAAGAGAGGTTCTCCTCCCCCTCTGCTCTGCCTTGGTGAGGCCGCATGTGGAATATTGTGTCCAGTTCTGGGCCCCTCAGTTCAAGAAGGACAGGGAATTGCTTGAAAGAGTCCAGCACAGAGCCACAAAAATGATTACAGGGGTGGAACATCTCCCTTATGAGGAGAGGCTGAGGGATCTAGGTCTCTTTAGCTTGGAGAAGAGGAGACTGAGGGGTGACCTCATCGATGGTTACAAATATGTAAAGGGTGAGTGTCAGGATGACGGAGCGAGGCTTTTCTCAGTGATGTCCAGTGATAGGACAAGGGGTAATGGGTGTAAACTGGAGCCTAAGAGGTTCCATGTGAACATCAGGAAAAACTTCTTTATTGTGAGAGTGACAGAGCACTGGACCAGGCTGCTCAGGGGGGTTGTGGAGTCTCCTACATTGGAGATATTCAAGGCCCGGGTGGACAAGTTCCTGCGTGATGTACTCTAGGTTACCCTGCTCTTGCAGGGGGGTTGGACTAGATGATCTTTTGAGGTCCCTTCCAACCCTTGGGATTCTGTGATTCTGTGAAAGTTCTAGAAGTGGCGAAGGTCAGTCTTGGGGTTTGTTCCTTTCTGCTGCAGGATTTTTGCTGTGGTGATTCCTGCCTTGCAGCATGTTGAGCATCCCGGACGCAGTGGATCCCGATGCCAGCCATGGGGTGTCCTGAGCAGCCTGGGGTCTGCAGCATCCTGCTCCACGGTCAGGGACCATTGCTCCAGATCTCAGGTGCTAAGAGCCAGAGTGCCACCCATCAGTCTACTGTCTCCACTGGCAGCGACTAGTTGGGACCCAATGCTCAACCAGCTGAAATGAGAGCGAGGACATAGCAGCAATGACAGAACAGCAAGTACATAATGAGCCAGGACATAGCGGCCGAGAAAACAACAGAAAGGAAACAGCATCCAAGGAAAGTCTCATCAGCTCCTACATGGCCCAAGAGCTTAACCTGGGGGCTGGCTTCGCCACCATCACACTTACGCTATGCCACGCTCTTCAGATATGTCCTCCTCTTCGGAGCACCCCCCATCGTAGAGCTGGGTCAGGGACGCCTCCTGACAGGCATCGAGGGGCTGGTACACGTACTGCAGCCACTGGGGTTCCAACTTGAGAGACTCCGGAGAGGGCTGGGAGGGCAGGGATTGGAGCGGTGAGAAGCAGGCACGGGGCAGGGAGCGCACAGACGGATGGAGCTGGTGCCTGCTCCTGCCCTTACCTCATCCTCGTCCCTGTCTGTGTCCTTGCGCCTCCTGTACCACTTGGGCCGCAGGTCCTGAAAGCGCCTGGAAACAAGCTGGAGTAGAAGGATAAGAAGCGAAGGATGAACTCCTTCAGTGCTGGAGGAGACGGGGGGGCTCTGGGCAGGGCTGGAAGCTGCTAGAGCAGAGCCTGTTGGGGCAGGGCAGGGCAGGGCAGGAGTTACCGCCGCAGCTGAAGGCACCATCTGCTGCTGCCTTGGGAATCCTTGGCGTGTTTCCTGGCACAGACCTGGTGACGGAGAGACAGAGACTCAGAACACAGGGGTTTCCTCATGGAACTCTGCAGCATGGGGAAGCTGGAAGGTTCTTCCTCCAGCCCAGCCCCTTCTACACCCGTGCAAGGCTGTGCCAGCAGCCATGCCTTTAGGAAGAGCTCCCTGGGGCTCCCTGCCTCTGGAATGACCCAGAGCTCCTCATCTCAGCCTTGTTGATGTTTGCCTTTCTCCTCTGCAGGGTCCCCCTGCCCCTTCAACCGCTGCCTGCAACACGCACGATGCCTTCTAAAGCTCATTTGTCTCTTTGGAGGAGAAGGACCCCAAAGGGAGGTTCAAACTCCATTGGCAAAATGGGGACCCTGCCCTGTGCCCAGACATGGCCCCGACCCACCATGCGGAAGGGCTGGGTATGGGCTCAGGGCAGGGAGCAGGGGCATTGCTGCATGGCTGGAAGCAGTGGGCGCTGCAGCAGAGCAAGGCCGGGACAGGAGCTGGGGAGGGGATGCTTGGGGTGAGAGATTGCAGGATAAAGCCTGCAAAGGGCTGATGACAGAGGCTGTGATGAGAGGGAGCTGCAGCCCTGCTCAAGGAAGGAGCTGCTGGGAAGCTGCACAGCAGAGCTGGGGACAGACCCTGGCAGGAACCAGGACAAGCTGCTCCCAGCAGCTCTGAACCCCTCCGAGCTCCAGGGTGGGGGTACCACAACGAGCTCCAAGTCTGGGAAACCATCTCCTGTGCTCCCCAGGACATCCACAGGCATCCGCAGCAGCACTTGGGGCCCATGAGCACTGTGGGAACATCCCCCTGCCCCTGGGCGCTCCAGCCCCAGGGCTTGGTTGGCAGTGCTCTGCCAAACGAGTCCTTGGCTCACCTTGAAGCAGCACAGCACCAGAAGAGCAATCGATGTGATGAAGGTGATGACGGTGGACAGCAAGAGTACCAGCAGCAGCCTGTGGCAAGAGATGTGCTTGGCCATATCCTGGTCAGGTTGGAGAGCAGAGGAAGAGGAGGCGCCTTCCATTCCCACTGTCCACGCACACACACGCAGCAGTGCCCCACTCTCCCATGCTGTCTCTGCAGACTCCCTGTCCATCTCTTTGGCCTGGGCACGGGGATGCGAGGTGCCAGCATCCTCCTCTCGCAGACACTGCTCCAGGAGCTCAGAGGGCTCTGGGTCGTGCTGCCTCTTGCTCAGCAGCTTCAGGAACAGCCCCGTCCTCAAGACCATGCTGGTGCAGGCCAGCTGGAGCTGGGGCAGGCCACAGTCCTCGCGCACGGCTTGAGCCACGCGTGCCGTGAACCTTTGCAGGGCTTGGTCTGGCACCAGCCAGTGCAGGTGGTGGCTGAGCAGGGAGTCAAAGGGGGCTCCTCGCGTGGCCGTGCTGCCCAGGGTGCTGGAGCTGCCCCGTGCTGTTGGGACAGGGGGTTCCTGCTCCTTGTGCTGCGCACGCGTGGTGGTGCTTGCAGGGGCACTGGGTGGGCTCCCGCCCCGAGAGGAACGCTCTGCTGCAGCCGTGGCCTCTGGAGCGCTGCTGGCAGCAGGGGTGCCATTGTCAGCCAGCAGAGCATAGAAGAAACGCTGGACGGTGCTCAGTCTCTGCTCTGTTTCACCCTCTGCTCCCGCGAGCAATTCCTCTGCACCCTTGCTGCCCACTGTCCTTTCACTGTCCTGCAACTTCTGCTCCTTGCTGGTCACAGCAGAACCCGGAGCTGGAGCTGGTGCTTCCTCCTGGACTTCTGCCCCCTCCTCATCCTCCATCCCATCAGCCGTGTTGGTTTGTTGGAGGGCATTGGAGTGCCTGTGACTCCAACCAGACTGGGCCAGATGCAGGGCCTCTGTTGAGTCTGGTGTAGGGAGCTGTGCTACAGGAGGGGTGGCTGCTCGCTGGTGGCCGGAGGCAGGCAGGATTTCACTGACGTCCACCCTCCGGGCTGCTTCCCAAAGGGTGGATTCTGCCTGAATCAAGTCCAAGTTAGGCTCATGCTGTTCCCAGCCTGTGGCTCTTCCTCCCCGCCCTGCTGGCACCTCCTGCCCCTTGTGGCTCTGCACTAGTTGGGCTGTGCTGGGGCTTTTCAGAGTAAGGATGCTCATGGCCTTGCTTAGCTTGGTCTTGAGCTGTGCCACAAGCCCCTCTGCCAGAAAAGAGAGCTTCCTGGTGTCAATGAAGCTGCTCCAGCCCCTGTGCTGCACGTGCTGCAGCATCAGCGCCAGCTCCTTGGTGGTGTTGCTCTCCTGCCTCGAGAGCTGCTGAGGGGAAGGTGCCGATGCATCAGGGCTGCTCAGGACAACCGTGAGCGTGACAATTCTCTGCTCCCTGAGCGAGGGCTCCTTGGGCTGGATCTTCAACATGGAGTTGCTGTTCCCCTTCCTGGGTGGCACGGCTCCTGTTAAGAGCCCTGGTGTCTCTGCCAGGGGAGCTGTAACACACCGAGAGCACATCAGGGACAAGAAGCTTTCTGGCAGATACAGGCTCAGAGGGTTCGCTATAGCTGGGGGGCACAGGCACGGCTGTGGGGCAGTTACCGCAGCGGGGAGCAGTGGTGCTGCACACGCTCGCGCAGTCGAATCTGAGGGTCCTGCACGGGGTCTCGGTGCTGTGCTTGTGCTGGCAGAGGCAGCAGGCCGTGTCGTTGGACAGCTTGCTAAAGAACAGAGGTTGTGCACAAACACTCAGCATCGCCACCCAGAGCAGCGACTCCGACCCAGGCGGAGCACAGAAACGCGGCAGGGGTCTGCTTCAATCTCTGCTGCGGCTCTGGGAAAGCTGCCCTCAGCCCTAGTGTCCCAGTGGACAGCTTTGTGGTGCTCCCCACGCAGACCCCTTGTCCCAGCAGCTGGGATCTGCTGCAGGTGGGAGCTGGCGCCTGCACACTCACAGTGTTTCCAAGCGGGATGTTCTCAGGAGCAGCACAAGCAGTGTCTGCCGAGTCACTCGTGTGGCACCCAGGTCCCTGCAAGGGTTTCAGTAAACACATCACATTTGAGGCGATGGCACCAGTTTCTGCTCCGGGAACAAGCCCAGTCCCTGCTGCTTGCGATGCTGATCGCAGGAGGATCTGCTGCTACCTAATCCAGGAGAAATGATGGAAACCCCCCTCTCCTTCCTGCTGTGCCCTGCTCCCACCCATGGCTCTGAACCAGGAGGGATCCTGCAGATCCCGTGGGAGACAGATGCAGACAAGTTCAAGTTCGTGTTCCAGCTCCTTGCTGCCTTTGCAGCCGGAACACAGCAGAACTGCCCAGCCTTTGCCTGGCTCTGCTGCTGCCTCCAGCAGGAGAAGGGTGGGAGAAGGGTGGGATTTGCTGCTGGATCTCTGTGTTCCTGGCCACGGGGCATCCAGAGACACGAAAATCCATGGTAAGCTGTTAACAAGGAGTCTGTACTTACAGGTGAGTGAGTAAAGGCAGCTTGAAGAACCATGTGTCCTCAATAACAGACAGGGGGTTATGGCTCAGGACCCTGAAATGAACCAATACGCGTGTGAGCGAGGAGTGCAGGATGGGAGCGGTGGCAGGGGCTCAGTGCTATGTGTGTGAGGAAGAGCCTGGGATGAAGGTTCCAGGCCGGGGCAGATGCTGATGGGCAGATTCACAACACACATCAGGTCCTGACTATCTCCAGCCCAGAGAGCAAAAGTCCAGAAGCGCTGCTTCTGGGAAACACAACATCTCTTTCCTTCCTCCTCAGCTCACACCTTCCGGTGGCTTCCCTCCACCAGGACTTTCCCTATTTTCTCACATTCCCGCTGTCCATGAGCTTTGTCTCTGTTCCTGCACCCAGCCAGGCAAAGCCGTGGCCTGACAGAGCTGTCATTCAGCATTGATGCTGCTGCCTATTTGGGGTAAGAGGTGAGCAGAGCACTGTGACAAGTGCCACTGCTCTGAACTACCCTTAGCCCTTGGAACACTCACAGTGTCTGGAGGAACTGCATCCCGTGCCATGCCTGGAAGGTGTTGCTCCGGATCTCGGTGATGAGATTTCCCTCCAGGTTTCTGGGGAAACAGGAGACCACAGAAATGAATTGGGGCTGACCCACAGGAAGCTGGAGTGAAGCAGCACTGATTTGTAGGAAACAGCCACATCCAAGGTGGAACTGGGAGGAAACTGCCATTTTCTCTCTTGCTGCTTGTTAAGCTGTCCAGGAGAGGAGACGAAGTGCACGTATGCTGCATCTCTGCCTGCTCCAGGTCACAGAAAGCCTCAAGACTTGGCTTCTCTTCTGGCTGTGTTTGCACAAGCCATGGCCCCATCGTGCTGTGCCTACCAGCCATGCCCTCAGCTCCTGAGCTCGGCTGCTCCTTCAGCAGCAGAAATTGGAGCCCTTGTTCTAAAACTAACGGGAGCATTTTCCAGCAGCAGCAGGTTCTAAATGCAAACAGGCTTCACCAACCACAGCAGGAAGAAACCCCATAACTCACAGAGTCTCCAGGAAAGGAAGGTTCTCAAAAGCACGCTCCTCAATCACCTGGATTTTGTTGTAAGATAAATCCCTGTTAACAGGAGAACACAAAACGTTGGTGACATTTGCACTGTGCCGGTTCCTCTCAGGTGCTTGCACACTGACGTGCCACAGCTCTCATTTCCCGTGGGGTTTCTCTCTGGCACTGGCTTGCAGTGGTGTGTAACCGGGGCTTAGCTACTGACGGGGGTGCTGCAGCGCAGAGAGGTTCTCCCAGCTCTGATCCCACCAGGGGTATTTCAGGGCCGATTTTCCTCTCTGGTAACAGAGCAGGTTCTTTATGCACGCCCCAACAGCACCTCTTGGGTGAGGCCTCAGGGACCGGCTGTAACGCCCTGTGTGACCATCATGGGGCTATTTCCCTTAGCTCCCAAACGTCACCTCCCTGCACAGCCCTGCTCTGGTGTGCGCTGGTGTGTGTCCTCTGGCCTGGCTCTAGAACCCAAAAGGTTCCTTGTCCCAGCCTGAACTCGCTGCCTGGGCTTGTTCTGCTGCAGACAAGGAGAGAGGAACCTTTGTGGGGAGCGTTTCATGGCCTGCTCAGCCTGAGTCCTCAGCCTCATCGTGTGGGTGACTGGGAAGCGCCTGCTCCTCTCCATGGGCGATGGAGAGAAGCTGCACCATGAGCTCACTCCCAGGCAGCTCTGGGGCACTGAGCTGAGAGGAGATGAACGCACGAGCTTGGCCCTGGAGGAGGTGGCCTCGCGCAGGTCTGTGCAGGGAAAGGGCAGCAGCCGCCTCCTCCTGCTTGGACGCGGGGCAATGGGAGCACAGCGCGTCCCTGCGGAGCCCTCCCCTGCACCAAGACCCTGCTCTGCTCTGGGGCATCCCCGCAGGAATAAAGCCCTTCGTGGGGCGGGCTGGGCAGCAGGGCCAGGGCAGGGGGAGGCCGTGCCCACCGCCATGGGCAGGGGGGTACCTACAGGTGCCTCAGCAGGAGCAGCCCCTCCAGCGAGCGCCTCTTCACTGCCATCAGGCTGTTGTGCTGGAGGACCCTGCAAGAGGCAGACGGACATGAGCGGTGGCACCCGCGGCTCTCAGGGGCAATGGAGCTGTTGGGGGAGCAACCCTGCAGCAGCAACATGGCAGCACCTCTGCGGGTCCTGCCGGCGCTCGTCACCCTCATGGCAGGAGCAGGCGCTTGCTCCCAGCCTGCTGACTCTGACTGCGGCCTGAGCACGGGCTCCTCAGGCCCAGGGATAGCCCCGGGGGGGCAGGAGGGACTCAGCCCCAGGCACTGCTCGCCATGGAGCAGCTCTGGGGACTCACAGCCCTCCTTGCTGAGCAGCTCGGCCTGGACTGCACGTGGCAAGCACTGGTGTGGTGCTCGACAGCCCGGCGGAGGGATGGGGATCCCGGAACCCCTGCCCCATGTCCCACGCTGGTGGATACTCACAGCTTCTCAGCCCACGGGTATCCCTTCCACGCCTGCTGGCGGATGAGGGCGAGCGCGTTCCCACTGAAATCCCTGCGGAGAAGCCGTTGGCAGCGTCACCCCCAGCACAAACCCTTCCCCTGCCCCAGGGCTGTGGCCTGGAGCTGCCCCCTCCGTGCTGCCCCTCAGCCCCCCCCACGCAGCGTGGCCCTGGAGCCGCTCTCGGGTGTCCCGGGGCAGCGCCGGAGCTGCAGGGCACTCACAGCACAGAGAAGGGCCGTCGGCGGGTGGCCGGGGGCACGCGGGCCAGGGCAGCGCCGCTGCAGTCCAGCCGGGGACCGCGGCAGCGGCAGGGCCCTGGGCAGGGCTCGAGGGGCCGGGCCAGGCCGGGGGCCAGGCCCAGCAGCAGCAGCAGCAGCAGCAGCAGCAGCGGTGCCATAGCCACACAGGGCCTGAGCGCGTTTGGTACCAGACGAGGCTCAAGGCTGGGGATCCAAACCAGGAGCTCTCGTCTGCGACCTGCAGTGGGTCTGGGGCTGTGCTGGCCTTTATGGGGCCTGAACACCTCCACGTCACAATGGGGCCACGCCGCAGGAGCTGCTGCATGGGCCGGGCCTGGGAGTGAGCGTCCCCATTGTGATGTGGGGCAATCCCTGCCGCTGGGGCTGGTCTGGTCACTCCAATGTGGGGAAAGCTTCAGGCCCGATGTGTTGGCTTGGAAACACAAGTGTCGCCTCCAAGGGACACCTGGAAGTGTCGATGTCACCCCCAGACCCTGCGGTAACTGCTGGGCATCTCCTTCCCCATTTGAATGGCAAAGGGCTCCAATTGAAGGGAGTCAATTCCTTCCCCAGCCTCGCACACCCTCAGAACGCTGCAGGGTGCCAGAGCAGCTCTTGGACCCTGTTCAGCCCCAGAACACGCTGTATTGGAGCAGGGATGCAGCCGTGCACCCAGCACCGCACTGACACCCCCGTGCTTTGCTCACAGGGCCTCCAGGCACAGCTTGGGTTTGCTCTGAAGAACAGGGCAGGGCTCCAGAAGGCAGAAGTCCATCGACTCCCAGGACAACACAACAGTTTTATTGGCCTAGAATGTCCAATCTAAACCTAATGTTGAATCTTCTTCATGTCTAATCGAAACCTAACGTGAAATCTAAACTCAGGTTAAAACAAATGCTGTTTTGTACCGGAGAAACGATGGAAACCCCTCTCTCCTTCCTGCTGTGCCCTGCTCCCACCCATGGCTCCCAACCAGGAGGGATCCTGCAGACCCCATGGCAGGCAGCTGCAGACAAGTTCAAGCCCGTGTCCCAGCTCCTCGCTGGCTTTGCGGCCGGCACACAGCAGCGCTGCTCAGCACAGGATGAACGCTGGATGGTGCTGGGGCTTTGCTCTGCTCCACGCTCCGCAGGGCACTCACAGCACGGGGAAGGGGGTCCCGTGGGCCAGGGCAGGGCCTGGCTCAGGGCTGGGGATCATCACCAGCAGCAGCCCTCGGCAGGACTAGCAAGTTCCTGCGCCGGCTCAAACCTTGCTCCTACAGTTAAGAGACTCCAAGGAGACAGTAGCCCCAGAGAAGCAACGCTGAACACAGCCGTGGGGCACAGCCCTTTGGTGGCACCTGGCTGGCTTGGAACTGGCACAGGCATGTGCAAAGTGCTGCAGTTCAGTGCGTGTCACCCCTGGAAAGAGAACTTCCTCACATCCTTATGTGCATGCACATGTAGTGTTAAAAAGCTCTCCCTGACAGCGTTTACACCCTTGGAATCTGGAATTTCAGTGACTACCATCCAAAACCTCTGACCTCTTGTGGATCTTCCTCTTGCTCACAGAGCTCACAGGGTGGAACCACTCTGTTGAATCATTACAGACCACACACAGGCTTCATTTTGCTCGAGACCCCCCAAGTCTCAATGAATCCCAAGAGAAGTGCAGAGAAAATGGATTTGTATCGATGATCATGAAAGCTGTAATATCATCAGCAAAACCACCCCGGTGTTTAATGCAAACCTAAGCCTTACCTAAGGCAATGAGGAGTATCTTCTGAAAGGCACTAGCCAAAGCTCTCCCAGCTGTGAGTTTCTGAACTCTTCTTGTTGCTGTGAGCAACTCGAGAGCATCTGAACACAACAAGCAGCATGGTATTGACATTAAGATGATGCTCTGCATATGAAGCATACCGGCTGCATTTTGCTAACCGAACAGCTTCATGGTCTGATAAGAAAGCTGGTTGGCAGTGTTCAAGGGCAGGCTGGATGAGGCCTTGGGTGCCATGGGTTAGTGTGAAGTGTCCCTGCCCATAGCAGGGGGGTTGGAACTGGGTGATCTTAAGGTCCTTTCCAACCCTGACTGTTCTATGATTCTATGATTGTATGTTTTGGGAGTCGGCAGCAGCACACTCACAGGGGTTTCATGTGCCAGGCCATGAGAGCACATGATCCTTAGGGCTGTGCCAGGGGCCTGCCCAGGGTGGGAGGCAGCACAGACACAGGCACAGAAGTGGCTGTGATGAGGCATGATAACGCTGCAGGCAAAAGGGAGAGAACAGAGGGTAGGAAAGCGATACCGGTGTGGATCAGGGAGGGAAGAGGCACGTTCAGGATCCCTTGCTGCATAGCACAGCAGCTCAGACCCTTGCCTCCCGCTGAATTCGGACCCACAAACTGCACAGGCAAGATTGCTCAGAGCCTGTGATGGCTGCTAAGAGAGACTTGCAGCTCCACTCAGAACATAGCGGCACTGTTCGGGACGTCTGCCTCGGCCAGGGCGACTCCCCTGGTGCACACCCCGTGTTCGGGCAGTGTCACCTCCACAGCACACAGGTATTTCAGGGGTAACATCCTTCCCAGGTCCTTATTCTCGCCACCAAAGCCAGATACAGTCTGCAGCTGTTGGGAAGCCCACAGGTAATTCATTTGGATTAGATAAGAGGGGATATTATGAACACTGAGGGCTATGCCTGTATACTACACACCTCTGCACAGCATGGGAGTCCAAGGCAGAAGCTGTGGACGGAAGCAGAGCAGAAGCCAAGGCAACTGCCTTCTCTCCCCATGCTTTCAAAATACCCCCATCTGTGGTCTGAAATACAGCTCCTGTAACTGTCTCTTATTCACTGATTTGAGGACAATTCTTCTCATCCCACCAACCAGTATAGTTAAGAAGAGGATGAGGGGAAGGATGATGGGTGAATATAAAGGGCTCCTTACTGTGATGATGCAACTGGACCAGCTGTTAAAGCCAAGGTAGTGGTTGGCCAACTCCTGGCACTTGTTGCTGCTGAGAGCCAGGACTCTTTGCTGAAACCCCTTCTGCTTGGTGCAAACACAAACCTGTGCAGGAAAGAGGAACCCTGCTTAGCCAGGCTCTGCTGTAGGGTTCCCACCACGATACCACTGATGGCTCTAGGAGAAACATCCAAAGGTAACCTAGTTCTTGACCACAAAGAATCCCAGCCTGGTTTGGGTTGGAAGGGACCTTAAAGCTCCTCCAGCTCCAACCCCTGCCATGGGCAGGGACCCCTTCCACTGGAGCAGCTTGCTCCAAGCCCCTGTGTCCAACCTGGCCTTGGGCACTGCCAGGGATGGGGCAGCCACAGCTTCTCTGGGCACCCTGTGCCAGCGCCTCAGCACCCTCTCAGTAAAGGTGAGGGTGACTGTGAAACATTCTTATCACAAGTGTTAAGTGTCTTTTACCCAGAAACAGGCCCTGAAGATTATTCCAGAGGAGGGATGCTGCCATTTTACTGCTTGAATGCTACCTGGGAGCCAGTGCGGGGGGATCTCCATGGTGGGAGCACCCAGCCACAAGTCAGTAAACCTTCTGCACAGGGAGCATCACTGACACAGAGTGTTCCATGCGATCCCACTCTGCTGCTGGAGGTGCCGAGTCCTGCAGGTTTCACTTCTGTGTTGTGCTTATCTTCAAGGGGGACTTCTGAAACAGCCTTTGCCCATTGCACGCGCGCTGGGCTCTGCTGGCATCTCCAGCTGAGTAAAACTTGATAACAGTGCAACAGCCAGGCCCTGCCCTTTGCTCTCCACCACCCTTTGGGTGGGAATGCTTTGCCTGAGCTTTCAGTGCAGTAGTTTGCTGGCAGATGATGGGGTTTTGCTCCACCTTACACTGGGATCCGTGCGGTTCTGCTGTGGCACGGGGGGGGCACAAAGGACCGTGCAGCCAGAATGCCTCGGGGACACTGAAATACGAATAAACCCCCCAAAAACCTAAAAGAGAGGGATTAGGAACACGCTGTCAGCATCCACGTGAAGCCACCAGCACAGAGAGGGCCTCGATGGACGCTGCGGGGAGGACCCCGGCTCCAAGCCTGCCTTGTCCAAGCCCCAGTTTACCCCCCCTCAGCCCTGCCCCTGCAGCAGCTCGGCCCCGCAGCCCCCCATTAACCAGACTCGTGTCGGCAGAAGCGTTTATTCTCCGCTTATCTTTACAGGGAGCAGGGCAGCCACGGCCAGCGAGGGGCAGGAGCAGGGGGGAGCCGTCCCCGGGGTCAGATGGTGCAGTTCCCTTCCCCGTAGCGCCGGCACTTCATCACCTTCAGGTAGGTCTCCACCTTGTGCAGGTCCTTCTTGAAGCAGGACAGCAAGCCGTAGTTCTTCAGCAGCGCGTCCTCGGTGCGAAGGTGGATGTCGAACTTGTCGTAGGTGGGTTTGAGGATCTGGGGACCCCGTGGGCTCCGGTCCTCCAGCTCCTGCGGGAGGATGGAGAGGTGCCGGGGCATCAGCATCCTCCAGGGGACCCATTGATGAGGCTCCTGCTTGGCTTTTAGAGGAGATTGGGGCTTCCCCCCCCACCTTAATCGTATTTCAAACATACTTTTACGTGCTTACAGGCAGGGCAGTTGTGCAGGGGGGACGCTATACAAATTGCTGGTAGGGAGAAGGGAGCTGGGCACAAGGCTGCAGGGAGGAAAGAATGTGCCCTTGGGGCCTTAAGGGGAGAGCTGCAGGTCTCTCTGTGGTTACTCTTGCCAAGGAGATGGGCAGCCAGGCAAATAATTCTCTTTTCTCCCACTTTCCCAGTGAGCAAAGCTCGAACCCAGACCCCAGCCGTGTGCATCCGGAGTGACAGATCTGCCTCTCCTCCTGCCCTGCTTTGCCCACCCCCTGACACAGCAAACAGACACCTTTGGTTAAGTAAACGGTGTTATAAAGGGATGAAGTGTGGTTATTTTGTCCAGTTTGTGTACCCCTTCCCAATGGCCAAGCACATGTCAAATGGAGAGCAAAACCTGGAAGTGATACTCATACATACACCTACTTACTCCAGCTGAATGCCAGGCCAGGAGATCTCTCTTTGCTCTCAGGACCTGTTAGTTATTCAGATGCTAGAAGGTGCTGAGTAATTGCCCAGCCTCATTCCTCACACATACAGGTCTCGGAGCTCTAGCTCCGTGCCCTGGCAGGTAAACTTAGTTGTAGAGTAAGCATAACTGGGCGATAATAAGCAATTTCATTTAAAACAACAGAGCAAAAGTGAAGAGTGACCCTTGAAGGACATCACTTGCCAGGTCTCAGTAATCTGGGTGCTGTTTCGTGTGAAAGAGCGCGGGCTTCCACCTGTACAGACTGGTACGGGTTGTTTTATGCAGTGTCACAAGTCTAAATGGCAAAATTCATGCCCTTTTGGAGCATTTTGCCTGGAGATGCAGCAAACTTTCTGTTGCTGGTTGTAGAGCAGATTTAAGCAACCGAGCATTCTTTGGTGCTGGGTTTGGAAAGAGTGGGCCTGGCCTGTTGTGATCTGTACTGCTGTCTGAACAGCAACAGCAGTGCTATTGACCTTCCGTTTGTGGTTCCTTGTACTCCCCAGTGATGAACTGAATGCAGTACGATGTCATGATCTCGTCATTGTAAGGTAAATGAAGTCCAAAGGATGCCACTGGTGTTCACAGTGGGAGGTGCATGCTCTGTGTCTGGGAGGTCTTTGTTACTCTGTAGTCATGCTACCTCCTGTGACTTACCCTCATCAGAGCTTGGATCCCTTCTTCCAGGTCCTTTAGTTTTTCATACACTCTGTCTGAGGTGCCAAAAACCAGGTTGTTGGTGAACACCTTGCTTAGGTATTGCACTGGGGTCAGCCAGGACTGGATGAGAACCAGGGAGAACCGAAGCAGCTCCATGTCCTGGAATTAAGGAAAGAAAGGCTCAAAGCTGAGGCATTTGGGAGTTCCCTGTGAGTCCTCTGAACCAGCCCGGAGGTGACCCAGGGATGTGCCACTGCTCCTGCAGCAGATACAGGGAAGCCTGCAAGCTGCAGAGCACCACCCAGACACATCCTGTGCAGACAACACTTGTGCTTGTTCCTCATTCTTGGCGTGAGAACGCGATTGATGGCATAACCCACAAGAGCCTTTCCTGCTTCATGCAGGGTTTAAATAGTGAAACAGGGAGAGGAGGAATGGAGCACTGAAGTGCTCCCAGATGGAAACCCTCTGTCCCTGGGATGAGGCACAGCTGAGCTCTTCACACAGGCCTGGGCTTGCCCTGGGCAGGAGAACTTACCGATTTCTGCTGAGCATCATCCTTCCCCGTGGGAGCAGGGATGGTTTCCGAGTAACAAAAGGCTGCCTGGGAGTTCTTGTTGGCATGTCTTTGGTCCTCTGGGATATAGGTGCGTTCCTGCAGAGACATCCAAACACACCCAGCTCTGTTGCCTCTGTACTGGTTGAAGACAAGAGGCCCTTGCCCAAGCTCTGTTCAGGCCAGCTTGCAGAGTTACTCTGCAAGAAGTAAAGGGGAGGTGTCTCTGTGCAGGGTAGGCAGGTAGGGAGCAGGAGTTTCTGTGCTGGCCCAATGGCTACTGGACCTAAAGGTCTTCCTCCCACTCAGCTGAGGTGCTGAAGGTTCTCCCATGGATCACATCACCCCCAAGGACAGCTCTTGCTCCTGGCAGCAGCAAGAACTGCATAGTTTTAAGCTCTCAGACTCGCCCAGGGCCAAAGGGGACTGACACAGAAAGTCCTGCAAAGCATCTGTGCCATCTCCCACTGCTTCAGAGTCTCCTTGAGAGACCTCAGCCTGTGCAGCAGGTCCGGACATGGGCGGTGATGGCCCCGAGGAGGAGGCTGTGCAGGATCAGAGGGGGGGACAGAGCCTGTGCTATCCTGTTAAGACCCTTTCTCCTCGTCAAGAGCTGGTGGTTGAAAAGTCTCTGGCTCTAGGAAGTGACAGTCCTGGAACCATCAAGCTAATGTGGAGGAGGTGCCCGGAGGCCACAGAACTTACGAACTCTTTGTATGTCTCAGCAGCCAGGAGGTGAAGGTGCTGAGCCCTCAGCACAGCGTTGGCAAACAGGTTGGAAAGGGGCATGGCCGGGAAGGTGGCAGCTTCCTGTGGCCACTGCAGTCCCAGAGTGATCACAGCAAGGAAGAGAGGAGACAGCCACGACCCTGCAGCAAAGCGGAGAGCTGAGGTGTTAGCAGCCCTTTAGTGACCGTGCTGAGGAGCGGGCTGGCCCTTGGCGATTGATCCCCAGCCTCTTCTGCCCAAGCTGCCCTAAGGGTTTTCAGCCTGTGGCATCACCCACACAAGTGTCCGTCTGTGCTTGCAAAGACCCCAGAATTAACCTCAGACAAATGCCCTGGAGCCTGTAGGACCTGGATGTACACATTGGACATCATCCTGATCCCCGCTTTGAGCTCGGAATGGGGGTTTTAATATTCCTGCCAACACTTATCTTATTGATAACTATTATAACTGCCTCTTGAGCTTGTTCTTCATGTTCTCCACCCTCTCCTTATCCAGTTTAGGCCAAAGACTACCCGAGTTAATTCCTGGATTAAAGTGGCACTGTGGGGAAAAGTATCCTTTTTCATTGATTTATAAGTTGCCACTTTTTCATTTAAGGCTGGCACTGTGTATAGCACAGCACAGTGCCATCATCATCATCATCATCATCATCATCTCCCCTCATCCAGGGGATGGGGCAGCCACAGCTTCTCTGGGCACCCTGTGCCAGCGCCTCAGCACCCTCACAGGGAAGAGCTTCTGCCTAAGAGCTCATCTCAGTCTCCCCTCTGGCAGGTTAAAGCCATTCCCCTTGGCCTGTCCCTACAGGCCCTTGTCCCAAGCCCCTCTCCAGGTTTCCTGCAGCCCCTTTAGGCACTGGAGCTGCTCTGAGGTCTCCCTGGAGCAGATCCTCCAAAACTGAAATAAAGGAAAGTACCTGGAGCCATTTCTGCTGCTGAGTTGCTCAGGTGTTGCTTGACAGTGAAGCTTTCCTCCTTTCATGTAGGCTGACGAAGGCCACTGTTGAGCCATCCCTTATATAGCAGGGGGTCTGTTTAAAATGTATATGTGTGTCATGATCACAACAACATATCTGTATCTTCCGTGTGCATAAATGCACAAGTGTTCGCCATGGTGCTCCCTAATCACAGTCATTTATACCGAGATGGAAAGGTTGGGGAGGTTGTTTGCCATATTCTGCTGTTTATTACAAATAAAGGTTTCTTCATCATAGGAAGGCCCATCCCAAAATCACGTCAGTGCTTTCACACGGGGCAACTTGCTGTGTCCACCTGCTTTCCCTGCCTGCTGCTGCAGCCTTGGCAGGGCTGATGGGCCAGTTTGGGAGATCTGACTTGAATCAGAGCATCGTGAGCAGGGATGGATGTTATCAATGAGGCGAATCCTGTTCCTGCCAAGTCTTTTCTTTCCATTCCTAGCAAAACTGAGGAAGTTCAGTGAGTCGTTTTGGTGACCTGGTTTGCCATGGGGGTGATAAACTGCTGCCATAGCCAGCTTCCAGCCTGCCTGCTGCAGGTCCAGCTACCAGAGCTCTGGGAGGTTTCTTGTCCTCAGCTGAGCAAGGCAAGGAGATCTCGTTATGAGCATCTTCCTGCTCTTGTCTGAGATGCAAACATGAAGTATGTCTGGATTAAGCAAGGGGCTAGTGTGGAAAGAAGGTAGAGAGATGGGGAAGGGAACACGGGCAAGAGGAGAGGTCACTGCACACCTATCCCTGCTTTGGAGCAAACCAAGACAGAACCTGGGCTGGGCAACGCCAGGGGAGGCTTAAGGGACTTTTCCTCCGCAAGAGGCCCCGATTGCCTCAAACCCCGCGCTTTCAGGGGCTCAGGATGGTTCCCTGGTCACGGTGGTGACGTGGCTCCTCCAGGCCCTGGAGTTGCTGTGCCCCCTGGCACGGCTCCGGTTTCCCGGAGGCAGCATCATCACTGGGGCAGAGGGTGCACGAGCTGGTTAATAAACATGCCAGGAGAGCGTGGCCTCTTCCAAGAAGCCCCCGGGTGTTTGCTCGCTGGAGACGTGGTGCTGTCGCAGGGTAAATGTCAGTCCCCAGCGCAGAGGGAACAGTGGGTCCTGCAGCTATCAGGTGTCCCGTCACCCAATAGCCGGCAACATCTGGGGGTGTTTTTCTCCTCCAGATCCTGTTTAAATATGTCAATATTTGTCAGAGGAGAGCAGGGCAGCGAGTACCCCAGCCCGGCACCGCCTCGGCTGCCTCTGAATGACGATGCTCTACCCCTGCAGCTGCCTTGGTGCAGCACCAAGGACCCGAGTCCTGCCCGTCACTGCCCTGCTGCACTCTCAGTACAAGCATGGTGCTAAATCACAGAATCCCAGCCTGGTTTGGGCTGGAAGGGACCTTAAAGCTCCTCTGGTTCCAACCCCCTGCCGTGGGCAGGGTTGCAGCCAAGAATGATCCTTGATGCAACCAAGATGATCCAGCCTGTGTGGTGCCCCTGAGGCTTGGTTTGTTCCCAGTCATCTCTGGGCAGTAAATGAGGCAGAAGTGCTGTGGAGAAGGTAGTGCCACTGGGAAGTGCTGGGCTGGGCACACGCAGGCCACGGGCACAATTACAGTTGCATCAGCAGCTCTCAGATACCAGCTGGGCATGTTTTAGTGTTTCATGTGTGGCCCAAAGCAGCATCTCATAAAGCAGTGTGACACTCTGTGCTTTTCCAAGCCCCTTTTCCTCTCCGGGACAGAAAACCCCCCTCAGTTCTCTTCAGGGTGGTCCCATGTCTGCCTTACCCTGAGCATCACCACCAGCATCTAAACAAGGGAAGCAGCTTTCCAGCTGTTGGGGTGCGGAGAAGTCTATGGCTGCTCTTGGCTCTACCTCCCAGCCTGCGCTCAGGGCCCTCAGGGGGTGAGGTTTGGGTTCCAGCTGAGCTGAACCCATGGGAAGCTGCTCCTTATTCCCAGGGCACTGGCACCAGGGCTGTGGGACAGGCACAGACCGGGCACGGCGGGAGGGAGCAGGGTGGGAATTTACCCGTGACCTTTATTAGGACTCAAAAAGCAGTTGGGAGTTGTGTCCCACAGTGCACATCTGTCCCATCGGGTCTGAGGTCGCACGGGTCCCTCAGCGTGGGGACATCTTCATGGCACCGGCCAGCTCGAGAGCTGCATCCCCACCTTTTCCTGTAGTCACCGGGGAGGATGAGGTGGTTTTGGAGGATGCTCCACCTCCGACAGCTGCTGGGCATAGCCATGGCTGGAAAGCTACCGGTGGCCCAAAGTCCTCTTCTATCATCCACATGGTGCTGCTCACCATGGGGCTGCTCACCTTGGCTCCTCTGCCAGGGCTGCAGTGGGGTCTTGCAGGCCAGGAGGGTCCTTGCAGCACATGGTGACCATGCCTGCTCCTGTCCTTCCCAGGGGTGGTGGGGCTGGAGGAGACCCGCACCCACCATGGGGCTTGTGTGGCATTGCCCATGCAGGAGCTCGGTGCTGGTGTGGGTCTGCCGGGGGCTTGGGGCCAGGTTGGTATCAGGGGTTTGCAGGTGGCTCCTAATTTCTACAGGGGCTTTAGGGGTGTAGCAGGACCTGGGCTCTGTGCAGGGATGCTGGAGGTGGTTTGTAACCGGGGACCACAGCTTGGATCCAGGCACCCATCAGAGCTGTGGTCCAGGGCAGGAGCTGGGGCCGGTCCCTGTGGATGCTGGCGCTGGGTGTAGGACCCCTCACTCTTCTCCTGGGTGCTCCCCAACTGTCCACTTGGCCTTCACGTCCCGGAAGGGGGTGATGTCCTCGTAGGTGGCCATCTGCTCCACCTCCAGGCCCTGCAGCAAGAGAGGGGCTGAGACATGGCAAGGGGACCATGGCTTCACCCACAGCACATAGAACCATGGCATCAACCAGACTGGAAAAGCCCTTTCAGTTCATCCAGTCCAGCCATTCCCCAGCACTGCCAAGGCCACCATTAAACCATGGCACTGAGGGCCTCGGCTACATAGTTTGTGAGCCCTTTGGGACCCACGTCCAGGGTGTTCCCCCAGAGACTGGGGCAGCTTCTGAGAGGGGATGGAGGTAGATGCTGGATGCACTCAGAGCGTGGCTTGGTTTTATGAGCAGCTCTTTCCAGCTGATGCGCAACAGGCGTTGGGAAGGAAGATGTCCTGATGTGCCCTGCAGGGGCTGGTGGTGCCCATCAGACACCAGCAGAGGCACGGGGCTCTCTCAAGGCTCAGGCTGATACTGCAGAGGTACTTCCCTAATGAATGCAGCATTACCTCATAGGTGTGGTCCTCCTCCAGGCTTTCCTTGCCTTCGCCCTGTGGAGAGTCACAGGTTGGCTGTCAGCACCCACCAGGATCCCCCCATCCCCTGTCCCCAGCCTCGTCCCCCCACTTCCGCAGGCAAACCCATGCGGTCCCACACTGCTTTAGATGCTTGTTTTCCCACCTGAGGTTGCCACGCTCCCGTGGAGCACCCCAAACCCAGCCCTGCTCACCCCTGTCCAGAGCAGTGTCCTGCCCGGGATGCACGACACCGCTGTGAGCACCGTGGGGACATCCCCACTGCTGGGGATGCTGTCACTTACTTTATTGAGGAAGAGGAGTATGGGGATGCTGATGAAGACGACAAGCAGGATGGACTGGATGATGATGATGGCGTCCTTCAGGGTGTTCCTGCTCTGCACCTGCCGGATGTTACTGTGACCTGGGAGCAACAGCACAGGGATAGCTCCAAGCTCCACCTCCAAGTGTCAGCGAGAGCAGATGGGGGGGACAGCGGGGACCAGCTCTCCCCCTGGGAGAGACCAGAGCATTGCAAACGGCCATCAGGGACCAGCTCGGGGGTGAGACACCTTGGGCAGGACCCACCGCTCGCCATGGAGGGGGAAAGGGTGAGAGAAGGAGAAGGAGCATGGCTTGGGCTGCAGAGAGGATGGGGAGCTCCCACTCACTCAGGACCTTGAGCTGTGTCCCGCAGTCGTGCGGCCGCTGCTCCGCTGTGAGGTTCTTCCTGTCACAGACGTAGATGCCGTTGTCCTCGTAGGTGATGCTGGAGATGGTGAAGCTGGTGAAGTTCTCTGTCGTCTGGATGCTGTAGCGGGGGGTACTGGTACTCAGCTCAAAGAAGTCTTCGCTGCCCTCCGCCAGCTTGTACCACTGGATGCTGTGGGGGTCCTCGAAGTAGCAGATGAACTGGATGGGGGTGTTCTTCTTGGCCCCCACAAAGCGCGGATACTGCTTCACCGTGATGCACCCGCTGTCTGCCGGGGACAGGGGGGTCATGGAGAGCAGGGACCCTGCCCCTGGGGGGCATCTTGCTCCCACAAGACCCCCTCAGCATCTCCCAGATCAACAGCTTCTCATTGCTTTTGAGCAGTCAGCTTGGCTCTGGTGACGCCAGCACTTGTGATTTTGCTGTGTTTTGTGGTTTTAGCGGGTGTTTTGGGTTGCAGAGTTTGTGCTGAACCCCCCCGCGGGTGGGAATGGCACAAACACCGTGTGATGGCTCCAGTGCCTGCTCACACAACTGCTCTGTGAGCACAGGGAGGAAACGTGGGTGCTCAGGGAGGACAGAGCAGATGTGGCTCTGCAGGGGGAGCAGGGCTGGGGATGCCACCGAGGAGGCCTTTGCGATGGAGAAGGCCAACGGGTGATGGGACATCCCCCACCCCTTCACAGCATCCCAGGGGCAATGGGAGGGACATGTGGGGATAGAGCCCAGGGGTTACCTGTGCTGTTCCAGGTGCTGTTGCCTGCTGGGATCCCACCTGCAAGACAAGAGATGGGCCCTGAGGTAGAGACCAGGAGCTCACACAGGACAAGCCCGTGTAGATGTCCCACATGGGATGGCACGTACCGTGGTCCTTCATGCCTACTCCATGTGGCATGGAGTGCTTGGGACCATCAACCCAGGACACCGGGCAGTGCAGAATTGGGTACAAACCCTTCTATTTCCATCCCATCTCCTGCATCTTCTCTAACTAAGCTGCTCTCCAGTTGACATCCCAATGAAACCTGCCTTTGCTATTAATATCCCCATGCCTGGCACCCCCCAGACAGACTCGAGCCTCTTCATTTACACCAGAAACGTTTTCCCTGCCGGGACTTCCCTGTCCTTGCAGCCCTGGGATGGCTGGGGGGGGTTCTCACCCCCTGGGGCCATGGACCCCCCCCGGGATGAGTCTGGATGGAGCTGTGGGGCCTGCGATGCACTGCAGGAAGCGGGGCGAGGTGGGGACCCCCAGCACCCATGGGTGCCCCTGCCACAGCTCCAGTGCCCCTGTGCCTCGGTTCCTCTTGCTGCAGCTGGGCAGGAAGTACCAGCCCTGTTTACTGCAGCGCTTCAGTGCCCAGCTCCATCCGTGCAACCAAGGTTGGCCAAACCCTGCTATGGGGAGGCTGGCGGGGGGAGGGCTGCACCACCCCTGAAAGGAGGAGGAGGAAGGAAGAAGGAAGAAGAAGGAAGATTCGATGCCTTTGCCCCAAGCTTCCCACCCTGCTGCAGCCCTCCCTTCCCAGGCAGCAGCCCACAGGGACCTCTCCCAGGTCCGTGCTGTTCACCTCCAGCACCCGCATCTCTGCAGGGAAACTGCCCCCCCCCAGCCCCATTTCGTCTCTTTCTGAGCTGGGAGATGCTCCTCGTGCGGGCTGTGCCGGGGGCACGTCCCTGCCGCCCGCGGTCCTGCTGCCAGCCCGACCCAGGCCTCTGCTTGCCCTGGTTTGTTGGGGTTCCAAGGGAACATGAGGTTGGTCCCTCCCCATGAGAGCCCGCCCGCCCCTCAAGGCCCGGAAGGTCCTGTCCATGGTAAGGGCATGGAGCTGGATGAGCTTTAAGGTCTCTTCAGCCCGAACCAGGCTGTGGTTCGATGGCTTCCATTGCAGCCATGGGTGGGCTGAGCTTCCCTTGTCCTCCCCCAAAGCCAACATGAGAGCCAGGATGAAACCCTGGGAGTCAATCTATGCATGGGGATGCAAAGGGGAACGGCACAGGGATGCACACACAGGGGCCCACAGATCAGCCCAAAAAGCCTTTTTCCTCCCATTTCTCCTTCGCTCTCGGGCTCTGAGCCTCATGAAGCAAAGGAATGGGGCTTGGCCGTGGCCTCAGCGATGTGCTGACCTGAGAGCAAGGAATGGTGAAAGCCACCCAGCAACCCTTCCTCTTTCCTGCCGGCTGCACCCACAGCTCGAGCTGGGCTCCAGCCAAAGCCAAGGGGCTGCCCGAAGGGTCCCATCCCTGCATCCAACAGGGAGCAACCCCCGGCACCCAAGTTCAGTGCATGTTGAGCAGAGCTGGGTGAAGCCCTCATTGCACCAAGCAAGGGACAGCGCCGGCGCATCGCGGGTGCACGCACACAGCCGCTGTGCTGAGCACCTACCTGTGACCAGAGCCAGCGCCCAGAGGTTCAGCTGGAGCACCCAGAGCCTGCTGCAGGAATCAGCCATCTCTCACTGCCAACAGCAGGGACACATCCAGCCCTGGCTCTTGCTCCTGTGGAACACGGCACCAGCTCGGCCTCTGTACCTAAAAATGGCAAAGCTGCTGCTACACGAGACGGCCCCTTTCCTGCTCATGTAAATGCTCCTCGATGGGGACTTTCCCCTTGGGGGTGGTTTTGAATGTGACACAGACACCGGGGTGGCCGGTGCCTGCGCCCTGGGCACCATCCAGCCTCGTGGCCCTGGGCTGTGCTCGCCGCGGTGGCATCGTTTGATGGAGGTGGCCACGACTTGGGTGCATCTGCACCAGAACTGGAGATGAGCCCATCTGAAAAGCCCTTGGTGATGCACAACTTGGGCTGAGCACAGGGGATGGGCCCAGGGAGCAGGATGTGACCACTGGCACTGCCACATCCCTGCTGGGTAGAGGATGGGGGTGACTCCAGAGTTGCACCCCAGCTCCATGGCAAGGGGAGATCCCCCTGGGGCATTTAGTGCTGCAGGTGATGGGCAGGGGTTGATGCTGGCCCATTTGGAGCAGGAATGAGGTGGGAAGAGGGAATGCTTGTGCTCATTGTGCGGATCAGTGGGATCAGTGTCCCACCTCCCATCCCTGCGTCCGCCCTTCCAGGGAAGGGTGAAATCTGGGATTGGAGAGGGGTGGCCAAAGTGAGGCGTCACCTCCCTGGGTACCGGCTCCTTCCCCGTACCCTGTTTGCCGTAACCGAGACCCTTCTCCGTGAGTCCTTGGAGATGGGCAGTCCCTGGGGAAGCAGGGGGTGACAGCCCAAGGTGAGCTCCGTCCCCCTTTGCTCCGACCCAGGAACATGGTTTCCCTCCATGCTGTGAGCACTGAACTGTGCCTCCCTGTGCAAGCACCCTCGGGTCCCTGTGCCAGCAGTGCTGGTCCCCAGAGCCCAGCTCCCTGCCTGGGGCCCCCCAGACCTGCTGCTGCTGCTGCTGCTGTGCTTCTGCTGGGGTTTTGCCAGTTCTGAGCAACCAGAGCTGCTGGGAACCAGCCCGAGCCTCACCTGGGGTGCAGGGGGACGTGAAGCGAGGAGACCTAAAGGGTTCTAGAGAAAGGCTGGTCCCAGGAGGGAGAAAGAGATGATGGGAGAGGTGCCTCCTGCCAGAGCTTCTGGGTTGTGCTGTGCATGGTGCTGTGCATGGGTTCTGCTGCTGGTCCTGCTGGAGCAGAGGCGCTGGATGGGTTCTCCTCAAGCCCCAGCTGGAGATGGGAGCTGTGGCGGGAACGCCTGGGACAAACTAAAGAGGGTTTGCAGTGACAGTGGCAGCCGGGTTGCCCCTGCACAGCCTGCAGGCTGCTTGGTGCCCTCAGACAGAGACCTGGTCCAGGCGGCCTTGGTCTCTCCTTCCAGTCCCTGTGCTTGCAGTACCCAGTGGTTGGGGACCTGATGGTCTCATGGGGATGGTCCCGTGTCCTTCCTCAGGGCCACCAGCACGCAGCCCATGGGCACACCAAGCCGTGTGGGCAGAGCAGAGCTGCTGCCAGGCAGCTGCACCCTTCCCCAGCCCATTCCTATTCATCGAGGCTCGGGTTTCAGTGCTGTCCTTTTCCCCCTCCGCGACAGCACAGGCACAGTGAGCAGTGCCCCCTCCTCCCTCCAGCCCTGGTACCAGGATGCTCTCACTCGAATGATGCCAGCCCTGGGACGAGCTGTTCCAGGCAGGGAAGAACACAGCAGCGAGGCCGTGCCATGGCCCTGGGGACGTCAGCGGGTCCTGGGTCACATCCTGCTCCAGCCGCACATTGACGCAGACACCTCCTTCGCCCACCACCGCCTTCTCCCCATGGTGATGAGCTGCTCCTGCGTGGCCGTGGGGCAGGTTTGGCTCCACAGAGCCTGGCACTGGGCAGCTCAGGGGGTCCGCACCTCTTCCAAGCCCACCCCTCTCCTTGGCTGAGCCTGAAGCAGCATCTCCTATGGGTGCTAGGGGCAAGGACACCTTCCATCAGACCAGGTTGCTCCAAGCCCTGTCCAGCCTGGCCTTGAATCAACCCTGGCCTCTGCCCTGGGTTGGAGGTGCCGGGGGAGGCAGCCCATGGGGGGCTTTCTGTGCAGGATGGGACCACCAGGTCCTGCTGAGGATGGCAGCCAAGGCCATGCCCCGGGGCTCCTGCTATCTGCCCTGGAGCAAAGGGAGGGGGACATTCACCCTCTAACACACACCAGTGCAGTTTGTATTGTAATAATAGACCATTTAGAGTTGTTTATTTTAAGAAATTACAAAGACAAAGGCTTTATCTCACACAAATCCTGCTCTTGGGCATTTTTCCCATCACTGACAACGCATACGTACAAGCAGCATCGATTGTGAACCACAATCCGGGCTGGAAACCGCTGTGCCATGGATGCTTCCCATGCAAACACCATTTAAAGCAGCTCAGGCTCCTATTCCAGGGAGCATCACCCTATGCAACATGAAAATGGAATAACACCACTATGACATGAACAGAGCGAGCCCGGCTCTGCCACCCGGCTGACAGCACGTGGATGCAAAGCAAGCTCAGCACCGCTCCTGGCCCGCCTGAACATGGGGCAAGCGAAATGGCTCATCATCAAAGCAGCCCGAGCAAAACTCATTCTACAATGATACAAAAAGACAGACCCTTTGGCTTTAAGAAGCAGCCCTTGTTTTAACTGGAAGAGGTTTTGGTTCATGTTGGGTTTGATCTCAAGAGGGTTTCTTTCCCCTTTCGGAGGCAGGAGGAGGCCCAGAGTTGAACTGAAGAGCAGCAAAACCCTTTCCCTTGGGGAAAATGCTCCTCTGCTGGGAGGCTGCTGGTGAGGACCTGCCTGGCCCCTCTGCACAGAGCCCAGCACGGGCCCCTGGGGCCCCCTCTGGAGCCCCAGCCACGTGAAGGATGCTCTGCCCGGGTACTTTGGGATCTACACCCCGGTGGGAGCATTCAGCGCATGAAGGGCCCCGGTGCTGGGTGGGATTGAAGGGATCCCATTGGAGCAGCTCCTTGCCAGGACCATTCAAGCACCTTTCTCCAGGCCCTGGGGATGCCTCTCGTTAATTAGCACTAACCAAGAGCGCTCCAGGGGGACAGTTCCTCCTGCTACGGGGCTTCAAGCAACCCCAGAGGGTTTTGTTACGGGGACTGGGGGTTCTTGGAGGAGGTTTTCCAAGCCCTACCTTTGTCCACGGCTTTCCCGCCGCAAAACCTGGATGAAAGGGGAAAGCAACGAGGAAGCATGGCTATAAACACTGTTTACATTCGCACTGTAGAGACCCGAATGATTTAGGATCTCAATGCGTATTCAGAGACCTTTAAAACCTGACAGTTAACCCTGAGAACATACCTGCAGATGCTCTGTTTTGGCGATGCAAACGAATCTTTAAGACATAATTGCACTTTCTCTGTATATAACAAAAGAAATAACCCATCAAGCTTATTCAAATATCCAAAAGAAAGGTGCTACTTTAAGACATTGGAGATTTTTTGTTCACAAAACCTTGTCTTTTCTGTAATTATTCTTAACATTATTTCACTTGGCTCATCTTTCACCGGCCGCTCGGCTGCTCTTTGGAAGGATAATGTCCAAGAAAACCTCCTAAGTGTGAAATAACATCAACAAATAATCACGTGAAGTCAAAGGAGAGAAGGAGAGCCATCCTCACTCGCTCGTGTCTGACAAGCATCGTTACCACGCTGAGCTCATTTCCAGACTCAACTGTTTCCCTTTCACCAACAAGAGATTTCACGTGTCGCTCTCATCAGAACAACATTGAGCTGTTTGCAAGTGCAGTGAGCTGGAAAGCCCAGGAGCAGCGCGAGGTCCTGCTCCGAGAGCTAAGGTGGCTGCTTGAAACGTCTGGACTCAGCTCAGTATCTAAGATGTAGTGATCTGTGTATGGGAGAGCTCTGGAGGAGGAGATACAAATGGAGCCTCTTGAGGCTGGGCGAGGGCTGGAAGCCTCTCTCTGTTACACCAGCGACTCTTTCACAACGCGTTCCTTATCCCATGCTTTTGCTTCTTCGGGAGCACCTTGCGTCTCCGAGCCGGGAACGGGCTCCAGACCGAAGGCAGGGGCTGCCTCCACGTCTGCCCCGCTGTTCCCGTACATCTCGTGCATTTTGGTGGCGATCAGACCTTCCTTCTCGGGTGCATCCTCGGTCAAGGCGTCCTCGTCCTTGCTGTGCCTGTACATGTAGGATGCCTGCTTCACCGAGCGCCTCAGGAGGTACCTCCGGAAAGCCCGCTGGATTTTCGTAGCACAGACTTCCTCGTGCTTCCGCTTCAGAGTGGTGGTGATGGGTTCATAGGAAACCTTCGAGGGGTTTGCGGCCATGAACTTCTCCTCCATGGTGGCCTTCAAGGCATCCATCTCTCCTGAGTCTCCCAGCACTTCCTTAGTCAGGGCAAAGAGGATATCCAGACAGTGGATTTTGTCCCCAGCAACCATTGGCAGGTCCATGGTGACTAGCTTGATCTTGTTCGGCTTGGGAATTCGGAGTGGCTCCTGTAAGGTGTCCACAAAGTCAGACAAGGTGCTGTACGCAATGAACTGGGTGGCATCAGGGTCAAACTTCTCCCAGATTTCATAGAACATTTCAAAATCATCCTCACAGAGGGGTTCACTGCTCTCCTCCGTGGCCACGCTGAAGTTCTCCAGGATGATGGCGATGTACATGTTCACCACGATGAGGAAGGAGATGATGATGTAGCTGCAGAAGAAGAAGATGCCGATGGATGGGTTTCCACAGTCCCCTTTCACTGAACTGCCAGGGTTTTCCAGGTCGGGGTCGCAGTCGGGAGGGCCGCTGTTGAGGATGGGGCTGAGGAGGCCATCCCATCCCGCCGACGTGGTGATCTGGAAGAGGCAGATGATGCTGTTCCCAAAAGTCTCGAAGTTGAAGATGTCATCGATCCCCGCCTCCTTCTTCACATAGGCGAAGTTGGACATCCCAAAGATGGAGTAGATGAACATGACAAGGAAAAGCAGGAGGCCGATGTTGAACAGGGCAGGCAGGGACATCATCAGAGCAAAGAGAAGGGTCCGGATGCCTTTTGCCCCTCGGATCAGCCGGAGGACGCGGCCAATCCTTGCCAGCCTGATGACCCTGAAGAGAGTGGGTGACACGAAATACTTCTCTATGATGTCTGAGAGGACGATACCTGTGAAGGGATAAAGAAGAGGTGAGTTTGCCATGCTCTGCAGCCAGCATCGAGAGGTGAGCTGGAACTACCTCACTCCATCTGCCAGAGCTGGGCAGGTACAGGCAGATGAGGCCACCCCTGGCGGCACACAGCTCTGCTCCTCTGGTGGCAAAGGGAACAGATTAAAACCCAAACTCTGAGCACAGACCCAAAGGTTCAAAGCTGCTGCTCCATTCCAGCAGGCAACATGGAGTCAAGGGGATGCCAGCACCAAGGAAGAGTGGGACACATTCCCAGCCCCTCGTCCAGCCTGGTGACATGGGTTGGCCTCACATCT
This sequence comes from Psittacula echo, assembly GCF_963264785.1. Taxonomy (NCBI): domain Eukaryota; kingdom Metazoa; phylum Chordata; class Aves; order Psittaciformes; family Psittacidae; genus Psittacula; species Psittacula echo. The sequence goes on from NC_137748.1 coordinate 3,273,984, forward strand.
GTCCTGTCTCAGGCTCCTGTTGGCTTGACCCTGCTCACAGGGCGGGTGTAAGGGGGTGGCCAGCGTCAGTGTCAGTGGGTGGCTGAGGATCAGCCGGACCATTTCCACTCGTCATTATCCAGTGGGAGCCTTGAGGAACTGGTGGAACCAGGAGGACTCACCTAAGATGGAGAGGATGACGACCACGAAGTCAAAGATGTTCCAGCCGATGGTGAAGAAGTACTGCCGCAAGGCGAACATTTTGAGCACGCACTCTCCGGTGAAGATGACGATGAAGACCAGGTTTATCTTGTAGAGAACAGACGTTTTGAGTTCGCTTTGATCGTCTGTTTCAACCATCATGGTCACCATGTTAAGACAGATCAGGATCATGATGACTATGTCAAACACTTGCTTGGTAACAAGGGTGTACACCATCCCTTGAAACTTGTTCTGCCGTATGGGCCGCGTGGGTGATGGTGGAGAACCGGAGGTGAGGTGGGCACATGGGACAGACACACACAAAACAAAAGGCAGAAGAGAAAGGGAAGAAGGAGCTGTATTTAAAACAGCGTAGGAGACATCAGGTTTGTGGCCAACACACAGGTCACAGCCCCAAAAGCTATGGGAGGAGGATACCCAGCACTTGGCAGGATGGAGCCCACCTGGTGACACCACAGCCAGGAAGTGCAAGCAGAAGGGAAGGCTGCTTTCTAATTATACCCACAGCAAATGCATCAGAGCAAGAATCAACACAAGGAAAAGGGCTCACTTGAGCAGTTGATGAAAACCAAACTCAAGTCCCAACTTACATATTGGCTGGAGCAGTGTTCCCTGCAGGAGTGCTGAAAGCTGAGCTTTCCCTGTGTCTAACTGCCCTTGGGAGAGGAGCTGGGAGCAAACCCTAATCCCTGCAAAAGGGATCTCCCCCTTGCCTTTGCCAGCACACCCAGGGCTGAAGAGGAGACCCAAAGGAGGTTGCCTCTCCTGAAGCCCCAGCTCTAAGCAAGGTCCTGTCTGAAGAGTAGCAATGGGGAGCCAGGACTTGGCTCCTTTCCCTGCAAATGATCTTCCCTAGAGCCCTCTACATTCACTTTGGGAGAGCTGGAATCTAAGTGCTCCCTCCCAGCTCCACTCCGGGCTGATTAACCCCACGTACCGCTGGCCTGGGGATGGGCTTCTGGGGTTTCTTGGAGCCGAGCTTCTTCATGGCATTGTAGTATTTCTTCTGCTCTTCTGTCATGAAGATGTCTTTGCCTCCAAAGTATAAAGGGAATCACTGCTGTTAGTCCTGGGAACTCGCCTCTTGCCACCAAGCATCTCTGACCACGCTCCTTCCCACCAAGCATCTCCTGCCAGGCTCCACCAGGCCCCGCTCGCTGCACTCACTCAGTGGAACCTGCTTCCTCCCTGCCTGCCCAGCTCACAGCACCCATGGGTGCTCACCCTGGCACCGTGATCTCCTCCTGCAGAGGGGAGATGCTGCTTCCCAGCTCACTACAGCAAGTGGGGCACCCCATGGTGGGGCTGATGGGGCTCAGCCCTGCCTTGCTGGCTGGATCCTGCTGCATCTTGGTGGGATTCGCTCAGCACAATGTGCTCCGTGTTACCCACCCTCCTCCTGTCTCCCCTCTCCGCCAGCCCAGGGTATTAGTGCTGTGCTGCTTGCTTGAGAGGAGAAGCTGGGTCACTCCTTGGTGCATGGAAAAGTGATGAGGAAGGGTCATGGGATAGGAACAGTGACAGCACAGGCATCAAGTGGTGCCTGCTGTAGCACAGGGAAGAGAGGACGCAGCTCCCCGGCCTCCTCCCTCTGCATCTGTAAGTGAAGTCCTCCATAAATGCTATGGCCAGGACAGCAGCCCTGGGTGCTGTTTGTCCAGGTCTCCGTGTTCACTGTGCAGGAAGCCACTAATAGATAAGAGCCATGGTCCCCCTCACCTCAGGGTCCTGCTGGTTCCCTCCATCCTGGCCCAGCACCCAGGAGGCAACAGTGGCTGCAGGAAATACTTATCTTTTTCTTCTGCTGGTTGAAGTTGTCGATGATGACGCCGATGAAGAGGTTCAGGGTGAAGAAGGCACCAAAGATGATGAAGATGACGAAGTAGATGTACATGTAGAGGTTGATCTCGTACATTGGCTGCTCCTCAATCTGACCAGGAGAGATGGCAAATGTGACTTTGAGGCTAACCCTCTCCAAAAGCATGGCCCCAAGCCACGAGGCCGGGGGTCACAGTGTCTGAACAGAGCCATGGGGTGGCTGCTCCAACACGTTTGGCAAATGCTGTGTGGGTTGAGTGGTCTTAAAGGCCTTTTCCAACCCAAACAACTCTGAGTCCCTGTGAGAGCAGCCGTGGGAAGGGACATCCGCATGGCACTGGCTGGCGGACAAGGATGTGCAATCTCCAATCCTACTGCATGGGCTGGGGAATAGGAAAGGATGCCCGGGTGCAGCAGTATCAGTGAGCAGACCTGAGCTTCTCCCCAAAGTCAGCTTTCCAAAGGATGAAATAAGCCAAGAGGGGAAAGGAAAAGTGGTTTAATTCACCCCACATAGGGGGGTGGCACAGCCTGGAGCCGCAGCAAACACTGCTCATCTCGAGGAGCATCGCTCCGTCCTGCTCTACACTGGAGCATCCCAAGGGGTCACCGCGGCTGCCCCCGGTTCAAGGAGCCCTCTTGGCAGAAGGCAGCAGATTTTCACGCAGAGCAGCTTCTGCCCCAGCTGCTGGGAGAGCCCAGAGCTATTCTGGGAGGGCGCTGGAAATGGCTTCTCTGCTGAACGCCAGCACCTGCAGCCGGGGCTGCTTCTGATGCTAAAAACAGGCAATGAAACAAACACATTGGGGTCTGTGGGTGTGTGGGGCTGAGCCCCATGGCCAGGATTGCTTGGCAGAGGAGGGCAGGAGTCCTCCCTGCTGCCGGATCGTGGCCGTGTGCACACATGGGAAGGGATGCTTTCTGGATGGATCACAATAGAAACAGCCCCTGCATGAAACTTCAAAATGCTCTGGTTTGCTTTGTTCCAAGCCCCTGCCACGGGCAGGGACACCTCACACTAAACCAGGCTGCTCCAAGCCCCATCCAGCCTGGCCTTGAACACTGCCAGGGAGACATAGAGGGCATCACCTGGCAGCAGGGTGAGGGATGAGCCCTCCAGCTTGGGGAGGGCAGAGCAGGGATTGTGGACCACGGAGCTGAAGCTGAGAGGGGTTCACTCAGCCCTGGATGTATCCCGGTGGGGTGGGAGCCTGATGTGGGGCCAGGCTGCAGCTGGGATGCTGGTGACAATGCCATAGGTGGCATGGGGACAAGCTGGCTGCCCTGAGGCTGTGCAGCAGGGGAACTGATCCGATGGGATGAGCTGTTGGTGCTGGTTGTGACATCCCTGCTTGTCCGCTCACCTCACGCGAGTCCACGGCTGCGTACATGATGTCCATCCAGCCCTTGAAGGTTGCCTGTGGGAACAGCAGAGAACAGATTCACTGGGAGGTGTTTGGGGCTGGGGAGGGAGGTGATGGTGCATGGTGGGGTCTAGTCGGGGGTTTAGCTCTGAGCACGCTGCTGTGGGTTCTCCCTGGGGAATACAGGAGAGGGACCACGAGCTGGATCTCTGGGTTCTGATCCTGGCGGGGTGGAGAACTCCGCTGCATCTTTGACAGGCTTCTGCTGCTGATTTGTTAAACAAAAAGCCTGAACCTCTTGTTTCCTGAACCTGATGGAACAGCAAACCTGAACAGGAAGCTGCAGTTAAAAGCTGCTCAATTGACTTGGGTTATGCTCTGGTTCTGCAGCCGCCAGCTCCCCTGGATCTGAAGATGGGATCTCTCAGCCCACTCACCAGCAGAGCCCACACCTTCAGCTGTGAGCAGCTCCCCTCCTGCTTGCCTGGCTCAGCCGTGGGGGGGTCAGTGGAAGCACCGCTGCCTTCACCCCCTGCCCTGCAGTGTTCACACCCACTCCTTCCAACCGCCACCATCCCCACACCTCCGGCACGTACAGCATCCGAGCCTTTCATCTTGGTCTGCTGCAGGTGGGGGAAAGCAGGCATGCGTCCCTCCTCGCTCCTGCATTCCCTGCTCTGCAGAAGACTTCTTGCAGCCCCAGGGTCGGTGCTATCTGTACTCATCTGTGGTTCCCTGTGACACTTCCCTTCCCCTCCCATCTTCTACCCTGTCCCTTTCCTCCTTGGCACTCAGGTTTTATAGAATGGTTTGGGCTGGAAGAGACCTTAAAGCTCCTCCAGTTCCAACCCCTGCCACGAGCAGGGACCCCTTCCACTGGAGCAGCTTGCTCCAAGCCCCTGTGTCCAACCTGGCCTTGAACACTGCCAGGGATGGGGCTGCTACAGCAATGCACATCCTGGAGGGATGCGGCTGCCTTCGTTACGTACCACCTGCAGCAAGGAGAGGTATCCCAAGCCCACGTTGTCAAAGTTGACCTTGACGTTGACCCATCTGACCTCGTTGGTGTAGAGCAGGGCCATGCAGTCGCTCTTGTTGTTCACGATGCTGATGTCGAAGAGCTCGCCCGTGGTGGTGTTGACGCAGCGGTAGTACTTCCCTGCAAACAGGTTCACCCCCATAATGCTGAATATCAGCCAGAAGATGAGGCACACCAGCAGGACGTTCATGATGGAGGGGATGGCCCCCAGCAAGGCATTCACCACCACCTGCAAGGGGAGAAAACAGCTTGGACAAGGAATGGACAAGGATGGATCCCGGATGCAGGTGACTGGTACCACGTTGCTTGTCTGCGTCAGAGCCAGCAGCGCACTGGAGGCACCTACCCGCATGCCTTCAAATCTGGACAGGGCACGCAGTGGTCTCAGCGCCCTCAGTGTCCGCAGTGACTTGATGGCTCCCAGCTCCGAGTATCCCAGCCAGTTCGCTGTCAGGCTGACAAGGGAAACCTGGAAGGAGCAGCCCAATGGATCAGCAGCTCCTGCCCTTCCCTCGCTCCCCAGCACTCCCTCAGCCTGGTGGTCAGTGTCCAGACTTAGGACTCGCATCGAGCCTTGGGCCCCTGGGGTGACCGGCACCTGGAGAATGTCCCTGCCTCTTGAGTGTGAGTGGAGGTGACAGGGAAGCAGGAATACTGCATGGAAGGAATGGCCTGCTCTGTCACGGAGCATCTGGGAGACCCTGTGTCCCTTCACATCTCTACTAGGGGCTGGTAGAACACCATGGGCTTGGTCCTGGTGTAAGCATAAAACAGAAAGGGTTTGAAAGGGTTTCTGCAGCCAGGGTAAGATGTGGCCCTTCCTTTGGAGAACCATTGTTTTAAGCAATGGTCTAAGCCCTCGTCCCACAGCCGCTCCATTATCCTTTAAAATACAATATGGGTTCATTTCCAGCAGCCTGCTGCAAGTCCCCAATGCTCCCACATCCCCTGGCTGACTGTGGCTCTAGAGGTGCTCAGACAACACTCACATCGACAATGAGGAAATCCAGCCAGCACCACGCGTTGGTGAAGTACACCTTGAAGCCATAGGCCACCCACTTGAGCAGCATCTCAATGACGAAGACGTAGGAGAAGACTTTGTCGGCGTACTCCAGGATGGTGCGTATCACCTTTCGTTGCTCGATGTAGATGTCCTCAAAAGCCTGGAAGAGGCATGGAGCTATGTGACAGTCATTCTTCCATTAGACTCGCTGTGGCTCAGTGCAGCCACATCCTGCCTGCATTGTCCCTGCTTTCCTAGGGCTTGGGGCAGCTTGAAAACGTGAGAGCCTAAACATGGGTGGCATTTACGGATGCCCCCGATCAGCTTGGGGTCTAGCTCTTGTTTGGAGCTACATGATCTTTAAGGCCCCTTCCAACCCAAACCGTCCCAGGATCCTATGAAATGCCCAGCTGCATCACGAGGACCCCAACCTGCACCTTTGGTTGCTTGGTAGCTTTGGAAATGCTCACAGGACTTCGGGTTACTGCTGTGTCCGCATGGCACGTAAAACAGAAGCAGTCAGAAGCACCCGCAGTGTCCGGGTGTCGCACAGATGTTCCAGCTCAGCTTTCAACTCCAGCACTAGCTACAGCCTCAGACACCCCCAACCATGAGTTATGGTAAAGTGCCTCCTACAGCCGGTTATGGAGGCAATGAGATGAGGAACCATCTGCATAAAGCTGAATGGATGGTGCAGATGCGTCATGGTTGACATTAAGAGCAGGAGGGGAGGATGTAGGTGGTTGTATCCCCTTGAGCCCATGGACCACAGCTCGTCATGGATCTGGGGAGGGTTATGCAGGGGTGACTGCACCGATGCAGGGCAAGGGGAGCATGTTTAGATCCCCTTGAAGGCTGTACCTTGGGCAGACCTGAGCTGGAGGGGGTTTTAAATCACGCATCTGCCCACAGCTGTGTTATCCTGCACAGGAGACAGCGAGGCGATGCCCAGGCCCTGGGGGAGCTGCTGCAGAGCAAACGGGGCAGGGGGAAAGGTGGGACCCACCAGCGCCCCGCTGCTGAGGAGGATCATGAAGACAATGAAGGTCTCGAACCAGTCGTGCTCCACGATGCGGAAGCAGGCTTTCCGGAGGTTCCACCATAGCCTCCCTCTGTCGCTGGTGATGTCCACATAGAGGCAGGGAAACCTCTTCACGCAGGCTGGGGATGGGACAAAGAGCTGGGGGTCACCTCCTGGCCAGGGCGTTTCCACCAAAGGGGCTCTATTCGTAGTTTATTGTCATTTTAAGCCCTCCCAGAGGGAGGCTGGAGCGGGATCCTGCTGTGCTTAGGGGTGGGTTTGCAAGAGGTTACGCTGCAAGCATTGCTTTGGCAATAGCCCCTTCCCCACAGGGTGCCCTGCCCCGCTCGGTTCCTCACCTTCGGTGAAGCACTCCTCGGGCTCATTGCTCTCCTCAGCTTCTTCTGCCACCTCCTCCTGCTCTGGCTCCGGGGGCTTGTAATCCACGGTGCTGCAGAAGGACGACGCGTTGTCACTGGAGAGAGGGTTCTGCAGAGGGAGGGGAGGGCTCAGGGATGCTCCTGGGCTTTGGCTGCCTGCAGCCACCCTCCAGCTCCTCCTGCTGCACCCAGAGACCAGGCAGCACTGGGGGAGCCAGTGATGGGAGCCCCTCGCTTGAGGGCTGCTCTGAGTCCCTCTCCAACAGCCCACAGTGAAGCTGTTGGACCATCCAGGGCTGCAGCCCTCGGGGGATTGATGGCTCCTGAGCTTGCACAAGCTTTGCTTTTCATCCAGGCTCAGAGGAGCAAAGGTGCCCTGACCCCAGCCTGTGGGGCACTTCCAAGCACTTGAGGAAAGAGCAGATCCCCAGCCCTGCCTGGGGGTAGGCAAGGAACCAGGTCTTGGATGGGTGTCTCCAGTGCAGGATGGCGCTGGCTTGCATGGGAAGGAAGCAATCCTCCCCCAGGGATGCTGGTGCTTTCAGTAGCACAGAATCCCAGACTGGTTTGGGTTGGAAATGACCTTAAGCTCATCCAGTTCCAGCTCCTTGCCACAGGCAGGGACACCTTCCACTAGAGCAGCTTGCCCGAAAGTAGTGCATGAAGGAGCTGCTCCATCCCCCAGCACGCAGGGAAGCCCCTGAGGCACCACCATTGCCTGTAGCTTCAGGAGACATCCCTTTGAGAAGACATTGCTGTGGGGGGCCCTTGCAGCCCTGCTGGGGACATGGCCCGGAGGAGCAGGGCACAGCAGCAGGAGGTGTCAGCTGCTGGCTCTGCAGGAGCAGTGGGGCTGGGGGGGGAGAGGAGGGGCAGGGAGATTAGGAGGCCTCGGCATGGAGCCAGGCAAGTGTGACCCCAGGGAAGGACACATGGAAACCATCTGCCCCCGGGACAAGCCTGGCAAAGGCACGAGGTAGGGATGAAGCCGTGCAACCGCCCCAGAGGTCAGGGGAAAGGTGCCCAAGAGGCTCATGTAACCCAGGAGCTCTGTGTGCTGGGGCTTAGGGCAGGTCCTGCCCCCCCTGGACAGGGACAGGGGTCACTGTGCTGGTCCCATTGCATGGTCCCTGAACCCCATCCCTGGGCAAGGTCCATCACATGCCTGGTGCAGCATCTCCAGCCTGACTGGGTGTTTCCACCCAAATCCAGGGTGGAAACAAATCCCTGTCCTTGCCAGCACTGAGCACCAGAATTCAGGTGCTCTGCACCCAGACTCCCCCTGTGACCCCATAATCACAGAATCCCAGCCTGGTTTGGGTTGGAAGGGACCTTAAAGCTCATCCAGCTCCAACCCCTGCCACGGGCAGGGACCCCTTCCACTGGAGCAGCTTGCTCCAAGCCCCTGTGTCCAACCTGGCCGGTTGAGCAGGCACTGGAGCTGCTCTAAGGTCTCCCCTTCAGGAGCCTTCTCTTCTCCAGGCTGCCCCAGCCCAGCTCTCTCAGCCTGGCTCCAGAGCAGAGCTGCTCCAGCCCTCGCAGCAGCTCCGTGGCCTCCTCCAGCCTCACAGCTGCATCCTGCGGCGCAGCTCAGCCCAGAGCATCCCCGCAGACATCGCCCTGCCCATAGGGATGGGCTCCGAGGCACCCTTCCCGGGCAGAGCCCTGAGGCACAGCCCAGGCACCCACAGCCCTGCGGCCCCCTCGCTGCTCCGCGGTGCAGAATTGAACTCAACCATCGGGATGTGGCAGCGCCGGAGGAGCGCAGCGGGTGCGCGGCGTTGAGCCGGGCTTTGGCTCCATCTGGAGCTCATCGGAGGCACCTGAGCGCACGGAGCAAGCCGCAGCCTCCCCCCGGCCCGGCTCAGGCCTCCCGCCGATGAGCACCTGATTTCCAGCCCTCAGCGCGGCTGCTCGGGCAGGTCTGGAGGAGGGTGAGGGCCAACCCTCAGCCCTCCTGCTGGCAGCACCACCGGGAACAACCGCAGCACCTCCCCTCACCCGTTCCCTTGCTCCAGGCAAGTTTGTCCCTTCCCAGCACAGCTTAGCAGCACCCACGCTGCACCTCATCCACCCCAGCCGCGCCATCCTGAGCAGGAGCAGGGATGGAGCTTCCCAGAGGCTCCTCTGCTCCCGGACAGATGCGTTTGCCACCGATAATCAGGATAAAGCCCCGGGCTGGAGATGTTCTGTTACTCACACAAAACCCCTTCCATACTGATGCAGTTGCTCCTCTCCACCGTGCCCAGGCAGCCTCCCCAACTGCCCTGGCCTTCCCCAGGGCTGCAGTGAGCAGGAATTTCCCATCCTCCTTCCTGTGTCCGCTCAGGCCTTCCCAAGTTTCTGACATCTCCCCAACACCTTCCCAGAGCATGAGCCCTGACCCGAGTCCTCTCTGCACCGCGACGCAGCAGTGCCCATCAGCTGTCTCATCAGCTTTGGATCCAAACTCTGTTGCTTCATGTTCACTTGCGCTAAGCTCCTCCATCTGGTTTCATGCCCTCCCTCATAACACTTTCAGAGGCATTAGCAGTGGATCCAGTGTTGGAGCCATCAGCAGATTTCCTGGCATCAAATTCCTCTTGAACGTCTTTAACCCCAAACTGAGCGCTTTGGCCCTCTGGCATTAGCAATAACCCCAAGCCTGACCCAAACCAGCCCAAACCCCTGCTTGGACCCCTCCACCTCCACGTTACACTGGAAATGCCAGGCTGAAAACCCCCAAGTTTGCCCTACGCCAAAGAAGCTCCAAGTGACCCAAACCAGCGTCCTTTGGGCAGCACAGCAAAAACAGGTCAATCCCAGGTTTTGGGTTGAAACCCCTCCACCTGCCTCTCTTACCTTGGCATCCTCGGTGTCGGACTGGGTGCTGGTCTCCTCGTAGAGGTCAGACTCCTCGGAGGCAATGGGGACCTGCACCGTCAGGTTGGGGTTGTTGATGAAATTCATGTGGTCCAGTTCATCCATGAAGAAGTGCTCTTTGCCAGTGATGCCATCCAGGTATTCCGACTTGGGCTCCTGGCCGGTGTCCACATGGTTTAGCACAGAGTTGTCCGTCTTACTGGGCTCTTGCTCTTCCTCTGGGGCCACCTTCTTCCCCTTCCACAACCTGCGGAGCAGCGTGATGACAGAGGTCTTTACAAAGTCGATCCCCCTGGTGATCCTGCCAATAGCGATTTGCAGGTTGTTCATCTCCCCGTCGTCATCAGATGCTGCCAGGCTGTCAGCGCTGAAGGAGCTCAGCAACAGAGCCAAGAACAGGTTCAGAACCTGGAGGGGACAAAAGCAAATACCAGCACTGACGGCCAGAACCAACATTGCCCCCCCTGGCAGGGTCCAGTCATGGCTGTGGTGAAGACCCCTTCATGGAGCATGTCATGGGACCCTGTCCTCCCATCACCCTGCTCTGGGGACTGCAGAGGTGCCAGCCCCATCTCCTGGAGGACATGGACATGCTCCTCCTTCACTCCTCCCTGGGCTTTCACTGTCACCCCAGCTGCTTGGGTACCAGTCATCGCTTCAGCCCCTCTCAAACCACCTTCCCTGCGGGTCCATCAGCTCTCTGGTAGCTCAGATGCCCCCCAAGCTTCTGAGGGTCTCCAGTGCCCTGTAGCCATGGAGGAGCTGAAGCCATAGCAGTAACCTCATCCCTTTCTCCATGGAGCAGAGTGGTCTCTGGTAAATGGTGTTTCACCTCAGAAAAAGTGCAAATGCTCTATCTTGAAGGGTTTGGGGTGGAAAGGACCTGAAAGCTCCTCCAGCTCCAACCCCTGCCACGGGCAGGGACCCCTTCCACTGGAGCAGCTTGCTCCAAGCCCCTGTGTCCAACCTGGCCTTGAACACTGCCGGGGATGGGGCAGCCACAGCTTCTCTGGGCAAGCACCGGCTCTGCTGCTTCCCTGTGATACTTCAAGCACGTCCCTGGGGCCGGGGCAGCCTGGCCTGGCACGGAGCAGCAGCGGGAAGAGGAGCGGGACGGGCTCCCCCCGGGGCACGGGAGCTGCGGCAGCCCCGGCCCCGCAGTCGCTGCTCGGAGCGGCGGCGGGGCCAAGCCTCAGCTGTCGGTGTTTGCGCCTCCTCGTGCCAGCAGCGCGTCTGAGAAGGGAATCAGCTCCTGCCCAAGGTCACCGCTGTTTTCACACGGCTCATAGCTCCTGACATAGCGCATCTTTAAATACGTCCCCGCTATCTCCTCCGTGTAATGCGCGCGTTAAGCACCAATTACAGCTAATAGGGGCTGCTGGCTCTGGCCTTTTTGGACAAGGAAGCTGTTCCCTTGTCACCCGACTGACTTCCTCCCTTTCCCCTTAATAACCCCAAAGGAAATGCTCAAAGTGCCATTAACAGTAAAGGACTACCCGGCATCACCTCATTCCTCTGCAGGGGAAGCGGGGCGGAACAAACACCTCCCTGCAGCCGGGACAGGCTCCAGGGCTCAGAAACACCTGAGGCACAGCCAGGAGCGCCTGGCAGAGAGGACGGGCAGGGCAGAGGTGGCTCTGCAGGTGGTTGTGGTGTGTTTCTCCATTTAGCTTTAAATGAGCCCCTTGCAGCGGCACAGAGCACAGCGGGGGCTGCAGGGCTTGCCCTGAAGGCCAGGATTCGACTGGGGGGGGGGGCTACTCCTCTGGCAGCTGAAATCCCTGCTGCCCCCAGGGCTTCTCCAGGAGGCTCCCGGAGGGGCTGCCCTAGCCCAGAGACTGGCTCCACAGGAGGAAACGTTCCCAGAGCCCCTTCTGGGGGGGTCTGCAGGGAGTCCCCACTGAGACTCCCAGTCTCCAAGCCCCTGCGCTCTGCCTGGAGGCTGCTCCTGCTGCTCGCGGTGTGTACAGGAGGGTTCTTGCCCTTCAGATGAACGGGCTCCCCCTTGGAAGGTTGCGGACTGTTGCCGGGTGATGGGGTGCTCCCCCCCCAGGCCATGCACACACATCAGCCCAGCACAGACCCTGCGACACCCCAGGGTGAGAGCTGCAGCGGGGGGATCTCTCCACGCTGCTGTGGGGGCCAGTTCAAAGCCCAGATCCCTGGCACAAGCCAAGGAAAGCCAAGCAGCACCCAAACTCTGCCTTTCTGCCCCCAAAGCGGGGCGCTCTGAGCTTCCCTGACCCGAGCTATGGGGGGGGGGGGGGGGTGTCTGGGTTTCTCCCCACGGCTGCTTTCACCCCTCTGGGTCCTGGTGCCGGCCTGGTGCCAGCCTGGGCTGGAGCAGGCATCCGCTGCGGGGGGGCAGGCGGCAGCAGCTCCCTGGGCAGATAGGTTTTCAAAGCAGATTCCAAAGGGTTTACACAACCTTGGCAAGTAACAGGAGCGATCCGGCAAGCGGCCGCGCTTCCCTCCCCTGCCTTCTCCTTAAGGAGGGAGAGCAGGGCCTGCAAGGCTGGAAAACAAGCTCCGGAGCTGCCAGCGAGAGCGTGACCAAGTTTAGAAAGGATTCCGTGCTCGCCTGGAACTTGCGGACCTGCAGCGCTTGGGTTAGAGCAGGAAGGGCAATGGGAGGGTGCTGGTGAGCAGGGGTTCACCAGGAGCCCCCGTGCTGCAGAGGGGTCCTGCATTGCCAGGATGGCACCTGGACCGTGGTGAGGACAGGGATCTGCAAAAGCTTTCCAGGGGGGTCTGGTCCCAGAAGCACCCAGGAGCAAAGGGTGAGCTGGGTCTACCGCTGCATCCCTCCCTCATCGCGACCGCTGCATCCCTCCCTCATCGCGACCGCTGCATCCCTCCCTCATCGCGACCGCTGCATCCCTCCCTCATCACAGGAGAGTGGGGAATGCCAATTACATCTTTACTTCTAATTTACCTTCCACCGAGGGTGCACCCCAGCTCCAAGACTCACCACGAGGTTCCCGATGACCATGACCATCATGAAGACGATGAGACACATGGTCTGGCCAGCCACCTCCATGCAGTCCCACATGGTCTCGATCCACTCCCCGCAGAGGATGCGGAAGACGATGAGGAAGGAGTGGAAGAAGTCATGCATGTGCCAGCGGGGCAGCGTGCAGTCCACGGAGATCTTGCACACGCACTCTATGTAGCTCTTCCCAAAGAGCTGCATCCCCACCACGGCGAAGATGAAGACGATGATGGCCAGCACCAGCGTGAGGTTCCCCAGGGCACCCACCGAGTTGCCAATGATCTTGATGAGCATGTTGAGGGTGGGCCAGGACTTGGCGAGCTTGAAAACCCTCAGCTATGAGGAGCAAGGAGACAAGGCATTGATTTGCCTGGGGGTTTCATTGCCACAGGATTGCAGCAAGGTTGGGATTAAACCTTCATGTGGCAGCTTTATTAAGGCAGGAAGGATTAAATACCCAACCGCTTGCAAAGAGCAGACTCTGATTTTCCTGAGTATTCAGCTTGACTTTTGGTGCTATCATTAACAGGGGACAGGTTGGTGACCACCACAAAGGAGGCTGAACAAACCATCCTCCACCCTGGTGGCAACTGCATCCAAACCCCAGGCACACCTCATCCCCAGGCACGTACCAAGCGGAAGGAGCGGAGCACTGAGAGCCCTTGCACATTGGCCAGGCCCAGCTCCACCAGGCTCAGGGTGACGATGATGCTGTCGAAGATGTTCCAGCCCTGCTGGAAATACTCGTAGGGGTCCAGGGCAATGAGCTTCAGAACCATCTCTGCCGTGAAGATCCCCGTGAAGACCTGTGGGAAACAGCATCCGGTCACTTCACTGTGAGCCAGCGCTGAGGCTCGGTGTGGAAAGGTCCCTTCCAACACAAACCAGCCTGGTTTGTGTCCATGATTCTGTCCAGCCCCAGCTGGGAACAAGCTCCCCAGGTACTGCCCAGTGGGGCTTGCAAGGCCAGGCTGGGAGCACTGGTGGGCAGACACAAAGGTGCACGTTGGGAGGTGAAACTAAACGTAAGGATTTCGTTTGCTATAACCCCATTTGACCGCTGCTGGGCCTCAGGGATTCCCAGCCCCGGGAGCTGGGGCTGTACATCCTGCCCGGAGCCGCTGCTGTCCGCAGGAGAAGCCGGAGCCACCTCTGCAGTGTGAGCGTGCTTCGGGCAGCAGCGATTAATCCCCTTGTATTTCCTGAATGAAACCAGAGACAAAGCAGCTGTGTGCTGAGCGTCACCCTGCCTGCTGACACCCTGCCCGCGCCGCTCCAGTGCCCATGCAGAGAGGTCCCAGCAGGGCAAGGTGGCAGGAGAGGAGCTGCTGAGCGCTCCCACCCCTTTACCTGTAACCGAGGAAATGCCTGGCAAGAAGTGAAGTGTTTCTGCAGTCAGCGAGTATTTGAGGGAGTGCAAGTTACAGAAACCTCGGGAACCCCCCTGGATGCAGCATCTCCTGTCATTGGCCATAGACTTACCCAGCCACAGAAAGGGCTCACAGACTGGTTTGGGTTGGAAGGGACCTTAAAGCTCCTCCAGCTCCAAGCCCTGCCACGGGCAGGGACCCCTTCCACTGGAGCAGCTTGCTCCAAGCCCCTGTGTCCAACCTGGCCTTGAACACTGCCAGGGATGGGGCATCCATCCAGGGAGGAGATGCTGTGATCAGACCCCGCAGCACTTTCTCAATAGGGGGAGGTGATTCAGGGATGCTCGAGTGCTGTTCAGGGGACACCATGGCAGCAGAGGGGATCTGCCCACCGGGGTGGATGCTGTGGCTCTGAACGGGGATGCCCGTAGCCGCCTACCAGGTTCCCAACGCTCAGCACGTTCTCAAACTCCTCCGTCATGGGGTAATGCTCCATGGCCATGAAGAGTGTGTTGAGCACAATGCAGATGGTGATGCCCAGGTCCACGAAGGGGTCCATCACCACCAGCTTGACAAACTCCTTCAGCTTCCGCCACGGGAGACAGCAGTTCCACACCAAGAACGTGTGGGCAAATTTATACCACCAGGGCGGGCACTTCTGGTGAGCTTCCTCCAGCTCTGAGGGCACGAAGGGAAAATGACATCAGTGTAGGCTTTATCCTGTCCTCCTCCTGGTGGGGCCAGCGCTAACCCCCTGAAGGAGACCTCTGCTGAGGTCCTGAACCAGCCCTAGACCACCTATGAGTTAAATATGGGAGCTAAAAGGAGGAGCCTTCCCATGCCCAGGCAGGGTGATGGTGCTGACCTCACCCTCCAAACCTGGGTGGAACATCAGCTAACCCAGGGAACTGCGCGTCCAATCCTGCTCTCAGCACTTGGGCGGGATTTGAGGTGTCTCTGCCACACTGAGATTGCAAAGACACCCAAGGGAGCTGCCATGGGGCTGCCATAGCGTTTGGTTGCCCCTTCTGACAGAGGACAGGGCTGAGAAGCCTCTTATGGCTGAGTCCATGGTACTTTTTGCTGAAGCTGAGACAGCAGCTCTTGGGAGGCCACTCAACAGCTCCCAGCTGGCTCTGGAGACTGCTGTGATCAACTGCAACCCCATTCATTTCCATGGGATGTTGCATTATTGCCTCTAGGAATCATCCCAGTGAGTCGGGATGAAAATCCTTCCTTGAGCATCACTGCAGTGACCTCATGTGGAGACCCCAGGTCCAGAGCCAGCCCTTGCATGGGGCCAGAGATTTGTGCCAGCCTCTATCACTGGTGTGTGCTGAGCACCCCAAGCCCACCAAGGCACCCAGGCTGGGGCAGGGCTTACCTTCCACAGCGTTGGAGAGGACACTGGCGGCGCTCCCCACCCTCTTCTCAAGGCCTGGCCCATCCTGGTTGCCTACAGAGAGGTGGTTGTGGTCAGGTTTCTCCAGGTCATTGACTGGCTTGAACTGCAAGGAGAGGAGGGCACAGGGGGTGAATGCAGAACGCTGCAGGGTGTTTAATGCACTTACGGGTAGAGCAGGCAGGAGAAAGGGCATGGTCTGGAGAGACATGGGAGCTACAGGCTGCAGAAAGGCTTGTAGGACCCAGCCCACAATAAGCTGAGGGTTTACTGGGGTGGGCACCCTCAAGGAACAGTGGAGAGAGTCAAACACTCACATCAACCACTGTGGCAGAGCGCTGCAGCACGACCTTGGGGATCACTTGCCCATTGCAGTCCTTTGCCTTGTCCTGGTCACTGTTGAGGTCTGAGTCTCGCTCCTTCTCAGCCACGCTGCTGGGCAGGGAACTGCTGCTGGACCTCTGGTCCTGCAACTGCAGCACCCACATCCCATCACCCCGTGTCTGCAGCCATCGGGAGCCACATCCCATCACCCCGTGTCTGCAGCCATCGGGAGCCACATCCCATCACCCCATGTCTGCAGCCATCGGGAGCCACATCCCATCACCCCGTGGCTGCAGCCATCGGGAGCCACATCCCATCACCCCGTGTCTGCAGCCATCAGGAGCCACATCCCATCACCCCGTGTCTGCAGCCACACGGAAGAACTTCTGCCCTGTTTGCTGTAGCTGCTTTGCCCTCACTCAGCCTTATTCTCTGTCTTCTCTATTCCTCCAGGTGCCAATAAAGAAGCATCAATCCTTCATAAGCCTGTGGGCAACTCACTGGTTAAATAGCCTGGGGAACCAGCCACAGCACCAGCTTTATGCCCAGCCCTGGATTCCCCATCCCTGGGGCAGGGCTTTGCTTAGACCCATCGTGCAAGCAGCAGCAGCCAGATAAGAGCAAGTCACTTCCTCAGAGGATGTTGTGGCTCGGCACTGATAGGGAATGAGATAGAGGTTCTAGAGTAAACCATTGCTCTGTGTGTCTCTACATCAAGGAAGCTGGTCTTTTGCCCAAACTAACAGTTGGGTTTGCAGGGATGTTCCCGAGGGATGCTGCTGACATAGACCAAAAGGAGGATTAGAGATGGAAAGTGGCAGTATCAGACATCACAGAAGCTTTTCCCCATGGTTCTATAGGCATGTTGTGCTGAAGAGAGACTCCCAAGGACTGGAAAGGGGCTAAGGTAACACTTGAGGCCACAGTGGAGCAAGTGCCTCTTGTCCAGACTGTGCTTTTACCAAGAAAGGTTGGACCAGATGATCCTTGAGGTCCCTCCTAACCCGGTATTTATAGAATCATGGAACAGTTTGGATTGGAAGAGACCTTTAAGGATCATCTGGTCCTTTCCCACCACGTGTGGCTTGCAAATGCATTGAGCTTTGCTGCAACCACCCTCTCTTCCTTGAGCACTTCTTTCATACCCTGATCATAATCTCTGCCAGGTTTCCTGCTCCTGATGTGCTGTAGGAATATGGATTATTATATATTATTATAATTATTAATTATTATATATTATTATTAATATATAATATATTATTATATATTATTATAATTATTAATTATTGTATATTATTATATATTATATATATACATTATAGTTCTGGTGCCTTTCATGCCTCTCTTCCTTTCAAGCACCCCACCTCTGTGCTGCACCTCTGCTGCCTCCCAGTGCTCCCTGGGAGGGATTTGGGATGTGGAAATGCATCTTTTCAGCCTTTCTTTCTTCTCCCACTCAGGATAATATCTCAACTTTTGCTGTGAGCCCCAAAATACTAACTCAATTGTTATCCTTCCCTAGTATGGCCCAAATTCGGCTTATTCTTGGATTTTACATGGAGGCACCGCCACGCTTGTCACTGCCTCCCCTTTTCTGCCCCTGTTTCTAAGGTCCCTCATTTTGGCCGCCACCCTTTGCACCAACCGTCTTCTCTTGCTCCTCTTGCTGCTTCTTCAGCTGCTCCATGAGCTGCTGGAATTCCTCTTCCTTCTGCTGCTCCTCCAGCAGCGTGGCATCGTTCTGCTCCGCGTAAGCCATGGCCACCACCGCGAGGATGAGGTTGATGAGGTAGAAGGAGCCAAGGAATATAACCACCACGAAGAAGATCATGTACGTTTTCCCTGCTGCACGCAGCGTCTGTGGAAAGAGGAGGCTCCCAATGGAAGCTCTTGCACCAGGGCACCCTCCTGGTTGTGGTTCTGCGCTATCTGGTAGCCCAAGGGCTGCAGGAATATACGGAGATGGGACCAAACTTTCATCAGAGATTCGCTTTGCTGTGGCTGGAGCTGATGTCTCTCAGCCCCCAGTTTCACCCTTGGGCCATGAGCGGCCTTTCTCTAATGGTAGGGATCTGGGCACAGCCATTCCCTGAGGACACGCGGAGCCTTTAGACATAGGCTTGCTTCTATGTAAACTGTCTCTGGACCCAGAGTGAGCTGGGATTTCATGGGGTCTGCATCTTCTCCCTAGAGGATGACTGAGTGCAGGGGACAAGTGGCTCTTCCCCCTCACCTCAAGCCAGGGGTGTGCTATATACAAGAGGCACTCTCAGAAAGCCCTGACTTTGATGATCCAGCTGACAGCACTCCTGGGATTTACTATGGGAAATACACAGCACTGCTCAGGTTGGACAACTGCATGGGATTGAGCCCACCTCTGCTGCTCCTGGCTGGACCCATAAACCACAGGACAAGGTCCCACAGGTTTCCGATCAAGGGACTTTCTACCCATTCAGGATCAGGGGCAGCACAAAACGAGAGGAACCTTTGCAGAGGGATGAGGATTTGGTGCCTACCAGCTGGAAGAGGTTCTCCCAGAAGTCCTGTGTCATGAGGCGGAAGAGGGCCAGGAAAGCCCAGCTGAAGGTGTCGTAGCTGGTGTAGCCGTAGTTCGGGTTCCTCCCTGCCTTCATGCACTGGTACCCTTCAGGGCACTTCCTACCAAAGGAGCCGCAGGGGCAGCTGGATGGAGACCCTGGTGCTGCCCCTCCTGCTCCTGCAGCGAAAGCCTCCATCCCTGGAGGTGCTGGGATGCTTTAGGAGACCTTTCCCTCACACGGATACAGTCGGGATGCCCGACAGCTTCCCCAAAGCTGGTACATTCCGCACGCCTGGACCCGTTCCCCCAGGCTGATACGGTCGGGATGCCTGAACCAATACCCCCCCTCCCAGCTGATACAGTTGGGATTCCTGAACCAATCATCCACAGACCCACATTCCCAGCCCTGATCCTGTCCCATCCCAAGCATCAGTGGTCCCACAAGCTGCGCTGGTGTCCCTGTCCCCTCCTGGGGAGCCAAAGGGCCACCAGCATGAGCTGCACTCACCCAGCATCGCTGCTGTTCCCGCAGAGCAGGGCGTCCAGCGCTCCCTCCAGGAAGTAGAAATTGGCTTTGGGTTGGGGAAAGAGCAAGACATCAAATCAAAGCTCAGACATTGATGATCACATTCTTGGCAGCTCCTCACTGGCAGGGCAATTCCCAGAATCCCAGCGCTGGCCACTGGGTTCCTATCTCCTCTCTGCTGACTTTGCTGTTTGCATTGAACTATTTGGCACCAGCTCAGAGAGCTCACTCATGGCATTGTTTCACCCACCCAACCACATGGCTCCCAAGCCAATAAAGAGCTCCAGGAACAGGCAGGCTGGCCAGGGCCAGGTCCCATTGGAAGGTGGGTTAACACGTAGTCAAAGGGCTGGTCTGCTTTGCTGGGAAAACATGGAAAACTGCAGGGCATTCCTAGGGAGCACCGAGGATTGCAGGGGTCCCAGGAAAGCCTGGAGGAGCTGCTGCTGCGCCATGGCTGTCACCTTCCTCCTGCTGCTCCCATCCCAACCAGCTCCTACCTGTGGGGAACCCCCCCCTGCTCACAGACCAGGGCTCCTTAAAGCTCCTCCTTAGAGCTCGAGTCCCTGAGCCGCGGGAGCTGCCACACGGTGCCACTGCAGGTCACCTCCCCCAGGGACCCATGGAGCTCCTGGAGCCTCCCACCCCAGGACACAGCTAAAGGCAGCAGGATCCCATCCCGGGCATCACCCGGCACAGCCCTTCCTGGAGCATCCTCAAATCATCCCTGGCTCCGGCTGGCTTCTTGCCACCAAGCTTTTATTCACCCTATGTGGGCTCATCGAGGAGTGAAACTCCAGGCAGGATGGCTTTGTCCTGGCCCCAGGAGCTGTCAGTGTGAAGGCACGGCTGCAGGGTGCTGTTGCTGTTTGCACTGCACTCATTAGATCCCAAATACTGAATGTGCACCTCTACAAAGAAGCCTTCCTGTAATTAATGCCAGAGCTACTTGCACAGTTGGACATCTTTCCCTCTGGTTTTCAACCCAAAGTCCCATCTGCTCCTGGAAGGCTTGGTATCCCTGTTGTGATCAGCCAGAGGAGGCTGTGCCCTCACGAGCAAGTGCAAGAGATGGAGACACCGTTTTGTCCAGGCCTTCTCATGGTGAAACCTCTCTGGAGGACTCCAGCTTGCCCATGTGGACTGCGTTTTCCCTGACAAAGAGGATTTCATCCCATCTGTCCACCCTGTGATTGTGCACAACCCATTTTACCCACTGGTCACAGCAAACCATCTTGGTCTGAGATGGAAGAAGAGCAAAGAAACCAGGAGGAGCAAACCAGGCTGATGGGTCAATGGAGAAGGAGCTGCACAAGCATTTACCTTCATCATTGATATAGGCCTCAAAATCAAAGGTGCTGTTGCCGGTGAAGTTGCCGGTGAAGTTGCCGGTGAAGTTGTCGGCCGTGTCAGCGCTGAAGTTGCCGTAGAGCGTTGCGTTGGCCATGGTGTCGGTGTCCAGCCCCAGGTCCTCCAGCAAGGTGTCATTGAGGGGCGGCCACCGCACGCACTTATGCCGCAGGTTGCCCATGAAGAGCTGGAGGCCGATGAGGGCGAACACGCTCAGGCAGAAGACGGTGAGGATCATCACGTCCGAGAGCTTCTTCACCGACTGGATCAGAGCCCCCACGATGGTCTTCAGCCCTAGGGGAGGTGTCACTGCTGAGCTCATCGCCCATTTGCACTAATACCCATTCAACATCTCAACCCTGGCACTGGCGCCGTCAGCAGCAGGGACAAAACTGAGTTTATGGCTCCAAGGAACGAGCAAAGCCTGTGGGTTAACAGAGCCCATAAACACAACATGAGAACAAGCCCACTTAAGGCATCTCCAAGGAGCTCTTAAAACAACACATCTGGCTCATCAGGAGCTTTCCTTGGCCAAAAGAAGTGAGAGCAGCTTATTTGAAGATGTGGAATCAGCAGGACCTGAGCCAAAAGCCATGTGGAAAATAAGGATTACCTTATTTCCTCTGTTTTCTCTTAGAGCTGTCAAAAGAACAGGGAATTGATGTGAACTGTGGGAAAACCTGAGCTCAAGGAAAGGGAAGACACAGAGAGGAGACCCCTTCTTTAAGTCCCACCTGGTATCACGGTGATGGTTTTCAAGGCACGGAGGACACGGAAGGTTCTGAGAGCAGAGATGTTCCCCAGGTCCACGAACTCGGTAATGTAGCTGCAGGCAGGAGAGGAGAGGGCTTCAAGGGCTCTGCAGACAGGCACCTACACCCCTGTTTGTCAGCCCTCCTCCTGCCCCCATCCCACCACACTCACGCCATGGAGATGACCATGAAGTCCAGCCAATTCCACGGGTCGCGCAGGAATGTGAAGTCGTTGATACAGAAGCCTCTTGACAGTATCTTGATGAGGGACTCAAAGGTGTATATCCCGGTGAAGGTGTATCTGAAATGGGAACAGTGACCATGGGGATGCTCACCCGGGTCCAAAGGCCAGTTCAGGATGAGGTTTTGTCTGTCCCTGACAGCAGGACCATGGTGGGAAGCTGAGCTTGGGGGTCACAGGCAGCTGGGTTCTTGGGGTGCTTCACCTTGCAGGGCAAGTTGGGATATCCTGAGGTACCAACCCCTTTGGGGGCTTCTGCAGCACCTCTGATCCTGCTGATCTCCCACCACCACCATGCTCTCTGCAGAACCCTGCTGAGACCCGACTGTGCAGAGCCACAGCAGAACACGCTGCATTTCCCCCTCTCACAGGGGCTGGTTGCCCATGTTCCTTGGATCTGCTCAGCCTCGCCAGACTATCACTGCTGACTTGTCCTGACCCAACCTGCTCTGCAGTGGTCTCCTGCCACAGGGAACCCGCCAGATTTTGGGCACCTCTGAAACATTCCCACTCTTTGCAATGCCTTTGCAGAGCATGGACATCCCTTCTGAGATCAAGCGGGCCACCAGCATCTCCCAGGGGCCCCTCTCCTCCTCTGAAGGGTGCCTGCATCCCAACACTGCTCTCTCAGCCTTGCCCTGTCCCTGTTGAGCATGGCCAAGCCGGGATGCTCCATGGCTGGGGGAGGAGGCAGGGGCTTACTCCACGTTCTTGGACCATGCCGGGGGGTTGCTCATCGTCATAAACACGCAGTTGGTTAAAATGGTGATCATGATGAACATGCTGAACAACTTAAAGCCTGGTCAAGGAGAAACACTATGGCTGTGGCCTGGATTCCCCCTTTCACACCGTTACGAAGCTCTGCTCACGCTTTCCTCCTGCTCCCATGCATGGTCCTGGCCCTTGCCCTCCCTTTCTGCTCCCCTCCCCATCTCCGTGATGCTGGTTCTGCCTCCCCTTCTTGTCCCGTGCTCCCTCCTCTCCATCACCCCAGGACACAGCTTTCCCCACTGGTCTGATCCTCTGCCACAAGCACCCCATCTTTTTCCTCCCGCCGCCTGGCCACCAACCCCTGCTGTCACCACAGCTCTGTGGGATCACCTCCCACCCATCCTAGTGTCCCTCTTGCTCCTGGCATCCGTTCCTGTCGTCCCATCTCTGATTGTCTCACACCAAAAGCCCCAGCACTGACCAAATCTCCTCCTTCCTGCCCTGTACCCCAATGTCCTGGTTCACCTGCCTTCCCTCTCCCACAGCATCCCCAATTCACCTGCTTCCCAAATGGGACAGGATCTTCTGACCTGTAAACATTTTCCTTCCTTTCCAAGTTTTGCCAGACCTCAGAGACCTCAAACCTCTTCCTGGAAGGCTCCAACACTGGAATTTCTTCCCTTTTCCAACCAAACTGATTCCTTCCCTTTTTGACCAAGACCGAGCTCTTGATGCCACCCAAAGCTGTCAAACACCCACTCCTCAAGAAGGGTCCTGGCCATGGTGGGGGCCAGCCCAGGAGATTTGCTCCCCACACCATTGGGAAACACCTCTCCCTGCCCTCTCCCAGGGCTGTTTGCACTCTGAGCATCAGGGTTTGACCTGGCAATGGAGCAGCACCACAGAGGGCAAGGATATGAATGGATAAGCACTTTGATGGCTCCTCTGCGGATGGGGTGGAAGGGCCCCAGCAGGTAGAGGGCAGGGGTTGCTGAGAAGCGGTAGATGCACTTCCCTTTGTTGAGGACTATGAATGTCTGTGGAGAAGAGACAGGAGGGAGATGGGTTAGCTCCTTTGTACACCCCAAACCACCCATAGATCAAGTGCTGCCATTAGAGGTGAGACCGCTACGTGTGCTTGGGATCTCCAAAGGCCGAGGAATGGATGCTCTGCTTTAGAGAAGCAACCAGAGCAGCCTGGAGCTATAGAACACCAGGATGGGCTCAGATGAGACCCTGGGGCATGGTTGAAATAAGAGGAGGTGCATGCTTTGGCCTTTTTCTTGGACACACATTTAAAGCCTACGAGGACACGGGAGAACCCTTCATCAGGGACTGTAGCAATAGGACAAGGGGTGATGGGTTCAAACTGAAACAGAGGAAGTTCAGGTTGGATGTAAGGAAGAAGCTCTTTACTGTGAGAGCAGTGCGACACTGGCACAGGGTGCCCAGAAGAGCTGTGGCTGCCCCATCCCTGGCAGTGTTCAAGGCCAGGTTGGACACAGGGGCTTGGAGCAAGCTGCTCCAGTGGAAGGGGTCCCTGCCCGTGGCAGGGGCTGGAATCAGATGGGCATTAAGGTCCCTTCCAACCCAAACCGTTCTATGGTTCTATGAAAGCCAGCTCCACCCATGGGCTAAGCTCTGCCCCTCACCTTCTTGTCCTTGTAGAACGGGTCCAGGTCCTCCAGCGGGGTCCCGATGAGCTCCAGGGGGGGGTCACCATAGATGAGGGGCAGGTTCTTCCCGGCTTCCAGGTCGCTCCTGGGTTTGATCTCTTCCTCCTCGGGCAGCTCCACGTGCTGCCTCTTTATCCGGAGCGCCTCGGCCTCAGCGATGCGCTGCTCGATGGCAGCCAGCGAGGCGGGCGTGAAGGGGCGCAGGTTCTCGATGCCCGGGATGTTAAGGCCGGCCATGCTCTCATTCTGCAACCAGGATGCCGGCGCCCAGCCTGTGGGGACACAGGGGGAAGACAATGCTGGGGTGGGATGCTCAGCCCCTGAGCAAGGGGATGGAAGGGTCTAGGCAGTGTTTGCAATGGGCTTTGAACTTGCAAGGAAGATTGTTATGCACTGTATGTGCTCCTCATCCAAGACCCCAATTCAGCCTCCAAGCAAAAAGCACCGCCAGGTTAAGCATCCTATGATATAGAATCCCAGACTGCTTTGTGTTGGAAGGGACTTTAAAGCTCATCCACTTCCAACCCCCTGCTATGGGCAGGGACAGCTTCCACTAGAGCAGTCCCTGATAAACGGTCCCTCTCCAGCATCCTTGCAGCCCCCTTCAGACACTGGAAGCTGCTCTGAGGTCTCCACGCAGCTTCTCTTCTCCAGGCTGAGCAGCCCCAATGTTCTCAGCCTGGCTCCACCCGGGAGCTGCTCCAACCCCTGCCCATCCTCGTGGCCTCCTCCGGACTGGCTCCAGCAGCTCCATGTCCTGATGCTGGGAACACCAGCCCTGCTCGCAGATCCACGGCAGGAAGAGGAGGCCCGGGCTGAAGCACCGCCGGTGCTGCTCGCTCCGAGCTCCCGCCCTGCCATGGGAGGAGGAATGAGCACAGTCATGGGGGTGCAGAAACCTGAGCCGGGCGGTGATGGCTGGAGGCAGCTGGAGCACAACCGGGCGCAGGGCACTGCAGGGCGCTCGGGGCGGCAGCACCCGGACAGGGACCGTGCTCCGAGCCCTCGGGGAGCCCGGGGCTGCTGAAGGGGCCGAGCCTGCGGAGCGCGGCCATGGCCCAAAACCGCGCTGGGAAAGCGCTCCCAGGAGACTGAGGCTGCCCAGGCCAGCGACCTCCTGTGAGCCCGCTTGAGGCTGCGGGGGAGATAAAGCAGCACCCAGCAGCGAAAGAGCTCTGGAAAGAGGCCCCGGCTGCACACACAGCCCCAGCCCATCACAGCACGCTGCCATCACAGCCCCACTGCTTGCTATCTGCGCCCCAAAACCTCCTGGGACACAGCAACACCCCCCACCAGAGGCTGACTGCCCACAGCCCAGCCCTCCCCACCCTGCCTTTATTCATGCCATGAGGACACCCGGGGTGGGGTGGGATGGTGCAATAGGGAGCAGCTGGGACCCCAGGGTTTGGGGATGAGTCATAGCCCAGTGATGGGTTCTCGGTCATGTGTGTCCCAAGTGCTGCTGCGTCCATCCCTGTGCTCCCTATCCCTGTGGCAGCCCTCTCCTCACCCAGGAGCCCTGCCATGGGTCTCACTGTCCCAACCCTGCTGCATGCCCCGTGAACCCTTCCATAGTAGGTCCCTTCTCCACCCCTGCATGTGTTAAATAGGTACAAACCCCAAATCAGACTGGCCAGGAGACCCACTGCCAGCAGAATGCATGGATGTTCAAACCTTGCCCAAGGGTGAGGACACTCAGTCTGGTCAGGACAGCATGTATACATCCATAGAGGACAGGGAGCTTTATGGGGTGCTTAAATACCAAAGTCCTTACGGCCTCTACGCTCCCCACCTCTGTACACCTGAAAAACCCCTTCTGGCAGGTTCCCAGGGATGTCAGAGCTTGAAAAGTCCTACAGGGGTTGCATAGAACCATGGAGTGGTTTGGGGTGAAGGGACCTTACAGCTCCTCCACCTCCAACCCCTGCCGCGGGCAAGGACCCCTTCCACTGAAGCAGCTTGCTCCAAGCCCCTGTGTCCAACCTGGCCTTGAACACTGCCAGGGATGGGGCAGCCACAGCTTCTCTGGGCATCCTGGGCCAGCGCCTCAGCACCCTCACAGGGAAGAGCTTCTGCCTAAGAGCTCATCTCAGCCTCCCCTCTGGCAGGTTAAAGCCATTCCCCTTGGCCTGTCCCTACAGGCCCTTGTCCCAAGCCCCTCTCCAGGTTTCCCGGAGCCCCTTTACATTGTAGTTTATTTCCTATTGCATTTTCCCAGAGTTTTGAAAAGTGAGAAAATTGAAATAAAAATCGAATGTGAAACCTTTTTTGTATTTTTTTCTGCCCACAAATAGCACAGGGTTGGAGAAATTCACTTCCAGAGCTGCCCAGGGGTGATTTGACTGCGTGCTGAGCGGGGCCTGGAGCTGCATTAGTGCATTTGAGATCCTGAGTTTCCAGCAGTAACCGGGATTATCACTCTTCAGTTGTGCCAGACAAAATGAGCCATTTTATAAAGGAGTTGATGTCCCTTTCTGCAACCTGATAATGTGCTATTTGAGAGTCTGGTGCTGACTATCCCCAGATATCTTGTCATCCCCTTAATGCTTTGCTCTAACTGCATTGCAAAGTCTATCTGGGAACATAAATGTGGAGTCTCCAAAAGGTTCTTCTGTATAAAATGCCTCTCGTAACGCTGCCCCCTGAGCCCGCCATGGGCTTGGGGGGTTTTCAGGCTGCCCTGGTTTAAAGGTGCTGAGTTTTCATGGAAAGGAAATAACACTGAAAATAACACCAATAAATCCGGAGAGATTCGCCCCAAGCCTTTTCCCTCTTTGTTTTCATTGAGCGTTGGGCTTGGAAGACTTTGAGAGTGAGAAAATATAGTAATTCTTCATTTCCAGCATTATCCTTTGAACAATGTCCTCGAGCCCTCTCCATGCTGGGCTGGAAGTCCCATGGCCTACATGGCTCCAGCTCCAGCCTCTTGCCCGCCAAGCCCGGCTCCTGTTAGGGACATGTCCCCCTGTGCCACCTCCTGTCACCACCGAGCTTCTTTACCCTCCTCTGGGTGTGTTTTGTTCCTGCGCCTGAAGCGTGGCCCAAGCCAACTGCACCGGCAGGAATGTGGGATGCTTCCAAGCAGCATCCGTCATCCCGGGGAGCCCGTGGCTCACACGGTACCGAGGAGAAGGGGGGGTCTGTTGAAAGCCCCTGGGAAACAGTGCCAGAGCCAGCTGGGGGATGCCTTTCCCTGCTCAGAGCAGGGGGGCTGAGACGCTGCAGCAAGTTCATGCTCTTCAAGTGCCAGCAGGGTCCCCCAGGCTGGTGCAGGCCAGCCGAGGTCACTCACTGCGTGCTCATCCCTCTGCAGTGATGCTCGGTGGTTGCCCTGACTTCAAGCACACGTTGAATGAGTTCAATGCTCTGGGAATGCTGCTGCCCCGCTGCCTTCTGCCTGCTCGACGCTGCCTTTCGCGGGCAGACCAAGAGGAGGACTCCAAACGTTCTCCAGCCCCTGTCCATCCCCTGCCACACAAGATGCTGGCCCCAGCTCCTTGCAAAGACACAGCGGAGCCCGTGTCACCGCTGCCTTCCTTTGGAGAGCCAAATCCTTGGGCTGAATGTGCCAAGGGGGCACAACCTCCTCATGGGACATAGACAAACCCTGCAGAGGTGCCTCTGCTCCTGCCGCTGGCATCAGGAGCCACATGGAAGCTACATTAATACAATTCATCCATCGTTATAGTCCTGGATTTACTTGAGCTCTGGCACTTCGCTTCCTGTTTGCCTGCAGCCCTACCAAGGGTACCTCGATGTGCTGGCAGGAGGAGGAGGAAGGAGGAGGTGGCAGACGTAAGCTGGAAGCTGTGAAGTCCTCAGATGCTCTCCAAGGCCACAGATGGAAATAGGAGGTTGCAACATCCTGCAGCAATGCACTAACCCCTCCTGCCTGGAGCCAGGGGATGCAGAAGTGGGGGGACCACCCCAACCCCACCTCCTTCCCATCCCGCTCTTCCTATTGATCTCAGGGATGGGACTGCTGGAAAGGTGATGCTGGGGTGGGTGGATGCTTGGGTTAATTTCAGGGGGGGTTTGGCCACGGTGGAGGCTGGAGCAGGAGGGGAAGAGTTAAAGCAGGGACCCTGCGCTTGCCCCCTGCCCGCTGCCTGCACTCGGGTGTCACCCAAAGCCCCTGCTCCTCCCCACCAGCAGCTCTCACGGCTTGGAAACGATCTGAGCGAGGGGACAGCGTTGGGGGACGGTGGCGTGGGGCTGTAATGACCTCCTGCCCCCCATGGGGTGCCCCAGGCTTGGGGGGCAGAGACCCAGCCACCTCCAAGGGATGCCAGGAGAGACACGGCCCCACGGCTCCCACCAACGAGCAGCGCTGGGAGCAGCCCCAGGCCTGATGCTCCCATGGGATTCGCACTCTGAGGGCAGCATCCCAGGGCTGGGGGATGCCCATTTCCCATCAGAGCCGCTGTAGCCCAATACCCTGCAGCAGCACCCTGCAAACCAGCACCAACACAGGGCACCCGCAGCCGTCACAGCCCTCCCCATGCCCAGCTGTGGGTGCTGAGCCCCGCAGACCCTCCTCTTGCCTTCCAGCTCCTGAGGGATCTCATTCAAATCCACTTGGATCTGGAGAAGGGAGACTCAAAAGGGAGATGTTCCCAAGGGCTGTATAAATAGCCAAGGAGGGAGGCAGCTGGACAGACAGACAGGCACAGAGGCTGAGCACCCACCCTGGCATCTCTGGAGCTATAGCTCAGGTCTTTGCCATCAAAACTCCCCAAACCCTCCGGCACGTTCCCCCTCTTCCTCCCCTCCATAGAAATGACCTGGTTAATCCAACCTGCTGAGCACAGGAACGATGCTGATGTCTCCTCATTACCTGCTGCTCACCCTCCTAGCCCAAATCCAGCAAGTTTCCCAGCAAGATGGATCTGCCCGAGTAGCTCCACAGGGCGCCTTTTGCCCTGAGTGATGCTCACTGGACCCTTATGCAGGCAGTGGAAAATAGAAGATGCTATTTCAATGTTAGCACACCCGAGTCCAGGCAGGACTCTGTGTTCTCCAGTTCCAGTAAATATGCCCTTTCCCCCCCCCGAACCATTATAACATAGGCTATTTTCTAGCAAGAACTAGAGGAGGCACCATCAAACCATCAGCTACATGTGCAGGATCCCCCCTCCAGGACCTGTTGGGGTGTTCTGCTGTCCCCTGGGATTTATGGAGTTGTTGCCCCTTACCGATATCCACTGTTAAATCACTGCATGCCCAGTCTGACCCCTCACTTCCATAGCAGCAGCAGTGTGGGCAGGGGAGGAAATGCTTGTGCTTATCTGCAGACTTCACTCTGCAACTGCAACAAGCAAGCGAGCAGGGATGCAGAATGGGGCCAAGAGATCTGGGGGGATGAGGGTGGCTGCTTCCCTCTGGATAAACCCCAAAACCTCGTCCCTGCACACGCAGCAAGGGATGGGAGCTTTGCACAGCCCCGTGCACCCGCTGCGGGCACGTGGAGGGATCCAACAGCCCCAAAATGAGCTGAATCCCCCCCTGGCACTGCCTGTTCCCCACTGCCCATGGGGGGAACTGAGCCCTGAGCCCCACATGGGGCTCACCCTGCTTCTCCAGCACCCCACAGCCATCGGCTCTGCGTGCAACCCGTGTGTGTGGATGGGGAAAGGATGGTGTCACCCTGACACCGCTGCTCGGGCAGGGCAGAGGGGTCCCGCGTCCTCCTCTGCTCCGCACGGGGTCCCTGCAGGGGCTCTGCAGGCACAGGCGCGCTCCCGAAAGGAGACACTGAGCAGCACCCGCAGACCTTTCCTGCAACCTTGGCTTGGCCAAGCTGAGGTTTATATTTAGATCCCAGGAGGAGAAGGCAGGAGAAAGGCGACTCCTGAGCCCTGCCTGGAGCTGCCTTCCTCCGGAGGGAAGGTGCCTCGCAAACCGGTTGCCGTCACATCCCCACCGTCCGCTCTCCTCCAGCAGCCGCTCCGTGACCACCGAGGGTCCGGTGGCCCTGGCACCCTCGTCCCTATGCCCTGACGGTGCTTTTGTGGGGGCTTTCTCCCCCATCCCGGGCTGTTTCCCATGCCGAGGGTCCGGCGGGTGCCGACAGCTCTGAACAGCACCCAGGGGAGCACGGGGGCTCCCGGCCACCTCCAGCACTCCGGTGGTGGAGCCCCCGGTGTTGCTTGTACCGCTGCGGGCACAGCAGCAGTGACAAACCTGGGGACATCCGAGCCCCGTAGACCCTGCCTGGTGGCCTGGCAGCATCCCAGGGCTGAACCCAGTACTTACTGTTGGGTGGAGAGAGCAAAATCCCAAGGAGAGACCTTTTAGGGCCAGAATTTCCCTCTCCTTCGACTCCTGGAGGCTTTGGCTCCGCGAGTGCCTGCTGGCAGAGCAGCTGCTGCTGCTGTCAGATGGTCATGACTGAAACCTGAGGACATGCGGGGTCCTTCAGGTAGCCTCAGCCGCGTCTCAGCAGTGACATTCGTCCCCCGCGGTGCCAATCACGGTGCTGGCAGCGCCGGCAGCCCCCGTGCCCGCATCGCTCGGCATTGCCGGGATCCTGCGTGCACAGGGATGTGCCCGCGCTCCCGGGGACCATGCTCGGAGCCGGGGATCAGCGGTTGCGGTGCCCGAGCAGGGTGTCCCCCGTGCCGAGGTGGCTTCGGGATGGCTTTGGCACCAAATGGGACCGGGGAGGTGGAGGGGAGGTGGGAAGGGGCCTGGCCAGCACCTCCCCATCCCTCTCTCCCAGAAGGGACGTGCAATTGGAAAGAGCAGCGGGACAACTGCGAGGGGGGGAGCCGGTGCCAACCTCTCTGCCAGCCGCGTCTCTGAGCCGGTGGCTCTTTGGGAGTGCAATTCCCATCGCGCAGCGCCCAGCACCGGCTGTGGCTCCTCCTCATGGCAGTGAGGGGCTCCTGCCCTTCCTGCTTCATCCCCTCACACCCACCCTCGGCTTTTGCCTAACTCTGCCCCAGCACCACGCTTTGCATCTCAGGAGCATCCGATGGGCAGGACAGGCAGCACCCTGCAGGGTCGCAGCTCACCCGTGTCCCTTTCTGCTTCCCCTGCCCAGGGGGAGCCCTGTGGGACTGAGCCGGGACTGGCGTAGCACAGGATGGTGCAAAACTGGACCTTGCCATGTGGTTGTCTCCCCGTTTCCCCTTCCTGATGAGGCCTTTGGGTGCTCTTTGCATGTCCAAGCAGTTCTGGAGGCGCAGAGTGGGCACCCAGCTTACAATGGTCACTGCTTTTGGGGTCTATGGGGCTGCCTTGGGGGTGAATCAAGCACCCCAACACCCAGCCTGGTCGGAGGGGACTCCTCATCCCTCCAGCGCTGCCACCTCTGTGCAACCCTTGTGCTGCTCCTCCGCTCCCAAAATACCCCGCAGCAACTTTCCCACGCTGGTGCGGGCTGTACTGGAGCTGCAGGACCTGCCCCCCCCCCCATCCTGACATCCCTCTCTGGAGCATTCCCAGGACACTTCGCCTTTCCCTGCCTCCAGGCCCTCACCCGGGGCTCCTGTGCTCATGGCATCCCATGCAGTGAAGGGAAACAGGGCCAGGCTGTGAGCCCGAGCACGCAGGGAGCTGGGGAGTGACTTTCCTTGGCTCGGATCTGCTTTTCACCCCACAATTTCCCTTTTCTGTGCAAGACTGTGGAAGGAAAGCAGCTCCAGAGAGCGGGCCCAGCTCCTGAGGGAAGGTTCTGCAGCACGGGACAGAGCACCGGTGCCGTGCAGGAGATGCTTTGGGAAGCAGAACTTCTCTCAATTAAAAGCAGACCCCAGGGCTCTTTTTGCTGACTTGGAGCCCAGGATAGGCTTGGAGAGGCTGAAGCCAAGGGAAGGAGGGAGTGGAGAGCCCCGTGCTAGCTCATTCACAGTAAATCACTGCAGCCAGGCCAGGGAGTACCAGGAGCCTGTTGGGAGCTCAGCAGCAAAGCACGGATCCATTCCCATGGGCAAAAAGCACCCCGGGAGTGTCCGGTGGCTTTGGCTGGTGAGGAGGGCAGGGACAGGGGCAGGGACCCGCTGTGTCTGTGGGGACTTCCCCCTTGCTCCTTTGGTCAGAGCAGGCAATTCAAGGGATGCCCAGCAGGTCCCATCGGCCGCCGCAGGCAGAAGCTGGGCGCAGGCAGAGCGGCCGGCACGGAGCAGGGTGGAAGCAAACGGCGGTGCTTGAGGGAAGGGACGTTAGCAGGGGGCAGAGCAGGGCGACAGCGTGGGGACAAGCACAGGGTGAGCTGGCAGCCCCCGGAGGGGCAGGGAGTGCGGGCAGGGGCAGGAGCAACAGGCTCGGAGGAGCAGAGCTCTCCATGCCCTGAGCCCCATCCAGCCCCATGGCCGATGAGGGGAAGCCCGGCGGAGCCCCGGGCCATGTGCGGGGCTGGGTGCGCGCTGCCCGCAGCGGTGCGGTCCCCCCTCACCTCACAGCCCGGGTGGAGCCCCTGGGTGCCGGCACCCGGGGCCGCGCAGGGTCCCGCCGGGTCCGGATCCGGGCGCTGCGGGCACCACGGGGCCGGGGTCACGGCGGGCACAGAGCGCCCCCAGCCGGGCCCCGGTAAAACACCCCCGGCCCGCGGGACAGGGACCCGGGACCCGGTGAGCAAAGGGGTGCAGGGACCGTGCTGGAAACACCTGGCTTTGTTCTGCCCGGGTTCAGCTTCAGCGGTCACGGAATCCAGGCCGAGTGTGGGCTGGAAGGGACCTCAAAGCTCCTCCACCTCCAACCCCTGCCACAGGCAGGGACCCCTTCCACTGGAGCAGCTTGCTCCAAGCCCCTGTGTCCAACCTGGCCTTGAGCACTGCCAGGGATGGGGCAGCCACAGCTTCTCTGGGCACCCTGGGCCAGCGCCTCAGCACCCTCACAGGGAAGAGCTTCTGCCTAAGAGCTCATCTCAGTCTCCCCTCTGGCAGGTTAAAGCCATTCCCCTTGGCCTGGCCCTGATGCCTGAACAGCATCTTCCTTGCTAATGATGGAGAGAGATGTTTATTCACCTTCAGCCTCTTCCTGTCTGCAGGCATCGATGTGACAGCTCCCATGTTCCTCTGGAGCTTTGCTGGCTGGCGGCGCTGGCTGGTGCTGGCCCGGGCACTTGTTTGATGGGACATCCTCCATCTCACCTCAGATCAAGGCTGGGGCTGCCTCTGCCTCTGAGCGCCTCTTTGTGAAACAAGACAGGATCTCGGAGGTCCTGGAGCTGGACAGGAGCCGACGGGGGGGGGTTTATTTAAGGAAGGACACGTGGCTGCGGGGAGAAACGACAGCCCAGGAAGTGTGGGAAGCTCTGTGGGATCGGGTGGCTCTGGTCTCGGGAACTGGGAGAGGCTTTTGGGGAAAGGGCATCTGAGGCCTCCCCTGCTCCTGGGGACAGTGCTTTGCCACGGCAGCAGCGCAGGCAGGGAGGGTGAAGGGTGCTCATGGGGTTGAACAGGGCCAGGATGAGGCCTGGTGGCAGCGGCTCTGACCCAGAGGGGCCCCGGCCCCACAGCACCTCGTGATGCACCCATCCTGTGCTCTTGCTCCTCCACCTCCTCTCCATGGCCATGCCCAGGGGCTGGTGCTCCAACAGGCAGAGCCATAGCAGGTACTTCCCCCCCCCCGGGAGGTGTCTGCAGACGTTCCAGTTACTGGCAGAGCTTCCACCCCCTGGAATTCCTGGGACCCAGCTACCTGGGCTTGGTGAGCACAGCAAAGCCTCTGGGAAGGGATGCTGGGTTCACAACAAGGTTTTATTGGCGAAAGCCTCCCTAGTCCCAGGCAAACGAGTCCCCAGTGAAGAAGGGGCAGTCCTGCTGCTGGCAAACACTCCTGTCCCTGCAATGCAAAGCCCTTGGGAGAGCTGAAAATGATGTTGTAAACCAAGAAAGGAGGGGAAAATAACGGGCAGTAAATCCCTGCAGGGTTGGGGCTGCTCCAGTTTTCATTCCAGTGCTAAATGAAAACTGCCACTGATGTGACTGTGAAACGATGCATGTCCTTCCTGCCCATCCCCAGCACAGAAAAGGTGGGGAGGGTCCCTTTCCTTTGCCTGAAACACGACCACACTGCAGAGAGCTTTGGGCAGGGAGGACACTCACAGGGAGCCACAAGAGCCACCAGCAGCTGAGCAGGCAGAGCTCAACATCCCAGCATCCCAACAGCCGTTCCCACCGCCCTCCGAGGATGCCAGACCCAGATCCCACGGAATCCTTCCCATGGTGTTTATGGGGCAGCAGGCACGGAGCTGCCCCCCCATCCTCGAGGGGTGTTTCCACCAGCGCCATCCTCATCACGCTGTGAAGTCTTGGGTCACCAGGTTGAAGACGTTGCTCTCCATCGACGACTGCCACTTGCCCCAGTTCCGCTTGATCTCAGCCTGGACCTGAACCAACACCAGGGGCCGGTGCTGGCACCCAGGGCCACCAGGCAGCACCCAACGGAGGGGCAGGAGCTGCACCCAGGCCTCGACAAGGGATTCAGAGCGCAGGAAGGTGGGGCCCCCGTGCGTGTCTGTGTGCATGGGTGCGTGCGTGCTGTGCCATGCTCATTGGGGTGCACCCTTGGGGGGGTCCGGGTGCCCACATGTGTGGCTGTGGCACCCAGGGGATACAGGCTGGGGACACACTCACCTCCCCATTGAGGAAGCAGTAGAGCAGAGCCACCAGGAACCCCTGGCGAGGACAGGAGAGCAAGTTTTACCCAAGGCAAGGGGCTGGACCCCTTCGTGCTCATCCGCTGCCTGCATTTAGCATCCCCCACACCTCTTACCCCATCCCATGGGCAGTAGAGTGTTAATGCAAGTTGTTCAGTGGGCCACAACCCTTGTGCTTTGTCCCTGGGGTTCGAGGGGTGCCTGGGGCATAGGCCTCTCCCAAAAGAGTGAAAAGCCCCAGCAGCACATCCCAGCAGCTCCTGGTTTGGGCTGGGCTGGGTGCCTGGGGTCTTTGCCTACCCATTTGGTAGGTTGCTTGGAGCAAGCTGCTCCAGTGGAAGGGGTCCCTGCCCGTGGCAGGGGTTGGAGCTGGAGGAGCTTTAAGGACTTTTTTCTGAGACCTCCCTTGGAGCATTGTGTGCAGTTCTGGTGTCCTCAACATAAAAAGGACATGGAACTGTTGGAACAAGTCCAGAGGAGGCCACGAGGATGATCAGGGGCTGGAGCACCTCCTGTATGGAGACAGGCTGAGAAAGTTGGGGCTGTTCAGCCTGGGGAAGAGAAGCTGCGTGGAGACCTCAGAGCAGCTTCCAGTGTCTGAAGGGGGCCTACAAGGATGCTGGGGATGGACTCTTCATCAGGGACTGTAGTGACAGGACAAGGGGTAACGGGTTCAAACTGAAACAGGGGAAGTTTAGATTGGATCTAAGGAAGAAATTCTTTACTGTGAGGGTGCTGAGGCACTGGAATGGGTTGCCCAGGGAGGTTGTGAATGCTCCATCCCTGGCAGTGTTCAAGGCCAGGTTGGACAAAGCCTTGGGTGCCATGGTTTAGTGTGGGGTGTCCCTGCCCATGGCAGGGGGGTTGGAACTGGGTGATCTTAAGGTCCTTCCCAACCCTAACTATTCTATGACTCTATGATTCTATGTCCCTTCAACCCAAAGCACTCTGTGAGTCTCTGCTGCTGTGATCACCTCCAGTTTGTACCTGGTAGGAGCCGAGGACCAGCTCAAAGTAGAGCCGAGCGTCCACACCGATGTGCTCGGGGAAGAGCGCGAACACCACGTAGTGCACCCCAAAGAGGGGGATCAGGAGCAGCGTGGACTTCGTCAGCCTCCTGTGGAGAGTGGTGGCATGAGGGGGGCCCTGGGCGCAGGCCGTGGTCCTGCTGAGCCACCAGGTGAGACCTGAGCCTGGTGTTAACCTGAAGCGGGTTTGCAATGACCGGCAGCTCTTGGAGGCTCCAAGCACCGTTCTCCTCTAGGGCAGGGTCCCTGCTGCTCTGGGTCACCCCAGAAACCAGGAGAGGAAAGGTCCCCTTGCCCCAAGCCAGCCCTTACATGTACTGCTGCTTGTAGCTCCTGCTAATGTCCGGGGAGCGGATCTTCTGCGCTAACATCCTGGTGACATTGAGGAAGATGAGGAAGTTCACCTGCCACGGGAGGCCACATCTCAGGCTCTGCCCAGACCCTGGTTGGATGCCCCTGTCCATGTGGGACCCCACGGTCTGCAGTGTTCAGGGGACACACTCACAAATACGGCCAGGAGGATGGGAGCCTTGATCACCCACCAGTAAGGGTTGGTGTAGTCATCCCAGCACCTGCGGGAGAGGAGAGACGGCTCTGCCACCCCTGCCCTGTGTGCACAGCTCCTCTGGCCCCACCAGAAAGCAGAGATAGCATTAAAGTGCTGCCCCATGCTCCCCATGCAGGAGCTTCATCCCCTGGGGCTTGCACGGGGCACACGTGGCCTGCAGAAGGCAGAGGGGCGGCTGCTCTTACCCGTGGTTGTCGTACTGCAGCCTGGTGATCACCCATACACAGACTGTAAGCATGGGGACGCCTGCAAGGACAGGAGCCAGGCAGGGATATGGAGTCACACTGGGGCTTTGGGGAACCCCTGGACCTCCCCTTCATCCCTTGACCCCAAACCCATGTGTCTGGGCCCTGGCGGTGTCAGGGAGGTGACATTCCCCCTTCCCCAGGTTTTAAAAGGAGCCCATTGATGCTGAGGTGTCTGTGTCACGTCCTGGTCACCCTCCTCCCCTTCCATGCACTCTTACATCTAACGTGGACATCTGGGACAGGTAATTCCAGCCCCAGATGGATGCAGGAAGAAGGAAGGAGCTATCTCTGCCCCATCCTGACCAGGATGGGCTGGCATCAGGTGCTGTTGCAAAGGCTTTGCTCAGCGTTAGCAAACATTTCCCTTTTGAGTGATCCTGCACATGTGCTGCAAGGGCAGGGATCAGCCCAGGGGCTGCCAGGAGGCACCGGGCTGTGCAGAGAGATGCTGGGGTGGGAGCCAAGAGCAGCCACGTGAACCATGGTGCCTGTGGAGCTGGGGCCAGATGGGTCTCAGAGCAGGCAATCCCCAAAAGTGCCTGGTGTGGGTCAGAGGGGCGATGCTGGAGGGGTTGGTGTGCTGGGGAGCCCCGCACTCACCCCAGCCGATGAGGATGTACCACCAGATGTACCTCTTGTCCGAGGTGAAGGTGAGCAGCAGCAGGGTCTGCAGGTACATGCCCTCCACTAGCAGCCAGTAGAAGTTGGCCAGGACCGAGTACTGGAAGAAGGCGATGGCTGCTTTGCAGCTCACCTGGGAGGAGGAGGAAGAGGAGGAAGGCTCAGGGGTGCTGGCTGGCATCAGACCCTGCCTGGGGGCACAGGACACGGTCAGCTCCTGTCCATCCAGTCAGGGAGACCAGTGATGGCCTTTTAGAGCATCCCAGGGATGCTGCCCCGGTCCTGCAGGTCCCCAGCAGCCCCTCTGCCCCATGCCTGGGCTGGGACTTGCTGCCTTACTGTTGACATGGTGCAGTGATCGATGGACTCGTCTGAGAAGAGGACGGCATCCTTGACGAACACAGCGGCTCCACGCAGGATGAAGGAGGTGAAGAAGTGGATGTGGATAGAATTCCTGGTGCAATGCAGCTTCCTATGGGAGAGGTGTGCTTTGCCAGGGGAGGAGGAGGGAGAGCAGATGGGCTCCTTCAGGAGCCACTTCTGGAGCCCTACCTGAAGCAAGAGAAGATGCCGATGGCCAAGAGCAGGGCTGCCAAGGACGTGGAGTAGCCGCAGGTGTAAAGCACCTTCATGGTGACAAAATAGCTCCTCTGGAAGGGAAAACACCAGCGGGGCTGGGAGTCACTGCCCTGCGATGGGCAGAGAGGCTGCAGGGTGATGCCCCAGCCATTGCCCAGCCCAGCTCAGACCCCTCCAGGTAGCGCAGCACCCAGGATGAAGCCAACTCCATATCCCCGAGGGCACATTCACGTTCCACTGCTCAACAGCACGGGTCAGTGTGGGGCAGAGGATGCTGGGGGGGTGTCCCACGGTCCGTGGGGACCCGCTTGCCTTCTCCTCGGTGGTGGTGTTGCCGATGGGCTCCAGCTCGCAGGCGTTGTAGTAGGGAGGGCTGGGGAGGCTCCATCCCGACTCGGTGCAGCTCCTCCTGATCAGCGCTGCAGCAGCAAGAAGCGACCTCACAGGAGGCACGGGCATCACCTCTGCATCAGCACCCCCAAATGTCCAGCCCGGGGATGGCGCCTGCTCTCCTGGATGGAGCCTAAACCCCAGCGCCAGCATCCCCGTATCCAGATCCCCCATATCCAAATGGTTCCAGAGATCAGGAACAACGCCTCAGGCACTGGAAAAGGCTGCCCAGGGCAGGGCTGGGGTCACCGTCCCTGGGAGTGTTCCCGGGCAGGGACCCCTTCCACTGGAGCAGCTTGCTCCAAGCCCCTGTGTCCAACCTGGCCTTGAACACTGCCAGGGATGGGGCAGCCACAGCTTCTCTGGGCACCCTGGGCCAGCGCCTCAGCACCCTCACAGGGAAGAGCTTCTGCCTAAGAGCTCATCTCAGTCTCCCCTCTGGCAGCGGATGGGACTTGGGATGCTTGGTACTGGCTTATGGAAGGGCTGGGGACTCTTTCTTTGGCAGCACCCTCTGCACTGCAATATATGCCAAGCTCGGATGGGGCCGAGGGAGCAGAGGGGAAAGGCTGGGCACAAGGGGCACAAGGCTTCAGGGCAGGCAGGGGATGACCCCCCCCGCTGCATTCACTGCACTGCACCTTTGGTCCTCTTGAAGACGTGGAGGATGTCGGGGCAGGCGAGGGCCCGGGACTGGCCGCGGGGCGCTGCTGGCCAGCAGCTGACTCCGTCCCACTCCGTCTGGCAGCCTGGGAGGGACGGGACGGTCAGCGCCAGCGGGAAGGGACGTGCTGGGCACACACACACGCACAGAGCCCCTTGGGCACACGGATGTAACGGGAGAGCCGCGGTCACCCGATCCACGGGGCCGGGCCGTCCCCCTCTGGAATGAGGAGCATCCCGGCTCCCTTCTGGGAACCACCTCCCCCAGCGCTGAGGTCTCCTTTGAGCCCCGCGGTGAGATGGGAGCTGCTGTTTCCTGGAGGTGCATCAGACCCTGAGCTCCTGGGGGAAAACCGCAGGGATGAGGGGGTGGGAAGGGCTGGGGCTTCCCCGGTGGCATCTGTGATAATGTGGAATTATCCTGGATTTCTGCAGCCGGCAGCTGGGATGTCTCCAACCCGAGGGAGACGAGGAGAAAGCAGGACTTGCTGGAGAGCACCCAGCTCAAACGTGTTTGCCTTCTCCCTCCAGCACCAAGTTCATCTCTCAATGGGTCTCCAATCACCCTGGAAATGAGCATGGCCGAGCAGAGGGGGGGCTGTGAAGAATGAGTGCTGCAGCACAGCAGGATGAGCCATGGACAGCGCACTTCCAGCTCTCCTCCTTGCACATCTACATTATTAACCTCATAGATGCACATTATTAACCTGAAGCCACGTCTAATCCCAGCCAGGGAATGGGGACTCAGACAAGTGTGATTAATTTTTCTCTCATTCCAGCAAAAAGGCAGGCTTGGAGGGATTTGCAGGGCTGGAATCCATGGAGAAGAGGTGATGGAGGCAAGTTCTGGGGACAGGGCAAAGTAAAACACGAACCCAGGAACTGGCAACGTGTCTCATTGCCCAGCTCTCAGGCAGGAGGGATGCTCCTTAGCCTTTTCTCTCCCATTTCCCTAAAAATACCTGCTTTCCTGCATCCATGTGCTCTCTGCAACCCACCCCCACCATGGGTCATCCTATGGAGTCCTCCATAGCAAATTCTCACCCTCATCCCGTGGGAGATGAGCCCCATGCAGCTCACACTCACCTTGTTCCCCGGGGGGGGCTGGTGTTTGCCTTTCGCTCCTGATAACCTCCAGACATTCAGCTTCTTGCTCTTGGAAATAGAGGACCACGGAGCAGTCGGGATGCGTCGCTTGCACCTTGGGAAGGGATAAAGGGCAGGCAGAGGATGCCTGAGCAGGAGGGTACCAGCCAAGAGTCACTGCTTTGCAGCCAGCTCCAGGAGAGCTTTCAGACCCTGCCGTTTCCTTGTCTTTCTACCGTTTGCCTTGTAAACACCACCAGGAACCACCTCAATTATTCCTAATTCCCTCCACAAGTGTGTGATGCTCCACCAGGACACAAGCAGAGGAGCCGAGCTGAAAGACAGAGGGGCCCCATTAGCAGGGCAGAGATGAGCTCATCCAAAGCCTGAGCAAGGAGCCTCTGTCTTTAGGTTTTAAACCCCAGCTCTTTGGGCACATCCGCTCCTTCTGCTGCTGGGGTTTGTTATCTATGGGCACGCAGCCCGGCTGCTGCAGCACCAGAGCGGGCACTGGCACAGCTTGCTGCAGGGCAGGCGGCTCCCTGCCTGGCCTCAGTTTCCCTTCTGGGAAGGGGACTGATGCCATCACTCTCCTTATCCTCAAAGTGCTCCCATTGCCCTGCTTGCTTTCCCTTTCCTTTTCCTTTTCCTTTTCCCTTTCCCTTTCCTTTTCCTTTCCCCTCTCCTTCCCCCTTCCCACTTTCCCATTTTCCTTTCCCCCATCCCTCTTCCCCCTTTTCCTTCCCTTTCCTTTCCTTTCCTTTCCTTTCCTTTCCTTTCCATTTTTCCATTTTTCCATTTTTCCATTTTTCCATTTAATTTTCATCTTTTTCCTTTCTTTTTTTTCTTCTTTCCTATTTTTCCCTCCCCTTCCCTTTCTTTCCATTTTCTTCTCTTCCCCATGATCCAAACCCTCCATGTTGGCTAAAGAACTTATGGAACAAAGGAGACATCCCGAAGGCTTGGCAGAGGAGCGCCGACCTGAGCCCCCCTCCCACCAGAGCCCTCATCCTGCATTTGCTGCTGAAGGAATTTGACATCTTCGGGTGGGTTTTCCAGCCCCCTCCCCACCGCAGCTCAACCGCTCCATGTCCCCCATTCCAGCAGACACTCGGTGTCACCATCCCTATGCCTCTGCCTGGAGATGAGGAGCGCCCCACACATGGTCCTTGCCCCCAACACCCTACACCCATCCCGACCTTCACATCAGTGGATGCTTCCCAAGCCCTTGAGGTTTGGGATCAGTGTGAGCGCAGCCCCAGCACTCATGCGAGGATGGAGGGGACGGTCCCCAGGGCAGGGCAGAGTGGAGCCACCCTGGGATGTCCCGGAGCCGGCCAGGAGCTGAACCCCGAGAGCGGCCCCAGCCCTGGGGAGCACAGAGAGGTGTCCGCCCCCCCCGGACACCAAACTGATCCCCCAAAGCTGCTGTGAAGGCACCGGGGAGGGTGCAGCGGTGCCGGCAGCTCCCAGAGTCTGGAATCACCCCCGGGTCGCGCAGGACGAGGGATGGGGACAGGGACGGGGATGTGAGCCCTGGGGACTGCAGACCTGTGCTCCCCAGGCTGTGACAGGCAGGGACCTGTGCGTGCTGCCCACCCGCTCCCGTTCCGTGCTCCCCAGGGATGCTTACCCACGGCATCGGGAACGCGAGCAGCAGGACCAGCAGTGTGCGGGTGCCGGGGGGCTGCTGCGGGCCCCACATGGCCGGAGCCACCCCTGTGCTTCCCTGTCCGCGGGTGCCCTGCCTCAGTGCCCGAGGGGCTGGGGACAGCTCAGCTCCTCCTGCATGGCCCTGCGGGGCGGGGGCACTTCTGGACCCCAAATCCCAGGGAAACCCTCCCTTAACGCCACTTCCCTGCTCCTGGCTCCCTCCAGGACCTCCTCCCGCAGCAGGACCCTGACCCGTACCCAGGCTCTGGCTGTGCCCCCGTCCCTGCCCGGTGCCGATGGGCTCCGTCCCTGCAAGACAGAGCGCGACAGCTCCTGGATGTGGCAGCGAGGGAGGCTCCGCCCCCCTGTTCCCTCCGCACGCAGGGGGCTGGAGGCAGGAGCGGGTCTGGGGACGTCCCGGCCCGGCCACCGCGGGCAATAGCGCAGGAGGGACGTGGAGCGGCTGGAGCGGGGGCAGAGGAGCTGCTGCGAGGGCTGGAGCAGCTCTGCTCTGGAGCCAGGGTGAGAGAGCTGGGCTGGGGCAGCCTGGAGAAGAGAAGGCTCCTGAAGGGGAGACCTTAGAGCAGCTCCAGTGCCTAAAGGGGCTGCAGGAAACCTGGAGAGGGGCTTGGGACAAGGGCCTGTAGGGACAGGCCAAGGGGAACGGCTTTAACCTGCCAGAGGGGAGACTGAGATGAGCTCTTAGGCAGAAGCTCTTCCCTGTGAGGGTGCTGAGGCGCTGGCCCAGGGTGCCCAGAGAAGCTGTGGCTGCCCCATCCCTGACAGTGTTCAAGGCCAGGTTGGACACAGGGGCTTGGAGCAAGCTGCTCCAGTGGAAGGGGTCCCTGCCTGTTGGAGCTGGTTGGAACTCAGGCCCCTCATGGCAGCCTAAGCCCCTTGGTGTTGTTATCAGCTGCCCAGATGCAGCATCCCCAAACACCTCCCAGTTCAGGAATGCGGCCCCAGAGATCGGGAAACAGGCGCCAAGAGCACGGGGCAGGAGCAGATCCGTATCCCACCAGCCACGACGGATGGGACCTGTGGAGACCACAGCGTGCGGGGACTTGGGATCTTAGGACAGGTCCCAAAGCCAGAAGCTGTGAGGTGCTGCCGGTGGGGCTGAGCAGCCCCAGCCCTGGGACCAGCTCTTCCCGGTGCCTGGGAGCAGTAGCAAGGTTCAGGTAAACCCTCACCCCCTGCTCCCGGCCCTTCCCTTTGGGGAAACCCCACTGGGGGCACCGACCACCCCTGCCCCGCAGCCCTGTGCAGTGGCGGGGGTTATCCTGGGGCCACACCGCAGGGAAACCCAGCCCAGGGACACTCCTCCCCCGGGCAGGGTTTGTTTGGCTGCTCCTAGGGCAGCTCTAGCAACGAGCCCTGCTCCAGCTCCCTCACCCCATTGCCCTGCCGGGCCCAGCCATGGAGCTGGGAGCAGCGGGGGACCCCCGTGGGGGCTGCAGGGACTCCCCAGCAGGGACCTGCATCATCCCGCGCAGGGTAAGCCCGGGAGAGCCGTCCTGCCTCTGGGTTTATGGGATGCTCATGAAGAAAGGGTTAGGAAAATGGGATGGGGTGGGGGTTTGGGGGTGGCACTGGGGTCTGCTCTCTGTAGGATGCCT
This sequence comes from Psittacula echo, assembly GCF_963264785.1. Classification (NCBI taxonomy): domain Eukaryota; kingdom Metazoa; phylum Chordata; class Aves; order Psittaciformes; family Psittacidae; genus Psittacula; species Psittacula echo. The sequence goes on from NC_137748.1 coordinate 3,316,616, forward strand.
CCCTGGGGCACCGGGAATGCCGCCTGCGCACAGGAACGTGTCCCCAGAGGCGCCGTTCACCCCAGCCTACAGGGATGGGAAGGCAGGGACCAGCGCAAGATCCGCTCCTCCCTGCCCCGCTCCCTGCTCCCGCCGGGGCCGCCGGCTCCTGCCCCGGGCACTGCCTTGACCCGAGCGCGGAGATCCCGGGTTTTCCTCCCTGCCTTCCAGCCCCGGCCGCCGGTGAGGATCCTGCAGCAGCTCCCCGGGCCCGCGCCGGCGCTGGAGCCCGGCCCCGGAGCCCCGCGCGTCCGCGGAGGTGCGTGATGGGTGCGGCGTTAACCCGGGTTAACCTCGACCTCCTCCCGCTCCGCAGCCGTTCAGCACGGGGGGGCATTGGGGCTGAGCCCGCCCTCCGCAGGCTCAGAGCCGGCTGCACCGCGGCGGAGCCCATGGGATGCGATTTCGGGTGCTTTAAACCACCCTGGAAGTCGGGGCTGGCTTTGGCCGCACCAGGGTGCTCCCAGGGAATGGTTTTGGGGCTGTTGGTTGAAATCCATCTCTCGTTGTTCTCCAAAACCCCGTTTCAGGTGGGGATGGAGATGGGAGCATCACCAGGGTCAGCCAGGGCAATACTGGCTCCTTGGCCATGGGAGGTGGGATGGGAGTGGGACACATGCGAGCCCCAAGCCCATGGGATGTGCAGGCAGGAGCAAAGAACAACTGTCCAGGGGGGCTTCACCCAACCTCATGCAAGCCAGGATCCATCCAGCTGGACGGGGAGAGCAGACAGCAGAGATGGGGAGGTTGTGGGGCCTGGGACATGCTATGGCTTGAGGGAAGGGGGGAAGGTCGAGCTGTCTTTAAGGGTGCACAGAACAATGGGCACGCTGAAAACTGGAGTGGGAAGAGAAGAGAGATCCCAGCCCAGCACCTCGTGGCCCTGTGGTGCTTATCCATTGGGATGGGAGGGATCCATCAGGAGCTGCCAGCCCTTTGTGTACCTTCTCCTCCCTGCTCAGTGCCTGGCTGCAGGCCCGTTCCCTCCTCATGGATCCAGCTCCAGGCACTTCCCACTTGTGCTGCAATCAGTGCTCCTCGCTGGGGGGCAGGATGGGTGCTCCGGGAGCACATCCCTGCGGCTGTGAAAGCATTTTGGGATCTGACACATGGGGTACGGGAATGCCCAAACCCTTCTTTACCCTGGCTGACGCTAACAGGGGCTCACAGGGCTTGTGCACAGCAGGACCGCAGGGGCAACCCCTCCAGGAGGTGTTTTGTATGGGAAGCTCATGCCTGCGGCACATGGGGAGGTTTTAATGGGGATGCAGAACGGGATTGCCCTCAGCAGCTGCCCCATGGCTTCAGCGTCCAGCCGAGGGCACTGGGGTGATCACCTGCACACGACGGCTGCTCTGGGCCCCAGCTCCTTCATGTGGAGCCAAAGCAGGAGCTGGGGAGGCACCGAGCATCCGCATCCCTCTGCTGGGAACAGAGATGGGAGCAGCCCCCATGGCCCAGCCCCAGCTCCTGCCTCCTTTGAGGGGTTCTGAGCTCCCTGTGCATGACAAAGCAGAGCTGAGGCAGTGCCCCCCGTGCGGTGCCAGCCCCAGGACACCAGCTCTGCTGCCCGCTGCCAAGGCAGAGCCTTTGCCAAGGCACTGAGCGCTGCCAGGACCAGAGCCATCCTCCTCCAAACGGGTGGAAAGGCTGATGCCTTCAGCACCACTGATCACCTTTTGTGAGCAGCCTCCAGCAAGCCACAGCAGATGTTTAATCACATTTGCAGGGAAGAAAAGGGCTGGAACAGGGCTATTCTCGAGCTTTATCCAAGCACAAATGATCTTTAAGTGCCACATGGGCCTTCCAGCGCGGGGCGGGGGGAGCCTGGCTTCACTCCCACTGCTGGGGCACAGGCACAAGCCTTGGGCCCCCCCAGCCCAGGCTGTGCTGCTGGTGCCTTTGCTCTGGTCTCTCTCTGACGCAGGGCCCTGCCTCTCCAGCAGATTTAATGGAGCTGATGATGATCCAGAGCTCCCAGATGCACCAGGTGCTGATGAACAGCCTGGCTCTGTCGGCCCTGACGGCCTTTGGGCTTGGGCCACCCCCAGCCGCTGCCCAGGTAAGGGTCAGGGGTGCTGGATGGGCAAAGGGCCCATGAAGAGGAGCAAAAGGGTGGGCAAAGGAACCCTCCCAGAGGTGCTCAGGGGTGCGGGGTGTCCGTGTCCTGCTCCGGCACAGCACCAGCCCCCTCCTGGCCGGTCCCAGCCCCGCTCAGTTCAGGCTCTGCAGCCCCTTAGGGGCTCTTTGTGCCCGTTTGGCCCCGGCTCTGCCAGCAGAGATGACAGCCAGGCTGCTCGCAGGTGATGCATCCCAGCTGGGAAGGGGCAGGAGCCTCCCTGCGCTGCGGCGCGGGGCTGACACTGACATGGGGCTCCCATTCAAAGCCGTCTCCAACCAAAGCCTGCGCCTGTTGCGTCGCAGCGCTCAGATCCAACCGGCTCTTCCCAGCTGCATTCTGAGGTCCCATCCATGGGGCTGCCACCTCCGTGCGTCCCCAGCAGGGTTCTCTCGGGGCCTGACCGTGGGGTGGGATGGAGCCGTGCTGTGGCTCCACGGGAACTCCCTTGCTGGTGCCATTGGGAGCTGTGCCCCAGGGAAACGGCTGCTGAAAGGGGGCTCTTGTTCCTCCTCGCAGGCCATGGAGGGGCCTTTGCAGACGGCGGAGGGAGAGGAGGCCGTGGTGTTCCACCACCACTACATCCCCTACCCCTGTCCCCCTCCCATCCCGGCATGGCCAGGCCCGGTTCAGGAGCGGGGGCCGGCGGCCGTGCGGTACCTGAGCTCCGGAGCTGACGATGGGGAGCTGTGAGTAACGGGGGTGCTGCTTTGTGCCTCCCGTGTGGTGTAAGAGGGCTCCAGCCCGAGCTGGGACACGAGGGCTCACACTTGCCCCTGTCCTTGCTCCCTCCCGCAGTGCGGTACCTCCACCCCCGCCCCCCAGTGCCACCGGGACCGTGGGGGCCAGCATCCCACCAGCATCAGGTAAGGATGTGCCCTCCCCATGTCCCTCCAGGGCAATGTTCTCACCTTACCCCCAAGCAGGCATCAATCCGGGCAGAGGCTGAGCACCCCCTGCTCCCTCTGTCCATGGGGTCTGGGGGTGCCCTTGAGCAGCCCTCAGCTCCTCTTTTCTCCCCACAGAGTACTACAACGTGGTTGAGGAGAGGCTGTGAGCTCCGTGCTCCTCAGGATGGTTTCTCCTGCACGTCCCAGCCCTCGACCCCATTGGATCACAGAAGCATCGGGGCTGGAAGGAGATGATCTGCTCTAACCCCCTGACAAGGCAGGGCCCCTGGGAGCAGGACACACAGGGACACAGACCCTGCAGGTGCTGAGCACCATACCCATTGTTTGAGGCTGGCACTTCATGTGCATTGGCTTCCTCCCCACAAGCCACCCCATCACAAAGCCTGTCACAAACCCCAGCTGACAGCGTGACCCCAAACAGGGACAGGCTTTATCTCCGTGCTCTGCAGAGGGCTCCTCCCCAGCAGGTTGGTGCTGACATCCCAGTCCTGGCTGGACAACGTGTGTCTGCCAGGCCATGAGGATGCTGCAGCACAGCCTGTGCTGGGGGGGGGGTGGTAGCAGCCCAGGTGGTCCCGGTCTTCATTAGTCCCTTCGGATCTCAATGCAGCACATTGCCTGTAATTAATGTGCTTTGTTAAGGAAGCTCCCTGCTGTCACTAATTGAGCATCTGTAATTACCAGGCTGCTGGCTCTGTGCCTGAGTGCAGGGCTGCCTCCGGGCTGGGGGGGGTGTGAGGCTCTTGTGGGGTCCGTACGTGCCTGACGTGGGTACTTTGGGGACTGGCTGATGGGTGGTGCTGGGAAGCAGAATGGATGCTCCTGGTGATCATCCCCCTGCACTGGGCACTGGTGAGGCTGCACCTCGAGTCCTGTGTTCAGCTCTGGGCCCCTCACTGCAAGAGAGACATTGAGGGGCTGGAGCGGGGGCAGAGAAGGGCAGCGGGGCTGGTGCAGGGCCTGGAGCACAGTGTGATGGGGAAGGGCTGAGGGACCTGGGGGGTTCAGTGTGGAGAACAGAAGGCTCAGGGGGGACCTGATCGCTCCCTACAACTGCCTGACAGGAGGATGGAGCCAGGAGGGGCTGGGCTCTGCTCCCAAGGAACAAGGGATGGGACAAGAGGAAACGGCCTCAAGCTGCACCAGGGCAGGTTTAGATGGAGCTGAGGAACAATTCCTGCCCCAAAGGGTGCTCAGGCATTGGAACAGGCTGCCCAGGGCAGGGCTGCAGGCACCGTCCCTGCAAGTGTTCACACACTGTGTAGACAAGGCCTCCGTGCCATGGGTTAGTGGTGGCCTTGGCAGCGCTGGGGTAAGGGCTGGCCCTGAAAAACACCAGAATAGAACAAAGAGAAGGCCCAAAGCTGAGCAGAGAACATGCTTTATTGGAAGGAGATACAAGAACAGCACATTCTACCACATCATAGGAACAAGGTTCTGCTTCTGCACAAGAATGGCCTTCTTCCCTACTCCACAAGAGATCTACTTTGTTGGATAGTTTCATGAGTATCGTGTAGTTACAATACAGGAGCAAAGGGCACGAGACAGCAAAATTCAGTAATGCCCACAAGGTCTACACCATGTAAATGATCGTTATTTAAGGAGGCAGAGACGGGCAGACACCATCAGGAGAGCGAGAGAGAACTTTTCCACATCAGGATGGGCAGTGGTTAACAGGAAATGGCTCCTACCTACCAGTACCTTGCAAGTGCTTCATTTCAGCCACCATTCCATGAGGAAGCATTGGAAGGTCTAAATGAAATCAGCACTATATGACGGTGCCATCATCTACCCCAAGACTGCCCCCGCCTTTTAATCATGCTGGAGCCGTATAGGAAACTTGTGGCACAAGAACAGTGGTTATACTTGAAAGCCATTGTATGAGTTTCTTCCAGTGGTGCTGATGGGAGAGAGGAAGTAAAAGCTTTGTTGTTTTACAAAGACAAACAAGGATGCACTGTCAGAGAAGCAAACCATCCACACAGCTAACAGGAGCTGCCACTGATGCACAGAACGGCCACTGTAGGCAATCCACCAACTGATGAGCTTGGCATTGGAGAGCTTCTGTGGCTGTTTGGACAAGGCCAGCAAAAAATCTGGCTAAAGATTTCGTTTCTTCAGTCTAGAGGAGAAAAGCCTCTCCAATGCAAAGAGACCTTCAAGTCAGAGAAGACTGCTCTGGGAGAAGTATCTCCAGTGAAATACACTGAACAGACTGTTTCTGTGTAAAGGATCCAAGAGAGAAACCAGGGAAAACTTCTAATCCCAGAGGTCTCTCCACCAGATGTGGTACTGCAGCAGCTCCAGGAGTGTACACCAAGAGCAACTCTATGAAACATCTCAGACCTCGATGTTCTCACACATTTGGCCTTGACCCCTCCAGGGTAACACTAAGAATCACACCACTCAGTTACAAGATATGCAAGCTTCTGACTGTACAATATTAACTATGTGAAGCCCTGCTATATTCTATGGAAAACACTGCTGAAAGAGGTGGTATATTATCTTCCTAAAGCTATTTGATACATGGAACGGAACAGTCCATCAGACTAGTTAAAAATGCTGAAGTCAGTGTAACTGCAGCTTGTTGGAAAACCAGACTTTCCCCAAACAAGCAGTTTTAGACCTTGTTCAAAAGCCACAGAAGTTATCTCCATTACTTAGAATGCAAAGAACCTGAAGAAAGAAACAACCAGATTATAGGACACAACACAACCTCATCGGAATAAGAACATGAGGGTAAGACCAGTGACTGGACAGGTACAGTACCAGATATCAGAACTCCTTGGGCCAGTGCTGCTCGGAGCTTCGTTTGGGTCCTATACAGATCCAATCCTTGCAACCTCATTGAGGCCGAAACATAAAGTTCCTCAGAACCAGCGTCTGTGGTGTGCACAAAAGATCTGGGCCAGAACAGTACCAAGGGGAACTGATCTTTCAGGAGGGTACTGTACCAGCCAATCACAACAGCAACAGATACAACAGAGATCCCTAGGGTAATTCCTACTGCTGGGGTTCACTGGCTTCAGGAGTTAGACACAGTTAAGTTCCCTTCGGAGGGGTCCATTTCAAACAGCTGGGATCCATTATCTTATTGCTGTTGGATCTTTTTGCCTCTTTGGCTATCCATTCATCAATCAGATCCTAAGGAAGAGAGCATGAAAGTGCAGGTTAAAACAAATCCACACTGGAGAATTATCCATGGTACACCACCACACACCTAAGTTCACAAAGCAGAAGATGACAAACTGCCTACTAACTGCTTCATCTGGAAAAGTAACATTTCCTCCACAATGCTTCCTAGAAGCCCTTCCAATCACACTGGTAAGGCTGCTGTTAGCTACAAAGTGAAGTCTCAACGACAGGAAAACAAAAAGAGCGAAGGTGTCATGTTTGGGGATTTATAAACCACCTGTTTAATGTCTAACGAGGGTACAAACAGGACTCTTTCAGGATTCCATTCATCCAGTTCATTTTATGTCATCCACCTGCCCAATAAGGGCCAGGCATTATGAGGACCATGATGGGAATGTTGATCCACTGCTCCCCTGAAAAGCTGCTTACATAATGTGCAATGCTATTCCACACATCAGAAAGGAAGGTCAATACAACGTATTTCTACACTACCAAAGGATCAGGTTGGATGCCCATGCATGTTATCAGTTACTGCATCTGACAATTACAGTGCTCCCCACTGGAACGAAAAGGCTGGAAAGCCCAGCACAGTAAAAAGGAAATACTGGCTTCAGCAGCTTTGTCTGAACCTAACAGACAGAAACAAAACCCCTGAGCTGCAATCCCAAACCTTACCTGTCTTTTGAGGACCAGGTGTTTGCCCTTCCAGTACTTGAGCATCTGAAGCGCCTGCAACGTGCTCACAATGTCGACAGGGTTTACTGCAGTCTCCTGGCTGATCTCTGCAAAGCAGGATCAGTTTATGTCAGAGCAGAAACACACATTCCTCCACCTGTACCTGGTAGTTTGCAACTCCAAGTTTTATCTAACTCCTTTTGAAGTGATCCACCCAAAATGCCCTGCACATAGCAAGGAGGTACACACAGTTATTACTGTTGCTGCTGTATTTGCTACCCTTTTGACCACCCTGGTTATCTGTATCACCGGCATCCAACTTGCCCTTGCTTGATTCACTCTTGAGGTTCAATGACTGCTAACTAATTTTAGCATCCAAGTTAGTAAGGCGTAATCCTTCACCTGCCTCAGAATTGAGGAAACTGAATGAGATGCACAGCTGTGTTCCTGAACCAATTCACAACAAGGTATTTAGCTGGAAACCATACCTTTTATAGAGATCTCTTTTCCTTGGAAGTTATGCAGGTAACGAAGGAGAACTTCCTTCCAGTAACTACGGTAGCTGATGAGCCCCAGATCAGACAGAGGGCGTTCTGGAGAGCCAACTTTTTCTTCTACTTTTGAAAGCAAATAGCCTGCAAAGGAAAGAAAACTTCTTTATCCTTCCTAAACCGCCCTCTCCTGACTATCAGCCTCTTTGGCACATGCAGAAATCATCTCTGGATGAAAACTGCTCAACCACCACCACAGATCTGCTCGATTTCTTGCTAACAGGATGTTTGCAGAACTTCTCTACTTACTGAAGTCAATGAGCATTTTGCCGTAGCCTTGCCTCATGTATTGAGGCATCGTCAGGATACAGGAAACATTGTAGTTGAGAAAAGAATTCTTCTCCTAAAGACAAGATGAGAGAGGAAGAACAGGTCTAGGTCTGTACAAGCAATGGGTATATTATAATCCAACAGACTGAACATGCCTGTGCAACTGATACAAACACAAGGTGGAAGGAGCAACAGCAGAAAAACCTGCCTAACAACAAGTAACATGATCATCCTTCAGCTCCCAACCTGGCTCAGTGCCTCTCACTTCAAGAGCCATTAGATAGGGGGTTTGGGGCACAATTTTAAGTCTAGAATGGCTGGGCAAGGAGTTGTACTGAGGAGCCAGTGACACTTTCACCACCACCTCTGTCATCTACCAGCTTTACACGCAACAAGAAAACAACAGCAGCATTAAAAGCACATGGTGTAAATTCAAATGTTCAGACAAAACAAAGATGGTGACTAATACCTATTTCAATGTATTTTTCCCTACATTTCCTTTATCCTTACTTATGCCTACAGCAAAGCACCTCAATCCCTGCAGCAAACAGTAAGAGCAATTCATGCACATGAGGTTTGAAACTTTGTCTATTCCTAAAAGCAACGAATCCTAAGACTGCAGGATTGGAAGAGAGCTTCAGTACTGATAACTGTTGTCCTAAATCTCATTCTAGTGAGTAGCAATGCTTATGTCTGTATTTTCAACTAACCTTGGAGAAATATCCTATCAGGTGACAGCCAGTGTTGTCAGCTTCTGTCATGACATAGAAGAGGAAGGGCTCAACATCATAATACAGTGTTTTATGGTCCAAGAAAAGCTTTGCCAGCAGACAAAGGTTTTGACAGTAGATCTAGAAGCAAAAGGAAAATGGGATATGCCCATTTATTACAGTGGAACATCCCAAGCGTGGACAAAGACACGGGAAATGACAGGAACATTCTGAACCATCTGAGCAATGATGTACAGTCATTCAAACAGAGCAGCTGGGCCAGGAAACAATTCCATTTCAGAAGAACCTTGGTAAGCCTGGCTTCCTAAGGGGGGGAATTGATGTTCGCAATATCAACCTCTGCATGCCCAAAACATCATAAGCATTACTTAGCAGCAATTAATAACATTGGTGTGTTACCAGCACTGTTCTTAGACTAAAGCAGAACAACCCAGCACTGCACCAGCTACTAAGAAGGAGAAAAAGAACTATTACAGCTGAACCCAGGAGAGCTCCACACTCAAGAGTGGCCCAACCATGGCAGTTTGTTACCTTGTTCTTTTTGCCATCCACTTCGAACACTGAAATGGAGCCTTTGCGGTAGATTTCATCACCCGGTGGATGTTTCCAAACACATTTTGCCTATGACAGGAAAACAAAGTTAGGCTGACACCCACGTTCCAAGGGCATAAAAGGTTACAACAGCTACTGGATATACCAGGAAAAATGTGGACTTCTCATCTCTTAAAGTGAGCAACTGAGCTAACAACAGTCATGGTTTAGAATGTTTACAGGGGAAGTTCAGGTTGGAGATAAGGAACAAGCTCTTCCCTGTGAGGGTGCTGAGGCGCTGGCCCAGGGTGCCCAGAGAAGCTGTGGCTGCCCCATCCCTGGCAGTGTTCAAGGCCAGGTTGGACAGAGCCCTGGGTGACACGGTTTAGCCTGAGGTGTCCCTGCCCACGGCAGAGGGTTGGAACTGAGTGATCTTAAGATCCTTTCCAGCCCAAACCATTCTATGATTCTATGAGATGCAAAGGTCAGGAATCAGCTCTGCCCTTACCATGTGCCTGCGCAGTATTGTCTGGCTCTTCATGTACTTGAGGCAGAACTCACACATGTAGAGACGCCCCAGCCGAGCATATTCCTCTGGATAGGGCGAATGATACCACGTATCCAGCTCGTAACGGCCAAAAGCGATGGTTTTAATCATGTTGCTGCCCTCTGTGATCTGGCCCTGGAGCCGCAGCTTCTCCTGGGAAGGCAAGAATGGATCGGGATTTAAAATACCTAAAAACCCCAGAAGGTAGAGAGGAAGGGTCCTATTTATTTCTTCAAAGAAATCATTTACTTCAAGTCTTCTAAATTCATCTTTCGGTGTGGCCACATCTAATGACCCCTCCCACACTTCTCAGTCAAACACAGGTACTGACCATTCCTTTCATCAGGAAATGTCCTGTGAATCAGCACTTAAGAGCATGCTAACACTAGGATCACACTCCTCCTGCCATGAAAGCAATGTCACCTCCTTGCCACACTTCATGCTTCTTTCCTGATCTGTATGAAGAGGATACAGCCTAATGCTCTGCCTCAGATATCCCAGAGGCACTGTAGCATTCAGGACTGCCAACGCTGAGCTCCAGCTGCACTTCCAGCCAGCCCTCTGAATGACTGACACTTCAACATCACCCCTAGTGGAACTTCACTGGCTTGGCTGGGCTGTAGCTGCTCTTCTTACAAACTCTGATTCTATCTGCACAGCAAAACCCAGACAGCATTCACGTTTCTAAGAGAGACATCTGCTATGAGACACAAGGAGTTTGAAGTCTCACCAGGTCCTCCGATGCCCTTGCTTGCGCTCTTCGGAAAAGCTCGAGGTCATACTCACTCGTCAGGTTTTCCAGCAGAGGTTCCCTGGTATTGCCATAGGTTTGTCTGTGCTCCTAGGACAAGAAAAGAAGAGGTTTCGCTGCCATGCTGCTACCAAACTGTTGGATCCTGCAGCATTTTAGCTGGGAATGTTGCAGGATGACTGAGAAGAGCAAACTCCTGCTTTGCGGTCTCACTGCAGACAGGAGGGAATGAAAGAATAAAGTGACTGCTTTTACCATGTACTTCTCTTTTTGCTCCTTGCTTAGGCCCGAGTTCCTCTTCTTCCTGAGCTCAGCTACTTTCTCCTTGTATCGCAGCTGTCTCTCTGTTGGTGCCTGTAAGAAACCAGAGGTGGAACCTTCACCAGGCTCCATCCACTTCAAACATTCTTCACCTTCCCACCCTAAAGGGCCTCTGCCCCAGCTTTCACTTGCTGAGGTTTGGTGCCTCTGAACCAAACCTTGTGCTAGTAAGAGGGCACTGCAGGTGCAATGGGAAGGTTTTCTTGCCTTTGCCAATGTACCTCCATCCCACAAGACAGGGTGCACTCCTTATGCACTGCTTAATCACAGGGAAAGGCTTGGACCCGACTCATGAAGTCATCGTGACTCAAGTCCAAGGCTCATGAACTGAAGTTTTATTCTTTTCTATTTAGTCACAGTAAAATTGTAGGTTACAGTTCTGCAGCAATTCTTTTACCCTCCACATCAAAGCACATAGCAAAGTTCATCCTGAGAACGGCTCCAGCCTCCTTTGTACTATTACTGACCAGTGTCACCTCTCTGCCTCCACCAGCTGTCCCAGGCTCTCATTTAAGGAATACAATGAATTGTCCTTGCTGAAACAAACTGGGGACAATGAATGGGGAGTGTCAGAGCACAACAGCTTATCTGGGAAGTGAAGAAGGGAAATCAAGTGAAAATCATTGCCATTGGAAACCCCAAGCTGAGGTTTTTGCACTCTGAACTGAGCAGCCACTGTGCAGGTCACTCACCTGGTGTCTGGTGGCGTGCCTGTTGTTGTCATCCTGCCGATGGGCCAGCATCCTCTCCTCAATCTGCTTGTCCCGGCTCTGTGCTCGCACCTGGCAGCCAAAACTCATCTGTCAGTGCTGCAGCAAACTGCTGTCAAAGCCTTCACCCTTTCCTTTTCCTGCTTAGGTGAATTTCCTGAGTTGCAATGCACAACTTGACACACAAATGCTGCTGTCTTGCAGCTAAAGACATCAGCTAAAATGTGTGAACTCTCTTTCTGTTCACAAACGACAGGTCTTGGCATTTTGTGCCACGAAACAACTACCATAGAATCACAAACTGGTTTGGGTTGGAAAGGACCTTAAGATCATCCAGTTCCAAGCCCCTGCCATGGGCAGGGACACCTCACCCTAGACCATGTCACCCAAGGTTCTGTCCAGCCTGGCCTTGAACACTGCCAGGGATGGGGCATTTACCACTTCCTTGAGCAACCTGTTGCAGTGCTTCACCACACTCACAGTAAAGAACTGAGGAAGATAAATAGGAGATTCCTTTACCTTGCACTCATCTGCTGAGAGATTATGGTACAGTGGGCAGCCCGATATGGAGAAATGTCGCTCATGTTTTCCAGTCAGGTGTCCTGCAAAGGATCAGGAAGAAAACAGCTTTTAACATCTGCTCCTAAAGAGGTTTCTGTTTGAAAAGTATCCCAGGTGGGCAGACCCCTCACAGGAGCTTTTCAAGGAGCATGCCCAGTCTATTACCAGTGTGGCAGAAGGAGCACACTTCCTGGTTCATGGCACAAGCTTTCAGAACAAAGAAGGAAACTCTTTTTCAAGCCCACTCAAGAGCTGCACTGGTGCAAGCAGCCACGTCTGTCCAAGGTCTGCAATAGTTGTGTCTGAAGATGGGCCTCTGGCAGACACCAGCACTCTACCTGCAAGAGCCTGCCTTTTCCTCCTGTGCTCATCTCCTAACTTGTTCCTTACCCTATCACCCCCCAAACACTCTTTGCCAGAAAACACTCCAGGAAGAATACACCTTCAGCTATGCTCCATATCCCTTCTCTACACCCACTTCTCAGTACTACTTCTGATCCTAATTCAGTTATAGGATGTTTAACTGAACTGGGGGGGGACGGGGCACTTTGAATGTCACAACAGGAAGGTAAACCCCAACAGGTTAATCCTGCAGCTGAAATTACCTAAGGAGTTACACCCAGGAGTGGGACATTTCATGTTGAAATTGTAGCTTTCATGGAAGCGGCGGCGCTTAGGGCGGTGAGACAGGTCACTTCCAGAATCCTTCATGGACATGTCCTTGGCAATGCTCTCATCATGGGATACATTTGGACTGGAGATATCAATATCAGATTCTGAGGAAGGGGCATTCCCGGTGGGGGTACGAGGCGGAGACTCATCGTGATCCGCTGCATTTTTAGTGTCTGAATAAGAATCAAGATGTTACAAATCTGCCTGAAAGAAAGCTTGCAAAAAGTACATAAAGCAACTCTGGAGCCCTCTGAACCCCTCTGTCCTCAGGATACTGCACCATGCTCTCAGAGCGGTGTCACAACCCCCCCCCCTCCCAGCAGCACGCTGTGGTTTAACACCTCAGTGCACCCTGCGTACCTCTGTCAGAGAAGTCAACCACTTGCTCCGTTTCTGAGCCCGAGGAGCGTGTCTGCCGGAGCGGGTACTTCTTTGGGGTCACGGGAGCGGGCTGCTGCTGGCTGCGGGTCACCCTCCTCGTGGAATAGACAGGCTCCTCGGCTCCAAACGACGGTGGATTATGAACTGGGCTGGAATCTAATGCCATAGAAACACCACCATTAGCACCCACAGTAACCACCGCCAGTCAGTACTGCCCCTGACTAACTGGGTATCACCACGGGTTCTGTCCCACCACGTCATCACAAAGGGATGCTCTGATCTTCCTAGCTTAAATCTTTTGACACTTTCACCAACGCTGAGGAACGTGGAATCACATCAGCTTTCTCTGCACTTAATTACTTCTTAATTATAACTAGCAATTACAACGCAGCTCCCATTTGGAAAGCCACAGAACCATTAATTTAGATAAGAACTATCAGTGCTTAGACAACCTTTGGAAACAGCAAGATTGCTTCTGGTGTGGAGCTTCATTTGGGACCCTGTGTGTGGTTTTGTGATCCTATACTGCTATTATGTCTCCCCTAACAATATAATTACTTCGCATGAAAACAATGCTTTCATTACTAGGAATATCATCCCATCCACATCCAAACCACCTTTCCTCTTTTTAAGACCTAATTCCCATGTTTTATTTAGGTATAAACCCTGTCCACTGAAGTTCTGAAGGTCAGGAATCCGGAGCCCGTTGAGCTTCTTGTGGCATCAGAGACTGCTTGAAGCATTCACCTTGGGAGCTCTGGCTGAGCCTGGCCGAGGAGCGGGTCACACGGGCAGACCGTCGGGATGTGCCGTCGCTCTCCGAGCTGTCGGTGTGCTCAGGGTCAGTGGAGAAATCAGAGTCCTCTGTTCCATCCGAGCTACTGCCCGCGTTCCTCTGCAACAGCACAGAGCCAGGCATCAGCACGGGAGCATGGAAACGTGCGTTTATTGATACTGTAACATATTTGGTGCTGGGGACATACATTGAAGCTGACACAACGACACGCACAATAATACTATCAGGTGTATTCCTCTGGAGAAAATAGTAACTGTGTAGTGTCAGTGCAAAGGGATCCACCAAGGTCACAGAACGCCCGATTGTGCTTAAAGCAGACGGGAAATGAAGGCTCAAGGCTGGAATGCGGGCAGGATGTGTGCTCCTGCTCCGTCTGCCTGCTCACAGCAGCAGCACCCAGCAGAGCACAGGGCACCACAGATGGGCTCCAGCACTGGCCGGGATTGACTCCTCACCACTCAGTTCAGGGCAGTGTCAGGGCGGACGCACGGCAGAGAACGCAAAGGCACCCTGTGGAGAAGCCGGGCCAGAAGAGGCTGCGAACGCAGCGGCATTCACCTCGCCCCGGGCCACCACCGCGCTCCCCTGCACCATGCAGCGGCCTGCGCGGCTCTCGGAGGAAAGAAGCCGATCTCGGGACCTGGCGGGCAGCCCCCAGCGCTCTCAGACCGCTCCCTGCCGGCACAACGGGTGCGCGGCCCTCGGAAGGTCCCGCCTCGGGCGCAGGCTCCCTCCGAAGCCGCGGCCAGGCCTGAGGGGAGCGCGGCGAGGCCGGACCCGCCTGAGAAGAAGGGCGGGGGAGGCCGCGGAGGGGCCCGCGCCGCTTTGTTTTGCACCCAGCGGAGACTCGCCCATCCCGGCCAATCACAACGCGCGTGGGAGGGGCCAAGAGGGAGAACCAGCCAATAGGTGCTCATAAAGCGAAGGGGCGTGGCCGCCGGGCGTGACTGACGGCAGCCGCCAGCCTATCAGCGCCAGGCTCGCAAGCGCACAGAAGCATCGACCCGGGGCGGGCGAAGAGGGGTGGGGGAAGGGAGCGAGGGCGAAACAACGCATGCGCGGGGAGGTGACCGTGGGGAGCTAGATGGGCAGCCGCAAAAGCCAATCAGCTACCAGTCCGGCAAGGCAGCCCAACCAATAGGAGAGCAGTTCTCCAACGGCCTGCCCAATCGGAAAGCCCAAGAGGCGGGCCGAGCTGCAGGCGCGGGGGATGGGAAACGGTAACCGTTGGGGGAGATGAGTGACGAGCAAGATGGCCAATCAGCGCCCAGCGTGCCTGCGCGGCAGCCAATCAGAGAGCTAGCAGGGCGGGTGCTGGGGGCTGAAGGCCGCTATTTTCCCCCCCGGTTTTGTGCCCGGGAGAGGTAGCGGAGGGGGTGGGGAGGAGGGGGAAGCTGCGGCCTAAGTTCCCGGTTCCCCAGCCGGGCCCCACCTCGGTTCTCCGGTAGCGCTTACCTTCCTGCGCGGCATCCTGGGCGGGGGCAGCGAGGCTGCCTGGTCCCCAGCGCCCCCGGCCCGCGAAGCGGCGCTCGCCGCCGTGTTAGCGCTGGCGGGCTCCGTGGTGGCAGCCGTGTCTCCCGTCCTGCGGCACGTCTGCTCCGGCGGCGCCAGCTCGCTCCCGCCGCCGCCAGCCCCTGTGCCGAGCTCGGTCCCTCACGCTTCCGCCGGGACACGGTCCACACCCCCCACACACACACCCGCGTCACGTGACCCCCGAGAAGCTTCACGCCAGCGGGCGCCGCCATCTTGGATTCGGGCAGGTATCCCGGTGGCGTCTCTGACGTTGAAGCTGTGGGCGGCCATCTTGGGTACGGGCTGAGGGCTCTTGGCGGGAGCGGCGCGGCCTCCATCTTGAGTGTGGGTGTGAAGCCAGCGGGCTCCGGGGAACCGGAGCGGGGGTTTCCTTCAGGGAGCCATGTTGGGTCCGGGCAGTCCGCAGCGTCGGCGGAGGGATTGGGTGGCGGAAGGCGGTGAGTCCCCTTTGCTCTTGAGGCGGGGAGCGTCGCGCTTGCGGCTCCCGGCGCCCCTGCTGCTGAGGGGGTGCAGCGGCCTGCTGCAGGGAGAGGCCTGCCCCGGCTCCGCGCTGGGCCGGCCCGGGGCGGGCCTGGGCGGGCCCGGCAGGGCTGAGGTGCTGCTGGGGGCTTCCATTCGGAAGGGCTGTCGTTAGTTAATCTTTCGCTCTCAAAACAGCCTCGGGGACCGGGTGGTGGAGCTTTGCTGTGTGGTTCTCTCAAGGCGGAGTTGGAGCTGGCCGCGTTCCTGCCCGCAGCTGCTGAGGCACCGTGGGGTTGTGGAGCAGAGGGACAGAGAGGTCCCTTCACCCTCTGAGCAGGCCAAGCTCTGTGGGAGCGCTTGCCTTGTGATTAGGCTGGTAGCTGGTTAGATATAATATAGCACTAACATTAATGTGAAAGGAATAGGAAATAAACTACAACCTAAAGGGGCTACAAGAAATCTGGAGAGGGGCTTTGGACAAGGGCCTGTAGGGCCAGGCCAAGGGGAATGGCTTTAACCTGCCAGAGGGGAGACTGAGATGAGCTCTTAGGCAGAAGCTCTTCCCTGTGAGGGTGCTGAGGCGCTGGCCCAGGGTGCCCAGAGAAGCTGTGGCTGCCCCATCCCTGGCAGTGTTCAAGGCCAGGTTGGACACAGGGGCTTGGAGCAAGCTGCTCTAGTGGAAGGGGTCCCTGCCCTTGGCAGGGGTTGGAGCTGGATGAGCTTCAAGGTCCCTTCCAACCCAAACCATTCTATGATTTATAGAAAGACCTGGGTTAAAAATAAAGTTATTAAGTCAAAACACAGGATTTCTTTCCAGCTCTGGTTATGTTTAGGGATTTATAGGATTCTCAGGGCCTAATCCTATAATCCTCATGAGGTTACGTTACGCTTAGTCATGCAAATAGCACCGTTTTTGTCATTCTAACTTGTTACTGCTCCTAGGTGTATCCAGGTTCCTGTGAAATACGGAAGGCAAACCTTGCTAAGTCAAGATGAAATACCTCTGCTCTTGCCAAAGCAGAGGGGAATGGGAAGCAGTATGTGTGGTACGTGAAGCGGAAGTTGCGTATCTGTGTACAACGCTTGTACACACATGTAGTTGTGCTTATTTCATAAGGAAAAGAGAAGACTGCCTAGAATTTAATAGAATTTCCAGTTGCAGCTGAGCCCAATCTAGTGCTAGGCTATTGAGTGTGATGCTCTCGGGTTATTAGACTGACTTGAAATGTTTAAGGTGAATTTGGAATTCCCCGTCCAAAACCTACCTTCTGTGAAAGCCATAGTGCTCAATTGTATCAGATAAAGAAATTAAACAGAATCAGAGCTTCTGGTGTTCCTGAAGTATATGCCTGCAGTTAAGTGTTCCTCTTGATGCGTGTTGGCAGGACTTCACCACCACCAAAAGGATGTTACTGGAAAAACAAAGCCAACAGAAGTGGGTGGTTAATGATCTGTGTAGAGGTGAACACAAGCTTGAACACAAGCCAGGAGCCCAGTTCCCTGTGCTGCCATATCTCCTCCTGGTCATCCAAATGGGTATGCAAAGCTTAAGCCCTCTGTGCAGTTGGAACGCGGACTTAGTGTAACTTCAAAATACCTGCTCTGTGGAGAAGGGAGGAAGTGGCCTGATGTTTGCTGAGGTGTCTCCTGCTCTCAAGAGAGCAATAATTAGATCCTGTTATGACCACAGCAGAGCTTGCAAGAGCTCTTCTCTGTGTGTGGATCTCCCAGCAGAACACGCTGCAAGGATTTCACTTCCTGCTGCAATGCTGCAGTTCCAAATCCAGCCCAAACATAGGGGTTGATAGCAGAACTAAAAGCATCTTTTGCAATAAGTTGCATGCAAAGATGTGCAGAGCCCTTGGCCATGGGTCAGTGGTTGGGACTGAAGAAGCTCCAGCCGTGGCATTTGCTGGAGCTGGAACTGCTTTGTCCTATGGAAAACCACCGAGGAAAGCGCAACTTCAGGCAGGTGCCTTCCGCGTTGGCATCACCACTAGATGTCAGTGCTTGAAACTGCTTCTTCACCCTCAGCAGGCCACCAAAACTGGGGGAGAGGGAGCAAAACTGGTGTGGCTCCTGCTCAGGAGGATCTCTGCTGGGGTTAAGCCCCCTTTAATAAGCTGCTTATAATAGACTTGCAGTCTCTTCATTCAATTGATGACTTGAAATTTCATGTTAAATCACACCGAAGGGATTTTGGTTTTTTTTTTAAGCCCTCGGTTATTGAATATCTGTAGGTGCCACATTGCCACTGATGTGTGTTATTGGCTGTGCTGCATTCCTGCAGGGCTGACTTACCTGCTTAAGTGTATTTTAAAGCAAGTGAGAGAAACTCTATAATGAAAATACACCAGATGAGTATGTGAAATGCTGTACTTGAATACGTCTTCCTTGCTTTTAGGTACTGTGTCAGTGCAGCTGTGGGGGCTGAAGTTACAGAAAGACTTAGTAATGAGGAAGTGCTGCAGAGATCCAGAGCACTGTTATCCCGAGACACAGATGCAGGATGGTGGCAGCTGCTTTTACTTTCATGTCTTCAGAAGGTGAGTAGAGGTGGCTTCTCTCTGGTTTGGGCTCTAGCTTAATGTTTGGGCTTTAGGTAGGTGTAGGTGATAGAGCAGCATCAGAGAACCTCTTGAGCCAAGCAGGGAAAGCCTGAAGAATTCCTCATCCAATTTAATGTGTCTTAAAGACTGGGAGTGGGTCAGTCTCTTACAAGGGCACTTTTACTGTAGGATAACTGAGGGCTGCTCTTTGCTGAGTGTAGTTTTGGACAGAGCCTGAGCAACCTGATCTCCACTGGCCTGGCTCTGAGCAGGGTTTGGATCCTGTCACTCGCTGAGAAGTTTGAACTTGGTTCTTGGCAAAGGATGCTCCGTGATGTACAGGCAGGTTCAGTGCAGATCTGTGTGTACAAATGGTAGGAGGTGCAAGACACAGAATTTAACCTGCTGGAAAATCTGTGTGGTTTTGAGTCTTTACTTCTGTTTGCAGCTGAAGAGGCCAGTTCTGCAGTGGGCCTTGATACCCTTGAGAAGCAAACCCACCAACACCAGGGCTGTTTAATTCATTCCCTTGTGGTGCTGAAGCCATCCAGCCTCTGGCATTTCTTTGCAGACTGGCAAAGCAGTTTTTACTTTTGCATTAGAAAAAGCTTTCATCAGCTGGTGCCCATCAGGAGGACTGCAGTTTGGAGAGGTTTGGGTTGCAGAAAGCTCAGCAAACAGCTGGATGTGTGTGTGTTGGTTTTCATAAAGCTGGTTTTTAGTTGAATTGATGCTGACTTGTATAAATAAGCACCAGAGCCCCCTGGATGGAGAATCCTGGTTTTGTACCACAATGAAGGTCTTGGAGAACACAACTGGCTGCAGATGGATTGGGGTGTTTTGGTAAACCTGAAGGGAATCCATGCACTCACTCTTTCCCTGGGGCTCTGGCGTGCAGACATCCCCGCAGAGCTGTTTTTGCTGGCAGCAGGAGCAAGGTCAGTCCTGTTTGGCCTAAATCTTTCTCTTCTTTTAAATTGTAATGGAAAAAAGACCTAACTTGAGTTCTGCTGAAAGCAGAAGTTTCTCACTTAGTTACAGCTGAATATAGCTGCACTTCCTGGTTCCCTGTCTCCCCTGGGTCTCATAGGATAATCTAATTACTAAATAGTTGCAATAAAGCCCCATTTTGCCCTGGCAGGACGAGTGCCTATTAACATGCCAGATATTTTTATGCCATCCTCATCCTGTTCCTGCCAAAATGGGTTATTTTTTTGGCTTCTCTTGTCTGCTTTTGGATCTGCTCCTTTAATACATTCCTTCCAGTCTAGGCAGTGCTCTCCAACTGCCTGGCACTGATGTTAATGCCTTGCTTCCTAATCAATCAAGTCTGCTGCATGCTTCCTTAAAGGAAAACTCTGTTCATGTTGTTCAGCCCAGTGACATGGACTTTTACAGGTGTAAGAAACATTTGTCACCAAAGATGACACTGATGTGGGAAGTGAAGGTGAAACTTTATCTTGTTTGGCATCTCTGAGCCCATCCTGTGGGCAGTTCTGTTTCATAAGGCTGACTGTGAGGCACAGACTTTGTAGCTCAGTTTGCAGCTGATGTGAATATCTTGATTGTAGTAAGAACTTTGGGGATATGAAGAAGAGGTTATGTGTGTGTAGTAGGGACAGAACTTGCCTTTGCTTACTCCACTAATGAAAGCGTGGTTTCAGGAAGTAGAAAGGCAGCCCTGAGCTGCCAGGCTGATGGCTGTACTGGAGCTCTAATTGCTGACACTCCTCTGTTCAAACTGCCTGTCCTAAAACTGTAGAGCTGATTTAACAGCCATTCTCCTGAGCAAGCTGTCATCCCTTCCTGGAGAACATCTCACATCTCATGCAGCCTGTGTTATGTGAGGAAGTTGTAGTAAGTCTCTAATGTTGGTTAACTCCTGAAACTGTGTGCTTGGGCATGGGAGGAATAACAAGATCAGCTCTTAGCATAAGTGGGCTCTACCAGCATAATCACAAGTTCTCACGTCCTTTTAGATGTGTTGTGTCCTGCTGCAGACAACCTTTGTGTGTCACTTTGAGCAGTCAAATGTCAGCTCCAGCCTGGCACAAAGCAGCACTAATGGTGATATACCCAAACTTCTGCAAGTGTAGGATGAAAGGATCCCAAAGAAGATCATAAACTTCATCCCTGATGTGTCTTGTTTTCCAGCAGGAGAAGCTGCAGGGCCACAGCAGTGGGATGATCAGATGGCTCTCAGAGTGGGTAGATGGAACCCAAGCAGCAGTGAAGGATGTTGCAGCAGCAGGTATGAGACATGTCTGGTATAGCTGTAGCTTTGAGTCCCTTGCATGGTCTGAATTGGTTGATTGACTTGCCCTCCTTGTATTCCATTCCATGCTCTGTTGGCAATGCTGGGCTTCAGTGATTACTTTTAAGTGCACTCTTTCCTCCTGGTGTATTGGTGATTCATACTATTAGGAGAAGCTTCTGCCTTGCCATGCCTTAGTGAAAATGATCTATTTCATAATGTCTCCTTACTCCTAGCAGGGCTTATGCTGTGTTCCCAAAACTCCCACTGTTTTCACTGCAGGCATGACCAGACTGTGAAATAGCTTGGCTGGTCTGGTGAATAATCTGTGAGTCTCTTTTAATAAACTGCAGTTTTATTTATCTTGCTGCTCTTTAGAGCTTTTCTATCTCAAAACATTTGAGTGCAGAAACTGCCCAGCAGTGAAACGCAGCCATCTCTCTTGGGCATAGAGTGGGAGGCAGACAGGCATTTTACTCCACAGTTCAGAGTGAGAGGAATTTTGTTCAAGGACAATGAGGGAAAGCTTAGCTTGTGTGCTGAATGACCCTTTGATCTTCCACGTTCATGCTCAGCTGATCAGGACTTTAAATCTAAGCTCTGTCTCCCTCCTACCCGTAGCAAACAGCCAGAAATATAATCTCATTTAGGACTTGAGCACTGGACCAGAATGACAGGACTGCAGTGGCAACTGGTCAGCCTCACATGTGTCCTGTTTGCCTGTCACTTCCTCAAGTGACACTGACACAGAGCTGAAGAATGGGGGGTAGCAGTTCTGCAGTGCATAGCAGGGTCAACTCAGAGGTGTCCCATGGGAAGGGAAGGCCAGCTACATAAACATAGTCTCCTGTAAACACTGAGGGACAGGGCAGTGTTGGAGCACTAGAAGGTGACTTTCAGGAATGTGCCAAATAGGTCAGTCTAGAGCCATGAGATGGATTTGATCACTGGGAAGCTTTGTGGTGGTTGCTCATTGTTTGCTGTGCTTTCTGAGGCTCTGAGAACAGTTCCCTGCTCAGCTCTCCTGGGCCAGGAGAAACGGCCATGGCAGAAGCAAAGGAAAAGAGCAGGCAGGGGATGAGGAGCAGTTGGATCCTTTATGTGCAGCCCTTGAGCAGTTGTAAAAAATGGTGTTACTTCTGCTACTATGCAGCACATCACTGGGAGCCTGAACTACAGGGAGATGACTGCAGTGTGTAGGCCAGAGTGGAGCCTGGAGGACTTCAGTTTTCTCTCACTCCATGGTGTGTGTCTGTGGAGAAGGTTACAGAAAAGCTGTTCTTGTTGCAGATAAACTTGGCTGACTGATAATGTGCAACTCAGCTGAGCTGGAATGGCTGTAGCCCATTTGATAGGTGACAGTTGGTGCTTTCCTGCCTCTTCCTACATAATACAGCAAAAACCTTGAGGGAAGCATTTGGTGAATGCAAAACTAGGACTTGAGGCAGAGTGAAGCTTAACTTAGGTTGTGATGAACCACTTGGTTCAAGTATTCCTTTGCTGTGTGTGTAGCATGAGGTGTGATGAGAACAGGCACAGCTCTGTGATCTCCTTTATGCTAACCTGGAGCAGCACAGAGGAGGAGTTTTACATTGTTCCAGCTGTGGGTATTGGGTTCCAGTTGCAAAGCCTTAAAAAGGCAGAGAAACTGAAAGGTGAATTTGAATTTCTAGGTTGGAAGGACTCTGACGGGCTCCTCAAATAACTACTGTGGACCTTGGGAAGGAAATGCTTTCAGGAGGAGTGGTGTTGCTATGAAGAAATGTCTGTATCTGGGTGGCAGGAAGGTTTTGGAGATCATCAGGGTATGGTTTTACCTTGTTGCTGCAGTGGGAGCTGGGATGGGAAGAACTTGGAGGAGAAGAGACACCCTTTGAATGAGGAATTTTAGGTTGTAAGGTTAAACGACCAGAGCAATACTTGACTTGTCTTCTGGGGAATGCTGGTAACTCTGAGAAAGGGATATACCCTAACGCTATTGCTGTTCTGGAATGTGCCCCTAGCTTAGCACAGTCCTGAGCAGGGATCATTGTGCCTCCTTGTGTGACTGGGTTTCCATCTTATCAGAGATCTCACAGCTCTCCGTGCTGGAAGAGACAAGGATGATTATTTCCATGGGTGGCATCTTATTTGTTTACTGAGCTCTCATAACCAAAGCTGTGGTTTCTGTGGTCTCTTTGCTCTGTCAGGAGGTACAGGAGGTACCTCCTGTCTTTTCCTTCAGTAACTGCAGTGTTGCACTATGCACCACCTCTTCTCCCCGGGGTGTTCCTAGAGGCAAGGAGGTAGCATTGTCCTCTTTCCCTCTGTTCCCTGATGACATGCAAGTAGAAGCAGCCTCGTGAGCAGAGGTACTGGAAGATGATGGGGAGCGCTGCTCTGCAGCGATAGCCCAGCTGCCTGCTGCTGCCACCACCTCTCCTCTCCAGACAGCTTGGCATGAAGCCCGGGCTGCTTTGCTACCTCATGCCTTTCCCCCTCTTGTTATCGAGCCATGCCACAGCTTCCCAGGCTTCTGGGTTAGAGAGATCAGACTCACCCTTTGCACTTGGGCAGATGCTTCCTTCAGCCTGGATAACTCTGTCCATCTGGATGCAGAAT
Organism: Psittacula echo; assembly: GCF_963264785.1. Lineage (NCBI taxonomy): Eukaryota > Metazoa > Chordata > Aves > Psittaciformes > Psittacidae > Psittacula > Psittacula echo. Next base: position 3,339,716 of record NC_137748.1, read on the forward strand.
GTAGGCCTGGACCCACAGCAGAGTCTGCTTGTAAGTGAAGTGCAGATATGGGAGTGGAAAGAGTGAAACCCAGTGACCTTCGAGTTGTTCAGCCTGGAGAAGAGAAGGCTCCTGAAGTGGAGACCTTAGAGCAGCTCCAGTGCCTAAAGGGGCTACAGGAAACCTGAAGAGGGGCCTTGGACAAGGACCTGTGGGGACAGGCCAAGGGGAATGGGTTTAACCTGCCAGAGGGGAGACTGGGATGAACTCTTAGGCAGAAGCTCTTCCCTATGAGGGTGCTGAGGTGCTGACACAGGGTGCCCAGAGAGGCTGTGGCTGCCCCATCCCTGGCAGTGTTCAAGGCCAGGTTGGACACAGGGGCTTGGAGCCAGCTGCTCTAGTGGAAGGTGTCCCTGCCTGTGGCAGGGGTTGGAGCTGGATGAGCTTCAAGGTCCCTTCCAACACAAGCCAGGCTGGGATTCTGTGACCCTGTGAATGGGGTGGGAGGAGTCATGTCTTTGATCTGAGATACAGAAGGGAGCAGCAGGATCAGTCGTCCCCTGTCCAGCTCCGCCAGCCCCCTGTGCCTGCATTTGCCCCAGCTCCTGCTGTGCACCAGTGCCGAAAACGCACCTGCAGCATCCTGATTCCTGTTCTTTTCCCAGTTACTTGTTTCTTTACACTCAGCTGGGAGCGGTTGCAGCAGGATAACATTGGATGTGGGATGCCTGCGAGGGACACACCGCTGCAAGCTCCCTCAGCACTAAAACCTCCATTAGAGCTTTCCACGCGGGTTGTTGTGGTTTAAAGGCAATGAGCAGCCGCGGTGTTCGCTGGGCTCGGAGCCGAGCTCGGCGTGGGAAAAGCCCTCGGTCCCTTCCAGGCAGCGAGGCGGGGGGGGGCAGCGCTACGATCGCGCCTGGGTTTCAGCTCCCTTCCGCCCGTCGCCTTGCTCTCTGTCCTGCCCGGCCTCGCTGCACGGGGAGCCCGGTTCTCTGCCCCCGGGCTGCAAAGGGACGGGACAGGGACGGGGCCAGGGCACCGGGACGCGCCTGCCTCGGCCCGGACGCGGAGCATCAACACCCGCGGGGTTTAGAGGAGCCTTGCGATTGGTTGATCCTCAGCGGGGTGGGCGTTACCCGCCAATCCGCTCTTGCGATTGGTTGTGCCGCAGCTGCGGGGTGGGAACGGCTTGAGCCTCTCCTCCCTCCTTGATTGGCTCTGGCGTGAGGGGCGACGCCTCTTTAGGCTGGCCGCATTGTTGATTGGCTACCGTGACAGCGCGTGCGGGGGCGGAGCTAGCGGGGCCCTCTCATTGGCTTCCGCTAAGGAGGGCGGGGCGTGTGGCTGCGGGCAGCCAGTGACCGTCGGGCTCTCCCCGTTGGCCCCGCCCACCCCCGGAGCGCTGATAAGTGGCGGCGGCGGCGGCGTGGGGGGCTCAGAACGGCGGTGGGCGGGTATGGCCGGGGCGGGAGCGAGCGGGTGCCGCGGCGGGGCCGGGGGGCTCCAGCCGCTCCGCGCCACGGTCCCCTTCCAGCTGCAGCAGCGCCGCGGCGACGGGGGCCCGGCAGGTAACGGCGGGGCCCGGGGTCGGGCTCCGGAGCAGCACCGGGAGCCGGTTCGCGGCGCGGCCGCTCCTGGTGCGAATCGCTGGCGGAGTGTGCCGGGAGGAGGCCGAGGATGGACCGGCTCGGTCCCAGCACCCGGGGCCCGATGCGATTACTGCCGTATTCGCTGGGTCGGTGCTGTACGGGTGGAAGTGAAAGACAGCTGGGAGAATAGGGAGCGGGGCACGCACCGGAGCGGCCGGTGAGCGAAGGGAGTCCCCGCGGGCAGGGCATGTCGGTGCTTGCAGGCGACCTCGAGTTGCCTGTTTGAAGGTGGTTCCCCCCCCCAAGAAAAGCACCCAAGTCCTGTGTGTGATGCGGCTGACCCGGCTTGATGAAGAGCAACAATTGGTTCTGCGCTGGTGGCAGTGGGTCCCTAATTGCAGTACTGAGAGTTTTCTGACCGCTGCAGGAATGAATGCCCATTGAAGTGCAACTTTTGGGTGACCGAATCATAGTCTTTGCCTTTTCTTCCTGTGTGTGACTTGTGGCTGTTGGTGGGATGGATGCTGGGTTCGTGCTTGGCTGTTTGCGATCTCCAGAAGTATTAAAATAACAACGAAACACTTTTTAGGGGGTTAAATGTAAGATTAAGCAGACTCATGGGGACAGTTAGTCCAGCTTTGGCCAGCTGAGCTTTGTGGCATTCAGAGTGCTCATCTCTTGCTTAAAGCAGCAGGTCTTAAATCTGCTTTGCAGAGGCCAGAGCTTGTCCTGCGTTGAGAATCGATTGCCCTGAAGTGTCCTGTGTTTCCCTGCTTGGGACTTGGAGTAATTCCTGCCCCTGGCAGGGTTCGTATTGATCGGAGGAGCTATTAAAATGCATTTGGCTTCATTTCCATTTGAAACAAGTTAATGAAATACATTTTTTGGAGTGTTGGTGAATCCTTCCCTCAGCACTGTGCTGAGCTGGAGGTGAAGCTGCACTTAATGGGGCAATTACTCAGTAGCTTCTGATCTTATAAAGAAAAGAGAGGAAATCTCAAAGCCTGCAGGCTCCTGCTTGCGTTGGAGCCCTGCAGTGTACCTGCAGCTTTCTGAGGGCAGAGCAGCTAGAGCTCTGCTGCCACGAGCCAGAATTGCTGCTCTTCATTTCTTCCTGGCTCTGTGCCTCCTGTTCAGGCTCGAGGAGCTGGGATTTTTCCTCTCAATCACAGTCATTTCATCCAGAGTTTTGGAAGTGTTCACATTTCCATTGCCTCCTCGCTCTTTGTAAGCTCCACTTTGCTGCCTGCCTGTGTGGGAGCTGGAGCAGTAAACTGGCAGTGTTTAACCAAAACCTGGTATCCTGGTGAGTCATCATCTGACACTTTTCCTCCTACCTTTTGGGAGCCCAGCATGGAAATCTATTGCTTTAGCACCTCTTTCCTCACTTAACTCTGCTGATTTTCCGGAGTGTTCTGGAGCTCTGTGCTGCTGGAGTGGGCTTTTGGAAGAAGAGGTGCAGGGTGAGCTGGGTCTGATCCTGCAGCTGCTCTGATCATAGAGGATCCCATTGAGATGAGGAGCAGCTGCTGAGGCTCTCAAAGGGCTTCTGTTCCAAGGAAGAGCTGGGGGATGCCAGGAAGGAGGCCTAAGAATACTTTAAGAGAACTTAACTTGCTGTTTAGTGATCCAGGCTGTCAGAACTTGTGGTGATGGTGTCACTGGGGTCAGTGTTTGGGGTTCTTTTCATTCCTTCTGTCTTTAGTGATGCAGCTTTAGGTGGTGAAGCAGGTTTGTGTTTGAGCCGCTTCAGGTGCAGGCCAGGCCCATCCCTGTTGCATCCATCGTTTTGCCAGGTTAGGTGGCTACAGGCAGCTCCTGGGGTAGCTGGAGCCCTACAGCTGCTCTAACACTGCTGAGGTTCCATGTGCTCTGGGCTGGGATGAGCTTAGTGGGGTAATAGCAGTGCTTGTGCTGTTTGCGGCCAGTTTGAGCTGTCCCTGGCGTGGCAGAATGCTCCAGGGGAACCAGAAAACTCCCAGGTCATTTACCCTGGGTGGGTTTTTAGTCCATAGGATCCTGGAATGGTTTGGGTTGGAAGGGACCTTGAAGCTCATCCACCAGAGCAGCTTGTTCCAAGCCCCATCCACCCTGGCCTTGAACACTTTGTGACCCTTTCTTTCAGCTGAGGTTGCCCAATGTAACTGCATGGACCAGAGCAAGGGTTTCCCCATGATGGGGAGTGAAGAACTGAGGGAACCCACTTGTGCAGAGAAGTGGTTCTGTTCCAGGTGTGGTGAGCCCTGCGCTGCCTGACTGCTCACTGGAAAACCAACCCGCAGTGCTTGGCCTAGCCCTGGCAGAGGAATGATGTTGAGCACCACAATGCAATGAGTTCTCTGTGTGCAAAGCTTGGATGGTGAAATCCTGGGTAAGTGGCAGCGCTGGCTGCACTGAGCTGATCTTGGCCCTTCCCTCGTGGCTCCTGCAGCTGAAGGTGAGAATCCTGGGTTAGTGGGATTCCCAGCTGCACAAGAAAGGTCTCCAAGAAAGACCAGTAAATTCCCTCTTGGAATTTGTATTAAACAGGTTTTTTTGCATTAAAAATGAAACTTGTGGTGCTGCCATTGAAACCACCTGATGATGTGGGCTTGGCTCTTCAGGAAATGAGGGCAATCTCAAAGGAGGTTGTGTGGTTGGTAAATAACAGGAGAGAATGGTTTCCATGCTTGCCTGAAACCTGCTGCATGACTCGGGCCAAGCTGCTGCTCCTCCCTGTGCCTCAGTTTCTCCTCCTTTCAGGCTGGAAGCATTCAGGAACAGGAGTAACGGAGTTTGTACAGCTCCTGCCATGCTTGAGCCTGAGGCTGCTCTGTGCAACTCTTGCATGCATAATGCTGTTGTGCTTACACTCTTTAGGTAGCTGTAACACTGAGCTACTGTTAGCTTTGGTGTCCTGCTCCCCAGTTAGAAGAGGCAGCAGGAAGGTGAGCAGAAGGTCTATCACTACTGGAACCAGCCAAGAAGAGAACTGTGAGTCTGGAAGGAGGGTTTATCGTCCAGTGTTAATGTGATTCATGTAGTTCTGTCTGTATGAGGGACAGGAAACCTTCTTTTTCCTTGTTTCCCACCGTTGTAACTGTAGAAATACCAAAGATATCTTATTCAGTTTTCATTTGACTTTGTTTTATCTCTACTGGAAGATTTCCAAGGCTTTGACAATCAAAGGTTTCTAATCCTCAGAGTGAGAGCCCTGCTTTCTGCAGTCATCCCGATGCCCAGATGCTGATTTAAGCAGGGTTAACAAAAAAGGGGGAAAAAGCCAACCCACAGCTCCAGATTCATTGCTTGGGTTTCACTCTTCTGGTAGAGGTGACATGGATGAGCCTGGCAGCACCTTAGTCATCTGTGTGCTCCAAGAGCAGCGTGAGCAAGTCCTAAAGATCTAACGTTTAAACAAGTGTTTGCTTGTTTCTAGACCAGTCTCTTGCTCATGAGAGGCTGCTGCCCATCTGCTTGCTTTTTCCTAGTTCTTACTTCAATGTCGTTGTGCAAACCAGTCCAGAAGCACGCCCAGCCCCTGTCAGTGGGTGAGAGATGGGCTTGAAGGCCCCACCAAAGCAGTGTCTTGCATCGGGCGCGCTTGAGGAGCTGTGCACTTCAACCTGAGGCCTTGAGGATGTTGAAATTCCTCAGATTATTTTCTCATTTGAAAACAAACTTTGAAAGCCTGAAGTTAAAGGGGAAGAGTTCAGCTCTTTTCCTCCATCACCAGGGTGTTCAGCTTCAGGCTTGGAGCTGTGTTGGACAGAAATGCTCTTCAACAGCGTCTGCATCCAAAAACCTCAAAAGACAGCTTGAACTGCTGGTGTCCCCTCTTAATTCCCTTCAATGCTATCTGCAGATGCTGTGGCCTTTGGGCAGCTCTCTCCAGCTGGATTCAACACAGCCTGGAACCAGGGAAGTGATTACAAAGCCTGGAATTGCTTCCTTTGTGCTCTAGGGCCAGTTGTTGAAGTCCTTGGGGCTGGTTCAGCAAAGCCCCTGGGGGAGGTTCCTGCTGGGTCGTATCAGAAGGGGCTCCAGCTCCTCAACCTGCTGTAGGACCCTCTTTGCCCCTGGAGTGTCCCCCTCGTTGGGTGGCTGCTTTCTGTGCCAGTCAAGAGCTGAAGCAGAGAAAGGTTCTCATGGGGTTTCTTAGAGGGCTGTGCTTGGGAAGAGCAGGTTCTTTTGGGGTGGTTTGGGCTCTCTGGGTGTGTGTGGTTTGGGCAAGAGGCAGGAGGGGCAGACACTGTGGTTCAACCACAGCTTCTGCCTCTCCACCGGAAGGTGCAGTGGATTTCAGTGTGCTGAGGGCTTTGTTTCTGTGGTACAGTTGACTCAAAGCAGCAAAGAGCTATGAAATCCCATCCTGGCGTGGGTGGGAGTTTCCTTTCAGTTGTAAATCTGCTTTAAGAGCAAAGGGTTTGTGAGTTTAAAATATGGAGAGGGAGAGAGGTGTCAAATGTGTCCCTTGCAGAGAGCTGCAGCTTGGAGCAACCTGCTCTGGTGTGAGGTGTCCCTGCCTTGGGTGGGGGTTTTGTGCAGACCCCTCAGCTGGTGTGGATTTAGAGCCTTGTTTGTCCTTTGGTGCCTCGAGTAAGCACGTTCTGCAGGCTCCTGATGTCCTCATTGCTGGTTAAAGCTTGTGCTCTCCCCCTTGCCCCCTCTCCTTACAAAGACGTGCCTGTGGTTGGCTCTGTGGAGAGGATCTTTTCCTCTTCAGCTTCTGTGAGCTTCCCTCTCAGCACCTTTCCAGCTCTTGATCTTGCCTTTGTTTCTCTCTTGGGAGTTAGCTCTGACCATGCCATGAATTCCTGTGAAATGCTTCTCTTTTCCAGCACGACTGCAGATTCCTGCAGTGTTCAAACCAGGAGTTAAAATTTCATTAAGAACAAGGAAAACGGCCCCTTCATCTCTTCTGGGGGCTTTCTGGGATTCCCAGAGGAAAAGCTTTTACTTCTTGCCTAATCCTGCCTTGCTTTCAGGTGGTGTGATGATAGGTAAGGTCCTCTTGGGGAATGAAGCAGCAGCAATGCTTTGGTGTGCCACCAGGAAGTGGGCTGACTGCAGTGGATGGGTTCCCCCATCTTCACATTCCCTTTTAGTGTGGAGAGAGGCACAATGCTGGGAAAGGCAATTCTTTCCCTGTGAAGATTGACAGTCTTTGCTCTGGTAAAGATCGGGGCTGCTCAACTGCAGGGAAACTGCAGTGAGATTTAAATGAGTTCTAATGGTGAAGCTTCAGTTCTGCTCTTGGTTTCACTCCCACTTCTGCTGCTTGGGAATGCCCGGTTGAAGTGGGTTTGGGCCTCAGAAGAGAGGTTTGCTGATCAAGTACCCTCGTGCAGGGTGAGGTGAAGTCCTCTGCAAGTCCTGCCTGTGTCTGCTCCAGTTACATCTGAAGACAAGGAGAGGAGAAGGGAAGCTGTTGGATTTCTTGCTGTGGCTCAGCCTCACTTCCTGCTCTGCCTGCTCAGATGCTGTGGCCAAGACCTGCTCTACACCGAAGCTGTGGGTCTGAGCCGTCACTCAGGAAGCAGGACAGTTCTGAAGATGTACATACGGTGCTTTTAGTGCTCTGCCATGGTAGGAAAGCTCATTTCTGCTGGTGAAGCTGCTGCCCTGGTGACCACCAGAGCAGTGCCAATGTTTCTTGTGCCACCTGAACTGTGTCTGAGTGGCTGCTGTGCAACAAGAAAGTGCTTTGCATAGAGATCTCCAGGCAGATAGTGCGGGAGGATGTGGCAGATGCAGGGAGCGGTGCTGGGGTGCAGTGGGGGACACTGACACCCATCCAGCTGCCTGGTTTGATGGGGATACTTTATCTAAAAGTCAAGTTTCTGGCACAAGGTCCTGCTGTGATCATAAGAAATTAAACTTAGGTCTTTGTTATCTCACTGCACCCAAAATTGGGAGCATCGTCTGAGTAAGATGTGTTAGAGCATGAGAAGACCAGGCTTTAGACTGAGGAAGCTAACACTGATGTGAAATACTAATGTAATAGTAATCTCTGTTCCACTGGGGTGGCACGTACTTGCACAAGTGGTTACTGACAGAGCTGCTTTGGTTCCATCCTGGCATGGCCCTCCCTGCCACATCCAATAACCCAAACCCTACATCCAAACCCATTTGGTACACCTGGATATTGCAGAATGCAGGGCAAGCTTCCCTCTGTGGGAAGCCTCTGCCCGTTGCTCTATGGTTAACTGGGAAGCTGCTGCTATTTAAACTTGTTTTTGTGCTTCCTCACTTGAAGTTAGACCTTTGCAGGGATGTACTCCAGAACTGTCAGGCTCTGAACAACGTGTCCCTGAGTTTCTGGTATTGAAGGTTCTGTTTCCCCAGGGTGAAATCTGCAGAGGGAAGGAAGGAAGAACATTATACAACTCCAAGGAGTAAGAGGAACTTTAGTTTTGCTTGCCCTCATTGTCTGGTCCAGCTGTCAGTATTCCTTAGTGAAAAGTGACCCTAGGAGTTGCATTAAGTTTACTGCAGACTCCTGTTTTCTCTTTCTAGATGCAGAGATTGGCTCTAGAGAGACTGAGGCATCTCTGATCTCACTGCTGCTGTGGCTGGGCCAGACCAGGGACACTGCACATCTGAAGACTTCCTACTTTGCACCAGCCTAACTTGTGCCTGCACGAAAGCCCCGTGCAGCGTTTGGAGGCAGCCAAATGGCTCCTGGAGATAGGGCTCTGTTATCTGCAGCAGCTTCACTGCCACACAGGAAGGAACAGCTCCACAACCTGACACTTCTCAGCTGTGGAGCTGGCCTGGACCAACTCCAGAGCTTGTGGCCAGGTGGCAGCTCTGCAGGCTCGGTGCAGGGGGATGATAATAGCACAGGGACTGTAAACAGGACACTCCACCCTGCCTCAGTGCCCCAAGCGCTGTGCAGGCAGCCTCTGCACCCAGCAGCACCCTGCCCTTCCCTGGGCTATTCAGTGGCAGAGCTCTTTGTGGAAAGGAGCAGCAGTTGTGGCTGTTCATGCATCAATAGCATGAATGGTGGTCAGCCATCATGCAGTTGTCACTGTAGGAGGCCAGGTCTCCTCTGCTCTCAGCCATAGAATCAACTATGCTAGAAAAGACCTTCAAGATCAAGTCCACCACTAAACCATATCAGTTGTGTCTGTTCTTGAGCCCTTTAGGCTGTTTTTGCTCACATTGCCCGTGTTGTAGGCTTGGAGTACAAAGGTGACTCCAGCCCCTCAGGATGTTCTGGTTATCTCAGAGAGCTTTTGGGGGCCATGGACTGTCAGAGCACCGTGGGATGGGGCTGCCCTGCTGCAGGAGGGTTCAGTTCCTCTGTGCAACAGGGGAGGAAGAGACAGATGCAGTCACCATGTAATGGAGGTACAAGTGACTTTGCCTGTGTGGGCAATGAGGCACTGAAGAGGAAGCCACAAATACTCACAGGTTTCTAAACTGGAGCTCGTGGTACTTGCTGTTAACTGTTGGGAGCAGGGAGTGTGCCTGGAACCGCACAATGAGCCTTTAATCCAGTGTGGCCCTTGCGAGGTGTGGCTGTGCAGGGCCTGATGCTTCTCTTGCCCTTCCATGTGGCTTTTTGTTCTTGTCCTTTTCTCACCTAGAGCTCAAATTCCATTGCCCAAAAATGTGATTTTAGCTGATAAAAAAGGCATATTCACCAGCCCATGTCCCTGGAACAGCCTCAGCTGGGGGCTTCAGCACCTTTGTATGCAGAGGCATTTAGCAAACACAACAGTGTTTTAATGGTTTCAAGGCTGAGTTTAGTGTGGTTTAACTCCCTTTCTGCCTGTTCTGCCTGAAGGGACAGGACAAGGGAATGGCTTTAACCTGCCAGAGGGGAGACTGAGATGAGCTCTTAGGCAGAAGCTCTTCCCTGTGAGGGTGCTGAGGCGCTGGCCCAGGGTGCCCAGAGAAGCTGTGACTGCCCCATCCCTGGCAGTGTTCAAGGCCAGGTTGGACACAGGGGCTTGGAGCAAGCTGCTCCAGTGGAAGGGGTCCCTGCCCGTGGCAGGGATTGGAACTGGAGGAGCTTCAAGGTCCCTGCTAACCCAAAGCAGGGTGGGATTCTCCAGGCTGTATGTGCCAGTTCCCGTGTGATCATTGCAATGGATGTGGGCCTGTTAATTGTGACACTGCTGGTGCTGAGCCTTGGCTTTGGAAGTCTCATGTTCTTTCCTTTCCCCCTGTGCAGCCAGCGTTCCCTGTGCTGCTGCTGTGGAGAAGAGCTGCCGTCCCCCACAGCCCCGTGTGCGGCGCACCTCCTCGCTGGACACCATCGTGGGCTCCTACCTGCTGGGACAGTGGCCTCGGGATGCTGAAGGAGCTTCCACCTCATGCATGAATGACAAAGCTACCCAGGTAAAAACACTTGCAGCTGCCCTTGAGGTCTGTGGCCCAGGAGAGGGTTGCAGGACTGCAGTGAGCTGTAAACGGGGGTGAATAGGGAAGACATTAAACTTCCACGCATCCAGCTGCAGCTTTCTAGGAAGGCTTTTTCCCCCCTTTTGCTTCCCAGCTTCACTTGCTTCCACTTTGATGCAGAGTTAGAATTTCCTTGGCCTTGTTTGGAGGCAGATGGCCTCTGGCTCCCTTCTCCAGCACTGGCTCGATGCTACTTTAGTGTTTCCTGGCTTGCGGTCCTGGGCCAAGTCCTTATATAAAGCTCTTGGGCTGCGTGCCACACACTGTGAGGAGTCAGGGGTGCTCCCACCACGGGCTCGCTGGCACAGGCAGCTCTGCTGGAGGATGGAAGAGCTCCAGTCCTCGAGGAACTCTTAGCAACCTGTAAATATTACTGTATGGCAGCAAATAGTGCCGTATCTGCAGAGGTGGAGGAATTCGGGAGGATAAGGGCATCCGTTTGCTCAACGAGTGGTTTATTCAGCACATCAAGCCTCTGTGAACTCCCTGTTCGAGCTTTGTTGTTCAACAATTTAGTGCTGGGCTGTTTGCAGGAAATTCTCCGTTGGATTCCAGCTTCCATTGTCCCTTTCCAAAGTATTCTTGCCTGCTTTTGTTCCAGTTCTAGTGCCCAGGAGCTCTGCTGAGGGCAGAGGCCATGCTGGAAAGGAAGGGAAAGAATTTGCCTAACTTGATTCCTAGGCAGGGAAGCACACTCTGCCTTTCTGGCCTTATCACATGGTGGGAACACTTAAACCCAGTGCTTTGGGGCTAATGAGTTGATCTTGCACATGGCCCGTTTGGGGAATAGGTTGGGGAAGAGGGACACCTTCTTCTTCCTGGGATGGAAGCCATTCCTATGTGAGCAGTGAATGGTGCTGCAGCCTTTCAGCATTGTCTGCAGGAGTCTTGCAAATGGCAATTTCACCTCGCACCATGCCTGTGAAATGAGCAGTGATCTCCAGTGCTTCACACACAAACCCCTCTGTGTGGCAAAGGACTTGGCGGGTGATAGCTGGGAATGAAGTCCTCAGATCCAGCCTGCCCTGTGGATCAGCACCTTCTCCTCATAACCCCGGCACTTTGCTGCTCCTGCCCTGTTCTCAGGCTCAGGAATTCCCAAACCTGGTACTCTCTCTGACATCAGCACACGTTCATCTCCTTCCTGAGCTCTTCTGCAGAGCTCTGTCCGTTTGCTGTCATGGGGTGGGTGAGAGGTGCAGGTGCTCAGTGTGGGGCTGAGGGTGCCAGCACTGCACAGGGTCAGAGCTCGTGGCTTTCTTGTGCTGTGCAAAGCGCTTTGTTCTCCCTCCTGTCTCTGAGGAAGCGGTTTTGTCACAGTTAGTACAAAAGGTTCTGTAATTTCCTTCTGCCCTGACAGGGCCTGCAGAGCTGGGATGTGTCTGTGCTCTCCGGTCTCAGGCCTTCCTATTGCAAGCAGCAGCTTTTCTTCCTTTTTAGGCCTGAGCTTTCTTGTGAGCCCCAGTGCTCGGGTGTCCCAGCAATAGGCTGCAGTAAGTGACTCCTCAAGCAGGGCTCAGGAGGCTTCTGTTGACTTGAGGACAGTTGCTGTCCCATCCTGCAGGGCAGGACTGTGCGTGGCAGCTGGAGTTCAGCTTCCCACACGCTTGCCTCCTGCAGTAACATGGGACAGGGCTGCGATCTCATCCCTGAGACCTGTGCCTCTTGTCCTTCTGTGTGTGATCTCCTGGGACACACAATGACACAATGCTTTGGGAAAACGGCCAAATAATGGTGTTTGAGTTGTTTAGGGGAGAGTGTTTGAGGTAGGAAATGAGCTCAGATGTGCCATGTGCAAGGCTGGTCCTTGCCATAGGATTTCCTATCGCGTTGGGCTGGCACAGGTCAGTGAGTGCTCAGAGCAGGACCTCACAGTGGTGGTCCAGGCTCTTCTTTCTTCTCTCCAACCAAGCTGGAGTTGAATTGTGCTGTGCTGTCTGCTGCTCACAGGCATTGCAAAATGGAGATGTAGGCAACAGGGAACACAGTGCTGCTTACGGTGCTGTGTGTAAGAAGGGGCTTCATTCAGAGCCTGTTTTTTCCGCCTAGAAATCACCTGTATCCCTTTCCAGAAGGGAAAGGTGGTGCCTCTCTGGGTAACTTGCCTTGTTCCTTTGGTTTAAACAGACTTTCAAGCCTGTTTTGAGAGCAGCAGCTTCTGTCATCCCCTGACTTCAAGAGGCTTGTTTAAAGCAGCTGCTGTTCTTGCAGTAGCCTCTGGGGAGATCAGCTCAGCTGCTCCGAGAGGAGCTGTTCTCAGGCCCTTGCACCCCCTGAGCCTTGGAGGAGGGAAATGTTATCCAAAGCCTCCCACAGAAATGGCAGTGACAGGGAGGGAGCACTCGGAGAGGCACTGAAATGGGATGTTGGGGAGGAAGAAATGATGGTTGATCTCAAACGCTGTGCCTGTGGGACTGCTGGGATCGTGCTGAGTTCAGGGGGAGGAAGTTCACACCCTTTGCTGATCACATTAACAGCGCTTTCTGATTTCCATTGATATTCAAACCGTGCCTGGTGCTTGGCCAGCAGCTTGGGAACGTGGTGCTGAGGCTGCTCTGCATGAGGAGCCACTTGAGACCTGCAGATGGAGGCCCATGAGCTGCAGAGGCACCCAAGCTCCTCCAGCTCCTCTGCAGCCAACCTCTGGTTCTGGTTGCGCCTTTGAACCCTGGGCTGGGAGGCTGAGGTCTCAGGAGCACTTTGTGTGTTCTCACCCTTGGGTGAGGCTTTTCCTCTTGGTGATGCTGCTTCATACGAGTGCCTCAGACATAAAACCCTGCAGCACAGCAGCACGGGGCTGCTGCAGTTCCTTCTCCAGGGTGATGCTCTTTATCTCTACAGTCACAGAGTAGTCAGGGCTGGAAAGATCATCTAAGGCACTTGTGGCGATTGTCCACCAGCGATAGGACAAGGGGTGATGGGTTCAAACTGAACCAGGGGAAGTTCAGGTTGCAGATAAGGCAGAAGCTCTTCCCTGTGAGGGTGCTGAGGCGCTGGCCCAGGGTGCCCAGAGAAGCTGTGGCTGCCCCATCCCTGGCAGTGTTCAAGGCCAGGTTGGACACAGGGGCTTGGAGCAAGCTGCTCCAGTGGAAGGGGTCCCTGCCTGTGGCAGGGGTTGGAGCTGGGTGAGTTTTAAGGTCCCTTCCAACCCAAACCAGTCTGGGATTGATTCTGTGATTATTACATTAATGGGGGAGGTGAGAACAGGCCAGTGAATGGGCAGAAGTTGATCACTTGTTCTTAGGACTCCAGCCCAGTCTCTGAAGCAGTAAATGTGATTATTCTCAGCCATGTTTCTCATCACTTCAGACTCCAGTGTCCTGGCGTGATGTGGAAGTGGGGAAAGCCAACTCCAGTGCTCACAAGCGTTCTGCTTCTTGGGGTAGCACAGACCACCGCAGAGAGGTAAACTACACCACTCCCAACGCTTGAGCAAGGTCTGTGCTAGTTCCTACTGTACAAGAGGCTCCTGCTGGCATGGGAGGGGAGTGGGAGGCCAGGAGACTACTGAAGATGAGACCTGAGCCCTTATTTTCATCCCTAACGCTCTGTGATCCAACTAAAGACTGATCTTGGTGGCTTTTTCTAGCAGGCAGCTATTGCTGCATTGTCCATTGCTGGTCAGTGTCGTGGTGTCTGTGGGTTCCAGGTGGTTCCCAGCTTTCTGTAGGTGGAGGCAAATCCCCATCCTCTGGAGGAATGGTGCTGGGCACACTGCAGCAGGGCACTCCGTGATGAGGCCTTTTGAGGGGTTCTGCTCCATCCTTCTTGAGGAGGCCAAAGCTGCTCCTTGTGATTGAAGCCATCTCAGTTTTGGCACTTCCTTGTGGGTTGGAAGAGAGGGGGCGGAGAGGGACGGGGCCCGATCCCGTTGGGTGGAGGGCTGTTGGCTTACCTGCTTCTAGCTCCAGCTCTGTTTGCCAGATTGCCAAACTGAAGCAGCAGCTCCAGAGAACAAAGCTCCACGGCAGAAGTGGCAGAGAAAAGGAGAAGAGCTCCCCACTGCAGGGGGACCACGCTGTCCTCCCTTCCCTCCGGGTACGTTCCTGCCTCCCCCTGCTCTGCCATCACCAGATGTCCCAGGGCAGGTGTCCAAGCTGTTCCTGTGCCTCAGGAGACCCTATTCTCCTCTTGTCCCACCTCACCATGTGCCTGTGCTTTGATCTGCAGTTAGCGACGTGTCATGACTCTGCCGTCAGGCTTCTGTCAGCCTGAGCCTTGGGGATGGCTGTGGGAGCAGGATGAGTTTGTGCAGACACAACTGTGAACTCCTTTGTCTCTGGGCTGTGTTAACAGGACTCTGCTTCAGGCTTCCCTTCTCCATCTCCCATTTTGAGGCTCAGCCCCTGCTTGCACAGGAGCCTGGAAGGCCTAAACCAGGAACTGGAGGAAGTGTTTGTGAAGGAGCAGGGAGAGGAGGAGCTGCTGCGGGTAAGTGAAGCTGCCAGGGCTGCCCTGGACCCTCTGGGTGCTCTTGGAAATCCCTTCCTCTAAAGACACCTCCTGTATCTGCTGCTTGGCCATGGGGGCAGTCTCTGTGTCTGCTTTCAGTCTGTCCTAGGCATGTAATGGTGTGAATTGGGTCAAGTGGCTGCTGCTTCCCTCCTTAAACCTTGCTGGTGCTATGAGAGATCAGCCAGTAGCAATCTCAGGGTGGCTGACTCCTCACTGACAGCTTTAAGACACTCAGACTGGTGTCCAGAGGCTCCTTTGCACTGGGCAGATGTGGGAGAAGTGACTCCAGATGCCTTGGAACTGAAGTGTAAAGGATCCAGAAGGACCCCTGTCCTTGGAGCAGAGGCTCTGCCTGTAGCTGGATCCAGCACCCCAAGCAGCTGCTCTCTGTAGCTAAAGCTGCTCTTAAACCCCTTCGCTGGTGCCAAGGGGCTTTCTTCCTCCTCTAAGACTTCGCTTCCTCCATAGATCCTGGATGTCCCAGATGGGCACAGGGCACCAGCGCCTGCCCAGAGAGGCTCTGGAGCTGCGTCCCTGGTGCTGGAGCCTGGCAGTGGCAGCTGGAGCAGCCTCTCCCCTTCCCCTTCAGTGCCTCTGCACCTCTCCCCACATCCCTTGGGGAGGCTGACAATGGAAGAACCCTCCTCTGCAGTGGATGAGGTGCAGCCAGAGCCCAAAGAGAAAGGTAAAAACCCAGAGCAGAGGGGTTGGGAGCTCGGGGGACAAAGGGGGGCAGTGGCTCATCCCTGTCTGTGTGCTGGGTTGGAGGCTGCAGCAGGGATGGGAGAGAGGGTCTCGGTCATGGCTAAGTTGTGGTGGGTGGCTTCCAGCAGTAGATGGAGGCCGTGAGCTGGGAATGACACAGGAAAGGTTGGGGCTTTGAGCACTGCAGCCTCCAGCCCCGGGGTCTGAAGGAACGCGGTGAGGTTGGAGCACTGTTGGTTTCTTTCAAACGTCGCTCCAAATGTGCCTCTTCTTCCCCATCAGAGGAGGGCAGCCCCTCCCCAGTGCTGGCCTTCGCATCCTCCCCTCGCCCCAACCACAGCTACATGTTCAAACGGGAGCCTCCAGAGGGATGCGAGAGGATCCGGGCCTTTGAAGAAGCTTCGTAAGTACCAGGAGTTGGTGTTGGCAGCACTTGCTTTGAGGACGGTCCTACAAGAGGCTGCTGGCATGGGGGCAGCTGAGGGTCTGCTGCTGCAATCCCCCCCCTCAAAGCAGGGAGCAGCCACTGAGGAAGCATTCCTGAGCAAACTGGGGCTGCTCCGGGCCTGGTGCAGAGCAGGAAGCTGGAATGCTGACCCTCGTAAGGGTCTGGTGGTCCCATCCCCTCCCAGGCAGTGGGTGTTGGTCAGCAGAGCCCTTGAGCAGCAGCAGCAGTTGTAGAAGTCAGCGCTCAACAGACCAGGCTCCTCGTGCTGCTCTGTACCCAAGGGGGGCTCAGCTCCCACTCAGGGTGCTGCAGCTCTGGGTGTTCTCCCTGTTCCTGCTCCATGCTCCTGGGAGCATCCATCCCCAGTGCCATCCCCTCTGTCTCTCTCCAGCTCCCCCAGCCCTGAGCAGCCTTTTCAGCCTTCCTGCCCAGACAAGAACAAGGTGCATTTCAACCCCACCGGT
Source organism: Psittacula echo (assembly GCF_963264785.1). Classification (NCBI taxonomy): domain Eukaryota; kingdom Metazoa; phylum Chordata; class Aves; order Psittaciformes; family Psittacidae; genus Psittacula; species Psittacula echo. The sequence continues at coordinate 3,355,756 of NC_137748.1, forward strand.
TCTGCCTTCTGCCCCGTCAGCCTGGTGAAGCCTCTCTTCCCAAACGTGGGCTTCCTCTTCAGGAGCTTCCCAGCTTCCTCCAGCCCCATCCCGGGCACGCTGATGTCCTGCCAGCCCCCGGCCCCGTTCCTCGGGGTGCAGAAGGACGCTGCGGGCGGCAGCTTCAGGGACGTGGCCACGGCTCCTGCCCTGAGCTATGAACCCTGGAAGCGTGGTCAGGCCGAGGACAGCGTCGTCTTCCACAGCTCCCTGGTGGTGTGAATCCTCTGGGAGCGCAGCTCTTCCAGCCTCTGGAGATTGGTGCCTTGAGGGTGGGATGTGACAGCCACGAGGCAGCCCTGGGACTGCGACCCACAGCGGGCTTCCTGCCAGGGTGGTAGAACTTGTGAAGCGCGGGGTGCTATGGGATTCCTGGCTGCTGGAGAGGCTCCTTTCCCCGAGCCTCCCCTCTTCAAAGCACTTCCCTGTGCTCGATTGTCCTTGTTTCCTGGGTGATTGTTTTGCTGGTGCAGAGGAGCAGAGGCAAAGTTGGGCTCAGGGAGGATTCGGGTGGGCATTGCTGAGCCCTGGGGAGCGGGAAGGGGGAAGAAGGGGCCTGTGGGCCCCCTGCCCCTGGCTGTATCAGCACTGGCAGCACAGCTCATCCCCAGCACAGGTGGGGCTGGGGAGCAGCGGCTCCCTGGACACCTTGGACCGCCCCGACAAGCCGGGGAATGTTGTGTGCAGGCCAGTGGGAAGGAGCCAGCTGGGGCTGTTGGGTTTCCCTGCGCCTGAGCAAAGGTTTTCCCGGTGCCTTGGCAGGAAGAGGGGATGGAGACGGAAAAGGGCCCTGCTCCAGGGGGTGCCGCTGCTGGGGGGGTCCCAGCACGGGGCTCTGGGGGGTGGCCCGTGGCAGCAGGGATGATCAAACCCTTGGGCCCACGCGTGTGTGCGCTGGGGTTGAGCGGGGCCGCCTCTGCCTGGCTCTGGTGTAGAACTTTTCCAAAGACACTATTTTTGCAGCTCCTTCAAGTCTCTATTTTGGGTTTGTATTTGCAGAGCTTAACGGCGGGGTTGAGGTTTTTGTGCTGGAGGGGGGGTTCCTTGCCCTTGGGACAGGACGAAATAAACACTTCAGGCATTAAAACCATTTCTGTGCGCTCTCACTCTGTTATAATCGACTGATTGAGCGTAACCTGGGGGCACCGGATGGGGCGGCCGGGGCAGGGCGGGCGCTAGGACCGCGGAGGGGGAGGCAGCCCCTCCCCTTGGGCATGCGCACACTGCCAGAGTCGCTCCGGTGGCGGCAGCACCACCACTCGTAACGGCTCCGTTAGCTCCGCCCACTGCCTCTCAGCCAATCCGCGCGCTCCACATCGTGTTGCGTCACGCGAAGGCTGCACTCAGAGAAGGCCCCCAGGCCGGGTCTGTCCTTGGGGCTGCCTGCCCCGAGCGGTGCCCCTCGGCTGGGAGCGCGGCCGAGCCGCGGTCCTGGGTTATCCCCGGGGGGACCCGTCCGGTCCCTTCCGCCCGGCCCCGCGCGGCTCCGGCTCTGCCCGCTCCCCTCCCGCCCCCGCGACGGGCCCGGCAGCGCTGAGGGCAGACGCGGGCGGGTCCTGTCGTGAGGGCGGGCGCAGGCCGGGCGTATGAGGCCGGCGGCTCCGGCGGGCGCGCTGCGCGATGTGGTGCTGGACGTGGCGCCGGTGCTGAGCGGCCCCGCCGCAGAGATGGGCGCGGGAGCGGGCGGCGCGGCCCTGCCCGAGCGGCTCCGCCTCCCCGTCTGCTGCCTCGGTGTCTTCGCCTGCTACTTCTACTACGGCATCCTGCAGGAGAGCATGTGAGCGGGGGGCGGCCGCGGGGTCCGCGCTCGGCCCGGCGCTGCCTCACGCCTGTTCCGCTCTTGCAGCACGCGCGGCCGGTACGGGGAGGGCGCGAAGCAGGAGAGGTTCAAGTTCGCGCTGACGCTCGTGTTCATCCAGTGCGTGGTGAACGCGGCCTTCGCCAAGCTCCGTGAGTGGGGCCCGGGGGTGTTCGTGACGGGTGAGGCTCATGGGGGCCTGCAGGGACAGGCCAAGGGGAATGGCTTGAACCTGCCAGAGGGGAGACTGAGATGAGCTCTTAGGCAGAAGCTCTTCCCTGTGAGGGTGCTGAGGCGCTGGCCCAGGGTGCCCAGAGAAGCTGTGGCTGCCCCATCCCTGGCAGTGTTCAAGGCCAGGTTGGACACAGGGGCTTGGAGCAAGCTGCTCCAGTGGAAGGGGTCCCTGCCCGCGGCAGGGGTTGGAGCTGGAGGAGCTCAAGGTCCCTGCAGGCCAAACCAGGCTGGGGGTCTCTAAGGTGCTTCCTGGTGTTTCTCTGACCCCTTCCCTCCGCTCCCCGCAGTGATCCATGTGTTCGACGCTGTCAAAGTGGATCGCACCCGGAGCTGGCTCTACGCCGCCTGCTCCCTCTCCTACCTGGGCGCGATGGTGTCCAGCAACTCGGCTCTGCAGTTCGTCAGTTACCCCACGCAGGTGCAGCTCGGGGGCACGGAGCCATCGGGGGTTTCTGTGCTGGGCTCTATGGGGCTCTCTCGCTGCGTTTCAGTCAGCAGAGAGCGGTTGGAGAGCTCCGACAGGGAACAGCAGCCCCTGGGCATGGTGGGAATTTGCTGTTGGAGGCCTCGAGGTGGTTCCTGGCACCGCTCATTCAGCGGCGGTCCCGGGGGGGGGGGGGGTTGATGCCTCTTTTGGAGCACCTGGTGTGTTCTGCAGGAGGGTGCATCCTGTGCCGTCACCTTCCTGCTGCTGCCATCTCCAGAGGATGCTCTGTGGGTATTTAACCCTGCCCTTCTTTTACAGGTCCTTGGCAAATCTTGTAAGCCCATTCCAGGTAAGGAAGCTTCACGTTTCTCTGGGTACACTCGGAGGGGGGTCTCTCATACCCTTAACCAGGACCTCACCCATCAAACAGCTCCTCCCCTCTTTGTAGCTCCAGCACGGGCAGGGCAGATCGTGCTGTAGCTGTGGTTGGGCTCCCCTGCGAGGCCTGGGGAGCACTTTGTGACCTCGCCTCTTTCCAGTCATGCTTTTAGGAGTGACTTTGCTGCGGAAGAGGTACCCCCCAGCCAAGTACTTCTGCGTCCTCCTGATCGTGGCCGGCGTCGCCCTCTTCCTGTACAAACCGAAGAGGGCAGCTGGGAGCGACGAGCACGTCTTTGGCTACGGAGAGCTCCTCCTGGTGAGTCCACAGCAGGGCCAAGGAGGAGCAGCCGCAGCACAGATAAGGCCGTGTCCTTTGGACCTCGAGCGCGTCCATGAGGTGATGTGGAAACGCGTCCGCAGGAGGCCACTGGGGTTGAGGGGAGTGCTCCAGAGCCATGGATGAGATCAGGGCGAGAGCATTTGCACCCCTCCTGGCCCTGGTTTTGAGGCCATGCGTTGCTGTTCAGTGGGTGGTTGGGAAGCAGAAGCTGGGGAATGGTCGAGGTTTTCCTCCTGGAGAAGGGATAAAGAGGGAAGGTTCCTTCGCTGCCTCTTGTCTTCCCTCAGCTGCTGTCGCTGACCCTGGACGGGCTCACTGGGGTGTCTCAGGACCACATGAGAGCTCACTACCAGACAGGCTCCAACCACATGATGCTGAACGTTAACCTCTGGTCCACCTTGTTCCTGGGGGCTGGTAAGGAGCGCGCTGCAGAATCCACCTTGCCCACAGGCTGCCCAGTGGCAGTGGCCGAGCTCCAGCAGCGGGGCTGGAACCCCCTTTCCAAAGCACTTCATGAATGGCTTGGGGTTGGTTTGGTTGGATGTGGAGCTTGGGCTGTTCCGTGTAGCTCTGCTCATGGCCACCAGAGGGCATCGCCTCCTGCAGGGCGCAGCGGCCCAGCGCTGGCTCCACCTCGGTTCCTACCCAGCAGAGAAGCGAGCATCAGCGCAGCTTCCTGCTGCTGGAGCTGCTCAGTGAGAGCTGAATGTGCGGTTCAGTGATGGCTTCGGTCAGTAACCAGGGAGGCGGTGGCTTCTCCTCCTCTTTCTTCACTGTGTTGGGATTTAGGCTTCACCATCGGTACCTCCTGTAGTGAGCTGGAATTGCACCACGGGGGCCGTGGCTCCTCGGGCTGCCTCTGGGCTCAGGATTGTGGCTTCTCAGGCTGGGTCTTTGTTCCAGGGATTCTGTTCACTGGGGAGCTCTGGGAGTTCCTGAGCTTCACGGAGCGATTTCCCAGCGTCATTTACAACATCCTCCTCTTCGGCCTCACCAGTGCTCTGGGTCAGGTACATTCACCCCCCTTGGTCCCCAGGCTTCATGGGGATGTAACCCCCCTTGTGCTGGGCTGCCCCCCCAGAGCGGGAGCAGCAGGTGAGGGAGGGGATCCTGCCCCTCTTGGGGCTGGATGAGCTTTAAGGTCCCTCCCAACCCAAACCAGGCTGGGATTCTCTGTGTTTGCCCAGCTGGGAGATGGGCAGGACAGGCTGCCTCCCGTTCGGATGCTGTGGGTGGTGCTCGCTTTCTGTCCTGGCTCCCTTCAGTGTAAAACCAGTTTGAGTTTGTACCCAAATAATCCGGGTTTGAAACAAGGCTCAGCTCTGGCTCAGTGATTTTCACCTGAAAGCGCGATCTCTGCTGTACTTTCGCTGCTCCCATTGACAACAGGCGTCTCTCTGCCTCTGACAGAGCTTCATTTTCATGACCGTGGTGTACTTCGGCCCTCTGACGTGTTCCATCATCACCACAACCCGCAAGTTCTTCACCATCTTAGCGTCCGTCATCCTCTTTGCCAACCCCATCAGCTCCATGCAGTGGGTGGGGACGGTCCTCGTGTTCTTGGGTAAGTCTGGAGAGCAAAGCCCTGCCCTGTCCCTCCTGAGCTGAAACCCATGGGGTGCAGTGAGGGCAAAGCCAACGGAAGACACTGGTCTAAAGCTGATGTAGTCGTATGAGAAGCCTGTTGGTGGAGGGTCCATGGGACCTCCATCAGGGACTGCAGCGATAGCACAAGGGGTGATGGGTTCAGACTGAAACAGGGGAAGCTCAGGTTGGATCTAAGGCAGAAGCTCTTCCCTGTGAGGGTGCTGAGGCGCTGGCCCAGGGTGCCCAGAGAAGCTGTGGCTGCCCCATCCCTGGCAGTGTTCAAGGCCAGGTTGGACACAGGGGCTTGGAGCAAGCTGCTCCAGTGGAAGGGGTCCCTGCCCGTGGCAGGGGTTGGAGCTGGAGGAGCTCCAAGGTCCTTTCCATCCCAAACCATTCCATGGTTCATGGGTTGTTTTCTATCTTCTTTGCAGGCCTCGGACTCGATGCCAGATTTGGGAAGGGAGTGAAGAAGACGTCGCATTGAGGAGAGGGCGATCTCTGCCCTTGGGATGGACTTTTAATTTATTGTCTTGTACCTCAGAATCGGTTCTGCCCCGGGCTCAGGAACGGAGCCAAGAGGAGCTCGGCTCTGGCTTCGTTCGGGTTTGTGAGTCAGAACTGGCCTCAGAGTGTACCAGTTCCGTTTTGGTTGTGATTGAGCTGCCTTGGTTCTGTTCTGTAATCAAAGCTGCGCCCCCAGCTCCCCGCAGCAGGATGCAATCCTTGCCTTAACAGGAAAGACCCAGCCTCCATGTCTTTATTAAAGAAAAAGAGACCGTGGCCACCTCTCCCGAGCCTTGATTTCAGGAATTACAGCAGCTCTTGGGGACACAGCACAAGGAAGGGGCTGCTCCTAGAACCCTGATCGTTTCTTGGTGCGGTCTGGAAGGATGCGTGCATTAAAGGCCTGTGTTGAAGACAACCCCCTTTTCTGGCTGATTGTGTGATGGTTCTGCTCCGGAGCTGCTGGAGCAGCCGCTGGATGTTCTTCCATGAAGCGTAACCTCTTGAGATGCATTAAATCCTTCACTGAGCCCTTCTAGAGCAGCAGCTCTGGGTGTGTGTAGAAGTTAACAGGAACCCAGTTTAACCAGTGGGGCCCCCCCACTGCTGGGGGACAGGACCCTCTGCTGCTAACCCCATGCCCAGGGGGTTTGACCACAGCTTCTAGACCTGGAGAGGGCCCTTGTTAATGAAGCACCATCCGGATGAGTGCTGTGTGAGGAGGAGCGGTTGTCCCAGCGATGCCTTTAGAGCAGGATCCTCCACCGAGCACTTGACACGTTCCTCACAGCTGCCACTTGGGCTCCAGCTGCTCGGTGGCTTTGGCCTCTTGCCCCTCCAGATGGGATCCTGAGCTCTCTGCTGTTGTCTCTGTCTCTCCATCCCCTGCCCCCCCCCCCCCCCCAGTTGTTTTGGCCTCCAACTTGGTCTTCATTGAATCTATTCTACCCAAACTGCAGAATTAAACCCCAGGTTATGGAAGGGTTTTCCTCTGCCACCTTCCCCTCTTCGCTGGCTGACGTTGTCCTAAACATCAAGTGATCAGTAGCAAACAAGCACCTTCTCAGTAGTGAGAGAGTCCTGCAGGGGCAGACCCGGCTCCCCGGCCCTGTGCACACAGAGGCTGCTCTTCCTGGTGCAGCTCGAGGAGAAACCACGTCTTTAACCAAAACCAACCAAACCCCCCCAAACCAAAGACTTTGTGAATCCTTTGTCAAGCAGCCCCCTTTCTGGGGAGCTCTTGCTCCCAGGCTCAGGTCTGTGCCCTTCCCCACGCTGCAGCAGAAAGAAGGAAACTGGGAGCTTCCCTGGGTGTTTTCTAAGCTGAGATTTGTCTTCACCAATGTTGTGGCCGTGTCTGTATTCAGAGCACAGATTTACAGCTCCTCTGCCAAGAAGACAGAAAAGAAAGGAGATTTTCTGTCTCCCGACTGCTGCAGGCTCCCTTGACCCACTTTAGCTCTAAAGCCCGTTCCTGGTATTGCTCCAGCTCGGTCCTTGCTGCACCTCTGACTCTTGGTCAATGAGGATTTCTGCAGCCAAAGCCTGGACCTGGAGCCTGGGGCTGTGCTTGGCCAGCGCTGCCTTCCCTGCGCGCCTCAGGTACTGCGGGGCCGGAGGGGCTCCAGGAGCAAGGCAGGGAGCCCTTGTCATCAGCCCCAGCTTTCCCTGCCCACAGTGAAGAGCAGCCCCAAAGCAGGGCCCCAGCTCGGAGCTGCCAGGAGCCTGCAGCAGCACCTCTGCCAGCGACAGCCTGGGCACCACGTGCGCGGTGGCTTCTGGCAGGTGCTGGAGCTGGAGGCAGGTAAACCCCAGGGGAGCTGGGTGAGGATGCGGTGAAGGCTTCATCCTCTCTGTTACTTCCTCCTGTTAGGAAGGGAAGCCGCTCTCCCAGGCCCCTTTTGCAGAGGGATGGTGATGTTTAAGGTCGCTTTGGCACAAGGGTCTTCAGAAGCAATGCTTGAGCTGGGGGAAGTGTCAGGGAAGGCTCCGACCTCGAGTAAGAGATGAGCAGCGTACAAAGCGTTGGCAGAGCTGCCTCCAGTTCATGTAGGCGCTGCCTCACCTCCAGGCTGTGCAAAGGATCCTCAGCTCCTGCTGCCAGCTCTGGCTTTGCTTATTGAAAGGAGGAAGAGTCCTAGGGGAGTATGTGCAGTATGAGCAGCTTAGAGCCCGCAGGGCATTCGAGCAGTGCCCAGGCTCTCTCCCAGCAGTTGGGGCTTCAGCCCTTGTGCTGTCACTTGCTTTGTGTCTCTGCTCATTTCAGACATTCTCCACTTTATTGGAAGGGTGCAAACGGAGTTCAATCAAGGTTTATTTTGCTCCTTTTAGTGCTGGGGGCTCGACCTCTCCATTCCTGCAGCTCCAAGCAGGGGTTCGGGTGCTAATGACAGACTCTCCCCACCAGACAGGTTTTGTACAGGGTCAAACATTGCCCTTTGCAGCCGAGGTGGAGCTGGTGGCTGCTTTGAGCACTGCCTGTGTTGTGTGCTGAGCTTGGGCTGCCTTGCCAAGGAGCTATTAAAGGGAGTGCTTGTGGTTTGCTCCTTCTGTAGCAGATGCGACTGGGCTTTCTCTGAGCAGAGGAGGAAGGGCAAGCAGCTGAGTCACACATTAATGCCCAAGTGTCTTAGAGCGCTGTGAGTGCACAGCACAAAGGTCAGGCTGAGAAGCTATAAAGAGATTCCAGCTTCCTTCTGCTTTCTGTGGCTGCAGAGTCCCAGCCCCGAGTCCAGTCATGACTCAGGCAGTTACCAGCAGGGGGAAGCCTGATTTCAATCCTCTTCAAGAAAGGCAAGGAGAAAACCAGCAAACAAAGCAGCTCCTCTCGAATCGAATCGGTGCCCTCCCTGTACCTGCAGGGCCTCTGAATTACAGTGAAAGCATCACCTGGAAAGCCAGGTTTTATTCTGCTTAATTCTTTCTGGCCATCAGCAGAGACCACGTTGGAGCCAAGTCCCTGGCGGCTTTCAGACAATCACCAGCTATTCTGCACAATGGCCTTCCTTACAAGTACAATGGTTTGGGTTGGGAAGGACCTTAGAGCTCCTCCAGCTCTAACCCCTGCCATGAGCAGGGACCCCTTCCACTGGAGCAGCTTGCTCCAAGCCCCTGTGTCCAACCTGGCCCTGAACACTGCCAGGGATGGGGCAGCCACAGCTTCTCTTCTCCAGGCTGAGCAGCCCCAATGTTCTCAGCCTGGCTCCATGCGGGAGCTGCTCCAGCCCCTGAGCATCCTCGTGGCCTCCTCTGGCCTTGCTCCAGCAGCCCCATGTCCTTACACTGCGGACCCCAGAAGCGCACGCAGTACCTGGACGTGCACAGCTGCGTGTCCCCATGACCTCAGGTGGCACAGGCAGGAGGTGCTGCACAGCAGCAGCCATTGCCACCAGCGTGGAGCTTCTTAAAGCCACTTCTGGCAGAATTCTCCCAGGAGCCCTGTCAGTTCCTGGTGGCTCCAGAGAGATGAGAAGCGCCAGGCAGGCGCTGAGGACAACCAGCACTGAACGCTGTGCTGTTACCTTGCTGCAGTGTTCGTGCCTGTCCTCCCGCCAGCAGGAACGTGCTGCTGCATCAGCCAAGGTGAGGTTTTATTTGCTAGCTGAGACGTGGCACCCACGGGGAGAACCTGGCAGCTGCCTTCCTCTTCCTTTCATCTTCCTTGCTCATCTGAGCTCCTGCAACACCAGCAGCAAATGTTAAAACCCCAAATGTTTACAGAGCACACAGAATAAGGGAGGTGATTTGAGTCTTCTGGTGCCCAAAGGGGCTGCAGGAAACCTGGAGAGGGGCTTGGGACAAGGGCCTGTAGGGACAGGCCAAGGGGAATGGCTTTAACCTGCCCGAGGGGAGACTGAGATGAGCTCTTAGGCAGAAGCTCTTCCCTGTGAGGGTGCTGAGGCGCTGGCCCAGGGTGCCCAGAGAAGCTGTGGCTGCCCCATCCCTGGCAGTGTTCAAGGCCAGGTTGGACACAGGGGCTTGGAGCAAGCTGCTCCAGTGGAAGGGGTCCCTGCCCATGGCAGGGGTTGGAGCTGGAGGAGCTTTAAGGTCCCTTCTGACCCAAACCAGGCTGGGATTCCATGAATGCTTTTAAAACCTTCCTCATCATCACAGTTCAGTCACTTTGGGAAGCTCACGGCCTCTTCCTGAAGCTTTCATGAGCAATTAACCTCTTTTAACAAAGAGGACCAGAACTGTTCAGGAGCAGCAGGGATTTCACACCCAGAACCTGCTGAAACACTGACTCCTTCAGCAGAGCTTGGCCTGCCAGGATCAGGGAAGCAGGCTCAGGTTCTTTACTGGGTCTGCACTTACTGCAAGAACAGCACCAGTGTGCAGCACTGGGCATTCCCAAGGACAGCCCTAGTAGCACAGACCAGACACTGAAGAATGGAGCCAGGTGAGTCATGGAAACCTTCCATCACTTGGAATGGGAGTCTTCAGCTTGTTTGGAACTGGGAAATGGGAAAGAAGTGAACTATTCTGATAGGTACTTGTAATTTTGGGGACAGCAAGGCAAGATTTCCAGCATGGTGTTTGTAGGCAGTGATTTGTTGCTGTGCAGGTGGGAGCAGCACCCCATGCTTTGTAATCCAATGTTGTTGTAATTTCCCCTTTGTATTTAAAACCATCACTAAGGAATCTCGCAGTGGCCCTGGAACACTGACAGTGAACACCAGACCCATCTGTAATGGCCTCTTCCCACTGGCAGCAGCAAACTGTCCTCCAAAGGACTATTTCCCAGCTAAAATTAAACATTACAAGGCAATAAAACCCTCAGCCTCCCAAGTGCACTCGAACAGCAGGGATCATTGCCTCCAGTTTCTGCAGAGCTGGAGACAGGAGCCAGTTGAGTTTATATCCTCTGGAAGCAAAACTGCTTGATGTTCATTTGTTAAACTGCTCAAAATCACTTCTTAGAAGCTTGCAAACTGCTTTCAAGGCAAAGGCTGCCTTATTCCTTAGCAGCTTTGAGGGGCTCAGGCTGCTTTCAAGCTGAATTTGCAGCCTGCTCTGATTCAGTTCGTTCTCAGAGCTGGAGTGTCCCTTTCTGCCAAGGTCGAGAGCTCTCATTCACTCAACGTTAGGCTCTAACTCCTTGTCTAACAAACTCCTTGTCTCAGGATTAAGAGGCAACACCAATTTGCATGAGCAGATTTTGCCCTGCTCCAGGACCTGCTGGCAAGCCCATAACCCCCAGTGTTCCAGTGATAACTCTGGGGTTTATGTGTGGCTGAGCAGCTACACTGGAGCTGCAGACAGGGAGTGTTCCCCTGGGGAGCTGTGAAACTGGGCCCTGCACACACAAAGCACAACTGAATCAGCAACGTCTCCAACGAACGAGGCCCGAGATGCAGCAAGTCGGGCACTGCGGTGCCTGGTTTTGCCATCAGCTTTGTTCTCTCTGGTCTGATGGATTCCAGGATGTCTTTTCTCTTCCTCTGTATCCCATGAAGCACATTCGCATTAAACCCCACGAGGCATGGGGTAAGAGCTGCAGTAATAGCTGTAAGCAGCAAGACCCCGTTACCTGATAACCGAGGAAATGCCTGGCAAGAAGTGAAGTGTTTCTGCAGGCAGCGAGTATTTGAGGAAGTGCAAGTTACAGAAACCTTGGGAACCCCCCTGGATGCACCATCTCCTGTCATTGGCCATAGACTTACCCAGCCACAGAAAGGGCTCACAGATTAGTGCGAGATCATCCAGTTCCACCCTGCTGTCGTGGAATCATACAATCCCAGACTGGTTTGTGTTGGAAGGGACCTTAAAGCTCCTCCAGTTCCTACAGCTCCTGATGAAGAGCCCCTCTCCAGCATCCTTGCAGCCCCCTTCAGACACTGGAAGCTGCTCTGAGGTCTCCACGCAGCTTCTCTTCTCCAGGCTGTGAGCCCCAATGTTCTCAGCCTGGCTCTGTATGGCAGCTGCTCCAGGCCCCTTATACCATGGGACAGCAGAGTCCAGTCAAAAAAGTAGCTCTGTAAATGCTGGAATTCTCAACCCTACTTTGATGGAAAGTGGCCCAATGATCTTGGGGCTCCTACTTTTGGTTGGAAAACCCTGCGGAATTAGAAGTTCTGGAGGGATGAGGTAGGGAGCTGGGAACACGAAACAGCATGAGCTTTGTCTCCTGAGGAGCACTGATTGAAGAGCATATGATTACACGCTAGAAGACTACCGCATGCAGGGCTGGAATACTGCATGGCCAACCTTGCTTTTGGCTTTTTTCATGGCTACTGAGTGCTTGGCTTTGGAAACATGGTGAAGAAAACAATTGTCTGTGCAACAGCTGAGTGCATCTTCAAATGGAATGAAACACCTGGCTACTCATTACTGCCATTTGGGTTGCAGCAACTTGATGCCATAATGGTCCTTGCAGCACACTGCTAATGAGAAGGTAAACCCAAAGAACTGATGAGCTCCACATTAAGCTCTTCAGTTGTGTAAGAATGTTCTGGAGTAGCAGGATTTAAGGCACAATCCTCACTAGAATTTGAGCAGTAAAGAGCATATTGACAGCTAATGTTAATCTTTATCGTGGTGCCAAACGTACACATCCTCTTCCATCAGCATTAAAAACCAGAACAAGACCAAGCTGTCACTTGGTCAGGAATTCCAATGCTGAGTAATTGAAAACATCTTTGTGGATACCTTAAAAATCCTGCCTTTCCCTTTGCTGTTGTTATTCCCTGCAAGGTGCAGACCACAAATGTGCTTTACATTCTCCCTTTACTACATCGCTTCTCTTCATTGGTCTCTACTTTTTCCTTACCGGATTTACTTCCTTTTTCTGCTTCTTTTTCTCTTTCTCTTTTTCTTGTCCTCCAGCTGTTGGAGCCCTCTCTGCTCATTCCTTCTCTCGTGCTCTGTTGCACAGAGCAAATCTTATCCTCAGTTTTCAAGGCTTCTGTCCAATTATCAACCTGTACCTGCAGAAGGGGAGAAGAACAGTGATAAAAACCTTTACAGGCGCTTGCAGCCCGTTCCCACTTCTCCCTTAAGGAAGGCTGTTGGGATAACACTGAAGATGAAATCTTGTTTGTGGAGCAAAAGCTGGTTTGAATAAATGGGAGGACTTGTGACAACGTTCTGGGCTCCTCCGCTCTGCAGGTGCTGGCAGAGTTAACAGCATCTTGGAGAAAGGAAAATCATTTCACAGACCATTAGGGCTGGTGGGAAGCAGCAGGATCAGGTTTTAATGAATACAGGATCAAAAGCATCTTAAAGCAAACCAGCCCTGAAAACAAGAGCAGGCTCATCAGGGAAGACAGGAGATGCTTCTAACGAGAAACAAAGCACCAACTCAAAGGCATTAGGGAGTCACTTTCTCATAATAGTGCATTTTAAAGTATAATTTACTCTTCTAAAACATTAGCTTTGATACTTTTCCAGTGCATGTAAAAATAGTGCTATGAGCAGCTTCCCTGCAATTAAAATCTCCAAGTCAGAGTTCTTCCAAAGGAGGTCAAGATTTGTTTGTTTTCTCACAACTAAAAGTGGTTTCTAATCACAGCAACAATGCCTAAGTTATCTTGCAGCATCCAGAAGCCAGGAAAGCAAATCTGGACAAGAAATGTGCACAGCTGGAAGCTCAGACCTGAGAAGGGTTTGGATGTGGAAAAGGGAACTATCCCTTTTCCAGGCACTTCCTTGGGAAGGTGCTGATCACTATGGCTTTGTACTGAATTTATCCTGTATGGATGTGGTGGCTGTGCTGGCACAAAGTTCTCCCTTCCTGCCTCAAGGGCCACAGGTGCTGCTGGATCCAAATGGGATGAAGGTGGGAGGGAATTGCTCATTGCAATGACAGTTCTGAGGACAGGGAACTTTCAGGTCAGAAAGGGCAGCAAATGACCTGTCATTTTATACATCTGTTGGAAAAGAACTGGTTTCAGTCATCGGTTTGAATGTGGATGCTTAAACCCCACCTAATTCCTGTGCTTTTCTGGATTTCTGCTTTGAAACTGGAAGCAAAGTTTCCCAACTTTGTCTTTTTTTACCTGTCCATATATACGAAGAACCTGCCTAACTTCTCTCCCTCTTTAACAGTTTGTAAAGTTGGGTAATATTTAACTTACCCTCCTATTTCATGCAACGCTGAAGATTACTGACTTTATAGTGGAGGCAAGTGGGGATGCTGCGCTCAGTCTCTAGCTCAGTACTTGCTGTTCTGCCGCAATAGAAGCAGCTCACCAGCTCCCTTTCCCTGGAGGATGCTCAGACTTCCATGGTTCAAAGAAGCTTTTCCTTTCATCACAAATCATAGCAGCACTTCCTGTCCTCCTGTGTGCCCTGCCACTGCCAAAGCTCTTTTGACAAGGTAAATAACACTGTAGGCTTTGTGCTGGGCTGGGTCAGAGCACCACGCTTGCAAGAGGATGGAGTTTCCCAAGCAGAAGCCAGGCTGGAAGCAGAACCTCTTTGATCCTGGCTTTTTGAATTGGCTAGGACACAAACACTGCTATTTCACAATGAAACCATAAAAGGCTGCAATATAAAGCTTCATTTTCTGAGTTCAACTGAACCCAAACAGGAACCATACACTCAACCCAAGCAAGGATTCCATTGCAGGTTGTGAGCACAGCCCCGCATTCTTCCTGCATTACATACGGCACATGAGCTCTGTAGGTGTCTCACTGGTATAAGGAGAGGTGAATCAGGCACCTTGCAGTGTTTGTGTGACTGTTGCATATATAAAAGCCTCATTAAGTCTCTGCGGTGACTGGGGGTGGCTTTGTTTAGAATGGGTTTGTTTGGTTTTGTACCAAAGACGGCAAATCCAGGAAATCATTAGATAGCTGTTTTCATACCCTCCCAATCACCAGGAGCCTCTATGAGCTTTTAATTAGTGCTGCGTTTTCAATAACTCTGGAGCCGTACGTGGTGCAGATTCCTTCCTGGATAACAGGGAGATAATGATGAGAATCCTGGTTTTCAATCTCTCACTGAAGGGATGGCTGATCTATTTAATCAGGCTGTAGAAACGCTGGCAGCTTGCTCGGATGCAGCCTCTCTCTAATTACATCGCTAGAGTTTTAGTAAATTGCAAGGGGAAACGTAGGAACAAAATAATTAAAACCAAAGTGGAAGTGAATGTTAAAACGCAGGAGCTGTTTCATGGGCATCCGTTTCCAAAGCCTCACATCAAACCCCAGCTTCCACGGCTGCAGAAGCAAGAGCTCCAAACCTGGATGTGCATTTCTCCTCATGCAGAGAAACCAACCTGTCTTGGAGCACTCACGTACCCGAAGTGAAGCTGTTTGAGAACTGGGTACTCTCACAAGCACACTAGAGTCAAAACACGCGCACACCAGCATCGCCCCGTGCAGGTTGTCAAGGTTCAAGCAGTGCCTGCACCGAGGAATTGTGCAGTCATTCTGTCACAGAGCTGTGTTAAGGACAGAAGGGTCTGCGGGGAGTGACAGCATCTTCTGTCTGCCACCCGGGAGAGGACAGCATTGACCCTACATAGCTTTTACACATGGAGGAGAGGTGGAATCCCAGCTGCGTTTTCACAGATATCCACGTTCATTGTCCACTTCCTGGGAACAAGGGAATCCTCCTTAGGAGAACATCACAAACAAAGCCCTTAGAGCATAAAATACATCAATGAAAACCCAGTTTGTACGGGGAATGTGAACCCCAGGGTAACGGAAGGGGCATGGGAGGAATCCATAGCCGGAATAGGAAAGCTAACACCAGTTCTGGACTTCACAAGAGGCGGGCTCATGGCGCGGCGCAGCGGTACCTGCTGTTTCGTCACCATGGGCAGCAGCTTGGGAGATGAAGGAGGGAAGCAGGCTCCAGGACTTGGATGAGACGCTCACCAGGAGAACCCAGCATGCTGGGTTAGCAATGGAGCAAGCAGCATTCCCTGAGTCAGTAGTGGGCAGATGTGGCTCCTCCAGTACAGGACCAATCGGGCCTTGGGAAGCAGCATTTTCCACCTGAGATAAGGGACAAAAAGACACCACGTTTTCCATTTAAACAAGCAGAGCTGTGACTACACGATGCAAACAGGTTAATTCGGTTATCGGGGTGCAATTGTAGTAATTCACTGCAACCCGAGGCTGAGATTGGCAGTAAGGAAAGGCCGGTGGCATGCTTTAAGCTCTGGAGAAGCTTCGCTGTGAAATAACTTCATTTAAGTCATTCAGGCCTAGAAATGATGAAAATTTGGCTTCCTCTGGTTGCAAACCATTACAATGAGAAGAGAAGACCCACGCACAGATGGGATCTTAGGGCTGCAGGAGAATTTGGACTTCAGGGCATCATCTGGGCTCAGAGCAGGGTCACCTCTGAGACCCCACAAGGTTGCTCAGGGCTTTGTTCAACCAGGCCTTGAACACCTTCAACAGAGACCATACAATCCCTCTGGGCAACCGGCCCAGTGCTCACCCATGATCACAGTGGAAACCACTCTCACATCCCATCTAAATACATCATTTTCACTGGTGTTTCTCATCCTGCCACACGGTGACGTGCCTGGTTCCATGGGCTTGACAATGCTCTGGCAGGATCATCCCCTGCACAGGGCACCTCGAGTCCTGTGTTCGGCTCCGGCCCCCTCACTGCAAGAGAGACATTGAGGGGCTGGAGCGGGGGCAGAGAAGGGCACCGGAGCTGGTGCATGGCCTGGAGCACAGTGTGATGGGGAAGGGCTGAGGGACCTGGAGGGTTCAGTGTGGAGAAGAGAAGGCTCAGGGGGACCTGATCGCTCCCTACAAGTGCCTGAGAGGAGGATGGAGCCAGGCTCTTGCCCCACCGCTGCGGGTGCGGGGCGGCCCCAGGCCCGCGCCCCTCCTCTGCCGGCTGTGGAAACGGAGATCTTTGCCAAATAGTGAGCCACGGCAGTTGAGGGGCTCTTTGACAAACAGGGAGCTATAGTATCTGAGGGGCTCTTTGCCAAATAGTGAGCTATGACACCTGAAGAGCTCTTTGGCGAATAGTGGCTTCACTACCTGAGGGGCTCTTTGCCAAATAGTGAGCTATCCATTCTGAGCGGACACCCAAGCGCTCCGCCGCGCTGCCAGAATGTGATCCTCCTGGCGGGCGGCGCAGAACGCGCATGCTCAGCGGGTGGGAGGGGGGCGGGTGCATGTGCGGAAGCGGGGCTGACAGGCGGCAGGGGGCGCGCGCACCGGCCGGCGGTTGGGGGTTAGTCTTGAGCATGCGCAGTGGTCACGAGCCTCGCGCTGGGGGAGGTGGCGCGGCGCGCGTGCGCGCGCGGGAGGGAAGGGAGGGGGGAAATCGGCCTCCGTCCTGCTGCTTCGTCAGCGCCGCGCATGCGCAGCAGGCTGCTGCGGGGACCTGCGGAATAATGAGCCGCTGAGTGTGCTGCGGGGGGCAACGGGCCGGGGAAGACATGCTGCCAAATAGTGAGCTGCGGCCGCTGGTGTGCTCGTAGCGGGGTTGGCCGGGGAGTGAGGCGGGGGGGAAGAGCTCGCGGCCGCCATCCCCACCCAGCGCACCTGCTCGTGCCTCGGCCTCCGAGCAGCGCCTCCGCCACAGGAGACACCCGCTGGGCCCGAGGTAGGAGCTGCGGGGACCGGCAGGAGCTGGGGCAGGGATCGGCCCCTCTGAGGGGGGGTGTGAGGGAGCAGGGCCTGAGGGGAAGAGGAGGGGGAAAGGGCAGGGAAAAGTTGGGAGCAGGCCTGGTTCGGGGGTTCCCGGCGGTCCCCAGGCAGGGGGAGAGGTTGTGGTGCCAGGAACTGAGTGTGGAAACACGAGTGGGAGAAAGGAAATAAGGAGCGGAAGAGCTGAGGTGAGGAACAGCACAACCGAGTAAGGGTGACAGGTTGTGGCTGTGCCGCTGAGGGCGGCGAGGCACGTTCGGACAGCAGGAGGGAACTTGGGCTTCGGCTTAATTGGATCTCAGGGTGTCTGGGATCCGGACTGGGATTTCTTAGCTGTGTCTCAGGCCTGTAGTGGTGTTTGAAGGAAATGGTGCATCATCCTGCAGTATGGAAAGGCAAAAGAATTTCCTTTCGCAGTTAGATGTGCTACTGGTGGGGTTTGATGGAATGCTAGTACTTGCTAAAAGCATTATCTTGATTAGTGATAGATGGTATGATAAAGGTACAATATTATTCCCGTAGTATTTGTGAGGCTGCCTGTGAAACTTGGCTTTTCCTGACCAGAGTTTTGAGAGGGAAGAAACCCACAGAATATAACGTTATTTGTTGTCATTTTCCTCCAGCTCAGCAGTGTTAAACGTGTTTACATCTGTGATGGCAGAGCAGCATCGTGACATAATGAAAGGGAATACGAATTTTGTGATTTCCTTTTTCTTTAGAGTTCAAAGTGGTTATGTTTTAATGTGAAACCCTATGGAACTGTGTAAAAGAATTACACTTTTATTTATGCTTTATAAAACAGAACTTTCTGGTTATTAACCCCCCCCCCCCCAAATTAGTTCAGTTAACATGTAACTGGCTTGCTTCTTTTCCAGTGACGTTTTCTACCCAGATGCAAGAGTGCTTTGGTTTCCTTGTGTCACTTGTTTTGTTGTGACCTGAAGGAAAAGCACATATTCGTTTTCCTCATGGTAGTTTGTGGTGGATGGGTATGGAGCCCACATGATAGCAGGAGGGCTTTTCGAGCTATCAGCCTGTCACTCTCAGTAGAGGACAGTAATACAAAGCTGTACCCACCAGAAGATTGTAGTAACTACTGTCAGATCTGATACCTTGATTCACTTGAATATGGCTACCAGTGTTGTAAAACTAATCGTGTTTCCTCCCCAAAAACTCGAGGATTTGTGCACAGATACGCATCACGGAGGGTGTTGCAATGGGGTTTGGTGTGGCACATGGTGAGCAGCATCATCACTTACTGCACACAGCACAGTGGAGTGCTTAAAAACTACTTCCCGTGTAATGGATCTTCCAGTTTGCTGATGTTTTAACATGGAGAAGGTACCAGCACTGGCGATAGGATTGGCTTGGTTAGAGCTGATAAATGGTCAAAACAATTCCACTCACCAGGTTGCTCCATTTCCACTGAACCCGAGCAGGATAGGGGGAAGTTTAGGGTTGATGTCTGAACTGAGACAGGCCCAGTGTTAGGTCTGCACTGTGAACCCAAGTTTGTTGCCCTGCATGATTTTTCTAGACACCAATCCAGTTTACAGTAAGAGGGGCTTACCAGCTTTATTCTTGGCACACTCTTGTGTTCAGCATTTAACTCGTGGGGCTTGCCATTGCACTGTGAACTTGAAATCATCTGCTTCATTTCTTCCTGGGCATCATTTCGGCAAAATTGAGCATAAAAGCTGAGGCAGATACCTATGTTTTGTACGCTCAGGAGCTGTTGCTGTGTCAGGGATTGCATTCATAGTTCCATGCTTGGAAATATCCACTGTAATTTGGGAAAATTCCTTCTCTTCTCCCCAGCTTTGGCTCGATTTTCTGCACGATTGGAGTCTTATGTAAGATCTTGCTGTATTCCTCCAGCCTCTGACTGCTGTGTTTCCTACTCAGCACAGAGAGGAAATACAACGACAATGTGTTGCTGCTTGATTCTCAGTTGATAAGCTGCTGCTGCATTCTGCCTTGTACTTTGTTCTTGGGAGCTGTCTTAAATAAAGCTTGTGTCCCAAGCTCTAGAATCACATGAGGGTACAGGAAGCTAGTGTGAGATCAAAGTATTGATACCCTTGAGGAAGCAAAGAAGCTGTTGTTTTTCAGAAGCTCTATTAATGTATCAGAACTTCTTTTCTTGGTCTCATGGCCCTCTACTAAACTCTGTAGAAGCATTTTGGAAGGAAGGAGTTGAGTAATTCTGGAAGTCTCTTCCTCTTTGCTGATCATAGCTGAGAAGTCAAGAAAATTACATAGCCCATGTGAAATGTAATTTGTGGGGCTTTTGGTTGGGGCTTTTTTCTCCACAGTTTTAGGACTAAAAGGATGCAGAACCACTGACTGTGTAGCAAATGCCTGGAAAAGACTTGGGAGTTCATTTCTATACTGTGAGTAAATTCTTTGGCTGCAGGCAGGTGTTGCACCGTCGTGTTCCCTGACCTTACAACTCCACAGATTTCTTTAAGCATCTGTAGAGTTTATAATGTCAGGACCATGGGAGGGGTTAAACACTCCAGCACTGAATTCATAACTGCAATAAGATACTGTTTTAGCCATTGATACAGCAGAAGGCAGTAGGATACTGGTGACTTCAGGTGCATTAAGGAAAGAGTGTTGCCATTTCCATATTGAGATCTCAGTTCAGCTTTGATTAGCCTGTGTTGTAGGTCTTATTCCATAGGTTATGTTGTATGAGTGTGGACTTGAAAAATGGCTTGCTCTAGCAATGCAGCATGTACGTTGTGCATTTTAAATGGGGGCTGATGTAATGCTTGGGCTGTGAATCATACACAGGAGTGTTAATGCTTTTAAAAATTGATTCTGATGACAGAAATAATTGGCAAAAAAATGATGCCTGTGCACACCTTGGAGAGACTCACCTACAGCCGAAGTCAGAATATTTGTTTTAAATATGCTGTTTTAAAAGTATTTTAAATACTGAGGCATCTCCTAAGTACAGTAATATTGCTTCTGAAAACATGATGGAAGATTTAACTCTGGACACTTGAATTTTGTCCATATTCAGAACCATTTCATGTCACATCATCTGTAAACTCATAGGCTGTAGGTGGACACGAGGGTACTTAAATTGCTGCCTGATAGTTTAAGGTTCTCTTAGTTAGGAGTTAACGTTGAGTTCATAGCAGTACATTTGGAACACGTGTGATCCCAGACATGCCAATGACATCTACACAGCATCAATCTGCTATGCCTTGTTTAAATATGGAAACTGCCTTCTGATAGCAAACACAACTTAAAAGAATTATATATTTTTGAACTATGAATATGCAGGAGTGGCCCTTGTAGAGGTTCACAAAATAATTTGTGGGATTTAAACAGCGACGTGTAGTTGTTCAGGTTTTATTTCCTCCTTTCCATTAAGTCTAAGTCCTCATCTTTCCCAGTAAGCAGCTATCTCCCAAATGAGTCTAGCGTGTGAATATCTCTGTTTGGGCTGCGACAAGAACGGATACTAAGCAAAATTGCATGGGCAGAGAAGATGGTCTGGAAAAACTTACCTGATCTTGGAGCCAGACAAGGAGTTTGCTGCCAGGACTTAATCAGCTGGAGAAGTCTTTTCACTTTAGCACATGTATATTTTGAAGTGTGGCTTTAGTTACTGTTCTGCCCACATTCTTTGCTCATCACTGCAGAAATTTGTTCATAAATCAGATCATAATTGTATGTAGCAACTTTTCTCAAATGGCACTCATATACTAGGAGACTTCCCAAGATTATTAAGTTTTATTTCTTCTGCTTGGATTTGGAAGCTACTGAGGCCTCAGTTATGTTCTTTTCAAAAGAAATCCTTTTTCATTCTAATTTTTCATTTCAAATCTTGGATTTGCCTTTGTGTCTGAAAGAAAAGCTCATCTGACGGCCCAGGGTTTAGAGCCATGCTCATAGCAGTGAGACTGGAGTGCAGGTGGAGCCGCACAGACCAAGTCCTCTGGAGCTGCTGGATAGCAATGCAGAGAGGCTGCCTGGCTGCCTCCCAAGCGCTGCTGCGTAAGAGGCTAGAACAGACGCTGACTACAAAGTTGTCAGTTAACATGGCTAGAACCATGCTTACAACTGTGTGAACTGTTACAGAATGTTGCCTGTCCCCTTCTCCTTCCCCAAGATTCCATTAGCTTATGGTGAAGACGTGATAGAGCATCTCCTTGGCTGCATGGAAGTCAGGCTCTTGGGTATCCTGCCCTCATAAAGCTGCCTTTGTCATTTCAAAGGCCTGTTAAATGGCACCACTATATTGGTGCTTTCGTTTCCTTCAGCTGCTTTTTTTGTGTAGAAGTGTGCAGCCTCAACAAGTTGTGCTTGAAAACCACATGTATCAGTTTACTGAATTTCTTAGAAGCACTTGTGGGCACTAAATGAAGTTCAGAGAACAGTTACTTCACTCCTGCGTTTGAGAGAGACAAATTGCTTAAGATTTCCTGTTAGCTTGTGGGGGTTTTGTGCTCATTTGTTGCCTAAAGAGAAGAACAGTGTGTCAGTGGAGGTATTGGAGTCTAGAACTTCTAAAGATTGCCCATCAGATGTTGTGTTCTGCCTCACTGCCCTCTGCTCTCTAGCAAGTGCAATGGCTGTCGTTTAAATTTGATATAATACAATAACAGGGAGTGCAAGGACAAGCATTACAGTAGATTATATTCAGCTCTATCCTGGGAATGTTCTGAACTATCCTTACTTTAGGTTGGCGCCAACCTTAACCAAACCTGCAAGTGTGGTAAAAGTCCCAGTATTAGAAAGAGTTATAAGTTCTGTGATTTTGAGTTGGCTCTTGGCTAGCAGGTGTTTGAATTAGTGGGAAGTTCATCTAGATAAAGGGCTCCAGAGGGAATTATAATCTTGGTGGTTTGCTGGAGGTCAGCTCTGCAGTCTGCTGTCCCAGGTCCTTGGGAAGTTCTTTGGGGAAGAGCAATGGTCATGGCATTACCTTTCCATTTGGAAGACTTCCATGCTGTGAAAGTGCACATGGTTTACTTGTCTCAAGAAATCTGCTAAAATGGCAACTGAGCTACTTGACAAGTGACAGGGAACAATTTCCCCTACAAGTAGGAACTGGAGCTGTAAAATACTTCTTACGGTTTGCCTGTGAGGGAGAATCTGAAATGAGAGAGTTCACAGGCAATAACAAACCCCCTGTCTTCAAAACTAAGCTCAGGTTTCTTGCTGAAGACAGGAGTCTGCTCGGGCTCCTTGTTTCTGTACTGCGTTCAAGTAACATTTTTTCCTTGTGAGAGGAAAGAAATGAGCAGGAATGCATTGGCAGGGATGAAGAGCAAAGAGGTGAAAAGGAGCATTTGGAGAGAAAGAAATGAGAGCTTGCTTGCCTTTGAACATGCTTCTGAACTGAGTTATCAAATTAGGAGGCAGATTAACTTCTGAGGAAAAAGAGTCTTGAGATTTAAGCTGTAAGCATCTCAGGATGTACCTCAAGAGGATTAAATATAGAAGTAGAAAGAGTTAAAGAAGAGGCAAAGCAAACATGTGGTGACCAAAACACAAACAGTGTCTCTAAAACTACAAATCCAGTTTGCTTTGAAGAATGTATTGGTTTTTATATTTACTGGTGTGGATTTAGTTCCAGATATTTTGGGTTATTTCTAGGTAGGGTTGGATGTGATTTAAGGGAGTACAGGTTTCTACATGTGTTCAAACACCGGCATGAAGCAGTGTTAGAAGAAGACCAAAAATCCAACTGAAGGACTGAAGAGCACAAATTCTCAGTGGAGGTTTTGTTTATAAAAGCAGAAAGTTATTTAGAGGAATTTTGGCTGCTGCTTCCCACCAACTTCCTCTCTCTTTCCTTGGGTTAGTTTTAGCTTTTGCTATTTTGTCTGGTGATATCTGGGGAGGAGGATGTGCTACAGCTAAAAACTGGTGTTCCTTTTCTTCCACAATCTATGTCAGACGTGCAGTTCTCCTCACAGCGCTGACGTTCTGCTGACTCTTGTCCCAGCCCTTCAGAGTTTGTACAAATTATTATTTTTGGAAGTGACCAAACCTATTTTTAATATATTTTTTCCCGCTTGTTTTACAATGGCAAAATTAGCTTAGGAGGAAAAACAAATTAAAACCATTCCAAGAATGGAAAATCATAGAATGGTTTGGGTTGGAAAGGGCCTTAAGATCAGCCAGTTCCAACCCCTGCCATGGGCAGGGACACCTTCCACTAGAGCAGCTTGCTGCAAGCCCCTGTGTCCAACCTGGCCTTGAACACTGCCAGGGATGGGGCAGCCACAGCTTCTCTGGGCACCCTGTGCCAGCGCCTCAGCACCCTCACAGGGAAGAGGTCCTGCCTTAGATCTAACTTGAACTTCCCCTGTTTCAGTTTGAACCCCGTCACCCTTCGTCCTATCACTACAGTCCCTGATGAAGAGCCCCTCTCCAGCATCCTTGTAGCCGGAAGCTGCTCTGAGATCTCCACACAGCTTCTCTTCTCCAAGCTGAACAGCCCCAGTGTTCTCAGCAGGAGCTGCTCCAGCCCCTGCTCATCCTTGTGGCCTCCTCTGGACTTGTTCCAACAGCTCCATGTCCTTTTTATGTAGAGGACACCAGAACTGCACACAGTGCTCCATTTGAAGGAGGAACAGGACATGGCAGGTTTGAAGGCATACTTGTAAGGGTATATTTCAGTGACCTTTTACTTCGCCTGTTCCTGTGCTTGCTGAGCAAAGCAAGAGGCAAGTTTTTCCTTACTGCTAACTTTTGCAAAGGACACTGCTGGATATTGCCTGTTTATTCCCACTGTGATTTACTACAGCGGTAAAAGTACCAGTGATGGCATTTGATGGTCAGTTGCCATATTGGGCTGGGGGTACACTGGCGTTTAACATCTCTTTTTAACGGTATTTAACTGCCTCACAAAGCATCTGTAGGAAGCTCTGACACACCAGACTAGAACAGAAAAATCTTTCACATCTCCAACCTTTGGGCCATTTGAAAAGCATAACTGGCATGCAGCAATTCTATTAGCAGGCTGTCATAACTTTTATTGCCACCTGCCTAGCCAAGCCACGTGGGAGGAAAGGATATGAGAGATAAAAGTGACAGTTACTCAGAGGACATTATATAGTCCAGTGTATCTCAAGCTCATACAGTTGCCTTGCCTTTTACACCACAGCAGCTTTCTAGAGCTTCTTTGCATCTGTAAGATGGTATAGCTTAAAATCCTGTTGGGTACAGCAAGTAGCTGTTAAAGTTTCAGTTTGGCCATCACATGATTATGTGTTTCCTTCCCCAGCAGCCTTCTGGAGAGCAGCTCCTTAGGAGACTGGTGCAACACAGGAATCTGGGATTAACTTCTGCCCTCCACCCAGGAAACCCTTCAACTTCTCAGGGTGTTCCAGCAGGCTTGATGAATGTGCCATTGTAACATACAAAGTTGTTGCTGTCTTCTCTTTGCCTCCTCATTAATCCTTCATTTTCATGCCATAAAGGGGAAGTGTTATCACTAAATCTCCCAATTTGTCTTCAGGAAGGCCCCACTGGAGTCTTTCAGCTGCGTAATTACGCAGAAGTGTTAAACCACTTCTGTAATCTGTGTGTAGAGACATTTAATTGCTTCAGTTTACTTGGAAGTAGAAGTTCTTCCTCTAGAAGAATGCTTAGTGTTGATAAATACCTTATGTGGGACTTGGTTCTGGGCAAGAGCAGTGTTGTGACCTCACAGGCACTGGGAAGACGCTGCTTGGGCACTGACTCTCCACACAGGCCTCACCAGAGCTTTGCTATGTGTTGAAGTGGTGGACTCTGCCCAACACCCGTGTTGGGAAGAAGACCAAGTAGGTGGTTGTGGCTTGAGGTTTAATTAACGGTGTCCAGCTCTGGGGAGCAACACAAGAGGGATGTGGAGCTGCTGGAGCAAGGCCAGAGGAGGCCACAGAGATGCTGTGAGGGCTGAAGCAGCTCTGCTCTGGAGCCAGGCTGAGAGAGCTGGGCTGGTTTGGAGAAGAGAAGGCTCCTGAAGGGGAGACCTTAGAGCAGCTCCAGTGCCTAAAGGGGCTACAGGAAACCTGGAGAGGGGCTTGGGACAAGGGCCTGTAGGGACAGGCCAAGGGGAATGGGTTTAGCCTGCCAGAGGGGAAATTGAGATGAGGTGTTATTAAAACCTAAAATGACTGAAACTAACTACAATTGTAGCAACAAACAAAGCCTGATTTCACTTTATTCATTGTTCTTTCTTCTGATCAAACTCTTTAGGCTTAGCACCTTGTTGCTCAGGTTGATGTCAGTGAGGAGCGAGCTTAAGAAACTTCATCCTCTCCCTGGCTGCTTGTTCTCCTCTCATAGTGTGTGTCCCACGTGTTTGTGCCTGTGCTATAAGACATCACTGGAACAACATAGATTAAAAATAGCTGTGAACAGAACAATGGGACAGGCTGGGGGGGAGTTGAGCAGTGCTGCTGTGAACCCCAAGGGGAAGAAAGAAGCTTGGGTCTCTCCTGTTCCTGCCCGTGGGCTAAAACCAGCAATAAGGCAGCATTCCCCCAGCTCTGGAGAGGATGAAGTGGGTTTTGAGGCTTGTGCTGGAATTCCAGGTTTTATCAGTCCCAGAAAGACCCTGGAGACACTTCACTGTGTCTGGAGACAATGAAGCAATGATGGTCTTGGAGACAAGACTGAATGTTGCCAGTAGAAGGGCAGTTAGCTGAGTATTCAGAAGTGTCTGCCAAGGTCAGCTTGATTTGAATGACACAGAGTGGAGGAATTGGGGTGATTTTGAGTTTCAGGTAATAAAACCTGCAGCAAGTGCCTGAAGTGCAGATTGATGTCCCTGTCTTTTCATCCCCTTCATTCCACTTGCAGAGCACCAACTGCAAATAGAAGAAGTTTGGGAAGCAGTTTGATGTGAGAGCTCCCAGTTACCATCAGTGCTGGGCCTCTGCAGATCACATCACCCAAATCGTTGTTTGTCTCTGAGCTTTGCTCCAGGAAATACATTTCCATGGAGTTAACTTGCGTCTCTGCAGGGTGCTCCACTTCTTTCTTAGCTGCTGATAGCCAGTATCTCTTCTTCAGTATTGACATGAGCTTACTTGTGCTCTTTCAGAGGAAATGAAACCTAATAAACCCCCACTTCTGGCTTTTACAGTTGGCTAATGCGTGTGTGCTGGTATTGCCAGGTGCTTTGGGAAGGTGCACAGAACTCAGACACAGACAGACTGGTGTGAGCCTTGCTTGGGAGAGGTCTGGTCTGCATCCAGAAGCAGAGAAGTCATTCCCAACACATTCCCTAGCAGTTGGGTTTCAGGAGAAGATTTAAGCTATAAGAAATCATTCTGTGGATGTGGAGTCACTGAACCTAGGGCTTTGTTTTGCTGTTGAGCTTGGGTTTCATGTTGCTACCTGTGGCTCTTTCGATTAAGAACTAGTTGTCAGATCTGATCTCTGATAGTCTGAGTCTCTCAAAATGAAAACAGGGGGTAAGTAGTGAGTCGGAATGGTGGCCTCGAAGTAAAGTAGTAAATTCCAAGTCAAGTGGGAGTCTTGGACTCCTTAAAGCAGATGATGTGCTGGGCTTATTCCTGTAAGGAGCTGCACATTGAAAGAATGAGTGGAGGTGGTATATCCCCTCTCCAGAAAACATATGGCAACACTTGGAAATGTTTAAATATAACAACACATTTTGAAGGGAGGAGGGAGAAAGCAGGATGATGGCTTTAACATGTGTCCTATGGGATTTACCAGTGCTCCTGAAGGTTGGTCTGGGTTTTTCTTTATTCTCAATGGTTTTCCTTTCCTTTTCCCTCTTGCTGCGACGGACAGGGTGAAGCTCAGTTCTGAATTTCTTCTGCTGGGTGGTGAAATCCTGTTGAGTCTCCAAACTGGCGATGTCAAGAGTGCCGAGTCCTCCCCCTCCGGCAGAAATGTCGAGTGGACCTGTAGCAGAAAGCTGGTGCTACACTCAGGTAAGTCCCCACTCTGCTGAGATGCTCTTGACACAGCACGGTTAGAACCTTGTGGTTAAGAAGTGAATCAAAACAAGTTTCGAGTCTGGAGTTCAGAGTCTGGCAGTGTTCAAGGCCAGCTTGGACAGGCCTTGGTGCAGCCTGGTCTAGCTGCTAATTTAATCTAACTGCTCATTGCAGGGGGGTTGGACTAGGTGAGCTTTGAAGGTCCCTTCCAACCCAGACTATTCTGTGATTCCATGATTCTCCAAGGCAACAGACTGTTGCCCTCTGCACTTGGCAAGGAGAACTTTGGAGAGGTTGGAGTGGTCCAGCTGCCTCTGTGGCTTGTGCTTGGGGGTTATTTGTCATGTAAATGACACAGTAAAATTTGCAGGTTTTGTGGTTTTTGCCTTTAAGATGGACAGGGTGAATGAGCATGACCCTAAACCACCTCTTCTCTGTTTTAAGATCAAGGTAGTGAAGTTTTCCTACATGTGGACCATAAACAACTTTAGCTTCTGCCGAGAAGAAATGGGTGAGGTCATCAAAAGCTCAACCTTTTCATCTGGAGCCAATGATAAACTCAAATGGTAAGGAATAGAGCAGAGAGGTTCACCCTCTTGTACAGCTGTGTGAAAGGACTGTGTGTTTGAGGTTCTAGAACAGAGAAAAATGTATAAAACGTATCTATAAATACAGAAGAAAATATTTGTAGTGCACAGATGGGCTCTTGCTTCCTTGAATGTACAACGTGTGCACAGAGAAGCTGCTGTTGCTTCAGCATTGTGTTTGGGCACACAAAACAACTGCTGTTTGCAGTGTTTGCTAACGGAAACCATCAGCACTAATGGAAACCCATAGCTGAGGGTTGATCATATCCTGCCTTGAAGCTGAGACATGCTGTGGAGGATTAGTAATGTCTTAATTTGGGGGTTTTTGGCCTGAGCTTTACGAGGCAATGAGAGCCCACAGCCAGTGTGTTCAAGCTCTGTTTCAGCCCATGTTGTTAAAAAGGTAATTTTTGCCTGCACTCTAAATCCTGCAATAGAAGACTGTTGCTGCTGTGTTACCTTCCTCTTCATGACAGCTTTTGGGGGATTTGGAGACTTAACATAGAGGTGATGGAAGTACCAATGTTCTGTAACTCCTTCTGCCCTGGAGTTTCTGCTTCTTAAAGCTGCCATTCTTTTTGCCCTTTCCCTTTCCTTTGAAACTTTCCTTACCTTCCTTGAGTTCTCCGTGTGTAATTCCCAGTAAGTCAGAGTAGACTTTGTTCAGAATGTGCATCTACTGTGGGTCATGGCTGACCTGGGAGATCCATGGACACCCACTTCCTTATTTTATCCCTTGTTGATATTAAGTGTGTTAACATTTATCTTTAAACCTCCTTAGGACAGATTGCAGCAAATCAGCCACTAAATAATAGTGTGTCTGTGATACAGTTTGTGTTCCCTTCCTTTGGGTGGCAGCCCTGTGCTTTCTTTGGGCTGCTCTTTGCTATTACATTACCTTTACAACCTTTGCAGGGCAGAGCTCAGTCAATGTCTAGATCTTTCTGCTTTTCTGTCATTATGTCTTTGAGCTGTTAGTCATTTGGCCTAGATCTTGCTTTTGGTGAGATTCTGTGGCAAGTTTCAGGTCATGGAAGTGCTTATGAGTTAAGCCTCTTCCTGCACTTACCACATTTTCTTCACACAGGAGTAGTTTTCTCTTTCTTGCCCTAATATTATGGTGTTTGAGAAATCACCGGCCTTCCAGAACCCCATTTCTCTTTTCAGTTGCTTCCTGTGGAATTTTTACCAAGCATTTCTCTGGATTTGTTGCACTTCCTCAGATCCATTGCCTCCATTCAACTATTTCTTTCACTTTCCTTTTGTGAAAATTGACATCCAGGGTTCTTTTCAGTAATTTAAACTAAAGTAATTTAAACCCCTTCCTCTTTCCCCTTCGTGTTTTGTTGCTTTGCCCATAGTTCCTGCCTGCATATTATTATCTGTTGTGGAGATGTAGCGTGAGTCTGAGTGCAGCGTGCGGTTCCACTCTATTTACCCATCTATTATCTCCGTGTGGCTGTTAAACAGAACTGATTTGCTGTACATTTGATGGTGAAGACCCTACAGTGGCCTTTCTTTGAAGGCTGGGAATGACCTGCCAGACCTAGCCCTGGCATCTGACTCACATCCCTGCTTTTACAGGTGTTTACGTGTGAACCCCAAAGGCTTGGATGAAGAAAGTAAGGATTACCTATCCCTCTATCTGCTGCTGGTGAGCTGTCCAAAAAGTGAAGTTCGAGCCAAGTTCAAATTCTCCATCCTGAATGCTAAAGGAGAAGAGACAAAAGCAATGGGTGGGTAAAAACTCATGTCTCGTCTGCTGGGGTCAGGTTGGTGTTAGCTGTTTGATGAGGTGAGGCTCAGCTGGTGTCTGAAGCACCATCTCTCTTTCAGAGAGCCAGCGAGCGTATCGATTTGTACAAGGCAAGGACTGGGGATTCAAGAAATTCATTAGAAGAGACTTTCTTTTGGATGAGGCCAATGGACTTCTTCCAGATGACAAACTCACTCTCTTCTGTGAGGTAAGTCTTCCTGTGCCACTGAAAGAGCAGCACTTCCATTAGCTGGAGGTAGATGTGACGTGAGCTTTTCATCCTTGCTTTTACAGAGTCAGAGGTGTCAGGAGAAATCCTGCCTGGTTTTATGGCACTTAGGTTTTATTTGGGTATGTGTGTGGCAGTGTGTGTGCTTCCGGTGGCTGCTTCTGGGTATGATTCATGGTGATTCACTGCCATGCATTTGTGTGTTACTTCAGATTTGTCCTTTACCTGGGATGATGACAGGAATGAAGCGTGTTTGATTATCATTTCACTTGTGGTTTAGTGTTATCATCCATCTGTTTCTACTATTTAAGTTGAAACTCACTTGGGATAATAACCAGCACTAGCTCTGTGGTGGCAACTGGCCTGCCTGTTACTTGCCTGCTGAGTAAAGAAAGAGTTTTCTTTCTTTCCCTCAGTGTGTCTGTAGAGCCAACAACAAGAAAAACAGAAGAAAAAGGAATTTTATAGGAACTGCTATTTTCTCTTCATTGTGTTTGTATTTTTCTCTCAACTGCTTACAGAATGATGATTTCAATAGTACTAATTTCAGACAAAGATGCAGTTATTTCTGCAACTAGATGTTGTAAGTTTTAAATGAGCAAATTGAAACTCTCAGGGTCTTCAGAGCTTCTGCTGCTGCCTTCATTTCTATTGCCTTTTTAACTGCAGAATACCTCCTGTAGCTGTGATTTTTGCCAGAAGACAGGTAGAATGAGTTGTTCTCTCTTTGGATCTCTTGCAGTGTTGTTTTTTATGGGAGTCTTTTGCTGCTTCAGAGCTGTTCAACAGTTGGGGTTTTTTGGAGGTTTTTTACCTTGGATTTGTTGTTTGGGTTTTATTTTCACTTTTGCTTGGCCATCATTCACATGTTTAACTTCTAAAGGATCAGTAGCAAAATTAGGTACTGTCATGGAGAGAGCCCTTCCTTTAACACTTGATCCTGCTCCTCTGCTCTGCTCCTGTGAGACCCCACTTGCAGCACTGTGTGCACTTCTGGTGTCCTCAACATAAGAAGGACATGGAGCTGTTGGAGCAAGTCCAGAGGAGGCCACGAGGATGAACAGGGGCTGGAGCAGCTCCTGTCTGGAGACAGGCTGAGAACACTGGGGCTGTTCAGCCTGGGGAAGAGAAGCTGCTTGGAGACCTCAGAGCAGCTTCAAGTGTCTGAAGGGGGCTGCAAGGATGCTGGAGAGGGGCTCTTCATCAGGGACTGTAGTGATAGGACGAAGGGTGATGGGTTCAAACTGAAACAGGGGAAGTTCAAGTTAGATCTAAGGCAGGAGCTCTTCCCTGTGAGGGTGCTGAGGCCCTGGCACAGGGTGCCCAGAGAAGCTGTGGCTGCCCCATCCCTGGCAGTGTTCAAGGCCAGGTTGGACACAGGGGCTTGGAGCAAGCTGCTCTAGTGGGAGGTGTCCCTGCCCGTGGCAGGGGTTGGAACTGGAGGAGCTTTAAGGTCCCTTCCAATCCAAACTTTTCTGTGATTCTGTGAATACGGGAGGAGGACAGTGTCTTGCCTCCCACCTCTGTACGTCTGGCAATTGCCATTTTCCTCCATGATGAAAGAGCCAGAAAACTCCCAGTTGTGGAGTGAAACTCCAAAATGAATGTGTGAGAAGAGAATTTGCAAGGTGCAGTGTAGCTAAAACTGAGCTCCACCAGTAGTCTTGGCAACTGCTACTAATTCAAGTGACTTCACTCTTTACTGAGCTACTCCTTTTAAAAGCTTCAGCTCGGTGGTTTTGTTTGTTCTGGATGAAGAGAGAACTTGCTGCTGCCTTCACCTGGCCTTGATATCTTCTCTTTTCTCTTTCAGTTTGTTCTCTGCTCGAGCATGTAAGAAATCTGAAGTTTAGTGATATCAAAGGGAAGGTTTTGCTGTCTGAAACAGTTTGGCAACAGCTTTCACCAGCTTCCTTTTGGGGTTTTATTCCCCCCACTCTTTCTTTCTATTTTTCACTTCTCCTTCCTGAGCCTACAAGTCTCCTTGCATGTAAACCAGTGTGCCATATGCTCTCCTAATGCTTCCCTGCTGGCCACAGGTGCCAAGTGATGCTGCTCACATCTGTACTTTCAGCAAGCGTGTTTTGCATGTAGAAACTCTCTGAGGAGTTAACAATACTTGATGTTTGTTAGGTGGGGATATGTTGGGAGTGTTCTGGAGACCAGAAGGTTGTCTCTGCTGCACCTTCTCATTGCATTATTAAAGGAAAAAGGTCTTTTCCTCTCTGATCATGTCTGCTGCTGAGCACAGATGATGTCTTGCTGCGGATGCCATTAGGGCAGAGAATGATGTGTCTTGTCAAGTGTTTCACATCTGACCTCACTTAGTTGTCAGTTGGGAGATTTCTCTACTGCTGTTTTGCAGGTGGAGTTGACTGTTCATATCCCAACTGCATCACTCTTTGCTCTTTCAATTCTCTTCTAACATCATAGGCAGATATCCTGGTAAAGCTCCACAAAGAATGGTGTTCCCAAAGTGACAGTAACAGCTCTCTTCTGAGCTCAGCAGCATTGCTGTCCTTGCTGAGATGTTGAAAACACCTTGAGCAAAACCTTCCCTATTTTGACCCCTAAGGCTGATCACTGCATGGAATCTCTCAACTCCTTGTGTAAAAGGCCATGTAATAGATTTTCATGAGAGTAATTGACTTTCTGTCATCTATGGAGAGGTTTATTTGTTGATTTGAGACACAGGTAGCAAGTAGGTTTTTGGCTGGTCTGTAATCAGTACTGGATTCCAGCAAGGGATCTACAGCTTGGAATTCCTTTGCATGAATCTGATCAGTTTTCAGCCTTCATTGAGTCCATGTTGCTGGTCTGGATGGCACAGGGGAAAACCAGAATGTAGCTGTTAAATCCATGAAGAAGAATATTAGTTTCCTCATATTTGGCAGGGGGTTGGAGCTGGATGATCTTTAAGGTCCCTTCCAACCCAAAGCAGTCTGGGATTCTGTGATTCAGCTCTGGCTAACCATTAGTGTCCTTTGGCAAACAGCATCTGATACGGGTTTGGGTTTGGCTGTTTAACTGTGACTGCCCTCAGAAACCCACTGGAGGTTTGTCAGGAGCTGGGGTCTGTGCTGTCAGCAGGCTTCTCTCCTCAGGAGATACTTCTGTCATCTCACTTCATCATTTCTTCTTTTACATAACTTGAAGCTTCCTTTGCTGACCTTTGTTCTTCTTTGGCCATTGGTTATTAATAGAAGTGAAATTTAACTTGGACTTAACAGCAAATCCAGGAAAGAGTCTCATGTAGCTTCCCTGTCAGTCACCTTCTTCCTTGACTCTTTGTTAGAGCAGGGTAGTGTCAGTCACTGATCCCTCCTAACTGGAGTCTGCTGTAGAAGGTTATGATTTACCCTGTGTTTAACCATAATGGTTTAGTGCTGAACTGGCTTTTAACGCTTCCCTTTGTGAAGGTTACTCATGAACCAGCATGGATGGTCCCTGCCTAACCCTGTGTGCTTTAGAGCGGGTGGTAAGGAATCTGCCTTCCCCGAACTTCCAGATTACTTGATACAAAGCTGCTTTTCTTTAGCTTACTGTTTCTTCTAAAGTGTATTTGATAATGTGATGGAAGGAATTTAGAACCAGAAGCAGTAAGAGGGGTCAGACGCTGCCCTGCATACCTGTGTGGGTGCAGTGCTTGGTTTTAGAAGCTCTGTGTATGCTTCATTTTCATTTGTCTTGCTGGCTGTATTGCATTATTGATTGGGGAGGGTTTAAGAGTGTTGATAGAAGGAAAAAACTAGGTCAGGTGTGATGTCTGTAAAGGCAGAAGAATAAGGTTTTAGTTCCATAGGATACCATCTAATAAAGTGAGGATGAAATTGCATAGATGTGCTGTTAGTTTTCACCTGCCCTGGAAACAAAAGCTTCCTGTAGGGAGATCAGTTGTTATAGCGTGTGGTTGAGGTTTGGGGTTGTTTGCTCTCCTTTCCCCTCCAGGTGAGCGTGGTGCAGGACTCTGTCAACATCTCTGGCCAGAACACCATGAACATGGTGAAGGTGCCCGAGTGCCGCTTGGCAGATGAGCTGGGAGGACTCTGGGAGAACTCGCGCTTCACTGACTGCTGCCTGTGCGTCGCAGGCCAGGAGTTCCAGGCTCACAAAGCTATACTGGCAGGTTGGTATTGAGCTGGATGGGTCTTTGGGGACTAGGAGACAACAACCTGATGGCAAATGGTTGTTTCTGAGTTGCTTCACCTTTAAAGGAGGCTTCTGCAGCTTTTTAACTGCAGAGCTGTAGTACAAGACAGTTGTGAACTGCTACAGGTGGAGAAGAAATATGTACTCCATTTTTATTTGCATGTCTCCTTCTATGGGGAGAATGGGAAGAGGATTCTGTTGTGGCTATAGTGTACTGTAACGTATTCCTACAGCATTTGTAAGGAGCAGTTAGCACCTTTCCAGGGGAGTACATCCTTGTGAACTCCAGAAACGTTCCTTACCACCCATGTACCCTTCAGCCTTGATTGAAAGGACTTAATAAATCCTCCCATACCCAGTTTGAAGCTACATCAGCCACTTTACTGGATGTCAAACCCTGAACTTCTGTACCACTTGTATCTAACTGGGGTTTCTGTTCCTCACCTCTAGCGCGTTCCCCGGTCTTCAGCGCCATGTTTGAACATGAGATGGAAGAAAGTAAAAAGGTGAGTTGAAGGGAAGAGAACTTCTTTGCCTAGGTGAATAGCTCTGTAGTCAGCTGTTAGCATCACTGGTCACATCTGACTTAGGTGGGGTTTGTGACTGTTGTCACCTTTTAACTGGTTTTCTCACATTAGGTGCAGGTCTCTGCTTCAGCTGGCCTCAAGGGAGGAAGAGATCAAGAGGCAGTTGTTGCCTTTGTAACTCATGGGGAAAGAGTCTGGGGTGGGATAGGGAGAAGGAGAGAATGTGAAATACAACTTAAAGAGTTTTTCTTACTCCATCCACGTGATTTCCTTCTTCTCTTTCAATTAGTCCACATTCTAAATTGTTGGGCATTTCTGAATGCTGAAAGAGCTTGTGTGGAAGGAAGCCTTTTGCTTCTTGTCAGGATCTTAATAAGCTTCCTTTTCCTGCTACAGAATCGCGTTGAAATCAATGATGTGGAGCCTGAAGTTTTTAAGGAAATGATGTGCTTTATTTACACGGGGAAGGCACCAAATCTGGACAAAATGGCTGATGACTTGCTGGCAGCTGCCGACAAGGTATGGTTGGGACCTAGGGGTGTTCAGAGAACCAGGAATGACACGTGCCTTGCTTTGCAGAGTGCTCCTTGGCTGTTGCTTATAGGTGAACCTGGATGTAGTGTAAGATAGGCTATATATATGATACCTATAGCTGTATAGATACATATCGTAACATATAACAATCAGGAATTTCTGTCTCTGTTGCACATTTTTAAGCATTTTCTTGACATTTCAGACATGTCTGTATTCAGCGTGACCTAGCATAAGAGCTGGGGATGGGAAGAAAATGACTCTGTGAGCCTGGTGGTACCTTTTTAGTGTGATTATTACCAAATCTCCAACGTAGTGTTCTGTTTTGGCAAACAGGGCGTGCTTCTCCTTCTGTTCTGCCTGGTAGCTGCACCTTCAAGACATGCTCTAAAGTGATGGATAGCCAAGAGTGGGAAGGTGGTGTTTGTTTTCTTCTTGCAGTGGCAGTCCCTGCTATTAAGGGCGAGAAGGGGTGCACTGAAGGAAGCCCTGCTGCCTAACCCAGCTGTGGTCTTGCAGGGTCCTTGCCAGGGAGGTGTTGGGGATGGTCTGACTGGAAGGCTGCTGGTAGTCACCATGTCGCAGTGCTGTGGCCTTGCCAGGCAGGCGGCTGCTGCCTCCTTCCCTTTGCAGCACCAAGGACAGAAGAGTGCTCTGCTGGCCAGTGAGCTGTCTTAACCACTGGAAATTCCTAATATATAACCAAAACTGTATTTCCTTTTTCTTTTTTTTTCTCTTAAAAGTGAACTTAGTGCTGGTGAAAGATGCCAGTTTGACAGCACTGGAGACTAAAGTCCTGACTTTATCCATGGAACAGGTTCAGCACGGGTAGCAGCAGTGCAAGATTCTCCACACTGCCCTGCCAATGTGCCTCAACTCTGACCTGGAGGGACCACCTCTAGGGGTGAGACCGTAGTTCAGTCTCCATGCTTCTTCAGTCCTTGGATTCTCTTGTGGGTGCCAGTTAGGGTGGTGGATTCTAAGATGTGGATGCATGTAACCTTGTTCCACGCAACCACCACATGGCCATCAAATTCCCTGTCACTGCGGACCTGGGCTTCATCAAAAATGCTGATTTGAGAGGTGAAATGCTCCATATGCCATGATTAGGCCACTGCAACTAGAGTAAAAGTGGGAAATAATGCAGGGAGATTTTCTGCTTGATTATAATCATTGCCACATATTTTAGTCAATATTTAAAGAGTATTGATTGAGAGCTCACATCTTTAACTGATACAAGTGGTGGAAGTAAGAAGCAGTGCATTAAGGACAGAGTAAGCTTTAACTTTCAGTTCCTTGGCTTTTAATGTAGGGTGTTGTTTTTTTCCTCTTTTAAACTCATTGGGTGTCTTTTAAAAGCAGAAATAAACGCTCTTTGACAAAAGCACATAAACCATCTCATACTTGCTCAAGAGGCTGAAACAGCTTCTTCTGAGTTCCTCCTGTCTCTTGGGGAAAAGATGTAATTAGACCAAAACCAAAACAAGGCACATCTCCTCAGCCCAGAAGTTACTATTTCAGCCTCTTGGGTAAGCACACTATTAGGTAGGGTGTTCTTTTAAAGTGTAATTAAGAAAGGAGGGAGTTTGGGTACCTGAGAGACCAGAATGGCAACTTCTGCCCAACTGTGTAATTAGAAGCTGAGCTATTTGTAGTGAAAATCGACATAAAAGTTGTACATGCGTGGAGGAGAATATTCAGTTGACAAAAGGAATGCTTTTACCTTTGTTTGCTGCTGGTTTGAGCTACTGACAGACAATAATAGAAACTCATGGCTTGCCCCTCGTTTGAAACTGGTTTAGTTATTCAAATAGATGAAGCAAGGAAATTTGATTTGCCTTCTGGGATGTTCTGGGGGGATAGAACTGTCCTGGTTATGAGTGCCATGCCTCAATTGAAGCACTTGTTATCATGGAGCCCTAAGTGGAAAAACTGTTTCTGTCATCTAAATTTAGGCATCTGAATTTAATCCAGATGGGATGAAAACCTCAATCAGAATATAAAATCAGTGTCTAGTAATAGCCCTCATCAGAGGGCAGCGCTCCCAGCATCAGGCAAATGAGCTTGGTACCAGCTCTCTGGTCAGACTGACTGAGCAGTCCTTTCAAATCCAGGATCTCTTCCAAATGTGGCCTCGCATCCTGAAGAATGTCAGCCCAGAGTTGTCCAGAGCAGCCTCATAAACACTATGAAGGATGCTCTCAAATGCAGTTCTGTCACTTAAATAAATCTGAAAGATTGTTTTTATGATATAGAAATGTCACTCAATTTGAAATCATAACCTGAAGTCTTAACTGTGCTTAATCTTTAGGACAACTTCTGTAGTGCTGATGTCATAACTCATCTAAGAACTGCATTAGAATTGACTACTCTCTAGTGCCTGTGAAATGTAATCATGGGATCTAGACTATTCAGAATTACTCAGAAATACTCTGGTTTCTTTGATCCAGAGAGCTGCAAACCCCAGAATCGGCTCACACATGCCAAGAATGTCACAAGTATCTTGCAGTTCCCAGCTATGATATTCCACAAGACTGAGGTTTGGGGCTTGGGTTTGAGTTCTTGATAACAAGTGGCTTAGCAGCTTTCTGAGTGCTGCCCTTTTTTGAAGGCTGCCCAAGACCACTGTGTCGCTTTTGAAACCCTTGGCATGTTTTAATCGTGACTGAAGTGCTGCTGCAAGTAGAGTGTGGAATTTATTAGGCAGCACTCTTCTTCTGAGCATATCCTTTGAATTTCTCAAAGCACTGACATGGCCCTACCCTGTGGATCTAAAAAATCTCGAGGCAAGTGCACGGTTGGAGGGTAAAAACTCTTAGATGGGGAATGTGAAGTTAAAATAGAGCTTTTGCCAAGGCATTACAGACAGGCTGGGATGTTTTGCTTCCAGCTGGACAGCTACAAGAAATCAGGGGCATTTGTTGAACATTGTAGTATTAAACTAGTAGCATGTGCTTGAGCAAAGCTGATCTTAATGTGCAGGTCATTAATGGCAAAGAAATCGAGTGAAAACTGCCTAAACATCCCTGGAACACCTATGGAGCATTCACTGTCAGACAGGTCTTCCCACTGAACCTGAGTAGTACTGTCATGCAGTAGTAGAGTGAGAGTAAAGATTTGCCTTTAGTGTTCTGTGCCTTGAAGTAACTGAGATAGTAAGTATTACAGGTGACCTGAACTCTCATTTCAAAGCATGAACACAGCACCACTACGCCTGTAACACAAGGAGGCTGGGCTGAGTTATGGTGGGTATGTTTCCTCTCCATTGCTTTCCTCAGGGTGGGCACATCATGATTCTGCTCTTTATCTCTTTTCTTTTGCTGTCACTGTTTCTTTGAGTACCGTTCAGGTTTGTATAGCAAAGCACATTGCCCTGCTCAGCATAATAGAGTAGTTTGGTACTGAAGGGTGAAGGAGCACGAGTAAAGCTTCACATCAGGCCTGATTAAGTGTGTTCTTTGTAACTGTACCTTGGCTTGTATTTTGCAGTATGCTCTAGAACGTCTGAAGGTGATGTGTGAGGACGCCCTGTGCAGTAACCTGTCTGTGGAAAACGCAGCTGAGATCCTCATTCTAGCTGACCTACATAGTGCTGATCAACTGAAAACTCAAGCTGTGGACTTCATTAACTAGTGAGTTTACTTGTGGTCCAGGATGCAGTAAATCTAGAGGAAAGTGTTTATTAGCAATAGGGGTCACAACCTGGGGACTGTCACATGCAGAGGAGATTTTCTTCTATTATTCCTCTTTGATAGTTCCCTATTGTGGTCCTGCATTTATCTGGCATCTCAGAAGTGGCATTGCCCTAAAGGCAAATTAGTCTTGTCCTGCTGGGACTGTTCAGAGTGTGCAGCAGGACTGTTTCTGTGAGCTATTATGGATCTCTTCCTAAGATCACAAGCAGTTTTAGGTAGTAGAATATCAGGTAGTTCCTGATGTTGAGGGACTACTTGCAACTTATAATAGAAAGACCCTTTTCAGTAGCTGTAAAATAGCTACCAACTACTTTGATGTCTGGAAACGTTTTTAATCTCATTTGTCAGTTCATGCAGCTTTTCTCAGTGCTTTAAAATACTCCTGTGCTGAGTTGTCGGGGTGGATGAGCATTGTGTTCCTGCTGTCGTCCACTTGGAATCACGTATGTTTGAGCTTTTTACCCTTCAGTTGAAGGCCTTTCCAGCACAGAGCTGTGCCAGCAGAGCCAAAGCTTACAGTCCTCCACAAAAGCTATCTAACATACATGCAGAGTGACTCTAAACCAGTGCCCTAAAAATGGGAGGTTTCTCAGGCAGGTGGAAAGGATCGATTCAGTGAATGCTTCTTATCCCCAGTTGCTAACTTAGATCTCTTCTCTCTTCTTCCTAGTCATGCTTCTGACGTCATGGAGACATCAGGCTGGAAGTCTATGGTAGTGTCACATCCCCATTTGGTGGCTGAGGCGTATCGCTCTCTGGCCTCTGCACAGTGTCCCTTTCTGGGACCCCCACGTAAGCGACTGAAGCAATCCTAAAGTCGTCTTTGTCACACCACCCCATGTTTTTCTGGAAGCAGCATCATCCGTTGCTGCTGTAACCTTGACCACCAGGTAGACAGCGAAATCTGTGGAGCTTTTACTCTGTTGTTGGGGGGAAGAGACTGCTTCGTGACACCCAGACTTTTTAAAACAGCACCAAGTAACTTGGGGAGAGGGGGGAGGGTGGGCCTGGGGCTCTGGGGCTGTTCAACCTAACGAATCCCTGTCGCTGCATCGTCTGTGTGTTCCCTTCGACTTGGCTGAGTCAATTAAGTCCAGGGTTCGGTTTAGGCACCAACCCAAGTCGGAATAACCCAGCAGAGGTCCTGGGCAAAACAACGTCTCTGCGTCTGGCAGTACAGAACAAATCGTCAGATGCCTGGAGCAAGAGGACATTTTAGCTTTGAAGAGCATTGGAGGGTTAAAAAGAATTCCCAGGGGGGTTCTGGAAAGACCTGATGGGAGCTCCAGGAGTATTTATATCAAAACAAAAGAGAATTTAAGTCCTTCCAGCTGAGCTAAAACCGGGACATTTGTGTAACTCCTTATTGCCACCCAGCAACAAGAAGATCAGTTTCTCTGTTAGTAGCACTTGTATGTTAATTGCAAAAACAAAACCCAAGACCCCCCCCCCCCTTTCTAAAATGAAGTGCAAGGAGACAGTGAAGGGCTGTGTGTTCTGCAGGGGTGAGAGACTGAGGGCAGCCTTTGAGCAAGGCTGGGTTGGAAAGGGCTCTAGAAACTCCTGGCTGCGGAGCGTGCTGTCTGACAAGAGCAACGGTTCCTGGTTTTAGATATTGTGGGAAATGTTTTTGGCATTTTTCCCTGCTTTATTTCCCCCCTCTCCTCCCCCTTTTTCTTTTTCTACAAAAAAGGATAAAAAAAAAAAAAAAAAAAGATGAATTTTATTGTTGATGAACGCTGCATCGAGAGTCCCTGTCCTGAGTTGCTACATGATTCTTAACAACTGTTTGTACCTGACTTGCTGACTGTATCGGAGCCAGTCCTGTTCCTTTCTATTAGTCACTCTTCTTACAGGGAAGAACTTTCAAAATAGCTGGTAACTTTTTTTGTTTTATTTTTTTTTTCTTTTGGAAAATATAAATAATGACTATTTTGTACTGTGTGGTACCTGTGGTCTCTTCCTTGCTGGGGGTGGCTTGCTTCTAAAACTGCCCTCTGGAAATCCAGCTCCCAAAACGTTCCCTTTCAGCCTGCTGCCATGGACTGATAGTGCCGCGCTGCTGCTGGAGCTCAGGTGGGATTCAGGAAGGAATGTTGCACACTGGAGCAAGCCTAGAGGAGGCCACAAGGATGCTCAGGGCCTGGAGCAGCTCCCTTACGAAGACAGGCTTGAGAACATTGGGGCTGTTCAGCCTGGAGAAGCTGTGTGGAGACCTCAGAGAAGCTTCCAGTCTGAAGGGGGCTACAAAGATGCTGGACAGGGACTCCTCATCAGGGACTGTAGTGACAGGACAAGGGGTGATGGGTTCGAGCTGAAGCAGGGGAAGTTCAGGTTGGAGATAAGGCAGAAGCTCTTCCCTGTGAGGGTGCTGAGGCCCTGGCACAGGGTGTCCAGAGAAGCTGTGGCTGCCCCATCCCTGGCAGTGTTCAAGGCCAGGTTGGACAGAGCCTTGGGTGACATGGTCTAGTGTGAAGTGTGCCTGCCCATGGCAGGGGGTTGGAGCTGGA
This sequence comes from Psittacula echo, assembly GCF_963264785.1. Lineage (NCBI taxonomy): Eukaryota > Metazoa > Chordata > Aves > Psittaciformes > Psittacidae > Psittacula > Psittacula echo. The sequence continues at coordinate 3,396,552 of NC_137748.1, forward strand.
TGATCTTACGGTCATTTCCAACCCTGACTATTCTGTGACCTGTGATCCTTCATTCTGCCTGATGCGGGAAGGGAGGATAGTGTAAGCCACCATCTGCTCCATCAGGTGGAGGTGCAGTGCAGGATGACTGTGTAGAATAGACCCATCCACGTGTGTCATTGTGAGCCCCAAACCTCCAAGGAGGTTAGACTGAAATGCGCAGTGGCAAATTGAGCTGATCTGAAGATGCTGCTGTAGGGCACGTAATGGTTTGCAGGGAATAACTCTTGTTTTGTCTAGGAAATGGATCAGGTAGCAGTTGGCTCTGATTTTTCTCTTACCATCCTTCTGTTCGCAGCCTCTTGTCTGCTGGGTGAAGCATATATCTCTGCATTCACTCTTATTTCATCTATTTTTATCAGATGGTGACTCATGAGAGGGTCTCTGCCCCTTTTTGTTCCCCCCCCCCCGAGGTGCTCATCACAAACACACAACCCTCTGTACAGTAAAGCCTTCCCTTTACGTGCCTCACAGATTCCCATATTGCATCTCCTGCTTGAATGCCACTAATTCCTTTTCTATTGGATTTAACGTGCGTTTCCTTTTAAGCAAGCAAGGCATTTAGTCATAATGAGGTTCTCTGCACTAGCCTGTCACAACTCAAACCAGCATTTCTAGCTTCTAATTGCAGCCAGGCATGAAAAGTTCAGTGCCAGGGAATTGCAGAAGTTGGCTCTGTGGCACTGAGATGCCCAATGACGCTGCAGGAGCTGGGCTGTTTACCGAGAGCTTCCAGCCTGCCCCAGACCTTTGAGCCTCATCACGTCAGTGGCAACTGTTGCAGGAGCAACAAAAGCAATAGCAGCAATAGCAGCTTTTTTGTTGCAGGAGCAAAAAAAGCAGTAAGTTGGCTCTTAGGAAGCAGGCAGGGAATGGGGGTTCACATTGCACTTTCTGGGGAGGGATTTACAGGGAAGTGATGCAGCTTTGGCAGTCTCCTTCCCTGGAGGATGGGGAGATACCTGCAGGAGAATGATCTATTCTGGGGCTCGTCTGTCCCAGGCCTTCCTGCAGAGCCAGGCTGCAGTTTGAGAACACGCTGTCACGGAAGGTCTGAAAGGCAGCAGGTCGCTTGTTCGTGTTGTTCCAGTTGCAGGTGAATTAGGATTTATTTGTCAGCTTCACCTTTCCTTCTCTACCTTTTGGGTTGTTTGTTTTTTCTTGTAAACGATACAGCTGAAGCCATCTGGTGATAACAACATCAGAGCTAGAGCATACTGTTCATAAACCTCCCACTGACACCCTCCCCTCCCCACATCTGAAATGTAATTCAAGTCAACTCACAAGCTGTGGCATGTGTTGTTACTGCAGAGCTCTCGCTGCCAGTGGAACAGTTGGAGATTGGAATTCCACAAGGAGATGGCAGATTTATCAAAACAACCTTTCAGAGAGATGCTTTTCCCAGCTCCTGCGAACTGCAGCCGCCACCGGCCCGCGTTCAGGATGCAGGTTCGACCCCGCGCTCGGGCTTTTAGTTCCTTCTCTTCCCCCTCCTCGCGGGGCTTCCAGAGAGACGTTTCATCCCTGTGTGCACTCTTTCATGTGCTGCCTTCTCCCTATTATCTCCTTGCTCCTGCTTCCTCTGCTCGCTTTTGTGCTGACCTTAAGGGGTTGCAGCCTTCATCTGGATGCGGGGAGGAGAGGAGGGAAGGCAAATCTCTGCTGCACGGCCTGACCTCCTCCCGCAGCAGGAGGATGTACTTGTGCCCTACGCCAGACACAGGCAGCTCTCTCCAAACACCCAAACACCAAATATTTCTTCCTGGCCAAAAAGATCTCTTTCTGGCTGCCCCTTGGGCTTTGTTTTTACAGACTCGGGTTCTTTTGAGGTGTTTTTCTTATTGTGTGAGTTTTTCCAGATGAAAGGAAACAGCTTGTGTGCTTATGAGCAGAACAAACAGCAGAGTGGGGCGAGCTGCTGTGCTTTGAAACTCTCTCTGCCTTTGTTCTGGTTCTCAAACTGCTGTTAAGGACACACAATACCCACGCGCTCCTTCTTTTTTCCCCCACGCTTCCTTGAAGGAGGCAAAGATTTTATTTTTCTCTTAAACTTCTTTCAGGTTTCTCAACTTCCGTGCAATTTACTTTGCAAAAGGCTCTGCTAAAATCATTTATCTGGTTCAGGCAGCTTGGGCCGTGCAGTTTTCCTTCCTTTCATGACTGCCATTGAACTTGGGTTGCAGAATTCCATCACTCACTTCTTTCTAATGCGTTTTCTTGGTTAATCTAATACGAAGCTATTTAATTACAGAGGGGTTTGTTCTGGGTGGTGGTTGTTTCCTCCTGACCTGCTGCCCACCTGCATCTTTGGCTGCAGTTGCAGCCACATGCTGCAGCGAATATTGCCTTGGCAATTCCAGTTCCCTTTGTGTGTGTTCCATCTAAAGTTAACTTTCAATGAGCTGCTGGTGCCAGTGGGTGCAGAGCGAGAGGGGGAACAGCAGGTGAGTGCTGGCTTGACCTGCCCAGCAAGAGAACAGGCAAAAGAAACCAGGAGACAGCAGGGAAAAACCCAACTATCAGCCTATGAAATAGGTGGGGAAAGAACCTGCAGTCACCTGGAAGACTCTTGGAAGATACTGATGCTAAATAAAGCCGGAGAAGTGGAGTTTAACCTGATTGAAGTTGGGCAGAGAGCAGGTGAGAAACTTCAGCTGAGTGCTGGGGTAAGTCTGGGTTTGGATTTTGTGTCTCCCTCCTAGTGATGTATTCGACTTGGTCTCTAAGACTGAGTTATTCGAATCACTTGAGGAAATGTGTTAAGTGCTGGATGAGTCGGGAAGGGATGGAGGGAGGATTGCAGTTACCCCATCAGACCCTGAGAGATCCCAGGCAGGAGGAGTACAGGGGATGGGCTCCTCTGCATAATTGAAAAGCATCAATGGCCCCAAAAAGGCAGTTAAATGAGCTGGGGGATAATAAAGTGGATGGGAACTGAAACACTTCCCCCAGCCGTTCAGAAGGGAAATGATGGCCCATGTTACTCCGGAGCGTTTAATCCGAATGCAGGGGTGTGACTCTGAGCTCTCCCGTCGGAAGCGGAGCAGGGATTGAAGAGGAAATCGTTGACTCTTGCCGCTGGGGAGCAGTGTTGAGGACAAGCACTTTCAGCTCTTTGTACCGAGCTGCTGCTGAACCTTTCTGAGCCTTGAAGCAGCCAGAAGTGCTCATCCGGGGGTAATGGGGTGAAAACCATTCTCAAACTGGCGTTGTGCTTCTCCTGGAAGGCTCCCGGTGGATGTGGAGCTTATCCCTGAGCATTCTGAGGTATTTAAAACCTCCTAGAGAAGGCACTTTGACAAGCAGGGATCTGGTTCTGGCACAGAGGGAGGTGAGTGTGCTGGTCCTCAATAGTGACTAGTGTGGCATCCTAGAGAGCAGCATCCTGCAGGGATGCCTGCAAACCTCTTCCTTGCTGCTGCATCTAAGGTGATAGCTGGAAGTGCTTTCTAGCTGCTCTTTTAGATAGGATGAAACAGGTTAAGTTTTAACTCTTGGGATAGTTTCATCTCATAACGGAGGTGGGTCCTTTTTTCCTACCTACACCTACTTATTTCAGGTCTGTTCCCGTGCTGTTGTGCCCTTTGCAGTGGCTCTGCTGGGTCTGCAGCTACTCCAACACTTGCTGCCAGCGTAAAACGTTTGAACACAAATGAGCAGGAGATCCTCTGGGTTGTAATAATGACTCTCTCCAGAGGATGTGTAATTAAAATGCCTTTTCTTTCCTCTCCTCTGCCCAGGGTGATGTCACTCCTGCCTCGGGTACTCCTGCATTATAAAAGCAGACCACCTAGCAGCTTTGGTTTCAGTTGTGATGTGCCAGATGGTGAACCCTGAACAGGGTAGCAGCAGCACTCAGCTGGGGCCTGGAACCAAAACTGAACTAGGAAATGCTCTTTAATGAGTTAGATTTCTTTCTTGGTGCTGAAGCCTCAGAGCAAGGGGAAAAAAGAGGTGTTTCACATACAGTAAGTGTTTAAATAGGCCTTTTCCTGCCTCTCACACCACAGCAATAGCTCCATCCCCTTTCCAGGGCTCCTGGGACTTCTAAGCCACCTCATTCTGTGAGGTTGTCATTATTGTGGGTGCTTTAGCATGGAGCTGGGCTATTGGACATAAGTGGTGTTTTTGTTCCATTGGTGAGTGGTTTCCTTTGGAAATCTCATCCATAGATTCTTTGACATTGTGGTTCTCCCAGATTAAATCTAACCAACGCCTTTTACCCACTGCCCATGAGCCAGCACTGCTCCTCTTCAGTGCTGCTCTGCTGGCTGGGATGATGCAGGGAGGGCTTTGCAGTGTCAGAGATGAAACACTGTGGATTTAAAGCCATGGCTGGTTTGAGTGGTGCCTCCAAGTTGTGGTTCCCCTCCTGCCCCCCGCACTGGCACCTCGTGCTGCTCAGCACCGTGCTCTTTGCAGTACATAGAGGAAGAGATCGTGGAATTACAGAACAATCTGGGTTGGAAAGGACCTGAAAGCTCCTCCCGTTCCAACCCAGGGACCCCTTCCACTGGAGCAGCTTCCTCCAAGCCCCATCCAACCTGGCTTGAACACTGCCAGGGATGGGGCAGCCACAGCTCCTCCGGGCACCCTGTGCCAGCGCCTCAGCACCCTCATAGCAAATGATCAAGCTTTCCAGGAAGAAGACAGCCAAGAACCCTGCCTGCTCGTGCAGGATTTCCAAACCTGGCTACAGGGAAAAGGAGTGGTAGAAAGAAACCGCTGACCAACATTGACTGCTTGTCATTGGGAAGTGTCTGCCAGGATTGATAGCTGCTCAGACGGCCTTGCACTTGTGTCCATGTTTTTTATAGCCCTACTATAATAGGTAATCAAAGTATACTAATGGAATTAAGATCCCATCTGTCTGAGTTCAGCAAGCCAACAAGTCCCTTAATTAAGATCTCATGTTTGCTAGAACAGAGGCTGCAAACACAGAGCTGGCCACCAATGGCATAAGCAAATATCTGTCTTTTCCATGACAAAGTGCCAGAGCATCCAGTGAGCTGAGGAGCTCAGAATCCAATCTGCAAGGTAAGCAGCACTTGCTTGCAGGCTGACAATAAACGCAAGAATAGCTGTTTCTTCCTCCGATAGCTGAGGAAAACGAGCTGGTTGCAAACATTTTGAGGCACTGGGAGGCAGGCAGCAGCAGTAGTAACTGAAAGAGGCCAGGCTGGGGATCTCAGCGCCTGATAATGTCTCAGCGGGACGGTGTCTAATATTGGAGGCAAGAGAAGAGGAGCGAGTTAAAATCAGTGTCTTCAGGCTGCAATTTCCAGAGGTTTATAAAGCACCAAGTGGATCCTCAAACTGATTTGCAGGCGCAGTGGGCTCCTGGGCTGCTCCGCCATGGGCTGTCTGTGCTGCTGTATTTACCCATCAGTCCCACGTGCGTGTCGAGTCCACTGAGGAATCTCCTTTTAGATGCCGTAGGTTCACTGGTGTGGTTGTTGGGAACGTTGGGATTGTTGTTTTCTGAAGCAGGCATTAAACTTGAGAGCCTCTGTGCCCGAAATGAAGGATTTCCTTCTCGTTCGGCCTTCATCCATTTGGGATTTTCTTGCTGCTCACAAAGGAATTTTCCTCGATGAGGGATTTGGGAGGTGCCCAGGAGGTCGTTTGTGTCCCTGCTGGGGGCATGGGGACTGTTCAGGAGGAGCATATAGGGTTGGGGTTCAGCCCATGGTCTTTCCAGTGCACTGGTGGGACCCAGGCGGGATGAGGCTGTTGGTCCTGCAGGAGGATTGGCACAAGTGGAGGGAAGAGGGGAGCCACTGGCCCAGGACAAGGTCTTGGAGCCCTGCTGAAGATGCAGGCGCGCGTCCTTGATGGGTGAGATGCTTTGAGTGGACCACCGAAGGTGATTTTTCTTCCCTTTATGGGAAGTATCCCAATGAGGAGCCTGGATGAAAGTGGTCACTTCGTGATGCAGTTTGAAAGCAGCGAGGCATCTGCCACAGATCAGAAGAGCCTGGCAGGTGGAAAACACCCCAGCCCCCCTTTCTCCCTGCCTTTATCCTGCCTGGAACACAGCTCTGTTCCCCACCACACTGCCACGGGCTCTGCGCCGCTCAGCACCACAAACCAGAGCATGGGAGGGGGTGACACCAACCTCTCCTCCCTCAATCCCAGCCGCTGTGTTCCTTCCACTGAAATCCCACATTGCTGCGGGAGCAGGGAACATTCTGCAGCTCAGGAGCACACGAGTGAGGCCTGAATTATTCAGCATCTTTTTTAGTGCAGGCAGGTGTGGGGTTTGAAGTGGGTTGAGTTGGGAATTCTCTGCAGAGAAGTGAGGGTCTGGTGGGATTTGAAGGAGCTGGACACGGTTTCCATTCCTGTCCTCCTCTTGCTGCCTCTTGACAGCTTCCGTCTTCTGTTTTGAGGCCTGGATGCTTGTTCTTGTGCTTTCCACCCCCCCTGTAACTTCCCCCTCTTCCTTTATGTCACTGCTCACCTGCTGAAGCGCCTGTGGATGTTGCTGTAGCCAGCGCTGACAGCGGGTTTGATGATGTGGTCCCTGGTCCCCAGGGACTTGGCAGCCTCCTGCAGGCACTGACAGTGCACTTCAGACCATTGTGAGCCACCAGATGCTAATTCAGCTGGAAAAGGAGCTGCCACGGTGAGGGCTGCCTTTGGAGGGGGGGTTTAGGGGCTGGGGGGGGGGGTTGCTTTGTGCCTCTCTGGGGTTTGATGCATTCAGTCAGGTTTGCTGTAATATGATGATATTGAGAAGGCAGGAGGTGGTTTGTGTGTGAGCACTGGAGCAGCATGCCCTTCATCCCGAAGAGAGAGGACAGGGATGGACACACAAGTGACTCAGTCTCTGCATCCAAGTGGATTTGGACCGGTGCTGCCCTAAAATCTCTTCCCCACCACCTCTCCACCTGCTTTGTTTCAGGCATTTGGGGCTCTGTGTGTGTAAGCACGGACCTTGTTCTCCTCCACGATCTGCTCAGCTCCATCCCACCCAGGCTTTGGTGGTGGCTGATCCCTGACTGCCCATGGGGAGTGCTCAGGGTTTGTGACACCAACTGGCCCAGCTCTGCCCATCCCTGCACAGGGAAGGACTCTGGGGCAGCAAACACTAATTCCGAGCTGGGATTGCAGCCACCCTCGCACCCAAATGCTCCGGGATCATTTTGTGCAGCCCAAGTAAGTCTGAATTATCTGTTCAGCACTAAAATTGGGATATTTCTGTCTTAAAATCACTATTCTTGTACTCAGCTTTTCTTGTCTCTTTGTTTGCAATCTAACAAGCCAGGTTGGCCGGGGCTTGGAGCAAGCTGCTCTAGTGGAAGATGTCCCTGCCTGTGACGGGGGGTTGGAACTGGACGAGCTTTAAGGTCCCTTCCAACACAAACCAGGCTGGGATGCTATGAAGACATGAGAGGAAATCCTCACCGTGATCCAGATGGTACCAGACATGCTCCAGGATGGCAAATGGCAAACCAACGAGCAGCCAACTTGAAGGACTGGAGGAGAAGGGGTTACTGCACCACATCTCCCTCCTACTCTTTGGCCACAAGCCTTTAGGAAACAAGACATTTGGGTAGCAGATGGGTGCTCTGGTAGGTCTGGAAACCTCTCAGGCAAAAGCAAATCCTTCTTTCCACCAGGAGGTTCGGGCCTCATTCTGCAGAACAGCACGTACGAGCCCAGCTCCCCCAGGGAGCAGATTGCCCTATTCCTCCCGGCGCTTGGCTGGAAGCCATCCTGCCACCAGTGTGCTCCACAGCAGAGCAGCCTGGCTGTGCCTAACCCCTGAGCCCTACCCCTCCAACCCCGCAGTGTTTGATGCCCTCAGGTAGGTGAGGGTTGGGAGGGGGGATGCCCAAGGGCTGCTTTCCTCACCCAGCAGCAGGGAAAAGGCACCGATGGGCCATGAGGATGGCAGCTCCGTGCAGGCAGAGCAGTGCACTCTGCCATTCGTCGGAGGGAAAACAATCGGGGACCTGCTGCTTTTGGAGGCTGCTGAAAGCACAGGAAGATGGGGAAGTGCTGGTGCTTGTGGAGCGGCAGCTGGCGCTCGGCTCTGGCAGGAGGAGGAGGGATGGGGGGGTTCTATTTGGGTTCTGGGGCTAATTGGCTAAACTGTCATAATTCTTAGCTCAAATACGTGATGCATTCAGCCCACTTGCAGCTTTAGTCTTCCGCGTGTAATGACGAGTCATAACACTGGGGGTTTCATGAATAATCATTGCTGCTTGCATCCCCTTCCAGGGGAGGGGTTCCAGAGAGCAGCCTCGCTCCATCCCCAGAAGGCAAATGAATATTATCTTTATAAAGAGAGAGAAGGCAGGCGAGACAAAGGCCTGGAATAACTTGGTTAAGTTTATCAGCAAAGCCAATAGCACCATCAGGATTTATGCCCAGGAATTAAGATTCTCAACCCGCTTGGGGAATGAGATGTCTGCCCTCAGCACAGCCCGAACACTGGCACCACAGACAGGGGCTGTGAGGAGGAGAAACTCCTCCATTAGCAAAGATGAGACAGAGCTGTGGTGAAGAGACTTTGGGAGGACTTGAGAGGTGCATCAGCTCCTGAGGAAGATGGGGAAACGTGAGCTGGAGCAGGACCGGGGGCATCAGCACTGCCCCAGCTCCGCTGCTTGACCCATCCTGAGGTCTCTGTCACAGCCGCAACAACACAATTGGATCCAAAGCTGCTTTTTATGCACCCAGAAGAGTAGAACCAGCAACATTAACGCATCCAGGAGCTTCCTGTGGCTGCTGAAGGGGGGTTGGCCAGGCTGGGAGAGGCTCATGGCATTTGAATCAGGAGGGCTTTGTGGGAAGAGGAAACCAGTGTTAACAAACTGCGGAGAGCTGATTGCTGGAGATGGAGAACAGCCGCTGCTGTGTCAGAGAGGACAGCAGGAGGTGGGTCCCATCAGGGCTTTTCCTGCTTGGGAGACAAAGACATCAGCCATCCACTGGGTTCTCCGAGATGATGAGGGGCTGCATTTGATAGCTGGAGATGGGCTCTGATTGTGACTGCTCCTGCGGCACTTGGCTGAACCCTGGTGTCACGGAGGGGTTTGGAGTCTGCTTTCCAGCCATTGCACTCTGCTTCCTCTGTCACGGAGTCTGCAGCTCCAGGAACTTCACTGGGATGATCCTTTAGCTCCCCCACCCCTGAATCTGTTTGATGTCCATGGGCAGAGAAAGGAGACCCCAGGTCCTTGCGTGGTGCCGCAGGGATTTAACTGCTCTGCTCGAGCACACAGCCTGAGCAGCACCCCCAGAGCACAGCATCCTCTGCGGGGAGCAGCCACCTCCACCCTGACTGGGCCTCTGCCCAGGGCAGTGCTGGGGGATGAGTTGGAGCAAGGACTCTCCCTTATATCCCCCTGTGGCGGTTAAGGGCGAGTGGGTGCGGGTGGGGAGGTGTTTGTCTGTCCCTGGCATTGTTTGGCCTCCAGCTCAGTGAACCCCTCCTTTCCTGAGGGCTGCTTGTGCCTCTGCCAGCAGGAATCCTGCTCTCCCAAGCCCCAATAATGGCCTGGCCTGGTCTCCTAGTAACTGCGCTGCCACATCACTTTGGACAATGGAGCATCCTTTGTAGCCTGGCTCTCTGCTCCCGCTGCCTGCTCTGTTTCTTCCCGTGGCAATTGTCTGAAATGTCTCCAAATGAGCAACTTCGGGCTGGGCTGCTTCTGTTTGGTTTGTCTGTGCTGGCTTCAATGGGGCTTTTTGTGTCCCTTCCATAGAGCAGTGTGAATCCTCGAGGAACATGCTTTTGGGAGATAGCTCCGGGGGGGGGGGGGGGTTCCCCCCCTCTCCCAGTACCAGATGTCACTGCTGTTATCTTCTAAAACCATGCTCTCAAAGCACTTTAAACTTTGTTGTGGGAGTGAAGAAGTCTCCTCATTGTTTATTGCACTAAAAGCCTTTCTTTGCTCAGTGCAGTTTGGAGCCGACCTCAGCCTAGATGTAAAAGTGCATAGAAAGAAACTTTGCCAGCAGCCAGCAAAGCTCCCCAGGCTGTGGAGAAGGGATTGGACTTGGGAAAGGTGGAGCACAAAACCTGCCCTGATGATCCCTGCCTCGGAGCCCTGCTGGGCTGCAAGGGGAGCTTTGGGGGGCAAAGGAAGGGCTGTAAGGGTGGAAGCTGCTTTTGTGGGTCTTTTCTTTAGGAGGGAATGTGTCCACCTAAATGGGAGCCTGACATTTGGCTGCATGGGGAAAGGGAGGAGGTTGGGAATACCCATTGGTGGTGCAGAATGGGCCCATACACGAGCAATAGCAACCAAGCATCAGTCCCGGCGAAGCCCAAAGCTGGACCCAGTGCCCTGGTACTACGAGGGCTGAGTTCAGATGCATCTGACCAGAGCTGCCTTTGGGCACGTTCATGGTGGTGCCTTATTCCCACCTTCCCCCCCTGCAGCTGCTTTTCCTTCTCCCCAAGGGGAGCCGGAGCTCGCTCAGTAACAACACTTGACCTGCCCCGGTGCCACCGCGACAGCTTTATTCCCTCCCAAGGACAGCGTTGGGCTGTTGTTGCCGGGGGCCGTTTCCCCTTCCAAGTGCAGTAAGTGCTACAGTCAGACCCTGACCCGCTCGTACACACCCGGGCGCACACGTCCGCACCGAGGAGCCGCTGTGGCAGTGGGAGCTGATGGAGGCAGGAGGAGATGAAGGGGAAGCGCATGAATCACAGCGCGTCAGGGGAAGCTCATGAATCAGCCCTGGCAGCGGACCCGGCACCGCACCAGGCTGCTCCCGCTGCAGCCCCCTGCCCGCTGGGAGCCCTGCTGGGCTGGCGCCTTGGGAAGGTCCCTCCTGCCCGCCCCGGCTCCCTCTTTCCATCCTGGAATCCCTTTGCAGCCCGGTGTGGGGAAGCTCAGCTCCGGGTCCTGCCGCTGCCGAGCCTGGACGTGGGGAGATGATGTGGTTGGCCATGGGTGTCCCACAGCCATGGAGGGCATCAGGTGCCGTTCTCCCAGCTGAGGTCTTCCTCTGGCTCCAGGCTTGTGTAAACCTGCTCCTGGAGCCCTCTTTGCCTCGTCCCCAACCTTTTAGAGCCACGTGGCCTAGATCCAGGCGAATCCATTATTGCACTGAGAAACTCAAGTCCAGATTGTGGCTTTATGTCCTATTTTCTGTATCCTAAAGCCACATCCCAGTCTCCAAAGAGCACGGATCCAGGCCAGGATTAGCGATGCTGGAACCCCGTAGCCTAAAATCCCTCCTCTCGCCATTGGAGCTTGTGGGGGGAAAGGCAAAATCCTCCTTTTCCTTCCTTGTTAGGGAGCTCCACGCACCCGCCCCTGCTTACAAACCCATCCCCATCCCTCCCTCCCCTCCCAGCACCCGCTCAGCACCGGGGCATCCGAGTGCCTCATCCCGAGGGATAGTAGGGAGCGTCGCTGTGGTAGTTGTAGTCAGGACACACTTTCTGCACCAGCCTGTAGTCTGTGCTGTAGAAAGTGATGTAGACGCAGATGACTTTGAAGGGCTTTGAGCAGACCCAGGAGACGTGGCTCTGGGTGTGCTCGTGGTAGCAGGTCTTGGATGGGTCGTAGGTGCAGAGCGTGGTCTTCTTGGCGCGCTCGACCTTCTCGTACTCCACGCGGCAGTTGAACACTTTGGACTCTTTGGCCTCGATGAAGATTTGCTGCTCCAGGTCAAACTCCACGGCCTTGGTGGGGGGCACGAGGCTGACGGAGATGTTCCCCTGCCCGGTGGAGTTGTGCTGGAAGAAGACATTGACCGTGCCGTTGCCGTGGTCGACGACCTTCCCGGTGATGAGGAGGTTCAGCTTCACCGTCTTGATGTTGGAATAGAAATCACCCCAGCCAAAAAGCTTCCTCAGTTTGCCCGAGCCTGGCCCCAGGTCCCGCTGGCCCCGGGGCTGTGGAGCCTGGTCCCGCACGGAGGCACCGTCCAGGATGTGCCAGAGCTGCTGGGAGCTGCTCCCGAGCGCCAGGAGGGTCCCGTTCCGCAGCAGGGCTGGAGGTACCAGAGAGCTGGGGGGGAGCAGCCCTGGCGCCTTCCGCACCCGCGCTCCCTCCTGCGGGCTGGGTTCGCGCCGCTCTGCGCCGTTCCCTGGCTCCTGGCCACAAATCACCTGAACACAGCGATGGGGGAGAGTGAGAAACGAGGGGTGGCTCTGCCCCCCCCCCCCCCAGGGTCACCCCACTTCCCAGCATGACCCGGCTCGTCCTTCGCCCCACCTCACTTTCCCTGTCTCCTTTTTCTCTCGCCTTTCCTCTCCACTCCTGTCTCCAGCCTGTGCTTCCCTCTGGAGTGGTTTTCCCCTGTTCTCCTCCTTCCCTCACAGGAGATTCCTCTCAGGGAATCACAGCCGGGTTTGGGATGAAGGGACCTTAAATCTCCAGCTCCAACCCCTGCCACGGGCAGGGACCCCTTCCACTGGAGCAGCTTGCTCCGAGCCCCTGTGTCCAACCTGGCCTTGAACACTGCCAGGGATGGGGCAGCCACAGCTTCTCTGGGCACCCTGGGCCAGCGCCTCAGCACCCTCACAGGGGTGAAAGGAGCCGGGAAGGGGGCCCTTTGCTCCCGTGCAGGTGCTGGGGAGAGGCTGTAACTCCTGCGAGGAGGGTCCCCACCTCACGGCCTTTGCACCCACCCCGCTGCTGACAGCACCTCCCATGGACCCCTCTTCTGACCCCAAACTGCTCCATGGGCCGGGGGGACGCAGCGCGGCTGCAGGGCAGGAGCTGAGCTCTCACCCCTTCACCTCTGACACCTCCCAGGGGCTCCTGCACCCGCTCTGCGCTGCCTGCAGCCGGCCGGGCCCCCCCCAAGCAGCACAAATGAGCGCTGGGGGGGGGGGGGGGGTGCTGCCAGGCTGTGGGCACCCAGCGGGCTGGGGGTGCCTGGGCAGGAGCCGGACGCTGCAGCCCCATTACCCGGGGTGCTGGGCTCCACGCTGTGGTCCCTGGGGGGATCAGGAGGAGCCTCCATCCCCCCCTGCCTGCCCCCCGCAAACAGCAGAAGTTTTGGGACGCTCTGGGGTATTCAGGGGCAGATGCGGGGGGATCGATGCGGTTGATGCCGGGGGGTGCCCCCCAACCCCCCGCCCCGCGGCTGTGGCACCGCGACCCCCCCGTCCCCTGCAGCCCCCGTTCCCCTTCCCCAGCGCTCACCAGCAGCGAGGCGCTCCCCTGGATGAGGAGGGCGATGCAGCTCCGCGGGAGATGCATTTTGCAGACGCCGCCGCCGCCGCCTCCGCCGGAGCCCCCGCTTCACCCCGGCTCTGGTGCGGACCCGCGACCGCTTCCCCCCCCCCCCACCTTTTCCCTCCCTTCGTTTTTAAGCGAGGGACGCCAGCGAGGGAACGGGGTTACCCCGTTAGAAACCGCTTCCAAGGAGCTCCCCCCGGTCCATGGTGGCTCCGGCAGCTCCCACCCCGTTGTGCCGGACCGGGCGCCGGGAGGCGGCTGCCTGTACCCTGCCTCTCCCCTGCCTGTCCCCTGCCTGCCCTATGCCTGCCCCTCTCTGCCTCGTCGGAGACTCAAAGAAACTCCGCTCCCTCCATCCCCTCCTCGCTCCCTCCCCTCCAAGCGCTGGGAGCAGAGCGGCACCTCCGCCTGTAACCCCTTGCTGCCCGCAGCCCAGGCAGCCCGGCCCCTGGGGGGGCCCCGGGGGCTCAGCGGGCTCTGCGGGGCCGGTGGGTGCACTGAGGGGTCCTGCACGGGAGACCCCGGAGAGGGGATGGTGGAGACCTGGGATGGAGGGAGAGAAAGGGGGGAACTCACCGGGGTCAAGGGCTCTGCCCTTAGGGCTGGATGGATCTGTCCTGAGGAGAGGACTTGGGGGTGTTGGAGTGAGCGCTTGAGCCAGAGCCCCCCCGTGTGAGCAGCAGTCGAGGGAGGGGATCCTGCCCCTCTGCTGCTGGAAGAGAAGACCTGAGAGCAGCTCCAGTACCTAAAGGGGCTGCAGGAAACCTGGAGAGGGGCTTGGGACAAGGGCCTGTAGGGACAGGCCAAGGGGAATGGCTTGAACCTGCCAGAGGGGAGACTGAGATGAGCTCTTAGGCAGAAGCTCTTCCCTGTGAGGGTGCTGAGGCGCTGGCACAGGGTGCCCAGAGAAGCATGGAAACGCAGGTCCTGTTCCCCCAAGCGAGCCGGGTTCACTTCCACCTTGGTAAGGGGCTGGCGGAGCTGTGCCTGAGGAAGCAGAAGGCTCTGGTTTGCTGTTACAGGAAGCTCTGCTCGGTTTTGTCCCACTGAAGTTGTCCTTTTCCCACCTTTCAGCAGCAGAAGTGGCACCACCGAGAAGCCAGGGGCAGGGCTAGAACTAAACCCAGTGTTTTCCTACCCGCTAGGAGACAACTCCTCATTTACCTCCCTTTTCCTTCCTCTCTGTATCCTGTTTCTGCCCCCCTTTTCCCTGGGCTGTTTTGGAAAGCAAGATCTCACAGCGGCACTAAAGATGGAACAAACTGCGGGGGAAGAGCAGGTTGTGAGGGGCAGGATGCTCGCACCAAGGCCCTGCTCACGCTCCCATCTGCACAGCAAAGTGGTCCAGGGCTGACTGCGGCTGCGGTGCTGGGAGCACACCGGGAGGCTTGGGGAGGAGGAAAGGTGGGTGACAGATCCCTGCGGTGGCTGCAGGTACTGACAGGAGGATGGAGCCAGGAGGGGCTGGGCTCTGCTCCCAAGGAACAAGGGATGGGACAAGAGGAACCGGCCTCAAGCTGCACCAGGGCAGGTTTAGATGGAGCTGAGGGACAATTCCTGCCCCAAAGAGTGCTCAGGCATTGGAACAGGCTGCCCAGGGTAGGGCTGCAGTCACCGTCCCTGTGAGTGTTCACACATGGCCCTCAATGTCATGGGTTAGTGGTGGCCTTGGCAGTGATGGGCAATGGTTGGACTGGATGAGCTTAAAGGTCTTTTCCAACCCAGCTGATTCCGTGATTCCAAGGTGCCTTCCTGCAGCGCTGCCCCATTGGCAGCATGACTCCGAGTGGGAATCCACTTTGTGCCCCAGGAGTGATGAGATTTGGGGGCACAGGAAGACACCTCATTAACACCAATGGAGGGTGAAGGACCCAATGAGCCCCATTCCCAGGGAGGGGAGCAAAGGGGTGATGAATCCTTCAAAAAAAGCTTCCTGGTAGGCAGGGCTATTAAACTCCAGAATATTCATCCAAGAGCAGTGCGGAAAGGACCCTGGAGCCTCCTAAACCAGCCGGAACACTGAAGGATATAGAGCAGCGCTGGCGCTGTCCTGGCCCCAGCGGTGTGCTGGCCACCTTCAATAGGCTGCACGTTTCTAACTGCTGTGATTTCCATAATGATCCTCCTAAAACTTCCCAAAGCCTGTGCCATGCCCTGCTTGTCAATCACTGCAGGCACTGCATCTTCTGCACAGCCTTCCCAGAGCCATCTGTGCCGCATGGGACTGGCTCCGCAGCAATAGGTGGATGCATCCCACCTATTCCTACCCTGGCTGTGGGTGGTGGGATGCTCTTGGCCCTGGTTCCAGGTTGGCTCCTCAGGCCTTGGGGAGGCTGAGCTGAGGCCAGCAGCAGGACGAGGAGGAAGAACAAGGGATAAAAGGGATTGAAGGTGACTTTCTGGGCTTCCCGGTGTTGGGAGGGAGCTGGGGACTGGAGTGGCACAAAGCAGGGCTGATTTAGGAGCTGCTGTAGCTCCTCTTGTGCTCTGATGGCTCCCTCCGGAGCTGCTCAAACAGCCTGAGCGTGGTGAGCATGGGGCTGGTGCTTCCCTGCCTCCCTCATCCAGCCCAGGGATGTGGCCCAGCCCATGGGGGTCTGTTCAGCCGAAGCGAGCTTGGGGGTGGAAACAAACCCATGCAGGCAAGCCCCGGGGCAGTTTTCCTTTTAAATACCAGTGAGTGTAATCCTGGTGCTGCCAAATCGGAAGGGATTTGGATGGGAGGAGGTGATGGGAAGGGGTGCTGCTGCCCACACCGTTAAAAACAACCCGGGTGCCTCTGCCCTTTCCCCAGAAGGATCCCATGGGTGAGACTGAAGGTGCTGGGGCTCTTCCAGCTCCATCCATAGAATCACAGGATCCCAGCCTTGAACACTGCCAGGGATGGGGCAGCCACAGCTTCTCTGGGCACCCTGGGCCAGCGCCTCAGCACCCTCACAGGGAAGAGCTTCTGCCTTAGATCCAACCTGAACTTCCCCTGGTACAGTGTGAACCCATCACCCCTTGTCCTGTCGCTCCAGTCCCTCAATGCAGTGCCTGGCACAAGACTCCAGCTGATGCTCCAGAGGCTGCTCTACAAACGCACCCTGAGATCCTGCGTGTTCCCCAAACCCAGCATCCCCCACGTGCTCCTGCTCCTTTGGGAAACCTTTTTCCTTCCCAGCTCCAGGGGATCCGGCTCCCTTGGAGCAACGATTCCCCTTCCCCGGCAGCGTTCAAGGCCAGGTTGGACACAGGGGCTTGGAGCAAGCTGCTCCAGTGGAAGGGGTCCCTGGCTTCACGCTACGTGATCTTTAATGTCCCTTCAACCCAAGGCAGGCCGGGATTCCAGGGTCCTGTGTTCGTGCCACCGCAGTGAGCAGGGGCTGCCTTGGATGGAGGTGCTGCCAGGCCCTGGTGCTGCTCAGCCCCAATCCCTGCCTCCTTTCCTGGGTTTCTATTGCCCTCTAGTGGGACCTTGTGCTGGGAGATGGGCTCAGCCTGCGGGTGCTGCGGAGGGGCATTCAGCTCTTACATGTACGTACATACATACCTAGGTATGATTGAAGGTTGCAGTGACCCAAGGCCAGGTATGTGATGGTGGGGGGAGGCCGGCTGCTGGCAGCATCACCACCAGTGACAAGGAAAAGGGTTTTGCCATTATCTGCAGCTGAGCATCTCCCTCCATAACATGCCCTAAGCACCCACCTCCACAGAGGCAGCTTTGGTGGCACGGGAGACACGGGCTCCTGGTGGCTTTTGCCGGGAGAGGTGACCTGAAGGGTCCTCACCAAAGGGAAAGGGTGGAGGAAGGAGACGTGGGACAGGATGGAGCTGCCAAGGGGTCTGATGCTCCCGGGAGCCCCCGAGCTGCAGATAAAGCAGAGCTGTCAGGATCGTGAGCACCAGAGCCCAGCCCTGGGAGCGAGGATGCTCTGGGAGAGACAGCAGAGATCGGGAGGTCAGGGAGAGCTCCTGCAGAGCCTCCGAAGCAGCACGGGAGCAAAGCAAGAGTGGAGCCCAAGCCTTCAAACGGCCGCCAGCTGGGAGGGAAGGGAGAGCGTGGATCCAGGTGTTGATGAGAGGGAATCAGAGCCCGAGGTGCGGTATCCCCTGCCAGAGCCCTTTCCCCCCCCCCCCCGTTTCCCTGGGGAAGCCGTTGCCATCCTGATGTTTGCTGCAGCCCGAGGTTATTTGGCCGCAGCGGTGAGATTCCAGCTCCGCTGAGCTCTGCCTCCCCCGGGAGCTGCTGGATGTACCGGGAGCAGGTGGATGCTGTTGGCACCCAGGCACCCACGGGAGGTGCTTGATCCAGGCACACTCACACCCAGCCTTTCCTGAGCAGGGATCAGGGGAGCTCTCCGGGCTGGTAAATGCGGTTGTTCCCCATTCATTCGGGGTAAGGCAGGGTCCTGGGTGCCAGGAGCTGTTTCTGGCTCCATCCTTTGCTGCTTGTGCAAAACAAGCAGATCCCCCCCCCCCCCCCCCAGTTATCCCAATGTGCTCATGGACACGATGCAGCTCCATTTTCCCTTTATATAAATGCGTATGAAAGGGATGTTTGTGCGCTGGGCTCCAGTTCTCCTAAAGCCATCGTCTGGATTCAGAGGGATTTTGGGAGCTGATGGACCCATCTCCAGCCCTTCTCTGGATGCAGCTGAGCCCTCCCAGCCTGGTAGGATCTGTCTGTCCATGGTTATAAACTGGCTCCCTCCAAAGTTCAGCTTTGAGTGCATCAGAGCGGATCCTAAAGCAGAAATCAACTTCATTCCCGGGAAAGTCCTCTCTAAGCTCTGCTCCTTGCACTGCCCCGGCTCCCTGCCCTGCTCCAGCCGGGCACATGGATCTTCCTCCTCCCTTTCCAGTCAAGAAGAACCATGCCCAAAAGTGTCAGGACCTTTTGGCTGAGGCTGCAGGAGCCTGGCTGGGTTTTTAATTGGGAAAACAAATGGAAAGGTTCCTCCCCGTTTCCTTCCTCTCTCGTGGATCCCTGCAGGCAGCAGGGTTTTCCCTGGGAGCTGGGGAGAGCAGTTTGGGAAGGAATTGCCTAAAACCAGGGCAAATCTGGGGGTTATGTGAAGCTGGAGCCCAATATCTGACAATGTGGCTGCAACTGCGGATGCACCACTGCATCCCAAAGGAATCAGTGCACTGGGGAGCAGCTCTGCTCTGGAACCAGGCTGAAAGAGCTGGGCTGGTTCAGCCTGGAGAAGAGAAGGCTCCTGAAGAAGAGACCTTAGAGCAGCTCCAGTGCCTAAAGGGGCTGCAGGAAACCAGAAGAGGGGCTTGGGACAAGGGCCTGTAGGGACAGGCCAAGGGGAATGGCTTTAACCTGCCCGAGGGGAGACTGAGATGAGCTCTTAGGCAGAAGCTCTTCCCTGTGAGGGTGCTGAGGCGCTGGCCCAGGGTGCCCAGAGAAGCTGTGGCTGCCCCATCCCTGGCAGTGTTCAAGGCCAGGTTGGACACAGGGGCTTGGAGCAAGCTGCTCCAGTGGAAGGGGTCCCTGCCCATGGCAGGGGTTGGAGCTGGAGGAGCCTCAAGGCCCCTTCAACCCAAACCATTCCGTGGGTCTGTGTCCTGGGGGTGATGCGATGCGGGCTGCACCCGGCGCGGAGCGGGAGGACGCGCTTGGGGCAGGGCTGGAGCACACGGGCGGGAGGCAGAGGATGCTGCTTCCGCCGTGCGACTGCAGAGGGAAGCAGGGAGCTGCTGCTCCGGGCACCGCCTGTGTCCGGGTGCACCGGGGCTGCGGGAGCAGCGAACCCCGAGCCCCGCTGGCCCGGGAGCAGCGGATGCTGCCCCAAACCCCTCCCACATCGCGGTGCTGTTTATGGCCCAGAGAACGGGATAACGGGGTGTGTGTGTGTGTGTGTCTGCAGCACCCTCCTGCAAGGAAAAACCACCTTTATCCTGGGAATGTCGGGGCCTCAGCAAGGACGAGCGTGTCCCGGGTTGCTGCGCTGTGGGGGGTTGGTGCCTTTTCATCCCATCTCCTTTGTTCTCCTCTGTTGTGGCTCATTAGGTTTTCTCACGCCCAACAAAGCCATCTCTTGCTTCTGCTCTGGGGGGGTTGGAACAAGAGTCCCCGTTGGTGCTGGGAGAGCGGGGATGGGCCCAAGGGTGCTCAGCTCCTGCTTAAGGGACCCGGTGCGTCCCCGCTGGCCAGGGACGGGTGGCTCTGAGCTCCCTTCCCGCTCTTTGAGGCTGAATTTCATCAAAAGAACTGAAGAGGCAACGGGAGCCTCCCTGGGAAAAGCAATAAACCAGGGAGAACAGAGCTCTGCCAAAGGAGTGCCTGGGAGGAGGTGAGGGTCGGAGCCTTGCGCAGCCTTTCCCTGTGTTATGGATGGAAAGCGCAGGATTTGGCTCTCATTTTACCTGCAGCTCCTCCCATAGCGCAGCAGAGGGGCTGGTACCACCCCAGTGCCTCAAACCCACGGACCTCAGGGGAAAAAGGTCCTTTTTTTCCCAGCTGTTGAGGCGATTCCAGGCGTTCTGCTGCTGAAGCACTGGTGGAGGTGGCAGTTCCCATCTCCCACAGTTTCTCCTTGCAGGACAGAGATGAAGAGCTCATTTCTGCTGGGCTCAGCAAACAGCAGCGCCAGTGGCTTTCCAGTGACCTGAAGTGATAAATTGGACATGAAAAGGGTTCACGTCGCAGGCGCATTTTCCCGGGTCATGTCCCGTATTTACATCATGGAAAGGGTGATAGAAACACGATGGGATCTATTGGCGCAAGAAGTGCAGGGCTTGCAGCCGTCAGGGTTTCTTGCCCCGCTCTTGGAGCAGGGCAGGGCTGAATGAAATTAAAACGATCACTAGAAACGCTGTGATGCCTCTGGCCGGGGCTGAGCTGTCTGAATGCCGGTGCAAGGATGGAGGAATAGGGAGCATCTCGCACGTAGAATGCTCCGTGCTGTTCCAGTCTGGACAAAGGGGCTGAAATCTTTCCAGTTTGCTGCTCAAGCTGCAAGGAGTGGGGAAAGAAAAGCCTCTTAGCAGCAAATCTCAGCGGCTCAAAGCTCTGCTTTGGACCCAAAAGGGCAACTGTCTGCAGCTTGGCTGCGTTGGGATGAGCTGCTTCCCCCCCTCGCGCACCGCCTGGTACCTGCTGGAGCCAAGGGGTTTGTGCAGGGATCTCACTTTGTGCTTTCAGCGTGCTGCAGACACCTGATGTTGGCAGGGAGCGGGCTGGAAAGGCGAGCGGTGCGTGTCTGACAGCACAGGCGGGAGCTGCCCCCCCGGGCCCGGGGATCTGCACAGCTCTGGTAGGAAAACCTCCACTGCTCAGCCACGTTTCCTGGTGAGGCCCCACCCGCAGCACCGTGAGCAGGGCTGGGGTCCTCAGTGTAAGGACATGGAGCTCCTGGAGCAAGTGCAGAGGAGGCCACGAGGATGGGCAGGGGCTGGAGCAGCTCCCGGATGGAGCCAGGCTGAGAACATTGGGGCTGCTCAGCCTGGAGAAGAGAAGCTGCGTGGAGAGCTCAGAGCAGCTTCCAGTGTCTGAAGGGGGCTGCAAGGATGCTGGAGCGGGGCTTTGGACAAGGGCCTGTAGGGACAGGCCAAGGGGAATGGCTTGAACCTGCCAGAGGGGAGACTGAGATGAGCTCTTAGGCAGAAGCTCTTCCCTGTGAGGGTGCTGAGGCGCTGGCCCAGGGTGCCCAGAGAAGCTGTGCCTGCCCCACAGGGTGGATGAGCTTTAAGGTCCCTTCCAACCCAAACCAGCCTCCGGTTCCATGAGAAGGCAAAGTGCCCAGGAAAGCGCAGGGTCTCAGGCACCTCTCACCCCACGGGGAGCCAGAGAGGCAGGGCTGGGGCTGACGCTGCTCTGAGTTTTCAGATCACACGGAGCCGTCGGTTAAAAACCCTGCAGTTATTGAATGTGCCCCCCCCCCCCCCCGGCTCTGCTCACCCCCTGCCCCTCCCGCTGCCTTATCCCTGCCAAAAAGCAACGAATCCCGCCCAAAAGCTGCAATCTCCCCCTTGGCACCTGCACTCTGAGCCCGGCCGCGTCCCCGCGGACGGGAGCGGGTGGCGAAGGCAGCAGGTCCCTGGACAGGCTGTGATTGATGAGAGCCATTTCCCTGCCCTGCGGGCCCGCGGCGCCGCAGCTTTGCTTGTTCAAGGGCTTTGGGGGAATCGCTGCCTTTCTTTCGGCTTCGCTTTCAAGTTCCGTGGGGTTTAAGCCTTCCTGCGCAGGCTGGGAGGTCGGGAAGGGGGGAAAACAGCTTTTAACAGGCAAAGGGGCTGCGACCCTGTTCTCAGCGTTGCTTTAGGCGAGGATAGACCCCATTGCACCCCCAAACCGCCCCGTTTGCTCTCTCCAAACCCCTTCCCTGCAGCCGGAGGTGCTGTGTCTGTCGCGGGAGGAGGCAGAGCGCTGTGTTGTGTGAGCGTGTGTTGACAAGCTCAGACTCCCCAGGGAATAACCCAGATGGATTTGCTCTAGGAAAACCGTGCTTCGGATAACGATGCGGCTTTCCTAATTACTCCAATGGCCGGATCCCAGACAGAATGGAGCAGCTCGTGGACCAGGGCCAGTTTGAAGCAACTGAGGCTCTGGGGCCATTGATGCTCTGTCCGATCGCCTCGAGGTCTAGCAGCAGCAAAGGGGGCAATTCATGGGAGCGAGGGAGGAAGGAGGATTTATTAGGTCAGAAACTCTCCCAGTGAATGCAAGATTGTTTTTGCTCCTTCCCAGCTCACTGAAGCCATCGGTGGGTGCTGGGGGATGCTTGCTTAGGGTGACATCCCTTGGGAAAAGCACAAAACCGAAGCATAGAGAGGTTGTGGGCACTGTGGGTGCCTCTGCAGGGTGGTTTATGCCCCTTCTCAGCTTGACTGAGACCGTATCTTCGTGCTGGTGGGGGATTCACACATGTCCCTCATCCATAGGCAAGCGGCTGGGGTCGGGGCGCAGGTCCCCACCGGTGACCACCTCTTCCCAAAAGCTGGAGTTTATGGCCAGTGGAGCCATAAACCCTGGGAAGAGGGAGCCCTGAGTCCTTCCTCTGCCAGCGCCTGTTTATGCATTTGATCCAATTACTGCTTAATGCAAAATGCATCAGGAGCCCTTGGAGCAGGGACAGGAACCCACGGCTCAGCTTTGCCGTCCTCATCAGCAGAGCTGCCCCCGTAGCACAAATTCCCACCATCGGTTCAACGGCTTCATGGGAAGATTTCTCTGTCTTTCTTCTTTCTTCCTTTATTTAACTTCGTCCCAACCAGTCGCTGCTTCATTTTTGCTCTGATTTAGGAACAAGCCCCATGGCTGGAGGCTGAATTGGCTTCACTGATGCCTCCTGCTGCTGCCTCTCAGCTAGGATGTTGCTGCTAGATTAAAAGCTTTGGCACCAGGGAGTTGGGGCTGCTTTCAGGCTGACCCACCTCAAACCCCCTAAACCATAGGGGTGCATAAACCACCACCAGCATCGTGGCTTCCCAGCTCTATCCCAGCAGGATCTGTGCCGGCAGATCTCGCTTGACCTGAGACAGGAAAGAAACCGCTCGTGCAGCCAAGCCTTGTTGTGGCTTCTGAGGTTTTAGCAAGTTAAAGCAACAAATTGTCCATTGAAGTGAAACCCACACTGCAGAGGGGCTCCCAGGGGAGCCCCACATCCCGAGCCAAAATCAGCGGGAGAGAAATCAATCACTGTGATAGGAAATGAAGCCAGCTCCAAAGCTCCCTTTCCCTTCTTCCCTTGGCAAACCCCTGTTTGGGGGCTCTGATTTTTCCATCCTTGTCTCTAATGTGGACAAATTGCTAGGGATGGGGATGCATTTCCTTGTCCCCACAGCCAGCTTTTCCCCTGGAGGAGAGGCTGGACTGGGACCCTATTATTTCAATGGAGATGCACCCTGTGAGTGATGAACCACAGGCCTCCCGCGCGCCAGGCGAGGAATTTCTCCAGCCTAATTGGATTTGCTTTCCCTCTTTCTGCAGCTTGTGTGCCCCTTGTGTTGTTATTTATAGGAAACATCTGTCAGCGTCAGCCAGCCCCGAGGTGGGAAATCAGGGCTCGGGGCTCCCTGTGCTCTACGCGGCTGCTCTGGAACAGCCCTGCCCAGAGGAATAAGTGGTGACCCCACCAAGTCCTTTGGGGAGGTGTCGCAAGTGATGGGCTGCCCGCAGGAGGCTCCTTGCACCCAACAGCAAGGGAAAGGCTGGGTGAAAACCACAATTGCATGAAACCAGCAGGTAAATCCTGGCTGCAATAAAGCCCTGCAGGAAAGCAGGAGCTTCCTCCCCCCCCCCCCCCCCCCCGGCCCTGGTCCTGCTGAATGGGCAGGGAAAAGCCAGGGATTGGTTTTCCAGGTAGAAGCAGACCCATGGGATGGGAGGGGGCTGGAATGCTGACTAAGGCAGTTCCTGCAGCTGAGATTAACCCGGGTGATTCATCTCAGGAATTGAATGTGGTAGAGGTCAACGTTTTCAAAGCTGGGTGGAAGATGTGGATGTCATCGCGTTGGAGATGTTCCTTCTCCCCATCCTCTCCCTGCACCCACTTCTGCTCCTCTTTGATGGGTCTGGGAAGCTGCTTCTCCTCTTTTCTATTTCCAGGGAGCTGCGGATGAAAGGGTTTTGCTGGAGATGGCAGCACAAGAGACAAACCCTCCGTCTCCCTTTCCATGCCCAGTGGGGCTGGGGCAGGGATGTGAGCCAGGATCCGGGGCCAGCTGCACGCAGCCGATGGGATGACCCGGCTGCAAATCCCTGGATGTAAAATTGCTTTAATGGGTGGGAAAAGCAGGGAACTGAGGCAGGTTAATGGGGTAAGATCACCCAGCTGGAAATCAGATGTATCCTGCCCAGTGCTCCATTAACCCCAGTGCGTCCTTCTTCATCCCTGGGCACCTTTCTGAAAGCTTTGCCCTACATGTAACAGAGCAAGGAAGAGCCAAGCTCCCCAACACCTTTTATCCTGATGCTTTTGGGTCTCAGGAAGTGCTGTAAGCACACAAAGGAAGGGATCTGTCACCTCTGGGGGGTCTTGGTGCCTCCTCCTTGTGATAGCGTGAAGCAGCGCTTCATTCCCAGGCTGTGGAGCCCCGCGGTGCCGACACACGATGCTCTCGGGGTGTTTCCATTTGTGTCATGGGGCCCTGCTGGCAAAAGGAGCTCTTGGGTTGTGAACACAGGATTGGTTCCTGATAGCAAAGTGATTTGCAGGGAGGCTTAGGCCAGCCAGCTCCGGGGGTGCTTTTACGTGACGGCCTGATGGTTATTAATTTGTCTGGAATTCGCTGTAATGCCATTAAGCCTGATGGGATCGTTGGGTATTGAATGCAAAGATTTTAAGTGCTTCTGTGGGGTTTTTTTCCCCTGGAACTGCATCTTTGGCTGCACAGTCACAGGGGCTCCTGTTTCAATGGAAATCTCAATGAGTTTCCCCCCTGCTTGCAGCGGGTCTGACTCAGCCACGCTCTTCCCCATCATCCCTTTGCGAAAGCCTTCCCAGGCTTGTCCAGCATCCCTATCCCGAGGTTTCAAATTCCCCTTCTCTTTTGCAGCTCTGAACGTCTTTCATCTCCTCTTCTTTCCGAAAGCCATGGAATTGCCCACGTCCTGCCTTGCTGTCCACGTCCTGCCTTGCTGTCCACGTCCTGCCTTGCTGCCCATGTCCTGCCTTGCTGCCCGTGCCGGCTCTGCCTTGCCCTCTCCCATGGGTCAGCCCTTCCGTGTCATCCTTGCTTTGATTCCTCGCTTCATGCCTTGTGGCTGCAAGCGGAGCTGCAGCCATGTGTTTCTGTTTAGGTGGCCTGACAGCTTGAGGTTTCCAGCTTTCTTAGTGGGAAACACAGCTCCAAAAGCCTGGAAACGTGTGAAGGGTGCAATGTGATTCCAGCTGCGTTCCGCTCCCCCTCCTTCTCTGTCCCTGCAGGGAGAGCGCAGCTGATGCCAAAGCAGGAGGGGGGGAACCAACCCCAAACCTCCCAGGGAAACTGGAAATCTGTGTAGGGCTTTATCCAAAGATCAATCCAATAAATCACAGGCTGGGACTGTGAGAGCAGCAGGTTCCTTGGGATCTGATCCCAGGACCGCGGCTGGAGCAAGCTGGCTGGGCTGTGCACAGGGGGGACGAAAAGACTCAGAGCTAAATGCTGGGGGGTGCATGTGCTTCCCATGGCCCCCTCCAAAGGGCTTTAAGCCCCGTGTGGGTGAGCAGAGCTGCCTCAAGTCTTCACCACCCCAGTGCAGAGCATCCCGGGCTGCACGTGGCTCCTTCCCTGCATCCCCATGGATGGGGCTGGTGGGAGACAAAGAGCCCTTTGAGGTGTTGGGAGCTCGGAGCCCAGGGCCAGCCGTGCTCCTGGGGCTGCCTCAGTCCATGGCTTTATCCTTTATCTTCTGCCTTTGCCCAGGTGGGAACTCCTCAATGGGAAGCGGAGCCAGGTGCTGGGGGTTTTGGCTGGATGAGGGCTGGATCGTGGCCACCCCCATGGAACCCCATGGAGATGTGGGACTCATTGGGTGCCTCAGCTCCGCCACAGGGGTCCTGTGCCTCGTTCCCTGCGTGTCTGGATGGAGCTGGGGCTTTCAGGCTCCCTTGGCTGGAGGAAGGCGAGCGGTGGCCTCTTATGACCCTCGCACTGAGCCAAGGATCGGGGCTTGGCTCCTGCTCTGGCTGAGCACATGGAGCCATTTCCTACCCAGCTGAACAAGTCTTTCTGGGAATGAGGGGGAGAGGGCTGCTTCCCACTCTTCCCAGAGCGCTTGGGAAGAGATGGGTCTGGAAATACCCCCCAACATGAGCACCCCACAT
This sequence comes from Psittacula echo, assembly GCF_963264785.1. NCBI lineage: Eukaryota > Metazoa > Chordata > Aves > Psittaciformes > Psittacidae > Psittacula > Psittacula echo. The sequence goes on from NC_137748.1 coordinate 3,422,491, forward strand.
TGCCTACGTGCGTGCAGCCGAGTGATGCCGACCACATGGGATGGATCCCTCCACGTCTTCTGCTGTTGCAGCGTCACAGAGCTCCTTAGGGAATGGGGGATTTGGGAGCAGGAAGGTTTGCACAGAGTGTTTGCAGGGTCAAACATGGTGCCACAGCAGGGTAATGGGCACGAGGCTCCTCTTGATAGCATTTGCCAAGGAAAGTGTCCAGCAACAGCGCTGCCTTTTTGCTGGATGATTCCCGATGGGAGTTGAGCATTTGCCAGGAAAAGGGAGGATGGAGAGCAGGCGAGTCCCCAGGCTCTGCTAACAGAGCCAAGCCTGTTCCCAGCAGCCTGGCAGTGACCGCTTGAGTCCCTTGGTCCCTTTGGAGGGCAATGGGATGAAGGTGAGCACCCAGCCTGCATCCTGGGGTGGTGCTGAGCTGTTCCAAGGGACGGTGGATGTTGGGAGATGGGAGACGTAGGAGGGATCGTGGTGTTGGAGCTGAGGAAGGGAGAGGGCTCCTGCTCTGGCCCTGCTGACGCAGCCCCTGCCTTTGGCCACGGTGCCTGATGCTTTCCGTGTGTTTGGTTCCCAGGTCTGCTCCTGCCCTGGGCCTGGCCCTTGAGCCCTGCTCCCTGCAGGCAGCACCTTCCCCTCCTGCCCTCCCTGCTGAGGCCAAGAACAACGCACGCTGGCAGCAAAACACCCGGGTCCCCTCCAAAGCTCCCCCAGGTCTCCTGACTTGTGATGGGAGCAGGATGGGAGCCCCAGTGCCTTCGGGAGGTCAGGAGCAAAGAGCAGGGCTGGGGAAGGCAGGCGGGAGGCAGGGCTGCTGGAAGGATGCAGCCAGGGGTTAGGGAATAATCAAGGATATTTATAGGGCTCCCATCCCTCTGTGCAGCATCACCCACACAGGCAGAGCCAGCCAGGGAGCCAGGGCACAGGGAGGTTGAGCACAGGGCTTCGTGCTTTTCAGTGTCCAAGAGAAGGTCAGTGCCAAAAGGAGCCTCTGCAGCGCCGGGGCAGGAGAGTGGCTCTTACACAAGCAAACAGCGTGGGTCAGGCGGGCTCCTGGCTTCCTGGGGAGGAACCGGGTGTTTGCACGAGTGCCTGGCTCTGCCTCGCGCCCGCAGAAAGGACCCTGGAGGAGAGGCTGGGGCTGAGCTCGGGCTCGTTCCCATCAGGCTGCGGCTCGGGGCTGTGATGTTTCTGTTGGACACACACGGCGCTGGCTGCTGGGAGGGCAGGCTCAGCACAAGGCAGGGCTCTTGAGCTGGGGGCTTTGCCCTGCCAATTGGTTCTGCTCCGGTTGGAAGTGGTGCCCGGAGGCTGGATGCGCGTCCCGAGGGATGCCTGGAGGCGCTGGGTGGTCCTTGCCCAAAGCTGGGGCTGTCGGCGCATCAGCGGCAGGAGCTCTGCCAGCGCCTCCTCTGTTCCCTAATCAGCAGCATCCCCCACACTGCGGGGCACCCCTCGCGCTGGGAGGATGCCGTCTGTTCCTCCTGCTTATCCTTCCTTTGGAAGTCATAATCCCCCCGTCTGACCCCGCAGCCACAGCCAACGGCGATGCCATGGGGAGCAGCTCCTGCAGGGAGCTCAGAGGACCTCACCCCAGTGCCAAAGCCCTTCCCAGCTGCCCCAGTGATGGGGGAGCCTCAGCCTTGGTACAGGCACGGAACTAATTGGACTCGATGCCTCCTCACTGCGGGGCCGGCAGGAGAGCAGCCTCTCCTCATCCTCTCCATAGCAAGCGCTAGCCCAGGGCTGCTTTCCCCTAGGGAATCAGAACGAGCAGCTCCTGCAAGATGCTTTCTCCCTGTTTCCCTTCGTTTCATGGGATCTGGAGCTGGGATCCAGAGCAGAGCCCTGCTGTTGGATTGGCTTTGCAAAGACAACCAAAAGGTGTTAAGTGCTTGTAATCTGAGCACAAACATGACCCTGCCGGGTGCAGTTGCTGGCTTGTTTAATGCTTTCTAAAGTGCTTTAAGAAAACCACTTCTGCCCAGTGCAAGCTTTTGAGATCCAGGCGCCAGAAAGCCTTTAACATCATTAATCTTCCCGGATGCGATGGGAAACACCCTGATACAGGCCATGATTTTGTTATTAGCGTATCACTCATTTAACTATTCTCAGCCTCCTTTTATCCCCTTTTCATTCCTTTTATCCCCTGTTAGAATAAACCTGGCGCATCCCAAGTGCTGGAGCAGGAGCAGAGGCTGGATCTATGAAGGTGCTGGGTTCCCACAGCCCAGCCACCGCCCTCCCGCAGAGGGGATGCTGCAACACAAGCAACCAACACGATGGAGGCAATCAAAGCCCAGAGGGCAAAGCGGGAAGGGCTGGAGAGGAGCCAGGGCTGCGAGGATGTGGATTTCTTTCCCCATCTCCCAGGGGATCTTTGGTCGGGGGTAGCAAATGATCCTGGAGGGACTCTCATCTTCCCGGGGGTTGCCATCGCTGCAGGGATCTTGGCTGCTTCTGGTTGTTGTATCCCTGCAGGAGGCTGAAGAGCACGTCCCGAACACGTGCGTGAGCGTGGCTCGTCCCCCAGCAGCCATGGGGGCATCTTTCCTTTCCCCACGCTCATCCGAAGCTGCTTTGCTGTTGTTTGCTTGTTTGTCGCTGCAAGCAGAGGTCTGGGTTGCTTCCTTCCATCTCTGCCATTGCTCTGCTCTCGCCAGGGGCAGGCAGATTTATTGCTGGTCCTGGGTCCGCCTCCTAGCAAACATCTGCGTTAACTCTTCCCTCAGCCATCAGGACCAATGTGGCTGGCCCCGGGCCGGGTCTGGAGCTCCATCCCGTGCTCCTGGACCGAGCACGGAGGCGAGCAGCTGATGGCGCAGAGCGCTTTGCCATATTGCAGCCCTGGGTGGGATGTCCGTGGGGCTGCCAGCAGGGACGTGCGCTTCCTCTGAGGATGTACGGGTGCATGTGTTGTGCTTTAGGGATCAGACTTTCCCACGTTGCTGTCCCATCCATCCGGTCCCCCTATTTACCTGCCACCCCCTGGCCTGGGAGCTCTGCCAAGAAGAAAGGCGATATCCGTGTTAGCAGCCGCAGTTGCTGCTGCGAGAGCGCAGATGGATGGAGCAGATCCGCTCCGGTTTGGTCTCCAGAAGCTGATGGAGCTGCTGGGGCCAGGTGCTGGGTCAGCATCGCTGTGGGAGCCTTCATACAATCCTGGACTCGTTTGGGGTGGAAAGGACCTTAAAATGGTCCAAGGGCAGGGACCCCTTCCACTGGAGCAGCTTGCTCCAAGCCCCTGTGTCCAACCTGGCCTTGAACACTGCCAGGGATGGGACAGCCACAGCTCTGGGCACTCCTTGCTGGGAAGAAGAGGGAGGGAGCCTTCCCTGTACCCTGCTCTTAGGTGGCTGATGGCATAATTGGGTCTTAACTGATCCCAACCCTTTCCTGTAAGTGTCTTGGGAATACGTTCCCAGGTCAATGGATGTCACCAGCAGTGGCTGGGAATCCTGCAGCCCTAAGCAGGGCTAGGAGGAGTGTCTCATGGAAGCTGCAACGCCTTCCACTCATCCCAGTTCATCGTGGTTTGAGCAAGGCTCCACTTTATTCTTGGGTGCTGGTGGGCATGGATCCCTGGTGTGAAGCACAGGCCTGTCCCAAATTAACTGGGGCAGGGAGTGGAGCTGAGGAAATATCCCTCCTGGAAAGCAACTGAATCCCACTGCATCGGCTGCCTTCAGAGCCTGCCCTGCTCAATGCAAAGCTGCTCCTTCCAGAGCTCAGACCCTCGGCTGGAGATTTATCGGCTCTTGGATGCGGCTCTCTCCTGTTATGTGCCTTCCAGGGGCTATTCTACAATGATTTCTTGCCTTCACCCTCTCACCAGCCCTGTGCATGGTGTTTACTAAGTGTATTTTAATGTATTCACCTTTCACCTCTTGACTAGACATGTATCGATCCGATATAGATCCCTGGGAAATGGGGATGGGGAGCTGCAGCCCACCCCGGGCTGGGGAAAGCGGATGGTGGCAGCTGGGGATGAGCCCAGATCATAGCTTAGCACAGAGAAGATGGGGTTCCTACACCCCAGCCATGCTAGGAAGTGGGTTCAGGAGCCTTAAATACAGATAATGGCCATGATGCTGTTGGGGGTGGCAGAAATCGGGGAGAGGAGCTGGGAGCTCAGCTCCCGCTGTGGCTCTGCAGCATCCGCAGGGCATGGCAGTGGCATTTACCCACAATCCGAATCCAGTCAGAGCCATTTCTGATCCTATGGGAGCCCCGAGCTGGTACCTGGCACAAGCAAGTCCTTTGGGATGCTGTGTTAGTCCAACTGCATCACCAGGACCCCTTTTCATTTCCCAGGCAGAAATGCTTTGGGGAAGCGCACCGGCTGGAGCTGGTTTATCCAGGGATTTTCCTGGGACAAGCATCAATGTGCGTCAGTGCCAAAGGAGCTCCTGGAGCAGTTTCCTTTCTTCCTGTCTCAGATCTTACAGGTGGTGTTGGGGCAGTGTCTGTGAATTGGTGCAGCAATGCCAATGCACGGTGCAGGCAGCACAACCAGGCCTTGGTGCCTGTGCTGCCGAGCCAGGAACGTGTGCAGCCGTAAAGCACAGCCTGGGGAAAGGAGCCAGGCCAATCTCAGACCCGCAATGGGGAGCAAAGGGAGGTAAGAGGGGAAGGCTGAGCTGTCCCGGCTGCTGCCTTGCTCCTGTCACAGGGAAAGGGGATCTCTGCAGGGCTGTGATTTGCTGGGTGGGCTCCTTGCTCTGCGGGCAGGTGGATGGGATGAGATGGGCTTTTCCCAGTGGATCTCTTGCCTCCAGGTCCCCTCCCTCCCGGTGTCCGCTGCGGCCCCCACGACCCTTCCCACAGCTCCTTGGGATGGGGGAAACCTCCTGGCTCCTTTCCTGAGCTGCCTCAGCCCTTCCAGGGGCTCCCACGGCCTCGTCACTGCAGGGAGCCGGCGGGGAGCAAGCAGCCTGCACAGCCCAAAGCTGCAGGGAGCACCCTCTGTAAATAAAGAGCATGCGGGAGCCCAGCAGTGCTGGGGAAGGGAAGTGATGCTCCAGCAGAGATGGGACCCGGAGCCACCCCATGGGTGTCTCTGGGGCCATTTCCCTGGGGAAACGGGAAGCGGATCACAACATCCCTGCAGTCCCCAGGGAGCAGAGGGATGGGGCTGGAGGGGGAAAAACGTCTCCCAGAGAGCATCCATGTAGGCGAGCATCCGAGCATGAAGCTCCCATGGGATTGCCTGCACCGAGCCCCACATGGGCAGCACCATTGTCCCTAGCTCAGCCTTGCTCCACATTTTCCCTCTCTCGAGGAGGGGAAGAGGAGGTGGAAAACTAAACCAGAGCAAAGGCAGGGTTGGAGGACGGACATTCCCGTCCCTGTGGTAAACAGGAAGCTGGGTCTCCATTTTCACCCCAAATCTTCCCAGAATGGGGCTGGGTTTGTAGCAGTTTCTGTTTATTTGTTCCTTCCTTTCGTTGGGAACGGGCAAGTTTGCAGCTGACAGAAAACAGGGGCAGAGTCAGCTGCTAAGAGCTGGAATTCTGACTTTCCCTGAAAGCCTAAAACCTCCTCCCGCGGGGGAGCGGGGCTGCGGAATGGGATAATGTTTCCTCTCATTCCCACTTGTACCAGTGCTGGGCTTTGTTTGAGAGGAGGTGATGATTTACCCGCAGCGATCCCCGGGCCGGGGGCCTGAGGCCTGATTTATGGAGCAGTAAAAGTACTCGGTCTTGTCTTCATCGCTGGGTGCGTTTTTTGCTCCTTCTTCCCCCAGGAAAGCTCAGAAACGTCCCGTTCCTTCCGGAAAAATTCCCAACCCGGCACAAACCCCTTCCCAGCCGTTCCAACCTGCAAAGCATCATCCTGAGCCCTGCTTCCCACGCTCCACACAGCCCCAGCCAGAGCTGCGCTGCCAAAGCCCGCTGCCCATCCCTGCGGATGGGATCCCAGCCTGGGGATGGGGATCTGGCACCTTCCTTGCAATACCCAGGTGATGGTTAATGATCCGCATCCGGACCCTGACCCCGCTCACCTGCATCCATCCCTGCATCCATCCATCCCGGGCTGCTGGGAGGGAAGCAGGTGTAGCCCGAGTTGAGTTGATTTGAGATCATGGTGGGAGGTGTGGGGGAGGCTGGAAGGTGAAGGGAATATTTCCTAGGGAAAACGACCTCTCTGGTTTCTTTGGGAAGCTCTGGCTGCATTCAGGTGGAGGGGAGGGAGGGGTCTGTGAGGTCACTTCAATTAGGGGTATAATAAAGCTGTTCTCCTTCCCCCTCCAGCCTAGGGAAGTGGGGCATTGACTGCAATGGGTTTCACCTGTTGAGCCTCCTCCCATCTCAAATATCCCATGGGAGCTTGTGGTGGCAGGAGCAGGGAGAGCAGGATGTGGGAAGCTCCTGGAGCTGTGGGGCAAAGCAAGGCATTGGTTCACGCTTTGGGGTGCTCTTGCTGGTGAAGAGGGGAGGAAACTCAAAAGAACCCAGTGCAAATCTTCCCCAAGCTCTGCAAGCACAGCAGCATCTTTGGCATGAGGGTACCCTGTGCCCTGGAGCATCCCCACTTCTGGGCTAAACCACTCCTGTCTGATTCCCCTCCCTTTGACCCCGCTGCCTGGCCACTCGAGCCATTGCTCAAGGAAGGAGCCGCTTCTCTTCCCAGAGGGCACAGGGAAAGCGGAGCAAAGCTCCAGCCCTGCCTTGGAAGGGCTTGCATCTGGCTGCAGGTTGTGCCGTGCGTGCTCAGTGCACATGCGGCCACCTCGCTCCTGCTTTCTGCTCCCTGTGGCTGGGATGAGTCAGAGGCAGAGATTCCTGCACCCAGATAAGGACTCTGAGGTCAGCTTTTCAACCCCCTCTTTGGGGGCTGTGGGAGAAACCCAACCCCATGTGAAAGTCGTTGCGGTTTCAGCACGGAACTCGGAGCAGATTCCTGCAAGGAGCCGTTGCTACAGAGCCGGGATCCGGCCCCTTTCCCCCTTTGCTGTTTGTTCCCTGCAAACTCTTTGAACGCCGTCTATTTCTGGTGCCTTTCCTCGAGCCAAAGAGCAAAGTGAGTCACCTGATGGCTGAAATAGTTCCCTGATAAACCACGTTCTTCCCTCCCGAGAGCAGGCAGCTGCTGCTCCTCACAGAAATCCTTGCTAGAGCCGAACGCTCCACAGCTGGTTCTCACTAGGGCATTCCTCAGAGGTGGATTGTTTGGCATTCCCCAGCCTCGGGATAATAATCCCTTAATGCGTTTTTGTCAGCCAATGAAGGAACAAAATGCTCCCATGTGTTTTGACAGCAACGGTGCTTTTCCGGGCATGCAGACGGGGTTTGGGCTCTCCTTGATGCCTGGTACGACCGAATACACTGAAGAACGCCCGCAGCACCGAGTGTTCAAGCCTTTCAATAGGACAGGATGGGTCAGAAGTGTATTAAAACCAGTGACTGCCAAGAGAGAGATGGAAAAGGGAAGGGAAAAGTGAACGTTTCCGACACACTGGTGGCTGTGGGGATCTCCTCTCTCCCCCCCTTCCCCAGCTCGTGCTTCCTGGGAATCTTGAGACAATATTTGTGTTGAGCTCTGCTCGGGATCAGAGGCAGCCCCTCAGATTGCGGTTCCCTCCGTGCACGCTCGGTGCTGCACAGCCGCTGGGCTGGGGGCAGATGTTCTCATCCAGATCCAGATGTGCGGCACAGAGCTCTTGCCTTCCCTCCCTGCAGCTCCAGGCCTTTGCTGGAGCATCTCTGGGGAACAAAGTCATCCTTGCAGTGGGTTTCTGAAGAGGAAGGACCGCTCTGTCGTGGTCCCTTCTCTTCCCCTGGGAGGAGTGGTCCAAACCTGGTGCCAGCTTCTGGAAGCAGAAATGGGGCTTTTTGCTCTTTTCTTCTTGTTTCTGCTGTTGCCAGTGCCCTGGAGCCAGGCAGGGGTTGAGGATGAGGGTTTGCCCCATGCCTTGGTGAAGGATGCACCTACAGCTGCCATCACCTCGTAGACTACAACAGCAGCATCCTATAGTTATAGCCTGGCCAAAAGCCTCCTTGGCAGCCCGGACGCAGCTCTGGAGCAGGACGAGCATCTCTGCAGCATCCCTGCCAGCAGCGGGGTCCCGCGGGGACACTGGGTCCTTGGCTGCATCATCCTTCACTTCAGAGCCAAAACTCAGGGCTTTGTGTGGTTCCCGGAATGGAGGAGCCAGCGGTCAGGAGCTGGAGCGGGATCTGGAAGCCCTACCTCGAGCTCTTGCTCTGTCAGAACATGTGGAAGCCAGTGCCACGCGTTGGGGTGGCACAGACACACGTGTTAAAGCTTCAGGGAAGGTCCAGGGGTCCAGTGGGGGCTGATGAAGCTGTCCCTGCAACACAAAGCTTCAAATGAGGGGTCACATCCATCAGAGCTGCTGGGAGCTGGAGGCAGCGCTTGAACTGCGCTGCAAGGAGAGGAAAAAGCTCTTTCTACTGTTCTTGCTTATCCAAACCCTCACAGCCTCAGCCGGGAACGCCGGAGGAATCGGCGCCTGGAGCAGGCTCAGGCTTGGATTTGTTTTTTATGGTTTCCTGTCCTCATGGGAAAGGAAAAGTTCTTTGGGAACGCCATGGATGAAACCCAAGGGGTGAGCGGAGCAGCAGCAGGGTGGGCAGGAGCGGTGGGGGCAGCCAGAGACAATGTTTCTCCTACCCGCAGGAGGGATGCTCCGGAGGCTGTTTGTCTTTGATTCCTTCTCCCCACTGCTTCCCAGAGCAGGAAAAGCAGTTCTCCTTTCCATAAACCCCCCTTATCTGAGGGGACTTCAGGAGCTTCAAAGAGGGGGCAGGTTTCTCTTGGGATAAAGTCATCCTTTCAGTGGGTTGTCAGGTCTCTGATGAACAGCATCATCGATGCTCACTGCTGGACCTCAGCTCCGTCCCCATAGCCCTGCCTTTGTTCAGAGGACATCCCTGGAGGAAGATGCTTTCTGTGCTCTGACCCCATCCCCAGGCAGGCCAAGACAAGGAGCACTGAAACCCGCTTGCACAGGGCGATGGAGATTCCTACAGCCCCATCTCCCAGTCCTCTGCTGGCAAAGGGGCCTCTGGGGAAAGCACAGAAACACCCAGCTTTGCAGCTCCCTCATCCCAGGCAAATACTGCTTCTCCTAAGGAAAAGGCAGCGTTCCTGCAGCTGAGTCTGGCCAAGGCTCGGGATATTGGGCTGGGATATGGGACTGAGCAGCGCTCGGTTGCATCCACACTGTTTTTTCCTGCCCAAGCTCTGTTCTGGGGCTCCAACTGTGCTAAGAAATAACCTTTCCCCGAAGCCAAGAAGCGCTGCTGTGGCCAGGGGATGCTTTTCCTCCTGCCCTGGCAGAGCACAGGCCCTGGGCTGCTTTTTGGGGCTTGTTTCATGCCATCAGGAGATGCTTCCCAGGCACTATGGGACTATGAGGGCAGCTGAGATTTGGGTTCGAGGGCAGCAGAGGCATTAACCTGTGTTAGATCACTGCAGCGAGCTCCCTGGGACGCAGCCTGCTTCCCCAGGGTGCTCCCATTGCCAGGATTGCCCAGGTTTTTGCTACTTGGCAAAGCCCCGAGCCCATTTCATTGGATGTAATGTGCCAAAGGAGTTCCCGTGTCATTCCCCATCTCCAAAGGGGCAGCAGGGCTTAGGGCAGAGCTGGACGAGCTGTTCAAGGCCCAAGCGAAGGGGAGCGGTTGTTGTTTCACCGGAGACCCCCGAGGCTGTGACAGGAGGGAGGAGGAGGAGCTGCAAAGAGGCAGAAGGCTCTGGAGGAGCCCTGGGTTTGGTGCTGCAGGGCCGGCTCCGATCTTATCTCTGCCGGCAGCCTGCTCGGGGCAGGGGTTATCTCCGCTCCCCCGGCCTGGGGAGGAGATGAAAGGACCACGGGCCAGGCTGCGTCCCCAGCTGGGGACCCCCAGCCCGCTGTCACCAGCACCTTTGTCCGAGGGGTAACCAAAGCCGGTGCCGGGGCAGGCAGGGCGGGAGGAAGCGGGAAGGGGAGGGGGAGATGGATGCAATTCTGTAACTCGACCTCCCCGCTCTTCACCCGGACAAAGGGGGTGATTACAGCTGCCAGGCTGGGATGGCAGCAGGGAGGTGTGGAAAGGCTGGGACCCCCCTCGCCTCCCCTTCCCCATGATGACACTGAAGGAAACTCGCGCTCCCCTGGTGCAGATGCTCTGCAGCTCTGATTCACTGGTCCCTCGAAGCCAAAACTCCCAACCTCTGCATTCAGGCACTGCTATTCCCCCACCTTCAGAGCTTGGTCTCTCTGATGTTCAGATCCAAATGCTTTATATATTCCTAACATCCGTTTATCTTCCACATCAGCATCTTCCCTCTCAACCCATCACTAGGGCTTTGCATTCGCTCTGCAGCGGAGGCTGAGCACAGCAGCCTGGGGGTGATGATCCCCACAGCATCTTCAGTGGGGAGAAGGGGGCTGTTGAGCAAAGCAACCCCTGCCTGGGGAGCCCACAGGCACCTGCCCAATCATCCTATGGTGATGGCCCTGCAGCAAACGCTTTCTCCCCGTGTGTCCCATCACCCAACTGGGATTCCCCCAGCTGGGATTTAACTTTTTGCTACTTGTTTTGGCCCAAAAGGCATGGGGGGGATGACCCTGCAGCAGGTTTCTGTACCACAGGGTGCCCTCCAGCTCCATATACCCATCTCTCCTGGCTTAAACAGCCCCGAGACCTCCTGTCCACGCTTCAAAGGGGGAAATTTCTGCCCCTTGGCTTTTCCATCCTGCCCATCTCCAGGGCAGGGAGGACCCCAGGACCCTCCTCAGGTTTTGCAGCAACCTGAGCTGTACCTGTCCCCCCTTGGCTGAGCAGCCGGGGAAGGGTCCTGTATCCACAGGGCTGGTGGGGAGCCCCTCGGGGCTGGCAATGGAGCCCAGCCTGGGCAGGAGGTCTGGGACAGGAAGGGAAAGGGGAGAGGGAGGAGGTGGCTGGGTCAGGGGCTGCTGCTGGAGGGGATTAAAGGCTCAATCTTGAGTCAAGAGGAGGAAATTAGAATCAAATCAGCTTCTAGCACCTGCTGGAAATGGGGCAGGATTTATGGCTGGGGGAGAGGTGGGGAGGGGCATCCACAGCTTCCCCTGAGGCTCCTCATGGGCAGTGGAAGGGCTTCTGATCCCTCATTGCTCCTCTCCCACTGCTGCAGAGAGTGCGGGGTTGAGAAAGGGCTTGTGCTGGAGGTGACCCCCAACACTATGGGGACCGAACAGGTTCCTGCAAGCTCTGGGCTTTGAAGAGCTCTTTGGCACCAAAATAACCTCAGCAACGTCTGCAGCTGGTGGCAGGGGCAGAAGGTGGTGAAGGAGGGAGAGAGGGAGGGATGGATGATTGATGGATGGATGATGGATGATGGATGGATGGACGGAGGGAGGGATGGATGGATGGATGGATGGATGGATGGATGGATGGATGATGGATGATGGATGGATGGACGGACTGATGGGTGGATAGATGGAGAAGGGCAGCAGCACTGGTCTGTGCTGGATGTGGCCATCCATATCCCCTCACATCCTATGAGAGCTGGGTACCACTGCTGGAGGGGAAACAGGGATGCCCTGAGGCAGCACCCGTGAGTGATGCAGCAGAGGCTGATAGGGGCTCAGAGCTGGATCCCGGGGGCTGACCATGGGTAAGAGCAAGGAGACACAGCACATCACCTTTGACATTCACACCTTCCCCTTACCAAGCAGGCAGCTGTGTTTGCAAGCCCAGCACCATGTTCCCCCACTCCTTCTCTCCCCAAATCCTGCATTTCCAAACCTTTCCTGACCGCGTTCATCACTTCTCCATCCTCTTCCTCCCCCCTCTCCCTTTTCCTTTAGTTTTGTCTGCCTTGAACCTCTCAGCTCAGCATCCCATGGCACATCCTCCCCATCACCGCACTGTACCAGCAGCCCAGGTGTCCTGCAGCTCTGTGCCCCCCCACCACGCTGCCCTCACCCCGCAGCAGGGTGGAAATGAGGAACCTGGCAGGAACTGCCTGGAAAATGAAGGAAGTTAATCCCAGAGCTAATTGAAACCAGGAGCTGGGGCTGGAGCGATGGGAGGGGGTGGGAAGCTGGGGCGGGGGGGCCAAGGGTCTTTGAGGTTTGTGCTTTTTAAACCAGGGGACAAATCCACATGGATGCACGTGGGCAATTCCCAGGAACTGCAGCCTGGGCTCCATCACAGACATTTCAATGCTGGGGTCCCATCACTGGCTCAGGTCACAGAATCCCAGCCTGGTTTGGGTTGAGGGGACCTTAAAGCTCCCCCAGCTCCAACCCCTCCACAGGCAGGGACCCCTTCCACTGGAGCAGCTTGCTCCAAGCCCCTGTGTCCAACCTGGCCTTGAACACTGCCAGGGATGGGGCAGCCACAGCTTCTCTGGGCACCCTGGGCCAGCGCCTCAGCACCCTCACAGGGAAGAGCTTCTGCCTAAGAGCTCATCTCAGTCTCCTCTCTGGCAGGTTAAAGCCATTCCCCTTGTCCTGTCCCTACAGGCCCTTGTCCCAAGCCCCTCTCCAGGTTTCCTGCAGCCCCTTCAGGCACAGCCCAAGTGTGCAGATACTTTAGGTTCCAGCAGGTTTTAACCCCCCAAAAAGCCATTTTGATGCCTGTAGCCTCAGGTCATTAGAATGACCAAGGGGCAGCGAGGATGCTGGTGCCCTGCGTGGTCCAGGCACGTGGATGCGGTGCTGTTTCCCTTGGGCTTTTATGGAAACCCCTGGTTTGGGCTTCTCCCGGCTGCTGGTGCTGGTTTATTCCCCCCAGCTCTGCAATCATTTTATGCCTCTGGATTTTTGACCCTGCTGCTGTGTGTGCGTCTCTTTGGGTATTTTCCAGGCTTGAGCTGAAGCGTCTCTCCAGAAAGCCCTGATGATTCCAGGCTGAGAAGCAGGTCTGCAGCAACTGGAGATGGAACAAACCCCGTCACAGAGGGAAAGGGGAGAATTTGTGTGGGATGGAGTTTGAGCTTCAAGCCAGGCTGGACCTGCAGCAAGAGAGACTTCCCCCCCTGCTCAGAGGCCTCACTGGCCTCACATCAGATTGATGGAATTGGGGTTTAGTCACGAGGTGACCCAAATGTGGCAGCAAAAGGGCACGAAGGGATGCAGAGGGCTGGTGATGACACCAAGATCTGCCTCGGGTTTGCTTCCAAAGACCAGCCCCTTCCCAGGAATCTGCCCACCAGAGAGGGGATCCGAGAGGTGCCCAGGGATGGGAAGGGAGCTCATCCATGAGGGTCAGTGCCGGTGCATTGGGGTTGGCCGCTGTTTGCTGCCTTCCCACGGCTCGCCTGGCGCCCAGCCCAGCCTCCCGAGCTGGAAAACCAGAGATCTGTGGTTCCAAGCACTTCATCCGGCAAGGCAGAGCCTGGCCTCTGCTCCTGCCTGATGCTGCTCACAGCCGGGGGTGCAGAGCCCCAGCGCCCATCAGCCAGGAGCGGAGGTTGCGCTCCCTGTGCTTGGCTCATTCCCATTGTGAGCCCCATGAAAACCCTGCCCTGGTTTCCTGCTTTGGTTTGTGCCTGGACCAAAAAGATTGAAAAAGGAATAAAATATTGGAAAAAGGATAAAATATTGGGTTTAAACCGAGTGATTGAACCAGCCTGGGGCGTTCAGGTGGGGAAACTGAGTCACAACTGATGGCCAAGGGGAGCTGATGACCTGGAATGCATTGCTTGGGGTTTTCACCTTTCAATGCAATTAAAACCTCTCCAGCATCCTCCCAGTCGAGGTCTCAGCCTGGGTTTGGACCCAAGTGATGCAGTTTTCCCAGGCAGTGCTTGAAGAGGAGCAGGGGACCCTGGAAGCCCCCTGCGAAGCCGCAATGTCCTGGCTGAAGCTCATCTTCAGTGTGCTTGGGAATTACAATCTCCTTCATCTGCTCCATCCTGCCTTGGAAACGGGAGAAAGTCAATTCCTCCAGAGCCCTGGAAGGCTTTTCCTGCTCTTGGTGATTTTGTCTTCAGCTGCTTTTGGAAGGAAACCAACCCGACCACTCTGAGTCCCTGTAATCCATCCCCCCCCTTCCCCTTTCATTCTCCAATAAAGGAAATCATTAAAGGACCAGGAAAATGAGCTTTTGGCAGGGTTCCTACAAGGCTGCTCAGCTCGAGGGTGCTGCAATGGGCTTGAAGCCTTCCACAGGAGCAGGGGAGAGACCCAGGGGCTGCTGCAGCACCTCTGCCAGGGATTTGGCTGCTCCTGTGGCTCTGCTCCCTTCCCACTGCTCTCAGAGGGAATTTGCACAGCTCAGTCCCTGCATGGCTTCGGATGAAGCCAGCCTTTGCCAGGAGCCCTGCGTGGCAGCGGTTACCAGCCTGCAGCAATTCCCACCTCAGAGCGATGCTCTCAAACCAGACTGCTTCCTCCCATGCATCCCGCATTTATCCATGCATTCCACATTTATCCATGCATCCCGCAGCTCGCCTGCCTGGGGGCTACTGTGGGGCTCCCTGGGCAGTTCCCCTGTGCCCTCACTCTTGTGTTGCTGGGCTGGAGAAGGTTTTCCCAGCATGTTTTGGGCAGCATCTTCTACTCCCTATGCCCCTGTGCTTATGCCCTGTGCACTGAGATCATTCAACAGGACCTGCATGTGCTTGGGGGGATTCATTGTCTTGCCCTGGCCACTCAAGCCCCTCTGATGTTGTCTCCCTTCCGGACTTCTCCCAGACACATTCATGTGGGGCTATTTAACCTCTCCCTGCTCCCTCCAGGAAGGCCACATCCATTAAAGTAAGCCCTATCAGCACCTCTCCTGGTTTGCACCCAGCTGCAGCAGAGCAGAATCATAGGGGGAGAATTTGGGGCAGAAGAAGAAGGGAAAGGGCAAGGCTTTGCCTTCCTTTTGCTGCCTGTTCCTGCTGGTGGTGGCAGTGCTGTCCCCCTTTCCCAGGTAAGATGTAAGAGCTCTTTGATGCATTGAATGGGGCAGGGGGGACAGCCGGAGATGCAGGGACCTTCCCACCTCCATCCTGCCTTGCCAGGCATGCTCCTTTTCCCACCCACTGGCTTGTCCCCTTCCCTTTTGGGCCAGGTTTATCCCATCCCAGGCATAGCCTCAGCTTCTGCTGGAGCTTCTGGATGCTGTAACAGCATCCCCGTTTACTTGTGTTTGGACCACACGTGTTTCCCTGAGCCTGAGGTCAGCAGGGATGTGGTGATGGGTTGAACCAGCTCGTTGGGATGCTGTTTCCATCTCCTCTGGTCTGTGCTTTGGGGCTGGAAAAGCTTCAGGTGCAGATCTAGGAGGAGGTTAAGAGAGGAAGGATCACCTTGATCCCAGCAGCCCCTGCACTCCCATGGCACAAGGCTGTGCCCAGCACTGGCACACAGCCATCGCCACGGCATTCCCGGCTTTCCTGCCGACCTGCTTCCCATTATCTGGGAATGTGGCTCTCGCCAGCATATGGGAGGCAGATTTTTGCCTGCGGGTGCAAAGCGAGGAGCTGGAGCCGCTGATGCTGACCCGTGCGCCCTGCTCCGCGCAGGTACCGCGGGGCTGCGCGGGTCGGGGTTGTTCCTGGGGCAGGGATTGAAGCATCCCCGAATGCTCTGAGGCTGGCTGCAGCCCCGGATCCGTGCTGAACTGCTGGGGGGGCTTGCTGGGCTTGCTGCTGGAGGCAGGCAGATGGAGGGGGAAGAAATATAGGTGAGATTAGGGCCTGTCAGCTGCAGCTGGGCGCCGGGAGCGCGGCTGGAGCTCAGCTTTCGGTTCCCATCTTTGTCCCTCTGTAAAGGGAAGGTCCCGGTTTCCCGCAGGAGCTGAACCCAAAGCCTCTTGGTGGGATTTTACTGTGAGGGTTTCTTCCCTCTGGTGAGGTTCTGTGGGACCGGGGGATGCTGAGCGCAGGGCAGGGCAGGGCTCTCTGCTGCGGGTGCTCAGAACTGGCGTGGGCACAGCACGGGTCCATCCGGTGCTGCTCCTGCACCTCCCATCCTCCCCAAGCCAGCCCCAGCCTGGGGGAGCCCCCCCAGAGCTCTTTACAACAGATGCGGGATTAAGTAGGGGGCCGGGGTCCCCCTCCCCAGGCACTTATAAAGAAGGGGAAGGAAGTTGTCCAGGGCCTTTTCCCCAGCCAGGGCAAACAGCAAGCTCCTTTCTAGGTCTTAGTGCCCTTTCCTTCCCTTTCTTTCCTTCCCTTTCCTTCCTTCCCTTCCCTTTCTTTCTTTCCTTCCTTCCCTTTCTTTCCTTCCTTCCCTTTCTTTCCTTCCTTCCCTTTCTTTCCTTCCTTCCCTTCCCTTTCTTTCTTTCCTTCCCTTCCCATTCTTTCCTTCCCTCCTTTTCTTTCTTTCCTTCCTTCCTTCCTTTTCTTTCTTTCCTTCCTTCCCTTCCCTTTCTTTCTTTCCTTCCGTTCCCTTTCTTTCCTTTCCTTCCCTTTCTTTCTTTCTTTCCTTTACTTCCCTTCCCGTTCTTTCTTTCCTTTCCTTCCCTTCCCTTCCCTTCCCTTTCTTTCCTTTCCTTCCTTTTCTTTCTTTCCTTCCCTCCCTTTCTTTCCTTCCTTCCTTCCCTTCCCTTTCTTTCCTTCCTTCCCTTCCCTTTCTTTCCTTCCTTCCCTTCCCTTCCCTTCCCTTTCTTTCCTTCCTTCCCTTCCCTTCCCTTTCTTTCTTTCCTTCCTTCCCTTTCTTTTCTTCCTTCCTTCCCTTTCTTTCCACCCTCCTCCTGTCTCCTGCACTAACCGTAGTCAGGTTCCTGTCCCCAGGGACCATCTGATGCAGCCGGCCCCACACATGAAAGCCACCTCAAAAAACTCCTTCCCTCCCTCTCCCCCCAGCACAGCTTCAGCCAGGGCTGCAGAGAGGGCAATGCAGGGAGAGGATGCTCATTGCTCCGCCAGGTCCTGCCTGCTCCAGGCTCCCTTCCCAGGCCTTGCAGGCAGGAATCCTTCAGCTCACTCTCACTGCCGGGCTCTGCTCCTCTTCTCTATTCCAGCCTCTTTCCCAGGGGAGGCTGGGGATTAAGAGGAAACAGATTAAACCTAATGGATTGATTGCAATTATTTTCCCTTGTTTATCTGCAGCACCATGGGGGAGCCTGGAAAAGAAGGAAAGGGAATGCTCTTAATGTGTGTGCACTCCTGGTCCTCATTATGTTTCCTGCTAGAGAGCGACTGGGGCCAGCCAAAAATAAACCCCGCCACAACCGAGCATCCTATTTCAAGCTCTTAGAAACTGTGATGTGTAAATACCTCTGTGTGCAAACCCACACACAACCCTGGGCAAAGCAGCTCCAGTACCAGCCCTGCGAGGTTCCAGCTGCTCTTGCCCATGTGTCCCGTGTTCCTTGGAGACATGCACCCTCTTAGGGGCTGTTGGAAGCTCCTTGGAGCAAGAGCCAGCCACTTGTTTGGGGGCATCCCAGCCTGGTTTGGGTTGGAAGGGACCTTAAAGCTCCTCCAGCTCCAACCCCTGCCACGGGCAGGGACATCTTCCACTGGAGCAGCTTGCTCCAAGCCCCTGTGTCCAACCTGGCCTTGAACACCCTCACCTCAGTGAACTCCCCTGGGTCTGGAGGGCAGGAGGCTGATCCTACCCTTTGTGGTGCCAAGGCTGTCACTGAGAACAGCATCAGGAGCAGAAATAGGTGCCTTGTGCTCAAAGCAGCAATCAAAGTAAGTGGACTTGAGCCTTTTAATTCCCTTCTATGGAGTAACTCAGAGGAGGAGGAAGGTTCCCTCTTTTCCTGGGGTTTCCCCCAATATCCAAGGTCTCTCTCGGATTGGAAGCAGGGCAGGAGCACAGCAGTGAGCTGCTCTACAAAGCTGGATGAGTCGCTCCCAATGTTCCTGGCTGAGGTCCGAGTCTCCTCTCTGTGCTCCCAAGAAATCCTCCTCCACCAGATAAGATCCAACTTTACATTCCTGCTGTTTATAAGATTAGAATGGGAGAATGGGGAAGAAAGAAGTAAAAAATCCCACCACCCTTGAAGGCTTTGGGGCCATTTTAGTGGATTCCCGGACCATGGATTCTCCGTCTATCAATTCCCAAACCTCAGGTCTTGGGGGAACCAGGAGGTGGAAAAACCAAGCAGGACACCAACGTAGTGATGCTCTTTATTGGCATCCGACGGATACACAAGGACAGCTACCCCCCGTGCATCACCCCCGTGCATCACCCCCCCCATCTCATGCTGCTCACACCCCCCCAACAAACCCCCCGAAACCCTTCTACAACGGCTATTTCTTCACCATAAAACTTCCTACTAAATCCAACTGGAATTACAGAGGGGTGAGTGGAGAAACACACGTTCTTTGTACAACGGAAGCGTTAGAAAAGGACACACAACGAACCGACGAGCACGAACTTTGGCTTGGGTTTTCCCTCCTTGCTTTTCCTTAATACACTGATTTCCTGCAACCAGGGACTCGAGGCAGCCCCCGGCTTCTCTTTGGCTGCTGAGTCTGTCTCTGTTTCCTCAGCCCTGAGGAATTCCCTTATGGCAATTGAGACCTGAGACCGTGGCAAGATTGTCCTGAAGGAAAGCAAATTCCAGCTGGCAAAGGTAGGGCCAGGTTTGGCTTCTGAGGCTGAAGCGGGCCCTTGGCTTTGCTTTTGATCTGGGCTCTTTTATTCCAGTCACCCTTAGTCTGTGTTTGAGTCACTTCCCCAAAACAAGGGACCGATGGAAACAACCTGATGATAACCAGTTCATCCCGAAAGCATCCCTGCGGATGGCTTGGTCCAGCAGGAGCCGGTGCCCCAGGCGCAGGTTTGAAAGCTGGAGGCACCCACTGCAAGAGGGGGGGGCAAATTCGGGTTTCCTTGGATTTCAGTGATGGGAGAGGTTCAGGATTTGTACCAGGGACTCGCAGCCCTGCTGGGATCCAAGTGTTTCTAACCAAGGGGTTTGACACGGGCAGCCAGCAGCCAAAGTGTCACAGGGGCTTATCCAAAGGGATCTTTGCTGTTCATCCAAAGGGATCTTTGCTCTTCATCCAAAGGGATCTTTGCTGTTCATCCAAAGGGATCTTTGCTCTTCATCCAAAGGGATCTTTGCTGTTCATCCGAAGGGATCTTTGCTGTTCATCCAATGGGATCTTTGCTCTTTTGCTGCACGAGAGCAGGAGGTGTCAAATACTTCATCCCAGAGACCCAGATTCAGCCTGTGCTGCTTTAGCATCCAAAGCACAGGGGGCAGAATTCCCAAAAGCTCTGGAAGGATCTGGGCACTCAAATCCTATTGACGCAGGCTCCGATCCCTCTGGAAGCACTGAGCTCTCCCTCCTGACACCCGGCAGCTCCGCCGGGAACAGCCAAATCCTTCCACGTTCCCAAGTTCCTCCTGGACCTGCTGCCGTGGGTTTGGGATATGCAGGTGTTTTCCTGCCTCCCCATTGAGTCTTTAAGGCCAAGAAATAAGGTGGGACCGAAGGCTTGGGCTGTAAAGCGAGAGCTTTGCAGGCTGCGAGGAAGAGGAGGGGCTGGGGCAGGGCCATCACCCCACGTCACACACACAAACATCGAGCACATAGTAAAAGGACATGATATTATTTACACATCTTGCTTATCTCCCTAGGGAAGGGGAGGAAAGGCACCTCCTGCCTTCAGGAAAGAGCTTCTGCTGAACCCGGAGGCGAAAGGGGAGTCCATGGGTGCAGATGGACTCAGCACCGGCTCATCCTTCCTCTGCAAAAGGCTTGTGATGCTCCAGGCAAGGGAGAAGCTGGGGTCGGGACATCCCCCAGGACCACAGTGGCAGCACCCATGGGTGCCATGGGGAGGCAGAGGGTGCACAGAGGATGGGCAGCACCCGGGTAGAGGCCAAGGGCACCCAGGGGAGCAGGCAGGGGTGCTTCTGAGCCACCCTTCACAGTGCTGGAGGAGAAGGAGCCCTTTGAAGCTGGGTCTGTGGGCGAGAAGGGGCAGTGCAATGGCAGCAGGGGTGGCTTTGCTCCTGGCTTGGTGCAGCGCGGGGCGAGGATGAGCAGAGCCCTTTGTCACGTCCCCGCTGTGGGCAGGCACTTTTTCAGCCCTTCAATGTCCTCCCCATGGAGCTCCAGCTCTGAGGAGGTGGTGCTGGCACCTCAGTGTTCAGATGCTCCCGGCTGCTCCTCAAATGGAGTGAGTGGAGCTCAATGGCAGCCTCATGGAGCGTGAGTGGGGGCCGTGTCCCCCCCATTTCACAGTGTAGGCTGGGCTGCTGCAAGCCAAGTCCTTTCCCCCAGCCCCCCCCCCTCGTGGTGCCAGAGGGCCAGACCCCTTCCCAAATCCTGGTTACAGCAGCTCCAGTTCTCTCTGTGCTCATCCCAGCCCTGTGGTTTGGGAAAGCAGCTGGATTTCAGGGTGCTGGAGAGGAGCAGGGGGTAGCAGTGAGGTGGGACAAGGAGGAAAGGCTGGAGGAAGAGAAGAACTGGAGCCTCAGGGAGGAAGGAGAAGGATCTGAAGGGGGGAGAGGAGAGGTTCCTGTGCCTGTGCAGCCTCGCCGGGCCGCAGAGGATGCTCTGAGGACAGACGCGCTGTGGGTGCTGAGCGGGACTGAGCCCCGCACCCAACCGCTTACGGGCTGCCGGGGGCAGACGGCGTCGGGAGGGGGCGGTACCGAAACCAGGAGCTCAGTGCATAGAGGGCTGTGAGCTGGGGGGGCCCGGGGAGCCCCCGCCTCCTTCCCACCCTCCCCTCCGGGGCTCCGGGTGCCGGGGAGGGGAGAGGCGAGGGAGGGAACGGGGAAGGGGACCCCGCGGGGCCGCCCCGGGCCGCCCTTCAGACGGGAGAGGTGGCGGTGGAGTCGCTGTAGAGGCTCTCGGCGATGTCCCCGCGCTGGATCTTGCGCAGGGCCGCGAGCAGCGCGTCCAGCGTGGCCGTGTCCTTGGAGGCCCAGTGAGCCAGGAGGGCCCGGGCCGGGCACTCCTCCCGCGTGAAGGAGTCTATGAGGTCCTCTTTGTAGCCCAGCTCCCCGGCCAGCTGCCGCCACGTCTCCTCCGCCGAGCTGCCCAGCAGCTTCTCCACCTCCTCCTGCTTGCCCGGGGGGAGGCTGGCGTAGAGGCTCCCATCGCCCTTGGGTGCTGGGGAGGGCGAGGCACAGCGGGATGGGATGGTTTGGGTTGGAAGATCCCATCTCAGTCTCCCCTCCGGCAGGTTAAAGCCATTCCCCTTGGCCTGTCCCTCCATCCCTTGTCCAAAGCCCCTCTCCAGGTTTCCTGGATCCCTTTAGGTGCTGGAGCTGCTCTAAGGTCTCCCCAGAGCACAGCAGAGGAGGAGAATCTCCTCCCTTTAACTGCTGCTCACGCTCTGGGGGTGGTTGAGTTTCTCATCAACCAACACCCCAAACCCCTCATCCAGTCAATGCAGCAGCATTCAGCCCATCCCAGGGGTCCCTCGCCCACCCTGCGGCACCCAGTTCACCCTACCTGGCCCCTGGGTGCTCTGGCTGGGCGGCTGCTGGTCGTGCAGGCTCTGGCTGTCCACCGAGATGCCGCTGTCGCTGTGCAGCTTCTCCCCTTCGGGCGAGGGCGTCTGGTTCACGGGGCGGTTGTTGGCCCCTTGCTTGTTCTGTTTGCAGTTGTTCCACCTGCAGGAGGGCAGCGGGAGGTGACAAGGGGCAGGGTCCCCCGGGCTGGGAGCACCTTTGCTGGCTCTCAGCCCTGGCACCGCTCGTCCCAGGGGGAAGCGCTCCTCCCGCAGCTCAGGGATGCTCGGATCAGTTCAAATCAGTGTCTGAGGGCGCTGAGCTTTGCAGGGGACCAGGGCAGGGCTCCTTCTGCACGGATCTGCTGCAAGAATGCAGCTGCGCTGCCAGGGCGTGGGGCTGCCTGTGGGACCTTTGGGGTGTCTCCAGCCCCCGGGGAGCCGCTGGACCAGCCCTGGCTTGCCCAGGGATGCGCTGCTGATGCTGATGGGCCATGACGGCCGCTGCAGTGTGCAGGGGCCTGACAGGGGCAGGATGCAATGAGGGCTCCCCTCCCTGCACCCACACCCTGCCGCCATCTCCCTCTTTCACCCCTCAACTGCCTCATTGGAAGCCCACCTCCTACCCCCCAGGCTGGCCACCTCCCTCTGCTTTGGCCACATATCTCTGGCTGCAGGACCTCTGGGGGGGCACAGCCTGTTCCCCACTATCCAACTCCTCTGCCACGGCCCCACGGTGCTGCCTTGCTCCTCTACCTTTTGAAAGCGATGTAAGCCACCAGCCCCACCACCACGGCTGCCAGGATGGAGCAGTAGACAGGGATGAGGTTGTCGGCGGTGCCGCGGCTCAGGACAGGCTGTGAGCTGCCCATGATGGTGGTGACGGTGTCTGCCAGGGTGCTGGGCACCACCTCGGTGTTGAAGGGGTCCCTGGTGATGGGCTCGGGGCTGTCGGAGCCCGCCAGGGATGGGGTGTGCGTTGTCCAGCGCGGGTGCAGGTCTGCAGGGAGGGAGGGAGGGAGGGAAGGGAAGGGAAGGGAAGGGAAGGGAAGGGAAGAGAAGAGAAGAGAAGAGAAGAGAAGAGAAGAGAAGAGAAGAGAAGAGAAGAGAGAAGAGAAGAGAGAAGAGAAGAATCAGCCGTGCAGCCATGGACCTTCTCCCAAAGGCCATGGGGCTTGCGGAGGTGCCAGCTCTGCCCATCCCCTTGTCCCCAGACATTGTCCCCAGGACAAGTGGGAGCTGTCCCCTGCCCTGAATGGTGCTGCCTGGTCATGGCCATGGCTTTGTGAGCTCTGCTTCTTCAGCACTGGGTTTGCTCAAGTCCTTTTCCCACCCCGTGCAGCCTGCACGTTGAGCCCTGGACTCCTATTGCTGGTACCAAAGCCCCAAGCATCAGCCCCAGCTGCCTCCCCCCCCACCTCCCATCTGCACCAGGACCTGTGCAAGGAAACCCAGCAGCTCCAAAGCCAGGATTTGCCCCTTTCCCAGCCCCAGCCTGCAGCCACAAACCCCCCCATCCCGGCCCTGCTTGGGAGTGACCCATTCCCACCGCACCCAGGCGTATCCCAGGGAGCCAGTGGACACGTCTCACCTTGCCCTAGGGAAACCCCTCCCTGGGCGCTGGCTCCTTCCCAAACCCCTCTCCCAGGGCTTGCCCTGCCCGGGATGCAGCGGGTGCCATGGTGGCATCCTGCCCTCCCGGCCCTTCCCGCCGTGGCCCGCAGCCAGACCCCGCTGCCCTTTGGGAACGCCGCTGCGGTGGCCGGCACGGCCGCTGCCGCAGGGCCCCGCTGCCAGCTCACAAAGCTGGCCCTGTGCTCCTTGACTTCTGGCTCCATTTACTCGACCCTTCCGAGGGAGCTGCTCCGGCTGCCCCCGCGCTGGGCATCAGCGGCGCCCGGGACAAAGCGCTTTTCAGTCCGGCTGGGAACGGCGCTGCTGCTGCTGCTGCCAAGGAGCAGCCTGGGGTGCTCGGAGGGGGATGCTCTGCCCCTTCCCCTGGACACCAAACCCCTCCCGGGCTCTTCGAGATTTCCCCAGCTCTTCAGGGCAGTTCATTCCCATTGGAAACCCAAGTTCCCTCCTGTGAAGGCTCAAGGAGCGCTGAGCACAGCCTCTGGGATTGGTGAACTTCTCAGCTCCATTCACTGCTGCCGGCCACCGAAAGCCACCCGGCAGAGCGCCTGCACCTGCAGCAGCAGCAGCAGCATCCTGCCGGGAGCTCAGCCAAGGAATTCCCTGGAAAGGGCTGGGCAGACCCTGGGGTTGGGCATTTGCAAGGGAAACGATGGCTCTGGTAAGGGCTGCCTTGGTAGGAAGCTCCGTGTTGCAATGCCAGAGGGCTGGGATCTCCGCGAGACACTGGGGTCCTCCCTTCAAACCCTGTCTCCCCAAGGCTGTGGTGCAAAGGGAAACTGAGGCAGAAGCCCTGGTGAACCCTGCTTTGCCCTCTGCCATGGGAAAGGCGGCGTTACCTCTGCATTCAGCATCCGAGACGGCCGTGCACTCCTTCACCATCACCTCATTCTCCTCGCAGGTCGTGCAGGGCAGGCAGGGGTCCACGAAGTTGGCTTCACTGGAGAAGGTGCCCTCGGGACACTCCTCGCACACCGTGTCCTGCGAGTCCTTGCAGGGGAACATGAGGCCGAAGCCCACCTCGCACACGCGGCATTCCCGGCAGCTCCCGCTCGCCTCGTCCTGGAAGTAGCCATAGGCGCAGCGGCACACGGCATCATCCGACTCCACGCAGGGCGCAGACATGCTCTGCAGCCCCACACACTGCGTGCAGGGCTTGCAGGGCTCCGTGGCGCTCACCGTGTCCGAGTAGGTGACGCCTGGCAGGGAGCAGAGCGGGAGGTGAGCGCGGTCCCAGCACCGCATCCCCATCCCTGTGGCCACTTTGATCCTGGCAGTGGCTTCGTCCCATCCCCAAGTGGTGCCAGGCCATGGAGATGGGTTTGTGCGTTTCCCTTTTCCCCCAGGCCAGAGGAGAAGAAGGCTCCTGAAGGGGAGACCTCAGAGCAGCTCCAGTGCCTAAAGGCGCTACAGGAAACCTGGAGAGGGGCTTTGGACAAGGGCCTGTAGGGACAGGCCAAGGGAAATGGCTTGAACCTGCCAGAGGGGAGACTGAGATGAGCTCTTAGGCAGAAGCTCTTCCCTGTGAGGGTGCTGAGGCGCTGGCCCAGGGTGCCCAGAGAAGCTGTGGCTGCCCCATCCCTGGCAGTGTTCAAGGCCAGGTTGGACACAGGGGCTTGGAGCAAGCTGCTCCAGTGGAAGGGGTCCCTGCCTTGGGATGCTCCACCAGCCCCTGCCTCACTGCCTGCCCCACGGCCCAGCAGAGCCAAAGCAGCACCGGGGCACGCTCTGCTCCCATTAACCTGAGCTCATCCTTCGCATTACTGTGAATTATTGATAGGCACCATTAGAGCAGGGAAGTGGCCAGGAAAAGCCCGGAGCTGAGTGGGCACATTTTCCGTGGCAGCGAGGTATCTGAGCCGAGCAATTACAGCCGAGATTCCTGCAGGGCCCCCTCGCTCCCTCCCTTCCACCCGCAGCGATGGAGGCTGGCGAGGGCATCAATAAATCATGAGCAGCCATCAGGGCTGGCTGGCAAGGGGAAGGGAGAAGGGGAGAGATCATCAACTGAAGCAAGTGGCCAGCGGGCTCCTGCCGGGGCCGTCCCCTCCGGCCACCGGAGCCTTTGGCTCTGGCAGTGCTTCGGGGATTGCAGGTCTTTGCTCCACCTTTTGGCTGCTGAATTGGGAAGGGATCCAGCGGGAGAGCTCAGAGGCAGCCCGAGGGGCAGGCGGGGATGCCCACATTCCTCCCTGGCTCACGCCTGGCAGGCAGGAGGCTTTGCCAAGGCAAGGACTGTCTGTGCCTGCCCAGCGCCCGCAGCATCCAGCACAGCCCCAGGGCCAGGAGACCCCGTCCCCATCCCCGCAGGGACCAATGATGGGGTCTGAAGGTTTCCACCTCTTCCCACCCCAAAATCCCACTCTCGGCCCAGAGAGGAGCTCGGGGAACGTTCTCCTCCCTGCAGCACACGCACCCGTGAGTCACCCCATGGGCACCCCCACCCAGCAGCTCCCAGCTCTGGGGATTAATCCACGCTGCATTAATAACTGAGGGAGACTGCAGCTGGGGCAGGGCTGGGGGATGAAGCAGGAGGGTTTGCTGGGGGGGGGGTAACTCTGCCTGGGGCTTCCCAGCCTCTCTGCTGCTCCCTTTCTTTAAGGCACTGAGTGGGTTTGGTTCCTTAACTGGGTGCTGCTTCTTTCTAGGGTGATGGAGGCCTGATGCTGCCCCGGGGTGAGCCCCACTGCTGTGCAGGTAAGTGAGGGGGATCCCACAGAATAGATGCTCCTATGGTGGCAGCGTTGTGGGATGCGGGTGAAGGGGTGTGGGGAAACCGAGGCATGGAGAGAGGGACTGGCAGCTTCCCGGAGCACTCGGCCTTGCTGGTCCGGCAGCAGCAGAGCTAAGCAGGATAATGAAGCCCTGGGGCTCTGCTCTCTCTCTGTGATGCTGGGAGGCCTCACGGCTGCAGTTTGCTCCCGTCTGCCCTTCTTCCTGCAGGGATGGAGGAAGGGACCAGAGCCTTTTGTCCTGGTACTTTCCAGCTCAGCCCTGACCCAACAGAGCTGATGTTAACCCCCTGCAAAAGTGCAAGTGCCTGGCATGGGGCAACATGGAGCTGGGATGCAAACTGGAGCAGTGGCATTTGGTATATGCATCCATGGGCTTCCAGATGGCACCCAGGTCATGGTCGTGGTTCATCCATGTCCTCATGGAGGGTTGACATTCCCTTTATCCCCTCAGTTCCCAGAAAAAAAATGGGGAGACAAGCCATGTGCCAGCCTGGAAGAGCCGCTGATGGGAAGTGGGCTCGTTTGAGCATCCCTAGGGATGCAAAGTGACTCCCTGGTTTTCCAGCCCTGAAAGCTGGAGCCTGACACCCCTCCTGGCTTCCTATAGGAAGAGCCCATGGGGATGGACAGCACAGTGGATGGATGGAGGGGTTGGAGCCTGCAGCCCTGGAGGGATCCTACCATGTACCACAGCGTTATCCTTGGAGCATCCCCGGAGCCTGTGGCCAGTGGGATTCATCCTGCAGCCAGGCACAGGGATGTGAGCTCTGCTCATCGATTGTGCAGGAAAGCAGAGGTATTTTTAGCACTGCCCTGACACTGCTCTGCTTATTCTGCTCCTCCCTGCACTTTGCCTCCTCTTTGCTCTGCCCAAGCCACGCTCTGTCCATTCCCCCTCTCAAATCACATCCCCAGCGCAATCTGGGCTTGGCTTTTCCTCCAAATACTTGTCCTTAGGCCTTCAAAGGCTTTGCAGCAGTAAATGTGAAGGGCAGATTGCTTATACCTATCATGGCATTGTTTAAACAGTAATAGTTGGACCACTTCATCTGTAAGCATTTAAGCAGGTCTCCAGCACACATCTCCAACTGACATTTATGAAGCATTTGATACAGGCAATGTGCCTGGAGCTGGCCAGGAGAAAACTGTTCCCTTCTCTCTGGGGGATCTTTGTGATTTGCTGTTCCTCTCTCAAACTTGCTTTTAGTTTGCAGCCTTTCAAGGCTTTAAAAGGGGAAATAATACAGGTGGCTCAGTGGGAGGCATCCCATGGATGCATGTGGGACCAGCGCAGTGTGGGGAAGGCACCGCAACTTGGGCTGTGAGCCCTCAGGAGGAGAGCGGAGCTGGAAGGGGGATTTGGGAAGGTGCCTGGGACCAATGGGTCCCAAAACAAGGAAAGCTGGGATGAGCAGGGCAGATGCTTTGGCGAAATGCTAGGGGTAACTCTGGTGTCCGCGCGGAGATGGCAGGTGCAGGGTAGAGCCGAGCCGTGTATGGGCTGTGCAAACAGCACAGGCCGTGCCCAGGCAATGATTCCAGGAGGGAAGAAGGATGCGCTTGGGGAGACTCGAGTACCCCTGGAGCCGGTGCCAGCCCCCCTGCAGCGCCATGCGGAGCGGAGCGGGTACTCACTGTCGAGGCAGGGCTCGCAGACGGTCTGGTTGACCCCGCAGGGCTGCACCACCCCTTCTCCCAGGTTGCAGGCTCTGCAGCACTCCCCGCTCGTGGTGTACATCTTGGTGAAGCAGTTCTCCTTGGAGCCCCAGGTGGGTCCCTGCCGGAGCAAACAGAGCCAGGAGGTGACCCCTGTGATGGGACCTTCCCTGCAGGGGCAGGCGGAGAAGGAGCCCTCATCCAGGCTTTGGGGGGATATCCCAAGTGAGGGGCAAAGGGAGCTCACGTTAAACAAAGAAATGACTTCCCTATGTGGAACCTGCTCATCTCTGCTCAGCTGTAGAGCCAGAGGGAGCTCAGGAAAGCCCATGCCACTGTAGGTAGGTATTTTGGGGGGTATAAGGGCTTTTCTGCATGGTTACAGCATTGTTTGTTCCTCTTTTTAAGGCTGCTTTGCCATCCTGCAGGGCTCAGCCCCTGCCAACCTGGGGGAAGGCAGAGCACTGCCTACAGCCCCTGCAGCAGTGAAGGGTTTGGAGAGCTTGGGTGGCTCTCGCTGCACACAGGGACCCAAACTCAGACCCCACGATGGGAATGAAGACTTCAAAGGGAGCACCGAGAGCTTCAGCAATGTTACTGTCTAATGGAAGTAAGTGTATCTGCTTCCCAAACCTGCTGTAACATATGGAAGCAATAAATGTGCCACGAGCCATGGGGTCAGAGCCACCCCGCAGATGCCCATTGCAGCCTGGGGAGTGGGGTGCATTTACAGGATGCTTGCTCCCCAAAAGCCCCTCTTGGCCACGGCTGTGTGGTGCACGAAGCATCTCTGCCCGGGTGCAGGGCTGCCGAGATGCTCGTGGGTGACCCAGCCTCTGCCAGGGCTCCTTTTGCACCCTCTACTCGCACTGAGGTTGGTCCAGGCTTGGACCATGCCTTTGGCATCCAACTGAGCCTGAATTGGGGCGGGGGGGAAGAACGCAGCGGGCGCTCGGGGGAGCTCCCCCTCCCCGTGCATCTGGATGCCTCGTCAGCCCTGCACAATGCGGCGTTATGAACTCGCTGCGCATCATCCGGCAGCATCCGGCCCGGCGGAGACAATGGAGCGCCAATTATAGGCATCTGAATGACAAAGTGCTCCAATTACCCTGCGCTAGAGAGCGTGTGCTCTCCTCCCTGGCGCTGCGTCCCCAGCCCAGCCTGGCAGCCAGCGCTGGCACCGGGCCCCAGCTTGGCAGACAAGGAGGGCTCGGTGTGCAGGAGGCTTCCCAGCACCTCCGAATGATACCGGGCCATGGGTTTGGGGTGCGGAAGGGGCTGATTCGCAGCAGGTTGGATGCATCCCTCCGCTGGGGCCCAGCAGAGCTGCTGGAGCTCCTCCCGATGCTCCAGCCCTGGCTTGCTCGGGCCGCGGTTTGACCCCCTCTCCACATCCCCGTGGCTGGGGCAGCAGCAGCCGGAGGAGCAGCCGAATGTGCCGGCTATAGATAGAGCCGGGGAAGGCTGGGCCGGCAGCAGCAGCTCTCCCACGCTGCAGGCAGCTGCCGGCAGCTCCATTGCACCCATGGGGATGGGACCTGGCAGCGCTGCTTCCTCTGTCTGACACCCGGGCCCCCATTAGCTGACCCCAGAGACCCCTGTGGCCGCAGGTCCTCTCCCCATGGCGCTGCCAGCGCCTTTCCCCCCCATCTGCGCTCCTAAATGCTGTAGCAAACGCGACTTCCAGCCCCAGGTGCTGCGTCCCCCCCGCTCTGCCTGCGTTTCCCTTTCAGCTCTCCCTCTTGAGCACTGAAAGCCCCATAAAGATTAACACACTCAGAAGAGGGGCACATGGTCTGCATTAGCCCGCTGAAATGTGCATGTTATTAACACAACTCCCGTTGACAAAGCCGCAGGTATTAACACCATAAAGCATTTTGACAGCTGGACCAAGGAGGGGGGCACGGATGGAGGGTGCAAGCGACACCTCTGTAAGCTTTTAATTGCTCTTGGGGTCGTCTCGGTGGGTTTGTGTGTCCGAACAGGCGCTGCCGGGTGAGGAGGTGGCCTTGAAGGAAGCGAAGCGAGGTGGGAATTCGGCACCGTGCGCTCCAGAGTCCTGGCACGGAACAGCGCTTCTCACCGGAGCAGGGAGGGGATGCTCCAGCTGGAGATGGGCCCAGCGGCAAGCCTGGATCCGAACTGCCCCCGAGGCTGACACACGGGCTCTGCCTCTCTTGGCTGGAGCTCCCTGCCTGGGAGAGGCCAAACCCCGGCTCCGAGCAAGCCCCGAATTTCGGGCAGCAGAGAAAAGCCACGTCTGAGCCCGGCGGGTCCAGCCAGCCCCGGACACGGGGGCACTGCGAGGGCTCTGCCTCCTCCAGCCAAATGGCGCAGGTAAAGGGCAACGAACACGGGGGTGCCGGGGTTTGGGGCGGCCACAGCTGCGGGTGCACATCTGGACCTGCCTTGGGTGCGGGCCGGGGGGAGCAGCTGGGCTCCCCTCGTGCACCCCGGCAGCTGTAATCGGGGTGGGACAGATCCAGCCTCAAGGGACGGATCCAGCCCCAAGTGATGGATCCAGCCCCAAGGGACGGATCCAGCCCCAAGGGACGGATCCAGCCCCAAAGCAGAGGGTGCTGACCCGGGGAGGTGGCTGCAGAGATCCAGGGGACACCAAAGCCAGGGGCTGCCCGAGTTGGGTCATTCCCTGGGGTGGGATCACTTGAATCCACACGGCTGGGGCAGCTCCTGCCTTTCCTGCCACCCGCCCATCGCCGTTGGGTGTCCCTGGGGAGCTTGCCCAGCCCGGTCGTATGCCCGTACGGGGGCAGGAGCCTCAAACACCGCTGCTCTGCTCAGTCTCTGCACGAAACTGCTACAGCCCCGGCTTTAATATCCTGCCCGGAAGGTGTCCGGCTGCCGAACGAGACCTCTGGGACCCCATCAAATCCTTCCCCAGCAACTCTCCCCCCCCCGGGGTACTTGGGTCCATCCCCGTGCGCCCACCCGGCTCCGGGCTCTTTGCTCCCTCCTGGCCCCCGTGCCCTGAAGTTGTGTTCCCGGCACTCGCTGTGCCCATCCCAGGGGCTCACACCGCGGGAGCAGGGTCTCGCCCTCCACTTCGGGCAGCGAATTTGGAGCTGGGGAAGGCCAGGAGGACGTTGGGGATGCGGGACGGCAGGAGAGGAAGGCACCGGGGGGTGGGCGGCTTCCCCCCCCCACCTTGCTGACTGCCTGCGGGCGCTTGTCACCCTTTTTCCCTGTGTGAAAGGGCTGACAGCGCGGTGCAGCGGGACCAGAGGGGCCCGAGCCACCCCTGGGGTCCCCCATCCCCGCCTCACCCCGTCCCCGGGCGCTTTTCCCTCCGCACCCAGACGCGCTCTGCCCGTTACCCCCGGGACCCCCTCGCCGCGCTCCCTCCCGGCTCTCTCCATCCCGATACATGTGGGACCTGCGAGGACCCCGCATCCCACCGGACCCCGCCCGCTCCCCATAGCCCCGCACTCACCGCCGGGAGCAGCAGCAGCGGCAGCAGCAGCGGCAGCGGCAGGAGCCCGGCCATGGTGGCGGGGCCGGTGACCCCCCGAGAGCCGGTGCGCGGCCCGGCTGCCCTCGCTCTGCCGCCCGCTGCCTCGGCGGCAGCCAGAAAAGGCTGCAAGTCCCTCCCCCTCCTCCTCCTCCTCATCTCCGCCCCTGGAGCATCGCGGCGAGCGCCCGAGCCAGCAGCCTCCGCCGCCGGCACACAAAGACCAGACCCCCCCCCAGCCCCTCTGCTCTCCCACGAAGTGATTTGGGAGCTCGGCCTCTGTCCAGCCCCTCAATTATTCACGATCGTCCATCTGTGTCCATGTCCCCTCCTGTGCTCTGCCCGTCCAGTGATCCATCTGTCCTCATCCCTGCAGGAAACCTGGAGAGGGGCTTGGAACAAGGGATGCAGGGACAGGCCAAGGGGAATGGCTTGAACCTGCCAAAGGGGAGACTGAGATGAGCTCTTAGGCAGAAGCTCTTCCCTGTGAGGGTGCTGAGGCGCTGGCCCAGGGTGCCCAGAGAAGCTGTGGCTGCCCCATCCCTGGCAGTGTTCAAGGCCAGGTTGGACACAGGGGCTTGGAGCAAGCTGCTCCAGTGGAAGGGGTCCCTGCCCGTGGCAGGGATTGGAGCTGGAGGAGCTCACCCCAAGCCCTGGTGCGTCAGCAGCACAAGGCTCTTTGTGGGGCTCATTGGCAAGATGAAGTGGGCTTTCTGGGAGCAGCTGAAAATGGCTCAGAGGCGCTGTCACCCGCCCTGGGGGTGGCTCCTGCAGCTGGGATGGGGGAGAGATTCTTTCATTCACCACCTTTGTCCCCTGCACAGGGGGTCTGGCCTCGTGTCCTGCATTTCCCCACCCCTCCGGGCTCTGCGGGTGCTGCTGGCATTCCCCGTAGTGATGCTCACATCCAGGTTTCCCACCACTGTGACCACTGGAACTCCACAGCTCCTGAGAGTTCTGAGCTCCCCCCTTAGGTCACATCCAAGTGCCAGACACTGTGCAGAGCTCAGCTGGAATTCCTCTTGGAAAGCAAATTATCGACCTCCAGAGGAGCATGAGCTGCTCCTGGCCGGCTCTCAATGCTCCTCCGGGCAGCCTGGAAGGGCTTTAAGGAAAGTCCCTTGTCTGCAGCCTTGTCTTTCAATGGGATTAAACCGAAGCCAGTGCTGCCGTTTGTTCTCCGGCACGGAGACACGGGAACACATGTGGGAGCCACATGGTGATGGATTTGGTGGCCAGAAAGCCGTGCTGGGACCAGGTGGGGACGGAGCAGGATGAGCTGTGGAGCAGGGGATGCCCACCCGCAGCTCGGATGGGCAGGCAGGGAAGCGACAAGGCAAGCATCCCGCTCTCCATTTAACACAGGGATGAATGGAAGCGGAGCAAAGCTGCCTGCAGACATATGGTAGGGCCGGACACGGCGGGGGGAGCAGCTCGGGTCTCCCGCAATTCATTTGCCGTTGCTGTTCCACCACAGCAAGCGGCAAACCCAGCTGCTTCCCTTGGCAATCCCTGCAAGGGCTTTTTGGGATGCGGCTCTGCAGGACGCACGTGCTGCGCACACAGGACTTGGCGCAAGTGGTCCCTGAGGCTCCATCCCCGAGCATCGGCGCTCGATGGCACCGTGGGATCCATCCCTGGAATAACCCGGTCCTGGTGATGGGAAGCCGAGCCCGGTGGATGGAGGCTGCTCAGCTGGGCTGCATCTGCACGAGGCTGGGCTGGCGGCCAGGGGAGGTAAGTGAAAACTTCTGCTCCCATCCTAACCCTCTGCAGCTCCTTTGGTGGGGGGACTTGCGAGAGCTTTTCATTACGTTCCCCTTTTCCTGTCCCAGAAAGGTTGTGGCCCTTCCCTGGCTCCATGGGATGACAAAAAGCCTCTTGGAAGTCTGCTGTCACCTCTCGGAATTAAAACCAAAGGCTCCAGGGCTTTACTTTAGACTGCTGGTGGAAGGCGGCAGCGCTCTGCTCTATTGCAGCCCCTAAGCTCAACCAAGAGCTGCATTACCCTGTGATCGGCTCCCTGTGCCCCAGTGTGGCCGCTCACCCTCCTCCTTGGGCCCCTTCCAACCCAAACCAGGCTGGGATTCCATGAAAGCTGGGTCTTAGCATTGCTGCTGGTCCCACTCTGCTGTGCCCGGGTGATGCCACAGGGCCTGGCACAGCAGCAAGGGGCACCCAGCACCCTATCAGCAGCACTGCCTGGAGCAGA
Source organism: Psittacula echo (assembly GCF_963264785.1). Taxonomy (NCBI): domain Eukaryota; kingdom Metazoa; phylum Chordata; class Aves; order Psittaciformes; family Psittacidae; genus Psittacula; species Psittacula echo. The sequence goes on from NC_137748.1 coordinate 3,455,511, forward strand.
TGCAGCTGCACATTGGCATTTCCCCCCCAAAAAAGGGAAGGTTAAGTTAGGAAAAGCTCAATTCCAGCTTGAGGAAACATTGCAGGAAGCACAGAGCACGCAGCATCCCTGGAGTTACCTTTCTTCAGGCTCATCCAGCTCTTCCAAAGGTGATGGAGCAAACCCAGGCGATGCTTTTCCCCTCTCTTCCCATCAGAGCCCCAGCAGTGGCACCAGTTGAACACTCAGTGCTCCTGCCCTCAAACTTGGTACTGATGTTACTGAAAAGCAGAGGTAAGGAAGCAGTGACAGCGCAATGGGAAGTTATAAATAACAATGAACAAATAACACGCAGAGGGAAAGCATCATCCCAGCTCCTCATGGCCAGGCCTGAGAGCAGAAATAAAGGGCTGCAGGGAAAAGCCTGGCAGGAGCAAAAGGGACACTGTGACCATGGGCTGGGGCTGGTTTGGGAGCAGGGAACGAGGTCTGGTGCGTGGCAGAGCCCTGCTGCTGCAGGGAAAGCAAAGGGGACCTTGCCCTGCCCGTGTTGTGCTGGAGAAGCTGCTGTGGGAGAGCACCTGGGGCACTGTGAGCAGGGCTGGGGTCCTCGGTGTAAGGACATGGAGCTGCTGGAGCAAGTCCATGAGGATGCTCAGGGGCTGGAGCAGCTCCCGTATGGAGCCAGGCTGAGAACATTGGGGCTGCTCAGCCTGGAGAAGAGAAGCTGCGTGGAGCGAGTGAGCAGCCAGAGCTCTCCTTGGGGAGCAGAGGGAATTGGTGGCACACAGGCATCTTTCAGGACATTTATTGCCTTGCTTCAATGGAAAAGGAGGACGGAACAATCGGCTCGAGCCCTGTACAAGAGCCACATCCGGAGAGCAGGAAGCCGAGGCTTCCACGATCCTTGGGCTTCAGGTTCTCCTCACGATCAATGGGATTTAGGCACTGAAAAGCTTTCAAGGCTGGAGGCCAAGGTCGGCTCCTGTGCAGCAGAGCACGCTCCTCGCTCCCATCCTCTGCCGGGCTGCTCTGCCAGCTCCAAAACCACCCCTTTGCACTCGGATGGAGGGATGGGGAGAGCAGCTCCGGCTCAAGCCACCATTGAAGCGCTGCTGAGCGTTCCCTCTGTGTAGTAAACACCGAGCAGCTGCGCATCCACCCACAGCAGAGCTTCACCATCCAGGGAGAGCTGCTCTCTCCATTTAGAGAGCCAGGGAGGGGCTGCTGCTGGTACCTCCCCCTTTTCCCTTGCTCCAGCCTTGTGGCTGCTCATCCTCTCTGTGCTGTGCTTCGGATGCAGCCTGGGACAGATGGGGGTGCACTGGGAAATCAGTGTCTGTGCTCTGCGGGGAGTTATTCCCATGGGTATGGGGCTCAGTAACTCCTATAGGGATGGGGCCCAGTTATTCCCATGGGTATGGGGCTCAGTTACTCCTCTAGGGATGGGGCCCAGTTATTCCCATGGGGATGGGGCTCAGTTACTCCTCTAGGGATGGGGCCCAGTTATTCCCACGGGGATGGGGCTCAGTTACTCCTCTAGGGATGGGGCCCAGTTATTCCCATGGGGATGGGGCTCAGTTACTCCTATAGGGATGGGGCCCAGTTATTCCCATGGGGATGGGGCTCAGTTACTCCTATAGGGATGGGGCTCAGTTATTCCCATGGGGATGAGGCTCAGTTATTCCCATGGGGATGCGGTTTGGCTTGACCACAGCATCCAAACCAAGTGGTGCAGGTGCTGCTTTCCTGGCTGGGGGCAGGAGATGACACCGTTCCAGTGCTGGGTCCGAGTCCAACCACAGCCCCAGGATGGATGCATCCCGCTGGTGCCAGCGATGCTGGTGCAGGTGGATCAGGGAAGGACGAGCTGTCAACACTGCAGTGGGGGGGACTGAAGGGCTCAGTGGAGATGTCCCTGTCCGTGGCAGGGGTTGGAGCTGGATGAGCTCTAAGGTCCCTTCCAACCCAAATGCTGATTCCATGATGCTGATTCTGATTCCCGAAACTCCCAACCCCCCTGATTCCCATTACTGCCCAAGTGTCCCGGGCTGGTTTCAATTACACTCCTTGACATCCGTGCCTGCGATTTCTCCATGCCCCCCGCTCCCTTTTTCACTTGCTAATCCCCAGCCTGACGCTCCCAGCTTCCCCCCCTTTCCCTTTTCCTCTCTTTAGCTGTCTTCCCAGCACAATCCATCACCCGGGCTGCAGAGGGGGGATCCAGGGCAGCGCCTGGGAGGAATCTCTGGTTCCTTATAAGGACTGAGCAAAGGAATCTCCGGCGAGCAGCGACCACGATGTCCGGGAAACTCAATCCCTGCTTGGGATGGAGCCGTGGCACAGGCAGCAAAACCAGCCCATGGCTTCCCTGAGCAAGCAGCGGGATCCTGTGGTCAGTGAAACAGCACTGAAGGGCCAGGCAAGGAGGTGAGAAAGCTGCTCCTTGTAGCACCCATAATAAAGCACATGAATATGTCCGCAGCAGAGATGTTATCAGTGTTCTCCTGCTTCAGCTATGGATGGATTCCACATGGCAGGGGCAGGGCTGGGGCTTTGGGCAGGGTTCTTCCTGCCCAGGGCTGGGTCAGGGGGTGCTTTTCCACCCTATGGAGCAAGCAGGGGACTGGTGCAGCCCCTCACTTTCATCAAGGTTTAGTGTTTTTTGGAGCTGTCTGACCACGTTTCCCACCCATCCATCCATCCAGCATCCATCCATCCATCCAGCATCCATCCATCCATCCAGCATCCATCCATCCATCCATCCATCCAGCATCCATCCATCCATCCATCCATCCATCCAGCATCCATCCATCCATCCAGCATCCATCCATCCAGCATCCATCCATCCATCCAGCATCCATCCAGCATCCATCTACCCATCCAGCATCCATCCATCCAGCATCCATCCATCCATCCATCCATCCATCCACCCATCCAGCATCCATCCATCCATCCATCCATCCAGCATCCATCCATCCAGCATCCATCCAGCATCCATCCATCCAGCATCCATCCATCCATCCAGCATCCATCCATCCAGCATCCATCCATCCATCCAGCATCCATCCAGCATCCATCTACCCATCCAGCATCCATCCATCCAGCATCCATCCATCCATCCATCCATCCATCCATCCATCCAGCATCCATCCATCCAGCATCCATCCATCCATCCATCCATCCATCCAGCATCCATCCATCCATCCAGCATCCATCCATCCATCCAGCATCCATCCATCCAGCATCCATCCATCCAGCATCCATCCATCCATCCAGCATCCATCCATCCATCCAGCATCCATCCATCCATCCATCATCCATCCTGATGTTCTCCATCCTCCAGTGCTTTCCTCCTGTACCCACCCAATGCCCCCCCGGTGCAGGTGGGATTTGACCCTGGCAGAGCTCCTGAATCAGGCTGCTGACAAGGATGCCCAAAGGGAGAAAAGGGAAGGAGAAGAGGCTGGGATTGCAAACGAATCCCGAGCTGCCACTCCGAGATACTGTCCCTATGGCAACTGCTTCCAGCGCCTGCTGCAGCATCCTCCTCTTTCCATCTCCTCCTCGGTGCATCTGTGCACAAAAGCGGGGCAGGAATCCTCCTGGGAAGGATGGAATGGGGCTGGAGATCAGGCACCATCGCAGGGCTGTGTGGAGAAGGGGGAAAACCCCAGAGAGCCGTGGGTCGGGGCTCACAGAGCCGGGGCTCCCGCTGCAGCCCCATGCACTGCTATGGGAGATGCTGCATGGCCAGAGCTCAAATCCACCTCCCTCATGCCCAGGAGGCTGCTCTGGGGCAGCCCGGGCTTGATGTCACCGGATGGAGGCACCTCCCTTTGCTGTTCCCCACATTTCCCATTTCTCCCATATCCCGGGGAGGACACCGGGACCATCCCAGCTGGAGCTGAGCCCCAGCCATGGTGGGGCCAGGCTGGAGATGGGTTTGAGCCCACCTGGGCTGCATGAAGGTGCAGGAGGCTTTAACGCAGATGGGAGGCAGGCGGGCATGGGGTGTTTGTATCATTGCACCTGATGTAACCCCAGTGTTTGTGCAGTGCTCTTGGGATGCTGCTCCGGAAACCCCAGGAGCTCCTCACTCTCCCTTTGGGATGCAGCGAAGGCCGGAGCGGTCCTTCCGGAAGCTTGGATGCATCAACCAGCAGCGATGCGGTTGGGAGAAGAGCGTTTCCATCCATCTCCCTGCAGGAGAGCGGCTCCGAGCAGCGCTCAGCAGCTCCTCCAGGTGAAGCTCCTGGGAGTGCAATGGGGAGAGGGGCTGCTCTGTGCCTCCCATCGGTATTCCTGCAGGGAATCAATCCTCATGGAGAGCTACAGCTCTGTGCTGAGGGAGGGAGGGGGCTGGAAGATGTGGGCAAACATGGGGAGTCCCTTGGGAATGTGCATCCAGGCGGGAGGGTGAAGCAGGAGCTTTGTCCCTTGGGAATCACCAAACTAGGGCTGAGTCTTGTCCCTTTCCCAAGCAAAGCCACTGCTTGAGGCTTCCTGGGCTCCATCCATCAGGTAGAGATGAGCTGGAGATGAGGAGGGCGCGTGCCGGAGGCTGAGCCATGGGAGATGGGGATGGATGGGATGGATGAGGGCTCTCATCCCATTAGGCAGAGCCTGGGTGCTTGGTGCCTCCCTGCCCGTGTCCCCGGAGCTTCTTCCCAGCAGCTGTGATTGCCTCAGACGGGAGCTCATTTCCCAGCCTGATGAGGTAAAGTAATTACTGCCTTCATTCCCTATGCAAATCAGGCAGCACCGGAGCCGAGAGCATCTCAGGAGCGGGATGAGGCACCAGTTTGGGTGGGAGCTGCTGGGCTCCATGCTCTGCTAACCCATGGTGGCTGCATCCATCCATGCCCACCAACACCTTGTCCTGCCCATTCCGAGCCCAGCTCCCGCCTCTTTAATTCAATCAAGTCAATGACAATGTTTGGGCTCTTCAAGGAGCTGTTTCCCAGTGGGTTAGGGGCTGTTTGCTGTCCATACAGAGCAGAGCCAGGAAAGGAAAGGAAGGAAAGAGCCCATTGCAAGCATCCTGTGCTCTGGAAATCAGGTAAGAGCTTTCCAAAGGTCAGATGAATGAAGATCAATTGGATAAGGGTAATGTGATTGGGATGAGCAGTGCTGTCTCCGCAGGGAAGCGGAGCCCTCGGATCTCCTGGAATTCTCCACTGAGTAAACCACCAGGAGGAGATTGGTAAAGGCAGCTTTATTCGGGCTTCTAAAAGGGTTTTACTGAGGTCCATAACGTAACAGCGGTGCAGAACCGCAGCTGGGGCCGGCAGCAGCGGGATGGGGAAGCGGAAAATCCACCTGGGAAAAGCAGAGCCCGGTTCGGGCTGAGCACCCCTGCGCTCGCTTGGATGTGGTGAGGCCAAAGGCAACGCTGGGATGCTTGAAGAGGAGTCAGGGCTTGGGATGCACGTGGAGGTGGAGCCCTCTGATGCCTCAAGGTCTGCACCCATCATGGGATAAGGACACATGGGACCAAGAGGCTTTAGTGCCTTTACAGCCCACAGCGGGTTTGCTCCAAGAGCTGCACGGCCCCATCCTGATGCCAAGGAGGAGCAGGGATTGGATGCCTGGGCCAGGCCATGCTGCAGACTCCCTGGGGACCCATGAGATGCTGAAAGCAAACAAGCCATTGTCTGCTGTTCCTGATGCCAAAGGCACAAACAGCCCCATGGACCAGCACATGGAGGGGAGCCAAGAGCTGGGGCGGGCGCTGTCCCCACCGCTGCCTGGATTTAGGGATGGGGCTGAATTCCTGCTGGAATCAACCAAGCCAAGCATGGGAAATGCTCCTGAAGCCATTGGGATGGAGAGGAGGAGGAGGAGGGTGCGATGGCCAGAGCTTGAGGGATGTAGACACAGGGAATGAAACCAAGCCCCTATTCCACCTCTTGTGCTGAGCAGAGGGGGGATAAGAGCAGCTTAGGGTGGCTTTTCCTTCACCCACCTCCCTCCCCATCCCAGTTTTCTGATAGTCCCAGAATCCCAGCCTGGTTTTGGGTGGAAGGGACCTTGAAGCTCCTCCAGCTCCAACCCCTGCCATGGGCAGGGACACCTTCCACTGGAGCAGCTTGCTCCAACCTGCGGATGCTGGATGAGGTTTAAGGCTTTGGCCTCTGGTCCTGCCGACAGCCCGGGCTGGGGCAGGGATGGACGTGGATGGACGTGGATGGATAGGGATGGATGTGGCAGCTGAAACCTGAGCAGCAGCCCTGGCAGTGACGGATGGGCTGGGGGCGGCTGCTGCTTTTGAAGCTCTCCCTGGTCTAAAAGCATTACAGCTCCCTGGCTAATAAAGCGAGGGATTTGCTGAAGCCGCTTGAGGTCCCATTTTCTCTGGAACCCATTTCCATGGCATGAATCACGGAGCGGAATGAACTCAATTAGTTCAGACAGAGGCAGGAGATAAATCAGGGTCCCATTAGGAAAGGCTGAGGTTAATTTATGGCCTCGAGCAGCGCTGTCTCCCTTCTCTCCCCATGTGCAACCTGCTCCAGAGCAAGCCAAGGAGCCGGGTGGGATCCACGTTATCTTTGCCGGCAGTGGAGGATGCTCCGGGGTCATTCAACCGGCGCTTGCCTTGACCGGATGACCCAGATAGGGGAAGGGAAGCAGCTTTCCTTGCAGGGAGCCTCATTCACCCCTGTGCTCATTCATCTGTCACAGCTTCCCTGCAAAGGGATGCTTGGAGCCTTCCAGGACATAGAATCACATTAGAAAGGACCTTAAGATCATCCAGTTCCACCCCCTGCCATGGACATCTGGGCTGGAGTTCCCCTTGCTGTGACCCAGGGCTTGGAGGCTGCTTAAATCCACATGGAGGAGATGAGCTCCTCGGGATGCATCCTGCTTCCCACTGCTTGTTGGGCGGTTGGATCCCCGTTAGCAGCAGGGATGCAGGGAGGAGCTGGGAGAGGGGAATGAGCCCAGATTTAGATCTCTTCAAGCCTGAGCATGCAGAGAGGCTGCTGCTTGCTCTGTGTGTGCTCTGGAGGCTGCATCTCTACCCCAGGCCTCAGGCTGAGATGCTCCTATAAATAATGCAGTCGCTCTGCTCTCCTTCCAGTCAATGGAGAGGGACAGGAACCTTCTGAGGACAACTGATAGCTCAGATGGGCTGAATCATCACCCAGGAAGAAAAAGGCATCTCCATCCCCGGCTGAGGGACCTCACTGCAGGCGGCTGCTCAGGAGGAGGCTTTGTCCTTGTGCACGCACCCAGTTTCACCCGCACCCCTGAGCCAGGTTTTCCAGGGCACAACGGATGCCAAAAGCCTGCCCTTTGCTGCACAAACCATGGGAAAACCCTGGGAACAGCCTCTGGCCAGCTCGGGTCCTGGAGCTTCTCCACAAGCATTTTCCCTTGGGAGCCCCCTGGGGAAGAGCAGCTCCTTCCACGCTGGGGGAAGGTGTTTGGGTGTCCTGCCAGAGCATCCCTGCTGATGGGCCAGGGCATTCCCAGCCCTTGGAGGCTGCGGGATCAGCTCTCTGTTGCCCTGGAGGTCCCTGGTTCACCAGGGCCATCCGAGCTCAGCAAACTCCCCATGGAGCAGGATGCGCTCCATGCTCTGCTTGAGTTAAGGACAGATTCCTGCTGCCCTTTTCGCAGCATCCACGAGTTAAACGTGCTCCGTGTCAGCAGGGAATCGAGGGAAGCAACTGGCAGCCAATTGAAGTGCTCTGAAACGTGGGTGCATGGAGAAAGAGGCAGCAAAAAGGCTCCATCTCGGAGAGCTCCCGGTGCCAGGGAATGCAAGCGCTGGGAGAGAGCCATGGGGAAAGTAATACCCAGGGAGCAATGGAGATGCATTTGGCAGAGAGAGCCCCTGGCCTTTTAGCAGCTGGAGGAGTTAAGGGGAAGGGCTGGAGGCGATGGGGGCTCAGCCGGGGGGTGCCTGACCCCCAGGGCTGCTGAAGCCTTTGGTGGCTCCGGTTGTGCTGATGGGCAAAGAGCAGGGGCTGGGTGGCTCCTGCCCTGACCCACAGCAAAGGGGCCCTGTGGTTCGGGTCCCCCCCCAGTGCTCTGCCATGGGACAAAAGGCACCCTGGGGCTGCCTGACCCTGCTGCCACTTTCCTTCCACAAAGCCATGGATTGTTCCCCCCCGGCAGCAGGAAGTGGGAATGGGGGGAGGCTTTCGTGCAGGCTCCAGGAATGGCTCTGGCATTGCCCATCCATAGCCCAGCGTGGCTGGACCCTTGCGGTGAGGATGCTCTGGCTGGTACGTGGAGCACAGCATCCCCCATCCCATCCCTCCGGTGTGAGGCTGGGGATGAGCGAGCTTGGCAGGGACGGGGGGGCTGTGCCATGATCATGTCGTGGGTGAGGGCTGTGAATGTGCACACGCAGCAGCCACAGCTCAGTGCTGAGAGGAGCCTCAACCTTTCCCGGGATCCAATCGATCCGGCAGCTCGGAATAGCTGGACCAGGCTGGAGAGGCATCCGCCAGGGTCACACGGGCAGCATCCAGCACCTGGGACTGATTGCACTGAATAAATGAGCAATTAAAGGCATTACAGGAAGACTAAACCATCCCAGACCTCCCCCTGACCCTCCTGGAATCCTGGCTGTAGGTCCGGGATGCTCAGGCCGGCTCTTCCCAGTGGGATAGGGGCATCGTGGCCCCCCGGGGTGGAAGGGGCACAGGGCACGGGCATCTGCGAGGCAAGACTGAGGTGCTATTGTCCCGAGGTGGATGGGATGCTCCGAGCCCAGCCTGGATTCCCAGGGGGATTTCAGCTCAGGGCTGGGGAGCTGCACTTACACCTATGGGGAAGTATTAGTGTGTGTTGGGGGGGGGGTGATGGGGATGCTGCAGCAGCGCACAAACCTCATTTGGGGTCTGTGCAGCTCCTGGTACCCAAAGCCTTCATCTCATTTAAGCCTTGCTTGAATTGAAGTCTTAAACCCCCATCATGGGAGGAGAGGAGCAGGAGCTGAGAGAGCAGCTTCTTGGGGTGCTGGGGCTCAAGGCTTCAGGTCAGTGGGGTGCAGGATGGGGTGCATGGGGGGGTGCTCCCTCCAGGCTGGGCTTTATGTGCCCCCCCCCCCACTTAATGAGCAGGCAATTTGCTGCGAAGGAAATGAAAAGGTTTGCAGTGGAAAGCTGGTGGCCACAAGGAGAGAGGGGCAGCGGTTCATGTGCTAATGCAGCAGATTTTGTTATGATTCATTAAGCCATTAAACTCCCTTTTAATTGGAGGCAGCCTTTATGGAGATGCTGTTTTATCCTTGGAGAGCAAACGGGAGTGGGAGCAAAGGGGAGGTGGCAGAGACCCTCCCTTGCAGCACACTGGGTACCCCCTGTGCTCAGAGGAGCCCCAGATCCCCCTGGGCTTGTGTTGGTGCTGGAGGCCAGAACAGCCCAGTTGTGTGAATGCGGTGCAAGGAATGGGATGGGGAGCTGGGAATATCAAGGAGCTGTGGGTTTGGGGGGGCTGAGGTCCTCTTTGGGGCTGCTGGTCAGCAATTCCCAGCTGTTAGAGCCTTCCGAAGAGCAGCACAGGGCTTAATGCAGCTTCCACCCAGGAGAATGCTGCAGAGTGGTGGTAACCACGGAGGAGAGCCCAGAACCCCTTTGGTGCTGCTGGGACTGGGGTGGCACCGAGCTGGGATGCTCCAGCTCCAGCTCATTGTGCACTGGAGAGCCCATTATGGGTGGCTGCAGCACAGAGCTCGATCCCAGATTATCCCCCGATGGGATTAGGGATAATCCCAGTTTTCTCTAAACCCTCCTGGGACTTCCCATCCCCAGTGCCCACGCCTCTGGGGAGAGGTTTTTGCTGCTATGGGATGAGTCAGGTGAAGCTGTGTCTGAATGAAAGACAGGCTCGATTTTAAAGCAGATTAATTAAGCTGCATTAGAGGCCTGTGTGGACAGGGTTCAGAATGAAAACAGCCTTAATTCGATTCCTCTGACTTGCAAATCGCGGGGGGGAAGTCAGCTGAGATCACATTAAGGCCGTTTCCACCCCGAACCGTGTCCTCGCAGGGCTCTAATGCAGTTTAACTAATTCAATTGAAATGCTTATTGAGACTAACCGGGTTACATGCTGGTGCGGGGCTGGAGCCGCCAAGCCTCGGGCTGGGACCCCCGTGTGGGGCCAGGAGGGTGGGAATGGGGCAGGAACATCAGCCCCATCCCGTTGTGTGTGCCCCAAATCCATGGTTTGGGGTGGAAAATCCTCCTTTCTGCCCCTCAGGTGCAGAGCATCCCTGTGGATCCACGTCTGGATCCGTCACCACCACTCGGGCTCTGTGCCCTTGGCACACTTCACGCCATGAATGTTCCAGGGCTGCACTGGCTGGTGCTGGAGGGCTGGAGAAGAGGAAGCTTTTTGTTCCCCGCCGCAGTGGCCGGAGCTGGGCTCAGGACAATGAGGGGCTTCTTGAAGCCGCCGTTCCTTTGCCCCATAGAGGAAATGTGCCCCTGACACCCCCCAGACAGCCGCAGCCCCATGAGAACACCCAAGCAAGGGGTACAAGGACCCCAAGGGCAGGGTTCCAGCCTGGTTCTGGTTTGGGTGCCCCTCCGTGGCCACTTTCGCTTCATCAGCGAGGGCACAGGATGCTCCTGGTGGCTTCAGGGCTGCTCAGCCCCTTGCCTGCATCCCGCAAGTCACCGAGGCTTTGGATCGTGTCCCTCAGCTCACAGAGCCGGGGCCAGGCTCGGTGGGCAGCGGGTGACACTCCGGGTGCCCCCCCAGCACCGAGCAGTGTGTCAGCCCCTGTGGCCGGCGCTGAATCACCCGCCAGCTATTCCCCACACAAAGGACCCATTCTGCTCTGGCTTCGCCGTGCGGGTGTACCGGCTCCGATGTGGCGGCTCCCGGGGCTCCCAGCCTAAAAGCCGGGCCCTGGCCCAAAACTCCTCATTGCCACGAGCCTTTTTCCCTTTCATTTTTGGTCTGAATGGGAAAGCCTCATTTTACACGGGAAGGGAAAGCGGCTGCACAAACCCAGTCCGACGGCTGCTCTGGAACGCAAAGGGGGTGCAAAGCGCCAGCCCCCAGCTCCATAAATCCCAGCTGAGGGTTGAATTGTGCCCTGCGTGAATCCCACATCAAAAGGGAATCAATCTCCCAGTGTTTACAGCCGCGGCTTTGTCACCAATTAGGATGTTGTGATTGGATTAGACGTGAGAAGATAGAAGCCTCCCGGGGCAGAGTCATCCCTGAGGAAAGCCCGGCGGCTGTTGGGCTGCGTGGATGCTCCCGGGATTTATCCCTGGAGGCAGCACGCGGCTGAGGGCAGAGCACCCAGACTCGAGCTTCCCCCTTTGCTGCAGCCAGGATCTGAGCTGCGGTGACTCCCGGCTTCGGGAATGATGATCCCAAGGAGGGCAGCTCCCAGGGGCCGCGGTTCCAGCTGGGCTCCAGGGGGTTCCCGCAGGTCCAGCGCTGCTCAGCACCTTCGCCTCATCCTGGTCCTCTTCAGCACCCGCTCCCCAGCGCTGCGAGGCACAAAGGAGCTTCTGTGGGCTCTGAAGGAGCGCTGCGAGGCGCAGGACGGGGCTCCCACAGCGCATCTGCCCGCACAGGGGTGCGGGGACCCGGGGCTGCCGGGGGGCACCGGGAGGGGGGGTCACGTTCTGGGATAGGAGCGGCCCCAGCGCAGCTTTTGGGCCCCCGCTCTTGGGGAGGGGGATCCCGGCGGGGGGGATCCATCCCCGCGCTGCTGAGCGGCTCCGTGCCTCAGTTTACCCGCAAGGGTCACACGAAGGGAACGCGATGCCCCCGGGACCCGCCGGGCCCAGAGCAGCGGCGCCGGCCCCGTTTTCACCCGGAGCTGCGGGGGGGAGGACGTGGCCGGGGGGGGGGCGGGAACGGACCCCCCGGTGCTGCCCGGTGGGGACAGCTCCTCTGCGGTCCCGCCGTGCTAACCGTTTCGTTCCTGCTCCTCCCTGCTTGTTCCCAGTCCCACGGGGCTGCCGGAGCCGGCAGCAGAGCGCTGCTTCCCTCTAGCGGCACCGGAGGCTGCTGGGGCGGGGAGCCGCACGGTAAAGCGGACAGACCCCACCGGTGGCTGTGCGGCCGTGACACCGCTCCACCACGGACCCGCCACCGTCCCCGGGCCCCGCTGCCCCTGCCCGGGCGGTCCGGTGGCGAGCGAGGAGTGGGCACACGCCGGTCCCGGACCCCACATGCCTCAACCGCTGCTCACCGCCAGGACTACAGCTCCCGGCAGGCCCCGGGGCAGCTGGAAGACGAGCCCAATAGAAAGCGGCTTTACTCAGTAACGGGGCCGCCGCCAGGCTCTCCGGGAGTTGTATGCCGCTCTGCAGCAGGCTGCGCTGCTGTGAACTACATGTCCCAGAATGCCGCGGGGAAGCGCAGACCAATGAGGAGCGTGCGTTTTGGAGTTGCGCGCAGGCGCGCAGGGGCGAGTGGCCGCGGATTCATGTGGAGGTCAGGGGCGCCGCGAGAGGGGAGCGGGACGGGCGGGCGCGGTAGGTTTGGGGCCGGGATTGGTGAAGCGGGGACCGGGAGCCGGGACCGGAGGTGGAGCGGAGAGCGGGGCCCGAGCTGCGGCGGGAGCGGAGCCTCGGCTCTCGGGTGGCTGCCCTGGGGGCGAGAGGCCTGGAAGGGAGGCGGCGGGCCGGGCTCGGGGCCCGGAGCGGGTGCTGGGGTGCACTGCGGGGCTGTGGCCGAGGACCTGCTCCTCGGTGAGGATGTGAGACCGCCGTGGGTTTTGCAGGAGGGAGCTCCTAAAGGAAAGGCTGGACCTGGAGGTGTGAGATGGCCGCGAAGGTGTTTGAGAGCCTGGGGAAGCTCGGCCTGGGGCTGGCGGTTGTAGGAGGAGTTGTGAACTCCGCGCTTTACAATGGTGAGTGCGGGAGGTTGAGAGCTTCCAGTTCGCTTGTACCTTTGGTTTTGGTCAGTGTCGGAGCCACCGTGTGCTTTCATTGCTGATGGTAGCAGGGGGACACAGGTGTGAAACCTTCCTGGGCTGTTTTATGCCCTGTGCATTGCACAAGCGGGATTGCAAGCTGTTGGCTCACTTGGGAGCAGACTGTGAGACCAGGAGCCATGGCTGCGTCTTCTTCTGGCCTTGTTGCTCCAAACAATGGCATTAATGTCACTGCAGCAAAAGGCTTTGGCTCCCCCAACAGACCACTTCCACAGAGGTGGTTTTGGTACCAACGTGGCTCTTGTCTTCTCCAGTTGATGCAGGCCACAGAGCTGTCATCTTTGACCGATTCCGCGGGGTCCAGGACGTGGTGGTGGGAGAAGGCACCCACTTCCTCATCCCCTGGGTGCAGAAACCCATCATCTTCGACTGCCGCTCCCGGCCCCGAAACATTCCTGTGATCACAGGCAGCAAAGGTGAGCGCTTGCTTTGGTTTGGTTTTTTTCTGGAGGTGGAGATCCCAAATCCAGTTGGACACAGTCAGGAATGGTTTGAGCTGTGGTTTTAGTTCCTTCGGCCCTGTCAGTCATCCCTTTAACCATAAAGTCCCTGTCTTTCCAGTAGGGCAGTAATTCCCTGTGTCACCAATAAACTACAGTTTGAGCTACAACTTCTCTGGGATGGGGATTTGGATCCCAGGGTGCAAAGGGCAGTAAAAATAACCTGTTTCTTTCTTGTTTAGTCACCCTGGAGAGGACAGACATCTCCTGTTCCTGTGCTTTGCCACTCAACTCGTGCCTCTCTTCCCACAGACCTTCAGAATGTGAACATCACGTTGCGTATCCTGTTCAGACCAGTGACTGCCCAGTTACCCCGCATCTTCACCAGTATTGGAGAGGACTACGACGAGCGTGTGCTGCCCTCAATCACAACTGAAATCCTCAAGTCTGTTGTGGTAAGGACAGGCTCTGCTGCTCATCTTTCTTCCCTCTTTTTAGCAGCTGGGGCATGGAATACATTGTGCTTTGGAATAAGGCTTCTCTTTCCACTCCCAAGGCTCTCAGAGGCCATCCAGAAAAGCTTACACTTAAACTCCCAGTCATTGAGTCTTTTACTTCCAACCCATGGGCAGCTCGATGTCTGGGAGCTTTGGGAGAGGAGCTTTACAGCTGATGGTGCAAAGACAGGCAGGACACAGAGAATCTGTCACTTCTGGGAGCTTCCTTCTCACTCTTCATCCCGATTTCAGGCTCGCTTTGATGCTGGAGAATTGATCACTCAGAGAGAGCTGGTCTCAAGGCAAGTGAGTGAGGACCTCACAGAGAGAGCAGCAACCTTCGGGCTCATTCTGGATGATGTGTCCTTGGTAAGAGTGCTCCCTTTTCGGTTTTTCTCCTTGGAGTCTGCCCAGATAAGAGCAGTGGAGAAAAGAGTCAGTGCACGGCCAGAGATGAAGGGGCTGGGAGTTTGGACACATGGACTATATTTGTCTGCCTGCAGTTGCATGGGATGTGGTGGTTACAGCTCAAAGCTCTGCTTTTGTCACTGGCCTTCTGTGACCTTGAGCAAGCCCTTGAAGGCTCCTCTGTGCTGGCTCATTGTCAGGCTCCACTGCTGCGAGGCTTTTGTAGTTCAAATGAGGAACAAATGCTTCTGGGGGTGATGGATCAGGCTTTAGAGAAAGCAGCTGCTTCACAAGCACCTTGAGAGACAGGGAGAAAGTGCTGGGCTTGAGGAGGTAGTTAAAATACTGGCTTCTGATAGTGTCCTTTTCCTACAAAGTATTTGGTTTTCTCCTGGCTGTGTTCTTCAAGACTGTTGAAGGAGAGAGCTCTCCCTGTCTCCCTACAAGCTTTGTAAATGAATTGTGTTGTAATCTGGCTTGTACTTGCCCCTCTTCCTCTCTTCTGGAACCTCTCTCAAAAGCCTGCTTGGCAAACAGGGGTATTATAGGCAGTCTTTGCAGGAAGGTGACTTTTATTTCTTGAAAATGTAAGTTTTGACTCTCTGTTTCTGGTGCTTTGTCCTGAGCACACTCCTGAAGGAGATCCACCTTTCCCATGGCCCGTCCCTGGAGGCTGCAGCTATCCAAACTACCCAGGCTGAGCACAGTGGGGCATAATGGAGCAGGAAAGGGCTCTTTAAGGGCTCCTGGCTCTCCATCCCCATCCCACTGGAGCTGTGTGGTTCACAGCAGCACTGCTGTGTGCTGTCAGCAGTGTGAACTTTGCTTGCTTTGTGCCCTGTAGACTCACCTGACCTTTGGCAAGGAGTTCACAGAGGCTGTGGAGATGAAGCAGGTGGCCCAGCAAGAAGCAGAGAGAGCGAGATTCATTGTGGAAAAGGTACCTTGTCCTTCTGAGAAACTTGCTAAAGGTTCCTGGTATCTCTTTCCCATTCCAGCTTGCAGTGAACATCTGACCGGGCCAGCTGAATGATGAAATCACTTGGTGCCGTAATGCTGATGCAGTTCTCAGCTCTGGCTTGTGATTATTGGATAGATAAAGCCTAAGGCTGGGTTTTGGGGTCGTCTTTTTCTTCCTATAACGTGTCACAGTCTTACTGGGGTGCTGAACAGAAACGTCTGCATGGAGCCAGGAGGAAATGGCACTCAGTGTCAGTTAGAAATGGGGTTCAGGGCTGAGATCTGCATCCCACATGATCCCAGTGTTTGAGAATTTTGAGAAGCTGGTCAAAGCCTTGTCTGGGGTTGATATCATTGGCATGGAGGCCTGTGTCCGAGGGGTGTTACTGACCACAGGAGATGCAAGAGCACATGATCCCAGATCAACCCAGAAAACAATTTGGCGTTCAAGTGTTGAAGTCCCCTGGTCCAACACATGCCTGTGGGGATTGCAAGAACCTGCAGCAAACACCCGATCAATAAGATGCATGTAATCTGTCAAGATGATTAAACAGCAGAAGTGTTTATTTGACCTGGGTTTAACTGCACTGATGAAGCTCTCTAGTGTTTCAGAGACAATTTTCCACCAGGAGTGTCCTTTGGTGGGTTAATGTTTCATGAGGGTAAAACTGATAAGGCAATTTCAAGATGATTTTTCAACCTTTTTTTCCACAGTAGGCAGAAAAAGAGTCGAAGAGAATACAGCTTTAAAATAACCCCATCTATCTTGGGGGAAAAGAACAGGAGGGAGGTGAAATGGGAATTCCTGTTTTAAACATGGCGGTAGCATCTTCTTTGCTCTAGTTTTCTCTGTTGGTTATTCCCTGTCCTGTCTATTTCCAGGCTGAGCAGCAGAAGAAAGCGGCTGTGATCTCTGCTGAGGGAGACTCCAAAGCAGCTGAGCTCATTGCCAACTCGCTGGCCACTGCAGGCGATGGCTTGATCGAGCTGCGCAAGCTGGAGGCCGCCGAGGACATCGCCTACCAGCTCTCACGGTCCCGCAACATCACGTACCTGCCCTCCGGACAGTCTGTGCTCCTCCAGCTGCCGCAGTGAGCCCGGGCAACTCTGCCTCCCAGATCAGCCCTTTCCAAAAGAATTGGTGCAATTTCCTCATTGGTAGAAAGAGAGGAAATGAAAATTCAACCCATTTTGAATTCTTAATCAAATAAAACTGACCACTCTTGAGAACAGACCTGCATTCCTCCCCTCTACAGTCAGAGCAGTGGCTTTGGCCATTAAGCTACATTTGAGAATTGCCCCTTTCCAGGCACTTTGAGCAACAGGAGCAGAGTTTCTTCTGTTCACTCCTGGAGCAAAGGAGTAGCCCAGGTGACTCCCTGACCACAAGAGTGCTCTATCCATCAGGTTTCACAGCGATGCTTCAGTGCCTTCAGGCTGGCTTAGCCGGGGTTGTTACGGACTTGCAGATCCTGGACTATGGGTCAGGGATGCCCAGGGCTCGCTCTTCAGTCAAGCCAGTCTGTTTTCAGGTGTCAGCTGAGTGTAAGAGGACATCTCAGCTGTCAGGGCAGTGGCTCTGCCTGTGTGAACCACAGCACTGATAGCTGGAGGCACAGGTTGAGTGGCTTGTGGCTGGGGGTGAGAATAGCAAGAGGTTTGCTTTATGTAGTGGATGGATTTCAGGCACAGAGGAGAAGATCCTTCCTCTGCAGGAAATGCTTCTCAGGCACATGCTGGACATCTCCACTTCTCCCCCTGCTGCTGCACTCTGATCTGTTTGCTGCTGCTTGCCCTGTTGTGCAGCATTGGTTCTTTCATCAAGGTCAGTTGGCCTATTGCAAACAGCACCTAGGACAAAGAGGGGATGACTCGGTGCTCTGTGGCTCAGGCAGTCGGAGGTGGGCAGAATTCTCTGTTACATCAATGCTCTTTTTATGTAGGGAACCTGAATTGTAAGGAGGATGTGATGGGTGCAATTGTATAACCAGCCTTCAATAAATGTCACAGTCCCAACTGTAGTCCTGTGGGGTGTTGGGTTTTATTTGCTGTCACAGAAGCATGAAGGTTGGGTCAGTGGAGCAAGAACCTCATGCTTGTGTTACTGTGTGGATATGTCACTTAGCACAGGCCAATAGGTCTTGTTCCTGACAACTTAAAGCTTGAAACATGATTCTTGGGCTGAATTCCTGCAGCCAGGTAAGGCTGAGAGTAACTTGAGATTATTGCAAGGGCTTTTAACTGCTTTCCATGCACTGTTCAGGCTGTTTACTGCATGTGCATCTTCCAGGGTGCTCTTTTGATGCACCATGCTGTTGGAAAGAAAACAGGGGTGTATTGTACCAAATACAGCCTACAGTGCTTCACCTGTGTCAGCAGCTACTCCTATCCTGTAAACAGGGTGCTTGTACAATGCCTGTTATCCCTTGAGGAATGAGATCTTGGGTGGGTGTCATCACTGCCCTGAGGGTGATGAGCCCTTGGGAAAGCTGCTGGGAATGGTGGGCTTGTTTCCTCATCTTACAGCCGCTTGGAGTCCTTGCCCTTGGAGAGACTCCTGTGCTCTTTGTGCTGGGCAGGGTCTGTGCTTGCAGTGATGAGGTGCCGGAGCTTGTGAAATATTTTAAGCAGCTGAGCAGTCAGGTCCATAACTCCCAAATAACTTCCAGACCTCTCCCCCTCCAGTGCTCTTGTTCTTTATTCCTCTGGTTTACCACTTCAGACACTTCTAAGGAAGCTTCCACTTTCCTCCCAAGGCTCCTTTTAAAGCCCCCTTAGTGTTTCCTGTGCCAGGTGTTGGGCTCAGCAGAGTGCCTGAAATCCCTTCTCAGCTTCTGTGATTCTGCATCTCTTCTCCCTCCAGTCCTGCATTTTCAGTGGAGTGTGGAGTGTTTCCTGCTGCTTTTGCTCTTAGCCTCTGGAGGAGGGGCTCCAACAGTGGCCTCTGGGTCTTATTAATCACCATTTCCCTTGCTTTTGGGTGTAATTCTTTTCACAAATGCTCCCTGGCTGTTAACTGCTCCTGTACCTTCTCTCTGCCTCACTTAATGCCTAAAGCTGCCATCGACTCATCAGACTTCAAAGCTGCTCTTGAACCTGTGGCTGGCTGGGGGTGTGCTCACTGAACCCCTTGTTTATATTGTGTTTACAGCTGCTCTTCAGCCTTGGTGGAGACCATCTCCAGATGGGAGCAATGACCCTAAAACCAGGATGTGGTTTAGTGCACAGGGATACTGGGTGAGGAAACAGCCACTTGCTGGCTGGATGCTGCTCTGAGGTGTGCAGCAGTGAGCAAGCATTGCCTGGCATCCTCTGCCAAACTCCTCAAGTGCTGGCAGTCTCCTTGATGTAAGAACAAACCAAGAAGTCGAGCTTGCGTGGCCAGGGCTGGACTGCAGAGTCAAAGGCTGGACCCTGCTTCCCAGAGCAGCAGTCGGAAGGTGTGAGCAGTGTGTGAGCACTCGCTCTCAGCACTCTGCTTGTCAGGGCAATAGACAAAGCTTTGGGCTTGGGTAACATGCAGGCAGCTGCCTTGGCTGCTCCCACAAACAGGGTGTCCCCACCCTCTCTGGAGTTTCCAACTTTGTTGCTCTTAATAACCCAGTACCAAGAAGTTGCTGGTGAAAGTGGAGCACGGCCTGGGGTGGAGAATCAAGAGAGGGTCAAGGCATGCGGCTTTGCACTGAGGGCAGAGAGGTGAGGAATGGAGGCTGCAGCTTTGCTGCCAACCGTGACGGACCGCGTTAGCGAGCACGGATGCTTGCCAAGAGGTTCTCTCTTCCAAGAGGCAAGACAAATCCAACCTGAGGAGCCGCAGGGGCCGCAGCCCGGCTGCTCTCCCACCAGATGGCAGCAGCCATTCTGCTGCTGCACCGGAGAAGCTGCGGGACCAAAGGGTGTCCCTCAGCATCCCGGGGGCTGGGGAGCGGGGAGATCTCCCTGCCCCGGGCAGAGGGCGCCAGGAGTGGAGGTGGACAAGGGCTAACACAATAGCACAGTCTCCGGGCGAGGAGGAAACAGCGCAAGCTGGTACAAGAGGGGAAGAGGGCTCAGTCCCTGTGCCAGGCTGTCCTGGTAAACCTCTGCTGCACCTTTCACTGCTGAGCACCTCCAGGCCCAGGTTTTAACTTCCCCCAGCCTAAGGCAGCACACTGAAAGGTACAAACTCCCTTTCTATGCCTGGTCCCAGGGTGGCTTGGCTTTGCAGCCTGCCTCCTTGCAGCCCTGTTCCTCCTTTCCCCAGGCCATTAGTAATTAGTTTATTACTAATTCAGAGTGGATAGGAACAACAGAAATGTCTAGGCATGACTTCAGAAGTGCAACATGGTTTAGCTTGATGTTTGAAAACAGCATTGAGTCTTTGAGTCCCGAATGTTAGTATGATGAATTCATACTGGAGCTATGTTGGTAAAAGCTTGGCAAATTTTAATCTGAAGCCCTGTAGTTCTGTGATTCCAGGTAATTAGAGTATTTCTCTGAATATAGCCCAAAAACTAAGCTACAGGGACCAGGTTTGGGGCAAAGTCTGCTGGTAATAGGCAACATAAACCTGTTGGGGCAACTGAAGGGCTCTGTGTGATGGAGAGTGCAGCCCTCTGTTGCCAGAACGCATCTCTTGCTTGAGACCAAGGAGCAGCAGTTAGTTGCCACTTAACAACGTGGAATCTCCTTGCCCATCGCTCTGCACTGGCTGTAAACCTCCAGAGAGGTTTGAGTTTGGGGTTTTCTTCCTGGGAGACTTTGCCTTACTTCTTCCCTTTGTGCTAGTGGAAGAGCTGAGCTTGGCACCAGACCGCTGGCCACATTCACACCAGCCAAACAAGCTTTGTTTCTGATAAACAAACAGGAAACTGCCTGATTTCCTCTGTGTGCTCACCCTCTCTTGTGCTCACTCCCTATTTAATAGATAACCAGCCTACCTGACTTGTGAAGAGGAGACCAAAAGCAGCCACGTGGACAGGCACTCAGGAGCAGTTGGAATTTGCAGCATGGCTGTTGCACTGAAATGGGCATCTCTGCCCTGACAGTCATGGATGCACAGGAGCTGAAACATCTCCAGGTAAGGGAGCTCCCCGAGTTTGTGATAATCTGTACCCTGCAGCAAGCTGGCAGCATGGCTGAAAGTGGTTAGAGCCAAGGGATAGGGAGGAGTTTCCTTATTGCTTCCTTTGTGCTGTTTATATCTGAGTGTATCTAGTGCTTCTGTCCTGAAACACAGAGGATGTGGCAGGGTGTGCAGGGGGAAAAGGCACTTGTGGAAGCGGATAGGAAATGATGTCCTAAACCATGCTGGAGCTCAGCTCAGCTGGGAGATGGGGAACAATTCGTAGGGCCAAATTTGGTCTAATTATTCCTTGCCTGGCACTAGGCAGCACAGGGCCTGATCCATTCTTCATATGCCTGTTTTCCATCAGCAGAACTGAGCTGACTTCAGGCCAGCAAGTCCTGACTTACACTGCAGTAGTTCTCAGAGGTAGGTCAGGTTTACTTAGGGATGATTTGATGCTTTGTACTTTGGTTTTCTACTTGGTGAAGATTGTCACAGATAGAGAGGTATCAGGGTCAATGATGGGGGACATGAAGTCCATCCTAGCTAGTGGATGCAGAACAAACTTTCAGAGAAAGAGATGCATCTGATGTCTTTGGAGAAATGCCCACTCATAGCCAGGCGGGGTTCACTTTCCCCACCCATAGAAAGCTATAAAATCCCAAATCTACAGGGAAAGGACCTGGTAGAGCAGGCACCCAGTTCTTGCTGAACACAGGAAGAAGAGCTAGAGACACCAGGAAGCTCCCATGGGAGGCTGAGCTCAACCGCTGCTGTAACCACAGCATTTGGGGTTCCTCATACTGGATCCACACATGATGCAGATTTGGACTGAGTCAGAGCCCAGCAGTGAATTATTCTTGATCTCTGAGAAGCCAAAGCTGTGCATGAGCATGGGAAACTGTCCCAGACTGAGTTGCAGCGGGGCAGTGCACAAGGTGAAGACAGTGGAAGATGCCAATTGCAAGATGTGTTTGTGCTCAGCATGCTGGTAGGGGCAGGAAGGGCAGGAGGAGGCTGGAAAGAGTGTGTGCAGGATGCCTCTGAGCAGCAGGTTAAAAATACTCAACAGAGGCAAGAACAGGAAGGAAGCAGGGGTTAAGCCTGAACAAGGTGAGTCTATCCCAGAGCCATTAATTCAAACATGACTTCATGGGTAGAAATCTTGCAGTGCCCCTTCTGCAAAGCTGGTAAATACATCTCTGTTTCTCTGTTGCTTACAGCATCTTCCTCCCAAGCACAGCTTTTCAAACCCAGAGGGAAGTTTCTACGTAAACAGCTAGGCTGGAAGATTGGGTGTGAAGAGCAGGACTCCAGTTAAACCAGTCTGCTCCTCACCAGCCAAGGTACATGGACCCTACTCACACTGCTTTGGTAGGGGTTGATGCTGATCATAGCAGAGGTGCTGTAACACAGGAACACAAACGTTTCTAACAGCCAGCTGGGGCAATGCTTCCATTCAACAATTACCTCCCCCCTCCAAACCTTAGAACTCTCCTTATGTAGCCAGTCTGCTGGGGAGATCACCTGAGATCACAGTGTAACAAACACCAAAGCTGATTAAACAGACAACAGAAGAGTAAAACTCACAGAGTTGGGGTTTCTCTCCCTTCCAACCTGCCCTTGTACAGCTGCTGTATCCCAGAATCTGTGTCTTCCTTAAGAAAAATAAAAGAGAGGCAGAAAACCAAGGCTACCCAAAGAGAAGTCTTTATTATTATTATTTTGTGCTATGATTTTTATTCAGAGGCCGATAGCTCTGACAGTACAGGTCATGTTACCCTGCCCCCAGTACCCCAAAGCAGGTTAGTAATCTGCAAGTGTATCTGCCAGGCAGATACATGTATCTGTGTCACACAAGGCTGTTACTGTTGCCCTGCCTGGGCTGAGCTCAAGCCCTGAAAGCAGGGAGCCCTGTAAAACCATGTGGAACCCAGCTGGCCATGCTGGCTCTCTGAAGATCTGCCCCTCAGCTTGCAAGGGAGGCAGTGTTAAAGCTACTGGTATTGCAGTTCTGCTTCTTAGGTGATTACTGCATGCCAACTCTGCCTGTACCCTGCTGCTCCAAAGGTCTAATCTCAGGCACAAGGAGATGCTGGTGGCTGTTAGCTCTGCTATATTACTTAGAGGCAGTTAATCTTTAATTGTGGCCTTACACTCAACTAGTAAAGGAGAAGGGAGAATGAGAACAGGAATTTCCTCTGCTTGAACTTCCACTTTTCTCTGATATAGCCCAGCACCTCTGTGCTCAGTGGTGGTGGCTCCCTCAGACAGCACAGGGCTTCCTGTGACAAGAGCTAGCAGGAAAAACACTTTGTTTTCCTTTTGCTTCCCTTCCCATTGCTTGAGAGGACCCTGAAACCTGCAGGACATATCTGGATACCTAAAGAATAAAGCACTAATGTGAGAGTCAACTGGGTGGATTGCAGCCCTGGTCAGCAAGGTGTCAGCATCCTGTCTGTGCCTCAGTTTCTCTTCTCCCCCTTGGCTTGTTTTCCCAGTGGGGCAGGGCCTGGTTTTTGCAGGGTCCCTGAGCAGCACTGAGCTCCAAGGACCTTTCTCCCTTGGGGAAGGAGAAAGAGTCCCAGTCCCAACTGCACTCTCACAAGTGTCAAGTCAGGCCCAGTTCAGGCTGTTCCCAAACCAGAACTGTTAGGATGGAGGCCTTGGCAAAATACCAAGCACATGCAGAAGGGCTAGGGCTGTTCCACTTGGCCCTGCTTAGTGCCAGCCCTGTCACCAGCACCAACAAACCACCAAGAGCCACCTCACCATGAGAAGAGGTAGGTAGTACAGCAGGAAGGCAGCCCATATCCCTGTTGGCTGTGGGAAGAAAGAACTGCCTGCTGAGTTTCCCAAGAAATCATCACAGCAAGAGTGTGGATGAAGTAGAGAAGCTTTACCCATGGCTGCCTTGGGAAAACCAAAGCTCTCGTAAACCGGACCCCATTTCTCAGCAGCACAGCTCCCAGGGAACTGCAGGCCCTGGCCTGGGCAGGCAGTGCTCCTACTAGAGGGTTGCAGCCCCAGTTTGGTGCCTGAAAGCCATAGGAAATAAGCAGAGCAGATGGCTCAGGGATTGCTCAGGAACACACAGCTTTGCAAACCCAAGAAGCCTGCCCATGCCACAAGAAAACTAACAGCTGATAAAAGTAGGAGTTCACCACTGATTTTTTCCTTCCCACACTGTTCTGCAGCTGTTGCTAGTGATTATCCCCACCACAGAGCTCACTGCATCTCAACAATACTCTTACTTAAGTTTGCTTTCTCAGCAAGTCTAGGACATCTTGTCCTCTAGGAGAAAAACCCTGGTGGGTAACACTGTGTTCTGCTGTGTCTGTGTCCCATGGCCTAGCAAGTTCTCATACTTTCATTGTACTTTTCACCCCGAAAGGTCCTAAGCTGCTTAGCAAAAAAAAGCCCTGTTTTCCAGTGAGGGACAATGTCACCTATTGCTGTATTGCTGCTACTTCTGGAGTGAGCTGCAAAGAGCTGCTTGCTGAGACCCTGCATCAGTTTAGGAAGGAAATGAAGATCTCTATCACCTGCCCCTGGTACCACATGCAACGAGGAAGACACACACGAGGGCATTTCCCACACTGGTTATACTCAAGAGAGAAGGGAAATGCCAGAAAGAGGGGGCACAGGAGCCACAGAATCTCACTGTGCTGGGGATGAGCTGCAAAGAGTTGTCTGTAAAAGTTAGACACCAGTGTGAAGGGAAAGCAGAGATGACAGCAAGGAAATGAGAGGGCTGATAAGGATCTGTGGCTGTGAGGCAGGTGTGTGCTAAGGAGCAGCTTATGTGCAAGCAGAGATGTGGAGCTGTTGCTGCATTCTGGTTGTTTCCCTTTACCTGCCTGACATGTCTTTTCATGTCAAAAGCTACATCAAAGAGAGGGATGTAAATAGCTGAACAGGCTTCCTTGTGGGAACAGGGCTGAGCGCCACAGCCAGCCCCTCAGCTGGATCCCTCCCTGGGAGTGCCATGAGGAGCTGTCACCCTCCATTAGCTAAGCACCTAGGGGAGAAAGAATATGACATGCAGGAGCCAAACTATGCGGCGAGGCTGGGGAAAGTCATTCACCTCTGCAGCTCTTTCTTCCCTAGGCCACCACTGATGCTGATAGACACAAGCAGGGCCACAAAAGCAGCACCACATCCCCTGACATCCTCTCTCTATTTTTCTCAAGAAGCTGCATTCCACAAGGGTGCTGGGCTAAGCCGAAGCAGTGTCCATGCTCTCAAAGCCCAGGCTCTCCCTTGGTACCCCCTCCCTCTCCAACCACACACAGGTCACACCAGAGCTCAGAACAGCCCAGGGGCTGCTCTGCACCGAGCCAGCTTGTTACAGCTCCCATGGGGCTGGCAGAGTAAAGCACACCCTGCCCTGCTCTTTTCCTGTGCCCCCACAGCAGGGGCTGGAGCAAGGAAGAAAATGGCAGCATTGTTCTGATCCCACCATGAGGCTTCCTCAGCCTACTCTGCCCCTTTTATTTGACTGTGAACTTAAACTCTGAAAACCCCAATCCCTGCTCTGCACAGGGAGCTCAAATCTCAGGTTTTATGTTCAATAATCAAGAGTGGGTCAAACACATTGGCATGTAACATTACACACATCAGGAGTGAGGGTGTAGAAATGTTATGCACAACCTGAAATCAAGTGCCTTATGCTAAGGGGACATTTGCAGCAAACAAAGCAGATAAGGAAAGAAATCATAGGTAGGGAAGAGATTGTAGACTAAAGGATTTAAAACTACAGCAGGGACACAAGTCAGAGAGGGGGCAAGAGGAAGCCAAAGCTACAGGGCACAAGAGATTCCTGAAATCCCTGGGAAGCAGCTAACAGTAGCAAAGTGTTGCCCTTCCCCCTTTTCCTGTTTCTGCTACTCTGGCTAATTCTTTTTCCTGCTGCCAAACCCAAACCACAGCAGTGCTCTTCCCTCCTACACAGCGCTCAGCAGTGGTTTCCAGGGCTATGGATGAGGCTTCGCCACTTCCTCGGGGAGGTGGTACCACTGTGAGATGCTGTGCCAGCTGGAAAGCTGCAGCCCCGACCCTCCCCAAGTCCTTTTGTGAGCCCCATACCTGCTGCCAGCAGGGAGCTCTACCAGCAAAACCCATTTGGTTTGTATTTACTTCTTGTCACATCTCCCTCACACACCAGGCCCGGGCCTTGCAGGTGGGTGAGAGCAAGAAACCACAGGCCAGAGTTAAGTAGTTATTAGTATTTGAAGGGGAGAGGAAGACTGGAATAAGTGGGAGCTGGGGTTTGGCACAACAACAAAAGCAACCGACTCCTCCGGCTACTGTAAACCCAGCAGGGCCTCGGTGATAAGGCTCGTTTGAGTTCTTACCTGGCTCCCGCGGGGCAACTCTGTCAGCCTACGCGACACCAGCCCTTTCCCCGCGTCTCCCGTCCTGAGGCATCAACCACATCTCTCGGTAAGGACGGGAGCGCTGAGCCCGGCATTGTCGCGGCTCCCACGGCGGCCACTGCAGGGCTGGGATCGCGGACCGAGCTGACCGCAGCGCGCTGCAATTAGGGCGGCCCTAATTACCTCAGCGGAGCTAACGGTCGGTGCCTCACCTGAGCCCCGCGCATGCGCAACGGCCCCCCCTCCCGCGCACCTCACCTGCGGCCCCGCTGCTGCCGGAGGTGAGCAGCGGGGAGGTGGGAGCGAGGCAAAGCCTGACTGCGCATGCGCGCGGGCCGCGCTCCCCTCAGCCTATGGGTGTCCCCCCGTCCCCTCCCTTCCCTCCCCGCGCGCGCCAACCACCTTCCCCCCCCATCACACGCACCCGGGCGCGCCCCCGCGCGCGCGTGCGCGCGGCGGAGTCGCGAGACTGACGGCGGCCACGTAGCGCTGCGGCGGCGGCGGCGGAGGAGGAGGAGGTGGAGGAGGAGGAGGGGAGCGCGAGCGGGAGCCGCGGCCCCGGCGGCGGGGCCTGGGCCGGAGCCCGGCGCAGCGGCCACTGCGAGCGCCGCGGCGGCGGCTGAGGGGGCCGAGCGGAGGGACAGGGAGGGAGGGCCCGGCCGCCCTGCCCTCCGCCCTCCCGCCTCGCCTCCTCCGCCACCCTCCCTCCGCCGCCTCGCCCGTACTCCCCCCTCCCTCCCCGTCCCTCGCCGCCCGGCATGGAAGGTGGCGGGGGCGGCCCTGCGGGGATCGGCCTGGGTGAGTGCAGGCCGCCCGCTCGGCTGGGGATCCCCTTTCCCTCCTTTCCTCGGGCCTGGCTGCAGCCGCCGAGCAGCGCTAGGCCCAGCCCGGGGGTGGGTGACGGAGGGAGCGGGGTAGAGCCGCCTCCCGGCCTGGAAGGACTGGGGGGGGGGTAAGCGCCGGGCCTGGCCCCCGGCGGGAGCAGAGTGCAGCCGGGGGAGCCCCCGCGGGAGGAGGGGAGCGGGCGGCGGAGGAATGCTGCCGGGGGCCGCCGGGGCTTCCCGCTGGGAAGGGGCTGTGCCACCTGCCTGGGGAGGGGAGGGAAGGTGAGCGGCGCCGAGCGAGCCAGGGACAGCCCCGCTGCCTTCCCACACCGCGCTTCCTCCTGCCCTGGCCTTCAGCCGCCTCCCGGCAGCGGCGCACGGAGATGCGGGGACGCCCGCAGCCCTCGCCTTCCTCCTTGTCACTTGCCGGGGGTGCAGCCGCGGCGGTGCCCGGTCCGCAGTTGTGCATGCTGCCGGGACTGGACTTGTCGCTGGGTGGGTAAGGGAGCGCTGTATTACCTTTAAACTGCTGCAGGTTCAGGGGCTGGGCGTGTGAAGAGGAAAACCTAGACGTAAACCCTTGATGTTTTATCTTTTCTTTAGTCTTTTGCTGAGGTGCCTTCCCCTTTGCTCGCAGGACAGATGCAGTGGTGTGTGCGCCCTAGGGTTTGGGGTTTGGGTTTGGTTTTTAACTACCTTCTGTGCAACTTTGGGTCCTGTGGGTGTCTCGGTGCAGGTATTGTTAGAATGAGAAGATCTGCTTCAAGATAGCATATCTCTGCCGACTTAATAGTAATTGTGTGAGTATCTTTAATCACAGCAGAGTTTTGGCATCTTGTGCAGCAGCAGTGATTGAAGTCGAAGCAAGGGAAGTGCCGTAGACATAAAGGATGTGAGGAATGTGCGTTTTTCTCTTTCCAGGGGATGACCTGAGCGGTATTGTTCTGGGAATGGCAACTGGCACATGCTTTGTTGACAGTGGTGTATGCGCGGTGAATCAGGAGAAGGACAGTGCGGGATGTGTGTGTGTGCGCTGAATAAAGGAGGTGCAACGGGGGAGCATTGATTTGTGAAGCCTGGCCGGGTGCACCTTGGTTTGCCAAGACTGCAGCTTGATTGTTCCCTGCTGGAAGTTGGGGGCTCTTCCTCTGGAGGTGCCTGGTGGGTATGAGTGAAATGGGTCTTGTAGATGCGAGGCTGTGGACGCTGCTCGTGTTAAAAGGGCTGTGGAGTTGCAAAATGTCAGTTTAAAAGGAGCTGGGGTTTGATGGTAATTTGCATCCTTTACATGCATCTGGTGTTCTCGTCACTGTCTGTCTGAAGCCCCTTTATCTGCCTTTCTGCCTGCCTGTGAGATGGATTTTTTCCTGCTTTGTAGCGATTAATCAGGCACTTGTAGTTTGGTTGGTTTGCTCAATGAGTGAACAGCCCCATCCCTGTCCCAGGCAGCCAGTGCTTAAATTGAGATCTCAATAATCAAGTGCAGATACAGAGTAAAGTCAGTGTAAACGTGTAGTTGAGGGGTGGAAATTTTGCAAGCTGCTTCAGAGTGCATGTGTGAAAGAAAAAGAGCAAACTCCTGAAGGCATTTGGTTTCTCTAAGGAAGCAATTGGTGACTGGGATCTATAGAGCCTTCAGGTTTAGCTGCAGGAACAGAGATTTCATGTAAATGTTTCATGACTTAGCATTTGTATTGTTTGTAAAAAAAAACCCTTTCCAATATTGACATGATCGAAAGAGAATTTGGCATTTTACCTATTATGAATTTGTTGTAAAGGACTTACTTACATTATGATGTTATTATTCTTGTCTAATACTGATACAGGAAGCCTTTAACTGATGTTTTCTGGAGAGTAAATTCTTCAGGGGTTCTGTATCTAAGGGCTAAATTACAGAAGCAGTTTGTCAGGTTCTGGTGCAAGTGCAGGATATTGGGATGCTCTGGTTTTATTCTCTCTGCTGGAATCATAGAACGTGGAAGTTTCAGGCTTGGAGGTGCAGTTTCGTCTACACATGAGAAGTCTTTATAGGTACAAGCAGTATAGGTCAAACAGAACTGTTTCTGGTGTCATACCACCCAACTGCAACCACCCAACTTGGTCCAACTGCATTAAACAGATAGTTTCTGTAAGCAAGATCCCATCTTCCAGTCTTGGATCTCCTGTGTCATATCAGTGCCTAATGAAGAGTGGTTTACCAACAGCATGTTTGAGACAGGCATAGGTATGTTTAAGGTGGTTGCAAAACTGTGTCGTCAGTGACCTATTTCTCTGTGGCACTCTTCTTATCAAAGAATAGATTTCTTTCTGACCCCACAACAAAGAGAGATGTCATTGGAAGGAAGTGCCAACCGGTTGAGAAGATGGAGATATTCTCTAACAACCTCCTTCTGTGCTTTATTATTGTATTAGAGTATCTTACAACCGTTCTCCTGGTTAAATTCCTACAGCACAGAGCAGCTGATCTCTGAATGTGCCCTGCTGTGGTACAGCGCTCTCCCTACCAGATCCAGAGCTTGGCTGCTTCTTCTTGAAGTTGCAAACTCTTGTTTGAACACCTAAGCTTAGAAGTGAGTGAAGTGTGAGTAGATGACACACCAGACCGTAGCCCATCTTGGGCCTTTGCAGGATCTTCCTTTCCAGTGGTTCGGAAAGTGGGGGGGGGGGGGGGTTTGTTTAGAGCTCTTAAGTAGAATCCATGCAGCTCATAACCAGTGGAATCATAACAGACATTCCCAGCATGGGTGAAACCTTCGTTACAACCTGAGCTTCCAGTGTCTCATTTCCACAGTACCTGTGCAAAAGCTTCATTTTCCAAGTGATCTCCAATGGGTGATTTTGAGGTTGCTCCTCCCTCCTGAAAAACAATTGCATAGGGAGTGAAACTCTGGCAGTAGCTCTGGTGCCAGCAGCTTAAACTCATTAACACAAGCAGCTTGCATTAGTTTCCTTGACACTTTCAGACACCCTTCCCTGAGGAGGTTTCAGACTGGTAGTTTTCACTCTAGAGAAACATTTAGCTATGCTAAGCAACTACCAGCACTTTGTGCTGCCTCCCTCTCTGGTGTATTCCTGAGTTTTGAAACTTGATTCTTTCTGTGGAGAAGTGACTTTAGGAAGGTAATATGGAAGAAAAGACCTGCGTGAAGGTTGCTGCCGTTAGGATCCCTGTCAACATTGAGACAAAACCTGTGAAGCCAGTTTCATTCCGTCCCAGGTACTACGTACAAGCGAGCAGCGCGTTTTCCAGCTGGAGTTTTGGAGGAGTATTTGTGGTAGCGCTGTGAAGGCAGACAGCCTGGTAGGATAAAGTGGTGGACTTGTTCTGATTTTACAAGCAGAAAGTCTTATAGCGGACAGTTTACAGACAAGCATCCATTGATCCACGTCCCTTCTTTTATGGGAATGCTGTACACGAGCAGTCACAAATATTTGCGTTGGAGCCTGGCTGAACCTTGCAGGTGCAGAAAGCTCACTAGGACTTGGCTTTTCTGCTGGCTGGTCTGGTGGAAGACACTACAAATCTGTTCCAAGCGCCACGGTTCCTTGCAGGTCATGCTTATTTAAGCCTTTTTAGTGCTTATGTGATGAAAAAGGAATTAAGGAATGGGTCTTAATAGCGTTGTCTGCAGACAAATCACAGCCGGTGACAACTGTGGATTTTAATGGGAGAAGGTAGGTTCTTATTAGTGAAAAGCCTGACTGCTGTTAAGTGTCCACTGCCCCAGCACGGAGCGGGTACTGGGAATTAGCTGTGTCACTGGGATATTTCTGGCCATTTGCCAAGCAGGAGTATTGGTATTTTCCAGTTGATGCAGAGATTTTGGCCACGTATGTTTTAAAGCAGCAGCTCTCCTTCCTGCGTGGCTTTCTGTAGGTTTTCTGGTTCTGTCCTCTCTAACACTGTCCCATCCAATAATGGCAGCTCCAGCCTTGACTCCAGTAATTTTCCCTTCTTATTTCTCTTCCATGCTAGCAAATCTGAGGTGTTTCTCCCACAAGATGGGCTCAGATGCATTGCCGTTCCTTGGTATACTTTGTGTACGTTCTCCAAGTTCCCTGTTAAGTGCCATGCACTGTGTTTGATTTCCCATGTTTGTGACATGCATGTCGCTTGATGAGGGACTCACGTTGGTGTTTATTGCACTGTGACACCAGTAGGCTCAGCAATGGAAATACAAGTTGTGGTCTATAGATGTGACTCCAGAAGCCTTTAGCATGGAAACGTATCATCCTGATAAATCTTCATGTCGTGTCATAGTGAGAATGGCTGCTGAGCATCTTCAGGTTGCTTTATTGTAACGTGCGTGTCTTGAATCATTCATCTCACACTCACTGGACCAAACCTGCTTGAGGAAATGCCATGCTGACTGCAGTGTGAAAGGCTCAGGCAAACGAGGCCTCTTTTAGACTTTCATAGCTTTTCTAACCTGCAGGTTTCTTGATGAAGGATCCCGCCTTCTACTTAGCCCATTTCTGGTGCTATAAAATCATTTGACGTCATCTCTCCTGTGCTTCTGTTATCCCACATTCCAAGCACTTTGAATTCAGACATGAAGGTGAAGTAAATTATCCTTGCTGCCAATGGATGCTCTTTTTCCCTTCTCACCCTCCCTTTGCACAAATAACCCCAATCTTACTGAGCTGCTATTCCTTGTCTTGCTTAGGAAGTTAAGGAATTGTTGTTCCTTTTTGAAAAGAGGGACTAAAAAAGGTTTGGGTGGCTTTTCTTCAATCTTGAAGTGTTTTCCCTCTCATTTCTGGCTGCATCTCATTGCTGAGACCTGGAATTCGTGTGCCACTGAGTAGGTCCTGACGTGGTTTCTGTGACACTGCTCAGACCTTTGCCAAGATGTGGATTTGACTTGAAGCCTCTGACACTGATACTGCTGTTCTTAAAGAGAGATTGTTGAGTTTGGGTTATAGTATGCTAGTAGTAGTGATGAAAATGCTCCGTGAGGTGGTTCAGAGAGCTGATCCAGCTGAAAAATTATCCCAAGGAATGGTTATTTTCCAGGCAGACTGATTTCCCAAGGCATCTTGCCTTGCAATCATAAGAATGCTGGTGTTGGCATATAAACAGGGAAAGTGTACTGCCTCTTTTGGCAGCCACGCAGCCTTAGATCAGATTAAAACGAACAAGTAACTTTGGCCTCAACTGATAATTGTCCTCACTTTGCCCAGAAGGAAATCTAAATACAAAGAGAGATAAGATGTCCATAGCTGCGTACTGAATTAGAGGAAAAACTGGGAATAGAATCCACTGTATCGGTGGGAAGAGTATTTATGGCTGAGAATCACAACTGTTAAGACCTGTGGAGGTTGAAAGGAGCTCCTGTTGTGGAACAGTGCCTGTCCTGATCACGCATGGACTTGCTGAGCAGCTTTCCATCTCCACGTCTAACTCTGGTACCTCCAGGGAGAACGCTGACTGTAGTTTCTACTTGCAGAGGGAGGGTATGCGCAGGCAGGAGTTCCACTGAAGTATCCTTACTTGTTCTGTGTTTCTTAGTAGCTGATATATTTGTGTGTTGTTAAATGTGCTTCGTTAAATTAAGTATCAGAGCAGCGAGATGTTCCATTTTCCCCGAAGTGTCCATTGCGCATCTAAAACGAACTGCGTGTGTGCTGTTTGGGAAGATTCAGGAGCTCAAAACAAGGATGGTAATCGCTATTGGGAGATAACGATACCAAACAGTTACACAGGGTTTACAGGAGCGTGGTGACATTGTGTAAGAAGAAACACAATAGTAAGGGTTTTGGTATTGGCACATTTAGACTTTGTCAACAGTGGATTACCTAAACCTGTGCCGGTGCTTTGTGCGTGCATGAACACACACCTCAACCTCATACTAACCACGAGGCTGGGCTTCATCCCAGTGCTGCTGCTTGGCAATGCAGTAGTTAAAATGCTGCTTGAAGTTACAAAACAAACTCTCCAGGCCACTGCAGGTGTGTTTGTGTGGGCAGTGTGAGAGGAGGAGGCACTAAGAGAAGCCCAGGGAAGGAAGGCTCCTGGTGCTGATTTACCATGGTGAGAGTGGTGCATCCACCACTGGTGCATCCGCCACTGCGCAGAGGGCAGTGGTGCAGCTCTTTTGTTGCTAGGGAGCTTTATCCAAACTTGTTGCTGGTTTCAGAATCAAAATGATCTGCCTGAGAACATGGAGAGGGTTTAAACCTATCCGTAAGCACATTCCAATGATGTGAGAAGAGCAAACTTGAGTTTGGAGAGATCAAATTCACGCTTCCGGAAGCCAAAGGAGATTTTGCTGTTTCAAACCTTTTTTGTCTTCTGCTACACACAATTCTCAGCAAAACCCCCAAATATTTAAGGGTTTTTTTCTTTTCTTTAGGATAAAGTGGTCACCTGGCAATGAATCAAAATGGGCTTTAAAAGCTCCATTGAACTGTGACTGAGGGGCTCTAAAGTGTGTGTGTACCATCACGCTCTCTGCTCAGATGTGTATGTAGTTCACTATGTAGTGTACACAGTGTGAAAGAGGAATGCTCCAGGAGCACGTTACGTGCTGGGCTGTGTGTGTAGTACAGGCTGGCCAGCACAGAGCTGTAAGCAAAGAAGTGAACCTGTCTCTGAGTTTTCTTAAGCTGAACCCCAGTGCCATGGGTTAGTGATGGACTTGGCAGTGCTGGGGTAAAGGTTGGACTTGATGATCCTAAAGGGCTTTTCCAACCTGGCTGATTGTATGAGTCTGTATTAAAAACACAAGACTTGGTTGTTCCCTCTCTTCTACATCCTGCAAAGGTCTCCTTTAGAGCTTGCTAGGAGAGGAGGGAAGGATTCTAGGATCCTGGATATAAAAGCTCTGCATTAAACAGAGGAAAACCCTCTTCTGCAGAGCAAACATCCCAGGTGGAAGTTCTACCTGGCCGTTTGGCTATGCAGCGGGACCATTTACATTTTCTCTCTTAGCTGATCTGTATTTACATATTCAGAGACACAGATACACATCGAGGGCCTCTTTCTCCACTCCTCCTCCCTGGGAAGCCAGATGCTACCTTTGGGGAAACACAGGTAAAGATCTTGATGATAGTTTCCTTTTTGCTTCCAGCTGGCTTTGGGTGTAGCCTCCATGGTTAGTGCAGTCATTTACAACCGTAGAGTAAGTTAGTGATGTTTAATAAGGTCACTGCTGGCATCTATGAGTATTAATGGATGGTTTAAAATCTTAGTGCGGTTGTTATTAGTCTTCAACTATGGGAGCAGATAATGGTGGAAGGAAGAGTTTTTAAAGCAAAGGGGAATCTTGCCACTGAAGGAGAAGAAATCTGGGCAATGAAAAGTGATTTGGAACAAGGAATAGGCTGATGGGTGAAACAATTGCCCTTCAGTATTGTGGCAGTGGGTAGCTTTGAACTTCTGACACACACTGTGATGAGTCTACAGGTTTGAAGGGGCAGTTGATGTGGTCATATAAAGCTTTTTTGTTTCGTAGATGTGTCCTTAAGTTATCGAAGTCATACATGTAAAAGGTGCATACATGTGAATGGCAACTGCTGAGTGCTAACCTCCTGCATTTGATTTAATCTTGCTTTCAGTTTCTTGCATTGAGAGATAGAGATGGGAGACAACAATAGATCTGAATCCTGGGAAGTTCCTAGGTCAGACACAGGAGTTGAGTTTTTGTATGTTTAAGGTAATAGGGAGGGCTTAGACTCTTAATTTGAGTGTGTATCATTGTGTATTAGAGCTCTTCAAGATGCTTTTGCTTAGTAAAAGGAAAATGTTGAGGTTTATGGTTCTCATATCTAAAACCAGTTGATAGGCAATAGAAAGCCTTTGGCTTATAGCAAAAGCTGAGGGATTCGAATGCTTCAGAATTCCACAATGGCAACATCCTCAACTGGAGGTAATGCTTGAAAAAATTCCAGATTCCCAGCTCTGGAAATCCCTGCTTTGGAAGCCTTTGTCCCTCAAGCCACATTTCTGGGTACAGGCAAAGAATTCAGCTGAAGAAATGGAAAAAGCCTGCAAGTTTTTGATCCTGGTTTCTGTGTTTTAGCTGCAGGATATTCTCCAAGGCGTTTTCCTGGGATTGGGAATACACTCTGCTTCATTTTCCGTTAGGCTGTTAAATACTTACAGGCAGATAGTCAGCTCCATACAGTGCAGATATGTCACCTGCTGAGTTAGCAAGATACCTCTCATAGATTATGTTAGGAATGGTCAAAAACAGTAAGTGGAAGATGGAACAGTGTAGGTGCTGGCCTGCATCTTCAGGCTGTCATGTCTCACCTCGCCAGACATACTTCAGCCCCTGGACAATGGACCTGGATGTATTCACTCCCCACTCTTTTGTTTCCCTGCCAAGCCTTGCTGCTACACTTGCAGTCGCTGCCGGTGTTGTTGGGCTTTATGATGTGCATGTCGCTTTGCTTGCTTGGACCGAGGCGAATCCATTTGAGCCAATGGATGGTACCCAAACATGTGGCATCGCTTCGGTTCCAGCAGCAGACAAGCCCCAGTGCCATACACCATTGTACGGCTCATCTTTCCTAGGAGTTGATGGGAAAATCCTAGGAGTTGATGGGAAAATCAGTTTCCAGAGAACTGGAAAGAAAAGAGTGCTCACTTTTGCTTTTCACAGGGATTGGGAATGCTGTTTCCCAACAGCCTCTTGCCATGTGGACACTGTATTCCCAAGTGTGTGCCTGACACAGCAGCTAGGATTGCTCTTCCCTACTTTCCTTTGTAGCTCCTCTGAGCGGGAACCAGGTAGAGATGTCTCCTCGGTGGGTGTTCCAAGCTGGCCCTGGGTGTCTCGCAGATGGCAGAGCAGATCCTTAGTAGCAGGCAGTGATTTTAGTTTGCATTGACATGGGCAAAGGCAGCCTTGAGTACTGAGCATAGAAATGCAAAACGGGGCAGGATGTGCTGAGTGCCTCTCTGTCTGAGAGGAACCTCACCACTTCAGAACATATTTTCAGGGGGGTTGCATATAAAGCAGCTGAGATGCACAAGAAAGGAATGATTGTACCAGGATCTAAATACTTCCCTCTTGTGTTATAGTCCTGATTACTATCCGCTGACATGATGTAACTTGGGCCAGATGTGTTTTCCCACTAACTGGAATCGCTGGGCCTGGAATTCTGGTTCGTGCACCTGTTCTTCAGACTTAAAGCTGCTTTTTATGTGCTCTGAACCCCCTGCTCGTGTGTTGAACTGCAGGTGACTGGGCTTAGCCAAGCACAGTATTGTCACGCTGCACCTCTAGTTCTTGCTTGCTGATGCGCTGTTCGGAATTCACATTGCCTGAGGACTGTAGTGAGAAAGCGTTGATGTTTTGATCTCTTTAGGGGCAACACAGCAGAACTTTATGTTGGGCAGTATGCGTCAAGCTAAATTGTAGCTCTGCAATGAAAAAGATCTTTTTCTGAGGGATTTTCTTGTATTTCTATCCTGTCTGCTGATGAAGTTGATTAATGAGTAAGGCTGATGGATATTAACAGAAGCCAAGTGAAAAATCACACCCTTATCTCTACGTTTATACTCCCCAGAATGATGCTTTCTCTTATCAGCCTTTCGAATGAACACGTGCCAGTTTATCAATTGATCAGAGTTCTAATGCGTCTGCACCCAAATAATGTGAGGAGTAGGTGTGAAAGCGTTTAACCTAAAAAGATGCTGCTCTTTTGCAGGGGTTGAACTGCTCTTGCATTCTGAATGCACACAGCCTTTAGCTGTACTGGAAGTCCCTTCCTGCTGAGTAGAAAGGCAGCAGGGATGTTGGTTGGAAACGGGTGGTAGCCAGGCCTGGCACAGTGTTGGAGCTCTATTGCATTCGTCTCCCCAGCCTGCACCTGCTGCCTCACTCCTAAGTGTAGCATCTTCAGAACTACTTGGCTAGGTAGTAACTGGTGCATTAGCTTGACTAATGTAAATTGTTGCTTTATGCACATGGGGTTTCATGGCTCCTAAACTGTGGGCAAATCTGGTTGCCCCAGGACTTAATGGAGCTGCTGGATTGTAGCTTCCAACCAAAAGGCATTCAGGATCCTTCAGAGCTTCAGGTAGTTCATGCATATGCAGAAAGGCATTGCCTTTAACTACAGCAGTTCTGAGGCTTTTCTTATTCTAACTGGAGTCTTGTCTTATGGAAAAGAGCATTTCAAGATGTTTGGAGCATCTTCAGGCAATCAATGAACGATTGAACTTGGGTTTATGTGTAGTGATCAATGCACCTACATGGCAGAGTGGCAAAATCTGTCCTTTCCTTGCATTGCCTCTCATATCCGTTTAAAAAGCTGCTTTAAAGGGAGATCGGTGGGCTCTTAAGAGGGGAAGCACAGGTCTTGTGTTGTCAAGGAAGCCTCAGATAGGTTGGGATGCTTGTGATGGTGTGTGGTGTTTCAGCGCTGCAGTGTTAGCGGTGGCTCAGATCCACACACACTGTAGCCTTTTGGAGACCTAAGTTTGTCTTGATGTCTTGTGAGGTTTGTTAAGGTTGAGAGCACTTCTGACTGTACTAGGATGGGAGCAAAATCTAGTCCAAGAGGCTGGTAAATAGAACCAAACAGTTCTATCCTGTGCCTGGCTTGAAGGGCTCTGTTAGAGCAGAGCAGGAAGATAATGGGTGGGTCATAACTTAATGCATTTTTAGTGTTGGGCATTGACTGCTGCAGTCTCTCATACTCACTTTTCATGTACATATGTGAGCTGCAGGAAGGGCCCAAGTTCTTACCCTCCCTCCTCTCTTTTCCTTCTGGTGTGTGTAAAACCCAAGCAAATGCCACTGATGTGTGAATTGAAGCATGGGCATTTTTGAAGGAATTTTCTGGTGGTTATGGCTATCTGGGAAGAGCAGGAGAACTTCCAGATGTTAACTAAGCAATAAATCCATACAGAGCTGTCTTTGTGTCGGCAGACAGATCACTCTTGTGCCTGCAATGCTGCTGCACTTGCCAACCTACAGCAGAGTGGATTAGAGCAGAGTCTGACCATCTTCAGAGCTAATATTGATAACTTTTGCATGGGCAGCAGTTCAGATGGTTTAAAAGCAGAGATCAGCCATCAGGCCACTGTCCCCAAGTGCTGCTTCTGCCCTTGCATGGAGCCACCAGCACCATCCAGTGAGTGGTTCAGTGACCCTGTGTAGGCTGTGCTGGGCTCGGGGGCTCACAGGAGTGCAGACATGACTGTGCAAGCACTCCACTGGGTACCAAAGCGGGGAGAAGCTGCTTTTATCCTGTACATCAGTGTCTGCCTGGAGTGGGTGCTTGCCAGGAGTCAAATCCTCCGGCCTTGGCCCAGGTTAGGTGTAAAGGCCAGGCGGCCAGCCCCTCTCTGAGGGCCAGGTGAGGGCATGGAATACAAAGTCATTAACCTCTGAGTGCATCATACTTGCTGGGTGTGATTTCGGGGCATCTCCTGAGTCACAGCTGGGGCAGGTAATTGCACTCCGTGCTCTCTGCTACAAACGGGTCTATTTTTAGGACAGATAACGTGAAGAAATGTGGTTTTTCTGTAGAAGCAGCACAAGCATCGCATGCAGTGTTGCTCCCACATACACGTGCTTCCTCCACCTACACATCTGTCTGCAAGTTGGTTGTACTTTTCTTCTCTGGGTTGGAGCCTATAATGTTTCATAGCATCCCAGACTGTTTGGGTTGGAAGGGACCTTAAAACTCACCCAGCTCCAAGCCCTGCCACGGGCAGGGACACCTTCCACTGGAGCAGCTTGCTCCAAGCCCCTGTGTCCAACCTGGCCTTGAGCACTGCCAGGGATGGGGCAGCCACAGCTTCTCTGGGCACCCTGGGCCAGCGCCTCAGCACTCTCACAGGGAAGAGCTTCTTCCGTATCTCCAACCTGAACTTCCCCTGGTTCAGTTTGAACCCATCACCCCTTGTCCTGCGGCTCCAGTCCCTGATGAAGAGCCCATCTTCAGCATCCCTGTAGCCCCCTTCAGACACTGGGAGCTGCTCTGAGGTCTCCACGCAGCTTCTCTTCTCCAGGCTGAGCAGCCCCAATGTCCTCAGCCTGTAGGC
Organism: Psittacula echo; assembly: GCF_963264785.1. Lineage (NCBI taxonomy): Eukaryota > Metazoa > Chordata > Aves > Psittaciformes > Psittacidae > Psittacula > Psittacula echo. The sequence goes on from NC_137748.1 coordinate 3,493,979, forward strand.
TTGCAGGACTTCCTTGTATGACCTTTGGTTAGTGTTGCGTGTAGCTCACAAGCTCATTCTGTGCCCCTAATACAGTTACTCCTCAGGTTTAGGTCTTGGTAAGCTTCGAAAAGGGCTTTTAAACTGTGTATCTTTCTCTATGTTAACCACAACCTGCATTGCTCCCTTTAGTTGCGGGGCTGGAATTCATTGTGTGAGCTCCGGCCATCCAGCAGCTTTGAAAAAGGCAGATTCACCTTTAAAAACCAAGCAAAAATGAAAGCATCCAAATACTGCATCTTCCATTTGGGATGAGAAACTCCCCAAAATAAGCCATGCCAATATTTGGGGCAGAGCTGCCTTGGAACCACCAGCAAATCCGTGTGTGCTGCTTGTATTCCATGGCTAAGGAGGGCTTTGCTTTGCCAGCTGTTAACTCCTGTTGTTCGAAAGCTCAGGTCCCTTGAGGGGGCAGGCGGTGCATTCAGAGCGAAAGTAGGTTACTGATGCTGCAGAGTGAAGTGGTTTTGAGGCCAAACAGCTTTGATAACTCCCAAGAACCCCTTTTGTTGTTCTCCCTTTGAAGTGGGACTGTGCTTGTACAAAGGGCTTGGTTACACAGAATATTCCTGAGCTGAGCAGGGGTGAAATGATGGCAGGGCACGGAAAGAGGGTATTTTGCCATGCAAGAAATGGGGGTGAAGGTAAAAAGTTCCTTTTCATGCTGGTTCTTGTGCTTTTCCTGGCTCTCTGGCAGCAGCCTTTCCTGATTGACTCCTGCACCTCGAGAGTGATGCTTGATGTGCCGAGGGAATAATCAGGTATCGTTTTCTCCATGACACAGGGATATTTCTGAGCTGCTGAATAACTCCTGGAGTTTTAAGGGAAAGGCTAACCTGGATTTCCTCATGCCCACTGCTTTCCAAGGGCCTTCCTAGCTCTGGGGTTGTTAATGCTGGCTTGCAATCACAACCGGTTTAGTTTATTATTTACTAGTTTTCCCATCGGGATATTACTTGTGATCACAAGCCAATGGTAACAGCCCATCTCCACGTAGTTCCTGGCTCAGCTGCGTCTTGGCTTCTTCCTGCCTCACCTCTGGAACTGGGAAGCTCCCAAGACCCTGCCGAGGAGGAGAACGCAGCAGCGGGAATAGACGCTGCTGTTGCGGTGCTGCCGGTCGCTGTCTGGCATCCTCAAGGCCCTTTCTGAGTGCATCTGGGAAGCCTGGAAAACCATTCCCGAATGTGTTTTAGTGAACTTTGAAGCTGCTGGTCAGGTGTCTGGACGCTGGACTGCTGCTTTCCCCAGCGAAGCACTTCACCAAGAGCTGGAGGGTACAGTTCAGTCTTTATTATCCAGACCACCAAGACCATTGGTAGGTTCATCTCCTGTTCAGTTACATTCACTTTAAAGAGGGGAAATGCTGCAATTTTCCCCCTTTAAATATATATATTTATACATACATAAAAAAATATATAATTCCCTTAGAATATATAAGTTGTATCAAAACATATTTGGATGGAAATTAGGGCATTTGCCCCATGAAGGGTATTTCAACTCAATATGATGTGGAAGAAGGTTTATCCTAAAAACCCACATCTGTAAGACTGCTTTATGTTGGTGGCTTTTTATTGTTGCTCCAAGAATAGCAATAATACAAACGGCCCTATAATTCTGTGCAATCCAAGTCATTTATACCTGCCTGCTGGGCTTAGCCTCAAGGAATTGATCAGATTCCAGTAGTGAGATTCCAGTTTTGCTCGTATTCAGCTGCTCAATCCATCACTTTCTGTGTTAGGGCCCTTCTCTGCCCTTTAGTCAAGGGATGTCCCTTAGGCTCTGTCCTTGATTCTGCTCTTGTGCATCCTCTAGTGCCAGGTTTAGCGCCCAGGGTGTTTAGGCAGGACTCGCGTTTCTGATTTGAGCAGCACAGCCCGAATCTTGCCTTGCTGCTGCAACGCTGCGCTCCCAAAGTGCAACTGTGCTGGTGAAAAAGAGATGGGAGAGATCAATCACTTGTATTCAGTGGAGATCACGTGGCGGTTTTTACAAGAGGAAGTAACAGTGTCCTGGTCAAATTCCAACTTGGATAACTGCAAGTGGAATTTAGGTGGGCAAGTGTCATATTGTGTGGCTCCTGCATTGGGGAATAAGTGGCTGGGGGAAGGGAGAAGGAAACAAAAGAACAAGTGCTTTAAATCAAGGGGCTGCGTGAGGGATCTCTGAGGTGGAAAGGAGCAGGGGACACGGTGTTCTTCGTGTGATTTAGTGCTGTGAGTTGAAAATGGCTCCATTGAAATCCTTCATGCATATCTACGTTAATGGAATGTTGTTCAGTGGAATGTGTCCTCTGCCTGGGGAAGGATGGGCTCCCTTTGGGAGATACAGGAGGAGAAGAGGTGTTTCTGTGGAGGTGTGCACCTGGTTTGATGGGGAGCCTTGTAGGAGTAGAGTGGGGCTACCTGTGCTCCTGAGGGTCCAGGAGGAGCTCAGGCGAGCATCTTGGTTCAGCCTTGAGGCAGGGGGTGGTGGACAATAGTCATTGCCTTGAGTTCCATATCGCAGGAGTGCAGCAGCACTTGTGGTCCCCACAAAAGGTGCACTTCTTTGTACCTAAAGCTGCCAGGTTTGCTTGGGACAGTGCTATAGGCCAGGCCACCCCCAGCAGATAGAGCTCACAGATGCTATACCCTGTGTTGTGCCCCAGTTTTGCAAGCTCAGAACAATTAGCTGGTGATTTTAGGGCTGAATTGTTAAGTGACTTTGTCTTCTCCGTTGTCGTTTCTAGATACAATGGTCAACGGTTCCTTGGCAACTTTCTCCAGAAGAATAATTACTCCTGCTCTGCTCTTGCCATAATACCAGCATCCTGTGACCTACACGTCAGTGCTCAACACCAGCAGAGAATCCTATTGTGTTCATTCTGTGTAGATGGAAGAGGCGTCGCTCTTGAGAGTCCTTCCTGATTTCAAGCTGCTTCCTTGGTTTTTCTGGGATTAAAGGTGCTCAATGAATCAGGGCCCCCCAAATGAGTCAAACAGCCAATTCATGCCAACAGTTGGTTGAAAACTGTGCGGCGCATGTAGCAGGGATGGCGCAGGAGGACAGTCGCCGTGGTCAAGTGCCACCTCCCTTTTATCATGGTGCCAGCCAGGAACTTGATCTGTCCACCAAAGTATACAAGAGAGAGTCAGGAAGTCCTTACTCTGTGTTGGTGGACAGCAAAATGAGTAAACCACATCTCCATGAAAGAGAGGAGCAGCCATATTTCAGGGAGAACAGAGCGGTAGGAGAGGTCCGGGCTGTGAAAGAAGATAGAGAAAACTCTGAGGACTCTGAGGAGGAAGAAGAGGAGGAAGATGAAGTGACTTACAAAAGGGAGCAGATTATAGTAGAGGTAAACCTTAACAACCAAACATTAAATGTATCAAAAGGGGAGAAGGGTGTCCCCTCCCAGTCCAAAGAGACTGCTGTTCTTAAGACCAGCAGTGAGGAAGAGGAGGGTGACAGTGGGGAAGAGGCCACTGAAGACAGTAATGATTATGAGGAAAATGAGAGGCAGAAGAAAAAAGAGAAAAGAGTGGAAAAAGTTAGTGTTGCCCAAAGGAGAACAAGGAGAGCTGCATCTGCTGCAGCAGCCACAACTTCCCCATCACCCAGACCTACAAGGGGTCGTAGAAAGAGTGTGGAGCACCCCAGGCGTAAGAAGAAAGCTGCAAAGGAGCCCAAGGCACCTGTGCAGAAATCAAAGTGTGAAGAGAAGGAGACTTTAACCTGTGAGAAGTGCCCCAGGGTGTTTAACACACGCTGGTACCTGGAGAAGCACATGAACGTCACTCACAGGCGCATGCAGATCTGCGACAAATGTGGGAAGAAATTTGTGCTAGAAAGTGAGCTGTCCCTTCACCAGCAAACAGACTGTGAAAAAAACATCCAGGTAGGTTTGCTCCCCGGCTTGCCAGATTGCCAAACCTTCTGTCGTGCCCTGGATACAAGCTAGCGGACACTGCAGAGGGGGAAATCTTTTGCGCAGACCAGGTTCTGACCCAGACCTTGTCTCTCCGTATCAACACTTTGGTGTCTTCCAAAGGAAGTAAATGGCAGGGAGCAGCGTGTGCAGCTGCCGTCTGATGTAGCAGAGTTACTGTAGTCTTTAACCACGAGCTGGGGAAAACACAAAGCTGCTAATGTCAGACTCAAGAAACAAGTGCGTTTGCAGTGAAGTCCTTTGGCAGGATAAACCCTCCTCCTTCAGGTGCTGAGCGCCTGCAGCTATCGCTAGCTTTAATGTGCACAGTGTTTCAGTGTCCTGAAATCAGTCACAGAGCATGGCCAGGTAAGATTTCAAAGGGAGAGTGGAATTCTGGGGCACGTTGCTGGTCTTGGAATTGGAATTGTGCGACACAGCAGAGAGGCAAGCAGGTGAGAAAGCAACGGGGGAAGTCAGGATGTGAACTGGTGTTCAATGGAAATCCTCCTGAGCCAACTGCCCACAGGTAACTGACAGTAGGTGTTCGTGTATGCATTCGGCAGTGCATGAATTCAGTGACTCAGACTGTTAATGGCCCTTTCCCAGTGTAAAAAAGCTCAGTAAATCTCACTGATAACACAAAGATCTCTGGTCTTTGTCACCCGAAGATTTGCAGCTTTTAATTGGATCCAACAATGGCAGCCTGTGTCGTAACAGGACCATTTTAAAGTCCTAAGTTGTGGAAAGAGCTCCAGAGTTTCTGATTCATCTGTGGCTTGTGCTTTGCTCGTAGGCATCTGTGTTCTCATGTAACTGGGGGCACTGTTGTTGTATCTGCTGATTCAGACGTGCTTGCTTTGCCTTGTTAAGCTCGGCACAGCATTGCCATCTACTTCTGAAGTGATCCCACTGCCAGCATGGAGCTCAGCTTTTGTGCAGCTGAAATGCTGAGAGTTCCTAGGGCTTGGGCGAGTTCTTTGTCTGCCCAGTGAGTTTTAGCAGCAAGACTGAAGATGTTGCTTGTTTGCTTAAATGCTGCACTGAATTGGGATTCAATTCCCACTGCGCAGAGACAGCTGAAGTGTCTCTTTGCTGTAAGACTCAAACGCAGCTCTGTGTAACATTGTGCTGTTTTTCCTTATGTTTCAGCCCAGAGGAGGAAGACTGAAGGAAGGAGTAGAATATAAGATAATGAGTCTCGAGCCTAGTTAGCAAAACACATCAACACTGCAGTGTGTCCTTGCAGGGTTTGAAATGAATCCTGCACAAGTTTAGTGCAGAGGACACTGAAATGCAGATTGCAGCCGTGCCCCATCATCCAGGTGGCTCTTTCACAGCATAACAGTCTTTAGACTTGAAGCAGGAACTCATGAATATTTGGAACACGGGGCATAGAATGGAGAAGGAGCCTGTAATCCATGCACACACGTGCTGCTGAGGGGTTCCATTCCTGGGCCCCGAAGTGATAGGGTAAGAAGAAAGGGTAGCAGTTGTACCCAGTACAAGCAGAATCAGGTCTAGAAACCTTCCCAGATACTTCCAGGATTTGGGAATCTGAAGCACTGCTGGTCATCTTCAAGTTCCCACTATAAGCGTGTATTCAACAAGTCTTTCTGTCTCTCCTGACATTTGGAATGTGGTTCCCAGCTGCCTGCTCATTTGGGTTTATCACACGTGGCAAAAGGAGTGAGGGGATATGAACATGTTACGTTAACACAGGGTTTAATGTGGGAAGGGGGATATGGAGTTTTGTCTAGGAGAAAGAAATGGTTTCATTATGGGAGTGGTCATTGAACTGATAAGAACATGAGTGGCTCCTCTCTGTATTTTTCACCTAAGTGAGGGGATATATCTGTTTTTCCAGGTAATTTCTGGATTTCATCTTTTAACATGAGCACCTTCACAGGATTTCTCTTGTCACCTCAGCCTCTCTCTGTAGTAACTCAGTATTCTACATTACTTGCTGCTGACCATCAATTAAATGTAGACTGACCAATCCAAGGGTTTGCTTACCTTAAATCAAAGCTTTTTGAGCATTTCTTAGCATTGCTTTACTCTCCAGGGTTTCTTTCCCCCCCCCAAGGGCTACAGTTTGGTCCTCACATGCCTTCACGTAGGTACTTTTAGATGCAGAGTCTCTCCTTGGCATCAGCACGGTGAGTGGGGTACCAGGGTTTCCAAGCCTGCAGAGATTGAAGCCCTGTAGAAGCAGCGTAACGTGGCTGTGCAGAGAAGAAGCAGCTCGAGTTGGCAGAAGGCCCAGCAGTGAGCAGCAGGCAGCTCTCCTTACCTTGAGGGAAGGAGGGTGATAGGGAGGCAGAAAACTGGAGATGCACCAAAAACCCCAACACCCAACAAGCCACAATTCCTTTCTCTTCATGTCAAAGATGAAGATGCCTCCATGTCCTCACGTGTGTCTGCTGTCAAGCTTCACAGCTCGGGTGTGCTGGAGTGCTCAGACTGCTACAAGGACTTTTTTTGTCAAGTCTTTAGCAAGAACCAGCTACTGGGGGAAAAAGAGATGTGTGAGAGTGCGTGGATCCTGCTCATCGCTGACTTTCTGGACATCACAGAGAAGAGATTCAAGCGCTGTTTGCATAGTGTCGTTTTAGGCCTATAGTGCTGCTGATCCGTATAAATGAAGAGTCAGAACACCAAAGATGGAGGTGACAACTTGCTTTGTGCCACGCTGTCCACATGGTCAAGAGCTGCAAGAGGGAAGCTGCCTTCTGTGTAGAGCTGAAAGGAGATGAGAGAGCTCTGAGTAGTGTTGTGTGTTGGAGGGGTCACAGTGCTCCTGTGAAAGACAGAGCTGGACGTGCAGATGGGTTTAAAGGCAAGGTGGTGGTGGTGGCCTCCTCCACCTCTGTTGGCTTCTCCCCACACCACGGGTTTGGCTTGCTCCCGAGCCAGCAGCATCAGTGCCTGTGAAGTTGTCTTCTCTGTGTTAGCTCCTTGAGGGCTGATCCAGCTGTATGTGCTGTTGTGCTGGGGAAATAAGCTCGTGCAGTGGCTGTAGTGCTCTTCAGGTGGCACCACCATGCAGTGTGTTACCATCCTCTCCAATCCTGCTCAAGCTGGCTTTTCTTAGTGTAATTGTTTCAAGTCTGAAACAATCAATGTAGGCTTAATCTGCGACAGTACACAGCCTTTTGACTTGGTTTGGGCTTCTTTTTGTTATGCAAGAGGGAGATCCATGGCTTAACTGCACTGACTTGAATTACTGAATCTTTCTAATTGAGAATTCCTTCTATTTATCCCATTCATTCAGTGCGTTTCCTGTAATAAATCATTCAAGAAGCTCTGGTCCCTCCATGAACACATCAAGATTGTCCACGGATATGCAGAAAAGAAATTCTCTTGTGAGATCTGTGAAAAGAAGTTCTACACCATGGCCCACGTGCGGAAACATATGGTTGGTGAGTTATTGATCAGTGCTTCTGCTCGTTCTGCCTCATAAGCATAGAATGGTTTGGGTTGGAAAAGACCTTAAGATGATCCAATTCCAATTCCTTGCAATGGGCAGGGACAGCTTCCACTAGAGCAGCTTGCTCCAAGCTCTATCCAACCTGGCCTTGAACACTGCCAGGGATGGGGCAGCCACAGCTTCCATGGGCACCCTGTGCCAGCGCCTCAGCACCCTCACAGGGAAGAGCTTGTGCCTTATCTCCAACCTGAACTTCCCCCCTGGTTCACTTTAAACCCATCACCCCTTGTGGTTCTTAACTCCTAATTGCTGTTTTATGGAGAAATACAATAACTTCAGTTCTCTGAGCTTTATCCTTAGCAAGTTCAAGTCCGTAGTTCTGGGCAGCAAGCAAAATCTCTGTGTGTCTATGTGTGTATAGCTCTAAGCTGTTCAGTGGTTGGAGGAAAGCAAATGGTTCGAGAAAAGATTGCATTGGAATGACCCTGTCTAATGTACTGTTATGTTGCAGCACACACAAAGGACATGCCATTTACATGTGAAACCTGTGGGAAATCATTCAAACGCAGTATGTCTCTCAAAGTCCATTCCCTACAGCATTCTGGAGAGAAACCTTTCAGATGTGAGGTGAGGCACCAACTGGTAATACGTGTAGATACGGTAGCAGGAAGGTGTAAACTTAGTAACCCTGTCAGTGGGGACTTCAGGTGGAAACTCAATTGCCTTGACTTGTAACTGAGGTGTAGTTCCTTTAAAATCTGGGCAAACTCTGTGGAGAGCAGAGCAGAGATGCAGCCGTTCAACCTGAGATGCCTGTGGTTTGCTCTAACTGCTGGCTCTCATGTTTTAACTCAATGAGTACCCACTACAGCAAGATTTGAATCCCACTCTTCCCTCAGTGTTCATAGCAAAGCCTAATGCAAATGCCATTAACCCTCCCTTTCCTGCCCTGTTACTTGAAGCAGACGGCAGTGAAAAAACAAATCACTGCAGGACTTTCACTTGTGGGAAGCGCTGCAAAGGGTGAACCCCTTGGGATCTGGGACTCTGAATTTGCATCTCTTACAGCAGGTGTGTGCTGGGATGGGAGAAAGTCTCTCCCTGCTGCACTCACAGACTTTTGCCATTGTTGTTTTATGCCTGCCCTGGGGAAGGAGACCCAGTGGGGCAGACTAACCCAGTCATGTGTCTGGGGCAGATAATGTCTCAGTCACCTGATGGGGATGCTTGTGGGTATCACATGATGGAGGCAGGGGGTGCAGAGCCCTTCCTCTTTCCAGAGCAGGTCTGGTGGCTCACTCTGTCCAGCAGATGAGGCACAGCTCCAGCTGGACACCGAGTACTGGTGGTGGTTGTGCAGCCACAGTAGTCCTGGGAATAAGACTCCTTAGGAATGGACCTCCCTCGTAGCAATAAATAATAGCTGTAAAGCCAGACCCATGAAGCTGCTGGTGGCTTTGCTGGGTGAGCAGAGTCCTCTAGTGGAGGCTTGCTGTAGTCCAGCAAAACCTCCAAATGACATCCTAAGCCAACAGAAGCACTTTGCTGTTGGCATAACCCTGTCTGTGCTGCCAGCAGCTGTGTCAGCTGAAGGTTGTGACTGTTCCACGCTCCTTGCCAAGGCTCCTGTGCCAGCAGACCTCTTAGCACAGCCCAAATTCTACTGGCTGCGTCATTTAAACCCAGGGTCTCTGTGTGTGCTAGTTCAGGTATTCTTGACTCCTTACCATAGTCAGTTCAAAGTGCTGTCCCCTGACTGCCTTGCTTCCTGCTGTGTGATGCCTGAGCGTCATGGGTTGCTGTTTTTCTGTTGCAGAACTGTGATGAGAGGTTTCAGTACAAGTACCAGCTGCGCTCGCACATGAGCATCCACATTGGGCACAAACAGTTCATGTGCCAGTGGTGTGGCAAAGACTTCAACATGAAACAGTACTTTGATGAGCACATGAAAACACACACTGGTAAGAGCTAATCAAGGAAAAGCACGAGTACCTCCAGGACAGGAACTTGCCTGTACTTCCAGTTGTATTCTCTTGCTTGGAATTTGGGACCAACACTGCTCTCCAACCTAGAAAATCAGAGAGGAGAGGTCCATGCCTTATCTCACTCTTAGATCTGTAGTCCTGTGATTCACTGTGGGGGAAAATGAGAGCTTAGGCTTACTTCCTTCTCACTGTGGTCTGAAGGAGCCCCTTGCCAAAGCCTTGTAGAAGATTCTCATGCATCAAAATCTGAAGGTGAGAGAGGATTTCAGAAAGGCTGAGGGCTGCTGTGGAGCAGCTGTGTCTGTTTGCTGAAGGCAGCAGTCACAGTAGCCTTTGTAGGCTGCAGTTTGTTTGCGTAGATGTGCTGAAGTGTAAGGGTTAGCAGATGTTCTGTGCCTCACTGATTGCTGGCTCTGCTTGCAGGAGAGAAGCCCTTTATCTGTGAAATCTGTGGCAAGAGCTTCACCAGCCGCCCAAACATGAAGAGGCACCGCAGAACTCACACAGGCGAGAAGCCCTACCCGTGTGACGTGTGCGGCCAGCGATTTCGCTTCTCCAACATGCTCAAGGCACACAAGGAGAAGTGCTTCCGTGTCACCAGCCCCGTCACCGTGGCCGCTGCTGTCCAGATCCCACTGTCCACGACCTCTCCTGCCACCACGGTCCCTGCTGTAGTGAACGCACCCACTGGCCCAGTGCCACCCATCAACCTGAACCCAGTCAGCACGCTTCCTCCGCGCCCCATTCCCCACCCGTATTCACACCTTCACCTACATCCTCATCCTCACCATCCACATCACCTCCCGGTGCCCCCAGTCCCTCATTTACCCCCTCCTCCAGCTCTTTTTAAGAGTGAGCCTTTAAACCACAGAGGCCAGAGTGAGGACAGCTTTCTGCGACACCTGGCAGAAAAGAACAGTTCAGCACAGCACCACTAACGTCTCTGCTCCCTGCCAGCTGTTTCCCCATTGATGCACATGGAAACCTGCCCTCCTGGCAGTCCAAGAGGGTTGGTTGGTGAGGATCCTTGTCTTTCTCTTAGCCCCAGCACACAGTCCCGATTTTACCCCTTGAATCAGTTACCAACCGAGGCAATCCTGTTTCGGATCAGCAGTGCTCCCCTGAACCCGGGACCCAACAGGACTTCAGCCCCATTCGCTTGCGTTTTGCTGGTGACTTTTCTACATTTCAGATACTGAGACTTGTGGGATTTTCTAATTTCATATCAGCTGATGAGGTATGCTTGCTTTTATAGCCTGGCCTTCTCCTCAAAGAGGAGACAGGCCTGGTTTTCCTTTGTACTAATCGGAAAGGCTGTGAGATTAATACAGAGCATTAATTGTATCACTGTGTATCGTAATGGATTCTTTTCAGCTTTTGGGGCCGGCTGTGGAGTGAGCCAGCCACGTATCACGGTATATTGGAGCATTATAAAGAAAGACACAGAAATGTCTTGTTTGTGTAGCTCTCCTAACACACTCTTTATTTTACTACAGAAATTATTTTAGAGGTTTTTGTATAGACCTATTTAGTAGTCTGTTTCTAAAATGAAATGTATTTCAATAAGCGGTGTAATTTTTTCAGTGTAGCTGGACCTATGTTGGATAATAGATAAATTTTTATAATCATCAAAATGTGATTCTTAAAAAGATGCATAAAGCTTCTAGAGTTAAAGTTATTCTTACAACCATACAACTTAAAAGGTGCTGCAGAGAAGAAAGGAACCCAAGAGGTCTCTGGAAAGGTTGCCTCCAAAGTGATGGTGATTTAAGGACTTTAATTTATTTTAGTAGGGCTTGGTTTATTCCTTTTTCAACCTTGTGTTTCCCTTTTCACAGTTTTGGACAAGGACATTGGGATACCATATTCCCACCGCACAAGTTTTCTTGGGAGGTATGGATGGGTTAGAAAAGGAGCCCCTTACACGCAGGGACCCGCTGCTTTAGGAATAGAGAGTCACAGGAGAATGAGAGATGTGACAGCAGAGAAGACATTGAGTACCTCAAATCAGCCAAGCGTCTTTTCTCTCGAGGAGAGCCAGGTTTAGTGGCTTTTCATGGTATGATTTGAAGTTGGGGATCACATCCACTGCTGCTCTTCAGATTGCCTCTTGGAATTCCTGGAGTTGTTAGGAGAGGGGAATGGAGGGAGATCATGAAACGGGGTGTTTCTGACTGCTTGATTGTAACAGTGAGAAGAGAAGTTTGAATGAGACGATGGTGTTTCAGTTGCATTGTTGAGGAAATGCTGATAGCACTGTGTGTGTACCATGTGAAGCTCTATCCCATAAACGTAATGTGCATAAAATGATGGGATGATTTCTAGGGGTCGTAGTCATACTTATGGCAAAGCTAAGTTTTCCAGTTGTAGGATAGGAAACTTGGAATTGTAGGCATGTCACTGTTCCATAATCCCGGGAGGCAACGAGGGGGGAATGGCAGGTTTAGTGCAGGGCTGGTGGGCTGGAATGCCAAATGTCTCTGGTTTAACCGGTGAGTAGCTGTTATTTTGTTGGGTTTGTATTTCTCTTCAACTAAAACTAAATATAGCAGCATTATGCAAGCTAGGAACTTGTTGCCACCTTCACTGAAGACAGAGGCCCAAGGCAATGTACTGTAAGTCCTCTTTTCCTTAAAATTCCTACTTTTCCATGCTGCTTTTTGAGTTAAATCCCACCAAACTACATCCAGAGATCCTCATAGGCCACATGTCTGCTTGGTCATGAAGCGGGGGTTTGTGGCTGATGGGATTCTTCCTGGTGTTACTTCCTCCCGGTTAATGCTTCAAAGTGTTTTGAAACACCAGGTCCTCTGTTGAGAATGAGCTCCTTGGGTGATGTTCTGGTCTTCACTGTTTTCTACCACCTTACCATTCATGTTGGGGTTTTTTCATAACAAGCATAGGAAACTTTAGGACTTAGAAAGGGCAATTTGTGCCACGAAACCTCCTCAGTTTTGACTGAGCTGAACCCCCTGAATAATAAAGCAATGGTTTTTTACATGTTTTCTCTATCATATTTATATGCACCCTCTACCTTCTAAAAGCAAAAGCCAGTTATGGAACTGAATTCCCACTCACAATGATGATGACTGTTGTAATTACTGTGGCTGGTCCGCCCCGGAGGTTCTATGCATTCCACATCACCTTTGCAACCTACGTTTCTGTCGTGCCACCCTTTTCTGGTCAGGCCTGTTATGAACTGATTTTTAAATGCTCAAAAAGGAAATAATAATAATCATAACCTTGGTCAATGGATTGTATTCCAGTTTTGCAAAATGATTTTTCTTCTCAATAAATTTCCAGTATTAGGCTGCTATTCAGAATTCCAAAATCTGGGACAGTTTTGTTCTGTTATTTAGTTCGCAGCAATGATGCACGTTGTGTTTCTTTTTCCTTCCGAGACTTCCCAACTTCCTTTCTATGGAAGAAGATTAAACTATCGAGCCCATTTAATAGCCTGTCGGGATGTGACATGATGTCAACTGATTCTCCTCACTATCTGGGACAAATGTACCAAGAGCAGATGATCCTGGGCTGAAAGCGTTGCAATGTGATAGCTCAGAAAGTCCATACTCCAGCAGGAAAAGGAAAACGGGCGTTCCAAAAGGCCGAGGAAATTCAAGGATGAGATTTGCTGTGGCTTCTGCTTAAATGTGCACAGCTCCTGCAGAGCTGGTGCAACGCTACGGAGCTTATGCCGGTGTGTTCATGACTTTCTGCTCCTGCTGACAAACCAAGCGTGATGGTTTGTATCAGCTTGTCTGTACTGAGTAATTAATGGGGTTGATTTGTGGTGTTAAAACACTTCCTTCAAGAAGAGCAAAGACAAATGATGCCAACTGCACCTCTTCAGCAGGGACTGTAGCGATAGGACAAGGGGTGATGGGTTCAAACTCAAACAGGGGAAGTTCAGGTTAGATCTAAGCAGAAGTTGCTCCAAGCCCTGTCCAACCTGGCCTTGAACACTTCCAAGACTTGGAGATGTGGCAAAAGAATTAAAACCATCCTTAAATAAAGGCAAGCGTTTGCATCTCCTATGGATACTAGGAGAAAAGTCCACCTTTGGGTCCACACATGTCCTTAATAGGGATTTTATCCTGGCAGCAACAAGGAAATTTGCAGGTTTTCAGCTTCTGATCTGATTCCTTCCGAGGACTGAGAATTGCATGAACTTCATGGCTGCTTTCTGACCCAGCGAGGTAATTTCTGCCTGCCTTAACCTGTTCCAGTTTGTTTTAATGCCTGAGCAGTGGTCGTGGATCACAGGGGCTCCCTCTGAGCTCAGCAATAACCAGTGTGGTTTGTGGTCAAGGCCACGTTCTCCATCGCGTGAGCTGTGGGGCAAAGATTGGGCTGGGTTGTAGTGGTTTGGGGTGGAGGTTTGGGTTGCTTTGAAATTGGCCTGTATGGCCCCTGCGTTTTACTGACTTTATTTATTCCTTTCTTGCTCTATTCCTGCCTTTACAGATTGGAATTGGCAAATATCTTCTGATGTAATGTCTTGGAATATTGAGAGTGGCTGCCTTTGTCCTGAGTCATAGCCTGCGTGTATGTGCAGAGTGGATGTGTTTTGCAATGCAGGGCATCTCCTTGTGTACCGAGGACTCGGGTACACGTCCATGTAGCCCAAGGAGGCTCCCCAAGAACAGCAGCTGCTCTGGATGTTTGCTAAATCCTTCAGTCACCCTTGTCTTCCCGATCCCTCTCAGTTACCGTGCAATGGGGGTACGTGCGTGCATTGATAATCTCCATTCTCCACGCTCCGAGGCTCTTTGCTGTGCATCAGAAGTTTGTAACTCACAGTTTGAAACTGAGAACTGACGTGGAATTTTCCACCCAGAAGGAAATGCAGCTTTGGGGTGGATTCCCTCTCCTGAAGAGCCTGCCCAGCCCCTGGGCACAGTGCGGAACAGGCCACAAGTCCCCTGTGGAAGGGCTCTATTAATTATTATCTTCCCCTTGGAGAGCTCTGACCAGGGTCGTTCGTGTTTGTTCTAGTGGGTCTATACAGCAGCAATAGAGTTCCCTCAGTTGTTTTGAAGCTTGTTCCTGCACAGAGGAGGAATCTGTAATAGCCCTGATCAGTTCAGGATGGCTTTCCATGGAAATACACATTCCTGAACGAGGTGTCTGCTGTCCCAAAGGGTCACTGAAGCTGTTTAGCTTCTATGGAGCCAGGCTGAGAGAGCTAGGCTGGTTCAGCCTGGAGAAGAGAAGGCTCTTTAAGGGGAGACCTTAGAGCAGCTCCAGTGCCTAAAGGGGCTCCAGCAAACCTGGAGAGGGGCTTTGGACAAGGGCCTGTAGGGACAGGACAAGGGGAATGGCTTGAACCTGCCAGAGGGGAGACTGAGATGAGCTCTTAGGCAGAAGCTCTTCCCTGTGAGGGTGCTGAGGCGCTGGCCCAGGGTGCCCAGAGAAGCTGTGGCTGCCCCATCCCTGGCAGTGTTCAAGGCCAGGTTGGACACAGGGGCTTGGAGCAAGCTGCTCCAGTGGAAGGGGTCCCTGCCCATGGCAGGGGTTGGAGCTGGAGGAGCTTTAAGGTCCCTTCAACCCAAACCAGGCTGGGATTCTATAAACTGACCAGTCAGAGTCTTGCCTTAATGGCTGGTGGGGAAATGCCCCATCCCTTTCAGGGAAGTGGGATTGACTTTTCCGGTACAGCACTGAACCCATCAGTTGTGGACTGATTGTGGCGCTTTGGGGGTTGTGTTTGCTTGGGGCTATTTTGGTGGGTTGGTTGGTTTGTTGGGTTTGGTCCATTTTAATGCAGCAATAACTCATTAGGGAAGCTTCTTGAGTGCCTTGGGAAGGTTGTGAAATGAGTGGTTGCTCCATATGAAAGTCATAACATGGCACGTTCCTCAGAAATGCATAGCAAGGATTTCTCCCTACGTGAGAAGTTGTGTAACGCATGGGAGGAAGGGGGAAGGATGGGCACGTAGGGAGCTGAAATTGCCTTTCTGAACCCCTCTTAATGCCTTTTGATTTCTAATGAGAGCTGACAGTAGCAAGAAGTGAAGGGAAGTGAGGAGGAAGCTGCAGCACCCAAACTGCTGCGAGCCCCCCACCCCAGTAACCCTGACTTGGAAAGCCAGTGCGGATCGCTCCCGGCTGCTCGTTTGACCTGACCAAAGGTGAGCGTGTTGTGGCCAAGTGCTCTTCCTCTTTACAAGCTCTGGTTTGCAGTTTCACCTTCAGCTCTGCCTGCAGTCTCAGAACAACAACCAAGGGGCAACTGATAGCGGAACACAGCTTTGTCCTCAGCCACTTGTGTGCCACTGCCATGCACTGCACGTATGGGAGTTAAAGACTATGGTGGTGTATTCATTCAGATTGGTGGTGTATATTCATTCAGATTAGTGGTGTATTCGTTCAGATTGGCGGTGTATATTCGTTCAGATTGGCGGTGTATATTCGGTCAGATTGGCGGTGTATATTCGGTCAGATTGGCGGTGTATATTCGGTCAGATTGGCGGTGTATATTTGGTCAGATTGGTGGTGTATATTCGGTCAGATTGGCAGTGTATATTCATTCAGATTGGCGGTGTATATTCATTCAGATTGGTGGTGTATATTCGTTCAGATTGGTGGTGTATTCATTCAGATTGGTGGTGTATATTTGTTCAGATTGGTGGTGTATTCGTTCAGATTGGCGGTGTATATTCGGTCAGATTGGTGGTGTATATTTGTTCAGATTGGTGGTGTATATTCGGTCAGATTGGTGGTGTATTCGTTCAGATTGGCGGTGTATATTCGGTCAGATTGGTGGTGTATATTTGTTCAGATTGGCGGTGTATATTCATTCAGATTGGCGGTGTATATTCGTTCAGATTGGTGGTGTATATTCGTTCAGATTGGTGGTGTATTCATTCAGATTGGTGTTGCGTTTGCAGCTGCACAATACCCCTGCAGCCGTGCACTGAGCTGAGAGCTTGCAGCCCATTACAAAATCGCTTCCAGTTTTGCTTTTCCACCAGGACTCCAGCCTGTTCGAGTTCCTTCTTCCCCACTAACTCAGTGCAGGCACTGAACTGAAGTGGTGTTTGTGTCCTTTCCCTATAAAATACCGGTACATTTCATGCAAACCTCGCAGGCTGTGAGAATTACTTCACACCTTTAGCAGGAAGCCGACTTTCTCAATCAGCTTTGGTTCAGACAAGGAGGAATGGTTGTAAAGAGACCTTTGTGGTGGTGGTCACTTGAGCAGCCAGGCTGGGTAAATTTAGTGTGCAGCTGTCAGACGAGTAAAGAACCCTGTTGTGCAGATGTGGAACCTGCCTGCCACCGTGTGAGTCAGTGACAGCGGGGGCCAGCGCTCTGCTATTTCTGACCCAGACAACTGCCCCCAGCACAGGATCACCGTTTCCCCTTTCGGTTCTTCTTAGCTCTTCTGCATCATTTCCTCTCTAAGGTTTTTCAGGCATAGATAGTGGCTTTAACCATAAAGGAGATCACAATCGGTTGCCTCTTTGTGGTTGTATTTTGCCTACCTACGGGCAAAAAGCTGGGGACACGATAAAATAGCAACTGGGGAGTCTTGCTCATCCCACAGTGTGTGATCGCTTGAGCAAGGGAGCAGGACACAAACAGAGTTTCAGCTGGAGAGGTCCCGAATAATGATCCATAAAATTAGTTCAGACTGAAAAATGATGCCTTCCAAGCAGCCCAAGCATGAAGGTATCAGCTGTCTGTTAAGCCTCAGGTCTCAGTCCAAAGGTCTTGAACGGGATGTAGGCTTTCATAACTGTGCTCTGCTTCTTAGGTAGCCCCTGTGATCCCAGCAGGATCCCTGCCCCTCCCTTCCACAGCACAGCTCCTGCGGAGTGCTACAAGGAAATGCATCCTATGTGGACAGCGGGGTTGGATTTGCCTTTAGCTGCGCACTGGCTCAGATGCCAGGGGCAGGAGAGCACCAAGGAGGCAGTTATCTAACTGCCCATTCCGTGCTGTAATGGAAAACGATTCATCAGCCATCACCAAGGAAACAGGGAGCAGGTCAGAATATGCTGCTTTACCTGGACTCAGGGTTTGGGTTCTTATAGAAACCGTGTCTTTAGTGTAGTTAATTCCTAGGAAAATTGCTGCTTGGCCTGAAATGTTGGCTGGGGTTCTGTGAATCCTGAAGCTACTACCAGAAAACAACTGGATTTTACTATGCAGTGACTCATGGATTGTAATTAACTCGGTTTAGATGTGGATTGTCACTGCTGACAATAATCCAGCCACTGCCTGCTCTGTACAAAACTGATGGTAGATGGAGAAATCCAGTTGCGTTTAAACCAATGTAACCCGTGGTACATTGTGGTGCTGGCTCTTGGCTTTTCCCGTCCCACAGAGAAATCATTCCCCAGGGAGCTGCAATTTAATCTATGTGCTTTCTGTTGAGGAGAACTCTGCAGTGGAGCCACTGGAGGAGGATGAGCCAGGAGATGGCAGTGGAGCTGATGGCTGCCTCCTTCTCCAGGCAGCAGGTGAAGCGGATGAAGGAAGGCAGCTTCTGCTCTGCCAGTATCCAGGTTGGAATCTGAAGTAAGTTACTGAAGTAAGAAACATCTCCAACGTGCAGCTTGTTCCTAACTCATTGCTAACGCCCTGGTCCCTCAGGCTGTCACGTTGCTGAAGTGCTTCCCTAATGAGAGCCACTGAGCACTGTGTCCATGTTGCAGTGACTTCATGGCTCTTGTCAGCCCAATTGTCTGAGCTCCTTTAGGAACTGCACTGAGACTGAGCCCAGAGTTCTGTCCTCCAGTGTTTTCCAAACACACTCAGCAACTGGAGGCTGCGATGAGACGTTTGTCACCCCCGTCAGTCTCTTCAGAAACCATTGTGCTGATCAGTGTCAGTTATGTTGGGTGATTGGCAGGGAGTAGGAGGCTTTTTAGGCTTGGTTTATGGCAAAGCAGACTGAGACTGAACTTGCTTCCATGGGTGAGAATAGGATTTCCAGCAGGATGAGGGCAGCGTGCTCTAGGAGAGCTGCAGGTACTGAGAGCATCACCTTGCTCTGCTCACCAGCACGGTGGTGTGAGCATGGCCAGCGTGTCCTGCGTGGAGATGAGCAGTGTTACCTGGGCATCTCCTGTGCCACCTCAGCAGACACTCATCCCATCGGATGAAAAGCCCAGTCTTGCTGCCTGCATTTCCTGTTTTCTCCATGTTGTATAGAACATATATATATATATATGGAACACGTTGGCTGCTGATGGGCAGTGACCTAACCACTGCTCTGGAGAGTCCTTATTGGTGACTCTCAATGCTAAATACAAAACCAAAGCCCATGTCAACAAGAGAAACACAGGGAGGCTCCATGGAATGAATGGAGCTCGCTGTTGTCTTGCTTGTTAGCTCTTGAGGGTTTTCCTGATACTGACCGTATAAATATTATTCAACCACCAAAACTGTTGCTATAAAAGACACTGTTAGAGAACCCTGTGTTGAGACAGCAGGGAGTGACTGGCTGCAATTGATGGTTCCTTCATCCATGTGCCTTGGAGACTGAGCCATAGGGATAGGAAAGGAAAGCTTTGGTTTTACACGGAGCCCATGGGCACCAGGGGCTCTGACACAGATTCCATGGGTAAGCCATAACCCAGCTTGCTCCGTGCGCTGCAGGATGGAGGTGAAGCAGGGGAGGGATGGGCCACAGGACGGGGATGCTGCGGGCTTTAGCGCTGGTTGTTGTGTGCTGATGCAACCTCGGTGGTGAGAAAACAGGACCTGCTCCAAGGGAAACGTGCCCCGGGCGAGGGCCGCCTGCCTGTCCCGGGGCTGCCAGGAGCCGGCTCAGCCCAGTGCAGCAGGGCTGTCCTCACTTGCTCTCCACGCTTCTTAACAGTGGAAAATCACTGGGATACGAGGATTGCTCCCTGCCAAGCTCCTCCGTCTGCCATGGTTCTGGAATGATCTTTGCCCCACTGCCCCTCAGGGGGAAGGAGATGGGAGGCAGCAGAGAATTTGCCCTTTTGAGAGCCGCGTACCCACTGCTGTGGTTTGAACACGGCTGCTGGGTTCACACGAGCTGGTCTAGCTCCGAAGGTGGGGAATACGTAAGGAGAGCAACCATAGCCCGCACTGCAGGGGAAGCGGGGTGCACTCTGCCTCAAACCCCCTGGATGCCTCCGGCTCCGTAAGGGATAAAACACTCCCCTGGTAGCTGCGTTGGTGCTGGGGGAGGCTGCTGCTGTTGGTACACAGAGGAGGGTGTCCTTTAGCAGCAGGGCGAGGCTGAAGGTCTCAGAATAGCAGCGGTTTGGCTGCAGCAGCGCTCAGAGCTCCGAACGGTGCCAGCCTGGGGGGAATGGAGAGCTTCGGGGGCTACAGCTTGAGCACAACGTGGCGGCCCCCGGAGCAGCGCAGGGCACAAAACCGCGGCCTTTTTGCAGACCTTTGCCCTTTTATTTGCGTCCTTCTATTCTCGAACGCCTTTAATTAAAAGCAAGACAAAACCCAGCCTCTGACGGGCTCTTAACGACGTGTTCTTTGCCCCGGGCGGCCGCGTCCCCTCCCTGCCTGCAGCCTCTGAACAAGCGCGGCTTTATGCGGTTATCGGCACAAATGAGAGGTCCTGCAAAGCCACCGATACCGCGGCACCGCCGCCCTGCAGCCGACGGGGGGACGTCGGGCTGCGGGCGCGCCTCTGCCATTATAACAGCCCCGCTGCCCGCTCCCCCCGCCCGCTTTAGGGAACGCCGGTCCTGGGCACTGCCGGGGCGCTGCTCTCCCCGGTGTTTTGGGGCAAAATCCCCCCAAAACGGTTAAATTGTTTCTTGACGATGGTTTTGCTGATGCTCGGGGGGGGGGGGGGGGAACGTTGAGTGAGCGGCCCCTCCCCGCGGGAAAGGGGCGTGTCTCTGCCTGGCCCCGCCCCCTGTGTGCGGCGCCGGCGCGGCTGCCATTGGCTGAGTGGGCTGTGACGTATGCGGACTGCGGTCGTTCCGCGGGGCTCCGTTTGCGTCGCCTTAAAGCGGCCGCGCTCGCGGCAGCCCCGGCAGCGGCGCCGGCCCCGCCGCACCGAGCACCCGCCGGTACCCGGCCCGAACAACGGCCGAGGGGCTGCGGCCGCCTCCGCACCCGCCGGCACCGGGGCGGTTCCGACCCGGTAAGGAGGCTCCGGGGGTTCATCGGTGCGAGGCTGCCGCTGCCGGTACCGGGAGGCGCCGACCTGGCGGGAGGCTCCGAGGAGCCGTGCTCCGGGTGTGGGCTCCGCGAGGTGCCGATCCGCTGCGGCCGGTGCCGGTACCGGGAGGTGCCGATCCTGAAGCACCCTGCGGGGAGCGGGCGGCTGGTGCCGGTACCGGAGGGTCTGTGCGCGGGTCGGGACAGCCGGTACCGGCAGGTGCCTCCCGGCACCCAACGTGCCATGAGTCCGCCCCGTTGCGGCTGTCACCGGTACCGAGAGCGGCCGAGCGTGAGCGGGGCCGGGGCTCGCCGGTGCCTGCACCGGAGCAGCCGCCGCTGTCACTCGGGGCTGGCGCCGGTGCCCTGGAGGGCGCGTGCCCGGCGGCGGCTCCGGCACCCCAGCGGGGGATCCGGTTTCGGACTCCCCCCAACCCGGCACCCGCCGCCCGCAGCGGTTTTGGGGTGAAAACCTCGTGTTTCGGGGTTGTTGGGGGCAGCGCAGAGGCCGCCGTGGCTGCGGTGACGCTGCGGGTCGGGGAGCAGGCACCATAAACCCGGGGTGCCCGGGACCAAGTCCCCGTTCACCCGATGGGGTGAAGCAGGAGCCGCGGGGCAGGGGAAAGGGGTGAGGTGGCACCGGGCAGGGCTGGCTGAGACTCCCCGAGCAGGAGGACTTTATCCTCTTGGTTTGCCCTGAATACTGGTCTGGGAGGTGGGCACATGCGTTTGCCAAAGGTCAGTGGTGAAATCAGGGTGAAAAACGTTAAAATCGGGCAAAAGCTGGGTCTGGCTGGCGAGAAAATCGAGCCCCGGGGCTATGCCTGCGGCTGGGAAATGCCCCCGCGTCCCCTCAGCAATTCCCGGCCCCAGGATCGGGCGCTGAGCCCCATGCGGAGGGCGGGGGTGCAGCTCCGCACCGCTCCGCTGCGCGCAGCTTGTCCTGCCCTGAACCCTCCCCAGGCTTGAGGCTGCGGTGATAACAGGGGTGGAGAGAGCAGTGCGGGGCCTGCTGGGGACAGGAGGATCCCGGAGGGCTGGAGGGGTCGCCAAGGGGAGGGGATGAACCACGCTGGAAATGACTCTGGGGCTGAGCCCAGCAGCTCCTTGCTGTTACCCAGAGGGTTTCGCTCCGCACCCTGAGCTCGGTTGGATCCTTTTCTGTTTGATGGGATTAAGGAGCAAATCCCTCTCTTCTGTTCTGTTCCAACATCCAGGCTTTGCATAATGGTCGGAAGCGCGGCCGCTTTTCCCTTGGCTTGGAGGGACTCCCTGGTTTGTGGACGCTGGACGGACGCGTTCCCGGGAAGCAGCCGCCGGGTGAGTCATCTCCGTGCAGAAATAGCTCTGCTGGGAGCAGGGACACGATCCCAATGGGATTCACTTCTCCCTACTCCGGATGGAGCCGGCTGCGCCATCCTACTGCGCTACCGGTGTGCCCATTGCCGGGATTGGAGTCACAGAGGGCTGGGAGCTTCCCTGTCCTGCATGGGGCAGAGCCAGGGGTCAAGGTCGAGGTCTCCCTTTTCTGTATCCTAAGGGGAAAACAGCACATAGGGAAAGGGCATCATTTGCCCCGCAGCCCCCAGAGGCTGGTGGTAAATCCCATCCCGGGTCTTTGTTCTCTAAATAACTCTGGTTTAGGTTTTAATGTCTCCTTTGCGTAAAAGCAATGCACCTTTGGATGCAGTGAGTTGAGGGCTGAGAGCAGAAGGCAGCTCCTGCAGGAGCGTGGTGGGATGCTCTGGTCTCCTGCTGGTGGATGGGAGCAGCATTGTCCAAGCGGACTTCATGGATTATCATTTTCCTTAGAAATCCCATAGAAAACGGCCCAGGGGCCCCTTTCCTCCTTACTTACTCCTGAAGGGAAGCTGAATCCAGCAGGCTCCATGCAGCTGCACTGGGACACCAGGGCAAGGAGCCCAGTGCAGCAATTGGGAGCAGTTGGATTTATCCCTGCTGGGGCTCACGATGCTTTAGGAAGAGCAAAGGAGCCCTGGGGAGCCGCAGGGAACCCCAGTTTGGGTTGAAGGGACCTCAGCGCTCATCCAGCTCCAAGCCCTGCACGAGCAGGGGCATCTTCCACTGGCGCAAAATGCAAGGACCTTGGGCCCAGAAGAGCTTTCCCAATGCGGGTCCCCGTTGTCCCTTCATGTACCCACAATGGTGTCCACAGGGTCAATGAGCCCTTTCCCTGTAGCACAAAGTCTGCTCCTTAGGGCTTCAACCCAAGTTCTTTTCTCATCGCTGGCAGCTCTTTAGGGCCTAAAAAGAGACCAAAAGGACAATTCCTCTTTCATGTTTGGTCTTTCTCTGTTTCTCTTGCTTGGGACCTGCAATTTGTGGTGGCTGATCCCACGCCCAGGCTAAATGGAGCATTCCTTGGCTTCAGATGATGTCTGCAAACACCCCTTGGCTTCTGATGGGGGCTTCTACAAAGCGATGCCTGGTGTTTGGCTGGGAGGCTCCCCAAGACCAAGCTTTCCAGCTGGGCTCTCATTGCGGGTGCCGCCGAGCTGCAGTTGTGCTTTGCTCTCTCACCACAGTCCTGAATAGTGCTGGTGCCCAAAATAGGTTGGTGCTGGGCTCCCGTCCAGCCCAATCCCCCACAGATCACCTTCGGCTGCGAAACCCTTCCTGCTGCCGTGCAATGATGCCCAAATCACTGCAATGCTCCCAGCCCGGCTAAGCTGCGCTGCTGGCACCCAGTTAAAGTCACCCCTGTCCAAGTGGGTGATTGCTCTGCCTGCTTCATGCCGGGAGGATGCCTCCATTGAAAAACCCATCCCGAACTGGGATAACAGTGGGAAAACAGGAGGGCACCATTGGAACAGAGCGTGTGGTGCTGGGGTTTACGGCTGAGCCGCTCTGCTGCCTGCTCTCATGTGCGGCAAAGCCCAGGCACTCGGGGGAATTAAGAAGGCTCAAAAGCATTAAAGGGGCTCTGCAGAGGCTCCTTTAATTCCCCCATTCCCGGGACCAAAGGTCCCGAGTTTGGGAATTGGCTGCAGGACCCGGCTGTGCCATTTGGTGCCAGACCCATTGACAACCCCCCTGTTCTTGGTGCTTTGCAGGCAGAGGAGCCCTGAGCGCTGCCTTCAGCGAGACGCTGCCCGCAGAGTGATGCTCTTACCATGAAAAGGTGCTGTGAGGGCGTGGGGCTGCCATGCCTGTTTAAGGTCAGTGCCGTTCGCACCCGCATCGTCCCCTCTCAGGAGCAGGAGTTGGGTCCCCATCCTGCAGGTCTCCGGTCGGGATCATGGGAGCCGCGGGAGGTGCTGCAGGGGCCGTGGTGGCTTTAGGAGGGAGGCACCGCGCCTGCTTTGGGGGTTAGAGCGGGGCAGGAGGCAGCTCCGAGTTATCCCAGGCTTTGTGGTCCCTACAGAGCCCAATGGGGGGGAGCTGTGCCCGGGTGATGGAGCAAGAATCAACTTGCAAAGTGTTTTCCTGTTGGGAGGAGCCAGACTCATCCTGCAGGGACACAAACCCCTTTTTGGGATACCCCTTTGGGATAAACCCACCCCTAAGTATCCCGGGGGAGGACGGATGCGGTGCTTGCTAAGCCCAGTGACCCCTTGACTGCAGGAACAGGATTAGCGCTGACAAAATGAGCTCTTTATAGGCAGGATAAAGGCCTCAGGGCCGGGCTGAGGGATGCCAGCAGGGATTACCCCCCCCCCCGGGAGCCTCGCTGGGCTCAGCTGCAGGGGGTGAGTTGGCCAAGGAGCATCGCAGGGCTGGCAGCACCTTGCTGCTGTGGTGCCACCGTGGCTGTGCCAAGCGCCTCGCGCTAACGGTGGGCATCATCCTGCACCCGCAGGGTGTCGGCATGGCCGGGCCCCGGCCCCCCAGGTTCCTCCTTGTCTTTGACTTCGACGAGACCATCGTCAATGAGAACAGCGACGAGTCCATCGTGCGCGCGGCGCCGGGGCAGGCGCTCCCGGACCACATCCGCCAGACCTTCCGCGAGGGCTTCTACAACGAGTACATGCAACGGGTCCTGGCCTACCTGGGCGACCAGGGCGTCAAGATGGGCGCCTTCAAGGCCGTGTACGAGAGCATCCCGCTGGCCCCCGGCATGCCGGACCTCTTCCAGTTCCTCTCCAAGCACCACGAGCTCTTCGAGATCATCCTCATCTCCGACGCCAACATGTTCGGCATCGAATGCGCCCTGAAGGCAGCCGGGTTCTACTCCCTCTTCCGCAAGGTCTTCAGCAACCCGTCCAGCTTCGACAAGAGGGGGTACCTCACGCTGGGGCCCTACCACAGCCACAAGTGCCTTGACTGCCCGGCCAACATGTGCAAGCGCAAGATCCTGACCGAATACCTGGCGGAGAGAGCCCAGGAGGAGGTGGAATTCGAGAGGGTTTTCTACGTCGGAGATGGTGCCAACGACTTCTGCCCTGCGGCCACTTTGACTGCCGCGGACGTGGCCTTCCCGCGGAAGGGCTTCCCCATGCACCGCATGACCCAGGAGATGGAGAAGAAGCAGCCGGGAGCCTTCCAGGCCGCTGTTGTCCCTTGGGAATCAGCTGCGGAGGTCGCCCGCTACCTGCAGGAGCTCCTCAAGAAGTGTTGATGGCTCGGAAGAGACCTGGGCGCTAGGAGAGGATGGGAGAGGAGAGGCCTGGGGGGGGTCACGCCATGGACCCCCCCGCTCATCGGCACCGCTCGCTTGGCCCCCGCTCCTGGGCTCCTTTCCTGCCTTTCCTCTCCAGCTCCTTCCTCCCCGCTGAGAAAAGCACTTTCTCCAGGTCCCCCTGCCCCATCCAGGTGAAGCCTTCTCTATGCACTCGGACGCCTGCCCATGGGTGTTTGCCAACACTAAAGGTGATTTGGGACGGGGGACGGGGGGGGTTTGGTTTTCTTCCCTTCCCCTTTTGTCTTCACAAGAGCAATTCCCAAAGGACCAGGCTGGGTCCTCCCCACGGCTGGGCCCTGCACGCGCTTCCTCGCGCCTTCATCCTCCTCACCCGCCCGGCCTCGCCACGAGCTGCCTGCTGCTGCCTTCACCCCGATGCTCGAGGGCTCTTTGCCTCTTCACGAGGCCACTGGAAATGGAACCCAGGCAATCTGAGCTGCCCGAGCTCCCCTTCTGCATCCCAGCCCCGCTCCTGCCGATGGAGCCATCATCCCTTGGGACTTTACTCCCTGAACACCCCGGACACGAGGAGCAGGAAGCCTTTGGGAAGGTGGCACCTTGGGAAACGCCTCCTCCAGCCCATCCCCAGGGCACGGGCACTGCAAGAGGAGGAGCTGCCCTTGCCTTCCACTGCCATCCCCTGCTTCTGCTTCCAGGGCAGACTCCTCCTCATCCCGAGCCATCCCTGTGTCCGCTGGTTCAAACCAACCCCGCTCGTACCCTGGGGGTGAGTTTCCCTCCTGACCTGGTTGAGAGGTGCTGAGCCTCCCCCGGGAGGTCTGGTGCTGAGCACTTCCCCTGGCATCAGGTCCCCTTTCCCCTGCCCCCTCAGTATTAATCGCCCCTTCCAGTTGCACTCTGCAGAGGGGACCTTCAGTATTTGCTGCTCTCTGGTGTTGGCTTCTCCCGGATTTATCCACAGCCTTAAGGGCCCCTGAGGGTGGTGGAAACCCCTCCAAAGCATAGGAACCCCAGCACAAACCTGAGCAGTGATAACCAAAGCAGCCCCAAGTTGTTCCTCCTCTTCCTTCATTCCTACCCCCTCTCCTCTGTTCTTCCTCCTCTGGACCCTGTTCAACTGTGTGGAACTTAAAGCCATGGAATTAAAGAAATGCATATCTATGTATATGGATACAGAGCTATATATTGCAGAGACACGAGGTGTTTGTATCCGGGACATAAACCTGGGTGTGGAACAGCTCCATACGTGTTTGTTTCCCTTCCTTGCGCTGCTGAAAGGTGGGGATGGGGATGGAGGGGGAGCAGCAGCGTGGGGCCAGGCTGCAAGCGATGCTCTGTGGGAGGGAGCCCCTCAGGTACCCCTTTGGTGGGGGATTGAGCCCTGGCTCATCCCTTTCTGCATCTCACAGGGTGCCCAGAGGAGCTGTGGCTGCCCCATCCCTGGCAGTGTTCAAGGCCAGGTTGGACACAGGGGCTTGGAGCAAGCTGCTCCAGTGGAAGGGGTCCCTGCCCGTGGCAGGGGTTGGAGCTGGAGGAGCTTTAAGGTCCCTTCCAACCCAAACCGATTCTGTGGCTCAAGCTGATGGGGAATGGGCAGCAGGTTCCTGGGGCTGGGCGCAGCGCCAGGATCAGCCCATGGGGACCAACGTTTCCATCCCTGTGCGAAACCTCCCCAGTACCAGCAGCAACCAATGCTGCTGCCATCAAACACACAAAGGAAGCGCAGGGGATGCTCTGGGGGCTGAGCAAAGCCAGATTCCAAGGCGAAGCGCAGCAGGAGCTGATCCAGGTGGGGATGATTCCTGGTGGGAATGCGGGGGGCTCACAAGGGCTCCACGTAATTGCCAGGGAAGAATCCCGCTTCCTGGCCCATGACACCCTCGCACCAGCCGTCCGAGTAGCGCCGGGTGACGAAGAGGAGGGCACCGGGCTGGAAGGAGAGCTCGTTGTCCTTCTGCTGCGTGTAGGGGTACAGGGCCACCACTGCGAGAGGAGCAAGGGAAGGGCCATGGAGCCACCACGGGGACAGGAGCAGACCACGGCGCTGCTCTGTGCTCATTCCAGCCCCAGGGCTGTGATTTGGGCTCAACCAGGAGCCCCCCGGCAGAGATCAGGGAGCAGGGGATCCGCGGGACCTTTCTCCACGTAGCTCTGCGGGGCCCAGGGAGGCTCCTCTGCAGCAGGGGGTGGCGGTGGGACCACGTCCTCGAAGTCAGGCAGAGCTGGAGGTGACGGCGGCGGCAGCTCGAGGTCATCGGGGGCTGCAATGGCAACGGGGGGTGAGGGACTCCATGGGGGACAGAGGCCACATGCGCTCCCCGTGTCCCCATGAGCCCCCTGGGACGAGCAGCCCCGGGCTCACCTGGGGGCAGGACCTCCAGCAGGAGCAGCTCCGGGTGCCCAGGCAGCGGTGGTGGTGCTGGGATGGCAGCGGCGGGCACTGGGCACGGTCCTGGCAGGGCCGGTGGCAGCGGTGGCGGTGGGGGGGGGATGATGCCTTCACTGGGGGCCCCGCTGGAGCTGGGGGGCAGCAGTGACAGGGTCAGGGTGAGGCCAGGCTGGGGCCAGCTTTGCCCCCTCCCATTGAACAGAGACCCTCGGCCCATGCCGGGGCTGTTGTCACTCACTGGTGCCGGAGGTCCTGATGTGTGTGCAAACCCCTTCCCCATCCTGTGCCCCAACCCTCCCCACCAGGGACCCTCTCCAAGGGTTTGATCTAGAGCCCAGCCCTGCCCAGAGCAGCAGATCCCCAGACCCCCGTTTGCCATCAAACCCCCCCTGCAGCAGATGGGCAGCGGCTGCCCTGGGCCTTCCTGACCCCCCCCCCCAGGCCCTCCCAGCCTCTCGGCAGCACTGGTACCTGATGGAGATGAGCGAGGAGGAGGAGGAGGCCGTGGAGATCTTGCCCTCGGGAACCACCGGCGGCCGGACGGGCTCAGGGATGCGGGGGCACCTCCTGTGGGCAGAGCAGGCGCTGAGCCCCAGCCTGGCTGCTGCGATGGGGACGGATCCCCAATGCCCCCAACCCCGCGCCCGTCCCCACCCGAGGCTCACCCCAAGGTGCCCGCAGCCTGCGCCGATGACTTGGTCCCCTTGCGAGCCAGGGTTCCGGTGCGGGAGAGCTGGGTGCTGTGGTCCTGCGGGCGCAGGGAGCGCGGGGTGACGGCAGCGGGGCCGTGCCCCCCCATGCACGGGAAGCAGCACCCGCAGCGCTGCGCTGGGACCCCCCCACGGGAGCCGCGGGGCGGAAGGAGCCGAGAGAGGCGCCTGCAGCGTGGGAACCGCAGCCCCAGCGCTGACACTTCCCCCCCCCGGCCCCACGGCGGCTCCGTGGGGACCGAACCCCCCCCAGCGCCTTCCTGTGCCGGTGGTTTCGGTGCTGGGAAGGACCCGGTGCGGGTGAGAGCGCGGCTTGGCTGAGCCCCGGGGGCCGCGCTTCCCCTGAGCTCCATTGGGCTGTGCCCCCCTCCCTCCTGGGACCGCCGAGCCCCAATGGGATGAATGGGGGGGACGGGCAGAGCCCCCATTGAGCCTCTGTGAACCCATCAGGGCAGCGCTGGCAGCAGTGGGGACCGGGAGCCCCCACCCGAGCCCTCACCGCAGCCTCGGGCTCACCTTTATGCCGTGGCCGATGTCGTCCAGGACGCTGAAGTTGAGGGGTTTCCTGTAGTAGGGCTCCAGGCAGGGCGGGCTGGGGGGGGCCACGACCTTCTGGCAGGACGGGAACCTCTTGCTGATGGTCAAAGAGCCGATCTCCCGGCGGGAAACCTTCTCCTTGTGCATCTCAACCCGCTGCGGAGATGCTGCTGTCACCACTGCCCCATCCCGGGTCCTCCCCACCTCCCTTCCCAGCCCTGTCTGTAAGGGAGGGATTGCAGGGCTTGAGCCTGAACCCCACAGCCCAGCCACAGCCACAAGGGTAGATCCTGTTCTGCTCCATCATAAGTGATGCCCTTGATGCCAGCACAGCAGATCTGCCCCTTCCCAAAGCAAGGAACAGGGCAGGGGGATGTGTGAGCCGCAGCCACCCAAAGCTGTTTTCCTGTTGCTCCCAGTGTGATGCTGGGGTCCCGTCTCCTCCCGTGGCTGGAAAAGCTCCAGGCGACTTCCAGGTACCAGGAAGAGGGCGGGTGGTGACGGGAATCCACATCGGTGTCCCCAGGCTCCGGGACGACAGAGCCAACCCCAGCAAGGGCAGAGCCAGGCCAAGGCTCCGAGCCCCATTGCTTCACTTCAGAGGTTTCCCAGGCTGTTCCCATGGGATCCACTGGGATTTGTGAGTGCCCAGACCAGGAGAACACCCCAGAGACCAATGACCCAGCCCCAGATGGCCTCCTCCCCCCTGACACATTGGGAGCC
This sequence comes from Psittacula echo, assembly GCF_963264785.1. Lineage (NCBI taxonomy): Eukaryota > Metazoa > Chordata > Aves > Psittaciformes > Psittacidae > Psittacula > Psittacula echo. The sequence goes on from NC_137748.1 coordinate 3,523,420, forward strand.
ACCAAGGACACAGTCTCACATCTCCACTGCCAGGTGATGCTGCAGGGGGGGGTGAAGGGCTCTGCATGACTTGGGGGGGGTCTTTGTCCCCTGTGAGCTGCCCAAACCCCCCTTTCCCATAGCCCCCAGCACCGAGGGGTCCAACCTGGGCCACGCAGCTGATGTCGGCCTCCACCTTGTGCAGCTCGGCCGCCCGCAGGTCCAGCAGCCGCAGGAAGGCGCTGGCCAGGCTGCTCACCTGGTAGCTGACACTGGCCAGGGACTGCGTGCTCAGCGCCATCGTCTCCTCCAGCGCCTGCCGCTGGTCGCTCGCCTGCAGCGGGGGGCACAGGGGGTGGGATGGGCCCGGGGACCTCCACGTGGAGCCACAGGGTCCCTTCCTTCTGCTTTCCAAATGCATCCAACTTCCCCCGGCCTCCCCGGCACCAGGGATCCGCAGGTGCCTCCCTGCGATGCTGCTGCTTTGGTACCGCTCCCTTGGGGACAGCCCAAGGTGCCCCCAGCACCATGGGGACAGCAGCTCAGAATCCCCAGTTAGAATGGGTTGGGTGGAAGGGACCTTAAAGCTCCTCCAGCTCCAACCCCTGCCACAGGCAGGGACCCCTTCCACTGGAGCAGCTTGCTCCAAGCCCCTGTGTCCAACCTGGCCTTGAACACTGCCAGGGATGGGGCAGCCACAGCTCCTCCGGGTCTCATCACGTTTCCCCTTCAGCTCCACTCCGGTATCTCCAACCCCTCGGGAGCAGCCTCGGGGTCTGGCTTGAGCCCATTTCACCCCAAAGGTCCCCATCCCTCCCTCAGTGGGGACCAGGAAGGAGGGGCGACGCTGGTGGTGGCAGCGCTTCATGCGTGCTCTGTGCGCACAAGCACCCGGTTCACCTCCGCACTGCCAAGAGGCACCCCCAGACCCTTGGGGCCAGCAGGGTTGGTGTCACGGGGGGATGGTTCCCTTCATCCCAAACGCACTCTGGGAGCTGAGCACAAAACCCGCTGTGGGGCAAGAGGGGAAACTGAGGCACAGGAGAATCCCCAAGCAGCAGCACCGTGCATTGGGTAAGGGTCGCTCAGGCTCCCATCTGCAACGGCAGAGCCTTCCCATCACCGCCCAGAGACCACCAACGCCTCCAGTGCTGCCGGCATCACCGCAGGGCTCACCCCAGCCGGTCCCAGTCCCCTCACCTGCAGGTAGTTGCTCTCGCAGTACTCGGCCACCCTTTGGAGGTTGCAGTGGTGCTCACGCAGGACCTGCCGCCCCGATGGGATGTGCTGCAGCAGCTGCTCCAGCTCCGCCATGGTGCGGGCTCTGCTCCCACTTCCTCCCTGGCGCCCCGGTTTGAAGCTGGCGGCCGCGCTGACGCAGGACCCAAGGGGCACCCCAAGGGCTTGGGGCCCACCCCGGCCCCGTCACATCACAGAGAGCTGGGGAGGAAGCCTCAGCCCCACGAGGGACGTGCGGGGGTCACGGCAGCAGCGGCGGCAGCGAAGGATGTGAGTCATGGACTGAAACCTACCCTGACCCCCGTGTCTGCCACCGCGTCCATGCACTGCTGCTGCTGCGGGGCTCAGCCAGGCAGGGCCATGCCGCTTCCCTTCGCCTCTACCAGGCAGGCAGCAGATGCAGCTCAGCACCACCCGCCAAGTGCCCCCAGGGAAGTGCCCGTCCTCCCCTCGCCGGCGCAGCGCATCCTTTGCTGCCCACAGCTCACAGCCCTCGGGAAAGGCCGGGCAGGAAATCCCTCTCCCCCCGCAGGTGCTTCCTTGGGGCCTCCCCTGCTCTGTCCTCAGCCCCAGCGCCTCTGCACCCACCAGATGGGAGCAAAGCCCATGTCAGGGCTTGGCCCTTCCTGAGCCTGTGGCCCCACCAGCACAGGGATGAGGGAAATGATGAATTTCCTCTGGCTCCTCACACCCCGGAGGACCAAGAGCTGCTCCCGGCCCCCAGCGAGGTCCCCTGGCCCCTCTCCTCTTCCTCCCCTTCTCAACTCAGGGAAAGCTGCTCCGACTCCCTCTGCCCCATCCAGGGCAGGACACGGGGCAGGAGGCTCCATTCCTGGCAGTGTTCAAGGCCAGGTTGGACACAGGGGCTTGGAGCAAGCTGCTCCAGTGGAAGGGATCCCTGCCTGTGGCAGGGGTTGGAGCTGGAGGAGCTTTAAGGTCACTTCCAGCCCAAACCAGGCTGGGATTCTATAGCACAGGCACCCATGGCAGGGGTTCAAAGGCTTCCTCCCCCATCCTCCCCCTCCCCACAGCCCCACCACCGATTACCCTGGGCTTTGAGGCTAATGCCCAACACCTGACCAGCTTATTCTCCTGAGTCTATTATCAGCTTAAGGACCAAAGACATCTGCTCCCCTGCACCCTCCTGCAGAGCTGAAGGAGTCCTCAAGCCTGGAGCAGGAGAACAAGACCGCAGCCAACTGCATCTCCCCTTGGATGGGTCTCTGAGCATCTCCACTGCTGAGAGGGGCAGCCCCTCGTCCCCAGAGGTGAGTGACTGCTCCCTCCAGGCACACATCGCATCGTGGGGTCCCCCTGGGTTAGGTCAGCAGCACGGCTGTGCCGTGGCTCTTGGCTCCTTATGCTCTGCTACATGCATCTCCTGGGGCATGGATGGGGAGAGGAGCAGCCATGAGCAGCCACAGAAAGCCAACAGGGTCTGGGACACCCCAGGTTTAAAGCCCAGTTCTAAGATGGGAACAGATCTCAGGACAGGGCAGCTTGTGCAGGGATCTCACACAGCCCTTGCATGGGCTTTTCCAGCCCCCGTGGCCCCAAAATCTCCTAGGAGCAGCCAGCAACGCCTCTGGGTGCAAAGAGGCAAGTTCAGAGCAAGGAAGGGGCCATAATCAGCATTATCGGGGGGGGGGAAGCACGGAGCAGCAAGGTCTGGTTTGCAAACCTGGCATCCAGGTTCTCTTACGAGGCTCCTGCTCTGACAGCCCAAAGGCAGCAGCCTTTTTCCAGGCTCAACCCCACTCAAGCAGTCACCTCAAGGCTTGTGGCAGCAAAGAGCTCTTTAGAAACCAGGCTGGGTCCTCCTCTGCTGCCCTCCAACCGCATCAGTCACCCCGTGCCTGCTGAGACCAAGGCAATGGCAATCTGGTTACAGCAGACGATACAAGAAGGGCTCTAAAACCTTATAAAGGTTTTCCTTTAGCATCAGCCCATCTCTCACCGTGAGAGGAGCTGAGACATCAGAGGCATTTGCAATACCAGGAGGGCTGAAGCAATGGTCCTGATGTGCCTTAGGAGAAGCCCAGCTGTACACTAATGAGCTGTTTCCCCGTGCTTACAGGGCAAAATGGCTCAGGACATGACAGAGAAGGAGCTGCTGAAGATGGAGCTGGACCAGCTGAAGAAGGAGGTGAAGAACGAGAGGCAGATGGTGAGTCCTGAACCAAAACACATCGGGGCTGTTCCCTGATTGTGCTGCAAGGGAAAAGAGCCACAACCCCGGCAATTAAACCTCCAACAGGCAGCAGCGTGTGCACTCACACCTCCCCTCAAGGCAAACAGCCCCCATCGGGCTTAGCCCTGTGTCCTTAGACCCCAAGAGGTGCCCCCAGCACTGTGGGGATGCTCCCAAGGACACCCCATGCTGGCTGGGATGCCCATGGCCATGGTTCCCCACTCCTGGCTGCACAAACGGGTTTGCAGGCAGCTCTGCCATGAGGAATGGATCCTGTAACTCCCATGGAATGTCTCCTTCCTTGGCAGATCTCCAAGACCGGCAAAGAGCTCAAGGAGTACATCGAGTCCATGGCAGGAGAGGACCCGCTGCTGAAGGGAGTCCCCGAGGACAAGAACCCCTTTAAGGAGAAGGGTGGCTGCACAATAAGCTGACCCCGCTGCTGCTGTCACCGCTGGGCACAGGGATGCTCCCATGTGCAAGCCAAGACTGTCCGATCCTGCTTTCCCTGTAGTCTGCCCTCGGTCCCGGGGAGTGCGGGACCCAAGCGTAGTGCATCTAAGGGCCAGCAAAAGAAGCCAACCAAAGAAGAACCCCCCCCATTACCCCACTGGCACGGAGATGAGGGTCAGCAGCCAGCACGGCGCCGGCTCTCGTGCTCTCACAGCTCAGCTGCACTGGGTTTCCTGCAGGCAAAACTTCTGCATTCTGAGCAGGCAGCAGCACCCTGGGCTCTACCGAAACCACGGAGCCGGGTTCAAGCAGCCCAGGGCCGGCGCTGAGCCCCGCTTGCTGCAGCAGGACCGTGCCCAAGCCAGTTCCTCTCCGTGCAGCAGGCACAGGAGGGGTAATTCCCACTGCTCTGAGGTCAAACCCCACCGCTCACTCTCGCTTCCTCCCCTGGAAACCCCCTGGCAGCCATGGGAAGGCAAGGCCAGGTCCTGCCTGCACACGTGGGGCTCTGAGCACTGCCTCTGCTTCCCATCAGCTCCCTGCTGCTGCCACCACCAGGCCCCAGAGAGGGGCAGAGGGGCTGCAGAGCCCCATCCCACCATGTCCCAGCCGTGATGGGGATGGCTTGGAGCAGGCTGGCGTCAGCAGCTCCTCGGAGCAAGCAGGGCAGGACTCACCAAGCCCTAAGCTAGCAGTGCCAGGCTAGGATCCTCCTGCTCCCAAGGGCAAATCTCATCCCCTGCTTGATAGAAATAAGCCAGCTTCTGTGTTCGGGAGGGTGTTGCTTTGGGGAAGTTTTGGGGCTGTTTGGGGTTTTCTTTTTCTAATCAATCACAGCTACGTACGATCTTTGGGGAAAACACTCCCCAGCTTGCCCAATCGTTTTATTTCAGCTCTTTTTATTTGCAGCTCTTCTTATTTATGAAGGTCCCTCAGGTCCTGTCCCACTTCTGCTTCATGCCAGCCCACCTCTGTCAGCACAGCAGTTCTGAGAGCCCAGATCTGTTCAGCTCCACATATACCATGGCAGATTCAGACCCAGCAAAGACAAAGGCTGCAACCTCAGGGCAGGAGCAAACCTCTTTCACTCGGTGCTCGGGAAGGGGTGATGGTGCAGCCAGTACCTGTTGGGAAGGGTGCGGGTGTACCACGGTGCTCAGGCTCCAGGAGCACATGGAGATGGGCCTGGCCCTCAATTCAATGCTGTGCTTGAAGGGAAACTGCTGTCAACCCCACTTGGAGCAGCGTTTTCCTGCCTGCTGAGCCACGGCTTGGTCCCATCCATGGCCAACCCTGCTCAGCACTGCCTACGGGACCCCTTCAGCCCCAGCAACGCCCCAGGATAGGGGTTTCCTGGCAGGGACTGACGCAAGGAAGAGGCTTTTCCTCCCCACTGCTCCCTGCAGCAGTTCCGGCACTCACCTACCTCCCTAGCCAAAACCGACCGAAACAAGGTGGTTTTGTTCTTTCCCGCAGACGCTAAATAAACCCGACAGCTCCACCGCGGCCTCTCTTTCCTGCGGCGGCACTAGGCAGGGGTTGGAGAGCGGCTCCACCGGGGCCCGCGGAGCGCCAGACCGGCGCTGCCTGGGCTGCAGGGCCGATAACCCGGACGCAGCCGGGTCTCCTGCGGGGACTGACCCGTTAATCGACGTTAACCGGCTGGAAACGTGCGTCAGAGCCGCTAAGCCGCTGCTGAAGGGATTCGGGACGCTTCTGGCCCAAACGGCGGCTTAAGCCCGGGCCGACGCCTCCCACAGTGCGCAACTGAGACCCGCCACTGCCGAGCTCCTACGCTCTAATGCGGCGTCGCTCAACAGACAGCGGGGGGAGGCGGGGCGGAGGGCGCTTCCAGCCAATAGCAGCGCGGGGACGTGAGACTGACAGCCCGCAAAGCCAATCAGCGCTGAGAACTGGGGTAGCGCGCCCCGGCCTCAGCACCGGCCCGCCTCTCTTGCGCATGCGCAGTCAAGACCCGGCGCCCCCGCACAAAATGGAGCCCGACGGGTACCGGGGGTGGGACAGGTACCTCCGGTTGCCTTCCATTTGCCGTCCCGCTCCGCCCCGCTTCACGTCCGCCTCCGCTGCGTTACCGGAACGGCGGCGGAGAGAGGCAAAAAGAACGCGAGGTCCCACCGAGATTTGAACTCGGATCGCTGGATTCAAAGTCCAGAGTGCTAACCATTACACCATGGGACCGCTGCGTAACGTAGGTGTCCCTGCGCTCTTACTGTATCCCGGTGCCCGACGCCGTCGTGATGCTCGCTCCCGTTATCCCGCTGTTGCGCCGATGGGATTCTGCTTCCTATCCCTGCCTTCCCGCTCCGGTACCGGCAGTGCCCGTTCCTCGCAGCGGGCAGCCTTCGGACCCCTCCGGGCGGCTCAAGGGCACCGAGAGCGACCGACCGGTCGCTCTCGGTGACCTTGAGCCGCCCGGGAGGGGTCCGGAGGCTGCTGCACATCCAGGACGCAGCGGCACCCCCCCCCCCCATCACCTCCGGGATAGGAAATGATATCAATTAGTCCTTAAACCCCCGTTAAATCACGATACCGGCCCCGTTTGGGTGCTACAGGCACCGAGGACAGTTCGGAGCATCCTCTGGGATTGCCTCCGAGCTTCACTGCTGCTGCCTGCACTCAGTCATCACCAACTGAGTTTTCCTCTATTTCTCCTTTATTTTTCCTCTTTTCCCTCTTTATTTTCCCTATTTCCCCTTTAGTTATCAAATTTTTTTCTATTCCTCCCCCTTTTTCCCTCCATTTCTCCCTTTATCAATTTTTCTCTATTCCCCCCTTTTCCCTCCATTTCCCTTTATTTCTCACTTTTCTCCCTGTTTTCCCTTTAAGTCTCTATTTTTCTTCTATTTCCCTTTTTCCCTTTATTTCTTTATTTTCCTCTATTTCCCCCTCTATGTCTCCTTCATATCCTCTATTTCTCCATTTTCCCTCAATTTTCCTCTTTATTTCTCTGTTTTCCTCCATTTCCCCCTTTATTTCTCCTTTCCTCCCCATTCCCCCTTTATTTCTCTATTTTCTTCCATTTCCCCCTTTATTTCTTCTTTCCTCCCCATTCCCCCTTTATTTCTCTATCTTCCTCTATTTTCCCCTTTATTTTCCTATTTCTCTCCATTCATTTCCTCTATTTGTCCTCCATCCCCCCTTTATATCTCTATTTTTCCTCTAGCCCTCCTTTATTCCTCTATTTCCTCCTGTAATCCTCTATTCTTTCCTCTATTCCCCCCTTTATTTCTTCTTCTCCATCCCCTACCCCCGTACAAACACACACAAACGCTTTGTGGAGGGTTTTTTTTGCTCATTTGTCTTTTTTTCCTCTTTATTTTTCAATGAAACAGTGGAGTGAAGCGGTTTGTGGCAAAAAAGGAAACCAAACCAAGGAGAAAAAAACCACCTCACTGGAAGAGCAACGGAGCCCACGTCCATCCAAAACCCCAACTCCACATCCAAGCCAACAAACTGCCTCACGCGAGGGGACAAGGCAAGAACAGGGATGAGAAGAGAAAAAAGGAGGAGAGGGAAGGGGAGAAAAGAAATCAGCTGAAAAGAGGAAAAAACAATTCTCAACACAGGAAAGCACAACTGAGCTTCGGAATAGCCTCAAGTTGCATTGGGGCGGCTGCCGGGAAGAGCAGCACCCTTGGGTGCACCCGGCTGGTGGATGAGGAATGGGTGCTCCCAGTGATGCAGAGTGATGCAGCACCCCCAGTTCAGCTCGATCCCCGCCTCACTCTGCCACCAACCCCACCAAGCCACTGGAAAGAGAAGGAAAACCATCCCATCGCCTGCGATTCCAACAGCAAAAGCCAGGCTTGGACCGGGCTGGGGAAGCAGGGAGGATGGAGGTGCACTGCTATGGAAGTACTGCTATGGAAGTACTGCTATGGAAGTACTGCTATGGAAGTACTGCTATGGAAGTACTGCTATGGAAGTACTGCTATGGAAGTACTGCTATGGAAGTACTGCTATGGAAGTACTGCTATGGAAGTACTGCTATGGAAGTACTGCTATGGAAGTACTGCTATGGAAGTACTGCTATGGAAGTACTGCTATGGAAGTACTGCTATGGAAGTACTGCTATGGAAGTACTGCTATGGAAGTACTGCTATGGAAGTACTGCTATGGAAGTACTGCTATGGAAGTACTGCTATGGAAGTACTGCTATGGAAGTACTGCTATGGAAGTACTGCTATGGAAGTACTGCTATGGAAGAAGGAAACAGCCAAGTTCTAAAGGAAAAAAGGAGGTCATGGAAGGTTGAGCATTCAAAAGAACATCAGTCACAACCCAACATTTTGGACTGCTGAGGTCTGGAGCTTTTACAACTAACGACCACTTTCAAGTGAAAAAGAAAGCCCATAAATTCTATTCTTAAAGACCATTTTTCTTTGGAAAAAGAGAGTAGTTATTATTCTTTTTTTTTTTTTGCTTGTTTTTTACTTTTTTTCCCCTAAACTACAGCCTGTGGAGTTGCCACTACCTAGGTTTCCATCTATTGTTGCTAAGAGGTAGATAAAACAAAAATGAATTGGTTATATATAAGGTCGTGCCCCCCAGGTTTGATGTGAGGTGAAGCTGAGGGGCCCCACGGGCACCAGCCCCTTGGGGCTCTCCGGAATAGCTCAGGCTTCCTCTGGAGCCCCCCTAAAATCAATTGGGCTGCAGGAGGTGGCAGTGGCACAGGGGGGGTCATGGGTTTGGGACAAGTTCTCCTCCTGAAGTCAAGGAATTGGATCCTGAGATGAATCCGGATGCACTTTGAACGAACCAACGTGATTAACTGCTGGGTAGCGGACACTCACACCGAGTACAGCCATGTGAAGGATTACCTTCTGCCCTGATTCCAGTCAACCCTCATGATTTCCCAGGATGATCTGCCAACAGCGATGGGAGAGCCTGGCAAGCCCAGTGCCATTCCCTGCCTCCCATCCTGCCGGAGCCATGCCCTTCTCCACTCCGAAACATCAGCAAACTCTTTCCCATTGGTTTTGGTGCTGCTTTACCAGGCCCATTTCCCAAACTAGTCCAAACCCAAATGGCTTCAGTCCTGTTGTACATTCTGACTCCTGGGGCTGAAATTATGAACTAAATTGGGGGGGTTTAAAGCAAAAATAATCCCTTTTGGTGTCGGCTCGTGCTGATCTGCAGCACCCGAATGCTTTCCACAGTTCATAACCCACTGCTCTGTCACATGAGTTGGGACAGGCTGCTGCGGTGGTCCAGCAGAGCATCCCGCTGCCATGGGCCAGCAGAGCATCCCGCTGCCATGGTCCAGCAGAGCATCCCGCTGCCATGGGCCAGCAGAGCATCCCGCTGCCATGGGCCAGCAGAGCATCCCACCGCCACCAATTAGAGGTATTCAGACAACTAAGGAATCCTGTAATGCACAGTAAAGCAGCAGGGATCAACCTCACACTCATGTCAACCCAGGGTTGACTTTTCAAGGAGTCCAACTCAGCCATGGTCCCACCCCACCACATCCCAGCCTCCTGCAGAGCCTTCCTCATCCTCTCTCCTCTTCCACCACGCAGCAATCCCTAACAGCCAGGACACCAAAACCGCCTCCCCATCAGCCAGGAGGGTCTCTGCTGAGCTCAGGGGTGCTGGAGGCCGGATCCTGCCACGGGGGCAATGAGGGACCCCCCTTCCATCCCTGGGGGCCTCCCATCAGCCCTGAGGTAGTTTGCACGTGTGTGTTTCCAGCTCGCAGCACCTGCACGGTCTCCATACTAAAACTCCTGATTTCAGAGCCTGGGGCTGGTTTTGCTCCGCTCTGGATCTCCTCCACCATCACCGAGGAGTTAACAAAAAGACATGAAATTAAAATCAAAACAGAAACAAAAACAAGGGGAAAAGCTGATTCAACCGAATGGGGACGCATTTCTCTCCTCCCCAATACAAAGCCACCATCGGGCATCCCAAATCCATTCTAGCCTTGAGTAGTTATTGCCAAGCCCCAGGTACCCGGCCCATGGCCACCCACCTCCAACCAGCAGATCAAAGCCTCCCGAGCTCAAGCACTGCTAATTCCTGCTGCTCCCAGAGCAAATCCATAGCCAGATCCAGCCCTTTGACTGGGAAGGACTCGGCACAGCACAGCCCGAGCCCAGCGCGTTAGGAGGATGCTGAAATACATCCGTGCCCGTGGGAGAATGCACATTTCACAGGATCACACCGATTCCATCCAAATGAAACCAAAAAAAGGCTACAACAGAAAATAAAAGAAATTAAAAACGACCAAAAGAAAACCAAAAGCAGAAAGAAAAAAACCAACCTCAGTAACCTAAATGCTCCCCAAATAAGAAAGTTCCAAACCTATCAAAGCCTACGTTGTGTGGAGCGGCACGGGGCAGGGAGGGAAGACCTACACCAGTAAGAACTTAACTTAAAGAAGTCTTCAGCTGCCTTAGAGCAAGTCTGCGTTTCTGATCTCTGCTCTTCCAGAGCCCAAAAACCATTCCCAACAGCAGCAGCTTCACAAAGGTTTTTCTTGCCGGCACCGATTCACTGTTTCACTCCTTGCTCCCACTCGTTCTGCACTAATGCAATGAAACCAAACCCCAAACCTAAGGCCCAGGAAACAGAAAATGAAGCTTTGAGGCAGTTTCTCTCCAATATTTACAATGGATTTCCCTCTAAGTTTGACTCCCATCAAACCCTTCCCCACGCATCAGCCAGCTCAGGCTGCAGGGAGGGAGCATGGTCCAGGCAGCGCTGCCAAGCCCAAGGATGCTCTTAATGCCTAAGAAAGCATTTAGAGCTTGGAAGAGAAGAATCCTTGGATTTGGGGATTCTCGTGTTCTTTTTCCTCTCTTTGTCTCCAGCTGCATGGCAAAAGAAGCCTTCAAGAGCATTAAAATCAGGTGAACCCCTAAATCCAAGTCTCTCCATCACATAGTGGCGGCTCGCTCCAGCGATGCTTCGTGCAGGGGACAGCACCGGGAAGCACCAAGTGCTTCCAAGACATAAACTGGCCCATCCTCACACCAGCCCTATGAGGTAGGAGAGCAGCATCACCCCCTGGGGGGAAACTGAGGCACAGAGAAGCACTTGGTTTCCTTTTCAACCCTGTTCCCAACCCTGCCCAGAGGCTCCCCATGTCCACTTAAAAGCTCTGCATCCTGCTTCCCCCATGGAGAAGGATGTTTCAGGACAACCTCCCCCCTGCACCCCAGGTCGGGGCAAGGGCTGGGGCTGCTCCTTGCTCATGGGGAAGAAAAACAATTGCAATGAAAAATAAGGTTAAAACCAGATTATTTCTGCTGTGATAAAAACAAGGCAGGGAGGAGCCGCCGGCGCCGCTCACCGCTCCATGTGGAAATTCCCCCTCAATTACCTCTTAATCCGGAACAAAGACAGCAGCTAAAGGGGCTACCGTGGGATCACAGATCCTTCCTGCTTGCTTTTGGGGTTCACTCCCATTATTTTGTCCTGCCTATTCACTCCATGCATGATCCAGGGCTCACTCGAGTCTCCTGTCACCCATCTCATCCAGCTGTGCCAGGGATCCCGGTTTATCCCACTTTTGCTCTTCCCAGCTCAGCTTGGCTCCAGAGAAAGATGGGAGAAGCTTGGAAGCATCTTCCTTACTGCAAATCACTTTATATATATAAATAATTTCCCTAAGGAAAACAAAGAGATCCCCCTTGAAATAAGCACCAATCACTCCTACATTATGGCACCGGGACCAGCTTGGGGGTGGGAAAAGCATCCAAGGTTTCCCTGAATCAGCAGATTTTAGGTCATCTTCTCACTGCAACAACCGGATTGACAGGGCTGGGGGTGCTCAGGAGTGGGATTTGGGGTGTTTTGTTGGGGTTTTGTGATCTTTTCCTTATCAATGATACAGCTTGAAGCAGTTACCCGAAACGCTTGCTGTTGGAAAGACAATTCTCATCCCGAAGTCTGAATACACTGCTCTGTGCAAGGCTGGGATTAAAGGAAAAAGGAAAAAAAAAAAGGAAGTAGAGAGCCACAGATTTCAAGCAATAAAACTGGTTTTCCCAGGAAAAATGCCAGGTTTCCTAAAAACCACAGAAACCAATGAGGAAAACCCCATGGAAGCCCCTCTCCCATCACATCAAGGGGCAGGAGCTGCTGGCAGGCTGCTGCCAAACCTGAAGTTTGCTCTTTTGAGCCCAAATTTATGGGAAAACCCAATAAAGAAAAGGGGCAGTGCTTCCCTACTGGAGCTGGGCTGGATCAAACGCTCCGCTCCCACCCCAAACCTCTCAATGGGAGAGGTGCGGGTGCTGGGATGAGGACGGCAGCACTTGATCCATTATAAACCCTTTCTATTTAACCCCCATTCAAGCAAGGGCCGTTTACTTGCAGGTGAAAAACAGCAAGCTGGGCCTTTAAAAACCCAATAAACCAACCCCGGGAACCTTTTAGAGCAGGCAGCGAGGTTCAGGCCCATCGGTGCTCAGGATCGGATCCATCGTTCCTCTCCTCTATGCATCCACATTAAAAACGTGGCTCCCGTTCTTTTATATTTCTTTTTCCTCGCTTTTTTTTTTTTTCCTTTTTTTTTTTTCTTTTCCTTTTTTAAAATCATTTAATCCTCGGTAAAACGGAGGCAAATCTCTGTCAAATACTTAACAGCATCATAGCGGAGAAGATGGTTTCGACGCTGCCTCCGTGGCAACCCAGGAGGCCAATTCGGTTGGGTTCTGGGATATATATATAAAGATATATAAATATATAGAGATATATATATGGCTTCCAAGTGTTCGTATAAAAATTGCCTGAGCTGGTGTGGTTTCGATACCAGCAAACCCCTTGTACCCCACTTTGCATAGTCAATGCTGCCTAGGAGTCCATCCTTGCATCCCGGGAGTGGAAGAGTTCTGATCCCATAGCTCTTTCATACTTTGATTTCGCGCTGGAGTTGGCTTGAGAAAAGGCCTTTTGCAGGCAGTGGCAGGTTTTTCGTGGGGTTTTCTCACTGGAATTCATTCCAAAAAAAAAAAAAAAAAAAGAAAAAGGAAAAAAAAAAAGGAAGAAAAAAAGAAAGAAATTCAGGTTTTCCAATCGAAAAAGAGTTGGTGGCTGTGATTTATCCAAGGTCTCGAAGAGTCGCGACATGTGACAGCCCTTGCATCGTGCCGACGTTCATTACATGGCATGAAAAGGCCAGAACCGTAAAGAAGAAGCTGCTGCCGTCTTTCCCACTCTGAAATTCCTGGCGTTCTCCATAGAGAGCTCACCACACCTGGGTTTACCTGCACGTAACTCCTGGCTCAGAAGAAATTCTCCAACTTCTCTGCTTTTCATTAAAAAAATAAAATATTCAAGACTATTCACGACTTTTATATAAAATATCAGCAAGCCCCAAAGAAAAAACTAAACTCAAGAAAAAACAACACAAAACACCAAAAACATCCATTGCTGAGGTAACGTCATACCTTGAGGTAGCTTTTTTTTTTTGCTTTTATCTTCTTTTTCTTCTTTTTTTTTTCCTCTTTTTTGTCCTTTTTTGCCTTGCTGACGGCGGCGGCGTTGTCCTCGCGTTGCTCAAACACACAGCAATACCTGGCCTGCCCCCCCTCCCCACACCTCCCTCTCGTTGCAATGGTTTCAAAGACAGGACCTGCTGCCACGTTCCCTTCTCAATGGAAGCCTCCCATCTTCCCGGCCCGCTGCGTCTCAAGCTGGGCTTGGGTTTGGAGGAGGAGCCCAGGAAAACGGCGGCTGGAGCGGGAAAAACCTGGTCTCCACTTGGGAAAAGGCCTGCTTCAAGCACCAGGTTGAGGTTGGTTCCCAATTCCCTCCTTTTAGCTGCAAATTGGCTCACCCGGAGTTGCTCCCAGGTCTCCTCCCACCCAATGCGTGGGATCCAGCATCATCCCTCTCCCTACAATGAATCCAATGTTGCTTTCCCACCCTCCCGCTCCAATGTGCGGGGAAAAAAATCAGTGTAAACCCACATTTTGGCTGGATTTGCAGTGGGAAAACCACGTTGTGGCTGCCCCACCATGGAGACAAGCCCTTCCCCTGCCTGGAAGAGGTGATGGCAGCAGTTACTGTCCCTTCCAAAGACTCACTACTCAAACCAAATCATTCCAATAGATCTACAACAGCAAATCCATGTAAGAGTGACGGGAATCAGTAACCATCTTACATTCCATTGACGTATATATTTGGTATCGTCTCATGAGAACAGTGATTCTTACTGCAGAAAGGAGGGAGGCGGGGGGGTTTGTTCTTTCAATAATGGAAAACTGAGGAATATGCACCAAATGCACCCAATTTCAAGACTCTTTTTTTGCCCACTTAGATTTGGAAGAAGCGGTTGGAATGAGATGGATCTTTAAGGTTCCTTCCAACCCAAACCATTCTCTAGGACACAAATAGCCCCAAGGGAGTTCATTCATTAGAAGACTCCCTGCGCGTTTCCTCAAACACTCCAATGGGATTTGGGGGCACAAACCTCCTGTTCCAAGAGGGGAAACCAAGGCTGAGGATGCACCAAAGGAACTGGGCAGCAAAGCCAAGTCCCCTGCACTGGGCATCTCCTTGCTCAACCCTCCAAGCCCCCAAACCATTCTGCATGTGTTTAGTTCCCATCATCTGATGACTAAGGAGCCGAAGATGAAGTCAATGCTTCCTACCAAGCAGGGGTGGGTTTTTGCTTTTCTTCCTCTTTTTGGTGGTGGTTTTATTGCTGTTGCTTGAAGGGAAGAGGCAAAAGCAAAGGTGCTTCCCCAGCCTTTCCCTTCCGTAGGCCGTTTGCCTCATCTCTAGGACAGGCTGTCACCTCCTCATGGGGAAAAATGGTCACTTTTGTCCCACTCCTGCCATTATTTCATAGGCTTAAGAAGAAATAAAAATAATAATAAAAACAAGGGGAATCTTTCTTTAAACTGACCCAAAAATGAAAAGAAACATTCAAAAAACTGAAAGGGGGAAAAAAAATCATCCTCGGCAATAGAGGTGCTCTCCTGGCTTCTAAGGCTCCACAAGGCACTGCACTGCAGGCAGCACAGGCAGGAGGAATCCTGCCCTCCTGCCCGCCGGTGGTTCGGAGGCTGGAGCGGTGCAGAGCTCCCAAGGGACTCCAATCCATTTGGTGCTAATACGAAGGGGGGATATTTCTTTTAATCATCACTATTATTTTAATTATCACTATTCCCACAATGGATCTTGTTACCAACGGGGGCTGGTAAAAATCCACCGGGATTTCTCTTCCCAATCATCAAAATTCACTGCTCCAAAAGGCTTAAAGCCACTCTGGCAATATCCAACCAGCTGCAGGAGGGAGGGAGGGGAGCTGCAGCCACCGGGCTGGGCTGGCAACCTCCAGGGGCTACTTAAATGAGAGGGTGAATGCTGCACCCATGAAAGCGGACTCAGCTTCACCGTCCCCGGGCACCCGGTGCCGCGCCGGGCTCGGCATCGCTGGCACACAGCAGCACCTCTCACGTCATTTAAGTAGCTGTCCTGGCACATGGAGCTGAAAATGGATCCCATGGTTTTCCTTACCCTAAGCCATCTACCTCGGAAGCCAATCAAAACTGCCTTTAATCTCGACGGGTTAATGAAAAGTTAGCATCTGTCTACGGTAACTGATTCCCAGCCACTCTTAAGCCTGGCATTGGCTCGTCCCGCTTTTCCCGCTGGTGTCGGTGCTGCTCTTATTTCCTCCGTGCTTGTGTCTGCCCGCTCTGTCCCTTCTGGTGCTGCTGCTTCACCTGGGCCAGGATGTCCCGGATCTTGCGCTGAGCCATCTGCGGATGAGAAGAGCAAAAGAGGGAGCAGGGGGACAACGCAGGTGAGACCCCAGGGGCATGGGCAATGGATCCGCTTATTGTGAGAGGTCCCAGAACCCCAGGCCTGGTTTGGGCTGGAAGGGACCGTAAAGCTCCTCCAGCTCCAACCCCTGCCACGGGCAGGGACACCTTCCACTGGAGCAGCTTGCTCCAAGCCCCTGTGTCCAGCCTTCTCCAGGCTGAACAAGCTCAAGCAAATCGGATACTACAGCATTCAGCAGGGCCGGGTGAAGCAGCTCCTGCCAATCCCTTCCTGCCCTATTTTCAGAGTGCTCTCCCCCAGAAGCTGGATTTGGAAGGTAACACCCCACATACGCACACACCCTCGCAGCTCTCCCTGCTTCCCCTACCACACCACCACCCACGGCAGAAAGCACAGCTCACCATCACCCACTTCTGCAACCACCACCGGAATAAAGCCTCCGGCAGGAGGACACACGCATGGGCACAACCCTATACGAGCCACCAGAGAATCCACCATCACTTGTGCCGGAGCTGCCCGCGCTGTACCTGGCTGGCGTAGAAGTGCCCAATGATCTTCACAATGACCTGCTCATTCTCATCAGGGGTCTGGTCCCGCGGCACCACCACCTCTGCTGCCGTTAGGTTCTGCAGCTCATTGACCTGCAGGGAAAGGGGCAGAGACCCCCTCCCCAGGTCACTGTGCGGGAAGGACAAGCCCCTCCGGGAAATCCCAGCCAATCCTATGGGAAACCTGCCCCAGGCACTGGCATGGAGCAGCCACCCCCACCCTGGGACATCCCTCCCCAGGGTGCTCCCATCCCAGCACCGCTCCTGCTTACGGTTTTGCCCCCTTTGCCGATGACCCTGCCCGCGGCCGAGGCGGGGACCCGGATGTGCGTCTCCAGCTTCACTTCTTCCTTCGGTCCGAAGAAGTTCTCCTCCTTCAGCTTCCCGTAAATCCTGCCTTGTGCCTGGGGAGAGGAGGGAGCACATGAGGCACCATCCGAGGTGTCCTACCCCCGCCATGGGACAGCAGCCCACCAATTCCCACTTCCTTGGGCTTTTAACCCAGCTCATCCCCTGGGAGCGCTGATGCTGGGCTTACCCAGCCACAGGCTGGGGGGTCAGAACCGGGGTGAGCACCCTCCTCCTCCCTTCCAGCTCCATGGGGTAGCAGAGAGGGACACCCTGAACCCCCCCAGCGACAACAGTGCAGGGGGAACCTTGAACTGAGCTTCCGGAGGGCCCGTGATGACCACCATGCGCACTTTGGAGTCCGGCGTCTCCGGGGGAGCAATCTGGAGGGGGAAGAGAGATGGTGGCTGCAGTGGGGAGCAGCACAGGCAGGATGGCCCCTGCCCTCCCTCCCCTGCACCGCAGGACCAGGTCTCCAGTCTCATCGCCTGGGCTCTTCCAGTGGTTTTCCCAGCCCAGGAAGGTCTCTCTGGGACAACCCTACCTTGATAGAGGCACTTGCGAACCGGGAGAGCTGCTTGATGTGCTGGCCCTTCTTCCCAATGATGGCACCGACCGCCTGCGCGGGGATGAAGACGTGCACCGTCTCCTGCTCCGGAGGCTGCGGATACAGAGCTCAGTGTCACCACAGGGATCAAGGCTCCAAGTCCCCTCCCAAGCGATGCCCACATCTCTCCCAAGGGTGCAGGGCTGAGGCACTGCTGCGTCTGAGCAGCATCTCCACCACATACACAACAGTTTGAAAGGCCACATCCTGCACCCGTGCCGGACCTGACCTCGTGCGGACACAGCAGGGGATGCTGAAGACATCACCCTGACCATCACAAGGGTCTGAAGACCCCCGAGCTGGAAGCAGGAGTAGTTTTGCTGCCTGGTGTTCACCTACCATGAAGGAGCTGTACGGCGCGGCCCCAGAGACGCTGCTCGGTGGCGGAGGTACCGCGTTGGAGGAGGCAGGGAAGAGGCCAACCGCAGCCAGGTTAAGGCCAGGGATGAGGTGAGATTGCAACTGAGGGTGAGATGAGAGGAACGGGTGTTGCTTTTACCAGGGCATCCCCCTGCAGCGCTCCCATCAGCTGGAACGCGGGGCAGGACAAACCCCACTCACACTCATGGCAGCCACGTCGTTCTCGTAGGCTTCCCTCACTTTCTTCATGATCTCCTGCTCGGCTTTGCAGCAGTTCTCAATGGAGCCCTTCACTGTGATGGTCCTCTCGGGGTTGTACAGAGTCAGGTCCTGCAAGCTGATGAGAAAGCCACCATCAGTGCCGAAACCAGGCAATCACACCAGGGGGTGCTGAGCTCTGCAGCCCTGGAGGGATGGGGATGGGACGCTGAAGGGACATGAAGGGGAATATAGACAATACAAAGCCTGGCTTCCCACCTGACCCCTCTCCTCCTCATCCTCCCCACCTGCCCCAGGCCCTGAGGAGCCTTACGATGAGATGGTGATTTTTGTCTCCGTGTCCTGCTCCACTTTCTTCAGGTTTCGCCCTTCTTTGCCGATCAGGCGCCCCACAAAGTTGTTATGGGCCAAGATTTTCAGAGGCACTTCGTCGGCTCTAGAGAGAGGAATGGGGAGAAACCAACATGAGGAGCACTGCAGCCAGAAGAGGAGGGATTTGGTACGGGGGGATGCAGGGAGCTCAGTCTCTTTGCTTGGAGTCTCCCAAACCAAAGCTCCGGCACACACGGGAGCATCACGAGGACCTGGGTGTTAGTTTGGTACCACAGCCTGGTGAGGAGGGATGCACAGACACAGAAAGGCAGGGGGAAACCTTACGTCTTGGTGTCCTTTGCCTCCTTCTGCATGATCTCCAGAATCATCTTGCAGGCAGCGGAGCAGCCCTCAGGGGTGGAGTGGATGCTGATGGCTTTCTCTGCGGCTCCCGCGTTTTCTTTCCGGTGCACGTCAATCCTGGAAGCACAGGACGGGAGCTGGGGCGGAGGAAGCAGCTCTGCAGCTTCCCAGCAGCACAAGTGCCGGCTGCTGCGTTCCCCATGGAGCTCACGCTCCACTGTAAGGTTATATGCACTCCGGGAAGGCAAGAGGAGTTAATTCTGGGCTCGAGGCTCGGCGCGGACGCAGCGGTCAGGAGCTCAAATCACACAAACCCAAATAAGGCATCAGCATCTATTTATTTTAAGCAACAGGAGCGATGAAGTGGTGGAGCAAGCACGTGCCTGGGGCCTGGGCTGGGCTGTCCATCACTCCCCGTCTTAGATAAAGCCTTCCTTGGGGGACAAGAGCTGGAGCCAACATAAGCTCAGGGGTCAAACGCAAGAGCAGGGGGGTGAAGCTCAACAAGAACGTGCTCAATGAGACCGGCTGAAGCAGCAACTTCCCCGTGTGCTTGCCTGGGTCCCGTCCCAGCAAAGGGAGACACGTAGGGAAGTGCCGGCAGAGAGGCCTGGCTGGGGCAGGGCATGGGAAGGTGGCTCTTGGACACTGCCCTGCACAGCACACAGGGGCTGGAGGGGCCTCTCACAGCCCAGAATAATCCAACCTCATAAATCACTGCGAGCCACAAGGCGCAGAGCAGCGCGCGGGAGAACGGACTCACTTGGACTGCGTCTGCTTGGTGATGTTCCTGATGGTGGCCCCTTCCTTGCCGATGATGGCACCCACGTACTGGGTGGGCACCAGGAGGCGGAGCGGGATATCCACCGGCTGCTGCTTCACCGGGGCCCCTGCGGTGACGGGGGAGCCCTGCCTGGGAGCACCCCGCGCTCCGAAGCCGCTGCGCCGCCCGTTCTCCGGCCCCTGCTCATCAGGGATGTAGGAGACCTTCAGCGCGTGGTTCTCCAGCTGGTGCCCGTTCAGCTTCATGATGGCTCTGGAAGGGGAGAGGGGCTGGGTGAGGGACCCATCCTGCCACGCTCCCACACTGAGCGGCACCATCGGCCTGACCCGAAGCAGGGTCGTAACGCCCAGCAAGGTAACACTGGGAGCAGGGAAAGGAGATGTCACTGGGGCTGTGGGGACCCCGATGAACCCAAATGTTTTAAGGGGAACCCTCCAAGCCCCCGGGGCAAGGCCAGGATCCTGCAGGGAGCGATTCCCACATCTCCTCCTCAGGATTTGTGGCCAGCATCTCAAATCCCTTTCCTGGCAGGACTTCAGGGACTGCAAGAGCTGAAAGCTGTCGATAGATGGGGCTGGCAGCAAGAGCAAGGAGGCAGCTTTGGCCAACGCTCTCCGCAGCTCCAAAGTGGTCAGCGCCTCCAAATGAACCCACATCAAACCCAAAGTGGCTGAACTGAGCCTTTCCCTGCTCACAGCCCCATCCCCGCAGGATGCAAAGCAATCAGAGAAAGATGCTTGATGAAACAGCGCATCCCTGCAGTAGGAAGGCGCAGGGGAGAGCAAAACTGTCAGCACGAAACTCCTGCTGGTAAAAGAAGTGCAAAATATTGCACCCTATGGGGTGCAAAGCACTGGGTTGGTGTGGATGGCAAAGGGAAAGGAAGACAAACCAGGAATATCCCCCAGCTCCCTGCCCGTGTTACTGCGTGAAGCCTAACAGGACAGTGGCTCCCCCATGAAGGCTGCTGCGGCCACACACACGACCACAGCAAGCCTGGGGTTCACAGCTGAACTACTCAGCCAGGGGCCCTTTGGAAGCCAACGCTTTGGCAGTGACCACAGGAGATGTCTCTGGGGACAGCAGCGTGGCCACAGCAGCCACATTTGAGACGTGGCCACTGAAGCCTTCCCGGATAAAACCCCATCCATCAATCCCTGTGCTCCTCCCGCCTGCCCTCCAAGGAAAGTGCTGCTCCCATCCCATTCCGGAGCACGTGGTCAGGGCAGAAAGAACACAAAATGAACAGCGTGGAAAAGCCTCATCTTCCCTGGGCAGGATGGGAAGGGAGCTGCAAGTGTCCCAGTGACACAGCCAGCAGCCAGGGAGGACCCGTGTTGCCTGATGCCTACCAGCTCCTGTGTTATTTGGTCTCATTATTGCTTTTTCTAGAGACAAAACCCCTAAAATCATGGAAGGAACAAGGAAATCTCCACTTTTCCTTAAGCGAAAAGTTACGGTTTTACCCTCTGAACTGCAGAGAAAAGCCTAAAAACTTCAATGCCTGTCTGAAGGCGAAGGAAATCAGAGCTCGGGAATTGTGCGCTCAAAGATTCCCTGCATTTTTAGCAACATTTAGGGATTCTGGGATAATCCGGCTCCCAGAATCTATTTTCCACAAGCAGGGAAGGGGCTGGATCTGCAGCAGGGAGGGCAGCCCAAGCTCCCGGGGACTGCAGGGCACTTACTGCCTGGTCTGCTCCCGGTTGGCATAGGTGACGTTGACCACGGCCGTCTCGCTGTCCGTGTTCACTGCAACGAGAGGGGCAGGGATTAGAAAGGCACCAGGAACACCTCAGACCAAGGCTTGCAAGCATTTTCCTCCCGCGCTCAGGCTGGGATTCACCCTGGGCGGCACAGAGCATCCTGCTGTAAAGAAAGGCTCCTGATTGCGCCCTGCAGTAAAGGCACCAAAGCCAAGTCCATGCTGGCATCCCTCAGCAGAGTCCAGGGACAGCCCCAGGAGCTCCTCAGAGCCCTCTTTTCCGTTTCTAAGAGGCTTGTGGTGACTCCGCTCTCATCAAACATCCCAGGGGCAACATTAACCCCTCCTGTCTCAACAAATCACCATTAGAGGCGGAGATAAAACCTGCTGAGTGGAGACGGGTGCTCCCTGGCCAGCCTCGGGAGAGCATCAGCATCCTGCATTGTCCCCTGCATCAGCTCCTGGTGGGTACCCATAGGGGTCACAGGAATGATGCACCCAGTGCAGGGACACCCAAGGGCACTGATCGGACTCCTTTTAGCACTAGGGAACAAAACAACAAGAAAACTCCAACATCTTCAGCCATGATTTCTGCTGGCAAAGGAAAACTGCGTCCATCCTCACCCCTCTCCCCACCCAAAATGCTGGGGCAGAAAACACCTCAAAGACACCTTTTGAGTCCTACCTTGCTCGCAGTTTTCTACAGTGCCATACTGGGCTAGCAAACCATCCAGCACCTGGAAAAGGGAGGGAAAAACACCCCGCTTTACACTGGGATTGTCAGGACAGAGCAGGGAAATGGAATCAATGAATCAAGGCAGCTTTCAAGTCATGAAGATTTGACAAGCAATTAGATGCAGGAAGCTCCTGCCTGCCCCAGGACACTGGAGCAAGGAAAAGCCCCGTCAGCTGGTGGGAATTAAGGATCCGTTTTGTTCCTTATACACCAGATAAATCACATAACCCTGTTATTAACAGGGATTTTTGCTGGGGGAGCTCACGTTGCTTCTACCAATTGATTTTACTCCTGCACTGGAAGAGGAATGAGCTCTGTGGAAGCAAGGGTCTCGTACCAGACCCAATTAATAACAAAGCAAAGGAGAAGTTAACTTCAGTCCCAAGTACAGAAGCCTGGGAGGGGGAAATGAGTCCTTAAATCCCATCCACCCTTCCCCACATGCTCCTCTTACCTCCCATCGCAGCTGGGGTGGGATATTTCGGATCTGGATTTTCCGGCTCCTGGAAGAAAAGGGAAGTGGTTAAAAAGCAGATTCGGTGTCCAGAACACAGCCCCCCCCCCGCACTGAACCCCTGCTTGTGGAATCAAGCTTTGCCTTTCCATGCGCTACCGGGATTCCTGAGGCTGATCACACCCGGGCAGCACTGGATTTGTGATGGGAGCTTCAGAGAGAACAAGAAGCCAAGAGCCCCCCAGCCACCAGCTGCAGCCTTAACATGGGCATGGCTGGGAACATCCCTGGCAGTGTTCAAGGCCAGGTTGGACAGAGCCTTGGGTGCCCTGGTTTAGTGTGAGGCATCCCTGCCCACGGCAGGCGGTTGGAACTGGACAATCTTTAGGTCCTTTCCATCCCAAACCATTCTGTGATGCTGAACCGGTGAGATCAGGACGTGGGACCCAGCTCCAGCACCCGAGATGGTCCCAGGCTGCTTCTCCACTCGAATTCAGGCTCTTCCCAACCTCGCTTTTCCCAAAATAGAAACTCTTTTTGTAATTCCGATGCCAAATTTGCCCTGGGGATGCTGTGTGCGTCCCCCCCATCATGCAGCTGCTGCAGACAGCTGAGAGCAGCCATGGGTTCACCCAACACACCAGAGCACATCCACAGCACCACAGCTACCGGCACCCCAAGAGCCCCTACCTAAAGGCAATGGCATCTTTAGGTGCCTAAGGCTTTGAAGGACGCAGCTTTGTGGGTGCAAGCCACGTTCAAACAGATCCCTATGGACGGCTGCTCCCCCTCCTTGCCCTGTTCTTCAGGAACAACCAAACCCACTGAACGTTAAGACACCCAAAGATAAGGAAGATACTATAAATGCAGGCAGCTTGATGTTGGGTAAATACCCTTGGACCTGCTCAACACAGACCCAGGCCTCAAATCCAAAGCATTTATGTGTGAAATAATCCCAAAAAAAGGAGAGAAACTGAGATTTTGGATCCTTATCTTCTAATGACACAACTGCAGAAGGTGGCTCAGCTCATCTGTCAGAGAGGAGAAACCTCAGCATGAAACTGCCCAAAGCCATCAACGTGGTTCAGCCACACAGGTCAGGATGGAGCCCTCTTCGGCCCCTTCATCCTGCGAGGCAAAAGCAGCCGCCTCCAGCATCCCCCTGACCCATGCTTCCGATGCAAAGCCTCGCACATCAACACCCCTGAAAGGGCTGGCTCCGGTCGCCTGGTTTCAAACAAAACCAGAGCCAATGTTTCCCAAAGTCACCGAAGATTCCCAAAGATTCCGAGGGATGCAAGAGGCAGATGTGGGGCAGCCCCCACCCCCCCAAAGTCACAACGAAGCACAAGAGAAAGAGGTTTTCCTGTGCTCCCACCAGCTCAACCACTGGGAAGCCTCCGACACAGCACATTTTGTCGCTGCTCCAGATGCAAACCAGGTGGATGAGGGGAAAATAAACCAACCCAACCCTTCAAATCACAGCGTGTTACGAGGGGCTGCAGGAAGCCGGGGGGCGGACAGATGACTCTGAAACCAGATCTCTCCTTTACATGCTAATCCACATCCTAAAGCGAATAGGAGAGAGATTTAGAGATCCAGAATGCGAAGAATGTCCCAGTCCAGGCAGGGTCAAAAGGATGTGAAGTGACAGAGGAAACCCTGAAGGTCTCCCACCGCCTACCCCTGCCACGGAAACTTCTCCAGATAGCTCCAAGCATCTGCATGGGCAGAGCATGTGCTCTGCACATACGTGACCGGAATCCAATGTGCTATGGAGAGAAAAGAGCCATTTATGTCCCCACACGGTCATTCTGCTGGTGGCATCTCATTTGCTCCCCCTAAGAGCCCCCCTAGAACCAGATCTCTCTCTGGGCTTGCTGGAGCAGCCAGGCGGGCAGAGCATCCCCCGCATCCCTGAAGGCAGGGAAAGGTGTGCGGCTGCTCTGCCCCTCACCACGGCTTTTATCCCATGTTAATTACCCAGCAATTCCTCCCATCCCAACCACAGCACCGGGATTATTCTCTGCTCCTAACGGCCTCCAACACCAATGGATATTAAATCCCCACAAGGCCACGCTTGTAGGGAGAGAAAGGTCTTCTATCAGCTCAGGCAGGCGAGCGGCACAAAGCAGAGCACGATCCCACGAACCCCTGGGATGCTCAACTTCTGGCCCATCCGTGCCCATCCTGCCCCAGGGAGGGTGGAATGGGAGCCACATCCATCACCCTTCGGTGAGGTCTGGCTCCATACGGAGCTGCCTCAGAGCGGGTGGAACTTCCCCTCGGATGATGCTCGGCTCCGGCTCTGTCCGGGCGCTCGGCAGTGGCTGTGGTTAGAATTACAGAGGAAGTCATGAATAAATAAAGCCTTTGCTAGGAGCAGGTTCTGCTCTATTTGAATCCTTGCCACCGCGGAACGTGACAGCCCGGCTCTGCCCGCTCCCACCCCCAAACAAATAACGCCGCGAGACGGCAATTCCCGGCTGCCTATTCACGATGTGCCAAAGGCAGGAGCTCCTCCTCCTGCGCCGCTGAAGGGAATCTCACAGCATCCACTCGCCCAAGCTCAGCTGCCAAGAGCAGCGCCCGTGCCCCTCGGATGGGCAGGAGCCCCCGAGCAGCACCTCCAGCCCATGGAGAAGGCAAGAGCTCTGCTGGACGCTGCCCCGCTTATGGCAAAGGCAGAAGCCTCCCAGATCCTCCTTGGGATGAGCCGGAACAGAGCGATGGACCTGGTAAAGAAACGTCTGTTTGCAAATCTGGGCAGCTCCAGCGCACGCTGGTGCCTTGTTTCCACTTAAAAAGAGAAGAAATGGAGGGGGAAAGAGGAGGGTGATCAAGTGCTGGGATGTGAGAGGAACCGCAGGTCCCAGGGATGGATCCTGGTGTAGCCCTGCCCCTGCTCCATGCCTGCGATGATGGATTTGAACATCTCAACTGCACCCATCCTTCAGCCCTCAAAACCCCGTCAATGCGCCTGGCAGCCCCATGCGGATCTGCAGCGTGTCCTGCAGGACCGGGAGGCAAAGGAAGCCTTCGGAATCTCTTGATGCTTTCAGTAAACCCTCCCCAACCAGGGACTGGACTCACCGGGGGGGGAAAATCACCTCCCCCGATGTACCTGGGCTGTAACAGGACCAGCACCACAGACAAGCATCTTGGGTCATCCCCTCACTACTCATCAAGACTTGCTCCATCACTGGCTGTCCTTCAGCCGGCTCTTTGAACAGCTCGACACACCAACAGGTTAAACCTCACCAGAGGGAACAGCAAAGAGATGGAGCAAAGCCCCACGGAGCAAGCGGAGAACCCAGGAAAGGGGCAGGGGGATCCTGCAATATCCGGGTGCTCGCTCCATGCCCATTGATACCACATGGACCAAACCCAAAGGACACCAGGAGGAACCTCTTCTCCAGAAGGGAGAAACCAAGGTGAGACGGGAAACGTGGCAGCAAAGGAAAGCTTTGTTCATTCAGAATACACCCACTGCTTGTCTCCAACAGCCCTGGAGCCAGCTGGAACCCACTCTGTGTCCCTAATACACCCAGAGCACAGCCAGCATCGCTGGCTCCCGGTGCCGCATCCTCAGAGCCGTGCACCCTTGGGTGCATGAAGACAGCACCAACCTGCGCAGTAAACCCTGACCAGCCAGGGGGGCAGAACCATCCTTAAAGCACCCCCAAATTCAGTTCTGGGTTTGGGGCTTTTCTGCTTCGGTTTCTCACCAGGAAACATCCCAGCGTGGATTCATCCCTCGGGATGCAGCCCCAGAAACTGCCTTTGAGAGGGTGGCCAGAGCCTCCTGCTTCATTAAGAATCCACTGGTAATTCCTTGGCTTGCCCTGGCGCGGTGGCAGGGACGCAAGGAAGGGGCACTGGTGAGTTAGGAGCAGGCAGCCTGGCCGGGGACCAGCGGGAGCCTGCTCCCAGCAGTGTTTTGGCCACAGGTCCCAAAGCTGCATCCACAGCAAGAGGAGCATCCCTGCATCCACAGCCCCTGAGCGGGTCAG
Organism: Psittacula echo; assembly: GCF_963264785.1. NCBI lineage: Eukaryota > Metazoa > Chordata > Aves > Psittaciformes > Psittacidae > Psittacula > Psittacula echo. The sequence goes on from NC_137748.1 coordinate 3,549,500, forward strand.
CAGCAGAGCTTGGGATAAACCGGTCGCTCCTTTGTGTTCCTGCACATGGAGGTGCCTCCTTCCCATGTTCCTGGCACATCGAGCCTCACAGCACAGGCTGGACACCAATGGACAATGGGTTTGACTGCAAGCATCACCAGCACTGGTTGCATGGAGAGACGGGCGCTGGGAGGAGAGGAGGATGGAGGAGCGGGATGCTCACGTCACCCTGACCATTGCCTTCGGAGCGTTTAGCCCCAGACAACATTCCCTGTGATCCAGAGGGAACGGACACTCACAGCCACCTGTGTTACCAGCACGGGATGCTCTACAAGGGAGCAATGACAAGCTCCACGCACAGGGTGACCCCCCACAAGTGAAGCAGCCTCATGGTGTGTGTATCTCCAGTGCAACCAGCCCTACGGATTTCCTTCCTCTTCCCCCACGGATCCAGGTTTTGTTGGGACAATTTGACTTCCCTTTAGCCCCCAAGCCAGGGGCTGATTCCAGCTCTGAGCGCTGCAGCAGGAGCTGCTGGTCCTGCATTGCTCTGCATTAGGGGTCAGCAACAGCTCTGCAGTCGCACCAGAGCCGCACGCAGCCCAGACACACTTTCTGTGGGGTGTTGCTACAGCATCTCTCTTTTCCATCACCTCCTGGACCTCCTCCATCCACCTCCATGGACTCCTCAAAGCAGAAGTGATTGAAGACACCAAGATGCTGAGGGACCAAGCACTGACAGCAAAAGCTGTCCCAAGCTCTGGGCTCTTCCCCAATCCCAACCCCATCCTGGCATCTCTTACCAGAACCATTGACACAGCTCCTCGGGGCTGGAGGAGAACGTGCAAAGCCAGAGACATGGGGGAGACCCTACTAGAACTGAACAACCTTAATGATGGCTTTGCAATCAAATGCAAATGTTATGCAAATTTGGGGGCTGAAAACACAGTGCATCCCTGATTCAATTAACAGCATTTCATTTATCTAGTTAGGCTTTGATTCAGGAAAGCACTTAATCCTGTGCTTAATGTGGTGCTGTTGTTGTTTTTTAATGTTTTAAACATTTCTTAATAGGAAAATGTGGTTGCTAAGACACAAACGTTGCCAAGGGGACCCGGAGGAAAGTTGTAGCAGGAATTACTTGCTTTTCCCTTATAAATTGATAGGCTCCTGATTTGCCGGCATCTCCTGGAAGCAGGAATACTATCCCTCACCTCCCTGCATCAACCAGGAAACAAAGGCACAAAGGAGGAGGTACCTGCTGGAAGCCCACAGCAGATCCCTACCACACCTCCAAGCATCATCCCCACGTTTGGATGGGATCTGCTCCAGGTTTTGGCCACTTCTCCTGTGATTTGCCGCCTTCTGCATTCCCCTCCAAGCCACCGCATCTCCACTTCCCCATGTGCTGGTCGGGGGTTGTGCTATCCAACCCATGGATTGCATGAGGACTTCCCAGCAGGACCCCGAGGTCCTCATCGGAAGCACTCCCACAGTGGCAAGGCAGGAGGAAACCCACACCCCCAACTCACCAGGTGATGCCTGGGCAAAATCTGACGATCCCCATTCCCTCCTCAACTGCAGCACTACGAAGGTTTGAGTTTGAGTCCTGCTTAAGCAGAGGCAGATACTGGAATGCTGGCTGAAGCCAGAGCTCCTGACCCAGCAGAGGTCTAGGTTGAACTTCCAGAGCCTTCATGGTGTGGAGGAAAAACCTCAATGCAGGGATGGGGAGGAGCCATGGAAAAGTCTCCCCCTGAGTCTGCAAAGGGCCTAAAACCAGAGCTCTGAGGTGTGGAGGCATCACGTTAGTTCCGAGCCTCAAAGCCACAATGGCAAACACTGACTTCCATATCTCCCATAGAGGAACAGCAAAGGTCTCCCAGAGAACCATCCCCAGAACACCTCCTCCCACCAGACCTCAACTCAATGTGCAACCAGCTCAACCCCTCACACCCTTTCTTCTAAGAGCACCCTGTGCCACCTCAAGCTGCATTCAAGGCATCCTGGCCTCCAAGCCCAGCGACCTCCTTGCCCTCACAAAGAACCAACTGCTCCATAACCAAACACCAGCACAAAGCCCCCGTGCTCAGCGGCTGCTCCTCACTGGGGGCCCTGGCCAAGGGGGGAGAGTCCCAGCGGTGCCCATGCGGGAGCAGAGCCGGAGCTGATAGGGCAGAGATTTAGGGGTGGAATAAAAGGAAGAGGAGGTTGGGAAGGAAAGATGCAAATACCCATAATGACGAGATGAGAGGAGCAGAAAGGAAAGGGGAGAGAAAACCAGGCTCATGCCTTCATTCAAGAGGCCCCTCCTGAGGAGATCAAACCAAGCCAACAAAGCCGTTTGGCTTCTTGCAGCTGGAGGGATGGAGGAGGGACCCGGCCATGGGATTTCAGAGGAACACATCGCCCATCAAGACTTTCATCCAGACCCACTCATCGTGCCTTGGCACACCATGGTTAATCCTGCCCATCAACCAGCTCAGCAGTCAGAACTGGGTCTTGGCCTAATAAATCTAATTGGTTTCTCCCCATTAGCTCTAGTTAACAGCCTTCCAGTATCTGAAGGGGGCCTACAAGGATGCTGGGGATGGACTCTTCATCAGGGACTGTAGTGACAGGACAAGGGGTAACGGGTTCAAACTGAAACAGGGGAAGTTTAGATTGGATCTAAGGAAGAAATTCTTTACTGAGAGGGTGGTGAGGCACTGGAATGGGTTGCCCAGGGAAGTCGTCAACGCTCCATCCCTGGCAGTGTTCAAGGCCAGGTTGGACGAAGCCTTGGGTGACCTGGTTTAGTGTGAGGTGTCCCTGCCTATGGCAGGGGGGTTGGAACTGGATGATCTTAAGGTCCTTTCCGACCCAAACCATTCTATGATTCTATTCTATGATTCTAGTTGGGAACCGCTTTGTACCCGGAGAACCACACCTGGTAATAGATGAGGTCTGTTCATGAGTTACCCGTGAGCATCCCTTGGAAAGCCTCAGTGAACTCAGTCCTTGGTTTAGAAGAGCTGCTCCAGCTCAGGTGCGGAAGGCAGGGACTGGTTGATGCCCAGAGCTGGGAAATGCTCCTCTACGAAGCTGCTGTGTTTCCTCTCCGCTCCTCATTTCCCCACTGATCCTGCCTTGATGATGCTGGCGTGGAGCACACGCCACATCCACGCTACAAAGTGCCAGCCTCTGAGAGGAGCCAACACCTCGGTGCTTCAAAAGAGTAGAGAGATCTCAAAACCTCTTATCCTCAACTTGCCCAGAGTCATCCCCCAGGCTGCTGCACCCAGTCCTTGCCAAAGTCAATACCTCCAGTACCTACGGGCAGGACAAGTTTAGCAGTAAGTAATAGAGAGGAAGGATGGAGCAGTTTCATACAATGCATCCATTCTGCATTATCTTCCCATTCTAAGTTACTGGAGCGTTGCCATGGATTGAGAAGCTCTTTGATGCTCTGAACATGCCCCAGAGCCAAGCGCAGGTAAACTCAGTGGGTTCCCTCAAGCTGATCTTCAATCGAACCCGACCCACGAGTTGGCACCGGACAGACTGGGAGCACAGCAACAAATGTGGTGCTTAAAGGCAAGTTTTCCTGCAGGCCATTACACGTGGAGGGGTGGCACAAGTGGGACTTGTTCCTCTCCCCATCCTTTCCCTGTGGACCTGGAAGCACTTCCGAGCCCACCACAACACAACAGAGTCTAAAGGAGCAGGCAGCATCACCTGTACGGCCTCACAGCACCAAAGCACTGCTCTCGGCTTCCCTCCAGCCCTGATGGGGATATAAAAACCTGAAGAGAAGCACACACAAAATAAAGCACATTCTGCATTTTAGTGCATTCTGCACATCTCAGAGCATCGTCCCTCACCCACCAGGGCCAGCTGGAATAGAAAAGGGCCTAAGCATTGATTCTCCTGCTTCCAGGAGCTGTGCCAGGCACCAACACAGGGGGGGTTCATCCACCAGATCTCCTGCCACCCCCCCCCAAATCCATCAAGGCACAAAAGCAAAGCTGGGATGGTGAAACCCACAGCACGGGCACGGCTCCTCATGGGTGCCTTCGTTAGGGTGCCGGGGATGGGGCTCCGGCAGGCAGCTGGGGGCTGCCCAGGCACCTCTCGCCCTCTTCTCTTTACCATGAGAGGGCACCTCTGCCCTGCTCCAGTGCCAGGGCTCCTCTCTAACTGGTTTTCAATGGCTCTGATGGTGCTGTGGGCTCGGGGATGCTTTGAGATGAGTTCAGGCTTCACAAAGCAGCCAAGTGAAGCTGCAGGCAGCTCCCACACGCTCGGTGTCAGCAGGAACCCCAAGCCCCATCAGCACATGCTCTCGAGTGGCTCTGAGACCACTCTGATCCCCTGCTAATGAAGCACCATTACAAGGGTGATGGACAGTGTCAGCCATTACCTTTTGTAACATTTTGGCTACAGAAAGCGGCCAGGGGAATTACTGACTCTCATTTCCAGCCCCCCATGCAGTGGGGTATTGGCCCCCTCCAAACCCCACAGGCTCGGAGCACTCTGAGCAGGGGAAATAAGGAAGGATTTGCTAAAGCCAAGGGGAGCTGCAGGGCTCCAGGGCCCCAAGAACCTCAAGCTGCACCAGCACCAGAAAGGAAGAGGAAGCAAAACCTGTGACTTGTGCAGGTTTCACTGGCTGAGGTCTATGCCTGGAGGAGGAGGCAGCAGCACAAGGGCTGCTCCAATGCAACGTCACAGTGCTGGAGGATTGCATGGGGCAGACTTGGCAGATAAGACTGGATTCAAACCTGATACAAGGCACCACGTGGGGCTCTGTGCCAGTGACACTGGGTCCCTTTCCAGCTCAATCAGGTTGAACCAGTGCAGTGATTGCAGGCAGACAAACCCTCCCAGATCAAAGCAAAGGGAGACTCCAGAAGCTGCAACACTGATTGGGCTCTTCTGAACTGGATTCCAAGGTGGAAACCCTCTTGCCGGAACACAAGTTAAAGCCCATGATCAGAACCTGCCAATTCAGTCCTGAACAAGAAGGAAAAGGCTGAGGCTGGGGTAGGATAGGGCAGGAGGTGGAAAACAGCAAAGATGGGGCTTTACTACTGCACTGCTTCACTTCAGGTTAAATAGCACCATGTAAAGCCCAGCACTGCTTTGGCACAGCCAACCCAACAAACACACCCCAAAGAACCTCAAGGCACCATTTGGGAAACCCAGCACGGTTTGAGGGTCTCATCTGGACATTTCCCTCAGCAAGTTCATGCTCAAGCCCTCCCCCCTGCCTGCATTCCCTAAGCATTCCCATCGCCAAGTTTTACTGGCACAAAGAGGGGCAGAAAGCAGCTTCCAAAGCTGCAGGAACAAGTATTTGGGGACACTAAGGGTGAGATTTGCACTGTGCAGGGGTGTGGGCCAGTGAGGAACAACATCATGGGGCAGATAAACTGGGAAGCTCTTCATTCAAGGCCAAGTCTTCTCTCCCCCCAATCCATCATCACACATAAAAGCCACAGGCACTTTGCATCTCTGCCCTAAGCAAGAAGAGGCTGCAGATGTCAGAGCAATTGGCTGCATTATTAGTCCAGCTGCAAGTGAACGCTGAACAATGACTACATAAAGTTCATATCAAGTTGTGTATTTAGGCTCAAATTCAGCACCTGCCACATTTTACCATCGAAGCAGCCCCATTCCCACAAACGGGTGGCTTCCCTGGTTACAAGCACATCCTTCGGAGCCTTGTGATGCCAAGCCTAAAAGCACAATATTTATACGAGGTTCTTGGCTTCTCATGGAATTACAGCCCAACAAACAGCCCCATAAAAGCCTAAAGCAGCCCCGAGCTCTTCTTCCTTAGAGAAATCACAGCTTCCCTTTAGCTCTTGCTCATTTGATCAACTTGTTTGTCAATAGGTTTATGCTAGAGGCTTGAACCACAGGAGATCACCAAACACTTGTGAGCGCCTTCATAGCAAAGAAAACATATACTCACATAGATCTACATACACACACATATATACACACACACACACATATATACATATACACACAGGACTACGTGTGATCGAGTCTGCTTGAATGCAACCGGTAAGAACCAAGGAATAACTTGGATAAAGATGGATGCTCCTGGTCCTAAGGCAGAACCTCAGAGCTTGCCCCAGCCCAGCAGCGCTGCTGTTGAGGACACAGCGCTTCCCGACACCTCACAGGTAAATGCTGCTATTGCCTGCAATGCCTTCCTACGGGTACATTTCATTGCAGGTACTTCTGTGCGTGCCACTCAAGCAGGTCTGATCCCACAGCCTTGCATCGTGCAGAAGTTTAAGCAAAGCCAGAGGAAATGTGAAGCTGGAAGGGAGAATGGAGCATCTCAGGCATCACTCCGTCCCCATCCCACCAGGCAGAAGCTCTGTGGCCCTTATTCAGGTCTGTTAAATCCCCAAATAGTCCGACAACCCTTTCTACATGAAACACAATGGCTCCCAATGCAGGCAAGAGCTTAAAGGTACCCAAATCCCAAGAAACACTGAGGATCCCAGCAGCCCGATGTGTTTTGGGAGGGCTCAGCACATTGGGCACTAAGAGCTTCCGAAAGCAGAGCTGCTGTTTAGATGCTCAAATGCAAGTTGGAAAAATCTGGCTCCAATTGTGGGTGAAAATCTGGCCCTGGGAGCCCTTTTCTCTTAATATTCTTTCCCCTTTTCTTTGGCTCTAGAGCACAATTCTCCCGTCTCTTCTCCACTCCGGACCAGGAGGCAATTCCCGCAGGATCTCTGCTTTTCACCTTGGAATAAAGGCAAACTACAGCAGGACCTTCCTCGGAGGCAAACCTTTCTCCTTCCCGTGCAAATCCATTTCCCTGTAATCTCCAGAGCTGTTTACACATCCCAACACCCTGCTCCGGGTGGGATCTGCATCCCGCCGCGTGGAGCCCTGCCAGCTCCCAGCGCTTCCTGGTGCGCGGGGCGGCTTTTCCTCGCGGTGGGACCCGTGTCCAGAGCATCTCCCACCCACACCCTGGTGCTTTGCTCTTTCCATCACAGCACGGACCCAGTTCTGCCGGGGCGCAGGGGCTGCTTTCCCCACCCGGGTTTGCTCCTCATGGCCCAGACCATTCCAGTAGCCAGGAAAGTGTGAAATTTCAGCTCGGACCATGTCAGGGCTCCCAAGTGTCAGCTACAATAAAATAAATGACCCATTTCCTGACGGATCACAAGGGCTCCTCCCAGGCCCATGGACACGTTTCTTTACGTTTGTTGGTTTTCCCTGCTTTTTTCCCCTCCCTCTTTTCCCCATGGAAAGGCTGCGCTTCCCTGCTCTTTTGCATCAGGAGGTGGGAGCAGAGGAGGGATGCTCTTGCTCCTGCCTCCCTACTTGACTGCTCCCATCCCATTCTCAGCACTTCCCCACCGGCGTCCCCTTCTCCCTCCCCACTGAGCTCCACCAGCTCCCAGCCAGCATCGCAATCAACTGCCCCCCCCCTTCAGGTTTTATCCCTCTCCTTCGGGAAGTGCCCATGCAGGGGCTGTAAAGGCAGGAGCCTTAACCCAGGACAACAGCACAGGGAGGATGAAGAGGCTCCCAAAGGCATTTTCCAGCATACACAGACCACTTGGGCACCCGAAAGCTTCCCTTCTGACCAGGCACCAGCACCCAAAAGCCACAGTGCAGGACATCCCACAGCTTCCCAGCAAACACGCAAGGATGCAGCAGAAACAAGGAAAACCCCTGCAGCCCCCCTGGTCCACCTCCTGCAGCATAAACGTGGGATTTCCAGGTAAATCCCAGCAAAGATTCCTGAGCTGAATTCCCACAGGATTCACACGTTTCCTGGTCATGAGCAGACGAGCTGGGAAGGCGACCGGGATAAATCACCACACATCTCCAGGGTGGACAAACACCCCTATGGGTCCGGGCTTCTCCTTTCAGAATGGGTTAAGAGGAGCTTTTCCAGGTGAGCACATTATTCCTCAACTCCCAGCTAAAAGCCATCCCCATGCGGGTGCAGGAGGATCCAGGACTTCAGCCCCATCCATCGCTGATGCACGTTTCTCCCATGCCCCTTGTTGGGTGAGTGGATTTGTACCCCCCCGGGTACTCCCTATAGGATCCTCCCACATCATTTCCATGCTTCAAACTGGACACTAAGAACTCAAAGGGGCACAAAAGCTCCAACCCATCAGTGAGGAGGAAGGACAGAGCCTGCAAGCTCCTCCTCCTGCCCTATCAGGGTTTCTCGGGGTCTGCCCGGCAGTGGGAACCCCTCTCACCCATACACCCAAAGAGGCAGCAGTCGGTGCTGCGCAGAAGGGGCTGATTTCGGGGTGCACATCCTCGCTTCTGCTTTTTAATGTCTCTCATCATTTAAATGAGAGGTTTGCACCCAAAAAGCTCCAAGAAAAACAGCCGCAAACCAAACCCAAACCAGCAAATTCTGGGAGCTCTTTAAAAAGCCTTTTTCCCCCTCAAAAGAAACGCGCACCCTCCAGGTTTCAGGCTCCCCCTTTTCCTCCTACTTAAGTTTTTGGGCAAGGGAAAGAAAGCAGCATCCTCTGGGGGCTTCCTTACACATTGGCTTTGGGCTCCCACTTCTCCCCATGCAAACTGCCCCGTAAATCATCACTGAAAGAGGAAAAAGAAGCAACCAAAGCACCTCCCCCCGGCACCGACAGAGGCACCTCCCGTCCATCCCTAAACCCTGCAGGTCCGGGAGGCAGCGGAAAGGCAGGAGCCGGAGCCTCTGACCCCGGCAGGGAAAAGGGGCTGGAGACGTTTCCTCCTGCTCCAGCCTGGAGCTGCAAAGCCTTGGGCCACCCTAAGCAGCCTGAACCCCCCCCCCCCCCCTCCGCCCCCAACCCCTCCTGGCAGCTCTGGAAAGCATTAACAGCGCTGGGGGATGGGAATGGGGCAGAAATCGCCTTTTTTCAGGGTTTTTTAGTGCTGAAAGGTCTCAATTTTCAAAGCGAGAGCTTGAACCCCCCCCTCCCTTCCCCACAGCTCTGTTTGCTTGGGGGGTTTAACCCAAAAGGCAACGATAGAAACGAATTCAACCAGAGCAGCAGCTTCGGTCCTGGCAATCGCCACCAAACTTCTCCAGGGAATTCGAGGTCTTTCTTTGCTTCTGGGATTCAAAAGCATCAAGCTCTTTAACAAAGAGCATCCACATGGGATGGGCTCCATCTCCTGCAGGTTCCGAACTTGAGTCGCTCCAGCGGAGAAGTTAAATCGCAATTTCTTGGGCAGGTTTGCCACGTGGAAAGGGGGAAATAAAAGCATTTCAGGCTCTAAATTGGTAAACACATTTTGCATCGATTTTAACCTTTCTGGCAAAAAAACTCGCTCAGGTTTAGAGCTCACGGATGAAATTTCCTGACAAATTATTAAGGATTAATTTCACAACAAATTCTTTCTAGTTTTTCCTAGCTGGAAAGCATCCGGATGCATTCATTTCCATGGCAGGGGGGTTGCAACTGGCTGATCTTAAGGTCCTTCCCAACCCAAACCATGCTGATTCCCACATGCCCACCATTCTCAGAGACAGCAAAGAGCTCTCAGCTCAAAGCTGGGGGTTCAGAACTAAAGCAAAGAACTCGAGTTTCTTCCCCTTTTTGGTAACCAAAAAAGCAGCAAAACACCAAATCCCCTTAAACTCCACATCCTCAGATAGGAGCATTCATCCTGCCCGTTCCCTTGCAAGCCCTGCTTGCAGCAGGGGTGTTGCTTTCCTTTTACTGATACTCTTAACTTGTAAACCAGACTTGGGTTAAGGGGAAGAGAATGGATTCAAGGCTGGATTCAAAGCACATTTTATCTCCCCATTTAAGACAAGTGTCTTGATTTCAACAAGGGGAAGAGCTCCCGAGCTGGTTTCCAGTTGGGTTTCCAGCTCATCCCTCCAGCACGGGGCAGGAAGGCACATTTTGGGATTGATGCTGACAAACAAAGGAATCCCCCTTGCTGTTATCGAGCCATTGCTCAGGATTTCGTTAGGAACAATTAATTGCCCCATTTTGCACAGGCAAAAGGAACCTTTCTCCGGTGGGAAAACGTTCAGTTGAGACAAGGAGTAAAGTGGGGGGGGGGGGGGAAAGGCACTTTTCGGCGTTCTCCATCCATTTCCATGCACTACACCAAATCCTCCCATCGCTAACGACATTTAACAGCTCCCACCTCTGCTCGGGAGCACACGGAGCCTCCAAACCTCTGAGCTGCTTGTGAATGAGCTCTGCTCAAAACAGCCCTTTGGGTTTAAGTCTATGGGCTGTTATCAACCCCAGTCCCTCTTCCCCCCCCCTCCTCAATTACTCGGTTTCATTCTCTCTGGCCGACTCACTTCCACATTCCTCATATTTGGAATGTCTGCTTGATGGATTCACTTTTTTCCCCCCTCACCCCTCCTCCTCTCTTCATTCATTCATTCTTTTCGACCCCAACGACTTTGGGCTTTTCAGCTTCCCGGTTCCAACCCCCCCAACCTCATATTTCACCCTAAATAGGAAAACTGAATTTTTTTCTTTTTCCTTAAGGAATTTTTTCCCCTTTTTAACCTTCAGGAGAATAAAACAAAATAATTTGAAAGAGTTTGGGAAAAATCCGCTTTCGTTTCGCCAAGTTTTTCCATCAGCAAACTTCAAGGCAAAAAACCCAACAGCAACTCCCCAACAGCCATGAAATGCTTCAAACAAATCCCAACCAACTCGAAGCTTCATTTTGCTCCATGAAACAACAGCTTTATCCCCACTGAGTTTTCTTTCCAGCCCGATACTTCTCAAATCTTTCGTTAAAATGGTTCCCATGCTCATAAGCATCGTTCCCAGCTTTAAGTGTTATTTGAGGAATCACTGTAATGAAACAACTCCAAATCAGTTTATCCTCCTCGGCCACTCCACGGCAGCAGCTACACCCCCCCATCACTCCTGCTGCTGCCATATTAACACAGCCTTTCTCATTCATTCCTCTGATGGGTTTCGGGGAGGGGAGATGGGAAAGAAGGAAACACACCAGCAGCAAAGGTTCCTTCCCAACGTGCGATTCCAACCGGACACATTCATTTCTCACAACCCTCCCCCCCCCCCAAAATCACTTTTACCGAGCGTTCCCATTGCCCCTTGCAACCAGCAGAAAACACAACCAAAAAGCCAACTTTTATTGCATTATGACTGTCATTATTTTAGGGATTAGCTGGAAGCCCAGCAATGCCCATCATTTGTTTTCCTACATTTCTAAGGGGGAGGGAAATTAGTATCAGGTCGGGGCGGGGGGGGGGGGGGGGGAGGAGGTTGCTTGGTTTTGATCCCACCAAACCCATCCGATTCTCTCCTCCCTGCTCACACTTAATTAACCGTTTCCTGTTCTAGGGGCTTTTAAACTGGAAAATCCAGTCTGAAAAACAAGCAGAAAGGGAGGGAGGCAAAAGGAGAAACCAAATCGCTCCCTTTGGAGGCAGTTCCCCCGCCTCGCTCAACCCAGAACCGAGCAAAAGGCACCGGATGACTCCCCCCCGCGCTCCAACCTGCCCCGTTCACAAGGAGTTGCCAAAAAGTTGCCGTCTCCCGACCCAGGAGCAGAAACTGCTTCCCCAAAGCAAGACAAAGTAACCGCGGTGCCGGGAAGGGGGTGGGACACACACACCCCCCCACCAAGCCCCGTTCCCACCTCCCCCAGCCCCTGTGGAACACGCAACAGAGGCTCCTGTCCCTTTAAAAGCAGCACCCTGGGGGGGGGGGAAGCTTATTTTACCCCCCCCCAAAACCAAGTTGAGCAGCTAAACACGAGGCACAGCACAGATTTCAGGAGATCCAGGAGAAACACGAACCCTTCCTTCCCCCTATTGTAAAGTTCACACATACACACAAACCCCCAAAGCATTTCTCTGCATTACACCGAAGGAATATTCCCATTTTTAGTGCATTTCTCTTGGGGGAGGTCAAAATCTGGTCCCCCCCGACGTATTGATTATCCAGCAGCGCCGAGGAAACAGAAGAGGGTGGCTTTTTTAGGCATTATTATGTTACCCCTCATAGAGCAATTGCTTTTCCAATCACACCCCTCCACTCGCCCGTATTTAAGCCACATCAAGTCACGGGAGCACCATCGATCTCCCTGCCAGGAGCTGCTAGGGAATAAATACCAGGAACGTTTTGGCTAGGGAACGACCGCATGGATTTGGGGTTTGCCTTCGGGACCGGAGGAGCCCGCTCTGCCTTTGGCCATGCAAAGTCGGGCAGCAAACGGAAGGGAGGCCAAGGGGGGACCCCAAAAACAGGCTCCCATTGCCCAGCTGAGGAGGGGTTCACCAAGGGATGAAGGAACCGGGAAGAGTTTGGGAAGGAAGAGTTGGCTTCGCCGCCTCCCTCCGCGCCCGTTGAAGTAACCGCCTCGTCACGTGGCCGACGCGGGTTTCGGGCTGCGCGATCCAACGTGGACTATTTGGGGTTGGGAACTAAGTCACCCTTAGCCCGGGCGGCCCCTCCTGGAGCTGGGAATGAGGGGGATGCTCTGCACAATAACCCCCCCATTTAAACCACTCTTTCTAGCCCATAACCGAGCCCCGGCGGGGTTGGGAAGCACGGTGCCGGGGCTGCTCCGGCGTCCGGCGCGCAACAACAAAGAGCCAAGAAGATGGAGAGGGCCAGGCTGGGCAAGGCCGGCGGCAGCGGGCGAAGCCGCTGTGGCAAAGAGATGGAAAGCGCCAGGAAGCGTGGGTCTTGCCCCCAAATCCAAGCTGATGGTTGGTAGGAGCTAGGCCAGCGCCTGGGGTTTAAATCCCTGCTCGGCACGGCACGGCGAGACCAGCCCCATGGCTTGTTGTTTTTAAGTCCTCAGCGCCAAATCCCAGCAAATTCCACTTAAAAATTAGAGAGATCTTTATGGGGTTTATGATGATTCTGATTTAATTTTGCCGTTCCCTTGGAAAACAAAAGGTTTCGCCCATTTCGCTGCACAGGAGCCGAGCGAGGCTGGGAAATTCTTCCAGTGCCACAAGTTTGAAAACCCCAACCCAAACCTCAGCCATCCGTCACCTTGGCCGAGGAGCTGCGGGATCATGGCTCAACCTTCTCCTTCTTTGCCTTTTTTCCCCCCTTTTCAAACTTGCTCAAAGAGGAAGTTCCATTACGTGAAAGAATAAAGAAAATGCAACATTGAGCCTCAAAACCGCCTCGCACCGCGCTAAGGCCAAGGCACCAACAGCTCCTCTTCTACACGCACATTTTTAGGTGTAATCTCTTTTGCCTCCATTAAATGTCCCCCTCCCCAACGACTGAAATGAATCAAAGCCCACGAAAAGCCATTAAAACACGGCATTACCTTTGCTTTTTAGGGACCGAATGTTCAATCTCGAGCTGTTTTCCATGAAGCTCCACTTTCCCTAAAAACAAAACGGGTCTGGCTTTTAAAACGGGGCTGGAGGGGTCAGAAGGCGTTGGAGAAGACCCGAAACCTCCCCATCGCATCCCCATTACAACCAACTCCGCACAAACACATCCCCAATTCCTTTACAAGTGCATTTTATTCAATGGAAGACTGGCTTCAACTGGGGAAGCGGTGGGAGGGAGTGGTGAGTTCGCTGCCTGGACAATGTTCCTGAGGAATATTTAATGCCCGAGTTCATCTTGCTTTGGAGCACGAGAAAACGAGGAATAACATTTGGAAGAGCAATTCCTCGCCGGGATGGAAATTCCGCCTCGTTCCATCCCTCCAAGAAGTCCTTCAGGCAGGAAGGACCCCATGAAAAGGCTCAAAAATCGGAACTCCATGGCAGGAATGGATTTCTCTTTGGAAAATGGAGTGGGATTCTCCGCGGCGGGGTTATTTATACGGATTTTTTCCTTTTTTTGGGAAGGGGGGAGAGGAAGGGAAGGAGCCGGGAGGGGAGGGGGGAGCCGGGGGGGGGTCCCAAAAAATGTTAAAATTCCAAAGATTTGGAGCCTCCTCGTTTTCCCGGGAGCTTTCTCCCTCCCCGCCAGCAGCATGGCGACCTTCGCGCTCCTCCGCACATCACATGCCCCAGGAAACCCAGTTTCAAATCAAAATGGCCAAAGTCCCAACCCCTCCATCCGCACCGCGACGGGACCCCCGCGCCGAGCCCGGCCTGGGGGGGCTGCGAAGGGGATGGGGGGATACGGGGTGTATGGGGGGGATGGAAACCCCGCTTTTCCCCCCCCAGTCCCCTCCTCGCCGGTGCTCTTTTGGGGCAGCGCGGGGGCCCCATGAGGGGTGAACCCCGGAGATAGGGGGGTGGGCACCGCTCTATGGGGAGAGGAGGAGGCGGAGGGAGGAAGGGCGAGAGGACGCCGCTTACCCGAGAAAGTTTCGATGGCTTTCATGGCCCACTGCTCGTCGGGGCAGTCCACAAAGGCGTAGCCGGACTTGACGAGGAAGGGGCCGCTGAAGGAGATCTTGTGCTCGGTGAAGACTTTCTCCAAGTCGGCCGGGGTCACGCTCTCGTTGAGGTTCCCGATGTAAAGCTTGTTCATGGTGGCGGCGGCGGGGGGGCCTCGGAGCGGGCGGGGGGGGCTGCACCGTGCACCCGCGCCGTCGGGCTCCGGCCGCGGGGTTGCTTCTCCTCACCCCCCACCTTCCCGTCCCCGGCTTTTCCTTTTTCCCTGGTTTTATCCTTCCTTTTCCTGATGGATTTTGTTTTCCTCCGAGGAAAGGGGGCGGCTGCCGGAGGAGGAGGGAAGGGAAGGGAAAGGGAAGGGAAAAGGGAAGAGGAGGGGGGGTGTCCTTGGGGAGGGGGCGGCGGCGGGGGCCCCCCCGGTCGGCGGAGCGGTACCGGCTGTTACCGGACGCCTCTCGCAGCCGGGCACCGCCTCTAAATAAAACCGACCTGGAAAAAGGAGTGAAAATGTTTGCAGGAGGAAGCCACGTGGTGATGCGGGAGGGTCCGGCCCCCGGGGGGAGGGGCCGGGGGGGGGGAGGGCGGGGGGGGGGGGCTCCGCTTATTTATTGATTACAATTTAAATACCTCGTTATTCACCTCCCCCCCCCGGCCCCCTCCTCACCCCCCCCTCCACACAAATCCCCCCCCCTTCCTCCTCCCGAAGCCCGTCCCGTCGGAGGCACTTTCCCATCTGCTGCAGCCCCCCGCCCCCACCGCGCCCCTCCCCCCACCGCGCCCCTCCCCCACCCCCCTTTTCCCCCGGTGCCTCAATGGGATTTTTCTGGGTGTAAAAAAACTTCGGCATCAAAGGGGCCGGGAGGTCCCTGGCGCCGGGGATGGGGGTGGGGAGCGGCCCGCCCGCCCCCCCGGGGCTGGCCCTGCCCGGAGGGGGCTGGGGGGGGACCCCCCCATGGTGGGGGCTGCGTTGTCCCCGGCATTGTTTTAAGCGCTTCATGCGCAGCCCCGCGGAAGCCTTCGGGGGAAGGGAGCCGGGGGGGGGGGGCTCCTCCCGCACAAAAGGGCCCCATAGTGGAGGGGGGGGCATCTCCCCAACGAGACCCGTCGGTAAAGCGGAGCCCACCCCCCCCCCCCCCGCTCCCTCCCCTCCTGCCTTTTCTGGAGACTTTTATTTTTAGGCTCAAGATGGGTTGAAAATAGCAGCGAGCCCCCCCAGCACCCACCCCCCCCCGCATCCTGCCTCCCCGACGGGGCGGTCGGGGGCTCGGCAGCGATGCTGCAGCCGGGTTCCCCCTAATTCTCCCCCCCCCCCCCCCCCCCGCAGCCTCCGCCGCGCTGCAAGTAGAGGCACGGTGCGGCCCCTCCGCGCCTGCAATTCAATGGAACGCGCCCGCGGAAAACTCGCGGGGGGCTCCCCCGACTCCGTGCTGCGCCCCCCCCCCCTCCCCCCCGGGAAACGGCTAAAATAAAATAAAATAAAATAAAAATTCAAAATAAATAAAATCTTGAAAAATAATCACAGAAATCCCGGCCCCAGTGTTTCGCCCATCGAGGGAACGGCTCCCGCGCAGCTGCGCGCTCGCCCGCGGGCGCGCAGCCGGCTCCGCGCTCCGCTTTCCCCAGCCGCCGCCTTTCGGGGTGACTCCCCCCCCCCGTCCCCAGCCGAGCTGTGCCTGTTCCCCCCCCCCAGTACTTGTGTGCCAGTACCTAAGCACTCGGTACTGCCGGTGTTATTGCTCTTGTTCGGCAGAGCCGCGCGGGGGATTTGTTTTGGGAAATAACTCAATGGGATCCCGCTCCCGAATCCCACCGGGTGTAAACCTCAAGGAATAGATGCGCGTGCCCTTGGGAACACACTGAAACGAGGGCTCCAGACCCTGGGAAACGGGCATGAAGAACACTCGAGCTCTCTCCCCTCCCGTGTCCGATCCATCCCGCTGCCCCGGGATCTTTGCCTTGGAGTCATGCGGGTGCTGCTGCTCTCTGAGGACACTCGGGTCTCATCCACCCCGTCCCCATCCCGCGTTCCTAAGCTCTCCTAAAGCACCGATGCGAAGGAGGAACCTCTGCGTGTTCCCGAGGCTCCCAGCGTGTCCAAGCCTAAGGATTCACAGGTGAAAAGGGGGGGAAAAAACAATGGAATTGGGAAATAAACTTCCCGCCGCTCAGGACTTTTCCCCTCTTTCCCCCCACCCCTCCCAGCCTGGCTGCAGCTTCCAGCGTGTATCCCCCCCCGAAATAAACGAGCAGGATCTGCTTCGGATCTATCGCTGAGCTTGCCCAGGATACTTTTGTTGTTGCTTTGATTGGTTTACTCAGTACCTTCCCCGTGTAACACAATCCCCTGCAATAATGAAGTGAAGGAAACCAACCTAAGGGGAAAAATGGGGGGGGGGGGGGGGAAACGCAAACAAAGAGGGAAGTCTTCAATTTAGCTCTGCACCAGGGAAGGCTCCCAGGGAACCCCCTTCCCCTCGCTGCAGCCTTCCAGATGCGAGGTATTTGGAGAATGCAACAGCAGAGCCCAAAGCATTGATCTGCTGCTGCGGGGAGGCAGAGCCGCCTTCACCCCCGTGCAGGCGCTGGGGGCTGCCCCTGCGCCTCAACTGCACCCCCCGGTCCCAAGCTACCCCCAGCTACCCCCGGACCCCAACTGCCCCCATTCAGTCTGAGCCAGGGCAAATCCGGCTCCGCAACCCCCTTAAGGGAAACAGCCCCTCCCGACCTAAACGTACCAGCAAGTGGGTGGGATTCCTGGAGCAGGGAAGGGCTGAGCAGCAGCTTGCACCCCAGCACTGCCACTCCTAAACCCCTCCGTGGCCTTTTTCCTCTCCCAGGATTGCCTTCAATTGCGTTGGGAGTTTCCAAGATCACTCTGAGGAGCTGATTTCTTTTCGTTTTCAAGCGTTCCTGCCCCACTCTCCCATCGATGCGAAGCTGCTTCTGCTTGAATGCAGCAAATCTGATTGGGGCAAAGGTTTGGGGGTTGTTTTTGAAGACTGAAAGCTTTGAATCAGGCAGAAATGGTCCTAAGGAGTTCTTACAATTTCCCTACAAATTCCAATCGTCATTGCTGCCACTTAGGAGTTTGGGGAAGTTTCTGAAGGGAGAAGCTCGAAGCTGGGTGGTGAATAACGCAGCTGAGATTGCACTGCAATGGGGGTTTGATACGAAGGGGTTTAACTACTGCCGCCTGTGAAGTGCTGTGGCTCTGGGGCAGAACACGGCTGAAACAGGACCAGGTTTGAGGGCAGATTAGCAGGAAGCAAGAGCAGATTCTGCTCTGCTCTTGTCCTGCCACTTCTCATTTGAATCCTCCTTCAATTGGTTTGTTTGGGGGTAGCTTTGATTTTAAGAACTCTTTCATTTGGACAACGTTAAAGCTGCACTGGGAAACCTCAGGACCTCTGAGGAAGCCTCATTTGGGGAAGTTTGGAAATCTCTGTGAATTCCTGTCTAATAAATCTGGAAGTTTTCAGGAAAATTCACAGGTCATCAAGGAAAAAACCCCAAAGTTTTGTTTTCCTGGAATCTCAATCCAATCTCAACAAGCAGAAACAATTGGGCTATGGAGCAAGCCTGTCCTTAAAGCAGAGGTGAGAATGCAACAGGATAAGAAGAGTGAGGGTTACAGTTGGGAAATATTTCCTTTTACTTAAGTGGAATCCCAGTTTAAAGCACCTTTTGTTCAGTTTTTAGTCTGTGGAAAATATTCCTGGCTGGAAGAAGGCGCTCCTATCGCAGAAGATCCAGTTGATTCAAGCTCCTGCTGATGAATTTGTTACAAATCAAACTTGCTGTGAAAGGAGCAGTTTGCTTTAAAACCAAATCAAGCCTTGAGGGAGGGCAGTGGCAACCCCCTGCTCCTCCCTGCCTTTGCAGCATCATCCTGGTGGGTAAAGGGGTGTTTTGCTGGAGCTCAGGGGCAGAGGCACATCCCCAGCCCAGGAAGGGGCTGAGCGATGGGGAATGCCCCTCTGCTCCCTGGGGGGGGTGGGAGGTCCCGATGCAGCAGAGCTGAAGATGGAAATGGTTAAACCTGTAACTGGCTCCATGATCTGCCTGCTCCAGTTAAAAACAAAGCAAATGGTGCAATAAACCCTGCCTTCAAAACACGCTCCCATCTTGAAAAACCCTTTCGTTCTGGTACTAAAAAGCTGGAGTCACTTTCAAACAACCCCAGCTGAAACCTACAACCAAGCAGCTTCTTGCTTCCCCTCTACATCTGCTGCTTTGCAGTCTCTGGGCTCCCTCCAGAGCAGGGTGCTCAGCTCCACATGGGGCTGGTGGCACTTCCCAGGTCCTGCATTCTCCTTTGGGCTTTGCCAACACAGAGAGGGATGTTCAGATTGTGCCCACACAAAGGTGCTTTGCATGGATTCATCTCCCCCCCACATGATGGAAATGGCTCATCTGGGGGTTGCTCTCCTGTTGGGGAAGTGGTAAACTGTAAATCCAGGGAAAGGAAAATGCTTCCCGGGATGAGCCCTGAAATGTGGTTGTTCAGATAATCCCTTTCCTTCCCCAGGTTTTCCCTCCCAAAGGAATGTGCCACCACTTCTTTAGAGCAGACCTTTCTAACCTGTCCATTTAGTTTTAATGCACCAAAAAACTTCAGTGGGAGCAGCTCTGGAGCAGCCATTTCTCCTACGGATGGTGGGAGAAAGCTCTGCTCTTGGTACAACAACAAACTAAACCAAGCTGCTTGTTGAGACAGCATTGTGGGGGATGAATCCTGCCATTGCTGAACTCCCCCTGACCTTATTTCGAGTGGGAGCTGCTCTTTTGAACCCCCTCCACACATCTGCAGCCCTTCGCAGGCACAGATGAGATGTGTTCCTTGCGGTAACTGCAGGTATTTGTAGCACATTTCCTGCAGCCCGAAATAAACGCATTTGTAGCAGATTTATGCTCCACGAGCACAAATTCGGGGGCCCTATACTATTTAACCCCCCATGAAAAGCAGGGGGCTCTCCAGCACTCACCGCATCTCATCCCTGCAGCACGAGGTAACGAAAGGCGCAGCCGCTAGTACCAGCCTTGCCTAATTCTCTCTACCCAAAACAAGCGCATCCCAGGAGGTGGGGAAGTGCCCAGCACCACTTTCTGCCTGGGTCACCTTATAACATAGAGGTCATTTCCCAATGGAAACCTGGAGGCAAAGCCCACCGCCGGGCTGCCAGGAGGGTGACGTTAGGAGAGCAGCAAGGGCACGAGGTAGAACTAATCCCGCGTTACTGACCCAGCCACTTGGGCAGGCGCCTTGCCGTGGTCTGGGCTCTCTGGTTTCTTGTCCTGCTGGTACACGCTCAGGATGGAGCAGGACTGATTATTCCCTCTCCTTTCCTGCAGTTCCACCGCTCTCATCTCCCCAGCTGGATGCTTCTGGCTCCATCGTTGCTCGACGGGGGGAATAAAGGATGGGTTTCCCATTAGGACAGCTGCCACCAGGCAAAGTGCTAAAGGGTGGATGGAGGAGGTGTCATCAAAACAGGCAGGATTGATGCTAGAGCGAGTCCAGATCATCCCTGCAGCTTCCACAAGCGGCGATGCTGTCACTGCTCAGAGGGAAAAGTCGTGGTCATGCAGCTCAGTGGTCCCAATAAATCTTCCCCACATGGATGCTAAAGGCGCTGTTGTGGGCTTTGTGTTACAGCAGTTACTGTCCTGTAGGTCCCTGCTCCTGGGGGTTAAGAGGAGCATCTCAGGAACCAGCAGAGCAGGCAGCAAGGAGAAATCCACGTTCCCCATGGTTTGTGCTTCCCATTTTTTGTTGTCGTGGGGGTTTTTTGCCACCTAAAGAACTTGTGAGCAGGAAGCTCCAAGGGCCACCCCAATGAGCCGAACGAATTCACCAAGAACAAGCACCGGAGCCTTAAAAGGCCCTAGGGTTTGGTTGCTGTTAGAAGGGAGTGTTGGCATTTAAGCACACACCTGGTGCTTTGCCATTGTGGAAAGACCTGTTCCATTCCCACCAGCACTGGAGGGGGAAACAGGTCTGGACCCACAAGAGAGGATGAAGCAGTGCTTGGCACTCCGAAGATGCTCTGTAAATGCATCCAGCCCATCACTCCTGCACTCGAGAGCACTCCACGCTCCTCTGTGAGCACTGCTGGTGTTTTAGGGAGGGAAGTGAGCTGCCAAGGAAAGCTTTGAGGTTCTGTGCCTTCAGAATGAGCCCCAAATCAGGACCAGGGTTTGAATGATGTTCCGGTGCCCATGATTTCAGGGAGAGGATGGGAGTGAAAAGCTTCCCAATCTCTCCTTCCTCTCTCCCTGGGCTTTGAGGAGCAGAGCAAATCCTAACACTGATCCATCATGGCCAGTTACAATCAGGAACCTCGGACCAGCCTGATGTCTGCATCCAAACCAGAGCAGAAAGTGCTGTATTCACCCGGGACATGCATCACCTGAATCCATCTCTGGCAGAGCTGTGGTGCCCTGACCTGTGCCACGCAAAGCAGCTACCAAAGAGCCCTGATCCAGTGGGAAAGGGAAACCCTTTACTCACCCCATTCACTGGAAAGAGAGGTGGGAGCTGTGCCATTGGAGGCGAGAGGTTAGAGTGAGACACAAGAAATGTCTTGGGGAGTTTGCAGCCTTTTCCTTTCCAAAAGCTTTAGGGAATGGATCAGAGTGAGTTGAGCAGAGCTGAGGCTGGCTGGGAGCAGGGAAGGAATGGGTGACCTCTTAAGGTCACTTCAAGCCCTATTTTCCATGATTACAGGGACATCCAATACTCGAAACACTTGGTAATCAGAGTTGCCCTTGAGATGTTTCGGTGTCTCAAAGCAGAGCAGAACCGTTCCAGCCACGCAGCTGTGACCTTCCCAACACATTCCCGAATTCCTGAAACACCAACTCCTCGAGTCAGGTCTGCTGGGAAGAGCAGAGCTGGCTCAGGCAGGGCAGGAGGAAGCAGGGCAGCCCCAGCTCCCCTGTTCAACTTGTTTAATGGTGGCTGGGTGAAACCTAAGCTCAAGCCTCCCTGTCCCAAGCTGGGAGCCAGCTGAAGCTTGTGAAGTGATGTGTGTTATCGGAGAAGGCAGCAGAGCACAGATAACACCGTGAGGGTCGTGCTGCCATAGCTGTGATGGGCTGAGGCTGGAGGAGAGCAAGGTTTGCATCGTTAATTAGACCTCCCATTACCCTGGAGGAAGCAGATGTGGGCATGGGGCCCTTCTCCAGGTCAGCATCGCACCCATCGCTTCCCAGACCCGACCTGGCATCTGGGAGGGTTTCGTTTGCGATCCTGGAGTGATGCTGTTGTCCAAACCACATCTGAGCAGATGCCCTGAAATAACCGTAACTGTGAACCCTGGGTCAGCATTTAATGTTGCTGGATATTTATTTCACTCTATTAACTTTATATCCTACAGAGGCACTTAATGAGAGGAAAACAAATAGGTTGCGCTTTGGAGAAACAAGATATCTGAGTTGGCTGGGAGCAAAGCACCCAGAATACATATAATAAAGACATGGGGATAAATGATTCCATTTTATTGATTAGCAACTGTGCTAGGAGTGTAAATTGGTTCCTATAATATAACTATTATAGTGCATCATTTATTACAGCAGGCACGACGCTCCTGCATGGGGGAAAAGCTTGTGGAGACCCTGGCATGTTCTTGTGCTGCTAGCTAAGGGACTAAGCCACATGGTAAACAGTTCCTGTGAAAGTAGTAATTACTCCCTAATAGCCCCAAACTCCTAATCGACACTAATAATGTCCTTCTGAGCCTTCACCTTAATGCAATATAGATGCAACACTGTTTGCTGGTTGTATAACCACAGGGCAGCAAGAGCTCGCCACTGCCCACGCTGGACTGAGCCGGATGAGGCTCATTCTGCGCTCTGCAGACTCACGGTGCAGGAACCCAGGTTGAAAGCAGCCCGTGTCTGACACCGTGTCCCTGCAGAACTACTCAGAAGAGCAGAAAACCCCCACCGCTTGCAGGAAGGAAGTGCCAAATGGAGCCTTTACGTGGAGACGAGGACCTCATCGCGCTGGATTCCTGCACGTGTTCAGGACAAGATCCACCAGGGCACTGCGCCAGCACAGCGAAACCCTCTCCCACGCCGAAACCACCGACACTTCAGTTTTGCCCTGATTACTGCAATTCCATGAAGGGCTGCTTCTTGCTCAGCGCTGTCATCCCGAAATCCTGCTCTTACCCACACAAATCCCCGGGGTAGCTGAGCCAGCACAAACTGGGGAGGATGCACACACACGCATCCCTCCTACAGCCAGGTGTGGGGGGGTTCCTGCTCTGAGGAGCTCTGCTGAACTCCACAGGAGGGAAGAATATCAGGCTGGTGGACCCGACGGGAGGGTTGTAACTTGGATAACCTCCTGCAGAGTTCAGAGCGCTCCAGGGAAGTGAGCAAGGATGGGAGCGAGCTCTGCCCTCACAGCCATGGGCACTGCTGAGCTCCAGCAGTGGTGAGAGCACGGCTCAGCTTGGGGGTTAGGCAGGCACCAACATCATCCTGCTCTGCTCCTTCAGGTTGGGGCTGGGTATGATGGGAATCCTAGACCCAGTCCCTGAGCAGGATTTCCATGTTAAAATGTAATGGAACCAGTTCTGCCAGAGAGACCCCGGGGAAGCAGGGCAGGTCAGGCACCGAGGAGGTATCTTACCATGCACATAGTCACAGCGGAGCTGATGGAAGGGGATTTACCCCTTGTACTTTGATGGCACAGTTAACATCTGCAGAACATCTGCTTTCCTGGATCCAGCTGTGCAAGGGTAGGGTGAGGTGGTGGCCTCACTGACCCACGTCCCCAGCAGCTGCAGAGCTGTAGGGAAACACTCCATCACTCACTCAGGACAGGAGAAGCCCCAGTGGGTGCTCAGGTCCAGCTGCTGCCCTTCACCCCACACAGGCTGCTGCTGTGCCACCACCCTCCTGCCTCCCTGTTTCCTACTGGTTTCCTGTCTGCCACTCTCCATTCCCAGTTTTCCCCTCTCGGAGCACATGTTTTGGGGGACAGATGCTGTTTTCAGTGTTTGGGGGGTTGTATGAGGGGCTGCTCAGGATGCTCAGACTCGATGGTGACAAATATAACCATGATGGGAGCTATCGAGTTTAGCAAAGTTATTCCTCCTCTAAGGGAAAGGAGGAGCAGGTTGGAACTCTCTAACAGAGCACTTACACTGGCAAAGGAAAAAGTAGAACTTAAGGAGGTTTTTGCCATGGAAAGGGGATGCTATATGGAATTAAGGTTCAGACTAATGCCACATGTATTACACCCAATCCATATTTGCTCTCGATTTTGTGATATAGTAATGTTTAATTGCCATTAATGTCAACATATTTTAAAAGGTTATTTTCCTGCTCTGTAGGTCAATAGACTTAATGAAGCAGCTCTAAATGGGCTTGAATTACATTGATTAGGTGCTTGATTTCCTGTTTACCTCATGCAAGTGGGTTTGGTCCTGCACAGCGAACGTATATAAAAGCTCTGAAGGGTCTCCTCAGCACCAGAACCAGCTGAGATCCTCCGGGCAGCTTCAGAGACGGAGCAAGGTAAGAAGCTCGGTGTCGGTCTCTCTTCTGAATGTGTTTTCTTTCCTAAGGTAGCTGTGGGAGTGAACAGTGTTTGAGCGTGTCAGGCAGCAGCAGGGCAGGAGCAGCTTGTACCTTTGGTTCTGCAGCAATGGATGTGTTGGGTTGCAAAGGGAAATGCTGTTATTTCAGAGGAATAGTCAGTCCATGGCAAGCAGCAGGCTGGGATCTGCACCTACACAGGGAAATAAGGAGAAATTGGTTCTTAGTTGCTGTTTGGGACCTCCCAGCTATGGATAAATAGGGACAACGCTTCCTTCAATGCAGACAGGATTGCATAGGGGATAGGAAGACCTTTGTGTTGTAAAGATCCCACCAGTTGTGAAGAAGGCAAATTATAGGATCAAAGCAGCATAAGTATCGCAGCAAACTCCATGCTCCAGATCAGTGCCACCCAGGCAAAGGGGTCCTCTATTAATCCCAAAACGGTTTGTCAATACTCTTTGCAAATGCATTCTGCTTTTCCTCCCTTTTGGGGTCAATTCTGCTGTCCCAGCATCACCAATAATCACCTTCCAGCACCACAGTATTTTTGCACAACTTCCCTATTTTCAGATGCATCTTTATACCCACGGTTCCACCACCAAGAGAAGAAATAAAAAGCAAGTAAGAAGGGAAAACCTCAGTTATTGAATCATCCCTTTTTTCCCCTTCTCATTTAAAATACTCCTCAGCTTTTTGTCTAATGGGATTTACTCTGCTGTTAACACACTCTGCAATGATTTGTCTTTTATGGCTTTAAGAGACTTTGCCAGTGTTCAGTCTTACACCTTTGCTTTTAAGAGCACTCCTCAGAACTTGCTGTAGCTGAGAGAATGGAGCACAGTGAGAGGTTTTCTCTCTTTATAGGAAGGGCTGAAAACATGAGTAAAAGATGTCACAGTTTCCCAGAAGGAAAAGAATGCCACAATTCCAAACAACATCCAAACTTGCACATTCTGTCCAAAACAAGAATTGCGCTGGTTTAAGAGCATAAATAACAGCTTAGAGGAATAAAGTTCTATCAACGTATGAATACATTTCTGAAGGATGGATACCTGAGTCCTGATACAGACCTTCTCTTTTTGTTGCTGAACTATTCCTGTTAACGGCAGCTCTCCCTTGCAATGCTGTTTCCAGAAAGAGCTATCACAAAGAGTGAGGTGAGGAACAACAAAACGTATCTGTGAGCCAAGATCAAAACCATTTCTGTACGGAGTTTGCAGGGCTGGAATAGTAATTAAAAGAGCTCAAATGTCCAAGGGCTACGGAGCTGAACTGTGGATGTGAGGATCAGGAACAGCTTGAAACTAATAAATCTTGGAATCCAATCCTGATGCTGTCCATGGGATATTTTTCTTATCTGATACTCACCGACTCTGGCTCCAGCCCCTACCTAAAGCTTTATCCATCCCAGCAGAAACCCTCCTAGGCATTAGATCAGGCTCCTAAATCCGGCAGAACCGCAGTGTGGGATAAGCAGGATGCCATGGCTGCTGAATTGCCTGATCCAATATACGTTCCCGTTCACATACTCAAGCTTGAATCGACCCTTAAAGCACAATGAGGTACCCACAGGGTCAGCTTGTAAACACGGAGGAAGACAAAGCCCTTGACTCCAGGAATGTGCAACCCACAATGAATTTGATGGTTACAATAAAAGTATAGGGGACCAACATTAAAAGACACCACGGTGGGAAAGAGCATTGGCATTGAAAAAGTAATTTTACGGGGGACGACAGAAGAGGGCTTTGTAGGATGGAGAAGGCTGCTTGAAGCACAGGGACTGAGGAGACACATTTACAAGCAGAGGCACGTGCCCAGCACCACCCGTCCCTCCGGGTTCAGCATCCTGTCACTTATCCCCTGTGTCCCCTCTGCTTTTGAACAGAGAAACCAGCAGAGAAAATGATGTCTTTCAAGGTTCTCTCCCTGCTCCTCGCTTCGCTGGGCTTTGTTTTGATGGAAGAGACCGTCTCGGGGTAAGTGTTTTGGAAAGCTCACGGTGTCTTTGAGCCTTTTCCAGCTCCTCACTGGAGGCAAATGGACTCTTTCCATTGGCATCCTGATAAGTAGGTGAGAACATGAGTCCTGAGGTAGATGTCAGATAATAGAGACAGCCAAGCATACAGAGATAAGCAAATGATAAGAGAGATATCAAAATAAAGGCCTGAACCTTTGAGCCAGAGCCAGGAACTCCAAAGTTTTCCCTATAAATTTCATGGCTCTAGGTTAGGAGGAACAAGCTGGAAGTAAACCAGGAAGAGAAGAAGGTTGGCTGAGAACTAGAAACAAGATGTAATCATCTTACATGAGTGAGGCTTGGGGCAGCCAGTATTTGGAAGCTTCTGAAAATATGACCAGTTTCATACAGCAGGGATATAAGAGAGACTTTCCCTGATTCCTGCTATGGAATTTCCAACTACCACCCCAGGCGATCCAAAAGAATCCTTGTTAGAGCAGCAGGAGTTGCAGCAATCCCACATAGTAGTCCTATGTCAACCCTTGCCAGGTCTGTGCTGGTCTCAAGGTCAGCTCTTGTCTCCTGCCATCCACACCTGAACCTCTTGAGGACACAGGAACAGGCTTCCTTGGTCCTCAGTGTGCAGGTCCCTGAAGGAAGGAGCCTGAGCCCACTTGGTGCCTTAGCACAGAGCCAAATTCCCTGTGAATCATACAGCAGGGCAAACCACGCTGACTCCAGGCGATCAGCAAATACCTAGAGCTCATCTCCTCCCAAGCTGCCAAACCTGAGCTGCCACTGCAGGAGCAGCCAGCAGAATGGATGAGGAGGATGCTAGCCCCTTCCCAGGGCAGGAATAGGCACTGTGCCAAGAGAGATGAACAGGGATCACCAACCCTTGCTGATGTAGGGACCGCGTGGCCACCGCACGTAGCCCGAGCAGAGCTCCCGTAGTGGGTGCTCCCTGTCGGTGCCTAACTCACTGCCTCTGTGCTCTCACCCCAGCGTAAGTATAGGGACTCCCAACACCAGACCACTGCAGAGACGCTACTCCGAGGCCACCCTGGCAAGTGACTACAGCCGCACGATGGATAACATGCTGAAGAAGAACTTTGTGGAGTGGTTGCTAGCCAGACGGGAGAAGAAAAGCGAGTAAGTGCAGACTTCCAATGCTCCTACGATCTAAACTCGCAGCCGCCGTCAGCCAACTGACGGCTCCAGAAGAGTGCAGAGCCGAGGCTATATTTCGTAGGCTGCAGCAATGATTCTATAGGGACTTGGGTTTCTTCTTGCTTTCATTTTTCCAAGCCCTAAAGATGGTTCTGGTCTGTGGGCACACAGCACAACCACCCCTCTCCCTGTCCGAGACCGCCGCTGGTAGATGGAGTGGGAGGGAGCTGGGAGTTGTGGAAAAGCAGTATTTGGGCCCCCTCTTGTGGCATCTCCGGTTGATCTCCTCCCGTTTCGCCTTTCCAGCAACATGATCGAGTCGTACAAGAGGGCAGCTGAGCCCCAAGGAGACGCTGCGAGTGGCCAAAGGTTGGAGCTGGGCACGCAGGAAGCCAAAGATTTCTTCTCCTGGCTCCTGAAAGGCAATAAAAGCCCGAGGTGAGGCGGGAGGCTGGGAAGAGAACGCCTGTGCTCGGGGGGGGGGTGAGGGGTCCCAGTGAGTAACTTCTGAAGGGATGCTCTGGGGCAGGTATCAATGGTAATGGTGTTGCCGGGGCACACAAAAGGACTTTGATGTCAAAAGGAAATGTCAGGGGTTTGTAATTCCTCCTCCCAAAAAGCACAAAGACCAAACCCTCCACATTTGTCCCAAATCACAGATTTAAGATCGGGGACTTTTTGTGGCTGTTGTTTTGCAAATGTCAGCAACAGCCTCACCAAAGCCCAGCACTTTGGTAAGGTCAAAGCCTGGCTTTTTGGCAGGGCTGAAGTGCACCAGCTCCTCGAACAGCACCAGAACAGAGAAGCCAGAACCAAGCTCTTTGGTGTAACCCAAACCAAGCTCTTTGGTGTAACCCTAATCGAGCTCTTTGGTATAACCCAAACCAAGCTCTTTGGTGTAACCCTAACCGAGCTCTTTGGTATAACCCAAACTAAGCTCTTTCCAAGGATGTTCTCCATGAAAATGAGACTTGAGTGATACATTTCTGCAGAACATTTTGATTTAGATCAATCAACCCAAGAGAGAGGGGGGGAACAACTAAGGCCAGGTTGGATGGGGCTTGGAGCAAGCTGCTCTAGTGGAAGGTGTCCCTGTCCAGGGGTTGGAACTGGATGAGCTTTCAGGTCCCTTCAACCCAAACCAGGCTGGGCTCCTATGGAAACTCATTCACACACTCAGTGTGTTGAGCAGTTTGTCTCTTCAAAAGGAAACAAACCAGTTCTTCCCCCAGATCACCACTACAAGGTTACTGTCACAATAACGATGGCGATAGGAGCTTGCTCAGAATAGGTTCTTCTGCGCAAGGGAACCCAGTCCATACGGAGCTCTGTGCTGCTGCAGCTCGTGCCTTCATCTCCTAAGCCATCTGGCTGAGAGCACGCTTGTGCATCTCGGCTTTGTGCTGTGTCAGCACATCCGCAGCCTGTCAAGAGCCGCTTTCACCTCCCCCAGCCTCAGCTCATGGCACAAATGTTCAAACAGCAAATTAGACACGAGCCCAAAGGCAAAGCTGCTCTCAGGCACTTGGTGTGCTTAAAGAGAGCCCCCAGCAAGGGAAGGAGGGACACATTTCTCCTTGCACGTGGAGGGTGCTCTGCAAAACCTAACAGGTTGCTGTTGCTTAAGCCTAAAATGGTGGCAAGAAGGGAAATGCAAAGCCCTCACCGCACGCAGTCTGCATCCTTGAGGCACAATCCTGGCGTCCTCTGGCAAAACCCATGGAATCTGTAACTGCAGGGAGTCACGGGGCAGGCCCCCAGGACAGGAATCCGGGGAGGATTTGTTGCCTTTAACAGCTTGTTGCATGGAAAATGCTTTAGGGAGCAGGGTGCGGGGGATGACCCAGGGCAGGGAAACGCGCACCCATCTGGTTCACAGAGGTGGCCCAAGCCAGGCCCTGAGGAGATCAGCCCGCGAGCATTGCTCCTCATCCTGCAAGCACACAAAGAAACGAGGGCTCTGAGGGATCTCGGGAGGTCACCGAGCCTGACCCCTGCTCCAAAGCAGGATCCGCGCGCCCCAAACTGCTCCTGACAGATGTTTGTCTAACCTGTTCTGGGCGGGGGAAGGGAACGCTTTGATGCTCGGGATTAATCAGCTTGATTAGCTTCATTAAACCAAAAACGGCTTCCTAGTGTCTCCCTTAATCTGCTTAATTGCAAATAAACCCCACGACTTGGAGAGGAAAGTGCTGCTTGGAAACAAAGCCTTCCCTTTGTGAGTTTGGAGCAGAGACGCTGCTTCCCCCACGCTCTGCCTTTGTTTTGCTGCCTGCTGGCTCCAGGAGGAGGTGGGGTGCAGGGGGGGCACTGGGCTGCTCCTCCTCGCCTCCCTTGGCAGCCCAAACGTGCCAAGAGCAAGGAAGGCAGTGTCAAGTGCAAGGAGCTCACCGGGGCAAAAGGAGGTTAAAGCCCTGTGAGGGTTTATCTGAGGCAAAGACATTGGAAGACAAGGAAAACATCCCTGTGAGAGGCTCTTACACGGTGTCTGAATCCCTGCCTCTCCTCTGTCTGGCCTGGCTCATTTCTTGCAGTTCTCTGGAAGGTTCAGAAGGTTTGAAGGATGCTCTGAATCAGGACTTCCTGACATGGCTGATGTCCACTGATCTCTGCAGGGCAATGTGAGTGGCTGCTCTACCTACTCCTATTGTTACAAGCATCCCTACGGGTCCTGTTCCAGCCCTTGTCCCCAGAGGTGCTGGTTGCACTGCTCAGTCAGTGGGTTAAGGATTGCCTTAGATGGCCACTGGGTGCTCACAAGAACAAACAGGGATGAACCAGTCATGAATACAAGAAATAAGAGGCAGCTCTTACTTGTCTTACTATTAGAGACTGACTTTGATACACACCTTGCTGTCCAAATGGCTTTTCAAGGGAGCAGAGGGAGGCGGCTGGTAGAGAAAGCAGTAACTTGTGCCTTGTTTCCTATAGGAACCAAATGGGTTCAGTGCAATCCCATAGGAACTCATGTGGTTCCCTCTCCCTTCTGCTTTGTTAGGACCGGGTAATCCCGAGGAGCGCTCTCCATCCCCTCATGGCACGTGAGGAGGAAGAACCCTTACATTCACTCTCTTCTGTTGCATCTTGTCTGTTGTGCTCATGCAAGCAATAAAGAGTCTCCTTTGAAGCTGAAATAACACTTGCGTGAGCCCTGGTTTGGGGATGGGTACAAAACACTGTTAAATGGCTACAGAAATAAGCGTCCTTCCAAGCCAGGCTCCCAAGAGCCACAACGCACCTTGTGGGGTGGTGAACAGGCCTACGGCTGCCTCACCTGGAGCACCGGGACAGCCTGCCCATGGGATTGCAGGCGCTTGGAACACGCGGCTGGGCCATGGATCAAACACTGACGTTGGCATCGCTGGGCTGTGGAATTCAGCCTGGCCTGTGCGGAACCAAGCCCTGGCCTCCCAGGGCCTGCAGCCCCCTCCCACCTCCTCACCCGTACAGAGGGGACCCTCCCAGAGGGGTCCCAGCCCCACAGACAGGGACCTGGGTCCCTTTGGGGGTGACCCTTATGCAAGATGGGGCTCCTCAACGCCGGGGGGGTCTGAAACCCCCTCAGTGAGGGCCATACCCCTGTGGGGCGGCTGAATCCCCTCCAGTGAGGGCTGTGCCGCTCGGGGCACCCTCACCACAAAGGGACCCCCCCAAACAAGCCCTCTCCCCCCACTCCCCACGGCCCCTTCACCCTAACCCCACCACCCCCCTCCGCCCGAGCCCCTCAGTGCCCCCGGGGCAGGGATACCGGGTGGGGGGGGTCCCCGTTACACGATGGGAGCACCCATGGGTGCCCAGGACGAGGAAGGCGGGGGGGAGGGGGGGCGCTGCCGTTCGTCGGCACCGCCCGTCGCGAGGAGATGACGTCAGACGCGGCGCGACGGGCAGCGGGAGCGGGATGCACCGGCGGGGGGTGGGCGCGGGCGCCATCGCCAAGAAGAAGCTCGCGGAGGTGAGGGGCGGCGGGGCCGTGGGTAACGGGTCCGGATCAGGCCTGTTTGGGGGGCCGGGGCCCACCGGACACCCCCGGTCTGGGGTCGGGGGGAGATGCCGAGCTCCGCAGGTACCGTGTGAGGGGACCAGGCCCCTCCGGCCCTGTGGCGGGGCGCTCCCCGCTCCATATCCGCTCTCCCGGCCGCTGGCAGCGCCCAGCCGGGCCGTCCAAGTCCCTGTGTCCAACCCGGCCTTGAGCGCTGCCAGGGATGGGGCACTTACAGCTTCCTTGGGTTACCTGCTGCGGGCTTGGGCCCTGGGTCCTTCAGCACCGGCTCCATCCTCCCGTTTTCCTCCTGCAGGCGAAGTACAAGGAGCGAGGGACGGTCCTGGCCGAAGACCAACTGGCCCAGGTGAGGATCCCCTTGCCCTGGCAGCGAGAGCTTCATTCCCCCCCTGCTTTGGCACCCGGAGCGTTATCCATGAGCAGCATGGGCAACGATGGGACTTGTAGGGCTGTTTCTCGCCCTCTTCTGAGTCAAGCTCCTGCTTCAGCAGAGCCCTTTGTCTTGTCTCCACTGTGCTCTGGCGTTGGTTTGTGTTCAGTGTTAAAAGCGTGCATGTGGAGAGCTCTGGTTCCATCAAGTGACTTTTATCTTGGTTCCTTCCTCTGAGGCCATCAGCACCGGGTAGGGAGCACATCAGGGACCTGTTTCTTGAGGCCTCCCTTAGTGCCTGGTGGGGGCTGATGGAAGAACTGCGTTAAATGAGCGTTAAGACAGAAACACTTCCCTGCGGTTCCCTTTCAGATGTCGAAGCAGCTGGACATGTTCAAGACCAACCTCGAGGAGTTTGCCAGCAAACACAAGCAAGAGATCCGGAAAAACCCCGAGTTCCGGGTGCAGTTCCAGGATATGTGTGCAACCATTGGAGTGGATCCTTTGGCATGTGAGGAGCAGGCACCGGGGTTAACACTCGCAGATGTGCCTCGTTGTTCTCATGCTGTAAAGAGCTCACAGTGAAGCTGGGGGAAGGTGGCCCTGAGGAAGGTGTTTTGATTCCTGGGGCTTGTGATTTGATGGGATGCACCTTTGGGAGCTGTTTACTTAAAGGGGTGGGGGAAAACACATGGAGATAACCAAAACAGAGGCTCTTCACTAATAGGCCTGAGTCCTCGCAGTAGGGTTTGTGAGCAGCCTGCTTCACACCACTAAGGAAGGATGGTTTTCCCCCTTTTCTTGCCTCACAGCTGGTAAAGGATTCTGGTCCGAGATGCTGGGAGTTGGAGACTTTTACTATGAGCTGGGCGTGCAGATCATTGAAGTTTGCTTGGCTCTGAAGCACAGGAATGGAGGTGAGGACCTCGCTCTTGGAGATCCTGAGATGGCAATTTTGCCTTTGTTGGCCCCAGAAAGCCTTGTTACAGCTACAGCCATCAGCCAGCTTTATTGGTTCCTACAGCAATCAAGCAGCTCTGCCCTGTTTAGGTACCAAACCATAACTCACAGTATTTTGGGTAAGAAGCAGGAGTCAGTGACAGGCTTGAAGGAGTACGAAGCTGGTGAGTTACTGCTTTGAGCCTGGCATTAAGATTCCCTCTTAAGGATCACAGCAGTGTCCAGAAGAGTTGGAATACCAGGCATAAGTGCCTAAATAAAAGATAGTAGATGTTCTTCACTCCAAAAGGGCAGTTGGAGACCAGGAATGGGCTACAGCAAAGGCAGCTGAAACTTGAGTCTGATACATCTGTGAGAGAAGGCAACAGCAACTGCTGCATGTTAGTTCTGGGAACAGAAGTGACTCAAGGCTTATCTCACCCAGCACTTGATGCTGGGGACAATGAACAGCCCCATGGAGAATGGAAAGCAGGGGTGAGCCGGTGGCAAGCACACAAAGGACCCTTGACTGCTCTTGCTGGAGGGGTTGTGTTGCTGTGCACTAACCCTTTCCTGTCCCTTTCTGTTGACTCCTAGGTCTGATAACACTGGAAGAACTTCATCAGCAAGTGCTGAAGGGAAGGGGGAAGTTTGCTCAGGATGTCAGCCAGTGAGTGTGTATTGCAGGGAAGGGGAATCGGGTGGCATTTGGGATGAAAAGGGGGTGACTGATTCCAGCAGCACTCAAAGGTGCTGCTGTTAATTGGAGTCTAAACCTGACTTCGAGCAATGGAGCCACTTTGAATAACTTAACCATTGCAGAAAGCAGCAGCGGGTTTCCTCTGGGAGCCCTAAGGCGCAGAGGACTCTTGTCTTGAGCTGGGGACAGTTGGTTCACTGCAAACCCAGCTCTTGCTGCCAGTCTGTAAGGAAGGGACTGACACCCATCATTACAGGAGCAGACAGGACACAGCTCGCCGTGATCACTGAGGCTGAAGTTTAGCACTTGCAGCTTGGGTGCTACGAGTGTGTCTCTGAAGGGAGGCGCTGATACACAAACTTCATTGTAAATGGCTTTATGGAAATTACCTGAAACTGCAGCAAGTTCCAGGGAGCTCAGAGCTTCTGCACGTCAGGTCTTCCTCATTCACAGAACAGTGTGTGTATTTGAGAGAGGCTCTTGCTTTAAAGCCTTGCACTGACCTCTGCTTCTCAGGGATGATCTCCTCCGTGCAATCAAGAAACTGAAGGTCTTGGGGAATGGCTTTGGGGTTATCCCTGTTGGTGGAACGTATCTGGTCCAGTCGGTGCCAGCTGAATTGAACATGGATCACACAGTCGTCCTGCAGCTGGCAGAGGTACTGAACCAGGAGGCTTTAAAATACAACCTCCTTGAAAAAACGTTATTGCTTCCATGCCAGCCCTGTAGAGCAGGCTTGTAGGCAAAAGAGCCCCCACTCTTCTGAACCACAGACTTGTCTTGACTATAAACACACGGTGTTTTCCCCTCTCATTTCAGAAAAAGGGCTACGTAACAGTCAGTGAGATCAGGTCCAGCCTGAAGTGGGAGATGGAACGTGCAAAGCAAGTGCTGGTAGGTATGGGCTTGTGCACTGTGGAGCTCAGTGTCAGGGTGGAGGGACTGCTCCCACAGCAGACACAGCCTGGGGCTGTCTTACCATGGAATGCACAGGGGGTCCAAAGCTGGGTGGTGGAGCCAAGGCAGACTACACCCAGCATAAACATACACTGAGGAGAGCAGAGCCTCAGAAGCTGCAGAGATTCCTGTGGCTTCACTCATCTCCATTAAACCGTGGCCCATTAGCTCAGGTCCTGCACAGTGGACATGGCTGGATGTCTGAACTGCCTACTGGAGCCCAAATCCTACACCCTCCTTTACCCTAGAAGTAAACGTGGGGTCAGGCCTCCATTGTGAATAGCTTTTCAGCCATTTGGTTGAGTTTCACTCACGGTTTCTGCTCTCTCTGTTTAGGAACACTTGCTGAAGGAAGGAATGGCCTGGCTGGACACGCAGGCAGCAGGAGAACCTCAGTACTGGCTGCCTGCTCTCTTTACAGAGCTGTACTCTCAGGAAATCACTCCAGAGGAAGCCAAGGAGGCAATACCTTGACTGCTCTGTGTTCCATGCCTGGCTATA
This sequence comes from Psittacula echo, assembly GCF_963264785.1. Lineage (NCBI taxonomy): Eukaryota > Metazoa > Chordata > Aves > Psittaciformes > Psittacidae > Psittacula > Psittacula echo. The sequence goes on from NC_137748.1 coordinate 3,583,936, forward strand.
GTTCTTGTGAGGTTATTTGCATATCACCTGCAACACAGGGACAGTGGACTTGAAATAAAGGTGTCTGACTTGAAAAGCTTAATAGGATGCATTCACACTTGCTTACCTCTGCGTTTCCTCCTCATTGTGGGTGGAAAGGCACTTACCATCACAGACAACCGACTGCCACAGCAAGAGGGAGGTTTTCTAAGCTGCTACTGGCAACTGCAGTCTGGGAGAATACAAATGGGACCCTGGGTAAAGACTCCTGAGAGCCAGCAGTGATGCTGAGAAGCTGCTCTGTAGTCCTCTCTCTCAAGGAGCTGTTCCACTAAGGAATACCACAGTCTAGATTCTGCCAAAACAAACTTTATTGCACCAAAAAAAAAAAGATCTTATGTACAATAGTATATAAACAGGTCTCTTAGAGTGACTCTTGTGCATATATTTTCAACTCAATTAGGTCTAAAAATCTGTTGCTAAAACATCTCTGCCTAAAGCAGTCAGTTGAGGATTGTCACTTTGAAATGGAAACATTCAGAAATGGGAGGACAGACAACATTAGAGCTATAAAACTAATACTTCTCTTTTACAGCCACATGCTAGGTATGTGAATAGTGTCCACGATAAGGCATTTTCTTGTCTTGTTGTATCGGTGGATGGTAACGCCACATGCATCACAAACAGATTTCAGGACCAGCTCTGCCTTGGGAAGGCAGCAGAGCCGCAGCTCTACCCACAATGCTACTGAATGGTGAAAAACAACGTGGCATTTACAATGGCATTAGAGAGGCAGTGAAGTAGCACACGGCTCTCAGGAGACCCCGCTGCCTCCCTGGGCCCTCGTTTCGAGGTGCACGCCGCTTTATGGACTCTCATCTGGTGGATGGGTTGAGTGAGTCCTGTGGAAGTTCAGCTTTCCCTCAGCGGAAGACAGGGTTTCAGTCTAAATCAAGCCAATGACCCAGGGGAGTTCACTTGCGAAAGGGAAATAAAGATTCCCAAGTTGTTAAGCGGCACCTGAGGGATCCGGGAATGTTGTCACCTCTCAGAGCTGCGGAAGCAGCAGTGTGCAGGCTTCCGAGTTCTGCAAGGGTTATAGAAACCAGAGACCGAGAAGTCAGTGGCACACGGGGCATTGCCTCTCTGTACAGAACACAACAGGGGTCTTTGGGACCCTCTTTCTGCGCTGCTTTTAGACCAAAGATGACCACTGGAGGTTCTCCCACCACCATCAGGAGTCTGGAACAGGGCCCAGCTGGTGGGAAGGTGTTTTAAGGAGAGCGGGAGAGGGCCATGTGCAACCTTGTGCTTAGCTTTCTATCAAAGCTCCCATCAAATGAACCATTAACAACCAAATGAGAAGTAGATGGAGCTCCAATCCATGGTCACCAGGCTCCTTTACCTGGAGCAGTGGATATTTCACCTCCATGCAGGGAATACATCTTTGATGTAATGGCACTTGCAGCCAGCAGACCCCCTCCAAGAGGGTGGCCTTCACTCACGGTAAAAAGCTGCTCTTTAAAATGGTCAAATACACTGAAGTGCTCAACTTCACACACTCGGCTGGCTTGTGCTCGGCCAGGTTTGGCAAAGGGATTTGTCAGTAACAAGGCGCAGGCCTCTGACAAAGCAGCTTCTTCGGCTGGAATTGCCCCTTACCCTAGCATGGATCAAAGTAGCAGCAGGGCAGTGGTGGCAGGAGGAAGAAGGGAGGAAGAAAAACCATGACACTGACTAGAGGTGGGAGGCAGAGTACTCCAGTGAAGGACACAGCATCTCTAGAGAGCTAAATGCAAATCAACACCTTAGAAAGCAACAGACAAACTGGACTTCTTCTTAAGTGCTCCTCCCATCTCTGAGCAATGATTTCCTCACCCTCCCTTCCCCAAAACACCAGGATGAACACACATGCACTCAACAGATGGATCCTTGCAGTTTCCACTTTCCATCGGCCCCTCTGCACCTGAAGTCTCAGTGGATGAAGTCACCCGGGGCTTGAGTAAAGCTTTCAGAAAGGTGCCCAGATTCCACCACTGCTCTTTATCTTTGGTCTGTCTACAACAGTGTCTAGAAGAAAGACATCAGGTGGCTGGGGCTCCACGGAGCAGAGAGGCTCCCAACCTGCACAACAGGGTTTTGCCTGCGCACAAGGCGCACAGGCCCTGGCATACTCTGGACTCATCAAAGCACTCCCACAGCTCCCGCTCCACGGTCAGCACGGCCCCAGGGCAGGGCTCACTGTCTAGGAACAGAAAAGCTGTGAAGAGGATTTGCAGTCTGGATCTCATTCTTTAATCAAATGGAGAGCAAAAAAAACTAAGAAGAAGAAGAAGAATTAAACAACCAGTGGAGGTGTTTCCAAAAAAGAACCTGATGCCACATGCTCTGGCTTCCTAGCATAGTAAGTACCTTTACAAGTAGCCTGTCACAAGCTTGGCTTTGTCTAGCGTGAAGTCTTCTCATTCAGCGTTCTCCACCAGAGCAGTAAAAGGAGACTGAAGATACCCCACAGTTTTCTCCGCTCTGGCCTTGGTTTGGTTGTCAAGTCTGTCAGGGGTACTCTCGAGTGTGAAGACAGAACATCCCCATGGCTTGGCCTCTCCACCGTTACCGCAGCTCTAAGCTTTAGGGCAGCCCTGAGTGTCCGTCTCTGTCTCGGAGGAGCTGCTCTCAGAGTCTATTTCTGTGTTCTCCTGCTGGTGTTTCTCGTGCACCTTCTGCCGAATTCCTTGCAAACGCACCAATAGGGACTGATAGTCAAAGTGGCCTCGTTTCTCACCAAAAGGGTCCTGGAAGAAAAGCAGAGAGAAGCCCGTTAACGTGGAGCAGCATCCTTCCTGCAAGAGGCAGAAAGGAGAAATCCCTCACCACCTCTGGGAGCTGAGCACGACGCCATCATCTTCATAAACCCCGGAGAAAGCAACTGAGCCCCAGCTCCATGAAGAAGAAACAAGAGTGGGCCACACCTGACGACCCTCTCATGTCACCAAACTTCACTGCGTGGCGTTTAGATCAGTCCCGTAAGCAGCTGTACGGCAGGCACACACCTTCCTTATGGAAACTTCTCACTCCAGACATGAACTCTCCTGCTTTGGGAGCGCTTTCCATTTCTGAATTACAGCCAGTGATGGCACTGACAGGAAAAAAGGGCTCCGAGACACGAGAGCATTAAATCAACCACCTCCATCCTTTCTTGCAAGTGGATTTTCTCAATGAGTCAGACAAGAGGTGGCGGATGAGGGAGGGAGACACGTCTGTTCACATGCAAATAGCTGGGCAATCTATAAAGTCTACTTTCCTGCAGCAGCAAGCTCCTGTATTCAACCTGTCTACATGTGTCTGCCGTGCTGTCATTATTCCTCCACCTCTTTCCTCCTCTAGTAGCTTTAGCTCAGTCAGCCACTTGCAATGGTACCTGACAGAACAAGAGGCATCAGAGAAATGTTCCTATCTGCTGCATGGGCAAAGAAACCTCAGAAGATGAGAAACTACCAGTTAGCAAGAGGGAAGTACCGCAGTGGAGTTCAGGAGCCACCAGCACTGGATAACCTACACGTGTCCTCACTGCTTAACACCAAATCCACATGAAAGCAAACTGCACGTACTGGTTCCACTGCTGAAAGAAGAACCTGCCTGCCTGGAGAGGCTCTGAGGTCCAGCACTCAGCCTTGGGAACCCTGAACGTGTACTCTGAGTCTGGGGATGCCCACAGGAACGCCTCGGGTCTCAGGTTCATGGCTGGTTCAAAGTTGGAACAGGCATTTCACAGAGCAGACCCAGGTACTCGAGGTGCTACACATTGTTCTTTGCCTCTAAGTACGCAGCCTTACCTAAGGCAGTGTGTTATCAACAAGAAAATCATCTGCCACTCACCTGCATTGTCTGTCCTTGCAGATAAAGTCTCTCTTTACACACCCCTTCATAGAAGTCGTAGTATTCCATGAAGGATTTCTCCATCACACCCCTGAATGCAAGGAGAGAGCAAACACCACAAAATGACAGGGTTCCAACAGTCACATCATCCAGGGCCACCCCACCCCACTGAACTCCACTCTGTGCAGTCAGCACGGACACCCGCACAGGGTGTCCCAGGCAACTGCCAGGGTACAGCGAGGCAGGACACAGGGTGAAATGAACCACAGCATCACTGCCGCTGAAGAGAGGCTGCACGTGCTCCCCCAGCAGCTGTGCTCCCCTCCCTCTGAGGGGGTTTTTCCCCCTCCGTAAGACAAGGCACATTTATTCCCCAACACAAGTGTGAGGATGCAGCCATTGTCCCCAGTGACACGGCCTTTGTCAGTGCTCAGCCCCTGGGTACCACGTAGATGCAGCCATGACTCTGCTGGAGCGGGCAGAGTTAAAGACTTGCTCTCCTCAGAAGCAACTCTCAGGATCCCAGGAATCCCAGAGAAGTTTATCCTGCTTCCCACACCCACTGTCTTAGGCTCCCTCCATGCCTCTCTTCCATACCGTAGCGGCTCAGGACAGGGACACTTTCCCTCCAGCATGTCACACACTGCTACTCGGATGGTCTCGTGCCGAATGCACTCGTTGTAGTTCTTGCTGTCCCCAGGGTGTCTCTCCTGGAAACAGAGTTTGGGCCACTGAATCCACACAATGGCAATGGCTCCTTCATCCCCCCACCGATGAGTCTCCCCAGTGCATGAACCCACAATGGTTCTGTCTGCTCTTTGTGTGCTGAGCTCATTTACACCGCAAGTGAAAAGCTGGCAAGATTTTACACGTCTCCAGAGATCAACTGATGGAGGCAGCCCAGAAACCTGCCTGTGTCCAAGATGCTGGAGAGCATGGAAAGCTGAGCAGTGTAGTGCCTGCCTGACAGCCCATGGAAGCCATTTCAGGAGTCATGTAGCAGAGAAATGAAGAGCCCTCCCATCTCCCCGGCAACTTCTCGGATGCCTCATGTTCTTCAGTTACCTTACACACAGGAGAGCCAAGCAGCCTCTGCTTCAGAGCTGCCTTCCAACTCCCCCTCAAGCTCTGACTGGAGGCAGAGCAAGCTGGAGAAGAGCCAAGCAACATAACCTATTTTTGTCCCCATTCCCAGACTGGGATTTGCCACCCCCCCCCCCCCCCCCCAGGCAAGGTGTAGGGGGGAAGAGCCCAGGAGCTGCAAAGCCAGGGCTGAGCCACCTCCCACTCTCACCTGCTCAAAGCCGGGCTCGTTGTGATAAGGGTTCTCAGTCATCAGAGACTGGATGGAGATGAGGACTGAGGAGATGCACTGCGCTGGGCTCCAGGCAGGCCCGGTCCAAGTGCTGGGCATCAAAACAGAAAAGTAGCATTAAGGAGGCAGGACTGGCTCCATAAGCACCATCCCTCCAAGTACCACAGAGCAGAAAGCTTGGGAAACCAGGGCTGTCCCTCACAGGAATGCGACAGGAAGAGGAAGAGCTGCTGCAGATACAGAAAGCACTGGGCATGGAGGAAGGTTTCAGGGTCCAAGTGATTTATTCTCTCAACTAAAGGAGTACTTTAGCCTGAGTGAGGCAGGAGGGGCTGGTGAACCTCACTGCACTGCATCACACATGAGGAAAAGCAGTATTTGCAAGCATTCCACAGGGAACGTGTGGCTATCGTCTGACCCAGCAGCCTGGAGCAACACTCCCAGGAGTCAAACCCACCAACTTTCCAGCACTGAAATCTCATTCTCAGACTCAAAGAAGACACCCACTTGTGGAGCCTGCACCAAACAGCACAAGGACACCCATCAAAAGCACTCATGGATGCTCCGCTATGGGAATAAGGTGCCCGCTTCATACACACGGGGCAGCAAAACTCCTTTGCACAGAACAGCGTAAGCAGAAAAAGCTGCTCTGCTGCTTGCCCTTAATATCCTAGTTCCAAATACAGACCTGTCTCCCTGTGAGCTGACCAAGGATGTGCTGACCCACATAGGATCCTCCTAAATCCTTTCATTTGCAGTTCCCTCTGTGCTTCCCATTCCTGCTAAGGCTGAGGCTTTTTGTTCACTCTTCAATAAGTTTGAACTTATTCCTTCAGCTTCCACGCTGGGGGGGCTACAACTGCACGAGCAAGAAGGCAGCTTGTGTGGGAGCATTCAGACCCCCAAGATACACGTGTGCCCTCCACATCTCAGTGCCCTGCAGGCACTGGCATCCAGCTCATTGCATCAGGGAGCCTCCTCTACTGAGGAAGATGTTTCCCAGCACCACGCAGCCCTCAACCAGCATCTATCACCTGAAGATATCAGCTACTCAGGCTCTGGTGTAAGTGGTACCTGCCCGGCCCTGCTGAAACCATCCCACCTTAGAGAAGGTGAAGCCATCACTGCCCCTTCCTCACCTGGCTGCTGTTCCTACCTCTCTGCAGCAGAAGGAACCAGGCACAGCCCAGCTGCACCAGTCCAGAGGCTCAGCAAAAGCCTTTCTTTCCTGGCTGGGGTTGGGAATTCCCCACCACAGCCAGGGATCCTCTGCCAGAGCTGCAAGAGCCATTTGGTCTGTGTTTGAAACTCAAGCAGGTGAATAACCAGCACTGGCAGCAGTGGAGCCTGTTTGAACAGGCAGCACGGGAGCCGTGCTTGTAAATCATTACACCCACTGCTCAGCCCCACATACTACGTGTAGGTGGAAGCCCAGAGCAGTCAAATGGCTCTCAAGGAAGTTCTTGGCTTTTAATTCTATTTATTTCTTTCTTTGAAACCCACACAGAGAGAGGAAATTAAACCCACAAACCCCTTCATTCAACCAGCATTAAAGACCAGGCTGCAAAGCGCAAAAGCAGGGCTTGGTCCGAGGCTTTGCAAGGGGAAGCAGGAGGAAAACAGCAGCATCCCCGGAGCTTTGTGCTTCCCCTGCTCCCTTCTCAAGTGCTTTTAAAGACAAGTTAAGACTCAGTAGAGGGACTGGTGCTGCTTCACAGCTCCGATTCCGCACACAACTCCACAGAAGCAGAAAGGTGCATCCAAGCACGCATCTGGGGCGAGACAAGGGCACAACGCGCTGAGAAGGATGCGCGAGGCAGAGCAGAGCCCACAGCCACCTCCTGCCTTCCCATCAAAACAGCCGAAGGCTCCTCTTACCCTAGAATACTCAGGCAGACTTTCCCATTGCGGTAGAAGTTGGGGTTAAACCTCACTGTGTTATTTCCCGTTGTCATCAGTTTGACCCTTGGTGGGTGGATGGGATAATCTGGAGGACAGCGAAACAGGAACAAGAAGAAACCCCCTTCATAAGGCGTGTCAAATGGGCCTGTGATCAATGCATGAATCTGGAAAACAAAAGCCCGTCTTGCGCACCACTTCGACACTGAGCAGCACCATCCAATCCTCCACAAAGGCAACCAAAGGCGAGAAACCTCCACCCCGGCAGCAGCACGCAGGGAGGCAGCATCTTCCACAAGCACAGGCCATGTGCAGGCCACGCTTCCCCCTCCCTCCTTCCCTCTGCTTCCCTTCTCCTCCCGGCTGCTGCGCGCTTCCCTCCCCTCTGCCGCGCTCCATGTGCAAAGCAGGTTTCCAATGGGGAGGCTTGGCCAGAGGCCACAAGAGCTGCTTCCCAGCCACCTCCAGGCTGTCCAAACCAGGCTGAATCCCAGTCCAGGTGCTTCCAGATTGCAAATATGCAGGAAAAGGAATTTCACTCGGTTTAGAACAGAGGTAGAACCACCCCCCCCACCACCAGAATTCCTGCCAAAACGACAGCATTCCTCAATTTGATGCTCTCATGCTCATTTGGTCTTCTTAAAGCCAATCAGTGCATTTCCTCTGCCAGGATCCAAAATTAAGACCCTATTCTCTCCATGCTAATTACCCGCAGAGATCCCAATAGCACAGCAGGAACTCTCTACTCCCTTCAGGCTATTAAGGAAGCTTCTTCCCCAAGTGATCCAAGCAGCCTCCTTCCATGATGCTCCCACCTCGCCAGGGTTTCAGCTGGAAGCCCCAGGGCTGGTGTCCTACAAACCCACACCTCTGCTGAAGGCCGTTTGGGCACATCCTGCTGCACACTGGGAGCGAAGGCAGCGTAAGGAGGAGCTGGCTCTGCACAGACACTCCCTTGGTGCTGCCTCCAAACCCAAAGGGCCCCAAGTCAGGCGGATGCTTCCATGGGAGGAATTTGGGGGAACCCCTTTGTGTGCAGCAGAGGAAAAGCAAAGCCACCCCCCCCACATGCACACAACCAGCACAGCCAGAGCAGGCGACACTGCCTGGAGAAGGGGCAGCACCAGCCAAGAGATACACGGGATCAGGAACCCCGTTTGAGCAACCTCTGCCTCCCCACTCACTGCTGGAATCACTGGGAACTGACACTCCTGGAAAAGGCCAGAGCCAGGATGGGAAGAACCAGGGCAGGAGAGGCCGTAGCCGTGCCTGTACCCCTGGAGAGCAGCTCTGCTGCAGGGAGATGCGATGGGAGAGGCTGCACAGGGCAGAGCTGGTACCCGTGGGACCCCAGCAGGACAGGGCCCAGGGACACATCGCTGCCAGCTCGCACACTTCAACATCTCCACAGGCGGGTCAGGGATGCTTCAGCACTGCCTGGTGCTGGGGGATGTTTCTCATTCCCAGCTTCTCTGAGAAGCCCTCCATGGCCAAGAGCCTTCCACGGAGCTCCCTCTTCCTTCAGCTGCTCTATTGACTGTTTTATAGCATCAATAGGATGAAATGAGCTGGAGCAGCACCCCACTGGTTCACAGGGCCACTAAAGCAGAGCTGGCTCTATCCGTGGAAGCTCCTCAGGTCCCTCTGATGGGATCTCTCCACAGTTTCCTTGAGAGCCTCCTCCCATTTTAAATCCAGCCCACCTCAATGTCACCAGGAAGACTGAAGCCTCATTATGCTCCTGTGAGACTCACCCTGACTCCTCTCAATATATTAAGGGAACGCTCCATGCGGGCAACCCCTTAGAGCAGGCATCGACAGCAGCGTACAGAGAAGGGCAAAGCTGAACCAGCTCCAAATCTTCTCTTACCTTGGTCATGTCCTGGGGATCAGGCACAACAAACATTCCCGGGGGCGGCTCCTTGTAAATGGACATGATATCCCTGAGGAAAGGAAACAGGAATTAGGCAAGATCTCCCTTGGCTTTCATCAGCCCTCGAGGCCCTGAACGCTCTGGATGACAGGGATGCAAAGGGATGCACTTTGAAGATGGAAACCTGCAGAGAGGCAGGAATTGCTCTTTGGCCCCTGCCTGGTTTCTGGCTGAGCTTCTTCAGGTCGGCCCTCGAACCGAGCTGAGGAATGTCCCGAGCACAAGCAGCATTCCAATGGGGCAACGTGGAAGGCACCAGACCAAGCGCACCCTGACTAACGGCTGCCTCCTGTTCAGCTCAGCACCCACCACCTCACCCGTAACCTCCCCTAAAGCAGTGCTCCAAGGGGAGGTTTGTTGGTTAAAGGAAGACTTTTCCCCCCCTTTGCTTTCCCTCTATTTACAGGATCCCTTTCCTACCCCCTGTCATTTGGTGTCCCCAAACACGCCATGATTCAACAGCCTTTGAGAAACAGGGGTTTCATGTGACAGTGGGCTCAGGAGCAGTTTGGATGCACATGCACACACACAGAGCTTCATCCCCATGGCTTTGTCCCTCTAGGAGCTCAGACCAAGCGACGTGAAGAACAATGAATCCCCTACAGCTCTGCTCCGTTCACAATCACCCATCACCTTCATCACCCCCATCATCCCCCCAGAATCAGAGCTCTACCGAGCTCCGGAGCAAGCTCCCACTCGACCTTCCCATTGGGGAAGCAACCAGAGCTTGGAAAGGTTTCCAGGTGAGAACAAGGGAGAGCAAGGGGGGAGCCTCCCCTTCCTGCCACCGTTACAGGGTATTTGCATTGGAAACCGCCCCACTGTCCGCTGCTGCCTTTGGAAGGCATTATAGGAGCTCCAGAACAAGGATGAGCAAGAGCCTGGAGGCAGGGATCCTTGCTCCAAAGGAAGAGGAAGGACTCGTTGAACCAGCGCCAGCACTCCAACAATCCCTGGCCGTGCTCAAGGCCAGGATGAGCACAGCCTTGGGTGACCTGGTTTAGTGGGAGGCGTCCCTGCCCATGGCAGGGGATGGAACTGGAGGCTCTTCAGGTCCTTTCCAGCCCTAACTGTTCTATGGTTCTATGCTGCTTGTTCTAGCGGCGGCTCTCGACGCACCGGGTTTAACTACGCCAAGCAAAGAGGCAGGGCAGCCAAACGGGTGGGCCCGGCAGGCAGGAGCACTGCTAAGGGCAGGTTTAGCACAAACACCTTGTGTTGATAGGGACTGGGGAGCTCTCCTCCCCGCTAACAGCACCTCCGAGCCGATCCCGGAGGCGGGACTGGAGCCATGCACTGAGCTCTGCCGCCCAGCGGCCCTCAGCAGCGGGCAGGGAAGGAGAAGGAGCCCCCGGATGCGCGGTCTGGGCAGGGCGAGGTGGGAGGCTCCATCCTCACCCAGCTACCGGGACAAGGAGCATCCTGGGGCTCGATGGAACGGGGGCTGCCCCAGAGAGCCGCGGGATAACGGCAGAGACCGGGGCCTGCTCCCAGCTCCCCAAGGCCGCCGGTGCGGGGCCGGTGAGGCCCAGTGGGCAGTTACCGCCGGGAGGGTTCCGGGGATGACCCCACTGTGTCCCTCCCCGACACACCGGGGGTCGCGGCCCTCCCCGGCCCTACCAGGAGCCCCGGGGCCCGGAGGCTCTCACCGTTTGATCCGCAGCAGGCAGGCCGCGCTGGGCCGCTCGCTGTCCCAGTCGCCGCTAACCGTAGGGTCCCAGAAGGCGGAGTGCGTGAGAAGCGCGGCCCCCGCGGCCGCCGCCGCGATGGGGGCCCCGCCGCTCCCCGGGGCGGCGACAGGGCCCGTTGTGGCAGCGCCGAACCCCGCCGCCGCCCACAGCTCGGCGGGGATGAAGACACCGGGGCCGCCCGCGCCGCCGGCCGAGGCCCCGCCGCTGCCCGCCGCCGCCGGCAGCACCGCGGCCGGGGCCGGGGCCGCCTCCTCGGCCGCCGGACTCTCCGCCATTCCGCGCCCGGCCTCGGCGAACGCCGCTTCCGGGACTCCGCACCACCGAGTCCGCCGGCCAGAGCGGCGCCCGCCGCGCGCCTCCACCACCGACCGCCGGCCAGAGCGGCGCCACCCCCCTCACACCCCGCCCCTCGCCATCATAGAGCCGTCCTCCGGTGCCAGAGCGCCTCTACCATAGACGGTAGAGCTTTCCGCAAGGAGTAGCGCGCCCTCTGCTGCGGCGGGGGTCTCCCGGCGGGGAGGCAGCGGAAGCACGAGTTTGGGGCTTTTTGGGGTGGAAAACGGCCTTTTTGGGAGCGGCTGTGGGGGACCCGGTACAGCACGGGTTAACCTGCGGGGATGCAGCGGTTCGGCACGGCCACAGACAGAGGGATCTCTGTTTCAACCCTTAAGTTGTCCTCGAGTTCCTTCTGCTCTCCCCAAGAGGGCTCAAGGAGGCTCCAGGTCAGGCCCCTTCCCCGCACTGTTCCCATTGAGCATCCCCATGGAGATCCCAGCTCCAGAGGCTCGGAGCACGCAGAGCACCTGCAGTAACTCAGGTAAGGACCCAGGCTCCCCCAGTGCTCAGTACAAAGCCCGGGGGGGGTGTTCAGGTTCCCCCTCCCCTGTGCTGCAGGGGAACCACCCAGCAGGGTCCTGGGTGTAAAGCGGTGCCTTGAGGAGGGCCATGACCTTGACGCCAGCTCTCCTGTGTGCCAGGAGGGGATGTGGCAGTGCAGCCCCGCATAGACACTGCTAACACAGCCCTGCAAACACCAGCACCGCTCCCGCGCACCCTTCACCTCTCCGTGTTCTGTCTTTCGTGACACAGGACATTTCGAAGAGCACATGGAACCCCCCTTGGTCAGCTCACCCACAAGCATTGGCTTTGCAAGGGCAATGCTCATTGGGGTTGTGAGGTACTGGGGTAGTGGAAGGTGTCCCTGCAGGGGGGTTGGAACTGGATGAGCTTTAACATCCCTCCCAACCCAAACCAGGCATGGTCCTAGGATGTGTGAATGGCTCTGAGCTGTGCAAGGACATCTGCTCTCACCCAGGTTACTTCACATCAGCGTTCCTCCCCTCTCAGTATCATTCCATGTTCCCTTCCTGCTTTACCAGTGGGCGACTCCACAGCTGGGATATTGCCCTCTCCAAGCAATTCATCAACTCAGCCAAGGACTTCCCCATGGCTGGAAAGGATCATAAGGAAAAATCAAACACAGGCACCAGTTTATTTAGAGAAATCTTTTCTTTACTCGTCAGTCTGGAGCGCTGGGATGGAAGCAGGCTCGAACCGCAGAGTGATGGAAGCCACAGCCAGGACCACAAGTTGTCACATAGCGAAGAGGATCAGGAATGCCACCATCAAACAGAAGAGCCCCATGGCCTCGGACAGGGCAAAGCCCAGGATGGCGTAGGAGAAAAGCTGCTGCTTGAGGGATGGGTTCCTGAGCATCAGTACCAAGGGGAACAAAGCAGAGAGAGAAGGGAAACAAAAAGGGATCCACAATGAGGAAAACAAGCCCAAATCAGAGCCTGTGTCACAGAAAACCAGGATTGTATCACATAAGCAACAGATTCTGGAGCACAAACCACCTTATGGCAGAGTGGCTGGAACAAGAAAGCCGTGGTTTCCCCCTAGCTTCAGTGGTACAGGCATGCTGAAGGCCAAAGGCCAGGGCCACCCACCCTGGTGGTACCATGCAACAGCTCCGAGTGCTGTGCTTCCTCTGGAGGCAGGCAGAGCTCCACAGAGCAGCTGCACCATTTATAAGGAATTATGAGGTGGATTCAAACAACTCAGGTGCTTTCTTTCTCTTATTTTAATAGCACAATGGATGATAATGACCATTTTCTATTCCAAGAACTGCTTCAGTTAACCTGCTTAAACACACGCAGAGCTGGATACGTATTCCAGAGAAAGCTGGAATAGCTTTGGATTTAGTGCTGGAAGAAGGGGTTCACTTCAAGCCAGCCTGGTTCTCCTTCTCACCTGGCATAGCCAATGATCAAGCTGCCAAACACCGTCCCAATCCCTGCTCCTGAACCAGCCACCCCGACCGTGGCAGCCCCGGCACCGATGAACTTGGCGGCAGTGTCGATATCCCGGGAAGCAGCGCTGGTCTGGAAGTCACGGCGGGCAAGCGGCGGGGGACACACACCGGGTGGCTGCGGGAGGCAGGAGAACACACACACTCATGACACTTCTCATCGCATGGAAAGGTTCATTCAAACATGATCGCTCTTGAAGGCAGAGCAAAAGCAGCCACGCTTGCAAAGCCATCCCCAATCCGGGCTAGGAGCTACATCCCCTTATTGGCCACTCTCCGGATGCACAAACTGACTCCTTCACTGCAGGAGGAGCCATGGAGTACCACAGGCCTCCAGGACCTGATTTACCCACTGAGAGACTCACCTGTAGAGTCTGAAGCTCAGGCCTGCTGAAAACAGACACAGAAACTGGTCTGGCCAGAGCCCTGGAACAGCACCGGAACTGCAGCGAAACACAGACAAGGAGCTCCCATCACTGGATGTGTCCACACCACCCCTCAGGAAAGAGCAGCTATGTCATGAAGAACAGTCTTAGATGGTCTCAAACCATCCCACAAGACTAAAAAGCAAAGGGAAATGGAAACATTGGGCATTCCTCTTAACCAGCTGGAACAAGTCCATGAGCAGAACTACCCCAGACACACGCTGCAGCAGGGCAAGTGTCATCTGCCACAGCCCTTCGGTTGGTACTGCAGCTGCACGTGTTGACTTCCCAGCTCACACCTCAGAAGAAAGAGGTGGTTGAGCAGCTCTGCTCCTTCTCCCTGGGAAGCCCCTGGGCTACAGCTCACTGCGTGTCCACCAGGATGGATGGCATCACCCTCCGGTCACCAGAGGTCACCTTGTTTCCCTCCTTGTTAAACCCACGGGTCCCCCCTCGGCTGAGGGCAGCCGGGGCACTGCTCTCCACGGGACATCGCACAGGAACGCTCACACCCGCGCATCCCCTCTAAATGGAACACCCCCCTGCAGAAAGGCCACTTACCACCGCCGGGGAGCCGAGGAGAGCCAGAGGAGCCTGCATTTTGCTTAACCTAATACAAGTAAAGAAGAACGGGAACTAAGAGGAACCAGGAACGCTGCTCCCGGCCACCCCCCCTTCCCCCGGGGCTGCCACACAGCACATCCGCTGAGCACCTGAAGCTGGCCCTACGGACACCCCCGCCCGCTAACCCCCGCCTGGGCCCCCCTAGGGCAGAGCCGGCGCTTCACGGCTCCGCTGCCCCCGACGCAGCCGAAGCCCCCTCCCAACTCCGGCTAAACCCGCCCGAGCCGCAGGGACAGCGCAGACCCCGCCGCTCTCCGCCCCGCACCGAAGGCCCCAGCACGGCCGGTGCTGGCCCAGCGGGTGCGGGAGCCCCAGGCCCCGGCCCCGAGCCGGCCCGACCTGCACGGGCGCACCCGGGGCTGCGGCGGCGGCTGCTCACCTTGCCGTGTCCCTCCCGCGTCCTCCGCGCTCATTGGCTGCCGCCGCGCACGGCGCGCAGCATGCTGGGACAACATCCGCGCTCCTCATTGGCTGTGACCGCGAAAGCACCGCCCACTATGCATCCGGGACAGCGGGATAGGGCCGGAGGGCAGTGCCGCTATGCGGGCTTCTATTGGCTGGTTATTTTCACTGTGTGCGTGCTGATTGGCTGGAGGCCCGGAGGTGTTCTAAAGGGCCGTGAGCCCTAGAGGGTACCACAGAACCGGCTCCGGCTTCTTACCGGTACCCTCAGGCGCCAGGGACCGGCTCCGGTGTCGCGGCCCCGGGGTGGGTCTGTCCCGCATCGAACCCCAAGTCCCGGCAGCGCGGGCGGGGCGGGGAGCGCTCCGCCTTCCCCTTGTGTTCCGCTCGCTCGCAGCCCTCAAATACCGGTCTCCAGCCGCGCCTCCCGGTGAGTGAGGCGGGGGACGGGCCCTCGAACACCTCTCTCGGAGGCTGCCGCCCCACCGGGGCCGTGCGGAGGGGCGGGGCGGGGACGCTTTCACTTTCGTTTCTCGGCCGAAAGGAACGGGAGCTGCCCGGGGATGGGGACGTTGCCGGTGAAGGGGCTTCCTGGCGCAGCCGGTGTCCAAGCGCGGCTTGAGGCTGGTCTGGTTTCTCTTCAAGAGCACGAGTGTTTGCACCATGCCAACAGTTATGACTGCTCTCAGCAGCAGAATCCATCAGGTTGCTGCATCCAGCTCTTAGTGTTCTTCGCAGGTTATCTTTAACCCTTGGGGCACCCTGTGTCCTGTCCCACAGCGATGCAATAACACCATTAAAGTGCTGTCCTTACCTCTGTTTTCTTCTCCATCTCGTGGCTCTCAAGAGCAACCTGGTATTTGGGAGCACAAGGCACAGCAGGGTAGGGAAGATTGGTATCAGCCAGATAAAGACAGAGGCTTGGGTGAACTGCACACTGGTTCCTGTGCTTTACTGAGACCTAGAAGTGCTGCTGCAGCCCGGGATGGCCTGGAGGATTGTGCCACATCCATTGCGATGCTCTGCCCTACCCCCCGTAGGGTAGTCAGTGGGGCTGGTGCATGGAGGCCCATGCAGGAGAGGGGCTGCTGTGCCATGCTGGCAGCCTCAGCACCAGGCACTGTGGCTGGGAAGCCGTGGAGCCTTACATGTGCCTGCTAAAGAGGATCTGCAAGCTGCTGTGGACGTCAGGAGCAGCCTGGCCACAATGGCCGGGACACCATGGTGTGGGTATAGAGCAATCTGGACCTCATTCCCAAGCCAAACCTCTTCCTACATGTCATGGACACAATTATGTCTGCAGCATCCAAAGATGAGATAATCCCTTTCTCCCTTCCTCTAGTAGGCATCCACGATGGAGATCTCTGAGGAGCCTCCCACTTCTGCTGTGTTTATAGACAACTGCCACTTCTCCCAGGTCATCTTTATCAACATGGAGAAGTTTTATGTTCCTGGAGGAGACATAACCTGTTATTATACCCTCACAGAGAACATCATTCCTCGTGGGAAGGACTGGGTAGGCATCTTCCGGGTAAGTGAATCCTGTGAAACCAGATGTGCCAAGGATGGGAAAGCAGCAGGAGGCAGAAACAAACAGCTCAGGCTTTGATGGAACAGGGTTGGGGGATTTTTTCTCACTAGTAACCTTGTGTAATGCAACACCTGTATTGTGCCTAGGGACAAAGGGCCAGACCTGCTGTGACCTGAATAGCTTCAAGGCGAGATGATCTTTAAGGTCCCTTCCAATCCTAACCATTCCATGATTCTGTAATTATCCTTTCATCCATAGACCACAACTCTTAGAAGTCAGAATATCAACGCGAAAGTCCTCCAGTAACTGATCTATGTGGCAATACAGTCCCATGACCACAGGAGAAACATGAACTGTGTGCTGCCATATAACAATGTTGCTGTTGCAGGTGGGATGGAAAACAACCCGGGAATATTACACATTCATGTGGGCTCCTCTGCCCAGTGACAGTCACAGAGACACCACCGTGCAGCAACAGATCCGGTTCAAAGGTGAGGTGGCTGTGTGGGTCACTCGGGGAAGGTGAGTGCTCATGCACATGGACTCCCACTTTGCTGCCTGTGTTTGGAATTAGAGCCTCTCTGTAGGACCATGCTTTGGGAGGCTTATTTCAAATCCCATCATAAATCACAGCATTTTAAATCTGCTACATTCTGCTGTCCGGACTGAGTGATAGTTGTGTTCTTAGCACTGGCACAAGCAGTTACTGATAGTGCTCAAACAATGCTGAACACTGGTGCTACACTACCAGCAATACTGAACTGAGGTGGCTCAGTCTTCTGAGGGTCCCACTTTCTCTGCTATATAGTTAAGAGACTTGAATAGTGAGAAGCTGCATATGACAGTGTGCTTGTGTTTGCCTGAAGGTTGCTACCTACCACAAGATGATGAATACTATCAGTTCTGCTACGTCGACCAGGACGGCATGATCCGGGGAGCCAGCGTGCCTTTCCAGTTCAGAGTAGAGACTGAGGATGACATCCTGGTGGTTACCCCCCAGGTCTGTATCACCTCTTCCCCTGCTTTTTACTGCCTCTGCTTTTCTTGGCATATGCTCCTTGCTAACACAGGGTGATCTGCTGACTCAGCAGCCAAGCTGGAGCTCAGCAGACTTGGATTCTGTTCTTGGCTTTGCTACTGATCTGTCACACTGATGTGGGCAGCCTTTGTTTCTCTGTCTGCCATTCATCAGTTACATTGTGAGCATTTTTGTAACAGGGAGTGACATAATATGTAGTGTTTCAGGGCATTTTGAATGATTTTTAAAGGCAAATGTAATTTTCATGGAAACAGCCTGCCATTAGGTGGGAGTAAAAGCATGCACATGGACAGTGACTGAAGTGCTGTGTAGCCAAGCACTCTGATTTTGCAGTCCTGTGTGCAGCACTGTTAATGACTACACTGCACATGTGGTGCTAATCTAACAAACTGCAAAAAAGCCCCAAAGCTCTGCCTTTGCTGGCTGCTGCAGGCACAGAAGACATTGAGCATCTCCAGAGATCAGGGGTAGAATGTGCTTAGTATTCAAAAATGAGGTTGATGGTAGCTTTGGACAGACTGGGGAGAGTGAAGCAGCCATCTGGTCTGCACTGGTACTGAAAGGAGAAGGAGGCACAGACTATTCCCTTTTGCAGAGCTCATCTTTCTGTGCTCTTTGCTTCTCTGATGACCCAACAACTCTTTTGCTTGCCAGGGACAACTGGAAGAGATTGAACTCCAAAACCAAACCCTGCGTAAGGAAAATGAGAAGCTGAAAGCAAACTGTGCGAGTCTGCAGAAACAGAACAGCCATCTGCAGGAAGAGCTCCAGAAGACACAGGTAACTGAAATGTAAATGCAATAAGTCAGAAGCTTTAAGTCTGAAAGATGAAGAGGGATTGAATCAGGTCTTATTCCCCCATATGCTTCCAGGAGAGGTTTCTCCCATGTTTTCTGTTCAATCCTTTTCCACTCCACTGTGATAAGACAATAATGATGAACAAGAGACATCTTCAGACACAGGAGGCAAGAACACATGGGAAGGGGGGTGTTGAGAACTGATTTGTAGGCTGTCCTGAAATCACATCATCATTATCTTTTCCCCGTTCACTTTTGCTCAGGGCTTAATATAAATCAAACAGGGGCTGAAAGAGCAGTCAGAATGCAAAGGGGAGATTTTCCTCCCTCAGACAGGCTGCCTGGCAGTGTTGCATTGGAGGGGTTTTGCAGTTCCAGTGCAGAGCAGGACTATTGCCCATATACCTCCTGTTGACCTCACTGTGATTATTCAGGAGCTGCAGAATACTTTAGAGTCTCTAAGGAGCAACACAGAGAAACTGGAGCTGGAGCTGAATTCCCTGAGAAAGAAAAATACACATCTAAAGAGGCTGGATGATGGCAGAGGGGCAGAACTGCACCAGTAAGCGCATTTACAGCATATCTCAAAACAGGGCATCACGTAAGCACCTTGCCTTTATGGCTCAGGTTCCCATAGGTGAAATGATGGTGTGTTTTGATTTGTTCTGATTAGACTCAAAGAGCAAATTCAGAGTGTGACCTCTGACAAGGAATGCCTGGAAACCAGACTGAAAACAGCCCTGGATCACCTGGACCAGCTGCAGGTAACAAACCCAGAATTGCCTTCCTTTGCTTTGGTGAACTGTCTCTGATTGAACCAGTTTCCCTCTGAAGGAGAACTGAGCAATCCTGAGTGAGCATTGGTGTATGAGTTTCTCTTTTGGTGACATGGGTTCTTTAGGAAAAGGTCAACCTTTGGTGTGATTTGACCTCCAGGAAAGCTCAAGAAAGCTGTGTTCTGGAAGGGAAGGGTGGAGGGGCCTTCTTTCAGTTTGCAGAACCATCACAGTTTCCTTGTGATGCTGCAGATGACTTTATGTATAACAAATCCAAGTTTATGGACAAAAGGCTTGCTTCTCTTAGGGAACCTCTGCAGACCTTTTAGAAGTAATCCACAAACCTCAGCACTGAAGCAATGAGAAGGATATAAAAGGGCAGCATGCTGTGGCATTTATTTCTACTGAAGAAACCATCATTAGCAATGCCTGAGGCTACATTATCACATTATCACATTATCACATCATCTTTAGCCCGTTGTCCTGAGTGACCTTCCAAAGGTGCTTCTCTCTGTGTATGTGGTACTCAGGAAGCTTTTGGAAGCTCTGCTCTCACTTTGGCATTGAAAATTACATGCCTGAAATAGATGCTGTGATTACCTCCACTGTGAGGCCAAATGTTCAGGTTTCTTAGAGTGATTCTTTGTGAATGACTGCAGAATCTCAAAGTACTCCAGCTGCTCTGGTGTAGTGATTTAATTCAAGAGTCAGCTACAAGATTCATTCTCAAGGATGTATTAGCTATTCACTGTCTGGGCAAGTCTCACAGCACCAGGAAACCTGCCATGGTGGATGTTCCAGCTCTATGCGTGCTTTTTCTTCTTCAACCCCCCTCTTTATTTGAGTTGTCATATATCCCCTTCAGAGGTCATTTCACATGTTGTAATGAACATTCAGAGCATGAGTGGTGCCATGGAGATATCCTGGGACACAAGCTAGGAAATGGTGAGACTCCCATTGGAAGTGAAGTGCTGTTTGTTGGTAATAAAGGCAGCATGAGGCAGGTAGTATATGGCAGCCCCAGTGCTGGGAGCTGTCACCATTTCAGTTGCCAGTTTCCCATGATTTACCAAATAACACTTTTCTTTCATAGCAACAAAACGAGAACTTTAGGAAACAACTGGAGGAGCAGAAGTGTTTGTTTCAGATTCTGCAGCAAAAAATGAAGGAAGCTGATGAGGAAAATCGGGTGAGAATTTAGCACTTTTCTCCTGTATTGAGTGTGACAGTAACCTCTCAGTCCAGTGTTCAGTTCCTTTAACCCTTCTACCAAACAGATCACTAACTGTGCCTGCACGTGGGCCGTCACCTCCAGCCAGGCTGTTGGGCACTCTGCAGGCACGTACAACTGACTGAGTAGACTGGTTTCCTCAGCATAGCATGGGGATTCCAAAACCTCCTCATGTTAGCTTAATGCTGACACCACTGAAAAAATGGACTTAATCATAGAATCCCAGAGTGATTTGGGTTGGGACCTTAAAGCTCATCCAGTTCTAACCCCCTGCCATGGGCAGGGGCACCTTCCACTAGAGCAGGTTGCTTCAAGCCCCTGTGTCCAACCTGGCCTTGAACACTGCCAGGGATGGGGCAGCCACAGCTTCTTTGGGCATCCTGTGCCAGCGCCTCAGCACCCTCATCCAGTCTAAGCAGTGACTGCTCAGTTGTGTTGCTTTCTCTGCATGTTTTCAGGATCGTCTTCTGTCCTCTAAAGTTCTTACTCTGTTGGGATCATCTTATCTGCCTTTCCAAGCAGGCCACAGGATAGATCTTTGCCCTTTCTTACCTCACTTGCCCATTTGGTCAAGCAGGACTAATGCTGAGCTGTCTAAAAGAAGTTCAGAGCAATTTTGATTCTGATATAGGGCATCTGTATTAGTGCAAGGTGTGATGAAGTGGTGTCCGAGCTTCTGGAAGCTCATTCTGTCCTTCTGTCCCTTTGCAGCAACTAAGGGAAAACAATGGCAGACTCCTGAGGCATCTCTCACAGGCAAGAGAGGCTTCTTCCTCCTCTGTTGCTTCCCAAGCTCCAGTTCAAGCTCCTGAAGTAGGAGGCCTTCTGTTTGGAAATCCATATTGTGGTGAGATTACTTGGCATTCTATCTGGAACCGCAAATATGCAGCACTTAAAGCCTCAAGCCAATTATCCTCCCTCTCCAATTGAATGCTGTAGAAAAGCCATTATTAGCAGCACCTCTGTGCAGCTTTGTGTGTGTGCAGATGACTTGGCAGCTGCAGAATGCTGCCAGGTGTTAAGAGCTGACTGAAGTGATCATCTGTCTGTTCATTTGCTGCCAAGAGAGACAACTATTAGGTAGTTTATTCAGCTGTGAGACAGCTAGTTCTGTGGCTGATGTCCAGCTTCCATAGTCCTAAATAGGGTTAGATCCAGAGCCACATCCTCATGTTTCAAGAATTCCTAGTTACCAGCACATTACATTGTTCATCATTTTGCTGTGCCTAAATGGTCTTCTTTTTCCAGCCTCAGGAGCAAACCTGGGGGCAGGAGCTGCAGACATAGTAAGTAAAGTGGACGTGAACTCGTGGTTTATGGGCACAAAGTAATGGTTTGAAATAACAACCTCTAAGTTCAGCTCTGTAGTCAATTGTCTACTTACTGCTTTAGTCCTGGTAAGATAGCAGACAACCAAATGGAGCTACATGTGCTTAACATGTACAATCAATAACACAGAATTACATGTGTTAAGGAAGAGAAGGGAAGCTGTTGACCTTAATCTTTCAGGATCAGCTCTGGCAGTATCTGGTGTCAGAATGAGCAGCGGGCAGCTGCTGGATACCTTATTTCCTATTGGAAAAACTGATTTTATTTGCATTTCCTTTGTACTTCAGGCTTCTATAAAGACATGCTACATGGTCAATGAAGTATGTCCTGAAGATACCTTAACAAGTCAGTACAAGGCCCAGGTGCAGAGCCGCCTTCTGAAGTGCCCATTCTGCAGTGAGACCTTTGAGAAGTCCAGTGACAAGGTGTTGTTTGCCCATATGCTTTGTCATGTCCTGGAATAATTGTGGATTTTTATCTGCTCTGTGATATAGGACAAAATCACTGGATAGCTTAGTTCATGCTAAGATCACCCAGACAAGAATGAGAATGCCACTAGTGCTGGAATTCTGAGCTTTTTGCTCCATGCAGCATGGGACAAACACAAATTGGGTGAGACATCCACATCCTGAAACTGAATCACCATCCTCAAACTCAAGTCTCCTGCCTTGGACAGACAAAGTTAAACAACTTGCAAATCCTATCATTAGTAGTTTCTGTCCCAGTTCTGTAGGACAGGATTTGTCACCTAACAGTTTATTCAGGTTGGAATCTGAGTGATGTGATGTAGTACAGCAGTTTTCTGTTCTTAGCTGATACATCTCTACTATAATGAGTTTAATATAGCAGTGTGATTGCTAACCAAAGATCAGAAACATTTCATCATCTTTTAGGAGCACACCATCAGTCCTGCTCAGCTTCTGGAATGCAGACTTAATAAGAAAGAAAGTCTGAATAAAAACACATCTCTTCTTTCCCTGTCCTCACTGAAAGGAAATCATGAATACAGATTACTTTTGTCTTTCTAAACCACCTTGACTGAACAAGAAGAGTCTGTTCCCAAAACAAGACATTGTGATTCACAGCTAAGTGCCTTGGGATGCTACAGTGCTTTGCACACAGGTTTTCCAGTTCATATTTGTGTTTGTGCTTCAGGATTTTCAGTTCATGATTAACAGCTCTTTTTTCCATGCAAGCACAAATGGGTCAAGGTTTATTTTCCAGCTGTATCACACTGTTTTCTGCTGAGTATCTGAAGCAATAGAAACTCCTAAGAAATTTATGTGGAGTTAGAGTAACAAAGACTTCAAAACGTGTTACTGTCTTCATTCTACACAACCTTTTCTTATCAATTTAGATTTGAACAGAGTATTTCTGCCTTGAGATGTACTATACTGGCAAGCATTACCCACAAACAAGAATAAAAGCTATACAAAGAGAATCTTTGAAAAGGATGTGTATGTGTGTTCCTTCTTAAAGAAATACATTGGAGGAGGTGATGGGGTCTGAAGGGAGCTATTTGCAGCATTTCAATTGCTTGGTGAAGCTTCTGTATAACAAAGTACTTGAGCACCTCTTGAATAACTTTTAGTGCACAAGTGATGTCCCTTCGGGTAGTGAGACCGTTTCTGTTTAACAGAAAACACCTCTTTTTTTAACTGCTTGATCCTCCGTGGCTTTCCACAGCATGGGAATATATCATGAAGGCCAAAGGATAGCAATGGATAATGAGAACAAATCAGGAAACTGAAATGAGCTGTATGGGATCTATTTGTTTCTATCTGCTCCCAGTAGTGCTGATCTAAACACCTAGAGCTGAATTTCATCTCTGCCATAGGAACGTCCAAGTATTGACCCCTTTTTCCCTAAGCTGGCAGAACAAGCTGACAACCTCCTCACTCAGGATGAGAAGTACTTAGCCTTGTACATGTTTTGCCAATATTGATTACAGGAGGATATCTCCACATTCCTGCCATAAGCTTTACTCCAATTGTGACATTCCATCCAAATGAGGCTCATTTTTAACGAAATACATGTTTCCTCAGGAGAAGCCCTATTGTTTCTCAAGAAAAAGCTTTCCCCCTCCCCACCTTTTCCCATACATCCTCATTCTAAATGACATGTTATTTCTTTTACTGCTTTGCATCTTGAGAGAAGCAGCTCAAACATGGAGAGACACAAAAGTGAGTTTTACTAAAACACCCAAATGCCTGCTCCCAAACCTCTTCCTCTCTACCCTCTCGCTACTACTGGCTTTAGCAGCTCATGTCCTAAACCCAAATCCAGTCACCCATCACCCAGCTACGTGGTGATGCCACCCATGGCCTTCATCCACTGATGCCAAGCATCGATGCCTCCGAATTGCCTCTCCATCCCTTTTACACTGCATTTCCCACTTGCCTGCTCCTGTAATGCCTACAAATCCCGGTGCTTACACTGAGGTGCTGGCGCTGGGACACAGGCAGCACCCGGGTGACCGGCAGAGGGGGTCAGACTGCAATAAATCTCAGGAGGATGGTGGCTTTTGGAGGTAGTTTAAGGTATGTCTTTTATTTCCCTGTACTAACACCACAGATTCAGACTCCTAGCCACACACTTCAGCCCGATGCAGGTCGTACCTTCCCTACCCTGGGCAGCCAGGGACCAATCCACCCCTAAGCACAAATTACAACATACATTTTCAGACCATGTTTTCATTTTGTTTGTAATTTACACCATTATTTAAGTTACTGCTGCATTTAGCCTTTGGAATCAGAAAAGGTTTCAATGCTATCTCCATTTTATGGTTTAATAGAGAAATAGCTCAAATGGCTGATGATATAGTTATGCTTTGGATGAGATCCAATATTACATTGATATGTATTGGGTAAGGACCTTAGAATACATTTTCAAAAGGGACAGGAGGGGTTTGGCACAATTTATACCTGAATTCATGGAGCATCTGAATGGGCATTCATTAGAAATGTATCTCAATGGAAAAAGTCATACATATCTTTGCAAATACTGGTATTCTTAAACCTTTACAGGGCTCATCAGTCTGGTCCAGCTTAGGAACTGGCCCAGGCTGCTTTCCACCAGCAGCCACTGCTCCAGTGCAGTGTAACTCAGCCTCAGAAAGCTCTGCTCCCTTTCTTTGGTCCTTTTGTTTCTCCCTCATTTTTGTCAGCCCCTTTGCCTTCCTTTCCCAAGAAGTTGGTTCTTCTCTTGGGCTTTCCCTCACATTCACACAGTGTATTTTGAACATACCTGTCCCTGCCCATGGCACATCATTTTCCAATTAGCAGGAATGTTTTCTGTACATGTAAAATGCAAATCAGATGGTAACTTCTCTCAGCTGCCAACTGTGGTCCCAGAGGGCATCACATACTGCCTGATGTCAGTTCGTTTCATAGGAAAGGCCATTGTTTTGCCTGGGAAAAGTCCTTTTTGCTGCAGAAAAAAGAGCCTGGCCACAAAGGAGATGGTTACAGATCCCAGATTCCCAACCTAGCTCAGCCCTGAAAGTCAGAACATCTGAATGGAGGCTGACATAAATGACCAGGGGCTCTGCTTCTTCTAGGAAGCGATTCCCGATCATACAGCCACAGTCCCCTTCCTCACTTGAACAGCCTCTCTCCTCCACCCATGCTCCTCCTGGCTCCTCTTTGTCTATCCATGACTTCTTTCCTCTTTCTGCAGAACAATTTGGACCTTCAGCATTGTCAGTCTCCTCTAGAAGCACCATGCTGAGGCTTGGCTGTGGGCCTGGAGGAGACAGAGCCATGGAGCATGGCCCATCTCCCACAGAACACGGTCTGGGAGAGTTGCTGCTGCTCTTCACCATAATGGGGAAGCCAAAAGGAAACAGAAAGATTCCCAGCAAAGGAATGCAAATAGACAAGGTGCAGGTGAACAAAGGAGGGAAAGGGAAGCCATGTACAAGCCAGCAACTGAGTGGTTCTACTCAGTAATCAACTTGTCAGTTTGATTTTCAGACACAGCAGAAGAGATCGATAATTCTTTCCAGCAGCATAAGGCACATGGAGGGCTTGGAGTGTTTTGATCATCGAAGTCCTTATTACAGGGATCAGTCCAGTGCTTACTCAGCAAGTGGAGGTGCTTCTGCATCTGGCACGTCAGAGATGGGAAGGGAAAGAGAGCAGAGCAGTGAAAGGTGGAAAAATGTGTCCTAAAATGACACTTGGACAGACTGCTCAGAAAGATGTGGGGAAGCGAATGCTCACAGACAAACCCCTGTGGGACTGAAAACTGACAACAGGACCCGTAAGCAGAGAGGAGTTTTGTCGATGCTCTTATTTCCCAAGACGGCATTGTTCATCTTTGTTCTGCTGTGGAGATCCAGACTGAGTGATTCCTGCTCGCACAGGAGTCAATGAGTCCCTTTATCTCTAGTGCACTTGGGCAAATAGAGAGTGCTTAGTGGGTATATAACAGCACAAAATCCAAACGCTGCCATTTATCACCTGCTTTGTACTGAATTAAATCACTACATGAAATGCACTGAAGAATCGAACCCTTATTGTTTTGGTGGTGAAAGGATTGGGTCCCAGAATTACATCAGTTGTTTTCTCTAAACAGCTATTAGCCTCCTCCATTATACCAACAGAACTGGTTTCCATCCTCTGGCTCATTTATTCCAAACCAGCATTATTGAAGTGAATGGGGTCTAGGCCCTGGATATTAGAAGAGCTGTTGGTCTACTCATAAATTACAAGTTGTCAAGGATTTTAATGGAAACCCTCAGAGTGCTGTAAATCTGTGCAGTTCTGCCTGCATCCCCTCCCTCATTTCCATCACAATATCACTCCGGTGGGACTGCAGCGTGCAGCATGTGCCAGGCAGCCTAGATTGGTGGGACACAGGGGAAGGAGGGGGGGAATAAAGCTGGAGGTGGGCTGGAGGGTTCAGAACAGTTGGCACTGCGGAAGCATCTGCTGGGTGGCCGGGTTTGGAGTCACCTGGCTTATTCAGCGTGGCGAGGGGAAAGGGTTATTCATCTGAGGGGGCTGGAGAGGGGAGTAACAGAGTCAGGGATGCTTGTGGAATAAAGACGGATGTATTGCAGTTTGCATGTCGCTCCGTTGGTCTGTGTAGCAGTAAATCTCAGCAAGTAGAGGGTTTTGTTAGGTTTTGATCACATTCTAAGTTCTGCATAGACCATCTCTTGCTGTTAGGCAAAGATTTTCCTTTTTAACCCTCCTAGCCGGTCCATACTACCTTCAGAGAACATTGGACACCATGTCCTGATCCAAACAGCAATGTTTCTGTAGCTCACTGGATCTGGCCAGAAACTGGGTTACTACAGATATGCCCCTTGACTTAGTTGCCTCCCAACTCATAGCACAGCACCGTGCTGCATGCAACACTAAAGCCTTTTAGGAGCTCACTCATCCATCCTCTGCTGGCTGTATGATATTACGGAATATATTGTGATCAGAACAGCCACACTTGTGCTATCGACCAGGAAGCAGGCAGGACTGCACAGGGGTCTGTTTAAGAGCCCGTGTGGACTCTGCCTTCTGAGGCACCAGAGCTCATTAAAACTTGGGTGCAAGATCAATTTAGGCTTAAATGGAGGCTTGCACCCTGCTTTGGCATGGAATAGAAGTAAAAGATTACATTGGTGATAGAGCTTCTACCAGCTTCAGAGCACTCAGGGCTTGTAGTCTTATATAAATACTAATCTGGCACCGAGAGTCTCAAATACAGCAAAGCCATCAGCAACACAGATGCTAAATTAATGTTGTTAAACATAGTCCCTTTCACATTACAACCTCATGTGACAAGCTCTGAAGAATGAGGCCTTACAAGACTTATGTTCTAATTAAATATCACCCCTGTGTTAGAGACAGGGAAACAGTTATGCAGCCATGAAGGAATTTGGCCAAAGTCACTCCGAAAAATCTGTGGTATAATCCCCCTTTCCCTCACCACATTTAACATTCATTTTGAGAAAGGCTGAACAGCAGAAATGAGCCAGGACGGAGGAAAAATGGACGGCTGCCAAAAGGGATTGATGTCCGTCAGGCTCCAGGGAGTTTTTAACCCTTCCCAATGGTGTTCCCGGCCTGTGAAACCTGGTGGGGTTCATCAGGCTGTACTTCTCCTCTACTGATCCATAAGAGATTCGCCAGTGGGAGCAGCTGCTTCAAGAGCGAGCTGATAACTCGAGCCCTGAGGCACTTACATCTGGATGTCTCATCCCCTGCCTGCTTCCCTTCCCCACACGGAGGATGAGCCTCGAATATTGCCTGTGCTTTCATAACGTGTATTCCTCTGGGGCCTTGGTCCTGATTACAGCATCTAAATGCAAGCAGAAACAAACAGTGACAATGAGAAGGACAAACAAAGGTGGTCAGCCTGCAGGTTCCGACCGTTTTGTACATTGAATTTGGTTCTGTTTCATAAGAAGCTGCAGTTTCAGGAGCCACAGAGTGCGCTTAATTCCTTTTTTAATAACAGATATAACATTTTTGAGAGCAGCTGCTCCACATGTTATGTAGCGCAGCCGAGAGCCATATGGATTTTTAATTCCCAAGAGTTATTACGTAGTTGTAGCAGCATAGAGAAACCCACGCTTGCCTTAATGGAGTCATTAGACTTGACAATCCTTCCTTAAAAAGGGCTATTGTTTGGCTAGATCAGATCCAAAACATAGGAAAGGCTGGGAAGATGGGCTCTTCATTATATAAAACAGAGAACATCAGGGGGGTTTATGCAGCTCAGGGGTTTCTATGCCTTCAGGAAGTTGCTTCTCTATTAGTATAAGATGATTTTAGTGACCTCTGTTCTGTCCTTTCTGAAGTACACCTCCAAAATGTGCCTGGAGATGTTGGTGCTGCTTTATACTGGTGGGGGTTTAACGAATGGGGACACTCAGCCTTTCTTGCAATGCTGTGAAAGGCACAAATCCTCCACAAACACTCGAGTTACAGCCCTCAAACCCATCTTGGAAGAGACATTCACTTGGAAAGAGCTATTAAATCATATTTCTTAGGGAACTCTTATAAGATAACCATGAGATTCTTGCACTTGAGCCTAAAACACGTGGTCCAACAAGAAACAGGATAAAGCAGATGCAGGATTCTGAGTGCAAACGTCTTTAATCCCAGTAAAACACTAAACCACCCGAACAATCCTTGTGTTTAGAAGCAGCAGAAGAGAAAAATAAGCCGCTTTAATGCCGAAGCTGTATCTCCCTGTACATCACTTGAATGCATTGCAATAAGTACACTACAGATTGCTCAAATAAATCTGAGGCTCTCCCTGGATCTTTAATTCTATGGAAAACGTTGGCAACCCCTTAACCTTCTGGCACGGATCGGGATTGTGAAATGGAAAATGAATGCTAGTAAATCTGCTGCTGGCTGCCATGGGAATGGAGCAGGTTACTTTAAAGGACCCACCATCACAAAAAGCAAAGGGGATCCAAGCTTTTGTGTGTGTGTTGAACAATTAGCTTCCACCAACCTGCTCCATTGCTCGCCGCCGCGGTCTGTTTCCATGGCAGCAGGAACTGAATCCCTACAACTGTTGCGGACCCTGGATGTAAATGGCACTGCCCATTGTGTGAGCAGCACCCGAAGACCTGGGAGGCTCATTTCAGCTTCCCAGAGCTGGTCATTTCCTTGTGTTATTATTCAGGTTGGATTAGTGTTGTGATGTTGTACAGGTTTAAGACAAGGTTGTGCTAGGATCTGTGCATTGCTGTTAGCCCAGAGCTCGGGTCATAGAGCCCTGGACTGGTTTGGGATGAAGAGATCTTAAAGCTCCTCCAGTTCCAACCCCTGCCGCGGCCTGGGACCCCTTCCACTGGAGCAGCTTGCTCCAAGCCCCTGTGTCCAACCTGGCCTTGAACACTGCCAGGGATGGGGCAGCCACAGCTTCTCTGGGCACGCTGGGCCAGCGCCTCAGCACCCTCATAGGGAAGAGCTTCTGCCTAAGAGCTCATCTCAGTCTCCCCTCTGGCAGGTTAAAGCCATTCCCCTTGGCCTGTCCCTACAGGCCCTTGTCCAAAGCCCCCTCCAGGTTTCCTGAAGCCCCTTCAGGCACTGGAGCTGCTCTAAGACCTCATTGATCTAACAAGCGCTGCTGCCTCAGATGGAATCCTGATGGGGAGCTCCCATCGCTGTTGCGGGATCACATTTGGCCCTACCAAGAACTCTGCTCTGGGTCTCACACCCTTTTTCCTGCTGCCCCCAAACCCCAATTTGGTGCTGCCCGGCTCCACACGGGACCGCTGCGGATAGGGAGTGCGAGCTTTCCGCTGGGGCGGGGGCTGCAGCACCAAACCCCGCCTCACCTCAGAGCGCCCCAAAGTCGCCTCCCAGGCGCCCTCGCGCAGCCCTCATGAATATGCAAATCACCCAGTCCTCGCAGCTGTGATTGGCTGGGGCTGTTCAAAACAGGCCACGCCCCCATTGCCGGGGCGCGGCCGTTAGCAGACCGTTAATTTGGGGGCGGGAGAGGAGGCGCGGAAGCGCGGGAATGCTCATGCGCAACTGCGGCGCACGCGCGTGGCACTAACGCGTCTTCTTGTTGCCGTAGCAATAACTCCCCCCTCCTTTGCTGTTGTTACCCAATCAGAGACTCTTCAGGCCTCTTGGCCCAATGGAGCGGCAAGATCTTAATAGAGGGGCGGGGCCTAAGCGGTCGCTTTGCCCAATCAGAGGGCGGGGTTGGATGGGGTCTGCTCTCGTTAGCCGCTTGGTCGCAGGGCGCTATGCTTTGGGCGCCGCCTCAGCGGCTGTTGGGACCGGGTAGGGATGGTGCCGCGTCTCGGTGTCCGTCCCTGCGGATGCCTCCGCCTTGTGTGGGTGCACCCCAGCCCTGCCGGGTGCGAGCTCCCGTTGTTGCAGGTCTGTGGTTGTGGGAGGGGATGGCGGCTCCAGCCTGGCGAGTCTCCTGCCACGTCCTGTGTGAGAAGCGCAGGGTGAAACCTTGGGAAAGTGCCTCAAAAGTGGCGCTGCAGCCGCAGGTGGGTCCGTCAGGTTGTGTGGAGTCTGCTCCCGGCACAGAACGGGGTGTTCCTGGTGTCCCTTGGATGGCGAAGCCAAAGGAATTAAGGTGGAGCTGATGCCTAAATGACTAATAAATATATATTTGTGCAGCATCACTTCAGCTATCACTTGAGTTGTTTGAAATCAAAAGGTTTAGTGTCCACGCATTGTGTTTTGCTCACATTTGGCTGCCCGGCCTGGAATTCCCCCGCTGATGCAGAGTATGCAACCAGCCCTTAGCCAGAGCACTGCTTTATTGGCCCTGGAGTGTCCCCATTGTTGTAACACTTGCTCTTTGCAAGCGTGTGCTAGGCCTGATGTTTAATCTTTGTGAAGCAGTAGCTTGTGATCATCAGACATATTTCTCTCATAATGACTGAAGTTAGGCAAGAAGTCAAAACTTAATATGCCTGTGAGCTCTTGCCAGTGTTTTCTGGATTCATGCCTTGAGAGAGGAACACGAAGCAAAATCCAAGTGGCTCCAGTCCAAATAAAGCATTATTCAGAGCTGCACTCCAGGAATCGTTGTTTTCCACCACTCCTCAGAGCTATCAATGGGACTGTTTGTTCTTGCAGTTATTTCTGGCTGCTGTGAAGCTTCTGAAACAGTAAGCACTCCTGGGTTTATGTGGTGGTCTGTTATGACTAATTGTCCAGATTATCATCTACAGCAGGCCATTTGTAAATAATCCATCCAGGGAGCAATTGATGGCCAAGGCCTAATGGAATGGCGATTCCACGTCTCCCTCTGAGCCCAGAGACGTGGAAATTACAAAGCTTCATTCTCTTGAGCTGCTGTTGCCCTGTGATGCAGTACATGGAGCTGTGAGCTTCTGAGGAGCAAGAGACAGGAGTGAACAGAGTGAGTACAGCATCAACAGATCGGTTATTGGCAATGGGAAATAATCAAGTGCTTATGAGTGGGCTGTATGGGTGTGATGATCCCTTTATTGTTCTTTTGGAATCAAAAAGGTGCAAGCAAATATTTGTTTATGGTGCTTTTATTTTTCTCCCTGGACTTCTTTTCCTGGAAAATCAGACACTTCCCTGGAAGCAGTGAGACCTATAGGAAGTATTTGCTGGCTAGAAACAGAAGCAGAGTGATAGAGCTCTTCCCAGAAGAATCGAACTTCTTTCTTGGTGTCTTGCTGCAGACTAAGCCCTTCCTTTAAAGCCTGACTTTCTTCTTGGCACGATTATTTTTTGCCTGTTAGATTCAAATTGTATGATTTGCATGCCCAAAGGGGCCAACTTTCAGCATCTTAAAAGCCTCTTCTGAATTCTAGGCAAAGATTAATCTGCTGGGCTAGAGGAAAGCAAATAGTTTTCTCTGGTTGAAGTTAGTGCTGGAAAAGAAATCGGAGAAAAAAAAGCAATTATCATTTAAAGCTTTTCTAAGTACAGAGGACTGAAGGAAATTAATCTTACAATATTCTGTTTGCTGTCCCAGTTACACTTTTGCACGGTTGTTGAAGTAGTTTGGAAACCTACGCCTAGGAAATCTACACTAGAAAGCAATTTTAATGCAATTCTTTCATAACTATTGTAGTGTCCCTCTGTGCCATTTCCCTCCTCATCATTAGGACAGTTTGTAGCCCAGTAACTGATCAAGGAAACACAAGACTTGCCTCTGTAAACTGGCCTCTGGCTGTCAGGGCACAGGCATCTTCACCACCCAAGCTGGGAAGGACATGAAGCCTGGGCAGGATGGGATGTGCCAGCTCTACATCTCAAGGGTAATCCCCCCATTCCTCGTTTCAAGATCGCTGCTTTGTCACTGAGCTGGTGCTTTAATATCCAGTTTAGCCTTGCCCTGATGTGGTCACTCAGCCAGAAATAGCATTCACTGGTCATTTGCTTCAGATTCTTCGCTGTCAAAAGAATTAATTGCTGACAAAAGAAAAATGTCTACTTTACATGTTATTCTGTAAACTCGTGTTCAGAAATGACTTGTAATATTTTGAGACAGAATCACCTTGACAAGAATTCAGGGCATTCAGGATGAATGAACGGAAGAAGGAAAACTTTATTGCTCCTCAATGAACAAGCACATTAAAAGATACTCATTTTTCATGAGTCCCATTAAGCCCTATTGTCCTATTCCAAACAAGAGTCTCACCAAAGTGGCTTTGATTGACACTTTGAAGTAACATCCCTGATGAAGTCTAATATAAAAACTTCAATAAGCTTCCAGTTGCTTGGACTTCCAATAATTTGAGGAGCAAAACCATGATTTACTTTGGTTTATTGTTGACCTTTGGACACACTATATTTTATGGGCTAAATTTGTTTGACTTTCCTTTTGTCCTCTTTGTTATTTTTTAGGGAATGTTCCAAGGAAAGAATGAAAGTCTATGAATAACTGAAAAAAATATAAGAGGTGGAAGGGAGCCTCTGGCTTGGAGAAAAGAAAGGTAGGAAATGAGCTCCTCTTCAGTGGGATATTGGGCGAACTGACCCACAGGCTCCTTTTCTGTTGTTAATGTTTCATTTCTTCAAACATTTACACTTGAAGTTCACTTCAAACACTCACTGGGCTGTACAGAGACCAGCTACAGCTGTAAATGAAGTGGAGAACCTGTCACTACTTGGTGTAGTGCAGACCCAGGCTATAGTTTGATCAGTGTTAGGAACACACACCCCAGAATGAGACATTTACAGTATCTTTCCCAGCTCAGCCCCAGATAAGACTGTGGCAGAAGTAGATCTATCATAGAAAGGAGTTCAGCAGGGACCTCAGCTAGGCTTGTCACCTTTGCTATAGCTATTAATGAGTTACCGGTGTTGTTCACGTGTTTCAAGCAAGTTTAGAAGCAAACTGGCTTCATGTTCTCTTTTCCAGCCTTTTATTCTTGGTAGATGTAAGTTTGATCTGGGGATTTATGTGCTGGTGACATCCCGTGACCCTCCAAGGATGTTTGTCTATGCTGAGGGCTACTGAGGACCTTCCACATTTTGCTACTTCAGCATCCTCTGACCTTTTGC
Organism: Psittacula echo; assembly: GCF_963264785.1. Lineage (NCBI taxonomy): Eukaryota > Metazoa > Chordata > Aves > Psittaciformes > Psittacidae > Psittacula > Psittacula echo. Next base: position 3,617,078 of record NC_137748.1, read on the forward strand.
ACAATAGCTTGGTAAGTAAACACGCCTATTAGCAGAAGTTAATGACAGTTCAATACACAGCAACCAGAGATAGAGAGAAATCCTAATGGTTCCACTGTCCAAAGCATCTTTCTCTCGAGAATCCCTAAGCACTTCATAAATACCAGTCATTCATCTTCCTAGTATCTGAGTGCCATAAATACAATTATGCGTGAAATATTTGAGCAGATTCTCTAGTAGAATGCACCATGTGTTATATTATCCAGATCAGTGCTGCATGCAAGTTTTGGCACAGTTAGTGCTTCTATAAATACATACCTAATTAACTTTATGTATTACTCTGGTACTGTTTTTCATGAAGCTTTATTGTGGCAAAAAGATTGTTATAAGAAAGAGGAATCTTGGAAGGGGAAAAGGCCTAAGTGCTAAGATATTTTGGTTTACTTCTTTCTGAAAAGAAGTGGTGGCTTAGCTGGTGGCTGGCAAAGGTTCTGGTATGCAGTTCTGAATCATTTCAACACAGAATTAGCTCTCCTAATAAGTGGTTGTAGAATGGGGCCTGACTGGGAAAGAGGGTTATCTTCCATTGAAACTGCTGATTTCTCAGAAGTGATGGAATTGGAATGCTGATGAGATTGCAGTGAAGTGAAATTGAAACTGTTGAGCCTCATTTATTGGGTTCTTTAAAGTAATGGGATCAGTATAGGGCTGATCATATTTAGTGCCATTAAATCTTCTGTGCTTAATTAAGATGCTTTGTACATTAGGCAGTGTGACCAGGATCATGTAGAGAAGAAGGGAGGAGGCTAATACCTTTCTCACCCTGCATCTTGTTCATTCATTTACAGGGTAATGTATGCATGCATCTGACAAATTATTCCATTAACAAGAACAGAGTTAATTCTGCCAGAGAAAAAGACATTGGAAGTAAGAGGTAAAAGGAGAGAACATTTCTGAGCTACTCCCAGAGGGGATGGTATTTACCTTTCCTTGTGCATCTTCATGGGTTCGATGTATTTCAAAGCATTTCTTTGTGTTTCCCCAAAGCGCTGCCTGTCTTGTTGTTGAATAAATCAACTGAAGAAACTCAGATGAGAAACAAAGCTGGACACCAAAACTGGGAAGAAAACTCCACAGAAGGAAGTTTGTGCTCCAGCTCAGCAGCATGCATTTCAGTTTTTGTCTTGAGATGAAATGCTTGCCTGCTTTTCCTAAGGGCACTGATTTGTCTAACAAGATGTTACCACTCTCCAAACTTTGCCTGTAATCTTAGCTCATCATGCTGTAACAACCCAACATCCTCACTGTATTTGTTATCTTTGTCAGCCCTGATAGGCAGTTTTACGGTAGTTTACTTAGACACATATTTTCCCATGGCAAGCATTTCTCTTGCAGTATTTCTTATATCTTATTTTCTTGTAAATAAACCAGTTGTAGTGCTGTAATTGTGCAAGGCAACAACTCTTATGAGATGATCCATGAGTCAAGCGCAGGAAAAGGCTGCCCAGAGCAGAAATGGAGTCACCATCCCTGAAGGGCTTGGGAACATGGGTTAGTGGTGGCCTTGGCAGTGCTGGGTTAACAGTTGGGCTTGATCTTAAATGGCCTTTTTTTCTTTACACTTTGCTTCCTAAATCCTTTCTCATGCTATGAAATGGGATTGCTCTAATGCAGTAATTGAGCAATAGAAGTTTCCAGGCACAAACACAGTTATAATGATATAAAGAAGCTGTAGGCAGATTGACCAGTTGTAATATTAGGGTAGAAATACACCAGTTCGGTTAGATTTGTTATCAAAGGTTCCAGTATTCCTCCCGTTCCAGGACACCCTGAACCCTGAACCAGCTGTGAGCAGAGATGTGGCTGTGATACCAGCCAGATGTGGCTGCTTATAGCAGATGTTATTATCAAATTGGGGATAACAGCACATGCTATTATGAAACATAACAATCACATCTGCTCCCCCATTACACCAGGGTAATGCTCACTTTGAAATATGCAGGTTTGATGTTATCCTGAATCACAAATCCAAGCCCCAGTTGCTTGAGGACCCTGATAAATCTCTCCTCGATCCTGCAGCATGATCATGGATAAACTGGTCTGTTGAGGGGGGTTTTCAGCCTGTGGGTTGCTATCATCAGGCTCTTTTTTACCACCACTTTTGTGTTCTGGTTCTCGACAGGGCTCCCGGAGCTGGGCGGCTGATGGGTGGCCGGCAGAGGGGGACAGACTACACTGAATCGGTGAGAAACGGTGATCGTGCTGCCGGACACAGGCGGGGAGCGCTGCCTGCAGGAGTCCTCGCTTTGGCAGCCACCTCACTCCAGTTCCGTGCACCCAGAAGCATTTTGGAGTTATCCATCACCCTCGGTGGGAGTTACTTGGTAACGGAAGGGGCAGACTGTATTTCTCAGAGCACAGCGAGTTAATCCCAGTTCCTCCTCTACTACTCCCAGCACATACAAGCTTGGTATCAATTCTGCATTCAACCTGAGGCTATAATTTCAACCTGTGTTACTTGTTTCCCTCTTCGCAGTATATACAAAAAGCACTGGCACAACTCTAACAAGAACAAGCAGAGAAAAAGGCCATTTTTCCAGCTTAAGTGACTTGTTTTTAACACAAATTGTGTTAAAACCAGAAGCAAAACTCAGGATTTCCTGTGTTACCTCCGACCTTAGATACTGGGATCAAACCTAGTGCATCCCCTGACCTTGCTTCACACATCTCTGTAAGGTTTATTTAACTTCCTAATACACCATCCAGACTGTGTTCAATACATCCAGTTGTGTGGCAATTCAGTTTATATGCACTTTGAGGCAGATAGGTGAGGGATCTTCGAGGAAGGTCTCTCAGTTGTTTCTTAGCAGCCCTAGTAATAAAGGCAGCGGGGCCAGACACAGAGCCCCATTAGTGGGCTCTGCTTTCTGCAAAAGATCCCATGCAAAGGGATAAACTGCGCTCACAGTTCCTCCTGTAGCATTTCCTGGAGCCACACAATACAAACACAGTTCAACTCTCAGCAAGTTTGGGTGCTTGAAATTACCCAAGAGATCATGCAGTATGTGGTCATCACCCTGCAACAGATAAGAGTCAGATTAGCAAGTAGAAAACACTCAAGGGACTAGATTCACAGTATTTTTCCTGTTTTTCAATTCCAGCCCTCTAAACACTTGCTCTCCTTATGAAAATATTAAATAGCTTATGGCAGCAGCATACTAGTTAACTTGATGAAAAGAAACATAATGTGTCCTAAGTTATAAACACTGGAAGATACAAATAAATGCGAAGACAAAGAAAGAGGAGGAAGCAGGTGGTAATATCTGTCTGTCCAAGACCTCTCACCTTCCAGAAGTATTCTACAAATAGTAGCTGCTAACCAGCCAGGAGTAAGTCACATTTAGTGAAAAATGGGGCCTTTCAGTGGGCTCCATCACCTGAGAGATTTGACTTCCCCCTGTCCTAAGGAGAGATGTGAGTTAGTCACCAGGTGATTTTTTTTCTTCCTCTGACTCAGCATTTTATCCTCAGTATCCCATTTATAGATGTAAAGGCAAAGCATTGAAAGAGCAAAAGATTCCTAATTTGAATTTTAAAGTGATTTAAGAATGAAGGATTGAGCACTGCAAAGAGGGGGATCGATTGGCTTTGTGTGCTAGATGATTAATCAGCAATATTCAGCTTATGATAACTGTCTCAGAAATGATACATTGACTTGATAGAAGGGAAAACCTTGACAAGGAAGGTCCTAGCTTATGCTTTGGCCATCGTGTTGTTACTGGAGACAATCCAGGATAAATCTACTGCCAGGCAGAGGGTTTTCAGGATCTGTTTGCCAAGTTGTTCTGCAGTCCCAAGCCCAGGTTTAACAGTATTTGTGGGAGGAGCATCACAAGCTGGTGAGGAAGGGTGGGCTTTCTTCCCTTGGAAGGTTTCAGTGTGCTTCCAAAGCAGGTAACTGTTCTGCTACCTTACAGTGGGCAAAAGTTCTCCGTACTGAACCTCAGCTGACCAGCTGAGTGCTGGCACCACATCTTGAACATTTTCTCTTCACAGGGCAAGATATATGTGAAACAAACCTGTACATTTATGACTCTCCATAAGACTGTAAAGAGCAGAAATAGAAATCTATTACTGTGGTATAGCAAAGTCTGGCTTCTCAGGCTCTTGAAGAGTAAAGGACTGAAAGGAAGAGGCTAAAAAGAGGAACACCAACTGTGATCTTGTAAGTCTGGGGGTTTGGCAGGGCTCCTTGTTTATATTCCTCCATCGAGAGTCATTAATTTTGCACTTAACCCTGTTAAAAGAACTCTCAGCTCTGCACAGATATGCCCTTCCTTGGCTTAGTTTTCATCTGATTAGAGGCAAAAAGACTCTATGTGTCTGACAAATTGCTTCATTGAATGAGGTGGTTTCCTTTCCAAGCTCCATTTCAGAAAATGCACATTTATATACTATGCATTAACAAAATTGTAGTTAAGGAGGCACTATACCCCTCCAGTAGGGACTCGGAGCATCTACCTCAAAAACTGCAGTATTTGAGGCTGTTGCTTCAGGTTTTCTCTACCAGCAATAGTACAAAAACAGTTCAGTTCCTCATTCTGCCTGATCTGCATCCTTGTGTCCAGACCGTACCACTTAACTGTGCTGGTTCAGTGTTCAGCACTCATAGTTTGGACTTCACCTGTGGAATTACGTTAGGAAAATGCTGCTGTTTTGTTTTTTTAACCAAAGCACTTTCCAGATGTGCTACAGCCACTACTCCATCATTGAAGGGCAGAGGGGGCAGTCACTGTGGGAAGGTGGGCAATGGGCAGCGAGGAAGGGATGAAAAGCTCTGTCCCAGCAGAACAACAATATGAAACAAAATTAAAAGGTAACCAGTGTCTCATCCTCACTGAGTCTAGCTCATTTTTAACAGTAGCCAGTTTTGTTACAGACTAAGCTGATGCTCTTTGTTTCACCTACCTCAGCATGTTGCACCAAGGATGAATTTAGTCCATGCCATCAATCTGATTTTGAATCAGCTCCTGATACAAGCTATTTCCCCTTCTGAGACAGATGTGTCTGTGTTAAAGAAGGTAACTCCAATGCGGAACATCAATAAAACATTAATCTTTTCATAGATTTTAATAGAAGTTTTGGTAGAAACTAAGCTTCGTGCTCCAAAACTCTTCCTATGTAAAAATACAGTACAGTGTGCATCACTGGAAACTAACCCGACATGCAGTTAATCAGGCCACAGCGAGAGAATGATTTGAGTCTGGGAAGGGGTCAGGAATTGCCTCCTTGCTCTTTTTCCAGGGTCTGGGTTCTCAGTGCAGAGACTCGCTACTGCAGGATACCCACAGAGTGAAAGGCAGAAGGATCTCTGAGCTGAAAGGAGATCTGCTTGCAGGTGGAGGGAGAAATTCCAGGTTTTCCAGAGACCTAAATACTGGAAGAATAATTGAGGAGAAAGGAGAAGCACCCATTCAGCACAATAATGAAAGGTTGAGGGGCAGCAGTCAAGGCAGGTAGTACCTCTTTCTTTTATCCTTCATCCCTCATTTCTGGAACCAAACATACATAGAGAAATGAAACGTGGCATGTTAGAAACACTGTACAAAACATCACTATGGACTGGGAGAATATGGTTATAGCAGCAGTATTGTGGATAGGGAAACTGAGGTGCCAAGCTTGTTGCTAGTCAGCACAGATGATAATCTGTGTCACTGGACCTCTCTGGAACTTCCTCTATAACCCACAGACCAAGGAACAGAATCAAATCTTCTTCTCTCCAACATGGAGTAAGTCATTTCGGCAGCTTGGTTTTGGCTCCTGCTCCAGCTGTTCGTGGCACAGGCTTGGAACCAACATCAAAGCCAACCTTTAGGGCCTTCAGGTCTTCAGGATAAAGCGTAAGACCCCATATCATCCCTTTCTGCAGCCTTGTTCTGACCACCTCCCAGTGGACAGTGAACCTCCATGCTGCTGTCAGATATATTCAAGCCATCCATCACCTCTTGCCTTTTAATTCTGAAAAGTGGATTTCATTGCGCTATTATTTTTCTACATCATCTATTTCAATAGCAGAATTGCAATAAAAGAGGATCTATGTCTCCGAAAGGAAGCTGCTGAGCTGTACAGTTCTTCATTGTCCTGTGGCAATGTGGAAAAAGAAAAGGATACAGAACTAATTCTTTCCTTTTGGGGTTTTAATTGTGATATAGTTTAGGTATTAAAATAGCTGGATTTGTACCTGTAGTCATGAAACAGCAAAGCAATAAATTTCAGGTTTTGGAAGTTCTTCAATGCTCTGTGTGTGGCCCTAACGAGGGAGTTAGGACAGGATGGGATATCCATGGGAGCAACTGCACTGAGAATGCACTTTCTATTTAATAGCTTAAATGGAAGCAGGTTAATTCTGGCTTCTGCATCATTGCCAAATACTTAAAAATCTGTCCCAAACTGTTAACAGAGGTTTAGGGCTTTGAAAGCCCCTAAAACCTAATCCCACAGACTGTTAATCCTGCTGAAAAATCAGATTAGTCCAACTAAATTGCCAAATGAAAATGAGACTCCTTTAAAAATCTGATCCAAAGTGACTACAGCAACTGCACCCTTTTATTTCAGTTGAGGAAAACCAACCAAGCTCTCATTACCAAAAACCAATATAAGGCACTGTCCGCTTGGTCTGGCTGCAAAGCACATTTTCAATCAGTTTATGCTCTAACAAGCTGTATCAGTTTCATCTCAGTAGATCTGGTGGTTATCGAGCAGTGCTCAATGTTCTGGAGGGTGCCAGGCACATAATTGTTTTTATAACGCTGTAAAATGAATCAGACTGAAATTAGTGTCATTCAGCAGAATCACTTTCCTTCCCTTTAAATTACTTAATCTGAGGGTTAATCAAAAAGAAAATGAAGGGTTGACACTGCCCTTCAGCTAAGGGCAAGTACAGGTTCAGCCATCCTCACTTCATTTGGCTGGGAGGAAGTGTTTTACAGTACCTGCACTTGTACCTGTGACAATTCCCTACTGCTCATCCAGGGGAAGAGCAGGACAGTGCAGGCTTCTCACACTTCCCACTTGGAAGTCAGGTTGGCAGAAGAAGGAACCTGATGCCATTTTGTCATTTTAACTCCTGTGAAATGGGAGCTTGCCGAGAGAAATTACAGGAAAGCCAGGAAAAGGGTGTTTCTGTGGGGATGGTCTTTTCAAGAACAGGCTGGTGGCTTCATCTGTTATAAAGCACAGAGATGTTCTCACCCCTCCTCTGGTGCCACTTGAGCTGGGGAGGCATGAACAGCAAATACGGCCAAGATACACTATTGTGTAAGAATATCAACCACCATGTCCTTGATTTCCCTGGTATAAATTGGCTCCTTGCTGGAATAACCCAAACCTCCTTTGTTCTGCCTCCTTGGAACTGTGTCATTTTGGAAGCAATTGCAGTAAATGTCTCTGCCTCAGAGGCTTTCAGATCTCGCTCTCTGTGACTGTTGCTTTGTTCTGCTCATTCACTGTAGCGGGTTTATTATTTTTCACTCTGTCATATTTTGTATGCACGCAGGTTCCAGTGGCATTTATTAGTAGTATGTTTTTAGAACAACGTCTGGCTGATGAGTTGTATCAATAACAGCTGGGCAAAGTAAGATGATCACGAGCTATAATTATTACATACAGCAATACTGTCAGCTAAAGGCTCTGAGAAATGATGGAGGCGTGAGGATATCTGTACTTTCAATAGTGTATAATCCCTTTGCAACAATACAATTATGCAAAATTAGATTAAAGGGTTTATCTGCATGTGAAAATTGCATCGGTTTCTGTTCAGATTGCTTTTTAGATGATGTAGATATTTGTCCTCTGATAGCTCCATCTGAAGAGCTAGTGGCACAAGCCTCAGCTTCCATGTTTCCTGCTTTCCCAAAAGAAATGGTGCTTTGGGGGTGCTTGGGTCCTTTTGGGTTAAGCTCCAAGAGCCCCTTTCTTGGAGAACAGTTCTGCCCAAGATAAACTGATGACTTTACTCCTCCTCTACCCCACAGGTGAACATCAGCTTTATTGTAGCCAGAAGCTTGTAGTCCAAGTGCTGTGGACAACCTGCTGCAGGATTAGGGCAGGGCTCCCAGGATATATCCCCATGTAGCCAACAGAAATGTGAGTACAGCAGCAGGATATACAGATCCCAGCTTCACTACAAGTAACAACAGGAGCAAAAACAGAATAACAGAGGCTTAACTCAGGTCAGGAGCCAAAACACATGCTCAGTATCTCTCAGTGGCCTCAAATTACAGCTACCAGTGCCAGTGTAGGAAGGTGCAAGTTTCTGCTGGTGTGCATGGAGGAGCTGCACTGCTCCCAAGGCACATCCCCTCTGTTGGGAACATGTGATTGGGATCTAATTAGTTCCAGTGCATAAGGGGTGACTTCTTTCATTACAACATATATCTGAAGATTTATATTCCAGCAGAGACAAGGAGGGACATAGCTTGTTGAGTGCTCTGACTCCTTCCTGTTCAAACTCTTCAAGATTTCCTTCCATGCAGCAGAGCCCAAAGAGGTTATTATCCCCAGGAAGTGTAGGGATGAGGGGGATCCAATGCAGTTTTCTTACAATATCCGTGATAAACCCCCTCTACCTTTAGAAAGGATCCCAGCCCTTTTGGTCTGCAGAAAATGTCTTCTCTACCAGCAGTGTAAAAGGGGAAGCTCAAGAGAAGGGATGATTACAGCCATGAGAGAACAATAGTTACTTCTTAATCTCTTAAGCAACAACCAATAGTTTCTGACGTGTCGAGTAATGAATGGAAAATATGAAGCCATTGATGGCTATGTCACACCCTCTGCTTCTAACCAGTGGGGCTTGGGCACAGAAATAAAGGATCCCATTGAGTCACCTGGGTGGTAACATTGCTCACAGCCACCGAGGACCAGCCAGCAGCATTTATTGGTCCTGGCATTCATCAAAACGATCTGGCACTGCCTGATGTCTTACAGAATGTGACAAGTCAGCGGGAGAAGTTGTACATAACGACAGTGGAAAGGCAACATTAACTGTGAAGCATCTGTCAGACGGGTGCTTGGGAAGTGCTGCGATGTGGTGTACATGCTGTGCAAGGAGGGAGAACCCAGATCTGCCTCTCCACGTGAATGTGGGCACAGGTAGTGAAAAGTCAAGATTATCTTGGGAATGGGAAGAGAATGAGTGGCCAGGTACAGGCTCCTGCTGTGTGGGTGTGCATGTGTGCACACGTCTGCCTCTTGTGCTACCGGGAAACTGGTCTGGACAGTGTGGAAAGCATGTTTGTCAAAGGGAATGACTAAAAGTGCTTTCTGAAGGACTTTCTAGTGCAGCAGGGAGTACCCCTGCCACTGTGAAGCTTTTTTCCCTTTTGGAAATGTGAGTTATTCCTCAACTACATTGATCAGCAGCAAGGAACCGTGATCTGTAGAGAACTGCAAACAGCGCATAAGTCTTCACCGGAAGAGACAAGAGAAGTGTCTCTGGGTAAGAGCAATGTTAGTGGGAATAACTTACGTAACTCAGGTGCAGATAGAAGGAAACGGTAGAAACAATGTCTGGTTTGCATAAGACTTTCCTAACATCGTGACCATTTTATTTTGTAATTGATGTTTGTGCTCTTATCTCCTTAATTTTTTACATCCTGATTGATATTTAAGAAGGAAAATTGATTCTCCCTGATGGAGGACAAGAAGCTCTGGAGATTGCCTGGAAATTAGGATGTGAAAAGGTATAAATCGGGCTGGGAAAGGTTGCTGAAAGAGGCAATATTCCATTTCCCCATGAATGCTTTATCAGGACAGGAATGATTCAAAGGGGAAAGACTGGAGTTTTTCCAAGCGGCCCCGAGGATCTGGCCCCTGTTTGACGGGAAGAAGAAAAAGAGAAGAAAATGAAACCGAGGTAACCCAAGATTCAACCGTGGATGTGGTCCTGGCCAAGCCATTCCCAAAGCAAACTCGTGTTAATGGCTGCATGGGCACCTTCTGAGGCACCCTGAGGACACCGGCAGCTTGGGCTCATCTTTAGTAACCTGGATAATTCATGTGGAGCAAAGCAGTTGCCTTCGCCGGTGGGAGCTCGATCCTTTTGTCCCCCAACGAGGAGAGAGGTGGCAGCCCCTGCTGCGCACCCCCAAAGCCTGGGGGAGGAAAAACCATCACGGGACAGCTAAAAACCCAGGGAACGCTGGAATATTACAGAGAGGAAGGAAGAGAAAACCTCCCCTTCCCCCCCCAAACTCGCCTTGTGAATTGGGTAATTTGGTAAAAAAGAAACATTAAGCTTAAAAAAGTCTTCACCAATTTTAGGATTACTTCTCCTTCCACGGCGTTATTTCAGCACTCAGGTTTTGAGTTCTGCTTGTTTGAGTTTGACCGTCGCAATAAACTACGGGAAGGAACAGAAAGAAGCTTTTCCCGTTTGCCGTCTGAACCCCAACAGGGAAAATGTGCATTTGGGACTTGAGTAAAACGTGGGGCTGCCCCGGCTGCGTCTCCCCACATGCTCCTGTGTATCTATATATTAGTATGAGGGTGAAGGAACGGGATAAAAAGATCGTTGGGGGGATGTTTTGTTATCGAGTATTATTATACATAGAAGGCATTCATATTATAATATGTATAACTCATTAATAGCACGATTCTTATCAATATACTTGTTACTGTATCAATATTAACGATACTACATTATTTATGTTCGCATTTATTCAGACACTTCTTAATATAACGTTGATAAATGCACTTCAGTTGAGGGAAGCTCTCAAATGGGTGTCGGGTCTTGAGTACAATTGGATCTTCATTAGTATAATTATGTATCATGTATTAATTATTATGGACGAGGGGTTTAATTACTGTATCTCTGTGTGCTGTGGGTTCCCCTGCGGGAAGCTCCGTGTTCCGAGCACCGGGAAAACCAGCAAGTACCGGGGGAGGATTCTTGGGGAGGGGGGGAACGTCTCAGGACCGGGATGAGCTGATCCAGCACCGAGTTAAGAAGGGGTTTGGTGCAAAAGAAGTTAAAATAAAAGCCTACAAAGACCTGGCCGCGGCACCAGCCCCGATGGGTTCGCAGCGCAGCTCGCCTGAACCGCAGCGGTGAGCAGAAAATACAAGGAACTCCCTAGGGTTTTAGGGAAAACGAGTGGAAAAGGCTCAGGGCTGGTGTCGGCAGGAGCTGAGTTCGCAGCGTCCTGACCAGACGTGTAGGCAGGGACAGTTTCACTGTCCTTTAACTGCCATTGCCGCCAACTTCGCCGCTGTGATTCCTTCACCTCCTAACGCGCTTCTCGGCATCGCCACCCCGAGCCGAGCTCTGGTCCGGCTTCCCCGGGTATAAACAGCCCGAAGTGCCCGAGAACCCCCAAAACCGGGGGGCAGGAGTCCCAAACCCCCCCCTTCGGAAGGAATCGGGGGGAGGAAAAGCCATCACGAACGTCGGACCAGGGTGATGGGCTCTTCCCTGTGCTCTGCCCTTGGGAAAAGGGCGGAATTTTGTCTCTACAAAGCATTCGAGCCCTGTTGTGAAGCAACGATCGCGCCACGGTATTCACGCGTGGGACTTGATGTAGTCTGGCACTGCTTGAAAGCAAACAATTCACTCACCCATCCACTAATACTTGGCGCTATTGTCTCCACCATTCTGGCAAGTAACGTTTGGGCTTTCAATTGAGTCCCAGCAACACATTTATTCCCAAACCAAATTAACTCGGCATCAGTCCTGGCCGCCGGGAACGTGGCGCTGGGGAAGCTGCGGATTTAGCCTTGGAAATGCCAGGAAATAGCTGGATTTGGAGGACTTCGGTTTCCATTTAAGAGTAAAAAGCTGCTCAGGTCCCCGGAGCCCCCCGAGCCCCGCTTGCAGCCCGGGAAGGGAGGCGGGAGGCGGCTGCGTGCCCCCCCCCCAAGGCCTCCTCCTTTCCTCCCGCCTTCCTCCCCACCCGCCTCGGCCTCGGGCGGCCCCGGCCGCCGCCCCTGCAATAAGGAAAGGGGTGGAGGGGGGAGAAAGAGCGACCTTTGGACCCCTCATCCCTGCTGCCCCCCCGGCACCCGCTGGTCTCAGTCCTTCCCCATCGCTATTCCCACCTTATGCTGGGATCTCAGACTTGGGGGGGACACTGGGAGAAGACCCCACTCTCATCCCTTGAACTATGGAAGAAGCAGCAATGTGTAAAATCCCATTAAACTCCACCAGGATGGGGATGTCTCTCCCTATCCCCCACGACGCTGCAGCCCAGGGCACAGCGGAGCTCTGGGCTGGGCTGGGTGTGATGCTCGATGCCTTCCCACGCTGCATCCTCCTGTCCTCGCTGGGAATCATCCTCAGCCACAACGCAGTGGGCAGAGGGGGGCAGGAGAGACCTCCCCAGGCACTGGCAATGGCAGCAGCAGCAGCGGCGAGGGCAATGCACGGATCCTCTCGCAGTGGCTGTAGTACGGTCCAGGCAATGTGTTCATCCCAAAGTGTCCCAACAAACTTGCTGTGGTCTCTGCTCTGCCTGGATAATGCAAAGCTCAGCCTGCGCCATCAGGTAACCCTTTTTAGGCATTATGGGTCCACCACCAGGCTCAGGAGGTAGAAGGTGGGAGAACCCTGAATCCATGAATCATAGAATCCCAGAATCATAGAATCCCAGCCTGGAAGGGACCTTAAAACTCATCCAGCTCCAACCCCTGCCACGGGCAGGGACACCTTCCACTACAGCAGCTTGCTCCAAGCCCCTGTGTCCAACCTGGCCTTGAACACTGCCAGGGATGGGGCAGACACAGCCTCTCTGGGCACCATGAATGAAGCACTTGGCCAGCTTTTAGATGCACACAGATCTCTCCCTGTAGTGCAGGTGGGAAACACACAGGATTCAGCCAGAAAAGCAGCGCTGCTGCACCCCAAGCACCTCCATGGGGCACTTCCCCAATTCCTCCTCTGTGTGGCTGCCCCGAGCAGGTTCAGATCCCCAGTGTTTTACATGCTCTGAAACCTCTGATCCCCAAGGGCCTGGGGAGGTTTTGCCATGAGCAGCACGAGGCATAATTCCATATTGCAGTGGTCCCCACTGGCCTGTGGACCTCAGTATCATCCTGCTGGCTTGAGCACCTCCATGCCCAGCCTGGAACTAGGAGCAGCCATCTCTTGTCTTGCTATGATTTGTGACCCGAGGCTTCCCTGAGCACAGGGCGTGAGTTGTGCCAGGTGACAGGTCCTGATCCTCGATGGTGATCACCCCTTCAGTGGCTGAGTCCAAAACATGAAGTCCTTGTGTTTGAATTCCTGCCCTGGGGCTGATCTACCAGAGATCAGAAAAGAGCAAAAACCCCTGGAGAGCAGCAGAGCTGTGCTGGAGTAGGGGCTCACCTATAACTTTATACTATGAAGGAAGTTGACTTTTCTGGTTCCCACCTCCAAGCTTTCCCAGGTACCACCAGATTCACCTTCTGCAGAGTGCACTTTTGAGTACAGGCCTCAAATCCTCCTGATTTCACCCAAAATGTGGCCCCTCCATGTATGTGGCTAAGATATTCCCCCTCTCACTGCCTGCATGACCCGCACCCGGCTTCAGGCTTCCATGAGTGGAGGAAGGAACAACAGGGAAGAGCAAAGGATCCCAATGTCTCTCTCCTAAGGAATTAAACATCAGAACCAGGGCTTAAAAGCCAAGCACAAAGCAACTCCCCTTTTCTCCCACAGCAGCTGAAATAAATTGCTTTGGCTGAGCAGGAACTTGGGGAACACAGGGGCAGATCCTGGTGCGTGCAGTGATGGGTGCACACTGCTGGGCTCGGCGCCTATAAGCAGACATGCTCAGGCAAAAGGGCTGCTCCCCCTGGGTGGGATGGATGGGATGAACAGGCACAGTGCACGGTGCATATAGAGTGAAATGACACGTTTCAGCCTCCCTAACCAGGCGCTCGGGCTGGAGGAGGCTGGGGCTGGAGGGGACGATGCAGGAGGAGGTGGGAAGGGGGCTCATGGAGGGGATTTGGGGCTGGGAGCAGAGGGCACCAGCGGCTGCAGCCTTTGGGGAGCTGCCGTGGCTCCGAAATGTCGTTTTCCATTTTGGTGAACAGAAGGTAGAGACCCAGCCGGGGGGTTCCACGTTGGACAGCCCGGGAGCAGCACAGCAGCCACCCGCGGTGGAGCTCGGCCCTCCCGGCTGCTCAGAAAGGAAATGAAAGGCGAGGAAGGAGCCTCCAGCCAAGCCTGGGGAAGAGAGAGGAAACCTGGAAGGTGCAGGGTGGGCGAGAACCGGGTCAAACAAAACACCCCGGGTTTGAAATCACCGCACGTTTCACCCCCCAAAAAGCGAGGGGGCATCAGAAGTGCACTACAGTGATTGCGGCGCCAGGGCTTCAGCACAGAGCGGGGATAAAAAGAGCAAAGAGAAGTCAGGCCACGCTCTCTGTTCCCATGCCAGCTGATCTGTTCAAAGGATCCACGAGAAACGCACTGTAAAAGTTCAGATTCTGGCCCTCCAGGCATCAGGGAGAGAAATATTCGCACCTTCATCTTCCGGGGATGCCGGTGGGGTGGGAAAGGAGGGGCCGGCGGTGAAGGGAATAGAAAAGCAAAGAAAGAAAAGATCAAAATGTTGGCCTTTATTTGATTTTTTCTTCCCAGAAATATTGCCACAATCAGCAACCAAAGCGCTGGGCTCCCGTCCAGACCCAGAATTCAATTTTCCAACAATTGATTATTTCCAAACGTTAAGTCTTTAAGTAGTTCCAATTCTTTCTTTTCCCCCCTCTTCAAACTGCTTCGGGGTTTGGGTCGGGTTTTGAGGGTGGCTTTTTTTTTCTCCTTGTATTTTGTAACCTCAGCCTCGAATTCAATTGCTTAAAAAAATCACAGGCGAAGAAGTGAAGAAGTTTTTCCGCAGCTTTTTTCCATTCCAGATGGGATAAATGTTAAATGGGTCCTATAGAGAATATAATAAAAGAATCGTTGCGAACTGATAAGAGCATTTGATCATTTTAAGCCCCAACATCGAAAGAGGAATTGGTAAAAGAAAACAGGTTTTACCCTTTTAAAATAACCCAGTTCCTCTCCCTTTATTGTGACCTGAAGTATTACCCTAAAATATTCCCTGTTAAAGTGTCAGAGAACGGAAATCCTGATATCAGCTTGGAAATCGCACTTTAAACGATTTCCACAGCAAAAAGAAAAAGCCTGCTCGAAATTTCGTGCATCAAGAAGCTGAACTGAAGGGAAGCGCGGTCTGAAAAGCACGAGGTACGCTGGAATCTCGGAATTCGGGAATGCCTCTGAATAAACCAGCCCAAGCGCAGAGCGGGTTTTGATTTTGTGGGATGAAAAAGGTGAATTATGTCCCCCCAGTCCCCAACGCTGCTCCTGCGGGGCCCGATTCCGGCGGCTGCCTTCGGGCGAAACGGAATAAACCCGTGTTTCCATAAATCGGTTGTTCCGTCCTCTGTTTTGTCGGGGTGTTCGTGAGCGCCGGTGGATACCGCTCCTCCTCTTGCTTTTCTCCCCGTTTGGATAAATATATATATACATTTATAGATGAATAAAAGGAAATGAAGTGACATAAACTACCGGGAATGTCAGCAGCAAGTCTCTCTGTCCGCGGATCCCGTTCAGCTCCATCCGGGAGCTTCTCTGTGAAGCCCGAGCTCTCCCCGCGGCTGCGGGGGCTCTGTGAGGCCGGAGCTGCCCCGACGGTCACAGCGAAGCCCCGAAGTCAACAGGCTCTTAACTTTCAACTTGGCCTTGACCTCCGGATCGAGCCCGACCTTTCCGTGGGGGAAGCGGGGTGAGATGCAGGGGAGCGGCGGCCCCGTCGGCAAACAAGGGCCGCCCGTCGCGGCCGCCGAGCCCCAGCGCTCGAAGTAGCAAATGGGAAGAGGGCAGGAGAATCAAAAGGGCATCAAAGAGGGAGTGCAGTCGTTAAACTGCGGGAAGGGAAGCAAGAAGCCTTGAAATCGGAAAGGTGAAGACTGAAAACACAGGGATTTAAAACATTGAATTATTTGGGGTTTTCTTCTTTTCCTCCAGAAAATAAATAATCATCTAGTTCGGTGGCACCGAGATTTTTAGCTGATGAGAAGGGCCGAGGAGAGAAGATGCAGCTTCGTGATGTGATTTATTCCTTTATTCCTTTCCCTGGGAGAGAGCTCGGGGCTGATCTCGCCGACGCAGCCCAAAGCAGAGCCCCGGGGGCTGAAAGGAGCTGAAGAGGGGGTTTTGGGGCCAGCTCCTCCCGCAGCGAAACGGAGTTTTTCCCCTCCTGGGCGAGCTCCGCTTATCATCACTTCCAACCCCTCTTTTCTATGGGGATTTCTGTCCCCGAGTGTCACCCCTGTCGCGGCTCCTCGGGGCGGATAGGTCTTCGCGTTGGTGCCCGAAAGACATAGCAGAAGGAGAATTGTTATTGCGGTTTGATAATCAGAAGGTAGAAATCTCCGCACTTCTTTGCACGAAGGAAGCAAAGCACGACCCCAGGCTGCCTTCGGAGGCAAAGCGTTCCCTTGGACAAGGACGTTGGGGGAAAAACAGAGAGAAAAGGGGGCGAAAAACACGACTCTGTTTGTACCATATGTATACACGATTGAAAACCCGCGTACCTGAATAATCCCTTAGCATGCCCACAGCACAGGCCTCAGTGCATTTGTCCCAAACAGCCTCTCACCGCCTCGTCTGTCCGTCCCCTCTGCCTGTGCCTCCACCTGCCCGGTGTTCCTGGATCCCAAAGGTGGTGTATTATTTTCCCACCTCCCTTTCCCAACCTCTTTCCCTTTGGGATGCTGCTTAGCAAGGATACACACACTGACCTGAACACACGGCCCACGGCCATGCCAGCGCCGTACATGGCAATAGCTGTGCACAAACAGCTTGAGTGTGTGTCCCCCTTTTGCAGTTATGTTTTCGGGGTGCCGATCACCCCCTTTCCCCTCTCTCCTTGGTTTAGGACCCTGCCCTGTCCCTCTCCCCAAGGATGCAGGTTTCAGCTGCAAGTGGGGCTGCGCGACGATGAGTGTGGGATAAAGCCCCCGAGCAGCAGCAGAGAGTGAGGCCGGGGCGAAAGAAAGGCAGGGAGGGGGGGGGTGTCCAAGGGCTTGACCGGGCTTTTTCCAAGGGCGGAAGCCCCCGGACCAGTGTGAGAAGATGGGGCCACACTGGATAGAAAAGAATGCAAGAAAGCAAAGAAAGGGGGGTTTAATCTGAGCCCGGATTCTTTCGCTGGGGACTGCTCCTCCGCCCCGTTCGTAATCCTCTGTCTCTTTTCCCTCCTTCCCCTCGCACCCCCCCCCATCTCTGCCCCTTTTTGGGGGGGGTGCAAGATGTCGTTCACGCCATCAGATGCAGCTCAAGGGCCGCCTCCCGTGTTCCCGCCTGTCACGTGCGGGGGGGGGGGGAGCTCTTCTCCTCCTCCCATTGCAATAAAAGTATTTTCGCAATTTCTGCAGCCGGGGTTTATTGGGGCTGAAGGGGTTTGGGGGGGGGTTGGGTTTTCTTCCCTCCTTCCCCGTCCTTTTCCCCCCGCGCGGCAGCCAATGAGGCAGCCCTGCACCGTTGCGTCAGGCCAGCCCGGCGGGGAAAGGCAGCTCTCGGCAGCTCGCAGCCTTTTAAAAAGATCCGGGGACCCCCCTCGGGCAGTGCCCGGGTGCTGCCGAACCGGCTCTCCCCATGCCCCGGCCCCCGCGCCGCCCCCAATGCAGCCCCCGGAGCCCCGCGACCCCCCGGGCCTCGAGGGGCTCCTGGCAGCCGGCGGCTTCGCAGGCGGCCAGGGCAGGGGGTTGCTGCCACCTTCCGCCCCGGCCCTCGGTGGCCCCTCGCCCCCCACCGGGATGAACCCTGGGTACCCGGCGGAGGGCCCGGCCGAGCCGCCCAAGCCGTGCCCCGCCGCCGCCCCGCCGCCGCCCGCCCCGCCGGGCCCTGCCGCCGCCGCTCCGCTGCCCTACGGATACTTCGGCAGCGGGTATTACTCCTGCCGCGTCGCCCGCAGCGCGCTCAAGGCCGGCCCGGCCCAGGCCCCTTTCCCCGGTGATAAATACCTGGAAACCCCCGCAGGCGGCGAGGACTTCCAGAGCCGCCCCGCTGAGTTCGCCTTCTACCCCGGCTACGGGGCCCCGTACCAGCCCGTCGCCGGTTACCTGGACGTCTCGGTGGTTCCGGGTTTGGGCGGCCCGGGGGAGGCCCGGCATGAGACTCTGCTGCCTGTGGACGGTTACCATCAGCCGTGGGCTCTGGGAGGCGGCTGGAGCAGCCAAATGTACTGCCCCAAAGAGCAGGGGCAGGCCGGGTACCTCCTGAAATCAGCCTTTGCAGGTAACGACCCTGTGCGAGGGGTGGGAGGGGGGTGCGGAACCATCGTGGGGGGGGATATTGGGACCAAGGCTTTAAATAACCTTCTGGAGAGCTGCTCTTGCCGCCTGGTAACGCTTAGGAAGGAGCCCAAAATAGGGTTCACAAAATAACCATTTAGATTAACACTGCCCTTTGCAGCTCCTCATCTTCCGAGCAGGGAGGCAGATGGTGATACTATCCGGGTTCAGATGGTGATACTATCCGGGTTGAGATAGTGATACTATCCGGGTGCAGATGGTGATTCTATCCGGCTCCAGACACGATCCCAGCCGCTGCGGGCCAGGGCAGACCTCGGAATGGGCCTGCTTTAGAGGGGGTAAGGGGTGTGCATAGCTCGTACCGTGCAGGGCCACGATCGGGGGGACCACCACCAC
The DNA here is from genome assembly GCF_963264785.1 of Psittacula echo. NCBI lineage: Eukaryota > Metazoa > Chordata > Aves > Psittaciformes > Psittacidae > Psittacula > Psittacula echo. Next base: position 3,635,762 of record NC_137748.1, read on the forward strand.
GGCTCTGCTGGGCTGGAACCGCGGGTGTTACTCGGGTCTCGCCCACGTCGGTATTTTGCCAATACCTGGAGTTTTCCGCGAAAAGAAAAACAAAGTTATAAATAAATTTCGGGAAGAAAAGCAATCTTTAAATACCAATAGGGATAATTTAACTTAACTATAACCCCTGTCAGGAGGCTGAAGGGAGGAAATGGGGCAGGGAGAGGGGGTGCTGCTTGCAGGGAAAAGCGGTGGGAGGTGGGTGGGTGCAGGATGGGTGCGGGGTGCGCGGGCCCCCCTACCTTCTCAGCCCCATCTCTCCCCACGCTTAGACTCCGCCGGGCAGTTGCCCCCAGACGGCTGCTCCTTCCGCCGGGGCCGCAAGAAGAGGGTCCCGTACAGCAAAGGGCAGCTGCGGGAGCTGGAGAAGGAGTACGCGAGCAGCAAGTTCATCACCCGCGACAAGAGGAGGAAGATCTCGGCCGCCACCAACCTCTCGGAGCGGCAGATCACCATCTGGTTCCAGAACAGGCGGGTGAAAGAGAAAAAAGTCGTCGCCAAAGTCAAAAGCAGCAGCAGCAGCAGCACCCCGTGAGGACGCGGACACCGCAAGCGACGAAGGGGTCCCCGTCTGCCCCCCAACCCGCCATCCCCGCGGGGGGCTACGGCACTGTTACTGGCTGGAGCGAGGAGAGCCGGGGAGGGCTGAGCCGCCCCCACCGCCCGGGCAGCGCTGAGCGCTGGGCACCGCTTCCCCTGCTCCCGGGGGGGCTGGTGGGGACCCCCGAAAGTGGGGCGCCCGCGGAAGGCGCCCCATCCCCGCCCGCTTTGCACGCAGAGGACCCTGTACAGTTTGCTCTTGCCTTACAACGCCGCTGCCATCGTGTTCCGTCCCTCTGACACCGCTTTGGTTTGAACAGCACCCTCAGAAATCAAAAACTGAAAGAAAGAAAAGGAAAAACTGGCCTAATTGCATGAATTAACCCCAAAGCGCAACTCCCGGCTCGCCTGCGTGGGGCGGGAGCGGCGCTGTCAGGGAATGAGAACGGGGGTCACAGGGAATTTGGTCGTTAGCAATCAAAAGCCGTACTTAACGCGGAAAACGAGCTTCAAAAATCCCCTTAATCCAGGCAAAAGTATCAAAATGCGCGTCTAAAGGAGAATAAACACAGCGCGGGTGCGTATCCGAACAGAATTGGTCGCATAAACGCGGCACCACATCTGTGTACCCGCAGGGACACGTCCAGGAACGCGCGTGCTGCGGGATTGGCGCGGTTATATATAAAATATACATATAGGTATGCGCATATTTAGCAATACGCATTATTTTACCTTTTCTCATAGACGATATTTGTGTTGGTGTATTTAGATATACCCGAAGGTATGCACGTAGCCATGCGATGTAGTGCCGGATGTGCGGATATAAATATATACTCAGCTCAAGGTGTATATAAACGTGTTTCATACGTACATATGCACACTTATATGTATGTTCGTGCCTATATTTTGATACAGGTAAATGCAATCGGTATAATTCCCTACGCGCTTTCGTTTGTGCTGATATACGTGTATTTGTACACACATTTCCCTTTTCCTACTAATACGGAATTATAGCTATACGCGTCGTAGCATGTGCTGAGTAATCCCCGTGTAATACTAAATGATCTTGGTTAATATTGAGAAGCGTCGTCATCCTTTTCAACGGAATAAATAGGGTGAAAAGTTAATACACTCAAACAGTTTTTCTCTGCTCTTTCGGGTTATTTACAGCTTCGGAGAAGCGCAAATAAATCTCTTTGTTGAATATCTCTGTGTTTCAAGGCAGCGATGTGTTGGCTTGCAGAGTCCCTGCAGCAGCAGCAGCGTGGTTAAACGTGCCCATAAACCCCAAAAAGCCTCTAAAAAAGCGAACAAACTCCAAACCACCCTTTCCACAAACAAAACAAATTGCCTTTTATGTTTTTGCTGCCTTTTCTTATTTTAATCCGAAGCCTTCATCAGCAACGTGTCCCAAGTAATGAGTATTTTAAATAGTGGGTTTGTTCCAGTTTAATGATGTATTTATTGAGTATTTTAGGCTTGGGCCGGTTCTGGCTCCCACTGGGGCGAGGGGAGAAAAGCCAGGTGCTTTCTCCCCGTTTTTCCCCCCCGTTTTTTCCCGTTTTTCCCCGTCTTCCCCCGATATTTTCTCCCTGCGCTTTGTAGGAGGTGCCGATGGCACCCCAGGGTGCAGCTATTCCGAGCCCGGGAGAGCGTCCCTCCCCGCGTGACGTCACGCATGACGCCAGAAGCTCTGGGAGGGGAACAGCCAATGGCGCTTGGGCTGAGCGTTCCGAGCAGTGACGTAAGCAGGGGCAGTGAGGCAGACGCAATAAATCCAGGCCCCCCCCTTTTCCGAAGGAGTCATTGGGGCTGCTGGAAGGCAGCAAAAACTCCCCCCAAAAAGGAGGAAAATGGGGAGGAAAGGAAGAGTGCGAGCACGGAGTTGCGTTGGGAACCGCTGGCCTCTGCCCCGAACCACTCGGATTTGAAACAATCAGGGTTTATTTCCTCTATTCCCGGCCCGGAATGCCAGCGGCACCGGTGCTGGAAAGCGCTGGGGATGTTCGCCTGGTTTTCCTGAAGGAAGGGATAGATGAAAAGCTCTAAACCTGCTTGTCTTCCCCCGTGTTACCAGCAATGAACCTTCTCACCCTGATTTCTGTGTGGCTGTAGAGGCCATAGAACAGAAGCGGCTTTACCGGGCAGGAGGAAGCCCCTCGGGTGTCCCGCAAAGAAAAATAACTAGTTTAATAAAAGGAAAGAAACACGGTTGTGGTCTCCCATGGCCAGTATCAACTTCAAAATAAACCTGGCTTGTTTATGGGTTTGGAAAGGGATGCTCCTCCTGAAGCTGCCCTCTATGGCACATTAAGGGTTAATTCTTTAAGTGAGATGATGTTTCTTTTCCCCATCTTTTCATTTTCCCCCATCTGGAGCTCTTCCCCCGATGTCCCCAAACCCGCACTGGAATGGCCGGAAACCCCCAGACACCTCCAGCCCAGTTAGGATCCATGCCCAACGGGAAACCGGGCTGAAACTGGGAGACACGACACCTTCCCTGCCCCCAACCCCTCTTCCCAGCTCCAGCCCCGAATCCACAGACGAAAATGCAGATGGGAAGGGGAGGAGAGTCTCGGGGAGAGCTGTAAAACCTTTACACGGCGGCCTCAGCAAAGGGCGAGAAAGGCCCGACATCCTCGTAAAACGCCGGGAAGGAGCCTCTGCCGGGGGCCGCTGGGCCAGGTGAAGGCTCCCGCCCCCTCCCTTTGCCGTTGAACTTGAAACTCAGAAAACCTGGGGCAGAACAGCCCCAATCCTGGGGCAGAGCAGCCCCAAACTTAGGGCAGAGCAGCCTCAAACTTGGCGCGGAGAGGCTCCAAAACCTGGGGCAGAGCAGCCTCAAAGCTCGGGCAGATGGGCCCTGGGAGTTCCTGGTGATGTAAGAAAATCGAGTTTAAAACAGAGCCCCTTGGAGAGTCGCCTTCATTCGCCACCGTGCCTCGAGGTGAGGCACAAACCACATTGGAATCTTTTCCCTTCTCTCCCCTTCCCATTCTTATCTCCCCTCCTCTCCTAACCTTTCCTTTCCTCTCCTCTCCCCAGAATAAACCAAAACGCACCATGGATCCACCTAAGACCCGCAGAAGGCAGCAGCAGCGGGATCACCTCTCACAGCCCTTCCTTCACGCCTCCCCCCTCTCCCAGCCTTTGACTCCTTCCCTTTGTTCAAGTTCATGCCCACCGCACAAAGTGTTTGGGCTGCTGCTTTTTTACCCCCTTTCCTTTTCCCCTTCAAAGGATTTTGTCATTGAACTTGAGCCCACGTTGTAAACATTCTTGGGGCTTACAAGCATCTTGACGGGATGTCATTAACAGGGACCTCAGACTGCTCCCTCCTTTCCCTGCTTCTCCTTCAGCCGAATTAAAGGTACAGCTTTTTTATGTCCTCGCTCCATTTGTTTCCTGATCTGAGCCCAAAACTAAAATACGATGTAAAAGGGAGCTCTGCCTCTCACCCCTTCTTTCCTTTTCAAATGGGTTTTATGTTTTCAAACCCTAAGAAGACGCTATTTTTGCGTGCTGCTGCACATCACCGTGTCCTTTTAGACCTGCAAACACCACGGGAAAACTCCTCATGGTACTTGCATCCAATAAATTGTAAAGTGAAATTCGTTACTCTCAAGCCTGCAAGGAAAAAGCCTTTTCTGTCCATGAGAAGAGTTACAAAGGCAAAATAGAATTAATTTTCCACCGGAATCAGTGTTACCTTTTTTTTTTTTTGCTACAGGACTTAATTGCTTTTTATAAACTACAACGTTAAAAGACGAACCAGATTTATTGCTTGCGAGCAGCCTGGCCATGGATGGGGCTCACGGCGCTCGGGAAGTGCCATTGAGATGAAATATTCCCTAAACAGCAACTAAATCGCTCTTTTCAGGGGGGGTTTTGCGCTGATCTACAGAAGTAAACATCCAAGTGAGACATATTTCCATTTTCCCAGCTGAAATTTAATACAGTTGTCGGTTTCTAATGGGTTTTCGTTCGTTCACACTCAAACCCATCTCCTTCCTGCTGCAGGGATCCGTGTGCTGAATGTTAATGTCGCTACACGACTGTGAAATACCCGCATTAGAGACCCGTCTGCAGTTTTCCGTTGCAACCAAGAGACTGAGGAAAAGGGGCTCTTTTCAACTCCCTCCAAGCACCTTTTTGTCTTTATTCTGACGGTTAAACACTTTTTTCCCCCCACTTCTGTTTTCTCCTCTCTCAAAGGACGATAAACGAGCACCCAGAAACCCGGGGCTGCCCGTTAGCATCCAGCACCCTCCTCGCCATCAATTCGAGTGCAAAAAGGTGCAAGACCGAGGCGATTCCCCCCGTTCCCGGCCAGAAACCAGAGCCCGGCGGAGGAACGAGAGGACAAAGCTCCGTTTGTGGGGTCCCGGCTCTGCCTGCAGCTCCAGCCCACGGGTAGCGGCTGCGGCCCCAGGAAGGGAAAACCTCTTTTAAAGCACATTTTTACCTACAAAGAGAGAAGCCCTGGCTCACTTTGCCACTGCCTCCATCCCCCTTCAGCCATTTCCAGCCCAGTACCTGTAGGGCTGTTTTTTTCCCTAAATACTCAAGGCTAGAAGAGGTTTCTTTCTTTTCTTCAAGGTTACACCCGCTTGCTTTTAGTTTTCATGAGCAAGTAAGAAAGCCTCTCTAAGGCCACAGAAAAGGTACTGCCTAACGTAGCAAAATACGTGGAACTCAGTGTGTTGGTTATTATAAGATTATGGGAGGGGTGTTTTCACAGAGAAGAGGAAGAAAATCCTGCTGGTGCTTATCTTCAGTTGCATAAAGCAACTGAATTAAGGGATCTGTTGCTTTTTAATGCCATTAAATCCTGGATGATGCATAGGTACGAGGCTAGCAAAGGGGCTTGGGGCACTTGGTGTGTGCGATGGCCAGAAGAAACCCAGGTCCCACCTGTGTCGCCTTCCAGGGACCGTTTATTAGAGTATAGAAAAGATTTGGGGTACTAAAATTCACCTCCAACCCCAACTTGCCCTCGGCCAACACTGAAACTGTCAGTGGCCCATCCTGGGTCTGCAGCCCAGCAACCAGGTACGGGCAACAACCGCAAAAGTGAAAGGGATTGAGGTGTGGAAATGCCAGGGACAGTCCCAAGCCTGGAGTGAAGGAGCCAAGACAGAGCTTGCAGCAATGTCAAGTCACCAAAACCGGAGCTTAAGCGCGCAGGCTTTCATATCTGCTTCCCACTGGAATGCACTGAAATGCTGGAGAGAGATGGAAATGGGAGGGATGTAAGCACAGACAGGTCTGTGTTTGCCTGCATCTATTTCAGCAGCACTCAATAATGTATTAAAACTAAAGTAACCTGGACTCTTGGCTTCATCTCCTCATTAAAGGCTCAGTTTAGCAGGACAGTTCAGTCACTGCTTTAAGGAGGCGAATGAGACACAGGAGCTTAATCTGTCTTGACACCAAGCACCTTGGGGGATATGGGACATCCAAGGTTGTCCTCCAGCACCGCAGGCAGCCGCCGCGCTCGCGGTAGCTGCGGGTATAAATAACCGAGGTTGATAGGACGGTCATTGCTCACCTGAAGGGCTTTTAGCAGACCAGGGAAAGGCAGAAAACGTTATCTAGCTTGGAAAATCCCATCAGGAAAAGGCTCATTGGGATAAATCACTTCCTGACAAATGGTCTTTAATCTATTAAAATATTAAAATAACTTTGTGCTTCCAAACGCACACACTCTCAAAAAACCCCCAATTAAGTGATATATAAAGAATTCCTTTTGCTGTAGCAGTGACTGGCTCAGGTACCTGCATACACACTCATAGCCGTGCACAAGGCCAGGAACACACCTTTTGTAAACTTTATCAGAAACAGAAGTATTGCATTGGCTTTCCTGGAAAACAAATCAACAACCATATTCTTTTCTTACGTATTTTGGCTTCTACCAGATTTCCACAAGAAACAGGAGAGGCAAGAAGCAGAATGTAACTAAATTAGGTTGAATGCCCGTTTTCCTGCCCTGTGTAAACGCAAGGGCTCAGGCAGTGCCTGGGAGCAAGAGCTTCCAGCTTTTGTCAAGGGCAGAACTATGCACTGAAAAGCCAGGAGCGGTGTTGAGGTGCAGCTCCTCTGCTGAGCACCCACGGTTGAGGATGAGCCCTTCCTTCTGCAGGGGTGCTGAGTCCAGCACCTCTCCCCATCTCCCTCTTCAGCTCCTGGGCTTATGTCGGTACAAATCAATATTAATCCCCCTAAAGTGCACCGGCAAAATTGTGTAGTCCTTTGCGTTCATTAAAGTTCAAAGCAATTTCCTCAGGTTTAGTGCAGAGGAGACTGGGACCATCGTTTCATGCACATTTGCAAGGAATGGAGCACAGCCTTTCTACAGTATGAGCCATTATTTTATATTACCTTATTACAGCTTCTCCTGTTTGTCCTTCCACAATACCCCTGAAACACTGCCCTGTGCTGCAGATCTGCTGCGGAGGGAGCTGCTGCTTCCTGCCACAGCAACCGAGATTCCTTCCCCTCCCCTGGATTTCTCTGTCTCTCCATCTGCTCTGTGCAAGCAATAGCCTATTGAGACAATGTCTTTCAGATGGACAAGAGATTCGTGACCTGCAATAGCTGAAGTAACATGTGCTCTTGTGTTCTTTCAGATGTGCACCCAGAAATGGTCCCCATGGGCCTGTGAAGATGAGGCTGAGCCAGACAGTTGAGAAAGGAGTGGGAATTCATGGCTTCACGACTCGTTCTCTTTATCCACCAAGAAATTTTGCCTTGATGGAAGAAGATGAATTTGGTCACGGGTTTTGGACATCCAGAAATACAGAACCAAGAGCAGTAGGAATAGTTTAATTCCACGAGATCAGTGAGTGCAATGCTTTCGGGACTCTGGGACCTACTACACATGAGCCACCTATATGCAGAGTACACTGGCAGTGAATCCAGCGCCCTCAAACGTGCTGCATCATCTGTGACCTCCTCTTTGTGCTGGGATTTCCAAGCTGTGAGCATCCTTCCTTTCCTTCTCCCGCCAGGACTAGCTTCCTTTCATTTTTCCCCAGTTTTTAACCCTGGAGAATGATTGTTAGTGCAAAATATTACCTCACCTCTGAGTTTGAAATGCATCGTTGCAAACACATCGCAATCCACTGCTCACTAGTTCTTCAGCAGCACAAGCTGAGCTGGGGTACCCATGGGAACCATTTGCTGGGCTAATGCTTCTACCAGTGTCATGCAGGCACGAAGAGCAGATCGCTTGTTAAGTCAAATGCCTTTAGCATCTCATCATTTCTCGCCTATGATATTCCTTAGGGGTCTGCGTGAGCTCTTGGATGCTGGTGCTGAGAACACTTGGGTGCTGGTGCTGAGAACATAAGTTCCTGACTCCAGGCACAGCATGCAAATGTGGTTTTGGCTGAGTGGTTGTTTCTTCCCTTTTTGAATACACCTTAGTACCTTCAGCTATACGTAGAAACCCAGCCATAGAGGGTCTCATCATCAGAAACAATATGTAAACTGATGTGCTTGATTAAATTTAACAGCGTGTGTAAAGCCATAAAGGCCAGTGCTGAGCTACAAGAGACAGGCAGGTGCTTCTTGTTAAAATTCCTCTGCTGAACGACATGGCAGGTTGGGGTGAGCTTCCTGTCATCTGAAGGTTCACCCTTTTTGCAACAACCATCTATCTCCCGCTAGATTAGAAAGTGGTGTTTAACATCATTGTACGGCTTGAACATGGCTTTGAATAATGACAGTCCTTCTCTTTTTAGATATCGGCCTATTCCAGATGTCAGATTCTTTCCCTGAAAAGACCTGATCCTCATTCAGAAAGCTCTAACCAATGACTTTGTTCCTATTCCCAGAAGCAACAGCAGCCATTTCCCCGTCTCCAGCCCTTCACAGCAACGTGTTTGCCCAACCCTGGGACCTTCCTCCCCATCAACAGTAGAAAAGGTGCTTTTGTGTAAATGGGGAAAGCAGCCCGATGGTGCTGCAGCTCCTCAGACATTGATTTTCACAAGCAGAGGAAGGTCAGTGGTATTTTTATAGGAATCCCTGGTTAATGTATGCCGCCGTTTCTGATAAAGACCCTTGGTTTTCTCTTCCTATTTCCATGAACTCCCTCACTCCTTAGTCCCAAGTGTCCCATAATTTAGGAGGGTTTTCAAAGAACCATGAAGGTCTGTAGGTGGCAGGAAGTGTGCCCCAGGTACAGAGGCTCCCGAGCAGACCAAAGACCTGGCATCTAAATAAATGTTTACATAAAAATCACACACCTTAAGCTTTATGATACCTTATGGCTCTGTCTGCAGTCTGGACAGGTGATGGAAGGCAGGAGGGGGGGTTCATGTGCACGCTGAACAGCCCTAAGTGTGCATATGCACAATCCTAACTGTCAAAAAGAAGCATAAGCCTGACCATGGCACGTAGGCAAGGACCTGGGTTCTTGTCTTGGTGTCCAGATGGGCTGGGCATGGTTGGAGCCAAGGAGGCTGCTGCAAAGTGAGTGAGGAAGGGGCTGATGGCACCCCCAGCGCTGGGGATCTCAGCTGGGGCTTTTGGAGGAACCTCAGGGGAATCAGTGCATGGTTTTAACTGGCAACCAGAGAGATTCTGGTCTCAACCTTACCACGTTGTTCTCATTGACAAATGGGGTTTTCCCCCACAGTGACTCAGGTCGGAGCAAATGAAAATAAAACTATAAAGCTCATTCCTACAGCCCTGCACAGTCCCAGAGGAAAGGGAGAGTAAGGCACAACAAGCCCTTCTCCAGGCTCTCTTAGCCCCTGAGTCCGAACAGTTTATGGGAAGGTGTGAGAGCACTTTGTCTTATGGTTGATTTCCCACTTGCTCTTCTTTTTGTGTTGCTAAATCTAATGCTGAGCTGATGCTTGAGCTGCTGGGACACCAGCCACCCAGTTTCCTGTCCCTCTCCCAAGTTCCCCATCACCATCAGTCCATGGAGGATGTGAAATCTGGAATGAGATTCCAGGGCTCATAGCCTCCATTCCTGCTGATGCAGCTCTATTTATTGCCAGTTCCATGTCCTTTCTTGGAGTGCTTTTGGCAGTCTTTTCCTACATCTGTGCTCAACCATCATTCAGGCACATTCCACTAAACCTAGGGTTATACAAACGCATGGAACAATGTGATACGTATGGAGCAGAACTGGAAACCCACTGAAGGCTTTTGATATTTGTCACATCCCACCAGTGCCACTACCTTCCCTTGTGCTCCACATCTTAGAATTCCACAAAGAGGTGAAATAGTTGAATTAGGAAATCTCATGAATAAAATAATCAGAGCTTTTTAATTTGACCGTAGTTATTCTTTATCAAATGCTGTTCAGAATCAAGCCAGTTCTTCCCCACCCAGTATTTAGAAGAAAAGGGGAACATTCAGGACTAGGATTTCTCAAGAACAAAGGAAGATGTTGGCTTGTCTCTGTTCTCAGCATGAATTCAAACCCCAAGACTGCGAGCCCAAGATTTGGTTTGCATTTGGTTTACAGCTTCTGCTGCACAGAAATTCATCTATTTCAGAAGACCCAAGAGCCTGATGGTTGGGGTACTACCCTGCAACTAGAGAGGTTTCTGTTGTACTTCTGCCTTTACCATCATCTCTCACTTTATTTCCACCTCTTACAGCCATTGTAAACTATGTGGAGATCTCTATGGAACTTTGCTGTATAGGGACCAACGTCATTTACAGTCAGAAATCCTCCCAAATCTGCTCAGCATCTTGCTCGCCTTCCAGAAGCACTGTGAAAGGTGGCAAACCTGTAGGGTCCTCCAGCCTAGTCAGCAGCAGAGCTCAGAAAAAGCCTGAAGAGGCACTGGAGTAACAGGAGGCACTTAGGTCCCAGTGGCTGGAGCACCAAGAATGATTGCAGGATGAGCCAGGCCACAAAGAGCCTCAAGCAACCTCCACCTCAGAGGGCTGCTCTCTCCCAAAATGTAAACCTCTTCCCTTGAACGAGTCTCCAAAACAGAGCTTTCTCAAACCCTCCTGGCTCACACTTCAGGAAGAAAAAGCCAATTTGACATCGGGTCTTGGCTCACCAGCCTGATACAGGGCAAGGTGGTGGGTACAGGTCTGCCAGCCCCGACGTTCAGTGCTTTGGGGGCTTCACATCTCCACTCACATCTCTGATCACCTTCAAGAATAGAATGGAAGGAAAGAGAAATTAAGTACAAATGAGGGACCTTTGCTCAGCCAGATCTCTTGGTTTTTTTTTCTGCTGTGTCCATGTTTGGCCTTGAAAAATAGAAGAACATGCCACAGTCAATGGGAGCCACCACTTTTCCTCCTTATTTATCCTGCAAATGTCAAATGCAAGTGGGATAAGAAATGAGATCCCCAAATTCTTCAGGGGAATCTGTGGACACCAGTTTCTCTGCTCTCTTCGCTTATACTCCTGCCAATCTCTACTATACCAGATCATTTTGCACCTTCACTGCTCATCTCTCTGCTGAGAGCAGAAAACGGCTTGACCTTGACCACAGGCTCCTTTACATGACAGAACCCTAGGATAACACGTGGGGCCGAGTCCACTAGAGCCCATCCCAAAGGCCTGAGCCCGTCCCATGCTCTGGCCAGGGCTTCTTGTGTGTCTGTCCCTTTTCACCTCTTGGGAAGCATAATTCAATCCAATAAAGCCACGGATATAAATCAGGATCCTTTCCCCATCAGAAAGGGTCTGTGTACAGGGATTGGCAAAACTTGGGGGGGTCACAGCACCGGGGCAACCTTATTACTGGGGATGGTGGCCTGGCGGGGGGGCTGGAGCTGACCCCTAGGGATGAAGCTGCCGGGACTGCAGGGCTGGAGCAGGGATCTCTTCCCGGCCAGCCCGGAGCCTTCCTTCTCCCCCCTGCCGCGGTTCAATTTGCTCCATGCCAGAGAGGAAATTTATCGCTGCCCGAACAAGAGCACGGTTTTTTGGCCACAAACTCCGGCTAAGTGACATTCTCAGACTTTCTCGCTTCAAGTCGCCTCCGGGAAAGGCGGCCGCGGCGTTTTACAGTAAATCCCGGTGCTTCGGTTTCCAACGGTGAGGATCGTAAATCCAACAGAACCTCCCTTCCCCCGCGGCTTCGCAGTGAAAACGCGGAAAGGGAAAAATCGCGGGGACCTTTTCCGTGGAAGAAGCCGACAGAGGGAAAGGGGTTGGAGTGATGGGTTAATAAATGAAATAATGCCAGCCCCCAGCCCCTAAGTGCCTCTGCGTGCCCCGGACACACCCACACCCGGGAGCCGGGATTGATGATCCCGGTTATCCCCGCAAATCCCGGCTCCGGCTCTCGTCCACGGCCAAGAGGTCCGACAGCAAAGGCACGTCCCCACCCCGGCGGGCAGGGAGGCGATGGGGGCCGCGTCCGAGCTCTGCATCCTCCGTGTGCGGCTAAAACGGCCTGGGAAAACACCGTCAGGGAAGCGGCTGAGAGGCTCACCCGGCCGGAAAGGATGGGGAAGGGCTCCGGGTGCAGCCCCGGAGCGGGGCCGAGGGCAGTTTTCTTGCCTTAAGGACAGGAGGTGGACGGGGCTGCCTTCCATCAGACGGGAAGGAGCGATCCAGCATTCCCCCCCCCCGCCGAGACAACCCGGGGAGCTGCTGTTGTGGAGCTTTAGAAGCTTAAAAAGGACCAGATTTCCACTTCTTTTCGAAGAAGCTAATAAAGGTAGCGAACAAAAAAAAAATTAACCCAAACCAAAACGAAAAAAACTAATTTATTACAACAGCGAAATTCGCAGATGATGCTGATTTTAATTAATTTTTGGACAACGGCAACTCTCCGATATATAATCCCATTCCAAAATCCCGTAACCCAAAGCCCCACCTGCCTTTTTGAGTGCAAATCCTTAAAATCCGTGTCCTGGAGCTGCGGCAGATCCCTTGGCTGTGGCCCCACTGCGGCCGCACGTTTGTGAAAGCTCGGTAAAAGCCTCCGAATTTGTGTTGTTTCTTGTTCTTTGCGTATTTTCTTACATTCACACATAACGAGTAAGAAGGAGGCATTTCAAAAACTAATACCGGAGTCCTACCAAAAACTAACACCGGAGTCTTATCATTCTCCATTGCACAAAATGCAGGTTTCAAGCCTGAAAACCTTTCTGTACAAATATTCATCCTCACAGCAACCTTTTATGCTGTAGAAAATGTCGCATTAATTCACACCTGCACCTTCTATTATTCCTGTCCTGGAATTAAACCTTTCCCTAGGGACGTTTTTAGGCTAAAAACGATTTGTCTCTATTCGCAGTTGCACTTCCCGCAGGATCAATTCAATGATCCACATGGGTTTCTCTGGAGGCTTTTCTTTGCTCGCTGCCTGGCTGAAGAAGAGGGAAGCGAATAGGATCCACGCAGTTAACTAACGATATATATAACTGAAGGCGAGAAGAGTCCCGCAGCCCCAAGCTTCCCAAGGAAAAGCGACGAGAAGATCGTTTTTACCGATGGAGAGTGAAAGGTAAAGATCGGAATTCTCCTTACACTGAAATAACTTCTGTTGCCACTTCGCTTCATCCTCGACTTCTGTTTTGCAGGAAGTTGTGATTATAGCTATGGAAAAACACAAACCAAACCCAAACCCGCCGCTTCTTCCCTGCACAAAACCGCTGCTTAATTCCGTAATTTTCCTTGCACATCTGTTTGGCTGCGAACAAAGAAACTCGCAAGTTTTCAGATATTGGCTTCAAGGAAATGTCTGTTAAACAGCACAAGGAAGCGGAGCCGCTTGCACCACACATGCAGGGTCTTCCCAGGCAACATTTTTCTTGTTCCACGTATTTGTAGACACACCTGATCTGCTTACAGAAAGCACAAATACACCACAGCACTCTGCTACCTCTGTTTCGCTACTTATCTTCCCGATTTCACCCCCTATGCTGGACGTGTTTCACTTTTCGTGTCCCTGTGTTAAATATATTTCAAACAGGTTTTGTTATCACTTTTGTAATTCAAGCTGGCGGTGTTACTTCACTCTTGTAATTTAGCTGGGTGCTGTTTCTTTTGAACTCCAGTGACTTCATGCAACTGCACGCACAGCTACAAATAAATAAATGCAGGGAAGAGAAGCCAAGTACCAGTCCAAATAACTGGGCTTACTTATGTCTTCGTTGCTTCAGGAGGGTGCAGCTATAGATGGAGCAGGGAGGACTCTCTGCAGTCCCTTCCAAACCATCCCATGATTCTGTGATTCTATGATCCCGTGATTCTATGATTCTGTAATTCCATGATTCTATTATTTCTTGATTCTGTGATTCTATGATTCCACGATTCTATGACCCTTCCCAGCTGTGGACTGATGTGGACTCTCAACCAGTCCAGCTTTTGCTGCCTGTGACAGAGAGAAGGTCACCCCCTCACTGTGGACTCCTTTCAGAGGATTGATTTGGAAAAGAAGAAGCCACAAACCTCACGAAAAAGGGAGAACCAAGCCATGCTTGATGGGACGGGCAGAACTTTGCCAGCCGCTTTCAGAAAACCCATGGATGTCAATGCCCAGAGGGAAAGATGTCCCTATACATATATGTGTGTGTATATATATGTATATATTCATGTGTCTACATATATGTACCTGCATGTGTACACACACTGGGCTCGGGGCCGCCCCTTTGGGGGGCGCGGAGCTCTCCGCGGTGCTGCCGGCCCCGGGTTCAAGCGCGGCCCCGAGGACGCGGGGGGGCGACGGGAGAGGAGCCCGGTGCCCGGTCGGGAGGGCTCCCCGAGACACCGCGCTGGGGCCTCCCTTCCTGCCCTCCCAGCAGCACAGGCGCTTTCTGCTTCACCTCTGTGCAGGAGGGGCTGCTCCTCGACAGCTTCTGGTCATTGCTCAGTATTTCCCCTTTTTCAAGCTGTGCGTTGTCTGAGCAGTTTGATTAAGTAAAAGGCAACATTTATTGTAGATGTTCTGTCACTACGGGTATGGAGTCGGACATGATTTGTTTATCTTCTCTGTGATCTTTCTCCTCAAAGGAACAAGGCCCATCTGTCGGGCAGAGCAAAGCTGCTCGACTTTAATCCATAAATGTTACCATTTAAGGGGTGCAACCTTTGACAGAACATAGTACAAGTCTTTGAACAAGACAGTTGTGCAACTGGAGTTGAAGAGCCTAATTGAATCTTTCACTAACCACATACGCTTGCTTTGGGCAAAGGTTTTCTCTGTGCAAATATGATCTTGTCCATTTGCTAGGAAATTTATTACCTTTCCAATCATGTGAGTTCCATACTATGTGCAGACTTAAAAGCTTACAAAACATCATGGATTCATCTTTGTCATGTCCACGTGTTTCATTAAGGTGCCTCATAAATTCATTCTGACTTTCATTAGTTTGCCTTTGCTTCTGTGTTACACTTGTTTCTGTCTTTTCAAAGCATCTCAGTTTGATTGTCCCTTTAAGCCCTGCCCCTCTGAGTTGGAGACATGATATTTGTTCTGGTGTGTTAAAATGGAGTGATTTCTCCTGGCTGAGCATCTGCTTCTCAAGGGGAGCACCAAAAATCTTTGCAAATGTTGGCCACATGCTGTCTTCTGTCTCCCAAGCTGTGTCTGACACCAGCATCCAAACAGGACCGCATCACTACTTGTTCAGATTAGCCAAAGCTGCACACAGTGGGCAGGACTCATGCAACCAGGTGCACTCGTGCTCCCTCCAGATGGGTTTCCCCTTGCACATTTGGAGAGCAGGGTTGGGATCCAAAGGCCAGAAGCAGAAGTGGAAATGGGGACAGGCCAGGGCTGGTCTGTAACCTACTGATCAGCTGCTGCTGGATTACAGGATTTGGGGCCAATAAAGGCATTCTGCAAGGGAAGCAGGAGGTGAGAGCTGTAGGAATAAGTCTCCTACCTCCTAAGTGTAAAGTTGGAGCCCCAGCCTCAGCTTGCCACATGATCTAGGACAGTTTTACCTTGTTATCACTGTAACACACATGCGCCCAGTGTCAGACATCTCCAAACACCTTCAGCCTCCAGATCCATCTCATATGTTCCTTGCAGGTACAAAATCTTTGAAAATGTGTAATATGAATCTTCTTAGCCATGATCTAAACCTGTTGTTCCTTGTCCCATCCGCCATGAATGTGAAGGAGATGATGCACTCCAGGCTTGCCCCCACTTTCGCAAGTTATTTAGGCAGTGCTCTGCAACTTATCTTTAGACTTTACTTCTTTAGACTTGTAAGTATTCAAATATCTGCAAGGACTCATTATATTTATACGGAAAAGGAGAAATTGCTGTGTACCTTGAAGGGATTCACTGCTCAGTGTTTACAAAGGGTTTGAAGAGGGAAAATAAAAGCCATTGGCTTTTTCCCCCTCCCTATTTTGCAATCAGTCTGTAAGCCCCCCAGTAAGGTTTGGCTTCACATAACAACTGCAGTGCAACAACTTCTATTCATAATGATGATAAAATTAGGTGCATATGGATTATATTGTTATACTATTACTGGATTATAGCGTTATGATTCTCTTTTACTTTTGTAGGAATGGTTATAAATGGCTATGAGAGGGAAGTTGAAGGTAGAGAGCTGCTCTGGACATTGGATTTATTGCATTGCATAAACCACTCATCAACCTGCTTGATCTGCCTTTTTCCTCTTTATAGCTTTCTGGGTGATGGCTAAGGTGGGACTTTGCCCAGACTCTGCACCTCACAGAAAGAAAGTCACTCCTGATGGTTATCACTGTTTTGTAGACTTTAAGGAGTTAACTCCAGACCTTGCTCTGCCTCCATTTCTGGTGAGAGGATTTTATGGGCTCCTTTAAACTCCCAGCACAGATTTGACACTCTGGCCTTTCGTAATAATCCTCTCACTCACGTTGTTTCTTCTGGAAACTTCTCTTGCTCAGCTTGTGCCAAAAAGCTCCACATTCCATTTCTCCCAGGCTTGAGTGGTTTTTCTCATTCCTGCCTTCTTTCTGTAGTTAACAGCAAGGCGCAGGATGGTCCAAGGACTGTTTTAATAAGGTTTTGCTTATTTGTTTTCCAGATATTCTTTCTCTGAGCCCTAGATCCTCACTGGGATGAAGTGGCCCAGTGGGATGCCCACTTCCCCTCCAATACTTGTATATCAGGAAGGGGAATCATGGAGGTGCTGAGCAGCCTTCCTCAAGCAAGTCATGACTTTACTTAAAAGCATCTTGAGCCCTTGTCCTCTCCTCACCTTCACTTCCCACCAGCTCCTGGACACTTCAAGAGCAAAGTTCAGGTCATATTCAAAAGTAGCTTCACTGAAACACATGGGACACCTCTCAAGCATAGCAAAACACATTTGAAACACTGGCTTGGGTCTTCACCTCCCTCTCCTAAGAGGATATCTGAAGAGCATTAGGTTTAATTCATGGCTTCTGCTCTTGGGCATCCTGCAAAATGTTACAGTTTCATGATCCTTGTTTTGCAGATGGGAAAACAGAGAGAGAAGAGGCTGAGCTGTTTGATCTGTTGCCCAACGATGTAGAGTTAAACTTGGTGTACACTTTTGCCAAGGTCTTGCTCACCAGCCTGTCCCTATAGAGCAGGTGAAGAGTGTGTTTGCCGTTATGGGAGAGTATTGCACAAAAAAAACAACGTGTGTGGTGGAAATCAAGTATTTGGAGGAGGCTGAGAAAGAGATTACACATAGACCTGCATATTCTGAATTAAATAGAAAGAAGACTAAAGAAGAGAAATTCAACACAAGCCTCATGAAAAGAAATGGCCAGATATGATTGGATCATCCCACAGAAAGTTACTGATTCAAAAGAAACTCGAGTTTATTTCTAACTCTGTTTTTTCATTTTCGTAAAGCCAGTTTGTATTAACAAATGCCACCATATAAAGAAACCGCTACCCCAAACCAACACTCCCCTGAGTTCCCCATCTGTGTTTCCCATTTTACAGCCTTCCTCCATCACAGTAATTTGAG
The DNA here is from genome assembly GCF_963264785.1 of Psittacula echo. Taxonomy (NCBI): domain Eukaryota; kingdom Metazoa; phylum Chordata; class Aves; order Psittaciformes; family Psittacidae; genus Psittacula; species Psittacula echo. Next base: position 3,653,228 of record NC_137748.1, read on the forward strand.
CTTTTGCTTGGAAGGAGCAGAGAAAGAGGAAAATCCTCCCAAGCATCCCTTTTAAAGCAGCGTTTCTCAGTTCAGTTCCAGCCAGGGATTGCCCTCTCCTGGAGGACAGGAGAAAGTCGCATCCCACGACTTCGGAGTCCTTCCTTTTAGGCTGCAATCCCTGCACCTGCCAGAGCCCATGGACAATGTGGATCTCCTGGGGCATACTGGCCTGTGCTGGAAGATTTTCCCTGTCAAAACCTGGGATAACCACACCATTCATTGCTGACCTCGCTGCCAGGAGCAGAAGGATGATGGAGATGGAGGATGAGAGACCTATTCCAGCCTAGAAGGTGAAAGGAAGGGCCCAAGAGAATATTTACTCTCTGTTTCAGAGCATGGACAGGTTGTTTCTCTCCAAATAGTGTAGAACTCACTGCAATTGGAGGGTGTAGAAGCCAACGTTGTAAATGAGAGTCAAAAAAGGATCCAACAGACTACTGAAGGATGCATCCAATTTGGGCTGTCAATCACAATGGTCCAGGCAGAGCCAGCAGGTCAGAAAGGTTCTTACCCTGCTGCTTGCTGAGGCTGGGACTTTATCCTCAGCAAAGGTGCACTCTGTGCATGCCACTTCTCCCCATATATCTTCTAGGCTATGCTGGAAGCTGGGGTTGGTGTTGGAAGTGGGGCTGGATGATGCGCTGGGCTGAGGCAAGTGACAAACCTTCCTCCATCCAGCAGCACTGATGAGTCTATTGTCATTTTCGATACTAGTTTCTTGCTAATGCCCAGCCATATTCCCACTAATGACAGATAACACTACAGCTTTTGCTCACCCCTGTCCCCCACGATGATGGACAGACACACAGACATGACCATGGCCTATCACTTTCCACCTTCCCTTAGTGTCCTGCTGTAAAAGCCTCCACCCCAGCAGCATGCCACCATTCAGCCAGCCTGGCTTATGTGAACTCTGTTCTTTCCCTGGCTATGTCCCCAGCTCTTTCTCTGCCTTTGTTTCCAGCAGGTGCTGTCTCTTGTTCCACATGCTCTGAAGCAGGAGGTTCCCAATGTGCTTGGAGACCTCCAGGAGCCAGTGATAGAGAAATGCAAAGCACAAATCCTTTATGGATCGAAGTCTCGTCAAAAGCAAGGCCACATCTCCTTCAGCTGCTCTCCAGAGCCCCAGAGACTTGGCCTGATATGAAACAGATTTCTTAGCATCTTTTTTAGTGTTTCTATTTGGATAAGGGCACCAGCAGGAGAGAAGGGCCATTTCTCTGCCTAATGGTGCTGCAAACACTCTTGTGAAGTTGAATTAACACCACTAAAGGGAAAGATTAGAAGTCACTTTAAAGTGGCTCTGGGGGAAGTTTTCAACCCAATCTATTTGCACCCATGACACTGTATAAAGATAGAGCTAATGGGAGTGCAGTGAAGTTGTAAAGACAGGCAGCCTTGGTTTTAAATTAACAGGAGCATTATTTACACCTAGGACATGGGATACAGTACACTCTGTACATAATTCTGCCACTTTCTAGTTTCCCACCTCCTCCTGCGGACTTAGGCAATATTAGAGTAGTTAATTGGAAAGACAATATTAAACTTCAGAAAGGTTTGATTCCCCTTTATTTTCTTTACCAAGTGATGCATTTTTATGAAGGTTGGTTGGTTTCAGTCAAGATAAATACACACTTTCAGTGTTTTATTCTCCAAAGAGCCACTGAATGGGATGCTAATAAGATTAAAATGATAATAAATAAGCCCAACAGCAGCTTTTATGACCTTATTTCTGCTGAGCTCCCTTCTGGTTTAGTTTCGCTCACACTCAAGCCCAAGCTCATCCACCACACCATGTTTTGGGGCTGCTTTCCCTTTTCCCCACCCAGAGGAGCTCTGTTTAAGTCTGCCCTGAAACACCCTCATTACCTTCAGCAGAGCTTTGCACCATGCAGGAAAGGCTGCAAGGGGTGCAGGGTGGGGCAGAAACTGAGGCTGGGGCTCCGGGTGGATCTGCAAACCCTTCTGCATGCAGGCAGCACCCTACGAGCACCCCATAAAACAGGAGACCCTGCTGCAGCCACTCAGACTGGACCCAAGGGTTCCCGGGCCTCTGGGACCCCCACCTCTTGGCTGTGGTTCCATTGCATTTGACAGGCTTTGGATCAGGCTTGGGAATCTCCCTAGAGCAGCTCTGCTCTGGTCTCCCTGGGTGGGAATCTGTCTGGGAAACACTGAATTCCTTAGTATTTATTCCTTACGTTTCCCCTTTCTCCAGAGGCACTTAAAAAATCAATACTGGTATAAAAAAAGGACATTCTGGAGCCAGCTTGATGCCTTCTGCTTTCCCTCAAATGCTTCAAAGTGAAGAGTAAATACCTAGGCAGAGGGAAAAGTGGGTCTGACAGCCGTTTAAATCAATTAGGGCCCAAATTGCCCTGAAGCAGATCACAAACACACAAAACTGATTCCTTTGCTGCATTTGGGATTAGTGTCATCCCACTGCTACACATAAGGGAGGGGTTTAGTTATACATAAACCCCTGCTATATACGATATGCTGATATATGTATATCAGCATAAATGGAGCTTGGGATGCCAATAGTCCCACAGGTAAATGAATTCTCATTTTCTCTCCCAGCTCCAGTGCTTTTCCCTCTCGGTTAATTCTCGGCCGTTAATTAATTGAGCCCGGGGCTCCCTCTAGCGTCGTTCGGGGCCGCTCCCTGGACAGGGGCTGCTCTCCCCACGAGCCTTTCCCTTCCCGACCACCGGGCCCGAAAAAGGGAAGGGAAAGATCTAAAGGATGGGCTTAAGCATGGAAGCAAATCCTGGCCTGTGGAGTTTTACTGCAGATCCTTCTGCGCATGGTTTGAAGGGGTGATACAATGAGATCCTCATTGCTCTCTTCAAAAAGGCTTTTCGTCCTTGAGGTCATTTAGACCATACTGACATCAGCAGAGGATCTGGAGCTGAGGCTGTTCAAATATTGGGGCTTCAGGGAGGTTGTGTTGAAGGTCCTGGATCTTTAAAGTCTTTCCTATGTTCTTCATTCCTCTTCACCCAGGGGACTGACCCACATGCATTTGACCATGGACTTTAATGCCGTGTTAAATAGCCAGAGGGACCTGTTGCCAGCGGTGCATGGTGCTGCCCGGTTTTGATGGGATAGGCAGGCCCTCATCAGGGACATCAGCAGGATCGTGCCATTGTCCTGCTCACATTACCTGTGTAGTCTCATCCCCTGGACAGAGCAGGGGCATAGCTTGTTCACAGATACCCAGAAGCAGACGTGCACAAACGCCCAACTGTGGAGTCTATGGGCGCAAGCCGAATGTCTCTGGGCCGCTAAATAAGTTACTTTCCTCATTTGGATAGAGATCCCAGCAGAGAAATAACATTTCTGTAGTTTATTCCACCCTTGCTGCCCTGAGACAAGGCCTGAAGTGCTCTTTGCTCCCCTGATTGGTATTCTGGGGGTTGGGGGGAAACTGAGGCACGCAGCTGTGACTGACTCCCCATGGGATCTCACAGAGATTTTCACAGTTGTTGTGTTGGACACAGATTGGAAATCCAGCCTCCTGCTGTGCCTCTGTGTTATTTCTCTGTCCTTGGGATAAATCTCTTCCTTTCTTCCCTTCCTGCAAAGATGGGCAGCCTCCTTGCTCCCTACTCTCCACTTCAAGGCTTCCCAATGGTGAGACGCTGTTTCTATCATATTCTGCCTATCTTCATAAAGCCGCCAGCACTGGGGTCCCTAGTCCTGCCCAGAACACAAATAGTAATAAATAATGGGGCCTTCTGGCTCCAGGCATCCTGTCCCTCCTTTCTCCCCTCCTTTCTTCACTCCTTTCTCCCCTCCCTCAGCCGCAGCACATCCTTTGGGCGGTCTGCAGGTATGCAACCCTCCGGAAGGAGCCCATAATTCTTGGGGAAGTTGTTCTTTCTCACCCCAATGGAGGCATTCCTCTTTGTTTGGAAGACTTTTCCCTGTGATCTCCAGCAGACACACCTCAAGTTTCAATCCCAGCCTCGCACTCCTGCTCCTTATTCAAGACCGTGACCTGCGACCTTCAAGGTCAGACATCTCTAATCCCAAGAACAATATCTTTCTAGTCAACAGGGGGATCTCTCTCTCCCTCTCTCTCTCCAAATTCCTTGGATCTGGCTGCACAAATCCCTCCTCCTCTGAGAAAGGCAAAAAAAATCCCACCACTTTAGTAAAAATAATATATGAGGGGTAATGGCTCTGGGGGTGGGGTAGGGAGAAGAGATCTTAAAAGGCCCCCATCTCCCATGGATGCAAACTAAAGAGTTTCAGGATAGTGCCACAACTTGCCTTTCCGCTGTCAGAGGGAAATGATGCCGAGCTCTGCTGCTGGATCCACGGTCTCGTTTTGCTCTTGTGATTCACCTCTTGATTTCGGGGCCTCTTAATTTGATTTCTTTATCTAAAGACCCAGGCAACCCCCAGAGCACTGGAACAATCTGGAGCTGAAGGTTTTGAGGGGTTCTTTTTTTGCACTATTTGGGATCTAAATCTTCAGAGTGAATGGAAAAGGGGAGGTTGTATTGTCAAGGATGTGAAGTGCTGACACTACAGAGAGGAGAACTATAAACCCAAGAGCCAAAGGTTCCCGGACATGGGCCAGCAGGGTAAGAGGGAGAGCAGGGCTCATGTCCATCCATTTTCAAGGGGAGTTAAGCCATGGATTTGCTCTTATAGTTTTTCCCTGGCTGGATTTCCAGTGCCACTTTCCCCTTCTCTTACCTCTTTCTCTCCACAACAAGCTCCTTCTTCAGATTCCAAAAAGGACAAGTAATTAGAAGAAAGAGCAGCAAAGCAACACATCTGAGGAGCTTCTCCCACTGGAATTGGATGGGGATTTTCCTGCATGGACAGCTGGGCCTAAATGGGAGTTGTTTGGATGTCCTACAGCCAGGAAACCCTCGAGAAAAACCAGCCTCAGCACCTTCCTGCAGAGAGTAGAACTGCGGAGGGGCTCTCCCCACCATCATGGGGGTCCCAAGGACTTTTAAAGAGCTGAAAATCCCCCCAGCTCAAAAATCAAACTTCAGCTCCAGATGGCCAGCAAATCCTGCGGTTTAAGGTCGTGAATCAGCTCCTGTTGCAAGGTTTGAGCGTTTATATTCGTACTAAACCCGGAGGGGTCTCTTTGCTGGGAAATGCAGCCAGGGGAAAAAGGGATGGAGAGTTAATGGATGAAATGAAACCTTTTCCTGGGATTCGGGTCGTAAAAAGTTGTTACCTGGTAGTTTTCAGGCTCTGGAGATTTAAAGTGACTTTTACGAGAAGATTTCTCAATGAACCGGGGGCACAAGGCTGTTGCCGGGAGTGCCCTGTGCTCCCTGGGACCGGGATCGGGATGTTTGGATCGAAGCCGGTCGCTTCCCGACCCGGTGGCAAAGTCCGTTAAAATCTGCGGCAGCAAACCTGGAGAGGGAGCGTTTTGGGGTTGTTTCTCATGGGATTTGTATTATGTAGCAAAATTCATTGCGTGTCCCCCACCCTCGGACCTGCCGCCCCGAGCCCCTCCCACTATGGTAGCGGTGGGGTTTCAGCGTCTAAAGCCGAAACCGAAGTAAATTTAGTAAAGGCCGCCACGGTGGGAAGGGGACTGGGATCTCGGCTGAAATCAAGTCCAGGAGTGATTGTCAGGATTTGGCCCGGAGTAAGAAGGAGCAAAGCCCCTGCCCGCCTCAACGGCTTGTATTTAGTCCGGACCCTTCAGCGGTGATAACGTCCTGAGCCCGCCCCAGCCTCCCTGCGGAGGTCCCTGTGTCAACCCGAAAGGTTCTTCGTAAGAAAACCTCAGGTGAGGGCCGAGGGTCCTTGCCAGGGGATGATCATATCCCTTGTCCTCTTCCCAGCGAGGAGCGCAGCCCGCGGGTTGCAGCTGCCTTTTTCTTCTTGTTTTCTTTTCAACAGGTTTTGGCTAGGAAATAAAGACAGAAAGGCAGATATCTTCACTCCTTTTAGCCGAGATACCCTGAAAGCACAATTCTGGATTTTCGCTTTTAAAGTCCTGCTCCAATTTATCCTTCTCATTCCCCCTCCCCGATTCCCCGACGGCTCCGGGTAATGGGAAGATGGTAACGACAAGGGACCAAGTGCACGGAGGGGACCCCGGCTCAGCGGCCTCGGGGGTTTGGGGGGGGACGGTCACGACCGGTCCCGATCGGGCACACGCTGGTTTTGTCCCCCGGCTTGCTGGAAGTACCCACGGGTTATGCTTTGGATCAGTGCGCAAAGCGGGTCTGGACTTTGGTTCCTTGGGGAAGAGAAGGAGGAAGGCCGAAGGGCAAAGTGTGTCCGCCCCCTCCCCCGAAGACCGCAGTACAGGATCCGACCGTGTAGGAGGAAAGGTTCATTTATATTTAGGTAAAGGCCCGTTACGAGAGCGAGTGAGGAACCTGTTGGAATAGATGGGAGGCAGAAAGGAGATGAAATGGGGAGAAAACACCACAATTTCACCACCCTCGATTGAGATTCGGAGAAGTGCGGGGTCCTCCGAGCTGTCCCGGGCCAGTCCCGGGCAGGAGGAGCGCTGGGGCTGGAGGAGACTGGAAAGAAAGGGGAGAACACCCGCCGAGGCTCGGAGCTCTCAGAAATGTGCCCCCGCTCTTTCTCCCTCTTGGTTTTATAGCAGGGGTTTGCCTGGGTTTGGTTTGGGGTCTTCTTTTTCCAATGTGAGATTTTGGTTTATATTTAATGGCTTCCAAAATCTGTAAACCCCCACTCCCCTATTATTTTATTATTATTATTGCCCATTAGTATGTATTTAAATCGGCCTATTCCTTATATTTTTGTGACTGTGTCGGGAATATAGGAACAGATGCAACTACAAAGTGCCTTAGTAGGTTTCCAACAGCACCCAGTCCCCGCAGGTTCATTTCCAGAAGGGAAAGTGTATTACAAGTGATGAAATTGGGTAAATAGATTCTACCGAAGAACCAAATCTCCCCTTTTTCCCACGCTTTCAGACCGAGCCGCTTTGGAAATGGTGAATCCATCCATAGGGAAAGCTGCCGATGGGGTTGAGTTCCTTTTCTCCTTTGCGATGTCAGTCCTGCCGAGGATTATGCCACAAATCATCGTTTTTTCTTAAAGACTGAGTCAGGATTAATCCACTTTGTTAAATTGTCCTGCGCGGCCGGGCATTTCATCCTGCTTTTAAACCCTTTCTGTATCCAGTCTAGTAAACCCCACTTTCCCTTGTGCTGGACATGCCCTCAGACAACCCCCAAAGTGGGGAGATCCCCCCCCCCCCAAGCCTTTGCGGCCCCAGTCACCGGCCAAAAACTCCGATTCCCGCTGAAAAAGGGTAGGAAAAATAAGTTAGTTGAGTCTGAACACGAGGAATACACCGAGAGGGTGAGGAGCTGCTCTGCTTGCAGCGGTTTGGCCTATAATATCTAATATATAGCGTTTAATATTTGCCGTGCGCATCCTGCAGGCAAGGTGCGATGCAAGGGGCAAAGACTTCGAGCCTGGCTTGCAAACGCCCGGCTCAGCTCGGGGAGCGGGACATCAGCTCTTCCCTGGCCTCTTTCTCCTCTACTTGGTGTTTTTGGGATGGGCTTGCACGCATTGGCACAGCAGTAGGCTCTCGCTTCACCTCTGCAAAGGGCTTTCCCAAAATAACCCCACACACCCAAAATGGGGAGGCTGGAAATAGAGATGTGAGGGAACTGTCCGGGAAACGGGAGAGGGGGTGCGCGACGGGAAAGCGGCTGCAGCTGCGGGTCTTTACATTAAAAAAATACACGCACACATCCCGCAAACGGTGAAGTTCCCCATTAAAACTGACACCAGGGGATGGTCTCAGCAGCTCGGCTGCCCTGGATTGGTGAGACGCCTGCAGACGCCTTTTCCAACAGATAAGTCAATCGTCAGAACCTCCCCTCGCTCTCCCCCAACCCCAAAATATCTTTGCAAAGCCCCAGTCCGCTCCTTCCCCGGCTGCCGCTTCCCCCCTTCCCCTCTCTCCCTGCCCTCCCTTATTGCAAAACGGGGGGCGGGGGAGGGAAAGGGGGTGTCCCCCCTCACCTACTTTTCGGATAGAAATGAGCGGCCAGCAGCCAGGACTGCGAATCTGCCTCCCTCCCAAGCTTGGGTTCCCCCCCATAGCACAGAGGGGCGGGTCTTGCCAGGGCAGCGAGGCTGGAACCCCCCTGGTACCCCCCCGACATCCCCCGACTCGGGGGTGTGTGTGTGTCACGTCGGAGAGCGGCTCCCCACTTACTACCCACCGCGGTTTCTGGGGTGCCTCTCGGGTCTCCCCTACCCGGGAAGGGGCTCGCACCGGCTGAGGAGCAAGCTGCCAAGGAGGGGGTGAGAAGAAGGCCCTGTGCTGGAGCCTTATGGACCTGGGCGGGGAGGGACGAAAAAGAGAAGATAAAGTCCGGGGGGGTGTGGGGAGTGTGCTTCCTTTTTCCCTTTTTCTCTTTTTCTCTTTTTCTCTTTTTCTCTTTTTCTCCTTTTCTCTTTTTCTCTTTCCCTCTTTCCCTCTTTCCCACTTTCCTTTTTTACCTTTTTCCCTTTTTTTCTTGCGGCAAGAAGCTCCATCTTTAGGCAGGTCTAAAAATGCTAAAACAGCACCGGAACTCGAAGGTGGGTAAACCAAATCAATAAAATATTAAACTCCCCTCCCTTTGCTTTCTAGCAGAAGGCGGCGAACGCAAGAACCAGGGAGGAGGGGGAAGCAGCCTGCAATTTGCCGTCAAAACAGTGATTTTGTCTAGACAGGGGGAGGGAAGGTGTTGGGGCTTTTTTCCCCCTTTGCTAACACAATAGCTCTTCGGTTAAAAATTAATTTACAGCGCTCTCTCTTTCAATCCAGCCTAACGTTCAACCAGGAGGACTCCCTAGGATTAACTAATAATAATAGTAATCATTTAAAAATCAAATTAGATGGCGCTGGGCTCTAACAAGTGGTGGAAGGATTCCTCTGCGGAGGAGAGGCGCTGCCGTGATTTATTTGTTTCCCTGGTGTGTTTAAGAGGGAGGGAAGGAAGACAGAGAGGAGAGGCACGGGCAGGTAAGTGAGCGCTGGGTTCGGCCTCGCGGGAGGCGTTTTCCTAACGTGTCGGTTCTCTATAATTTCCCACATGTAGCTTCCCGAGAATACTTTATCCTCTTCTTCCCCGAGGATACTTATCCTCTTCCTCAGCTGCCGGCGCCTGTGTAGCAAACCGCTATCCCGGCTCCTTTCGGAGGGCGAGCAGATCCGCTTTTCTTCCCTCTTCTTTATTTTTTTTTCCATCAGAATTCCATGCTCCGTCTTCCAAAAGCCCTCAAGCTCTCTTTTAAAACAGATCGGAGGGAAAGCCGCGTTCCTCGTATTCCCCTTCTCCGCCCGCCTGTTTCTCTGCTGGGAGTTTTGACTGTATTTTGAAACCTTTGGTCTGGCTTTTCATCATTAGCATCACTTCTTTATTTGTCTATTTGACTAAATCCACCGACCTGCGCCAAGGACCCGGGGATCTGAGCTCCAGCTCAGCTCAGAGATATCCTGCCCAGCTCGAAGGCTTATGGAATAAATCCCTGCGTTTCAGCCTTTGTAATACGAATATAGTAATAGTAAAATAGTTTCAGTGATGATAACCCAACCCACGCTTTCTACTTACATGACTCTACCGTGTGCAGGATTCTCTTTTCTCCCTCTTCCTCCCTCTCTGCTGACTCCGAGCCCTGCGGGATGGGGATGAAGGCTCCTTCCTAGGCATGAAACGAGAAGGTCACATTCCGGCAGGATTGCCAAGTCCACTTGAGGAGGTGGCTCAGCTTTTTCATGTTGCTTTGGGTTTCTCTCCGTCCATGTAAACTCGCGTCGGTCCGCAGCGAGAGCAGGGAGAGCACTTGTGCCATAATGAGGTACCTTTACATTTAATTTCCTGTCCCTCCCCTGCTTTATGGATTTCTAATAACAATGTTGAAAACCAGAGAAGAAACCTATTAAAGACTCCGGGACAGAGGGCTTCTGTAAATAATTGAAGGGAGCCAGGCTTAATTGAATTTCCCAACAAATGTACGGAACAGGGACAAATGCAGTAATTTATTTAAGATGTTGGATATATTCCTGTTGCTAATTTCAAGCGAATATTTATTTATATTGCTCATTTCATCTCCCTTTTCTTTTCCCCGCTGGAAAGCTCTTGCAAAGCTTTAAATGTAATTAAAAATACTCCGACACAGAGCAACGGAAAGAATTCCTAAAAAGAAACAAAAACTCTCCTGAAAATTATTAAATCTAAGATTTTTAGCGATATTTTGCTAGCATGAGAATATATGGGGCAAAATGAATCCTCGCACGAGTGGCAGGATCTGTAACGGTCTTGGCAAAGTAAAAGGTTTAATTCAGGAAAGTTGAATGCGCTCGATCGAGCGATTTATCTCCCCGTAGGCTTCTCCAACATATTTTGCTCATTTATTTTAGTCAATGACAGCCAATGTAAGGTTTCTGACTCTCCTGTACCAGTAAAAATGACTTTTTAAGGCTTAGCCACCAACTGCTCCCCCCAAAGCCTCCATTGCTGATTAAAGGAAGCTTCATTTGACCAACTCCGAAACTTTACCGCATGTCTGAAGACTAATTAATATTTCACCCTACAAGTGAAGCCGCTCTCCCCCGTCCCCAGGTTTGTGGGTCCCCGACCCAGCGGCCGAAACCGAGCTCAGCCCTGAGCCTGCAAAGGCCCCCTCGGCACCTCCGGACGCCCCAAATTAAACTCGGGTGCGGGGAGAAGATGCTTATGGGCCTCTTGGCTGCCGTCTTCGCTGTCTTTTCATCTGGCTTCCTCGCACCGTCGGGTTTTCTTTTGCCCTGTTGAAGAAACCGGGGGTACGGAGAGGCAGGAGGCTCCAGCCGCCTTTTCCCTCCGGCTAATTAGAGTTTTTCTGTTAATTGAAGTTTTCGGGTTAATTGCTGCAGCGAAAGAACATTAATTATTTTATTTTATTTTATTTTTTACCTGAATTCTGCTTTTAACCCGGTGCTTTGCAGAATTTGCTTTCCCTCAATTCCTCGAGATATGGGTGAGAAGGGGAAGGGGGTCTCCCAGGACAAGCGTGGGTCATTCCTTGGGTTTCCCTGCCCGGGTCTAATGACTCAATCTGGTTGCGGGTTTCATGTATAAAACCAGGGGGTCAGGCTCTCCCCGGATACGGGAGGAGCGTTTCGAGGGCTAGGGAAGGAAAAACCCCAAGACGGAAAAGCAAACCCTGCAGCCCGGTCCCGACGAGGTGGGTGAGGCCGGGCTGGGGTCTCCGACGGGCCCCATTTCACTTCATTCGTGTCTCACTTGCCTCGGAGAAAAACTTAACTCAGCAACAAGTAGCAGGGGCTATGCCGCCCTTCTGGGTTCCGCTTCTCCCCGGCTGGGGGACCCGCAGCTCAGGGCTCCCCCCCGACCTTCGGCTCCGCCGCCTTGCTCCGTGCCCATCATTGCCGGGACCCCCGGTCACCTCCATTGGGGACCGTGGTACCCCTGAGCCTCCCACCTTTCACGCCCCCCGGAATTTGGTGTAGCAAAACTCTTTGCGTGGGTCATAAGAGCCCTACGGAGCTTCAGAAAAAAAGCGATTTAGCCGTTGGGGTTTGTTGTTTGGTTACTGGGGGCTTTTATGGGGGTCTGTTGTTTGTTTTGGTGGTTTTGTGGGTCTTATTGCTTGTTTTGGTGGATGTTTTTTGGTTGGTTTTGTTTGTTGGTTGGAGGGGTTTGTGTTGGTTTGGTTGTGGGTTTTTTTCAATGCGTTTTTCCTTAAGGCAGAAAGTTTAATTTTCATTAAAATCATAAATAAAAAGGAGAGGAAAAAGAAAAAGAAAACAGAAAAAAAATAGGTAAAAACGTTTATTTCTCCTTGGCAGAGGAAGCAAAGCGCATCCCGAGCTGGCAGGGACACTGCGGAGTGTGGCCGGGCCTCCCAGCGCCCTGGACCCGGCCCAGCCCGGCCAGCGAGCGCCGCCCCGAGGCCACGGGCCCCGCCGCCGCCGGGGCGGGAGCAGCTCGCTAGGGCTCAGCCCGCTCCTCCCGGAGCCCTGAAACGCAGCCCCGGCAGCCGGGAAAGCTGCATTTATTATTTATTCCTCTTTTATAAATTATTATTATTATTACCGGAGCTGCAATGATTCAAGCATTAGCGTAAAATACATATACACACACATCTATTTGCAATATCACGGCGCAGTTCTGCGTGCGTGTCTGCTCTGTCCTTTCGTGATGGAGAGCTGGAAGAAAGAGAGGAAAAGCCCACGCCGAGCTGTTTTCCCACTCGCAGACAGAGCCGTGCAAAGGGAGGAAGGGGGGCAGGAGGAGGGTTTAAGGCCAACTTTTTTATCTTCTTTTTTTCCCCTATAAATGCGACAGGCACCTCCCGTTTGTAACATATTCTGTTTGGAAATATCCGCCTGGCTCCTAAGGAGCAGACACCAAATACTCCCAAAGGCTAATGCTGATGAATGGGAACTGTGCAAACCAGCTGCTATAACCATATTTTAATAAAAATACTGCTTTGTGAAGATCTAAGTAAGTCACAAAGAAACCCGTAATGAGATCCTGAGATTCAGTGCCATTTCCCTTGGATGATCTGTAATAGATTCTTCTATTATGTACGGGTGTGCGCGTAATGGATATGCACACATATATACATTTACTGACAAATGCTCACGCAAACACTTGAAATCCAGCCCATCCCAGCCTATTAATTATTTTAGCACTTATTCCCCTGACAAGCAGAAGTTATCTTATAGCCCGGACATCCATTTGCTGTCTAAGAGCTCCAACTTGTCTTTGATGTCTGAATTTAAAATGTCTTTTAAAACTTTAGCAACAGCCAGAAGGGGGGAAAAAATGCATCCCATTACCTTAAAATGTTATTCCAGCCCAAGAATTAAACCTCATACATCACCTCCTTACATTTGGGATTCTTTTTCTTGTTTCTCTTTTTTTTTCTCCCCTTACTGTTATTTATTTTGCACCTAATCGTGAAATTAAATGGCACATGCAGTTTTGTTTTTCACCCTTATCTTGAGTGCTTTGCTTTATTTATGTTTTCAGCCTGCAATTTAGGGGCGGGGGGATGCTTCATTTCCAAATTGCAGCATTGAAAGCTCTGCTAAAATATATTCCTCCTGCCTGTTTTGCCTGAAAGAAAGAGCTTTTAGTAGGACGAGTTCAAGTGTGACCACCACTTTTGTTTTACAAATTGCATTGGCATAAAAAGTGAAGCCGTGGGGCTGGAGGCTTTTTTAAACTTCTTTGTAGGAAATAGAAAATATAAACCAATAAAACCTATTATATGTCAAATAAAATTAAAACTATTATTCGACCACTTTAAATTATTATAGGAGTGGTGCATGTAAGTACAGCAGTGTGTAGGTATGCCTACGTGCAAAAACGCATCACATATACTTACTAGAGATATTGTAATACTATAGGTTCCGCATGTGTAAAGCCAATTGAAGTTTTATAGCAAACTTGAAGTCCTTTCCCTTTGCAGGCTTGATTTAAACTTTAACCCGCCTATATTTGTGCATCAAAAAGGAGAGAAATGAGGAATTGGGGGGGAAATGGGAAAATGGATATGAATTTCGACTTATCTCCTGTAACAAAGGTGCGGAATCAGCCGATTGTGCATTGAGAGAGCTCTAAACTCACCCAAAACAAAACCACAACCGCCCCAGGCTGACAATATTCCCCTCAAAAGACACCCCCCTCTATTCTCCTTCCAATGGCGGTTTGGGGGGCAGGTTCTTGGTGGGTTTGTTTGTTTGTTTTCGGATTCCGCCCCGTCTCCCCTCCCGACCTGATGTAAACTGTTAGAAGTTCAACAACATGGCTAAGTTTTATTGTATTTCCGGTACAATAGATTTATATAGAGTCCCATCCCGGCTCTTAAGGCTTTTCAAACCATATGAAGTTAACTTATAGTCACGTTTCTGGCTCCTCCGGGCATCCCTTGAACTCGGAGGATGTGTTTCTTCAATGAACTTTTAAACTCCTCTAAACTCACCCTTTCGGGCCGGGGCTGTCTCGGCCTCTTGTCCTCCAGCCTTTATCATTTCTTTTGCTCACCCTGTGTAATTCTTTAATCCACTTAAGGACAACCCCCCCCCCCCCCCAAGCTTACAAGGTAAGACACTGACTTTCTATTATATACATAAATATATATATAGATAAAAACATTAAAAAACCATTTTGTGACCTTATCCGATGGGCTGGGGAGGTCCCGTCATTTTTTATTTTTTATTAGTTTTTCCCTAAACAGCAATCTTGGACTTTCTTCTTTTTCTTGCCAAACTTCCCCCCCTCCGCGGAAGGCCCAGTCCCTCTCCTCAGCTTTAATTCTCCCTTTTATAATCACCGAGTCATTATTTAATAACATAAGCGCCTTGGAGGGAGGAAAGGACACAGTAAGTTTCTTTGTGTCGCTATTTACACCTATAAAATAGTCACAATGACACTTTTTTCTCTTGCTTTAATTGATTTATACGTTCTTTATTCCCTCCCCCCCTTTTTAATTTTTTTGTCTTTAAATGACTCACGTTATACTTCCTTTCAGGGGAGGAGAATATGAATTCATTGCTTTTATTCCGGGAGCTCACTGATTTAACTCTATTCTCTGCGGAAAGTTATTCAAACACTGGCAGGTTTAGATGAGGGGAAAAAGAATCTGGTAATAGTGTTTTAATACGCAGTCTTGATAAATCAGCTTCATATTGGAAACGATCCTTTAAATTAGCTTTCCAAGGAGGTGGAGGAAGAACTTTAGGGATTTTTTTGCTCTTTTTTATAGCTGCGATAATCGCTTGTTTCTCAAAGTCAATAGCATTTTACTGTTTCCTCTGGTCTATTTGTAAACTATTTGTAAAGTCCTGCAGGAGGGATCCGCTCCAGACACTGTACATAGGAAATCAGCTGAATAGTTTGCTCCGCGCAGTCCGAGGGGTTTTATTTCGTCTCTGAAAAGGTCCTTTTGTCGCTTTTGTCTCCAAGCAACTGTTCGCTATTGCAGAAGTTCAGGTTGGGGCTGATGCCGGACAAAATGGCCGCCCGGCGCCTTTGGGGGGGGAGGCTGTGGGGGTTAGCCTTTGACCCAGGGCTGCGCTAGAACTGCTCGGTGAATTAGGTAGTTTCATGTTGTTGGGCTTTTAATTTTAAACACAAGAACATCAAACTACCTGATTTACTCCAGTTATCCTCCTCGCTCTGTTTGCTGAGGGTAGTTGCCTGGCAAGGATGGGGAAGGGGTGGCAGTCCTGTATCCCCCCCTCCTCCATCCCCTGGACCGCACCGGTACCGGGCTTGTGTCCCCAGCTAAGTCCGTCTCAGCCCCGAGCCCGTGTACCCCCTAAGCCCATTTTAGCACCAGCTCCGGGCCTGTGTCTCCCCCGAAATCCGGCTCAACTCCGGGCCTGTGTGCCCCCTAAACCGTGTCCCCCCGCTAAGCCCGGCTCAAACTCACCACCCCTCCACCCTCGACTTGGGGGTGACGGTTTCTTTGTTTAAATCCCCGTTTCAGGGACCCTTTTGTGACACCAGCGCAATCAGGCCCCGAATCATCAAGAGCTTATTAAGGCTCTAATTAGGCTGCGGCGCCTCTCAGAGGCGAACACCCCCTCTCTCCCCAGAGACAGGCTCAGCAACCCCTCCTTGTGCGCAATAAACTTTGTGTCTCACATGAAAATACACCATACACACCTCTATAAGGACGTTTAAGTGTGTCTTAGCTTGGTAGTTGTGATCTACACCTCCGCATAAAGGATAACATGTGGGCTTAGAGAACAAAAAGAACGGTGTCCAGCTCCTGAGTTTAATTGCCCTCATAGATAAAATAAGCTTATGAAAAGCCCCGCTGCCCATCACGTTTCGCTCTGGGCGGGTGGCATTTATAGGCATAAGCGGGATGGTGAGCGGGTCCCGGTGGTTTTTCGTACGGAGATAAAGATGCCGAATGGGCTGGATATTGAATATTTAGTCACCGAGAAGCTTCCGAAGCTCATAGAAAAACATGCCCACGTCTTTAGAGACCGATAAATACCAAGCCGCGGTCTGTAAGCCTGTAACCGCGCAAAGATGCGCGGCTGATGCTCGTTGTTGGGCATTGATCTGAGAGTTCATTAAATATCAGATAAACCTGGGCGAGGACCACGGCTGCCAGGTTCACAAAATAAAAGGGTTTAGATGGTGCCAGAAATGCCCACAATAGCTTGCCCACATCCTTCCTCTGAATCTCAACATGTTGTGCGTGGGAATACGCTGTTAGGGTTTTATTTTAATCAACCTAATGCTATAAAAATCCGTGTGAGACAGGAATTTTGGAGAGCTCTGCATGCCAGAGTGTGTGCTTGGATGGAGTCCACCCGTTCTACTGTCTGCACACTGGAAGCCTGTGGAGTTGTGTGCCTGTGTGTGCGAGCAATCAGCTCATGGAAGCGATTTTCCCTGCATCAGTGTTTCAAATACGCATAAAACTAAGTTTCACATGGTCCAGGACATGGCTAAATAAGCCTGGGACTGGATCTCCCTTCCAGGTTTGAAGAATTAAACTTTGATACCATATCCAGGGTCTAACCCACCATCTGCTGCTACTTTTTGTGGCCGGGGGATTACTTGGGTTTCAGTTGGGTTTTGTTGGTTTGGGGGTTTTTGCCCACTCGGAACGTTAAAAGGAAACGAAAACAAACAAACCAACCAAAACGTTGTATTGCTTTTAAATTGGTGTGTGCTTTATTCCCGAAACTGGTGATTCTAGCAGGCATAGCGCCTAGAAAACCAACAACCGCTCGAGGGGAGGAGAGGGAAGTCAAACAGCATAAAATAACTCGGAGTTTTCCACTCAACTCACAAGCCCTGTGCCTCCTTCCTTAGAAACAACGTGCTGCTTGTGCCCTGCCTCAAAGCCCTTCAACGGAAAAAGACAATCTGGGAAAGTTAATCATAAACTGTTCGGTAATAATGTCCCCATAGGCAACCACTAACCTGCCTTGTAAATGTCTGGGCTTCTGATTCCCATCTCCCTCCTACCCATGTACAGACAGGAAACAAGGGCCAGGGAGGAGAATGGGGGACACGGGGCTGGGAAAGATCAGAATCAGGCCCGGGGGGTTGGTATTGCTGCCTGAAAACGGGATTTGGGACTCATTTTCCAAGGGCTTTGGGAAGGGAGGAAAGAGCGGGAGGAGTAGGGTGCGGTGGGGTCCCCCCTGCCCCGGAGCGGTTTGTTTCTCCTCTGTTCTAAATTAGAAAGATAAGAGCGACCTTACCTGGGGAAGAAGCAGTGTGGGGATGGCTACCAAAGAGAGCTATCCTTGTGCTTAGTAACTGCTTGGTGTGCTTGTAACAAGGAGCAACTGCAGAGAACGCACCAAGTTTCCCCTAGTTACTCCCCAGCCAAGGTCCAGCCTGTCCAATATTACCCCCACCCGGAGTGAGTTTTAATCACGAGCAAAATTGATGTGGAAAAAGCCTACCCGAAAGAAACTCCCCTTTTTCTGTTTACTGGGGCTCATGCTACGGGTTTTATGGAAACAATTCTATAGCAACTTCATTTTTGTACCTGCCCTTGTGTTTTCCCACCCTCTTCTCTTCCCTGGGTGGGAGCGACAGATTTCTCACCACCACGGGCTGTTACTTCCCTTTCTCCCAGAGTAAAGTGGGGGATTTTTTTGGAGGGGTGGTGGTGTGTGCTTCGTTATATCTTGGTGACCCCAAAGCAGAGCAAGGGGAATCCGCGGCAGTTGCAAGCAGCAGCTCCTGCTATGAGATCCGCGGAGTGAAGCAGGAGCCCAGCTATTTCGTGGGAGTTGAACATTATTTCAAGGAGGGAGGCAAGGTGGGGAGGGAGGAAAATTAGCCTGGTAGCCAGAATGTGGGCTCCCGAACAACAATCAAACTTTATTTTAACTTTCTCTCCCTCCAGCTTCCCTTTTCAGATGCACATACGCTTTTACTTTACGGGGGATCGAAATGCTTTATTAACTGCTGAGATTACAAACCTCATTTGGAACTGGGGTTTTTAGTCAGAGTGTACTTTCGGTCCTTGGAAAATTGCCCACATGTGTAACTTGTTTTTGCTTCTCTTCAGACAAGGAATTCCCCCCCCCCCCTTCCCTCCCTCCTCACCACTTACGGATTTTTAACAGACGGCAGCATTCAAACTGAGAGCTAACACAGGAAATGGCAAAGGTAGATCCTTCGGCTTTTAGGCTACAGAAACTTATTTCACTAAAAAGTATGTAAAATATAGGTTTTACTCTTCAGAAGGGATTTTTTTCCTTGGGCTTTCGCGTGTTTGTAGGGGTCCGTGACTGAAGTTTCTTTCATAACCTCTTAGACCTGCCTAAATGTATCGTTCATAAATGATGTTTGCTTTATGGTGAGATTTTATTTCTGTTTCCTGACTCCTAAAAAAAAAAAAAAAAAAGGTGATTTTTTTGTTGTTATTATCATTATTATTGCTATAATTATAAATTAAGAATGTTTCATATCCCCTAAAATAAACGCTCAGCCCTTTGAAGGCTGCGTTATCTCCGAATCTGGTCTCCAGACTCTCCATAGCCATGAAGTTCACTCTCAGCTTTTATCCTGTCTTAGCTTATCCTTATCGGCTTGCAAACCTAAGCTGAAGAAGTAAATATTCCCCAAGTACTGCAGGTTACACCCCAACCACGTAAAGGCCTCTCAGGGTGAAGATCCTGGCGAAACCCCAGTCCTGTACCTCAGGACCCTCAGGTCCCCTTCGCCTCCTCCATAGCTCTGGTAGAGGCAAAATCTGCTGGAAGAAGGTTCCTCTTCTAATAAATACTAACAATCTCCTTCCAAAAGTGGTTTAAATATGTTTCCGGTAAGAAATAGATCATCTGCTCTTTCTCTTTCTTATACCAAAACTTATAAATCAGTACAAGGTGGCAATAGCCCAACTTCAAATTTGCATAGTTTGCAAATATTTTCTGTTTGGTTGTTTTCAGCTTCAGAAATGCCAACCCAAAGAGTTGTTTGCTGAGGATGGATTTTGGCGGTTGCGTGTTTCAAAGCACTGGTTGGAAATTATCCCTTCTCTCCACAAACAATAAAGATTATTTCTAAACCGTATGTGAGTTCAGAAGCCTGTGGCTTTCCATTGCAAGCTGACAATGCTCTGAGTTTTCCCTCACAGCCAAATACACTTGGCGCTGATTCTGAAAGCAGGAAAAAGTCTCCACTTCGGACTTTATTCCTGTTCTTTTTTCAATAACTATTTCCAGTTCCTCTTCCCTTTACCAGCTCACAACAATCCCATCTCTAAACTAAATCTAGTTTGCAAACCGAGCAAAGCTCGCACATCCTGCCTCCTCTCTCCCAAAGATTCATCCATTTAGACTTCAAGACTCTGCTCCGAGGTCACTTTCTCCTTGACTTTTCCTTCCCCAAGTTGTTTTTGCAATCACAAGAGCTTTTCATGTAATTTCTGATGGGCTCTGTTTGAGGCATTAAAATATAAACGCCTACATAATGTCAGCCGGAGCAGGCAGCGCTGCACAACACGGGCTCTCCATGCAGACAGACATGGGATGAAGCTGTCGTTTGCCTTAAGCGTCTCTCAGAAAAGGCTACAGAGAGATGAACTATGGGGATATGTCTGAAAAATAAACCACTGAACAAACAGAAACCTCCAGAGGAGCAAAAGCAAATGGATTTTGCAGATCTTCTTGTGAGGTTTCCATTCACCAGGGACCTGAAACCCCGTGTGTTCTGCCTCACAGCCACACTCCTCAGAGTTTGGTTTAAATTCATATACTACAGAAAATTATATACTCTCATGCTGACATAATTCATCATTATTTATAGGAGGCGCACCAGGATTTTATTCCACCAATATATTTATTACAGGTAAGACATGGCCAATCCATCTCATGAGCAGAGAACAGGTGTTTGCTTCAATTAACGTTCAATAATTTCATCTATACTTATCCAACACCCTGCTACCAACACGGCTGTTTATCCATCAGTTGTATAAACATATTTCCATGCGCCAAGCGAGTTTAATCTCCACAACACACTTAAATCAGCCCTTGCCTTTCCCAGGCTCTCAGAACATTTGCAGAGCCCCTCCGAATCTCTTGTGAAATCGTCTGATTTTTAAGAAATCATTCCTGAAAGGCAATAAAGCCGAGAAATATGACAATGTGAGCAACCGGCTCGTATTTCATGTCTGCTGGCACAAGGTCTTTTCATTTGAAAACCTCCCCAGCTCTTAAGGAAGTTAAAAGAAGGGTTAGGAGGGAATAAAAAATACAGGGAGATAGAAATGGGAAAAGTTGAAAGCAGAAGGAAATTCCCAACTCCTTGTGCACAGCCGCTGCTCGTGTGAGATGCACTGGAAAGGAACGACCCTGCCCCACGCTGCCCCTGGTAGGGGATTTTTCTGCCTTCACCGGTTTAAACGCGACTGGGGTGAAGTGGAGTTACTTTGGATTAACCCCCCGGAAAGGAGAGGAGATCTGGCAGGGCGGTGGGGAGTACTCACCTGGTGACATTTGCCCGCGGCTGGCTTGATAAGATCTGAGCCCAGGGCTGGAGGGGCTCCCCAAGCCATGCTCCCACCTCACCTTGGCTGGAGCTTGCAGACTGAGCCTGCTTGTCTAGCCCAGGGAGGATTCTGAGCTGCTTGGGGAGCTTTTGATACCCTGAGGGACGCAAAAATTCAAAGTAAACTGACCTCCAGCATTAAGCTCCAGCTCTCCCTGTCCATCATCCTGATCCTCTCGATTATTATCATTATCACCTTTCTTTTTAATGAAAACGGACAGCTTCCTAACAGCGCCTCATTTCTGGGAGCTCTGGTCCTGAATGTGGGGAAACGGGTCCTTCCATCAGGCTGCAGCTTGTGGCGAAGCACCGCTTATAGGGATAGGGGAAAACCTAAGGCTTTGAGTGTAGGTTTTTAAGTGCCTTCATCATTTTCCCGTATTCATAAACCACCTCTGGCAGCAATTTCGCACCTCCGTTTTGTGTAGGAGCGGGCATAGGGACACACACGCACGGATACGCACAGGGAAAGAAATGCGAATTACATTTTTCCTTCATTTCAGGCGGCTATTAGCACCCCTCAATGTTATTATTAGCCTGTTAATATAGACTTTCATCTCTATACACTTCAGGAAGGATTCGCGATGATTTACTATGGCTAGGAATCTCTTTGCCCTTCACTTTAAATATCCTTCAGTGTTGGGGTAAGAGGGAGAAGGGCGGAGGGGTAATAGATTAAAGGAGGCAAATTGATCCGGACTGTTACAGCTGAAGTCCAGAGAAACACTTTTGCCGTAATCAGAGAGAGCACCTTTTCCTTAACCAACATTTACGATGCCGTCGGACCGTCTTGCAATAAACGGATTTATCATCATAACCGGGTAAAGCTGCCCCCGCCACCCCGCACCTTCCAGGCTGGGACCCGCACCGAGCTCAGTCCGCCTCAGTCACGGGCTTGCATGCGAGGGAAACCCCCAAACCGTCTGGTTTTGGAGAACACACGGAAAATTAAGCGAGGGGGGAGGTTGTTCCACACTCACCCGCACCGTGAGCACACACATGTGAGGTGGTTGGGGGGGGAAGGGGGGCACGGTGACTGAAAACGCGTGGGATTCCTTTTTTTGCCCCCTTTCTTTTCCACAGGCAATAAATTCAAGGCTATAAAAATCAAAGAAAGCTAATGTAAGTTTTATTAAACTATTTAACCATCACAAGTTTGAGGCATTCTGTAACAAAGCCGGATCAGTGGCGCGCTGTATTTTACTAGCCTTGTAAAGTTAAATGAAGGCTTCTGATTTCAGCAATGTGGGAAACTATTTTAGCCCGAGCAAAGCAACCTTGAGATGGTGCCGCCAAACATGCGAACGTATGTTCGCATACACAGATATTTTTAAGATATTATATATATGTGTGTATATATATGAGCATAAAGCCTAAGGCAGGCTCTGGATGCAGACAGAGGTTGCAGCTCGGCAGCTCGCTGGTCAAAGTTGCAATGGCACTTCCACGCCGGTGACATTTTACATTTCATATTTACCCACATTATTTTACCATGTTAACAATCCATTTCTCCATCCCAGCTGGTTAATTATTTATCACACCCTCCCCACCAGTCTTGCTACCTAAATCCATCTTTTTTCTTTACAAAAACGCCTGTATGCGTGCATTTACGTTTAGATGCCTGTAACGCCTGCACATATATATGTCTGTATATGAAATGACGGCGCGGGGGGGTGGGTTTGTACTTATTCTCTGGGTTTTTGCTATCGTACTCTGGAGCCCGAGTGGGAAAGAACAGCTTTTATCTCTATTCCCCCCTGATGGTTATTAAAGGCAAAGCGAGCACATCAGCATCTTTCTTTAAAAATATATAATATTAATAATGGAGAGAAATCCGCCCCCTTCCCCCCTTTAGAGTCCCCCAATGTTTCAGGAGCAAATCTAGGACGGGATTTAGCCCCAGCTTTGCCCGTTTGGTGGCTTTTTCGAAACTCCTGACGTTTTGCAACATTGCATAAACATAAAACAATCCATCCTTGATATGGAATGCAAGGGCGGATGACAGCGCAGCGCAGCCCCCTCGGCTGCGATTGATTTACGCCGAGACTGACGCTTTATCAGGCACACGAAAAAAGTTTGACCAATCATTTTGCTGGGAGCTCACAACACAGCAGCCCAACTGTACTTTGTTGGCTGGGAAGTTGGAGAAGGGGGTAGAGTACAAATCTAGATCTGTCCTATATATTTTTTTCCCTTCATTGAACCGTGCTTTGTATGATGTCTGAGAATGTCCATTTCTGGGACTCTTAGCAATTATTATGTCGACTCCATTATAAGTCATGAAAGTGAAGACTCGCCTTCAGCTAAATTTTCATCTGGGCAATATACGAGTTCCAGGCAAGCTGGGCACAATGAGCATCTAGAATTCCCCTCCTGTAGTTTTCAGCCAAAACCTCCAGTTTTCAGCGCCTCCTGGACTCCTTTGAATCCACATTCTTCTGGTACCCTTCCTGCCGTCTACCATCCATATATTCAACATCAAAGCGTCCCATCTGACGGCAGGTATCTACGGAGCTGGCTGGACCCCGTGCCCCGAGCAGAGAACCTCCCCGGGCAGGGAGCCGTTAAGGCAGAGCCGCTGCTGGGCCGTCCCGGGGATGTCCATAAACAGGGGACACAGGAGTACAATTTAGAAACTTCTGCTGCAAGGGAAGGGATCGTTTCCAATCAAAGGCCCAGCTTCGAGGACAATAAAGTTTGTGAAGGAAGCGAAGACAAAGACAGGACAGATCAAAGTAAGTTATAAAAGTGAGGAAGTAAACAGTATAAAAGCTGGAGGAGGTGCAATAAAAGGGGACAATGCCGCGTAAAGTTTAAAATCAGGGCTTAAAGAGAAGTCTCAGCTTGCTGATGCCAACCTAAGGGGAGAGGTGGGGAGGGGAGAGGGGTGGCATTGTCTCTGCCGGTAAATAAAAATAAAACCAAAAATGAACGTCGTCTCTGAGCTTAAACAGAGTCCAGAGCGGACAAAAGCTGGAGCGAGTCATCCTTTCTCCTCCAGAGCGCTGGCTCCGGCAGCAGAGATCACTTTAGTAAGCGGGAGCAAATCTGCGCGGGTGCGGGCAGAGGGGAAGGGAAGGGACGGGGGGAACCGGGAAATGCCGGGGAGGAAGGTCGGGAACGGGAGCGGAAGGCGGCTGTCGGGGAAGACGAAGAAGAAGGTGGGGGAAAGACCCGAAATTACGGAGGAGAAGTTCATGGGGGGGGTGGGGGGGGGAGGGAGCGGACAGCGGCGGGGGCTGCTCCGCGCCCGCGGCCGGTGCAGTGCGGTAGCCGCGGGGCCGGCTCGCTGCTTCCTCCGGCCTCCCCTGCCCGCCGAGGGGGGGAGGGTCCGTTTTCTCGGGCTGGCTGGGTTATTTGGGGGGTTTAGCTGTTTGTTTATTAAATGCAACGGTTGAAGGTATGAATATTTCAAAGCCACGCTTCTTTACTAGTTAAGAAAAAAAAAAAGAGGGGGGGAAATGATGCTTCCAGCTTAATTAGCTTTTATTTGTAATGTAGCCAGATTGAGGAAACAGTTAAACTACAGCATGTGCTTTTTCTGTGATGTGCCTTGTCTTTCCCCTCCCTGAAATATAGAAACCCCTCAACCATTCGCCTTTTAAACATTTAATAATACCATCAATAATGCTATTAATAATGCTATTAGCAATAATAACTCTAATAATGGATCTAATAGTGATAATAATATCAATGCAATAGCTTTTGTGCACCTCGTGCCGATCTGGCTGTGCCCGGGCTCATTTCGGGAGGTAACCGGAGCCGCAGCCCGAGCGGGAGCCGAAGGGAAACTTGGCTTGGCCCCCGCCGTAAATATTTTACAGTGAAAGCCCAAGTTTTCCAAGCTGGCAGAGGAGCAGCCCCCGCCGAGGGTCCAGCTCCTCGCAGCCTGTTCAGGATGAACTGACACAGTCATTCTTTTTCCCCTTGAATTAACTTCTATCCCCCCCTTCCCTCAACGTGGAAGAGCAGCAGAGATTGCTACTGCAAACCTACGGTTAAAAATACGGAATATTCTCGCCCCTCGTGATTTCCTCCCCTCCTTGTGCAGGATGTTAGGGCGACTTTTTTTTCCCCTTCTCCTATGATTTAACTTGCACACAGACACACACACACTCACACACACACACACACACACAAAAAGAAAGTCCTATTCTATTGTACTGGGCAGAGATCCAGAACAAACTGCAACCGTGAGGTGAATGATTTGAGAGAATTAAATATCCAGGTCCTGTGCTCAATGTCCCTGAAATTGAATATATAAAAATCTTGTCCAAGAAAATATTATTAAGCTGTAAGTAAGTGCAGGGACCCGCGCTAAGAGGATGCTGTGTGGTTTCTCTGGCATGTGGTTACGACGCATATTTTGTTTTAAATAATGGTTTAATTTGGGCTGATGTTGAGACCCTGCCAGGGCTGGAAGACGGAGCTGTTTTGCAGAAAGGGCTCCCACCAATTTCCCTGACTCCTTACATTTTTGGAAGTATTTCTTCAGAATGAATCTCTGCCCTGTGGATGGCACAGGGATCTGTTAAATGATTTGCTGGGTTTTAAAGAAAAGATGTGCCAGGACCTCCCCCCATTCACTTCCCTGTTCAGGGACTTGTGTAGAGTGAATGAATAAAGCAAAACCGGCGTCTAAAATAGCTTCTATTTTAACGATCCAAAATATAACCAAAAAATAAACCCAAACCGACTAAAACTCTGTTAGGAAGCAGAGCCCTCCATTGCCATTAAAGGGTGGGTAGCAGGATTAACAGTATCAATTATTAACAGCTTTCTTCCTCTTTAATATTTAATTCTGCATATTAGATCAAGTCAATTACATTAAGGAAATAGCCGTGCAAATTTGTAAGAGGCAGTACTTACAGGGGAAGATTAACCGGATTATTTTTTACCAAAATATTCAATATATTTCATTTTGCGTAGAGGAAACGTTCTGATGGGGCGCGCGTGTGTGTATGTATATATTTATAATGGTCCATTTAATTGGTGTAAAGGTTTATGGCTTCAGTCATCATTTCAGAGGAGGCAAAAGGAAATAAAATAGAAATACGTGGTCTGTCTAGAACCCTTCATTTTCCTCCTTCCCGCCTCTCCGTTACTCAACGGGCAGCTACTATTTGCATGTGATTAGTAGACGCTCTATTATTTACCCTAAACCCACTTCACCTTTGGGTGCGATCTTCACCACCGTAGTGGCCAGGGGGGTGGCTTCAGCTCCTAAAATGTTGTTTTCTCCCCCTTTAGATAGGCTAATTCCCGTCATGTTCTTTCTGCAAGAGATTCCCACGTAGCTTCTCCCACACGCGAGGGTGATGGGCAGCCTGTTATTTATTCTTGGCTGTATTTGCAGCCCTGCAAATGTCCATGTCTCCGGGTAACACTGTCCAGACCTCCGGCAGCAGAGTCCACCCAGCCCTCAGAGGATGTTTATTGTATCGAGACCGTTTCTTGCCACATAGCACAGAAAAAAAATAGGCAGAATTTATGCAAGGTTTCTCCAGCCCTCCTCTCCCTGCTCTGTTCCTGCGCCATGTGTCTGTAGGAGTAAATCTGTAGGCACGTGGGAAAACAGGACTATAAAGGATTTTATATATATATATATATGTGATTTTGGCGTTGGTTTCTTTGTATACAGGGTGCGTAACGTGGAGAAGGCCGTTACGCAAACCTCTAAGTGCCTGTGGGTGTTTACCTGGTATAGATGGGCCCGGGGCAAAGCGAGGGGGGGCTGTGCCAGAGACACGTGTGCACCAAAACACACGTGTGCACACGCATGTTACCTGGCACAGGCAGCGTGTGCAGGCCAACATGCGTGTGCACCGGGAGGGGTGGGCACAGGCAGGGTGTGCAGAACAACATGCATGTGCACGGGCAGGGGTGTGCAGGACAACATGTGTGTGCCCAGGCAGGGTTGTGCAGGGCCAACATGCGTGTGCAGGACAACGTGAGTGTGCACAGCCAGGGTTCTGCACGGCCACGGGTCTGTGAGTACAGACCACACGGTCCTGCGTGTCCCAGCCCTCAACTTGGGGGGGTGGTGGCTTTTTTGGAGGGCTCGGGCCCCCCGCCATCTGCTCGCCCTGCCGATCCCGTGTGATTTTCGTACTGGCTCCATTTCTGGCTCCCAGGGCAGGCGGCATTTTCACCCGGGCGTGCACATGCGTGTGTATAATCTTAATATTTGATGGCATGATTAAAACCTTCTGAGAAACACTCAGGCTTCACCGTATTGATCTCGCTGCTTTTCTTTCAGCCAACCCAGCTGCCAGCTGGCTGCACGCCCGCTCCTCCCGGAAAAAACGATGCCCTTACACCAAATACCAGACCCTGGAACTAGAGAAGGAGTTTTTATTCAATATGTACCTGACGAGGGACCGTAGACACGAAGTGGCCAGACTCCTCAACCTGAGTGAGAGACAAGTCAAAATCTGGTTTCAGAACCGAAGGATGAAAATGAAGAAAATGAACAAGGAGCAGGGCAAAGAATGAAAACCCAGAAAAGCAGCATCCCCTTTACCCCCCCTTTACCCCCCAGCTCCCAGCCTCCCCTGTAGTGCTACCAAACCCCCCAGACGCTGGGGGGAAACCCTCCCCGTTCCCCATCTCCACCTTTGCATGCGAGATGTTGCTTATTCTTCTGTTTTATCTTCTTAGTATTGCCACATCGGAGGCAACTTAGCCAAAACTGCAGCTCCTTTTTGGGGACACATGCTGCGTTTTGTTCTGGTCTCTTGTTTCCTTTCTCTATTTTTTTTTGTTGCCTTTTTCTTTTCTTCTCCTTACAGTGTAACATAGACACAGGCTCCTGTCAGAGCAGCAGCTTTCCCTGCTTGCGTTTTCTTCATGGAAAACAAGACTGCAAACACAACTGGCCCCAAAGAACCCCCACCAAACCTCGCTGTTTGTCTTTATCCACGTAAGGACAATGATTCTCTATAACGTTCACAACACCCCGGCGCTCTCGCACACACACACTCTCGCACCCCCTCACACACTCACACGTTGAGGTGGCCAAGGAACCAGACGATTTAATTAAACTCCTGCAAGACAGACACATTCGTAAGACTTGCGTTTAATTGCACCCAACAAATCATTTTCAATTCGCCAACTTTATACCAGGCAGTCGGTTAATGACAGCCCAACTCCCAACTGCTCTGGGCTCTTTTTATTCCTCCACCCCCCCTTTTTTTTCCCCTTCCTTTTTTATTTTTAAAGCTTGTTTTATTATGCGGGATTTTTATTAGAATCGTGCCATGGCAGATACGCGACTTTGACCTGAAAGTTTCGTAGGATCTTTACAGGCAAACCTCCTCATCTGGTAGTTTTATACTGGGTCACTTGGAAGAGGAGAAAAGACAGGGAGGGAGCCGAGAGAGTGTGTGTGGGGCACTCTCAGAGCCGCGTTGTAAATTATTTAGGAGAAAAAGGGGCGGAAGAACCCCTGCCAACTTATTCCTAACTTTTAGAGAAGGGGAAGAATGGGATTTTCTAGTTAAAAAACTACCTTAGTAGAGCTGTAAGGGAGGGGAAGGTTGTGTTCTTAGTGCTAGCATATTTATAATTTATTGTGAATTGACTTTTCCTAAAGCAGTAGCTGCTGCAGAGATGAAGTGCCAGCCCTGGCCTGCGTGTCTTTCTTCCCGCTCCTGTTTGCTGAGATGCTTTTAATACTTGAATGCCGAGGGGGGGCTGTTGTTGGGTGGGGTTGGTTTTTATGGTGGTTTTTATGCCTGAAGCCAGCTCCCGGCACGTTTTCCCATTGCCACCCGCCTTCCCCGAGGCCCGGTGCCACGCCGGAGCCGGGACCCGCAGCCTCCCGGGGAAGGAGCTTCGTCCCTCTGGTGGCACCGGGGGATGCGGTTTCTCCGCGCTGCCCCCCTTTCCTTTTCCTCATCCCGAAGAAGCGTTTTGAGTAGCAAACCCAGACCTCGCCGGGCTCCTGTCACGCCGCCCGGAACTGGTTTCTCATCTGACAGACCCGCTGGAGGCTTCACCCACCCGCCCGGGCGGGGCTGGTTTCCCTTTATCTCTGTAAGACTTAACTTTGTTTTGGGAGGGGGTGGTGGGATGGTGTGGGGGGGAGGTTAGTACCAGTGGATTATATGGTGGGTATTGTAAAATGTGTTTGTGGTTGTGTTTCTGTGAATGTTGAAGCTCGTTTTCTGTTTCTACTGTGGCTTTTTTAAGTATGCGAAGAGTTCTGCAGTTGATAGTGGATGGAAAATGTTGAAATAAACCTCTCTCGTTTTCTTCGTGTGCAGATTTGTATATTTAGCTGCCAGGAGGCTGTCTGGGAGCAAGGCGAGTGTAAGGTCCCTTGTGGTAATAGGGTGAAGAGGGGGAAAATAGAGAAAAGACATTTATTTCTGCTGTATATCCGAATGAATCAGCGCAAATCCGATCTCAGAATTGACTGACTCGTGTGTCCTCAGCGCCAGGTTCTGGGAGATCACTTTTATCTGCTGGGAAGAAGCGATAGGCAGATTCGCGGTTTTGGAAAGTGTTCCTGCTCCCCTCTTCCCCCCCCCCCCCCTCCGTGATTCAGAGATAAGAATCGAGGAGGGCTAAAATCTCCCCTCTCCAATTCCTTCTGAAAGGATAAAAATTACCTTCCCCTGGACAAGAAACCGGACCTTAAGTGTTAAACCCCATCCCTCAGAAAGACTGCTGGGGTTTTTTTCTAGTGCCTAGACTTTCTCCTGTAAAACTTTCCATCCTGAAGTAGCTCCTTGGGGGCTCCCAAATTTAACTGTTCTGTTGCCGGAGGGAGTTCCATGTAACCAACCTTCACCCCGTGTCAAAGCCCCTGATCTCCCTCTTCGAAATTAAATTAAGAAAAGCTCTTTCGGAGACATTTTGAGCTGAGAGAAATCAAGAAGTTGGTGTCAGCAGGATCAGTTCTTTATTGAAACAAACAGATAGTGGGTGGAAAAAAGACGTTTTCGCTGTGTTTAAGCTGAGCAGTCAAATCATTCGGTTTGATTTGCTTCTTCTCAAGGATGGATGAATTTCACATGCTTCACGCTGAATTGAAATATTCCTCCCATCTCGAACTGAGCATGGACTTGCTTAAATCCTCACTACTATATTTTTCAGAAGCGTATCTGTGACTTAATTGAGGTTTGCAACCCATCGGCCACTGGGACTTAGAAACGTTTTTCACTTTCCTTAGAGTTGTGGTAAAGAGCGGCTATTTTTAAGACGAATATAAGGTTCTTTTAAAATAGATTTTAAAACGTTAGTTAATTTTATTAGGAAATATGCTTACTCTAAAGGAAAACAAAGATGTTGGAAAAACTGTCCTCTGTAGCATCAGCCCGGATGTATTTTCCAGAAATGTTTAATGCTCCAGAATAAAAATCGATTTTAGAACAACAGCAGCGATATGTCATTGTATTCTACTGCTTCATCTAAAATATCAGAAATATTTTCATTCTTTTCCTGCCTTCTTCAGTGGCTCGTTAAAGTGTATTAGAAGAATCAATGTTTGCTTAGGTTTTAAAAAAGGATGCCCAGAAACAAATGGAAAGAATTCTTCCCTGGAGCAGCAAGTGCTTACTCGCTCCCACACAAACTTGCTGCCTTTCTAATAATGTTTTATTTGATTTTTGGTTTTTAAATAGGAGATCGTTAATCTCGGGGTGTGTTTAGCGGTGGTTGCTTGTTTGGTTGCTTATTTATTTGGTTTTGAGGGTTTAATCTTTGCATCCCCGCAGCAGCTTTAGTGGACCAGGAGCGTGGAGCTGCACTGGCGTTATTTGACTTCCCTTGGTTTATTCCCCTCATCGCCCAAGGAAAACTTTGCTAAAGGAAAATCAGAAACTCAAACCAAACAGCGGGAAACCCCACCCCGCTTTCCCTGCGTGGCATCACCTCGGATTTGACACGCGGTTCCTTTTTCCAAGGGCTCAACGAGCGGGTCCTATAATTCCGTCTCTGAATTCGTTTGACGTTTTATTGCTCATGAAGAAACACAAGTGCTTGGGAAGTGTTTCTATCTCTATATTTAAAAAAACCAAACAAACCCTAAGACCTGCTCAGCCCTGCAGGAAGCAGGTAGCGAGAAATATAACCAAGAATCTCCTTCCACTAATTTTTAACATAATGGGCGCTCTAAAGGGCAGTATTTCACTTCTTTAAGAAAATCCTTTCTTTGGGGCAGCTCTGAAAAGAAAACAAAAGAAGAAGGAAGATATTTGGAGCTTACTGAGGGAAGAGAGAGAAAGGGAAGTAACTTGTCATAAAAAGAAAAAAAAAAAAAGGAAAAATTCAGTGCAGTGTGCTGCAATAAAAGAATATGACCGCTATAAAACTTTATAGGGTATAAATTTCTGAAGGTTAAGGAACTAAACGGCTGTAAAGGAAACAGTGCAAGAAAACTTTCAGGAACTCCTAAATTACTACAACGACTTGGGAATGTGGGGAAACCCGATGTGTAAATGCTCTTGTTTCTGCTTCAGTCACATGCAAAGTTTCCCTCTTTATTTTTCCCCCCTTTATTTTCTGTTTTTTTCCCTAAGGGAGGGGGTAGTTAAAAAATAAGGAGGAGGGAGAAGAGAGGGAGAGAAAAGGTGGGGAGGGACTTTTGCTAATTTATTCTTCTCTTGCAGATGCCGTGAAAGTCCAGCGCTCTGGATCATTCCCTTTGTTCTTTTTCCCCCCCCTTCTTCTTCTCTCCCCCCCCCCCCCCGCCCCCCTTTTTCTTTTTCCTTTAAAGCAATTCCAGGCTGCCAGAATGCTGAGCCATGCACACAACAACAACAACACACACACAGGGGCACCCCCACACTCCAAACCCTGGCGAGACGTCTGGGCTTGGGAAGCTCTTTATGGGTTTACAGCTCGGGCCTTTCCCCCTCCAGAACAGAATGACCAATTGTTTAGTCTCGGGATTTGAAACAATGGCGGTTTTCAAAAGCAAACCCATTTTGCCTCTTTTATTGCGAGGCAGAGTGCCTGTATGGCAGAGTTTTCAGCGTGGAAAACTTCAGCGCTGCGGGGCGAGGGGGAGGGACTCGGTTTTCCCTTTTTTTCTCCTCTTTTTTCCCCTCTCCTCCCCTCGCTTTTTGGCTTGTTTTATTCCTGCAGGTCCGAGTGGGACCCCCCTTTATCTGCCTTCCTCCTCTAAGGAAACCTCTGCGCCCCTCTGCGCAGGCTGCAGCGCCTCGCAGCGCCGCGAGGTGGCGCCCTTGCTCCACGCTAGACGCGCGTCTCCCGCGCTCGGCCGCGTTGCTCCGCGTAACACCTTGATCTCATTACCGGCTGTTTGCCGGCGAGCATGAATAATCCCGAGGCATAAAATATAGGGTTAATTATCGCTATTTTGCCGATTTTATAGGTTACATCTATTTTTTTTCCCTGCGAGGGTAAATTATGTGAGGCTGAAATAAATAAATAAATAAATATTTTTAAAAGAGTTAAGCTGGAGGCTGAGATACAGTGGGAGGTGGGACATGCATCTATTTTAAATGTTCATTTAGAGGGGAGAAAAAAATAGTTCCTCGGGTTTTGTCTTCTGCTGGTGCAGGTGGAGGCAGGAGGATGCTTCATCATCTCCAAAGCGAAGATTTACGTTTGCAGGATGGGGAAAGAGGTTCGAAGGTTTCAGGAAGAAAGGCACAAACAGAATCATGACATTGTCCCCTGGCTCTTTACCTAAGCCATTGGAAATCTGCGCTTTCTCCCTATTTTATATCTTTAACACCCATAGTCATCGCCTAAAAAAAACCCCAATATATGCTTTTGTTGGAAGTTGAACCGGTCATTTTGGGTATAGTTGCTCCATCTTTTGGTAACGCTCTTTGCAAGTATTCTTAAATGCTAAAGCCCAGTAAATGAATCCAAAATGACATTAACTCACCACCTTTTGTGACATGTATAAATACCCCACTGATGTAGCAGCCAGGATGTAAACTTTAAACTCTAATAGTTCACTTTTATTTTAGCCTTTGTTTCTTCAAAATTACAAGACAGAAACGATTCAGACGTTCCAGTCCTTCAGCTACAAATTCAGCTCCGAATAACGTAGAAAGGAACTGTGGCAAAGGTTTCAAATTCTCTTTCAAATCGCTATAAAACAGCTTTTTTCTGAATCAATGCTTTTTCCGAAGTCATACCAGAAAATACGCCCGTTCCTCGATGAGCAGCATTCTGGACGAGAATGTAACAAATTAACCCGACACACACAGCAGAGCAGGATGCGATGTGTTGTTTTAAGAGCTTAAGCATCTCTAGGCCCTGTTTAAAAGCTATAAAATGAAATAGAAATGTAAACAGGCATAGATGGGGAAAATAAAGACAAATCCTGTCCTTGTGCACTCGGGAAAAGGCAGAGCAGGAAAACTTCAGCTTTATCTAGGAGAGGGTTTGGGGTTCTTTTATTTTTTTTTACCCTTTTTCTTTTTTTTTCTTATGAATTCCTAATAAATCTTTCCTCCACTGGGTATTTATAAATTATCTTCTCTCTCAGAGACACGCACACACACACATCCCCGCTTGTTTTTTCTTATAATAGAAACATTTTCCTTTCATCAGGAATCTGAGTACAGTATAGGAATGATTTAAGATCAGCCATTGATTTCTGATGCGTTGGTGAGTTACCATTACATCATGACCATAAAATTCTACTGCACTTGATAAAAATGTTAACTTCCAAGAACAGCTTCGCTCCCTCCTTCCTGGGGTCCACGTACGAAAGGGAATTCCTGTTATTTTTTACTTTACGAACTTCAATGGAAAGGGGTACGCCAGTAAAGACACATAAGAGAGAACTCCTCTTCCAAAAATACTTTAGTCGATTCTTCGTTTTTTATCTATTTGCCTTTCTTGAAAACTCGAGCATCCCCACGTCAGGCTGTGAAGCTCTATTTACTTGTGTGCACCATTTCGGGGGTTTATGTTCAAAGATGAAACCAAAAGCTGCTCAATCGACAATAAAAGTGTTGGGGAAAAGAAAACGTCAACTTGTCTTTTAGGGGGGGGGAAAAGCCTTAATTATACCACTGCAAGTACTCCAGCAACTATAATTACTTGAAAAGGCTCTTAGACTCGACTGAAATTATCCCAACACAAAATAAAGGAAACGTATTTACTTAAATTATTTCTCTGAGGATGGTTTTAAAGTTTTTCTCCTTTACTATCTTTGTTTTCTTTCTTTCTTTCCCCCAACTCTCTTTCTTTCTCTCTTTCTGAATTCCTTGCCTATTTCCACTGCCAATTTTAATCCAATATTTTTAATTCTCTCACCCAAAGCCCTGGCAAGACAGACTAACCGAAACACCGCAACTTTTTCCTCTTTTCTGTGCTGTGGAGGTTGAAAATAGTCCCTCGGTTGAAGGCAGGCACAAGCAAAACCGCTTTTAATTTGCCTTTCCCATGTCAAAACCGCACAGAAGGATGAAATGGGAAACAGTAGAAATCTACCCAGGGCAAAGAGCGGGGGCAAAAAAAAAAATAATAGAGGTTTAAAAGACTGCTTCTAAGTCTTATTGAAGGTTGAAGGATTAGAAAATAAAGCTGGGATAGTGAGGGGCTGGGGCAGCGCTGGGCTGGGGGGGGTTGTGTCATTATTAGCTGAAATACGTCTCAGTAATATTTGCTGACTGCGATAAATGAATTTCAAAATCTACCCCCTGTGTGTTTAGATGGTGGAAAATTGCAGCGTTGGCATCTTAGGGGTAAGTTTGCTCCGTTGTTACCAAATGCCAATAAAATAGAAAGCCCCCACTCCCCCTCTCAATCCCCTCCTCCCAGTTTTCATTGGGGGTATCATGAAACAGATAATTAAATAAATAAAATGGAAGTTCTTGGGGAGGGGTTGAGGTAGGGAACAGCCATCAGCTACTGACCAGAAAGGTTCTGGTCGGGGTGCGATAAGCGACACGACACTTCCAGTCCCAATCGCCCCCAACCGCATCTTGGCCAAGTCCTGGAGGAAAAGGGGGGGGGGGAAGAAAGGCGGAAAGTCAACCTTACACATGGAAAACTCTGATCATTTGAATTCAATATTGACACCTCAACATCTCGCTGCAACGCGGACGGGTCCAATCGAAACCTCTGGTTTATAGCAGTGGAGGAACGAACTCGTAAAATCCTAACGGCTTTTATGTAGTGCGGTATAAACAACAACAACATCCCCGGCTTTATGGCGTTTTATAGTTTGTTAAACAGTTTACAGCCTTTTTTGGGGCTATTACAAATGCAATTCCCTTCATGTGATAGTTAAACCTTTATCAATAATAAGGAAATTGATCATTAAAATGTTAAATATGACTACCTCGTTTGTTTTAAAATATGTTTAGGGTAAGAAGCTGTATGATTTGATAACTTGTATTAAAATACCAATTACATTTATAGGACCTTTTAAAACTGGTAGCAATTAAATCGTGTTCTTTTACAGTTTTCCAAAGCGACCCTGACATTTAAAAAGGCTAAAACTGCCTCGTTAAAATTTCGAAATTAACGACTGCGAGCGCTACTCTTTAATTTTCCAACACTCCCCAAAAATCAATCTTTTGGGTGGCCTAGGTATGTGATTTGTTGTGAGGCGAGCGATATCTCATTAATGGAGGTAGTTAAACATATTTAATCCGTATATTCACCCCACCTCCTTCCCCTTCCCCTCCGCTCCCTCGCTCGCTCCCTCTCCCTCTCGCTCCCCCTCGCTCGCTTTTCCTTCTTTATTCTCTCACACTCTTCCTTTCACAATCATGCGGTGCAGAGTCCGTGTGGAGTAAGGAGAAGCCAATAGGATGAGGTTTTGGTAATAGATGCAAATGATCATGAAAAGACACTGCAAAATATGAAACAACTCATTTGCGCTGAAGTAAATCACTGAAAACTGTTTATGAACTGGCATCTCTTCTTGGAAATGTAAAGCGAGAACTCTTTAAGTGGCGACTTTTTTTTTTTTTTTAGGGGTGGGGGGGGAGGAAGGAATTCAATATCATGCAGGCTTAGAGTTTTGATTATATCCTCCTTTTATATTCCTGGAAATCACAAACTGTCGTTGCTTTGCATCTTAGCGCGTTCTTTTTTTCCTAATAGATTCCCGAGCTCTGGGTTTGGTTGGCTTCTTTTTTTTTTTTTTTTTTCCTCCTTTTTTTTTTTTTTTTGTGTGAAATTTTCTTCCTCCTCCAAACAAATATTCTTATTTCAATTAAAATGAGCTCTTATTTTGTCAACTCACTCTTCTCCAAATACAAAACCGGGGACTCCTTACGTCCCAACTACTATGACTGCGGGTTCGCTCAGGATCTGGGGGGCAGACCCACGGTGGTGTACGGACCCAGCACGGGGGGCACCTTCCAGCACCCGACCCAAATACAGGAGTTCTACCACGGAGCATCCTCACTCTCCAGCTCCCCTTACCAACAGAATCCCTGCGCCGTGGCGTGCCATGGGGACCCCGGCAACTTCTATGGCTACGACCCCTTGCAAAGGCAGAGCCTCTTCAGCGCCCAGGACTCGGACTTGGTGCAGTACACGGACTGCAAGCTCGCTGCCAGCGGCCTCGGAGAGGAGGCGGAGAGCTCGGAGCAGAGCCCTTCTCCGACCCAGCTCTTCCCCTGGATGCGCCCGCAAGGTGAGGCGAGGTGGGAAGGAACCGAGGAGGCATTTCCCGAACCCAGAGAGCTGCCCCCCGCGCTTTCTCGCTGCCCCTCTCTGTTGCTCGCTTTCTCTCGCTCCCTTTTTCTTCCCCAGTGACTGTATTTTACTGCTTTATGGGGGTAAACTTTTGCACTTGTAAATTGCTTTATAGTTTAATTACCCTGAAGGAGACCTTTTCTTCTGGGGGCTGAGCGAGCCTGGCTTTCTGTGGAAGGAAGCGTCCTTAAAGTTTATGGCACTTTTATAGCCTTAAAAAGCCCCTTCATTTTTGTTTTGCGTTTGGTTTGGGATTTCGGTGGTGCTGCTGGTTCTCCCCGGGCTGCAGCTCTTTTTTTTCTCTCTTTGCGGCATCCCAAAGAACCGGAGCCTGCTGTTGTTGTTGTTGTTGTTGTGCTGGTGGTGACGGTTGGGGTAATAATAAGTGTGCAAGTGCAGGCTTCAGCTAAGCTGCTCGGAGTGGGCTGGTGGGTGACCCCCCCCCTTCCGTGCCACCATCACCCCTTTTCCTTTAGAATCATCTTCCCTTGTATAATATTCCACGGGAGTCTTTCCCTCTCCCTCACCGCTTCCTGCCTTCGCTCCTGCCAGTCCTTTCTTCCTCCCCCTCCCGTGCCTGCGTGTGTGAGTGTGTGTGAGCGTGTGCGAGCGGGTGTGAGCCTGTGTGTGCCTATGCCCGAGCCTGGTTTATGTATCTTTCAACCTCCTTCTCTTCTTCCCCTCTTCCACCCAACCTTTGCAATTCCCCAGCAGCCGCTGGACGGAGGAGGGGGAGGCAAACCTACAGCCGCTACCAGACCCTGGAACTGGAGAAGGAATTTCTATTTAATCCCTACCTGACCCGCAAACGGAGGATCGAGGTCTCGCATGCCCTGGGATTGACAGAAAGGCAGGTCAAAATCTGGTTCCAGAACAGGAGGATGAAATGGAAAAAGGAAAACAACAAAGACAAGTTTCCCAGCAGCAAATGCGAGCAGGAAGAACTGGAAAAACAGAAAATGGAAAGAGCCCAGGAGGTGGACGAGGAAGGGGAAGCACAGAAGGCGGACAAGAAATAAAAGGATTTTTAAGGACTGAAAGGCAAGCGCTGCTGGGGTGGCAGAGCCCCCGAGCCCCACGTTAATGGCAGTTAATGTAAGGAAGGGGTGGGAAAAAAACCAACAATGCATAAAAAAGAGAAAGGAAAAAAAAAAAAAAAAAGAAAGAAAAAAGGAACCTTTTATTGCTGTAAAACAATATAGCTGTAAGCACCACTTCCCTGATTATCCTTTGATACAATGAACAGTATGCAAAAGTGGTCGGGAGGTCTCTCCTGCCTTTTGCCAGTTATTAACTAGTGGTAGTGTAACGCAATAGCTTATGTAAAACATGACTGTGAAATCTTCTCTCTCTCTCTGTCTTTCTCTCTGTCTCTCTCTTCTGTCCGGGGGGGTGGGTTGGTTAACCTAGCTTTCAATGCTATAGGAGTTACGTGAAATTACATTTGTGCACTTTTTTCTTTGATTTTTGTTGAATTTCCACCTTTTCTGTTGTGGTTTATCTGTATGTACTGGAGGTAGCTATTGAAACAAACATCCCAACAACATGAAACTGCCTATTTATGCTATAGTTATCCCTCCTCTCTTTGCTTTTCCTGCTTCTGTTCTTTGCCTTGGTTCGGGATTTTCTTTTTCAATTTTTTTTTTTTTTACACTTTTTAAGTGTCTCTTCAAAAAAAGAAAAAAAGGAAAAAAAAGAAAAAATACAAGAAAAAAAGCGTTTTTTCTCTCCTTTAGTTAGCATGCGCACAGTGAAGCAAGTTGTAAAGTGATCTTTAGGTTAACTGTGAAAAAGAATGTATACTGTATACGTGAATTACTTTATTGGGGGAACTAATGATATATTTTGTTGTTCTTTCATCACTTTGTTCTATTGTCTAAACCTGGAAGCGGCGGAAGAAAGTTACAATAAAGTTTACAAGCGAGAATCCCGTGACATCATTCTTTTACCCTGCTCCATTTCCTCCAGGACCACTTTGATAGAAAGGAAATAAAAGTCAATTGTGTGAGAGCTGCAGCCTGGCCATCAAAGGCTGCTCTGCCCTGGCCGGGGCTGCGCGGGGCCGGGCTGCGGCCGGGCTGCGGCCGGGCGCCGCGGGGAGGGGCGCGCAGCGGCGGCGGCTCCTGCTCTTGTTGTGCTTCCCAGCATTGCTCCTGGGTGGTGACAGGTTGGGAGGCTGTGTGGAAATCCTTCCTGAAGGTAACGTCTGCTGTTTTGCTGCTTTTCCCCCTCCCTTCTCTTTCCTCCTTTCCCTGTCTCCCCCCTCCCCAGGCCCTGCCAGACGAAGCCCAGCTCCGGGTCCTCCTTTCCCTTCCTCCCACTCAGCTCCTTGCAATAAAAAACCAGACGTGTCAGTCGCGCAGTTGAGCTGTTTTCTGCTCCTAGAGCTGCCCTGCCATGGAGCAGAGGAGTGAGGGGATGCACAGCTCCCCCCCACCCCACCCCCCGCCTTGAAACATAACCTTGGGAAAGGAGAAACAGCATCAGCCCCAGGTCCACAGCTCCCATTGTCTGGTGGTTGCTCCTGCCTGTATAAGCTTTGCCTTCTGCCTAACCCTCCCTAAGGAAAGAGGAAAAAAACCCCACATTTTGGAAGCTCTCTCTGCTTCTCCAGCAGAAAGCAAAGCAGCCAGCTGGTGAGGTTTGACTTCCAACTGCAATTGAGTCCCGCAGAACCGCTGACACGCCGAACAACGGATCTGTATACACTCCTTTTTCGCAACAAGAAAAGCAAATGCCAGCTCGATACGAAGCTCAAAGCCTGTGGCACTGGAATAAATTACAGATAGAGCTGAATGGCATTTGGGAAAAAAAAGAGCCCTGAAATTATTAAACTATTAGGTATCAATGAGACATTTGTCTTTTTTGGGGGGGGGGGGGGCAAGAGGGGGAAGAGGGTCAGTGGGGGGAGGGAATTATGTACAGTCTTGTGAAAAAGTAGAGGGAATTTTAGACGGGATCAATAAAGGGATAAATACAGCTCCCTTCCTTTTCCTCCAGCAGAGAGAGACCGAGAGGGAGACGCTGGTTTATCAGCAACGTGCTTTTAACGCCCCCCCCCCCCCCCCCTTTTCTCCTTCTCCCTCGGTCTGAGCTGAAAACTGATTACAGGTTGCTTATCGACTCCAGCACAATTTCACCCCTTCCAGCATAGATCTTGGAGGGGCTTATATCGCATCAATTATTTATCATATTTTATAAATCCAGCAGCTCTACAGCTTTTTGCCCCCGAGGAGGGCGCGGGCGGCGATTGGCGCCGCCGGAGCCACGTGCCCGCGCGTCACCGGGCCGGGAGGAAAAAGGCTCCTTTTGGTGTAAATCTGGACTCTAATTCCGTAATATATCACGGTACCTCGTAAAACCGACACTAAAACGTCCCGACCTACAAATCACCCGGCCAAATTATGAGTTCATTGTATTATGCGAATGCTTTATTTTCTAAATATCAAGCCGCAAGTTCGGTTTTCCCATCCGGAGTCTTTCCCGAGCAAACTTCTTGCGCTTTCGCCTCCAACACCCAGCGAACGGGGTATGGGGCCGGATCCACGCCTCCCTTCGCCGCCTCCATGCCCGGGCTGTACTCCAGCGGCAGCGCCGTGCACCCCCAGCCCCCCAGCATGTATTCCTCCGGTTACGGCCTGGAGCCCGGCTCCTTCAACATGCACTGTTCCCCTTTCGAGCAAAACCTCTCCATGATGTGCCCGGGAGATGCCTCCAAGCAGAATTGCAGCAAAACGGACCAGAGGGACTCAGATTTGCAAAGCGACAGTAACTTCCGCATCTACCCCTGGATGAGGAGCACAGGTAAGCCCCAGCCCCTCTAAAGAAAGGAGCCTGGGGGGAGGGGGGGAATGTAAATTATTTGATGGCGTGCGGAGGGGGGGGGGGGCGGCGGAGGAGGGGGAGGGGGGAATTGTCCCCAACTCCTTTCATGACGTTTCACTGAAAATGCATCTTCAAAAGAGAGAGGGGGAGAGCGACCACCCCCCCTCCCGCCATAAAGCCATCCTTTTAGCTTTAAATATTTATTGGTGTTGCTGGAGCTGTGTATGTGCCATGCAAAAGGCAGTTTGTCTTAAAGGGGACAGACAGAGCTGCAGAAATAATGGCCAGCCCCTTCTTCTCTATTTACAGGATAGAGATGGTGCTACCCCCATGTAGATATAGATCCTGAAAGAAACTATTTATGGGAGGCGCTTGCAAGCTTGTTTTGTTTTCTGTTAGTCTGCAAAACCTTCATTTGCCAGTCCCTCCCCTCACTCCCTCAGCCACAATATCCCGGACACCGCAATTAACCGTAGCGTGTTTCCATCGGGAACAACAACACATCATTCCCGGTGCGATTAAAAAGCCCCGCTCTCAAAACCGTGACACTCCGGTCAGAATCCGGATGGAGGGATGGATGAACGGATGGACAGATGGATATAGTGGAGAGAGCATGTTTAGCTATGTCACACCCTGAAAAAACCTCACTGCGGAGGGGTGCGGTGCTAAGGTTCCTTGGGGACCGCGGGGTGCTTGGTGTGGCCCTGCCGGTGAGCAGAGCAGCGCAGCCCCGCGGAAGGCCACTCAGCGCTCCGCGAGAGCGGAGGGGGGACGGCCCCACGCAGAGACACGATGCCCCACGCACACGCTGTGTCTCGGCGCAGCTGCCCTCGGTCCCCAGCGCGCTCCATCCCAGGGTATTAATGTCAATTAATGTTTAATAAATATCAATTTCCCTCGAGCGGGAGCGACCCCGTTTCCCTCCTCGGTCTCAGCTTCGGTCTGTCCGGGTTCTCCCTTGACGGGGACCCCCCCACTCGCAGAACCTCGGCCTCTGTCCTTGTGCACGCGTGAAGATGTTTACGCTAGTGCAATCCCAAGCTGGGGGATGTGGAAGGCGCTGCTGTCCCAGCTGGGAGCGGATGTAAGGCGAGAGTCTAAGCTTCAGCCATCCCGGCCTCGTCTCTGCCCTGCCAGACCCGTTCGGAACGGGTCTTAGTGACCCTCGGGTGAGGGGTTGTGGGCCAGGCTCCCCGCGAAGTCCAGGGGAAAGAAAACACCGAAGCAGCCAATGTACAGAAGCTTACAAAGGCAGGAGTTACCCTCACACTTATTTGGTGGTCAATTCTTTCCATTACCTGCTCTATAATTCATGCATTTTTACACTGGATTTATCAAAGACCAAATATTTCTGGTCATAAACACTTCATCTTTGCTTTTATCTGGCTTTAGATTTAAGAAGCCCCCCCCTTCTTTTAGTCTGTGACGCTGCGAGGGTCAACATTGGAGAGGAAACAGGGTAAACGTGGGGTCCTGCACTCAAAAAATCTGGGATACTCTGGGATCTTCTGAGCCTAAAACCAGAGAAACTCGACCTCGGTCGTAAAAGCGGGGTCTTCCCCCCCCCTCCGCTCCCGTGCCTCATGCCCACTGTGCGATCGCGCTTGTGGA
The DNA here is from genome assembly GCF_963264785.1 of Psittacula echo. Taxonomy (NCBI): domain Eukaryota; kingdom Metazoa; phylum Chordata; class Aves; order Psittaciformes; family Psittacidae; genus Psittacula; species Psittacula echo. The sequence continues at coordinate 3,694,888 of NC_137748.1, forward strand.
ATTTCATCAGTGAGCAGAGATAGAGTTGTCATCCCTATTCAGCAGCAGTTTATGGCTCTCCCCTCAGCGGATTTTACAACCCACATTCCACGACCTGCACAGTTTTACTTTACAGCTAGCCTGGCTATTTTGCCTTTTTTTTTTTGACTCTCCTTTTAATGACTGGATCTTTTCTTCTTTTAAAAAGAAAGAGGGGTGGGAAAAAAAGAACAAAAAAAGAAGGGAAGAAGAAGAAGAGTCCAGTGGAATGTGTGGAGGAGAGGCCGGGAGCTGCTGCTTGCCATCCCCTCTGTTCGGGGAAGGAATATGTTATACTAGAGAGATATGTAGCATTTGCGTATAACATAGAGTCGGGATCACAAACACCATATTGTAGAATTATTTCCAATCAGGCTGCAGGAAATGTCTGGTAGAAGGGAGAATTAGGAGCTGGGCCCTTTCCAAGCCCTGCTGAAGGCAGCTGGGGGTGAGAGGAAGCGTGGGGGAGTGTTGAGACACTTCTCATCCATGTACCCCCCCTGCAAGAGGGCTAGCAGCTCCCTTGCCAGCCCCAGAAGTCAATGCCTGGCCCAAAACATCCCCTGAAATAATTAAGATCATCACACACCTTCCAAGCAGGCACCCTGATGACAGCTTTAAGAGAGGACAAATAGTTGGATTTGTGTAGGTAGCAGATGCGTCTGTGGCTCTGCTCGGCTGTGGTTCCATATTTATTCCCCAACCAGCCAAAATCTGTGGTGTTTAAATGAAAATTAAAGCAGGAGCTGAGTGTTTGAGCCTTGCTCCGAGGGCAGGAAACTTTCTGAAGTTTGTTGTTCATTCGGAGACACGCCAAAAAAACCATGACTCGCTTTTCCGAGATGAAGGGAAATTGAAGCTGGGGGGTGGTTTGGGGCCCGAGAACATGGAGGGGAAAGCCTGGAGCAGAAGGAATCGGTCTTGTAAATTCAAAGAAGGGATGTCCCAGGTTGCACAGCTCCTCCGAGGGCTCTGTCCTTCCATGGGACCCAAAGGCAGCAGTGAGAGAGCAAACTAGACCGTAAGCCCACAGAACATTTCCCCCAGCAGCCCCATCTGATCCGAATCTGCATTTATTTCGCAGGCACCGACAGAAAACGCGGCCGCCAGACCTACACCAGGTATCAGACCCTGGAGCTGGAGAAGGAATTCCACTACAACCGGTACCTGACGAGGAGGAGACGCATCGAGATCGCCCATGCCCTGTGTCTCACCGAGAGACAGATCAAAATCTGGTTCCAGAACAGGCGCATGAAGTGGAAAAAGGAAAATAAAACTGCCTGCTCCGGCTCCAATAGCCAGGAGAAACCAGATGCGGAGGACGATGAGGAAGAGTGAAAGGGGCAAGAGATGGAGGCAGGAAACGTGAAGAAAGAGGAGGAAAACACATGGAAAAAAAAGACTATATATTAAAATAGATACATGATAAGTGCATAAATAATTAAAAACCCTAGGAATGATACGTTGTGTTTCATGACACTGAAAAAAATACTACCTATATTAAAGTCTTCTCTTTTTTTTTGTACAATAGAATGATGATCTACCTATTCCTGTGGCTTTAGAGTCGGAATAGACACACTTTTCTATGTGAGTCTTCCTATAGTCCAAGTAATTGGTAAAGCTCCATTTGTACTTCGCTGTGTATTTTCGGTATGAAGTAACGTGGTCGTGTTTAGCACCTTTAATTTAGAAAACGTGATCTGAAAAGTCTGAATGAAAATTCTACTTAGCGCATAGAGTCCTGTACATAATAGGAATGATGGTTCCTCCTTCTCCCTGCAACCTCCGCGGTTCTTTTCTCCCCGCTATGCTCTTTCCTCTGTGTATATTTTCACCTGGATTTCTTCGTTGTTCAAATCTCTACGAAAAGAAAAAACAGAAAAGAAGATGAATTAATATTGTGCTACGTAAAATGTTGTATATCAAAGTAGCAAATTATTTAATGGCGACGCGTTGCTCTTTTTTTTTTTTTACCCCTTTGTCTGTGATTATTATTATTCGAAATAAAAAGGAAACCTCCAATAATCCACAACCGCGTTGGGTTCCTACTTGGTTTCTTACTTAAAATAACATACGGGCTTTTGGAATTGCTTTTTCCCATCTCAAATAAATGTACTAAAATAGCCGTTTAGATTAATACATGTCCCGAGCTAACATTCTAAACTTCTCTCTTATTTTACGACAGTCACTCCATGGAAAATTTTAGTACCTTTCCAATAGATTTGGCGAATGTAGTCATATAAAATTGACATTCGGGGCTCTAAAGGTGGGCTGGTCCCCCTTCTGTCCCTGTTACTGTGCTGACGCCATGACTGAAGATGGTAAGGCATAAAAGAGGAACGTAAAGAAGCCAGAATCAGCCCAAATGGTCTTTCCGCTCCTAGTTTTAATTTTCTTCTTCTTGTAACTAATTTGCAGAAACTCGATCTATTTCGCCGTGCCTTTAGGATTTTATTTTGTCTCGATTCTCCCTCCGCCCTTCAATTACTTTCCTGCGGACTGGAACTCTTTCATCAGCCCCAAATAGTGTTTAGCATCAAAGCGCGCATAAAAGAAATTAAAGCAATTAAAGGCAGGGAAAATCAACAATGCAAAACAAAAGGAGAGTAAACCTAAGCACTTGCGCAGAGGCGCATCCTCCCTCTGCCTTTCCCCCTCCAGTCTCTTTATTTACATTGCCAGTGAAGCTGAGGATTCCTCCCGCGGAGGCTCCGCGTTGTTTACCCATAAATGTATTGCGCAAGATGCACAAGGGGAAAAAACCCTATCGCAGCCGACGGTGAAAGCAGCCAGCAGGGCCGTTTCGCACCTTCTTCATGCCCCCCCCGCCCTATCTTCCACCACCCACAACCACCGATGCTCCATGCCCGGAGTAAAGGCGCGCAGCGCATTCTTCAGCAGGTTTTACCGAAAATAAGACGCCACGTCAAGCATTTGCGCGCCCACGTCTCTAGCAGAGACTCGCAGTCTATGCGAGATGTACTAATTATGGGAAGCCTGTCATTAAGGGGAGCAGCTATTACGGGGGTTGCACGCTGAAAGAGAAGGGAAAATAGAGGGAAATTTCCCTTTATCCTTGGTGAAACTCCTTGGTGCGATCCCTCTTCGGGAGCGCTCTGGGCAGAGTGGGGATGGGGAAGGGGGGAAAAAAAAAAGGAAAAAAAAAAAGGAAGAAAAGGTAAAAAAATGAGAAGCAGTTCCAGATATTCCCCCTCCCCCCCCCGTTCCAGGACTGCAGTGGCCCCCCCGACACCGATCTCTGCGCGGGGGAGGGGGGCAGTAGGAATTGGGGAGAATTCCATGAAAATAAGGCAAAGCGAGTTACAGTTCCATGTGCTAAAGCCAGAGCAGTGGATTCCCGCGGGGTGATCCACCTTACCGGAGCACACACACGCACTCTGCTATAACAGGGGCTGCGGGGGGCCTCGGGAGGGGTTCCGGGGGCTCTTTGGGGGTGTCTGGCTCGACCCCCCCAGCCCAAGGCATAGGCACCCCGGCCACGCTTTCATTGCCTCTATTTGCCTCCCTTCCCCCCCCTCTAAATTCTGATAATTGCCCCTTTCAGCAGAAACGATCCCAGTTGCTTCAAGAAAAAAGGAAGCAAGCAAAAAAAAGCCATCCAAATCCCAGCGAACCCCACTGTTTTACTGCGCCTTTCCCCATGTAAAAACCAACGCCAGCCCCAAGCTCTTTATTCTGGGGGGGCTCTCATTGTTCCCAGCCTAACGTGTGAAGCGTATTTCGATTATTGCCCTCCACACCCCCCCATGCAAACCAAGGGGGGGGTGGTGGTTGGAAATCCCTGAACCCCCTTTTATATTCTCTTATTTTTGTTTAAAAGAAAAAAGATGGCGGCTAAGAAAAAGGCTGCTGTTAAACCGGTCATGAAGAAATGCAATAAATTCCTTGTTGTTTTATGAAAATTTACAACTTTGTGATAGAACTTTATGAGTGGCTGGGTTCTGGGATTGGCCAGAGCCGGTCATGTGGACTGCTAACCGTGAACATGAACTTTTTATTATTTCCCATGTGGTTATATTGCACCATTCTTCTGTCCGCTGCACCTTGGGTCGGATCAGTGTCCTCTATAGGGCTCTCGCCTCTTTATATTTTTTTACTTTTGTGTATAAGCTCGATAGGGCTAAAAGAGGGGAGCAGGGAGGGGGGGACAGCCCTGCACACACCCGCACGCACCCCCAGGCACCCATCTCCGCACGCACGTAGGAAAAGAGTTGTAGGATTTTTGATCATTCATTTTATTTTGATTTTTTTCTTCTTATTATTTTTTAATTCCTCTCTTAATTTGCTGCTGATCTGGAATCTCGGTAGTCATGGAGGGGCAGAGGAGGTTCTGGACCGAGTGGAGGCTATCATTTTTCAAAGAGGGAAGTTGCTCCATTTTCCATGCAAATGACAGAAATGCAAGAAGCTCTCACAAGTCAGAGAGGCGATCGACGGCTCTCAGGTTGGGACAATATTTGTCAGCTAACAGATAAGCAAACGCTGTCTCCCTCTCCTTCCCTATTTTACTTATGCCACAGAAATGGACGTCAAAAGGTAAGGGAACGATACGTTTCTCTTCGTTTAATATTTTCTTTGAGAAAATGCATTTGTCAAGCTGCCTTTTCTATTCCATTCCACATATCCTCTATCCAGGGGTGGGGGAGAAAGAAAAGGGTGGGGTGATGAAGAAGGGAGGCACTTGAAGAAATCAGAGATGTTGGAAATCTGTTTAAGTGACAATTTTCCTTGAAAAGTGTAGCGTAAAGATGAAAGAAAGGGAGAGAGAAAAAGGGATGAGGAAAAGGTAGAGACATTGAGAGAACGAAGGGAAGAAATAGAGGCAGAAAATAGAAAGAAATAAGGGGGGGGAAAAAGAGAGATTGAGAAAGAAACAGAGGATTAAAGTAAGAAAGGAAATAATGAAGAAAAGGAAAAATAAAACAACGGAATAAGAAGGAAAAATAAAGCCTTTATGGTCACCTGGAGATAGTAGACTTGGAGTGAAGGATTTTGCAGTAGCTTGGTGATGGAGGCTTTTAGATACTGCCTTTAAAAAAATACCAAACCCTTTGTGGGTCGTTGTGGTGGTTTATTTTTTCTCCCCTCACAGAAGCTCTTGCCAGTTCGCCTGTTCCTCAGGCGAGCCCCGTCATTTGGCGAAGTTTGTGTGGAAGCCAGTTGGGTTTTGCGTTGCTCTCCAGGGTCATTATTATGTGGGTGGTTTCTTCGGAGAGGGCAGCTCGCGGAGGCCTCGGAAATAAGGGTCTGGAGATCAGTTAAAAAAAGAAAAAAAGGAAAAAAAGAAAAAGAAAAAGGGGAAAAAATAGAGGGACAAAATGAAAAGATAATAAGAATGAAGCCAATCCCGAGCGCAGCGCTCTCATTGTATTTCCACCACCCCCCCCTTGTGAAACTCCCAAATGAAGCTGACGTTGCGATGCAATAAACCTCCATGTATTTAATTGCGTTCCGCGGTGTTAATGGGGTTTTACGGCTTTCCCGGCCGGAATACTGGCTCTGGTCTGAGCCCCACGGCGTGGTGGTGCTTTTCCATACCCGGTAATGTGCAAATCTTCCCTCACTCTGTGATACCCTAACGCTTATCTTCAGGTTTAGGAAAAGGTTTGTCTGGAGATACATGTGATTTTAAATGTGGGGGGTTTAATCTTTTTGGTTTTGCAAGATTTCATGGGGGATTGAAATATTGTACTAATTGCTACTGTTACGAGGTGATTTTTAAATAAGATAATGTAAGAGCCTGTGGAAGTGAAGCGAGATTGAGTAAGGAGAGATTCATTACTTAAGCATAAACCATTTTATGACGTGACGATTTATCTCGCCCTAAACTGTCTGTGCCAGAATATTGTGTGGACAAGAGTAAATGATCGCAAGCCGCGGAAATAATAAACAGAAAGTCATTTTTAAAAGCTATTTCTTCCCGAACCTGTTACATTTTTCATAAATCACGGGGAAAAAACTGAATACTGGTTAAAGTGCCTGTTCTCCCTTTCCCTAAGTCTCCTCACGTTCGTTGTTTGGGTTTATTTCTTTAGCTATTCGTAAGAAAAAAATATATTAAAAATTAATTTAATTTAGGAAGCTTGCTCCAAAACGCTTTTATGCCAATTTTTCCTCATCCTGCGTGGTCAACCACTTGTGGAAATCCCGCATCTCACTGCGGGCAGGTCTTTTTTAACCATTTCAACACGGGGTGAACGAGAAATGCCTGTCGTCCGTTCCCCCCCCGGGGTGGAGGGATAGGGGGTGTCCGAGCTTCTCCCGGTCGGGTCCCCTCCTGGCATCCTCCCCTGCTTGTTTATTAAAGAAAATAAAATACAGCGGTAGAGGGGAGCCCCCCCCCCCCCCCGCGGCGCCGTCCCCCGGTGCTGCCGCCGGGGCTCGTCCATTCCCCGCCGTCTGCTGCCATCTACTGTCGGCGGCGGCGGCCGGCGGCTCCCGGGGGGCTCCCGCAGCCGGTGTCCCGGCGGGGGGGGGCCGTGCCCCGGCTGCATTCCCGTCACCCCGGGACCGCAGCCTCCGGTCCCACTCCTGGATGCGCTTCTTCTCCACGGTGCCCGGTTCCGCACCGAGTGCGGATTCTCTGTTCCGCGTAGGGCCCAGAGACGCTGGGCATGGTCCATAGGTCACCCCTGCACATGTATGCGCATTCGCATGTGAGCCACGAGCATCCCAACATGCGTGTTGATCCATACAGCCCCCAACCTGTGCTGATGAGCGTGTGAAGTCCTGTCACGCGTGTGCAAACACGTGTGTGCTCACACATGTACGGCCCCTCGTGCGTCCACATGCACACGCGTGGGAAAGGCGGGTGGCTGAGCGTTAAACACAACTGCAAGGCTGGTTTAAAAAGGGGTTTTTAGCTAATCCTAAAAGGAACGTTTATTATTTCTCGCTCCCAGTGGTCACCTCGAGGGGTCTGTCAGGAGCACGGCCTGGGGGTGGCTGCTGAGTCCAAGGAGTCACCCTTGGGCTCCCGTGGGCGCTGAAGTGACAATGCCTGCCTGTTATATTTAAAGGTTTCTCGTTGTCTCCCTCCCTCCCGCTCGCTTTCTCCCTCTCGTTTTCTCCTCCTGCCACACAGTTTCCTGGCAACTGTTTATGTCCAGACGAGAGACATTTTCTCCAAGAAAGTGAGATACCAGGGACTATGGTAAAGAAGAGACCAAAAAAGAAGGGGGTGGGGGGTGGGCGGAAGAAGTTTCTCTCTTCTGACCGGCAACAGCCACGATTAACTTGTTCCATGCTGCAACTCCCAGCACCCCCCGGCATTCGCTTTCCACATTACATGATCCATCTCACTTTTTCCTCTCCTTTTCCCTGCTTTCCTAATATTCCACCTCCTCTTTCCACTTCCCAGAATTTGCTGTCGCGGAAATGCTTGGGTTGGATGCAGTTTGAGTTACCCAGTGCCCCTCTCCTCCTCTGCACTCCCGACCCCCCCATCCCCCTTTTTTTTTTGTTGTTAATAATTAGCTGCACTCTATAATGGAACAATGGCAGATTATTATTGCTTCTTTTCAAAGATGCCATTAACCAGGTTATTATGCACTGCACGGGAAGTCAGGTAAATTAAACTTAAATTGCTGGAAATTAAGTTTCAGGCGGTTGTGCGCTGGAGAAAGCGGGTATTTTGTATATTTTTTACACCTTCAGGGTCATTGTTTTAACTGTTCCAGCCCTGGAGCTCTGCACGGCTCTGTCGGGGCTTTTTTCCGATGTGATTTTGGGTGTACATGAGCATTACAAGAGAGGTTTCTCTGCTGCCAATAGCTGTCTATGTCTGACTCCAGGAACAAGGGGGTTTTTCAAGTGTTTTCGTGGTGTTGGCTTGACTTTATGGCTGCAATAAGTCCCTCGGTAGGGAAACCCCCGCTGTGTTCTCACTTCAGAAGGATCGGGAATTCCAGCTCCACATGAAAAAAAGCGAGTTTCATTTTTTATTGGAACCAACTGCACTGAACTTTCTACCAAGTTCCTGGCGGGTTTAACTTTCACACAAGCAACTCTCTGTTCTGTTTGCATTTTGAAATATTTGGGTGTTGTTTTAATCCCCTCATCTATCTGCCTGGCTCTGCCTGGTGGGATTGGCGTTCTCTGGCCAGAAAAGCAAAGCGACAAAAAGCGAGACCTTCCTGGGCAGAGAGCTGGGGTTGTACATACTGTAAATACTTCTCTTTATCTTTATTTATGCCCTGCCAGACGAGTGATGTCTGTCAGGAGGGGAAAGCCGGCTTCCCAGGGCAGTTAAGTGTGTTATACCACCTTCTGGTGCCTCTCACAACTTCCCCGCTTTATTGCTCCTTCTTAGCAAAAACCCTGTGCCGCTTTTTGAGGCGATGAGGCCAGAGACTGAATAAAACCGTGCCCACCGGTGCCCCCAAAGACGGGTCTAACTTCAGGGCTTCTGTACAAGTTCCTTTCTGCAGCCGCTGCTGCTCCGCGTCTGTCTGCCCCCCCCGGCTGTGCTGGCTCTGGAGGCGTCCAAAGAAAATAGATTTGCAAAATCGGGTTGCGATTTACCTTTGGACTTGAGCGGGAACGGCGGGAGAGCGTCTGCTCAACAGCTACACCAATAACGCAACGTTTTAAATGTTTAAACTTAATTTTTTATAAGCTATTGAATTGGGAATACGAATCCATCTCTGCGCTGAGCACTCAATTCGCTGAGATTTAGTGCGGTTTAAGACCTCTACTCGCATTTAACATATATTAGAGGTGGCAAATCAATTAGACCGCGGGCCTGACCCTCCGGAACATTTAAACTATGACAGGCTTTGGGTTTGATTTCTCTTTTGTTTGGGGTGGTTTGGTTGGGGTTTTTTTTACGTTGCAAACCAAGTTTTCTTCTTTCCTTTTGCTTCCCCAAATAGCCCTCTTTAGGGCCATCTTTCTAAGAGGCAGGACTTGTTCTTTTCTATCTGTAGCGCGTCGAAGGTGTCAGTAAGAAGCAATTAGCAAGCGGCCAGCTTCAATTAGTGCATTTTAAAATGTCGACTGACAAACTACATAAAAATCCCGTTTCAGCCACAAAGCCACTCGGATGAGCAGTATTGGGGTCTGGGGGTGTGAGAGGCTTTGGGTTTTTTTCCCCAAACCCCTGTTTCCAGGGATATATTTGCAGAGCGACCCCGAGAAGTAAGAGAAAATATGAGAGCAAACATTTTCAGCAGATGTACTCACGCACTGGATTGTCAGCACATCCCATTGCTTAGCCCCAAATTTGCATGCAGAGCTGATAATGCCAGATCATCACTAGGTTTCAGAGCTACAAAAATTGCGTAACTCTCTAATCAAATGTTGGAGCTGCTCGGCTCCTGCACAGCAGTTAACTTCGGGCTCTCATCCCAGCCTTTCCCCCCTCTTCTCTAGTCATCGTTCCCTTTCAATCTCACTTTTTGTTTGTCTTGCATACCAATAAAGCAGATCTACGTAAGTTTGGGTCCATTCCATACACAAAGGGAAACTCTGAAAGAACAAATATAAGAGATATCAGTCAAAGGGGGTGGAGGATGGAAAACTATTTCCTTTGCATGTTATTTCCTTAAATTATAAGGATTACGTTTCAGTCGAAATGTTCATTGCAGCAGTGGCATGAAACGATCTTGGCTTTGCTGCTGTAAACATGATGTTTAAAATAAATCAGCTTGTAATAAGATACCACTTCGGTAGATACTTGGAGCTCCGTCAGTGAGAGCCACATTGGCAGCTCTGCAGACACCATGTAATATATGTAATTCTAGATTTGGAGCGCACACATTCACACATTCAAGAACAGGGGAGTGTGTATTATAAGGCGGGTCATTTCACGGCATGCAAGACTCAAAGACAGATGGCTACAAATTCGGACAGGAAACGAATCCTTGATAAGAGGCGAAGGATCGGGGTACAGTCCTGGCTTTAATTTAGGTTGCGTTTGGTGATATTTTTGATTATTTTTTATCTTTTCCTGTGAGATTGCTCTGATTTTCCCATGTGAACAGAGGGAAGGCGGCGATCAGAGATCCAAGTCCACCTTGAGCAAACAGGGATCTGAAGGGGGGATGCACCAGGTAGAGCAAAGCACGTCTCTGTCGAGGAAAACCGAGCGAGGCATAGCCCAGAGCAAAGAGCAGCTTTTAGGGCGACCGGGAGTTGATTGAGATTTTGCGAATTATCCCTTCCAGCTTTTTAACTTTGCAAAACAGAAAAGGCTGCTTTTTGCGATGGGAATGAGCTCAAAGGGGGGCTGCAAACCCGCGGAGTCCGTGCGCACCTCCGAGGCAGCAGCCCCACCGCACCGCCAGCTTTGCTCTCCTTAAAATCCCCATCTCGATCGGGAACGATCAATAAAGTCAGCTTTGGATCGTAACCCAGGACTGCCTCTTAGCCATAAAAGGTCGGGCATAGATTTGGTATTAACAAAAAAACGCAAGAGGGCACAATGCGGTGCCGGACTCCGAAGGGGATAGGGATTTAACGAGGGATAAAGGAAATACTTTGATTTTCCATTTATCTCCTGAATACGGAGCTTTTGCAAAAAAGGAAAGGTAAAAAACGCAATATATGAAAAAGCGAAGATCTGCTTCAAGCGAGAGCGGATTTCCTTGGACGGGGAGTGCTAATCTCTGATAATTAGACATACAGGAACCGAAATAAGTTGTCAAACGCGATTTCTTCTCCTATAGCAAATCTAAGTTAATCAGCCCGGTGGGATCTCCTCGCAAAGTTCACACACACGCACAAAAAAACTTTTTTTCTTTCCCTTTTTTTCCTTCTTCCTTCTTTTCTGTAACTGTAGAGAAGTACGGAGCCATGTCAGGACGCTTTGCAAACACTTAGGGGTTAAAGTGTTCCGAATGCGAATAACTGACTTTTTTCCCCCCACTTGCGGCGAGTATTTGTGTACGTTCTATGTGTGTAAATACATGTAGGCGCACAGACCGCCATCCGTGCGACGGGCTCTCGCACACCCCCGCGCAGAGCTCCGAGGGAGCGGGGGGAGATGTGGGGGGGGACGGACACGTTTATTTATTTATGAAGCTCGGAGCGCGCCGGGAATGTTTCTTTCGGCAGATATTATATATTTGGTTAAGGGGGTGCATTTCTGTTGTTTAAAAGGGAGGGAAAAAGGGGTGGATGGTTTGTTCTTGGGGTCCCTGGTGCAATCTCAGCTCCTCATGGGTGCTATTTTGCAACCTCAGGCGCCTGCTATTGGTCAGCCCCTGATCAGATGGTTGTATTTCCTTGTGTCCCTCGCTGGCACCACGCCATCTCCCTTCAGCTAAAACCCAATCTCCGATATACTACTAATAGCTAAACCACTTGGACTATAAAACACAACAAATCATAAAGCCGGGAAAGGACGGCAGGCTTCTTCCAATGAGTTCTTATTTTGTCAACTCGACCTTCCCGGTGAGTCTGGCGGCGGGGCAGGAGCCCTTCCTGGGACAGATCCCGCTGTATCCCTCGGGCTACGCGGACCCTCTGAGGCACTACCCCACCACCTATGGAGCAGCGGGCGTCCAGGAGAAGGGCTACACCTCCTCCCCTTACTACCAGCAGAGCAACGGAGCCTACAGCCGCGGCTCCGCCTGTGATTACGGGGCTGGAGGGTTCTTCAGGGAGAAGGACCCCGCCTGTGCCCCCCCGGCGCTGGACGAGGCGCCCCTCGGCCCCGAGCCGCGCACGGCGGACTGCGCGCACGGCAAAGCCGCCTTCGGAGAGAGCGAGGAGCCAAAATGTTCCGCCCCGGTTTACCCTTGGATGCAGCGGATGAACTCTTGCAATAGTGAGTTTACTCTTTTACAGAAATAAATACATCAATCTCCTCCCCCCCTTTCTTATTTGTTACCGCCAGGGAGAGAGAGAGAGCGCGAGGGAAGCAGGAATAAGCTTCACTTTGGAGCCCAAACTTCCAGCGGGGAAGTTAGGCGGCATGAGACGCTCCAACTTGCTCCTGACACGCACCAAAACTTCCCACCGCTCAAGTATTTCCCCCTCAGAACTTCCCCACACACACACTTAAAAAGTTTGCCCCCCCCCATTTAAACCCCAATACAGTATTTCTCCAACACCGCCCCCCTTTCTGATTTCCCCCCACATTCCACTTTGCGTGTCACTCAGCTACAGCGATTTGTCTCTGTCTTTCCTCCACACGCACAGGGAGATATCTTTTCTAAATCAGATCTGGATGACTTTACACACACACACACAAGGACCCACACCCCCACGCAGCTCCTTTCTCGGTGGCTGCCCGATCTGGACTGAAATCATATAAAAGTGTTTAAATATTTGAAAGGAGAGAGCTACATTTTTAATGAAACTCACACATAATGAAAAGTCTGCCTGGGGAGAATTTTTTTTCCACCCCCTGGTGATATATGACTTCTTTAAGTGCTGTTTCCTTAATCAGGAAAAAAAAAAAAAAGGGGGGGGGGGAAATAATAGAGGCTCACCACCCTCCTTCCCATGTTTAGATGCATTTGTTGCCTTTTAAGTTCCAAATTGACGTCCATTAGCGCAGGGACATAAAGTGTTGTGTCCTCTTTAATGCAGAGTTTGGGCAGATCGATTCACTTCATTATTGCTTAAATGCTCCGATCTATTACAGTTGCCGGTAGGGTGGAAAACAGCGCGGGCGGGCGGGGGGGGAGAACACCTTGCGATTTTTCATCCCGGAATCAGATAGATCTTGCCCTGTCTCCCCAGCCCTGCCTGCAGCCGGGCCAGTTCAGCATGAACCCTGCCTACAGCGCGGCTGCGGATCCTCCGCGGGTGCGGCCCGGCCAGGGGAGCTCCCTTGCGCGCACGGAGGGGGTCACAGGCCGATGGGTTGGCCAAAGCCTTTGGAGGGCAGGGGAGCGGGCACACACCGTGGTGCGGGGTTTAGAATCACGCGGATTATGCGGTATCTCCGCGGCTCCACTAAACCGCGGGGCTTTCCCCCACCCCCTTTTTTTTTTCCTTTAATTTCTTTTATTTTCCCCTTCCCCTTCCCTTCCCTCCTCTTCCCCTCCCCTTATTTTTTCCCTATTTGTTTCCTATTTGTTTCCTTTTTATTTTTGCGGGTGTCACAGGTTCTTCCTTTGGGCCCAGCGGCCGCCGAGGCCGCCAGACCTACACCCGCTACCAAACACTGGAGCTGGAGAAGGAATTTCATTTCAACCGCTACCTGACCCGGCGCCGGCGGATCGAGATCGCCCATTCCCTCTGCCTGACGGAGCGGCAGATCAAAATCTGGTTCCAGAACCGCAGGATGAAGTGGAAAAAAGAGAATAAATTACTCAACTCCTCGCAACTGAGCGCGGAGGAGGAGGAGGAGAAAACGGCGGAGTGAAAGTATTATTTAAAACCCCCCCCACAACAAGAACACGTTAAAGAAGTAGAGAGGGAGGGAGTGAGTGTGTGAGAGCCGAGAGGATGAGGGGGGTGTGGGCTGGCTGCGAGCACAGGGAGAACCTGCACATTGGTGGGACAAGCCCTCTGAGCAGCGGCCACAGCTAGAAAGTTTGGGCCACCAATGCCATGGATTCTTGTTCCCAGTGTTCTGGCGTGTCCAAGAAAAAACAGGGGGAAAAAGAAAAGGGGGAAAAAAATCAGGCTTCTAGATGCGTTTTTAATGATTTTTCTTCCTTCCCAAGCCTCCCTCTTACCCCCCCCCCCCCAAATAATAATAATAATAATACAAAAGTGAAGAGAGCGAGAGGAGGAGGGAAATAAAAGGAAAGAGAAAAGACAAAAAAAATAAGGACTCCTACCTGTGTTTCTACCCTTGGTGTCACTGTTAGTAACCTGCTAACTCTTGTATTTAATGGAAGTGCTGCAATATATGTCATTTGGGGTGTTTATTGTCTTAATTTTGTAAAAATGTTTCCTGCACGGTTGACATAGTTGAGTTTTTATCTCATTTTTTGCTCCTTTGGTAAATTAATCAAGCCCTGGGGTCTTCGGAATTTGTTTTATTTTTGGGATTTTGTTTGGGGTTTTTTGTTTCTTTTATATATATATTATTTTTTTTTAAGGAAAATCTACTGAATGAACGAGTACTACCTAAAAGGATGCAAAAGCAACAACAGCAACGGCAAAAAGTTCTATTTTATTAATTTTTGTACGTGTTGTGTTTGAAGTTTGTCTTAGGTATGACCATGGAATTCTCTAATAAAAACAAAGTCTTCGAGCTCACGCACACCACCCTGTCATTATTACTATTATTATTATTGCTCTTCTTCTTATCTTTCCCTTTTCCATAGGGAACTTGCCATTCTTAAGGAGCAGAGAGCTGTAACGAAAGCCTTGCTGCTCTCTGCCTGACAATGTCTTCTAATCTGCAAGGACAAGCAACTCCAAGCACACGGAAGTTACAGTGGAGAGATAAATCTGATTTTCCCTCTTTTTGTCTAATCGTAAATGGAAGCCCTTTCACCAATAGTATTTCCTCGCTGACATTCTGCTTTAGTATCGCTCTTTTTTATTGTTACAGTACAAAGAGTTATGACGAAATGCTCTCCATATACATAATAAATCAAGGAAACAGGCAAAAATATGCTCTCATTTATCTACCAAAGATACCTAACATTTGCCTAGCATCTTTCAAACATCTGGTCCCTTACTTCATATCCCCAAATCAAAGTGAGGTGCATTGCAAAAAAGTCCAGATTTCAAGGGAATTTGCCCTGCGAAACGAGTAGCTTCCCAGCTTCGGGAATACAGCCTGCATTTAGAGGGGAAAAAAAAGGTGGAAAAAAATCTAAACTAAGTCTGAAGAGCTTTTTTAGAAGAGCAGATTTTTATTTGATCTGGAAAGCGTTTCCAGTGACTTCTCCCGTGCTGGGGGTGGGCTGGGGATCGCTCCTGCTCTGGCCAAGGAGGAACCTCCTGCTGCAAACAGCAAACTTTTCCTGGGTTTGGGGGATTAAACGAAAGGAAGTGCTTGTTCTGCTGAGGGTTAGGAGTGGAAACAAGCGACCAGCCCAGGCTGTTTCGGATACAGTTTTCTGCAGCTCCATGAGGGGAAAACGCGAGGAACGAGGATACCTCCTGGCTCCCATTCCCTTTCCCACTCCCCACACGGAATACCTATGTATGAATGCATTCCCCCGTGCCACAAGCTGGTTTAATGTCACTCACTTTTAAAATCAATTCATGCAGAAGCTTCACAGCTGTAGGACATTTACTATTATTGCCACGCTTTTCATTGCCCGTAATTATTATAATTATATGTCACTTTCAATATGGCGCATAATTTCCAATGAGTTGCAGACAAGCATATGAAATTCCTAAACTGCCTTGGGAAGAAAAAAAGGAAAGAAAGAAAGAAAGAAAGAAAGAAAGAAAGAAAGAAAGAAAGAAAGAAAGAAAGAAAGAAAGAAAGAAAGAAAGAAAGAAAGAAAGAAAGAAAGAAAGAAAGAAAGAAAGAAAGAAAGAAAGAAAGAAAGAAAGAAAGAAAGAAAGAAAGAAAGAAAAAGAAAGAAAGAGGAGAGAGAGAAAAGAGAAGAAGGGGAAAATAAAAAGGAAGTAATGCCTAACAAAGCACCGTTTTTTCACAACGTTTTTCCCAATTTTACCAGTTTCAGAGTGCTTTTGCTCCCCAATATTCCTTGCAGGTTAACAAATGGAAAGGAAAAAGCACGTAGCACAATGCTGTGTTCAAAGAGGAAGCGAAACGCTCAGGAACGAGAATATCCCAAAAGCGACGTTGTCAATACTTCCATCGGCTGGACGTTCCCTTCTTCTCCTTTCTCCCCATTTATTTCTCCCCCTTTCCTCTTTTTTTTTTTTTTTTTTTTTTCCTTCCAGAATTAAGGTGCGATCGCATCCCTGGTCCACGCTCAGGGTGCAGCAACGCTCGACTTTTCTGACCGTAACCACGCGAAATAACCCCACGCAGCCGCGCACCCCCGGCACAGCTTCACCGTACCCCCTTTCCCCGTGCAGAGAAGACCCCCCCCCGTGCTCAAGGCACCTCGCTCCCTGCCTCCGAACTTCCCAACGGTGTCACAAAGGAAGAAATTAAGAGTTTAATAAAGAAAAGGAGCTGGGCGAGAAGACCCACGGGGGGGGAGCGCGGACACGCCAGCCGAGGCGAGACACCACCACCACCACCGCCCCCGCTTTCATCTCAGCGTTGATTTTTAGGAAGGAAAAGGAATATAGAAGAACGGGAATGTGTAGCGGAGGGTGGATTTGGGGGTACGGGGGTGTTCCCCTCCTCCAGCCCCCCTGGGCGCGGCGCCCCGCTCGGCCGGCAGGTGGCGCGCTCCGCCAAGGTGGGGGGCGAGCGCGGCGGCGGCGCGCACGGGGATTCGGGGCGCCGCGCACCGACTCGGGCCTAAACGACTCCGCGATCGTCATTATTTGTAACCATAGAGCATGAATTACCTCTTGAGGTCATCAGTGAGAATTTACGACTGGTCAACAAAAGCACGTGATTCCCAAACGCACCCCCCACCCTCCCCCCCCCCCCCCATATTTGGCCGCATACATAGCAAAAACGAAGTACAGTGCATCGCTATAATTCATTAATACATCATAAATCGTCAAGCACAGGGTTATAACGACCACGAGCCACAAATCAAGCCCTCCAAAATAACCCAAATGAGCTCTTACTTTGTAAACTCGTTCTCAGGGCGCTACCCAAATGGCCCCGACTATCAGTTACTAAATTATGGGACCAGCAGTTCCATGAACGGTTCTTACAGAGATTCAAGCACCATGCATTCCAGCTCTTATGGCTACAACTACAATGGGATGGACCTTAGCATCAACCGCTCAGCCTCCTCCAGCCACTTTGGGGCTGTGGGGGAGAGCTCCCGCGGTTTCCCTTCTCCAGCTCAGGAGAGCAGGTTTAGACAGGCGTCTAGCTGCTCCTTATCTTCTCCCGACTCCCTTCCCTGCTCCAACAGCGAAAGCCATGGAGGCAAACCCGCCCCGTCCCCCTCCGACCAAGCTCCTTCTGCCAGCACCACCAACACAAATTTCACAGAACTAGACGAGACCAGCGCGTCCTCGGGAGCCGACGAGGGCACTCCAATAAGCAGCAGCATCCCCCGAGCACAGGCAGAGCCCATCGCGACCTCCACCGCAGCAACAGAAGGGCAGGCACCTCAGATATTCCCTTGGATGAGGAAACTTCACATTAGCCATGGTACAGCTACTTCTTTTTCCGTCGTTGTCGTTGTTGTTGTTTATTTTCTCACACCCCTCTCCTTTTCTCTCGTGTTTTAGTGTGTTTTTTAATTTCCTTTCCCCTTTTCCTCCTCCCCCCACCCCCCCACTCCCTTTTTTCTCTCCTTCCTTTTATTCCGTGGAGGCGCTTTGATCAGAAACGCAGCTATTTATTGCTTTTGTATTTCTTGCTCTGATCGCTGCTTTAAAGCTGCCTCTGGCGCCTCGAAGGGGTGGGGTGGGGGGGCGATTTTATTTTACTTTCGCTATTCTCTTCGCGAAATGGGCGCTTATTTTCAGCTCGTAGCTCTATGTGGATGGTGGGAGAAGTCAATTTAAAAATTGAGGGAAGGGGGTGTTCCTTGCGGGGGGGGGGGGGGGTAGAGGAAAAGAAAGAATTGACCATTAAAATGGCATTATATGCACAGATGGGTCTCTCAGTCCTTTCCTGCTCTTATTTTGCTGGGTGTATTCTTGACAATCTGCTCTTGACAAAACCAAAATTGCGAGGAGATACAGAGGAACAGCGAGACACCATCACTCCCCACCCACCCCCAACTACACACACACACTCGGCCCGGTTTTCTCCTGGAGAAAAGAGCCTTAAACCTGAATCCCCTGCAAACAGACCCAGAAACACCCGGGCAGAGGGGGGGGGGAAAGGGGAGATGCAAAATCTCGCTTCTCCAGATAAATTATGAACACTGAGTTGGGAATGTCGGTTCTAGAGGGGCCGAGGGTGGGGGGGTTTGCACGTGTCTGGGGGTGTGCGAGAAAGGGGGGGGTGTTATTTGGGCAATAAGCAACATTCCAAGCTGCCCTAAGAAGGCGAGTATTTTACCTCGGTTTTACAATATATATATCTATCTATATAGCCTTAAGGATAACAAAAATCTTAGCAGAAAGCAAAACCCCAACCCCGCTGTTGTCCGTGTTATTCAGACATGACTGGACCAGACGGGAAGAGGGCGAGGACAGCGTACACTCGCTACCAGACCCTGGAGTTGGAAAAGGAATTCCACTTCAATAGATATCTCACCCGCAGGAGGAGAATAGAGATCGCTCACGCGCTCTGCCTCTCCGAGCGCCAGATCAAAATCTGGTTCCAGAACAGGAGGATGAAATGGAAGAAGGATAATAAACTGAAAAGCATGAGCTTAGCCTCGGCGGGCAGCGCCTTTCAGCCATAAAGTCTAGAGGAGGAATATCAAGGGAAGAAGAGGAGGCGAGAAAGAAATCCGTAAATAAATAAATAAAGCGCAGATCTTAGTTTCCGAGTACTGTACAGTGAGGCACCTTCTTTTCGGCATGTTGTTGATATTCTAAACCAACGCGTATGGTACCGTTATCCCAGGACTGAGTCCATGTCGTGTTCTGTTTGTTATTAAATTTGGGGGTTTAAATCTTTTCCTTTTTTTTATATAATTAAATTTTATTTCCAGATGCTCCTCATGCTCTTGTTCTTCTAAATGTCTGTGTCCGTGCTCTCTTGATGCTTTCTGGAAAGCTAGCATGTTTTATGTGAGCCCTTTAAATGTTATAACTTATTTATAAATCGAGAACAGATACGGTTGTTTATTTGTTCGGTTTCTTTTCTTTATGCCCCCCCCCCCCCTTTCCTGAGTTTACTGCTTTTGGGTGAGTTGTTCTCTGCCTAAGCTAAAAAAGGGGGTTCCTGCACTATAGTGGCAGAAAAAAAAAAAAAAAAAAAGCTAAAAAAACCCAAACAAAAATGTAAAAAAAAAAAAAAAAAGGCAAAAAGAGAGGGGAAAAAAAAAAAAAAAAGGCAAAAGCTCTTGTATCTGTCTTAAAATTGTCCAGTCTGTGTTTTAGTTCAAACTTCAGGCCAGGATTTCGAGTCCCAGCCTAATTCCAAGACGTACTCTTAGACGTGGGTAAACTTCACTATTATAAAAGAAAAAAATATGTATAAAATCGGACCAACAATAGAGTGCTCTAATGTCTGTAAATACTAGAAATATTTCTGATGTGACTAATAGACGGTTTGTAGTGGGCAGAGTGAATGCAATGTTATGTGTAAAAATGGCATCTGTCATGTCTAGCTGCCTGTTAGTACTTCGCCAATAAGCTTTTTGTATTTGTTTGTAGCTTTACTTGAAGTCAAATAAACGTTTCTCCTACTCACAAAGGCTCCCAGTTGCACTTTATCCACAAGCTCTGAGATTCGCAGCCTATGCTGGAGCCGCGGAGATGCCTGGCGTGGGGCTGAGCCGCTGCGAGGAACGCTCAGCAGAGCCCTAGCCTCTCCTGGGCAGCTCTGGGGAGCTCAAAACCACCAAATATTCACACCAAACGCCCTCCAGGCACCGGCCGGACACAAACCGCAGCCCTTCACACCTCCCCGAACACCGTCTCCCCAAAACACCGCCGATCCCCCCAACCCACGGTAGCAGACAAACTGGTTTCCAGTACTTCAAGTTGCAACCCCGCGTTATAAACGCAGATTTACGTGCATTTCAGGAATTAGATCTACATACACTCACGCACATTTGAAAAGCCAGAGGTATTTATGCCCACACACACGTACACATAAACCTGCGCTCTATAGAATCACAGATCGGTGTGTTTTGGGTAGATATATTTGAAATATATATAAATAAACATGGATATATACAGCATACATTTCTGTGCTCAGCTACACCCCAACTCTGCTGTCTCTCGTCCTCGGTTTGTTGTGCTTAACTGCTTTTAACTCCTAGTCTCCTGCTTAACACGTAAATAACATCTCTGTAACTACTGACATTCACTACAAGTCATTTTGGCTGCAGATTATTTAACATCATCAAAGATGGCAAATGTTGCCATTTTGCTACCTAGGGAATCTCACAAGGCACGAGATACTCCGGTTTAAAGTCGCTCGATTTGGCAAAACGCCACTGACATCTCTACAATACAGCTTAGGCTTTTTGTTCGTAGCAAGTAAAGTTGGAGCTTAAAACTTACCAAACTTAATCTCCCACTGTTTAGGTACTTCTTAAGTGATTTTGAGAGGGATGTGAAGTGGACTGTCAGGTCCCAAACCATTTGCTCGCCTTCCCTTGATTTTTTTTCTTTCTTTTTTTTTTTTTTCACTAATAGCAAACTATACCAAAAGTGGGTATGACATTTAGATGTCAAATGGATAGGGTTTTATCTAGAAGTTAGATCGTAAAAATCGCCCAGACCTCAGACAGATACCCCTCACTGGCTCTCAAAAGTCACGTGAGGTCCATAAAGTTAGTTTTATGGTTTTGGGGAGTTGACAATGTACAATATATTTCACATTCTCTAGAATGTTAAGTGACACTTTAACTGCTTGGTTTGGCTTGTAAGGGGCAGCAATGGGTGAGCACTTTTCCAGATGAGATAAACGTTGCAATTGCAGGGAACATGTTTTGCGGGTCCAGTTTTCAGTCCAGGAAGCCAATAGACTGGAGTCCTGAAAGTAAGTTCTGAAATATTATCTGCTTAAACTATTTTAAAGGGTTGATATGGCTAAAGGCTGAGCGGGGAGGAAAGAGGGTCTGTCTCTCTTTCAGAGCTTTATTTCTCACTTTTAAGAAGGTCTTAATTCTTATCCTCCCGAGAGCTGGAATTGCATTACATTTCCATCACAGCTTCGAGGCCCGCAAGTAAACTTTGTGGCAGCGGGAGAAATAGAGAAGCTGTAGAGATTCATTATCATTGCACGGCAACTCCATCCTGTCTTTGCTGGGGGACATGTGTACTTCAGCCAAAGTTTGGGTTTATCTTTCGCCATTCTTGCGCGTTTATTGGAGGCGATTTCGGTGCGTTTCGAACTGCTCGCAAATAGCCACAAACCTGAACCATGACTTTGCATTTCAATCAGCGATATTCTGCCTGTGCTTTTCAGGGTGTTAACACCTTTTGATCTTCATTATTTTCACCTTCTTGCCATAGAAATGCACTTTTTTGTTTCTTTTCGGCCTGTGTAGAGACCGGTATTTTTTGCCCCAGGGCTTCCCCCCCCTTTCTCCTCCCCTTTTTTTCCCCCTTTTTTCCCCCTTTTTTTCCTTCCCCCCTCCCCCCTCTTGGGTTTCCTCGGGGTTTTTTCACCCCTAATAATACAAATGAGTGTCCTCATATTCCCGTAGTTCGTTTCTCTCATATGGAGCCACTGACTGACCGCTGTTATGTCTCCAGCCTGTCCTGAAGTGCTACAGAAAAATAATCAGAGAGGCTGCAGTTTGCAGGCAGAGCTTCCAAACCTTACTGAGCTCACCGATACATTCCAGATTTCCTTTTCTCCCTCTCAGGGCTGACATCGTTCTGGAAAAGGCAGACAGCAGCCTTTGGCTTTGGGAAAATAAACAAGTTGGATGGAAGGGCAGGAGCGCGGAGCCTGCGCGGGTGAGGGGCAAAGGGCTGTGCTGGGGCTGGCCGGGCAGGTGGCCCCGGCCGTGGGCTCCGGCAAAAGCGAGCAAAATAGGGCTGATAAAGCCAAATAGAGAGGGGGGAGAACCCCATAAGCCAACTCTGGAGAGGTTGCTTATTTTGCAAGCCTAGTCGCCACATTTGCAGGAGAGGTGGGGGACACTTTGTCCACACCTGAACCAACTCACATCAATTCCCCCCCCATCTCTGTTTCAAAAGTAAAATCAATTTTTAAACAAGAAAGTTCAAAGCGGAGGTGCTGGGGAAGGGAAGGGCGGGGGGGGGCGGTAGAATTTGGAGCACTCACAAGCTTTTCTTTCCCCCTCCTTTTTACGGTAAGACAACATTTGGTGGACACATGTCCGTCTCTTTTACACAAAGCAGAATGTCCCCCTTTAGCACACTTCGGAGATTGCTTTTCCTTCCTTGGGCTGTTTTTCCTGTCCTACTCCATGTGTCTCCTTATATCTTTGCTATCATCATTTGAACTTCTGGCTTCTCCCTGAGCAGTCAGAGGGTGGCCAGTGCAATCCTGGAACCCTCTGCTCTGAAAACCTGTAAACACAGATTCTAAAAGCTGGAAATTCAAGGAAGGAAAGTGTGGTGCAGGGAGCTTTTCCTATTCAGCAGTCTGGTTTTATGCTGAGCAGCCTCTCCCTAATCTCTGTGCGAGCTGGACGCCTGCTTTTTGAATTAATAAAAAAGATATTTCATGAGATCCTAAAGGGCTTCGATGACATGACCTTGAAAGGTGAATTTAGCCCCTCAAGCTGCAGATGGTTTGTCTACACAGGGTTAGAAGTGCTGGAAGGAGAAGGGATGTGGGGAGAGGCATGTGATCCTGCTGGGGTTAGACCAAGCGATGGCCTTCTAATTCCTTACCCTCTTGGTCTCTACTGGTGACTAGAAATAATTTCTCCTGATTCAAATGAGAAGTAGTGGTTTAAGCAAGAAAAGTGTTACCTCTTCACCTCAATGTATGTTTGAAATGTAACTGTATGTTCAATGCAAGCATGTACCCATAAACACCCTGATTCCAAAATATATTCATCCATCCATGTAGCCATAGATCCATCCGTTCATCCACCTCTTCCCCGTCTATCATCTGCACCACTGATCCCCACATCCCATTCCAAGGGTTTTATACAGTCCCAGGCAAAGTTTCCTCCCAAAACCACTCTGATCACAGGCAGCACAAGTGGTTTTCTTCTTACATACCACAGTTCCTAACCCTTTGGTGTACACAGCATGCTATTCCAAGGGGAAAATATAAGCATATCAGGACAGCCAGCCCAAGGGGAACTTGCAATGCAGTTTAGCCCTAGGACTTTGCGGTGAAGAAGAGGTGCCTGTAGGGGTGACAACAGGGATCAACCCTGTACCACCCCTTTGATTTGAGCATCCCTGGTGCAGGGATGGCAGTGGCCTGTGTCACCACAAAGGAAGAGGGACTGGATTTTGTTGCTGTCATGATAATATCACCCTTCCTATTACTTTCAATAAACCTTGTCCTCTCTGTCTGAGATCTGCTTTCTACCTGCAGCATGTAGCATATTTTTAAGATAGGATTTGTTTGGGGTTTTTTACAAGCTGGATTTTGCATGGTTTATTTAGGGATTTTGTTTCTCTTACATGGCATTAACCTCCAGCTTCCTGTGAGGCATAAGCAGGGATCATTGTCTACCATTTTACAGTCTGGAAGGGGTCACAAGCTTAGCACAGGCTTCCCCCCTCCCTCCCTCCCTCCCCATTCTTTAAAGAAAGGGGAAAAAAAAGATCTCCCTGTTGCTGGTGAAAAGGAAGTATAAGGAGAGTAAACAGGAAAACGGAGCTCTGACCGTGCAGGTAGGCGGGGATTTTCCTTTGCATTTTTCATCGTTTCTCTCACTTTAATGGCATACATCAGACATGGGACAATTAGTTCTTCTGTAGCTGTAGAAGACAGAATAAATACAAAGTGCTTTAATAACGGCTCTAAGAATATGGAGAATCTCTAGCACATGATTGCTGCTTACAAGGAAAATCTCCTTTTATAAACCCTTGGTTTTGCAGATCTTTCTGTCAGGACTGCGGGTACACATGGGGGAAGCCTCTGTGTGACTCCTCAAAACCGGGTCTGGTGAGGTAGATGGGGGCTGCTTGCCCCTAGTGAATGAAGGCTCCTAGAGATCGGAGAAGCCTCCTCAGGAGCTTACCTGTTCCACAGCACCTCTCACATCTAAAAATAAATGCATCCATATGACCTTACACCTATTTTTGCTCCCTGTCCTCTCTCTTCAGCTTTCCCCGTTCTCTGAAGGTTTCCTATTTCGTTTAGTAAACGTTATAGAAACCTCACTGCTGCTTTGAAGGGGAAAAAAAACCAAACCCCACAGCAGTTATTTCTCACCCAAGAGCCAGCCCAGGCTCCACAGCCTGAAGGAGCCAAGCTGAGCATCTGTATTAATTCCAGCTCCCTTCAAGCTGCCTTTTGGAGTGTCTTCCAGGGCGGGCCAGGGACCCCCGCACTCAGACTGCTACTGAAGGGCAAAAAATAGATGAAATTTCACCCGTAAAATACTCATTTTGGTTCTTAGGATCGTTCAGCAATAAATAGGAGGGTGGGGAAATGCATTTGTGAGTGGTTTGGGGAGCGTTTCAATGCAAAAGGCAGCCCGAGGTTGCAACGCCGTTGTCAGGCCACTGTGAATGTCACGGTTTTATTGATGTATTTATTTTGTAGGGCTCTTTTTCCTCAAGCTTTCCTGTGTTTTAGACTTTCTTTGCTCACCGGGTTCAGGGTAACAGAAAAGAAAATTCCCTCCCTCTTAGGTTTTAGAAACCTCACCCAAAGGAGCAAGCAGAGCAAACTAAAAACAACCCCAAAACAAAGAAACCCCACCAAAACCAAACTTCGCCAAGGTAACCTAGTTACAGATGTGTATGATGTCTTATTTTATTCAACCAAAAGTGATTAAAATCTGTTAAAGGATTTAATTAACAGAATTAAATGAAAAGGAAGGGGCACAAATGAGTTGGGAAAAAAAAGCGAAGCTATTCTAAACGATTAAATCGCCATTTTAACAGTATAATGGGGTTTGCATACTGAAAAGAGAAATCAGAGCTCATATCTCATCAATAATTCATAGGCAAGAGGGATCATTCCGAGGTCAGCAGACTTGTACAGCCCCGGCCTCTCTTGGAGGAGAGGGTGAGCGTCGTATCACAACACAGAGAGGGCCCTGGGGGCTGCCGGGGCACCTTTGCAAGGAAAACATAAGCTCCAGGGTTTTTTCTTTATTTCTTTCCTTCTTTCTTTCTTTCTTTTATTCTTCCTCTTTCCCCCCCCCATTTTCTACCCCTTCTTTTTTTCCTTTTTTTTTTTTCCTTTTTCTTTCTTTTTTTTTTTTTTTTTTTTTTTTTTACTTTTAATGTACCCATCCCACTGCGCGGATGTGTTGGGCACTGGCCATAACGGAGCGGGAGGGCTGGAGAAGGACTGGATGTGGTTCATATTGCTCCACTACAGACACACATCAGCAATGTGGCATTTAAGCCAAAGGGATCTCCTTGTTCTGTTTGTTTCTGGCCCCAGAAATGAAGGTTGGGAGGCGGCGGGTCCCTCCTGCCTTGGCAGGGAGGCAGCGACTAGAAATCGCACTGCTCAGGCTGTAATTCTTGTGGTTCAGTCTATTTAGAGGACGACTCTGATTATTCACCTATTTCTTTGCCATAGTCCTGTAAATGACTCCAGCCCACACTCCTTCTGTGTGTCCAGTCCCCCCCCAAGCTTTCGAAGGAAACCACCCCCCTTCCCTCCAGCTCCGCTCCCCGAACCCTTTTCCCTCCCCCACAGCTGAATTTCAGGCCGAGGATTTGCTCTTTCTTTCCTCCAGTCCCTTCCTCTTTTTTTATTACACGTCCGACCTGAAGGGAACGAGCTGATGGGATTATTTAAAATCCTCTTACTAAAGGTCTCTCCTCAATTAGGGAACCCGAAAAGGACTTTTATGAGCTTTGGCTCCTCCTCCGGGGTTTCTTTCCAGTCCTAGAATGGATTTAAGAATGAAATTTTCTTTCAGAGAGTGGCTATTTCGGTGTCTGAGCTGATTTTTCCCATTCTTTCTTCTCCTAATGTTAAATAAATGATATTTGGAAGGAGGTTGATAACTTAACTCGGGAGGTGTCCACCCGGCATAGTTTTTCCGTGTTCTGTTACCCTAAATAGCTTTAAAAAGAAACTATTTTGACAGCGAGCGTTGAAAGAATAAGACTAGTACGAGGTTTTTCCCCAGCTTTGATTTATCTCTTTTTAACATGTGTATGTATGTCTCTCTATATACACACACATACATATATACCCTTCAAGTCAAAACAAATTACAGCGCCGGGATTTGGGGGAAAGGACCTTTGTTTGGTGCAAATCTGGGCTGTTTATGTAGGGAGACTGCAACACCGGGGTGGAGAGGGGGGTGGTCGTGGTGGAATGGAGCGGGGGAACGGGCGCTCTGGGTAGGGGGATTTGCTGCTGCTGCCTCGGCTGTAACGTCCCCGAGCAGCCAGCAGAGCCCGCTTCAGACCAAGTTCACTGCCAGCGGGGCCGGGCCGGGCCGGGCCGGGCTGGGGTGGGAGTGGGACCGGCCGCCCGCAGCCCTTCAGTCCCTGCCCGAGCCCTCTGAGGTTCCCTAAATAGCACGGGAACCCTCTTTATCCGCCGAAAAAGGAGGAAAAATCACCCCCAAAATTAGATCAAAGCAAATACCGCAGTCAAAACCTCGCCGAGGAAATACCAAATAAAAGAGAAATAATAAATTATATTATTTCTTGCGGGTTTTCTCCACCTTTGTTCTTTTAAATGTAAAAATGTGGAGGGAGCAAAAAGGGTAAAATTAAATCAGTGGTCTAAAACAGCAATGGGTGATGTGGACAGAAACATCTGATGTTTGCAGAGCTCTGATTTTTTTGTTCTTCCTCGGGTAGGGAAAAAAAAACCCACAAAGAAATGTCCTTTCCCCCCTCCCTTTCTTCTCCAAGTAAAATAAATAAAATAGGAAAATCAGCAGCGCGTTGGTTTCTAGAGGCGTAGCCGGTAACTCTGGTCTTGGGGGGCTTGTTAGTACAGCATTATAGCTCGAGGGGTCAAAAAGTTGAGGGTCAAAAGTTTACGCTGTGCGTGACTCGGTCTTGTGTATAACCCTGATAGACTGATGTCAGTGGGAAAAAAAGAGGGAGAGAGAAAGAAAGCGGGAAGGGGCGGGAGGGGGGGGGGGAAGAGGTGGGAGGAAGAGTCTCTGCTGCTGGGCAGAAATGAGAGAGGATGATAGCGAGGTGGGAGCGACCTTCAGCCGCGAAGGCAGAAAGGAGGGATAGGAGGCTGCGGGATTTTGGGGTGGGATGTGGGTCGAAAAGAAGGTGGATTTGGGTCTCCCGCGAGGAAACGCCGAGCGAGTCCTCAGTGTTTTTTTTCTGAGATGAGCCCTGAAACGCTATTTGGAGTGGAATGAACAGAATAGAAGGGGAAATGCATTTATTCAACCCAATTACGGGGAGGTCCCTTCAGGATATTAAAGCGAGCAGTTAAAAACTAGTTTTCATTCCAGCGTCAATTTTATTTGGGGGAAAAATTAAAAAAAAAAATTAAAAAAATTCACGAGCCCGACATGGTTGGTGAAAATGCGGTTCCAAAATCTTTACTTGGAACCACTTCCAGAATCCTTGAAGAGGTGTCTGGCCCCCATAGAGCCGAGCGTCTTTAATATGTACTCGGTAGGAATGCAAATAATCATCCACAAAAAGAAAAGAATGACACGAAATAACGCCTATGATTTACTGGTTGCATTTCTACCTTAATCGTAGAGAATCTGGAATAATGATATAGAGGCAAAAGCAATGGATTGATGGCTTAAAAAACCCCAATATATGTATTTAAAGGCGGTTTTAAGTGCCCTTTTCGTTGCTCGCTCCGGTTAAAGCAGCTAATTTTGTTTTGCAGCACGTTTTCCGCCGGAATTTGAATGAAATGGTTTCTATTTCTTGCTTGAAATGTGACTCCACTCTGGTCATTGCAACAGTTTAATGAACTGATATAATAAATATTTCCCTTGGCATTTCAAAGTTATTTCTACACTGCCAGACTTTGAACCCTCCAAACTCTAAATATTATTTGCACTGGGACTGGGGAAGATCTCTTCAATAGCTGCTTAAGCAAACAGTCGTAGCAAGGCAAACTCTTCCCTTTTTGCCCTGCAAATTTGCTTTTTTTTCCCCCCTTGGCTTTTAAATATTTTCAGTGCCTAAATACTTATAACAAGGGTCATTTTTCTTGGAAGAGAGAGAATATTAGAGCCCTGGGAAAGGCATTCTGGAAAATCCATTTGCTTTCCCGATGCGGATATATTCATGGAGTAGGTGAAATTCAAGCGAACGTAAAGCGTTTTGTTTCGCGTGATAAGACTCGGCTTTAATTAATTGCCATGAATTTGCTTGGTATTTATAAAATATCACTGTATGAGGGCTCCGGTTTAGTTGTAACTTGGGTGATCCATCTCTTCGCCCTTGTAATTACTGCACTTATCTCTCTAGAACAGTCATTTCTACTCCAGGTTTATAGAACAGGTAATGGATAATAAAGGCCATTTGTTTTCGGGATATTAAAACAAGCAGGTATAATTTCACGGCAATAAAGGAAAAAAAACCCAACCCAAACCACCTCCCAACTTTCCTTCTAATATTCACTCCTACATCAGAACGTTTAACTTTCCATTTAGGGACGTGCGTTCGTTTGAAGTGGGTTCATTCGAAGAGATGTGAGGAGGGACGGAGAGAGGGGAGGAGAGAGGGGGGAAATTAAAGGTATCATTTCCAAAGATATTTCTAATTTATCTCTCTTGCTTGGGACGGACTCGGCTTAACCCGGGAGTCCCCGAGTACCGGCCGGGCGCTGCAAACACAATTCAGGGCGCTTTTCCTTCCCTCGATATATATTTGTATTTGTTATTATTATTTTCTCTACCGGACGCACTTTTTAATCCCGATTTACTCTCCAATGACCTCTTTATCGCCGTCTTGGAGCTGGCGGTGTTAACAGGGAGATAAAGGGTGAATCCCCGTAGGGATGCGTTGCTCCCCTCTCGCTGCCTCACTGGTTTTAAGGGGAAAAATATGATTTTAAAATATTGTTATCCGAAATGAAAAAGCCACCCAACGCTGGGAAACCACGCAAGGCTTAAATCTGCTTTTCCCTGTTGCAAAGCAGGTGTGGGCCAATTCCCATCCAATCCTGCAGCCTCCTTCCCTGCGCTTGTATATCTCGCATGGTCGTTATTAAACGATTTGCCTTAAAGAAGAGCCTCAGCCCTCCGTGTGCTGGACATACACACATACACACACACACACACCCCCCCCAGTTTCATACAAGAAGGTCTGCGCTTGGAAAAGGGTGGAAAAAGGGAAAAATAAAAGAAAAGATCCCCTTCTCCATTGCTGCTAAAGCCGAGAGCGAGATTTCGGGGGGGGGGGGGGGGGGATATAACAGGGAGAAGGGGGGAATCATAAAAGCCTTACAAATGAAAGCGCGGAGCGGCGCGGAGGGCGCGCGGCGCGGGGTGAACCGCGGGTCAGCGCGGCTCTCGGCGGCCGCCGCGCTGCGGACACGCCTCGCTGTTTAACAAAGACTGACAAACTATGAGATTAATACCAAAACTTGCGGGTTTCCCACCCCAAAATGCTCAGAGGGCCTCCCGGCGCTGCCGGGAGCAGCTCCGCTCGCCTTAAAGGACAATAGTGGTTTATACTGGGGGGAGAGCGGGGGAGGGGGCACCCACTAAAAAAAGGCAGAAGAAGAAGGAGAGAGAGAAATTAGTGTTCTTATCGAGAATTAATCTCATTGTAAAAGCAACACTGGGGAGAGAGGGCGGAAAAGCCGGGCTAGGGTGGGGAGGGGAAACGGGGTGGGGGGATGGGGGTGTTTAGGGGGTTCTATAGCATTCTGCCTGCAAAACCTTCCCAAGTTTTGGGGGAGCCCCCTCGGGGATTACACCTAGGAAAAGACCCACGTTTTGCTAAGGTAGGTACCGCTGTCTGTGTTACACCTGGGCGGTGGGCCGGGCTGCGGGGGGGGGGCACTAAGCAGGGGGTACCCCCCCACCGATTGCTGCCTCTTTTGGGGGGACCACATATGCGCTCAGCATCAAGAAAAGGGTTAACAGCCCCTCGTCCTGCGCTGGCAGGTGCCTTTGTGAGGGTTTTGGAGAGGGTTGCGGGCTCCCCTGGCCACCCCTTGGCGGTGGACACAGGTCGAGGGATCCGGGGGACACCCCCTTCCTTCCTGCCTGAGGTTACTTTGACATGGAAAAGAGCCCGGGTGGAATTTGCTGTGGGAAATCCACGACGTGGGGCTGTTTAATAGAGAAAGCTGTGCGGAGGGGGGTTGGGAGGGGGGCAACGAGGGGCTGCCTTTAATTTGGGATCGGAGGTAGCAAGGGGGGAGAGTTCTTGGAGGTGTTTGGGGGGAAGGTGGCTGGTAAACGCTAGGGGTGCTGGTTTGCTGGCACCGACCCCTGCGTGGCACCGGGAAGGAACATTAAACCTTTCTCTTTCCTATTTTTTTTCCTGAGAATGTGGGAGGGGGGTAAAAATAAGGAATAGGCCTTAGTTATGGCTATTGAAACTCCTCTCCTCGATTAGGAGCCGGCTGCGAGGAAATCCAATAAAATAGATCAGGGAGAGAATTGGAAAGGAGGAATAACATTTCAGTTTATAATTTTTTAAAAAAGGAACTCTGATGGGATTGGTTCTGTGGAATTATTTCATGGCATCCAGCTACACGTTGTACAAGCGGATTTTATTTGGCTTCTTACTTTGATGGCAGGTTTTAAAGGGGAAGGTGAATTTTAGGGTAGCTGCTGCTCCCCAGTGTAGGTCTGTGGAGGGGGGGAAATCTGCTCCATGCAAAAAGCAGCTTTGCTTCACTCTGCGACTTTGGTTGGGAATGTGGGGGCTTGTTCAGGCGTATAAAATGGTCTGGGGGTTGTCCCAGGTGCATTTGGGCTTATTGCTTAAAATATGCCGTCCTTTTTCGGTTTCTCTGCGAATTACACGTTTTATCACGAAAACCGACTATTCGCCTTAAAGTACCCGAAAAATCTCCGGGCATCGTGTGTCCGGGAAAGCCCCGGGACATTCGTGCTTGGCTACGGCTCTTTTTATTAGGAAAAATGAAGGAATTCGTGAAATATATTGAGGATGTTTCGCCGGAATTTTAATGGAGGGGAAACGCGGCTTTTCTCTAAGAGCCTCTTTGCTGTGGCATTTAAATGCAATTAATTCGGGAGATACTTGACCAAAAAGGTTCTGCCTTTTGAAATACAAATAAAAAAGAATAGGGGGTAAAAAAAGGGGGGATGTTGTACTTTTAATCTCTTGGGCAACTGTAATTTTAAACGAAATCTCAACATGATGCTACCCTCATTAGTTCCGAATGAAGGTTCATTACCTAGACAGGATGAATATTTTATTGCTTTATATCCCTTTTTCGGAAATGAAACGCCTTTGATCTTTTTCTCGGGTTGTAAAAAGAATTGCCTGTCATAAAAAAATAGCGCCTGTCGTCCCATCTGCCTTTACATTCTGTATTTCTTTTCATCTGTTTCTCGCTTATATCTATATATATAATTTATCCTTACACGCACGTATAAACCCAAACCTTAGTTGACCTCCAAGAACGAAAACTGGATTAAATCTCTGCTCTGCGTATCAGAAACTCATCCCGCTGGTTTCAGGGTGGAGGGGACCGGGCAGTGGCGTTTTGCTTTTAAACGGCGACTGTTTGGATTCAAAGCTCTTTACGCGTCTCTACCTATATATATATTCAGGAGCGTATTTTTTAGCAGAGCAGTAAATTAACGTGCAAGGGATGGAGGAGAGGGTAGGAAAGTTCCAGTTTTTCTCTCCTAGTATTGGCTATTCGTATGCTGTGCTGCTGCTTTAATTAATCGTCTTTTCTCTGAAGAGTGAAATCTTTGAACCGTCTTTACTTATAGATTAATTCCTGATCTCTCGAGTCCCAAAACTCTGCCCTCCCTCCCCAGAAGATAATTATGGCGGTAGGCGAAGATCTCTGACCAAGGAGGATGCATCTGTCTTCTATATGTACCCTGTAGATCCGAATTTGTGTAAAGGAAGTTGGGTCACAAATTCGTATCTAGGGGAATATGTAGTTGACACAAACACTACAGGTCACACACCCAGAAGGCACTAAAAACAAAACAACCCCCCAAAAAAAAGAGCCACCCAGACCCCAGAACCTTAAATAAAAGGATGAAAACAAGATCTTCACCAGAAAACCGTTTTCTGGCTGAAAAGAAATACTTTGGATTTGACCTTAGCTCAACTCCAGCGCTCCTGCGATAAACTTTATCATCACTTCGAGATAAAATCTGTGCTCTGAGGGGAGGTGGGGGGAAGAAGGGGGAGGAAGGGACGTTATTGCTGCCATCTAAGAACTAGGAGCCCACTATTGCTTTAGCACTGACACCAACAAAACTAACATATACATATATATATATATATACACACACACACCCCCTTATTACTGCTTGCGAGGAGCTTATTGTGCTTTTCGGGCTTAAACCCGGCTTTGTGGGGTGGTGGCTTTTGAAAGGCTGCTGGTTTGCTCTGGCTTTTAAAGCGTCTTTATTACCAGAAGGGCGAGCGGAAGATGCATTAGGACTTGGGCTAATTCGCTTTTGTAGTTGTTCATCAAGTCCCTGATTCCCTGCTCGGAGGATGGGCTCCCTTTACCACCGGTGCGTGGGAAAACGGTCAATCTCAGAAATGTGATTTAGGACACCGGGCACCCCGAATTAGCTGATGAATTTCTTATCGATCCCCAACGAGCCCTATTCATCTCTGCCAGGCTCGTTCCTTCCCGCATCACCTTGGCGGGGGATGAGCTGCAGCCCCCGCCCTCGGGGACCGCTGCAGAGCGGGTACGGGGGCAACCGCGGCGAGCCCCGCGCCCCACAGAAATCATTTTTTACTTCTATTTTAATGAAATCTGTTTTTTGCTTGGGGGGGGGGAGAGATGCATTTATTTTTCCCACCCCTCCTCCTTCTCCCACACCCCCCCGCCCCGAGCCAAGGACACACCCCCGGAGGGGTGGGGGCCAGTCCTCGCCTGCGGGGCGCTGCAAGGCTCGGGGCCGGCAGGGCCGAGGTCGGGGCTGGGGGGGAGCGGGAGCCCCCGGTCGCCTCCCGGGGGTGCTCAGGGCCCCGGGAGAGCCCGGGCTGGGCAGGTTTCCTTATCCGGGGACCGCGGGGCTCCTCGCCATTGGCCCGCGCTGTCACATGGACTCAACTTTGTTCACTTGACAGTAAGTAGGAGGGTTCCGCGAAACAGGAAAACGAGTAAAGGGGGGGACGGGGATAAATTTTAGGAGAGATAGATATATATTTTTTTTTTTTCCGTGTGTGCAATTCTAAGAAATTAATGGCCATGAGCTCGTTTTTGATCAACTCCAACTATGTGGACCCCAAGTTCCCACCCTGTGAAGAGTATTCCCACAGCGATTACCTTCCCAGTCACTCGCCGGAATATTACGGCAGCCAGAGGCGAGAGGGCACTTTCCACCATGACGCGATGTACCCGCCGCGGTCAGCCTGCGAGGAGCAGCTCTACTCCTCCTGTCCCAGCGCCGGCCGCCCAGCAGCGCTGCCGTCCCCCCGGGGTCACGGCCGTCCTCCACCCGGGTTGCGGGGCCACCTCCCCGCGGCGGGCCCCCCCCGCCAGCCGGGCACCCCCAGCCCGCCGCCCTCCTGCAGCCAGGACCCCCGGAACCCGCCCGCCCCCCCCTGCAAGGAGCCGGTGGTCTACCCCTGGATGAAGAAAGTCCATGTAAGCACGGGTAAGTGAGCCGAAGCGCTTCGCTTTATACCGAGTAGCACCTCAAAGTCTTGTAGAAATCCTATTGCACCAGTTGTAAAATAACCATTCGCGGAGATTTACGATCGCCTGTTTGCAGAGCGGTATAATTACATCCTCCATAAATTTTTATTGCTCTGCTTGGCCATGTGCCTTTGAAGTCTCTGTTACCATCCTCCTCCAATTTCTTGCAGGCTACTTTTTTTTATGGCTGTTGAATCTTCATAAGTTAAGTTTTATGTTTTCGTAATTTGTATTTAAGTGGCGGGTTGAGTAAACTTTTACTATCCCGCCCCCTTTTTTTTCTTTTTTCTTTCTTTTTTTTTTTTTTGTGTGTGTGATATTTAATAACAAGGAGCGTCTGCATTTGCCTGCTTGCATGTGTGCAGGGGGAACTTTAAAGATTTGGGGATAATACAATGATGCTCAAGTAGAGGTGTGTGTATATATATATGTGTGCATGTATATACACACGTAGAGGGCACGGAAAATGTGTCTAGGGGACCTTATAAAAACGTTTAGACAGGAATACACGTCAAGCAGCGAGGATGGAGGTGGAGATTTGCAGATAGGTTCTGGGTATATTTTTAGGAGGTTTGTGGTGTGTTTTTCTGAGTGTGTCCCCCCACCAAAAGAATGTGTGATGCTTTTTTGGGGGGAAAGGACCCGTTAAAGGAACAGCTCGGTAATTCTTCTGCTCTTGTTTTGTTTTGTTTTTTTCTTCCTTTTTTGTTTTTCTTCTCCTTTTTCTTTTTCCTCCTTTGTTTGTTCAGTAAACCCCAATTACTCAGGAGGGGAACCGAAACGCTCCCGTACAGCCTACACCAGGCAGCAAGTCCTGGAGCTGGAGAAGGAATTTCACTATAACCGTTATCTCACCCGGAGGCGCAGGGTCGAGATCGCCCATTCCCTCTGCCTCTCCGAGCGCCAGATCAAAATCTGGTTCCAGAACAGGAGGATGAAATGGAAAAAAGATCACAAGTTACCAAATACCAAGATCAGGTCTAATTCTTCCAGCTCCTCTGCCAGCCTGCAGATCCCACAAGGAGGATCTCAAAACCGATCCCATGGACCAGCCACCAGCCTATAACTATTCCTTGGATGCATGGATGGATGGATGGATGGATAGATGGATAGATGGATGGAGTGTGCGTGTTTGTGAGTTTGTGTGTGTGTAGGGAACACATGGTACTTTGTTTTTAATGCTCCGAGAAGCGAGGAAAGGAGGGGTGCTCTTTATTTATAGGGGAAACAGGGAGACCCAGCTGCAACAAAGCAGAGCTGGGCTGCTGTGCCTCTTCCATTAAGAGGAGGCTGTAGATAGTAGTTTTCAGATTTGGCTAAGATGGATCCTTGTTTCATCTTTAATCACGCCAAGCTCTGCCCCATTTGTCATGTTTACTCTCCCGTACAAAGGATGGACCTTATGTCTGCTATTACCTCGACAACCAGCGCTCACTTTAATAAATGAGGCTCAGTTTCTTCAAGACGAACTGGATTTTCTCCCCCCTCCACCTACCCCCCAGCCCCCCTGTTTTTCCCCTTTTCTTTTTCCTTTCTCGCCTGCCAGCCACGAACGGGAAGTTTCTATCCCGCCATCCCAAAGACGCGGCGATTCTAACACGGCCCTGCCATGGAGGGGGGAAAACACAACAAACACAACCCAAATCCACGGGGGTGCGTGGGGGGGCTCCAGGACACTGCGCTGGTCCTGACTGGAAGTGGAGGAATACCTTGAAGGGAGGGGAAAGGGAAAACTAGGTCAAATGGGTGGTGGACAAAGAAAGCAGGAGGATGCGGAGTGCTGCCGACACCCCCAACACCCCCGCTATTTTATTTCCAGTATGTTAATAGTAACTCTGGGAAGGGGGGGGGGGGGTAGTTTAGGAACAGGGTGATGAACTGCGGCACCTGGATTCACCCCCACAGCCCAGGGTGAAGAGGAGGGAACCTCTCTTTCCTGCTGTGGAGCCCAGTTTTGTACTGAAAATGTGAATTCGGGAAGGAGGGGTGAGGGTTTGTCCCTTCGGGGTGAGCCAGAGCTTTGGCGAGGCCCCCCCGATACCCTTCCTCCCCTCTCTTTGTCCTTCCTGCTGTCTAGGATTACCTGTAATGAGCAGAGTAAAGAAACAACAGCAGCAACAAAAAGCGCAATTGGAAATAAATCTGATCATTGTGAACCTGCCCCTGCGTGGTTTTTATTGTGGGGAGGGAGGTGCTGACTTTTTATTATGGTGAGGATCAAGAAAATACCTATTTTCAAGAAATGAATTAAAGAGCACGTTTCTTTTTTACAGGGATTTCTGGTGTCAGTGGCACAGCCTCAAGTCCCTAATGAAAACAAAAGATGTTTGACTAGGGTATATCAGCCTTAAGTACTGCTAAGCCGTACATATTATGATTTATTTGTTCTAAGCATATATTAATATGCTCTTCCCAAACTGGTCTCAGCCAAAACAGAGGGAGTCATTAGCGCTTTGCTTTGCTGTGAGGAATGGATGGAGCGGTGGATTTCTCTAGAGAGACTTCTCAGGTTTAAAAAAAGACCCCAAATCTCCTTCTCCGAGGTAGTTAATGCATTAATGAGTCTAATTTTTGCACAGATGTTTCTCGGTGTTTGCAGGTTTTCTGTGTGTTTTGATATTACAAAGGAGCTGGCTCCTGCGATAGCTCAGAGCCTGACAAGCAAATAGATAATCAAGAAGACAAATGGCTCCTTTTGTGAGCCGCAGCTCTTGTATTAATTTTCATTTTCTTCCTCATAGAAAGTATCGAAAATACGGTTCAGGACGAAATAACATTCCAGTCCTAAGTTCCAAATATATAAAAACTGGACTATTGTGCTCAGGGGGGTCTGTCAGGGGCTGAATCCTCGGCACCAGCTGAAGAAAAGGATCATTTTCTTATACTCTCCTCTCAAGGCAAAAATGACTTTTGCTTATTTGTTCAATGCTCGTGGAATTCTCTCGGACCCCCCATCAGGACCGAAATATTGCCCTAGCATTTCTTCCCAAACAAAGGCAAGGCTTGAAATATTTCCAAGCCAGGGTGTGTGTATGGGTTATTCCTTGAGTTGTAGTAAGTCACCGCACGGCCACCGCGCAAATAAAGTGTCCCCCCCGCCAAGTGCCCCTGCCCCCAGCTCGAACAAAGGCCGCTCGATTTTTCTTCCTATTGACATTTTCATACTTTAAAATAATATTAATGTAGTCACATGGCACAGCTGTGATGTAGGAGAAATGGATTTATGGCTGTATTTTTGGTTAACTATGGCGGGTTTAGCAGCAGCAACTCAAACCTTTCACGTTTCTTTCTATTTCAACCCTTTCTTTTTCCCAGGGAGGGTGGCAAAGGCTGTATTTTATTGTAATGCCTGAGGCTGGGGTGTTGTGGTGATGGTGTTGCATTTTATTTTCCTGTTTCTCTCTTTGATGTGCGGGGGTTGTAAAGAGGGTGTTATTTTCGAGATAGTGCTTCTAAGAATGGCAAAAAATCGTTCTATTTTTAAAAAGAAAAAGGCATATGCTTCCAGGAATGTGGGGTCTATAGAAGCAAATCAAAGCTGGAAAGTATGAATAGAATAGAAGGGGGAGAAAAGAAGACTTCTATAGGACCTAAAAGTTCACAGCCATTAGAAGCAGACAGAAGCTAAGAAAAATGCGAGAATTATACAGAAAATCATTAATCACTTCTTTTCTTTAAATACTTATCCTTTTCCCATTGTTATTCAACAGCAAATCTCCGCAGACCGTCTGTTGGGAAAAAAGCACCCGGAGTTCTACAAGAATCTTCAGGGGAAATAATCTTATTAATAATAAAATCTGGATCGTAAAGGTGAAAGCTTTATTTTTGGGGGAGAAAAACAAAAGCAAAACACCCCTCCCTCAAAGGGATCCCCTTCCCCCAGACCTCTCACTTTGGAAGAAACCACCCAAACCATGAGGGCCGTCTCTGGGGCGTTGGAAAAAGGATGTGGGAGCGAACCAGGTAACAGAGCTGCTCTCTTGGCATGCATTTCGGGTCTGTTTGTTGCCTCTTCCAGCAGAAAGCTGGGGAAGCACGAGGGAAAAAGGGGGGAGAAAAGGAGCTAAAAAGGGAAAAGGGCAGAAAGAAAAACAACACGC
Source organism: Psittacula echo (assembly GCF_963264785.1). Lineage (NCBI taxonomy): Eukaryota > Metazoa > Chordata > Aves > Psittaciformes > Psittacidae > Psittacula > Psittacula echo. Next base: position 3,732,490 of record NC_137748.1, read on the forward strand.
GAATGCTTGTGCGGGCTTTTCCTTCTGCTTTCTCGTTTTGTTTTGGCCGGTGTAAGAGAGGCAAGAGGCAGAGAGAGTTTCCGGGCGGGTTATTCGTGGTGAGGGGTGTGTGTGTGTTTCTCTTCGATTCGAGGCTGTTGCGTGTGCGGGATCGGCCCCGTGGAGCTTCGCTGCGGGACCTCTGGCGAGGTTCTAGGGGGGAGTACTTGGGGTGGGGGAACCCTCTCTCGTTCCTGTTATTTCATCCCTTTTCCATCTTTTTCCCTTTTACAAATATTTTTTTCCCTGAGCAACATCTCGCGCCCGCCACTGACCGGTGTGGGGCGGGTTTGAGGGGTTTTGGGGATCCCTTGGTGCGGGTGTCCCGGGGGGTCTGGGTGCCCCAGAGTGTGGGGGGTTCCTGCGGATGTCTTTGTTCCGGTACTGCCAGTGTCCCGTGGGTGCTGGCTCCTGCCCCGTTTCCGGAGCGGTGTGGGAATACCGTAATGAAGGAAAGGGCTGAAAATTGGGGAGACAAACTCCAGCGCTGCCAAGCCCCGATCGGGAGAAGAGAGTTCAGGCAGAGGACACGTTTTCTAGGCGATTAGCTGTGTATTATAGCCAGGGAGTGACCTCGCAAACCCCTTGACCTCCCCGAGGCTGGACATTGTGCTCAGCCCGCAGCGCAGCAAAACTTTGCGTGTGCGAGCTCCCGCCGGCCTGGCCCTCCCCGCGGCCTCGGGCCGTGGAAGCCGGGAACCAGCCCCGGGAGGCAGGGGCGGGGGGGAAGTGAGAGAAAGGAATGAAGAAGGGTCTTAGAAGTGGGGTTATTTCTGCTTTCTCACGGTTTAATGGTTCTGCTGCCCAGCCCGGGCCCGACAGACGCTTTCCCCTCTGATTTCACTTCAAAGCCCTCTGTCTTGGCGTGTTGCTTCGGTGTGAGAAAAGAGAGGGAAGGCGCGGAGCTTCCGCGCCGCGTTGGCTCTGCTAGCAGAGCCCTGGTTTACCCCGAAAACTCGGGGGGAAACAACCCCAACCCCGCAGTGCAGAAGCGGAGCCCCCGCCCGTTCCCGCGTCTCATCTCGCGTCTTATTTTCAGAAATTCCTTTGTCTGAGAGCCCTCCCCGCTTTCCCCCCGCACCTCCTCCCACTTCGCTCCTGCCCACGGAGCTCTCAAAAGCCTCTCTGTGCCCAGCTGCCTGCGCGGAGCAGTGCGGAGTAGTGCGGAGCTATGAGGGGGGATCCCACCCTGCGGGGGAAGACACTCGGGGGCCTCTCCCCCGTCCCCCCCACCCCGAGCTGGGACCCCCATTCCCTGCCCCCAGCACCGATTCAGCCCGAGCTGAACCTCTTTGTTACCCCTTAGTCGCAAAATTGGACAAAAAGGGTGAGAAAACGCTGTAACTCAACCCACTGGAGAGAAAGGGTATAGAGGAAGTCGAAATAAATCTATATGTGTATATCTGTCTATATATGCAAGGATATGGAGGGGTCTGTTCGTATATAGGTGGTGGTGGGTGATCGTGCACCCCCTCTATAGCTCTGGGTCGCTTTAAAAGCTCGGCGAGCGGGTTGGGAGTTTCTCAGCCCCGGTGACAGATTTATGATCCACAATAAGAACGGCGTGTTTAAATCCGTAAATCAATCTCGCTTTCTCACTATATAAACGTTCATTTTATCTTTAGAAAGAAAACGGCTTTGATCACGGCACCTCGGAGGGTGAAGCCGCTGTTTATGGCCGCGTTTCTGACCCTTTGAACTGGGGGCTTGAAAAAAATAAAAGAAACCCCCGAAACGGGTGCTTCTTTTGCATGAAACAAACCCAAAAATGCCAGGGGAGGTGGAGAGGGGGGTATCTGCCCCGTTTGCTGCCTGGGATGACTCTGATCCTTTCCTCCCCCCCTCTTTTTTAGTGTGTTTACTCGGCTCCATTCACAGGGACTCTAGATTTTATGACAGGGTAAAAAAAAAAAGAAGTGGTTGTGTGAAGCGAAAGTTGCGGCTTCTGAATTGAGCTGAAGTTCCAAAATAGGCCCCCCCGAAGTTTCTTCCTTCTTGAGGATCCCTTCCCCCGCGACAGAACCCCCTTTGAATCGGATTTCCACACACACACACTCCTTGACCAAGCGTCTCTCTTCCAACAACGACTTTCACTCGATAAAATCGATTCCGAAATAATCGAGGGCTTTTGAAAATGAAGCGCTTCCCTGCTCGCTCCTTCCTGGCCGGAGGCAGCCCAGAGCCTCCCCCACAAAACACCCTAAGCTTGGCTTAGAAGGGGACTAAAACCGCTTTTAGGCTTTTCAAATTTACGTTGTGTTTAATACGAGCTCCCTCCAGGCTTTACCCGTGGAGGGCTGGGGGGTCGGTTCCCCGTGTAGCAGCCCCAATGGGCTGTAGGGGTGATGCTGGGGGGGCTCTGCCTTGGGGTTCCCCTCGCCTGCTCTGCTCTAGGACTCGCTCCTGAGGCTTTCAGGCTTCTTTCGCTATCTTGTCTTGGGTGGTAGGTTCCCTCCGTGGACTCCGAGGCCTTTCCAAGCTGCTTCCCTTTGTTGCTCATTCTTCTTCCCTTTTTTTCCTTTCCAGGATCCTTGTACTTGGCAGCTCTCCTCAGAGTCCAAATTTGATTTGATTTTATTTTTTTAATGCAATAAGGGCTGGCCAAACAATAACAGCAGCAGGGAGAAAAGGCCTGGAAGGGAGGGCTGAGCTCTTGCAAACCAGGAGTATAAATATTCTCAGCTGCTTTAGACTCTAAAACAGTTGTGCTATTCAGTACAAGCCTGCCATGAAAATCGCAGCGTGGAGAGGGGAAATAAAAATAGAAAGGAAAAAAAGCACGATGTGGTTTAGCTGAAGCAAGGTCCAACAAAGCCAAGCTGCAGGCAATGTTTAGGGAAGGGTTTAAGGGCTTTTAAGATGGGGGGATAAAGCTAAACGCGTGCCCTTGGGCAGGGCTGGGGGTTGAGATGGGGGCCCCTGCCCAGCCTCTCACCGCCGTGCCAGGCTTTGGGGAGCAGCCCTGAGGAAGAGGGGGGAAAGGGGGAAGGGGGGGCTCTGTCCACCTCGAAAAGCTTCGTTCAGTTGGAAACTTCTTTCAAAAACTACTGTTCCGGTGGAAGGTCACAGTGGTCCTTTGAGTATGAAACTGCGAGACCCCCTTCCCCCTTCCCATCACGTGATTCATTAAATAATTAATGCCGAGCTTGCAGAATAGATATGTATTCGTCAGGAAAATCGCAGCCATGGACTCCTTGTGTCTGACGTGAAATTCAACTGTCCTTTAAAAAACAAGCCTAGAGCTGGGGGGGGGGGTGTAAAAAAAAAGAGGGAGAGAAAGAGCGAGAGGGAGAGAGAGAAAGAGGGGGAGAGGAGGAGAGAGGGAGAGGAGGCTGCAATAAAACAATTCTCAGGACCCACGAAGCCACGCCGAGGGCTGGATTATTGTAAGTAGCAGGGGCTTCCCAATTCCGAGCGTGTCTATATGTCCATGTAAATTTATTGTTTGTTATTAATGTTATTGTCGTAAAATGTGACAAATCGCCGTCTTCATTTCCTCCCATTTCTCTTCACATGGCGCTATGGATGTTTATACCCATCGAGGCATTTCATTGATATTTTTAGGAATATTCCCCTCTCTCCCTCTCTCTCCTCGCAACCTCCCTTTTTTTTTTCCCCCTCATCCCCCTTTCTTGATTTATTACAATAAACATGTCAGCAGCAGCGCGGCTGCCATTGTGTGTGTGTTTGTGAGAGAGTTGTGTTGTTTAGAGTGGTGGCCAAGATAAATCATTTCTGGAGTGAAAATGATGTGCAAGCGATGATATTTTAGAGCGAAGATCTCTCTCTGCCCCACTCCCTGGAGTTGATGATTTCAGGCGATTTACAGTAATAGATCAGCAGCTAATATGAAAGCTCTGGAGCTGGGGGTCTTAAATTACAGCATCTGTGATTACCAATTAAGGAGAGATTTGTATAAATTTGGGAAACCGGGAACGCCTCATTGCCATATAAACCTAGTAAAAAAGCACGACCTTAATATCAAAATCACAGCTCGGAGTCCTGCGCTGCAACTTCTCTTTCTGAACGATAACTCCTTTTCTCTCAACTTCCCTCTCCCCATTCCCCGGCAGGACTCCTCACTGGAGAACAGGCACAGGTTGCTTTAGGCAATTGCTGGAGATGCTTCGTTTTAAACCAGGCACCGAAACCGGATTGAAATGCAACAAAAGGATTAAGAATCATTTTAAACCAGGACCAAACCAGAGCTTACAGCTGGGAGGTCGCTGCCTCGGAGAGGCGCGGATCTGGTCCCAGGCGGGAAGGGGACTTTGCCCACCAAAGGCAGAACAAAGGGGAGCTATGGGAAGCGAGGCGCTGCAGAGGGACCCAGCCCGGAGGGGTTGTCCCACAGACAACAGCAGAAAGGGGGATAAGCTCTTCGCGGGTATCTCGTTGTGCTTTTGGTGTAGGAGGGTGACTTCGCGTGGCTAGCTCGGGCTAGGATGGTGATGGATGGAGAGGCAGAGAATAGAGCTCTTATGATGAGAGCTGGAGAAGGTGCTCTCAGGAATGCTCTAGGAGCCCGGGCCTGTTATTTATCTTGAGAAAAGCAGAGCTCCGAGGAGAAAGAGCACTGAAATAAGCTTAAATAGCAGCGTAACCTGGCCGGCAGCTGTTACCTTCATAGCGATTCCTGTGCAAAACACAGCAGAGCTCTACTAGGGGAATCTCTTTCAAGCCACTAAGGTAGCGAAGCTGAAGCATTTTGGGGACGAGATGTGTGTCCCGAACGGGAGGCACCGGTACCTGCTCTCCTGTCAGGGAGGGGAGCGCATCCTCCACGGCAAAGGGGAGGTCGGGAGTCAGCACTGCCCTCCCCTCCCATCTCCAAACTGGACCAAATTGGTCCTAACCGGGAGTGTTGAAAGGGAAGGAGGAAGTGGGAGATCGCGTTTTTAAATATTTTACAAGCTCCAACATGCGAGGAGTCAATAAAACTGACAACAGGAGCAAAGCTATAATGTTCGCACCGGATTCTCGAATGAGAATTCTCCGCTTTTCCCCCCTTCCCTTCACTTTCCTCCCCTCTGCTCGCAGCCAAGTCTCACACCACCAGAGCGGGGATATTTTACTCTGTCTGCCAGTGTAAACCTTTATGTAGCAAAATTAGAAGAACTCAGCGACTTTCATTAAATATTAAGGGAGATTCAGGGACGGTGTCGGAGCCAGAAATACAGCATCATTCTCTGTCAAGCCCGGTATTAATTTAGGTTCTCGGCTTCAAATGGATGCAGACCCCCCCTTCTTCCCTCTTTTTCTTCACCTCCTTTATTTTGTTCGGTGCTGTTTTGTTTTACTTGATGGCATTCCTGATTTTTTTGTTTTCTCTCGGTTTGGGATGTTGAGCGTGAGAAATCGGCCCTTGGCGGGGGGCGGCTGCGGGCTCGGTGCGGAGGAGCCGCCCCGCAGCCCCCGCCCCGGGCGGCAGACCCCTTTAAGTCAATACACGGGGCTCTATTTATCCCCGGACCAGACGCCTTTGTGCGAGTGTCGCGCTTTAATAAGCAGACGTCAGGAGGAGATGTGGTGGCCGAGAGCCGCAGGGTCGCTCTGACCGAACCTCCGTGCTGGGGACGCTGCCCCGACCCCGAGATCTGTCGGCCCGGCCCGGGAGGGGGGCTCGGCCCTTGGTTGAGGCTCCGCACCAGAAATAGGACCCTTGAGAAGACTCTCAGACTCCAGTTATGAGGCTCAGAGCCAGAACAGAAGCTCAGTTACTGGATAATAGCTCCAGAGCTTCCTTAGGAGACCCAGACCCAGGAGGCCACCCCATGACAGGGATAGGACCCCAAAATTCGGTACAAGAGCCTCCAGACTTGGAGGGGACTCCAGGCCCAGGCAGGTACCTCAGCCCTGGCTAGGGGAAGACAGAATGTTCCCCATCCTGCTCTGTCCCCGGCCGGCGGCTGAGGTGGGTGGAAAACTGGGTCGGGGGGCCCTTAGGTGATGCAAAACTTCCCTTCATGCAGGATCTGGTCGGGGGGGGGGGGGGGGGCACCAGCTCCGTCCTCCCCAAAACACAAGTTTCTCTCCTCTGGGGTTAGCGGTCACTCGGGGAAAGGGTCTTGGTTTCGGCCAGAGCTGCGAGGGGGATTCCAGAGCAGAAGCCCTTGCCCAGCGCATCCTCTGCGCATCTCCCGTGCACCCTCCGCACATCTGCGCATCCTCCGCACATCTTCCGCGCAGCCCCGCTGCCGCTGCTCTCCCAGCCTCGCTACAAATAACGAGGGAATATCTCCTTACCATGTTTAAGTTGTGTTTCTTTATTAACTCTTTGAAACCGAGGTTTGGGGGGCTCTTTTCGAGAAAGCAGCTATTATACCTTAGAGTTACAAATGGCAGAAACAACGTTCAAGAGTCGGGAGGAGGCAATAAGCTATTTCAAGTCACTCGAGCAGGTTCGATTTCATTAATTTGTGGGCAATAAGCCTTTTTCTTTGCCTGGCATCTCGTCAGAAGTCTCTGGTCTATAGGCGCAGCGAATCCGTGTTTATCACATCTCATCCCCAAAGAAATATCTCTCCCTTCTCCTCTCGGCCAGACATCTCCTATCGTTTCCCAAAGAGGAAGCTATTAACGTTGTAAATATGAGTCAACAGCACCTTAATTCATAATTTATTGCAGGCGGGAGGAGAGAGTTATTGCAGATCAAAGCATTGTGGAGGGCGAGAGCTGTAAGGCCGGGAAAGGGAGCAATAAAGGGGATAACGCGGAAACCTGGGGCTGAGGCGCGGAGCGGGAGCAGGGGCAGGGCCTGGCAGCAGCTTCCCCCCCTCCCTTTTCTTTTTGTGGGTGTGTTTCCCCCTGGGAAGAGGCTTCAGCCCGCCCCTGTCCCCCGGTATCACCCCGAAACCGTCGCCGAGACCCGGGGACCTGGAGCCTACTGTGCTTCGTTTTCGTATTTCATAAGGAAACGACCCCGAGTCACGGGCAGCCAGGACAAAAGGGAACAGCTCGGTTGCTTTTCAGTTAAATAAGCGAAAGTCTGGAAAAGGGGACTGTTTTCTTTGAAGTTTTATCTCTTTTTGATTTTTAGTGGGGAAGAGGGAGGAGGAGAAAGAAATAAAAGGCGACAACCGCATTTCAACACTTCCCTGCGCGTAACCATCCCAGCTGAAAAGGGAGGCTATAAATCAGGGGAGATGGTGGAGATTTGACTCCTTATTTTAGCGTAGATACAAGGGGAGGGGTTAAGGAGAAATCCCCACTCGTTGCTATTTCGTCTCCTTTTGATGTCTAACTCCGTGCGAAATATATCGATGTTTTATTGGCAGCGGTATTGAGAGGTCAGGACAGAAGCCTGAAAAACTTCGGGTCAAATTCTTTCCGAGCATGTCCCGGTGAAGTCGATGGGGAGCCGCAAACCACAGCCTCTGTGCTAGGGGGGACTGGGAGAGGAACCGGGTCCCCCCTCCCTGAACCCCTTTCCCACCACCCTGACCCGGACTCTACGAGCCCATCACCTGCCCCGGTGCTGGGCGCCGTGGGGTGATGATGATGATGGTGGTGGTGGTTTTTAGGAGGGGAGCGTTTGCATCTTCCCGTTCCCCCCGCTTTTGGGGAGCCGTGGAGCGCTGCACACTTTCGCCAGCACGCAGATCCAGATTTCCTCTCCTCGCGCTGAGCTCAGCTACAGAAAAGCCGAGTCTAAAAATAACCCCCAGGATCTGGTTTGTTGCTACTGGTACCTCAACACTCCCTGCACTTCAAAAGCGAGAGTGCAAAGTACTCCCTGGAAAAGGGCAAGATTTAATGGCAGGGCATTGCTGGGAAGGGTGGGAGTGAGAAAAAGTATTAAACCCGGTGGGCTTTGCACGACTCATATTCCCCCCCTTTCTTTCCCTCTCTTTCCTTCTTTCTATCCTTCGTTTTTTCCCCTTTCTCCGACCGAGACATATGGAATCAATTTTGAATCCTGACATTGAAGGCTGGCCAATTCCTACTGGCTCTAAAAACCAGAATCCATTTGGTTCCCTTCTCTCCAGCACCCCTTGTCACTCAGTATTACAACCGTCTTGCAACATTTTAAGTCTTTATAAAGAGAAACAGCTTTCCAGAGAGATACGAAGGAGTCGGGAGTGGGGGAGGTTTTTTGGGGGGCGCTTTTCCTTCTCTTTTTCCTGAAGGGAACGTGCGCTCGCCCCCCTCCCGACACCCCCATCCCATCCCGCTCCGCTCGGTATCTCTCTGCAAAGGGGGCCGCATCCTTGCAGTCCTTAAAGCTGTTTCGGAAGAGTTTATATTTTTCTCCAGGTCAAGCCAGTTCCGTTTGAATCGAGGGAGTAAAACAAACAAAAAAAAAGAGAAATAATTCAAAAATCAAAGCATTTTTAGGGAAACAAAATTCCCAATCGTCCGGGAAAGCCGTCAGCAAGATCCTTCCTCCGGGGTGCAATAAAGTAGTTTCTTCTCCTTAATTTGCCTGCTCCAGTTGCGAACTCGCCCCATCCGATCCGGCTTCGCTCCTTCTTCTTGAAGTCCTGGATCGGACAGTCTCACAGGTAAGGAGTTCCAAACAAATAAATAAAGGAATGATGCAGCTCTGCCTTTCCTCCCTTCTCCGGCTCTCTGAGATGTAATGAATTGCTCCGAGAGCTTTGACAGGCTTCTCCCCTGCTCTCCGCGAGCTGTAGCTGACTTTCTCCCTCTCACAAATCAAGACTGATGCTTCGGGAGCGGGAGAGCTGGGGATGAGCAAAAAAAGACCTCGCAGGGTCCATAACGGGAACCGGCCGCAAAACGCTGCTGTTGGAGGGCGCGGTTCCTTGCGAAGTTTGTCTGGGACACATTTGGTAAAGGTTTAGCACCTCTCTCTTGTTTGAAAAAGAAACTACAAAAGCCCATTGGAAAAGCGGGTGTTAAACTGAAGAATGTTTGTGATGGTGATTTATGGCCCTACCAGGTTTTTTGTTTACTTGAAGCAGACCCTCATTACAAGGACTTCTGAAAAAAAAAAAAGCCCTCCCCCCCACCCCAAAAAGAAGCTTTCCCAAGCTCTGTGTATGTCCATAGCGGGTTTTCCCTCCCCAGGTCTGGGTGGAGTGGCCAGATGTGACCAACAAACATCTGGTTCATTGAGCTGCTGTTCCTTTTAGCCGAGCAGTGCTTTTGACCGCAATGGGTAAGAAGGAGGCTTCAATATTAAAGCGGCGGCTTCTGGGGTGTCCGAGCATGAAAATATCAGGGGTTTAAAGAGGTTCGATGTTTGTTTGGATTTGGGGTGGGGGAGCGAATGGCCTCGAAAATGGGTCATTCAGTTCAAATCCGTGTCTGGGATAGAAAAGGATGGGCGGGGGTGTGTGAGAGGTTACGCGTGGGAATATCCGATGCGTTATTTACTATGGGTTTGTGCTGTTCGGTTCTGGCTGCTCCCCCCTCCATCCTCCCCCGTGAACGCCCGATGGGTGTTTTAAGAGCGAGACAGGAGGACCGTTTGTATGGAGGGAAAAAAAAAAAAAACCGAAACACGAGAAATGGGATTAAATATGGGAAGTTTTTTTGGTTGTGGTTTTTTCCCCCCCCCCCTTTAAATACATACATAATCGTGCTCTGTTCTCCTTTGGTTCCTCTCCCTTTAGAGCGACATCATAACTTCATCCTCGGGACAAGTTGCCAGGTCTAAAAATACTCTCTTAGATTGGGAAACTGGGAAAGTTTTGACTCAGTGGTTGATATTTCCCGAGGCGAGCTGCGATATTGGCAGAGCAGGAGCTCAGCTACACAGACAGCTTCTTTATTTTATTCTTTTCCTTTTTTTGTTGTTTTTTGTCCTATTTTTTTCCCCCTGAAAATTGCTTTGCATTAAATTTCCTCAGCTCCAGATTTCTCTTTACTCGCCTCCAGCTAAAGTTGGGTGTTTTTACCAACCGCTTGATCTGTTGGCGAATGAAATCTGAGAAGAAACCGCAGGCCCTGAGTGGCCGTAATTTAATTGATTTTATCATAAATCATCAACTTCATGAAGAAGCAAAGTTTTCATTGAAGTAAATTGATATTAATGGACACTTTCTGAAATGTAACAGTATAGATCTATAGGGTTGTGCTGTTCCCACTTCTGCTCTTTTGGGACAGCGGGTTTTAGGGGGGATTGGGGGGGAATTTTTCCTCCTAGTTTTCTTTTCTCTCATCGTTCCTAAAAAGCGACTTATTCCCAGCTCCTTGTTTTGGGGGGGGGGGGAGAGGAGCAAAGGGGGGGGACTCAGATTCGCTTTGTGGGTGAATCCGGGAGCACCGAGATGTGGAGCGAAAGAGTAAGGAACAGTTTGGTTTCTTTGGGATATTAATCAGAATACTCCCCTAGGCGGGTGACTCTCTCTGCCCAGCGATCTGGTGGGCGCAGAGGGGGGATATTTCTGCCCAAAATACTTGTGTCCCAGCTCGGCCTCTCCGCACTCGCAGCCGTGGTAAAGACTCGGACTGAAATAGGTCTTCAAACCCCCGCTTTCACCTCTCCTGCGTTAAACATTGCCGTTCCCAAAACTTTCCCGCCTCGTTAAAAATTAACCCGGGGTGGGTGGGAGCCCTTTGATGGAGTGAGGAGGTGGCGTTGGGAGCACCCTGCAGCTCCCGAGGGGTTGTAGCGAGGGGCAGCTCCACGAGGTGCGCCGGTGTTTGGGGGGGGGGTGCAGAGATGCGCCGTGCAGGGAGGATGCAGGACTCCGTGGGATCCGCACGCTTCCTATAAATATTCCGTGTGAACATCCCAAAGTAGGGAAATAGAATTCCTTGCCCCCAGTTCTTTCTCCCTCTCCCTAGAATTCCTCTTCAGAATTTGTTAGTCTTTCTGCATTCTCAGAAGGAAGAAGGCACAATGGAGTTCATTCCTTCTCCCAGGTCCCTTCTTCCCCATGCCCAGCTTCTTCTCCAGCGCCAGCCGGGGCCAGGAATGAGGCGAGTATCCCTGCAAAAAATAACCGAATTCCTTCCTTTTCTCACAGAAATAGCCACGGCGGGAGCGTGGTGCCTGGTCCTGCGGGAGGCTAAGGAAAGGCCATGGGAGAAAAGCTCCAAATCCTCATTTTCTCCTTCTCTTTCTTATATATTGGTGATTTTTTGCGGGGAAAGGGGGAACGGAGTGGGGTTAAAAATGGGAAGAAACGGGGATCCCCCGAGGAACCTCATCTTAGAGTCGTAGTGGAGGGAGAAGCCCATCCTCGGGGCCTCGGGGAGGCTGAGAAGCCCTTCTCCGTTTTTCCTGCTCCCCCAGACCTGTTACTTTCCCCCTCCGTTTCCGTCGTCTTTGCCGTGGGGCTGGATGCTGAGGCTGCGGGAGCGGTGGGTGCTGCCGGTCTCTTTCCTCACCTATGGTGATTGTTCTTCTCCAGATTAAAAGATAAAAAGGAAAACTGGTAGGAAAAATCAAAGTAAAAGCCACCCAGAACGCCCCAAGGGCCGGGCAGCCCCCAGGAGCGGAGGCACCTCCTGCCCGGGAGCTCCAGGGAATTTGCTGATGGTGGAATTAGCCCGAGCGGAGGGGGAAGCCGGGAATTTCCCAATTCTGGGGAAAATAGGCAAAAGGTTGACGTGTCCCAGTCACGTGGGCGCATAATTCAAGCCATTATTTTGGCATTTGGGAGGGAGGAGGGAGAAGAGAGAAGAAGAAAAGTGGGGACTGTGATTCCCAGTTCCCAGCCCGTCTCCGGTGTTCTGCTCCTGAAATAGCTGTTTGCAACACGCTGCTCCCCCAAACTGGCGTCCCCACGAACCCTCCCGTACCCCTCAACCCCGCCGCACCCCGTGGGAGCAAGGAGAGGTGGACCCATGGGAGCGGGGGGCTGAGGGGCGTGGGGGAGCCTCAAGGGCCGCTGGCTTGATTTGATTTTGGGTTTTGTTTTTGCTTTTTTGGAGACAATTCCAAAGCACTTCCGCTGATTGATCATTAACCTGGTGAGTTATTGCTCGTCTAAGCAAAGGTCAGGGAGAGAAAAAGGTCTAATCTGTCAAGGCAAAGCCAGCGCTCGCTCAGTTTCAGTTTGATTTCTTATCCGGGCTGGCTTCTGTTCCAGGTTTCAGAAGGTCCTGCACCCTCCATAGCTCTCGCCTCCTGCTCGGAGCTTTGCCCGCCCTCGGGCTCAGCGTCTGGGGAATGGGAAAACCCAAACTCCTTCCCTTCAGACTAAATAAAGAACCGAGGGAGGAGGAGCGGCCCCGCGGAGCGTCCGCGCGTGCGGAGCAGGGGCCGGGCGGGACTTGCGCCGCCTCCAAGAGAAAATGAACAGAGAAAAGCCCCTAAATCAAAACAAAGAACACGGCGGAGGGGAGGGGGGGGGACGACGACACCCTCGCTCCATCCCTCCTCTGTGCCTGCGCTGCCAGGGAATATATGAAAAACAAAGAAACCACCCCCCCTCCTCGCCCTCCGCGCAGGAGCCGTTGTTTATTCCAGCTTCTTCGGGGTTGTTTATTTGTTTCTCTTTTTGCCTTCTCCCTCCTGCATCCACTTCCAAATAAATGCGGTTTTCCCTCTTTTGCCCACCTCTTCCCTGCCCGCTTCTCTTCCTCCCAGCCCGGAACTTGCTGAAAACAGGCTGAGTTTACAGCGCAGAAAAAGCTTTTTCTTTCCTTCTTTTTCCTTCTTTTTCCTTTTTTCCTCTTTCCAAACCTCTGTGTGTGCTCTACAGAAGGAACGGAAAAGCCCGGGGAGGGCTGGGATGTAAGTGGAATATTACCAGAGCTGTGTATTAAACTGTGCGCCCATGTAATAACAACAGTAATAAAACCTCCAGCTTTAGGCCGCCGAACAGAGAAGGTCACGAAGCATCAGCGGGGGATTTATGGACTCGGGGATGTTGTCACAAGCAGAATAGGGGTGTGAGGGGAACATTTTTATTCGAGATTAATAACATCAACATACAGAACGGAAACGGGATTATTAAAGCGTCGGAATGTTTCCCCAAACGAAAATATTGTTAAATTAGATTGTTTTGTCTTTCTCCTTTTCCTTCTCCCTTCCCGAATCCTTCGTGCCAAAGTTGTGGCGATAAATCTCGGTGTGGCTTTCAAAATATTTACGTCTCCAAACCGTTAATTCTGATACCGAATCACTGCCCCGTGGCCTCGTACACTGCAGCGCATCTCCATCCTCCCCCCTCCCTTAGTGGCTATTCCTCCACCACACTGGAGAAACACCAAAACCCACATTCTGGGTCTTTCAGGCTTTGCTCCCTCTCCTATTTTCTCTACTGTTATATTGATGTTGAACCCAGAGCTATTTAGCTGCAGATATTTAATCTCTTAAACGCATTTAACTCTGAAAATACCATCAGAATTTAAACCAAACCCTTCCCAATGTATATATATTTGAAATGGCATCTGTAGTTCACCACCAGCCGTAGGCAAACCGCCCCTGGTCCACACCAAACGCTTCCATCACACGCGAACCCCAGAGCAGGAGAAGCGTTTCCTTCGAGGGGTTGTTCGGGGGGAGGAAGGACCGGAGGGAGAGCAGGGATTTACCGAAATAACCCTGGTGCCGGGATGAGGATATCGGGTCCTGGAAATGCCAGTGGCTGGGGTGGGAGATAATGTCAGAGGAACCGCTGGGGCTTTTGTTCACCAGAGCCCATCTTCTCCCCTTTTCCATACACAGGTTCCTCTGGATGATGAATCCCCTCGTTTCTCACCGAAGTTTCATACTTTGTTTTCTCTCCTTCCCCCTCCCCAGCTCTCCTCCTTTCCCAAAGCCCGCCACTGCCTCGGCTTTGCTGGACCAGACGTTCCACAAACGGTGAGTTTGGCTCAATATCCTACCTGTGCGTGTCTCTGTGTCTCCCTTCATTCCTTCTCTGAGGGCACCCAAAGTGAATCCCCCTTCTGTCCCATCTCGTCCCGTCCCTCTCCACCACCCCCAGGATAATCAGGGCTGCCCTGGATTTCACCGGGCTATTTTCATTTTGCTACTGGCTTGTCCTTAAACTTGTGATTTATGAGCGTAACTTTGAGGGAGTGTTTTAAATGGAAGATATTTCCTGTACTCCCTTTGAAGGGAAACCCAGGCAGATTGCAACATTTTCTGCTGATTTCGGGATGAGGGCGAGGGAGTTACATCTTAAAGAAAAATAAGCTGCAACCAAAGCAAAGATGCCAAAGGGAGCCTAAAAATTCTACTTGCAGGAGCTCAACATCTAAACCTGCAATGACCTTCTAAAAGGGGTTTTTTTTTGGCTGCCAGTTAAAGTTAAAGCACGATTTTGCACTTCAGAGGGGTTATCTCCAGTATCCGAGGGACTTCTGGTTGCTTGGGCACTCCCAGTTAGTCAGTGGAGATCCAGATTCAGAAACCTAGAGAGTATTTTACCTACTGAGAAGTCTTTAAAAGAATAGTCCACTACTGGTTTTCATCCTTCCTTCCCTGGAATTTCAACGCCGGGGCTCCAGAGTAAGAATTGGCTTGCAGGAGAAGATTTATGTTGGAGTAGTTCATGAAAAGTTTAAATAGGGGGAAAAATAATGGTGTCCGCCGGTGAAAAGCTCCCTCCCGGCAGAACAATAGCTGGAAACACCGCAGTCCGTGGAGTAGGACTTTATCCATCACCTAGAAACCCTCGAGTAAGTCCTCTCAAAAGTCAAGTGTTTCCTGGGACGATCTTCTTTTTCTTCCTGAAGTTTTCAGCCTAAAGGTGCACACATAGACACAAAAAAACTCAAACCAAAGCCCCCCCCCCCCCCCCCCCCCCCCGCCCCCGCCGGGCCGTCCCTTCGCGGCGAGGTCCGAGGAGCCTTTTGTGATCCCACTTTTTCCTGCTTTGCTAATTGTAAATTCCCCCCGTCAGCACTTAAGCCAAAGGAGCGAGCGCCAGAATTAAAGGAAGGGAGAAAACTGCGATGAGGAACAAAAGTAGCACTTAAAGAAGAAAAGAACAAAAATAAAGAAAGGAAAGTGCAGACACCTCCATTCCTCCCCTCCTTCCTCCCCCTCGCAGCTCCTCCTCATCACGGGCTTGCCCCAAAACGCGAGTTTCTGCTCTCGCAGCCGCGTGGGAATGAGGAAGGCGTAAATCTCCCGTGGCGGCAGCGCCTCGCTGGCAGCAACGGCCTTATTAATAATAGCAATAATAATCATCTTTATGGCTCAACACCTCGCTGCTCTGGCCTCCCCCGGGGGTAGTTTGAGCCTCGACACCCCCCTTCCCCCCCCTAAACCCCACACCTCCACCCCAGCGGAAGCCGGGCTCCTCCTGCCCCCAAGACGCTGAGACGCGCAAAGTTAACGCCGAAGTTACGCGGGGTCTCGGAGTTGCAACAACACGAGCGGTTCCCCCTTTTCTCCCCCCTCCCTTGCAACCACGGCGCCCGGCGGCTTCCGTCCATGTGCCCCCTCCTCCATCCCCAGAAAAGGGGGTTCAGGGGACGGGGGTTCGGTGCTAAACGCCACCGAAGGGTCTGGGGGGGGCAGCAGGGTGGGCGGGTGGGGGGGGAACATGCTATGACTATGTTATTAGCATGAATCGACGCCTAACTGGGGAGCACGTGAAGCCGCGGCCAGGTCCGCGCCCGCGCCCAGGCCGCCGGCTACCGCCGCTGCCATTAGCATCGTTTTTCACTAGTGACGCTGCTCGGGAGGCTCCTTGGCTCTTCCCGGCAATCCAAACCAAATCTTGGGTTTTGAAAACAGCCCCCCCCCCCCCCGGTTTTATCCCCCCTTTTCCCCTCCTTCAGTAGTCTGGATTCTTTGCGTTATTATTTTAATCCCAGCCAAGCATTGCATAGTTAAAAGAGGGGGGGTGGGGGTGGTTGTGTTCAGCTTTTCTTTCTTTCTTTTTTTTTTCCCCTTCTCCTTTCCCTTCTTCCCCTTTGCTGTGGAAAGCAGAGGCCATTGTTATCAGTGAGCAGCGCGTACCAGCTATAGGGCAACTCGAATCTCAGGGTCTGGCCATTCAAAGCCCTCAGCACATCTTGGAAGCTGGAAAGCATCTTGATTTTTTTATTCCCCCCCCCCCCCTTCTCTTCCCAAACGGAGACAGAGAGACAATTTGAGCTGCCGTAACCGAAAGCTCCACTGGCTGAGCCCCCTCCCCCTCTGTTTGGGCTTTTTTTTTTTATCCATAT
The DNA here is from genome assembly GCF_963264785.1 of Psittacula echo. Taxonomy (NCBI): domain Eukaryota; kingdom Metazoa; phylum Chordata; class Aves; order Psittaciformes; family Psittacidae; genus Psittacula; species Psittacula echo. The sequence continues at coordinate 3,748,579 of NC_137748.1, forward strand.
ATACATGCATATGCTGGATTTTGTTCCTCTCTCGCTCGTATATTCCTTTAACGCTTTTAAAGGAAGGGGGTCATTCCTTGCTTATTGATTGCGTGGATGCTGGATGTGAAAATATATTATGTCTGCCTGTGCTTTGCTCGTCAGAGACTAAGGTAAGCCGGACTCAAATAGGCTATCACTTTGTGAATGGCGGAGTATATGTCCCAATGATTTATGACCATATGACTCCAATCTCGGTTCAAGAAGAGTTCACAAGCTTTAAGCTTCCTTCCACGCAGAGGCTCCTTCGCAGCCCTCATCCAGGGCCCTTTTCCCCCCCGCTTTACAACTGGGGAGTTCTGGCTGGGGTGAAGCTCGGTTGTGGGGGAGGGAAGAGGGAAATTTTAGGAATGTGTCTCTATTTTGCAGGCATATCCACGGCCAAGGCAGGGGCTGGGGTTTGAGCTCTTCCTGAGCAGCCGCCCTATTGTTAAGGGCATGTTTGGAATATTTATTATTAATAATAATTGAAATGAAATGCGGGGCTCTGCCTGGTTTCGCTGGCGCTGGGAAATGTACCTTGGGAGGGGGCGGGGGAGGGGAAAGGCGCTGCTCTTCCTCCTCAGCACAGGCAGGTTGTGAATTTGGGGGTTCCAACATGGAGGGGATGGCGTTAACACCAGAATCCCTCTGCCTCGGACTCCTCTTTCCTTTTGCCTTCGACCGCCGGATTTTTCCTCCCGAGCATCCGCCTCCCCGCAGCGCTCTCGCACCTTCCCTTCGATTTTTCTTCTTTTTCTCTTCTTTTCTAGTCTTTTGATTTGGTTTTTTTAACGCCTCCAAACCCTCGCACTCCAAAGTTGCCGGCAAAGAGTTTGTGTTAAACGCTACCGCTCGCAAAAGTGAAACTTGGAGCGTGAGGAAAAGCGGCAGCGCGGATCCCACCCGGCTTTAACCGCACCAGGAAATAATCGAATATTTATTATTCTGCCTGAGATGTGCTTTTTTTTTAAAGCAATTCCTTGGAGTAAATAATTAGGATCGCGCCGTCCTCGGCGAAGATAAATGAGCGGCATTTGCGAGGCGCTGAGAGATGAGGTACAAAAGCAAAGCTGTGGAAGCCACGAGCGAGCTTTTGGGCGAAGGGGGTTGTAAATTTATTTTATGGACATGAAAAAAAAAACCCACACACAAAAAAAAAAAAAAAGCGATCGTCGCTGTTATTTTTAGCTGCTTTAGCTCAGCCTCTCGGCTCGGTTTGGTTGGGATTTGGTGGGGGTTTTTTTTAACAAACCTATGCCAGACAGGAAGGGCCTTGGAGAAATTCCCACCTCTGGCCTCGTAGATATTTTCAGCGAAGCTATTCATAAGAAAGGCGCTGCTGTTGCTTAATTCATTCCCAGCTCGGGCTCGGGGAATGCAGTCTACTTTTTAATAAGACATATTTATCATGGCGAGGAAAACAAACGCGAGTAACTCTCCATCCTCTCGCTAGACAATAATGCATCTCCGTGGAAGATACAACACGGATCTGGGAATGCAGAAAGGATTGAATCGGTGTAGAAAAGCAAAGCAGCTCCTCCGTGGCCACATCATCAGAGGCTGCGAGGGAAGGGCAAGGAGGTTTCGTATGACATGACAGAAGAACAGAGCAGTCAGGGAAGGGGAAAAAAAGATGTTATTTATTGTCGAGCTGTGGCTTCTGTTAAACCCTGGTACTTAGAAATATCGCATCAGGCTTTATCTTCACTGAGTTTATTTTTTTTTATTTTAGAGAATGAAAGAGCCCCGATAAAATTAAATATACAAGAGATAGAATTAAATATACAGTGGGTATCAATTTCCAAACAGAATGCACGGGGGCTCCAAGCAGCTCTGAGCAGCGGAGAGAAGCTTCTGCCTTTGTAAAATATGTGAGCTGCTGACTGAGCCTCACACATCGGCTTGTTTCCAGGGCAAGATAGTTTTCATATTTCCAAGGGTATTTCTACTCTGTCTTTATGGTCAAGGAAAGTTTATGCTTTGAGAAAAGAGAGAGGAAAAGATCAAGAAAAATGAAAAGGGAGAGGAAGCAAAAAGGAAGGTTTCATTTTGTAATTGAGGCTTTGGACTGGGGTTTTTTAGACTTTTGAGCTTAGATTGAGGGAGGGAGGAACAATACAAAATCAAAGGGAGGAAAGTTAGCAGCAAATGGCCTGGTCATGGGCTTGTTTTCCAAGGGAAAAGAAAAAAGAAAAAGCCCAAACGCAACAGCGATTTAACTGGTTTGGAATCGCATCTTACCAACGGCAGCTCCAGGTTAGGATGGATGAGCACAAAGCGGAGCAGGCGCTGAAGGGCTGTATTTTCTAAATACAACCTGTGCTGCCAGAGAGGAGGAGGCTATCAAACAGGCCAAAGGAGGCACATTCTTGAATTCATGCCCCCGCTTAAATCTGCTTGAAATATTTGCGCTGAATTCCAAAGACATTTGTGAGCCCCTGTGTAAACAGCAAATGAAGCCAACTGTGTCAGGACACCCGTTACCTGCAGAAAACATAGTGACTATTTGCTGGTTTCAGTTTAAAAACAAATATACGGGACAGAGGCCCTGCAATCAACTTAGCAGACTTTTAATTTCTGATGCTATAAGGCCTTGCTGTTTTTTCTGTGTGTGAATGGCTGATTTGAATAGGTCAGGGGTAAGAAAGCAAGACTTCATTCCTTTCATGCTTGGAGCCGGCAATTATCCATTCTGTACTCTCAGATTTACATTAACGTGTGTGCTTTCTGGGCATGGATGTGTGTATGTGCACATGATACTACATGCATACACACACACACACTTAGATGGGAGTGTATGTGTAAGCATGGTGTGTGTGTATATATGTATATAGAGAAACAGAGAAGTAAATAGATGTATACAGAGGAAACCACGTGTACTCATAGAGCATGTGTGTAGTCACACATGCTGGGGACTATTATCCCAGGGAAAAAAGGGTGCAAGCAAGCAACCAACCAAATAGGAAAACTACCCGCCAAAACGAGCTCAGCACTTTTGCACAGTAATATTTGTTGAGCCTCCTTAGGCTGTGCACAGGACGAAATCTGCTCAAAGCATCTGTTCGGCCTGTTCGGCAGGACCCTATTCATGTCATGGGCCTTTCAGGCTCCAAGATGGATTCATAGGCTGGGTACTATTATTGTGTGTTTTCTCCTAACCTTTCAGGTCAGCTTCCAATAGACAGCTGGAAACGGCCTGTCACGTGGCCTTGGGGTGCCAATGTTCTGCCATAGGGGTGTCAAGACCCTGGTAGCTGGAAAAATCATTTTGGGGAGTCCCAGAGATGCAGAAGACAACGTACTACGACAGCTCCACGCTCTTTGGGGGTTACTCCTATGGGAGTGCCAATGGATTCGGCTACGAGGGTGCCCAGCAGTCCTTCCAGCCGGCCTCTCACATGGAGAACGACTACCAGAGGTCCGCCTGCTCCCTCCAGTCTCTTGGCAACACAACCCCGCATGCAAAAAGTAAAGACCTGAACGGAAGCTGCATGCGTCCAAGTTTGCCCCAGGAGCACCACCCGCCTCCCCCCATCTCGCCGCCCCCAAACCCTGCCACCAACAGCACCAGTAACAACAGCAATAACCAGTCGGGGAGCAGTAAAAGTGCCCCCAGCAAAGCCAACCTCAGTGCAAACGCCAGTCTCACCAAGCAGATTTTCCCCTGGATGAAAGAATCCAGGCAAAACTCCAAACAGAAAACCAGCTCCCCTAGCACAGGTACAAGGCTCTGCTTTCCTAAACAGTGAGGGAACACAGCCACTGGGTGCAGTGGTCTGCTTTGGAGGGAGGGGAGAGGATCCAGCAAGGATCCAGTGAGGATCCTGGTGTTGGGCATGATCCCAAAACTGCCAACCACATGCCCTGGCCAGGCCAAGCAAGCCTTGGCTTGTCCTGCAGCACTGACTGTGCACACTTGGTTCACTTTCAACACATCCAGAGCACTGCAGGGAGATACAACCAGGCGGTTGTGCACAGCCAATGTCTGACTGTGTACAGACAGATACATGGAAATGTCCACCCACAGCTTGGCCCAGCGATGCTAAAGCAGCGTGCTTGTTCTTTTCCCACCTCCTTGCCCCCAGACACAGCAGTAAACATGGTGCTCTCAGTGTATGTGTGTGTGTATAGGGCATGTGCACAAACACGTGTATTTTGCATGCATTCATATGCATCTCCAACATGAGAGAGAAAACAATCAGTAGAGAAATATCAGTTTTGAGCAATAAATTCATCTCAGCTTTGCTGCACACACTTCACTCTACATGAATATAATTTATGTGGTTTATACATGTTTATCTCACAGAAACGTAGGCACAAATGCCACCTTTTAAAGGCGTACATGTAAATATTTGGGTTACGCAAGTCCAAGACATACACAAGATGTGTGCATGTGCATTTGCACCTCAGCAAACACAATTCCTCCCCACACTGCCCTGTGTTAGTGTTAATAGGCTTTGCAGTCACTGCCCCCCTGCCAAATATTATTTTCTCCAAATTATCTGTTGGAAATAATCGACTCCTAAATAAATGGCCCTGGAATCCTTTTCTCCATGACATGATCAAATTTTCATAAACCAGGGGCAGCTTTGGAGAACACAACTCTTAATAAATGACATGATTATGGAGTGCAGGCTAATGCAAAGGGGTGATGGAAGGGGGGGGGGGTTGACTCTTGTGCCTGTTCCAGGATTTATTAAGAAACGATGCATTCAATTGCTGCATGTAAGTAATTATCTTTGATTTCATTTTGCGGCCAGCAGAAACCTGCAGTGGCGAGAAAAGCCCTCCAGGCTCCTCGGCCTCCAAGAGAGCCCGCACAGCCTACACCAGTGCTCAGCTGGTGGAGCTGGAGAAGGAATTCCACTTCAACCGCTACCTGTGCAGGCCCCGCCGCGTGGAGATGGCCAACCTGCTGAACCTCAGCGAGAGGCAGATCAAGATCTGGTTCCAGAACAGGAGGATGAAGTATAAGAAAGATCAGAAGTCAAAAGGCATGGGGTCTTCTTCTGGAGGGCCTTCCCCTACTGGCAGCCCACCCCAGCCCATGCAGTCCTCTGCTGGATTTATGAATGCCTTGCACACCATGAGCAGTAACTATGAAGCCCCCTCGCCACCTTCCTTCAATAAACCCCACCAAAATGCCTATGCCATGTCAACTAACTACCAAAACCCCATCAAAGGCTGCCCCTCCCAACAGAAATATGCCAACACGGCCCCTGAGTACGACCCCCATGTCTTACAAGGGAACGGGGTGGCCTACGGGACACCCAATATGCAGGGAAGCCCCGTCTATGTTGGAGGTAACTATGTGGATTCTATGCCCACCTCTGGCCCATCCCTTTATGGCCTCAATCACCTGCCACATCACCAGGCTACCAATATGGACTACAATGGGCCTCCCCAGATGCCCCCAAGCCAGCACCACGGACCATGTGAGACCCATCCCACCTACACAGACCTTTCCACGCACCACACTTCTTCTCAGGGCAGAATCCAAGAGGCGCCCAAGTTGACCCACCTGTGATAGGGAGCAGGGGCAGGCTCAGGCAAAGTGGATGGGACCCCACCATGGGGCATGGGAGAGGGGAAGAGGGCAGGATTGGCTTCAGGAGCATTTGTGTTGAGCTATCTTCTTTCTTTCTTTGACAGGGCAACTTCTACTAGCTTGTTGTGCTTGCTATTATTATTACTGGGTTTATTAGGCACAATTTCCAAGCATTTCAGTAGCTCTCTCTCTGAAGAGATATACCTCCTGTGTTTCAGTACAAATGCTTCTGAAGTGGATATGGGGTAGTTTTATGGGAATCTAGCCAGGTTTATGCAGCAACATCTTTCATTTCCAATCCAAGCATAGATGGTCGCTGACAATTTTTGGACATTGGAAAGGTGAATGGTCACGAGCCAAGTCTTTGCAGTTGATGTCTCTGCATCTACGTCGACATGCACAAGTGTATACATACGCAATCAAGATTTGCAAGAAAACTATCCTCTTCTTGACTCCTCAAGAGGAACCTCGTGCTTTTCCTTCCCAGCCTGAAGAGAAAGGGCACCAAGTAACTTCCCACCAGTCACCACATAAACTGCAAATATACAAACCTGCCAATGCCTGGGATTCACGCTCTTTTCTCCAGCCCCTGGCTCCCCTCTCAATAATAATAATAATCATCATCAAATTAGAATAAGAGAGGTCTAAGTATTGCAAAAGGTTCGGGAAACAAGGGTTTTGAAATGCCTCAACCCCCCAACAATAACAGCAGTCCAAAGAGAGGAAGAAAGAGTTGACAGGTCTGAATATTTTCCCACCTTTGCCTCTGATGACATGAAGTCTCCATTTGACAGTGTTGGGTCTGTTTTTGTTTGGGGGTACTTTTCTTTGGGTTCCTTAACAGAAAAGCAATCTTAAGACTCAGAAGTCCTACACTTCTTTCCTCCTCTTCTCTTGACCTTACGTGAAAACAGGGTATATTTGAACAAACGGAATGTCCTCCCATCGAAGCAGAAGTGAATGGATCTCTAGTATTTGCTAATGCTTTCTTGTCTGGACATCTTTGTTGCACTTAGAGTTTACATATAATGGGTATAAAAACAACTTTGAAGGGCTTTCGTCCAACTCAGTCGAGATGCCCTTCAATAGGTGTGTGTTCTGGTGAACATTCATATATATTTATTGGTTATAGCCAGTTTAAAATATTTTCCTTTTTTTTGGTATTATTTATCCCCAATATTATGTATTTATATGAGGAAAAAACAAAAAACAAACAAACAAAAAAAGAAGGAATCAAATTGTACTTTTTTAGTATTTACTTGTTCTAAAGGACATTGTGTTTCCTTGTCATTGTACAACAAGCTTATTTTAGTTATTGTAATTTAGGAAGACCAGTAGTTTTATGTTACCTTCGTACTTATGAATAATGTAATTAGTTCTACTGGAGGCATGAGAGCAGAACCAGCCTGTAATTGTATAGTCCTGAATTAGAACTATAGCTAATCCCTCCCTCCCACCTCACCCCGCCTCTTCCGAGCTCTTTCTTTGTTCTTATAGTAGTTATTTTGTTTCCTTGCTAAGGGTTGTCTGTCGAACAATTCTTGAATAAACTTTCTGTTATCAATTTTATCTCGTCCTCTCGCTGGGATTTAAAGGAGAAAAGGAGCCACACGGATGTGAAAACAGCGAGGAGAAGGCAAGAAGGGGGTCTGGGCAGCGGTTCTGGGTCTGTGTCCCCTCCTGGGGTGAGACCCGGAGGGTCTGAGCTAAGTGTGGCCCTTGCGCTGTCCCTGCGCGGTCCCTGCGCGGCCCGGCCCGCTCCCGCGGCCACAAAGAGGGTCACGTGGCGCCGGGGCCGGGCTGCCATTGGGCCGCAAATGAAAACAAAGGAAAAAGGATTAATGACAGAAAAAGCAAGATAAAGGGCGCGGAGTTCCCATGCGGGGCCCTTGAACAGCGCCGAGAAATCCCATTCCCGGTTATAATTCAGCGCTATTGAAATACTCGCACATGTGCGCACATGTGTGTAGGCACATGAACACGTATGTACACACGCATGCACACCAACAGCCCCTCAACCCCTGTACTAACACACGCCTTTGCAATTGCTATCAAAGGGGAGAAAAAGCCTGCTACTGAATGTTACATTATCAGTGGAAGCAAAAGGGAAGAAGCCCCTCCACCAGCAGCAGAAGCAGATGGGATAATACCGTGAATAATTTGCCTTTTATGCTCTAAAGCCCCAAGAAAACTTATATTAAAAGAGCGAGGGGCAATAAAAGTTTTATGATGGTTCTGGAAGGGGTGAACTGCTCTCTGAGGACTAGGATGAGGGGAAGGTCTCCTCGAGGGAAGCAGAGGGGGATGTGGGTTGCTGTCTGGAAAATAAAAAGGCTGGAAAAGATATTGATAAAAAGAGCTGGGCTGTAGAACAAGGAGGATGCTTGTGTGTGTTCTACACACTGTGTGCACAACCAGGGCCAGCCTGCGGACAGATCTAGTGAGGAACTGAGAAATGATCCCACGCTTCTTTCCGTCTTTTCATAAATGAAGTTCCGGGTTAATAATTATAATAAACGATGGTGTAACGGGGACAAGGCTCCTTTCCCTCCAGGGCTGTGCCCATTCATATAGGGACCGTCCCCACTCGGGGACACTGGCAGCTCGGAGCACGAACCCGTGGGGGCTCCTCTCGGGCTCGGCTCAGAGGACAAGGGCCTGGTTTCGGCTCGAGTTTGTCCGTGGCTTTCCCCCCCCCCAACCTCTCTCTGAATATATTTTCTTGTCTCTCATCCCCGTCGCCATGTTGCTGGGATTCCCAGGAATTAGCTAAAATCGGGAAGCAGCAGCCAGCCTCGGTTCCAATTACCGCCTTTCTCTGTCCTTCGCTAACCCAGTGCATTTGTTCTTATTTCCCCTGGAGCAGGGAGTTTTGTTTTGTGCCTCTGCGCGGCGCGTGGGAAAAATCCCTCTTTAGTCAAGAGGCTCCTTTTCTCTTTCCTTCTTTTCTTTTTCCTTGCACTTTACCGTCAGCCAAAGCAGCGTGAACAGTTGGGAATGGGGGGGTAGAGCTCCTTTTAGCACCCCAAACCGCACCTCAGCTCCCCGCTGTCCCCCAAAAGCGGGGAACCAGCAGCCTCAGGGCAAAGCCGAGCCTCCCAAACTGCCACTTTAACCCACCCGAGCAAGAAGCGATCGGAGACGCAACTATTCGTTTTCCCATCAGTAAATGGTGCCGAGGCTGAGCACGTTGATGCCTGTTTCAATAACAGCGTTCACAGAAATGCAGGGAAATTCTCCCTTAAATTGAGCTGCGTTTTGTAAATACTTTTTTATGTAATTCCCCCTCTTTTTGCTAAAGTGCGCTTCGGCCCCGCTCCAGCTTTGGATTTATTGTGTGTCTCTCAGGAGCCTTCACCACCCACACGGATGCTTAAGCTGACAAAAGTTTCCAGGCTTCTCCCTGCGTGAGTGGGGGCTGGAAAACCCGAGCCCCAGCTGCTTATCCCCCCTCCCTCCACGATTTTTACTTTCTAACTTCCTAAATTCGAGCCTCTGAATTGAATTTTGCCATCTTTCTTGGTTTAAATAAGCCCTCAGCAAAAGCCCAATCTCTTTGCTGAGTCAGTCAGGCCAAGCTGTCAAAAGTCTTTCGAGAAAAAAAGATTGATCGTTTCTCTCTTCTTTTGGGTTTGTGTGGAGCCAGGCACTTGAAAAGGGGGAAAAAATCTTCCTGGGAAACGTCTTTTCGTTTTATTTCTTTATTTTGTAAACTCTGGAAGTGGAAGTGACAAAAAAAGGGGAAAAAAAAAGATGGGAAGGAAGAAATGTGATTTCAAAGAAATCCATGCCTTTAAAATATGCTTGGCCTTTAAGGCAAGTGCGAAGGGTCTATTAAGTCTGGCTTTAGAAGCAGAAGGTTTGAGCTTTTCTTTATAAGTAATTTAACTCGGGAAATCAGGCTGGTCTAACTAGACTTGACTTGAAAGCTCAGTTGATTTCCAAAGTGCTCACATCCAGACTCGCACGGATGTAGGCTTCAACTCTCTAAGCTCTGCGATATACAGAGATATAGAGATACAGAGATAGAGATATAGAGATACAGAGATAGAGATATATAGCAGTATAGTGGTACTGAGATATGGAAGTATAAAGGCAGGTAGCTAGCTAGGTAGATGAATATATAGAGATACAGATATATCTGTGATGGGGAGCTTGCTCATCCCTGCCCACGGGCAGGCACTGAGTGGGGCACCGAGCACCTCCCGGGGATGTGAACTGTGGGGAGACCAGCGAGGGCGGCTGGAGCTGCCTGGCACAGGCAGGGCAGTCAACACCAGGCAGAGCAGGCAGCACAGCCAGGGCAGGCAGGGCAGGCAGCACAGGCAGGAGCGATGGCAGTGGCTGGGGTAGGGCGTAGAGGTTTTTCTGGGGATCTTCTGTCGCCTTTTTTCCCCCTTTTTTTAATCAATTAAAGAAAATAATGCTTTCTGTTTGCCACCAGGCCCCGCCTGCCATTGGCCAGGGCTGGCCACGTGACCAGGAATTGGCTGCAATTTCGCCCCAGTCTCGAGTTTAATAGAGCAAGGTCCCCATACGCCTGTATTATCAGCAATATAACAATTATAAAAAGCCCGAGAACCATCATCATCACTGCCATCAAAACTAAGGCCCTCCGATTTCTTGCCTTCTTCCCCTCCTCCTCCCTCTCCCCCCTCCCGCTTTTTAAACCGTGGGCCCTGGGAAAGCCATGAATTTTGAATTTGAGAGGGAGATCGGGTTTATAAATAGCCAGCCTTCGCTCGCAGAGTGCCTGACGTCTCTTCCCGCTGTCCTGGAGACATTTCAAACTTCATCAATCAAGGACTCGACATTAATTCCTCCTCCTTTTGAGCAAACCGTCCTCAGCCTGAATCCTTGTTCCAGCAGCCAAGCAAGACAGAGGAGCCAAAAAAGAACATCTCATGGCCTGCTTCAGCTCCAGCCCCAGCCTCCGGCGCCGCCCGGCCCCTTGGCAGCGGAATTCCCCTGGATGAAGGAGAAGAAATCCTCCAAGAAAGCTACCCAGGCTCCATCCTCTTCTTCCCCTCCATCATCATCCTCGGTGCCGGTCCCTGCCGCAGGATCTCCTGCAGGTTCGTATAATGAGGGGGTGAGGGGGAGTTGCTGCGGCCCCTTTGCTTCGCTTTCCCTCCCAGCCCTGAATTCTTTTACAGCCTACGGGAAAGAAAAACACCCACAAACACAAACCAACAACAAAAACCCGAATAAAGAGCGGATGGGGGGGGGGGGGGAGGGAGGAACAGGACGGGCAAGGCTGCATCAGCAGAATGGGTAGGAGGGAAGAGCGAGAGGCTTCGATACTGTGGGGAGAGGCAGCTCCCATTGCGGAATAAACTAAATACACCCCAAATCCTTCCCCAGGCAGCCGACAAAGCCGCAGCTTCCTCCCAGAGCTCCCCTTGGCCAGGCAGCCCAAGCCAGGCACCCTTTTCCCCTCGGGCCGCCGTCTCAGGCGCTCGGTAGCACCGTCAGGGTAGGAGAAGGGTGGGTACCGGCTGACCGGTAACACAGGCATAACGAAATCAGAGCTCCGCAACGTTCTTTGCTAGCGGAAGGAACGGGAGGATAAAAATAAAGAATAAAGGGAAGGAGTGAGCGGCAATTCCCATTATCCGCGAAGGCGGCAGCGACGGAAGGTCTCTAAAGGGAGAGGCCAGGGAGAAAAATCCTTTCTTTTCCTTGGGGCAAGGGGACCGGAGAGCGCTTTCCAGTCCTCTCCGACAGCGGGAACAGTTTAATTCCACATTTCTTCCCCCCCCCCCCGCCGCCTGTTAGAGCTGGGCTCGGCCCTGCCTGCCCTCGGGGGGGCGGCCCCAGCCCCCCCCTGCCCCGCTCCCCCTCGCAGCCTGCGGTTTTCTGTGTGTTTAAGACACCCAGGGGCCGGCAGAGCCCGGCGGCGCCCGGAGGCTCCGGACCGCGTACACCAACACGCAGCTGCTGGAGCTGGAGAAGGAATTTCACTTCAACAAATACCTCTGCAGGCCCCGGCGGGTGGAGATCGCGGCTCTGCTCGACCTCACCGAGCGGCAAGTCAAGGTCTGGTTCCAGAACCGCCGCATGAAGCACAAGAGGCAGACCCAGTACAAGGAAAGCCCCGACGCGGAGCTCACCTACCCCGCAGCGGACGAGGGCAGCGACCCCGCAGAGGAACCGGGAGGGAGCCCCGCGACCCCGGTGCCCCGCGGCAGCACCAGGCCGGGGGTGGCAGAGCGCGGGAGCCCGCCGCTGTTGGCAGGGGGGGCCGGTGTCGCCGGCCCCGAGGCCCGTGGTCCCCCCGGGAGCCAGGGCTCGCCTTTGCTGCCAGAGCTGAGCATCCTCTCAGCAGAGTCCTGCCTCCAGCTCGCCGAGGGGCTTTCCCCCGGCCTTCACGGAGCTTTGGAGAGCCCCGTGCCCTTCTCCGATGAAGACCTGGACTTTTTTACCAGCGCACTTTGTACGATCGATTTACAACATTTCAATTTCCAGTAGCGATTCCCCGCTCCCGCCCGGGCCGCCGTTTCTCCCCCTTCCAGGCGGCTGGAAACCCTTCAGCCCCAAGCAGCTTCCCCAGTCTCCTGAAAGGGGAGCAGCCCCAACCCCTTTCCCCAATCCATCTCTCATTCAATCATTCCATCCTGCCCCCCAAAGCCTTTCCTCCTCACATGGTGGGACCCGAATCACCTCCTCCCGTATTTATTCTAGAAGGCTTACATGAAAGAACAGCCCGAGTTTTGCTAAACGCAGGTATTTAATTCTAGTTTTATTCGTTTCTTTCCTTATTTATTTGAAAGAAGGTGCCCGTTAGTCCCCCTGCACATCCGAGATGTCAGTCCTCGAGAGGAAATCTTTGTCAATCCTTCCAGCGACTTTCTCAGGAATCAGAACGAGACTTTTAGATTTCTTAATAAAAGTCAAAAATAAGCATAAAAAAATAATTAAGAGAGGAATTTTGCTTCCTCTTTTCAAGTTTTAGATGTAGACTATTTATTCAAATCCTTTAATAGTAAATGGCAAATTATTTATTGTATATTATTTTCATAGAGTGAATAAATGTCTTTATAAAATCCAGACCCGTGTGTTGCTCGCTACGTATTTCCATCGAAAATGATCTATTTTTTGCCTAAATCATTTGCCTCCCTCCTTCCTGCTCTACAGCAATGGTGTCCCGGTAAGGTCCTCGTGTGCATTGAGAGGAGAGACAAAAGGAATTGCTCCCAACCAACATTTCAGGAGGTTTCTCCAAGCAAAAGCAGCCGTTGTCTTCAGCTCGGTTCATTTCCCTTGAGCTTGCTTTGTATTTAGCTTATTTCGCTTTTTCACTTAATCGAAGCAGGACATTTGTTCCCAATTTCAACGTCTGAGGCTGGATTTGTAGAAGTGTCCCTCCCTCCCCGCCCCGCACGGCGGTGCCCGGGTTGGGAAGCGTACAAAGGCGAAGCGCGGGGCCGCGCAGCTCCGCGGGGGCTACGCACGTTCCGCGGCCGAGCTGGGGGCGGCGGGGCCACGCAATCCCAGCTACTTTCCTTTCAATTCTCTTTCCCCCCCGCCTTTCGCCCCCAGCCCAACTTCTCGCCTTCATCTCACTCCTCGCCTCTCGGAGCGGAGAACACAGAGGCGCCGATCGCGTTTTAACCCTCCCGGACCACCAAAAACCCCCTCAAAAAGGAGGAAAGGGAGGATGAAACCCCCCCCCCACACGCACACACCCATGCTGGAGGGGTGGGTGCTGCCGGCATTTTAATCAACAAATAAATATTGCAGAAGAAAAAGGGATAAGATCTTAGCCTGAAAGAGGCCTTTTTTTTCCCCTCTTCCTTTTCCAGCCGTACAGAAGACTTCGGCCTCAGGGATCGGCCCTTTCCTCCCTCCGCAGCTCCCGCCTGCACGAAACCTTCCTCGCAACGTGTAATTTTAAACACAAAACTCATATATCAGAGAAGGAGGGGGGGGGCAGCTCGTGAATGAAAAGGGGTCAGAGCAGGAATCAATCGCGGTGACACCCCAAATAAATCATATTACGTCTTTGCTAAGTCATCGGTGTTTCCTCAGACACGGGGTGGATATTTGGTACGCGTTCAAGCGGGGGGTGCGCGGAAGTAACGCGGAAAGAGGAGACCGGGGGGAGGGAGGGCGGTGGGGGAAGGGGGGGGAGTACATGGAGGAGGGGGGACCCGCGGAGGCCGCCTTAAAATGGCGCGGAGAGGAGCGGAGTGGGGACCGTTGGGTCCTGGCCCTGACTCTCGGTTCCCCAGGCCCCCGACAAAGCCCGGCTGGTGCCTGGGGTTTGCTGGGGATGGGGAGGGGGTCACCGCCTTCCCCAGAGCCCCCAGGGAGACCTCCCGAGTATTTTGTTTGGGATGAAGAGCATCAGAGCCAGGCTTTGCTTTCTATTTCGGGCTGTAAAAAGAAATAAAATCAAATAAAGAAAGGCCTCGACAGATGTTTCCCAAATTACTGCTCGCAGAGCTGGATTACCTCTTCTGGCTGGAACAAAGGGAGTGGGGTGGGCATGATTTTACCTTCTTATTCTTAATAATATCGCCATTCTCTTCCCCCACCAGGCCAGCAGCCGTTGCCATCCGCTACCGGCTCACTCCTGGAAGGGTTTATATTGAAAATCGAAGTAGATGGCTGTTAAAATATGCGACTGAACGTTACTTAACACCTTCCCATAAACAAGAGGCAGCGCCTAGCGCTGCGTGCAGACAAGCTGCCCCCGGGCCGGGGGTGTCCTCTCGGTGTCGTGTCCCCAGCGCTGGTGCTGCCCCCAGACATCGTTCCTCTGCAGACAGTCCCGAGTTGGGCGGGGGCGGGGGGTGCAAAGCCCAAGCACAGCCCCACAGAAGGCTATTCATTATCTTTAAGTTTATTTAATATCTCCAGCTTCTGGAACGCACTCAGCGGCAGCGTTGGCACTGCCAGACGCTGTCTATCAAAGCGCCATTTGTTCCAGTGCTTTACATATTTCCCTTCTCGCCTTCCCCCCTCCTTACAATCCTGAATGTGGGTTTGTTGGGGACGGCAGGACCGGAGTCAGGAGTGGGGCGACCGGGGCCTGGGGGCTTGCAGTGATCCCGGCTCCTCACCGCCCGCCAGCACTCCCCAGGGCAGGCAGCTCCTGAATCAACTTCAAACTACGTGCGCAGGAGTAGATCTCCCCGCAAACGGATCTTGCGGCGCATTTCCACGAGCCCACACGCCCTTTTCCATGGGGAAGGGCGGAGGGGAAGGGCGAGGCGGAGGGGAGGGATTCCGGCCTCTGCTGATCCCGGTCCTGGGGAGGGATCGGGACGGGGAAGGGTTTTCCAACCCTCTCTCCACCATAAACCCTGACACCTTATCAATACAAATCTCTAACGAGGGCCCTTCTGCAGCTCGTAATGACTTCCCAAAGTTGCTGCAGGTCTAGGAAGCATGCCAGTCACAGCCACAGATCAATTCTACACCCACGGAAAGTGACTTAATAAATGGAAGCTCGCCAGTTATTATCCTCGCTAACAGCAGGGCCCTTCGGATTTGTCCTAATTAGCACGACTGAAATGTCGGAGGAAAGAAGGGGAATATTCAATAAAATTTAAATTATTGAATGACTGTAAGATTTCGCCATTAGTTCAGCCATTCTTTACCTTCTTCAAAATGTCAAACAAATGGGGAATGCGTATTTGCAACCTTGCCCTTCTGTTCTGTGCAACTGGAGGGCATATATTAAGCATATTAAGCGGATTCAGCCCTTGATCGTTGTCAAAACACTGCAATCGCCTCACGATTATTAACCTCGGAGTATGCAAATGAGGCGCGCTCGCACGGGTTGTAGGGATGCTAAAAGTAATATTTATCTTGTGCTGATCTAGTCTGGAGATGTGTTTGCTAAAGAGCTACTTGAAGCCCTGAGGAGGTTAAACCCATCCGGGAAGGGTGGAAACCGGTGAAGAGGATGGGTGGGAAGAGTTAAATTCTCACGGGAATCTCCCGACCTTCCTCACGAGTTGCCAGTGCCAGGCTCCGGCTTTCCGGGAATATCCCACCTGGGACCACTTTCTCAGCTGAGTTCTAACATCCTTTCCCCGTCCTCAGGGAGAGGGGGCCTTCTGCTCGCCGGCCTGGCACCTCCCGCATCCACCCCAGCTTTGCCGGGTATTATTTTTTTCCTCTTGGAAAAGGAAAATACGGAGTAGTGGGTCCGGAGAAACTAACTTAAGAAACTCTGGAATTCGGGCAGGTGAATCTAGCCCTCATCACGGAGGGATACTGTTCAGACTAACGCTGGTTGAGATGACCAACGCAGACCTACTGTTAGCATCATTGATGAGGTCTTTAATAAATTCATGCTCTTGTTAAAGGGCAGGTTTAGGTGGAGCTGGCCCAGGCCGAGCGTGCCGGGTGCTGGATCTGAAGGAAACCCGGAGGCTGTGGAATCCCCTGGGTCGGTCCGACCCCGGCCCTGCACCCCCCGGGCTCTGATCCCTCGAGGACGCTGAGCTGAGTTCTCAAGGAGCCGGGAGCGCGGCTGGCCTGGGGTGAGAAGCCAGGTCCAGAGCTGTCCCATCCATTCCCACCCAGCAGAAAGGCTTAAAGGAATCTCATCAGGGAGACGCGCCGGCTTGCAGACGCACTTCTGCCTCGGGGACCACATAGAAACACCCGATATCGGGTCCCTAGAGCAGTCAGAGAAGGAATTTTATTTGCCCGGGAGAGGCAGAAAGAACTTTTCTACGTTATCTTAATTGTCCCCTATTTATTATATAGCTCGGAGATAGCCCTTTGCTTGTAACTCATTAAAAGGCTCTCCTTCTGCTTTTCTTTGGACTCCCAAACTCTGGAGCATTTTTCCATGTACCGTTTGCTTTTCCTTCTTCAGTTTTCAGCCCCAAATATAGCTTAGTAAGCTATGATCTAACCAAGACACATGCCGGGGCTATAAATTTCTCTGACAATTCCAAGGGACAAGTCCTTTTTGGTGCTAACGATGCCCGCAGCCAACCACGCACCCCCAGCGCCAGCAGCGCTTCCTATAAATCAACCCACCAGGAGCCAGAAGTGACACTTCTTAAAGCACGACACAAACTTTCTCTGCAAAAGGGTTATATTTAACTCCAAAACGAAACGTCTGAAGACTTTGAGCACCCTGGAGCCTTTGGAAATGCCTCATTCCTTCTGGTGTCGCCTACAACAGAAAACTTCCCTGTCTGTCTCGGTAAAGATTTCCTTAAAGAGTGCTCCCACACAGCATCCCCAAAAGGGGCCACCCGTGGTTTAGGGGGTAGGAATTACCGCTGTCTCCCCCAAGACGTAAGTGAAAATCAAGTAACAAATATGGTGAAAACAAAGGAAGTATTTGGGGGATATAGGACAGATAATTTGGGAATCTCCACCTGCACCTTTTCTTTGCCCACCTTCCCTCTCTCAATTCGCCAAAGATGAGGTTTTAAAGAAATAAATGCAGTAGTGAAAGAATTCGGCTCCTCCGGCGCTTGGTTGTTAACGATAATCTGAGATTCGTTTCTCCTGCGTGTTAGAAGGGTCTGTACCGAAAAGGGGTCCAACACCTTCTGCACAAGGGGAATTAAACCCAGTCACAGTAACAGCGGTGATTTGTTTTCGGATCCAGGGCAAGGGAAGAGAAGGGAATTTGGGAAAGGGCTTCCCACTGCGACTGCAAGCACGTTGGTGCTGCGGGTTTCGAAAATATCGGGCAGTTGCCACCAGCCATGCATTTGGGGGAATAACACAGCACTTTGGGGGCTCAACGTGCGCCGCAGCCCTGCCCGCGGCTGTCAGCCTGGCAGCCTCGTAGGGGGACCCAGCATCTTCCGACCCGGTGCACCCCGAGACCCGCCCTGTGTGGTGCTTCCCGGGCTCCCGAGGCAGGTAAGAGCGAGGGGGGAGAGGCAGTGGCCCCTTCGCTTGAGGACACGGCTCTGCACCCCATCCTTCGTGATCCTACAGGTACCTCCGCAGCGGGAGAAAAGAGCCTTTGCCAGAGTGACCAGAGCTCCGCACGTCCCCTGCTCGGCTCCATTCCCATTGCTGCAGCCCGGCCCCGTGATCCGCTCCCCTAGGTCCGCGGTTCTCTGCATTTCATGGCTAAAATCATGATCCCGCCTTATCTGAGCATTCCATTTACCAGAGAAACTCCGTGCTTTCACCTCAGAGCTGCCTCAGCTCTAAACTTTGGTTACCCTTCGCTGAAAGGAGATGTAGAGCAGAACTTTCCCCTCCAGAACTCCACAGCAGCGAGCTCCCTCCCAGGGTAGAGCTGTATTTTAACGACATAAACCATCCCTTTAATGCAGCAGTGGAGTGAGATCACGGTGGAAAATGAACACACAACACGAAACAATTGATTCAAGGAAGGATTAAATATCTATCCTTTTCTTTTCTTTAATTTTAAGCCCATGAATCATCTATTAGAAGCATCGCTTAAACGGAATACATCCATTCAAACGCGAGTGCAAGGTAATACAAAACGCACTTTCGGAATCAAATTAGAAGCGGATTTCTCTTGTAAGGGAAAAGACACGAGAGTTGCTTTGAATCTTGATATTCACTTTCGGTTGGCTAACGTTTGTTACACCCCAAAACCTCCCTTTTGCACATCTCAGCATCAGCAAAGATGCAGAAGAGAGGAAGAGATGAACAAATTCTCACGCAGCTCTGGAAATAGTTTTCTCGTTATTCTTTTTATTGAAGGACGAGGGTTGCAATTGGCCACAGCTCACGGAGCGGGGGAGGCTGAGGGAGAGAGGGTGATGCTATGGCTGCCTGGGCTGTAGTTTCTTAACAAATGTTACCCAACGTGTTGCATCAGCCAAACCTACCAAGTCCAGGACGTGTTTGTGCCGCCCGAAGTGAACTTTTGGCCTGGGGGAGGGAAGAAAAAGAGCCCTCCTGGTTCTTCTTCGAGGCTGAATAACCAGTAAATATCCTGACAAGTAACAAATGACTGTGGGCGTCATATTGTTGGGTGCTCTTGTTTCCCTTCTGCTAACAAGTAAATAAATGTTGCCTACCTATGTTTCCATTCTCTGAGCAGTCGAGTGGCCGGCCCGAAGTCAGTGTCTTTCCACCTACTCATCAACTGGACCCTGTCAGGGGAAAGCTCTGCTCTGGGAGCAGATTTGGGGAAAGATCAACCAGGTTTGCCATGGTAAAGCAGATTTTAATGGTCCAGGGTTGGGTATAGCCCTTAAGACACCGTTTGTTTTCAGTATAAAGTGTGTAGGTGCACGGGAGAAGGGATGGAGAGGAAGATATCAGATAGACACATGATCATTTTTATTTCTATTCCTCTAATCGTAAAGCTGGGCATGCTATTTCTCCAACAAAGGACGTTCTGTCTTCCTAACTTTATTTCATCCCCTCATTAGAATATTGATTTAATTACATGGCTTTTACCCACACTGGCCCTAGACACAAAGCCGGGCTGGCAAAACTCAAACACATGAAGCGTTATTTTCCTTAGGAGCTTTTATTGCACGACTCAGCCCAGAAAAAGCCAAACGTGTCTAAGCCACCTCCTAGGGGAAAGTTTGGAAATGAAGAAGAAAGCATCCTTCCGGGCTGGGGCCAGAGCAGCCGGCCCTTCCCACCTCTTTTCCCTCTGTTTTTTTTTTTCCTGACATGGACCTAGGGTTGAGAAAAACCTTTTTAACTTGGGGCCAGGGGACATTCTGCTGGATTTGGTTTATCACACAACTTGGGGGCCTTTTTAGCACTTAAAACAGTCGTGGATGATTCTAGTTCTTCCTCCAGCCCCTCTTCCCCTCTACCTCCCCGCACCCCACTTCCCTCCTCTCCTTTAAAGTCTTTGAGGAAAGATTTTGACGTATTCGTGTTGTTATCAGATTGATGGGCAGGGTTTGATTGAAACCCCTTTGTCATGCAAATGTCAGGGCCTTGATGGATGAGCTCAGAGCCGTGACAAACTTCAGGAGCCCCTCTCTCATTGGGCTGGGCCGCCCTCCGGGGCCGCCCCCCCTGCCCCGCCGCGGGCTGCGGGCTGCGAGGGCCAGCGCTGCATGGAAGGAAGTTTTACAGCTTTGACATACTATCTAAAGGTTGTAGGGCAGGCGGAATCCCCCCCAAAACAGGCTGACCCTCCTCCATCACTGGCAGATGGACAATACTAGGATGAACTCCTTCTTAGAGTATGCAATTTGTAACCGTGGGACGGGCGCCTACCACCACTTGGAGCAAAGCTCCCCATCCTTCCCCCCTTGCTCAGGTAGCCCCGGCAGTGACACTTTCAGCGGGGACGGGCGCTTTGGCACGGGAGGGAGCGCGGCCGCGGCTGCCCACCTCCCCCAGCCCAGCCCCGGCTGCCGCCCTCCCTCTTCAGGGCGCTCCGGCCCCGTGGCGGGCGCTGCCCCCGCCGGGTTCCAGGCCCAGCCCTGCGGCCCCAGCTACGGGCACCACCAGCTCTTCCCCGGGCAGCAGGACTCGGAGGGTGTCTACTTCCAGGCGGCCGGGTACTGCGCCAACGCGGGACCCAGCCTCAGCTCCCTCGCAGAAACCTACTGCGGGGTTGTTCCGGCCCCCGGGCCCTACCAGCAGCAACACCTTTACGGGCAGGAGCAGCCCGGTTACTTGCCCGCCGTTTACAGCAACCTCTCGCCTGCTTTAAACGAGGACAAAGACCCTGCGTGTCCCCCCGAGCCATGCCCCAACGCCAGCGCCACGCAGACCTTCGACTGGATGAGGGTGAAGAGGAACCCACCCAAAACAGGTGAGTTTGGGGAGCACAGAACCGGGTGAGAGGGGTCGGGAAGGGGTGGCCCTCCTCGGATGTGGGCCCAGGGAGCTGGGCTTGCTGTCCAGGGGGTGGTTTGCTTTGGGATTTGGTGATGGTTTTTGGTTTAACACTATCTTGGCGCTGTGAAAAGCCAGATAGAGATTGCCCAGACACATTTGACGGGAGGGTCCCTGAGCTAAGTTTCCCGCAGGCCCAATGCGATTTTAGCCCAGCTTGGAATAGGAAAACCTCCAGGCTTCCTGCTTCTTTCCACTGCCGTGGCTTCCATTTCCCCTATTGTTCAACTTCCGTCTCCCCAGTCTTCCTTAAACCACATCCTTCCCTCCTCCTCCTTCCCACATCATGATCCTTGCCCTCCCACTTCACCCCACGCACGTTCAGGTGTCACGGCAATGTGCAGGGAACTGGAGGGAAGGGCTCCAAGGGAAGGGGACAGCTCTGCGGAGCCCGGGTCTGTCCTTTCGGGTCGGAGGCCGGGAGTGCCGGCCGAGGGACCGGGAGGATGCTCAGGGATCGCCCTGGCTGCTCCTGCCCTGCTCCTCTTTGGTCGTCCACAGCTAAAGCGGCGGAGTACGGACTCCTGGGCCAGCCCAACACCATCCGCACCAACTTCACCACCAAACAGCTAACGGAGCTGGAGAAGGAGTTTCACTTCAACAAGTACCTCACCCGGGCGCGGAGAGTGGAGATCGCCGCCACTCTGGAGCTCAACGAAACTCAGGTCAAGATCTGGTTCCAGAACAGGCGGATGAAGCAGAAGAAGAGGGAAAAAGAAGGTCTTGCCCCGGCCGCTGCCCCCAGGTCTACGAAGGAGGCGGGTGAAGCCTCGGACCAGTCCACCTGCACCTCCCCCGAGGCCTCTCCCGGCTCCGTGTCCTCCTGAGGGGCAGCTCTCCCCGCAGCTTCCGCAGGCTTCCACGCTCGGCGCGGCCCGGCCACACACACGCGTCGGGCCGGCCCCCTTCTCCCACTCGAGTTTCTCTCCCTTAATTTATAGACCCCTGTAAAACCACCGGACCCCGACGGAGCAGCCGGGTCTTCGTATACCCCAGCAAGAGGCGTTTGTCTCAGGGATGTTCCTCCTCTCCCTCTCCCCTTCCCTGTAGGAACTGCACTTTCAACTACACAAACTTTAAAACGAATTTAGTTTTCTCCCGTTTTTAAAAACGTGCACAACGACTTTCGCCTGCAAGAACCCTACTTTTGATACGGTTTTCCTACCTGTAAAAAGGTTTTGGGCATTTGTTTTATTTCTTTCCTTTTCATTTCCTGTATGTATATGTCGGAAAGAGATCTGAGGAGCCCAGGATGCCGCTGGACTCTGCACAGACCCCCGCACCGCTCAAACCCCGCAATTCCCCTGCTGCCGTTTTGCACTATTTCTGCTTTACAGGGTTTTTATACACTCTTTGCTACTGGCACTGACTTGGGTTGTGCCATCAGGGGAGCGGGACGAGGCGCAGGCTGGCCTCGGGTGCTCTGGGCAACGGTCGCTGTCGCAGGAAGTGTCGGCGACAAGGCTGGGGGGGGCCGCGGGGCTCGGCTCCCCGCACTGGCTGCTATTTACTGTACGTCTCGATAGCCCGAAGCCTTGGAGCAAGGAGCGCGGCTCCATGTGCCCCCATCTCTTTGGGCTTATCGGAATCCGATAAAAACGTTATTGACCCATGGTTGAATTGTTTCCCTTACCCACGAGAAATTTTAGGGCAGGACGAACTGAAAAACACGGCAACTTTTGTTAAAGATTGTTTTTAAGGGAAAAAAACCCAAACGTCATCGAGAAAAAACCAGCGGTTTCTTAATCGGAATCTCCCGTTTCCCTTCCACTCCCTTCCCCGCGCTCTGTATCTTGAAATGGAACTACCTCAGCCTAATAAAGTTTACTTTTCCCACACGCCAGTCCCCTCCACTTGAACCGAAATGGAAACCTTTCCTATCCAGGGATCTGCAAGACATGGGGCGGGGGGAGCCCGGACTCGGAGGGAGGAGAAGGTGGAAGGAAAAGGTCTCCTGCTACTGGCAAAGCTCCCGAACCGATCCCTTTTCCCGCGGGCCCTCCACACCCCTCACCCCGCTCCCCCCTCCAGGGATGGTCAGGATCGGGCCCGGGCTCACTTGAAGCGAGTGGCCCAGAAGGGACCGGAGGAAAACG
This sequence comes from Psittacula echo, assembly GCF_963264785.1. Lineage (NCBI taxonomy): Eukaryota > Metazoa > Chordata > Aves > Psittaciformes > Psittacidae > Psittacula > Psittacula echo. Next base: position 3,771,034 of record NC_137748.1, read on the forward strand.
CGGCGCTTTTCCACAGTGGAAATCCCACCCGAGGGCAGGGTGCGGAGGGACGGGGCCTGCGGGCGGGCAGAGCCGAGCGAGGCCGGCGCCCTGGTTTAGCTCTGACCTTTTTACCTCGAAACGCCTCTGGGATTTCTAAACAAGCAAACAGAGGAGCTGCCAGGAGAAGCCATTGTCCTGGCTTGGTCAGATTTGCAAACCTTTGCTGTGGGGCTGTGAGTGGGGCAAGGAGGGAGTGAGGAACCTGCTGCGGCCGCAGCCCGGTCAGGGCAGGGGGACCTGGGCAACCTCGCACCGCTTCGCCCCGGCGGCCCATCCCCATCCTCACACTGCTCCTGCGCCAAAGAACGACTTCTAAGTGTCCAATTCGCTCAGAGACAAGCAAAATGAAAAAGAAAGGGGTGAAAAGGTGAAAAGGGGATTTTGTTACATTAGCGGTTTGCAAAAATAGCAGGAGAGGGAATAAAAGGCACCAGCAGCCAGACTGACTCCATAACCTGTTGGGTTTTGAGTCAGCTCGGGTTAACCTGATCGCTTTGGCTCTGTTGAGCCCGATCCGAGCTGTCTCATGGACACACGGCGCCGTACTCGCGGGTCTCTCCGCGGCGCTTCCCCGGGCCCGGTGAGGCGGGCAGCACCGGCCTGGGGGGCCGGAGGAGAGCGAAAGGCCGGCAAAGAAAGGGGAGTACGGACTTGTCGGTGTGTCGGGCACAACAAAGGCTCCCGGCTCCCATTTGAAACTCAAAGGGACTCTCCGGAAGAGTCCGCAGAGATGGTGTGGATTCGCCTTTACATATGTAACCCCCCCCGGGTTGCCCTCAGTCCTTCCCCTGCCCCCTCCCTGCCCAGCGATCACCGCACACAGCTCATTCCCCCCTCCCCGCTCTCCCTCCGAGGTTCTCACGGTCCCTTTTGTCTCAGGAGCCCGCGGCCCACCGCTGGGAAGCAGGAGCCAGCGGAAGGTCCCTCCGGGACATCCGCGGCTGGGGGTCCCTCACTCGGGAGCAGACCCCTTTGTGGAGCGGGGAGGGCTCCCAAGCCCACCCCACACCGGGGAGGCAGATGGGAGCGGGGCACCGGTGCTTCAGTACCCACACAGGTACCAAGGTGTCCATAGGAAACATGAACCATGGCATGCTGCACAGACTACACAGGAGGAGGCACAGAGGAGCATCTGCAGACCTGCATGCAAAGTCCCTTCCCGAGACTCAGCCCGGCTGCTTTAGTTGGGCTTCATCACAAACATGAGGCCTACACACACTCCTTTGTTTTATAGAAATGATACGTAACACCACCATTATTTATAATCTAGTATATTCTCATATAGAATCATAGAATCCCAGACTGGTTTGGGTTGGAAGGGATCTTAAAGCTAGTTCCAACCCCCTGCCATGGGCAGGGACACCTTGCACTAGACCAGGTTGCTCCAAGCCCTGTCCAGCCTGGCCTTAAACACTTCCAGGGATGGGGATATCTTCATGTGTGTCTGTCCATAGGTCCTGGTATTGCATTTTTCATGAGCAGGAAAATCAGCCAAGTCCCCCTGTACGCTCGCACACAAAGCCACGTCTTAATGGAGATTTATTCTTTTAATATCCCAAAGGAAGGGGCAATTCCCAGTTAAAGAAATGTAACTGTGTAAATTACTCATGGCAGCGGCATGTTGGAGCTGCTGTTCCTCCGCAGGAGGAGGGGATGGGAAGGGGCAAAGAGAGCCCCAGAGCAGGGACCCCAGGAGCACCTCTGGTGCTCTGGCCAGGGCCATCTGTTCCTTACCCCTTGGTGTGAAATGTTTCTCCTCTCCCTAAAGCATTTGTTCTCACAATGTGAGGCCCTTTTGATCTCAGAAGAGGACATTCTATTAAATAATAACAATAATAATACCAGGAAGATTTCCTTACTTTCAACTCCACTTTGCTGGCTGCTATTAAGTCTGCTCCTGGAGCCTATTCACACCGAGGTGTGAAGTGTTCCTGGGGTGCCTGTCTAGGGGCAAACCCATCCCCTCTGTGACCTACTGTGGCCAGGTTGTGCTATAGCTGGTCCCTTTGATGCCCTGAAGTGGAGGAGAAGAGGGGAGGGAGCCTTCTGAGTTGCTCCAAACTCGTTTCACACATTAAAATGGGGCCACCCCTTTCCCAGTTCTCAGCAAACCCAGAGCGGGACGAGGGCAAGACGTTTGCATCACAACATGAGCAAGTCAGAACTGAAACAAGAGCCTGATCCATCTTCTGTGAGTGGCATCACGGCATCAAGGTGCCCACGCACCTGCTTATTCATTAACATCACTGAGGGAGCTGATACACCCTAAATCAAGTAAAGCCAGGAGAGATTCTCATGCCTGCTGAGTTTTCTCATCATTTGGACGTGAAAACATGTTTAGGTGTCACAAAAATCCCCGATGAATCAGGCAAGAGACCTGCAGCTGCTCTCACACCCTGACGGGGTGGGAGAGCTTGGCCACCAACACCCTTTCCTCATCCCGGGGACCTGCCCTGTGCAGCAGCATGGTTGGGCTAGATCCTGGGAGTGGGGCAGAGATGTGGTTATTCGGATTATAGATATTTAGAGACAATGAATTTCACTTGTATTTGTATCAAATATACAGTATATTTGATTTCGGGGGTTGATGCTGGTCACCTGTGTTTAAGTCTGATGTCTTGTGTCTGACCCCAGCTCCTGAAAGGGCCACCCTGAGGTGCTGTCCCCTTGTTCACCCTCTGCCCCTGGCTTCCACCAACACAGATATTTCATCACCGATCAGCTTCAGGGTTGCTTTGGCCTCTCAGGCAGGTGAAATGAGGTCTGGGGCAAAGGGCTGTGGTGGAAGGAACAATTGCAGAAGTGAGTGTACAAAATGTTTCCTTGCTCTTCAGGGGCCTCACCTATCCTTTCAGTTTACACTGCTCTGACAGCTCCATTTCAACCCCAGCCTTCACATGGACTCATTCAATATTTACTCAGGCTGATGGGTTTGCTCAGAACTTGCCTCCATCAGCCTTGCTCTGTCGGGTTCCCTTCCCCTCGGGCCCAGGTTCACACAAAGTTCAGCCTGGAATGAATTCACCCCAAGATGGGCCCAGCTTGGCCTGAGGACCAGCGCTGGGGTCAAGCCTGGGTCTCTGCACCCCAGCCAGCCCTGGTGCAGGCAGCTCTCGGCACTCCCGGCCAGGAGCCTGCTTTGAACAATTATTTGGGGTTGAAAATGAAAAAGCTTTGGACCAGGGAGAATGCAATGAAGGCAGGAGCTGCTTTTCAGTGTGGAGAGCACAGGTCAGCCCTGCGGGGAGGGTGGATACAGTTCATGGGTGGTTCCTCTGTGCGAGGTGTGACAAGGGACAGCTCTACAACCTCAGTACAACTGCACCAAGGCGGAAAAGGGATATAGAAATATATATACACACAAACGCACACATCTATATGTGTATATAAATAAACAGAGATATAGTATTAAATATACAAATATATAATGAATATAAAAAGTATTTTTATAAAGTATAAAATACACTCATATATATTATAGATCTGTATAAATCTGTATATTTATATGTAAAAGTATATCTGACACACGGGATTAAAACCTAAACGAAGTGAAATTAAGACTGATTTCTCTCTGCCTAACACCGCTACATGGAAGTTGGCTTTAGGTAACAGGGAGCTGAAACCTGCCCCAGCAGCAATAACCAAAGTCTTTCCTGCAAGGCTTTTATCAGAGGCGCAAATCCAAATTTGATTGCAGATGGGATTATTCCAAACCCCGTGCCTGTTCCCGTGGGAAGGGAAGCAGACAGAACCACGAGGTAAATCCAAAGTGGCTCCAGAGGAGAGCGCAGCCGGGTCGGTGAGATGCGGGAGGGAACAGGGGACGGCTGGGAACGGTCTCGAAGACCTGGGATGTCTCGTGAGTGCGGTGGGAGCCGGATCTGCCCCTCTCCGGGGCGCTGGATCTCTGATAAAGGCAGGGATCCTTTGCTGGGGGCTTGGCATAAAGCCTGGGTGAGTTCCCAGAGGGTCTGGGGTCAGAGTCGGGGGTAGGAGCCAGAGGGTCCCAGGGAGCGCAGGGTTTGTCCCCAGAGGAGCGCCAGAGCATTCCTGAGAACAAGGAGGCTGAGGTTTGAGCTATGAGGTTACAGCCCTTTCCCGCAGGATCGCCGCACCGTGCGTGCGGAGTCTCCCGAAATCTCACCCGAGGACGGTGAGCTCCCTTTCAGTGGCCATAAAGATAATGCCGGGAGATTTAACGGGTCTGTTAATGGCCATTCAACTCCGGCGGTTATCACAGTCCCTGGAAGTTAACCCAGGGAGGTGGAAAAACACAAGCGTTGTGTCGGGGTGGGAGAAACACAAAAAGGGGAGGGGGAGGTTTGGGAATCCCACACGATTCCCATGGGCTTTCCAATCATTCTCCCATTCCTGGCCCCGGCCTCGCCACCTTTTCTCCGGCAGCCCAGGGGAAAGAGCATCGTAAGGAGCGAGGTGCCGCTTGCTTCCACCGGAGAGGCGGCACTGTCAAAACCCGGTAAAAGAGCGATTTCTGCACTAAACCCGAAGTCTCTCTAACTTTTGCTGAGAGTTCAACGAGTCCCTTATTCTTGCCAAGCTACAAGAGCCAAGGGACCAAGGAAACACCTTTCCCTAAGGATTTCCGTCATTTACATGAGAACAGTTTCGCTCAAACAAAAGCCCGGCTCTTAACGCCGGTTACGGTATTAACACGGCTTGGGGGGCTCAGGCGGAGACACCGACCCCGGGGTCTGTAAGAGCAAAAGACAGGAGAAAAGTGCTTTTTACCGGCACTTTAAGGGGGTTTCCTCCGGAAGGATTCGTGAGGGGTCACGTTCAACGCCCGCCGGTGCGCGGCACTTCCCGGCTCTGCGGGGGCTGCTCCCCGCTCTGCAGCACCGTCCCCGCGTCCTTAGCAGCTTCCCCAGGGAAATGGTTTCCTCGGGCTCATTGCTTCCAAGTTCTATTGCTCAGCCACTCTTCCCTTTCAGGTATTTCAGGTATTGCCCCTCTGAGCTGAATGGGCAAAGAATAAACCAGATCTTTTTGAGCATTGAACATTGCCCTAAATTATGGCGGCGGCACTTGTCTCCCAGAATTATTTCTGGAGGGGATTTTGTAAAGAGAAAGCAGTTCATGAACATCATTCTCTGCTTCCCTTTTGTCCATTTGCTCTGTGAGAGGCCCCTTCCCTTCCCTTCCCTTCCCTTCCCTTCCCTTCCCTTCCCTTCCCTTCCCTTCCCTTCCCTTCCCTTCCCTTCCCTTCCCTTCCCTTCTCTTCCCTTCCCTTCCCTTCCCTTCTTTTTTTCCCTTATATTATTATTAATGGATTTGGTGAGGCTTTTCCTGCAGTTTGGAGGAATATGCTTGCAATGAAAACATCTCTTTGATGGATGAGGAGCTGGGCTTTAAATCAGGCCCTACTGATACAAATGATTTTAATATGCCCCTTGTATGATTTATTTGGGATGTATGAAGCAGTGAGCTCTGTGGTAAGACTCCATTATGGAGGCTGGGTGCCTACAAAGTTACAGGGGAGCTCTTTCTGAATGGCTTGTCACATTCACAACAGTGCTGTCAAGGCCATGCGTATCAAGGACAAGTAAATCTCTTTTCCCCTGACCCGTACTCTCCTCTTCTCCACACTGGACAGGAAGCTGATAGTGCCATGGAAATCAGCGGACATTCTCTATGCATTTAATATTGTTTTCTGCTGCTGCATTCAAAAACCTCAAACACAAATAATACAAAATCGATGTTTTCTCTCAGGATAATGAGGGGAAGAAGGCAGTGAAAGGCTGAGATAAGGCTCCGGACTGTGCATGCTGTTGTCTGGATGGGGAGGCTCCCGCTCTGCCAGGCGCTGGGCAGATGCTCTCTGCTTTGGGCTCCTTACAGGCAGCACATGAGAGGTACCACGGAAGGCTGAGCTGGCTCTAGCAGCTTCTGCCCATTGTATAACTCCTGCAGCTGGGAGGAAAGTGACATTCCCCAAACAGGAATCTGCAGCTCCGGGCAGTGCCAAGCCTGTGAGGGTGATCCCCTCTGCAGCCTTCCAGTGGGATGCACAAGGAAGGGGTCATTAAGGACCTGAATTTTTGTGATGTCTGACCTGCTGTGTTAAGCTTCAGCCACTCACACATGAAATACACCAAGAGCCCTGTTTTAACCAGCCTGCACTTTTCTGTCATCATCAGCACCGGACATAAATCAATTGCACAGTCTTGGCTATGAAAGGTATGAGTGGAACCTCATCTGGCTTGCCTCTCTGTGCCAAGGCCTCAGCACCCTGCTGTGCTGGGCTGCGTTCCAGATGAAGCACATGCTATTAACTGTCTTTGGGGGTCATCATCTCTCAGGGAGGAGAAACACTCATGGAAGCACAAGAAGGGGATATATGTCACTAAAGACATACATTTGCTGCATGCAAAGCATCTGAGTGCCTTTGGGCTCGGTCTTTGCAAGATCAGAGTATTTCAGGTCATCATCAGCATCATTTCAACAGATTAAAGTCTAAATTTTGCTCCTTCTCAAGACCTTTGTATGAGTTTAAAACTCAGAAATAAAATTGGCCCTTATACCAGCTACTTGAACATAAAAACTTGATGCAGTGATTGGGGATCAACAGCATCAAGCTGCAGCTGCTGGTGTTTGTGGCAGTATATTCAGAGCTGTGAATGCTCTGTAGTTTCCTTCTCCTTGTTCACTAAAAGGGAAGCATGTGGAAGGGAGAATGAACCCCTCATGGTTATTCCTAAGGTGGGGAATGGCAGGGGAAGCTTCCCCCTGCTGAGGTTCCTTCCTTCCTGGTCTTGGGAAGTGGGAATCCAGTGTCAGTCACTCTCTTAATCTCCAGGCTGTGCTGGACAGTATCACTTGCAATGGGGTTTGCTTGCGTATTTGTGTTTTTAACAGCAAACCCACACTTCTGCTGCTCCTTGAGGCTGCTGAACTCATCTTCTGTGACACCAGAGAAACTTCATGCTCAGTATCTGCCAGCCCAGGGAAAGTCAAGCAGCAGCATGAGCCTCCCCTGTCCTGCTCTCAGGTACGTCCGGCGCTGCCCAATTTCTGCTTTTTGGCACAATCTTCCTCTGTGGTGTGGCCACGTTGCTGCATAACAGGGGAGTGGGGGAAAGCATTCCAAGACCATTTACTCACTGAAACATCAAAACCACGGAGGTTCTTTGTCTGCTCGGTTCCTCCCAGCCGAAGCAGACAGAGATGGTTGCAAAACTTCTCCTGCTATTACTGCAAAAGGACTTTAATAAAAACTCACAGCACACATGTAAAGGCTCCCAGCAAGATAAAAATTCGCCTTGATCTGCTGATAGGAAGGAATCTACGAGAGTGGCAGATCAAAGGGAGAACAAAGGCCAAACCTTTGAATAACAAAAGCACTTACGTCTCCTTTTCTCCATCAGTCCTCAAAGTTATATCTCCTTCCTATGTTCTTTGGGGCAAAAGATTCCCTACAGTAAATGCTTTCCAGAAATTCACTGTTTCAAATAGCACAATAACCCAGGAAACTTGGGGCAAAGGAGTGGGATCGTTTTCCATAACGCTTCTTGGAGGCTCCACATCTTTCAATTGCTTATCAGTTTTGAAATACAAGGCACGAAGTCTCCAGCGCCGTTGGGACCAAAAGGTTATCAGCATGTAAATACCTGAGCTGGAAAGACATGTTTGAGAAAGAACAGATAACATTTTAAACATACTTATAGCCCGCATCCTTTCCAGCTTTTAGCCCAATTTCACCTGAACTTTCACAAGGAAAGGTGCACTCCTCATAACCCAGCAGATAAAACTGCATTTATCTCAGCTTGAGAGGCATAGAAGCAGAACTGTGATCACCTCTCTGTTATTTGCTTTTTGTTAGAAAGCAGCAGCCAAGCTCTTTCTTTTAGTAAAGGGTTTTTAAACATGAATCTGAGAATGAAACTGCGGGGCCCAGGGCAAGCTGAGTGCCAGGGGTTTGCCTGTCCCTGACAAGCAAGGAAACAGAGGCGAAACAAGAAATTTAGAGAGGGATTTTTACAAGAGCATGGTGGTGATAGGACAAGAGGGAATGGCTTTAACCTGCAGAGGGGAGACTGAGATGAGCTCTTAGGCAGAAGCTCTTCCCTGTGAGGGTGCTGAGGCGCTGGCCCAGGGTGCCCAGAGAAGCTGTGGCTGCCCCATCCCTGGCCGTGTTCAAGGCCAGGTTGGACACAGGGGCTTGGAGCAAGCTGCTCCAGTGGAAGGGGTCCCTGCCCGTGGCAGGGGTTGGAACTGGATGAGCTTTAAGCTCCCTTCCAGCCCAAACCATTCCATGATTCTACGATTGTATGAATGTGGCTTTCTCTTTTCTGTACGGGGGCAAAATCAGAAAGAAACCCCAGGATTTCTGGTTCAGCAGACAATGTCAACTCTCAGAAGGCTGTGGTTCTTTCTATCTAGCCCAGAGGCCAAGACTTCCTGTCGGAAAAAGTAAATGACAGCTCCAAAGGATATTTTCAAATGAGGTAGAGAAAGAAACCAGCTCACACAGTGTTTTCTCCTTCTGTGTGGTAAATGCCTTGATATTATAAACTGGAAGGGAGGGGGTTGGTTTGGAAAAGAACACAAAAGACAAAGCTGCCAAAGCTGGGTAGGCTTGTGGGGTATGGAGAGAGCCAAGTCCAGGGCACCATCCATCTTTTAGAGAGAAGGTTGTGTCTGGTCGGGTTGAATCACCCTCTAGACTTCAGTGCCTGTATTGACTGGATCTCTGCTGACTGTAAAGGGGTTTTGGGCAAGCAATTTAGGTGAAGATGGCTTCAACCTAGGCAGTGGCTACCTCTTGGAAACTGGGGTGCCCTCATTCTTGGTGTAAGTTAGCATCACCCAATCAGCTACAAACTCACACAAGGAGAGAGCAGAATCTTCAATACCCAGGAGCCATGACTGCATCACAACTGTTTTAACTTACAGTGGAGTGGTGAGACAGTAAAGAACCATCTCAGACACAGGAAAGTAAGACTGACTTAAATTCACTTTTCCCCCTCCCCTTCCTCCCCTTCCATGCATGCAGAAGTGGAGAAACTGATACCCAGATGAAGCTGGTCCAAATCCTGGTACTGAATCATGAGCCAACTGAGTCATGATGTGCACAAGTTTCTCACAAAGGGAAGATCTGGGAGATCACGTAACTGCTGATGGCATTCAGACCAATGCAGAACTGGTCCCCGTGGTAAATTCCCTACTTTCTTGCCCAGTCAGCTTCATAGCATGTCTCATAAATCTCTGTTTAAAAAAGATCACACGTTAGTGGTTTATCTCTGGTATGTGCTACCCCATGTTTTCCCACTCACAGCATATTAGCCTCACACAGGTGGGGAGAAAGCAAAATAAACATTATCAAACAAGAGCATCAAATATTTAGTGTAGAGGTTTCTGAGTGCTTCAGCATGAGTGAGACTGTTTAGATATCAGATGTTCTCCTGCCAGGTCAAATGAACCACTGCTGAGTAATGGCTAAGTTCCCCCAACCACCTTTGGCCGTCAGTGCATTATCACCCCTGCCCTTTAACTCTCTGTCCAGAGCAAGAATCACTTTCTTAATCCAGCATCTCAGCCTAAAGCTGTTTCAGCTGAGCCAGGAGATTGTTTACAGAAGGTGCTGGCTCCCTCCCCTCCACCTGGTTTCTGTCTGGGCCACACTGTTAGGGATGAGGGCAATGCATCATTTATCTTGGCCTCATTTCACAGGCAGGTCCTGCTGTCACTGTGCTGGTGGTGTGCGGAGGTGCAGCATCCTGATAAGCACAGTCTGCTCGCCGGTGGGTGAGTAGCTGCCCAGCAGTCCACAGATGATCTGTGCTGTGCTTGATACCTCCCGGTGCACAGAGTGCTGCAGGACATGGGATCCAGCTGCTGGGCCCCAACAGGAGTTTATGCACAAGGGTCAAGTGGTTCTTGTGTTCAAGGAACCAATAGATACTAGATACAGGGGTTTCATGTCTTGAGGCTGGTTTAAACCTCAGCATAACCCCAATAGGTGTCCTTTGCTTTTTCAGGGGCTTAGAGCTTCAAAAGCAAATGGGTAAGCATACAGGTCAACCTTACAATATGGGCATTTGAAGTGACTGCTGTTAGGAGCAGTTCATTTGCAGCACCTTCCAGTACAGCAGCCGGTGCTGTGTCTCCTGGAGAGACTCCCCCAAAGAGAAAATAGGGTTTGATTTCACATAGAAAGGACAAGGCAACAGAGAACTGGGCTCAGTGGCTTTAAAATGGTCTCTTTTAAATCACACACGTCTGCTTCTCTCCTCCTATTGATTTCCCTTTGCTCAACAAGTGCTCTTGGCTGCTGAGAAGCTGGCTGAGGCTTTGAAATCTCGGAGTAACTAATCTGTTGTGTCAGTTCGCAGCGTTTCATAGGGAGAAAAATGGCAACTTAAGAAAGCAAGCCCAGGCTGTTTAGATAGAAGAAAAGAAGCTGTGTCAGTCGGATGACAAGCATGGTCATCTTTCTATCCCAAAAATGCAGGCTCATCTTGTTCATAAAGATGAATGTTACGGTTTTGACCAGTTTGGGGTGAAAAACGAGGTTTTCTTTTAGAGCTGGGATGGTTTCCCTTCAACCACCAAAGCTTTAGTGAGGAGGAGCATGGGCGACTTCTTTCCATGCAACACCACAGCACGCTGACAACACTGAGAATTTGTTCTCTGGACACCTGATTTTGCAGACAAGGTGCAGATAAACAGCAACAGCTCCTCTTAATGAACACAGCAGCATCTCCAGATAAACTGTCACCACTTCTGTCGTGCCCAGCTTCAGTATCACCATGGGAGGAAATGCCTCGAAGCTTGTAAAAACACATTCCTCTCTTTCCCTCCTCTTCTCAAAGTTAGAAACTGCAGAAGTGATGGTTTTGGAACAAAGTAGAGATGAGGCTGCTTCCACCTAATGTACCTGTGGGTGAATAGGATGCAGAAGGTTCTAAATCGGTCCAGTTTCTGGCAGTGTAGGTTGGTTCTAAGATCAACCAAGCAGTTTACGATCATAAACATCTGCAAAGAGAACCTTTCATGCCTTTAGTTAGACATTTGAAAATCAATCCCCTGAAGTCTGAGAGCAATGCATGTGCAGAATGTGCTGGAATCACTGCCTCTGCACAAGAAAAGCCAAGATGGGGCTGAGAACTTCGCGCATCCCACACTGCTGCCTGAGTCCTGGAGCTTGAAGCTGCCACTGTCCCAGCTGCTGTCTCACCACAGATCGAAGGGGAAGAATATGATCCCAAATTGGGCTTTGGTTGACGAGGTTGTACTGCCTTGCAAAATAGGGAACATTCTGGATTAAACATCCTTTTGCTCTTCTGCGCTTGAACATAAGGTCCTGACTCAGGAAAACAGCTTCTAGATGCTATCGCAGCACAGATTAACAATCAGGAGCATCAGGAATCTGGAGACAGAGCAAGGGCTGTTGGTGAAAGGGTTTGACATTTGGAACAGGCGTACACAGAGAAGTTGATATCAGGGGGTTTGAACCACAATCAAGAAAGTGAAGCAAACTGTATTTATACGGGGAGACTGGCAGTCTGAGTTTCATTCCTGCTAAGGTCCCTTTGCAGAAATTCCTTTCGCATCCACTTTAGAGGCACTTTTTTCCAAGCCAAGGAATTGCAAAGGCAGCTCCATGTAAATGAGAATCAGGCCATCAGCGTGAACGTTATCCACGGCTGCGAATGTTTGCCAAGCTTCAGTCCCCCTCTAACATCTGCCGAGGAGAAAAAATTCATGAGCCTCAGCAGTTAAAGGTCTGGGGTATTTTAAAAGCCACATCAAGGTCCTGTTAAGCTTTGCGGTGACTGCGGAGCTTATTGCCAAGGAGTGCATTTCTTTGGACAGCATCACAAGGGAATGTGAGATGGAGCAGAGATTAAAGCATGGGTGGGGGTCGAAAAATGGAGGGGCCGGTTTAATGCAACCAGGTGGAGACTGTCCAGTGCTTGGAGCTTGCCGAAGGCCCCTTTGTTAAACATCTCGGTCTTCCCACTTTTGATCTGAAAAGAAGCTTTTCCCCATTATTCTCTGTGGTTTACAAGAGGAGCTGGGCCACTTGACACGAGCTTAGAATCGACTTGATGTCAGTGCAGTCTCCTCGGCAATGCTGTGACATGCACCTGAGATTCACACGGTTGTATAGCCCCTGAAGTGTCAGTCCTTTGTCTCCTCTTTATGTGATTTCCTCCTCATCCTTCTTCCCTTCATCTCTGCTGCATTCATGTCGCTCTGTAGCTGCAGCTTCTGGCTGCTCCATTTATCGCTAAGTTTAGATGCCCAATAAAACTTGAAAGAGGAGAAACGTGCCCCACAGCCATTGTAGGTTTACCAACCAGCTAGAAAGGAACCTAGGACCTATTTTAGCAGGATCTTTCATAGGCAGATTGCTCATTCCTTTTCTTTGCCTCCAATGTAGGCCTCTACCAACAGCTCTTTGACATTCTGCCCCAGTGAGTGGTTGGAGATGAAGGCAGAAGGGTTATACTGGTAATGCTGCTGCCAATGGAGTGATGCTCTGTGATCAAGTAGCATATACCTGTATATACTCTCCCAGGCCATCCTGGAGAGCCTGGTTTAACTGGATAGATGGTAAATCTTGACTTTTGATATTAACTTCCACCTGCCCATGTGCCATCACTGTGTGGTGCCATGGGAAGTGGCTCTTGGAAGGAGGTATCAGAGGTAGGACTCTATTCAGGATGGGGGTTATGTGGCTATTGTAGGCAAAATTGCCTCCTTCCCTGTTCCAGCAGTCAGGGCCAGTGCCCCTCCTGTCGTGTCCCTCTGATTGTCGTGGTATCTGTGTCACTCACTGGGGTAGAACGCATGTTGCAGTTACCTATGCTCAGATGCCATTGTGAAGCGGAATTAGACTTGCAGTGTTGCCTTCCTCTGCTGTTAGACAAGGGTGTAGTCTGTAATTCAGCTCCAAAATGAAAGAGCAGCACTCTCTCTTCCCCTTGCACAGACCTTTAATCTGGGATCCTAAAATTCAACCACCGCAGACTTTGTCAGTGCTTTTCTGTTTCCCCAAAGGCCTCAGTCACGTTTTGCGCCGTCCCCCTCCCTTGTACACAGACTAAAACGTGATTTCAGGCTTGGCAAGGGATTGGAGAACAGTCCAGAGCCTTTCAAAGTGAGCACGGTGTCTGAGTTCAAATGCTGTTCACTTCTGCCCACAGAGACTACATCGCTGTCAACAAGCTGTTGGCAGGAATCTCGCCTCCCTCGGGATAGAGGAGATGCTGGGTCCTTGGCACAAACCATCCCATGAGCTATGCAGGAATCAAAGCAACTGAGCTAAGGAAAGAGAACCCCAGTAAATCTCTGCATGTGTTGAGTGAGACTGTGGCAAAGGGAATGAAATGAAATCAGAAAGCTGCCTGCCGTGGCAGCTGAGGCTGTGGCAGTTCCTGTGCTGGGTGTCTCTGTCCTCTGCAAATCCTCAGCGAAGACACCTTCTGATGGCTTTCAATTCAGAAACTGCAATGAGGCAATGGGTTAGGGTTTCAGACCCTTTGGGTCTTTCAAGGATGAAGTCATTTCCCCTCCCCTTCCCCAAATGCACATATTCCTCATCGCAGTTCTTCCTCTGGAAGGTTTTTTTTCTCCTTTTGGATAGAAGCAACTTTCCAAAGTTGGGAGGGAAAAAACCAGCCAAGAAAAAAAAGCAGGAGCCATCGGAGAGGTGAACCTGGGCAGCTGGCAGTTGATTTATGAAGTGCTGAAAAGCATCTTCAGAGCTGTCATTTATCTTAAAGCTCTCAGCCTAAATAAACAAAGAGCCCCCCCCCTTCCCAATTATAGTTACAGTAGAAACAACTCCAAAGCCTAATAGCTGGCGTCTGAAAGCAGCACCCTTCCGCCTCCCAGCCCACAGATGCACCCTAGTGGGGCAGCGCTTCCAGCCTTCCCTGGATCCAGCTAGCCTGGCCCTTCTCCCCTTCGCCTTCTGAAAGGGAAATCAGATCAAAAGCAACAGGAAAGACAAATCAAAAGCAACAGAGCCATCTCAGTCCTGCTGAGGAACTGCAGATCCACAGCGTGCTGGCATGGAGAGCTCGCCCTGTTGCTTTCATTAGATCCTCAAACAGCAAAAGGGCTCCCCAGGACTTTGGTTTTGGGGTCAACTGATGCTGCGTTTTTCCTGGTCTTTGCTGCATTTACCAGCCTGAGGGATCTTGTCCTCTTGTTTCTGCTAAGGAAGTTTAAGAAGTGGTCTTTAATTGCTGCTTGTCCTACCAGGTATGGGTTTTGCTTTAGTTTTCCATCACACTGAAATCTATACAGATGGAGTGAAAATCCACACTAGAAGGAGCTCTCCCTGCTGCCTTGGAATAACTGGGATCTGGAAGCACCATGGCAGCTGACGGCTCAGTGGCAGAAAAACTCCAGCTGGATGGGCCTCAGCATCAATCTCTGGAGACACACAGAGCGGAAACCATGCTTTCAGAATTCCTTCTGGGACCTGATTTTCCTCTCGCTCTTGTTGTAGCAAGAGGTCACTGTAGGAACTGGACTCTCAGCTATAGCAAATAACCCGAATTCCACTGAAGGAAACATGAATACCCCAGCTGTAGCTGCTGAAGACAGGCCAGGATAGAAACATGCCATAATCAGAACAGTGTGATAAAACCCCTCTATCGCATCCACACTCTTCATCCTTTTACCTTCTCTACCGTCCTTTTGCTTGTATTCCCTGCCACAGCACTAACACTAGAAAGCCCTTTTTCACTTGACACTGGTCATAAATAATGTTTACTCAAGCCCCTTTGTCAGCAAATACCACATTGTACCAAGATAAAACACAACCAGAAGATAAGCTCGGGACCGGTCCTGGTTTTCGCTGCTAGATTTCAGGAATGATATCAACGTTTTTGTGATTTTGGAATTGGGAATGTAGGGCCAGGCAAAGGGAGCTGCTCAGAACTAGCCAGCAAACTGGCCTGGGGGCAAAGTGCAGATCTGCTGAGGCCCAGTGCCCCATTGACTGGCGATGCAGCTTGCTGTTAAAGTATTGATGGAGCAAATATTTAAAGCACTTAAAAATACAAAACGAGGTCATTTTGTAAGAAACCACCTCTCCCTGAATAGCTTGAGCTATTATATTATATATTATACCTATATATTATATATATATTAGCTATATATTACCTATATGTTATAGGTAGCTGAGGTGACAGAGAACTTGAACATCAGTTGAATGCCTGTGCTTAGAGAAGCAGCATGAAAGGAACCATGGTGATCCGAAACCTTTTGCATTATCAGAGCAAGTGCCCAGACAAGCAATAGTGGAGAGGCCCCTCAAGCTGCTCATAAACTCTTCTCTTCAAAAGCAGTCTAATTGAAATTAAAGCCAGGCTGGTTCTAATTCCCAATGATCTGAATCACCTCTGTGCCAATATCCTTAATCCTCTGCTGTCAGGAATGGTCCTCAAAGTATGCTGGCAAAAGCCAAGCCTGGAGATATTCACTGAAGTGAGGCCAAGAATAGGTATTATATAGATAGTATATACAGAAACGGTTTTAAGGGCTTAGCCACAATCACAGGGATGCTTAGAGAGAGGTTCTACTCCCAGGAGCAAGTGATGGAAGAAAGGTTTCCTCTTGTCTCTTGTGTTAAGGTCACTGTCAACCAGTAGCCCTTAGGGCACTACTCGGGGGGAGTTTAGACACGCAGCTCTTCTTTCCAGGGAACTAAATGCACTTTTAAGTTAGATGTGTTTTTAAGGCAGAGGGGTTCTCCGCGGTGGAGGGGCTGAACCTCAGTGCCACCTTCATAGCATTGGACGGTGGATAAAAAGTCCAACATCACTAAACTGTCGTGGTCATAGTACTGCTGCTGCCTGTCCAGTACACGCAGACCCGGTATTCCCTCTGACACATGGGGTAATCAGTTACCTTCCATCTTCCTCAAGGGCAGAAAACAATGCTTAGCAAGCCAACATTGTGACTAAAAATATTTGACAGCAGCACTTTAAGCTCTTCAAGCAGCTGCGTGTTTCTCTGTTCCTGCTCAATTTGAACACATTCTTATCCCTGTCTCTCAGATCTGCTTTCAGGGAGAGCAAGAACAGTCTTTTCTCCCCCATATCTTTCCCTACAGCCAACATCCCACCCTGTAATCTCAGTTTCTCCATCCTGCATGAGATTAAACACGTGGGTCTATCAGCATTGCTAAGACTCCTCCATACCTTTGATCAATTTATAGCTCTTCTTTGTACCTTCTCCAGAATTTGTAAATCAGATAACTCCTTCTAGCTAACAGATAAGTGAGTGAGTCCAGATGCACCAGACTCACCAAGAAATCACAGGAGATAATGCTAGGGATTCCACATGCATGAAATCTGGATCCTTGTCTAGTGGAAGATACCAGCTCTTTGGGTCTTGTTTTTTAAACAGAATCCTAAATGGGATTATTTCCAACCAGAAGCCACAGTTGCATATCAGATGGGAAAATAAAGGGAAGGGGAGAAGAGAGATGGAGATGAGAGTGAGGAACAGGAGGTATTTTATGGAGACAGGATAACCTGAAGTTGTAGCTTTTCTATGAGGGATTTATTGCACAACTTGTTTCCTAATACGTGAGCTCTGCAAGTACTGGATTGCACCTGCTCATTGAGGGGCAAAAATAGTAAAGAAAAAGAAAAAGGGAAACGAAATGAAAGAAAAAGAAGACTTCAAGAAAGGCAAAAGGGTTACTCTATTCTGCAAAGTCATTCTGGACTGTTTTGGACAGTCTGTTCCTGTTTTTGTACCAATTCAGCCTACCTATTACTGCTTGCAGGAAGAGAAAGAGCTGCATCTCTTCACCCAGAAGAAGCAGGAGGAGGGAATTATCCTGGGCTCAGTTGAAACTGCAGCCAGCAGAACTGTGTGCCTGTTTCTTCCTCCAGCTGCGAGCCATCTGTAGCTATCCCTGATTTTGTTTATCTGGAATGAATTGATAGCTCTGAGGGGTGAGTGCACGGCAAGGCAGAGAAAAAGATTTCCAGGTTGCCATCAAGAAGTGGTCCAAGTGGATCAGATGGGAAAGGAGGAAGCTGGCTACTCCTCACAGCCATCATAACAAGTCATACAGCAATAAGGCAGTGACAAGTCATTTCCTAGTAGCAATATGAGCAATGGGGAGAGGGACAGGGAGAGAAATACATTTGAAAGCATCCTCTGTAAGTCTGGAGCCAACAGACTCCAGTGAATGTGTGTACATGCGGGGTGTGAGGAGGAGGGTGTAGGGCAAACATCTGCCTACTGGAAAGGTTTACGTACTTCTCCAGGCATCTACTTCTGGCTCCTGAAGCAAATGGGATCAAATTCAGCCCAGCCACCTTGCTATGCCAGCGTTCTCATGCAGCCCTGGTGGCCTCTTTCTTGGCTGTGGATGCAGCAAGCAGAGCTGGTGGCATGGAAGAATTTGCACCAATGAGAACATAAGAATTAATAACGGAGCAATGGATTTGAAAATCATTGGGGAAAATGGTATCTCAGCTTTTAGTAACAGAGTAGATTCTGTGTTCCACTGGGCCTGTTGTGCTTCCAGTCCAGCACAGCTCTGACCATTTCCCAAGCCTGGCCATGCCTGCTGGTTGTGGTGTAAGTCCTCAAGGTCATGCTGGGAGGCTGCCTGAACCCGGGCTCTAAAGCTCAGGGGAAGGGGAAAGCCCCAGCTCAGCATGCATCCAGGTTCTTGTTCCTTGTCCTCAGCCGAAGCCGACTGTCCCATAGCCCAATCCATCAGATTGTCTGAGGTCAGCTCTTTCTAAAGACACTGCAGATCTCAGAGTCTGGATGAAAGCTGGCCTAACAGATGGCTGTGTGGACAGAAAGCATGCGAGTCACATCTGTGCTCAAGCCCATCCTCATTTCCCAGAAGAGACAAAGCCACTTCTGCCTCACCTTATCACCAGATACCTTGTAAAGATGGAGAACGCTGAGGCTGCAAGTCCTCCTTTGCATTACTAGCACAGTCCTTTGTGCAGCATGCAGATCCAGCAGCGCTCTCCATCTGCATCAGGGCAGGTGTAAAATGGGCTACTAGAAATGGGGTCCTGCAGCTTTGCTTTGGTACCTGGAAGCAAAGATACAGAGGGAAATACAGCACTGCTCCAAGGTATGGCCATCCTCAAAAATGGGCACTGTTTTTCAAGGGGATGCCAAGCATTTCTGAACCTGAAACCCCAGCAGCTTCCCTTTAGATCAAATGATTGCTGAGCATTTCCAGGAGGCTGACTCAGTAACTTTGAGAAACCACTGATGCCAAGTGCTCCTGTGTTGACAGGCCGAGGAATAGCAGTTTATGGTCTTCCCTGTTCACCAAAAGAAACCTTATCTCTGATCCTATAGTCACCCTGAACAAATGCAAGGCCTTTCTGGGGGAGATGTGTGTGTTGTGTTAATTGCATATTTTACCGAGATGAAAGGTCTCAGCATCTCTCAGTAACTTCCTCTGCTTCCTTTTGTTCTCTAGAAGCCTCATTTTTTCCCTCCTAATATTTATTCATGAGGATTTTTGCTTTCAGAAGCTTTCGAGCAGCTGCTCCTGGTCTGATGGAATTCACTCAGCAGCAGAGATGTCTTTTCATCTGTTCGGCGCAGCCAGCTTCACCATCGACAAGCATCTGCTTCTCTGGACAGGGCTCCAGCTTCAGCACCATTAGTATGCATTTTATGGAGTGCAATGAAACACATGTGCAATCTGCAGGCTGAAGAGTCCACATCATTCTGCACATATGCACACCTGCATGCAAAGAGCATCTTGTGGAGCCCAGATCTTGCTCTTCACAAGATGGACAAGGTTTCATGAACTGCAGGGACACTTGGATATGGAATACGTGTTCGGACTCTTGGCTTCTTTTGGCCAAGTTTCTCTTTGCTGTAACTGAGAAGTTCAGGTTTTGGAAGTCATGGTTGTGAGATGAATTTTGATGAGACAATCCCAGAAAGTGGAAACAGGCTTCAGCTTTGACACGGCAAAACAGAACCTATAATTTCCTGGCAGGAACTTTTCTAGCAAGAAGGGACAGAATGAAAGTTCTATATAGGGTCATTATAGCATTAGTAACACAATGATAGAAGATTTCACTTTCCATACTGTTGTGCTCATTGCAGCACACACCACTGAATTCCCCTATACATCATGGACGTGCAGCTGATTTTAAACACACAAAACATCTGGACTCACGGGCACATCTGGCAGCCGGAGAACCAACCACCTGCTGTGCGAAGTGGCAGCTGCACATAGGGAGAGGGGATGTAGAACTCAAAGAGGATGGATTCGGGGTCAGTATGTGCCATAGGATATCACACCATTGCCTCGGGGTTTTAAGCGCACCTCCTTGGCTCAGGTACACATTGCTCTTCCCATTTCCAAAGTTAGGAAAGTAAGAGTTAGCAAAAAAATCCCCTTTTGTGAATCCCCTTCACCCACAGGGAAAGGAACAACATTTCCCCTAGAAAAGAGGATTTTGCAATTCCCAGGCACAAAAGGCAGTGGGGGATGAGATTGGAGTTGCGTTAGTACCGGTAGCCATGAACACTTGATCCAGTATAATAGATGACCTATGTGAAACTCATCTTTGTTTCGTCTCCAAATATCCTGAGGCTTCCTTGACTTTATTTGAAGAGTCTCAGCTCTGAAAATAGATAGGAAAAAGAAAAGAAAAAGAAAAAGGAGGAAAGAAGGCTGAGACTGAAACCCATGGAACAGGTTCTGCTCTGCGGCAGAGGTAGTCTCTGAAAGATGAGGGAAACCGATGTAATTGCTTCATTCTCCTCCCACTTTCCCCATTAGCTTCAAGAGAGGAACCTCTGGATAATAACTGGAGCAGGATGACTGTAGAGGTTGCACCTTTCGGAAACACCCCCCCAGTGCCTCTGTGCTTCAGTTTCCTCTCTGATATTAGAGTGAAATAAATGAAATACATCCCCCCCTTCCCGTTCCCAGCCTCCCCCCCAGTTTTGGAGCTCCTCAGGTGAGTCGCACTGTGAGAGTCTGAATCGCTGTGATGTAATTACTTCATTACAGACTATCAGTGGAGTCTGGAGAAGCAGGATAGGGGCTCCCCAGATCCCTGCCAGCATGGAAATGTCCCCTAGGGAATCTCAAGCTCTGCATTGGCTACTTCCAGGAGGAAATCTGTGGAGCTGCAGGGCTTGCAGTGGGGCAATGGCCAGAGCCTCTGCTTCGCCTGCCAGGCCTTCCATCTGGATGTGTTAGAGAGCACTGGGGAGCCACCGAGCCAGAGACAGATGCAGTGGAGAGGGAGCAATGTTTCACTGGTCTGTCAACATGTCATTAGGCTCTCATGAGGGTACATGGAGCAGAGGGGTGTGGGGAGGAGGGGGGAGATGGGGAGGAAAGGGAGAAAGAAAGAGGTGCAGAGAAAATGACAGAGTATTGGAGAGATGGAGAGGTTGGTGCCAATGCCATGTAAATCACTGCCAAGGGGAGAGCTCTATCAAACACAAGGCCAGTACTATAAATCAGCCCATAATTAGGTGCAAAGAGAAAGCTTTAACATCCTCATCAAATTGATTAATACATCTCGTGGCTCAGGACAGATGTAGATGGTGTTTATGAACAACTGCAAAGCAGCCAAGGCTGTGTCTGGGGCAGGAGGAAAAGGGGCTGGAGGAAGGAATGATGGATCTGAAAACAGAAGCTCCCTTTCCCTTTGTCACCACAATCCCTTGTGCAAGGGCTGAGGGTGTCCCCTGCCTCTCAGCTCGTCTGCCTGTTAGCTTTATGGAGATGAAATAGTTAATGTTAACACAGCATGAGGCCAATGGAAAGCCTTTATTTTAGGGGCTGATCCAAACCCATCAGTGCTAGTGAGCATCTTCCCATGGATTCTGGGGCAATTTGGTTTAGATTGTTCATAAGCACAATTACAGGTACTCTTGGGTGAAGATAATGAAAAGCAAGCTGCTGGCTACGAGAAAGCAGAGAGATGAAGGGACAGAAGATGAGAGCCCTGAACTCTGCTTGCATTCAACTCACGGCTGCTCATCCAAAGCTCTCTACAAAGCACCTGCATTCTTAGAGTTTCGAGGAGCAAGGCTGTCCTCCAAAGGAATCTGCTTTTGATCCTTGCCATGTGGTCAGTTTGAAAGCACTCCAAAGTCTGGGGCAATGAATGTTATATGAATGAAGTGCCATTATTCTCACTGTCGATGGGTTTCAAATCCCAGGCTGTGGATTATTATGGTTGCTAATGCTCCCATCCAGTCACGATGAGACACACACAGACAGTCCCTACCCAGAGTGTTTACAATCAGAGGATAAGAATTATCCCTTGCAGGTGGATACAGACAGATGAGAGAACCCAGGAGGACGAGGAGACAGGGTTGTCAGCGGGATGAGGCCCCAGTGCCGGTGCACATGCTGCCTAGGTGCTGTCAGCTGAGCATGCAGAGTGTGCCGGCGAGGTGGGCAGAAGAACGTGATGCAAAGGATTTGTCACAGCTCTGCAACGGAGCTGTTCACTTGTCACTTGTAGGTGTGTGTGCAGCGTGTGTGCATGGCCAGGACATGGGGCAGGAGGCAACAGCTCTGTGGTGGGAAAGTTGCAACAGACTCGATTCTGCAGCTTTTTCACCCATTTTGGTGCAATAAGACTGCGATGCCCAGCCCTTACAGACTGAATGCGGACACTCTGGCCATAAGCCCCTTCATAGAGGGGGTCAGCATCTCTCCCACCTATTTAACAAATAGAGAAACCGAGGCACAAGGAAAGTGACTTGGCCGCTATCATCCAGCAGATTGGGGACAGAAGCTGGGGCAGAGCCTCACTCTTTGGACCCTCTGATCAGTGCTTTCCCAGTCCTCTTTCCCCCTGAGCTATGCTGCCCAGCATTCAGAGGCTATTCTGGGGTGCTGAGAGAGAGCCCTCAGCTTTCACTCTGGCTTGACAGCAGGGATCCCCTGCTCCTGCTGGGGAAGGTTGGGATTTGCAAGTGAGGTGTCTATACTGGAGTGACAAGATACTTAACCCCTCAGCCCTTAGGAGTTACAGACGTGATGTGGTGTCCATGTGTCAGCAAATAATTCAGAGGTGAAGGGGTTACAAGGAACACAGCTCCTCCAGATCCCTCCCTTTGAGAAGATGCAGGTTGATTCCGGATCCAAAACGCTGCTTGCCTTAAGCCCGTGTGGAGCTGCAGCAACTTTTCCATGGGATGTATTAAAAAACAAAAGAAAAAGGAAAAGAATCCTTCCATAGAAATAGCAAAAGTCTTGTTTACTGGAAAGAAACACCCAGGAAAGGACCATTTACAGACAGGTTTTAAACACCACTGGTTCTGAGGACCTTTAACCCCTCTGTATTAATCCTGGCAGAGAAAGACCTTGCCCATGTGTCATTATGGCAGAAGGATAAGGCCCCAGTAGACAAGACTTGCAGGCTCCAAAAGCCACTCCTTGTCCTCACCAACAGCCCACAGACACCAGCGATCCCAGCATCAGCCATCCAGCCCCAAGGGATGAGCCACCAAAGGGATTTTGTCATCTGCCTGCTTTGGAGAAGGGTCTGAGAGGGAAATAGAGTCTTAGCGATCATTTAACCTCATATCACCACCCACAAAATCTTATGAGCAAGCCTATGAAGAGAAGTGCTGAAAACACTTGGCTTTTAAACTTTAAAACGCCTTCAGATGCAGAGGATGGTGCTCCATGGAGCTCCATTTACTCCATTCATTTCCTTGTTCTCCGTTTTTCTGCTGGAACGATATATTCCCAAAACACCAGAAACGCTAAAAAAGCGGAATATCCTTTTCAGCTCTAAAATCTCTCCCATCCACTCAGGCTCCTTGCCCACAGCAAAAGATAAACACCTCATCCTTAGCTAGAGCACTCAGCCTTGCTGCAGGAAATAAATGCTTCCAAGGGAAAATAAATCAATGAGAATTAGCAAAGCTCGGGATACAAAATCCATGCCCTGCCAGTGAGATACTGGAGGCAACATTTTTTTGCGTGATTTAGTGTCATATGATTCCAGATATCAGCTCCTAGTTTTCAATTGATTGTTTTCCTCCATTTATTAAGGTTTCTTAAGGCTGAACCTGCTCTTCTTGTAGTCACTGGCAAAAGGCTTTTAATTGGACAAGGACAGAGCTGTCCACACTGTAAATTCCATGGACAGAAGTGGTTTTCCCTCCTGCATCCCCCGATGTAACAGAGACCACTTTCTAATGGGAGTTCTGTGATACATCCAAATGGCTCTACTTCCTTTTTCTTTTAACAGATAGGTATACACTTAATGAAAAGCAGCCTGTAAACATCATAGCCTGATCTCCCTCGTGCTTGGGGATGTACTGAACAACTTTATAGTCTGTGGAATCGCATTAGCAAAATAGGAGAATCAAACCTTAGGGTGCCAGGCACACTGTTAGCTGACTGCAGGATCCACGATTGATTGCCACGGTGGTTTTGCTTGGAATAAGGCCTGAATGTGAAATTTAGGATTTACCTTTATGCACATTCATACTGGATGACAGAAAATTTACTTTTCAGGAACCAGACCAGGTTTTCTCACCTTTATCCGGATTTTACTTGAGTTGCTTTGGATTTCCAGTTTCAGAAGTTATAAAAGCAGCAGTAACTGCCTCTCCTGGGTTCAGCTCTAACGCTGGTGCAGGGCTGCGTTTGGGCTTTAGCCTGAGAACAACACTGATAACACCGATGTTTTAGTTGTTGCTAAGCCATTCTTACCCCGATCAAGGACATTTCAGCCTCATGCTCTGCCAGTGAGAAGGGACACGAGAAGCTGGGAGAAAGCAGAGCCAGGACACTGGACCCCAACTAGCCGAAGGGGTATTCCATACCACAGCACGTCATGCCCAGGATAGAAATCGGGGGGAATCACCTGGGAGGCCCAGACTGTTACTCTGGGTATTGGTCAGCAGGTGCTCAGCAATTGTATTGGGCATCACTGGTGCTTATTGTTGGGTTTTTTTTCCCCTTCCCTTTTTAGCTTTATATTCCCTCTCCTTGTTATTTCCCTTATCATTATTATGATTAGTGTAGTAGTAGTGGTTTTGTGTGATACTTTAGTTATTGGACTGTTTTTATCTCAACCTGTGTGACATTTACATTCTTTGGATTCTCCTCCCCATCCGCCTGGAAGTTGGGGGGAAGAAAGGGGGAATGAGCGAGTGGCTGCATGGTTCTGAGTTAGAGGCTGGGCTTAAACCACACCACTACCTCTTCGAAGCATAGCTTTAAAGTTGCTATCGACTAACCTCTCCCACAGAGAGGACACTGAAGCTTCCTTTCTGTCCCTGTCATTGTATTGAATTGGACACTGAAGCTTACGACGTTTCCCAGGTTAACTGACTTTCCCAATAACAGTCTTCAAACTCCATAATACCAACAAAGCCGTGCATCTCTTCCTCTCTCCCCCAACTCTGACCACAAAGTCTTCAGTCAATTTACTCCTCATTTGCACCACATGAAGTCAGGCAGGAGAAAAGAAGATTTCCTTCAAAGAAGAAAGGGAGCAGTTGGAGGTGAACTGGAGGAGGGAATTCGCATCTCCCATCTACCCATCTGGATACAACTGGTGGTCAGGATCTCTGGTGGCCAGTTGCTGTAAACCAGCACTGCTTTGCTGATTGAAGCAGAGCTTCAGTCCATCGTCTGAAGGCTGTACCTGCTCTGAGTCCACAGCCAATGCCCTCCTGTTCCAGAGGCACAGATCATCGTCATAAAACTCAAAAGGTGACTAGCAACATCCTCACAACCCCTCAGAAATAGAATAGTTTAAGCATTCAGAAGGAGAGTGAAAAGATTTCTCTGGTGCTTTGGACAGCAAAGTCCAGTGAGCCAGGGCCCCGCTGTGGATTGTGACCCAGCTAGAATGACAGCACAACAGACAAGCCACTTTGTGTATGCTTCGGCCCTGTCAGGGAGCAGTTATTGATGAGTAAGGGCCATTCTTAAGGTCTCTGCTCCAGCCCGTTCCTCTGGCTCTGGCCCCATTGTGGGTCCAGCCCAGGGAACAGTTCACGAACTCTGGGAAGTGAAAAAGAAGGGAAAAAAGCCTGTTTGTGGTGCAGGGAGAAGCCATTCCCAGAGGCTCTATTGGAGGAAGGCAAACGGGTACCACGCACACCAAACCAGAGACATGACCTCCAAGAGCAAAGGACATGTTCAGCAATGCAACACTTCTGGTATCTGTAAGTACGTGATTGTAGCAGGTTTGATCCTGCAAAGTGCTGCTAGTCCTCAGTTTTCATCTGAATCCCTGCTCCTGAATTCAACACTGTTCAGTATTTGTATTAATAACTCAGGCGGTGGAACAGAGCATATGTGCAGGTGATTTCAAGATGGGGAAGAGGGACAGAGCTGCAAGGCCTTCAGGGAGCAGGGTTTGAGTTCAGACCAATCGGAATTCAGCAATAATCTGAAAGCAGAAAGATAATAAAGATGAGCACTAAATTCCAAGCTTGTGAAGGAATAATCAACCACGTGAATGGGAGCTGGGAAATAAGTGCCAAGGAGGCAGTTTTGCAGGAAAAGATCTGGGACAATCACTGAGCCCAAACTGAAGAGGCACGAGCAGAATTATGCTGGCCTGCGTAAGAGGGATGTCAGATTTAAGATACACAAAGAAGCCTCCTCATTGTTCCCAGTGCTAACAAGGGCCTCAGCTCACCCAGTTTTGGGTACCACAAGGGAAGAGTCTCAAGGGAGAGTAACAAAATGAGTTCAGATGTAGAAAACATGACCTACGCAAAGAGACCAAAAGTGGTTGCCGAGCGTAGGGAGGAGGGAGAGGGAAGATTTATCCATCTTCAAGCATGTGAAAAGCTGCCACAAAAAGGAAGGTAATAAACCATGCTCCATGTTCACCGAGTATTTGACAAGGGGTAATGAGTTTAAACTGCACCAAGGGAGCCTTAGATTAGGCATTAGGGAAAACTTTCTGACAGTAAGGATGGTGCAGCACCAGCGCGCACTGCCTGAGGGGCTGCGGGGTCCCCATCACTGGGCATTTTCCAATCTAAGGAAAGCTGATGTCTGACTGAAGTCACTGCTCCCACTTTCGAAGGAGAGATTGGTTGATACAGCTCCGTCTCCTGTGTTTCTACAACGGTGCCCTTGAAATACTTGCATTAAAGTGTACATAAGCACAAATAACGCAACAGAAACTCTGTTGTAGAAAGCAGACGATACCGAGGCACTGCATTTGCCAGTGGAACTTTCAACAGTCGTTTGCTTAATGTTTCTCTCACACCCAGGTAATAAAAGCAGAGCAATTCCTTCAGCAGCTCAGAACCAGGCACCCTCACCCATGTGTTGCTCTCCGCAGTTTTTTCCCTACTACCAAATCTTGTTGACTTAAACAATAATAAATCAAAGGGAATGGCGGCGGCTCATACAACCCAGGCAAAATCACAAGCCTCTAACCTTCACCTTCGAGCCTTCCCTACAAGGCTTTCAACATCTGGAGCCCATTCAGCTCGAAGTGATGACAATCCCCAATAAGCGTTAATGGGGGATCCTGCCCAGTCTATACTCTGCGACTATAATTCAGTCTGTCTGTCCATCTGTCAGGGTTTCTGACAGCCAGGGCTCACACACACAGGAACAAACTACAGCTACAGATTTCTTAATGAGCACATAATGAAGTCAACCTGCTTTGGGTTCTTTCAGCTCAGCTGATCGTTTCCACCGGGCAGACTTCTCTTTGCTTTCAGTGCCACGAGCACGTTAGGCTGGAGATGAGCTGGTGGGGGTAAAAAGCCACAAATGGGAATCTTGGGAATGCGGCTCTCGTGCTTTTCCACAGGCAGCTCCCAAGCCCATCAGGGTGACTTCAGCTGCTCTGTATCAGTCCCATAAGTAGGGTAGCCATGGTGTGCCACATGCATCACCCTTGGGCAGATGAAACACCCCAGGAAGTGAAGGTGGAGCTGGTGATAGCACTTACCAAGGGACCGCTGCTCCCTGCTCCTGCATCCTGTGCTGGCTTGGACTGCAAAGTCCCTCATCACTTCCTCCATGCCTGTGACCAGTGCAAAACCCCAGCAATGGAAGGTTCCTGGCGCACTGGCTGCAGCTCCTCTCCCCTCAGGCAGTGGTCAACCCTGTCCTGGGTTCAGATCATTTTAATAAGGAGCCTCCCCCAGGTGATGGTGTTTCCAGGGGTAAGAATAACTTTGCTGTCCTCCAGTGGCCTCCATGTGATACCTGAGAGGCCTCGAGGGGAAGATACTTCCCGCAATACCATTGCCTTGCTGCTGCCGTGATGCTCAGGAAAGCTGGGTGGCAAAGCTGCCCGTTTCCACCATGCCAGGAGCCTTCACTCTTCTTCCTTTGGGAAGTCATCACCCAGGTTTTGCTTGGAGTTTGGATCTGATCCCATTCATTCCATACATCACCTGCTCAGGCAGCCTATCTGTGCGTGTTGGAGCCAATAGAAATGCTCCCCTGATCTTGGTGGCATAGGATTAAAATAGTGGGCACTAAATTGGTTTGGTTGGGCATTTCAAAATGCCTTGGCAGGTTGAGAAGCTGTCAAATGATTAACTAAAAAGGAACATACAGTTCAGACTGCACCTTTACATCAGTTTGGATTGATTTTTACCCTTTTATTAAGTAAAATTAGAAGAAACCTGAAAAATAAAAAGAAATAACTCCCTCTGAGGGTCCTGGGAAGCTGAGCTTCATCTTCTGCTGCTGCCCTGAGGGTAGGAGTGGTAAGAGCTGCCAGTCTGCAATAGCTGCTTCCCTCCAACAGGCAAGGCTGAGATACCAAGGTACCTTCAAACTAACCTAAGCTCATAAACCCACTGGGCGCTTTGTTCTGCTCTTTGGTCCCACTGCTGTGCACTTGGCTGTGATGGATGTTTGCAAATCCATTCTACACAGCTCCAGATGTGGTTGGTTAAAGGATCATTTACAAAGGCTGGTTCTGCCTTGGGAAAGATGGAGTCCCAGTTCCACTCACATGATGATGAACACCTATTGAAGATCTCCACTTCCATGAATACTAAAGTAGCATGAGCTGAATCAGGCACTGTATTCTTATCTTTTTTCTCTATCTCCCTTTGAAAACACTGTTTCTAAGTTGTCACTTGTTCTGGGACCTCAATGGATTTGTATAAGCCTTCTCTCTCATTCCTGTCAAATCTCTTTTTATCCTGATTGCAAAGAGAAGAGGTCTAGAGCATCCTATTGGAACCCCTCTACCCACCTGAACAGATATCGAAGGCTGTTCATCAGCCCTAAGCCTGCCTGGCAGATGTAACAGAGCAAGGCTTTCTGCTTCTGAATTTAACTTACAACACCTGAGGAGTTCAACGTGAGTTTCTTTCCTGCCCAGTTAAAATGACAAATTGGTACATGAGTGTTTAATGAAAGATGCTGGAAATGTCTGTGAAGATCAGAAAAATCACCCCTTGGAATTGACAGGCAGGCCATCTGCATTCCTGCGTTCCTATTAATTCCCTAACAATAAATGACAGGAGAGCCTAGAGGGTTAAAAGCTTAATTCAATCTCCCAGATTCCTTCCAGGGCCCTGTCTGCATAGAGAATGAGAAAGGCATTTATAAAACTGTTATTTGCACACTAGATTTTTCATATGGCTCCATGCACCAAGTATCAATCACGCCCCTCTCAGCCATGGTGTCACCATGCATCACACAGCCCTGCAGAGACTAATGATGCGCCTGCCTGTGACATCTGCCACCCAGATTGATGACATCACAGCCCCTGCACGCCATGTGACGGCTCACATGGCTATGTTTGACCTGATCCAAGGTTTAATAACGTTTCTCCCAGTCTCTGATCCGGAATTTGGGCTGTTTCATTTACTAAATGATAAATACATCAACGCATTTTGGGCAAGTTCAGAGCCAGGTTTGGATTTTATTGCACTGTCTTCATGCTGGTCGTTGTTTCAGGGTAATTTCCATCAGTAAAACGGCAGTCCTCTTCGTCACATGTCCTATAATCTCAGTACGGATCAGGCCTCGATGGGAGCTTAATTAAAACAACAGTCAAGTTCATTCTGTTACACACGAAGCTTCCCGGAAGCCTCAGACACAGATTTTCTTCACGCTTCAGTGGAGGATGACAGTCTCTGCTCTGTTTGCTGCGTGTTTATCTGTTCCACTGAAACTGTACATTTGCAGGAATCTGAAACACCCCAAACCCCTCGTTTTACCCTGTTCAGCTCTCCTTTCCTTTGCTGTGTTATACACAGACACAGGCACACATCCCTACCTGTGGGAACACTTAGCACTATTTACAGCCTAAAGTTCACAACATGGATCGAGCTCTAGTTATAACATGAGGAATTACTTTTCCATTTTCTTCTATCCTTGCTTATCAATTTTACTTTCCTACAGCTTGGAGCAGGGACCATTAAAGTCAGTTTAATTCTCCTACAGCTTCCTGTGGGCACTGGACATGGTCAGAAAATACCCATGAGTTTTGGAAGTTCAGCTAATCATTTCCCTAATGACACGATGGTCTTACAGAGGGAGCTTTTGCCTCTATGTGAAACTTACTCTGCAATAAAGGGGCAGATCTAAAGCAGGAAGCCTCACTGGGATAACTCATGTGTAGACAAGCCCCTGCACAGTGGCATTAATTTCTGTGAAGGATCGTTACAAGCATTGATCCTGCAGGCTCTTCCTGGATAGAGGAGGGAAGATTCATATTAAAGCATCTTGCCTCCCAGGGCTGGCCTTTAA
The DNA here is from genome assembly GCF_963264785.1 of Psittacula echo. Lineage (NCBI taxonomy): Eukaryota > Metazoa > Chordata > Aves > Psittaciformes > Psittacidae > Psittacula > Psittacula echo. The sequence continues at coordinate 3,800,768 of NC_137748.1, forward strand.
AAAAGCACTCTCTGGTAGCTTTAGGAATAAATACTTGAAGCATGGAAAAGCCTTTTATCCATTGCTGTATCGGTCAAACTGTCCCTCATGAGCAGGGAGCTTCAGCAGAAACCTGAGGATTTGGTTATTTGAGGAAAGATGGATGGAAGGAGTCTGCGTGTTTTAAATATTCAGCCAGCTGCAATGGAATAGAGCTGCTGCCCAGTGGTTGGATGCTGCTCTGACTCCCTTTGCTGACTGCAGCTTTAGTACTGAAACAGGGATGTGGCTATTCCTCCAAAGGAAGGGTCCCCATACGCTTCTGCCTTTCTGAAACTGTGGATTGGATCTTGCTTTGTGTGTGTTCAGACTGCTTTCACTGCAGGGATTGGAAAAGATACTGAAAACCCAAAGGATGAAGCTCTTATCTCCAGCAAAGGTTGTATGAGGGCAAGGATGGCCAGGCTGGAGCTCTAAAGCTACACAGAGCTTTCCAGGATTTAAGTGCTCCTGAGTTAGGGGACAAGCAGCATGACCCAGGAATTGATGGGTAATGCCCCCACAGTTCCCAGGAAGCTGTTAAAGCTGACACTGAGGGGTTGCCTGATTGCCAGTGAGTGTTGGAACATCTTTTATATCAACCCTTCCACCTTAGCCCTGTCTAATGGACAAGTTTACATGTGTTGTCATATCCTACAACAAGGGAAAACCTTTTGCTGGAGTCAGAGTGCTGTGTAATAGGTTTTTATCCAGTCTCAGATTCTGAGTGCTGGTGGAAAGATTCTCTCTCTTTGCTGATAGAAACAAATCTCTGGCTCCTGTTGGAAGGAAGGATTCCTGACGGGAGCTTTTCCTTTCTAAAACATGAGTCTTGCACGACTGGGTATCACCATCAGGTGCTCACCATCATCGCTTCTCTCCAAGCCCACTCGCACAGACTAAAGCGGACCAGCTTCTGCAGCCAACAATCCCCCAATGGAACATCATGACTACCTTCCTAACCAGCAAACTTCAACTCTCTGGCTCGAATAGGAAGCTACACGTGCTCAGCTGACGTAGCTTTACACCTCCCACAGCCACTCTGCCCCTGCAGCTCCTTCACTGCGGATTGAGGGAGTATTGTGCCATTTCTCAAGCCAGTTGAGGTAATGCACAGCTGTGTATTTTAAGAAAAGCCTGGGAGGTAGCCGTTAGCCTGAGGGCTGCCTCCCCACATTCACAGTCCCTTTTCCTAACGTGCAAACTCGGTTTCTAAGCTCTGATTGGCATATGGGAATATAGCAATCAGCTTCATAAAGGCCTGTGCTAGCGAACACTTCCCACTGGTGAGGAAGATGGATGATATCCTGTAGTGTTAACATGTGGAAAGTGCTAATATTTCATCTGCTTGTTCAGTCTGTAGGAAGGTGAGGCACAGGCCCAGAGCTTCCCACTCATGGACATCTTGAATAAAGCTTTTCTTAAATTATTTCCATTGGAACTAATTCTCCTGCCCCTTTTGTCAGTGGCCCATCCATCTCTTGTTGCAGCTCCACACACTTACCAAAACGTCTGGGACATAGAATACAAAGTATGCCGAGGAAAAATAGTGTTCCTAAGGCTGGAATCAGGCTAGGAACAGCTTAGGAAGTCTCTGTTGAAATACTGTGTTAGAGTTGTTTGTGCCGGTAGTAACAGAGGAGGTGATGCTTTGAAAAGCACAGATTTTTCTCCAGATACCAATAGAACTACAAGAGAGATTAATCCAAGTGTATTGTACCTGACCACCAGCTGGGTTACTCAGTGTGGAGTGATCCTGATTTACATGAGCAAAAGACCTCCAGTATGACTGCTATGTGTGTCCACCTTTCCTGAGAACACAATGAGGAGAGTAATTCCTGTCCTCCAACGTCTTGCCCTGGAAGGGCTGATTCAGGCCTTCCTCCATCCTAAACCAAGTTTCACGTGTATGAAACAATCATAGACCTCGGAACTTCGCCCTGAGCTGCTCTTAAGACAAGAGACAAGTGGTTAGCAGCAAAAATACAGACACACAACTGATGAGGACCAACTTTGGAGGAAACAGACTTCAAGAGGGAGGCTGAAGACGCAGGTAATATTGGCTCTGTAGGGCAAAAGTGTTGGCTTGGAAGCAGACAGATAATTATAGAGGGAGAAAGGAGAGAGATCTGAAAGGCAGGAAGTGATATCAGGATGATGTGAAAGCAAAGGAAGGGCAGGTTTATGTAAATTCTGGGTGAGAAGAAGGGCCAAGCAAGTAAGGCTGCTTCTTGAGGGGATGAAGAGACAGAAAGAGCAGCATCAGACACAGCTAACTGGTGTCAGCAGGACTGGAATGAACACCACAGGCTGGCTGGATGCTGAGATCCTGTTTGGATGGAATGGGTGGGACACACACCAGGAAGGTGGTTTTGGCTCACAGTGTCTGTGGTATTTTAGCACTCTTGGTCTCCCACCGCTCTGCAGGGGATCTGTGTGTGACCCTGAACATCGCTACCTTTCCATTACCAGCCTTCTCCCTCCCTCCAATTCATCTCAATCCTGATTTCCTACACAGCTGTCACGGCAGGACTTGGGTTCCCCCCCGGCTCCTCGAAGCCTGCCAAGCACGCTGAATTGTGCTGAACGGTGCAGCACGCTCTGCTTTGCTTTTTATGATGGGGACAGACGTCTGCTAGAGACTGGCAACCGGAACAGTAGTCTCCGGAGGCAGCACTGTTTAAGGACAGCACCTCTGTTAAGCCTTCTCTAGGCCACATGGATGTTACTTGGTGCTTTGTGAGATTTATTCGCTGACCTTTGCAGGTACAAAGCTGGGCAGGTGGCGGTAGGAGGGGAAGCAAAGGGGAAATCAGCTCTGAAGCGGTTAATGTTACCAGCTCCGGAATTGATAAGCAGTGGGACGTCAGCCTGAAATGAACTTGCCTTGTTCAGTGGGGTTCTAAGACAGCGGAACTCAATCAGCAACGGGCCACATGGTTCAAAGCCGCAATTCATCCCAGCGCGCCTCTGAAAAATGGGAGGTGACAGTTCATTTTGCCAGTGACAGTCTGTCGGTCTCGCTCAATGCTTCTCCCGTCGATTGCGCTGCTGAGGTGAAGAGTGAGCTCTGAGACACCCTCGCTTTGTATTCTGCTCAGCTGAACAGGACAATCCGAGGATCAAAGGTGGAAAAAACCTCCCCGCGCCTGACCTTTTCCACTCCTATTGCTCCCTCCTTACTTTCAAAAGGCTTTTGCAAGCCAGGCACCGAAAGCCCAGGAAAGCCGTATTCCTCACTCTTTCGGGTTAACGTTTGTCCCAAGCACGTGCGCCTCTTGCCATTGACACCTAGGTGTGCACAGAGCAATCCACATGAGAGATGAACAACCCAGGCCCACTGCTCTGAGCTGCTAAATCTGCTGTGCACGGTTGGACAGGATAATGGTTCAGGTGCCAGGGTTCTCTGAGCTGCACAGGATCCCGGCAGAGCTTCCATTCCCTGTCCATGCACAGTGTGGAGGGAGATGAAACAAAAAAGATAATAGAGATGACAGGCTGAAAGCTTTCTGCTCCTGAGCTTTGTCTTTAGCAATCGATTAGCTCCTCTCAAAGAGCGCTTGTGTGAATGTGCTCAGCAGATTCCCTCAGGAGCACTCTTGGAAAAGACTGGCAGCATGGCAAGGTGAAAGGAAAGGACTGAAGCATCGGCTGGTACCTGCTGCCGAGGAAAGGGCAGCGTAAGCCGGTGGTTAAGACACTTATTCACATGTTGCAAATCTTGACTGCTTCCAAAGCACTCTCATAGCCAGAAATCCAGAGGTGCAGCTTCCGGGGATCCATGCGTGCCACATTAGCGGCCCAGGCAAACACTGGTTTGGCCGCATGGGAAAGTTAATCTGAAATGAAAAGCTATAAAGCTACCGATTGGCAATTTTGGGTGGATTCTGAATGAACAAATCCTTTAACTCTTCTTTTCCAGTATCTGTCAAAATTGCCACTGTTGTGCTGCTCTGTGGGTCTGATTGTGTTCAGAGAGCAAAGCTGAACGCATGTGGCTGCTACTGGAGAGAAGCTTTTAACTTCTCTTCACTGCAAATGCACAAATACCCAGGAGAGAAAGCAGTAATTGCTATTTGACTTCCAAAGTCATCTGTGCAAACTGTTGACTCAGAACATGGAGATCTCCAATGCTATTACAAGCTGGGGTTAAAATATTCTTGGTTTAACTTAACAAGAGAGAAGAAGCCGGTAATTAAACACTGTGCATCACTGAAACAGTTTGGCACACGCAGCTGCTGTTTCCTTTGAAGATGGGAACTATTCAGTTCTTATGCATCTTAAGAGCAGATAAACTGAGGCTTGCAATGCAAGATGGATGTATAGCCAAAAAATGAAGGATAAGCATAAAGCTAAGAACTATTGGAAATATGCAACATACAGCACAGTCAGTAAATATCTGGCTTCTTTATATATCATAAATAGCCAGAAATTCTGTGTCTCATGGAGCATAACCTCAGCCCAGACACTGGGCACGTGCCCTTCTTGTAAATCTTCCACATCCTTAGCAAAAGCCTCTGGGTACATTCCCACAAAGCTCCTCTGCAAGACGTTTCATAAGGAATGCTCCTGCCCGACTGAAGAGTTGTCTGAGTCCCGGCCAGCATCGAGGAACACTGTTCTGCTGTATTGCATTTGGCATGTAGGCACTGCGGAGACAGGCACATTACAATGCAATACCTGTGTATGCAGACAGAGGAGGAATGAGAGACCTGATAGATGTGGAGCGGAGGGGACGAAGCTCTGCCTCCAGCTTCCACCTGCACAAGTGGTGGAGGATAGGGAGCAGAAGTGCGGAAAGGCAGTGGGCAGCTGAAATGAGAGGAAGAGGCTTTTGCAAAGACCAGAGCAGTGAAGGCTGGGCCATGCTGGATCCTAAGTGGAATCACTGTTGGTGCTTAAAAATGAAGGTGAGATAGCAAGTGCATGGGAGGACTGGCAATAGGCAGTGCCATCCTGAAGATAACAGGTTGTCTGTCAACGTGAGTAGCTTACGTACATGTTGGACCACAGAGCTCCTGCTAACGGAGAAATTAAACCTGTCTCCACACACCAGTCCCAGTGCTCTGATTACATTTACAGAGGTTGTGACCTGCATCCTGTCACCATGGAAACCTCTCCTGCTGCCGATGTACAGTCAGGTTGCTTCTGTGGGTGGCTGATATTTAAAGGTAGAGGCTATGGTGCTGTAATAGAAGAAGCCAGGGCACCAAGTTTATGAGCAGCCGAGTGGCAAAACTCATTTCAGTCCCTTTGACACCTTGTAATCTCGACTGGCAATTCCAGGGGACTCTGAGGAGGTGGTAGAGAAAGGAGAGAAAAGAAGAAGAGAGGAAGGAGGGGGAAGAAAGATAATTCACTCATCTTTATTAAGCAATTCTTCTTCCTAGGGAAGGGAATTTGTGTATTAAACTCATTAGGAAACACAGGACTTTTATAGATCCATCAAAATAGCCTTCCCTTTCCTTTCCACCCTTCCAAAACAGGCTTTGCATCCGGTCCACGTCTCTCCCGTGGCAGACACACTCTTACTCCTGGTGTGCCTTGATGCAAAATGATCTTTTGATTTCCTTCTAGGTCTCTTTCTTCTACATATTTGGAGCTGAATGTACCCTTGGCATTCCCAAAACTCGGGGATGTTGCTCTGGAGGTGGGGGTGTCCTTAATCCCCGACTGAGAAACTGAACCTCCTCTACCTGTATCTCAGCAGTTTCGTCTTGTTTTGGTGCGTGTGCGGCGCACGTGGGTGTAAGTGAAGCTGCAGCTTGTGGCTGTACAAGTGACACTGGTCCAAATACCAGCGCAGAGAAAAGAGCGTGAGCAGGAGGACTCTGGGGCCAGGGCTGATGCTCAGCACGGAGATGGCTGACAGCGTAGCTGACTACGATGTCAGCTTCTCACACAGGCGACAGACACTACCTGACAGGCAACTACTTAGCTTCCAATTTTCTCTGGTATAAAACTATTCTGTTAAGCAATGGAAGGCAGTGCAATGAAGGTAAATAAAAGTGACACAGGACCCAGGCGCTGCTCTCTCTGCTCTTCTCGCAGACGTGATTCTCTGATCGTTTGGCGGAAGACAGAGGAGAGCTGGGAGCTGGGGACTAGGCAGGATGAAAAGAGACAAATTGGGAGGGGGAAAGCACTTGTGGTGATAAGGGCAGGTGGCTGGGAACCAGAGCAGTGCCCCACAGGATGGGAAGTCTTGTAGCTAAAGCATTTGCTGGGATCTGAGACAAACTTGGTTCCGTTCCACATCCTTCCACGATGCTCTGTGTGAGCTCAGGTGGAGCAGGGAAAGTGAGCGTCCACTCCCTGCATTAGCTTCTGCAAGTTCAGTTTGGCAGGTAGTTTATCCAGGCTTCTTCCCCGGGCAGCAGGGAGTGAGAACTGGAGGTGTGTGTTTTAACATGTATGGTGCAGAGGAAAGAACAGTCACGATTAGGACTGAACCACCATGAGGGAGTGACACGGATTTGCCTGACCAGAAGGATGTGAACTGTGGCAGGGAGAGTTGAAACCAGGGGAACAGACTCAGGAGCTGGAAGCAAGGATACATAAAGGGTATTTTGTGTTGTTAGGAGTCAGGGATGCTTCCAGGGAGCCAGGCAGGCTGGGGACCAGTGCATCCAGCTGAATTTTCCACTAGCCTCTCAACCCTGCACCGCTTAAGGTCCTACCTCTTTGTTTCCCTCTCTTGTCTCCTGTCTTATGCATCGACTGTAAGCTCTCTGGGGCATCTCTTAGTCCCGCTTGCCTATCCCAGCAGAAATCTGCACTGTGAAAGGATTCAACAAAGCTATCATGGTACAAAGAATAAGAGTTTGCATACCAGCTCAGGAGCCCCTGGAGCCCAGCTCAGTGTAAGAGATCCATTGTTTAGGCACCACAAGAGTGATTACTGTGAGTGCTGTAGACAGAGGATGCAGAGCCATGACTAAGAGATCAGTTGGTTCAGGAGGAGGTGAGAAAGAAAAGGCATCAGCTGGAATCCCAGATCAGCTTGCTCTGGGTTGGGTATCTGACCTTTGTAAAGCTTTGATTTGAAATGGTAAACCCTTGTAATCCTGGTGGATTACATCTCCATAGCCTTTAATGTGTGCATCCCCCAAAGCCATGCAAATGCAGAGTGAGAGAGAATGGGGCAGCAGAGCAGCACCACAGCCATCCCTCCCGAGGCAGGGCACTTCCCCACACACTGCCCTCTCTTTCACCTTGAATAAGCTCCCTTTGCTCTGGGCTAGGAGCAGGGGTTGAAAGTAGGGGCCTGAAGAAGTTTAGAGAAGGGCAAGGCAAAGCAGCAGATAATTACAGCAGAGGAGATAAAAGTAGAGAAAGGAAAGAGATTTGCAGACTTAGTGGGATAAGAGGGCACTCAGCTAAAGATCTGTGGGGCAAGGAACCCCTCACTGTTGTTTATAGCAACCAGTGACCTAAAAGAAAGGCCAAACTTCTCACAGAAGTCACCACTGTCCCTTTCCAAGCTGAAACAGGCAGCAGAAGGGCACTGCTCCTGCCTGCCTGGATCTGTTTGGAAGTGCTAAGGGGATGAAAGACAGGAAGCCCTGCTGTAGGAGTGATGCATTGAAGCTGTCTTTAGGAGATCCAGGTTTGGTTTCAAGCTCTTCTACAGACTTTGACTAAATCCCTGGAGTAGGCTGGATGCAGACAGTAAGTTGTAACTTGCTTAAATTACTTAATCTAGATTGTGCTTCTGCAGCAGAGGTTGGTGCTTCTCTGGTCTGGTTGCTGTACTCTGCTATAGGAAACTTGGATCGTTTTCCTAGATCTGCTGTGTGATTCACCCATGGCCATCCAGCAGGACACAGGTCAGATCTGCAGGACTGCAGGTGCTTCCTTGAGGCTGGAAACATAACTCAGCATAGGGGCGTTTATCAAAGTAGGGAAAGCTGTGGATAAGAATGCCAGAAATGGGCTCCTTACACAGGAGACCATCAGCGTTTTGAGAGGGCAGCAAGCTCTGAGCACAGGTTGCTGATGATGCACCTCGAGCATCATCTGAGAAGAGCAGTTCAATACTCACCCCCAGAGTGTTTGGGCTGTGCTGCAGAGCAGGCAGAGAGGCTGCACTTGCTCTTTCTGCTTGTGGCCAAGCATGGACAGGCTCTCCATGTGGAAGGAATGAGCAGCTCTGGAGGATAGCTCAGATTCCAGGTGGAGCGTGGCTATGGAAGTGCCATGCTCTGCTTCTCCATTGCTGATGGACAGAGCCACCTGTGACACGGCTCCTGGTGCAGATGCTTTTGCATTGAAACTGCCATTCTCATTAAAGTACCATTCCCACTGTTTGCAATCAGACAGGTCCTAAGCTTGGAGTTCATCACATACTCAAGTGCTTCCCTGGAAGAAGTGCCCAGCACTCTGCAGGATTGCCCCCTCTGGGGACACCCACTGCAGTAGCAGTCACTAGGAGAGGACTCTGATTTGAAACTTGAAGATGAATTGGGTTAATGGGAAAAGCACAGGGTTAAAACTGAGGACATGAGCCCTGCTCCTCATCATTTTGCTGGCTCGTGGTGTTGTTTAGGCAAGACACTTCCTTCCCTTCCGCCTCACTTTCCTCTTCCATGAGATGGGGATTGTGGCTTTGCATTGGAAATGTTCTGAAGTTTGCACGTGAAGAGTGGAAGAGCCCTGATTTCAAACCTGTCTCTAGGGCTTCACCTTGTTTGAATTCAGCCCTAAGAGTGTTTAAAGCATCTGGCAGAAGGGGGCAACATAATAACAGCTGCACAAACACGTGGGGTATTTTCCAAGCCGAATTCTTTTGCATCTGGACGTTTTATGCTTCCATTGCGCAATGAATGAGCTGCAGTAACACTTTGCATCCCCAAACCGCAGCATCATTCCTGGGAAGATCTCAAAGCAGTTTGCAAACATTCATTGATTGCTTGACAAGCATGAAACGGAAGGGTGACGCATTCAAAATGACAGGAGGGATACAATAAGCTCTTGGAATTAGGGAATACTTTTGCCTTCCAGTCCTCCCGGCAGATAAGATCACTGGCTAACGGTACCCTCTTGGTGTTTAATTAATAATGTAATGCATCCACTATCCGAGCTCGCATAATGGGCTTGTAACACAGCCTAACACGCTTCCCATAGCATCACGTTTAACTGTCACCCTAAATACCACATTGTCACGCAGCCTTGTCAGCTGCTTTTTCTTTCTTATGAGGCTGGAATAAGAGCAGCTGCGGAGTAGGAGAAGCTGAAGAGCTCCGATGCTGCAGTGAAAAACCCTGGAGGGACAAAAATCCCGGCTTATTCCCCATCCCAGCTCTGGAGGAGCAGCGAGGCAGTGACCACTTGCAGTCAGCCCCTGGTGTTGGGTCCATCGCATTGCAGGGCTGCTTCCAACGCTGGCTGCATTTCTTTTTGCTATTTTCTACGTGGAAAAAAGCATGGGATTTCTTCCTCCCCCTCCAAGAAAACTGTTTGCTTTCCAAAGATATCTTTTTTTCTCTCCTTCGACAATGAAATACCCTCAATGACCTGGAATAGAATGTGTTTCAACTTGCAATTATTATTCCATAGCGTATTACATCAGCCGCAATCCCCAAACCCCAGGTAATCACTTCCACATTCTCTTTGCCAAGACAGGTCGAGCACCATGGGGAAAGCAGCCTGATGAAGCATCCTCTTCACCTGAAACACCCAAATTCCTACTTGCACCCAGCAGAACAACCGAGGTCCCCAGGCAGAATACTTCAGATGAGTGTTTTGGTCTGAAACTGGTTATTTTGGACCAAATCTATTGCTGTGCTGCCTGCAGAGCTGAGCCTCCATCCTGCAGAGCTGAGCCTCCATCCTACAGAGCTGAGCTTCCACAATGCAGAGCTGAGCCTCCATCCTGCAGAGCTGAGCCTCCATCCCCCAGGCCTCTGGCTCTCATTCCTCTTCCTGAAGATTTATAGTAATTTCTCCCATATCACTGATTTCTTCATAAGAGAAAAGATCACTTCAGGGACCTCCTTCTGTCTCCAGCTGCCCTGTTTAACACCTCCAAATATTCCTATTTATGAACTAACATCTGGGTCAGTCTACATAGCATAGTTTGAAAGCCATTAAGACAGATGCCTGCATTTCATTAAGCAAGATTTGATAAGGTGGGTAGGGTTACAGGGCAAGATTACTATGGGAATTCAGTGAGTTTAAACCTTCACTCCAGTTAATAAAATCAAACAATACATCATAAAAGTGTCTGGAAATTGGCTCAATAATTGAAATAGAACTGTGTGATGGATGGAGATTTATGGATGTTAATGCAGGAGCAGGGCTACATTAGAACATCATCTCCGAGCCTCTTCTGAATCCAGGCCCTCGAGTCCAAGTCTCTCTTTTGTGCTGGTTTTAGGTAGGAGATTCTTTTCCAAAGGGAAGAAAACCTCACAGAATGGCTGGTCCAGTTTTATTCTGGGATATCACTGACCTGTCCATGAAATCTCAGGACCATCAAGTGTAATAATGTGATGGATATTTACATAGATGACTCTGAACTGCCTCTCAGCTGAGCCTGGATCCTCCCAACGCTGCTTGGGCAGACCCAAAGCCAGCACTTCCTTACTGTTCACGGGTGCCCAACACACAGTGCAGACATGCTGTGTTATTATTACACTGGATAACAAAATCAAGGGGAAATTCAGCCAGTAGCCGCCCAGCATCTTTCCGTCTCTTATCTGCATCCTGACCAGCAACCAGACAAGGAGCTCACATCATGCCCTTTGTGCCCACCAAGACTCTTCTCCAGGACTGAACTCTCCTTCCTCGATCCACTGCTTCTCAGATCATGTGGACTTCTGTCCTAAATCCTTGTTCTCTCTTAGGAGCAGACAAGGAGCTTTTCCTCCTCTAGAGAATCTCCATCCTTCTCCCTCAGCCTTGATGGCAGCCCTTGGTCCGAGCTGTTTATGGGAAGTGTCCCCTCTGCAGCCTTAATGAAGTGTGTGGCAGTCCTCCTCATTAAGACTCAATGTTGTCAATAAAAGAATCATTAAAGTAGTTTGATGAGGATTGGGAGAAAGAGAAGAGGTGCTACAGCACATCTACAGGGCAGAGGGCAGCTCCATCACACGTTGTAACCAAACAGCAAGGAATCAATATCACCTTTGCATTAAACTGAAGCCCATCCGTCAGCCTGAGGAAGAGCAGCCTCCCCAGGAGCTGAGCTCACTGCTTGTTTCTGGTTTCCTGTCTTTCTAATCCTTCCCTTTTCAGAGTATCCTCCCCTCTTGATGCTGGCCAGCATCTGCCAGAGGCCATAGAAATGCTGTCTCAGAGCTGTGTCCTGCTTAGGATTCCAGTGGTGGCACCCATTCCCACGTCTAGCTTCAGGAACATGCTGTTGGGAGATGCCTCTTTCATGTTGTCATCTCACAACCACCTCCACCCCACTGACCACTGTGGCTGCTCCCAGAGACAGACTTCCTTGCCTCAGGCCACCTCCACAAGGGAGATGTAGGAGTGGATGGACCACAGGAGTCTGTTCACCCTAAAGGTGAGAGGATGCTTGTGCCTTATGGAAAAGAGATGTGTGCCCAGTCTTCCCCGGCTCAGGTCCATAGGATTACAGCCAGGAGCCATGTGCTGAGCACAGGGGAATCTGAACTCTGGACTGAAGTCTGGACTTGAGCTTGATGTTCAGTTAGGTGTTGCACAGGAAGGATGAAGCAGGGGAGGAAATCTGGGCCTCTTCACTCCTGGGTTAAGCCTCTGAGCTTCCTTCCTCCCTCTCAGCTCACAACTGACTCCGCCTTTCCAGTTCTGGGGTGCTGTGCACAAAGTGGGCCTGGATCACCCGAACACCAGCCTGGGCACCAACACTCTTGTTTATTGCCCTGGGTCTTCTCCTGAGATGTTGTGTTTCCCTTCTGTACTTCATCTTGTCTGGTCAGCCTATAGATTCTTTCAGGGGTTTCTGTGTGCAGTAGGGTCCTACTGTAACTAATGTGCCGGTGTGATGGAAACCAGGCATGCTCAGCTCCTCTAATAACTACATCTCAACACACGTGCTTGCTTCTGAGAAACCTTCAGAGCAGAGAAAATGCAGCACGTCTGGAAGGTAAATGAATCCAGAGCCCGGCACTCGAAGCCAGGAGCAAGGTCCAGTCATTTAGTTCTGCCCTGGGACCAGATCTGGTTTACCATAACTCAGAGCTGCTGCCATGGTTTTGTTTCTCCTTGGCTTCAGAAACTGATGAGCAGTAACCTGCAAGCCCTGGTGAAGCAGAGGTGCAGAAGCAAATGATGAAGGCAACCAAAGGCCACTTAGCTTTAACAAATGGAAAAAGCTTTATGAGGCTTGTACCCAAGCTTTAACTGAATGGCTTGGTCACACAGAAAGACACACGAGCTGCTGGATACTGAGACTGACACAAGCATGGAAAGGCCGGGGTTCCAGCAGAGCATTAGCGTGGCGTAGCTGATTTGTAAACCAGGAGACATTATTCAAGCAGTCAGGTGCATTACCAGATTGGAAAGTTGCCTTGTTTCAAAGCTGTTGGTCACTGTCAGAAACAGCAAATGACACCCAGTGGCCCAACAATTTGCCCTGGAATGGCAGGAGCTGGGATACAGAAATAGATGGACCAGCATCTGTTCTGAAATAGCAGGAATTAGAGTCTGCTCTGAATTGGCAGGAGCTACAGTACTGGGAAGAGAGGACAAAAGGGCAAGTCAGTGCTCTATCCAGGGATATTGAGCAAGATGAATAAAGGGGCTGGAAATGAACTTCCAGTGCTGCAGCACCAGATGAGGTGAACAAATAACCTGAGCCGCTTTAATGAAGCCTGTGATCTTCCACCTCCTTTGTGCGATGGGTGTCCCAGGGTCAGCGTGTGCCCGCACGAGCATGCACACATCCTTATCTTATCTAATGACTCCAAGTTTCAGATTAATTTCAGTGCAGCTGCTTGAAAGGGCTGTTATCAGCCAGGGCTTTGTGGTTTAACCTTGTTACCCTTTTGTTGTTAACCTTTCCTAATGGCAGCGAGGGGAAGGAGAGATCCTGATGCGCAGGGGGGGAGCAGCAGGGAACTGGTGGGTCTGCACCCCCTTGGCTTTGTGCATTCAGCCCCACGTCAGGCAGTGTGACAGGAGAGAGGGCTCTTACCTGCAGTGACAGCGCTGGGGCCCAGCCACACCAGCCCGAGCAGCCTCTCCAGATCCTCTGGTATTCCCAGCAGCGCGGTGGAGGACTCCAGCTCTCCCACTTTACCTCTTGCATCCTCAGCTCCTCCAAGGCTGCCCTGCTTTGTTTCCATAGCTACACCCAATCGCATCTGCTGTCCTGTGAAATTGCATTTCAAAGCAAGACAAGCCTTCAAAGGAATTTGTCCATTTAACAGAATAGCATTAGGAGAGAGCCCGTCTGCTGAACTTGGGACCTAAAATGATTAAGGTGGGGCTTTTATCCTGTAGGGAGGCAGCTTTACATCCAGAGCCCACAGAGCTTGATGCTACACAACAGTGATGCAGGGGAAGCTGCCAGTCACTGCAAAGCCTGCCCAGCCTCCTCCCCAGCTGACCACAAACCTATCTGCACATCCAGAAATGGAAGTGGCAACTGAAACGGGAAGGAAAACCAGGACATTTGCCTGGGAACCAGTCTGCCCAGCTCCATCTGCAGCTGCCTAAGGTTGAGAGGAAGGCTTGGCTTGGTGCTAAGGCTTTGGGTAGCAGCACCTATGTCTCCGTGGTAGCTGAGCCTCTATGCTTCAGTATTTCTGAGTAAAAGGGATTTAATAGTAACAACAACTGCTGCACAGTCAACCTGGGCTTAAGAAAACCTTCCTATAGGGTGTGAGGGGAACATTCTTGGTGCTGTCTCCAGCTGCCAGGCCCATGCATGCGTAGTCCAAGAGCATCCAGGGTGCAACAGCGCCAGCCTTCACACACGATGCTGCTTCCAGTGCTTTACAGTAACCTTAAGATCTATAGCAGAAAACCAAAGTCACCCCTGCCACACACCTCAGATGTTGAGGAGGAAAGATCTAGAGCTTTACTGTTGCCATAAACACTGCAACAGGAGCAGGTTTGTTGGGTGAATATGCTCTTAAACAAGGATCACACCCATGGCAGCAAAGTAAAGCAAACCCACACAAAACACCTGCAAACCAGGTCACTGCTTGCTTGACACGAGGAAAGAATTCTTCCAGACCCTAAATGCGATCAGTTCAGCTCTTGGGCAAGACCCATGAGCAGGTACCCTCGAGTTCTCTCTTTATGCTTTCAGATCTCTGGGTGAGCTCCAGCAATGCAGCAAACGTGCGAGATGACCCTTTCCATTGCAGTTGCATGAACATTTCTTCCTCTGAGAGTCGCATTGATCCAGTGTTATTGATCCTCATGGCATATCCGAAGGCAGTTTCTCCTGTCTAAGGGACCTGGTTCATTCCATTAGAAACTCGGTTTTAAAGGCAGCCTCAGCAAGCAGCTGCTTTTATTTGTAGGCTGTAACGAACTGACCGGGATTTCTACACAGACCTGTTCAAATATTTATCCCTAAACACCTCTAGGTGAGAACACGGATACGGATCCATCTGCTATACACGTTCACCTCCACTACGCACACCACCACTATTGCATACACTCAGAAGCACTCAGACGTGTCCGGAGCCTCAGGCACCTGACAGAGATGCACGTTTTGCTCCCATAGGAGACTCTGAGCTCTCTGAATCCTGACTCATGAAACCCTTCCTGACTAGGCGATGTCATGGGAATGATTCCTGCAATGGATATGCCTTCTAGCAAGGCAATCTCCTCCTGAACTGCAGTGACATTCCATGTGCTTTAAGACCTCTGCATCTTGTACATGCTCAGGAGAACCTTTTCTATGTGCTATGATAATAAATACTTGTTTGATAGCAGGAGATTGCAAAGGAAGGATGGGATCCCGCACACTTAACCCATGGGAAATCTTAAACCCGTCTTTGGAATCACTGATGGGCTTCATCTCATGCAATGCCATTTTTGGCTTGTAGAGCACAGATTGCACTTATTGCTTGTCATAAAGCAAGTTAAAGTGTGCAACCCTGCCGTTTGTCTGGGCAAGACACAGAAATAGGAATGGCTGCTACAATCTAGGCCCCTTCCTATGCAGGATGCAGGAAAAGGGGAAGTTTTATTGCAGAGCAACCCATTAGAGGAGGGAGCCTGCCTTTACCTGACACAGATCCAATCCCCAGCTCCTGTTGGGCCAGGATCCGGTGGAGGAGGTTGGATCAGCCCCACACAGCCCCAGGTGAAGCTGCTGTGCAGCAGATGCACTGGATTAAGTGGTAATGAAAGAGGTGCCCAAGTGCCACCTATTAAAGCAGTGATGGAGAAGATCAGCCCCAGCTGGGCTGGTTCTGGGGCCAGGCACCTCTGTATTGTCTTAGCTGGAGCTCTGGCTCCCAGGAGCTGGGCATCAGCCGCCTATAAAGAGCTGGGTTGGATGAGGAGGAGGTACCAGAACAAAGCCTGATGGTTCCTCCCCCTTTTTTGGGGTGTCTCCGCCTTTCCTGTGCTTCCTTTCTCCCTCTGCCCCGAGGGACAGGAGCATCGGCAGCGGGTTTGGCTCCTGTGGGAAGGAAGGTGGTGGGTACCATGATCCCAGAGGACATTCAGAAGCTTCTGGAAGGTAACCACACCTTCCCCCTTGCCTCCCCTTCTGCTCAATGGGGGAAATGCGCTGTGGTTGCAGGGGAAGAAGCTGAAAAGCTTTTTGTGCCTCACTGCTGAACCAGAGAGGGAAGTGGAGGGACTGTGGGCACTGCTGCTTCTCTAAGCTGATGGGTTTGGGGTCCCAAGGTTATGTGTGCCCTCTCTAACCCCAGAGAGAGCTATGGGATGTGGCTTGGTGGTCAGGGCTTTGTAGGTGCCTCCATGTCTGTAAGGTTAGGGAAGCTCTTTGATTGTCTCAGGATCTGTGAAAGGTGCAGAGGCTGCAGGATTGGGGGCTTCTTTGGGCATGGTTGGGTGTCCCAGTGTGTGCTTTCGGTTCAGGTATTGAGGCTCCATGGGTGAGCGTCTCCAGGGGGAGGCAAGGGAGCCAGGTACAAAGGATGGAAGAAGCTTGTGTGCTGCAGGGAGCTCGCTCGGTGGGCTTTTGGTGTGGCTGTGATAGTGATGCCTCCTGGCTTTAGCTGTTGTGTGAGTGTTGTATGTGGCATTATGGATGCAGTGAGCAAGCTCCATCAGTGGGCTGCATCCTCAGGAAGGCTTCAACCCCACCGAAAATGGGGCTGCAGCAGAGAGAAGTGCTGGCTCCAAACCCCCCTTCTGCTTGAGAACCTGAATGTGGCTTCCTGAGGCCTCAGCTTCCGAGTGAATGAGCTGTGCTGAGCCCTGACACCATTTACTCCTATGTGTGTGTGTGTAAGACGACAGGCGTAAGACTTGTTTTTCATGGCTTCCTTCACATGCTTGAGCTGCAACACCTCTACTTGTTGCAGCAGTGGGTCAGCCATGTAGGAACCATGCTGAGCTCTTCTATTCAAACACGCTTCACAACCATAAATGAGCTCTAGGTGGGCTTTAGCAACTCCTGCCGAGCCCATGGGGAGAGAAGTGTTGATGGAGGTGACTGCATTAGAACCTGCCCATCAATAAGTCCTCAGCAGTGCTGCAGGCTGGAGCCATGGTGTGAGCCCATCACTGATCAACAGTGCACGTGTAAGGACGCATCCTGCAGCTGCGGGTGGGTTGGTGGTGGGGAAGGAGCCGTTAGCATCTCGCTGTGGAGATGCCACAAGGTTTTGTGACCTTTTGCTTCCTGTTGTGATGGGTCCTGGCAGCACGGAGCACTCGCCCTGTCCTCTTGGAGATCACAGGATCCCAGACAGGTTTGGGTTGAAGGGACCTCAAAGCTCGTCCAGCTCCAACCCCTGCCACAGGCAGGGACCCCTTCCACTGGAGCAGCTTGCTCCAAGCCCCTGTGTCCAACCTGGCCTTGAGCACTGCCAGGGATGGGGCAGCCACAGCTTCTCTGGGCACCCTGGGCCAGCGCCTCAGCACCCTCACAGGGAAGAGCTGCTTCCTCTTATCTCCAACCTGAACTTCCCCTGTTTCAGTTTAAACCCATCACCCCTTGTCCTCTTGCTCCAGTCCCTGATGAAGATGCGGGATAACTTCCAGCCCTGGGATGTGTCAGTCTCGGAGCCCATCAAAGCTCCCTTCCAAATGCTTTGTGTCTTCCCCCAGATGGAGGTGTGAATTTTCCCCTCTGTTCTGTGCTCGGGGGCTTGGGTGAAGTTCACCCTCTCCTGGTTTTGATGTGCAGCACTTTATTGTGTGGCGCTGACACCTCTGTAAACAGCTCATTTCTGCACCTGCCACCTCCCTTTAACTTGGGTTATTTTCTTGTTAGCTGACTGGTTTTAATTGAAGGCTTCAGATCTCCTTCTAAAGCACAGCCTTTGTTTGCTGACAGGTCGAGCAGGCTATGAATGGAGATTAATTGCATGTCACATACCCTGGATCAAACTTGCTGCGTCTTAACAATCCACGCAGTCTTAAGGCCTTCCAGTGGCTGAGGAGGGAGGTTTCTAGCTCTGCAGGCTGGAAATGAAGGTGCTTGAGCTATTGCAGCGTTTGCAAACTGCCTCAGTGTAAGAATCCTTGGGTTTAAAGGAAGAAATCCCAAGTAGAGGAGGCACTAACGTCCGTTTCCTTGCATCAAATTGGGTCCATGGTCTGTTTAGTGATGTGCAGAAGCAGAAGGCTTGCTCGTAACAGTTTTGATATCACATAAGCCATCTCTGAGGTTGCAGTGGTTGGAAGCCAGCACAATATGGCTATTCTCTACACTGCAAGCCTGCAGGGCTTATTTGCTGCTTCTGAGGAGGTGTGGTTGCAACAACTGTATTGTCTGAAGTTCCACCTCACTTTGGGCTCAGTCAGGTTCCTTTTAAAGCTACTTAAAGGTATTTCATATCTGTTGAGCACAAACTGCTTCTGAAGGCTGAAACCTGTGATATTTCACTGCATAAACCCAGGGCTTCTGTTTTCCTTTGTAGGAGCAAAGGCAGTCTGGTTATCTTCCCTCCACCTGCCTTGCTTGGGCCTCTTCATTTCAGGAAGTGGGTCTGGAAAGCTATTTCCTTGCTGGAGTCTGGGCAAGAGGGAGGGCAGGAGGAGATGGGGATGCTTGCACAGCCTCAATGCTCATTTAGAAAGAAGCAGCAAAATGCTCTGGTTTGTGAAGGCAAATAAACCAGAGCCAGCATTGCTGGAGCATCAGGAGTAGCCCTAGAATTTAACCACTGGGGAATTTGGGGTTGAGACTTGGAAGCTGAACATTTGGGAAGCTGTTCTCAGTTCCCCTGTTGCCCAATGCACAGGTGAGAATGGCCTCTTCATCCTGTTGCAGGAGGATGAATGGAGATTGCTTCGGTTCTCAAGGTTTTCTCTGACTCAGCTCCACAACAGCAGGAAGGCACAGCTGAAAAGTGTTGTTTCATAATGAAGCCATCCTTTTCTGAGCCTGCAGAAAGGTGGAGAAATGCTGTGTATGAGAGTTCCTGGCTTGGTTTTGACAAGTGGGATGGGATGATAACAGCCTTCGAAATCCCTGCCTGTCTTTGGATGCATCCTGGAAGTATTAGTGCAGTGTCAGGGAAGCTCAGGGTATCTGCACTCTGTCCTAAACTGATTTCTCCCAGCCAGCTGGGCTGATAAAGTGCAGCAGGGATCATGTGAAGCAGCAAGTGATGCTGGAGCAGGCTGGCTCAGTGTTATCTCGCACAGCTGAACCATTGTGGTTCTGTGGGAGCAGTTTCTCCAGGCATGGAGTGCAGGATTGCTGATGGCAGGGGAGCAAAGGGAATGTGTGTGTGTGCATGGAGAGAACACACATGGCACCTTAATACCCTTCAGCTCTGCTCATTGAGTGCTGATTAACTCCTAGAATTTAGTGCTGCTCTTCAAAGGTTATTTACTACCTGGGCTGCAGCGGTTGTGACAGGGCTCTTATGATGCTGTGTATCTCCTGCAGGATTAAAGTGGATAACTGCAATTGCCTTTAGAAACTCCCCTGAAACCCTTGATGAAATCTCAACTGGTTCCCCCCCTCCTCCTTTACCTTTTTAGCTGCAGGAAATGAAGAGGAGAGTCCTGTAAACTTTCCGAGTGGATCATGGAGAGCAATCTATAAACCTCAAGAATATAATGTTACCGACAAGCAGTAAAACTAACATGAGGGTGATTTACTCTCGAGCTGCTTACATATTGCTCTTCCTGATCCACTTTGAGAGTTTATGGTTAGGCTTTCTTTTTCATTTCCTGGTGCTATAAACATAGTGGCTGGCTCTGAAAAGGGGCTCTGCCTGCTTTGCAGAAGTGACCCTGCTTCTACTATAACTTATCCAGCAGCTGATCTATGCTGATGTGCCAGTAAGTAAATACTGTATTAGAGCTAATCGTGTACTCATGGAGCTAATCTGGGCTTGAAAATGACAGAGGGATGCAAGTGATGCTTGCATACGTTCTGGGAGCAGTTTGGTTTTCGTGCTTGTTCTCTCACAGTGGAAATACAGCCTACATATATATATACACACACATATATACAGTATATAGCTTCTCTTGCTGAGCCATTTCTACTGTGCTGGTTTGTATATAATAAATTGGCCCCTTAGCCTCATCTGTTCTTCGGCAGCAAGATATATCCCTCGTGCTTAGATATATGTACTTGGGTACTTCCTATGTAATTTGTAAGCGATGCAAGCCTCAGCATTGTTAGACATGTCATAAGCTGGTACTGTATCTTGGATGTACAATTAAAACTGCAGAGAGAGGTACTGGAAATGCAGTTTAGCCTAAGGATTACAAGATTGGCCTGGGATTTAAAAAGCTTCACTTGGATGCTCTGGCAAAGCCTTTGTCTTATCCCAGGCAGGCTGCCTAGGGCTGAATTCCTAGAGGTGAACTTGGTATTAATAGGCATTTTGGCCTGATACATCTGTGCTCCTGGAGCAACCAAAACTGCTGCTGGATGTAGGTGAGGGTTGGGAAGTGATGCTGTGAATGAGTGTTACTGCCCAGCTTTACGCTTTAAGATGAGATGTTAGCAAGAAGCTCTTCCCTGTGAGGGTGCTGAGGCGCTGGCACAGGATGCCCAGAGAAGCTGAAAAGAGAACTGGACCGTTAAGGAGGTGTCATGGTCTGGATTGACTCCTCCTTCCCAGGCTGCTGTGGAAAGGGTTGAGTCTCCCTGGTCCTGCCCATCTGTCACTCTTCAGAGGAGGTGGGAAGGGGGCCCTATTGCTCGGGGATGCCCTCAGTGTCCTTCCTTATGCTCCTCACTTTAAAGAGCTCATTTTCTCCCCCTCCAACCTCTAAACCTTTCTTGAGTGTGTCATGAGCAGGCAACAAAAAAGAACTGGGGCTCAAGGTTTGAACAGCAGAAGGTGTTTTCTCACGTGGCATTTTGGTCTTGAGCTGTGCTTGCAGGTGGAGGAGCTGTGCCCCTTTCTGGGGTGTGCTAAACAGTGCTGGCTGTTGTGCTGGCAGCTGAAGCATAAGGAGCTGAAAGTCTTGCAAGCAAGGTATTAAACTGACATTAGTGGCACAGTATGGGGCGTGAGGTAAAGGTTGGAGAGGCTTGTGGATGTACACCACCACAGCTTTGAAGCCAGCCTTTTTTCTGCTAGGGGCTGCGAGCAGTGATGCTGCTCAGGTACAAGGGTGATATTCTCCGTCTACAGAGCTGCTGTGATTGGAGCTGTTTTGTTCTCTGAGATTTGAGGTGTTTTTGTAAAGAACACAAATATTTATGCAAATGGAAGACAATCCTTTTATCCTCCAGTTCATGTGGAATTTCTGCGTATGGATGTGGTCTCCAGGTGGGAGAACCCATATTTACTGTTGCCTGGCTGTCTCTGCTGAGCTAGCATAGGGTGTAGGATTTCAGAGGTAACCTTGCAGGAGAACCCATGTTGGGATGCTGCTGCACAACCAGCCTGGTTTTCAGCGCTTGTCCTTTAGGAAGATCATCCCCGTTGTTTGCTTGCCTCATACCATGGCAACTAAAGAGAAGCTCTGTCATATTTAGGTCCTCTTCTATTCACAATCACTTCAATGTCTCAACTCCTCCAAATGAAGTCTTCAGATTGACTTGTGTCTCAAGATCAGACTGCTTGGTACAGGGCCTTGAGGGCTTCCCAGTGCACAGCCAGGGCCAGGTTTCTTAGCCAAGAACTGGTATTTCTCTGCCTGTGAGTTTTAACCTGTGGCTCTTCCCCAGATGCTGAGGGCTACCTGGCTGATGGGCTGCAGAATGAGAAGCTGAGTGCCAAAGCAAGAGAGCAGAGGGATGCAATTCTCTTTGGCTTCCAGCAAGTCAAAGCCAGGTTTGTGTTGTCCCATTGCTTTCTATTGGGAGTGCTTCAGGGTAATGTCATGTCTTGGGGTGCCATGTGCTGTAGTTAGCTGGACAACTGGCCCATGGCCTGGCTGTTGGTGGACATTCAGGGCTTGGTATAATGTGAATGCGCTGCACACCGGTTTCTGCATTCTTTAACCAGTTTTATGGGTGTCTGCAGAGTTATTATGTGTTTCAAAGTAAAAAACCTTGCCTTGGGCTCTGTGTGTGCAACTTCTTGCCTCTGGGTCTCTGATTCTGTCCTGTTCTTCCCTTTCTCTTGTGCTAGAGAGGATTCTAGGGGAAGAATCCATCACTTGTTTCCTAGGCTCATGGGTAAATCAGTGCATGGCAAAGGCTAATTCTTCTGGCTTGCTGCTCAAAGGATCTATTTCACAAGTGGCTCCTGAACTCAAATCTGGCTTGCCTGGACTTTTGCTACAGTAAAAAGGGATGAGAAGGAGTTCTGGAATTAAAACTTGGGTTCAAAATCTCATGTCCTCAGGACCGTTCAAGTCCTGTGTGCCAACATGAGCTGTGTCATTTGGGTAAGTGCATGAAGCAAGCAGAGGTTGTTCTGTTGTGCTAGTGGAAAATCAAGGATCATAAAGAGAGAACAGGTTCCTGGGGGCTTAAATAAAGCTTTCAGCCTCAGCTACATTACATTACATGATCCAAAGCTTGCTGTTCATGCTCTATTACAAGATATGAGTTGTGTCACTTGACGTTCAGGCCTGACAATAAAGCTCAGGGTGGCTGACTGATGTAAGCATCCAGTTTAACTAAAACTGCTGTCGAGTCCCTGAGAAGGGGAGGATTTTATCCTTTGGAAGGGCACAGCCAGCCTCTATTCCCTGCAGTCCCACTGCAGAACTTTGCACGATGTCCTGCTGGATCTTAATCGATCTTTCCTGCTGCCTAATTAAGCATCAGTTTTACTCAGCAACTCGGGACTGTGTAATTATCAGCCTGGGTTGCCCTGAATAATTGAAGCAAGCTGAAGGCAGAAGATGAAGCCTTTGGAAACTGGGGCTGTGGCATACCTAATGGCAGAATGTGTGTGTAGCAGTGCCCTGTGATGTTGCAGAGAAGAGAGCTTTCATTGCACGTTTACAACAGATTGATGTGGTTTAGCTCCCCTCATTGGCAGGTATTGAGCTGGGATGGAAAGAGTTAAATAAGCAGAATTCTGAGCCGGAAGTATTTGGACCTCGAGTCAAGCTTTTATTGTATCTGTTCTAGAAACGTGCAACTTTAAAAGTGACAACTCTTCATTTGCACATAGTGCAACTCTAATGAACTACAGACAAATAGCATGGAACTTGATAAATGTAAGGCAGCTGGCAAACTTGGAGTTACTGCCTTGTTCCTGCTTCCCGAAGTAGGTGGTCTGCCTCCGTGTGCTGCTTGAGTTATGAGCAGTGCTTGAGAGGTGGGGAAAGATGCTGCCATGGTCATCATCCTGTGGACCTCTGGCTTCCCAGAGTGTGTGGTTTGATGTGCCCAAGAAGGAGCAGCCTTTATGGTCCTGGGGCGAGCACTGGTGCTGTGATGCAGAACACAACCTTGGCTTTTAGCTCTGTCTCAGCCTAAGAATTCAATTTGGGATGCAGCTTTTACAGCGAGATCTCCTTGGAAAAGCAGCTTTGCTGAAGCAGCCTTTGCATCGGGAGGAGAGGGGATGTGCACGTTCCTCCTGGATGCTCAGGTTAAGATGTGGGCCTCCATCCTGTTGCTTATTGAAATAAATGGCAGGTACTTCTGGAGGGGAAAGGGAGCCCCTTGAGCAAAGCCTGTGGGGTGCTGCTGATTTCCTACTTGTGTTTTATTGCTCAGTGGCATTTGGAAAGGGTGAGAAGAGCTCGGTATCCAAATGTCCTTGCTCTGACCTGAGCCATTACTGCAATGATTTGTGGTGGGAGATTACAGTAACGATGACTGTACCTTTTGATTTGAAAAGATCCCTGCAGGTCCTGCTCTTAGGGCTGAGGCCCAGGTTTGTCTCTTGGGGAGCTTCCTGTGGCTTTTGTGGCTGCTGTGCAGGAAATCATCAGCCGTGGGCTTCAGGAAGCGCCTGCCTCCCCTAAGCAGCCCCTGTGCAGGGTGAAACCCAGCTCAAGCGTGTAAGGTTTCATTATTGGCGTCCATAATAGACAGAAGCAAACTGCTCAACTACTGGGGAGAGACACCCACATCTCTGAAAGGGAAGAGCTTCACCCTGAGCCAGCCTCAATACCTGCTCCTGTAACTTGGCTATCGCTGCTCTCCCCGTGGCCTCATAGCATTCCCCAAGCAGGAGGTCTGCGGATGACTCCGATGGGAACAAGTGGTTGGGTTTGATGCCTGCACGGGCTGCCTGTGCTGATGTGGGGAGCAGTGCTGTGGGCTGTGCTTGCAGGTTATCACTTTCCCAGGCAGGTTGGGGTGGCTCTGCTTGAGGAGCTGTGTCACAGGCAGTAGCTGTGGGAGGCTGTCACCAAATACCTGAATTATGGGTCCCTGCACCCTTTTACTGTCAGAATTCAGTTGGTTGTTTAAAGAGCACTGTTGAAACTCAACAGTGGGGGTGTTTTCCCCTCCCTAACTTGGATCCTGTTCCATGTTGAAGTATTTCCTATGGAAACCCAGGCCTGGCATTTTTCCCCCCCAGATCATCTCTTTGCTTTTGTTGCTGATCTCTTTTTCACTTGCTGTCCCTGGCATGCAGGAACACAAGCCCAGGAGCACACCTGGAGGCTTGATCCCCAGATGTAATCAGTGTGAAGGATGCGGATCTCACTGTGTCCTGACTACAGGCTGAGGACTCTGCTCTAGTCCTGAATAGGGAGAGTGTTTGTGATGGAGAGTCCTGAATAGGGAGAGTGTTTGTGATGGATCGAACCCGCTTAGAAAGCAGTTTGGTTTGGAGGGCAGGATGTGGTGCCAGGGCAGAGCTTTGCTTGTCCCTCAGAAAGCCCAGGAGTCATCAACTGCTTCTGTTTTATGCCCGTTGGTGCTGAGGGTTTGTCTCAAGTTGTTCCTTAGGAACACTGCTGCTGTTCCCTGTGTCCAAACAAAGCCGCTGCGGGGCAGGAGCAGATGTCCGGCACCTGGGATGCATTGGATACATGACTCCGCTCAGGAACACAAGCTCATTCTTGTCCTTTGGCAAGAGCAGCAACAAAGAAGAAAGTCCTCTTGCTGTTAAATGACCTCACCTCAGATTTTCGACATTGCCGGAGCACTTACAATGGCAGGGGGTGAGATGGGGAGAAAGGGGTTTATTGAAGAAGCTATGGAGATAAATGGTCCCTCCGCCTCCTTGGAGTCGGGCACTCACTGAAACTCCCCATTGGGAGGCAAGTTTGCAGTGATGGAAACAAATCCTTAGTATTTTTTTCCCTTCTCCCTGAGGTGAAATGTAATAGTGCTGAGGGGAGAGCGGGGCAGGCCTGGTGTGTGTCAAAGCAGCGGTGAGGAGAAAGGGGCTTAATTCATGTTGAGCTTCTTGCATGCACCCACTGGGAAACCCAAAGTAGGCGCTGAAACCCTACCTTTAATTTGCTCTTCTCTGGCAAAACCAATGGTGTGAACCTGAGGCCAAATCCTGCTGCTCCTAACTAACACACAGGAGCCCTTTCTGACATTCCTGCCTGCAGCAGGAGCTCCAGCATAGACTGGGCTTTGGGTAACAAGCCCCAGCCCTCGTTTTCCTGCCTTGTTCTCTAACCCTCCTTAGCATGGATGGCAATGTTCCCAACACTAACACTGTGCTATGGGTGAGGAGCAGCCTGCATGTGGGCTTTTAACTCTGCAGTGCAACTTCTCACTTATCCAGGTGATGTCCTGGCCCACGAAGGAGAGCCTATGGAGAACAAGGTCTTTCCTGGACCTCCACAACTGCCATGCTGGTATCCATGGGCAGTGTCACAAGCTCCTTTCCTGGGGGAGTGGTTTAGGGGTCTCCCATAAGTCTGGGCTGAGGTTTCAATGTCTGATTGTGCTGCTGTTATAGTATGTAGGTCATGCATGTTGTCACAAACCAGTAAGCTACTGGTTTTACTGGTTGGCGGGTGTAGCTCATCTGTAGATGCTTCAACATCAGGGAACCTGATCCTTTCTGTGGGAAGGCATCATAGTAGGACTGGAAAAGATTCACTAATGGAAATACATCCAGAATTTTGTCTAAAGCAGTGTGTTTGCCTTGTTTTAATAAACTTCAGCCCATATTAACGACATTTATTACTTCACTTTTCAACCTTCTTTCAAAGTTTTAAGATTGAAATGAAAGAAAATGCAATTTCAGGGTAATTTGGCTTCATTACTGGAAATGCACTGCCTGTAATTCCTACCACTGTTCAACTCATTATGCTGAATAATGTGTGAGACCAAGATAAAAAGGAATGTAAGGATGTGACCTGATGGGCAGATAATTGAGCTCAGCGCATTAGTGCTAGGGCTGGACTGTGGCCCCACCACATTGGCCTTAATTAGGCAAAGTGCTGTTCTCCTCCTTCATATTCTTCAGAGAGCTGGGAATGTATTTGCTCAGCAAGGAAATGATCTTGCTGAGCAGGATTTCATTCACACTTACTTTGGCCATTAAATACAGATCTGTTCAGCACAAAAGTCAAAGCAAGTCCCTGTCACTTTGCAGCTTGTAGATTTGCATTTTCTAGACTAAAAATGAGCTCCTAAAGTTGTCTGCCTTTTCCCCTGTGTGCAGGGGAGATGTGGTCCTGTCCGGGATGGGGACACACAAATGTGTGTTGCACCAGCTGCTGTTAATGGAGATGTAAAGCATCTCACCACCTTGCACTGGTATGTTGTTGGGGCAAGTCCAGAGGAGGCCACGAGGATGAGCAGGGGTTGGAGCATCTCCCATATGGAGCCAGGCTGGGAATATTGGGGCTGTTCAGCCTGGAGAAGAGAAGCTGTGTGCAGATCTCCAGTGTCTGAAGGGGGCTACAAGGTGTGGTGGGGGCACAAATTCAGTTTGTCTGTTATCATATTCTACCTGCTTTTATACCTGGGATGACCACAGCCATTCACTCTGCCCGTAATGCAGTCTGGTGCCTTCTGGGTTAGGCTCCTTTCAGTAATATGCATCATTTTCCATCCCAGCTGATAAAATTACCCCGGTTTCCCTATCCATTTCCTTGTGAATGCATTGTTAATCTGAAACCTGAGGACTGTAAACGATTGAAGCTGTGTAACCAGAGTCTTTGCATAGCTACCGCTGCTGTACCATTTAACAGAACCCATTTGAAGTGGTTTGTAACCCACTTTGCTAATGGTGAGCTCCCCAGTCCCATTTTCAGCTGCTTTTTTTTCCCCGTCTGAAATCCCGTACAGCATTGATTTTTCAAACTCTTCTTTCTGCAAACATTAAACCCCAACAAATCCTTTTGCAAATGAGACTGTCTTGGGCTACCTAATGCAATAACGTCTGTGGCGATGGTCGTGTTCTTCACTGGACAGGAAAAGACAGGAAATCTGATAGAAACCTGACTTTATGGTTCCTGCTGAAATGGAGTCTGAGAGGGAAGTGGGGTTTAGACTCTTTATAGGCTTTAGAGCTGCAAAGAGACCATTATCACCATCAAGTTTGACCTTGTGCATCATACAGAGCGTACGATTTCAGACAGCAATTTGTGCTTCTGGTCTCAAATGGATCTGGTTTGAGTCCCTCAGCTCTGGGGTTTGCTGCAGGTGCTGGATGCTGGTCAGCAAACTCGAGTTGTGCATGGGAGGAAGGGGATATTGATAATGCGTTTTACTGGATTTCTGTGCATTGATGGGGTTTGTGACCCCCTCAACCCCTCATGCAACAGAAGATTAGAGGCCTGGGGTAAATCTGCTGCTTGGGTTTTGTGTAAAGGTTGGAAATGTAGGGATAAATCCAAGTTATCTTGGTGTTCCAAGAAAACACCAGTCCTGTGCTCATACCAAAGGGCAAATCCAGACCCAGTGTGGCAGGAGTAATACTTCCATGGTGGGAATTCTATCGTTGCATATTCCAGGGCTTAATCTGCCCTTCCTTTTGGAACAAGAAGGGATATTTCTGGGTCTCCCTGCTTTAAACACTGTTGCTGAGGTGATAGGAGTGTTGAAGTAACTTCTTTGCTGGCAGCGCTGCTTGATCAGACCTGGAAGCATCACTGTTTTCAGGTGACTGCTTTAAGGAAAAGAGCTGCGCAAAGCTATCTCTACTCTCCGGAAGGTGAATCCATCACACAGGACAGCCTGGAAGGGTTGGGATGTGGAGGGTTTATTGTCAAACTCCACAAGTACCTAACTGATGCTCTTGAGGTTGCTTCCCATCTTGTTTCTGTTATAAATCAGTGCAAGGGTAAGATCTGTGATCAAGGTTCTGGTGTATCCTGGAAGCATCTTCTGAAGACCAAGCCCTGCTCTGTGCAAGGCAGCAGAAGTCTCTGGTCCTTACAGACCAGCATTAGTTCTGGCTTAAAACTGTAAAGACAATGGGTTCCAGGGGTGAACAAAGCTTTCTGGCAACCCTGCCTCCCTTTCCAATGCGACAACAACGTTTTCTTCTGCTCTTTCTCATGGCAATTCACTCTTTGGGCTCTGCTTACACACTTGAGTTGCAGTTTTGATCAGGTCCAGCTGGAGATGTTGCTATGAGGAGGTGGATGAATTAGAACTGGGATCTCTGTGTGTGTCAGGAGCAAAGGTGGTAACCATTTCCAGAGGAGCGAGGCCCTCTGATGTTTGCTTGTGTGCTGTATGGTGAGTACCTAACCTCAAAGGCTGCACAGTCATGGGAAACACTTTGTGTGTTGAACAGAACAAATCTGTGGCTTCTTACTGGCCTGAAACATGGCCCGAGGAGATGAGAGGTGGGTGGTTTGTTGTGAACCACGTGGGGGGAATACTTGGAGGCTGTCTCTTGTTCAGGTACTGGCAGTGCAACAGTCACTCTTTGGCTTTGGAATGGAAATTGGGTATTTTTTGGGTTCGATCCTCACTTTGCACCAAAAATCCCTATAGATTCCTTTGGGAGCTCATTCTGCTGAAGCCTGTTAGTTATTTGATGACTTTTCCACGTCTCCCTCCATTTCCTTAAGGTCTGATATAAACTGGACCTTCCTCTTTGGCTGGAAACTGTTTGCTGTGCTTTGCCTTAACTGGTTCTCTGGCTGTGGGATGGTGCATAGGAGCTTTATTAATCAAGTGTTTAAAAGCATATAACCAAATAGATGGTCTATTCCCAAACTTGCTGCTTAAGAAAATGGATGAGAAGCTTTTATTCTTGGTGCTTGTGAGATCTAAGAATTCGTTATTAAAGATGAAAATGTCAAAGTGATCCCAAGGCAAATAACATCCGACATAAAGATGCAGTTGGATGAGGATTAAGCATCTGGTTGCTGACTTCTACTGCCTGGCTCAAGGGGGGAATGCGTATGGAGCAATTACCTCTTCTTTTAAGCACTTGTGAGAACTGACTGGACACTGCAGAATGAACCCCTGTGGAACTGCCTCTTCCCCACAGACCAGACGTGTTAAAGGTGTAACGTGTTGTCACTCTGTATTGGCTTCATTGGGACCAGAAATCAGAGTTGGCCTCGGGCTCTGTGCCTTGCAGGATGGCCTGAGATGCACAACTTGCTTCTGCTGAGCTCCTCTTCTGCTGCACTGAATCATGCTTTAGTCTGGGATCTATCAGCGTGCACATGACTTAGGACTACGGATATACTTGAACTCGCCCTATTTGCTGCCTGGGTTGCTGCAGCAAAATGGGTGTTTTGCCTAAATAATTGCATTTCCTGGGTAAGGCAGGAATAAACCCATGAAATCTTCTATCCATAACTCGCTGTTCATGATCTGCAGGAAGGGGTGGGGGAAACATCGATGCTGAAAGTCACCCTCCCCTGTCTGACATGTACAAAACATCAAGGGGGAAAGCACTGCTGTGTGTGAGCATCCTGCAGCCACTGTGGGCAGTGCATGTGGGGGCCTTTCCAGCCCTGAAGAGAAGTCATTTGTTCAAGGTTTCCATGCAGCCAGTGGCAGATGAAGGAATTGGATCATTCCTCTTCTTCCAGCAGAACAAGACATTCTTCCTCCCCACTCCCCGTTACGTTTTAAGCTAACTTTCATTCTCTGCCTAAGCCTTTCCAGAGCGCAAATGATCAAAGCAGGAGATTAAAGACACATCCTGATCTGATGAGATCAGGAGTTTTGACCGTTTCCTTGTGCTAGAGAAAAAACAAAGCATCTTTTGGGTATTTCCTTCCCCCCTCCCTCTTTAAATGTGATCAGGGTGAAGCTAACGCGGCTTTGCTGGTCCAGTAGGAAATGGAACTCAATTCTACATGGTTTTTTTTAAACCATTTTACTGTATTAAAAATGACAGAGGTTAGAAACAAAGCTCTTATACTTTTATTGAGCTGGAATTACAAGTGACAGAAAATCATTTTGGCCCTAGTGCAGTAAATGTTATCACTAAAGCATGTTCAGGGGAGATTAGGACAGTCTCTCAAGCACAAGAGACAAAAGTTCACAAAGCAAGAAGTGATTTTGCTGTCCTTGTCTCGCAGCCATTGTCTGGTGAGGAGACAAAAGTATTTGAACTCTTGGGAATGCTGGACTTGGGGGGGTCAAGGGACTGTGGGTGCCTCTTGCAGAGCCTGAATTGGGGGGAAAATGTCTTGCCCCAAGTTTTGAATACTATTGACTAATGGTTGAAATCTCCAAGTGAATGTTGAGTGGCTGTTAATGGGGATTGGAGACAAAAGGATGGAGATGCTGTTGGGTTCCCCTGACCTTGGGTAGGTGGTGTCACTTCTCTAAGCTTGAGGGAGATGTAGCTGCTGTAGAATGGATAGGAAAGAGCTGCTTGTAAAAATGGGGGTCCACTGCCCAATACTGTAGAATCCTAGAATGGTTTGGGTTGGAAAGGACTTTGAGATCATCCAGTTCCAACCCCCTGCTGTTGGCAGGGATGCCTCACACTAAACCATGTCACCCGGGGCTCTGTCCACCCTGGCCTTGAACACTGCCAGGGATGGAGCATTTACCACTTCTTTGGACAACCCGTGCCATTGCCTCACCACCCTCACAGTAGGGAACTTCCTTATCTCCAACCCGAACTTCCCCTGTTTAAGTTTGAACCCATCACCCCTTGTCCTATCACTACAATCCCTGATGAAGCAGCATCCAAAAGCCCAGGGAGAGGCTCTTTCCAGTGTAACAGAGCTGGTATTTGCCCTGAGCCTGTTCCCCCAGGGAAGTTTCTTCTGTCTTTGCACTCTGTTTTTGGTCCAAAGCAACCAAGCCAAATATTCTGCCCTTCATCAGGATTCTGTTGGTGTTTGCTAATTCATCTGTGTCAGGAGCTGCGATGTTTGTGGTAAATCATTTTCTTCATGAAAGCTTTTAATGAGGAAATGAATTGATTGGATTTTTTACATACTGGATTCTTGCCACTAGTGCCCATAGACCAGCCCTTTGTTACACATCTTGCTTGTGAATGGGTCACTTTGTGGTTTATCCTCAAGCCTTGATCTCTTTCCAAACCTCACCAATGCTGTTCTTGAATGACTCAGATGTCAACTCAAGAGGAGCTCCAAGTGCGAGAGATTAAGAACTTATGGAGGGCTTTTCTTTTTGGCATGGCCAGAAGTGGGCAGCGTGTGTGCTGCCCTCAGCCATGCTGCTGCTGGATGGGAAGGTGTGAGACGAGGTTGAGGAAAGAGTCATAGAATGGAATCATGGAGTAGTTTGGGTTGGAAGGGACCTTTAAAGGTCTTTAAGGCTCAAAGCAAAAGGTCAAATAAAGCTTTACATTTGGAGGAAGAGACCCATTCTAATGGAAGTTGGGAGCCTTTAGAACTTCTTAAGAGAAGGAGATGCAAAGGAGGTTCCTTGGGGAGTAAAGGGTGTCCCAGGGGCCAGCCAACATCTTTAGGACTCACAGTTCCTCTTGAAGCTTCTTGCACATAATGCGTGGTGACCATTTGCAGCACTTCAGGCAGAATTCTCCATCTGTCACTATTCATCAGGCTGGAACAAATCGTGGAGAGCCTCATGTATGCTTATGTCTATTTTTTTTCCTCTCTTTTATCTTATAGGTACCACTTGGACTTTCTGCCCCGAGGTGAGTACAAGCCAGGGGAAAAAGGGATGAGCTCTTATGAGCTTGGGAAGTAGGGAAGGGCTGGACATGTGTGTGTTTCCTATGCAAAGTCAATAAGGAGAAGAGCTTAAACTGAATATAGAGTCGTGTGTGGCAGTTCTTAAGGTTGGAAATGGGCAAAGCTGGGGTGATGCTGTAGTGGGAGGTGGGGTTAGTATTCTTGCGGAGCAGCACAAGTTCATTTCTCCTTACCTTTGAGAGCCAATAGTACAAAACTGAGTGGTGCTGACACAAACACAATGTCTTGGACAAAGACCTGAGGTTCAGAAAGGGCAGGAGATTCCCATGGGCCATTGACTCTTGGGTAACCTGCAGGAAGTTTCCTTCAGTCTCATTGCTTCATGTTAATGTGAACTTGAAACTGAATCCACCTCCAGGTGTAGACGAATGGTTCAGGACTGTGACCATCTCTTGGTATGGCTGTTCACAAGCTGGGATGTTCCCACTGTGACTTTAATCTTCATTCCCGCAATAATGGGGGTGATGAGTTAAACTTCCCAGGGTGCCTGCAGGTCACAAGCTGTGTCACTGGGTTCTCCTGTGTGTTAGGGACAATTGATGGCTATGTGTTTGTTCAGAGCTGACCTGGAGCTCCTTTGACTCTATTGAATTGGTGTTGCTCAGCTCTGATTGATCATTTAGAGTGCTGGGTACAACCAGGCTGCAGCCAAGGATGTGGTTCAGTGGCTTCATCCTTTCTCCTTACACAATGGTTGTGGTACGTGAGCACGGGCAGAAGGATGCCAACGGTCCAACAAGATGGGAGCTGGGGCTGTAATAAACCCCCTTGGGAGTGTTCCAACTCAGCTAATCCTTCATTTACTCCAGGAATGAATTCCAGTATGTTACCTCCTCGATCAGGGACCACTTCCAGCACATCCTGGCTGGCTGGCAGCACAGGCATGTCAGAAATGCAGCGGCGTTGCAATTCCCACTAGAACAGCGTTATCACATTTTAATAGGAGCCTCGGTGCAGCCTTGGTGCTTCTAATTGCTTTCAAACCTTTGTTTTCATGCGTTTGGTTGATGAACCCAGCATCTGGCGTCATTTGAGAAAGTACAAGAGACAGCTGTGTTCAGAATGAGAAAAGGGAGAGGATTGGAACCCATAAAAGGGCTCAAAATGAGATTTTTGCTTTAAATTTTGAAAGTTCATGCAATTTCAATGGCGGAGGAGGGATGCTTTTGTTCTTTTGAAACAGTCTTTCTTCTCTGATAGACTTGGAAGCCTGAGTAATATTAGGAAGATTGGTTTGTAGAACTGTGTATAGATTAGCAAATGAAGTGTCCAGCTTGCTTAAATCCCTGCTAGACATTACTGTGCAGGTATTTGGGTCTGCAGGGATGGAGGTGTCTCTACTTGTGTCCCCAGGTCCTCTTGGCAACTAATGCTATTGGGAAGAAAATATGCTAAGGAAACAGGGTAATCAGGGAGTGAAAACCTGGGCTTGGACATCACCTTGGAGACCTCAACTCCAGTTTCTGATCCCTTGCTGGAGAAAGGAGAGGTGGTGATGAGAAGCTGGTGCATCTGAATGGAAAAAGAGCCACAGAACTACAATGTGGGGTTTGATTTTAAGGAAATAAATCTCGTGCCTTATATTGAGAAGAGAACTGCAAAATCCAGGTATCAGTTGGCTATTGAAATAACAGGCTGATGTGGCAAAGGAAAAGGTTTCTTCTAAGCAGGTTTATAATATTGAGTAAGGAGCTTTTCTAAAGGGGATAAGCACAAGTTGCGACCACATCTGAGCTCCTTGAACTCAGCGCTGCGCTGAAATCCCCCTGAAGACCAAAACCCAGCTATCCCAACCTGCTGGCTTCCAGTGTTGGCTGAAATGAATGGAATCGGCCTTGCTACTTCCCAGCAAGCAGAGATTGGTATGAAATGGGAGCATTGGCAAACAAGAATGGTTTCAGAGGGATGCATCTGCACAGAGCAAGCTTTGCTGTGCCCAATTCATATGCACCAAGTGATGTTGTTGACTGTAGCGTGTAACTGCAAGTTAGTTTTGCCATGTTCCTTAGGTGCTCTTTGAACAGAGTCCCAGGGTGACTCATGTTTCCTTTCGGAGGAGGGCTGACTGCCTATGCAAAGCATTTTATACACTTAATATATTTCCTGCATGCCTACCCTTGCTGTCTTGCAGCAACCTCCCCTTTGTGGAGCGTGAGCTAAGAAGAGTTGGCAAAGAAAACTTGGAGAGGACCTGGGTCAGTTGTAGCCCTCCCCCAGGTTCCTTGTTGCTGTGTCCATCTCTTCTCATCATTCAGTGCAGAGGAAATGTTCTGCAACAGCTTTGATTTAGAAGAAACGAATGGTCTGAGGGAGCAGCGTGAGGCCGTTCTGGGGTACTGCAAGGGAATCCAACAGGAGGAGAGAAGGGAGGAAAGAGAGGGGTATTTGGGAAGGGAATGGAGGGACAGGGAGCAATGCAGAAGTAAGGATTAAAGAAGGAAAAGGTGCATGCGTGGCTAAATAAGAGCTGTGGGTCAGGGCTGGAAGTTTGGCTTTGCTGGAATGGGACTTTGCACTGAATTATTGCGTTTCAGCTTCTCCATTCCCAAACTCAAAAGACATGTAAAGATGGGCAAGCGTAATAAGACATGGCCACCGGTACAAGGGAGGTGAATGAAATCGTTGATATCTGGACAGTGTCTTGAGATACTCAAAGCACAAGTAATGTTCTGCTTGGAGACACAGACCTTTGGAGATGGAGACAATGCGGCTCTGCCCTCGCACCGAGGGATCTAGCCTGGGGATGACAAAGAATTGGCCCCCCAAATCCTCCTGGGGGGTACCTGGGCCTTCCTTCTGGTGGGCGTCCATTTAGCAGAGCACTGCACAGAGAGTGGTTTGGGTTGGAAAGGACCTTAAGATTATGTAGACTCCTTCTCCTAGACCAAGTTGTTCAAGGTTACTCTTAACTGATATGTACTCACGCTTAAAAACTCACTGTGGATGCACTTGGAGGCAATGACTTTTTTAATCTCATTTTGAAGAAAACAGCCCGAACTAGATGAATAAACCCAGATTTATTTTCATTGGGCTTATGATAACTTTTGGTTTTCCATCAGAAATGGATCCCAAATGGTTTTCTCTGACGTGTTGTGTGTATTTGCTGCCTAGTTGTGGCCCTTAAAATATTCATAAGTCATCTAAACATGCGAGAGTGTGAGGGTGGTTCTTCCAATTCATGAAATGTAGGAAAACTGAGACTCAATAAATGTGCTTCAGGTACCAGAACATCTACAGATCCATGCAGGAATTGGGTAAAGATCTACTGCTTCTTCCATCTCTGTGCCTTAACCCCAGAAAATGTCACCTCCCTGAAGCTGGGAGCAATATAGATGTGTAGGGAGGGAGATGGGGTAAGGAATAAGCCAGGATTAAGCATGACTTAAAAATTGGGAGCCTTCATGTCTGTAAGAGGATTAGGTGAGTAACAGTGTGGAAAGTCTTAGTAGGTCACTTACAGTGTATAGTATTTAGATGAAGTGTGTATCATTTTACCTCTATCAGCCTCTCTCGCTTTGGCTCGGATGCGGAGACTTTATGGGTCACCGGTTATTCTCGGGGTTGGATGTTGTAGCAGTGCCTGAGGTATGTGTGTGTATATCCGAGGCATGCATGGAGCTTGCTTTCATTAACTGGCATTAGACAAAGGCCTCAAGTGTTAGATTTATGAAGTAGCTTTTCTACATAAAGCCTCAAATCCATTGAATTGAACTGAAGCGGAGCTGGATGGGAGACGGAACCGCGCGTTTCCCTAAACCGCTGCTCCCTGGCATTGCATATTTGCTTCGTGTAGTTATGACAAGTACAAGTAGCAAATCATTAAAGCAGCAAAAACACCGTCTTTACTGTAAAGATCCCCTTTGAAGCTGAGGGAGAGTGTTCCTGAATTAATGGAGTGCGCAGTGATTTCCCTAAGTTGTATTTATAAAAACCCCTCTTTACGTTCATGCCAAGAGGCTCCAGCTCCATGGTGAGCAGGGTTCAAACACAGAAACCTCCTCTAGATTTATGATGTGTTGGAAAATGCCCAGGGAAAAAACTATCCCATGGCCAATATTTGTAACATACTGTTAGAATATCTATTCTCTCACCATGCGTGGAATTCCCCTGCTCTCTAAACACGAGGGCCAGCGACAACCCTGGGGATGTCATAACATGGACAGACAAAGGGAAAACAAAACAGCTCTTGTTAGAATGCCTTCTCCGGGCCAAGCTGTGTTTGGGTGGTGTGTGGGGCAGAGCTGATCAATGAAAACTAAGATACACACGCAGGCATGTGTGCTTGAGCTTCCAAAAAGCAAGGCTTTAACATCAACACTTGTGACAGGTCCCTTTATCAGCGCTGAAGCTCTGCTTCCTGCAGCTCCGAGCGTGCACTGCTTTGCCTCTGTGCATGTGTTACATCCTGGGCAAACCAATCTGTGCAGAGACAGGGTTTTTGTGTTGAAATCGCTCCTGTTTCGGAGTTGTGCAGGCTCCAAGCAGCTGCACAGCTTTGCTCTTACATGGGCTTATGAATTATTCTGCTGCGTAGGGTATTGTGTGCGTTCTGAAGGGAAGCAATGATGAGAGAACAGACTGCTCTGCTAGGAAAAATGTCATAGGTAGGAGACAGGCGTCTGTGCCCTGGAAAGGGCCCTATGGAGGGGGATCTGCCTTTTTATTTACATGTATAGCTAGAAAAATGCAAAGTTCTGTGTAACTTTGAAGCTGTTGCGATTGCATTTCAAGTTTTCAAAGCAGAAACCCTTATAACGGTCTTCAAGTGCCTAAAGGGGCTCCAGGAAACCTGGAGAGGGGCTTTGGACAAGGGATGTAGGGACAGGCCAAGGGGAATGGCTTTAACCTGCCCGAAGGGAGACTGAGATGAGCTCTTAGGCAGAAGCTCTTCCCTGTGAGGGTGCTGAGGCGCTGGCACAGGGTGCCCAGAGAAGCTGTGGCTGCCCCATCCCTGGCAGTGCTCAAGGCCAGGTTGGACACAGGGGCTTGGAGCAAGCTGCTCCAGTGGAAGGTGTCCCTGCCTGTGGCAGGGGTTGGAGCTGGATGAGCTTTAAGCTCCCTTCCAGCCCAAACCAGGCTGGGATTATCATGAAGCTTTAAAATGTCTTAAAACCCCTGGGTTTCTTGAAAATGATAGGCACTTTTATTGGGGGGGGGGGGGGTCCTGTTCATTGCGTGAAATGAGAGAAGGGAAAAGCTTCCAAAACTCAACATGTCATTTGATTAGAAAGAAGTAAATTAGGTTTGCTGTTATCATCTTTACTTGGAACAAATGAAGAAGTTGCACAGTTCATAACAGGATTTAAAGAGCAGGTAACAGCAACTCCAGTTTGACTGTACTCTGCTGCAGTTCATGTCAAAGCTTTCATGACCTCTGTTGAGAAGAATGAGGTTAATGTGGAGGGCTTTTTGTGCTCTTTTTAACCAGAGCCTTGATTTAAACTTGAGGGCAGTTTCCTGGTTTGGGTCAGTAGGTTCTTCTTGGACACCTCTACTTCACCAATCCAAGTGTTCAAGTTACTGAGTCACCGACCATCCTTTGAACCCCATCTGATCTGTAACACCTTGGGGCAGAGCTTGTCCTCTTGGCTCACGTTTGGCAGTGTCCTGTGCTTCCCTCCCCAGGGAATTTCAGAGCACATTGAAGAATAAAGCACTGCCCCATAAAGAAGGTATAAAAAAGCCAGTAAAAATGCCAAATGTCCAGCAGTTTGGGGAGCCCCAGCAAGTTAAACGTTAGCTGGTTCTATTGGTCCCGCTTTGGTTGGTTAATAAAATACTCTAATGAGATTGTCTAAATGGCCTGATTGCAGCTTTGGAGACGGGCACTTCTCCAATGCACTCTCCGTGTTTTCTGAACTGGTTTGTGTAGCAGGAATGTGCTGGGATAAAGAAATCTCGGGTGACTGTAACGTGCTGGGATGCACACAGCCCAAGCATTGCTCTGTGCAGAGCAGGAGAACATGCAAGAAGTTGTCCCACTGGGGCCAGTGTACAAGAGTGTTCGCACAGATCATCACCTGAGCTTTCCCATAGGGGTAATAGACCCTCCTGCTCCACAAAAAGGGGGAAATGATGTAAACTCTCTATTTTGGCTGTTAAGGTGGTTTGGAGCCCTGTTGTGTACCACTGAGCCTCTGTGGGGAGCAGGGAACTGGGTGCCCTCTGCATCCATAGCAGGAGCAGGGCTGGGAGTGCAGGGCTGGATCCCGACTCCTGGCTCTCCCAAGCCTTCAGCTGGTTCAAATCAGGAGTTTTGAGTCCCTCTCCCCACAATGACTTCTGCTCTGCATTGGTTTGTAGAGCAGGAACTCCATCCAAATCATCTACAAAGTAGTAATTCTGCCCTTTAGGCAGCCTCCATCCTGAAACATCACTGTAAAATCATCCTTTGCATTATCATAAATACCTAATGGGCATCTTCTCCAGTCCCTGGAGTGCATATTGCTCTGCCGTGTGCTCCTGCCTTTGCATTCACTGCCTGTACTTATTTTTTCTTAGCAGTGGAATGCTGCAGATACGGGCAAGACAGCCTCCTTGTGTCTTGTCACTGGAATGTGCTTGCTAAGATCCAGCTCCCTCATGGGTTAGTTCTGTTTATCCCTTGTTTGCTTGGAAGGGTTTTGGCTAAGAAAATACACTGAACCTACTGACACTGCAATGGCCATTACTCAAACCCCTTTGGCTTGTGGTCTCCTTTTTGGTACTGATGATGCTGACGTCTTGTATTCAGATCCCAGGCTGTATTTGCAGAACCCTTTGTCAGTTATTGGACTGCACAAGCTTCACAGACACAGTCATGTGTTTCTAGCAGAGCTGGTGCTTTAGAGGATGAACCAAAGTGCAGATTTGTCACCTCCCTCTGCCTCAGTATCCCCATCCTTTAACTGAAGACCTTCTCTCTTCAAAGAGGCTCATGAAGAATAACTTATTATTGGACAGAAGCACAAAGCATTGGTAGCTTTAGGCTGACTTTGCTCGCATTGGGCCGGGCTTTGTGCTTCGCTGATGTGTTACTGGGCCATAAAAGAAGGGATAAATCTTGTTTACTTGTTTACATCCCGTGGGAATCTGCTGCTGCTCTGGGTTTCAGGCTTGTTCCCAGCCAGGCTGCAATGTGCTGCGTTTCCCCTGGCAGGCAGCTGGTCCGTGGAGCTGCTGCCCACTTGAGAGGCAGAACATGCAGGGCCTTCACTGAAAGGGTGCCAAGGATTGCAAGAGAGGAGCCGGAGGGAAGAAGTCAGAGGGGGAGGGAGGCAGAGTGCAAACAGGCAGGGAGAAAAGGGGAGCTCAACTGGGGAATGACACAGGGGGCTGGCAGGGGATGAGAAAACCCAGAGTCATGGGAGAGATGCTCAGCAGCTTCTTGTCTTCAGGGGTTTGGGGGATATCTAATTCCCCCCCTCCCCAAAGCCTCCTCAGCTATTTGGCTTCATGAGAAGAAGCTCGGCTGTCTTCAAACAGCCCTGCTGGAGTTATGGAAACTTGTGGAATGGCACTCATGGGGCTGCCTTCCTGGGCTGGGAGCAGGATCAGGGCTTTCTGTTGGAGTTGCTTTTTTCCTGTTAGAAATAACCCCGTAATCGGCTGTGGGAAGAGTTCAGTTTCCCTATCTGCCCGTCAGATGGAAGTCTAGAAATGGATCACTTCCAGGGGACTGACTGGGTTATATGAACGTGCAGTTTCTTTGCCATGTGGCAGGAAGAGAAAACAATTTAACCCCAGTCTGTTTGGAGCATCTCATCCTCCTTTGGAAGCTGAGAGCTGCAAAACCTGAATTCCCTTCAGTGTAACAATACTTCTCTATTTGGACCCGTTGTACGGCTTTAAGTTGAATTATGATTTTTTCCCCTGACAAAAGGTTTTTCACCCCAGAAAGCTGCTGTTTTCCCCTCCGCACGCTGCAGGAAGGCTGCTCTCGTGTTACCCAGCTCCTGCCTGGTGAATTCCCGCGAAGTCCGCGGCCCATCGCGGGCTGATGCCGCAGCTGCAGCCCGACCTGCTGGGCACCCGCGCTCACTGCACCCGCAACCCGCCTGCAAAGAGCTTCCTCCTTCCTGCTCGCCTTTAACAGAAGGGGCAGTTTTAGTGGCCTATTAATTTGCTTTACTCCATGTCATTAGCAAAGAAACCCCGGCTACTGAGTGAGCAAGATCAGGCTTGGACCGGATTCACTTGTCAGGCAGCCAAGACCTGTTCGGGTCGATGTTTCTAACCCAATGATGGATCGGCTCCTCCTGTGCACAAGGAGGTCCCTGCTTTGCTCCTGACCCCACTGCCGTGAGGCAGAGCTGTCCTGCTGGTAAAACACAGCCTAAGCAGAGATGGGTCCTGCTCTCACCATGGCCTTGTCTGCCTCGAGAGCCAGGGACAAAGTTATTTCCTCCTGTGCATGGTCTCCACAGCCAAGAAAATAGTTACTAAGGGGGGAAAATACTTTGAGATCCATAGATATAGGAATTCCTCATGTAATTTGTTAGTACTGTTATTGGTACAGCCCGGGATGGACGTGTGTGTGTATCCTAGTGATGTGCAACAGAAAACATGGGATTTTCAGGCAGATGGAATGTTACCTGGGCCCTGGCACTACAAGTCTGAATGAAGAAGGTGCAGAACATCCGCATCCCCCAAAACGTCAGCTCTTCACATATTAATCACAAGGACTAACCACACAGAGCCAAATGGGTGCTTAGGAGCTAGCGAAGCCTTTAAGGCATTCAAAAAAGAAACATCATACATTTCCTAGCACATAAATGTGTTTAAAAAGGTATATAATTTATAATAGCAACGTTGACAGAGCTGTAACTACATTACAAAGGCTAAACTATAGTCTATTTACAAGTGAGCAGTACTTACTGTGTGGGCGCGTCTCTGTTGATGTGTTTCCATGTGATTCTCCATAATTTCAGCAAGTGATTGTAGTGAGGGATATTAAACCATAGTATTGATAATACTTTTACAGCTCTGCTTTGGGAAATGCATTACTTCTAAATTAGTCCCTGCAAATGTAGAGATATTAACACTGTCGAGCATGAAGGCAGATGGGATTTGGATCAGAGACCTTTATTTGTAGCATGATGCTGAGGAGTCATTACTTTAAAGCAGGAACTTTGTTTCCTTGAGTATTAACTCGAGTTGGGGATTTTACTTCCGCTTTGGCACGAACAAGCTTATCATAAAAGTGTAAATGAAACTCGCTCGGTATTGATTTTTCTCATGCTTTAAAAAGATGCTTAATGAAACTCAGGGTACCAGATAAAGGCCTTCACTGAATGCAAAGTAAAGCTTAATTGCAGTTCCCTTAACAAGCTACTGGAGATGATTTTTTTCCTGCTACAAAGCCCTTTCACCTATTCGGATTGTTTCTCTTCCTGTGTGTGCCAGGATGCATTAATCCAGCTTCCCCCTCCCAGGAGAGGCAAACTGCAGCTTAAAGATAGGAAACTTCTTTGGCAGCGCTTGTCCTGGGGAAGAACTTGGGTTTTGGGGTTCCAACAAGAGGTTTTAGTCTTAAATAGAGTCACTGCCCCTCTCCTGCACAAGGGGAGATGGACATGGAGGCACGTTCTGGTACTGCACCCAGAACCTGAATTGAGGTTTTTCTATCCTATATCTAAGTCCTATATCTATATCTATATATCTATCTATATCTATATATCTATATCTAACCTATATCTAAGTCTTGGTATTTGCCGGATCCTGCAGCGATGCCAGGGCAGAGGCAGGGCTTTTACTTCTACATTGCAGCATTGCAAGCCGCAGGGCAAATAGGAAGGGAAGATTCAGGTTATTCTGCTCCTTGCAGAGAGAAGTTTGTGTTCTCAAAGTCATGGAGAAGGAAGCAAGTGTGTTCCTTGATGACAGTGACTCCTTCTCCTGTAGGTCCTCCTTGTGCTGCTTGCATGGAGCCTCATGAATGCTTCGTTGGGTTCTCATTCTCCTCGTGATCACTTTGTTCTCCAGTACAGGGCTCTGCCAGAGCCAGATCTGGGTGATGTCCATGGCTCCTGCAGAGACCTGGTGTAACTGATGCCACCCGCCTGCCGCTGCTGTCCCAGGGCACTGCTCTAAACTGCCACCCCTCTAATGCTGGGGACACCACACACAATCTGTCCCCTCTGAGGTTTGCTATGTAGAAGCAGGGTATTTGTACTAATTACAGCAAACGCCTTCAAGCCCCTCTTTCTGCTGCTGTGCAAGAAGCTGTTTCTCCACAATACATCAGCCAGCTGAAAGCTGGCATAATTTCATCTTCTTGCCCCCTGTGCCACAACCATCATGAAGCAAGCTGAGTATTTGGGCACTGGGGGGTAGCCAAACCATGCCAGGGGATCCCCTGGATGAGGTGTAAGGCCCAGAAACCTCTTGCTCTTTCCCTTAGAGTCAATCTTGTTTTCTGCTCATGCTCCAAAGAGCGCTAAGTTGGGGAATGTTGCTGCAGATCAGAACGGGAAGCGAGCGCAGCATCGCGTCAGGTGCAGGGTAATTATTTGCTGGGGTTCTCTGCTATTTGCTTTTTATTCCCTGTGTTTTCATTAAAAGCTAATGAGTTTTTGCTTCATTCAGAACAATCGCTTGGCCCCTGACAAGTTGTTGGTTGTTGATTTTGCTTGGCCTCAACTGTTGCTGCTCCATAAACTTTATGGAGAAGCGGATTAAAGCACAAGAAGTCCTCGTAATGTGAATCCAAGTGGGAAGGCGATAGGATTTGTTTTAAGGAGCTACGTCTGCAGAGCTTTTGTTGGTCTCTTTTGTTCAGTTACTCAAACTAGAGGTGTAGAGGTGGTGTTTGAGGCTATCCCTCACGCTGAACCAAACAAAATGCTTTTGGTTGTGTTCATTTCTGTTGCAGCAGAGTCCAGCCGTGCTTGGTATGATCCATGTATGGGCATCCTGCAGCCTGGGTGTATGATGGGCATGTAGGCCAGGTTTCCACTCCTGTGTAGGGACCGCAAGAAGGAGCCCATTTGTGGTGAGAGCATCCCCCCTGTGCTATTTCATGCATCATCCACCAAAGCAGAGACCTGTGCTTGATTCTTTCCTGTGGTTGATGTCTGTACCAGCTTCCCCTGTTCCATAAGTCACTGTAGAAAGGCACTGACTTATTCTTGCAAGTAACTTCCCTGGTTGGGCCCTTGTTCTTGTTCCAAATAGCTTAGTGCAGGCAAGCATGGGCGCGGAAGCTGCGCTGCCTCCTGCTAGTTGGGCAGCAAGAGCAGTTTACTCATTGCTGCAATGATCCTGCACCTCGTTCCAGGGACACCCTGGGCTGTGCTGGAAAACATGGTGCGTTTTGGGTTGAAAGGAGCCAAAGTGCAGAGAGCGGAGCATGGCACAAGGGAAGGCTCCTTGCTACGGTGAACGCTGGCTTTTCCTATGCTGCCCGCTTGCTGTTGGGGAGCAGGTTTTTAGAGAGGCTTTTTAGAGCCTTTTGATTTGAGGAGCAAAAAGGCACAACAGTAAAGCAGGGAAGAAGCATCTCCTTGTCACACGCAACCGAGCGAAGCACTGCAATGGCTGCTCCAAGGTCAGGCGGTCAGCGATGCGCTCTGCTTCCCACAGCCACTGGAGCAGGGATTTCAGTCTCTGCTTTTTAACCCCTAATTGTTGTTTTCCTTGTGGAGGCACATGCATGAATCCCACTTTGCTGGAGCAGAGGAACGTGCTGTCATGGATGGAAGCCTCTTCGCCTTCCATCGTCTGCGGTACCCCGTCTGCTGAGGTCTGAGCCTGCAGAAGGGATCACAGGCTGCCTTTTTGGGTCAGGGACCAGCAGCTCTCTTCTTAGCATGAGGTTAGCAATGCTGAGTGATGCACCTTCCCAAAAGGTCTTTTCTGAATTCCCTATTTTCCCATAATCTGATGTTCTGCACTGGGTGCTGGGATGGCTGCTGGAAGCAAGCAGAGCTGGGAAAACATTGGATTACTTCCGGGCTTTTCCTCTCTAAGGAAAGTTGTAATGGCTTAAAGGATGGACTGCCAGAGACCCCTCTGTTCTGTCATTGCCCCCCATAGGCCTTCGGTTAAGCTCAAAGTCAAATTGTCAGAGCTTTGAGCTTAGAACATCAGCAAGACGCGGTGTGTGGCACCCGCTGTGATTGGTGTCTTATGGAGCTGAGCTTGGGGCTGTGATGTTCTTCACAGCCACATCGCGCCTTTTGGGGAAGAATTGAGAACTGAAACCGTGCCCTTGAATGCAGGAGCCTGGGGGTCTCCGAGAGCTTCCCACTCAAGAGCAAGCGAGGGAAGGCTGCAACTGGGATTGCTGGAAATAAACCACATCCCAAATATTGTGTCGCGTCTTTGTGCAGCTGGAGACTTAACGGCGTCTCCACTGTGTTTCCAGGTGGGAGGAAGAGCGTTGTAAACCTCTGTTCCAGGCCTTGATACCCTTTCATCAGTGCTTGATTGAAACTGTGGGGCACAGCTCCTCTGTTTGCTGAGATAAAACTTGGCTTTAGTGCTTGAGCACAATGAACATCAGCTGAAAACCCGCCTTTCTTGCTGTTTGGTGTGTGTTGAATGAGTAAGCAGCTGTCTTCACCTCTGTTATCAGCAGCCTGGGCTGTGTGTATTCAGGAAATGGAAGGCAAAGGCTTGAAAGACCACTTTTGTTTAGGGTGAGGAGTAGTTTCTTCTACAGGTAGGCTAGCTGCACTCCATTCATATTAAACCTTGCTATTAACATCTGTCACTGTAGTCTCTGAGTGCCTTCTGCATAAAATCCAATATCAGGAGCAAATTCCCTAGCAAAAATTCAATGTAACATCAAGGATGGGGAGGTAATAGCTCCTGCCTCCACACTCAGGCATATGTGACTGCTTGTCATGGGAGTTAATCTTTCTTTCCCTACTGTTCCTCAAGGAAGGATCTCAAAGCTCCTTCCTACAACGTAGGACGAGTCTTCATTCTAGTGAAGCAGGTAGCATAGTCCTTCATTTTACTGATGGATGATTTAGTTATGCAGAGCTCATGTACTGAGGGCAAGAACAGAACTGGACCTAGCTCTGGTAGTTTGGCCTCAAGGCTGGTGTTTCCAGCCTCCTTCTTGTATGCCCTCCACGTGGGAAGTCTGCACACATCCAGCATGAGTCTTCTTGCATCAGAAATACCCCACCATGACCCTAAATGATGAATCTGGCCTTAAACCCATAAACGTGGGTTTGGGTTTTGTACAGAGCTTCAGTGGAAGGTGGGAACCAGGTGGAAACCTGTGTCACAGGGTGGGCAGTAAGATCTGGGGTGAGGAATGTGTCCTCTTCACTGAACTCAGGCTCTCCTTCTCTTTCTAGGAGAGGATCAGCGTGATGCTGGCTTTGGACAGGACAGTTCTGATGAACCTCAGAGCTGGAGTTTTGCCCCATCCATGACGTCTGACACTTCA
This sequence comes from Psittacula echo, assembly GCF_963264785.1. Classification (NCBI taxonomy): domain Eukaryota; kingdom Metazoa; phylum Chordata; class Aves; order Psittaciformes; family Psittacidae; genus Psittacula; species Psittacula echo. The sequence continues at coordinate 3,845,691 of NC_137748.1, forward strand.
CTTCCATCGGACTTCCAGGATGATGGTAAGTCCCCGGTGCTTTTTGAAGTCCTTGAGTGAAGAGGTAATAAGAAGTGTCATCTGGTCTCATTTCCTTGTCATCCTGCAGGAGCTGGGTTTTGTGAGTTTGGGGTTTTATTGTTGGCTGGTACCTGCTTTGTCAAGGACCACAAAATGTTCTGGTGATCCTGAGGTTAATTTAGGATTGCTGAAGTTGAATGTGGTTATTGAACATCTTGCTTTAAACTGGAGTTGCTTGTTCTGTTTTGGATTGACAACAGTGATGGCAAAGAGCAGAGTTTGACCTGGTGGCTGTGTTTCCCAAAGGAATGTGCAACTTTTGGCATATTTCTTCCTGTTAGGAATCTGTAATCACCAGTCAAGAATGCAAAGAAATGAGGATTTATTTGGGACAAGGCTGTAAGAGCTGATGGGCACCAAAGCCAGCTCCTTTGTGCAATGCAGAACACGAGGCCTACCTGCTGCACGTGTTGCTTTATGCCATAAATGTCTTCATTTTGGCTGATTAGAGAGCGGGTTGGTCTGATGGCAGTTGCAGCATGAAAAGGGGTGTGGAGTTTGGGATCGGTTGCATTAAATAATCTGGGTACTCGGAGTGCAGACGGGGAACGTGTGACAAGGAGAATAGATGGGACATGAAAGGGTGCGGAGGACCTCAAGCTTGGCCTCCATGGGTGAGCAATGTCTTTATGGTCTAGGGTTTCTCTTGGTGTGTTTATGAAGCTTGTCTAAGGAGGTATTTGCTTTGCTAACTCAGAGCGGTGTTTTTTGGCAGCTCCAAGGGGCAGAGTTTGACATAACACTTGCAAGGTATGCAAACACTTGGCACCACTGGTACTTTACAGGCTTGAGCTCCATGGAAGGGTGCCCAAAGGGGTGAATAGGAGGAGATGGCTAACACAGGAAAAATGCCATACCACAAAAAAGAGGGGAAAAAGCTGGCATTGGGGGCAGCTGCATTAAAATGAGGTGTTAGTTCTTGGAAACGGGGGAGAGCCCTGAGTAACAGCAACTCCGTGGGTTGGGTCTGGATGCAAGTTGAGCAGTTCTGGCTGTTTGGATGAGGCTGTGGGTAGTCTGAAGCAGTCAGAGTAAAGGGCAAAAAGGCTGAACACAGGGTTTGGAACCTTTTCTTTGCCCTGCCATGGTCTTGTTGGGGCATCACCACAATGGGGTTTTCTTGATGTCTGCCGGTTGGATGGAGATGGATCAGGGTTGGGGTTTCCTTTGGGATTTTGAATGTCTGTGATGATTTACTCTGGTTTTTTGGCTTGTTTTCTTTGCTTGCTTCTTTGACTATAGAAAGTACAATGATTTCTTTTAACAAGTATGAAATCAGTCACTTGAGAGCCGAAATCAGTACTTTGGACAAGTGGGGGAAGCTAAGGGCTGTGTCAGGCTTGATTCCTTGTGGGAAAAGCAGAAAGTTCTAAGATATCATGGTCCAAGTTTGCCTTCTCTGAGCTGGGCAAATCTCTGCTTTTACTGGGCCCCTTTGTGGGGGCACTGTGGCTGCCCCATCCCTGGCAGTGTTCAAGGCCAGGTCAGACACAGGGGCTTGGAGCAAGCTGCTCCAGTGGAAGGGGTCCCTGCTCATGGCAGGGGATTGGAACTGAATGAGCTTTCAGGTCCTTTCCGACTCAAACCAGCCCTATAGTTCTATGATTCGCTTCCCCATTGAGCCAGCAAGGTCCCCAGTGCAGAGACCTGCTCTGGTGTGGCAACACGGAGCCCAGGCCATGCTGTTGTGTGGGTAGGTGATGGAGAGCTGCTCCGCTCATGCAGCACGGGTGCCTGATGCTTGGGGGAATCCATGTAGCTGAGGCCAGGAGAAGAACTTGGCTGATTGTGGGAGCATACTTATCATTCCTGTGGCTTCTTCCCATCCCTTTACAGCCCTGGTTTGCAACAGCAAGAGGTTATGTCCTTAGGTGCAAGCCCATGACACTGTTAAAGGCTCCTATCTCCTCCCTCCCTGAACTCTCTGAATTCCCAGCTTCCTTAATGCAAGGTTTTAAAGGAGGAAGGTCTCTGACGGGGGTGATGCTCACTTCTGCCTCTCCTTGCTCTGCAAAATAGGAGGGTTTGGAGGCAGGGAACGCCACCACTGTTCATTTGGAACAGGCTCTGAGCTTCTCATAGGAATCAGAGAACCTTCAGGGTTGTCTCTGGAGGAAGCAAGAGGAACTGAGCGGGTTGGGGATGACTTTACTCAATGAGGCATGGCCCAGCTCTATAGGATCGTCCCTAATGAGTGATTAAGAAGCTAATGTTTGTACAGTGCTGGGAGGCACTGTGGAACCACTAAGTACTGTTAGAATGATAAGTATTTCTTAGGAGACCCTTCCCATGTAATGTACTCAGGCAGCTTGAAGCCTTTGTCTTTTAAACCGGTGAATCACTGGGTTTGCCGGTGTTTGTTCATTTAGTTTTACTGAAGATGGATCCCAAAACATCCTGAGGGGTGGGAGTTGCACCTCTTAGTATTTAGCACTGCTAAATATTGCTTGAAGTGGGGCTTCTCTGATCATTGCAGAGCATCTTACCCCTTGCTGGAGGGATGTTGAGCCTGGATCCGTGTGGAGATGAAGGGGGTGAGGACCACTGTGGCTTCTGCCCTGTGCCTGGCTCTTGGCTGCGCTGCTGTGTCCCAACAGCTTCAGCAACAATATATTGTTTTCTATTGCAGAGGTTAGCATATGGAAGGGAGCGTAATTCCCAGTGACAGGAATGTGCTCTGGAGAAGGCCCCTTTTGCTCATGTTTGGCCTTCTAATACATAGAAATGAGTAGGGAAATAATAAAGCACCAACGTGAGCTTTGTCCATAGCTCTGCAGAAGCAAGATACTGGCTCTAGGGGAGAAGCCAGGGGAGAACTTCTGGAAGTTTCTTGTCTGGTCCATGGGCTCCAGCCACCCTATGCCCAGTATGGGATGGATGTGCTCTTCTCTTCCAAGGTGCGCTGTGTTCTCTCTTGGAGTTCTGGAGAACCATACCCTTTCTCCCTGAACTGTGTAGTGTTCTGAAGGACACGTTCTTCTCTGCTTTAAGTACTCTGCTTGTATTTTCCACTGTACTTCCTACACACTTCCAGCCTCTAAGGAATCACTTCCAAAATGTGAATGAATTGCTTTAAAAGTGCAGGATTTAAAAACGCAGGAATGCTTTCAGTAAGCAGGGTCCATTGTGCAGGGTCCATTGCGCAAGGTGGGTATGCAGGCTCACTGGGGCAGTGAGTGGTCCTGCAGAACGTGTGGTGCAGGTGGGCACGAATTGTTTGGGCAGGGTGCGTGCTGTGCTGTGCGGGTGAGCGCTCAGGGTGCTGGAGGGAGTCACACCACTGGAGTGATGCTAAAGGATGCAGGGGGTGTCACAGCGCTGGAGTGATGCTAAAGGATGCAGGGGGGGTCACACCGCTGGAGTGATGGTAAAGGATGCAGGGGGGTCACAGCGCTGGAGTGATGGTAAAGGATGCAGGGGGGGTCACAGCGCTGGAGTGATGCTGAGGGATGTAGGGGAGGGTCACACCACTGGAGTGATGCTAAAGGATGCAGGGGGGGTCACAGCGCTGGAGTGATGGTAAAGGATGCAGGGGGGGTCACAGCGCTGGAGTGATGGTAAAGGATGCTAAAGGGTGCGGGGGGGGTCACACCGCTGGAGTGATGCTGAGGGATGTAGGGGGGGGTGTCTCACCGCCGGGGAGGGGGCGGGGGGCTCCGCAACCAGGGCGCGGCGGCGGCAGCGGAGTTCTGCAGCGCCCTCGTGTGGCGCACAGCGGTTCTGCACCGTGCGCGGCCGCGGACCCGCGTGGGCTCCTCCCGCTTCCCCTGAACCAACAACCAAAAGACCCCCCTAAAACCGACCCCCAAACCCCACCCAACCTCCAGCCTGGGTGTTCCTCCGAATCCCTTCTTCCCGCTGGGGGAGCCTCGGGAACGCGGGGGAAGCCCTCGTGCTGGTGCAGGAACAGATCTCTGCTTTCCCCCACCAAGCGTGGGAACCGTGGTCTCCTTGCCCAAGGACAGGGTGATGGCCGCTGCCCCAGGATAACCAGGGAGGCGCTGGGTGATGGATGCAGGGGAGGGAAGTGTGGCCGGGAGGGGTGAAAGAGCCACTTGCCCAAATGCAGCTGAGTTTCAGGAGTGAGAACAAATCGTATGAAGTGAAAAGAAGCAAGAACCTGTTTCCGAAATGCTGAGTAGCTCCAAGTTCTCTGATGTGTATGGATCGGGCCCTGAATGCCTGCGGATGAGGGGAAATGCCTCTTACACTGGCATTGAAAGTTTTACGTTTTTCCTTTCAGATACCATTAGAAGCAATTATTCTGCCTTCCTGATGTCCAGAAATGTCTTTTGTTGCTTTTGACTGGGTTATTATAAACGTGCTGTTGAGGTACTTTAAAACTCTATGAAACAGGAGAGGAGACATTTAAGGACCGGGTTTGTGACAAGGGTGATGCCATTGAAGGTTTCTCCTGGCTCATTTCCTTTCTGATCTCAGGCATCACCTAAATGAGAGATGTTCAACCACAGGTCACTTATTTCTCCTTATTCCTTACCATGGCTTTGAGCAGTTTTCACCCGTTCCATGTGAGCTTTGCCGAGGGGAGGAGAACAGGCCCGAATCCATGGATAGGAAAATATGTTTTCCAAGAAATACCTGTTGATGGTGACATTCTGTACAGAAATCAGCCTCCCTCCAAGCTCCAGGGCTCCTGTTCTTTCCTTTAGCATTTTGTGAATGGAAGCGCACCATAACATCAGTGCTTTCAAACCTGGTGTGATAATGGCCCTGGCGTTATGCAGATAAGCTCCTGGAGCGGATCTCTGGCTGGTCCAAAGGTTTGGCTCTATTTTATACAGAGCAAGTCAGTTGAGCTCGGTAGTAAGGGTTATTTGTTAGGGGGGGAGAAGAGGAGGGTGGGTTGGTTGCAGGCCGCCAGAAGGAGATGTATAAATTATACTGGAGAGCTCAGACCTGTGTAGGGAACAGGCAGTGGTGAGAGAGACCTTCAGCTTGCATTGGGAACAAACAGAGCAACAGAAACCCCAACCCAAAGCGGCTTGTTCTTGTGCTAAGGGTGCTTGTGGAAGAATACCTTCACCTTGTCTCATCTCCCTCCCTTATCTGCCCCTGCACCCCATAAAGGTGTTGAAACAACACATCAGCACTGGTGGAGGAGAGGACCAGAGGTTCCCTTCGGAATCATCAGGCAGGGCACTCCTTAGTGCTCTTTTTGGGATGTAATCCTGACATAGACCAGACTGGGCCCCAAAATGGTTTGGTCCAGCCTATGTCTGAAGCTCCTGCATCTAAATTGGATGATGGAGTACTTCCTCAGTACAGGAAAGACACGGACCTGTTGGAAAGGGTCCAGGGGAGGACCACAGGAGTGATCAGAGGGATGGAGCACTGCACCGGTGAGGAAAGGCTGAGAGAGCTGAGGTTGTTCAGCTGGAGAAGACTCCAAGGAGACCTTATTGTGGCCTTTCAGTTCTTAAAAGGGCCAATAAGAAAGATGGGGAGAGACTTTGAGCAGGGCTGGTTGTGATAGGACAGGCAGTGATGGTTTTAAACTAAAAGAGGGGTAAAACACTGGCACAGATTGCCCAGAGAGGTGGTGGATGTCCCATCCCTGGAGCTATTGCAGGCCAGGCTGGATGTGGTTCTGAGCAACATGATGGAGTCGAAGATGTCCCTGCTCATTGCAGAGGGAATGAGCTTTGAAGGTCCAACCCAAACGATTCTGTGATGCTCTGATCACTTCATGCTGGTTATTTGCAGCTGGGGACCCTCAGCCTCAGGCTTCAGGCGCTGCCTTTGAAAGCCTGTGCTGCTTTTACACTAAATGACGTGTTTGTGCGCGGGGTTTTGGGTGTCACATACCTGGGTTTGTGGTTTGGGAAAGGGTTCCTGCCCAACCATGGGGCTGTTTCTTTAGGGTTTGAAGCTGCTCGAGTCGTTCCCTGCTCACAAGAGCTCTTAAGGCAAAGCAGCGATGTTGTGAGCCGTGTGGTGTAAAACCTCAGCAGCTCGCGGGGGCCCCACACAGGATTTATAATTGAAATCACTTCCAAGTCACTGAAATGCCGATAACTTATTAATGCAGCTCTTCTAAAGCACAAACCTGCCACCTCCGCTGCTTGCCGACAGGGAAAAAGCATAATTAAAGTTTCTTTGTGTTGCCTTGGAAGTGCAGGATCAGATGAAGAGATTTATTTTCCCTACCTAGAGGACAGTCTTTAACGACAAGGTGTTATTTGGGTTTTATTCGAGTAAGCAGCTTAATAGCAACTTTGCATGGAAACAGGGAATGTTGCCTTATGATCCCAGCTTCAAATGAATTGCAGCAGAGGGATGCCCTTGGCACGGCCATTAGTTCAGCGGCAGCACTGACGCCTTTGAGCTGATGCTGTCGGGTGCGTGGACCGGGATGGTGGTGGTGGCTCCCAGGAGGGATGTCAAAGGGATGGAGCTTCCTCTTGTGGTGCATTGCGTGTTCCCCATGTCCAACACCCCTGAATTATCAATGTGCCAAGTTACGGTTGTGGAGGGGGGACTGGGATAACTCAGGCACCTGCCTCCTAAAGGCCTTTTTATTCATGAGTATGTAAATCCAAGGCATAAACGCTTTGTGTCTCCATATTCTCCCCAGCAGAGGGATCAATATGCAGGAAATGGAAGTGAACAAAGTGTTGAGGGGTAGAACTTCATGGCAGCTTTTCTTGTGCCCTTTGTCAGAAGCAAGTGATTCTAGTGCCCCAAACTCACAGGCACCAGCATCTGTCATGACTGACATGCCTGGGGTCTCCTCTGTAGCAGGGATGCTTGGAGGGCAGGGTGCTGTGGCACAGCGATCGGGCAGCATGGCAGCAGAGGTGCCAGCTTTGGTGCCCTGTGGCTGTGTAGAAGCACCCTCAGGATGCCCAGACCCCCCCAGCTGACACCCAGGACCTTGTCTAGACTTGGCAAATGGGGTTTTGCCTTTGCAGAAGGCTGGGGGCTGAGTGTGGTTGGCGTTGGTAGTGATGGGGTGCAGTAAATCTAGGGCTGACATTTTGTCCGAATACATAGATAAGAATAAGATAGAATATTTGGTGGGTTCTGTGTGTGTACCTCAGCAGGAACACAGGGAAGAGATGCTCTAGATTGTGCCCTTGAAATATGTTGGGGTTAGAGCAAAGATTTGGGGGTTGTTTTCTTGGTGATGGGATTTTGAGTGTACTGAGGCCAGCAGAGGAGGTGAAGGAGGCTCTTCCTCTGAGTGAGTGGCAAGAAGACTTGTTTGAAAGCAGGGTAAGCTTCTATTCATTCCTCCGTGGGACAGAAAGGCAACCAAGCCGCATGCTTCCCCCATGCTCCTGGTACTCAGGAGCCTTGGGGCCCTTCTCCCTTATCCGAATAAAGACAGCCTCACCCCCAAACACGTTCCGGGTGTTGTCTGGCTGGAGCTGTTCATGGGAATAGTAATAATTGTACCTGTATCTTGCAGGATCAATCTCAAAACACTAACAAGTCCTGAAAGACCAAATTCCCAGCTGAGAGAAATGGTCTGGACAGCAATAAAAGCCTTTGCTATATATACATTAACACCCGCTAAACTACTACTGACTTCATTCCGACTTCAGCGTGTGCTTCAGTGTGTGGTTCAGTGTGAGCCACAGGGAATACGTTAAATTATTACTCAGGTTATGCATTGCTGAAAATCACTTCGTGCAAAAATAAAGCCACTGTCCTGAAGAATTTAATTTAAAGACTGCTTATAATAAATTGTAAAGCGAAACGCGTTCAAGAACAACTGGAGGGAAGGAAAAGCCTCTTTCCTTCAATTTTTCTTTGAACTTCTTTCAATTCCACTTTAAATAGAAGGAGTCAAGGGTAACTTTATTCAGCAAGCTTCTCTCTGGGGCTGGTGTACCTGCCGGTGGGTTTACTCAAGCAGAGAGGCTGCGCTGGCCGTTCCATCACTGTCACATTCTGTGTGTGTGTCTGCACACGTGGGTTTTAGGAGTAGCTTTGTTTAAGGCTCACGGTGATGAACTACTTCTTAAAGCAAGGTAAACTCTTATTGTTTAACCCTCGGATAGATGCGGCAGTTGGAAGAGATTGGGTGTCCAGATTGATCTCTTTGTGCTCCGTGGTGAAGGGTGGCTGGGAGCGTGCGGCCGCGTACCTGTGTGTGGTGGGGACAGAGCCAGTTGGGCATTGAGCAAACACTGGGACTTCTTCTTCTAATCCAGTGTCACGGGAAAGAGCAGCCGAAACAATCGGCATCATCCTTCACCCTGATAATGCTTTCTCGCCAGCTAATAGCTCCTTGTTCATCAAGGAAACGAATGTGTGTGGAGGTGACATGCTCTTCACCCACTGCTCTTTGTTCTAGGGTCCTCCAGACTGATTGTATCAGCTCCAGCACTGACAAATATCCCCCCAAACTTTAACACTATGTAAAATTGAGTTATGGGGTTTTAAGGTTAGACTCCTCTGGCTGAAGGTTGATTGTCTCCGAGAGATAAAGGAATCAGTACTCAACAATAACAAAATCTTTGCCATAGGATAATGCCTGTTATTGAGCTCACAGCTCTCTTTATTTGGTTACAAAGCTTCACCCCTATTCTTTTTCCTGCACTCATAGGTTAAAGTGGGAGCTGCCGTTTGAGATTGGTGAATTGCTGCTGTTTCTCCATCCACCCTCACCCTGTGCTTGAACAAACACTCTGGCAGATAGATGGGTTCCTTGAAGCATCCCATCACCCAGGGCTGTGTCTCTGCAGCTGCAGTGTTTAACCAAGTTGCCCTCGCTGTGGCACCTTCTCAGCAGTGCAGGGATGCTCCTGGCACTTGGGTAGCCTTTGGAGAAAGAAGCCTTGAGTGCCTTGCCTGGACAATCCCAAAGAGCTTAGGGGGCAAATCAGAGAGTAGCAGTTGGAGAGCATTAGCCTGGTTTTACAGTCAGATTCATCCACTGGAATGGAGGGGATAATAGAGCTGGGGCTGATGCAGAGTGCAAGTGGCTTGACCCAGGTCCAATAGTGTAGGCAATCGCATCTTGAAAGCCTTGGAGCCCCAGCAACCTTGCTCAGATTCTCTGGCCAAAGACCTATTTTGCATTTAGTAATGCGAGTTGGCCATCTGCTGCAGATGAAAACGGTCTGGCATTGCTCTGCAGAGGATCAAAGCGTTAACAAACAGGATGGAATTTGGGGAAGTTTATTTTAGCTTGAAACTGATGGTATCTGGGGCAAAGGCACTTAGTGCTGAGACAGGCTTACGCTGTGGGCAATGGGAGCCTGCCAAGAGAGGTGCCTGGCAGGGGCTGTTCTAGCAGTGGGTGAAGAAGTCACAAAACCCAAGGGAGGACAGAATTTAGTGGGGTGAAGCTCCCTGTCCTCTCTGAACTCCTTCCAAATCCTGGAAGCACTCTGCCTTTCCCGATAAATACCTGATGCATGAGGTGTGTGGAGAGGACGTGCGTGATGGGGATGAACTTTCCTTGGGGATTTGGAGCAGGGATGCAGTTGGGATCAGTCGTTGAAACTCTCTATAGGGTGGTGCTTCCCACCCCCTGTAGCTTGTCTCTGCTTTACCCGCTTCTAGTTCCCTAAAAAGACAGAACTCTGCTGTCCCCCAAAGGCCATGGGCATCTGCAGGAGAGGTCTTTGGCTCAGTGGGGCTTTCAAGTCTATCCTGATTTCTGCTTCCTTAAACTTCATTCATATCCTTATGCTTTTGAAGCAAACCCGGTTATTCCAGGGGCTGGGGACTGCAGGATGAGTTCGTCAATCCCCTGCCTCTGACTTGAAGGAAGCTGGTTTCCATCCTATTCCTGTGCACAGCCTTCCTGTGCCCAGTGTGTTAGGTTGACTTGCTGAGATTTCAGGCTAGATCCAGTGTTGGGGTTTAGCCTGTGTAGATGTAGCATCATTGCTGGAGGAAGCTTTGCGTTACTCTGGCTTCCCTCCTCTCAGTGCAGAGCTCCCTGTGCTCCATGCAACCAATTCGCTTTTGAGATCCTCAGTTACATTTGAAATTCTTATTTTCTCCATCACATTTCTCCTTTTGCTCCATAACATTCCCTGGGGCTGGATGTGCTCCAGATGACTTTTTTTTTTGTATTACCCTGGTTTATTCCTCAATAGGATGAATCTCATTTTATTCTTCTGTCCCTATTCCTAACCTCGCCATGTCCCCTACTATTATTTCCCCTGCTTTCACTTGATATTTGCATTGCCACCTAATTTACTATCTTCCTGCTCATTGAATTAATGGACTGTTTACTTGCCTTAGATAAAACGGGGACTCATCCCCTGCAGTACCCCAACACAGCCACTTCCCCCTCACGTGACACAAGACCATTTATCACCAGCTTTTGCCTGTGGCCCTTGGGCCAGTTCTCAGCCTGACGATTGCTTCTATCCAAGCTGAGGTAAATTAATGGTTTTCAGTGAGATTTGCTGTGGCACCACATCAGACGCCCAGGAAAGTCTCCAGATATATTGCATCTTCCACATTAGCCTTCATCTGCTCATTCTGAGCTTGATCAGAAAGGCTGACCTGTGCCTAAGGTCATTCTCTCTTCACAAACCCAAAGGTTGCGGGTTGCTGTGAAGGCAATTATTGCCTGGCTGCTCCTCAAGTAATTTAGTCCCTTTTTGAGTCTTTCTTCTCATCTGTTCCGTTATTTTATGAGGGTGACATTGGATTTGCCCCAGCGTTTTTCAGCTCCACCTTGGTATTGTGCTTTTAAGTGGTCATTGCCTTCTGTATTTCTTAGTTCTCTGCTGTGATTAGAAGGAAAGGCCGGTGGGTTGGGAAGCTTGGGAACTTCATCATGATTCCTGTAAGACTTCATACAAATGGGGATTGGTGGGAAGGAAAACACAACCATAGAAGTACAAAACAATAGATGGGTACCACACTGACCTCCTCATCCAACTCTAGGAAGCCCAAAGCTACCTGAGCAGTCTCTATAGCCACCAAGAAGCAGAACACAACTTCAGACCCCTTGAGTTGTAATGGCATCTCCCAAGTAGGTGTGACATCTTTGCTGCCAATTGTGGGCTGTGTTTGTCATCTAGTGGACATCAGGATGGTGACACTCCTGTATCCCTCCTCCCATCCCAGTGAAGGGGAAATCTAGTTGGGAAAAACCGAAAATACCCCCAAACATAAGCTTTTATTTTCCAATGCCATTGGAATAAGGGGGTCAGAAATACTTCAATTCTATTATTTGGTGTGTTGGACCTTATTTAAGGTCTTGCAACGCACTCTGAATTTGTTCAGGAAAAAACCCCTCAACCAATGGAAAAGCAAAGCAAGAAGGTTGAAAGCACCAACTTTTACAATGGGAAACTCACTCCCCAGCCCACCAAGGGAAAGCAAGGCCAGACAATATCAGGATTTGAATATTCTTTTCCTCCTGTTCTTTGATATGCAAACTTGCTGCTGATCAAAGAACTCTGGGAGGAGGAGGACAATAGTGCGGATCACCGTGACTTTGGGGATTGGTTTCTCAGTTCAATCCCAGGATGGCTGGGGTAGGCCTGGGGACTGGGACAAGCACTGATTTCCTCCCCTCCCCCTTGGTCTTCCCGTTCAAGCCCTGAATTCACGGCTCAGCGGGGGAGCTGAGCTCTCTGAGCCAGGGGCACAGGCACAAGCCCTGAGGTTGCAGAAACTGCCATAAAATGGCTATAGCTCTGCTGTCTACAAAGCCTCCATCCCTCTTGGGTACCCCAGTATGCTAAATCTGTGGGTTCAGACTTGGGGCAGGTGGTAGGATTTGCTCCTTTAATCTTCAGTGTCTATTTATTACAGTGGAGCTCCAGGGCATCTGAGCATGGCCTTTCTCGCCAAGAGACCATAACAAATGGATGCACTACCTCGGTGTCACAGAGCCGAGCTTTGCGCACCACCTATCTGCACACTTCGGTGCTGGCTCTTTCTGCCTCTGCTTCTTCTTTTGTTGTAGGGCTTATAAACCAAGGAGACAAGCAGGAAGGGGTTAGAATGCAAAGAGCAGCTCTTTGACTGTCCACACCTGCCCTCCCCTTCGCTTCCTGCCCCGTCCTTGGCTAATTTCTCATGGGGGGAGATGCTCACCTTTGGGGATGCGCAAATGCTCTGCCCCAGGCCATGGGCCCATGACTTGGAGGAACCTTTTTCCCTTTGTTTACTCTTCGGTATTGAACCCTTTTGCAATTGCTAATTAGTTTTCAATTGCCCAAGACAAATGAGCAGGTTGAGGAGGGGCGGTTTCTCTCTGACCCTGCCTGTCAATTCCTGGCACCCTTTATTAATGGTGGAGCTGGTTCTGTGAGATTCTTCTTGTTGGTTTTAAAGAATAAGAGGGGAAATATCTTGCATTGCAGAGGTAATTGAAGCCTTTCGCCGGCTCTGAATGCCATCAGAAACTAACAGGCTAAAGACACTGGTGGGAAGTTCCATCCTTTCATTGCAACTTCATTTGTCCTTAGAGAAGGTGGGGATCTGCAGTAACCTTCAACCTGATGCAAGAAGGTACCAGAGTCATGTCCTAGTCTGCTGGAAGATGGTTTAATTCTCATTGCAGTGATATCTTGTGGTACCAGCACAGCACTAAAGCTGTTTTGCACCGAGTTGCAGCTCTGAAGAGCTTGCAGTTTGAACAGGCAAACAGACAAGGTAAAGGGTGACGGGAGGGTGATGTTAGAGGAGTGTGAAGTGATTTGCCTCCAATGCACCAGCTGTTCGAGGTGATGTTGGACCAGGATCAACCCAGCGCCCTTGAACTTTCCATTGTGTTCTGGGAGGGTGAATGAGGGGATGACAAAACCAGGAGTGTGATGTGCATGGGAGTCCTGGGCTTGCCAGGCTGACAGGATCGTACAGCTAAAAAAGGTGATTCTTGGCACTTGAGGGACCTTGGCTCACGTGGATTTGGAGGAAGAGGGGACTGTGGGACCAGCCGGACCCCAGTTCTTTGCACTTATATTCTCAGTGCAATCCCCTTGCTCTGGAGTTACAGGAAACATTGCCTTCAACCTCCACGTCAGAATTCCCGTTCCCTGCTAGCATAAAGCATTTAATCCATGTATGCAAGCAGCCCAGGCCTCCCTGGAGGGGGACTCTAGTGTGGGGTGTCACCGTGCGGGGGTCCCCAAACCCACATGCTCGTGATGCTGCATGTGCTTCCATGGGGGGTTGTTCTTGGCAGCCTTTTGCAGAGCTGAATCTCCCCGTTCCCTATTGAATGAGGTTGGGGAAAGAAGAATATGCTCTTTTCAACATAAGATGTATTTTGCAGCCTGTCTCCAGGCAGCTCCCAATCCAAAGGGCATCACCGGACGCGTCGGCAACCAAATAGCAACTGGGGGGAGGGAGGGAATAAGAGGAGAGAGGAAGATGGAAAACCTCCTATACAATAATTAGAATAAAATTGGGGTATCAAGAATACAGGGGTCAGCTTCTGTTCACACCAATATGGCTTTCACCTTGTAGAGAAAGGCCTGCGCCAGGTAATTAGGTCAAGTCAATGATTATATATCTTTAAGCGAAGTGGAAGGGACTGTAATTGTGATGAAATTTGTTTGAAGAGGGAAAGCATGGGGAATTTTGTTTAAAGGTAACGAGTTCAAAGGGGAAATGAAGTTCAAGGTTCAGTTCCTGTTCACTCCTCACACAAAAAACCAGCCCACAACAACCCACACACACCCAGCAGCCAATATTTCTATCAGGCGAGTTGCTTTATCTGTTGGGAAAGGGAATGGGACCGTATCGCTGTAGGAAAACGGGAATTAAAACACTGACAGCACTTTAATGGGGCTTTCTTTCTTCAGGAGCCAACAGAAGGGTAAACCTTGTGTAATGGGGTCTTTTTTAACCAGAGTTGGTTTATTCTTCCCTTCGGAGCACTGCCGCATGCAGCCACCTTGCATGCAAATGGGTGACATCCCAAGAAGGGCCTTGCCTGTGATGTGCAAATACCCACTTTGTTAAGGGGAGCTTTCCAAGGAAGGGGAAAACTGCCCATTTTAGGGGGTTTAATAGGAATTCACCATCCCAGAGATGGTTTTGGTGGAAAAAAACTGTGTTCCTATTCATGCTTCTGAAATGGTGTCTTCCTCCCGGTAAAGATGCGGCTTCTGTCCATGCCAGGGGGTGTTCTGGTGGTCCTAGGAACAGTTTCGGCCATGGCACCTGATGCTCAGTGCATCAGTTCTGGGGGGCTGGTTCCCATGTCCCTGGTGCAGAGCTGGGCTGTGAATGTGCAGTGCTGATGTTTGGGGGTGAGGAGTTGGCAGCGGATGCTCGGAGGGGGCTCTGCAGGATTCGGCTGTGCTCGTTGTCCCCCTTTGTGGGAACAAGGAGGGGTTCATGGTGGTTATCACACTGCTTTTCCTGCATGGGTGTTGAGCTTTGCTGCTCTTCTTCCCAATGCCTGAACTGTGGGACAGGAGGCTCGTTCTGAGTGCAAAATAATGGCTTTTAACCTCATTGTGGAAGTAAAGCTCGGAAGTTTAGCGCTTCCCACACTTGAAAAGGGAAAAGTAGCAAAGCAGCTCCCCAGGAAACCTCTAAATGGCACAGAGATGAGGGGCAGCCCCCAAACATCTCGCTGTGAACTTGGTCCATGATCTTGCTGGCCTTGGTGCTCACCCAGTGCTGACCACACGTGAGCGCAGAGCAGGCTTTGGGGCCAGGGTGACACAGGTGACGTGGGTCCTGCACCGAGGGGCAGGTGGCCAGAGCGGGCATTGGGATGAGGGGTGGGACAGAGCCTCACCTCTGCTGAACCTGGGCTGCAGATATTTCCACCCTGGCATAATGCAGAAGTTCAAGGACCAACGTTGCACCAATATTAATGACCTCAAAGGGCATGGAGAGTTCAGAGTTCGCCTTCTGTTTCCACCACCCATCCTTTTCTCCCTTTCCCTATTGCATGCGTCCCATCTCCTGTATAAATTTGATGTCACCGGTTGCTGTTAAGATCTGTTTGGTGACATTTCAATCTGGTTGAGCATCCCCTCCTCAAATATACAGTGGTTTTGTGCGGATAATAGAGGGTGAAGGGTGGGTGTCGGGTCCGTGGGGGAGCGGGGTGCTCTTGTGATCAGTTCAAGGTTCACTCTTTGTTCGCGTGTAATAAAAAGTCTTCAGTTATCAGGTATTTAAACCCAAATCAGCAGTTCCATATCCGTAACCTGAGCTAAGTGTTCCTGCAGCTAATGGCCGCGCGGCTGTCGTTTGCAGCGAGTTGGGTGACACTCGATTTGTACTCGCTGACGGGAACAGATGGGTCTTCATTGTGAAAACCCGCCTGTATGCAAATGTGAACGGAGTTTCACCCGCGCCCGCGCCTGACCTGACCACGCACAGGCATTTACCCAGCGCGCTCAGCCGGGGGGGTGGCCAAGGGCGATAAAAAATGGCACTCGGATAGTACCAGCGGCAGGTCAAGTTTACCATCCGTCTTCCAGCGGGACCGAGATGGCAACACAGTTATTTGGTTTCAGTGGGGATGTTGGTTGCAATAAACTCCATCATTTCACCTGTTTATGAACCCAACCTCGGACCGCGTTCTCAGCACAAAACACCCAGCCGCTGAAGGCTATCGGCAACTTGTTCCTGCCGGGATAAAGGGGGGGTCCCGCGCTCTCGGGGGGGTTCTTTCTCATTTTAGTTCACCCCCCACTCCTCATCTTTCCTTCCTGCTTTGGAGTTTGAGGTTTTGTCTATTTCCTTCTCCCCCCGCTTTGCATTTTGTTGTGTTTTGTCTGTTCCTTTGCGAGAAGGGGCCAAACCCGGGCTTTTCTTTCATTATTATTATTATTTAAAAATGGAGAGAAACGATAATTGATGCCAGGATAAACAAGCAGCGGTTTAGGCGTCGCTGAACACTTTTGCATGTACGGAGGCGGTCTGTGCTCTCTAATAAATCTCACCATTTAAATGTGCAACCCTTCATTAGAGTGAAAATATGAACAGCTGTAATCGCACATTTACGCTGCTGACAGAGAAAAATCTCCGCACAGTTGTCATTTTTCACGCTGATGAAGAACCGGGCGCGGGTTCGAGCACTGATTCTGTAACTGGGTGGAATTCTATTCCTCCATCCCTTCTTTCCCCCCCCCCCTTTTCACCTCCCTCTTTCCCCCCCTGCCGCCTCTCCCCAGCCCCATCCAGTAGTGTAGCAAATTAGCGTCTTTTGCTCACAGCAATGCTCCGCTTTTAGATTATCCTCTGGCTCATCAGAAAAGGAGATTTCTCATGCCAGTTGTAGAGCCCCTCTTGGCTGGCGGCTCCTGCAGGACTGACCCCCCAAACTGTGGGTAGGATGAATGGTTCCACGGCCCCAGGACATCTGTTCTTCAAGGGATGCTGTGAGCTGGAGTCTGGAACTGATAGGGAAAGAAACACTCCCTACAAATAGAGTAAAAGCTCCTCGGTGCAGTAAATCTTATTTCTTACAACTTGGCTTCCAGCACATCTTAGGAGAGAAGGGGGGCTGAGAGGGCAAATGCCTTTTATTTTCTCTTATTGTTTTAATGGTGGAAATGCCCGTTTTCAGAGCCGGGAAATGCAGGAACTGGAACCACTGCAAAGCATCTTGAAACCTTCCTGTCTTGTTTTTATGGTTTATTGTTCTTTCTGTGCTAAAAAACCCCCACAACCCAAACCGGATCTCGTCTGTATTTTTAGGCACTTGAGCCTCTGCTCAAATCATCATGAATAGAAATGAATGGCCAGAACTGGAGCTGGTATTTGTCCAGTCAGCCCTTGTCATAACTGACAGGGATGATGAAAATAAGGCACTTTGTCCGTATCGAGAAATGGAGGCCTTCTGAAATGGTTTTATTCCCTCGTTTTTAGTCATTGAAAAGTGGGTACCTCATTAATTTCCTGTCCTGGAATAAGGAACTGCTTCCAACACGTGGAAGGTTTCATCCATGCATTTGTAACACAAACATCCCCTCGTGCTCTCGTACGGACGATTGCCATTTGACCCAATATTCTTACCTTAAGACGTCAAAGTCTTTATTAAACCATTACTTAGGCATTGCATGGACTGTGGGTCACGGGCAAAACTCAGCAAAGTCACAATACTTACTAAATAAAACTGCATAAAGGCTTCAGGATGGGGCCCGTTCTTTATGACCTTGGAATTGCTCTCTGAGGAACTCCTGGCAGGTAAAAGAGAGTTGGATTTATATTCTGATGTATGGAATTCTGGTCATCTGAGTTCAAGTGAAACCTGGCTGTGGGTTTGTCTCAATTTATGGAGCTAAGTAAAGACTTTGTAAATGAGGTTTTTTTGTCGTTATTTCCTGGAGGATTAAAAGCTAAAGGGGATTATTAGGAAATTATTGGGCACCTGAAAGCAGGATTTTTACTGCTGGAAACCGCTTAAAAGCAAAGGGAAGAACCCAACTTGATTTCAAGCAAGTTGCTTTCTAACCAAGCTCACCGCTTGCTGCTCGTGTGCCAAAGCTGAAGGAGCTTTTGATAAGTCAGGCTATTTTATTAAAGGTAAAATGTTGGGAAAGCCGGAAGCTGCTGCTGGATGCAAGCAAGCAAATGTGCTTATCACAGCCTTTATGCAGCGCTCGGCCCATGTGCAGCAGCTTCTCATTACTGTCGCCGGCTCGAGCACCCCTTAAAGTGTGACTGTTTCCCATTAAACGAGTTATAGAAACAATCTGGCTAATTTTCCCTCAAAGGCTGCAGTGTGTTTCCATAACACACTCTTGATTATTTCAGCCTCATCCTGCTGGTCCTAGCTCAGGCGATGCTCCTGCACCTCAATGGGGTCCAGCACCGCAGGGGCTGGGGCAGGCACCAGCTGTTTAGATCTACCCATCCGATGGGTCTAATCCAGCCCTCCACCAGGGAAAAGAGGCACCCACCACTGTCCTCTGGTTCTTTCTGTGGTCCCCCCCCCTCCATCTGTCTTCTTTTTCCCCCTCAGATAAGCTAATATTAGGGAAAACCAAATTGTTTGACTTTTTGCCTGCTGTGCAGCCATTGAAACCTTTTAGTTCTGGCACTTTTTGCCCTTTTAAAACTATTAAACAATATCCCATCTATTTCCTTCTTTCCTTCTCTCCTATCATTTCTTAAAAGCAGCAAGAAGCAGTTCTGGGGCAGTTTTGTGTGGCGATTCAGGTAGCGCTAGTGCTTGGATGAAGGGGGGGGTGTTCTCCCCATCCGGTGCTGTACCACGGCCCCTCACAGCGTTGCTCCCTTGGGGGGTCCTGATGCATTTCTGGACCTTGTGCAAACCATGGTGGTGGCCGGAGAAGGGGTCCAGGAGCCATCTCGTGGCCACGGTGCTGAGCGGCAGGCGCCCTGCTTGGCTCCGAAGGTGGGACCTCAAGGAGAGGCGAGAAGAGGGGGGGAAAACCACGTTCAACTATAAATCAAAGCCATCAGTCACGGGGAATCTGGAGAAAGTGGCACAGGATATAAATAGAGGCTATAACTGCAGTGACAAGCAGGGCTGCAGTTGTAAATACTCATTATCTTTCCTAATATGACACCGTGTGGATTGGGAGAGCTGGGGAAATTACAAAGAAGGGGGGGAAATTAAAACTGGGCGAAGGGAACGCAGTGGTTTTAAACCTAAAATCTCTGTCCTGCTTTCCTGGAAAACAGGAATAGACACACCCCCCCCCCCCCCCATTTATATATAGTATTAATATATATTAACTTAGCACCTTGTCTCCTCCCCAAAGCTGAGTGAAAGCCCCGAAGACATCTGTTTGCATACATTGTGCGTCAGGCAACATGGGAGCTGAATGGGATTTATCTGGATTTTATATGCATGGCTTGATGCAAATTGAAATAAATCGGAGAGCGGGCTCTGCGGTGGACGTATTGGTTTTGCCTTCCCTGCCTGAACTTTTCACCTCGGGGTTTGAGCCGGTCACACGCTGACCCGTCTGAACTCTGCTGGTAGAGCCAAGTCTGCAAGGATGACCTTGCAGCCATGGCAACCCCCAAAGATAGGCCAGGCCTCCTCCATCCTCCCCTGCCCCCAGCCCTGCAAAGCTGCCCACCAATGGGTTGTGTTTCGGGTGGTTCTTGGGCACCTTCACACAGATGGGAGAAGCTGGGAGGTTCCCCATCCTCTCAGCCCCACAAAGCTTTGTGGCGTCAGGGGCTTGTGCAAGGGACTCCAGAAAGGGGCTGGGATGCAGGATGGGTCCCTTTGACGCTGACTGTTCCCCCTGCTCCGTCGTGCCTCAGTTTCTCCATGAGTCTCATAGTGATTCTCTTTTGGGGCATATGAATGATCATCGCTGCTAAGTGAGGCCCAGCACTATGGGGCCAAATGTGGGTGAAGAGGATCTGCCTCAATACCATCACTAAGTCTTCAAGCTGTAAAGAGGTCTTGTGCAGGTAGGGGTGGTTTGGGAAGGTCAGTTCACTGGAGTCAGGCTTTCTGTCATTCCTGCTCCATCGCTGTCTCAGCTGGAGCTGGAACTGCTTTTGGTATGAAAACCCAAGGAATGTCACTGGGGTTGTGTTGCTGGCAAAACGGGCATGAAGTGGAAGGAGAATCTGTCCATGCTCAAGTGTTTCCTTTTGCCTTCCTGGTGACCCCCAAGCCTCTGTGTGTCCTAGGAGAGGTCTTGATCCAGCTCTGTTGAACTTGGGAAATGCCAGCGGTTGCTGGGGAGGGTCCTTTGTGAAGGATTCAGCTGCCTTTCCCTCTCTAAGCTCCAGAACAGAGCAGGATTTGTCATCAGTACCACACGTCAGCATGTGCTTAATTGCTTTCCTGAGTTGAGGTGTTTGAAAGGCCTGAGTGCAGCTTCCAAAGACCTGGGAGCAGCTGTGAAAATACTCACTTGCCCAGAACAATGCGGATACAAACCCTCCTGGTGTTATCTCCCCAGCCAAAGGCCTTGGGGGTAAACCGCTGGTCCTCATCCCAGCGGCACATTTGCCTCGGGAGAAGTGGGCTCAGGAGAGCTGTGATTTTGTGGTTGCGGTGATGCCTTTGAAGGCATGGACTGGTCCCCTACCCTGCTGCAATCCCAAGGAGATTCCAGGGTGTTGGTCTCTGCATGTGCCTTGGGTGGAGGAAATGGGACTGAGATGTTCTGGAGGTACCAAACCAGGAATTAAGGGGTAGAGTGCTTATAATTACCCTTTATTGTGCTTGACCTGGAGGAGAACCTCCTTGCACCTTCCCTCTCCATCACATTTGTTCATCTGTGCACACAGGGCCATGAAGTTTTAAAGTGCCTAAAATACCCTGGGAACCTTGGGTGGAAAGTGCAGGGCTTTATTCCCTTCTCTTCCCCACTTGGGTCATGTTGTGAGGTCCCAGTGGTGTGGGGTGGCTTCCAGACAGCAGAACTCTGTCCGAATTTACTTAATAGATGTGGTATTAAAGAAAAAGAAATTCCTTCTTCCAGCTAACTGCGAGTCAGTCGTATTTCATCATTACAGAGCAATAAGCAGGCTATAGATCCCTCTTTATGGGCTATTTTATCAGTATGGCTTCATTGTCTTAGTTTTAAAAATTGTTGTTATAACCCTATTATTATCGGTTAATAGACACAGGGCTGTAGCCATCCTGTAGAACAACTTGTGCAAATCAGCTGCAATCTGTGCCAATGAGACCTTTTCGATGCGGGGAGCACAGTGAGGGGCCGTGGGTCCTTTGCTGATGTCTGTGCCCCATGGGGCAGGGAGAGTCAGTGTTTGTGGCTCTGCAGAACTCCAATAGATAGGAGACTTTGGATAAATTGAGCTGAAAATGCCAACAGCTCGGCCGCATTCTGCCCTCTTATGTAGGTTAGAAACAAAGTCTTTCCCATTGGCATGCAGGAAAGCGCAAATATGCTCAGTAAGGCCTGGGATGTTTGTATTTAATAGAATCCCAGACCTTAAAGCTCATCCAGTTCCAACCCCTGCCATGGGCAGGGACCCCTTCCACTGGAGCAGCTTGCTCCAAGCCCCTGTGTCCAACCTGGCCTTGAACACTGCCAGGGATGGGGCAGCCACAGCTTCTCTGGGCACCCTGGGCCAGCGCCTCAGCACCCTCACAGGGAAGAGCTTCTGCCTAAGAGCTCATCTCCATCTTTTGGTTTAAATTAGATCTAAATCCTTTAGATTTTTAATTTGAAGGACTCCAAAGTGTCTGTAAGAGAAGTGGGATGCAAGAAAACCAATAGCATCATTTTCCGTGCAAATGATGCTCTCAGCTGCATGAGCTTGTCACCAGGAGGAAGCCAGAACCCCAGGATGTTTGTTTTGTCCTCTACCTTTATGGCTGGAGCTGCAATAGCTGAGAGGAAAGCAGAGAAACCATCCCAGCAATTAATGTTATAGCTCCACATTGCTAAAATTTGTTTTTTAAAGTTATTTGCTTTGCCCAATGCATTTTTAATGCACTGAAATGTCATAATAAGGCATAACCATGCCAGGAAGCTGTTGTAAAGCAGACTGGGATGTGGATTGTAAAGTGCCGGGACTGCGTGTTGCAAAAACATCCTTTGTAGATACTTCATACCAAGAAAAGCCTTTTCTGCTTTCATCTCAGCTGGATCCATGTCTGAAATGTGTTCTTAGCGAGGATTGGAGCTGCTGGGAATGGGCAGGATCTTACGTGAAGCTCTTCTGACGAGTATCAGATCACTTTATACTGTTTCTCCTGGGCAGAAGCGTAGTATATCTGCCTCTGGTTTATTAAAAGAGAAACAGAGGGGAAAAGAAGTTGCTTAAGATGAAAGAGATTTTAACAGCAGAATTTAGAGGAACACCTGGAGTCCTGCCTCTCTGTTCAGCTTCTGGAGTTCATTCTCTGGTGTTTCCTTCATTCCCCAGCTATCACTCATGCCATGAAAGCCCTGTGTGATTTTGCCATCCTTTTGGTTGTCTTTTTGTTCTTTGGTGGCTGGTTTTCTACATCTTAACCTTATTCTGAATGGGAGGGGTTCTTTTTGGCTATGACCATGTAGGAGCCAACGCTGTGTGTGCCGAACGTTGCTGCTTTCACTCTAGTGGTGTTGCGGCGGATGAGGTAGGAATTGTCTCCATCCTGCGGAGTGTGTGGAGGTAGAGGGCTAGGAATTGAATCAAGGAAACTGGAGTTATTGTGATCCTAAATCCTCCAACACCTTGTAGTCACTAACACACTGTGTGCCCAGGCTAGTGGGCTATGTCACCTGCCTCTGATTTCTGCTGTGCGTACCAGATAGACCTCACTGGAGCGCAGTCCCGTGCAGCGTTTCTTGCATAGAGCTTCTGACATTTGCTTTGTCAAACAGAGCATGAGGTTGCCGATGGCCACTGGGAATGGCAAAATCCAGGCGAGAGAAAGCTCACCCTGGGCTCTGGTTTCAATATATTCCTTTGCTGCACTGGTTAAGGAGCCTTTGTTTTCTATTTGCTCCTAACATCAGATCTGGACCTGATTGGTTTCCTTGTTTCCCTCTTTTCTTTAGTTGGCATTTAGCAGAGCACCTGCACGTGTTTTGCACATTAATACCAACGTGCAGCCATATGGGGTTTGTGGGTCACAGGCTCCCAGATCCTGCTTTCTCGTGGGACTTCTGTCTAGGAAGGAAGAGGATTTGCTCAGAATACCCACCTCAGCATCATTTCCTCTATCAAATTCCTGACGTTGCTACTTCTCTTTGGGCCAAGTCCTTCCCCTCCCCTTTTCCTTTCAGATACCATTAGAAGTCTGAATTGTTTATAAAACTTGCCAGTTCCCAATCCATGGGATTCAAAGCTATGGACTCTTGTATATTCTTGGCTGTGGACTCTTGTATATTCTTAGCTGTGCTGGGAGTTAATAAGAAAGAGAGAAACAAGGAGAGAAAGAAGGGACTATGATCTTTTGGATGTACTGAGATCCAGGTTCACAAGTGTTTTGGGGTTTTTAATCGAATATGGTGGGTTTGCCAAGTAAAGCTGGGTCGGGAGGGTCTGGTTTAGAAGGAACTTCAAGGGTGAGATAAAAACAGTGATTTTTCTGAACTCATTTAGAAAAGCATGGCCCTTGGGAGCTGAGGGACATGGTGCTTGGGAGCTGATGGACATGGTGCTTGGGAGCTGATGAACACGGTGCTTGGGAGCTGATGGACATGGTGCTTGAGAGCTGAGGAACATGGTCCTTGGGAGCTGATGGACATGGTCCTTGAGAGCTGATGAACATGGTGCTTGGGAGCTGATGGACATGGTGCTTGAGAGCTGAGGAACATGGTCCTTGGGAGCTGATGGACATGGTGCTTGAGAGCTGAGGAACACGGTGCTTGAGAGCTGATGGACACGGTCCTTGGGAGCTGATGGACATGGTCCTTGGGAGCTGATGGACATGGTGCTTGGGAGCTGATGGACATGGTCCTTGAGAGCTGATGAACATGGTGCTTGGGAGCTGAGCATGAGGCTCATTTTGGGGCAGCCTGGAGGAGGCTGCAGTGGGAGGAAGAAGCTGGAGGTGGGCTCCATCTCTAGCGTATGACAGTCTTTTATTAAGGCTGATGGGATGCGGATCTCTCATGGCTCCCTGGGTATTTGTTTCAATACGTTGCCTATTTCCAGGCAGATACTTGATTGTCAGAGCACTGAAGGTTTGGGGTTTACTCAGCAAGCTGGAGCAGACCCCCAGCAGTCACTCAGCTCTTTCTTCCCAGCAGGGTCCAAGTAAAACCTCAGTCTTTAACTGGATAGTTCGGAGGCCATCGAGGGAGAAATTGGGGTAGTGGGGCTTCTGAGTCTGGCAAAGAAACCTTTGCACGGCAGTGGGTTGTGTCATGAGGCTCGGTCAAAACAGGCTCCTTCTGGCACGGCGCGGGGAGGATGTGAATTAGGTTTCTGTCCTTATTGTTAGTGTGGGAATGGGGGGAGCGGACTGGGGGGGGAAGGGAACCAGAGCTCTGCATCATTTTCTGTGCTGTTTGCAAACCCCTCTGAATAGTGAAAAACAATGCGATTAATTTTCTCTAGCGCAATCATGCATAGATTTAATAAGCATCCAAAGGTAGGATCCATCTGTAAAGGACGTGCCGCATGCTAAATTACTGCTCTTCTGCCATTTTTTTTCCCCCCTTCTTCTTTCCAAACCTTAATTAATTGAAGAAAAAAAAAAAAAAAAGAAAAGAAATTGTTTATTAAAGTGGGAACAGGGCAGGCTCTGTCTCTGCATCCCTGGTTCAAAAGTTCACACAATTCCCTGAAGGCTCATCTGTGTGTGTGTGTTTGCAATCGGGTGTGCGCGCACATCTCTCCCGCTCCCAGCCTCTCTGCTAAGAGACAGATGCCCAGAAAGGTGCTGTACTTTAAACAAAGGTTACTTCTCTTTTTTTTCCCCCTTGGAATAATCCAAACTTGGTAGCGCCCTTCCTCCTCTCCCACCCTTGCTTGTCCTTTATCCCTTTTGGCTCGGAAAGGTAACGCCGCTTCCAGCGCGTAGCCGAAAGCAGCGTAAGCGAATAACCAGGGGTAAGGGATGGAGGGCAGGAAGTTAATTCCACAGGTGGATCCACGGTAGGAAGCGAGTGCGCAAAAGCAAGCAGCAAAAAAATAAGGTCCAGTGCAAGGAGAGGGGTTTGAGGAGTGCAAGGCAAAATATCCATCAGTGAGTGGAGCTGTGGGTAAAGACAGTGGGAGAGGAACGTGTGTATTGCCAAGACCAGCATCCCCTCGTGTCTTCTTTCAATGTTGCCCTCTCCTTGAATCCCTGCCTGCCTCCTTGCCTCCATCAGGCTCCTTATGTTCAGCTTTCAGCCCTGGCACGCTGCATCCTCTATTGACACCATGTCTGGTTGCAGGCTGGGGTTCTGCTGGCACAGCTTACCTTGCCTTCCCCTCCTGAGCTGGTTGTGTCCCTTCATCCTGCGGTCACCATTCTGCAAGGTCACTCTGCACTGGCCAGCGTGGCTGACCTGCATCATGGGCTGGAAAATGTGGTTTGAGCTGGTTGGTTTGTACCTGCTAAAAGCAGGAGGGCATTGGGCTGCTTAACATGAAGTGTAACATCCCATCACGAGATGCATCTCACCTGAGTACACCCATCCAAGCACCCATGGAGTGGGCGCTGGGCACTTAGTAGTAGGAGGTGGGTACTTCCATGGTACCACGGATCCCCTTCATCACGCAGAGCTCGGTTTGGTTACCAGGCTCACGATGGGTAGAGGTGAATCTGGGCTCTGGAGGAGGAGATTGCTGCAGTGACCTTGGAGGATGTGTAGGCTCTGTGTCATGATGGTGGGACTGGTGTAAGGGCAAGGTGGGACCCGTCACCTTTCTGTGTCAGAGCCCCATGCAGGCACCCTTCAGCTCCTGAGAGCATCAGAGGAGATCAGGCAGTGTGGACCTTGTCCCAGCATGGCAATGCCTCAGCTTCTCCATCTACAAGGCAGTAAGTGCCCTTCCCAGAAGAGTGGGAAGAGCTTGGTCAGCTTACCGTAAAGACCTGTCACCGTTTCAGATGAAGGCACTAAAGTGCACCATAGATTTAGATTGTAAACAGAAAGCAAACCCATGTCTTTATCCAAAGAGCTGTACCCGGTGCTGGGCGTTCACACAAACGCTTCATCCCATGCAGTTAAATTGATGCTCAGTCAGATGAGATTTTTCAGGTTTTGATTTCTACATCCGACCTGGTTCAAGTTCTCTTTATTGCAGGGGTTCCTTTCGTCTGCAATAATGCCGTGGGGTTTGGTTTATGATTTTCATGCTGACAGTTGGCCAAGGACTCGGAACCACACGCCACAGATGGCGAGTGTAGTGCTGTATAATATAGATGATACAAGTCCTCCAGAATAAAAATTGCAGCTGGATTTTATAAGCCACCTGGATGAGTGATTTGAGAGCGCGGGGATGGCCTGCTTCACTTTTCCACTACATTTAAAGGAATTTGTATAGTAATTGCCACTTGGGTAGCACAATTCAGCTGTACAGATGTCTGCGCTCAGTAGCATCTTTATAAGCATTCACTTCAAATCCTATTGAAAGTGGGGCTGGGTTCCTAGGAAGCTCAGGCCCTGACTGCAGTCCCGAGCAGCCAGAAAACCGTGAGATTTTGCCTTTTTTTAATGGTCTTTCCTCTCTCGGATTCAAGTTTCCTGCTCTTTCCCACAAACAAGGGGATGAGGAATTTGGGAGGAGTGTGAACTGAAAGTTGAGAATCTCCTGCGATTGTGTTACTCCAGTTGTTGGGATTCTTGGAATATTCCAAATACAACATCTTCAAAAAATGAGCGAGAGCTGCTTGTCCTGTTTGTAAAGGTCATGCTTCCAGCAGTGAAGGAAACACAGTGGTTTTCCCTTGGAAACCTCCAGCAAAATAGGGTCTGAAGGACGAGAAGTTGAGGCTGTGGACTGGTATGGGAAACGGAAGGAAGTTTGTTGTCTTTTGGTTTAAATTAGAGGTAGGACTAATGACAGCACATGGCTTGGATATGGTGGGCACTGGCCAAGAGGACACCCAGTGCCCCTCCAGAATAGACCTCCAGAGCATCCCCAGGACCTGACCGGGCATCACCACCATGGCCCAGTGCTGCTCTCACCCCATACGACATCTTTGAAGACATCCCCATTCCACGCCTGCCATCCAATGCTTGGGGAAGGGTTGTACCCAGACCCCCCCACCCCAGATGCACCCCTCTTTGTGCCCCCTTCTATGCCACCCTGGGGGGGTTCAACCTCCCTCCAGCGCGGCGCGGTTTGCGAGCCGAGCCCGCGATGCTGGCGATGGCTGATGGGGAAAGAGGAGGAGGTGGGCGAGAAAGAGGAGGGGGGAACGTTGAGGCCGGTGGCTGTAATCATCCGAGTTGCTGTCTATTTCCTCAGACTAATAGCAGCGCGATCGGAGTCGGGAGTTCAACCAGAGGTTATCTTTCCCAGGTACCATCTCGCCCAACGAGGATTTGATTTTTTTCTATAGGACTTTACTCCATTAGATTAATGAAATTTCAATGAGAGCCCGGCGCCCCCCGAAGCTTTGTTAACAAAACAAATGGGGATTCGGGAGGTGTGACAGCTTTGCGAGGAGACTTACGAGAAGGTGAATACATCCTCGCCAGCCCCTCAGCCTGCAGCCCATTGATCTCTATTTAAAGCGCCAATCGGATTTTTGTTAATTATAAATGATTGATCTGCAGTTTTCCCTACTCCCAGCGCCACCCGCCCTCCTCATCTCACATGTGCTGTCCCCCCCCTTCCTTCCCCAGGCCCCCAACACCCTTGTAACTTCTTTGCATGCTGCATGTGGAGCTTGGCTTTTTTTGTTCCAAAGACAGCCCTGGAAGGCAAATTGCAGCAACACCCAATGGCAGTGCTCCGTCTTTACTGTTGCTGTCAGCACTTTCATTGCAAACCCCATGTTTTTCATGGTTTATCAGCTGAACATTAAAATTAACTCCGTGCTGGGTGTATTTTACAGGTTTAACAAAAAGGAAAGGAAAAAGGGGGGAAGAAAAGCCCTTTGAAACAAGCTAAGGTGCAGTAATTAAAGCAGGGAAAATACACTCGGCTTCTGCTCGGTTCTGAGTTGAAATCTGGAGGAGCTGGGAAATTGAACTGCCATCCTTAAATCACCGGTTTCAACCTGGGGTTTTATAGGGGTCACAGCGGTGCATGATCCCACAGTGCGAGCGTGATCCAGAGCCTGGGTGGAGATGAGGGTCCAGCCACCTCTGCTTTCATCCCTGGCAGTGATGGGTGAAGGCTTCCTTTGGCTCTGGTTTTAGTCCAGTGCTGTTGCTCTGGATTTAAGCGCAGCCCAGCAGAACAGACCAACCTCCGACCACTTCTGAGACACACTTATCTGACTGCTGGTGGTTTTGAGAAGCTCTGGGGTTCTTGTTTTGCGTCGGGCCTGCCCAGTCTGATGCTCACCAGTGCTGGAAGCAGTCACCAGTGAGTGGGCCAGGAGTATGAAGTGCAGAGTGGTCAGACAGAGGTGCTCCAATGCCTTTCTGGAGACCATAAGAAACTTCTGTGGCTTCATCAATCCAGCTTATCTGCTGGGGAGGTGTTTCCATCTCCAGATCATCCCTGGTTTTTATTTCTGGTTTTTCCTGTGTCTGTATGAAGCTGGCTTGGTTTGATTGCTGGGAGGGAGGAGGAGGATGGTTGTGCTTCATATTCTCTTTTCTCTGATGGTTTATTCTAAGGAATGGAGCTAGATGTGTAACAAAGAGCCCTTGGAAGGTACAGCCGTATTCAGAACCTACCCTGTGTCCAAGTCCTTGTTCTCCTGAGCCCCATTAGGGTCAGTTTGGTGAGTTATGGGGTTTGTTTGCCTCTTCTCAATTGCTCTAATAAATCCCCCCAAAGACAAAAAGAGGCGAGGTGATGCTTTATTCTGGAATATCCATCCCGAATCCTCTTGTCTTTCCTCATACGCTCCCAAACATCAGGATGTGCAATGTGTGCGGAGCTCAACCAAACCCGTCGCCCCAAACAGCGTACGAAAGAGACAAAAAATGAATAACTTGAATTAATGTGGCAACGTTTACCATAATAGTGATATGGATGGTGGAAGGTGTTATTAAAGATGTCCCCCATGAGATACTTAGTGGGGGAGAGTCTAAATTAAATGTGCTGGTTTTATTACTTAATGCTCAGATAACAACTTGAAGCAAGTGCGCTTCATTTTGCTTCCTCCCCCTTGATTCTCTCTGCCCTTTTCAGCACAGGAAGCAGGTATGGTCCAGCCTTGGGGGTTGAGCTCTACCATGTCAGATGTCCATCACTGGACCATGTATTCCAGCTTTAAGGAAAGACACGAAGTGTTTGCCATTTGTTTCTGTAATCAGGAGCTATATTTTGCCTCTGCTGCTGCTGCTGAAGGGATGTTTTATGGTCTGCTCTCTTCTGGAAAGCAGCAGAGGAGCTTTTCAAAGGACTCCAAAAACTGGAGGGGAAACCCCAATGTTCCATAGTCTCAGGTGTTTCAGTAGCGAGCTCTAACCAGCACCCTTTTGGGAAAAGGGAGGCTTGTGCCGAATTATCCGATATCTCGGATTTCAACTACGGAAAAGAGTTGATTTTCAAAGATCTTTAATTCTTTTGCTGTTGTCTTTTTGAACTGCATAACTAATGATTTTCATTAGTGGGACTGTAATTTATGTGGTCCCAGTGGGCTCTCCCAAGGTTAAATAATTTAAAGAAATAAAGCCCTTATCTGATGCAATGCAGCTAATGAAGTATCGGAGCTACTTTGCGCCAGTGCCGTGTGAAATAGATCTCGGCAGCGAAACAGCAGCCCCGCGTGAGGACACAAATCTCACCCTAAACATCCAAATGCAGCAAGATGCTGCAAATTTTGAAAGATATGCCATAAAAAGAGATGAACGCAGGGATGCAGCCCCCGTCCTCCTGCCTTACAAAGGGATATCATGGGATTGCCAGCGACATTCCCATAAATAAAAAATCAATTCTTAATGATGAGGCAGGCTTGTTTTAGCGCATTACCCAGGTTAAATGGGAGCACGCGGTAACAGCAAGCCCTATAAGACGAGTGGAATCATTGTGTATTAATATGATTTAGAGAGCTGCATACCTCAATGGAATAATTGTTATTATATCTATACAGCCAGATGGCACTTGGTGTAAACAGCCATCGAGCACCTCCGACACAAGTGCTGCCAGTGGATCTTTCAGGTGTTCTCTCTGCATCCCCTTCACTCATCTCATCGCTGCAATCTGCCTTTCTGCCTGCAAAAGCTGCCCCCAGTCTGCCCAGTGGACCCGTTTTTCCCCCCTCGTCTTCAACTCAGTCCCTTTTTGTTGTTGTTGTTTTAATGGAAACCATTATTGAATTAAAGCAAATCAAATCCCTGCTAGCAGCGCTTCTCAGAGAACTTACGGAGCGTGAATTCTGCCTTTGCCAGGGAGCACAAGGAATAAAGACGGAGAATTCGCTGCTGCCTGGTTTTGTTTTACACATTTATGGTGGCAGATGTTGGAAAAGTCCTTTCAGCTGAAAAGCTTTGGACTTCTTTTTTTCCCCTCTTTTCTGCCATGACCAAAATGCGAGAGATTGAACATTCCAAAAACTTGGATTAGCTTAAAAAATGGATCACAAAGAAATCCGGATGTAAAATCAGTAAATTCAGTAGCACTACGTTTAATACATTTTAATATATTTTAATGTTGCTGTTTTGGTTTCTTTCTTTCCCTGGGCTTTTAAAACATGCAGTGCTTTAAAGACAGGGATCGTGATGGAGTTGTTTTATTCCTCTTTATCCTTTGCCTCTTACTCACGCTCTTTCTGGCTTGTTTTCCTGTGCCCCAACAGATTTTGTTCTGGTGTCTGAAAACACCAGCTCAAATCTGCTCTTTCCCATCTCGGGTGGCTGAATTATTGCCCATCCGTTACTCTCCAAGTATTTCATACCTTGCGCATAGTCTACTACCAGCATAATTCATTTAAATTCACTTGCCGAGTTCCTGTGATCTGAGTTGATGTGAATACGTAACTCTGCTATTCCTTGTACAGCTGAAATACTTGTATTTATTACAACTGTCTTTGGGACACCTGTGGCAGGGAATGGGGTTTCCCATGTGGAAAGGACATGTGCTCCATGCACGGAGACAGTGTATTTTATTTTTATGGAGGGTGGATTGTAAGGAAGGAGCCACTTCCCTGATAGTTTCTCAATAGATCAATATAGGATCTCGACTGGAACACAGTGAACTCGCGCTGCCCAGACCCCCTCCGGATGGAAGGATTTACATCTGGGCTCTTTGTTCGGATCCCCTTTTTGCCTGGATTTTGTAGATATTCCATGCCCCAAGGCAGGGCTCGGAGCGAGGGCTCCGTCGAGAGAATCGCAGGAAGAGCCTCGGAGATAGAGACTGATGGTTTCTGTCGATGCGGCGGCGTGGGGAAAGCGCTGGCGCGGTGCTGACCCTGGTCAGCCACGCAGGGCTATTGTTCCAGTGATGGAAGGGACTGTCAGGAGTGAAATATGGGCAGCGTGGCTGGCTTTCCTGTTAGAGGGAAACAGGAAAAACAACAACCCGCAGCCCAGCACAAAAGTGAAGCCCCTTTTTTAACACCCTTTACATCTTTGCTTACTTGCAGAGCGTTTTTTCCTGCGTGTCTGAGAAGCTTTCATTGAATCCCATCCTTCAGCTGAAGGGGAGAAGAAAAACCCCTTTGCTCACGAAAGGACTTCGTTGTTCTTTCTCCTTCCTTTAGATAAGGGAATGGTTCTTAGGGATCTCTTACAGATGACTGTGTGCGCTCTGCAGTGTGCTCTTACTTAAAACTAATTCGTTCCCTCTTCCCTGTATTTCTCTTCATTAGATGAACAGATCCTCAGCTGTTGTAAATTGTCATAACTTCATTATGGGTTTGGGCAATTTACACCAGCTGAAAATCTGCCTGGGAGAGTTTTGCCCGGAGGAAGAAGGCACAATTCTGTGCATGGCATTTTGACCCTGGCATTACAAATGTCCTGGATGCCTGTGATATGTTACCCTGTTTGCCTCATATATTACCGAACTCCAGCAGGAGGACATGACGAAAGGCTTTCGGTCTTCATTTTGAATTTCCAAGTATTTCCCCTTTTGTTTCGTTATCACTCGAGGACGTTTTGTCTCTTATCCTTGTGTTTAAAGAAGAGCAGTTTGTAGTAAAGTGATTTTTAGGATGATGGTTAGAGGGTTGTGATTCTCAGTGCCTTGGGGTGGAAGTAAACTGAGGTACGGAGCAACCAGGCCAAGGATGAGGAGACAAAGCAAACTGCTCCCTGATTTAGTTGGTCTTAAGGATCTAGTGTTTCATACTCAGTAACTTCCCCCTTCTGAAGAAGGTTGTCTGAGTTGTTTGACTGCACATTGTAAGTGTTTAATACAGCATTGCTCCTCCAGCACAGAGCTCAGTCCACGCAGCTCTTCTACGTGTGGTCCTCGCTAGCACGGCCGGTCCTCCTCAGCAAAGCAACTACTAAGTTCTGTGGCCTCAATTGCAGCAAAATATTTAAGCATATGCTTAAAACAGCCTTTACTTAACAAATTAAGTCAGCGGGGCTTAACCATGTGTGTAAGTACTTTTTGAATGGGGATTGTCTGTTAAAGAGTCAGAGCCTCCATCTATTCAAGGCATGTCTGCACGCTCCCGTACTGTTTTAACGATGCACTAAGACATACGACCCGTTCACAGGGAGGCAGTGGTACCACAATAATACTTCCAAAGGAAGCAAACAAGTTGTACCAACATAAACCAGATCCGTTCTGGTCGAACTGCACTCACAGTAGAGGTATGCGCTATTATAATTCTTGTAATCCCGTTCAGATAAATCACAGCAGGGGTTACAGCATGCAAAAATCCATTTCTGGGCCCAAGTTCTTTTCCCGGGACGGGGCTCCCTGACAGATTAGATGCGTGTGAAATCCTGTGTCTGTTAGAAATAGTGCAAAGACACTGCTATCTCCTTACTGCAGGGAAAACCGAGCAGCTCCATCAGCGGCAAGCAGCTCCACTGTCACATTGGGGCTCGACGGAGGAAAATGTAGTTAAAGAAAAAGCAGGGTTTCATTTTTAAAGCTTCCAAAGGCAAGATAGAGCAATGATTTAAACCTCTCTTTCTCTCTCTCTTTTTTGTTTTAACCCATCAGTCCCAGATCCTGAACTAGTTTTGTTTGGTTTGAAGTCTCTCCAAAGCATCGGTGCCATTCAGGCGCTCCAACTGCTCGACTCTTTACCCATGCCTCCCCCTTTTCCCTCTGCTTTTACCTCTCCGTGTGCTCAAGGGGAGGAAACTACTGTTAATTTCAATGAAATTAACTTACATTGTTGTTTTGCTGCTCAGTAATAATTTTTATGGGGTGCCCCAGGGGCACCTCTGTTCCCTGTTATAAGATGTCACAATCTCTGGGATACACTATTGCTGTTCAGCTTGACTTCTCATTTCTGTTGCCTGGAGCTGTACTGCTCTCAGGAAACCGTCTCCTATAAATCGAGGCATCTCTGGGCATTGTATACACATATATAATTTATCTCTTTTTTGGTAAATATTTTATGGATCCGGTTAAAAGCCGCGTGTTGCTATTGTGGTTTTCTCACCTCCAATTATTTTTGGAGGCGCCCGAGGGTCAAATTTAGCCTTGGCTTTCCACTGCTGCCAGCCTGAAGTGAGCAGCATCGCACCAGTACCGCCGAGCAGAGAATTTGCCCCACAATAGCAGTTTAGCCACGTAACGGCGTGGGTTATTCTCCAGAGGAGCTTGGCAGCGTTACACGACAGCATTGAGCAAGGGAGGAGGAGGAGGAGGATGCTGCTTTGGTGGCTGTGGCAGTGGACAGGACCTGTAAGAGGATCTGAGCGCAGCGTCTGGCTTAGCAACGGGTTCTGTGTGCGCAAATTATCTTTATGTCTCTGTCCCCGCCTGCAAAATGAGCTTCATTATCTTCTGTTTAAAATATAATCTCCTCTGAATATAGACAGCCTTTTTTCAACGCGTACATAAAACACCCTGCGTGATAGGGCCCTGATCTCTGCAGGGACCTCTACATCCATACTGGTATTATTTATATATGGGAGTTTTTATAAGACGTTTGAAGGACTCTGGAGATGAAGCATCCTTTTGTGCGATACCCGATATTGCGTTCTCTGTCATGCAGCACGGTGACAGTCCCTTCAGTTGTCGGCAAGCAAGGGCCGTATCAGCAGCAAGGCAAAGCCACCGAGGTCCACTCTTTGGCTCCAAAGGAGACAGTCTCCAAGACAATATTAACCAAGAGGGTGCGAGTGCATTGCATAACTGATCCCCTGCATTAGTGCTTTCTCACTGAGCGAGCCACAGAGCTGTTCGCATCCTGTTTCTAAATGCCTTCATCTCAGTGGGTGCAGTCCCCCTTGTATGGGTGCTCTCAGATCAGTGTGAAGCACTGGCTTGGGGGGGTGCTCTGAAACATCATGGTTTTTCATGCAAAAGGTCCAGGAAGGCAAAACTGGTTTTAAACCAGTTTGGTATCAGATGGCAGAGTTTCCACTCGAGGTTAACTCTCCCTCTTAACTACATCTGATGTTGTGCCTGGTTGGAGCGTGCCTTGTGTAATGCTCACGGTTAATAATTTCCATGGGGAAGCTGATTTGGTGTTTGCATTGCACTTTATTGTGCCTCTCAGGGATCTTTTAGTCAGGCAAAAAGTAATGACAGCTTAACCGAACCTTCGGTGATGGTTTTGCAAGAGCAGGCACTGCCTTGCCTTCATCGATAAAAGGAAGGGGGGGGCAGGACTCTGTAGGTGACTGTCTTCCATCGAGGGCTGAGGAGCTGATGCTTGTTCAGCTCGCTCTATAAAAGGTCATGCAGCTCACTCTGTATAAACAGATTGCAAATATTTAGTTAAAGTGGGAATGCTTCTAAAGAAGCAACTGGATGTTTTTCGTTTCTCTCCTCCCGTCGTGGGGGTGTGTGTATCTGTTCTCTACAGATGAGGCTGTAAAACCCTGGCAGGCTTGTCTTCTTGTAGGGAAATCCTTGATGGAATGGCTGAGTGTAGATACCTATCCCAGGCAGGCTCAGAAATGGTTAATGCAGGAGCCAGACAGATGTGTCTGGTCCAGCGAGATGTGTTTATCAAGCATATGTTTAGTTTCACATGCTTACTCTGCAAAGGATGCTGAGATACTTCCCCCCATCTTCCAGTTAGAAATAAGTTAGAGAGCACAGCTTTGCATTGAAGTGTTTTGTGTTTTCTTACGTTGCTGGTTCTGGGTCCCAGAAGATAACTCAGTGCTTGTCCCATCTTTGAGGATGGCTCCTATTAGGCTTGTGAGACCTAAGTTTGCAAACCCAGTTCCCATAGCTAGTGCAATCCCAGCAGAGGAACCGCTGTGAATGTCTTAAAAGCCACAGTACTGAAGCAATGACTGGACCTTGCCTTACATGAGCACTGGTACAGGCACCCTGTTGGGAGCAAGGGCAGCTCTTCCCTTAAACCAGGGCTCCCTGGTTTTGCCCAAGATGCTTTGTGAGACTGATCCAGCTCTGCACAATGAAAGGGATTTACCTGATAAGTGATGGGAGTGAATCAGAAAGGTTTGGAGACCTCTTCCTCACCAAACCCCCATGCAATGGATGTACTTCCAGCTCTTTTTCCCAATACACTGTGCAGTTATAGGGACCTTCTCTTTATTTCAGCATCTTTCTTTACATCCCAGCCATGCCCCTCATGATGGTCGAGGGGCAGAGGCACGTCGGAGGCTCAGTGCTGTGCCCAGGGCTGTTGGGGACGCAGTGGCAGATGTTTGAGCCCAGTCAGCCCAGTTCCAGTCTGGTGCTGGCCTCAGCAGACCGTGCTTCCGATCCATCAGGTTTGAGCTGCTCATGCGAGGCCAGGCTGAATTCCAGCTCCTGATGGATCACTTTCTTCCCCGGGAAGGCACTTAGGCAGAGCACGGGTGACTGGTTTGGTGGAAACTTTGTAGAGCTGGAGTGACTCGAAAGCAAGCTGTAAATACCCCGTGTGCAATGTTTAAAGGTGCCCGGGTGGCACTGTTAAATATTAATCCAGCTCTATGCCTTTGTTTTGGCAGTTTAGACCAACTGCAAGGGCTGCGAGGCACAGGTGAGCACTGAGGCACTGAGCTGCGGTCACATTCCTGTCCCCATCTGGGCCTGGCTCCGTGACCTTGGTTTCCTTGTGCTTCTTGCCCTGCAGGTGTTTATACCTGGGGCGATCAAACCAGCAGCAACGCTCACTGCCCCCTTTGTTTCCTGCTTGCTTCTCTGGGTTTATTGTCAGCTTGCCCGGACGTGACCGCTTTCAGTCCTTCTTCTCTAACCTGTTGGCCAGTTTCAGCCAAATTCAGCAGAGATTGTTGGACAGGATTTAATCTTTTGCAGTTTCCAGGCAATGCTGTGGCTGCCAGAGGGGAGACTGAGATGAGCTCTTAGGCAGAAGCTCTTCCCTGTGAGGGTGCTGAGGCGCTGGCCCAGGGTGCCCAGAGAAGCTGTGGCTGCCCCATCCCTGGCAGTGTTCAAGGCCAGGTTGGACACAGGGGCTTGGAGCAAGCTGCTCCAGTGGAAGGGGTCCCTGCCCGTGGCAGGGGTTGGAGCTGGAGGAGCTTTAAGGTCCCTTCCAACACAAACCATTCTTTGCATCTATGATTCTCTTACAGAGGAGAGGGAATAACTGCCTTGGCTTGGCACAGAGGCCATGGCCATCAGGCTTGGGTCTCATAGGCCCCCAGGGTGGCCAACCTCCTTTTATGTTCAAGCACCTGGGGCTTGTGCGTTGTGCATCGTGGAGCTGCTGGGAAGGTCTCTGCCATGAACATCTTGCCATAAAACCAGTCTCTGTAGCAAATAAAATCCGGTTTTTTGAACAAGTTTTGGTAGTGGAATTGGTGAGATGGAGAGAGATGATCGCAGGTTGGAGTCTTCAGCCCTTTGTGGTTGTTGTATGGGATTTGGTGGTGTTTTCTGTCAGAAGTCCAGAGCTTTGCAAAGCTGAGATGCTGCAGCATCCCTTTGCACAAAAACCCGCTGTTACTTTGCCTGTTTTTTTTACTCCTTTAAAGAAAATGGATCTTTCTGGCAAATAGTTCATAGCACGGATTCATCTTTGTATGAAAAGCAGGAGACGTAAGCGGCCAGATGTTTCATTTCCAAACAGGTCACAGTGCACGAGCCGTAAACTTCCTCATGCGCAATGTCCTGCGGCTCGCGAGCGCGCGGCCCCGCTGCCCGCCTGCCACGGCAGCATCGATCCTGCGTGGAGCTGGGCCTGTGTGCTGGATCAATGGCCAGCAAAGGAAAAAGTCACTTAGTGCCCGTGACAGGGGCTGTGTCGTTAGGACCTATCGTGTCAAGGCGCCTGGTTTTATTAACTCTGTAATTACCTGTTAAGCCAAATCAGCCAATTTTATTGCACATTTTCTCCTACCTGGGCTGGGACCTTTGCCTCCCTATTAGAGCCCTGGGCATCCCCTCATTTTTCTCTGCTTCCTCTGGGCTCCTCTGTGTTATTCACCATCACTCGGGTAATGTGGTGACTGGGGCATTTCCTGACCTCCCCAAGAGCTGGACTCCCCACTGTGCCCATCCAAGCCCCACAGCCCTTTCTGGCAGTTCCCAGTGAGCCTGGGATGCAGCCCAGCGTTGTTGGATGCCTGTTCCGTGACCCAAAGCTTGAGGATGGGGTTTGAGCAAAGCTGGGTGATGGGTGATGAGAGGCTTTTGCAGGAGGCTGCTTGCAGGGTCTTCTCTGTCCTCTTCACCTTGAGAGCCCAGAGAATGGGACAGGAACCTCTTCCACAGAGCAGTATGGGCCCATTTTGGTGTCTCCTTGGCTGCTTCATCTGCTTGTAATCATTTACTTCTTTAGCATATTTCTTTCAATATCTTTTCCTTCCACTCCTGAGGAAGAGGAGGCTGGGGAGGGAGCCTGGAGGCAATGGACGAACAGGGCCAGCAGCAGGCGGGTCTCTCCCTGGAATGCTCTTCAGAGGTTCTTGGGAAGCGGAGCCGCAGCTCGGCTCTGGGTAGGATGGGGACGATGGCCCCTCGCGCTCAGGGGATGTTAATGACTGCAAAGTGCTCAGACGGCTCCAGCACCGCTCTGGGCAGTAATGGAGAGCAGGGATATACACAGGAGAGAGTCATGATATTGGTTACCTCACTAATCCTTGCTATTAACTGTCCCCGTGGAGCTGTACCTTGGGGTCTAGGGGGGACAGATGGGGGGGTGTCCACTGGCGTAGCCTTGGAAACTGCAGTTCTCGGGGAGGGCAGGTTGTTGAATAAAAGGGACGGTTTAAGAAATCCATCCAGGGGAATTCGCGAGCTTATTATCAAGTATCGCATCTAGAAAATCAGATATTTTTATCGCTAATCTGTGCTTTGGGCATTGGAGAGGACAGAGGAGCTGCAGGCCTGCTGTCATTTATGGATGAGCTAATTCTTGCTGTGCTGAAATTAGATGTTCAAGCAGTCCCGGCTCATACCCAGCATGCATGCAGAATTCCTGTTACCGAGCCAGCTGTGCACAGAGAAAAGCTGGGAGCCCAGAATTAAATTTCTCCTTCAGACCCAAGAGGTTGGAGCAAGAGCCTGGAAAGAGCCCGCTCCATGAAGGGCAGCCTTTGATCCTTCACTGCCTGGCCAAAACCCAAGGAGACAGATCTGGTGATGCTGGGAAAACGTTGTTAGTGAGCTGGGGGCTCAGTCCAGGAGCTTTGTGGTCTGCGACTGTGCTGGTGCAAGGGGGAGGAGGATGGAGACGCTGGGAAGGTGGGTTGGGAGGTGGTGAATTGAAGGCCCTGGAGCTGTGTGTACTATGGGCATCC
Organism: Psittacula echo; assembly: GCF_963264785.1. Taxonomy (NCBI): domain Eukaryota; kingdom Metazoa; phylum Chordata; class Aves; order Psittaciformes; family Psittacidae; genus Psittacula; species Psittacula echo. The sequence continues at coordinate 3,883,967 of NC_137748.1, forward strand.
TGGTCATTGGGGAAGGGGATGAGGCTGCATGTGCCTTTCTGCTCGTCGATCTCCTCTTTTGATAGCATCCACAGATACCTTTTCTCTTGTGCTGCCCATATCCTCTCACATGATGGTGTTGCCTTTGATGCGATGGGAGGTTGAATGATGCTTGTGGCAGTATGGGAAGCTGCTTGATTCAAGAGTGCCCATAGCATTAGGTGGAAGCACTTACAGAATCGTAGAACAGTTTGGGTTGGAAGGAAGCTTTAAATGTCCAACCTTCCTGCAATGAGTAGGGACGTCTTCAACTACATCAGGTTGCTCCAAGCCCCATCCATCCTGACCTGGAATAGTTCCAGGGATGGAGCATCTCCCACTTCGCTGGGCAACCTGTGCCAGTGTTTTGCCACCCTCATTGGAAAAGATAGGGAAGAAAGGCCTGTGTAAACCTCCCCTGCTGGAGACGTGGCTTCTCATCAGCAGTGCCAGGTCCATCCAGTAGAGCTCATTGCTCTTAAAGCCCTACAGTGCTGCTGGAAGAGGTCCCTCGCTGCCTGAGAGCCAGCGGGACTCTGCCTCTGGGGCTGAGCCCATCCACCCATAGCCCTGAGCAAGGGGGGGGCTGCAGCCAGCATGGAGCAAACCCCCTGTAGAATAACCCCCTCACTGCCCACCCTTGAGTGTTTACTCTGTGCATGTTTTAGTGCTGCTGGGGTCATTGCCACTGACCCAGGGACCAGTCTATCTCGCACTGATGTCAAGAGACTGACATCCATAAAAAATTAACAAACTCCCATTTACCTACAGCCTATTCCTTGCCTCAGAGGCAGGATGGGAAGACGACGAGAGCAACAGAGGCAACATGCCAGAAGGATGGCCAGGGCCAGAGCCAGGGTGTGCACTCCCTAGGAAAGAGGGAAAGCTGTCCAAGATTGGTTAAAGAGCCTTAACCATGGGATGGGGTTATTGTGTTTTATTGTGTTTTATTTTCAATCAAACATGTCTGGGAATTAGGAAGGAATCAGGAAGGAATGCGGTGAAGGCCTGAGCAAGGGCACCTTTGTGCAGTGATGCCCCAAGCCTTGCAGAGCCAGTGGGCTCCATCCTGCCCTGACCCTGCTTTCCCAGGGACTTAGTTCCTGCCTCCAAGAGTTTAGCCTTGGTGGGAAGCCCCACCTCGAGGGCACCCTGGGCTCACCCATATGCTTGGCCTGATTTTGCCCTTTGGGGTGTCTCCTATCCCCTCTCTCCACCTTGCCCAGCTGGAGGTCACTGCTGTTTTACACCCAGGCTCTCCTCTAGGATTTATAACCCCATAACCTCACCCGAGTGCAAAGGGACCCCATTTCCAGCCCCAAGAGATGCCCCCACACAACGTGGCTCTCCTATAACACCCAGTCTCCACCCACAGCCCCTCATACTGGGACCTCGACAGGAACCAAGCATCTTCCATGGGAGCAAGGTCAAGCTCTTAATTTCTTGCCTCCAGCTACAGTCTGTGGTCACCATTACCCTGTGCCGAGCTCCCACGCTGTGTGTTCCCAGCCCTTCTTCCCTTTCCTTGCTTCCCCTGGTTTTAATGGGTCTCCTCTTGTATGCCAAAGGCTGGGGGGAGGAAGGTTTCAGCAGGGCTGGGTTTGTAGAGTGCTCTCAATGGTCTGTAACATGCAAGCAAATCTCAGCTATAATGTAAAGCGTAATAAGCAGTTTGCAGGCTATGAATCTGCAATTAAAACAGTTATAGTTAATTTAAATAGTAGAAAATGAGGTTGATTTAATGCTTATTGATTTGGTAATGGGCACCGGCTGCATGTGACCAACTGACTCTGGGTCACAGCAGCTCTCATAAAACCACGGAGCTCCTCTTTACAGTGTATTTACCCCACACTCGCCTCGCCGGCCCCTTCTCGCCCTCATATCCCCCTCCCCAGCATGGAATGCACCCTGTCATTAGGCACCACGACCCTCACCCTGTTTAGAGACAGCTGAGAGCCATAAGAGGGTTCTCCTGATCCCCAGGACTTCCCATCCAGCCCCCTCCCCATTAATAACAAGGGTTGCTCCTGGTGGAAAGTCCTTCTCTGCATGTCAATGGTGGGCAGGCTGCACTGCTCGTCTCGCCACCAGCAATGCTAAAAATGACCATGTTCAACACTAAAGCGGTGTGTTTTTAATTAAAATTGATTTTGGACTAAGTCCCTAACTAGTGTTTCTAATGGCTGCCATTCCTTTTCCTGATTGCAGAAACTCGGAGTTAAGGAATAAAGGACAAAGAGGAAGCGAGCGATGGGCTGTTGGGAAAAGGGAGGGGGGGAAGGAATGAGGCCGAGCTAAGCAGAGCAGCAGCTGCCTTGGATTTCAAGTGTCAGAGCTTAATCGGGATAGAAAAGCTCTGCTTTTGTAACCCAGCCACTCTGGCTGCCCTTCCTCAAGCTTTGACGTCCCTTACGTGCCAGGGTTTCGGCGAGCGGAAGAGATGGGTTTAAGTGCGCGAGCTGGAGTAGCCAAGCCACCCCTCTAACGTTACAGAGTTAGTTCTCTTCTTCTTAATTCATTTTTGGCAGAGTCTTTATCAGGATTCTTTTAATTATCAGCCCTTGGTTAATCCTGTGACTACACTGAAGTTAATTCCTGGGTTATTATGTGCTTTAGCCTGCGGGAACCAAAGCTCCGTTGTGATTTGTTAATGGAAGTTGGGATTTCTCTAAGCTGCCCGGGGGGGTCAAGGCCTCACTCCCAGGTAATTTGGAGTCGGGTTCGGCACCTTTGTCATGAAGTGCAGGTCTGGGCCTCTTCAGATAAATAAAGAGGAGGGTTTCTGACCCTCCCAGGTGTGGAGGAGCCAGCTCCATCACCTTAAGGTGCAAGGAGAGCTTTGTGGGTACCGGCGATCGGTGCCGGTGTTTGTTTGTAGATGTTACTCATCCAAATGAAGCAGAAACGCAGGAATTTCACAGGGGTGGGCAAACGTACCTCAGTGTCAACCCTTGCTCCTTGGCCTATCCGGGGTTTCCTGGGCAAAAAGGAGGGAAATCCCCAAACTATAGGATGGGGCTTGCTTCATGTTGCCGTTTTCCTCCTTTATGTGAAGCCAGTTTTAAATGGGAGGCTGGTCATTAAGTGCCACTGGTTTGTGTCCATCAATTCCCAGCTTGATGTTGGGGATTCCTCTGCAGTTCACTGCCACTGCAGGTATTTGGCTGGTTGCTAGAACATGGAGAAACCCAACCAGAGGCTGCTGCTGAAAATCTGCACGCTTCTGGGCTCAAGCATCCCTCTGGTCATGCTCCGGAGATCTTCAGCCACTAATTCACTATTAAGAAGGTTCCCCAAAGAACCAAGGCACGCTGTTGTTTCCAGCACAGTGGGAATGCAGCACAGCGGGAATGCAGCACAGCGGGAATGCAGCACAGCCTTCACCCAGCTGATTGTTTGCCCAAAACCCCTCTTGGCTGTAGTTTACCAGTAAACGGTGCCATTGGGCAACCCTCTGTCCTTAACTCAGCCGTAAAGTGATGCCAGCAGCATCTTCTTGTCCCCAGAGCAGTGTCTGCTCTTCCAACTGCTGAACAGGGGCTGGGGATGAGATAAACCCTCCTGGGGGAAGGGAGGGAATCAAGGGCTGGGTTATTGCCTTAACCACTACAAAGTAGATTGCTCCAGATTTCATGGAATCACAGTAATGGGTTGGGTTGGAAGGGACCTTCAGAGCTCCTCCAGCCCAACAATGACATCCCCAAGGAGATCAGGTTGTGTGTTTAAACTTGCTCCTAATTCCCAGTTCCTTTCCCTTAAACCCTCTGCCTGGGTGGAAAGAGTTAAACGTCGAGCTTGAACAGAGGGAGAAGGGGGGAAATTCGCCATAGTGCAAACGCGGATAAAGCAGAGAAGACGCAGATGGGTCGGTCTTGCAGGAGGCATTCTGGAGCCAGGCCAGCTGCATTTTCCACATGCCGTAGGAGTTAGCCTTCGGACAGATGGGACTCTGGGGTCATCCAAGAGAACTCCAGTGAAAAGGTTACCTTGTAGGAGCATTAGACACACTTCTTGCTGGAGTGCAGGGGTCAGCACCACTCTACTGTACAGCCACCGTGCTAGAGAAAACAAACAGCCCCCAGCCTGCACAGTGTCAGGGGCTGTGGGAAGCGGCTTAGAAATAATAATTAAAGGCCCCTGGAAGGCTTTCCTGGATATAGAGCAGGCTGGAAAGGGGCAGAGTTTCCCTCTGCCTCCTCTTAAGGGGGGTTATAATACTGCCTGTGTTCTTGCTCTTCACAGAGTGGGGAAATAGGGCTCAGCAACTCAGTTTCTCTCTTAGCATGGGGAAAATAGGCTGAGCGCTTGTGTTGCTGCTGCCTCCTCCTGTATGAGCTTAGACCTCGAGCCATGAGCCAGTCCAGAGGCTTCAGCCCCGTACTGCCTCTGCCCTGGCTGGGCTGCTCCCAATGGAGAGGCTGGGAGTTGTGGAAGTGGCATTCAGGATCCCGGATTCAGGCTTTGGCACCCGGTGCCACTGCTTCGGAAAGTCAGACAGATGTTTCCTCATTTAGCTCATCCCGAGAGGGGGATTCAAACGGGCTCGGGACAGGCCAGGCTCTGTCTGCTGCAGGCACTGAAAATGAGATGAAAAGCTTTATTTTCATTGCCCCCCCGCCATGTTGTGGCTTTGGCATCTGTAGTTATTTACTCATTGTGGTTTTAGGTGGAATGAATCATCTTTTTAGGGCAGGGGGCAGAAAATCCCTCTGCATCTCCACACTGCCCCTTCCGTGCTTTGGGTTGTATTCATTTTGCCGGCAGAAATCAGCGTCTTTTAAGCTACTGGCTCAAGCAGCGTCAATGTGTACAATACCAGTGTGCTCGTAGCAATGTGTGAGGTTTATTCTCTTCCATCTGCTGGCCTTGGAGCACTTCATGGGTGTTCTTTGTGATACACCTGACGCAGGAGGAGTCACTGCTATCCTCATTTTCCAGTTGGGGAAACTGAGGCAGGTTGCGGGCACTGATGCTTTGCTGTCAGCCTTGCAGCGAGGTGACACAAAGATGCAGATATCGCCTCCATTCTGCTTCTGTTGAGGCCAAGCGCCTTTGGGTATCGACAGACCCTTGGCTGCACCCCGATCTCCTGCTCCAAACCTCATTAAAGGCAGTAGAAAGAAAACTCTCATCATCTGGAGGCATTGGTCTCAGGCCTCGGTTATGAGGTTAAAAAACAGCAAGCCTCTCATTTCCCTAACCTTTGTGCTGCTTAATTTTGCTCTGGATTAATAGGTTGTTCTGGTCTATTACCAGCAGGGCTCGTTCAGCTCTTGCCTCATTTTCCTTGGAATAATAAGACCAAAAAATTATGCCTGGGCAGAAGAAAGGGGGGCAAAGGAAAGGAGCTGGGATTTCACGCGCTCCGATAACAGAGCACGGAGCAGCACGGCTTTTCCCAAGCGGTACCGGGAGGGATGCTTGGCGTTTATTTGGGTTGGGAAAAACACTCCCCCCCCCCATCCCAGCATCAGGAAACACAAAGAAAGATTTGCCTCTTCCCTTTTGCAGAGCTCCAGACCCTCCTTTCCCGGCGCTGGTTTTCTCAGGCTTGGGGGGGAATGCGGAGGGTTCCGGGGGCTCTTTGTGAAAGGCGAGCTGTCGCCTTCCTTTCCCCAATGAATTCCCCCTCGCCTTAGGGCCCATAACCCAGCGGGCAGGGTCATGGCTGGTTGAGATGGTGCTCTCTGCGAAGCAGCGCAGTGATGTCTGTGCTTCCAGAAAAGAATGTGTGTTAAAAGGACTAATGGTCCGACTGTCCATCAGGCCGGGCAGCCCTCGAGGTCATCTGGCGGTCAAAACCAAATCATTCCAGCCTGTTCCCGATGCTGATGGCTGCCCGCACGGAGTTCGCTGCCTCGCATCGCTTTGGTACCCTGCGACAGCGAGCGGGCTTGGGTTTCATTACTGGGTTTAGGAGGACATGGGGAGAGCAATGTTTTCTCCTTAGCAACTGTATTTGCATAGAGGCTTGTCGGTGAGGCTGTGAGGCTGGGAAGCACACGCAGGGTTCATCTTGGCTTTCCAAAGAAAGCAAGAAAACAAAATCTTCCCCGGACTCCGCACTGATGAATAGACAGTGGGATGGATTGGGATGGATTCTGACCTCAGGGCCAGTGCCAAGGCGGGGGGAGTTTGGGAAGGCTTGCATTTGGGAAGGGAATGCTTGTTGCAAGGGAAGTATTTCTATGGGTAAAGAGACTTTTGTGTTTACAAAACACAAGCAAAAATGCTGTGTTGTCCGATAGGGAAGGAGATGGATCCGGAGGCTGCTCGGCTTGTGATTGGGATGGAAGCAATCCTGCTTTCTGGCTCGGTGCTGGTGCTGGTGTGGGGTTCTCTGCGTGGCCTTCATTGCCTTCTGCTGACAGTGTGGAAGGGCCTCCTTTGGAGGCAGGTGGTGGAGCCTGAGCCAGGGCTCATCCTGCGGGGTGGAGATGCTGAAGCCATCCCAGTGTCCGCAGCCAGGTTTGGCACACAGCAGAGATCTCTGCATCCATCCAAGCTCCCGCAGCCAGGCTCTTCCAGACATTGAACATCCTGGCTCTGCTTCCAAAGGTTTATGTTTTAAAATGATCCCTAATAAAGTGCAGTTTAAATGAACAAAACGGCAGCGAGACCCAGCTCAGCTTCTGCCCGCTTCAGTTTCAAGCTCTCAGGCTAAATTATGTTCCCCTGGACAGAGAAGAGAGTCGGACCTGAGGGGCTTGTTGTGCTTCTTCCACTACTTCATCAAAACCAGACAAAGCACGTTGCTGGGATACCTCCCACCACAGGCCGGCCTGGATAGTCCCAGTACTTCAAACTGGATGATGGAAAGGCCCATTCCCACCAGGCTGTGCAGGATCGGGTCCATCCTGGCTCTGGCCAGTGGGAAAGATGTTAACTGGAAGAACTGGAAGATGCCCCAAATGAAAGCTAAAGATAAGGCTCAAGTTCTGACAGTGTGTCTTTCAAACACCTCATAAGATTTTCCTCTTTTGGGTCAAATCCTCCTTTTCCTGCTCAATTCTGAATCAAGCCATTCTGTTTCTCTGTTCTTAAATAGTTCCTTAAAGAAAACCCACCCTCCTGCCTCTCCACCTTATCTTTATGGCATTGCTGCTTTATTCCTTACATTGTTTCCCAGATAAGACCGCGTGCCAGAGGTTGGGAGCGTTTTCCATCCTTTAGCCAGGTCTTTTGAAGTCAGTTAATTACATAGGGCCACCCTTTGGCAGCAGAGGCACTGGGTAAGCTGAGGGTTCATCACTGTATGCAATTGATTCTTTACAATTTATGCTTAATTACAAACCAGATTAGAATATAGCACAACCTCTTCTTCTAAAAGGCATCACATTAGTTATGATTAAAATTGAATGAGTGACTACCCTGGAATTACACAGAAGAAAGTCCCAGAGTGGTAATAGTAAGGCTTGGTCTCCTCTAGTGCCTTATGTTTATTCCCGTGGTAACTTACGGACTCTTCGGGTGTCCTTCCAAAGCACTATGGGAAATGAAAATTGTCCCTAAAACTCTGTGGATTTGGTCATTCCTATGCTTCCCTTTTCCATGTCATGTGCAGAATCCAAAGCCAGAAGGAGGTCCCCAGCTCTGCTCCAGGTTATGAAGAGCTGGAGTGTAAGACTTGCATCTATTGGGGTGGCCACGGTTCCCTGCTCTTCTCTGAGTGCAGTTTTAACCATGAGACATTCCCTGCTTCCTATTCCACTTTGTAAGTGAGCTGTAATGGTTGTGCCCCCCCCTTGTACCTTTAATATCATCCCTCTCTCATCTTATGGTACCTCAAAACAGGCCACTGGAAGTGGACATGGACTGGAAAGGGAAGGTTGTCTTAATACTCAGGCTTTTTGTGTTCTGTGGACCTGAGAAGTGTTGGTTTCCAACTTCCTCTTCATCCATGGCTGCCAGAGCATTGCCTAAACAATGGCCAAGCTCCTTAGAGAGTCTTGTAACTTCATGGGTCAGGACTCTGAAGGTGGTGAGAGCCAAATGTGCTGAGCGAGTGATGCTGCTCATCCTCCTGAGGTGCCCGAGGAGCTTCTTGGGGATGGTGTGAGGCTGACAATAGGAAGGGAAAGGTCAGGCCCAGGTCTGCTCTCAGCCAGGTGGAAGAATCACTGTATTTAGTGGACAAGACTCTTCACCAGCACCAGAAGGTGAAATTGGCATCCCCTGATGAAGGGTAGGTCACAAAGAGTGCTTTGGTTGTGTCACCATTTTAACTTGATCCATAGCTAGCCAGGGAGAACTTTCCCGTGGCATTTGGATTTAAGGGTGCTTTGCAGCTTGTCTTCAGAATGAATTCTTCCATCTCTGTTCCCTGGAAGCACTGGAATGTCCTGTTTAACCCCATCAACGGTTTCCTGACCTTCGGGTCTTGATATTTCAAACAATGTGGACTGTCAGATAGGGAAACCATTGCTGTCCATTCAAGGTTGTCTCTGAGAGCCTCCAACATTTGATGGAAACCATGCTGTTTTGGAAAGGGCACAGGAATGTTGGGCAACTTAATCAGTTGTTCATCAAAACACTGTTGAATATGTTTGGACCCTACTGTTAAAGACACAATGAAAGGCATGAAGCTTATGGGCTCCATCACAGTGAGCTTAATGAGATTAATAGTGAAGATTTCTGGTTTCTGTTTGAACTCTGCTGGGTGAGTTCGAGACGAGTGGGACGTGTTTTGCTCATCGATTACACTGCATGACAACGTCCAACGTTCCTCTTCCTACTCTTCCTTTTCCCAGGAGTAACTTGTTAACATTTCTGCCGTGTTTGGATGTGCTCTGGCAGGAGCTGCTAAATGTAAGGACAAATCCCCAACTCTGGAGCCTCTGCAGTGGAAAACTGGCTTGTCTTTGAAGACTCACCCAACTTTTCCTGGCCCCTCTTCTAAAAAGACAAGTCTATTTGTTATATTGCCACAGCGATTTTGGTCTCGTTGGATCAGACTTGCGAAGAAACCCAACTTGGAAGCCTCCCATGAATACCTCATCTCCCCTCCTCACCCATCAGCCAGTGTTTTGCTGTACTTCATCTGCTCGATCCTCTCCGCTCATCCCTTTCGGTTCAGGCTTGGGAGCAGTCGTCAGAGCAATTGGTTCTTGGTCTCAACTGAGTAATTTTGAGCAAATGACTTTGCCTCACTTTCTCTCTGTGAAACAGGATTAATGCCATTAAGCCTTCTCATATAAAGAACCTCGAAACCTCTGCATAAAAGCCCCATCCAAGAGCAAACACTGTGTAATCCCTGGGTTGCTGCTTTGGCTGCTCGAACAGATCTGCAGTGGGAAGCCATTTTTCTCAAAGCCATCAACCTGTCATTCTTTGCCCATTTGGCAAATCCTGGAAGTTGTCCTGCTCCAGAGAAACACAACTGGATTTGCTTAAAAACATTGCCTCTTGCCACCCATTCCAGGATGGGAAGATGTAACGAGCTTCCAGCGACTCTTCAATCTTGCCCTCCCTTGTCAGCCACAGGTTCCCCTAATTAAAACAATGAGCGAAGTTGCTTTGCAGATAGTGGAGGTGGCTCTGTTATTCTTCCTTTAACACTTGTTCTGCTCATCACATGCCGGTTATTATACGTGTGGTATATCTTTCCCCTCTGTCAGTCCATTTACCTGTCTCTCCTTGTCTTGGGTGACGGATCTGTGTTGTCAAGTATGTCCTCATGCTCCCTCCAGTTTCGAGTCTGACGTCCACTAGTCTATTCAATTAGGCTGAATTGGGAATATAATTTACTGACCCCTCTCTCTCCTTAGCAGGTAAACTAGAAAATCATATACATGCATCTCCCGCACCCGCTGACCTTGGAAGGTAAATTTAAGAGGATTTATGGTTGTCAGCTGCAGGCAAATATTGGAAACGTTACATTTTGTCTGCAGGGGGACGCGGGGCCGTTTGCGCCTGTGCATTCTTTAATAACATTTCACTTAACTCACGATGATTAATTCAATTGATATTAATTACATTGCAATAGAGGAGCAGAGACCGTCATACTTTTTCATCTGCCTTTCCACCCATGGATCATTTTACATGTGGCATTGGCTAATGGGCCCTTTTTAAAGACATTAAGCAAGAGTTGGAGTGGGAGGAGACGGGAGCTGCGGCAGAGCCGCGTCCCGGCTCTCGGTGCTGCAGCAACCTGCTGGCACACACAGGCTCTGCTTTTAGTTTTTTAGGCAACGATTGTCCAAAGCTTCAGATCCATCACTTTATTCCAATGGTATAAAAACCCAGCAGATCTAATTTCCTTTCTTTGACTCTCTTTATTAGGGTATTGGTTATATCTCGCGTCCCTGCAGACTGATATTTTATTAGCTGTTAACAATGATCTGATAGAGGGAAAGAAGTGAACGTTTCGAGATGTTATTTATTTTTGTGTGTTTGTTCCTGGCTGAGGGTTTTCTTCTCCCCCCCCTTCCTCTCCTCGCTTTGGACATTTCCAGCTGGGAAGCCTCGTCGGGAAATGTCACCACTGCCACCTGCTTGCAGAGCCGGGACTGACATGCACCCGTGGGATGCGGGATGCGGGAGGACTCTCCGCATGACATCAATCCCGTCTCTTAGCTGGGGGAGTCGATATTTTTTATCTTCAACGGACGTTTAAAAACTCCTCCAGGATGCAGATTTATAAATACCTGCCCAATTATAATGTTAATTTTATTCCTCGCTTCCCCAAGCCCACCTACTATTCCCCTACTATCAGAGCAGACTGTAATTCTTTATTACTAGTTAGATACTCAACATCGGGCCACGGTTTGATATATACCTCCACATCCATATATCATCACGCTCCCAGATAGCTCGTTTCTTGGTCACATTGACGTCAATGGGAATTTTGCCATTGACTTAAATGGGAGCAGGATCAAGCCTGCCATGATTCAGTGACGGGATGACAAAACAGTGAGGTGTGGGGAAGGAGAGGCCGTAAACACAGGCGGGAGATGACACGGCTCCTTGGCAATGGCCCATGCACAGCGCGCTTGAACTTTTGGAGGATTTATGGTATCATTGTATAAAATAAATGACTCATCATATAAAAGAAAATAGTCTTGGGGGATCCGCTTCTTGTGGGCTCCGCAGCAAGAGGAGGTTCGAAGAATAATGATGGATGAATGGGGTTTACTCTTAAAAAAAGCAGGAAGAAAGAAAGGAAGAAATGCACAAATCCCCGTTTTCACGGGGCTGGAGATGGGAGCTCTCCCCAGCAAATGCCTCTCGCTTCTGTTATTTATAATGCGACAGTTTTCCCAGTTAACAGTTTAAATGAAGGGGCCGTTTCTTAAATGCTTTATTCATATTATACAGCGATTACCAGCTATAGCCATATTCCTTAATAACCTGTTATAAAGCATGTTATAAAATCCATTAGTGATGATGCTGGGGAAAGCTGTTAGGAAGCATAATGCACAGTAATCAGGGCTGTGCAAAAGTGACAAAAATGTTTGTCGTTTCATGCCGGGGTTTTTATCAGAACTAAATAATTTATTTGGTGATCAAGGCATTTTGGGTGGGTTTTTTTTTGGTTTCATGGAGCGGTTTCAAAATGTCCCTTTTTAACATGAAAAATAAACCCATTTCAGCTGCTTAAATATTCTGGGTTTGATTAAAATAAAGACTTTTTTTCCTTCCTCTCCCATGAAATCGTTTGAGGATAAAGACATGAAGAAAAGCAACTTTCCCCCCCACTTTCAGATTCTATCCTAAGGGGATTTTTGAGTAAGAACATCCTGTGCAAAACAGAGTCATTTGTCACCATGTACCTGTGGTTCAGGTTCTCGGTGTGCTCGGAGGTATTAGCAGGGTTTAAATGGGCTGCTTCTATATTTAATACCAGCACAGACACCCCGTTTGCTTTAACCTGAAATGCCTCCAGGATGTGTCCCATTCCAGCAGCATTCCCTGCTTTATGGGGAATCGGTGAACTCAGTGGAGAGGCAGAACGAAGCGGCTCCTGCTCCTCCGCGTTAACGCATCCCTCCCGCTTCCTTATTTGCTAGGAAATAAAACTGATCCCAGGAATCCACCTGGAGCAAGGGGAAGCTGGAGGGGCTCTGTCCCCTTTCCCTGCCATGGGGGAATGGAGGGATGAAAGGGGGTTGGATCCTAAGACCCGGCTGTGAACGGGCTCCGGCTCGGGGATGTTTGTTGAGGGTTTGAGGAAGGTCGAAACCCCCTTTTGCAGGAATTCTGTGTGGTTACGTGGGAGCTGTGTTCTGCCCAAATATTCTGGGGAAATACTCTGAAATTAAGCAGATATTCCGAAAGACAGAGGGAATTGGCAGCCTTAGGGGCTGGTGTGGAGAAAACCCAGGAATGAGGCAGGATTCAAAACAGCGCTTGCAGAAGAGAAGCCCATGTGAAGCAGCACAATTTAGGCTTGTTTTAACATCCCTTCTCTTATGTTTCATCCCAATTGCTGCTGTCGAAGCAGCTCTTCCAGCCTGGTTTGGCACCTGGTTTTTGGAGTGCTTGTGGGAAGAAGGGGACGGGTTTTGTCCATTGAGAACAGGCTCCAGATTTGCTCTGAAACCAGTGCGTGTGTGTATGAGGGGATTGCATGAGGCGAATAGCCCGGTGTCCCCACACCAGTGCACAGCCTGTAGATGCAGATTAGGTTTTATTGTGTGTGTGAATTTGAAGGTCACTCGGAAGCATCGTTTAAAACAATATCCATGGCAAATCAGTGCATTTGCAGGGTTCGTGAGGGGGAGCCGGGACCAGCGAGTGCCGGAGCTCGGGGCATGTCTCTGTGTGTGGATGTGATTTTGGGTGTGTTTGTGTGTGTTTTGTCACATTCTCATCTCACACCTTTGTTTTTAAGTCCCTTTTGCACAGTTTGGACTCAGCTGTTGCTGTTGCACGAGCGTAAACCTGAAGCAATGCTGGTGGAGTAAATAGCAATACTCTGGGTCTGGTTCTGTTTGTAAATGAAAAGGAGAAAAAAGGGCTTTTAAAGATATGAAGATGTAAAAAGATTTTGAGTGTCTGTATGAAACAGTGACTGGAAAAACCCCAGCCCTTTGGATGGGGCTGCGATGCTGCATGGGAGGTAAGGGAGCGTTGGGTACCAGGTACTCTGAGGCTAATGACGTGCTTAAGATTGAGGGCAGCCATAAGGTCCTTTTGCATGAAAGCATAAAGGTGCTTTATTGTACTTGGAAATGAAGCCCGGTATTTTAAGGAGTTTCATGTGCAAGTAGTGCCATGCAAAGGAAGTAGCAGTGGCTTTAATTTTCTGCCCCCCATCCCAATGAACCCAAATCCTGTGTGGATCTTCCTCCTGTTATCAAATGCCTGAAATGAAAAGCTGTTCAGTCTTCCCTCGTTGCTCCCTTCAGTGGGGTATCTACATCCTGCCATAAAATAAGCCCTGTGGTCCCCGCTTCATTTTGGGAACGAAGGTGTGGGGAGTTTTGTGTTTCAACTTTTCCTCTTGCATATGGCAAGTGAGAACTTTGCTTCCTGCAGTACCAATAAACCACAGTAAATGCCTGGGAACGCTGGGGAAACGCGCTCTCTTTCCATGCCCAGTGTTACAGTAAAATGCTCGATCTTCAGGTTTTCCCGATGCAGCATATGGTTGGGGGGTGTTGGAAATGAAGCTGTGCATTCTGCTTCATTGCCTTACAGCTGGGCTTGGGCACATCGTGTCTTCTGTATCAGAAGGACCCACTGCAGAGGATTTCTCTGCCAGGCCAAGGGAGCAAGGATAGAATTAAAGCTCAGCCTAAATGTTTCCAGGTTGAGATGGTTTTGCTTTGAGGGGGGGAGCACTCCCCTCTGTTATCGCACCCTTCCCTCCCAACCCTTCTCCTATAGCCGCTGGGTCGCTCATCCCCATCCCAAAGCATCCTTCTCCGTTTGGGAGCACATCCCAGCGCCTCGGCTTGTCTGCTGCCAGAGAAACAAAGAAACTGCAGCCAGCACAGTTATTTAAAAGGAGCTGTAATATGTTACTGTTATGGGTCATTGCGGGGTTTTTTTTATACTGATATTACCATTATTATCCTCTCTAGCCGTAAAAATTGATTGGTGAGATGGGCAGTCTGCGATGCGCTCTCATCCTGGCTGCAGGACTAAATCTTCCCGTCCAGGTGGAGCAGAGGAGGGATGGAGCCGCAGCCTGTCCCTGCTCCCCCCATCCCTCCGTGAGGACCTCTCCACATATGTGCATGTTGTTCACATCCATAGGGTATGTTGCCGCCACCAGGCTGGCTGCCCCATGCAGGACCTAATGCTGAGGTTTCACCTGGGTGAAGCTCTTGTGAAGGGCACTGGGAGCTTCATCTGGGTGCTAGGAAGGTGCTGTCTGGGGTTATCTGGTCCATCCCCCTGGTTTTCGTGGGTCAGGGCAAGAAATGGAGGCTGAAAGTGGATTTTAGGAGGGTGCCTGTGAGCAGAACTGGCCACACATGGGTGTCTTAAAGCAGGGCATAAATCACGGTGCGCAGCGATGCTCAGAGAGCTGGACTTTTAATCCCACAATCCCAGCTGCTTTTTCAAGCTGACAGCTCTGTTATTTTACATTCAAATAAAGGGAGACTAAAGTTAAAGGGAACGGAATGAAGCAAGCTCAAAAGACACACACACACGGAGCTGGCAAAGCATGCAGGCATCCTGGCTTGTAATCCGTTGGACCAGAGCTGATCCCAAAGCGGTGATAAAAGCCCAGACTCCTGCCTGCTCAACCCCAGTGGCATCATACCATGTCTGGAAACAGTATTCTGGCCTGTTCTCCAATTACTTCGGTGGAGTTCAGCCAGTTTACGCCAGCTGATGAGCTGCCCTCCTGTGTGTATAATTACTCATAGAATGAGATCCAGGGAAGTTTAGATTAAGGCCATGGGTACGTGAATGGGTCACCATGAGGCATTTCAGCCTGGCCTGCTTTTGAAAAGCTGCTTGCACATAATGCAACGCCTTGAAAGCGATTTAACCCCAACAGTGACAGATCCAGACCCTGGAGGAATCAGGGTTAAATTTGTCACGTTTCTCCAGCACTTGCTTTTCAATGCACAGGCTGCTCGTTTCTCACGCTGCCGGGCACACAGCTGCCACGCAGCACTTCTCCTCCAGGTTTATGCCTTAGGTTTCATACTTCGGTGTAGCTGGAGTAATAGGGATGCGATGGGCATGGGCTGGTCCTGGAGCAGGGAGCAGAGACCTCGTAGCGAGGGATAACGTGGTCTAGATGTTATCATGAGCTTTAGCAACATGGGCTTGTGTAAGGCATCCCTGCCCATGGCAGGGGGTTGGAACTGGATGATCTTAAGGTCCTTTCCAACCCTAACCAGTCTGGGATTCTGGGATTCTATGATTCTATGACATTGTGATTCTATGTTCCTTTTTCTGGATATTTCCCTATTAGATGTGGAGGAGAAGAGCAGATCAGCTCTGCTACACTGCAGCCTGGGGGATGCTCCTGTCCCATGAGAGGGGACCAAATGGTGGCAGAGCATCCCATGGTCTTAGGCCAGCAAAGCTCAGTGTAGACCTGATCAGCGTGACCTCAGCCTCACTGGGCTTTGTTTGCTTCTCTGCAAGATAAAGGAGCAAACACATCCCTCCTCCTGTCTTGTGCTGTAGCCATCAGCTGGTTCCTGCAGGCAGGTCCCAGCTCAGCAAGGGGACGCTGAAGTTGTCTTGACTTCTTAAGCTATTCCTTTACAATGCACGTAATAGAGAGCATCACCCAGGCAAAAATCCTTCCTGATCTTCATTGCAAGCACTAGAACTCAATATCAGGCTTCAAAATAAAAGGCAATTTTACCCACCTGAACCTAGGCTTGAATCTTCCAATGGGATTTCAGATTCCACAGACCTCTAAAGGCAACAAATGAACTCTTATCAGGATTGGCTTTTAATTTCTTTGTATGCTGTGGTATTAGCCAGGGTAACATCAGGATCTGTAGCTCTTGTGCTTCAAACAGGAGACGTGTCTGGGTGAAACGTGCAAAACCTGCTGCTTGTGTGAGGAGGTTTGCCTTGAATTGAGCAATACCGTGCCCAAACCTTCCCGCATCATCCCGCTTCCCGAAAAGACATAAAATAAACAGGGAAAACCTCAGGGAAAACGGCCTGACAGTCCCTGAGTGCTGCAGGGAGGCAGCGGCTACTTAGAAAATATTGCAGTGTCGGCCTGATTTCATTTAGACCATTTATTGTATTGAGAAATATTGGCGAAAATAAATTTCCCAAACCAACGTTATGACTTCCCATCCGCGGCCAGCCGGGAGCCTGGATTCCTCATCAGCCGAGCCCGTCCAGCCCGTCGCAAGGGGGATGGATTAGAAGAGCTAACGCAGGGAGCAAGGAGACAGGGATTTGAGAGGGTTCCAATAACACCGGGGCGGTTCTTTGGGGATTGTGTGGTGGCTGAGCAGAGCATTAGTATTACTATTGCCACAAAGGGCCATAATGTCGAGGGCGGTGATGGAAAGTGCCGCCGCGCTGACGCAGGGGGATGCTGGAGACAAACGGCCATGTACAGGAATCACTTTGGGTTTATATCCCAGGTCCTGGGATCTATTTATATCTCCTGTGTGTGGAGCATGGGCTCTCCATGGGATAAAGCCCGGAAAAGGCTTTAGGGCTTTATGGCTATGGGGTAGCCAAGCTTTTTGGGGTGTGTTCTGCTGGTAACTGCTCATCACCTGGGTTTTCCTGGGTCTTTCTAATCCCGGGAAGCATTTGGCTCCTTTAGGACTTAGGACATTCAGAGCATCCCACTAAGAGGGGTTTGAGCACATGTTCATTCAAAGGAATAAAGGGAATTTTCTGCTTTTAAATCACACACAGACGTGGTCTGGGAAGCTGCTGGGGATGCTGTATTTTCCTTTCATTCTCCCCCTCCATCTTCCCAAAACTCCCTTTGCCTTTGCTTTCCTTAGCTAGCCGCTAGGTTGGCCATCAGGTTGCCTTCAAATCAGAAACACAAATACTTTCATCCTGTTGTAGACATTAAGGTCTTAGGAGCAGGGGCAATGGCTATGTCTCCTCATGGACACCCGGGATCTGGGAGGCAGGTGGGATAACCCCTATGAAGTCTTGGCTTTTAAAGCTTGTTTCATGTTTCAGCCTTAAAAAACCCCAAACCACATCATTATCTCGGCATTCCCTTTTACAGGCAGAACCCGATGGGCTCTAAAGGAAATAATGCTGTGTTTAACTCTGTGCATGGAATTAGATGGGAATTTGTCAGTGCTTTGCATTTCTCAGTGCATCAGGGCTTACATGTAGGTGCAGGTAGTACAAAGTGGTGTTTTACTGCTCCAAACACCCAGAAACCAGTGGATGTTGGTGGGATGGGAGAGTGCCAGGGTGATCAAGGGGTGCTGGTGTAGATCACAACATGGACCAAATACTTCCAAGCAGCGTTTGAAGTATGTGTATGTGTGATGGTCTCATGGTGGTGAATTTACCCCGTGGCAAGAGAATGATGGCAGGAGCAAACCGTGAGTAAATCCCATTGCGGTGGGGACCGGAGCCGCTGCTGCATAAGTCAAACCTAGAGGAACGTGAAGATGGAAAATAATTAAGCCAGAAAGAAAAGAGAGGTTTAAAGGATGCAAAGCATCCTGCACGCTTGATTCATTCATTCCAACCAGTGGACTACATTCTGCTCTCAATTAACACGTGCAGCCCCATTGAAATTAATGGGGTTGCACATGTGCGCGGGCAGGAATTGGTGCGAGAGGTTTATTACCAGTAAATGGCAATTAATAACGGCTCTCCTTTTCTATTTGCTATTATAGCCTATTAATATTTGCAGTCCTTGGAATGACGCCTCCGCCACGACAGCGGTTATGAATTAGGAGCTGGGGAACCCCCTTTGTTTTTGCCTTCTCCCTCAAAGAAGTTTCTGTTACCAGAAGTTTGCTGGTGTTATTTTTATAGCCGAGCGAGAGAGAATTTACAGGGAGCTGAAATCATTGAAGCTAATTAGCTGAATGGCCCTATTATTTATCCAGGGACACGTAGTACAATAATTGCTATTGCAGGTTTGAAGCATCTCAGGGATATTAATTCCAGAGCTTTCATGTCATCTCAGTACAGTAAAACTTCCTAATGGCACCCTGAAGGTGCATAATCTCATTTTAAAACTACTTTTTCTTCTTTTTTTCGGAGGGAACTGGCAGAATCTCCTTCCATAAAAGCTGAAAAAGGGGAAGAACTCATAATATTTTCCTCATAAGAAAGCAGTTATATTTTCTTATTATTTTTTCCACTCTCTGACCTTTCGTGCTTCCCGATGATGGGGCTGCCAGAGCACTTCATCAAAAGTTTCCCTGAACTCTGCTCTGCTGCTGCTGGTGGTGGTGGAGCCGTGATGGCCATTTCAGCATCACTCTGGGGACCAGGAGGAGGGGGGGCTCCTGTCCCTCCTGGGGCACCAAGAAGGGACAAAGAGAGGAGTGATACCCACGTCCACGTGAGTCCTGTGGTGTGGAAGATGTTGGGCTTTACCTTCTCCCATGGAGCAGCCCAGGAGCTCTTGGGGGTTACCCAGCCCAAGGATGGTTTGAGGAGCTCAGGGCAGAGCCTCTGTCCTCTTCTCCCATCCCTGCACATCATTAAAAGCCGGTTTTCACTGGGAAAGCTGATGGATGGAAGTTCTAGGAGCTGGGAGCAGGATGAGCTCTGCACCGTTTGGTGTTTTGGGGGCTCATGGCATGTCCCCTTTACTGCAAGTCCTACCTGCCTGCATTAGCTGTGTTGCAGCCAGTGCCTCAGTGCAGCACCAAGTTCAAGGTAGCCCCAGTCCAGAAGCATTCCCAGTCTGGTCACACAAGTTCAAAGCAGGTGAGAGAGAGCAGTGAAGTCCCCACAGTGCCACCGTCACCACCAAAGCCACGTCTCCCAAGCTCCTATCCCAAACCGTGTCTTCCCAACTAAGTTCCATCCCACCTGAGTTTGCACCGTGGTATCTGCCAAACACTTTTCACCTGGTGGGACTAAAATAAAGCATCCACAAGAGAGGAAAGTCAAGATGAAGCCCAAGCTTATCCATCCCTGTCGTTGATGGATGGCTCAGATTCACACCTGTCACTTCAGGCTGTCACACAGGGGCTTGGATGAAGACCCTGAGACCTTGGGGCAGAGCAAGGCATCTCCAGGCATTTTTACTGATCTCATACAGGTATCAGAAGTTAAATGGGAGGAGTCCAGGCTTTAGGCAGCACAGCACTGGTCCTCCACAGCACTTGTATGATGGGCAGTGGGGACAGGTCCTGGACCAAAGTCCTTCCTGGAGTCTGATCAGACTCTTCCAATGATGCTTACCTGGAAAGAGAATCGGATGTGGTACCCATTTCGGAGTGAGGTACCATAGAGCATCTTCAGAGTCCTTGCAGGGGTGGCAATACCTGAAGATGCTCAGGTCACTGTGCCTGCAGCTTGGGGCTGGACACTGGTGTGGAAAGAAGTGGTTTTAACCAGCCAGGGTTTGCGATAGAAACATTGATGAGCCTTTAATTAGAGCCATGTGAAGGGTGCTGCTTTCGCTTTAATTTAGCTTGATTTAAATGACACTCATGGGCCAGATGAACCCAAATCACTGGAGCTCCCCCAATTTACACCAGCTGAGGATTTGGCAGTAAAAGGGGGGAATGAAGGTGATTCCCTGTACTTTGTTTTAACCCAACAATCTTTACAGCCATCCATTAAGGCGCTCCACCAGGCATTTCTCCTTCTGCAGAAGAGGTTTCAGCGGAAGAAATAAAGCTGGGAAGATTCAGTTTTCACTTTGTTTCTCGTAAAGACAGTCAGACTCCAACATAAACAACAATTTACACCCAGCATTTATTCTGGAAATTACAGTATCGTGCAGCTAACGCACACAGATAAATAATGTTTTATGGGATTCTGTGGAGTCCTTTCAGGGTAGCGGATGTTTAGTGGAATTAGAAGCCTTAGAAAAAGGAGAGCTCCGGCTCTAGCTGTTAATCCTGGGAAACACAAGCGCAGAGCAGGCTTTCCTCAAGGTAATTCCTGCCTGTTTGCACTCTTCCTTTAAAACCCATCTTTATTAAGCATTCAAGGAGGCAAAGTCCTCCACCCTCCCAAGGCAAAGACAGGTTGGTGTTTGTTGTGTTTTCCAGCTTATGGTGGGAAAAACTGGTCAGAGCTCCTCAATCCGATGGGAAAAGGTATATATTTCACGATCCTCACGTGCTCTGAGCTGGTCTGATGCAGGCTGACCGTACACAGGATGGGAAACCTGTGCAGGCAGCGCTGCAGCAGAAGCGCCCCCAAAGCTTTGTGTAAAATATAGGGGGAAATGGCTGGGTGTAAATAAATCTGCTATTTTTTTGCAGCAGATTTGGTGCCAAAAGGAGTCAGAATGGGAAACTTCAGTATTAAACCCCTTGATGGACCAAGGGAGAAGTGTGAGCTCTCTGGCAGAAGCTTCATCCCCAAGCCCGAAGGAAGCTGAGACACATCTAATGCCAGATATAAGGGGACTTAAACCACCAGTATCCTCTTGTGAGACCCAGTTGTTAGGTCTTTAAACCTCATTTTATCCTTGCAAAAGTGGCTGAGGTGGCAGCTATGCCCTCAGCAGGACTCTCAGAGGTTTGGCTTCCCTATGGCTCATTCAGGTAGGGGCCAAGTGCAGGGGTGAGCTGGAGCATCCTGTGTCAGGGCTTCAGCAGAGGAGTGCTTTCAGCTTGTTTCCCTCTAGAAAACTTCCACCCTTTTAGCCAGGATACCCCCAAAACACAATGCTCATGAAAGCAAAGGTCCTTTGGATCCAGTGTAATAAAGCAGCCCAGAGCATCCATCCCCTGGGCAGGAGGAAGCAACGCTTAGTAAACTGTTTGAACAAGAGTCCACTTGTCCTAATGAACGTCAGCCTGTCCCTACTATTGTTAGTTAGGGGGTTTTAACTGCTTTGCCCAGGATTTGTTCTTTGAAGCTCAGCATCTCCCATCCTATTGCAGCTTTGTGCCGGAGGATCCCCTCCTTGCTGCAAATACCAAGGGGTCAAAGGCACCATCGTCTTGTCAGGCTTCTCCTTCTCGTGGGGTAGTGGAGGCTGAATGCATCCGGATGCTGCTCGTGCTTCCTTTCCTGTTTAGTTTGGTGCTGGCTGCGGAAATGGGGTGTTTAGGGTGACCTAAACTGAGCTGCAGTTTGATGTATGACCCTGGACAAGTCTTTGCCTGCTCTGTCCTGGTGCTCTACAAGTGTATAGAGGGATGGCTGTGTGGGGTTTTGGGTTTATGGCATGTCTGTCAGATGGCAGGAGGATAGGGTGGAAAATTAATGCTTTTAGGGAATTAGGCTGCGGAACTGAAACTCAAGGTTCTGTGGCCTGAGCTCAGTAAGAGCAGGAAAGCATCAGGCCAAGGAATGACTGTGTGTGCAGACAAGGACGGGCAAGCTCCAGTGGTTTCTGAATAAGCTGTTCCTCCTGCAGAGCTTTTTCATGTCCTTTCTGGTCCAGAGCCGAATGATGTGAGCCACAAGGTACCCGCTGTGATAGGAGCTGCCTGCCCAACTATTCAAACAAATAGAAAAACTAGGTCCAAAAGGTGACTGTTTTCCCCATTCTGCTCAAAGAGAACATTGGTTACAGAGCCTAAACATGGCTTTTGCAGCGTAAAGCTGCAGAGTATCAGGTCTTCAAAAACAGAGTTGGATTTCTCTGTTTCAATGCCACATGACACAGCAAACCCACATCTTCTGCGAGGTCCTCACATGCGAAAGACTGTGGAAATGGGGGATGCACCAGCTCACATCAGACTCGTGGCCCACCTTGTCCAGTAGCTGATGCTTCCAAGTGGCCAGCACCAGCTGCTTTGGAGAGTCACAAGAAAACCCTGTAATGGACAGTGATGGAATAACTTGCCAGTATGTAGAAATTCCCTTCTGACCCTTCCTGCTTTACGACTCCAAGCATAAAGGTTTATAGTCCTTAACTTTCATCTTGCCTAATGAAGCTGCAGATGTTCGTGCTATCCGTGTAAATATCTAACCCGTATCGGTGCAGGTAAACAAGAGGGGACATTAATCTTTGCCACGTCGCCTGTGATGTAGATACACTAATGGAGGGTGCCTGGACCTCTGTGTGGGTTTGGTTTTTGGCCCTGTCAGTGCTGCTCATGGGTTCTCCTGGTCCTGCTTCCACCCCATGGCCACCCCATGGGGCGCTTCCTGAACCCATGTCTGAGGCAGGTGTGGGGTTCTTTCCCTTTTGCTTGCAGATCCTGTTTTCCTTTCACCCTTCCCCTCTCGTTTCCCCTCTGTTGTTGGTTGAAATGAACCTCAAGAGGAAGGGAACTGGCCTGGCGTGTCCCAGCTGCAAGAGACAGAGCGAGAGGCATTTACAACCTGACAGCAAGATAAAGATAAAGATGAATCTGAAGCCTCGGTGGCTGTTAGCGAGGGGAGGAGGAAACGTTTATGGCCCCATCTGCCAGCGTTTCAATAGGATGGGACCAGCTTTATGGCAGGAGCCTCCAGTGCCACTTCCTTCCATTTGGGGATGAGGATCCGATTTCAAGCTGTTCCCGGTGGTCCCGCTGTTTGCCCCGCTGTTTGCCCTGGGGCCAGGGCAGGAAGGAAGGAAGGGAGGGGATGGGGGTGCTGCAGGGACTCAGTGGGATCTATGGGCACAGGTTGTACCCACGGCCTCGAATTCAGGATGCGTGGTGGTCGAGATTCCGCAGCCAGCCCGGAAAAGCCTGGATATTTGTTTGGGATCCAGGGAGCAGCACGGCCGTGTGCCCTCTGCACTGCTCCCTCTTTCCCAATCAGCTGGTTTATCAATGATCAATGGTATCCTCAATGATCAGTGATATCCATTACACTTTGCATGGAGCTGCTGCTTTTTTAGACCTGGAGGAGCCAAAGCTATTCCTGCTCTTGGGACAGCTCATGGAAGAGCTTAAACCCTTCCCTTGAGGTGCTCAAGGCCAGTGGAGCAACCCGGTCTAGTGGAAGGTGTCCCTGCCCATGGCAGGGGGCTGGAATTGGATGGTCCCTTCCAATCCAAACCAGTCTGGGATTGTAAGAGAGTCTAAACCAGGCTGGATGAGGATCAGCCCCATCTTGATTCCTTCTAATAACAGGGGGAAATTACAGTCATTTTCCTGTTAGGGCAGAGTGCCTTACGTTGGAGCTCATCAAGCGCTTTACAGTAGAGGTTAACTGGTGTTATCCCTGTTTTGCAGCAGGAGAAAATTGATAGTTAGAGAGGGAAAATGGTGTTTTCAGGGTCAATGGAGAGCCGGGAGCTGGTTTGCTGCACCAGGCGCCGAGCCCTTGTGCAGGGGCATTTACTGCTGGGTGCTGGGTCAGCTCTGACTTTAAATGTCACCCCAGAGATGCCTGTATGTAAGGAGCAGGCGATCGGTCCCCTCTCCACGCTGGCTCTGTGCTGAGCTCACATGCAGCCTCCACAAATATTTGCTCCATAATATGAGAAGGTGCCAAAAGAGACCCAGGGCAGCAAGAAAATCTCTGGGAAGGAAACAAAGCACACCAATTACAACACACCTGCGAGTCTGTTGTTGTCCCCCCTCCTGTAACCATAGCAATAATCTTCGGGTACCTTGGGGTTACCAAGCGGCTTTCAAAAGCCTTGGAAATTGCACCTGGATGAATCCTGCCGGGTGCTGAGCAGCGATGCAGAGGGGAGGGCGGTTGAGCATCTTGCAGGAGCAGGGCCCTGGGTGGTTTTAAACCACGTAACCTCCCACCTCGTGGCCTCAGCACACTCTTTATGCGTGTGAGCAGCCCTCCCTTGAAGTGGTTAACTCAGCTGTGAAGCCTTCTATCAGCCGTAATAGCTTCAAGGTGGGGAATAAAAAATGGAGAGTGTTTAAATTGTTAATGGGTTTCATGTTCTTGTCACTGTTGAGGGTTTGTTCCCTTTTATAAACTCATAGTTTTTGGTTGACATTGCTTTTATGTGAGCCATCAGCCAGTTGGTGATGGTGTTCCTGTGTTAGACCATTACTGCCGGATTGTATTTGCAGTAAAGAAAGAGAATGGAGGCTGTAAATCTACAGCCAGAGATTTAGGGCTCTGTTTCGCTGCAGTTTAGGTCCATGTGCTCGGGAAGTCCATTCTCCTCCGGCAGAATTACACCCTTCCGAAGGCTCCTGCTCCGGCGCTGATGGACGGAGCTCATCGCCTCCCGGAGCCCCGAGGCTGGCCGGGGATGGGGAAGGGGCAGGGGAGAGGGGTTGTTCAGCCTCTACCTTTCATAAGAGATGGGGATTGTGGAGAATTGCTCCTGCCTCTTGCTCAGGATGGGGTCTGGTGTGAGTTAACCCCTTTGGCTCTGCACAGGGGTTACACAAGCACTTTGGGCTTGTTGGCGCGCGCGGCCAAGGGGCAGAGGTGTTCACTGCACATAAGGATGGGGCAAGCACAAGTGCAGGGACCTGGGGTGTCCCTGCTGTGCCATGGAGGGTCACCTGCCGCTGCAGTGATCCCCATCCCCATGGCCAGCATGGAATCACAGAATCCCAGACTGGTTTGTGTTGGAAGGGAGCTTGAAGCTCATCCAATTCCTACCCCTGCCGTGGGAAAGGACACCTTCCACTGCAGCAGGTTGCTGTAGTGCGTTGCTCTAGGTTGGAGCAACCAGCTGGAACAGGATGAGCTTCAGGTCCGTTCCAACCCAAACCATTCCGTTATACTGTGATTCTGATTCCACTTGCAGGCACGGAGGGGTGCAGGATGCGGAGGGCTGAGCGTGTGCGATGCCATTGCCCCAGAGCCGGTGCCCGGGTGCAGAGTGGTCCTTAACAGCCTCTCCAGCACATCTGGGCTTTCCCCCTCCCCTTCGTGGTGTCAGCCACACCACCAGCACACATGATTTAATTGCACACAGCCCCTGAACCCATGTTGGCCCATTAAGGGTGTCAGATGATCTCTTCATGAGCTGTCAGTCCAAATGGAGCCTCCAGTCTGGTGCTTCGGAGACCTGATTTTCATAATTAGGCAGGACCTGCCTCCATGGCGCTCCCGCTCCGCGCCACCCATCCGCACACATCCCGAGGGACTCATCGCTGCCTCTGCTCCGAGAGGATGCGGGGTTCATCCCGGGGTCAGGCACGGATCCTGCCAGGGAGCCTGTGCTGCTGTGCTGGTGCAGGTGTGTTCTGGGGGGAATGGGGCCCGCAGCATCCCTGAGTCCTCCCTTTGGAGAGGAGTGAGAATGCACGGATACAGCCTGAATGGGGCTGATCCTTCCCTGTGCCTGTCAGCTGTAAGCATTGCAAAAGCCCAAACCAGCCTTCCCCTTCCTCTTCCTCCTCCTCTTCCTCATGGGTTTCAGAGCATGGGAGGTTGCTTCAGGCAGCCGGAATCATGTGTGCACCCTGGTACTGCTCACACTGCCCCTGTTGTGCTGCCCCTGACTCTGAACTGGCCTAAATGTGGGGTCTGGCTTTGTTTGCTGTCTTTTTGCCTCGTGTTTGAAACTTTGCTTTCCTCTACAAGGCGAACGAAGCTGTGTGGGGTGTAATTAATCTTCGAGTCGTGGGAGGCAGGGCAAGGGGGAAGCTTTTAGAGTCAGGCCCTCTGGGCTCACATAGGCTGAAGCGTTTCACTCCAGCACAAATCCTGACCGTAGAAGTAGGTCCAGCTCTGCCCCAAAGAACCCATGGCTGGGACTGGGTCCTCCCTGCCCCAGTTCCTGGTTTCAGTACCTTGTAGCAGCCCAGGGCAAAGTGGTTCTCACTCTTCGAGGGGTCCTGCAGGCACAGCAGGGTGCTCATTCCCTGCTCTTGCTGCCTATGTGTGTATATACGTGTGTATGCGCATATATATACACCTATGCATGTAGGCATAGATAGATTGTCGTAAGTGAAGGTCGAGCACATTACTCAAACCTCAGCTTCTCCCTCAAGTCCGCTGTTTGCAGAGACAATGCCTGTCCCCAGGGCTCACTCCCATGAAACCTTATTATCATATATTCCAGGCATAAACTTCCAACGTCAGCCCCGGCACGCTGCTCCGGAGCCAGGGAAGCCTTGGGTTTCCTGCTGTTTTCCTTGGGTTTTATCCTTGCTGCTTTATTTCTGTTCGGAAATCTCATCTGCAGGCGGATACAGACTTCTAATAGGATGGGAAATCCTGGGAAATGATTGATGGACCCGGAATACCTTTAGCTGGAGCCTGGTAAAGGTTTTAACACCACCACACAGGCAACACAATCACCAAGCCCACCTTCCTGCTCCGTACACTTTACCCCTGGCTGTGCCAATGCAGTGTGGGCACAGGGATGATGCTGGGACGTCGGTGGGTGCTGCAGGTCGTTGGGATGGGCTTTGCTGCCGTGTAATGCCAGAACTCAGGAGCGCTGCCCCGTTCCCCGGCCTCCACGTTGATGTTATTGATGCCGGTTATTCAGTGATGCTGTTTCCATCCTCCCTCTCGCATCCCCATCACCGGCGTGGGGCCGACGCGCCGCTGCTTTGTTGTTGCTGAGGAGCAGATTCCATGGAGGCCCCAGTGTTTCCTGAGGAGGGTTGTTTTGCACTCTCCTCCTCTGGAGTGGTACCTCCAGCCCTGCAGAAGGCTCTCCGCATGGCCTGCCAGCCTCTTGCCTTCCTCTCGAAGGCTAATGCAGCATTATACTATCCTAACAGCAAAAAGGCACCTACTTTTGCTCCCCCTACCCTGTTTCATTCCTTTTTTCCCCCCTTTTTCTTTTCTTAATTCACTGTCTAGTGAGTTTCTGATTGACTCAAAGACCAATTAAAGTAAAATTTAATGGGAGAATAGATTAACTCCCTGAGGTTCCCCCACCATCCATCACATTTTTATAGCAGGAGCTGTGAAGAAGCTCATAACTTCATGCTGTGAATGTGATAATAAAGAGGGCACGGAGAGGATTCCGATTTACTGCCGGGCTGATGTGCACCGGGATGGGATTTACTGCCCCAATCCCATCCTCCTTTTATTCGGAGGGAGGTCACCGGATCCGCGCCCAGCGCTGGCTCATGGACACTGGGAGGTGCGATGGTGGCTTGGATCCTGCTCTTCCATGGCTGAGGAACCATCTCCACCGTTGCGTGCTCAGTCTCAACCCTCGTGCTTACAATGACAGTAAGGTTGGAGATGACGCAGGATGACTGGGGGCATCGCAGCTCCCTGCATGTACCACTGCTCCGTGGGTCCCTGTGCAAGGCTGTCCCTTCCATTGAGACAGGCAGAAGGGACATGGCCAAGGCCAGGCACAGCATCAGTAGCATTCCCAATGCAGGGACCTGGTGGGACTCTGCTCCTTGTCTGCAGCATCAGGGGCTTGGATGTGTTTTACTCAGCTGAGGGTCAGGAGACACGTGAGGGTTACAAAGCAGTGCGTTTCCTCTGGGATGGATCATAAAGGGGTTGTGGGGGGAAGAAGGAGGAGGGAGAGACAGGAAAAGATGCATCTCCCCTGGTGGGTTCCAGTGTGAAGGTTTGTGTGCAACAGGAATGAGCTGAGGAAGAGAGAGAATTTATCTGGAAATAATAGAAACTGGTTGTTGGATTTTGGAGGCTGAGGATCTGGAGTTAATCATTATTCCACGAAGCCCTGAATGATGTTCCTTGCAGCTTTCCGACATAGATAGTGTTCCGGTGGGAGTGCTCCTAACGGCATTTTGTCAGGCGCTATCAGCAGTATTGAGCCAACCTGAGCACCCGATTATTAATCCTTTTCTCCCAGTGACACGACGGCAATCGATGTCGGAACAAGCTATTGAAACTGCAGCAATCAACTGGGCTCCAGTTAATCCAATGGGATCCTCACTTGGGGCCTGCCAGGAGGAGGGGGTTTTGGGAAAGCCTGAGCTTGGGTTTAGCTTCAGCTTCCTATAGACACTGAGGAGTATGGGAGCAGGAGCCACGTCCTGCCTGGTGGCAGGAGGCTTAAAGGTGTCGTAGCCCTGTGCATTAATGTTATTAATCGATTAACTAATTAATCTTGTTTTCCCAGGTGAGGAAAAATAAGGGATTTTTCCATGATTTTTCCATGCAAAGGATCCCACTCACATACACACATGGGAGTGGGGTTTATACACACAAAGATGCTTTCCCGCATCCCGTGTGTGGTGTGGTCACTGGTGGCCATGGGGACCCTGTGGGGAGCACTTGAGGGGCAGAAACTCCTCAGGAAAATAGAAGTAGAGGAAGGAATGAAGCAAAAGCTTTCCCTGCCCCTTCCACTCCTGCTGGCTCCCAGGAGGGGAACATGTCCCAGCCAGGGGATGCTCAGCAGGGCTGTTGGGTCCCCACATTGAGGTCACCCCCATGGCCCTGCCGAGAGCGCAGCAAAGGGTTTGTAGCAGGGATGTGGGGACTTGAGCCCTGCTCGGGTGAGTGATGTGGTGGAGTCTGAAGCAGAGCCCTTGGGTTTGGGATTGCTGGGAGCCTCCACACCAGCTGAGCCCTATAGCATCCCTGTGATGTTAAAACCCAGCTCCCTGCAAGCCCGTGCCCTGTCCTGGGACACCAGCGTTGGAGAGTGCCTGGGTCTTGTCCCACGTTGCTGATGGATATTTGATGTGCAGAGAGATGGGGACCCATGGCTCTTGCTCCAGACCTGCAGCACTCTCCTACCACCTCTGACGAGGCTTTGCAGATGCTCTGCCATGCTCTGATGCTTGGTTCCCCACCGATGCTCACACTCACACGGTGCTGATCCCACCGAGCGCGCCCAGCCCGCATCCCATCAGCAGCATCCTCTGCTGCCGGGTGGGACGGGGCGGCTGCGGTGGGCTGTCAGCCCCAGCCAGTGCTTACTAATCAGGTTGGCCATTAAGGTGGGTCAGTGATGGATGGGCTGCGTTGCTGTGCCCCAGCCCGGCGTGTGCTGAGACACTCCCTGACCAGCAGCTGTTGTACTGGCTGCCTTGTTAAGGGTCTCTCTCGGTGACATCAGCTATACATCAACCTGGCTGATGCCTTTGATTATTTGGACAGCTCTTGGCATGATGAATCGTTGGGATTGATCTGTCTTTTCTTCGCGTTCGCTCCTTGCCCTGTTTCTCCCAACTCGCTCTGCTCTTCAACCACAAATCCTTTTAGAGGTTAGCACCTTCCAGGGCATCCCGCTTAAACAGCTCCGACTGAGGGGTCTGTATGCTGTGATAGAGAGAGAAACGGAGGTAGAATGGCGAGGAAGGGCTTGGCTCTGAGGTGGCCCTGGGAAGAGGGGGCGGCTCTGTTGTGACATTGCCATCTCGGTGATGCACGTTGACTGCCTCAAGAAAGGAGCGTGTCTCAAGTAGCCCTGGTGCTCAGTGCAGCTCGGGGAGGCTGAAGCACAGATGCTTCCTGGGAAGCTTTCCCCTCCTCTGCTTTGCAGTAATTACCCCTGCAGCTCTCAGTGGATGTCCATGGCTCATCAAGATGCTGCAGTGCTGGGCCTGGAGATGGTGCTTGTGTGGTTCCTGTCCTGCATCTCCCTGTGACATCCCCCTCCCAGGGGCTCACCAGGATTTGCCTCCTCATGTGTTGTCATGAGCACACCACCCCAGTGACCCTGCCAGCGGTGTAAATAGAGCTGTGCACAGTGAAATGTCCCTCTGATGGATGAGTCCCACAGCATGTTTTGGGCCATCCTCTAAAGGAGGAACCGGAGGAGCCAGAGATGCTGACAGGCAGGTTTAGAATCATTTTTAACTCCATTCCACAAGCTTTTGGCCTTGTGCTTTGTTGAACTCTGTTATACATCCATGGGCTTTGTTCCAGCTGTGTTCTCCAGGGCCATCCTGTAGCAGACAGCTTCCTGTGCCTGTTGTGCTCATTCACAGAGTGTGAGCCCTCACTTGCTAAAGCCTGACCAAAATGCTGCAGGTGATACCCAAACACATCCCAGCAATCAATGCTGGGAATCTGTGTCCCTCCATCCCAGACCCTCAGTAGGCAGTGCTGCTCCTGGGTCACATCCCTGCCATTCTGGCAGTCCTATGGCCAACCCTGCATGTTTTCTAAGCTGCAATACCCCTTAGCTGAGAGCACCTTTGGCTGCAGGCTCTGCCTGGGTGATGCTGGGTACCAGGCTCAGAGGTGCTGTGGAGCAGAGCCTGGTGGCTGCCTCATGGCTGCATCTCCCTTACCCATCACTCTGAGGCTGCGCATCCCAGTGCTGGAGCCTTGGGATGCGTGGAGCACGTTTGTAACCCGCTGTTTCCCTGCTCTGCCTGCTCGGTGCTGGGAACCAGCTCCCCAGATGCGCCGTGGCCTGAGCAGCAGCCAGCACAAGCTGTCTCTTTGCATCACTTTGAACTCTTATCTGTGGCGTCTCCTGGTTTTCGCTGGAGCAGACGGTTTGAGCCCCATGCGGGTCCTGATAACCTCTCTCGTGTTCATTAAGGGCCCACTTAGTGCTCTGTGGGACTGAAGTGAGACAGTCTGGAAGAGAGAAGCAGCACAAGGCTTTTAGCCTGGGTAATGCAAAACTTCATCAATAATCTTCCCAGCGCAAGGCCAGAACTCAAATACAACCCTAAGAGCTCCCCAAACAACCCCCCAACGAAAGGAAAACCTGCAGGGTTAGGACAGCGCGTCTCCTCCTGAGCTGTTGTGCTTGGGGAGGCTGAGCTTGTCCTTAATAGCACCGTGGATGAGCAGATTAACTCCTTGGGGCAAGGACCGTGTGCTGGGGGTGATGGATGAGGTGGTTTTTCTTTGCTCCCAACTGCTGCTGGTAGTTTGGGTGTGCTGGTACCAAAAGCCAATGGTACTGGGATGGCAGCTGGGGCTAAGGGGTTCCAAATGATGTGGTTGGGCCTTTCAGCAATAGGACATGGATCTACCTTGCCTGTGTTTAGACATAGGCTCCCTCTGCCCTCTCACTGTCTCTGGAGGCAGTTGAGATCCATAGGGCTGGTGGGGGGAGCCAGGAGCTGCGTATCCCCCTCTCAAGTGACTTGTCGTGATTTTGAGCCCAAAGGGAGTTGAGGCAGAGGCAGAGGGGAGGGAAACACCCCTTCAAAACTGTTGAGGTAATGGAAACAACCTTAAACTATCATATTTCAAGCATAACGCCATAATAAAAGTAAGAGGATAATGATTTTTTTCAGCCCAGATATTAGAGGCCCAGATATTGATTGGTTGTTTCCCTTGTCGTTCTCGCCTCTGATGGAAGTGCATTTTTTGACAGAGAGTGCAATAAAATGTACAGTTTCCAATTTGAGAGCCCTATAAATGTCATCTCTACATGCACGGTTACAAATTCTTCATGAGGTCCCTCTCCCTCCCCTCGACACTGAGAGGGTCCTCAGGGATGGAGGAGCACACAACATCTCCCTTCCTGGAGGAGAAAGTTTGCTTGAACCCATCCCAGCTCGCTTCTGTGCCACTGAGATGCTTCATTCCCAATGGGAGAGCTCTCGTGGGGTTGGAAGGACTGAGGTTGTAGAGTTAATATATCTTGTAGTGTTCGGATTTGTAGATGCTGGGGCAAATGATGATGTGGGGTTGAGCTGTTGGGACGTTCCCATTCCACTGGGCACAATGCTATTGGTGATGTTTTTCTTATGAGAACTTGGTGTTTTATGGGCAAAAGTCTAAAGAAAAGCTGAGAATGCCCAGGGGTGGCAAAGGAGAAAGAGAAGGTGATGGCATCTGAGCTTACATGAATAACACGGTGGCATATCGAGTTATATGAGCCCTTTTTGCTCCATGCTTATAGTCTGAGGGGGTTCGGTTTGTTTCGTGCCTCCAATCTCTGCGCTGTCTGGGTTTCCTCCTTGGTTTAGGAAGCCTCAAAGGAGGCTATATGAAGTGAGTGCACCCATTGTAAGAGATAAGGTATCTCTGTGGAGATAGAGCCCTTGCATCTCGCCTCAGATAAGCTTTGGGAAGATAAAGCCTGAGCCCTTCTGCATTTGAGGAGCAGCAGAAATGCCTGTGCTGAAGGCTCCGCGTGCGCTGGTGATGGTGAGAGGAGGGAGCGATGCTGCACTGCGGGCTCAGGGCTGGCTGGGGCAGGGTTGGTGGGGAAGTACTGACCCTCACCACTGCTTTTCCCCCCAAAAAAGGCTCTTATTTGCCTTTTTCCCTTTGCTTTTTAAATCCCTGAGCAAATTCCAGGCTGGAAAAGTGGGGTCGGCTGCAGGTGCCTCGAGTGAGGTACAGGGGAACAGGGCAAGGCCCGAAGGATGCGCTGCTCCTCCAGAGCAAAGCCAACAATCACCCCTATCCGAGAAATCTCTGCTCCACAAAGAGCCTGGAACCAAGCGGCCCCATCCCGAGGTGCAGGGGGGGACCCCGGGGTGGGTAATGAGGGCAGTCACCTTCCATGAGCACCGCGCGCGCCCTGACCTTCCATTCGCTTTAATGCAACCTCTTGATTTCTTTCCAATAAGCCTCCAATCAGGCAGGGCTCTGGCAGCTTCCCTCTAACCTCACCTCGCGAGCTCATAACCGGGTTTGGGCCTTTTATTGCTCTCCGAGGTAGCCCAAGCCATTAAGCTCAGGGTTTTGATTTGATGAGAGACGTTCCTAGGGGCTCAGTGGCTCCCTCACCTTTGCCTAAACACTGCAGTGCTGGCTCTGTGCCGGGAATTGGGATTGCAGAGCTCAGCTTCCCCTCGGCCGGGCAGGAATTGGAAGGGTTAGGAATAAAGGGGGGCAGAATTGGCACTGAAATGGGCCTTTTCCACCCCATTTTCACAGGGCAGGTTAATACCAAATCTCCAATCAAAGGGGTGCTGGAGGGTGGGTTAAGGTCTGAATGGCACCCCTGGGTCCAGCCTGGATTTGTAGCCAAGGGCACATCTGATTAACCACATTTGGTGCTTCTTATCGCAAACTCCTGATCTATAGAGCCCTGGATTTATCACTTTGCGGGTATCTGAGATATAATAAGAAGCAGCTTCTTTTTTGGAGCTGGCATTCTTTATGCAGCCTTGTCACTTCCTTGCATTTCCAGAGGTGGGACACGGCCACCACGATCAATACTTTATTTTAGCTCCTTTTACCAATAATTTTCTAAATCACAGTGTTTCTCTCATCCCCCACCTCTGGATAAATAATTCCAGTGAAGTTGTGCTGCATTCAGCACTTCTGAGCAAAGCCTGCAGAGGAAAAGCGATGGAGTCAGGAGAGGGGAAGGGCAGGAGGTGCTGAGCTCTCTGCTGGCCTTGGCACCCCCATCACGATGGGGCATGAAGGTACAGCAGCTCCAAAAGCTGCTCCGTGTGTGCTGTGACTGCTGTGCCAGGGGTTAACAGAGCTCCCGTGGCATGGGGCTGGAGGGATGTGGGACCAGGGGAGGCTTCAGAGGTGGGACTTGGCCAGTCCGACCTGCAGGGCACCAGACTGGGAGCTGGGAGAGTCCAGTTTACCTCCGGGTCTTGTTTTATCATAGAATCACGGAATGGTTTGGGTTGAAGGGAACCTTAAAGCTCATCCAGCTCCAACCCCTGCCACGGGCAGGGACCCCTTCCACTGGAGCAGCTTGCTCCAAGCCCCTGTGTCCAACCTGGCCTTGAACACTGCCAGGGATGGGGCAGCCACAGCTTCTCTGGGCACCCTGTGCCAGCGCCTCAGCACCCTCACAGGGAAGAGCTTCTGCCTAAGAGCTCATCTCAGTCTCCCCTCTGCCAGATTAAAGCCATTCCTCTTGGCCTGTCCCTACAGCACAGCCCCTCTTTGGGGAGCGCAGGCTGGCCCCAGGCTGCGGCTGGACCACAATTCTCTCCGCTCCTGGCTTCAATCCTGGGCTTCTGCTGCTTCCTTGTGGCAAAGCCCTGGAATGACACGATCCTTCCCCTCATCCCGCATCTCCTCCCCGCCTCCTCCAGCCCTTCCCGGCCGCATATCCCGGGAGGCACTCCCCAAGCTCCTCGCTAGCATCCCCCGGGGTACCCGGTCCCCGTGGAGGGGGGGCTGCATCCCTGCATCCAGGCTGGGCTCCCCGCTCCCGTCCATCACAGACGTGCTTCACCCCTGTCCAGCCCCACACTGACCTTTGCTGGGTCCTTTATAAGTCAAAGTGGGATTTGTGTCTGGGAGCCCTTCCCGGAGACCGTAAATATGCCAGAGGAGCTGATGGAAGCACTTGATTTCAGTTGTATGTGTTTTTAAAGACCCGAAATGTAACCCCGGTGTCAAGATGGGAATTCACAGGATATTTATGGTGGAAAGCTGGCTTTTTTTCTCTTCCCTCCCTTCCTTTCCATTCTAATTTTAGTGTTGCTGCTGCTCAGGATTAAACGTGGGCTTCCCCTCTGTCTGATACCCAGAGATAACCCCTCTGCTCCCTGGTGAGCTGGAACATGTCCCTTTTCCTTGCAGACACCCCATTTTGATGACAAGGATGAAGGGTGACCAGGACCCCACTGGGATGCAGGGTCCTTCCCAGAGCCAAGTGGAGGGAAGGGATTTCTTCCCATGTCCTGGTTATACATCACCAGGTGATGCTTCATCCCCCCACATCTGGCTCATGAACCCTCAGATCTGCTCCTCCGCTCGTGTCTGGAGGCGGACGCGGATGGGATTCAGCATCCCCCGGGTGGATGTGAAAGAGCCAGATCCCGGATGCCCCCTGTCACCAGTGGGCTCTTTTCCATGGGCGATGAGGGAGCGCAGGCGGATGGGGAGCGGGTGCCCCCCCGCCGGCCTCCTCCTCTTGCTGCAGGGTGAAAGCTGAAAGTTGAAGAGTCCAAACCCATCAACCCCGGCTCTCAGCTCGTGATGGGAAATGAAAATATTTGGATAAGAGGCGATACGGAGCTGCTGCTATTTACAAACCTTGATCCCGGTGCCTGCACTTCAAAAGGCCTCCTCCTCGCAAGGGCTCTCTGCTCGCCCGGCTCCCTTTGCAGCCTGTCAAGGGCATTATTTGATGTTCCTCTCTTGTTTGTTTACATTCATTAAGATGGGCAAATCCATCACGGGGACTTTCGCCGGGGCGCACGCCTGCTGCAGGTGTGGGGCGGGTTTGCTGGGGCCCACGATAAAACACACATTTGTTCTGCAGGTCGTGTGGACAGAGTGACACTTCCCTGATAAACCCCCCCCTTCCCGGCCCCGGCATCCCCCCAGCCCACCGGTGACAAATGATTTTCTTATCTGGAACAAGGAAAAGCAGTGGCCAAGTTTCATCTCCACTTCCCGCCCGGATGCTGGGGGCAGCGGGGTGATGCGGCCGCACGGTTGGGGATGGAAGGAGGGCACATCACTGCTCGGCGCAGAGCTCTGGGGTTCCCTCTCTGTGCAACTGAGGTGAAGCACAAGAAACGCTCCATTTCCTCCCCGTTTTACCCCGTTGCACAGAAGGTTTGGAGCCTCCAGCATCCCTCTTGCCCTGCAGACCCGCTTTGCCCAGCACATCCCTGCTGCGGGGTTGTGCCTCCTGGGATGGCTTTGCAATGGGACTGTAAGTGAAGGTCAAGGCTGGCTCCAGCTTCTGCTCTTGGCACAGCCCTGTGAGGGGATGCGGTGCCGTGCCGATGCTCCCACTGCTCCGTGCAGGCTCCCAGCCCTTGTGCCTCTGTCTGGGTGCTGGACCAGTCCAAGCAAAGCAGTGGATGGGTTGGAGTCAAACGAGTTGACAGATGAGGGGCAGCGTGGCCTGATGAGCTCTGCATGGCACAGCTCCCTTGTGCAGTGATTTCCTCTCCTGTCCTGCAGAAAGTTGTTTAAACGGAGACGGATGCTGCTGCATCCCCTTGTCTCCAGCATGGCGATGCCCCATTCCCATAACAGCAAGCACCCCTGCCCTTCCCATGGTGATTCCCATTGGAATTTCCCAGCTGTGTCCCTTTAACACACAGCCTTCATTTTTGGTTAAATATGCCTCTTTCCTAGACAATCGGTTTGCAAGGATGGACCAGGCTGATGCTTGGATTGCAGGCAGGGAATTCGAGAGCCGGGAGCCTCTCCAAGAGGAAGCAGCTTGCTCTTTTTCCCCTGTTTTTCCCTTTGAAGGGGATAACTGGCACTTCATTTGTCTGTGGGTTTGTTATGACTCTGGGCTAACAGATACCACACTTAGCAAACTCGCACTCCTCACTAATGGAAGATACTTGAATCTAATTGCCCCGTATCACCCAACACCGGAGCCTTGAGCATCCTCCTCCCATGGCAGCACAGGCAGAGCCGCTCTTCCTCTCCCGGAGCCAGCCAAGGCTCATGGGGATGCTTCCCGCACGGCTCCGTGCCTGGGGGGACTCACAGACACCAGATTCCCTCGTGTCAGCCTCGCCTCGGGGTGCCAGAGCCCGGAAGGAGTTGGGGATCAGGCAGTGCAAAAGGGGGGGGGGTAGAGCACAGCATTCGGGATGTGGAACTTGCTGGAATAACGGTGCTGGGTTGGGAAAAATGAGGTGTGAATTCCTGGGTTATGCTCGCTGCGACAAGCCCGTCTCTTTGCTCCTCCGCTTGGGGCGGGTGAAGGGAGGTGATGCTCCATCTTTGCACCCCATTGTGCGGTTTGGGGGTCTCTGGCTCACCCAGCGGCTCTGCCCGGTGGAGTTTTAAACCTTCAAAGCTATTTCCTTCAAAAATGAAGCTTCAAAACAATTATCAAGGCTCAAAAGTAAACCCCCTGAAGCTCGTTGCTTGCCCAAGTCTGAAGCAAGGCACTGGAGAGCCCCATTAGTGCCAGGAGCTCTGAAAGGTCCTAAAGCAGACCTAACACTGAAGCTCAGGGGGAATCTTTTCTCTCATTCCCTATATTGCAGCAGCTCAGAGGGAGGATGAGATCTGTCAACCGGAAGGATGTGCTAACAAGGAACCTTAAACCCCATCCCATCGCTACTGATAAGACTTCCTTGCTTAAATAAATCAGCTTTAAATCTGATAGGATTTGCATTTCCCCCTCCTCCCGCCATATATCCATCAAGTTAAAAGTGAATTTATTTTCCCAATAAAATTCAGAACGTTGCTTTTTGTATC
The DNA here is from genome assembly GCF_963264785.1 of Psittacula echo. Taxonomy (NCBI): domain Eukaryota; kingdom Metazoa; phylum Chordata; class Aves; order Psittaciformes; family Psittacidae; genus Psittacula; species Psittacula echo. The sequence continues at coordinate 3,920,855 of NC_137748.1, forward strand.
TTTCCATTTGCTCTTCCCTCTCAGACCGGAGAGCGTTTACCATGAGCTCTGACTAGAAGTTAATAATCGCTTCCTAAACCCAGCATCTTTCACCATCTCAGAATGTAATCCACCATTTAAGTACCCAAATCAATGTTTGTTAAGCTCCAGACTGAGCAAAATACTTTTGCATAGACACGGTGTGCGCTGCTACTCAGCCAAGAGAAATGTTCCATTTACCCTGAAACTGAACTTTATCAACATCTTTGAGTGGTTCCCAGCTTTCCTGAAGAAAGTGAAGCAAAAGGACAAAAGCCAAACAGCATCCGAGTGGGTGAGTTCAATCACAGCGTCTCACTCCGTGATTTAAGTCATCACTTGGAGTTAAATGAAGCCACCCAGGGCTCTGGTTCCCGCAGCTCTGCTGGGACCACACCACCCAGAAAGCTCCTTTCATCACTTGGGCTCCTGCCTGCTGGAGATCCAGCATTTAAAAGGAAACATCTTTGTCCCAGACCAGCACAAAGCAGGATCCCGTAATGAGCTCCAGCCGCTCCCCGCGCCCTTGCTCCATCTCCTCACAGAGTTGTGCCAGGAGCAGTGAAGTTTGGTCTTGGGAATGGCCAACAGGGATTTAAGGGCAGGAATTATTCCCATCACCTGCCTCTGGCTACACACCCCAGGCTCTCTTTGTACTCAATGGGGAGAAGGTGCCTCTTTCTCCCCTCGGTTGCAGAAGAGAGCCAAGAGGATTAACCAAGAGGTCTGCAGACGGATGCCGGGCTGGGCTGCTGGCTTAGGGGTGGGAATACAGCCCTGCTCCCAAAGGCTGGCACAAGGAGGCACTTGGAAATGTCTCAAGCTTTTCCCATTTTGCAGGGCGTGCATCTCATAAAAACCCCCAAACCCTCAGACAAAAAGCCAGAGCATTTGGTCCAAAAGCAATTCCTTAGGGATGGATTCCTCAGACCTGGCGGTCCCAGCCCCAGGTCCTGGGATGCTACAGAGGGAATGTGGTCACATCAGGTCCCACTCTAACTACCTTGTGTCCTGCATCATGCCCCTGTTCCTGGTCCCACTCCTCATCTACACATGTGTTTAATTGTGGCTGTGGGTTACTAAAAACCAGTGTAAGGCACTTAGGACCGAACAAAAGCCTGGTACAAGGGCTCCTGTCAGTACTGATTGCCTTGGCTGAGCCAAATGTGTGCAGAGATAATCCTGAGGTTAAGCATGGCCTGAACTGCATTTGGCAGCTCTGGAGATCCTCTTTCCTGTCTGGTGGTGGCTCCCAAAGGCATCCCTATCTTCTCTGGGTTGCAAAGCACTTGGTGCCTCCTTGCAAAGGGGGTCCTGAGCTGCTCAGGTTGGGGGTGATGCAGGAGAAAAGGCAACAGGTTTGGAGGGGGGGAACCCACAATCCTGCTTTCTGCAGGTTCCCACTGGATTGGCATGGAAGGGAGATGGAATTGGGACAGCACCATGTCCCGAGAGGCTGGGGGGACCCCACAGCATCGGGTCCATCAAATTCCAGCTTGTGCTTCAGTGAGGGTTTGCTGGTGGGTTTGGTCTTGATTCTAAACATCTATCTGTATCCAGATTGGCAGTTGCTCTCGCACATTCATTTTGTGCAAAGGCATCCCTAAATGGGAAGAGAATAATTTATACCGACATAAAGCACCTTTATTTGGATATAACTATCTACATTAAGGAGGCTGGATTGCTCTTGCCGTCTCAGTATGGTGTAGCTGAAGCTCTATTACTCGTATATAAGCTATTCCTGGCTCTGCTCCTGATTTATTGGACCAGCAGAGGCAGGCTGGGTGTGTCTAGATTCATGTTGTGTTGATATCAGGGAATCAACGTTACTTTCCTAATCCAAGGTATGCGATGTAAATCAAGAGGGCTCCAGGGAAGGCAGGGGCATTTTATCAGTGTAAGGCGAGAGGAGAAGTGAGCCCAAGGGGAGGATTTACCATAGAACCTGCTTTTATCATTTTACGACCTGTTGATTTTACTTTCCTAACAATTACTCAGAAGTAGGCAGCAAGGGAAAGAAAGAGGCTTGAGCTCAGATGAAAGGGAAGTGGGAGAACCAGGCTGCTGGTTTGAAATGGGAGAGCTGAATCCATCCGGGAAGAGCGGCTTCCTCCCACTCACTGCCTCCAGCCCTGCCAAGGACCTTGCTTATCACGGCAGGAGTCACGCTGATAAGACAGGGACTTCCAGCATCAAACCTGGACCTTGAAACCCCGCCAGGGAGCTGAGGAATTTGGGTTGCTTTTGGTTTAATGGGATGCAATCCTGACTCACAGCCGTTATTCCCATTAGCAACCAGCGGGGGGGTCTGGGCCCATGGGACATCACTGGTGTGGTCCAATGCCATGGCGAAGATGCTGGAGACCTTGTGCCAAGGAAGCGACCACCAAGGTGCCTCGGCTGGCTTTTGAGATGAGACAAACCAGTGGCCACACTGCACAGAGCAGTTAATTCTAATTACCTGCAGAACTGGGTTTTAAAGAGTGATGCTGGGTTTGAAGGATGGAATAATGATCCCATTTGGCACTTCGGGGAGAGTTTAGGCTTGGGCAGACTGTGCAAATAGCAGCTAATGATGCTCTCAGCATCGCCAGGTCAAGGTGGGCTGCCTGCTTTCTAGAGAACTGCTGGTTAAATACACCTAAAATAAGCTGATTTGGTGCCTCAAGACTTCTCCTTAGCATCTCAGCTTGCTGTGGGTGTGAAAGCCAGACTCAAACCAGACAATGGGGCTCTCAGCTCAGCTTCTGCTGCCCTGTTCCTGCAGGGCAAGATCAGGCAGAGCTCAGGAGGGAGCTGAAGCTGTTCTGGTGCTGGGGTGCAGACCCAAACCTGTACCAGCATCATCCCTGCTGCTGCCTCCAGAGCCTGTTGCCTGCACTGTCCTTACCCCAGGCCTCTCTTGAAACCTCTCTCTGCCATTTCCAGTATTTAGGATGGAGGGATTGGCCAGAGAAGGGGTTTCTTATAGGGATGGTATCTGTAGGATGCCCACGTTGGGCACTGAATACTCCAAATCCAAGAGAACGCAGCGAAATGGCTCTGCCTGAGCCGGTATTCCATAACTGGGAGAATGTGGCAGCATGTTAGTGTCAGGGTTAGAGAAACAGAAAAACCCCATAGGGGAAGGCCAGGGTGGGGGGAGCAGCTCACTGTGCCCCTGTGTTGGCTCTGCTTCTGTCATATGCAAATGCATCCCAGCCCTGGGGATGGTGGCAGATTCCAGCACCCTCCGTGAGCTTTGGGATCCTTTTATCCCAGGCAGTACCAGGCTATGGTACACAGAGACCCCTTGGCTGGTTTCATCCCTTCCCTGGGGTTTGCTCCCTCACCTTGCCACCAGCAATGGGACGGCTCCTGTCTGTCTTACCCCTTACATGTGCCACCTCCCTGACCTCTTCTTTATACCCCTTCACTGGTCTTGCCCCAGTTTTGGTGTGCACGAGGCCAGGAAGGACGAGCACAGCACGTTTGGGCTGTGGGTACCGTTGTGCGTCTCCTGCTCCCCTCCCAGGTGGATGCTGGCTGCCAGCATCCCTCCTCCCCACCTCCTCCTGGTCACTCCACACACAAATGGGGGCCTCAAGGGAAGGTTGTTCTTCGTGTGAAACACGGCTCTACAGTTACAGGAGAGAAACCGAGTAACAATGAAAACCCTCAGGGAAATAATTTCATATTTGCAGCCTTCTCACATGGGTTCTTGACACTCGGGTCTGCGGAGGGAGAGAACTGATTTATGCCGCCAGCCGTTAGACAATGTGGAGGTGAGGTCAGGCACGGGCATTCCTCATCTCTTCCCCGGCGCTCAGAGATCCCTTGGGCAAGGTGGAATCAAAGCATTGCAAATGGTAGAGGTCATGAGAGTGACACTGGAAGAGGTAAAAGAGCACAGCCTCCTGCCTCCTACAGAATGGCTGACACCCATATATCTTCATATTGCCATTGTTTCCGCTTGAAAAATGGCACGTCGTTTGTTTTACTTTTTCCTAACCCTCCTCTCTCCTTAAATCCTCTCGATTTTCCGCAGTGATCTATAGGAATCATTTGTGTCAAGGCTGATGATTCTGTGGTACAGCATTTTGATAGGAATAAAGCTGTACGATGGGCTTTAGCCAACAGGTGCCTGGTCTTCCCGCAGCCTCGCCGAGACCCTGGAGATTCAGATCACATCTTCCCATTGGGAATTCTCTTGCACTGGTTTGTGGCTGCATTAAGGGGCTCAGGTCGAGCAGCTCTGGGGGATAGTGTCATGATGCTGAAACATGATGTGGTTTGGCCTCTCAAAGCCGATATTCCCCTCACAGCCCAACCACAATCCCAGTGGCCTGAGATGCTGCTCTGGGCTCTGAGAGTTTGTTTGCTCCTGGGGTCCCTTTGTGGTGTTGCCATCTCTGGTTGTTTCTCTCGTTGCCTTCATCCTCATCACTTGTTCCTGGCATGAATGATGAGAAGATGCTGTGGGCTGGGTCAGCCTGGAGAAGAGAAGGCTCCTGAAGGGGAGACCTTAAAGCAGCTCCAGTGCCTAAAGGGGCTGCAGGAAACATGGAGAGGGGCTTTGGACAAGGGCCTGTAGGGACAGGCCAAGGGGAATGGCTTTAAGCTGCCAGAGGGGAGATTGAGATGAGCTCTCGGGAAGAAGTTGTTCCCTATGAGGATGCTGAGGTGCTGGCACATGGGGGAGCAGGATGTGTTTGTGCACTGTTGGAGCAGGACGTCTTTGTTCAGGTCCTTGTTGGCAGCCTGGCAATAACGAACCCATCAGCACACCTAATGGTTCAGATCTGCAGCTCCTGTTGAAGCCAGAGGTATTTTCATCCGAACACCTCAGGACTGAAGCAATAGCTCATAACTGGATGATGTTGGCTCTTATTGCATCCCCACGGCTCCCATCCCCAAAATCCCCTCCGGAACCTCTCCTGAAACCAGCTACAGGACCAAAGAGGATGGGGGAGAGACGGTCCCATGCAGGGACCAGCCAGCCCCGCCATCCTCCGCTGTGCCGGGGGGGTTGATAAGGCTTCACATGTCAGGCTTAGGTTTCCAAGGTGGTGGAACATCAGCGAGAAGCAAATATTTGGCCAAGAGCCCCCTGAGGGATGCTGGTGTCCGGTGTAACCGCCCAGCGTGCCCATATGTTATTACTTATCCATCAGCCTCTTTGAGGAACGGCGCAAAGGGCCGGGATAGGGTTGGCTTTTGTCAAAGCATCTCTTTCAGCAGCGTTTAAATAAGCCCGTGGAGCTGTGCGTCTCATGAACTTGCCTCTTCCATCTGTCTGTGCCAAGCCGGCCGTGGAAGGAAATGGATGAGGCCTTCAAAGCTTCACCAGGGCCCGGAAAATGAGCCAGTCCCATTAACAATAAATGGTGGCCGCTTGGAGCACACATGAACGGTCTAGTGAAGAAGAAAAGAAAGTTGAAGCGTGATGAAGTCCCCGCGCCCGCGTCCCTGCGCGTGGACAGGAAAGGACGGGTGGTTTATAACTGTTTATTGGAGTTAATGGTAATAAATTCCTCACTTGTGATGCATTAACTTTAATGTTTTCATTACGCCATGATTTAGGTTTTCCCTTCTCGCGCTGTAAATCATGTTGGCCCGGTAGCGCAGCAGGTCGAATGGCTGACATAATGTTATGTTTGGGGGAGAGGAAGAACAGGGGAGGGAGTTACACAGATTATAGATTTATGTGTTTCATACGTTATTGTTTCTTTTAGAGGGCTCTAAAATACTGCCTCCTTGGGAAGGCTGCAGTGGGGACAGACCCATCCGAGCAGGGGGGTTTGGGATGCGGCTGCGAGGGGCTTGGTTTCCATAGCAACTCCCCAAATCCACTTGGTGCTGAAGGGTTTTTCTTTGCTCCCTCCCACTTTGCTGAGTGCGAGCCCTTGGCTAATGAGCTGTGCAAATAGATATTGAGATTTAGTGGGTTTTATTTTGCAATTACAGACTTAGCCATTTGGAAGGAAACTTTTGGGCCAAGGGCTCTGCCTCCTCTTGCAATTCTCCTTTTCTTTTCTCTCTCTTTCATTTCCCTTTGGCAAAGTTGGTTCAGCTTCAAACTCGCTGTTGAATTTTCCAGACAGAATGAGAAAATAAAGCACCAAGCAAAGTTGGAGGCTTTTTTCCACCCTCTCAGGCTAAATCCCAGCCCAACCGTTGGCCATTGACTGCCTCTTCTCTTGTTTGCTTATCAATCATAAACCCCACAGTCATGGACTCCTCTGAGAAAACAACAGTAAATCCAACACTAACCCGGCTCCTAACAAAGGTCCATCTGTACCTTCCCCTCCCTGTTTGTGTCCAGTCATTAGCTGTGGTCCAACAAGGATTTAGGGGCAACAGAGTTAATTCAGCCCCATCCAACCGCAGGTGAGAATTGTGGCTTCCTTGAGCGACTTCCATGGATTTTGTGTTTGCTCCTGACTGTCAGCACTTGTCAAGAGCCCTCGCCCTTCCCTGGGACCAGTTAATCTTGGTTCCTACCTTCAATACTGGTCTGTGCTGGCTGCTACAAGAGAGCATTTAGCAACTCCCCACCCGTCCCAAAGGACACTGTGGCTTTAGCGGCAGTTTTGGGATGGGCTCTTTGGCTGGAGATGCCTTGGAGCATCTGAAGGCTCCTGAGCCTGAGGATAACTGATCCCAAAGCAGGACATGGGGATATTTCGGTTGGTAATTCGCTCTCCAGGATTTGTGGCCATTGATTTTTAACTGCCTCCAGCTTGCTGACCAGCTTTCAGTCCAGGAGGTTACCTTGGGGTGGATGCCTGCACTCTGGATTTTGCTTACTGGCCTCTACTGAGAAGTCAGTCTGAAGCTTGAATAAATCTTCCCTGCCGTGCCTTGCCTTTCCTTCATCTACTCTCTTATTTTCCTGCTCAAAAAATGCAATAAAATCAGCCTGGCACAAGATCTATTCCATGTGATCCATGATGACAATTGTTTGGTTCCCCATTCTCTTTGAAGCAGTTGCTCGTTTTGTTCCCATCTTTATAAATGATCCCCAGCCACTTCCAAGGCACTGAAAGGTTCAGCAGTGCTCCCAAGGCACAGAGGCAAATGTGTCCAAGGGGCACTGAGGGCCTGGGAGCCACTGAGGAGCTGCCACTTGGAGATGGGGGATGAGGAGGCAGGGACCGGGGGACCACAGTGGTGGATGGTGGCTCCCTTCCCACCATGGCCTTTCTCCTCTTGGTCTCTGGTTGGGACATTTGCCTGTGGCTGCCCCATCCCTGGCAGTGTTCAAGGCCAGGTTGGACACAGGGGCTTGGAGCAAGCTGCTCCAGTGGGAGGTGTCCCTGCCCGTGGCAGGGGTTGGAACTGGATGAGCTTTCAGGTCCCTTCCAACCCAAACCATTCCATGGTTCTATGAGTAACCTATGCCTGTTGCTGGCTGCTTTGCTGGGCTGCAGCATCTGCATGGCTCTGGAAAGGTCCCTTCAAGGTGTGCCTGATGCATCCACCCTCCATCATCCAGAGCATGGAACCAAGGAGCCAAGCTCACTGCCATCCTCCTATGGGAACTGGACCGTCGGTAGATTTGGCTGGTAACTTTGATTAAGGGTACCCAGGAAGAGGTATCTGTACCCCGCACAGAGCATGATGTGAGAAAGCAGAGATGCTTGCAAGACCCTCTTGATCTTAGAAAAAGGTACTGGTTTAAATACAGGAAGCATTATTCCCTCATCAGAGACCAAACGGAGCATGGCTTGCAGCCAGGTCCTTGGTTTTACATGGGATCGAATAGATCCACAAATGCCACTTGGCACCCATGTCCTGGACCCATTTGCCATGGCAGACCTGGGTGGCGGGTGGGAATTCCAAAGGCTTTCAGCACTTCCCGAGCCCATCTCGCTTTGAAGGCAGCAGGAGCTTGTTTGTCTCCTTCTGATTGTCTTTCTGCTCATTAGCTTCAATGGAAAAAGAGCGCAGGCACCACGGAGGGCTTTGGGAAATTACAGCCGATTGTGCTCTGGTTTGAAATGGGTTTGGGTGTTCCCTGTGAAGGCCCCGGGAGCAGAATCTGCTCTTGGCACGTTTGAGCCTGGTGAATAAGCTGGAGGATGGGGAATGAGCTGTAAGCATCGTGCCTCCGCGCTCCATCCCTTTGAACAGCGCTGATGTGGCAGTGTGGGCACCGATGCGGCCCCGGGCATGTTTGGCTGCAGCTCCTGTGACATTCGGTGCAGCTGGCGTGCATGACTCAGAGACCAGAAGGGCAAGAGCTCAAATCCAAAGGTCCTTGAGGACATGGCAAAGACAGGCTGCAGTGATCAGCAAAGGCAGAGGCTCGGTTGGTGACCTGGGTTCAGCCTGATGCAGGAGTGATGAGAGCATCCTTCAGCAGCACCTGGGGAATGTGAATCGCATTGAGGCACAATAAAGAGGGGAAAGAGCTGGTGTCTGCTCCTGCTTCTGTGAGTGTGGGTCTATCCTGTGCAGAGAAGTGGTCTCCAGGGTGATGGCATAGAGCAATTTCCAGTGCCTTCAGTGTGCAGCTCCTCTGCAGGAGATGCTGCTGGCTCTGGGAGGTGACTGGGGCTCACTGGGCTCAGCCATGGAGTACCTGGCACACAGGAGGAGATTCCAGGGTGGAAGGGAGCACTGAGACCATATCCAAACACAGCCACAGCCCTGCGAGTGACCAGAGATGGGCCGTGTGTCTGGGACAGCACAGATGTGCCTCTCTCAGATGAATGTAAGGCCTTTTCTTTCCCTGTTTTCATGAATGGTGAATGGCCGTTAGTGGTCGGAACAGATGACCAGGCAACAGCCTGGCTTTTCCATCACTTGGGCTCCTGGAAGATGTGGTGAGCTGTGGTTTCCCTGCCAGCTGTGTGGGCCTGGGGCTTAGAAACCAAAGAGCTTTGTGGGCTGGCTCCCATCTATCCTCTGTGGATCTCCTGGGTGTCCATTAAGAAATGCCCCCCCCAATGGGGACTGCCTTTGCACATATATTGAGCTATTTGCTGCTAGCAAAAGCCATCTGGATTGTTATAGGGGACATAGGGAAGGACATGGGCACCCCACCAGCCCCAGCCCTGCCTGCAGCCAGGCAGAGCACCACGTCCCCTGCACTCACCCACCTCGCACAGATTTAATCTCAGCTCTGCATTAGCCGCGCTGTGTGCAGCACACAGGTTACTGCCATCTTCTTGTCACAGGCTGTAAGACTTCACATTTCCAGAGCCCTCTGCAATCAAATCAGCCCTCACAACCCTTCCTTAATTGTATTTAGTTTGTCTGAGCAACCACAGAGTGTTTAAGAAGAAGGGAGTTTCCTTCCATTGTGATATTCCTGATGGGAAGCTGAGGCACAGAGCAGGAGAGATTTGGGCTCCTGATGATGTTTCGGGTGCCACAGAGACACCAGAATGCTGCTAACCCAGCACATCCTGGGACCCAGAGCCACAAATAAGCTGAAACGTGGGATCTGCTTATGTGGAAAATTGATCTCCAGTGGTGCAAAGCACATCTGGGAATGCAGTAGGGAATCCCAAGAGTCCTGCCTGCGGGCAGGCAAGCACCAAGAAATGATGGGCACAGAGAGAAGGATCGGGAATAGCAGAGGTTGTTGTGGGCTCCCATCACATCTGTGCTCTTTGTGGTGTCTGAAAGGTCCTTGTGCTCCCCAGATCTCCCTTGTCAATGAGACAGGAGCAGAAAGCACATCCCAAGGAGGACCCGGCTGGCCAGGAGCATCCCTGCCTCGGCTCGAGCGGCAGCAGCAGCATCCCGCACGCTGGCTACTTGCACAGCCGGTCTGCACGGGGGAGCGGGGGCCGAGGGAAGCCCCATGCTGATAATGTACTGAAAGTCAATGAAATCAAATAAGCAAAGCAGCCCTCGCAGCTCCTGCCTTCCCCCCTGGGTAATTCAATCGGAGCGCGAGCGCTGATGGGATCTCGCCGGGGCTGCCTCCATTCCCCCGCTGGGCTCTGGCTTCTTAACGTCGGCATCAAAGTTTCACTCAAGCATTGTTTATGCTCCTGCCAGCGGGATCGGGGAGCTGGCGTTGGGCACATTAATGGCATATTCAGACTCGCCGGGTCTCCCTGGGCAGCCGGCACCACCGGCCCATTTTCATAATTATCAATGTCCCATCAAACAACATTTAGATTTGCATTAGCAAAAGAGGGTCAGGGCTGGGAGCTGAGGAGAAATGGGCCTTGTTTGCAAGTCGGATGCTCAGCATCACTTAGAGCAAAGCCTGAGCGCATCTCTGCTATGGGGTGCCAAGGAGGTGGCAGCACAGGGGATGTGCGGGGTCCCCTCTCTGAGGGTGCGTGTGAAGGTGGTGCAAGAGCTCCTCAGGATGTAATTCTGCATCTTCCCCCATTGGGAAAACTCTTCTGATCCTGCCAGGCTGGACCCAGAGAGGGAATTTGGGTCCTTTTGGGTGTCCTTGTTTGTTCTCAATGAAAACATCGTGCTGATGGGTTGGGGGAATGGGAAATCCCAGGATGGTTTGGGTTGGAAGGGACCTGAAAGCTCTTCCAGTTCCAGCCCCTGCCACGGGCAGGGACACCTTCCACTGGAGCAGCTTGCTCCAAGCCCCTGTGTCCAACCTGGCCTTGAGCACTGCCAGGGATGGGGCAGCCACAGCTTCTTTGGGCAAATCCCAAGGCTTTGCTTTGCTTTTCTCTGTGTAGGACTGGAGGAGATGACACCCAGGTTCATCCAAGATACAGGGAACATTTTGAAGCAAGGCTATCTGGAGAAGAAGTCCCGAGGTGAGGCTCGACAAGTGCCATAGGATAAGGTTTGGGGACGTCACCTCACAATTCCCAACAATTCAAGCTTTCAGATGGAAAACTAACAGGGAAAGACGTCTTTTCCATAGGCACATGCAGAATCTTTCAGGCTTTCCTTAGGCCTCATGCACACAGGGAGGGCACAGCCTTTACTTGTGCTCTTTTGCAGCTCATCCAACTGCACAGAGATTAAACCCCCCCAGATTGAATTAAGCAGCAGCCCAGTCCTCTAAGGCAAGATGTGTCCTTCTAACGAGCAGCACCTAATGAGGATAAAGCCCGGGTGAAGACAAGGGGGTTGGGAGCATCGCACACATTAGCAGGTGGAGATAAGGGCTGTGAGTCAGCCTCGGCTTTATCTTGATTTCACTGCCTCTTGTGAAAGCTACAAATTATTTCCTCATCCCTCTGATTTTATCTTGATTTATGTGCTGTATGACAGCAGGGGTGAGGCAAGAACAGCCCCTTTTTGCCTCATGGCCGTCTGCTGAGCCGTGGAACTGGTCCTGTGCACGTTTCAGCTTGCTCCAATTATAGAGTAAAAGACACGTGCTTAAATCTCAGCTGGGGAGGTTTAACCCAAAGCTGTGCTCCCTCCCAGTTAGCAGGGCTAAGGGTCACAGCAGCCCAGTTCAGTTCAATGCAGTTCAGTTCAGCCCAGTTCAGTTCAATGCAGTTCAGTTCAGCCCAGTTCAGTTCAACCCAACCCAGTTCAGTTCAGCCCAGCTCAGCCCATTCATATGTATATTTGCTTGCCTCAATTCTATGCCAGAAATCTGCAGGGTTTTATCGGGGGGAAAAATAGAGTCTTTTTTGCCCTCAATATTCCCCTGGAACGGGAACAGGACCGATCCTTTTCACTCTGTTCTGACCTTGTCTCTCCAGAGCACAGCTTTTTTGGGTCCGAGTGGCAGAAGCGCTGGTGTGTCCTCAGCAGAAGCACCTTTTACTACTACGCCAATGAGAAAAGTAAGTGGTGAGGTCTCTGCTTCTGGTCCCCAGGCTGTAGGTGATGGATGAAGGCATGGACAGGGCTGGAAAACAGCAGGGCAGAGCCCTTGCCAAAGGCCAGGTTATCATCAGACAAGAGGGAAGGTTGTAATTCCCTGTCAATAACTGCAGGTCCTACAAAGGCAGATCTCAGCTTGCTTACCCCCCCCGCCCCCGAAACGCCTTTATAGGTGTGGAACAAGAGAAGAGAGACACAGGAACAGAGCTGTGCGTGAATCAAATGATGCTCCACGTTTTCCATTAGCCGTCAGCTGGGCTTCAACCCCCTCAGTGGCTGTATATAACCCATGTGTCAGTGTACATAAATATTTTGCAGTCATGCTCCATCAGGTCCATATAAACAGGCAGCTAATATCTCCAACAGAGTTTGGCATGATGAGATAGATGGCGTTCCCCTGGCCCACCCATCCAGAAACACACCCTGAGAACAGCTCACAAAGCAACGCACGTGGTCGACAGTGACCAGGCGGTGACTGGGACAGGATTGAACTCCAGTGGGATGTGAGGATGAAGCTGGGTCTTTGTTCTTTGTCCACATCCTTTGGGGATCTCAAGCACTTTTCACTTCCAAACGAGCTTCCCAGCTCCTCTCACCCTGGTACGTGCAGGAACATCCTTAGAGTAGATGTAGGTGTTGAAGCCAGGGTTGGTCCTTTGAGGGGGGACAAGCAGTTGTCATCTCCTCCCCAAATGACAACACAGGAAAGGAAACCCATCATGAGTGAGCTGGAATCCTTATGGAGGGTCCCTGGAAGTCTTTAAGGATGTGCAGATGAAACAGGTTCACAGCAACTGCCTGACTCCTGCTTCCTCACCCGGATACAGCAGGGAATAATGAGCTGGAGTAAATAACAGCGCCTCGGATGGCTGCAGGGAAGCTCCTTCCCTCTGCCCTGCCTCACAGCAGCACCACAGGGCACTTCCCATTTCTTCCCAAGGCCTGTCCATGCCTCACCAGCACAACAGCCATTGGGATCCCATTTGGCCAAGTCCACCGCGGTCTCTGCTTCATCCCAACCAGCTCATCTCCTGCAGGCTCCTGACCCCGGCACCCTTTCTCTTGAGGTTTAAAAGAGCATCCTCTCTCCTGTGTCTTTATGAAGATTCTATGATATTCCCTTTGGATTTCCAGGGACATGCTGAGACTGAAGGGGTTTTTCCCAGCCATTCCCCATTGGCGCGTGGTGTCCCTCAGTTTCCCTGTGTGGACATCTGCAGCACTCAAATCTGCCAGCTGGATGAGGAGATGCTGACTTCGGATTTAACCCATTTCTCTTCTTCCAGGCAAGCAACCTAAAGGCACCTTCTCCATCGAGCACTACGGTGCCCGCCTGGCTCCCCAGCTCCGCAAGGACTCTCGGAAAAGATGCTGTTTTGAGTTAACCTGCTCTGGCAAACGCACCTACGAGGTAGGAACTAGGGGCCCAAATGGCTCTCGTGTGCTGGTTGACCACCAGGCACCAAAGCACATGGTCCAGGTTGGGGGGCAGAGGTGCAGGCTGGACCTGCAGGCTCAGGGTGGGTTGGGAAGCTCCAACAAACCAAGCAGGAGGTGCCGATGCTGCTTCTTGATGGGTGATCTCAGCATGGGCCTTCCCTTGGCACAAGAGTGGTCGTGGGCTCTGTTTGCACTCGTGGAGCACAGGGTTTGAGCAAGAACATGGTGTAGAAGCCATAGAGGATTGGGTTTGGGAAGCTCAGTTTTAAATAAGCCCCTCAGAGCCAGGTTAAATTTAAACCTTGATACGTTGAGCATCCTGGGGGAACCTAAAACCTGCTGCAATGAAAATCCCAGCCCAATGCACGACGTCTGCAGGAGAAGCTTCCTGAGCTTGTGATGTCTTAGTTCAGAGTCAGTGTAGTGTATTCAGTGGGGATTGTGGTTTTCATCTGACTCGGTTTAATGAATTAGGCTTGACAGCTTTCCTCTGGGATAGTCTGGCTTTGTTCCGCTTCTGGTTCCCTTTTTGGAAGAGGGAGATAAGAAGGGAAATGGCTTTCCTAAAGTCACGGGGGAGAGAATGGCAGAGCCAGGATCTCCATCCCCAATTCCATTCCTCCCTCTCCCTACACCCAAGAACCAGCACAATAACGGGTGAACCTCTTCCAGTTCACAGCCCCAAGCCCAGCAGAGGCTGAAGAATGGGTGGACCAGATCCAGTTCCTCCTGAAGGGTGAGTTTGGTGGCCCTGGCAGCATCTTCCCCCCCAGCTTGGGCTGCTCCCTGCAGCAATGTGTTGGGCTCGGCCCTTGCTGGGGCTCTGCATCCCCTCTTAGCCAAGGAGAGGTCCTGGGGCTTTGCTGCTTGGGGTCAGTGGTTACACAGAGGTGGAGCCGCTTGTTTGGAGCCCACATCTGGCCTCACCTCGAGAGCTTCTGGCTGGTTTTAGAGGCCAGGGTTGCGTGGTCTCTCCCGCCAGACCTGAGCTCCTTCACTATCCCGTGTGATGAAGAGGATGAAGAAGAGCTCTACAACGACGTGGACAGTTCCGGGTCTGTGACCACGGTATCCCATAATACTACTCTGAATCAAGATGGGCCAAATGTTGAGATGGAAGAGGATGACATCTATGAGGTTTTGCCAGGTAAGCAGCCAAATCCTGAGCCATCCCCTAGCCTCGCCCCTTCAAATGCCCTTGGCTACACAACACATCGATGGGAATGAGTTTAATGGACCCATATCTGAGAGATTTGACCCCATTTCTTTGTCTGGCCTGGCTGAGGGACCACAAGAGCAAACCCTTTGTGTTGTGCTGAGCTGGAGGGGTGACCAATTGAGGTGAGGCAGCTTTTAGAGGCTCCCCTCAGCTCCCCTGATATTAAGTTTGGTGCGAGTGGAATCTCTGGGCTGTGTTACCTGGAAAATCAGGCTGGAGATGATGAAAATGCTCCCTGCTGGGCACACAGTCAGGGCTGTAACGCAATTACTGGCCTTCCAGGAGATGATGAAATAACTGCATTAAAGACCAGTGCTTGTTCACGAGCAGCGCACAAGGTCTGGAGGTAGCAGGGCAGCAGCTCCCGGTTAAAGGAGCCAGGAGCAATCCTCAAAGGGTGACACCCTCTGCAATAGCTCTTGTTATAGCAGAACCCACGGTGTGATGTGCCCCAGGGCTTGGCCAGCAGCTCACCTGAGCCTTATTCAAACCCATGTGCGGTTGTGCCTCTCCGTCCCTGAAAGCAGAGTCCTTTGGTGGCTGTGTTCAGCCTCTCTCCATCTCTCACCTTTGCTTCCCGAGCTCCCCTTCCCCTGTTCACATCCTCAGCTCTTTGGGCAGCAGCTTGCTCTGCCCTTGGGTGCACCCACAGTGGTCCCCTGGGCTCGGATGGAGCCTCCACATGATGGTTGGTGATGGTTGGTCAGGCTGAGGGTGTTCAGCATCCCCTGCCTGCTTTGGCAGCTGTGTCCAGCTCCTCACTGCCTTGAGGCCACCAGCACTGATTGCAGCAGCTGTAACATCTGCTGGGAGCTGGCACAGTGTTGATTTAAGGACAGATCCCACCATTGCCCTCCCTTCAGGATGCAGAGTGTGAGGATGCCGACCCTGGCAGCCAGGTTCACCCTCGGTCCCTGTTCTCGTGCACAGACCAGTGATGCCCCATCCCTGGCAGTGTTCAGGGCCAGGTTGGACACAGGGGCTTGGAGCAAGCTGCTCTAGCAGAAGGTGTCCCTGCCCGTTGTGTTGGAGCTGGATGAGCTTTAAGGTCCTTTCAACCCAACCCATTCTGGGGGTTACCATGAAGGGGCAAGCTCCTTATCCCCCACAGACCCCAGTTCCTGCAGCTTGGATGTCAATGGTGGTGGCACATTGATGTTGAGGGTGCAGGCGGTGAGAAACCAGTCGCAGGGCACAGGGGCAGGTAGGAGAGATCATGAGCCCTGAGCTCATCCTCTCTGCTCCTTCACCCCCCCAATAAGAGCAAGGAGCATCCTCATCCAAGCTGGGATCTCCTCCGGGCCCAGCTGCCTCCCTTGTGTCCTGAGTGAAAACAGAGGGAAAAGGATGGAGAAGGGAAGAAGGGGAGGAGGGGGGGAGATGAAGAGATAATTTCCTCAGCAAGTCATCGTCGTTAATGAAGTTTTACAAAAACAGATACAACCAAGGAAAAATAAAATTTCACAGGTGATAAATTTTTCCAATTTCCCTGGCAGAATTCGATGGGATTGTTAAATTAAGAGTGAAGGTGTCTGTTAGGAAGCAACGAGCAGTGATGGGTAATTTTATAGAGTGGAAAATTGAATCAAATTGCTACATTAAAACACAGCTCCTCTGAGAATCTGCCCCAATGCCCAGGCTGCTCCAGCGCAGCGGGGGGGGGGCACGGCCATGCCTGGGGCTTGGGGCTGCCCTGGACCACTCGCGATGCCCATAGGGATGGAAAGGGGTTTTCCCGAGGGTGAGGTTGTGATGCTTTGCACAGGGATGTGGCAGCAGGGGAAGGGCACAGCCCCCAGGAGATGCCTTTGTCAGCGTTTCCCTCTGATCCATCACTCTAAAACCGGGATACTGGATGAGGTCAAACACCCCAGGGGAGGCAGAGCATCACTTCCAGGCTTGGAAAAGCACCTGGCTGTGGGGCCGTGGTGTGATGGGGAGCTGCTTCCCATGGGAAGCTGAGTCCCATCCGCAAGGACTGCACCTTACTGCACCTTTGCCAAAGGCACAGAGTGAGACGTGAGCAGGGCAGAGGGAAGCTGAGGCCCAGGGGAGAGCACCTTGTCCACGCCATGGAGCAGCTTTGCTCCGCTTGGAAACGCAGAGGTACCATTTCCTCCATGGCACGTGTTTTCCTGCACCAGCCCCATCTGATGCTTCCCAAGGAGCTTGTGTTTGCGTGTGAGAAGGGATCTGGGAAGAGGTTTCCTGAGGACAGCCTGGCTCCGGGATGGAAGCGGTGCCTGCAGGATGCAGGATGTGCAGAGCATGGATATGGGGAGCCCCTGGGCGCAGGTGGGGGAATGATGCTGCCCTGCTTTGGAGGATGGCTTGGGGGGTTTCCTGGCGTGCAGGAGCTGGTTTGATGGCCCTTCCCCTCAGGAGATGGGATATAGGGAATCGGTGCCGTAGTTAAAGGATAAAGGAATCCAGATGGGAGGGTTTGGGGATGGAGGGGTGGGAATAATGGGGAGGGAGCACTGCTCTGGATACATTTCCCTTCCCTTTTACACATGCAAAGAGCAGGCAAAAGCCACTTTCCATAATTCACTTTGGGATCAATGCTAATGGGATCCTGCCTCGTCAGGGGCCGACCCCTACAATAAAGTCTGATTTATTTAGGAAAGATTTTTGGGGGCCGTTTCCCATCTAAAGGGGGGAGCAGCAGCAGCGACCCTCCAACATGGGAGGCAATTTGTAAGGGGCAGCGGAGCTCTGACCTGGTTTGCATTGATCAGCTCCCGCTGGGATTGACGCCGGAGCAGCCCCAGCGCTTCACTGACCCAGCCTTGGTGTCTGTTGGCTCTGCCTAAAGGGGACAGCAAAGCCACATCCCCTGGGATGCAATAGGGATGCATCCCTTCCGCATTGGAAGAGCCGGGGCCGGGGCTGCCCCATGCTCCCCAAGGAGGCAGCAGTGCAGGAGGTGCAGATGGGTTTGGTTCTATTTTAGAGATAGAAAATCGGTATCAATAAACTTGATATAAATACATGTATAAAACAGAGAGATATCAAACGTAGATGGATTTGAGCTCTTATCCCTATGTAGATCCTTGCTCCCATCAGTCTCTGGCTGTTCTCTCAGCGCTTCCCCATGACTTCCAGCCCCTCATTCCTTACCCTGTCCCATGGTATTATTTCTTATGATTCCCTTCCACGCCACCCTGCCTGTGCTCCCCTTTCTCCTCCTTCACTTCTGCTTCTGTCCCCGCTCCTTCCTCCCATCCCCATCCCGGCATTCCCCCTTGCGTTCCCTGCGCAGGCCTGTACAGGGAGCAGCTCTCCCTCCAGGAGCAAAGTGCGGCCCCCATTTATGAGGCCCTAAGAAGTGATTTGTTTTGCCCCACGTTAACAACAACTCATGGGTTTATGCAACACGCTTTAAAATACGATCTGTGACTTCCTCCCTTCCCACTCGCCGCAATTAAGCCGGGGATTTATGACTGTGGCAGTCGGATGCTCTCGCAGCCCTCTGCCTGCTGGGGGCTTTGGGGGAACAGCAACGCTCACAGCCCTTCCCCTGACAGCTCTGTGCTTCCCTTCCCAGATGAGGAGCTCGATCCCTGCTTCCCAGAGGACAGCAAGGATGCAGGGAGCAGGCAGAGAAGCGGTAAGAGCCCACCCTGCTTTGGCCAACTTTAAGGAATGCTTGGGGGGGGCTGAGCCCTTGCTGCCTTTGAGCATCCTGGGGTGTGATGGGGGCTGTGAGGAGGGTGGGAGAGGCCCCAGGAGCAGGCTGATGGTGACTGAGGAGACCCTGAGGCTGGGCTGGGGGAGCTCTCCCCATCTTCTCCATGCTATGGGCATGGGGGATGCCTCTCCTCTATGGACAGGACCCCATGGCTTTAGTGAGCTCTCGACGGAGGAGCCTCAGCATCCGTCCCCCTCTTGCCTGATGGAGGCTCTCCCATCCCTGTCCCTTGTCCCATCCTGGACCGCAGAGAGGGAGCCAGCTTCCCCGGTGCATCCCGAGGGGCTGGGGAGAGGGCAGGAAGCAAATCACGGCCCAGAGGAAGCTGCTGCAGGGCGGGATCTGGGAGCGGGAAGCCGGAAGGACACAAACACCAGGAGAGAGCAGCTCGGGAGCCTGCCATGGTCACAGGTTCCACCCCTGCTTCTTCCTTAAGGACCTGCGCCGCGGGATGGGAGCGGAAGATCTGTTTCCTCCCCAGTCCCACCTGCATCGTTTTCCATCCCTGCTTCCTCCCTGGCACCGGAAAGCAGCGCTTGTGTCCAAGCCGCTGGGGCTGGGCTGGCCAGGGGCTTCCTGCTGCCCTGCTCGCTCCAGCACACAGGGGGATACATCCTCCTGGCAAAGCCTGGCTTGGGAGAGCTTCCCAGCCCATCCTCCTGCTCCGCAGCCTGGCAGGGGTGGTGACGCTCAGCTCCCTGCGGATGCTCAGCGGGCATCCCGCTTGTTGGGTGATGGAGACCGGAGGAGTTCAGTGTTGGATGCTGTGGATAACGGGTGGCTAAACCAGCTTCACACGTGCTTGTGCTCTCCTCAATGCATGCCAAGCATTGCCCAGCTGGTTCACCCTTCCCAGAGGACCCCAATGCCCAACTTCCCAGTGTTTCTGGAAAGCCGGATCCAACCTTTCCCTTTGCCCATCAAACCCCTTTGGATACATCTCAGGCAGCTGTCCCCAGCCCGGGAGGGTGCTCAGGCCTGTTTCTACTGAGGTCTTGGTAGCAAGACAGGGATGAGTCCCAGCAGCCTGCAGAGACCGGAGCACGTCAGCATTTCCCCATTCCTCATGGATTTGTGGAGCTTGGTACCAGCACCCCGAGCTTGGGAAAAACAACATCCCCATCTTCACAAACCATCCTTTGTGTCCATGCAGCTGCCTCAGGGCAGCGTAAGGGAAGCAGGAGGCGATGGGATGTGCCTGCACACACACACCTTGTTCCTTGCCTGTCCCAACTGTCCCAGCATTCCTCAGCGGGGAGTGGAGCGCGGCTCCATGCAGGCTGGTGCTGGAGGTGGTGATGAGCCTGCACCCCAAGGGCACCCCTAGGTTTTGGCTCTCGCCTGTCACAACCCTGGCAGGCATTTGAACACATGGGCCTGTGCCCATCAGCATCCTCCTGCAGTGGTGCTTGGTGGTGGTGGTTATAACTGGGGCAGTCACCAGCAGCGTGGGGATTGCTTTCAGCCCTGGGTCTGTTTGACACTAAATACCGTGTTCAATCCTCGCCTCGGAACAGCCGGGCTGCGTTCCCAGAGGGAAAGGTTATCACAGCCCCAGGAACCCCGACCCGGGTGATGTGCGCTCCGGTCCAAGGGCACGGAAGAGATGATGGGAGTCCTTGGGATGGGAGGGAAAGGGCTGGTTCTTCATTATATCATATGGCCACAGAGCCAGATGAGCATCTGACTGATGGAAACCCATTGTTCCTCATTTCTAAGAGCCACAAGGATGCCCCAGTGCTGGAGCAGCTCTGGGCTGCTCCTGCCAAGACACCCATTTGCTCTGCTCAAGGCTGCTTAATCCCTGGCACTGGATGGGCCTGGAGCTGCTGCTGCGGATACAGAGCCCAATTCCTCTGCTTAGCAAAGAAAAGCCTCGCAGGCTGCTCCCTGTCACCTACCGCGGGCACAGCAGTGAAACCCTGGAGCTGTGGATGTTGTCATTAGGCTTCAGCATCAACAGGCTTCCCAAGGAAGGGGGTTGGGATGGATCGAGCCTCTCCCAAAGCCTCTGCTTGGGGCTGCAGGGGAAAATGATGCAGTTGTCACATTTGGCTGGTTCTCTTAATGAGAAGACCCCTAAGAGCAGGCCCTCGTGCCACTTACATCAGTGTAAAGCAGTGAAATCACAGCTCTGCTCTGAACGCGGAGTCTTGATGGGGCATTTGGGCTATTTAAACACAACCTCTTCTCTGTGTAAGGGAGCAGAATGAATGCAGGAGTCCTGGGATGGCTCATCTGGATCCAGCCCGCATCCCGCATCCCACATCCCGCATCCCACCCAGCCTGGAGCTGGCAGGTCAGGAGGGTTGTGGCCATCCCCCATGCCCTGCAGAGGCTGCAGAGTGAAGTCCCCCCTTGCCTGGCCTTATCTTGCAGGACTAAGCCAGGAGCCAGGATCCCTTCCCTGCAAACAGGCTTTGCTCTAAGAAGCTATTCCTGGTATCTGGCACAAAGATCCCGGCTGCTTTTGAAGCTGCAGCAGGGGATTAAGAGCAGAGCCGCGCTTCCATCGTGAGGCATCTTCCTCATCCAAGGCAATAAAGCCTGGCCTTTGAAGGCAGGGCTGGAGGGAAGGGTGAGAGCTTCCATGCAAACCTTCCTGGGGGCTGGAAAACGTTCTGCCTTTGTCCTGTCGTGTCCAGGCGCTCCTGCAAAGCTCTGCTTTACCAACAGCTCCTTTCTCTGCTCCTTGGTGAGGGGGGGAGATGCCTCCAAGGTCCTCTCGTTCCTTTGATAAGCAGGAAGGAGCAGATGCAAGAGGGGGAGGCACCTCCCCAGCATTCCCAGTAAATGAGGGAGAACTGGGATAAGGTTGGCTCCAGCTTCCCAGCAGCATCCTCACTCCAGGCAAGCAGACCCATGGGTCCCGGCTGCTCGCCAGCACGGGAATGGGCACTTTTAGCTCTGGAAACCTCTTGTAGGAAGCTGTATTTCCTATTTCAAGCCTCTTCCCCTCCCAGCAGTGGCACAGAGGAGCTGATGTGTGGGATCGCTGTCCTTAAATCCCTTTGCCAGCACATTAACAACGATGCTCAAGCATTACCGGTGCTTTTATGCCCCCACAGCAGCCTTTCCCCACCCTCATCTCACAGGGGACACCAGCAGGTCGCTGCCAAGCCACTGGCTTACATCCCCCCATCCCAGGTTATTCTCTGCGTGGTGATGCTGTCCTCACACCCTCCTCTAATGACCTTTGGTGTTAATGACCAAAGCTGCTGCTTGCCTCCTCCTCCTGCTCAGAGATTTCCTCTGCCTCCAGTTCATCACCTCTGGCTCCTGCACTTAGCACAAGCTTAAATAACTCAGTAGCTCCTACTCCTTCTATTCCCTTCCCAATCTTCTCCTCGCCACTGCGTGCTCCCACTTTAATACTTTCCAAAGGATGCAGCCCTACTTTGGCGGGGGGGTTTCTCCCAGCCTAAGTTCCCCAAGTCCCTGAGTCATTCCAGTTGCTCCCTGCTGTGCCATTATCCATCTCTGTAATGTCCTCTTTCATATTTAGGTGATCAAATCTGGGCACAGCACTCCAGATGCACCCTTATCACTCCGTCCCTTAGACCCTATTAGAAACATTGCCTCCACCATGTGCTCAGTATTTGCTATTTATGCTTTCTGGGCTTGGCTCAGCTGTGGAGAGCAGCACAGGCCCCCTGCAAGACGTGCTTTTCCTGGCTCCAATTATCCATAGGGGTCACATCATGGCGATGTCCGTGTCCTGACATCTGGATTCAGCCCCACATTGGTCCTGTGCCATCAGAGCAGTCCCCTGCCTGAAGTTTGGCCTAGGAACGTGGTGTAACAGTTGTCTTGTGTGCTTGGAAACTGGGAATGGGGGGGGTTTGGGATGGGATTTTTGATGCTGGGAAGGATGGGTTGGATGCACTGGGACAAGCCGCTTCCCAGCCTGCAAACTGGGCAGAGCAGTGCAGTCTGGCATCAGGCACATCCAGACCTGAGCATTCACGTTGTGTCGTGCCCTAGAAGGTTTGGGACCTTCTCTGCCCTGCTGCAATGGGGGGTGAAGGCAGATGTTTGCTCCCTGCTCTCCTCCCATCCCTGTTCCCACTCCATTCAGTGCTGTTGGATTCCTGAATGGTCCATGTTCCATTGCCTGCAATCCCTGCCTTGGTTTCTATCATTAAGGCTGTCGCCTTCCCCAGCAGCATCCTGCCTGCAGTATCCATGTTAAAGAATGGTGTTCCCCTCCTGCAGCCTCTGGCATGGTGGGGACACTGCACTGCAGAGGTGGTGCTGGGGCCATGTGTCCCCTTTGGACCAGGTTATGGATCTCCATGGCTCAGTTTGAGCCTGAGGAGGAAATGAGGGACTTGGGAGAGGGAGAAGGCATCACTCCACAATCCCAATATTTCCCCATATAATTCCCTGTCACCCTGACCTCTCTTTGCTTTTCCCAGAGGGTCCCTGGCAGGATTATGCCCATTACTACCGAGGCCTATGGGACTGCAGCAGCGAGCACCCCGACGAGCTCTCCTTCCACCGCGGGGACCTCATCTACATCCTCAGCAAGGTAAAGCATCCCCGTGCTCATCGTGGGGCTCAACGGCAAGGTCAGGAGCTGATGGAACTGGTCCAAAGCAGAGTTCAATGAGCAGCTCAGTGGAGGGGGGAGCGGGATGCAGGATGCCCCCCAGTGCCACCGCTGCCCTCGCACGTGGCATTGCAGATGCCCTAAAGCGGGGTGCTGCGTGCTCTCACTGCTGCTTCCCATGGCCATGGGCTCCGTACGTGCTGTTGCTCAGGTAGCACAGGGGTAATTGAGTTGCTCAGCTGGGTGTGACCGGGGCTCCCTTCAGCAGGTGAATGACTTGTTTGCATCAGCAGTGGTGCTGTGACCCCCTCCTGCCCCGCTCAGCACCGCAGGGCTCTGTCCTGGCTCCCAGCCGGGTCCCACCGGACCATGGCGGCCCCGGTTTATGCCAGCGATGAGCCTGGTTTGTGTTAAAGGGACCTTTAAGCTCGTCCAGCTCCAACCCAATGGGCACGGACCCCTTCCACTGGAGCAGCTTGCTCCAAGCCCCTGTGTCCAACCTGGCCTTGAACACTGCCAGGGATGGGGCAGCCACAGCTTCTCTGGGCACCCTGGGCCAGCGCCTCAGCACCCTCCCAGGGAAGAGCTTCTGCCTAAGAGCTCAGCTCAGTCTCCCCTCTGGCAGGTTAAAGCCATTCCCCTTGGCCTGTCCCTACAGGCCCTTGTGAATCAGATTTGTTTTGGCACATCCCTATATCCCCAGGGAGGACGCGGGTGATCAGACACCGCAGTGATGGGCAGGGGAGTGTCAGCATCCAGCCTCTCCTTGGAGGTTTTGTCCATCCATCCATCAGAGCCCTTGGGGTCGAACCTACAGTGTGGGTGCCCTTTGCCCCGAGCTGTGCATTGCAGCAGCCCCATACCCAGCCTGGGCCCCCCCCCCCGGCTGCAGCCAGCATGGGATGGATGCTTTTAGCTGGCATGGTTGAGGCCATCTCCCACATGTCCCCTCGGCGGCTGCTGCATCCCTGGCAGTGGCAGAGAGCAGCTTGGAGCTTGGGCCTCACCATCCCTTTCTGGAAGGCCGAGAATTCCCCATCTGTGGATCTCAAAGCACTTTCCAATAGCGTTTAGTGACTTGCTGGCCCCCAGGGTGGAGCTGACGTGCTCCGGGCACTGAACCCAGGGCCCTGGCTCATCACCTCCTTTATCTAGGGGGTGACACCGGTGCCATCGCCGGTGCCTCGGTCCATCCTGCTGACAGCAGAGCAGGTCGGGTCCCCCCCTGCACCAGCTCGGGGACACAGCTTGGAGTCACGGCAGGGTTTTCGCTCTCTTCAGTGCCTCCAGATTGCGACTCTTGTGCTGGTTCCCTCACACGGAACCGATCGCTCCTGAGAGCTTTTCCCCCATAAATGACTTTGCGCGACGGATGCTCGCAGAACGGAGGCGGCGATGGACGGGGAGGGGGAAAGGATGGAGGCAGAAAGGAAAGGGGGGGGGGGGAAGGTGTTTGAAAGCCTGTTCGTTCGGCTGCGTTTTAATTTCCTTTTCAATCTTGTCCCAATTAATTTCGCAGAATTAATCTCACCGAAGCAAAGTCGGCAGCGCCGAGGCGGCCGCTTCAGCGGCGCGGCTGCTGCGGCTGAACATGAAATAGGAGCTAATATAAAAACCCATCTGGTGTGTTTGAAACGCTGCTGCTCGGGCCCTGTCTGACATTTCCAGCAGCAGCAGGGAGAAGTGGTTTGGGGGTTGGTGGACACTGGTAGATAGAAGGGACTTGGGGACGTGAGGGATGCTGCAGTGGAGGGATGCAAGGGAAGCATCATCACTGCTGCATCCCTCCTTGGAGCGGTCCCTTTGGTGCTGTAGGCCCCCAGCCCCTCGCCACCAAGAGGCTTTGACTTTGAACCAGGGAATGCCACTGTCAAGGGCTTTTCTCATCATCCCCAAATCTGGGCTTGAGGCTCTTCATTGCACCCCAGTGCCGCCAGTGCTGCATTGCTGCAGGGATAGTGGGAATAACAGGGCTCGGGGGGGTCACATCTGACCAAGCTCCTTCCCCACCTCATCACCCTCCTTTGCAGGGACCCCAAAACACCACGACCCTGCTCCGTGCAGCCCAGCTGGGATAATGCATGGGAGGGAATGAATCTGGGGAGGAGGAAGCAGTGACCCCGGCACCGCATCCCTTTCCCCGGCATCGCGCCCCTTCCCCCTGGCTGAGTGATTTGCACGTTATGATAATTATTTGAATGCAGTGAGACTTCCTAGTTTAAGTGGGCTTAGTTGGATGTGACAAGCAGGCCATAAAACCGGATAAGTTAATTCTCTCAATTGCTTTCAATGAAAGCAGGGGGGGAAACGGGGAGAGGGAAGGGGGGGGGGGAATATTCCCATACCCCGAACCCGGAGCGAAAGGCGTGTGGTGACATCTAGTGGCATTTTGCATGGGTTTGGGGCCATCTCGCTCGTGGGGAGACGCCACGGCCCCCCCCCGATGCACTGAACCTCTTGGGTGATGCAGCCAACGTGTGATGAGCCCAGACGGGGCTCAGCGTCCATCCCGGGGCCGTGGGTCTGCAGGGATGGGTCCCCGGGGCTCAGCCGCATTCACATCCCATCAATAACCCCTCTGGGAGGGGAATGGGGCTGGGGCCGGGGTCAGCTGGAAGGCAACGGTCACCCACCGGTCAGATCCAAGCGAGGGCCATCCCTGCCGGCCCCCCCGGCGGGAAGCAATGGTCCAGAACGAGCCCCTGGCAGCCTCATTCCTCCCAGGTAATTTGTACAAATGAGGGGACGTTGGCACAGGCGAGGACAAAAGGGAGGCCGAGCGCTGGCGGCAGCGCCGGCGATGCCCCAGTGCCCCTGTGTTCCCAATGCTGCATCCTGAATTGTGCCCTATCCATGGGGCCTCACCCATGTGTTCCCAGTGCTGCATCCCAAATCGTGCCCCATCCATTGGGACTCACCTGTGTGTCCCCATTGCTGCATCCCAAATCGTGCCCCATCCGTTGGGACTCACCTGTGTGTCCCCATTGCTGCATCTCAGATGGTGCCCCATCCATTGGGACTCACCTGTGTGTCCCCATTGCTGCATCCCAGATGGTGCCCCATCCATTGGGACTCACCTGTGTGTCCCCATTGCTGCATCCTAGATGGTGCCCCATTCATGGGGACTCACCCATGTGTCCCCATTGCTGCATCCCAAATCGTGCCCCATGCATTGGGATTCACCTGTGTGTCCCCATTGCTGCATCCCAGATTGCGCCCCATCCATTGGGACTCACCCAATGCCTCATCCCACACCGTGTCCCAACCCCGCTGCTCTCACCCCCACCAGCCACCCTGCCCGGTGCAGCAGGCACTGGTGGTCCCTTCCCCATGCTCACGGGACCCCAATGCCGCCCCAGTGCTCTTGGGGGGCTGTTGAAACAT
Source organism: Psittacula echo (assembly GCF_963264785.1). Lineage (NCBI taxonomy): Eukaryota > Metazoa > Chordata > Aves > Psittaciformes > Psittacidae > Psittacula > Psittacula echo. Next base: position 3,946,922 of record NC_137748.1, read on the forward strand.
TGCCCCCCAGCTCATGAACCGGGCTGGCCCATGGGTCCTTTGGGGGGGGTTCAGGTTTAAGGCAGGCTCTGATCATTTATTTTGCCCTGAAATGTATAATAAATGCTGTTAAAGACTTTGGCTTTGACAGAGGTAATAATAAATTCCCTGTTAAAGACAGTAGTTTAATTCCTTATCCCCTCCAATACTGCGCAGAATAAACTATATTCATCACCGAGTAATTTTTTACCCCATAAATCTTTAAAACTAACCATCGGAGGCTGTTGAGGCTGAAATATTGGGGATTTATGAGATATGCCCATGTAGGATTGGATTCCGAGGGTTCCATTTGAATATATTACAGCGGAAATTTGTGTCTTTAAGTGTGACAATCCTTCCATTTTCCAAAGGCAGCCTTAGGAGCGGCAGCTCCTCCAGAGTCAACTCTGCCTTTATGAGACAGAGATTTAGTAACGAGCCCCTTGCTAATCCGGTTTGGGGGGGGGGGGGGGGGAGCTTTTTGCCCTGATTCAAATGAGTGCCAAAGAGAAAAATATCGAGATATTTCTATAAAAGACTAAAAAAAGCCGCTTTTTCTTCCCGGCATTAACAAATGGGAGCCGATTTCCCAGCTTATTTCATACATAGAAGTGGAAATTTCACTTGGGGTTGCGACAAGGGGAAATGTGCAAGCAGAGCCTCATCGTTAAAACCATCCCTCCCCAGCCATAACTTTCCCAGGCTGCTGTTGGTTTATGGATCTACGTATTATCCACATGGATATGGGGCTAATAGAGTGTGCGGGTAGATGGAAGGGAGTTGTTTTGATTTGGGGGGTGGTTAATGGGGACTAAAGGGGATGTGAGGATAAAACCATGATTCCATGAGGGCAAAACAGAGCAGAGGAGGATTAAATCTGATCTCTGCCCCCCTTGAAACTGGGGGGGTTTATGTTCCTGAGCCCCCTTGTTTTACTTTGCTGATGTCAAATGCCAGCAGACAGCAGAAACCTTAATTCATTAGAGAGAGAGCGGGGGATAATTATAAGCCCATCTCCCAGTTCAGGATAACATTTAAACCAATGGATGTGGTAACATTTAAAGCCAATCCAGTGCAAAATGTCACGTACGGGCTGGTTTCATTAGAGACGGGTTAATAGAGGGATGGAATTGAACTTCCCAGGCCTGGGTGTTAAGTAAGAAGTTTCCCTTTTGCTGTAACTCCATCGCCACAGACCCCGTTCCCGATGGATTAAAGCTTCCAGGGCTTCATCCCCTCAAATCACGAGTGGGAAATGACAACAGTCACGGCAGCACCAAACCCTGTGGTCAAGGGAAGGAACCGATCACACCCCATTGACGTTCAGCATCACCCGTTGGTGCTCTCCTCCACCAGCCGCTGGCGCTTCCCACTCTCTTCCCCATCTCCTTTCCTCTGGTTTTCCCCCTCTTTTCCAAGCTGCTCCATCTGTAACTGAACGAACATCTTGATTTTATGGCTTTTTGCTTTGTAACACGGAGGGGAGGAAGGGAAAGGAGGCGGCGGGGGGGGGAAGTAGTGGAATGCCTAAGTAAGACTTTAATTCCAGATTCATTTACGCTGTAGCCATGAAGTTGTCACAAAGCATAATGCAGTAGTTAATTAAAATAACACAAGTGCATCTCGCTATGTCCTGGGGAAGCTGTCACCGAATTACAGCCGCCGCTACCCGCCTTCCATTTATGAACCAGCAGTGGCGGGGGTACGGCTGAGTCTGAGGCTCTTTCCCTCCTCCCTGCCTTTCCCCGCTGTGATTCCCCCATGGATTCGGGCCCCTCGGCGTGATTTTGGCTGTGGAGGGGACCAGAGGGTCCCGGTGCTGGTTCTTTTGGGGTGTTTGGGGCTGTAGGGTGTTGTAGAAAGGGGCTGGGGCACAGGGGTCCGGTGACCCCCCCCCCGGTCCTGGTTTGGGTGGGAAATGGTCCCTTGCAGCAATCCCTGCAGAAAGGACGCGCGTTTCAAGGTCATCAGTTAATTAGGATCATAAATCCTAAGGGAGGGATGCAGCCGCTCTGGGGCTGGCTGGGGTTGGTTTGCGCTCTGTGGAGCGGGTGCAAAGGAGAACAGGGGGGTTTGGCACATTCCCGGTTCGGGAAGTTCCCGGGAAGTCGAGGAGCTGTTTCCATTGCCGTGACCCCTTCGCTGCTCGCCATCCTTTAGCCACAGCCCCCCCTGCTCCCCCCAGCCCCAGAAACCCGGATGAGGAGTTAATGAATGAGCGAAGGAGAGAGAATGCCGTGACCTTTGCGGGGAAGCAGCCGCTAATAGAACACGTCGATAGCTCCCATCGCTGCTCCCATCCGCACCCTATGGCCAGGGGGAAGCGGTAACGGGGCCGGGGCCGGGGCTTGGGGTCCCGCTGCCGCCGGTGCCGGTGCTCTCTTGTTCTGCCGACCCGCGCCTGACCCCGCCGGGGTCGCGCGGGAGCCGGTGGATGCGGCTGCCATGGCAACGCGGGGATGCGCTGCCGGGCAACGCGAGCATCACACACACACACACACACACACACACACACACACACACACACCGCATTCTCCCTTAGACACCCCCTGCATCCCGGAACCTGCATCCCTCCCTGCAGCCCCGGAGCCCCCCCTGCACCCCACACATGCTGTGGGGCGATTTGGGGGTGGCAGCTCGGGAGATAGAATCACAGGATCATGGTTTGTATTGGAGAAGGACCCCTAAAACCCCTCTTCAAGGGCAGGGCCATCCCCACCAGAGCAGGACCCTCAGAGCCCCTCCAGCCTGATCGTGATCCAGGGATGGGGAATCTGCCACCCTCTGGGCAGCCTGTGCCGCAGCATGAAGCATTTCTTAGATCTGGTCTGAATCTCCCTATTTTCATTTAAACCCACTTTTACCCCTTGTCCTATTCCTACAGGCCCCACTAAAACCCATCCCCATCTTTCTTACAACCCCCCCTCTAAGTATGGAAAAGCCACATTAAGGGGGATTAACTTTAGTGCGATGGGGAAACTGAGGCATGGAGTGGGATGCACCCGAGCTGGAGCATCTCAGGAGGACACAACATTTGCAGGGGTGGGGGGGGAGCACCCAGGGGTGCTGTGCTCCGACACCCCACTCAAGCTATGGCTGTTTTGGGGTCTCCCCCGTCACCCAAGCATCCGCACCCATTTTATATGTGAGCCAGATGGAGCTTTCTGAAGCAGGATGGGGCCCTTTGGAGAGAGGGATGGGGCTCTCCAGAGTGAGATAGGGCCCTCTGGAGCAGGATGGGGCTCTCTGGAGAGGGGGCTGACATCGGCCTCGCGCACCAAGGGAACATCAATAAACGCGATTGTTCGGCAGTGATTTTTGCCCTGTTCCAGCCTGTTTGCTCCCGCCTGCCCCTGCCCATCACCTCCCCGCACCGGCACGGTCACTTCCCTCCGGTTTTCCACCCCCTTCTCTTTTCCCCTCCCCTCTCCCCTGTCCGAGGGGCACAGGAACCCCATTCCCTGGGAACGGCGCTCAACCAAAGCCCGTCCCCGGCAGCCCCCCCGCTCCCTCCCGTGCACTCTCGATGAACCTGCGATGTTGCAGCAATGGCCCTTGAAGTGCAGTGGGGAGGTGATTTAGGAGAATATTAAAGGCAATGTGGAGCTTCGAAGGCGCCTCTCTCGGGGAGCCGCCGCCAAACGCGCGGCACAGATGGGCTGAGCAGATTAAACGTTTCCGTCACGTTGTGCTCGCATTGTGCCTGCGGTGCCCGAGGCTCGGAGCCGCGGTCAGAGCGCACTGGTGTTGATACAGCGCTTCCACGCCGGCTCCTCAGCCCAGCCCGTGCTGCTATTGTCTCGCAGCCCCTCCAGCTGCACCTTCTGCTGCCGTCTGGATGCGTGCTCCCCCCCTCCTCACTGTGCCGTCATTCCCCATGGATGCGGGGGCCTATCACTGGGTTGTCGGCAGCGGCATCTTGGGCCATGGTGCCTGTGGGTTGGTTGGGTTTAGTCATAGAACCCCAGACTGCTTTGGGTGGAAGGGAGCTTAAAGCTCATCCAGTTCCAACACAATGGGCAGGGACACCTTCCACTGGAGCGGGTTGCTCCAAGCCCCTGTGTCCAACCTGGCCTTGAACACTGCCAGGGATGGGGCAGCCACAGCTTCTCTGGGTATCCTGTGGCAATGCCTCACCACTGGAGTAATTACTTATTATTCCTATTTTTTTCCGCTCATATTTCTGGTATGTGGAGATCCTGATGGGATGCGATACATGGACCACAGTGGGATTGGATACACAGACCCTGGTGGGATGGGGCTCTGCAACACCCTGGGCAACATCGACACAGGCACTGCAATGGGACAGGGGGAAGGAGCAATGCCCCAGCCCGAGCCCCAGCCGTGTGTCCTCAGCTCCTCACAGCAGCTGGGAATTGACTCATTGGAAACAAGTGGGAATCATGGCTTTATATGGGGCTTTACCCTACAAAAGAGCAGTGTGGTGGGGGCAGGCCATGGCAAAGGATGAGCATCACCCAAATTAACTCCTCCATGCACCATCCTGGTGCATTCCCAGCCACATCCCTCAGCTACCTCCAGCTCTGACTCCCCGAGGACCAGTTCCCCCTTGATTCCAGAGCTTGCTGCAGCTCTGGGCTGGTTTTTGAGGTAAGGAGATGTATAGCTGACCTGGTATAAAACTCCCTGGTGTCAGCCGACCCCTCGCACTCCCACCATCTCTCATGCAGGAATCAGATTCCTCCATTTCCCTAACCATAATGTATGGCACACAAGCACTAATAATGGGGCCGAGCAATCATAAACCGATAAGTCCCTGACTGATTGGCTTTTCCTTCGGCATCCATCAAAGCATCATTGATCTCCTAGGTGAAGGGAGGTGATTAATGGGCTTCCCGAAGCCCGGCGGGGTTGTTTATGAGGGAGTGCAGTGGCAAAGGAGAGCTTGGGAGCATCAGCAGAGGAAGGGAGCCCATGATGCTCAGTGAGGGAGTTGGAAGGATGATTGGAGCTGTGGTGGCGGCACATTGAGGGTCCCACCAGGTGGGGGGACCTGAGAGGACGATTGGCTCCATCCCCATCCCCACCTTAGGTGACTGGATATGGGGTGTCCTCCCCAGTGGGGGCACAGGGCCCAGCGGTAGCTGGGCCATTCAGGGGCTTCACATTCCTGGAGCATCATCTCTCCTGGGTGATGCTGGAGGAGCGGTGGAGCAAGACAGGGAGAGCAACCAGGTTGTGGCTGTTGTGTTGTTTCTTTTTCCCCCTTTTCCTTCTCCCTTTGTCGATGGAGATGAGCAGCATAAAGCTTTTTATGGCCCCGTGCACCAACCCGCCATAAACACCCTGGTGGTGGGTGATTATGGGAAGGAGCGTCTGCTTTGGGCTCGCACCAGGGATCTTGGGAATGAAACAGGGAGAAGCGCTTTGAGGGGTTTTCATCCTCCTGGGATAGAACCACAGCATTTCGGGAGCGGAGCAAGGGCCTGGTGGCTGTGGACATGGCTGGGCTGGGAGGATGGGTGATGGGGTGAGCCTTACATCCAGTTCCCTGTTATATTCCAGCCTGGAAGGGGTTTGCTCATCCCTGCTGTGCTTCTGAGGCTGGAGCAGAGCATTGGCTTTGCTCTGCCTCTTGAAATGACCAGGAGCTGGTGTAGCACCAGCACCCATGGGTGCAGCCTCTGAGCTCCTCCCGCCCTGATGGAGCAGGAGCATCCCTCTCCCTTCTCCGGGTGCGCCGACCTCGCTGGAGCAATTCCCCTCCCAACTAATGGCTTTTCAGCCCCGTGTGTAGCATCTCAACCAAATGCCTTCCTCCTCCCCACCTCGGTCCAGGCAGGTCCTGAGCACAGAGGCCCCATTACCGTGTAATTAGGTAGATCCCAGCAAAACCAGCCTCAGATTCCCTGCTTCCCCTCCCTCCCCTCCCTTTCCAACGCGGGCATCAGCGAGCAGGATGTAAATGAGAGCAGAGTTGAGGCTGCGCTGGGCTCTGCCTCGCTGTGCCAGTGCTCTCCTCGTTTTAATCGCTTAATAAAAATTAGCATAATTAAGGAACATCTGTATGATGCAGCGCGGTGCAATTTGGCACTCGGAAACGAGGACTTCGCCGTTATTGCGGGGAGTTTAATGTTCTTTTAATTCTTCTTGGCACCGCGCAGTGAAATAAAGGCTGGGAGGGAGCGGCGCGGCCTCGCCTGCCTCGCATTTGCATTTCCCTCCCCTGGCTGAGGAGCAGGCGAGGGGCTCGGCTGCCATTCATCACAGCCGAAGGGGGCTGAGCGCACCTCGTAGGGTTGGGGCTATGGCAGAGCCGGGGCTTGCGGGGGTCCCCATCACTCCCGGGGTGCATCTCTGCCCGCAGGTCTCCGGGCTACAGCCGATAGAGCCCAAGTTTTCCTGCTGGGTTTGCAGGATTCTCCCTCCCTGGCTGCTGGGATGCAGCTCGCATCCCTCCCTGCTCCTGCTTTGCCATGGAGGGGGTGAGTCAGTGCGGTTTGCATGGGAGTCCATGGGGAGCAGTGGGATCCCAACCCCAGGAGTGTCGAGGGGTCCTTTCCTGGCTCCAGTGAGGGCAGCACCGTCTGGAAGCATCAGGAGCAAAATCTGCCTCTGGGGAGTCAATCCTGAGCAAAGCCCTTTTTTTTCCTGTTGGGAAGCAGGGATGAGGTTGGAGACCCATTAAATGCCCCAAGCAGGCGGAGGGGCAGGAGCTCGTGTGGAACACGGGATGTGCTGCTGTGCACATCACTGTTAACATCCATTTCCTTTACATAATACATGCAGATCTCCTGTTTTGATGGCAAACTCCTCGGGCCTGTGTGTGCCAGCTCCTGCTCTCACACACACAGGGAGTGGGAGAAGATTTTCCTGTTATGATTTGCCTCCAATATCTTCTGTCATGGAAAAGCCTTGGGAAGGGGCACATTAACCAGGCACAGTCCGGCTGCAGAGAGCTCCAGGCTGGGACCTGGGACATCCCAAGGGTTGACATCTGAAATGAGATCCCCCAATTCCCACCCCAGGCGGGAATTGAAGGCTGAGCTTCCAAGCCGTGGCCTGCAGGACCCTGGGTGAAGGTGGGGAATGGGGCGGGATGAAGGGTAGGAAGGGCAGTGGTGGATTTACCAGCGTCCCAGCACTGATCCCACTGTGTCCCCTCAGGAGTACAACGTGTATGGATGGTGGGTTGGAGAACTCAACAACGTGATTGGGATCGTCCCAAAGGATTACCTGGCAGCTGCCTATGACCTGGAGGAGCAATGAGGACCCATCAGCCCAGGTGAGAGGTGGGTGCTGGGGAGGCAGCTCTGTTCTGGGGTGCACCAGCATCCTCAGGGTGCTGAGCCTTGAGAATTGTCTTTGGCTCCATCTCCTGGTCTCTGTTTTACACGGGAGCAGGTGAGCCCAGATGTGGCTGAGGGACGATGCCTCTGTGCTCCATGGCCCTCCCTGGGTCTCAAATCCTTCAGACTCCATGGGGAGAAGCATGGTAGAACCTCAGCAGCCACCTCCACCAGAGCTGCAGCACCAACGCTGACACCAACCCACACCAGGCTGGGGTTCTGTGATGATTCAAACAAGACCCGTGATGGAGGAATTTGGGAGATGGGGAGGCTGAGGCAAGGTCAGGGCTGGGAAAGCGGATGGGGTCTGCAGCCAAGTCCTGGTACCCACCTGGGGCAGCGAGACCTCCACGTTCACCCAGACACATCCCAGCCTTGTCATCCCCTCTGTGCCACGTCAGTGTCTCAGTGTCCGCTTCCCACCATCACCCCTGTCTCTCCCCCTCCCAAAATCCAGGTGCTTCTCTCTCCTTGACCATGCTGAGATACCATCGACACCGTCCCCATCACCCTGCAGGCACCCGTTGCACGAAGAGACCCACGTCCCGTCACCAGAGCCCTGCCCTGTGGTACCCACAACAATGCCACCGGCGCACGGGGGGTGGCACCCCACAATAAAGCCTTTTTCCTCTCCGTGTTTGGCTGCTCCAGACCTTGCCGTGGGGCTGGAGCCGGAGCTGGGTGCAAGCAGCGGCTCTTCGCCCCCAACCCCAGCTCTGAGCATCCCCAGATGTGGTCCAGGCCCGTCGGGATCCCCGCGGCTGAGGGTTAACGCGGCGCATCCTGATCCTCCTCCTCCCGCACTTGGCTGAAGGGCCACTAGATGGTGGTAGGTACCTGCAGACCGCGGCCTTCGCGGGGAGGGTGCTCGAACCCGCCTGGGCTGCCCCGGAGCGGGAGCATCGCCCGCAGGGTGAGCCCGGGTACCGGCAGAGGAGTGCGGGTGTTTGGATGGAGGGGACCCGCTGGCGCCCGGTTCAGAACAGTGGGGGTTGTTGAACCTGGAGAAGGCTCCTGAAGGGGAGACCTTAGAGCAGCTCCAGTGCCTAAAGGGGCTACAGGAAACCTGGAGAGGGGCTTTGGACAAGGGCCTGTAGGGACAGGCCAAGGGGAATGGCTTTAACCTGCCCGAGGGGAGACTGAGATGAGCTCTTAGGCAGAAGCTCTTCCCTGGGAGGGTGCTGAGGCGCTGGCACAGGTTGCCCAGAGAAGCTGTGGCTGCCCCATCCCTGGCAGTGTTCAAGGCCAGGTTGGACACAGGGGCTTGGAGCAAGCTGCTCCAGTGGAAGGGGTTGGAGCTGGATGAGAAACTCTCCCTTTGCTCTGTGCTCAGCCCTCCCCTGTCTCCAGTATCCACCTCTCCAGCATCATTCCCAGGAGCCCTTTGGGATGCTCTGGTGTAAAAGGGACGAGGGCTTGGCCCTGCCTGGATGCATTTACCCCAGCCCAACACATAGGAAATGGCACCGGGGGGGCCTGATCCTGCCCCTCAGCTCCACCACCGGGATCCAGCGCTGAGCCCTTCCTGAGGAGGAGCTGGGGCCACAGGACCGGGGCGGGACGGGCGGAGGCTGCTTTGTGCGGGTCAGAGCAGAACCCCCCCGGCGCTGGGCGGTGATGGCGGGGGAGCTCCGTGCTTTGTCTGCAGCGGCGGCAGCGCCAGCCGGGGATGGGGGGGTGAGGCTGCGCTGTCTGGAGCGCATGGCCCGGCTCCAACCCGTTGTTGTGGCAGCAGCAGCAGCGCCAGGCGGGGAGGGCACGGGGAGGGGGGGCAGTGGCCTCGTCTGCTCCCGGCGGGGATGGGTACCGGGGAGGGGGGCTCTGCGTGCTCTCCCCATCCCCATGTGCCAGAGCCCCCTGAGCCGGGGACCGAGCCGGCCCCATGCATGGAGAGGGCATTGTCACCCCCCCGGAGTCCTGCATGGGGCCGCCAGGCAGGACCAGCAGCCTTGGGGGGGTACCTGTGAGCAGGGCTGGGTGCTCCCCCAGGGCCAGCTCTGCCTCTCAGTCGTTTTCCCGACAGGTTTGCTGAGCTGCTCAACCCCACTAAAACTAAGCTGTGCCTGGCTCTGAGAGTGCAGCCCTGAGGCAGGGAGATGGGCTCCAGGGGCCCTGCAAGGAGGCAGGAGAGGGGATGCCGCCCCCATGGGCTGCCCTGTCCAAACCCACCTTCCAACCAGGGCTGGCTGGCTCCTGGTGAGGTGTCAAGTGGAGGATGCAGCAGTACCCGGCCAAGCTCATGGAGCAAAGAGTGCCAGGGGCAGGATACGGCCCTGGCTGAGGGCACGTTGTCTGCATGAGGCTGTGCACAGGCAAAGGGCACATGTGGGTAAGGGCAAGCGTGGCACAGGAGCGGGTCCATGGGCACATCTGGCCTCACAGCTGCACCATTTGGAGCTACACAGCTCATGAATATCCATGAATATGCATGAGGGGGGCAGCCAATGGCTGCGGCGCGCCGGCAGCTGCCACCCTGCACCATGAACTTCTCCTGACATTTGTTTTCCCAACCCTTCCTGGTCCTTGGGGGGGCCAAGACCCCCCCAAAGCCAAGCCCAGCACCCCAAAACTCACTTCAGGGACCCCTCAGCCCTGCCTGGACCCTGCCAGGGTCCTCTCTGCTGCCCAGGGCAGGATCAACCCCATCGTGAGAGGTGCGATAACCCCCTCTGTTCCCTAGAGCCATGGCTCTGCACTGAGCCGGGCCTGGGCTCAGCTGGCTCTGCCCCTGCAGCGAGGACAGACACTGCCACCACCCAGCCAGTCCCTTCCACTTCATCTTTATTTCAAGTCAGAGCACGTCGGCTCTGCCTTCACCAGTGCTGAGGGGGGAGGAAGGAGGTGCAGGGGAACACAGGGAGAGGCAATAGGAGTAGCCAGAGCCCGAGCGCTGCTGGACACTGACTCTGAGGCAGTTGCATGCTCCTGCTTTCCCAGCTAACTGGATCCTGGCTGGGAGGATGCCCCAGCCTGCCTGCATGGCAGGCAAGGTGCAAGGAAGGAGTCTATGGAAGGGGCATCCCCTCAGGAGAGTAGGAGAGAAAAACCTCATTCTCCTGCCCCACGCTCATCTCTGCTCATCCCAGTGCAGGCAACCTGCAGGGTGAGCTGTGCCAGGAGGCCACAGGCATGGATACGGGATCTGCATCCCACATGTGGGCACCAGCCCCAGGAGCTGCACAGGTCCTGAGGGGAACACAAGGGACTAAACTGAAGAGCCCTTTCCTGCTCCACAAGGAAAAACCTTCCTCCATTGTGCTGGATGCGAACCAGAGCATCGCCCCCTGCCCCAGGCCAGGGACACCCCAAGAACACAGAGCCACTGAGCCCTGCTGCTGCTGCAGTCCGGGAGCAAAGGCCATGGGAAGAACAAACACAGGTTGCACTAACCACTACATCTCTTCTCCAAAGAGGAGAGTGACAGGAACACACTGCCTGGGGACGTCAAGGACAGGCGAGAGCCGTCAGGGAGAGAGCACGGGAGCTCCTGACCCTGCAGAGCCCAAGTCCCTCCATCCTGCCCATCCCTGGCTTGGCCGCAGTCCCTCTTCCAGCGAGGGCTGCAGGGCACGGGGAGGTCTCCAGTGCCAGTTACTGCTCCTCACGCCCTGCTCCCAGCGGCTCTGCCGGCTCCTCCGGGCTGTCCGAGTGTGGCTCGTCCATGCCGAAGTCACTCCAGTACGGGAAGCTCTCCAGGCAGCTTGGCCCTTGAGGGCTTCCCAGGCCGGCACAGCTGGGAAGAGAGGAAGGGATGTGGGAATGACGCAGGGCTGAGGTGCCCGCGTGTCTCCAAGACAACGGCTGCCTCTCCGGCACAACCTCGGCTCCCAGCCGCTCGCCCTCGCACGCAAACCCCCAGCAGCAGAGGGGGAAGCTGCCAGCAGGCAGATGGTGCTGCAGGCACAAGGGATGGACAGAGCCACCCCGCCTCGGTACCTGCCCGTGGCCCTGCGCTGCTGCTCACCCCCAAAGCCCTTCCTGAAGCCAGAAGGGTTCTGTTTCAAGCAGGTCTCTCACTGGAGTCCAGACACCCCCCCCCAAAGGAGATGCCTGATCAGTTCCCCAGCAGGCAGCAAGCACTGTGAAGCTCCGATGGGCACGAGGAACTGCAGAGCCCACTCATGCTGCGAGGACGAAGGCAAGGTGCACAGAAAGCCTTGGAAGCCTCCAAAGGCTCCTCACTCCCCAGAGATTAAGGGAGGAAAGCAGCCAAAGACCTTTGTAAATCTCAGCTTAAGGTCCGAGATACTCAAGCTCTCTCATTGCCCATGGCCAGGGCAGGTCACCCTCCTGGTGTGCAGCACAGGAGGCTGCTGGTGACAGCCCAGGATGCCCAGCTCCGATGGCCTAACCCCCAGGAATGCAGGGCTGGGGAACACGTGCTCAATGCATTCCCTTAAGTGACTGTGGCACGGCCGGGACAGGGAAACTCCAAACCATGCAGGGTGCTCCAGGAAGCTCCTCGGCTCGCTCCTGCCTTACCTGCCCTGCAGGTGCCCCCCCGGCAGCAGCGCAGGGCGGCTCTCCTCCTCCTGTACCCAGCCACAGTTGGACATGGCATAGTGCAGGATGGCTTCCGTCACCGTCTGCGGGCCCTGGCCTTGCACACACGCCTCTATCTCGGGCACCGAGAGCTGGCTCTGCAGGAAGAGGTGCAGGCGGCTGTCGGAGAGGAGCACCACGTTCTGCACCACCCTGTGCACACAGAGAGGAGGGTGAGTGAGGCCGGAGCACCATGGGGAGCCCACACCACCAAGGGGCCCCAGCTCCACTGTCACCTCCTTGCAGCCAGGCTGGAGCTGCGCGCCCCCTCCCTCCCTCCAGCCCTCACAATGCTCCACTCACTTCTCCAGGAACTGCTGCAGCCCCTGTCTCCGCTTCTCAATGAACTCATCCGTGCTGCCCACAAAGAAGGTGGATTTCCCGGGCAGCTCTGGGACAGGCCTGCAGGGACAGAGCAGAAGAACCAGGTCACCCCAGGGCCGGAGCAAGGAGACACGGGGGCACCCAGGAGCTCAGATATCCCATGTTAGTGCCTGGAGTTTCTATCCACATCTGTCCTGAGTTCATGTGGCTCAATGGGAAACAGTGTCTGGCTGCAGGAAGGGGAAAGGAGGGAGAACAAGGCACGGGCATGCTTACACCAAGCCAGCATTCTTCTGGAGCTGCCTCCTCAGCCACACGAATTCGCGGTACCGGCGCCGCACACATGAGGTCTTGGCAGTGAAGGCTTTGCTGTTGGTCTGCAAAACAACCCCAAAACATGGGAATAATCCACATGACATGGACATAATCCATGTGCTCAAGGGGCAGCAAAGCAGAGGAAAGCAGGATCTTGCCTGCACAGACCCCTGAGCTCAGGGACTAAGGGATTCCCTCGAAGCAATGAGGTTTGGAAGAGCTCAAAGTGCCTTGAAAAGCTGAGCAGGCTCCAGGGGAGAAGCTGGCTCTCAGACCTGCACAGGAGGAGGGTGCTGAGGGTTCCCCCTTTATGGCTCCTTCCATCCTTGTTCAGCACAGCCACCCATGGCCACACAAACCCACTCAGGAGCCTCACGACCCAGCTCTGGAGCTCACCCCTGTCCCACAGCCACAACTCACGTGGAGGAAGATCTTATAATCCACATAGGAATTCCAGGAGCCTTCGTTCTGCACCCGAGGGTCCTGGACACGCACCGTGGTCAGCTCCTAGGGCACAAACACTGCCTGAGGGGGGGGCACTGCCAGCCCACCCCTGTCACCAGCTGCCCCTCAGACCCTGGCCAGCACCCAGCACCCCTCACCCCAGCCAGGAGCAGAGAAAGCCCAGGTCAGAAAGGTTCTTACTTCCTCTCGGTTCTCCAGCATCCTAAAGCCAGAGCCCAGCGGGAAACATCTGGAAGGAGAAAAGAGAAGGATTTAGGAAGCAAGTTCAACACATGAGGGTCTCACATGGACTCTGCACCTCCCAGCATTGTCCTATGCCATAGGCACCTCTCCAGCCCCCATGGCCACGCTCTCTGCCTGCTCCTCTCCCTTCAATCACCACATCAAGAGGATGCATTCAAACCCACAGTGAAGAGAGCATCCAGCTCCACCACTGTGTGCTCCTGCAGGAATTCCTGTTCTGCACCACCACCACAGTGCGAAGGCTTGGAGGAAAGGGGGGGAACAGCAAGATAACCCCCGCAGCCCCAAGAAAAGCACAGTCCAGCCAGTGAAAGCCTTTCAGAGAGGGTCCCCCCAGCCCACAGACACATTGTGTGCACATAGAGCAGGAAGACTCGTCAGGGGGAGCTGGAAGACCAAACATATCCCATGGCCTGGCTTCACCTTGGCAGTGAGATGGGCTGGAGGAGGTTTTGGAGCCCCTGGGCTGAGGCAGCAGCACTTTGGGCTCACAGAGCAACCCTTCACCTGTTCCCCATTCCTGGAGTGGTGCCTTTTAGGCCATGGGAGCTGCCAAGTGCCAGGCAGCACTGGGGAGCCAGCCTTTATTTATACGTTCAGATGCGAAGCGAAGCTCTTGTGAAGACAGAGCTAATTTTAGCTGGGACCCGGGGAGGGGCTGAGCCACAAACCACGCCGGAAAAATCCCGCTCCACCGGTTTGCAGGTGTTTTCTGTAGGCCTGGAGCCACCCCATCCCAGAGCACACAACGCGTTAATGGCAGCAGAGGGGAGCGTGGGGATAGAGAGCAAAGAGAGCCCTGCTCCGAGCTGCCTCCCAGAAGCTGAACTCTGTTGGAGCTGGGTCAGGCCGCTGCTGTTCCCAATTGGAGCTGTAAAGGGGGAGGGCGAGGGGAACCTCCCAAAATAACCCCCAGCCCACGGCGCAGCACACATGACTCTTCCCCTGGGGAAGGAGGGGAGCGCAGGAGCCAAATGTGACACGAGTGAGTCACTGCTCAGCACGGGAAGAGGGGGGAGCTCCGGCCTCCCCCGTGCTGGGGGCTCCCAGCCAGAACCAGTCCAGCAGCAGGGCTCGACCATCCTCTTCCCTGGGGATGCTGCGGCCGATCCCGTTGCTTTTAGAGCTCCTTGTTTTGTATAACAGCCCTGGTGAGATTAAAAATGCAGGAGGGAGGAAGAGGGAGCCACAGAAGTTGCCTAATGGAACAGCGGAGGGTTGCCAGGAGGAGGAATTTACTCTCCCAGCTATTGAAAGGGTGCTCTTAAGAACAGAGGGACCCATAGGGAGGAGGTGGCTCCCTGTAGGCAGCGAGGAGCCAGGCAGGCTGCAGGAAAGCAGGGCTCAGGGAGTCCAAACTCTCCCATCTTCTCCCTCTGCTTCCATGCGGAGCTGTACCAAGAAAGGTGTAATCTTATTTATGCCTTATTTGGAGTTAATTGATCTTAACTTGGTAAATCAACTTACACCCAGCACAGGAGGCAGCTCCCAGTCAGCTTTAAGCAGTTGCACCAAATCCTCTTTCAAGGCTTTTACTTAAAGCCCCGGTTTAAGGGACCCTGAGATACGTGGTTGGGTTTGGTTTTATCTTCCTCCCATCTGTGTTTCAGTGGTCCCAGGTTCAGGCTTTCAGTGTCTCACAGTGAGAAGAGGTGGAAGGCAGAGAGGAACCTCCCATGGCCCTGCCCAGCGCGGTTCCGGTGCAGTTCGCCGTGCTTACACTGCGGACAGAGAAAGTGACAGCTTTTATCTCTGCCCTGCTATCTGCTATCTCCCTGCTGACTCAGACCCGGCCTTAACAGCAGACTCTGTCCCTCTGGAACAGCGGGAGCTGCATGGAACGCTCTTTCCTAACCAGCACACACCAGTGGCAGCCCAGAGGCCCCACTCCAGCGCCATGCCCTGCCCGGCGTCACGTCCATCTGTGCCTGCACATCTCTGCTCCAGGCGCCTTCCAGCCCCATGGGAGCCTCTGGATTTAGAGGAACGCCTCGCAGAGCTCCACGGCACAAACCAGGGAACGAGTCCCGTTTGTTGCTGCTTTTGCCCGTCACGCTCGGCCAGAGCTGCCTGCAACCGGCACCGGAGCGGGTTTCCTGGCGTCGTTTCCTCACTTAGGAAGAAAGGGGCTCCCTGTTTAGATGGGCGGCCCAAACCCAGGCCCCGCTGCCCACCGGGGGGTGTCCCCAGCCAGCCCAGCGCCCCGACACCCGGCCCGGCCCCAGGGACTGGTAACGTGGGGCCCGGGCCCAGCACCCGCTCTCGGGGCAGGACGCCGCCGCTGCGGGGGGTGAGGCCCGGCCCCGCCGCCGCCCCCAGCAAGCCACGGGCTCCCCGCCGGGGCCTGGGCGCTGCCTGCTCGGGGCCCAGCGGAGCCCAGCCCCGCAGCACCGAGTCCCGCACCGAGCAGTCACAGACCGCCCCCCCCGGGGCCCCCTCACCTCCTCTCGCAGGCTACGGCCCCTTTAAGCGGCGCGGCAGCGCGGCGGCCTTATACGCAGGCGGTGCTTCCCTCTTCCGGCGCGGGATGTGCTGGGAGTTGTAGTTCACGTACGCAGAGCTCTGCGCATATAGCGCGGCGGAGAACTACATTTCCCATCGTGCCCTGAGGCGGGGAGGGGAGAGGACTACGCCTCCCATGGTGCCCCGCGGCGGGCGCGGGTCGCGGCGCAGGCGCAGTACGTACGGCGGGCACCGGGGCTGGCCGGGCTCTTTTGTTCGAGGGAGGCGGACGGAGCGCGGCCAGGCCCGCGGCGACACCGACCGGGCCCGCCTGCAGCCCCTTCCCTCGGTGACGGTTGGCGGGGCTGTGCAAGGTGCGCGGCGGCCGCGGGCAGGGGGAGCGCGATGGGGGGCGTGAGGGGCTGAGGGGGGCCGGGGAGGGGGGGGGGGCGGTGTTGTGGTAAAGCCGGGCGCTATAGGGGGAACCGGGCGTTACTGCGCGGGAGATGGGGGTGAGGGCGCTGAGATGCGGTTGAGGGGGTTAAAGGGGGGGGGTTTGGGGTGTGGGGAGTGGAAGGGGGGGGCTTGGGGAAGCGCTAATGGGGGGTTTGGGGGTGCTGGCGGTGATGAGCCCCTCAAAGGGGATGACCCGAGGGGCTGGGCCCGCGGTAAAGCGGAGCCCAGGCGGTGCTTGGAGAGGAAGAGCTGAGGGAGCCCCCGGGGTTGGGGGCTTTGGACAGAGGAGGAAGATGGGGGCTGGTGCGAAGGGTCCGGGCTTAGGGGTGGAAGTATTCTTTGGGAGAGGCTGGAGCAGCATTCCCTGGGTGGGGAATGGGGCAGTTGGATGGGACGGTGCTTTAAAAAAGCACCGAAGGAGCCGCTGTTCCTTGCGGGAATGCGCCGGGAAGGAGGAGGGATCCGGGCTCCGGCCGCGGGGAGGGGACGAGTGTCAGCTTTTGGCGGGGAGAATGAGCGGGAAGCGCACCGCGGGCTGCGGGAGGCCAGGAGCGGGATGGGGCTGATCCCGGCGGAGCTGCGGAGCGAACCGGGGGGACGTGGGGCCGGGGGGGGGAGCTCAGCGTGGGGCTGGAGGGAGGTGGAGAAGGGGGAGTTGTGGCTGGAAGCGGGGATGGGCTGGGGATGCAGCAGGAGCTGGTGTTGGGTCAAGCCCTGCTCTCCCATAGTGCAGGGTCGGGGTCTGGACAGCTCCTCCGGCTGCGTTTTGAGGTTTGGGAGCTGTGGGACTCAATCCACACTTGGAATGGGAGTTAATAAAGCGTTTGGGGGAAGAATAGGGCTTGTGGAAAGGGAAGATGGTGGAGCCAAAGTGGGATTCGTACCTGTGGAGAAGGAGGTGGCGGATGTGGAGCTGTCCCTGGAGCTGCTGAGAAGGCAGCAGTGGGGTTGGTCTCGGGGCTGTGGAGCTGGTATGGAGGAGGTGGCAGGGGCTGTCAGGGAGTGCTGGGGGCAAGGGGCTGAGTGGGGAGGTCCCAGCGATGGGGCAGTGCTCGTTGATGGGTTTGGAAGCAGCAAGTGTGTGTTGTCCCTGTGAACTGAGGGATCAAAGTGGAAGGCGTTTACTGGCTGCATAATTCCAGGGTTAAAAATCCCTATCCATTTGAGAGGGGAAGGTGTTTGTGACGGGATAGAATCACGGGATGGTTTGTGTTGAAAGGGACCTGAAAGCTCATCCAGTTCCACAGGCAGGGACACCTTCCACTAGGGCAGGTTGCTCCAAACCCCGTCCAGCCTGGCCTTGAACACTGCCAGGGATGGGGATGCTCGGGATGAAGGGATGCTCCGTTGGTTGGTGACCCAGGCTCGGTTTCCTATCAGTGCTTGAGATCCTGGTAGTGGGAATGAGGAGAATGAAGATGTGGCTGCTCCAAGCCCTGCCCAGCGCCAGGGAGAGGCAAAACCAACCAGGTCTGGGAGCGCAGGCAGGCAGCGCTGGGGAGATGCCCCTGGATGCGGCCCCAGTGTCCATAGGGATGAAGGTTGGAGGGGAAGATGCTGCAGGGACCTGGGGTTGCTTGTGAAGGGACATAGCGCGGTGTCAGGGGCACTGGAAAAGCAGGAATCCCACAGCACTTGGGGCAGTGCTTTCCCTACAAAAGGGAGAAGAATGCAAATCCCTGCGCTCATTCCAGGAGCATTTATCTGATCTAGAGGAGTTCAGCACTCGTGTCCGCCTCTGTCACATCGTTCCTGGTGTTGTGACAGGATTTCTTCCCTCGGGTTCTGATTTTCATCCCTCCTGTTGCATGTGTGCTCCTTGGAAATCCAGAGGTGCTTTCTCTGCCGGGTTGTGAACTGAACTGGGAATGATGTGGCTGAACTGAAAGCTTGTGGCTTTGCTCTCAGCTCAAAGGCTGGAGCTTTCCCTCCAACTTTCCAGGCCTATTTGCTTGCTCTTCCCAGGTTCTGGAGAGTGGAAGCCTTAACGTGCTGCTTCCCACTTCAAAAGAAAGATCCCTGCTGCCTTTCCCTGGCATGTGCGGGATGCGCTTGGCGTGCTCAGGAGTCTTTAGAGCGGTCGCAGCCAAGGAGGGAGGCAGGAGGAGGAAATGTTTTAGGTTTAAAGCTCCTGGAAGTGGAGCTGAGCTGAGTTCATCCTTGAAGATGCAGCCGATGAGTCTGCGCTCAGTGAAACCTCGGAGCTTTCTTAGCCTGCTCTTCCTTTGCCTTTGCTGAGCCTTCTTCCACTGCTGAGACCAGCACCAGGCATCCCAGGATCCTCATCTTCCAAAGGCAGTGTCCTCCCTGCAGGGCTGGATGCTGTTCTCTTGGTACCAGCATCTGACCCACACTGCTCCTCTTTCCCCACTAACACAGGCTTCTGTGGCAGCACTGCCTTCAGCCCCTCTTTCTTCGTGGCCTTTTACCAGAGGTTGAATCCTTTTCCAGTGGCTTAGGTGTGTCCTGGATCCTTTTCTCCTTTGCTGCACACCAAGAAGTTATCCTTTCGGTCTCTCCCTGCTCTGCTTTCCTCTTCCCAAAGGCTTTCAGCTTTGCCTTGAGTGTTGGGGAAGAAGCAGGAAATGCAAAGGAAAGCTTTGGCATAGGCCCATCCTGGATTTGTCTTGAGAGCCTATTTTTTCAGCATAAGCCAACTTTATTTCACACATCAAGTATAGAAGATTGAAGCTGAATTTTAGGCAGCATACAACTGACGAGATCTCTTTGAGGCAGGACTCACCCAGCCCTGAGTCACATAGACACAAGTCTGCTCATGGAAACACCATAGGAATTGTCTGTCCTCCCTAAGAATGCCCTGGCAGAATGCAGCAGCTTCATCCTGCACCTCTGGTGTGAGATGTGTGTGTTTGGAAGCTCTGGAGATGAGGGAGCAGAGCACAGGGTGAGTCTTCCCTGTGCTGCCTTTCCAAAGAGATGGAGCTCTCCCATCCCAAACCTCTCCCCCTTCCTCCGGAGCCCAGAACCCAGCAGGGCTTTGGGTGCTTTGTTTTGAACACCTCACTGGAGGGTTTGGATGTTCCCGAGCACAGGAGGCTGAAATCCCTGTTCCACAGCAGCATTCCTGATGCAGAGCACTTGGAGAGCAGCTTTGCAGCTAAAGCCATGCACGAGTCAGTGCCCCCGGGGGGGCTGAATCCCTTTTCTCTTGCACTGAGCTGCGTGTTTGACTGCAGTGCAGCGAGAGGCCTGTGCAGCAGCTTCTCTCCGTGCTGGCTCTGTGCTTGCAGCAGCGCTGTGAGCTACAGCTCAGCCTTATCCCCATGGATATCCCCTTATCCCTGTGGATATCCCTTATCCCCTCTGGTTTGCAGGCTCCAGAGGCAGAACCACACATTGTCCTGCTTGTGAGCAGGCAGCTCCAGTGCCTACATGGAGCAGGCATGAGGAGCCACAAAGGCAGAGCAGGGCTCTGCATGGGGGTGATGCTGGTACTCCGGGGTATAAATGCCTCCAGTAGAACCAGGGCAATGCCTGCTGGAAGGAGCAGGCTCTGAGTGAGTGTCTGGGGGCTTTGCAGAGGTTGCTGCCTGCCAGATGCTTACACTCTGGTTGCTGCAGCCCTTTGCACTGGGGTATTGGTCCCTCCCCTTGGCAAGCCCTTTCTCACAGCGCTCCTGGCCTTGGATTTGCATCTTTTACCACAATAAAATGCTGGATCTGTGCTATTGCATTGCTCTGTTGCCTGTCTCTATTTCCCTTTGCACACCTACCTGTCCTACACCACCTCGAGCTTCAGCAGCTCCCCTCTGAGCTCATCTGGGCCAAACCCTACCGTTAGGTTCTTTGATCCTGTGTTGCCTTCTTGGGAGGTTGCTCAAGTGGCCCGGGGATCCAG
Source organism: Psittacula echo (assembly GCF_963264785.1). NCBI lineage: Eukaryota > Metazoa > Chordata > Aves > Psittaciformes > Psittacidae > Psittacula > Psittacula echo. The sequence continues at coordinate 3,966,896 of NC_137748.1, forward strand.
CCGAGCATCCGGAGGTGCCTTAAAGACAAGTCTACCTCCAAGCAGTAACCACAGCACTTTCCACTGAAGTCATCATAGAATCCCAGCCTGGTTTGGGTTGGAAGGGACCTTAAAGCTCATCCAGCTCCAGGCCCCTGTGTCCAACCTGGCCTTGAACACTGCCAGGGATGGGGCAGCCACAGCTTCTCTGGGCACCCTGTGCCAGCGCCTCAGCACCCTCACAGGGAAGAGCTTCTGCCTAAGAGCTCATCTCAATCTAAGTCCCTTTGCCTGCAGCTGAACAGAAGTGGCTGCTGAGGGAGGGGGAGCCTGATCCACCCCTCTGGGCTGTCCCAGGGTTTATTTGCAGCAGCATCTTCTTGGGGACCTCCTGAGCTGGGGCACACTTCCCTCTGGCCCCTTCTCCAGAGCAGGAGGATGGAGGGGAGCGAGGAAGGAGCTGCCTGAAGCATTCCAGACTGAAGCAGCCCCTCTGGGCTTCCTGTTGGAGCTGAGGTGCTGGCGGTGGCTCCGAGCCTGATGTTGGTGCCTCCTCCTCAACCCTTCCACAGGCACCCGGAGCCTTCCTGCCTCGGGGCTGCCTCCGTCTGTGTGTTCCTGTGTGGCTGTTCCAGTGGAATGTTCGCAGGTGGTTGGTTTTCCCCCCCTTGGGATGAGTAGGGCAATAAAACTTCATCCTGGAGCTGGGTGTCCTGTGGCATTGAATAAGGGTCCAGGGGAAGCACTGCCTGTCTGTGAGAATAGCCCCACCACCACCTCAGCTCTGCTCTGTACAGGGCAGGGAGCTGCTTGGAAGGGGTTTAGTTTCCATCTTCGGCAGCCCCTGGAGTTCCATGAGCACCGCTCAATGCGTGCAGTAGCAGAATAAGCTCTTCCCTGTCTGCTCTGCACCCTGCTTGGGTGCCAGCCCCTCTTTGAGAGCACCAGTAAAAGCAAAGCAAGGGAGATCTCTAGTGCTAAACATGAGCAGAAGGAGGAAAAGGCTTTTGATGCAGAGCCTGGGCTCAGTGAGCACCAAGCACCTCTTGATGCCAGCACCCACAGTGGCCTGGCCCTGCAGAGGGAAGATGGAAGATGTCTGTCTGGCAGCAAGTGTGGTCCGAGCATAAGCACATCAATCCAGCTCCTGCCGAGCAGGGAAGTGCTGCTTCTCCCTCTGCACTCTTCCATGCTCCTCAGCTGCCTTCAAGCCCCGTCTGTGGGGTAGCAGCAGAGATGGGGTGCTCTGGAGTGCGCTGTGCTCCCTCCCATCCTCTCTCCTGTGGCTTCTGCTGGTCTGAATTGGTAACTTTGGAGCCTATGGGCCTGGTTTGAAGCCTCCTCCTTTGGTACCCCAACAGCAGCATCTTGTGCCCCAGGAGCTCATCCAGCTGCACCCTGAGAGCTGGAGGTGCTGCTGAACCCTGGCATCTCCTTCAGCCAGTGTGGAGCTGCAGGTCTGGGTTGAGGCAGAAACCAAGCCCAGTTCACAGGGATATTTACTAGAATGAATTCTGTTCTAGAAGGTTCGTGCTAAACCTGAGTGGCAAAACAAGAACGTTCCCAGGCAGGTAACGCGTGACCCTTTGCTAGGCAGAAAACAGGGATTTTCCTGGTATTTCAAGGGAGTCCTGTGCCCAGTGCAGCAGGGAGGGATCTGGGGAGGGGCTGAGGTGCAGGGCTGGGTTTGAGTGGTCTGAGTCCTGTTGAAAGCTTCACCAGGGGCTCTCTGACAGCACAGATAACAGATGGGGAGACCTGGACCCTCCTGACCCTTTGGTTGGTATCAATCAGTGCAGCTCCAGCGCGCTCGGTTCTTGGGAGCAGGGGCTGGTGATGAGATCAGGGTCTTCAGCCTAAAGGCAAAACCCTTCGCAGATGCTCTCTGGTGCCTTGGCTGTGGCGCTGGGACCTTTGGTGTAACTGGGAGCAGGCAAGAAATGGCTGGAGAGCGTCTGCAAGGAGCAGGGGTGTTCCTGGCAGGGCCGAGGCAGGCACTGCCGTCCCCAGCAGCAGCAGCAGCAGGGCCGGGCTGCCCCGTGGGGTGCTCTCACTGCTCCGAGCTGGGTTTCAGCGGGGAAGCGAGGCCTCTCTGTGGTTTCTGGCTCTCTCAAGTGCTTCCTTGCAGGCTCTGGCAGGAGCTGCTGCTCCTCTGCAGTCCCCAGTGTGTGAGTGGGGAGCGGAGCTGCACCCAGCGCTGCCTGCATCGCACGTTACCTGCATCGCTGCGGCCACTTCCCAGCAGCACTGGATGTGCTGGCAGAAATCTTTTGACTGCCCAAACAGCCCCGCAAGAGAAGGGAAAAGGCAAAAGAGTATTTTGGGGGTTGGTGGCTTGGATGAATATCCCCTAGGCACGTCCGTGGAGCAGCAAGGAAATGAACTCAGGGAGCTCGGTATCAAGGGCTGTGACGTGTATTTAACTTGGAGTGACTTTCTAGTAACTCACAGTTCCTATCAGCAATGTGCTGCTGTCTCCCTCCCACTGCCCCACAGCTCTGCAGATGCTTTCTGCCACCCCAGGCAGGGTTGAACTAAGCTGAAGGGCAGGTCAGCAAGGGGAAGAAAGAGGAGAGGACAGGGTGAAGGGGACATGAGGGGCTCAGCAGGGGAAGGGCAAGGTGTGGAGCAGTAGAGTGCTGCTTTGTTCCTGGAGGCCCGTGGGCAACACATGAGGGTAGCGAGTTCGAGACATGGTGAGCTGAAAACAGGGACAGAATATGGGTGGAATCAGGGAGACCAAAAGGCCGAAGCTCCATATCAAAAAGGCTCCTGTTTGAGCCTCCTTTTTGCCATCCTGGCCCAGCTCTTTGTGTGTAATCTGCTTTGGATGAACCCGTTTGCTCCAAAGCAGCGTTCCTGCTCGGTGCTTTGTCTCTGTGTACCCAACACATTGGCTGCCTGGCAGAGGCAAACCTGACCTTGACACTTAACATGTTGGTTCTCTCTCCCCCTTTCAGCAGCGTCGCCCGTAAGCTGAAAAACTGGCCAGCACAATGGGAAAAAAACAGAACAAGAAGAAAGTGGAAGAGGTTTTAGAGGAAGAGGAAGAGGAGTATGTGGTGGAGAAGGTCCTGGATCGGCGAGTGGTGAAGGGCAAAGTGGAATACCTGCTCAAGTGGAAGGGCTTCTCGGAGTAAGTGCCTCTCTGCTGCTGTGGAGTGGGTCTGGGCTGCTCCGGTGCGAGCATCTCCTCCTGGGCTGGAGGCTCAGCGTCCCTGTGCCTCTCCTTGGCTGGAAAGTGGAGCTAAGAGGCCAAGGGCAGCCCTAGGGGTGAAAGCAGCAGTGCTAAATGCCTCGAGCTTTAATCAGGGCTCTGAGAGCACGGCCTGGGTGAGAAAGTCCCGTTTCTGTCTCACAAACGTGCCCTGGTGGGGCTTCCCCCCTTAAACCTAGTGTGAAACAGGCCCCCAGGGAAAATGAATGGCAATTCTCTCCTGGGAAGGGAAATAACTGCCCAGGCCTCTGGCGTCCCTGCCTGGATCAGGGCAGGCTCCTGCTTCCTGGGGCGAGGACACCTGCATCCCAACTGCTGCTTCTCAGCATCTCCACTGGGTGACCGGGTGCCCAGGGCTTGTCTTGGCAGGGAAAGCTGCAGCAAGCAAGGACAATAAAGCTAAGCTGTTGTCTTGGATTGCAGTGAAGATAACACATGGGAGCCAGAGGAGAACCTCGACTGCCCGGACCTCATTGCAGAGTTCCTTCAGTCCCAGAAAACCGCACATGAGAGCGAGAAGTCCGAGGGGAGCAAGCGCAAAGCAGAGTCTGACACAGAGGATAAAGGGGAGGAGAGCAAACCAAAGAAGAAGAAGGAGGAGGTGAGGCCGGGTGGGGTTTTCCTGTGCTCACCTCCCTACCCCTACACTTGGCAATGGTGTCTGGGAGCTGGAGCAGCCACGCTCCAAAACCTCGCTCCAACTGTTCTTAGTGACCTCAGAGCCAGTCCTAGCACTAAACTGAACCAAATGGGTTTAGAGCACCAGCTTCTCCTGAAGAACAACACAAGGAGGGAAACAGGAGGTAGGGGTTGCCTGTTTTCCCTTGGAGAGGGAGAACTGGATGGAGCAGAGAACCTCCTGCTCTGGGTGCTCATAGCTGCTTGGGAATAGGGACAGTAAAAGGCTGTGCGGGCTGGGTTCATCTCAGGAGCTGCTGAGTCTTGGCCAGCACAAGTGTGACCAGCTTTGGAAATCAGATGCTCTGCTTTAGCTTCAGCAGGACACTTCCCCCTGGGGACAAGCAGGACGTCCACTCTCCACAGCAGGTTTACTCCTGAGTGCTCGTCTCAGTTCCCTGCTGGCCTTAGTCATTATTAGCCATTATTAGTCATTATTAGTCATTGAGATGAGCTCTTAGGCAGAAGCTCTTTCCTGTGAGGGTGCTGAGGCGCTGGCACAGGGTGCCCAAAGAAGCTGTGGCTGCCCCATCCCTGGCAGTGTTCAAGGCCAGGTTGGACACAGGGGCTTGGAGCAAGCTGCTCCAGTGGAAGGGGTCCCTGCCCGTGGCAGGGATTGGAGCTGGAGGAGCTTTCAGATCCCTTCCAACACAAACCAGGCTGGGATTGCATGATCCTGGTCTGCGCATCTGACCCAGCCTTTCTGAGCAGGCACCAGTGTCCCCTGGTGACCACAGGCAGGGCTGTGGCTGTCCCTGGGTGATGCTGCAAGCGGCGTCTTGTCTCTCTGCAGTCAGAGAAACCACGAGGCTTTGCCCGAGGATTCGAGCCCGAGCGGATCATTGGTGCCACGGATTCCAGCGGGGAGCTCATGTTCCTGATGAAGTGGTGAGTGTGTCTTTGTGTCTGTCACTTCTTCACTTATTCTGTGCCAGAGAGGGAAGGACCTGCGCCTGGGGAGGCTCTGCTACCTGGCATGAAATCTCTGGCGATGGCGCTGCTGCCTGAGGTGACCCTCTGCGCTGAGGCTAACGTGGATGTGAAACGAGCAGGTAGGGCCCTTGGGGGTCGTGTGGCTCTTTAAGATGTCCCCCCCCCTGCAGCAGGCGCGAGCTTGGGGAGAAAGAGGGGCACGGTGTCATGGCCCGGGAGAGGAGAGCTGTGACAGCGAGCGTGTCCCCTCCGGCTGTAGTGACACTGGGCTTGTTGCTGGTGCAGGTTGGGAGCCAACCCAGGCAGGAGGAGCTGTGGGAGCCCTTGGCTTTTGCACCATGTCAGAAGGGCCACAGCTTTCCTTCGGCTTCTCCTTCCCCATCCCCGACAACGCAGCGCTCAACTCACGCCTCAGTTTCCCCTGGGCTCCCGTGCTGCTTCTCCCTGCTCCGGAGCCACTCGGGAAAGGGGCGCTTGGATGCCCCGAGCACCTTGGGGACTCCCGTTTTCCTGCTGCTTCTTGAGTCCTCTCCGGTCTCCGTTTCTTCCGCCTCCCCCTCCGCAGCCCCCTAACTTGCACCTCTGCTCTGGCCTGTAGGAAGAACTCTGACGAGGCCGACCTGGTCCCTGCCAAGGAAGCCAACATCAAGTGCCCCCAGGTGGTCATCTCGTTCTATGAGGAGAGGTTGACATGGCATTCCTACCCCTCAGAGGACGATGACAAGAAAGAGGACAAGAACTAAGCCCTGGCACCCGCTCTGGCCAGCCTTTGTATAAAGATCTGAACTGTGGGTTTGAGCAAGAGGGAGAGAACGCAGCTCTGCTCGGTTGGGAGCGTAGAGATGGCTGGAGAAGATGCCCTTTGAAGAGACCAGTATGGTTTCTGTGCCCTGCAGCTGCTCAACTGCTTTCTGCAGCTTCATGCTGTGTACAGATTCCAACCAGCCCGGCTCAATGTGGAGGGAGGGAGGGGGGGAAAGGAAAGGAAGGGAAGGGAAGGGCAGGGGGATGCTGGGGTGGGAATGAGGGGAGGAAGTGGGGTGTTTGTTTCAAAGCTGCCTATTTCGCAGCTTGGGGGAGAGGAAGCAAAGCCCCTTCCATGAAGGACTATCCCTGGTGATGGGTGGGCTGGGGAAAGGGAGTGCAGATGGATACTGCTTATTCTTCAAAGACCATCTCAGCAACCCACAGCCTTCTTCCCAATAGTGTTAACTCTGCATTTTTACGGCGTAGCATGTGTGTAGGTTTTTTGTTTTGTTTCCTTTCTTCTCTTGTTTCTTTTGCTATTTACTGGTGTATTGGTTCAAGGGGGGGGGGGGGCGGGATGTGGGAAATTGGTCTCTTGTTTAAGTGGGGAGGGAGGGAGGGAGGGAGGCGAGGTCTGGTAACCACGTTCCAGATCATTTCCAGCTCTTTTGTAGAACCTAAATTCAGACCAGAGAAGCAGAATAAAGGCAGGGCTGGGGGGGGGAAGAGCCCAGCGCTGGGGGCAGAGGGAGGGAGGCAGGGACACTGTGAAGGTCCAGCTCTCTGGAGCCAGGATCCTCACCCCCCCTGCAAGCAATGTGGAGAGGGAGGGATAAAGGGAATGGGGGGGGACACACTTGTGAAAATGCAAACTTGTGATTCGTATTGTCCTGCAGCAGAACTGCCACTGACACATGCATTGTATGGGGGGGGGGATTTTAACCCTTCAAAAGCCTTTCCACCCATCTTTCCATTACAAGGTGCTATTTCTCAGAACAAGGGGGGGGATGAGGGGGGAGCCTTCTACTTGTTCCTTCAGTTGCCGATAGCCAGCCCGCAGCATTGGGAACCTTCCCGTTGCAGGAGGGAGAGGGAATCAACAGCAGCACAAGCAAACAACCCAATTCCACTGTATCCCTGCCCATGGCAGGGGGTTGGAACTAGATGCCCTTATGGCCCTTTCCAACCCAAAGCACTCTGATGATGCTCTATTCTCCCATGCGGAGCGATGCTGGGAGGAGGCCGCATCCTTGGTGCTGGAGCTGGATGCGTGACCCCAAATCTTCCCGAATCCTTGGGTTTCGTTCTTGTTTTGTCCTTTTTTTTTGGCAATCAGATGGATTACGGATCCATATCTATTTAATGGCCGGAGTCCTGAGCCCCACCAGGCTCCCGGCACCTCCTGGGGTGGGGGGGGGTGGGTATGTATCTAGACTTGCCTTGTACAAACCTTTTCTAAGAGCATGTGTTTAGGTTTCGTGAAGCTGTTGTTGAACTGTAAAAGTCCGTGTTTGGAGTTGAAGCTCATCCCAAGCTCTGTTGGGTTGGGGGGGGGGGGGGGTTGGGGTTTTTTTGGTTGATTTTTGGGGGGTTTTTTTGGTTGTTTTTGGTTTATTTTTTGGTCTCAATAAAATTTTAGATTTATAATCCTGATTTTTCTCTTCTCTACCAGCTCTTTGTGCATGCCATGAGTGAGGAGGTGTAGAGCAGGCACGCAGGGATGTGGCTGCGGCTCCCGCCGAGCAGGGGGAGCGCTGGTGCAGCCCAGGGCAGCCGCTGGCTCCCGATTGCAGCCGGAGCCTCGCAGCAGCTGATCCCAGGTTCTGGTTTATGTTGGCTTCCATCGGGAGAAGAGAAGTGCCCTAGAGGTTAGTGGATAGAGGCCAGAGCCCAGTCTCACCCATGGAGACAAGAGGATGAGTCGGGACCTCCTTTGACGCGCGTGTTCCTTAGCCAGGACCCGGCAGCAGAGGTGGGGTAAGTGACCTTCACTTCCATTCTCAGCCCAACTTGGTGCTTAGGGATGGGTTTCTAAAGCTCTGGCAGTGCTTCTGGTGGCTGGTTGGGTGAAGGTGGTCTCCCCTTTTGTTCCTGGTGTGGACTTGTCCTCCTGTGCAGTTGTCTGGAGAGCAGAGAGGGCCAAAGCATCCCTGAGAGGAGGATCCCGGCTCCTGCCCCAGGGGTTCCTGGCATTCCCAGGGAGCAGGATGGAGCAGGGAGGCTTTGGAGGTGGTGAGAGCTGAGCAGGGGCTCCACCAGCCCCTCATTGGCCCCTCACGGCTGCAAAACCATGCAGCCCCTTGGAATCCAGGTCATTTGCAGCCGCTCAGCCTATCCCAAGCGGGACGGTGAAATCTCTGCCCTGCCCCAGCAGAGGCAGCAATTAAACCTGTATTAATCACTGCATGGAGAAGGGGAACGGCCACTTAATTGAGGCAGGGAAGGCTGCAGCTCCCCGGGGAGGCGCGGGGCCATCGATTGCAGCAGGTAGCTGGAGGATGCTCATTGCTGCAGCCCCGGGGTGGGCCTGTGGTCATACTGAGTGGGGGGGGCTCACGTGAGCTACAGGCAGGCTCCAGATCCCGGGATACGGATCTGTGGCACCATGGGAGCGGGATGCATCACCTCCTGAGGGACAGGCCCTGGAAGATCATGTCCTGACCCTTGTGACGTGCGGAGTGCTCCGGGCTGAGCCTGAAGTGGGGCAGGAAGGGGCAGGGGCAGCTCCTCCATCCCCAGCAGATGCTGAGGGCTCAGGCAGCAGCAGGACCATGGTTCAAAGGGCCCTGATGGTGCATGAATGCTTCCTGCTTGCACTTGGTGCCAGGTTGGCAGCAGTGACAGCGCTGGGGCTGTGACCTCCTCACGTTGTCACCTTTCTACCACCATTCTAAAGCACCCCTGGAGGAGTATCTGCAGTAAGAACCCCCCCAAGCCCAGGGGGAGAGGCAGGAAGCACTGCAGAGGATGGATTTTGATGCTTCGTGTTCCCCTTGCCTGAGCTGTTGCCATGTGTGGAGCTGGGCTGGGCTCAGCACCAGCAGCAGGCATGGATGGACTCTTCCAGTCCCACAAGGAGAGGTTTAATCCTCAGGAAAAGGACATTGACCTCATCGGAACCTTGGTGGAAGGCAATTGGGGAACTTTTGCTTCCTGTTCTGGCTGTGCCTGACCCAGGGAGGTGCCTGATGCTGGTGGGCACAAAGCTTTGGTGCCGTGTCTCACCCAGACACCCCAGCTTTTATTGCCAGGCTCTAGTGAATGCTCAGGACCTGCTCCATAATCATGCCACGAGATGGAAAACCCACAACACCTGCACCAGCCATGCAGGAAGGTGGTGGGTATGAAAGCCTTAGAGAAAGGCATCTCTAACTAAAGCATATCCAGTGCTGGTGGGGTGCAGAGGCAGCCGGCAGCCATCCCGAGCTGCTGCCTGGCACTGCAGTGATTCAGCACCAACCCAAGGTCTCGCTGGTGCCGCAGCTCTTCCCAGGAGCAGTTTTCCAGCCCCACTCGGTTCATCCAAGCTGTGCTCGGTGTGGTCTGCAGGGCCTGGGCTCCTGCCTGACCCCCTCCTCCCGCGCTGCAGAGTCTGGGCCTGCCCTTGAGCCTGGCTGGATGTGAACCCAGCTCTGCCAAGGGAATGGGGCTGGGACCAAGGGCTGGAGGCAGCCCTGGGCTCGCAGCCAGAGCTTCCCACCAGCACCAGCCTGGCAGTGCCCCTCCGATGGCTCTGCTGCAGGATGAGGTGCTCCAAACCCGCATCCCTCGGCGCAGGGATGGGTGAAGGGCTGGGGCTCCTCTGCCCGCGATGGGGCAGGAGCCAACCTGCAGAACCCCATATAAATACACTGGTGATGGAACAGCCCCTGGCTCTGGAACCAGCGCTGTGACGTGCAGTGGATGGAGCTCCAACAGAGAGGTTTGAGCTGCGTTGGTGTTTGAACACCCAACAGGACCCAGTGCTCAGCTCAAGGAGGAGGACGAGGCTGCACCAAGGCAGCTCTGACCTGCAGGGACCAGCATCAAGCCCCACAGGCCTTTGAGCAGCAGCAGCGTTGCTGGCTTCAGCTCCAGGACCCACAACTGGCTCCCTGCACTGCGGGTTCAACCAGGACCACACTTCTCCAAGGGCTGCTTTGGGAAGATGCTGATGGGAGGGAAGGAAGGAAGGGACCCTCCAAGCCGGTACCTACAGGCCAGGACGACAGCAACGCCCTGGAGCTACCATGGAGGAGAAGGACCTGCAGGAGGAGGCCGGTTGCTTTCTCTTTGAAGGCAACGAAGAAGAAAACCACGAAGCAAACGCTTGTACAGTGAATAAGCCGGTTTATTTTCGTCCTGTGCTCACACAATCTCTCCTCGGTCCCTGACAGGTCACAGAGCACTCAAAAGAAGAGTTTCTAAGAGGAAAAATAACTTAAAACATCCACGCAGGGCTCCCTTCCAACCTCCCCGCACCCACAGCTCCACCTCTTGTGCTTCAGCTCGTGCCCAAGTCCAGCCCCTGAATCTCAAGGAGTGCTCCCGGGGCTGCAGCAAGCGCATCCCCACAGCCCCCCCCGAGATCCAACCACCTTCCCCATGGCCACGCCAGGCCTCTCTCCTGCCTGCACCGGGGTTCCTTCCCTTGCGTTCCCAGCCCGAGTCCTCCCTCAGCCCGACCCGCACGCACAGGACTGGCTTGGCAAAGCCTTTCTCTTGTGTTTGGAAGCTTGGTTTTTGTCGGTTGCTGGTAAAGTCGGTTCGCTCCCAGCTGTGCTCTACTGGAAATACAGCTTCAGAGGATCGCCTCCGTGGCGGAGACGGACAGTGATCAAGGCACTACCCCCACCCCCCTCCTGAAAACAAAGGAAGTCAGACCAACACCTAGGGACAGAAGAGAATCCTATAATGTGATCACACGGTTACACGGAGTCTTTCGTTATGGCAAGGAGAACATTGAGCAGCTCTGAACGTTTGGGCTTCTCCCTTTTTCTGTTTCTTTTACTCAACACAAGCACTCAAGACCCTATAGGGAAAACCAGGGCTGAAGCCCCAAGAAATCAAAGCGCGGTTACGGAACAGGAATCCTAACGGCTGTCTCTAAGGTCTATGAGTGACGAGCCCACGGCTTGGGGGACGGGGAGGGGTTAAACCCTTTTCTCCCCTTGTGCTGTGCGTTGCCGGGGGGGGGCCCCAAGGACCCCCCCTCCCTTCTCGCCCAGCTCCCGGCCCTCGGATGGGAGACGACAGCGTTTGCATGCAGGCTGCTGCGTGTGCCGGCCCAGCACGGCGCTGGCGCGGCGGCAGTGACATGCTCTGAGTGCGGTGATGGGGGGGACCCGGAGCTCAGCGGTTCTGTTACCCCTCTTCTCCAGTGCCCCCCTTCCCGAAAGCCCTCCGCAGCTCCTCCGCACGTACCCGGTTCTCCCTGTGAGCTTCCTCAAGCCTGGCAAGGGTTAATGGAAGTCACAGCACGCGTGTTGCCATGTGCGCACCGGTCTGCTCTAGGAAGGGATGCTGGGTAAATCTGGAATTCAGTCGGATCGAGTCACACACACCGATGGCAAAAACGGGGCGAGGGAAAGGAAAAAAAAAAGAACCAAAAACGAAAAAAAAATAGGGAAAATAAAATAGGGAAAAAGAAAAATAATAATAAACCAACTACCTGAAATCACAGAACTTTGGAAGTTCAGAAAATGTCTCTCCTATCACTTGGTTTAAGTTCATTTGCTTAAATCTCTTTTTTGTTTCTCTTATTTAAAGCCAGTTCCTAACAGTAGTTTGTTTATCCGCCTCTGCCAAGCCCACCGCCAGTGCTGCCAGCTCGTGTCCTGCGCTCAAAGGATTCCAGGGATGTGGAATTCCGGCGGCGGGCAGCCCCCAGCGCTCCGCCTGCAGGTCCCGCAGTGTCTCCGGCCGGCAGCAGTCACCTTTACTCGTGTGGGTTGGGTTGGTGTGGGTTGTGGTTTTGAGAAGATAGCATCGGATAAGAAGGCATTGAAAGTTCCTCTAAGTACTTCCAGGCTCAGCCCTTCTCCAGTTCTCCCGGTTGAACGAGTGTCCCGCTCCTCCCGCGGCGCCCATCCCCTCACTTCCTCCGGTCCTTCTGTTTGCGGTCCTGGCGCCGCGCCGGCTGCTCGGCCGCGGCGCGCGGGATCAGGAGCACGCTGCCGTCGGTGCCGTACTGCAGCGCGTACTGGCTGGGCGAGTAGGGCTGCCCGTTCTCATCCCGCAGGCGGCCAAACACCTCCTGGTAAAGGTTCTGCACCTTCTGCTTCATCTGGCGGATGGATTTCAGGAATTCCACTTTCTCCCTGAGCAGTTTGGACTTATCCCGTTGCAAGTCCTCCACGTCCCGTTCCAAGTTGAGGATGGTGTCCAGCTTCCTCTTGCGGCAGTTCTGCGCAGCCATCTTGTTCTTGCCTCGCCTCCTGATGTCGCGGATGAGGCTGAGCTGAGCCTCGCTGAGCTGGTACTTGGAGAGGAGCTCGTTGAACTCCTCCACGGGCAGGTTGATGATCTTGTCGTTGGTGAAAGGGATCTTCATGGCGCGGGCTCGATGCTCGTCCCTGCTCATCTGCTTGTCCAGGAACTCGGACGGCTTCTCCTTGCTGCTCTTCTTGCCGGCGCTGGGCAGTTTGGGCTCCTCGGGATCCAGGGCCCCCGGTGCCATGTTGTAGGTGTGGTTGTGGCCAACGTGCTCCAGGTAAGGCAGGTAGTGGAGCTGCGTCGGGTCCTGGTAGCTCATGCGGCAGAACTTGCTGTACTCTGGCTGGTATCCAACCGCCCCTTCCGCTTCTTCAAAGTCCACGTTTTCAGAGTCGGAGCTGTAGCCGACGGCTCCTTCCTCGGAAAACGAGGAGGAGGAAGAGGACGAGGAGGAAGAAGAGGAGGAGGAGGAGGAGGAGGCTTCGGAGCTGCTCAGAGAAGCAGGACTGTGGCCAGAATCCAGAGAAAGACCTGAGTCGGAATCAAACTCCTCTTCCAGCTGCGAGGCCTGCACTGGGTTGAAGCCCTCCTCGATGGCCAAGTCCATCAGGCTGATCTCGTCCAGCATGGCTTCATCCAGGAGCCCCCCCAGCGGGTCGGGCAGCTCGGGGGCCGCGGTCTCATTGACGGTGCCATTGAGCTGCGGGGGGAAGAAGATGCCGCTCAGGTTGGTGGAGCCGAAGGTGGTGTTGAGGCCGGTGGAGTTGTCCGGCGCCAGCTGGAGCAGGGCCGAGCCGCCGGCCATGGAGGGGCTTTCGATCTCTGAGCTGAAGAGGGAGAAGTCCTGCGAGCAGCTACCCAGGGAGGCCTGATGCAGGCTGACGTTCTGGTTGATGGGAGTGTTGGGGGCGAGGCTGTAGTTGGAGGCCAGCAGGTCCCCGCTCGTGCCGTTGTACAGGGGCTCAGCGGTCGTGGTGTTCACTTCCATCGCCTGCAAGAGACACGAGACAGGGCGGTGAAGGCGCCGCGCTCCTGCGGCGCGCCAAAGGCAGGGCGATGCTTCTGGAGCTGCCAAATGAGCCCAATCCTGCGGGATTGGCTGCGGGAAGGGGAATCCAGCCCCACGCACACAATGTCACCGCACAGGTTGAGACAAGACCCAAAGTACCACAGCCCAATGGTGCAGCATCGAGCGGCCGCCCCATGAGCTCACCTGCATCTCCATGATGGACATGAGGTCCTGCCACTGCTGCTCCAGGTCGAAGGGCGACTCGGCCTCGGTGAGCAGGGGGGGGAGCAGGCCGGGCTGGCCGCCCGCGGGCCGGCTCTCGCCGGGCACGGCTTCGCTCAGGGTGGACACATCCGCAGCTGGAAACTGAACCCCATGAGGCAAGAGTCAGGCCATGGCCGGGGGGGAGGCAGCGATCCCAAACCCCCCTTCACCCCTCCACGTGGGCAATCAGCTCCCCTTTGTTCAGAGCCAACTGGGTGCCGTTATTCCTCTCTGAACTAATGAGAAGCAAGGCCAGAGATGTTTAAGTGTGACCTGCCTGGAGCCTCCCCTAAGCAGGCGTAACCCCATTGACTGCTGGTTCTGCGGTCTGCATTAAGGGATCCAGGAGGAGCTCAGGACATCGCCGCATCCACTCACCTCCGAATTGTCCCCGAACGGGAAGGTGGCCTCCAGCAGCCTAAGGCACTCCTCCAGGGACAGCGCTGTCTGATCCTCCGCACCGGGCACCTGCGTGTAACACAGTGGCAGCCCCAGGATCAGGGAGGTGATGGTGATGATGATGAGCAAGGAGCTCCTTCCAGCAGGGCTTTATTACAGCGCATCCAAAAAGAGCCAGAGGCCCCACCCAGTGGCTCCATCCTCCTGCTCTGGAGAGCGTCAGAGTGGAGCAGGGAATCGCTGCTCCCCTCCCGCCAGCGCAAGGACTCGGCTCTGCCACAAGGACCCGGCGCCCTCACCCTCCCTGCGGACAGGGCCATGCCCACGACCTGCTCCTTTCCCCCCCAAGCAAAGCCCTGCTCCTGCAGCTCCTTCCACCCTTCCCATCGGAAGGCAGAGCCCCCCCCGCTGGCCCCAGGGACCCGGCTGCGGGGCGTTACCTGCGCAGGGAACCTCTCCCCGGTCTCCCCATCAACTAGGAGGTTCCTGGCCAGGACCTCTCTCCTCCAGCCGTCCCCGCGCTCCCTCCCATCGCTCAGCTCTTTGTCCACTTCGCTCTCCTTCTGCCGGTGGCTGTAGTCGAACACCTCTCTCCCGGCGCCCAGATCGATGTCCTGTCTCCACAGGATGTCAATCAAATCGATGTCCTGCAAGACAACCGCCAGCCCTTCAACCCCGGCCGGGAGCCCCCCCCACTTCGCCTCCCGGGGGTCCCCACCGCGGCTCTGCGGGCTCCGCATGGCTCCCCCCCCCCCCCCCTTCCCCGCCCCACCGCCCATGGACACCCGGTTGGGCCCGCCCGGGCCCCGCCGCGGCGGGGGCTGCACCGGGGCCGCCTCGCATCCGCCCGTGGAGCCATCCCGGCCATTTGCATAAGGGGTGGGGTGCGCGGCAGGAAAATCCCCGCATTCCCACCCACCTGATGCAACCCCGGCACCACCGGCACCGGCCGCAGTGTGCGACCCCCCCCCCCCGCCGCCGCACCGGGCACCGCCAGCACCGGGGATGGAGCCACCACCACCCCCCCCCCCATAGCTCGGAGCCCCCCGGTACCTTTCTCATGTCCCCAGCTGCCGCCCGGGCCGCGGCTCGCACCGATCATGGTCCCCGGGGGAGCAGCGGGGGCAGGCGGCGGCGGGAGGCGGCGGCGCTCATGGCCGGCCCGGGGCGGCCGCGGGAGCTCGGCTCGGCGGGGCTGGGGCTGGGCTTGGGCCGCTCCGCCCGCGCTGCGGCGCCGTCCCGGGCCCTGCGCTGACCGGTACCGGGCCCGGTCCCGCCGCCCTGCCCGGGCCGGGCTGCGGCGCGCCCCGCCCGCCCCTCCCCCGCCGTTACCTTGGCTGCGGCGGCCGCCAAGCCACGCCCACCCGCCCGCCACGCCACGCCCCTTCTCCACCAATGAGCCGCCAAGACACGCCCCGCGCGCAAGCCGCCGCCAATCCACGCCACCAGGGGACCACCGCCCTGACCAATCCCGAACCACGGGGGCTGACGCTTCAGCCAATCAGCGCCCGCGCGGCGCACAGCCCTGGCGCTGCGGAGCCACCGCCCCCCCCCCGCCCCGGGCCCGGCCTCGCCCTGCGCAGCACCGGGGGGGGGGGGGGGGGGGGCACCTCCGGGCTCGGAGGAGGGGGGAAAACGGGGGTGACCTTGAACCCCCCCCGGAGCCCCCCTGCACCGGGGAGCCCCCCCCCGCCACCGGGACCGAGCCCAAGTGTAAGGAGATCCCCGCCCGGCTGCGGCGGGGGGGGGCCGAGCACCAGCGGCTCATCACATGACCGCCGGTATTTATATCCCGGTGGTGTGGAGCCGGCCCCGGGAACCGGAGCATCCCCCCCCCCCCGGCCCTCCCCGCCCCCAATGCTGCAGATGGAAGCGCCCGGGATCGCACCGGCCCTTGGATGAGGAGCAAATCCGGGATGGAGATGCAATGACCCCCATTCTGCCTCTTTGGGATGCTCCCGTGGTGCCCAGGCAGTGGTTAGATTGATCATGGAATAACTGGAGTGACAATAGAATAGTTAGATTGATAATGGAATAATCAGATTTATAATGGAATAATTAGATTGATATTAGAATAATCAGATTTATAATGGAATAATCAGATTGATATTAGATCAATAATAGAATAATTAGATTGATAATTTTTAACTTATCCCTAATAAACAGGGATATTCCCCCAGCAAGGTCGTGCCAGGCCCAGGTGAGCCGCAATATTATAAGCACGGGGAAAAAAGTCATGGAAAAATGGAATCCCCAAGCCCAAAGCTGCACCTCATCAGCAGCAGCATCATCCAGCACCTAAGAAAGGAGAGGGGAAACAGGCCCTGCAGGTGTCCCTGGAGGCTGCAGATGGCAGAGCTCACATGGTATTCCCGTTGGGAAGGATGGGAGCTGCTCGGGATGAAGACACCCCAATAACCACAGAGAAGCCCGCTGGGGGATGCTCGGAGCCAAGCGCTTTGGAATGTCACACCGCATCCCAAGGGCAACGTGCCATGGGGTGGGAGCACGAGGACAAGGGGATGTCCTGGTGCTGGTGCCTGGTGCTGTGCCCCTGGCAGCGCCTCAACAACAGCCTCCCTGCTGGTCCCAGCCAGGGATATGGGGGGAAAAAGGAGATGGAACACAGAGGAGGAGCATGGAAGCCTCAGCACCGGGAATGGAGAAGGTGCAGACACAGACCCACACCCTGCAGCACTGGGCTGTGTTTGCAGAGACCGATGGACTGGTTGGGATTGGGAGGATCCTTAAAGCTCCTCCAGCTCCAACCCCTGCCACAGGCAGGGACACCTTCCACTGGAGCAGCTTGCTCCAAGCCACTGTGTCCAACCTGGCCTTGAACACTGCCAGGGATGGGGCAGCCACAGCTTCTCTGGGCACCCTGTGCCAGCGCCTCAGCACCCTCACAGGGAAGAGCTTCTGCCTAAGAGCTCATCTCAGTCTCCCCTCTGGCAGGTTCAAGCCATTCCCCTTGGCCTGTCCCCACAGGCCCTTGTTCCAAGCCCCTCTCCAGGTTTCCTGCAGCCCCTTTAGGCACTGGAGCTGCTCTAAGGTCTCCCCTTCAGGAGCCTTCTCTTCTCCAGGCTGCCCCAGCCCAGCTCTCCCAGCCTGGCTCCAGAGTAGAGCAAGAACAGCAATCATTTAACATGGAAACAAGGAGGCCTTTGGAAACCAGCAGCATTCCCAGCCTCAGACCCACGGCCTCCTCTCCAAAACCTGATCCCAGCTTCCCCATGCTCCAAGGACCTGATGCCATCAACCAAGACCACCGGGTTGGGGACGGACAGCAGGGTCGTCCATGCAGGACCTCAACAAGGCATTTCCCAAGCCAGGGAATCACCTCTCTCAATTACCAGGGAACACGGGAACCTTTGCCTTGGGGCCTGCAGCCCCCCAAGCCATCTCCCCTCACTGACAGCCCCAAGGTCGATGGCCGCACACCCACAGCGGGGTTTGATGGAATGGGATACCCGAGGCTTCATCCCCGCTCCCTACGACGCTCACCCCTCAAAACCAGCCCTGTTCACACAGGAGCCCTGTGCCCGAGCGCAACCGGCCCCTCAATGCAGGGGAGCAGGGGGAGCGCATCTGGAGCTCAAGACAAAGAGAACGGTGCCAGGAAGGGACAAGAGCAGCAGGTCCCGGGGCCCAGGCCTGCCCCACGAGGCTGTGCTCAGGCAGGGGAGGTTCTAACCCAAGCCAGGAAGCGCTTTGCAGTTCACCTCTCCCCACCCACGTGTGATGAAAGCCCAGCCATCGACACGGGCGCTGGAGGAGCTCCAGCACCCAGGAACCCAACCGCCCGCCCGGCCCCGGGAGGAGCTGTTACCCAACGCCCCTGTTTATTTCCCAGCCTTGTTCCGTCGCTTTCGCAACACAAAGCCACGTGCAGAGGGTGAAACGCTGGCCCCGACCCTTTCCCCTCCTTTCGCTATTGCTTTCAGGCCGAGGATAGGAGAAACAACAAGGAAAACCCACCCCACGTGTACCCCTGGCGCCCTTAAATGCATCCTAATGGAGCATCCATGCCATTCCCGAGTGAGGACCCGCTGTTCCCAAGCACTAAGCCCAACGTGCATCACGCTGCTTGCTCAGGTGGGTACCAAAGGGCAACACCACCACCCCCCCCCACCCAGCAGCCATAGAGGCTCCTGCCTACCTCTTTGGTCAGGTTGCCATTCACAGGGGCAGCCACCGCTCCCAGATCTTCCAGCTCTTCCCCAAAGCCTTGCTCAGCTCCGCTCTCCCTCACCCCGGCATCGGGGCTGCTCCCATCCTGGAGGCCGCTGCCGTTCTCTAGGGCGATGCCGGCGCTGGGCTGAGCACCAGCCACGGAGCTCTCGGCGTCTCTGTGCACCAACCAGGCACTGACTTCGGTGGTGGGCACCTGAAACCTGTCCAGGGCCCTCACCTGGTTGAGCAGCCGGCGGGCGGTGAAGTAATAGTCCAGGTCTACGCTCTTTGGGTGGATGCCATAACCGTCCAAGGTGTTCCTCAGGTTGTGAAACTGGGTCTGGGTGTAAGCGGAGCTCTGGCCAAGGATGATCTCCCGGAGCGGGGGGAGCTGCGAGGTCAGGTAAGTGTCCACGTCCACGCGCACGCCGATCAAGCTGAGCAGGATGGTGAACTGGATGAGGCCTTCGGTGAAGTATTTCTTCAGAGAAAGCATTTCTGGAAGAGGAGGAGGAGGAGAAACGAACGAGAGGAAGGGTTGGGAATGACAGAAACGGCACCAAAAGCGCGGCGATGGCGGCGTTGGGTGACTGCTCCGCACAACAGGTTGGGTGGGTTGGCCTTCGCCCTGCCCCGCTTTCACACCGACAAAGTGAAGCAGCGGCTTTGGTGCTCAGGATGGGAGCTTAAAGCACAGTCAAGGCTTTGGGTTCAGGACTTTGGTTTCCATTGACACTCCTGGAGCTCGTGGAATTACGGCTCCAGAGCTCAAGCAGCACCAAACTCGGCCTCCCCCCCATCTCCTGCCCTTCTCCTCCCGTTGGATCCCACAGGTACAAGAGGATCCGGTCACTTACTGCCCAAACCCTC
Source organism: Psittacula echo (assembly GCF_963264785.1). Lineage (NCBI taxonomy): Eukaryota > Metazoa > Chordata > Aves > Psittaciformes > Psittacidae > Psittacula > Psittacula echo. Next base: position 3,985,579 of record NC_137748.1, read on the forward strand.
CACATCCAGCGGCTCCCCGCAGCCCCCCGGCTCCCCCCTGCTCCAGGACGGGGGCTGCTCCCTCCTCCGCCTGCTCCTTTGTCCCTTCTCCTCCCCGCAGCTCCTTGAAGGCGCCGGTTACGAGCCAAAGGTCCCGCTCATGGAAGCTCCAAACCCTGCTCCGCTCCCGGCTGCGGTTTCATCAGCAGCTGAAACGTAACCGGAGAGCGCACCCGGTAACGCACCGCGGAGGAGGCGGCTCCCTCCCTCCGCGCCCGGACCCCGGCTCACGGCGGGGGCCCCGCCGCTCGCCCCATTGTCCACGCTTCCCCTCCCCGCGCTATTCTTAGCCCCGCGCGTCAGCTCCCCCCCTCCCGAGGCCTCCGGCCCCGCTCCCCGCGGGGCTCCGCCACCACCGGCACCAAAACATCCCCGCGCCGCGCCCGCGCCGGGCCTGCCCCGGCCCCAACGGCCCCAGCACGGCGGCTCCGGGGGCAGCGCAGGGCCCGGTGCTGCCGAGCGGGGAGCGATGGGGGGGGTCCATGCGCCGCCTCCCTCATAGCCCCCCCCTCACCCCGAGGGCCCTTTAAGACCCCCCCCGCGCCGCCTCGTGACCCGCCCCCCCCCCGAGCGGCCCCGCAGCGCCGCCCGCCCCTGCCCCGGCCCGGCCCCGCCGCTCACCCCCCCCCCGCCGCTACCCGCTCGGCGCCGGCCGCGACCGCGCTCCCGGATCCCGGTCCCGGCCCCGCCGCCGGCCCCGCTCCCGCTCCCCGCCCTGGCCAACCACCGCCCCCTCCCGCCTCGCGCGGCGCCGCCGCCAATGGGCGCCCGCGAAAGGGAGGGCGGGAGGAAGCGGCGGACCAATGAAAGGCGGAGGAGAAGCGTTGCTCCCGCCCCCGCCGCCCTGTGGCCGGGAGGGCTGAGCTGCCAATTGGCGCACTGGGCCAATCGGTGAAGAGAACAGAGCCAGCGCGACCCGCCCCCCGTCCGGCCGCTGAGTGACAAGGCGCCTCGTCCAATAGAACGCGAAGTCTCCGCCGAGCGGCAGAGGCAACAGCCAATGAGACGACGCGCAGGGCCCTGCCGCTTGAGTGGCAGAGGAAGGCACCAATCCCCGCGAGGCAGCAGCCCCGCCCCTTCGCCCCGCAGCTGTTGCCATGGCACCCGGCGCCCCAGGCCCTCAGCGAAGGGCGAGGCCCGCGGCCGCCATGGTTCCCCCCCCCCCGCCCCGGGGACCCCGACACCGCCTCCGGGGCCTGCGGCGGGGACGCGGCTCCCCGGGCCCTGTCGGCCGCAGAGCGGCAGCGGAAGCCGCTCGCAGGCGGAAGCACTGAGTCAAGGCGGGCCCCGGGGCGCCGCCGGGCCCTGCAGTGAGTCAGTGGCGGCGCTGGAGCGCAGCCAGGGCAGGGCCTGTGCGTGCCCCCCCCTTCACTCTGCATCGCCCCTGCCCGTCGCTGGTCACGAGGGCTCGGTGACGGCTCCGGTTGGCACCGCCCTGCGCTCGGAGCTGCCAGGGAGGGGTTAATTCCATCCCCGGGAAGGGGCTCGGTGCCCCCGAGGTGCCGGTGCCTGGGGCTCACGCAGCTCGCACTGTGGGGTACCCCTGGGTCTGCCCAGCGCTTCCCGGCCTAAAGCAGCCCCGCGAGCGCCAGCTGGACTCGTGCCCCATCGCAGGGACCCACCGGTGGGGTTTGGCTTTGGGCAAGTGGATGAGGCCTCGGCTTTCAGTGCCCTTTGAGGCAGTAACTGCTGGAGCTGACCCCAACCCCACCAGGACCCAGGACCTGCCCCACGCAACGTGGAAACAACGCGCTGGGATCCCCAGGGAGAGCGGCGGCAGCGGAGGTGGCAGAACCATGGAATCATGGCGGAGACCTTCAAGCCCATCCAGTCCAACCATTGCCCAGCACTGCCAAGGCCACCCCTAACCCATGGCACTGAGGCCTCGTCTCCACGGGGTGTGAACACTTTCAGGGACGGTGCCTGCAGCCCTGCCCTGGGCAGCCTGTTCCAATGCCTGAGCACCCTCTGGGGCAGGAATTGTTCCTCAGCTCCATCCAAACCTCCCCTGGAAGCTAAAGGTGCCGCGGCAGCGGAGCCCATCCTCCTCTCTCTGTGATCATCCCAATGGGAGCTGTTCAATAAGCACGGCGCAGGGGCAGTGTTCAACCCCATCACCTCTGAGCAGCTTATTTCTACCTTTCCCTATGGATTGGGGTGGCCCAAATCGATGCCAGCACTCACAGGGCAGAGCTGGCAGGGAAGGCAGGTAGGAGGTGAGGGCAGCCAAGCAGCACCACCCCTGCCCAACCCAGGCACCCTCTTCTCTGCCCCAGCAACAAACAGGATGCCAGAGACAATAGTTCATTCCAAAGAGAACCCATGGAAAACGAGCGTGGGCTCCAGCACGCAGCAGGGTGAGGTTTCCCACCCAGGGGTGCATTCCCAACGTGGCAATGGCACCAGAGCCCCTTCATGCCATCCGCAGGGATGCTCCAGAGCATCCCCAAGCAGGAAAGGCACCGGAGCAGCCAAGAGGAGCCTGGAAGCGCCCAGATCCAGATGGAGCTTGCTTTGTCTCCCTGCCCTCCTGGAAAACAACCCGCGGTGCGGCCACGTCACCCACAACCAGCCCTGGATCCCCCGGATCCCAAGATCCCAACAAGGGGAGGAACGAGGGGCGTGGGGGTGCTGCCAGCCCCGGTGCCCACCCTCCCCCCCGCAACCCGAGCCCGGCCGCCCCTCGGGGGTTATTTTTAGTGTCCCCCCCCCGGGACCTGTTTGGCATCGCCCCCAGCTCGGGCAGGCACCGATGTGGGTGCCCGGTGCTGAGCCGGGGGGGGGGGCATGGAGCCCCTTCCCCATGGGTGAACTTGCCCCCCCAACCCCGGGGTGAGGTTCGGCTTTGGGGGGGGTCCTGTTCTCATCCAACCCCATTGACCCCCACCGGGGTTGGTCCCAAAGGGGGGGGCTGGAGATCCCCCCCCCCCCCCCACCGCTGTGTGTCCCGCACCTCGGGCCCCCCCGCGGATCCCCGTTTCCCTCCGGTACCGCGGGGAGGGGGGGACCGGGGCGGAGCGGGCCGGGGGGGGCGGGAACGGCAGCGCGGGGTGGGGGGGGACAGGGGCGACGGGGACATGGAGCTTGCGGGGCCGGTACGGCCGGGAGCGGCATCGGGACCGCGCAGCCTCCGCTGGGAACTTCGTGCGGCCTCGGCGGGATAGGGAGGAACGGGGGGGAAATGGGAAGGAAAACGTGGGAGGAGGGAACGGAGGGGAAGAAAACGGGAAAAACACGGAGGGGGAACGGGAGGGGGGAAAAGCGGGGTGGGGGGAGAGGGACAGAGGGGGAGGACCACGGGGGGAGACGGAGGAAGAGGGGAGGAATGGGAAGAGGGAAAATGTGGAAACGGAACGGGAAGGAATGGGGAGAACCAGGCCGGGGGGGGGGGGGGGGGAAGGAGCGGGGCGGGCCAAGGGAGCAGCGGGGTCCCCAATACCCGGAGCCCGGGGTGGGCTGGGGGTGGCCAGGACTGAGCCCCCCCGGCCCCCAGGAGCCCTCCCTGTACACGGTGAAGGCTTTGCTCGTCCTGGACAGCCTCGGGCAGCGCCTCCTGGCCAAGGTGAAGCCCGGTCCCCCCCTCCCCTGCCTCGGTTTCCCCCCGTTCACCCCGGCTCAGCATCAACCCCTGGTAGGCTGCGGAGGCTTGAGGGGTCCTGGATGCGACCTTGGGGGTCCTGAGGCAACCCTGGGGGTCTCGGCACATGGCTGAGCCCCTGCTCACCCGCAGTACTATGACAGCACCTTCCCCACGGCCAAGGAGCAGTTGGCTTTTGAGAGGAGCATCTTCAGGCAGAGCCAGCGGGCGGGCGGTGAGCGGAGGGGGGGCACCCGGCTGCAAAGGGGGAGGCAGCAGCATCCCGGGGGGGCTCTGACACTGCTCTGTGTGCAGGTGAAGTCGCGAGTCTGCAGGGACTCACCGTCGTGTACAGGAGCAGCGGAGACCTCTGCTTCTACGTGGTGGGGGGCAGACAGGAGAATGAGGTAGGAACCATGGACCCCCATGGCCCCAGTGACACCCAGGGCACCCCCATGGCCTCTCTGACACCTCGGTTCTCCTGCAGCTGATGCTGTTGTCTGTGCTCACCTGCCTCCTCGATGCCCTCGGCCACCTCCTGCAGTGAGTCCCTGGAGCCACTCAGCTCCAAACGCATGGGGAAACTGAGGCAGAGCATCCCCGGATGAGGGGGTCCGGCTGCCGGCACCTCACAAGGGATCACCCACAGGAAGGAGGTGGAGAAGCGCTGGCTGCTGGCTAACATGGAGGGGACGTTCCTGGTGGTGGATGAGATCGTGGACAGGGGGTGAGCTCCTGCTGGGGGGGGTGCAATGACAGGGGGTCCCCTGGGTGCTGGGATGGTGCCAAGGGGGAGCTGGGCACCCCTTTTTGCCACCAGCACTGCAGCTCTTCCTCCAGCCCAGGGGCTTTGCACAGGGAGGGGAACTGAGGCACGGGGTGGTGGAGCCCAGAGGAGCACAGCCGGGATTGGGGGATCCCGGTGGGATCGGCACCGCTTTGCTCCACAGGGTGATCCTGGAGAGTGACCCACAGCAAGTGATCCAGCGCCTGAGCCTGCGGGTGAGGGCACCCATCCCACTCCATGGCCTTCCTCTTTCCTGCCTCCTTCCTGCACCCTCCTCATCCTCTCTCCCCCCTCAGGTCCCAGAGCCAGCACCCTACGGCTTCGTCCTCTTTGACTACCTGTCAGGCAGCTCGGAGCAGAAGGGCTCAGGGAACAGCCACAAATAAGCAGCACTGATGAGGTCAAACCCTTCCCTGTCCCCAGGGGATGGGCAGGGATTGGGGTCAGGATCCCAGTGGGTGTCCAGAGGATGCTTTTCACATCAGGGCACCCCATGGGTCCCCTTTGCTGCAGCCAAAGCTGTTGGTCCCCTTCCCTCCTCCAGGTCGGTGCCTGAGCAGAGAGTGCCCCAGGTAAGTGCTAATGGGGGGGTTGCCCAGTTTAACCCATTAGCAAGGAGATGGGGTGCACCCCAGCACCCATAGTTGCTTGGCATGAGGTGTCCCCTCCATTCCTAGCCAAGGGAACCCATGTATCTGGCTGGGAATGGCACCCCATGGTCAGCTTGACCCCATCCCTATCCCCAGGGTCTCGATCCTGCAGCTCCTCAAGGAGAACGTGGTGCCATCCCTATGGACATGACACCTCCCTTGGAGCGGCTCTTTGGAAAGGTGGGATCCCAGCGTTGGGCCAGCAGGACACAGCATCCCCCATCCAACCCTGGCCACATCCAGGCCTCCCGTCTGCTTCCAGCATTGAGAACACCGAGGGAAAAATGAACCCCTGATGGAGGGGACTGATTCCCACCCGCTCCCAGCCACAAATAAAGCTTTCCTCCGTGGTTCCACGTCCTCCCTCCATCAGCCCTGTCGGGCGGTGGTTCCCGGGGGTCACCCAGCAAGGCCGGGTGCTGGGGGGTCCTTTGTTCTTTGTGTTTCCTTTGGAGGCAGAAGGGACATTTTCGGGTTTTCCTGGGAAATTCCGCTCTTTGCGGGTTCATCGTTTGAAACCACTGCAGATCAATGGGGTCCTGCGCAGGGGAAAGGGAAAAGGAAGGGAAAAGGGAAAAGGGAAAGGGAAAGGGATGGGAAGCGTCCCTATCCTGATCCTCGCCGCCGGCTCTTACTCGACGCTCCCTTGGCAGGGCAGAGGCTTCATTTGCATATCCCCGCACCGCGCCGGGTGCATTCCTTATATGGCGCGTGACCACGCCCTTACCCTCCTTAGCCCCGCCCCTACCGGGCCTGCCTATCCGTTATCCTGCAGTGCCACCTGCGGGCGGGACTGGGGAGCGCGGGAACCCCGGACAGGAGCGCCCCCCCCCTCGATCCCCACCGGCCCCCCCCACCGTATCCTTCCCATCACACCCCACCTCCTTGCGACCCCCAATCACCCCTTGGGGACCCCCCAGTTCTGTCACCCCCCCACCCACCACGGGGACACCTCTCCCTTGGGACACCCCCCTTACCTCAGCCCCTCCTACAGTCACCCCACACCACATGGACCCCAAAGTGCCCTTTGTCTCCCCACCCCAAACCATAGTGACACCCCAAAGGCTTCCCCATGCCCAACCCCTGCTCCCATGGGGGAGTCACTCTGAAGGCCCAGATCGCTGCTATTGGGTCAGATCATGCTGGGTACCAGTCGGTGGGTGCTGAGTAATTGTATTGGGCATCACTTGTGTTTATTGCTTTCTATTCCCCTTTTAGTTTCGTATTCCCTCTCATTCTTATTTCCCTTATCATTAGTGGTGGTAGCAGTAGAGCTTTGTATCGTACTTTAGTTACTGGACTGTTCTTAACCCACGGGGTTCACATCCTTTCCCTTCTCCCCATCCTTTTAGGAGCGGTGCCGAGTCAAACACAGCACCCCAAGGTGGCAGTGCTGGGGCTGCCCCATTTCCGTCCTCCCAGGGCTGGACCATGAAGACAACGCTTCTCATCCTGAGCCTCCGGGTGCTGCAGTGCCGTCAGGTCAGCGCACCCCGGCCCCCCCTGTACTGTCCCTGGGTGCAGGGCATCTCCCCTCTGGCCACCACCGTGTCCAGCCCCAAGCGCCGCAGCTTCTCCACCAGGTTCAAGCTGAAGATGCTGCTCCGGGATCGGGGTCCCTGCTGCCCCCCGGCCATGGGGAAGGGCCAGGGATGAGCACGGGGGAGCCGGGGGGGCCCTGGCACCGAGGGGAGGATGCCCCGGCCCAGCAGGAGCCTGATGAGTCCCACGGGGGTGCTGGTGGGGCCAGGGCAGCCAGAAGAGAGCTCTGGGCAGGGGCTGCTGAGGTTCAGCCTCTCAAAGGGCCCACAAGAAGGCACAACGGCGTTATACAGACTGGAGGGGAAGAGAGAGGAGAAGAGGGGGTCACTGGGGGGGCCCTGCCTTGGGGGATGCTGCTGCAAATATTGATACAGAGCAGGGCCCCCCTTTCCTTCATGCTCATTCTCCTCACGAACCTCGAGCTGGGGGTGACCCCAACCCTTGCAGCGTTACCCAAGCACCCCAAAGCTCAAGGCACGGTGCTGGGGGGTTACAGCCGTGGTATTCCCCCTCCCCCCCCCCCCCCCCACGCATTCTCTGGGAGCCAGGAGAGAAGGGGCCGGGGCTGCTGCTCCACAACTGTTTTCCAACCATGCAGGGTCTTGTCCAGTGACCTCCAGCTCACACCGGCCCCCAGCGAGCCCCACAGAGGCTCATTAGCGCTAAAGCACCGCTCATTAATTAAGGGGAACGGTCCTGGTGGATGCACAAGTGCCAAGAGGAGGGAAGCAGCGTCCATTGCAAGGAAAGCGACTCCCGGCCAGCACCGGGAGCAAACCCGGCTCTGTCCCAAGGGTGTTCTTCCCATCAAAGGGCTGCAGCGCAGGGGCCGGGGGGGCTGCGCAGCCCCAGGCACAAGCAGCCAGAGGTGGGAGCATCCCAAGCACCGAGCATCGCTCTGTGAGGGGCTCCCAGCACAGAGCACAGGCAGAGGTGAGGAGCAGAGCGTTGGGAGGGGGATCACAGCGGTGCAGGCAGAGCAGGCGGTGGGGGGGCCCCACGCCTTACCTGGGTGTCACCGTGGTGAGCGCGGTGGTGGGGTGGAGGATGTGGCAGGTGGTGATGGTGAAGGTGGACGGGGTCTGGGGAAGGTTGTTAACAGAGAGGAACACTGGAAGGGACAGGAGACACGGGGTTAACGGGGAGGGGGGAAACGACACGGGCAGGGGCGGGATGGAAGAAGCAAAGCTGAGGGTAAGAACTCAGCTCTGAGGACAAGCAGGGACCGGAGCTGACGCATCTCCAGGCCGCGTCCCCCTGCACGCAGCGGGTGCGGGCTCAGCCCACGGGGGCAGCCGCAGGCAGAGCATCCCCGCGGGGCCGGGCGGGCGGCGGGGCCGGGCTGGCGCAGGGGGGTGCGAGGGGCAGGACCGGAGCATCCCGGGGGGGGCCACGTCCCTTCCGAACCCTCGCCCCGCGCTCACCCCCGGGGCGCTCCTTGGCTTTGGCAGGGGTTGAGGTAGGGAGCAGCTGGAAGGAGCCGGCGTCCACGTCGTCCTCCTCCAGGTCGTTGAGGCTGTAAACCTGCTCCTGGTCGATGTCCAACTGTCGGAAGTCTTTGGTGAGCACCCCGGGACGGGGCACCAGGATCCCGCCCAGGTTGGGCCGTGCCAGCTGCTGCCAGTGGTGGAGCGTCACCGAGCCTGGGGGGGACACAGAGCTGAGCCATGGGACCCCTCACGGCACATCCAGCCCCGCAGCGCATCCCTGCATCCCTCACCTTCCAGGGGCTTCACGATCTGCAGCTTGTCGGGCAGGTAGGAGAGGGAGCCGAGGGAGAAGCCGGAGCCGGCGGTGAGCTCCGAGCTGGCAGAGCGGTTGGTACCGGTGGAGACGATGCTGTCGTTGGGGCTGAGGAAGCCGCTGGAGCTGTCCCCGTCCCGCAGCCACAGTTTGCGCTCCCGCTCCGCCTCCAGGGAGGAGCTCTCATCCTCACGGCTCTGCTGCTGCACCGACAGCCGCTGCACCGCGGCCTCCAGGTCCTGCCGGCCCGGCGCTGCCCGCGGCTCTGCTCTGGGCCCCTCGCCCCTGTCGGGAGCACAGCATTAGGGAGCTCATGGCCATGGACGCACACAGCATCCCCCAGTGCTCTGCCAGCCCCAGGCTTGTGGCATCGCTCAATGCTCCATCACCATCAGCACCTCACCGATACCCAGCCAGAGCCCCCTCCCCACGGCACTCACCGGGCACCCTCCAAGTCGGTGCGGGGGGTGCTGCTCCCCATGGAAGGGGCAGTGGAACACGGCTTGGAGCCTGGCGCGTTGTGAGGAGACTCGGAGCAAGACTTGGCTTTGGCCGCCTGGTTCACTGCTTTCACCGTCTCAAAGATGCGCCGGCAGCTCCTGCAAGCAGGAACAGCAGGGATGGATCCTTGAGCCAAGCCCCAAAGGCCACCCCCCCCCCCCCCCGCCAAGGGCCATGAGCCACCAATGCACTCACTTGTAGTCCGAAGAGGAGCTGTCTGCACCCTTCCTCATCATCCCCTTGATCTCAGCTGCCAGCGAGTCCTGGACACAGGGAGAACCAGGGTGAGAGGGGAGAGCAGAGCCCCCCGCTCCCCCAGCCCCCTGTACCCGGCTCAGCTCACCACGGGCAGCAGGCTGGCTGTGCTGTAGCGGCTGATGGTGCTGTTGGGCAGGCTGCGGCTCCGCAGGCTCTTCACCTCCTCCTGCGCCTCCTGCAGCATCCCCCCGCACTCCGTGTACTTCTCCTGCAAGTCCCGGAGCTGCGGGCACAGGCACAGCTCAGACACGGCCCCGGTGGCACCAGGGCAGGACCCAGGACACCCCCGTCCAGGCTCACCTCCATCCGGAGCTGCTGCTGCACCTCCTTCGCCGCAGCCAAGTGCTGCTGGAGCTCCTCCACCTCGGCGCCGTACTGCGGGCAGGAGCGGGCGCTCAGGGACCTGCTCCCTGTGCGTGTCCCCCCCACGGCACGGGCAGGGGGTACCCGGGCACTCACCGCACGGCACTTGTGCTGCAGGTCCACGACCTGCACCAGGAGCTGGCTGATCTCCTCCTGCTGCCGCGCCGTGTCCTCGGCCCTGCGGGCCAGCTCCTCCGAGAGCTGGGCGACCTGCTGGCTGGCTTCGGCTGCAGAGGGCAGGGGGGGTCCATCACTGCCAGGGCTCCCCTTCCCCAGCCCATGCAGCTCCCTCAGCCCGAGCCCCCCAAAGCCCACGTACAGAACTGCTCCACGCAGTCGATCATCAGCTGCTGCTCCTGCTCCTCGTACCGACAGGTCTCGGTTGTGATGTTGTTGGCCTGGGGGAGAGGGTCAGAGGGTCTGAGCAGGACGGGCAGGACCTGCAGCCCCCCCCAGCAGTGAGTGGGGCAGGGGTGGGCACAGCAAAAGGTGCCCCCCAACCTCCATGCGAAGCTTCTGGTTCTCCTCCTCCAGACACTTGAGTTTCTGCTGCAGGGTCTCGTACTGGAAGTACTGCTGCAGGGACAGCGAGGGCTCGGGCCGCTGCAACCTGGGGGCAGCAGGGAGGGCGCTGAGCACCGCAGAGTGGGCAGGATGGGGCTGCCACTGCCCCCAGCTCCCAGCAGGCATCTGCTGTGACCCAGCTCCATGGGGCTGGACCCACGGCTGCTGCTGTAGGAGGGGAAAGAGCAGCAGCCCCGGTGCTACCCCAGGGATGGTGACAGCTCCTGGCCCAATGCCCCAGGATCAGCCCTGGGATAGGGATCCCCACTCACGGCGCAGAGGAGCAGGAGGTGGGCTCGCTCTCCTCTGTTGTAGTGGTGTAGAAGTGGAGCAGATCGTCCCGCATGGAAACCTCATGGCGCAGCTGCGCGATCTGGGATGGGAAAGAGGCATCAGAGCACGGCCATGGGGACTGCATCCCCCCAGGACCCCGGGGGCCGCTACCTCCTCCTTGGCCAGCTCCAGCTGCTCCTCCAGCAGCTCATTGCGCTCGGTCAGGCTCCGGTTCTGCTTCAGCAGGGACTGCCCAATGCGCGCCGCCAGCTCCAGGTCCCGCTCCTTCTGCAAGGGCAGGTCCGGGTCAGCTCCAGCCCGTCCCCTGCTCTGCCCCCTTGGTCCTGCACCCCCAGGTCCCATGGTCGTACCTCCTCCAGCAGGTTGGTGACAGCATCGATGTCGTGGTAGGTCTTGGTGATCCTGGCCACCCGCTCAGCGCACAGGACTGGGGGAGGCGGGCGAAGGGTGAACCCAGCAGCTCAGCAGTGTCCCCCCCCTCTCACCGCTTCCCATCAGTGATCCCCAGGGATGCACATGGGGAGAACGGGAGGTGGCTGCTGCAGGTGGCACAAAGCAGCTCCACCAAAAAGGAGCTTTTATCTGCTTGGCAGCACCAGCCGTGATGCAGAGGGCAGAGATGCACAGGGATGCTCACAGCCAGGTCAGCACCACGGGAAACTGCGTGCTCCCACCTCACCCCCACCGCTGCTGCATCTTGGGATGGCAAAGAAGGATGGTGGCCCCCCCCCCCCTCCCGGTTCTCCCATAGTGCCAGCCCCACCGCAGGGCACACAGATGGGAAGGAGGGATGGGAAGAGGCAGGCAGCAGAGATGGGACCAGAGCCGACACCTCCAGCAAGGAGCAGGCTGGAGTTCCAGTACAAACAGCAGCGGGTGGCACCACGCCGAGACGGGCCCGCAGGCAGCATCCCCTCCAATCTGTCCCCAGCTCCCTCCCCTTCAGTCTCCCCCCCAAGAGCCAGCCCTGCCCTGGGTTTGCCTGCACCCCACGGCTCCTCCCGCTGCTCCCTTCCGATGTTCGACTGCCCCAAGGGCGGGTGCCTCAGTTTCCCCCGGCCTCAGCCCGCATCCCCAGCCGGGCAGACAAAGCGGGTTAACGGGAGGCTCAGCCGCACAAATCCTATTACACCGCCCCAGCTGGGGGGGTTGTGCAGTGGTGTGTGCGTTATCATAGCAATGCTCCCACCCCACACCCCCATCCTCTGCTCCCCACTGCCCCGGGGCGCTGGTCCCCTGCACCCCAGTGGGCACGGACCCCAGCGGGCACATCCATGGGGAGAGGGGACAACCCCAGCCCCAGCTTCATCCCCCTCCCGCACCCCAACAGCAGCTGCTCCCTGCAGGGTCCCCAAGTGCACCTCGTCAGGCCCCCGAGCCGTTAATTGGAAGTAATTAGAGCATGAGCATCGCTGCGGTTTGAGCGAGCGGCGGGCCCGGGCAGGCGCAGGGGGCTGAACGCTGCAAACACGTAAACACCGCCCCAGCGCCGGCCTCATCCAGCGGGGTGCGGTGACCGGGGCGATGCGGGGACCCCCATCCCATGGGCACACAGGGACCTGTCGGGGCCCTTCTCCCTCTGCCTGCTCCCCCGCGGGGACAGCGCCGCAGGGGCTCAGGGCTCCCCCCGGGTCTCAGCGCTGCGAGCGGGGGCTGCGCACCCCGCAGCGGGACGGGAAAGGCACCGCCCGGCGGGGACCCCGCTCCGCTGCCCCGGGCAGGGCCGGCCCGGGCCGCCCTCACCTTCCTCCAGCTCCCGGGCGATGGGGTCGGTGCTGCCGCCCCGCTCCGCGCTCCCGTTGCGCTCGTCGTAGGCAGCGGGGCTGCTCCAGATCTCCATCGCGCTGCGCAGAACCGTGCCCCCCGCGCAGCGCTGCGCGGCGCAGCTCGCCCCTATTTATGGTCCGGGCTGCGCGCACCTGCCCGGGCGCGTCCCACCCACCGCGATCGCGACCGAGAGCGGGGCAGGGGGCGGAGCTGGAGGGGCCGGTGGGGGGGGGTGTCAGGGCTGCCCTTTCCTGGCCGATCCCTTTGGATCGGGTCGCAGCGGCTGCTGCTCCCCCGGGGTACCCTGGGGACCCATCAGGACAATCCCAGGGGTACCGGTGCCGCTGGCGATGTGTCCCACCTCCAGCCCCTACCCCGTGGGTGAGGGGGGATCTGGGCACAGGGGTCCCCATGGATGTGGTCGTGGAGGGTTCGCTGGTCCCTTTGCAGGGCTGACTCGATGGGGTCATGCAGCTTCTGCCCCTTAGGAGGGGCGAGGGGAGGTTTTGGGTCCTTCATCCAAACCCCAGCCTGTGCAGGGCTGGGGGTCCCGGGTACCACAGCGCAGCCTTTGCCTGCCCAGCCTTGCTCTTCTCCCCTCAGGCCTGGGTGCTTCACCATCACCTGCACGGTCACCACAGACCCTGCACGGTGCCCAGGGCAGTGCTGGGCCCTGCTGGGTCCCTGAGCTGGGAAAGGGCTTTTCCACCCCTCAGCACCTCCCTACCCCGAGCCTGGGCTGGCACGAGCCTGGCTCTGTGCCCCACGCTGGAGCCCCCATTGCCAGCCCCACAACCACGACCAGCGCGGAAGCAGGAGCTGAATAAATCATGGGCTGAATTATGGAGGAGCAGCCCTGCACGTACGCAGGCCCCAGGGGCGGGAGGGCTGCGGCGAGGCCCACACAGCACCACGGCCCCACGGCTCAGCCTGATGCTGGTAATGCCAACATGCGCACGGCCTTGCTCCAGTGCCATTCCTCATTAGCACCAAACTCATTGATGAGTCAATGAGGCTGGGGCTGGAGCTGCCCCTCCTCATCCCATGATGCCTTTTCCTGCCTCCCGGACTCCCCCCCATCCGCTGCCCCAAAACACGTCCTGCCACAACCCTCCTGCAGCCGGGGCCAGAGCCGGGTACCCTCAGCCCCAGCATCTCCCTCCTCACACCAGGGTCTCCCCCAGTGAGGGCAGGGCCCCAGCAGCAAACCAGGGCACCCACCGAGGGACCCCAAGGACACTGCAGGGTCTCCTGGCCAGGCAGGAGCTGCTTCTTCCTAATCCCCAGCGCCAGGATTGGCTCCTCGGGGCAGGTCCCCCGTGTCTGTGCGCAAGCAGATTACAGGGGGCTATTTCTGACGGCAGCTTAAAGGTTTGGGTAAAGGGATGAGGCAGAGCCAGCCCCTGCCACAGCAGCGCTGGAGCCAGCGAGAAACGTGACCGCCGGCCCATGGCTGTCCCCGCATCCTGCTCCCTGCCCCGTGGCGCGTAAATGGGCTTTGGGGCTCAATCCCTCCCTGGGTTGGGGGGTGCTGGTGTCTGGGGGGGCTGCACCCGGCGGCACAGGGAGGGGAGCAGATGGACGGGGAATGCTGGAGCCAGGGCAGGGCACGATGGGGGGTTTATCCCCAGCCTGTAGCAGACGGGGGGGGGGGAACGGGGCCAGGGCCTCAGCCCCATCTGTCTCCCACTGCCCCACATCCAGCCCCTCGCTCTAATCCTGTCCCCGCCGCACGTAGGCCAGAGGCAGAAGGGAAGCAGAGATCATCCATCAGTGCCCCACGGCGAGCAGTGACCGTGGAGCATCGCCCCTGCCCTCCATGGGGGCTGTGGGTGCTCCCCCCCCCGAGTTTCTCACCCCCTTCAGCGGCTCGCAGCAGCGCTGGGGGCACCGGTGACGCCTCTGCCACCCCTGTCCCCCCCCATGGCACAGCGAGGGGGGGAGCGGGGACGTGCAGGGGGTCCCGGGGTACCCGGAGCCGCCCCCAGAGCATCCGGCTTGGCCCGGCAGAAGCCGCTCCCGGAATTAGCGCGGGATGTTCCTGGTGAGGAAATCCAGCTCCGCAATCCCGTTATCCCGTTAGCGGCGATTAGCGCCGCTGCTGCCCTGACCCCGCACTCACTGAAGTACCGCAGCGTCTCCTCCATCTGCCGGGGCGTGAGCGGGGCCGCGGGCTCCGGGGGGCCGGGGGGGGCACGGAGCCAGTCCTCGTGGTCGTAGCCGAAGACGGTGTCGGCCCGCAGCGTGTAGCGGGGCAGCGGCTCCCGCAGGAGGCTGCTGAGCTCCACCTCGGGGGCATCGCCGCTGCACAGCTCTGGGGACACCGGGCACGGCTTCAGCCGGGGGGGGGCACCGGGAACTCCTCTGACCTCAAGGCTTGGGGCTGGAGCCACCGGATGGGTCCGTCCCCAAAGACACTCGTGAAGGGACCGGGGGATGGGGGCCCCCCATATGGTGGCAAACAGGGACCCCCCAGGTCTACCCTGCTTCCCCCTCGCTCCCCTGTTCCCCCCCGCTTTCTGCGGGCAGGGTCCTGCTGCCATCTCCTGGCCACGCTCTGCCCAGCAGAGCAGCGCTGGGTTCAGCGGGAGGGGGGATGCTGTGGGGCGAGGGACGCTGGTGGGGGGTGAGGGATGCTGTGGGGTGAGGGATGCTGGTGGGGGGTGAGGGATGCTGTGGGGCGAGGGACGCTGGTGGGGGGTGAGGGATGCTGTGGGGTGAGGGATGCTGGTGGGGGGTGAGGGATGCTGGGGGATGAGGGATGCTGGTGGGGGGTGAGGGATGCTGGGGGGTGAGGGATGCCAGGACGGTGGCTCAGCTCCGGCTACAGACTGGGGGGGACAGGACAAAGGACGACCCCGGAGTTGCCCCAGCTCCTCACCTTCCTCACCCCACTCCCCATCACAACCCGGCTCTACCCACCAGTGATGGTCGCGGCATCGCAGTATCTGCCTGTGGACGTGGGGCTGCTATGGGGCAGGGCAGTGTCGGGGGAGTCTGGGCTGGGCTGGAGGTGGCCGGGGTAAGCCTCTGGTGGGACCGCGGTGTCCAGTTTGGCTGCTGTTACGTGGGGGGGGCCATGGGGAGAAGCTCTTCCCACCCTGGCTCCCCGGAGCAGCACCAGGCAGCAGAGTCCCTCCTGCGGACAAGGAGCCATTAGGGTGATGCTCTGGGGACCAGGGACACATCCTGAACCCCACGCTGGGGGTCCCGTCCCCAAGCACCCTGCCCGCTGGTTAAAGGCTTCCTATGGGCAGCATCTGCCTAAGCGGGGCTTGTGGGGACCTGGACAGCGCAGCCAGGGCCGGGTGTCCCCCCATGGGGACAGGAGGAGCAGCCAGCACCAGGACAGGCCTCACTGCTGCTGAACACGGCGCAGTTCCGGGATGGCGCCGGGTCATCGTACCTGCTCAGCGCCGCTACATGACACGGGGCACTCAGCACCAAAGCAAACACTTGGTCATGTCCGGATCAGCACCAGTGCCGGAGGGGGGAGAGGATGCTCTGAAGGGATGGGGCAGGAGCCTGTTCCCCTCCCCGGGCTCGCTGCCGGGTCCCTGCCTGTGGTAGCGGGCAGGGGAAGGAGCCGCGGAGGTGCTCGGCAGCGGGCAGACGCATTGGAGCCTCCGGAGCCCCACCTCGGAGGGCAAAGTTCGGCTGCGAATCTCCTCCCCGTTCCCGCAGGATGCGGAGCCGGGACCTGCCGCGCTGCCCCGGGCAGGGCTGGGCAGCGCCCGCGGCCGCCCCGTCCCAACCATAAACACATCACGGGACAGGCCATAAACCAGCACGTTCCTGCCCCCTTCAGCGCCCCGGCTCCGGCTGCAGCCGCTGCGGGCACCGCTGTGCCCGGCTGGGAGCCCCGTGCCCCATCTCCACCCCTGCTCCCCACAGCAGGGCCGTGCCAGGGCATCGCTGGTGCCTCTGCAGCGCCCAAACCCTGCACCTCCCGTCCCGGCACACGGCGCAGCCGGGAGGCAGCACCGACACCCCCGAGCACGCCCGTAGCCCCAGTCTCTGCCCCAGAGCACTGGAACCATCGGACGAAGATGGCTCAATCTGCTCAAGGAACAGATCCTCAGCCCCAGACCCGCAGACCCCCCCCATTGCCCGCAGCGCAGGATGGGACCCACCGTGCTGCGGTGCTGCCGCTGCCCGCGCTGGCTCCGGGGATGGAGCCCGGTGTGAGTCAGCGCGGGGCCGGGGCTGCCAGAGCCCTGCGTCTGCTCTTGGCCCCTCTCCTGCACTCATTGTCTGTGCCCAGGGAAAGCCGGGTCCGGACCCGTGCGAGCAGCTCCCATCGCACCCGGACCCTGCGCTTCGGCTGATGCGGGACCTGCCCCATGGGAGCGGGTGGGAGCAGCAGGACGGTGGTGCCAGGGCAGCAGCGGGAGCGGCAGGGCCCGGGTCAGGGTACAGGGGCAAACCTGAGCCCGGTGCCCTCTGCCCGGTGCCATCGTGCGGCTCCTGCCCTGCACGTCCCTGCCCGTGCAGCCGGGGGTGGCTTCATCCCATGGCTGGGATGGGGATCGCTGCCATCCTGCCCTGCTCCAGCCCAGGGGATGTCCCCAGGGGGGTCCTTGTGGAGCCCCCCCGAGCTGGGAACATCCCTTGAAGTCACAGACATGGCCAGGATGTGGCTCCCGCAGTGCTGGGGGCTCAGCAATGGGTCTCTCCCTGCACTCAAGGCCATCAGGGGTGGATCCTGCCCTGCTCGTCCTGACGCTGCCCGGCTGGAACGGGCCCAGTTCTGCTGTGATCCCCCCAGCCCCGGGTGCTCTGTGCCTGCCACAGCCCTCACTGGGGCTGCCCGCACCGTGGGATGCTCCTTGTGCCCAAGGGCTGCATCCTCAGCTCCCTTCTCCCTGCAGAAATGCCCTCCGCAGCCCCAGCCTCTTCCGCGAAGCAGGAAAACCCTCCCCGCTCCCACGCTGACTTCCTGGTTCAGGCACTGGGGAAGATGGAGCACGGCCACATCCCGGCTCCTGCGGCCAAACCCCTCTGTAGCTGCGGCCAACCCACTCTGGGGATCCCGGTCCAGCCACAGGCCCCCAACCGCTCACTCCAAGGGAGCTGGAAACACAATGGGCTCTTAAGGAAACCCCTTCAAGGTGTCAGAGCCCCCAAGTGGGAGTGGGGCCATGGAGGTCTCAGCACCTGCCCCATTGAGAAGACCCCAGGGTTCGAGGGGCACATCCGTGCCCATGGCCCCGGGAGGAGCTGGGACCCCACGGCCGTGCCCTGAGGATGCTGCAGGACCCGGTCCCTCCCGGGGCAGGTGCTCGGTGTCCTGCTCCCCCTGCACAGGGACCGGTTCCTGTTGTCACTCCTCCAGCTCCTGTTCTGGCAGCGGCTCCCTGATCCCAGCCTTGTCCCGAAGCTGCCTCCGGCCCCGCTGCCCTCCGGAAGCGCGCTCGGCTCTGCCCGGGAAGCAGCTGCCGTGCTCCTCATCCCTACGGCAGGGCCAGGGCAGGAAGCGCGGCCGCATCCCTCCTGCTCCAGGGCTTGGCTGCGCCGCGGGGCTGAGCTCAGCACAGGATGTTCCCTGAGCCATGGGACAGGGATGGAGCCGGCCCCGCTCCCCGGAGCGGCTCCTGCTCTGTCCCTGCTGCAGCCGGGACTGAGCATGGCAGAGCACAACGGGCCTGCCTCAGCCCTCCGTGTCCTGCTGTGCCTTGTGCAGCATCCACCTCCCAGCAAGATCCCTCCTGGCACAGGCGACGCTTCCCATTGCGCTCCTGGGCACGGCTGAGCCAAGAGCATTTCCTCCGCCATCTGCTCCCGTGCTGGGCAGGAGGCAGCCCCGGTTGATGGAGGCAATGCCACCGTTCACCTGCCCTCTCTTACGGCTCCATCCCGGCTCCGCTCCAGCACTCAGCACAGCCCAATCCTGACCAGCACCTCAGTAAAGAGGAGATGCTGGTGATGCTGCCTAACGAGCACGAGTCTTAATTACAGGGAGGTTTCAGAGATGCCTGGTGATGGGCATGGGGCTGCGAGGGGTGACCTGTGCCTTGCTGAGCATCATCCTCAGCCACCACCTGAAAATTGGGCCAGGCAAAGCGGGTGCAAAGCACAGAATGAGCTCCCACAAGGAAGGTGCTGGGCACCCCAATGGGACTCAGGGACAGAAGAACAGGCTCAGGGCACCACGGGGCTGGGGGGGGTTCTTTTATTTCTTGCTTTGGTCTATACAAAAACAACTTACAGAAATAATAAACTCTTCCATTCCTGCACCACGCTCCTGTAACCGTCCATCCCCTTCTGGTCGAAGCGTTAAACCACCATCTAGAGCCTCTTTAGCACATGTGTTAGAGAAGGGAGGGGGCGACAGGAACACACCACTCACCAAAAAGAAGGGAAACGGGTTAAAATGTGCAACAGAGATCAGTAACAAGGACACGGTTCCTAATGCTGGATCACTCCTATACGGGTACTGGGGGGGGATAGGCAGGTACAGAGTCAGCTCCCCAATGGCTGATGGGAAAGAGACATCCCGATGGCTAAAACGAAGGTCCTGGGACAGGGCACGCTTTGCTTTCAGCAAACTGGGTTGGCCTGATTTGAGTTGGGGTTCGCAGAGAGCAAAGGGTTTTCCTCCAACACCAACACGCGGAACAAGCAGTGGGGGGGGGTGTTGGAAAGCACAAAGTTAAAGGTGGCAAAAGCCATTGGCACCATATTAAAAATACAACGGAACCCTCTATTCATAGAAAAAGACTATTGTGGCAACGCAAGGGCGCAAACGGGGCAGGGCTTGGGGGTCTTAAAGCTTCAAAAACAGTATCTCGGATGCTGGATGCGGCAGTGGGTGCGCGAGGAGGTCCCAGGGGGAAAGGACCTTCCCCGCAGCCCCACAGCGAAGGAAAGACATCGAAAACCAAAGCCTCTGGTGGGAATGGAAAAGTTTTGTCTTCTCAGGCACTTCTGTCTCCCAAGTCCTTCTTGCAGACGCTCAGCCTGGGGCCACTCTCTTCTGTACGGAGAAAACACCTGCACGGGGCAGGGAGAGCTCCTGTTATTGAGCTGAGAGGGGAACCTGGTGGCCACCAAAGCCCATGGGACAATGGGGATGCCGACCCCATTGGCACCAGGGACCCCACGGCCCTGCCATGCACACGGCAGCGGTACCTGGTGCGGGGCTGCGGGGCGCGTTAGGCCAGCATGTGGTCAGCAAAGGGCGCTCGGATGCCGTCGCTGTAGGCGTCCATGGGGTAGTCCCCATCCATGTCCATGTGCATGTCGATGGGGTCCAGGGGGATGTCACCAGAGTACATGGGGCGATAGCCAGGGTCCAGCTCTGCGGGAAGGGATGTGGCAACCTCAGCTCCCATCAGTGAGGGGCTTTCTCCAGAGCCCAGACCCCATCCTGGTCCCCCTGCCTGCAGCGTCCACAAGGGACACAAGTGCCACCGACCGCCCCAAACGCCAGGGCCAGCATCCTGCTGAGCATCCCCAGCAGGCCAGGCTGGTGCTTTACCAGCAGCCACCCACGAAAGGGTTTAAAACCAGCCTGGTTTGGTGAGAGGAGGCAAATGCCCCACCAGAGCACAGCCATGGGGGGCCCCGCAGGAAGAGCCAGCGTCACACTCACCATCTGAGTAGGGCTCGTTGATGGGGATCATGCTCTGAGCCTACAAGAGAAGGGGACACAAGTGAAGGGGGATTCATGTTCACGTGTGCACAATGCCCAGCCCCATGCCAGGGAGCACTCAGGGCTGCTGGATCGCTGAGGACGCAGCCCATCCACCCCGCACCCCCTTTTCCAGTCGCTCCCATCCAAGGTTGGCTGCTGGAGCCGGGACTGGTCCATCCCGAGGGAAAAGGGCTCCCTGGGGGATGCTCACCGCCTCCCAGGCCGCCGGGTCGTGCTTGAAGAGGGAGTTGGTGAGCTCCACGGAGACACGCTTCCTGTAGTCGGGGTTCTTGTCCTCGGAGATGCGGAAGAGCACGGCAGCAGCATAGGTGGCTGCAGGGCAAGAGCAGCAGCCTCAGCACCCTAAAGCACCAGGAGCTGGGCTGATACCCGGCAGCACGGAGCCCCCGGCACTCACCCGTCCCCTCGTTCCTGGAGTGCAGCAGCTCCATGAGGGGAGCTGAGGCCCCCTCAGCATCGATGGCATCTGCTGCCTCCTTGTCCTGCGCCAGCTCGCACAGCACCCCGGCCGCCACGCGCTGGATGTTCTCCACCGGCGAGTAGAGGAGCTGCCGGGGTTGACGAACACCAACATGAGGTGAAGCAGCCAGCGGGGAGCCGCCTGCCCCTGATGTGCTCTGACACGGGCAGCACTGACAGCGAGCACTGGGGGCCCTGGGTGGGTGGGAGCCCCCCTGTCCCCCAGCCCCTGACCTGCACGAACAGAGGGATGGTGTTGAGGCGGAAGATCTCCATGCGGTTCATGGGGTCCCGGGCCAGGATGTGCAGTGCCCCTGTGCATCCCTCCACGATCTCTTCCATCTTCACTCCATCCTGCCACGGGACAAGTGCTCAGCCAGGGCCTTGGAGCAGCCGGAGCAGAACCAGCGCCAGGGCCCAAGCCCCCTGAGCATGAGCCCCCCCCCGGGATGGGGTGGTTTTGGGGGGGGCAGAGGGGGTCTCACCGTGTAGGGCTGCTGCGTGCCGGCGGCCACGTGCCGCTGGGCATCCTGGTGAGCCTTGACCAGCAGCTGGACCAGGCGCGGGATGACGGCGGCTTCCTGCAGCGGGGCATGGTTGGCCGGGCACAGGGCCAGGTTGCGGATCAGGCCTATGGTAGCCTGGAGGAGAAGAGAGGGGAGGGAAGAGAGATGGATCTCAACCATGGGTCAGGGCAGCGTGTGCTTCCCATTGGAACCCATCAGCACGGAGCCTCCTCCTTGCTCATCCCACCCCATCCTCCTCCATGGCACAGACTGACTTCAGCTTCCTCCCACCGGGGCGAGTATTGATCCAACCCAGCAGCCAGCACGAGCCATTTCCTCCATCAGCTGCCATCAAGGATGTGGCTCACCAGTGCCGCATGCAGCCACCTCCGCCCCCTGCACAGCACCAGCCACAGACCCCTCAGCACCACATCCCACCACAGAGCAGCAGCCCGCGGCCACCTCGAGCCCCTCACCTTGACCAGTGGCCACTGGTTGGGCTGGTTGAGGAGCTTGACGATGGCGGGGATGCCGTAGTTGAGCCGCACCGAGTTCTGCGCCATCTCGGCCTCGGGGTGCCGGCTGGTGAGGTGCCGCAGCGCGCACACGGCCGGCTCGGTGATGTCCTCCTTGTCACCCGCCCGCAGGATGGTGTGGATCAGGGCTTCCACCCCGTTCGACTGCGTCACCAGGGTCTTGTTCTTGCTGTTGTTGCAGGTCAGGTTGGAGAGGGTGCCGGTGGCACAGGTCAGCACGTTCACGTCGTCGGAGCTCAGCTGGTTCACCAGGATCTTGAGGACCCCGTCCAGGCCCTCCTGCGGGAGCAGGGATGGGAGGTTGGAGCAGCCTCTGCAGTGGATGCGGGCTCTCATCCAGGCGTGGGGAGCCAGAGCTGCACCGCAGCACCCCATGGACCGGAGCAGGCAGTGATGGAGGAGATGCAGCGCTTGCACCTCCCGGTCCCCCCAGCTGCTTGCCCGCGGTGCCGGCACCGTGAGCAGCCGGCGCGCCCGGCACGCGCTGCTCCACTTGGGAATTCAATGTCTCCAGCAGCGTTTCCCTTTGGGAGCTGCAAACACTGCATCCCCGGGTGACCCGGTCCCAGCCCCGCCGCAGGCAGGGGCAGGAAGGAGTTAAAGGCTCCACGTCCCCCCTCCGCAGCAGAGCGGGGCTGGTTCTGCGCCAGCACAAATAGTTTCCAGGCTGCATCAGGCTCTAATCTGCCCGGAGGAGCCCCAGCAGCTGGGGATCGCATCAGGAGGCAGCAATGGGCTGCGAGAGCAGGGCTCAGGGTCACCCTCACCCGGCTCCCCGTGGGCACAGCCACCTCCACAGCAGCTCCTTGGGCAGCTCCAAGTGGGCGGCTGGGGTGCAAGGCAGAGCCAGCACCAGCCCTGGCGATGCCCCCCCAAGTGTGTGATAAACTGGGGTGCCCTTGGCAGCAGCAGCCCCCAGACTGGGCGCTGGGGCACAAGGCAGGGTCCCGCAGACTCACCTGCTTGGTGGCCACATCAGACAGGTTCCGCAGGGTCCAGAGGCAGTTCTGGACCAGCCTGGGGCTGGAGCTGGTGAGGTGCTTGCCCAGCGCCTGCATGCCGCCTGCCAGGGAGGAGACCCCACCGTGAACACCCAAAGGAGAAGGGGGAGGCAATGGGTCTGCATGGCAAGAGCAGCCCACGAGGGATGCCTCTAATGTGTGATGCAGCCTCATGGGTTAGCAGAGGCTAAACACAGCGCAGGGAGGCAGCTCCCAGCCAGCCAGGCCAGATCCTGCTCGCACACAGTGCCAGGAGAACACTTCGGCAGCCGTTCAGAGCATCACCCTGCCATCACCCCCCTCCTCCTGCCCGATACCGGCAGCCCCTCTTACCAGCCTCAACGATAGCGGGCTTGTTGCTGGGACACACCGAGAGCACCTTCAGCACCCGGCTCGTGGTCCAGAGCAGCTTCTCGTAGTTGTAGCTGCGCATGATCTGCACCAGGGCCTGGGGGCCTCCGTTGGCCAGGATTATCAGCTGCAAGACACGCACCATGGGCAGGGTGAGGCCATGCATTGCCATCACCCCTGGGGTCCTTTGCCCCATGACAGCAGACATCAGCCTGCAGGGAGCAAGGATGGGCAACCTCCCCGCTCCTCCCTCCCGTGCCCCACCTTGCTCTCCTGGTTGCCGTAGGCGAGGAGCTGAAGGCAGTCGGTGGTGATGGCCAGGAACTTGGGGTTGTTCTTGTTGAGCAGAGGAACCATCTTCTGCAAGCCGTCGGCCAGGCGCACGGCCATCTTGGCCCCTTCCTGGTACAGCAGCAGGTTGTGCAGGGTGGTGATGGCGTAGAAGAGGACCGACTCGACCGGCGAGCTGCAGGCAGCAGCGTCAGCTCAGCACAGCCCCGGCTCCCACCCAGCGCCCTCCAGCAGCGCCCGATGGGAGCGAGGCCACTGCGTCACGGACACATCCTCCAGAGCACAGAGTGAGCCCCATCCCTATGGACAAGGCGATGGAGGGGCTGCTCCCCTCCTCCTGCCGCCACACAGGCTCCAAATGCAGAAACCCCTGGGGCTCCCAGAGGCTGAAAGGCTCCAGGTCTCCCATTCCCTTGGTTTTGGTGCAAGCAGGAGCCCTCCCCTCCTCTACTCCCAGCCCACAGGGGACCTCTTGTGCTCCCGACCAGCAGCCTCCTACCTCAGCATCCTGACGAGGGCCGGGATGCCGCCGGACTTGAAGATGGAGAGCAGGCCCTCGCGGTGGTGCGAGAGGTTGTGCAGGATGCTGGTGGTGCAGCGCGCCGTGTCCAGGTCGCTGGTGCTCTGCATGGTGCGCACCACGGCCGCCACGATCTGCGGCGACTGCATCAGGGCACGGCGCGAAGCCTCCTTCTTGGAGAGCTGGTTCACGATCATGGCTGCTTTGCTGACAACCACCTGCGGGGGAGAAGCTGCTGGTGGGAAGGGGTCCCACTGCTGCCCATCACCGCAGGGACAGGAGGGATCCGTGGGCATCGTGGTGCTGGAGCAGCAGCACCGGCACGGATGGAGATTGCTGGTTTTAACAGCGCTCATCCACGCTGCCCCAGGAGCCACGCTGCCGTGCGCAGCACATGGAGGCTCCACGCAGCACCAGCGTGCTGCAGGGATGGGCTGCAGCACCGAGAGCCGGTGTCTGTGCAAGGCCAGGGCAGCAGAGCTGCATCCGAGCAGCAAGGACGGGCTGTGAGGAGATGCACGTGGACAGAGCTGGGCTCCATCCTTCTGCGGGGTGGAGGCAACGGCAGAGCTCTGCCAAGGAGCCCCATGAGGACGGGAGCTCCTCCGTGCTGGGAGACCGGCGCCAGCAAAGCTGCTTCCTTACCGGGTCCTCATCGTTGAGCAGCTTGGTGAGCTCGGGGATGGCGCGCGTGGCCAGCTCGGCATCATCCTGGTAGTTGATGAGGTGCACGATGGCCGATTTCAGCATCTGCGAGGGCTCGGCCAGGCGCTGCACGTTGGTCTGCTGCCCCTCGAGCTGCGTGCTGATGAGCAGCGAGCGGTCCTCCACCGTCTCCGGGTACATGGCGGCACGGACGCGCTGCGCCCGGGTCATGGCCAGCTGAGCCTCCATGTCCGCTGCGAGGGCAAGGAGCAGAGCGTTAGAGCCGGGCTCTCCCATCAGTGCTTCCCCATCTCGATGCGCTGAGCAGCAGCACCGCCGCAAGGAGCTGGTGCTTCAAAGCGTGCAGAGATAGGGCAGCACGGAGGTAACACAGCGCTCAATCAGGCAGCGTGAGGAGGCACTCGTCTCACAGGGCCCATTCATTGAAGAAATTAAGGATATTTGCAACTTGGACAAGCTGGCACCAGGAACACCTCCTGTGTGAAGACAGGCTGAGAAAGTTGGGGCTGTTCAGCCTGGAGAAGAGAAGGCTGCGTGGAGACCTCAGAGCAGCTTCCAGTATCTGAACGGGGGCTACAAGGGTGCTGGGGATGGACTCTTCATCAGGGACTGTAGTGACAGGACAAGGGGTAACGGGTTCAAACTGAAACAGGGGAAGTTTAGATTGGATCTAAGGAAGAAATTCTTTACTGAGAGGGTGCTGAGGCACTGGAATGGGTTGCCCAGGGAAGTTGTGAATGCTCCATCCTTGGCAGTGTTCAAGGCCAGGTTGGACAAAGCCTTGGGTGCCATGGTTTAGTGTGAGGTGTCCCTGCCCATGGCAGGGGGGTTGGAACTGGATGATCTTAAGGTCCCTTCCGACCCTACTCTATGATTCTGTGATTAGGAGGAGGACACAAAGGCCTTCCCTGTTACACTGTGATAAGAGTGACCTGTGCAGCAGGGATGCTGCAGCAGTGTCCCCATCACTGCGGCACAGGTACCACTTGGTCCGCAGGGGAGCCAGTGACCAAACCTCCCATGGCCCATCCCCATAGGGGGTCCACGGAGGCAAACATCCCCTCTTTTATGGGGCAAAGCTGTGGGAAGGAAGCATCTCCCTTAGCTCTGGGGGCTGTGCCTCTGCCTGCTTTGCCCTCGCAGCAGCAGCAGCAGCAGCCAGGCCAAGCAGGCAGCGCTGGAGCACAGCCTGGCAGCTCCGAGCCAGCGCTCCCGCGTGGGCAGCAGAGCAGACGCCGATCCGTGGGCTGGGATCAGCTGTTCCCACCCCGATCCAAGCCGGATGTGTGCGCAGAGCTCAGCGCCGCGGGCTGGCTGCGCGCCACCCCACAGCCTCAGCGCAGGGAAGGGCAGGAGGGAGCAGGTTTTAGGCAGCAGCAGCAGCTCTCGGGGTGTGGAGCAGTGCCCAGAACGAGCAGGGCTCCTGGGGGAGGCGAAGGCAGGCAGGAGCTGAGCAGCCAAAGCCGCAGGCGTGCCCGGTCCCACAGCCCATACCTTGTGCTTGGCTCTGGCTCTGGCTCCCTCCCTGGCAGTAGCTGGTGGTGGTGGTCTTCTTAATGGTGTACTGCTTCCCATAGAGCTCCTCATCGTCCCCGAGGCACTTGCTGCTGACCGAGGGCACCTGGGTGTTGACTCCGGAGTGGATGCCCGAGTCGTAGGTGTAGGTTTGCTGCCACTCCGTCACCTTGATGGGCTGCTCCATCATGTTCATCACCTCCATGGCTGCTCTATGGGGCAGGGAGGGGAGGAGTGAGTCCTGCGGCAGCCCCCAGCCCCACGCAGCCCCAGCAGATGCCAATCTGCCCCCCGCCCGGCGCCGGATGAAAGCAGCGCGGCGATGACGAACCCACAGCTCAGCACTTTGCTGCTCCTGTTCAGACACGAACGCGCCTGGCGCAGCGTCAGCACCGCCTCGGCGGGGAAGGTGTGAGCACAGGGACCCGCAGGCAGGACCCGGCTCCAGCCCCACCGCTTGTACAGAGCGGCTTCAGAGCCAGGAGCTGGTGACAGCCACGCGGCTGCGGCGCCAAGGAGGAAGCAAAACCTTCTTAGAAGCCCTCTGGGATGCTCCTAAATCACCTAAAAATACCCAGGTGAAGCTCTCCTGTGGTCGCTCAGCACCACGAGCACCCGTGGTGCGGCCCCATGCTGTGCTGAGCACCACACCGTGCTGTCAGGACAGGGCAGCTCAGCACATCCCAAACTCAGGGACAAGGCTGCTTTCGAGCAGGGCTGCGTTTCCCTTCTCTTTCCTAAGGAGGACGGCTCCCCGATGAACCCCTGAGCTCACAGGCAGGCGGATGCTGCAGGGCTGTGAGTCACCAGCCCCATATCCAGCCCCCGGCACGGCCAGGAGGGGAGGGATGGGGGCGGACACAGACAGCACCATCCAGCCCCACAGCGGGATTCCTGCCCCTTCCTTCGGCGGCGCAAGGGTGGGGATGACTCAGAGTTTCAGAGGCGAGATAAGCTTGAAGGGAGCAGCTGCACCCGGCCGCGCTTCCCAACAGGCGTAATTACCACCTCCACCAGCTCTGATTCATGCAGCAACCCGGACCGGGGCAGCCACGCGGCCCTGGATGCGCTCCAGACCTCGGGACCAGCCGGGCCGGTGCGGCAGCCTCGGGCCCTAGCACCCTGCTTGGGGTTGGAAGGGGAAGGGGTTGAGCCCCCCCAGCAGCCCCCCGCCACCCATCAGCTGAGTCAGGGCGTCGGGTGGTGGCCGGGGACGCGGCGTGCGTGGGGCGCGCGGTGGGGCACGGCAGGGCACGGCGCGCACGGGCTTGGCACAGCTCGCCCCAACGCTGCCGGCTGCTCCCAAGGAGGGGCCGAGCTCGCAAGGAAAAACCCCAGCCTGGCACAAACACTGGAGCCAAATCACACACCCCACCGTGAGAGCATCCCACCGTGCGAGCACCTTACATCCTGCTGCACGAGCATCCCGCATCCCACCGTGCGAGCATCCCACCATGAGCGCACCTTACATCCCACTGTGCGAGCATCCCGCATCCCACCGTGCGAGCATCCCACTGTGCGAGCATCCTGCATCCCACCCTGTGAGCATCCCACTGTGCGAGCATCCTGCATCCCACCCTGTGAGCATCCCACTGTGTGAGCATCCTGCATCCCACCACTGCATTCTGCATCCCACCATGTGAGCACCTTGCATCCCACCCTGTGAGCATCCCACAGCCCACCGATGCATTCTGCATCCCACCATGCAAGCACCCTGCATCCAACCCTGCATCCCACCCTGTGAGCATCCCGCATCCCACCATGCGAGCACCTTGTATCCCACCATGAGCATCCCCAGCACCCTCCCCAGCACCACTGCTGCGCCCTGCTCTTGCCAGTTCAGTGTTTTTGAGCTGTCAAGCAGCAATCACAGCCTAAGAACTGCTCTGGCTTTAATGTGCTCTGCATTATGCATGCTCGCAAGGCAGCAGGAGCTGGACCCGCTAATGGAGGCCAGCCAGGGCAGATCATTCCCACGCAGGGTGTGGGCAGGAGCCGGGGTTCCCATTCAGTGCATGACGCCCGTGTCCATTCCCCACCCTGTGCCAGAGCAGGGCTTGGCCAGGAGAGCCCCAGTGCCAAGCTGGGAGTGCCCCAGCACCACACACCCTGTGTGTATTCCAGAGCTGCTGCCTCTGCATTTGGGAGAACAAATCCTCCCATTGGAACGCCCTGGCCGTGGAGGCAGAGCCTCCAAACTATGGGGAAGCCAAAGGAAAGCAATGACAAGCCCTGCCCAAGGAAGCCCAGCGGGCAGGAGAGCACACTGCTGGCACTGGTGGCCTTGGTGCTGCTGCCATCGCATGTCCCAGCCAGGCTGCCCTGAACAGGCTGGGCAAGGGGAGAGCAGAGCCAAGGGCAGGGAAGCTCCTGAAGCACATAGGGGGGTATAAGGACCCCGAGCATCCCCAAAGCCAGAGCAGGGACCCCCAGGCAGCTGGAGGAGGGGAGGCTGTGCCGGCACCACGGGTGGCTGCAGGCATCTGCTCCCCAATACACAGGTATTTGACAGGCTCTTAATTCTCCAAACCTGCGTGAGCCCAGCTCAGACACCGGCTCCTCGCAGCGCCCTGCATTATGCATGAGCCATCCCCCTCCCGTCTGCACCACAGGGACATCAAAAGCCAGCAAAGCTCCTCCGAGCCCAGACACGAGCTCAGGTGATGGGCTCCAGACAAGGAGAGTGGGTCCAAGCTAATGAGCACCGGGTTAGAGCCGTCGGTGCCCTGCAGCAGATGCAGAGGGGGCATAGGGTGGGTGCTGCACAGCACAGGCACGATCCCTCCCCAGGAGGGACCATGGGCACCCCGTTAAATGCAGCACCCATCTTTCCCCTGCAGCATCAGCAAGGTCAGTGGCACCCGAGGTGATGGGGCCAGGGGAGCAAACGCTGGATGCTCCAGCAGCAAACAGTGAGGTTTCCACTGTGTCAAGCATCCTCTGCTCATCACTCAGTGAGGGCCAGACACCCAACATAAGCTTCGCCCCCATGCTCTATAGCAGGGCTCTGTCCTCAGATGCCCTCCCTCCTCCTCAGAGGGATCAGAGGACGCCGGTTGTGCCGGGGCTCACCCGTGATGCTTTTGGTGGTGAATGGATGCAGTGGGGCAGGGCCCCCACAGGCAGCAAAGGAGAGGACAGAAGGGGGTGTTTGGGGTACAGGCGAGAACACTCGCCCTGGAAGGGTTAGCCATGAGGCTGGGGGATGCTGGGCTGGGCTGTCCGTAGGACAAGTGCTGCTCTTCCCTCCCTCCTCCACAGGATGTTATTGGATGTTAATGGAGCACAGCAAGGGCTGAGCGACACCACCCAGCCCCAGCTGAGCCCCCCCCCAGCCTGCAGAGAGCCAGGACTCAGCCCCAGGAACAGTGAGAACCCCTCAGGAACCAGCAAGGCAGATATGGGGGACCCCAAAGAGCAGGTCTGGGGAAGGACAGACCTCCAGCACCACGATGGGGACGGGGCCGAGCCAATAAAGGGGCTTCAGCCACCCCCATGCAGCAGAGAGCCAGGAGAAGGTTAATGCCTCTCCCACCACTTCCCGCAGCCAGGAATGCCAGGGAAGGCAAAGGAAGCTCCCACCAGAGCCATTTGATGAGCATCCAGCAGCATCGTCCCTCCCGACACCGCCTGCGGAGGAAGGATCTGGGAATGGCAGCCGCAGGCTGAGCAACCCAGACCAGCAGCAGGGGGGCCACAAGCACTGCTTGGTGCAGGGACCTCGAGGGGAGCAGCAGCCCCGCAGTGAGCAGATGATGGGGGGTACAGAGCAGGCTGGGGGGGGGTGAGATCACACGGGGCTGCCCAGCCCAGAGCATCCTTGCGCATGTTCTTCCCATGGAGCAGCAGAGCTGGAGTGACCCCCAAAGAGGCTGTGCCTGCAACTGGAGTCACTTCAGCTCTTAAGGAGAGGGAAGAGGCAGTGACAGCAACTCAACAAATGCAGTGTGAGAACAGAGTCTATTTTAGCAGCACTCGGGCTACAGCGTGAGCGATCTCTGGTCCCCAACACCCTCCTGGAGCAGTGACCCCTGCTCGGACAGAGCCACATCAACACCCACAGCACTGGAGCCCTCCAAGGGACACGGTCCCCATCACCCCATCGCTAACGAAGCTCCTGCAGCAGACCCAGCACCGCACAAAAGCTGCGATGGCTTTGAAGAGGATCCCTCGCAGGAACACGCAGCAGGAGGAGGCAGAGAAAGGAGCTTTTCAGGAGCATCAATGGGAAGCGTTAGAGTCAGAGCCCGGCTACCACAAGCCCTTTCAATGGGGCTTTACAGTGAAGATAAGTGGAATTCAAAGGGGGAACAAGAACAGTTTGAAGTTTAATGAGGAGGAGAGGGCAACAGGGGATCAGCCTCTTGTTGGAGACTGAGAGCTGACTGCAATGGCACGAGGCTGCCCTGGACCTGAACACAAAGGAGCTGGTGGTCTTTGTTCACTGACAGAGGTACCAGCAGCTCTGGCCACCCCACCAGCTCTGACAGCATGAGGTCCCTGAGGACAGGGATGGGTGGAAGCTGCTCTATAAACCTGTGCTCTAACCCCCTGGTTGCTCTTCAGATGCTCCTGAGGAGGTTAAGCTTGAGCAGAGCTCCAGCTCCCCCCACCCAGGGGGTACCACAGCCCCTGAGCATGGTGACACCAGCCCCTGGCAGCATCTCCAGCAGGACCCGCTCTGCTCGTGCTCTGCATCACAGCAGAGCCTGTTCCCTGCACCCGCATCAACCGCTCCCGACAGCTCCGGCACACGCCGAGCCCAGGCTGGAGCGTTTTAGCACTTCACACCATGACGAGGTATCACCCATCAAGCGCTCTCCCATTGACAGCGTGCACAGCACCAGGCACGACAGCCACGGACCTGTGTGGGAGCTGTACCAAAGCACCGTCTGCTGCCCCTCTGCCTGTGCGCAGTCCCCACACCGTGCCCCACTGCAGCCCAGCGTCACCTCCCGGCCCCACGTGCGCTTCTGACCACTAGCACGGACCCAGCAGCCTTGATGTGGGATCAGGTCCCCTCCTCTTGTGCTGCCTCTGCTCCCATGGGGCCAGCCCCACACCAGGGATCCTGGCTTGGGGAGGGTTTTCCCATGGGCATGGATGTGCTGAAGACCCAGGCAGGGTCTCTGGCAGCCCCACATCTTCCCTCCCCGTGTCCAGCACTACCATCTGCAGAGGCATCGGGAAGACCCACATAGACACATCCTCTCCTCAGTTCAAGCTTGCTGATCTCATTAGAAACACTGCCACTTGCCCATGGAAAGCAGAACTGGCGCAATTACCCACAATAGCTCCATCTGCATTAAAAGGAAAACACATAAACCCCATTATTTTACTCTAAAGAGCACAAAGAACAAATCGTCCCTAAGAACATGATAATTGCAGGCTTTAAATTTAGGCTTTGAGCCTCCCAGCCTGTTCCCAGCTCCAATCACAAACACTGGGATTTGCCACCTCGGCCCCAGCGCTGCTGGAGGAGCCGAGGCAGTGGCAGGGACCCGGAGCTTCCCTTCTCCATCCAATTGCATTCCATCTGTAAAGTTCAGAGGCTTCACAAGGAATTATCAGCAGCACCCGTCAGCACCCGGCCTGTCGGAGCAAGTTAAGGGTTTGTCACCGGGGCTCTGCCCGCGCGTCACAGCCATTACACCAGGGCTGGGGCAGCACCAAAGGTCTCTCCCACACGCCTGATGCAGCCATTCCCGCCCCTGTTGGCAAAGGGGTTTGGGAGCTGAGTGGCCGAGGTGTGTGGAAGTGCCCTTGGGGTCTGTCAGCAGCAGAGCCCCCCAGGGCTGGCACGTTGGGAAGGGTATTTCAAGCCTCTCCTTATAGAAACAGCTTCACCTCCCCTGCACGCAGCCCTTGAGGGGCCGGGCTGAGGAGCTCTGCCCATTGAGGCACCTGCACAGCGCCGAAGCCAGCCCAGTTTAAGCACAGGCATTGCTTAGGTCAAGTTTAAAGGGCTCTTTGGAGAGGGAACACCTCTGCCTCCACACCCCTGCTGTCCTCCAGTGCTTCAAACAGCATCCATAGGAAACAAGGGTAAAACCAACCCTCCCATCGCAGTGATTCGAGGCACCAGCACAGCCCCGGTGTCCTCCCGAGCTGCTTCCATCCACACAGAGACCCATCAGGGACACCCCACAGTTACACGGAGCCGAGAGGCACCTCCCAAGCCCTACACCCCCAGTCTAGGTGAGAAAGCACCACCAGAAATGAAGGCAAAAGCTCAAGTCCAAAGCAGCTTGCGCTGTTTTAACAGACATGAAATGTCCTTTTAAGTTGTGTTAATTAGAAGCCAGTCTCATTTAAACCTTGGAGACGAGCAGCAGCCTGGGTACAGATGCTGCAATTAAAGCCTTGCAAGTTCTCTGCAAAGCACCTCCTGGCTTGCGGATGGGCCGAGGGCAGCTCCGCTCCCGGGGGCTCCCCCATCCGCACCCGGCTCCGAAACCCCGGAGAGCTGGAAGCGCAATGGAAAGCCAGATCCCATGGAGCGCTCCCACATCAAACCACAGCCTCGAAGGGAAACCAGCATCCCGGGAACAGCCCCAGCCGAGAGCCGCGCAGCTGCACCCGCCTGCCCCATAGAGCTGATTAAGGATTCCAATGGGGAAACAAAGGGGACAGTTAATGGGATTAGGGCAGCACCGAGTATGACACTGAACCACAGCACCGGGACCAGGGGGATGATCCCCGGCTGCAGCCAAGCCATGGCAGTGCCACCGTGGTTGAGCACCGGGCACGGTGCATGGGGCACTCAGCGCCCAGCCCTGGCAGAACCCCCCAGCAGCCGGGCTTGGCCCCACCGGGATGCAGGCGCTTCCTGGAGCCGGCAAGGACGCTCCACCTCGCCCAGACAATAGGCTGAGAACGCCATTGTCTGGAAGCCAGGGCCCTGCCATGGCCACCCCACCTTCCCATAGCACCCCATTGGCACCCCCCAAGTGCTGGGGACCCACATCTCCCCCAGGAGCCGATCCCTGAAGAGGGGAAACCATCCCTCGGCCACTGGTGCCGGGAGTTCTGTCCATTCCTACCCCGACGGCCAACTTAGCGGTAAAATGGGGTTTTCATGAGACTTGATGGAAAGCCTCCAAAGCGATGAGCGATTACAAGCTTCAGATGTGCAGAGACAGTCCCATGGGGTGCCCAGCGCACCGCCCAGGTGGCATTGGCACAACACCCACAAGGACATTAAAAGGGACCCTAAAGCCTCCCCGGCCCCGTTACCGGCTGGGCCGGACCCAAGTGCGGGGCCAGGAGCAGAGCCGCGGGCACAGCGCCCGCCCCGGCTGCGGTGACAGCTCCCGGCACCGCTCCAGCCCCGCGGCAGCCGGGGGGGGGAGACGCTTTGCCCCCGGCACCCGCCAGCCCCACGGCAGAAGGCGCCGAGAGCAGCGGGCGCCGGGGCTGGCAGCGGCACCAGCGCCAAAGCCAGGACGATGGGGGCTGGAGCAGGAGGTGCCGCGGCTGCCGGGGATGGACCCAGCTGGGTCATGGTCCCCTCCACACGGGGATGGTGACAGGGAACGGCCACCAAAGCCATGGGGCTTGCCCGAGGTGCTAAGGGGAGGAGGTGGGGAAACGCTGTGGCCTGGTCAGAGTGGGGGCAGCCGCCACCTTCCCACCCGTGCGGGGACAACGCCAACACAGATCACCGGGGCCTCTTGGCAAGGGCTCACCCTCCTCTCCCGGCACCGACGTCCAAGCTGCTCGCAGCCTGCACCGGGCAGCTCCCAGCGCCTTTCATCATTCCTCTGTCCTCTGCGAACCCGATCCACGAAGCCAACGCGAGGAGAGGGCGCACTCCTCTCCCAGCCCCAGACGGGGCTCACCCCCGCGGATTCACCCTGGAGGGCTCCACCAGGACCCCCCTCTGGGCCCGACACCGCTCCGCTGATCCCGGCCACCGATCCCTCCTCTCCCCACCAAGCCCTCGGCCAGCGCCAGGCACCGCGGGGCTCCGGGGCGGACCCGGCAGCGCGGCCACCACTGGGCGCGGGAGCTGCGGCGGGGAGCAGGGCCCGGGACAGCGCCCGCGGGGCCTCGCCCCGGGGACCCGCCCGACCGGATCCGCGCAGGCTGCGCCCGCCCCGGCCGCACGCACACGGGACCGGCGGAACTCGCGGCTCCGCTGCTGGGGGGGGGGGGGGGGGAACCGACGGACCTGCCCCGTGCAGCGGAACCGAGCCGCGACCCCCGACCCGGCTCCTCCTCCGGCCCCGCACGGCGGAACCCGCCCAGCCCCGGGACAACCCCAGCGCTGCCCGGTCCCGGCCTCCCCCTGGTGCCCCCGATCCCGATCCCGATCCTGATCCCGGCCCCCGCTCACCTGCGCGCGCGCGACCCCTGCGCGAGCTCTGCCGCCCGCCCCGCTCCGGCCCGAACAAAAGCCGAGCAGCGCCCGCGCCAGCCCCGCCCCGCCCCGCCCTGCCTCGCCCCGCCTCAAGCCCCGCCCCTCACGGCGTCCCCGCCTTCCTATTGGACAGCCGGCACGCCCGTCAACAGCGCGCTCCGCCTGGCCACGCCCCCCGCCGAACGTGTTTATCCGCTCCCTATTGGCGGGGGCGCGGCCGCCCCGCCTGTGGCCGGCAGGTGATTGGGCAGCGGGG
This sequence comes from Psittacula echo, assembly GCF_963264785.1. Lineage (NCBI taxonomy): Eukaryota > Metazoa > Chordata > Aves > Psittaciformes > Psittacidae > Psittacula > Psittacula echo. The sequence goes on from NC_137748.1 coordinate 4,019,784, forward strand.
CGGGAATCACCTGGGTGACGTCACTGGGCGCGGCGAGGCACGTGCAGGGGGGAGCGCGGGGACCCCCATGTGCGGGTTCTCCCCCCCCAGGTCCCCGCAAGCCTCCAGCATCGCCCTGAGGGCTCCGCGGGGGCAGGTCCGTGGTCTGGGTCCCGTCCAGCCCTGCGGCTCCCCGGGTGTCCCCCCCAGCCCGGCCTGCCCCGGCTCTGGAGCAGCCAGGCCGTGGTGGCACCATGCGGGCACCCCTGCCTCACGCGTGGCGGTGGCACCGGTGTGTGCCCGGGTGGGTTAACCATGGAGCAGGGTCTGGCCCTGGAACATCGCCGGAGCAGGGAACCCGAAACCAGCAGGAGCTGGGCAGTGGCAGCAAGAAGGGCTGGGGAAGGGCTGGGGCGGTGACAGCGCCTGCGTCACCCGGCCCTGGCCAGACTGGTCCAGCCGGGTGCTGCTGCCGCCTCCCAGCTCACCCGGCTCCGCGCCGGCCCCAGGCAAAGCCTCGTCACCCCGAGTCAGGAGTGAGGGCCCAGCACGAGGGCAGGGCCCAGCCCATGGTGGGGATCATCCAGCCTCCAGCCCCGCAGACCTGAGGACACATCCTGCACCCCCAGCACCAGCTCTGCGCGGTTCTGTGCCGCAGCTGCCTGCCAGCGCTGACTCAGTTGGGAAATCGCAGCTCTGAAGGGAGGTGAGAGACGGAGCTTCCACCGCCCCTGCAAGGAAATGGGATCTCATCACTGTGTGCCGAGCTGGGGAGCCAGAGCACAGCCAGAGCCCTTCCAGCACCGGGAGGAAAGTGGCACACAACACAGCCTGGCATGGCCCGGCACGGTGCACAGCCTAGCATGGCCTGGCACAGCGCACAGCCTGGCATGCTGAGATGACAGCCAAAACACTCATTTATGTTCCTCCTCGGTCAAGGTCAGGGGAGTCAGAGAAGCGCAGTGCTGCCTGCATGATGCTAACCTACGGAGCACTGCAGGCTCAGTATCCCTCCAGTATAACCCAGTGTACTGCAGGCCCTGCATCCCACCTCTATTCCCTGCTCGTGCCCCTGCATCCCACCCCTGCACCCCTGCCCTGCACTCCACGGGGGACAGTGACTGTGACCACAGCTCCAGCCACTGCTGGGTCACACCAGTCACTCACTACCGGGAGCGCCGGACCCAGTGGTGCAGGGGGGGAGCAGGAAGGGCACCCAGGACACGCAGCCTGGGACTCTGAGCGGCTTCCCCCGGTGCCAGCAGTGGAGCAAGGAACTGTGTCCCACAACGTGAGCCAAGGGCCGCGGTGCCCAGGAGCGTGTCGGAGCAGGGCAGAGACCCCGCGGGCCCAGCGCCGCCCTCGCCCGGCTAGTTGGGAAGATCGAGCCCTTGGCCCCCGGGCCGAGCACGTCCCGCTCATCCGGGCGCCGCGGCCGCACCCGCCGAGCCCCAGCTCCGCTCCCATCGGTGACGAGCCCCGCTCCTCCCTGTCCAGGCACAGCCCTGCCCTGCGCAGGGGACAAGGGGGCTGCCGCCCCCCAGCGCTGTCCCGAGCCCTGAGCCCTGCCTGTGGGTCTGGGGGCTCAGCCCCATCCCTGCTCTCAGCGCGGAGCTGGGAAAGCCCTGGGAAATGGGAGCTGCGGGGCAGAGCAGGGCGGAGTCCTGGCAGCCTCCCCGCCACCCCCTTCCTTCCATTCCATTCCCTTCCCTGCCCTGCCCTGCCCCGGGGCCAACGCCGTGATTCAGCCTCTCGGTTTCAGTCCTCGCAGCCAACAGCTCTCATGAGAGCAGGAACGCGCCCCGGTGCTGCCCGACGCTCCGTGCCCGGGGCACGCACGGGCCCGCAGCCGCTGGAGCGGCTCCGAAACAGGCTCCAAACCGCCCGGCGGGAGGGGGGCATCCCCCCTCCCAGGCACCCTGGAACAGCGGCAGGGAACACGCTGCACCCTCCGGCCCAGCCGCACCACCAGGCACCCCCCAGTGACCGGTGTCGGGGTGATGCACATCACCCCCCAGACACCCATCCTGCCCCCCTGCAGCCCCCCCAGCCCCATTCACACGTTCCCATCAGGGTCTCAATGTGGTCAGGAGCCTCCCAGCCCCACAAGAGGCTGGCGGCTCCCATGGCCCCCAAGCCACACAAGCCTCCCTGTGGGGTCTCCACTACTTGATGGGAGCATCCGGTCCCCAGCCCATCCCTGCCCATGGCATAGCCCAGCCCCAGGGAGCCCCAGGCAGAGGCAGCCATGAAAAGACTGGTCCAGACTTTATTAAAAGTAAATACTTAGGAATAAAAAGCACCCGCGCAGGTCGGGAAGTATTAAATTAACAGAGCTTGAGGCTACAGAGGGCTGGTGGGGGGAGAACTCAAGGCACACGCAGGGCACGGGCGATGTGGCTTCACCAGGCACCATGGAGATGCCAGCACACCGGGATCCCCATCCCATCACCAGGATATGGGGTCCAAAGGGACCCTGGAAGGAGCCCTGAGATGGGGCAGCGCCGTGCATTGCTCCGGGAGCAGGGCAGCCCCTTGAGACAACGTGGCCAGTCCTGGAGCAGTGTCCACAGGAAGCAGCTGATGGACACAGTGACCCCGGTGCTGTGGGGCACCACCAGGCTCCCGGGGACAAGGGTGGCCCGGGGGGGAGCTTGTGGGCAGGCAGGAAGGTTCAGCGGTGCCGATGCTTCATTGACAGTGATGGGGCTGCGCTCAGGACAAGGATGCCCGGGTGGCAGAGGCAGCGCTGCCGCAGGGCACTGGGCAGGATCAGCCCTTCCCTGCAAGCCCAGGTTTCTGCGTGGGGGCTGTCAGGAGCCCGGTGTCCCAGGGCCACCAGCACCATCCAGCTCTGCCAGGGCCGGTGCCCCATTGCCTGGCTCATGACAGGGTCTCTGCAAACATGGAGAGCTCAGTGGCACCTCGGAGCAGGCACCCCTGCCCCATGGCGTGGCCCCTTGCCCCAGCATCACAAACCTTGCTCAGCTTTGTCCCCTTTGGTCCTGGGCTCCTGCCACCACTCGGAGAAGAAGCCCTCCTCGTAGTCACCTTCACCCTCGAACTCACCATCAGAGGGCAGGTCCCGCACCTCCAGCCCCTCATCCCCATCCACCTCCATCTGCAGCGTGGGGTGGGCAGGGGGAGGCATTGGGGCTCCAGGGCTGGTTTGGGGGTCAGAACCCCCTGCCTGAGTAAAAGCCCTGCCCAGGGGTACCCACAGCACCCGCCCGCACCCCAAAGCGTGGCCACCATTTACCTCATCATCCGCCTGCAGGTACTGCCTGGCGAAGTCCAGCATCATCTTCTGTGTGGCCGTCTGGTTGTGGTAGCGCACGGCTTCCTGGGCACAGCATGGAGCGAGGCCTGGATCAGTCCCTCTGTCCCCACCAGAGCCACGGGACACGGGGCTGGGGGGGGTCCTCACCGGCCGCGGCTCGAAGTCCTCCTCGCGCAGGCGCCAGCGCTCGCGGTGGAAGCGGTAATAGACCAGGTTCTGCTGCATCACGGTGTCCCCCGGGTCGAAGAGCATGTAGCTGGAGACGCTGCGCACCGCATCCTGCACGTCGTTCACTGTGGGGAGCAGCACCCAGAGCGGGTGACACCCTGCCCGGGGCCCCGCAGCACCCCGGGCTGCCCCATCCCACCACCACCATCACTCACACTTGTAGTAGGCGAACTGCAGGTAGTGGTACATGGTGGCAACAAACTTCTCCACGAAGTAGCCCCCCACGTTGGGGGTGAGCTCGGTCTCGCAGTCCACCTTGCACTGCAGCACGCTCACAAAGTGGTCTGGGGCGGGGGGGAAGCGTTAGGTTCTGCACCCTATTGCCCCATCCCAATCCCAGCCCGCTGTCCCCCGGCCCCACAGCGAGTCACCTGCAATAGCGGGGTAGAAGTCCTTGAAGTCCTGCAGCTCGTAGGCGCCCTCGCAGCCGGCCAGGCAGTCCTCGTATGCCCTGTAGTACTGAGCCAGCGCCTGCTCCATGTCGGCTGCGCTGCTCCGGAAGTCCCCGTTGTTGTAGAGCTTCACCGACCGCACGAATATCGGCTGCGGGAGGTGAGGGACCAGGGCTCAGCGGGAGAAAGCTGCTCCCAAAGGGCTGGGCAGGGCCATGCGTTGGCAGCCGGACACGCGGCAAGCCCCAGGAGACCCAGTCCTAACCCCATGGCCTCCTCACCTCGTAGGGCTGAGCCTCCAGGTCCACCAGGTATTCATCCACATCCAGCATCGTCCTGTAATAGTTCAGGTACCTCAAAGTCATCTCGTGCTTGGGGTTCTTCTGCAGGAAGGTGTGGGCAGCGGACACTGCTTTCTCGATCTTATTTGACTGGGGAGGGAGGAAGAGGCAGGGTGGGGAGAGGTCAACCCTGCAGGAACCCCGCATCCACGTGGTGCAGGATGGATCCATGCATCCACTCTTCCCTGGCACTGCAGCATCCCAGGAGAGCCTCCTGCTCCCAGCTGCTTTATGTGCACTCGGATGGCAATTTCAGGGGAGTGAGGCTGGGGGGGGCGAAGGAGCCATCAATGGGATGGGTTTGGGCCAGAGCGAGCAAGAGGAAAAGGCATTAAGAATCTAGGCCAGGCTGTCCCCTGCCACTGCCGGCACTGAGCACTAAACCAGCATCCGCAGCCCAGCACCATGCCTGGGGAGAGGAGAGGCCCCCACCAAAGAGCTCAGGCCAAGGCAGGGTCACCTGGGCCGATGCATCTGAAACCTCCCTCCACGTCTGCACTGTGAGCCCAGGCAAGGGCTTCTCCCTGCTGGAGCATCCAGACACGTCCTGCAGCAACCACAATGGCTCTGGTCCTGCCAGCTCAGGCTCCTTGGCTCCCCAGCCAAGCCCTGGTGTCCCAACACCCTGCCTGGCCAAGGGGACACCGGGGGACCAGGAGGACACAAGGTGGAGCGGGAGGGATGCAACCACAGGGGCCCAGTCCCAGGCACTCTCCTCTCATCCTGATACATCCCAGATGATGCTGACGTGCCACGGCACAGGGGCAGGATGGAGGAGCCAAGGGGGGGATGCCAGATAGGGGGTGCAGGACAGGAAAGCAAATGACAGCAGGGTGCAGGATGGAAGGGAGCAGCGTTCAGGGGGTGCAGGCTGGTGGTGTAGGATGGGGGATGCAGGATGGGGGTGTCAAAGAGGAGGACAAAGGGCGCAGGATGAGTGTGCAGAGCTGGGGGGATGCAGGGTGAAGGGTAAAAGAGGGGGCACAGACCAGGGCAGCGCAGGATGGAGGCACAGGAAACCCCCCCACACACTTCCCCCTTCCTTCCCACAAGCCTCATTGCGCGGCATTTGCGCGGCCCCGGCTCACCTTGAAGAGCGCGTAGTGCAGGTACTGGTAGGGCAGGCGGCGCTGGAAGTCGCGCAGCGTCTGCGCGGGCGGGTAGCGCAGCTGGAACACGGGCAGGTCGCGCTTGCAGGCGCGCAGGCAGCCTGCGCGGCGCAGCAGCCGCCCGAAGAGCTGCATCTCCCGCTCCCACTCCCGGGCCGCGGGGTCCCCATCGGCGGGGGGCTCCTCGGCGGGGCCCGGCTCCGCGCAGCGCCGGTGGCAATGTGCTTCGCTGTCGCGCAGCAGCCGGTGCAGGCGCAGGCTCGCCTCCAGCTCCCGGGCGCTCTCTGCCCACTGCGCACCCGCGTACTGCTCCAGCGCCCGCGCGTAGGCTCGCTGCAGCGGCTCCAGCGCGTCCGCGGGGAACCCGCGCACGCTGTACTCCTCGTACTGCGCCGCGCACGGCCCCGCCGCCGCCACCAGCAGCAGCAGCAGCAGCGCCAGCGCCGCGCCGCCCATCCCCGCCGCCTCCGCCGCCGCGCACTGCCCGCGCAGCACCGCGCACCGCGCCGCGCAGGGGGCGGGCGGCGGGGAAGGGGCGGTGCGCGGCCGGCGCGCAGGGTCTTAGTGCGGCTCTGCGCGGCCGGCGCAGCGCAACACGGGGCGTGCTCGGCGCTGCGCGGCTCCGATGTGCTCCCTCCCGCACCGTCGCGGGGGGAAGGGGGTCACTCTGCGCCCCGCACTGCGGGCTCCGGGGCTGCAGGACCCCGGGGATGTGCTCGGAGCTGCCCTGTGGAGCGGGATGTGCTGTGTGTGCCCTGTGCTGCAGCTCAGAGCATCCCGCACCCCGTGCTGGTCCTCGGAGCACCCCGGGGTGCTGGGCTGTGCCACCCCGTGCAGTGACCCCATCCCGACGCTGGCCCTGCTGGTGGCTGGTGCCAAGCTGGTGGCCACACACCCTGTGCCGTGCCAGCCCCCAGAGCTGCACCGCGCCAGCCTTGGCATGGCCACACTGGCCCCAGCCCAAGCCCAGCTCCTTGTTGCCGGCTGGACAGTGGCACTGAGGGATGTCACAGCGTGGGGCAGGAGCCAGGACACGGCTGAGGCTTCTTTCTGCTCCCTCAAGCTCCACAGGACGCAGGCTGGGCGCTGCGTGCACCCCGAGCCCCGGCTCCAGGGGGGTGCTTGAGGTTTTGCCCTCACCAAAGGTGCTGCCCCTCCGAGAACCTGGGCTTTGGTTCGGGTTGGTTTCATTTCCCATTTGGGACTTGCCAAGGGCTCTTATCACGGTGCCCATCACAGTTTGGGGAGGTGGGGATGGAGGGGCAACACCTACGGGTGCATTTGGTGCTGCTTCTGTCTGGGAAAGGCTTTCGGGAGGGTATTTTTAACCATCAGCACCCAATACAAGCAGATTGAGGAGCAGGAGGTGTTATTAAAACACTGAATCCCTTGGATTCCCTATGCCGGGGGACTGAGCAGCAGCATCCGGAGCTGTGGGAGCGATGGCTCCAAAGGGAAGAGTCTGCAGCGCTAGGACCCGGCCCTGCAGCGACACAAAGTCGCTTCCAAGCAGCTCCCGTCGGCCTCTTCCTTTGCGAAAAAGAAAGGAAAACGCAAAAAGGAGAGGAAAAAACCCTCACCCCAGCCCCTCCTGCCGGGAGCTGCCCTGGGAGCTTCCCGCTGGCACTTCCCAGCGCTGCCCGCTGTGTGGAATCCCCCCGGCGATGCCGCTGGGGGGGACTCGCGTTGGGATCGCGGCTGAGGAGGCGCCAGGCCCGGACACGTGTACAGAAATTCCGGGCAGGAATCCCGCGGGAAGGGGCGGCCGAGCTGAGCAGGCCCCGTCCCTCCGCCTCCCGCTGCCTTTCCGCCGGCTGCAGCCTCCCAGCGCCATGGCCCCCGGCAGCTTCTTCCTCCTCCTCCTCCTCCTCCTCCTCCTCAGCATCCTGGGGGCGCCGGGGCTGGGTGACCCCGGCCCCCTGGAAGACGTGGTGATAGACAGATACTACATCCCCAAAATCTGCCTGCGGGAGGCCCAGATGGGGGATTTCATTCGCTACCACTACAATGGGACCTTTAAAGATGGCAAAAAGTTTGACTCCAGGTACAGCCCTCGGCTCCTCACCACTGCATGCGGTGCCGGGGGGGGACCCCTGCATGCCTTGCATCCCCAAGGGGCAGCAGGGGAGGGACAGGCTCCGGGCAGCCCCATACTTGGACCCCAAGGAAGGCTTTTGGTGGGTGCTGGGGGCGAGGGCAGGGAGCCCGAGGGTCCTGCTGTGCCCCAAGAAGCAGCAGCCCCTGCCCATCGGTGCCTGCACGCCCTCAGCCCCAGGCGTGGGCAGGATCTGTCCCAGAGGGAGGCATTTTGCGCTCAGGACGTGTATTTGCATGTGCAGGGGCAGGGAAGCACTGGAAGCCCTTTGAAACGTGGCAGCAGTGGAACCCGTTCATTACCTAAGAGGCTTTGCTCTGGCCGGACTTGGTTTTCCTCAGCCTGGGCATCGATCCTACTCTGCTCCCAGTGGCTGCCGAGCAGTTCGTGTCGGTGCAGCTCCTGCTCTGCAGCACCGGGAGCAAGGGGAGGATGAGGAACACAACCAAAGGGCAGAAAGAGACGGTGCAGGAACAAAAGCTTCCCACACAGAAGCGTTTAAGAGGAAAGCAAAGGGATGCAGCTCCGGTTAAATGTGTCTTTAGTGTGAACATGAATGGGGGATAAAGTAACTGAGTGATGCACTTCACCTTCTGCTGTGCGCACCCCAAATGCATTGGGAGCCTGGGGACATTCCCTGCTAAAAGAACTCCTTGTCCTGCCTGCAGGGTGACAGCATCAGCTGCACATAGGAGGGGACGGAGGGTTCAGTTTATCCTAAACAGCCCCAGTTGCTTCTTGCAGTATTTTCAGATTCACAAATAAAGCCAGATTTGCAGTGCAAGGATGAGGCCTGGGCTGTTTCCTTCCCTTCTTGCTCCATAGAGCTCCAAACGTGCTGTATGCAAAGGGGTTTGGAAGCAGCAGAAAGCCCTGGAGCTGCCACATCCAGCTCCATGGATGAGGATGGTGTTGAAGGGTTTGGTACCAACGGGAAGCATCACCCCCCTCCTTTGCACGCAGAGGGTCCCATCTGCACTGCCCTGACTGCAGGGCGCTGGGTGCGCAGGTCAGGGTGCAGCTCCATCACAGGCAGTGCAGGATGGAGCCCATCAGCATCAATGGTTTTGAGCCGCGGGCTCTGCAGCGGCGCAGGGACCCACTGCGAGGCTGCTCTGTGTTCGCATGGCTGGGGTCCTGATCCACCCCAAGCACTCGGCTCCCCCAGCACCAGCAGCATCGGGGGCTTCGCCCCATCCCGCACCACTGACGGCTCTGTCCCTTCACCCAGCTACGACCGAGGGGCCACGGTGGCCGGCGTGGTGGGTGTCGGGCGCCTCATCACGGGCATGGACCGGGGGCTGCAGGGCATGTGCGTCAACGAGCGGCGTCACCTCATCGTGCCCCCGCACCTCGGCTACGGCAGCATCGGCGTGGGTACGTGGGGCTGGGGGGGGCCCTGCATAGGCTTTGCTGGGAGGGGGGGTCCTGACCTAAGCTGCTTTGTCCTCGCTGCTGCCCCTTTAGCGGGGCTGATCCCCCCCGATGCCACCTTGTACTTCGATGTGGTCATGCTGGACATCTGGAACAAGAAGGACAAGCTGCAGGTCACCACCTTGTCCCGACCCCTGCACTGCAACCGCACCGTGGAGAGCTCGGACTTTGTGCGCTACCACTACAATGGCACGCTGCTGGACGGCACCCCCTTCGACTCCAGGTACAGGGCACCGGGATGCACCTGGGGATGGACTCTTCATCAGGGACTGCAGTGACAGGACAAGGGGTAACGGGTTCAAACTGAAACAGGGGAAGTTTAGATTGGATCTAAGGAAGAAATTCTTTACTGTGAGGGTGCTGAGGCACTGGAATGGGTTGCCCAGGGAAGTTGTGAATGCTCCATCCTTGGCGGTGTTCAAGGCCAGGTTGGACAAAGCCTTGGGTGCCATGGTTTAGTGTGAGGTGTCCCTGCCCATGGCAGGGGGGTTGGAACTGGATGATCTTAAGGTCCTTTCCGACCCAAACTGTTCTATGATTCTATGATGCACCCTCACATTGGGACATGGGGTGCTGGAGGTGGATGCAGCCTCTGCCCTGGGGATGGGGGCACTGGGAGGGACCAGGGGATCCTGGACATGGGGGCTCACGCTGCACCCCGGCCAGAGCAGCCTCCCCCTCTGCTTTCCCTCCCTGCACCCCGTTAGGGCCGGTGCAGCTCCATGATCCCAAACCAGTTTCCCACATGGCACCACTCAGGCCTGGAGCCATCCCCACTCATTCCTCCCCACCAGCTACAGCAAGAACAGCACCTACGACACCTATGTGGGCACGGGCTGGCTGATCAAGGGCATGGACCAGGGGCTGCTGGGCATGTGCGCCGGGGAGAAGAGGAGCATCATCATCCCCCCGTTCCTCGCCTATGGGGAGAAGGGCTATGGTGGGTCAGGCATCGCCCCGTTCCCTCCTGCCCCTGTGCCTCAGGCCCCGATCCGGGCTGATCCGTGTCCCCTCCTCAGGATCTGTGATCCCGCCGCAGGCGTCGCTGGTGTTCAGCGTGCTGCTGGTGGACTTCCACAACCCCAAGGACGGGGTGTCCCTGACGCACCTCGAGGTGCCCGAGCCCTGCAAGCGCCGCGCTGTGAGCGGGGACTTCGTCCGCTACCACTACAATGGCACCTTGATGGATGGGACGCTCTTTGACTCCAGGTGTGGGGAGGGAGCTGGGGAGAGCCCTGAGCCCACCCTCTCCATCCCCGTGCTCAGCAGCACGGAGAGGCTGGAGAATTGATGGAGGAGGCGGAGGAGAGGGTGGGAACGGGCACAAAACAGGCTGCAAAGGACAATCCCTGTTTGCTGCGGAGGGTTTGGCTCCGGGGGAGCGGGGCAGAGGCTGGGCCAAGGGGTGTGGGAGCAGAGCTGGGATTTACCCCAGGCTCTGCTGCTGTCCCTGCAGCTACTCCCGCAACCACACGTACAACACCTACATCGGGAAGGGCTACATCATCCCCGGCATGGACCAGGGCCTGCAGGGGGTCTGCATGGGCGAGAGGCGGCGCGTGGTCGTCCCCCCACACCTGGCCTACGGGGAGAACGGAGCAGGTAAAGCGCCGGGTCCAGCACCACGCGCTGTGGCATCCCCTCCCTAGCCCTGTGCATCCCACTCCATGGGGATGTGCAACCCACACCCTGACCAAGTGGGACCACACCATCCTCAGCGCTCTGGGTGTTGTGGGGAGCATCATGGGCCGGGGAAGGGCTGACACCAACACGTGCCGATGGATGGATGCGCTATGGGGAGGTGCAGGGAAAGGCTTTACCGCAGCTGCCCTCATCCTCCTCTTCCAGGGAACAAGATTCCCGGCTCAGCCGTGCTCATCTTCGACGTCCACATCATTGACTTCCACAACCCCGAGGACCCGGTGGAGATGGAGACCTTGTACCGGCCGGAGGGCTGCAACCTCACCACCCGCCACTGGGACTTCGTCCGCTACCATTACAACTGCTCCTTGCTGGATGGCACCAAGCTCTTCTCCTCGTGCGTGCTGGGACACATCCTGGCGGTGCTGGGCTGGGCCGAGGACAGGCACTGGAGCAGCAGCCCCGTGCCATGGGGCAGCACTGGCGCATCGGCTGCACGGCCATGGGGCAGCGCATGGGGTTTGGGGGCGCAGTGGGATGGAGCGCAGGGGATGTGGGGCACAGGCAGGGTAGCCATGGGGACCAAGGGGTCTCCTCTGTGCCCACTGCAGCCACGACTACGAGAAGCCACAGGAGGTGACCCTGGGCACCAACAAAGTGATCGAGGGCTTGAACAGGGGCCTCCTGGACATGTGCGCAGGGGAGCGGAGGGTGCTCATCGTCCCCCCCCACCTGGGACACGGCGAGAGCGGAGGTAAGGAGCATCCTGCGCACAGCCGGGGGTCCTGGGGTCCTTTCCCCCATCACCCGATGGGCGCTGGAGGCTTTCGCCCATCGGGGTCCTTCCTGGGGTTTTCCAGCCCGGGGGGTGCCGGGCAGCGCCGTGCTCCGCTTCGAGGTGGAGCTGATCTCCATGGAGGAGGGCGTTCCCGAGGGATACCTCTTCATCTGGCACGGGGAGCCCCCGGCCGGCCTCTATGAGCAGATGGACCTCAACAAGGACGGGGCAATCCCGGCTGAGGAGGTGAGGGAGGGCTCCGGCTGCCAGCGGGTGCTGGGTGCAGGAGGGCACCGGGGACCGCACCACGGGGAGCAGCATCCCAAGGGTGCCGGACCCAGGCGCCCAGGGCTGTGCAGGGAGCACCCGGGTGCGCGGAGCGAAGCAGCTTCTCCCCCTGTCCCCGCTGCAGTTCTCCACCTTCATCAAGACCCAGGTGGCAGAAGGGAAGGGGCGGCTCATGCCCAGCTCCGACCCGGACAAAGTCATCGCTGACATGTTCAGGAACCAGGACCGCAACCAGGACGGGAGGATCACCCCCGAGGAGCTGAAGCTGAAGTCGGATGAGGACCAGGAGAAGATCCACGAGGAGCTCTGAGCAGCAGCTCCTGCTCTTCCCTGCACACAGGACTCGTCCTGGCCATGCCATGGCCGGGCCCCCCCTCCCCAGGAACCCGCCCCTTCCCTTCCCCAGCCCTTCCAGGGGGGAGCGTTTGGGGTTTCCCCCCCCCCCATTCATTAACTGAGGGGTTTTGGATGCTCCTTTGGGCAGGAAAACACCGACCCCCAGCAAATAAACCCAGGCAAGAAGGTGGGAAACACCCAACACGGGGCCTCCATCCACCCCAGGGACAGCAGCGCCCGCATCCCCATCCCCTTGTGCCCTGCAGATGGTACCTCTGCTGTGGAGCCAGGCCCTGGAGCCCTTTGCTGCTGCCAAACCCCACTCTGCCCCCAGCTCCCCATAGGGCAGCAGCATCCCCATCCCCATCCGCTTCCTCCCCAGCCAGTGACTGCACGGCCTGCTCCATGTGCTGCACCCATGGCAGGCAGGAGGGAGCTGTCCCTCGCTGCTGCAGCAGCGCGGTGTGGTTTGGGGCTGGGGGTTTCTCCCTCTCCTTTAGAGAGGAGGAATAAAGAGAAGCCTTTAATGCTCCAGCCCCTGCTCCCCCCAGCATCCTCCCTGTCAAGGCAGCAGGGACCTGGCAAAGCCCTTGTTTGCCTTTGGGAGCAGGAAAGCAGAAAGGCTCTCGCCCAGGCCCTCAGGGAGCAGCATCCTCCCTGCCTGCATCCTCCCTGCCCCGCAGCGAGGGCCCTCACGGATGAGAGGAATCAGCCCAAAACTGCCTCTAAAAGAGTCTTGCAGGTAAAAGAGATGCAAGAACAGAGGAGTGCAGCGGGTCCCAGCGAGCCCCTCCAACGACTGCTGCCTTCCACCAAATAAATCATCTCTACTGGTTTCCAAGGAGTCTGCTTTGTGCCAGGTTACTTTGCCAGGGAGCATTCCTCGCGCAGGGGGGTTCCAGGCTCCAGCACTGCTGGGTCAGGGAGGATTGGAACCAAACCTCAGCTCCTGGGATGCTCCAGCACAGGGGGATGATGCTGCAGTGCCCAGTGGCTCTGTCTGGGATGGGGATACCTGGAGCTGGGAGCAGAGATGCAGCAGCCCTGGCACTAAGAGCTGAAACGGAGGAAGAGGAACAGCAGGGCTGGGAGCTGCAGGGTGTCCATGGGGCACATGGGGAGGGTGATGCTACCCCTGGAGCTCAGTCGGGCACTTGGAAGCCCAGAGACAACAGAGCAGAAGAGACTCGTTTTCTTAGGGAGGAAATGAAACCACTTCCATCTGTCCTCAAACTACAGCAAATGATCTCCACTTCTGTGCTTGAGCACTGCAGCAAGTGCAGAGCATCTCTACCTGAGACATAAAAGGGGCTGTCTGAGCGGGATGAAGTCTGAGTGGGATGAAGTCTGAGCGGGAAGCAGCAGATGTGGGCAATGTGGGGTGAAGTGAGTGGAGCAGCTTCCTCCACCTCCAGGGCTGCCCAAAGGGGGTGAGTGAGGCCGGGATGTGCAAAGGGGCAGGAGCCTGCCCAGCATCAGGATGTAGGTACCAGAAGATGAACTCCAGCTTTGTCCAGGGCAGGACATTGGCTGTGGAGGTCACTGGAGCCTTCCCAGCTCACGTCTCCATAAGGATGTAGCGGAGGATCCCGTTGGCCACATCCAGCGTCTCGTCTCTCTCCAGCACGATGTCGTAGGCATCCAGGTACTTCGCCCTCCGCTCTTCCACCTGCAGCAATGGGATGGAGTGGGGAGGACTGAGAATGAAGCTGCTGCACCCACAGCACCTCATGGTCAGGGACCACGCTGATGATGGCAGTGGCCAGCCCCTCTCTGCTGCCTTTGCACATAGGGAAGGCTGGCAGGGGATCAAGGAACTGCTTCTCACTCCCACCTTGTCATTGAGGAAGCCAATCTTGAGGATGTGCTCCACACTGGGAATGCCGTCTGCCATGGTCAGGTCACCCATGGAGTCCCCCAGCAGGATGATGCTCGTCCTGGTGCTCAGCTGCTGGAAGTACTCCGTGCCCTGCAGGATGCTGTTGTTCTTGTTGCAGGTGTGGATGAGAGGTCCCTTGAAGCGCGTGAGGACTCCCTGTGCAAACGGGACAAATCCCTCCATGTGCCACAGCCCCAGCTCCCTTCCTGGAAGAGGGATGCTCACAGGGCACCGGCCCTCATCTCCGGGAGACCCCAAGGAAACCCAGGAGCCATGGACCACGGAGATGGAGCAGTCAGCTCCATCCACAGGGATCAAACAGGCAGCTTTTAACCTAGCGGTGCCTTTAAGCACATTGCAGCCCTCGGTCCCAGCTGAAGGCTCCTCTCCGCGTCCCCACATGCACGCGACGCAGAAACTCACGTTCTCATCGAAGTCCATGTAGTTGGAGACCACGTTGATGTTTGCGTGGAAGACGTTGGCCTGACGGATGATCTCCTCAAGGACGTCACCGACGCCAGCGGAGAAGATGAACAGGGGCACGTTGTGCTTGTGCAGCTGATCAAACAATTCCTTGTATCCATCCCTGGAGCAGAGGTGTCCATTATAGGGTATCCCATTCCCCCCGGTGTAACAGCCCCAGGCTGCCAGGCCACGATTTCCATGCAGAAGGAGAACTTGGGCTCAGGAAAGCCCGGAGGAACGGAGCCAAGTCTCCTCTGGGACTGGCAGCACCTTCAAACCAAGGCTCCCTGAGCCACTTTTAGGACCATCACCACCAAGACCAGCTTTAAGAGCAAGTGTTAGCACAATGGTTTTGTGCTGTGGGTAACACCTGATGCTGAGCCAAGGGCCTGGATCTGCCCCCATACCCGACCTGCTCCTGGTGCCTGCAGTCCGTACCTGAGCATCACTCCTGACTCCCTGACGATCTGGGCTATGTCCTGCTTTCGGATGTTCTGCTGGATCAGGAGCTCATGGACCCTGCTCCACCTGGGGAAAGGCAGAGGAAGGAGCTTCCCAAAGCAACCTTTGGGCAATGAAAGCTCCCGGCACTGCCACCAAGCCCAGGGACACCTCGAGCCTGTGTCTTGTAGAACTCAGGGACAAGAAGCTGCCGGGACAAGGTGAAGCTCATCCCATCCAAGCACTCACCACTCCACCATGAGGGGCTGTTTCTCTTCCAGGGTGCGGTTGGGATCGATTTCAATGGGATAGTAATAGTGCAGCAGGGCCTTCAGCTGGTGGTGGAGGGATGGAAAAGAACAGAGTGAACGTCCTGCCTGAAGAGACTGAACAACGGCGAGCAGGCAAATGAAAACCTCCCTTCTTAACTTCTTCCATCAGCAGTGGCTGAGGTGCAGCCTGGACACAGCCTGGGGAGCTGGCACAGGAGCCACTGCAGCCTCCTGATGATGGGTGATAGGGACAAACCCCACAGCGCCGAGCAGCAGCAGGCACCTACCTTCTTCCTGCCGTCCTCACTGATAACATGGCTGTCATTGAGGATATCTGCAAGGACAGCAAGAAGCCGGTGCTGCAGCCCAGCAGCACCCAAAGGCTTTCCAACAGGCGGTTATCCTGCATCCCCAGCACCAGCTCTTCCCAATGCTGATCTTAGGCGCTAGGAGAGCAGCATCAGCGCTAGTGAGGATACAGCGGGGAGGAGAAGCAAGGCCAGGAGGCAGCTTCTGCAGGGAGCTCTGGGCTGCCCAAGGAGCTGCACCGAGAGGAGAGAGGAGCGGGCGGGCTTGGCAGAGGTGCGAGGAGGCAAACGGGAGCCATAGAGACCGAGAGCACAAACACGGGAACCAAAGAGAAGCAGCAACAGCGCCAAGGGCTCGGACTCACTGTGCGAGGTGGGGCAGCGCCGGCCTTTGCACCCGAACCTGCTCAGGGTCATGTCGAAGTCCGAAATGACCTGGGAGGTGACAGGAGCCCAGACCCGTGTGAGGCAGCGCACTCTGCCCTGGCCGGGTCAGCCAAGGCGCTGCGAGGGTGCAAGGTCCAGGGCAGGGTGCAGATCACAGCGGCAATGGATGCGGATGCTCCTGCCTCCGTGTGGCTGCCATCCCCATCCGAGACAGCCAGCACTCTCCCGCCCTAGGGCGTGGGGCAGCACCAAATGGTTTCATCCTGCTGACACCGCCGTGGGCAGAGGGGGGTGTTTGAGCATCCGGTCATACTCGTATCTTGCATTAACAGGGAAGGAAAGGGCCCGTCCAGGGAGAGCCGCCCCCCCCCGGTCCTGCCTCTCCCCTGCGGCTTCTCCACCTGCACCGCGTGGGGACGGCGCTCCCGGCACCGGGTTGGGAGCAGCCAGGGCACGGAGCACCCCAACCCCTCACCGCGCACCCCCCGCAGCCGCGGGGCCGGTACCTGCAGTTTGCTCGCGCCCTGCTCCTTGAGGGACCGGATGATCCCGGCCACACGCTCCGGATGCCCGATGCGGACCGTGGCGTTCTCCAGCTCGGGCACCTGCGGGCAGAGACCGCGCTGCGGTGTCCGGGGCCCAGCGCGGCTCCCGGGGGTGCGGTGCCCTCCAGGCCCCGCTCCCACAGCCCCGCACTCACCATCGCTGCGCTGCGGGCAGGACCGAGCCGCGCCGGGGCCGCGCAGCCGCGGGGAGGAGCCGGGGCCGGGCGGGGCGTGCGGGGCCGCCTGGAGCCGCGGGGTGCGCTGCGGGGCCGGGGCCGGCGGCTGCGTTTCCTCCTCAGGGCGGCGCGGGAAGGGGGAAGAGAGAAGAGAAAGAGCAAAACCCCAGCGGAGCCCGAGGCACCGAGGCACGAACGGGTTGGGTTCAGAGCCCGCACCGGCAGGAACACGGGACCCCAGAACGGTTTGGGTTGGAAGGGCGCTTAAAACCCATCCAGTTCCAGCCCCTTCCACTAGAGCAGCTTGCTCCAAGCCCCTGTGTCCAACCTGGCCTTGGACAGTGCCAGGGATGGGGCAGCCGTTTCCCTCCCAGAGCTGCTCCCCGGTACACCCAGACACTATGACAAGCAGCCAGCAAGGAGCTCCAGAAGGGGGGGGTCAGGATGGGGCTCCCTGTGCCCCACATCCCCTCCTCAGCCCCCCGCGGCTCCTTCCACCCCTCCAAAGCCAGCAGCACTTGTGACTCCATCACTGACATGAGCTAATCCGGGCCTCAGCTTCCTCCTGCATGAGCTGGTTCAGGGGCATTGCAGCAGCCGTCAGTGCCTGCGCCTGGGGAGCTTTAGACCCGTGCTGAATGGCATGAAGGAGTTGCAGGGGAATCTTGAGGCTGTTTACAAATATGTAAAGGGTGAGTGTCAGGATGATGGAGCTGGGCTTTTCTCAGTGACGTCCAGTGATAGGACAAGGGGTAATGGGTGTAAACTGGAGCATAAGAGGTTCCATGTGAACATCAGGAAAAACTTCTTTACTGTGAGAGTGACAGAGCACTGGAACAGGTTGCCCAGGGGGGTTGTGGAGTCTCCTATGTTGGAGATATTCAAGGCCCGGCTGGACAAGTTCCTGTGTGATGTACTCTAGGTTACCCTGCTCTTGCAGGGGGGTTGGACTAGATGAGCTTTTGAGGTCCCTTCCAACCCTCGGGATTCTGGGATTCTGTGATCAATGGGGCCTGGTTCAGTGCAGCCTGGGCTATGGGGCAGCCATGGAGTGAGGGGCTGGGGGGGCCGGGAGCCCATTCCCTCTGGAGGGGTTCACAGCCCCGCCAGCCCAGGCGCTGCTGCCCAGCTCCCCTTTGTGACCTCACCACGGAGCGTGTTCTAGAACCAGCGGCCAGAGGTGATGTTGCAGGGACAAAGAGGCCCCGAGAGAGGCACCTTCCATGACCTCAGGCTTCAACATGGGAGACAGGTTGTTGTCCACCGAATGCTCATCCTCACACATGGAGAGGAAGATGAGTGCTATGGCTTGCACCATCTTCAATGAGCTTCGTCTCGAGGGGAAACTCTGTGATGTGATCATCAGCGTGGATGGGATCGAATTTAATGCTCACAAGAACATCCTCTGCAGCTGCAGCCACTACTTCAGGTCAGTCAGAGGGGATGGGTGGTATTTCCTAGCCTGGCTCGTGCTGCTTTGGTGCTTCCATCACTAATGAAACACGGATAAAACCACACGGCCTCCCAGCATGGCTACTGCTGGTACCCAAACGGGTACCCAGGGGACAACGGGCAGGGTTTAACCCAGCAAAGCTGGTTTTGCCTCCAGCGCTGCTTTGGTTTTCCAGGGCCTTGTTCACCAGCAGCTGGAACACGGCCGAGAAGATGGTGTACAAAATCCCTGGGGTTTCACCCGAAATGATGAGGCTCATCATCGAGTACGCCTACACCCGGACTGTTCAGATCACCACAGAGAACGCAGAAAGCCTGTTCATCGCCGCAGACCAGTTCAACATCATGGGCATCATCCGGCTGTGCTGCGAGTTCTTCAAGTCCCACCTCTGCTTTGAGAACTGCGTCGGCATCTACAGGTTCACGGAGTACTACTACTGCCCCGAGCTGCAGGAAGCAGCCTTCACGTTCATCCTCCATCACTTCGAGGACATCACCAAGGTCTCTGAAGAGTTCCTCGACCTCTCTGTCAGCGAGCTGAAGAACATCATTGAGAAGGATGAGCTCAATGTGAGAGAGGAGGATGCCGTGTTCAAGGCTATCGTGAAGTGGATTGACCACGACTCCTCGAGCCGGCGGCAGCACATCGCCGAGCTGCTGAACAAGGTCGGTGCTGATGCAGGCTCTGCAGGGCCACAACCGCTCCGCTTCTCTTGTCAGGTGGGGGGAAGCTCCCTTTCGCACCCTTGGGCTATTGAAGACCCTGCGCTGGGCTTGGGGCTGAGCTCCCAAGTGCCTGGTTCTTCGCATTCAACTGCTTGTCACAGCCAGGAGGGACCAAAGTTCACAAGGGACGTTATCTCTGCACACACAGAGCCTCTATTTGGGTATGAGCCTTGCAAACAGCAGCAGGCATTAGGGCAGTTTGAGTCTGGAAGAGGAAAGCCCCGTGCCAAAGCAGCAGCAGGCTCCCTGCCATGAGATCAAGTGATTTACCCTCACACCCCCCTTTCCGGACTAGCTGTAAGCGACACATTGAGTTCTCAGGTTCTCTTATAGCCTGAAAGCAGAACCATGGAGCACTGGAGCTCTCCCCCACGGACCCCATGGGGATGCCGCCCCTAACCCCCCCTTTCTGTGCTTTCCAGGTTCGACTGGCGCTGATGCAAGCAGAATTCTTCATGAACAACGTCAAAACGCACGAGTACGTGGCGGAAAGCGAGGCCTGCAAAGGTCTCATCATCAACACGCTGAGGGAGATGTACCACCTCAGCATGCACGGGCCCCCTGACTTGGGCTTTGCCAACCCGCTCAGCCGGCCTCGCCTGCCCTACGCCATCCTGTTCGCTATCGGGGGCTGGAGCGGGGGCAGCCCCACCAACGCCATGGAGACCTACGACGTGCGGGCGGACAAGTGGGTGAACGTGACGAGCGAGCAGGAGAGCCCCCTCGCCTACCATGGCACGGCCTATTTGAAAGGCTTCATCTACGTCGTCGGCGGCTTCGACAGCGTGGATTACTTCAACACGGTCAGGAGGTTCGACCCGCTGCGGAAGACGTGGCACCAGGTCGCGCCCATGCACTGGCGCCGCTGCTACGTCAGCGTCACCATCCTCGACGGCTTCATCTACGCCATGGGGGGGTTTGACGGGTACATGCGCCTCAACACGGCCGAGCGGTACAAGCCCGAGACGAACCAGTGGACGCTGATCACCTCCATGCACGAGCAGAGGAGCGATGCCAGTGCCACCACGCTGCACGAGAAGGTGAACGCCAGGGCATGGGGAACGGGTCGGGGTGAGCGGAGCGGGATGAGGAACCGAGCACGCGTGCAGCATCACACAGCGAGCAAGTGCCTGTGCTGTCACATAGCCCAACAATGAGCACTCGCAGCCAGAACCCCCCCATGAGCAGCAGCTGAGGGAGGGGATTCTCCCCCTCTGCTGTGCTCTGGGAGACCTCCCCTGCAGCCCTGATCCAGCACAAGAGGGACGTGGAGCTGTTGGAGTGAGTCCAGAGGCCATGGAGATGCTGCGAGGGCTGGAGCAGCTCTGCTCTAGAGCCAGGCTGGGAGAGCTGGGCTGGATCAGCCTGGAGAAGAGAAGGCTCCTGAAGGGGAGACCTTAGAGCAGCTCCAGTGCCTAAAGGGGCTGCAGGAAACCTGGAGAGGGGCTTGGGACAAGGGCCTGTGGGGACAGGCCAAGGGGAATGGCTTGAACCTGCCAGAGGGCCTGTCTGTCTCATGCAGTTGAGGAAATAAAGGGTCTAAATCCTGCTGGCCTGAAGAACACACTGTGCTTCAAAGCCAGGATGCCAGGACCATTCCCATTGAAAACCAAACCAACCTCCCCCTAAAGAAACCATCCAGCCACATCACTCATGTTCCCTTCTTGTCCTCCTGCAACTGCCCTGCTCACACTCTGCTTTCCTCCCCTGCTCAGGTGTACATATGTGGTGGGTTCAACGGCAACGAGTGCCTGATCACTGCTGAAGTGTACAACGCCACCACAGAGCAGTGGACCTTAATAGCCCCCATGAGAAGCAGAAGAAGTGGAGTTGGAGTCATTGCGTACCAAAACGAGGTGTATGCGGTAAGGGAGGATGGTGCCTGTGCCCTCACAGCACATGTAGTACTCACCCTTTGCTGATCTGCATTTCCTGGACTTCAATGCTGCCCTTTTGCTTTAAAGTGAGATTTTGGGAAAGAAGGAATAGAATCATAGAATGGGTTGGGTTGGAAGGGGCCTTAAAGCTCCTCCAGTCCCAACCTCCTGCCATGGGCAGGGACCCCTTCCACTAGAGCAGCTTGCTCCAAGCCCCTGTGTCCAACCTGGCCTTGAACACTGCCAGGGATGGGGCAGCCACAGCTTCTCTGGGCACCCTGTGCCAGCGCCTCAGCACCCTCACAGGGAAGAGCTTATTCCTTATGTCCAACCTGAACTTCCTCTGGTTCAGTTTGAACCCAGCGGAGCCTCCTGAGAACATCATCACCTGCACGCTTCTGGTTCTGAGAAACGGACAGACAATTCTGAAGCATCTGCAGCGAGGAACTTGTTTTTGGCTGCCGCCAATGGCTTCAGCAGCACAGAGCCCTCGCTTGGTCCCATTCACCCCAGCCACGTACTGCATTTAAACCCTGTAAAGTGTAAAATCTGATAGTTGCACAAAGTACTTCTGGATGTTTCAGGAGGAACAAGGGAGCAGCCTGCAATGAGCACACGTTGTGTTTTGAGATGCCACACTCTCAGCAATGCTCAAACTGAGCTCAGCGAGGCAGGGCCACTTCCCCTTGTGCAGGAAGAAGTCCTTCCTTGTGAGGGTGCTGAGGCACTGCAATGGGTTGCTCAAAGTGGTGAATGCTCCATCCCTGGCAGTGCTCAAGGCCAGGTTAGACAGAGCCTTGGGCAATGTGTGAGGTGTCCTTGGCCATGGCAGGGGGCTGGAACTGGATGATTTTAAGGTCCTTTCCACCCCAAACCACTCTGTGATTCTATAACTCTTTGTAATGACCCAGCTGGCTGAGCAGGTGAGGAAGAGCCGGGTTCAACTCCGCACCTTTGGCATTCACAGGTAGGAGGATTTGATGGAGTGAACCGGCTCCGCAGCGTGGAAGCGTACAACCCCGTCACCAACACATGGCACGCGATCCGCCCCATGTTCAACCCTCGCAGCAACTTCGGCATCGAGGTGCTCGACGACCTCTTGTACGTGGTTGGGGGCTTCAATGGCTTTACGACAACTTTCAACGCCGAGTGCTACGATGAAAAAGCCAACGAGTGGTACGACATCCAGGACATGAACATACACCGCAGTGCTCTGAGCTGCTGCGTGGTGCCAGGCCTCTCCAACATCAGGGATTACATTGCCAAGCGAGAGAGCATCATGGAAAACTCTTCAAATGAAGTCAGGTTCACTTCTTCAACCAGCAGCCTGCCTGTATAAACAGCTCCACGCAGCAAATAAAGCCCTCTGAGCAGCAAGTGGATGTTTTGACTTCTATTCTAAAACAAATCAATAAAATTATAAAGGTCAAAAGAAGAAGAATTAGTATCTAAAGCTTTCATTCTATGGCAGCACAAAATGTGCGTATCGGCCCCGGCCCCTGCAGCAACTGAGAAAATGAAAGGTACAACAAAGGATGCTAGAGAAATAAAAGGTTTATTTTCATTAATTCACTTCTTACAAGAGACTTTAGTACAGTGTATTTAAGGTAAAGAACGTGACAGTAGGGTTTGTTTCAAACCTAGACGCACACACACTACGTTACCTTACTGGAAGCCAGTACAGGCGTGCTGCTCCCCAGGCACTCATGGAAGTCTACATTAACACAGGAGAGCACCGCTGCCGTGATCCACGGGGACACGCACCTATGAGGAGCATCTGACTATTAATGGTCTTCAACCACCTCGTTAGTTCCACACTTTACATTTATATTAGTAACAGGATTAGATCCTCAAGAGCACCTGTTTTAGCAGACTTCCACTTCAGGACTGACAACTGGAGATACGATTTATACCCTGCATAACATGGACACAGCTGGCAAAAAATCTAAGCCATACACCACTTACTTGAAGCTTGCTTTTTTAAGCCCACTGAGAGTTACAACAAACGTACTGTTACTAGGTTGTGTTCAACAGAACCCAAACAGTGGCAATGCTTTGTGACTCAGTTTGTCAGTACAGACCAGTGGATTCCCGGACACACAAGTTGAGCCAATAGTTCTGATGTTAACATTGACTGCGATGGAGAAAGGTGCTACCGAAATAGTACTGCAGACTGCTTGGCATAGCTATTCATAATGCATGCTAAAGAGTTGGCATGTCTTCATTACAAACCCAGCGTACTAACAGAGTATTCGGGTAGTTAGAAAATACTACGTACACACATGGCACGTAGAAATTACTACACTGACTGCCGAGTGTGAGGCAGGAGGTGTCCTACTCCACTGATGCTCTGAGCAGGAAGACAGGACATGAAACATGCTTTTTGTGGCACACATTCAGTACAGGTGGAGGAGTGTGATTGTCATGAGGAGGAGGGAAAACTCCTCCCAGTGCTCTTTTACATTAGCAAAGCCAGAAGTTAGCCTTCCAATACTTACTGCATACACACTAGGATCTTGCGTACATGGAACTGGCCACTATAGACACACTGAAAGAATCTCCAGGCTTCTGCTTCTAGGATCATTTTATCGACAGCCAGCAAGCTACAGCAGTCAGGGGCCACAGGGGGGTTGTTGTGAGCCTCACAGGTTAGTGGGCTACAACACAGAGCCAATAATGCAACTCTTCCAAACACCTACATGTGATACAACGGGTAGTTAGAGTTGTCAGTTAAAACCCATGTGCAATGCAATTGGTCCATTTAAAGTCAAGGTTAAAAAACCCCAAAGCAAACCCAACAACTTCAAAAATCCATAGAACTGGCCTAGCGAGAGTTTGAGCGAGTGCAACTGTGCCCCTCACTCACCATGCAGACACAGCACACGGGTACAGTGCGTCACGTACGGAATCACGGCTGGCATTCCCCTGCTCTGGATGCTAAAGCTGTTTTGACACTGTCTTGGAGTGGAATGTTTTTAGTAAACTATGGAGCTTGTGTGTCAGCCAAAAGTCCTCATGGTAAGTGCAGTATCAGTTTTGCTTAGAAAAAGAATAACTGCAGTAAGTTTGTTCTTGTATCGAACTTGGTCGCATGCTGCCATATGTTAAACTGTTCAGTTCATCTTCCACCCGAAATAACCACCTTGGGATTTTTCCCTATATATCGTCCATATTAGCTGACAGACCACAAGAGGGCTTTGACAGAGCTGGGCTGGGCTGATATATGCCTTCCTTCAGCTGCTTGTCAAACCCCTACAGCCAAGTCAGCGGGTAGAGCACAAAAACTCTTCTCCATTGTTTCTGTGCAAAGTCCGAAGTATCTTGAAATCAGCTCCCACAAATTGAAGTTAAATCAGTGGATTTAGCTCCAGTTCTTAAACTACTCAAGCCAAACCTGCAAGAGCTCACGGGCCAAACTCCACTGAGTTAAGCCCTTGCTCACAGGCTGATGTGGTAACAATCACTTCTGGACATCAGCCTTGAACCTGAGCAAGCCTTACCTACTTCTTCTCTTAGGCCAGCATTATACAATTTCATCTGCCCTAACAATCCGAGAGGCAAAGAAAATACAACAGAGTTACTGCAGGTGAGTAAATTGAGACAAACTGTTAGGATTTTCAACTTCTTTTTTTTAAACAAGGCTACATTCTCCTATTACAAAAAGACAAGTCATTGATAGCCAAAGTGGCAACCGCAAAGCAGGGCAGAAAGGGCTGTACACAGGAGAGAAACCTTGACACGCTGTGTGGTTGAAAGACTTACCCAGGGTTTCAGCTCTGATCTAGGTTGGTGCTGAATTGGGAAATGGGAAGTATCAGCCCAGAAAGCTAAACAGTTCAAAAAAAAAAACAAAACAAAAAGCCAAACTGTTTAGAAGTTCTTTTGCAAAGAAGTTGCCCACATCAAAACCACCAGCAAACCATGGTAAGAACCAAAGACAGTAAATACATTCTCCAACAAGGTTTGTCTAGACAAATTCTGGAACACCCTGCTTACTCCTCCCTTTCCCTTCCCCAAGATCCTGAGTTAGGCTGCATGTGAACGCCTGGAACATTCAAATGAAGGGAAGGATGGGAAGAAGTGAAGGTAGGAAGGATGCATTCAATCTGCCAGCAACCTCAACCGTCCTGGAGCTCTTGGGATCAGGGAGGAGGAGAGTGTTCAGCGGGACAGTAACTGTCTCCTCTGAAGGAAATCTTCCATTTCTGCTCCTTAAGAGCACAGCAGGAAGTGAACCAAGCGAGCCAGGGCACTGGTTTATGTAAAACCCTCTCAGCACACCAAAAGGTATTGAAATCAGCTTCAATCTTCCCACCACGCTAAGTGGGGAAATTCAACTGTTGAGACACTATGAAAACTCAAGTGTCTCGCTGCAAGAGGACACTAAGGGTGGATTTGCGATGGACCCTGCAGCACAGGGGAGAGGGTACTGAAGGCAAAGAGTTCTGATTGTCAAAGATCGGCTGGAAACAGGCTCACGGGGGTTCTTCTAATCACCTTTTCACTAGGCTTAAAAGGTGCGCAACATGTGAGGAAGGATCTACAACCAGCTCCGGTTTCAGTCCGTCACTGTCAAACAACCTCATTCTTACTACTCCACACTGACAGCAGGACCCGGTCAGTGCCGGCGGGTGGTACTTTGGTTTTCACTCCTTTTCTCAGGCTGGTGTTGACCCCAGTTCCTAATGAAGCTGTCAAAGACAAAGCATCTTCTTTACTGCCTCAAGTTCTCTGTTCTAGCAAGTGTCTTGTGTTCTACCAACCATCCATTCACAAGCAAACGCTGCAGCCTCTCTACAACAGACAGATACAAAATATTGAATACACATAGAAACATCCTGCAGTAAGTTGATAAGGAAAGATTGTGCTTTTGTTTTCATATATAGACATAACTATTGCACTTGCCTCCAGCGTGGGAAAGCAAAGTACACTAACACAAACTGTACGTGAAGTTTAGTCACTGAGGAGGAGAGACTCAAAGGAATGTCAATAGATAAGTGCAAATAAAAGAGGTGCTTTCAAGCACATACAAATGTAACCACTAAATTATCACAATAGGGATCTTTGATTTTCAAAATACAACTGTTGGAGCCTAACTCCACAAAAGTCCTTGAAAACAAAGATCCCAAGAGAGAAGTAACAGACTTAATGTTCCCGGAGCTATCTCGCAGCCTGATATAGGCCATGGCTTCTCCTTGGGCACCACTGAGTAATACTGTTGGATTCATATAGCTTCTGAATTCCCATCCCATTTCTGAGCTTCTTAATACTCAATACATAAAAGATGCTGGTTTTATGCATCAAACCAAACCAACACCCTCATGTCTTATAAAGACACCTCCAGGCTAACCAGACACTACTTCCTAGACTCATCAGGAGTGATGTTCTAAAAGCTAGCACTCTATCTGTGATCGGGGCATCCTCCGTAAGCTCAGGGAGTGTCGGTGTATTTCCTGCATCTGCCTTTCCTGCATTTGTCTTATTCTGTCCTTTTGCCACATGAGATTTTGTGGCATAGGGTATCTCTGCGTGCCCTGCAAGCACCTGAAGGGAATCCTCACGTGGCAGGCTGTGGCTCTGCACCGAGGCTGAGGCATAGGAGGCAAAAGCATCCAGCGCTTTCTCTCTGCACAGTAACGATAGGCCTCCTTCCTGTATTGCTTGTCAATGTCATCGCTGTTCTTCCACCCCCCAATGATAAAAACATCATCTTTATAATAACAAATAGCTGCTCCTTCAATGCTAAGCACCTCCGGGGGTAAGCTTTCAAGTATTTCATCTGAGGCCCTGCCAGAGATCTTCACCTTGGCCTCCTCATTATCTATAGGGTAACTCTTGGGGCAGCACGATGCTGTGTGATAAAAGTTCGTGTTAGCAACGGACATCTGAAAAGAGCAATAGTTATCAACGAGCGGCAGGGACTCCACGTCCTGCCACTGCCTTGTGTCAGCATCGTATCTGATAATGACTGCCCTCAGCCCATCTTCACTATCGCTGTCAACTGGGGTTCGAGCAGCGACATAAATGAAACGATCTTCTACAGAAACAGCTTTGACATCCCGAAGGATCTTGGGGGCTGACTCCAGGTTAAGCCATTTGTCTTGCTCAGGGTTATAAATGGCCACATCTTTAAAGCCAGGGCTGAAATTGCCATGCCCACCAATACTGTACAAGTTGCCTTTCACTTCAGTAAGGCCAAAGGAATGCTTTCTGGTTATCAGGTTGGAGACTTGCTCCCAAATATTCCTGTTTGGATTGTACCTTTCTACAGTCTTGGCAAACCCTGGTTCCATGGAGCCAGCCACATACACGTACGATTCTGTCACAGCAACAGCGTGCCCATCGAGGTGGTTATGGATGTGGGGTAAGTTTACCCACCTATCTTCATCGATGAAATACCCCACGCACTCACTCAAGTAATCCCCTCCCTCCGACACACCACCAATGACCATAATGACATCCATGTTCTGCCCAAAACGCGGCAACAACGCTACAGGACAAGCGGAATGCTGCAAGTTACCAGACTGCAAGTTCTCGGACCTCAAGGCATGGCTCTCCACAGCTTCAGACACTAATTTAACACAGGCTTCGTTGCTCGACACCAGCCTTTCCGACTTCACGTGGCGAGTAAGGTAAGTGGGCTTCATCTGAGACAACCTGAGCAGTTTAAAGAGATCTTCAAAGTACCTCTCTCTTTCCTCGGGGCTTTTCTGGACCCACCTCAGTACAGTCTCAAAGAGGACTTCTTCCGAGTCCACCGTGATCTCCGAGTCCGAGAGCCAGTCCCTGACGAGGTGGAAGGGCAGCGTGTAGAACTCCTCGTCCTGGATAACTCTGTAGAAGTTCCTCCTGATCATGTCCTGCGCTTTGAGGGCCAGCTGGTTCAAGGAGTACATGTGCGCCAGGCTGTGAACCGCCACGCAGTTGGAGAGGTTCAGCTTCTTCTTCAGGAACTCCCCACAGAACTCCTTCAGCCGGGTCAGGAGGAACCTGCAGCACAAACGCACACGGGTGATGCTGGACCCGGCCCCGCACCCGGCCCGGTGCCCCCGGCCCCGCTCACCTGTCCGCCATCTCCAGCACCTCATGCACGTTCCCGGGGCTGACGCGGATGGTGCCGGTGTACATGAACCCGATGACGGCCTCCACCGTGTCGGGGTCGGGGCCGCCCTCCGAGCTCCACTTCTGCAGCTCCACGCGGCCCGAGCGCGACTCGGCGAAGCCGCCCGAGAGCAGCGGGGTGAAGTACTCGGTGGCGGCGGCCAGCACGGAGCGGTGCGCCCGGTACTCGCGGGCCATGCCGGGCCGCCCGCTGCCGAACGCCAGGGTGATGTCGCAGTAGAGGCCGTGGCGGCGCTGTTCGTTCTGCCGCCATGCCAGGTCGGAGCAGTGCGCGGGGCACCCGAACTCCTCCGCCTCGGCCTCCGGCTCGCCCCCGCCACCGGGGCGCGGGGCCCCGCTCTCCGCTACCGCCGGCGGCCCCGGGCCCGGCTGCGGCTGGGGAGAAGCAGCGGCCGCCGCCATCTTGTCCGACATGGCGGGATGCGAGCACTGCGCCTGCGCCGCGAGCCTGAGGTGAGCCGCACTGCCCCCTGGCGGGTGGGTGGTGCCGCCGCCGCAGGTAAAATGGCGGCGGGGCTGCTGGAGGCAGGGTTGGCCCAAGCGCAGCCTCCCTTCAGCGCGGGGCGGCACCCGGGGCAGCCGTGAGGGGCCTAGAGAAGGAGGCACCGGCTCCATCACCCCCCTGAGAGCCCCTCAGGAGCAAGCTGAGGGCCTGACCCGGCCCCGGTGGTTCTCCCGGTGTAGGACCCGGTGTGACAGAAGCCAGAGCCAGGCACTGGGCAGGATGGAGGCCCTGGGGCTCCTTCCCACCCTGCACAGGTAACAGGGGCCAGAAACGCACGCACAGGGCTTGGCAGAACGTGGAGGTGGCCTTTCCTTTATTCTCTTCCCTCAGGCAAAGCCGCAGGGAAGGGATTTAAGGAGGAATGAACTCCCTCCACCCAAAGGGCACTGTTGGTATGGAGCTGATTTCTTGTTTCCTATACAATGTGCATGTATGTGTGTGTCCCATTCCTCTTAACTAGAACATAGAATTATGGAGTGCTTTGGGTTGGAAAGGACCTTAAGATCATCCAGTTCCAACCCCCTGCCACAGGCAGGGACACCTCACACTAAACCATGGCTCCCAAGGCTCTAACTTTGACCACTGCCAGGGATGGGGCAGCCACAGCTTCTCTGGGCACCCTGTGCCAGCGCCTCAGCACCCTCACAGGGAAGAGCTTCTGCCTTATCTCCAACCTGAACTTCCCCTGTTTCAGTTTGAACCCGTTACCCCTTGTCCTGTCACTGCAGTCCCTGATGAAGAGTCCATCCCCAGCATCCTTGTAGGCCCCTTCAGACACTGGAAGCTGCTCTGAGGTCTCCACGCAGCTTCTCTTTTCCAGGCTGAACAGCCCCAATATTCCCAGCCTGGCTCCACACAGGAGGTGCTCCAGCCCCTGATCATCCTCATGGCCTCCTCTGGACTTGTTCCAAGTCCTACTTATGTTGAGGACACCAGAACTGCACCCAGTGCTGCAAGGGGGGGTCTCACAAGAGCAGTGCAGAGGGGCAGGATCACCTCCTTTGACCTGCTGCTCACGCTCCTCTTGATGAGGCTCAGGATAGAGTTGGTTTCTAGGCTGCGAGCGCATACTGAGGCTGAGTCACGTTCAGTTTCTCATAGACCAACAGCCCCAAGTCCTTCTCTGCAGGGCTGCTCTGAATCTCTTCTCTGCCCAGCCTGTAGCTGTGCCTGGGATTGTCCCTCCCATGAGGTTTAAGAACTGGCTGGAGGTAGTGACCATTACTCCCTATGTAAACCCCAATTTCTAGAAGCCAGACGTGGGAGAAGAGTAACTGAGTAGTGTATCATTTATTTAAGTTGGGTTACAATACACAGACAAGTAGGCCAGTAAAGTTATTACTGAGATTAGTTGGGATCTGCAGCTCCCATGAGTGACAATCCATCTACCAGCACTCTTGTAGTATAGGAGAAGCTGTTTGCATAAATACAGACACGGGCATACAGGGAGGTTCACAGTTTTAACAGCAGTATGTTACAACTTCACACTTGAAATTACTACACCAGGGGTTGATTAACATTGATTACACATCAGCAGTGGTCCCACGAGGCAGGATACAAAGAGACTGAAGATGAGAACACAGTTGAAGAACAGCCAAGAACAGAAAGAAACCAAAGTCACAGCTGATGGGAATGGCGGGAACCTTCCCCTCCATCAGGAACAGTTCCAGCTGGGTACCACACTAATGGATCTGCCTATGAGCAAACTCCCCCACACACCCCTTAAAGTCTGCTCTGGAGATTAATGAAACAGGAGGAAAAGGGTGAGAGACAGTATTAAATACAGCAGGTAACAGATGGAATATCACAACTTTTGGTTTTTATTAGAGTAAGGTTCTAGTTAGAAAACAGCTGCTTTGCACAGCTGGACCAGGCAGCTCAATGTCTATGTACCAATGGCCTTTAGCCAGCAAAGTCCCATTTGTGGCTGACCTCTGTGTAGGCTGCTGTGGTCTTCAAGTGCCATTCTGAGGCAATAGTACAGGCTCTCACATGGTCATGTGCTCGGGTAGCACATAGGATATGTCATCCCACGGGTGACGGTACAGACCCTGCTTCAATCGCTTCTGATCCAGGTAGTGTCCTAAAACAGAAGCAGTTTGGGTTACAAGGTTGCTGGTGCTCCTCCTTGTCTTATTTTGCCTGGAAACAGCTGTGGTTCCTGGCTTCCTACAAGGAGCATTGGGCATCCCTCACTAGGATGGGAAGGGGTGGGAATGTGGCAAACTTACCAATGAATCCCATACTCCTGCCTAGAACAAAGATGCCATTAAGAGCTCCTATATCAATATATTCATCTGCTTCTTCCCTGCAAAAGAGAAGAAATTAAATAGCTCCTCACAATGACCTAGTTAAGGAATCAATCTTAGCAAGGCTATGAGTCTCCTCTAAAGGCAGTAGCAACACTGAGTTCATGTGAAAGCTTCCTTCCCAAGTCCAGGCTACATTCCCTTCACAATGTCCCAAAACCCTGGCCCCAGCTGAGCTGGCAGGACAGCTCCCATTGTTTTTATAGGGCCGTGATCCAAGAGAAACAGCCCCCACCAGACTCACCGTGTGAAAGAGCCACAATTCCTGAGTGCATCAACAAAGGCAACTCCGATAATGCCATCTACATTCAGAATAAGGTTTGGTTTCTGCAGGAAATGAGAACACAGCCCAACAAAGATGTTAACAGTGGTGGATGATGTTCACCAGGCAACTTCCATCCTCAAGGGCAATTTGAGGGTTGTGGACACACAAGCCTAGTGATAGCCGAGGCCATACTTAATGTGAGTGATGGAAAACCAGCCCCAAACAATGGGCCTGTGTTTGGTTCAAACCACAAGGATGATCTGCCCCAGCCCATCACACGTGCTATTTCTGCCTCAGCTTTAAAGGCAGCCCTTCTAGTGTGGACAACACCAGGAATGGGTTCTGGTTTAATTCGGTGTTTTCCTGCTGTCCCAGCAAATGCCTTCAGCCTTACCAAGCTGTAGTTGCACTTGGCCTCAAGTCTACCATAGAACAACAACCATTTGGGGCACTGCAATTCAAATACAGTATTTCCTGGAGGAAGAGTGCTCGGGGAGTAAAGCAGTAGCACATTTCACCTTGGAAGTTGTAATCTTCTCTACTTCAAGCGCATAGTCCAGCAGCGGGGTGGCCGGGAAGTGCTGCTTCACGTAGTCTTTGAGAATCTGAACTCTCATGTCTGGGTTATTTATCTGCAGGTTAAACACACATGGCAGTCACTCACGTTGCCTCTTACACACGTACTTGCCATAAGCTTTGCTGTTTGTAGGTTGAAGAGAATTTGGTCAATAGATGCCTCAAAGTTGCTGCTTTTCTTTCCTTTGTCTCTTCTCTCCCCCACCCTTCCGCTAAAACCACCTCCAGCCTGTAAGGATGCACTTCTCTTACTGATTTGACTCTGTGTCCAATGCCCATGATCAGTTTCCCTTCTTTCTTCATCTTATTCACAAACTCCATAGGGATAATGCCACTGTCGAAGGCTTTGCTGAACATTCTAGCTGCAGCATCCAGTGCTCCACCAAACCGGTCACCCTGGGTGCAACACACAATGGGAATTATAGCAAAGGGCTCCACAGTTAAGGAACAAAACAAGCACAAGCTTATCTTCCCCATCTGCCCTGCCTATCGCTGTGGCACGCACAACATTCCCATTAGGCAGGCAGCTGATATAAAGCATCTGTTTATAACTCAAGTGCCAATATGCAGCCAACACATCTCCACTAGAGACAAGCGTGGGGGAAACGCAAACTCCAGTTTTGCTTCACATTTTTACTTGTCAGTCTTGGAAGAGACTCAGCAACCACACAGGGACCATGCTGGAAACACTTTGGCCTCTACAGAGCATTTCTAGACTCAAGTGACAGCCATCAAAATAGCTTGCTTACTAGAAAAATGGGCTAGAAGTCAATAGAAACTCAAATGGAAATGAACAGACACTGCCTGTCCATGGCTCTGCACTGATCTTAAATTAAGAGTAATAAAAGCTAGGTGGAATAGTAAGTAATGATGCTCATCTGCTGAGTATTAGGCACTTACGATAGTAAGAAGGCCTGAAGTGAGACTTGAGACAAGATCTTTTCCAGCTCTGGCACAGACAATGGTGTTGTGGGCTCCAGACACAGCAGGCCCATGGTCTGCTGTTACCATCAGGCACATCTCAATGAACTGGCAGGCATACTTGGGTAACCTGAGCAAGAGAGAGACTGGGGTCATTCACTGTGAATGAAAACCAAGTAACAAGACACTTGGTGTTACTGGACAGTGGCTTTTGGTTTAGGTGTATGCTTGAAGGAAACAGAGCAGAGAAAAGGAGCTGCAGGGTCTCAACACCCATCAGCCTTGAGATGCTGACATGGTAACAGAAATTGCATTTCTAGTGATCCACAAAGGAATCCTTGAGTTACAGTTTTTGCTTAAAAGTCTAATAATAACCAAGAAAAACTTGAAGCCAAAGGATCTGAGAGCTTTCCCACAAGCTGCCTCACCTCTTCTGAAACCAGAGCAGGCCCAGCACCCCTCCAATGCCCATCTCCTCTTTGAAGACCTCAGTGATCGGCATCCCAGCATAGATCAGTTCCTGGCCTCTTTCGTCACAGATGCTTGTCATGAAGGAAGCTGGTTTGCGAATCAGACCCAGCTCCTGGAATTACAGCATAAAGATGGGATTTTAAACAAGCCACATTAGGAGCAAGGGGCAGGAGGAGGCAGAGTGGTCAAACAACAATGCCTCGGGCTTGCCCTCAGAGCAGCTGCCACAGCCCAGAACCAGTGTAAGCCACTGAGCTCACAAATAACACTATGAAGTGTGAGAGATAACCCCAAGGCAACACCATTATTGCCATGAGCATCCAGAATCACAGCAAACAGCCTGTTGGTTTCTAAGGAACCAAAAAGCAGGTAAAACAACACAGCTCACCCTTGCCCAGGAGTAGTCCATTGGCACAGTTGGAGGAGGCACTTCCTCAGCTGGTTCAATCACTCTTTTGGCCACAAGATCCTGGTAGACAGACCTAAGGACAGAATCCTGGCATTAAGCTCCTTTTTAAGGTATACAAGTGAAGTGGTCTTAATCTGGACCTTAAAACCCCATAATGGATAGAAGCTGCTTTCCTTGAGCAGGAACATATTCCTTTATCAGGTTCAAATCAGTGCCCCAGCAGTTTCTGTCCCCTGCTGAAGGTGTCCTGTTCATGTCACTTACTGAATGACCTCTCCCAGCTCATCAAAACTCTGGGGAACAAAGACTCCAGCTTCTTTTAAGGCCTGATTCTTTGCCACAGCAGTTTCGGAAGCCTGGTTGGCACAAGCTCCTGCATGGCCAAACTGCACCTACAAACAAGAGAGGAGACAGCAGTAAGGAATGCACTTGTTCACCTGCAGAGAGTAAGACAGAATCAAGAACTGACTGGGAAATGGTGACAGCGCAATTCCAGAGACTGCACATCTGCCTTCCTGGGCTAACAGAACTCTTGGTTACACTACAGTCAGCAGTGCAATATGCAAGGTGCTTTCTGATCTGGAATCACTCTAGAATGTCCACTGAGGTTCTGCCTTTAAATTCCCCACTCCCCAGAGCTGTCTGACTCGCATCATTCCCATTCCACTCCATAAGCAGGTGGCTGTTAGAATCTGTTGCATTCCCTGGGGTCTTTGGGCTCCCTTTAGAAGCAGATCCCAGCAGAACAAAAAGCTTTTATCATTTATTTTTATTAACTTCTGTTAACATTTGCATGCTACCAGCAATTCTGGGAGGTTTAAGGGCAGTGAGAGGTTGGTATATTTTCTTGTCATGGATATAGACTTATTTTATGCTTTTGTCCCCCCTATTTGCACATACCTCTGAAGAAAACATGGTGGCACAAGTACCAATACACCAGCACACCACGGGCTTGGTGATACGACCTTCTTTAATACCCCTGCAGATCTTGTACTCTTCTGTGCCTCCAATCTGCAGAAAGAGAGCTGGGCTGGTTCAAAACGGCATCATTACAGCAACCGGCTCCAAGATTCACAAGGAAACATTAATCAGATTCTTTTTCCTCTCCTGTTTCATCGAATAACAACTGAAGTCTCAAAACTAAACCTCTTTATTGGATTGGATTGGTAGAGGAACCTGTGCTAGTCTGTGGAATACACTCCGTTTCTTTGGACTAAAGCAGCATGAAATAAGAATTGGGCTATTCAAGAGCTGCCCCTGACCTGTAGCTGTTATTTAGCATCCTGGCAGCCAGGTCAGCTGCTCCCACAACAGAACACGGGGGTGCTGCTCAGGTAAGAGTGAACTGGTCTCACTCACCTCTCCAAGTACTACGATCATTTTCACTCCTGGAGTATCCTGGTAACGCAAGACATGATCCATGAAAGTTGAACCAGGATATCTGTGCAGAACAGGGGGGAAAATGGCAGAACTTGAATTTGTTTCACGAACTTGTCTGAAAGAGCTAAAATTAACACCAATCCACCCCGCCTCCTCCAAACCACTAAGTTCTTCTGTTGACTGCCTTAACAAATCCTGCCTTTGTTGAAGACACAGTCCTACCTGTCTCCTCCAATGGCCACCCCTTCATAGACGCCATCAGTGGTTCGGGAAATGATGTTGTTGAGCTCATTGGACATCCCTCCTGACCGTGAAACATAAGCCACGCTGCCAGGGCGGTACAGTTTGGATGCCAAGATATTATCCAGCATGCCTCCTGTGTTGCCTATTTTAAAGCAACCTGGTTTGATGCCACCAACCTGCAAGAAAAGGAGATGGAAAAAGCCCTTTGAGCCCTCCTCAAAGAGTTTACACAAACCATGGAAGACATTAACGTGACCTTCAAATGAGAAACTAACATGCACTTGATGTGACTGAAGCCAAAATGGGTTGTAGGAGATACTTAATGCTTCAGAGCAAGATGATCTGAAGGTTAAGACAGATAAAGAAGGGGAGAAAAAGGCCCCCAGTACTTACAGTTGCAGGCCCAATGATGGTGACTCCTTTTTTATCAGCTGTCTTGATCAGCTTGCGTGTCAGGGCCTCTGGAATGCCCTCGGCAATGATGGCAATCGTGCGGATCTGCAGCAACGTAAAGATACCTATTGGTACCCCCAAGCATCACCAAGCTAAGCGACTGCAGGACAGAGAAGGCAAAGAGCTGCTTGCAGGGCAAGACCAGCTTCTGCCTCTTGTCTGAGTGCACTCTTGACTGGGAAGGCCCAGTGCATGGATCAGTCTGCTGAGATCACACTATCCAGAGAGCTCTTTTCTCCCCCTTGCAGTACTATGTCTTAACCAACCCAGAGTAATTACTCCTGACCATGAGGTGCCAAGTTCCTCTTACAAAAACTGCCAGTCCAGCATTAGAATTTGTTCTGCAACTTCATTGGAAATCCTCCTTGGAACCTGTAAGGGGCTGGAATCGAGGTACTTATCTGCCAACTTGGACGCCCAAGACAATTTGCTAATGCTATAAGGGTTTAAGAAATGCTGGTACCCTGCTGACAAGAGCTTCTTTTCTTGGGCTTCTTCTAGAGCCCTCAACTCACCTGTGGATAATTCATGGTTTCAATAGTGCTGTCATAAGCAGAGCGCAGAGATGCAAAGTTGATGAGAACATCGACCTCCGGGTGCTTCCTCATGGCATCCGACATGTTCTTGTACACTGGGATAAGGATTTCCTTGTGGCCCCAATAGAACTTCTGCCTGTGGTCACCACTGTAGAGGAGAAAGCAGAAAAGCCCTCACCTTAAGGCTACTGGAAGGACAATAGGATACGGTGCATGCAGACAGAGAGGTTTACCAACCCCAGCTCTCAGACACCAAGACTGACTGGCAAGACACTCACTAGCAAGTGAGGGCATATGGGAAGGGACCATACTAACAGCAGAAGGATCTTCAGAGTATAGAACAGAGCAGCATATGGAAGGAGACGGGCTAATGGGGACAGAGGCATCCAGCAAGATGAATAAGCTCTCCCACAGTGAGGTTACCAGAGCCTCAAGTCTACTCCAAGCTGGAAGACAGAATGAGGCACAGAAAGAGTAATGAATGAGATGCATGCAAAGCTGCATTACTGGGCTGGAACAAATACCAGGCTGGGGGAAGAGGAAACCAGTATCTGGGGTGAAGAACCAGGACAGCAAATCAAGAGCCAGTCAGCTCTCTAGCTCTGCTACAGCGAGACTTTGCTCACCCTGCCCCTCAGACACCAAAGGATGCACCTAGGAAAGCTTCACTCTAGGTCTTGTCTTTTATACAGTGGGTGCTCCCTGAAGTCTGCTCTGTTCAGTCATTCAGGAGTGTAGATATTGGCTGTATTCCCACACTGGTACATTTGTAACAGAACATTCCAGGTTTTGCCAGCCTGGCTTCCTCCAAAAGGTCAGGCTGAACCAGTAATTATAGGTAGCCGTAAGCTTTTAATCCCTATTGCTTTTTCTCTGCTGAATAACCATAACCCCGCAAGGGGTTGCGCTCTGCTCTAGACGTGGCTGTGCCTGCACTCGGTTTTAGTACCCTGGGGTTGGCACTAGCTGAGAAGTTACTGCAGAGCTGCAATCATCATCAGAGCTGCTTCACCATCAAGAGGCAGAATCCTCTGCGGGACAGCGGCTGATTAGACACGAGCTCTCCTGGGTGTCTGCAAACACCACAGCAAGGAGACACCTCCTGCGTCTGCCTGGGCTCCCAGCAGAGTGCAGCCACTCCTTTCCTTCTCACTGCTTGCTGGTTGACAGGGATCCTCCCAACTCCGGAGGTATAGCCACAAACCAGCCTGTGCACACAGTGCTCTGAGGCTCCTCCTGATGGCAGTTTCAAACACCCAAGAGCCTCTCTCACCCCACTGAGCTGTGAGGATAAGGCAAAAGAGGGTGAATAGCGCAAGAGAACTCTATGCCTCTGAAGGAGCCACATGCTTCCTGCCTCCTAAGGAACTTCTGCCACTGTAGGGAAGAGTGCAAGCTCAGGCTTCTAAAGAAAGCCCAGCTCATCATGCCTGCCTTGCTTGTTGAGTGAAGGAACAGACTCTGGAGACCCTCTGAAGGAACAGAAAGTGGGACTTAATTTATGTAGCTGACATTAAGCTGTTTCAACAGAGCAGCCTGAGATCAATGGGTGAGGGAAACGGGAAGCAGTCTGCAAAGCCATCCTGATGGTGGGAGGGAGCAGGGGAGAAGGTGTTAAAGCAGAGATGCAGGCTAGGGCAGAGCTACACCAAAGAACTGCAGAGACTGGGAAAGGGGGAATGGAACAGAAGGATTTGAGAGAAGCAGGGAAACAGTGGAGGGAACACAGGGTACTTACGTGAATGGATAAACCATGGCAGCGACTGAAGGCTCATCCCGGGAGCAAATATAATCAAAGTCCAGCATCCCTTGCACAGCTCGTGTCTGCATCCCCCAGATGATGGCTTTGGTGTGGCGGCTGAACAGGGCTGTAGCTTTCCCTGCTCAGAGAGAGGAGGAAAAACCACACACGTTCAAAGTGTCCATCCGTGCAAGACAAAGCTCCAACTTCACCAGGTGCCTGCTGAAAGATGGGGCTACTTCCCTCCCTCCTCCTGCACTGCAGATGTGGTAGCCACAGTGTCCAACCTAAGGCAGAAACTGTAGAGGAAGCAGCATCCCCCTTCCCAGGATTCCAAATGCAATAGCCAGGTTCTGGGTTTCAGGAAATGGGCAAATGCTTAATCCTGAGCTAAATAATCAGTGATTTATTGGTTGAGGTATGGCCTACAGGAGGTTTGCCCCCCGTGCTTGTCAGGGCACCACAGCAGGATGACAGGAAATAGGATGTGAAAAGCAGTGAATGGAGGGGACAGAGAAAACAAAGGAGCTCTCAGGACTCAGCTTTTGGTTTCTGGGTGTTTTTGATGATCAAACACAAACCTGACAGCTCCAAGAGTTCATAAACGGAAACCCAAACGTGCCCAAAATGTGGCTTCAGGGCACAGTCACAGAAAGGCACCAGCTCAGTTAGTGAGGATGGGCTGTTTGCGTCTGTACACCCCTTGTCACAACAAAATGACTCCAAGCAGGGTTTGTACTGAAACCCTTAGGAACTCGGAGCTAATCCTGCTGCTGTAGCCAGCTCAGTCTACAGCTGATTTCTTCTTGGCTTTGACCCAAAGGTAAACAGCATTGGGGATTAAACAGGATCCTGTTCCTTGGGCTTTAACAAGAAGCCAGTCACTGCTCTCCACCCTTACACACTGGAGGCACTGCCACAGGACTTGGTATTAGAAGACTGAAAGACTCCTGGGAGGAGGTAACAAGAGAATTCACAGGAACAGGGATGCACAGGTCCAGAAAGGCCACGCTCCTCGAGACCACACAAAGAATGAATCTGAGCATTCCCCCTCTACTGTCTCTCCTCTTAGGATAGGGGAGATAGCTTGAAATTCCACCGTGATCCCAATCCAGCAGTCAGTTTCCATCCAGCACAGAGCTCAGGAGAGTGCTTCAAGTCCCCAGGACTTCAGTGAAGTGATAAGGCAACAAGAACGTTTAGTTCTGTGCCCTTCAAGGCTCAGCAGCACAGCACCTGCACTGTTTTGTTCCCCTTTGAAACACAACCCCAGTTACTAGGCCGGGTGATTCCTTCTCTTTGAAGGCAAAGGGGACAGAGCTTTTCACAATGTGCCTGAATTTGACTGGGAAGGGGGAGAAGGGAAGAGAAAACAGTTTATTTCAACCTGTTCCTATCTCCTCCAGAAACGAGTCTTTGCACCAAGGGATATGTTGAGGAGAGAGATGAAAAGCTCATGTGGTGGTAACTGAATGTACTGGGCAGGAGGGAGGGAGCAGACAACACTGCAAACTTCTGCAGAGGACAAACAGCAACAGAACCAGGAACTAAAGCCAGCTGCCAGCGAGGCCAGGCACACTGAGCCCATCACACGGGTCCTACCTGAACCATGTCTCCAAGCTGGGACTGAGTCTGTTAAAGAGAGAATCGTTCATGCAGCCACACAACGGAGCTGGCTCCTGCCAGGCCAGCAGCAGGGCTGCGGGGGGGGGCCTGCAGCCTCCCTCCTCCCTGCAGCACACCAGCCTCTGGGATTTGCTTGTGTTAAAGCCAAGCAGACTGGAGCCCTCTCCACTGCCTCTTGGAATAACTGCACATCCAACGTGCATTTTGCCATCTAGAAAATCTCTGCTCATCCCAGCACAACCACTGCAGCTCCGTGCACTGGAGCTCCATGGGGCTCACATTTCCAGTGTCGGAGGCATTGCCCAAGCCAAATTGTGTGCCCAGTGATCAGGAGGAGCAGAAGTGCGTTTTGTGATGTGTTTCACCACAACTAGATGTGGATCTTGGTGTCATAGTGATGTAAATGGGACCAGTATCACCTCATGTTCAAAGGAGGAGGACCAGGATGTTATCGCGTTCTGTCCCTGCCCCATTCTGCTGTTCTTTTATCCCTATACAACATGCTCTTACTCAGTAAAGCTTCCAACAAACGTGAACAAAAAGCTGCCAAAGCTCTTGCTTATCTCCGTGTTAGAGAAGCTTCCTGCAGACTTCAGTAAAAAACACCTCAAACAAGCCCCAAACCTGAAAAATAAGGACAAACCCCCCAAGAAGACCACACAACACAGCACACAGCAACCTCTGACCCTGAATGTCACAACTGAGCTGACTGCAGAGTGTTTATGCAGGAAGCTGCAGCACGTACCAAAAAGGACTTTGTTAATACCACCACCATTCCAGCAGCATCCCATGGGAACAGCCCCATGTATTTAATTCGGAAGCAGGCCTCAGTTCTGCAACCACAGCACAGACAGTTACATAAAGGGACATGGGGAAGTGGGAGTTCTCAAACTGTGCTGTTCCCTTCAAAGGAGCATTCAGGATGAAGGCAACTCTGACCCACCTCGTGTATGGGCTAATGACACAGCAAGTGACAACATTCTAAAGCACTTAACTCAATCCAGCATAAAGATAGACAGGTACCACAGCATCAGTCTAGTCCACGTTCTGTCTTTGGGAGAGGAGAACTTCTCACAATCATTTCCAATGCTGGACTTACCAAGAGGTGCTGCTGGTTTTGCCTTCTTTGCTGGAGCAATATCATCTGGTCTGGACTCCGAGAAGGAAGCTGTTCTGCTTGTTGCTGGAGTCTGAAAGATCCAGAAGCCACATAAGGGACAGGGTGCCAGGTAAGACCTGGAGCATGCAGAAGATGGCCACTTTGGCTATGGAGCACACAGGAAATGGCCACTTTGGCTATGCCAGTCTACAAAGCAAGTTAATTCTGAGATAGGAGCATTTCAATCCAGTGAGGAAAACCTCCTCCATGACCAAATCCTCAGCAGATGCAGCAGTCACACTGCTGCTTTTGAGGGGTCACATCTCCTGTACAAGGGAGGTGGACACTGAGAGGACCCCTCCTGATAAACCATGCAGGCAGAGGCACTTTTAGCTCTCCTAGAGCTTAGTGCAAATACAGCGGTGGCCAAGATCCATCTCCAAGCTGCTCAGCCAGGGGAAGCTGCCTTCAGGAGCATCCCTTTCACAGAGGGAAGGGACTCACCGAGGGGCTGCCGCTGGCGTTGAGGAGGAAGTTGGCAGTGTGGGCTGCAGCAGGAGGCTGGTTGGGGATCGGCCGGTGGCCAAGGGCCATGCCCACGATTGCAGTCATGTGAGTCTCCGTGCCGAAGACATGGATGGGGATCCCAGTGGTCTTCCCTGTGTATGCATACGAGAACAGTCAGCCTTGGGTGAGGGGAAAGGAACAATAGGAGCTTCTGGCAAAATAAATCATTTAACTGTGAAAAGGCTCAGCAGGAAGCAGGTGGAAGAAACAAGATGCAAGAATGAAACTTGGAAAGTGGCTGATCCTTACCAACTTCTCCCATCACACGTAAGCCTTCCTGGTAGTTCGGGCCTCCTCTTCGCACAAAGATCCTCACCTCATGCTCTTTCAGAGGACCCTGATAATCCTTAATCGCTCTCACGATGCCCTAAGAGAAACACACAGGAGGAGTGAATGCGGCAGCCAACGCTGACCCCGTCCCATCAGCTCAGGACCTCCTGGGAGAGATGTGCCACCAGCCTCAGCACAGAGCTCAGGGGCCATCACTGGGATGTGCTGACACTTCCCCGTAGTCACTCACTTTAAAGGTGGCTGCCACGTTGGTGAAGTTTGCGATGCTGCCGCCGATGATCAGGATTTTTCCTGAGGGAAGAAACACGCATCTCTAAAACTGGTTTAGGAACACCTGGTGCTCCCTGTCCTGAGCTGCTTTGTGATCCTGCAGTGAAACACTGCTGCAGTTTACACTAAGTTGTCTTTAAACAGAGCCTGGAAGATAAGAGCTTTGTACCAAGCAAGAACTTTTCTGATAAGAGTCTTTTGAGTCGCATTTTGCTCTTTGCTACACTGAAAATTACAAGTCCTGCCTCTGAAACCCAGCCCTATTCACTCGGAAGGCAGCACTACATTAAAAGCTCTGCCAGGGAGGTCCAAGCATAGGAACAGCCCAGGTTTGGTCAGATTTTCCCAGCTTTGGAATTGCAGCAGCTCCCTTACCTTCAGGGTGCTTCTCTCGAGTCATGAGGGAGAGAATAGTCTTGGCGTAGTCATAGGTCTGTTGCTCACTGGGGGCTCCGGAGTATTCTCCATAGTTGGCCAGTTCATTCACACCCCCCAGGTCACAAATGGTGTCACTGTGACAAAAGTTATGTAAAGAGAGATAATTATAGGCGCTATAAAGGGCTTAACAAAGCACTGCACATTCCTGGGAAAGTGGGATCATGCTGTCTGCTGAAGGCAGAGCTGCTCTTGGTGCCAGTCATGATTAATCTCATTACTTCCTAGATACGATGGGAACTCGGTGACTACCACAGCAATGATAGTACCATAAACAGCTTCCAGCTTCTGCCTTTCCAAGACGAGAAGAAACTGTATCTCAGCCTCCCAGAATTAAGCTCCCTCAGGGACACATGCTGGTAAGAAATGTGCACAACATCTTCATTGCAAAGAGGTCCCAAGCAGTGATGGCATTGGGAAGGATCACTTTAGCAGAGGCTCCCTTCCAGAGGCTGCATCAGTTTGTTCCAGCAGTGTAAATCCCCCCTCCGGCCTCTGGAAACCTCATTCTGTTACCTGTAAACCACTGAGGCACCACCACCAGCCACCATGGTCCAAATCCTGCCTTTGGGGTTGAGAATAGTGAGTTTCAAGCTGGCTCCACTCTTTGCATCCAGGTCAGCAATGTAGGCTTCCTGCAAGCAGAGCAGCACAGTTTAAACTCCCTTCCCAAACCAGAGTTTCCAGTGCTGGGCCCATTCAGATATGCAGAGCCCCCACATCTCCTGTCAGCTACAGCTGAGGAGAGAGCAGAACCACAAACACCATTGTTGTAAGGGACAGAGAGCCAGGGTCATCTCTTGGGGGCCAGGACTGGTTTGTGTCCGGTGTTCTCCCATATAGAACATGGAATTAGACTGGATGTAGAGAGCTTGCACCGTTCTCTGTGACAAATTCAACGAGGATCAACCTGAGCAGAAACTCCAAGGTTTCACAATTCCACATCACAGTCATAGAATCAAATCCCTCTGAACTGACAACTCTTGTTCTGACCTTGTCTGCAGACTTGAGGCCAGAGGAAGGTTTAAACCTCAACACACCCATGGCTACTCACTGGCTGTGCTGCAGCCAAGAATGTCATCACCGAGTGCGCCACAATCTGGCTCAAGAGTGTCCCTGTATCACAGTGGGTTTGCCTCTTGAGAAGCACTTCATTGGGAGTTCATTATAGCCCTCAGCAGAGACACTGCCATAACAACCTTCACAGTGATTTGCAGAGGGATGATTCAGAGACAAACACTGAACTAATCCTTTTAAGAGCAAATTGAGTTAAGAGTTGGCATCCAGCAAGCTACATGGAGAGAAAGAGCTAAATGGACTTCCTGGCCACGTTACAAAAACCTTCCCCAAGTGAAGCATAATTATAATTATTAAAATTAAAAAGCCAGGACAGAAATCCTTTTGGAGACAGCAGAAGTCACTCGAGATGAGTAACAGAGCAGTTAAGGACAGAGCTCCACTTCCAACACTTGTGGTAGCCCACAGTAAAGGGGCTTGGGCCAGAGCAGGCTGGTACTTGCCTCAGGATAAGCTTCCCTGCCAAAGGGAGGGGGGAACTCCACGTCCCCCCATTTCACTTTGCAGATGTAGTCAGCAGTTGCATCGATCTTCGCGGCCAAGTCAAGGATGTAGACACCATCATTGGTCACTACTGTGTGAGGACAAACACCACTGTGGGCTTGGTTTGTACAGAGAGATTTACCCCTAAAACCGAACACCATACAGACAGCACTACAAAAGGCAAGTGGCCTCTGTTCCCCTTCTTACAGCACTCAGTTTGCTGTAGGTACCAGACCCAGCAAGTTCCCTTCAGCATTAAGCAGTGCCTGTGGTCATAGACCAGGCCCTGGTTCAGGTTCTGTTTTGTTCTGATCCAACCCTGCAATTTTCGTGTACTTCAGATTTAACATCCCTTTCAATGGAATTTTTCATTTCCACCAGGAATTTAGATAAGAGAACACCTGTAAGCAGTGCTCAGTTTGATTTGTTCAGCCCCAGACACATCCCAGCCACTTTTGTGCTTCTTTTGCATATGCCACTTGGAACTGTTGCAAACTACACAAGGATAAAGTACACATTTCAGTGTTTTAGAACAGAAAGTCCTGCTCCCCAAAACGTCTGTTACCTAATGGATTGATCTCGAGGTATGTGAAATATAGATCTTCATAAAGGTTGAACAGGCCACAGATGAAGCTAGCCAAGATGCTGTAAAAAAATGTAACACAAGCTCATTAAAGCAGCCAAATACAAAGTGCAGCCTGCTCTGCCTCATTTATATGAGTGGCAATCTGCAAATCTACTCCCTATCAATCTCTTCCCTTCCCATTCATCTTGTCTGGAAGAAGCCCAGGCGATGACTCAAGGAGAGGAGGACCTCAATGACTCATCTTAATTACACTCCACCAAACTCTGCTGAGAGCACAGTGCTCGACTGCCA
Organism: Psittacula echo; assembly: GCF_963264785.1. Taxonomy (NCBI): domain Eukaryota; kingdom Metazoa; phylum Chordata; class Aves; order Psittaciformes; family Psittacidae; genus Psittacula; species Psittacula echo. The sequence goes on from NC_137748.1 coordinate 4,063,869, forward strand.
GAGATGCTTGGTCCAGACAGAAATGCATCACTGTCCCACTGGCACGTACATGTCTTGGTCAGAACTAAGCTTCCTTAGCTGGGAACAGGACAAGGCAGCAGTCACCTACACTGGTGACATTCTCAGAGCTGAACAATGCTATCCATCAGCCACTACGTTGTGTTTGGAAAAATCATGACTTATAGTAAGATAACTAATAGTTAAGAGCTAAACCATCTCATTAAAGGAGATGCAAAAGACTTTGACATCTACAGATAAGCTTGCAGTAAGCAGAGGAACAGCAAGAGAATTCCTTGTTAAACTAGGCCAGAGCAAGAGAGGGTACATTTTGGAATTAGCAATCAGAACCACATCTTATCACCATTTCTACTAAATAAAAGCCTCTTCTATGCTGGAAGGATCAGGATTCAATACAAGGCTCCAGCACCACAGAGGTCAAGCACTGAGAAGTGCTCCCGCCAAGTGAAGGCTCCAAGCACTGTGAACACTCATTTTGAGTTTTACAAGCAGCTCGAATAAGGTCAAAGAACCTGGATTTAGGATGCATGGCATATACTTGAGAGCAGCAGGGAGGGCAGGAGAACAAGCTTTAGGGTGAAGCAGAACAAAAGGATGCTGCACTGAAATAAAGGAGAGGTGCTCCTGGCTGGCCATGCCTGGGACTGGGCATCTTGTACTTACTCCTTTTTATTGGCTGGTGCGTGCTGCAGGAGATATTTCTTGACATCTGATTCATTGAGCTTTTCATCCACCGCCACAAGCAACTTCTGAGCTTTGGCATCAACATCTCCCACATCCACACCCCCTTCGTGGTGGAAGAGCACGTAGTCCCCTTCACGGGCAGCGTAGATGCACACATAGAACTCTTCCTCCTGCACCACAGACCCAGCACAAGCATTGGCAAGTCACACTCAGAGAAGACCTCAGAGTCTCGGGTTGGTGTTAGGGAAGGGGCAGCTGGGCACAGCACTGAAGCAGCCCAGAGACCCCCCAGGCTCATCCCTAGGGAGAGCAGCAGGGCCCAGAGCGCTTCATCCTGGTGAGATGTGCCAGGGACAACACGGTCCAGTTCTGGAGACAACTGCTCCTGGCTGACACATCCCAAGTGCAGCCCAGGTATCTGTAACCTCCTCCCAGCCAACACAATTGTGTGCTCTGACCACACACAGACACCATCAGCTCACAGCACACTCCCAAGCTCCCACTTTCTCTGCCGTATCATCCAGCTAAGCCACAAAGAGATTCCTAAGCACTTTTTAATGCTTTCTTTGGTACTGACCTGTTTGTGAGGCACGAAGGGTTCAATCAGGAAATTCTTGAGGATTCCCTTAGCGTTAGCAATCTGCAGGCAGAAAACAAGACAGACACCAGTAAACCCTTGTCCAGTTTCCACAGTTATGGCAGCATAAGGCAAGCTTTGAGAATTAACCAGCACTGCTCTGAAATCACTTCCTTCCAATCACTCTCCACTGGGTTTCGCAGGGAACGGGACTATCGGAATTACACTGGAATGGCTGTTCTTCATCTCCTGTCCCAGCACCATGATAGAGCACTGCTCGGTGCAGCACCAGCTGCAGTGGTTGGAGCTGCTGCTTGGAGTTTTGGAGTAAGGGAACTCCTGCACTCCACAGGGAGCAGCAGGAGCAGTGGTGTCAGTGAGCATGGGAGAGTAAGAGAACTCTTTAAGCCCCTTCCTGCAGCTGGGATTGCAGGCATTTCTTTACCATCACCATTGCAGTGTCACTCCCAGGAGAAGAAATATTACAAGGCAGCACTGCATTAGAGTGAGCACTTGAAGTAACTCTGTCATCAGCCAGAACCCACTGGCTGGCTGCAGTAAGAGGACAGTTTCATGGCAGATTTTACACTTGCCTTGTTAAATCTGCCTTGGAGACTCAAACCAGGCACCTCTGCCAAGTACACACCACATCTGAGCTATCAGCTCCTGACTCCCAGGTGGAAGGGACTTTCCAAATGGTACCAGTCCCATCACACAGGCCCAGCACTGGGGATGGGAAGAGGGAGCACTGAGCTGTGCTCCCTATTGAGGCCTGGCATTTACCAGCAGGGAGTTCACACGTGGGACAGTTTCTCACTTGCTTTGGCATCAGCATAACATGCGTTTTAAACCACCATAAGCAAGAGAAGAGGTGTGCAGCAGCTCCTATCTCACGAGCAGGCAGAAAAGACAGAACAGAGTCCTATGGCTTTGTGGCTGAGGTGGCACTCACCGTGGTTTCCTGGCCCAGGCGCTGTTTGAGCCAAACCTTCACCTGATCCAGAGTGAGGTTAATCCCAACCAGTCCAAGCTTCCCACGTCTCTTGATAAGCTGATCTGGCTTCACCACCAAACGCTACAACAACATTGTGCAAGAGAGATTAAAGCAAAGCAGCATTAGAAAGTGCCTCTGCAGAGAGTGAAACCTCCTGGAATTCTGTATAGCAAACAGCCTTGAAGAATGCCTTCCATCTTCTCCTGAAAAGAGGAGCACTGCTGAGACCTTCCTGCAGTTCACTCATGCACTGGAGCATGGCACATTGAATTGCTTAGCATAGGGCTGCTATCAGTCAGTCAAGGACTGTGAAACATCCATGTTCTCCCAGCCAGTGACTGAATGTGATCAACCACTGGTAAGAAGCCAGCTTGGACAACTAATAAAGAGAGCTTTGGGTATGTTTTCTCTATAGGAAGTGCATGGCTACGAAACACAGATAGAAAAGATCTTACATAGAAAAAACAGAAGATGAAGTTTTCCATGATGTTTTGCTTGGATGCAGGCAAGCTGAGCAGAACGCTACCTGAACAGGAAAGCTAGTGGAGAAAGCTCCCTGATTTCAGAAAATGAGGCTTTGGGAACAGGGACTGGCATCCCGAGGGCCTCTGGCTTTGTCTGAATTAGCCTTGCTTGCCCTGTTATTAGCAGGGCTTTGTTGGCAGCTCCCTCTGCTCATGAATTTCACAGGCCTTAAAGGAATGTGAGAATCAGACCCCCAGAAGGCGATAGAACCACCTTGGAGCAGGGCTTGTTTCTCCATCAGTGTTGCAAATGAACGTGTTGGAGCAGCAGCAGCGACCGGTCCTTCCGGAATGATCCGGAGCTCAGGATCTGCTGCAGCACGATGGGAGCAGCTCGGGGGGGGCAGAGGTGCCACCGCTGCAGGGCAAGTCCCATCCTCACCTCGCTCAGAAGCCAGGGGTGATCCTGGGTGAGCCGGGCCCAGTCCGTGGCTGGGGTGACCCGGGCATACTTGAAGCGGTTCTGGATGGCAGAGGACGTGCAGATATACTTGTACAGGAACTCCTTCCCCGTCTGCTCAGAGATGGCTTTGGCCGACATGGCTGCCTAGCCTGAACTGGGGGAATAAATCACAGCAATCAGGAACAGAGCCCATGGAAAACTCTCAATCACGCAGCTCAATGCAAAACCAAAGCAAATACAGAGCTGGGGCTGTGTCTGCCCACCACAAATGAGGCTGTAAAACTCACCTGCTAAGCAAGAACTAGTCCATTGTTGCTTACAACTTCCACCCCATCCCACTGCTCTGTGCTCTGGTTTGGTCCAGCCTTGCCCAGCTCCAAGCATCTCAAAGTATGAACTAACTCATCTCAACCCAGGGTTGCTGCTGTGGGATGCAGGTAACACACCTACAGCATCTAGATCCGTACCAGGGAGTGACACGGCAGCAGGAGAGGAAAACCCTCCCCATCCCACTTGTTTTCCTATGGCATGCCACATTTCCAGTCTGAGCTTGGCTGCAGGCAACTCAGCAACCCCCCACGTCATCTTCTACAGGGAAAAGAAACCGGGACCAGTATTAGCAAAAGCAGAGCACTGGTTTGTCCCTTTCAGAATCCACCTTTCCTGGAAGCAGGCTCACCCCCTGCAGAGCAAGATGCTCAACACCCCTTTCTGGCGATGGCTTTTTCCTCTCAGTGTTTTCTGCACTGACATCAGCGAGTTCCGATCTCAAGGCTGTAACTTTCCGACGGGCAGCAAGTCACGGGTGCCAAGATGCATTTATATTTAGCAGCAGCAACCATTTAGGTAAAGGAACCCTTCATCCCAATGAACCTGTCTGCATGTGTCAAGCATCAGAACTGCATCAGCCAGAGGTCAACAGGCGGTTTGGGTTGGTGTGAGGGCTCAGGCTGCTGACAGAGGAGCTCGAGCAGTGCTCGTGCTGCATTCTGAGTGCCTGGAGGTCAAGTCACTGCTGCCCAAGCCCAGAACGGACAACAGATGCACTTGGGGATGGTTTCTGCAGCAAAGAGCAGCTCTGTTTGCACCTGAAGATGTGAAGTCTCTGAACGGCTCAGTAACACTGACTGTAACCACCCATTCCAGCACGAAACACATCCCAAATTGACACCCATAGAGGGGAAACGGCTCAAAACCCCCTCAGTTATTTCTGGGTAACAACCATTAGCAATCAACTGGGTTATTCATCCTGTAAGGAAGCACGGAACACGTCAGGCAATAACCAGCTACCTTTACAAAAAGACCTTTCATTCCCCCTAAGGAAAGAGGTTTGGTTGGTCCCAATCCCACCCCAGAGACACACAACAGCTACTGAGCAGAAAGGAGCAGGAGGAGCCTGGCTGCTTTCTCTGGGTGCCTCTAGAATGGCAGAGGTTGGGTTAAGCAAGCGTTGCTATTGAAAGCTGTTCACTAGGCTTAGGAACCAGCAGTCAGATTTGGGGCTAACATCTTTCCAACAGCAATTCCAGTGGTAAAACAGCAAAGGAGAAGCTACAGAAAGGGTAAAAGACGTTAAACCCCAGTGTTCCTGCTTCCAGGAAAGCGTTATGTGAAACTCCAACATGATTGCGGTGCAGCTTCCAATTTAATCTGTTTCAAAACAACGTCAGGCAACCTTTCTGAGGCACCCCATCTTTCTTTATAGCATCAAACCCCCATCCCTGTCACCATAAACACTTGCACCTAATATTTAGTCCACTAAACAGAACCTCATTTTGTTTTGATCGCCTTGGAGCCCAAGGCTAAGGAGAGGGCTACGACAACCTAAAGGAGACCAAGCACGTGTTGAGTATCCGGCCCTGCAAAGCCAGACCGGTTTGTGTTGGAAGGGACCTTAAAGCTCATCCAGTTCCAACCCCTGCCACAGGCAGGGACACCTTCCACTAGAGCAGCTTGCTCCAAGCCCCTGTGTCCAATCTGGCCTTGAGCACTGCCAGGGATGGGGCAGCCACAGCTTCTCTGGGCACCTTCACAAGGAAGAGCTTCTTCCTGCCTCTCCCTCCCTTCTCCCTGCCTCTCCCTCCCTTCTCCCTTTTACTCCCTTTACCACCATGGTGCTGTGTTAGCTCCACTGGCTCTCCAAGAGGCATTCCTAAAGATACTCACCCAGAGATGCCGCGGGAATCGAGCTGTCTCAGAAAACCACTGAGTTATGGCAAGTCCTGGGGCTATGAGCAGCAGTAACTCCAGCAGCAACCCAGAGCTGCCATTGCGTGCTCCCCATTACACAAGATGGAGACTAAGACAAGGACTTATCTCACAGCAAGGATTTATACATAGCTACGGGGGATCTACAGTCAGGCAAGGAGAAACACTGGGTACCAGTAGATTAACCTCTAACGTTCAGGAGTTGGGAGACTGATGCTACCCCCCCGAGGGAGGCTGCAATTCTGACTGTGAGCTAAGCACAGACATCAATGCTGGAGAAACACTGATCTCTTCTCGGTGTTAAACCACCACAGCCCCCAAAGACAGGAGGGGGAGCAAAGCACGCCCCAGGCTCAAGGGGAACCCACTCACAGCAGGTAAGTGGTAGTGACACAGAGGGACCGGTGTGTCACATGGGTGGCAGACACAGCTTCCTGTGCTTCTGGAGCAACTGAGCACTTGCTCCATAGAGTCCTGTTGACAACTGCAGTTCTCTGCCCATCTTTGCCCTGCCAAGGCCATGAAATTGGATGAGCATCAGTTGTGTTGTAATCTGGATTGAACCCCAAAGATCAGCAGAGTTGCTTTGGCTGCTGTGCCTTTATTGGCAGGGAAGCTGCAGGTTTAGCTGCTAGAAACCAACTTGAGATTGCCGCATCAGACTAAGAAGCATCTCAAGTGGGTTTGCAGAACTGGTTTGCATCGATCCTCTGCTAATTGTGGATCAGCTTCAGGGCACCATTCCAAAACAGCCTTTTCCTTAATTATGAGGCACTGTCTGTGCATGAGATAATCTTTTTGACAAGGTTGATGCCAGGCTCTGACCAAAGCCTACCGCTTTATTCAATGATCAGTCAGGCACGGAAGGCTTCCCAAAGCTGCACAAGTGCCTGGATGTTGGGCAGAGCTGTAAGAAAGCAAACAGAACAGAAAACCCAACCAGCTCTACCTGCAGGCATGCACAGACACATCCCCTGCCCACAGACACCGCTGCTGCCTTGCCTCCAAGGCCAGGCACACACATCCCACAGTAAATCACCTGTACCGTAGCGCTGAACACTTTCCATCCCGATTTCTGCTTTCAAGCAGTGCTACTTCCGAGAGCAAATCCTGCTCCCAGGTTACCTGCAGCTATTTATGTTGCCTGCCAGGAAGCTGGAAAACCCTTGGCTTTCAAAGCCCTTCAAATCCTTCAGCTGCCTGATCTACAACAGGCTAAAAGCCAGTCCCAGAGGAAACGTGTCACATTTCACTGCAGCAGAATCGGATGGAGAAAGGCGAATGGCAAACCTATTCCTTAACCTGACAAAGGACCCAGCTGAGTAGTTCTCATTCCTCCAGGGTGACACAGAGCCCCTGCACAACACCGCAGCTCTTCAGTCCACACTCGGATTGAAACAACGGAGCTGATGCCTTGCCAATGCCCAAGCTGGAATCAGCTGCAACTGCAGGGAACCGGACGCAGGACATGGCTCAGGTCTTACTAAAAACAGCCCTGCAAAATGAAGACATCAGTGGGAACAAGAGTGACGTATGTGGCATTGCTCAAAGCCGAGGGACACGGGAGCGCTCCCCACAGCACCGCTGCCAAGCTGCTGCTCGCAGGAGCTTTGCTGGCCTTGGCCACCACCTTTTGCTGCTCCCCTCATTTCTATCCCAGTTTCATCACCTCGTTTGTTGCAATAGCACTACTGGGGTAAAGAGAGAAAAACCAGAGGATGATTACACTAAATAACAAGATCCTTGTGTCAGCAACAGCAGCAGGAGCGAGGCTGTTCCACCCGTGTCACACCAGAACAGCTCCTGAGCATTAGGGAGTCATTAATCAACCCCCTTGCTCGGTTTTCCCACTGCTCCAACCCTGCTTTTCCCAGGGAACAAACAGCACAAAACAATTGCTTCGGTCTGCTGAGCCGTGGAGCTAAAAGATCAGCAGGAAAAGATAAAACCCCATCTGGCATCAGCAATCCCCAGCTCTGTGCTGGTGCGGGTCCCTCATCAGCAAGGGAGACAGGAGCAGAGCAGCTCCATCACCTCTTGCAGGCTCCGGGAAGCAGCATCTTTGCACCTTCCCAGGGATAAGGATGCTCATGTGTCCTGCGTAATCTGATGTTCAGTCATGCCCAGCACCCGCAATGCCAACCAACACTGCTGAGAGCAATGGATGCACCTCTGAAGGAGAACAGAGGGGATGCAGAGGAAAACCAAGCTCCTTTCTCTGTACCAACTACGAGCTCCAGAGTAATGTTCTCTTCTACTGCTGCTCTCCAGCCTTTAAAGTATTTCCCACAGTATGTGCCATGAAGTTGTCAGTTAAAATGCAACTCCTGAGCAAAGGGAAACGTGCTTCAGACACAAGAAGTGAAGGATAAGAGCAGGACAAGAGCTCTCCTGAACAGGTGCCATGCACCCAGTGTCAGTTTAACGAGTGATCGCTGACCTCCATGAATGATTTGCGCTCATTTACTGAGGCTCTAAACCAAACAGCTTCCCTGTAACACAGAGACCATCATCCATACCCTTGGATTCAAAAGGCATTTCAGCCTTCACTAATGAGTCCAGAACACAAGAAACGGATCGGATCACATCTCTGAGGGCTCAGAATCCCTGTCAAACATGTGCAAAACTAAAACTAGGCTTGGGGAAAGCATCTCGAGTGTACTGGCACACAAAAGACAGCTCAATGGTGGCAAGCCAGACAAGGATTAAAGAGCTGGATGCTGTGCTGGCTGTGACACAACTGATACACGTGCCCGAAGACTCTAGTGATGAGCTTCTGAAGGGAAAACCCAGAGGCAGCATCCCTGACACCAGAACCAGGCAAAGCCTCCTTGGCTCCTAGAGATCAGGCGATGCGGCACCACTTAGCACAACGCAGCCTGCCCTGCAAGGGGACACAAGACAGACATTGCTTTGGCTGATGCTTCTTTAAACCCTTTTAGGACTCGGAGGTAGCCTGAGCACCACTGGGTTGTGCTCACACTTAGATCCAGCTCAGTACCAGCCCCAGCCATGCACAAGCAATGCTTTTGTTGGGAGAAAAGGACTCCCTCTCCAGTAAAGGCTTCATGCCCTCTCTCCTAAGAGCTCTGTCAACAACCCCACACTGCACAGCAACCGCCCCTCACATCCCAGGTTATTTATTAACACAGTTCCAGATCAGCCAGTATGGTCAGCCCACAGGAGCGTGAAAGTTACGTCAGCTTCCACCTGGCAAACACAGATGGGCTTGTCAGAGGCTCTGGAGAAGAGGCCCAGCAAACAACACGGGTCAAGATACCTGGGTGCTGGGTGTTAGGAAATGCCTGGCACCGCTGCGGTGTGAGGCAAGGGGGTGAGCTGAGGCAGCGGGTGCTGAGCACCCAGCGCTGGAGGAAGCCCCCTGCAGACACGGGACCTCTGAGAGAACAGCAGCCATGGAAGGAGCAGACTGTGGGCAGGGGCAAGTCTGGCTAAAAGAGAGCAGCCAACAGGCTCCAAACACCGCATAAGCACCCAGCGCCAGGCACAGGGAATCCTGCCTTTGGAGCCCACCTCGTTCTGCAGCTTTAGGGAAGGGCCTTGATGAGTTTATTCCTTAAATCCCTGCTCTGCACTGTGTGGCTGGGCAGGATTCCCAGCCAGGCTCCCCTTAGCATCAGGTCCCACCTCAGGCAGAGCTGGCAGGGGCAGAGCAGTGGTGCTGCCGGAGCATGGCAAGCACAGCTTCATGCGTGCAAATGAAGCCTGCAATGTGGAAAACTCCACAGGGCTGGAATAACAGCATCAGGCAGCAGAACTGATAACACTGAGCTCCAAACCCACGTGGGGAAACGAATCGAACAGAGATATCTACACAACATACTCAGGATGCACTTAAGCTTCCAGCCTGCAGACAAGAAAAAGAGAGAGGAGAAGCCTGTAGGAAAGGAAGGGGATTCCAAAGCAGCGGGAGACAGCAGGCAGCGAACAAGGGAATGGGGAAGCACCATGGAGCAGCTCCAGGAGACCAGAGGGACACGGATTCACCCCCCGCCGGTCCAGACACGGCACCGGGGCTACTGCCGAGGGAGGAAACATCGGGGAAGAGGCCTCGCTGGGCGAAGGGAACCGACGCGCAGAGCGCAGAGCACAGGCCCGGCTCCTCTACGCGAGTCCCCCCCATAAGTACCCGAGCTGCGCCCACCGCAAAGGGACCGGGACCTCACCGGGCGCCGCCTCCTCCCCTCTCGCTGATGAGGAAATCGCGGCTGAAGGGCGGCGGCCCCCAGCGGGAGCGAGCGCGGGGCTCCGGCCGCGGCCCGCACCGGGACGTTCCGCTCCGCAAACCCTCCCCTTGAGCCGCACCACGGCGCGTCCCGCAGGCTGCGGCCCAGCTCCGGGGACTCGACCACCGCACGACAAGCGCGGCCGGTCCCGCTGCCCCGGGGCGAGGCAAGGGGCGCACAGACACCACCCGAGCCCTCCCGCCGAGGCCCCAGCACCGCCGGCACCCACCGGACACGGCTCCTCCGCGCTGGCCCCGCGCCGCCGCCGCCACCGCCTTTTGTTCGCTGCGGAGCGGCGCAGCCTCCCCGGCCCATCGGCCTACGGACGCCGCCGCCTCCCATTGGCTGCCGCCGCCGTCACATGTGCCTTGCCTGAGCGACGGCCGCGCACCCATTGGCTGCCGCGGGGTGGGCGCGGCCGCGCGGCTTTGTGGGAGTCGTAGTTCCGCCCCCCTCGCCGCGCCCCCGGGCCGTGACCCCGCGGTGGGGGGGGCAGAGGGACGCCGGCGATGACGTCACGCGGGAGCACGGGGGAGCGTGCCCGCGCCTGCCCCCCCCGGGGGCGGAACTGGGACAGGGACCGGGATCGGGCCCCGCAGCGGGGCCGCGCCCGATGCTCCCGCCCGGCACCGGCGGAGCAGCCTCCCACGGGTGTGTTGTAACCGCGGGGGCAGGCCTAGCCGGGGGGGTGCCCGCGGTCCCGGCTGAGCCGCAGCGGTGACCACCCCAGCTCGGGAACGGAGGAGCCCCGGTGCGCAATCACCGACCAGGGCAGCGCAGGCAGGGAATGGGGACGGGTCAGGGACACTGCGGAGGGGAGCAGAGGCGTTTCTGAGGCCTCAAGCGGGACGTGGCCATCCTGGCTCCGGGCTCCCGGCTGCCCCACCCTCCACCGGGCCTCTACCAGCAGACATCAGACCTCTGCCTGCCAGAACCGCGCATCCCGTGTTCATCGCCACTATCACAACCTCTGACTAAAGCAGCATCAGCAGCGCCAAGGGGAGGCACCGGGGCAGCCTCTTGACGAGAGTGGGTGGCCTTGCTTCAGGGGGCAGGTCAGTGGTGATGTTGTCACCAGGCTGGAGCGCAGGTCTGGGGCAGCCACCATGCAGGACATAGGCAGGATGCTCCTGCCCATCTCAGGGAGGGCATCTCACCCTTGGCGGCACCACTGGGGAAAGACTCCATGGAGAACAGCTACTGAAGCTTAACCTCTCTGCCCAGCTCCCTGGCGATGGGGGCATCACTCTGGCCTCTCACCCCAGGGCTCCCTCCATTGCGGCCACTCCATCCCCATTCCTGGAGCCACAGTGAGGATGGGCTGTGTCATTCCTGAGCTGTGTCCAAACCCAGCATCGGTGCTGATTTTCCCTGTGGTGATGTTAAATCTTACGGGTTTGGAGCAGGACGGACACACCACGCTGAGTCACTTGGCATGGACAAACTGCTTCAATCATTCATCTCGGCAGGGTCTTAGCCAAGGCCAGAATGAAGTCACTGATAAGAGGGAACCAGTGGCATCTCCCATTCATCCCTCCCGTTTGTCCCGGATGGGATGCTGCCGGGATGTGGCAGTACCAGCGCTACCTGCAAATCCCTAAATGCACCCAATTTCCCTATAGGAAACCGGTTTTACCGAGTGTCTCTGCTCCCACCTCCGGCGCGGAGCTTTGGAAACACGAGTGCAGGGACCAGCCCTCAGCGGACACCGGCTCCTCCCGCCCAGGCGGGTTGGGCCAGGAGCCACGGTGAGCACCGGGTGCGCGGCTGCCTCCGCCCGGAGCCTGCCTGCGTTTTGGTTGCCGCTGAAACCGGCGGCACCGACCGACACCGGGAGCTCAGCGCGGGAACTGCCGCCGAGGCGCGCCACTGCGACGTCACAGCGACGTCACGGCCTGGGCGGGGCTTAGCGCCGCGCCGGAAGTCGAGCGGTTGCCACGCGACGGCGGCGGCAGCGGCCTGGCCATGGAGGCGGAGGAGGCGCCCATCGGAACCTTCCCCAGCTTCATGACCGAGGGCTGGCTGCTGCTCCGGCGTGGAGAGTACGGCAAGGCCCTGGTCTGCTTCAACAACGTGAGCGCAGGAGGGCCGGGGAGGCGGCTTTAACCTGCCCGAGGGGAGACTGAGCTGAGCTCTTAGGCAGAAGCTCTTCCCTGTGAGGGTGCTGAGGCGCTGGCCCAGGGTGTCCAGAGAAGCTGTGGCTGCCCCATCCCTGGCAGTGTTCAAGGCCAGGTTGGACACAGGGGCTTGGAGCAAGCTGCTCCAGTGGAAGGTGTCCCTGCCCGTGGCAGGGGTTGGGACTGGAGGAGCTTTAAGGTCCCATCCAACCCAAACCAGGCTGGGATTCCATGAAGGGAAGCATCCTCAGGAGCATCTGGGGGTGAGGGCATGAAGGGAGGTGGCAGACGAGTGGCAGTGGGGCTGCAGCACCCATGGGCAGATGCAGCAGCAGCAGAGGGGGTGTGTGGGCATCAAGGGAATCTGTGGTTCTATCCTCATCCATCATCAAGGTCCGTGCTGGCACGGAGCAAGCTGCATCCTGTGCTCATCCATTGGTGATGGATGCTGGATCGCTGCTGTGTTCCAGGCGCTGAAGCTGCGAGGTGGTGACAGGGACTGCCTGGCTGCGCGCTCCAAGTGCTACCTGTGCCTGGGGGACACGGACAATGCCCTGAAAGATGCTGAAGCCTCCCTCCAAAATGACAAAACCTTCTCCAAGGTAAAGAGCAGGAAGGGGGAAGAGCCAGGGGTGGGCAGGAACCGGTCACTAACCCAGCCCTGCCGGGGTCACTGCTTCCAGAGAAGTGGAGGTGCTTGGACACAACTGCTCAGGGCTGGATTTGAGCGGAGGCCTGTTGGGATAGTGCAGGGCAGCCAATGGGAAGTGAACCGTGATCTCTAAAGCTCTTTCCACCCCCTCTTTTTCACTTGTTGCTTGTTTCCCAATGTCCCTTTAGGGACTGTATCAAAAAGCAGAGGCGTTGTACACCATGGGTGACTTCGAGTTCGCGTTGGTGTTTTACCATCGTGGCTACAGGCTGCGGCCGGAGCTGCACAAGTTCAAGCTGGGGATCGAGAAATCCCAGGAAGCCATCATCAACTGCATTGGAGGTGAGGGCTCCAGCCGGGCTGGCGGGGGGCAGTGGGGGCACATCAGCTCTGCAAGGCACCCATGGACCCTGCAACCAGAACCTCTTTGCCTTCATGTGCTCAGTGGTCATTGAGATGAAACCAGGAAGCATCAAGAAGTGCACAGCTCGGCTCCTTTTTAATTCTAATTCTATGCCTGTTCATATATATTATATATCATATATATGAATTATATTAAATATATTATATATTTTTATTTATTATTAATATTATATATTAGTATATTTATTATATATTTATTGGCTGTTATTAGAACAGGTATATAATATACATTATATCTATATTCATATATATTATATTATATATAATATATATTAATTATATTATATTAAATATATTTAATGTATATTATATACCTGTTCTAATAACTCCAGTTATGGAAGTAGATGCTGACACTGATGTAATTGTCCAAACTCACCATCAAAACCCAGGCAATACGGAACAAAGCAGCTCATCTACTTGCAGTGCTGCTGATTGCAGATCCCACTGAGAGATCTTTATCCCAATATTCCAAGTTTGGAATGGAATTTGCCGTGCTACCTGAGACTGCCCTTCCCGAGATCCTGACTTCCCTCCTGCTCACATTGCACAAGTCCAGTGAAACTGTTGACTCTTGCAGTGGAGCAACTGCTTTCATAACTTCTGGCTTGGATCCTAGACTGGAGTCCTGCAGGAGGCAGGAAAGGCCAAGGACCAGGTGGTGTTCAGAGCAAACCTGTCCCTTTTCCCTTAGTGTTCCTCCTGACTCTGCTCTCACGCACCGATGAGCATGGGCAGAGCGTGCTCCCGCTCTCAGGCACGCAGCCACCCTGCAGGGAAATCAATGGATTAGAGCCCAAGAGGAGATAGCCCTTGATGCAGGGGGAAAGGAAACGCTGGCATTTGATCCGGCTGTTTAAATAGTTGGGAAATGTGCACACACGAACAGGGCACATCCCCAAAACTGCTTTGCTGGGTGCATTCAGAACCTCCAGCCTTCCGTGACACACCTGGACACACACTGCTGCCTCCAGCCCCATTGCCCTGCTGCAGGTCAGGCTCTTCCCTTCCTTCCAAGGAGCCCAAGCCAGAGCTGCTTTCACTCTTACCTCCAGTGCCAGAGTGCTGCCTGAGCAGCAGCACGGGTGTCACAGTGAAAATGGAATGGGAGTTGCTCTGGATCACTGAACATCCCTGTACTTAGAGCTTTAACTCCAGTTTAAGCATCAGCCGTGAGCCCTCAGAACAACCTGCCATCCTTTTCCTTCCTCTGTTTCCATGCGGTAGGAAAAGCCCCCTGGTGCCATGAGAAAGCAGTAACTAAAACCCCAAGAGGAGCTGCACCTCTGAGCTGTATTCCCTGCTTGCAGACCACACACTTCATGTGAAAGAATTAGTCGAAGGCTTTATTTCAAACAGGACATGATAGGCTTGGCACATTTATGGTCATTTCAGTTCCTAAAGCCTCTGCACTGCTGGGCTTGAGCACTAACCAGTGTTTTCTCTCTGTTTGCAGCTCCATCCTCAGTTAAACTGGAGAACAAAGGGAATCTGTGCTTTCTAAGCAAGCAGGCAGAGGTACGGTCTGAAGAGCTCTTGCTTCAGGGGCCAACTGGAGCTATTATAACACTAGTGCTTTGTGAAATAGGCATTAGAGGATTAATAGTTTCTGCAGCAAGGTGGACTAGGCTGGTCTCTGAGCACTGGAAGCGCAATGAGCCCTCACGAGAGCATTTGTACACCTGATTTTAATGTAGCTCTTGCTCAAGCTACACAGAATGTGAAGGAGGAGGCAGAAGGGCAGGAAAGAGCAGCCACAGAGGAGCAAAGCATCCTCTGCCAGCCCCACCGTGGCTGCCGGGTGTTGCTGCTCACCCATCTCAGGCTAATGAGTAACAGCAGCGAGGTCGGAGCCAGGGTATCTTTGCCTCCTCTGTTTACTTTGGGTTTCCTGATGTTTAAAGTTTGATAATGGGCACTTTCTCCATTGCTTCACCCTGGGCTGATGGACGGAGGCAGTGTCCCGCTCCTCCAAGATGCCACGTTTCCCTTTGAAGGCAGTGCAGGGGATGCTCACTGCCTCCTCCAGCGGGAATCACGGGTCCTCAGTGCTTAAAACAATTTGTACAAAGGGGCCTAGGGATACCCCTGCAATTCCTGGGATTTCGAATGTGAAACTTTAAAAGCCCTGGCTCTTACAGCCTCTGTTTCTTTGTGGATAACTGGACCTGCCTTGCCCACCGCCTTCATAGAACCCATGGATCCCAGGATGGATGGGACCTCAAGGATCATCTGGTCCAGCCTTTCTAGGCCCTAGATGAGGTGGTCCCAGCCCCCTGTCCTCCCACAGCAGTGACCAGGGCCAGAACTAATTCTTGCTCTTATGATGCTCCCTCCTGCTCTTGGAAGTGAGGGAGCACAACTGGGGGCAAAAATGCAGTTGCACAGAACCAGAGCAATTGGTGACACTGATTTTTGCTTTTAGTTAAAGGGTAAGCTGCTTTCTATGGAGTGTAATGAGATTTCTGCTAAGCCCAGTGCTCCCCACTCACCTCTCCCAACTGCCTTTATTGTTCCTTGCTGCAGTGCAAACAGAAAGTCCAAATCAAAGTGTGTAAGAATCAAAAATGGACAAAGAACCAGAAGCCTGTGAGGAACCCGAAGACGGAGCGAGAGCTGCTTGGAGAGCTCTATCCTGACAAGGCCTACCTGGAAAAGCTGCTCAACGACAAAGGTCTTTCTCCATTGTAGTTAACTAAATGCTCCTTCTAAGCAGGTTTTTTCTTCCCTCTTCTTTTATGTCCCTGTGGCTACTCTTCCTTGTTTGTATCGGAGCTCATACAGAGCTTGTGGTGGTCATGAGAGAGGCAGGTATTTTTGGAGCCGGATCCTATCTCTGAGCATATTTCCTTCCCTGTTAAGTGGGAGGCTTTTATAACCAAGAGTAAATCAAGTCCAAGCAATCTGTGCTGATGAAATCCAAAGCAGAAACAGCATCGTTACAAGCAACTTCTGTCATCATGATTCATGATAAATTCCACGACTGGGGTTGGGAACACCAGCATTAGCTCACTAAAACACATGGAATGGGAATGGCAAGGCAGCTTTCCCTCCTAAGCACACCAGTTCTGAGGAGCACCAAGGCTTCATAGGACCCTCTGTCAGAGAAGGAAAACTGCAGCTTCCCCCATCCCTCACATTAACGCTCCCCTGGGTTCCTGTCTCCTTTCAGATCTGATGGAGAGCAGCACACAGCAGGGGATCAAGGTAAAGGACCTGGTTTTGGGGGGCATTTCCTACCTGGAGACCCGCAGCGAGTTCTGGCAGCAGCAGAAGCCGATTTATGCCCGTGTGCGGGAGCGCAAGCTCCGGCAGCAAAGGTGGACCCGGGACAAGAAGCAGAAACCCCTGGAGGTCGGCAGATACATTGAGAAGATCATGGAGGACATTGACATGTGTGGGTATCCTGGCTGCAAGCAGTAAGCAAACGATGGCGGGCACATGTGATTATTTGCTGTAGTAATTACAGCAAATACAGACCAACAGAAGCAGTGCAAACAGGAGCAGGCCATTTGGGGCAGGATTTGCTGTTGGAGTCTTCAGCTTTCCCAACACTTTCTTCAATCCAGAATCCTGGGTTTTTTTCCTATACTTCCTGGTCTGAAGGAAGGAGAATTCAGCCCCCGCTGGGCTCTTTCCCTTGCCCACATATTTACAACCCAGGGACAATCATTTACTTGTTACCTGTTCCCTTCTTTTAAGTTATAATAGTGAGGGGAGTGGCAAAACCCCTGCAGCCTGATTCCCACAGCACTGCAGCCCAGCGGGGTACAGGGAGCAGAGCTCACCAGGGATGTGCTAGGGGCTAATGTGGGGGATAAACCCCAGAGTGTTGTAGCTAGAACTTCACCTCCAAGACCAGGCTGCTCTGCTACAACTGTGAGCTCTCAAACCTTCAGACAAGCAGCTTTACTTCAGCATGGGATGTTACCAGTAACTCCCCATCCCTGGCAGTGCTCAAGGCCAGGTTGGATGGGGCTGGGAGCAAGCTGCTCTAGTGGAAGTTGTCCCTGCCCGTGGTGGGGGGTTGGAGCTGGATGAGCTTTAAGGTCCCTTCCCACCCATAGTCTGGGATTCTATGATTTCCCTTTACTTGCTGTGATTCCCAGTAGTGCAATTTCCCAGGGGAATAGTGCCTGAACAGCGAGGAGCTCTAACCTATCCCAAGGTTTGCCTGGGGCTAATCCAGCTGCACTCAGCCTCACCTGCCCAGCACCACCACATCCACCCAGCAGCATTAAACCTCCCTCTTTCTCTCCAGTGCTGAGCGGTGACTGCCCTGAAGAAAGCTGCAAGAAAGCCAAGCGTGTGCTAAAAAAGGTGCAAGAGTGGTCAGAGGATGAACTTCCCAACAGGAAGGAGCTGATCGCAGGCCTCTACAGCCGCATTGGGAAAGCTCAGCTAGAGATGGGCCAGATGGAGGCAGCCCTGCAGAGCCACAAAATGGATTTGGAACTGGCCAGGCAGCAGTAAGTGCTGGGTTCAAATGGATGGGAAAAGAGGGAAGTAGCTCTATTAAGATGTCGTAGCATCAGGTCACGGAATTCTCACCTGGAGGTTTAACAGGACAAGACGTTCAGCCCGTGCCCAAGTATCACAGTGATTTATTATTGTCCCTGTCTCAAAAAGAAGGAGCCTGAAGCAGGTCTTTAAAGGACCTGGAGCACATGGCACATCTCAAGCCCTGCTGAAGTGAAGCAAGAGGGAGCACAAGCCCCAGTGTTAGCTCTGTAGGATGCCTTTCCTTCCCAGGCTCTAACCTGCTCAACTCTTCTGCTGTGTTTGCTCTTAGAACCATTTGCATTCAAACCTTGATGTATTTATCCCAGAGGAGCAGTTACCTGCCCATAGAGAGCAATTCCAGCTAAAACGGAATGGAGCAAGACGTAGCCTGAAGATTTCCTCCGTGCTTTGCCTGCAGTGATTTTGGGGTTACCTTTGCCAACCCTGCAAAGGGCTTGCAGCAGCTTCTCAGCATTTGCACGTGGTTCATGAACCCTCTGCCTCTCTCCTTGCGCCCTCCACTCGCACAAATCGAGTTCAGCAGCAGCAGGAGGGAGGCAGCAGCGGGGGTTCAGGTGCTTTTAGAGCCATGTGAAGCTATGGTGAGGGAGAACCCGCAGCGGAGGAGGCCTCGCCCTCTGGTGGCCGCTGCCCGCATTGGGGACAGAGGAGATGTCCCCAAAGGGGCACTTCCCTCCTCTCCCTCAGCTGTAAGGGCAGGCGGCTCAGGCCACTCGGGAGATGGGGACAGGGACTGCTTGAGGTTCACAAGCTACACCCTTACAGAAGGAGCTGCCTTCGGCGTGGGGCAAAGGCTCATTGAGAGCACAGCAAGTCTGGAGCCCCATTGCTGACACACGTTTGGGGTCTTCCCTTTCCTCCTGGCCAGGAATAAGCTGTCAGCGTTAAGGACCCACGAGCTGGTCGGGGACCTCTGTGGGGCCCACAAGGCAACAAAGAGAGAGACTTTGACAAGGATGGCCAGATTCAAACCCAAGGACAAACCTAAACCATTTCTCCCTGTGTGTCATGGGCTGCCAGGAGAGAAACTCAGAACTCAGCCTTCATTTCATGACTTCCAGTCTGGCCTCGCTCCTTTGCTTCTCAACACGTAGCCTGAGGTGCTGTTGAGCCCCAGAGCGAGTGTGAGGCTGAGAGCAGCACAGACTGTACCAGGAACAAGCCTCTGCCACAATGACTTCTTTCTCTTTCCAATGCAGTGATCTGCCAGATGCTGTATCCAGAGCCCTCGAGAACATCGGCAGGGTTTATGCCAGCACCGGGAGATTCCAGCCTGCTATCGACGCGTACGTAACACCAGGGACAGGGAAGGCACCGGCTTGTGCTTTGAATTACACAGAGGATGTATTTCAGGTTATCTGTCCCCACTGCTCGAGGGGGAGCTGTGGGATGTTCATACCCACAGGACGTGGAAGCCTTTAGTTATAACAGCAGGGGTTGAAATAACTGCACCAGGGGAGATGCACTCATCTCTGCCCTGCTTCCTCCCTGCTTGTAGATGGGAGAAGAGGATTCCAATGGTGAAATCCAACCTGGAGAAGGCCTGGCTGTTCCATGAAATTGGCCAATGTTACCTCGAGGTGGATAAAGCAAAAGCAGCCCAAAGTTATGGGCAGAAGTCCCTGCAGGCAGCAGATGAAGAGGGAGATGCTGAGTGGCAGCTCCACGCTATGGTCCTCATGGCACAAGCACAAGGTAGAGGCTTTAGTACAAATGGGAACTGTTCAGATCAAGATATCTTGGAGACTTGCTTGAGCCACCAGTGGTGTTCTCTTGACCTGGGGTTAAAATAGATGTTTGCATGTGTCTGTTACAGTGAGGTTAAAGGATTATCGGCCTGCAATCCTGACCTTTGAGAAAGCACTCAACAAGGCAACACTCCTTCACGATGAAGCTGCTCAGAAGGCCATCATCATTGTAAGTGGGCTCTTGCAAAGAGGAGAGGAGCTTGGGGCAGCATCTGTTAGTTAGCTCTACCTAACTAATGCCTGATGTGCTGTGAACTGAGGAAATATCCCTGTGCAGCCAGTGTGTCCAGAGGGAACATCCCTGCGCAGCCAGTGTGTCCAGAGGGAACATCCCTGCGCAGCCAGTGTGTCCAGAGGGAACATCCCTGCGCAGCCAGTGCGTTCAGAGGGAACATCCAAAATGTCCCAGAGAAACCCCTCTGCACCGAACCACAGTCACAGCACAGCACTCACCTCCCCGGTGATCCTTCCTCGGTGTCTGGAGCTAGAGCAGAGCCTGTTCTCCTGCCAGGAGAAAATAGTGGAGAGAGCTGGAATGTTCAGGGGAGGAGACGTTTGTTAAGGGCCAGTAACCGGTAGTGACCACTGCAGGGAGTTCTGTGGTAGGAAAGGGCCATGTAATGACAGCAGAGAGGAGAACACAGGAGGAACGCGGTGTGTAACTGCCTTTCTAGAGCCTTTATTTAACAACCTGCATCCCTTCCAGGCTTTGGATGAGGTGAGCAAAAGTTTCATGGAGCAGCTGAGCGAGAGAGAAGACCCAACAGCTCAGAGCCTCACAGGTACTTGTCATTGACACCTCAGCACCCCACGAACACACACGTTCTCCACCTCCCTTCCCTGAAGCACGGGAACAAAGCTCCCCATTCCCAGGGAGCACACACCCGCGCTCCCGGCCGCTGTCGCATCCTCTGCGCTAGCCCGGAGCAGCCGGAACGCGCGGGTATGTGCGGAGCTACCGCGGGTATGTGCGGAGCGGCTCCCGGTTCACGGCTCAAAACGGCTTTTTCCTCCCTAGAGGACTCCAGCAGCGGGAACACCAAAGTTGACGGCTTCGAGAAGGACGCGGAGGGAGAGGCCGGGGCCGCAGCGCAGCGGGGGCACTGAGCGGGACAGGGGAGGCAGGGCCGACACGGGGACAATAAACAGCGGCCGGTGACGGTGTCGCGGTATCGCGATGCGGCTGCAAACAGAGCTCTCCCCGTGTCCGCTCCGTCCCGCCCCGCTCCACCCGCGCATGCTCGGCCGCAGCGGGGGGGTCCCCCCGGTGCTATGAAAGGGGCTGCAGGGGGGGGGCCTGTCCAGAGCCGCTGTCCCGCCGCGCAGCTCCGCACCGGCGGCCGCTGCCCTCACCATGGTAAGTGCGGGACCGGGGCTGCTGCGGGGCGCGTTCACCCGAGGGGAGGCAGCGGCGGCGGCGTCGCAGACACGAGGTCGATGGGACCCGAGGGTGCGGGAGGGACCGGGGGGGAGCAGCCGGACCCCGCGGCTCCATCGCGGGCTCTCCGAGCCCCCTCGGCCGCCCGGAGCAGCCGAGCCCCGGCCCCGCGGGGGCTGAATGGGGGGGATTGTCCGGCTGCAGCCCGGCGCGGGGCTCTGTGGGGCCATTGTCCGCCCGCCCCGGCCGTGAAGGCTCCATTCTCCTCCGCGCTGGCCCCCGAACAATGGGGCCGGAGCGAGGTTTTCCATTATTGTTCCTTTGTTTGCGGCTCTGAAAAGCGGCCTCAGTCCTGCCCCGCCGGCAGCTCCGGGCACAGAGCACACGCACCAGCTCCCGGAGCTGCCTCAACCATTTGCTGCCTCCTGGAGCCCCCCAATCCATGGGGAAGGGGCCCTGGAGCGATGCTTGGTGCTCGCTCTTCTTGGAGGCCCATTCATGGAACTCCTTGTGCAGGCACGGCTGCTCCCCTGCCCGCGGAGCTCTGCGTCCTGGTCCATGGCAGCACCAGGATCGTGGTCCCCATCCCAGGGTGCTTGGGAGCACAGAGGCTCCTCCGCTGTTCTGCAATGGGAGATGGGGCAGTGAGCTGGAATAGCCGGGTTTCGGTAACAGCTTCCCTCTGCAAACAGGGGAGTGGGCAGAGCACAGAGGCTGGGGATAAACCCCTCGGTGTTTGCATCAAAGGCAAAACTGAATCCTTCAGCACCTCTGCAGCTCGGGTCTGGTTTGCTGGGCTGGTGAGGGAAGATGGAGGGGTCCCAGTCCCGCAAGAAGCAGCGGCTGCCCCATTGCTGCCAGTGAACGGGCACAGCTGGAGAGGTCCCCCGTTCCCTCCCGTTTCCACGTTTTCCCAGACGCTGCTGGGAATTAATCCCGGTTTCCAGTTCCCGGAGCTGCCGGCAGCGCTTCTCGCTCGCTCCAGGGGCTGCTTTCACTTTCGTGTTCCTCCCCGCGGCCGCTGGGAGCGGGTTTGCCTTTACCGGAAGCATTTTCAGCTGCTCCTCACCACAGGAAGAGCCCAGATCCCCTCCTCTGAGGCATCCGGGGGCTGTAGTGCAGAGAAAGGGGCAGCTCTTAACGTGCGGGAGCATCCTCAGCCTCAGGACCAGCTTTTCCTTCGGGGACGGGGATCCCTCGACAGCCTCCCTGGGCAGTGCTTTGGGGCGGCTGAAGGGCTGGGACTGCAGCGGCCGCCACAACGCGCTGGGACTTCAGGTTCCTGTTCTCAAGGCAAGTTCCCCTCCGCACGCTCAGGTTTAGAGGGCACAAGCGTCTGAGTGCTCCGAGGGAGCTTTGATGCTCCCAGCTGCGGCTCTGCCACGGCAGGGGTGAAACCTCCCCTTCCCGGTCATTCCGGAGCAGGGACAGGTCCCGGCTCCTGCTGTGAGGAGGGAGTTAAGCTGCGGGGGTACCGCATCCCCATCGTGCTGCGGGAGGTAACTGCAGGGTCGGTAACTGCCACCTCTCTCCTTGTCGCATTCCAGAACAGAGGCTTCTCCAAGAAGAGTCACCCCTTCCTGCCCAAGCTGTTTCGGAAGATGTCTACTCAATCAGCCAAAGAAAGACCCGAAAGTTTGCACTTCCCCTTCCTGGACGATGAAGACACCATCTCCACGCTCAAAGAGTCAAAAACCTTCTTCATCCTGCGAGGCCTGCCCGGCAGCGGGAAGTCCACGCTGGCCCACGCTATCCAAGACCGGTATAAGGATGCCTGCAAGGTGATCTCGGTCGATAGCTATAAAATCACTCCTTCCGTTAGAAGCGCCATTCCCGAAGAGTATTCCAAGGTGGATGAGGATCTAGTTGACTATTGCAAACGCGACATCAGCGTTATCGTTTTGGATGACACCCACCACGAGAGGGAACGGCTGGACCAACTCTTTGATATTGCTGACAAATACCGGTACAAAGTCATCTTCGCCGAGCCCAAAACCCCGTGGCGACAGGATTGCTCGCAGCTGAAGGAGAAGAACCAATGGAAACTGTCAGTGGAAGAGCTGAAGAAGATGAAGCCGAGCTTGGAGAAGGAATTCCTGCCCATGTATTTTGGGTGGTTTCTGAGCAAAAGAAGCTCGGAGATCCTGCGGAAGGCTGGCCAGGCCTTCTTGGATGAGCTTGCAAGTCTCAAAGCCTTCAAAAAGGAGAGTAAATACTGTACGTATGGAAGCATCTTTCCAAGTTCTTACTCTGTTGGCAAAATGTTAACACTTGGCAAGCGGAACCCATCCATTGGGCTCCCGAGGTGGATTTCCTGTTAGAGTAAGGAGCAAGGACAGGCTATGAGATACTAACCCGTAGTGCATGAAGATGCTTTTGTAAGCTCAAGTGAATGAAACTGCTTTCCCCAAGCAGCCCGTTTGGTCTGACCCTGCGGGAGCTGGGTCTGGCTCCAGCATCGGGGGCCTGGGCATGGCCCCAGCTCCGCAGCTGGATGGGTGAGGGCAGAACCAGCGTGGAGTCAGGGAGTGAAGGGAAGGATGGAGCAGGCTGTCCCCTGAGGGAGTCTGACATCGCCAGCGTTGGCCCAAGCCATGAGGATGTGCAGAAGCCTCTCTTTTGTGGTTCCACGCACCAGTGAGGCGGGAGGGGGGATTTCATTTCCCCACCTGCTCCTTTGCAGCATTAGGATAAACCACGAAGGGGCAGGTTCTGCTGAGCCGGGACTTGGGCTCCTGCTGGGATTGCTGGGGCTGGGGTTCTGACAGTAACGTCACTTCCCTCCATCTGCAGTTGCTTCCGCTATCGAAGACCCCAAGATCAAAATCGCCCTCACCAGCTACTTTGTGAAGAGGCCGCCGGGGGTCCTGCACTGCACCACCAAATACACCGAGTTCGGGAAGGCAGCCGGAGCCGAGGAGTACGCGCAGCAAGAGGTGAGCAGCCGGGGCTCTGGTGGCCACAGGAGCCTTGGGGTGGGCTGGGGACATGAGCTGGGGCCCAGTGGCAGTTGGAACTGGATGATGTTAAGGTCCTTTCCAACCCTGTTCTATGATTCTCTGACTACATCCCTGTGCAATGGAGAAGTTGGGGGAGATGGGGATTATTGCCTGTATGTTTCCAGAGAGCCCATTCCTGCACCACCTCCTACAGCTTGCTTTGGGTGATGATGAACTGCTAAAGGATTTCAAACCCCATAAACCAAGTTAAACATTGGAATGTGGGAGGGAACAAGACGCAGCCAGCTCCAAATTCATGGAGCAGGGACTCGGGCCATGATAACTTCCAGCTGCACATGGTATTTCCAATAGGTCAAAGCAAGAGCTCCTGGGATCAGCCAAGCCCCCGAGCAAATAAACCCAAGCACAGGACTGTAAACCCTGTGCCTGCAGCCAGCTAAAGCCGTGCTCTGCTTCCCTCCCTCTTCTCGCAGGCTGTGAAGGCTTCGTACGGCAAAGGCTTCACCTTGTCCATCTCGGCCCTGTTCCTCACAACAAAAACTGTGGGTGCTCGCGTGGAGCTGAGCGAGCAGCAGCTGCTGCTGTGGCCTGGGGATGCCGACAAGATCCTGCCCACCGACAACCTCCCGAAGGGCAGCCGGGCCCACATCACCCTCGGCTGCGCCAACGGTGTCGAGGCCGTGCAGACCGGGCTGGATCTGCTGGAGTTCGTGAAGCTGGAAAAGGCAGGGAACAAAGGGGATGAAGTGGGGGAGATTGGAGGAGGGAAACTGCTCTATTTTGATAACGGGATGTGGATGCTCACCCTCTCGAAAAAGATCGATGTGAAGGCAATATTCTCAGGTTACTACGGAAAAGGGAAACTGGTGCCAACGCAGAGCACCAACAAACGGGGCTCTGCTTTTAGCTCCTGCACCATCATCTAGGAGCATGGGGAGGGCGCCTCGTTTGCTTGGCTTTAAAAGGCAAGTAACTCCTGTAACCTTTAAACGTGTAAAGAGAAATAATTCTACCTTTACTAAAGCCCTTTTGCCAGCCCCTGGGTGAAGCCTCTCTGCGGAGAGGTAACGGCCTCAGAACAAGGAAGAAAACAAGCACCAAAGCAAAGCTGCTCCATAACCACCGCCAGCGGCTGAAGTGCTGCTGAGGGTATTTAACACGAGTGTGCTCTGCTTGTTTTCTCCCTCGGAGGAAGAGCCTCTATGGTCTCTTGTAACTTCCCTATGACCACAATCGTTTGATCCCCACCTGTCAGCACTCCAAAGCCTGCGCAGATGGGGCTGAAGCCAAGCGACACAACTGCCCCGTGGCTCCCCTTCTCCCGCAGCCCAGGGCCCGACACCGCTCATTCCGGTACCTGAGCTCCTGGGTCCAACCCTGCAAGCCCCTGGTGCAGGTCCCTTCTGTGTGGCACTTACTGAGCCCAGCCTGCAGGAGGGGGCACATGGGGGGGCTGCCAGCCATGCTCTGCTGTCAATGCCTCCTTCACTGCAGGGGAGGGATGCGCTGACGAGCGGACAAGGAAAGGACCTTGGCAGGTGGTGTCTTAAAGACCACTGTGATGGAGTGAAAGGGAAGCACCAGGAGAGGTGTTCAGATCCTGCAGCTTCCCTTCACCCATCGGAGCGGGCGGGAGCAAGCACTGTCCCTGTCCTTATCCTGTAGGGAACAATCCTGCCTTGGCAGGGAGTGGAAGAGATGAACTAAAGTCTTTTCCATCTTATTTGATAGAACCTAAAATCGTGTCTGAAGTACAGAGGAGTACTTCATGCACGATTTTGCTACTTTTCTCTAATGCACTTGAATGTTAAGAGGTAGGAAGGCAGTAACATCGTAATCTAGGACGTAAGTGGAGGCATTGTAACTGCGTAACTCAAGTCTGCTCAAACCTAAACCGTTGGCTGGAGACACGGAAGTTCATGGTCAAGCACTCCTGTTATTAAGCCTCTTTTTAAGGGAGCTTCTGGTTTTGCTCTTCGCCAGGCCCTTTGCCAGTCGGTCGGTGGATACACGGTCACTAACACAAAGCTCGACTAATGGATGCAGGTCAGGGCACCAGTTTAAACTCACGCTATGGCTCCGTGACCGGTGTAGTGGAATTAACCCGGTATTAACACATGTAAATACTCACCGTGTTTGACAAGGGCTGGGAAGGAGCCGTCGCGTGGCTGCAGCTTGGGGAGCACCGAGGCCGTTCCTTGGGAAGCCCAATGCTGCCCATGCAGGAGGTGTTTCTCCTCTGAAGGTTCAACACGGAGCAAGGGCTGTGGGGCTGGGCAGTGCTTGGCCAACCAGCTCCTGCTGCTTCAAAAAGAGGGATGATGCTAAATTCTCATTGTAACATAAACCGATGGTACAGAAACACCCCATAGCGCCCGTCCTCCCCCCTTGCCTTCAGCAGAGACACCCTGCACCGCGGTGAGGGCCCTGTGGCCAGCCTGGGCCTTCCCAGCAGGAATCCCACGTGGGTCTGTTCCATCTAAACGTGATGAAGGCCTCTCCCAGCGCGGGAGCACGCTGAGCCCTCTCCTCCCCCCCGGGCCCAGCCCCGCTGTGCACAGCTGGGGCATCTCCTGTCTTTGCCTGCTCAAGAACAACAGCGCGACTGTCGTCAGTTCAGGTTTTATTAGTTTGTACATCATATACAGTTTATAATAAAGTAAACCAATTGCATACGGTTCTGCTTCAGCCTGCGCCATTCTTCAGAGAAACACGTCATTATGAGTTCTGCCTAATGAAGTAAACAACAAACATTCACATTGTTTTACCATTCATGGGGTCCGGAGGGACAGCGCTCGTCCCGCTGCGAAGCCTGGCTTGGAGAGGCTGATGCGGTTGGCAAAGCAATGGGGACAGCGGTTGCTCCATGCAATAATTCCCTTTCCTGGCATGGGAAAGGTGAAGGTATTTACACTGAGGTAAACATTCAGAATCTCGGGTCAGATAAATACTGCAGCGGGGGCCAGCGTCCTCTCCAAGGTGGCTTCGCATCGGTGGCTGCTTCGGTCCTGCCTAGTCCTTAAGCCGTTACAACAAAGCGGATACGCATGCAGTGGGGGGCTCGGTCACTGCCCCGCACTCCAGCCGTGCTTCCCGGGATCGTCCTCTGGAGCCGGAGCTGTGGAGTGAAAGCGGGGGCAGGATGTGCCCGAGCTGCTGCCCCGGCTCGCGCTCAGTCCCGCTGCAATGCGGATGCTGCCTGCCCCTGACACTGCACCAGAGCGGCCCTTTGGAGCTGGGATCTGCACCAGAGCGAAGCCTTGCCTCGCACTGCTCAAAGGGGAAGGGATAATCCTGGCCCTGACCTGGCCACGAGGCCAAAGCCTTCCACAGCATCCTGTGGGTCCTGCGGCCCCGCACACAGGGAACACGGCGATGCCCCCAGCACGGGAGCAGCCTCCAGCCCAGGGGTCACAGAACGGCTGCAGCAGCCACACTGGACCCCAGCGCTGCTCCCAGAGGCAGGGGCAGGAGAGACACCGGAGCTGCCCATTCCCTAGGGAAGGGGTGGGGAGGGTACAAGGCACAAACTGAATGGGGATGGAGACCATCCGCTTGGAGATAAGTGACTCTCTCACTGACAGAGGGAGTGATTTTGGAAGCAGAGCCAAGCACGGTGTGGTCCACGCTTTGGTCATTCAGCTTGGGCAGCGCGCAGCCTGTTTCCATATTGGAAATGAAACCAGAGCACAGCGGCTTCCCTCTGTATCCCTTCAGATACAGAAAGCCAAGGGACTTGCAGCATCCCACGGACACCACCACTGTTGTCCCTAAACATTCTTTATCATTTCTTTTGCCTTTTAACTTGCATTTACAGACCAGTCGGACACCTTTAGCACTGCGGATCCAGCTTTACAGCAATACCTCAGAGGCCACAGACAATCCCATGGACCTTCCTATGTAGCATCATATGTGGTCGAAACCACAAAGACCCTGTTCAGGCAGGCAGCCAGAGCACCTCAACAGTCCTTACAGCTCATTCAAGTCCAGGTTCAGAGTCTCTGGCCCGGACTCTCAATACTCTGAGAGATGCTGACACAGCAGCAGGTTTGTAAATCCACCCAAGGAAAACCACACCAGGCCTTGTGCTCTAGAGTCTGATGTGCAAGCACCTCCCACACGGACACTACTGATGCACGTTTTCATGTTTAAAGCAAGAAATCACTCCTATCTTTGACTGCATTTCACCCTTTGAAACCACCCCTCCAGCAGCTCAGGCACCACGAGCAGGCAAAACACCATGGGAAGGAAAGCGCAAGAGCCCCGGTAAACGCTAGAGTCACAACAACAGAGCCTCCTTCCTTCACACTGGGTCTGCCGAGAGCCACGCTGCTCACACACACGTTCTCCTGCAGTTTACAGCTACCTGGGCTCTGGCACCGGGCAGGAGCTGATGGCCGAAGGGCCAGCATGGAGTGAAAGCCGCTCGGTGTCGGTGTTCCAGGCTGCTCACCCAGCACAGGGAACAGGCTCTTTGGGCATCGCTCAAGGCTAAGTATTAAGGCTCTGCCATTACACCAAAATATAAACCTTTCAGTAACTACAGGAAACCCCTTCCCACTGGAAGGCAGGGCTTTGCCATGGGTTTCTGCCACCGGCTAAGCTCTCACCATCCCGAAAGGAGCAGTGCTTCTAAATGCATCCCACTGCACTTGGGCTTCAAGGGTATCACCTACAGCAACGCCTCCTACCCCTCTCATGAGCTCTTTATCGCTCTCGAAGCAGCACAAGGCAGAACATCACTTGAAGATGATCTCCATGTTCAATGATCTCTGTGGCAAACTCCTGTGTCTGGTAGCTCCCATTGCGCTGATGGAAGCCAGGCGGGTCTGCGAGCAGCTGAAACAACAGCACAAAGGTTCCCTGTGGCCATCTACAAAACACAACCCATGAGTAACAGCACAGCTTCCAAGCGGGAAAGGCAACAGCTTCTGCTGTGTCCCAGCCGCGCTCCAAAGCCACGACACCGACACCTCCAGGCCACCATCCCGAGGTGACAGAGGCACTGAACACCTTCACTGTGACACACGTAGCAATGCCCCTTAGGGAAGTCTTGGCACTCACCATATGGATATTTAACTACATTAGATCATGCATTCCTGTACAGTTATAAAGATCTGCTGCAGACGGAAAACCATTCCACTCCAGTCCTCCAAGGAACAGCGTTTGGAGGGAAGGAGGAAGCCTGTCATCACCGGGGGGAGGGAGGGTAAGAGTAAAGCCCACTGACAAAGGCAGGACACATCTCAGCCCCAACTGTACAGTAATATCAAGAGACACAGGACAAGACACGATGAACCCAGACTGCCACTAAAATAAGTCCCGTAAACTCTGAGTGACAAGTGCCATGAGGACTGGAGAAGTAGCAATATGCATAGACCGGTATTTCAGTTCCCCAGAGTTACCCTTTCAGAGTCTGAGATGCCAGGACCTTATTTTGCTCTCAGTGCAATCCGGATCAGTCCATCACCTTACACTGGTGTGAAGGAAGTTACAACAGACATCGGAGAGTCTGGTTTTTGGAAACACTACACAACATCAGCTGTGTTCAAAGCTGACTTTTGAGTGAGTCATAAAATACTCGCTTGATTCTGCAGTACCAGAATTGAAGCCCTTAAATCTTCCCTCTATGCAAGCAGATTGTCAAGAGTTCTGACCAACCACCACCGCAGGAGCGCAGGAGGCGGCGGCGGCAGCACCACGACACTATTGCCACTGTTGGAAGCGAAGAGAACTCGCACTGCAGCCTCGCAACTGTCACTGACTAGGAGGAGTGCAGCCCTCGAGAGGAAGGAAGACGAAGATGTCAGCATTCAAAGTGATCGTTTCATGCAATGATCTCATCGCAATCGTTGTTCCTGCAGTAAGAAGTGAAATCAGGGATTCTCTAAAAGCCAGCGCCAGGTTTCTCTCGCAGGGATCTGTGAAGAGCCCTTTCCTCAGCCACACAACATCCCACCCTCCACATGCTCCCGCAGGTTGGCTCAAGCACCCTAAATGCAACAACGCTGCCGACGCTCGGCCCTTCTCACTGGTGTTGCCAACACGTTTCTCCTCTCAAACCCCCTTTCTGAGCAAGCCAGCCCAGAGCTTGGTCAGCCACAACCCAGCAGCCAGCACCACGCTTGAGCAAAGCACCAGCCCAGAAAGGCTCTTGATGCGCTAGAGGAAAGGGGAGACTTCCAGAAGCAGAGTCCTCTCCTGGCTGATCCCACTGTAACACCTACAGCAGGGAATAAACCCAGTGCTCACTTCACTGGCAGCAGCACCAAACCAACCCCATTCCCAGCTCAAGCGGAGCAGGCGCGCGGCTCCGGCCCTGTCCTGATGTTGTGCGAGGGAAGCAAGCAGCAGCAGCCTGTCAGCCCAGCGTCTGACCCTGCGTTTGCTTGCTTCTTTGGGCTAGTAAATGACTCCCAGTTGCAAACTGCTCGCCCGGTTGAAGGTATTTGTACCGTTCCTGTAAACACGAGGGGAGCGCACTGCTGCACGCGCACGGTAACCGCCTGCCATCAGGAACCTGAACGTGACTTTGCATTCCATCCGAGCAGATCAGTACCACGAAATCAAACGTCAAGCTCAATAAAATCAAGTTTCAGCACAAACATCAAATGTTCAAGTGGATTAATTAAAAGAAAAGAAAAGAAAAAGTAGAGAAATTCAGCATTCCCTTGAACAGGCCAACTCGTGAGAGTGGAAACACAAAGCCCTTAAGTCTAGCTGCATCACAGGCAATTCTCACGTAAGCTGCTCTCTTAAATCCAAAGAAGCATTTCTCGGATACAAAACCATTCAGCTCACACATTCGCATTTCAGTTAATGCCCAAGTGTACCGTTCTGATAGAACCATGGCAAACCCCCCCCCAAAACAAAGAGAAAGGACAGGGAAACGGCGATTGTATGAAACTCGATTGAATCTTGGCAGTATCTTCAGGAGATTAAGATAACTTACAAGTTACTACAGCCCCTGGCCATGCTGCTGCTGCCATCCTGCACTTCAGAGCCAACCGAAAGGAAACAGGAGCTTTCTTCAGCCTCATACAAGATTCCAGGAGGACTCCGGGGAAATCCTCTGCTCCTAAGGAGCAGGAACAGTCCAAAAGTAGGGGCCAGCGTGGAGGGACCAAGAGATTCAAAGCTTTATTTTTCTTTCTCCTTTTTAATAAAGTTAACAGTAAAACAGAAGTCACAAGCCTTCCCCTCCCCGAGCTGGTTGCCTCTTCACACAAAAGCACACAAAACAGAGGTCTCCAACTGAGAAAATGAAACTGCTCTAAGTACAATGAGACATGATGAAGGAAGGAGGTCTAAGTATGTCCGTGTTCAAGGTTAAAAGAAGCAGGTCAGGTATGTGTGGTTTGGTTTGGGGGCTTTTTTTAGCCAAATTGGAAAAAGAAACTTCCAGGCCCAGAAGCTGAAAAAGAAAATTGAAGATATTAGCTCTGAGGTCCTTTTAGGTGTAAAAGGCAAATGCTCTTTTCAAAGAGCACAGGGAAACTCAGCCGCCCCATCAAGCGATCCGCATACTTACGTGTCCATAGCTGAGAACGCTTCCACCTACCTTCAAAACTGAAGCCACCTGGCCCCCCAAAGAAGGCCTTGAAGATGTTATTTGCATCAAACTCTACGGGGAAGAAAAGGAAGTTGTGAGCAGAAGTGAAACAGCTCGCTACAGCTTTCATAGTACAGAAACCATCGCTTCGCTGAGGGCCCACAAAGCATGTTACAAACAGAAAACTAAAACCAACCAGCCTGCTCTGAGCACTGACTGGTAGAAAACAGGCATTCAGAGCAGATCTGCCGTTCAGATGCTTCTGAAGACTAAACTGAGCCACTTCATACAATTATTACAACTGGGAGGTTTGCTTTACGGGAGAAGGCAGACCCCAAATGCGCCCATCTTTCTAAAGGCTGCTGTGGTAGAGCACTGTAAGGAGCACCTACCTCCCGTGTTCAATCCATCCTCTTCTAGATCCTGGCCGCTGTCATAGCGAGCCTTCTTCTTGGGATCTGACAGGATGGTAAAGGCTTCTCCAACCTCCTTAAATTTCTTCTCCTCTTCCTTCTGTACTTCTGCACTTGCCCCACTGTGTCGGTCTAAGGATACAAAAGCAAGCAGGAAAGAAGCTTTTAGTTTCTAATGTAAATGGAAACCGCTGCACATTCCCAGCCATGCCACGTGTATTTCAGAGCTGTGGGATCAGAACTCCTATTTACCCAGAAATCCCCTCTCTCATATTTATTCCTGCCTCTGAGGGATAGTTGTGCAGGGCACGTGCACAGAGCAAAGGATCAAAGCACTAACACCCGCTCTAAGAACAGGCTGTTTGTGGATACCTGGATGATGCATTAGTGCTCTTTTCCTATAAGCCTTCTTGATCTCATCCTCAGAGGCGTTTTTGTCCACCCCAAGGATTTTGTAGTAGTCTTTCCGTTTGCTCTTCTTCAGTTCCACCTGTGCGTTCTTTAGAAGCTGCTTGTGTTCTAGAAGGAAGCACAATGCCAAAGGAAAGCGACTTTAGTGTCAAGAACAATCTCCTGCTTTAAAAGGGGCTGAAGATCAACGCGTTGAGACGACGTGGGCTGAAGGATTCAAGTGCCACAAGGAAGCAGCCCGCTTGGAATTAGTCACAAATCTGATTAAAGCTTCACTGTCCACTGAAGGCTGTTTCCAACTGCAGAGAAATGTCTCAGTGCTATTAAATCAGTCCTAGGCACAACCACCAGCACTAAGGTTACTCTGTCTGCATCATTTCAGGCTACTGAAAAAGCAAGGTGACAGTTAAGAACAAGAACCACAAGCAGATATTCTGAATCTGGGGCACTGCTTCAGCTACAAGGTAAATTATCTTCATACTGGAAGAGAAACCAGCTTCTGAACCAGGCGTTTCAGAGTGCTCCTGAGAGCTCCTCCAGCAGCGTCCTGCTGGGGCAAAAGGCTGCAAATCAGAGTATAATGTAGGGAAAAAAGGCAGACAAAAGCACCACCAACAAAAAAGGCAGATAAGGGAAACTTATGCTCACAAAAAGAATGCCAATGCACTCACCTTTTGTTTTTTCTGTCTGATAAACCTTTTCATAGTCTCTTACAGCATCTTCGTATTGTTCTGTGTCCATGTAACTGTGGAAGGAAACAGAGGTGGCCAAGGTGTACTTCACAGGCAGTATCAAAAGGGGGTGCAGGTACAAGCTTTCTGGCTGGATATGAATTAAGGAAGAGATGTGCACTGGGCTGCAGAAAGAGCAATCATCAGAGGAGCCCCCAAAGGGTCACTGCTCAACTGCCTGGAAGCCCAGGCACCTGCTATTAGTGGGCAATCCTGGCACAGGAACCTGTAGGTTGGGCTCCAAGCAGAACCTGAAGCCTCACTTGGCAGCACAGGTTCTGCTGTACCAATGTGACCATCACTTTACCCAGCTGCAGGAACTGGAAGCAGCCAGCAAGATTCCAAGGGAGCTGGGGCAGAGCTGTACAGGAGCAACGCTGGTTAGAAACATCAGTCTTGGCACCTCAGAGGGATGGGTGCCTGCCTGTTGGCATTGCAGCCTTACTCACATATTAACCACTTACTGTCATTTAGCAGTTACTGAAATGGAGCTTGGGGTTGTACACTAAAATGAATGCACAACTGGAAGGCTGCAGTAGCAGTTTCAGTTCATTTACAAGCCAGGCAGCTTCGCCCCAAAGTGAGAAATACTGAGTGATGAGGAAAGCAGCAAATAAACCCATAGTCAGAACAGAGCTTTGGCTACTTCCCTGGCTGGTGCCAAGTTACAAAGGAGACACGCAGACCTGAACTGCCTCTGTACAACCCCCTCAGCCTCACTGCATGACACTGCAGTATTATCTAGGGCTGGACTCTGCACAGCCCCAGCTGATTTCTCCTGGGCATCCCGTTTCAGAACGTGCTTTGTTGGAAGTGGTGAGCAGCTCTGCCAGGGGAAGAGCTCTCACCCACAGCAGCCCTTCTGAAAAAGCCTCTCTGGGACTGAATGTCTTATATTAGTCTATAAACACAGCAAGTCAGGCTTTAGAACTAATCCTGCCTAAACACAGCAATCAATAGGCAGTGCCAGATCCATGCAGGCAGAACTGGCTACACAGAGCTTCCCCTGCCAGAAGCAAGAGGCATAAATTCAGGACTCCTTAAGACGGAGCCTTTTATGCAGTTAAGCTTCAGATTTGTTACCCCTACTCACAAACATGGTCAGCATGTCCATCACAAAGCTCTACTTACCATTGTGCTCTCCTCAAGTACGCTTTGATATACGTGTCATCCAGTTTCACTGCATTCGTGCAGTCATCTATTGCTTCTTCAAGTTTCCTAAGCTACAATGTCAGACAGAAGTTCAGTGAATCCCAACCAGAACCAATCCTGCTGAACAGCATCACGACTTTAGGCAAACGAAAGGTGTAAAGAAACTTGGCAAACCTCACTCCCTTGAGTGTCTGCATCGAGGGAATTTTTCCCAACCCCCCAAGAACACAGAGCTATTGTTCCCTAGGGAAAGATTAGAAGCTTAGCTAATGAAACAGTGGAATTATGTGGTGCTTTGGGTCCTCCTGAGAATGATCCCAAACCAACTGCTTCTGGGTCCAAACTGATTCCCAGAACAGGAAAAGAAACTTCAAAACATTTCAAGGATTTTTGGTTAAAGCACTGTTTGCTGTCAGACACAGCCATGCAAAGGAGCCATTCCTTTTGCCTCCAGCTCATCCCATTCCCCAGGTTTGGAGATCAGCCTCTGTCTCCTGACCAAGCTGGGGTGTTGAAAAGCCTCCCGGGTAGAGCAGGCACCAACACAAGAGACAGCTGAGGAAGCAACATGCCTAGAGAAATGCAGGGTGGGTACTGGAAGCACTATCACGTGTCTGACTGCTTCACTGGGCAGCACAGAGCTAAAATGCAACAGCAAACCTGGGGAAAAAGAAGCGCCCAGGGTTTTTAAATTGGGTCACACTGGTTTAGATCAAAACCCAAAGAAAACCAGGATGATCTACAAGAATAAGAGAAAAAAAAGAGCTATCTCCTCATTACTGGGAAGGAAACAAATAAAGATCCTTTCTGCTGCTTAAGATAAGGCTAAACTATGTTCCTTCTCTCCCTCCCACTCTGTGCATCCCAACTATTTGAGTTTTGTTTCTTTGGGAGTCAACTCCGTTGGCTGTTTGGAACAGATCCAATCATTGTGCAAGCACAAAAACCTGAACCACTGCCTACAGCACCAGAAAGGTCCCGCTGCCCAGCAGTCAGGGAAGCCCATGCTTTCCACAAGAGCTGATCTGCAACTTATGCATCATATGGCAAGGAACACGACGAGAGCCCTGCCAGGTGACCACTTCTTACCTTTGAATTAACCGTCCCCCGGTTGCAGTACAGTTTGGCATTTGTTTTTATATTATTGGGATCTATTCCTAGTGCCTCTGTGTACAGTTCATACGCTAGTTTGTAGTTTCCATCTTTGAATGCTTTATTCCCATCTTCTTTCTTCGCTTTAAGTGCTTTGGCATTCTGAAAGGAAACACAGCCTGGTTAAGGACATTAGGAAACCGGCGCGGGGGGACCAAGCACCTCATTTTGCTGGGTGAGGGTCTTCAAAATATAACGGTTTTAATTTGGTTTCAGGCACCACTGCGGGATACAAAGTCTCAGCCTTGCTACAGCAGCTTGACAAGCTGTAAGTGTTCTGCCTTTCCCCCCCAAGAGAAGTGTTAAGGAACAGTCAGTGCCAGTCACAGGCGCTCTCAAAGGCTGCCTCATTTTTAAGATGAGAACGTGACAATGAAGTAAATTTATGGATTAAGAAAAGGAAAGAAAGAACGGGAGGGACCTCAGATTTAGTCAAAGAGCTACAACAGAGAAGGAGCAATGTGAAAGGAACAGTGTTTAAACACAAGTCAACCTGTGGGCACCAAGTTCTTCTAGAATGCAGTGAGTTTTACTGTTGCTCTGTCTGATCAAGGAACAAAGAGTGAAAGGGAGGCAGCCTTCAAAGTGTCAGAGTCTTCTGAGAAAGAGCTTCTAGCAACTCAGTTTTACCTAAAGCAGCAACTGCTTGGCTTTGGGAAGGACATGTTACTTGCTACTGGAGTGCTGGGGAACGATAATGTTGAGGGAAGGGAGAAGGGACTGATCCAGCAGAACCAAATGAGGTGTTAGGGTGAGAAGAAAGAAACCCCTGGTAATTCCACAGCCCCATCCCAGTGGCCAGGACTCACACGGCAGGCAAGACACGCTTTCTCGTGGTCAGGAGCCATTCGGAGAGCCTGGACAAAGAACTGCACTGCCTTCTCAATACAGTCCTCATAATACAGGCACAGGCCCCGCACATAGAGAGCGTCCGCGTTCGTTGAGTCCATCCGTAAGATGTCACTGCAACAGACACATGGAAAAGTGAAATGTTTCCCTATTCCAGTTTCCTTCTGCCCTCCAAAAGCACTCTTCTTCCACTGCGAGATTCATATTTTATCAACTCTGTGGGACAGATGTGCAGTAAGTGTGGGAATCTGGCTCAAGCAAGACTCCTGGTTATTAAGTCTAACTGCAGGTAAGATGAGCTTTAAAGAGGATAAACCCATGCCCTCTTCTTCCTCATCGCAATTTGCATTAACGACTCTGTTTCCATATTGCCTCGTTCATTTAGGCTGCAGTCAGGACTCACCACCAGCTGTAACTCCAGCACTCACCTTGCTACAGACTGGGCCTCTGGGTAGCGACCCAGTAACGCTAAACACTCAGCCTTGAGGATTTTGAACCGGTGACAAGCAGGAGCAAACTCCAAAGCACGATCCATGCAAAACACAACCTGGTGTGGGGAAAAAGACAGACGAATGTGAGCAAAGCAAACAGCCCAAAGCCTAATTAGAGAGGCTGCACCATCACCTCCGTTGAGATTTCATGTTTGCCTCTGCCCAAGAAGGGAAGCGTGCAGACACCCCTTTCTTCTGCTGCTGCTGGAGACTCACATGCAGGTGTTTTATCTTTTAAAGGGCTTTGGGTACAAAGGTCCGGGGCCCCCATGTTACTGTCACAGAGCACTACAAAGAAGATGCAAGGGACACCTGTAGAAGGTCCATCCCTTTAACTCTTCTGAAACTGCAGGCCCTACGAGAGGAGCCAAGGCAGACAATCCTGCCCCTGTCTCCTGCATCATAAAGACACGTGAGAAGGACAGAAATTCAACAGACTGAGAGACTTTGGACTGGACAAAACACAAAGTACAGGGCAAGGCCTGATCTTCACTGCTCTGCCTGCAATGGGCAGGGTGATCTAATGGGTCTTTTCCATCTCTGCCTCGCTGGTGGGGACATCTGCACGAGAAGAGGGTCATTGTTCCACCAAGGTTCATCTGCTTGCCTGGCCCGTGACATCACGAGTGCCGGCTCTGGGAAGCACTGTGCTCCAGACTGTGGCTTCTGGGTGAGGAAGGAGCAGGAGCGGCTCTCCGGAAACAAAGCTGACATTTCATGCAAGCCTCCTCACTGAAGTGACACAGGAGAGGTGAAGGGACAGATGCAAAAGCCCAGAATATGCAATACAGGCAGGGCAACTCCTACACATCAAGTTCAGATTGACCCTGCATCCAATTTGTGCCTCATATGAGGTGATACAAAGGTGGGATTGACCCTTCCACAATCTTGACAGCTTAGCCTACGAGTCAGTGACCTGAACAATGAGCTTAACGTGCTGGACAATCTCCGTTCTGGGCCAAACTTGGGCCTTATATGCATCTACTGAACAGAAACAGTTGCACGAGAAGTCAGTTTGGTGCCTTTCAGATTTCACGCTGTCATTTCTTCCTGTATCAGGTCAGTACCAGTGCATCCTGTTGCAGCCTTTGGGAAAAAAGATTTGGAAGCAGCAGTGAGAATGCCCCAGGCAGATGTGCATTCCTGCTTAGTGATCCTCCCTAGAACACTGCCACACAACAGCCTTGGGTTTGTGCTTTAATTAAAGAGTTGAGAAGGAAGAACCTTGGACATGCACCTTAGGAGCAAAGCACAATCAAACGCTGCTGCTGACAAGATCTGTATCAGGAGCCCCTGCAGGAGGCCTACGAGGATGCCAGAGAGGGGCTCTTCACCAGGGACTGGAGCAACATGACAAGGGGTGATGGGTTTAAACTAAAACAGGGGAAGTTCAGGTTATATACAAGGAAGTCCTTTACTGTGAGGGTGCTGAGGCACTGGAATGGGTTGCCCAGAGAAGTGGTGAATGCTCCACCCTAGCAGTGTTCTAGGCCAGGCTGGACAGAGCCTCGGGTGACATGGTCTAGTGTGAGGCGTTCCTGCCCATGGCAGGGGTTTGGAACTGGATGATCTTAATTTCCTTTCCAACCCAAACCAGTTTGTGATTCTGTGATTCTATAAACAGCTCATCCATGGCTCCACTCACCCTGCAAAGCAAACAGTAACAGAGCCATTTTCAGAGCTATGACAGTTCACAAGACAGCCCTGCTTCAACAGCATATGTTGTACAGCACCTCCCATGAGGGCCCAGCTAATGCTAGGCAGGGAAATCAGACATGCATCTGCCTGAACCGGACAGATAAGACACAGAAACAACGGAGTCAACCTCACCTTCCTGAAATCCCGTTTCTCAAAGTCCACCTCAGCTATTTTCTCATACTCCAGCACAGTAGTGGCGTTCTTCAGCTGAAAGACAGGAGAACACAGCAAGTGTTGCAGGACAGTCACCGCAGTGAAACACCATCAAGCAGCATTTACGCAGCCAATCCCTGGCCTATTAGAGCAGAAAGTACTTCAGACCATGGAACAATAACGCAGATTTAGGGGAATACTTTTGCCAACATTAAAATCAGTTTGAAATCAAGTGACCTACCTGGTAGCCCAGGAAAATGTACCCCTGTGAATGAGATACAGAAATGGCAGCAGCCTTCTATCATAAGCCCCCAACATAAGGATGTGGAGCTGCTGGAGTGAGTCCAGAGGAGGCCAGGAAGATGCTGCGAGGGCTGGAGCAGGCTGAGAGAGCTGGGCTGGCTCAGCCTGGAGACGGCTCCTTAAGGGGAGACCTTAGAGCAGCTCCCAGTGCTCTGATTGCACCTTGCACGCTGGAAACGAAAGGCTGACCAGTTCAATCCACTCCCTCTGACAGCCCCTCTACTAGGAATAGTTAAACCTGAAGGACCTCTCACCTCCTGCTGTGCCTGGGAATTCTTATGATCCAGTTCTAAAACCCGTTGAAAGCAGCGGCTGGCAGCCATGGCATTCCCTAGGGAAAGATGGCACTTCCCTTCCCGTAGATGGCCCTGAGAAGAGTTAAAAGGGAGTTGCAATAGGTGGAGACAAGGGTATCGAGACATGAGTAAGAAGTCTGAAGTTCTCCACGTACCCTTACAAAGCTATCATCCAGTCTGACAGACTGCTGAGCATCTCCCAGTGCTTCTCGGAATCGCCCCAGCATCATGAGTGTGGCAGCTCTGTTACCATAATAACTGGCATTATTAGGACAGGTATCTGGAGGAGGTGTAAAAGCACTCGCTGTTAGTGTCATGCAAGCAGCTATACAACTTGTAGAACATCTTAAAAAGCCCTGGTTGGATTAAAAACTCACCCAACCCTCCCTGTTTTAAACACCACCGGAGTGGCTTAAGATGACCCATGATGGTCCAGCAGTTGTTCTGAACAGCAAGTCGGAAAACTATTGCTCCCCACACACACACAGGAGTTAACTCCTGCAGAACAAAAGTGTGTGGTGTTCAGCCTGGCAGCACTGCTCACCCTGACGTAGGGGGAAAGCTGGGCTGGTTTCATGTTAACAGTATCTTGGCTGAAGGAGAAACAAAGAACTGCTGCAGTCACCCCTGCTGGCACCGACCCGCCAACCAACCCAGGCAAAGAGCCTGCATCCAGCATGTGCTGTGAGAAACGCTGCTGCTATGTCTGCAATCAATAACCAGCTTTGAGTTTTAGACGTGGTACTCAGCAAAAGTTTATATTCCCAACTATTCTCACCTATGGCTTTCGTGTAATAGTTGTACGCTTCGTTGTAATCCTTCTTGGCGTAGTACGCGTTTCCTTGCTCCTTGAATGACTCTGCTTCTCTGAAAGGAAGCAAAACACCACGTCTGGGGAGGAACTGAGCATCAGGACAGATTCTGACCATGACTGAGCATTTGAGCCCCAAGCAACCTTGCTCAAAATGCTTGTAGCTGGTTGCTGCGAGGTTTCCTCTGTAAACCCTGTGCATGAGAAACCACACACGTCCCATCCAGCTGGCTCTGATCCTTCCTCACTTCACCAGGGCCATGAGTAGGGATACTGAGGGGTGTTACCCAGGCCAATACTACAGGGGCACTGGCTTCCAAGAGCCCAGCAAAACTCCTCTGTACGTGGTTAATGAAAGCAGCCTGCTCCTGTCAGGTGCTGCACAACCTCAGCACTCACTGAAGTCAAGGAATAGAGCGCTATTTATCTTGCAGTAGTCCCACATACTTCAGAAACAGGGCCAAGAACAATTTCCACATTCAAAAGACAGCTAAATCAAAGAGAAATAAGGGTGCAGCCTCAAGCAGAAGCTTGGCACTGCCTTGGCAACAGGTCCAGAAATAGTCCTCGCACTCAAGAGCAAGCATTTGCAGAGACAGTTTAGGACATTTAAAAACACACAACATATGGTTTAAAGCAGCATCCCTTAAACTCCTGAAAGCAAAGTTTCTCCTGAAGGAAATGAAACCCTTCCTTCTCCTCTTCCATCCACCTTCACCCTTTTAGAGAAGCAGTCCGAGGGGGAACTTGTACCATGATGGTGTAGTTTAACTCAGCTTTGCCGAGTTAAATTCAGTGATTTAGTTCACTCGCTTCCCTTCCTGGACTGTTCAACACACAAAAACTGAGGCCAACCCAAAAGCAGCAGCACCCCACTCTAGATACAGCACTCGAGACTTGCATCATGCTCTTGGGACTTCACTGCTGCAGCCGAGACACAGACACTGTTTGTCCCCTCTCCGCAGCACTCGCATAACCAGGCAGCGCAGAAGCTGAGGCGGGGAGGAGGCATCCCCCACTGAAGGACAGCAATGTTCAGCAAGCCCACTAGAGAGAGAACAAAGGCAGTTGTGTTGAAACAAGTTCAGATGTTTTTCACCTCGCTCAGCCTTGCCATTGGCCATTCCCACACAACTGCCTCATGCACAGGGTTGTTTTCAGGGAGCCAGCACGGCGTTGCCAGCTGGCAGAACAATAGACACAGGAGCTGCCCAGGGGTGCCTGCTCCTCACTTTCAGTTTGAACCTTTGCTGTCAGCTACACCCCAGCAAGGGACCAGATGCAGCCCTGCTCTGCCCAGCAGTGGGGAGAGCAGGCAACGTGTGGCTGGGGGTGTTGGAGGCCTGGGTCCCATCCCTCTGAGATGGGAGCTGCTGAACCTTCATCCACCCTCACCTTCCTTCCCAGCACCGTGGCCAAGGCAGGTGCCTGCTCTGCAGCCTTCCTCAGAGCCAGCACCCAGCAGCTCCCTGCAGGATCTACAAGGGACAAGTGCCTGTTGGATGGATCTGGGTCACAAGCAGCAGGCCTCGTACTCTGCAGGATTAGAAATGGGTCCAAACACAACCACCTTTTTTCAGTGTTACCCATCAAACATTCACAATACAGCAGAAAAACCAAGCAGGAATGCTGCAATTCCGGAGCCTTGGCAGGAAGTGCTTTAAAGAGAACTTTATTCTCTTGTTTCTGTAATCATAAATGGAAAGGAAAAAACACAGATCCTATTAAAAGTCCCTTCCCTCAGAAGCTCTCTGTTGTGTAATCCAGAGAAGGGGGAACAGTGGCAGAAGTGATCTGCAACCTGTTTAGCACAGCAGCCCCTCATTCACAAGTCTTTTAGCAATTTTACCTGTCAAGGAAGCATCATCTAATAGATAGAGCTAAAGGGCTGCGTGCCAGAGCATCCTGTCTGCCAACAGGCTGCTGGGAAGAGCTGGGAAAATGGGAGAAACAAACAGATACATGGAAAAGCAGCTCTCACAGAGCACTGGTGTTCTGAATGCTGAAGACAACACACACACACACAAATTACTGCTTTCTGGTCAGTTTTATTGGTTTATTGTCCTTTTAATACAGATTGATGCGTCAACAAGTCACAGTGCCTCAGGTAACACAAGCAGAAAGGAAGACCACAGGTATTTCTATTGCTCACATGGCTTAAAGCTCAATGGTGACACAAGGCTGTGAAGGAAAAAGCTAATTGCCTTTAAAACACAGAGGCAAAGCCAGTTGCTGGAAATGCCAGGCTACGGTCTGACATCCCAGACCCAGAACAGAAGCATCTCTCCCCACTTGTGCTCCACTGACATAGAAAGCACACAGAGAAAACAGTTCTTGTTTACCACGGCCTCTGGCTCCAACAACAGCAAATGCAGATCTCCTGATATCACTGGTAATTGTTTCAATCCAAACAGATGCTGCAGCCTGAATGAGATCATTCTGCATCTCACACTGATGTAGGCTGCATTCCCCACTTGCTACTTTTGAAACCGAGGAAGAATCGTGCTTTGCTAAAAATAGGCCCCAGGCTGAATGGATCGCTTTGTGATGGGACCTCAGTGTCTTCTCAGGGCCTCTCCATGCTGGACGCAGAAGATAGGGAAGAGTTGCACCAAGGATCTCGGGAAGAAGCTTGCCTTTCACTGCTGGCGCGTAGCACGGGCTCACAAGGAGGGAAGTGTTTGGAGGAGTTCGCTCCCCGTGAGCTGCTCAATTGTTTTCTCCTCTGTTATAACACTTGTCAGGACCCCAATTCTTCAGGTGCTCCAGCCCTGTCACCTTGAGGACCTGCTGCCCAGCCGAGCACCCGCTGCACATCCCAGTGCTCCCCAGAGGATGCAGCGGAGGAGCTTGCTGCCTGCCTGCTGGGAGAAGGAACCATCACAAGGCTCCTTCTATTCCCCGTTGCCCTGCTGCAAGCTCAGCCCCTGCTCGCTCCAGCAGAGCGGAGCTGGGAGCTGCAGCCATCCCGCGCACCACTGACACAAGCCCACGTTTGCCTCACTACTTGTGCCTCCTCCTCCTCCTCAGAGCTTCCACACGCGGCCCCCGCTCCAGCGCTGCTCCCGGCTTCTGCCCCTCCTGCTCCAGCTCCTAGCAAGACACACGCAGCCGCACATCGCAGTCCACCCAATTGCTGCCATCAGGACAGGGGGGGATCTGCACTAACAGACCTCCCGGGTCCAGATGTGCTGGCCCAGAGCCTGTGTGCACAGGCACATGCTCGAAGCAATGCCCCCCAGCCCCAGGAGCCCAGCACTGAAGCAGGTGGCAGACTTACTCTCTCCCGACCCTCACTCCTACTTCATTTCCTGCTTTCATTATGAAACAGTGACAAAACCCCCTAAAATAGCTAGGATTTAAGGAAGGCTTCAAAATCCTGTCCTGGCCAAGCAATCTCTTGGGGGATGCTCTGACAAAAGGCACACACCTGCTTTTTCTAAGCGATTCTCTCAGAGGCTTTAATAGGATATGATGCTTTTACCCAGCATTTTGGGGGTTGGAATCCAGTCCAGATTCTCAGCTGTCAGATGTTCCTCAGCTGCTGGGGGTAAAATAAGTTTGATGATCTCAATAGAGTTTACAGGAGGCAGATGTCTAAAGCTTAAAATTAGCTGTCAGATTTGCCACTGGACACACGATCCCCTCCCCTCCCTTCTTGCAGGACTCAGAAGAGAGGGCAAACACTACATGGGCCACAGTGATACACACAGGATGTTCTTCCTTCTGTGCTTTAAAAACTGTTCCTCCAGGTTAGGCTTTACACTCTAAAGTGAGGATTCAGAGCAAAGGGAATATATCTCTGTAGATGGATAGATAGCTGGATGGATGGATAGACGGATAGATGTAATCTCCCATCAGCAGTGTTTGTGGTTTCTGTCTCTGGTGCAAAAACCAACCCAAAATCACATACAACATCCACTGTGATCACCCTCTGCTGCACAGCAGCAGGATGCTAACCCTCGTGCAGCAGAGCCCAAGCTGCTGCACAGCACAGATTGCTCTGCA
This sequence comes from Psittacula echo, assembly GCF_963264785.1. Taxonomy (NCBI): domain Eukaryota; kingdom Metazoa; phylum Chordata; class Aves; order Psittaciformes; family Psittacidae; genus Psittacula; species Psittacula echo. The sequence goes on from NC_137748.1 coordinate 4,107,343, forward strand.
CATCAGCACCCCCCACTGCACAAGGAGTGGGTTTACCACTGGCTGCAATAGGGGAATGAAAATGTCAACGTCTACTCACAGGCAGGGAAACCTTCAGCCTGTACATGCTCATATCTGCATGGAGAGTCTAAAAGCCCATCCTGTCCTCTACACACACCCCAGAACACTCCCAGTACCAGAGGACAAACTCAAACAGGGAAGACCAAAAGCCACAAGAACCAAATCATGCCACAAGGTACGAAAGGAACGAAGCAAACCTCTGCCTGCGGCTCTGAGAAGAGCCAGAGGAGCCCCCGACTTCACACAACCCACTTCAATCCCAGAGCTCAGGAGGAACCCAATGCACAGCCAGAGCCTCATCATTCCTGGCAAGGGCACTCCAGAGCATTTGTGAAACCCCACAGAAGGATCTAGAGTCAGCTGGAGATTGCTGTTTCCCACAGAGGCCTACATGAAGGAAGCCAGTCAGCTGTAAGGATTACACCGTAAGCCAGCTGCACCCACAGCACGACTCACCGTAAAAAAGCATGGCTCATGGTAAAGAAAAAGGCTGGAATTGTAAGTACTGTAGGTAAATTTTTCACGCTGTATAAAGCAACCACCTAATTCAGAGTATTCAAACACTGCAAATTCATGGGCACGCGAACAACGAATGTGCAGCTTCTGCTCCTTGTATTATCATAAGATCATAAAGTAATTACATATTAGCAAAAGAGGCTGGGTTTACAGCCTGGGAAACTCAAGTTCCTGTCGACAAGTGGCACGGGAATAGTGGAACCTTCTCCAGGCGATCCCATAACAGCACTTACCCAGCAGCAGTGCCTCTACAGCCAGCCCACCCCTTGCGAATGGAGCGTAAGGACAGAGCCAGGCTGCAGCTCCTCTCATGCAAAATAGCCATGGAAAGACTCCTGCTACCACCAACACCTGATAACCCCCAACATCTGCCCACCTGACTCGTGACCCAAAGCCTCGAAGCCTTCTTGACTTCTGCACCGTTTACTCTGCGTGGCAAATTTCATGTTCATTGCTATTAAAGGTACCTGTGATTTCCTACCGAGGCATCACCACAGCTGAAGGCTGCAGCTACAGCACCGTAAAGGCAACAGTCTGGGCTGATCATTTCACAATGGTATTTTCCAAGTGCTTGGAGGCATTTCTCCTGCATCCTCCAGTGCTGAGGAAGGAGAAGAGCCAGCCTTAAGCACGCACATCCGACAGGAGCTGGCACTGCCAGGAAGATGACAAGGAAATTCTCCCTGGCAAAACCCCAGCGACTCCAGGGAAAAACTGTCCCCATGGGTTAGAACCTTTACAATCCATTTAAAAAGGTGACTTTTTGGGGGTGGAGCAGCCCCGCTCATCAGCACTAACAGCACCGTTACCCAGCAGATAAAATTAACTCAATGACATCAACCCTTTTCCATAAGGACCCCCACAATGTACCAGCAGCAGCCAATAATTATCTTGTGACCACACTCTATTCCTGTACCTTAAACAACCTGTGAGTGAGCTGTCTGGCAGGGTTCAGCTGCTGCAGGGCACTAGTTACAATGGCTCTGAAACAGAGCTCTCCACTTGGGCTAATTTATTGATCTGGATTAACCCCCAGAGAAGGGAACTGTGCATTTACACAAAGGCCTTAAGGGAAGTAACTGTGTCATGCTGTACTGTAATGCCTAAACAAAAGCACAGGGCACAGAAGCCCTTGGTGCTGACTTGCAGCAATGATTCAGGAAAGGTTTTCACCTCTTTTTGCCGGGTTTTATAGCACAGGCACATCCCAAAGGCTGTACTAAACCAGCCTCCAGTGTGCGTCCGTGCGTGCCCATTAATGCAGAGCCTGTTCAAGATGGTTTATAGACATCAGGCACCTAATTAAGCCTCCAACTACTCTCCTTAGGACAGTGACTGTATCACCCTCATTTACTTGAGATCAATTGAGCCACAGAAGTTAAGAACCTGATGTAAGACAGGAAGGAGGAAAGCGGAGGTGAGGTTTGATGCTCAGGACCCCAAGAAGACCTGCCCTGGCTGGCAGAAAGGCATGAGATAAGATAATGAGATTAGATACAAGGAAGGAGTTCTCTACTGTGAGGGTGGTGAGGCCCTGGAACAGGTTATCCAAGGAAGTGGTAAATGCCCCATCCCTGGCAGTGTTCAAGGTTGGAGCCTTGGGTGACATGGTCTGGTGTGAGATGTCCCTGCCCATGGCAGGGGGTTGGAACTGGATGACCTTAAGGTCTTTTCCAACCCAAACCAAGGTTGGGTGTGCAAGGCCTACACTTTCTGAGCCCCCAGAAAGAATAACTGGAAGCAGAATATTCATTTGCTACCCACACACATCTCTTTTAGCAAGATAAAGGAGTAATATCCCAACAACAACAGAGGAAATGCTGTGAAGGCACCTAACTAAAGCACTGCGTGGTAATAAGCACGAGCTACAGCACAGCTTTAGGATGCCAGGAAAAGCCCAGATGTGTGAGACCATGCTCCTCAGAGCTGAACCTTCCCTCAGAGCAGGGCAAGGACCCAACGCTGCCCATGAATCCTGCTCGGCCTGGTCCAAGGAGATCATCCCACTCACAAACGGTTTCCTGTGCCCATCACTTCTGCAATGGAGCTTGGGAAGGAGGAAGGAAGGAAGGGCAACGTTAGAGGTCACTACCAGCAGTAAAAATACCCAAAGATGGTTTCACCATTCCAAACGCTGGGTTTCAATAGCCCAGGGCAAGGAATGAGTTGCCCATCACCAGGGCTTTCCCAACTTTACAGCCCGTGCAATTTGTCCGCGTTCCTCGTACAACATCCAGGTGCCTCCTCAGCAACATCTAATTTAACTCCTCAGAGTGACATCACCAGGAAGCAGCTCCTGCCCAGCCGTAAACCTCCAAGTGCTGACAGTAACCTCAGGCCACCAACATGACTGCGAAAACGCTGCTCCTCAGAGGCCACTTTCAGTTTTGTTTCATCCTTTTAACTGCATCCACTGGATCATTTTCGAGAGCAATTGCCTCTCTTTGCACAGAAATAGTTCTCTCCTCCCCAGTTCCCCAGGAGATAACCAACTGCCAGCACGAGATGCTGCAGAACCAGCCGAGTTTCCCAGGCATGGACCTTCCCCCCCTCGCTGCCTGTGGACGCTGCGACACTGCTGGGAAGCAGCTGCCTTGCTGGAGAGGGAAGGGTGGGATCCCAGCACCGCCGGGCTCAGAGCGTGCTGCCTGCTCCCCTGGGCAAGGGGCACCAGGCCACGCTGCTGGAACTTGAAGCAGCACTTGCATTGTGGTGATGGTCTCAATGCAGGGCTCTGCCCAGTCACCTGCAACTGAGATCTCCCCATTATCCCCAGCGACAGAGTGAAAACTGCAGTGGGTAGATTCCAAATGGTACCAGGGACAAGGGAACTGGCTATGATGAAGCAGGAGCTTGAAGCTTCTTCCCTCCTCCTCAGCAATGGGACAAAGCTCTCTCCGGAGCGGCCCCAGACAGGAAGATGTCAGCTGCATTTCTAGGACACCCGGCTCCAGCCCAGGGACACGTCCTAACCCCGGCACACACCGGCACCAGGAGCTCGCACACGGGAGGCGCAGCCGGGGCCCCCAAAAGCCAACCCCTCGCCCTGCAGCGTGCGGCGGGGCCCAGCCCCGGGCGGGAGCAGCCATCGCTTCCCTGCGAGCCCCGGTGAGCGGCCTTTGCCCCGGGGCCCGCGGGGCAGGCACCGGCCGCATCCCCGAGCCCCGCTGGCGCTGCCCCTCTGCAGAGGAGGCCGCAGGGACCCGGCGTGCTCCCTGCCCCGCGCGGGAAGGGCTCCTCCGCGCCGAGGCCCCGGGCCCCGCCACCCTGGCCCTCACCCGCTCCCCGCAGCCGGGGGCCGCCCCTGGCTCCCCTGAGCTGCGCCGGGAGCACGGACACCGAGACCCCGGCCCCCGGCGCCCCGCGGCCGCCGCTCTACCTGCGCGTCTCCTCCTCACTCTCGGGCTCGCCGGGTCCCTCGGGCGCCGCCATGATCACATCGCACTCGGCCACCGCCGCCATCTTATCGCCGGGCCGGGCTGCGACTGGCGGCGGCGCGGGGACGGGCGCCGCGCCGGAAGGGGCGGGGTTTGCGTGCACAACCGCGGCGGCGCGGGGCGGTGCCGCGCACCGGGGCCCGGCAGGTCCGCCCGTCCGCAGGGGGCGCTGTAGCCCTGCCCGGTCTCGCCGGGCCCGTGCCGCCGCCGCCTCACAGCGGGCTGCTCCGGCCGCGCCCGGCGGCCCCGTAGGCCCCGCCCCGCCCCGGGAGCCCCCGGCCCCGCAGGCCGGCCCTGCCGGGGAGCGGCATGGGGAAGAGCTGCAAGGTGGTTGTGTGCGGGCAGGCCTCGGTCGGGAAAACCTCCATCCTGGAGCAGCTCCTGTACGGGAACCATGTGGTTGGTGAGTCCGCGGGGAGCGGGAGGGAGCGGGCAGGGCCCGGCCCCCGGCGTGGTGGGGGGGCACCGGCAGGTGTCGGGGCTGCTCCCCATGTCCCTTGCCCGCTTCCCCGGCAGGCTCCGAGATGATCGAGACCCAGGAGGACATTTACGTGGGCTCCATTGAGACAGACCGCGGGGTGCGGGAGCAGGTCCGCTTCTATGACACGCGGGGCCTGCGGGACGGGTTGGAGCTGCCCAAGCACTGCTTCTCCTGCACGGACGGCTACGTGCTGGTCTACAGCACGGACAGCAAGGAGTCCTTCAAGCGAGTGGAGCTCCTCAAGAAGGAGATTGACAAGTCCAAAGACAAGAAAGAGGTGAGTGCCCCGTGGGCTGCCGGGTGCGATCTGCTTCCATTGCTCACTGCCTCCCCCAGGGATTCTCCTTCTCTCCTGCTTGTCACAGTGACGGGGTCCCTGGGCTCAGGCTGCTGGCCTGGGATGCTTTCTGAGGGTACAAGCACTCAACAGGGCCTTCTGCTTTGGGCTGGTTTGAGACACACAGCCTCAAACAGGAGGGGAAGCTGCCAGGTGGGAAATGTGTTTGAAAGGACCTTGGCATGGAGCAGGGATTAACTGCAGGGCCCGGCAGCGAGGGTCTCCAGGGCAGAGCCAGGCAGCGCCGTTCTGCTCTACATTTGGTGCCTGCAGGGATTGTGCTCACCCTTTCTTGAGCAGGTCACCATCGTGGTGCTGGGCAACAAGTGTGACCTGCAGGAGCAGCGCCGCGTGGACCATGACACAGCCCAGCACTGGGCCAAGGGCGAGAAGGTGAAGCTATGGGAGGTGTCCGTGGCTGACCGGCGCACGCTGATCGAGCCCTTCATCTACCTGGCCAGCAAGATGACACAGCCACAAAGCAAGTCTGCTTTCCCCCTGAGCCGCAAGAACAAGGGCAGCGGGTCCATGGATGGCTGAGCCGTGTTTTCCCTTCACTTCTACTACCACCTCCTTTCCTTCACCCCCTCCTTCCCTCACACATACCTGCTGCTCAGCCTGCTTGGTGTCACGGAGCCTGCAGGAAGCACAGTGGCACAAGGAACATGCATCCCAGGGCTGGGGATGGCCTTTGAGGATGAGAGAGGAGCCATCTCCCTGCACTGGAACAGGGCCTGCTCTTTGCACATCCCTCCCGTGCAGATGTTGGAGGCGGCACAGGAAAGCCAGGCTTCACGGAGGGATGCTCCGTGGGTACCATAGGCTGCTGAGGGAGCAGAGCACTGGGCTGGCCGGCAGGTGGGGATCGCAGCCAGCCTGAGGACACAATCCCCTCTCTTGAGCTGCTCCGCTTTACTTCACTGATACACATGAGAAGAGCCCGTTTGCTGGCCCTGCCTCCAGCTCCACCCCAGCCAGCTCTGTGGTGTTCCCCGGCAGATCGCCACTTACCCGGCAGTGCCCGCTGCTCCGTTACGTGCAGGGCTGTTCAGTCATCCTGCCCAGTGCAGGGCACGACGCTGTTCCCGATGGCAGGGTGCTCACATCCACCACACTGCACATTGAGTGCAGACTCAGTCATGACCATGCCGAAGCTGGGACTGCTTTGCCTGCACACCCTGGTGCTTGGGGCTCTCACTGCCCATCCCTCACGGTGCTCACTCTCCTCAGAACCACCACAAGACAAGGCAAAGGTGTCCTGGTCCTGCCCAGCAACACGTGTTCCCTTCAGCGAGGGTGGATGTAGGGAAAAACCAATGACGAGCATGCTGGCTTGTTTGTACTTGTTCCTTTTATTGACTGAGTAACACAATAAAGCCATGAGCTTCAGTTATCAAAATATTTTCCTTTTTTTTTCCCCAACAGTTATAGTACATCAAAAAAATATACAATGAACATTACAGGAGGGGTACTGGCCAAGTCCCTAGAGTCTGCTTATTCCGTTTTGGGGGGGGTTGGTTTGTTTGAATCAAACTGTTCACATCACTCCAAGGTTATGTACAGAGGGGCACACGGTATCGAGCGCTATGGACTATGCCCTACAACCTAGTACAGCATATGCTAAGTCAAAGGCAGTAAATGCTTTGGATAGCACAGGAGCAGGGGGCTTGGGGGTGGGACACAGTAGAAGGGGGGGTTTCTCATTGCAGTATTATTGTTATTAGAAGGAATGGCTTTCAAGGGTTAAAGTGCCAAGTAGAGGAGTGTATCAGGACTCCACTGGTGGGGGGTGACTGAGCAGCCGCTGCTGGCTCCAGCGCAGGCCTTTTAGAGAACAAAACGCAGGGGAACGCCCCCCCCCCCAGTTTCCAATGGCTCCTGCAGGCTGGAGCAGGGCTGCTCCCAGCTCCTGAGGCTGGAGGGCACCGATGGGGCCGCGCTGTCCCCCTGTGCTGCAGCCAGGGTTGACGGGGACCAGCCTGGGGCAGAGCACAGGGAGGTGAGCAGGGGAGGGCTGGAGCCATGGGCTGCTTGGCACTGCGATGCGGTGGGAGCCGTGTCCTCTCTCCTGCCCTGCGCGGTGCGGGCCGCACGTGTCCCCTGGGCTGTGGGACCATCTCCTGTCCCTGCCAAGGCCTCTGCTGCTGCAGCCTTCCTCGAGCCACATCTCCCACCACCACTGTAAGAGCTCTTGGTTGTCTCTACCCCCAACCTTCCCTTCAAGCTCGCTCTTCTCTGGTGCCCTCTCCACTCTCCTCTGGTGTGGAGAGTTGTCCTGAGCAGATGAATCCATACCCAGGGGCTCCCTTGTGCTCCTGTCCGTGGCAGGGTGCAGTGGCACCAGGGCTCAGTGCTGTCCATGGCAGATGCAGGTGCACAGCTCCGTGCTCCCTGTGCAAGTTTCCTGCCCTCGTGCGAAGCTCCAGCTCTGGGCAGCAGAAGCATTTCAGCCCCTTGAGTTACCCACTGGCTGCTTCCCATTCACTTCCCATTGCCAGGACCCATCCTGAGCATCAGCGGAGGAAAAATCCTGAAATCCAGCTATTGCTCCTGGCCAAAGCATCGGATGCGCGTCCTGTGCGTGTGGGTTCCCAGGTGCACAAACCCACCTGCCTCTTCCCATGGGGCCACAGCAGAGACCTGAGCCATCACCCTGGGCCGGGGCACGGAGACGGAATCACCTGCACGGAGCTGTGTCGCGGTGGTTCTGCTCTGGGTGCACAGTCAGCATCAGCACCAAGGTAAACGCAGAGCGAGGGCGAGCTGCTCCCTGGATTGCATAGATCGGGTGGCTTTCACTCCAGCCTTGGGGCTGTTTGGGTTGCAACTTTCCTGCATATTTCCATTTGCAGCAGCGTGCCGGGCACCCGGAGCCGCGGGTCCAGCTCCAAACCACGTCACCGCTGGGCTTTGTGAGCACAGTGAAAAGCAGAGCTATGGCTCCGGGGTCCCTCCGGAGCCCAGGTTCCTGCAGGCTACGATGGGAGCATCACCGGGTGCTGCCCGCTCCTTTGTACCTGATTGTCCGGGCTGCTGGGGACAGCTTGGGTTTTGGGAATCAGCTGTAACTCCCTGGAAGCTCCTAATGGGAACGGGGTTGGAAGGCAGCAGCGTCGCCTTTCACTGGAGAACCAAAAGTGCTTTAGGGACATTCACTCAGCCTCACAGCATCTCCCGGGAGGTAGGGGCAGGGCTGTCCCCCGCAGGTGGGACAGAGGCAAAGAGCTGGTGCTGAGCACAGGGACCCGCACACGCTCTGTGCTTCCCGGGGCCGGGCAATGTGCTTTCCAAGGGATGAGGCGCCGGCCCTGGGCTTCAGCTATTGCTCTTGGAGTGAAGATACGGGCGGTGGAGCCGGTGCCCGCCACAGCGATGGCTCTTTGGCTGGTGGGATGTGGATGGAGTTTGGGGTGTAGGAGGCTGGTGGGCATCACAGAACCCCCCAGCCAGCACAGGCAAGCGCGGGGCTGCTGAGGGCACAGCCAGCCCAGCCCGAGGGGGGAACTGCCGACTTCCCACTTGTGCTGGGATGCTTCATCCAGTAAGAGCTGGGCTGAGGCTCCCCTCGCAGTGCCCTTCCTGCTGGGCTGGCCAGGGGGATGCTCCTTCCCCCAGGGACCAGCCGGCTCCTCTTCTTCCAGTCTGGTAACTGGGAGGGGGATGCACAAGAAGCCAGCGAGCCCCTTGGCCACGCAATGGTCCTAGTGACCCCGGCCCCCTCCTCTCCTGTGCTCAGCCTTGCGAGGGGCTCCTCTGTTGTGCGCCAGCACGGGCAAGGGAGCGGCGGGGACGCGCGGCGGGGCTGGCTGGGCTCTGCCGGGGCATCCGCTCCAGCAGGAGCCCCCGGGAAGCAAAGGAGAAGCCGGGGTTGGTGCCTACGACTACGTTTTCCCACCAGCTGGAAGAGCAGCGGTCCCGGGGCGGCCCCGCAGCGCAGCGATGGACCCGCAGCGGCGGCTCTTAGTAGGGTGCGAAGACGATGGGGCCCGGCGTGGGGCGGACGTGGGCCGGCGGCGTTCGGAAAAGGGCTGGTCCGAGGAGCGGGGCTTGGAAGAGCGCGGTGGCAGCCGCCGGGCGCAGCGCCAGGGGCCCGGGCATGGCGCAGACGGCGGCCGCGGCCAGCGGGCTCGGCAGGAAGCGCGTTGCCAGCGTCTTGGTGAGGTGCTTCTGCAGAGCCAGCTTGGACTGCGGGGATGGAGGGGACACCGTGAGCCCCCGGCAGCCCCTGCCCACCGCTGCGTTCAGCTCGGTCTCTGCGCTAAACGCAGCCCCTGTCCCTGTCCCAGCTTGGTCCCTCCATCCCACGGCTCCAGCCCTTTGTGCTCGGCTGCTCCTGGGTCAGAGCCCACGGGGATGCCCCAGTTGGGACCCTGGGAAGGTCCCCAGCCCCATCCCGCTGGCTCAGAGACCTGCCCTGGCCTTTGCACGTACTGGGCTTTTCCCTGCATCAGTGTTTTCCTTGTGCCCTGACTTCTGCTAAGCTCTGGATCTGTGCAGGCAAACTCTTGGGCTTGGTTTAACTGAGCTGTGCCAGCACCCAGCCAGGAACCATGAAACGGGTGGAAGAATCACAAGTGCTGCTGCCAGAGGGCTCCCAAGCTATTCCCAAGCTTTCCTTTTCCTGAAGACCTTTCCCACCACTACAGCCCTCCCTAAGGGGCGCAGCTTAGATGCGATCGTGGGAACTGAGGCTTTAGGAGAAGCAGCCCCTGTGTCCCTTATTGCAAGCGATGGCAACCGAGGGTTCGGCGGGCAAACCAAGCAGGTCACTGCAGGGAGACAGATACCTTGAGAATACTCACTGCGAGGGCAGCGTTCTTCTGCAGCTTGTTATAGGGGCTGTACTTGGGCTTGGGTGGCTTCCCCGCCAGCCTGTCTTTGTGCCTCCTGCTGCTCATGTGCTGGGAGAGGAGAACAACCGGATCACCCAGAGCCAGGATGAGGGCAGACCCATGGCACTGCATGGGACCCATGGGAGATGCCCATCACCTTGCAGAAGCCCACCCCTGAGCCCTGGGGTCTGCACCCTGCACCCGGTGCCCCCGCATTCCCATGGGAAAGGCTCATCCAGGCCCGGCATCCTCACCTGTTTGAGCTGCGTCTCGGAGTTGACGTAGATCTCGCACACTTGGCAGTGAAACGCCTTGTTCTGGATGTTGATGCTGCCCTTGTTCCCGATCCGCTTGGACTTGTGCCCTGCCCGGGAGAGGAGCTTGCCTCGGCCTCGCCGCAGCTGAGCGCCGTGACCCTCCAGCATGGACTTGTGCTTGGCACCTGGGTGGCAGAGGGAACCCTCGGCAAACCCTGACCCGGCAAACAAACCCCAGTGCCCCATAGGTGCCCCCCAACCAACCCGCCCCACAGCGCTGCGCCCTCCCGGGGGACCCCAGGCCCCACCAACCTGTCCCCAGCAGCACTTGCAGGCAGAGGAGCCTGGACTCGTGCCGGGGATGCAGCAGCCCATGCCCAAACCCTGCCAGGCTCCATCGCCAGCTGCGCTCCGCAGGCAGCCCAGAGATGCTCCACTTCCCAGAGACCCCCCTCCAATGCCAGACCTTTGGTGAAGCTGCTATGTGGAGCGTGTGCTGGAGCCTGGCGCCTGTCCCCGGGCGTTAGCACAGGCTGGAGCTGTCACCCACTGCTGCAGCATCTGAGCTGCGCCCAAGGTCAGAGAGGATCCGGCTGCAGAGCCAGGAATAGCTCAGCGGGGTGATGGGAAGTGGGGAAGGAGGGACCTGAGATCCCCACACGCCATGGATGGGGCGCCCTGTCCTGGGAGGGCAGCAAAGGGCGGCGTAATTCAAGCCTCCGCTAATTCATTCTATTCCTCAAGGCGTTAAGCGAGGAGCCCGGGTGCGTGTGATGGGTGCGGAGCAGCTCAGCCCTGAAAACTGCTTCTTTGCTTGGTCTTTTCCCCAAATCAGCTCCTGAATTCGTAACTGGAGCTGACAAAAGCAAAAGGGCACGTCTGCAGCTAAGCCGTGGCGTGTCCTGAGCTGACCCCGGCGCTCGGCGCTGCCGCCGTCCACAGGGAGGGCAGGGGAACTGGTCCCCACTTTGTGTGAACTGGGGGTCAGGAGGCTCTTCCCTTTACAACTGTGGTGCCCCCCCCTTGTGCAGCATCCTCTGGGGAAAGGGGGGAGCTGGCACCAGAGACCCCATTGGGGTTGCTGCCTCCCAGCACTGCCCCGGGGGGGCCTGGGCATCCCCAAGCTTCAGGGGGTCCCTGTAAGCCCAGGAGCCATCGCTTGCTGCTGGGCTCTAAAGCGTGTTTTGATTCTCAAGGGGCTTCTCAAACCGACCACGAGCCCAAAGCTCTGCTTTGGGAGTATCCTGGGTTGGAAGCAGCACCGGCACTCCAGTTCCCCATCAGCCTAAAGCCAGACTGCAATGGAATATAAAGCAGCCTCCAATCACTTGATTAAAATGCCTTTAATTAAGAGCCGTGAACAATAAGAGAGCGTTTGACCTTGCTGCAACTCACCCCATGAGCCACCAGCGCACAGGTAAAACACCACCACTTCTCTTTGCAAGCGCCTTCACTGACCCTTGCTAATTGAGGCAACGTTCATTAACGCTCTGTTCCCTTGCAAGGCTGCGTGGTGATGGGGGGCCAGGATGGAGCCGGGGTCCCCCGCACACAGGCGATGCCCTTACCGGTGTTGTGAGCCTCCAGCTGGGACAGGGAGTTGACGGTCACCTTGCACGTGGGGCAGTACAGGTGCTGTTTGCTCTTCTTCCCCTCCTTCTCGCTCTCAGGGGCCGAGCTGCCGCTGCTGCTGCCTGATTCTGCTGCCTGCACCTCGGTGCCCGGGGAGGTCACGCTCGTGGTGTCCGAGGTGGCCTCTGACAGCTCCGAGGCCGGGGGGGAGCCCAATGGGGCGATGCTGCCCGGCAGCTCCGACGGCGACTCCTCGGTGCTGGGTGTCAGCCCCAGGGAGCTGCACTCACCCTCCGGCTCCTGCAGCCCATTGGCTTGGGCTGGGGAGGGAAACGGGGAAAAGGGAGATTATGGGCAGGAAGGGAAAGTGCTCTGTGCCCCAATGGGTTTTCTGGGTTTCAGAGAGCATCCCTGTCCTCCCAAAACCACCTCAGGCACCATCTGCTCATTCACCCCTCTCAAGGATGGCTCTTCCCAAGGTCTCTCCTGTTACTGCTTTCATGCGGCAGCCGGGCTCAGCACAGGACCCTGGGTGCAGGGGGAATGTGGCTCCCACCAGCCCCATCCCTGCCCTGGGGACGTGCGAGCAGGGCACAGGCAGGGAATGGTCTCTCCTGCAGCATCCAAAACACCTCCCCACAGACACCACATCAAGGGGGAAAAGCACCCACAGGGCCACGAGCTGCTGGGGCTCCAGGGATGCATTTTCCACCCCTTCCCCATGAGCTGCCCCCAAGCCAGGGATGCCAACACAAAAGCTCCTTTATCAACGCTCGCGGTGGCATTTGTGCCGCGCTAATGCCCACGTACCCGTGCTGCCGGGCTCCCCGCTGCCCTCGGGGCTGGGGGACAAATCAGCCCCCGCAGCCCCCGTCACCTTCTGCTTGTTCTTCATGGCCTCGATGGCTTTCAGCCTCCGCGCGTGCTTGTGGCCCTTGTAGTGGGCTTCTGCCTGGTTCTGGGAGGGAGAGAGGAGACGGACACGTCAGGACGCACGGATGGCCACAGGGCTCGGGGATGCGTTGCCACCTCCCCTTGGTGACACCCACAGGGGTGTTTTCCACCCGGTGTAAGCACACAAGCACTGGGGCCGAGGCATCACTTTGCGGAGGCATCACCGCATCGCGCCGCAGAGATAAGGATGCGGTGAACTGCGTCAAGCCGCTTCTAAAAGCGGCTCCCGGGCACAATTGATGCCTTCAGACACATCCAGTGAACGGCTGGCTGTAAAAATAAACCAAGAAAGTAGGCTGGGGGGGGGAGGCTGTGTCTCCCATTGGGCCCCAACGGGTGTCTGCCATGCGATTTGCAGTCGCAGCCTCCTTTGCTGCATAATGAAGTGCATGTCGATGGGTTCGTGCCTGCGCCGAGCCGATAAAAACGAGCACAAAAGAGAATCACCCAAACACTTGCGTCCTCGGCAGCCGGGGACAATGCGGCGCTGTCCCCAGAGCAGCCCCGCTCCAGCAGTTTGTGGGATGTAAATTCAGGATGAATTAAACCCCTGAACCACTGAGCAGCACGGATTAATTTGCACGGCGTCCTCGGAGGCCGGCTGAAGCTTCCCATGTGGAGTGGGAAGAAGCATCCTTTCCCTCCCCCCATGGCATTCCAAGGGCTGGGAATGGTGTCAGGGATGCGCTGGGTACATGGGAAAGGGAAAGCAAAAGGCCCATCCGAGCATGGGGCCTCATTAGCAAACACAATGAACCTTCAGCCCATACAGGGCTGGGGCTGCAGCTGAAGTGGGTCACTGGCACCATGCAGGAACCCAAGTGGAGTGTGAGGGTCCCTGGGGGGACATGGCTCCATCCTACCTCTTGCCATGCTCACGGGAGCAGATGGGTTTGCACCAGTACAAGCAGGGCCAGCCCAGCTGAAGGGCTCCAAGCTGCTGCCCATGCAAAGGAGGCTTTTGCTGTTCCATCCCCGCTGCCTGCAAACCCCATCCCTCTCCTGCTGGCTCTGAGCAGAGAGCTCCCTTTCAAACCTCTTTATCAGTTTCCCCACAAACGATCAGCTGTGCTCAATTCATTACCACAGGGATCAATGGATGCTTCCTTCCTCCCCTCTACAAGGTGGTTGATTTACTTGGCTGTGAGTTAAAGCCCAAACCACCTGCCACAACAGAGCTCTGGGAAGCCAAGGCTTGCATTCAGCTCCCAAGGACCAGATATGACTTGCAGGGGCTGATAAAGCAGCTTAAGCGCATACACTGAGGCCAAGGCAGGAGGGGATGAAACGACACGGAGCAGGAAGAGCCAGCGAGGCAAAGAGGGGAGAGCCTGAGCCCATAGGATGGGGATGCCAGCGGGCAGAGCCCCGAGGACCTCCTGCACCATGGGATGCTCCCGCGGGTACCACTTACTGCAGAGTTGAAGCGCAGGTGGCAGATGTTGCAGGAAATGAACTGCTTCTTCTTGAGCGGCGCGGGCACCCCGAACGTGTGGCTGATCACTGCCTTCTGCACCGGGTCCATCTGCAAGGGAGCGAGGGCACAGGGTGCATGGGTGCCATGCGGTGATGGCCGCCCCGGCACGGTGAACTGGTGATGCCCCGTGCCATAAACACCAGCAGAGCTCCCCTTCGGAGGGAGCATTGGGGCTGCCGAGGAGCCTGTGCGTGTCCTTTCTAAACCATCCTTGGATAAACCCAACCTGCAGGGACCAAACGCCTGCTGTGACCTGGTGGGAGGCCGAGGCCGCTGCAGGGGCACAGGCTGCAGCCTCACCGAGCTCCCCTGCGTGTGTCCCCATCCCCTCTCCTCTATCACACACACACTGGTTTCACGGGTGGCAAATTACTGAGCCCCCGGTTGCTGCCCTTGAGCTGCCAATGGGAGCAGAAACCACTGAAACAGGGGGCAGAGGTGATCAAGGCGAGCACCCAGGATTCCTCCACGTGCCCATCACCAGGGAGCTGAATATCCCTGTGCAAAGCTGAAGGCGCAAGTGGAGCCATGGGTGCATGGTCCTCGCCCATGGACAATGCAAACACAGGGGCCAGGGCAGGAGGGACAAGATACCCACAGCCATGGGTGCTGCTCCCCCACTGCACCGTGCCCTGCTCCCGCTCGGGTACACGCTTTGCCTGCTCTCAATTGGAACTGCAAGGCTGATGCAGCCCTGGTACCCCCTGGGGCATGAGTGCAGTTACCCGACACGAGCCGCGTCTTCCCCATGCAGGGGCTGCAGGCGAGGCGGATGCGTGCAGGCTGATTGAGCTGCTGCCGGCCCCTGGCTCTTTTGCCCCTCTCCAGAGCTCTCCAGGCCTCATTCCTCAGCCCTGGCATCAAACTTGCTCCGAAAGCCATGATTGTTTCCAACCAAATGCAGTTATTAAGGGAGGGAGGGGGAATAAGAATAACCTCTTTGTCTGAGCGTGGCTATAATCTACAATGCAACTATTGTTCCCCTATGCTGCGGCATAGGAAGATTATCTTATCTGAGTGCTGCTGTCAGCAGAGCCCCGGGTTTTCAGGTGATCGTGTTTCTCTGCAGAGCTATTTCGCTGCTGAGACAGGTGCATCCGTCTTCGAGGCACATGCCTGGACAACGGAGCCATTATCGAGACCCCAGATTCCTTTCCAGGAGTGAGCAGAATGGTAAAAGGTGGTGATTAATGAAGCGCCTCTTTGCCATGGAATTTCGCTCACTTGTCTGGCATAGAAATGAAGAGGTATTTGGGGTTCGGTAGAGACCCGGAGGGAGCTACGGATGACAAAGATGCTGCTCTGCACCCCTGATGACAACCACTGACTCGTGCTGCAGGCAGCATCCCTGCGCTGCCCGGATGCAGGCGGACACTGGTGTTTGTGTTCAACACCCACCTCTTCCACCCAAAGAGAAGGGAAATGGCTCTGACCAGGGCCTGGCTGGGTCCTGGAGCCCATCTCCCCCCTGAGCAGAGGAGGATGCAGAGGAAAAGGAGGATGCAAATGTGTCTGGGACTGTCCTGGTCTGAACCTGCCAATGAAGCCACCAGCACTGAGGCCACGACTGAGCAATTCCAGGGGCTGCATTGCCCAGCGCACCCAAAACCTGGCTCCTGGCCCCAGCCCCGCGCATCCCAGCCAAGTGCGGCTGGTGAGCATCACTGCTCCCGCTACCCCAAAGCAAACACAAGCTCCGTGTCCTCAAAAGCCTTTGGGAGCGCACGGGGGCTTGAACAACCCCTGGCCACAGGCGCTCTCTGCCCCATCACACACACGGTGCTTTGCTGGGAGCATCCCACTGGGCTCCATCCCACACACAGCACCAAGAGCACCCTGAGCTCAGGTGCCGCCCTGTGCTTCTGTCCCAATGCAAATAACATCAGCTTCTCCCCACACGTGCACTCACTGCAGCGCCAGACCCCAGCTCTCCCCAGGCCGGTGAGGGTTGTGCCACAGCCAGGTCAGTTCCAGCTCTTCCTGGCTTCTCCAACAGATCTGTCCCGACAGCAGAGGTAGGCTCTGGGCACCGCACGCTTGGAGAAGGGAGATCTCAGCTTTGTGGTCAGTTCTCATTGACTCACACTACTTTATTTATCCCTGGATGTTCTTAGGGATATAAATAGAGCTCCCTGCTGGCACTGAGGTCAGAAACGCAGCATCACTTCGGATCGTGTCTCCTGTCGAGGCTCTGCCACGCACTTGGGACCTTTGCAACCTCCCAAGAGCTGCAAAGGACCTTTTGGGCAAGAAACGCGCCTTCTGTGTTGCGGTAGGGTTTGGGGTTCCTGCTGTTGTTGCTTTAAGTGGCAGGAGAGCTCGGCTTGGAAAGGTTTCATTTGCTGCAGAGTAAAACATCTGCTGGGTTCATGAGAGTCTTGTGACCTGCTCCAAGTGCAAAGGGTTCTGCTGGGCAGCTGCAAACTGCTCCTGCTCTGCAGGGCAATGCCAAATCCTGCATGGTAGGACCGAATCCTGCACAGCATCATTAAATCCTGCACGGCATCATTGAATCCTGCACGGCATCATCAAATCCTGCACAGCATCACCGAATCCTACACGACATCACTGAATCCTGCACGGCATCACCGAATCCTGCACGGCATCACCGAATCCTGCACGGCATCACTGAATCCTGCACGGCATCACTGAATCCTGCACGGCATCACTGAATCCTGCACGGCATCACCGAATCCTGCACGGCATCACTGAATCCTGCACGGCATCACTGAATCCTGCACGGCATCACCGAATCCTGCACGGCATCACTGAATCCTGCACGGCATCACCGAATCCTGCACGGCATCACCGAATCCTGCACGGCATCACCGAATCCTGCACGGCATCACTGAACCCTGCACGGCATCACTGAACCCTGCACGGCATCACCGAATCCTGCACGGCATCACCGAACCCTGCACGGCATCACCGAATCCTGCACGGCATCACCGAATCCTGCACGGCATCACTGAATTCTGCACGGCATCACTCAAAACAGTGACATCCCCTGACTGATGCCCCCTCCCAAATCACCCCTGAGGCTCAGCTGCCCGATGGAGCCTCTGACCTGGCATCAGCAGAGAACCGAGGAGCCGCAGGGATGCTCCTGCCCCTCCAGCACAGACACATCCCCAAGGGCAGCTCCCACCCTGGGGACCAGGCTGGCTTCACCCAACCAGACACCCCCAGCACCTCATCCCTGAGCACAGCAGCACCACAATGGGGCCGTGCGGCCCCAGCCAGCGCACGAGGTTCATTTCCCAAGGGACGGGGTTTCTGAAGCAGCCCAGGCCCAGAGAACACGCGCCAGGGGCAGGCGAGAGCCCTGGAGAACAAAGAACAGGGCCTGGTTCAACTCAGCTGCTGACTCCAGTGAGTGCAGAAAGAGCCCAGAGAGCAGCACCTTGATGGCATCAGAAGACCCCTCCTCTCCTGTGTTTCTGCTGGTTAGCACAGGGGAGGGACAGGCCAGAGCTGGGGTTTCAAGAGCTCAAAGGAATTGGGTGTCTGAATCCCATTCAACAGCAACAGGAAGCCTGTATTTAATTTCTGTGCTCGTCTTTGAAGATCTCAGCTATAATTTGCACCTTCCAAGCATGTTTAATCCCAAAGCCACTTACAAGAGGCCAGCAAACGAGCAGGGAGGGAGCATCTACCAAACCCAGGAACAGCCACCCCACCGCTGCAGTGAAACACCAGGACAGGGACCCAAAGCAAGGCAAGAGAGGGGCTCCTGGAGCGGATCCCATCCTTCCCATCAGGAAGAGTGCCAGGAGAGTGGCAGCAAGCAAGAAAAACACCATTTCACCCCCGAGATGCTGCTGTACATCCTTGGCCACATCCATGTCAGTTTAGATGTCAACCAGAACATCACTAGGGACACATTTAATGGCATAACCCAGGCACGGGGTGCAGGGGTTCAAGGTTGGGGACCTTGAGCCCAATTGAGCGATGGGAACAGACCCACAGCACCCAGGCTCACCCCACACCCGCAGCGACACCGCAGCAGCCTTGTGTCTTTATACATCTCTCTCTTTCTCTCTTTCTCTTCAGTTATTTTCAGCTAACAAACTGCTCTCCAGAGCTCCTTCATTGCTATTGATTCCAGCAGCAAAATCGAATTGGTCGTGGTTAAAACTGTGTTACATCGGGGCGGACTCACCGTGTTGAAGTTGGGGAAGAGGTTGAGCGGTGACGTCCCGTTGAGCCTCAAGGTCAGAAAGTGCTTGATGTCCAAGGGGGGATGGAGGGGACGGCTGGGGATAGGCAACGATGCTAAGAGGGGGCTGCTGTGTCCAGAGGGACCTGGGAGGCAGAGGGGAAAGAGCAGCGTTAGTGCAGCTGTGGGGCACATGAGGCTCCGGACCCCCCTCAGGTGGAGGTCCCAGCCCTGGGCATGTTCTGCCTTTTGGGCTCAGAACCAGCATCCCTGTTCCAAGCGGAACGCAGCCGCCTGAGTGTGAGGGTGAGATGTGCACCCCTGGGAGGGAGGGGAGACCACGCAGCGGGGACCTGTCCCAGCCTGCTCCCCATCCCAGGGCTCGATCCCGCTCTGCAGCCCAAGGGCAGCGGTTTCCCACTTGGACTTATCCATCCCACTGCGGGAAAGCATCCTCTGACCCGTGGGGGGGGTCACACACAACGGAAAGGGTAAAATCCAATAAAGAAGAGAAGATTTCACGATGCTGTGAGCCAGGAACGCTCGTTCACATCTCACACAGCTTCACTCCTCCTCCAGCCCACTGCAACAAGGGCAACGTGCTTCTAAGTACCCACGTTATCTGATTTCTGGGGCCTCTTTCACCTCAGGGGCAGTGGTGGAGCCCAGCAGCATCCCAGCCCATTGCCCGCAGCAGTCCCTCGGGGGTCAGTGCTCCCACACCAGGAGCCGCAATCACCGGTGCTCAGCCCATCCTGCCCCACGCTGGCTGTGCAGGATGAGGACCCCTCTCCACAGCGCATTGGAGCTGCTTCCCTGCTGGGTTTGCTCCAAGCCGCTGCTGCGCTGGAGCAGGAGCCGAGCCCCAGATCTGAAAGGCAAAGGTTAGAAGCTGCCCTGGATGTGAGCAGCGGGCGCTCGCCCCTGGGCAGCTCCGACCTCCTTCTGGGAGAGAGCACACGGCTCCGGAGCGGCCCCGGGTCAGGCCGCGCTCCAGGGCAAAATCCCCTTGCGCTTCATGAGGCGTGCGCTGATCGCGTTAATTCCAGAGTCGCCCAGGAGGGAAATCTGGGAAACTGCTCGCAAATAGAGACAGGAAAGCAGAGCGGCAGCGGCGCGGAGGGAGCCGGAGCAGAACTGGGGCGCGACGCAATAGAAACCTGCCTGGGAAACAGCATCTCTGCACCAAACCACCCGAGACGGCAGAGCCGGCCCCAGGGATGCTCCGGCCCCAGGGATGCTCAAGCTGTGACCCGGCACAAGCAGCGGCTGCAATGGAGGCATCTTGGGCTGGGGTGTTGGGATGTTCCCCCCCCTTCCTCAGCACAGCTTGGACTGACTGCACCAGCCTCAGAAATACGTGTATATATGATATATACATAATATAACATGTATATAATATAATACACGTATATATACAATATATATTGCATTTACCACTTGGAGGATCAAGAGGGCGGGTGAATGCCTTCACCCCCATCAACAGCAACTGAATAAAGGGGGTTTGTAGCTCAGTCTATGCCACCATGCCACTAGTAAATCCTGGCTGCTGCCCCACAGCCAAGGGCTTTGCTCCTTCGGAGCTGGTAGTGGTGGGGGACACGTACAGACACTGCCCACTGCCATGGTCAGGATGGGATTCACCAACAGCTCTGGTGCATCCTTGAGCACAGATTTGCACATTAACCATATTCCTGCAGTCCAGGGGTAAAATAAGGCATTAGAGGAGAGCCCAGAGACCCCAGACAGGATCCTGTGGAGGGGGCAGGACCTTTCCCTCCTGGTTCTGCCAATGGAGTAAACAAGAGCCAGGGAGCAGGAAAAGGGCTGAAAGCCTCCATAGCATCAGTGTGTTCAGGCACCCGCCAGGACACGATGCTCTTGAGGCACCTCCCCAAGGTTATGGGGCAGCAGCACTGCGGCTCCTGCCTTACCTTTGCTGCAGGGCAGATTCCACCAGCAGCTGCGGGCTGTATTTTTAGGTATTCATTAGATGCTGAATTAAGGGGATTTGCTCTGGGGACAGTGGCAGGGCCACCAGGTCTGTATAGAATGACACGACCTTACCCGAGGTGACGGGCATGGCCCCGGCAGCGTGGGCTTTGCCGCTGAATGGCATCCCCAGATGCTCGGTGCGCAGCTCCAGCGTGGGGCCATCCTCTGCCCTTTTCCATCCCCCTATGGACAGGATGCTCTTGGGCCTCCATGGTGTGTGTTGAAGGGCTGGTGTAAAGAGGGGAGTGAAGGAGCTCTGTGCTCCCAGCACCTCATGGACCACAGGGAGGGGGCATGCTCTTAACTGAGACCCCAAACCACACAGCATCACCACTGTGGTGCCACATCCTCTACCTGCAGCTCAGGCCACAGCCACCAGCTCAGCCCCTTCCCAGGGCTCAGCCCAGTTCCCATTCCGCTCGTACTCGCTCTCGGCGCGGTCCCTTGGAAT
This sequence comes from Psittacula echo, assembly GCF_963264785.1. NCBI lineage: Eukaryota > Metazoa > Chordata > Aves > Psittaciformes > Psittacidae > Psittacula > Psittacula echo. The sequence continues at coordinate 4,127,871 of NC_137748.1, forward strand.
GAAAGCTGTGTTTCAGTCCATCATTTATCCCAGCCCACCCAGGACCATGCCTGGCTGCTGTACCCAGCCTGTCCCCCCTCCTTCATCCCACGCACACGCCTGCAGCATCGTCTCCCAGGCTCCCTGTGAGCAGATCAGAGCAACTGTTGTGCTCCAGCACCACAGACGTGTGAACCTCCAAGAAGCAGCAGTGACAACGCACGGGGTTTTTGTACCAACACGAGCATCTGCCAAGGACCCATCTCCACAGATGCCGGCTGCCTCCAAAGAGCATCTGGTGCGGAGTCTGCCTGGGACAGATGGAGATGGGAGCGCTGTATTCCCATGGAAGCAGCCGGGCTCCCTCCCGGGCTGTTGGTGTTCTCAGGGCATTTTGGTGGCTTCTCACATTCTTTACCCAGGGCTTTAAAGCTTTTGTCTCTGGCCAAGCACGGGCTGAATTCACTCCAGCTCTTTCCAGGTGACTCTGGGAAACACGTGTGAGCTCCCTATGCCAAAGGCTGCCATCAGGAGAGGAACACCACCCGCTCCCAACGCTGCACCGGAGCAGCCCCAGCGCTGCGCAGGGTCCAGACCAGTAATGAACAGATTGCACCGGGCTGGACTCCCAGCTCAACCAGACCCAGCAAACCCGACCTGGGCCTCAGCACCCATGGGCCAGCCCTGAAGATGGCGATGCTGCGGCTGCCCCAGCACAGAGGTTTGGCTCCAGGCAGCACCCACAGCAGGACCATGCTCCCTGGGAACATGAGGGCAGTGTGAGCATCACCCTGCTAAGTCCTCCTCTTTCCAGCTCCCGACAGTCACAGGCTCCCCCTCTTCATGCACGGAAGACAGAAAGCACAAACCCCACCTTGCCAAGCAAGGGCATGCCAAGAATCACATACCCCAACCGAGGGATGCTGTGAGCCAGCAGCTCTCACCTGAACACACTTGCCATCAAACCAGCATCTCCTCCCTACGGATCAGCTGAAGGACACGGGCAGAACTCTGGCTTTCCCTGCCTTCACCACAGGCACAGGGCACAGTGTGCCCATGGGAGCCTGCGAGACACCCCCAGGCACCCCATCCAACATGGGTGTCCTACAGCATCAGACAGACAGCAAACCACCCCCGAGGGCAATGGGGACTGTCAGTGCTAGGGACAATGGGGTCAAATCCTGCTGGACACGGACCTGTGCCTGCAGCACAGGGAACTTACCCAGGGAAGGAGAGGAGCTGAATCCCGCGGGAGGACGCAGCGCCCCGGATTAAACCAAGTGATGCTTGAGGCTGCTGCAGTGGCTTCACAGCAGATTGAAACCAGTGAGAAGAGACCCCTCTCACCCACCCCAACAGAGCTCCAGAAGCCATCCCCCCCAGTAAAACCAGAGAGGCCCCATAACAACACCCGGACACACCACGCACAGCACCAGATCCCAGCGGCAGAGCAGCCCCTGCCCACTGCAGGGTGAAGGCAATGATCAGAAGGTACAACACAAGCTAAAGGCCTCAGGTTTGCCCCAAAAGCAGATGTTAAAAGACTCTTTGGGTTTAGATTGCTCAGAGGGCAAAGGGAACGCAGGTACCTGATGACACTTTGGAAAGACCAGGAATTCGCTGTTTGGTTCTGGATCCCTGCTTGTCATTTACTCTGACATGGCAAAAAACAGTCCTTTTAGAGATCTTTGTATTTTCAGCACTAGGAAAATTCAGATAGACCTTTTTAATATAGATATTTATATATATTTATGTATATATATACACACATACACCTATATACACAAGGATGCATTTCAAAGCTACTATTTCCTCGGTGATTACAAGATCATTCTCTACATCTCCTGCTCTTGAAATGATCATGACTTGATGCCACTGCTAAAAATACTTTGTGCTGTGCGCGAGGAATGCCAACACGCACCGCCAGGCATTCCAGGCTGGAACGATGCTCTTGCCTTTTCTGCATCATTCTCCAGGCTCCAAACCAACAAAAATCAGATAGTTCTGCAGAGGATTAAGTCTAAGCTGCTGGGTGTCATTGTGCAAAGGCAACGTGACATTTGAGCTCAAGAGAAGGTTTGCCTCCATCTCCCGAAACGAAAAGGATGACAAATCCTTATAAACCTCAGCAGTTTGGGGTTTCAGGTGGCTCCAAGATGTCAAATTGTGGGCAATTCAGACGATGTTTGGGGGATGAAGGAGATGTGGGACCAACAGGAAGGCTCCCGTTTGCTCTTCCCAGCACGGAGCAGGTCACCATCCAGCGATGGGGAAGGGCAGCATCGAGCCGATGCCCGCAGGCCCCAGCTCCCCTCACTTCACCTGCGCCACGATGAAGCCGGGCTCCCTCGTGCTCTCGTAGTACTCAATGGCCAAGGCGAAGTCGAACTCGCTGCTGGCCGGCCCGTCGATGGCGATCTTCATGAGGTCCGAGAGCCCCTCGTCCTTCCCATAGCGCTGCAGCAGCTCCCGGCCGCGAGTGATCTTCTCGGCCAGGACCGAGCCCAGCGGCAGGGCCAAGGCGATGGCTGCGAGCGCGGCGAAGTCCGGGAAGAGCTCGTGCATCTCGGAGCTGCTGTAGACCAGCTTGACGCAGAGGTCCTTGAAGGAGAGCTGGCTGAGGCTGAAGACGATCCTCTTGAAGAGGGGGAAGTCGCTCAGGGCTCTTTCACTCACCACCACCCGGGAGTAAGCCTGCAGGAGGAAGTTGAGCTCGCTGACCCCGTAGGTGCCGATGTCCTCCAAAGACTGGGGGTAGCACTTGGGGTTGAAGATGGCCGAGAAGGAGCTGATGGCCTCCAGGATGCTGCTGGGGAACCTGTCCAGCAGGTTGCCCCGGACGCTCTCCAGGTAGCTCTCCTTCAGGCGCTCAAAGTGCTTCAGATGCACCTTGGAGCAGTTGGCCAGCTCGACGCCCTTGTAGTAGAGGCGGCTCTCACCCTCCCGGTCGTCCCGTGGATGCTCATTCATCTCGTTGAGGAACTCCTGCAGGTTCTGGCCGCTGGTGCTCTTCTGGGCTTGCAGGGTGGTGGCTGTGGCGGAGACGATGGGCTTCAGGATGGAGAGGTCAAAGTCCTCAATCTGGAAGAAGTGCCTGAGTTTCTGGAAGATGGGGAGGACATCCAGGAGGATCTTGGTGAAGGCCACAAACTGGAACTTCTTGAGCTCTTCGCAGAGACCGTGGGCCACAGGTGACCTCTCCGCCTCGCTCTCCAGCAGCAGCACCAGCGTGGGCCATGAGGAATCGATGGCTTCCACAGCTGGGAATATAGAAGTCCAGGGGATGGCTCTGGGGCTCCCGAGGTCTATCTCGCAGAGGTCCAGCACGCTCCGCAGCTCCTGCAGACCACTGCCTTCCCCCCTGAAGCTGGAGTAGAGCCTGTACACAGCATCCACAGTGGTCTCGTACTTCTGGAGGTATTCGATGCTGCCGATGCTGTCAGCCGGCAGCAGGGAGCTCCCATGGGACAAGCAGTGCATCTCCATGAGGAGCGGGCAGAGGGAGGTGAGCGCGGTGCCTGCCCCGCTCAGCCGCTCGGCCACCAGCGAGGCGCTGTCGGCGCGGAGCCACGTCAGCTTCATGGTGGGGATGCCGAAGGAGCGCATCACCTCGGCCACCTTGCCCGTCACCGGGGAGGCCCCCCCGGCGGGCAGCTCGAAGCTGCCCAGGAAGGTGGCGGAGGTCTGCCCGCTGCAGGGGGACACGGTGGTGGTGAACACGGCGAGGCTGCGCTGCTCCAGGACGTCCACGGTCTCGTCCACCACCAGCCCCACGAAGGGCGAGGCTTTGATCCGGTGCCTGTCCTCGTTGTGCAGGACTTTGGCGATCGCTGCCTGTGCCCGTTAAGGGATGCACAGGGATGGAGGGAAAGAGAAACACAAATGAGCTTGAGAAGCCGGCGGGAGATGCGCAGCATCCGAGCTCCTGCCCTCAATGGCCCCAGAAGTGGCCCCATGGCTCCAGCAGCACCGAACACCCCATGAGCAGCACCAACACTGACAACCGCCAGCTCCATCCAAGCTTCAGCAGTTACATTCGTGCTCTACAAGGCCAGCATGGGTGGGAGCAGCACGAAAACCCTGCAGCAGCTTTTCCTTCCCTTCTCAGTTTTCCCCATTGCAGGCAAACAGCTCGGTTTGAAGGGGAAACTGCCTCGGTGTGTGTGAACGCTGTGAGTAGCACTTCAGGCTGAGAAATCTAATTAGTGGGTTTGGTCTATCTGCAGCAAAAAGCGGCTCTTTAGAGACCTAAAAGGGCTGGAAAATGGCCAAGACTCACTAAAAAATTAATTTGATTTGAACAGGCATGAACCATTTGTGAAATTAAGAAAATCCTTTCTGAACTCTCCAGCTCCTTGATCTTTCTGATCACTCGGTTTAGGGGAAAAGAGGAAAAACCCACAGTGCTCGTGTGCTAATTGAGCTCCTGAGCTTTCATCCTTCAAGCAGCCTGGCAGGCTAGAGAGGAAAGGATGCTCCTAGACTCCCTAAAACACACCCGTGACCATGAGGCTCAAGCTCCTTCAATAGAGCCCATCACCTTCTGGTTTGTCAGATCAGGGAATGATGCTGAGAAAGTGCCACCTTGATGTCTAATGAGGAGGAACTTTCAGTCTCCACTGGAACTCCTGGAGAAGAGCAGCATCTCCCAGCTCCCGCATGGGACTAGAGCACAGCCCGGAACAGCCTGGTTTGTGGTCCCAAGCTTATCACAGATGTGCCCTGGTGCCATGGGGCACATTTACCTGTGCAAGGACCAGGATGGAGATCTGCCCATCAGCAAACGCTGATGCAGAGGCTGTCAGTGGTCCTGAGCAGTCAAACCTGCTGTGCCTGCGAGCCAGGGACCCCAGCTCCTCCCTGGCCTCCTGCCACTGCTCCCACCTCCATCCCTCCCGGGCGCCCATCACCAGGAGGATTCAGTGACCCCAATGTAAAGTCAGGGCACACAACCCATGCTGCTGAGTGCGGTGGGTGCAGGCAGCCATGCAGCACTGTCTGGCCTGGAGCAGCATGAAATATAGAGTCATAGAATCATAGGGATGGAGCATTCACCACTTTTTGGGGCAACTTGTCCCAGGGACTCACTACCCTCACAGGGAAGAACTTCTTCCTTAGATCTAACCTGAACCCAGCCTGTTTCAGTTTGAACCCATCACCCCTTGTCCTATCACTACAGCCCCTGATGAAGAGCCCCTCTCTGCATCCTTGTAGCCGCTCTGGGTGCAGAGCCCCAGCCATACACACCTGCATCTCCCTGGCGCTGCCGGGGTGGTAGAACTGGCTGTGCTCAGAGGCCAGCAGCGCCTGGCACAGGTTGAACTTCTGCAGGTCGAGCAGGGAGGAGCACTTCTCCTGCGGGACGTCCTCCTTCGCCATCCAGTAGACGGTGGTGAGCACGGCCACCTTCGCCGGGTTCACCTCCACCTTGAGCACCGAGCGCAGCTCCGGGGGCACGCGGCTCTCGAAAGCCAACTGCTCCCTGTTGACGGCCAGCGCCTGGCGGTGCGCGCCCGACGTGACGTGCCGCAGCAGCGCGTGGCGCTGGAAGTTGTCCGTGCCCACGGTAAAGGCGTTCTCGGCTTTACCGTGCTTGTTCTTCACCAGCGCCTGCCGACACTCTAGGCAAAACATGAGTTTCCTCTCATAGTCAAACTCCAGCCAGGTAAATTCCTCCTTCCAGTGCTCATTGAAATAGCGCTTACACTTTTTATTGGAATTGGAAGTTTCCCCAGCTGGCTTTTTCCCTGGAGGCACCATATTGCTGGGGCTGGGAAATCAAACGCTACAGATGAACTGAAACGTGCCTTGGAGGAGCAGCCTCTACATTTAATTTTAGTAAGAAGGTCTATTACAACTCTCCTGGTCCGACTGGAGACGAAAGAGACACAAGGGAAAGGGATTAGGGCCCTGCAAACCTCAGCCTGCGCTCATCGTTTATTCCTGGCTGCTAACGCAGTGGCAGGGCCCCACCGGCAGCCTCAGTGGTGCCACTGGGAGCTCGTGGTGGCACTGGCACCTGCACACGCTCTTCATGACCACAGGGACACCCAACCACGCTCCCCATCATGCCAGACCTCCGCACTGCAGCTGATGCTGGGAAGGTTCAAAGCTGGCTTTGGACCAAACACCTCAAAACAAGCGTTCAGGCCCACAAAGAGCAGCACCGGCCGCTGATAGCGAGTGCCAGGGCCCTGGAGCTGCTCGAGGGTGCCTTGGAGGCCGGCAGAAACACGTGCTCATGTGTGTTCTCATTCCTCCCTTGCTTGTCTCTACCCCATAAAGGGGTAAGAAGGCTGAAAGCACTTACATGTTGAAAGCAGGTAGCTGGAGTATTGAAGTATCCACTTAAATCCCTCCCTATACTCAAGCCCCACTCAGTCCAGTCCTCGCATTCCTCCATGAACTGGATTGAAAACCAACACTGAACCTTGATAAAAGTGGTGGGAAGAGGAAGAGGAGGAACCCAGCAGAGGGTGGGGAAGGGGGAGAACCAAAGAGGAGAGGAAAAAGAAGGCAAACAAGGCCATGCAGCAGCAGCACAGGGCACAGCATGGCTGAGAAACCCAGGAGGAACTTGGGGTTTGTCTCAAGAATAAGCCCCAAGAGCCAGAGCTGCTCCCACAGCCCCTTGAGAAGGGGAACCCCTCCTGACTGAGGTGTCGGAGCTGCCAACACCCATCCCCATGGAGCAGGGGCTCCCCTCCGGGTGCCCTGGGCACTGCAGCCAGCCCAGGTCACAGTGGGGCTTTGCTAACCCAAAACTCAGCTCTAACCACAGTCAGCAGCAAAAGCTTTCCAGGAAGCAGAGAGAACCCCCAGGACATGGCCCTGATGGGGGTTTCCTTCCTCCCCCAGGGAGCACAGGACTCCCAAGGCTCACAACAGGCACAGGGGTTCCCTCTGCATCCTGCTCTTGGTCTATTTAACATGGGTTGGTTTGCAGCCAGGAGCACCCAGGGAACGATTCCCACAGCTCCCAACAAAGCTGCCTCCACCTCCTTGTCCATCCCAGTGCTGCCGAGCACCAGCCGGGGCAGCGTGTCCTCAGAAGCACGTTAACTGGGATCTGCAATGGACTTGCCAATGAGAGCCAAAGCCCAGCCCCGTCCTGCTGAATGCTTCCTCTGCACTTGCCAGCACCCATCAGACATTGCCCAGGGACACGGGCTCTGCAGGGCTGGGATTGCAGCAGTGCTCCTGCTGTGCCCCAAGAGCTTTGGGGCTCACCCCCGAGCAGGAGCGAGCTGCAGGCACAGCCTCACTCATGGGTCGTGAGCCCAACCTGCCCCAGACCCACTACCCCGATCCCTGCATGGGGCAGGCATTGAGCTCAGTGTCCCCTTGCACGGCCTTGGGGAGCTGATTCCTCCATTCCCTCCCTGTCACAGACCCCATTCACTCCCAGACCTGTCCCTACCTACCCCAGCACTGGCTCCAGCAAAACCTTAGGAAGGAAAAACCCCAAACAGCATTGAGTGTCTGTGGGGAGAGCTGGGGATGGAGCATCCCTGCCCATAGCACCCGCTGCGCCTCGGCACCAGCGCTGGCTCCTTCACTGCACCGTGCGCATCGCCCCCGGGCTGCTGCTGGCCACGGGGAGAAGCAGCAGCGCAGGAGGGGGTGGCACCAGGTACCCCCCATCCCGCTGGTCCCCCCGCAGGGCACAGCACTGCCTGCGGGGAAGTTCGGGCAGGATCAGGGTTCACTTGCAGGAGGACGAGCCCTCATCAGCCCTCACCTAATGCGCGACCCCGGCACCCAGCCCCGCGCACCCAGCCCTCCCCCTGCATACGTACCATGTAAAAGCTGCCATAAGCTTTGGGGTGAGGGGGGCTCGCAAACTTCCCAGGTTTGGGGTTCTTAAATAGGAAAAACCAAAATGAAATCTAATTACAAAGCCCGGCCCCGACCCAACAGCGCAAAGCCAACGGGACAACAACGCATCCGAGCGGCATCCGCAGGCAGGGAGCAGCCGCGCGTTCCGGCTGCGGAACAAAGCCTCGGCGGCCGCCGCCGCGCTCACGGGCGCACGGGAGCTGCCATCTTGCTGCGGGGACTGTCTGGCTCCGCCGATGCTCCCGGCAGCCCACGGCGGCAGTGGCCACTAGCGGTGGCCGGGGATGGGGAAGGCCGCGCGGCGTGGCCGGCGCTTGGCCATGGGGACCCGGTGGAAGCGGTGGCCGGGGGAGCTGGGGAGGATGCGCCCTGTGCGTGCCCCCCTGCTGGAACCCCATCCCTTAGGATCCAAGGAGGGCAAAGGCGATGGGACCCCCCGCACACGCAGCAGGATAGGCTGCAATAGCGTTTGCTGTGGGTGTCCCAGGGTTTGGGCAGAGCCAGGGCCAGAAAAGCAGGTCCCAGCCCTGGCCACCGGTGATGGGCTTTGGCGAAATCCAGGTTCGAGACCCTGGGGACCACCCCAGTGGGACACGTCCCCAGCTCCCGCTCAAACCGCGTTTAACAGCGCTGCTGGTCCAGAGCTGCGAGCCTGGCACCCACCCCTCACACTGGGGCTCCCCGCTGAGCATTGCGGCTCCTCTCGTGCCAAACAAAACTCCTTTTAGCACTAAACGCAGTGACATTTAGAGCCCCTCAACTACGCCACCTCTGCTTCCCCCAAACACGGCTCCTGAGCACACCAGAATCCCGCAGGATGGGGACACCCCCGCTGCTGCCCAGCCTGGACACGGTGTCCGGTGCTGAGGGATGCTCCTGCTGCAGAGCTGCGGGCCCACGATAAGAGCCAGGATTAGGCACGCCATTGTACCTGGCTCAGGCTGGCTCCACACCAGGGAGGGGATGGGGCCTCCGAGTGAATTCCTCTCTTTAGGCTCCCCCTCATGTCCCGAGGCTCTTCCTGTGCTCAGGACATTCCTGCCCGGCACCTCAGCCCAGCGGTAATGCTAACAGGAGCTGGGTGAAACCAGAGACGGGGCTCCCAGGGCTGAAAATATGCACTATTTATTCTTGTGCTAATGCAGGCGAGAAAAGGGGACTTAGGCTTTTTAATGAGTTTTCAGGCTGGAGGCTGCCCCATCCCCTGTTTCCCAGCATCCGGAGAGGATTGCCGGGAAAGGCACCCAAACCCAGAGCAGAGGGATAGGGAGCACCAAGGACCCCCATCCAAGTCCCTGGAAACAGGTGGGTTTGGCAAAAGCACTCCCTGTCCACCTTCCCCTCCGCTTTCACCACACCAGGTACAAGTGCAGACACTTGTTATCAGGAGCCAAAGGGAGCCAGGCAGGGAAAATCCACAGCAGGGAAACAAAAGAAGCAAAAGGGACCAGGCAGGAACCAAAGATCCCACTGGGTAAATCAACCACAGCAGCACGCAGCTCCTCACCCAGCACGGCCACAACCCCAGGGACCCTGCCCCATGGCTCCCAACATCCAGCTTTTTACTGGGAGCCTCCAGCTTTAACAGGGATGTGGGGCAGCGCTTGCAGGATGCCCCTGACGAGCATCCCTGCCCTCACATCCCCACAGGACGCCGGCCCTTATTCCCAAAGGAACCGACACGGGAACGCTGCTGTCGGCCTCAGTGCCGCAGCAGAGCCTGGGTTGGCTTCATTGTGGCTATTTTCCCCTCGGTGACAGGCGGGCGGGCAGGTGCCCGGCTGCACGAGCGCATTCATCATCAGCGCGGCTGCTGCCATGAGCCACACTTTCCACTTGAACCAAACCCGGGGCGCGGAGCATTCAACGGCGCTGCCAAAGGGATGGATCCTGGTACACCCCCCCCCCCCCCCCCCGCAGTGATCCAGCCCCACGGCCGCGTTCCCGAGGGTTTGTCATTGTGCTCGCAAGAAGCTGACTGAAATCCCAGCCACGTTATCCCAAGGGTATTAAATCCCTGAGTCCAAACACATTCATGGGGTTTTGGTTGCTTCTCTGCTTTGAGCCATCTCAGCCTCTGGGCTATGACCACGCTTTTCCAGCAGGGAAGAGCAGTTCCTGGTGCTCCGGAGCTGCAAACCCCAGCGAGCCCCATCCCTTCACAGCACCCAGCTCCAGCAGCCACCCTCCTGCCACCCATCACGCAGGGTGAGCTCTGTGCAGGGGCTCTGGTCTGGGGGGGCAGCAGAGCGGGGACCATGGGGTGCTGCTGGAGAAGGAGCCCCCCCAGTCACTACCAGCTCGCAGGACGCTGCCTCCCTCCTCACTCCCCTTGTCACAACCTTCTGCTGCGTGACTCGAGCTGGCAGGGATCAGCCCTGAAACCAACTCAAACGACATCTGCAAACTCTGGGGCATGGCCACAGACAGGGCGCCTTGGCCAAGCGGGGGGGGCCAGTGCTCATTTCGCCCCCATCAGCGACCCTGGCTCTGGGCTGATGCTCTTCTGGGCAGAAACAGGGGCGCTTTGCCCCCCACAAGGCAGCAAAGCCTTTTTGTCAAGGAGCAAGAGGGGAAGACAATGAGATCTCCCCCCCTCCCAATTGATCCTGGTTCTCAAAAGGCACCTCGGCTGCATCCAGCATCCCAGGAGCTGCCCCAAGCCATAACCCTGCACAACCAATGTACTAAACTATGTCTAAGGGGCAAAACTGGATGGAGGTCTTGCTCTATCCAGCCTCTTTTCCTCCCCCATGTCCACAGGCATCCAGCCCACCTCTCCTTGGATCTTGATTCCCAGACATCCCCATCTGAAAAATCAGCATTTAGCAATGAGCAGCCTTCCAGCAACCCCGACCCTTCAGCATCCCCTGCATCCTGCTGGGACCGGTACCAAGGAGCCCGGGAGGGAGCTGGACTCCTCCTGACCTGGGGCAGGAGCAGGAAGGAGGCAGTGAGTATTGAACCGATTCGGGCTCTGCTCCCCCAAAGCCCTGCCCACCCTACCATCACCACCTCCTCTGGGGTGGTGGGGGACAGGTCAGGGTGCTCCTGAAGGATGGGAAGCTCAGGGGGGAGACCGGAGCCCCGGATAGTTCAGTCTTTATCCAGGGCATCGTTTAAATCAGAACAATTATGGGCAAGTCCACTTCATTCTGGCCAGGGAGCGAGTGACAGAAATGAAAAGGAAAAAACCCAATAACTCCAATTGATGCTTTCTCACCATTCCAGTGAAATAAGCAATTGGGAACAAAGGAAGGGGCTCCTGTCTCTGCCAGCCTCTTGAAGCCAACACAGTTTTCACTGTGAGCAGTGAAAATGAATGATTTCTGTTATTGAAGCACCTGAAGCTCAGGGGGGTACAAAGGGGATCATCCCCCTTGCAGGGGTCCCACTGGCTCTGACTTCAGGGCTGTAAGTCCTGGGGGTCCAGGGGGCTTTCAAACCCCAATCCATTTACAAGCTCACCCCAAAGGTTCTCCCAAGGGCAAAGCCCCTTTGCCTCCCCCTGCTCCCAGCACTGTTTTCTGGGAGCTCAGCATCCATCGCTTTTGTGCTGACAGCTGAGATGGGCACAGACCCCCCTGCCCTGGCCCAGGCTGGTCCTGCCAGGGTCGGGATGATGACAACACATCTGTCATTCTGTTTTCATTAGGTTTTTATTTCCTACCGCTGGTGTTTCATGGTCATTTCCGCCACTCCCACCCAGGCCATGCCAACAGCATCCCTTTGGAGCGGAGGGGGCACCGCAGCCCACTCCTGCTGCCATCCTGCTCGAAAAGGGAAAAACCCATGTGCTGCATGCCCAGCCCCCGCGGTCATCGGGGCTCTGGGACATGAGGCGGGTGCTGGAAGGGACCCTCCAAGCGCCGGTGCCAGCAGCAGAAGCTTCAGCCAAGTCCAGGTTCGTTTAAAGCCCCGTTCGCAGCTCGTTACTCCAGGTGAGGTATCATTACAAACCATCTAAAAAGTAAATGGTGAAGGATACCCTTGGCCAGTGCTGTGATATTTTCTAACCCACATCATACTGGAGGTCAAGATTAGATGACAGCTTGGTCTAAAAATACTCCGAAGGGGAGGCTGAGGCTGTCGGAGTAGCTCAGAGCCCCCGCTGGGCGAGCTCGGGGTTGAAACGAGGAGACTGATGTTCTCCCCAGGCTATTCCTTGGTGCGAGCCCCTGGCAATAAAACCAGTGGGGCACGTACAGAGAAACCCACCCAGAGCAACCCCAGCCTCACCACCCGATGAAGGAGCCCCAAACCAAACCCCGTTTGAGAGGGGACAGGCTCCCGTCCCCATTCACCCCCACAGTGGCAGAGAGGACACAGAGCCTTATTAAGCAGCCAGTTAACAGGAGCTAACCCAGAGCAGCACTAGGGCCCAAGCGCGGTCCCAGCCTGTGCTGCAGCACCGAGCGGAGCTGCGGGGCTCCGGGTTTCCACTTGGTTCTTCAGAGGTGTTTAAATCACAGCGGGAAGAGGAGGCAGAACACTCACAGCACAAACACCTTCCAGCCACCACGTTTCTCTACTCAGTGCGGCACAGAGATCACCAGCAAGAGCCTGGTTCAGGACTGAAGCTTTAGCGGCTTTGCAACATTTCAGACATATTTGAGACCACAAAGCTAAAAACAAGTTCGGGTTGGGGTTATTTTTGTTGCTGCTCTTCGGGTTCTTTTGTTTTAAACCTGCTTTGCCTGACAAGTACCCAGATAAACATCCCGAGCAGCACCACACGCTCCAGAGGTGCAGGGAGAGGCAGCTCGCAGAGGAAAGGTTGTGTTTCAAACTATTAGGACAATCCAAGTGATCCCAGGAGCCAGCCGAGGGGCAAGGCTGGAGGAAGGGCAGAGCGGGCACCCTGGAGGAGCCCTATCCGCCGTGCCAGCCCCGTACCGACAAGTCCACACCAGGGAGAGGGCACTCGTTTTACCTGCGGTGCCCGGAAGCATGCAGACACGCACATGCTCACATGTATGTGCGCACCCACATGCACATGGACTGCATAGAGGGAACCAGCACCGCTGCCAGCAGGGACCCACCGCACCGAGAATAAACCCACCGAAATGCCCAGCCCTGGCTCTGCGCATGGAACGGGTCCCAGCGCAGCGCCACGCTCCGTCTGCGGCCACAGCTCACCGAGCCCGCGGCAGCGAGGCACCGACGGCACCCCCAAACCGCACCCCCCAACAGCCGCTTCCCCCCACAGAGGCGCTGCCGGCCCCACACTCCACCCCAAAACCATCCAAGCATTCTCGTCACGGGTGCAGCAGGAATACGAGCTGGAGCTGACACCCGAACAAAGAGCAAGGGCAAGAGCTGCGAGCCCACGACCTTTTTCTGCCTCTTTTTGCAGCCCTGGGAAAAATCAATGCGATGCAGTGATTCAAACTCAGCTTGAGCCCCGCAAGTCATCAGGATGTGCAGGCTGGAGCAGAGGAACGGGCTGCGTGTGCGCCGGGGCTGGAGGGACCATTTTGTTGATGCAAATAAAAAGAACCAGCTCTTTAAATAGGTTTTTGGGCAGGGAACGGCAACGACCCGGTTTGCTTAGGAAGAAGGAAACCTCACGAGGGTGGTTTGGGGTGGGGAGCCCTGATGGGAGTGGGATGGGGACCCCGCAGGTGAATCACGGTTTGTGTTGGATGCCGCTCAGCCCCTCGCTCCGAGCCCGGGCTCCTCCAGCCCCACGCATTCCTGGAGCTCTTCCCCAGCAGTAAAGAACCCAGCTCAATTTTTCACTATTAAGTCTGTGGTCAAAATTGCAACGGGGTGAAAAGATCCCCCCCGCCCCCCCATGCTCCCTCTTCCCCATGACCTCAGCCGAGCTACCCCGGAGATAAGAAACAACCAGATGTATTTTCTCCCTTAGAGCACAACTCGCGCCGTGATTTATTGCCGTTTTCCCAAGCTCAAGTAACTCGGTGGAAGCCGCTGCCCGCAGGAGCGCTCGGACGGGCTCCGGAGCATCCCATGCCCGGAACAGGATCAGAGCGAGAGCCCGGACCCCCGCCCTGACAAACCGCGCTCCCCCCCGCCCAGGGGGGACCCTGCTCCCCCCCAGCTGCTCCGCGGGGGGGGAAGTTGCGCTTTACCCACCTAGAAGCATTTTGAATCCGGCTGCGTCCCCTCAGCGCTGCTGCTGCTGCTGCCTCCCGCTCTCCCGGCTGGGTGCGGGCAGGGCGGGACTCGCCCACAGCCCCCGCCCCGCCGCGCACCCGCCCCAATGTACAGGTTAAAGCCGCCGGGCGGTGCGAGCCCCTCACCCGCGCGTCCGGCCCCTCCTTGGCCCGAGCGCAAAAGCCGCCGGAGGTGCCGGGTATTGAGATGGAAATGGAGGAGAGGGAAGCGGAGGGGGGTCCAGCCCTCCCACCCCCCCCAGCCACAGAAGGGGAGCTCCGGGTGGGAGGAGGGAGCCTGCAACCGGAGCGCCCCAAGGAGCTGGTTTTGGGGCCCCAAGCTGGGTCTCCCCGCTTGGGGACGTGGGGGCAGCAGCGGCACCGACCCCTTCCGGGAGCTGCTCCCCAAAAATCCCATCGTTACAGGCACACGGTAGTGGGATGAGGCTGAGCCAAGCATCCCCCTGACCGGCATCACTCCAGACTGCCCGGGAAGCCCAGCACATCCAGCACCGCTGCCATGCTTCCCCCACTCCAGTCCCCAGTGCACCCCTCGGCTTTCGGGGTTCAGGACCATTGACGCTTGCCCAAGAGCAGCAGCGTGAGGGGAAGCTCCCAACTTGACTGCATGGTGCCTTTTGAAGAGGGAAAACCTGCCTGTGAAAGGAGGAAACAATTGTCTTCCCCCTCCAAAAGGGAGATGGGGAAAACAGGCAGGGATTTCAGTGCTTCCCTTTAGTCAAACAACACAAGGAGTCAGGCAGAACCTCTCTCCTTCAGCAGAGCAAAACCAAAGCTGTAAACCATGAGATGCCAAATCACCTCCCCAGGCACTGCAGCTGGACCAGGCGCTTCTGGGGTAGATTCCAGCATTTTGGTACTCTGAAAAGTACCCAAAGCTGTTGGGCCCCACTGCATGGTGCTGTGGACGAGGGCATTCATGGGTCCTTCTTCCTGTACCCACCGGGCAGCACCAGGCACACATTCAGGTGCTGCTCTCAGGGTCCTGAGCAGCAGCCACTGATTTAGCCCCAGCACTCACTAATCTAGGATCAACATCTGGGCCCATGCTGCCTGGTACTGGCCTCCCCAGGCTATTTAAACCCCATATTAATATGTTCAGTGTCATCAGCAATGTGGCCTTACCACAAGTGAGCATCAAGCAGAGGGGAGGCGGAGGTGTCAAGACCAGAAGGAGCAGGGGGCTGACAACCACCCAGGGGCTCTTCTCCTTTTCCCTGCAACAACCACAGGCCATTGGCAAGTTTGGCATCTCTCAACTTCCAGCCCCACTGGCAAGCACCAGCCTGACCAATACACAGCCCTGAACCGCTCGCTGCATCCTCCATCCATCCTCGCTCACCCCAGCTCTGACCAGCCAGTGACAAGGGTTAGGGGTGGTCTTGGCAGTGCTGGTGTAATGGTTGGACTTGATGCTCTTAAGGGTCTTTTCCAACCCAATTGATTCTATGACCCATTGGGGCTGCTGCTGAGTTGATCCCTGCCAGGCAGGCACATCCCAGCTGGTACCAGCGGAGCTGAGAGGGGTCGAGCTGGCGTGACAGGGAGGGGTGGGAATGAGGAATGGCAGCGTGGGACTGTGTTTTATGGCGGAGCTTTGAGGCCAGCTGGAGCAGAGGCTAATTGCAGGTACTGATTACAGACCCCGGCCATTAACACCTCCTGCCCCGCCGCAGCAGATCCCTGGAATTTCCCAGCGATGCAGCGTGGGTCCGGCTGGTGCATAACTTGCTATATTTGTATGAGGACCCCAGCACTGGCACATGGCAGCGGCACAAACCCTCCCACCAGGCCCAGACCCCATCACCCTCCCTATTGGGGGGCATCGCCAGCCACCCCACACCCAGGCAGCACATCCCACAGCCACTTCTTCCATAACATCCTCTACTGCCGAGCATCTTCACTGCTGCAAAGGGCGCCTGGGGCCATGACAAACGGCTTCACCATCCCTGTGTGACACCGTGGGAGGCATGAAAAGAAATTCAATCAAAGCCACGGGCATCGCTGTGTCAGATGCTACAACCCCCCCGCAATCACTGCTTCTCAGCACAGGTTTGTTCAGGGGCCCCATGGCAGAGCAATGGAGGGAGAGGTGGTGAAACCAGAGGTGTCTCGGCACAGAGGCCTGCCCCGGCACAGCCACAGCCCCCGGCAGCCCACAGCTCATCATGAACATCCCGGGAGAGGCAAGTCCCAACCACGCAGTCACAGTGGGAGCGTTCCCTGTGCCCACACTGAGCCAGGCTTGCTCGGGCAGGTCTGCTCAAGCCGTGCCTGCAGCAGCAGCTCAATGGGAAGAGGAGGGAAGGAGCTGGGAGGATGATTGGGAAGCAGAGTGGGTGTCTGACCCACCAGGCTCAGTTTGAGCACGGGCTGTCCCTAACGCCAGCAATTCATTGGGCTCTTTGTGAGGACAGACTTGGGGAACCACAACAGAGCGATTACTCTGAAGCCTACTGAGGGCAGTGTTAAACTCTGCACCGGCCGAGTGTCAAGAGCCCATGTTTTAACCACCAGAACCACTGAGAGATGACCAGGACAGGCTCTGCCCAACCTTAGACTCCAAAGGCTGGCAAACAAGGAGCAGAATTGGGCAACAAACATCAGTAAACAAGGGAGACAGAGGGAACAAACCCAGCAGGAAGCTGCCCCCCTGCCCATCCTGGCCGAGCCCTCCAGCGCCTTTCTGGCCGACTTTGTTCACCGAGGATTTAGGGTATAATTTGGGGGTGAAAGATGCCAGATAGGATCAGGACGGATACACCTGGAGGAACTGTATTGGTTTGCCTCTGCTCTGAAACTTGAGCCCATAGAAGCAGAGGCTGAGGCGCGGAGCAGCCGCCGGCAGCGCATCCCCGCCGGGCTGGGAAGGAAGGCGCTGACCTTTCCTGCTCCCGAGTTTGCTCAGGATTAAGATAACACATTTTAAGGGCTGAATCCTCCCCCCGGGGGCTTCCTGCACAAAGAGATGGGGTTTTGTGGCTCACATTCCACACCCCCCCCATAATGAACAGACCCCGGCCGGCGGGCAGGTGCCCACCCCAATGGGATCAGAGCATCCTGATGTTTCAATTCATTCTTCCTGGAGGTTTCTGCTTTTATCCACCTGAAAGGATGCATTTGGCGGTGGTGATAGGGGGACATGCACCCCCCAGGAATCGGTGGTTTAACCTCAGTTTTCTTCACAAAGGGAAGGCCTGGTATCATCGTGTTTCTAAGACCCACGGTAACGTCCAAACACCTCTGCTTTCCTTCCCTGTGCCACTTTAATCTTTGCTGTTTCAGAGGAACGATATCACCCTTTCATCAGGTGCGAAGTGGCAGCTTTAAACTGTGATGGAATCTACTTCATTAAGGGCCGTTTTGTGGCAGGGTGAGGTGTTAAAACACCATTTCCCCCTCGTTTTAGTAAGGATTCACCTCAAAAAAACCCCACAGCTTAAAATGGTTTAAATGTGTACGATCAGAATCCTGACCCTTCAGCAGCACAGCCATTGGTGCTGCCCGGGTGCAGCTGCCACATCCCCAGGTCTGGGATGTCAAACAGGGGCTGCTCCATCCCTCAGCAAAGAGCCCCAAGGACATGCAAGTGCTTGAATGAAGGAGCCAGGGCTGCAGGAGCAGAGCCAGCACCTCCCGCGCTCATCCTTCTGCCCAGGGACACGTCTAATTCCAAAGGCATCCAGGCCAGGTCTGCAAATAGGGCGGAGAAACGGGATGACCTAAAAATGTTTAATTATCAGGGAAAGAGATGGAAATTACACCTGGAAATAGCTTCAGAGAGCTTCGTTTTCCCATCTAATTTCAGAGGGGCCCCTCTAGAAGAACCAGGGCAGAGGATTTCGCCTGCGACCACACTTCAGCGCCCAAAGAAACCCTTTGCACAGCACCAAGAGCCTCCCGCTGGCACGGCAATGGCAGCATAAATGAAAGCGTTCCTCCTAAATCCATGGCTGTGGAAAATATCAAAGGTGAACGGGAGCAGTGTTTGTTTTCGGAAAGCAGCAACAACTCTAAGGCAAGAGCAGGGAGGGAAACCTGATTTAAGGCAATGACTGCAGGTAAACGCAGCCCAGCTCCATCAGAGGGTAACTGCCTCCCATGCTCTGGAAGCAGAGGGTCAGGTTGAGGGAGCCGAGTATCCCAGCATGGACCCACCTCTGGGGCTCCGTGCCCCCTTTCTCCAACAGCCAGAACCCCATTTTCTCCCTGTTCTAACACCACGGGGTTATAAAGGGGAGAGATCACTCTGGGAAAGACAGCAGAAAGCGTGACGAGGGCAGATCAGCTCTTCACAGAAAATCTTATATTGCTTACGACTTACTGTCTGGGAACATAAACCAGTTTAACCAGCCGGCCCTAAATCACAGTGACAGCTTTACACTACCCACAAACCTCTGCTCGCCCTCATCCAGCTCAGCCCAACCTCCCCCTTCCACAGCCACCCGTTTTTGAGCTCTCATTCCCCCCCTTCCTCCGGGAGAGCAGCACACACGTAGGATGGAGCAGTGAACCCAAGGCACAGCAGGGCCCGGAAGGGGTGAGCTGCAGTCCCAGCCTCACTGCTCATGGAGATCCTGAACAACTCCCCCTTCCCAGTTCTCATCCATCCCTTCAGCCCCAGCGGTCTTTGGGATGGACATCACACGCACAGCCTGCGTTTTATCCAGCCCTGCTGATGGGAGCAGGATGCAGTGGGATGCTTCTCCTCTCCCACAGTGGAGCAGGGCAGTGGCTGCCCTTGTCACTGGGAACAGCACACTGAGGTCCTGCGCATCCTCACCTCTCCATAGGGACATTTAAGGAGTGAAAGGTTCCACTGAGCAGGGCGCTAACAAGCAGAGCCCTGCTCGCAGGCAGCTGATGCTTTTAGCATCTCCCCCCCCTCCCCAGAATAAATCCCAGGCTTTTCCTCTTCCAAATCTGCTGAGCCGATGCTACATGGGAAACTGTGAAACATTCCATGGCCGCATGCTCCCTGTTGCTCTTAATCCACTTCTAATTAAGATCGCGTGTGACGCAGCCCTGAGCTAAGTGGCCATAAAATGCTATTGTGGCAACTTGATAGCAAACCAAATGGAAGGAAATCGCAGCAAAATCCAAGATTAAGGACGATGGGATCACAAAATACAGGGCTTAAAAACAACACGAGGCAATTTCCTCCCGATGTGGGGAGAAAACACAGCAGCATCCTCTGAGCACAGCTCAGCCTCTGCAGGCAGCGCGGAGCAGGGACCACTGCTGCTCCATATGGATCCAACCTACATCCACTGCACAGGATCCACTCACAATCCCATAGGGAACAGACCAAACCACCCCAGAGTACCCCCTGGATGCCCCAGGCTGTGATTCAAGCCAATGACTTCCCCAAGCCCATTCCGAGCAGCTCATCCCAGCGCATCCCTGGCATCAGTAGCTCCCACAGCAGAGGAGACACATGGGAATACAGTGCTGGCTGCTGCATCTTGCCAGGACTCAAAGGACTAAACCCCTTTATCCCAGAAATGATCACAGCCCTTTGATGAGGGGGATTTTAAAAGGAAGGAAGGAGCAAGGGCTGGAAGCATCACCAGGAATTGGGCTGGCACGTTATCAAAGGAGGAATTGGCCGCACAGGACCGGGTGTTGGGTTAAAGCTCCCTGCTCCCCGCGTGATGCTGCATCCTCAGCTGATGACCACTGCACCCTTCCCGAGAAGCACCTCGTGAAGGTCAGAGCAGCTTCACACCAGGGAGACAATCTGGGGACTGGCCCAGGACCAAAAGCCAGTCTCCAACATCGATGTGCAGCCACCAGCGAGGTCTCCCCTTCAGAATGACCCTGTCCCTCCCATCACCCATTCATTCCTCACCCTGACCTATGCACCCTCCTCACCCTCTGCCAGGACGCCTCTTGCGCTCTGGGACATGGGTCCAGGACCTCAGACCCCCTCATTTCCCCTCAATACACTGAGAAGCCGCAGGTTTCCACACTCCCCTCCCATGGTCACGAGCCCCATGGCCCAAGCACCAGCTGTCCCAAAGGTTGGGTTTGATTTAGATCAGCTTCATTTGTTATCTTTTGGCTCCATCTGCTCTTTCAGACAAACCCCTCCTGCAGACACAGCCAGAGCATCAGCCCCGACCTCCTCCTCGCTCTGAGCATCACACACCAGCCTGGGCAAGCAGAGCCTGGGAGCTTCTCTGCAGCATCCCTTGGCCAAGAGTTGAACTTTAGTTGAAGTTACCAATTCAATACACTCAGCGGTGAGCTCTGATACAGCTCTGACTCTACGAGAAGCCAAGGAGCTGGGCTTTGCAGGGAGACAGCAACAGAATGGGCTATCACCAGAGGGTTTAAAAAGGGAGCAGTCTTCCCCAGGTCAATGAGCTGGCACAAGGCTGATGTGCCCAGGGGAGGCTTTGGGCTCACACGGAGCCCACAGGCCCTTTTCCCCCTCCCAAAATGGCTTTTTCTTTGGCACAACAAGAGCATTTAGTGGGATGGAACCGATTCTCCCCTCTCCCCACCCAACTGGCCTGTTCAGACCCACCAGCTCCCCCCACGCCAGGGCTCTGCTTTCCCAGGGGATGCTCCGGGGGGCTTCAGGACTCATTTACCCACAGGGTTATCCCAGCCCAGCAGAGAGCATTGATGGAGGAGCTGTTCAGTGGGAGCAGGTTCCCCCCCAGCACCCCCTCTGTCAAAGGCAGGGGCTCGGCTGGCACCCCCTGTGCAGCACAAGAGCACCGGCTCCCAGAGGAGCGCAGGTTCCCCTGGGGTCCCCACGTCCCCTCTGCGGCAGAGCCAGCGATGCCGGAGCTGTCACAACGATTTCTGTGCTCATCTCCGACCTTTCCGCCCTGCAAACACGCACAGACACGGCCCAGCTCCAACAGGGAACCAGGATCGTGCCCTTGGAGAGGAGCCCAGAGATCAGGGCTGCGCTGCCGGGGAGCGGGGATGGCACCAGGCAGCCCTGGGGAGGGAACAGGGAGCAGAGGGAGAGCTCGTGACATGGATTAGCACCGGGATCCAGCCGGATCCGGGTGCTCCGGGCTGGGGCTGGGAAAAGCAGCTTGAGGTGGGCTCTGGGCTCGCATGGATGCTCCTGCATGGAGCATCCTTCCTGTCATCCCCAGCCAAGGGGCATGAGCTGCTATCGGCTTGGATCTGCCAGGAAACCAGGAGACTCCTGCTCCAAAGGACACCGCTTCCCACTGGTTCCAGTGCAATGTGAGCTGACAGGGACACAGGCTCTGGCAGCAGGGGAGCATGAGCTGCTCCTCCCATCCCAGGGCTGGTTTGGGACACGGTGGAGCGGCCGTTTTTGGGAGCACTCAACAGCGAGGGGGTAAATGCGATGCTCCAGCTCAGCCCATCCTGCAATGGGCAGCCCCTGAGATGGTCCAGAAGGAAAAAGGGAAGCAGCAAATCCATCCCATGCCCTCTCCCAGCACATAAGAAGCACTGGAGGCCGAGCCAGTTTTGGGGTATTGCAGCTCTTTGTGCTCATTCAGCACCAAAACTGAGGGGTCCAACCCCTGCTGTGGGAACATGAGGACACCAAGAGCTCCCTTGGGCACCCTTAAAAGTCCCAGGCAGTAATGAAATCATTCTTGACCCAGTTGGATTTGAACTGGCATCTGCAAGACGAAAGCATCTTTCATCTGTGGACATCCCCTATCTAATTGCTGCAATTCAACACGAGACAACAGAAATCTGTGATTTGCATGGCAAGAAAACGCCTCACGAACAATGACTTGTTTTTAAGTTGGGGTCTTTCTGGCATCGAGCTAATAAATGGTAATGATACTGATTATCCCATCTGTTTGCCAGCTCAGCTCCTCCACAGCCTTGCTCCACGGAACGCCAGCGATTGCAGCCTCTGCAGAAATCACTGATCAGAGAAGCCGGAGGGGAAGGGGGAAGATGGAGCTGTGAAAAGCTGCCTTTGATGTAGCTGGGATGTCAGCATGAGACAGAGATTCCCGCTCCGAGGAACATCCCAGCTTTGTCTAACTCCATTATTTCATTTAATCCCTTGTCTTTACAAACTCCCCTGCTCCTCCCAAGGCTCCCCAGTGCTGATGCGTTACCCGAGTCCACGCACCCGGCCCTCACCATGGTGGTGCTGGGCTGAGCCCATGGCTGGAGCAGGCAGCTTGGGCAGGAGCAGCCTGACAAGGGGTGACTGCACCCGTGGCCACAGGCAGGTTCACTTGCTCGGCACCCAAAGGTGCTGGTTTGGCCAGCGAAGGGCTCCGAGAGGAGTGTGATGGAGCAGGGCCCCCCAGCACCAAGCAGCCACCACCGCTGCCATCACGCTGCAGCCCTGGAGCACAGACCAGGGGCATCCCCAGTGCTTGTCCTTTGCTCTCTTGGCAAGGCTGGAAGGGCATCAGTGGGTGGTTGGACTTGAGGGGGGGTTCAGCCCCTCTCCCAGCACAGGCGACGTGGGGCTGAGTGGCACCGAGCACCCACAGTGCCAGCGGCAGGCGTCACATCAGGCAGTTCCCAGCCCCAGCGTATGATCCACGGCCAAGTTCCCAGCCTCCGGCTCACACCGGCAGCTCGTGACAGCGCTGGAAATGACCCTTTTAACCAAAAGCATTGGGAAAAGGTCAGCTCCAGGCAGCAGCAGGGGCTGCCGTGAGAGCAGCAACCAGCACCGTGTCCCCACCACCGCGGGGAGCAGGCACCGGCTGCTATTTCCCTACATAAGCAAATCCCAGCCGTGCAGAAGCCAAACTTCGCCTTGAACATGGAGCAAAGCGTGCGGGAGGCTGACAGAGCCCCAAGTGCTGGCAGAGGTCAGGGCAAGGCAGCAATACGCCTGCACGCTCTGAGATTCTTTGGCTTGGTAGGAAACGCATCCCTGGACAGAGCCCCCGCCGGGTCCAGGGAGGGAATCTGGAAGCTGCAGGCTGGAATTTATGAGCCTTGTTCCCATTAAAATAGCAGGCAATATTTCCATCTGTCAGGGAGCGATGATGAGCAAGCCCAGCTCCTTCGCATGTCCCAGGCCTTGCTCAGTCGAAGCCACCACCAGTGAGGGCAGGATTTGGCACGCAGATGACCATTGCCATGCTCGGAATGTGGCTCCAGCTTGCCCAGTCTGCAGCGGGAGCAGGTTGATCCCCCGGGGTCTGCCAGGGCCAGGGCACTGCAGGCAGGGCCCTGGCACCAGCTCCCACCCTCGGGGTCTGCTGGGGATGAGCATCTCCTGCCCCGGCCGGGAGCCAGGTCCTGCCGGCGCTGCGCTGCCTTTGAGGAAACTCAGTGCCCAGCAGGATGGCAGCTGCTGGAGGGGAGCTTGGGTCCAGAAGCCATCAGGGAGCACAGACACGAAGGCACCAGCATCAAGCACGGCCACCACGGTACCAGAGAGCATCAGTGTGTGCGTGGGGCACGGTGCTGTGAGCACCCATCCTGTTAACTGGGGCAGGACCCAGGATGCAGCGGGTTCTACCACCCTGCGACCCGCTGCTGCTTGGCTGTTTGCAAACACATTGAAGGGCTGCAAACAAACCAGCAAGTGCTATTAAACAAACATTTCCTGACGAAGCCAGGGGCTCCAGCGCTTTCCCGCTCTTCAGCAGAGCAGCTCCTCATGGAAGGGCAGTGGGGTGCAGGGGCCAGCTCCCAACACCCCAATTTACAGGATTCCAGCACATTCCTGCCCTTTCCACACCCCCTCAACTTCTCAGCATCCTCACTCCAGATAAAGGCACCAATTAGCTCCAAAGTGCTTCAGAGGCTTCAGCTCATTAATCCAACTTGTAATTAGTCTGGAAGGGAAGCAGGGCAGTTGCCAAGCTGCCACCCAGCGCTGCTCCAAGGGGGCTGCACCCAGACCCGCAGCCAGCAGCACCCTCCTGGATGGATGAGCCTGGGGTGCTCCCCTCCAGCCATTGCACAAGGGGGTGTTTCATAGTAAAGAGGCAATGAACAGCAACTCCACCAACAAGAACAGAAACTGCCCCAGCTCACAGCATCCACAGGCCTTAAAGCATCCTGTCATAGAGACAACAACAGCCAAACTCAGCACAGTTACAGGAGATCTGCATGGCAAGAGGCTGCAGGGGTGGGTCAAAGCAGCACCCAGAAAGCACGGAGCCAGTAACCCAGACTCCAACAGCCGCTCCGCTGTGATCTCATCCCAGCTGCATACATCACCTATGGAAACCCAAGGTGCTCACAAAGACACTGAGCACCAGCAACTGCCCTTGCACATGAATGGGACCCCACGTGTTTACCCATGGGCTTCCAGGCCCTAAAACCACTCAAAGACCAGCAGTGGCGTGGGGAAGACCCCACTGTTCAGGCAGACCAACAAGAGACAGATGCCGAGGGCACAACGCAGCATTCCCGAGCATCCCACGAATGCAGCCCAGCGGAGCGGCCGTCCCAGAGCAAGGGCAGCCTTTGGGCAACCTCAATCTCCTGGCTGGGCTCCTACCTTGTGCTGCCGGCATCTTGCCCTTGTTGAGCTGCTTGAGGCGCTTCTGGTGGGATTTGCCGTTGTAGTGGATCTGCGCCTGCGCGGCCGAGTTGAGTTGGATGTTGCAGACCTCGCACAACGTGAACGATTGGTGCTTCTTCTCCCGCTTCATGCGCTGCTCGGGCTGGCCCGGGGGGCAGCTGCCCGCCTCCAGCGCCCGCACCCCGCTCTCGGGGCTGTGCGAAGGGCTCAAGGGTCTCTTCATGCCTGCGGGAGGAAGGACAGACCCGCCGTGAGCACAGAGGGATGGGAACAGGGGCCAGGCGAGGTGGGAAGACCCAGCATGGGTTGCACGCTGTGGGGTGCCCGGGCTGCCTGAGCTGGGGGGACCTCCCTGAGCATCTGCATCACTGCAATGAGTTGCATTAAGCCAGATGACATGAGCAGCAGCATCCCCAGGAGGTCGGTGCTGGAGCAGGGAATAACCCACTTCTTCCATGTTTCTAGCACCAGAGGACAGTCCTCGTGTCAAAGTCTTTCTGCTCACTCCTGGACATCACCTTAGGTTGGCCCAAGACAGAGCTGGGATGGCAACCACCTCTGCGGGCAAGAAACTCAATGGGAGGGACTCGAGTGCTGCTCTGTACCTCACAGCCCATCCCCACTAGGGATGCAAGCACTCTCCCCTGTGTTAGGCGGGTGCCTGTCCTGAATGCGGGGCTCTGCAGCCCCAGACCCACACAGGGACACCCTTCCTCACAGGGGGGCTGGGGTCAGCCAGGGACACCCCTCCTGTGGCCCTTGCCTCGCGGACACCCTGTCCCTGCTGCCCAACATCGCACCGGGAGCCGCTGGGACATCCAGAACAGCCTCGAAGAGGCGCGAAGGTCACCCGAGCGCTGTGATCCAGTTACCACCTTGGAGCTGGCAGCTGCTGGTTACACACACAAAGAGGCACGCGGCACCCAGACACCCCGAGGGGCCAGGAGTGGGGCATTGGGGTGGCTGTGGGTGGCCAGACAGGCCCCAGAGGCATCCCTGGCATCCTCTGGAAGAATGTGAAAGCCCTGCTCGGGCATTAGGGACCAGACCAGAGGCTCTGGTCATGGAACGGGCAGCCTGGAATGCAACCACAGCATCATCCCAGACACCTCACCCAGCAGCCTCGGGTACGACCCATCACAACTTGAACCCCCCAGGAAGCAACCCCGGTTCCCACAGGAGCCCTGCAGAGGGGCTCAGCGCACCCAGCACCCATCCTGCTGCAGAAGGGAGATCTCGGTGCGCTAAAAGCCACCGGGCTCAGCCCAGGACCCGCGCCCGGTCCCGGCCGCTGCGGTCCCGGCCGCTGCGGTCCCGGCCGCGGCCCCGCGGGGGCGCAGAAGCTCCGCGCCCGTTCCCACGCGTGGGTCCCGCGGCCACTGGGGCGGCCCCGCTGCGAGCACCGGGACCACGGAGCGGGCGGAGCGGCTCTGGGGGCTGCGGGTCCTCCCTTCCCTTTCCCCCCTCCCCTTCCCCATCCCACCTACCCCGAGCGCGGTGGTCTCGGTGCGTTCTGAGGCTCCAGAGCCGCCTCGCTCATCCCAGCCCCCGGAGGTGACAACGAGCGGCTCCTCCGTAGTTATATTTAGCAAAACGCACGGGAAGGTTTTTCCATGAGCTGTTAATTGAGACGCAGGCAAAACCCGGGACCTGCAGGGATGGAGGGGCCCGGAGCCAGCCCAGCGGCACCCTGGGGTCCGACCACCCCACAGCAGCGCTTGCCCCGTCTCCTGAAGGAATTCACATCATTCTTGCCCAAGGAGGGCGCTCGCATGTGGGGAGGGAGCAGGACCCACAACCAACCACCAAGAGTCCCTCCCAGCCTAAATCACACCAAGATTAGCCCAAAATGTTAACAACGACACCCCTAAACTCGTGCCTCACCGGATAAAACACAAAGCAGCAAAACTAAAAGGAGTTTTCCATTAAAAATAAGTAAATTTGCTTTTTTGGCAGAAGGATTTGGGAGCCTGGAGTCTGCACGAAGCCCTCTGGTACCCGTTAACCCTGAAGCCCTGGGGGTGCTTCCTGAGGCTCCAGCTTCACTTTTCAATGAAAACAGAAGGAAATGCACATCCCTTGTGCTGGAAACAAGTGGTTAAAAGCCCTGAAAGGCTCCATTCCCCCCCTACATTTTAATTACAAAGCCCAGCTGATGTTGTTGAGATGAATCTTCCCGGACTCAGCACACTTGGGGCTGGCACAGAGGCAGGATGGAGCCATCCCTCACAGGGAGCAATGAGCTGGGCAGAACCACCCCATCCAACGCATCACATCACTGCGGTCCTTCCCCAAAACTCACAGCGATGGATGCCTGATGGCACTCAATAGGCAGGAGCCCCGCGGGACCCCAGAGAGGGCCTTTACCAGAATAACCATTAGCAGAGCAGCTGGAAAGCAGATCCGGGAGGCGATGAGCACCGGGAATGTGAAACAGAGCCTGGGGACGCGGCGGGACATGTGGAGCACTGGTGGGGACACGCCAGTGGAGGCAGGTCCCCGGCTGCCCTTGGCATCCTCCCCCTCCCTGGGTATTTATAATGCAATCGCATCCCGGGATGCAGAGCTAAAATTGGAACATTATGTGGACAAAGTATCCCAAAAGCCTCCCCCATCCCATGAAGAGGAACTGCTGCTGCTTTGATTCGGCACCAGCTCCCATTGCAGCGTTTCAAAGGCCTGTCCCAATTGCATGCTCGTCTCATTCACTTGATTTCTGCTGCTCCTGTTCTGCTTCTCAGGTGTCAGGCACATGGATGGGGCTGGACAGGTCACAGTACGTGTGGCAGCACACGGCTCCCTGACTGACACCTACTGTGGGGCAGGTCTGGCATTTTCAAAGCACAGAGGATCTTTCGGGGGGCTGTTACCCTTCACAGGGGCATAGTGAAGGGTAAGTGACCCCACATTGCCCCTCCCAAGGGGACTCAAGTGGTCCAAGCCAAAGCCAGCACAAAGCACAGGGTCACCACAGCCCAGCTCCACCACCCCATCCCACCCCAGGGCTGATGAGGCCAAGCATTTTTCTTCTCCATGGAGCAACCTTGTGCTTTGGGGGTCTTCCCAAGGGGCACAGGATTCCACCGAGGTCAGTGGGCTGAGCTGCCCCTCGCCCAGCTTTCCCCTGGCCCATCAGCCCCAATAGCCCCACGGTGCCCATCCTCCTGCACTGTTTGCTGCCCTTTGCTCAGAGGCTGTTCCGGCCCCACCACCAGCCTAAAGGGGCGAAAGGCTCCTGCTGGGTGTGAAAAGCTCGTGACAGATGTCCAGATCTCTCTGAAATGAAAGAAGGTCACAGCAGCTTCGGTGTCACAGCATCGGTGAGCGCTGCGTCAAAGCACCCAGCTCCCACGGCAGCACAGCCAGGACACGCTGCCCACCGGCACCCAGCGCAGCCCCTAGCCCCACACACCCTGCAGGCACACACAGCCCAGCCCAGGGCTGCAGCGCTCCCATCTCCGAGTCCAAGGGACATTCCCCTTCTCATTCTCACTGCTTTTACTGCTTGTGATCACTTGGAATAAGAACTGGATTGTGGGATTGCTGTCCCCTTGTCCCTGTCACTCCCAGAATCCTAGAATCAGCCAGGTTGGAAAAGACCTTTAAGATCATCAAGTTCAACCTTTATCCAGGACTGTCACATCCACCACTAAACCGTGTCACTGAAGGACAACCTGTACTTCAGCTCCTAAACACAAACCAAGCTCTCCTGAAGTCCAGAGGAGGCCGTGGAGATGCTGCGAGGGCTGGAGCAGCTCTGCCCTGGAGCCAGGCTGAGAGAGCTGGGCTGGGTCAGCCTGGAGAAGAGAAGGCTCCTGAAGGGGAGACCTGAGAGCAGCTCCAGTGCCTAAAGGGGCTGCAGGAAACCTGGAGAGGGGCTTGGGACAAGGGCCTGTAGGGACAGGCCAAGGGGAATGGCTTTAACCTGCCAGAGGGGAGACTGAGCTGAGCTCTTAGGCAGAAGCTCTTCCCTGTGGGGGTGCTGAGGCGCTGGCCCAGGGTGTCCAGAGAAGCTGTGGCTGCCCCATCCCTGGCAGTGTTCAAGGCCAGGTTGGACACAGGGGCTTGGAGCAAGCTGCTCCAGTGGAAGGGGTCCCTGCCCGTGGCAGGGGTTGGAGCTGGATGAGCTTTAAGGTCCCTTCAGCCCAAACCATTCCATGATTCTATGACTTCCCGCACAGGATGCAGGCACTGCAGAGCAGCTCTGTGCCCACATACCACATCACCACACTGAGCATCCCTCACTCCTGCAGCCAGGGAGGGCCACATCACAGTGACCCAAACGGTGCCCATGCCACAGTTGGCCACCTTGTGCTGGGTGGCTCTGCCAGGAGCTTGTGGGCAACAGCAGCCTCTGAGACCGGCCAGGAGGAGCAAGGGGATCAGCGCAGGAGATGCCAGCGGCCATCTGCAGCCTGCTGACACATTTATGCACCCTCAGCATGCAAAGGAGGAGCTGGAGCTCAGGACATGTGGCAGAGGTCTCACAGACACCCTCCCTCCATGCTGGGGCTCCCCACATCTCCAAATAGCCGCTTTTTAGCCGGGGAAATAGATTACACCCAGAAAAGCACACAGCAAAGGCATGAGCTAAGTCACCAGGACAGCAGGGTTCTGGCCAAGCTGCAAAATCCCAAAGAGTGAGGGGGTTTGATGGCCATTGGGTTCTTTGCCTCAATTCTGACACTTCAGATAACGTAAGGATGGACCCAGTGAGGCCAACCTGGGTGCAAGGAGTGTGGTTAAACACAGCCCAGCCAGAGGTGTCTGTGCTGATGCAGCCCGAGCTATGCCTGGGGATGTTCTCCCAGTACCACCCTCTCGGGTCCCCCCTGCTGCTGGCACTGACCTGTGTCCCATCCTGAGGGTCTTTTGTTGGGCCTGAACACAAAGACCCAACACGCAGGACCAGAACCTCCACCCAAGTAAAACCACCTTCACCACAGAGCTGAGCTGGCATCAAAACTGCTGACCTGAAGACCTGTCCCATTCATCACTGTGGAATCAGGGAAGCTACAACCTGAACCTGAAGTTCCTCTGAACTTGCTAAGAGAGCAAGAAATCTAAACCCAGAAAGTCTGACTGGAGTTCACATGATTCCATAACTGATTCCGCTTTCCTCAGCTCTGCTTGAGCACAATAGGAAATAAAAGCCACGGAAGTAGAAGATTTAGCATGAAAGTCACCAGCAGCTGTCACAAAACTCCCTTTAACCCCTCAAGCAGTGCTCTCATTTGCGAGGACGCACAGGAAAGCCAGTAAACGCCACAGCCCCTTGCCCGAGCGCACCTGGAATCCCTGCACCTCATCCCTGCCATGGTCTGAACCTTCCCAATGAAACTTACTGTTCGAGCTGGCAGCGCGGCCCCGTTACAAGTGGCTTGAATGAGCGAATGAGCCAAGAGCTCTCCCCAGCTCGGGGCAGTGTCTGAGCGGAGGAGCCGCTTGAGCTCTGGAGGAGCTCCGGGATCCCATCACAGCCGCACACAGAGGCCAGGCAGGGATTTGCACCGGGGATCAATCAACCCTCCCGATCCCCGCCACGGAGCTCCATGGGGTGCAAAGGAGCCCGGCGGGGGAGGCAGCACCATCCCTCCTCGCACAGGGCAGCTTCCAGCCCCCCCTCCCGTCCGGGTCCAGGACAAAGCAATGGCGAGAGGCAGCGGCCGGGGCCACGGCAGGGACGCTCTTACCTGGCACAGGGAGCGCCGAGCTCTGCCCTTCGCCACCACCGCGCCGGCTCCTGCCCGTGTGCGGGGCCCAGCGCGCCCCGGAGCTCCTACACCCGGAGAGCTTCCAACGCGGGTCTCATGTTTCAAGGAGCGCTTCGAGCGCGGGTCGATCGCCACTAAATCAGCCCCAGCAGCAGCCTGCGGCCGGGAGCCGGCAGCTCAGATAGAGCCCGGCAGCCCCGAGCCGGCGCCGCTGGCAGGAGGCAGCGCTGGAGGAGCTCCCCTGAGCCAAGAGCAGGCAAAGGCACCCGCAGCAGCTCTGCTGGTGGATAAGGGGATGGGGCAGCTCCTGTGGGCACACCCGGAGCATTCACCGCGCGGATCCATAAGGAAACTGGAGGAGGGATGCAAATGAAACCAGTCCGGGCTGCAGCGAGGACAGGGGTGCTCTGCCCCTGGGATGAAGGGCACCCACAGGACCCTACAGCATCACAAGATGCTCTGATGTCCCACACACGAGCAGACACAGGCAGACCACAGACTGAGGGCCCTGGCCATGCCTGTTTCACTTTCAGCATTTCATAATGTGCCACCAAATCAGCCCCCTTCTGCCCCCTCCCCCCAGTCCCAGCATATGCTCCACTAATGCCAGAGTGAGGCACATTTGAGGATCAGCCCATAAACCAGAGCAAGGATTAGTGCGAGCCAGCCCTCCCACAGAGCTCAGGACCTCAGGCTGGCTCCTGGCACAGGGACCAGGGCACTCAGGGGGCTCAGACCAACCTCAGACCATGGGGCTGAGCCCCCCAAATGCCCAGGCTGGCTCTTACCCTCAGATGCCCCCCGAGATCCCCCTCAGCCCCACTCCCACACTGAAGGGCAATGGGACATCCTGCAGCACCACGGGCATGCAGGGAGCAGCGCGCAGACACAGCAGTGCTGCTGTGCCCGTCCTCTGGCACATCAGAGATCACTGACACGGCAGGGATGTGTCCCCTGAATCAGCAGATCTGAGCCCGGCTCCCGAACAGCCAGGACAGCGAAAACCCGAACTGACAGAGACGCCGTGGAGGGAACAAGGCTGCAGAGAACATGGTCCAGGAAGCAAAGCCTGGGAAGCGCCTCGCAGCTCCCATCCCAAGGTGCTGCAATCCCGGAGCTTCCAACGCCGCGTCGGCAGCACGGTAATGAATCAGCTTCAGCAGGGACCAAACAGGGGTAATGAGAGACACACGGTGGTGGTGGCAGGGCACATGGGCTGTGTCCTTTGAGGATGATAAACGAGGTGGTGAGCACGCTGCCCTGGGCACATGCCACAGCCAGGTCCTGTGTCCCCCCCCAGGACGGGCTCAGGGGCTCTCAGCAGCAGTAGGGAACAAAGCAAAGCAAACACGGGCAGGCGCTCATCATCCCCATGGGCTGCTGCTCTCCCCACCTGAGGAGCGCCCGGCACGGGGCTGCAGGACCCCAGGATCCTTCAGGTTTCTTGTGACCAGCACAAAAACCAAGGCAGAGGCACCCATCACAAGCCCGCAGCGGGACAAGGCTGTGCCTGCCCTGGGTGCAGCCACCCCCAGCACCAAACCCGCTCCCAGCAAGCCCTCACACGAAGCCAAAACTCAAGGAGGACACAAAGCGCTGGCAGAGCACCAGGGCTGAGCCGCCCCTGGGCATCGCCGCGGGCACAGGGAGGAGCTGCCGAGGTGGGGATCCGCGGTGTGACAGCAGGAAAGGGATAAACCAGGCGGCTTTGCTGAGCTATGGGGAGGAAGGGGCATGTGCCCCGCGCTGTGAGGATCTGTCAGACACCACCAGCCGTGCGGCTCACCCCTTAAAATAGACCCGAGCAGCGCAACCTGATGCAGCTTTGGCTGAGCTGCTCCTCTTCCTGGTCTTGACAAACGGGGGGGGGGTTGTTTCAAATCCCCCCCCCCCCAGAATCAAACCCAGGCACCACGTGTAACATGGCAGAGTCTGCTCTGGCACAAAGCTGGCTTCTGGCACCCCAGCAGAGCCCCAACCCTCCTGGCACCCATGAATGGGGTGACACCACACGTGGCTTTGCTATTGAGGTCCCTGTATGCACCGTCCCTCGTGTGCTGCTGGAGGCACCCCCTGCCCTGATCCCAACCCTGCTCTCACCACAACTGCTTCCTCTTGGGCAATACAACACAGAGAACCACATCGTGGCACAGGGAGGGTTCTGAGCCCCAGCAGCACCTCGAGCCCCCTCACTGAAGCTGCACAACCAAG
Organism: Psittacula echo; assembly: GCF_963264785.1. Classification (NCBI taxonomy): domain Eukaryota; kingdom Metazoa; phylum Chordata; class Aves; order Psittaciformes; family Psittacidae; genus Psittacula; species Psittacula echo. The sequence goes on from NC_137748.1 coordinate 4,160,219, forward strand.
CTGCTGGAGAAGACAATTTGCCCCTCGTGCAGGACTCAGATGATCACATCTAACACCCCAATTCAGAGAGCAGCAGCCAGTGCTGCTCCCTCTGCAGAGCCAGGCTGAATGCCCTTAGAGCTGGGAGGGCAGAGGAGGGGACAGTCCCCACGACAAGGGACAATGATGAGCTGGGGGCACAGCACAGGCCCGCAGTGAGCACAGCATCCAGCCCCCTCACCCCCACATCCATAGCAGGAGCTTTTGGGGGCAGAAAGTGGCTTTTGAGCGTGGTTGTGGATAGCTGCTGGCTGACACTGGAGACCTCCAATTTAAGCCGGAGCTCTTGCAGGCTACTGTATTACAGCCTAAATTAAATATTTCATAGTGCTAAGCAAGTGACATTTGAAATGCAGTCATCGCAGGGGTATCAAATCAAGATATTTGCAACAGGAGCTGTTTAAATCCGTGTAGCACTTTGGGCCAGTCCATCAAAGTAAGCCCAGTGCTTTATTAAAATCCAAGGTCCCAAACACCCAATGTGGAGGAGGCTCCAGAGCCCCTGCAGGGGGTCAGTAAATAGGTAAATGCTGACCATGGAGCACAGCTCTGAAAGCTGTTTGCGTTAAGAAGTTAAGGCTGGCAGGACACTTTGCATTGCTTCTGCCTTCTGAACCACTCATGACCATATGCCGCAGGTATTTTAACCACCGGGATCAAAACCCCCATGTCCTGACAGCGGCTCTCTCTGCTGTCACTCAGAAGAGCTTTAACTCCAGAGGGAGCTGCACCAAACACCACAGAAGCCAAAGCAATTTCAGCCCAGGCCTGGATCCCCCAAATGAAACAGCACATCAGGACCTACCAGAGCATCACACAGGCCAGGCTGGCAAAGGGATCCCTGTATGGGGATGGACACCAGGATACAGAAACACAGAGCAGAACACCCCTCTCAAACCCCTACAGCTCTGCCCTTCCCCTTCTTATAGCCCTCCCAAACTGATCCCAGCTGGAGCTGCCCTGTGCCTCCCATCCCACTGCTGTGAACACTGAGGTTCCCTGGAGCAGGGAGGGCAAAAGCATCAAAACACCCTCCCAGCCCCAAATCAAACCTGTTGTCAGGCAGGTCTCTCCAATAGGAGCTCCAATAGGTTGCTCAGTTCTGACCCGAGCTTCTTCCCTACTGGAGCACAAAAACACCCTAAAAATGAGAGTCTGTCACAATACAACAAACCCACCGCCAGTAACTTCCCTATAGAAGTGCTTGGAAAGATAGAGGCTGGAGAAGGATTTTCTGCATTAGTCACAGCAGAGGGGACACAGAGTGCAGGCAGCAGGATCGGACTTGAGGATGGTGATGATGGATCAAGGGTAAATACGAGGAGGATTTTCTGACCAGCACATGGTCCAGTGGGGACGAAAGGCTCCCTGAGTGCTTCGGCACCGGGGCTGCTGCCAGGTCTGCCCTGCACATCGGAGGGAAGGGATGCAGAGGGAAAGATGGAACTCCCTGGTGAGGAGCTGCCTGATCAGCACGCTCTGCCCCAGATCTGCAGCGCTTGTCATGGTGCTGAAGTTCCCAAAGCTCCCGACTGCCGGGAAGAGCTGCGAGCAGGTGACAAGTCAAAAGAACCCCGAATTTATTGTTTTCTTAGGATTTAGAGTGGGAGGAAGGAAAATGGGACGAGCCATGATTTTTTAATGCCTGCGGTTGGCAGTTCCATATTTAACGTGACAGCATCCCTTTAAGAGCAGTGCGTTCATACACAGGAAAGAGAATACATTGGCAAAGCAATTTGCTTTCAGGCCGGCCTGGCAGTTCCCTGCACAAACACTTTGCTGCAGCCTTGGTTGAGCCGCAGCAACCGGCTGGGCAATGTATAATCTCAGAGTTTAAGGATGCTCCACTGATTGATAAACCCATCTGCTAATACTGGGAGAGGTAATTTATCCTGGAGATGGTACAAAGAAAGAGTGGAAGAAATAATTCATTGTGAGACGACGAGGAGATGCGTTGTCATGTCATCACACTGACAACCCCACAACACAAACAGAGATGCTTGTTACAGAGCCTGAGCCCAGCATGATCAAACGGGTTTCTTCATTTGGGGTAGGAGGGATGAAAGGGAAGAGAAAGGAAGAAAGGAGCAGGAGAGCAAATCAAAGCCTGTGCTTAGCATGGCTTAGGAAAGAAACTTGGGTGGAAGGCTTTTTGCAGAGCAATTGGTAACCAGGGTCTAAGGCGAGCGGGGAGGATGCGTCTGAGGAAGGCAATGGAACGGCATGGATGGAACAATGGAACTGGAGCTGCGGGAGCAGAAGAGCCAGGAACCAGGGTCCAAAATCATCCCTTGCTCTGCATCAGCCCCCGCCTCATGCCTGGGCTAGAGAGGAGCCTCACAGCCAGCATTTAGCTATGGGAACGCCCCATCTGCAGATTCCTTATTGGAACCCTTTATTCACTATGGCAATGTTGAGGTGTTACCAAATCAGAGCAGCAGAGCAGCAGAGGCTGGGGGAGCAGTCACATTCAGCCCATCACCACCAATGGGGCACACGCTGGCATGTCATCAAACCCAAACAGCCTCAAGCCCACAGCCCAGGGACCCCAAGAGCAAGGGGGGTACAAGGGTCCCATCACAGGGCCACAGCAGCAGGAGCTGCGCTGCAGGAGCACTGGTTCCCAGCCTCAGCTCTCATCCTCAGACACTGACTGGCCTGTGAACCCTGGGAAGCCATCTCTGACAGGCAGGGAAATTAAACAGGACAGATGATAATTAATTGTCCACGTCTTTCAGCGTCTCCTGGATATGGACTAATGAAGTTCTGTGCTGCTTGCTGGCTAGAGGACAGGAGGAAAAGAGTTTTAAAGCTCAGGTTTAATCAGTACAGTGCTAAGCGTGGCCTCATTTCATCGCCTCCTCCCCGCATCCTGGTTTGAGCTCTCTGGTATCTTCAGACTCGCTCCCGGCTTTGCAGTACCGGGATGCTGCTGCAGGACCCCAGTCACTGCAGTGTGAGCATCCTGAGCTATGGCAGAGCCCGCTGTGCCGGGAGAGCAGCACGTGTGTCCAGTTAAACCCAGGGACCTTTGCTCCGAGAAGGGCAGAAGGCCGTGAGTGTTGGCAGCGCAGGAGGCAGCTCGAGTGTTTGCCTGGGCAGCACCATCAGCGGTATTTAACGAGCTCGAGCGGGCCAGCTTCCCTGCTCACAAGGAATTCCTACATGGACTCCTGAGAAGTTACTCATCTCGCAGCCATGGAAAACACATGGACACGGGCTCGGTGCTCAGAGCCCTGCGGGGTACGTGCTGCAGACGGCTCATGGCACAGGGGGGCTCCAGGTGGGTTTGTAGCAGCACAAGGCTCAGGTCCCACCTCAGGCTCGGCTGGCGCTGGAGGAGGGACCGGTGATGGGATGTGCTCTAGGCCCATTGCCTTTCCCACTTCAGCCCTGGGTGCTCTGGGTCCCAAAGGGGACAAGGAGCCCATCACTGCCTCACAGCCAGGACAGCGCTCCAGGGTCCCCAGGGTGCTGGGAGTGCACACAGGAGCCTCATTCAGCCCCATACAAGCCACAGCACCAGGCTCCTGCCTCCCTCCTGCATTGGCACTGAATGGGAAAGATCTTCCTCCTTCCTCCTCTACCTCCCACACTGCATGGCACGTGTGACACGGGATCGCTGCAGTGCTGTCACTGCATGGTGCCTGACACAGAGGGCTGGCAGGGCTGGGCACAGAGAGGCAGCTCACACCAGCCCCTGTATGCAGCTGATGAACCACGGCTGGAGGAGAGGCCGGCTCTTCTACATGGGCATTCCCAGGGCAAAGCTTGGGAGCTGCCGCTCCTCCAGTGGGCTGTGTCCAGCGCTGCCCGCCAGCAAATTCCAGGCGATGGGAAACACGGCAGCAAGGTGGCCTGGGCAGAGGTGCTGGCGAGTCCACCTCCCGGGATGCGTAACGCAGCCCATCCATGCCAAGGGCCTGAGCGTGTCCATGGGTGGCACAGTGCCACCATCACGGACAGGACTGCTGGAAGCAGCCAAGGCACAGTCCTGAGGCTGCCTCTGGACCGCGTGCTGGGGCCACATCCCAAAGGGAACCTCACAGCCAGCTAGCCCATTGCCAGAGCTGCTCCCAGGTGGATAGAGGAGCCAGAGGGGCAGAGGAGAGCAGGAGAAGGGCTCCTCACTTCACCCCCTGCACACGTGCCTTGTGCTGGCTCAGCCCTGTGGCCCTGCCCAGATGCTCACGAAGCCAGGAGCACCACACAGTGTGCCAGCCTTGTGCCATGCGTCCATCCCTGTGCCATGCATCCCTCTCTGTGCCATGCATCAATCTCTGTGCCATGCATTCAACCCCATGTCATGCAGCCAGACCTGTGCCATGCATCCATCCCTGTGCCATGCATCCATCCGCGTGCCATGCATCCATCCCAACGTCACACATCCGTCCCCATTCCATGCATCCATCCCCATGCCATGCAGCCAGCCATGTGCCATGCAGCCACCTCCGTGCCATGCAGCCATCCCCATGCCATGCATCCATCCCCATGCCATGCAGCCAGCCCTGTGCCATGCATCCATCCCCATGCCATGCAGCCAGCCATGTGCCATGCAGCCACCTCCGTGCCATGCAGCCATCCCCATGCCATGCATCCATCCCCATGCCATGCAGCCAGCCCTGTGCCATGCATCCATCCCCATGCCATGCAGCCAGCCATGTGCCATGCAGCCACCTCCGTGCCATGCAGCCATCCCCATGCCATGCATCCATCCCCATGCCATGCAGCCAGCCCTGTGCCATGCATCCATCCCCATGCCATGCAGCCAGCCATGTGCCATGCAGCCACCTCCGTGCCATGCAGCCATCCCCATGCCATGCATCCATCCCCATGCCATGCATCCAGCCCCATGCCATGCAGCCAGCCCTGCAGTGCCCATACCCCATGCCCACCCCACCAAGCCCAGCACCGCCCCAGCACCAACCACGGCCGTGCAGAGCCCCAGCGCATGGGGATGCGAGCGGAGGACAGCAGCGAAAGGCTCGTCTCTGCTGGCAGCTGGCGAGAGGTGGAGGCGTTGCTGCTATGAAAACATGCGAGGGCTGCGTCTGAAAACATTGCGAGGAGCCAGCGACATAAATAGGCCTTTTATGGCTCCTTCCTGCTCTGAGACAGGCCCTTTCACAGGCGCTTGGCTCTGGCACAGTGGTTACTCGGCTAAAAGAGCCCCTCCTGTTGAGCACGGGGGGAGGATCAGAACTGCCTGGGAAGGCGAGAACGCTGGTGTGGAGCAGATCAGAGCACAGCAGCGGTGGGGACAGCCTGGTCCAGCACTGAGCCAGATGTGCAGCAGAGATGCCACATGGTACCCAGCCACGAGCATCCTGTGCCTGCCCTCTCAGTGAGGATGGGGGGCTGCAGGACCAGAGACCCACTGAGCCAGCCAGTCCTGCCCAGCCTGGGCAGCACCACACCAGCGGATTAAGGCACATCCATGGCCCAATCCTGCACTGTTTCACACCAAACCCAGAGAGGCCCCTGCCCCACGCACACAGACTGAGATCTGCAGACTCAGGCTGCCCCCCAGCTCCTTCCTTGCCTGCAGCAATCACACCCTCGCAAAGAGCCAATCTCTTCCTGGGATGGAGCAGCTGATGCCACGCTCCCACAGGCTCTCTGGAAGCGGGGCTGTGCATGGAGCTATTTCTGTCTGGAAGCTCCAGCAATGTGACACCCACCGAGCTCCCCCAGCAGCGCATCCCTCTGCCAGCATCCATCCCTCTGTGTGCAGCTGCAAGTGTGTGGACACCTGAGCCATAATCCCTCTTTCTCATCCAGGATGCTCTGGGGCAGATGGCAGAGGAAAGGGTGCTGTGGCCCACAGGAGAAGGTGCCTGCTGGTACCAGGTAAGAAGGGGAGCAGGAAGGGATGGAGCATCCCCAGGCTGGAGCATCTTTGCTTTCCCAAGTCCCAGGATCCCAGATGTGCCTCCACTGTGGTCACCCAACCACAGCTCCAACCCCCAGCACCCCTTCCCGAGCAGGGGGTGCTCCCACCACACTAACACCCCATGGAGAAGCAGTTCATCCTCAAGCAGGAGCCACGATGCCCATGGAGGGGGTCAGAGACCAGGATGCGGTGACCCGCGCTGCGATGGGACACGGGCAGCGCCTCCATGGGGAGCATCCCTCGCACGCGGGCGCAATTCATCGAAGGTTTCATTAGGAATCATCACTAATTGAGCTGCTCCGGTGGCTGCAGAGCCTCATGATCCATCTGGTGTCAGCAGCAGCAGCGCTTTCGTTTGGCCACATCCATTTAACGTCATGACAAGCCCGTTTATGCCCCCTCAGCAGCCACCGTCCCCCCGCGCGCGGGAGCTGGTGACTAAAGCAGCGGTGAGTGATTAGTGACTCAGCGGATAATTTTGCTCATCTCAGGGCTTTTTTTAGCACGGGGCAGACGGAGCTCGAGCAGCAAAACCCTCCCCTGGCCCCGCCACCGCTGCTACCCGTGTCCCAGCACCGGGCATCCCCCCCGCGCAGGGTGGTGAGTGCAGTGCTTGGTGCGGTTCTCCCCTGGAAAACAGGGAGAAGAAACCAGGCAGCGCTGCCAAGGGCTTTGGTTTGTCTTAATTCTCCCTTTGATTGCTTCCTTTATGACCTGGGAAAAGGAACAAGGGAATGCTGCAGCCCCGCTTAGGGGGAGGCGCGGGCAGCGCTCGCTGCTTGGTTCACGCCACGCTGGAGCTCACCCGGCAGCAGCTTTTGTTAAGAGCAAAGCACTAAGCTCACGTCTTAGCAGTAACTGATGTTGGAAACACCAGGTGCCGGCTTGAATTAACAAGCTCTTTGAGCTGGAATTCTGCTGCGCAATGAGCAGGGACAACCTCTGCCCGTGCCATCGGCAGCAGCAGCGCGGGGACACCGGCCTGCCCTGACAGCACCAGGGAGCCCAAGGGCAGCATCCGGGCAGGATGGGGATGGAGACAGGGATGTGTCCGGAATTCCTCGTCCTCGCAGCACGTCACAGCTGCAGCCATCCAAGCACTGAAGCCTGATGTGGTGAGAGCCGGGCCCAGCCTCAGGTGGCTCCGTGCCTGGTGGTGCCAACAGCTGAGGCTGACATCCTTGTGCCACCACCGCACCTACACTGATCCCCCTCCATCCCGGCACTGCCACCCCCAGGTCCCCGGTGTCACCTCTCCAGCACAGGGCCATTGGCCCTGCACCGGTGCGACCGGTGCCACTCGCTCCCATCACCCCTGGGGAGCTGCTGGAGCTCACGGCAGTCACCCAGCATCTAACGGGGCTGGACCCACAGCCCCAGAGCAGCCCTCGGGGGTGGCAGCGCCAGGGATGACGGATGGGGAATTGCAGCCTCCCTAAAGCAGCTTCGTTTTCACTTTCCCTTTAATGAGTTCCCAGCTGCTTTCCCATTTTAGCTGATAACGGGACTTCAGCATCTATCTGGGTTTGAGAGCTGCTTGCCTTGTTCAAGCTGAAGAAAATCAATTCCCCTCTCACTTAAGTCTTTCCAAGACAGATGAACTGAAGATCGCGCCTGCCTGAGCAAAATATTTATTCAGTCTGAGGATGGATTTACTTCTGAACCTTCTATAAATACAGCCGAGGGCCCCGGTTTAATCCCTCGCCAGCAGATCTCACTTCATCCTCCCTTTTCCAATGCCTTGTCAGCAGGTGAACAAAGGCAGAAATCCTGGCCCTTGCTTTGGCAATGTGCAGAGGGCTCTGGGTTGCCCATGAACTGTCCCACAGCAGGATGGGGCTTTGTGCTGCTGATGAAAGAGCCCTGGGGCACTGCTGCCCTGACCCTGCAGACCTCGGTGCTGGTGGCTGCTGTTGTCTCCATCACTCCACATCCAGTGTTATCTCCATCACTCCACATCCAGTGTTATCTCCATCACTCCACATCCAGTGTTATCTCCATCACTCCACATCCAGTGTTATCTCCATCATTTCACATCCAGTGTTATCTCCATCACTCCACATCCAGTGTTATCTCCATCATTTCACATCCAGTGTTATCTCCATCACTCCACATCCAGTGTTATCTCCATCACTCCACATCCAGTGTTATCTCCATCACTTCACATCCAGTGTTATTTCCATCACTCCACACCCAGTGTTATCTCCATCACTTCACATCCAGTGTTATCTCCATCACTTCACATCCAGTGTTATTTCCATCACTCCACACCCAGTGTTATCTCCATCACTCCACATCCAGTGTTATCTCCATCACTCCACATCCAGTGTTATCTCCATCATTTCACATCCAGTGTTATCTCCATCACTCCACATCCAGTGTTATCTCCATCACTTCACACCCAGTGTTATCTCCATCACTCCACATCCAGTGTTATCTCCATCACTCCACACCCAGTGTTATTTCCATCACTCCACATCCAGTGTTATCTCCAGCTGGGGTTGCAGAGGAGTCGGGCTCCCTGCAACAGGTGGGAGAAGAGCAAGCTCCTTCATCCAGCAGCAGGAAATGGCCCCTGGATCACTCGGGGGGATTGTGACTCCTGCCAGCATCTCCTCAGTGCAGCCATCGCCTTCCTTGTCAAAGAGGATTTGTCCAAGTCCTCCGGAGTGGAAAAGCTCCCAGGGATGAGTGGAGAAGCTTCCTCAGTGCTCAGCAGAGGCCAGACCCAGGCAGGCGCTGGAGCTGCCGCAGCCCATCTCGTGCTTCCCATGGATGCAGCACTGGCATCACACGAGCACCCGCAGGAGGCTCCATAAATCCCTTTGCTTCACCCACTGCACCCATCCTGCCCTGCAAGGTGAGGTACTGGCACGGATCACAGCATCGGGGTACCCATCCCAGGGCCCTCCCCGAGCTCCACGGAGGCTCCCAAGCAGGAGAAGGCTCAGGCACAGGCACAGGATGAACAGGCAGAGCCCTGGCTTGGACAAGGGAATTGCTGCACTCCCACTTGAAAGGCTGCTGCCGCATTCCCGCCATGTGGAAGGCTCCTCCGAGGGCACAGCATGCCCTGTACCACGACTGGCTTGCTCATTCGTCACACTCATTACATTGCTCTTCTGCCTGTTGGCTAATTGCCTCCCCTGGAAACCAGAGAGGACAGGACTTTGACATTGAACTCTGAAACCTCAAGGCCAAGGGCTTGGAGCAAGCTGCTCTAAGGTGTCCCTGCCCATAGCAGGCGGTTGGGACTGGATGAGCTTTAAGGTCCCTTCATCCCAAACCAGGCTGGGATGCTATGGCTCTATGAAGATTTGCTGCCTGAGGTGCCCAGCGGGTGAGCCAGGGGCTGGAAACACAGCGGCTGCTGCTGTGTCCCTCCCTGCCCCACCAGTCACAGCCCCACGGGGCACAGAGAGCCCCAGTGAACCCAGCACCGCATTCCCGGGGCGGCAGCACTGCCCTTCCCGCACTCAGCGCCTTCCGGAGCACAGATTAATCCGGGCACGCTTTAATCCGCTCAAGCCCTTTCGTAACAGCGCTGAAAAATAAGCCTGGAGAGTTCCTAATACTGCTCGAAACCTCGGAGCTGGGTTATTTATAGGCTCTGCCCTTGCGTGCGATGGAAGCGACGGGCAGGACTCTGCTGCCGGGGGGCAGGAGCCAGGTCTTGCCCCCCAGTCCTGCTCCGTGCCGCTCCCGGCTCCTGCCCGCTCCAGAACAAGCTTCCCTTGTGTGGGATTCTGATGGGATTCTTTCCTAAAACCATTCCAGAGCTCCTCAGAAGGAGCTCCAAGCCCCAGCGCACAGACGGGCTCTGTGCTGAGGTGCTTCAAAGGGATGCAAAGCAGCAGCGTTCCAGACCAAGATCAACAGCAGCACTGGGATGGCTGCGTCCCCTGCAGCACGGGGCCAGGGCAGGGTGAAGGGAGCAGATGACAAACAAGAACAGGAAAAGGGACAAACCCCCAAAACCCTCCCAAATCCAGCGTTGAGGAGCCAGCCCCATTGGGCTGTGGGTGTTCCTCTTCCCAAAACCAACCATCCCAGCGCTATCAGCATCTCCAGTGGGAGCGCCTCATCCTCTGCGCCAGCCCTGACACGTCTCTGTCCCACAGCAGGCTTCTTGGTTTTAAAGATAGCAATTCCCAGCCACCATTCCTCGTTTTCCTATCTCTGTGACCTGCAGAGCAGGTAAGGAGGGTGCAGAGGCGGTGGTGGTGCTGGATGAGGGAGCAGCACAAAGCCTTCAGTTATTTCTCTGCTAATATGATGGGAATTCTGGCGGAAAATCCATCCCCAGGAATTACTGCCTGGATTCACTGGGAATTACTGAAGCAGAGTCATATGGGAACCGAATGCCAAAGCTCTGCACAGTGTTGCCCAGAGCAGAGAGCTTGAGACCAGGAATCCCTGTGGATGCTACACCCCACTCGCCTGCAGCCAGGATCAACCCCCAGGCAGGATGAGGCCAGGACCTGTCCAGCTCCATCCCTCTTCCACATAAGCAGCTGGCCAAGAGGCTGTGGTCCCACTTTGGAGCGCTGGTTTCCAATGGCCAGCATTGGCATCGCTGCCACACATCCCTGGGCTTGATAGGATCCAGGGAGCCCCTGGACTACCAGGGCAGCAGCACCAGCAAGGCCCAGGTCACGGGTGCCACATCCCTCCTGCTCCAACACAGAAAGGCAAAAAATCACCCCAAAAAGCTCCTGGCCCTTTGCTCCATGGTTCCACTATGATGTGACCCCCTGCTCCTGCTGAATGGGCTGCAGTGCTCTCCCCAGCTCAAAGGCAGCTGAGGTCTTAAAGCACTGGGAGCTGAAAGGAAGCTGAGAAGCAGCCTCTGATCTTATGCTGACAAAACCCACCCCACATCCAACAGCTCCTTCATCCGCTGCTGGAGCCAGCAACCAGACATCAGAGCCAGAAATACCCAAACTGGAAACCAAGTGCCCGGCCCAGCCTGGCCTCAGAGCCAAACCCTGGGCTGGTTTAATCCTGCCAGGGTCAGCCCTGTTGGCCTAAGGAGCCCAGCACCTTGCTACAGGGATGCTTGGCACCCCGGCACCAGCTGCTGCTGCCTTCACAGAGGATGGCACAGAGGGAACAGCTCCTGTCCTCAGGCAGAGCCAGGCAGAGGTTAGGACTCAACCTCAGGACGTTTCCCCTTGCAATTACCAAGTGATTTTTGTTATCAACTAATTAAAACATCTCCATAATTAGGGCAGGGAAAATCACGACTCGGGAGCATTCCCGATCCAGAACAGCACGGAGCCGTTTGTTCTGTGTGCCCCAGCCCAGCAGCACTGACTCAGCCCAGGCTCACCCCAGCCGGATCCTGCAGCCCCAAGAGCTTCAAATCCCAAGGGAAGGGCTTGGTGGTCCCATGGAGCTGCCACCAGCCCCTGGGTTCTCATTCTGGGGAAAAGCTGTGACATTGCAAGGGGAAAAGTGATGGGGTTTAGGGAAAAACCCTAACCCCAGCCATAAATGGCCCCTCTGAGAGCAGGGGGGTGCTCCCCTGCCTGCACCCCCTGCGAAGAAGCCCCATAGCCCCAGCCAGGCCACAGAAGAACATCAAGAGCATCCTAACACCTCCAAAAGACACAGCCCTGCACCCCTGGAGTGCCAGCGGAACACCAAGCGAGCTTCCCATGGGAAACCAGGACCCTTCCTGCACATCCTGTGCCTGCAGCTCACCCACAGAGCAGCTCAAGGTTCCCTTTTACAACCTGTACTTGTTGTGGTTCTACTTAAAACTGAGCCCTTGTTACCATGCAGCCGCAGCCTGGATTTCCTTGAGAGCACAGATACAGCCCTTGACAGGGGCTTCCTGCCACATAAATGATGACACGATTTCGGAGGCATTCTCAGACTGAGGAACAGCCTTTGTACATCCCAATATTGTTTGTAAATTGACAAACAGACCCTCCTGGGCTTCATTACTCTGCTCCGGGCGCACAGCTTTGCATTTTTATTCTCCCCAGCAATGATTAAAGGGCTGCAGAACCACAGGCTCCGGGATCGGAACATTCAAACACCAGCCCCGATGGAGCTGGGAGACAAGAGAAGCAGCTCAGAGAAGGGCTCTCTGTTCCTCTGATGTTTCAGTCTAGCACGTGTTGGAGATTACCCCATGCTTCCAGTCCTGGAAATCCAACAGTGTAAAGCAACTCAATTAACATGTTCGGTGCTTGACTTTGAGAGCATCTGTGTAAAGGTCCTTGTTTGTTCAGTAGCAAACTGACAGTGCACTTGTAGGAAGATGTAGATCAGCCCAGAAATGCCAGATAAAAGCCAGTGCAAGGGGAACATCTCCAGGGGCACAGCAAATCACAGTCCCAGCACCAGGGGTCCTTTACGGCCACCGGCGGATGCTCAAGGATGCTGGGGCCGTGCTTGAGGAGTATTTTTGGGTTGGAAATGGCTGTGGATGGCCACAGCTGGGTGAGTTCCTGGAACCACTGTGCTGGGGCATTACTCCAGGCTCCAGTTGGGAACACCGGCCCCAGCAGTGACCCAGAGGGATACACAGCAGGAGGGTGCAGGGGGGACGTGCTGGGGCTGGCAGACCTGAGCAGGACTCTACGAGTCTTACTGACCACATGAGGCAGACTCACCCCACACACACATTAGCACCAGCCTGGCTCTGAACTCCACACATAGCAGGAGACGTTCTCCCCAACAGAGTCACCCTGGCATCTACCGAGGGACCAGCTCCTCCTGTCCCCATGGAGCTCTCCAGCCAAGAAGCCGACGCAGGGCTGGATGCTCCATTGGAAAACGCCTGCAGCCACTTCAAACACCCCCAAGTTCATCAGGGTGGGTTTGACTTTGTGTTGGCTGCAGGAGCTCTGGCCAGGCTCCAGAGGGGACAGAGGCTCGTTTGTTCCCGGACAGTCACATCCAGCAGCACTGCCCATTGATGCTATTTTCAGGCATCCACGTGCAGCACAGCAGCTCCCACAGACCGCCCCAGCTCCCCGCTCAGACACCCCTCACAATGACGGTGATGAAGATGACTTCTGCACAGCGCTGAGCCCGCGACGCCCGCTCCTGCCTCGTGTCCCATTGGGAATGCCGCCGCTGCCGCGCTTTCCCAAGGGCAGGGGTGCTGCCAGCTTGCACAGGACTCACGGGCACATCCAGCCCTCACAGGAGGAGGCAGCTCCAGCAGCAGCGGCCACAGCGTTGGTGCTGATCCCCTTCAAATCAGTGAGTTAACCCCTAACCCATGATTTAACCTAGAAGCCCCTTCAAGGCTCTGGGAGTGCCAAGCTGGGCCCTGGACCCTTTACCTCCACGCAGAGTCATGCCCAGATGCACTTTCAAGGTTTGCCTCTGAAAACACAAAGCAGCCGCATGTGCCAGGGAGTTCAGATTCCATCCAAGAAGTTGTTTTCCCACATGCACATGCAGCGTGATGGGAGCTCGCAGCCCTGCCGCTGCCGTCAAGGGCAGGCACAGGCACGTCCTGCTCCCCGGGACCCGCCGGGTTTGCTCCAGCCCTACCCCATCCCGTGCACAACTCCTGAGCAACAACTCGCTGCTGCTCCAAGTTAACAGCGAAGCGCATTGAGGAGCGGAGGGGAGAGCGGGCTGTCCGCAGAGTGAGGATGCTGCCCCTGCATCCATGTTCACTCCTGGTCGGTGCATGACAGGTGAGGGGGACCAGGCTGCAGCCACCCCAAGACCCAGCCCTCACTGCCCCAGTCACCAACAGAAAGTGCTTTTGTGAGGCTTCAGTCAAAGTCCTTTTCTTCCAAAGCCACGAACCGCTTGTGGAGGCAGCCAGGAAGCCTCAGCTCCATTTCCAACACAAACCTCCCCGTGCCTGCACCAAGGCAGGGATGTGAGCAGCCGTGGGCGCCCTGCGGCCGAGCTGTGGGGCACGCCGGGTTCATGGTGCACCCCGACACCCTCAGCAGCTCAGTGGGGCCCCGGAGAGGCCCACGGCCACGGTCACAATCTGGCAAACACCGCCCGGGCCCTGGCGCTGCCGGCAGCCCCCAGCCCACCGCAGGCCCGTGGGGATCACACGCTGTGCACCCCGGTGGCGCAGGCACCCTGAGGCCACCGGCGCCGCCGCGCACCCACGGAGGTCCCGACCAGCGTGGGAAGGACAATGGGGCCTCATCAAAGTTCGTCCCAAGAAGTTTCCCTTCTGCCCTGACACCTCCCGAGGGGGGGGTCAGCGGGACCGGCCCCCCCCGCCCCGGGGCTCGGCGCTGCGCAGCCGGGATTCCCGTTCCCAGGCGCCGCAGGCGGGAGCCGGGACCCGAGCATCCCCCGGGGGGGTACCGGGCCCTTCTCCCTGCTCATCGGGCCCCCCCCACCGCAGCGCATCCCTGCCCTCCCGACAACTTTGCTGCTGCCGCAACTCTCCCGGCCCCTCGGTGCTCGCTGGAGGAGCGGCGGTACCGAGGGCCCCCCGGTTCGCCCCTCGCCGCCCGCCCTACCTGCCCAGCCGCCCGGCTCCGCCGCCGTTTGCAGCATCCTCCCGCCGGCTGCTCGCTCCCGGCTCGGCGAGCGCGCTCCCGGGAGGAGGAGGAGGAAGAGGAGGAGGAAGGGGGGGGATGAAGGCAGCGCGCGCGCCGCCGCGTTTTCCGCCCCCCCCCCCCCCCGCCGCCAGCGCCGTGCCCCCGTTAGGGGTGGGAGGGGGGAACCGCAGCGGCGCGCACCGGTCCTGAGACCCGCAGCGGGGCCCGCGGGGGGGAGCCGCCGTGTACCCCTCGGTACCGGGTGCCCCGGCGGAGACAGGGCTGCTGCGGGCGCGGAGGGACCCCGCAGAGCCACCCCAGGCCCTTTCCAGGGGGTTGGGAGGGGGGTGTCAGTGAGGTGGAGGAGGGTGACCCAGCGGGGCTGGGAGGGAAGGAAACCCCTCTTTCAGGGCACAGAGGTGCCCAGTGCCACCAGCCCCACACAGCACCGAGGGTCAGGTCTCAGTGCTGCAGGGATGAGGGTCCCCAGTCCCGTATCTCCAGCAGCATGTTAGCTGCTCTTAGAGGGGACAAGGGAGGTGGCCCCGTGGGGACCACAGGGCTTTGCTGGTGTCAGAGCCCCATGGTACTCACGCAGATGGTGCAATAACACCTTGCATCCTGTCTACCTGCTCCAAAAAAGGCTGGAGGAGCCCAACAGCTCCAGGAGAACGAGATGGAGCAGAGCAGAAGGGGATAGAGCGAGGGAGCTGCGGGGAGATGCTCTTCACTCTTAAGTCATTGCAGCTGGAGCACGAGGCACCCGCCAGGCAAAGGCTCCTTTGCTGACACGGCTTATGCTAAGATCAACATTTTCCTGAGTGCAAAAGCATGTGCTGTCCTATCCCCAGCCTGGTTATTAATATTTTAGCAGCTCCCAGAACCTTTAAGCAGGGCCACACAGCGTTGACATAGAAAAGCAGGTCCCTGCTCCCCCCAGCCCCCAGGAATAGTCTGTCTAGACACATTATATAAGCACACTTTGCCCTCCTCCAGGACATCTTGCAGAGGATCCCGAAGCCCTTCGCACAACTGCTCATCAAGCTCTGTGCATACGAACTGTTTTGCCTGGCTCCATGGATTCCAGTTATAGGGATCCCAGCTCTGGGAGCTCTCACCCATTTGCTGCCTTCACTGAAAAGGGGAACTAATGCCAGGATGAAGGCGTCTGATCAGCCCTGAGGTCCCTGGCAGAGGAGGGGAGGCTGCTGGAAGTGAGGACAGACTGGGAAGACCAAACATTGCTCTGAGCTCTGCAGAGCCCATGGAGGACCAGGGCTGCGGGAGAGCCCCAGCTCTCACAGCATGGAAACCAGGAGCAGGGACCAAGCTTCAGGCTCCTCTTCAGCAGCTATTCCTGGGTCTGGAGATCTCAGCACACAAGGGGATGGGGCCCAGCAGCTCTGGGTTATGCCTGTCCACACCAAAAGCCCTTTCCCTCGCTGCCACCGGAGCCAAGGTCAGGTCCCAAAGTGCAGCCTCAGCTCTCATCGTGAATTACTTTGGGCTTTAAGAATCCTTTCTCCAACGCCTTTCTTTGCCGTGCCATCCGATTTTCACAACCTAGTGTGGTTTTTTTCCCCTCCCTATAAATAATTACAGGCACTCTAATGGATCTCAAACCTTGCATTACCTTCACTGTCAAGAGCTTGGCTATTGCAGCGATGCCTTCCTCTCCAAAGAGCAGAGGTAGGGCTGCAGCTCCTTCACTGCCTTTTTGATGTCCATTAACCCTTACGCCCTCATCCCGCCTCCACCGCATCATAAGGTGCCCATGCTCCCCGCTTCCGGGAATGCGATGAGGCCTCGCGCCCAACCCACACCTCCCAGTGTTCCAGCACTTGGGAGCATGGAGGAGTCGCTCCCCTCCCGCAGGCAGCCGCTCGTATCGCTCACAGCCCAATGCAATGTTTCCTCTTGCCACCTTTCCCATCTCCTACAGTTTTCATGGTACATTTGGCAAGCCTGCACGCAGGCATCTTTTAAATGCAACTCAACTTCTGTGCCCGTTCCCGCCTGTCCCCGTGAAGGGACCGACTCAGTGACACTTGGCAGGAGCTCTGGCTCTGCCCAGCTCTGCCTCCCCACCAGCAAACAGGTTTTGTGATTGAAGTCCTTGCAGAGATGTTTTCACTAACACCAACTCCATGATCTGCTCTTGGTTTCCCACACAACCCTGCCCAGCCCTGCCTGCTCCCATCTCCTTCCCACACAGACCCAGCCTCAGCTGGCTCAACACAAACTCCAACTGTCAGTAAATCTGTTTCCCCATCCAGGCACAAAGTCAGGGCAAGGCAATCCAGCAATTCCCATCTCAGCAGCGCTGCCCAGCTTAGACCTGTCCTTGAGCTTAGGTCAGCTTCTCCCCCAGATACTGTCTGTGCCCAGGCCAGCAGAGACTTGTCCTTAAACCTTGCAGAGATTTCTGACCATGGAGACGGATCTCTGAACAAAGCGGAGGTCACCTCCTGCTGCACTGCACGGAAGTGCTGTGGGACAGATGAGCAGAAGGAACAGCACAGCCACATCCTCCACCTCGCTGCAGTTGCTCACAAAGTCTCTCCCACGCCGTGCTCATTTCTGGCCAGCAGCTTTTGCATTTGACAGAGAAGAACCGAGCCTACGAGGGAACAAACATTGGCGAGGCTGAAGCTTCACCCTCCCTCGTGCCTGTGGGGTTCAGCAGCCCCACACTCAGTGCATAAGAAGTCTGACAGTTAACCCAGCACTCTACACCTGTGGATGTGTTGTCACCCCCCGGCAGCTCGGAGCATCCATTGCTGGGAGCATCCATTGCTGGGAGCATCCCGCGCTGGGAGCATCCCGCGCTGGGAGCATCCCGCGCTGGGAGCATCCCGCGCTGGGAGCATCCCGCGCTGGCGCTGCCGGGTACCAAAGCCCATGGGGGGTGGGTGGCACATCCTGAACAGGGTCCCTTAGCCCGGGAAGGGTGGCTCAGCCCCAGCATGGCTTTCCAGGAAGCCTGGCTGGCTCCTTGGCTGCTGTGCCAAGCTGCTGGGGCAGCTGCTGCGGCTGCTCCACAGCTGCTGAGCCTCTAATTGCTCATTGAGTCATCAGTGGTGTTTTTGGGGAAAGCGGCTCTGTCAGGGAATTAAAACCTTTTCAAAGGCCCATAAAGGTTTCATAAATGTTTCAGCTCCAGATCAATGGGGGATCGTGTCCTTACAGCCAGGAGAAGGGGGAAGGTGATGGGGAGACAGGCAGCAGAACATCAGCAGCCACAACCAGTTAAAGAAGATGGGCAGCACCAGCCTGTGGGAAGTTTTAGAATCCCAGAGCGGTTTGTGTTGGAAGGGACCTTAAAGCTCATCCAGCTCCAACCCCTGCCACGGGCAGGGACCCCTTCCACTGGAGCAGCTTGCTCCAAGCCCCTGTGTCCAACCTGGCCTTGAGCACTGCCAGGGATGGGGCAGCCACAGCTTCTCTGGGCAATCAGCAGGTTACCTGGCTCTGGCCAGATGTAGGATTGGACCCACATCAGTCAACACCCACACCTGGAGTCAGAGGAGCTCTCAATGTCCTCAGGGGCAAAGGTTTGCACTCTGAAAGAGCTGTAAAAATGAGATCAGCTTTTCCATTTATAAGCTCTTTCCACATGAGCACATTGCAGACAGGTTCTAACCAGGCTCTTCTGCAGGGAAAGGTCCTCACCACATCAGCGAGCACCTGGGGAATGTGCTTTGAAGATCAGCCTCTAGTCCAGCAGCAGCTTCCTGCTGCTATGGGGGGTCAGTGACCTGTCTGTGTGTCTGTCCCCATGCCTGACAGCAGCAGGTCCCTGGGGCAGCAGGAAAAGGGCAGTGACCCCAGCATGGTGGGGGCCTGTTTCACCTCAACTCTCACACCACCGGCGGGGTTTGGTTGGCAGCAAAGGCAAGGATGAAAACCTCCAAGTCATCTCAGGTGGTACCAAAGCCTTACGCACAAGAGATTCCCACCTTGAGCCCACAAAAGCCCACGGGAGCAAAACCTTTGGAAGCCAAAAGGCAGCAAGAACGCACTCTCCATCATAGAAACGCAGGGAGCTGGAGGCATCCTTCACCCTGGGGAGCTGGCTTAGGAATTTTGGATGCTTACAGCAGCTGATGCTCCACAGCTCTGCTGATCCCACACGCTCTGTCCTGGTACCGCTCGCCCTGTGCCGGCACCGGCTCCCTGCAGAAAGAGGCACCAATAACTCATCATTAGGGGGGAGACCTCGATTATTTTATGGCCGTTGTTCTCCTCTTCCTGTTGTAACTTTTAATTAAAATCTACCCAAGGAAGATAACTCGTCCCTCTGCATAATTGCAGGGAGTAAATTTTATTATATGGAAAAGTGGCTTTAATTTTTAATAGCCTTATTCTTAAGGAAGAGCAACACTTTGAAGGGAGCCGTGAGCCCTGGTAACATTATCAAAGGCAAGAAGAGGAACAAAGATGAGTTCCTTGCATGCTCCCTATAAAACTCTTATTTTAGGGGAGTTTTGTGTTTCCTCCTAATGAGAGATGAACTGCGGCAGCTTCGCTTGCTGTAGGAGGAAAATTAAAATGAAACTGATAAGAGGCCCAGCCTCTAGCTCCTGACTTACCTCCAATTATAAAGGCAAGCTCACAGGCATTCCAGAGATGGGACTTGATGTCTACATTAATTATAAATAAATTATCTACACTTAATGTTTAAATGAAATTCCAGATAAGGCTTTATATTTAGAAGAGGATTGCATCAGTGCATAAATATTTATGCAAAGAGGCTGGATCAGCTGCAGCTCCTCCACTGTGACGCTGGAGCCAAGCGGAGACCCCGGTGCTGAGCCCATGATGCTGGGGTGGGTCTGTGCTGCGGGGAAGCTGCTCGCACTGCCCCTTGCTGCTGGTTCCTGAAGGCTCTTCCTGCCTTGGGGCTCAGGAAGCATCATCAAGGCCAGCTCCATTCCAGCACCAGAACCAGCAATCCCCATCCCATTGAAAGAGCTCACCCAGCTCCATCCCAGCACCAGAACCAGCAATTCCCATCCCATTGAAAGAGCTCACCCAGCTCCATTCCTGCACCAGAACCAGCAATCTCCATCCCATTGAAAGAGCTCACCCAGCTCCATTCCAGCACCAGAACCAGCAATCTCCATCCCATTGAAAGAGCTCACCCAGCTCCATTCCAGCACCAGAACCAGCAACCTCCATCCCATTGAAAGAGCTCACAAGCTCCATCCCAGCATCAGAACCAGCAATCTCCATCCCATTGAAAGAGCTCACAAGCTCCATCCCAGCATCAGAACCAGCAATCCCCATCCCATTGAAAGAGCTCACCCAGCTCCATTCCAGCACCAGAACCACAATCTCCATCCCATTGAAAGAGCTCACCCAGCTCCATTCCAGCACCAGAACCAGCAATCTCCATCCCATTGAAAGAGCTCACCCAGCTCCATTCCAGCACCAGAACCACAATCTCCATCCCATTGAAAGAGCTCACCCAGCTCCATTCCAGCACCAGAACCAGCAACCTCCATCCCATTGAAAGAGCTCACAAGCTCCATCCCAGCATCAGAACCAGCAATCCCCATCCCATTGAAAGAGCTCACAAGCTCCATCCCAGCACCAGAACCACAATCTCCATCCCATTGAAAGAGCTCACCCAGCTCCATTCCAGCACCAGAACCAGCAACCTCCATCCCATTGAAAGAGCTCACAAGCTCCATCCCAGCATCAGAACTGGCCAAATCCCCCCAGAACAAACTTGGTTCTCTTCCTTCTTTTGCCCCAGGACTCACCAAGCTCCATCACCACCACCCAGCTCACCTTTAAAGCTTCAGTCCTGGGTGGGGGAGGCCGATTGGCCCCACCTGAGTGGGAGCCCAACTGCTCTGCCTGCCCCTCTGCCTGCCCCTCTGCCTGCACTGCAGGGAGCTGCCAGCACCTCCTTTTCTAAATGGCGGCACAGTGAAAAGCTGTGATTTGCTCACCACCTCCCGGTATTAACCCCAACCACTTTATCAACATGGACAATATGTTTTACAAAGGAAAAGAAACGCTATTTTCCATCAAGCCCTCTTCCTGCTGTCCCAGACCAATCACTGTCTGCCCCCACCAGCACCCTGAGCCCTCAGTGCAGACAGCAAGAGCCTGCTTTGGAGGTTTTCCATCCCCAGCAGCATGAAGGGGACCTTATCCATGCCACAGTGTTTTTCACAGCTTCGCCTCAGTTGCTGCAAGGGGGTTTTACAGCTCACACAGGTCTGGCTCAGGCTTGCAGGGGGATATAGTTTATGCTGTAATGCAGGCAGGGTGGAAGAGGGGCAGTGTGACAGGCCCTGGCCCAAAGGTGGGGCTTAAAACAGTAAAGGAGAATAAATAAAAGATGATTGAACTCATTCAGCCCCAGCCACTTGTGAGCAGTTCACTGAGGTCCAGGCAGGATCCAGCATCCTGAGCAGAGGTGGAGGGGGCATCACCCCAGGGACATGGGGAGCAGCCCCTGCCAGCAGCCAGCCGATGGGAAGCCTGAAGGAAGAAGCCTCCCTGCAGCTGAGTGTTCTCAGCCAGCGCTTGGAGCTGCTCATGGCATCAAAAATCTGGGATGCAGCAGCTTTCCAGGGCCCTGAATGCCTTTGTCCTATTTCTTCCTGATTCTGGCTTGAACCCCGGATGCTCCCAGCCCAGTGCCCCCCTCCAGTGTGTGCCAGTCCTCCATGTGTGTGCCAGTCCCCCATGGCATGTGCCAGTCCCCCACACGTGTGCCAGCCCCGCTATGTGTGCCAGCCCTCCTCACGTGTGCCAGCCCCCCATGTGTGTGCCAGCCCCCCATGTGTGTGCCAGCCCCATGTTTTCTTACTGCATGTCCCTGCTCACTGATGCTGCTGTTTGCTCCACACTGCCTGTGCCAGGCAGCTCCATGCCACAGCCCGCAAGCAAGGCCGGGCAGCGGGGACACAGCTGATGCCGCACAGAGAAACAGCGCGTCAGGGTCTGAGCCCTCCTGCCTCTGCCATGTTCATCCCTCCTGCCAAATGCTGCCATGGCCACACAGAGCATCCCGGTCAAGGAAGAGCATCCCAGCCAGGGCAGAGCATCCTGACCAGGGCAGACCATCCTGGTCAGGGCAGAGCATCCCAGCCAGGACACAGCATCCCAACCAGGGCAAAGCATCCCGGTCAGGGCAGAGCATCCCAGCTAGAACAGAGCACACAGGCATGACCCACCACCAAGGGCTGGGCAGGCAGAGCCTGGCGCAGTTGCCCCAGGAGTGGCAGCAGGGTCACCTTTGGTATCACAGCACTGCACAGGCCTTGTTCTGCAATGGGAGCGGTATCTCATTTCTTCCTCAATTAGCTCCTGATTATCAGTGTCCCAGGGCCCCTTTCCAGTCTCTGTTTAATGCACCATTAATAATTCATTTCTCAGATAGCAGGAACGCAGCGCGAGGTTAGGGCTTTGTGACTAATAAGTACTGGAGTAACCCTCATCTCCAAGGGACAAATGAAGGGAACAAAAATAAAGTGGAAGAATCACAGCTAATACGTTTTGTGGCCTTTAATCAAACACTGGGTAAAGGGTTTGATTACTCAGGTGAAGAACACACGGGCCCATTGCTCCTCATCGGCCACAGGCTGCTGGGCTCCCATGGCTGCATCGGCACCGGCATCTTCGCACTGCCTCCCTCAGCAGCAGAGAGGGAAACTGAGGCACCACTCAAGTGGTCACCAGGCCAAAGCAGGGGCTGCCCTGCTCCTGAGGTTTAGCTGGAAGCTGGATCTTTCCTCAAGCTGGAGAGGGGCAGAGCCCGCTGGCAGCTGCACATTAAGTGTGACGGGTTTCTGACAGATCCCATTATAAAGCCGGGTCTCAGCAGAATCACAGGCTGAGATTTAGTGCTTGAAATGTTGGTTGGGAATTTTCCAATATTGCCTCTTGTGCCGTGGGCCCTGGGCTGTGCCAGCACCCCCTGAGTGCTGCATCCCTTCCCTTCCCCATGTCCTGATGATGCACAACCCAAATGCAGACCCCCATCCCTCTTTCACCCCCGTTTTGTGCCACCTGCACTGGCATCACCCAGCCACATGCCAGGGAGCAATTTTAGCCTAAGCAGAATGAAACTGCAGTGATTGTATTTCCTGCCTCCCCACTTGGGGCAGGAGGGAAACTGTTTGGTGCTAATCCCCATGTTTTAATCTACTGGCAACCTGACTTGTCCACAGTCAAGACAACCCCCAGGGGAATCATTAGATGGGCAGCCGCTGGCTGTGGGGCTGATGGGGCTGAGCAAGATGGGGACATCCCCGCACGCTTTGCGGGGTCCCACACTCCTGGCAGTGGGAAGAGGAGCTTCTGGTTGCCAGGATCGAGTTCCTCCAGGATGAGCAGTTTTCAGCAGGCTGGAATTTCCCCTGGTACAGAACGGGAGGCTCCAGCTGTCCCAGCAAAGGTCACCCCTGGGGCTGACGTGCTCCTGTGCTCCGGCAGAGACACCACGAGACAGCAACATCTTCAGATGTGCCTGGGAAGCAAAATTCAGGCCCTCATCCTGCTGCTGTAGGAGCTGCATCCATGTGGGACCAGAGCCACAAGGGCAGGATGGACTCCCCTGGGTCAGAACCCCCAGCCCCGGGTACCCGCAGTTCACCCAGGGCATCATTTGAGAGGGATGCAGAGGGATCCTGCTTTGGCTGCTCTGCACTCTCCTTGCTGCAGACCTGGACTTCATTTTGAGTTTCAATCTGTCTGACTTTATCTTCAAGCCCTCAGTTCTTATTATCCCTACGTTAAAGAGCTCTTTAATACCCGGCAGTTTTCTCCCTGGGAAGGTACTTGCGCGCTGTAATCAAGTCACATCTCAGGCTACTTTTCGATAAGCTAAACAGATTGAGTTCTAAGTCTCTGCTAAACACCCAGCCTCCGGAAAGGGCCAATCCGCGCTGCTGCCAAGCCGAGCGGAGCCGGAGGCTGTTTCAGCTGCTGCATTGAAAGGTGAATTGCTGCTTCCTGATGCACTGGTGATAAACGAAATGGGATGTATAAAAATAAATCATTGCATTGCCCTCGCTCTGGTCTGCGAGCACACGGCTGCCGGAGCCTAAGGGTGCTGCCGGGGCTCTGCCCGTCCCCACACCATCACCTTCATCCCACTTTTGCCAGCCAAACCCACTGCGGGAGCTGTTTGCTGTGGGGCTGATGGTGCCTGGCTCCACTTACAGACAGGGAGTTATGATGGCCGGGAACAGAAGTGCCCCAGGGAGCTGAGATAAGCAAAGATGTTCCAAGCCACAGACTTAGATCCAGAGGCTGTTGGCAGGGGACGTCTTAGTGTGTAAGAACCGGTCCAGCAGCCCTCTAGCCTGGCTGTGGACAGGGCAATTGGAGTGATGAAATGGGGCTTCAGCCTGGTTTGAGCACAGAAGCCTAACCAGTGCTGCCAGGACATCTGCCATGCTCCATGGGGGCACAGCCACACTGTGCCATGGGGAAGGGAGCAGGGTGGCACAGGGCAGAGGGCCCCCAAGCCAGAGGTCCGACCCATGGCAGGGGGACGAGTGGTGCAAAGCAAAGACACTGCCAAGTGCATGGAGGGAGCCTGCTGGGAGTGGGTTGGGGGTGCTCTTGAGCAGCCCCATGACCTGCAGGCCTCATCAGACACAGAATTCCAGCCTCTCTGAGTCCCTGTGGCCCTGAAAGCGGGTTATCAGTGCACTCCAGACCTGATCGATGCAGGAGAGATCTGAATGGTTGATCAGAGGGCAGCAACCACCACTGCCTCTGCCTGGGCTGAGGGATGCAGGGGCAGTGTGCTCGGAGGAGGTGGATTAATGGGGTCACAGGGATGCTCATCCCCACACCCTCACACAGCCTGGGGACTCAGCCGCATGAGGCCAGCTCTGAAGGACACGAGCTCTGAAGGATGCTGGCTCTGAAGGACACCAGCTCTGAAGGATGCTGGCTCTGAAGGACACCAGCCAAGGTCACAGCAGCGATTGCTGCAGCTCGGCTGCTCCCTGCTGCTAGCCCCAAGGTGACCGAGCTCCTGGGAAGCAGAAGCCAGATGGGGCTGGCATCGAAGCAGAGATGCACAGGGAGGAACAAGCAGAGGCTGGATGCAAAACCTGCAGAGCCCCGCAGAGTGCTGCTGTCCTGACCCTGTATCCCCTGGGGTCAGGGGCACCCCCTCAAAATGGGTGAGTTTGGATCAACATTGCAGAAATGCTGGGTTTGAGCAACCAGATCTTGGGGTTTTCACCAAATCCACCCAGGCTGGTGAAGAGCTCACACCACACAGAGCTGCAGGCACCCATCAGGTTAACGCACAGCCTGGGTTCTCCATGCACAAATCAGGGCAATCTGAGTTTAGCAAAGCGATCTGGGGTCCCTGCAGGAGGGATTCTGCCTGGGGAGAGGCAGGAGAGGCCATCTCAGCCCATAGAGAGCTACAAATAACTCAAACGGCCTCATTACCCACTTTCTGATGAACGCGAGGTTGGTTTCATGTTTCCCTCGGGGCTACCATCACCTGAAACTGGGCTAAGCCCCATTACGGGCAGGAGCCGCAGGTCTGCTCCAGGCTCGTCCTTCCTGGAGGGAAGTGCGCGGTGCTGCGGGGCCGCTGCGAGGGTCTTGCCCCGAGAGGGGACCGGTTCGGGACACGGATCCCACCCGGGCATCCCGGTGCCGCTGCGCCCATGGGGACCGCTGGAAAGGGTCCCTGTGCCCGGTGGACTGGGCTGGGAGCACCGACAGACGGCGGCCCCCGGAGCACGAAGTCCCCCGGCCAGCACCGACACCGGACCCCTTGGGGAAGGGGCGCGCACGGAGCGGCGGCACCGGCAGAGCCTCCCCCCGACAGCACCCGCGGGCATCGCCCTCACCCCGTGGCCGGGCCGGGGCTTCCCTCTAGCGACTGCCGGCGGGAGAGCATCGGGAGGGACGCGGGACCCGGGGCCCCCCGATCCGGGTCGGGCTGAGCTCAGGCTCAGCCCCAGCAGCGCTTTCATTTGGGAAGCTCTTCCCTGTGAGGGTGCTGAGGCGCTGGCACAGGGTGCCCAGAGAAGCTGTGGCTGCCCCATCCCTGGCAGTGTTCAAGGCCAGGTTGGACACAAGGGCTTGGAGCAAGCTGCTCTGGTGGAAGGGGTCCCTGCCCGTGGCAGGGGTTGGAGCTGGAGGAGCTTTAAGGGCCCCTCAACCCAAACCAGGCTGGGATTCTGTGATTTCTGGCTGAAGGTCAAGTCCACCCACAGCTCTGGCTGCGATCGCACAGGGCTGAGCTGCCCTGGAGGGACCGAGCCTTGTCCTGGGCAGGATCAGTCTTCAGCAGGGTGCAGTGGGTCCGCAGGAATGGGGAGGACTGGGGCAGCCCCACACAGGCGCCTTCCTGGGATCCCCTGTGCTGGCAGCATGGGGGGATCTGTTTCTCCACCCGACAATGGGGCGGTCCCATAGGGACCTGTGTGCGCACAGCGAGCTCTCACAATGAGTGAAGCTGCCAGCTCTCCCCTTGTTCCAGCTCACACACGTTTTTAATGAGAACCATCACATTCACAGAGCAGGCTGGAGGCTGCCAGAGCACTGGTGGGCCACGTCCCTGGCAGGGTTGTGGAGACAGCGCCAGAGCCCGCAGTGCTGGGGGGTCAGGAGGGGAAGGCAGCAGCATGGAGAGCAGTCACCAGCAGGCAGGGCAGGGTTTGGGAGCTTTCCCATCTCAGGGTCCCATCCTTTCTGTGTGGGCACAGCGAAGTCTCCTCCTGCAGTCACAGGCTCCAGCAAAGGGATGTGCTGCCGTGGCTTGGTCCAGTGAGGAAAAGAGGAGCAAGCCATGGCTTGGGATGGAGACTCCAATGCCGAAGGTGATGGGAAAGGGAGCAGCGCTCGTGCTAGAAGGACTGTTCATAGGTGTTGGAGCAGTACTCCAGGTAGTCAAATTCCTTGATGGGGAATGTCACAGAGCTCCATTTCTTGTACCTCCTCTTCTCAGCTGGTGTCTCTACCACGAAGTTCTTGATGGAGAGGATGGGCAGCTTCACCTGCCGGTAGAGCATCTCCATTCCCCAGTCCTGTGTGGGCAGGGAGAGGACAGTCACGCAGCCGGCAGCGCCTACGCTCATGGGGTACATCCCTTCTGGGGACAACGGCCCATGTCCACATCCCACATGTGCAGCACACACATCACACAGGAATGTGCAGAAGGGACCCACAGCTCCATTCCTCAGCCAGGAGCTGGTGCACAAGCACAGCCCCTGCTGCCCCACCAGCTCCCATGGCATTGCAGCACTCACCTGACTGCACCCGCCACATGTGATGCGGCAGCCAGGCTCCCAGTCCTTGAAAGCCCTCTGGAACTGGATTTTCCCTGAGGAAACTCTGTAATGCAACCTGCAAGGAAAGGACCAAAAGATACCCTCAGGACAATGGTCCAGGGGACAGCAACAGGCAGCCACATGCGCTCTGAACCCCTCCTGGACCGGTGTCCCCAAGACAGAGCTGGCAGCAGGGTCCTGCCCATCTTGGATGAGGGAGCAGCAGCTCGTCCCTACCAGCACCCAGCTCCTACCCAAAGCTGGGGTTGACGTTGACGTGGTGTATGCCCTCCACGGTGCGGATGTCGCTGCCGCGGCACACTGCCACACCGCAGTTGACGCAGTAAAGGTGAACAGTGTCCGGGTCGTGCTGCTGCTGCCTCTCGCTGATCCTTGCCTCCTTCATCAGCCAGCTGGCAACGGCAGCCTGCTGCAGGTCCCTGATCTGCAGAGGACAGGGGAGAATCAGCGCGGGGCTATGGGCACAGGCAGCAAGAGACATGGCTGCAGGCAGATGCAGTGTCCCAGAGAGCAGGAGGAGCAGGGCAGGACGGGCAGACACTGCTCCATGCACTGCGCCCTACCACATCCCAAGGGAAGAGCAGGACACCAAAACCAGAGCACAGGGAGCTGTGCCCAAGCAGCAGACAGAGGCAGGAGCTGCCTGTCCCTCCTGGTGCTCAGGGCAGCGCCCAGCACGCACCTTGAGGCGGTATTCCTGCTCCGGCATGGCTTGCACCGCTCTGATTGCCCTCTCCATCAGCTCCACGAGCTCCTCGTTGAGCAGCTCGCGGGAGACCTCTCTGCTGTTGGCTTTGGCAAGGACAAAGTAGACGCTGTTCTCAGCACGGGCACGGCCCCGAGCCTGCAGTAGAAGGGCAAGATGCTGCAGTCGGCAGAGGAGGGACATGGCCGGACCTCCCCTTACCCCCCATGTCCTCCCACGAGGCCAGGTAGAGCATCCGGAGGGAGCCCATGCCGGTACCTGCATCATGGCGATCTCATTGGTCATCAGCCCGTAGCGGACCACGATGTTGCACTCAGGGATATCCAGGCCCTCCTCAGCCACGCTGGTGGAGAAGAGCAGGTTGAGGGCTCCATTGCGGAACAGCTTGATCACATCCTGCTGCTCATTCTGGGGGGACACCGTGGTGATGCTTCAGCAGCTGTGCAGGGCTCTGAGCCCCAAGCAGCACCCGCAGCGTGCAGAGAGGTCAGTCCCATCCTTCCCACCCTCTGCTCACCTGCGTCATGGGCCTCGTCTGGTTGCTGTAGCCGGCACCGGTGAGGACAGTGGCGCGGATGTGAGGCCCGCAGAGCGTGGCCGTGTCCTGCAGCCAGCTGAGCAGGCTGTGCGCGCTCTGACGGGTCTTGGTGAACACGATGCCGCGAGAAGCACCCAGGGGCTGGAAGTGCTCGCGCAGGATCACCTCCAGCTTGTCCAGCCTGGGGTTCTGATAGCGCCGGTCCCCAGCAAGCGCCTGCAGGGTCGCCCTATTCTCTGTTCAGGCGAGCAAGGTGTCAGGGGGGCTCCCCAACCCCAAATGCAGCACCACCCCCCTCCAAACCCCTCCGTCACCCTCAAACGTGGCGCTGAGGAACTGCTCGGTGGGGTCCTTCGCGTCCTTCTGGGTGTCGTAGAACTGCTGGAGGCACTGGAAGGCGTCGACCATCCGCACCATGTCGTTGATCAGCAAAGCATCGTTGTACTTGCGCAGATGCAGCGCGCACACCCGCGTCCGGCGGCAAAGCGTCTCTGCCGCTGGGGAGGGCCGGGCACCGCAGTCACAGCCTGGCCCTGCGCCACGGGCCCTGCACCACCTCACCCGCACCACCTCACCTCTGTTCTCCAGCTCCACGATGCGCTGCTCATAAAGCTGCGTGCCAAAGTCCTGCGGCAGGCTGGGAATCCCCATGTACCGCTGGATCTGCTCCATCACCTCCTTCAGCCGCTCGCCAAAGGGGTCCTGAAAGCAGAGAGGGGCTCAGGACATGGGGAGGGTGCTCCTCTGGACGGCCTCGGAGCACAGCCTGGGGTTAGGAACCGATTGCATGGCACCCCTAAACCAAAGCTCTGGGTCAACCGGTTCCTCACCCTGGCCTGAGCTAGGTGGATGGAGGGACATGGTCCCGGTGCTCAGCACCCCTCACCTGCGCTCTCTCCTGGCACAGGTCGTACTGCTTCCTGGGCTGCGGGACGTGGCTCTGCACTTGCTGCGCCTCCTCCTGCGCCGATGTGATTGTCTCCGTGTCCAGGTTGGCGCAAAGCTGAGGGAATGAGACCCTGCTTCCAGCCCTGAGCCTACAGCCCGGGGTGACACAGCACCCCAACAGGTTTGGGGATGTGCCCAGCGCCTGCACACCAAGTTATCAACACCCACCCGAAGAAACACCCGCTACAGACCAGGGGAACCTGTGCCGGGGCTGCTGCACCCCATCTTGACACCGGACCTACCTGCAGGATGTGCTGCACAGCCCCCTCAAAGGAGGTTGCCCCCCCGGTGCCAGGCGATGCCGTCAGACCCAGGACCTGCGGCAGGTCCTGCTGCCCGCCGAGCTTGCGCTGGAGATAATTCACCATGATTTTGTTGTAGACGGCTTCCTTGTGCGTGTGGTGGCACTCGTCGATGACCAGCAGTGAGAAATCTGCACCGGGCAAGGGCAGGGATTGGGGTGAGCGGAGCAGGAGCCATTGAGCAGCGGTGGAGGCTGAGCCAGGGCGGTCACAGCAGGGTGCAGGGTCCAGCACCCACCCGTCAGCTCCAGGCGCGCATCCTCCTCGGTGCTGAGCAGCGCGTTCTGCAGGATCTGGGCCGTGCAGATGACCACGTCGCTCTGCCTCACCACGCTGGCGAAGAACACCTTGTGGCTGCTGTCCCCACTGACGGCCGTCACCCTGAACGCATCCTGCAGCACCTGGAACTCCTTCTTGGCGTGCTGCTCCACCAAGTGCACCTGCGCCCGCGACACCCAGCTCAGACCCGGCCCGTGGGCACCGCGGGGTCCCGGGGCAGGGGAGCGGGTCCGGGGGGCACCTTGTTGACCAGCACCGCCACCCTCCCGCCCCGGCGGCTCTCCAGGTGCCGCCGGCAGACGTGGACGGCAGCGCGGGTCTTGCCGGCGCCCGTGGGCAGCCACACGATGCAGTTGCGGCCGCGAAGGGCCGGCGCCACCGCGGCCCGCTGGTACCCGCGCAGCTCCATGGGGCCGCCGCTCGGAAGCGAAACTCGGGGCAGAGCCGGGGTGGGGGAACCGCCCCGCAAGCCGCGCTACCGGCACCGGGGCTGGGCCGAGCTGAACAGAAACCGAAACCGAGCAGAGCTCCCGCAGCAGCTCCCGGCCCCCCCCCCCCCCCCCAGGTCGCTTTCTCCGTCCTGGGCTGGCCCCGTCGGGGTCCCCAGCTCCCCCTCCCCCCGCTCAAACGCGGCTTTGGGCCTGCACAAGGACGTTTATTTAAAAAACCAAAATCAAAACCAACCAAAAGTCACGTGGAAACGGGGGGGGGGGCAGGGAACGGGAAGGGGGGGCCGGTCCCACCCCGGTGAGGGGCGGAGCAGCACCAGCACCCAGCCAGTGATGACAACGCAGGGGACAAGGCAGCAGGGGAGCAAGCCGGGGGGGATGGATGACAAGCCGCTGCTGGGGTCGGGGTATCCCCAGCCCAGCACCCGAAGAGAGGGCAGCAAGAGGGGATGGGAGCAGGAACTGACCCCCATGCCGGGGGGGGGGCACAGCAGACCCGGGCTGCCAGAACCCAACACCCCAGTGGGCAGCAGAAGCAGACAGCGAGGGCTGTGCAGGCAGGGAGGGGCGCTGCAGGCAGGGAGGGGCTGTAGGCACAGCAGCTGAGCCCCTGTCTGGAGCAGAGGCAGGGAAAGAGCCAATAGAGGCAGCAGGAGCTGGGGGGGGCAAGGACAGAGCATCCCCTCACAGCACGACCCTGGACCACAGCAGCATCTCTGCCTGCAGGCCAAGGCGGGCAGGGCTGAGCCCCACCATACATTCAACAAAGAGGGGCAGGGGCTGCCTGTGCGTGGACAGGAACAGAAACCCAAAGCACTTGTGTGCCCCTGCCCTGTGGAGGAGAGCCAGGGCAGCAGAAGGCACGACCCTGGGGAGGAGGGAAGCACCAGTGCTAGGAAGCAGGAGCTCAGCACTGCCCCTGGCAGAGCCTATAAGAGGCAGCAGCTTGGGGATACAGGCCCCTGATGCCCCTAGGGAAGACCACTCACAGCACCAAAACCTCCAGCAGCCCCTGCCCACAGCATAGGGCTGGGTCCCCACAGGCAGCCCTGTCCCTCCCATGGGGAGCCAGTGCCCAGGGGGGGTTGGGGCCAGCTCCCCTACTTGTCGATGAGCCCCCCTTCCTTGAGCTTGAAGTAGAAGAACTTCTCGAGGGTGTTGGCACACTTGCAGTAGTCGCTGTCGGGCGGGTTGTACTCGCGGCAGTTGGTGATGATGCGCTGCAGGTCGGCGATGAACAGCTTCTTAGTGACGTAGTAGCGGTTCTTCAGGCGCTCGGTCATGGTCTTCAGGTCTGGGAGTGGGGAACGGTCAGGTCCCCCAGGCCCCTTCGGCCCCCAGCCACGGAGCCAGACCCCAACCCAGTGTCCCGACTCGCCCCCCTCTCTTCTGCACTGTCCTGGGACTCCCATTGCCCCAGCGATGCTGCTCCAGCATGGACCACACAATGCAGGGGTCCAGCCCTCCCTCCACCATCCCACCCGGGTCTGGGCACAACCACCCACCGATGGGGAAGCGGATGATCTCGTAGTAGTCCGGCGCCTCCGACTTCTTCACCGGCTCCATGAAGGGCCACGCGCTGGGGTGGGTCTGGAGATAGGGCAGAAGGAAAGGTACAGCAGCGAGCGCAGGCAGCCCCTGCCTGCTCCAGCACATGGGGCTCCTGCTCCCTGCAGGCCTGCTTCACCCCATCTGCCCCCTGAGGGCACAGCCTGGCTCTGGAGCACAGGGTCCCCTCCTGCCCGCACCTTGATCTGGGCCAGGAGGTTCTTCAGGGTGTTGTAGAGCTGATCCGGATCCTTCAGCTCTTTCCTGCAGGACAAAACCAGTGCCCATGGTGGGCAGCCTCATTCCATCCCAGCATTCCCAGCTCCCCATCCCAGCGCAGGAGCAAGGAGCAGCCTGAGCCAAGCCCCCACAGCCCAGCACTCACCCCTTCTCCTTCCCCAGCGGTTTCCATCCTGTTTCTCCTGGAAGACAAGTGTCAGCATCACCACATCCACCCCACACCCGCAGGTAGGGCAGGATGGAGCCCTCCTGCCCCAGCCGTTCCCTATCAGACACGGGCAGGACTCACGGATGCCGGGCACGCTTTCAATGGGGATCTGCCGAACACCCTCCTTGAAGCAGGTCAGACCAGGGTAGACCTTGCGGATCTGCGCTTGCTTCCTCTCGATCAGCTTCTTGATGATCTGCAGGGCGAAAGCGGGAGGTTCAAGGGATGGATCCCCAGTGCCAGCACCTCTCCCCTGCCCGCAGGACGCACCTCCTTCTGCTTCTTGATGATGTGCGAGAGCTCCGTGTAGGGGATGCGGGGATTCAGCTCACACTCCATCAGGGTCGCTCCCTCGTAGTCCTTGATATAGCCCAGGTAGCGGCTCTTGGGGACCTTGATATCCTTGGAAAAGCCCTAGGAGAGAACAGGCAGATGGGGGGGGTGTGGGGGGCAGGAGGGCCGGGGGAAGCCACCCTGGGGGGGGAGCTCACCTGCTTCTTGAAGTAGCCGATGGCATACTCGTCTGCATAGGTGAGGAAGTAGAGGATGTTGTGCTTGATGTGGTACTCCTTCAGGTGGTTCATCAGGTGGGTCCCGTAACCCTGGGGACGAGAGAGGGACCCCCCCATCAAATGGGACACACGCAGCCCCCTCCCAGCCATGGACACAGGCCGCTGGAAAATGTCCTAGAGCAATTCCTGGCGCTTGGAACTGGCCAGTGCTGAGGGGGTCCGGTTACCTGAGGGTCTGGAACACCGCTGGGCTCTAACAGTGACAGTGACAGCACCCTGGGACCCACCACCCCACAGGGCTGCTGGGGACCCCCATGCTGTGCCCATCAAATGCCTCCCCACTCTCACCTTCACTTGCTCGTTGGACGTGACAGCACAAAAGACGATCTCCGTGAAGCCCTGGGTAGGGAACATGCGGAAGCAGATCCCGCCGATCACCCGCCCATCCTTGATCAGCGCCAGGGTCTTGTGCTTCCTGTGGGCAGCACGGCCGAAGGTGAGAGGAGACCCTCAACACCAGCCCCCCCCGCCCCCAGCCACGCACGGGTCAAAGACGAGGCGAGTGATGTACTCCTTGGGCATGCGAGGCAGCTGGTGCGAGAAGACGTTCTGCAGCCCCACCAGCCACATCAGGATCTTCTTGTTGGACTTCTGCGAGAGCGAGTTGCCGATGACGTGGAACTCGATGATGCCGCGGCGCTCCTCCAGCCGCGCCGTCTCGTCCCGCGCCGCGTTCGCCGACAGCAGGCTGGTCTGGGGGGGCATGGGGGGGTCACTGGCTCCACCATCCTCTCCATAGGGGGAATCCGACCCCAGAGAGCAGCTCCTCAGACCCGGTGCTGCCTCATCATCCCCTGGCCTGTACCTCGGGGCCCAGCATGGCAGCGGGGTCCGTGATGGTCAGCATGACCTCGTTCACCAGTTCCATGGGGATGTCGCCCATGACACGGATGCGCTTGGCATCTTCCAGCGTCAGGCTCTCGGGCAGCTTCCGCTTCTCCCCTGCAGCGTGGGGCAGGGGGCATGTCCAGCACGAGGAGGGACCGAGGGAGGTCCCTGCTTGCACTGGTCATACCTGGCAGGGGCTCCGGGGCGCTGGCGTCCATGCTCGCAGCAGAGCTGCTGTTGCTGAGTTTCTTGCTGAAGAGCGGAGCGGTGGGCACGGCCACGGTGCTGACCGCGGCTGGAAGAGACCAACGATGCCCGTGCCACCACCACAGGCTCACCCACACCTCATCCCTGTGTCCTACAGCCCCTGAGCTGGGACAGCTGCTCCCCGATACCTGGGCGAGACACCATCTGAGCCCCCTCCGCAGCCGGCACGGTGAAATCAGCCTCCCAGATGGGAGAGTTCTCGCCGTAGATCTCCTCCTCCAGCATGGACAGGAACCTGGCAGGGAGCAGCACATCGGCCACGCTCAGTGTGCGAGGAGGAGACCTTCCCCTGCAGCACCGCAGCCATCCCCGCATCAGGCACCTACTTGGGGAAGTGGGTGAGGATCAGCGTCCGCTTCTCCGGCACCAACTTGTCCTTCTCCACCCGGAACTTCTCCAGCAGCTGCCGGCGGGTGACCGTGAAGATGGATTTCAGGAGGCTGCGCCCGAAGACGTGAGTGGTCTCGTAGCGGGGAAGGCTGTCGCAGCTCTGCGGCACGTGGCAGTAGCACAGCCACCTACGAGACAGGAACACGCTCCAGGATCAGGGCTGGGAGCAGCATCCCCGGAGCCCTGAATCCCTCCTGGGACAACACTGCTGAAAGCAGGGATGAGAAGAGCAGGCACCTGGGGGGTCACGGATGAAGTGATCTGGAAGCAGTGACCCACTGGATGCCTGCTCTCCAAACGGACCAACAACCCAGGAGAATGGGGAGAGGTGACAAAGCCAGGAGTCAGGGCTCAGCCCTGCGCAGGGGAGGAAGCTCAGTGCAGGAGGCTCAGCCCCGATCCCACCTTCACCTTGTGTAGTTGACCTTGTAGGTGGCCACATCATCGTTCTGCGAGCGCTGCCGGAACTGGGATGGAGTCTCCAGCTTCCAGTAGTTGAGGCAGAGCAGGAACATCTTGGAGAGCTCGTACATGGTCTGCCGCTCCTTGGGCGGCAAGTGGCTGAACTTGTACTGGACAAAGTTCAGGACTCCCTGGGAGAGGAAGGGGTGATGGAAGGGCACCGGGGCCAGCACCTGACCCTTCGTGCTGCCACCCAAAGAGGGATCAGGCCCTGCAAGAGCAGCGAACCACAGGGCCAGTGCTCAGTGCAAGGCGCGAGCCTGACAGCAGCCTCACCTGCTCAATGTTTGGTTTCTCAAAGGGGGGGCTCCCCAGGGACCCCTCGACCACAGGCTGGCTCATCTGCAGGATGCACTTCCGCAGGAGCTGCGGGGACACCAGGGGACACGGTTACTGGAGCCCCAGGAATGGGTCCACCTCCGATGATGCCCATTACTTCCCCAGAAACCTCCCCTCAGAGGGATTCAAGGCCGGGGAGGGGTCATTCCCAGCGCAGGGTCGGTGGGACACTCACAGCCAGACCCCAGCTTCCCGGCAATGCCAAGGGACCCGTGCCCAAGCCCCACCATGAGCAGTGCCCAGCCCCAGACGCACCTTGAACAGGTAGAAATACACCTGCTTGGTGTCCGTGTCCTCCTCCTTGTGCACTGACATGAAGAGGTTTTCCACATCCACCACCATGCCCAGCAGCCGGTTGATCTCCTCCTCCGAGACGTTCTCCAGGTGGGACACGTGGTCTGCTGTGGTGAGAGCGGGATGGGGAGGTCAGCACTGCTCCCCCTGCACAGGGGGGTCCCCGGCCCCCCAGGGGGGTTGTTACCCAGCGCGTGGCTGCAGCTCCGGCACGGCTCGCTCAGGTTGGTCACCGGCTGCTGCAGGTCCATGCGGGGGGCGGTGGGAGGGTTGGGGTTCTTCCAGCCATTGCACTTGCAGGCGTCGTTGGCCTGGGATGAGGGACAGGAGGAGCCGTCACGCAGCAGCCACACAACTCCCCCTGCAGAGCTTCCTCCACCCATCCCTATTTACCCACCCTGCAGGACTCAGCACCTGAACACCCTCTCCCAACTGCCCTGTGTGCAGCCCAGGATCCCGCAGCGCCTTCCCACCGATGTCCTGGCAGTTCCCTTCCACAACTCAGCACCCTCCTCCTGCATCCCATGCACATCCTTGCACCCTCCTCCTGCATCCCATGCACATCCTTGCACCCTCCTCCTGCATCCCATGCACATCCTTGCATCCTCCCTCCTGCATCCCCCACCCATGCACGTCCCCGCACCCCATCCTGCATCCCTCCGCACATCCCCGCACCTTCGCCCCTGCACCCCGCACGCTTCCCGCCGCTGCACCGCGCTCCCGCGCCCCGGTGCCGCTCCCCGCACCTTGCAGGCCGAGAACACCCCCAGCTTCTCCAGCTTCTTGCCGCGGGGGAACCCGCGCACCTGCGCCTTGCGCTGGCTCGCCCGCTGCTGCTGGCTCAGCCCGGGCCGCGCCGGGTCGCTGGACCCCGCCGCTCCTCCCACCGCCGCCGCCCCGCTCCCAGCCCCGCCGCTCCCCGCCGGTGCCGCCGCTGCTCCCGGGCCCGGCGGGGGCCGCCCGGGCTGCGCGGCCTCCGGCTCCGCCATGCCGGGCCCGGCGTGCGCTCTGCGCTCACTGCGCCTGCGCGCCGGGCACGCCGGGATCCGTAGTCCGCCGCTGCCGGGGGTGGGGGGGTGGATCCGGTGCTCCCGGGGCCGGTTCACGCCGCCCGCAGCCCCGGGCCGGGGCTGAGCTCCGCGGGCGCTCTGCGGGCGGCGGGAACCAGACACGGAGGATCGGGGGCCGGGTCCGGCGAGGACCAACTACCCCGAGAGCCCCCCCCGGGGCGAGGCCAGCGGGGCGGGGCCATCGCTACCCGGAGGAGCACCCCCTCCGGTAACCGGTACCGTGCCCGGTCCAGCGGTGCTCAATGCTCCGCGGCGCGCTCCGCTGCCTCCTCCAAATATGGAACGCGGCCCCGCCCCCTCTGCCATATTTGGTCTGATGCCCCGCCCCCAGCCATGGCGCTATGTAAACACGAGGGTGTGGCCGCAGCCCCTCGCCCCGCCTCCTTCGCCCGATATGGGGCGTGACCCCGCCTCCAGACGTACATATATGAGCGGAACCGCCCCTCTTGTCCATTTATGGGAGGCCACGCCCATGTCTCTCCTAAGGGGCGTGGCTTGGCTGCGGGATGTGGCGCGAAAGAGCCGGTGCAGCCTGGAAGGTGCCAGCAACAGCGAGGGCACGGTAAAGGGCACGGCGGGCGCTGCCAGGACACGGCGGGGCTCGTGGCCGAACGGGAACGCCACGGAACCACCGCGAAGATGCGGGTCTGGTGTCCAGAGGGTGCCCGCGAGGTGCCCAGCGCTGTGCGTGCGCTGGAGCCCCTCCATCCCCTCCTCTGCCAAGGCAGGGTTGGGGAGAGGTGCCAGGGCCGTGCCCTGCGCCAGCACCGTCTGATGCCCAGGCTGCTGTCACGCTGCAGGGCAGAGCTGGGAGCGGTACAAGGAACACAGAGACCGCGCACGTAAAAGTCACAAACATTTATTAAATATCAAAAAAGCCACACGGTTTGGGCAGAGGCCCCCCGGCCGCTGCCCTGCGGCCAGAAACTGCCCCGGCAGCCAGGCTCAGCCCGGCCCCATCCTTTCCCCATCACGCCTTGGCCCGCTCGTCCCCGTCGTCGGTGTTGGCTGTTGACTGCGCCACAGCCGGCCCCATCTGGATGGGCACGTTCCTCTCCGGGGCGGCCGGCAGAGCCAGCCGGGGGGCCTCGATGCGCAGCTGCCCCTCCTTGGACAGGGAGCACGTCAGCGCCTCGACGTCCACCTCCTCGGGCACGTCCCACTCCCGCTTCAGCACCTCGTACTTGTAGGAGAAGGAGCCCTTCTCGTCTGTGCTCTGCGTCTCCTTCTGCCCCACCAGCACCACCTTCCTGCCCACCACCTTCACCGACAGCTGCTCGGGGGTGAAGTCCTTCACGTCCTGGCAGACGGAGAAGCCCTCCCCCGAGCCCTGGGTCAGGGCTGCGCTGGTGCTGGGGGCTCGCTCCGCGGCGATGCCGATCCGGCTGGCGCTGCTCCCGCTGGTCAGGTACTGCTCGAAGCTGCTCATGAACTCCCGAGCCCTCTCCATCTCCAGCCGCAGCTCTCGCTCCAGCTCCGCGAAGAGGGTGCCTGGATGTGGCCAGAGGGTGCGGACGGGTCCCAGCCACGGGAACAGCGTGCTGGAGGTGGGCGGCATGAAGTGCAAGCGGCAAAGCATCTCTGTGTGCTCCCGGTGCGTGCTGCGGCTCTGCTCTGGGCAGGGGCTGTCGCGGTGCTGGGCTGCAGCCGGGAGCAGCGGGTTTTATCCTCCCCTGCCCGGGGGTGTGCCCCTTCCAGAACGCTCTCTCCCCACGCACCCTCCTGGAGCCATCGCCTATTTTTGAGAGGCTGATTATCCCCCAGCCAAAATAGCAGCGCCCGCTCCCGGGGACGAGTCACACGCCGCAAATAGGGAGCTGCGGTCACTGCGGGGAGCTCGGGTTTCTGCAGAGCCACCGTGATACAGCAGCACCCCGGGGACCGGGGGGGCGAGCAAAGCCCTGCCACGAGCCCCTGCAGGGGGGCTCAGCGGGGACAGTCCCGCCCCAGATCAACGCGCTCCTACATCACCCGCTGCTTCTCGCCCGTTCCAGACCCCCCCGGGGCCGCCCCCGGTCATGTCCCTGCCCTTCAGCACCCGCCCAGGGAGGGGCCCAGGACCCATTCCTGGTCTCGCCGGGGGTCCCCCAAAGCATCTGAGGGTCCTGCAAAGGGGTGGGAGGGGGAAAGAGGGGTTCCCCTGCCTGCAGGTTGGGGGGAATCAGAGCACAGATGAAGGGGGAGAAGGCAGAGAGGAGAAGAGCCCGGCCCCGCTCCCTGCCTGGGAAGCTGGAAAGGCCACAGATTTTTGGCAGGGGTGGCTCAGGCATCCCGTTTGGAGGCTGAGGTGATGCTGCTAATTATAAGCCAGGAGAGCGGAGCCGCGAGACTAAGGGCAAAGGTATGCTGGGCGCGACGTCAGCGCTGCCTCTCCTCGTGGATGAGTAAGAAGAATGAACTGGAACGGGCTGGAAAGAGCTGAGCGCTTCTCCCGAGGATGATGTGATTTTTCGGGATGAGGCCACGCCCCTTGGGAAGGGAAATAAAAGCTGCGAGCGGCAGAGCCGGGGCAGAGCACTCGCATCCCACTGAAGAGGGGACAACAGCGACAGCAGCAGCAGCAGCAGCAGCAGCAGCAGCAGCAGCAGCAGCAGCAGCAGCAGCAGCAGCAGCAGCAGCAGCAGCAGCAGCAGCAGCGACAGCATCAACAGCAGCGATGCTTTGCCGAATGCATCTTGCACCATTCGCCTCCAGCGCCCTGGCCACCCAGCTGGGCACCGTGAGGACCCTCTGGCCCCACGCAGAGACCATCTTCACCGAGCTGCAGCAGGAGATGGAGAAAGCCCGGGAGTTCATGAGCAGCTTCGAGCAGCTCCTGAGCAGCCAAGCAGCCAACGCCATGGAGCGAGCCCCACGCAGCAGCACAGCCCTGGCCCCGAGCTCTGGAGAGGGGTTCTCCATCTGCCAGGACGTCAAGAACTTCACCCCCGAGCAGCTGTCGGTGAAGATGGTGGGCAGGAAGGTGGTGCTGGTGGGGCAGAAGGAGACGCAGAACGTCGATGAGAAGGGCTCCTTCTCCTACAAGTACGAGGTGCTGAAGCGGGAGTGGGACGTGCCCGAGGAGGTGGACGTCGAGGCGCTGACGTGCTCCCTGTCCAAGGAGGGGCAGCTGCGCATCGAGGCCCCCCGGCTGGCTCTGCCGGCCGCCCCGGAGAGGAACGTGCCCATCCAGGTCAGCGCCGCAGCCCCGCAGCCCGGAGCAGCCGCCCAGGACGGAGCCGCCACCAAAGCCCAGGCGTAAGGGGAGGGAGCCGATGGCCCACGGCAGGACCAGAGCGAGTGCCAGGCGTTAGCCCGGACAAGCTCCATCAGTGATGTCAGTTTTCATTACACTGGAATGCTTTTGTATCCAATAAAAATACTTTTGCATGGAACGTGCTTGTGCTCTCTTGGTGTTGGGTGATGGGGAGGCTGGGTTCTGGTCTCAGCTCTTAGGGCCAGTGGAGCTGGGCAGACAGAGAGGGAAGAACCCCTCATGCTGCCTCATGGCAGCACAAAATGGGCCCAACCTAAGGGAGGGAAGGGACCTGCGAGCAGCAGGCTGCTCGTGGTGGGGTTGGCAGGAATCTCCCAGGCAGAGAGAAGGGGACCCCACTCACCTGAGCCAGAGCTCTCCTGGGAGCAGGCTCCTTCACTCCCTCTTCATGCTGCTGCCAGCACCGGCTCTATAGCCCCTGCTCCCTGGGCAATGCCGCTGAATGGGGACAGCCACATTGAACAGCCTGGCTGGGTATTGGATCTCCCCATTATACCAAGTTCCCCCCCACCCCTCAACTTGGAAAGGGGCTGCTGGAGCTGCTGCCGCAATCGCAGCATCAGGGAGGGCAAATCCCAAATCCAGGCAGTGCATAAACAGCCTGCTCAGGCCCGGGCAGGCAGCAGGTATGCACACACGCAGGCACGCCTGTTTGTGCTAAAGCCGCTCTGAGCTCACACAGCCCTTCCCTATGGCAGCTCAGCAGCAAGCGAGGAGGCTCCAGGTCCCCATCCCTGACCCAGGTCCCTCGCACACACTCAGGCAGCAGCCAGACCCCATCACAGAGATGGAGACTCAGAAATGAAGCCTCAGCAACCAGGGACCAAGGAAAAGGAGCCAGCAGATGGCAACAGCACCGCACGAGGCGCCCATGGCACTGTTCCCAGTTGGGACCGGGGAAAACTCTTCTCCAAGAGGCGCTCCCATCTCTTGCTGCCTTGGGAAACCAGCAGCCCCAGTCCAAACCCTGCTGGAAGCAAGGACACCTCGGACGTGTCCCCCACTGGGGGGGGACAGAGGAAGGAGCCTGTGCTCCAGCTTCCAGGTATCAGGAATTCAGTCACCGAGCTCCTTCAGACCTTTCCTGCTTCCAGGGTTTTAAGGAATGCCAGTATGAGCAAGGCACCAAGCCCTCGGACAGAGCATGAAGCCCCCAGGAGCTGAGGCTGTTCACAGACAGCTTCCAGAGGCCCCAGGGCTGGGCAGGCACTTGGGCTGCAGTAGAGCTCCAAAGGCCACCCCACAGGCAGCAAGAGGCAGCGAGCTCCAGCTCCAGCCCATCACAAACTTCACCCTCTCCCAAGCACAGCAGCAGCGGAGCTGCCAGGGGATGCTCTGTCTCCCACCCTGAGACCAGGTCTCGCTCATGGGGGTTCACACAGCAGTGACAGGAGAGCAGCATCTTCCAAGGCCTCATCCTGCAGGCACAGAAGTGGTCCCTGCTCATCAATACTTGAGCCAAGCATCCCCCAGCCCATCCACTTGGCAGCTGAGCCCCTCCACATCCTGCTCCCCACCTCTTCCCAACTTGCACTGTAGCTTCCCTATAGAAGTACCAGGCAATGAGTAATCCCCATTGTTTGCCTCCAGCAGAGGCTCCTGCAGCCCCATGGTAAGGAGTCTGAGCTGTTCCATGGAGCTGCTGATGCAGGAGTGGACACAGCCCACTTGTCCCTGTCAGGAAAGCTTCCCTAGCACAAGCATTAGGTTCCACTCCCCTCCTGTTTGAGCTGATTAAGAAACATGAACAGTGGTGATTGGGATAGGTTTATAAAAATCTTGTTTTAATCACACAAAACTGAAGTTTGTGATGAAGACTAAGTCGACAGTTCCTCTTAAATACCAGTGTGCATAAGACATTGCATTAGGCACTAGGCAGCAGCCAACATCAGTTAGAGTCTGGCAACAGAAGCCATTTTAATACCTCCCTTCATACTGTGTGGAATTACAGCCTTTCGCAATACATCATTATCCGAGGCTTCCCGCACCCCACCTCTGTACATCCGTAACCCCTGTGGATTCCGAGCAGGGTTCACAACAGCAGTGGCATCACAACCATCAAACAAGGACTATTTTCTATACAAGATTTTCGTTTCTTTTGCAAAAGTTGCAACAGAATTAGTGCATTGTGACAGAACCGGAGATAGAAAAGAGGAGTTGGCATGCTGGAGTCCAACACAAAGAAAGACAACAGGCAGCTCGTTGGATGTACTATATTGACAAGATACTGATTGGTTACATGAAGAAACGTACAATACAAAATACAGAAGAAACCAGTTTCGCTTCCCTCTGCCCCACCCCAGAATACTCATAACTGATTTGGTCAATAAGTGGCTGAAGAGCCAGAGTTTGTCACTCTAATGCTACAGTTTAGTGGTTGTTCTAGGCATATCGTACTGGGATTAGCCTCAGCTTTTACATACGGGTGATGTGAAACAAGGCTCTCTAGTCTCAATATCCCTTTGTTTCCAATAGTGAACTACAGTACAGTGGGACCTGGGTGCCACGGGCTCTCCCCGCAGGAGGCCTGGGCGGGCTGGGCAGGCACCAGGTCGTGCATCCACCACCACCAGGAAGAGGGAAGAGCAGAAGTTCATATATTAAAAAAGTGACTTAAGACTTAGAATTGAATTAGTATTTGTACAGAAAGGTGCAGGTGGAAGAACTCCCTCCAGCCTATGATCAGAAAGGGATGGAGAAATCACAGCAGCCACCGGCAGCAGCCGCTCTACGGTAAGTGCGATTGTTAGCGTGGATTCCAGTCACGTCGTTCCAGGGCTCCGGCAGCGGGACCGCCTGCTCAGTTGCTGCAGCACTGGCTCCTGCTGGGCTGACTGCTCTCCTGCAGGTCAACCACCCGGTTCCGGCCCGCGCCGCCCGGCGCGTTCTGGGGTTCGGTTTTTGGCAGTTTCTTGGCTGGAAGGAAACCAGGCGTGAGGAGGCTCCTGTGCCGAGGCCAAACCCCCCCCGCGCACACCCAGCCCGGCTCAGCCCCATCCTCTGCAGCAGCTCGGGATTGGGCACTGCCAGCAGCAGGAGGGCAGGAAACAAACCCACTCCAGTGCTGGCTGTCAATCAGCCCCACTCCTTCCCTGCCCAACACCCAGATCCTGGGAGAGGGAACAGGCTTTGGGCAAAGGCTCCAACTACTCAGGGATCTGACCAGTACAAGCTGGTCCTCTCCAGCCAGAGCCCCCAGCCCAGCAGGGATGGGAGCCCCCACAGTGTCCATTGGGCTGCAGTGCTGGTGCTCAGAGGTAGCCCAGTCACCCTGCAGCACACGAGCTGTTACCTATTGCCATGAAGATTTCATTCACATTCATCGCTGTCTTTGCAGACGTCTCCATGAACAGCAAGCTGTTGTCATCTGCATATGTTTGTGCATCCTACAAACAATCACATTGGAGTGCTAAAGGCACCCTGCCAACAGGAGGCCCAAGCAGGCTTCACACGCTTCACTTGCTGGCACACTAACCACTAAAGGAACTCTGTCCTATTCCAGGCCATTCCCCCCCAGCACCCTGATCCTGCCTGGGGAGACACACACGACACTGCTGCATGGCCAACATCCCAAGAGCCTGGTACAGGCTGCTTGTGAGCCACTTGAGCCCAGTGTGCACACAGCCTGTCCTGAGCAGCACACCACCTTGTACTTTGGTTAGGTGGGGGAAATACAGCCTGTAAATGCACCACCAGCCAGCCTGTGCAGAGGTCTGAGATAAGAGCTTCTCCTGAAAGTCTGCCTCAGACAAGGCAAGAGCTCCAAAGAACAGAACAAGCTGCGAATGGTTCTTCGTGTGTCTTGTATCTAAAAGATGCTGCTTCATACCCTGCTGAAGGCAGCCCCAGATGAGTAAGGCACCAGGAGAAACTGGAGACAGAAGCTTGTGCTCTGTGGGCCTTATTTTCTACATTCAAACTGTTACCAACAACAGCAACAAGAGCTACAAGTGCCAACTGTTACCAACAAGAGGAGCACACAGGAAAGGCAGGCTGCAGCTCACTTTAGGTGGCATCCTGGGGTCCTCAGCAGCATTAAACCTTGATTTCCACTCTCCCTCAAAGCATTTTGCACATAGCCACCCTCTCCCCCACTTAAGCAAACAGCTGCTTCCCTGACTTGCTTGGGTAACAACTGATCTGGATTCCCACTCACCTGGAAGTCCACAGCTCTCTTGGTAGCCAGGTCTGCCTTGTTTCCTGCTAGTGCAATTACAATATTT
Source organism: Psittacula echo (assembly GCF_963264785.1). Taxonomy (NCBI): domain Eukaryota; kingdom Metazoa; phylum Chordata; class Aves; order Psittaciformes; family Psittacidae; genus Psittacula; species Psittacula echo. The sequence goes on from NC_137748.1 coordinate 4,203,852, forward strand.
GGGCTAGCCTGCCTCTGCAACTCTTTCACCCAGTTCTTGGCTCGTACAAATGTGTCCTGGAAGCAAACAGGAGGCAGCAGTCAGGAAGGGCAGCCTCTTATTAATCCACAGTGAAGATATGATTAGAACAAGCCTTTCCTGTAAGAAGTTTTCTGCCTCTACAGCACTTTGTAGCAGGATCCTTTATCAGCTCAGACAGCCTTGGTCACAAGTGAGGAAGAGGCCATGAGCAGTTTTCAGACACTCAGCACCTACAGGCAGGCATCTGCAGGGACTCTGAACCCAGCCACTCTCCGGGGAGCTGAGAAGCATCAGCTGCAAGCACAGGCACCTCCTCCCAGCAGAGACCCACAGCCCAGCCCAGTACTCACTGTGTTAGTGATGTCGTAGACAACGATGGCTGCCTGGGCACCCCGGTAGTACATGGGTGCCAGGCTGTGGTACCGCTCCTGTCCTGCTGTATCCCAGATTTCAAACTTCACCGTTGTGTCATCCAGACAGACCGTCTGTGTTAGGAAGGCAGCTGAAAGAGAAGGTGCATGTCTGCCTCAGCTCCTCCTGGAGAGCCCTGCAGCAGGAGCCAGGAGCTTGCAGCAGTTCTGCTTTGGCAGCAGAAGCCCCAGACAGGGGCCAGTGCAGAGCTGCTTGCTGTGAAGTCACAGCTCTGCCATATCCTCCACTCCTTGCACATAGGAGCCCAAGAGCCACCACACAGCCGACAGGAAGGTGGCCCCCAGAGCCTGGGCAGCAGCCAGCCGTGGGAGCAGCAGCACTGCCAGTCACTTCCCCAGCAGCCTCCTCACACAGCAGCCAGTACAGCTGCATCACCACCAGGATTAGTTTTGGAGAGCACCAGAGTGCCAAAGCACTGAAGTCAGCTCAGTTACACTGTACTCCCCAATTTAGTAACTGGTGATTTTCTTGTTCCAGCAAGTATAATACCCTGTGTTACATCCAGGATAAAGGCAACCAGCCCTAGATACAGATTGAAGAACAGCAGAATGCCCACATGACCCTCTGCAGCAGAACATTAAGCCCTGCTTGCCCATAAGCTATAGATATAGCTCTACTTACTCTCTTCATGGGTTACTAGAGGGATAAATGAAGCCTTTTCTCAGTATATACCTCCTAATATCACTGCCCAGAGACCCAGGTGCTGACTGACCTTTGATTGGTGACACCATGCTAATGATGTCAAGCTCAGGAACTAGACCTGAAAGAGCTGTGGAAGTAGTTAAGAGTATCAGGCTAGAAACAGCCCCCAAATCCCAGGTCACGCTCTGAGAAGATAATTAAGGGCTATAAACCAAGCTGAAGGCATCAGTTCTAATTAGAAGCAGGAATTCAAGCTCTGGAAGTGAAGACGCCTCAGAGGCAGAGCACACGGTTGCCATAGCATTATCCTCTGCTGCGCTGATCTTCACACTAACAAACAAACTGTAAGCTGAGAGGTAAAGCACTGCCTGCCTGATATTGACAGCAAAAGCCTCAGCCCAGCAGCCATCAGCACTTCTGATGCCCCTGGACCACACTCATGAGGCATCTCTGAGCCGCAGGCACTTGGCATTGGCCTCACCTCCAATTGTGCTCTCCTGGTACTCGTGGAACTGCCCCTTGACGAAGCGCAGGACGAGGCTGGACTTCCCCACCGCCGACTCCCCCAGCAGGACGAGCTTGAACTGGCAGATTTTGTTTCCAGCTGCTGGCCCATTCGGTCGAGCAGCTCCACCTCGACCCGCCATCGTGCCCTAAGTGCAGGGGTGCCGAGAGTTAAAGGATGCTGCAGGTTCTGTGCTGGGATCCACCTGGAGGCAGGTTGCAACTGAAAGAGGAAGCCGGAGTTAGTGACACAGTCATGGACCAGCCGTACCAGTTCTAGAGGGTGGGTTTGATCTGCAGCCACCATCAGCACAGGCAGGTGATGCCTCCTTCCCATGGGGGAAAGCTATGAGCTGCAGCACCGCTCTCAGTCAGCAGCTCCTTCAGCAGCATCTCCAGTCTCCCGAGCCTCCTTGGAGAAGGGATGTTGACAACACAACCTTCCCTCCCCACCACCTCCACTGTGTGTGCCTGTTGCCTCATCTTGCTGGGGTGAGGCAGGTAAAGAGCAGCCAGCACATCAATTGCTGTTATTAGAGCTTCATCTATTGGAACGACAATTAGTTCATAGAGGTAACTGAGGTTGACCTTTAGCTCCTTCCTCCTCTCCTGAATTCACAAGGTAGCAACTCCAGACTACCAATACAGTACAGAGGTGTTCAAGTGTTACACATAAGCAGTCATGAGAAGCAGTTCTGCCTGTCAGTCCTTCGGGTCACGAGGCAGTCAAAGGCAGTCTCTATAGGTAGGCTGTAGTTTAGAGGCACTCACCCCAAGCCATTAAATACTGCACCTTAGAGCAGAAGGAAGGCAGAAGCACAAAACCATTGCAAGAACAGCAAGACAAGCTGGGTTTCATCCATAGTAACCAGAAGTGAAGCCTCAGTGCCTTCCCAAGCACTTAGCTCAACTGCACACAGCAGAGAACAGTACTTCGAGTGCAGTTACACAGATTTAGGCATATTTCCTGTACTCATCACAACTCCCACTTCCTGTCAATGCTAAATGCTACAACCGATTGCATCTGCTCTGCATTGCCTCTTTCCTTTCAGCTCTCATAACCCAAGCTTCTGGTTGACAGACAACTGCAAACAGGCCCCCAAAAGACAGTTTCTCCTTGTCCTGAGTGTACCCCCAAAGTCACTCTGGGTGTGCTCTGAGTACAGTCAGCATCTATCCACAAATAAAAACCTTAAAGCAGGTTGAAATGGGCCTGAACTGAGACAGCACATCCTGTGAACAAGGCTCAGGGCTGCCTCGGTACCAAAGGAGAGTTTCAAATACCTGCTTTCCAGGGCTAGGCCTGCCCAGTTGTAAGGTTCAGCTCCATAGTTTGATAGGAAACAAAGAGCCACTTCAGTCAGAGCTCATCCAGAGGGATAGCCCATTAGTGCCATGGGCTAGAGAACCAATTCAGCTTTCAGAACACAAAAGCACTTGTGCATCCTCTGACCTAGAGACACTGAACCTCAAATTGGTTTGAGCAGGAGGCAAGGCAGAAACCTGCTTTAGCCAGTACCATTCATTGAAGCCAGAAAGGAACCATGAGGAGTAACATCAGTGCAGCGAGATGCTTCAGCAGCCCGAGCTGTGAAGAAGCCACTGCTTTGAGTGACCTGTCCACTCCTTGGTTAAGTCAGTGAAGAACATTGCTTTCATAGGATGAGAAAGCTCAATAGGAAGCAAAGTGGCAGCTGCTGGGCAGTGAGGAAGCAGCACTTTGCAGCTCTGGCTGTCACCAGGTGCAAGAGCATCAGCCTGAAAAGCTTCCCACCTTTTAGTTTCTCCTCTAAGCAGAGTTTGCCAGGGAACAGCTTTTGCTTGTTTAACCTTGCACTCCTTCTGCAGGGCAGTCTATCAGCTCTGCTGCTGTTTCACTAACCCCCGGCACAGTAAATGCCACGTGAATCATGCCTCTGCCCAGCTATGACCTCCTGAAACACGATAGGGGTGATTCCCAGAGCAAAACAAGGAAGTGAGCTCAGTGACATCCTCAAGTCTTGGCACGACCTGTATTTCACACATCTCGATTCGTTTCTCCATCTGGTTGTGCTACAGGAGCCCAAACAGAATTAGGCAAAAGTGTCTGCATGGCCAGGTCCTCATGGAGAGCTACTGACCAGAGCAAGTAGCGAAGCAACCAGACACTTGGGCTACTTTTAGTTCTGGAGAACCTGAGCATCCCCTAAAGGTGGTTTGAGGTTTGGCTGCGGGGTTGCATGACTGCACATCCACAAGAGAAGCTGCCAGACCTTCGGGATGGTTTGGGTGGCATTGATGCAGTTCAGATGACCCCACCTGCTCACTGGGGGTCTCGGGCTAAGCACATCCATGAGACCAGGACAACCAGCTCAGCATTCCTGCTGATGTCCACAGGAAGATCCCCAGGAGAACACGAGGTCATGTTCGAGCCACAGGTCAGCCAGATCAAAATAACTGCAGTGCCAAGGGGTGGAAGTGGCTGAAGGTGCAGCTTGTCCCAGGAAGGTGATGCTGGTTTGCTTGCCCTACCTGCCTCCTGCACACACAGGAGCTCTGCACCACACAGGCAAAAGTGCCAGCTTTGTTATGGTGAACTCTGGGAACAGTCTCTTGGTTGGTTGGTTCAGTTTCAATGCCTGATGCTGTACAGAACGCCAAGCCTGTCGCTCCTGTGGTTTATGCACCACTCAGCACTTCCCTGTCTGACAGGAATGAAGACAGGCTGAGAAAGTTGGGGCTGTTCAGCCTGGAGAAGAGAAGGCTGCGTGGAGACCTCAGAGCAGCTTCCAGTATCTGAAGGGGGCCTACAAGGATGCTGGGGATGGACTCTTCATCAGGGACTGCAGTGACAGGACAAGGGGTAACGGGTTCAAACTGAAACAGGGGAAGTTTAGATTGGATCTAAGGAAGAAATTCTTTATTGTTAGGGTGGTGAGGCACTGGAATGGGTTGCCCAGGGAAGTTGTGAATGCTCCATCCCTGGTGGTGTTCACGGCCAGGTTGGACAAGGCCTTGGGTGCCATGGTTTAGTGTGAGGTGTCCCTGCCCATGGCAGGGGGGTTGGAACTGGATGATCTTAAGGTCCTTTCCAACCCAAACCGTTCTATGATTCTATGATTTGGTGCACTCCATGAACACTGAGGCTCAAGGACTGGAGAGCCCTGAATGAGAAGGCTCACTCAGATGTCAGCATGGCTGCACCCCCAGGGCAAGGCAGCTCTCCAGAGCTGCTGGGATGCTCGAGAACAGCACAAAGGCTGTTTCAGACAAACCAACCCAATACAAGAACCCCAATCTCCACAGTACAATTCCTGTCAGATCCCCATGTTAACCCCTGCACAAGTCAAGTGCTTTACAATACCCTCTGCCACAAGTTACAGACCCTGATGGCTTTGCCCTGTGTTCACCCAGCAGCAAGGACTCCTCTGAAAGCTGGTGAGAGTTAGAAACCCAATCCTGAAGAATCCAGTAACCCGAGAGGGCTGCTTCTGCTCTGAGCTATGCAAGAGGCCATTTCACCAGGGATTTGTTGGCTTAGAATCAAGATCCTCAAGACAAAAGCCCCACTGAAGTATTTATCTTGTTAAATAGCTGACAGTGTTACATGAATTCCTTGGCAAAGGAAGCCCTGAAGTTACTGAGTGGTTTTGCTTCACCTCACACCGAATGGGCAGCCAGCCATGGCCAGCAGGAAGCTTGTGCTACCTTGCTCCCACCCCGAGCGAGTCAGCTTTGGGACCCAGATTCACGAGCAGCTTCCAGGAGCAGGGCCAGCAGCAAGTGTGAGACCCACCAGAACACCACAGACTCCCCTAGCCCAGATTAGCATAGCACAGGGTGCCAACCTGAGCATCCAACACACTGCAATAGCCTTATTGTGGTAGGGTCCACACTGCAGAGGAAAGAGTCACAGACCCAGCTCTTAGAGATTTGACGACCCCAATCCCTCAGCCCCATAAAGTCTGATCAGTTTTAATACTTCATCTTTCTACAGACAGCATGCATTTCCTTCCACAAACAAAGGGCTCAGTCTCTGGATCAGCAGGGCTGTAACCTGGAGCTTCAGCAGCAGCTCTGAATTGGGAACTAGTCATTGCAGTTGTCAGGAGCTGCACTAGAGCCTTAAAGTGCAGATTCACAGACCTAAATCAGCTCAGTCACAATTCTTCTATAGAGTCGCACGCCCAAACCTCCCAAATACTTGGGCACATGCATTTTATTTTAGAGGTAAACAGGATTTACATTGACAAAAAGTGAAATTACTTTTAGTTGGTAGCTACAGCCCTGAACAAGTACAGCAAGATCTGTAATCCCAGCTCCTTCCCATGCTTCTGGATACACACATCTCCTTCCTGACACCTGCAAAGCCACAGCCCCCAAAGCAGCTCCAGCAGCTCTTCCAAAACAACTCTATCTGAGCCTTCAAGGCCAGCAAGGGGCTGCGTGCAGGGAGCCTGCAGGATGGCACCACAGGCGCTTGTTGAACAGGCAGTGCTGTACTTGGGTGAGATCATCCGGAGTCCAGGTCAACTCTGAACACAGTCATATACAGAAAGGGACTGCTCAGTTTAAATCACATTTGCTAGATGCCACCTGAAAGCAAAGCCAGGAACACTCAAGCATCCTCCAGAGCTGATCTGACTCTTTGGAAGATCACAGCCTACATGACTGTGTTAAGATGTGCAGTACTTGGATGAAAGGCTGTTATCAAGCTCCCTCAAGCCTTCTTCTAGCCAGTTTAACCCCATTCACATCCCCTCAGGAGGGTGTTAAGTGCTTATTCTTTACCAGGAATTCTTGAAAACACCCAATGAGGTACAAAGACATTCCACTTCCTGATTCTGCCTTGGAGCTACAGGTTTTTAATGCTCAGACAGTTGACTAGGTATCAGCAGCAACAGTTATTAGCATGTTGGTCACAATGGCAGCACAAGGAAGTTTCATGTCTAATGCAGTAGGGAGGTTAATTCTGCAGAAGAGCATGACTAATTGCTTTTAAAACTACTGTTACTGTCCTCTTAGATCACCACAGCTGAACAGAGAAACAGAGTGGAGCCAGGCTTAGGTACTTTTGGTTTATCCTTGACACTGCAAGGACTTGGGCCCATGTCACAGCAGAAGAGGCACAGTGAGGCCGAAGGAGGAACTCATGAGCACAGGTCTGGACCTGCTGCAAATGGAACAAAAGCATCAAGTGTTTAATTCTGCAGGCAAGGGTCTTTTAACCCCTGCTCCTGCAACTGCCCCTTGCTCAGCATGCCCTCAAAATACAGTTTAATAACACAGAAATCCAGCAATGCGTGCCTTTAGATAGCACCCACTATTCCGCGAACAAGAAGGCAAGATCATTGATACCACAAAGCACAAACCTGCCATCTTCACTGCAACAGAATCAGTGACCTTCATAATATCTCTTCCAGACTTGCCCCTGGCAGCTCCTTATTTGGAGCTCTACCAAATAAAAGCAAACATTAAACCCAGGGGTTTCTTATCTCTTTATGTAGAACTACTCCAGCAGCTCATTCCTGGGCTCCAGGGGAGGAGAGGCTCCTCTTAGGATGGAGATGAAGCTTTATTCTTCCCCAGCACTGTCACTCTCAGGAAGGTTCACTGTCTCCGGCTAGCACTTGGAGCGTTTTCACAGTGTTACTCTGACAACTTCACAGAACTTGCATAAGAGGACTTCAAACTTCATACCCCAAGGGAAGGAAAGAGCTGACTCCACCATTTCTACGTTCTACCCTCTTTCAAGTATGCTGACCGAAAAACTCCGGGCTACACCCACTTCATTAGAAGCGTTCCCATTTCATTTCCTGTGTCTGAAAGCACTTGGCATTCTTTCCCTTTCCTTCTTCAGGGAGATGCCCTGACCACCTACCCACTAAACAGGCAGCACTTGAAGCCAGGATCAAGAGTTGATGACCAGCAGGGCCTAGAGCAATTCTCAAGCTGAGCCCTCTTCAGAAGCAGGAGCTTTGCTGTGATGAAGGTAATTCCACTTCTCATCCCAACAATTAAGTTCGGCCGAGCACACAAGGCATGAATACATCACTAGACAGTTTTGTTTCAGACACTGCCCAACTCCTTATGGGCTTCACTAGTAAAGCAAAAGGGACTAAACCATTTAGGTTACTAAACCTAGACAAGTGCTCTATTTGCATTCACACAGCAAGCCAGCCTCCCCCTCAGTGCTCTCTAGGAACTTAAACCCTTCTGCAGGAGTCCCATCTCATCTTGCTCGCACACCTGAAGGGTACCAGCCCCTGAACAGCCTCGAGGAACCGACACTGCCTGGCACTATCTTAAACCCAACATTGTCTCAATCAGCCTGGAGCGTCTTAGGGGCAAGATCACCTTTAAAGGTAGATTTGCTTGCTATGAAAGCAGTTGACTGGTTGGGCATATTGTTGAGCCCCAAGTGCGAGATTATTTCAGCACTGAGTCCCAGTTACTGAATCTAAGCTTTGCTTTTCTTTTCTTGCTCCTATGGGTCTATATAGGCTCATGCTTTACCTGCTCACCTCAAGACTGCATTTAAGATGAGCATTGTTTAGCAGCTGCCTACACACACTATTCTCAATCCTTCAGCCTCTTCAGTCACATTTCTTTCACCCTGTTAACCAGTTCAGCTGAAAGAAAACCATAGAAAACTTTTGGAGTCAAGGCAGTAGTGAATATTAATGGCTATTCCAAGAAAGTTCACTCAGCACAGCATGCCAAGCCAACATGAATCACAAGCCTCTTCCTTTTTTTGGTCTCAACCAAGCATCAGAGTCCTGCCATCAGCACAGGCTCAGGAGTCCAAACCCAGTGCAAAGCAGATCTGATGTCACGCTCTAAGCAGAGCAGCTCAAGTATGTGTTGACCCACCACACAAAAAGCTAAGAATAGTAGATGCAAGTTGTTCCACATCGGACTTAAAATAGTACCTGGCATAGCTGCTTCCCTCCGATTTCCTTACGCTTGGAATCAGTCAAGGTCAGACCTGCCACAGCCACACACAAAAGCAATACGCTAAAGGGCAGCTGAGACGGGGTCAGCACTGGGCTCAGGCTTGCTGGCAGCCCAGTTTACAGTAACAGTCCCAGTTTGCTGGCAGGGAGCAGCTCCCACCCAGCCCCAGGAGTTACAGCAGCGCCTCAAGCACTGCCAGGGCAGGAGGTCCGAGCAGCTCCCGCAGGATTGACCCCACAGACCTGTTGCTCACTTAGAATCTGCACTGCACACACAGCTCCCAGCTCACGTGCAGTGGGGTCTCTCACTGCGCTGAGGATCCAAGGACACCCTTGCTCCTGAGCACATCTGCATCTCCTTCCAGACGAGCCACGAAACTTCCTTGCAGGCTTTGTGCCTCGCTCGAGAGGCTGCAGCACCGCGGATTTCACTTCGCAAGTGCCTCTTACAGGGAGACAGGGGCTGTGTTTGCCACCAGCAGCAATCCAGAACGGTCCCCATTCTACTGGAAGCTACTTCCAGCAGATAAAGTCACATCCTTCATGCAGGCGGCTCTGCCCGGGAGCCTGACCGGGCTCTCAGACCTCCGGAGCGCCTGCTCCCACCTCAGCCCCTAACTGGGTACAACACAACACTGCACCACTGCGATCCTCACGGGGCCACACGCTCCACTTCACCTCCAAACAGCCACTGCAGCCCGAAACACAAAGGAGGTGGGAACGGGCCACACCGGTCCCGGTGCGCACCGCGGACGGAGCCCATCCTGCTCCGGGAGAGCCCCCAATGCAGACATGACGCTTTCCCCCAGTCCGACTCGGCCGCGCCGCTCCTCCCGACCAGCGCAGCCCCGGTCCCGGTTACAGCTGCGGCCGCGTTCCCGGGGCCGGACCCGCTGCTCCCCCGCCTCGCCTGGACACCGAGCGGGGCCGGCGGGCGGGGACCGGAGCCTTGCTCCGAGCAGCCTCAAAGGCCGCAGGCTCCCGCCCCAAGCCCCCGCCCTGCGCCCGCCGCGAGGCTCCCGCCGCCTCCCTCCGCGGTCCCGGGTGAGGGCCCTGCCCCGCAGCGCGGCCGCACTCACCGCCCGGAGCGCCGCTCCCCGCCGCAGGTGAGTCTCGCAGGCCCCGGCCCTCACTTCCGCCTTTACCCGTTCCGCTTCCGGATCCGCCCACCCCTTCCGCTCCCCGCCTGCAGCCGATTGGCAGCAGCTGCTGCCAATCACTCTCTGCCCGTCCCTCAGGGGGCTCCGCCCCGTTGCGTTACGTCAGCCGGGCGGCCTGGCGTCCGGCGGTGCCGCGGGGGCCGATGGGAGATGTAGTCCGGCGGGACCGGGGCGGGGCGGGAAGAGATGGAGCGGGAGCGGGGTGGAAAAATAGAGACTTTATTGCAAGGGGACGGGGCGGGAGCGGCGGGACCCCCCCCCGGCACCCCCCTGGGTGTCCCCCCCAGGGACCCCCGCACCGGGCACCCCGCGGGCGCAGAGTCTAAAACCGGATCAAAACCCTGCTGGTGCCGCGCCGGGGCGAGCGCCGCATCCCGGGGAGCTCCCGTGGGAGCGGGCCGGAGGTGCGCGGTGCCCCCGCTCCGGCTGCTGCTGCCCCGGGAGGTCTGGTGCCGGTGACCGGGTAAGAGAGAGCGGGGCAGCGGCGAGGAGTCCCCATGGCGAGGTCCTCCCGCCGCCACCCCGGAGCCCGCGGGGTCAGTGGGAGCTGGTGGAGCCGGAGCGGGGTTGCGGGTGGATGTGGGACCGGCCACCGGCAGAGCAGCCCGGGAAGGAGTGGGCAAAGTGGGGCGGTAGCGCGAGGGGCGGCGAGTCCGGAGTCCGGCGGGGCTCAGGGCTGGAGGTGTCCCCGCGGGGCGGGCATGGCCCCAGCCAGGGGTGCGCGGCGGGGCTGGCACCGGCGTGGGCCGAGCGGCTGCGGACGGGGCAGCGTTTGGCCGGGGGGCTGGCGCAGGGGGAGCTGCGGGAGCTGGGGGGAGAAGGGGGCACCGGGGCGGGGGGTGATAGGGGCCGAGGGGCTGCAGCGGGCAGGCGGTAGGGGCAGGCGGGGGGCTGCGGGGCGCCCAGGCGGCTCTGGAGCAGCTCCATCATGCGCTGCAGCTCCCGGCTGAGGTGGGAAACCTCCTGGTTGAGGTGGTTGATCTGGAAGGGGAGGGAGAGTCGTGAGCGCCGGTGGAAGCTCCCTCCGGCCGAGCATCCCCGGTGCGTTCGGGGACGTGGCTCCGGCCCCCAGCGCACCTCCTGGTTCAGCCGCATGATGTTCTGCTTTATCTCCTCTGCTTCCAGCGCCAGGGCTGGGCTGCACGCATTGGTCCCTGCTGGGAAAGACATTTCCAGTGGTGGTGGAGCGCTCCCCGAGCCCCACGGCCAGTGCCCCAGGCCTTGCCTAGCACTGCGGGAGGTACCTAAAGTGGGGGAGTCCCTCGCCGTCCTCTGCAGCGGGGTGTCCACGTTGAAGCAGAAGGTTTGCGGCTCCGACGTCCTCCCGTTGTCCTCAATCCCATCCACAACTCTAGGACAGGAACAGGGTGAGGGCTGAGCCTCGCCAACCCCTCGCCCCTCTGCCACCATTCCCAGCTGCACAAACCCGCAGCAGGGCATGTCCCAGCCTTACCTGGGGCTGAGGTCCGGGGGGCCGCAGGTGTGCAGGGAGGGGATGAGGAGCTTGGGCGGCCTCCTGCCCGCGCTGCCCTCCTGCTGCCGCCGGCACTGGGGAGAGGGGCTGCGGCCCCGGCTGCAGCGGGCCGGGGAGCGGCAGTTGCGCCGCAGGGCTGAGACCTGGCACAACTCATCGCCCAGGAGGCTGCTGGGGGAGCCGCGCCGGGCCGGGCTGCTCAGCTGCGGCAGCAGCAGCTTGCGGCGGGCGATGGTGGCAGGGGAGCGCTGGAAGACCTCGTCCGGCTCCTCCTCGTCCTCCAGGACGGAGGGAAGGGGCTTCCCCGTGGCGGCACCGCTCTCCGGATGAGGCTGCGGGTGGGTGCAGGGGGAAGTCAGGGCTGGTGCCATCCCGGCCCCCTCCCGCCCGCGCCCGGCGCAGCACAGACCTGCGGAGCCTTCGGCAGCCGCGGGGACCGGGAGTAGCGGCAGAGCCCCTGTGGGGAGAGCAGAGGGCACCGGTTCAGCGGCACACGGGACCCCTACACGGCCCTGCGGGGGCCGGCTGCACGCAGACAGCGCCGGGTGTGTGCCTCGCTCCCCGCCTCAGCATTCAGGCCTCCCGGCCTCTCCGTGCCACCCTGCACAACCAAACCAGCACCAGCACCAGCCCCGCAGCCTCTCGCCTGCTCTCCTTTCTCTGCTGTGTATCTCAAGCCAGAGCCAAGGCTGCACCCTAAATCCCATCAGAGCATCAGCTCCCACAGGAGCCAGGCTCCATTTGCTTCCTCCACCCTTGGGTTATTTATCTCTTTCCCTGGCGATGGATGTGCTGGGTTTTTGGCTACCTGGGATCTAGACCCCCTGCCCCACCTCTGTAGGGCCTGGGGCTGTGGGTACCGCTCGGTGCCAGCGCAGAGCCAGCAGCAGAGATGGGGGAGGAGAAGCTCTGCAGAGCTATTTCTGCAGCAGAACATCCCGGAGCCGGCAGCGTGACTAAACCCACACCCCCCGGCGCTGCCTCCTGCGCACCGGGGGGGCTGTGCCCAGCTGCCTGTCCCTCAGTGACCCCCAGTCCTCTCCATCCTCATTTTCGAGCCTTTCATCGGCCTCCTGCTCCGCAAATGCTCTGGTTTCCAATTCCCCAGAGTTACACCAGGACAGAAAGCACCTGCATGGCCGCAGGGAGGGAGGACACGCACCTACCTCCATCTCGCTGCCCTCCCGCAGGTTGAAGGTCAGATCCTGGTGGATGTCGGCCATGAACTTGCTGGCATACTCAGGGTAGAGCTGCAGCACCTCGCAGAGCCCCCGCAGCCCGATGTGCTGCAGGTCGCAGTAAGTCAGCGCCTTCACGTCTGCATTGGTCTTGATCACCCGGTCGGTGCTGCACAGGTCGGCTCCGATCAAATCCCCTTTGCCTGCAGGAGGGCACCGGGGTGGGCTGGCAGCATGAGCCCCGGACCCCTCACCCGGCTGGGCAGCAGAAGGGGACTGGGGGAGCATCCGCGCCGCCTGCCCTCACCCAGGATGGCCAGAACCACGTTGTCCTTCAGCACCTCGAGGGAACCAGAGCAGACGAAGTAGTTGGCCTGCAGAGCATCACCCTGGCGCAGCAGGTACTCCCCGGGGGCGCAGAACGAGGTCTTGATGTGGAGCGAGAGGGAGCGGAGGCAGCCGCGGCTCGCGGTCTCGAACACGGGCAGCTGCAGGATGTCCTTGTGGAGGTGCATGGCCACGTCCGCGCGCAGCTCGTCGGGGAAGTTGTGCAGTAGCTGGGGGGAGCGGGGCAGGGTGCTGGGTGTGGGGGGCAGGAACAGCCCCCCATCACCCTGACAGGGGACAGGTCCCACTCCGGAGGAGAGCATCTCCCCACTGGCCAACATGGGCCAGCTCTGGTGCAGTGATGGGCTGCCTCCGCTCCATGGGTCTGTCCCACTCCCTGTGCTGGCAGGAACCTGCCCCAGACCTGGCGCGCAGCTCTGGTCCCTCTAGCATGGACGTGTGCACATCTGCACATGCTTGCACACATGTACATACACACACACTGGCACTCTTATAGCTGGCCCTGCCAGCCGCTGGAGAGGGTCTGGACCAGCCCAGCCAATATCTCATACCTCGTTGGCATCAATGCCGTTGTTCACCGACCAGGTGGTCTGGAAGTACTCCAGCATCCGCTGCTTGAGCTGCTGGGGCAGGTGGTGGACGCGGATGAAGTCCTTGAGGTCCTTCATGCGGGTGTGATAGAGCGAGCGGCGCGAGTACATGCGCTGGATGATGGCCGTGACGTTGCCGAAGACCACGGCGTGCATCAGCGCTGAGGATCAGGAGAGCAGCATCAGACCCACCGAGGGGGCCCAAGCAAAGGCTGGGCTCTGGCCCTGCCAGCAGTGTGGGGCTGAGGGGTGCAGCACAGGGGACTTCTCCCCTACCTCCACCGCTGGGGCTGTCCTACAGCCCTGATGTGTTCATCGCCTCCCCCAGTGCCCTGCCCAGGTTTCCGCTGCACCCGCTCCTCCAGCTTGGGGGGATGAAGCCCCCCAAGTGCTGCCCCACTCCCCTTCTCACCCCCAATGAGCATGGTGCAGATGGAGAAGATCTTCTCGGCATCGGTGTTGGCGCAGACGTTGCCAAAGCCCACGCTGGTCAGGCTGCTGAGGGTGAAGTAGAGGGAGGCAATGTAGGCACTGCGGATGGAGGGGCCCCCCAATGAGCTGTTGATGTAGGGAGCCTCCAGCCTCTTGCCCAGCTCATGGAGCCAGCCTGCCAAGCACAGCCAGGGGTTAGCACCAGCACAGCCCCCGCCGCTGCCCCAGCCTGAGCGTGCCCCCATCCCCTGCAGCCCCCTCACCGATGTCCCAGGTCTGGGGGTCGTTGCTCTCCATCTCCTTGCGCCCGATGACGTACCAGATGCAGGCCATCCAGTGGGCCAGCAGCGCGAACATGGACATGAGCAGTGTGAGCACCATGGCGCTGTACTGCGAGTAGCGATCCAGCTTCTGCAGCAGCCGCAGCAGCCGCAGCAGCCGCACCGTCTTGAGCAGGTGAACCAGCGAGGTCTGGGGAGCGGAGCAGGGGCTCAGGCAGGCTGGGAAGAGACCCCTCCATCCCTCCAGCAGGGACCCTTCACCACCCCCGAGCTGTCAGGAGGGTTGTGGGCTCTGGGACCAGATGGGATGAGCATGTCCCCCGCAGCCTGCCACCACTGAACCACCCTGCGGGATCTGGGGTGCTGGAGAGGGGCAGAGAGGGGAGAGACTGCAAGTGCCCCTCATTGCAATGGGGTGTGTGTGTGCACAAGGCGTTTGCACAGGGACATGGAGCTGCTCTGAATCCTGGGCAGAGCACAGGCACGCAGGGTGCTGAGTGCTGGGTGCTGGTGCTGAGTGCAGGCCAGGTGCCTGCCTGCAGCTTCTGCAGAGGTGCCTCAGCAGTTACTGTCGTTTGTGGCATCCTATGGTTAAATTGGGATGTGTGGGAGGTTTCCTGCTATATCCATCACCGCTTCCCTTCGCTGCCCGCGCTGCACTCGCATCCCTGCGGAAGGGGCCGCCTCTCACCGATGCTGCCGACGGCACTCACCACGGTCACATTGAAGATGTAGAGCAGATCGAAGGGCAGAGCAGCGATCAGGTCCACGAAGAACCAGGTGGCCATGTAATGGATGCAGATGGAGCGGGGCTCATACACCACCTGCCCTGACTGGCTCACATACGTGGTCCGGAAGTTCAGGATGATGTCTGTACCGGGAGCAGAACCAACCCTCACTGCGCTGCCACCACCAGCTTAGGGTCCACAGCCAGTCTGGGGCCCAATCCCAGGCTGCTCAGCAGCAGCAGTGGGGGCAAAGCACCAGCTCCCCTCTGCATCACCCCACAACTCTGCCCAGCCATGTTCCCCACCCCAAACGGGTGCTCAGCCCCAGCATGGGCCTACCCAGGATGAAGAGCATCTCCACAGCGATGTCGCTGACAATGGTGCTGCGGGCAGCTGAGAGGTTGTCCTCCGTGCCCGTGAAGCAGACGTTGTACGGCACGGTGATGGCCACATAGAAGGTGGCCAGCAGGATCAGCCAGTCCCAGAGGGCCTTGAAGATGCTGTAGTGGAGCAGGATGAAGCGGGACTTCTGCACTGCGGCCACTTTGTACTCGGGGATGGACAGCTTGTTCTCAAACACGTTCTGGGGGAGCAAGCAGCAGAGTGGCACATGGTGGTGCATAAGGAGCAGAGGTCACTGCAGTGTCCCCCCCTCCTGATGCCAGGGTGATGGACACGCCTCTCCAGTGGGGCACATGGGCTGCTCTGAGGTCACCCTCAAAGATGGGCACAGAACACCCGGTTATGGCGTATAAAGGAGCGTGAGGCTAATGCTATCAACAATAATCCACCAGCACTGCCAGCTGCTGCCCAGAGCATCCCAGGTGCCAATTCACATCCTGGGGCAGAGCCCCCCCCCATGCCCACAGGGACACGGTGCTGCTGGGGACAGCGGGAGCCCGGCGCTGGGGCCCCGCAGCCTGGTAACGGCGCCCCCCGGGGCCGCGCTGTGAGCGACCGGTTGCGCTTCCCGACAGCAACCGTGTGAGGAGAGGCACAGCCCCGCGGGAGCTGCCGCAGGGTCTGCGCTCCCCTCCCAGCCGATGCCAACGAACCCCATTTGCAGCCTGGGACCTGGGGTGGCTGCTGGAGATGGTCGGCATCTCGGTGCTGGGGAGGCCAGCGAGGGGCACGCATGGGAACAGACTGGTCTCAGGATTGCTGCAGCATCACCAGCCTGCCCGGGAGGCATCGGGCGAAGCTGAGGGTTCCCCCAGGTCCTTACACGGTTGATTTTCATCTCGCTGCCGTCCCTCCGGGCAAACTGGCTGCTGAGCCGGTGCAGCACCGTCCGGCCCTGCCTGCGCGCTGCCCGCAGGTGAGAGCTCCCGGGCCTCTTGCTCCTCTGCTTCTCTGCAGCACACAAGACATGCTGGGTTAGTGGCTGCGGCACTGCTGGAGCAACAGGGCAGGGGCTGCTTTGGGTCCCCTCCCTGCACGGCTGAACAGAGGCAGGCAGGGAACTGGGAGCCCGTTTGTCACTTGCCCACTGTGCTCATCCCTCCCCATCCCACATCCGTGGCTCACCCTCCTTCTTGTCCCCCAGGTGGCTCCTGCCCCGGCTCTCTGTGATGTCCTTGAAGGAGAAGAGGAAGAGCACCACCTCCCCCTTCTCGTTCTTGATGGGCATGATGTCCAGCAGGCACCAGAAGGCAGCTCCTGCATGGACAAGACGGGTGCTGAAGGCAGGACAACCCCTCTGCCCCTCAGCATCTTCACCCTGGGGACATGTCCATCCAGAGCCACAGGCAGGGTCCCAGTGCCGTGCACCACTCACCACCCTTCTTGTAGAAGCAGACCTCGGTCTGGTACTCCTGCCTGCCGTCCAGCACCTTCTCGATGCGCTGCAGCACGGGCTCGCTGGTCTCGGCCCCGTAGAGGAAGCGGCAACAACAGTTCTTCTGCATGACCTCGGTGCGGGCGAAGCCGGTGAGGTCGCAGAAGCCGTCGGAGCAGTAGACGATGGGGAAGCCGCAGCGGACCTGCGCGTTGGCCAGGATGAAGTTGCTGTCTGAAAGGAGAAGCAGCTGCCCCTGAGGGCTCGGGGCCACCCTGGGGGCACAAAGAGCAGCTCAGCCCTCTCGGACCCCCATGGAGCTCTCTGGGAAGTGGAGCCAGGTCTGTGTTTGGCTGAGGCTGCACCCAGAGCTCGCTTGTTCCCTGCCTGGTGGCCTCTGAAGCCCACCCCAGCCCCAGGCACTGGGGTCCTGGAGCCCAGATCCAGCTCCCAGCTCCCATTGCCAGGCGATTCCTGCCTCCCCCTCACCATCTGCTGCTCCCACCTCCCTCCAGGGCTCCAGCAGCTTAGCAGGAGCCGGCAAACCCAGCCAGGCACTGGCAGCCCTGGGGCACTGGGCTGCGGTGCTGCGACCTCCAGCCCACCAAGAGTGGGGCAGAGAAGCTCCGAGCCTGGGATGAGTCTGTGGCCCATGCTGGGTGACCTTGGCCCACAGGGGAAGATGGCCTCATGCTAAAAGGGTGCCAGGGAAGCAGGGTGTATGGCCACCATGGACTACACCTGCACCCAGTGATGGCAGAGCAGGGTGTCTCCAGACCCAGCACAGTCCCCAGCTCATGGGTCCCCAGCCCAGCACCCCTGTACCCCACAGCGCAGGCACCAGGAGCAGGCAGACACGATCTGACCCCTGTCACAGTGAAGGAGAGAGCCCCTGGAAGTGCATGGCATGCATGGGGCAGGGCAGGGCAGGGCAGGCAGGGCAGGGGCAGAGGAGGCTGCGGAAGGAGGGATGCAGCCACAGGCAGCCCTGGTGCCACGGGGGTGCAGCGGGGCCACCACAGCACAGCTCAGCCCAGGATTAGCTTGGGGAAGCAAAAATAGCTTGAAGCTGTGACTAAGGCCAGATTTTGGCTCTGGGGAACCAGGATTACGGCGTTGTCCAGGATGTGTTATTAGAAAAGGAAAATAAGGGCTTGCATTTGGGAGCAGCTCTGCTGAGCAGGGGGATGCGGCACTGGGGGGCTCAGCAGCCCCCCTGTCACAGTGACCAGCTCACACAGATGGGTACCCTCGGGCCCAGCGGGCCTGGGAGAGGCAGGGTTAACTCACCCGGGTATCACTGGCTAAAGCCCCTCTCCATGGCAGATAAAGCCGATAAAAGTCACATCAAACCAGCAAAGCCTGAGGCTATTTAAAAGCGTCTGGAAGGTGGCAGCCAGATGGGGATGCTGCCGGGGTGCTGTGGGGCAAATCCCATCTTCCTGGGGCAAATTCCGAGGGCTTTGCCTTGGTTAGGGTGCTGCAGGCAGCTCCCCTGAGGACCCCGCTCCTCAGAGAGCCAGATCCAGCCCTGGGAAGCCTCAGCCCTGCGGAGATACAGTCACAGCATCACCAACACAAGGCAGATGCAGCTCTGCCCTGGCACCTCTGGGCACAGCTAGGGAAGGTTCAGGGGCTGCCGCCTCTCACTGCGGTCTCAAAGAGAACATCCCGAATGAGAGCTCCTAAAGGCAAATGACACCCTGTGTCATCTGGGATGCTCCACATCACACCAGGCCAGGAGCCAGCCAAAACATGTCCCAGGGCTGCTCCTGGAGCCCCGATGCTGTTGGAGGGGAATACAGGTTCCGGTGCCATGCTCGTACTGGTCCCTCCCAGCAAGGTGGGACATGTCCAGCCCCACAGGCAGTTGGTCCAGGATGCTCCTGCTCCAGGAGATTTGGGGGGAAGCCTGGGGTCAGCCCTGAGCATGGGCTGTCCCCGAGCGACTGCATGGTGACAATGGTGCCGGGAGCTGGCACGTGGCACGCCGGCATGATCCCCTCCACAGCGTGCCAGGGGTTTAATCTATCCTGGCCACAACACATGGACATGGATATGGAGGGGAGCTCCAGGGGTGCACCAACAGCACCTCCAGCCGTGTGAAATGACCCCAAAAAGGGACGATGTCCCCCAAAAACACAGCTTCCTGGCACCCACCTTTCCGGGGACATAACCCCAAACCAGCGGGCTCTTTGCTAACGGGGTGGCGGCCTGTGCAGCACTGGGGGTCCCCAAGGGCCCTGCCATGTGTCGCAGAGATGACAGCCACGGGCTGTACCCCATGGCAGTCCCACAGCTCCAGGGAGCCGGGGGGCAGAACCCCGAGCCCCGGTCCCCGCGGGGTCTGCCAGAACCCACGAGCCCCCCCGGGACCCGCCACCGCGAAGCAGGGTTCCGGGGGGCTCCGGGGCAGCCGGGGTGGGCCGGGACCGGCAGCGACCCCGCCGGGGCCCCCCCCCCGCCCCGGGTCCCTCACGGCCCCTCCCGCAGCGCCCGGCCTCTGTCCCTGGTGCTGAGCGCGGCCGCGGGACCGGCAGCGGGGAGAGCACCGGGGACTGCCCGGGGTGCGGCGGGTACCGAAGCATCGAGCACGGACGCGGGGGGCACCGGAGCACCGAGTACGGACACCGGGGGGCACCGGAGCAACGGACACGGCCTCCCCCGGACAGTGCAGAGCGCAGGGACGGCCGCGACCCATCGAGCCCCGTCCCTCCCCGGGGGCAGCGCCTCCTCCCCCCGCCCGCTCCCCGCCGCCCCGGCCCTACGTGTGCCATCGAAGCGGGTGGCGATGGTGTCCAGGAACGTGTTCTGCGGCGCCAGCAGCCCCTTCATCACCGGCATGGTCCCGCGGGGCTGCGGCCGCAGGATCGGTCTCCGCTGCCGCCCCCCGGCCCCTTCGCAGGTGCGGTCCCGGCTCCGCGGGTTGATCTCGGCTCGGCCCGGCCCGGCCCGGGGCTCCCGCCCCGCCCCGCCCCTGCCCCGCCCCGGCCTCTGCGCGCTGCCGGCACCGGGAGGGGCCTCGGCACCGGCACCCGCCTGCGGGCAGGTGGCTCTGACCTGCACCGCCGCACCGGCACCGGGAGGCACCGGGAGGCACCGGGAGGCACCGGCCCTGCCGGGCCCGCGAAGGCTGCGAAAGGGGCAGGACCGGAGGCATCATCCCCATTCCCCCTGCTTATGGCTGAGCCCGGGGGCTGCAGGGCAAGGCCGTGCCCTGAGGGGCACCCGGGGGTGACAGGACACAGCCGGAGCCTCCCCAGGCTCCTGCGCAGGGACGGGGTGGTGGGAGGGTGGTGGGGTCAGGGACTTCTGCCCACGAGGCTCGCTGGTGCTGTGGTGAGGAGGCTCCGAGCCCTTATGGGGGCTTCACAAACACCCCTCAGCTCCCAGCCAGCCTGGTCCTGGCTCTGTTCACTCCAGTTCTGGTCCTGCCGGGACTCAGCAGCACCAGGATGTGTGTCAGCCCCACGCACCCCTCTCGTCCCCTCCCCAGAGAGAAGGCAGAGCCAGGTAACATCGGGCTATCATTTATTGTAAAAGGCCGGCGGTGCCTGCAGTGCCCTGAGCAGACTGGGCCAGGCCAGGAGGAGGTATGTCAAAGTGCTATTTACACCGAGCTCCAGGCGTGTGTCCCTGGGTCTGCCCCCCCCATGGGTCCTCGCTCTGTTCCTGCTGCCCCCATCCCTCTCAATAAAAGCTTTTAGCAGCTCCCTGGGCCTCGCTCTTGGTCAGGTCCTTCCCCGAGTGTCCCTGGCACTGGTCCCTGGGGCTGGCAGGGCTGGTGTCAGTGCCTCGCAGCGCCGGCTGCGTGTCTGCACCCATGGGGCAGCCCGATGCGTCGTGGCAGGCAGTGCCAGGGTGCTCCCCACGCTTGCCCATGGTGAGGATGCCCGCGGCGTGGTTGCCGGAGCTGTGCAGCAGGCGGTAGAGCCGGCTCTGGAATGCCGGGGGGACACTTTTCCTCTTGCCCAGCGTGAGGATGCCGGCGGCATGGTTGCCCATGCCGTGCAGGAGGTCATAGATGTGGCAGGAGCAGGTCTTCTGCCGGCAGCACTCGGGCAGACTCTGCCGGGCAGCAGCCAGGGAGCAGAGCAGGAGCAGGAGCAAGAGGCAGGCAGCTCTCTGGAGCTGCTGGAGCAATGGGCAGCGTTAGTGCAGGGCAGCAGCAGCGCCACTGAGCAGCCTGCCTTGCCCACCGGTGTCAGCCCCGTCTGCCCTGGTCACTGCAGTGCTGCTGTGGGGTCCCAGCCCCACTCCCAGTGCACGGCAGCACAATCCCAGCCCCCCAGCCCCAGCACCCATGGACCCCAACCACACTGTGACCACCAGCCTGATGTGGGTGCCCTCACCAGCACAAGGCAGCCGCAGCAAACACCCTCCCCTTGCTGCCTAGTGCCAGAGCACCCACACTTGGCACCACAGGCACCATGTGTCCAGCTGCCTCCTGAGGAGCCCAAGCAGGGCTGAGCCCCCCAAGTGGCCACTGACCACAGCTGGGGAGCCCTGGGGAGGAGCCATGAGCTCCCAGCTACCCGAGGAATTGGCCAAGCCCCCTCACACCCCCGGCCCCACATCCCAACCTCCCCCCCCAGTCGCTGCCCTCCTGGCCCCATAGGTTGCAACACCCCACCCCACCTTGGTGTTGGGCACCTCCATCCTTCCTGGGGTCTTCAGGTGGCCGAGCAGCGCTGGGGCATGTCCTGCTGGGCAGCCGGGAGCACAGCACCCTGTGCCACTGCCACAGCTGCCGCTTTATAGGCCCCGGCACAATAGTGATGCCAAAAATACCGGCTGGGCCGGGCGGCTGCGACCGGTCTCTGGGAGACACGGGCCGGTAGCCCGGAGACCGGCCAGGCCTTTCCCCTCATTTGCAGCTCCTCATTGTGCGGATGCTCGGGGGCGGCCGCGCTGCCGGGGCGCCTGGCACTAATGAGGTCGTAATTGCCCACGGGCCCTATGGCAGGGCAGGCACAAAGGGGCCGAAGGGCAGCGCTGGGCTGCTCCCGACAGCAGCAGTGCAAGGGTCCGCTCCTTGGGTCCCCATTAGGCTAATTAGCTTCCTGAACAAACGGGTCCCGGCAGCCGCACGGCTCCTTGACGTGGGGAGTCGTCACTCTGCGCACAGCTGGTGATGGGGGAGCAACGGTGCCACCCTTCATCCCCTTTGGTAACCCCATCCCACCACAGCCCTGCACCAGGCACCCGGAGGGAGCAGCAGGGCACCTTGGTGGGTCTCACACTCTTTATAATGCTCCACAGCCACAGTCGGACCCCAGACCACCACCTGCACACTGCTTGCGCCAGGACCCCCTCCCCTAGGGAATAAGCCCTGATGTTTCCCTGATGAGAACACAGCTCCTGCCTGGGCCCATCTTTGGGCTGGTGAAGGCAAAACCCATGGCCCTGGAGGGGGCAGAAGCTCAGCCCCAGGGGCTGTAACGCAAGAGGGCTCTGGCACGGCAGGCTGGGGGTCCACACACACAGGGGTGCCAGCATCCCTGCCGGCCCTGCGGCAGGGCACTCACTCTCGAAACGGATGGAGGGATGGATGAGGCCCCGGGAGCTCAGGCCAGGGAGAGAGCTGGAGCAGGCGCATCCCTCCCCAGCCTCCTCCTTGGCCCCACCGCAGCCCCTCTACACAGCAGAGCACAGCCCCACACGCGTCCCTCCACGCACAGAGCCTGCAGGCAGGCAGCTGCCTGTCCATAGGCAGGATGAGGCTCCCTGGTCCCGGTCCCTGCAGCCGGGGAGTGCTCAGTCCGGGCCCCCAAGCCCCAGGCCCGGGTCAGCAGGATGCCGCGTCGCCACCTCCTTCTGTCTCCGGGATGGGCTCCAACGGGGCGCGCAGCCGGGAGGGCTCCGGCGAGGCCGAGCCGTTCCTGCCGATGCCGCAGGACTGTCCCGCGTTGTGGATCTGCCACAGGTTGTCCAGCGCCTCGGCCTTGGCGTGCTTGAGGAGGTCAGCCTGGCCCTGCCGGGGAGAGGCCGTCACCGGGGATGCCCCACTCGGGCTCCCCGGACCCCCGCTGAGGGGCATTGGGTGCCCCATCAGCCACCCCCATGAGCGGGGCTCGCTGGGTGCAGGCACCGCCTGGAGCCCCCGAGCGGATCCGTGCCATCGCCATCGCTCCCGGAGCATCCTCGGGGTTCGGGTGAGCCGGGGGCCGCGGGGCAGCGCAGCCCTGGCCCCTCACCTTCAGGACTGTGATGTTCCAAGCGAAGCTCTCCAGCGCCTTCTGCAGCTTGCGGCCCCGCAGCCCCTCCTTGGCCTCGATGCGGTGCAGCTCCTTGTGGAAGTCCATTCCTGCACACACGGGAGCGGTGCTGAGCGGGGACGGGGACGCCCTTGGCCTGGCTCAGGGGTGCAGGACGGCGGCTCCGCATTGTCCCTGCAGCCGGAGCCCGCTCCGACGGCTGCTGGAGCCGTCACCGTGGCACCGTGCTCGGCCCCAGCCCCGCGTGGTTTCGGGCTCCGGCTCCTGCACGCAGCGGCTCCCCGGGGGGCTCGGAGCGGGTCTGCCCCCGCCGTGCGCCGCGTGACGTCCCCGTGAGCGGTGCCGCATTCACCGTCCTGACGCAGCACCGGCTCCGGGCCCACGCGAGGCTCCCACGCAGCCCGTTCACCCACGGGCTGTCACTCACACCCCCCCTGCACTGCACCCGGCACCCGCCGCCTGGCACTGCAGGGGCGAAAGGGGGGGCAGGCGGCGCCTGGGCACGGGGATGGGGGCTGCAGCCCCCAAAGCGCTCTCTGCCCCACGACACTCCCATCGCAGCAGCAGGGTCCTGCAGCCAGAGCGGCCACAGGAGCCCACCCGGCCCCGCACTCATCCCGTGCCCCCCTGACTGCTCCCCCCAGCGCTGGCAGCGGCGGCAGAGCCCAAAGCCAAGAGCTCGGGGAGATTTCCGGCTGCGGCGCAGGCACGGAACAAACGGAGCTGCTGGCAGCAAGGCTGGGACCGGCTGGGGGGGGCAGCAAGGCAGGGACCGGCTGGGGGGCCCGGGCAGGGCCGGGGGGGAGCCGGGGCAGGCAGCGGCAGCACCTGCCTGTGTGGGTTCAGCCACGTGTTTTGGGAGTCCTAGCACTCGGTTGCCGCTTCTACCATCAGCCCCGGTCTGTTATTTCTGGTGCTAATTATATTGCGGCGGTTGGCAGATAATGACTCTTCCCCGCTTCCTCATCAGCCTCCTCCGCTCGCCTCCCTCTCCCCGCTCCCTCCCGCACAGCCCCTGCAGCCCACCCACTCAGCACCCTGCCCCGGCGTGGCCCCAAGCACCCCGATGGCACCCAGCACCGCGCAGGCTCCTGCAACCACACCACCCTGCCGGAACGTGGGAAAACCACAGAGCCAGGCTCAGGGCCACCAGAGCCAGAAATCCCTCTCCCATGGCTGACCATGCACGCGTGGCCATGCCCGTGCATCCAGATCCTGGTGACAGACCCACTGAACCGAGCCCTGCAGGGTTCCCCTCCGGGATGCACCCAGGTCTGTGGCACGGAGCAGCACCAAGGTTAGAGGTGCCCCAGGACCCACCTGCCTGCTGTGCCTGGATGAGCTTGCTGTACACGGCATCGGCTGACTCGATCAGCGTCCGGCTGGTCTGGATCATCTGGGGAGAGGGGTGCTGTGAGGAGCTGGGCAGAGCGGATGGGGAGAAGGGGCTCGGGCAGGGGCTGCCCCTTGCCTCAGCGTGGTCCCCGGGGTCTGGCTCTCCTCACCCAGCTGTGCATAGCCGGGTATGGTGTGACCCTGCCTGACTGGAAAGCAGGGCCCCCTCCAACACAAAGGAAGGAAGTGGCTCTGGCTGCAGCTGTTAATGGGGTTTCTCCCACCAGGCAGGACCACAGGACTCCCCATGAGCAGCCCTGGCACAGGGTGCAGGGAACAGGGGCTGCTGGCTCCCAGAGCTCAGACTGAGCTGGGTCAACCTGCTCCTTGACAAGGGTCCTCCATGGGCAGCCCCCAGCAGCCTCCCCGTGCACCATGATGGGCGCAGCGAGTCAGGGTGCCCTGTCCTGGTTGTCCTGGTGCCCCTGGCCCCACGGAGCATCCCCATGAGGAGTCGAGCCCCGGTGGGACACGGCACTTACCGTCTCATAGGCGGTGAGGACCTTGCGCAGCAGGTCGGGGATGGGGCCCTGGGCCTCCATTTGGGGGTACTTCTCTGCCAGGTTGAGGGTGACACTGGGTGAGCTGTCACTGTGCAGCAGCCACGCAGCCACTGTCAGGATGCACTGCTTCATGTTAGCGGCAGGCGTCAGACCACACAGCTCCTTAAAGGAGACCAGGGCATTCTGCGGGTAGAGACCAGCGTCAGGGGCTCTGCCAGGGACGGAATGTCCCCATTCTCCCGGCTCTCTGCTCCAGATGAGGCCCCTCACCCGCATCCCCCAGGAAGAAGGGGGACCTCCATGCTCCCCACTGCTCACAGGCCAGCCCTATCCTCCCCTAGGTCCCCAGTGCCTCCGCATGGTCCGTACCTGCACGTTCTCCCGCAGGTCGGTGGCTTCCCGCAGCGGCTGGGTCGCCGTCCGGAAGACCTCGTCGATGGCCTTGATGCCGGTGGCCTTGGTGGATGTGTACTCCCGCACCCGGCGGCCCCGGCGCCCTGCCAGCCCCCGCCGGTGCCCCTTGCCCCCGCCTCGGCGGTCAGTGATGGCCACGTGCACAAAGAGAGTGGCGTGGGGCAGGGGCTCTCCAGCGAGCGACTGGAGCGGGACGTGGCGGTAGCCGGGCTGCAGGCACTCGAAGGGGATGGTGTACTGAGCGATGAACTCATCCCCAATGTAGTCATCATCCAGCACGACGAAGCGCAGGACAGCCAGCTCGGGCAGGTTGATCTGGAACTCCAGGCTCTCGTCAAAGATGGGGTTGTCCCCGCTCTGCAGGGCCGTCTTGGTGCGGTGCTCGGCGCAGTCGGCTGGGATGCCGTGGATCTCGGCGCAGACGTAGGGCTCCACCACCTCCCCCTTGGCCCCCGAGCCCTTGGGCTTGGGCAGGTTCTGCCCACTGATAACCTTGAGGTGCAGGAGCTGTGCGGGCACCCCGGGCAAGGAGTCCTTGGCATTGGCACTGAAGTAGGAGACCTCCTCCCGCATGATGGCGGGGCGCAGGACGTAGCCGCAGGCGCCGTTCTGCCGGAACCAGCCCGCGTTCAGGTCCATCATGAGCCCTGGCGTCTGGTAGTTCATGGCCACCATCTGGCAGCCGCACTTCCAGAAGTCCTGCGGGTTCATGTTGCTGGCGTCGATGCGCATGGGGCTGGGGTAGATGCGGGACAGGAACCGCTTGTTGTAGCTCACCAGCTCGGCCGGGCACTCGTTGGCAAAGCGTCCTGCCTCCACCTCGCTGAAGGAGCACATCTCCCAGTACCGCTGCCCGCGCCGCGAGCTCTCAAAGTCCTGGAAGGGAACGGCCTGGCACAGGCTCACCAGCTCCGAGAGCTCACGGCTGAGGCGCAGGCGCCGGGGGCCACCCGTGTCCGGCACCTCCCGCTCCTCCTGTCCCAGCCGCCGCGCCAGCTCCCGGCCTTCCTCCTCGTCCGACACCTCCCCTTCGCTGTCCTCGCAGCCGGGAGGCAGCTTCTTGCCCTTGATGAGGATGCGGCCCTTGAGCTGCTCCGGGGAGGGCAGGTAGGAGGCAGCGGGGTTGGGGGGCTCCAGGTACAGCTTCTCGCCCAGCGTCTTGCGCAGGCACTGCGCGGCCAGGCGCTGCTGGGGCGCTGAGCACCGCACCACCAGGCAGAGGATGAGCGGGTAGGCAGAGGCGGTGAAGGCGTGCTGGTCGATCAGCCCCACCACGGCGCGGAAGGGCACGAAGGAGGCGGCTGAGGGGCTGGTGTAGACCACGGGCTCGCCCTCGGGGCCATCCCACAGCACCAGCTCGATGCTGCGGCAGCCCAAGGCCAGGGCGCTGATGTAGCCGCTGATGTCTGAGCGGCCCCAGAAGTTGTCCTCCAGCAGGCAGGCGCTGTGGGCAGAGCTGATGTAGTAGTGGGAGAGGGGCTGGGCCATGTCCTGGCACACCTTGCGGTGCTGCGGGTCGAAGATGGAGCAGTCAGTGGAGAGCAGGTAGCGTGTGAAGCCATCGATGGCCAGGTAGCCCTTCTCCCGGCCCTCCTTGGAGGGCTCGTACTTGCCAACAATCTCCAAGCACTTCTCCTCCGTCACTCCCTCCATGCCTTGCTCCACCTCCAGGAACATGAGCAGGTCCTTCAGACCCAGGTACTCCTTGTTGCTGGAGAACTGCACCAGCAGGAAGAAGATCTCGGGGCGGGTGCAGAGCTCGCAGTACGCCTCCACGAAGAGGTCGCAGGGCACCTCCGCACCGGGACGCTCGCTGGCCTTCTGCAGCTCCTTGAACTTCAGCTCGATGGTGGAGGTCTTCATGCCGGGGTTGAGCGCCTTGATCAGCTGCACGGCGCGGGATACAGGGATGCGGCCAGACTTCTCCAGGTCGGCGAGGTCGAAGACGGAGGAGATCCAGGACGTCCGGAGGCTGGGGTGGCCGGTCCCGGGTGCCTCGGGGCTGTGCTTCCCATAGGACACCAGGTACCGGAGCCCCATCACCCAGGCGCTCACCACATCAGCCGAGCTGGCCACCAGGTCCAGGGACTCGTAGTTGTCTCCGTAGATGATGGAGAAGGCGCACTCATCGGGGAACTGGTCGGAGAGGCCATTGCTGCGCAGGACAGGCGTCTTCTTGCCCACGCGCACCTCTTTGACCGACTTGATCTCAATCTTGGCCTTCTCCGAGTCCTTTTTGGAGGGCTCCCAGCGCACGGAGCGCATGTCAGCATCCAGCACAAAGAAGCGGCTGTACATGCGCGAGTTGGAGCGCACCTTCTTCAGCTCGCAGCCCTCCAGCATGAAGGAGATGCAGGCAGCCGTGCTGTTGATCTTGCGGTCGTTGGGCATGGTGCTGAAGGACACCGTCTTCTTCTTCTGCGGCGGCCGCTGCCGGGACCCATCCTGCCAGGGTGGGAGAAGGAGACAGAGCCGTCAGGGATGGGGCAGGCAGTGTGTGACCCATCACGCTCTCCCCACCCCAGCCCCAATGCACAGCACAGCATCCCAGGGTGCCCCAGGGCACCCCAGCGCCACATGAAGCCCAAGTCTGCCCCAATCCAACCCAATCCCTGGAGGCTGGGAGCTGGCTCCAGCCCTGGCCTCCCCCATAGCTCACTGCCTGGTTTATTTTAACTCTGCTTTCCTTCCTTCCTTCCTGCTCCCAGCCCTGAGCCGGATCCGTCCCCACTGCTCACTCACCATCAGAGGCACGGCCGCACGCAGGCAGCCCGGCACGGTCCCCATCTCCCTGGCTTGGGAACACCGGAGGAAACCAGGTGCCTGCAGGAGCAGCCCATGCCCACAGCATCCCCATCCCTGCACTGGGGCTCCCCCCATGGCCCCTCACACCTTCCCCTGCACTCCAGGGACCAGCCACAGGCACCATGGCAGCGCAGTGAAGTGCAAGGATGTGTGGGGTGCCCCTTGGTGATGGAGCCACAGAGTGTCCCTGGGGACTCCCGCTAGGCCCCCACTGCATCTACTGGGGAACGCTGCAGGACACCAGTCACCACCAGTGCCACTCACTGTGGACGAGTGTGGCCCATGGCCCCATCCCACAGACCTGGTGATGCTGCTGCCCGTACCCCCATGCCAGCCCTGCTGCTCAGCAGGGAAAGGGGACCCTGCTGCCAAGGGGTTGGAGAGGGCAGGAGATGGGGGGGGGAACAGCAGGGCAGGGAGCATATTATGGGATAGATTTCATTAAGTAGCACAGTAGGAGGAGATCTAATCCACTTCTTCAAGATTATGGTGAGTCACCTCTAATCTGGTGGTGTCTCCAGCAGGGGCAGGTCCTGCCCAGCTGTCCAGGTTGAGGGTGATGGGATGTCCCCTTCCGGCACCCCAAGAGCTTCAAGCAGGAGCAGATGGGCAGCCTGGGTGAGCACATCCCCATGCCTGACCCCAAAGGGTATGAATCTGCTCCAGTCCACAGCCCAGGGGCAATCAGGATGGGGCATGCAGGCACCCAGCCAGTTCCCCAGGGATGCTCGGGACACATCCCAGGGAAGAGGAAAACCGGTCCTAGCCCTTGGCCCCACGTTAGAGCCAGCTGGATCCTGGTCACACCATCGGCCAGCCCCACGGGGAAGGACTCCGGACACTTCCTGCGAGCAGCGCCCTGAGCACCCACTGCCGGAAGCCCCATCACCCTCGAGGGGTGATGT
The DNA here is from genome assembly GCF_963264785.1 of Psittacula echo. Lineage (NCBI taxonomy): Eukaryota > Metazoa > Chordata > Aves > Psittaciformes > Psittacidae > Psittacula > Psittacula echo. The sequence goes on from NC_137748.1 coordinate 4,232,594, forward strand.
GAGCACCGCAAATGGCTCCATCCTGCCCCGCAGCTCCGGGACCCGCTGCTCGCCTCAGCACACACCCCCCCCGGGCGGCTCCGCACCGGGCTCACAGCCGAAAACAGGAAATCCATCCGGAAAGGAAACACGGGCGGGGGGACCGCTGCACCCAGCGCCGGGACCTGCCTCCTGCTGCACCCACCGCAGGCAGGCGGGTGAACACCCAACACCCTCCCCTCAGCCCCCATCCTCCCAGCCTGGGAAGGGGAGCGGGTGCCTGGTGCAGTGCATTGGGCTTCTCACCCCGACCTGGGGACCAGCAGGGAAAAGCTGCTGATCACAGGCAGCCCCTTATACAGGAGGGCTTCAACCCTGGGGATACCCAACTAAATGCTCTGCGAGGTGCAGGCAGGAGCAGCACAGGCAGCCAGGCCTCAGAGCACAAGGTGATACCAGCAGCAGCGCAGGCAGGAGGATGTGGCATCCATGGGAGCAAGGAGCATCCCTGGTGACAGGGCATCCCACTCACTGTGCCACTGCCACACACAGCACCGACACAGCCCAGCTCTGCGGCACCAACCACGATGCCAATGGCAAGTGTGGGCATCGAGGTGGGCACAGAGGGCACGTCTCAACCCGGCTGCCTGCGCTCTGCCCGGCTCTGCTGCATGTGCTGAGCACCTCTTCAGCCAATTACTTCCTGCAATGGGTGCCCTGGCAAGTGCAGCAGCCCTTATCTCAGCTGCCGTGTGATGGCCGCTGTCACTGGCCACACATCCCACTCCCAAGCACAGGGATTGGAAGACCCCTCCTTGCCTGCTGTGTGTCCCCCCTCCCAGCAGCTCGTGACAGCAGGAGACAGAGGAACCGAAAGCCTTTGGGGCTGTGGTGTCTCGGCCTGACCGCGGCTTCGCTGTCCAGCCAGGAGAGCAGGATCCCTCTCCCGGCCATGGGGTGTGCGGTGGGGAAAGAGCTGCTCCCCAGCCTGGCCGTGACATCGCTCACCCACAACCAGCTTCCCCAGATCCCACCTCTTCCCACTGCCCCCTTCCCGGGCTGGGGTGCAGGCGGCAGCAGCCGGCAGCACCGGAGCGGAGGCAGTGGGAGGCCAGGCACAGCCAGGGCTTTTCTATCACCATTTGTTCCCTGCCAAGAAGAGAGCGAGTGACACATCCACTCCCCGCGGCACCAGCTGCCGCTACCCTGTAGGGGCCGAGGAGCCGGAGCTCGGCACAGAGGGACCGCACAGCTCCTGGGGCTGGCGCGGGATGGGGAGGGGGCATAGGAGACAGGACAGTGGGGTGCTGGGGAAGGGTCACCTCCTGCAGCGGGGTGGAACGGATCCAGTATTCCCCATTCCCATTCCAGCATCCTCACCGGAGCTCCAGCCCCCTCCGCTTCCAGCCTGGGAAGAAAGCAGGGAGCAGGTTCTATAGCCAGGGTATGGGGATGCTCTGGCACAGCTAGTGCCAGGCTGCCCCTGCCCCAGCACAGCTGATGCTTCTCGCTTTCAGATTCACTCCTCCAGCCTGTTCTGGAAATCCCAAAAAATACCAGAGCCGTCAGCTCTTCCCACACGTGCCTCCACTCCATCAGGCAGCCCCTGCCCTGCCTGCAGCTCGGCTGTGCCCATCGCTCCAAGAGCCTGGCACCAGGCCCCCCCCCTGCTCCGCAGCCCCTGCACCAGCAGCACGGCAGAGCAGTGGGTGCAACCCCTGAATCCCACCCACCACCGCGTGAGGCTGCAGCAGACCCCACAGCGCAGGAACAGCCTCAGCATCCCCCACGGATTTGGGCTTGGGCAGCTGCTCCCCAGGTCCTGCTGGGGCTGGTTGGGGCCCAGACCTGTCGGGGGTCCCCATGGACCCTCTCCCCAGCTGCTGTGCAGGGCTGCTGCGAGCTGCTCCCTCCCACACGGAGGGGTCTCAGCCGGTGGTGATGGAGGGGCTGGCAGAGGACCCGTGTCCCTGCTGCACTGGGGAAGCAGCAGAACCACTGCTCCCAAACAGGTGGGGGCAGGAGCAGCACGGTGTGGACCCTCCAGCACCAGGACAGGATCAAGCCCCGGATGGGCTTGTTGATGCCTGACGGATCAGCAGATACTGGGAACGCCGTCCGGGTTTGACCTCCCGCAGCAGCGCTGGCCCTGGGCCACCCGACCTTCACGTGAGGCCAAATCCCGCGGTGACGCACGGCGGTGACGGGGATGTGCCCAGCCCGGGAGCAAGCGAGAGCATCAACCCCAGCCTGCAGCACCCACGGCTGATCCCTGGGCAGGAAGCAGCAGTGTGCGGCCCCGGGAGGAGAGGGAGACCCTGGCCAGGTCCCCAGGGAAACCGGGCACAGAGGCACACGGGCACGGGCCTCTGGCTGCATGGAAGCACCAGGAGGTCTCTCGAGTGTCACCGCGTGGGGCACAGCCCGGCTGGGACACAGGGTCCCTCCAGGCGCCCTGAGGAGGGACCAACGGCTCTGCTCAAAGAACCTGGTCCCCGGGGGCAGAAGAGCGGGGCTGTGCCGGCCCCACAGGAACAGCCCCCACACCGGGTATTAATAGCACCGGAGCAATCCCAGCTTTAAATAGGCTGCCAGGAGTGGGGAGGCGGGTCCAGGCGGGCAGGACCTATTGTGTCAGCGAGCACCGTCGGCAGAAGCACAATTAAGGGGGTTCATTGAGGAAAACACGCATGTGGCCCCCTGCCCACCAGACGCTCAGAGACCCTCTGGGGCCCAGAACCCCTGCCCAGCTGCAGTACAGCTCTGGGGAGGTGTTGAGAGCAGGTCAGGCGCTGGCCAGGCTGGGCCCAGTGCTCAGCACCTTTGCAGGAGTGAGAATGGGAAAGCAGAAGGTGCTCGGGAGCCAGGCTCAGGCATCTCCTCACCAGCACCCATGGGTGCCCTGAGCGGGACAGGGCGATGCTGTGGTGCAGCAGGAGCAGCGTGGCCATTTGGGAACCCATGGGCTCAGCAGTGGCTGGACAGGACGACTCACGGCCACGCAGAGTCAGGCCTGGTCCCGCAGCATGCAAAGCCCGAGCCAGGCTTTGCCCTTGGGGACCCGGGTGCCTGGAAGGGCAAGGGGACTTGAGCAACCCTGGCACGAACAGCGCCGGTGAGCCCGGTGCCGCGGGCGGGGGCAACCGCCGGGTACCGATCCGGGGCTGCAGCTCCACAAACCGGGGGCGGGGGGGTCGGCGGGCACGGGCAGCACCGTGGGCAGGCAGGGCCGGTGCCCACGGGTCCGGGGTCCGCGGCACCCCGGGGGGCACGGCTCGGTGCCCCGAGCACGGCGCAGGTGCCGGCGGCGCCGGTGGATCCCGGTGCGGGGATGGGCGGGAGGGGCCGGCGCGGGGCTCTCACCTTCATGATGCTGGCCCGGGGCGCGGCGGGCGCGGGGCTCCGCTCCGCCGAGTCCTCGCGGCTGCTGCTGCCCGAGCCCGAGCCGGGGCTCCCGCCGCCGCCTCCGCGGGGCCCGTTGGGCAGCGGCGGGGCGGGGCGGGGCGAGCCAGGTGGCGGGGCGCCCCGGGGCCCCTCCGCCATCCCCCGCGGCCTCAGGGCAGCGGCCGCCGCGGGGCCCCGGGCGCCCCCGGAGCCTGCGCCCGCCGCCGCCGCCGCTGCGGGCTCAGTGGCGGAGCGGGCGGGAGGCGGCGCGGCCGGGAGGAGGGGACGGGCCGGGGGCGGGGACGCGGACGGGGACGGCGCGGCCCCCCCACCCCACCCGCCCCGGGCTGCAGCGGCGGGGAGCGGGGATGGGGCACCGGGTACCGAGCATCCCCTCCCACCGGCCTCCGCCCAGTACCGCAGCTTCCGGGCCCGGCGGCTGCCCCATCCCGGTGGGACCGCGGCCAAGCCCGCACCCGGGCACCCACAGGGAACCGCACCCCGCAGCCTTGGCACCTGCAGCCTGCACCCGAAACACGCTGCACCCTGCAGCCCGGCACTCTTATTGACCTTGCACCTTGCACCCTGCAGCCCTGCACCCAAATCCACCCTGCAGTCTCCAGTGGGGTCAGTGCCCCGGGCACTCGGTGGAGCCCCGGCCCAGCGCAGCTCTCCCGGGCAGGGAGTCGAGGCTTTTCCCAGGGGCCAGGTCCCTGCAGGTCCTCCAGGACGGTTTATGCTGACCCTGGATGCCAGCAGCTGCGTGGGGAGCGTGGCACAGGCAGCAGGACCAGCACCGTCGGGCTCTCTGGGTTGGATGCTGTCGCATAGGTCTCTGCTGGTTCAGGGATGCCCAAGAACCCACCTCCATTACTCCCCCATGCCCGGCTTCACCCCCCACCTCTATCCAGTCACTACCCACCCGCTCCCCATTAAATCCCAGTCTGTTCCCTCCCAGTGCCAGGCACACCCGACGCCGAGAGCCCCGCACCAGTGTCCCCATGGCCCTGGCAACAATACCCTGCCAGGCATCCCCCCAGCCACAGGCATTGCTTCTCCCCTAATCAGAGCAGGAGTTTTGTTCCAGACTGTCCAGCAGGGCTGGCAGGATGGGGCTGATCCCCGTTTCCATCCCTACTGGAGGTCCTGGCTACACCTGGGGGATGCTTTGTGTGGCCCTTATTCAACACTTTGTCTTCTGCCAGTGCCTGGCTTCCCCCCCCCGGCAGCAGCTGCCTGCAAAGCAGGCTCCGAGCACGTCAACCCTGAGAGCAGGAGGGGACAGGACCAGTGCCACGAACAGCCCCAGGCAGCCACTGAACTGGTTAAATATTCATGGCTGCCCCTTCCCCAGGACCCTCGAGGAACCAACAGCAACTTCTCAACCACCAGAGCAGAGTCAGGGCTGATGTAAAGCAACCTCTTTAATGAGGATTAAAGAGCATAGTATAAAAAACCCAATCCCAGAGCGCTGCCCTTCATTTGTTTCTCAGAGATAATCCTCCCGCATTTTGCTTCTGATATTTAAACATTAAAACCAGCCCTTGCTGGAGCTTATTCTTCCCCAAACCAGAGGACGTGCGCTGGAGGCCGGTGGAGGGGCTGCTCCATGGCAGCCAGGACCTGCCACCACCCCGCAGTGTCCCTGCCAGGGGACAGAATGGCACAAGCCCAGGAGCTCAGCACAAGGATGAGCCGAGGCTCTGCTGCTCCCATGGAGGTTTCCACTGTCCTCCCGCGGGCTATGACAGTCCCGGGTCCCTCAGGAAAGGCAAAGGCACCTGCTCTGGTGCGGGTGCTGCCAAGGCACTGAGCAGAGCGGGGCGAGCCGTGGCTGTTGGCACCAGGACCCAACTGCCCTGTGATGCTCACAAGCATCCGCGGCCCCAGCCTGTGCTCAACACAGCCCAGCAAAGGGTCAGGTCTGCTGCTGAGTGCCTGGGGCTGGGCTGAGCTGTGCTGCATGTCCTGCTCGCTCCCTCCCTGCAGGCAGCTCCGACGTGGGTGCCCATCAAAACAGAGCAGGGGCACGGTCACAATCGCTGGCTCCATCTGCTCTGCTCAGCCAAACCCCTGGGGCTGAGCACCCTCAGCGCCGCTCCTCTCTGCAGGGTGCACGCACGGTGAACCCCAGGAGCCGGAGGGCTGTGGGACTCCCAGGCTGCCCTAGGAGATGACGGAGCTCTGGATGAGCTGCAGCAGCCGCTCCTCCCGCAGGACCCTGGGCATGGGGATGGGCTTGCCCAGTGCCTCCCGCAGCCGTGCAAAGGCCCCGGCGCCCACCATGTGCAGGCGCAGGGGCCCGATGCTGCCCTTGAAGCGGAAAGATTTATAGATGGGGAAATCCTCCTGGAGACACTGGTCCAGCTGCAGGAAAAGGAGAGGCTGCCCATGCTGTGCTGTCCCAGTGGGGCAGCGTCACGCCTCAGTGTGGGCTGGCAGGGTGCAGGCAGCAGGATCTGCCCGGAGCAGAGCCTGCATCCCCTCACCTTGTAGCGCTGCCCCTCCGACAGGTCCCGCAGGCCCTGCAGCTCCACAAACACCTCGTAGTGGGGGGCACAGGCCCCTGAAGAGGCGCCTGCAGCAGCACCATGAGCATGTTAAAGCCGCCTGCAGCCCCCAGCCCCGGTGGGCACAGGCAGCCCAGGGCTGGGCATGGTGCAGGGGGGCTGGCAGAGACCCGGGCAGCTCCAGATGCAGTTCTGGGGACACTCACCCAGCAGAGCACTCTCCACGCAGATGTAATCAACCAGGCGAGCACCCGGCCACATGCCCACGGCGCGGCACAGGCTCCGGCAGAACCGCTCCTCGGGGATGCTCTCACCCCGCACGCTCAGTGCCTGGCTCTCCCTGCAGTGCAGGGGACTGGGTGGGTGCTCCAGGCCAGGGGCAACACAGGCACTGTCCATCAGACCCTGCCTTGGCACAAGCTGAGGGGTTTGGGGTGTCCTCACCTGCGCACAGGCTCCACCATGGGACACTGCTTGTGGAAGCCGGTCACCCTCAGCATCTCCCCAGCACGGCACCTGCATGGGGAGCAGCAGCGTGAGGGAGGCAGTGCCCAGTGCATGGGGTGCTCAGCCCCCCCGGACTCCCACAGCAGCGAGGGGGCACCTGTACTCTCCTGGCCGCGCCGTCAGGACCAGCTCGTACTCGCGTCCCTCCCAGAGCTCGCCCAGCAGCACCGTCTGCAGCTCCTCCTCGGCTGGGCAGGGCAGGAACTCGCAGAAAGCCCACTCAGGGCACAGCAGGAACCGTGGCGCTGGCTCCTCCGGCCACAGGTTCACACCCAGCAGCGCTGGGCAGAGGGGCACATGTCAGCGAGAGACCCCCTTTCCCTGCCCATGCGCTCTCACTCCCTCCAAGGGGAAACATCTCATCCGATGCCAAGGAGGGATGCAGCACGGAGATGCGCCCGCATCCCTGGGGCAGCGGCTCCCGGTGCACCCAGGGCAGGCTGTGGGGACACTCACCTCCTGCTGCGCAGTAGAAGGGGCAGTAGAAGGGCAGCCCCTTACACTCGGCCTGGCGGAGGGCATCGCAGTAGAGCTGCTCCGTGCCTTGCACCGTCCTCACCACCACCACCTCCAGCTGCGGCCACAGGCGCCGCACGATGCCCTCAAAGCCGCGGGCGCACTCAGCGCGCAGCTCGGCCGCCCGGGCAGCGCTGGGGGTCAGCAGCGCCTGCAGCTGCACCCGCAGCCCCTCGGGCAGCCCGGGCTGTGGCCGCAGCGTGCCCAGCGCCAGGTCCTGTGCCAGCTCGGGCCAGGCAGAGCGCAGGGCCAGCAGCGCGTCCAGCAGCTCTGCGGGCAGCGCAGCCTCCAGCACCCGCAGCGCTCGCTGCTGCAGCGCAAACAGCAGCTGCACCCGCAGTGCTGCGGCCCGCGAGGGCACGGAGCCCGCCTCGGCCGGGGTGCAGTACAGCGAGGGCAGGGGCCAGCCAGCGGGAGCACAGCGGTGATGGGGGGCCCAGGAGAGCAGCGCCGTGCCCCGGGGGTCCAGTGCCCGCGGGAAGGCTGCATGGAGGGTGTCCAGGTAGAGAAGGGACCCCTATGCAGGGAGAGGCGGGGGTCAAGCAGGATGGACCTGAGGGGTTCAGGCCCCATGGAGGCCCCTCAGCTCCCGTCCCTGCCCCATCACCCCGTACCTGCAGCAGGGGGTCGGTGCCCCAGCAGCAGCGGAGCAGCACCCAGGGGCGCAGCGGCAGGACCTGCCCCCCCGGTGCCCCATCAGCGCAGCGCTGCCCCACGGGGTGACGCTCCCGGAAAGCCTCCGACCCTGCCGGGAGAGCGCGGGGTGAGCGGGACCCCTCAGGACTCCCCCCTGCAACCTCCTCCCGCTCCGACGCCCGCCCCTCACCGCGGGCCGTGCCGGGGGGCAGCAGCCGCCGCAGCCGCCGCTCCTGGCTGAGCCGCACGTCGGTGCCCAGCAGCTCCAGGCGCCGCCGGTACCGGGCCCCGGCGCGGAGCAGCGCGGAGCGGGACAGGCGGTGCCGCAGCACGGGGACGGCGGCCACGACCGCGACAACGACCATGACCGCGACCGCGGCCACCGCCACCGCCGGCAGCATCCCGGGGCTCGCCCGCCGCCCCCAGCAGGGACCCGCGCACCGGGACAGCCCGCGGGGCTATTCCGCCTCCGGCAGAAATGACGGTGAATGACGGCGACCGGCAGCTCCGCCCGCTTTTATTTTCGTTTTCTCCCTTCTGCAAAACACCCGGTGCGGCCCCGCCCGCCCCGGCGGTTAAATCGCGAGTAAAACCCGAGCGTTCCCCCGCCCCCGGCAAGAGCCAGCGCCTTCCTTAACAAAATCAGTGCGATTTGCCCGTTTCGCTTTGTTTTTTACCCAGAAATACGGTCCCACCCCCGGGGTCCCCAGCCGCAGCCCCCCAAGACCTGCCTGGCTGCAGGGCCGGTTCTGCACAGTACCCGGAACTCGGGGACCCCCTGCGCCCCGGGCATGCAGCCGAGGGGCAACTGCGTCCCCCCCACCCCCGGCAGGGCCAAGACACACGTGAAAGGCAGAGCTTGTGTGTTACAAAAATATTCCGTGCTTTATTTTACTCTGTGGTAGAAAAATAACATGGGCAGGACCCCAGAGCTTCTCGGTCAGGAGAGGGGATGGGGGGGCAGAGGATTCCGCTCCCCCCACAGCGCCCGGCTGCTCTCGCTGGGTGCCCTCGCGCCCTGCACCGGCTCCACAGGGCAACGCTGAGCTGGGAGCCAAAGGGGCTCCCCCATCCTTGGAGGACCAAAGGATGAGACAAGGTCCAGGAGGGGACCCCACCGCTGTGGAGCAGAGCACCAGCACGGGCCAGGGGGGACCCCCGGCCATCGCCCCCCTGCCCCGTGCCGGAGCCCTGTGCACCCACAGAACCCCCTGGGAACGGAGCCATGGGGTAGAACAAGAAGGCGACACATACATTCTTAGTGACGACTGCGAAAGCAAACCTGAGGCCATTCTGCAGCCCCCTCCCCTCGCAGCCCCTCGGTGGGGAGCAGGGGGGCTGGGGGGCCGGTGCCTGCAGAAGCGGAAAGCCAAAGCTGGGCCTCTTAAAAAGGAACATACAGGAAAACCATGCGACAAATCCGCTGCCGTTTATACAAGGGCTTAAACACCAAAGAGCCGGACGTCAGGCTGCATTTCAGGGCAGCACAGAGCAAATCTGCGGGGCAGGGCCCACCCGCCGCCCCCCCGGCACAGAGACACGAACACAGCACAGTCCCCGAAGCGCCGGGCACTCGCCCGTCACGACTGGGCGTGCGGGATCCACTGACTGTCCATGGGGCGCCGCAGCAGCTCCTCCACGTGCCTCGCCACGTCCATGGTATCCTCCAGGTCAAAGTCACCTTCAGGTTCCAGGACGGCATCGGGGCTGTGGGAGGCAGGGGGTGAGGAGGGGGCCGGCTGAGGCACGATGGGGACAGGGGATGTGATACCTACTTCTGGGCATACATGTTGTAATGGGGCTGGGAGCAGACGGCAGGCGAGGGAGCCTGGTCCATGTAGGTGGCCCCTCCCGGGGCAGAATCACCCGATGGGTTGACAAACCTGCAGGGATGGAGGCTCGTGAGCACGGACACAGGACAGGCTCCCTCTCTGGGGATTCCCACCACCTCCAACCAGCAGGCAGGGTGCAGGGAGGGGACCCAAACCCCAAACCCACAAACAGGCTCAAGATGCAGGGTCCCCAGACACCCAGACGACAGCATGGTGAGGGGGGACATCTGCCTTGCCATTGAACACACAGCCCTGCTGCAGCCATGCGCCTCACCCCTATTGCCAGCTCAGCACCGACGTGGCCTAACAGCAGAAGCGCCCTGGGCTGCCCCCCCCAGCTAGATCCCATGGGACCACTCAGGGTCCACCTTCAGGTCAGACTTACTCTGGCACCACTTGCTTGATCTGTGGCTTCACGTATCCATCCACGGCTTTAGCTAGAGGAAAAGAGGCAGCACTCAGGCCCCGAGGTGCCGGTGTGTGCCACAAGCCTGCAGCGGGGCTGGGGGCTTATGATAGAGAGCCCCCACGGGGCCGGATGCGGCACCGGGGCAGAGCGATGCTGTGAACTCCAGCTCAACCCAGGTGGATGCACGGAGGAGAGGGACACACGTGGAGGAAAGGGGCAGCGCTACCTGGCGTGGACTCACAGAGAACCGGCGTGTAGTACTTGGAGAACACCTCATCCTTGGGCCGGTCAGGGAACACGTAGATGAGGTAACTGAGATCTCCGAGGCGATCGGCCAGGGAGCGGATGGAGAAGTCCCTGGTGGTGAAAGGCATCAGGTTCCAGAACATCCTCTCAGCTGGAAGACAAGAGCGAGGACCGTGGTGATGCCCAGAGCTGGCGGACACAGGCTGCGAGAGCACGCTGACCATCAGACGGCATTTCCAGCGCCGCATCCCTCCCCTGGCAGCCGAGACAGGAGGTGCTGGAGCAGCAGCATCAGCCCCAGCCCTGCTTGAGGACCAGGCTGGGTCCAGCAGGGCCGGTGCCCAGCGCGCACTCACAGGAGTCGAACTTCCAGGCGATGGTGATGCCGCCGATCTCCGAGTCGCTGAAGCGCAGGAGGAAGGTCCCGTCGGGCTTGTTGATGAGCAGGTCGTGCGCCTGCTGCTTGTTGACGAAGCCCAGGATGGCCCTAGGCAGAGCGAGGGCGTCAGGGCCGGGACTTGGGGCAGGGCACCATGGCGCAGGGCAGCTCTTACCCGTCATTCCAGTGCGGCTTCAGGTGCTTCTTCAGCACTTCCATGACCCCGTCAAACCACTGCCAGAAGGTGTAATTCCTCCCAGGCAGGTTTTCCTGTGGAGATTCCCACAACATGAGCAAGTCCTTCAGCCTCACGGCTGCTGTTAAATAACACAAGCCGTGGAGACTCGGGGACACCAAACCAGCCCTGGGAGCACCAGCAATGCCTCCCCAAGGAGGCAGACCCCGTATGCAGGACCTACAGCACCCAAAGAGGAAGGTGACACCTTCCTGTCTAATTTTTGCATCACTCCAGATGCAAGAAACGGGTCCTTGGGAGGGCCATGCTCCATCCAGCTCCATCCCTGTGCACCTCTGCAGCTCACCCAGCGCAGAGCCCAGGCTGCTCACCCGGTTGAACTGGGACCAGGACACCGTGGTGCTGCTGTAGTCCTCCAGGTGGGAGCTGCTGCTGTTGAAGAGCTTCTGTGCCAGGAACACCAAGTTCTCCTTGGTCAGCCCGCGGCTGCTCTGCACCTCCGCCTTGAACTTCATGTTGAGCGCCTCGCACAGCTGCGGCCACTGCACCTTGTCGGGCACGGCAAAGGGCACGCGGCCCTGGGGACACAGAGCAGGGTCAGCGCTGAGCTCTGCCTCCAGGAACGACCCACTGGGACACTGAGCCCAGGCCCCGCAGCCCCCCAGCATGGACGGGGCCTGGCCTGTCCCCGCCACGGCACTCACGGGCTCAGCAAAGGCATTGTCCCAGAGCACAGTGGCTGTGGCGTTGTTGTCCTGGCTCCCATGCACGATCACCACCACAGGAAGGGACAGCGTCTGCCGGGAGGAAGGAGACCAGGATGGGCTGTGGGGCACTGCAAGAGCATCGCCCTGCAGACGGGCCCTGGCCGGTGGCTTTACCTTCACCTGGAACACCAGCTCGTTGCCACCAACACTGAACTGCGACTCGAAGAGGATGGTGAACTTCTCCTCCGTCACCGACTCAGCCCCGCGCCGATCCGAGCGCTTGATTCGCTTCAGGGACTGCAGGGACGCCAGGGGTGAGCACAGGGGATAAACGGGGACATGGAGGGACACCAGGGTGAGCACAGCAGGGGTACAGCACAGATGGGGACACAAGGGGGGGGACCAGCAGCGCTCACCATGTTGCGGAAGTGAGCGCTGAGCGTCCCCGTGGCCTGGTGATACTCCATCACACAGCAGTTGTTGAGGATCTCCCCGCTGCTCTCACTGACACGGACACACAGGATAAGGGGGATCATCAGGGCTGGGAGCGGGGTGCAGCCCCCCCATGTGCCCCCAGCTTCTTGCTGTCTGCATCCTTGTCTCCCCCCCACACACCCCCTGCCCCTGGCATTACTTGTGGGTGCTCTCGTTCTTCAGCAGGGCCTTGGCTTGCTGCTCACTGATGATGGTGGCCTTCACCTGGGGGGGGTTCATGTGCACGTTCAGCTTTCCCCCCACCAGGAGCCGCACGGTGGCTGCAAACTTGGTCTGTGTCTTCAGCACCTGGGGGGGCTGCTTCTCGATGATGAAGGTGCTGGGGGCAGAGAGGGATAAGGGGGGATCAGGGGGATAAGGGGATGGGGGTGCTGGCAGAGCGGACCAGAACCAGCCCCCCCACCCCCCCAGGCACCCGCCACTACCTGGTCACCAGCGCGGAGATGATGTCGGTGATGGTGCCGTTCAGCTCCGACAGCATCTCCTCCACCGGGCCCGGGATCGGCAGCTGCTGGCACAAGTGCTCGGCACGGCGAATCTGCTGCCGGTTCTGCCAGATGATCTCTGCCAGCTTCTCGCACCTGAGGACAGTGGGGCTCAGCACCGCACCGGGGCTCTGCACCGCGCCCCATCCCATGCCGGCACCCACCATGTCTGCAGCACGTCCAGGGTGCCCTCGGGGGGGCCTCCGTTCCCTGCCAGCTGCTGCCGACGCTTCCACTGGATCAGCTCATCATCCAGGATGGTCGTTTGCTGCTTGCGCAGCAGCTGCAGCGTCTTCTGGTGCTTCTCAGCCAGTTCCTGCGGGCAGGAGGGTGTCAGGGGCCATGGGGACGGTGTCACAGGCAGCGCAGTGCAGGGAGAGCGGCACTCACCACGCGGTACTGCTGTAGTGTCTGTGCCTCCCGGTGCAGCCAGGCCTCCAGCGATGCCTTCTTCTGCTGCAGCGTTGTCTCCCGCGACAGCCGCTCCTGGGGACCCAGCTGGGAAAGCTGGGAGAACTGGGCTGGGGGACAGGGCACGGCGTTAGGGATGGTGCCACCAGCACCCCGGCCCCATCATCCCCCCTCACCCCATCATCCCTCCATCACCCACCTTGGAGGCGCATGTTCTCCTGGTACTGGATGATGAAGTACTCCTGTGTCTGCTGCAGCTTCTTGAGCTCGTTCTCAGAGTCCTGCGTGATGAGCCGCAGCTCCTCGAAGGTCTGGTTGATCTGCAGGTGCTTCTGGGACATGGCATCCACCAAGGAGCCGGCCGGCGAGGGGCTCTGCAACAGGGAGCACTCAGCAGGACCAGGGGACCCAAAGCATCCCCATCCTCAGTGTTGCTTCCATCACCCCGGTGCTGGAGCCTCCGGGGACTCCTTATGGCCTCACTCACATTGTTTGCCTCCCGCACCAGCCTCTGCTCGTGGTAGAGGATGTGCCGGATGCACCGCACCAGCTCCATGGGGCACCGGTCGTACGTGTTCTGCAGAGAGAGCGCAAGCCTGAGCCAGGCACGGGGCAGGGGCACCCCCAGCCCCACAGCCCCTGCTTGCAGCACCCCATTCACCTGCAGCTGCGTGGCGTAGTGCCCCAGCTTGATCTTGAGCAGGAAACCGTCCTCGCCCACTTGGTGGTCTGCCTTCTTCTGCAGCTCCTGGATCAGCCCCTCCAGCAGCTGCGTCGCCTTCACGTTCTCCTGGGGGTTGTCGAGGTCGATGGAGTCCCTGCGCACACAGAGCAGAGCGGTGCCATCGGGGCAGCCCAACACGGGGCATCCCAGAGGTGGGTGCTGCCGAGCCCAGCACCCCGCAGGGACCCGCTGCCCTACCATGCCTGGCTCTCGATCCACTGCGACAGGTAGTGCCGCACCTCGATGGGGAAGTGCTGCCCGTAGAGCGCCTGCATCTGCCGCAGGGCTTCGCCCTGGAGCTGCTGCGCCTGGATCCACACGGCCATGGCTCAGCACCTGCGGGAGACGGGGCCGTCACGGCACCGCCGGGGGGGCCGGGCCTGGCTGCCCTCAAAAGCCCTCCCAAAGCTCTTGGCAGGTTCCTCCAGGTTCTCCGGTGCTGCTGGAGCCGCCTCCAGCGGCCAAAGGAAGGGGTGTGCAAGGATGGGGCACCCTGCTCTGAGCAACCCCTTCTCCCTTTTCCAGGAAGAGCCCTTGGGGGGCCAGGGCCATGAGCGTGCCTCGGCGCTGCCTCTCCACATGGTAATCATTTCCTCTCGCCGTGGGATCGCAGCCATCGCTGGCCACGAGAATGAGGAACGGGGCCGGGAGGAGGGCTGAGGGACCCAGAGTGATGCAGAGCAGGGCCCCCCTGCGCTCACCCGGCTCCTGCCCACACCCTGGCACTGCCGGCAGCGGATGGGCAGGAGCAGACCCGGCCCCAAAGGCTCATGCGGCACCTCGGCGGGTCCCTGGTGCCACGGCCACCAGTGCCCCGTGTACCAGTGCCACGGGGGAGATGCTGCTCAGAGCACAGCTTCCCCAAGCAAGCATTGGGGTGGTGCTGGCTCTGTGCAGAAGCGATGGCAGATCCCACACTCCACGCGGATCCGGTCCCTGGCTCACATGGAGCAAGCAGGGAGAGGGGACAGCCAGGGAGGGCACCTATGGAAAGGTGGAGCATCGCCGGCTGCTGTTGTATCTACAGCTTGGTGGTGCCTGGACAACGACCTGGTGGCTGCTCTGAGGGTGATGTGATGGGGAGGGATCAGGGAGGGCCTGGGGGGCTCACAGCCCCTCACACTGAGGATGTAGCAATGAACAGTGGCTCATTACACCCAAACCACCCGGGATTTAATGTCCTGTGGAGGTGCCGGGCTGTGTCCCAGCGGGGTCCAGTGACTGCACTGGCCAGGGACAAGCAGGGACTGTGGCAGGGGCACGCAGCAGGGGATGGCGGCAGCGGGTCCAAGCAGAGCAACCACGGGCAGAGCCCCTGAGCCTTGCGCAGGAAGAGGAACAATAACCGAGAGTTGGCTAAAAATGAATTTTTCCCCTATAAAAAGGGAGGAACATTTCCACATTCCCAGAAATCACCAAGTTGGAAATCCTGCTGGCGAGGAGGCGCTTGGGGAGGCATAAAAACGCAGGGAAGGAGGGAAGCGAAGGCAGGATGGCCAACCCGGGATGCCGCTGGCGGTTAGAAACTGCAGATGCTCACAAGGGGCATTGGTGAGAACCTGCCGCAGCAGAGCTGAGCAGAATGGCCATGGCCACCCCGCCACTGACGACCAAAGTCCCCGGCACAGCAGGGCCATCACAAGGACACAGCAAACAAGCACTGCCCTGAGAAAATGGTGATCGCTTCCCATCTCGCAGTGACAACACACTTCCCATTCCACTCCAGTGGGTTGTTAAGCAACGAGTCTGAGGCTGCTGCCACGGTGAGCGGCAGACACCGTGCTCAGCTGGGGCCGGCCGGGGAGCCGGAGCGGAGGCACTGCTGCCAGGAAACCTGGAAGGAGGCGAGGCAGCATCATGCAGCCTTCACCAGGGGACATGCAGCACCCCGGCAGCGATGGGCAGCGCTGCTGCAGTGTCACACGTTACCACGGGTCAGCCACACTGCAGCCGCCGGCCACAGGCGTGCTCAAACAACTGCAAGAGACAGATAATTGCAGTGGTTTACGCTACTTTGCATTTACTTGCTGGCCGTGAGCTATAAGCCACCCATTACTGCAGCTCGGTTAACCAGCGGCAACTCAACAAGCCACAGCAACGCGTTCACCGGTGACTTATCGCCTGCGGAGCGGCACACACGGCACGTCCCGGCCGTGGCAGCGCCTGTGCCATGACAAAGGGAGGGAAATGCCTCACAGGGTGAGGCTGGCAGCAGCTCCTTCCACGTGCCATGGGCAGGGCAGAGCCTGAGCACCGGCAGCGCCTGCCCAGGGCTGGTGCACGCTCACTGCATGCACTGCGAGATGCTCACTGCATGCACTGCGGGATGCTCACTGCACGCACTGCAGCACGCTCACTGCACGCACTGCAGCACGCTCACTGCACGCACTGCAGCATGCTCACTGCACGCACTGCGGGATGCTCATTGCACGCACTGCAGCACGCTCACTGCATGCACTGCGGGATGCTCATTGCACGCACTGCAGCACGCTCACTGCATGCACTGCGGGATGCTCACTGCACGCACTTGGGATGCTCACAGCACGCAGCCACTCGGGATCTCCCCAAGGGCAGGACACCCCTGTCCTGGCACTGGGGCTGAGAGCCAGGCAAAGCCTCGGTGGTCCCACGCAAAGGGTCCTGGCCGTAACCTCTCCGCTCCCACACTCCTGCCCCCGCAGCGCCCATTCCGCGGCGCTCTCCCAGCCCCGGGCTCTGCAGAGCCGTGTCCCCGGGGCCCGATGCTTTGTGCGGTGCCGGTACCGGGCCGCAGCCGCCCTGCGGCCGCCGCAGTAAACACTCAGACACGTGGTTTCTCGGCACCGCCGGGAGCCCGCGATCGCTTCCAGGTCAGAGCTGGCCCCGCTCGCAGCCGCAGGGCTGGACGCAGCGTGCCCCATGGCTGGAGCTATGGGGGGCTTTGCTCGTGCCCCCCCCCAGCCCTGGTGGGAGGGCATCCTGTGCCCCACAGGAAGGGCAGCCCCAAGCAGGATCCAGCCCCAGCTGGGCCCCAGCAATGGTAGTGCTGGCACCTACAGAAGGACTCCGCTTGCCCCAACACCAACACTCATCCCCTGCCCCACATCAGCCCATCCCAGGGGACCCGCTGGAGCTCACAGGCAGCCCAATGCCCCCTTAACTGGATCCCACCGGGGGTCCCCCCATTCAGCCGCCCTGACACGTGGCCTGCCCGCTGCAAGCAGCGAGTGCCTCTGCACCACATCCTGCCCTGCAGCGGGGGGCACAGAGGGACCCCAATCACCCAATGAGCCCCAACGCGCCGGGGCTGCCCCAGCCAGAGCTCCCCTATGCACTGGAGCCCCGGGGGCTCGGCATGTTCCAGCTCCTCCGGAGCACAGGAACCACAGCCCCAGCTTGGCTCCAACTGCACTCACCGGGGGTCACGCACGGCTCTGCCCCATGCACGGCTGCGGCGCCCCAGCCCCACGGCGGCTCCGGGGTGGCCGTTTCGCAGGCTCTGTGCTACAGGAAGGAGAGGAGAGCAGCTATTTCCTTCCAACATGTCAGCTGCCTGCGCAGGGCAGCCAGCCCCGGGCTGCTGGCAGCTTCCTCCACCGCCGCTGCGAGCGGTGCCCGCCGAGCAGCCGAGCTGGACCCGGTCCATGCTCATCCCTGGAGCCAGGCACAGCCACAGCGGGTGGGATGGGACCCCAGGGACCGAGGCAGGAGCCTAGCACAGGGGGAAATGGGATGGACCCAGCGGCACCACACGGCACCAGGAGCACCGGTGCCGGTGAGCAGCCGCAGGCCCCCCCCCGGGCAGCTCTGGTGAAGGGGCTGCAGTGCTGGGAGCGGGGCAGCTCGCCCAGCTTGTGCCTGCCTGCGGTTTCCAGCCTTGGGATGGGAGGGAGCAGCGCGGGAGGGGAGCTCCTGCTGCCAGCGCCGTGCTTTGATGGGTTTTGTGTGGCCTCCGCACCAGAGCAGCAGCTTCTGCCCAGGGAGGAGGCAACCAACAGCCCCCGGCCCCCACTGGAAACCACCACGACCGCTGCGAGGGGCCCATGGAAGAGGCATGGCTGGTTCTGAAGCACAACGAGCGTGGCTGGGAGCAGGGGCAATGGGCGCTGCTGCGGGTGGGCAGAGCTGGGGCCGGCAGCGCCAGGAGCAGCCACGCACCCGGGGAGCCACAAATGGGGAACTTGCACCATGACAGGAACAGGGAAACCCCACACCGAGCCCGATGCTGCCTGGGAGAAACCAGCCCCACACGCAGGTGGCGATGCCATGAGCCTGGGGCTGGACCTGCCCACGGGCATTTGCTGCCCTTGGTAAAGGGTTTCCTCCTCTCTTTGGATTTTCCCTTCTGACCAGAGGCCCAGAAACGCATCAAAACCACCCCACCAAAGCACCCGGTGAAATCCCGGTGAAATCCCTCAAATCCAGGGGCTGGGACCATGAGAAGAATCCACCCCGGTGCAGCGAGAGCCACCCCGGGGCAGCCGTGGCCAGGTACAGGCACTACCCTGGTGCTGGTGGGATCTCCTCAGTGCCAAGCACTGGCAGGACCTGGGTGCTGCAGCAGAGCAGGGGCCATGGCACCCCCCCGCCGAGTGACCCTATCCCCGAGGGTTACCCCATGGCACCGCACACCCATTCCCGGCACAATTCTGGCTGTGCCGAAACCTGGATGGGAACAGCGGGAGCCTGCCTGGGCACGGGGCAGAGCAGGGAGCACGGTGCTGGCACAGGAGCAGGCAGCAGTGGCAGGACACCAGCAGTGCTGAGCACCCACCCGGCACCCATGGGCATGAGTCCAGCATGGATCCCACGGGATACCCACCATGGGGAGCCCCATCCCTGCCAGCGTCGGTGCCATCCCCACCAAGCCCACAGCCAGGATTAGAGAGGCCTGGGCATGGCACTGCCCACCCACAGCATCCCGGCTCCGTGGGGACACAGCTGCCATGTGCCAGGGCACTTGATGAAGGAGTTTTACCTCCCCTGTAACTCACACACCACCCTCACACCGCTGCAGAAGCAGGGAAGGTCCAGCCCCAGTCTCCATCTTCCATCCAGGAGCAAAGAACCCCACATGCAGCCCTGAGGAAGGGCAGGGAGGTGATGGGCTCCCAGTGACCCTCCCCAGTGATGGGGCAGCAGCTTCAGGCATAAGAATGGGACAGAGAGATCCAGGACAAGGGAGAAGCCCCTGCACCTTGTTCATCCTTCAGCAAGCCAGCCACCCCCTGGGGACCCTGCAGACATCCCAGCACTTCCCTGGCACCAAGGCTGCCTCCAGCACAGCCCTGGGCTCAGCACTAATCCCTGCTCAGACCAGCAGCAGCACAGGAGGGATGGGTTGGTTGGAAGGACCTGAGGATTAAGCTCATTTCAGCATCAAATTAGTCCCGACTGGGGTCTGGAGACACAATTTCATTTTCTCTGGCACGCTCGGGGGAGCGCACTCAATCCCACTAATCCAGCTGCCGGCCGGGATGGATTTGCAGAGCAGGACCCGTGTGGGCAGCGCAGGCACCAACGGCACTGCTCTGGCCACATCCAGCCCCTCCAGCCACTGTACATTGGTGCTCTCTGCGGGTTAGGATGTGCAGGAGCCACCCTCACCACTGGCATGGGCATCCCATGGGACAGCAGGCACACCACGGCACAGGCATCTGCAGACAGGCAGAGGGACACCACTGACAGCACCCACTGCTGAACCACTCTGCCCGGCGAGGAGGCATTGACCACACTGCAAGCCCATGCATGGTACACGCAGACCCTCACACCCTCATGTTTGGCAGGGCAGGGCCCAAGCCAAGGGCTGTCAGGCACCCTGAGGACAGGCAGGATCCCCAGAGCAGCCCTTGCATCCACTCAGCCCCTCCAGGATATTCACAGCCACTGGGTGCCAGGGTTTGTGCTGCAGCAGCTCCACGCACAGCGATGCTCTCGCATGGGTCAGCAGAGCAGAAGGGAGGGAGGGTAAAGCCTTGCCTCTGGAAAAGGGGCACACAGACCTGCAGGGACACCGGCAGGAGGGAGGACTGGTCAGAATGGGAACAAAAACCCAAAACACCAATGGTTTCTGCAGAAAAACTGCATTCAGAGCAGGTAAATCCCAGCCAAACGTGGCCAGGGTCACACACAGCGTTCATCCCTAACAGACACAACACATCCAGGCGGGAGAGCTGGGGTTTGGCTTTCCCGGCACAGGACCTTCTCTGCAGGCCCAGGAGCAGCAGCGCCGGGGCAGAGCAGAGCCCCCGGTCCCGGCTGCACCACGAGCACCCTCCTGACTGCTCTCAAAGGCTCTGGTCAGCGCTGGGGTCACCCATGGAGCGTGCTGGACCGCGGCAGCCGTGCCAGCCCCAGCGCCAGCGCCACACGTTAGCACCAAACAGGGCAGCGATCGGTTTACAGCTGCTCCGAGGGGCTCAGATGCCGCCAACCAGAGCTGCCTGCTCTGCCGAGAGCTCTGCAGACAGCCAGGGATCAGGCACCAGACACCGTGTGCCCAGTGCCGCGGAGCAGCAGCGAGTGCTTCCCCAGCCCCAGCCTTTTCCCCAGTCCCCTCCCCGCGCTCTGAACCAGCGTTTATCTCCCCTAACAACACAAAGACGTGAAGTTGCAGCGAAAACGGAGATTGCAAAACTCACCGGCGACTGCTTGAACAGGGAGCGCGCCGTGCCCATGGCACGGCTCGGTTATAGCCCCACGGCCGCCCGGCAGCGCATCGCCGGCACCGGGAAGGACACAGCGCACGGAGCGCTCCCACCTGCGAGCCGCAGGCGCTCCCGGCCCCTCTGGTGCAGGCAGATGGGTGGATTCTGCTTTATCAGCAAGTCAGCTCAGCCCTATCGCCAGGAAGCCGCGCTCGCATGTGCCTCCTCCTCGACATTTCCCAATGCGGCGGGAGCAGCGGCTCACAGCAGCCTACCTTTTATCAGCCAGCAGATGTTGCTAGAACTGTTGCTGCATGCACCACGCAGGCATGCCCAGCACCACTTGGATCCCTGCGCCGGCCACATGGTGCCAGGGTAAACACCCCCGCCCCTTTCCTCCCGGGATCAAAACACTTGGGGGTTGCAAAATAGACACCCCATGAAAGGAAAGGCATGCCACAGGAACAGTACAGCTGTCGAGGCGACTTCTCCCCAGCATGCCGGAGCCCCGCAGCCAGCAGCCAGAGCTGCCTGCGCCACCACAGAGCTGAATCCTGACCCAGCGAGGTGGGGACTGGTGACCTCCTGCCTCTGTCCCACAGCCACTGCGGTGCATTCGGCTCCATAATGTGGAGGCTGCTCCGAAGGCAGCACGGCCATGCAGGGGATGGGGATGGGAGGGAGGTCCTGCTTGCCCCCGGGGCTGCCCATGGAGTGCAGCCTGACTTACAGTAATTCCTTACAAAGCAGAAAGTCATTTCCTAGCTGATGGGGCCACTTCACTGTACTCAGCACAGCACAGTCACCACTCGCTGCCCACGCCGTGGAGGAGTACAAGGAGCAGGGATTTTTCGCACGCAGAGTATCTGGGTTTTGCTATCACTTGAGAGAGAGCTGGGAAACCCCACGGAGAGGACCTCACAGCCCCGCTGGAGTCAGCACTTCCCCTGCAGTGAAGGGGAAGGTCCCTCCAGAGGCTCTATGCAACCCTGTGCCAAGCATCCCCAGCTGCAGCTCCCTGTCCCCAGCATCAGCATCCCTCATCCTGCCCTGAAGCATCAGCCCCAGGACAAGGCCAGCACATGGAAGCCAGCGAGGCGGCTCTAGTGACAGATGCCAAGGGAGGACACCAGAGGGGTGACAGCCGCCCATCACGCCCCGTTCCCAGCCCCACTCTCCCGTGTCCCCAGGCATGGGCTGTTGGCACCTCTCAGCCTGCACCAGAGCTCCTCCTCCACGGGCCTGCTCACGCAGCACAGCACGGCATGGCCCTCCCAGCCCCTTGACAAGCCACACTCTCCAGGGGTGGTTATAAAACCCAAACCCAGGGAGATGGCCTCCATCCTCATATCCAGCACTTCAGGGATCCAGGAGCCGTGTCAGGACCGGTTTCGGGCACACCAGGGCTTGCTGCAGCCACATGCAGGCAGGTGACCCCAACACCCCCAGTGCCTCCGCCTTGCCCAGAGCCACATGGCCTGGGCAGCACCGGGCAAAGCTCCGAAACGGGATCGCTGCGCTGGCACAAACCCACCGAGGCAATGGCCAACCTCAGCTCAGAAGAGAGCCCCTCAGCGGCCACCACTCCTGCAGAGCAGGGCTGGTTTCTTGTGCCCGCGGTGGTGGCTGGGCTCTGCAGACCACCCCGTGGCGCACACAACGGCCACCTCCATGGATGTGGATGGCTGTGATGCTGTCGGGAACGCCAGGCTGGCCACAGGAAGCGTGAGCCAGGAGCACCGTGCTGCAACAAGGTGTGCGGGGACTTTGTGTGCAGTGTCCCTGCCATGAGTGAGCCACACTGCGGTGCCGTGCCCTGCACGATGCGCCCCAAACCCTGCGAACAAGTCACTTGTTGTCACTACCTGTCCCCTGCAGAGCCAGGCGGGTGCCAGCGCCCGCATCCCGGTGCCCACACGAGCCAGGCGCGGGGGTCCCGCAGCCGCCACGGTGCGGAGCTGCCGGGATCCCGGCCTGGTGCGAGCCCAGCGCTGGGCACGGAGCCCTGACAGCTCCGAATCCACCGGGACAGGTGGCCCCGGCCCCACCGGCCCCAGGCCCGGCCCGCGCTGGGTGAAAGGCCACCGGCCGCCGGCGGCCCCGCGGTGTCACCGCTCCCGCGAACCTTTTCCATCCGCCCTCGGCTCTGCCCCGCGGCGCGGAGCCGCGCAGCGTCCCACGGCCGGCACGGGGGACCCCGCTTCCCGCATGCGGGACCCCCCCCGGCCGCTCCGCCCCCCCGCGGCCGCCGCTCCGCCAGGGCCCGGCCCGGGGCAGCGAGAACCGGCCCCGCTCCGCCGCTGCTTCGAGCGCCCCCGCCCCGGAATGCGCCGCAGCCCCGGGACGGCCCCGCCGCGGCCCGCGCGAAGTCCGCTCTTCCCCCCAGGGGGCAGCGGAGCGGCCCCGCGGCCCTGCCCGCACCTGCGCGGCCCCCCCAGCCCGCAGCCAGGCCGCGGCCCGGCCCCGCCACCGCAGCGCCCCACGACCGGCCGGGGCTACGAAACACCCTAAATATTCACCGACGGGGGCAGAAGGCGGGAGGCGCGCACCGAGCACCGCGCCCCGGCCCCCCCCCACGTAGGTGCCCCTGGGCCTGGCCCCGCCGCCCCCCGCCCGGCAGCAGAAAGCGAAACCGGTCCCGGTTCCGGACCCTGTCCCGCCGGCCCTGCTCCCGTCCCTACCTGCGGCCGCGGCGGCGGCTGCGGCTCCGGCTCCGCTGCTCCGGCGGCTCTCGGCTCTCGGCTCCGCCGCCGCTCTGCCCCCTCCGGCCGCCGCCGCCGCCGCCGCCTGCACCGCCCCGGCCCGGCCCGCACGGCACCGCCTCCCCCCGCGGCACCGCCCCGCTCCCGCCCCCGGCACCGGGTAACGGCACCGGGCAGCGGGCACGGGCAGCGCCCCGAGCAGGCGTGGGCTTCAGCGACGGCCACGGCGGGGCACAAACCGGCACCGGAGCCTGGCACCGGGTACCGACAAAGCCCAAACCGGGATCGGGCACTGGCGGGAGCCAGCACCGGCAGCAGCCACAGATGGGAGCCTCGACGGGCACCGGGACCCCCGTCTGAACCCTCCGGGTCTCTGCCTGTCTCCCCCTCACCACCATCCCTGCCCACGGGACGGGCTTTTCCCCCGCCGCCACCGCGGCCCCCGGCAGCCGCGGGTGCCTGTTGCACCCATCAGTGCTGCTCAGTGGTTTCTCCCTGCCTGCAGGCCTCAGCTCCCGCTCCCCTGTGCCCGGGTTTTCCATGTGGGCCCTGGCAGGATTTGCATGGGAGTACGAGAAGGGAAGGGCTCTCCCGTCCCGCCAAGCACAGGATGGGGCAACGCCACCACCCTGGGATTCCCACCCCGGTAACGCAGCACACGGGGGTCTGGGGGCTGCTGCAGGACATGAGCACATGGCAGGATCTGTCTCTGCCAGCCCTGGGCTCCTGCATGCACTTGATCTGGGTTCCTGGGCCCCGGTGTCCTCTCCCCTGTGCAGGCTCCGGGCTGATGCCGTGAGGCCGAGAGCGGTGCGATCCCAGTGCTGCCGCAGCCCTGGGCACCAAAGGGGCAGGGATAACAGGAGCAAAGGCAGGGAAATGAGGACCCGTGCATCCCCCTCTGCCCCATCCCCTGCAAGCCGCAAGCAGACCCACAGCACCCCCTGCTCCTCTGGGCTCCCCCAGACACGAAAAGGTGGCAGCAGCCACGAGAAAACCACCTCGAGGAGGTCTCAACGGCTCCCACCAGCACCCACACCCCACAGCCAGGCCATGGGGCACCCCAGCACGGGGCACCCCGGGCAGGGTGGCTGCTGCGGGGCGGCAGGAGAGGCGGCCGGGCAGGAAGCAATACTGGGTGTGCTTGTCTCTGCTCGAGCGCTCTCAGCAGCCGCATGGGATCTCCTGGGCTTTCGCTTTCGTTACCGGTTAATCTGCGGCCTGAAAACGCTCCGGAGGGGAATTCAGGGGGTTGGGAGGAGCGGGGTGGCCCCTGCCCAGGGCTGGGAATGCCCAGCGCCAGCCCGGGGCAGCAGGGAGGGAGGGGCTTTGCTCTCCTTGCTCCAGTGCCAGTGCTGGGACAGGATCAGTCTTGGGACAGTTGATGTGACAGCGATTGCAAATCCCTCTGCAGCTCTGGATGAGCACAGTCCCGAGGTGCCACCTCTCCATTTCTATTTCCTATTGCTCTTGTATTAGAGTCGTCCTTGCTTTGGGAGCGTGCAGCAGGCATGAGCTGAGCCTGGGGCACAGCACTGTGAGCCCTGAAAGCTGCAGCAGGAGCAAGGCAGGATGCTCAGGGACCTTTGTCCATCCGGCAAAGCCACAACCTGGCCATGGTGCCACGGCCTTGGGGGCTCTGACACCTCCAAACCTCCCTTCTCCAGCCCAGCTCCTCACTGCCTGCCCAGCTCCTTGGCCCATGAGATAAGTATCTGTGGGCTGGGCAGGCACCACCCTGGCACCTGCTCCCATGCAAATGCCAGCCACAAACCGGTGCTTTTCAGTCCACCTCCTCCCAGCAGCTGTGCCAGGGCAGCCGGGGCCATGGGATGACCCAGGAGGATGAGTGGCTCCAGCCCAAGATGCTCCCAGCTCCCATCAGGTGCTTTGCTGCCTGCGCTCGTGCACTCCTTGGGAGGCATCGCATGCACATGGAGCTGACACATCCCTGTGGAGCCACTCCCAGTGGAGTGCTGGCTGCTGTTCCCAGCGCTCCTGCGGCGCTCCAGGCCTCGTGGGGATGTGATCTGGGACCCCAGCGAGCCAGCGCCAGGCACCCAACATGGGGCCAGCGTCTCCCGCACGGTCTTTGCCCACTAAGACAAAGGAAAGGACTGGGAACACCAGCGCAAGGACTGCACTCCCTGCCCTCCCTGCCTTGGCTGCAGCGAGTTGGATCACGTGGACAAGCGGCTTTCACAATCCCTGGCCCACATAACCCATCGGCACAGTCATCCAGGCTCCGGCTGCTCCAGCCGAGGAAATCAAGGTCGCACACAACGTCTCTGGCTGTTGGGTCCTGGCCGGGCACAGCAGGATCCGCAGGGTCCCAGGGACATGGTGTGCCTGGAGACCTGCACGGCCACGCATGCTTGGGAGGGCTGGATGATGGGCACAAAGCATCCTCCCTTCTCTCTCCCCCTTCCCTCGCTTCTCATTCCCGTTTTGAAAGGAAAGGGGAAAAGATTGGTAATGGGAGAGAGAGTGGAGAGTGCTCCATTGGTGCATGTGGGGCAGCACATCAGTGTCCAGGGGAGTGAAGGGGCAGCACCAGCACCTCAGGCAGGGCAGGAGAGATGGACTTCGCAGTCAACTGAGGACAGCAAAGCGCCTGAGCCTGCTCCCATCCCTGGCACTGCTGAGTCCCCATTGCCAGCAGCACCTCTCTTGCGCTGGTCCTCAGGAAGTCTCAAGAAAGGCTCTGGGAAGGTAACCGGTGTCCGGGCCAAGCTGTGGGCAAACACGTTGTCACCTCAGATGAGCGCAGCAGGATGCGAAGGGATGCTGCGTGCCCAGGGCCGAGCGGGAGCGCGGGGCCGCGTAATTGGTTTCCAAGAAACCTGCCTGTGTGTTTGGAGCGGGAGCGCGCGGCCGCGGCCGAGCAGCCTCTGCCTCTAAGCGGCATCTCGAGGGTCTTCATTATTTCTCAGGAGTGGAAGTATTTATTAAGGCAGCCTCTGGAGAGGTCTCAAGGCTGCTGCCCGCCCTTCCCCGGAGCGCATCCTGTACAAGAGGCTGCTCCGCATCCCTCTGCCGCTCCTGGGCTGCGCTGTTCCCAGTCAAAGCCAAAAACTGCAGCAGGGCGCAGCCTCTGCCCATCCCCTCAAGGTTGTCAGCGGGGCCTATCCGAGGACCCCAACCCCAGCCTGAACCTGCTTTGGGACCCACGTACTCCCAGATCCGTGCTGAGGCCAGAAAACCCCATTGAGACAATGCAGCCCAGCTGATGAAAACCAGATGAATCCCCAAATTAGTCACAGCTTCGTGTTTTCCCCCTCAGTCTCAAACACAGCGAGGGTGAAGCTTTGCTAGGGCTGTGCTAGCACCGCAGCCTCCAGCAGTGTTCACCCTCTGCTCCCTGCAGACCGGAGCAGGAAGGAGCACCGTGGGCAGCCACAGAGCTGAGGCTGTTGCCTTGTGGTCCTGCTTCCCAAGGCAGCCACGGGGCTGCTCCAGCCCCGCAGGAAGGTGCTGTCCTGGTGTCCAGGCATGGCACATCCCATTTCACTGGCACAGGCCATAAATCCTCCTCCATGGAGAGAGGGATGCACCCAGTGCTGCCGAAGTCACTGGATGCAGGGGAGGGCCTGCCCATGTCAGGATGGCCCCACCGTCCCCTGGGACCCACGCATGACGCAGAGGGGTCAGCCTGGAGCCAGCTGGGCTATTTCTGCTGCAGAGAAGGGATGGAAAGGGAGATCCTATGGGGGAGCCAGCCTGGATGATCCCAGGGCTCAGACCTGCTGGGAGGGAGAAGATGGAACACCCCAGGGACAATGGAGTATGGTGCTATGGGCAGAGCAGGGCCAGGGCAGACGACACGGAGACATGGCTCAGAGCTGATGGGCAGGGGAAAGCAGAGGGCACCCAGGAAGCTCATCCCATTTGAAGGCTTGTCACTGCAATGCTTCATGGCAGCAGGAGGGGAGGATCTGCTCCAGCAAAAACCTGGGAAATGGCACTTTTTCCAAGGGGGAATTTCCACAGGAAACCTCTGTTCCAGACGCTTGGACACGGCTGGGAACAACCCCAGCAAACGCTTGGTCTTGGCAGCCGTCAGGCTCTATCGCATGGGCAAAGGCTCTTTGTTCTCCCCATCACTCATCCAGCTCAGAAAACAACATCCAGGTTTCTGCCTGCTGAAAACCTCGGGGCAGCAACAGCCAATGTGGGGCTGCGATGGGAACCAGAGCACCCCGAGCCTGGGGGGGCATTGCCAGCACCCACAGCCCAGCCGGGACCAGGGGCACGGGCACCTTGCACCCACTGTGGGGCTGGGGCAGGCTGGGTCATGGGGGGGCTCAAGGGGCAGCACTTGTCCCCCCGCCCCGCACGGTGCAGCCGCGCATCCCTCGCCGGCGCAGAGCCTGGGTTGCCACAGTAACCGCTCGGTCCCAGCCGGCTCCTGCCATAAACACGCTGCTCGGGTCAGCCCGGTTCAGCGGCGGCCACCCCAGCGCCATCAAAGCCTCTGCAGGGAGAGCCGGGGTCCCTGCACTCTGGTGCGGGATGCAGGATGCGGGATGCAGGGTGCGGGATGCAGGGTGCGGGGTGCGGAATGCGGGATGCGGGATGTGGGCTGGCACAGCCAAGCATGGGTAGGGCCAGGCGGCAGGAATAGGAATCAGCAGCCGGGGCTGAGGAGGAAGCAGGAAGGGAGTGAAAGCAGGAACCTAAAAGTGAGAACAGCCCCGAATGTGCCAGAGCTGGGCGCTGCCCCCACCATGGCTGAGCTGGAGCGATGGTGACCGGGCAGCTCGGAGGGGAAAGCCCAGTGGGAAAGGCAGGGACCGCTGTGGGGCACATCCCATGGGTCTGGCTCCTGTGCTCGGAGCAGGGGCTTGCCTCTGGGGACAAGAGTAGGGGGCAGCTCACCCCCCCCCGCGCTGGTGGGATTCCAGTGGAGTGGATGTGCCTGGATGAAGGGCAGGCAGAGGGATGCAGGGGGCTCCTGCCTCTGCTAACAGCGGTGTGGTGCTAACAGACACCAAGGAAACCGTGTCTCTGGATGGGCAGGGTGAGCCGCCGGCGTTGGTGCTGGCACAGGCAGATGCCACGCTCGGCTCCAGGATGGGATGAGCAGGGCACAGGCAGGTTGTGTCCCCCGGGCATGGCAGCTGCCAGTGGGGCTGGCAATGGTGGCACTTGGGGACCGTGCTGTGCTGCGGGTCTGACCTCTGGCACAGCTGGCAGTGGTGCCATCACCGGGACCTTGCTTGGCTCTGCTCTGCTCGAGTGATGCAATATTTGACTGTTGTTTTACAAGTGCTGGGAGGCATCGATGGCTCCTGCTCCGCAGCTCGGCCCAAAGCCACCCTTGACAAGGGAGTGACGAGGAGGAGGCTTCATTGGGTGCTCAGAGCAGAGCAGCCACCATTCCCATTCCCCCCTGGCAGCCACACACACCGGACAGGGGAAGGATGGAGGAGGAGACCACAGCACACGTGGCCCTTGGCAAACCAGCAGCACCTCATGGCTGCAGCCAGCCCTGGGCACAGGGGGACTGCGGGAGCTGGGGCCAGGGCAGAGTCCTGCCGCGCTCTGATCCCTGTCTGCGGGTTCATCCCTAGGGAACGGTCAGCGTTGCAGTGGCTGGGAGCCAGCAGGACCCTGGGCTTCGGTCCCACAAGGGGCACCAGCTCCGGGTCCCCACATCCCTGGCAGGTGGCTGCCCCATTCCCCTGGGAGCTGCCCCATTCATCCCCATCTGCATCCCAAGCGGCTTATCTGCATCCGGAGACCCCTAATCCATTGCTTGGCTCAGACACCATCCCCGCTGCGCTGCGGGGGGGCCATGGTGCAGGGGAAGGAGCAAACCCACCCTGTGACCTCCTTTTGGAGCCACAAACAACTGCAATCCCACAGCGCCCAGGGGCAGCAAAAGGGGATGAGGTTGGTGGCGAGTGCCCGGCGCTGCAGGGTCCAGCCTGGCACAGGGACCTTCCTCCACTGCAAATCAGGCCGCGGCACTCGCCCAGCCTGATGCCAACGGGAGCCTTCAGAGAGCAACCCCCAAGATCAGATCAGATCAGCGGCAAATTAACCCCATGAGGGAAGGGCCAGGCCCCCCGGGTAAACCCAGGGAGCGGGGCAGGTTCCGACAGGGATGCAGCGGGGCGTGTGGGTGCAGGGAGATAAGCAAGCACTTATCTGCAGGAGCGCGGGACAGGACGCCGTGTTCCCCACTGCAAACGGCTGTGGCAACCCCAGGGTTTGCATAGGGGTAGGAAAATTCCTCGGTCTGGGGTTTTCCAGCCCATCCTGCAGCTGGCGGAGGGGAGCTGGGAACCACCGAGGGGAAGGGAAGAGGGGTCCCTGGGGCTGGGCTGGGGCAGGTTCCCGTGTGAGGAATGGGGGGGATGATCCGTGTGAGCCCAGCGGCCGCCTCGGGCGCAGCAATGGGGTTGCCAGCGCCGTGCAGAGCCGTGGCTGGGGCTAATGGGGGGATGGAGGGTCCTGGTGGGGCTGGCTCCCAGAGCAGGCGCAGGAGATGGCCTCAGCATTGAGCTCAAACCCCGGCAGGATGCTCCAAGGCCGTCTCCAGCACCTCAAGCAGTGCAGTCGGTTCCATCGGGGTGCATGGGGGGTTGTTGAGCAGGACCTGCATGGAAACACCCTGTGCTGACAGCAATGAGCTCCCTCTTGGCCTCACCAGACCCCAAACCCTGCCATGGAGGCTCTGCAGGTGATGCTGGTGCTTCGTGGGCAGCACATTGGGGACCGGCTGCTCCCGGCACATCCTCACTTTGCCCTGCAGAGCCTGGGCCCTGCTGCCCCAACCAGGGTTAAAGGACATGGGTGGGACAGAGCCGCACACAGCCCCCCCTGCCCCAGCCCCTGTGCCCGGGGCCATGGGGCAGCCCCATGGCAGAGCCGTGGCACCGGCACCACCACGGCCTCATCCTCCCAGCCCAGCACTGGAACTTCCCTGACGCAAGCGGAGGGGCCGTGGTTGGTGCCACCCCCCCGGTGCCCCCCGCCCCAGCAGGTCCCTGCCGAGCCCCGATAAGGGCCGAGCTGTGGCCCCCGCAGCGCGGAGCAAACCGCAGGCTGACGTCAGGGCCCACGGGGGCCCCGGTTCCCGGAGCGGGGCCCAGCACCAGCTTCAGAGCCTTTATTGTGGAGAACGTCAGAGCCGGTCGGTACAGCAATAAAATATACCAAAAATAAACCTTTGTACAGGATTGGTGCCACCGGAGGCACCGCGCGGGCACGGAGCCCTCAGCCTGCCCGCACGCAGCCAAAGGGCTGGCTCCGTCCTGCACCCCCTGCCAGGGCTCCATTGCCGCTGCTGTTACCCACGGCCCCATTCACACCCTGCTCGGGGGGGGGGCAGCTTTCCCTCCTCTTCCTCACTTGGAGGGTAGGAGGGCTCCCCCCTTTTGGTAACTACAACCCCACACGGGGCAGCTTCCCCCTCCCCTGTGCAAGGAAACCTGCCCCGTGCTGCACTCGTGTCTCTGCTGAGAGACACCAGGTTCCTCGCCCTAGGTCCATCCTGCTCCCTGCAGCTCTTGCCCCCTCCTGCCTTAGCAGTGACAGCCAAACCTCCAGCACAACCGGCACAAGCTGCAACCCCACTGCCTGCAACAGCACCGGCCATGCCCGAGCAGAAGACCTGGGCCAGGCCCTCCATTGCCATCACATTGGCTCCATTTCCTGTCCTCCACCAGGTCCAACGGGGCAGTGCCTGCTCCAGCCTGGCCCCAGGGCGAGCCACGGCTGGGGCAGCCACTGTGGTTATACCCAGACCCCAGAACCGACCCAAGATGTGAATGCTGCTTGCTCACAAGCATGCAGTGGTGCTCGGGACACAGCCCTGCCTCAGGGCAGCCTCTGCACCGCAGGGAAAGGGCTGTCCCCACCGGAGCTCAGCACCCGTAGCAGGGAGCTGGTGGCAAGAACAGGTCCCTGAAATCCCCTGCTCCTGGCAAAGCCCAGGCTGAGCGCACCCAGCATCACCCGCAGGCCCATGGGCAGCAGCTCCGAGCCACGCGCTGAGCCCCTGCTGCAGGGCAGGTAACCGGGGCTGGGGCCAGGACCAGCCCCGTGGGGGCAAATCCAGGCCCCTGAAGCGTCCATGGGCTGCTGGCCTCGGCCAGGCAGGAGAGCAGCTTCCAGCAGCAGGGAGCAGGGCCGGGGCTGCAGAAGCGGGCGTACAAAGGGCGGCTGCAGGCGGAGGGGAACAGGCACTTGAATGAGCAAACCAAGAGTAAAAAACGGGCAGGGAAGGGAATAGAAAAGGTTCATCCCCCCCCGGAGGCAGCGGGGCCGCCCCGGGAGCACTCAGGTCACACAAGGGCCCCGTGGTGAGGACCCGGACCCAGCTCCTCCTGAAGAACGGCCCCGAGCATCCATGAGTGAGACCAGGGGGGGCTCTGTGGGGATGGGAGCCACGTCCTGGGGGTCCCGCAGGCGCTGGCGAGCACCTCACATGGGGGAGGAGGCGCATTCCGGGGTCAGCTCCATGTCGAAGGTCAGCGACTCTGCGGGGAGACGCAGCCGGAGGTTACGGGACCCGTGCGTGGTCCCCCCCCCGGGCGCCGCGCCCCACCGGACTCACCGAACTGCCCCCCGGTGTTGGCCTCCGCTCCCTCGCTGGTGCTGCCGAACTGCATGAGCGTGTCCAGGGTGCGCGGGGACATGGGCAGGTCGATGGTGTTGCTGAAGGAGGTGCTGCGCGAGGGAGGAAGAGCAGAGAAAGCTCCAGGCTCAGGGCCTGGATGGAGCCCTCCGACACCCCCGCTGCCCCCCGACGGGCCCCAGGGCACGGCAGAGCCGCTCCAGAGAGCTCCACACAGGAAAGGGGCCCCGGGAGGGGAAGGCCGGGCTGCGGCGCGGGCAGAGAGGAGCCCAGCGGCACCCGGACAGCATCCACATCCCCCCCCCGGCACGGCTGAGCCCACAGACACCCCCCAGCCCTCACAGGCAGTCCCAGGGGCACTCACGGGGTGACACAGATGAACTTGGTCTTCAGATAGGGAGCAGCACCTGCGCAGGAGCAGCCTCATCAGCAGCCACCCAAGGAGGAACCCATCCCCTGCCTGCCTCCCAGGGACCCCCTGCTCATTCCGCACCATGGCTGTGCCCGGCGGGGTCCAGCCCCCACCAGTGGCACGGGGAGCACAGAAAGTCAACAACTACCTGAGTCCGTAGCTTCAGAGTGCTCCTGGCTCTCGGAGCGGCAGTACTTCCCGAACGCCTCCTCCTTGGGGATGTCTGGGTACAGGTACACCAGGGGGGACACCAGGATGTTGGTGGCATCCATGATCTTGTAGCCCATGATGATCTCGGCGAATGACATGTTGTTCAGCTGCTGCTTGGTGTAAGGCTCCACGGACTGGATCTGGGTCTTCCCTGTACAAGGAGACTTTTGACACGGGGCAAGACACCCGCGTTCCCCAAACCCCCCAGGGGCAGCGGGGACGGGAGCAGCCTGGGGCCATGCTCAATGTCACAACGCACCCAGCAGAGCGGGGCAGGACAGGGACCTGCCAAGTGCTTTCAGTGCCATGGAAAGCTGCACCACACGGGTGGCACACGGGCAAGGACACCCAGCAAAGGGCACCCAGGCTCAGAGAGCGAACCTAGGCAGGGTGCTTGCCAGGCCAAGGGCAAAGAACAGAGGTTGCACGAGGAGGGTCCAAGCCCCAGGCACCCAGGGCAGCGAGGGGGGAGCCACGCACCGCTGATGTCCTTCTCCACCCACGTGAAGGTGATGCCCCCCTCCTTGCTGCTCTCGCTGAACCGCAGCAGGAAGGTGCCCGGGGGCTTGGTGCTCAGGATCGCTCGCTCCCGCTCCTTGCTGATGAAGCCCATGATGTACCTGGGCAGCAGGAAGCGAGGAGAGGTCAGGCTACCAGAGCAGGGTCTGAACCAGGCAGGACCTGGCCTGGCCACCACCAGAGCCACCCCAGTGCAAGGATCCCCAAGGGGTTCTGCTCTGACCCAGCCAAGAGACAGAAAACGCTTCCCAGGAGAGCCCCTGCCCAAGGCCCAGCCCAACCAAGGACCTCTGGGCCAATGCTCACCCTTCATTCCACAGCGCCAGGATGTACTTTTTCACCAAGTCAATGATGTTGTCCAGCCAGACCCAGAAGGAGAAGCCTTTGCCAGCCATGTTCTCCTGAGGAGGAGGGCAAGGAGGCTGTGAGCCTTGGAGGAAGGGAAGAGCCAAGGGAAGGTGCTCAGGAGAAGGGAGGGGGTTGTACCTTGCAGAACTTGGCCCAGGTGATCTGACAGCCGGAGTAATTCACACCCGGGCCTGGCAGAGAACAGAAGCATCAACGTTTAGGGAAGAGCTGCTCTTCCAAAGACACCAGCTCCAGGGAACAGCCCCAGGTTTGTGTTGCTTGGCAGAGAACCAGGAACCGAAACTACAGCTCCCCTCCCAACCACCCAGCCCTGCTCCTACAGCGAGTGATGAGCCCCGCAGGGACACACACACCGGGTTACCTAGAAGCTTCTCTGCCAGTGTCGTCAGCTGCTCGATGCTGAGGCCACGCTTGGTGGTGGAGGAGAACTGCCAGCTCAGCACCTCTGCCACCTGGTCCCACGTCCCGATGGGGGGCTTGGTGAAGAAGTTCACGTTCTGCACAAGGGGAAACAGAGCCCTGAGCAGGATGTGGGGCAGGAGCAGGGCCGGGTCCTGCTCCAGCCGGGTCCCAGGCCCTACCTTGGGGTTGTTGGTCAGCATGTTGTACCACAGGATGGAGGCCCAGGCATTTGGCATCTGGCAGATGTTGGAGATGACGACCACAGGCAGCGAGTGGGTCTGCAAAGACAGGATGTGACCACAGGCTGGGACATCTCCCAGGGCTCCCCTGCACCCATGGCAGCGCAGGCAGGAACCCACAGCTCACCTCCAGGTCGATCTTCAGCCCCTGGTGATACACCTCTGTCTCGAAGGTGATGAGGTGCAGCTCCTCCGTGACTATGAGCGAGGCCTGCGGTGGAGGGACACAATGAGCACGCAGGCGCTTGGCCATCAGGCCCCGCACGCAGCTCGGGTCTGGGTGGAAGGGGCCCAGCTGCTGGTAAAGAGCTCCCCAGCCAGGACACCAGCACTCACATCGCAGTTGGCTCGGCCTCCGTTACCGCAGCGCTGCTCCCGCAGGGTCTGTGGGCAGAGGGGATGGGCTGTGGTGACACCGTGACAGCGCGTGGCCGCACCAGGAGCAGCCCAAGAGCCTGTGGTACCTACCAGGTGCTTGAACTCAGCCGAGAGGCTGCCGTTGTTGGACTCTTCCATGTTCATGACCTTGGTGTTTGTGCCCAGGATGTTAAACTTACGGGACCTCAAGAGAGGAAAGACAGAGCGGGGCTGACGGCGCGTCCAGAGTGGATGCGCCAGCGGGAGCTTTGCCAAAGGAAGCCAGGAAAACCCCCAAACCGCTGCACTTACCCCCGGAGTGCTGCAACGTCCCCAGAGTCCCTAGGGAAGGGGAGAGAGACGGCGGTCATAGAATCATAGAATGGTTTGGGTCGGAAAGGACCTTAAGATCATCCAGTTCCTAACCCCCTGCCATGGGCAGGGACACCTCACACTAAACCATGGCACCCAAGGCTCTGTCCAACCTGGCCTTGAACACTGCCAGGGATGGAGCATTCACAGCCTCCCTGGGCAACCCATTCCAGTGCCTCACCACCCTCACAGTAAAGAACTTCTTCCTTAGATCCAATCTAAACTTCCCCTGTTTCAGTTTGAACCCGTTACCCCTTGTCCTGTCACTACAGTCCCTGATGAAGAGTCCATCCCCAGCACCCTTATAGCCCCTGTTCAGATACTGGAAGGCTGCTCTGAGGTCTCCACGCAACGTTCTCTTCTCGTGGCCGTGGCCTTCCCACGCTGGTGCAGACAAGCTGGTGTGCGGGGCTGCTGTATCACTGCGTGGAGTCCCGCAAGCCCCCAAGCTGTCCCCCATCATGGGAATGAACCCTCAGGACCCCGCACCACCCCACACCCCCCCCTTCTACCAAGGATCATACTCGGTGCAGGGATGGAGCCTGACCCAAGGAGAGCAGAATAAGTCCCACTCCAGTAACTCCCCCCAGCACCAGCAGGATCAGAGCAAGGGACTCACTTGTCGATGCAGACTTTGATTTTCAGCTGATAGTTCAGCTCTGGGAACTTGACCAGCAACCTGCACAGGGGCAGAGTGTGAGCATCCTGCACAACCCCAGTTCACTGCAGCATCTGGCAGAGGCTGCAGAGCTGCTGTATGGGCAGCACTGGTGTCCCCAGCAGCAGCAGCAGCACCTTTCACACCACCTCTCCCTGCCGCAGGGCACTGACCCACCTGACTTTGGTGGTGAACTGCACCCCGGTTTTGATGACCAGGGGCCGGTCGGGGTGCATGGGCATGCAGGGCTGCCGCTCCACGACGAAAGCGCTGCAGGGGAAAGGCATCAGAACCACATTCACACCTCGGGCCCGATTTGGCCACTCGCTGCCCCCCTCTCCAGCCAGCGCCTGTGAGCAGGGACCATCAGCACCTTTTCATCAGGTTCCGGAAGAGGTCCACGATCCGCTCCTCCAGCATGGGCCGGTGCTGGACAATGGGGTCACCCTTGTAGGACACTTTCTGCTGCAGCTCTTCCAACTTCTTGATCTGCTGCCGGGTCTGTAGCTGCGATTCGGCAAGAGAGGTTATCCTAGGGGAGCAGGAGGAACCAGCGTTAGCTCTGGCTGCAGAGCTCTCTCTGCCCTTGCTTGGGCGAGACAGGACCAGCAGAGAACAGAACGTGCCTGGGGCTCACATTACTAAAGAAACCTCCAGGTTCTGCAGAGACGCACCTGGAACCTCTCACAGCAGCCTTAAACCCCCCAGGCCTGGGGCAAACCATTCCAATGCCCACTGCTGGGGATCAGCCTGACTCATGGGTTACATCTCCCCGTGCAGGCACCAGAAGCCCATTTGCAAGGCTGTTTCCAGAGGCAGGAGCTCATGTGCACTGCAGGGGTTGGAATGCCTCCTCTCTAGGGCCTGCTGCAGCCCCAGGCAGCTCTCACCAGTTCTCCAGCCGGTCTAAGCAGATATTGGGGGGGCCGCCAATGCAGGCGATCTGCTGCCGCCTCTTCCAGTCCGCCAGTTCCTCATCCGCCAGCATCTTCTGCACATACTCCATGGCTGAGAGCAGCCCCGCCAGCTCGCTCACAATGCCCTGGTGAGGCAGAAAGCAGAACTTCCATCACCCCCCGAGTTACACACCCACAGACAGGCAGGGTCCCACAGGCCTGCGCTCCCAGCTCTGGCCATGCAGGGACACCAAAGCCAGCCTCCTGGAAAAGGGCATCCCCAGACCAGCTCCACCACGTACCCGTCGCATCTGGTCCAGCGCCGTCAGCATCTGCTCCAGCTGCTGCATCTTCTGCCGGGTCACGGACTGGTTGTTTCCATTCAGATCCTGCATGTCTGTGCAGAGGTGTGAGGCTTCAGCCACTCGCAGCGACTGCTCCTACCCACCCGACATCACGCAAACAAACCGCTTCAACCTCCAAAGAGCAGGCAGCTTAGAAAGCCTTCCCCAGTTAAGCACTATCACCTCCACAAGCCATTCCTTCGCTCACAAGCGGAGCTCTGGTTCAGCACCCCCGCAGGCAGAATCAGTGGCAGAAACAAAGGAGGTTTCTCCAATTGCCATGCAAATGCCCTGAGCCTCAGCCACCCTTCTGACTTGGGGAGGAGGCCCTGGGAGGGCTGGAACATGCCCTCCAGCATGTTTCCGTGCAGGAACACACTCTGGTTCACCAGGTGCTAATGAGCTTCCATTACCTCCTTGGCTTTTCAAAGTCTTGTAGTTAAAATCAAAGTCATCCTGGAGATTCTCCACCACTTTCATCTTCTGCTCCAGATCCTGCAAGGCAAGAGATGCGCATTTATTCAAAGTACTGAATCACTGCGGTGGGGAAAGGAGAAGGTGCTGACGCAGCACACATACCTGCACCCTCTTCCTCACGTCCTGCAGATGCTGCTCCAGCATCTGCTGCTTTTCTGTCACTACAGCTGCTGTGGGATGAGTGGCCTGTCCCCCTTGCTGCGGAGGGCACAAGGAGGGCATGAGAACAGGGCCATGGCTCCCCTCCCAGCCTGCACCCAGAGGTGCTGCAGGTCTCCATCCTCTTCATTAACAAAAGCCGGTGCAGCTGCTCCCTTGCAGCATTAGCTGCAGGGCTGCACAGCAAAGTGCACCCAAGCAAGGGGTGAGAGGAGAGATGGATGCACAAAGAGCCACCCAGGCTGCATCCTGGAGGGAAGCAGCTGCTGTCTGGAGAGCAGAAGTCATCACCCACCGCAGCCAAACCACCCCTCAGCACAAAGCAGCTTTGTTGCTGAAGGGAGCACATGGGGAGCTGCAGCTGCAGCACCGAGTCCTGCATGGGCTGGGGTGGAGGCCCTAGGACACCCCCCCAAGCCACTGACCTGGGCTGCGGTGGCCGCGGTCTGGAGGAGCCGGGACTCTTCCCACAGGCAGCGAGCCACGATGCGGGCGATCTCCATCGGCTTCTCCAGGTACCTGCTCTGTAAGAGATGTCAAAGAAGCCCCGAGGTCAGCAGGCACAAAGGCACAGCCTAACCCCTGGGATCCCCACATCCTTTACGGCTGCGGATCGCAAAAGCCACCAGACTTCCACCGGTGCCAAGCCCGCGCCTCCCATCTCACCTGCAGGAACTGCTTGATGCGCCGCAGGTTGTGCTGGTAGAGGACGTTGGACTCCTGCAGGAAGCGGCTGTACTGCTGGTCGATCTCCCCCAGCAGGTTGTGGAACACCAGCGTGGCATGGGACTCCTTGCTGGCAGCGTACGCCCTGCGCAGGGAGGGCAGAGCCCTGGGTGCTGGCACAGGGGAAGGGGCAGGCAGGTCCGGCACAGTTTAACCCCCAGCCACCTTCCTAACCTGCACCGCAGCATGGGAGGAGCAGGCCTGACCTGCTTCACGTCATTGAACCAAGCCCTCGGATCGTGCCTGTGGGCAGGGCGATGAGGAGCTTTTGGACTTGGGCTTAAAGTGTGGCCTTAAGCCAGGGAGACAGCACCCAAGCACCTCACCAGCCCCAGGCGCTCTCTGGATGGGATCCAGGAACCGGTGCTCTGCGTCAAGCTCATTTACAGCAGAGGTCAATGTCAGCCAGCCCTGGATGGGGACACCTCTGCTTTGGAGCTCCCCCTTCCCCTGACCTGGGGTCTGCACCATGCACACCGAGTCCTGCTCCCCTTTACCTCTCAGGGAAAGCAATAGAGCTCCTCACATCACCCAGTGCCTGCTGCACCCAGGGTGGGCATCCCAAGCAAAGTCCTCGCATCGGCGTTCCGCAAGGACCTACCAGTCCTGGCTCTCAATCCACGGGGCCAGGAACTGCCGGAGCTCCATGGGAAAGCTGTCGCTGTAGAGCTGGTGGAGCTGCTCCAGGTACCGCGTGTCGAGCTGCTGCAGCTGGTTCCATTGGGCCATCCTGGCCAGCTCCGGAGACCTGCTGGGAAGGGCACACTCAGAGCTGACACCGGGGCCTGCAGGCTCCTCCTGTCACTGGTTCACACCCAGCCATGGCCACTGCTGCTGGCAGGGCAGCACCGGAGACAGGCAGGACACGTGGTGCCGGGAGGGCTGACACCGGCAGTGCCGAGGGACTGGCGCAGCTCCGGGTCCCCAGATCGCCCAAGGGATGAGCCCAAGCCCGGTGTCCCTGCGGGACCCATCACACATCCAGGAGCTGGATCCGGAGCCAGCAGCCCTGGGACCAGCCCCGGTTTGTGCCTCTGAGCCGGATCTGGGGAAGGTGGAACCACAGCCTGGAACTGCACCCCTGGAGCGGGAGAAACGGCACAGACACCTCGGGGAGGGTGGGAAGGAGCGGATCTGGCTGCGATGGGAAAACCCTCTTCATCCTCAGCCCTGACAGCACCGGAGGGAGCTGCCCCTGCCCTGCTCTGCCCCCCAAGAGCAGCCGCCCCAGCTGCAGAGCTGAATGAAGCCCACGTTGACTCATTCCCTTCATGACATTCACCTGGAACCCGTGAGGTCAGAGAGCAGAGCTCAGCGCTGCACCGCTCTGCACTGGTCACAGGCACACAGCTCTGGGCTCGCTTCAGCCTGGTTAGCACCCCAGGACAGCACCATTCCCGAGCGCCTGCGGCAGCAAAGCTCTCCCCTAAGGTTTCCTACCTCCTACCCCGAGGAGGAGGAGTCTTGGAGGTCACCAGTGGCAGGTACAAGGCTTTAATGCGGTGCCAGCATCTCCAGGCAGCCTCCGGGCGGGCAGCACAAGCGCTGCTGTGCTCGGGAGGCACGGAAGGAGCTGCAGAGCTTACAGGAAGGGGAAGGCGGAGACTGCCAGGAAGCAGCAGAAAGGAGGAAGGAGCAATCTGCGGGTCAGTGACTTGTGAAGGGATGGAAGCAACCGAGGGGCAGCGAGCGGCGGCTCTGCCCCGCGCCGCCAAGGGCACCTCCTTACAGGGAGCCGTTTGCCCCCCGAGGAGCCGGGGGGACGGCAAAGGGGGGGGGTGAAGGTGTGGGGATGGGATGGGAGGCAGGGAGCAGGGCCCGGCCAGCAGAGCTGTCAGTGAGGAGGGAGGGCCGGGTGCTGGCGCAGCACGGGAGGGTCACACCGGACACTGGCACCAGCGCCCTGTGAGGTGCAGTTTGTGGCCATTGCTCCTTCCCCATTTCCTTGGCTGCTTTTTGTGCAAGGAGAGAAAGGAGGGAACATCCTCCTGTGGGCTGAGGCACAGGGACAGGACAGACACTGGCACCTGACATGGACTTAAAGAGGGGTTTAGACCTTCACAGCCACAGAGACAGGAGCAACGTCCACAGGACATCAACCTTGAACAGCAGACCCGTGGTGCAATCCTCAGGGAGGACCACGTGAGCCAAGCCTGTTCTCAGTG
The DNA here is from genome assembly GCF_963264785.1 of Psittacula echo. NCBI lineage: Eukaryota > Metazoa > Chordata > Aves > Psittaciformes > Psittacidae > Psittacula > Psittacula echo. Next base: position 4,272,230 of record NC_137748.1, read on the forward strand.
GAGCAACACATGAAAGGGAGGCCCTGGCAAAACCCTGTAAACAAGAGAGGCTCCTTCAGCCTCAGGGCAAGACCTGGATTGATGCGACAGGGCCCCAGATGAGGGCTCTGCACTGGGCATCACATCAAAGCCCCATCCTGCTGCGGGCTCAGCTCTTTGCTGGCCATTTGAACGGCTGCAGCAGCGCTGGCAGCAGCATGTGGGGAGCTTCCAACACAGTCCTGGTGCTCCTGGTACAGGGTGAACCTTACGGTGCTTCTGGGGGGAAGCCCCACAAATGCTTGGAGAGGGCAAGGGCTGAAAACCAACATGGCACCAGAGTGCCCTGCCCGGCCGGTGAGCTCAGCCTCCCCACTTCCTATTGCACCATAGCAGCGGCTGCTGCAGCCCCAAGCCAAGGACCAGAGCCGCTGGATCCCCATCAAGGGGAGCCGCTGGATCCCCATCAAGGGGAGCCGTCTTCCTGGAGCAGCTCACAGATGGACTTTGCCCCTTCGGGCTGCAGCAGCCACTTCACTGCACCCTTGATCCACGCAGATCCTCTACAAGCAAGCCCCAACCCGGGTACTTCAGGGCAGTAATGGGAGCCCCCCAGGCCAGGAGGGAGCCCCCCGCGCTGCCACGTGGCATTTGGACAGGAATCGGCCACTTCTCACTGCCACAAATAGCGCAGGAGGAGCCGCTGCGGCCCCGCTCAGCGCATGCTCTGCACCCGCAGGAAGCTGGTGCCCAGCCAGGCCCCGGCCCCGTGCACTGAGCCCTGGAGACAGACCCAGCGTGCGGGGACAGGAGCTGCCCCCAGCACCCGGGAGGCAAAGGAAGTGCTGCAGAGCACGGCCCCGGGGCCACCGGGAGCAGCAGCCCGGGGCAGGGGCTCCGCTGCATCCCGGTCCCACCTCGAGGGATGTCTCAGCAGCAGCAGCTCACGCTGAGCTCAAGCGGAGCCTGCCCTGGCCAAGCCATGCACTGCAGATGGGAAGAGCTCCCCATGGGCTTGGCTTGAACACAGGCTCAGGCCAGCGAGGCAGCAGTGGGTGGCAGGGGGACAACGCAGCCCTGGGGAGGGCCTGCAGCCCATCAGAGCTGGGAGCAGGAAACAGCCTAAAGCTGGGCTGAGAGCAGATGTTGCCTCCTGGAGCACAGCACCGAGCTCCAGTGCCTCCAGCATCAACAGAAGGCAGCCGGGCAGCCTGAAGCACCCATCAAAGGGGGGAAAGCGTCCCTGTGATGCTCTTACTGATGCAGTCACCAGCATGAGGGAAACTGGGATCTAATCAGCCCCGATGCCCCGCACAGGAGCCTCTCCTCAGTAGCCCCATTGTGGGGAAGCCTTGACCAGGTTGAGAGATTTGAGGGTCGATCCTTTCTGATTGTGCTGGACTCTGTGGTGAGCCTCTGGAGCAGAGCCAGGCAGCACCCAACCCAGCCAGGGCCCAGCGCAGCACGATGCAAGCTCCAGAGCTCAGAGCAAAGCTGCTAAAAGTAGCTCAAGAGCTCAAGTTCATCTTTCTTTAGCTCCCCGCCAAGGGCAGAGCACAATGGGCCCAAGCTGTGCAGCGTCCCCAGCTCCGTTACTGCCAGCAGTGCCCAGGTCACGTTCAGTTATCACCAGTGGGAGCATCACAGCCTCGCTCGGATCCAAGCGGCTGCCGTGACTCCAAGCGCCTTCCTGCCCAGCTCCCACACACGCACCCGCAGCCGGATGAACAACTGCGCTCCACCAAAGCAGCGAATGGCTCCGGGCAACACAAGCGCTTTGCAAGGGCTGTTTTGGGAGGACCTGGCTCCAGCTCCTCGGGAGCGGTTTCAAAGCCAGCCCCAGAGGTGGGAAAACCGAGCAGCGACGCCGGGATTTGCAAAGGAGAAGAGGTGACAGTGCGGGGCAGAGCTCCCCAGCGACCCACGCACCACCCATGGCTGTTCCCCATCGCAGCTCCTGCAGGCTCCATCCCAGCTCCCACTGCCCCTGTCCCCATCCCCAGCACGCACCCCTCCTGCCCCTGTGGGAGCAGCAGGAGAGGCTCCAGTGCAGTGGGCAGTGCCAGTGATCACCTCCAGGGTGGAAGCAGGGTTGGCTGCCCTGCCCCATACACGGGTAGGGCCAGTGCCCTGCAGAGGCAGAAGGGGGGTGCACACGCAGCCTGAGGGACAGGAGCCATGCACAGCCCAGGGCAGCGGCCGGCAGAGCCCTCACAGAGCACTTGGGCAGCTCCACCACCCATGGGCCATGTTCACCTGGGGCACACCTTGCTCCCTGCCTGCTCCTCGGTCACTGCATCGCCCCTGCCCGATGCTCACCCAGCCAAAGCACTGCTGAGCAGCTCTGTGCAAGGGCTTAAAGCTCCACTAGAGACGTCAGCCGGGCTCTTCCAGCGCTGGTGCAGGACCCTCCTCTGGTGTCAGTCTTGTTCACGCTGATGAAATGACCCCTCACCATTTCACAGGCGGCACCAGGACCTACCCGAAGCCCTGCTCCAGCCCAGGGTCCAGCCCATAGTTAAACCCCAGCCAGGACACAGGGGTGTGTGAGCACCCACCACGGACACGGCACCGGGGCGCAGCTCCTCTGGTCCGGATGCTCTGACCCCTCAGTAGGGTCTGTGCGGGAACAGACCCGGCTCCGCACCGGGAGGAACCGAGAGCCCTGGGAGCTGAACCCCCGTTACTGCGGGAGGACTGGGTTAATCACTGCCCTGATTACGACCCGTGCTGCCCTCAGATGCTGCTCGGCGCCGGTGCACGGCGGCCTCGGCTCAGCCCCGCCGCCGGGATTCCAAAGCGAACCGGCGAGCACAGGGACCGGAGGCAGCTCCGCGCCCCGGCCCGCTCCGTCCGCCACCGGCTCAGCCCCGCTCCCCCCCCCCCCGGGGTACAGCGGCCCCGACTCCCGCTCCCGGCGCCAAAGGCCCCGGCCCCCCCGCGCTCACCGGCGGTCCCGGCGGGGCGGGGCAGCGGCTCCCGGTGCCGGCGACGATCGCGTCCGGACCCTGCCCGAGTGACGAGGACCTGCAGCCTCGCGGCCCCGCCCCACTGCGTCACTCCGGGCACAGCCAATGGCGACGCGGCGCTCCTATGGCCCCGCGAGGGACGGGCCCTGACGGCCAATCAGAGCGGCCGCCGCGCAGTACGTCACGGCTCGCGGCGGCTCGGGGGGCTGCCCCGTGACGGCTGTTCCCGGATGGCACCGCCTCCCGCCGCAGGGAGGCGCTGGGGAGGGAGCGGCGCGGGGCGGCGCGGCGGGGGGGGCAGCGGCTGCCGGGAACGGCCGTGCGGGAAACCCAGCTGAGTTCCGGGCAGCGCCGTGACGTCACGGCGCGGCCCGCCGCCACCGCCACCGCTTCTTAAAGGGGCAGCGCCGACCTCTGGCGGCTCCTGAGTTCCGACGGCGCGGTCCCTGGTCCCTCCGGTGCCCCCGGGCCGGTGCACGGAGAGGCCGCACGCGGGTGGTTTAGAAAAGAGACTTTATTTGTCGCGCTCTCGCCGGGACGCAGCCGCGGGAGCGTTGGGGCTCGTCCGGCCGCGCCCGCCCGGCCCGGGGAAGGGGGGAACTTGCGAGGAAACGGCCCGGGGGGGCCCGGAACCGCCTCCCCGTGGGCACAGCCGGTGCTCGGGGACCGGGGGCTGCCCGCAAACGCCACCTGCTCGGGAACAACGGCTGCGGCCGCGCTGCCCTGGGACGGCTTTACCGGGACACCGGGTCGAGCCCCGGGGCCAGGCCGGGTGCAGCAGACGATAAGCGGGACATGACGCTTAGGGGAGAAGCGGGTTTATCTATGGGGTTACGCTGGCTCCGAAGGGAGGGAAGCGGCAGCGCTCCCGGGAAGGGTCGAGCCCGGCAAGGAGATGGGGACGGGCACGATCGGGGCCCTCCCGCGCCCCTCGCCGGCATCGGCCGCTCCGGGCGCAGCCACTCCCGCGGGGCCGGGTCTGAGCCGGGGCCGTGCCCGCGACTGCGCTGGCGCTGCCTTGTGCAAGGTGAAGCTGCAGAAAGCGGGAGAGAAGCGAGGAGGTGGCGGGAGCTCGGAAACACTCAAGGTCCGGGGCTGGCCGGTGTCGAGGCCGCTCTGTGGCAGCCACAAGCCTCGCTCCATCAGCGCATCCCGAATCCCTCCGGAAACGCAGGCGGCGGTGACCGCTCTGGCGCTGTTGCTTGCGCGTCCCCTCGGTGCCTGCCGCCACCGCCGCTGCGGGTGCAGAGGGACCGGATCCAGCACCACGTCCGTGGCGCTCCCTGGACCCGCCGAGGCTCTGGCAACCGGATCCATAACGCGGGCAGGGAGGGGGCAGCCCCGGCGCTGCCATGGCCCCAGCACCGAGGGAGGGAGCACTGGGCCCGGCTGTGTGGTGCCACACGGGCACCCACGGCTGTCCCCGCTGCAGGGTGGCTTTGTGACAAAGCCATCCAAGGCAGCAGTGGGTCACGGAGTCCTGGGGAGGGCAGAGCGGCTCAGGGCTGTGTGGTGGCCATGCAGGGCTCTGCCTGTCAGCAGGACTCCTGCATGATGGGTGCAACCGTAGCCTCCTCGGATGCTGGAGCCCCCCTGCCTGTGGGACAGCCGCAGGGGGGATATGGGCAGGATGCTGTCTTGACACCAGGTCTTGGCTTCTGGAGGACACTTGAGCTTTCCAGGTGTACAGCCGTTATCTTGGTTTTAGCACTGTCCAGCTGGGCCGGGTCCCCGTCACTCAAATCCCGTCTTCAGGCTTGGTGCTAAAGGCTTTCTGCAGCAGGAATGGTCTCCAAAGGGTGATTGGACAGTGTAAGAAAAAGAGTCCCGTGTTCCTAATGTTTGTGTGCTAAAACTAAAACATAAACTACACCTTGTCCAAGCAGGCAGGGATCGGCATCGGCTCGGCGGGGTAGTAAAGATGCATTGTGTACACTTGCCCCGGGGCACCAGGGGCACAGAGAGCTCTTGAATGTGAGTGAATACATGTTCAGCCGCCGTCCACAACCCTTCCGCGCTGCAGATCCGGCCTACTCGCTGTCGCTCTTGTCCACCAGTACCGCGTCCGACTCCTCCGTGATCTCCAGCAGCGTGTGCGTCTCGGGGCTCTCCCCGCGCATCAGATCCGAGTTTTCTCCCTCCTCTCCACCCACCTCCACCAGCTCCGTGGCTTTCACTTCCACCTCGCCCTCTCTTATCTTCTTGACATGGAAAGTGAAGGGTGGCACTTTGTAGACGGCTGTCTTGGACCTGGCATAGATGGTGTGGTCCGGGGTGAAAGACTTCCTCAGCTTGTCCCGAGAGGTCTTCATCTTCTCCCTCCTTTCATTAGTCACAATCTTGGTGCCCAGTTTATTCATCCTCTTCTCCAGGTTGTGGCGGGTCTTCTCCAAGTTGTGACGGGTCTTCTCCAGGTTTTCCTTGGTCTTTAGTTTAGTTTTCTCCATCTTCTCCTTCGAGAATGCCTTCTTAAAGTCATCCACTCTTTTCATGCCGCTCCTTTTGATGCGCTCTGCCCGTGACTCTTCAATAATCTCTTCAATCTCCACCTCTTCATCTGAGGAGAGCTGGATGTGGTCCTCCTCTGCGTGGTCCTCACCCACAGGCCCCTCTTCTCCCTCACCTTCCTTCTCCAGCTTTTCGCCCTCCTTTAGAGACTTGCTGATGCTCAGTTTAGACGGGAGCTTCACTTCATCCTGCAAGACACAGACCGGAGCCAGTGAGACACAGACACGCACACAGATACACGCAGCCTCCCCAGGCTCAGAGCCACCCGCAGGTGACATCGGGCCCGGGCCGGTCCTCCTTTAATGTGCCTGATGAGTCACTGTCAGGAGGATCTGCCCCACCTGCAGCAGCTCAGGGCTCTCTGTAGTTAAGCTCAGGATTCCAGGCTGGTTCCAAACCCATCGTGACTCCAGAGCTGCCAGCACTGAACCTGCAGCCTCTTCCCTTCATGCTGTGCCCCTCCCGCAGCCCCAGTTTCACCTTCAGCAGCGCCTGCCCATCGCACGCTCCCAGCTCCAGGAATGCTCCCGCCGCATCCTGCTGCAGAGGGAGCAGGGAACCCCTCAGAACAATGCGGTGCCCCTTTGCCCCCCAGCGCCCGCCCAGGGCCCCTCCTGCCCTAGCCCGCGGTGTTTCAGTGGCTGGCTCCTCTTGGCAGGGCACTGCCCGGGCTCGGTGGCCCGGGGCTCGGCGCTGCGCTGGGCTGCAGATGGCAGCACAGTCCGGAGCCGGGATGTGGCCATGCGGTACACACGGTCTGTGCACCCCGGCCTGTGCTCAGACCTTCCCAAGGCCTGCAGGATCCAGATGTGGGGCTGGGACATCCCTTGGGATGCAGCAGGCCACCCTGGTTTTCCCATTTCCCTGCTCGGGGTAAGGCAGGGAATTTATCCAGGCTGTGTCTGAAGACAGCAGGAACAGAGCCCTGACCTGCAGGTTGCAAGGTTACGCTGCCTCTACTCGGCACGGGGTGAATTCATTCAGCTTCTCCGCTCTCCCGGGTCAGCCAAGTTTCTGATCCCAGTGGCAGAGGACAAGCATGTGCCCGGGAATGGGGCGCAGGTCTGGAGCGGGATTGGTTTTCATCTGAGCAGCACATAGTGTGCGTCCCTGCACTGAATCACCTCGTGTCCCGGCCAGGCTGGAAATAGCCCATCACTGCACGGAGCATCGCAGCTGCGGCTCCCAGTGCTACTGCCCCACTGCTTTTAACCTGTGGGGCCGGGTGGGAAAGGCTGGAGCTGCCCCAGCCCCAGCCCAACGGCAGCGCAGGGAATAGGCAGGCACAGAGCAGAGCTGCCGGGCTGAAGGTGTGGAACCCTGGGCATTCCCAGCCCTGTGCAGGCAGGAGCTGAACAGGGGCTCCCGGTGCCCCCATGTCCCTGGGTGCTGGCTGCTGCTCTGTGTCACACTTGCACAGTGGTACCCACTGCACTGCCCTTCTCCAGCCCCGCTCCAGCCCCTCCACGTCTCTCTTGTTGTGAGGGGCCCAGAGCTGAACACAGGATTCGAGGTGCGGCCTCACCAGTGCCCAGTGCAGGGGGAAGATGTCAAGAGCCAGGGCACTCGTGATGGTCAAACCCACAAAGCAGCCGCCGGGGCCCAGCCCCTGGAGCTGCTTCTGCGCCGGTCCCTGCGCGGTGCCCGGTGTGTTGTGTGCTGTGGGCTCGCCAAGGCCACCTCCACGCAGGACACGGGCTGCTCCTCCTGCCCTCCCATCACTTGAGAACCGACAGGAGCTGATCGAGGACGTGACTGCAGCACGGCTCCACCCGGGGCAAATGCAGATGCTTCCAGCTGTGTCTCCTTCCTCCGCAGGCGCTGTTCCTTGGGCAAGCCGCAGTGCTGAAGTGTGAGGGCATCTGGGGAAACCTCTGTGGGCAGCGACAGCTCAGCCCCACGGAGCACGGGAGGGTGACACTGGCTGCAGGGTCATGGTTGATAGGCAGAGCGTGCAGAGCACGCAGCTGCACCCTCCGGATCCCAGCTCAGGTCCCGGATGCTTTCTGGGATCGAGGTGAGGTGGCCCCATGTGTTTTCTTCATTTGCTCTGCTGCTTGAAGGGAAAACAATAGCCAGGCTCTCCCGAGGGCCAGGCCAGCCCTGACCAAACCCCGGTGCTGGGCGGGCAGGATCCTGTTCTCCACAACAACACCTGCTGGAGCGATCCCAGAGACTCCCGGGGACCCAGCCCCGCCAGCCCAGAACATCAGGAACTCCGGCCGCTTCCTTCCCTCTGAGTCAACACAATGAGCCAGAACAAAGGCATCCCCCTCTCCCTGGCACCACCGGCCCTGGACACGGGCCATATCCTGCGAACTCAGATACTTATCGGCCCCTTGTTAACTCCAGAACATGTGTCTGCAGGAGGAAACAGCACCTCAGAACCTCCCTGCCTGCCACAGAGATAACCTTGGGTTACAGCCCCAAATGCACCTTCTGACCAAGCATGGCTTTATGGGCTGCGCTAGCAACACACCACCCAGCTCAGCACCATCCTGCAGATCATTCCTTGCAGCCACAACAACGCGGTTGGCAGCAGCTCCCAGTCCATGGGGCAGGGGGACAAGGTGGCTCTTTGCAGTCCCTGCCACTGCACCCAGGACCAGCAGTGCAGGCAGTTGGGTCCCAGCTCCCACAGGGTGCAGCATGGACAGACCCACACACCCCATGGTGCCCCATGCTGAGCATCGCTCACATGCAGCTCCCCACCCGCACCCAGGCACTGCCCCAATGCCACCAGTGGTCTCCTCTTCCTCCCTGCCCGGTGCCTGCAGACACAGCACTGGTGTGGGGAACAATGGGATCTCGCTGGAACAATCAAGAACCATCCCGGGTCTATGAGTGGCAGCTACACAGATCCCTGCTCTGGCACTATGGTCTGTGCCCTCTGTTTCACTATGAGCCACGTTTTGCACCCCAGGCATTCCAACTACTCTCTTCTTACTGGGAAAACACTGACCCTTGAAGAGGGAGAGTCCCAGCTCCTGGCTCTGGGCATTGCTGACTGTTGGGGTGCTCAAACAGGGGCCCCCATCAGCAGATGTGAACCAGTTCTGTGCCCGGACAGCTCCCGCTGCCAAAGGCATTGGGGAAACAAGATTCCTCAGAGGGTTTTACACCAGCAGAAGGAAAACCCCTCCCTGAGCTCAGGCAGAGCTGTGCCTGCGGCAGGATGGGCAGCACGTGTGTGTCTGTGTGTGTGTGCTGGGCTGAGCCCGCTGCATCCCAAGGCTTCACACCACGGCTCTTTCACCCACCCCGGCCCGTTTCGCTGTGCTGCCCCTGGGCACAGACCTCCCTGGGAACACGGCTCCCTTTGGGACGCTCCCTCCGGCTGGCAGAGTCGATGGGATGGCGGCTTGTGCCTTGTGAGCACCAGGAGGGGCCCCGGGGCCTGTACCCAGGCACTTGGCTGCCAGCAGATGGGTGCTGGGCTGCTCGCCCTGCGCCAGGCCCTGCTGTGGGATGTGCCTGCTCGGCTGAGCCCTGTTTTCCAGGCGAGTTCCCATGCGGTGAGTCACGGCCGCTCCATGGACACCAGCACGTTGCTACAACACATGTAAACACTTCCCCGGCCTTATAAAAGGCCAATGAGACACAAAGCTGAGCTGCATTCCCAGCCCTGCACGGCTCTGCAGCACCAGCAGCTCTTCCGAACGTCCCCAGAGTGTGAGAGGGGCTCTAGGATTGCTCCGACTGGGTAAAGAACAGAGTCCCAGGACTCCCAGGCACTCCGGGCTCCGGTTGGAAGGTTTAATGGAAGGGTTTTACACACGCACATGCCAAGCACACCTGCAGGTCACTGTGTTCCGTTCCTGTCACACACGCAGCAGCACAGACGGTTCACATGCAGCTGGAACATGCAGAACGCGCTCTGCTCGCATCCCCAGGCTCTGCTATGGGATGATCCCAGCTGCTGATGGGTGAACTGGAGCTTCTGCCCCGTCCTGCACTCGCCCAGGGGAAGCTGAGGGGGGAAACAAAACCTGCACCCCAGTTTCCCCTGGCAGCTTCCCCAGACAGCCCAGTTCCTGGGAGGAGCTCACCGTTGCCTGGATCCGGGATGGTCCTGTCCCTGGACCGATGTGGCTGCTCCCATCACCCGAAGCGTGGGCTGCTGGAGCTGGGTGCTGCTCCAGCAGGCACACAATAAGAGGAAGGCTTTAACAGGGCCCTGTGCTGTTACCAGCAGCTCTTGTGGTATGAGATAAGTGTTAGACAAACAGCAGTGGAAGTCACCACTGGCTCCTAGTGAACAGCACTGGGGGCTGCTGGTGCTGAGCAGGAACAGGTCCTGTCTGACACAATGGGAGCTTTACACACTCTGTGCTCTCTGCCTGGCTTTATCTACTTGAAACAACTTCAAACCACTCCACAAACACAAGCTAAACCCTACAAGAAGCCTGAGGAGCTTTGATCAGGTCTGTATGGCAGAGGGGGAAACTGAGGCTCAGCAAACAGGTCGGATTTGCCCAGTCACAGCACACACCAGCAGAGCCAACTGCTCCTGGCTACCAGCCCTTCATGCAAGTGCTCAGCAATCCCTGCCTCCCAGGGCACAGAGGTGAGTGCGTGACAAGCCCCAGGATTCCTGGGAGAAACTCCCAGCTCCAGCAGCACTGGGAGGGCAGCAGCAAGCGCATTAGGCAAGAGCGGAGGCGTTGCTGCCAACTGGAAGCTCAGCCTCGCAGGCTGAAGGCTGCAGCAGCCACAAGCAGAGAGGCAAAGGCTCTGGAATCAGCAGCTTCAGGAGAGGTTCAGAGTCATCTTCAGGGGGTTCTCTTGCTGAGGCCCTAAACTGCTGCCTCCTGGCACGTCTTCTGCTGGTGTGGGCCACGGCACCCTTCCTGCAGCCGGCTCATAGGGCAGTCCCTGGCGAAGGCTCAGAGGGCACAGGCTGGGTCTTCTCAGGCTAAGATGAGGAAAACGGCGTTTCAATGGCCACGGAAAGCAAGCACAGTGGAAAAACTTACCTGTCCCTGCTGGGCACGGGAGCCGGAACGTCACCAACAAAGCCATCCGGCTTAGCATGAGAACAGGCAGGGGGAAGAGGCACAGGGGGTGTTTTAGTAAAGAGAGAAGCCAGGCAGCAAAATCTGACAGAAAAGGCAGCAAAGATTTATCAGAGGGAAGAGTGTCCCTGCCTCATCTACAGCAGGGCCTGGGAGATGCAGAATCCCTCCTATGGCTTCAGGCCCATTACCCTGAGCACTGCCATAGGGCCAGATTCTGCTCTGTCCTCACACTGCTGCTCACAGTGATTTGATGGGGCTGTTCCGGAGGTTCCTCTGATCCCTGTGGCGTAGCTGAAAGCAGAGGCTGCTCCTATGTGCCAGCTTATGAAGAGACAGTGATTTTAAAGCCTGTGTTGTTCATTCCAGAACCCCAGCACTGGGTTTGTCAGCACATGGACCATACCCGACCCCAGCGCTGGGCAATACCCAGCAGTTCACAGACATCTGTATCCAGTAACACTGGGCATGGCCTCGACTCCTGTGTCCCAAAGGTTGGATAGATTTTATTTCCAATAAAATCAGAAGCCTCCAGTCCTTAGAGAGAAGCCCGAATCCTGCAGTTCCCAAAGACCACTGCAGAGACAAAGGGAAAGATCCACAATATGAGGGGTAAGAGCAAACTTGGTTGGGATTAAAGGGATAAGCTAGTGTGCTCTCAAGCCGTACCACCCTGACTAGCAGAAGGCCCTTTCTAAGTCTGTATTGTGCAACCTCCTTGGCACCTGTCTCTACCAGGCACATCCAGTAACGCTGTGTCCTGGGGCTGGCTCCTGAGAGGCTGGGACAGGGAGCAGCACAGCTCCAGCACTGGGGCTCCTTCAGACCTGGTGGTGCAAAGAGAGGAGCGGCACGGGAGGGGAGGCTGTGCTTGGAGAAGGGTTTCAGCCACCAGTGAGGCAGGAGAAAGGCAGGGCTGGAGGAAACAGGGAAGTAAATAGATGCAGAGTGAAGAGGTTGGGGTTTCTTCCCCTCTGAGAGCAGGAAAGAAGGGTTTGATCCTGTTACCAGGCTCTCTGTACAACTGGCTTTGCTCTCAGAACTGCTCCTCCCGGATAAACCTGTCTCAACGATGGAGTCTGCACTACAGATGATCTGCAGATAGATCCGTGCTGATGCTGACATTCGCATCCTCACTTAAAGCTACAGACTAAACATCCTGGGGCCTTGCACTCTAAATGTCTGATTTCCCCTCACTGACACTGAGCATCTTTGTTTCTGGTCTTTGTCCTGTCTTGCAGCTGGACAGTGGAGCTGTGGTTCTTGAGGTACCTTGTAAGTTGTAGGAGATCTTGGAGAATCCAGAGGACGACATTAGCCCAGCCAGGGTAAAAGAGGGCATAAGCAACGTGCCAACAAGCTTCGGAGTCACTGCCATGCTCTGTATGGGTCACAGACACATCACAGCACATCAGAGAGGACACTGCATTGTTCTCTGCTCATTCCTTAGGGAGGGACAGCTCGGGGGAGCAGCAAGATGCAGGAAGAGCCCAACGCTTCCCACCCTGAGCCCAGGGTGTGCTGTGGGATACGGGCTCTCTCTTCTGTCTTGGCTGGAGCTGGGACACGGGGACAGCACAGGCAGCACTGTGCTGGGAGCGATGCTGGAGGGCAACTCCAGAGTGTTCCCATATCCATAAACTGGGGGAAATGGGGATAACAAACAGGAGCAGCACCTCCTATGGCACTCACACCCTTCCAGCGCTCCGCAGCGCCTACAGCACAAAGCAGCTTTTACCACCCACCACTGAAATTCCCACCCAGGGCACACTGGAGAGGGATGGGGCTGTGTCTGAGCACTAAACGGCTTCTTGAAGGCTTTGATTTCTAATTCCAGACACTTAGATCCACTGCTGACAGGCCCACGGGAGGCCTGAGGGAGGGGTACGTGATCAGAAGGAATATTACCTCTGGTTTGATTTTCCTGAGCCATTAATAGCCCTTGGAGACAATTTCCTGCTGCACAGCTCAGTGTGTACCTATAATGCTGAAAGGATTTCAGCGAAGCACAGTCTTGGCACTAACTGCTTATAAATAATACCTGAGCATTGAAATATTAATGCAGTTGATGCCAGGCTGCAACACAGAAATCCACGCTCCAGAGCTGAGTGGTTATGGTAGAAAGACTATAACCTGCACTAAGAAAAACCCTGGAAGTGGGAGCTCTTACATCCTGACATTGGTTTAAGGCTCAGATTCCCTCCTGTGAGTTATCTTGAGACTCTTGTAGTTCAGTAACGTGCAGAGTGTGAAGGATTCTTTCCACATGTCCACATGGTGCCGCAGACAAGGCATGGAGAACAGGCAGGTCGAGGGCCTCCCCCTGTGCTGACATCTCTCTTCAGTGTTGAATGCTTTTGCTCAGGCTCCACTGAACCCAGGGCATGGACCCACGCTGCCTGCTCCCGGCGGGCTCTGAACCCTCTGCTGCCATCAGAGCCAAGCCCTGGGCGGCCTGGAGGCTGCAGCCCCGGGGTTCGCACCCCCTGCCCTCCCTGCCCCGCTTCTCACCACACAAGTTCTTTTCCATGTGTTATTTTGGGGAGCACAGGCCCAAACCCGAGGCAGCTCAGGTCCGGCTGCCCAGTCTGTGGCATTTGGGTGTGGGTTTGAAATTCACCCTCCTCCCCACCGCCCACAACCTCGCTGCTCTCGTCCCTATAAGGCCCCCTCAAGGCACAAAAGCCAAACTGTGCTATTTATACTCCCAGCCCTACCTACCCTCCGCATTGTGTGCCTGAGGTTCGTGTTCCAGCGCTCCCATATCCACCCGGCCCTTCCTGGAGGAGCTCCATGTCCCACCAGGCTCCAGGTGGCCACCGGCATCCCCTGTAGAGCCATGGGAGCCCCAGCTCGACAGCATGGAGCAACCCTGGCCACAGGCTGCTCCTTCCAACAACCACCACCACCCATCACAGCCGGACCTGCCTCGAGCCCAGCGCCCAAACAAAGGACTTCAGGAATTCCCTCCTGGATGCGTGTGCTGAGGGCTGCCTGTAAGAATTCCAGAATCCAGGCCTTTGGCATCTGCTGGAATAAGTTTAACTGTCAGAAAGCGTTTGGAGGAAGAATGCTGTGCTCTGGTGAGGGCTGCCATGTGCCATTGCACAGCTGAGTGTGGCACGTGTCTGTCTGGCTTCAGAGCAGCAGCTTTACGCCTGGGACATCTGTTATTTCATCACGAGCTGCAGTAACCGGCCCCACATTCTTGTCTCCTACAACCAGGAGATTTGGGATGAGGTCTTAGAATCATAGAATGGTTTGGGTTGGAAAGGACCTTAAGATCATCCAGTTCCAACCCCCTGCCATGGGCAGGGACACCTCACCCTAAACCACATCTCCCAAGGCTCTGTTCAACCTGGCCTTGAACACTGCCAGGGATGGGGCAGCCACAACTTCTCTGGGCACCCTGGGCCAGCGCCTCAGCACCCTCACAGGGAAGAGCTTCTGCCTTAGATCTAACCTGAACTTCCCCTGTTTCAGTTTGAACCCATCAGCCCTTGTCCTATCGCTGCAGTCCCTGATGGAGAGTCCCTCTCCAGCATCCTTGTAGCCCCCCTCAGACACTGGAAGCTGCTCTGAGGTCTCCACGCAGCCTTCTCTTCTCCAGGCTGAACAGCCCCAATGTTCCCAGCCTGGCTCCATACGGGAGGTGCTCAGCCCCTGCTCATCCTCGTGGCCTCCTCTGGACCTGCTCCAGTTTGTTTTTATTAGCAGCCACTCTCAACACATTTGCTGGTGTCCTGATTTCCCCGCAGGCCGGGCGCCTGGGACACACGCACAAAGGAAGCACTGAGGCTGCTAACGCCTGCACGCAGCCATCTGACAGCAGATTCCTGAGGAGGGCAAGTTCTGGGTATGGAAAGAAGACAAAAAGTCTGCCAAAAGCCTGTCCCCTTTGCTTTTGGTAGGCAAGTCTTCCAAAGAGAAAAATGGGATCGTTTGGAGGGGGGTGGCTTTTTCAAGTGTAATTCTCCAGAACTGATCAAATTCCCCACGTTCCGCCAATACAGAAACTCTTCCCTGGGCAGGAATCAAACCAGCTCCTGGCAATATCAGGCACCAGTGTATGTGAGAGGGAGCAAGGGAGCAGCACAGGCACACCCGGGGCTGTGGGTACAGGGCTGGGTTAATGCCTGCTCCTCAGCTGCCCCAGTGGATGCGGTTTCAGCCCCTGCTTTCCCCCAGCCCAGCAGAGTCCCGGCTCCACAGCACTCCCCAAGCACAACCTGATTTCAGTTCCTCCTCGTCCAGCAGCAAAGCACAACCTTCACCTCATCTCCCAAGGTGCCAAAATGTCTCATTTACACTCTTGAAATAGTCCATCTGTAACTGCCTCCATGCTGAGACAATAACTCTACAACCAGTGGAGAGCTGCTTTACCTCCACCTCCCTTTAATCCTCCATAGCACAGGATCAATGACACTACATCCCACAGAGCACGCCAACTGTTTGACCTGGCTGTCTTGCCTGGAAACAGCCACTCCTGGGGTTCAGTAATATTTTCTGTCTCTTCGGATGATTTGTTCTCCAAAAAGCCCAATAAATCTTTGCATTTTTAGCCATAGCAACTGGCAGCGCAATTGCAGGGGCAAGTTAATCCCAGCTTTCCAAAGGCAGTTTGTTCTGAGTTAGAAAGTAGTAAGAAGTTGCTCACCACCACAGAACGAATTACACTGTAGCAAAATCCCCAACCCAGGCCTTGGTAGGTGGGTCTTGAGAAGTGAAACGCTGAGTTAGAAAAGGGTTATTGCGCGATTTTAGATGTGGTTTAAACCATAGACACAGAACTCAGAGACTTTTCCTCATTAACCCCCCCAGGGTGGAGCCTGTCACAGTTTCAGGTTTGTAGACTCTTGCTACAGTCTTTTTCATGTCACAGTTATTAATACTGAAGCACAGAAAGACATCAGGCAGTGAGGTGGGAATCACCAGCAACAAACAGCGTTGATCAGTCCTGGTAAGGCAGCTGCACATCAGCCTCTCGAATGTACACACAGGCCCAGCACCTCTTTCTGCAGAGTTCTATTGTTATCTGGTTTGCACAAGCGCAGGCAGTGCCACTCTCGTGACTGGTGTGCCTGGAACTGAATCCCTTACAGTGCTGGAATAGTCAGGTAAATACCTCAGGACACAGAGCTGTGACCTGCTGCTCCGCACATCCGCTGTGGGCTTCCCACTGCCTGCCTGTGCCAGGGATCTGTGCAGAGCGACAGCTCCAGAACCCCAGTGAGAGACAAACTCCAACCCCCCTGTCCCTCCCAGGGCAAAACCAAGCAAACAAACCCCCTAAAACCAACCCAAAATTTCCCAGATCCCCCTCAATGGTTGGTAACTTCCTTGGAATAAGAGGTCTCCCCAAAGAAGAGAGCCTCCTGTATATGACAGACTATTTTCCCTTACACCAAGCCACACAATTCCAGGTTCTGTACACTGAAAATGCCATGGTGATGTTTTTATGACATTTATCTACAGAGTAATGGAGCTATTAAACAACCCAGTTCCACAGGAGAGCTAATCATGACAATAGCTCTGAGACACACAGTACATTGGTATCGTTTAGAAACTTCCCCTGTTGACCAACACCACATTTCCATTGTATGCAGGGAAGGGCAGCATTGCTGAGGAGTGCAAAACCATCCCCTTTCTTCTGGGGGGGTGCCTGTGCCCAGGCCTGGCCACCCCATCGTTGTGCAGCTCTGTCTCTGTGCAGCCCCATGATCCAGAGCAGCATTTGGTACTCAGGCACATTCCTGTTGTTATTGCCTATTTCTTTCCAGTGTTCAGACCCCCAAAGCCCATCCCGGAGCTCATTGTCCAGTTTAAGCACCACATGAAGAGATAATCCAAGAGTTTCTCCTCCAAGAGAGCCCTTTGTTTGCCTGAGCAGGGCCGATCACAGCTTGGGTCCCCCCGAATGGGATCCTCACCCTCTGTGGCCAGGCCTGCCCTGTCTTCCTGCAGAGGGGGGGCACTGCCATAGGGAGCAAGAGGCTCCATTTCACATGAAGCAAACCTGGGGAACTTCTCACTGGGGCTCTGTGGCCTCCCAGTCAAATCACACTCAATTCCCTGCTGGGAAATTGCTCTGAATTACAAATCACTCCTTTTGACTCCCTAATAGCTCCATGATTCACAAGATCCCTGTAGCCCCCTGTCAACTGAAGCACTCAGAGGCTGTTCAGACCTCATTTCCTCCAGAAGCAGGACTGCTTTTCAATATTAAAGACAAACTCTACTCAATATCCCTAAGCAACAGCAAAGCCAAAGGAGCAGCTCCCAAAGGCCCCAGGAGCTTGCCAACTTCCTACCTATTTCCGTAAGCCACACGGAATGCTCTGTTTAAGCAATTCCCCCCACTCTTCCCATTTTGCATTGTCTGTTGCTTCTGCAGTACATGTAGAGTTCCATTTGATTTCTCCATGAGTAGATCCAGCCTCCCCCAAAAGCCTGATACAAATAACTTGTAATAAATCTCTATCTCTACCGGTTAAGTTGCTGCCCAGTTGGAATAGGCTCGAGCATTGCAGCTTTTTGGGCATGATAAAACTACAAATGCTTAAGCTCTGAATCAGAGTTATGCAGGCCCCTGGACGTGGTAGATTCCTGAGCCTATTATGCTCAGCTCTCCCTTCAAACCCTGTGATAAGAAGCATTCCCCCTTTTTTCCCCTTTTTTTCTTCTCTCTCTTCCCATGATGAGCACTTGATGCTTCTTTCTTTATCCCCGGCACTGTCTATTATTAACCCAGAGGCTTCTAACTGAATCATTAACTATTTCATTCACTTCTCTTCCGTGGTCCAATATGAGAGTTTGCTCTGATAAGGAAGACTAACTCCAGCCAGGAACTGACAGGAACGCTCTCCTCCCTTTCTTCTTGTTTAACATTAAATTCCAACACTTAGCCCAGGGGGGAACATGAAACAAACCAAAGCTCTTCCTGACACCAGTTAACTCGAACATTCAACACTTCAGCTTGCAGGAAAAAGAACGTGGGAGTCCGTACAACACAAGGGCAGACCCGAGCGCTGGAGCTCAAGGAGCTGCTCTGCTTTCCCTCCAGTGTCTCTGCCTGTCCCAGTCAGTGCATGTCACCCCGATGCTGCCGTTACTGTCTGCTTGCTACCAGAGGCATGTCCCAAATGTGAAACATTATCACTCTCCATGCAGCAATACACGTTGTCTTTCACTAGGGAAGACACTGGCACATGGATTTACAAGACCCCCTTCCTGAACCCCACGCGTTCTTGTTCAGTTTTAGCTAAGCAGTAAAATCAGGTGATTTTGGTATTTCTGTTCTGTTGCAATGGGTGCTTAGGGCCGTCCTCACTGTCTTCATTAAAACTCCTTTTAAAAGTAGCAGCTCTACCAAACCTTGTCTTCGAACACCCACACAATGTTAACTCATGAATGAGAGAGTGCTGCTGCTCAGTTTGGGCTGCCAGGCAGCGAGCGGAGAGCCATGGACCGACCACACAGCGCGACAGAGCCCTCCACAAAGAGAACACCCACCAACAGGATGCAAAGCACGCGTCAAAGAGCTCCTTACCTGGTAGATCATGACTTTGAAGTTCCGGCGCTTCAGGAGCTCTGCTTCGTTGGCCTCCAGCTTCTTTATCTGCCCCGCTTGTTTCTCCAGGTTCTGCCGAACCGTCTTCACGTTCACGCTCACCTTGCGCACCTTTTCCAGCATCTTGTTCACGGTGTTGCTGGTGGTGGTGTGAGCCTTTGTCAGCTTGGTGAGCTCTCCCTGGATGCTGGTCACGGCGCTATCCATGTCTTGCTGTCTCTCCTCCAGCTGCGTTTGGGTCAGCTGGATCTGATCCACCGCTCCAATGATCTTGTCCAGAAGGGTCAGCACCATCACGCCATTGATCTGGTCTGGTTTGATGGGTTCTTCGGGCACGGGCTCCTCTGAGGCCTCAGAAACAGTCGGTGGTTCAATGATTTGCAGAGTAGTCTCCTCCATGATGGCTCGGGAGTCGTGGCGAGCAGAGCCCGGGAAGCTGTCACTGCAGGGACAGAGAGGAGGGAAAGCTAAACCCGAGCCTCCGCTAAACCCTGCGCTGGGAGCCGCGCCAGGAACGGGGAGCGCAGCGTGGGGATGTCTGTGCTGCGCTGCAAATGGCACAGCCCCGCAGAGCCCTCCAGCCAAAGTGCCCTGCTAAAGTCTCCAGGCTTGCAGGTCATTGGCTGACTCCACCTCAGCAAAGGACCCGCTGCCAAATGCCTCTGACCCACCCTTTCTGAAATGACTAAAATAGTTGGAGGGGAGGCGATGGCTCTGCAGGCAAACACAGGCACAGCTCAGCCAGGAATGCAAAGCTCTGAAACCACCTCCTCTGCAGCACGAGTCTAAAGCAACGAGAAGGAAAACAACAAGCCTCGAGTAAATAAATGCTCAGGAAGCTGCTGGAAAGAAGCTGTCCCCCATCCGGGCACAGCTGTGTGCAGTGAAGGAAGGGCTGCTTCAAACAACTGCACCGGCTCAAGTTCAGCTGGAAAATTCACATCTTCTGCCAATCCTCAGGGGCTGGGTTTGTTTTCCAGCACTCCAAGAGCCTGAGGTCAGTACTTTAAAGAAATGCTTCCATTTGGATTCAGCAGTGACAGCACATTAACTCCATAAACATGCAGGCTCCCATGCGTGTGAATGCCCACACGATACAAACCTCTATGCAGGTTTAGCACAGAGAGCAGGAGAATTCACTCCTGCTGGGAAGCCCCCGGGCATTCCCACATCAGTGCAGCTCCCTCGGCTCTGCCATCCTTCATCCACTGACAAATGGAGGCTAGGCTTTGAAAAGCAGGACATGCTCCTGCACACGCCATGCTGCAGTGTACTTGTAGGCAATGCCCAAACACACTGTGTTAACTAAGGCTTTATTGGTAAAAACCCCTGTTTCAGAACTTGCTTGCACATGTATTGCTTTGGAAACCACAGCGGAGAGATAATCCTTATTTTGCTAACTCTTAACCTCAGTATTGGCACAAAGCAATGCAGAGCCTTGTGTAGCGTTGGCAGCTGACACCTCGTGGAGCCATCACCAGCTTCCTGCCTTAGGACCCAGTGGGGAGGTGTCACTGGGGGCTGCCGACAGCAAGCCCCCAAGACCACGCACAGGAACGTGAAGGAGAATTCAGATCCTGAGAGTGGCAATGGGCAGACTGGGAAGGCAGCACCTTCCCTCTCCTCCCGCAGCCCTACAGCCGGGGATTCACACTCAGCACATCCTGCCTCCGCACGGGTCAAGCCTGCAAAAGCCCTGCAGCATTCCCGGGCTCACCGCCTGCCTGGGACAGCGGAGCAACGCTGCATCCCAGGCCCAGGCTGGGAAACCCACGGGACACAATGTACAGGGACATTGTTCACTGCTGAATGCTCCCCACAGTCAGCACTTTTCCTGCCCCTGTGCTCTTGCCCCATGTGACAGCTTTTCTCTGCTGCTGTGCCTGTGCTGGCTCAGTCTGCTCTCCCTGTGCATCAGTCAGTCCTGCTGTGGGACTTCCACAATAGCCATTATGTCATGGATTAAAAATAGCTTGTTTTTCTACACCCTGGTTTTTCCTGGAGGGACCCTTTTCTTCTCCTGAGCATTTCTTTCCAGTGTTTGCTGCTGATGAGTCAGTGCGATGAAAGAACCCCCTGGCTCCAGCGAGGCAGCGCTGAGGCTCTGCAGTTCTCACTGGGAATATCTGAATCCACTCTGAAGAGTGGATTTCCACAGGGATCTGTGTACGTGGCAGGAGGCAGAGCAGCGCTCTCTTTCTACATCTGCCATCTATTCCATGTGGGATTTCAGCGCAGGCTCTGCTGCCCCATTTGGGAATCAGAGTGCATAGGTCACTCTGGACCGAATCAGTCCAACAGCAGAGCAGGAAGGGGTGTTTGTGCCTGGCTCGCAGCAGGAGAGGTGATGCGCTGCTCGCGGTGTTGTGGTGTGTGCAGCACTCACCCCCTGAGCTGCACCACCATGAGTAATTTTCCATGTTAGGACATTGCATTTTCATACCAGGAAAAGCCAAGAGCTGGCAACCAGCAGCCTCCTCCTCAGAGCCGCTGGTGCGGGCACCAGGATGCTGGACCTGGACTCAATCCCTGCCAGCACAGACAATGTCTTGCTGCTTGGTGGATCCAGTTTGATCTCCGGCTCTTCCATGCTGGCGCTATGGCCTAGATCCCAGTGAGCACTGCAGCAGCGCAGCACCGGGGATGAACTCAGAGCATCACAGACACATGGAATCCCAGCCTGGTCTCCATCGGAAGAGACCTTAAAGCTCCTCCAGCTCCAGCCCCTGCCACGGGCAGGGACCCCTTCCACTGGAGCAGCTTGCTCCAAGCCCCTGTGTCCAACCTGGCCTTGAACACTGCCAGGGATGGGGCAGCCACAGCTTCTCTGGGCACCCTGGGCCAGCACCTCAGCACCTCATCGCCATTAATCACAAGCATTCAACTCCCAAGAGCTGCTCTTGCTCCTGTGTCCGTTCCCGCCACTCCCCGGCCCGTACCCGCGGCCGTCGCCTCCGCCTTCTGCAACCGAAGCCAGGCCGCGCCCTCGCGCCTGCGTCAAGGCGTCACCGCGGGCGTCAGGTGACGTAACGAGCCCTGCAGAGCAGCAGGCGCCGTGTCTCCTCCCGCCCTGTGACATCACTTCCGCTGCGGGGCCCAGCTGAAGCGCGCCGTCGCTAGGAGACGAGCCCGCGTGACACCGCCCCGCGTGCGCGGTGACGTCAGGGACGGGAGCCGCTGCGGGTCGGGCGGCGGCGGCGGCGGCGGGTGCAGAGCAGGGCGCTGTGGCAGGTAACGCGGCGCACCGGGGTGGGCCCGGCCGCCCTCTGCGGGGCACCGGGGAGCGGAGCGGGGAGGCTGCGGTGTGCGCTCCGGCCCGGTTCTCACGGCGTTTCTCCTCAGAGGCCGCGGCGGGGCCGGCGCCGCCATGGGGGAGCTGTTCCGCAGCGAGGAGATGACCCTGGCCCAGCTTTTCCTGCAGTCCGAGGCTGCGTACTGCTGTGTCAGCGAGCTGGGCGAGCTGGGCAAGGTCCAGTTCCGCGATGTGAGTACTCGCTAGAACCGAGCCCCCGGGCCCGGCGACACCCGGCCCGAGGCCCCCGGGCTCCGCGGCTGAGCGGTGCAAACGCGTTTCTCTCCGCAGCTGAACCCGGACGTGAACGTGTTCCAGCGCAAGTTCGTCAATGAAGTCAGGAGGTGTGAGGAGATGGACCGAAAGCTCCGTACGTTGCTTCCGTAGGGCTCTGCTCTGGGCTTCCCCAGCAGAAGCAAGCACTGAGGTTAACCCTGTAAGGCAGCGTCAGGCAGCAGAGTGCTGACCGGAGGGGCGGAGGCTGCCGGCTCTCCCTGCACCAGCCGGTCAAACCACCTCCGGGGCTTGCTTCCGATGTGAAAGACATTCATAGCATCATAAATGGTTTGTGTTGGAAGGGAGCTTAAAGCTCCTCCAGCTCCAAGCCCTGCCACGGGCAGGGACCCCTTCCACTGGAGCAGCTTGCTCCAAGCCCCTGTGTCCAACCTGACCTTGAACACTGCCAGGGATGGGGCAGCCGCAGCTTCTCTGCGCACCCTGTTCCTTAACCAAATAAGACATCTTGGAATAGGAGGTGAAAGAATTCCCAGCCACTGCTGGGGCTGCGTGGTGGTTACAGTGGCAGTTTGACATTGAAGTATGTTTTTAGTGAACACTAACAATGCTGTCTCTCCAGGGTTTGTTGAGAAGGAGATTAAAAAAGCAAATATTCCTATCATGGACACTGGTGAAAACCCAGAGGTGCCTTTTCCACGTGACATGATTGACTTGGAGGTGAGGATGTGTGTTAAGACTCTAGTGTTTGGTAAAACCCAATGAATTTGATGGCAAAGGTGCATTAAGCATTGTCCCCAGCTGCCACCTGCAGTGTGAGCTCTGCCAGCTCACACCAGGCTGAGCTTTAGTCACAGGCATTGCTTCCTTGTGCATTTGCCCAAATACAGTGAGAAGTGAAAGGACTTAAAAGGCATTTCACCCACTTCAGTGAATGCACAACTGCGGGAACTGCAGGGTTTACAGTGGGGCAGTCTAAGGTTTATAAGGGTTTTTAATGATGTGAAGAACACTGTGTTCATCCAGCCTATAAAAGTCTGCATTAACAGTCTGTAAAAGCCTGCAGAGAATGTCCCAAACCCGGAGCTGTGTCTCATGGTGGGCTGGAGCCACGCTGCAATCGCGTGGGGACGTGAAGCATCCTGCCTGCTTCCTTGTTGTAACAGACCTAACAGCACTTGGGTGTGGAATTGCTTTAATCCCATTTTCCTTCTCCTTTTCACACCTTGCAGGCAAACTTTGAGAAAATTGAAAACGAGCTTAAAGAAATCAACACGAACCAGGAAGCGCTGAAGAGAAACTTCTTGGAGCTGACAGAGTTAAAATTCATCCTGCGTAAAACTCAGCAGTTCTTTGATGAGGTCAGAATATGGGGGCTGACACCTGGGGAGCTGGCTCTTCCGCCACATGTCACCATGTTTAGTCTCCAATATCCTTTAGTTGCTGGTTTGGACAGCAGAGTCATTCCTGTGCTTCAAGATAGCTGCTCAAATGGTTTTCCATGCTCCATGCAGTACACGCAGCTACCCATGATTTACCTCTTACGTTGTTGCTTTGGGGTTGTTTTAGTTAAGCAATGGTTTATCTGAGAATTGTGTAAAGTCAGGAAGGTGCTGGCAGTCTTTAAAGCACATCAGCAGACCAAAGCCTTGGTGCTACAATCGAGCCTTTTCTGCAGTGGGTAAGTTCTTTGGTACACAGGCAGATGAACAGTCCTGCCTCACTCACACAGGGGAATTGCAGTCCGGCTTCATTTCTCTTCAGCTTTCGGAATGCTGTGTGGAGATTACATATAAATCAATAATACAAAGGCCCCCTGCAGTCACTGATTATTTAATGGAGCCTTTGATCAAACCCTGAAGTTCTTGGAGGTAAGTTCTGGAGCAAAGCTGCAATTGAAAATCATCAGGACTTTCTCAGACAGCAGCTGGGCCAGAAACTGGCAACTCCTTCAGTGGACCTGAGAAGAGCTTCTCTGATGTCATTCATGGTACCCCCGTGGGAGGAGGCATAATCCTTCCTAGTAAAGCTTAAATATCTCAGAGTCCAGGGGATTTTCTCAAAGAGTTTGCCCAATAGTTTTTAGAAGGACACATTTTAGCTGAGTATATGTCCTGTTTCATCTAATCCAAGGATTTGATCAAAGAGTTCTTACTGCGTTTGGCTTCTGGTATATACAAAGGTTGTGATCAAGTAGAGCTGGGCTCCTGCAAGCTTCAGCCTGTTTAGCTAATGGTTGGGGTTTGGGTTTTTGGCACGGGGTGCTGCCTGTTCAGGCATTCAGGTTGTTCCCGTGCCTGGGAACAGGTCGTGTCTGTGCTGACAGAGATTCTGCTGCTGGTGTGAGGGGTTGATTGGTCCTGGGGTTGGTTTCAGTACCAGATAAATGTCTTCAAGTGTTGAACGTTCATTCACAAGAGCCTCCTTGGACAAACAGCGTTAACCTGATCATCTGGCACTTGGCTGTGTTAGGTGCTGCTGCCGGCTTGTGCTACCTGAGGGCAGGTAGTTTCTGTCCTCTGGTGGGAGCTGCCTGCTGCTGTTCTTCCGGTGCAGCGTGCTCACACTGAATTGAGATCCAGACCCATTTTCTAACCAGTCTCCATCAGGTCACCCGCAAAGGGAACTGAGGTCACACTCCAGTGAACTGACCACAGAACGTTTCGATGGGTTCCTGCTCCTGTTGATAACCGTTTTCTGTAATAACAAACCAAACCACAAGCCATAAATGCACTGCTGTGTGTGAAAGCGACCTCAACATCTTGTTATCCCGAGCATGAACCCTTTTGTTTCTTCATGCTGTCGTTTGCACAGTACCTTCAACACTTGAAGACTTCAATGAGTAGTAATTAAGATTGTATTATTCATAATAGTGAGTTGCACAAGAAATGGCTTCACACTCCAAATGACTTAGGTCTGGGCATTTGCTCTCTGGAGTTTGGGGGAGGGTGGCTTGTTCCTCACAGGACCCTGTAGCCATTTCTTGTTTCAACATACCATGTTGATGATTATGCTCCTTTTCTCAGTCTTCTTGTCTTTGCTTATGAAGAACAGTATGAGCTGGAGAGATTTCTCTGAAAGCTTTGCCTAGAGTGTGAGCGTAAAAGAAGACTGGAAAAGTAATGGTTAATGGCATGCAGTTCCCCATCTCTCTCTCCTCTGACTCTTCTCACCACCTGCTTTGTTTCTGTTTGCTTTGCATTTATCATTTCTGTCTGTGCTCGGGTTAGTAAGTTGATGGTGAAACGAATCCCTTTTGGTTTGTGTGAAAATTGGTTTCCATTCTGTTTGTGCGTTGGGAGGGGCTTGAATTGTATGGCAGAGTGCAGGGAGTCAGAGCAGGACTGTGATCAGGAGGGGAAGAATTAACTTGGTTTTCAGGCCATGAGATTCAAGATGCTGATCGAGATAAAGGTTCTGATCTGAGTGAACAAAAAGCAATTAAAAGTGTTTATTAATGAAAGGTCTACTCACTGATCACCGGCATGCAAATGCTTGGGTTTTTCTTACCCAGAACAACCTGATGTAAGAAGTACTTCACAATCACTCTGATATTTCACTCCGTGCTGGTGAAAACTCTTCTTCAAAGCAAGTTTCCTAGAGTCTCATTTCTCTGCCTTGTAGCTGTAGAGCTTTGTCATTTCCACACAGTCTCTTGGGCTTTTATTTCTGTTACACCTTGGAACACTGCTTTAGTTGTCCTTCCAGAACCAGAGCTGTTGTTGCTGTGGCACTTCCTTTGCAGAAAGGGAGTGAGCATCAAATCTAAGTAGTTGAGAGATGAACTAAAATGATGGAGGGGGTTTATTATGCAAAGAACGTTCTTATTTAGTAGAACTGGTCAAGACCTTGACTACTGATAAATACAATCCAAGCCTCTTACAACTGTATCTTACTGGTTTTCAACATTGTGAAATCTAGGTACCAGCCAACCACTGGTATGTTTGCTTGGTGTGTGGGTACCAAACTTTCTTCTTTTGGTTGTGTCCTCTGTGAAGCAAAATTCTCATTCAGTTTTTGGTGTTGCCCCAAGTTACCTTAAAGTTGAAAGCATCAGAAATTCTTCTTGTTGGCTTTCCAAACTAGATTAGGGACTCCCTTGTGTAACATCTGTGAGCTAAAGCGAGCATGGGCACAAGCAGCTGAGCTGCCTTCGATGCCAGCCTTGCAAAACCTTGTGTATGGCAAATACATTTATCTGATGAGCAAGTAAAATGTAGAGGGTTGGTTCTTCTTCCCACTAAAATGATGATGCAACTGTTGCACAAAGCAGCTCTGGCTGCATCACTCAACTTGCTATAGACTTTTGCAAGGCTGCGCCGAGTCTGTGCGTGCATTTTATGTGTTCCAGGGTCAAACTCTACCTTTAAGTGTATTTTAGGAAGTTCCCTTTGTAGGGAGACCTGCTGTGTACCACAAAGGGTAGAGTTTGGCCTCTGTTTGTGCTAGGGAACTGTCATTTTCATCATTCCATTATATAAGCTGCAGAAGCAGAAATAACAATGATGTGGGCTTGAATCATGTGTGAAGATGCGGCACAAGAGGATGTGGTTTGAGCATCCATCCTGACTTGACTTACTGGCACTGACAAGCTATGTTCCCAAGAATTTTAACCTGCAAATCAGTTCCAGTGAAGGACAGTATAAAACTGCAGCCTGTTTTAATGCCTGCCTAGTCAAAAAATGAGCATCGTTGTCAGAATGCCCTAAGCAATGCGCCTGGTGTGTCTGGCAGTAGTACATAGGGTGAATAAGGATAAATAGCTTGAAGAATGAAAAGATGTAATCAATAAGCATGTTTTTAAGCTGGAAGTATTGTGTGTTTTCCCTGGAGGGAGACCTTTGTGAAGCCAGTAAAGAAAATCACCATGCAGGACTTCCAGGTTTTGTTCCTGATTCTGACCCTCTGTGTACGCTGATGTGGTGAGTAAGATGGAATCAATCAGACTCCTGTCATGTAATTCCCAACTGAATGAGGTATTGCCTCTGCTCCGGGGCATGGCTGACACACAGGTCTCACATCTGGTTGTAGGGTAACAGCCATGGGCAGCTGCAGGGGGTCTCGAGGTGGGTTGAACCATCTGTGGAAGAGCTGAGCATCTTCCTCTTGTGTAGGACCAGGCTTCCAGGCTCTTTATATGCAGGTGGAATTGCACAGGCACCTCTTAGAAACACCTTTTGCATCTTTATTAATATGCAGAAGGTGCCCAAGAGGGAAGCAGCATCTACCTTCACGTTTTTCTCCATTTAAGAGACAGGGAAAGATGAGGTGAAGTGTCTCACTCTGGTTTGTGCCATTAAAAAAATGGTTCTTGGGAGCATAAACTTGACAAATTCGATTGAATTCTGCCTTTCTTCAGACTTGTGTATCCCACAGCCTCTGTTCAGCTGCAGCAGTCTTTAAACTTCTCTTGTACGGAAGCTTTGCTGAGCCATTCCACTTTTCCTCTTGTTTTATTCCTTGCGTGTGTGATTCTTGCTGTATTTTCTATCATTTCCTTCCTCTTTCTGCTGTCTTCTGTTCTTTCTTCTTTTCTGGCCTCCCCACTCTCTCTCCTGGTTCCTTGTGCCCTGCATGCCACTAACCAGTTTCATTAGATATTAATTGATTTGTGAATTCAGGCTGAATTGCATCATCAGCAGATGGCGGATCCAGACCTGTTGGAGGAATCCTCGTCGCTCCTGGAACCGAGCGAGATGGGAAGAGGTGCCCCGCTACGACTTGGGTAATGGCAGCTTGGGCTCCCTTTTAGCTGGCTTTAGGATCCCTGGGGCTCAGCCTCTGGAATCTGCAACCAATTGTGTGCAGTTGTGCAACTTGCCAGACTGGCACATCATAAACCCAGCTGTTGGTCTCCATTCTTGTCCTATGCCCATTGATTTCCCAGCTCATATTTGTGCTTCACACTTTTCTCCCTGCACAAAGCCCCTGTACTTGTTTGTTCCCTGTAAATCTGTTCTGGTGCTTTTTCAGACGTTCTGAGCTCTGGTGAAGCTCGTAACTACTCTGAGCACCCAGTACTCTGAGAAGCTGCATAGTTCTGTCCCCTCTTTATTAGCTGCTTCCAGGCTGTCTTTGCATGTGTGTAATTGTTCATCCAGACACAGGGGTTTGAATCACTGGGGTCTTCTGAAGCATGTACCCAGCACATAGTCAGTGGCAGCCATGGCTGCTATAATCCTTGCCATCTAATGTATCAGGATCCTGTTGACATGAAGACTAATAGGCATAGAAACTGTATGTGTAAATGCATTTATTTCTCCTTTAACCAGAGATGTATACTTCCTTTATTAGACTATTTGGTTCTGTTAAAAGGCATAGCTTGTGCCGTAGTGCAGTTGTGGTTTTACCTCTGTTTTTAGAGGACCTGCCATTTTGCTTCAAGAACCCATTTTAAAGCAAGATTTTAGTCGCTTTCAGTGCGATGCTGAGCTCCAGCTGCCCTCAGCGCTCTGAGTGTTAGGCTGTGATTCCCTTTAGGTGCAGAGCTTCATCTTTGTGCTGTGCCCTGGGCAGGTTTGTGGCTGGTGTGATCAACCGGGAGCGGATCCCCACGTTCGAGCGCATGCTGTGGCGAGTGTGCCGAGGGAACGTGTTCCTGCGCCAGGCAGAGATTGAAAACCCCCTGGAGGATCCTGTGACGGTAAAAGGACCTCCTGTTTACAGCAGCAGAAGCCTCAGATACGTGTAGGGGTCTTGGATCTATCCATTTAAGCCTCTGGCCTTCAGTGAGCTCCATGCAGGCAGATGTTTGGGTTGTGTTCCTTTCCAGCACCTCCTTGCAGCCTCCGAGGCTTTAGTGACTAATCCTTTATTAAAACAAAAAGAGCAGGATATTGAAAGAGGGAAGGACAACTCAAACTCTGGACTGCAGGAGGGCACATTTGCTTCTCTGGCACAAACAACAACTGTCTGAATAGGTCCTAATCCTCCTTGAGAGAGGCTCTTGGGGACAGGAGCAGGCTGTAACATCTGTGGTTCATTTCCCCTGAGCTTGGACCCATTGTTTTTTCTTACTGTGCTAATCAATAATTTGAACACCCACCTGAGGTTTGCTGGCTTTCTTATAAAGAGTAGGCATTGTGATTGGGCCTGGTTTTACATTTGGTGCCCTTCTTTGCCCAAACTTGAGCCCAAAGAGTGCCCAGACTTTGGGTACTGTTGCTCTTAACTTCTAAAAGGAAAGGCTGCACTGGAACAAAGCAGAGCTGAAACCCAGTAACTGCCTCGTTGCTGCTCAGGGAAGGCGAATCCTCCTCCTGTCCCACCGACTGCTGGTAGTTGACCTGTTGAATTATCTGTCTACTCGGAGAGACTTTGTTCTTATTGTGCAGCACTTCCTCAAGTGGAGGTTACACCTAGTGTAATCATTCCTGCAACACGATGTTAAAATTTCCTAACTAGGGTAGAACAATAACTTGTCAACAAACGCAGGAAGGGGACCTGGCCACCCACTCCAGAGCAGCTCTGCAAGGAATGTGCCCTTGGCCTCCCTAGAGAGGCAGAGCTGTTAAACTCCTCTTGGGCTCATTTTCATTCGCTCTTTAGCTTCTTGTGCTGTTCTGAGGTGAGCTGCCTGCAGGAAGAGCTGATACATGCTCCATGTTCTGTGTATTACACACGATTGATAATGGAGACTCCAGAATTGCATCAGTAACACAAGTAGGGGTGTTCCACTCTGAGGCTAAGAAAATGGCTTTCCTTAGGATTCTTAGTGCCGTAAGGTCCATTCTTGACACAGAGCAGATACGAGCTCTGTGTGTACGGATCCAGAGGAGGGGAAAGTAGAACTGTGCTGTAGTTTGCTGTAATGCTCATTTCTGGAGCTCTTACGCTGTGCTCCTTCTTCTGTTCTAGGGGGATTATGTGCACAAGTCTGTATTTATCATCTTCTTCCAAGGCGACCAGCTGAAGAACAGAGTCAAGAAGATATGTGAAGGGTATGAAAGCCTTCCATCTGGGCAGCTCTCTTCAATACTCGAAACACATTGACATGACTTAATACTGAGATTGTTCAACACCTGATCTCATGGTGACTGTAGGAGTACACATTTTGACAGCAAACCAAATGTGCCAGAAGTAGCTGAAACCTATTTTACAGTGAAACTAGCCCCTCCCCAAACCTGGCATGCTCAAAGTAGATGAGTGTTTGGCTAGAGAATGCCTCAGACCAAGGGGGTTCAAGTGTTGAGCTCACAGACAGTCCCAGTGGGCTGTGAGCAGGCGATAGTCTCATGGGGCAGACCAGCAGTGAGTACTTGTAGCAGCAGCTGTGTTGGCTTGATAGCAGCACCCTGAACTGGGGTGGCTGATGGACTGCGTGACAGTGCCTCCGAGCCACTTGTCACCACAGGGAACAGAGGGCTTTCTCCCACTTCTGTTTTCTTAAGTGTTCAGCTTCTGTTTTGGCTGAAAGCAAACTCCTGTATCCACTTGATTTAAAGGCTGAAACTCTGCTTGGCAGTTTCTGCTGATCAGAAGCTTCTCTTAAGGTGCTTCTTGCTTTATTCAGCCTCAGCCAGCTATTTCCCTGACTGATCTCTCTCTTCCCATCCTTGTTACTGAGGTGGCTTGCATGTCTTTCAGATTCCGTGCCTCCCTCTACCCATGCCCTGAAACACCCCAGGAACGGAAGGAAATGGCTTCTGGTGTCAATACCAGAATTGATGATCTTCAGATGGTAAAATAAGGGGTCAATGCCCTTGTTTCTTTTTAACAATCTAGTTGCAAACTTGTTTGGTTCCTATTAAAACATGAGCGTTTGGGGCCCTATCAGATGACTGTATTGTCAGCTCCAGGCAGCTGGAGACCAGCAGCTCAGCATTGCAAGACAGATGTTGGGAGACTGCTCAGTGTTCCTTGTCAGGGGTTAGGATGATGGGGTGGCTTGATGTTTCTGGAGGGCTGAGTTCATTATACACATGTATAAGTACAGCATTGACAGAGAACTTCATACCAGGGAGCAGAGAGGAGTATGCATGTGTAAGGAGATACCATGTTTTCCAGCTCTGAAAGCATGCTTGTCTGATTGCCTGCTTCATCTGCCAGAACTCTGAGAGCGCTTCCACTTATTTCCAAGCTGAGATAACAATGCTGACGTTAACTTGGCTCTTCTCTTTTTCTGCCTGTCTGTACTCTCACGTTGTGCTGTCCTGAAGAGCTTCTGCTTTACAGCTGATCTCTTGTGCAGCAGCCTGAGGTTATAATGCAGACAAATTTAAGGGATTTGAGACAAACAGGTTCAGAAACTAAAAGGAAAACTGGCTGAATTTGGAGTGCTGCTTTCATAAACTGCCCCGAGCTGGCGTTGTGGAGTGCAGCTCTTTAGCAATTTTGAAGTAGACAAGAACTCAGAAGCAATTTAATGAGTAGCATGCAAAGCTGCAGGTGCCCTGTGTCCTCCCCTTCCCTTGAGTCTAAGACTTTCCAGTCTGGAAATCTGACTTGGCCTGAGTTAGGTATGTTCCAGTTGGGAAACAGCCTCTGTAGAGAACACTTTCTCCTTTTCCCTCCAGTAAAAACCTCTCTCATTGTAATCTGTTTTCTTAAGGCAACGTGCGCCTCATTTGTAGAGCTCTGCTCTGCTCTTTCAACCTGGGTGGAGGGAAAAGTGTTCTCTGTGCATTCTGCACAGTTCATTGTTTGAAATACCCACCAACCCTGGAACTGCAGGAGGGAAGGGGTCAGAAAGTAGCCCTGGAAAGAAACCTTTAAACCTTTTAGCAGAACTATAGTAATACAGAGCCTAAAGCATATATTGTGGGCATGGGGCTGTTCTGTGCATGGGATGGGGAGAGGGCTCATTGTCTGCTGGTGGGTAGGGCTTGGTCAGCCCCATTTTGCTGTGCGTGTCTGTATGCTTTGAGTTTTGGCCAATGATGTGGCCTCATCCTCGTCCTCCGCTTCCCTGTGCAAGGTGCTGAACCAAACGGAGGATCATCGGCAGCGGGTCCTGCAGGCAGCTGCCAAAAACATCCGCGTGTGGTTCATCAAGGTGCGCAAGATGAAGGCCATCTACCACACCCTGAACCTCTGCAACATCGACGTCACGCAGAAGTGCCTCATTGCTGAAGTCTGGTGCCCTGTGGCTGACCTCGATTCCATCCAGTTTGCTCTCAGGAGAGGCACTGTGAGTAGCTGCTGAACTGCAGCATCCGCAGCAGGGGATTGATTCTTCCAAATGGGATCCATCCCCTGGGGCTGTTGGAGTCAGTCCTCACAGAGGACAGTTTGTTTAACGTGCAGGAGTCACGGCTTGGAGCTAAACTTTGTCACAGGGATGTGGTGGGAAGCTGGAAGTTCAGGGGAATGCTGTGATGCTGAGGCATTCTCCTGTGCTTCAGGTCTTTGGTACATTTAGTTAACCTGGCTGTGCTGCAGTCCTGCTGTTTGGATCTATAGTAGACCTTACTGAAAGGAACTCTACAGGACATGAACAAGCTCACCCTCTGCTCAGACACATGAGAGCTGGGTACCTTGAAGTCCTTTCATTTGCTGTTTAAAAAACCCAAGCTCCCTCTTGCATGAGTTTTCTTGTCGGTCTTAATCAGACAATGCCCATCCTTACTACAAGTGCTGCTTCTCCTGCTACACTAAGTGGAGAGCAGTGGAAACTTGGCAGCCTTCCTCAGCTGCTCAAGTGTATTTCTCATGGTGGAAGCACACTGCGGACATGCAAGCTTGTGGTTTTCCAGTGCTAACAAGGAAGTGGTGGTGCGCTCTGTCCTCCAGTGCTCAGAGGGTGGGTTTTCTAATCTTTCTCTTTGTTTAAACAGGAGCACAGTGGATCCACTGTCCCATCTATTCTAAACAGGATGCAAACCAATCAGACCCCACCAACATACAACAAAACTAACAAGTTTACTTGTGGCTTTCAAAACATTGTTGATGCTTACGGCATTGGGACGTATCGGGAAATCAATCCAGGTACATTCAGACATGGGGAAGTCCAAGACATCTCTCTCAATTTTGTAGTTACGGTGTTCCTCTGTATTGTTTGCCCTGTGTGGAAATGCCTAACAAAGTGTTTCTCCTAGTAGAGGAGAAGCTTGGGAATTACACTGCTGAATGGTACGGATTGTGCTGTGCTCAATCAGGGCTTTTCCAAGTGCAGTACATGAGGAGTGTCCCGTTTTCTCTTGCAGCACCCTATACGATCATTACCTTCCCCTTTCTGTTTGCTGTGATGTTTGGAGATTTTGGCCATGGAATCCTGATGACTCTGATTGCTGTTTGGATGGTGCTTAGGGAAAGTCGGATTCTCTCACAGAAGAGTGACAATGAGGTAAAGTGGACACTCATGCTGAGCTTTGCATTTAAACCAGAGTTGTAGCTGGTTTCCTCCATCCTCCCCCTTCAGCTGACAATGCCCATTACTCCTTTCATTTGGAATTTGGGAAGCCTGTAGACCACAGACTTGAGTGGGATAATTTCATAACAGTAGTGAGTTCCTTTGGGTTTCCTTTTGGCTATTTATAGGGAATGATTTCAGTTGTTTGAAGGAAGTGCTGTAGATAAGCTGTTGTAAACAGATCACCCAAAGCTTGGTTGGATCATGAAGGGCTTCAGTCACTGCAAAACTCCTGCTTCCTGTATGTGTAGATCTCCAAGATTCTTGCAATTTGCTGATCCGGGTGGGTTTTGCTTGCTCAGGGCTTCAGCTGACAGGAGGTGAACCAGAGTTAAGCTGCACTGAGAGAGCTGAACAGGATCTGCGTTGCCTGCTTCCAAACTGTGCTGCCAGTGGGGGGTTGCATCAGTGTGTGCAGTGCAGTTTGTCCTCTTCAGCTCCTCCCAGGTGCTCTGTGCACAACCACACTCTTCTGCAGCCTCTGGGTTCAGATTCTCTTCTGCAGTGCTGCCTCTTGCACCCTTAATTCCTGCCATGGGGAAATAGAAACTTCGGGCTTTTAGTCCGTCTGGCGGTGTTCTCGTCCTGCAGCTGACTGATTTTACTGTGTCATGAGGCAGCTTCCTTGTTCTCATGGACTTCCTTTGTTCCTTTCTGGGTTGTTTTTTATACAGATGTTCAACATGGTTTTTAGTGGCCGATACATCATCCTGCTGATGGGGCTGTTCTCCACCTACACCGGCCTCATCTACAACGACTGTTTCTCCAAGTCCCTGAATTTCTTTGGCTCATCATGGAGCGTCCGGCCCATGTTCACGAAAGGCAACTGGTCGTGAGTAAACAGTTGGTAACTAGCTAAAGAGTGACAGTGATAAGCAAGTGATTTATCTGTCCCCATTGTCCTCCGTGCTCAGGAAACCAAACTTGAGCTCAGTCTCAAGCAGCACTGCAGGAGAGGGTAAATGTGCTCTCCATCGAGTTTCAAACCAGCTTTTTTTCCTTCCAGAAAACTTGTGCAGATGTAGTTTAGCCCCTTTCTCGTAGGCATTCCTGCCCCCTGCGTCTTTCTTCCTTGTGACTTGTCGAGAAACAGATTTATTATTCATTCAGGAAAATCCTTAGGACCATGCAGGAACCTTGAAGTTCTCTCTGTTTGAGACACTCCTTGCTCTCACGAGGGGAGAACACTGTTAGTTTTTACAGAAAGAGGACACTGTTGCTTGTCTTAATGTTTGTATGATTTACTTCTACCCAAACAGAGATGCCTTGCTAGAGACCACTCCTCTGCTGCAGCTGAACCCTGCCATTCCTGGGGTGTTCGGTGGCCCCTACCCCTTCGGCATTGACCCGGTAGGAGCCATTCCTTCCTTTGCTGTCCTTAAAGAACATCCCTGTGTCAGCAGAAGTGCCTGTCTGGTTCACTGTATCCACAGCTCAGCCATTCCCTTAGCAATCAGTGTTGGAAGTACTCCTGAATGATCACATTAATTCAGCTCCCACTGAAATGCTGGATTTGGGATGGACAGACTCATTTGCAGGTCCATTAAAGGCCTCTTTCTCACTTTCTCTGACCTGCAGGGTTTTAATCAGACTTGCAAATCACTTGATGAAGTTACTTTTTGACCTTTTTCAGTCAGTCTTGGAACTGTAAGTTTTGAGTAATCCCATCATTTTATATCCACTTACATCAATAACACTGCTTAAAATGCTTGATACAAGACATGGTGTGTTCCACATTCACAGGAAGTGCAGCAAATCAGAACCATGTGTCATTGTTCATGGAAATGGATAAATATTTTCTTTCCTGTCAAGGATACAGCCCCATTTTTCCTGCAGCCTTTGCCTACCATAAAAACAAGCAGGGTTTGATGCCTGCTCTGCTGGTGGATCAGTTGCTGTAAAGTGTTCCCAGCAGGAGAGGTGGGCTGCTCATTTCCCCAAAAGGTATCCGTGTGGCAAACACATCTTGAAAAGAAACCTGCTCTTGCAGCCTGATACTTCCTGGATGGTTAACAGTGTTTAGCTTAAAGTGAAGCTTTTCATCCTCTTCTGGTTTCCTTTTGGTGGGTGTTGGTTTGACCTTGTTCTGTTTTCCACAGATTTGGAATATTGCCAGCAATAAACTGGCCTTCCTCAACTCCTTTAAGATGAAGATGTCTGTGATTCTTGGCATTATCCACATGCTCTTTGGTGTCACACTGAGTCTTCTCAACCACATGTAAGTGCTTTGCTCTGTTTTCCTCACTGGGGTGGGGGGCTTCTTCGGATGTGTGTTAGTTTAAGCTGCAGGAGCCCATCAGACTTCAGCCTCTGCTGAAGGAGCAGCACAGTTGTTCCTGTCTGGCTATGCAGAACGATGCGTGTCCCGTCGTTACTCGGTTTAAATCCCAGCTACTGCTGAGCCTCTGCGGTTTTGTTCTAAAGATGATAAAAGCTTTTTGCCCTACGTATACCTAATGCTGACCAAATGTAACATTAAACTCTCCATTTCCTTCCCTCCCCGTAGCTATTTTAAGAAGCCGCTGAACATATACCTGGGATTTATTCCAGAGATGATTTTCATGTCGTCACTCTTTGGATACCTCGTTATTCTCATTTTCTACAAATGGACAGCCTACGATGCTCACACCTCCAAGGATGCACCAAGCCTTTTAATACACTTTATCAACATGTTTCTCTTCTCCTATAGTGACCCCAGTAATAAGATGCTTTATAAGGGGCAGGTGGGTGCTCTTGCTAAGTAAGATCAGAAATGCTTCATGATGTTGATTATGATTGTAATATTAATAATATCTGATAATAATTGTGAAATTGAGCAGGAAATGTTTTTTCCTCTGTGATAGAGGAAATGTGGCATCACTTCTGAAGCCTGACACTATGTAATGTTGAAGAAGGAAGAAATAATCCCTATACCAGGAATTTATATCAGTCTGAGCATGTCAGCTCTGGCTCCAGAGCATTTGG
Source organism: Psittacula echo (assembly GCF_963264785.1). Taxonomy (NCBI): domain Eukaryota; kingdom Metazoa; phylum Chordata; class Aves; order Psittaciformes; family Psittacidae; genus Psittacula; species Psittacula echo. The sequence continues at coordinate 4,308,111 of NC_137748.1, forward strand.
ATTCAGATTAGTAGTGGAAAGTGATTAGGAATATTGTCCTGCATCTGCAGCGTGATGCCTCTAAGCTTAGTTAAGACACTAGTGCCATTTCCTCCCAGCACTATCAGACATCTGTCAAATCCTCATTCCCTGCACAATCTTGTGGATTGTTCCCTAATCTAACCCAGTACCAGCATTTCATGCTGTGCACAGTCAGCTGGGGCGTGCAGGCAGGCATTAAATACAGGGTTCCAGTTGTTCAGTGCTGCCTGCGAGCTCTTGCTAGGTTCTATGTGTGTGTTTGAGCATGTCAATCAGCTGAGACCTGTTTCTTTTGCAGCAAGGCCTCCAGTGTTTCCTTGTGGTGGTGGCGTTACTGTGTGTGCCCTGGATGCTGGTAGCTAAGCCCCTGGTCCTTCGCCATCAGTATTTGAGGAGGAAGCACTTGGTGGGTGACTACCTCTTCTATGTTCAGTATGAAAACTAATGATGGTTGAAAAGCCACGTTCTCCATCTTGAGCTTGGATACGTGGGGTCACACTGTGTTGTGACCTGCAAAGTGGTTTTATGCATATTCCTAGGCATGAAGGCAGGTGGGTTTTGCTAGAGGCACAGTGTTGCTTGCCTGCTCCTCAGATCTGTATCCAGCATCAAACATGTTTCTAAAAGCCCTTTATGTTGGTAATGATAAAAACAATCGATCTGGCTTGGGCTTTGTCAGCTCTCTTACTGGTTGCTGGATGCACTTCTGTGCCTTTGCTAGGCTGGCAGTGTAAATGCAGAGATGTGACCTTGCTGGGGTGGCAGACTGATCAGCTGCCTGTTCAAGCCGTTTGGATGGCAAAGAATACCAATTAAAAGGACAAACCCCAAAGTAGCCTGAGGCAGTCGTTATGTGAGGGGCTGTCTGCGGGGTCCTCTCTAGGTGCCCAGCTGTATGCAAAGTATCTTTATATATATAATGTAGGAACCTGGCACACGTGCACTGAGGAGACTTGCAAGTTCTCCCTGCATGTGTGGCAGAGAGCTTTTGGGATGTGAAGTGAGTCAAAGATGAGTTCAGTTAAAGACACTCCCTCTCCCTTCTCTGACCATCTTTCATCCTCCCATGTCCCCTCCATTCGTCTCCCTCTCTCTTTTTGTTTTCTTCCTCCTCCCTTTCTTTTCTTCCATTCACTATCAGGAAGGGCAGCCCGTGGAGGCCCAGGTCAGCCCAGTCCCGAACGAGCAGGCACTAGAGGCAGCAGCGGCTGCAACAGTGAGTGGATTTAAAAATCACCTGATGGATTTAAAGATGGGAGTTGCCTTTCTATCTAATGGTCAAGAGAGCATGGAATGTATCTGAATTCCCTAAGTGAATGACAACTGCACCTTTAGGGTGAAAAACGCTTTCTCTTGGAAAGAGCAAAGTTCAGCAAAATTGATACATTCTGGAAGAACTACCAGGCTGAAGGATAATAGTTATGTGTGCCCAGAATGCAGGAGTGCTGCTGAACTCAGACCCTGCAGAGCAGCATGAGAATACCACATCCCCCAGGTTAAGTTCCCCTTTTCTTTCCTTTTCTTGCATATTTGTTGAAGACACATGAGGATTCTTTTCAGTGAAGCATTTCTGTTTGCATTATGTGTTCCCCAACATCATGTTTATGTGATGGCCTCCCAGCAACTTCCTGTCAGTGATCACAGGATTTCTGACACCTGCACCCTTGGAGAAACCTTGAATTGAAGCTGTGATGAAGTGGGTGTGCACAAATAAGCCTTTCAGCAGCAGTTGTCTCTTCTTTGTGTCTGAACCTATAGACAGCCCTTGACTGCCAAAGCTTTCTGGTGGAGTGAAGGTTGCAGCAGGACTTGGTCTCTTCCCCAGGGGCATTTCAGACTCACAGGTCTTAATTTATAGTCCCTCAGATCACTCACGAGCGTTTTCTGTCTCTGGAGGGAGATAGAAATCCTGCTGTAGAGCGCACAGCGCTGCTTGCTGAGCAGCAAGCCAGAGGTAGTGATGTGCCTTCGTTGTCCAGCATGTTTCCAATGCATGTAAGCCCTGCTTGAGGGCACTGTCAGGTGATGGGACATGTTCGTGCATCGTTCTTGGTGGTAAGCTGCTATGGGGAGGAAGCCTGCCAGGAATCCGATGGTAACTCTGCAGTGATCACAGCGAAGTGGGAAGCGCTCCCGGTGCTTTCAGAGTTCCAGCTCAGGCTGTGGGTTACTCCGTTGCATTCGGAGCGCAGTGTTGGTACGGCCGAGGTCAGATGTGGGATGTCAGCACAAATGTCTAAAAAAGGAACTGCTTGCACAACGTAGAGGTTCCAAGTAAGGGAAAGTCTGAATTCCCAGGAGCGCTGAGAGTTCGCCTGGCGCTGGCGGGGAGCAAGTATGTGTGTGTTCGTGTCAGTCTCTTCTGCTGTGACTTGCCACGCTGTGACTGTGCTGTTTACAACAGCCGTGGTGTGTGAGTGCCTGTCCCCAGCTGCTGGGCAGAACGTTGCTCTGTTGCACTGCGGTGCCAGCAAATGTCCTCTTGAGAGACGTGCCTTTTATTTCACTTGGGGTTGCAGTTACCGTGTAGAAATGTATCCAGTACTCACCCAGACAGACTTCTTTTCCCCAGCCCTAGCAGGAATCAGCATCTTTCCCATCCAAGCTGGGAAATAGAATTCTCCAGCTGGTTTAACCTGAGCCTTCGTACTTAATGTTTTGTTTCCTTCTGTGAGCTGCTGCTGCACGTGGACTCGTAAGAAACCCATGCTCTTGCAGTAAAACCCAGACAACACTTTGCTCTTTCTCTTTCTGCACGTTAGGGAACACACAACTTCGGTGGGATCCGGGTGGGCAATGGCCCGACTGAGGAGGATGCTGAGATCATTCAACATGACCAGTTATCTACCCATTCCGAGGAGGGGGAGGAGGTAAGCACCACCCTCTCTCGGGGCAATGTTCCCAGGAGCAGAATGTGCTAGCTTTTTGACTGCATTTCCTGATTTCCAAGCTGTTTAAATAGCAACGCTCTCAGTGAAGTGTTTTCATAGCAGTTTTCGTACAGATTATCCCTTGCTTGTTCCCAGGACTCCAGAAAAAGCAGTTCAGTTTGCATATAAAGAGAAATGGGGCTCTGTTTGTCCTCATTAGAAAGAACCATCATCTATGGGGCTGCACAGTGGGAGCTGCAGAGTACTCCTGGGTGGCTCATGCAGCCTCTGCTCTGGCTGAAGAGCAGTGCTGGTGCCTCCTGCTCCAGGGTCAGCAGGCACCCAGGGCTGTGTTTCTGGAGCAGTGGAATCTTGGTTATGTTCATTTTGATGGCTGGGGATAATATTACTTGCTTTGCCTTACTTGAGTTGATCTCGTGTAGTCTGGGTGTATTCTGATGCCTCTTGAGCCGTATCTTGCCTCTGTCGTGCATGTGATGTGTTACTGCTTCACCGTGTCGTGTTTAGGAGGGAATTATTGAATGTGTTCTTGCTGAATGTGATGGAGACCCTGCACTAAATGTAAAACTTGTGTTTTCAAGCCTACAGAGGATGAGGTGGTAAGACTACAGCCAGCTTTGCCTTCATGTGTCTCTGGACCATTTCCCATTGGTGTCAAACACGTGCCGAGTTAAAAACATGTCACAACATCTTGTTTTCCAAAGGATCTGGCTACTTCCATGCTATAGGCCATTTTGAATGCCTCATACATTCATGCCCATTAACAGCCCTTTAATTACTTCACCTACACAGCCCGTTTGCCTGCCCCTCTGTTGCAGATCTTCCTTAGCTTACCCAGAGAGCTGGAAGTCTGAAACTGAAAAGTTTTTGCTTTTAAACTTCTGCAGGAGTCTCATTTGCCTTACAGTGTGTCTTTGGTCACTGTGCACGGCAAAAAGCTCCTCAGAGCTCTCTCTGCCCAAACTCCCTGCTACTTTAAGGACAATCCAGGCTGGTGCCAGTCAGCAAATACAGCAAAACCAGTCCAGCTTCGTCCAGCTCATCAGCTATAGAAGGGAAGCTGCGTTCTGAGAAACTGCTCCTTCATGAGCACTTGTAGCAAGCAGGAGTATTAAAAGAAATAGGGGTCTTTAGGACTACTCATGCAGGGTTGACTGTGGGCTTCAGCACTGTCAGGTAACCAATTCTATTACAAAAGCTATAAATGCCGTGACATGGAAGCAGCTTCCCAGCAGTGGTGCTGCTGTGAATCGTGCTGAAGGTGCTTCTGCCTAGAGCTCTATTACATACAAGGGCATCTGGAGCTGAGGGGGCACAGAGACTGCTCCTTCGGGCAGGCTCAAGTGAAGACCTTTGCAGTCCATGTTCTGTGCAGAAAGAATGAGGTTTTTGACGTCTGATTTAGCTTGTTTGCCATAGTTCTTGCCCTGGATACACTAGGGGAGAAAGAGGACTATAAATAGCTTTCTGTGCATGCTTAGAGCATTAGTCACTTGATGTATTTAAAACATGGTGTTCACTTCACTTAAATAAGAGCAGTTTCTGAAGCATGGATTAAATCCAAAAGGCAGGGAATGCTTTCCCAAGCTGCAGAATAAGGAACTGGCCCCCATGGCAGACTTCCTTATAAGTTCCTTTGTTTCAGAAACTACCAAGACCCAGAGGCTTGGCCAGTGAATGGCGGCAGATGTGACCCTTTCACAGTTGCTTTATGCATTACTTTTGCTTTCCAGAGGGCACGCTTGTGTCTTCAGAATGCTCTTGTCCTGTAGCAAAGGTACATACGCAGCAGTATCAGCTTGGAATACTGTCTCCTTTTGTGTAGCAGTACGTATGATGTACTGGTGAATTCATGTGAACACGACCTTGCTGCTGAACAGTCTTTTCCTGGCGAAGCCCGTGGCTCAATTTGAAATAACCTTACTTTGATATGCTAGAATGTGAAAACAAGGATGCTGAGACTGAACCATCACCCTACCAGAGGGTTTTCCTTTATAACCCCTCCATGCTAAACCAGGAGAAGACAGTGTCAGTGTGTGACCTCAAGCACCATGCGCTGGGTAGCAGCCCCAGCAGTGTGCTGGCTCAGCTCTCCCCATGGCCCGTGTTCTCTTTGCAGTTTGACTTTGGGGACACCGTGGTGTACCAGGCCATCCACACCATCGAGTACTGCCTGGGGTGCATTTCAAACACTGCATCCTACCTGAGGCTCTGGGCTCTCAGCTTAGCCCATGCACGTGAGTATTCCTTGTGGAAGTGAGGTTTGGAGCAGTGTGGATGTGGGAATGCAGGGAGCCTCTCAGAGCTCAGCTCTCAAGCACTGCTGGAGGACAGAGCTGTGTGTGCCCTAGCTGGGAGGAATGGAGTGTGAACAGCAGCGTCTGCTTGCACATGCTCTGCCCAAAGGGAGGGATGGAGCGGAAAGCACTGAATGAAGCAAAGAGCTGCTGAGCAAAGGCTCTGCCCTGCACCGTGCGTGACAGTTGGAGGCAATGTCCTGACACACTTGGCTGCACAAGCTGTTGGCCCTCTTGTTCCCCACCCCAGTGCAGTGGGAGTTTGCTTGGCCTGAGTTTTTGCTTGAAGTGAATGGGAACAACCCCTCCACTCACTGCACCTTCCTCTCCCCTTCCTCCTGCAGAGCTCTCGGAGGTGCTCTGGACCATGGTGATCCACATTGGCCTCAGCGTGAGAAGCCTGGGGGGAGGCTTGGGCCTCTTCTTCATCTTTGCTGCTTTTGCTACCCTGACGGTGGCCATTCTGCTGGTCATGGAGGGGCTGTCTGCTTTTCTCCATGCTCTTCGCTTGCACTGGTGAGTTACTGGGGCAGCAGGAGCTTCAGAGCTCTTTGGGCAGGAAAACCGATGCCACTTGAGCTATGCAGAGGTGCCATCTTCTCGAAAATGGTATTGACACAGGCAACTGTGGCTGTAAAATTGGGGTTGGGGATTATACCGAGCCAGGATCAGTGCTGGAGCACCACAAACCTGCCTGAACACTTGCTTGTCCTGCAGCAGATGTGCTCTGACAGCAGGAGGTCTCTAACAGGGTCAGAGATTTCAGGCTTCTTTCTAGTGATGCAGCACTGTCCTGATGGGATGTGTGACCCTTGCTTAGAAATGATGGAGAGTAACTGGTCTCTGCTTAACAATCAGACCAGAGCTTTGTGAGCAGTGGGATGGGATGGTTGTGCTGGATGGACGAGTGTGTTGTGGCTTTCAGTAGGGCTTTCTTGTTCTGTCTTTTGGTTCCAGTGTTCGCTTTCCTTAGTGAGCAGTAGCTACTGACTGCAGTTACCTTCACATGGTCTTGTTCCTCTTTGCCATACCTTGCACTGAACAGGGGCAGCTTTGCCCTTAGGCGTGCTGGGGAATGGCAGCTCTTTCTTGCTGGCCTTGCTTATTGGCAGATGCTTTTGTGGCCCCTTTCCCATGATGATGAAGCTCCTGTGATGCAGCCAGCCAGTAAACAAGAAGGAATTACTCATGGAATGCTCGTCGCTTTCTGTGCACCCAAGTATGGGAGGTATTCAAGAGCTTGCTCTAATCCCTACTTGAGAGCGCTCATTGTTCCCCTTCAGCTCCCCTGGTTCCCACTGGGTGGGATCACAGGAGCAATGCGGGAATGGGCTCTGCTGGCCAAGGGCTCTCCTCAGCCCGAGGTGTCGGAGAGGAGGACGCCTGTGCTCCGTGCAGCTCAGGTCCCTGCCATCTTGCCTGGTAAACAGGAGAACAAAGTGAAGCCCCATGGAGTTCACAAGGAACGTTCTGTCTTGCTTCAATGGGAAGCAGAGGCTGGGAGCAGTGAGTGCCAGAGAGAGCCATGCTGGGGAGAGAAACGGCCTTTTTGCCCTTCTCCTGCTGCTGGGGAGGGAAGGCTCTGTCCTGGTCCCTCCCTGATGGGGGGGTCCCTGCGGCATCGCCATCTTGTGCTGCGGGAGCCGGGGGCTGTGCAAATGGCTGCTGCCTGCTGCTGCTGCTGCCTTTCCTGGCATCCAGCCTGGAAATCCTCCTGGCCGGCACTCGGAGCTCGCTGCTCCCTGCCTGCTCTTTCCTCATCCCCGTCCGTGTCACTGTGCTGAGCCGCTGCAGCCGTGTGAAGGAGCTCTGCAAGCCCTGCCCTGTGTTCCTGCTGCAGCACCCAAGAGGAGCAGAGCGCAGGCAGGATCCCCATGCAGGCAGGATCCTAATGCGTGTGGGGTGGGTTTGACCCGCAGTTGCTTGTGAATCAGCTGGGTTTCAGTCTTGCTCCTCTGGGCTGCACGTCTCTGAGCAGCAGGAGATGGACAGTTCTGAAGGGCTTCGCTTGGCAGCCTCAGGGTGTTCCTCTTTACCCAGAGGGATGGGCTAAGATGATAAAGCATGGTTGGAGATACCTGTCCTGTGCTGGTAACGCCAGACTCCCTCATGGGTACCACTCACAGAGCACCTGGGCCAAGGGAATTGGGGGTTGCAGCTCAGCCAAGGGGTGGCTCTCCCATTGCCAGCCCAGCTCCAAACCTGCCTGGAAAGATGGACATCCCTGAAGTGGCACAGAGAAACCCGGCTGAGCCCCAGCAGCACCGGGCTCGCTGCTGCTGTGCAGAGCAGTGCAGGGCACTCACGGGGACCTAAATATGTTGAGGTAACTTTAATGGTTCTCTAAGAGAGAACGTGCTCGAGCTTAGAGCCCGGGAAGCAGCTTAAGGCAGTGTTTCAGACTGAACGGAATGACCTGGGGTTTGCTGGGATATCACAGTGAGGAGGGAGGCACCTGCAGTGGTTCAAAGAACACGCTGTTAACATTCCTCCTTTTTGGTCCTGGATGTGAAATGGGGATGTTTGCAGCGGGACGTTCCCTGTTTAGGAACGGAGGGGGCACACAACACATCCAGCTGTGCCGGGAGGAGCAGGTCAGATTTGCTGGCAGTGGGACAAGGGTCCCCGGCAGGAATTCTGTAGGTGTGGGTGGTTCTTCCTGGAAAGCAGGGGGAATGCAGCGTGGGTGCTGGGAAACCGGCACAGCGCCTTCCATGTGCTCTGCCTGTCAGACCCGAACCGGGAGGGGCGCCTGGTGCCGTGCTTTCCCAGCGCGCATTCCCTGTGCAGGCGGGGCTGGGGCGGAGGAAGCGCTCCGAGTGCCGCGCCGGGATTGAGGCACATCGGGCCTCCCCTCCCCGTAACATCCCTGCTCTGCAGTGTCCGACCTTTCTGTTTGCTCCTCAGTAACGGGGCTCAATGTGGATGCGTGCATGAAAGCAGCCTTTTTGAAGCCGGTCAGCTCCTCTGCTGCGAGCAAACACAGACTTTGTCCTAAAGAAGTCTGTAGCTGAATCCCAGCATCAGGCGTTGAGGCAGGAATGGTCTCAGTGGTTCTGTTTTCCTGTGGAAAGCAGTCTTTTAGGCGCAGTTTTGGGCCTGATTTGGAGCCAGAAGCTCTTTTCCCTACAGTATGTCCCATGCCCAGCCCACAGCTAGAAACACCAGGTAGCAGTAGACATAATACAAGCAGATCAGGTTAATTCAGAGCAGTAAGGAGTGGGGTTTACATCACTCTGTAAGAGTGTTGGTGTTAAATGAGCCCTGTGATGTAGGGGGGTCAGTTCCAGAGCCTGGAGCAGTCAAACCACGTTGTTACAGTGCCAGCTGCCTGCTGAATTCTTCCCTAGAGCTTCATCACTGGTGGGAGATGCTCAGTGCAGAGCTCAGCACTGGGGCTGGTGGAGTGATCCTGGGAACAGCGGTGTCGTGCTGGAAAAGGGCCTTGGATTCTGCGTGTTCCTGAGGACACTTCCAGAAGGAACCCCCAGAATGCTTGAGCCGTGGTAATTGGGTTAAAGAACCGGTTTCAGTCCTTCCTCAGCAGCCTCGCCTCGAGCTCCACGCTCCCAGTTGTGGCCAGCTGTAAGCGAGCGTGGCCAAAGGGATGCGGGGCCAGCTGGAGCAGTTCATTGCCAGGGTTAAGGTTTCATTGGCAGTGGCTCTGTGTGACTCAGACACCCAACCCTCTGCCTCCAGTTTCCCTTTGCTTACAGAACCGTTCCTTAGTCACAGGATACTCATGGAGATTATCAGGGTTCCTGCAAACTGGAGCCGGTTGGCAAGGAGCCCTTCCTCCCACACGGAAAATCCTGCTCATCCTAGGGATTCCTCTGCAGCTCTGCACGAACAGGCAGCAGTGATGAGCACCAAGCTGCTGTTCTGAACCCTTCCCTGCTGGGAAATTGCTTCTTGCTGCCTGAAATACCGGACTTTGCTGGTTCCTGACTGGGCAAAGCCTGATCCAAGGCTGCTTCTCTATGCCTTGTGCGCTGCATTCATGGCTCTGCAGTTTGCTGCCACCTGATTCCTGCAGGGACTTGGGGGTTTCAGCGCATCACGCAATGGGAAGTGTTCCTCACGAGGCTCCTGAACCACGGAGCTTGTTTTTGTGTGCTGCAGGATGATCGGGTTCTCTTCCTCTGTTTGGTTCTTGCTGCCCATTGCGCAGTTCTGTGGAGCGCTGCTTTCTCTAAGCAGAGTTCATTAGGGGAAGCAGGGAGATGGGGCCGAGTTAATGTTCAGCTGGAGGCAAGAGGCACAGCTCTGCCTCTGCAGCAGTCGTGGGCAGAAACCAAACAGCCTGATGTAAATAAGCAGCAGTAGGTGGTGGGGAAGGCTGAGCACAGCATCACGCGACCCGGGCTTGCTCCAACTAAAGGTGATGCGAAACCGCTCTGGGCTCCCTGGGGATGCTGTGGCAGGGAGCTCAGCCCAGTTCTGGTGCCCTTTTCTTACCTGCAGAGTTCTGCTCTGCTGCAGAAGCAGCAAACAAACGTGGGCTTTGTGCTCCATTCTAATCCCAGATTTTCCCTTTAAAGCTTCGTTTTGGATAGTCAGTGATGGCGCTCAGCTTGTTGCTGAGCCATAGCAGAGAGTTGCCTTTCTCATGAGCTCTCCCTCTTTCTTCCCTTGCAGGATTGAGTTCCAGAACAAGTTCTACACTGGCACTGGATTCAAGTTTCTCCCCTTCTCCTTCGATACCATCCGCGAGGGGAGGTTTGATGATTAAGTGTCCCCCCTTCAACAGTGCTCCTCGTGGCCAGCCCTGTCCCGTGTGTCCCAGTTGCATGTAACCCTCCCATAGTGAATGTAACTTATTGCAGCACCCCAGAGCTTTGTCTCTGGGGTAGTGAGTGACACTGGATCAAAGAAACTCTCATCCCTTAAGTTTACCCCTGCAGATAGCAAGTGCACGAGGTGTGTGAGCCAGGGTGTGCAGCGTGTCCTTGGGGTGTGCATCAGGGCAGGACAGGGATGCAGCCATGGCTCAGGGGCCACACAGCACACAGAGGAAGGGCTGAACACCCTCAGCCTGCACAAAGCTGCTCAGGAAGAGGACGTTTGATGTGTGGATCCCATGTCCCTGCCTCTGAACAAACACACGGGGAGCAGGTGGCAGCCTCGGCGCTCCCACGTGTGCTGTGCTCCCATCTATGTCTCATCCCGGGCAGGGATTCGGCTCCTTGAGGTACTGGTGATGTGTTATCATGGTGCTGGGGTTCTGAGGAGCCCTGAGGGCAGAACAGAGGCTGAGTCTTGCCAGAGCAGCCCCATGGCAATAGGCTCTCGCTGCTATTTCCCTGCAGTAGCTGTTGCTTTGTCTCTTGTGCAAGATGTGAATAATTCCTCACCCTCCTCACGTGGATGTAGCTGTAGGAGCAGTGGTGTGCGTGCGCGTGTTAGTGCTGTGTGTAACTGTCGTGTTTAACTCACAGTGCAGCCGAAGTGCTTGTGTGTGACCACGTTAGGACAATACTGAGAATCATTGTAACCCGAATGGAGGAGGAAAGGCCACGCGGTGCGGGCTGGGTCAGGTGATGAGAATTGGGTTTGTGTGCGCACGGGGACCCTTGTGCCGCACGTGGCTGCATGGTCACAAGGGTGTTTGCAGAACCAGAGCTGGAATCAGGCCCTGGCTGTGGGTGCAGCAGTGGCCTTGGTCCTGCATTGCTCACAGTCACTGTGTACATTAAACCACCTGCACAACAACGAGCCTGGCCTCTCTCCTGCTTCCCCTGCGCTCGATGAGCTCCTCTGCCCCTATGCCTCCTGCTGGGGGGTGCTGGGGCCTCTGTCTATGGATCCCAGCCCCTCGATGGGTTGTGGAAGGAGCCCGGTGTAACCGTGCCCTGCTCAAGCATCCCTGTGCTGCGTTATCCGAGCTGGCAGGGGCTGGTTTGTCCTGAAGCCTCCACAGCCGCCGGTAACTGGGGCTGTACGAGAGGAAGAGCTAAGGCTGGGTTGAACCTGGGCTCTGGGGCTGCCTCTGCACGGGCAGGGCTCCTGCCCTGCTCCGCTCCCCGGTGTTTGTTCAAGGCCTTTCCTGCCCAACGGGGTGTTCGGTGTGTGCAGCAGCGGGAGGGAGGTTGCGGTGGGTTCTGGCCATTGTGTCCCCTGGGGGGTGAGGATCCAGCCTGGGCTGCCCCTGCTCCTGCACTCTCCGCTGGGCCCGATCCCGCGCTGCTGCCGGGGCCAGCTCCGTGCAGGGGCCGCGCTCCCTTTCGCCCCGTTCCCCGGCTCTTGCCCCACTCCCGGATGCAATCATCGGGCTTCTCCCGCTTCCATCCCTCCCCCGGGCCGCCCTCACTGCCCGGCCTCGGCACCAAAGGCGCCCGGAGGGGACCCGCTCCCGGTCTCGCAGCGCCCCCTGCAGGCCGCACCGGGTCTCGGTCCATGCCGGGGGCCCGGCTCCGGGCACCGCCGCTTCCCCGGGCTCGGAGGCGTCTCCGGGACCGCGGCTGGAAAACGCGAGACGGAACCAGCCCGGAGCCGCCGGTGCCAGCCCCGGGGGGGTCCCCGGCAGGAGCCCCGCTCCCTGCCCGCTGCGTCCCCGCTTCCGCCCCGCTCCGCCGGTCCCAGCCCCGCCCCGGCCCCGCCTCCGGCGCTGGGGCAGAAGCGGCGATGGCGGCGCGGTGGGGCCCGGCCGTGGGGCCGCTGCTGCTGCTGCTGCTGCCGCCGGTGCTGCCGGTGCCGCCGCCGGTGCGGGCGGGCGCGGGGGACGCGCGGCAGGAACAAGCGGTGCGGGCGCTGGCGCGGCGGCTGCTGGGCCCGCGCGCCGCCGCCGTGGCGCTGTCGGTGGACGCGGCGCTGGCGGAGGACGGGACCGGCACCGACACCTACCGGTTGCGCTCCCCGCCCGGCGCCGCCGTGGCCGTGGCCGTCACGGGCTCCAGCGGCGTGGCTGCGGCCGCCGGCCTCTACCGGTACCTGCGCGACTTCTGCGGCTGCCACGTCTCGTGGTCCGGGGCGCAGCTCCGCCTGCCCGACCCCCTCCCGCGGCTGCGGGCCGAGATCCGCGCCGCCGCCCCCGGCAGGTAACGGGGCCCCAGCGCGGCGAGGCCGGGCGCTGCTCACGCCTCGTTTCCCCGGGACAAGGCGCCCCTTATGTAACGGGAACGGGGCCGGGAACGGGGAGGGGGGGCCCATCCGTAGCCTCCCGCCCGTTCCCCAGGTACCGGTACTACCAGAACGTCTGCACCCAGAGCTACTCCTTTGCGTGGTGGGACTGGGCGCGCTGGGAGCGCGAGATCGACTGGATGGCGCTCAGCGGCATCAACCTGGCACTGGCCTTCGTGGGGCAGGAGGCGACCTGGCAGCGGGTTGAGTATCCCAGGGCCGGGCAGGGCCGTGGGGCGGCCGTGGGGCAGCCGTGGGGCCGGCTGAGCCTCTGCTGCCCGCACAGGTTTACCGCTCGCTGGGTCTGAACCAGACGGAGATCGACGCGTACTTCACGGGGCCGGCATTCCTGGCCTGGAACCGCATGGGGAACCTCCATGGATGGGCAGGGCCGCTGCCGCCCGCCTGGCACCTCAAACAGCGCTACCTGCAGGTACCGGCGGCACCGCGCGAGCCCTGGCCCTGGTCCTGCACATCCACACCTTGGAGCCTCGGGGCCACCATCCTCTTCCCCAGGCTCCGGTACGGCCCCAGGCCCGTCGCGGGGAGGTTGGGGCTCCCCTGCCCCCTGCTCCCTCTCTTCTTCTCTCTCCCAGTACCGGATCGTGGAGAGGATGCGCTCGCTGGGGATGCTCACGGTGCTGCCGGCCTTCGCGGGCCACGTGCCCCAGGGGGTTCTGCGGTAGGTGCAGCCCCACGTGCTCACAGACCCCGCAGGGCAGATCAGCTCCGGTCCTGCCTTCATCCCTTGGGATGCACAGGGTGCTCCCAGGGCCAACACAGCTCCTGGCCTTCGTGCCCGTGCTGGGTTCCCTATGAAGCTGCCCCGTGGTGCTCTTGTCCTGCTCTTGATCCCTTCTTTGCCCTTGGCACAGGGTTTTCCCACGTGTGAACGCCACTCGCCTCGGGGGATGGAGCCACTTTGACTGCACCTACTCGTGTACCTACCTGCTGGACCCGCAGGACCCCATGTTCCAGGTGATCGGGACCCTCTTCCTGAAGGAGCTGATCACGGAGTTTGGCACAGACCACATCTACAGCGCCGACACCTTCAACGAGATGACCCCGCTCTCCTCCGACCCTGCTTATCTCTCGAGGGTCAGCAACGCCGTTTTCAGGTCCATGACGGGAGGTGGGTCACCGGGGGCTTGAGGTAGGGACAGCGGGAGGGTGGCTGCAGGCCCCACACGTGCTTGGCAGAGCCGCTGGTGCCAGACCCTTGGCATCGCTCTGAGAGGTTGCTCGGTGGCTCTTGGGGTCCTGCCTGGAGGGGACCTCACCCTGCACCTTCGTCCCCAGCTGACCCCGAGGCGCTGTGGCTGATGCAGGGCTGGCTCTTCCAGCACCAGCCCGAGTTCTGGCAGCCGGCGCAGGTGCGGGCGCTGCTGCACGGCGTGCCCCTCGGCAGGATGATCGTTCTTGACCTCTTCGCCGAGTCCAAGCCTGTCTACCAATGGACAGAGTCCTTCTACGGGCAGCCCTTCATCTGGTGCATGCTGCACAACTTTGGGGGCAACCATGGCCTCTTCGGCACCGTGGAGGCCATCAACCGCGGCCCCTTCGCAGCCCGACGCTTCCCAAACTCCACCATGGTGGGCACTGGAGTGGTGCCGGAGGGCATCGAGCAGAACGACATGGTGTACGAGCTGATGAATGAGCTGGGCTGGCGCCACGAGCCCCTGGACCTGCCCCGCTGGGTCTCCCGCTATGCCGAGCGCCGCTACGGTGCCACCAACGCCGCCGCAGCCAGCGCCTGGCGCCTGCTGCTCCGCAGCGTCTACAACTGCACCGGCGTCTGCGTGAACCACAACCGCAGCCCGCTCGTGCGCCGCCCGTCGCTGCACATGGACACGGAGCTGTGGTACAACGGCAGCGACGTGTACGAGGCCTGGCGCCTGCTGCTGAGCGCCGGCGCGGAGCTGGGCTCCAGCCCCGCCTTCCGCTATGACCTGGTGGACGTGACGCGCCAGGCGGCTCAGCAGCTCGTCAGCGGCTTCTACCAGAGCATCCGCGGCGCCTTCCAGAGCCATGCGCTGCCCGAGCTGCTGACGGCCGGCGGCGTCCTGCTCTATGACCTGCTGCCGGAGCTCGACAGCCTCCTCTGCAGCCACAGCCTCTTCCTGCTGGGCCGCTGGCTGGAGAGCGCCCGCGCTGTGGCCACCAGCGACCGGGAGGCTGAGCAGTACGAGCTGAACGCCCGGAACCAGCTGACACTGTGGGGACCCAGCGGGAACATCCTGGACTACGCCAACAAGCAGCTGGGGGGGCTGGTGCTGGATTACTATGGTGTGCGCTGGAGCCTCTTCGTGTCTGCGCTGGTGGAGAGCCTCAACTCGGGCACCCCCTTCCACCAGGACCAGTTCAACCAGGCCGTGTTCCAGGTGGAGAGAGGCTTCGTGTACAACCAGAAGCGGTACCCAGCCGTGCCGGCCGGCGACACGCTGGAGATCTCCAGGAAGCTCTTCCTCAAGTACTACCCCAGCGCCCGGGCTGGGAGGCTGTGACTTGGACAGAGCCCCCCCGGGTCCTCCCTCCCCTGGACCCCTGCTTCCTGCACAGGGGGGGCTGGTGGCCGGATCAGGAGCAGGCTCTGCCGCAGGGACCCCTCCTGCGTTGTGCTCAGTGCTCAGCCCTGAGCAGCAGCCCCAGGGAAAGGGGGGATCCGGCCCCTCACTGCCACTGTGGGCTTTGTCCCCCCTGGGCCCAGTGCTCCGTGCTCCATGGACCCCAGGGCCTGCGGGGACCCCCCTCACTTTGTGCCTTTTGCATTGAAAGAGACTTTGAGGAGGTTTCTGCTGGGCCGCGCTCCCCAGGACGGATTCCAAGGCCTCCTGCCCTGCCCGGGGAGCAATTAAATCCTGGCGGCTGAGTGCTTTGTTCCTCCCATGTGTGTCCATCCCCTCTCCCCAGCGGAACCTGGGCAAAGCGGGCGGCAGAGGAGCAGGCTCAGCGCTGTCAGCTGGGGAGCCTGGCACAGCCCAGCCCGGCACAGCCAGGGCCAACCCCGGGGCTGCGGCTCCCCCCTGGCCTCCTCCCGCGGGGGGTCCTGGCTCCATCGCTGCAGCTGCACAGCATCAAGGCGCAGGGAGGTGGGCGGAGGGGCCTTGAGATAAGGCGTCAGACACAACACCGGGGGGGGCCCCCCCGCCAGCCCTCTTAAACAGTGCGGCCGCTGCAGCCGGCACCGCGGGGCCATGGAGAGAACCAGGGTGCTGATCACGGGCTGCTCCTCAGGCATCGGCCTGGGCCTGGCCGCGCGCCTGGCAGCCGATGGCGGCTTCAAAGGTAAAGGGGTGATGCTGCCCCAGGGAGGAGCGGATGGACCACGGGGGGCTCCCAGGCTGGGCCAAGGGCAGCCGATGCTCGGGGTGGGCTGTGGCCGGCACCAATGGCACCGTGGCCGTGCTCTCTCCCGCAGTGTACGCCACAATGCGCGACCTGGCCAAGGGCGAGCGGCTGCTGCAGCGCCTTGGGGGCCGCTGCCCCGACACGCTGGAGGTGCTGCAGCTCGATGTGACCGACCCGCGGTCGCTGGAAGCCGCCGCACGCCGGGTGCAGGGGCAGGCGCTGGATGTACTGGGTACGGCTCTTCCCAGGGGTCCTCGGGGAGGGCAGCAGGACCCTCCCCAGGGCAGGTGCCAAATGATGGGAGGTGCCGGCGGTCCTGGGGCTGGGATGTGTTCAATGAGGCAGGGGTGTGGGAGCTGGGTTTAGGGGTGCCAAGGGCTTCTGGCACCTTGAGGGGTCTGCAGTGCTGGCTCACTCGTGCTGTGCCCTGCAGTCTGCAACGCTGGGGTGGGACTGATGGGCCCCCTGGAGACCTGCTCGGACCAGGACATGAAGAACGTGTTTGATGTGAACCTCTTCGGGGCCATCCGCACCATCCAGGCGTTCCTGCCCGCCATGAAGCGCCGCAGGGCCGGGCGCATCATCGTCTCCAGCAGCATCGGGGGGCTGCAAGGTGGGACCCCCGGCACCCTGCGACCCGGGGAACCGCAGGGAAGGGCCCCCGGTGCTCAGGCTGCGGCTGTGCCCCAGGGCTGCCCTTCAACTCCGTGTACTGCGCCAGCAAGTTCGCGGTGGAGGGGCTGTGCGAGAGCCTGGCCATCGTCCTGCGGCCCTTCAACATCCAGTGAGTGCCGCGGGGGCTGCACTCCTGCCGCCAGGCACCGCGATGGAGGGGGCCAGGGCAGCTCATGCGCTCAGCTCCCTCCCGCAGCCTGACGCTGGTGGAGTGCGGCCCCGTGAACACGAGCTTCCTGAGCAACCTGCAGCGCCCGGACCCGGAGGGCAGCGAACTGCAGGGCCTGGACGCCGAGACGCGAGGTCTCTACCGCCGGTACCTGCGGCACTGCCAGGGGCTCTTCGGCGCCGAGGCGCAGGAGGTGGAGGAGGTCCTGCAGGTCAGGCGGGCTGCGGGGCCCCGGGGCGGGTCCGTGTCGTGGGGCCGTGGCTCTGACCCCTCTGCGGTGCAGGTGTTCCTGGAGGCCATGGGCAGCCCCTGTCCCCCCCTGCGCTGCGCCACCACCCAGCTCCTGGCGCCGCTCGCACGGCTCCGCCTGACCGACGGCTCCGCGTACGTCCAGGCCATGCACGACTTCGTGTTCGGCCGCGGCGAGGCCGGCGGGGACCAGCCCTGACCGGGACCCCGGGGCAGCCGTTCTGCGGCGCGCACCCGCGGCCCCGGGCCGGGGGCTCGGGTCCCACCATGTCACAAATAAAACCCCTCGCACCGCACGCTCCCGGCTCTGTCCCTTTCGCCGAGCCCGGGGGCTCCGCAGGGCCGGGTCTCTCTGTCCCCTCCCTCGGCGGGCGGAGCCCGGCTCCGCCGCTCGCCTCTCACCGGGGCTCCCTCGCGAGAGGCGGGGCCCGGGGCGGTCCCGCGGCGCGTTCCGGGTCGCGGGTGCTCGCGGCTTCCGGGGGGGCGATGTCGCCGTTCGGGTCGGGGCTGTTGGTGCTGACGGCTCCGCTGGGAGCGCTGCCCCGGCGGGCGGCGGCGGCGCTGGCGGCGGCCGCGGGGCTGGTGTCGGGGCCGCTGTACGTGCACCTGCAGCCGGGGCTGCGCCTCGCCGCGGCCCCGCTGCCGCGCCCCGCGGCCCCGCCGCCCGCCGGCCCCGCGCTGCTGCGGGCTCTGGCCGCGCTGTACGCGGCGGCGGCGCGGCGCGGGATGGACCTGCGCGTCCTGCTGGGCCCCGGCCGCCGCCTGGCCCGGCCGCCCCGCGTCCTGCTGCTGCCCGCCAACGAGGCGCCGGGGCCGCCGGGGCCGGTGCAGCTCGGGCTGCAGAACTTGGCCGCCGCTGCCTACGGCTGCGCCCCGGACCTGCCCGCGCTGCTGCTGGGGGACGCCGCGGGGGACCTCGATGGAGACCCCGAGGAAGACCCCGAGTGCGACCCCGACGCTGCGCTTCCCAACTTCTCCGGCGTGGTGGTCGGCGGCACCTTCGACCGCCTCCACGGCGCCCACCGCCTCCTGCTCAGTACTTGCTGCCTTCTGGCCCGGGACCGGCTCCTGGCCGGGGTGGCCGACGGTGACCTGCTCCGCCGTGAGTCCCGGGGCGGCGGCACCGTGCTGGGACGGGGGGAGCTGAGGGCAGCGGCTCTGCTGCTGGTGTGAGGCCAGGGGGTTGATCAGAGACGGGCCGGAGCTCCGTGGTGCCCGGGCTCCAAGCAGCCGGGTGGTGCCGCCCGGGGCAGGGTGACAGTAGGGATACAGCGTTATGTCCATAGCAGCGAGCGAGGCATCAGGGGCTGCCTCCCAAAGCCACGGGCGGGTTTTGTCTCCATCTCCCGGTCTGATGCTTCCCATCACTGCTCTGGGACCTGCCCGGTGTTAAACATTCTCCCTTGTTCTCTGTGCTCCCGGTGCCCGCAGACAAGGTCCTGATGGAGCTGATCGAGCCGTACGAGCTGCGGGTGGCAAAGCTGCGCGAGTTCCTGGAGGACGTGAAGCCGTCGCTGCGCTACGACATCGTGCGGCTCATCGACCCCTACGGCCCCAGCGTCACCGACCCCGACCTGCAGTGCTTGGTGGTCAGCCAGGAGACCCGCCGGGGCGGGGAGGCCGTGAACAAGCAGAGACTTGAGAATGTAAATGCCTGTGGGCTGGCCCTGCCCGTTGCCCTGGTGTGCCCTGGGCTCAAGAGCAGGATGCCCATGCACGTGACTGCTGGCATCCGGTCACATAGAGCTGCCTTCCCCTCTGCTGCTGGGAATGTGCCCCCCGGGGACGGAGCTGCCTCGTGGGGACACCGGGGGCAGCCGCAGCCGTGTTTGTGCTGCTCCATTGAGGCCTGGAGCCCCGTCCCCTCGCGGTGTCCCCACTGCTGACAGCCCTCGGGGCTCTCCTCTCGCAGGGGCTCCCCGCGCTGGCTCTCTATGAGATCCTGCTGATGCAGGACCCCGACCACAGTGAGAACGAGGAGGAGAAGATCAGCTCCTCCAGCCTGCGGCACCGGCTGCTGGGGACGCTGCTGCGGCCCCCACGGGTGAGGCGGTCTCGGGGAGCTGCGGGGAACCGTGTGCCCGGGAGGAGGGGGCAGCCCCAGGCCCTGCTGCAGGGGATGTGTTCTGGAGGACCCGCTGCCCACGCTCTGCAGTGCCAGCACCTTCCGTGCCCGTTTCCAGGCCGGGTGTGTGGGATCCTTCTCCAGCAAAGCCGCGTCCTCCGTGTGCTGGCAATAGGTTTCCTTCTCCCCGTAGCAAGACCCTGCCCTGCCTTCACGCCCGTACGTGATCGGCCTGACCGGAGGAACCGGGAGTGGGAAAACATCCATCGCCAGGCTCCTGGGGTGCCTGGGAGCGTTCCTCATCGATGCTGACAAGCTGGGCCACGCTGTCTGTGTCCCTGGTGGCCCTGCCTACAAGCAGGTGGTGGCAACCTTTGGTGCAGGTAGAGCCACTGAAAGCTGAAAGAAGGGAGGGATGCGCCATTATCCCAGGGAGCCGTCCTGGCCTGGGGGTTCTGGGCTCTGTAGCTCATTCAGTGATAGCTGGGCTTGAGCAGGACAGACCACTGCTTCTCCTAAGTCTTGCACGCCCCATGGCAGAGCTACTGCAGGCAGTGCAGAAGCTGAGCCGGGCTGCGGCTCATCTGGGGAAAGCTATTCCCTGTCTTTCTGGAGTAAGCTGCCAGGTCAGGTCCCGCAGCTCCTTTCTAGGTCCCTGTCACTGTGCCCTAGGCTGGCCACGGGGAGGAGTTGGGTTCATTCCTTCCAAGCCTGTTCTGCTTCTGTCTTGCAGAAATCCTGTGTGAAGATGGGACAATCAACAGGAAAGTCCTTGGGGCCAAAGTGTTTGGAAACGAGGTAGGAGCAGCACAGGCACAGTCAGTGTTTGATCTCCATCCCTGATGTATGCGGAGCCGGTGCTCCCAGAGGTTTGGGCCAAGTCGTGGTCCTTTCTAGGAGCGGCTGAAGAGTCTCACAGACATCGTGTGGCCCGAGATAGCCCGCATGGTGAAGGAGCAGATCAGGGAGGCAGAGGCTCAAGGTAACCGAACACAGAGCAGGGAGCTGGGTGCACATCAGGACACAGCACCCTGCGGAGCGGCTGCTTTGGGCAGCACCGGGAGTGTTCTCCATGCTCAGACCCCTCCCTGCTGGGCAGCTCACTGGAGCTTTTCACTAGCACATCTCTGAGCAAACCCCTGCCTCCGCTGGGCCAGGCTCAAGGACCTGCGGGACTGTGGAGAGGAGCAGCCCCGTTGTCCTGCTGAGGACATGTCCTCATCTCATAGGAAAGGCCGTGTGCGTGCTGGACGCTGCCGTGCTGCTGGAGGCTGGCTGGCAGGACATGGTCCATGAGGTGTGGACCGCCATCATCCCGGAGGACGAGGTGGGAGATGCCCCTTGGCCTGGCTCTTGCTGCCGGGGCCGGTCCTCGGCTTCCCATCAGAGCGCCTGAGGTTCCCGTGGTCCCGCCAGGCCGTGCGGCGCGTGATGGAGCGGGACGGGCTGAGCGAGGAGGCAGCTCGGAGCCGGCTGCGGAGCCAGATGAGCAACGGGCAGCGCGTGGAGCAGGCGCAGGTCGTGCTCTGCACGCTCTGGGAGCCGGACGTCACCCGCAAGCAGGTGAGCCCCGGGCTGGTGCCTCGGGGGGAGACGGTAACCGGGGGTGCTTCTGCCCCTGGGCACGGCCATGAGGGTGTATGGGGGTGCTCGCCGTGCCCCCGGGCTGCCCGTGGCTCTGAGGTGGGTGTTCTGGTGACAGGTGGAGAAGGCCTGGCAGCTCCTGCAGCAGCGCCTGGCCCATGTGCACAGCCCGTGATGGTTCCGCTCCTCCTGCCCGGGCCCTGGATCCCGCACCGGAGGGGCCCGTCCTGGCACCACCGGCGAGGAGCGCACCCCCCGCCCCATCCCGCCCCGCGGGGAGCTCCTGCCGGCCCCTGCGCGGGGACGCGGCGGCTCCGGGGGCCGAGGCCGCGCCGGTGCCGGCCCCGTTCCACAGTAAAGGAGGAGGCCGCTCCCTGCGCGGTGCCTGTCCCATGCGTGTGTATGGGGGGCGCGGTACCAGTGCGGGCGCCCCCTGGCGGTCCGGCGGAACGGGGCGGACTGCGTTTCCCGTTGGCTCTCGCGGCGGTCACATGAGCGGGGCGGGCGGAAGATGGCGGAGCCGCCCTGCGCCGCGGCTGAGGACGCGTGGGGGAAGGTGGGAGCGGGGCCGGGATCAGGAGCGGGGCTGGGACCGGGCGGGGCGGGCGCGGGGCCGGGGGCTCCGTTAGGTGCGCGCAGGGTCGGGGGTGAGGGACCGGGTGAGCGCGAGGGTCAGGGCCAAAGGTGACCGCGCACGGGACCGGGCGGGAGGTGCTCCCGGCACCGGGGGGGGTCCGGGCCGCGCTTCCTGCCCCAGCCCCGCTCACGTCTCCGCTCCCGCCGGCCCCGCGCAAGGTGGACGCAGCGTACGGCGACAATGGCCTGGACTCGGGTACGTGCTCGGCCCCGGCCCGGGTCCCTGTCCCCTCGTCCCTGTTCGTGCCCCCGGGTGTCCCCCTTACTGTGAGCCGTCCCCTGCAGCGCTCTTCATGGAGAACGCCCGGAAAAGCAGCATCGTGTCACGGGCCAACAGCATCGGCTCCACCAGCGCCTCCTCTGTCCCCAACACAGGTGGGGTTTGCTCCCCGTGAGCACGGGTCTGTCTGCTCCCTGCAGTGCCCAGCACGGAGCAGGGGGTCCCGCTGCTTCCCTGTGCCAAAGGGAGCTGTGGGGAACCGCACCAGGGCATCCAACGGGTTCGGTTTCGATGCCTTCCCAAGGGAGCTGCAGGCATCTTCCTCCTGCCCGGCTCTACGAGGGAAGGGCAGGGGTTGGCCGGGTCCCTTGGGGTGTCTGTCTGTGGCCTGGTGCAGAACCCAGCTCAGCTCCATCGCCCTCCCCCGGGTTCTCTCCATGCAGACGATGAGGACAGCGATTACCACCAGGAGCCCTACAAGGAGTCGTACAAGGACCGGCGCAGGCGGGCGCACACGCAGGCAGAGCAGAAGAGGCGAGATGCCATCAAGGTACCCGAGAGCCCTGCAGCACCCTCCTGCCCTCAGCACCTTCCCCTTGGCTTTCCTGCTGGATCAACCCTCCCCGGGCTCTGGCTGCCTGTGTGGTGGGAGCTGGGGTTTGATGCCTTTTGAAGCAACCCCTTTCACTGCTGCACCCCAAACGCATGTGCTGCGCCTCTGCTTCCCCACAGAAAGGCTACGATGACCTCCAGGCCATCGTTCCCACCTGCGAGCAGCAGGATTTCTCCATAGGCTCCCAGAAGCTGAGCAAGGCCATTGTTCTCCAGAAAAGTGAGTCTTGAGGGTGGGAAGAGGGAAGGGGGTGCCATGAACCCCCCAAAACCACCTCGCTAGAGCCGTGCAGCGTAGGGGTTCAGCACACTGGGACCTTCTGGTGTGATGATGCTCTGGGAGAGCCCAGTGCTGGTCACCTCCACCCAGCTCCTGAGGAGGACCAGGGCAGAGGGAGCTCTGTGGGATGCTTGGGTGCATTCTGAAATCCTCACTCTGTGTTTTCACGCTCAGCCATTGACTACATCCAGTTCCTGCACAAGGAAAAGAAGAAGCAAGAGGAGGAACTTTCCACCCTCAGGAAGGACGTGATGGCCTTGAAGATCATGAAAGTGTAAGGGAAGAGCTGTCGGGTGCTGCCCTCCTCTTCCTGCCCCAGCCTTGCCAGACTCTGTGCCTGCAGCCCCAACCCCTCCCTGCCTGCTGCTGCCACGGCTTCTCCTCCAGCAGCCCTTAGTGTGGGTGTCCTGGGCCAGTGGTGGGGTTGTGTGAAGGTGACCCCGAGTTCCTGGTGCTGCAGCTTCCCAGTGTTGGTTCCCTGCAGGGTCTCATTCCCCTGTCCCTGCGGGGACCTCTGCTGCTGACCACGGGGCACTTGCTTTGTTCCAGGAACTACGAGCAGATTGTGAAGGCTCATCAGGACAACCCCAACGAGGGGAAGAACCAGGTCTCCGATGAGGTGAAGTTCAATGTGTTCCAAGGCATTATGGATTCCCTCTTCCAGTCCTTTAACGCTTCCATCTCGGTGACAAGTTTCCAGGAGCTCTCGGCATGCGTCTTCAGCTGGATTGAGGAGCACTGCAAGCCCCAGGTGAGCGCTGGAGGGGCTGCGGGTGCCAGCCCTGGGGCTGTTCCTCTATTGGAAGACCTGACCTTGTCTCATGTCTCCCCCTGCCCCAGACGCTGCAGGACATCGTGATCGGGGTCCTGCACCAGCTCAAGAGTCAGCTCTACTGACCTCCTGCAGCGCCCCGGCCCCGGGGCTGCCACCACCCGCCCAGGGGCCGCGGTGATGGGCACCAGCAGGGGCTGGGCCGCCCCCTCCACCTGCTTTTAAAGCTTCTCTGGATTATTTATTAACTACAAACCCAACCCGAGCACAGTCGAGATCACTGAATAGTTGTAGGGACTTAGCCAAAGGGGGGTAAGTGTGGGTGGAGCAGAGGTGCCCCCCCCACCCCGTATCTACCCCCAGGTTCCAGCTCAGGCAGTTGTGGTGGGGTTTGCCTGGGCTACCAGTGCAGCAGCTCTGGCCCCTCAGGCCTCTGCCACAACCCCTGTGCTGCCAGGGACTGGGGAAGGAGGCAAGAACACATGTGAAAAGCTGTGGGTTTCTGTTAAAGAAGCTGCTCCCCTACCTGGGGCTTTCTTGTGCCCCTCTGAAGCAGCCGCTATGGGGCAGGGTTTGGAAGTTGTGGAGTTGCTTCTGGCTTCTTTCTGGTTTTGATGCGGCCATACTCAACAGGAAGGCAGGTGAGCAGGTGAAGGCAGTCGCTCACTGCTACTCCTTTCATCCACACACACAAACAGCCTGGATTTGCTTTGATGAATCAGTGCAAACAAACACCCTGAAGTGTTCCCAGCATCACTTTGCAGCCAGATTCTGACACTCGTGAACCTGCCCCATGGCACTGGGGTCAGGGGGGTCATGGCTTTGGCCACCCAAAGGCCTCGTGTTGAGGAGCAGCTGCTGGTGGGGGTTGGTCAAATGGGGGCTCTTCCAGTGGGGTCTGTGATCATGGTGTGCTCCCACTCAGCGTGGTGGGTGTTTATTGCACACAGGGTGACTCAGCTCCATGGTTTCAATGCATGGGAATGGTTCAGTTACAGCTTCTACCCCAGCAGTGGTGCAGAATCGGGGTTGGGGGTGGTTTCGATACAGAATCATTCTTCAACCCCTGCCTTTGGGTCAATGCAACACAAGGGCAGCCCGCAGGCCAAGCCCTGCAGTGCTGCTCATCACCCCCGGCACAGGCTTGGCCCTGGGCAGATGCTGCTGGGTGTGGAAGCAAACTCGGGGTGCACAGGTCAGGGTTGGGGCTCTGGGGCATGGCCAGGAGCCCTGGATTTGCTCCTGCTGCAGGAGGAGGCCGTGGATTTCACAGAGCTCACCCGTGAAATCACCTATTTTTTCTATTGTGAAAAGTAATTAATTAAACTTTGCTGAATGTTTTAATGTTTTTTCTGGGTTTCTTTCTGTTGCTGAGTGCTCAGGGTTGCGCCCATCCCACCTCTGCCTTCCACACCCCTCAGGGCTGCTGCAGCCCAGAACCCAAACCCTGCCCGACACCCTCTGAACAGAGAGAGGCCACCACAACCTGAACCCAAATCCTGGTGTTTAATGGAGCCTGTGCTCATGTGGAGCTCTGCAGACACCAGCTCCTTCACCCTCCCAAGGCCCCCCTGGACCACCAGGGCCCTGCTGTGAAGCACTGTGAACCACAACATCTGTAAATGTGCAGGATGAGCCCAAGCCCTGCAAGAAGAGGACAAAAACCAACCCAAGAGCTGAGTTCCAGCACCGGCTCCTTCTCCTGGAGCAAAGGCTCCTCAGTGCCTCACACAGCCGCTGGCAGCACGACGTTGTGCTCCTCGTCCGTCTCTATCCCGACCTCCTCCTGCCGGAGCACAGTGGGCTCAGCACCGTGGAGCTCAGCACAGCGCCGGCCCCGCAGAGCCCAGATTTGGGACTTACAAAGAATTGCTTCTTGCTTTTGGGGTACCCCTCCAGGATGGCGTCCAGCAGCTCAGTCGCCTGCAGGGACAGGGGTGACCTGAGCCATTGCAGCAGGTGACAGGGGCTGGTTGTTCCCAAGGGCAGGCAGAGCTCTGCAGGGCCCTTGTCCTTGGGCATCATGGTACCCCAACGCCAAGCACAGCATTGTCTGCTCCACAGCTACAGTCTCAGCACTGCAGCAGTGGGAAGGGGCTCAGCTCAAGCTGGGGCTGCTCCCCAAGCTGCCCAGCACACCCCGCCCCACCTCCCTGCCCGGGCATCCATGGCACTCAGTGTCACAACAGGACCATCACCACCCCCCTGCTTGGTGGCACAACCATTACCATTCGCTTCCTGCGTCGCCACTCTCTGCAGTACAGCTTCTGCTCACTGCAAACCTGCAGGCACCAAGACAAAAGTGAGACCCAGCCTGGCAGAAGCCACCCCACGAACGTGCTGTAAGTGCTCGGTGCCAAGGACCTGCCTAGGTCCCAACCAGGGGTTATTTAACAGCCCAAGTGGCTCACAAGGGCCCTGCAGGGACATGGAGCTCCCTGTGAACCAGCTCACCCCAGACAGGGGCAGAGCATAGAACCAGAGAAACAACTGGGTTGGAAAAGACCTTTAAGCTCATGAAGTCCAACCTCTACCCCAGCAATGCCAAGGCCACCCCTAACCCATGGCACTGAGGCCTCGTCTCCAGGGTGTGTGAACACTTGCAGGGACGGTGCCTGCAGCCCTGCCCTGGGCAGCCTGTTCCAATGCCTGAGCACCCTCTGGGGCAGGAATTGTTCCTCAGCTCCATCTAAACCTGCCCTGGTGCAGCTTGAGGCCGTTTCCTCTTGTCCCATCCCTTGTTCCTTGGTAGCAGAGCCCAGCCTCTCCTGGCTCCATCCTCCTGTCAGGCAGTTGTAGGGAGCGATCAGGTCCCCCCTGAGCCTTCTCTTCTCCACACTGAACCCCCCAGGTCCCTCAGCCCTTCCCCATCACACTGTGCTCCAGGCCCTGCACCAGCTCCGGTGCCCTTCTCTGGACCCACTCCAGCCCCTCAATGCCTCTCTTGTAGGGAGGGGCCTAGAACTGAACACAGGATTCGAGGTGCAGCCTCACCAGTGCCCAGTGCAGGGGGGTTGCAGTGATCATTGCCCTGGCCCTGTTGGCTATGCTATTTCTGATACAGGCCAGGATGCTGTTGGCTTTTTGGTTGCCTGGGCAAGATTAAGTGACCAAGGTATGTGAGGAAGAGGCAGCTCAGCTGCTGCCTGAAGGTGCCCTGAGGGTCTGGAGTGCGCTTGGCCCCAGCAGCTCTTCACCTTCTCTTTTTCTTCCGGAGTGACGTGGTTCGTGGCCGACTTCATCCTCTCCAGCTTCTCTGTGTAACTCTCACAGTCCTTCCTCAACTCCTTGATCTCTTTGGCCATCTCAGAGGTTGTCATGGAGCTGCTCAGGTCCTTCAGCTCTGGAAGGGAGGTACCGGTCAGCCCATGCCCCCGAGCTGCTGCCGGTACCGGGGAGGGGCTGCCCGGGCGCACTCACCCGCCTCCATCTGCCGGCAGCTCTGCTGCAGCGCCTGCACCTGGCCGGAGAGGGCGGCGATCTGCGCGTCCAGGCCGCGGAGCTCGGCATCGCTGGCGGCCGGGAGCTGCTCCTGCGGGGAGGCGGCGGCTCAGCGCGGCGGGGGCACGGGGGCAGCGCCCTGGGCCGGGGCTCACCTGGTCGGCGAAGTAGATCTTCTGCTTCCCGTAGGCCTTCTCCCGGATGCGGCCCTGCTGCGCCAGCTGCTCCAGCGCCTTCACCACGGCCTGCGGGACCCCGCGCAGTCAGCCAGGCCCTGCGCCCGGCCCGGCCCTGCCCGCGCTCCCCGGCCCGGCCCCGCTCACCGCCTTGCCGAGCCCGTGCTCCCGCTGCAGGTTGCTGAAGACGTCCTGGGCGCTATAGGGCCGGTTCTGCTCCCGCAGGTACCGCAGCAGCACTGCGGCGGCGCCTCCTGCGGGACACCGCGCCCGTCACCGCGGCCGCCCGGGCCCGGCTCACAGCGAGGCCCCGGCCATCACTCACCGCCCGCCCCGGCGCCATCGCGGCCTTTGCTCATCCTCCCTCTCCGCTCTTCCCGCTCCTCTCCCGGCCCGGCGACAATGACGCACTTCCGGCGCACCGCCCAATCCCCGCTAACTAACGAGATAGAGGCGGGCTCTGATTGGCTGGGAGGTGAAGCCGCGCCCCCAGAAGGCGGAGCCGCAGCGCTCCGGTCCCTGCCCCCCGGCTCCCGCAGGGACTCGCACCCGGCGCTCCCCCGCTCCGGCAGCCCCGGTCCCGCATCCGGTGCTCCCGCAGCGGCAGCACCGGGGCTTTCAGACAGACACAGGCAGAGGCGGGGAGGTCCCCAACACGTGCGTTTCGTTCTTAGTGCACAAACGCGACCACAACCGGGTTCTATGGCTTAGGAAAAGCAACGAGAGGGCTCAGCGCGGCTCGGGACCGGGAACGGGTGCAGACAGTCCGTCCCCTGGAGGGTGCTGGTTTGTGTGACCACAACGGGCGCAAAAGCTCCTCCGTCACCGGTGCTGCCGTTGCAGGGGGTGGGAAGCCACGGGCAGCTCCAGCTCGTGTCTCCACCAACCCGGGCAGGGGAGAGCAGGATGGGCACCGAGCAGGCGCCGGAGGAGCACGGGGGGGGTTCAGCAAAGCATCAGTCCATTGTTTTAGGAAAGCAACACAAAGCAGCTGCCACACGAAGACGGTCACTGCAGGACTCTCATCATCACAGGAGGTGTCTTATTGCCATGGTGTCTCTTACAAAACAGCATCACTAGAGCCGGGACAGGAGGGGAGTGCTCATCACGCACACACACGGCCGTGCCCACAGCAGCTTTGTTTCTACCTGGAGCCGGATGTTGCTGCGAGAGAAGACCTGGATTCTGAGCACGTTTTAGGAGCAGGGAATGGCTGTCTTTAAGACAGACCAGCACTAAGTCCCAGACAACAGGTCTGAGGGGAAACCAGCCCCAGAGGATCGGCTTCGAGCCTTCGAGCTTGTCCTGGGCGATGCTGGGCTGAGCCAAGCAGCGGCCTCTAGAGTGACACACACCAGGGTTACGGTCTCAGGTGAGGCAGTTTGGAGCAAGCAGCATCCTGGGTGCAGGCCAGCTCATGGGTGACTGTGGAGCGATCACAGCAACGCCTTTGCTCTATGAATTACCAGTGTAGTTTATTTTAAAATCCAAGTGAGGCTACAGAGTCCCAGGTCACAGTGGTGTTCCCAGGCAGGCCCGGCTGTCACGTCACTCAGACTCACACAGGAGAGCATCTAGACAATTGTGCAAGGCTTTTCCTGCCAGGATTCCCTCCACGACGCACAATAGAAAACCAGAGGGAAGTGCTGGGCTCACCTACTGGCCCCGGGAGCCCGCAGGATCCAGCTGGTTCAGCTCAGACTGATCCAGCAGTTCAAAGTCATCTCCTTCCGCATCAGTGTCCAAGTCCAAGCTGGCCATTCTGAGGTAAGTCTTTGCAGCCCTCTGGGGATTGTCGCTGCGTGAGGGGCCTGGCTGAGGGGCTCCTGCCAGTGCGAGCTGGATCATGCTTCTGGTGACGAAGCCAGCGATGTTGCCAGGCAGGTTCTGTACGGGGGGCAGGCCACTGCCTTCCTCCTGCTCATACGGGAGGTGCAGATCTTCAGTCACTTGTGAGCGGTAAGCCAGGCTCGGGATCCCAATGCTGGTGTCATCTTCATCATCTATGCCAGTTACTTCTGGGTTTATGGAAGGGAAGTCAGGGAGATCCCGAGCAAAAGATTCCTCTGGGTCACTGTGACCATCCAGGTCTGGAAGAGGAGAAAGAGCTTTAAACACACACCAACAGCCTAGAGGCCAGGGCAGCACAGCACATGAAAGCTGGGCCACAGCTCCCCACCAAGGCTCACAGACCAAACCCTCCCCAGTGCCCCCCCTCACACAGGTACTGGGGCTGCTGCTGAGCTCCCAGTTCACACACAAGGAACAAGGATGCGGAACCAGACACCCCCATGCAGACCAAGCTGCACCGTGTCCCTGCAGGCGGGGACTGGCAGAGCTGGATCTGCCTGTGAGAGCAGTTCTAACTGCCCACTAAAGCACCACAGGAATGAAGGAAGCTCCATCCTGAAAAAAACAGGTACTTGCATCTCATCTTAGGCAGCAAGAGAGACATCAAAGAGGCAGACCTCAAGGCCAGAAGGCAATGCATCCTCCCTCTGACCCGTCACACTGGCGCCTGCTCAGCATTCCACACCTTCCAGAAGCTGCCCCATTCCCTCTCACCTTCTGACCCCTCTGTCAAGGGAGTCTGACCCCTCGAAAGGTTGAACATCCCATTCTCTGTGTAGGAAACCTCAGCATCCGAATGCTCTGAGTCGGAGATAGTGAGCTCCTTGGCAACCACGGAGTCATCCAGCTTTCAGAGAGGAGACAACATTGAAAACATCAATACTGGAAAGCTTATTCTGTGCCTCAAGACAAAACACATGATCCAGTGGCCTCCAGTGAAAGCCAACCCTCATGGAGGCTTATTTCACACTTTACAGTCCAGCCTAGGAGACTGTCGTTGGTACAAGCAGCTCTGGACATATCTGAGCAAGACCGCATAAGAAAGACCTTTCTCAAAGGAGAATATCCTCATCTGATCTTCCACAACAACTCAACTACAATGTGCTGGATACGTGCCCACTCACTACATGTCCACACAACACAGTGAGTTTATTGTATTCAGCTGCTGCTGTTACCTTAGGACAAAAGGCAGCAAGTTCCTCCTCACTGTCACTCCCATCATCCACAGCCTCCTGGTTCAGGGATCGGTGACGCACTGCCAGAAACCAGAGTCAAAGCTCAGTGCTGCTGCTGGGACAGGGCTCTGTGCACGACCAGCCTTGTGCCAAGCACAAAACCCCTTAATCCGGTAAGCTTGGACATGACCCAGCACAACATGCTTTGCTCCACAGCACAGCAACATGATCATTTCCAACTTGGGCTGCTGCACATCTTTTGCTGAGATGAACATGTTTGGCAGCTGCCTTGCACTGAACCCTCCCTCTGTTTTCAGTGCAACACAAGATGGAACACAGTTCTGGCAGCTGAGGAACGGAGCAGCTCAGCACCATGAGGAGCTGGCACTGGGAGGTGTCAGCGCTTGCTGGGAGCTGCTGGGAGGCAGAGCTGCTTTGCCTCCTTCCCTGAGGGCACTGGAGTGGCTGCATGCTGCAGCCCCAGCCCACTGCAGGCTCCCCTCATGGGCTGTTTCAGGTACTGAGGATCAGCGTCTGAAGGGTCAGAAACACAGCACAGGAACTTACGTTGCTTCTCCCGCTGCTTTGGTATCATGTAGCCTCGAAAGCTGAACCGCAGCCGCTGCAGAGCTGGCTCCAGCCTCATGTACATGCGCTGCCCCAGTCTGTGGTACACAGCAAGGGGCCACAGCAGGATGAAGAACACTGAGGTAAGTGGGAATGCACATTAGAAGTTTGTCCAGAATGCAAACATCCTGCCCGTTTTGTGATGCAGAGAATGCCACATCTGAAGGGAGGCAATGCGGCAGGAGCTGTCACAACAGTGCAACCACCTCTACCAAGGTAGCAAAATTGACAGACCAACCTCTTAGTGCTCAGGCACGTGGTCACTGAGCACCCAAACATGTTCTCTCTGGACCAGAGACCTGAGAGTCCCAGTCAGGAACCACCACATTCCAGGCAGCATGTATTCTTTTCAATTGTAAAGCCATTCACACAAGCTTTCCTTCTGAGCAGAAGAGCCCCATCCCAGCCATTCAGATCCCACTCATCTCTACCCCTTTTCACTTCTAAGTCTGTACTGGCACAAAGATCTACTTACACAGCAAGTATGAGAGCAAGAGTCCAGGGATATAGCGGCCCAGGACAGCCAGGAAAGTAAAGACTCCACACACTAGAAGGCAAAACTGAAGACAGGGGAGACAGTGAGTTTCCAAAGCAGTGGATTCACTTGGTTCTTGCAGATTCTAAGTCATAATTCTAATGACAGCAAAACCTTCCCAGTGTTCAAGCACCACCTCTGGGACCAGCACAGGCACAGGCAGCATTGCCAAGGCCTCTTGCCTCAGCATATGAAGAGCTTCCCAAAGCTAGGGAGAGCCTTTAGAGAGACAGGAAGCTTGAAGATGAAAAGGACAAGGACAGTTCCAGCATGTTACAAGCTGCTCTTTGCCTAAGCCTCAAAAAGAGAAAAAGGGGAACAAAAAAAAAAAAAAGCAGCTTGAAGCTTGACACCTCTTTCTCACTGTTCAAATCCACTGAGGGAGTTTGACAGACACTGACAGAGCTGGAAACCTACAGAAGGAGCAGCTACATTTCACAACCAGCATGCCAACACTCGCTTCCTCCTCCCTCCTCCCCAACCTGGCTGTTCTGCCTGTGCTTTCCATCCCTCCCCGTCACTCAACAGCATTGGGGGAGACGTGGTAACCTCCCATGTGTGACTGCATTCAGCCAACGCTGGATGCCACCACAAGAGGATCCTGGTGGGCAGCAGAGGCTCCACACCACGTGTTTTATGTGCTGAGGTCTGTACATTCTTACCTTGCCAGGGTTTTGCCTCTTGAAAATGAAGAGATTGCTTAAGAAGTTGGTCCCAGCCACCCATCCTTCAGCCAAATGGTGACAGAGCTCTGGCACTCCGAGCAGCCGAGGGTGGACGTATCCCCAGCTGCAGGAAAGGCAGGAATTCAGGAAGAGAGCTCACTGCGTCGACCAGTGCAGAAATCACTTGTTACAGACACTTGTCTCAATACTTCCTTCTCTCCTCCCACAGTACTGAGCTCTTCAGAGCTTTAGCTGAAGCTCAGCTGTGTTTCAGAACAGTACTTCCAGGGACTGCTCTCCAAGCGCCCCAGTTCTCCCACAGCCAAGGAGCAGCAATTCCAGTCTCTCACTCTTTGGCTCAGGCTACTTTCCATGCTGCTTCAGGGAAAGGGCAGTGCAGAAGCAAATCCATTTGCTTTTTCTGCATTGATTTAATCAACCGCAACCCCCAAGAATTCAGCACGAGGCTTCTACAAGTAGCTTTGGACCTTACTTCATATATTCAATTCCTTTGGAGGCAATGTCTTTGGCAAGTTCTATTAGCGCTTCTTAACTGCTAGTCACAAGTATGGAGGTTAAGGAAGAGCAGTTCCTTCTGTACCTGGGCCTCTTGCAAAAGAAAACAAAGTAAAACCTGTCATTTGGCACCAGCTCAAGTGATTTAATCAGGAGCTGAGCACCCAGCGCAGCACCACAGGGCAGGAAGGTGTTATTAGGAAGGTAACACCCCAACGTTTCTCAAGCCATCATTAATGCTGCAGTCAGATCCCAAGTATGCAGTACCAGCTCCTGGAACAAGCTGTTAAACATTCCCTGTCAAGCCTCAGAAGACTTCATCCTTTCCAAAGGAAAGGCTGGTTTCCTGTTATGGAGGCCCATACAGAAGGAGCTGCTTTTGAGGCAGCACCTCTAACTTAAGGACACAAGGGAAGTTTTACAATGCTAAGAAAGCACTGTCAAGGGCTAGTAGGAAGGCAAAGTGCAATGTAACAGCTTAGGCAAGTCAAATACTTGTCCCAGCTGCTTGACAGGGTCGAGGGCTCCCTTCTCCCCCTTCCTTCCTCACTCAAAGAGCACATGCAGGTGGTAGTGATACAGTATCATCACAGCAAACACCAAGAGCAGAGAAGTCAATTAGTTTCCTACCTCTCATTGTCTAATTCGTCAGGTCTTGCCACTAAAACATTAAGAACAGACACTACATTAGTCGCAAGGAATTTGCCATGAGAACACTTAGGTCTTGGGATTTAAGTAAAGCTTTAATGAGTTGGGGAATACCTGGGAAAGGCATTAACTGTAATTAAGAACCAGAGATGGATCACTCCATAACACACTTTGAATGGGCACATGTGACAGTAGGAGCTGCAAGAGGGTCTCCCTGTTGCTCCTGGGGGTCTGTTAGATGTTGTCTGGAAGGTAATAGCAAAACCCAACCACTTCCATCTCCCCCCTTCCCCTGTGCACATGTGAAGGAAGAGCAGCTGATTACTGCAAGGCGTTAGAAACCAAAGCCTTTGGATACTTTCTCACCCAGACTGAGATTTGAAAAGTTATCCTGACAAATGGAAACCAAGGTTTTGAGGGAGCTGGGCAGACACTTCCTCATAAGCAGGAATGCTTCAGCTACATAGCCTGAGCCAAGCTGCTGCTGGAGCCCGAGGAAAGCTTTAATGTCTTCCCAAGAACTACACAGAACACAGGCTCAAGTAGAAAGCTGGGAGTTGTTCTTGCTCGTTAGTGAGGGACCCACCTCTGGGAGCATGCAAACCACACACACTGCTCAACACCGACCTGTCCATGCAAACCCTGTGCTGGAGGAGTGGTAGTAGTCATGAGTATATTAATATCAAATGATAGCTAGAGCAGCTCTGCTTCCTGAAAGCTCCAGACTAACTTCCTTAACAGCCAGCACAATGCCTCTCCTTTCAAAGAGCTCTCAACAGCGAGGCTGGCCCTCATCTTTGTCCTACACCATGAAGCTGGTTTATGATGGATTCTGAGGAGAAATCCAGATGTTTCCCACAAACACTTCCAAGTTTTTGCTCTTGGACTGAATGATGGGAAAGTGAATCCCTGCTTCAACCCCTGCACTAGTCCATGTACACCTGAAGGTTCAAGCTTAGGACACAAATACCAGTGTGATGAGCATGAAAAGGTCTTTACGTTCCAGCTCCAGGAAGACCACACCTCTTGCTTTTAGACTCACAAAGCACAAGAGCCAGGATTTTAACTATTTAACTCCAGAGCCTGCACCTCAGGCTCAGTTTGCTGCTATCAGCTCAAATATTACAACTTACCTCCAATTTCAGGCCAGATTTTGCTCTTCCACTGATCTACACAAACTACTACTATGAGGGTAAACGCAACCAGGAACAGCAAGCGAAGAGAAGTCAGAGCAAAAAACCTATGGGGAAGAAATGAAGACATGGTACTGACCAGACCTGTGTGACACACACCAGAGCAGTAACACACTCTCACTCACACCAAGGCAGGCACTTGGAACAGTTGTAGCCAGAGCAAAGTAAGCAAGTGGTAATCAGCATCCCCAGCCTGCCCATGGTGTATCAGGCAGCTCCAGGGACCCTTATCTGCTCGGGTCATTCCCAGCTCCCGGCAGAGGCAGCAGAACTGGCGGGT
Source organism: Psittacula echo (assembly GCF_963264785.1). NCBI lineage: Eukaryota > Metazoa > Chordata > Aves > Psittaciformes > Psittacidae > Psittacula > Psittacula echo. The sequence continues at coordinate 4,342,156 of NC_137748.1, forward strand.
TTTGCTGGTTAGTTTGGAGCTTTAGGATAACAAGGAAGAGACGTGGGGAGAGATAGAGCTGAAGCAGACACCAGCACCTCCAGGCTCCTTTGAGCAGCTGAAGCAGGGCAGGAGCGGGACCTCTAGGGCTGCCTGCTCGGGTCTGGCCCCCGGCCGTGACCTGTCCTCAGCCCGCCCGGGGACCGCCACCCCCAGAAGAAGGGCGGGCAGAGCCCCCGGTCCCCAGGGCCCACCCGATACCCCCCGTCAGGGAAGCGCGATAACACCACCACCACCACCCCCCCCCGCAGCCCGCGGGGCTCCGGCGGCCCCCGCGGTACCGAGCGGCCGCGGGGGAACGGCCCAGGGGCTGTTCCCAGGAGCCTCCGCGGGACGCACCTCCCGACATGGGCACCGCTCCGCGGCCCGGCGCCCCCGCGGAGGAGCGGACCCCGGCGCGCTCGGTTCCCGCCGCCCGGGCCCCGCTCACCAGAAGAGGCCGTGCACCGCCGCCCACCACAGCGCGCTGCGGCCCGGCCGCTCCCACACCAGCGCAGCCTGCACGGCGCTCAGCAGCGGCTCGTAGGGACCGAGGCGGCTCCGCAGCGCCGCACTCAGCGCCTGCACCCGCCGCTGCCGCTCGCCGGGCGCCGCCGCCGCCATCGCTCCCTCACGGCGTCAACATCCGGCCGCCTCACGCGCGCGCACGGTCGCTGGCCGACATGGCGGCGCCCTGCCGCCGCCGGAAGCAATACAACCCTGGGTGCCGCCATTTCGGCGCAGGCGCGGCAGCCGCCGTCTTGCCAGAGCGCATGCGCGTTTCCAGGACTTGGGGGAGGGTGCCCGAACGCCGCTCTCCCGGAAGTTGCCCGCGCGCGCGCGCAGTGCGGTTGGCGCCGGGCGGGAGCCGCGGCGGGGCAGCGGGCGGAGGAGCGGCGCGGGGCGGAGCGGAGCTGAACTGAAGTGAACGGGGCTGGGCCGCGATGCCGCGGGAGATCATCACCCTGCAGCTGGGCCAGTGCGGCAACCAGAGTGAGCGCGGCGGCGGCGGCGGGTCCCGGGCAGCGGGCTCCGGGCGGGGCCGGGATGCTGGGGGGGAGGGGGCGGGGCCTGGTCAAGGGGGCGTGATTTGATGATGAGGGCGGGGTCTAAAGTGGGCGTGGACCGATGGGGTGGGCGGGGCCTAGCCGACCGGCCTGGGCGTGCCCCGGGCTCTGGCCTGGTCCCGGAGGGGGCAGCGGTCCCGCACCCCCGTTCTGACCGATCCCCCCCTCCCGCAGTCGGGTTCGAGTTCTGGAAGCAGCTCTGCGCCGAGCACGGCATCAGCCCCGAGGGCATCGTGGAGGAGTTCGCCACCGAGGGCACCGACCGCAAGGACGTCTTCTTCTACCAGGTACTGCGGGCGCTGCCCCTGCCCGTGCTCGCTGTGCTGCGGGGTGCCCTGCGCGTGTCACCGGGGTGATCCATGTGGTGGGGCCGCTGACACCGCTCCAGCAGCCCCCAGCCTCCGGGCGCTGCCCCCGGGCTGGTTGGAGCAGCAGCCTCAGGCAGGATGCTGCCAGCACTCCTTCTGTGCTCTGCGTGTGGAGGCAGAAGCACGAAGCTGAGGTGCCATAGATACCTCCTGACGTAACCACCCGTTCGGGGAGAGCCCCCCCTCCGCCTGCCCCGCGTTCGTGGGCTCATGGAGCTGCTGTGGGGTGGGCGGGTTGCACAGAGCAAGTGTCCTTCCTCCTCCTCCCCAGGCGGCGGCTGTGCCGCGCTGTCCTGCGGCCAGGGGGTGGCACAAGCATTCCCTGTTTCTTCTGCACTGATCTTGCTGCTCCTCCTCACAGGCAGACGATGAGCACTACATCCCACGAGCCGTGCTGCTGGACCTGGAGCCCCGAGTTATCCATTCCATCCTGAACTCCCCTTACGCCAACCTTTACAACCCAGAAAACATCTACTTGTCTGAGCATGGCGGGGGAGCTGGGAACAACTGGGCCAGTGGCTTCTCACAGGTAACAGCTTTGGTGCTCCTGGGTCATTTGGTGTGAGGCTGAATCTCTCTCATGTCAGGCTCAGGACATGGTTTCTGAGATCCACCTCATCCTTCAGCAGGGACTCACACCGGGGCACCCTGGGCACAGGGGCACACTGCCAGCCTGCCATGGTTCACTCCAGGCTTGAGCTGCTCTTCTCTGTTTTCTGTGGGAAAGGAACAAGCTGTGGTCTGGTGTCTTGCAGGGAGAAAAAATCCACGAAGATATATTTGATATAATAGACAGAGAGGCTGATGGGAGCGACAGCTTGGAAGTAAGTACATCAGGGGGGTTGGACCTGGTTGCCCTGCCTTCAAGTCAGGTAGAGCAAGTTTGGCCTCGGGCACTGTAGAAGGAGGGGAATGGCATGGAGGGCCCAGGGAAAGGGTGGGAACATGCACCTCTGTTTCATACAACCGACTGGAGGTGACGTTGGAGCTATTCTGGTCTGTTGTGGGGTGGGAGGAACCCGGAGCCTCCTGAGCAGCAGTTGCACGTTGTGCTGTGTGCAGAGACACAGTTGCCCTGGCTGGAGGTGTTGGTGGTGGCACAGGGGGCTTTGCTCTGCCTGCTCCTGGCGCTGAGCTGCACCTTGAGCTGCCCGTGTCCTGCTTCCTTGCAGGGCTTTGTGCTTTGCCACTCCATTGCTGGCGGAACGGGCTCGGGACTGGGCTCGTACCTCCTGGAGAGGCTGAACGACAGGTGAGTGCTCAGGCTGTCCCTGTCCCTCCCGGCGCCCGGCCCAGCCTCGGCGCCCTGCCAGAGCACAGCGCTGACTCAGAGCCACCACCCCCACCCAAACACTGCCTTGTGCAACCCCTGGCACGCTGCCCCGCGAGGGGACGGCTCCTGATACGCCTCAGGACCTCAGAGACTCTGCAACTGGCCTCAAACTCTGCCTTCTCTCAGCCGTACTCAGCAGGCAGCTGCCTTTAGACACCCTGCCTGTGCCGGGGAGGGTGGGAGGCTGTAGTTGTGGGCTCTGAGCTGCCATCGCTGCCTGTTTGAGCTTGCAGCCTCTTGACAAGGCTTGTAAGCAGCTGCTTAATCAGCTTGTGGATGGCTCAGCCTCGCCTGCAGCGCTGTCTGGCAGCTTCCTCCTGTACTGCTGGGGTAGGCACTGCTGGGACAAATTCTCTCCCTCGCTGGGAGCCAACTCTGGCACGAAGCACTGGTGACTCAGTGCTGTCCTGAGCCCTGGAGACTGCACAGGGAGCTTGTGGGAAGACAGAGTGCTGGCTCAGTGGTGTTAACTCTTGAGATGGCTGGGCTTTCTCACCAGGTATCCCAAGAAGCTGGTGGAGACCTACTCAGTTTTCCCAAACCAGGATGAGATGAGCGATGTTGTGGTCCAGCCCTACAACTCTCTGCTGACACTGAAGAGGCTGACACAGAACGCTGACTGCGTGGTAAGAGGAGTCTCACCGTGTTCCAGGCAGCTCCTGCGTGGCAGCCCCGTCCCTGCCGCTCAGCAGCGTGGCCTTTGCTGGGGCAAGTGCTGTAGGGAGTTGGGTGAGGGCCACAGCAATGGGCTGTGTGCCCCAGGCACAGCATCCCTCTCCAGAAGGATGCTCAGATGTGAGATGTGGTGACTCCAGAAACGAGGGCTCTGTGCTGAGTGCTGCTGTGCTGTCCAGTTGGGCATTGCTGCCTCCACGACCCAGCACATTCTTCCCACGGCAGCACTGGCTCCGCTTCCTCTGCTTGCACTCGAATCCAGCCTTGCTTTCAGCACTCACACATCCCAGCCAGGCAGCATCTTCAGGCTGCACCAGGGCCTTCGCTCAGCTCCTAACCAAGACACTGCTCATCTCTCCCAGCTTATCCCTGCGTGAGGCAGGGCAGGAGCTGCTCGCTGGGGCTGTTGGGAACTGCAAGGTGCTGGCCCAGTGGCAGAGCTCTTTGGGAGAGCGCTGAGGAGCTCAGCCAGGACGGGAAGGAAAAGCTTCCATCGACAGTGTCAGTTAGGCTGCACATGGGTCAGCGAGTGGGTTCTGGTGACTGCCACCTGCTGTGGTGCTCAGGGCCTGTGCTGGGCAATGGATGCCCTAGGGCACAGGCTGGGACTGCCCTGCCCAGGCTGAGGCTCCTCACAGAGCTGGTTCTTTCCTCTTGCAGGTGGTTCTGGACAACACGGCCTTGAACCGGATCGCGACAGACCGGCTGCACATCCAGAACCCGTCCTTCTCTCAGATCAACCAGCTGGTGAGAAGGGGCAGCCTGCATGGGCTGTGTGGAGCAAGGTTTGAATGTGACCGTGGGGTGATGCGGGTGCTCACCCCAACCTCTTCCCCCAGGTCTCCACCATCATGTCTGCCAGCACCACCACGCTCCGGTACCCCGGGTACATGAACAACGACCTCATCGGGCTCATTGCCTCGCTGATCCCCACGCCCCGACTGCACTTCCTCATGACGGGCTACACACCGCTCACCACCGACCAGTCGGTAATGCTGCCGCCGGGAATGCCCCTTCCTGGGGCAGGAGCTGCCACACTCACCCCGTGCACGCTCACCTCATAACACCCATCAGTCCCGTGGTCCTGGTGTGAGCTAGAGTTGCGTGTTCCAAACCCCAGGCCCACGTGGTAGCCACGTGTGACGTGCATCAGACATGAGCAGGCCCTTGCGTGCCTGCTGGGTTCCCTGCTGCAGCCATGGGAGAGCTGACAGCATCTGACCTGACAGAAGCACCCTTAGAAACCGTGGGAGCGAGCCCAGCAGAGTGGCCCTGCCAGTCCTGCTGCCCCACGGGGCCACCAGCCCAGGCTCTCTGGGTCAGAACACTGTTGGGTGTTGTCATTCATGGGCTCCAGGCATCATGTTCTGTGTTCTGGGGGAGGAACTGCCACCCCTCTCCTGCCTCACATGCTACCACTTGCGTTCAGCTCATCCCCAGCCAGTGCCCCTCATTAGGGTGAGGTGTAAGAGGCTCTCACTGCATTGGCCGTGCTGCAGGAGCTCACTCACAGCTGCTCTTCTCCTTATGTGCATTCCCTCAGGATGTTGCTCAGAGAAGCAAATCTGAGAAACTGCTGGCTCTGAAAAGGGTATCGAGTGTGTGACCTGTCCTCTGCCGAGGAGTGTGGGGAGGGCTCAGCCAGTGCCTGAAGCTGGGCTGCCACATGCAGAGCTCTCCTTGACCTGAGCTCTCCCTTGGGTACCAGCCCTGGCTCTGCCAGCTCCCTGTGCCTGTGGTGGGCAGTGGGATCGAGCCTTCTCCTGTCCTGCAGCCCCGCTCCTTGCCTGGACAGCAGAACAGGACAGGAGTTTGATAGGAGCAACGTGAAACGTGTCCCTGTCACTCTGGTCTCACCTGAGCCTCACCCCAGCCCCTGCTGTGCTGCTGGGGGGCAGCTCAGCACCCTTGTGTTGGAGCCTCTGCCAATGCTCTGGTTCTCAGCCTGGCTCTGCCTGTCGTGTGGCTTTGGGATGTCCCTGTCCTGCATGTGGCTTTGCATGTGTGTCCATCCCCGGGGCAAGGGCTTCTCCATGCATCTGCCCTCTGCTCCTGTGTGTGTGTGTGTGCAGGGCAGAAGCTCTTCTGCTCCCTCTGACCCTGGGCTGGCATTTGCAGGTGGCCAGCGTGAGGAAAACCACAGTCCTGGATGTGATGAGGCGATTGCTGCAGCCTAAGAACGTGATGGTGTCCACAGGGCGAGACAGGCAGACCAACCACTGCTACATTGCCATCCTCAACATCATCCAGGGGGAGGTGGATCCCACACAGGTGAGCTCCCATGGCCATTCCAGATGGTGATGGTGATGGCATGGCCAGCCAGGGAAGAGCATGGTCACCCTGTTCCTGGGGTAGGACTGAGCCATACCTGAGAAGTGGCTCCAAGTTGCTCCTATGGGCCCTGGCCTTGTGGCAGGCTGCTAGTCCCTGACCATGAGCAGCTCCATTTGCTGGAATCCACCTTCCTGCAGCCAAATACCCTGTGAGGAGCAGCTCCTGGGTCTGCTGGGACCAGGCTGCTCTGCCCATCACCCTGCTGCCCTTCGCTGCTCTCATCCCACCAGGTTCACAAGAGTCTGCAGCGGATCCGGGAGAGGAAACTGGCCAACTTCATCCCCTGGGGTCCTGCCAGCATCCAGGTGGCTTTATCCCGCAAGTCCCCCTACCTGCCCTCGGCACACCGTGTCAGCGGCCTCATGATGGCAAACCACACCAACATCTCCTCGGTGAGTGCTTCCCTCTGCACCGTTGGGGCCCCATTTGCAGCTCTCACATCCCTTCACTCCCTATTGCACAGTCCCTGGGGGTCTCACAAAGCCGCAGCAGGCTGGGCAGCCGAGGGGAGGGGGGCACAGCTGGGCTGGGGTCCCATTCATCCTGGTGCCGCTCTCCAAGGAGCAGGCTGTGGCCGGGCTCCTTCCTCCGGGCTGGGTGCAGTGGGGCTCCCCGGGGAGCCCTGGCCGCGCTGAGCCCCGCGCCGCCCGCAGCTGTTTGAGCGGACGTGCCGGCAGTACGACAAGCTGCGCAAGCGGGAGGCGTTCCTGGAGCAGTTCCGCAAGGAGGACATCTTCAAGGACAACTTCGACGAGCTGGACAACTCCCGGGAGATCGTGCAGCAGCTCATCGACGAGTACCACGCGGCCACGCGCCCCGACTACATCTCCTGGGGCACGCAGGAGCAGTGAGTGTCCTGCCGCGGCTGCCTCCACGCACGCCGGCGGGGCTCGGCCCTGCCATGCCCACGTTTAGCATCCCTCAGCGCTGCCCGGCTGCGGCGCCGGTGGCACCGGCTGCACACACACACGCGCTGCGCTCCTCGGCGGCAGCAGCCCCTCAAGACCCTTGGCAGGGGACAGCCCCTGCTCCCCCCGTGCCCTGGCCCAGGACAGGAGTGGGGCAGCTGCGCGCTGCACTGGGAGGGAACCTCTGCCCATGCGAGCACCGCTCGCTCGGAGGAGGGTGATGAGAGCGAACCCAGGGGCTTGGAACAGGCCTGGCCTGATGAGGTGGGTGCGCGCAACCCCTGCGGCCAAAGGCTCTGTGTGGCTGAGCTAGTCCTTGCCCTGGGCACGAGCCTTGTTCCTCCTTCGCCAGATCAGGCCTGGGGCACAGGCTGTATCTATATTTTTGTAGGTTATTTTGCTTTAATAAAGGCTGCTCCTGCACTGACGCTGCCTCCGCGTCTCCCTACGCGAGCAGCTGGGCAAGGAGCAGCTGCAGATGCTGCCGGGGCCAGCGCTTGCTGTGTCCAGCCCCACTGCGCAGCCGCAGCTCTGCAGGGTCCTGGGAGCACTCGGACCGGGGCCGCTGCTCCCCTGCACGTCCCAGTGGGGCCGGGAGCTGCTGCCGCCGGGGCCACTGCTGCGGCAGAGCCAGAAATACCGGCAGGACCTGCTGCCACGGCTGACCAGGGACAGGAGCCGGCGCCGCCCTGCCCCTGCCCGCGGTGCTGGTTCACAGGGACGAGGCCCCATGCAGGGGCCACGAAGGGGCCCTCATCCCGCAGGGGACGGCACTGCAGGGCAGGACCCGAGCTCAGCGCCGGCCGGTGTCAATGGGGACGGCCGGACCTGGCAGTGCCCAGTCCTGCCCTGCGTGATTCAGGCTGCAGGGGACAGGGCTGTGGGGTGGCGCTGGCGCGGGCCCAAGCCCACAGGCAGCCCAAGGTGAGAATTAGCCTTTTCCTCTGACCCTGTGGCACGGACCACGAGGCTAAAAATACCCCTCAGCACCGGGCTCCCACGCCCTCTTTGGCACCAGCCCCGCCGAGGCGCCTGCAGCCGGGGCAGCCAGTGCCAGGGGGTGCCGGGGAGCCGGAGCTGCCCGCGCTGTTGGGGAGCTGCCAAAGGCTGTGGCCAGCAGGCGCTGCCCGCAAGGACACGCTGTGCTGCTCCCGCTGCGTGTCCCAGGCCCTGCAGCACTCCCTGTCCCGGGATCAGGGCATCCCAAGGCAGCCCCACCGCAGCCCCACCGGCACGGGCGCCGCAGCCTGTTCTTTGTGCATTTATTAGAAAAACAAACAGCTCCCCCCCATCCCCGAGACAGAACCGACGAACGGGACAGAGGCAACACCGAGGGGCCGAGCCCCCGCTGCCGTCCCGGCCACCCCTGCGCCAGGAGCCCCGCACGGGGCCACTGCGCCAGGACCAGGAGGAGGGCGCTGGGCCAAAAGCCGCCCGCAGCTTTCCAAGAGGGGTGGGTTCAGCGGACGGACGCAGACGATGGCACAGCACCGCTGCCCAGCGCCGGCACACAGGCAGAGCTGCCGGGCAGCACGAGTGCTGGAGGCGAAGGCACTGGGGCACAGGGACAGGGACAGGCCTGGGGGCAGCACAGGGACCTGCTGCCCTCCAGGGAAAGTGCTGGGAGACGTGGGGGGCTCCAAATAAATTAAGGGAGTCACCAGAAAGGCACCGGTGGTGCGGGGGGGGCAAACCCTGGCCCCTGCTCCGGAGCCACCGCGGACTGGCACAGACCTGTGGCTCAACACCGGCCGTCACGAGCACCCTGTGTGGCCGCACCGGGCACCGGGCTGGCTGTGCAAGGAGCCCACGGGTGGCTGCTGCTGCCAGGGCCCGGCTGTGGGGCAGAGCCCCCGGGGCAGCGCGGTGGGGTCGGAGGCAGTGGGGCTGGGGGCCGGCTCCGGGGACGGGGGCGGCTGCCGGGCGGCCGCAGAGGCGAGGTAGGTGTTGAGGAGCTGCGCGATCTCCTCCACCTGCGGGCAGAGGGGACACGGGGCAGCCGGGGGCAGCCTGCATGGGGCAGGAGGGTGCAGGGGGACGGAACCCCCGTACCTGGGAGGTCTCGAAGAGCAGGTCCCGGCCCTCCACAGAGATGCGGAAGGTGCTGCTGTCGGAGGCGCCGAAGGAGGAGATGCGGCCGTAGCAGAAGCTGTCCAAGGGCTCGGGCTCCCCAGGCTTGTAGAGCGAAACGGCCTTGGCGCCGATGCCGAGCCAGAGCCGCTGCGGTGCGGCCCCCACGGGGCTCTGTGGGCACAAGGGGGTCACAAAGCTGCAGCGGCCAGGGCTGCCCCCCCCCAGCCCCGCAGCCCCCGGCGCCTCACCGCACGCACGTCTACGTCGAAGAGCGTGGAGCCGAAGCCGGGCCACTCGCGCACCAGCGCCACGTAGGCGGCCATGGCCTCGGGCCGGCCCATGCCCTGCAGCAGCTTCCACTTCTCCAGGATGGCGGCCATGGTGCTGGCACCCTCCTCCCGCAGGCGGCCCCGCAGGCGCTGGTCCCGCTCCGCGCGCTGCTTGGCCAGCGCCTGCCCCCAGAGCCCCCCGGCCAGCAGCCCCGCGCGCAGCCGCGCGCCCCGGCACTTGGCAGGGGGCCGGTGGCGGGGGGCCGGCAGCCGCGCGTGCAGCACCTGGGGTGGGAAGAGCTCCTCCAGGCGCGGGAAGGGCGCATGGGTGGAGAAGTCGCTGTTGAGGCTCTGCAGGCGCAGCGCTGCCAACGTCTGCAGCGTCTCCTCCGACGTGGGCACGTAGCCCCGCAGCACCATCTCGTGTGCCTGCAGGAGGGCGGCGTGAGCTGGCACGGCACGGCCACCATGGCACGGCAGAGCCGTCACAGCACAGCACGGCATGGTCACCATGGCATGGCACAGCCATCACAGCACGGCACGGCATGGTCACCATGGCATGGCACAGCCATCACAGCACGGCACGGCATGGTCACCATGGCATGGCACAGCCATCACAGCATGGCACGGCATGGTCACCATGGCATGGCACAGCCATCACAGCACGGCACGGCACGGCCACCATGGCATGGCACAGCCACCACAGCACGGCACGGCATGGTCACCATGGCATGGCACAGCCATCACAGCACAGCACGGCATGGTCACCATGGCATGGCACAGCCATCACAGCACGGCACGGCATGGTCACCATGGCACGGCACAGCCATCACAGCATGGCACGGCATGGTCACCATGGCACGGCACAGCCATCACAGCATGGCGCGGCATGGTCACCATGGCACGGCACAGCCATCACAGCATGGCATGGCATGGTCGCCATGGCATGGCATAGCATGGCCATCCCAGTGTGGCACGGCGCTGCCACCGCATCACAGCTCTTACCTGCTCAAAGAGGAGAGCGAACTCCAGGCTGTCCCGCGGGACGTTGTCCGTGTCCAGGAAGCCGTAGTGTTTGAAGCAGAGCCGGCACGGCGGGTCCTGCTCCCGCTCCTCCCCGGCCAGGCTGCAGGAGAAGAGGCTGGCCCCATCAGCATGGGAGCAGGCAGGGGAAGGCAGCCCCGTTCCATCCCATCCCATCTTCCCCATAGGCAGCAGAGCAGGACATTTACTTTTCAAACCTGGTGAGGACGTCGGCCAGCAGCGTGGCACTGCCCACGGGGTGCTCCCGCCGCCGGGACTGCTCATAGAGCGCAAAGAGATTGGGGCTCTGGGACAGCCCCAGGCGCGACACCAGCTCCTGAGCCACCTGGGGTGAGACAAAGGCAAGGGGCAAGGACAGGTCAAGGTGGCCAAAGCCCCGGCCCCTCTCCCCCAGGGCTCAGCTGGGGCGGACCCACAGGAGCCCTTCACCACCCGCAGCTCGCTGCCTGCCCAGCCCCTTACGTCGAATGCCCCAAGCCCGCTATGGCTGCAGCCCCTCACCTCCTGGGCCGTGGTGTGGGAGCTGATGGCCACGCTGCAGGCTGGCGCCCCGGGGCAGTGCACGGTGCAGATCATCTCCTGCCGCCGCATCAGCACCAGGATCTCCTCCAGCGAGGGCACGCACTCCCGTCCTTTCGTCTTCCCCAGCGCCTCCCGGATGAAGCAGGCGTACTTGGCCATCTCCGAGGCGGGGAACCGGCTCTCTGTCCTGCAAAGGCACCGAGGGGGTCAGAGCAGCACTGACCGGGTGAGGGCTCCGGCACCCTCCCTTCCCGCAGCCGGTGCCCGGTGCTCCGCCGGCACTCACCTGTCCAGGTGGAAGCGCAGGAAGCGCAGGACGGGCGGGGAGGGCAGGAAGGTGCAGCTCATGCAGGTGAGCAGCTGCCAGTAGTGCAGGTCGCCCTGCCCGCCCGGCGCCGGCGGCTCCGTGGTCTGCTTCACCAGCTGGCAGTAGATCTCGTCCACCAGCGGAGGCAGGTCCAGGCAGGTCTGCAGGACGCCCTGCATCAGCGGCACCGGGTCCCGCTCCGACTCCAGCTGCTGCAGCGAGTTGAAGAGCTTCACGGCCTCGTCGCGCAGCGCGGTGTAGCTGCGGGGGCCGGGGGCTGCGGGACAGCATCGGGGTTAACAGCCCCATGGGCTTTCACAGGACCCCCCCAGACCCAGGCACCCGGGGCCCAGCACCCCCCAGCCCTGCACAGCTCCTAGCAGGGCCATGGACCAGGCTTTGTGCCCCTGCCTGCCCCTCACCGCTTTGGTCCAGGCTGCCATAGGGAAAGGGCAGCAGGGGAGCGTAGAGGGGGCTGCTGGTGTAGCGCAGGATGGGGTTGCAGCGGTAGATCTGCTCCAGCACCTCGGGGCTGCCGCAGTGCTCCTGAGAGGGTGAAACAATGAACTCAGCTGCAGAGGGGCTGCCTGGCTGAGTGCTGGCACAGGTACCCATCACCACCCAGCACAGGTACCCACCATCACCACCCGGCACAGGTACCCACCATCACCACCCGGCACAGGTACCCACTATCACCACCAAGCACAGGTACCCACCATCACCACCCGGCACAGGTACCCACCATCACCACCCAGCACAGGTACCCACCATCACCACCCAGCACAGGTACCCACCATCACCACCCGGCACAGGTACCCACCATCACCACCAAGCACAGGTACCCACCATCACCACCCGGCACAGGTACCCACCATCACCACCCGGCACAGGTACCCACCATCACCACCTGGCACAGGTATCCACCATCACCACCCGGCACAGGCACCCACCATCACCACCCGGCACAGGTACCCACCATCACCACCCGGCACAGGTACCCACCATCACCACCAGGCACAGGTACCCACCATCACCACCCAGCACAGGGCACATGAGGCCCCACCGACCGCTCCCCCCCACACCAGCAGGTGCTCACCTCGACATCGCGCATCAGCAGCTGGGTGGGTGTCTGCACCGGTGCTTTGCTGTCGATAACCTTCTGCACCGCGCACACCCAGCGCACGGCCTCCTTCAGGCGCTCCGTGTACAGGCGGTAGCAATGCTTCCTGCCAAACACCGTCACGCTCCAGTAACCTGCAAGGGACAGAGGCACAGACACAGCTCACCCACTGCCCACCACTGGGCACAGCCCCTCCTCTGGGTGATGGAGACCCCCCGGCTGGGAGGGTGACACAGGGCACAAGGTGCTTCCCGGCTGCTGGGTGCCGGCGCCTTACCCGTCTCCTTGTAGGTCTGCTTGTCTGGCCACAGCACGGAGCAGAGGCTGGTGAGCACGAGGGAGCCCAGCCGCCGGGCCCCCTTCTCATTGCTGCTGTAGTAGTCCAGGGAGTCGGGTGTCAGCACGAACCAGTACTTCCGAGGCCGGATCCAGGGGGTCTTCACGCCTCCCCGCACCTCCCGCTGCAGCCAGCCTGGGAAGGGGATGATGCTTCAGCTCCTACTGCCGCCAGCAGCATCCATCCCACCAGCCCTTTGGTGCAGGGCAGGGTTTGTCCAGTGCTCCCCGTGCCTCTGGGGTGGGACCCAGACGTGGTCGGAGCACGATCTGCCTGCTCCAGAGGCAGAGGCCCCTGTGCCCAGCATGGCTACACCCACCTTTAATGAGAGCGTCGGGGTCATCCTCCACCGGCTCTGGGCCCTTCTCCACGATGAGGCTGCGCATCTCCTCTGCAACAAGCAGGGACCTGAGGGTGACATGGGGCTGAGCGCTGGTGCGCACCAGAGCCTCCCACAACCCTGGAGCAGGGACCTGGCCTGGGGGCTGGGAGGATCTGGGTCCTGAGGGGCTCTGGGCACCCCACAACCCCACGGTGGGAACACAGCAAAGCCATCGGGTGCAGATGACCCTGGCTAAAAATAAGCTGTTTGCAGTCGTGGCCCTGCCAAGGAATTCGGAAAATGAACAACCAGGAAGGAATGTTGGCGGCCGTGCCGGCACTGGGAGGACAGGGAGCGAGCAGGCCCCTGTGCCACGGCACCCCATATCCCTGGGCACGCATTGCCCCAAGGCATGGCCTCTGCTGGTGGACACGGCCCAGCAGAGCCTCCTGGCTGCAGCAGAGCCCCTGTTGGCTAAGCCTGCGGCAGCCAAGCCATCAGCAAGGCAAAGGGATGGAGACGTGCCCAATGATGCGCTGGGGATGGGGACAGAGTGTGGCAATCCCAGCTCTGCCAGCCTCTGCTCTAGCCCATAGACCAGCACAGCTTGGTGCTGGCTCCGTGGGCAGGAGGGCGCAGCACACACCAGCACCACTGCATCCCACCAGTGTGTGCCAGACCCCCAGCTCCTGCAACACCACGCAAGGGATGGGATGGATGGGATGCCCAAGCAGGATGGACACAGGGCATCACTCACCGCTCTGAGCCACTGCTGCTGCGGGTGGGCTGGCTCAGGCTCACCTCCAGGGACCCCTAGGGAGGAAGGAGATGTCTCAGCCCCACAGTCACTGCCTGGCACCCAGTGTCTGCTCGCCTCCTCGCCAGCCCAGCTCCAGGCCCTAAAGGGACAGGCTCAGTCCTGCTGCAGTGGGGCCGGGAGCCCCGGTGTTCCCATGGCAGCCATGGGGGCACTCCGGGGTGCGGGGCAGCCGCCGGGCGCTCTGGCTGCGTGTCCTCGGCTGACCCGGCCGGCTGAACACCGTGCAGAATTGCACAAGGTCAGTGCTGAGTAATGCGCTTAGGGCACAAAGTCCCATTGTAATGGGGACACTGACTTCCTGCCCGCGGCGGTGGGACGCGGCGCAGGGAAGTCCCTGGCCCCGCAGCAGGACAGGGGCCGGTTCCTCCTCGTGCAGCACAACTCGACATGGACGGTGCCGCTCACGTGACGACCCCGGGGCACGTGCTGGGACACGAGGCAGAGCCCAGGCACGGGCAGGCACCGGCGCTGCCCAACGGGGCAGCCGCAGGCACGGCAGGCCGGAGCACGCCACGGAGCGCCGAGGAAAGGAGACGGCTGCTAAAAATAGTGCCAGGGAGGGGGGAGCCGCTGCAGGTACGGCTGTGCCAGGGCAGCACCGGCACTGCTGAGCAGGGGCATTAAGGGCATTTGTACAGGGCCAGTGATTGTCCCGCTGCCGAGGCTGCGGAGGACCCCATGCACTGCTGCATGGCTGCAGGCACCGAGACGGGAGCAGCTCCTTCTCCCCAGGAGGACGAGGCCATGGCGGCTCCTTCTCAGGGATATAAATAACCAGGAGTGGAGCCGCGGTGGCAGGGTCGGGGTAGCTGCTCCCACGCTCCCAGGAAGGGGCGGCCGCTGCGGCGGGTTCCCAAAGAGCCCTGGCCACGGTGACGGGCTCCCTGGGGAGCCGGCGTCACGGCCGCCCCCGCCAGCCCCGGCTCATGGGACGCGGGAAGCCCAAAGACAGTTCCTGCCATTGCCGTGCCCTTGGCACTGCCACCGATGTCACCGGGCCCAGCTCCAGCCCTGCCGCTGTCCCCTGTCCCTGTGGGACTGGCAGAAGGAGACCTGCTGGCAGGGGATAGGCGGCGGGGGGGCTCAGGCCCGTGCAGCAGGCACCGGGAAAGGGGCCGCAGCAACCGGGAGAGTGTCACCACCCCCAGACGGTGCAGAAGGCAGCCGGGATGGGCTGGAGAAGCGCCCGGGAGCCGGGCTCCCCCCGCCGCCCCGCGCTATCACCGTTCCCCACGCAGCCCGCCCGAAGGAAGCGCCGGTTTCCGCAGCTCCGCTTCTCTAAACAGAGGAAGCGACCGGAGCGGGGAGATCCAGGCCAGTTCCCCGCACGTGTTCCCGGGGTGCTGCGGGCCGATAACAGCCCCGGCCGCTCCAGCAGGTCTGTGGGGAGCCGGTTCCACGCACCTCAGGCATCCCGGCCGCCGCACGGGGCAGGTCCGGCCACGGTGCGGATCCGGCGCTGCCGATCCCCCGGGCTGCCCACCCGTCCTGGCAGTGCCCCGGTTTCGCTCGCACCCCTGCACCCGTCGGGCGTCCCGTCCCACCGCCGCGGCACCAGGAAAGGCCCCGCACCAGGACCCAGCCGGCCGCGGTGCCCGCGCCCCTCGGTTCTGCCCTCGGGCTCCGGGATCCCCCGAGCCCCGCGGGGACGCGCCAAGGGCAGCCCGGGCGGCGGGATCGGCGGGGACGTGCGCGGGCAGGCGCGGGGCCCGGGCCAAGCCGGGCCGAGCTGCGCTCCCGGGCGGGAGAAGCCGCGCACCACCGGTCCCGCTGCACAGTGCCCAGCCGAGGCCCCGGTGCATGTCTCGGCGCCGGTACCGGCCCCACCTGGTCTCCCTGGGCGCGGAGCTCGAAGGACGCTTCCTCCTCCTCCTCGCCGTCCGCCTCCCGGTCCGCCTCGCCGTAGTCCCGCCGCAGCAGCGTGAAGCCCTGCCGGCAGCACAGCAGCCACCACAGCCCGCCCGGGAATGGCATCGCCCCGCCGGCACCGGACGGGACCGAGACCGGCCCCGCCGCCCTCCACGCGCCGCTCACCGGCCGCCACAACCGGGACCGGCCCCGCCGCCGCCCCGGGCGGGCCGGGCCGGGCGCGTCACCGGCAGCCGCCAATCGCTGTGCGCGGCCCGGGGCGGAGTCAGCGCGCCCGGGGCGGCGGGGCCGCCGCTTGCGTCATCTGCCGGGCGGGGGCGCGCGCCGAACGGGGGGAGCACCGGGGGGTACGGGCTGCGGTGGGGTCGGTGCTGTGGGCACCAGGCACCGCCTGAGCCCGGTGTGAGCACTGGCACCGCACGCAGCTCACCGGTACCGGCACCGGGCCCCGTGCCCGGCAGAGTGCGCTCGTTCCAGCAGCCCCGGGGTTTCACTGTCTGCACGTCGAGCCCCACGGCACCGGTGCCATGCGCTGCCCCTCATGCCGCAGCACCGACACCCGTCCCAGGATGGCAGCTCAGCCGGCATGGTGCCAGTGCCAAGCATGTGCCAGGGGCAGCTCATGGGCTGGAGGGCCCCATGCTTGGCCTGGTGCTGCCACCATGGGGCGCGGGTAGAGGGGGCTCGTGGTGGGGTCATACCCGGTGCTGTAGCAAAGCAATGCAGCTCAGCCTGGCCCTGGGCCCTACCTGGCAGCAGAGGGTCCGTGGGTGCTGATGCCGTGGGTGCTGTGCCAGTGCCTGGGCCCTGGCCTTGCTCTCAAAGCCCCAGAAGGGGTTAAGCACATCAGCCCCGGCTCTGGCTGTGCTACAGCTGTTGGGTCAACACGGTCTGTGGGAGCCGGGTGCTGGGATGCGCACGCAGGAAGCATTGCTGCCAGCTCTCCTCCCACACAGCCTGTGCCGGGCCTGCGACGGGGCTGAGCCCTGCTGCGGGGCCATTGGGGCAGCCAGGGCAGGCAGCAGCACCACGGCAGAGCCGTGGTGGGGGACACAGCGATGTGAGGAGATGGTGGCACCGCTGTGGGGCCAAGCCCAGCACTGCTGGGGGCCAGTGCAGGGAGATAGTGCCTGAGTCTGGCCCCACCATCAGCAGGGTCAGCCGGGGGCTGTGGGGATGAGGGTCCATCACCCAGGCCCTTCACTGTAGGGATGCGGATGCTGAGTCAGCAGTAAAGGTGTTTCCGGCCCAGCAGGAGGTGAAAGGTCCAGGACAGCTTCTCCCATTGGAACGCTGGGCTAATCCCGAGAGGGACCTGGGGGTGAGCAGGAAGCAGCCTCCAGCCGAACAGGACCAGGAGGTGCTTCCCCACATGCTTGGCTCCTCCGCAGACACCGCATGTGCCAAAGCCAGGCTCCGTCCTGCTCCTGGCACCCTGGTGCAGCCGCGCTGCGCCGGGGGTCTGTGCCCTCGCAGGGTGCCAGCCCCGGGGCTCGCAGCCCCTCCGGCACCGTGGGGGCAGTGCCCTGAGCTCGGCCAGGGGCTGCGCTGGGGGTGACCCCCACTCCCGCCCCAGCTCCCCCTCACGGGGGGAGCCGCGCACCCCGCGAGTCCCCGCTCCCCGCCCGGTCCCTCCGCCCGCAGCCGGTCCCCGCCCGCTCCACGGCTGCCGGAGTCGCCCCGCGCCCGGGAGAGCCCAGGCAGGGGGCGCGGGAACGGGCGGGACACGGGCAGGGAGCAGGCAGGAACCGCGAGGTTCTGCTGCCGCCTGCAGGCATCCCCGGCCAGCACCGGTGGGCACGGCCTGACCCCAACCCGGGCAGCCCCGGCTCGCAGGGAGACGGCGCTCACCCATCGGGATTCAACCGGGGTTTATTGCGAGGGTGGGAACCGGCCCGGGCCCACCGGAACCGCGCAGCCCCGCAGCACGTGTGGCACGGCACCGCACCCCGGAGCACGCGTGACACTGCATCATCCTCTGGAGCACGTGTGACACTGCGCGGCACCCCAGATCGCATGTGCCATGACATGATCCCCTGAAGCACATATGACATTACGTGGTCCCCTGGAGAATGTGTGACATTGCAGGGTCTCCCATGCCCAGCAGTTCACTGCACAGCAGAGGCACTTGCAGGGCTCAGGGGCTCTGTGGGGCTGCTCTTCCCTCTGCCTGTGTGTGCACAGGCACCGTGTGAGACATCAGTTCTGCCATGCACAGACAGTGCTGTCCCAAGGGAGCCGCAGAGGGTGCAAGCCCCGGGGTGCTGGTCCCTGTGCCAGCCATGGGCACCGTGTCCCTACACCACATCGGGGCAGGTGGAGAGCGACGTGCGCCGGCGGGGACTGGGGCAGCCGGGGCAGTGCGGGTCAAGGGGCCCCACGCAGCCGGCATCGCTGGCCAGCAGCCACAGCTCCCGGCGGAAGCGCTGGCCCAGGAAGGCGTAGAGCAGGGGGTTGAGGCAGCAGCGCAGGTACGCCAGCCCGCCGGTGACCAGCAGCGCCAGGTCCTTGCGGCGGCTCTGGGCGCAGCTCACCTCCCAGCTGGCCAACAGCTCGGCGGCGTCCAGCAGCACCATCAGGCTGTGGGGCAGCTGCAGGGCCACGAACACCAGCACGAGGGCCAGCAGCACCCGCAGCGCACGGTGGGGCTGGGCACCACGGGCCGCCAGCAGCGTCCGTGCCACGGCCGCGTAGCAGCTCGCCATCACAAGGAAGGGCACTGCGAAGCCCAGCACAACCTGCACCAGGTTGGTGGCCCCTCGTGCCGCCCGCGAGACCGCGCGGGGGAAGACGACGCGGCAGAGCCGGAGGTCCTGGTGCTGCTCCACTTGGCCATAGATGAACTGCGGCAGCGCCAGCAGCGTGGCCAGCAGCCAGGCCAGCCCCGCCGTTAGCCAGCCATGACGGCGAGCCCGTGGGCGCAGGCGGCAGGCAGCCGGCACCTGCACAATGGCCACATAGCGATCCACACTGATGCAGGTGAGGAAGAGGAAGCCGCTGTAGAAGTTGAGGGCATAGAGGCCCTGCAGTGCCTTGCAGGTGGCTGTGCCTGGGGACCAGCCCTGCAGCGTGTCAGTGACAGCGAAGGGCAGCGTCAGGAGCAGCAGGAGGTCAGACAGGGCGAGATGCAGGAGGCAGACGTCGGTGATGCTGTGTGCCCGGCGGTACCGGGTGTGCGTGAGCAGCACCAGCCCGTTCCCCACCGTGCCCAGCAGTGAGAGCAGCAGGTAGACAGCAGGCTGGTAGGTGCGGGCAAAGCTCTGCACCGTCTGCTTCTCACAGAGCTCGGGCAGGATGCCACTGTCCCATGAGTCCCCATCCTCCCATGGGTAGAAGTCGGTGGTGGCTGTCAGCTCCACTGGAACGGGGCTGGGGGTCACCTGTGCAGAGGAGGGTGTCAGGGATGCTCGCACCCAGGGAGCCTCCTCCACCCGGCCCTGCACTCAGGCAGTTTCCATCTCACACCCACCCCAAGCAGACGGAGGTTCGCCGTGTGCTCAGTCATTGTGAGAGCAACCACAGGCTTCAGGAGCAGCCGCTTGCGATGCAGAGCTGGTGGAGACGTGACCCCGGCCGTGGCGTCCCCAGTGCAGCTCCACATCCCATGAACAAACCGTGCTGCTCCTCAGCTCCCCAGGGGCTCAGCACCCAGCCCCCGGCCCTGGCTGCCCTATGCAGAGGGACCTGCCCAGAGCATCCATGCAGCACCCTGGGGACCCCAGTGCTGACAGCCCCACAACTGCCCAGTCCTGCTCCCAGCCACAGAGGTCTTGGGGACTCTCACTGCCTTGCCCAGCCTGCAGGCAGCTGTGCACTGTGCTCCCAGCTCCCAGCCTCTTGGCCCTGCTCCGGGCAGAGGGACAGCACCGCTCCTGGGTTCCCATTGCCATGGAGGTCAGGATCCAGCACGGCTCTGGCTCAGAGCAGCCTCATGACAGCAGTTTCACCCCAGCTCCCACCAGTGAGCCTGAAACCCCACCCATTCCAGGGCCGCAGGTGGGATGTGAACTCAGTGCTGCGGGAGGTTGACTCCCCAGCAGGTCCTGCAGCCCATTCCCTGCTCCAGACCCTGGGGACTTGGGGGACTTGGGGCACTGGGCACCGCCCTGCGTTCCTGGGGCTTTGACTTTCAGCCCAAACCCACACAGCTCGTGAGAGCCGTTTAAAAGCAGCACAAAAAGCCAGTGAAGAGGGTGTCCCCCTGGATCGTGCAAGCCCCTCACCCTGCAGCCCTCACCTGCTCCTGCATGGCGCAATGGGACCGTTCCCCTTGGCTGGCGGGTCTGGAGCCCTCGGTGTCTCGCACTCTGCAGCCTGTGGTTTGGCCACGTGCAGCTCCCGATACCGAGAGCGGTGCAGAGCTCACAGGCCCAGCCCCGGGGAGGAAGGCGGGGAGGCAAACGTGACCCTGCTCTGGAGCGCATCCTGCATCTTTTACTCTGTGGCTACCATCTGTGCTCTGGGGATGGAAATAGCAGCACTGCTCAGCCCCGGCCCCGTGGGGCTGGGGGACAAGCTAGGGCAGCGGGGTCTGCTAGGGGCATCCAGTGCTGGGAGATCCCAACCTTACTGGGCCTGTTTGTGGCTGCTGCCCCAGAAGGGCTGCCTGATTTGCAGCTGGAGGG
This sequence comes from Psittacula echo, assembly GCF_963264785.1. NCBI lineage: Eukaryota > Metazoa > Chordata > Aves > Psittaciformes > Psittacidae > Psittacula > Psittacula echo. The sequence continues at coordinate 4,362,167 of NC_137748.1, forward strand.
AAAGGGCCATGGAGCTGAGCATGGGATGGAGCTGAGCTGGGCACCGGCAGAATGCTGGTCCCAGCCCAGCCTTGCCCTGCACCCTTCAGCCCTGCAGCACTGGGTATCCTGTTCTGGTTGTTGACAACAAAATTCCCAGCTCCTCATTAAGGAGCAGCTTAGTTCTTGTAGGGCACAGGCCCCTCTTTCCTTTCCCCAGGGAGGAACAAACTGATCCCCAGCTTTAGCGGGCTTCCATCCATTTGCTGTGGTAATCCCTCAATCCCCCTTTCTCCCCACTATAGCCATCTCCGTCGTGGCTTATCCCAGCTCTGCCTTCGGCCCTCCTGCTGCCTGCAGCCGGGCAGGGTCCCTGCCAGCCCCCCCTGCCTTGCTCCATCTGCGGGTTTCTGTTCCCTCTTTCGCCTGCCAGCCCAGGCTCGGCTCTGCCTGCGCAGGAAGCAGCCCTGGCACCCGCAGCCCTACCCCGCGGTGCCCAGGACGGATGGGCAGCACCCCGGTGCCAGCGGTGTGGAGCTGCCCGCACCGAACCCTGCCAGAGCCCCGGTGCACCCCATCCTCGGGGCTGGGTTTGTGGGGCTCGCCGCAGAGCAGGGGGACACAGAGCACTGCGCGGTCTGTGGGGCAGGCAGCATATGTAGGACACGCGGCTGTCAGCCCCCCCCGGCCCCTCTGTGGATGTCTGGGGATGTTTGGGAACAGACAGGATAAATCCCATCTTCTGCACCACTGGAGAGAGACAGGCGGCCCCGAGACCCGCAGACCTTAATCTGCAGCTTGATTACAAACTGCTGCCACATCTGCCGCTGGTGAGCTGGGGGCACCGATCCAGCCCCCCCCCCCCCCGGCTACCGCTGGCTCTGGGCACCGAGACCAGGACCCGGTAACAGTCGGGGAGCTCCCTGCACGTCCCTGTTCGCATCCCCAACCTTAACCCCCGGGGAGCATCCCTCGGGGGCGCGGCACAAGGGAGAGCGGGGGGAGCCGTGGCTCTGCGCTGCGCCGCATCCCGATCCCGGGGACGCCCCCCCTCCCGCCGTGGGCGGAGCCGCCGGCCCCGCTCCGCCGCGCGGCTGCAGCACCGGGAGCGGCGGCGCCCAGGGCGCTCGGGGCGCTCCAGCATGAGCGCTCGCCGCCTCCTCGGACTCCTGCTCGCCGCCTGTACCGGCCTCCTGCGCCCCGGGCCCGGCTGCCTCGCACGTAAGTGGGGCCGCAGCCCCGGCAGCGGCCGCTCCGCACTGCGGGACCGCACCCGTTGCCCGGTCCCGCATCCCTGAGCCGCATCATTCCCTTCACTTCCGTTCTCCCGGGCATTCCCCCTTCTCCCCCGGGCATCCCCCGTTCTCCCCCTACCCCCCGGTCCGCATCGTCCCCAAGGTCACCCCCGGACACTGGAGTCCGTGCGCCCTCCCCCCCGCTCTTCCCCGGTCCACCCCTCCGCAGCCCCCCGCCGATGGCACCGCACCGGCCCGGAGCCTCCGGGAATGCCCCAAGCACCCGGCCCTCTGCGCTGCATCCCCGGGCGCGGCCGCGCTCCGCCAGCGCCGCCAGCACCTCGGCCATCGCCACCGCCGGTCCCGGCCCCGCTGCGGGGCGGCACCGGACTGGTCCCTGCTGCCCCTCGGAGACGGAGCCCTTGGCCCCTTCCCCCGGGGCCGGGGTGGCGTGAGGACGCGCGGGCTGCGAGGGATGGAGGCGGGGGAACGGTGCAGGCAGGGACGGTGCAGGCAAGGGATGGTGCAGGCAGGAGCGGTGCAGGCAGGGACGGTGCAGGCAAGGGGTGGTGCAGGCAGGAACGGTGCAGGCAAGGGATGGTGCAGGCAGGGGCGGTGCAGGCAGGGACGGTGCAGGCAGGGGTGATGCAGCATTAGGCGCAGCGCGGCTGCCCTGGCCCCGCAGTGAGGCCGGGGGTGCAGCAAACGTTCCTGGGCTCCCGGGTTCCGTCCGACCAGGCCGGGGGGGCCCTGCGCGGGGCTCGGGACCCGGCTGGAGCCGTCTCTGCAGGGAGGTTGGCCGGGGCGGGGGGGGGCCGGGGGGGGTCCCGGCGCTCACGTCAGTGCAGCGCGGCCGGTGCGGGCGCCGGGGCCCGCAGAGGTGTGTCAGCTCCGCTGCAGTGGGAGGGCAGAGCAGGAGCTGGACCCGCCGCTCCGGCGGGGTCCCGGGGTCCCCAGAGCCATAGAGATCACCCCAGCGCCCCGAGCCCGGCCCCAGCCCCGCTCTCCCCGCAGGACCCTGCTACGATGAGCTCGTCTCTCCCCTGTACTCCTGGTCCCTCGGTGCCTCCTCCAGATACAACATCTTCTACTCAGCCACCTTTGCCCGGCTGCACAGTGAGTCCCCAGGGACCGGGGTGCAGATGGGGTCGGGGGAGAGTCATGGGCAGGGGGTGTCCCCTGCAAGGTCTTGCCTCCTGTGGGACTGAGGGGTCCTCGGATGCTCACCCGGGTTGGGGGTGAGCCCCGCAGCCCTCCAGCTCCCACCCACAGCCGGGTGCTGCAGTGGGGCTGAGCCGTTCCCCCTGCAGGCACCAGTGGCTGGTCCCCTGACCCCAAGGACAAGCAACCCTGGCTCCAGATCGACCTGATGCAAAAGCACCGGATCAATGCAGTGGCCACGCAGGGGACCTTTAACACCTACGACTGGCTGACGCGCTACATTGTGCTCTATGGAGACCACCCCACCAGCTGGAAACCCTTCTTCCAGCAAGGCAGCAACTGGGTAAGGGCTGCCCAGGGGTCCCTGCGGGACAGGGATCCTTGGGAGGAGCGACTGCCTGGAGTGAGGTGCTGATGGTGGCCCTTCATCCCCAGACGTTCTTTGGGAACGTGAATGAGAGCGGGGTGGTGCGGCACGACCTGCACTACCCCATCCTCGCGCGCTACATCCGCATCATCCCGGTGGCCTGGAACCCGCGCGGGAAGATTGGGCTGCGCCTGGGCCTCTATGGCTGCCCCTACCGTGAGTACCCGAGCTGGGGCTCCAGCAGCCCTGCGTGGGGAGGGCTCCACTCGGCCCCTGGCTCCAGCACGTCTGGAGAACCCTTTCCCAGAGGGGTTGTGTCCAAGCCGTCTGCAGTCATCAGTTCTGGCATGAAATGTAACAGGATGGAGCATTCCCCATGCCAGGCGCCTGCTGCTGTGGGCAGTGACATGACCGGGGCCACTCTGCTCTCCCCAGGGTCCCATGTGCTCTACTTCGATGGGGATGATGCCATCTCCTACCGCTTCCGGGCCAAGAGGATCAGCACCATGGAGGATGACATCTCCTTTAACTTCAAGACGCTGGAGCAGGACGGGGTGCTGATGCACGGCGAGGGTGCTCAGGGAGACTACATCACAGTGGAACTCAAACAGGCTCAGCTCTTCCTGCACATCAGCTTAGGTGAGCCAGGGCTGCGGGATGAAGGGCTGGGGGACACAGGGCTGGGGAGCCACCAGCTGAGGCTGCCCATCCCCAGGCAGCAGCCCGGTGCACGCCACCGAGGGCCACACGACGGTAACAGTGGGCAGCCTCCTGGATGACCAGCACTGGCACTCACTGCACATCGAGCGCTACGGCCGCCACGTCAACCTCACGCTAGACGGGGAGGTCAAGCGCTTCCGCTGCCACGGGACCTTTGACCAGCTCGACCTTGACACGGAGGTGGGTGCAGTGGGCAGGGAGCTGCCAGGATGCTGATGCACAGCAACCCAGCAAGGGGCTGACCATCTCTCTCTGCCTCCCAGCTCTTCTTTGGGGGTGTGATTGACCAGGACAAGCAGCACCTCACCTACCGGCAAAACTTCCGGGGCTGCGTGGAGAACATCATCTTCAATGGGGTCAACATCGCTGACCTGGCCCGGCATCGGAGACCCAACATCCGCTTCGAGGTCCAGCCCTGGGTGGTAGCCCCTGCCCGGGGGCCCTATCCCTGCTGTGGGGGGACCCTTTTCCTGGAGGAGGACCAGGTCCTCAGCCCCACTGTGGGGTGATGTGAGGACGGGCAGTGGCTGTGCTCAGCCGAGCGGCACTGCATTGACCGTGGGAGGTTGTTCCTGGCCCGGGGCATCTGCTGGTCCTGCCAGGCAATGGGATTGATCGGGAGCGATCGGGGCCAGGGCTATGGGGATGGTTTGATATGGGATGAGTGGGATGGGATGGAACGGGATGGGATGGGATGGGATGGGATGGGATGAGGGGGCATCCCGCTGCTCACCACCTCCTGTGGTCGCCCCCAGGGCAGCGTGGGCCACTACTGCCGGGACCAGCTGTACAACCCCATCACCTTCGCCGGCATCAACAACTACGTGCAGGTGCCAGGGATCCCACGGAGGAACCGCCTCTCCGTCAGCTTCCGCTTCCGCTCCTGGGACACCGCCGGGCTCCTGCTCTACACCAGCTTCGCCGACCGCCTGGGCTCCCTCGAGGTGGTGCTGAGCGAGGGCCAGATCAACGTCTCCATCGCCCAGCCTGGCAAGAAGAAGCTGGAGTTTGCCGCAGGTGGGCTGCGGGGCCAGCGTGGGGCCGGTGTTAGGCTGGCGGCAGCATCTCTGATGCGCTGTCCTGTCCCTGCACAGGGCATCGCCTGAACGATGGCTTCTGGCACTCGGTGCAGCTGGTGGCACGGGACGGCTCAGCCGTGGTGACCATCGATGATGATGATGGCGCCGAGTTCCGGGTGGCGCATCCCTTCCAGCTCCGCACCGGCAGCCAGTACTTCTTTGGAGGTGGGTGGCGGGGGGAACCGGGGCGATGGGTGCCTGGGGACTGCTCACCACGCTGTGCCTTGCAGGCTGCCCCAAGCCAGCCTCAGTTACCAGCTGCCGCTCGAACCAGACGGCCTTCCACGGCTGCCTGCAGATGCTGAACGTGGACATGCAGCCCGTGGACATGGAGCTGCTGGAGCTGCAGCGGCTGGGGCAGTACTTCAATGTGTTCTTCAACGTCTGCGGCATCACAGACAGGTATCAGTGGAGACAGGGGTGCTGGTTGGGCACAGGCGGGCACTGGGGGCTGCACTGGTGCCGGGACAGGAGCCTTCTGCGCCCTCAGGTGTACCCCCAACCTGTGCGAGCACGACGGCCGCTGCATCCAGTCCTGGGATGACTTCATGTGCATCTGTGACCTGACAGGGTACAAGGGAGAGACCTGCCACAAATGTGAGCCTGGGGTGTCGGCATGGGGGGCAGCACAGGCCCCTGCGGTCCTCCCACTCCCCCCCACGCTGACCCCAGCCCCGTTTCCCTCTTGCAGCCCTTTACAAGGAGTCGTGCGATGCTTACCGGGTCAGCGGGAAAACCTCAGGGAACTACACCATCGACCCGGATGGCAGCGGCCCGCTCAAGCCCTTCACCGTGTACTGCGACATCCGAGGTGGGGGCAGCGGGAGGGTGCCCCCCTCTACCCAGTGCCCCCAGGGGCCAGCCTCTGCCTGTGTACTGGGGCTGGAGCAGGACGGAGGGAGCAGGGGGGTCCTGGGGGTTGGACCTAGCATCCCCCTGCCTCCACAGAGGACCGAGCATGGACCATCATCCGGCACAACCGCCACTACGCCACGCGGGTGACGGGCTCCAGCGTGGACCAGCCCTACCTGGGCGCTGTGGAGTACTGGAACGCTTCCTGGGCCGAGGTCTCGGCGCTGGCAAATGCCTCCGAGTACTGCGAGCAGCGCATCGAGCTCCACTGCTACAGCTCCCGCCTGCTCAACACCCCCTGTGAGCAGCGGCGGGAGCAGGGCCATAGCGCGGGGCCGTGCCGCGGGGCCGTAGGGCGGGACCATGCTGCGGGACCACGTCCTCACCCTCCCCTGTGCCCGCAGCCGGGCTGCCCTTCAGCTTCTGGATGGGCCGTCACGACGAGCGGCACTACTACTGGGGGGGCTCCCGGCCGGGCATCCAGCGCTGCGCCTGCGGCCTGGACAAGAACTGCGCTGACCCCAAGTACTTCTGCAACTGTGATGCTGACCACGCGCTGTGGTGAGTGGTGGTGGGGTGGGACGGGGGCACAAGGGGCACAGGGTTAGGGGCAGAAGGGGCAGAAGCCTCTCATGGCCCCTCTGACACGTGTGCCGTGCGCAGGCGGACGGACAAGGGTCTGCTGACCTTCGTGGACCACCTGCCCGTCACACAGGTGGTGGTTGGAGACACCAACCGCACCGGCTCTGAAGCCCAGTTCCTGCTGGGGCCCCTGCGGTGCTACGGAGACCGTGAGTGACCGGACCCACAGAGGGTCCCGTGCCCCGGGGGTGCCGTGACGGTGGTGGTCCATGCCCGTCCGTCACCGCTCCTGCTCCCCACAGGCAACACCTGGAACACCATCTCCTTCAACAAGGGCGCAGCCCTGCTCTTCCCCACCTTCCAGGCCAACCACAGCCTCGACATCTCCTTCTACTTCAAGACCACCGCCCAGTCCGGCGTCTTCCTGGAGAATCCCGGCTCCCGAAACTACATCCGTGTGGAGCTCAACAGTACGGGCAGGCAGGGGGGCGAGGGGCGGCGTGACCGGGGGCTCCTCCCAACTCCGTGTCCCTCCAGCCACCAGGGACGTGGTGTTTGCCTACGACATCGGGAACGGGGATGAGAACCTGACGGTGCGGTCGGCGGTGCCCTGGAACGACGACGAGTGGCACCAGGTGAAGGCTGAGCTCAACGTGAAGCTGGCGCGGCTGCGGGTGGACAAACTGCCCTGGGTGGTGCGGCAGGCTCCGCCGCAGAGCTTCGTGCGCCTGGACTTCGACAGACCCCTCTATGTCGGTGAGAGCCCGAGGCCACATCCCCGGTGCCCGGGTCCCTGCGTGCCGCCGGCGCTGACTCTCGGCCCCGCTGCAGGCGCGGCGGAGCACAAGATGCGCCCGTTCCTGGGGTGCCTGCGGGCGCTGCGGATGAATGGGGTGACGCTCAACCTGGAGGGCAAAGCCAACGAGACAGAGGGTGTGCGGGTCAACTGCACCGGGCACTGCCAGGACCCGCCGGTGCCCTGCCAGAACAGCGGGCTCTGCGTCGAGCGCTACAGCCACTACAGCTGCAACTGCAGCGTCTCTGCCTTCGATGGGCCCTTCTGCAACCACGGTGAGTGCGGGGTCCGCCCCGGGGCTGGGATGGGGCTCCCTGGTGTTCCCCCGGTGCTTCCATCACCCCGTGCATGCCCTGCAGACATCGGCGGGTACTTCGAGGAGGGCACCTGGGTGCGGTACAACATCTTGCCCATGTCGCTGTATGCTGCCCGCGAGTTTGCCAGCATCATCAGCAGCCCCTGGCAGCCCCTGCCTGGCTACAACCTCACCAGCGAGGAGGTGAGCTTCAGCTTCAGCACCACCGCGGCGCCCGCTGTGCTGCTCTACGTCAGCACCTTCGTCAAGGACTACATGGCGGTGCTCATCAAGGATGATGGTGAGGAAACCTGCAGGGACCTCCCTGGGTACCGCTGCCGCACAGGACCCTCCTGCCTGCCAATGCCAGCCACCAGCGCTGTAGAGGGGCTGGACCCGCTGCCCAGAGCCCCGGCCCCACTGATGGCCCCACTCTGCCCACAGGGAGCCTGCAGCTACGCTACCAGTTGGGCACCAGCCCCTATGTCTTCGCCCTCACCACCAAGCCAGTGACAGACGGGAGGCCCCATCGGGTGAACATCACCCGCCTGCACCGCACGCTGTACACGCAGGTATAGGCTGTGGGGCTCCGGTGGGGCTGGGAGGGGGCACAGGCAGGGTGCGGGAGGCAGCGGAGGCTCGGCAGGAGCTGGCACTGTCCCTGTCCCCAGGTGGACTATCTCCCGGTGATGGAGCAGCAGTTCTCCCTGTTCGTGGACAGCAAGCTGGACTCGCCCAAAAACCTGTACCTGGGGCGCGTGATGGGTGAGCTGGGTCCTGCCCTTGGCTGCCCACTCCCATGCTGGGGTCTCAGGTTCTTCTCTGCCCAGCACGGTCCTTGCCCTCTGCAGGGGATGAGCCTTCTCCTTCTGTGCCCCCCCAGAGACCGGTGTGATCGACCCCGAGATCCAGCGCTACAACACACCTGGCTTCTCAGGCTGCCTCTCAGGGGTGAAGTTCAACACTCTCGTCCCTCTCAAAGCCATCTTCCACCCCACCAGTGTCCTGAAGCCCTACAGCATCCGTGGGGAGCTGGTGGAGTCAAACTGTGCCTCCATGCTCCCCCTCACCACCATCCTCATCCCTCCCGAGATGGACCCCTGGTACATGGACATAGGTAGGTGCTGCACCATCAGCTGCGGAGGGGATGCTGCAGCACAAGACCCCATTGCAGCCGGGTCTCAGCCTCTCTGTTTCTGCAGATTTCCCCCATGTGCACGATGATGGCTGGATCGGGATCATCATCGGGTGTAAGTGAAGCACGCGGCCGGTGCCCTCACCTCTGCCCTGGCCCTGTGCTCCCCCCCAGCCCCTCACTGCTGCCTCTTCCCCGCAGTTGTGATCTTTCTGCTCCTGCTGCTCGGGGGGCTGCTGGTGCTGCTGTACTTCTACTACCACCGATACAAGGGCTCCTACCACACCAACGAGCCCAAGGCCATCCAGGACTACGGCAGCGCTGCCAAACCGCTGTCGGCACGCAAGGACCAGAACCTGCCCCAGATCCTGGAGGAGGCCAAAGGGGATTAGTGGTGCCCGGGGGTGGGACGGGCTCGCAGCCCCACAGCCCTGGGGCCGAGCGAACATCGCGGGACCAAAGGGCCGAGCGCTCCTGAACTGCCAACACCCGCCGCGGGGCAGGACCGGCCCCGGAGCGCGGCCGGGACCCAGCGCCCAGCCCCGGGCACGGTGGCAGCGCCAGCGCCCGCCCTGCCCCGCCGGGAGCCCCGGTGCGGGCAGCGCCGCCCCTTGGCGGGGAGCGCGGGCCCCGCCGCCCCGCTCACACGTAGTTGAGCCGCTGCTTTGCTCGCTTCAGCCAAAGCCACGAGGACCCCGGCGCCAGCCCCGCACCCAGCAATACCCGCCCGTGCCGGCGCCCCCCGCCGCTGCCGCGCATGATGCCACCGCCCCTCGCTGCTGCTTTCATCGCTCAGGTACCGAACGGATCCGCCCTGGATGTTCCCTGCTGCACCCCGGGTTTTTTATTCTCTCCGTTTGTACAAAAATCCAAAGGGAAGCTCCTGCCGGGTGCTGCGCCCGCGGGGCCTGGTCTGTGCCGGCCACCTCCGGCCCAGGGATCGCTCCCGGTCACTCGCTGTATTGTGGTAAGGCGACGTTACAGAAACGCATTGACCCACCCAAAGGCCGAGCTCCACTGGGCACTTTATTTTTACAGAACCTGTTTTGTTGACCGAGATGTGAAGACACTCAAATAAAGGCAGAATGACAGCGGCTGATGCTCCCCAGCCTTCCCTTTGGCAGCTGGGAGCTCCTCTCCTCAGTCACGGCTCGGGTGCATGGACAACAGCAATTCCCATGCCCAGAGTGGAATGAGGGATGGAAAGAGCAGAGGCTGGATGCAGCTCAGGCTCCTGCTATGTCCCTACACACACAGCCCCTGCTCCCCACCACGCACCTCTGCTCCTCCCACGCCTGAGCCAGTGGGGATCCAAGCAATGGGGGTACCAGGAGCTGCTCACAAGCCCACTGGGCTCTGGGTGCCAGCTGCGATGGAGGGGACCCAGGGCAGGAAGAGAAGGGGCAAGGGACACAGACACCAGCGGTAGCTGCTCCCTAGGGTAACAGAGGCCAGAGAGCCTTGGGGGGGGGTTTTGCTACCACTTTATTATGACAAAGGCTACAAGCCACGTTATTTGTAAAGTGCATCATTGTTATCCACTGTCAACAAACCACAGACACAAGCCTGGCCTAGTGCAGATGTGGCCAAGGCAGCGAGGGCACTGAGCTGAGAGCAGAGTCAGAGGGAGCCGGGCAGGCGCAAGCGGGTGCTGGCATCTACAAGCACTGCTCCAGACAGACCCAGACCCCTCCGAGCCTCAGGAGGGCAGCGTGGACAGCACAAGGACGGACAGAGAGCCTGTGGTGCAGGGCTTGGCTCCTGGAGTAGACCCAGCACCTCCCTCCATCCATGGACCATGGCAGCAGGGAGGAGCTGCGCCATGGGGATTCCAGGGTTCCCGCAAGGAGCCAGGCAAGGACCCAGCACCGCTCAGCTCCGCAGTGTCCCCAAATGCTACCCCCACAAAGTGACAAGGGGCTCTGGCCAATACCTCATCCCAACATCCCTGCAATGGAGCTGCAGAACAGCAATCTCAGCCCTCTGTGGTCCCTGCACCCCCAGAGCACAGACAGGATGCAGCAGTTTAAAGTGCTTTGCTTTTTCTTTTTGCATGTGGTGCAGAGAACATTTCCCCTTTATCCCGAAGGCCAGGCCCATGCTCCTCCAACAGGGACTGTTGTCACACCAGAGGAGGGAGGACCCAGACCTCGGGGCAGAGGCATCTGTGTGCCAGCCCCACTATGAGCCAACAACCACCTGGACATGCCAAAGGGCATCCTCAGGCTCATGGGGCTCTGCTGCCTCCAGCCTGCTCTTGTGCTGGCAGCAGCATTCCCATAACATCATCTCCAACCCGCTCAGTGGTATTCCACTGCCCAAAGTGACTTTTTGCATAGTGCTGCTCTCCCCATCCCCTTGAATCACATCACCTGTGGTGAGGTGGTCGCTGGCCCCCAGCCAGCTGGGGCAGAGGGGAAACAGCCTCAGCCACAGCAGTCCAGGCCATGCTGCGGCCACATCTCTATGGCTTCAACCCTCTCGCTGTCCCCAGCAACAGGACAAAATGAGCAGCGAGAGGAGGCACCTGAGACTGGAGCCGAGCCCAGAGGACAGGGCTGGTCCCGGTGTGGGTGGTACCACACTCGCTCTTGTGCTTCCAGCAGTCAATGGAAAATGGACAGAGACCTTGGGGCTGTCTCTGCTCCTGCAGCACAACTTGGCTTCAAGCCCCAGCCTTGGCCTGGGTGAGTAGAGCAGAGCTCCAGCACCTGCCCCTGCCCAGCGCTGGCAAAGCTGCCCCTGGCAGCAGCCACTCACACTCCTGCCCCGAGTCTCTCTCTGGGGGGGAAGTAGCATTTGTGACACACTCAGCAACGGGAAGAGCAGCAGTCATGTCAGCGTGAAGCAAACATGGCATTGCTTACAAGGTGCAGCAGCAGGGTGTGCTAGGGACCGCCCCACATGGAGCCTAGATGATATCTGTCTCCCTCTCTATGCCGACATACTTCAGGGCATCGGCCTGGCTGTACCTATGAGACAGGAAAGTCACAGCTGTTGTAGTGACCCCCCCCATGCTCCCCACAAGGAAGCGGGGCCAACCCTGCACCCCCATCCTCAGCAGGCGCTCCCCAGGTACCTGTAATCGAAGAAGAGCTCCTCTCCTGCCTGGATCGCCCTCTTGGCAAAGATCCCGATCCGGTGGTCTCCATTTACCATCACCACTGCAACAAAGAGACATCAGAGACACGGGGCTGTGGCTGCAGCCCACTGCTCCTGCAGCGCTTTAGCCCTGCCTGGCCACGCCAGCAGGAATGGGACCCGCTGCAGAGAGGAGCCTCTGTCCACGCTCAGAACAACCTGGAACCCCAGAGAATCCGCTGCAATCCCAGAGCTGAACAGGACCCCAGAGAGCCACCCACCGAGGTGGGACTGGGCTGGGATGTCTCACCTTTGGCATAGCAGTTGGGGTTCACTGAGTGATTGGCAAAGCGGATTTTATTGCCTTTGCGGGTGGCATCAACAACAAAATCTAGAAAAACACCAGAAAAAGCCTCAAACTATAGCATGGACAGGCCTGTTGGGCAGGGGCTGCAATTGCCACCCGGCCACCAGCCCCTGCCAGGCTGCCCGGGTCTCATTCAACCCTCACAGCCCCCGGCCAGTTACCGTTGTTGAGGTTGAAGAGGAAGCTGGACATGTACTTGTCATAGACCTTCCCTCGCCGGTCAGCCTCGTCCTGTGAGATAAGCTGGAGAAGGAGAGCACCTTGAGAGACCCAGTGCCCGAGGGCACATCCAGGGGTGCTGTGAGGAGTGGGACTCATCTCCCTCCTGCCCTCCCACCCCAGTGGCTGGAGCTCACCAGGGCTCCAGGGAGGGAGCAGAGAATGGAGCTGGGGTCCCAAGGAGCAGCATGTACCTGACATGCTCCTCCGTGGTGGAGGGCCTACAAAGTACTGTGATAGGTCCCAAACAGTACAAGATTCAGCCTCCAAACCTGGTCAGACACAGCACAGCACCCTGGCACGGGCAGCAGCACTGACCTCACCACAGTACTCGGAGATGAACTCGTTCTTCTGCACAGATTCCTTGATGAAGGTCCCCCAGCCAGCAACATCCGACGGTGCCAGCAGCAAATGCTGGAGCCAGGGAGGAAAGGAAGCAGTTCATGGTCAGCAGGCCCATGACTCCCAGCACACAGATCCCACAGAGCAAGGAGCTCTGCACCTCCCGGCACACACCAGGGAACAGCCAATGCCACGCTCAAGGTCACAGCATCACAGAGTGAAGAGGAACCAGTCTCTATGCAGCATCCCCTGGTTTAAGGGGACACACAGCTCCCTCCACACTGAGGTGTCACAGCACCAACTAGACTGGAGCTGCACACTACCTGACACCCACCAATTTGTATCCTTCTCTGAACTTTTGTCTTTTCTATATGCAATCCCTTGTCCTGAATTCAGGACTGAGCCTTTCCCTGGAGTCACGTTTTACACTCCCTTGCTCTCAACCCTTCCTCATGCAATTCCCTTCTCTTGATTTCCATACCCATAGTCCCTACCACAGGCTAAGTGCTACAAAAGTCTCAGAGCAGCTTCTCTTCCAGAGCTCCTCAGTGGCGCGCAGCCGGGGCTCTGCTGGTACCAGCTGCACCCGAGGCAGACGCCACCATCAGCTGATGCTGGCAGTACCTTCTTGAGACCCCGCTGGATGCTGCAGTTCTTGCAGGAGACCACCTTGCAGTCCCAGTGCTCTGAAGCCCCGCAGGTCAGGCACAGGTCCGGGTCGCACTCCCGCACAGCCAGGTAGCACGGGCACTGCTTGGTGTTGCACTGGGTCTTACAGCGGCAGCCCGGGAAGCGGTTCTGACCTGCAGCAGCACAGCACAGGGCTCTGCACCCAGGGGCCATTCAGTGTCCCTGCCCCAGTGTCCCTCCCAAGCCAGGGCTCAGCCTGGCAGGCCCTTGGGCAGGTTCAGGACTAAGCCTGTGACTGAGGGCCATGCTTCCTGCCCACCACCGTGCACACATAAGGAAGGTGCCTTTGTGCTAATGAAGAGCACTACATCTACTGTGCTCTGGGCAGCAGACAGGAGGCCCCAGCCAGCCTTCCTACCCCCAAAGTGACCAGGATAGCACTCGCCAGGAGCACAAGGAGTCGAGGTGAATGTGAGGCAGCCTGGGCACCAGAGCTGGAAGTGAACCAGGAAACACTGTGTGCACACTCACAAAATGCACAGGGTCCTTCCCATCTGCAGGGCTGGTGATGCTGATCTGCCTCTTGGGACCACTTACAATGGGTGAAAGTAAACTGCTCTGATAATATCAACATAACAGACCAGTAAAGGGAATCCTGGAGCCTGAGCTGGCTCCCTGTCACCCTGTGGTCCTTCCAGCCCCATAACCCTTACCAAATCCCCCCCACAGAAGCCACACTGATGTGGACAAGTACAGTTATCTCCATTGCAGAGCTGGGAATGCAAGCCCAGAGAAGAAAAATAACCACGGCAGAGCAGTGACCCAACTCCCACCCTAACTGCTGGCCACACATCCTGCTCTCAGGGAACCGCAGCATCACCCCTGGTTGCTGATGTTGGATACAGGCATGCAGACGGGTATTCCCTAACAAGAGGGCGAATCTCAGCTGTTGAGTCACGGGGCAGCACAGAACAGTTTCCCTTTGGATTTCAGCAGGCTGCAAATCGAGCTGCTGCAGATGGGCAGAGCAGCGAATGCAGGAATTAAGCCTCTAGCAAATAGCGGCTCCGCACCCTCCCTCTGGCCGGTGCCAGGAGAGCTGGATGCTTTCCCACCCCCCAGTCCCAGGTTTTTCCTTACAGTCAGGGTTGCACTGGCAGAACTTCTCGCAGAAATTCTGAGTCATGATGCAAGGGCAGGAGCTGTCACAGGGGTGCTCGGGGTGGTCACAAGGCTGGTAGTTGTACACCTGGGTAGGCGAATTATCTAGAGCAAGAGGAGAAATGCCCGGATCAGAAGCTGCACGTCACAGGAACGAGGAAAAGCAGCAAACGCAGGGCTCTGGAGCAAGGAAGCTGCAACCTCCCCATGTGCCTGCAGAGGGCAGGGAGCCCAGTGGCATCCAGCACCCACAGGCACACAGCTGCAATCACCAGCACCCACAACTGCTCTGCCCCCAGCAGCCGGGCCAGACACCAAACCTCAGCCTCCACTATGGTGGAAGCAAGACCAGGAGAGGCTCTGGCCAGGCTCAGGAGCACCAGCGCCATGGCACCCCGAGGAGCAGGGCTGGGAGACGCGGCCATGGGGCTGTGTGATCAGAGAGCTCCCTGTGAATCCGGTGGGACACAGCCACAGCCAACGTTACCTTTCTTCAGCTGAATCTTCCTGCAGTGCGCGGCCCACAACCTGCGAGAGAAGCACAGAGGGGTTGAGGACACGGGAGCCTCCATTGGGAAGAGCCGGCCACAAGCAGTCGGCACAGCAGACAGGCAATTCCAGCCTCAAGCATTACCAACCACCAGGCAGCCAGAAACAGAAGAAAGATGAGAATGATGCAGCTGCAGCTACTTAAGGCAAATGCTAGAGCCAGAATAATACTGGACACACAGGGATCAGCACACACACAGGAGATTACGAGCCAGGGAGCTATGGCTGCTGGGAGGACACAGCACCGACCCTCCCGTGGTACTGCCCACTCCTGTGGGGCTCCAGTCTGGGGCCACAGAGCCCCCAGCAGCAGGGACAGGCTGGGGTCAGCAGCACCAGCAGCCCTGTGTGACAGTGGGATGTGTGCGCACATGGGAGCCAGATGGGGATTACCAGGAATGCGTTGGCACAGAAAGCAGTGGATCTGGTTGCATTTTAAGAACAAAACAAGCATGTTCAACACTTGCCTGTGCTTCCTTTTCTTCTTCTGGGATGGATTCATTAATTCGTTTGTTGGCAGTTTTGTTATAAGCGATTCTTTCACTGCAAACTGAAAGACCTGCAAGGGAACAGAAGGAGAAAGACGACTAAAGTTCAATGCACTCAAGTTGGTTTTACGTAAAGCATAAACAGGAGCACAAGAACACACACAAGGGGGCTCCCAGTCCCAGTAGGCAATGCCCAGTGCCACTGACCACGGGTGCCACTGCTTCTCTTGGCTGGGATTCAGGAGCACCCACCCTGCCATCACCCACCCCCCTGCAGGGAGCCAACCAGGCTGGTCCAAGTAACACTAAGCTCCACCAAAGGTTGATGTAACACCTTCCTCGGGGCGATTTGCTGCATAGAAATTAAACCAACAGGGAAGCTGCGGTGCTGCTGTGCTCCCCAGGCCCCCACCTGCTTGCAGGTCTTTGTTCCCAGCAGCCTGGCAATGGAGCAGAAGTTGTTGAAGTAGGTCCCATGGAAGACACGGAAGAGCGACTCCTCAGCTCCCGTCCACTCAACGGGCTCCTGCGGCGTCTCCACTGCAAACAGCTGGGAGGAGGCCGGGCTCAGCTTCTGCTTGGTGGGCGTCTGGCAGCGGGAGTTTGCCTCTGGCAGGAATGGGAGATGTTGGACCGTGTACAGCGTGAGAGAACGCACCCACCCCCAGGCAGCAGAGCTCAGCAGTGCCCAGTGCCTGCTGGGATGGTGGCACTGGCCCATTGCTGCAAGGCAGCACCGGAGGCACCGTCCCACCTTCCCATGACAGAGCCCCCCGGGCTGGCAACGTACCTGAGGAGCTGGAAGCCCACTCGTTGCCCGTGTCTCGGTCGCTGTCGCCCTCCCTCGCCTCGGTGACGGTGGAAGCTGGGGTGTTTGAGCAGGAAGCACCCACCACATGGTGCCTCCGGCGGCGCCGGCCTGAGCACTTGGACCTGGGGTTGTGCAGCGCAGCAAACTCCTTGGCTCCTTCCTGCAACCAGAGCAGAAGACAAGGCAGGTGGCAGGTGACCAGGGAATACAGAAAAGGCTTTTCCACAGGGCCTGGGACAAGCCCTGCCACCACCAAGAGAAGGCGAAGACCTGCCCTAGTGCTCACTTCAGCAGCTGCCCACACTGCACGTTCCTACTTCATTCAGCATCACAGCCTGGTTGGAAGAAATGCCTTGGTCCCACTCCCTTGCCTCTTGCCCTGCAATGAAGTTCTCATGGCCTCTCCCTCTGTTCCAGCCCCATGGCTCCTCAGGACACCCTGGATCTTGGAGCTGACTGACACCACCACGGGCACCCACATCCCTGCAGCTCTCACCCCATAACATGGCTGGGCTGCAGCTCTGAAAGAGCATTTAAAATAGCTCAAGCCTTCCCCCCCCCCAGTGCTTTTAACCTGGACTCCATTCTTCAAACGCCCCACAGGGCCCAAGGAAATCATTCGTCACCACAATTTCCCATCTGGTACCTATGAGCTTAGCCTTCATTGGAGATTTGCTAAGACAACAAATCTGGTAAGGTCTGCATTTGGATTCCCTGAATCCAATGAGGATTAGAACTAATTCTGAAAGATCAGGGCTGTGAAAAGGACCCAGAGGGCTCTGCAGGGCCGGGCTGGACAAGCCACTTCTCCTGTGGTTTCAAAAGCAGCAATGCAGAAACATACCAGCCAGAGGAAACAGTCTGCTCCGCAAGGATCTGGCTCGATCTTGGTCTCTCTATTCTTTCGTTTGTACACATTAGGAGTAGCATGAAAAGCTGAAAAAATAATAGTTATCTTTACTATTAGCACCCTCCAAGAGTCTCCCCACACACTGCAAGGGACAGGGCAGCACGAGCTCAGCGAAGGGAAGTGGGAGCCTGAGGCAGGCAGCAACAGCCCCGAGCAGCTCTCCTGGCAGTGGGGAAGGGGGTGGCAGGACTCCAACCCATGCTCCAACCCGTGACAGGGACTCGGCAGCAGTGGGGGAACACTTGGGAAGGAGAGGCCATAGGAAAAAGATCTGCTTTCAGACTGAAACAAAAAGACCACATGATCTGAATATTACATCTTTTAATAAATAATTCACTGGAAAGAGTCCTGTGACTTTCCAAAGAAGCCCTTAGACCTGGGAAACAGCAGGTCCAACAGCATCCAAAAGGCTTTGGGCAGGACAAACCGCAGGAACATGACTAAGATGAAGCCGTAAGTTCCAGTGAAGCAATAAAACACAGGGGCATGTCCAGACTTTGGAAGCGAAACATTCATGGCTTTCCCTGATGAGCTTCTGCAAAGCAAGACTGAAGTCTGGTCATGGCACAAACGCCTGGAGGCTCAAGCGCGGAGCAGCGGTGAAAGCGGGACGGCCACGCAGGTCGGTCCCGTCCGTCTGAGGAAACCAGTGGAGCCGTCTGTATAAAAGGCTTCTGGGCACCTGTAAGCTCCTAAGGCTTCACTGCAACCTCCGGGGAGGCACCACCCTCTACAGCCTGTGGCACAGACACTAAGCACGGTGGGCAGAGGCACGAAGCACTGAGGAAAACCGAGGAGAGAAGGGCTCTAGGGAAGCGTCCGGCCGAGCCTGCACTTACGATGCAGAAAGCAGTCGTATTTGAAGCAGCGGCGGCAGAAGAGGGTGTGGAAGGAGTGCAGGGACTGCTCCCGCTGCACCGACTTCGCGCAGGGCCCGTCTATGTTGGGAGTGCACTGCGGCGGCAGCACGTTCGGGTCCGACACTTCTGTGAGCTCCCGGTACCTGTGGACACACAGACATGCACAGATGCACACCCCTGCCTCCTGTGGGAATCATAACACAAGCAGGGACCGTCTGGGGCAGCAGCACCCTGAGTACCTGGAGGCTAAACCAAAGCCTCTAACACTTGAAAGCTGCTCTGCTGGCGGTGCCTGCAGCCGGCTGAGCTCTGCTTTGTGCTCAGGGCACAGCGCTGTTTGCTGACATAGAGATTTCAACTGACACCAAGACACGGAACAGACAAGTGCAGCACAAATCTACCTCTCTTTCATATCCTCTGGGAAGCCGTATTCAGGAAACATAGAAGAAATAGCAGTGAATATCATGTCATTCGGAAAGCGCTTCTTTGAACACTTCTTGTTACCTAAGAAGAGGAGGAGAGACAATTCCTCAGTTAAACCAGATGTGAACACGTCTTTCCTTCTTCCACAGCGAGTCCAGTAGGTGTTCAGGATTATGTTTTAAGAGGCAGAAATGTAATCCCATATACAATGGATAAGCCTTTTGCCCTGCAGCTAGGCCAAGGCTTTCCAGATGCAGTGCTGCCACTTTAGAGCTGTAACATCCCCACAGAAGCACTAATGATTCCTTAAGCACTTAAGGACTTCTTAAGGACCTGCTTGTTTTTCCCAAAACAGGATTTGCAGACAATGCTTTTCTACCTTTAAAAAAGGTCCTGGTATTTGTGCTGCCCATATCACTATAAACCAAAGACAAAAATAGCAGTCAGCATTCCTAAGGTCACTAAGGACACAAGAAAAATCCCACAGACCAGAGCTATCTCTATGCAACAAGAGCTCCAGGTGGCACAGGAGAGGGAACAGGAACAAATACATGGAAAAGGGGTCTGGAAGGGATTTGAAACTGTCTGCCTTTGCATGCAGCAGAATAGGATCTACCTACCAACTCCCTGGCAGGTGCCTGCCAGACCAGCACTTTGAAACCTCCAGGAGCAGAGCTCCCACAGCCTCCTCAGATAACACCCACTGCTGCTCACCTCACCCTGACAGGGTTTTCCAGATGACTCATTAAATTTTCCTCACCACACTCTAAACTGGTGACTTCTTACCCTGTCTAAGGGGATGGTGAGAACAACCAACTGCACGACTGCTTTCAACAACCAGAACCTGCCAAGCTGGTCACTACCCTCAGCAACACGTTAACAACCAGGCAGGGTAGGATGGAAATGTGACCAACGGAACCTCAGTTTCTGTGGCCAAACCCACCTTCCGCTGCAATTCGCTTTCTTTTCCTTGTGACTGGCAGCTCCTCTTTGCCATCCTCTTGTTTAACCTCAGAATCATTGTGTCCTTCCTCTTCCTCGTCCGAGTACTGATTGAGGGCATTCACCAGCTCCAGGAACACAGCATCGCTGATGAGGACTGACCCTGAAATCATTTCTGAAACACAGAGATGTCAGCCAGCTTGTGACAGTGCCATCCTCTTCCACGCTCCTCACGGTGGTAAATCACAAGCCAGAACCTCTCAGCTGTGAAGGGACAGGTGGGATTTTAATGCTAGAGAGTCACAAGAGCAGTGTGCATCATTTGCACCATCTGAAGACAGGACACCCCAGTTTTCCACTGCTTTCCTCCCTCCACACAGAGTTTTATGATAGGGTAGGGAGCACTGCAGGGAATCACACTGCTCTGCGTTTCTGAAAAGCCTGATTAAAGCCTTGACTGAGGTCACAAGCAAAGCAAAGCTGCTGAGCTCCTTCTAACAAATTGTTCAGCATCTCGGAGCACATGAACCCCCATGAACAAGAGCTCCAGAAGAAGAGCCTAGAACGGTGCAGGATACTGAAAGGCAGGACGATATCCTTGCAAGCTAGAACAGCAGGCATGCTCCTGGTTTTCTGCTCGAAGAGCTCCCACAGCAATGCTGGTTACTGCTGCCACCTTTTGACATCTTAACTACTTTGATATGTTATTCACAGGAGACTGAACCGGCAGTGCTGACTGTTCTTACCTTCCTCTCCATGGACTTTCCCGTCATAGTTATTAATAAGCTCTTCAATGAAAGTTTCATCTTCCTCCTTCACCTCGTCTCCCATGTAAGGGATATTGCACAGAACAGTTTCATCCTCCACCTGCAGAGGTCAGATACAACTCAGAGCAGTGGCACCTGCAGCCTGTTCGAGGCTCCTTCTGCCCATGCAGACCCACAGCACAAAGCAAAGCTTCACCCTCCCAAGGTGCAATTTCAGATGCCTCATCCCTGACATTTCATTGTTATCCCGCTCCAGCAGCATAAATCTGACCCCTGAAAGTGCTATTTGCCTTAAAAGAGAAGAGCAGTGCCTCCACCTCTTGCAGAAACTCAGAACCACACACGCTGCCAGCAATAACAACCAAAAACCGTCAGAGACATTGTGCTCAGGCAGAGCACAGAACTGGAACAGCAAAAGGCAAACCGGTAACTCACTCCCAGAGGAACACAGCCAAAGCTGAGGAGCTGTTCTCATGTTAAGCACAAGAGCAAGGACACTGGCTCTCCATTGCCATGGCACCACTGGCTGGCTCTGCGTTACGGTCACTGGTCTCACACTGTGCCCCGGTCCGCAGTGGCATGCAGCTGCCCCACAGGGTGCAAGGACACATCCACACCCCAGAGCAGGCAAAGAGCCAGGCCAGGCACAGGCCAGCTACTTGCTTAACAGGTAATCTCTTAACAACATCCCACCAAAACCTGCATTAAATGACTCCCTTTCTTCCACCATAAAGGAACTAACCCTTAGTAGCACCCTTACAATGAGACCAGCAGGGTAACCCAGTCACAAAAGAAAGGACCTGCCTAGGAAATAAAACTCTTCATTAAGAAAGGAAGAAAAATCTTAAAGAGGGAAAAAAACCCCAAACCATCAAGCAACAAACCATATCTGCCCCATGGATCCTCTGAAATAAGTGACCCTATCAAGGAGTCAGGTAAGACAGCACAGATACAAGGCTGTTTTATGGGATACAGCAAAACAGGCAGCCAAATGAACAGTTTCCGTCATCTTTAGAGCAGACATTGCTTAAAACAAGTGGGTTGAAGAAGGCCCAATCACTCCACAGCCACACACAAACTGTCTCAAGCCCTTGTGCCCGCGCCTCCCTACATACCATGAAGTTCTGCTGAAGAGGGGACCAGGAGTACATAATGGGCACCAGTGCCACTGTGTTCAGCGTCCTCATGTACAGCGTCTGGCTAGGAAACCCTGGGAAGATGCTCTCAACTGTACACTGGAACAGGAGGACAGAGAGGGGCAGTGAGGAAACAACCAACCCCAGTCACACAGCTCCCTGCAGAGCCCTGCTTCCACTCCACACTTCTGCTGCTGAGCCCCTTTCCCTCTTCACACCTGCTTGAGGAATGGGTGCCCACTGACGGGCTTCATCAGCTGCACCGGCTGCACACGGAGCTTCTTCCAGTCTTCATTCAGGATCTGAGTCTTCTCATGAACCTTCGCAAAGTTGGCCACAAACAGAGCCTGCAGTGAGAGGAAACCAGCACTCAGAGCTTAAGAAATCACACTGAGAACACTAAAACCCTTCACGAGATGTTGGTTTGAGTAGCAGAAGTGCATGCAAGGCAGAACATCTCAAACTGATGATATTTGTTAGAAGGAATTCAAATTAAACTCAGCTTAAAATCCTCCCAACAACCAGTAGCATTTGGTACCTCCTGATCCCAGCCAACCTCCTCTAAAACCCTGCCTGTGAGGAGAGGAGCAGCAGAGTCCCCTCAAACCCCCAGCAGAGAGACTTCAAAGACCAAGTGGAGATGAATCCCCTTTGCTGCACCTGCACAAGCACCTCACCAGCACAACACACAGCGCCGCACGAGGGAGCAGGATCCCTTCCAACCTCCTCAGCTTCTAACTGGGGTACAGCTGAGCAACCCACAGCATGAAGCACCCACCTGAGAGCTGCTCAAGTGCTATCAGCTGAGGTGTTCAGCCCCTTGAGCCAGAGCAGGCTTTACCTTAGCTCCCATGTTCGCCTGGAACCTCTTGAGCTGCCGGAGGCGCATGTATTCAGACTTGACTTTCCTCTTCCAGTAAATGATGCACTTGGACGTTGGAGGCGCAGCGATTTCCATTTTCCTGTAGAAGTGCAGAGGGAATGAACATCAAATAACGGGGAGCTTAACCCTGTCCAAGTGCTATCAGAACAGAGCCGGCGGGGTCTGACCGCATCGTGGACTTTAACTCGGAAAGGAGAACCCGGTAACCCCGCACGAGTTCCTGTTTGCGAGCACGCAGAGCGCACCGAGAGGCCCAAGCAGCCCGTGGGCGCCGTGCGCTGATCGAACCCGAGCCCAGGCCCGGTGGCGGCTCCCGAGGCACCTCCGGCCTGGCGCGGCTCCCGCGCCCGGGAAGGGACGGGCCGGAGCCGCGGGGTGAGCTGCGAGTCCGGCCTCGGGCCGCGCCGGTTCTGCGGGCTCCCACCGACCCTCCCCGCCGGCCGGGCCCGAGCCTCTCCCCGCGGGGCCGCACTGCTGCGGCAGTGACAAACACCGGAGCGGGCCGAGGCCTCCAGCGCCACGGCAGCAGAGGAGCGGGTCCCGGCGCACCCACCCCTACCGGTACCGCGGATCCCCCCCAGGCCCCACACTCACTCCTCAGCCATCCCGCCGCCCCTGCGCAACAGCGCATGCGCCGAGACAGCCCCTCCCCTTAGGGGCACCGCCCCTGAGTAGCTCCGCCCCTCACGATAGGCACGCCCCCCCCCGCGCGCCGCCGCCGGTACCGGAGGGCTCGGGCACGCGGATGTTGGGCGCACGGGCACCGGGCCCGGGGCGGCAGGACCCGGGCAGGGCTCCGGTTCTCTGGGTACGGCCCAGAGATCCCCAGCACCTGCTCCAGGGAACGGGCCTCACCCGGGGGTTCCGAGCCCGGTGCCCGCCCACGTTCGGGTGCGTGCGGCCCCGTCTCCCCGCGGGCTCTGCCCGCCCCGGTCTCGGCAGCGCCCGTCCTTGTCCCAGCTGTGCCGCACTCCGAGCCCGGGGGGAGCCGGGGCCGGTGGCCACTGCGCTTCTGGCCCCCAAGCGGCCAGGGACAGGCCCGGAGACGCGGGGGACGTGGTGCCGCATCGCTGCGGGGCAATGGCGGGGCTGATCCCCGCGGCCGGGCGGGCCCCGAGCTTCCTGCAGCGGCGCCGGGCAGGAAGCGGCTGTTGGCGGCGGCTTTCCTGCTCCGGGGGCCCCGGCGAACTGAGCGGGTGGTGCTGGGCCAGGCCCCGGGGAGGGTCGCGTCCTTCCCCTTCGGCCCTGCTGAATGGGGACCGGGGGCTGAGGTCCGGGGCTCCGCTTGCCGGCAGAAGTTGGGGGGGGTCGGCCCCGCAGGGGTGACCGCGGAGGATGAGCGGGGCCGCCCCGCGCCCGCAGCCGCGCACCGGGCCCGCATCTGATGCCCTTGGAGCTTTGCTGAGTCAGACGGGGTGGGAGCGCGGCGTCCCCCCGACCTTCCCGGGCATTGGCTCGGGAGCGGGCGGGCAGCGCTGGGGCGGGCCGGGCACGGGGATAAAACCCCCGAGCACAGCCCCAGCTCGGGTGTTGAGGGCCCGGTGGCTGGAGGATGCTCCTCAGGGCGCGGATCCTCTGCTGCCTGCTCCTCGCCCTGCTCCAGCGCGGTAAGAGCAGCCCGGAGCTGGGTCTGTGCGGTGCGGCGAGGGGGTAGCAGCCGAGGGGACTGCATAGAGGTGCCCAAGAGGTTGGGCACGGGGTCTGGCCTGACAGCGAGTCCCCAAGGGCCCCCTGGCCCATTTCTCCCCTCCTTTCCAACGTGTCCTCTCCTGCCCTCCCCTTGGAGGATGCTCTGGGCAGGGTTTGCTCACAGGGTTGGTGTTTGCTCCGAAACTGTTCTGTCTCTGTTGCCAATGCCAAGGCAGAGTCAGGAGCCTCCTGCTCCCCTTTCCTCCCCTTGGCCAAGTCACCTCTGTTCTGCTCAGCTTGGCCTGGGAGGAGGAGGAGGCGGCACGTCTGAGGTGCTCGGAGCATCCCAGCTCATGCCCCAGTGCAGCCCTAGCACCCCGTGTCTGTTTGCTGCAGGCTGTGGGGACACAGAGGATGGGGACCTCGAGGATGAAGGTAAGACCCTGATGCCATAGTCCCAGCATGGTTTTGGTCCCAGCTGCCGCAGCATCCTCACAGCCGTGGGCTCTGCTGCCCTTGCACAGTCCCGGAGGTCCTGCTGGCGCTGACAGCACTGTCTCTCCTTCCAGGTTACTACGTGTACCTGGATGAGGACGGTGAGTAGAGCTGCCCTCCTGCGATCCTGGCTGTCCTCCCCACCCACCCACAGACCTCCTGTGATCTGTTCTGGGGCTCACAAGGGCCCAGGTCACAAGACCCTCATGGCCGTAGGCAGCCCCAGTGGGGACCCCCAGGGCCACGCATTGAACTCCCATATGGCAGATGGGCCCACAATGGGCAGAGCTGGGAGCGTTCCCCATGGGTGACCCCAGACATCCCCCTCAAAACCAAAATCGGAGGGAGAGGTGGGGGGGGCATCCCAGGCTCTGGCCGGTGCTCTGCAGAACTGCCGGAGGTGCTGGGGGGGGCAGCTCGCTGCCAGGACACCTACCAGGACTGGATCTCCCTCTACTGCTGGGCTCCTTTCCACGCCACCCTCATGACCACCCCTGAGGGCAGCCGCTGCTGCTGGGACCAGATCAGCAGGTGGGTCAGTGCCGGTCCCAGTGGTGCTGAATGCACACCCAGAGTGGGGTCACTACGGTGGACGTGGCCTCATTCTGCCCCCCCTGCAGCGCCTACAGTGAGCTCACCGGCTGCACCCAGCTGCTGGCCCAGCTCCTCTCCTGCCCCTGGCCTAGCTCCGTCCTCAACGCCTTCTTCCTGCAGGTTCATGCTGAATACTTCACCAACTGCACAGGGGCCGAGCCCCCCCCGCCGAGCGTGATGCCCCCCGGGCTGGCTGTGGCTGTGGCTGTGGGGCTCAGCTGCCTCGTGCCCCTTGCAGCAGCCATCGTGCTCAGCAGAGCCCCAAAGGGGGCTCACACCCCAGCCCCTGCCTGTCCCCATGCCTGCGAGGAGCCAGCATCTACCCCTTCCTTCCCAGCCCTGGGAACTGAGGGGTGGGCTGGGAGCACAGGGGACAGGGCAGAGCAGTGATGGGGGTCTGGGCATCCCTGGGAATGGAGTGGGTCCTGTGGCACTGGGGAGGGGGAAACTGAGCCTGGGGCTCTGGATACCTGCATCTGCGCTGAAGCAGGGGAGAGTCAGGAGAAGGGGATTGGGATCCTGACTCTGCATGGGATGAGCCCTTTCCCCAGCTGACACAGAGAGATGGGGATGCCAGGCTGGGGATGGGGGAGCCCCAAGCTTTGGTTGGCAGCCACTCTCCTGTCCCTGCCCATCCCATCCCTGCCCATCCCCTCCGGACACCTCAGGAACAGGGCAGCCGTCCCAGCCCCGGGGCTGTGCTGAGATCATTGGGTGTCTCCCTGGCAGAGGCTCCTGCCGCCCAGCCGGAGGCTTCACTGGCTCCAACCCAGAGCGGGACCAGGGGGCTCCAATCCTGCGGCCCCCAGAGCGCCAGGGCCTGATGGCTTCCAGATGCAGCCGCTCGCCCATGAAAGGTCCCGCGCTGCTGCGGGGCGGTGGTGCAGGGTCAGGCTGCTCTGCCGGGGAGCGCAGAGCCCGGCAAGATCATCTTTCTGCAGCAGGGAGGGTCCCTCCGAGTTGCGCTTCATCACGCTCCGATTCCACTCAGTGCATCCCATGGGCGGGTTGTTAAAGGGGAAGCTTTGGACGCACACTCTGCCCTGGGCCGGGGTTGAAATGAGCTCACTCGGCCTCAGCCTGGTCCTGGGGTGGGAATGCCGCGGGGCAGCGCTGCTGCGGGGGGATGCGGGCCCCACGGGCAGGAGCGGCGCCAGGAGCGAAGGGCGCGGACAGGGCGGTGCTGGAGGAAGGCGGCGTGGCCGGGGACTGGTAACGTCGGCCGAGCCTCTGCCCTGTCCCCACCTCCCCGCCTGCATCGGCCTCGCACCGCGGGCAGGTCACGCCGCCGCCCGATCCTCCTTGGCTGAGGCAGGGGCCCGGGGCTACCGCGGCGATGCCGGCCATGGGGCAGGTGCCCCGGGGGAGGCAGGAGCCGCGGTGTCGGGGCTGCGGGTCCCCTGAGCCCGGGCGGCAGCGCCTGTCCGGGGACACTGCGCTTCCCCGTCCACTCCCCCCGCTGCCGGGCTGCCTGCCCTCCACGCAGGAGACGA
This sequence comes from Psittacula echo, assembly GCF_963264785.1. Lineage (NCBI taxonomy): Eukaryota > Metazoa > Chordata > Aves > Psittaciformes > Psittacidae > Psittacula > Psittacula echo. The sequence continues at coordinate 4,388,148 of NC_137748.1, forward strand.
GGGATTTCACAACCCAGCCCAGACAGGATTAAAGAGAAATACACAAGTAAACAAATAGCGGCCTCGTAAAACTGGACGTGCGGCGCGGGGAGCGGAGCCTCCGGGCTGCCGGGTGAGGCGCGGGCTGCCCGGGCGCCGGCGTGCGGGAGCGATGCCCGCAGGGGCCGTTGGCCCCGCACGGCGGCGGGATCCCGCCGGGAGAGCCGCTTTAAAGCAGCGCTGAGCAATCTCATTTTTCACACGTCTCCTGTAGTCAAACTGCCCCTGTCAGAGGAAAGGAGTTGCTTCCTGTTATTTCCATTGAAATACTTGTCCCGGTCGTCAGCCGCAGGCTTCTGCGGGATGGCACCGTGCACGCCGATGGGCTCCGGCCGGTTCTCTGGAGGGGTCCTGCTGCTCTGGGGTAAGTGCGAGGGGGACGGGAGGCTCCGGTGCCTCGCATCATGCTGGACGGGGGCCCGGGGCCAGGATCTCGGCTCAGCCCAGCCTGGGCAGCGGGGACAGCATTGCCTGCGTGGCCAGGGACCAGTGGCGGGCGATGGGTGCTGTGGCGCAGCCCCCACCACACTCACCCCCCAGCTTTTGGCAAATGACCCACAAGAGCGGCTGGAGAGCCCCGCAACACCCCGGGCTGGGACGGGAGCTGTGGCACCACAAGTGCTTGGGCAGAGACAGGCTGGAAGGGGCTGTCAGGGACAAAGAGCAGGACGTGGCAGGCTGCCCTTGCTGCTACCGCTGTGCCAGCCCAGAATTACCCCGTGGCTATGAAGGAGCTCCCCATGAGAGGCCCAGGCAGTGCCCAGCAGGGCAGTTCACCACACGTCCAGCACTGCTGCCTCATGCCGTGAGCCCTAGGCCGAGGGCAGAAGATGAACGGGACGGTTTCCTCAGTCTGTGTGGCTCTGGTGTTCCAGGCAGGATGTGCCCATGGCAGGCAGTGCTGCGTGTGAGGCAGCCAGCGGGTGGAGGGGCTCTCCGGCAGTGCCGTGCTGTGGCCAGAGCTTCCTTTTCCTGCCCCAGCCCTGTCCAGCTGCAACGCAGCCATCAGGAGCAATGGGGCAGCCCCTGCGGTGGCTCCCCATGGGCAGGGGGCACGGCCGCCCTCACACTGTGGCCCAGAGCCCACAGCCCCCTGACACCCCTCCAAGCCCTTGGGCAGCTGCCTGCTGGCTGGCCCCCCCAGTCCCTGCCCGTAGGGCTCCGGCAGCACGCTTCCCTGCAGCCCCAAGGGACACCCCAAACCAGTTCTCTCCTGCAGACCCAGCTCTGTTGTGGTCGTCTCCTGCTGACCCTGTCCCCCCCACTCCACAGTGCTCCTGGGGACCAGGCTGTCCCCTGTGGTTGCCGAGGTGGAGGGCTTTGGCCAGGATGCCAGGACGAGCCCGCCCATGACCATGGCCATGTTCAACTGGACAGAGCAGCTCGTGGGTGAGTGTTGGGACTTGGCCAGGGCCGGGCAGTGGCGCAGGCTGTGCACAGCAGGATAAACCCTGTCCTTTTGCCTGCAGAGGAGACGTACACCAACCTCACACAGAAGTGCTGGGATTTCTTTGTTGAAGTGATGAGGAACGTGACAGCGTCAGAGCTGTGCGAGTGGAAAGTCATCAGCAGGTACGGTCTGGCTGGAGACACCCCCGGCAGCCCTGCAGGGGTATGGGGGGCTCTGGCCAGCTCTGGGGATGGTCCTGGTGGGGGAAGCTGCATGTGGGGAATCTTTGGTGGAGGCATTGCCTGTGGCCCCTCCATCCCCAGGGCCACATGGTGGAAGTAGCTCCCAAAACAGTGGGAAGTGTTTGATCGGGGCAAAGCCCTGACCAAAGCACCCAGGGCCACCTTCTCCTCCAGCAGCTTCTCTGTCTCCCGCAGCTACCTTGTGTCCCCATCCCCTCCCAGCACCCTGTGCTCTCTCCCCAGGCCCTACAGCCTGCTGCAGGCCTGCCTGGAGGACTGGGCTGACCACCTGCACTACGGCTACCCCAATGCACTGGCAGAGCAGTACATCTTCCAGAGCCACCACCGCTACTTCCACAACTGCACCCTGGAGCACCAGGTCTATTTCGACCCGCCCGAGGATGTGCTGCTGGCCATGATCATCGCCCCCATCTGCCTCATCCCCTTCCTCGTCACCCTTGTCATCTGGCGCAGCAAGGACGGCAAGGCCCAGCCCTAGCGGCTCCGGCCGCCCCGTCCCACGGCGGGCAGAGACTGGGCAGCGGCCGTGCGTGTCCCGTGCATGTGCTGCCCGCCCGGGGGTGGGGAGGCCTCCGCGGGGGGGGGTCCCGGGGCTACCGGCACACGCTGCTGGGGCAGCCCCCCTGCTCCCGGATGGGGATTAAACGCTTTTTCCCATCTACACGTGCCACGGGTTCTTGCAGTGCTCTTTGCCCCCGGCCCTGACACGGCCCCGCGGGGCAGCGCTGGACGCGCCTGGAGCCCGCAGCCCTGGGCGGGGAACGCGCACGGCGCGGCACCGAGCACCGAGCAGCGGCAGAAGCCCGGCCACCGGCGGCCACGCGGGGCGCGGCTCAGAGGGGGGGGCGTGGCTTACGGAGGAGGCGGAGCTTAGATGGGGCGGGGTTTCGCGGGGGCCGGGGCTCGGCGGGGCGGGCCGGAAGCGCTCCGGGCCGGGCGGAAGGCGGCGGCGGTTCCGGTGGCGGCGATGAGCTTCGCGTGGCCCTGGCAGTACAGCTTCCCGCCGTTCTTCACGTGAGCGCCGCACCGGGACCGGGAGCTGGGCGGGAGCGGGGCCGGGTGCGGGAGCGGGGCCGCGAGGGGTCCGCGGAGCCGCTGACCGGAGTCCCCGCAGGCTGCAGCCCAACGGCGAGACGCGGCAGAAGCAGCTCTCGGCCTGGTGCGCGCTGGCGCTCGCCTACAGCCAGCGGCACCGGCTGCCCGCCATGACGGTGCGGGAGGCGCAGGACAGCCCGCTCTTCGCCAACCACCGCCTGCAGCGTATCCTTTGGGGCCCGCTGCGCCCCGTGCCCTCCCCGCACCCCCTTCCCCGCGGCCGGTGAACGTGTCCTTAACCCGCGCCCAGGGAAGCTCCCGCTGGAATCCATCCAGGTGGTGCTGGAGGAGCTCCGTAAGAACGGTGGGTGCCGTCTGTCCTTGCCGGCCGGTGCTCGGGGGGCGGGAAGGGCAGCAGCCGCTGTGTGGGCTCTGTGCGGGCCGGTCCAGGGCCCTGCCTTGCTGGGATGGACGGGGAAGAGGGGCCCGAAGGACAAATTCCTTCCCATACCCGCAGAGAATACAGAACTGGGATGGGGAGAGGCGGGAGCCTGCAGCGCCTGGGGTGTCATGGCCAGCACACGTCACAAAACCTGTGGCTTTGATCCTTATCGTAGGCTTGTGCCCTGGTTAAACCCCTTTTCCTTGTGGATTTTAGGAAACCTGGAATGGTTGGATAAGAACAAAACCAGTTTTCTGATCATGTGGAGGAGACCAGAAGAATGGGGCAAGCTCATCTATCAGTGGGTGAGGATGCAGACGCAGTGTGCGGGAGGGCTGGGACCACTGGAATACTATTGCTTTGCTTCCTCGCTGCTTTTACCTTTCTTCTCCTGTTTCTCTCTGTCGCAGCGAAGCACAGGGGCATTAACAGCATTTTACTTGCTGTAAGGTGCAGTTGTGTTCGCATGGCACAAGTCCTTATTGTGAAATACGTGGCTGAGAGAGCAGAGGTGCAGGGAAAGGAACCTCCTGAGTTTCCTTAGCTTTTGTTTCTTGGCTCCCCACTGCCCTGCAGTGTTTCCAGGGTATTTCTGCTCATCAGGTGATGTCTGTGTTCCATTTCACTTGCACTGAGAGGTCATGCCGAGGGTATTCAATCACATGGGTGAGATTTGTTATATTGCTTTTATGCTTCCAGGTGTCAAAGAACGGCCTGACCAACTCTGTATTCACACTGTATGAATTAGTCAGTGGAGACGATACAGAGAACGAAGGTAAGGTCGTGTGTCTTGTTTGAAGCAGGTTTTCAGAGCATGCTGATGATGGCAAGATTGTAGTTTTATAGACTAAATGTTTTTGAATTGCTTATGCAAGTCCACGGGTTTTATTGCTCACCACTGGCGAATGGCCCTCTGAAGACTCTTTTACAGCCCTGTATGAACATCTCCCTTTGTTCTCACTGTTTGCATTTACACCTCCCCCCGCCCCAACTCTTATCTGGCACCAGGTACCAGTGCTTTGGGTTTGTGTCTAGCTCTTGCACTGCCTTTGGGACTGCTGTGACTCATTCCCTCCTCTCTGTTGACCTTCAGGCTTTGTTCCTGATGCAGCAGCATCAGGATGAGTGTGTAACTCCAGATTTGCCATAGTGTTACAGTGCTGGGGTCTAAGAGGTGCTCCTCAGAGCCCTCTGCTTCGCTGCCGCCAGCCCGTGGTGGGCTTTGTAAGCCTCCTTGTTTCCTGATGTGATTTTCTTCTCGCTATTGATGGGCATCTCTGTCCTTCCCTAGAGTTCCATGGCTTGGATGAGGCAATGCTGCTCCGTGCCCTGCAAGCCTTGCAGCAAGAGCACAAGGCTGAGATCATCACGCTGGACGATGGCCGAGGTGTCAAGTTCTTCTGATAGGAGCCTGCTGGCTCTGCCCTGGCTGCCGGAGCACTTCTCTGTGAGGGTTTGCTCTCCTGGCCTGGGTGCAAGCCGTGGCTGAAGCAGCTGCACACTTGGGACATCTTGGGGCAAGGAGAACCTGCGAAGCCTCCCAAAGACACGGCTTGGAAACATTCAGAGATCCTCTTGTCTTTTCTCCCTGTTGATTGTGTTTGAGAGGTTAAAGCTGCTCTAGAGAGGGACGGCCCAGAAGTGAGAAGCTGGGACTGCTCCCGCTGCTGATCCCTGTCCCTGAGGGACACAGAGTGGCCTCTTCAGCTCGTCAGGCTGGGCCTCGCAGGGCAGCTCCTTCCCTCCTGCTGCCCAGTACTTGGGCTCTGCAGCCAGACGGCGTTGCCAGGGTGGGAGCGAGCCCAAGAAGCTGGTTGTTACTGCGCTGTGGAAGCCCTCAACAGCAGGATGATCCGTGCTTGCTGCAGAGCAGGCTGTGCAGCGGGGTGGGGTGGCTGCCAAGGAACTAATCTGGAGTAATTAAAACGAGTTGTATTTATAGAGCAGCCTGGATGGTTTGGTCTATCTTTATTTTAACATCAGGAACCAAACCGAGCAGTGTACCAGATTCTTGCCCTTCAGCCACGTTTCCTTACTGCACCAGTGGAGCGTGGCAGCGTGCTGGGAACACTGCACAGCATTCCCAAGTGGGAAGCGGACAGCACGAGTGCTTTTCTCCACATACCAGCACCATGGGCTGCCTGTCTTGAGGGCAACATTTACTCTCCTTTTCCACGTGCAGACTGCTGATAGCTGAGGGGATTGCTGCAGAGGTGTGTGGTAAAGCCTGTGCAACAGTGGCTGGTGCAGGATATGACTAAGGTCTTAGATTCCCGGTGCTGATAACGAAGTGCCCAGCTTGTCAGAAATCACCACCCAGTCCATGACCAGTAAATCCTGAATTGCTGATGGGGGAAGCTGTGCCAGGATCACACTTGCCTTGCCCGTCCTTCACCCGAGCGCTGGGTGCTGGCTGCAGGCACAGGTGGGGTTCTGTGCTGCAGCGACCTTTGGTCATTCCCAGTGTGGTCGCTCTCGGGATCCAGCTCCCCAGCACGCTGCATCCATCTGTCCCAGCCGGCGCTGGGCGGCCTGTCCTGCCCTTGCAGGATGACTTGGCACTGGTTCAGCTGCAGCCCTCATGGGCGGTGAGCGATGGTCAGTGCAGATGAGATGCTGGAGTCAGGCTCAGTCTGTGGGGTGGTGACATGGGAAAATGTCCTGTATGGAGCTGAGCTCGGTGGGTGTCCTGGTTCCATGTGGGCATGGCCAGAGCTGTGGCTGGTGCCCAGGGTTCCTCTCTGTGCTGGTGAATTCCTGTGTGACAGCCCTTGTCCACTGGAGAAAGGCACCGGCAGCACTTGTCACGAGCCGCTGACACACTGGGCTCATGTGTCTGATCCTTTCTGGAGACCGTTGGCCCTGCGGTGGCTGAGGTGAGTGATCAGGATGGCACAGGAAAAGCTGTGCCAAGAGCCCTGCGGGGTGTCCCCACAGTGGGCATGGGGCTCCTGCCTCTGCCGCCAGGGAGGAACCATCAGCTACCAGTGTCTGCCCTAGGCTTGTTTCGGTGTCCAAGATCTGCCTCTTCTTCTCCATGCCACCCACACAGAGTCCTTCCCGCTCTGGTTGCTGCACTCTCCCTGTATCCCTGTAGCCATCCATGTTTCTGTGCTGGCTGCTCTAGGTTTGCTTCGGATAAGGAGCCTTTAGCAGCCAGGCTGGGGATGTTTGTGTTCCTTGCTCTCTGTATGCATGATGCGGATGCCTCAGCATTGTGTTGCGTGTGCTGTGTGTAACCTGACTGTCCTTGAGTCAATCTGTGTTCTTAATTAAATTTGCTCCCTTCCTAGGAAATGGCTGATGTGACATTAGATAAGCCTAAACCAGCCTTTTTCTTTCCAATGCAGTCCTGGCAGTGATTCACTTCTCTCAGCTCCTTACTTAGTTGCTTACTTAGTGGGAGGAGGAGGAAGAGCATGTCCCCCCTTCAGAACGGACACTGGGTAATATTCCTTTTCCCACACCCTCTTGGCTGGTTCCAAAGGGTCGCATCCGGATGCACCCATGGGGTCCTGTGGGACCAGCTCCCAGCAGCAGCTGTTCCCTCTGCAGAGAGGTGAGGGTGAGCTCAGCTCCTGCAGCAGGTAAAACAAGAGCCCTTTGAACCTGGCTTCCTTATCTTTATTCAGCACTTCATAATGGTTGGTGGTGTAATCACAGCACTGGGACACCAGAGCCAGCACAGAGATGCTGTGAGGCTGCTCTGGCGTCAAGCCCTTGGGTGCTGGGTAGAGATGGAAGAGTCATGATTAGACTGCTCAGAGGGAGAGTGGCAGCCTCCAACCACGACATTGCCATGACTGGCATCAGGTTCACCTCTTCCTGGTGCTTCAGACACAGCGTGAGAGAAGGGAGCTCCGGCGGCAAAGTGAAGGAGGAGCTGAGTATGGAGCTGGATATGGCTGGAACCCACCCAGGTGGCTCTGTGCCTGCCACTTCTTTGCCTCCACCGTGCTGCCAGGGCCCGGGCTCTGCCCACCCCATCCCTGCTGGTCCCTTCGCATGGGAGGTTGGTGTTGGAGAGTTTAAAACCCAGCCCTAAATCTCTGCGCCCCCCCCCCCCACCGTGCCTCATCGCGGGCACAGTTCAGGCTCTGTCCCCACCAAGGGCCTCACTGGAGAAGGTGCCTTTTCCATGGGGGGGCCGGTGCAGCCCCCGGCCTGTGGCCACTCTGAGGCCGTTGCCACGTCTGGCCACAGCGATTAGGACTCACTGCCCAGGGCGAGGCAGAGCGCAGGGGGCTGCTGTGAGATAAGGCACTATCAGGTCACGCACACTCGGATCCCACTGTCACGGGGGGGAAAGGTGCCAAGAGGGGGTTTATTTCACGTGGCCGGTTTGGAGCAAGGGTTGTTTCAGTTTGATAAATGTGTATGTTAGGATGGATGTGCAGGTGGGTTCCAGTTGTAATTGTGGGCTAAGGAAACCCTCCGGAGTTATCAAGTTATCTGCCTGGGGTTAAAGCTGCGACTGAGGTTTGGGTGATGTCTCGTCCCTGAACCCATGTGTCAGGGCAAGGAGGAGGCTGCGAGCTCCAGGGCATGGGGTGCTGAAGCCAACCCTGACACAAGCCATGGGGCTCTGCAGAGCTCTCATCCATTCAGACCCTTCCCAAGATGTACACCCTGTGCCTCACAGCCCGAGCTGTGCATCCCCCATCTGTGTTCGACCCGTCCTGCACCCCCTGTGATCTCACCCCAAGCTCTGGAATCAGAACGGACAATTCCTGGCAGGGCTTGCTGGAGCAAGGAGCTGAGTAGGGCTTTGATTCACGATCTAATCCTGAGGAGGGTGATTACGCAGTCCCCTGTTCTCTTCCTGGCAGCCAAATGCAAGCAAGAAATGGGCTCCGTTGCCTGATTGCAGCGGTTCCTCAAAGCAGAGGCCAGTGCTGGCACCTGCAGCCCAGAAATGTCACCCTGATAAGAGGGGAGCTGTGGGCACCATCACAGCTCTGCAACGGGCACCTGACTGCCCAGCGGGAGCCGTTTGATTCCAGGCCAAGCTGGCTCCAGCTTGGTGTTGCAGGAGGGGTGGGAGGGCAGCAGTCAGAGCAAACATCTCCTGAATTTCCTTTCCTGCCTTCAGTGGCCTCACTGGGACCGGGACACTCCTCTCTGATCTGTGGCATCTTGTTTTGCTTGATACAGGGACAGGAGCCTACCAGAGCCCAAGCTACCATCCCTGCCTGGCTCTGTGTCTCTTGCTGAGGAGCTGGGGCTCCCTGCCAGCCAGGGCTGTGTCCCGGTACTGGGCAGCATGGGATCCCGGTAGGGACCCTTGAGTGGCAGTAACCGCAGGGGCTGGGGCAGCATTTGGGCTGGCCATGACTAGGAGCCATGTGTTGCTCAGAGCTGTGTGGGTTGGTCCTCCCTCTTGTCAGACATGGGAGTTCGTGGGGCTGCAGCTGCACTGTGTATCCAGCAGCCCTGGAATCCCAGACTGGTTTGGGTAGGAAGTGACCTTAAAGCTCATCCAGTTCCAACCCCCTGCCATTAGAGCAGGTTGCTGGCTTTGAATCACTTTGTGTCACCCTGCATGTGCCAGGTCAGCGTTTGGGGGGGCATGGCTGTGCTCTGTGTCCATCCCTTCCTTCACGTTTCCAGTATCGCTGAGTAGAAACAATCTGACCTTAGGGAAAAGAAATTAGCGCCAGACTCAATTGCTTTGTGTTTTGTGTAAACAGCCTCACCGGGTAGAACAACCTCCTCCTTTCACCTGGAGAGACAACAAGCTCTTGTCCCGGCTTTGGCTCGCACAACGCTGACACACACGTTCGGATCTTCCTATTCGCACGACCCTAATGTCAGGGTGGGGAGCAGTGGGGCGCAGGATGGGGCTGCTCCGGGACGCGCTGCTCCGGAACCCCGAGTCAGAGCCCCGAGGAAATGTCTAAACCAGGCGCTTTCCTGCGCCCCGGCTTCGACTGCGCCGCCTCCCAAGGGGCTTCGGTTCAGCGGCCCCGGACCCCCCCGGGGCGGAGACGGGAAGGGGCCTCCGAGCCCCCGATGCCAGCGCCACGGCAGCGCTGTCCCGGAGCCCTGGGAGGAGCCGGGCAGCGGCCCCCGGCCGGGGGAGCACCGGGAGGGGGGATGCCCCTCGTCCCCGCGGGCCGGGCTGCTCGGAGCCCGTCCCGCACCGCTGCCCGTGCCTGGTGGCGGGGCCGGTGCCCGGTGGCGGGGCCGGTGCCCGGTGGCGGGGCCGGTGGCGCAGCGCAGGCGGGAGGCTGTGGCCGCGTGGGGGCGGGCCCGGGCGGGGCGGGGGAGGTGCCGCCGGGCTGGGCCGGGGCCGGGGCCGGTGCCCGGGCCGGTGCTCGTCGGTCGCTCGTGGCTGCGGGACCGCGGCGGCACCGGGTGCGGAGCTGAGAGGGAGCGGTCGCCCCGGGCCGGGCTGAGCCGATGCTTGCGGCAGAACCCGCCGGAGCCATGTCCCAGCCCGAGGCAGAGCGGGCGGGAGGCGACTCCGCGCCGGAGCCAGAGCCGGAGCCGGGGCCGGGGCCGGGGCTCCCCGGGCGGGCCCCGCACCGCAACCGGCGGCTCTCGGGACGCGACTCCCGCCGCGCCTCCTCCCGCTTCAACCGGCGGAGCTCGGCCGAGCTGGAGCTGCTGGGCTACCCGGCACCGGGCGAGGGGCGCGGGGGGTCGCCGCCGCCGCCGCTGCTGCCACCGCCGGTCGCTGCCGGGCGCCGGGAGCCGGAGGAGACGGAGAGCGAGGAGGTGGAGACCCGCGCGGTCGCCACCTCCCCCGACGGCCGGTTCCTCAAGTTTGACATCGAGATCGGCCGCGGCTCCTTCAAGACCGTCTACAAGGGGCTGGACACGGAGACCACAGTGGAGGTGGCCTGGTGCGAGCTGCAGGTACGGCCGCTCTGCCCGCACCCTGTCCTGTCAAGTTCCCCATCATGGGCAGCGCCCCCCCGGCCCCCAGCACCTCTGCCCGCCGCTGCCGTGCGGGATCTTTCCGGGAGGGACCCGAGGTCCCCCGTTGGTGCCAGGCACGTCGGTGCAGTCGGGCTGCAGCGGCAGAGCGGGGCAAGGCGCTGCACTGGGCCCAGTCTCCCCTCACTTTCCCTCACCCTTCCCTGGAGCCTCAGGGGCTCTTGGCCCGGGCCTAGGCTCCCCGGGTAACACGCTGCTCCTGGCCCTCCTGCCCATCACATGCTGTTTGCCATCTGCCTTCCTGCTGCCTGTGCTATGGAGCACACCGGAGCCATGGAGCACCTGCACTCCTGGTGCCAGTCCCAGCTCCGAGGGTTTACAGGTGGATCCAGGACCTGCTGCAGGGACTGAGCACCGCTGCCTTTTCACTGCCCACCAGCCTGCAGCTTTCCCTTTGGAAGGGCAGCAAGGGCAGGAGCCCTCTCCGGTGCTGTGCCTGTGCCAGCGCTGGAGGTTTGCTTCGATAGCCCTCAGTGTGCGCAGGGGCACGTGCTGCAGCGAGCCTGGGGCTGGGCGTCCGTCGGGAGCGACCTTGCTGTGCTCTGGCTGCTTGACCTTGGCTGAAGTGGTGTCGGTGGGCACCCGCGTGTGGTTTCTGTGGTGCTGCCAGGGGCTCTCTGCGGGCAGCACCAGGGCTGGTGGTTTTCCAGGTCTCTGAGCATGCCCCCAGCTCCTCCTGCTGCCCTGCTCCTCCATCCCCTTTGCTGCCCTGCAGCCCTGCGGCAGGATGCTGACAGCACGGCGCTGGTGGCAGCAGTGAAGGTGTTGCCTCCGCAATGCCTGCTCCCACTTGTTGCTTTTGATGGGCCTGGTCTTGTCCATGGAGCTGTGCAGGGAGAGCCATGCCATGGAGCTCCCCTTTCCCCATGGAGCCCCTGGGGAGGGGCTTTGGCGAGGTCCAAAGTCTCCAACAGGCTCCTGATGCTGGGGTGGCTGCTGGGAGGTCCAAGTCCTTGTCAACACAGAAAAACGTGTCTTGCGAGTTTGTTGCCTTGTTCCGAGAACCCTGGTGCAGCTGCAGGCGGGTGCCGGGCTGGGCCCAGCACTGCAAGATCCTGCGATAGCGGTGGGTGATGCTGGAGGGGCTGCGTGTGAAAGGTGAGGTCTTGGGCCTATGCCTGCCTCTGGGTTGCACAATTGCTTCAGCCGGCTCCGTGTTCCCTCCCTTGTGCAGCTCTGCCCAAATGCTCCTGAGCTCCATTTGAGTCCTCTGGCAGGGAAGGACTCTCCTTGGCGAGCCAAGGACCTTCCCGGGATGGATGAGCTCTGCCCAGTGCTTCCCACCAGCTGGCTCTATGGGTCTTAGTCCCTTACCCAGATGTGCCCCAGCTCCCTGCCCTCCTGCTGCTCATTCCTGTGACCGGGCTGTGGGACCCCTGTCCCCATATTGCTGGGTCAGAGCAGATCCTGCGTGTCCACTGGGGCTGGATGTGGCCCTGGTTCTTGTTGTGCAGCCCAGGGCAGTGCCAATGGGCACACAAAGCTCTGTTTGCCAAAGGGCTGGTCACGGAGCAGGCAGGGGCAGCTCTGGCATCTTGCGAGAGGACGAGGCTGCACCATCCCTGGTGGAGGGAATGGAGCTGGGAAGCAGAAACAGCTGCTGTGCCCGAGCCCAGCGGGCATGTGCCAGTGCCACTGCCTGCCCTGAGCCTGCCGGGCTGCAGCGGGATGTGTGCTCGAGAGGCTGAGCACTGGCCGGGGATCATCCCATGAGCATCCCACAGTGCCTGGCAGACCTGGATCCTTGGGCCACCACCATCACCTCCCAGGGGAGCCGCAGCCTGGCTGTACACATGAGCCCCTCAAGGGGCAGCCCCGGTGCTTGCCCCTGCTCCATCCCTCTGCCACAGCCCTTTCCCTTCCCCATCCCCTGACTGCTCTTTATCCAGTGTCTGTTGTCCCAAAATCCACGTCCCACAAGGGTCTGAGAGCACAGAAAAGGACTTTCAGCAGTTTGTTGTTTTTTCAGCAATCATGCAAAGAATCAGACACTGTGACACAAATACGGGATTTGGAACCGCAAATAAAACTGGTTGTGGTTCTGCCCTTTTAAAAATAGCTTTGTCCTGGGTCTTTCACAGTTCTCCTTTTATTGCCTTTCAATTCTAAATGAATACCTGACCTCAGCCCTGACCTGTTCCGGTCCAGAGAGCCTTGTCCAGCTGCTCTGATGGCTCCTGATCCCAAATCCCAGCTCTCTGTTCCATCCTTGCCCTGCCCTTCCCTCCCGGGTGCATGGTGGTGACCTGGAGGATGTTTCTGCCTGTCCTCTGCCTTCCTGTGGGACCCCTCTGGGGACCTGCCCGTCCCTGTCCCCCTGTGCTGCTGCCCCCAGTCCTGAAGGCAGCATCTGTCTTTGCCTCCTGCCTGCATCCCGCAGCCCCGCAGTGACCTGTTTGTGCTTTCCAGCTTTAGCCTGGGGACTATTTCTGTTGATAGGTGCTGCGGGCAGCGGGAAGGAGGAAGCAGGGAGGAAGCTGGAGGCCCGGAGCAGGATCGAGCTGTAAATACCTGCCTATGAGCAGTTTTCCTGTGGGTCCCGTTGGGCTCCCTGGGTGCTGCTGTGCCCCCAGCTCCTGCACCCAGGGGCTGTGGGCACCTTCCCAAAGCCCTGCACCTCCTCAAACCTTGTCCATCGCTCACCAGCCTGTCCTGCCTGTGCTGTGCTTGGGAATCGTGCGACTGAGCCTGGCCAGGCCCTGGAACAGTGCCTGAGAGCTCTGCTGCTCCATGGGATGAACTGAGCAGGGTGACAGGATTTGCTCAATGGGGTCCTGTGGGTTTGAGAGCATGAGTGTGTGCTCACGAGTATGCACAAGGTCTCTGCTCAGCATGCTGTGGTGGTGGCAGTGGTGATGCACAGGCACCCGCTGGGGTGCTGTGGCCGCAGGGAGGGTGCTGGGCTGTCTCCAGTGCTCTGTGCCCCGCCAGAGCATCACCGTGACCGTCCCTCCAGAGCCTAAATTCCCCCTTCCCAGGCACAGCTCTCAGCCCCTCACAGGCTGAGAGAGCCCCTGCCTGGGTCACCCCGGAGCCGGGGCACTGCGGGCGGTGCAGACCCCGAGGACAGCGCTGGTGCTTCCCCGCTGCGGGCAGAGCCTCCTGCCGCAGAGCCCAGAGCAGAGCCGAGAGCAGAGCCGGGAGCAGAGCCGGGAGCAGAGCCGGGAGCAGAGCCGGGAGCCGTCCTTGGCCGTGCCCGGCGCTCCCTCCTCCCGCTGTTGGCCGTGACGGGCTCCCCAGCAGCCAGCTCCTGGCGCACGGGATGGGGCTGGACCGCTGCCACCCAGCTCCTCACCCGTCCCCAGCGTCCTCCCCTGCCCTGCCCGAGGTGCTGCTGAGGGAGGACGCGGCGTCCCCGTGCGGGGCTGGCAGCGCTGCCCTGTCCTCCCGGCGCCTGCCCGGGGCTGAGCAGCTCCTTTGCCCGGGCTGGGGCCGGGCCGGGCCGCTCTGCCCGCTCCAGCGCTCGGTGGGTGCTCGGCAGGATGCCGGGGAACGGGACCCGCTGCTTTTGTTGTGCGGGAGGAACGGAGCCGGGTGAGCCCGGCGGCCCTGGCACAGGCTTGGGGACAAGCGCAGGTCCCCCAGGCTTGTCTCGAGGCACCCGGGCTGGTGGTGGCACCGCGGGGCCGCGCTGGCACAGCCGCTCCAAGCGGAGCCCCCTCTTGCCAAGCTGGCAGAGCCGTGGCTGATGGGACTCCCTCCCTGCCTCCGTTTGTAGCCCCTGTTGGCTTCCCCGTGCCCTCGCAGGGTTGTGGGGTGCAGCGAACCCCCAGGCTCCTTGTGGGGATGGGGCCGGGGTGTGAGGGCAACCACGGCGCTGGGCAGGGCCGCCCCTGTGCCCTTGGGCCATGCGCAGGCTTTGGTTGCTGTTTTCCTCCTCGGGTATGAAAGGTCCCATTCATCCGCTGCAGCAGGGCTCAGGTTCTCATCTGGGCTGAGCCGGGTCCCTGAGCGTGTGTTAAAAGCAGAGGGGATTATGGAGCGGCTCCAGCCCGGGCGCGGGGCCGCTGTGATGCAATGAAGATGTTGGGAAAGCTGCTTGTGCTGATGGAGGCGGCCACCCGCCAAGGAGCTGAGCTCGGCACTGGCAGCAGTGGTGGTGGCAGCGCCGTGGCTGCCAGCAGCATCTTGTTGGGTTTCCTTGGCCCCACAGCTCCACAGGATTGGATGGGGGTCCTGGTTGGGGGGCCCCTGCTCCGCAGTGGCTCGGCCCTTTGGGGTCCCTGGCTGTGGTGTTTGTTGCTGTCCCTGGTCCGGGTCCCTCTCCTGCCCCTGCGCTGCCTGGAGCTCAGTGTTTGCAGCTCTCTGGGCTTGGGCAGGACCTGGCTCCTGCTGGGTCTGGCTGGTGGCTCCCCCCTTATGGGGCCGTGTCCCTCGGGAAGAGGGGTCCATGTCCTCCCTGCTGGCCCCAGCCCCAGCTCCGCTCAGTGCCCTCGGCTTCAGTTTCCACTTTAATTAACTTGAGCCGGAGGAACATGGAAAAACCTGAGCAGGAGCCTCCCCCTCCTGCTCTCCCCAACAAAGGCCTCATTGAGGCTGGCCCAACACCCGGTGCCCAGCACTGGGAGCTGGTGGTGCCCCGGTGAGGGGCTGTGCTGGGGAGCAGCCATTGCAGAGCCCCTGCACATCCCCTTGGCTGAGTGGCTGCAGCGAGGGCTCCCCATCCCTTGGTGGGGGATAAGAACAATGGGGATGGGGAGAGGCGGCCCCCACACAGGGCACCTTTCACAGCACCTGCCATGGGAGGCCTTGGCCATCCTTCCCCAGCCTGGGGGGAGCAGCTCCACGCAGAGCAGGGCTGGGGTGTGGAGGCCGGCTCGATGGAGTGAGACCATGGTCAGGGACGGCTCCAGCCCCACATGAGCCTCTGTGCGGGGGTACAGCAGGTCTGATCCCAGCTCTGCACTGGGGCCACAACAGCCCCTGGTACCTATGTAGGGATGAGGGCATCTGGGTCTCTTATAAGGCAGGGCATCCCCCTGTGCTCACCAGGGACCACGATGACCCCATCACCTCTCCCCATTGCTCCCACAGACGCGGAAGCTGTCGAAGACAGAACGGCAGCGGTTCAGCGAGGAGGTGGAGATGCTGAAGGGGCTGCAGCATCCCAACATTGTCCGCTTCTATGACTCCTGGAAGTCATCCATCAAAGGCCAGCTCTGCATCGTGCTGATCACAGAGCTCATGACATCCGGCACCCTGAAAACGTGAGCAGGGACCCAGTGCCAGGTCGGGGTGTGAGGGGAGGGAACGGGGTCCTTGCAGTGATGGAAGACACGGGTGCTGAGGTGGGACAACTGGCTGTGGTGGGCTCAGGTGGGATATGGACACCCAGGAGCTTCCCTGGCACTACCCAGCGTGGGGATGGGGTGGCCCCAGGCACCCCGGCAGCGCTGGATGGTTCCTGGCACCGATGCTCGGAGCTCGGCTTCTCCTGGGCTGTGTTTTCTGTGCTGTGTTTGCAGAGCCCAGCCAAGATGCTCTTTGCTGCTGGCCCTGCCTCAGCTGCTGTATCCGGCTGGGCTCAGCATGGCAGCGGGATGAGGGTGAGCTGGGGCTGAGCCCCCTTGTGTCCACCAACAGGTATCTGAAGCGGTTCAAGGAGATGAAGCTGAAGGTGCTGCAGCGCTGGAGCCGGCAGATCCTCAAGGGGCTGCACTTCCTGCACACCCGCTCGCCCCCCATCATCCACCGTGACCTCAAGTGCGACAACATCTTCATCACGGGTCCCACCGGCTCGGTCAAGATCGGGGACCTGGGTCTGGCCACGCTGAAGCGAGCCTCTTTCGCCAAGAGTGTCATCGGTGGGGTGCTGGTGGCACAGGGCTGGCGGCTGCCACAATGGGGCAGTGATGGGGGTCACTGAGCCCTGCTCCTGCCTCCAGGTACCCCCGAGTTCATGGCGCCGGAGATGTATGAAGAGAAGTACGATGAGGCAGTGGATGTCTATGCCTTCGGGATGTGCATGCTGGAGATGGCTACCTCGGAGTACCCCTACTCCGAGTGCCAGAACGCCGCCCAGATCTACCGCAAGGTCACCTCGGTGAGCGGCCCTGAGCTGGGGTGATGCTGCTGCTGGTGCTGAGCCGGGTGAAGGGGTCGGGGCAGGCTGGTCGGATGGAGCTGTTTGGCTTTGCTGCTCCCCGAAATGTGTCACTGTGCAGGTCCTGCAGCAGCTAAAACCAGTCTGGGTGGTGAGACGGGGCTGGGGGGTCGATGGCTTGGCCAGGCCCCATGTCCCTCGCCCTGCACCAGACACTGCCAGCACGTTAATGGGGTGGAACGGGCGCAGGTTTGCTCAGCCACCTCTTGCCTGGGGCACCGTGGCTGCCCCGCATGGTGCTGGCTGGCTCCTGCTCACTGGGGTGGAAACCCGGCACCCCGGGGCACGCAGGCTGGTGGGGCCATGGGCTGAGAGCCCTGTCCCCACATGTCCCTGCTGCCAGTGGGGCTGTGCCTGGTAGCACCATGGCTCTGCAGAGCCTGGGTTCAGCCCTGGGCCCTGGAAACCCAGCACCGTGGCAGGGTCCAGCACAGGAGATGCTGATGCACTTCAACCCCAGGGCCTGAAGCCCAGCAGCTTCTACAAGGTGAAGGTGCCGGAGCTGAAGGAGATCATCGAGGGCTGCATCCGCATGGATAAGGACGAGAGGTAGCAGGGGACCAGGGGCCTGGGTGGAAGAGCCCCCCCAGCCTCCGGCCCCACGCTGAGCTGTGCTCCCCACAGGTACACCATCCAGGACCTGCTGGAGCACTCCTTCTTCCAGGAGGACACGGGGGTGCACGTGGAGCTGGCGGAGGAGGATGATGGCGTCAAGTCTGGGCTCAAGCTCTGGCTGCGCATGGACGACACGAAGAAGCTGCACGGCAAGTACAAGGACAACAACGCCATCGAGTTCCTCTTTGAGCTCTACAAGGATGTGGCAGAGGAGGTGGCCCAGGAGATGGTGGGTTCAAGGACGGAGGAGCCCTGGTCACTGCAGGGTCCCTGCACCCCAATGTGACAAAGCCCTCCCGTACAGGTGGTCCTGGGCTTCATCTGTGAGGCTGACTACAAGCTGGTGGCCAAGGCGGTGCGGGACCGAGTGGTCGCCATCAAGCGCAAGCGGGAGAAGCTGAAGCGCTCCAGGGAGATGCCATCGCCTGCGGAGCCGGAGCAACCACCGGGGGTCCTGCGGATGCTGGAGGAGCTCAAGTCCCCGCTGCCGCCCGGAGCCCCCGTGCCCCCCCTGCTCACACCCGGCTCCGGGGAGTCCATCTTCAGCAGCACCTTCCCCCCCGAGCCCGAGGAGCCCGAGGCCGACCAGCACCAGCACTTCACCTACCAGCACACCAGCTACTCCTCAGCCACGTGTGAGTGGGGCAGCAGCGTGGGCTGGGGTGGGGGGACCACAGGGGGTGACCTGGGGTGGGAGGCAGGCGGAGGGTCCCTCTCCACCTCCAGCTGTGCCGTGAGCCGAGCCCCACAGCCCATGGGGGGCCGTGCTCCGGCCGTGCTCACGCGATGCTCCTGCAGCCGACGGCGAGACCGACGGGTACCTGAGCTCCTCCGGCTTCCTGGACTCCCCGGACCTGGCGCATCGCAGCTTTCCGGCGGGGGACCCCTCGAGCCCGCCGCCCGCCCGCCCTGCGCGCTGCTTCCCCACGGTGAGCGGGGCCCCGCGGCGCTGGGGTCGCGGCGGGCGCGGCACCGGCTGACGCCGTCCTCTCCCCGCAGAGCATCGCGGTGCAGCTGCCCCCCGAGCGCCTGCCCTCGGCCAGCGGCTTCTCCTCCCCGGTGGACAGGTGAGGGCGCGGGGCCGGCGGCGCGGGGCGGGCGGCAGCGGAGGCTGCGAACGGCGGAGCTGATGCTCCCCCTCGGGGCTTCCTGCAGCTACGCCTCTGATGTGGCGTCGGGCATGAGCGACGGCTGCGAGGGGCTGTCGGCCGGCGAGCAGAGCTCCAAGCTGCCGGCCAAGCGGGCTGCGGGGAAGCTGCTGCGGCGCAGAGCCCGCTCCAGGCTCCGCATCACCAACGTGAGTGCCGCGGGCACGGGGCGGGTGGGCAGGAGGCTGACCCCGGGCTGAGCCGGCCGTGCTGCCCACAGATCTCGGACAAGAACGACCGGGTGGTGGAGTGCCAGCTGCAGACCTACAACAACAAGATGGTGACCTTCAAGTTCGACCTGGACGGGGACAACCCAGAGGAGATTGCAGCCGTCATGGTGACTGTGGGGCAGGGTGAGGGCAGGAGTGCGCCTGGCCGAGCTGGGTGCTGATCACTCCTCTGCCTGCAGGTCCACAACGAGTTCATCCTCAAGTCGGAGCGGGACGGGTTCATCCACCGTATCCGGGACATCATCCACCGTGTGGAGACGCTGCTCCATAAGGATGGGAGCAGCGCTGCGGAGCTGCCCCAGAGCCCTGAGATGGAGCGCAGCCCCGTGAGTGCCCAGGGCAGGCACTGGCACCGAGTATAGCTGTGGGTGCTGCTGGCCCCAGGGAGCCCAGCGGGAGAGGGCCAGGGTGCAGAGCCCTCCAGCCATGGGTAGGAGCCGCCCCATGCCTGCGGCTCCAGGTCACTTCCCTGCTCCTGCAATGGGCTGTGGTGTACCCTGCCCAGCGCTGGGGCTGGGGAGGGTGCTCACGGGAGCTTGTGTCAGCCTGTGTGGGGCCCCTGCCCCAGCGCTGTCTCACTGCATCTCCTCAGCAGATGGACCTGCCGCTGCAGGAGCTGTCGCGCTCCATCTCCTCGTCCTCTGTCAGTGGTAGGTCTCTGCCTTGTGCAGGCGCTTCTCATCCCTCCCCAGGTCCCATGCAGCGTGGGTAATGGCCCTGGCCAAGCCCATGGGGCACATCCTGCCCTGGCTGAGTGCCCGCTGTCACCCCTGTACTGCAGACCTGGGCTGCACCAGCCCCAGCCTCTCAGTCCAGTCCCCGGTCCTGCCGTTGCTGAGCAGCTCCCCATCGGAGAACAACCTCGGCAGCCCCGTGGAGGCGCCGGCAGCCGGTGAGCTGCAGCCAGCGCTGCTGGGCTCCCCTGCAGGTACCAGCCTGGCACGTCCGTCCTGGTGCCTGGGCCCGTGCCCTCGGCAGCTCGGGGCTCCAAGGTGCCAGGGCAGGGACAGGAGGGGGCCTGTGGGGGCCGGGGTGCTCCTGATGCTCTTCTCTCTGCAGGCTCCGTGCAGACCTGGCCCCTTGTCTCGGTGGCTCCCTCCTGGCTGACAGCACCACCGGTGCTCCCACAGAGCCCCCCAGGCACCCCAGGCGGGCCCGTCCCCCCTGCCCTGCCCCAGCCCCTCCTGTCCCCACTGCTGCTCCCCACATCCCCTGTCCCCAGCGAGCCCAGCAGCCCCTTGAGCCCCCCCGTGACCAGCACATCCTGGTCCCCCACCACCCCCTTCCTTTCTCTGGCCAATGTCTTCTCTCTGGCAGTGATGAGCGTGGCGCACACACTGCTGCCCGGCGTCTCCTCCATCGCCAGCTCCGGTGGACACTTGTACCCACCGCTGCTGCCGCGGCCACAGAGCCTGGTCCTGGGATCCCCGCGCTTTGTCTACCCCGACCCCGCCAGCATGGCCAAGCCAGCACCAGCCTCCAGCGGGACCCTGGTGTCAGCAGGGGCTGATGTCCCCGCTGTCAGGGGGCCCGTGCCGTTCCCTTCCCCGGCACCAGCCCCGCCGTGCCCCGCAGGCAGCAGTGCTGGGGGGAGTCCTCTGCCATCGCTGAGCACATCCATGCCGGGGAGCCCAGAGGGCAGCGCGGTGAGTGCTGGGGTGGCAACAGCTCCTCAGGTGGGGCTCAGCTCCGCGGATACGGGTTATCACTGCAGATCCTGCCCTGGGATGGGGTGGGGAGCCCCTGGGATGCAGGGGGGGCTGAGCAGGCAGTGGGTCTCAGGGCATGGGAACAGCAGTGGGGGCCAGGAGACACAGGGGACCCGGGTGGGGTGGTTGACAGTGTCTGAGTGCCTGCAGGTGCTGCCTGGCTCCCCCAAGCCCAGCCACTCACTCATCATCTCGGAGTCACCAGCCCCTGGCGTGCCCAAGGCCCAGCTCTCCCCCATCAATGAAGGTGAGGTGGGGAAGGGCCGAGGCTGCGCTGTGAGACCCCTGACAGCCCTCGTGCCCTGAACCCCACCAACTGCCCCCTGTCCTCAGCAGAGACCAAGCCCCAGATCCTCGGCCGGTTCCAGGTGACACCAATCAAGGACCTGGCAGCGATGTCTCCGGTGCTGGGCAGCAGCGAGGGTGAGCAGCACGGCACAGAGCCGGCGGCCAGCGGCTCCCCCTTGCCCGCAGCCCCCGACACAAGGGGCAGCTCAAGCAGCGACTCGGACTCAGTGGGGGAGATGGCGGAGCAGGACCCTGAGGCTGAGGAGGTGCTGGCTGAGGCGGGCACGGCAGCGGCGAGTGACCGGGAGGGTCCTGGGGAGGACGGTGGTGAGAGCGCGCCGCAGGCGGTGATAAACCAGGTGTGGCTGAGCTACTCCCGCAACTTGTCCTACCTGAGCAGCGACGACACCGAGAGCGAGGATGAGGAGATCTGGGAGGAGCTGCAGAACCTGCGCCAGAAGTGAGCAGAGCTGGGGGGGCTGCACCTGGGAGGCAGCACAGGGGTTGCTTGAGCTTGGCTGGGCGCAGCGCAGGGCTCAGCTGCCAGCTCCTGCCTCCTCCCCAGGCACCTGGCCGAGGTGCAGCTGCTGCAGAGCGCGCAGAAGAAGGAGATCGAGGAGCTGTACCTGCGCATGGGGAAGCAGCCGCCGCTGGGCATCGTGTCCCCCGCTGCCATGCTCTCCAGCCGCCAGCGCCGCCTCTCCAAGGGCAGCTTCAACCCCTCCCGCCGCAACAGCCTGCAGCGCCTGGAGCTGGCGCAGCCCCAAGGTGCCGACCCCTCCTCTGCTCGACTCCCAGGACCCTGCGGGATGGGGACCGCGGGGCTGCGGCACCGCTGGTGCCGGCGCTCAGGGCTGCCGTGTCCCCGCAGGCATCATGCGCCGTAACTCGCTGAGCGGCAGCAGCACGGGCTCGCAGGAGCAGCGGCTCAGCAAAGGGGTGACCTTCGCCGATGACTTCAGCCGCATGGTAAGGGCTCGGGGCCGGTGCTGCCCCTGGCTGCCCCGCGGTGCTCCCGCTGCTCACCGCTGCTTCTCTCCCCAGTAGCCGGCTGGCCAGGAGTGACCTCATGAACTACCTCAACCAAGTGCCTGCTGCCCCGGGGTGGGGGACAGCCCCCTCCGTGCCTCCCGGGAGGGCAGCACCAGCCCTGAGAGCAGCCAGCGCCGTGGGGCCGAGCCAGCCGGGTGCCCGCAGCCCCTCACCTCCAGCCCTCTATATCTGTCCTCCCATCTCCCCCCTCCTTGTGCCCCCTGGACCCCTCCCTGCCATTCCCAGTCTGTTTCTCCAGCCCAACCCCAACTGCAGGACACGTGCAAGGCGCTGCAACCCCTCATGGACCCCCCGCAGGCAGAACCACCCCCCGCAGTGATCTCAATCCATCCCAGCTCTGCCCCGGGGCTGTGCCAGCCCTGCTCTGTGTGGGATGATGTGTGGGGCTGGACCCACGGCTGCCCTGCTTGCTGCCTCCCTCAGCTCATCCTGCACAGCGGAGCCAGAAGGAGCTTCCCTCGGCTCTGTAATGTGACCAGGACCAGCAGTGGGTGCACTCAGTTATGAACTGATGCCTGGAAAGTGTTTCATAAATACAAATTCAATACAACTCGGGTCTGTTTGTGTCTGTCTGGCGGGACTCGTGGCCTTGCGCAAACCGAGCTAAGATAATAAAGAGCAAAGCAGAAACTTGCCCCATCTCAGCAGACACCGGAGCTGGACTCTGACCAGCACCGACATCACCAGGCACCGACGCAGGCTCCAGACGGGGTGTTTATTAGTGGGAGCGATGGGCAGCTCTGCCCTTCCCAGGAGCAGGTTCCTGGCAAAGGCAGCCGCCTGCGGGGGAGCCCCAGGCGCGTCTCCCTGCACCGCATCGGGCAGGCCCAGACCCCGCACCCGGGGCCGGGCGCTTCCCCCTCCCGCGCCGCGGGGGCTGCAGCTCACGCCGTTCACTGGGGCCAGGCCGGGCGCTCCACGCTCAGCTCGCTGAGCTCTCAGCCCGCGCCCGGGCCCGCGCCCGCGCTGCCTCCGCCTCCTGCTCCAGATCGTCCAGGAACCGCTCCTGCGACACCGAGTAGAAGGTGTACGCGTCTGCGGGGTGCGTTAAGGAGAAGAGCGGGAGCGGAGCGGAGCGGTCCCGGTCCCCCCCCCGGCCCCGCAGGATACAGATCCCGACCGTGACGGCGCCGATGCCGAGCGCCAGCAGCACGTTGCGGCCGCGGAGGCGGCTCCGCAGGGCGCGCTCCACCTGCTCCATGTGCAGCCGCTGCTGGGGGCTCAGCCCCGGCTCCTGCCGCGGGTCAATGCGCCGCGCGAACGCCGCCTCCCGGCCCGGCTCCTGCGCCGCCATCTTCCCCGCCGCTTCCGTGCAGCGTGTGACGTCACATCCAGCAGGGCGATGCGTCCAATCGGAAGTGGCTTTGGAAGCGGGGCGTCGAGTGGTTGGCTGCGGCGCGGCGCGCGGCTGGCCGGAGCGGAGGGACGCTCTGATTGGCGGAGCGGGGCCCCGTGCCCGCGCGCGTGCTGAGGTGTGGCCCCGCTGTGAGGGGCCGCCGGTCCCGGTTGCGCTCCCGGGCCTCACCGGCGGGGCCGAGGCCCTGCGGTGCCGTTGGAGCATTTACCAGAGCGGGCAATGGGCTCCCAGGGGCAAGCAGCATCCCGGTGCCATGACCTGGGCCCTGCCTTTGGCAGGGTGTCCCCGGAGGTCATCGAGGACGCGCTGATCCGCCTGGCCATGGAGAACGAGCGGCACCTGAGCGAGCTGCCCGAGGGGGCCGGGTGCTTCAAGGAGGCGCGGATCGTGGGTGAGGCCCAGCCTGGCGGCCTGTGCTGGTCAGGGCCGGGGCAGGGGTGACTCTGCTCTTCTCTTGCAGAGTTCATATTCCTCTTGGCTGAAAAGTGGTGCCTGGACCAGTCGGCGCGGTACCAGGCAGTGGAGTTACTTGAAAGGTAACGAGCATCTCGGGTGTGCAGTGCGTTCCTTGTCTCTCTCATGTGGTTCCGCTGGCTGTGCCCTGGACCGCTCGCTCAACCAACCTGTGATGAGTTTTTGCAGCCCCAGAGCTTTATCTCTTTGCTCGTTTAGCTCAAATTTTGAGCTGAATACATGCAGAACTGCTGCTTTTCCTTTTTCTTAGCAGAAGAGAACTGTTTTCTGAGCGGTTTTGGGTTTTGTAGGTTTATGATCAAGCAGGTGGAACGAATCTCTAAGTCCTCTAGGAAGAGCATTAAACACTGTGAGCAGGGGGGAGGCAGCAGCTGCAGCTCTCTGGAAGATCAGCTCTACAACACATTTGTCCTGCGGCTCGTGTCATGCATTCAGCTCGCGAGCAAACTGTCCCTGCACTATAACGTAAGCCAAATGAACTTGTTCTTGTCATGGCTTTTAGCAGTGTAGGAAGCTATGTGGTACATTTATGTCTCTTAAAAAGAAGATTAGAAATAAAGAGGGCCATGAGAGCAATCAGGGGCTGGAGTACCTTCCGTATGGAGCCAGGCTGAGAACATTGGGGCTGTTCAGCCTGGAGAAGGGAAGCTGCATGAAGACCTCAGAGCAGCTTCCAGTGTCTGAAGGGGGCTACAAGGATACTGGAGAGGGACTTCTCATCAGGGACTGGAGCGATAGGACAAGGGGTGATGGGTTCAAACTGAAACAGGGGAAGTTCAGGTCAGATATAAAGAAGAAGTTGTTTACTGTGGGGGTGGTGAGGCACTGGAACAGGGTGCCCAGAGAAGTGGTAAATGCCCCATCCATGGCAGTGTTCAAGGCCAGGTTGGACAGAGCCTTGGGTGACATGGTCTAGTGTGAGGCTTCCCTGTCCATGCAGGGGGTTGGAACTGGACGATCTCAAGGTCCTTTCCAACCCAAACAATTCTCTGATTCTATTATTTCCTCTTTGAAAGCTATTACTGATCATAAAATGCAAAGTATATTGAAATGGAGACCTAAATTTAGGTTTAAACATTAAGGGCAGATGAATCGTCACTTGTCAAGTAGCAATTTGTGAGGAAATGTTCCCAGTATTGGGGGAAAAAAAGTACAGGCAGTGGGGAAAAGTCAGTCTGTGGTTGTTGAAAGCTGTATGTCTGCAGGGGGAAAGATTGTGGGGTAGAGGAAACCTTGGGGAGAGAAGGTCCGAAGTGGAGTTTTAATTCCAGCTCAATAGAGGAGTTAGACAGGGTTAGAGAGCCATGGGAGCTGCAGTGGCTCCGGCTGAAATCCAGTGGGAGGAGTAAAACCAGGAGGTGCTTGCTTCTCCCGCTGCCCAGGAGCTCATTTGTCTTTTCTTCCCTCTTTTTCCTCCTCAGAGAGTTAACAGTGACGTAGCTTTAAAATTTCTGCAATCTCTGAAGTACTCGTACACGAAACAGGAGCTGCTGGAGTCAGAACTTGCTGTTCTGAAAACTCTGCACTTCCAGGTCAACGTCTTGACTCCTTTGGCTTACGTAGAACTGCTCCTGGAGGTTCTGGGTAAGAGGATTAAGAGGAGAGGATGGGAAAAGGGTTTTCAAAAGGTGTAATAGAGCCATTGCTGGTTTGAACCAGAATGTCTCCTATTACAGATTTTGGCATATGGTGCATTCACATTGTGCAGGGCTTTACTGGTTGGGTAAGAGCTTTGTCCTTTCTAGAATCCTATGAGTGCTGTTGGACAGCATGTTGAACATGATGTGTTCAGAAGAATGAGAGTTTAAAACCCCCAAAACCTAATGTAAGGACATGTTTTCTACAAGTGCCCAGGTCTAACAACCTGAATTTAGGTATCAGTGAGATGATACTGAGCTTGAGAAAGCCTGTGGCACTCAGAAGCAAGGAGCAGTTGGCACCAAGAATCTCCATCTGTGGCTCACGGCTTCTTTCTAATCCAGTTTCATGCCTTGGGATGTGGTGCTGATCCTGTGTGATCTCTGTGCTAGGGTACAATGGCTGCTTGCTTCCCACCAAGCCTTTACATCAGATGTGCATTCAGCTCCTTGACTTCTCCTACCTTGCACGAGATGCCATCTACGACACTCTCTTGAAGATCGCCGTTGAAAACTCCACACCAAGCAAACTGCAAGTGTGAGTAGCTCCCATGTCTGATGCTTTAACTATTTGAAATGAAAACCCTAAAAAACCTGTAAGAAATAGTAGCATAATTCCCATGATGCCATTTTGGGGGGGCATGTTTTTAAAAAACAATAATTTTGGGAGGCTTTCAGCATTTCTTGAGCTTAATGTTCAAAGCAATGTGCTTCTACACAGGTGCTTTATGGGCAAGCTAGGGAAATGTTTAATGTAATCATAAACCCCCAGCTTTGGCACTGTCCATTAAAGTTAACAGCATCAGGCTCTGTTTGGACTGAGTAAGTGAACATGTGCTTTGCAGCCCGGCCAGAAGCAGGTGCTTTTGAGCTGCAAAGCTGGCATTAATGACACCAAGAGACACTTTTACTTCTGCAGAGCAAAGTTTTTGACAGTGAAGGAAGATTTCATGCTCTTGGCTGTAGGAATCATCAGCACAAGCTTGTTCGTACTAAACCCTGGGCAGTGGAAGCAGGTACAGTCACTTCTAAAGGTGTTGGCTCTATGTGGGTTGTTGAAGTGCAGCAGGAAGCATGTGTGAGGGTGTTGGAAGGCTCCTGCTTGCACTAGTGTGTGTATGTCCTCGTGCTTCAGTGTCTCCATAGCCAGAACAAACCCCATACAAGTGAAGTAATACCATGGAACTACTTCACAGCCTGTAGCTTTTTCACCTCTTCAGTAGAAGTGATTAAAAAAGAAAATGCAAAAAAACCCATAAAAAAACCCTAAACCAAGCAAACCAACCCCCAACCACATAGAAAACATACTGAGAGGCTTCACATTTGTTGAAGTGTGGCCATGGAGCACTTACTCCCATTATTCCCATTAGATTTGCAGGATTAAGAAGTATGTCTGTAAAGGAACATCTTTTAGGCACTGTTAGTAAGTAGCTCTCTTGGTTTTTTTTAAGGTTGTGGAGCATTTGAACTGTATCACTGGCATCACTTCACAGAGCATACAAGATTTTTCTTATGCAGTACTGAAACAGGTCATTGGCAGCACCACTCCGAGGCAGTGCTACAGGAGCTGTGGAACAAAAGCTCTGGAACACAGAATTGGGCCTCTTCAGTAGAGCTGCCTGCCCTGGGGCAGCAAAGCACTGCCACTGCCCAGAGCACCCCATGCAATTTGCTTTGCTTTTGTTTGGAACATTGCTGTTAAATTAGAAAAGCTCCTTTCAGGCAACACCCCAGTGCTGTGAAGGGAGGCACCAGGAGCCAAGTAGAAATAACCTCTTTGGGCAGAAAAAGGCTTTATTGTAAGACCTACATCAGCTTAGTTACGACTAAAAGTTTCCTTGAACAAGGAGAAAGCTCTAAGGAGTCATGTTCTGAAAAGGCAGCAAGGCACATGGCGTGGTAATGGCACTAGGAGCAGCTCACAACCCCATTACAAACAGAGCTGTACTTACTTTCTGTATTTGCTGCTGCTTTAAAACTAACTTGTCTCAGGCTGCCGGGATATTCCTGTGTCCCCTCTCTGCCCCCACCCCAGCAGGCAGTTGCCCACCTCTGTGGTCAAAGGGACAACTCCCCCAGTTTGGAAAGCGATGCAACTGTTGTGATAGCAGGGGCTTGCTGAGCCCGTCGCTGGGAGCTGTGCCCAGCCCACGTCGCATAGAAGCACTCTCCTTGTAGAATAGTGTTTTATTATTTACTGGGTGCACCTCCAGGTGAGAACAGGCTGCAGGAAGTATCACAAACACCAGCATCATCCCAGCTAACAGTACTTGAAGCAGTATCAAACCTTGCTACGTTGAGTGGCACAGAGTACTGACATGACTTAGAATCCTTTATTTCAGACTGCAGTTACAGTGAGTTCCTCCACATACCTGTGTTTATAACACTTCTCTAATCTGTGTTCAGCTGTAAGAGTGGTATTGAACTCACCCATTTGAAGTTCAGCAGTAATTTCAATCTATAAACCTCAAAGTGCCAGTTTAGCATTGACTTAACAGCTTTTTATTCTGTTCAGCTCCGTGACACAACTTTACATATTGCTTTTCTATATACTACTTGTAATAATGGTCTTTTAAATAAAGTGTCTTGTGGTTTTTTGGTATTGTAAACATTTTATACTGGTTATTAAGAGACATCTTCATGTGACTTTCTCCGACGGAACGCAGACATCCTGCAGCTGCCAGGATGAGTTCTTCCCATGGTTACTTGTTATAGAACTGAGAGGAGACCCAGGCAAGACCCCACTTCAGGTTAGTTAACATGAATTTCAGTGCTTTTGTCCATTGCTCCTCAGAGTTAAATTGTGTTTTAATAGAGTAAGAGCCACCGCTGCCACCTGTGTCTTCAATCTTTCCTTTCTCCACGTCCATCCTAGACCATACAAAGCTTCATTAGTGTGTTACTAGTGCAAGCATTTCATTTCCATGTGACATTTCAACCTGACATTTATGTTATGTAAGAATTCTTTGGTTTTAACTGAAATCTAGCAAGCCTCAGGTCTTCACCTGAGGAACAGGCGTTAAGTTCCAATTAAACTAAGCGAAATGGGGTAATCTTGCACATTATAAAGACCACGGGCCGATTCCAGGGCAGGACAGGGTCAGTCGGTGCTGTGTTGGGCTGCACACGAGGTGTTCACTTACTGTATTAGACAGCAGCACTCACCTGTAGGGCAAACAAAACCGGGTTTCCCCTTTCTCCACTTCCTCTTTAAACTGCTGCACGCAGTCCAGGAAAGCCACCATTGCGTGGTCAAATTTATTGTCCCAGAAGAACCTCAGGCCTCCAGAACAGTACAAGGGAAGCTCCTGGAAAAGAGATGGGTTTCAAGCACTCTAAGCATTCCCATTTAGGTATAGTCATTGCAGCTCTTTAGTCCTCTTTAGTGTGAGGCTTAAATTTGTCATGGGATCCTTAGAAATGGTTTGTGGCACGTTGCAAGCATGACTTGTTTTGTGGTTGGTGCCTGCTATGTGCAGGCTTGGGTTCCTAATCACCAACAGCCAGCCCAAACCATCTTCCTCTGGCCAGTGCGTGCAGTGTTTGGGTCCAGAGTCCTGTTGTTTTTAACCAGGTGGTAGGAAGAGCAGCTTGATACAGGATATGGAATTACGAGATTAGATATTAGTTATTACATTAGATATTTTGTTTGAGAAGTTGCAGCACATAGTTATCCTGTACCACAGATTCATAAAAAGCTGGTTTGCCTTCTGTGACCAGGGCTCTGTGGCACTCAAGGTCAATGTGACTTGGGTAGGGTCTCTTACCTTTGATTTGTCCGTGAGGGACTCTAAATATGAGTGGTTGCCATATGGTACAAGACGGTATCTGGAAGGAGATAGGATTCACAGGCAGATGAGCCCAACTGTCTCCGTCTGGGCCAGAAGCAAAAGGTGTGTTATATGGCATGTACCTTTGAAACTTCAGGCCCATTTTGTTTGCAAGGGCATGGAGCAGCAGCACAGTCTGCCCCCAGGCAGCGTTGATCTCATTCCATTCTACAGGAACGCTGGGGAGACGGCCAAGTCTGAAGTTATTTATTGTGCCAAACTGACCACTGTGCCTGTGATAAGAGGAATTAGAAATAAACTGTTGGAGCAGGAACAGCTTCTGGCAGTAAAGTGTGTGATGGCTGGGGTGCAACAGCCATCCACCATGCACGGGGAGCTCAGCAAAGGGGGTTTGGGGCTCTGATTACAAAGTGTACTTAAATAGCAAGCTTGTTATCTGTTTATCATGGAATCCCGGACTGGTTTGTGTTGGAAGGGACCTTGAAGCTTATCCAGTTGCAACCTCTGCCACAGGCAGGGACACCTTCCATTAGAGCAGCTTGCTCCAAGCCCCTGTGTCCAACCTGGCCTTGAACACTGCCAGGGATGGGGCAGCCACAGCTTCTCTGGGCACCCTGGGCCAGCGCCTCAGCACCCTCACAGGGAAGAGCTTCTGCCTAAGAGCTCATCTCAGCCTCCCCTCGGGCAGGTTAAAGCCATTCCCCTTGGCCTGTCCCTACAGGCCCTTGTCAACAGCCTCTCTGCAGCCTCCTATAGGTACGTGTGACCCCATTAGTGCTGTCCCTGCTCCGAGCAGCCTCACAGTACCAGATGTGGAAGGTGGCGTTGAACACGTTGGTTTTCTTTAGTTTATCCAGTTGCATCTGGGCATAGCGCATCTGGTTCTCCACACTCTTCAGCTCATCGTCCAGCTCCAGCTGTTGCCTCTTGAATTCACAGTATTCCTTCTGATACCTTTGAACAAGGGCAAGACAACAAATGGCAAGTGCTTTTACAGACAAGCGATTGCTCTCCTGGTACTCCAGGGCTTACTTGGCAATGGCAACTCCACTTTTGCAAAGACCAAGCCACCTGCATTTGGCTGTTACTTACAGCTTTCTCTACATTATAATCTCATTTATCTGTTACTTAAAATCCCTGCCATAAACTGAGCTGTGGGTCACTCACTGAGCTTCTTCCTGCTCCAGCCGCTCTGCCTCTGCCCGGACTCTCTCGAAGTCTTCAGCCACAACCTTGCGATTCTTCTCGACATCCTCCAGCTCCTGGATCAGCTGCTCTTCTTCCAGTGCGAGTTCCTTCAGTTCCATCTGCAGCTTCTCCTTATCATCCTCATTCATTTGTTCCAGGATCTCCAGACACCTCCTAAAGGAGAACACCAGGATTACCAAACCAGGGATGCTGGGAGGCTCCTGCTGGCAGCAGTGCAGACGGGGACTGGGATCTCCCATTCTTGTTATTCCCAAGCTGTGTTGATTCTGCACCATGAGTCAGGAACACACAGAGCAGGGGAGCAAGATGGTGACCAAGGGCTGCTGCTTCCTGCCTGACAGGAACTGCCTCTGTGGAGCTCTTGATTGCACTGGAATGCCACAGACCTCAGCTGGAGAAGCTGTAACCACGGGACTCTCACAAGCAAAGGTTTCATGTCATTCAAAGAAAACCCCAAATACTCAAGTCAGGGATATCTCAATGGTCAGGGGAAGGCTCTGGGCTTTCCCCAGCCTAAAGCTGCTTGGTCCTGGGTTGCCTCCAGCTCACTCACTTGTAGTTCTGGCACTCGTTCTCTGTGATGTTAAGCTGTGTGTCCAGCTGGTCCAGCAGCGTGTCCGTGCACTCCTCACACAGAGGGTGATCCACGTCCGTCTGCCCGGACATGATGTCAAAGAGATCGCCGGTGACCTGCAGGAAGCATTTGCCATCAGGTTGGGTGAAGCTGTGGCTGCTGCTGGCTTCTCACCCAAAACTCACCACCAATAACACTGGGAGGCCAGTGCTGCATCTCCCAGAGCATCCAGAACTAGCGCTGCTCTGGCTCGGAAGTGCCCAAACTTACCAGCTTGCATAAAACTTGCCTTCAGTCTGCGGCTGAGGTTTTCCATGGTGCCGCCATCCGATGCCTCCCCGATCAGCGTGAAGCTGTTGGCACTTTCTGTTGACATCATTCTTGGAAAGAATTTAATGGAGAGCTGAGTGCTGAGGGGCCAGGCTTAAACCTGAGGCTGGGTTAAGAGGCAGAAGGGACGAGCACAGGACAGAAGGAGCTGGACTGTGGGTGAGCTCTATGGGACGGTGGGTTGGGTTCACCCGAAGGTAAGTGGCAGCCCCAGGCAGTGCCACGCACTCTCGGAGGAAACAGAGGTCACACAGGACTGGCTGCTACGTGTAGGGCTCAGCTGCGCCCTACCCCGTTCCGCGGGTAGGGATGGGACAAACGCGACCCCATTTCCCCGGGCCTCCCCGCGGCGGGGCTAGGGACCGCGGCCATACCTGGCCGGCGGGATGAACCGCCTGGACACGCCATCCTGCCGGTTCTCCGCGAAGGCTTCCTGCGGGGCAAGCGGACACCGTCACCGGGCGGGGGGGGGTAAGGGGACACCCCCACCTCTGCGCCCGACCCCGCCGTACCTCCGTCAGGGCGCTTTCCTCTTCGTTCGCGTCGCCAGGCCGGGCCGGGGCGGCGGCCAGCAGCGGGGCTGCGGGAGAGGAGGCGTTACCCGTGTCCGGGCCCGGCCCGCCGCCCCCCGCCCGCCCGCCGCGCCGCGGTACCGGTGAGCTCCTGGATGGTGAGGCGGTCCAGGATCTTGAAGGAGGTGTCGAGCTTCAGCGGCTGCCCGCAGCGCTGGCACACGAAGCTGACCTGCGCCGTGCCGCCGGCCGCGCGGCTACCCTCCATGCCCGCTCAGCCCCGCGCCATCGCCACCGCCGCGCGGCGGATGTGACGTACGGCCGCGGGGCGCGGTCCTGTCAGGGCTGTAAGGGCTGTGTGTGAGGTGTGTGGAAGCGGGCGGCCATTTTTCCCGTGAGCGGCCAGGACCTCGGACGGCGGCGCGTGCGCGCGGCGGCGGGAGGCGCGCGGCAATTGGCGGGCGCGCCGCGTGAGGTCAGTTCCGGTGGTGGCGGCGACGCCGGTGTTGGGGCAGCGGCAGCGCGGCCCCCGCGGCATCACCCGGACCGGACGCTCCCCGCCTGCCGCCGCCATGGCCTCGCTGCTCAAGGTGGACCCGGAGGTGAAGCTCAAGGTGCGCGCCCCTCTAACGGCCTCCCCCCTCTTCAGCGCTCCCGCCGCTGCCGCGCGGGCTGGGCCCGGGCCTCGGGGCGGGGCGGCCCCACGCCACCGCCGCCGCTGCCCGGTGGTTTCACCGCGGTCGTTGGTCCTGCGGCTGTTGGACGTGAGGTCGCTGAGCACGGCCCAGCCGCCGCCGCCGCTGCACTGGGAGGACGGGCGCTGGCCCAAACGAGGCCTGGGACCTGCCCCCCCCGCGCCCGGTGCCTCCGCCAGCTCGGGCGGGAGCTGCGCGGTGTCGGGCTCTCCTCGTGCCGATGGATGGTCCGTGGGGCCCGGCCCGCGCAGGCGGGGCTGGGGGAGCTGCTGGCGGAGCGGAGGAAGCAGCTTCTGGCTCCTCCGGCAGCGGCCGCTCAGCGCCGAGCGGCTCGGTCAGCTCCCGGTGGTCCCTCGGAGGGTGGGAGCCGCCCCCGAGGCGCTCGGTGCGATTCGGGAGTGACTGAGCTGCTGCTTTTCTCCTTCTGCAGGTTGATTCCTTCAGGGAGCGGATCACGAGCGAGGTGAGGATTCCCCTGCGCTGCCCCTGGTGGGACAGGGAAGAGCCCATCGGGGCTATGTCCCTGAGAGACCTGGCTGTGATCTGAGCCTTTCCAGGAAGCTCCGCAGCGCATCAGCTACCAGCCATGGCGAGGGCTTGAGCCTCGTGCTCTCCTGGCCCATTCTCACCTTGCCTTAGTGTGACAGCAGCCACAGCACTCACGTTCTCTCCTGTTTCCTGCCTTTGGACAGTTAGTTTCCTGCTGTTCTCTGGTGGTGGGAACCGCGCAGCGCTGTTTCCCATCATTGTCTGTTCTTTCTCTCTCAGGCTGAAGACCTGGTGGCAAACTTTTTCCCAAAGAAGCTGTTAGAACTCGATGGGTTCCTCAAGGTGAGATTTTCTGTCTCCTTTTTAATCTCCAAGCTGAGCACTGACAGCACCGTAGCAGGTCCTGTCCTGTTGTATCTTTCGCTGTGTTGCACGGAGATGAAGCGGCAGCTCGGTCGCTTGCATGCATTTGAGTGCTGTTGGCTCTAGAGGGGGTGCTTCCCCTTCCAGTTCTCTTTGTGTGACCACATTTATCTTTCTTACATGTTTTGCTATGTGGGGCTGTGCTGTGCTCCCACATGGCTCCAGCCCTGCAGGCAGTTGATAGCTCTGATCCGGGCTGGAGCTGGTACGCTGCTCTTGGGTGGAGGGAGGGCTCCTCACAGACTTATTGTTAGACCCTTTCTGTTTCATTTGTCCTTATTTTATAGTTGGATACGAGAGAGAGATGAATCTTTTGTCTTCTCATTGTGTTTGGTGGGACAGAATTTCTTCACTCATAATTAAATAACAAATCTGCTTTATTTTCCAGGATCCTATCCTGAATATTCATGATCTTACTCAGATCCATTCGGACATGAACCTCCCAGTGCCTGACCCAATTCTTCTCACAAACAGCCACGATGGACTGGATGGGGTAAGGTTACTCTCTTGGCTGTGATCCCTGCTTCTCTTGATTAAAACTGCATGGCTTGCCCTGCGCTGGAGTAGGGTCTGTTTGCACTCAGTAAAGGGCTATGGCTCTCCCCAAGGCTTTTAGGAATTGGTCTCTCAAGTGTGGGAAGTCTGCTGAAGGCAGTACTGTGCTCTGCAGACCTCCTTTGCTTTTAAGGAAGGATGCTTAGATCCAGGAGCGTAGCAGAGGCTCTGAAGTTTTCCTTGGTTCTTTTGGGATGCTGCTCTAGCTCTCGAGTAGTTTGTGAGTAGAACATTTTGTGTGTTTTAGCCAAATATGAAAAAGAGGAAGCTGGAGGACCGCGAGGAGACCTTTCAGGGTAAGAGTCCCCAAGTCCCTCGTGTTGCTGCTTGCACCCTGAACCAGTGCACCGTGCCCTGGGCATATGAAATGGCATGAATCCCACTTGCCCTGTCCTGACAGTAGCTGCTGCTCATGCAGGCCTGTCCCCGCGACCTCTCCAAGCTTGACCTGCACTTCTGTTGAGGAGGAGTCAGGTTCCAGCTCTCAGAAGCATAATTAGGACTTCTCTGATAGCCACAAGTAGTGCTTGGTTTGCTGATAGAGGCAGCTCATCTCCCTGTGGCTCTCCTTGTCTGGAGGAAGATATCAGGCTTTGGATTAAGCTGAGGCACAAACAGCTCACACATGTGGAGCAGGAAATCCCTTGTGCCCAGGCTCAGCAGCCTGGAGCTCTTCAGCTTCACGTTCTCTCTTCTCCTTGCTTTGTGGTAACTGCTGTCATCCCATGTCAGATCTCCCCTTCCCCAGGTTAGCTATAGCCTGACTCAGTGTCCACAAGCCTTGTAGGAGATCAGATGCTCAGGTGGCCCTTCGGTCTGATCCGCTGGTGCAGCAATTCCTGTGCGTCCTGATGAGGTGTTTTTCTCTGCTGGTAGGTACCAAAGTGTTTGTGATGCCCAATGGGATGCTGAAGAGCAACCAGCAGCTGGTGGACATCATTGAGAAAGTGAAACCAGAAATCAGGCTGCTTATTGAGAAGTGTAATACGGTGGGTATGAGCACTGGAGCAAGTGGAAGCAGGAGAATGGAGGCAAAGCTGCTCTGGGTGGAAGGAGCCGACCCCTCTGTACTCTGTGGATGAGGAAAGGGAGGATGTGTATTGCAGTGGCTGAGAGTGGCTGGGGGTAGGTGCAGGGAAATAGTCCTAGAATCCCAGCTTGGAAGGGACTTCAGGGATCATCTGGTGCAACCTTTGTAGGCAAAGCATGACCTACACTAGATATCCCAGCACTCTGACCAGCTGAATCTTAACAGCGTCCAGTACTGAGGCATCCACCACTTCCCTGGGGAGATTATCCCAGCAGCTGATTGGTCTCAGTGGGAAAAACTTTCCTGTGCCCAGGTGGAATCTCCCCAGGAGTAACTTGTGCCCATCACCCCTCCCCTTCCCCATGTGAGTCCTTGTCAAAAGGGAGTCTCACTCTTCTTTGTAGCCACTGGAACATGGGGGTAGGGCCTTCCTGGAGCCTTTTCTTCTCTAGGCTGAACAAGCCCAGCTCTTGACTTTGGATCATCTTTGTGGCCCTTCTCTGGCCCCTCTCCATATCTTTTTGAGCACGGTCTCTGTGGAGGTGTCGGTATTGATCAGTGCTGTGATCTCTCCACCACAGGTCAAAATGTGGGTGCAGCTTCTCATTCCCAGGATAGAAGATGGAAACAACTTTGGTGTTTCTATTCAGGTGAGGCACTGCTGGCTCTACTCACTGCCCTGCTGCAGGAGGAGCTGTGCTCCAGGGACAGGGATCTCTTGGCTTCCTCTGAATCTTTCATTTCAGAGTGTTCACTCAGGTTTTAAAAGCCCAGCCTGAGCTTGACGTGGCACTGCTGGGACATGCTGCTTGCAGAGCCTGAGTGAGCAGTCTCGTGCAGCTAATGACTTCCTCCTCTTCCCTGCAGGAGGAAACAGTTGCTGAGCTTCGAACTGTGGAGAGTGAGGCAGCGTCCTACCTGGACCAGATTTCTAGGTAGGCATGCAAGGACAGGCCTCGGGGCCCTTGGGAAAGGGAAGTGCTTGGGGAGGGTCCCCCCAGCTTTCCTAGGGCAGCTTGGGCCGGAAAAAGATCTCGGTGCTGTTAATCTGACCTTTAGTCTCTCCCTTTTCTTACCAGATACTATATCACAAGAGCAAAATTGGTTTCCAAAATAGCTAAGTACCCTCATGTGGTAAGTGAGTGGGGAAGTGGAGATGTACATGGTACATGCTGCTGCTTTTTGGGACTCTTTGGGCCACTTTGTCACTGTCCTTTTTGGGCTGAGGGTCTTGGGGGTGGGGGGGGATGACAGGGAGGGATTGTGCAGGGATGCAGGACATCTGCAGTAGAGGAGAGCAGCTGAAGGGGGGTGGTTCCCTTGGTGCTGAGGAGGCAGCGCTGGGCTCAGCCTCTGCTCCCTGCAGGAGGACTATCGCCGCACCGTGACCGAGATCGACGAGAAGGAGTACATTAGTCTGCGCCTGATCATTTCAGAGCTGAGGAATCAATATGTAAGTGGAAAACTGGAGCTTGCCAACAGGAGAGAGCCTTTGTGACCCTCCTGCACTGCCCTTCCCCTTGGGGTGCACCCGCTCCTGCCTCCTCCCCGCTCTGCTCTGGCTCTGATGAGAGGAGCTGGCTGTCACCTCTCCTGGGGGTGCTGGTGGCTAGCACAAGATACTCCTTCCACCTCCTGAACTCTCCCTGCAGTCCAAGCTATCCCAGGGGTCCTTAGGGAAGTCTTTTCTGTGTTACATGTAGTGACTTAGAATCATAGAACAGTTAGGGTTGGAAAGGACCTTCCAGTTCCAACCCCCCTGCTATGGGCAGGGACACTCACACTAAACCATGGCACCCAAGGCTCTGTCCAACCTGGCCTTGAACACCGCCAAGGATGGAACATTCACAACCTCCCTGGGCAACCCAGTCCAGTGCCTCAGCACCCTCACAGTAAAGAATTTCTTCCTTATATCCAATCTAAACTTCCCCTGTTTCAGTTTGAACCCGTTACCCCTTGTCCTGTCACTGCAGTCCCTGATGAAGAGTCCATCCCCAGCATCCTTGTAGGCCGCCTTCAGATACTGGAAGGCTGCTCTGAGGTCTCCACGCAGCTTCTCTTCTCCAGGCTGAACAGCCCCAACTTTCTCAGCCTCTCTTCATACGGGAGGTGCTCCAGTCCCTGATCATCCTCGTGGCCTCCTCTGGACTTGTTCCAACAGTTCCATGTCCTTTTTATGTTGAGGACACCAAAACTGCACACAATGCTCCAAGTGAGGTCTCACTTCTGCACAGTCTGGCTGAAAGAAGCCCTTACCTTAAACTGGGGGTGCGACTGCATGCAAAGGATGAGGATAGTGCCAGCGTGAGCTATGCTGCTGCTTTAACCAGGGCTTGTTGTGAAGGCTGAATGCTGCATCCCCTCACCCTGTCTGAGTCCTTGTCTCCCTTTTTGCAGGTCACTTTGCATGACATGATCCTTAAAAACATCGAGAAGATCAAGAGGCCTCGGAGCAGCAATGCTGAGACCCTCTATTAAGTGTCAACGTTTGAACTTGAGAACTGTTCAGTCAGCTAAAGACCGTCATTGCCTTGGTTTGTTACGTGACTATCGAGATGGGAAACTGGCTGGAAATAGTATCGCATTCGTAGTTAAACTCTAAAGAAACTCTTGCCTAGTTTTGTGATTGGTTTTGTTCAGGTCTCAGGAGCTCTCCCTCCCTCTAGTAACTGGTACCGAGAAGGCCATGCTGCTTTGGGGTGCCCTAGAGGCTACTTCAGCGAGAGAGCACCAGCCAGGCAGGAACATTCCTTCATGCCTTTCTTCCTACCTGAGTAGGAGCGACACTAGAGACCAAGCCCCTGTCCTGCCCCATCTCTTAGCAGGGGTCTCTGGGAGTGGGGCAGACAGAGCATGCTGGGGTGGTGGTGCTGTGGAGGAGAAGCTGGCTCTTTGCTGCTGGGCCCCTCTGCTGCTGGTGCTCTGCAAGGACAGGGGAACCTGCCCCTCCTGGCCCTGGTGCTGCTGCGTGCTCTGCACTCCTGGCTCTCTCCTGACTGAGCAGAACCTGCCCCGTGTCCCTCTGCCTTGTCAGTTCTGGCTAGATCAGTGCAGAGCAGCACAAGGTGGTGCTTGAAACTCAGCTGGTCACTGTCCCAGCTGGTCAGAAGCTCGGGTGGCTTCTGCCCCTGGTTGTGATTCGACTTAGAGCCCCTTTCTTGGCTAAACCCAACGTTATTCACACACATCTTGCTGCCCCTTCAGCATGAGAGGAGGGAGGGCCCGAGGTCTGATACTAACTCCTGGTAGTCTCCACACGTGCTTAGGCTGAACCCCGCTGTCCCCTGGCAGTGCTCCCGTGCGGCTGGTGCTTGGGGTGAGGATGGCTGGTGCCCACCTCCCTGGTCCCCTGGCAGACCCTGTAGTCCTTCCCCTGCAGAGGGCATGCTCGTGTGCCTGGGGACTCTGCCGGAACATTTCATGGTCCATTACAAACCCCTTTGGGAATGACTGGTTGTGGTGCATCAGTTTCTGTGTGTGGCAAATGGGCCCAGAACGCTGCAGGCTCCAAAAGTTTTCTTATTTATAGTATTTCTACTTAAGTCCCCTCTTCAGGGAACGTGAAATCCTTTGTTTCAGGAACCTCACTGTTGCCCAGGTCTCGCTGTTACACCTGTATATTCTCATTGTGCAGTAGCCTTAATAGTTGTGTTCCCCCTATTGTAACAACAGTGACAAATGGAATGAATTCTCTCCTCTCCCTTTGTTTTTTACTTAGTTTCTTTGTTTCTTCTGCTTCCACCTCTAAGAGCCATGGTGTCTCTTGCTGGTTTCCCAGGGATTTGCCCCGAGTGTGGAGGGCTGCTGGCCCTTGCTATAGACTCTTCTGTTGTTGTTTGTAGTAAGTCAACTCTTAGTCTTCCCGCTAATAAATACTCAGTAACAAACCAACTGCATTCTGGCTGCTGTCTAGGAGCAGCACTTCCCCTTGTGTTTGTATTGATTCCTTTTCAGTTGTTGGGCTCTCTTTGCCAGATGAACGTATGTAACCTTTGACCATGTCAAGAAATTAAAATAAGATACTTGGAATTCTTCTAAGGTAGCCCCTTGTGTGTGATGCTGAGCTCCCAGGCTGCACAGGACCAGTGGCTGTGCCTGTCTCACATCCAGTTGCTCCTTCCCTGCATTCTCCTCATTCCTCTGTGTTGTAAACTGCTCTGCATTGCTTTGTAGGTTGATTCTACTGCAGCTTGCCTTTGGGCCCATGGTTTTGTGTTTGAGCTGCTCTGTCCCACCTCAGCCCAGTGCATGGGACTCGGGCACCTCGTGTGGTTTGTGTGGTGTCCCCTTGAGACTGCAGCATCCATTGCTGCGTGTGTTCCATTCCTCTCTTGCCTGCTCTCTGCATGTGGTGCCAAGGGAAGGGCTGTCCCCGGCCCCTGTGTCTCCTGCTGTGGGAGGCTCAAGGGCACGCTCCTGCCTTCCCTGTGCTGCTGGGGCTGGGAGAGTCCTGCTGGTGCCTGAGGCCGGAGCTGGGCTGGAAGCCAGGAGCAGGGGAGGGTTTCTTGTCCATGACCCTCACCCCTCAGCGCAGGGGTTTGCGCTCTGCTCTCCAAGTGGCACTGCGCTGTTGGGGCTGTTCACGGCTGACATCCCAGCTCCTACACGGGGACTGTTAAACTCTGGGAGGAGAACAAAGGCACAGCAGTTGGGTGCAGATGCAAACGCTCCCATTCTCCGCCGCTGTGGGGAAGGGTCAGGCAGTTCCCGCTGTTCTGTTGTACAGGAGCTGACCCCGTGAGATGAGGGAATGGGAGTTTTCCAAAGGCTGAGGTCTGGACTGGGGCGTGCTTCAGTCTTGCCTCCGTCGGGAGCATTGGCACAGGATTTCCTGTGCTGTTCTCTCCCAGGTGTCTGCCAGTCCCAGAGCTTCTGCTGCCTGTCTCTGGGTTTGGTTTCTATAGATGTGAGAGGCTGTTGTTTGCTCCCTCTACATCTCTGCAAGCAAACCCTCTCCTTGCTTTGTCTGGGAGATGTCTGCAATTTAGCAGAGGCACCGACGGGCAGCGTCTAAAAGAACTGGGAGCCAAAATAAACACCAGGAGGAGGATGTGAATTCTCCCTATCAGGTGTGGACCGGGGTGAAGGGCATCAAACACTATGAACCAAACAAGTCATGAACAAGTTATGCTGCTGTTTGAGAGACATGGCTTAAGCTGCCTCAGGCTTCTTTTGGAGAAGGTACATGAGCATCTCAGTGATGTGGCCCTTAAAGATCCCTGAGTGCTTCCATCAGGAAGGTATTGACCATGGGCTTCCTGGCTCTGCAGGCTCCGTTAGTTACTCTGCTTCCTGAAATTCCTCCTGCAAGATGCAGATGGATTTAGGGCTGTTCCGTCCTAAACGTTGCTCCCAGCAAGTGCAGGCCGATTCTTGTGTTGCTTGGAAGAAGCTTTGCAAGTCCTCCTCTTGAGAAGCGCAGCAGAAGCAGTGTTAGATAACGTG
Source organism: Psittacula echo (assembly GCF_963264785.1). NCBI lineage: Eukaryota > Metazoa > Chordata > Aves > Psittaciformes > Psittacidae > Psittacula > Psittacula echo. The sequence continues at coordinate 4,427,926 of NC_137748.1, forward strand.
GTATCAGACACGCACCCACGGCACACACCCTGCAGCCCGGTCCTGCGGCCCTGGGTGTGTGCTGTGCGTTGCTTTGTCGTGGGGATGTCATTCCAGGTCAGGGTTTCTCTTTCTTTTCCAAAGCCCGACATGCACAGAACCAGGGCTGTTCCCACACTTTATTTTCAGACGTCTCCCAGGCGAGCTGCAGGGTTGAGTTGTGATTTGTGGGGCACAAAAGCCTGTGGAGCTCATCCAGTTCTTTAAAGTACTGCTGCGCTGCTTAGAAAATGACCGTCTGTAATTGCAGCCTCTGCCTTGCCCTTTAGGGACTTGGGATGCAAAACCAAGAGGCAAAGTAAAAACTGGAGGCTCTGCTCTTTGTGTCGGGGGTATCAATGTGAGCGCTGCGTGTGCAGCCTCAGGGGCTTGTGCATCCTCTTGGCTCGGCTCTGTAGGTGTGTGTTGGTGCAGAGCACTTGTGGAATGCCGGGTGAAACATTCCCTGCTCCAGGCTTACATGAAAAGGGAATTTTTCTTTCAGGCCTAACTGCAAGCAATCCTCAAAGCCTTAACATCATCCATTGGCATTTGGGTGCCATGGTTTAGTGTGAGGTGTCCCTGCCCATGGCACGGGGGGCGGAACTGGATGATCTGAAGGTCCTTTCCAACCCTAGCTATTCTATGATTCTATGATCCATTGAAAGCTTGACTTGGACGTCAGCGCATCTTTGCTTAATTTGTGGCTGCTCAGAGGCATTCTGCCACTAGAGGCCAGCTGGGGAGAGCAGGGTACCTCTGAAACCTGTAGCTGCTGCATCCCGTGTAGCCAAGGCTCTGTCCTCATCTGTCCCATCTCTCCCCATCATTTGTGTTCGTGCCCTCCTCTGGCACCGCCGCCACGTGAAGCAGGAGCCGTGGCTCTGCCGGTGCTGGGGCAGCAATGACACATTGCTGGCAGGGAACAGGCGTGCGTGTCCCTGCCCTGCACAGCTGCAGCCTGGGCTAAAGAAGGCTGAGGCTGCCTGTGGTGGTGAGGATAATGGAGTGTGTCCTATGGCAATGTGGCCTCCTGCCTACCAGTGTGGTGTCTGGTGAGCACGGCCGGGAAACTCTGTCGGGAGGAGGATGAGAAGGGCCAGGGTGAGGTGAGGTGAGGCTGGCAGCAGGAGTGGAAATGTTGGGTTGAATCTCCAGCCATGGCTCTCTTGGATGCCTTCTGCTTCCCAGCACCAGCAGGGACAGGCAGGGATTGGAGCTGTCTGACCCCCAGCCTCTGCCGTGTGGCAGGATGAGCCCCAAGGCCTGGATGCCACCGGCTTCTCGGGTGCCACAGGTTGGGGTGGCTTTGTCCTTGAGGGAACTTCTCAGGAGCTGTGCTTCGGTCGCCTGTGAACTGGAAGCAGAGACAAAAGCTGCGAGGGCTCGTTTCAGTGGAATGAATGAGTTCATAGCTGCTCGGAGGTGCAAACTGAGAGCCGGTTGTTCACAGCGCACCGGTGCCTAAATCCCATCCTGAGCTACATCTCTCCGTGCCTGCCAGAGCTGTTCTAGTGCTACACAAGTGATGTGTTCTCAGCAAAGGGGAGGATTTAAGATAAATAAAAAGCCACGGCAAGCTCGGAACGGGGCTGCCCGGGACGGGGTTTACAAGAAAGCAGCCTCATACACGAGGAAACGAGATGAGTAGCCAAAAAGGTGGAATTCTACAGCATGGCAACAATTCCCAGCTTGTCAGAGCCGTGCAGAGGTCGCAGCCACCTCGGGCTGACGACAGGAGCTGCACTTTTACAGGCAGCTGCAGGAAGCGAGGTTGGACTGAACAAATCACGGAGTTCAGTGGAGCCTGTCTGAGTCACTGACCCTGCATCTCCACTGCTGCCTTCAGACACTGCTTGGGGAGGATAGAGGAGGCTGCAGTGAGAGATCTGCCCTTTCTGGGCACCACCAAGCTCGGATCTCCTCCCCTGGCCTCTCCCAGTCCTTTGTGCTCATCCATCAGTGCAGCCTAAACTGACAGAGGAGCAGCTGGAAACCCCACTCTGAGCTGCTGCGAGAGCCCAGGGACCAGCAGAGCCATGAACGTGAGAACCGCGCTCGTGCTTCTCGCTCTGGCTTTAGCCACCATATTCGCGCTGGTCTGCGTGCTGCTGACCAGGGGCAGGGCCCCCAGCATCTGCCCACACCAGCCCCCGGCGCAGGAGGACCCCGACGGCAGCCAGAGCCTGGTCTTTGCGGACCTGACCCCCGCGGAGCTGGCACAAGTGGTGTGGTACCTGCAGGGACACCTCGGGCTGCGGCTGGTGGACGCCGCGCGGGCCAAGCCCTCCGACAACTGCATCGCCTCCGTGGACCTGCAGGTCCCGGCCAAGGCAGAGGCGCTGCGGTTCCTGGACGGGGCAGGGGCTCGTCCCCCCCGCGAGGCGCTGGCTGTGCTGTACTTTGGGGACCAGGCAGACCCCAACGTCACCGAGTACGTGGTGGGGCCGCTGCCGACGCCGGTGTATCACCGGGACGTGACGGTGCGCAGGTACGGGGGGAAGGTGCCGTACCACCGCAGACCGATGCTGGCTGTCGAATACAAGCAACTGGCCGGGTTTTTAAAGAGCCAAGTGTTCCCTGCAGCTCCATCCTTCATGCATCAAGTGATGGAGTACGATGGAGGCAGCCTCGCAGCCCTGACGGCTGCTCCTCGTGGGTTCCAGTCTGGAGATCGCATCACCTGGTTCGCCTTGTTTCAGAACGTGAGCGGGTTCTTTGTGCACCCGGTGGGGCTGGAGGTGCTGATTGACCACAGCAGCCTGGACATGTCCCGCTGGGCGGTGAGCAGGGTCTTCTACAACGGGCAGTACTACAGGGACATGGTGCAGCTGGAGAGCGCCTACGTGCAGGGTCGCATCAGCGTGGAGAAGGTGAGGAGAGCGCCGCGGGACGGGGACTTCTCGTCCATGAAGCCGCGAGCGCCTTCGGCCGCGCTGTTCCCTTTGCAGTACGAGCCGCAGGGTCCCCGCTACAGCGTCAGGAACAACCACGTCCTCTACCAGGCGTGGAGCTTTGCCTTTGGGATGAGCGTGAGCACGGGCCTGCGCCTGTTTGACATCCGACACAAAGGGGAGAGGGTTGCCTATGAAATCAGCGTCCAAGAGGCAATGTCAGTGTACGGCTCCAACTGCCCCGGAGGCATGTCCACGAGGTACATGGATGGCAGCTTTGGCATCGGGCGCTACACCTCCCCCTTGGTGCGAGGGGTCGACTGCCCCTATTTAGCAACGTACCTGGATGTGCACTTCCTGGCTCATTCTCAGGTCCCTCAAGTCAGTAAAGCTGCCGTCTGCATCTTTGAGCAGAACCTGGGCTCCCCGCTGAGGCGCCACTACTCCAACCTGCAGTCGCTGTACTACGGGGGGCTGGTCAACTCCGCTCTGGTCCTTCGGTCCATTGCGACCGTGGGCAACTACGACTACGTGTGGGACTTTGTCTTCTACCAGAACGGGGCCATTGAAGGCAAGGTCCAGGCCACGGGGTACGCGAGCTCATCCTTCTTCTATGGGGATGGCCTGAGATATGGCAATAGGGTTTGGGAGCACACGCTGGGTACGATACACACCCATTTCATCAACTATAAGGTGGATCTGGATGTGGGAGGTAGGTCTGGGTCTTCCTTTACTGCCTGCCATTATTCTGGTAAACCCCAATGCCCCGGGGGGTCGCCTCCTGTCTGTTGAGCCCCTCATAAGTAACATCTGAACTCTGCTTTTCCACTCTCCCAACCTCTTCTTTCACTGCAAAGTCATTCCTATGCATAGGAATGCTGAGGTGATGGAGTTGAAGGCAGCGGGAACTGTCTGGGAGCTCCGCGTCCAGGCCAAGGAAAGTATGAAGGTAGCAGCTGCAAAATGTTTGTGTTTCCTGGAGGCCTCCGCCTGGCACGGGGCGAGCTGCCATAGGCACGGCCCCGGCTGCAGCGCTGGAGGTGGGAGCCGGCTCTTTGGTGCCCGATGCTGGTCCTGCTGCTCTGGTAACTTGGGGAAGTCCTTTTTGTACCTTGACTGCCCTGCATGAACCAGGCAGCAGCACCGGTGCCCTGCAGGGCTGAGCTTGTGCGGCTCCGTCCTGCTCCTCCTTTGGGGAGACACCGGTAAGCTGGATCCCAAGTCCCGGCTGCGGAGCTGCTGTACTGAGCCAGCGAATTCGCTTTGCTCCTGTTCCGAGTCACGGGTGTTGGCTGCGGATCCCTGCGGAGCTTTGTGAGTGCAGAGCAGCCCCTTGCTGCTGCCGGGGCTGAGCAGCGAAGTGCTGGCATCTGCCCTGAGGGCTTCCAAGGACTTTGCTTCCCCTTAAAAGCCATTGCAGCGGTTGCGGCGTGAGGAGGTGCGAGGGCAGTGCTGGTGCAGGGGCACAGACTGACGGCGTTTGGTGTTACTGAAACCTGCTCCTGGGGAACGCAGGGGGAAGAATGTTTGGCATCTGCACAGCACCAGAGGCTGCGGCTGCAGCAGAGCGAGGGGAAATGCGGCTCCAGTGACTGCTGCTGGGTGCGGGAGTGATGTGCATCCAGTGCAGCTGCTCCAGTGTTCTCTCTGGTACCCGCCTGTGATGCCGTGGTTTGTGCTGCCTTGAAAGGTGCCGCTGCCGTCGCTGCAGCCAGGAACAGGCTGGATGCTCGTTCCCTTCCTGTGAGTGAGGCACAGAAACGTGCTAAGATCCAGTTCCTGCATGGTGGTGATGCTCAGCTCCCTGCTCTGCTTCCAGACCCTGAGCCCCAGCTGCTGCAAAACGCTCTTGAGAAGAGCTGTGTGAGAGCCCAGACCCATTCCCCAGCGAGGGAGGGGAGCCCTTTCCCAGCAGCAGGGCTCAGCAAAACTGCAAGCACAGCAACAATGAGGCATCTCCCACAGGGGCTGCTTGGATCCTCATCCGAGGCTGGTGTGGGACCTGCAGGGGAAAAGGGTGAGGATGGAAGCGAGAATGAAAACTGAAGCTCCTGAATTAACATGATCACAAGCGTGCTGAGTTGATCCAGTGGCTGCAGCCTCAGCCCGACCCTCCCATCTGTGCCTCAAACTGTCCCCACCAGAAGGGAGGGACATGGACCACGCTCCTGTGCTCCGTCCTTGGCTCTGATGGAGCATCGCTGCCGCCTCACACGGGGCCACAGCGGGAGCAGCCTTGCAGAAACTGGTGCCAGTGCAGAAGCAGCCTCCTCACGCTGCAGTGGGGTGGCCCTGACCCCTGCTCACTGCTCTCTATCGTGTGGTCAGGAATGTGGAAGTTTCCTGCCAGTGGCCATTTCTGTCCGGGACAGCTTCTGTCCGAGGATCACGTCCTCTGCAGTGGGGCTGGGATGGCTCAATGGGGACAGATTTGTCCTGTTGGTCACTCTGCAGCCTCTGCTCTTCCTGGTGCAGCAGCTCCAGGCGCTGCCTCTCGCTTGTGGTTGCTCCCAGGGCTTTGGTGAGTGCTGCCCGTTCTCATCGGGGAGCTTCCTCCTGGCTCAGGTTGTCTGCCCCTGGCTGGAGCCAGGCTGGAGCAGCCGTGTCCCTTCCCGCAGGGCTGGGAGGGACAGGGAATGGGGACAGGGAGAACTGGCCTGTGGAGGTGCTGAGGAGCTGCAGGTCCTGGGCTCTCCCGGAGCGCCGATTCTTCAGGGAAGCAGGGCTGGTCCCAGGGCACTGAGGTGCAGAAGGACTGACCTGGCTGAGCTTCCCCCCATGGCATCGCTGCGCTCCCACAGGAGAAGGGATGGGGTCTCATAGGAGATGCTGCAAGAAGCAAATGCCCCTTGGGCAGGCAGAGGATGGGGCTCCGTGGTGTCACCCTGCAGCAGAGAAACCCATCAGTAGCTGGGGAGTGAGTCAGGCACCGGCTCCGTGGTGGCTTCCCTGGGGTGTCTGGGGTGGGGAGGAAACAGGATGAACTGGCTGGGACCTGTGATCTCCTCTCAGCCCCATGCAAGCTCCAGGCTCCATCCCCACCTCATGAGACGCCTTTACGCCCACAGATGGCAAAGGGATTAAGAGCCTGGTCTGCAGGAGAGGGACGCATTCTGGATGCTGCAGCCGAACCCTGCTCGTGGACTCTGCACTCGGAGAGATGAGCCCCAAACTGCCCTACGTGCTGCTGGTGGGGGCTGCAGTGGTGATCTTCGCTCTGTCCTGCGTGCTGCTGAGCAGGGGCAGGCGATCCCCCAGCTGTGAATCCCAGCCCCGCACCAAGGACGAGACGGGATCCACGAGCCAGAGCCTGGTCTTTGCAGACCTGACCCCCGCGGAGCTGGCACAAGTGGTGCGGTACCTGCAGGGACACCTCGGGCTGCGGCTGGTGGACGCCGCGCGGGCCAAGCCCTCCGACAACTGCATCGCCTCCGTGGACCTGCAGGTCCCGGCCAAGGCAGAGGCGCTGCGGTTCCTGGACGGGGCAGGGGCTCGTCCCCCCCGCGAGGCGCTGGCTGTGCTGTACTTTGGGGACCAGGCAGACCCCAACGTCACCGAGTACGTGGTGGGGCCGCTGCCGATGCCGGTGTATCACCGGGACGTGACGGTGCGCAGGTACGGGGGGAAGGTGCCGTACCACCGCAGACCGATGCTGGGCAGTGAGTATGAGCAAGTGGGAGCTTTCTTGAAGACGGTGGCATTTGCTGCAGCCCCGACCTTCCTGAAGGAAGTCCTCGAGTACGACAGCACCAACGTGGCGTTTGAGAGCGCAGCCCCCCACGGGTTCCAGTCTGGAGACCGTAAGTCCTGGTTCGCCTTGTTTCAGAACGTGAGCGGGTTCTTTGTGCACCCGGTGGGGCTGGAGGTGCTGATTGACCACAGCAGCCTGGACACGTCCCACTGGGCGGTGAGCAGGGTCTTCTACAACGGGCAGTACTACAGGGACATGGTGCAGCTGGAGAGCGCCTACGTGCAGGGTCGCATCAGCGTGGAGAAGGTGAGGAGAGCGCCGCGGGACGGGGACTTCTCGTCCATGAAGCCGCGAGCGCCTTCGGCCGCGCTGTTCCCTTTGCAGTACGAGCCGCAGGGTCCCCGCTACAGCGTCAGGAACAACCACGTCCTCTACCAGGCGTGGAGCTTTGCCTTTGGGATGAGCGTGAGCACGGGCCTGCGCCTGTTTGACATCCGACACAAAGGGGAGAGGGTTGCCTATGAAATCAGCGTCCAAGAGGCAATGTCAGTGTACGGCTCCAACTGCCCCGGAGGCATGTCCACGAGGTACATGGATGGCAGCTTTGGCATCGGGCGCTACACCTCCCCCTTGGTGCGAGGGGTCGACTGCCCGTACTCAGCCACCTACATCGACACACACTCTCTGTCCGAGAGCCTGAGGCCCAGCAAGAGAAAGGCTTCTCTCTGCATCTTTGAGCAGAACCTGGGCTCCCCGCTGAGGCGCCACTACTCCAACCTGCAGTCGCTGTACTACGGGGGGCTGGTCAACTCCGCTCTGGTCCTTCGGTCCATTGCGACCGTGGGCAACCATGACTACGTGTGGGACTTTGTCTTCTACCAGAACGGGGCCATTGAAGGCAAGGTCCAGGCTACAGGGTACACAAGCTCATCCTTCCTCCATGGGGATGGCCTGAGATATGGCAATAGGGTTTGGGACCACACACTGGGGACAATACGCACCCATTTCATCAACTATAAGGTGGACTTGGATGTGGGAGGTAGGTCTGGGTCTTTTCTCTCCTTTGTGCCATGTCCGAGTACTTTTAGACTCCTAATACTTGACGGTTTTGGTCCTTACACAGATTTTTCTTTCCATGTGGATGGGGGGTGTGCTCACACAGAGCTGCCTCCCTTCTGTTCTTAGAGCTGTGAAAAGCTGCCGCGATGCAGGGGTAGGTTTCCCCTCTGTCCATTGCAGTCACCCCTCAGTGCTGGTGCCTTCCCACTGTGGGACGGGTCCTTCCCGTCCTGCCCATGCACAGCCCCTGCCCCTGTTCTGAGCCCCACACGATGGCTGTCAGGGTTGATCAAGCTGTTCTGTGGTTTCATTCCTGCTTCCTGGAGCTGCCTTGGGCTGTTTCTGCTGCTGGTGTGTGACGGGGCACAGGGGCAGGCACTGAGCATGCGGCTCTGCTGCTCAGAGCAGCAACTGGAGCAGCAGCTCCAGTTTTCTCTGTCTTTGCCATCTTGTCCCTGGCTTTATTTGCTCCTGAGCCCCTCCTGCTGCTCTGAGCCTCTGGCCCATCCCTTTTCTTTGTGGGAAGACCTGAACTGTGCAGCAGTGCTCCAGTTCTGTGATGTGCAAATGTGCTTCAAGCCTGGGCTCTTCCTGGTGCTTTCCAGCTCACAGGGCACATGCTGATGAGCACAAATACGGTGCCTGGATCTTCAGGTGCTTGACTTAATTAGAGTTTGCTTGCATTGGGAAGCAAACCTGTTCTTCTGCGTTGGGATGGGGCTCCCCTCCGTCCCTCGCAGAGGTTCAGAGTCCCCATGGGTGGTGGTGTTGCTTGGGTGAGACAAAGCTAGAGCCGTACATAAGTGCACCCAACATCATGGAGCACTGGAGCTGCAGAGCAGTAACTGCTGTCATGGGCAGGAGCCGGTGCTCGGTGCCTGGGGTGCGGATAGTGAGGATGGGGAGATGTCCGTGGGGAGCAGGGGGCTGCAGGGATGCTCCTCAGTGACTTTGCTCTTGCTTCACAGGGGTGAAGAACTCCCTGGTGGCCCACGACATGGCCTTTGAGGTGGTGCGGGCTCCCTGGAACCCAGAGCAGCAGATAGAGCGGCCACGACTCACCAAGAAAGTCCTGGACACAGAGGACCAGGCTGCCTTCCGGCTGCAGGCAAAGATGCCCAGATACATCTACTTTGCAGCCAACAGCAAAAACAAGTGGGGCCACCAGCGTGGCTACAGGATCCAGGTCACCAGTTCTGCAGGAGACCATGTCCCCGAAGCCAGCTCCATGGAGAGGGCCATCAGCTGGGCAAGGTCAGGCTGCTCTGACCGGGGCAGCAGGGTCTCGGAGGTGCCCCAGCCCCGCTATCTGGGAAGGGTGTTCCTTGATGGGGAGGAACAGGGAAAATGCTCTCCTGAGCTGGGGTTACTCCATGGGAGCAGGGGGTGGGTTTAGCTCTGCCCTGTTCCAGGGCGCTGCTCCCATCTCTTGTCTTCTCCTCAGGTACCAATTGGCCGTCACCCGCCGGAAGGAGGAGGAGCCCAGCAGCACCAGCATCTACAACCAGAACGACCCCTGGACACCCACTGTTGCCTTCGCTGACTTCATCAACAACGAGACCATCACCAACGAGGTGAGCTGGGGTCCCCTGGGCTGGAGCTGTGGTACCCAGCCCCTGAGCTGCCCCAGTGGGCTCAGCTGGGAGAGAAGCAGCCCCGGGGAATGAGGGAAGCGGGTTTGAGCATCCCCTTTGCTGTGTATCCGGTGCTTTGGTCAGAGTGCAGAGGTCAGCGTGCAGAGCAGGAGCTTGTTTCTCCCTGTGGAGAAATGCAGCAAAACATCAGGAAAATCCCTGTGGAGCCAGAGCTTGGCTGCAGAGCTCAGGGCAGGGCCCTTCCTGCTGGGTGGGCACCTACAGCCATGGCTGCGGGCAGGTCTTTGGGAAAGGAGGGGATCTTTCCTTGGAGAGGGGAGCTTGTGGTGTGGGAGCAGCCGGGCTGGGTCCCCTCCTGCTCTCCTGTAGCTTTCCATGGCCCCTGGGCAGGCTCTGGTTGTTGCTCTGCAGGGTTCGGAAATAACCATGGTCTTGTGGCTCTTCCCTGCCCAGGACCTGGTTGCCTGGATAACCGCTGGTTTCCTTCACATCCCGCACTCGGAGGATATTCCCAACACTGTGACAGTAGGAAACTCGGTTGGCTTTCTCCTGAGACCCTACAACTACTATGACCTGGACCCCTCCATATACTCGCACGATGGGGTGTTCTTCACCAGCGAGCAGGATTTCACGGCCTGTGAAGTCAACCCCGTCGCGTGCCTGCCCCAAACTGCCTCTTGTTTGCCAAACTTCCCCCCCTTCACCTATGATGGTTTCCAAAACATGAGCAGGCTTTAATGCCAGAGGACAGTGGCAGGAGGCACAGAGACCCCAGGCTGCCTGCTCTGTCTCAGCCGTCTCAGTGTTTTGGTGGAGTTGTCTCAATTGCCAGTTGTGGAACGACTTCACTTTTTACCATTGCTTTAAGATAGTGCTCTGTAAAGGGGCAGCATGATCTTCCTGGCATGGTGCCGTATGGGAGGTCTATGTGAGCTCTGTTACTTGCTGAATTTGAGTCTGTTGCAGAGGGAAAGCGAGGAGAAAACCCTGTTCCTCTGCTGTAGAAGCAAGCGCTGTGTAGTGCCTGTCTCAGGTTAAGAGAATGAAAAAGGTTCTGGTCCAGTGCTCTCTTCAAGTGTCTCGTTCTTATGGCGTACAGCAGCATCTGCTGCAGGGATGCTGCAGGGTCTCTGCTGTGTTTCCTTAACCCACAGACCAGGCTCCGGGTTCCGGGCATGGGGTGGTCCAGGGATGGGCTCAGGGAGGAAGCCTGGGACAGAGTCAGGACCCTCTTGGGCTGCAGGTTCTGAGCTCTTGCTGTGGGGTGCAGAGCGGACCATTGCAGGGATGGATCTCATGGGTCCCTCTATGCAAACCACACAGACTTCAGCCACCACAGAATGCCCAGTGCAAGCCTCTGCCATTTGCCAGAGTGCTGGGTGGGTTCTGGAGCCCTCATCCCCCTCCTCACAGCCCTATCTATGCCAGGACAAACCCCTGCATCAGGAGGCGCCTTTGGGGAGACCAGCCACTGTCCTCTCCCTCCTTCCCAGCTGCAGGACCACTCATGGGGGGGCTGTCAGCAGTGTGAGATGCTGCAGTGTCTGCACAGGCTGTGGAGGTGCTACTGATGATGGTGGGGCCACGGTGCTGTGCTCAGCGCTGCTCTGCACAGAGAAGCATCATCCTTGTGGTCCCCATTGTTGGCCTGGCTGCTTGTGTCTGCAGGGTTAAGAGAAGGAAGTGCAGGGAGATAGATTTATTTCCCCCAAGTGATTGGGTCTGTTCTGTCCAAGGTCTGCAGTGGGACAAGGGGAGGAGGACAGATGCAGAAGCATTAAGTGTGCTTAAAATTATGACCCACTGGGGGAAGCAGAGGAAAGTTGCCTTTTATGGTCCCCAGGAAATCCTGGGCACGTCTGAGAACATCCCCGATGCGCAGCCCAAGGGGCTGTTCCCTGTTGAGAGACTGGGGGATAAAACACAAACCCGACCAAACCCAGCCCCTTCTGGTCACTGGGAAGGTTCTGCAGCTGCAGACTCCCTGTGCCAGACCGCGGGAGCGCTGAGCCTCAGCAGCCATGAACGTGAGAACCGCGCTCGTGCTCCTCGCTCTGGCTTTAGCCACCATATTCGCGCTGGTCTGCGTGCTGCTGACCAGGGGCAGGGCCCCCAGCTTCTGCCCGCACCAGCCCCCAGTGCAGGAGGACCCCGACGGCAGCCAGAGCCTGGTCTTTGCGGACCTGACCCCCGCGGAGCTGGCACAAGTGGTGCGGTACCTGCAGGGACACCTCGGGCTGCGGCTGGTGGACGCCGCGCGGGCCAAGCCCTCCGACAACTGCATCGCCTCCGTGGACCTGCAGGTCCCGGCCAAGGCAGAGGCGCTGCGGTTCCTGGACGGGGCAGGGGCTCGTCCCCCCCGCGAGGCGCTGGCTGTGCTGTACTTTGGGGACCAGGCAGACCCCAACGTCACCGAGTACGTGGTGGGGCCGCTGCCGATGCCGGTGTATCACCGGGACGTGACGGTGCGCAGGTACGGGGGGAAGGTGCCGTACCACTGCAGACCTGTTACCGGTAAGGAGTACATGGATATCAATGCCCTCATCCTGCGGGAGCTGCGAAAGGCTCCGCACTTCCTCGCTGTGTGCTGTGAGTCTGATGGGACCGACCTGATCACCCTCATGACGGCCCCGCATGGCTTCAAGTCCGGCGACCGCACGACCTGGTTTGTTCTCTTCCATAGCGTGCCTGGTTCTGGCTACTATCTCTTGCCAGTGGGGCTGGAGGTGCTGGTGGACAATGGGGATCTCGATGTCTCCCTCTGGCAGCTGCGCCGCATCTTCTATAACGGGCACTACTTTGCCAGCATGGGAGATCTGGAGGAAGCGTTTGTGGCCAACTCGCTGGAGGTTGTCAGGGTCCAGAAGCCTCAGGATGAATCAGTGCTGGGCTCAATGAGGCCTCGGCACCAGCCCAGCTCCCCGGGTCCGCTGCATTATGAGCCCCAGGGTCCCCGCTACAGTGTCATGGACAGCTGCATCACCTTCCAGGGCTGGAGCATCACCTTCGGCATGAGCCCCAGCTCTGGCCCGCGCTTCTTTGACATCGGGTACCGCAGGGAGAGGATTGTCTATGAGCTGAGCCTCCAGGAAGTCTTAGCCCTGTATGGCTCCAACTGCCCCGGGGGCATGTCGACCCACTACCTCGATGGGAGCTTTGGCATCGGCAGGTTTGCCTACGAGCTCGTCCGGGGCCTCGACTGCCCCTACACCATGACCTATGTGGACCGGCACTACCTGGTGGAGTCAGATACCCCTAAAACCAACCAAAACTCCCTGTGTATTTTTGAGCACGATGCTGCTCTCCCCCTGCGGCGCCACTTCTCTGACTCACAGTTCTTGTACTACGGGGGGGCTGCGGAAAACCATGCTGGTCATCCGCGCCATCTCCACTCTCATCAACTACGACTACGTCTGGGACTTCATGTTCCACAGCAGCGGGGCCGTGGAGGTCCGGGTGCACGCCACCGGCTACATCAGCACCTCCTTCCTCCACGGCCAAGGCACTGACTACGGCAGCAGGGTTGGGCCCCACACGCTGGGGACGATGCACCTCCACCACATACACTACAAGGTGGACCTGGATGTCGATGGCAGGTCTGGGTGCCTTTGTGTGTGGCTGCCATTCACTGTGGGCCGCGGTCCTGAGGGTTTTCCCTGCTGTTTCACAGGGCAGCTGAACTCCCTGGAGACCCAGGACATGGGGTACAAGCTCATGAAAGAACCCTGGAGCATGCAGGACAACATTGAGCGGCTGTACGTCCGCAGGAAAAGGCTGAAGAGGGAGGATGAGGGGGCGTTCCCGCTCTGTGCCCCCATGCCCCGTTACCTCTCCTTTGCCAGCCCCAATTCCAATAAGTGGGGGCATCCGCGCAGCTACCGGATCCAGACCACCAGCTTCGCTGGGGAGCACCTTCCCACCAGCAGCCCCATGGAGCGAGCCATCAGCTGGGGCAGGTGGGTTCAGGGTTGGACACCGGGTCCCTCCATTCCTGGCCGGTGCTGGGCTGCAGGGACGGGGTAAACACCAAACGCAGTTTTCGGCTCTGAAAATCCCTGGAAAAGCTGCTCAACGACATCTGTTTGCAGCAGTTCACAGGCATGAATCTGACCCTAGATAAGATTAATTTAGAGCACTTGCATGTGCCAGCCCCTTCTTTTCCCTCCCTGACGCAGGGCCAGAGCCGGTGCCTCGGCACACACCAGGGATGCGCTCAGCCCCTGTGCGCCCCCAGGCGGTGGTGCCCGGCATCGCACGGATGAGCCCCTCTGCTCCCTGTGCAGGTACCAATTGGCCGTCACCCGCCGGAAGGAGGAGGAGCCCAGCAGCACCAGCAACTACAACCAGAACGAGCCCTGGACGCCCACCGTTGCCTTCGCTGACTTCATCAACAACGAGACCATCACCAACGAGGTGATCACAACACGGTGAGCGTGGGGAATGGCGTCGGCTTTTTCCTGAGGCCCTACAACTACTTCGATCAGGATTCCTCGGTGGACTCACCCGACGGCTTCTACTTCAGCAGCAAGCAGGACCCCGGGACGTGCGGAGCCAACCCTCTCGCCTGTCCACCCCCAGCCTGTGCCCCCCATCTGCCCTCCTTCCAATACGGGGGGTTCCTCAACCTCAGCCTGGTCCCACTGCCTGGTGCACTCTGATGGGGAAGGGGCTGCTGCTGCTCAGCCCCTTGGTGTGTGGGGTCCTTGGAGGGGCTCTGGTGCCACGCCAGGACTGCCCTCCCTGTGTCCGGGATGCTGCATGCTCAGAGTGAGCTCAGTTCTCGTTTCAGCCCCACAGCACTGCCAAAGGGGCTCACAGCCTCTAAAGGACAGCCCCAAGGAGTGACCGTTCATAGACCGCATCCAGGATGCCACCCAAAATGCTGTGGGTGCCCTCCTCTTTCAGGACCAGAGCTCCTGCTGCTCCCCAGGGTAGGTCACTGCACACAGGGTGATGGTGCTGGCCAGGGCTGGGCACTGCACAAAGCTGCAGCTCCCCTTGGAGCCGTGGTCCATGCTGAGGCTTTGCCCAGCCACCATGGAGCCAGCAGCTCCGGGATGCCCAAATCATCCACCCCGGCCCCGTGGATGTGCAGCTCCAGGGCTGATGCTGAGCTGCGGCTGCTGCAGCGGCGCCAAGCTCTGGGGACAGGGACAGTGAGCTGAGAGCCTGCAGGACAAGGACCGTGGGACGGGCACTGCCTGAGCTGCGCTGCCCCGTGTCCACCCTTCCGCAATAAACAGGCACCTGGGTGCTTTTTCTGACCAAACCAATGTGTAGCTCATGGGTGCTGCTGCAGCTTCTGTGCCTGGAGGCCAGAGCCCAGCGCTGCTGCGGGCACTGGTGCCTGTAATGGGGGGTCTTGGCTCAGCTCTGGGGTGCTCGGGGGGTCCAAGGGCCATGGAGCAGCGCCTGGCACCAGCCGTGCTCTTGCACCCGGGGTGTTGGCTGGAGGTTCCTGCCGGGGAATATGGGACAAACAAGGGAGTTAATGTGTAACGGCCGGTCCGAGGTGCATCAATCGGCTCTGGCCTTGGCTGCTGCCCAGTGTGCTCAGCCCCTGCCGGCACAGGGACCCTTGCTCCTGCACCCCCACCGAATTCCACACCGTCCGAAGCTCATCCTCACTCTACCAGCCTGGGCTGGGGACACTGAGGAGCTTGGCAAGGGCCGCTCAGCTCCAGCCTCATGCAGCTGCAGATGCCAAGTGCTGGCCAGTGTGTCCCTGGGGGCATGGCGGGCATCCATCCCCTCTGCCCCCTCACTGTGGGAGCTGGGTCTGCCCAGGGCCAAGCTGTGATGGCTTGAGCAGCCCTGAGCATCCCCTTGGAGCCGGCCTGGCTCGCTGCAGTGCAGGGAAGGGCATTGTGCAGCTCAGGGCACGGCTCAGCACGAGGCCCCCGGGTGTCCTGGGCTGACAGCGGGTGGAGCGTGGTGGAGCACGCGGGATGCTCCCTGCTGCAGCTCCCTGCCTGCCACTGCGTGCCCACGTGCTTGCGGTGCTGCCTGGACTCTGCCCGCACGCTGACGCAGGCAGGACCGGGCAGTCCCAAGCTGCGGCGACCCAGCTCGCTCCCTGCTGCTGCCCACGGGCTGGGAATGTTCTGGATGGAGCAGTGGCTCCATGTGCAGCACAGTGCATTAGAGCTCCCACATGCACAGCATCGCCTGTAGCTGTAGCCAGTGCCTTGGGAAGCGTGCGGACACCGTGTCCTCAGCTCTGCGTGCTGAGCCTGATCCCAAGCTGGCTGTGCACAGAGCCCAGCACGGGAATAAAGCACCCGCAGCCTGGCCCTGCTCCTCCCATGGGAAAGCTGGAGCCAGTTTGAGGCCAGGGATCTACCTGGAGAGCAGGGCACTGGGAAGCAGCACACACAGCCTTGATTGGTGCTGGACCGTGGGGAGGACATGGCCTCTCCCTGCCATGGCCCCAGTTTTCCTGCAGGGATTCTTTCCAAGGGGCTGGGACTTGCTAATCCCCATCCCCCAGCACCTTTTGCCCCCGTTTTCCGCTGTGAAATCTCCCAGGGAGAATTTATTGCTGACTGTTTCAAAACGGTCTTGATGCGGAAGCCAAGCCTGCCGCATTCCTTCGCGCCGGCCAGAGCCGTGCTGGGTTGAAGACCCCGGAAAGAGCTGTTGGGGAATTTGTTTTGCAAGAGTTAATTCCACTTCTGTGCAACCTTCAGCTTCGTTGGGGTTTTGTGCCTGTATCCCAGGCAGGGAGGTTTGCAGTGGTTTTGCCTGCTTAGTCCCTGTGGCTCCCTGGGCTCTGTGCATTCAAGGGAGCAGGATGCTGCCCGCAGCAGCGCAGAGCCTGGGCACGACCTCTGCCTGCTCCTTGCCATGGCAGACAGCACATGGGCAGCGGTTCAAGGATCTTGACCTGAACTTTCTCGAGGAGGGGAGATAAGTGATGTATTTTCACTGGCTGCTAATCATTAACGCCTCTTGCCTGTCCTGCAAGCACGGGCAGCCGCCTCTTTCACTGCAGGAGGCTCTGCTGGGGCACCCCGTGCATGGTGCTGCCATGGGGCTGTGTGTCCGTGCCCAGCAGGGTTCTCTGGCCAGGCTGATGCTGTGTGCTCAGGCTCCTGAAACAGCTCCGTGTTCTTGGTTCCCTGCCGCTTCCTGGGGATGCTGCTCCCCAGGGTGATGAAGCTGCGGTGCCAGCACCGCAGCACCGGCGGGATGAGTGATGTGTTCAGCTCCATCCCTGCAGGCAGGGCAGTTGTGCAGGAGAGGGTTAACCCAGAGGACCTGTGCTGGCAGGAATGCCTTCCCTCGTTTGCGGGTTAAGGACCCTTCTTTGCACCCTGTAACCCCACACCAGAGACCAGAACAATGTCACTGGCAGCCAGGAGCTCCCCATGGCTTGGAAAGTTTCCATGACATTCAGCCAGCCTGGCGTGCCAGCAAGGTGGCTCTTCATCAGCTGGAGGCACCCGGCCTTCCACTTCACACACGACCCAGTTCCCGCTCCTGGGCATCCCTGCAATGCTCTGGTGGTGCTGGGGTGATGCAAAGGGATGGGGAACGCGTCACAGCTCTGCAGCGCTCTTCACACAGGGCACAGGCACCTGCATCTCCTCCTTGACACCAGCGAACGCTGCGGTTCAGTGGGAGCAGCTGAGCTGGGTGTCAGGAAGTGCAGGAGCCGCAGGATCCCCGGGTGAGGCAGTCACCAGCGCGCTGCGGGGAGGGCACGGTGTGGGAAGGGGTTAAGGTGCTGGTGCCGGAGCACCCCGCGCTCCACGCGCCCTGAAGCCTGTTTTTACGTAAGCTGTTCCAAACATGTTTGTAACAACCCCTCGGTGATGCACCTTTGGCAAAAGTGGTTTTGGGTCCAAAGATCAGCGCTGGGACAAGCAACCTGCCCGCAGCAAACACGACCCTGCGCGGTATAAAACCCCGGCGGCGCGGTGCAGCGCGGGACAGCCTGAGCCACGCAGGAGGATGGAGTCCAGCATGAACCTCCTGCACGACGCGGGCATCCAGGCGACGCACTGGCTGCAGGAGCACTTCCATGGCTCCCAGGACTTGTTCCTCTTCATCTCCTTTGCTGCCGACCTCAGGAACGCTTTCTTTGTCCTCTTCCCTATCTGCTTCCACTCCAACGAGTCCGTGGGCATCAGGCTCATCTGGGTGGCTGTGATCGGTGACTGGCTCAACCTCGTCTTCAAGTGGTGAGTGGCCCCGTGCCACAGCTCCCTCCATGTGTGCTGGCACAGCTGGAGCAGCGAGGGCCAGATGTGCACCCTCAGCCTTGACACGGGTGTAAACCAGACAAAAGAGGGCATGTCCCAGCCTGGCAGTGGGCTGTGGTACCCAGGGCTGCCATCCCTGCAGCAGCCTTTCAGCATCCCAAGGTTCTGGGGCTGCACCCCGTGTCCCTGCAGCAGAACCCAGTTCTGTGCCTTCCTGCAGCTCAAATCCCCCTGGATGCCCACGCTTGTCTGCAGGTGTGACAGGGATGGGTGGCCTCTGCCTCTGATGCCACCACAAGACGGTTGCTCTTGGCCTGAAAAAGACTGAAGGGGAGCAGACACCACTCTTCTTTCTCAGCTTGTTGACTTGCTCTTCCCTTTCAAGGGCCAGGGATGGGGAAAGCACAGGCGGCCTTTGCTATTGGGACCAAGCAATCAGCTGGACGTTGTTTGTGTCTGTTGGGCATCCTGGACCATTCCATGGGTCCTTTGCCTCTTCCAGCTCCCAGGCCAGAGTGGAACCCGCAGCAGTGACACCAGCTCTGCTGCCTAGGACCCCTACAGCCCCTGTTCTTCTTTCTCTGCAGGATCCTCTTTGGGGAAAGACCATACTGGTGGGTCCATGAGACGGATTATTACAGCAGTGCCTCTGCCCCAGACATCCAGCAGTTCCCACTCACCTGCGAGACCGGCCCTGGTGAGTCCCTGGAAGGGACAGTGGGTGCTTACCTGGGGCCCTGCACATGCAGCCTATGGGGAGGGAGGTGGTGGCACAGCCATGGCTGTGGCTGCTGCCCCCTGTAACTCTGCCTGGCTCCCAGGAGAGAGCTGATACCGCTGCTGGCGGAGGCAGGACAGCCCCTGCACAGAGCAGACCTTGACCCCAGTGCAGACGTGGCGGCTCAGCACCAACTCCTGTCTGTGCTCAGCTGCAGCCCTGTGCCAGGACCATGCTTGGCTGCAGCCCTGTGCCAGGACCATGCTTGGCTGCAGCCTTGTGCCAGGGCGGTGCTCTGCTGCAGCTCTGTGCCAGGGCCGTGCTCAGCTGCAGCCCTGTGCCAGGGCCATGCTCAGCTGCAGCCCTGTGCCAGGGCCGTGCTCTGCTGCAGCTCTGTGCCAGGGCCGTGCTCAGCTGCAGCCCTGTGCCAGGGCCATGCTCAGCTGCAGCCCTGTGCCAGGGCCGTGCTCAGCTGCAGCTCTGTGCCAGGACCATGCTTGGCTGCAGCCCTGTGCCAGGGCCGTGCTCAGCTGCAGCCTTGTGCCAGGGCCATGCTCAGCTGCAGCCCTGTGCCAGGACCATGCTCAGCTGCAGCTCTGTGCCAGGGCCGTGCTCAGCTGCAGCTCTGTGCCAGGGCCGTGCTCAGCTGCAGCCCTGTGCCAGGGCCGTGCTCAGCTGCAGCCCTGTGCCAGGACCATGCTTGGCTGCAGCCCTGTGCCAGGGCGGTGCTCAGCTGCAGCTCTGTGCCAGGGCCATGCTTGGCTGCAGCCTTGTGCCAGGACCATGCTCAGCTGCAGCCTTGTGCCAGGACCATGCTCAGCTGCAGCCCTGTGCCAGGACCATGCTCAGCTGCAGCTCTGTGCCAGGACCATGCTCAGCTGCAGCCTTGTGCCAGGACCATGCTCAGCTGCAGCCTTGTGCCAGGACCATGCTTGGCTGCAGCCTTGTGCCAGGACCATGCTTGGCTGCAGCCCTGTGCCAGGACCATGCTTGGCTGCAGCCCTGTGCCAGGACCATGCTCAGCTGCAGCCCTGTGCCAGGACCATGCTCGGCTGCAGCCCTGTGCCAGGGCCGTGCTCTCCTCCAGCCCCAGGCACTGGCAGCCGCTCGGTGGGGAAGGAGCTTTCCCAGCTCCAGAGGAGCAGCCGCAGGGAGCCTGGCGCTGGGCACCACGCAGTCAGTGCCACTCTATGGGGGGGGTCTGATGTGGGGCTCTCTTCTCACTCAGGGAGCCCCTCTGGCCACGCCATGGGCGCAGCAGGCGTGTATTATGTCATGGTGACGGCCCTGCTCTCCGCTGCCATGGGGAAGGAGCAGTTGAAGACACTCAAATACTGGTGAGCTGTGGGCTGCAAGTACCTGTGGTGGGATGGGGCTGCTCCAGAGCCAGCAGGGCACAGGGCTGGGGGTGGACCTGGGCAGTGTAAGTCAGCTCTGGGACTGACACGGGTGCCTGCCCCTTGCAGGGTGCTGTGGACGGTGCTGTGGATGGGGTTCTGGGCAGTCCAGGTCTGTGTCTGCCTGTCCCGAGTCTTCATTGCTGCCCACTTTCCCCACCAGGTCATCGCAGGGGTCATCTCAGGTGAGCGCATCTGACCCCCATCCCCTTCCCCACAGCACCTGCAGCACTGGTCAGGAAGGGTGCCTGAGAGATGCATGTGAGGTGTCGATGAGAAGCTGCCTCTGTGGCTTTGCCCTCCTCCTCATGGGCAGGATGCCCTTCAGGCCGTGCCTTTGTCCCTGCCCTGTCTGAGGCAGGAGTCCCAGTGGGGCAGGCAGGGCACTGCTGGGCTCTGAGGGACCACAAACCTGGCCCAAGACATGGGCTTGGGTGTGAAAGGGCCATTACTGTGTGAGGGACAGAGCCAGGCTCCGTGAGCAGCAGTGGCTGCCTGGGGAGGGAGCACGGTGTGGGAGCACTGGGGAGCCCCAGCAACATGTCCCCCGCTCAGCTCCAGCACCCTGAGGAGCAGGGATGGAGCAGGGATCCCTCACTGATCGGCGCTGCCTCCTCTCCCGCTTTCTTACCGGCAGGGATGGCCGTGGCCAAGAGCTTCCAGCACGTCCGCTGCATCTACCACGCCAGCCTCCGCCGCTACGTGGGCATCACCTTCTTCCTCTTCAGCTTCGCCCTGGGCTTCTACCTGCTGCTGCGGGCGGTCGGCGTGGACCTGCTCTGGACACTGGAAAAGGCACAGAAGTGGTGCAAGCGCCCTGAGTGGGTCCACATCGACACCACCCCCTTCGCCAGCCTCCTCCGTAACCTGGGCATCCTCTTTGGGCTGGGGCTGGCCCTCAACTCCCACATGTACCTGGAGAGCTGCCGGGGGAAGCAGGGCCAGCGGCTGCCGTTCCGCCTGGGCTGCGCTGCTGCCTCCCTCCTCATCCTGCACCTCTTTGATGCCTTCAAGCTGCCCTCCCACATGCAGCTGCTGTTCTATGTCCTCTCGTTCTGCAAGAGCGCAGCGGTGCCGCTGGCCACTGTCGGCCTCGTCCCTTACTGCATCTCCCAGCTTCTGGCCACACGGGACAAGAAGGCTGCCTAGGAATGGCCCTGCAGGTAACGGTGTGCCCGGGCTCTGGGCTCGGGGGCAGTCACAGACCATGGGTGCACCCAGCACTGTTTGCTCCCCTCTAAACCTGCACAGACTGCGGACAGGGAAGGTGCTGCCGGGCGGCTCCTGCATGGACCCATAGTGCTGGTCACGGTGTAGGCTCCGGTGGTCTATGGCCAGCCGATGGCTCAGCGAGCCCCACGCTCCCAAGGGCTCTTGTGCTGCCCTCCTCGCACCCAGGACCTGGTGCAGTGTGGGGACAAGGCTGTGCTCCCCTGCTGCTCATGGGACCACGCCACCTCCATGCTGCAGGGCTGGAGATGGCACCACCGGGAGCAGGGTGCTCGCCCATGGGTGCTCAGGGGCTGCTGGCGGGGCGGCTGTTACAGGAACAGGCAGACACTGTGATTTGGAGACAAAGCGCTGGCTTGCGGGAGCCCCCCCAGCCCTGTGGTGCTCAGTGCTGTGTGAAGCGGCTCGGGGTACACGTATGCATGTGTGTGTACACATACGGGATGCGTATCTGTGCACACACGTATCTGGGGGCAAGAGGTGTTTTATTAAAGCTGAAGGTGTGTTTAGCTGCTGTGTTTGCCCACATTGCTGGCCGGTGAGCTGGGACGGGTGACTGGCTCCAGGGCACAGGGATGCGGTGGGACTGATGTTGGTGTTGACAGGATTAAACCACTGGGAAAGGCAGTGCTGGGCTTCCCCGGTCCTCACTGCTGTTCACCCCTCGGGTGCAGTCAGATGCAGGCAGCCCAGCGGGAGGGGATGAGCTGCTTTTTGTGCTGTTTATCCAGGGTGTCTGGGTACAGGCACAGGGACGCGCTTGTGTCACCTCACTGCTTACGGAAACAAGCACAGCTCTGGGACCGAGCGGCTCAGTTGGGGCTGTGCTGAGCCCCAGGGCTGTGGGGCAGGGCTGGGGAGTCAGTGCTGGCTCAGCCCCTGGATACTGTACATGCAGTATCTCCCCCAAAGCACCAGCTCTTGCAGCATTTACCCTATACCCAGCCGTAAGCATCAACAGTGCTCTCCGCTGTGGCCCCTTTCCCCTGCCCAGATCTTGCAATGCCTTTGGGAGATGGTGTCCAGCAGAGCCCTGGTACCACCCGTGGTCTTGCTGTGGCTTGGAACAGCCTTCACTGCACATGGCTGATGTGTGGAGGCTTTGCAGCCCTTGCCAGGCCCTCCGACGGGAGCCCTCTGCCAAAACACCAGGAGCCACCAGGCGAGAGAGCACCCTCCTTCTGACCCGATGGCAAATCAGCAGAACCCACACCAAAACCCATCACAGCGTCACAGAACAGTGTGGGTTGGAAGGGACCTTAAAGCTCCTCCAGTTCCAACCCCTGTCACGGGCAGGGACCCCTTCCACTAGAGCAGCTTGCTCCAAGCCCCTGTGTCCAACCTGGCCTTGAGCACTGCCAGGGATGGGGCAGCCACAGCTTCTCTGGGCACCCTGGGCCAGCGCCTCAGCACCCTCACAGGGAAGAGCTTCTGCCTAAGAGCTCAGCTCAGTCTCCCCTCTGGCAGGTTCAAGCCATTCCCCTTGGCCTGTCCCTACAGGCCCTTGTCCCAAGCCCCTCTCCAGGTTTCCTGTAGCCCCTTTAGGCACTGGAGCTGCTCTAAGGTCTCCCCTTCAGGAGCCTTCTCTTCTCTAGGCTGACACAGCCCAGCTCTCTCAGCCTGGCTCCATAGTGGAGGTGCTCCAGCCCTTAAGAGTATCAGGAAGAGGCGTCTATCCTGTGCTCATCATAGATAAGCCTCCTTAGGATAGAGATTTCTTTTATTTCTCTATTTATTACCAGCATCTGGACCAAACCTGCCATTTCCTGCAAGAGGGGGGGAAATTCCCCATTTACTGAGCCCGCTTTTTCACGCTCTGACTCCACGGCGCCCCTTAGGCCCCGCAGCTGAGATTGCAGCAGGTCCAGGACCCAGCCTGGCAGAAAGGCAAGCCCAGGGGGCCGGGGGAGCAGCTTTGCCAGATCCCAAGGGAGTTTACACCTGCATTAGCCCGAGAAACTTGTGAGGTTCAAAAATGGACCTGTAACAACTGCACCCCAGCAAGGGAAAGGTTTGTCTCTGCGCGGCCAGGTGTGAGCTGGGAACATGCACCTTTTCCCTAGGAACCGACAGATCCCTCACAGCAAAGCGTGGAGGGCAGATCCCCTTCCCCAGCCTTCCATGTGTGCCGAACCAGCTTACACAGAGCACAGGAACACCAGCTGCTGGGCTGATGTCTTTATTCTCCGGGAGAGAAGGTGGTGGAGCTCATGCAAAGCAGGGAAGAACAGCCCTGCTTTGAGAACCGTTCTTACGCTTCAGGGCTCCCACTGCTGGTGAATTCCTGGAGCAGAGCTTCCACTTCTCCTCGCCGACTCATCTTGGTGGCCTTGCCCTGAAAGCGGCCTCGCTTCCCAGCTCCTTTGCCCCCCAGCAGCTCTGCCACCCTGCAGTAACAGCAGCACAGGCTCCTTCACGCTTGCAAAGAGAGTGGCCTGGCCCAACCCGCTCCAGAGAGCAAACACGGATCCGCGCCTCAATGCTGCTGCTCAGGCTGCAACATCAGATTCTTACTCATTTTAAGGAGCCCACAGAACATGTTACCTGGGACCTAACTTCTCAACTGCTTCAACTGGTCCAGCTAGAAGAAAGAGTCCTGCTTCTTTGTCATCTCCCACAGTCAGGAACAGCAGGGTTTCCTGTGGACAGAGAGATGGATCTTGCTCCAGAATACCCAGTGCCCTCCTTGTCTGGAGGAGGACTGAGGCGCTGGCCACAAGACCCATCCATGCATGCCAATAATTCAGGAGTCTGTGTGCATTACTGAGGCAGAGACTCAAGTTGAAGGAAGTAAAATGGAGGGAGTTTCTTAACCTTAAGCTCAATCATACATTGTGAGGGACAGAACAGGTATGGGGGTATCCAAGTTCAAAGGATACAGTTGGCAGTTGGACTGGATGATCACTGTAGATCCCTTCCAACTGCAGCAGTCTATCCTATTCCCTTCCAACTGCAATAGTCTATTCTATCCCCTTCCAACTGCAATATTCCATCCTATCCTGTTCCAGTAAGGTTCTGTGCAGCTCTCTGGGCACAGGCTCTTCTACAGTGCTCTGCATTTTCCCTGTTGTATTTCCTGACTGTTGAGGATTCCCCTGCAGACCCAGGCTGATGGGGACAACAACCTCAGCTAAGTTTTGGAAGGAAACACACCTTGCTTGGGACTATGGGACAAACAGAAGCCCTGTCAGCCCCTGCCTCAGCTATAGCTTGAATGAAAGAGCCCATGGGGTCAGGTGAGTCTCCATCAGTCACTTACCTCTGTCCCAATCTCATTAGCGATGATGTTCATAAACTCAGAGTCACCCTCTTTCCTGTAGGGATGGGTAAAAAAAAACACTGCAGAAAGAAGCAAAAATCCCCTCTATAGAGTCCAAAATATCAAGCAGAAACCAAAGGTCTGATCAGGCCTGGGGTTTTGGCCTCTTGCTGTTAGGATGGAGACCAGGGGTTTTCTGTATAT
Source organism: Psittacula echo (assembly GCF_963264785.1). NCBI lineage: Eukaryota > Metazoa > Chordata > Aves > Psittaciformes > Psittacidae > Psittacula > Psittacula echo. The sequence continues at coordinate 4,452,198 of NC_137748.1, forward strand.
CTAAACCCGCCTTGTGCATTCCTATGGATGTATGAGGAATTATTTGTGTTTATCTCTAAGAAATAGAGCCCTTCAGTTGTATTTGAAAATATCAATGGCAGAGAGCAACCAGACACAGTTATTTCTTAGCTATAGAAGCAGAAGAACTCAATGACTGAATTACTAACACATTCCTTCAATGACACAACTGAGGCAGTTTAATCCTCTATTCACCTTGTTTATATTCTTCCTTGAGAAACAAGCCTGAAAAGGTGTCAGAGAGATGCAACTGCCATAACATGTGTAAGATACCATGATGCCATTTCCCCCTTTTCCCTGAACTCCTCTATACCTGTGTAGCACAAAGAGCTGACTTGGAACAGGCTTGCTCTTGAAGTCCCGGGCTATCAGAACAGCCATGTCTCTAAGCAGGTTCAAGTTATTCTGCAAGAAAAGCAAACAAACTGTGCTGCAGAGGGAGAAATCACGAACCCTCTGCTGTGTTCCCAGAGGCCGGAGCAGTTTTCCTAACATCCACAAGCCAATTCCCAGTTAGGACTAAAGCTTGGCTCTACAGGAAGCCTTTCTCAGCCACCCTTGTACCTTCTGCAGCAGTTTCACTGAGCTCTGCAGTCTTTTCACAGCCTCTACATGCTCACCTGGTCCATTTCTGAAAGAACAAGGAGAACTGGGATCACTGTTCTGGAGGGCAAGGAAAGGGTTTCTTAAAGGAGCAAGGTAACACTATAAAAAGCACCATGTAGACATTTGCTGAGGCTTATGTGCTATTTGTCAGAAGGAATTGTAAAGATGAAGTAACAGAAGTGGAAAGGGTATTACTTGAGCAGTGAAGTCAGAGTCTTCTCAGTACTGTGACTTTGTTCAAGTGACTTCAGCACTCTGTTTCCTGCCAGGAAAACCAAGTTGGTTTTGTTCTTTTTCCCTTTTTCTGTGCCGAGGAGTTTAATAACCTTAAAAAGAAAATCACCCCGGTCAGAAAAGAACAGCATTTTCCTTATACTCACACAGGTGGCCAGTTCCTACCAGGTTATGCTTTGCTGTGAGTATTGACTCTCTGCCAATGATTAAAATCAACCATAAGGTCACCATACAAAAAACCCCAAAGGATGGTGGTAGAGTGGAATGAGCACGATTTGCTCATCCTGGGTTGCACTCTGCAGTGCACCTGGAGGTCTCTGGTGGGATATAGACTCCCCCAAAAGACTGAAAAGACAGAAACACTTAAAAGCAGCTCTAGAGTTTTCTCTCCACCTCCCTGCAGAGGATTTCTCTCTCATTCATGACAAGCACTCAAAAATATCAGTGCTTTAAGCAGAGAGAACAAATGGCTGCAACCCAGCATGGCACTGCCACGCTGGCAATCCAGCACATGCCCTCGCAGAGCACTGGCAGTTCAGATAATACCATTGCTGCAGGTGAGGACTGAGTTCTGCTATGAAGAAAGGACCAGGAGGGGCCTTTCCTGCATTCATCTGGGTGAGTGGATGCAGACTGCGCCCTGGGCATGGTGCTGCTGGGCTCACCCAGCACAGGGCTCCTGCTACCCCCTCTACCACTGGGGCAATGCCAATAGACTGTGGATCTCAGGGACTTCCAAATGCTCCCGAGAGTAGCTCAGCACCTGCAGGTCACTCAGGTTGGAGACGTGGGTCCCACAGCACATGTTGGAGTCTATGCCTTCAATGTCAATAACTCGCACTGGCCCCACGTGGTCATCTGGCAAACCACGGCTTCTCACCTAGCAGGAGGACATTGGCACCATGGTGGCATCCATGATGTGGTTATCTCGGCCCCACAGATATCACCAGTTCTCTCCCACCACTCACTGTTTCAATGTCAGGGTCACCTGCAGCCAGTTCCCTCACTGTCACAGGTACTCTCTCCCTGATTTTCTCATTCACACTCCTCTCCAGGGCCTCTATTTGCTCCGCTGTCATGGAGGGGGTGTCCAGCTCAATGATGCTTCGTTGGCGGCCCAGTTCCCTGCACCAGTGAACATCTGCTGCTGTAGTAAAGACCTGCCGGCAGGTTCCTCTGGGCAGCATTAAGCACCATCCCACTGCTGGAAATGTGACTGAAACAAGTGTTCCCCCCTCTCTGTTACTTACAGAACACACTGTGCATATCAAACACCCAGCGACAGAGCAAATGCTTTGCACAGCTTCTCCCCATCTCAGTCACCTCTCCCAGGCCTTCTGAGCCCAAGTGAAATGCCCCCGGGGAAACTGATATATTCATGCTCAGCTCCTCACAGCCCAGCATGGTGGCACACGCTAAACAAGGTGAGACTGGGGGCAAAAGGAGCCTTTTCCCTGCTCACCAAGAAGTTGTCTTGAATCCAAACATCTGGTCCGCGATGGCAGTGATGAGGTGCTGCCCTGCAAGAGATGCACAAGCCACAGCTTTGAGCACCACCGGCCCCAGGAGCAGGAGAAAGCGCGCTTCAAACCAGGCCGAACGTTTCCTTCCCGACCCGTTTACAGCGCAAGGGGAGCCCGGGACGGGCAGAGCTGCCCGGCTGCCCCCTCCCCTGGCCGGGCTCCGAGCTGAGCACTGCCCGCCGCAGCGGGGAGGCGTTACCGGGCACGCACCCGAATGTTGTTGCATGTGGTCGAAGCGGCGCTCCCAATCCAGCGACAGCAGCACCTCGGCTCCCGGCTCCAGCGCCGCCTGCACGAAGTGGACGGCCTCGGGGCCCCGCCGCGTCACCCGCAGCACCGGCACATCGCCGATGAACCCGCGGTCATCCGGCTGCGGACGCGGGCATCAGCGCCGCCGCCACGGCCCCGGTCCCCCCGCCCGGCCCAGCCCGGCCCCTACCTGCCCGCCGCCCTCGGGGAAGAGGATGGTGTCCTCCAGCACCACCTGGAACCCGCGCACCGGCTCCCCGCCGCCCTCGGGCCGCAGCTCCGCCGCCCGGCACGACACCACCCTGGTGGCGAACTGCAACGGGGCCGCTGGCTCCGTGAGGGCCCGCGCCTGCCCCACAGCCCCGACCCGCCCCAGGCCCGCCGCTACCTGCCGGGCCCAGCTGTCCCGCTGGCACTGGAACACCATCGCCGCGGCCGGGACACAACGGGGCTGGCGGCAACGGCGGCTGCGCAGGGACACGGGGCTGGCGGTCGCGGGTAGGCGGCGCCTGCGGGGTGCGCGCTCCCGACGCCGCTGAGTCTCGGGGGCGGTACACGAGGGGCGGACGGCAAACGGCGGCGGCGGTAGCTCACGTTTATTGTAACCGCAAGGGGAGGCCGCACGGCTCCCGCCGCCATGGGTCGGGGTCCGCCGCGCTCAGCGGTGGCGCGGCTCTGCTTCCCCGAGAGCCCTGCCTGCACTGCTCGGGGGTGCGCGCTGCCGGCGCAGCGGGAGGTCTCCTGCGGCGTGCCCGGGTCCTGAGCTTCAGAGCTCGTCCTGCGGGAGGGAGGAGCGAGGCGCCAGGGAAGCAGCAGCCCCCAGCACCGGTTGGGCAGCGCCGGGAGCGTGTCCCCGGTGGGCTCCGGGTCGGGCTGCCCGAGCAGAGCCTTGAGCCGCTGCTGGGACCATGGCAGGCTCGTGGGCAGCACTTACATCCAGGTCATCCATGGCGGGGGGGGGGCCTTTGTCCGTCACCTTCTCCAGGAGCTGGGTGGGAAACCAGCGGCAGTGGGCACCCTGAACACCCAGCTCCTCATCCCCATCACCCACAGATGCCCCGGAACCCCGTGGGCCGGCTCACCTCTGCATACTCCTCCATCATGGCCCTCTCCAACTCCTCATCCCCTTCCCAGTCTCGCCAGTTGTCAAAGTCCACGGAGAGCCAGGCTGGCTGCGGGCAGAGGGAGCATGCCCTGAGGGAGGGGCCCTGGCAGCTCCCCCTCACAGCCTGGGGGTTGCTCTGTGGGGCTGCTGCTGCACGGGGTGGGGTGGGGAAGGGCAGGAAGGGGAGCGTGCCCTCCTGACTCTGCCTGCATTGAGGGAAGGGGGTTCCGTGTCCTTCCTGCAGGGCAGAGCTCTGTGGACTGATGGCACCTGTGAGGTTGAGCTCCCTTTGGGGTCCCTGTGTGGGACCTTCGGTTTCTGTCCCAGGGCAGATTGGTCCCCAGGAGCCACAAGGTGCTGCGTGGGGACAGCGCAAGCACCGAGGCTGGTCCTGGCACACCAGGCACCACACGCACCTTGATGTTCTCCTTGGTGATGCGAGGCCAGGCCACTTTCTCCTTCCATTTTCTCATAAAGCATGTGATAGAGCGGTCAGAGCGCTTCTCCCGCGAGTCCTGCCAAGACACTGGGGATGCCTCACTCCTGTCTGTAATCCACTGCAGCCACGCACAGGATTAAACTCAGCCACATGCAGGCTGTGGGGGGACACAGAACCACAGACAGGTTTTCTGGCCCAAGGCAGCACCGTGAGTGCCATGCCCAGGCTCAAGGCTCCCGGGTTGGTGCTCACACCACTCAGGCTTTTGGGGAACGGGCAGGACTCAACGATAAGTGGCATTGCTCAAGGTTGGGTTTAACTCTGAGCCTAATGCAAGCTGTCCGAGAAGAGTTTCCTGGCGGGAAGCCTCACCTTGGAGTTGACCCTGGCGTACAGGTCGATCTCATTGTAGAACTCTACGCCGTCTGCATTTTTGCAACTGCCAAAACACCGTAACAGCCTGGCTTAGGGGAGTGAGGGCAGACGGGCCCTGCCCCTTCAGAGCCCCCCTGCGTCCGCACCACCCCGCGCCAAGGGACACATCCCCGGTACAGGGCAGCTCACCTGAACACCAGCCGCTGCTCCTCAATGACCACCTTCACATCCCTGCTGTCCTCGACGCAGAACTCCAGGTACACGTACCGCGGGCGGTCGTACCATAGCGTCTTTGCGGGTTGCCTTGGCAAAGAGCAGAGCAGCGGCTGCTTCCATGGTGCCCACCAGGCACCGGCTGGGGATCGGGGCAAGGAAGGCGCCCCAGACACACGCGCTTTGCCCACCACGAGGTGGGCGCCGGGCCGGGCAGTGGCCGCTGGCCCGCAGCGCTCCGCTCTCACGCCGCACACGGGCAGCAGCGGGGCCCACCGGCCCCTGCCCTCGCTCTTCACTGCCGTTCGCGGCGCCATTCCCCCCCTGCCCAGGGCTGAGGGTCGAGCCCGGTGGTGCCTCGGGCTACGAGCCCTGGGTGGGTGCCCGACAGCGCTATCGAGTACTGCCCGTCCCGTCCCGTCCCGTCCCCACGGGCCGCACGCACCTCGCCATGGCCGGGCCGGCTCCGCCCCGCGCTATTTCGGGCCGGGGACGCGGCTGTCGCGGGGCCGGCGGCGGGGGCCGGGCCGGGCCGGGTGATGCCTCCGGGCGGGACCTCGGGACCGCCGCGCCGCGGGGGGGCGCGCTGGCCCCGCCCCGCCCCCGGCAGGCCCCTCCCCGCGCCGGGGCGGCAAGATGGCGGTGGAGCGGTGGCGCCGGTAGCGACAGCCATGGAAGCGGAGGGCGGCCCGCTGGGCCCGGGGGAGCGCTGGGCGCCGGTGGGTGCAGTGTCGGCTGCGGCGGAGGAGGAGGAGGAGGAGGAAGAAGAAGATGAGGAGGAGGAAGCGGCGGGCGGGTCGCCGCAGTCGGTGCCGCGGCTGCGGGCGGAGCGGCGGCGGCTGCACGGGGCGCTGCTGGCGCTCGCCTCGCACTTCGCGCAGGTGCAGTTCCGGCTGCGGCAGGTGGCGCGGGCCGGGCCGGGCGAGCAGCGCCGCCTGCTCCGCGACCTGGAGGACTTCGCGTTCCGCGGCTGCCCCGCGCCGCTCGCCCTCGGCCTCGGCGGAGCCCCGGTGAGTGCGGGCCCGGTGCCGGGTGAGGGGGTGTGACCGGTGCCTCGCCGCGATGGGCGGGCGCGTCCTGTTCTCGGACCGGAGCTGAAGGGAGCACCACTCGCACCGCGGTCCTGTGCCCTGGGGCTTGGCGTGTCAATGCATCTTCAGTTCTGTTTACTGGTCCCTGTTTCTCAGGGTGAGCGAGAGAAGCAGGAGCAGACGGACGTGCAGAAGGAGAAGCAGAGGGAGCTGATATTGCAGCTCAAGACACAGCTGGATGACCTGGAGACGTTTGCTTACCAAGAGGGCAGCTATGATTCTCTGCCACAGTCTGTCGTTATGGAAAGACAACGGGTAAGGCATGTGGCCTCCCAAACATTTGGGAGCCTAGTACAGACTGTAGGAGCTGGCCAGTCCTTATTTCTTGACAGCAGCTGTAGTAAAGTATCAGTGTCATAGAATCCCAGACTGGTTTGGGGTTGAAAGGAAGCTCAAACTTCACCCATTTCCAACCCCTTGCCACGGGCAGGGACACCTTCCACTAGAGCAGCTTGCTCCAAGCCCCTGTGTCCAACCTGGCCTTGAGCACTGCCAGGGATGGGGCAGCCACAGCTTCTCTGGGCACCCTGGGCCAGCGCCTCAGCACCCTCACAGGGAAGAGCTTCTGCCTAAGAGCTCATCTCAGTCTCCCCTCTGGCAGGTTAAAGCCATTCCCCTTGGCCTGTCACTACAGGCCCTTGTTCAAAGCCCCTCTCCATCAAGGCAACAAATGTGTCAGGGCGGGTTGTGGAGCTCATGGGTGGCAGCGCCACACCGATTGTGCTGCTAACGTGTTTTGCAGATGATTATAAATGAGTTGATAAAGAAGCTGGACATGGACTTGAGTGAAGATTTTGCAACGCTCTCTCCAGAGGAATTGCGACAGCGTGTGGATGCTGCCATAGCGCAGATTGTTAATCCAGCCAGGGTGAAGGAGCAGCTGGTGGAGCAGCTGAAGACGCAGATAAGGGACCTCGAAATGTTCATCAACTTCATTCAGGGTCAGTGCTGAGTTTTCAGATGAGCAGACACTGAATTGCTTCTAATTCCCTGAGACAGTCATGAGGGGGGAAGGTCATTGATGGCAAAGGGTGCAGAAGGAGTTTTTGGGTCACAGGGAATTACAAGTCTCTGAACTGATGGTAGGAAGAAGGAGACTGACCAAAAAGATGCAGAGAGGTATAAGGAGTATTGTCTTTAATATTTGGGATCTGCAGCTTAAATTTACGAGTGTGAGCTAATGGTGTGAAATTCTCATTCTAGATGAAGTTGGAAGCTCTGGCAAGGCGGAAGATGGACACTGTGAATGTGCAGGCAGAAAAGATGGTGGTGGCTCCCACAAACCAAATACACGTCCTCCTGGAAATAAAGGTGGGCACTGCGTTGCTTGGAGCTCCCGGCACAGCTCTTGCCAGCACTCACATGAGGTTCACAAGCAGGAACCAGCAGCCAGTCATGCCAGGCTGCTTTGCTGTTTTCCTGGCAGTTGGCATCCATGCTTTTCTGCTCCCACTGACAGAAAGCCTGTGTTCCAGTTCATTTCCTTCTTCCATGGGCTCCTTGGAACCATCAGAAAGCCTGAACATGTGGCACAGAGGGTGGAATTGGTTCTCAGTGGAGATCAGGAAGAAAAGGGGCTTCTGATGCAGACAGACAGAGCTGTTGTCGTGTACACACCGTTGGGTGGCACTGTAATTAATGCTCTTTGAGCTCTTAGTTCTGTGAGTGGGTACACTGAGCTGGATAGATCCAGAGCTCTTTATATAATTTGAGACTTGGCTACTTGCACATGAATTTACTGGGGCTAGAATAGTGTACTAGAGAAATCCTGCAATACCTTTACCTTCAGTAATCTGTCGGAGGTGGAATACTGGCCCAGATGGAACTTGGGTCTTACCCAGTGTGGTTACTCCTATAAATTGAATTTAATGGTGGCATCCGGAGTAAGCACTGCATCTTAGCCTGCTGAGGCAAGGCGCTGCTTGAAAATAGGCAGTGATCTCCATCAGCAAAGGTTTTGGTATCTCCTAAGTATCTATGTGGTATGATCCTGTCTACAGAGTGGTCTTTCCTCACTGTGTGCTTGCTCACTGGGAAATCTGTTGTAGGATTTCCTCTCTGTAAGATGACCTCGTTGTTGAGAACAGGCCATGCCAATGTTTGCTTTTCTGGTGGGATTCAGTGCTTTGAAACTAGAAAGAGTAGCATCAGTCCTAGTGCCAAAAGCCCCAAAGGAGGAGAACTTGTGATGGATGAGGAGCAGTCATTTGTACTGCCTTTGTGTGTCTGAAAGAGCAGAGCTGTTGATTCCTTGATGATAAAGTTTATTTTTCTCTGTTATAACCTGATCAGTGAACCCAGAAGATGCCAGAAAGATGAGGGAAACAGGCCTGCACCTCATGCGTCGCATGCTTGCTGTGCTGCAGATATTTGCTGTCAGTCAGTTTGGTTGCGCTACGGGTCAGATTCCTCGCAACCTCTGGCAGAAGGACCAAGACAACAAGGACTATTCCCCCTTAATCAAGAAACTGGAGCTGTCGGTAGAGCGGGTGAGGCAGCTGGCTTTGAAGTACCGGCAGGAAGACCATGTTATCAGTTCCTCCGACCTGCAGGACATTCCCTTAGGAGGCAGGGATGAGCTGACTCTGGCTGTGCGGAAGGAGTTGACCATCGCTTTGCGAGACCTGATGGCTCATGGGCTCTACGCCTCTTCCCAAGGAATGAGCCTGGTATTGGCACCCATCGCGTGCTTGATTCCTGCGTTCACCTCCTCGCCGCAGACCATGCACCCCTGGGAGCTCTTTGTGAAGTATTACAACGCAAAGAACGGACAAGCCTTTGTGGAATCCCCAGCTCGCAAACTCTCCCAGTCCTTTGCCTTGCCTGTGACAGGAGGCATGGCTGTGACACCCAAACAGAGCCTGCTGACGGCGATTCACACTGTCCTCACGGAGCATGACCCCTTCAAGCGCAGCGCGGACTCGGAGCTGAAGGCGCTCGTGTGTATGGCACTGAACGAGCAGCGCCTGGTCTCCTGGGTGAATCTCATCTGCAAATCTGGAGCTCTGGTCCAGGCCCACTACCAGCCATGGAGCTACATGGCAAACACAGGCTTTGAGAGCGCGCTCAACGTTCTCAGTCGCCTAAGCAACTTGAAATTCAACCTCCCAGTAGACCTGGCTGTCCGGCAGCTGAAAAACATCAAAGACGCTTTTTGATGTATTTTTATTGTAGATCATCCCTTTTCCACAAGCAGGGCAGCTGCTGGGCTCAAAGCCTGGCTTTTTTAAGACCGAGTTTGGCTCTTTGAAATTGATACTTGCTTTAGGGAAATCTTACTGTGTCTCAATGCTGGAAATCTGTGTGTTTACAAGGCTGCTGCTGTACAGCACCTCACCCTGCCCCTTTTATGCAGCCCTGAAGAGCAAAACCGCTTTGCTGGTGTGTTCAGTGTGTGGGGCTGGCGGCGGCCACAGAGCCCTGTGGAGCTGCAGCTTGGCCCCTGTGCTGCCTCTACTCTAAATGCTGCCCTACAAGTCTCCTGTCCCGCAGACCGGGGCAGTGGCTTGCCCTCCCTGCTGTGAACATGGGAGAAAACCGGGGCAGAGCTGCAGGGGGGGGCCCTGTGGCTCCTCCGGTTTCTCTGCCCAGCCCTCCCCGAGCCCTTTTTCCCAAGCCTTAGCGCACACACCGGCTGTTTCCTAGGGGTGCATTAAACCGCTTTAGCAAGCGTCCGTGTGCGAGAACCGCTGCCCGTGTTGTGTGTCTGTCACCAGCCATTGCGCGGTGGGTGCTGGCTCGCCGGCTCTGCGGTGTTAATAGCGGGAGCGGGGACTCGGTGCTGGGATGGTCACCGGTGATGGCCCCCCCCCGCGTAACCGCGACCACCGGGACCGGAGCGGGGTGGGGGGAGCGGGGACCGGTACCTCCGCCTGTTGCCCGGCAACGGCGGCGTCGCCAGCTCGACCGGTTCCTAAAGGAAGCGGAAGTGACGCACGGTGAGAGGTGGGAGGTGCGGCTGCCCCTTTCTCTTCCGCGCTGGGCGCCATCGCTGTGGGGCCTTCGGTAAGTGCGGGCCTGGGCGCGGCATCCGCCGCCATCCGCGGCAGGGGGAGGGCCGGGGGCGATGCGGACCCGGCCGTGACTCCCGCACGGTGTCTCCGCAGAGATGGGCAAGTTCATGAAGCCGGGGAAGGTGGTGCTGGTGCTGGCCGGCCGCTACTCGGGGCGCAAGGCTGTTATCGTGAAGGTGAGAGCGGGGCCGGCGGGGCTGTCCTGGAGCGGGGCGGAGCGGTGCCGCGGTCTGGTCCGGGAGGCGTCCCCGCTGCTGGAGCTCCGCGGTGCCATCGCCGGCTGCGCCGGGTGTATTGCAGAACATCGACGATGGCACCTCGGACCGGCCGTACAGCCACGCGTTGGTGGCGGGCATCGACCGCTACCCGCGTAAGGTGACAGCCGCCATGGGCAAGAAGAAGATCGCAAAGAGGTCCAAGATCAAGTCCTTCGTGAAAGTTTACAACTACAACCACCTGATGCCCACCCGGTGAGTGCGGCCGCGGGGCTGGAGGAGCCTCGGTTGCTGCCAGCAGTCGCTGTTCTCCTGCGTTCCCTCCAATGCACGCTGGAGCTGTTGAGGCTTTTCATTATGTGGCTGGAGAAAAGTGGGGCTCAAAACGGACTGGGGGTGTGAGGCTGAGGGGGAATATTAGTGATCATCCAAAATAGAGCAGCCGGTTCCTTCCTCAGCCCCACTCACTTTCCTCTTGGTCACGGGCGTTGGTGGATGTGCCTTTGAGGCAGCCATGGGGGTCCAGGCTGCCGGCAGAGCTGTCATGGCCTGGACGCGTTCCTTCCCATCCCATTGAGCTCAGCTGGAGCTGCCTGCCCCGCACACAGCGCTGCATTCCAGCCTGAATTCCACGTTACTGGGTGCTCGGGTGGTTTGGTGATTCCCTGACCTGAGGGGCTTTAGGAGCTGTGGTTGCTCATCCCAGCTCTTGTCCCTGCTTGTCCAGGTATTCCGTCGATATCCCACTGGACAAAACAGTGGTCAACAAGGATGTGTTCAGGGACCCTGCTCTAAAGCGCAAAGCAAGACGTGAAGCCAAGGTGAAGTTTGAGGAAAGGTGAGTTGGAAGTTCATCTCGTCATGGTGCCACCTCCCAGCCCCAGGGTGAGGGCTCGGTGTGGCCAGTCCCAGGTTGGACACTTCTGCCCCAGCTTCCTTGGATATATTTTGGGTTGAAGGTGTCCTTCTCTCCTCCGTGAGCTTGTGGGGTGTCTGCCTGGGAGCTGCTGTGTTGGGGCAGGGAACACTTTCCTGGTGTTTGGGGCGGTGCGGCAGCCTTGTGCCAGCACCAGCAGGGCCTTCAGGTGCTGGTGTCTTGGCATCGCGGTGTGGTGTCCCAGATCTTGGCCCAGGAGCGTTTGGGTTGATGCTGCTGTTTCTCAGTTTCTGTTCAGAGGCTCCTCCAGCAGCAGGAGCAGCACAGCCACTGTTGTCTTTTAGGGGGGACCTGCCAAAGCATAGGCATCCTTCATGAGGATGAGAACAAAGCTGAGGGCTGACCTGTTCCCTTGGGAGCTGGGATGTGCACAGCAGCTCTGGCTGCAGCCTGGGTGGAGGACATGGGCCGCATTGCCCCTGGGGGAGCCTTGGGGGCTGGGGACCTCTCGGCTGCGACTATGGGAGTGTTTTCCGACCTCTGTGTCTTCCTGTTTCAGGTATAAGACAGGCAAGAACAAGTGGTTCTTCCAGAAGCTGCGATTTTAAAGGTGTAACCAGGTTGCATCAATAAATGTTTATTAAACCCCATTTTGTTTTGTTGTATAAAAGAAGTGGCAGTGTTGGGCCTTCTCCTCTGTGGTGCTGATCATAGAATAGCTAGGGTTGGAAAGGACCTTAAGATCATCCAGTTCCAACCCCCCTGCCATGGGCAGGGGCACCTCACACTAAACCATGGCACCCAAGGCTCTGTCCAGCCTGGCCTTGAACACTGCCAGGGATGGAGCATTCACAACTTCCCTGGGCAACCCATTCCAGTGCCTCACCACCCTCACAGTAAAGAACTTCTTCCTTATATCCAATCTAAACTTCCCCTGTTTAAGTTTTGGCCTGTTACCCCTTGTCCTTTACGGTCCCTAATGAAGAGTCCCTCTCCAGCATCTGTGTTGCATCAACTGTCCATCAGTTCCGCAGCCCCATCATAGAAGGTCTCCTAATGTGGGGTCGGAGAGAGCTTTGGAGCCTTTAGGGTGTCTGTGGAGGGTGTGGGACTCTTCCGGGGCAGCTCTGCTCTCCCCTCCTTCTGGCCAGGGGTGAGCGATGTTCTGCCGCTGCTGGGAATCCCCGGTGGCCAAAATGGTGTGAATCTGGATGCGGGTGCGGGACAGACAGTTCCCGGTGTCTGTGTCTCGGTGATGTGCCAGCGGGTGTCCAGTTTTGGGCTGGCTCCATGGGTGCCGTTTGCTGCACGGGGAGGGGGGAGCAGCCCGCGGGGCTGATGCGGGAAGCGGAAAGGAGCGGAAAGGCGGGGCCGGCTGCGAAAGCGAAAGTGAGAGGCCCTGGTCCCGGCGATGGAACCGGAGGAGGTGAGGGCTGAGCCGCGGGGCTCGGCGCGGAGCTGGGCGCAGGGCCCCGGGCCCCCTCCCCTGAGACCTCTCTTGCCTTTAGGACTCCTTCGTGCAGCTGCCTTGCCCCTCGGGCCCGGGCACCGGCTCCTTGGCCCTCGCCCGCGAGCACGTCCGGCAGGAGATAGAGCACTGTAAGGTGCGTCCCGCTGCCGCCGGGTCAGGCTGGGAGCTTGGGTTTCCTCGGTTCCCCCGGGCTACGAGTCGGGAGTTAAGGGGGGTTAAGGGAGGCGGGGCTGGGGCTGCCAGAAGCAGCGTGTGCTGGGGCCGGACAGCAGGGGGTGGTGCTGCAGAGTCTCACTGATGGAACCTCTCACAGGAGCTCTGTAGCGCTCTGGAGCAAGACCATGTGGAGCTACAAGTGGCCACGGGAGCTTTAGAGCAAAGGACACGAGAGCTGAGGAAATACAGAGAACGCCTTGATGAGAACTTTAAGCAGCAAAAGTATTTAATCAGAGAAGAAGAGATCCGCCTCCAGGTTGGTGACCAGAGCCAGCTCGGGTTTGGAACGGTGGCAGTTGGGTGGAGGGGACATGTCACTGGGCACACCGCTCTGAGGTCGCTTTGCTCTGGACCCAGTGGAGGTTTTGCAGGGCATCACATCGGGCCTGTGCCACGCAGTGGAGGGCTGTGACCGAATGTGAGGAGCCAGGGTAGGGCTGCAGGCAGTCAAGAGCAGAAAATCAGTGCAAGCGGAGCTGTGTCCAAGCATAGGGCTGTGCTTGAGGGCAGCATGCGTGTCTGGGTGTTTCCCTTGCTGCCTCCTCTTTCCTTCCTTGCAGAACAGCATTTTGCTAGCAAGGGAGTTGAAGAACACACTGATGCAGAAGCATCAGATGCTGAACAAGACACTGGAAGACAAAAGGAAGAAGGTCTTCTGGAAGGATCCAGAGATGGTAACTGTGTGTGTGTGCACCCGCGTCTGCTGGCACGGGGCTGGAGAGGCTGCAGGTGAATAACGGTGGGCACTGTATGAGGACTGGCACAGCTCCTGCCAGCGAGAGGCTCCCGTGACAGGACCAGAAGCTCCATTCATGGCTTTGGGACTTCAGGCCCAGCCAGACCCTGGAGACTCTGCTGAAGCTCCTTTAGCTGTTTATAGGATGAGGGGTGATGGGTTTAAACTTGAACAGGGCAAATTCAGATTAGAAATAAGGAAGAAGTTCTTCCCTGTGAGGGTGCTGAGGCGCTGGCACAGGGTGCCCAGAGAAGCTGTGGCTGCCCCATCCCTGGCAGTGTTCAAGGCCAGGTTGGACCCAGGGGCTTGGAGCAAGCTGCTCCAGTGGAAGGTGTCCCTGCCCATAGTGGGGGGGTTGGAATTGGATCTGCCTTCTTGTCCCTTCCAATCCAAACCGTTCTGTGATTTTGAGCCATGAACTTGTTTCTAAGTCTGGATTGGCAGGGACAGGCCCTATGCAGGGTCCAGTCTTCTCCAGGTGCTGTCTGTATACTCAAACCTAGATGCTGCTGCCTACCTTGCCAGAGAAGAAGATGGCATTTAAGGGACTTGTGACAAACAAGGATGAGAACAAGCTGATTCTTACCCCACTGGTCCACTACGCTTTGCCGGGAGGCTCAGCTCTCATCACCTTTGAGAAGGCAGAGGGTAAGAGTGAAAAGAGCCCCACCACAGCTGAGCGTTGTGGTTACTCGACTTTGGAGCCTGCCTTGCTTCCCTTCCCTGGGCCAGGCTTTGGCACTCTGTCCCCTCTGCCAGCATTGTGGGGGTTTTGCCCCCACCCCACAGTGCTGTCCCATATCCCAGCCTATGGCGCACTCGGGGCAGGCATCAATCCCCTGTGCCGGGGGCTCTCCCTGCTTGCAGTGGCCCAGAGGATCATAGAGGCAAAGGAGCACACGGTGGACCTGAGCTGCGGGGAGGAGCTGAAGGAGCTCGACCAGTGCAGAGTGCGGGTGCAGGCAGCGCCCGTGGATGTACTGCTGCCATCTGCCCTGGAGGTAGTCCCAAGGGCCAGCTCTGCCCTGTCACCACCGTGCCTCTGCTGGGTCCCAAGTACCTGCCCAGCGTGTCAGTGTCGCAGCTTTGACACTGGCGCTGACCAGTACGGGCTACCCACAGATCAGGCTCACTCAGAGCAGCAGGAGCATCATCCTGTCTGACCTGCCCAGGCTGGACATCCCTGAGGAGGCACTGATGGACAAGTTGGAGATCTTCTTCAGCAAGACAAGGAATGGGGGTGGTGAGGTGGAGAGCACGGAGCTCCTGGACAACTCTGGCCAGGCGGTGCTGACCTTTGCAGATAACGGAGGTGTGTGGGCAAGGGCTGAGCACAGGTCGTGTCCTGGGAGCAGATAGAGCTGTGTCTGTGGGGAGCCGGGAAGGTAGAGCGAGCTCTGGCTCTCCTGTCCCTCCTGAGGCTGCTGGTGCAGGTGAGCTGAGGCTGGGCAGTGCCAGCCTCAGTGTCTGTGCCAGGGCTGTCACCTCCCCAGGAGCTCAGCGGGGCTTTAGGTGACTCAGGGCTTTCCTCCCCCCCGGCAGTGGCAGAGCTGCTGATTGAGAGAGGACGCATCCAGGTGCCCTTGGGGAAGCAAACATACGAGCTCAAAATATCCCCGTGCATGAGTGGAGAGGTCTCAAACCTGCAGGTAAGAGCACGAACCCTGGTGCCAAGCAGCACCCTGGTGCCAGCCCAGGGCCAGGCAGAGCGGGGGGCTCCTGAAGCCCCGCTCTTCACCCCGCTGTGCCCAGCTCCAGGCCTCCCGCTGTCCCCGGACCGTCCTGCTCTCGGGGATCCCGGACGTGCTGAGCGAGGAGCCCATGAGGGACACCCTGGAGATCCACTTCCAGAAGCCCAGCCGCGGCGGGGGGGAGGTGGACTCCCTCGGTTACGTCCCGGCGGGCCGCCACGGGGTGGCCGTGTTCACGGAGGACGCGGAGTAGCGTCCCGGTGTGGCGGAGCAGCGGCATTAAACCGTGTGCAGGGAGCGGCGTGTCCGTGGTGCTGGGGCCGGGCGGGAGGTGCGGGCTCGGGGCGGTGGCGCTCCGGGGCGGGGCCGGGGCAGGTTTCGCTTTCGTTTCCCGGCAGCGGCGGGGCCGGAGCCCGAGCGGGGCCGGGGTCAAGCGCCGCGATACGGAGGGAGCTGCCGCCGGGGCTGGGGGCCGGTGCGGGCGCTCCGCTCGGGCATGGCGGGCCGCACGGTGCGGGTCGGGGGCCTGCCCGCAGAGCTGCCTCCCGACAGGGTGGCCGACAAGCTGACCATCCACTTCCTGCGCTCCCGCAACGGCGGCGGCGAGATCGCCGACGTGCAGGTTTTGCGGGGCGGGCGCCAGCCCTGCGCTCTCGTCACCTTCGAGACACCGGAAGGTAACGGCCCCTCGAGGGACCGGCCCGTGGGCTCTGCCCGCTCCCGGACCCCCCTGCCCCGTGTGGTCCGGGCAGAGGCGGTGCTGCTGTCCCTCGGCGAGGGGCTGGGCTGATGCTGGTGCTTTTCCCACCCAGTGGCCCAGAGGATCCTGAAGGTAAAGAATCACGTCTTGTCCATCGGAGGGCAGAAATACCCGCTGGAAGTGACGGCGCACACCGCAGAGCTCAGCCCCGACGAGGTAGCACGGAGCAGATACGGCCGCGGCATCCCCACTGCCGCTGGGCCTGTGCTCGGGAAAGGGAGACCTCACGCTCTCCTTTAACCTTAATTAGACTTAAGGGAAATCCACTTTTATTCCTATTCAGAGGAGGAATCTTTTCCATGCTGGTAGCACAGGGACAGTGGGAGAGGCTGGGCACACGCTCATTGGTGTTTGTGCCTGTCAAAGTAAGGAAGAACAGTCAGACTGGAGGGAAGGGGTGCTCCTCCCTAGCCCGTCTAGTGACAAGTGGGTGATCCTGTTAATGCCCTTGCATGTCATTAGCTGGACACGCACAGTGTATTGCTCCTGTGTCCTGCTCAGGACAGCTTCGGAGATGGGCTGGTGTTAGGAGGCGCTGGGGAGTTCTTTCCTCTTTCTGCAGTTTCAGCAGAGTACGGCAGTACCCACATCTCGTGTCTTTGTGTCTGAGCACTGACACCAAGGGCATGGGAGTTAGCCTGGCACTGCAGACCTTTCTGCAAGCCCGTGGCGCTTGAAAGCCTGCAGCTGAAGCTCTGCGAGAGCAGGAGGGCAACTGCATTCCAGACGCAGGAGGGACAATGGCTTTCTTGGGTGTGAGCTGTGTGCAGAGCTCTCAGTGTGCAGACGTGGAGCTGCAGCTCTCTGTGATTTGCCCCTTGTGTTCCTTGCTTGCACAAAGCTTTTGACCGTGTGTACAAAGTCCAAGAGCTGCTTGGGCTCCCTGGGGCTCTCAGTCCCGCCTGTGTTGGCTCCCATCTCCTGTGAAAGCAGGATACTGAGAGGTGTTTGGGTCATGTCATCTTTCTGCCATAATAACACAGGGGCTGTGGCAAGCGCTGGGTGCGTCTGCCTCCCCCTTGCCTTGGAGGGGGATATTTTTCATCCTTCTCTCACTCCTTTGCTATCTACTTGCAGATCTTCTTATATGCTTCTGTGATAGTTGACTATGGCAAGCTTCCTACTGGCAAAGCCCTCCTAAGGAACTTGTATAAAGGCTACAGCAATGTGCAGCTCAACTTTGACTCCAGGAACACCCACTGCATAGTCAAGGGGCCGTTCACTGAGCTGCAGGCCTTCAGCAGAGAGCTGCTGGGCAGCCTGAACCTCAAGAGCCAGGCTGCTGGAGAGATCCTCCTGCCAGATTCCAGCCATGTGGCCAAAGAGACCAGAATGCCTGATCCCCAGCAAGAGGCCGACTCTGCTGAGTCAGCACAAGACACAGCAAAGCACCCGAACTGGGACCAGGCATGTGAAGAGGCGGGTACAGCTCCATCGCCACGGGGACCTGTGGATGGGAAAGCTGTAGAGCACCTGGAGGACTTTTCCCTAGTGATGGACTCAGACATCTACTTGTACATGCAAAGGTTCTGTGCTGCCGAGTACCAGGGCGTGCTAGAGCAGCATCGTGTGGATGTGGTGGATGTCAGCAACGATGGCATCGCCATGCTGTACTTCCAACCCGCTGCAGGGACGGCTGGGGACATGGATGCCTTGCGAGAGGCCCGCTTGGCGCTGCAGAAGCTTTACCAGCAGCTGGAGGTGAGCTTGCGCAAGGAGAAGATCACCAAGGAAGGACTGGGTATGGACAGCCAGGCCCTCAGGGCGCTGACACATGAGCTGCAGAAGCTGTATCCCCACTTGCTCTGCCATGAGGATGTGAAGCAGCTCTATCTTATTGGAAACCTCGTTGATGTGTCCGAGGCCAAGCAGTATCTTCGGGATTTCAGTGCCAGAAGAGGCACCGCACAAGCCACGGTCAGCAGCTCCCTGCCCTCACAGCCAACAACCTCCCCCACCACAGAGAACACACTGCACAAGCCCAAGGAGCCTGCAGGCACCTCAGCCTCGAGGTTCAGCCCAGGCAGGCCAAAGCTGAGAGGGGAGCTCAAACTACCTACCAGCTTCAGCACCCTGAAAGCTGAGAGCTCTCAGGACCCCCCACTGGTGGGGCCTTCTGGAAAACACCCACTGCAAACAGATGCTCTAAGTCCAAGTGACCTGACGGCACTGACCCAGCGGTACCAGCCTGGTGTCTCTACAGCTGGGGTGGATTTGGGGTCAGCAGCAGACTCTCAGCAGAAGGACCCCAAAGAATGGGAGCAGATGAAAGGAGGTGCCAGGCTTACAAGACACAAGGCTCTGTCTGCCTTTGGGGGCAAAGACAACAGAGACTCGAAAGGCTCAGGTCCCATCAGACACCACTCACTTGCGAGCACATTTGGTGCCTTTGACACGACAAGGACCTCTAAACCCTCTGAATCCAAGCCTCTTCTGCAACGTTCCAACAGCTTCTCCCTGCCAAGGTCGAAGGAAAGCGAGAAGCCGCAGGGCACAGCCTGGGCAGGCAGTGAGGGTGGGAGGGTGAGTGAAGAGATGAGCCTGGACTCTCTGCAGTGGTCTTACCTGAAGGACGTTCACCGCGCCGCTGTTGCTGAGCTGTGCAGCGACGGGGGGGTGCAGCTCTCGGAGCATCGTGCTGGGGACTGCACCGTGCTGACGCTACAGGCAGAGGGTAGGGAGAAGCTTTGCCAGGCGAAATGGAAAGTGGAAGCTCTCGTGCGGAGGTGTCCTGACCTTGTGTGTCAGAGTATGAGCTATGCAGAGCTTGCTGTAGATGGTCCAGATGACAGCGCCCTGAGTGAGCTATGCAGCCTCTTGCAAGGAAACTCCTTCCAGGTTGGATTCAGCAAAGACAAGGACAACCTGTACCTTGCCTGCCCCAAGGAGGTGCTGCCGGGAGTGACTGAGGCCTTCCAAGTGTTTTCTTCCAGTAGGTTCCCTGCCCTGAAGTCTCCAGGACCAGAGAGTACAGGGTGCCCTCGTGCTGTCCAGCCAAGCAGGAGCCAGGACACTGGGCTGGGTGCAGCCCTTTCTGGTAGCCTGGAGTCCCTACAGATGGACCTGCAGGACCTGACCATTAGTGATACAGCAGAGCTCGCAGATGTGGTCCGGGCTAAGAGGTCCCCGAGCCTTTGGGGGCTCCAGCACACACTGAGGCAGGAGCATGCCGATGACTCTGTTGATTCTGGGGCTGAGCAAGGCGGAGGCGACCTTCTGAGCCCTGCTGTGCTGGATAAGTCAAGCCCCACCGGTCTGAGGGAGTCCCAGGAGCAGCTGAAGACCAAACTGCCTGCAGGGGAGCCGGACACGGCACGCCTGAGGCAGGTTTTGCCGGACAGGTTCCAGTTTGCAAGAGACAAGAGCAGAGGAGGCCATGGCGAGGCGATGGAACGGCTGCGCTGCCTGGTGCCTGCAGCGGACAGGGCTCCTCACTCGCTGCCCGCCCGGCTGTGCAGGCCCATGGAGGCTGCAGCCCTGGCCCCGGACAGGGCTCTGCTCCCCGCAGGCAGGAGCAGTGCGCAGGAAGGGCAGACAAGAAGCCCCAGCCCGGGGCAGGAAAGCAGCACGACCGCTCCGGGCCGGTGCGATGCCTGCCATGGCTCAGCCGTGACCTGCCCGGCACGCTGCGGTCACTCGCTGTGCAGGACGTGCTTCGCAGGGGACAGCCCGCAGCCGCCCTGCTGCAGCGTCTCCATGCTTACCCCGGGCTGCAGGATCCCAGGGAAATTCCAGATCTCGTCCTTGTCTCAGAGTCTGCCGGGCTACTACCGAGACCCAACGCTCCAGGTTGTCTACACCATCCCTGATGGTGTGCAAGGGGTAGGTACCACCACTGGGGCTTCCCAGTGCGATGGGTTCTGCATGCAGGATGTGCAGTGTGGCTGGGATGGGAGCGATGGGCAGGGGGAGGAGGGCAGCTCCGGCTCCGTGCCTCATGTGCAGAGCAGCAGAGGTGCTGAAGTGTGGCTCTGCTCCAGGTTTGGGAGCAGCTTGCTGTAACCTCTGCTTTAGTTCCAAGTCACCAGCAGGCCATGGGGCCGCAGGCTGGTGAGATGTCAGCCGCCAGCCCCGAGGTGCAGCACTCAGGTGGTTGTTTAAAACGTTTTCTTCCTGTTCCGAGGTTGGTGACCCCCACCCAGGCCAGCCTTACAAAGGGGGGCATTTCTGTGCCTTCCTGCCGGACAACAGGGAAGGGCAGAAGACAGCAGTGCTTCTGAAGAAAGCCTTTGATTGTGGGCTGACATTTCACGTCAAGTCCTGCAATGGCGAGGAAAGGGTGACATGGGGCCTTATCCCACACAAAACGTCCTGGGACGGAGGCAAAGCCAGGTATGACCCAGCTCATCCCAAGTTTCCAGGTGTGGGGTTTTCTAGTAGCAATCGAAGGGGGAGAACCATGGGCTCCAGCTCACCCCATCCTGCTGTGAGCGGCTCTTCCAGGCTCCCACAGCAGCAGCTGGGGACTCTGCTTCAGCTCGCAGGGTCTGGCACAGCAGCTCTGGCCCCTTCCAGCTGGAGCTAAGCCCTTGCCCATCCCACACCTTTAAGCTCCCTATGGATGGGAATTCTGGGCCCTGTTCTCTCACAGTTCCCCTGCCTTTCCCCATGTCCCTGCAGCCAGCCCTGGGTGCAAGCTGTGACTTCCACTCCCAGCCCTGCTGAATGCGTGGGGCAAAAATAGACTGCGCTCCCCTTTTCCTGTACTGGAAGGAACAGGAAGGTTCCGGAAGGTGGTTTTAGCACCATCAGCAGGATTCACACCACTTCCCTCTCTGCCCCACAGGAATGGTTATCCGGATGCCCTGTATCTCCGGGAGGTTTGCACTGTACTGAAGAAATTGGGCATTGCTTGAGCCTCCCTGTGCAGCAGCCACAGCTCCTGCCTTGCTTCCCCTTCCCCTCCAGCTGAAACAAGTGCAGCTTAACACAGGCAGCTCCAGAGAGAGCTGTTTGTCCAAGGAGCTCCTGTGGCCCCAGAGGCAGCCAGGAATCAGGTTAGTGACAGCAGCACCTCCATCCCCAGCCTCAGCATGGACCAGAGCTCCCCTGCAGGTCCGGGATGCGCATCCTCAGCAGCCAGTTACGCAGCTTGCATCAGGCTGAGCCCTGACATGGATTTCAGCAGCACAACCCAAACCGGGGCAGGAGCCTGCCTCAGCTTGGGCAGATGGTGCAGTCCTAGAGCTGCCAGCGCCGAGCTCCAGCCCTGCTCTGGGGCCAGCAGGAACCCTGCTGCTCTGCTGGGGGAGCACCGACAGCACACGCGAGAGCTGCCTCCATGGGACCGTACAGCCTGTCCCTGCCTGTTCCTGGAGGCACACAATAAACAACGTTTATCCCCACAGTTTGAGTGGTTGGTCGCACCTTGTTACCACCCCAGGCACCTACTTCAATCTCAGCTGGCTACAGAGACACCCAGACACAGAGTAAAGGGCAGAGAGCAGCTAATGGCTTGCTACACAAAAATACGTGCCCTCTAGACCAGGGCATTAGAGCATCACTGCAGCAATGGAGTAACCAGCGAGCAGTCCTCCTTGAGAGGAGAGGCGTGTTCTCTCCCTTGGGAAGTAAACTGTGTCCACCCGCTGCCTGCCTGGGGAAGGAAGAGGCAGAGCTGGGGCAGAGGGTTCATTCCAACCGCAGATTGAGCAGCAGACACGGGCAGGGTGGGTTGTTATGCTTTTAATTAACGTCTGAAACACATAAGGCATATGGTAACATTAGACAGAAGAGCATTACACAGCATAGTCATGTAAACAGCATTGGCACACTTGCTTTCTGTCCAACTTGGTTACACGCACAAAGCGGAATACAAAGATTTGCCATGTGGCTGTAGGATGAGTTTCACTCATGTCACACTCCAAACCAACACAACTCGGACAGCGCAGACCAGACTGGATGGTGTGAGAAGCTCAGTCTAATGCATTTCACATCACGCTCGCGTAATACTCGCCAGTCCACTCTGCCATCACCAGGGCTTGGCACACTAGAGCCTTCATTAGACAACAGTGTGGGTTCACACCTCTGTAAGTGGGCCAGGATCCTGCACCAGTTAAAGCCTGAGGCCCACAGTGCTTCTTACTTCTCCCTGGTCAACCGATTCTAGTTTAATGCCATTGTCCAAAATGGTACAGCTAAAACTCCTTCCTCCAGCTCAGAAGTATCTGGCAGGGGTCATGCTCCTCTATGCAAACAGAAGCTGCAACACAGGTGAGCTCGAGAGAATCCAGAGTCAAGAACGTGACAGAAGCAGCCTGGTGATAGCAAAGGGGTTGTGTTTTGTCCCAGACCAGTCTGGGAAGGCGCCTGCAGCAAATGGCACTGCACGGGCACCCCTGCACTGAGCAGCCACAGCGGACAGGGCTGGGCTCGCTGCTCCTGCCATGAGCCGCTCACTTGGACTCCTCACTGCAACCTTTGGATCAGGCAATCAGCAACAGAAGCACTAAATGGCACTTGTTAGAGCTGGAATGGCACCCTGCCGCCGAGCACAGGAAGCTCCTGTTTCCTCACTCTGCCCTAAGCAGTTAAGCAGCAGTGAGTGGAATGATTTTGATCCTGGGGTTTTGTTTGGTTTTTGCTTTGGTCCTTAGTACACAAACCTGCTGGTTAACTCGGAGTTAAGACACTTGGGGTTGTTGTACATCGGTTCTATACTTTTTAGCCCGTAAAATGCCCATTAGAAAAAATAAGGTAAAAAACCCCCAAACAAACCCAACCTAAGAAGAACCAACCCCAACCCATAGAGGGGAGCAGGGTGAGTGAGGATGTGGAGAGCAAGGTTACACTTAATCCTGGCTTTAAACACTGTTGCTACCAAGGGACATAAAACAGCGCTAAACATGAACCAATTGTAACTGCTCAGCACTCTGGCCCTGATAAGGGCTTCAGGAATGTGTGGGGAGAACACATGAGCAGCTACAGGAAGGGAGTCGGGAGCTGGAATTGATTCCAAGGCAGCAGATAAAGCCTTGCTCAAGGACGGCCCTGGGGGAGACAAGGGCTCGACGGAGCTCTTCTGGACTGGGGAGCACAGAACCACAGCCTGGGAAGGTTGTAACACACGGAAAGGGAGCGCCTTATCCACAGCAAGTCAGACTACATCACTAGTGTTCACAAACAGAGCTAGCAAAAGTCGTAACAGGTTTTTGGCAATACTTTGAAAGGCCAGAATGGAAAAGGCTCCAGTGACTTCCTAGTCCTTACAGGCACGTAGAAGAAGGCACCGAGATGCTGTTTGCTGAGGTGGAGCACAAGGCAGCACGGCAGAGGTGTCCTACGGGAAGCTGCATCGGGAGGGACAGCCTGCGAGAGCCTTTCTATGCTGCCTGATCTAAGAGCATCCAAGTAAGGCACTGAGCACACGCTTGGCCGAGAGTAAAGCAAGGAGAGGATGTTACTGGGACAGACAGTAGGAGAGTGTTCCCCTTTCCAAGTGAGCAGAACCTGAAGGTGTGCAGGGCTGTGCTGTGTGTGAGCACACCACTCCTTCACCAAGGTGAAGTCCAGTTTCTCAGAGGAATAGGTCCAGACTTCCCATTCTAGCAATTTAGACAGTCCTCCTGTTGTCAGGCCTGGTAAAGCAGCATTAGACTCTGTTGGACTGAATCTGAATTGGCACGAGAGGGCAGGTTGAAAGGAGAAGCAGCAAGATTTTGGATTCAGAAAGGTTCCAAGTTGTGCTTGTGAGTTTCATTAGACCATGTTTGTGAAGTTCACGTATGGAGCGCAAGAGATGGACTGACAAGGATCTGTGGCAGGCTCCAGCCTCCTCTGAGCTCCGAGGGAACAGGGCTGGTTTAACGCTTCATGTGCCAGATGCTCCCACCATGGCAGAGGCCAAACAAAACCCATGAAGCCTTCCCACCGCAGCTCCTGTCATGCCCCCATGATGGTGGGCAGCAGGTACAAAGTGAGGATGTTGGGGTCCTCAGGCAAGGGGGGCTACCACAGATCAGATTTGGCTGGGGTACAAATGGAGCCCTGCCAGAGAAGCATTCTGAGTTGGTCCTGCTCGGAGCAGCAAGCCTGCAGCCAAGGGCTCTCCCCTAGGGTCAGGCTGCATCCGAGGAAGCTCCTCAAGGTCAAAGCCCTCCCTTTGTTAGGTGAGTGACCGCACATTTTGGAGCACTGGCCATAACCTTAAGAATGAATTCTCGGGTCAGAAGCACAGTGACAAATCCGTGTGACACCCACATCTGCAGGGGATGGAGCTTTAACTGAACAGCAGCTTTCGTCTGGTCTCCATGTATTGGCTCAGCAGCAGCAGAGCCAGGGCAGGGCCCCAAGAGGCTGTGCCTATGCTCTGCTAAAGAATTAGGGTCTAAGCACCTGCAATACAACACTGACAGGAGGATAGAGCTGCACCCTCCTCACCTGCACAGGAACCCCAGCCCTTCACGGTGCTGCTCTCTAGCATATGGGGTCCTTCACCCCCTCCTTGGGGTTTGGGTAAGCAGGGCTCCCAGTAGCAAGGGTTTGCCACAATAGGCAGCTCTTCTTGGTGCCCTCGCATTTACCTTTTCAAATCCAAAATGAAGCCTAAAAGCTGCAGCACCCACAGTCCACGGCACAGCCTCGAAGCAGGCACAAACTGCACCTCAGTCTGCTCCGGGCTGAAACCAGGGCCCAGCAAGAGGAGGAAGCACCACCCAGGATAAGTGCTCACAGGACTGGGCTGGAGGCTCTGCACAGCTCCATTTCCAAATGCACGGAAGAAAGAAAGGAGAAACTGGAGATCTGGCCTGGGAGGAGCATCCCAGGCAGCTCCTGAGCCCTCACTGTTGGAAGAGAGCCAGGAGTCCCATGACTTGCAGTTTCAGAGGAAGAAGAGCCAAGCCCTGCTGCAGCACTGACTCACGAGCTGAGAGCCGGTTCGAGTGGATACCTATCGAGCTAGCAAGAAGAGGATGGAAAGCACTATTTGAACTGCTCAAGATGCCCAGGCCAAGAGGCTTGGCAGAGCTGGGCTGTTTACCATCTACAGCAATAACCTGGCAATAGCTCCACTGAGCAGCATGCCAGAGAGGAGCCAGCCCAGGCTCCTGGGAAGTGCTTACAGGCCTGGTTCTTGCAAGTTACTCCCCCAACCGCAGCCCCTCCCCAGCACACACTGAAAAGCAAGCATTAACGGGCTTGTTTTGTTCCCACCCTGCTAAAGGCAGGTTCAACACTGCAGCCTGTCGGGTTATCTGCTGACTGGGCAGAGAAGTGACTGCAAATGAAGTGCAAGATGCTCTAGACTCCAAAATGCCAGGATGGTCATTTAGAAAGCAAAGACAACACGGCTTGTTATGAACTGCCTGGTGTTAGAGGCCTACGAAAGCAGAGGGAAGAGTGTGGTTAGTGTAAAGAGAAGAGCAGCCAGTGCTAGAACGAAACTGGGCCAGCTCTGCTTTTGCTCTGGCTGTGGAGGAAACTTCCCAAGTCTGGCCCCATCTCCTGACAGCGCAGTGCTTCAGCAGGACCAGGTCCTGTGGAGACCCTTGGCAGCTCCTACAGCACTGAACACCTTGACTCTACAGTGATGGGCTGTGCAGTTGTTAACCACCAACTGCGGGAAGCTTCAGCTGCGCTGCCAGGGAGAAGGAGGCGACTTTGGGAACTCAGTAGAGGAACAAGTGATGAGTAAAGTGTATGAAATAAGCAGGCTTCAAACCAGACAGCGAGGGCAAGGGGTCAGTCACAATGAAAGCATGCAAACCTCAGCTGAACGTTAAGCGCGATGTTCTGGTGAAGATGGAAGCTACTGATCTGTCCATTTCCAGGTCCCAAAGAGATCAAGGAGTTAACCCACGAATTCACAATCTGCACCCATCTCTTCTCCTTAGTTCTCTTCTTTTTTGGACTCTTCCTTGGGTGCTTCAGGAACCAGGATGACCTTTCCAACATTCTTCTTCTCTTGCATCTGCCTCATGGCATCTGCCACCTGGAAGCAACAGGAACCCTGTGAGACCCACACCTGCCATGCACTGGCCCTTCCTGGGTGCCTGGTCCACCCAGACTAGTCCAGGGGCAGCTTTCCTGCACAGGAGCATTTTGGACAGAGTTGGGCAGCTCCCCCAATCTAGGGACATGAGGAATCCCCATGTGATAGTGAGAAACTGTCCTCATGGATTCACACAGACCAGCCCCAACAGGAAGAAGGACGCTCTGCAAACCGTGACGAGTGAAGTGCCTGTCTCCACAGCTTCCTTTCCAGAGGGGAGCACTGCAGAAACCCAGCCAACAGCCAGGACAGCGCTTCCATCATCACACACCCACAGAACAAACATGCACAGGGGTCTATTGTTATTAAGCAAAACAGCACCTGGGCCAGGCCTGGATTCATCAGTTTTCCTTAAGCACTTGCACCAGACTATGGGCATGAACAGCAACTGATTGTTACTAAGTCCTACCCCAGCAAAGGATTCCCAAGGAGAGAATCTGCCTGGACACATGGATGCAAGAGCCCAGAGCAGAGCTGCTGAACACTGCCACTCCTGACATCCTCATTCTGCTTCACTGCCTGGGCTCTGTCTCCCTGGTGGAAGGGCAGTAGCAGCATTCCCAGGTGTCTGCTTCGTTACAGGCTGCAAACTCAGGGCAGTTTCCAGTCTGATGCATAACCCAGACCCTCTACGGGCTGCTGCTGCCCATGGAGCACAGCTGAGCACCTGCCCTATTCCATAGGGATGCTGTCTGGTGCTGCCCAGCTCTGTGCACTGAAGCAAAGAGCCCAGCCCCTTTCCTCCCCCTTAACATCTTAAGAAGACAAAAGCACTGAATACCTAAGAACAGATGGTTATTAAACATCTGCAACAGTTGAGCCCCCATGAGCAAGGTGTTCACACCGAACCAGAGCTCATTGTGCACAATACACTCACCCAGTAATTTCTGGGTGCTGCAACCCACATGTTAACTCAGACTCACCTGATCAAAAGACCATACAGAGTCTACTTTGGGCTTGATTTTGCCTTGACTGTAAAGCCTATCCAGCGTGGATACAACATGTCCAATGAGCTCAAATTCTTCATCCAGGGAGCCAAGGTAATAGCCGCACACAGCCTTGTTATGAGGTAGGAGCTGCAAGGCATTGATGCTGAACTGGTTCCACCAGTTTTTAGCCATAGCCACCAGGCTCTTCTTCTGCCCAGTGAGCATGTTTGCTACCCCTAAAAAGAAAGGAAGCCACGGATGAGCTGGAATGACCACAACCCAAGAGGCAGCAGGCACCCCATGGAACAGCTCAGACTATATGCAGGGCAACAGCTAACCAGAGTGATAGAGGATAGAGGCAAGAACTGGATCACGTCAGGATCAGCCCATTTGACCTTCCATGGAAGCAGGTACCTGCCTCGGCCTCAGGGCACGCAGAACTTGGATCCTAGGCACCCATATATGACCAAAATACAGAACAACTCCTCTCTTGGGAGGGCAGCAGCAGCACAGCCGGACTGGCAGAGGCAAGAGAGGGTTACAAGTCACATCCAGCCAGGCCGACAGGACAGCACTCCCTTCTACAGGCAGGCTTCCTCTGGGGAGCCACACACTGCAGCAGCGAGGACAGCAGAAGCCGTACACTGGTGCGTGTGTCTGGAATCCCACTGGGGGTTGTGTGAGGGCTTTGTCTAGGGGACAAAATCACAGTGTTCCAGGGCTGCGGAATGGAGAGATAAGTATTCAGTAGCCTCAAACCTCATCACCCACACATCCTCTAGCAGAAAAGCAAGGCTCTATTAGTGCTGTGCATTAAGTCAGCCTGGACAAAGCAGCTGTGCCAGCATTCCTCGTGAGGACATTCCAGCTTCCCCTGCAGGCACTGGCTCGTCCTTGGAGAGACATCTCACCATGGGAGGGAAGAGCCTCACAGCCTGTGAGCAAAGCTCTGGGAACACAGCACAAACCTCATTCCCCTCAGGCAAAGCTTCCTAAAGACCTTTGTGAAATAGCAGCACTGCACACACAGCAGTGAGCAACAGGCACGGAGCATCTCGGAGCATCCCATGCAGGTCCACATGCACGCTGCCATCACACGCTCCCCCTGGTGCAGGAGCAGGGTTTTGGGCACACTCTGCTCACACTCACCGTAAGTGATGAGTTTGCCCATCGGCTTCAAGAGGTTAAATGCTTTGGACGTATCAGATCCTCCCAGGGGGTCCAGGACAATGTCAACACCTAGAAGGAATCAAGAGTAACCAGGAGTTTCTTTGCACTGGAGACACACGCAGGACGGGCGTATGAGTCCTCCAGCACCCAGTACCTTTGGGAGAGATTTTCCGGACCTCCTCTGCGTAATCCATCGTCCTGTAGTCAATGGGGTGAGCGACCCCGCTGCTCCGGAGCGCGTCGTGCTTGGAGGCGGATGCTGTGCCAAAAATGGTGACATTCTCTACAGTCTTGCACAGCTGGATGGCAGCAGTTCCCACACCACCTGAGAACCAGCAGTGAGAAAGGCTTAGAGGCAAACATCCCCAGCAGGCAGAAAAGCCCCTGGAGAGGTAAATTATCCCTGTTTGGACTGGTGTCACAGCACCGGGAGGGGACGGAACAACCCGATGCCTGTGATACACTGGTGGAGACTGACCCTGGCTGCTGGGAAATGGGTTCAGTCCTGCCCTGTTCTGATCGCTTCCTCCCCATGGTACCCATTCAGAGGCTGCACACGGAAGCCAAGAGCCTCAGCACAGGCTGGCAAGGACCAGTTACCTGCAGCCATGTGGATGAGGACACTTTGGTTGGGTCTCAGGTTTCCAAAGTCGAACAGGATCATGTAGGCAGTGATGTAGTTGATAGGAAGAGCAGCCGCTTCCTCAAAACTCATCCCCGCAGGCATCAGGAAAGTCTGATGGGTTGGAACGTTCACCACTTCTTGCCAGAGCCCTGACTTAGCCAGGACCATCACCTTATCACCAACCTACAATCAAAGAGGACAAGGCGGTCTGAAACAAAGCCGGGCTTGCAGAAGTCATCACACGTCACAGCCAGGCACACATGGGTCTGCGGGCACTGCAGCACCCCGTGATCCACTCGCTGGGCACCAACACCAGGGCACCTCCTGCCATGGACCCGCGGTAGCAACAGATCCTGATGAGGTCAGAGAGATGGGGCCTGTTTCCTGCCCTCCCGGCCAAGGCTGGGAGCAGGAGTCTGAGCACTGACACATCACTGCTGCCCCTTGTAAAGGATCATTCTGCCTACAGGCAGGAGGCTTGGGGCAATGCTTAACAGGAAGAACCCTGCAAAAAGCACCTCCAAGCTTAGAAAAACCTCCCAGGTCTAAACCTGAAACCTGAAGTCTGAGGCATCCCCAAACATCTGCTCTTAATGCCACTGGGCAAGAAACATCTGCTCGCTGTGCGGCAGGGAAGATACAGCAAAACACAGCAAGCAGACAAGAGACAGAGCCATAGCAGCGAGCAGAAAGGCTCCTCAGCATGTGGGTCCGGCATTTCCACTTCAGTCAACCAAGATGTTTTCCTGGAGGGCAGGGAATCGCCTTTGAGCACCAGGGGTTTTTGAGACACTTCGTTTTCCTCGCTGTTCACCCCAGAATCGTTTTAAAGCACCACAATTGCGAGAGCCCAGAGACCCGAAGGTCTGGGATGTGCAGAGCCACCTCTCCTGTCCCCTGAGGTGCTGGAAATGCGGCAGCCAGAGCCTCGCAGACCACAAACCCAGCACCAAGAGCAGCCAACCTGCTCCTGCCTGCACCTCAGCACCCTCGGAAGGCTCCTGACAGCCCTGCAGCAGACAGAGGTTTCCTTCCACGTTTGTGGAGTGTAAAAGATGTTCACAAATGTGTTCATGAACGGCACAGTCCCGCTTTAGCTCAACATCCTACCAGTGCTTGCCACCAACAAGAACAGTTTGTGCAGAGAATCATGGAAAGGTTTGGGTTAGAAGGACCCTTAAAGCTCCTCCAGCTCCAACCCCTGTCACGGGCAGGGACCCCTTCCACTGGAGCAGGGTGCTCCAAGCCCCTGTGTCCAACCTGGCCTTGAACATGGCCAGGGATGGGGCAGCCACAGCTTCTCTGGGCACCCTGGGCCAGCGCCTCAGCACCCTCACAGGGAAGAGCTTCTGCCTAAGAGCTCATCTCAGTCTCCCCTCTGGCAGGTTAAAGCCATTCCCCTTGGCCTGTCCCTGCATCCCTTGCGCTCTCCAGCTTCCTTCAGCCTCGCCGCCCTTTTCCCCGGGGCTTTATCTGCAGCCGGGGCTGCGCGGGCGGGGAACCGCACCCCCACCCCCGCCGATGGGGCGGGGACCGCCGGGACCGGGACCTCGCGGGGGCCACCGGGGCCAGGAGGGGCCGCACCTGCTGGGCGGCGGGGCGGGGCCACCGCAGTGCGGCGGGGCGAGCCGAGCCTTTCCGAACCGAACCGAACCCAACGGAGCCGCCCCGCCCTCACCTGCCGGTCGTGGACTCCGTCTCCGACGGCGCGGACGACGCCGGCGCACTCTATGCCGAGGCAGACGGGCGGCGGCGGCAGGCGGTCGTGCACCCCCTGCCTCGCCAGCAGATCCGAGAAGTTGAGGCCGCAGGCGTGAACGCGCACCGAGACCTCTCCCGGCCCCGGGCCGCTGCTGCGCCGCGACTGCACCTTCAGCTTCTCGTAGCCGCCGAAGCCCGTCAGCACCACCGCCCGGTGCTCGGCCGCTTCATTGGCGCCGGCGGGCGGCTTGGGGCCGGGGGCCGCCTCGGGGGCGGCGGCGGCGGCAGCAGCCGGGGCCGGTTCGGCGGACATGGCGGAGCGGAGCTGCGGAAGCGGATGCGGGAGCGGGGCGGTGGCGGGCGGTGAAAAGCCGAGGCCCGGCCGAGGGCGGGGTGGGGCGGAGCGTGCGGTTGTGCTGGTGGAGCAGCCGAAGGGCTGGATTCCTCTGGGACGCCCGTTCAGCTGGAGCGGCGCCTGGCCGAGATGCTGCAATTACTGTGACTGCTGTCACTGGCGCGGAGGGTTCGTAAACATCTCTTCTGGTAGCCCTGAAGTGGCTGCGGGTGATGGAAACGGACAAGAGGGAGGAGTAGGGCTCCAGTCCGCAAGAGCTCGAGTAGAGCTTTGAAATAGAGCTCTAGGAACTAAAGACGGATAAAAAGGACGTGGAGCTGCTGGAGCGAGTCCAGAGGAGGCCATGGAGATGCTGCGAGGGCGGGAGCAGCTCTGCTCTGGAGCCAGGCTGAGAGAGCTGGGCTGGGGCAGCCTGGACAAGAGAAGGCTCCTGAAGGGGAGACCTCAGAGCAGCTCCAGTGCCTAAAGGGGCTGCAGGAAACCTGGAGAGGGGCTTGGGACAAGGGTCTGTAGGGACAGGACAAGGGGAATGGCTTTAACCTGATACAGGGGAGCCTCTGGCAGTGGGATGCACCCTGTGCCGGCCACCGTGCCTACGGCTTTGTTCCACCTCCCTTTATTTTCATGCAGGGCCCTCCTCTCCTCTCCTCTGCTCTCAAGGAACTGAACAAGGAACAGGCAGGAGATAACAAAGCCATGGTGGGTCTGCAGGCAGCTGCCTGTGGGAGCCTGGTTTTTGCCCCAGGGCTCATTCATGATGGACCCCAGCAGGGCCAAGCCCACAAAAGCCTCCCGTCGCCTGTCAAGGCAGCCTGGGCTTCCCTGGGCTGGGGGCTGAAAGTGCCTTCATCTGTCTGTCTGGGTTCATGGGAACTCAAGAGAAAGAGTCCTCCTGCCTTTGTTCTGCCTTTGCCTCACCGGTGTTGGCAGCATTGGGATGCACACAGATGAGATCTCCCAGCTGCATCACACATACAAGGCTGCTGTGCCTCCTGGATGACACTGTGCCTGTATCACAGTAAATTACATCTAGATTTGACAGGTAGAGCAGCGGGTAGAAGAAATGTGACACAACCCCTCAAACATTCCTGCCACTCACAGCCACAGTTCCCTGCGCCGCTGTTTTGATCACAGAGACAATGGAGGTGATTGCCAAGTGGTAACTGATGCTCAGTGAACATGAGTCCTTATGATGACAGCAGACTGAAGAAACCCTTCCAGCGCAGCACATCATTCCCACAAAGAACGCTGCTGAGGATGCTTCAGCATCTTCGCCTGCACAAACCCAAGCTGCAGAGGCTGAGGATGTGCAGTACAAGCAAGCAGTACAGCTGGCACTAGGCTGGTTTCCTGGTGTGCACAGAACAGCATCCCACCATTTCCTCCTCTGGAGGCAGGCACCTTTTCCACTGTGGTGCTTGCAGAAATCCTGTGAAATGAGAATCCTTCTCCTTAACCCCAACCTTCCACCACAGCATCAATAATTTACTGACAATGGCAGTCCCAAAATTACAGGCTTAGCGCATCCACAAGCTGTGCACCTGTGAGGAGACGATCATTTGGCCAGCATGTCTCCCCTTGCTGAAGATGCACAACCTTCCCCTCAGTGTGCACATCGCGGCTTGCAGGGATGAGGTAACCATAGGACACGGTGCATGTCTCGTAAGGGGAGATGGTTTTCTCTGCTCCACAGAGAACTGCTGTGTCTCAAGGGCTGTGCCAGACACGCGGCATTCCCTGGGCTCACCCCAGGGATGTGGGCTGCTCTGCAAGGAAAAGCAAGCGTGGTGCTGAGGCACAGCGGGGTGCAGAGCCCGAGAGCCTCACCCCCACCCAGCCACTGCTGCTGCCGCACTGTGCTGGGCCTGCTGGAAGGAAGGCTTGAAAAGGAAAGCCCAATTTGTGTTCGTGATGCGCAGTTCATGTGTGACATTAAATGGAAAAGAAGCTGAAGTTTTGAGGGTTCATTTTGGTTCATTCCCCGCCCTCCACCACTCTCCATGTGAAAAAGAACTGCAAAACTGAAAATACTTCATTTTGACGAGTGATTTCACACACAAAGGTGGTGGAGATCACTCCTACTGCTGGAGAAGCTGTTCCCTCTTAGCCCTCAGCCAGAGAGCAGCCAGGGTCCCCCGTAACCCACAGCAGCAGTGCTGGGAGCCACTGGCTCTGGCTTAAGGGGCACGATGGGCAGGACCATGCACATCCTGCACTGCCTGCACCCAGGGCAAGGCCGGTGCTGGCTGGAAGCTGCATTGCAAGTAGCCGGATGCAGTGTGGGAGGGGATGTTTGTGGTGAGGAGGTTTCCACACGCAAGGGGACAGAATCAGAGAATCAGCCATTTCCCTCCTCCCACCCTGACCCTCTTCATTTGCCTTTGGTGCTGCCAGTCACTGCACAGTGATCGGTGCACAGCCAACCTCGGGAGTCCCCCAGACCTTCCCATGTCCCTTCAGCTGCTGCTGGGCCCGATGAATCCTAAGAAGTGCCCTGAGAGTGGGGGAGAAGGGAGCCGCTTGCCTCCACAGGGGTGTTGCAGAGGCTCCACATCACTTTGTCCATAGAGAGAAACCCGCAGCCGTAACTGAGGTGCTGTGCTTCCCGCACCACGTGTGCTCTGACTGCAGTCCTGCCAGCAGAAGACTTGTCAGCTGAATGCCTCCTTGCTTTAATCCCCGAGATTGCTGAAGGGTGCTGCTTTCATCTGATGGCATTTATGGACTCTTATAATGAGTTTTGGCTTGCTGAGATAAATTAATGTGCTCAACCAGAGGTGTAAACTTCATTAATGGCAGCAGTGAGTCAGATCAGCGTTATTCTAGCACAGGATATAAACAGGCTGGACACATGAAAGGGGATTTGGCTGCTGGGTTGGCTTTTTCTCTCTCTTCCTTTTAACCTTCCTAATTGCTGTTGATTTGTATCTTTTCTGCTCTGTGTGTGTGTGTGTGTGTGTGTGTTCAAACTCCACTGCTTTGCCACCTCTTCATCTTGCAGTGGAAACCATCAAATAACACACCATTCGGGACTGAATGATGTAACTGCTGAGTGTTAACAGCAACACGCTGCAGTTCTGCCTGGCACGTTTCTAGCTCTTTCACATATTTGACAAGTCAGACAAAAAGACACTTAAGACAAGATCTGATGAGAAGTTACAGTGTGTCCCTTATTCCTGTCCCAGGTTTTTGGCTTACCAGTGGAACTAGGATGTTGCCCTGGTTGTCAAGGACCAGACTTTGAGGCTTTGTGCAGGCACAAGAACAAGACGTCACAGGCTCCAGGTTTCAGGCTGTGAGTCCTTCAGTAAAGGTTGGTTTCCCCCGGTACATTTCCCTATTACAGGTCCTGAGGATGTTTTCTAGTTCCTTTGCATAGGGAATAACACAAACATAACACAATAAAGCTAATTCCTAATGGCAATTAGAATCCCGGAGAGCATGGATCAGCAAGGCAGGGTCTGGCCACTGGAGAAGTGTTTTCAGGAGCAGACATGCGAGAGCCATCTGTCGCCTCACCAGACGTGGTGACAGTCACAGCACGTCTCTCTCTGCATCCTACTCGGAACATTTACACCGTGACTGAAGGTTGCCGGCATTCAGCAAGTGGCGCCTGCCAAAAGGTGCATTGCACCAAATGGAGCAGAGGGCTCGGCACTGACAGTGCCCCAAGTGGCTCCAAGCAAAAGGCGCTCGCAGCTGCTTTCCCTCCCCGAGGAAAGCCCCATGTGGCTGGCAGGTTTACAGAGGTCTGGAGCGTTATGTATTGATGTATAGATCATTGTGATATATATTAATAGAATTCAATACATATTTTATGTCTTGAGAGCAGCCTGAGGAGAAGGACTTGGGGGTGTTGGGTGATGAGAAGCTCCCCATGACCTGGCTTCAGCGTGCGCTTGAGCCCAGAACCCCTCCGTGTGCTGGGCTGCACCCCCAGAGTGTGAGCAGCAGCTCAGGGGGGCGATCCTGCCCCTCTGCTGCGCTCTGAGGACCCCCCCCTGCAGTCCTGATCCAGCTCTGGGGCAGCAGCACAAAAGGGACGTGGAGCTGTTGGAGCGAGTCCAGAGGAGGCCACGGAGATGCTGCGAGGGTTGGAGCAGCTCTGCTCTGGAGCCAGGCTGAGAGAGCTGGGCTGGGGCAGCCTGGAGAAGAGAAGGCTCCTGAAGGGGAGACCTGAGAGCAGCTCCAGTGCCTGAAGGGGCTGCAGGAAACCTGGAGAGGGGCTTGGGACAAGGGCCTGTAGGGACAGGCCAAGGGGAATGGCTTTAACCTCCCAGAGGGGAGACTGAGATGAGCTCTTAGGCAGAAGCTCTTCCCTGTGAGGGTGCTGAGGCGCTGGCCCAGGGTGTCCAGAGAAGCTGTGGCTGCCCCATCCCTGGCCATGTTCAAGGCCAGGTTGGACACAGGGGCTTGGAGCACCCTGCTCTAGTGGAAGGTGTCCCTGCCCATGGCAGGGGGTTGAACTGGATGAGCTTTGAGCTTCCTTTCAATACAAACCAGTTTAGATTTCTATGATTCACTACAGAGAGTTTCCTGCTTCCTCTGAAGCTGGGTCACAGTCATCTGTTGGTTGGAAGCAAAACACTAATTCCTTTTGAGAAACACAGTGAAAAGCTCTCCCAAGAAAGGGTGTTGTCTGGGCGAACAGCTTGTTCCAGGTGACAGTGATGGCCACCAGGCACTCCTTTACCCACAGTCGCAAGCACAATGAACTTTTCTTGCCGTTTCTCCACAAAAAAGCTGAGTGACACACACACACATACAAGAAGGCAAAAAACCCTACAGGGCTTTACAAAACATGACACAGTGCAGCACAAGCTCCTTTCCCTGGGGAGAGTGGAAGGAAACAAGCATGTGACAGTTACTCATCACACTGCTTAAGGCAAGGCTGGGAGGCACAGAGATGCAGCAGCAATACCCACGGAAGGCGGAATCGACTGACAATAGTTTCCTGGCCCATATAATGCAGGAGTCAGACTGGGTGAGCTACACTACCATGATCCCAGGGCAGCCATAGCCCTCTGTCTTGTCTGGTCTTGTCTCAGGTCTTGTCTGGTATGTGATGACAGGATGGATGTGGGGGGCCTGAATTCTCGTTTGACCAGCTGGATGTGCTCAGGACACACCTCCAGCCCCGCTTGCACTTGGCCCCAAGACACGGGGCAGTTCTGCCAAGTGCACACTGGCCCAGGCTGATGTGTCCCAGCAGAAAGCAAAGCAGTGCTGGAAGCCATCATGGCCCCATGCCCTGCCCCGTGTCCGCGGGCGTTCCTCATGCCGGCTCCACGCGCAGAACCAGTATTTATACATGAAAAGAGACTGTGATTTCCACAGAAACAAACTGCCCCCTCAGCCCATTCATAAATCCAGTTTCACTGCCAAAACGTTTCAGTTTCCGTTCCTTAAGACTTGCTTTGTTTTCATTGTCTCTGTTTTCACTGCATTTTGTGACGGCTTGTCTCTGGCAAATGAAAGTTTGCTGTTATGGTAAATCTTCCTGCAGCGTGGCCAGCAAAGCAGCAGCGGTAACTGCAGGAGCCTTTGCTTTCTCAACGATTCTACTTCAAATGGCTGGCTGTGATTTCCAGCCGCACCGCCTGGACTTGGGGGGATGGAAGGCACAAGGTGCTGCTCTCCCTGCACAAAGCCGTGAGCCAGGCCCCGGCTGGTGCAGCCTCCACACGGACCCTCGCCAGCATCGGGCTCACGGGCACCGGCTGAAGCTCGGGTAGAGCGGGACAAAATGCCGGCAGTTCCCGTTCTGCCGAGCTCCTCGGGGGAACGAGCCCCTTTCCTTGCGCAGTGCCACGGCGGGAAGACCCCGGCGGGAAGGGGCAGCTCCCGCGCAGGGACCGGAGCGATCGCGGCCCCTCGGTCCCCGCCGTGCCCGCGCCGTGCCCTCCCGCAGCTCTCGGCAGCGCGGTGCTGGGGGGCCGGGGCCGGTGCGCGCCGCTCGGGGCCTCCGCGGTGCGGCGGGAGGTGGCGGACGGGGGGAGCCCCCGCGGGGCCGTGCCCGACCCCCGGCTCTGGCCCCTGCTCCGAGCCTGGGGGGGCCGCGGAGGGCGGAGGGCGGCGGGGGGCGGTGCATCCCTGCCCAGCGCCGGCTCCGCTCCGCGCCTGGTTGGTGCCGCCGGGGCCGGGGGCGCGGCCAGGCCGGGAACGTCCCGGTAAAGCGGCGGCGCGGGCGGCGCGGTCCCGCACCATGGAGGGGCACCTGGCGCGCTGCAAGATCGTGGTGGTGGGGGACACGCAGTGCGGCAAGACCGCGCTGCTGCACGTCTTCGCCAAGGACTGCTACCCCGAGGTGTGCGCGGCCGGGCGGGCGCGGCGGGGCCGGGCTCGGTTTGGCTCGGCTGGGCTCACCTCTGCTCACCTCTGTTCTCCCTCCGTCCCCCCAGAGCTACGTGCCCACCGTCTTCGAGAACTACACGGCCAGCTTCGAGATCGACAAGCAGCGCACCGAGCTCAACATGTGGGACACCTCAGGTGGGCCGGGGGCTGCGCGGGGGGGTGCGGCGGGACCGGGACAGGGTCTCCCCCTCCCTGAGCTCCAGCAGCCTGCGAGCCCCCGCCCGGGGCCCGGGCAGCCCCCACCGGCGCGCTGGGGAGGCTCCGGTGCCGCATCCGCGGCGGAGCGGCCCCATCCGTGTCCGCGCAAGGATGCACCGAGTGAGGGGCGAGGAGGGGACGAGGCGCAGATCGAGGAGAGCCCTCGCCGTGGGGAGGGATGCGCTGCCCTTCACTGCCCTTTGCCGCGGAGCCCCTGGGGGTTCTGTGCCGGGTTTTGGTCTGGTTTGGTTGTGCCTCTTCATGTCCTGTTGTGATGCTGCATGAAGCCTTCGTCACAGCAGCCTCAGCCCATCGGGACCCTTCCCAAACTTGGTGCTGCTTTGTATGGAGGGGCAGATTAAATCGAATCGCACAACGGTTTGGTTTGGAAGGGACCTTAAAGCTCATCAAGTTCCAACCCCGTGACACAGGCAGGGACCCCTTCCACTAGACCAGGTTGCTGCAAACCCCGTCCAACCTGGCCTTGAACGCTGCCAGGGATGGGGCAAGGGGGTTGCAAACAAAGTGCTTGATGCAAAGCTAATAAAAATGCTGGCATCCAGCAAAGTTCACGTGCACTTTTTGGTTTGCCCCTGACAAGCTTTTTAGGCTGTTCTATACACATGGTGCAGCTGAATGCTGTGCTCTGTTAATGTACGTACATCGGAGACTTGCTGATGCTCTTTCCCTGTCATTTCTGGAGTCCTTATGTCCTCTCAGTCTCCAATAGCAATAGCAAATTGAAACGTGACCTAGGACTTTCTTGGCTCTTGTACACTCAAATTCCTTGCTGTGATTGCACATCCATCAAATTACAGCTGTAGTACGCGCACAGCTTTACCTGGAGTAGTGGCTTTACTGAGGCTTGGACTAACTCTAACATGTAAAATGTGTTTGAGTCTGCTCTGGGCCTTTCTGACCCATGAGCTCTTGCTTTTGCTGCTTTTTATTCCCTGAAATGAAAAAGGGTCTTTTGCTTTGCCCACACGATGTGTGCTGGGATGTGAGCCACAAAGATGCTGGCTCCTGGGGCAGCTTTTGGTGCTGGTGCAGTGGATGAAGCGTTGGCTCCCAGCATTTGACTGGGAGCTGTGCCTGAAGTGCAGAGCAGTGGCTGTGACTTGGGAATCATTACGTGGTGGATGGTGCTGGGCTGCATGTCTGTGTGAAGTCCCATGGGA
Source organism: Psittacula echo (assembly GCF_963264785.1). Classification (NCBI taxonomy): domain Eukaryota; kingdom Metazoa; phylum Chordata; class Aves; order Psittaciformes; family Psittacidae; genus Psittacula; species Psittacula echo. The sequence goes on from NC_137748.1 coordinate 4,490,534, forward strand.
AGAGTGAAGCCACCCCAGTCTCCCAGGGCCTTCCCGCAGAAGCTGGAGCTGCTCCAGTGGGGTGAGTGCTATCGGGGTGCATGGGAGTGAGGGTGTCCCCGTGCATCACCCACAGCGCGATGCCCCTTGGCTGTGAGGCCTTCTGCGGCCTGCTAGAGGGGCTGCGAGAGGCATCTTTGTTAGGGAGGCTTTGCTCCAAGTGTCTATTTGACATGGAAAACTTCCCCGTTTGAGTGTGTCGAAGTGCGTGTGATGACTTGTCTGCTTTTCAGGAATTCTCCAGAACGCTTGGCTTTGATCTTACAAATGTCAAAAGAAAAAGCTATGATAGAAAGTCTTTAAAGCTGTGTAGAAGTATCTGATACCTGCATCTGATGCTCACGAAATTCGACAAAAGACGTAAGTTTGTCTAATATTTATCTCTCCAGCCAAGACAAAATGGACCTTGATTCCTTCTCCCTTCTCCGTATGGAAGAGTGTAAGACCTTTTTAACAGCTTTCTTGTCCTTTTCCAGATACGTTCCCTTCTGTTGTAGCTTTGATTTGAAGTACATAGGAGCTAGTTCTTCACTAAGTGAGCATGCAAAGCAATGCACCCTCGTAATCAAACTGGTGTTTGCAGCTGTAGACTGCACGCTGCTGTTGATACCCTTTGGCACAACAGCGAAGCAGCTGAGCTGCAGAGCTCATTGCCCTCCCCACGCAGGATTATAGACACTGGGGTGCGCTTTCCCTTGTCCCTGTGCTACCTCCTGTCCGTTTTAAGCAGCTTTGCACACAGGGGCTTCTTGTTCGTGACAAATTCCATCCCAGCAAGAGCGAGAAGGGAGGTGCTGGGAAACTGCTCCCCCCTCCTCTCAGGTTTGCCCTGGTTTAATTGTTTTACTTTAAACTCTTGCCACCTCTTAGCTGAGTGACTGGAGCTGAAGGGCTCCTCCAGAAGCCAGACCTTGGCAGAGGAGCTGGCTATGAGTTAATTCATCTGAGTTCCTCCTGCCCCATAGTTGTGGACATGGTTGGAGGCTCTGGAAGCTGTGCAGGGTGAGCTGAGCATCGTCCAGCAGCAGTGCTGGGGCAAGGACAGGCTGCCTGGAAAACTCCCTTCCTTGGGACCAAGCGTGGCCATGGCCTGCCTGGAGCCCTGCTGCTGATCCCTGTACAAACAGGAATGTTGTCCACTCCCTGGGGCTGATAGAGGTGCGTTGGAAAATGCACCTTTCAGGATGAATGTGCCCCTCCTGCTAAGTGGCAAATGCAGGCTCTGACATTAGCAGCTGCCAGGCAGTAAATCTGGTTAGAGAAATGCTGCCATAGGGTGGACAGAAGTGATGGGGGAACTGAATGGCTCCCAAATGGCTCTGTTTTCCTTTAAAAGCCATACAGGACGGACAGGGTTTTTGCTTTCCAGGGGACACGGTGCTTTGCTGCTCCTCCTGCTCTGGCAAATTCCTTCTTTGTTGCCTGTTGGCCAAATGTGCTCAGTGCAGAAGCCGCACGGTGCTGGTATCTTATGGCAGGGTGAAACTCCTGTTTGACAGGATGCCTGGTGGCTTGGGAGTGCTGCTCCCAAAGGGCTGGGTGCCTCCCAGACCCGCAGTGCTGGTCCCAGCCCTGTCAGGAAGGGCTTTCATCCTCGCAGCCAGGTGCAGGGAGGTTTTGATGGTTTTGATCACCAGCGATGCTTTACAAGGAGGAGGCGAGATTCATTTCTGTGCTTCAGAGGTGTAAAAGGGAGCGCAGTTACCAGTAGGTGTGCACTGGGCGGGTGGGTTTTCACCATGCAGTGCCTGTGTTCCCTGTGGGATCGGGGGGTGCCCAGGGCTCTGTCCTGCTCTGGTGGGAGCAGAGCTGCTGCGGTGCTCAGCAGGTGTCCGGTGCTCCTGAGCTCCCTCCTTCCCAGGGACCAGCTCTTGATGCTTTCCCAGGGGGACTCGGGCATTGCCCATGGATGCGCTGCCCCAGCTCCGGGCCGATCCGATGCCTTGCTGGGGAGAGATGGGCACGGCCAGGGTGCTCCAGCACCAGAACTGGCAGGTCTGGGGCTTTGCTCTCTACCTGGGTGGGGGTTTGGTTTGTTGCCAGTAATGATGGGGAGGAAGCTGCTCTCTGCATGGCAGCCTGGGCCCAGTTCTGTGCTTTTGGTTCACGGCCCTTTGTGCCCAGAGGCTCTTGTCCACCTTCTGTGTCCTCAAAGTGCAGGCAGGGCAGTGATGTGACCTGATGTAGCTGCTCTGCTGATGCAGATCCCGATGCGGGGTAGAGCTGCCTGGTTCTGGTAGGGGCATCTGTGCCAGTGGCTCGGGGTGGGGGGGACCAGGCCTGGCGTTGTGCCTTGCACATTATCATTGCTGCCTTGGAAAGCTGCTGGAGAGGCCATTCCTGTCCTTTTGTGGACCAGCAGGATGCACTGCTGCCAAGAGCCACAGCGTCTACCTCAGCCTGTGCCACTGCAGAGACCAGTGCCCATGGGTTCAGCAGTGCTGCCTTGCTCCCCCTGTGCTGCAGCTCACAACAGGGGACTTGCACGGCTGCCAGGCCTTTGCCAGAGCTTCTGTCTCTCAAGCAGATGTGCTTTCAAGTCAAGAATAACACAGTGAGTTGCAAATCCCCCTCCACCTCCCTCTTTGCCTGTACTCAGCAAACAGTCTGCCTTCGTGTGGCCTGTGTGGGAACCTAGACTGTGATAACAGATCCTTCTTTAGGGGAACTACCCAGGAATGTTGATTAGATTAGAGCTGAAAGGGGCTGAGTTTAGCAATGGCATCTCCATGGATGCTGAGGCTGTGCCTGGATTCCCAGCGTGCGGCTCCGGGATTGCCATGGCTGCCTCTTCCAGTGTGCAAGCGCGAGCTCTCTCTTGGGAAAGAGTTCAATGCCACTTGCACTCGGAGGCAGAGAAAAAATGTGGAGCTGCCCTTTCCATACCAAAATAGCTCCTCCCATGCTCCGGGTTGAGGCTGGGAGCCCGAAACCGGCGTAGTTATGTTCTGCCTCAGCACAAACACACAGCTAAACCTAAAAATATGTGCAGCTGGGTCACGTTCTCAGGCGGGTCAGTAACCACGCACAGGCTCAAAGAGTTGCAGCAGAAGCAATGCTTGTGCTGGAGCAGGTGGAGGATGCGCCTCAGAAGCCGGGGCAGGACAGGCCCTGGGCAGGGAGAGGGGCTCAGGTGGAGGCTGCAGCTCCTGCACTGCCCTGCACAAGGGCAGCATCGTCCTTTCTCCCTTACGGATGCGGGAGGCTCGGCCTCCGTGGGGTATCCTGGGAGCCACGGGAGCGGTGCCATGGTGACAACTTGCAGGCAGGAATGGGCTGGCTGTGGGCTGGGTTGGCTCCCGGCTCTGATGCAGCCCCTTTCCCGCAGCACAGAGCTGATCCGTGCTCTCCCATGGGCAAGGACAGCGCTGCTGTGCTCTCCCCTGCGGCTCCTGATGCTGCTTTAACACTGGTTTAATGCATGTTTAGGGTAAGTGGAAGCTTCTTATCGAGGCGGTCACACACAGAGACCTGCAGAAACTCCCTGGAGCAGCGCAGTCACACCCTGCCCTCTGCTTGTGCTGACTTGCCTTCCCAATAGCCTTCACCCTGCGTGGTGCCAGGGATGCTCCTCCTGCCCCACCAAGCTGTGCCAGTGTGCTTTGGGATGGCAGGAGGCTTTGTGGAGGCAAGAGCTGTGAAGGACTGGGCAGCATCCCCCCCGTGCCATGGGCAGTGAGGACATGGGCACAGCTTTCATCTTGCCCCACATTCTGCAGATTGCATCTCCTCTGGATTAAACTTCCCCAGTGCACGGGCCCAGCCTTTGCTGCGGGGAAAAGCCTTATCTGGTGGCTGAGCAGTCAGGGAGGGGTCTGCTGCTTACGCACAGCAAACCTGGAACATGCAACCTTGCATAAAGGTAATTGTGTTTGTGCAGCCCTCGGATGCGTTCCCCGAAGCCAAAGCTGTGCTGTGGGAATCTGTTGCCACTCCTAGTGCTTGCTGTACCCAGAGGAAGGGTGACAGGCAGGTTGTGGCAATGCCAGCTGCCCTTGTGACATGGCAAGAGGGCCAGGAAGGGGCTTCTGGCTCCTGTTTGTCTCCCTTGTCCGCTGCCGCAGGCATGACCTCCAGTGTGCATGTGGGAAGCCTGGATGAGCTGCTCAGGCTGCCTCTGCAGCCCCAGAGATGCCAGCAGGGACTTCCTCAAGGGGCTTCCAGAGCTTCCTCCAATTGCCAGAGTGAGGTTTGCATCTGAGCAAGCTCCTCTGAACCTTTAGGGTAGAAGAGGGGAGACTGAGATGAGCTCTTAGGCAGAAGCTCTTCCCTGTGAGGGTGCTGAGGCGCTGGCCCAGGGTGCCCAGAGAAGCTGTGGCTGCCCCATCCCTGGCAGTGTTCATGGCCAGGTTGGACACAGGGGCTTGGAGCAAGCTGCTCCAGTGGAATGGGTCCCTGCCCGTGGCAGGGGTTGGAGCTGGAGGAGCTTTAAGGTCCTTTCCAACCCAAACCAGGCTGGGATTCCATGAACCTGTGTGAGCTGCGTATGTGAGATAGGGCACAGGATCCGGAGGAGGCAGAAGGACCCTGTGCCTGCCTGGGCTGGGGATTCCTCTGCCAGTGAATCCAGCAGAACAGCCTCCTCCTGAGCAACAGGTTTCCAGTAATCAGCTCCGGAGAGGGGCCTGGGAATGCCACCTCAGCCTGTGCAAATACCATTCCCTCCATCCTGATCATGTCCATCCTGCATCCGTGCCGGCTGGGCTGTATGGGAATTTACTCATTTTCGTGTGTGCACTGTAAGAACTGGGAGCAGAGGTTGATTGTCCAAGGTGAGGAGCAATTGTTTCAGTCATGCATTTTCTAGGTGATTGCTTGCTCCATGACATGGAACAACTTCCTTCTTCCCCACACTTGAGGGGGTTGCAGGGATGCTGTGCAAGAGGAATGCCATGGTCCAGCCATGAGAGAAGCTTGTGCACGTCCCAGGGCCAATGGCTGTGCCGTGCTTGATGTCCCTTGGAAGCCTGCACTAGGGGCAGTTGCAGTTCCCTCTGCTGCTCTCTCCTTCCTTCCAGCTTTGCTGGATGCCTTGTCTTTGGACTCAGTACAGCCAGAGCCTGTCACTACCAGTGTCTGTCACCAGTGCTTTGGTGTATTAATTCCCATCTCTGCCACTTATCCCTCTCCAAGCTGGGCTCTAATGAGCGCTGTATCCATGTCACAAATGTGTTTTATATCAGTGGGACCTGCATTATCCTCCCCTTCCAGACAATAATCAGCCAGGGAGGACCGGGGATCTTTCTGTCTCTGAGCCCCGGCTGAGCTGGGACCCGCAGGGTGCTCAGCAATATTGCAGCAGTTTATCAATCTTCAGACAAAGAAACCTCCTGATTTGCTTTCCGAAGGAGGGTCTGGTTTCACACTGAGGACAAAGCCGGCCTCTGGACTCGGGGTGCTTCAGTTCTTTGTCTCCCTGATGTGCATCTGCTGCAGTCTGGAAGGCGGCAATGGCTTGTTGCTTGGCCTCCTGTTTATAGGGCCCATCAGCACTGATGACACAGGGAATGAGGAGGGCATTTGCATACCCTGCTCTGTCCTGTGCCAGGCCTGCAGAGCCATTCTCTATCAAATCTTGCCTTCTGCCTTTATAAAGGCAACTAAAGCATTCAGGCAGGGCCCTGTATCCGCAGGGCTGTCCGTGCCTGTGGGCCATGGGGAGCTGCTTGTCAGCTTGGGTAAAAGGATCACGGAAGAAAAATGCCTTTCATAGTCTGTCCCCAGTAGGATAAAGGGACCGGGCATGACCTTTGGGGCTGTTTAACTCTGATCTCCAGTGTTCCCTGGGGCTGAATTCCTCCTCTCCCTCTGCTGTAGACTCTGCCATTGTTTCCCTGCACCCATTTCCCCTTTTCTGGCAGTGGGAAGTATTTTCAGATGACTCTGTGCCCTCTGGTTGCATCTGCAGAGGAAGTGGGAGCTCTGGAGCATCCTGGATGGCCCGGAACAGCAGCTGAGATTCCTGCGGGCTCTCCATGGGGACTGGCCCCTCTGTGCTGGGCTGGCCGGGGTCTGTGCCTGCACTGGGGAGCCCTGGGGCTCAGCTCCTCGCTGGGGCTGGGTGAAGGATGGGGGCACCCACCAGAAGCTGCAGCCCCATCCCGAAGCAGCCGGGTGCATTGTTCCTGCCCTGGGAATTGCACAGAGGTCTCGTTTTCCGCCTTAATGGTGTGATATAAATGAAATATGTTGTTATTATTATTAACACCTTCATCATCATCTGCCTTGGCAGAGGAATGAGTAATGGTGTTCATTGACACCTCATGTAATATTAACCAGGTCTGGAGCACTCAGGTGTGGAAAGTGTGCAGTGATTGAATGTGAGCATCCTCCTCACACATCAGAGCAGCTGCCCAGCATGGGGAGGTGGGAAGGGGGCTCAGAGCTGTGCCTCTGCATGCAGGGCCTTTGCTTCTAGTAAGCAGTTGCTCAGATGAACTTCTCTTGCAACTGAAAAGCTGTGAATTCAGCTCCAGAAAGCCCTGCTAACCTCAGGAAACCCTGAGCGTGTGTGCTGGTGCTGAGCAGCTCCCAGGGACCTGAGCCCTGATTGGGAAGCACTGGAGGGCCATGTGGCCGGTGAAGCTCAGTGAAGGGTGGTTTGGACCCATGGCAGTGGGGGAGTGTCTGATGCTGGCTGAGAGGTGGTGCAGGCTTCTTGCCATGCATGGGGAGAGGATAGCAAGAGAGCTTTGCCTTGGCTCTTGCTTCGGCAGAGGACAAAGGCCTGGCTGAGCTGGCAGTGGGATTTGTCTGGCAATAAAGACGTCCCATGTAGTCTCTGAAGCCACTGCTCCCAGCATTGCTGCACAGGGAGGTAACCTGGAGCAGTCTGGGCTTGTTGATGCAGCACTCAGTAAAGCTGGGATGTATTTCTGCTTCATTCTGTGAAGGATGCTCGTGGCGGTCCCCGCAGAAAGCAGCATGTGCCACAGCGTCGCTGGCTCTATGGGGAGGGTTCACAGCGAGTCCTCCAAGGCAAGTGCAATGCTGAAAGATTTAGGTCTTGGCAGTGCTCATCTCTGTTCCAAGCCAGAGCTGGCTGGGGCTGCAGGAGCCCCTCACGGCACAGAGCATGGCTCTGCGTGCGTATTTGCTTTCCTGGTTTGTAATATGCTATTGTTGGAAGCAGGGTGCCCATGGGAGGAGGCTCATTATCTCTCAGGACAGCTAATAAGGAACAAATGTAGATTAACGCTGCGTTGGTAGAGATGAAACAGCACGTTTCAGCCCCCTGCCCGTGAGTGGCATCGCTGAGTGGCAGTGCCAGGCACTGAGGAGCTGCCAGCTGATGGGAAAGAGGAGCTGCTCCTGGTGCCACCCGCCCCGGATTTCAGACTACAACTGCGTGGGTTTATGTTTAAGCTGGGTTTTGGTTGCTCCAGTTTAATCACCAACAGATGCTCATAGGGTCTGCTTCTTGCAAACCTGGGTGCCAAGAGGGAGAGTGACTCATGCAGTGGAGGAAGGTTGGATCTCGGGTTCCTGTGTATTCGGAAATGCCTCTGTGGGGTCTTGCTTGGAGGATCTGAGAGGTGTCAAGTGCTCAGAAGCAACAGAACTGCAGACCTGGAGCTGAGGGCACTGAGGCCTTTGGAGGCTTTTGTGTTTTGGGGTGGCTCTTTTTTTTAGCTGTAGTACTCAATGAAAAAGCAACAGATGCAAAACCTGGAGGAATAATCTCCCCAAAGGGATTTCCTGATTCAGTAAAGACACAGAAGCATCAAATCCCAGGTTGGATGCTGGCACCATTCCTGGCCCTGGGGTGGGGATGGCGGTGGCTCTGCAGGGTGACAGAGGGGCTGCGGGCTCTGTGCCGAGGAGCTGGCTGGCTGCTGAGGGAGCAGCAGGTTGCTATGATACAGTTTGCTGTGGCAATGTCTGTGCTGAATGGAGCCAGAACCACCTCTACAAAAGGAGCATTCCTGGGCTGGGAGGGGGCAGATTTATCTGCAGTGTTTATGTAAAGCTGAGGAGCTGCAGGGAGAGGATGTGTGTGGGAATGCTTTCCTGCAGCGTGCGCTGGGGCCCCTGTCTGGAGGCAGATCCCCTTATGCGCGGTGGGATCTCAGATAAAGGACTCAGCAAATCCAAGTGCAGATCAGTGCTGGATCTCGCATCCCATCCGGTAAACCCAGGCAGGAGACTGACAGCTCGGTTCAAAGGGGAGCTCAGCTCCGCCAAGCTTGGTGCTGCCTGCGGGGCAGCTGGGTCACCTTGCTGTGCTGCAGCAGGATGCGAGGCAGCAGCTCCCCGGTGCCAGCTCTGCCCATCACGCTTGGGAGCAGCTTGAGCCTGAAGCGAGGTCAGGGATCGCTGTGCCTGGGATGCGGGGTCACCTCGCTGGGTACCAGCCTGCATCCCCTGTCCTCGGAGCCAGCCAGGGCGCCGCAGGGACTGGCTGCTTTCCATGCAGGGAACATGACTTTCCCTCTAGGAAGACGGCTGCGCTTTGCAGAGGTCAGGGTCTGCTTCTTCTGAGCTGCATCCCAACTGCTGCTCTTCCCAGTGGCTTTGCAGGGACAGAGACCCGCGCTGTGGCTTCTCCTGATGGGAGCAGGGATGTGCCGGGTGCCTTTGCTCCTGGGGCTGGCAGCAGTGTGGTGTCTGGAGATACCTGTAGCTGGTTTTGCCATGAATCCAAACGCTCTGGAGCTGAGCAGGGCTTGGGAAGACGCAAAGCAGCCCTCAGCCTGCCCTGTGCAGTCACGGCTGGGTCTGCTCCCCTGGCAGAGCTTTGCAGAGGTATCTGGGGTGTTCGCAGGGCACGTGGCATCCTTTGCTGTGCTGGAGGGGCTGTACCCCGCTGTGATGGATGCAGTTGTGAGCCCCTGTGCAGACAAGAGCCCGGGTTGGAGCTCCCGCGGAGGATCAGCCTGTTCTGCTCTCACACTTATCCCAGGCAGGTTCCTGGGAGGCATCAGCTGCCATCATCCGTAATTCATCAAGGAGCCACTGACACCTGGTCTGGGTGCTCCACCTCTTCCCGGGGGGGGGAAAGTGCCTGGGCCGGGCATCCTGAGGGGCCACGGCAGGAAGCGCGTCCGGTTTCCTTGGCCTTGGGGTGGGCGATGCTTGGGGAGGAGCAGATTCAACAAGGACTCTGGTGTCTCTGCTTCCCCTTTGCATAAACAAACATCTGCTTCTCACCCCTCCAGGAAGCTGAAGCCCATTGTAAAGCCCAGTATAAAACCGAATCAGTGTTTGTAAGTAGCAAGGAGCCCGTTGCTCCGTTGCTGTTGACTGAGGCATCCGCAGTTGCACACAGAACACACCTCAAACAGCATCGTTGTGGGGCAATGACTTGAATGCCTGGAATGTTCATTGAAGGTGGGTGTGTGGCAGAAGCTGGGCAGGATTCAGGCTGGGCTTTCTGCTGCTCAGGGAGAAATCCTGCAGAACACAGAGTCATCCTCTCCAATTTACAGCTTGCTCACCAAAACCTGGCACATCTTTTATGTACCACAAAGAATGTGTCTGACTTTTCCCAGCACAAACCCAGAGTACAAGGCAGTTCTTTTTATACGTGTCTTCAGTTCTCACCATCCGTGTGAGCAAGCTCTCGTGTATAAAGATAGCTAGAGAGGACAAAAAATAGCACAGCGTTCCCTGTCTTCTCTCAGCTGCACTTTTCCACCATTAGTAGTGCAGCAACTGTATGACAATAGGATACATACGTACAATAGCAGTGGTGGAGAGGCATGTGCTGCTGTCTAGCCTTGCAGCCCTTCCAAGCTCTGGCATCGCAACTTCATCGCTTCTTCCTTGCCAGACATTTAGTAAGGAGGGAGAGAGATGCAAACCTTGCCTTTATTTCCACTCTGCACCGGGATAAATGCAAGAGCACAAAACCTCTGACTTCTGCACCTAAACGAAGGGACCACGTCCTCTGCAGAACCTGGCAGTGTCTGGTCACTGGTTGGAAGTTTGGGTCAACGTCCTCTGGCTCTTGGCAGAGCAGTTTGCACCATGCGGCAGCGCCTGCAGTGCCTGGCAGAGGGCTGGGGTCCCAGCCTGCCCGTTCAGGTAGTATCATCAGTGGGGTGGGATGTGCTGCTCACGGGCTGCTCCTCTCCTCAGGCTCAGCGTACTACGATAACGTCCGTCCCTTGGCCTACCCGGACTCGGATGCTGTGCTCATCTGCTTTGACATCAGCCGCCCGGAGACCCTCGACAGCGTGCTCAAGAAGGTGAGTGCCCAGCGTGCTTCTACCTGGTGAGATGGGTCCCCTGCAGCAGCACCATTCCTGCTTCCTGGGGCTGCCATCAGGGCTAAAAGCCTTGGCTGGAGTTAAGGTCCTCACATGAGGACGGTTGTGCTCGGATGAGGATGCTGCTGCTGATCCCTCCATGGTCTGTGCAGAAAGCCAATATTTCCATTTGAAAGGAGCCCAGTGAATGGGAGCTTGCAGCATGGAGAGGGGGAGATCTGTGTGTATGCATACATACAAATGTGTGGACAGAGAAGTGTAGGGCATTTGTTCTGTTTTTCATGAAGACCTTGGAAAGTGCTGTGCATCTCTTGTTAGCGTAACCACCAATGGGTATGCTCTGGGTTGCTTGCAGCAGTTGAGAAGTGGCCCCTGGTGCAGCTTCCATGCAAGCAGAGAGCTCAGTTTTTCGGCTGTCCCCTCAGCTCAGTGTCTGCACAGTAAGAAAGACATCAGTCACTTCCCTGCAGCTTGACGACAAGAAGGGTTCAGAGCTGTGGCACTGAATCTCAAAGCTGTGAATGAATAAAAGGAGATGGCACAGTGCCACTGGGCTGGATGGCACATGGGGCCCTGAGCACCGTCTGCCCTCGCATTGCTCAGTGGCCATGCTCCACGGTAGCATGAGGGTTAGCACCTTCCAGGACAGCAGGTACCTCCAACCAGCAGGTCCCTGAGAGCCCCACTGACCCCCGGCCATTCACATCCCTTGGTCTGTCTGTCCCCTGCTTCCTCCCATGGAACCCAAGGAGCTGTGGTTTCGGTGAGCTCACAGCTGAGCAGCAGAGCTGCAGGGCGCTCACTGCTCCTTTCCCAGGGCTGAGTTTTGTCTGGCATCTCATTTGTGAGGCTCTCTGAGACACCGAGGCGTGACAGGCACGGCAGGGCAGGGATGCTGAGGCTGTTCTCCGCAGCGAGCCCCGGGCTGGGTGGCCACTGCCCGAACCAGTCCCGTTGTACCGACTGCCCCTTTGGCCTCTCCACATCTTGCCAGACGTTGCTGGAGCAAGTGCCTCTTATTCAGTCGCTGGGAGGGCTGAGAAGTGGGTCTGTGTCTCCGAAGTGTCCTGGTGAGGGCACAAAGACCCTTCAGATAACTCCGGTCAATGGCTCAGTGTTCGCTCCCGAAGCAGGGCTGGGGTGCTGAGCGTGCTGGGTGGAAGGAGGCGTTTCATGTGGACTGAAAGGATTCACAGCTCAGCTTGGCACTCAGCAGAATAATAATGCAAGCAAATCACTTGTACCTTAATGAGATGCGAACCCAGCAATAATTAGCGGGGTTGGGATTTATTTATGCCTCTCTTCACACTCTTCGTGCGAGTCCACGTTGCTCAGTGCATGGTCTTCCCTGTGCAGCCTCGCAGATGCTTTGAGTGCTGTTAGGCAATGTCTCTTTGATACGGTGACTTAAAATAAAACCTAATTCACAGGGGATTTCTCAAGTGCCTCCGAGTAGATGCCGTGTTTCCTTTGGTGCAGGCTTGCAGCCTATGAAGGTGAGGAAAATTCCTAAGACACCATGAAGTTGAAATGGGTTTTAGCTTTTGATATCAGGCGAAGAAGCAAAGTAACGCTCCCTATGCAAGCCTTAGGCAAAAATGCTAATTCAGCAGAGGAAATCTTTATTCTTCTTGCTGCCCTTGTGATGCCCGGGCTGCCTGTGCAGCATGTACACTGGAAGGGAAGGAGAATGCAGACAAGCAGCTCTCCATGTCACACAAAGCAGGTTTCTGGGGGGTGATGCCCTCACTCTCACAAGTCTCCATAGCGTAGCAAACCTTTGGCTCCCTCAAGAGTCAGTCGTGTGAGAGGAGGGTGGCACCTCTCTGCTTAGACAGGGAGCCTCTATCATCACAGAGAGCCCTGACCTCTGCCTGGTGAGAACAGACCCTGCAGCTCAGTCCCTTCGGGAGTTTCCATCCTTCAGGTAAATGAGGGTGCTTGAATTCCTGCTCTGAAAGAGCCGCATCCTCCTCTTCTTGCGGCTGTGCTGGCTCTTGACACCAGAAGCTGTGCTGCCCATGCGCTGGGGATGCGTGTGGGTCCTGGTGGATGGATGTCCCTGGCAGCAGGGGATTTGGGTTCATGGCCAAGACACTTGAGCCCATCTCCTGGTACTTTGCAGTTGCTTTGGTCTGATATTGGTTGAATGAAATTTGGGTCCTTCTTGGCACTGCCTTTCCCCACCAGCTCATGGACACTGGGCTGTGGGCTTGGTTTTCCTTCCCCTTCTAATTGCCTAGGGCATATGCTTAACCATCAGTGAGTGCAGCAGGGAATCGCTGTTTCCAAGTGACATCTTTAGCCAGGAGTAATCTCCATTTATCATCTGCCTCCTCCTTTAGAAACACTACATAAGTAAGCAGGGTGTTGACAGGCTGATGGGGTCTGCCCTGGGGGAGGTCGTAGGTGATGGTTGATTTACTGCTGTGGCCACTTAGCTGCAAATTGGGCATTAACTTTTGGAACTCTGAAAGGAGTCATTGGTGCGAAGGAAGTGGATGTTTGATGTGGCCTTCTCCTGCCATTGCTTCAATTCTCCATCTCCCTGGCTGTAGTTATGCCCTGAATATTGTAATGTCTTTAACACGTGGCTCCCAATAACAAGCAAATGATGGGTGTGCTGAGCAAAGAGCTCCCCGTGACCGTGGGCTCTCCAAGTGTCTCATCCCTGAGCGCCTTCTCCCTCTTGTCCCCTCCGCAGTGGCAAGGGGAGACTCAGGAGTTCTGCCCCAACGCGAAGATCGTGCTGGTGGGCTGCAAGCTGGACATGCGGACGGACCTGAACACGCTGCGGGAGCTCTCCAAGCAGCGCCTCATCCCTGTCACACATGAGCAGGTACGTTCAGCAGCCCCCCCACTGGCACTGTGCTGCAGGACCTACTGGGCAGGGAAGCGCAGCAGCAGATGAGCCACCATGCCCGGGTCTTGGTCTGAAGCTGGTTTATATTGGCTCATGGGTGCTGAGCTGCTCATGCTTACAGCGCTCTTCCCCAGCTCTGGCAGCCCTTGACCTATTCCTGATGCTCTGCACAACAGCCTCCTTGTTAGTAGCTGAAAAGTCTTCCCTCGGATGCAGTGGAGATGCCTGGTTTGACAAGTTGGACTGGCTAAAGGGGAGCGTTGTGCTCCTGCAGCTCCTTCTGCTCCAAGTGACTCTGCTGTTGGGGAGCACTGCTGGGGATGGGGGAACCACGGCCGGGGGGTCTGGGATGTGCTGTGGCTCTCAGTGGACCCAACAATGTCTACGGGCTGGCTGCAGCCCCAGTATTTGGTGCACTCTGTGTTGCTCTGTGCCTGGCTCCACACTGTGCACAGCAGGTCCCAGGTAACTGTCCTGGTAAGCAGGGCTGTCCAGGACTGTGCTGCAGGGCTGGCACTGCCTTGGTGACAGGCACTTGGTAGCACTGTCTGCTGGGGAGGCCACCCTCGTATCTGGTGCTCTCACAGCGCTTTAGAGAGGTGATGAGTAAACGCTGTGGGCGCTCTGACAGGGCTGCAAAGGATGCTCTTGCAGAGTGCTGCTGTCCTAACCCGTTCCCTCTTCCCCCCGCTCCCTCCGGAGCACAGGGCAGCGCGCTGGCGCGGCAGATCGGGGCAGTGGCCTATGCAGAGTGCTCCTCCAAGGTGTCCGAGAACAGCGTGCGGGACGTGTTCCATGTGACCACGCTCGCCTCCGTCAACCGGGTGCACAAGAACTTGAAGCGCAGCAACTCCAAACGGGGACTGAAGCGGGCGTCACAGATGCCCGGCAGGACGGACTTACTGAGCGACACGGAGATCAGGAAAGACCGAGCCAAGAGCTGCTCCATCATGTGAAAACCCGGCTGTAAATAACGTGTGTGTGTTGTCCGTTTTGTACAGGAACTGGCTGAGACAAGGGCACGGTGCTGGCTGCGTTGCCAGCCTGCCTTTCCAAAGCCTTCCTCTCAAGTCCCTAGGGCTGAGCAAAGGTCCCAGCTGCAAACAGGGGTGCACCAGTTGCCCCTTACCATGGAGACTTCTGGGTTGGCTGCTGCTGCGCGGATTGCTTGGGGTGAAGGAGCCACTTGGCAGAGGAGTATTCAGGTGCTGGCAGGTCTGTGACTGGGTGAAATGGAGTGAAAGGGAGTGATCCTGTGTGTGCCACCCCTCCTGTTCCCATGGCCCAGCCTCTGTGCCTGTGTGCAGCTAAAACACACCGATAGCGTGGTGCTGTGCGGGACCTGGCCTGGAGGGTGGGAGATGGGCGCTGTTGCCAGCAGCAGAGCGCAATCAGAAGGTGTTCTTCCAGTCTTCCTTCAGCAGAGAAATGATGTTTGAGGTGGTGCTGCCTTGAGCTAGGCTGGACAGCAAATCACCATGGAAGGTGCGCGTCTGTGCCAGAGCTGGGAGGGATGGGATGTCCTGGGAAGGAACCTTAACCCGACACCACAGTAGCCCACCTCCTGCTGTAGATAGGTGGCTCTTTTCATGCTGTTTTAGGTCCTTGAACTCCATATGAAATGCAGCAGAGCGGATCTGGCTCCAGGGGCGAGGTCTATCCCAGTAGCTGCATCCTGTGGATTGTGGTTCCCTTCAGCAAGCAAATGCCGCTCAGGAGCTGGTGTCCCTGCTGCTGACAGCCTGGTTACTCGTCAGCCTGCTCCTGCCACGCTTCTGAGGCAGCAGACTGCATAACCATCCGTATGCTGCTCTTCACCCATTCCCAGCTGCAGCTTGTGTTGCATGGTGCTGTGTTTGTCTGCTCCAGGTAACCAAAAGGATTACACACGTGTCTGCACCCTGCCTCCACTGTGGCTGCGGGAGGGAAGGTGCTCGTTCCCCTCCTGCCTGCTGGAAGCCTCCTCCCACACCTCCCATTGCTTCTGCTGCTGTCCTCTCTAAATGCCTTTGACTACAGTGTTCGCCTTGACTTCATGTCACATAGACACTTTAAAGAATAAAGAATCTGCTCCATTGCCAGGTCCAGCTGTGTCAGTGGGTTCAGAAAACAAATAAACCTTGTTGGAAAATGCACAGCTCTCGACTCTGTTCATTTGTCATAGTCCGAACCAGGCATCCTCTCACGATGTCTTGCTGCCCAACCGCTATTTGTGTCCTAACGCATCTCTCTAGCTCTTGAAATACACTCACGCATACACCTGAGAGAAGAGCAGAGGACTTCACTGCATGTATTCATTTGGGGGCCGAAACACCTGCCTTGAATAACCTTACTCCATCCTGAATCCTCAAATGCTGTGGAGCATTTGCAGATTGCCTGTGCCTGCCTTAGGGGGATGATCACAGCTTCCGCACTGCGGCCTGTCTTTTCACAGCCACTGAGAAAGGCAGAGAACGAAGGACGCTGATGGTCCTTCAAACCTAGCAGCAAGCAGTCAATTCTCTACTGCTTCCAGCTACAGTGCACCTGGCGCCAATATGCCTCGAGGTTGGAGGTTTGGAGTAGGAGGAAGGTGGAGCTGTGCAGGAGGGCCTCAAGCATCCCCATCTTCAGTTTAGGGAGCTGTTTGTGCCATGTTGGGTGCTGTGCTGGTGCAGGCACACACTGCACACTGGCACACAGTGCTGTTGAGGCCAGAGGAAACACAAGGTGTGTGTGGGTCAAGCCTCGCAGCTCAGAAGCAATGAGCTGCATGAGCACTGTTCATTACAGTGGGCTGGTGGGGCTGGCTGTTAGCTTAGGGGACGGGGTACCCTTGACTCCTGCATCGCCAATGGAGGCAATCAGGTCCCCCAGATGAATGACTCAAATCACTACCAGTAGCTCCTGGTCTAAATCACAGCCTTGAGAGCTCTTGCTCAGCTGGGAGTGCTAGATCCTGGTCTAGCTTACATGGTGTGAACTCTCAGCTCTCTCTGTGCTGCTGAATGCCAGCTCGACACGGTGCCCGTCCTGGTGCAGTGACATCTCCAGCTCACAGGCATGGGACACGAGGATGCTCCACACACATGGGCTGCCTGTGGCAGATGAGTCAGCGCAGAGAAGGGAGGAACAAAACCATGCAGATGGAAGAAGTGGAACTGACACATAAAAGACAAGTGAGGAGGACTCGAGGCCTCTAATTACTGCCTACAGAAAAATCTATGAGCAACACTGCCAGTGCAGGTGTCCTGCCTAGGAAAACATTCCATCTCCATGGGGCCGGATGAGCAGCTAGCTGGGTGGGACAGACAGCCCCTTCAGTCTGCATCATGGCAGGAAGCAGTCTGCTCCTGAGTGTGGTACCTTGGTAACCCTCTTAAAGGCCAGCTCTCTCCCAGGAGAGCTCTGCACCGGCTGCTCCTGCAGGGATGGTGCCCCATCAGGATGCCCAGAAGCCCTCAGCTTCTGAGGAAGGATGCAAGCAGCAGGACCAGTAGCGATGCTCCGCTGCAGGAGGGGTTTGGGGAGGGTGAGGTCTGACACCAGGGCTGCACCATCCTGGGCTGGGCTCATGAGGGGGTCACTCAAGCGACAGAAGCAAAACAAAGGTGCAAGAGTTGGGTCTCTCAAGTCCTGTGTGGTTTTGTGCCCTCCCTGAGTGGGGTTTACCCACCTCACTTGTGTCTCCTGTGGCCCCAGCATCACTTGGCCTTTGCCAGCTCTTGGCAGCAATCTCTGTGCTCTGGCCAAAAGCAGCCGGGAGCCATCCCCACGTTTCAGCACACTGGAGCACAGATTTCCAGGAGGAATGTGGACACGAGTCCAAGCTGTGTTGGTGAGGACACAGACACTCCTTACTGAAAGGTTAGACCCTCAGACAACCCTACCAGGCTGCTCATGCCCTTTAGATGATCCTATCCCTAGCTCAGCAACATTCTCCAGCTATCACTGAAGCAGATACTAAGCATGGGACTGGTTTCAGCAATTTTGTGCTCAGAGGATTAGAAAGAGCACGAGGAGGTGCCACAGGGAGGAAGGCAGATGCATGAGGACACAGCCTGGTGTGACACTGCAGAGCAGTGTCAGTGCTGCGGTTTGTGCCTGTGCATGGGTGGGAAGAGATGAACACAGGAACCTGGCGCTGTGCTCGGCTCTAACCAGCACCATTAACCCCTCACAGTCATGGCAAATGGATAACGTGGAAAAGAGATGCCAGGATGAGAGGCCAGGAGAAGCACAGAGGAGACACTGGGCTCTGCTTTGGTTTTCAGGGCTGAAACCCCCTATATCTAAGAAGGGACTGAGAACCACTGATCCAAGGTGAAAATGGAATGGTAAGCAAACCACTTGCCTTTGCCATGTGTTTCCCCTGACCCCGGCTGATTTCTACAACTGTCACTGAATTAATCATCTGATTTCATTTCATCAATCAGCCCATTGTAATTCATTGAAATGTATGTATGCAAACCGGCAAATGCTTCTCCCAGGAAGGGCCTCGAGGGAATGTGCTGTCAGCAGCAGCGCTCTGGGAAGCTTGTTCCATTTATATAAAGGAATAAATACAAATGCTGGTGACTTCATGGCCTGAATATTAACACAGATGATGAAACACACTTTTTCTGCAGGTACCAGCAGGCCAGGCCTTGGCTCTGGAGGCTCATAAACAGAACCTCCTCCTTGAGCCTCTTGCTGCACAAATGTATCCTTGGCTCTTGCTTTATCGCCACAGAAAGGTGGAAGGGGAGGCACAAAGGCAGATAGGAAAGATAATGATGTGCAAGACACAGCTGAAGTTTCCTCCTCCTCTTTGAGTCACCTTGTTGACATCCAGGCAGTGGAACAAGCCTGGCCTGCTGCTTTGACATCAGAACCGAGACTGAAGAGTGGCTCCTGCATGGATATGTTATGACTGACTACTAGTAGCCCTCTTTGTAGTACATGGGCTCTCCCTATGCTGCAGACTGTTGAACCAGGCTGTGTTGCTGCAGTTGCCTTTTCCTTCAGGCCCACTTAGGCACCTCTACACCATGAAATGGTCTGTGGCAGAGATGGCTCCAGCACCTCATCAGGCACCTCTGTCTCCTTTGTCCCTGGTGCTCCCAGCGGTTAGCTCTAGGTCCGGCTGCTCTGTACAGTTCATCCGGAGTTATGAGTTTCATTATAAATTTTGGATATTTCAGAGAAAGGAAAACCCTTTTAAACAGTTGGCAACCTCTTTGCCTTAGGAAAACCATCTCTCGGGGGCACATTTCTGTCCCATCACAAGAACTGAAGAGTTTCTACTTGAATTCAAGACCAAGAAGCATGTCCAGGACTTGTTGTGAGAGAAAGTTCACCTATAGCCCATAGTGCTGACATAGTTCCAGTCAGTGGCTATCCTTTCCCAGCCTTCTGCCTCCATTTACAGGATCAGTTAGAGACATCTCATGTAAAGATGTTGGTTTCCAGATTTTACCAGCTGGAAGCATGAGAAAGTGACACTGTGCCTCCCTGCACAGTGACTCCCAGCACCGTGGCTCAGCCTTGCCTTTTACAGCTGTTTCTGCCATAATCCTCTATAATTGTGGGGATCTGAAGAACCGCTCTGCAGGTCAGGTGTAAGCTCACCACGTCTTTACCTGTTCACCCGTGGAGGGCTTTCCCCACACCCAGCCCGATTCCCAGCTCCTGCTTTTCACGTACAGCAGCAGGAAACCTTGTACTTGCTCTGGTACCGTGCAGGGAAACAGCAACCCCGGAGCCTGGTTGCCAGAGTGAGCTGAAGATCAAGAAAGGGTCAGTGGTTTCTAGAGAGCTGCTGGTGGTGAGCGGCAAAACAAGGAGCTGCCGCTGTACAGCATTAGCATTGCCAGCACACACTTGCACAGATGCATGTCTGGTTGCTTGGTGAGGGTAGAGTCAGCTCAGCCTTCTCTCCCCTCCCCTGCAGCTCTCAAGAGGGGTATTATCTGCAGGACACACCACACAAAACTGCCCCCAATTCAGCGACCCTAGCAAAAATAAGATTAGGAATTAAAAGATTAATAATCCTGTGCTCAGCAGCTCTCGAGAATTGATGCTTTTCAAGCCTAAGTTGCAACAAATAGCACATCCTTTCAAATAGAGATGAACCTGCATAGAGAAGAATGAGTTGAGTCTAATGTGTGTTTGACTTGACAGCAACTGTACCAGCCTCCTCTAGTTCTGTAACCTCCTGGTAATATACTTACTATACAGCAAAGAAAGGCACATAGTGCAAGTTGCACTAAAGCATCCCTGCACAAACCCTGCACGGTCTGAACAGTGCTTTTGTAGTGTTGGAATCACCGCTGAGATTCTAAAGGAGAGATAGCAAATACCCAGAACAATACAGGGAGAGGGGGATGAAGCCCTTCAGTGCTTAGCCCCAGCTTGCAACATCTGGCCTGTGAAGCAGGTGAGCTCTTGGGCATTTTCTACCATGATGGATCATTACAGATTGTGCACAAGGTTTTTATTCATAATATCAGCAACATAAAACCAGACCCAAGATGAGACATTCCAGCAGATCCCCCAGAATAATTATAGGTACAGACTGAATATTTCTTTGATTTACCATTAGCTCTAGTAATGAGTCAGACAAGTGTTCTAATTGCATCCCTCAATAAGCTGCTTCCTTATAAGTGGCTTCAGATCTGCAAGGAAATAACTCTGTGTATGGATCCAAATGCAGAGGGAGGATTTTAAAGAGTAAACTACTTCAGCAAAAAGCTATGCAGTAGTCACTGCCACTCACCAGTGGTAGGTCAGGTACCAAAACATGCCTGACTTTGCGGAATTCAAAGGAGCACTATTTTGATGTTAAGGCACCCACATAGAAGCCACAGAATGGAGTTGTTGCAAGATACCCTTGCTGAGCAAATCCCTACCATCCCAAACCACAGGCAAGCTCTTGTCAGTCTCCTTTTGCAAGGCAGGAGCAAACAGACACCACTAGGGCTGGGATGCCTCCAGCAGCAGAGGGGTATGCTCACCGAGCAGCAACAGAGCTCAGGTTCCTTGGAAGTTGACCCTGCTCCAGGAAAGCTCCTGTTAATTTAGGAAAGCAGAGCAGTTCTAATTGCAAATACAGCACTTGCCTGATGGCAGAGCCTCAGGCAAACCTCCAACCAGCACCAGCCTATGCTTTGTTTCTTCCCTCACTTCGGGGAATAGTATAAAAGGCACATGCTGCTGACTAGGATAGTTTGTGTGCAGGCGCTTTAACTATCTGTCTAGTCCTTTCATGGTGTTTGATTCTGCTACTTGTTACCCTGAGGTAACTACTGTAAAAGGCACAGCACGGCATTCCCAGGGTAGGAAGCCTCTGAGGTGAGGTGCCATGAAGCTGCACATGAGCAAACAGGGAGGAATTGCAGCTTGACCCTCATGTATAAGATGGCATTTCCAATCCACAGAGTGGCTATGAAGCTCTCAGTGCTGGGTTTTTTACTGAAGCTGGAAGGCAGATTAGGGAAGTCAATATGGATTTGATCAAGGCCACATCAGCTCCCCTTAAACCATCTACTTCTTTGGAAACACAGCCCTCCTTTAGCTGGCTATCTGCCTGGTCAAACCCTTTCCCTTCATTCACATCTATACAAGACACAGATTACTCCAGGAATCCACAGATGATAGCTGCTTTATCAGAAACAGGGTTTCCACAGCTCCAGCCACCTCCAAGGAGGAAGGGCAATGTCCCAGGCATCATTCCAGCAACAACACAACAACCCCTCAAGCAATGTGGGCTCTAGAGATAAGAGAAGCATCACTCTGAAGAGGAAGCTGGTACAACAGCCTCAATAGTTAAGAAATATTGTCACACAGAAGCAAACAGTGAGGTATGGCAGCTGAGCAAACGCTTCCAGCACTCACACTACCAGTAGCAATGCCTCATTAAGGGAACATTTGCTTCCACTTGGCAACTGCAGGACACTTGATAACACATTCGATTCTCAGGTCAATGGAAACTACAGTTCTGATTCCAGCCCCCAAATTGTAATTTACATTTTTGGCTTCCTCCAGTCAATCCCCACTTGCAGGAGGCTGACTCCAGCTACGTTTCATATTCATCTCATTGCAGAGACAGAGTGATTCACATCACAAACTGAATAAATAAGGAAATCACTTTCCAAACTCATTTTATTTCCTTTGAGCATTCAGTATTTCTCAACAGACTTTCTGTACTTCCCAAGACAACCCAGCAGCATTCCAGCACTGAACAATTCTCTGAACTTAGCTACATTTTTCTTTAAACAACAACTTTCTGAAAACAGGTTCTCTTTCTGCTCTGTGAGGTGAATTGCTTGGCAACAGAATCAAGCAATGTATTTTCAGCCATAAGAAAGCAACTTATTTTCTTTGCAGCCTCATTTTGCAGGCAGGGGCTGTTAAGAAGTAGCTTCTTAAAGGGCTTGTTATAGGTCACTGGGATACTAAAGTGCATCTGTTTGTTATCTCTCCATTGGTGCCTCATACACTTCTCAGAAATAAGACTGACACAACAGTGGTAAAGGCTGGTGGGTTTAAGGCTTGGTTTACATTGAGAATCAAGCGCTGGTTTTCCTGTACTTGGTGATAATTTCCCTGGTTAGGGCAAGTTGTCACTTCTCTATACAAGAGGAGCTGTTTGTATAGTTTTCAACACAACTATAATCCCTGGCCCAAGATTAACCAGGCTGACGCATTAGTAATCACAAAACAGTATTCCATCATATCAGTATACACCCTTATTCAGGGGGTTTACGCAAAATGAAAAGATGGACGTTACTTGGGAGTGGAAATACGTTTTCATTCAAGCCCTGAGATCAATGTTACTCTTTTAAATGACTGTCTCCAAGATCTCCTCAGGTAAGAAACAAGAACTTACTGCAATGGTAAATAATACTTGACCATTTCTCCGAGGAGGCCACGTTCTACAGTTTCTAACTTTTCAAATCTGTTTTCCATTAATTTAAAGGACTATTTTAAAATTGGAAATGTTAATCTTTAAAGAACAGTGGCTAATTCCATCTTTATATGGTAATGTTGTTCAAGTAACTTTATTGTTAATACAAATGTAGTTATCTTACTCCGAACAAGACCATTACGTACACATAATCTCTGCATAAGTGACTTCAAAATTTCCAGTCCTTAAATAATTACCAAGCCATCAGCACTGATGAGAATTTTTGAGCCGGAAGAAATGCAGCTCAGCCTTAGGACACAAGGTAAGCATCAAACTCCTGGCACTCATAGCAAGCAACACTGTCTAGTACCCACTCGCGAGTCACCATGGCAACATTGTCCTTTTGCTGGATTGCTGTAAGACAAAGACACAAACCATAAATCTGTTATCAGCGAGTCAAAGCAAGCTGAAGGTAAACTTATTGATGTTTTTCAGATTAAGCTATTTGCTTTATCATTGACATTTTAAAGGCCTTGATAAAAAAAACCCCAAGTCTCAAACCAGTGATGTGGCACTACTCCTCCTGTAAACAACGCAGGTAATAGTGCTGCTCCAAAGAGTAGCTGTTGGGCAAATGGTGAGGCAGGAAGATGTGAACACCACAGAATAAATACCAAAAGCAAAGAGTGCAGTCCTTGCTATCTTTTCATTGAGGATTGGTGACAGAGCCTCAGGACTTGTCTGCTCCAGCATACTGAATATGTGACGAGCAACAAGCCTCATGGAGAGAAGCAACAGAAAATCACTGTAGTGCTCCCTGCCTGTGATTCATCAGTTCAGGATCTTTTTCTTTATTTTCTCATTTTTCCCACTGCCAGGGAAATAGCTGTTGGTTTTACATCACCCTCCTGGCTCCTCTCTTTTGTTGAGCTTCGCTGTAGCCTAACTAGCTCCCATTCATCCCATAACTCCCACTATCTCATGCAGAAGTCACTCTGGAATACTTGCGCTAGCAAAATCTGATGGTTTCTCTGGAGCATTTTGATTAAAAAAGTACGGAATATAATAACAAAAATAAAAAGGCAAAGCTACATTCTGCTCTGCAGCTCCTGCTCTGTAGTTTGATATTCTTTCCAGACTAAGAGAATCTTGTCCTGTCTAGGCTCCAAGGGCACGCTTCCACCTTTTAGAAACTATCTCCAATGAGAAAGGTTTCTGTAAGACTGCTGCTGAGCCAACAGCCAGGCTACCTTAAGACCTATCTATTGCTGATTCTTGAGATAATATAGCTTGTTCTTCCAGAGTTTTCCGAGACATACCTCCATCTCCAGATACAGCAGGATTTTATTTCGATTCCTCTACAAACCTCTCTGATGCTTAACTATTAAAAGGGCTGAGATGAAGAAGATAATCAATGGGTACCATAAAACAGTCCACGACAGCTGTTTTACCTCTATAATCTGTGTTTTCCATCCAAGCATCTGGCTGCACAACCACGACAGCAGTAGAATTCTAGGATTGCAAGATAGGAAAATACAAACGCTGCTGTTATCTGTGTGTCATTAAATGACTCTCACACCCGTCTGCAGAGAGTGATAACTGGGCTAACTCTGCTTCAGCACATCACTTCAGAGAGGACTTGAAGAATTGGTAGTCAAGGGAGAAAGATGCAAGTTCCTAAGAGTTGTCTGTGATTTCTGTGATTTTCTGTGACTAAGCACTGAAGACTTTTTGTGCTGGAAAGTGAGGCTCAGTGCTGGTTTCAGAGAGTGCTCTGATCAGTTTTCCTCTCCAAGTTTGCCTGTCTTCCAACACAGTGACTAGAACACCTATAACACAAGAACTGCTGCTGTGCAGTTTGCCATCACTGTGCAGCCAGTTCTCTACCATACCTGTATCTATTAGCCTTTGACAAGCCCATGAAGGCCACGTAATCTTTCAACATGTTGTGTATTATACAACTATAGACTCTTCACAACGTCAAGTGTAACATTCAGTAACACTTACTGGGGAGTGTGTGAACAGATGAAGCTGCTTCACAACAGAGGCACCACAAAGCTCCACCATCCATTCGAGATGTTCTGAAGAAAATCAGACAGCCTATTACTTCAATGTTTTCTATCACATTGAAACTGATACTATTCCCTAAGCCCTCATGTTTTTGTTCCAAGATATAAATGACCATAATTTGAAAGAAATTTAAGCCTTAGTAGAGAATAAGTCCATTCAGGTTCTAGCCTGCTGAGGAACAACTCACTCTCCTCCCTCAGTCAGGACTAAACAAAACCAAACCCCTGATGCTGCACAACAGCACATGCACAAACCAAAGAGAAAGTTACTAACAATTTATTTCTTTTTATCATAAGGATGTAAACCATGAAATTCAAATTCAAACCCAGAAGTCAGAACTGCAATTCTCTCTCATTAACAGAAGTAGTTAAAGTGTTTAATTTCACCAATCTGTTGAACTGATAGTGAAGAAGAGAAATAAGACTCTCAAGTCTAAGAGCCAGAACTGATGATCACTGCAGCAGGTGAAAGCACTGCATCCTCTGCAGTAATTACTGTAAATGTCAAGAGATGTGAGGATATTTTACCCAGTCAAAAATGAAGTTAAATGGGACAAATCAGAAAGGAACGGCTGAATAAGCTACAAAAATGGGAAGAGAGGTACGAGTATTTTTAGGTAACAAAATTCAAGCTGAAATTTTCAAGTTTAACAAAAAGCAGCTTTTGCTTTGCATAGACACTTGTGCTTTGTTGTGTGTTTCAGTTTTAATATCTGCTTCTAGAGAAGATTACACTGAGGATGTGTCAACTGCTACAAAAATGATACTTAGGTTTTGCTAGAAAAATGTTCACTAAGAAGGAGAAAAATGCTTAAACACAAGTTCAATAGCATGTAAGGCAACTGCCAGACAGCATGATATTAATGCTGCTCCTTCGCTGCTAGAAACTAGGTAAAAGGCCTGTTTTGAAATACAGTGAAATTGCCAGAGCAGTTCTCTTGAGGACAGCCAAATAGAATAGAACACCACTTTGTTCTACCTGGAGATAGAACTGGGTAAAGTCCTTTACCTCTGCCTCATGGAGGTATTTTGAAAATGTCAGAGTAAGAAGGACAAAAGCATCCAAGAAGAGGTCAAATATAAACCTCTGGTGAATGGCCACAACCCCCTTCCAAATATTTCTTATACTAAGAGTTTAATTCCACTCAACTGACACACCTGTAGTCATATCAGTGAAAGGGCCATAGCAACAGATCTCAAAGTCTTCAAAGATCTGAAAAACAAGGAACATGTTAACAGAGTACATATGGTGTCTTTAAAGGACAACACTTCACGTGCTTGTCTCATTGCACTTCTACAACTTGGTGATCAAGCTATCACTGTTTCACAAAGTAGATCTGAAGCTCTTTGTAACCTACAAAACTTCACCAGTCCCCCTGTTTCAATCCCCAAACCCTGTGCTATCCTATACCAGTGTTATAAAAAGCTAGCATTCACTCTAAGCATAGTGAGCCAGGACCTTATCTTCTCTCCTCTGCTGCTGACAGAGCTCACTTTCATCTCTAGAAATGCTGAATTTGTACAATTCTCTGTATAGAGAACAGCAGAGAAATGGGAAAAGGTTCTAGATGTTCAGTTGGCATAGCCACATATCTGTAACAGTCACAGCAGGATAGGGTTTTCATGCCCAACATGCTCATACCTTTTTAGTCAGAGACTGCCTAGCCCTCTTAGGACCTTGGTGGTTTCTCCCATTGATTACATCTCCTCTAACTTCAAAGTTCTCCTGCAATATAACAAATAAAAAGTTTGGTCTTCATTATAATTAGAATTGAATCTATGACCTATGATAACTGAAGGCTCTTCTCTTTGCTTCTGTGAGAGTATATGAGAATATGTCCCATGTTCTAGCAGTTCCAGTCAATGCTGTAGCAACTTCCCCTTTTCACCCAAGCACAGGAGGGCTTTTAATACCCCTTCCTAGGGCCTTTTGGGGGCCAAGGCTTTTCTTCTTGGCTTTCCAAAAGGGCATATGGATTTTCTACCTGAAAGTGGCATGCCTGTTCCTTAGACACATGAAATCCATCCTCTGTCACTATGACATTCTCCAAAAATAGGTACTAGAGAATGAAAATCCAAATACCACCCAGGAATACAAAAATCAGGGTCATAGCAAATAAACCATTGCTATCAGGATAGGCAGTAAATGCTGGAATGAATTGTCAGTAGTTGGGTATTCTAAAGTTTAAAAATAAACCAAAACTATGTGTGTAGCCCTGTCCCGACAGTATTTCCTTTAACAAACAATAGATCTTTTCCTCTAGGCTGTCATCCATCACTTACTAAAAAATATGCCTAACTTGTTCCAAAAAACTGTTAAGGACCCATTATACCTTCAGTAACAATGAAGACACATAGTCCAAGTGTGGCTTTTGGTCTTAGCATATGCTAAGGTTTACAAAGCCAAGTTTCCATATATTAAATATACAGACAATATCTAAGGTTACTCTAATAGATCTCTCCATGTGATAGCATTAGGCATTTGAGATTTCACTCTTAAGCTAAAATACCTACCTCATTCAATATCCTTCCTTCTTCAAAAGACTGAATTACCCCTAAAGAAAAAGATCAGAACACAGCAAGTCATTTTATGCAGCAAAATTGCTCTTCCACTGCCAACAGTCTGATTTTAAAGTATTCAGAAGAAATCCTGCAACATGAAGAGATCTTTTTCGGAACAAGTGAAGAGTACGTTTGTGGTAGAAGGGCAGAGACCATTCAGCTCCAAACCAAGTCATACTTACACTGATAACTAACCACCCATTTTCTTCCTGCAATACCCAGGAAGTACTTCAGTGTCCGTTCACACACCAGCTCCTTATCTGCAGAGCAAACAAGAGGAAGAGTTCTTTCAGCTTGCCAATAGTGAAAAAACCTCAAAACAGCTCAGGGTATTTGTACCTAAAAGCAAAAGTTTTTTGCTAAGTGCAGCAGCAGAGTATCAAAACCATCTATAGAAACATTCAGAGATTCTCGTGTCCTGATTGTACTAAACAAGGAGATGAATGGAAGCAAATCACATGCACAACTTCTGAATTCTGTTTTTGTCATTCAGCAAAGACAAAAGGCAAAACAAGCACAAATATTAGTCAAAAGAGAGAACAGCAACAGTAGGATTCAGTGCTAATGTTGGCAGGAACTTTTAGATGACTAGCCATGTAAGATCATCTTTTACTCTACCAGAACAGGCACAACTTCAAGAGGCAGTTCATCGTATTTGAATTTGTATGAAGACAGAACCATCTACCTCTCCAAAAACATAGGGTCATGGTGTATCTATGGTCGTGGTATCATACTCTTCCTGAAGAAAAGGGCAAAAATTGAGTCCATATATTTGGATTAACTGGAATTTCTGGCTCCTTTCCTATGTTGGTTTTCGAAAGCAAGAAAGGCTTATGTGACAGATTGTATCCAAATACGAGCCAGTTACAAGTGCTTCTATGAAGCAAAATACAAGCACAGCATAGAACATCCTCATACCCAGATTACGCTCAAAATATCTTGCTTTTTTAAAAAAACATTGGTTAAAAGCTATGCCTAGATGCAGCAATATAGTAACTTAATTTTCCCGATTAATGTTTTGCTTTGCTCAAGTCAACATAATGCTGTTTCAGAATACATTTGTCAAATGTACAACTGTAGTATTACACCAAGTTCCTTCCAACTTCTAATACACGGATTGAGCTCTACCAAAGAGCAAAACCCAACTTAAGTACCTTAACTAAGCACACAAATAATAGTTAGGATGAAATAGTGCTGCTTTGTTCCTATGGAAGCACAACTTCACTATCAACTACCAGCAGTTACCCACACAGCGAAGTTCCACTTCCAGTTTTCTATTTCTGTTGAAACAATACCTTCTCCTCAAGCTTACTCAGATGTACTGCTGAGCTGTCTTGCTTGTTGGTTAGCTTGGAGTTAACATTCTACACAGTGTATATATCCAGGATTAGTTCACATAGCTCCCAACAAACCTGTTTTCATTATGATGTGGGTGGTTCCTTCAGTAACATGATTAGATAAAGTGCTCTGAGTTTTTCTCACAAACTTCTGGACTACCAACTGAAAAGTAGTTAAGAAAATAAATAGTTAGCAAAACAGTTTAGAATCCCCAACTACTCCAGTTTATTGGAGTACGACATAGTAAGACAGTTAAAGTCCTAGATTTATTTGTGTTGGCACACAGAACATACATTTCTTCACAAGTCAATAACTTTGGCACCATTCAAAGGGCTAAAGTTAAGAGCTCTGGATCAGTAGTTTCTAAACCAAAAGCCATATCCTCCTGGAAATGGAGGTTTATTAATGAAAGAGGTTTATTAGCAACTCAGAATTGATTAATTACAGAAACTCTTATTTTGGATCAGAATTTGGGTAATTAAGCAGCATCTGAGAACATTCAGGGAACCAGCCACAAGCCCCCTCCCTTCCAAGCACCAAGGCTTTCTAGAAATGAAATCCTCTTCATTTGGAATAACAGGATTTTCCCATAGGCAGTCATTTAAAAAGTTCAAATTTCACTAAGTTGAATTGTGCCATTTACAGGAAGCATTCTCAGATTTTTAGGAGTGAAAAAGTTTTACCTGAGTTGCTGTATTGCTAATCTGCAGGTCCTGTAAGATTAGTTTCCATTATACTTCCCATTTTCTCTTTATGTTGAGGACTATAATAATCAGGAATGCTTAACAAGTGATCTCAAACTTCTTGAATATACTTACATGTTCACTTTGACTCAGGCCTGATGCTACAATTGACATTGCTTTCCTGTTAGTCACAACTGGACTTGTAAGATTTTCTTTCCCAGCTGCATTGTGCAGAGCAGATAGAGGAAAACACACGCTTCTCTTTGACTTGCTTTCTTGAGCACAGCTTTTATTAGCTTTCTGAGTCACTACAGAACTATTTGTTGCTTCTGCAGTTGGAGGGTTAAGCAGTCTTACAGAGGAGGAAGAGTTATTTGAACTCTTGGTCACATTTCCAGAGAGATTGGATAAGACAGATGCACTGCTTAACCTGGTCCCACATTTCTGCTCATCTGCATTTTCTAAAGGAAAAGAGAAATTACTCCTTGAAACAATTTTGTCTTCCTTTCAGTCATGGGGGAAGGCTGTTGCTCTGCCTTGAAGTTTAAATGCTGCAGTCACTTCCTCTCCTTATTTGTGTATTACTTCACCTTTGCCTCCATCATTACTTTTGCCTGATCTATAGCTGAGACACAAGACCTGTGAACTTTTAGTAGTGTATTTGTCAAGAAGTACTAATTTAAATGTGAGAATCACTCCTATTACTGTCCAAGTGTTGTCCAACCCCACCCTGATGGGCAGCTATAGTTGGGCTACAAAACAAAACCAACTAAACGAGAACTAGCATCTTTTTAAATTGGCCAGGAATATATAAATTATAATCCTTGATTTATAACAAAAAGTTGCATCTTGCTGGTATTGAAAAACTGTTACAAAGCAGGAAAAAGCAGAAATCAAAATGTATTGGATCCATCTTCAATGTTACCTGCTGCAAGCTGATGTTGACTATGTTCCTGCACCACTTCCTGCACAGGTTTTGTCTTTTCCGAAGCAGCTTTGCTCTGTAGAGCACTGTCACGCTGAAGAACTTGCTCCAAATCTGGTCTCTTTAACAAATGGTGTTTAGAAGATGGAACGAACAATTCTGGAGACCTTCAGAGAGGGAAATTGGTTTTAATAGGTTTTTTTTTGTTGTTACTCTCTTAAGCATCACAGCTGAGTTATGGCAATGGCTCAAAAATGTCAAGGTTTTTCCTCACCCCCAATTTTGTTAAACTACAAGATTAGAAATAACACCTCTCCCCCCTACGAACACAAAGGAAACCCAAACCACCTACCTTTCTTTCCCTAGCTCTTTGATTTTACTGTTGAGAGAATCACTTGGCAAGACATGTAAATCACTGGCTGAAAATCCCTTTGAATTGCTGCCCCTGTGATTTTCAAAATGGACTTCTGAGGTTGACTCTGCCCCGGAAGAAAAATAATTCTTAAATAAGCAAACTAAAAGCAACAATTCTTAGTTGTTCAGGTAAGAAGTCAAACACCCTCTAAAAATCTCTGTCCAGATTCACTTCAGAGAGGCAAGAGTCCCGAAACAGAAAGCTACACAAAGTACAAAGCCATCTGAAACAGGCTAACAACTAAATCTTATTTCATTTGTTAAAGCATCTCCGAAACGAAGATGCTCAGCTTCGTATTATGTGAAACATGTAGGATATAAAAAAGGCCAAAGGCAAATTTACACTATTTAGTGCAGCTCATGAATCCCTCAACACATTCCCATATCTCTGTTCACAAGCAGTAGAGGCATTTACTCGCTAGCTAAAGATGCCTGTAATTTGTATCAAACCATCAAGAACTCTAATCAGAACTGTTTGTGAGAAAGCTAGGAAAGGTTTTCACTGCTATTTACCTCCTTGTCTCATCTGTTCCATTCCAGGTGTTCCTTCACTGCTGGAACGTGGCAGCTCCCTATGGATAGGTAAAAATTCACAGTCCTGACTTCCATGCTGCTTCAGCACTGCCTCAAGTACAGCCATTTCTTGCTGAAGCTTCTTCAGGTTATTTTGCATTATAGTCTTCTGCTGCAAAGGATACACAATGTGGCATCATTCCTGAAAGCCCCAAAGACTGTTTAATAGGAACAAAGTATTTCATTCTTATTTCATTACTTTCTCTCTCAAAAATTCCAATACCCTCTACTAAAAACATGCCATATACACCTTCCCATGAAAGCAGCTCAGGGCTTCAGGGATCCTTTTAAAAACCTAAACCCTTCACCCTATAGGATAAAGTAGTTGACACAGCACTGGATACATTCCTAGCTCCAGCACTGACACCATGTGTAACTTCTTTTTACTCAACCAATAGAATAACCTCAACCAGACAAAAAATCCCCATCACATAACAAACCTAAAAGCAACCCATCAAACCACACAGCCACCATTCCATCCAGCCCAGGCACAGCACAGAATCCCTCTCAGTGGAGCTACATCAGGGAGAAATGTAGCTCCAACACAAAACAGTTTTCGAATTTAGTGCAAAACCTCACTTACCTGTGTAGTAAGGATTTCACCCTGAGAGAACGGGTCACACGAATCTTCTACGTTACTTGTTTCACTGTCGTACGCACATGCTTCACCTTGAAGAACATAGAAGAAAAATCTTTGTTATAAAACCCACATCAACCCAACCCAACAATTGTGGCTCTTGCCACACAGCCCCTGTAGCCAACTCTTAACTATCATGACAAAGTGACAAGTTTTGAAAACACTGGAGTTAGAATCACAGATCTAATTTAACTGAACATTTCAAAGAACATCCTGTCACACATACGGCAAAGTAAATAGAACTCCAAGTGTTTCAATAGCAACGGGAGAGTCCCAGCTACTTATAGAAGCTGCAAGGTCAAAATAAGCACTACAGAATTCTAGAGTCAATTTCAACAAACATTTAAGGAGGGGAAACAACTCTGTGGGCTTTATGGCTACCCCATTACAGGAAGAAATTGGCATTTCACACAAACATCAGTTCCAGCCAGACTCAGCCTGGTCTCCAGTGCCCACTCTATTCATTTTTGCTCTGAACAAAGAATATTGGAAGAACTTAATTTTCAGGAAATAACCCCCTGAGGGTTTTTTGGTCGATTGGTCAGGGCTGATACACTCCTTTAAAAGAGCAAGAACCACATAAACACAGAACTAAGCTCCTGTCAAACACGTAGGTGCAATGACAAGACACACACAGCTGCAGAGATAGAAACCTTGGTTTGTACCTAGGTTTGCTGCCATGCTTGCGTCTTCTTGGCGCTCATCTTTGGAGCTAGTTTTGCTTCTCTTCAGCCCTCCATTACCGCTTTGGAAAGTTTCTTTACTCTCTGTCACATTGTTCACTTGTTTAGATGTATGAGCTTGTACTGAAGGGATCTTGAGCTCTTGTGCTACTTCAACTGATTCTTCAGACGTGTTGGATTGGGAAGAAAATAAGTTGACGGAGCATCCGGACTCCTGGCTTGGGGAAACACATTCATTGCTTAGGGCAGCTTCAGGCACCTTCTGCATGTTACAGTCCTTGTGACTTCCAGTGTGAGGCAACGTGATGGGACTCACTGAAACCTCTACCACAGACGTTGCTGGTTTACTGCTTTGCAAAGGTGTGCTCACTGATTTGCCAAATATTAATGCCTGAAAACATGGTAAATCTTCATCCTCACTAGATTCTTCATCTGAAGATTGCAGTTTCTGTGCTCTTCTTCGAGGTCTTTGAATATGTTGAGATCCTGACTTAGAACTACCACTTCTAGTGTATAGTTCTTGCTCCAGAGCATTGTCACCTCTTTTTGCAAACACAGCAGATCTGTCTCTACCATGAGTTGCAGAAAAGCTGATGTTCTCTCCCATCTCATCATCAGAGCACAGTAAGCCATCAGGGGTTTCAGACAAACATGTAAAATCACTATTCCTTTTACAAGATCCTTCTGAAGCTTCTGTAAGTGAAAACTTTGGCATCCCTGTGCTGGCAGCCTGGCTTGCTCTCTCTTCATTCTCATTTACTGGTTTGCTTTCTCTTTTGCTACTTTTTTCCCCATTGACTTCACAGCTGAATTCAGCAGCCCTTTGCTGACAAGGTGCAGGACAAATCATTGAGCCAGAGTGAAAAGGTTCTATTGGTCCTTTGTCATCAACAACTTTGGCCTTTCCTGCTCGACTGTTCTCTGAATTGAAGCATGTTTCACCATCTGTGTTTATATCAGTTCTCGTATCAGCCTGATCACTTTGCCTTATATTACTTCTAACTGGATTCTGTCTCAACTTACTTTTTATTCCTGTGTCAGTTGACAATGTCTTTTCCTTCCCTTGCTCTCCTTGCAATCTGCTTTTGTCTTCAGTCCCAGCAGTGCCCATCCTTACTGGTGTCAGAGTCCCTCGATTTGCAACCTGTGAAACATCTTCCTCTTCCTCACAAACCCTACTCAAGCTTCCAGCAGTTGTTTTCTCTCCTTTTAGGTTTTCTGGTTTTAAATAGTTGCTCTGCTTATTTTCTACCTGATCAGCGCATGGTGTCTTAGAAGTTTCAGAAGCAGCATCTTCTACTGCACACACCTTCTTGGGAACGGAATGAAGGCTGAATGACAGGCGTTTTGAATGCCTGAATATATTTTGCACAAACGGTATGTCCAACTCGCTCCCTTCAGCATCCTTGGTCAACTTCAAAACATTTTCAGCCATTGGCAACTTTTCAGTTCTCAAGTCCCCTGGAACATTTGGTGTATCACATCCAGTACATGATTCAGTCATCTTTTCAGTCAGGTGGGAAGCAGTCTGCACAACAGCTGGTGAAGGAAACTGTAGGAGAAGAGGGCTACCTTGGACTTCACCTTCTTGAGAACCTGTATCAGGCACAACGGAACTACAACTTGAATGATGACAGGAAGATGTAGGATTGAAGACAGCTTTAGCAATTTCTGCAGTATTAGATGAATTCTTGAGACTAATCTGTATTTCATTTGCTTCCAGATCACTACCCTGCAGATTAGTAAGTGATTTGGAACTCGACATACCCCAGGGCTCATTCAGGTCTTCGCATGTGGAAGCGTGAACTATTGCACTTGTTTGGACTCTAAAGCTAGCTCCTTCATGATCACTGTCATACCTTCTTGCTCCCTTCATTTCAGCTCCTTTTCCTGTCTCTTTTGTCATTTCTTCAGAAAGTAACTGCAGTCTCCTGCTGCGCCTGACTTGTCTTTGCTCAGAATCAGCTTTCCTGGGTTCGTCACTGCTTGGGTAGCTATCGATCTGTGGCTCAGCTGGGTCAGCAGAATCAGAGCTTCTATCCACTACTAACTGTAGGGCACACACAGATCTAGTAGAACGCCTGCATCTTTTTGCTGCAGACTTTTTCTTGGTGCTTTTCTGGTCACAGCCACTCAGTTTCAGCTCCCCAGCACTGTGCCTGCCAGGCACCTTTCCAGTAGCTTTCTTCCTTACGGATCCCCCCGGTTCCTCAAGTTCTGCCAGTGTATTATCCTCCTGATTCTCAGAGAGCTGACTCTCATTAACGGCAGAACTTTCATCATATTTTTTCTTTTCGGCATCTCCAAGGCACCAGTTAACACTTTGAGGGGACCCATTTGCCTCTTCATCTTTTTTCCTGATGAAATCCTCAGGCTGTAGGACACGGGGAATCCTCCTTTTTCGCTTTAGTCTGTCTTTGCTTGAATGATCCAAGAACTTATCAGCAGCCACATCTTCCTTTTTTGCAGGAGGTAAAATGTCTCTGAAGATAACAGAAGGATTTGATTTCCTTTCTCTCTTGTATGTTTTTCCAAATATTTTATCTTTGATGCTATCTGCTGTTTGTTTTGATGATCGCTCATTTCCTTCCACCACTGCAATTTCCACACAATCCACCATAGGGTCAGTCTTCTCTGAAATACAGGAATCTTTATCTGATAAACATGCATCTCTTTCCCCTGAAATGTCAGCTGCTCCAGCAGAATCACCCTGGGAAGAACTGGAAGAGAGAATCTCGTTGCTTTTTGAAAACCATTCATTGACTTTCTGAATGCTTCTCTTCAGTCTCTTCTTGGAAACTGGATTCAGGGCAGCACAGTGAGGCGGCTCTGGCTGAAGCAGTTTCTCCAGAGGAAGTTCTTTCTCATGGGAAGAAACATTCTCAGGTTCATCCATTTCCACAGCTTCCACACTTTGTGCAACATCTACTTCCTTGCTTTTATCCAACCTGCTCGCTGAGCTATCTTTTAAGTCAAACTCTTTGCTTTTACTATTGCACTGAGTTTGCTCTGCATCCATTTCTTCTGTGTTCTTAAAGAAAGATGTGTCCCCACTCCTTAAGGGACTGGCATTACCTATTGTGTCACACTGCTCCGTGAGGAGGTCTCCAGCAAGAATACTGAAAGGAGAACTCTGGTATTCAGTCATAGTCACTCGGCCAGCTTGGGCACATTCAGTGATGTTCTGAGTGCTTTTCTTGCTCACGACTTCCTTTGAGGAATTACTTTCACCTGAAGATTTAGAGGTATTAGAAATTATTAAACCCTATTCTATATGCAGAGGCACAAGAACACACTTAATGGCTACTTTGTTTTAAAAGAACTCTTCTTATTTCCCTCAAACCAGAATATTATGCTGCACTTATCTCCCTCTAGAGAAAAGATGTTCATCAAACTTCTTACATGAAGGGTGTTCACCCAACTTCTTACATGAACTACCAGGCAGTATTAAAAGGCATAACATGGCTGATGGAGAACAGAGTAAGTTTTGCAATTTGATTAAGGTGCCTCCTCCCCCTCTTCTGTTCCTGTGTATATACTTAAAATATTCAGATTTTAAGTATTTAGTCTACAGGTACAGTCTTGTATTATGGTGTCACTAGCTGTAGGCATCAACAAAATTACAACAGACAAGACTGCAAGTACACATATTTAATAACATGAAATCAAAATGTTAATTTGTGGTCTTTTCTTTCAAGCTTAATCATTTTTGTCACCAAAACAATGAACACACCTATGACATTTGGTAGAATTACTTCTTCAGCACCCAGCTTGTCCTGCTGTGTATTGCAAGAATATTCATTCCCCATCTCAGCACTCTTACGTTCTTCTAACTTCTCTTGAGCTGAAATCTGAAGTGCTTCTTTGTCTTTTAACCTGTTGGGAAGGGAAATCTACTTTTATTACAGAGAAAGAAACAATAGACATAATAGAAGATGATACTTAAGCTTCCCTTTTTGCTCTCTGAAATAGTTTCTGGAAAAGCCAAGCTGCATGATTGACACTTGCCACAACTAGATCTCTTCAGAGTTTTGGGCCATTTGTTTGAAAGATCCTCTCCCCTTCCTGAAGGTAATATTGACACCCTTAAAGCATAGGACATGCTCTTCTCTTGAAGATTTAATGTCTGGGTGAGCAATAAAACATTTAGAAACCAGCTTTAAAGCATATTATATGACAAACTGCTGAGAGTCAGCCACCCATTCTGCCCTGGTGCCCCCGAAAGTTGAATATCACTTGTCAGGTTAAGAATGCTTAGTCCTGCGCTAAGAAATGAAAACATAGAAATGAGACTACATCTTTAGAAAATATGAATTCCCAAATCAGTGTTACTTACCCAGTATTGCTTGACTGCTTGAAAACTTCTTCAGATGAATCAGAACCTAAAACCAAATCAGCTGTTACTCTGGCTGAAATGATTTGGAGAAAGACTTGCCACATTCAGTGTCTAGCTTAGCTCCTTCTAGAGGTAGATGCTTGCAACTTTGATAAGACAAATCAAGTTAAATTCTACAGTCTTTTAACCTCATGATAATAATTTCTACATATAAATATCCACATGGCTCCAGCATAATATTGTTTAGAGTGACTGGTAACAGGGTTAGTTAGCTAAGAGTTAAGTTTCCAATTTCTCAATTTCTACATGAAATAGCCACTACTATTTAGAATTTTGAACTGGAAGACAGACCAATATATTCGAGTATCTGCTTTGGGTCCTCTGACAGTGACAGAAGCAATAAGGAGGAGAGAGGCGATGAACACTGGCTGTTAAAAGGAGCAATTCCTTCCCTGAAGGAACAGGGAGAGAATGAACTATGCACAGCAGTTTCTCACAGCAGTCAGCATCAGCTAGGAGAGAGAGAAAGGAAATATTCTTTCCCTAATTAGATTTCATTTTTACTTCTGGTCATTAACTAGAGCCTCAAGCACTGGTGACAAAGCTTAATATTCTTTAGACGATAATAGTTATCATTAGTTATAACAACTTTCTTCACATCTGTAAGCATCTTCTTTGGATCTTGTACACTGAGCCTACTACAGCAGCATTATTTCCTACAACAGAATAAATTATGGAAAAAGCCCTTTGATGTACCAACTTGAAATTGTCATAATTTGTCTCTTTGTCCTTATTTTGGGTGTTCGGGAGAAACAAGTGTTTATAAAGACTTAGAACCTCATCACCTTTCATTACTTTGCAGGCACTATACATAAGCCCAACTACCGTAAATCAACAACAGCTCTTACCAAATTCTATGTAAATCCCTTTTTCAGAGCCACATTTCTGGGGTTTGTTTCCTAGGGACCTCCTTTTGACCCTACTATCTGTAAGCTGTGTATCCACATTAGCTTCCTGCTGACAGGAAAATAGAAAGGAACAGTTAGTTATAACAGTAGATTGTTTCCATAAAATAAGTGGAGGTTACTTAAACTACAGAGGGTGGGGGGCTTATATACATATGAACTAAGTATTTAAATTGGCAGTTTCTATACAAAAATCCAATACATATAACTTACTGGACCAATATCAGTAACGGAATGTGTTAACAGGAACAATTAACATGTGTTTAAGAGCTGAAATCATGAAGTTATATCTTCCTTAATATTCTATTCAGCATTAAGCAGCTGAGACTAGAAACCATTGTACCAAGAAAAAACTCCTACCTGCAGCAAACACACTGGGTTGGTAAAGGCTTAAGAAGTCTTAAGACATAATCATAGTCCTACCAATGAAAAGCCTACTAATATTTAGAGCTCATTAAATATGAGTATGAAAAAGCTTTGGGTAACAGAATATTTAGTGGCAGTATTTTCTTCAAGTTCAGGTCATTTCATGTAGAAAACTTTTAAAAGCAGGTTAGGAAGACAAAAATATTTAGATGTCCTTATATGAAATAATATTCAAGTCAAAGAGTGATCTAAAAGCAAAGCAAATTCTCCTATTCCATTCATTTATGTACATGCACACATACACATTCCAAATAAAACACTATAAAATCCACAAAAAAATGGGTGAAAAAAAATAATACCAAGGTGCAGTTTTCTTGTCCATTTTCTTTAGTACTTTTCCTGTTCCTGAAGCCCTTACTTTGGATGACAGAACCCTCTTTGCATGGGAACTCGGCAGCAGTGGCTTCTGTGGATGGTTTAGGAAAGTGACGACTGTTTAAAACTGAAAAATGGCAATAAGAAAAAAAAAGCAAAAATATTTCCTTACACTGAGCATGACAACAGGTATTATATATCAATTGAACAGTCTTAAACAGAGCAGATGCAACCAGCATACATATAGCTAAAATACGACTATCAGAGAAAGAAATTCAATTGAATTGGTGGTCTGATTGTTGTTTAGGAGTCCTCTTCAAGTATTAAGTAAAATCTTGATCTTACCAAAGAATTTTGCCAAGCAGTTTTGCTTCTATGGATAATCCAGCAAGAACAGGATCTACCACTGGTCATTTTAGAATGACTGGACAAGTTGAAAAGAATCTGGAAAGTCTCTTTTTTACAGCACAATATACTGATATAGAAAAAACAAACAAAACCCCACAACCCACCACTTGCCCCAACAGCATCTTGAAAACAAGAAACCTGGAGAGGGGCTTTGGACAAGGGCCTGTAGGGACAGGACAAGGGGAATGGCTTTAACCTGCCAGAGGGGAGACTGAGATGAGCTCTTAGGCAGAAGCTCTTCCCTGTGAGGGTGCTGAGGCGCTGGCACAGGGTGCCCAGAGAAGTTGTAGCTGCCCCATCCCTGGCAGTGTTCAAGGGCAGGTTGGATGGGACTTGGAGCAAGCTGCTCTAGTAGAAGGTGTCCCTGCCCATGGCAGGAGGTTGGAAATTGGTAAGCTTTAAGGTCCCTTCAACTCAAACCATTCTAGGATCTGATGATTCTGTGATAATCAAGAGCAGGATTTTGCCACACATTTCTAAAGATTATTTGGTACACGTTCAACCATATTTCAGGAACTGAAAATAAGATTGGTCGGAGTCATCAAATGCACAGTAAAAACCCTTGACATTGTGCAAGAGATTATTGTAGAAAAATCATGGAAACTCAATGGAACATATGCTTTTACATCCAAGAAAAAAAAACTTCTGATAGTTCTTCCCATACTGAAAACTGCACAGGAAATGAGATACCCCGCAAATAATAATGAGACAACTTACATTTTACCCCAGTGTCAAGCTCAAACGCATGGATAGTTTCCAACAATCCTTCAATTAGTTGCTTAAATCTGGAATTTTCTCTCAGACTTCTGAAATAACATTACCATAGAAGTTGCTTTAAGACAAATGTATGGCAACAGTTTTCCTAGAATTATGCTGAACAAAAAAGGAGTAAAACTCCAAAGTGGAAAATGGGACAATGAGAAATTAATGTCAAGGAACAACACCACAATCCCCCAAAACAACTCTTACTGTAGGAATTAAAACTATCACAACATGAAGATGTCATAGTTTTCCTCATGTAGGTTTAGCACACAGAAACCAGTTGTAATGACTGAACACTAACACAGCCTACCCTTGACAGTGCAAACATTTGCTAAGAACAGCATCTTCACCTGCATATAAACCTGAAATCGGTCTATACTGGGGGAAGGCACAAAGAGTTACTCCTTTAGAAGGTAACAGCTACCTTAAGAAAAACCATCTTTTCTTGATTATTTCAGTCATTTTTAGGACAATGATTAACTTTTCCTTTGAGTTCAACCTTCTTATCCTCAAGCCCAATTGCAAAGATGAAGTTACCTTTTGGTAACTTCAGTCTTACACAGTGGGCACTCTGTCACACCTTTCTTCTTTCTGCTGAGAAGTTTGAACATGCAGAACCTGGGGAAAAAGAGAATAATCATGATGGTAACAAAAAGGAAGAATTTCATTTGTTTTAAACCTGGGCCTAGGCATACAGCACTTAGTAGAAACCCTTCATTATCAAGGTGAATGCCTGCATTCTTATTCTGGTGTTCTGATGTTAATCAACTGTCAATCAGTTGTGTTTGACACATATAAAACTGCAATTGTTTCTCATTCAGAATTGATTTTCCCCCTCGAACAGCTACACATTACATTATCAAACCACAAAACATATTAGCACTAAACAAATCTATTTGGAGATTTAAGAACAGATGGGCCAAGCATTGCCATTGCAAGCTTTCAATCCTACCTGCAGAATATGTGATCGCATTTTGTTGAGACTGGCTCTTTCATCACTTCCAAGCTACAAAGAGGAAATGAAGGAAAACCAGAGCACAAAGTTACATATAAACCAGGAACAACAAAAGAAGATTCAGAAACAGTCAATTGCCTGATCCTAAGAAAAAAAATCATGGTGGGGAAGAGAACCAGGAAACATTTGACAGTTTTTCATTTGAAAACCAGGCATGGTAACAAATACTGTTATTACGTGATAAACACAGATCTACCAGCTCTTCCCAATCTTTGTCTGCCACTGGCAGAAAGCCTGCATTTTCATTTTCATAAACTGCCAGTTCAGCAGGGCACGAAATTTGGTGTTAGAACACCAACACCTTTTTCAACACTGACCTCCTGTGGCAAGAGTGAAGGACAGTGCAGTTCTGGTGGGTTCAGGAGCCCACAGGACTCTTAAAATTCAATTCTCTTTATTTTCTGATAACCCATCAATCTTCCAAAGCATTTGAAAAGAAAGAGAGAGAAAAACAAAAGCCTCAAACTGTAGCAAC
Organism: Psittacula echo; assembly: GCF_963264785.1. Taxonomy (NCBI): domain Eukaryota; kingdom Metazoa; phylum Chordata; class Aves; order Psittaciformes; family Psittacidae; genus Psittacula; species Psittacula echo. The sequence goes on from NC_137748.1 coordinate 4,531,099, forward strand.
ACAGATTCAAGTTATTCTCCTGACGTACCATATTGGGCACTCCAAGTTCTTCTGCATAGCAGAAAGCACGTTTTGCACATCTCCAACAGCAATCACTGAGAAGTCCATCTTTCACAGCCGGAAAAATTCTACAGAAAAAAGTAATCAGCTTTGTTTCTGATTTGTTGCATCCCATGAACAATGTGTTGTATCTTGACTCTTCTATAACATGCTAATCAGCACTGAAAGCTTGGCTGCTCTTTTTTTGAGTGAAGCTTTACAGTATCTGTGGAGTTCTTGCTCTGAATGCTTAGTTAAAACCTATCAAGTCTCTTGCAGTCAAAGCAACAAACAGAACGAGTTCACAGATGCAGAGACACAGCAATCCCACATGAGCAGAACAGCAAAACCGCAAAGCTTTCTATGTGGAAAAGGATGCAAAGAAGGAAGCAGACATGCTCATGAAAGAACCCTGAGAACTACCGACCCTGAGCAGCACAAATAAGACCCTACCGCGAGTACCACAAGCCCTAAATACAAACAAAACCCGCTTGACCTTAACGCTGCGGCAGGACCAGGGCCGGGCCCCGCGACGAGGGCTGTCAGCAGGCGCAAACGAAGCGGCCCAGCACTTCGCTCGCCGCGCTCCGGTCTCCCGGCCCCACCGTCCCTCCGCCGCAGGGAGAGGCGGGCCCCGCCGGTGCGGCCCAGCAGGACCCTACCGAGGCCCGAGCAAACACCGGCCGCTCCCCGGAACCGCTCCACCACCCGCCTCAGGAGCCGCCCCACAGCATCGCATTTCGCGCCCTTTCCGCCACCCCGTGACGCCACAGCACCCGAACAGCCAATCCCATGCAGAGCCCATTGCACATGGGCGCAAAACAGCCTCTTATTAGCTCTTTCCTGGAGTCGGGGCGGGGCGGAGCGGGGCAGCGCAAAGCTGATTGGCTCAGCTGCTGTACCTCCACCCCGCCTCAGGTGCTTCATCCCAGTGCGCAGGGGCTGCCGCGCTGCATTGTGGGCGCTGCGGCACCGCCTCGGAAGTGCGTGTCCCCCCCACCCGCTGTGCGCTCCCAGGTCTGTTTGTTGTTGTGGTCCTCCAGCGCCTGGCCCCGCCCTCTCCCCGCTACCAGCCAATCAAAGCGCCGAGCAGGATGAGTGGCAGGCGGGACAGCCATTAGTGTGGCGTGGAGGGCGGGGGGCTGGCTGCTCTCGGGCCGCCATGTTAGGGTCGTCGGGCCGGCGGACAGCGTGTGGCTCGGCGCCCAGGCAGCGCGGCATGGAGCCGCAGGTAGAGCTCCGCGTCACCTGCCGTGGCGACACCCGCAGCTTCCTCGTGTCGGATCCGGTGCTCACGACGTGGGCTGACGTGGAGGCCATGGTGAGCGCCCCAGGTCGTAGCCGTGCGAGCTGGGGATGTGAGCGCCGCTTCGGGGGCCCAGCGCCTTCGCTGTCTGCTGCTAGAGCCATGTCCCGCATTTCACAGGCTGGTGCTTTTTCTGCTGCGGCCTCAGTTTTGCTCTTGTCGTTAACACTAACTTTTGTATTTATTGCATACTTGGGAGTGTTTTGGAGCCTTTTTTGGGTAAAGCTCTTTATGGGTCACTTGTTTTTCCCCTGCGAGTTGTGGCTTTAGCTGTGTCCTCCTCTCCACAGTTACGGATTCTTGGCATTGTACCCCGATACAGTACAGTTTGGTCTTCTTACTCCTGTTCTTTTACTCATAGAAGTAGATCTGGTAAAATAAAACCCGTCTGTTACTTATAGAACGGTTTCCGGAGGGTTATCTTTGCTCTCTGAGTACTGAAACACTGATAGGTTTTTGGTTTCTTGCTTCCTGGTGCCTTGTGTGTGCTAATCTGAAAATAACTGTTACTGGGTCATGTGCATAGACAGTTGCTTATGGAGGTCTGTGTGTCATGTGTTTGGTATCTTGAAGAGCTCTTGTTCGGTTTTATTTGTAGTGTTAGTGGAAAGGCCTGAGGTTATGATTCTTTTATAATAAAGATTCCTTTATAATAAGGATGTAATAAGGATTCCTTTGGTTATAATGAAGCTGCAGAGATTGAAAAGTTACATCTTCGGAGATCTTGTCAGTGTTTTATTTTCTCTCTTTCGGTTCTTATTATGTAGCTAATATGTTCCAGTGTACCTCGTAGGAAGCGCTTGCATTGTGAATGACTCATTCAAACCTTGAGCCGCATCGCCTTCACTCGTTGTATTTCACTCTTCTGGAAGAGGTGGTAGTTCAGGCTTAAAACATGTGCTGGCGAATAGAGCCTGCAGGAATGGCTGAACTGGTCAGAGCCTTGCTTGCAGATTGCTCTGTAAGCAAAGTGCTGCTCTTAAGATTGAGGGTGTGTTTGTGCAAGGGGTGGTGTTCCATGACAGTAATGTTTGTCATGGAACCAAGGTGGTACCAGGGAGTGTCTCTGCACTTTGCTGTGGGAATTACTGTTTCAAGGTAGAATCGGTTAAACTGTTCCCTATGTTTTGATACATTGTTGAATGTCTGTTGGTCCTAAAGGATAACCCAATCTCTGGTTTTACTTTGAGTTTCAGGTGAACAGTCTATGGTACTAGCCGATGTAGACGCAGACCATGGTTTCTTCTTGACAAGCTGAGTTGGTTCTCTTGCTGCACTCCCAAATTAATTTGGGATGTATCACTGGAAGAACCTGTGTGTAGCACATTCGTTGCAGAATGTATGTAACTATGGCATTGAAGTGCTATGTAGATCTCAACCATCTGCTGCCTTCTAAGGCTGATGGTGTTCTTACGTGAGGCCCAGGCTAGCAGAACATGTCTCAAATATATCAGGCTTTCAGAGAGAGTTGCCGTGGAGAAAAGTCCAACTTGGTAGGTAAATGATACCCAAAGGCACGTGAGCCTCAAAGGCTGTTACTCAGCATAGGGGGGTGAAAAGTGCCTTTGTTTATGGCTCATTTGAGACTGATCACCTGTATGAGCTGCCCTGTTGGTGCTTTTGAATGTAAAAGTTAGGATGGGGTGATTGTTGGCTTTAGGCACCTTTGGCATGATGGAGTTCCTAACCCTGAGCTTGTTCCGTTGGAATGGAAAGGTTGTTATTGTTTATTTTGGGGTAAACATTAACTGGGAAAGGGGAATCATGAAAGAAATAAAGCTTTTTCTTTTCGTTATAGGAGTTAGTCAATGTTGGAGGCCTTGGGAGGAGTTACTCAGCTCCGGAATGGGTTTTTGTAGGACAGTATTTATTTCAATGGAGAAACTGAAGGGAGGTCTGGAGGGTTAAAGCATTAATCATGATTAACTGAAAACATCTGTAGTCCTATCGCATTGTGTCTCACTGTGGTTTTGTTGTCCTTTTTCCTTACAGGTTAAAGTTTCGTTTGACCTGGACAACATTCAGATCAAATACATTGATGAGGATAGTGATGAGGTAAAATACCTACCACTCCACCCTCCCAGCACTGGTGTGAACCTTCCTGCCTCTTGATAATTCATAGTGGGTCCTTCAGGAATGTATCTTATCTATCAGAGGTGGGGTTTTTTTGCCCCTTTGATAAGAAAACAGCTGTTAGTCTTGTGGCTTCACTCATAATGTAGCATATTTATTTAAAATGCTTTTTTAGAAGCTGCTGCCTTTCTTTTTTCCACCCCATAGAAACAGCCAGTGATTCTGTGTTCTCTGAGGAGAAATGCTTCTGTTGGGGAATTCCTCTTTGTCATTTGATGAGAATAAAGTAGTGGTAACTGTGCTTACAGCCATGGGAAAGCCCTGTCTTTTCAATCTGTGTTCTTGCCTCTGAAAAATGTAGGTCCCCCGCCATGAGCATATGTTCAGCTCGGTGATCTGGTGTACTCAAATCCTCTGCTTGCTTTATGCAAATGCTGTAATCTCCAAGCAGATTACTGACTCAGAAAGCAAATTGGTTACTTCTGGTTGTCTCTGTTGAGTAACTTCCTGCTTGGCATAACCTCACCCTTTCATATTCTTTCTGCTTATCTAAAGAAGAATGTAGCTCTGGAACAGAGTGTAACTGTTGTAAACTCTGTGTTCCATTACTTGGTTTGCAGCTCTACTAAATGGCAGAGATGGGATCTATGTTTTCATTTCTTTTTCCCCAAAGGGGAAATGTCAAGATACTTCCAGCAACACTTCAGGGAAAGGTTGTCCCCTTATTTCCCAGCCTGTATCTATATAGAGATATAGGTACATCTGTTAAAGATGTTTTCAAAATACCAATAGAATGAATCATGCAGTGCTGTAGTGATTAAATAGCTTCTTGTATTAGTAACTTCTGTGTGCAGAATGGATAAATGAGTACCTGTAGATGAAGGGTTGGGCTTGTATCTTAATCATGAAACACTTTACAACTGGGCATTAAAAGTAACTGGGTCCCCCTCTGTGTACTTGTATAGCAGTACCAGTCCCAGCTTACTGCCAGTAGATGAGATTGCACTTGTTCTGGCTGCTAGTAGGTGCAAAGCCCTTTCTTAGTGCACAGATCTAATGAAGAACATGCTCTGCTCCAGAACACCACAACATTGATGAATGATTAAAGGTGGCAGCAGTCACAAATATCTGAAGGAGCGGGTAGATTTATTTTAAAAGCATGATAATGTTCAGGGAATTGTAGAAATACATTCATGTCTGTTACTGTTATTTCTCTTTGCAGGTCTCTGTGAACAGCAAAGGTGAGCTGCTACTTTACTGGAGTGCAATTGGTAACCAGACCCCAGCTGTTGTTGATGCTTCTGGAGAAGCAGTTGAGAAGGCTTCTTCTTTGATTTCTGGGGTTTGTGTATGCTGGGGCATCAAATCCTTCCTAAGGGAAGGAGGTTTCAATCCATAGGACCAAATTGGAAATGACTGAATTAATGGAATGTAAAATCTCTTGGCTGTTAGAATACATTTGCTTGTTGGTGTATGCACAATTTCCAGTAGCACTAGTAAAAGGGTTTACACAAGGTATGGGAGATGCTCCTTAATGTAGGGGTCCCTAAATACTGTACGCTAAACTTATATGCTGCTTGAGACAGGGAAAATTCACATTTCTTTCCTTTTTTTCTTTAGAGGAATACGAGGAAGCTCTGAAGGTAAATGCTCTCTTTGACTCTTTGGATTTTGGTTTCCAGCATATTCATCCTTCTGCAATTGGAATTGGTTAATTTTACATAGACAAAAGAATGGCTTTCCTTTACATTTCAGCTGTGCTATATTAAATGCTTTCAGCTCTTTGCTCATGGTCTTTCAAATCTGCTAATAACTTCAGAATAAGCATAAATCACGACTTGCTGTAAGTTCCTGGGCAGAATGTCTGTTGTTTGCTGCTCATCTGAGCAGCTTTATTGTAGAGTGAAAAATTCCTGCAGTAATATCTGCATTCTCATCCTTTTGCTTATAATCAACCTTTTAATAAGCATATTGATAACCTTTAAGAAAAGCAGAACAGAATATCAAGCATCAGCTGACTGGGCCTTGCCATTTCACTGGGTTTTCCTTTGGTTTGGGTGTCAGCCTTTCACCAACCTCTCCAGTGTAGTGGAGTATAGTGTATTTTACAGGATTTGCTGTGTTGGTTGTAAGTGCAGTAAATAGGGTGATTTTTTTTATGCTGTTTATTTAGATTGCAGTTAAACAAGGAAATCAGCTTCAGATGAATGTGTATGAAGAAAACTCTTCTCTGAAAGAAACTTCATATTCTTGTTCTCTGCAACCACATGAAAAAACTGGAACAGAAAAGTTGGCACCTTTTAAACATGAGAAGAACCTTCCTTTGCACTATTCTGTGCTGGCTCCGGGGTTAGATGAAAACTTAAAAAATGAGGAGCTGGCAACTCAGGTAGGAGGCAGAGCTGAATTATGTATGCATTAAAACAAAGAATTCAGAACTGTAAGTCACTTTATAGACTGATTGTCATCTTTACCCATGCATGAAGTCTCTGAGTTCGAAGCTGGTCTTCATTTTCAGCAACCTGCACCCATTGTAGCTTGGGAAAGTGTTTGAATATCTTCAATATATTTTGATGCTGCGTTTAGAAATACAGATGCTTTCATGTTGACTATTCTTAACTATTTTGATAAACAAAGCAATTGGTCTCCTGAAGCCTGATTGCCATCTGGTAACTTCTGGTTGGCTTGGTTTCTTTGACATTGATGCAGAATTACACTTGAATGCTAACAATGCAGAAGTCTCTCAGGAGAATGTCAGGGGTTTGTTGTGTTGCTTTCCCACTGTTTTCCAAATAACTTGAGATCTCTTTTCTTTCTAAAGCCACATAAGAGCTGTTCCCAAGTGTTTGACTTGCTGGGATTGAGGGGTTTTGCAGCTTTGCATACTTGAGGTTGATAAATTATTTTTGTGGGTTTTCTTTCCCCAGCAAAAGTTAAATCACAGTAGAACAGGAAGAACAAATGAAAAACCTCCAGAATGGTTTACTAGCTACCTGGAAACAGTAAGTGTGTTTTCTCATGAATTTAGTATTCTTAAAGGAATACATAAGAGGCTGTGGGTAGAAAAGATCCCTGTGATGGCAGACTCTATTCATCTGATCACACTTGCTCTCAGTCCTTGTGACTAGAAATCTTAAAGGGCATTTAGGCATTTAATCCTTTTGCTTTTGTGGTGATAAATGGAAGGTAGATGTCTGTATGGCTGTACAGTGTAGCTGTTACCTTAAAAAGAGTTTGATATGTGCTACTTCTTGTGCAAAGTGAATTGTTTGGTTTATGCGCTTGATGGGTTTGAGTGTAGGTTTAAGTAGCTCCCATAGATAGAATCCTTGTGCTCCTGGTAGTTGTAGAAGCTTCACTTGTGATGTGAGACAGCATGAAATACCCTATTGCTGTTGGATGCTCTGGTTTGACCAGTTTCAATAGGGTGATACTTAGTTTCATAAACTTGGAGTAGAGCTTTTGATGACCTTGCTTTTCTTGATTGTTCAGTGTAAGAAAATACTTCCAGTAGGCCATTGAATATAACCTATAGGTTAATAAGTTGTGGGTGTTAACTTGTTTTGCATGGCTAATAAACATAACTGAGAAGCAGTTAGATATGAATGCTTAGAATAAATTAGCCAGTGAGTTCTTGAAACTAAAAGGTGCAGTATACAATAGTATGTGCATTTTTATTTAAGCTTTTTTCTCAGTCTCCCTTCCTTTGCCACCTTTTTATACAAACAAAAGATGGAGGACTTAGTGGCTGTATTTAAAACATCCCTGGTGGACCAAACCTGATGCTAGTGACTCCAGAGAGGCTTGTTGGGGCTAATGTCTCAGCAGTTGGTTTCCTTCCCTTTGTGTGAAGCTATGGAAGAACCTGAATATTGTAAGCAGGAGTATAGGATTTCTGATTTTTTTCTTGTGAAAAGCTCTGGGCTGGTATTTTCTAAAACCCAAATCCCCTTTGAGGAACATGATGCTTGTTTAATTTCATCTGGAACGTGCTGGGGGGCTGGGAAGTGGATTATGAACTGCTTTATTGTTTATGTATTGAGAGACTTAGGACAGCACAGTCTAACTTTTGAAGCTGTGTAGGTGGGTTTTATTCCTGACTACTTTGTTTCCAGTTTAGGGAACAAGTAGTTAAGGAAACTGTTGAGAAGCTGGAGCAGAAGCTGTATGAGAAGCTTGCTCAGCAGAACCAGCCTCCAGATTTTCCTGAGAGCACTATTACGGCAGAACCTCCAGTGTCAGAGAGCCAGTCAGAGGATGGCAACCAGTGTGACTGGCTCATCTCCTGCTGCAACTGCCAGGCCCGGATCGTCGGAGTTCGTTACCAGTGCAGGTAGAATACGATGAGAGATGGAAGTGTGGGAAACCTAACATGGGAGTGAGTCTGAGAAGCTGTCTCGCTGTTGTAGACCTCTAGGTTTCTAAGCTGCAGCATGCTGTACATCTCATGTCATGTAATATGTGTCTCAAAGAGCTTATGTGCTCTATTGTGACTAGACCTTCATAAGAACAAGATTAATACTGTTTTGAGAAAATGTGATTGTTAAAACAATGAGAGAACTTTAATAACACTTGCTATATTCTCAAAAATTGCCTTTTTTGCATATAACATGCAGTAGTGGTAAAGAAAATGTTCTGTTCAGTTAACTAAACAGAAAAGCAAACAAAAAAGGGCAAAACTTACATCCCCCAGTGTACAATAGTCTGCTAGTTCCATCAGTCAGTGAGGCTAAGGAAGGTCATGTCTCTCTTTAATGATCTCACTGTTGTCAGTTTAATAACACGAAATAGGTTCTGACAAGTGTCTTAAGTGAGGTGTCAGAAGTGAGTTGCTGTAGAGGTCAGCACTTTAGGACTAGGCAGAGCAATGAATGGAATGCCAGCAGGAGGTTTTCTTTGGATGTTTGTTTTCCTTGCTGGCAGGAAATGCCAGTCTGTTTTTCACCAGTCCTGCAGGACCAATCTGCTTTGCATCCCTGAATGCTTTGGTTGATTTATTCTCTGTGTTTTCAGAAATATGATGCTGTTTCTGGCACTGGATTTCAGTAGAATGTTTTATCCTTCATAGCAACAATTGTTAATCATTTGTGCTAAAGGAAGCATTGATTTTTTTTTTTTCTTCAATGTGTATTCAAGAAGGAAGTGGGAGCTATGTTGCAGTTTTGCCAGGAAGAGGATCTATATATTCCAGATGGCTCCAAATATTGATGTATAAGTGAGAAAACCAGCTTCTGTTCCCTCAGGCACTGCTTCCAATGGTAGCATGTTACAAAATTGTTGCTCTGCAGAAATTTAAGGCTTAATTATCCTTCAGTGTCTTTTTCTGTGCATTAATTCTTTGCCTCTTGGTAACCTTCTGCATCTTCTGTTTTGCAGCCTTTGCCCAGCCTACAATATCTGTGAACAGTGTGAAGCAGGAACATATGCACATGATCCTAATCATGTCTTGCTGAAGCTGCGAAGACCTGTGCTATGTATTGCTGAGAATTACAGCCTTGCAGAGTTCTCCCCTCGCCTGCCTACTGCTCTGGAGCAAGTTAGGTAAATGGTGGCACCTCTCAGTACCTGACAGGATAATCCTGATAGCAAAGTGCGGTTGATGTTCAGCTTCTAGTGTAGATTTAGTGATAATGAGAAATGGAAATTGTACTTGGAGTTCATTGTGAGTAGCAGAAAATAGCTGTAGACTTACAAATGGCCTAAGTCATGAATCTTACAGCATTTTTAATAACAAAGTAGAAAAGACAGAATGTTGTCATAGGTGGGCAGCAAACTCTGAGAGCTTGCTTTTTCTTTCAGTATACTATAATCTGTCTGCAATTTTGTTCTTTCACTGAAGCCATTCAAAATATCTTCACAAGCAGCTATGAAGATGTTCTTTTAAAATCATCTGGTATCTAGTCTAGAAGAATGAGGCATTTCCTGAAGTGTTCCCTTGGAGACTAACGCTGTGTTGGCTAGAGCTGAATTCTAATCAGCTTAATGTATTGTAACAAGGTGGCTTATTCTCTCTGCAGGCTCCAGAAACAGATGGACAAAAGATTTCTGAAGGCAGAAAAGCAAAGATTACGAGCAGAGAAGAAACAGCGAAAAGCGGAGGTCCGAGAGCTGAAAAAGCAGCTCAAATTGCATAGGAAGATTCATCTGTGGAACTCTGTCCATGTACTGGAAACGAGTGGCTCACCTATTCTGAAATCTGAGAGTCTCCAACCCAACACGTTCCTGTAAGAGATGTTGTTAGCTGGGCCTTTCTTAATTGTGCTGTCTGTGTTGTTACTGTAGTCTATCTTCCTGCTGTATTGTCTTTGCATAAAGTCAAGTACATGATGTGTGCTCATGTGCAGTAATCCTAGTTTCTATTTCTGTGGTCTTAGGCTGAGGCTCATGAGCAGCCTTTACATTTCCCATCCCCTTTGGTTTTAGGAATGTACAGCTGTAAAACTGTGTTTAGACTTCAGCTGAAAACAGTAGCTGCAATGTTAGAATATTGCAATGCTTCTAGAGATAGCAGAAGGAATTGAGCTAAATGGCCAGTGGAATAGCTGAATGACTTTCTCAATTTTGGTGGGTTTTTGGTGTATTTTCTGTTTGTTTCTTCCCCCAATCCCAGGAGTCCTACTCAAGCCTTCCAAGCAGTTGTCCCAACACTAAGTGCAGTATTTGTGGATGAGAACTTGCCAGATGGGACTCACTTGAAACCAGGAACAAAGTTTATCAAACACTGGCGAATGAAGAATACTGGCAGCGTGGAATGGAGCTCAGACACGAAGGTATCCTGCTTTTGCTATTACTTCTACACACTAAAATAGTTCTTGAAGGTAACATTTGCATGCATTAGGAATTTGAATTCTCTGTCAGAACCTGTTTAGGATTTCATTTGGCCTCTTAATTCACAAGCTGGAAATTCTGGGACAAAAAGCTGTCTAGGTACTCTTTACAACTGCAGACTACAGGAGGAAAGCAATTAACATCCCTGAACATGTCTTCCAGTGCTGTTATGTTACAGTTCAACCTTGTTTACAACATGTATTGCTTTTCTGACTTCAAAAAGCCTTTCTTCTGTGAGTGAGGGCATTCATGTTGAAAAATAGGGCTATAATCTTTCTTTGTGGTGATAGTGACTAATGTGAGAATGTTTACTAGCAGCCTCTCTTCTCCGTGCCAGGATCTACAAGGTCTTTCAGAAGAGAAAGTTTGAGAGCTCCTTCCTGCCCAGTATGTAGAGGAGCTTGGGAAGTTAACTTTTGCTTTTCCTATTGTGTATTTCAGTTGAAACTTATGTGGGGAAACCTGACCTTGGCATCTTCTGAAAAAAAAGATGTGTTGGTGCCATCCCTTCCCTCAGGACAAGTAGGAACTGTTTCAGTTGAGTTCGTAGCTCCTAATATAGAAGGAACTTACACCTCTCACTGGAGATTGTCACACAGAGGAGAACAGTTTGGGCCCAGGATCTGGTGCAGTATTGTTGTGGATCCTTCCCCAGCTGCTGAATGTCTAGAAAGCAATGGGAAGGATCCTGACTCCTGCCAGAAGGCTAAAGCTTCCAGCACCAAAAAGGCAAGTAGCTCATCCAGTGTTTGGGGTGGTTCTGAGTTGCCTAGGAGAAGGAGCAGTGTGTCTTGTTTAGTGCAATGGCATAGTAGTGTCTCTAGCTATATTGATTTCCAGGGGATTCTTTTCGCTGTTTGCTTCTAACTTGTATCTTTAATAGAAAAGAAGCAGAATTTCTATGTAAGTTCTTTTTGGCGGACATGAGATTAATTATCAGTTTGTTGCAGATATTTGTCTAGTTCTTTGACTGAACTGAAACGCTGCAGAATTCTTTTTGCGTTAGATCTTGTCCTCTTGGCTCTAAAATAAGTTGATTGAAATACCTTTCAAGTTACTTGTGTTCTTACACACAAGTCAGGCTTTACGTTTCATGTAACTGTTTTTATTTGCTGCATGAGGTGCTTCTGGGACATCACTGTTTTTTCCTTTTGTAGGATGCTTCCTTTAAGACAGAAGCAGGTGCTCAAGTGATGGGTGAAATCATGGAGCAGGTTGAAATACCTTTGCCAGCTATTCCTTTAAAGGTCAAAAATCTCCCAAGTGAGAGAGAATTTTATATCCCATCTGTTGATCTCCTCACTGCGCAGGTAAAGTGCTTAAATCCACATAGACATAAAGCAAAGCACCTTGGGCTTGATCTCTAGGTACATAAATACCTGTAAGAACAAAAACCTTCTGAAATGTAAAAGAGCCACTGTACTTCCAGGAAGTATATATTGCATTTGATATTGCAGATCTACTTGCTTAGCTTGGTATTTGAGACTGTCACTGTGTGGAAGAGACTGACTTAAGAGTCAGTGGGGTCTTTCTCTGGCCCCTGACAAGGGAGGGGCCTCTTGTTCCCCTCAGTTGTGTGCCACATTCTATGATGTGGATGTTATGGGAAAACTGCTGTCTGTCTGGAGATCATGCTGAGTAACAAAGTGAGCTCTTTATATGTTCATGGGATTTGGTGCTGGGAAGTACAGTGTAGGATTTCACTCAGGGTTTGCTGATGAGAACTCTGGTGTTTCTTTTCGTAGGACTTGTTATCCTTTGAGTTGTTGGACATTAACATTGTGCAGGAGTTGGAGCGAGTGCCACATAATACTCCTGTTGGTAAGGTTCTCATTGTCTAGCACAGTTATGCTTTGTAATTTTCAGTCTTGGCTTGTTTTCAGCTTCACATTCCCAAGACCATAAGATTCCAGAACCTGAAGGCTGCTATTTTCTTTGCTCACCTAGTGCTGGTGTACTGCAAAGTTAGCGATTAACTTCACTAACTGATCTTGTGTAAGATAACTGAGTTTCTTCTGTCTTGGAAGAATATCCCTTAAAAAAAGGATTGCTTCTTATAAGGTTGCCACCTGGAGGAAGGAAGGTTCCTACTCTCTCTGCTACTTTTGTTTTTCAGACATGACTCCCTGCATGTCCCCTTTGCCACATGATAGCCCCTTGGTGGAGAAGCCTGGCTTAGGTCAGATAGAGGAGGAGAATGAGGGGAATGGATTTAAACCAGTGCCTGGTAAGCAGGAGTCACGGGGAGCTTGGGCGTGAGAGGAGGAGGATATTGTCACTTGTGTGCAGTCAGCAGACAGTGTCTGAAAAGAACTCCAACTCCTGTCTTCTGTGGAAAACCAAAGCAGTTGTTTGCGTCGTAAACCTGTGGTCTGATGCTGTTCTCTGATTATAGAAGTTGGAGCATAATACATGTAGAATTTGGAAATACAAATGGTTCCCTTCATATGTCTAACCACTAGAATTGTTGGGAGAATGAACAGTTTGCCCTGTATAGAGTAGGTTATACTCAAGCATGCTGGGTGTAGCCCCCATGCTTCTCAATCACTTTCACATTCAACTTGAATTGAATTCCAAAATCTTTCAGTTTTTGAAAAGCATTAACACAGGGTCAGTGTTAGCTTTGGTGAGCCTAAAAAATCCTTCTTGCACTCAGCATTTCGTTGAAGTGGTACTAAAATAACCCTTTGTTTTCCTTTGGAAGGAGTGAGGGAAGCCTGCTTTCCTGCAGATACTTGTCTGGTGAAAGCAAAAGCTGAACATCCATTGAATCAGGAGGAAGGGGAAGAAGACATGAGTGGGACTCAGTTTGTGTGTGAAACTGTCATTCGTTCCCTAACCCTGGATGCTGCACCTGACCATAAGCCCCCCCAAAAGAAGAAAGTTCTCCAGAGTAAGTTCTGTCTCTGCTGCCTTCTGTGGCTTTACTGTTGTGCAGTCAGCTGTGGGCTACAGATGGCTCTGCAGTGCAGGTGGTGATACTGCTTTGCTTTTCTTGTGTGTTTTATTAGACTCTTCACAAACACTGCAAGACACCTTCAGCTGTAATACAGTACATGAAGAATCTTCTGGGATCAAAGTTAATTCCACTTTCAAAAAGGAAGCAAAGATTCATCAGTCGGAGGCAATGACAGAAAATGACCGTGGTAAGTAAAATAGGTTTGATTTTAAGATAAAGCTGTAAAAAGGGCCAAACAAAAGAAAATGAGGTATAAAACCGTCTGATGCTGTTCTAGGACATCAGGAAATGGGTGTCAGTACTTGATACAAGCAGCTGGTTTAACTGCTGCTTAAAAAAATCAGTGAAATTTCCAGGATGGTACTGACCTTGTGCTAGCCATACGAAATGGACAGTTGTTAATAGTCTACTTTCCTTCTTTATTTTTCTTTCCTCTGTTAGGGGACCTACCACTGCCTGATGAGAGAGCAGGCCCCTGTAGTGATACTGGCAATTCTGATGACGTTGATGATAAGGATGATATTCAAAGTCAGGGCTCCTCTGCTTCATCGGAGGATTATATCATTATTCTCCCTGAGTGTTTTGACACCAGCCGTCCTTTAGGGGAGTCTATGTATAGTTCAGCTCTTTCCCAGCCCAGTTTGGAGAAGACAGGAGAACCTGAAACAGGAGCAGAGAATCTAGAAGGCGAAAGCCAGCCACAGATCCACAGTGTCACCGATATGTTGACAACTTCACAAGCACTGGCTGCCGAACCATTAACCCCAGAGGCTGCAGACACCTTAACGCAGACACAAAGGTATGCTTGGACAGGAACAAAATGGTTATGTTAATGGTGCTGTAGAATCTGCAGGTGTTGTGTTTGAGTGTCCAAACAGGAATAGTTGTAACAAACATTTTTATCTCATACTGGAGATAAATCCTGCATCTTTTTACATAGCCTATACTCACTGCTGATGTGGGTGCAAGAGGCATGGGAAACTTCTTTTGTTTGTTGATCTTGACTTACCTGCCTGTCTACGTGTAGAATGAAAGTAGTAAAAGCAATTTTTTTGCCTTATGTTCTCAGGAATCTTGCATCTCCTTGGGATCATATCTTCCAAGAACCAAACCTACTAGCTTCAGAGAACCTCTCCTCCACTCATAATCAAATAAGAGAAGGTACTGACAGTGCTTTTATGGAGGATGCATCCTATTGTTATCACCTATTCCTTATGCCAAGTATTGCATTGGGTACTTTGTTATTCTTGAGAGCAAAAATCTACCAAGTAATGATTGGATTTTTGCCTCTGGCTGCTGAAAATTTAACATGTAGAAGATTTGAATAAAGAAAGAATTGGGTTTGTGGATCAGTGAAGAAATGGAAAGAAATGGTAGGATGGGACTTGAAAGTGTTTGTAGATACCTGGAAAATTACCTTGCTCTGGAACTAATGAGCTGTATATTTAAGCTGCTGTTACAGTCGCTGAGAGCTCAGGTTTGTCTCATGTTGAAGTAAAGACCCACTGACTCACCAGCCAAGTGACTTCTGAAACTTTTGCTTGTTTTGACTGCAGTGAGAATTTGGTTAGAATCTGGATAAGTAAATGTGAAAGTATTAATTTTAGATTGAATACTACTCCTTTCCGTTGTCTGCGTATTGTGTCTCTTCAGCTTTGTGTTTACTAGACATGTTGATAACATTATTTGTTTCTTCCTCTTCCAGAACCCAGTGGTGAAGACAGTCATGGACCAGGGTCTTCTGGATTTCTAACTAGTAAACGGAAGTGCTCGGAATACCCAAGGTAATGAAGCTGAAGCTGTGACTTCACAAATACTGTTTTAAACTGAGAACTGCTAAATTTGCTAATTTAGGCACCTGGTTAAAAATACTGGCTGACAGGTTTCACTTAGTGCTTTCCAGAAAGGCCTTACTTTAAGGAAGCATATGCTGAATTACAGAATATTGTGTTGTCGTAAGATCTTGGTGTCTACTTAGACACGAGGGTAAAGGATATAGAGGTGGCAGGTAGAAGTGTACGAAGAGATCAGACTGAACTCTTCTAGAAGTCTGGATTTTTTGTGGAATATCTTGGGATTCTTAAAATGGAGATTTTATAAATCACCTCCATTAAGCACGTTAAGATACTGCCACTGGAGGAGTAAGACAAAACACTGAGCGGAATATTAACCAACTTGAAGCTACTCTGACCTGAATGGATGTGTCATATAGGTCAGTCCCCAGACAGCAATAATTCCTCTGTATCATAGGTTTTTCTCTCCCCAAGAACTAGATCTCCGTTGGCACATCAACAGGGAAGAGCCTTGGATTTTACATGAAACACATACTTTATTGACCCTGAAGTAATGGCTGATTTCTTTCTCTGCAGATACCCTCAAGGAAGCAGCATTGCAGGAGAACTTGTTAAAGGTGCTTTGTCGGTTGCTGCTTCTGCCTACAAAGCATTGTTTGCTGGACCACCCACTATAGAACAGGTAAATCTCTTTCCTGTATGCTAGGGGAGTTTCATAGAATGCCAACCTTAAAGTTATAGGTGTATGTTTCATAAATGTATTGAGATTGTATATAGGACTTCATGCAACAGTAGAACATTCAGCTCAGTGGCATCCCTTTGAAGTATGCTGCTTCATGAGGAGGAAGGGAAATACATACTGTGGGGACATGTCTCTCACAGCCTCATGGAAGAGTAGCAATTCACCTTTTTGTAAGTAAACAGTGAATATTAACAGCTTAATTGTGGACAAAAGGATCTGTGTGCTTTGATTATATTCCAGAATAATGCTTCATATGGGCAAAATTCTCTTTTTATAGCTTATCTTCCTTTTGTTTCCAGCAGCCTGCAGCTACAGAAGAGCAAACTGCCACTCTTCTTTCCAGTCTGTGTGAGATGGGGTTCTGTGACAGGCAGTTAAACCTCCGACTGCTGAAGAAACACAATAATAACATGGTTCAAGTGGTAACTGAATTGCTTCAGCTCGGGAACAGTGACTGGTACAGTGGTAGGTGCTGAACCTTCCTGATGGAGGGAAGAGTCGTCTTCATTAAATGAACTCTCCCAGAACACCACAGCAGTAGCAGCCTGTGCCTCAGCTGTGTTCTCTTTGGAGCTGTGACTACAACTTTGGCTTTTCTTTGAGCTTTTGACTTCTTGTTTTTCTCATGGAAATGTCAAACAGTGCTTGTCACAGCATCTTAGGAATTGGAGACCAGAATTTCACCTTTGATTTGGACCTCACAGGTAGACCTCATAAGTAGCTTTTGAAATCTCTAATTTCATACCAAATCCTTTTATCAGGGAGCCCTGTAGAATTCCTTAAACTTGCACCTAGATGAGAACTTCTCTCTTATCATGTGTAAGATGTTTTTCTTTTAGGCAGCTGGAAACTTGTTTTGTTGACTTTTAACAAGCTTTGGACTAGCAACCAATGTAAAATGCTGCTGTACAATGTAGTCTTGCCTAATTTACAAGAGATGCCCACAACTAGCAAGTTGTTTCTTCTGATACGATGTAGTAATTGATTTGTCCAATGCATGACAGTAATGTGACAGACTTAAACCTTACAGAGGATTTCTAGAGAACAAGGTTGCTCAGACACAAAAGCCATCTTAAAGCATCAAACAACTTCTGAAAGGTCTGAAAGTGGAATCACTGTTAAATTAAGAATACTAGAATGTAGCAGCATGAAGCAGGAGAGTGAATTTACCAGCAGCAATAGAACCAGCTCTAGTACTGATAGCACAAAGCACATCTCTTAGGGGAAAATACAGCTTACATGAAATGTTTTGTTAAAGTGGAATGTGAGGGAAGGAAAGGCCTTTGGAAGAATCTTTCACAGGCTTGTAGAAATGTTAGAAGTCTTTCTTTCAGGGTAGTGCAAATCTCTCGTTGTGTTTAATACCACATAGAAGAATTGAGGAAAGTGTAGAAAGCCAGAGCTGAACTGGAGTACAAATTCTGGTGATGTTTAGGAAGAGTGCTTGAGGGCAGGGACTGTGTGACCTGTGTTTCAGTTGGAACAAGGCATTAACTGAAGCAGTTTTATGGGTGCGGTATCCTGTGGTAGTTCTAGTTGCTCCTGTGTTTCCACAGGTGTGTCCGTAGGGTCCATTTTGCTCACAAGATTTTGGTTTAGATGCCCATACTTAATTTGGGACTCTTCATATTTCACTTGTAAGTGTGTTGAGAGGTTTGATTCTGAAGCATCACAAGAGACCAGCAACATACACTGCTGTGCAGTGGTGTACCTGGAGGTAACTCCTCAGAGTCTGGTCCCTCTGGAGGTGACAGCAGTGCTGGCTACATTCTTGCTTTCAAGCAGACTTTTCCTCGCTGCAAGAAAAGACCATTGATCCTGAACTACTTTGTATTACTGCTACTTCAAATCAAGATGTTCCTGTTGTGTCACACTGTAGCTGAAGCACTATCAGGATTGTGGCTGACCAGGTGATCAGTAGTAGTAAGTTTTTAAAAGACATAATACCCTTAGAGATAAGAGATGATTTAAATACGTGAAGAAAATAAAATGTATCATACCATTTTTGTTTTAAACCTATTTTTATAGATTGTGGGGGAGATACTCTTAAATGTTTATTTTGAAATACAGTAGAACTATTTTGCAGTGTTTCCCATCTCTGTACACCAGTAAAACTGTCTGCTGGGACCAGGTAAAGATCATTCTGTAACTTGGAACTACTGGTGTTTTTCTCACCTGCACTTATGCATACTGTTTGCTGCCTACTCAAGAAGGAGGAGGAGGAAGGATGTGGAGGAAGAGCAGTAGCTGATGGTGTTTTGGAGCATGGAGTGGTCATCTGCTTTGATCTGGAGTGCCCAGCAGGACACGTGCTCTTTCTGTGTGTACTGTCATACTTGGCTTGTTGAAATGTCCTGTAAATGAATGAAGCACTACAGCATTTGGGGAGGAGCATTTCATGGCAGAGTGAAATGTGAAGTGTGAAATGCTGTTTTTCCATATGTCAATTTTTAGTAGGGTTTAGATAATGAATGCTCAGGCTTAAGATAGAGATCTCTCTGTTGGCTTTGTATATTTTGTTAATGGATGCATGGTATAATTTATAATATATTCTATAGTGCAGATGTGACCTCTGTATCTTATTTGGGGTGAGCGCCTTCAATGTCAACTGTGGTGAGGGGGGAGCAGGGACAGGGCCCCTTTTCCTCTGCCCTTACATCAGACCTCTTGGCCTGGGAGCTTGTCCCAGGTAGGGATGCTGGCCAGAGTGCTTGGAAGCCTGTTCCCTGGCTGTGGCTGCTGTACTGCTCAGTGATGGAGCAGCTTCTTAACAGGTATCTGGGCATGGAGGGGAAATTGGGAGGCTTGGTGGGAGAAGGCATTAAGGGAAGACACGGAGCTGTGACCAGAAGGAATGAACCACATGGAGTTCAGCAGGGTCCTGCCCCTGGGTTGGGACAAACAGAAGCACAGGCTCGGGGCGAGTGGATGGAGTAGCCCTGAGGCAAAGGACTTGGGTGTTGGGTGATGAGAAGCTCCCCATGACCCGGCTTCAGTGTGCGCTTGAGCCCAGAACCCCTCCGTGTGCTGGGCCGCACCCAGGGGGGATTCCCCCCCCCGCTGGGCTCTGGGGAGATCCCCCCCTGCAGTCCTGATCCAGCTCCGGGGCAACAGCACAAGGGGGACGTGGAGCTGTCGGAGCGAGGCCAGAGGAGGGCAAGGGGATGCTCCGGGGGCCGCAGCACCGCCCTGTGCCGGTGTCGGCACCGGCTGCGCACCGCGCGCCCCACGCCATAACCCCAGAGCCGGTGGCACGCACGGGCCCGATAGCCCCGAGAGGCCCCGCCCACTCCGTCCCCACAGCGCTTCCGCCGCGGCCCGGATGCGGCAGTGCGGCTCGGCCATGGCGGAGCTGGCGGTGGAGGAGCTCGCTCAGCTCGAGTACCTGTCGCTCGTGTCCAAGGTGTGCACGGAGCTGGACAATCACCTGGGCATCAACGACAAGGACCTGGGTGAGCGGCCATCGCCGGGGTGCGGTGCTGGGACGGGGCTGTTGGAGCCGCTCCTGGCGGCCGCGCGCGCTTTGCCAAGGGGCTTTCGAACTGGGGAAGAAAAGGGTGGGTTTTCCTCACAAAACGGGTCGTGAGGGCCAGGAAATGCTTCTGTCGGGGCTCCTGCCCCAGGAAGGGACCCGCCGCTGGTGGGAGCAGCGCTGCGGCTGCCCCGCGTGTAG
This sequence comes from Psittacula echo, assembly GCF_963264785.1. Taxonomy (NCBI): domain Eukaryota; kingdom Metazoa; phylum Chordata; class Aves; order Psittaciformes; family Psittacidae; genus Psittacula; species Psittacula echo. The sequence goes on from NC_137748.1 coordinate 4,550,512, forward strand.
GCAGAGCCGCGGAACAGCTTCTACCCCAACGTTAAGCACTTACATGGCCTCGTAATTATTTCTCCTAATTTCCTTCCTGTGTTTTCCTCGCAGCCGAGTTTGTGATAAGTCTCGCTGAGAAAAATACCACGTTTGAGGCGTTTAAAGCAGTTCTGCTGAAGAATGGTGCGGAGTTCACTGTGAGTGAGAGCTGAGCATTACTTACGTGTTCTTCTTCGCCTGGTTTATCTCATAAAGCTTCTTGTTTTAAAGAGAAAGGGGTGGAATTAATGTCTGTTGTTGTTTTCAATTGGAAAACTCCTATTTAGCAGTTGAGGATTCCTGCCCCAGCCAGGCCCCCCTCTCCCTCCTGTTTAAAAGCTCCTGTAGCCTTTGCAAAGGGTTCTGCTTGTCTCCTTGGGCGTATAAAATATGGAAAAGCAACTTTCCATGAAGGTAAATGTTGCTGTAAGTGTTTTTATAATACATGAGTTCTTCTAGAATGAGTGTGGTTGGATTAAATAGGTGATCACAAAGGTGATTGAAAGTAGAAAAGTCACTTAAATGGAATGATCAGAATAGTTTTCAGATCCAGTTTATTACATGTTTTTAGGATGTGTCCAGTGATATGTTTTAAAAATGAACCTGAATCTTCAGAATTGCCCTTTTTCTATGGTGCCGATAAGCCCTCACTGGTGCTTTCTCAGAATGGAAGCCAGGGTTGCAGTTGTGCTTTAGACTAAAGTATTTTATTCCATTTTTCAGGATTCCCTTATCAGTAACTTGCTCCGTCTCATACAGACCATGCGGCCCCCACCAAAATCCTCTACGAGCAAAGGTATGGAAAACCAAAACTCTTGCTTGGTGGTCTTTTAGTTTTTGGCCATGCTTTGAGCAACTGGTGTCGTTACAGCACTAGGCTTGCAAGGCTTTGTATCTTACTGTGGAGTGGGAGGCTCTCTGTTGTTAGCAGTAGATTAGCAAATCTGTTTAGGCTCTAAAACCACTCTGAGCGTGCTGTTGGAAGTATTCATGTCTTTCACGGAGTCACTGTGAAACAGAAGGCTCAAGCTCATCTGTTTTGGTTTTGGTTTTTCTTTTCTCTCTCAGACGCAGTTGTCAAACCCAAGTCAGAGAAAGAAAAGCTGAAGGAATTGTTTCCAGCTCTTTGCAGGCCAGACAATCCCAATATCAGGGTAAGGTCATGCTTTCAGATTTCTTTTGTACATGAAAACATTACCTATGATGATGTTTCTCTTGGTTTCAAGTTGTCTCAGGTTTTTTTTATGTTAGTGTGTTTCTTGCTGATGCATGGAGAGAAGCAGACTCTGAGAAATGAAATACAGAAGAGGCAGAAGGTTGATATTATTGCTTGTAGTTTCTAAGAGTGGTTGTTCCAGCAATTGCCATATTGAAGCTGTTTTGCAGGATATCTGGAAGATGAGGCTCTTGTGACATGGAAGTTGTAGTTGAATCCTTTCTTACATAGTGCTCAAACTCGTGATGGATTACAAACTAGATACATGTTTTGGCCGTTCAAATGCTCTGAGGGATTTGCATGTTATATTTCTGTAATAATTTGATGTATTGAATCAAAGCTTTTTGTATAAAAGCAGAATTGTCTCAATATTGTAGCTTTACTACTTTTATTCCCCTAGAATATGTATTATGTCAGATCTTTTTTCCTCTTACATGCCTTCTAAATAGGCATGTGAGTGCTTATTCCTTCTGTAGGCTGATTATCAGCCTTCTTACTGACCAGTTTTCTGTTCTTGCAGACTATGCTGGATGAAGATGATGTAAAAGTGGCAGCTGATGCACTTAAAGAACTTGAAGCTCTGATGCCCAGTGCGGACAGGCAAGGCAAGCAGAGGAGCAGTGACCACCGGTAGGTTTCTAGCATGTGTCTGGGGAGTGGGTGTTGGCAGTTGGTGTTTCCTGCTGTCTCTTATGTGGGATTTCACTGCAAATATGTTCTGTTTGCTTCTCAGGGCAAAGAAGAAAAGGAGGAGCCGGAGCCGTAGCAGGGACAGGAGGCGAAGGCACAGATCTCGCTCTAGGTCTCGTTCTAGAACTCGGGATAGGAACAAGGGAAAATCCAGATACCGGTCAAGGAGCAGAACTCGAAGTCCAAGTAGGGACCGTAAAGATCGAGACAGATACATTGAGAGGAGCAATGAGAGATGGAGAGACAAACACATTGACCGTCCCCCACCTGAGGAGCCTGCCATTGGAGAAATCTACAATGGCAAAGTCACAAGTATAATGCAGTTTGGATGTTTTGTGCAACTGGAAGGACTAAGGTACTTTCTGCCATTCATAATAAATCTAGTACTGTTCCATGCGAATTCCTTTTCCTTTTAGCATCTCAGAGGTTCTAAGGCTGCAGTAAGGAATGGTGGGGTTGATGCCAAGATGAAGGTTTGTTTCTCTCAGCAGAGAATGTTCTTACAAAAGCTAGTTTATGAACATACACAGTCAGTTGACAACAAAATAATGCGGACTCTGAATGATCTTCAGGACTGTCAGTAATAATTTATGACATTTCAGGCCTTTCTGCTTCACCTGCAGGAAGCGTTGGGAGGGCTTGGTCCACATCTCAGAGCTTCGAAGAGAAGGACGTGTTGCCAATGTTGCTGATGTGGTGAGCAAAGGACAAAGAGTAAAAGTTAAGGTCTTATCCTTTACTGGATCCAAAACCAGCCTGAGCATGAAGGTATGGAAGACATTCTGTAGTGCTTATAATAAGTTTGTGGTGCCAGAATTTTTAAAGATTATCCCTCTTTTTGCCATGTTTAGCTCTTTTTGATGGAATCTAATGCACAACCCCTCAAGGAGGAGTTAAAAAACATTGAGCTCTTCCATATTTGTGGCCTATTATTTCTTACTCATTTCCTATAGAGTCTTGTGATGTCATGTTCCTAACAAAGTTTTGACTTGATGTGGTAGCTAAGTGGCAGCAAACCTCAAGTTGTTGCTGTGTTTGTCTTCCTTTTCTAGTATGAGAAACTAGCATTTTCTGTGTCTGGGCTGGTGTTGGCAGTAGTCTCTCTGAGAAATGTACTCGCCTTTTTCTCTTGTGTTAGAGGAAGCACCAATGTTAAAAGATAAGAAGTGCAGTATAAATAGACTGATCAATCAATCTGATGTAGGATGTTGATCAAGACACTGGGGAAGACTTGAATCCAAACCGGAGGAGAAACCTGGTTGGAGAAACCAATGAAGAAACATCTATGAGAAACCCAGACAGACCCAGTCACCTGTCCCTGGTGAATGCCCCGGAGGTGGAAGATGACAGCCTTGAACGGAAGCGCCTCACCCGGATTTCAGACCCAGAGAAATGGGAAATAAAACAGGTGTGTTCTTGTATTCGTAGAATCATGGAATGGTTTGAGTTGGGAGGCACCTTAAAGCTCATCCAGTTCCAACACCCTGCCGTGGGCAGGGACACCTTCCACTAGAGCTGCTTGCTACAAGCCCCTGTGTCCAACCTGGCCTTGAACACTGCCAGGGATGGGGCAGCCACAGCTTCTCTGGGCACCCTGTGCCAGTGCCTCAGCACCCTCACAGAGAAGAACTTCTGCCTGAGATCTCATCCCAATCTCCCCTCTGGCAGGTTAAAGCCATTCCCCTTTGTCCTGTCCCTACAGGCCCTCGTCAGAAGTCCCTCTCCAGGTTTCCTGTCATTCTCTTTAGGCACTGGGAGCTGCTCTAAGGTCTCCCTGGAGTCTTCTCTTCTTTAAGCTGAACAAGCCCAGCTATCTCAGCCTGTTCCCAGGGGTGCTTCAGCCCTTGGACCATTCCTTTGTTCTGCAATCACAACATTCTCTTGTTCCCGTTTTACAAATATTCTAATTGCATTAGAACTGAGACCTCATAGACATGAGTTGTGTTTGTTCATGGGGGCAAATTCATGTTGTGTTCATTCTCTTCCCAGATGATTGCAGCTAATGTGCTTTCCAAGGAAGAGTTTCCTGACTTTGATGAGGAGACTGGGATTCTTCCTAAAGTTGATGATGAAGAAGGTACCATTTCCAAATAGTCTTATTGTTGTTGTAAATTCCTTGTGTTTCTGGATGTGTTTTGATTTCGAAAGAGATAATGACATAAGTGAATGTGAAGGATCTCACAGTTTGTTGTGATCTTAAACATCTGGAACTAGGGTTGCTCTAGCCTTTAGTGCCATTTGGATGTGTCCTGTATGTGCATTCTTATTTGTGGTGTTTCCACAAACTTTCTAAGTCCATCATAACTCAGAATTCCCAGGAAGCATGGTTTGAGGAGGTATTTTCATGTACCTGAAAGATGTTTAACAATTGTCACTTGGATTTCAGATGAGGACCTGGAGATTGAGTTAGTTGAAGAAGAGCCACCGTTCCTTCGAGGTCATACTAAACAGAGCATGGATATGAGTCCTATCAAGATAGTAAAGGTAAAAGATATCCAGGACTAAACCCAATGTACTTGATTTAGTTAAATATTTGGGAGTTTAACAACCAGTTTTCCATCTGGACATTACTGAGAGCCCAGAAAAACATGGTTGCTGAACTGAAAATCCTTTCTTTACTTATAAAGCTGGATTCTTACTTAACTGGTGACAGTGAAGTGAAATAATGGAACCAAAATGCACATCAGACTGCAGCAGCAACCATTTCACATAAGTGTGTTAGAACATTCTTTCTCTTCTGTGCTTTTTCTTACCCTTTGAAAGCAGAAGATGACAGAGAAATATTTATTTTTCATTGGCTGTCCCATAATCCTTCTGATTCGACACTATAGGAATGCTCCATATTAGTCATAACCGTGGAAGTTCCTGAGACCATGCTAATGGAAATATCCTGGAAGTTAAATAGATAAAAAGTTTGACATGTTTTAAAGCTTCTAAAGGTCAGTGGTGACAGAGAATTGAAGGAGGGCTTTAAATCTTAACTTCTGTCTTGCTTTCTAGAATCCAGATGGTTCCTTGTCCCAGGCTGCAATGATGCAGAGTGCTTTAGCTAAAGAAAGACGAGAACTTAAACAAGCCCAGAGAGAAGCAGAGATGGATTCTATCCCCATGGGGCTCAACACACACTGGGTGGATCCTCTCCCTGATGGTATGTCTGAATATGTGGAAGTGCGAACTGTGCCATGTTTGTGACAGTTGAGCAACCCAGGAGAAATGTCTTGATGCTGTGTTTGTCTGCTTCACTTGTCAAGTGAGGCAAAGAAGAAACGCTTTTCCAATGAAGTGGAAATGGGAATGTCAAGGGAAATGTACAGGTGTATCCTGCTATCCATGAAAAGTGTGCTGGGTGGTGAACCATGTTTTTTTATATGGGAATTAATGTAATAGTGGGAGTATGCATGTAGGAACTTAAATACTTAAATCCACAAGTACAGAATGCATGGGTGATGGATAACAGCAGCAGGATCATCAGGGTCTCTGCTGTGTGAACCTAGGTGTAATGATCAGATTATTTCTTTCCTAGTGGATGGAAGACAAATAGCTGCAAACATGCGAGGTATTGGAATGATGCCCAATGATATCCCAGAGTGGAAGAAACATGCATTTGGTGGTAACAAAGCTTCGTATGGTAAGAAAACCCAGCTTTCCATCATTGAGCAGAGAGAGAGTCTCCCGATCTTCAGACTGAAGGAGCAGCTGATACAAGTAAGGCTCTTGGAAAAGCATTCTTGTTTGAGCAAGCACAGTAATATCAAATCTTGGTTTGGCTTCTTGTCATGTGAATAGCCAGCTGATCAGTTTAAGTGCAGAGCAGTAGCTTGGAATAATTGTTTCAAAGGATTATGTATCTGCATATTTTAACAAACATCCATGTATCTATTGACTTTAAGTCAAAACTGAAACTAGCATCACGTTGGCAGGGGATGAGTGAGCTGAATGGCTAAGCAGTTTGCTGGCTTGATCAGTAAGAACATGTGTGTGGTTTTTATCTGGGTCAGCAGCAGGTCTCAGTCTGGTTCTACATACACTGTGTTGAGTTGGTTTGGTTTGGGTTTTGTTCATAAATGTTGACAAGTGTCTCTCGTACGACCTTTTCTAGGCTGTGCATGACAACCAGATTCTGATTGTTATTGGAGAGACAGGATCTGGGAAAACAACCCAGATCACCCAGTACCTGGCGGAGGCGGGGTATACATCAAGAGGAAAGATTGGATGTACTCAGCCTCGCAGAGTGGCTGCAATGTCTGTTGCGAAGAGGGTGTCAGAGGAATTTGGTTGCTGCTTGGGACAAGAGGTGAATTTCCATACTGAAGATCATGTCAAAATAAGCATGAGGAAAAGTAGAAAAAATCAGTCCTAGAGCTAGTTTGCTTGTGTGCCCGTGTGTGTGCCTGCTAGGTAGTACAGTGAGCTTTAAGAATAATCAAACTGGGAATTAATGGTGCTAAGAACTTAATTCTGGAGCTTCAGTTTCTGTGCAACTCCTCGTTCTAGGTTGGCTACACCATTCGATTTGAAGACTGCACTAGCCCTGAAACTGTTATCAAATACATGACAGATGGTATGTTACTGAGGGAGTGTTTGATAGATCCTGATCTGACCCAGTATGCCATTATCATGCTGGATGAAGCCCATGAGAGGACCATACACACAGATGTGCTCTTTGGACTCCTGAAGAAGGTAATGCAGCATTTGATATTTATTGTTTCGGTGTCCTCTTTAAGCTATGCAAGAGCTCATAGGAAAAGGCATACAAGTCAGGTACATTCCTGTGCTCTAAGAGTCTCTTCTGAAGCAAAGCAAATGCTCAAAAGGGTTTATAGTCCAAACTTTCATAAGATGAGCCTCTGTGTGAAGACACAGCAAGCGAAATTCAGCAGAAACTATAAGAATTGGCAGTCAGGATGTTTGTAATGATGGATGAGCAGAGGAGTGTTCTTGCTGTGGTTTTCCTTGTGTGACAAAGGCTTTCTGCAGTAGGTTTGAAACATCAACCTTAGTGGATGGTTTGTTTTGAAATTCTGGATACTGCAAGGACCTGTCCCTCTACTCAGACCGTAAACCTGCTTTTACTGGTCATATTTCTCTGGCTTAAGTGCCATAAATTGATAGTCCCAAAGGCATTAAATAACTTGAGAATGTTCTGTGCTGCTACAGACAGTGCAGAAGCGGCAGGATATGAAGCTGATCGTGACATCAGCAACATTGGATGCTGTGAAGTTCTCTCAGTATTTCTATGAAGCACCAATCTTCACCATTCCTGGCAGAACATACCCAGTGGAAATCCTGTACACAAAAGAGCCAGAGACAGATTATTTGGATGCCAGTTTGATTACAGTAATGCAGATCCATTTGACAGAGCCCCCAGGTGAGTAGAAAATGGTCTAGGGTTATTGGTGACTCAAAGACACTAATCTATAAGCAAGGTCTTTAAGTCCTGGATCATGTATTAGTAACATGAGAAAAATGCTTTCAGCACTATCCTCTGTTGTTTGAAAATACAGTAAATAAAATGCTGAGAAAAATTGGGTAAAAGACTGAAGTAGGTTGCTTCTGGTTAAGTTGTTGCACAAGGGCTAGCCCAGAGTTGGGGATGTTCTGCTTTGAATCAAAAAAGGTGAGGGATGGAAATGTGGTCATGCAGGAGTTGTACTGAACAGTATTGATTCTGTGGATGTTGTAATTTACTTCCTGTGTAGGTGACATTTTGGTGTTTCTGACTGGTCAGGAAGAGATTGACACTGCCTGTGAAATCCTCTATGAGAGAATGAAATCTCTAGGACCTGATGTTCCAGAGTTAATTATCCTACCGGTCTATTCAGCTTTACCCAGTGAAATGCAGACCAGGATCTTTGACCCTGCCCCACCAGGAAGCAGAAAGGTAAGTTCAGCTCAGTGTGGCTTCAGTTTCTGCTGGTATGTTTTAATAGTGGGGTGTATTACACTGCTGATCTTCTGATTGTTAGTTACAGCTTCAGACAAAGTAATGTAGTTTTGGAGAAGAGGTGGTTTATATGTAGCTTAGAGCATGTTTTTGCATGTGTATAGGCATGTGTACATGCCTGTACATGTTCTTTAAGCCTTTGAAAATGTATATAGAAACATCTGGTGCAGCAAACCTCTGGAATGTTCTCAACCTGCTTTTTAATGCTGCATTTAAAGAATATGAACTTCAGTGAAATCTAAATGCAATTCCTGTTGGATGGATGTAAATTTCCTACCAAACAGTGAATAACTAGAGATGCATTCTCTGGAAGATTCTTCTCTAAATATGGACTGTGAGTGATAGGCAGGAATTCTCCCTGAAGTCAGTGCAGTGTGTTTACAAACTTACAATGATCGTTCACTTGGTTTTAATTATGGATTATATTGTGCTTTTTCCCATATTACACAAATCTAAACCAAATGTAGATATACTTGAAACTTGTCCTTCTTTGATTATAGGTAACGCTCCTTTCTGTTCTTCTGTGAACCCATTTCTCCTTTAGGTGGTAAATGACAGTAGCTGCACTTGTAACAAACTGTTTGTATCACATAGAATGGGTTGTTTAAGTTGAGCAGCAAGGTTGGCTTGGCAGCCAGACACAGAACTGCTGCTGAATCACACTTGTTTGCAGGTTGTCATTGCCACTAATATCGCTGAGACATCTTTGACTATTGATGGAATATATTACGTCGTTGATCCTGGCTTTGTGAAGCAGAAGGTTTATAACTCCAAGACTGGAATTGACCAGTTGGTTGTTACACCAATCTCACAGGTAGGCATTCTGTGTTTGATTTCTTCATCCTTTTTTAACCCTGCCGGTAATGTGTATCATGATGATGTGGCACACAAGGACATGAAAGCAAAGCGAGGCAATAACAAAGCCACATTTTTGATCACTGTCTGTGATTCCTTCAGGCTGTGCCTAAGGAATACATACTTTCCTGGCTTGTATTGGAAATCTCTTCCTATTAATACAAGTAAAATTGTGAATAGTTGATCATTTTGTTTGACTTGTGTTCACCTGTGCCTGTTTGATCACTGAGATGCCTTGTTCCCTTTAGGCTCAAGCAAAGCAGCGAGCAGGAAGGGCTGGGAGAACAGGACCAGGAAAATGCTATAGGCTATATACAGAGCGTGCTTATCGAGATGAAATGTTAACCACCAACGTGCCTGAAATCCAGAGAACCAATTTGGCCAGTACAGTACTTTCCTTGAAGGTGGGTATTTCACCAGCTTGTAGCAAGCCAATGTGATCATAAGCATTTCAGGAAGTCTGCCTCACTGTTCAGTGGTCTTGTGGCTGTGGCTGGAGTTTGGTGTCTTCCTTCTCAGTGTTTTAACTTGGGTTTTCTTCACTCCCTCTGCTCAGGCCATGGGAATCAATGATTTGCTCTCCTTTGACTTTATGGATGCTCCCCCAATGGAAACTCTCATAACTGCCATGGAGCAGCTGTACACTCTGGGAGCTCTGGATGATGAGGGACTGCTCACTCGACTTGGGCGCAGGGTAGGCAAAAGAGAATACTTAGCACTGTCAGGGTTGTAAATATTCAGGGGGTGACATGAGAGTAGTTGTATAATGACTTGCCTAACACTATTGATTTCCTTTTGCTATTCTTTTGTGTTTTATGGATAGCTTTTCACTTGCTATAGTTAATGTACCTTTTGCTGTTTAAGGAGCAGCTATCATTTCTCCTTATTCATAGGATTACTTTAATTAATGTCTAAAAATTTCCTGTAAGTATTGGGATATTCTTGGGATAGTGAATATAGACAAATAATTTGCTTCATGTTGAGTACAGTTATTCATGTTGAGTACAGTTATTCTGGGTAAAGCACACTGCTTTGGGAAGGAAGCATGGAAGAAAGGGCCAGTGCTCTCTTTTGCACTGAGAGAACTCAAGGTTTTTCCAAGATGTTGCAGGGTATCTTGAAACAGGTTTCTTGCAGATGGCAGAATTCCCCTTGGAGCCTATGCTGTGTAAGATGTTGATCATGTCTGTACATCTGGGATGCAGCGAAGAGATGTTGACAATAGTCTCCATGCTGTCTGTACAGAACGTGTTCTACAGGCCAAAGGTAAGGAACCAACAGTGTTACTGTTCAGGTGGGTATTCTGTGTCTGCTTCAGAGTGAGCATATTTGACACAATTAATCTGCAGAATATACTTTTATCATGGCTATCCTACCCTATGCTGATTTCTTTCAAGTCAGCAAGCAGCAGCCTATGCTGTGCTAGGATTTCTTAGTAGCAGACTCTTCTTGAATCCATTATTTCTTCATTATGATGAACTGCTGCGGTTGAGTCTAACTTCTATTTTGATCTGGGTAGCCACAGTGTTTGATGAATGTGTTATCTGCACTGGAGAAGTGGGGAGAGATGGGTAGGCGAGCAGGGTCAGAGCTGCTGCTTCAGCTCCTTTGGTGATGAGTAATAGGTTGCTTTTAGAGTGGTGAAAAAATAGCTAGTTCAGTGCATGCATAAACATACTACTGTATGCATGAGCCACTTAGGTCCTTCATCTTTTCTGTTTGCTCCCTTGTCACCCATGGGAAAGACTTTAGATAAGTCTACTGGGGTCTCTCGTGGGCAAGAGCAGTTCTGGGCTTTCCTTTCATACAGGCACGGTTTTGGCCTAGTGAGAGCCAGTGACCTTCAGATTCTCATCTCTTTGGTGCTTAGCCACTCACCACTCCAAATTTTGTGTTGTCTTCTCAGTCCTACATCACCTGTTTCTTGGTAGACTTAAAATGTCAGGGTATGAGTGACAAGGAGCTCATGTCCTTCATGTTGCGTGGGGATTGTCTCGATGCTGATTGATAACTATTTTATGTATTAGGATAAACAAGCACTTGCTGATCAAAAGAAAGCCAAGTTCCATCAGACAGAAGGTGACCACCTCACTCTACTGGCTGTCTACAATTCCTGGAAGAATAATAAGTTTTCAAATCCCTGGTGCTATGAAAACTTTATCCAGGCCCGATCCTTACGCAGAGCCCAGGACATCCGCAAGCAGATGCTGGGCATTATGGACAGGTGAGCATGGCAAGAAGCGCAAGTGGTGTCTTTGCTTTCTTGATGGTTTTACATTGTAGTAGACCTGAAGAACTCTAATTTCCTTTCTAACTCTTGTCTGGCAGGCACAAGCTGGATGTGGTATCCTGTGGCAAGGCAACAGTTCGGGTCCAAAAAGCCATCTGTAGTGGCTTCTTCCGAAATGCAGCAAAGAAGGATCCCCAGGAAGGCTATCGGACACTAATTGATCAACAAGTAGTCTATATCCACCCATCCAGTGCTCTCTTCAACAGGCAGCCAGAATGGTAAGGAAGGCAATATCATGTCATTTTCTATTTCAGTTCAGACTTTATAAGTTAAAAGCTTGTGGTGTGCACTACTTGTAGGGTACAGATCAAGGTATAGGCTGCTGCTTTCTAGCTCTTTCTGCAGTTAAAATTAGTGCCTGTGCAAGAGGTGAGATGGACTTTTTGAGCCAAGGACAGTCCTGAAGCCTGCATTTCTGTGTTTCTGTATTGTGGAAGTGAGTTTAAAACATTGGGTGTTAGGGAGGGGGTAGAGAGGAAAACCATTTTAAGTGGGATGAAGTAGCTCTGTACTGAAGAGTAGTTGTGAACTAGGAGAGGAAAAAGAAGATAGTTCTTCTGGAGCGTTCTTCTGAAGCATAAGGAGCCTTATGCTGGAGGAGGGTGAAAGGGAGATAAAGGGGCAAGCTTAGATACTCCAGCCTTTGCCTTCTCTCTCTTGTTTGGAAAAACTGAGTTCCAAAGTTGCTGTCCCTATTTACAGGGTGGTGTATCATGAACTGGTGCTGACCACCAAGGAGTATATGCGTGAAGTGACAACTATTGATCCTCGCTGGCTGGTGGAATTTGCACCAGCTTTCTTCAAGGTTTCTGATCCAACCAAGCTGAGCAAGCAGAAAAAGCAGCAGCGACTGGAACCCCTCTACAACCGCTACGAGGAGCCCAATGCCTGGAGGATATCGCGTGCATTCAGGCGGCGATGAGCCTGCTTCCCTTAGGAACTCTCACTGTGACTTTTGTCCTGTTGCAAAGAGTCCTGAAAGGATGGACCTTCGGTTGAAGCTTGATTCCAACATGAACGGGAAATAAGTCTTTTCAGAGCAAAAGCACAAGGGGGCGATGTGTGTTAATGTCAGCTGCCGTTCAGGTTCCACAGCTGCATGGCGAATGTCCTGGGTCTTCTCAGTGTTCTGAAATGGTTCTTGAGCTATTGTTCCTTAATCATTCTCCTTTTAAGAGAGAAAACCCCAAGACTCTGCAATCTGGGTGCTGAGCTGAACAACAGCAAAAGGGTAATGAGTAGAAAGTAGCTGTTCTCCAGCCTGTGTTCTGAATGAGCAGAAAAATGTGGGCTGGAATAGTTCATTTCTTTACCATGCACAAAGGGATTTATTTCTACTCACGCTCTTGTACAGTGGCTGGTTTGGAGGAGCTGCTTGGTCTCCGTTTTTCCTTTTTTATGCTTTTTCCGGTTCGCTGTAACTGCCTCTTATGCAAGCCATCTGTGGTGAGATATTTAGTATCTGTGGCTTTGGGGTAAGGCAGAAACGATCCCTTGAAACCCAGCTAGGATGTCAGTCATACTTGGCCAATGGCGCAGGTCAGACTGCAGGTCTTATCTTTCATCACCATCTTCTGTGTGCTGAAGGCTGATGTATTGAGCAGTAATTAACCACATCCCCTCTGCAGCACGGCTCTGTCTGTGAGCATAAGTGCTTACAGATGTCTCGTCTTTCTCTACAATGTGTCATGTGTTTTATTTCCACTTGTAATGCTTGGTGACTTCACAGCTGTTGGCTTTTTGACTAGAAAATGCTCTTACAGCTCACGTCTATGAAGCATTGCATAACAGTTCTTTGGTTAAAAAGAAGTTGACTGTCCAGTGTGTGCTGTGGCTGCTGAAGCATCTGTGAATTTCTGTTGCAAGCAGAGGAAACTTGACTGCAGAGCTGCAGATTTGACCCAATCTTTATTTTTCTCCTTTTCTTTCTAAAGCTGGGACATTTGCTAAAATCGTTGGTGAGTAGATTCTACACTCTGTGGACTAGAGAATGTTTCACATTGACAAACAGTTCAATTGGAAACCTGTGTACAGAGATGGGCAGGGATGTTGTATATACTGGTTTATTACATTGTATAAATGCCCTGAGCTTTTTCATGCTTTTAGATGTCCATAAAGTTAAATAGAACTAGAAGGTTATTCTGCTTGGGGCGGTGTGGATCTGAATGGATCAGTCTCTGTGGCCGATGTCCAAGCGTCAGCTGGTTGTCACAAGCACCACATTCACAGCAGAATACCTCACATGTTCCCATGTACATGCACACATCAAAACCCAACTGTTTGCTCTTAATACAAGAAAGAGAAGGACTTGTGCTGGTGCTGCCCTTGCTCCTGGCTCCGGGGATGTTCCCTTGCCACCAGGTGCAGCAGGAGGTGACAGTGTTCCGTTTGTGATCATTCAGTCCTGGCTGTAGGACTGCTTGTGTTTGTTTCTTGAGCTCCACCATGGTTTGGAAGTAACCAGGCATCCCTGAGCGCTCTGCCTGAGCTACCCAAAGCTGCCGAGAAGCCAGGCAAAGCAAGCTCAGAAGGCAAGGGAGGACCAGCCAGGGGCTGAATGAAGTTGCACTTGGCCAAAGACATAAACCAATTTATTAATTACAGCATTTTTTACACTCATAAATAGTAAAGGCAGCTTATACCAATGGCAAGGGTCCCCTTCACCCTCACTTCTGGGACACCAGAGGAAGTGCTTGGCAGGGCAGGCGGGACGGGAGGTGCCAGAACACCAAGTCTCTGGATTGCAGAGAGCACGCAAAGGCATCGGTGCCTCTGGCCTCAGAGGCAGGGGGAGCTGCCTTTCCTGGCCCTTATACCCAGGAACAAGGCTGGGAGGGTTGGCATTAGCCATGCAGAGGGAGAGGCTAAGGGGGAAATGAGGCTTTCAATCAATATACAGGATTTCTGCTACAAGCTGCCACAGTGGCAGAATTGGTAACGCAGTCCTGGCCAGTGCCTCCAGCTGCCCTGCTCAGACAGATAGCCCGGGCATAAAGCATTGTGAGCAAGGAGGTGACAAGGCAGGACTATGCATGTACAGGGCAAGTATTCCCCATCCCCACAAAGCAGGTCCCAGGGAAGGTGTGTGTTCTGTGACCGCTGTGTTGCAGCCATCCTGGGAAGAAGGCAGGCCTGGCCTTGCAGAGGTGAGTCCATGTGGGTCAAAGACAGCCCTTACTTGAGGACAGGTTATACAGAGGTGCAGTACATGTAGGGGAGGAATGGAATCAGCAGCAGCACTCTAGCATCCTTGTATCTGTAACAGAGCCCTGTGGGATGGCAGCTCTGCTGCTCAGACGTCTGCTTCACTGAGACTGAGCCCCATCCTGACCAATATGAGGGTCTTGCCACAAACGCACAAGAGCCCTGTCAGGTGCTTACCCACATGTGTACCTGAATGCTTTTCCTGACCAAAGCAGGTATCCATAGTTTAGTGCCACCCCAGGCTGGCTTATACTGACTGAATACTATCCAGACTTCTACTATACACAAGCAAGGGTGGCAGAGTGTGCTCCCAGCAGTGCTAGTATGTGTAGCCCTTGCTGTAAAGCTGTGCAGGGAGGCTCCCAAGGTCTGGCAGATAAGCAGCACTCTCATCCAGGTGCGACAGAGGCACCGTGTCCTCCTCACTGACCTGCCGGTCCAACTCTGCCTTCAGCGCTGGCCGCTGGTTATCGGGGAAGGCCAGAGAGAACAAGGCTTCGGGTTCACACACGAACTTGTACACGTAGCGCTCCCCGGCCACCTGCAGGGCAGAAGGGATGGATGCTGCAGGCACCGGCAGCAGCACGCAGTGCTCCTTGGCAGCAGGGAGCTCCAGCACATCGGCCTGGGACATGTCAAGAGTTTTAAACTTCCCCTGGTGCTGCCTTCCTGCTGCTCTGGGCTCCCCTGGAACAGCCCTTGGGCAATGGGATGCTGCCAGCTGGCTCTGTCCAGGTAGCAACAGCATCCGCAGAGCCTGGCTGGTCTGTACTGGACACGATTACATGCACAGCTATCCTCTCCAGTGCTCTGGATCTGGAAGACACCATCCCTGCCACATAGGACCAACCCCAAGCAGCATTTTGCTCACCAGCTGTAAGTCTAGACTGATCGTATGTCCTTGCAGCTGCATAAATGCCAGCTCTCCTGACTGCAGCCATATACAGAAGAAGAAAGAAAGACTTCCTATCTCAAACATGGAAAGCATTAAAGGCAAAAACCCCACATCTGTTTGCAAACTGACCTTCTGCATGATGCCTTTCTCATAGTAGTAGCGAAGGGATCGGCTCAGCTTGTCATAGTTCATGGCTGGACGGTTCTTTTGGATACCCCACAGCCTGGCTACCTGTAGAATAAAGCAACCAAGTGCATGAATGTCCATGAACCCAACCCAAGGGCAAAAGAACATTATCCAGCAGATTCTCTTGTGAGGAATGGTACCACAACACAATAATAGAGTCAAGCAGCTTTTCAACAAGAAGGGTAGAACTTAAACTGAAGAACCCTGTATTATGCGAGTCGTTCTCCTTCCCACTACAGAGCTCGTTTGCTGTCAGCACCTGACTTGCTGCAGGGCCTAGCGAGTACCACTGGTAGGCAGGAGCCTTCCCAGGGCAGAGGAAAAGCCAGGTGGGAACTTCCAGCCTCAGGAGCAGTGGCTGCTTCCCCTGAGCCTGTAGAGAAGCTAAATGGTTTGACGGTTTCACCTCTTCTGGCTCAATGAGCTTGAACTCCATCCCTCTACCAGTCCAGGCAATGAAGTGGGAATTGGTTGGATCATCCAATAAAGCCACAAGGAATTGCCAGAGCTGGAGAGATCCCCGTCGCTGGTATGGGGGCCCTTCCCGGTACCCTCCGGCTTCCTGCTTGATGTCTCCTGCGGAGATAAGGAAGCGGGTGTTGCTCAGGTAACCTGCAAAGGCAGTTACCAAACCCAAAGCACGTTTCACAGCTCTTTGCCTGGGGTATTTCAGTTCAAGCACAGCAGAGCAGCCGATTCACCAGCAGCTCTGCCCCGAGGAGCTCTGGAGGACCTCACAATTAAAGCTACTTATGGTAAAAGGCCTCTTTGCTGTGAAAAGAGCTCAAGAAATGGGGTCCCCCAAAGGCAGGTCTGAACCCCAGCTACCACCCCTGCAGGAACACGGTGTAACCAGCTCTGCAGACAGGGGTAAGCGGTTGGCAGAGATGCTGGATGACCCCATCTGTCACCCAAACTCCGAGCCATTCGTTCCCAACCTTCAAATTTTTCTGGAACAACGCAGACATCATCAGCGAAGGACCTCATCTGCTTGTCATAGCTGCAGCCTGAAAGAGGAAGCAACAGAGGCGGTTGTAGAGGTAGTACCAGAGGGCAGTGCAATGCAGGGAAAAGACAACAGGCACTGCGGTTCTTACCTAATGTATCTTCTGTATTTGGATGGCTTGGGTAGCTCTCTACATTTATATACATGGAAGGACAGCCAGGAACATCTGCAGAGCAAGTAATAAACTGGTTTCATTAAGAAGCACAGGAGCAGAAGGAGCCTGATCTCCAGAGGCGGGCAGGTAAGTGCCGCTTTCTAACAACGTCCTCCTAAGGCCCTCCTAAAAGGTTAGGGGCAGACTGAGAACGTTTCATGTCTCAGCCATCCCACCACAACCTCATCTTCATCACACTTCCAAGCATGAATCCCAGTCGGACGTTTCTGTAGTGCTATCCCATGACGTCCTTCAGAGGGGCCAGGATCAGTCACCCGTGCACCGCTCCGTACAAACCCTTGGACGATGGGCTAAGTTTCTATGACACCTCTCCCTTATTTGAGTTTAAGATAACCACACTGCTGCTGTTCCCACAGGTGAGAAAGCAATACCTTTCCCCAGGAGTACTGTGATCATGTTAATGGAGAGCAGCAGCATCACTTTGCTTTCTTGGTGGTCTTGCATTGTAGTAGACCTGAATGTAGCAGCAGCTGAATGTTTCCTGCAGCCACAACTGTGACTGCAGATGTCTTCAGCCTCCCTGTCTCTTTCACATCATATGCTCACAAACAGCTCAGAAAACATAAAGGAAAGAATAGGCTGAGTTTGAAAACAAGCAGCAAGCGTTCTCATGGTCTTTGTGCCTGAGCCTGAGCACTGCAGGTCCCATCTTCTGTATCTTATGAATCTTGGCTTTCTGTTTCAAACCTGGTTTTCATTCCCACCTGAAACACAAGCTGTAACTGGGAGCTTTAGAAAGATCTACCTTCCGTTTCCCGCGGACTCCTGTGTACGGCTGGTACTTGCAGCAGACATTTTGCTGATGCTAAGGGCAAAGGCTACTCTGGACTGAGACTGGGTGTTATTGCGATCATAAACCACTCTCACAAACAGCATTCTTCTGGGTTTGCACATTTGCTTGCCCTGTCTGGACAGAAAGACCCAGTGAAAACGTAACATCAGCACAGCCACAGTAGTGGATTCTGTACCCCCACAGGAGCTTTTGACTTATCTGTTAAGTTCTGCTAAAGAAAACAGTTCACAATGTCCATTAAAATACCAGGAGACCACAAGTAACATTCGCCCTGGAAGAGGGTGCTGTGATGTCAGGGTAGCAAGTCTTTGGACAGGTCTGCTGAAATAAGACTTATCCCTTGTGGATAGGTAAGAGGATCACCTGGTCCTCTTAGAGGTGTCTTAGAGAGAGGTTTCCAGAATTATCACCCTTTTCTCTTGCGCTCAGCCTGTCTCCCAGACCACACACATGCCTGAAGATGCCGTAGTAGCGTTTCAAAGCCATCAGTGATGGATGTTCACCCAGGAGGTTGCTCACCCCCACTGATGCCTGGTTTACACAGCCAGAAAGAGCCAGTTCTTCCTACCTGAGTCGTACATGTAGTCCACCTGCTCCTGCTTGATCACCAGGGCTGCTGGGTACTGGCGGCTGCTGCCCATCTGGCTGCCTTGCTCATACTGCAGGTCCTGGTACTCCTGTTTGAGGCCCTGATGAGGGTATGGGAGGCAGGGCTCAGACATCTGGCGCTGGTAGGCAATAGGGTCTTCCTGGGCTATGCCCTGGGAGGAGGGGAAGGAACGGCACATCTCCACAGGTGGCTGGTACACAGAGCTAGAAGAGGGGAGAGGACATGGGCTGGCTGCTTGCTTGGCCCCTCTGATCTTGGCCCCAGTGCAGGGCTGGTTGAGGGACAGAAACTCAGCCTCAGCCTGTTACAAGGGCTCCAGGAGCTGTACGTGTGGCTGGGGCAAGGAAGGGACCCTCCTGTAAGACGTTTGCAATGGCAGCTACAGAGCCCATCATCTGCAGAACCTGACAGGCTTACACTTACAGACTTCCTCAAGCCCTAGGTAGCAGTGGTGGGTCCCAGGTACTTTGGATGGGGGGGATCCAGTGATGGCTGGAAGCTGAGCACTTCAACCTGGATGCTGCAGCCCCTGCTCCCTGAACCACTGAGGAGGGAAACCCTTCTTCCCAGTGGCTGCCTCCTCCTGGCTGTAACTCACCTGCTTTCATTGGAGTATCCACAGCTGGATGTGGGATGCGGTGGCCCCGCAGGGGTGAGGAAGCTTCTGTCCTGTCTAGGGAACTGTTGAAATGGTGACTGCAGTGGGGTTCCTGGGTTGGGGGACTTGATTCCAACTTGTCTGGGTTGATCATAGGCACTGGGGACAGTCAAACAGGTACTGGAGCGTTACAGTTCTCAGGCAGACACGCTGCCCCTCTGTGCTGCCACCCAGGCCAAAAACCCCCAGCATAAACTCCTTCCTTTCTGATCACCGGTTGCCCCATGCACGATAGCAATAACCCTTCAAACAGAAAACGGGATGTGCCTGTACTGAAGAACCCATATTAAGACTCAGGCAAGCAGCTGGGACTGTGGGCAACGGTGTCAGCTCCTTGCAGGACAGAGTTTGGAAGGCAATGGGAGGAGAAAGGCACATGAGAGATGCTCTCAGCATCACGGTAGCTGAGGAACAGCACCAGGGAAGAGAAATAAAGAGGTGAGTCCAGATCTACCCTAAACAGGTCTGCACTATCCAGTGCAATAAATGGAAGTATGAGCAGGCTGCAGGAGCTGATCCGCTGCAGCACGTGTGCGCTGCCCTTACCCAGCAGACAGACCAGACTGTTGTCATAACACCTCTTTATTAGATGATGCAGTAGTGCTTGAGTTCAGAGCAGCTCCTGCCTCTCCCCTGTGTAAGCTGGGTTACCTGGTGTAAAGGCACTGCTCGCCATTGTGGTACTGGAATGGCTGCTTGTGGGTGCAGGACAGCGCGGGGTCCGAGGAGGGACTCTGCGGCTCCTGTTTAATCTTAGCAGGAGGACTGTGAAAAGCTACTGTAGGAGAGAAACGAGAGATCAGGTTGAGACTTTGCTTGGGTATAGAGACATAAATATGCTTACATTTATATCCATCAGCCAGGAAAAAGTCAGTTGCGATTCCACCACCTTGTGCTTGTTCAGGTGGCTCAGAGGAACAACAATATGCACAAGTGATTGCTGGATGCACCTGAGCTCTGCCCTCAGTTTAGGAGGATTTGTATGATACACCAACCTTACAAGAGCAAATCTAAGGTAGTGTTAACATGCTCTGTGATGATCCAAGAAAGGATTTGAAGCGGGTATTTCCTAAGCTGCACAGGCTGGGACAGTTTGCACATACTCTCGATTTTAACCACATAAAAGCCAAGATTTGGTTTGCATCAAGCCCAATGCTCTTTCATTGGCATCCCTGGTGAGCATGTCTTGGGAGTAGCATTCAATGATAATGCACCAGTATGATATCCTGATAGTTCTATTGCAATACAATACAAGTGAAAACCAGACGTCTGACTTCCACGGCCTTGCTTTCACTGGGATATCCCGCAAAGGTGGAAGAGCAGCTCCCAGCCCTCTCAGTACCTAATGTTATCAATTGTACCAGGTTAATAGTGGTGCTTCCCGGGCGGGAGGCTGCCAAAGGGCACTTTGTAGCTACCTGTGTCATTTCCTAATACAGGTTTCCTTGCGTTGAACCTCTTCTAAGCTGAGGGTCCAATAGCCCTGACTGCGGGATTGGGGGAATCCCTGAACTGCTCTGCTCAGCCGAAACATCAGGGACAAAACCCAGGCACAAAGCAAAAGGGCTTCTTTGCATTTCCAGCCCCACGGTTCATGCTCGTGGCCTAATGCAAACACGAAGGGATATTTGGGCTGGTTAGAATGTCATGAATAACAAACGCGGGTTGCAGTTCACAGCACCAGGAAGTAGGATGTGGGTATTGTTACTGTTTATGCTTGATTAAATCCAGCAGGGAGCAAAACAGCCTTCAGGAGCTCCTCAGAAAAGCCGATCCTGGTGGAAGGACACGGTCAAGCATCTTCTGCCTTTGCCCCTGGGCTCTGCTGATGCTGTTAGGAGCTCACTGACACTTAGGAAGGGAAGAAAAGTGACCCCAGGAAGGTACCTGGGTCTAGGCTGGTTTTTCAAACAAGGGAAAGATCTCCCTCCACATCAAAACTGAACTTTCCATAAGCTGCAGTCCTTCCCCATGAGCTCCCTCCCACCTCTTCAAGCTGACGCGATGCTGCCAACAAAGCCCGGGATGTTCAGAGCTGTGAGGGTTGTTTTCAGGATGGGAAGAAATGCCCTGACCTCACCTTGCTGCGTTTGTTTCAGGGCTGACCTGAGCTCTGTGTGCACCAGCCAGCCTCAAGCCAGCTCTCCCTCACAGAAAGGACACATTGTCCCTTCAGAAGTGGCTATCGGGATGGCTGCTGTCTCTAAGCACAGGAGATTAAGGCCACTTTCTATTGCAAACACCCCTCTCCAGAATTAACTTTCTCAGCAAGAGGGGAAAACCAGCCCCAACCTGACTTCTTTTGCCTGCTTTGGTTTCAGCCTGTGCCGGAATAGCCCATCCTTACACCCCGCCAGCATCCAAAGGGATCCAGGCAGCTTGACAGGAGCAATAGAAACAAATGAACTCATAAGATGCCAGAGCCTCAGATGGTTTGTGGCAGCTTCTGAGGGACAAGTGGCTCCCACGGCCACTCCTGGGGCTGCCATCAAACATCAGTCCCAGCACAAACAGCTCTTGGCACTGCCCAAGCTGCTGCAGGTGAGTGCTGCCCTGGGCTGGATTCTGTACCCCAGACATGATCCCGCTGCATTGGTGCAAACACCCCAGGCCCAGGCAAGGGTCGAAAGAGAAAAGGGGCTTTCTATGCCTGAGGCACCCATTCCCTTCCTGTCTGCAGCAGCTCTTTCCAATGGATGGCGTAAGCAGATGTATAGAACCCATCTAAAAGTGCTGATGTGTCAGCTGAGCCTGATGGAGGGGGAAGGAAGGATGGACAAAACCAAACCGCTTTGCCCAGTACACTGCACTCCATTGAAGTGTCAAGAAGCTGGCTGTGCTAGGAGCAGCCAATTCTTTCCGGCCCCTATTAGCTGGAACAGGCTATTGCATTACAACTGGCTCATTCATTCATTCAGTGTGAAACATTGGACCAGCCCTCTCCTCAGTTCTGGGTCAAAAAGAGGAAGAAACAAGATACATGACTCAGAGAGCAAACCCGGCTGTGCTGCAGGGCCAGTGGGAGGAGAGCAGAAAGAGCTGCATGGCCATTGTGTGCAAGGTTCCTGTACGTACACTTGGACATGTGCAACGTTCAGCTCCGCTGTAACCTGGAGTGCTTTGTTCAGTTCTCAGAGCACACATTTGGGTACGGTCTCTACGCTCCTGTGTGAACACATGCAATCTGTTCATCAGAACAGAGAACAAGCAAGCCAGCAAGCACATCTCCAGGGATACTGCGTCCTCATGCTGGGGCAGGCAGCAGACAGGACCACTGTCTCGCAGAGGCCATGCTGGCAGCAGAGCCCCCCAAAAGCAGCTGCGGGGGTCACAGCACCATGATTCCATGCACAGACTGATTTATTTTGCTTTGGGAGGAGGAATAGCACAAATCTAACATCTGATTGTCACAGCGATGCATTTCCTCAGCTATTCAGGGGGGCCTAATTCTTCACACCTACACCAACTAAAATACATATCTGTCAAAACCACTGTGCATAAGGGACTGTGCAGCTACCACCGCACGAAGATACTTTTGCGTTGTGCAGATGTGGACAGTTAGCATGGGTTTTTTTGTCACCATCACAACAATCTGTTCCACAACAACGCAGAAATAAAATGAGTACTTCAGCCTCAATGCCCGAGTGCTGCATTTATGGGTTTGGTTGAAGTGTATCCTGCCCTTCTCCCCTGAGATGTGTGATCACCCCCCGGCTACTTACAGTTTTCTGAATGAAAGTCAGGCACAAATTGCTCATCACTGTCTGGAACCTGAGCTGCCAGGGGAGGGAGAGAGGGAGAGGAGAATTAGATTTGGCTCTTTGTATGGTATAATTAACAGCAAGGCAGAAATAAGCCTATGCAGGAAAGATGCGAGCTTTCTGCTGGGATGCACTTTAGTGACTAAGGCGAGTTTCCCTTTGGGATTAATAAATACAGTTCTTTTGCATGCAGATTTGCCCCTTAAATCTGCCAGCTTCTTTCTCCCTTACCTTGGAAATAAGGACAACAGCAAGTTTATCAGCTCAGGGTTCACAGTTTACATTAGAAACAAGCCACACAGGGATTTTTAAGCATTTAGCACAGGAAAAGCAACTACCAACTAATACATTTGCAGGAGAACATTTCAGAAGAACAAAAGGAATATCTGGTAGCAGGAAGGGGAAATGATGAATAGTGTGTATAATGTTAATAGTATGTGTGGTTTGCAATGGGAAATGCTGGTGTAGTCAAAGAGGACCTGACAGCAACCAGTTGTTCTTTCCCCACGTATCAGCACAGTAAAGCTGATTCTGAGGCATCTGCCCCATGGACAGCATTGTTAGGACAAGTCCAAGAATAACAGCAAGGCCTGAGATATTTGAATACGTCAAGGATTGTCTAACAAAGACATCTGCAAATCTGCAGAGGCCTCATTGCCCTTAGAACAGCCAATCCCAGTGGAACGAGGTGCTGCTGAACGCGGTGAGCAGGGAAACAGTTGACAACATTAGCATAGAATCATAGAACGGTTTGTGTTGGAAGGGACCTTAAAGCTCATCCAGTTCCAACCCCATGCCATGTGCAGGGACACCTTCCAGTAGAGCAGGTGGCCTCAGCCCACCTCCTGTGCTCCATTATCCGAGGCAGCAACCAACGTGGTAAAGACCTAAGCTTTGGGTTGTACCTTGGGAGAGCCTGTGGGGAGAACCTTAACCACAGCACACGTTGTGTTAGAATATTTTATTGCTTCTAACAATTACTTTTCCATCCCTTTTACTGCAGGTTGATATTTCACAATACCTCTCACAAAGCACCGCTGAAAGAAATGCTGCTGCTGGTACAGAGCAGAGCAACCAAGAGTTTGGGATGCTGCAGAGTGCGCGCCCTCAGCTCTAAAGCAAAGGTGATGTAGTCAAAGCAAAGGGACATGGACAATGGAAACCCACTAATCTCAGCCACTTGAAGCTAAGCTAGACAAGACGTGCCAAAAATAAACCTTAGGGAATAACACCACATTAACAACAGGCAGTGGATTTGAATGGCTGGAGTGAGAGCACACAGCCCCACTGGTGCACAGTGCTCCTTGCAGTCCTGTAGTAGAAGGCTACAAGGCCAAGTTGCCAGGAGAAAATACGTATTTTTATACTATCATAGAATGATTTTGGTTGAAAGGGACCTTAAAGATGATCTAGTTCCAGCCCACAATATTCATTATCTACTTCATATAGTTGCAATACAGATAGACATTTTCTTGCTTTCCCCAAACCCACATCTATACTTATACATATATATATCTTCTTATATTCTAAGCATATTCATGCAATAGGATCGCATGAACATTCACTGATCATGTATAGCAGCAGATTCCGTCTTTCTCTGCAGTACTATGAGACCATGTGTGACCTTCCCTTCACCCAGGATACTTCTGAATTCCTTCTACAAACACCCTGCTGCTGACAAACGTATTCTAAGAGATTCAATGTGAATTATTTAGATTAGTGAGCTAAAAATATTACCAACCGTTACAAATCAGTTCTGAAGCAACCTTATCTTCTCAGCAGCTCCAGATTGTTGAACAGTTAAGAGAAACCAGTCTCAAGCCTGGGTGCACATTCAAGAGATCTAGGACATGAGCAGCAACTCATTTTTCAGCCCTGATGCAAGTTAGGTGAGTGTTTCAATCCTGAACAGCCTCCAGGTAACTCCGCTTGCATCCTTCCAACCCTCCCAGTCCTGAATGCTGCCTGGTCAGTGTCATTTCAGCTTGACATGAACATAAAACATCTGATTTTGGGGTTTTTTCCCCCATTAATCTTTCTTAGTTGACAAAAACCTTTTTGGAGACTTAAAACCGCCTTTTTCACCGGTATGTGTCTTTTTATAGTATTGTTGTGAAATATTTGTTAAGCACCTATATCGTAATAAGCACTTTAGTATTTAGCGAGAGTCTGCGCTTGAGGATCTGGTTTAAATGTTGATTAATCAAATCAAAGTCGATCATTTGTAGCACTGGAATTAAAGCGAATTCAGTGCATGGTGTAAAAATGGTTCCACTTTGAATTAATGGGACTTCCTGGGATTTGAAGTTTGCTCTTTCTTGAAGTCAAAAGGCAGAACAATTTAGACACCAAACTGAGCAGTGCGTCAGTTCCAGGAATGTCCCTTTCAAAGGGGTCCCTTCCAGCCCAAACCAGACCCTGATTTCATGAAATCAGCGTGAAATAGAACCAGTTACAAGTAGCCTGAAGCGAAAATTGTAACCAGGGAAATAAGGGGCCAGCTGCCAAGTTCCATTCAGGAGCAAACACCCTGCACCATAGCGCGATTCACGCGTCCTGGTTCGAGCAAGCCAGAGGCTGGCAAGTCTGAATAAAGAAAGCGCTTATAGCATGAAGCCGGGCAAACAGAGCATAGGAGCAGCAAGAGACAGACAGAAGGGAGCGAGGGAAGCACCTACCTTCTGTCAGCCACGTCTCCTGGAGCCTGCCCAAGTCCTGGAAGAGCTCTGCGCGGAAAGCGAGAGGTTTCCTCAGCGGAGCGTTGGGGAGGGACGGCGGAACCAAGGGGCGGGGGACCCGCTCCTCGCCCAGTCGCCTTCACTGTCACCCTCCCCTCCCGCACCCCCTTACCTTCCGAATCCTGCGCCGGCAGCAAGCCCGGATCCCCGGGTCTTTTCCCAACGCCCATTAGAGCTCCGCCGGGAGCCGCCTGGCCCGGAGGCTGCTGCGGGAGGAAGGGATCAGCGCGGGGTACCCGGCCGGAGGGGTCCCGCGCCTCTACCCCCGACCCCTCCCCTCTCACCTGCGGGAGCGTGAACGGCACCCGCTGGTCCAGGTACGCCTTCATCCCGCCGCCCGTGCGCCGCCTCCGCGGAGCTGCCGGGTCTCGGCGGGCTTCCAGGGAGGGCGCAGGGGGAGGCTCTCTGCGGGCCGGTCTGGTCCCTGCCTGCCGCGCTCGGCGGCCGCTCGGGGGGCAGCGCTCTCGGCACGGCTTCCCCAAGCTCCCGCCGTCCGCGGGAGGCGGCGATCGCGCCTCGGCTGCCGAAACTTGGGCTACGAGGCGGGAACGAGCTCGCCAGCTCCAGCCGGGACCAGCGGCCCCCGCCCCGGCGGGTCCCGGTCCCGGTGCCCGTCCCTCACCGGCGGCGGCTCGCAGCCCACGCGGAGCCCGGCTTGGCTCCGCCCCCCTGGGCCGTCAGGCCGCTGCGGGGCCGGGGGCGGCCTCCCATTGGCCCATCGCGGCGCTCGCGGCCGCGGCTCGCCCACTCCTTTGTTCCAGCGAATTTGTGAATGAAGCTCAGGGCTGGGGCACGCCCGCCAATCCCCGCTCCCGCTGGCCCTTGTCCCGTGAGCAGTGGGCGGAGTTTAGGCTTCGGGGCCAATCGGAGCGCAGCGCCCTGGTATTCGCTCAATGACGGAGCTCCCATTCATAAAAAAACCTCTCGAAGTTCATTGATGAAAGGCTGCTGAGGCGCTCCGGCTGTTGTGAGCGGCAGAGCTGTGCTTAGCCTGCCCTTCCAGACGCCCACCCAGCGTGGCACACGATCAGGCTTGCTGTTTCTCACGCACATTGCAGTCATTTCAAAGCTCCAGGTACATTCAGTTCTGTTCTGGGGAAGTTATTGAACTTTCGACAAGATTTAGAGGAAAAAACCTCACTCATCCCTCTGGAATGAAAATACTGAAAGCCCTGGCTATCAAAACCAGTTTTACTCTCGCCAATGTTGAGGGACAAAAATGTAAAATCAAAATCTAGTCCTGGAATTTGCATAGCAGAAAGGTGGGTTTGCTTTTGTGCATACCAGTGCGTCCTGCCATTCTTTCAAATCCTTCCTTTAAGTTCCACGGTCACATTTAATATTTATGGATCCTATTTAACCTACAAAAAGTATCAGAAATAGTTGGGGCCTGCTGACAAGAAGATAATAATTCATGGAATGTCATCTCCTGGAAGAGAACTAGATACTCGAGAGAAAAAGAAGGAAAAGGGAAAGTTATCCCCAAGACTAAAAGGGGCTGTACATTTTTGACATTTTCTCTGTAGCTGCCACCGCCAGTGTGACAGACTGATGTGCTCGCCATGAAAGGGATGCCTGTTATGGAGAATAACATCTGTAAGGACCTAGTCCATGTACATTTTGATCTTTCTGCTAGCAAAAAGATCCAGCCCCAGCATTCCCAGGATTCCCACTCTGCCAGGAAACCCAACTGAAACACAGTCCTGACCTGTCTGTGGTAGCAGAATGAAAACGTGCTCTCAAGAAGTTTACATCCAGATGCACATTCAAGAGGTCAATCACAGCTGGTATTGATGATGAGTTACGTATCAAAGGTGAAACTGATGCTGCTGATCACGAGTAAGGCCAGTCTCTGATTTATCCCTTGACGACAGCAATGGCCTTGGGGGATGAATCATGTTTTAAATTAGTTTGACTGTGTACCTGCTCCTTTCTGTGTCCTCTGCTTTCCTCAGTGGCCTATATGAATTCTCTCTTCTGGTTTCATAAAATCAGAATGATACAAATAGTGCTGGTGAATGATTTGGAGGATGAAGAGTTTATGAACAGGGTATGAGAGAAGAGAGAAGGCTGAGATTCCTGGGAAAGCTGCTGGCTTCATATCAGGAAATATTCAGGATGGGTAAAAGATTAGTAAAAATTACAGGTGTCAAATTATGTCACTTGTTTGATAGTTTCTTCTCTGTTCCTCATGAGCTTGTTGTGCAAATGTGTCGTGTTTGTTTTCAAAGGCTGACTAATCAGTTGTGGGACTATAATTCTGGAGTTTCTCTTTGCAGGCTCAGCAATAAACGTTCAGGGTGATTAATTGCCTTTGATTATCTTGTTTTCTTAAAGTACAGAACGTGTGAAGAGCTCAGAAGTGATGCAAAAACCAGGGGGGAGCTGGTTCTTTCTTATGGGGTATTAGCAATAGATTTATTCCAACACTGTAATCCACACTGCCTACGATGTTTCTTCCCTGGGTTTACAGCTTATTTTTCTTAGTTACCAATTGAGTTGTGTGTCTGATCTCTCTCCCCCTCTGGTGTCCACTCCCAAGGTTTTACTGCTTCATCTCTTGTACTGGTTTGAGGAACCCCAGTCCGCACCAGCGATGGTTAGTGCAATATAAAGCCGCTGGTGATAGATCCTGACAGAAACAGGACCAAATGGCAAATGTCTTAGAAAGTGACAATGTGAAAGCTAAAAACCCCCAAACTTCTCTGTGCTGTAGCATGAAGCATGAACAGACCTATAGCTTTCAGAAAAGTAACAATAAAGAAACAGCTGGATGAAGAACTCGAGTCTCTTGACATGAGACATGAAATCAGCCCGGCCACTGTTGCACAGAAACAGAAAATGCGAGTTCTCACTTCTCAACTTGCAGATTACTCTGCAATCCCCTTCCTAATGTGTCCATCATGTAGCATTTTGGGGTATTGTAGCTGTTCTTGATGGTACAGTTTAGTAATGTGAATGTAGCAAAGAAAGGTTGTGCCCAAAGAAGCTCAAACCCAGCTCTGGCATAGTTAGTGCGTCTTCCTAGAAACAGGGTGGGTATAATTGGCAGGAGACTTGGGAATTGTGAATTGCAGACAGAGGTTATTAATGAAGGTTTGAAATGCATGGAATGTCTTTCTGCTGGTATGTTCTTTTTCTCAAGCCTAAATGGCAAAGATTGCTTCTTTTCAGCCTCTTTCTGCAATCTGCAAGAGGATCTGTGGCAGCAGGGATTATTTACTTGTAATTCCAATGTCAAGGTTTAATTTCAAGCAGTGGGGTTGGAACTGGATGATCTTAAGGTCCTTTCCAAACCTAACTGTTCTATGAGTCTATGATTCTATGATATGGCAGGAGATCGCCACTAGCCCATAGAACTCTGCTTAGGAGCCTTGCCATGCTTTTAATCTCAAAGTGATTTTCTATAGGGAAAATAGTCCCGGAGTGCAAGGAAGTGTCTGGGTAGGTTTCTTTGTGGCTGCCTGAGGCGTAACACAGAGGCTCTGGAGAAAGCAGTTCTCTATAAGGTCTTGTGAATAAACTGCCCCTTTTAGGTATTCATGCCAGCTACTTTTTATAATGCTCTGAAGGAGAGAAGATGGCTCCGGCACTTTGTCTGCAGGAAGGAAGCAATTAGATTATTAGCACTTTGAGAAATTAAATTATGTAAGTTATGGCCGAATAAGTTTAGCAAAATGTTATAATGTAAGAAAACAATTAAAAAGAGTTATATAAGGATGGGTGGCTGCTTTATTGTGATAGAGTGAGCAGTTAATTGATTGTCATAGGGCTATAATGTACCGGGGCAGTTGTGCGAGCAAATAGAGAAATATCTGCTCAGGATGTATGGAGATAAAGTGCCAAGAAAGGGACTTTTAGGGAAATGGGAGTGAGCAGCAGCCTGCTACCCTCGAGTCCTTTTCCCTGTGTCCTGTAAAGACACATGAAGTACAAAGAAATTCCCTGTCATTCTCTTCAGCTTCCAGGGCCTGATGCTGCAATGTTATATTTAGCTTTCCTCATGGCAGCTGAGGGACGTTTGTGTGACTGTAGGGATGATCAGAGATAAGCAGACACAATTGGAATAAGGTGCCACATTCAACAAGTAGAGGATTTTGTCAGCAGCACTTGGCCATGCGACTTCCTTGCTGTACTGAAATGAAGAAGGACAAAAGCAACTGAGGTAGTAAGGAGGTGCTAATAGTTACCAGGCACTCAATCAAGGCAGGAGAGAGGAACCCAGATTTCACTTGTAGAGGTACAGAGCCAGGGTACCAAAGCAAGACAAGTAGTTGTTAGCAGGTACTAGCAACTTATCCCATTACGGTTAAAGTAACCACCAATAAAACCTAATCAATGAAATCCCTTTTAAGTTGGCTGGATCAGTGACCCAGAAAATAGCTCCCCTGCAGAAAAGGAAATGATAGTCTATAAAGTGAGAAGTCAATGGGAAAAATCTATTAAAGCGAGTGAGCTATAAGGAGACCTTTGGTGTTAACTGAAACCTTTTGGAAAGGAGCCACAAAACTCACAGCAGCCTTTTAACCCTGCAAATGCTGTCATGCCAGGAAAGGGCCATCTGTGCTGCTGCAGCCCAGGAGAGGGCACTGCAGGCAACCCAGCGCCCACCTGCCCCGTTCTCCCGTTCGCCGGAGGTGGCAGTGGGGTGGGAAGGGCTGGAGCAGGAATACGGGAGCAGGAATACCGGGGCAACCGGTCGGGCTTTCAGACTTAGCTGCGAAGTTCTCAGCAGCGAATTGCGGGGTCGCCGGCAGTGCGGTGATAATGGAGAGCACTGGTCTAGTGACGGGCTCATCCTGCAGGACTTTGAACTGCTTCCTCTCCCTGCCACAGTCAGTTCACAGCACACCTACAGTTATCGCTCATCTTTTTTGTGCTGAAGAAGTCAGCCAAACCCTGGTAATCAGCGAGGCATCTTGAGCCTAGGGTAGAAGAGGAATCTGATAGACCCAAGAAATCCATTTCTCACAGGATTCTTTGGTCCCCGAAGCAGTTTCTGTTGTCCAGCTTTGGACAATATTGATTGGTTGTTAAGACTAGAAGACAAAAAGCAGAATCTGTGCCTTGCTACTGCCTCTTCTCAGGAAATTGCTCTGTTATGGCAGAAACTAAACAGGGATCGGACAGTCCTGGGAACATGATGAAATCAGAACAAAACTTTGCAAAGCATCTTGAAAGAAGTTCTTAGCGCAGAGCTCCTGAAAGCTGAATCATTCGGATCGGGCTGTGCACGAAATTCCAGCTATGATTAACTGGGCTCAATTAACTTGTAAAATACTTTTACAAAGTGCTACATCATCTGCGCTCCCCGCTCATTACATAAAGATGAAGGAAACCCAGCGATGCAAAATAAGCCAGGTATGTAGGAAAATCAGTTATCCAGAGATAGCTCTCAATCAATCACTACGGACTTAATTCTTGCACATGAATCACGGTAAAGAAGCCAAGAACATCCACGTGGAAGCAGAAGTATCAGTCAAAACTGTTTCCACATTTTCCATTTTAAAAGTATTGCAAATAATACAGCAAATAATCCCCCCTGGGGACACAAAACCCTTTTTGCTTTTCGCTTGCCTTGCTGCCTCTGACTTTTTTATTACATGTAAGCAGAAAGGGGAAGGAGGGAGGGGAGAAAGCTTGTAAACACCAGGAGATGGAGTGGGAACCATGTGTAACCTCTGCTCTTTCTAAAAGCAGTGAGAAAAAGGCATAGAATTACAGTTTGAGAGAACTTCTTTCTGAAGATGCTGCCTTGGGACTGGGAGGTCACAGCTGAAGGAGCTGAGATTTGTCTTCCTGTAGTAGCCATTATGTTAAACCCCCAGGTTCTGAAAGGCTGAAAAGAGGACCCTGCTTTATCAGGTATTGAGCTTGTTTTCTTTATCGGCTGTTCAGTCCTGGTGTTGGGCCAAGCAGGCTTCATAGAGAGAACTTGGTGCTTAGTGAGGGGAAGAACTGAGTCATCCATTTACAGCACATTTTCTGAACGAAACTGTGGATGTGATGGGGTTCATGCTGCTTTGCCAGATACACGGGTGTACGGCATCCTGAAAACCTGAAGATCACAAACAGAATGTGTTTTATACGAAAACAATTTTAAGTTAGCTATTTAAAAGCCATTTTAAGTCAGCATAAATGTGCCTGAAAGCTGCTGAAGTTGTGGAGTACAGGGCCTGGCAAAGCTGATGTCTAACATTAGCAACACAGCAGACCACTAGGTTGCTTTGAACCTTCACTCCAGACACACTTCCCCCTCATCCCTTGATGTTTAATCCTTTTACATACTTGGACAAAGGAAAAATACTTCTTTAGCTTTCAAAGGCTTCCATCTGCAGCAGGGTCAGGGATGGTGGTTCCTATCAAATGCTGAGTCAACTTCTCTCATCTGCCTCCCTGAGCTGTAGTGGCCATTACAGTACCAACATATCCCAGTCATTGAACAGCAGCTGAGGCTCAAAGGTGCCATGGTTCTCTTCTAACTTGTGGCATCTGTGGTGGTCTGAGAAGTGAAGCTATAGTGTGCCTGAAGACCAAGACTCCATACTGTCCTTGCCTCAGTGTGTCAGAGGCCTTTGTGAAAGGAGCACTGCATTGTGCCTTATGAAGGAAGATACGCAGTTCAGAGCAGGGAACAACCAAATCCACACCCCAATCTGTGAATCCCAGAAGCTTTTGCAGCCTGGGAGTACACCCTTGCTCCTCTGACACAAATGAGGCAGGAGCAGGGAGTAGTTGATGCGTGTTCTTTTTAACGTCTGTATGGTAAGAAACACTTCCTACCTTGGGTACAGCACAGGGTATTCCAGTCGAGATGGTGCTTGACCTGTTGGGAGAGACAGAAAGGAATTGTTTGCACCACTGCTTAATCCTGTTTTGCGCTCCCTTTATCATCTGTAGTCACTCCAGATCATCTTCCCCTCCTTCCAGTGAAGGAACTTTGTGTTCTTTTAGTGAAGGTGTCTCCTTCAGCAAACCCCATGCATTGCAGAGCCTCCTGAGCACAGACAACCCCCTGTGGCTACTCTTATTTGCTCCAGCAAAGGGTGAAGTGATTAATGAGGCCAGAACACATCTTTTCTCCCCAGGATCCACAAGAGAAGCACAGCTGAATAAATACCCCATGTTATTGCAGTCTGCTTGGTTGGGAGTTAAACTGCAGGTAGCAAAGAGCGCTGCCAAATGTAGTTACTGCCACACTCTGCATCCACTGACAGCTTTGCAGATGATAGAGAGTCAGAGAGATTTATAAGGATGAAGTTACATTCCTAGTTTTCCCTGTGCTGGAACTGGAGCACTCTGGGCTGCTGCTGGGACCAGAGTGTGACTCAATCGTATGTTCTTTTTGCTCCTTTAGCATGTGCCTTTAAATGAAGCCACTAAGAGCATAGATGATTCAGTGTAGGTGCATTTTGCACCACAACCCCACCCTCTCCACAGTGGGAATTCGTTTTCTAAGCAGCTTTATATGTTTTGGGCTCATATCTCTGTGGAATAGTATGCAAAGACCCTCTTAGGGCATAGGAAGGTAAAGGGTGAGTGCACTTTGTATTTAGCCAGCAGGTGAAGGTATGTGCCAGCAAGATTGGGTTGAATAAGAAGCACAGAATCCTACAGAGGCTTCTTCCAACCACCAATTCTGGGCTTGCAACCATTTTCCTTTCTACCCTTCCCTTCCTTTGCCACTGGTGTCATGTCCAGCATTTAAAGCTGGGGGAAGAAGGAAGGAGTGGGATGTACAGAGGTGATGCTTTTGGTCTTCCCTAGCAGCATGATACGTGATGGAGCCCTGCTTTCCTGGAGATGGCAGAACACCAGCCTGCCAATGGGAAGGGGTGAAGGAACTCCTTATTTTTCTTTGTCTGCATACGCAGCTTTTGCTTTACTTATTAAACTGTCTTTATCTCACTTTTACCCTTCTGATTCTCTCCCACTAAAGGGGGAGTGAGTGGGTGGCTGCGTGGGGCTTAGTTGCCAGTTGGATTTAAACCATGACAAATGGAGGTTGAAAAACTAATCCAAAACAATGAAAAAGGCACAAACTTTGGGTGACAAAAGCACAGCCCTTGGGTCTCAGTAATAACACAGTCAGGAGACAACTGCTTCCTTTCTGGTCTTTTAGAAAAGCAGTACACAGAAGGCTGATTTCCAGGTTACAGACTCAATATACCATGTATTTCCAGACCTTCACAGCACACATTAAGGTTAAAACTTGCACTAATGTCTGGAAGAATCTTGAGCAGTAGATGGAGTAATCTGAATAGCATCCCATAGTGTTTACAAAACCTGGTCATTGTCAGTCTTGCACATACCTTTCCTCTTTGACATGACGAGGCATAGCCATTTGTGGTTGCTTTAGCAGCAATGCTGTGTATTTGCTGAAATACGACATTTCCAGGATTGATTGTAAGATTCAGGCTCCTTGCTGGGCTTTCCAAGCTTGTTAAAGTACCTTTTGGTAGTGGAGGACAAAAGGGTATGCCTGGAGTTTGTGTTCAGGCACAGATTTCACTGGGCTCATGAATGGCTGCATCTTGCTCAATCAAGAGCCATATGTGAAGTGAGCAAGAATGGAGCAGCAGAGCCATAACAAGGAAAATAAACACCAGTGAATTCCTTCCAGAGAAAATCAGTATTGAAAGAACCTATTTCCATGTTGTATTCAACTTCTGAAGTGTGTTAAAGTACCTTGGACTTGAAAATCAAGTAACTCTTCAGTAATCCTTTTCGCCAACCCATAGAGAAAAGAAGGACGTTGATTTAAGATACAGGCAAAAGGCATGGGGGAACCTGCTGAAGGCTCCTGCTGTTTAGGGTCGGGGTTACACTGCACAGCCTGCTGACTTGGGATCAGCTCAAGGTTCCTGAGAGATGAAAAACCATTTGACACCACTTTTGAGTGAGCTTGGCTGGCTGACATGAGCTGTCTGGGTGAACACAGGGATGCTGGAGACATTTTAACCAGGACAAATCCCACCTCCCTCTGAAATTTCCAGTTTTTCCTGTCAGATTCCGGACAGATGAAAGTTTCTTGGCATAGACCTATTCCTGGCAACATCTTTCCTCTGAATCATGATAAATCAGGACTTGAAGGTGAAGTGGTTGACGGTGTGCGGAGAGAAGGTGCTTGGCTTTATAGATCAAATACATCCTCACCTGCTCACTACTCTGCATTCTCCCTTAGGTCTTCCCTGTGCTGGTTCCCCTTTGTTGGAAAATCCCAATCTTAATTTGATTCCAAATGTTGCTGAGCCCGGTTGATGCTGTTGGTGGGATGATAGTGTCAGGAGTCAGTACATTCCTCTGATCATAAATCATCTCAACCTGACGCCGATTAACTACAGCCCCTGGATTTCATTTCTTTCGGTTTTTACCAGCCATAACAAATGAGGTCATTCTGTGTCAGTGAGACACTGAAGCAGACACCACTGGGAAAGTCACAGGGCGCTGTGATGCAGTGATGTTGCAGGAGGAGATGGAATGGGTCCTATCTTCCTATTGCTTTCCAAACAGAGGCCATGGGATACTTGGCAGAGGAGTAAAAGGATTTTCATAAGGATGCAGGGAAATGACGTATCTTTAGGTTCTATTTCCATTTTGGTCACATAGAGAATGAGGCAATCCTTGACACCTGGTGTTACCTATCTTGCATGAAATGATTTAGTTGTACCTGCCCAAGGCCTGTGCAAAAGTCCAGTCAACCAGTCCAGCACGTTGTGAACTGGGATGTCTCTTATAGACATCTGAGCTGCCTTTCCCTGTTGAAGATTCCTGTATTCTTATGCAACACAGTGCAAAGACTGCATGGGGCTTATACAAGAGGCTGTGCCCCAGCTTGCTTAGGGGATGCCTGCCTGGCGAGGTGATGGTTGATAGATCTCTCAGCTTTGAGAGATTCCTCTGAACTAGTACAGCCTCACTGAGCAGGATTCATTGTTCTCTGGAATAAGAACTTTCTGAGCTCAATGCAACCCAGAATCCAGCAGGCGTGGAAAAGGTGCTGAATCCATCATTCCGAAGGCTGAGATTTATACCTGGGATTTGAACAGGAAAATCCAAATGACTCTTTGTTATACTTCACTATGTTGTATTACCAGTATGTTTATCCTGTTCATTTAATGTGAGGTCATAAAAGAGCAGGAACAATAAAATAATGGTGAATAATCAGAAATTGCACCCCTATGGAAGGGCAATCAGAGGAGTTCTCTGACCACGAGCAGGAGGAATTTCCTAGATCCCTTCTCCTTTAACATGATGTGATACGTCATTTAGTACTGCAAGAAATGCACTCTCCACATCAGCAGCCAGTTTTACACCTGAAGAATAAAGCATATTCTTTTCATTTCTAATCAAAATTACCTGCCTTTAAACCCCTATTGCATACCATTGCCTGCTTCTGAATAGAGTAATGCAGTTTATATTTGTGAATCCTCGCACCGTTAAATGCAATGAGCTCATCCTTTTTCTTGGCATCTCCTCATCTTGATTCTGGCAGAGACACAATGAAATTACAGCAGGGAGAGGAGCTCATTTTTCTCCTAAAAATAATGCTGGTCAAGTTGGCCTTAGCAACTGTGAAGGAAAGTGAAAATTCAAGCCAAGTTTCATATTTGAAGTTATGCACATATTCCAACCCTAACACTGTTACCCTTGTTTTCCAAATGGTGAGTTATATTCTTCACATATGTAAAAGATGTCAAAGCAACTGCAACTAGAATACAATAGTTCAGTTCAGGGCTGACTAGAAGTTAAAGTATATTATTAAGGGCACAGTCCAGAAGCCTCTTAAACACTGACGACATTAACCACCATTCTAGGAAGCCTATTTCAGTGTTTGACCACTCTGTTGGTAAAGAAATGTTTCCTACGGTCAAGTCTGAACCTCCCCTGATGCAGTTTTGAACCGTTCCTAGGCATTCTGCCCCTGCATCCCAGGGAGATCAGCACCTCTCTCTCAACATCCCCTCCTCAAGAAGCTATGGAGAGCAATGAAGTCACCCATCAGCCCTTATCTCCAAAGTAGACAAGACCAAAGTCCAGCCGTCACCGGCTTTGTTGCCCTTCTCTGGGCAGTTCTAGCACCCTAACGTCCCCAAACTGGGGCCCAGAACTGCACGCAGTATTCAAGATGAAGCCTCACCGATGCTGAATACAGTGGGACAACCACCTCTTTTGAGCAGCTGATTCTGCTGTGTTGGATGCACCCAGGATGCAGTTTGCCTCCTGGCTGCCGGGGCACATTGCTGGTTGCTCCCTCCTAGGTGTCGAATCCAGCAGTTAAGTTTTATGCCGTTAATGGCTGCCCAGTTAAAACGCAAAGGGTATGTTGGACTTAGCGTGTTTTCCACTGAGTTTCTTTCCTTTATGGCTTTCCTGGGCTTTATGAACAACTCTGCTGGAACTGGAGGGTTTGTTCTCTAAGAAATCTTGCAAAAGCACAAGAAGAATTTTGTTACTGCAGTAAAATGACTTGTTTTTCCATGCATATTTATCTGGTGCTTGAATGGCTGGAAATGTCTTCTCAGTATGTGCATTAAAGGCTTCCTGCCTGCACTGTGCAAAGGACTCTGAGCATTCACAGGATATTAAACAGATTCATAATGGAACCTACACAGTATAAACATGTCTTCAATGCAGACAGGAGCGCCACAAACCCTTATGCTGTGTAATGTAAAACATACCCCAGTTATGTCTGTAAATTTCTGCAAATAAACAAGGCAGAGAGGTGCCTGAAATGTTTCACTGGGACAGATGATTTCTCATCTCATTGGTTCATTCTCTACCAGATGTATTTGAGAAGGTGGTACTTTAAAGAACTTTATAACTTTGCTCTGACTCAGTCCAGCAGCAAGAGGCCGGACACAAGTCCATGCTGCTCGTCCTCTTCAATAAGAAGCCTTACTTTGCACTTTGTCCTTTCCTTGGTAGAATGCATGGAGTATTGGATAAGTTTGTATCCATAATTTCCTTTTCAATTAGCTCCAGGCAGAAACAATTGTGAATTGTTATCATAGAGAATTATACTTTTCCTTGGAAAAGAATTTCCTGGCCACATTTGTCAGTGATCATGGTGCTGGCACCAGAGATCTGTCCCCCCCAGCTGAGGAAAGTGAATGGAGCAATGAAATTAGATCTGATAGACTCTGCTTTTTCTGAATGGGAAACTGTGCCCAGATCCTCAGCAGTTACATCACTTGGTCATCTCTCATGAGAGGAACAGAGAATGGAAAGGGTGGATGTATAGAAAAGGGTTAAAATCTAGAAATACAGAATGAGCATGACTGAGGGAGCTTTGAGAAATGTTTTCTCTTTATAAAGGAAAGAGAGAAACATGACTCAACCCTCCACGGGATGAAGTCACCATCCTCTCCCTTACTCACTCCTGTTATCTCTTTGCAAACTGTTCCCAAGGGAGCTTCCAGACAACCGGCTGCTTACCCTTGTGTAGAAGTTATTTAAAATATACATAGAGAGGGTATAGAGGGAGGGAGCAGTGGGGAAAAAGTTCGGTCCTGGGTGAAAATCCTTCCTTGGGGTAGAAATTAGAACAATGTGGCATTAGAGGGTGGGGGGAAGAAGCTGTAGAGCTCTGCAGGCAGCTGCCCATACCCAGGGCTGCAGTGGAAATCACCCCATCGTAATTCACAAATACAGCCTGAAAGGTGATAGCCTGATGCTGAGATTATTTTACAGCCACAGCAGGCAAGTTCCAGTCAGACAGAAGCCCTTCTACTGTAATCACTGGGAGAAAATGGATTTCCTGTCCATCTGCCTGGAAGTGCTGCCCGGATCCAGTGTTCAGAGCCCAGTCACTGACACAGCCATATAGTATTTCTTGAAGGGGCTGTGTACTTTCCTCAAGGGAAGGGAATTATCCAGAATATGAGATAGTGGCTGAGGAAACTCAATCTGAGCACTGCAAGAGGTGGGGGGAGAAAGTCTGGTGACTGACAAACTGTGTGTCTGCTCTGGAAGCTGCCCTGATCCGCTGTGTGTGCTTGCCTCTGAGCCTAGGAAAGTCTCCTGGAAGTGGGATTTGTAAGCTTTGCTCGTGTAGAACACGACCCATTCAGGATCTCTGGCTGTGAAATGCTTGCTAAAAGGGCTCTTTTGTTTGCCAGACAGTGTGAACTGCAGGGTTTGCTTCGTTAGTCACAGCATGCACCCCCCGTCATTAGCACTGTGCATGGGGGGGTTCAGGACTCTCCTCATTAGCTCATGACAGAGTGGGAGCTTGGAGGAGAAATGAGCACTTTCAGTAGCTGCCAAGCACCCCTCCTCTGTGCTGGGGGTGCAGCTGGGTTTGCTGCAGCACCCTGTGTCAGCGGGGATGTGTGCCACGCAGGGAGCAGTGTGGCATCTCGGTGCCCCCAGACCTGTTTCGCCTGTGAATGGGAAGAAATGGGTTGTATCCCGGTGGCTGGGGTATGAAAGGCTATTGAAAGGTGGAAGCATAGGAGTTCTTGGCAAGGCGGGGAGGACGTCTGTTTTGAGTGAGCTGAAGGTGATCAGGTGAAGCTCTGGCCACCCTCAAGTCCATGGCTGTTGTGTTGGTAATAACGGTTCACTCTGCCTAAAAACCTAAAATCGTTGCCAACCACAAGCTCCGAATTTCCACTGCTCTCTTTGTAAAGCTACAATGGCTGTGTGTGAGCTCAGCAGCAGGCACAATGCCCTACGAGAGGGCTTTGCGTGTCTCCACAGCATTCTACACATGCAGATTCTCCAGCTGCCCATGGACCAGTGTGTTATGTAAAACATGTGATGCTCCACAACACAGGGCAGCAGCTCTGGGGATCTTTAGCAGGACTTTCAATGGGTTTTTTTCCTTTGTGAAATGCTGGGAGATCTCTGCTCGTTCTTCCTGAGATTTCCAGCTGAGCACTTTTCCAGCTTCCATAGAAGTCTGTTTCTCTGCCATCTGGTCTGTGTTAACCTTCATACTCCTTAGCAAAACATTAGGCTTTTCTGGCCATGTGAGAAGTGTATCCAGTGAAAGGAGGAAAACGGTAGGCTAGCTTTTGTTTCCACATTACATTGACAGAGTCTGTTTCTACAGCAGAGCAGCATCTCAGTAGAGAGTAATGTTTGGTGTGGCTTCCCTAGACCCTGGAGGACATCATTGTATTTGGTCTTAGGAGGTAGAAAGTGAGAGCTTTGAATTAACATCATAGAACCGTAGAATAGTTTGGGTTGGAAAGGATCTGGAGATCATCCAGTTCCAATCCCCCTGCCACGGGCAGGGATGTGTCACACTAGACCATGTCACCCAAGACTCTGTCCAGCCTGGCACTGAAAGATGGAGCATTTACAACTTCTTCAGTAACCTGTGCCAGCGCCTCAGCACCCTCACAGGGAAGAATTTCCTTATCTCCAACCTGAACTTCCCCTGTTTCAGTTTGAACCCATCACCCCTTGTCCTATCACTACAGTCCCTGACGAAGAGCATCCTTGTAACCCATCCTTCTAGGGACTGTTGGATCTGACAGTAAAAGCTAGGATATTCCAAACTAGATGGGATATCTAGACATGCTATCTGGGGCATCTACATTATCTCCTAACATTGTACAGCTAATCCAAGAACAGTGCCTCTAGAAGGCTTGTATCTTTTCAGTGCGCATGCATAGTTGGCTATAGCATGTTTGCCTGGTTTTGTCATTTAAGCTGAGAGCTCAGACAGCTCTTCCAGCAGTGTTTGCAGTGTCAGTGTCCTGAGCCATAACCATAAACTGCGTGTTTGTTGAAGCTGGCACCCTTTCATCCAACACCAGGTTGATGACAAAGGGCATGCAGAAACCAAGCATGCAACGGCTGAAACAATAACTCCCTGCAACTAAACATTGAGCCTGTGTCTTGGCCAAGACGTACACTGAAACAAAGTCTGACAGAACACAGCCACATCCTGTGTGCGACTCCTCTCCATCACGTGGCTGCCTTGTTGGGCCTGATGCAGACCATTTCCTGCCACAGGAGTTTGGGCTAGCATTGCTGGTGCACCTCCAAAGACCCACCTTACCATAGCAATAGCTGCCAGCACAAAGAGTGACACTGACTAATGAGGAGAGGCCAGGCTGTGGGAAAGTTCACACAGGTACCAACCCTTCATTTGGGTAACTGCTCCTGAAAGCGCCTCTTTATGCTCCAGGCAGTTGAAACAGGGTGCTGCAATGGTCTGTACCAGTTGTAGGTCACAAGAAAGAGTTGAACCACCACTTTAACTGCTTTTCTCTGGAGAACTCCGAGTGGTTTTTAGTGAGAAGGGGTTATTTTTTATGGAATTCATTCTGCATTTTAGCATTTTTGACAAAGCGCTCCTCCAGATCATTACATATGGAAAAAGAAGCATCCAGGTTTTCTCACAGGTTCCCTTCATAATTGGCACTCTTTTACTTACGTTTACTTTGTGGCTACCCTGCACTATCCCATAGCATAGTGTGGGGTTCTTGGGAATGTGTCTAAGTAGCCTGTACGTGCTACCTGGGAAGACTTGACAGCCCTTTCTGACGTTATGTGGATGATTCCGTGCTCAGATTATGCATTGAGAAGCAGGCATGGGAAGCGTTGCTGAACATCCCCAGGTTCTCACTTCCCTTCTGTGAGGAGCATTAAGCCTCATGGGTGTTTCTGCAGCAAATAACTGCAGGTCAGAGATTTTGCTCCTAGACAACAGACTTTGCCTGAAAGATTCTTGGCACCGCAGGTTCAGGGGTCAAATGCTTTGATGTCAGGAGTGAAACGTTTCATTGCAAAGCACAAGTCTTAGAATTAAGCAGATGGTTTCATGCAGAAGCTGCCTAAGCTTGGAATGGTCTCACAGGTGACTCATACCTTATTCCTCAAAAGCCAGAGCAAGAGCTGTTTAGGAGCTGTAGTTATAGGTACAGACTGAGATCTCATTGATTAGCTTTTAAGTGAATGAGGATGCGATTTGCTACCATTGACACCTTCCTTGGAAGGGGAGGTTTATTAGCCTTCTTTCTGGGTGAGGAGCTGATTTTGATTTATGATGGTAGCCCAAAAGTTTTCATTACAAAATAAGCTGCTTCTGCAGCTTGCAGGCTTTCTAACCACGATGGGGAGGAGGCAGTGAGGTGATGTACAGCGTTCAATTAATTGGCTTAAGAGCTATGAAGGAAATGAGTAACAAATAACTCCCACCCCACAGCGTTCTGTGTTCTTCGAGATGAGGATAGGATGTCTGAGCTTGCAACAGCGCTCTTCACAAAATGAGCTTTCTTCAATGTTTGCCAAGACCTAAACTAGTGAGTTTAGTCAGAAGCTTAATCAGAAGGCACCAAAGTTTAAGCAGAGCCGTTTAGACCAAGTCATTTCTGCTCTTAAAGTCACAGTAAACCGTGGCTTGTTCTCATCTGTACATAGGCAGTACTTTTAGCCAGCTAATTTTATGCAACCTGAACAGTGGGTTATTAACCTATTCTTGACATCACTTTTGTAACCCAAGTAACAGTACTCTCCCATAGTACACTTCAGCTTATTACTGCTGGAGTAACTGGGATCTGGCCATAACTCCCTGTCTGTGAGTTCTCCCAGTGCAGTACCACACCAGTCACACACAGATGACCTGGGAGGAAATGGAGGGTAGTGTTCCCCTCATCTGAAGAGATGTGGGTAGCTCAGAGAGAGGCCATGCATACTTCTCATCATTGTAACTGATTATTAAACACAGCATCCATTTAAGCTTATGGTGACAAAGCACATGGGTTTTTGCAGGGAGGCAGGTGGAACTTTCAGGGTTACAGTGCTTGAATATCTGTCTGAGAGGTAATGGGAATACCCCTCTGTGAATGCACTCCCAGGATTTCCATGTTTGCCTCCATGCTGTGGTCACAGCGTAGGATGTGCAGAGGCCCTGTGAAACATCAGTGATGCAGATTCTCCCCCTCCACACTTCTCAAGGGTGACATTGGTCACTGTACATTTCATAAACCCAGATACTGATCTAGTAGACAGTAAGTAATGAGTGTAAATCCACATAATACCCAGTTTAACAGATGGTTTAATACGTAACTTAACTATACACATGTACATGGTTATTGGGAGGCAAGTTTTGTCTCCAATGAAAAATGAAACGAGAATTTGTAGACAGTAAAATCAGTTAAACCACTACCGATGACATTTTTCTGCTTCTCCCAACAATCTTGAATTCACAAAGAAAACTGTGGATTTACAGAGAGATTCCAGGAATCTGAAAGAAATGCAGCACTAAAAAGGAGTTTTCCTTTAGTTAAATAGATTGAAATGTTGAAAACAAAACAGTGACAGGGCTTAATCTCTGCTGTACCTGCTGGGACAGTTGGTTACAATTGTCAGGATTTGGTCTATTGGAAAAGATATTTGCGATTCAGGTTAGTGATTTTATTTCAGGATTTACAGTAAGAATGGAAGAAATGCCCCCCTCCAGACTGCATCTACAGGGCACTTCTCTTGGAGCGTCAATGTGAAAGCTGTCTCTTCTGGAACTGGTAAGCAGAATTTGAGACCGCATCTGGAATATTGTGTCCAGTTCTGGGCCCCTCAGTTCAAGAAGGACAGGGACCTGCTGGAGAGAGTCCAGCGCAGGGCAACTAAGATGATTAAGGGAGTGGAGCATCTCCCTTATGAGGAAAGGCTGAGGGAGCTGGGTCTCTATAGTTTGGAGAAGAGGAGACTGTGGGGGGACCTTATTAGTGTATATAAATATATAAAGGGGGAGTGTCACGAGGATGGAGCCAGGCTCTTCTCAATGGCAAACAATGATAGGA
The DNA here is from genome assembly GCF_963264785.1 of Psittacula echo. Classification (NCBI taxonomy): domain Eukaryota; kingdom Metazoa; phylum Chordata; class Aves; order Psittaciformes; family Psittacidae; genus Psittacula; species Psittacula echo. Next base: position 4,593,316 of record NC_137748.1, read on the forward strand.
CAAGGGGTAATGGGTATAAACTGGAACACAAGAGGTTCCACTTAAACTTGAGAAGAAACTTCTTCTCAGTGAGGGTGACAGAACACTGGAACAGGCTGCCCAGGGAGGTTGTGGAGTCTCCTTCTCTGGAGACATTCAAAACCCGCCTGGACACATTCCTATGTAACCTTATCTAGGTGTTCCTGCTCTGGCAGGGGGATTGGACTAGATGATCTTTTGAGGTCCCTTCCAATCTCTAACATACTGTGATACTGTGATACTGTAATTCTGCATATCTAGATTTGGGTTCATTTTGATGCTGTAACCTCACTACCTACACACAGGAGTTCGATTCGATTTGTATGAAAAGATCAGTGACTGCCAAAGTGTCTATTTCTTTTAAAGTAAGGCATGAGGAAAATGTACCTGGTCAAGTCCAAATGCACAATGAAGAGGTATGACCAGGGAAAGGCACAGCTGCATTATCACTCACTAACTGACAGCCTGTATCTTCTGAGTGCTTGAGAGCCTACACAACATGATGCCTGGCTCGTATTCAGTGTTTGTTAGCTTTTATTATGAAGATACATCTGTGGTAGTAAGACAGTTCTACAGGGCTGAATTAATTCAGACAAGATCAGAATCATGCCCTCCTTTGGCTTTTTTCTGTTGTGCTCTTTAATTGCCTCTGTAGCATCATATACCTGTTAAAGATTTACGGCTGTAGGTTTTGCAGGTGGGATCATCTCACGGTGTAGCTGAACCAGAGCAGTGTTGCATCCACTTTCTGATCACTGACTTTCTCCTTGCTTCTCTCTCATTGCTGCAAGGACTAGTCAGAGCTGGGGGAGGCAGCAGAGTCCACATCTTCTGTGTCATGTTCATGTGGGGACACTTGTTGCCCGCCTTTAACACGTTTCCACTTCATCCTTCTGTTTTGAAACCATACTTTGACCTGAGTGATAAAAAGGAAATGATTACTTATTGCCTCAGTATCAGCTGTATAAGCAGACCTAGGCACACATGTGTGTAGTCATAGAGAGATCTTCTGTGGATTCTAGAAGGAAAGGTGAAAGGAACCTCACAAGTTGAGGTAATCCATCCCTCTAACAAAGGCAGGAACAACGCTTTCTAAACTGTTCCAGGCAGATGTACCCTGTACCTGTACTGTACCCTGAGACCCACAGAGGTAGCGTAAGTGCTTTGCCTAGAATCTGTCCTTATGTCAACTAAACGTGTCAATCCAATGGGCACAGTGCATCTAATGTCTTTTAATATCTAGTCCATCCAATCTAATGCTTCAGGAACTGGGATGCGGATAGTATTGAGCAATTCCTAAATCGTTCACTAAGCTTTGATAAGGAAACCCTGAGATCACAATGAGAGAACAGAAACATCTGTCTCCAGAGCTGTGTAATTCTGTCTTCCTTTATCCCCTCAAAATGCTTTCTGACCCAGGCAGAATGCATGTATCAAACATATATCATGCTAATAACTTCCCTGAAACTGCAGTCTCAGGTGATATCCATATTCCATCTGTAAGCCTCAATATGTACCAATGACTGTTGGTAAACAACAGCTTGGTAGATAGCGCTTATTCCCAAATGTGTCTTTAGTTAGATAAGCAGAATTACATTTATTATGACAGAAACTTGTAATAAACGTGTTTTAAAAGAATGTGGAGGCTTTGTAGTAAAATTGCTCTGTGCCATTGCAAAAGTACACTCTTGAGTAACAGATCTGCTTTAGCTTTAGGGAGAAGTTGGGGGGGGAGGAAGAAACTAAGGAAGCAGGAGTTCATCCATTACTTGTCTTTCGGTGAGATCCAGATTCACAGCAATCTCGTATCTCCTGAGCCTTGTCAAGTAGTTATGATGGGCAAATTCAGCTTCCAGCTCCCGTAGCTGCTCCTTTGTGAAAGCTGTCCTTTCCTTCCGGGATTTGCTGCTTGGTTCTGCCTTGTTGCTTGAATTCTGGGTTTCTAAGAGGCAAGCACATATATTGTGTCATTTAAAGCTGCACTGATCTGTGTGAACTTGTGTGTTGCTGAGGTCTGAGCTAAACTACTAACGGAGGCGCTCAGTGGAGGTTCTAAGAAGTTTGTATGTGCCCTTTCAAGCTCAGCATGACTTAGCACTGTTGTCAGCCTTGGGACAGCACAGAATCAGGTGTTGTCAGAGCCTGCCTGGATCTGCGAGGTCAGAAATGAGCAGCTATGGGAAAGAAGCTCTCATTCCTTGCTATTATCGCATCAAAATAGCTTCCTTTCCCACGTTTTAACTTTCATTCCTTATATCCATATTATCACTCTCCCTTGATCTACCATGCCACAGGCAGCAAAGCCAGCACTTTTTGTATTGTTTCTGTACTGTTTCATTCCCATAAAATAAAGCTGTCAGAACTCTATGATGCATCACAGTACTGTATTTGGAGACCTGAGAACTTCGAGTACCTCATAACACAAGTCAGGACAAGTCAGGCAGACTTGGTTGAAGTTCTATTTGGAAATGTTAATGGCTGTGGATGGACAGCAGAGGCAGCTGGAAGAGCCAACACAAGGTTAACTTCTACCTTCAGGTCACTTGGTGAGCCTGTGAAGTCAAGACTGGATATGGCATCTAAATAACTAAAGCCTGTAGAGGAGGGGAAGGTTTTGTGCATGTTTATCCGCAAGTACTTGTAGTAGATGCAACTGTTATTACGGCCATAAGAAAGCCATTCTTTGCATGTTTTTACTATACCCATGCTTCAAAGGAAGTTTTAAAGATTGACAGGCTTTTTTCTTACTTTTATAACATTCTGCTTATTTGTCTGAGAAATGTGTTTGGTTTAGACTGTTCTCAGAGCACTGCAAAGCGCCATGCTCCAAAATCCTCACTGTGTGTCTTGTAATAACTAGGGTCTTCGCAAGAGGCAGTGGGTTTTGCATGCACTGGTACAGATCATGGTAATGCTGTATCTATAATGTGGCTCAGCGAAAGTTGTGGTGGATAAGGCACCGATGCTAAAAGGAAATCGTTTACATTGTAGGTTTTGTCTTGTAGTGATTTCAAGGTATTTTTCTTTACTAGCCTAGTGTCTGAGGAGAAGGTTCTGGGTATCTAGGAAGATGATCAAGAGGAGAGAAAAGACTTATCTTCTACTTAGGATAACCAATCAGTATGTGCTATGTCCAGCTGCAGTGGTGGAGCAGCTGTAAAAGTGAAAGAAACCACAATGAAATGGCTCAGACTTTCCCCTTCTATTTTGTCTGGGGACAGAAGGCAGGAAAAGCTTGCAGCAGGGATATCAAATAATTCTGTCTGCTGTCCAGTAAGCAAGGAAAGGAGTGAAATGAAAAGCCATGGAATCCCCTTTGGGATGTTTTCATTGTTCTGCATTCGCTCAAGTAATAACGTGTACAGACAGCACCACTTGCTAGAAGGCAGGAAACACCAGGCCTTTCAGTGATGTCATTGCTTACAGCTCCCCTATAATGAAAAGTATATGGGACAGCAGCAAGTATGACAAGAAAATGGGAGGGTGCTGGTAATGGAGAATAGAAGCAACATTTGTCTTCTACTTAAAACAGGGAGATGTGCTTTGAAATCAGTCTCTTTAAGAATAAGGCTATCCCTCTAATCTGAGTATACTGAAATCATCGTTTTCCTATGACTTGCAAATGCTTTACCAAAAGTATCACTCACTTTGATTGTTCATTTTCTAAACTTCTTTACATTTATGGTTTGGGAAAATGAACTTAAATTTGGCAAAGCCAGGTTTCTAAAGAAAACACCTGGAGAAATGAAGGGTGGGTGAATTGTTGCTGTTCTGCAGCCAACCCGTAAAACCTATAAATAAATAAATAGATAAATACTTTTATCACTGTGTTCTCTACCTGTAAAATGGGGATACTGGAAAATGTTCCCCACTTCATAGCAGTGCTGTGGGGAAAAGCACACTGTAGCTTCTAAATGACTACTGTAGCAAATGGATGTATGTAAGCTTATTAATTTTTAACAGCTTCCTTAGGAGAAAGCAATTTTATGCGTATTTCACATATCTGCATTTGAGAGAGCAGCAAGTCGGAGGTTTCTATAACTATGAAATGATTGCCTGTTACTCTGTAGAGTGCATTTTGCTAGTTAGGATGACACAATGAAAACTGCCTACATTTTCTGTCTCACTGGACATTGTCCTGGGGGGGAAAACCTTTTGTAGATCTTCTGAGTTTAAAAACATTGAATATTTAGACCAAAACAGAATTTCTTTCTAAAGTGAGACTTCACATCTTGTATTTCTTACCATCAACTGAGATGTCAAAATCCTACTGTAACATTTCCAGCCAGCACAGGCAGCTTAAGGTGAGAGATCTTTGCTCTTTGCCTGCTGCTTCCTTACACATGGACAAATGCAATATATAGCTCCCCAGCCTAGGACTTTCAGCTCAGTGTACACATGCCATGTGGCTCCTGTTTAGTTACAGGAAATGTGCATTGTGCTGGGGAGTCAAATGCCTGGTTGAGTAAACAAGATCTGCAGGAGTGGAATACAAACACCAGAGGTCATCAAAGAATAAGCTTTTTAGTTTCAATGTTGTTCTTGTGTAAGCTTCCCCAGTCAAGAATTGCCAAGTGTTTTCCTCATCAGCTTTATTTCTTCATGCCTGATCTTACAGATGCTCTCATCTACAGCTTGTACTATCCCACAACCCTGATTTCATATCACCTACCTGAGGTCTCCTTTTTTCTTTTAGATGACTTTTTCTCCGTCTCATTTGTAGCATTTACCGGTACCTCCTCATCTTCATTCGCACCCACCGCTGCACTCACTAGGTTTGGGCTGCTGCCTTCTGACTCCCCAGAACCCAAGGCCAGTCCTGGGTTCAGTCGTCTTCTGGCTTCAGCTGCTGCAAAATGCCAGTCAGAGTGTTGGAAAGAGGGATGCTGCTCCACAAATGTCCGCTCCTCGTGTGGGAAGCTGTGGGGAGCAGCCACCAGGCAGGAGGTTGAGAAATCAGGATAAGCAGCAAAGTCTGACTTTTGATGGAAGGAGAATGATGCTGGTGGGCAGTGGTTCAGCCCTGACGCTGCGGTGACATCCATGTGGGTGCTCCGCAGGCACCCCCAGAGTGGGGCAGGAGGCTGTGGACTGTGCATGCAGCTGCTGCTGGTGGGATCCATGTGCTTCCAATCCTGTTCACACACCGGTGCTGGTGACCGGTTATAGCTCAGGCTTCAAAATCAGCAAAGGAGCAAAAGGGAAATCTTCCGAATGTTACAGAACTGATTTCATCCCTAAACAACAGGTTCTTTGTGGGTTTTAGGCTGCTGCAGAGTTGTTACTTTGGGAACTCTTCTGAATGTCTTCATTGTCCTGACTGGAGAACAGTAACCAGGTGTAGGCAGCGATTGCTCTGAACCGCTTCCCAAGGCCTGGAGCTTCCTTTCTCCTGAAGTGCTGGACATGAGGGAAACACTTTTAAATACGGTGCTGGGGAGAGAGCGACAAGTTTGTGAAGTGAAACGTGAGAGAGGGGAGGGAGGGGTTAATGTACATACACCCGGGTCCTCCAACCAAAGCAAAGCAGCAACTATTAATCATCCGAAACCTTATATGCACATCTAATGGGATTCGCAGATGGAGCCTTTTAAAGAAACAATGTCTGTATTTTTTTTCTTTTTTAAAGAAAAGAGCAGCACACAAAAAAGGCTTTAAAGTTCCCCTCTGACACTGGGGAGTTATTTTTATTGCACTGTTAACAAAATCCCCCAAGTCTTGGCTTTGGAAAAAGCCCTAACACAGAATTCAACAGACACCAACTAAAGTGGGAAATGGAAGTCAGAAAGGACTTCACTGATTATAGACAATTTAAGGCCCAATCTGAAGTTTAAAATAGTATTAAACCTGGCTTGTGCACACACACGAGGTTTTGAGTGAATTTGTTTTGTTAGCTTTGTAACACGTGTATTTGCTGAGAGCTGGAGTTGGCTGCCAGTGGCAGTTACTCTTCCTGTATTCTACTTTCTAGGGGATTTTCAATATGCCACCCCTTCCTGCAAGGAAATCTGCTTTTGTGCCAATGGAAGATATGCTTTTCATCATTTGTTGAAAGTTTTATGGGTTTTCCTAACAGAAAGCAGATTCTTAGACCCCAGAGCTATCACAGTTGAAAACACATTAACAGGGAATCTGTTCTCAATCCCTTTCTCACAGCAATGTGGCAGCTGGGAATGACCAAACCCTGCTATGCCAGCGTTGCTGCAGCTTCCCTCAGGGTTGTTCTCCGTGGTTTTAATGACAATTCACGTGTGCATGTGTTCCGTTTTTCCATAATCTGCTTGCAGCCATTCCCAATACTTACTCCATGAGGCCTTGCTACAGGTTGTGCGCTCATCTTTCCCTTCTCCCACCATTTGTGCTGGGCTTTGTGGTCTCTCACAGACACAGACATTCAGCAGATGGACACAGAGCCTTCATTTATCACAGGGGCTTCAGTGACACCTCTTTACTTGGCTTCTGTATAATTCCGAATTTCAAGGAATTGGTGGAGCTAAGGGAGATTTGTGCTTATCCTGACGTATCTGTTGGTTCTTTGAGCTCAGCCTAAGAAATCAAACGAGTTTAGTCCAGATCTTTCTGTTCTGTCACGTGAATCTTGACTTTCTTGTGAAATACATCTGATACCTAATTAATTCTCTAGGAAAAACTCTCCTAAATACTTAAATCTGTTGCTGTGTTGTATTAGAGAATAAACATCCAAACCTATTTCCTACTCACTGGCAAGGGGAAAGCTCCCGGACAGCTCTTCTTCTGAAAGACCGGTTTATAATGAATTTAGGAATACTTCAAATGTTCCAGAATTGAAGTCAGAGCCCAGAACTTTTTGTCAATGCAAAGCATTTCATTGACAGTCTGTGTGTGTGTTGTCACATGTATAGCACTCGTTTCAGTCACACAGGTTACTGGGGCTTTGTAGGAACTCAAGCCTAGCTCTGCTGTTGTTCAGTCCTACATTCAGACTACAAAATGATCTGGGTAGTTATGCAAACTTTAATGTCCTTGCACATATACTTGGGGGGTGGGATAGAAGGGAAGGGAGGATTGACCCTTAGGCTAGTGTTCACTTCAGCCAGGACTAGTTTCAGGCTCCCATCTGGGAATCTCCATGAGTTCTGAGCCAGAGGTCTGTCTGTAGGGCATGACTCAATTCTTGCACATCACTTTGCTTTCCAAATTGCTTGGAGCCTGTTTTCCCCATGGAGCTCTCTCTGTTATTCCTCTGACTTCAGATGTGGGAAAAAGAGATGGCATTCCCTTCCCAAATGTGAGAACCCTTGGGTCTTGCATCACTCCAGCACCCTCCACAGCTGGTGCTGTCGCTCAGCACTCAGCAGGGGCCTGTTTGACCTCTGCATCTTCCTGACACTTCATTCCTGAAAGAAGAAAGAACAACAATCCTTCCCTCTTGCTAAATCCCATTTGTTGGTTGAGGCAGCCGCCTTTAACCTTTGTAAAGTCAACAGCTCTTCAGTCAAGCACTGTGCTGGGTAGGAAAAAATGGCATGGGTGGAGATCAGTTGCTGTGATGAATGCTCCCATAGCAAGCTGAAGGCTGGAAAGTGGAGTTTTATCTCTGAGCTTTTCTATCAGCTCATTCTTTGACTCCCCCAGGAAAGCATTTCTCAGCCATCTGAGGCCTGGCCCACTCTGAGACCCTGCACTGTCATTTGGCGAACTTCATAAGGGTGAAATGACAAAACCTGTGCCATGGCTTCGTCTCTCTTTTTCTGGCAAGGCAATGTTCTTTCTCAATAAAGACAGACCTGACCAACATCATCCCACTTGATTGTGGTCCTCTTCTCAATCACCTTCCTGCTTGTGCCATTTCTTGGAACACAGGGGCTCTGTGGGGCAGGAGCCCTGGTCTCACTCTGCTTCTGCTGCACCTGCCCCAGTACAATTGTCTGGTGCTTTTGCACCTCAAGTGCAAAATGATTTCTTAGATGACAGATTTTACCCTGTTCGCAAGGCAGACTTCGCTTCCCAACGCTGGCTGGATGCTTGCCTTGTGTAAGGAAAGCTTACACACATCATGGAGAAGCTCTAGGCACCACGATCTCCTTGAAATTGTATGAGCTACTAAACTGCAGACTAACAACAGCCTTCATTAAAAAAGAACCTTTTGGTTTTAGTAAATCCGAAGCAATGCCACCCTCTGACCTGCCCTGGGTGCAACTGAAGTAACTGGGGGAGTTTTCCTCCATGCAGGTACCGACCAAGCCTGGGGAATTCCTTATACATGGAAGAACTTTAATTATCAACCGTATTGTCATTTTAGCACTGATGAAAGGAAGCTGGAGAGCAACAAACAGCCAACACTAAATCCAGGAAGCTGCTGCTTCGTTGCAGAAGTTAAAGGTGGAAACAGTTTATTGGGTTACTTACTGTCCTTACAGGTAGAGGTGTTCTATTTTTCTTTATTAGACATTTCCATAGAATCATGGAATGGTTTGGGTTGAAACTCATCCAGCTCCAACCCCTGCCACAGGCAGGGACACCTTCCACTAGAGCAGCTTGCTCCAAGCCCCTGTGTCCAACCTGACCTTGAACACTGCCAGGGATGGGGCAGCCACAGCTTCTCTGGGCACCCTGGGCCAGTGTCATTTTCTAGGATATTGCCCAGCCCTGAGTACTTGCCGCAGTTTCAGTCTTCCACTTTCCCTTTGGGAAGCCAATTCTTCACTCTTTCCTTATGTTTAGACTCAGCTCTCACTTTTACTGACTCCATCTCATTATTCGAACTGACAACATGTTGGCACTGTGCAGGTGGAGAGTGATTATTCCAGCATGTTTTAAAAGTCTGTTATCTGTGCTAAGCCATCTTAAACACAAGCCAGATGTATTTCAGACCCTTAATATTTCCTCTAAGTCAATCACTGCAGCCTCTTAACCATGTTTCTGGTGCTATGAATCCTCTCTCAGCTGCAGGGTTAGGAATAAACGTTCACTAGCACCAAGCTGAGATTGTTGGTGGTTTCTCTCAGTGAAGAAGGGAGAATAATTTCTGAAGGGAACTGCACATCATGAAACTCTGTTTCCAACAGATTCTGTGTGAGATGTGTTCCCCTATGCCAAATGTTGTGTGTCTGTTGAATAGCAGCATGGCCTTAAAGAATGGATGTGATGTGGGGCTAAAAGCCATTGCAACAAGACATTCAGAGATAGAGATGAGAAAACATTAATACTGCTGCCCGAAGCTGCTGTATCAGCAAAGCCCCTGTGGTAAGTGCACTGATAGTGGTACAAGATGACACTCATTGGCACAGCAGATGCTCCTGGACACAGTTCAATATTCCATTAGGAAGTCATCTTCTGTCACACAAGTGATTGCAATGTGGGGAAATTTGTTGTTGCCTGTTCACTGAGCTACTCCTCCTGAACTGTTTTCATATGTAGGATTGGTCATATGGCAATGTCATATTTGTCCTGCTTTCATGACGCTGTGTAGCTAAAATAATGTGTTGGCATTGACAGGGAAGAGGAAGGATGGGGAGTCTAAACAAGAGACTGGAGCTGGCCCTGGGTTTGCCTCATCTGCTGGGCAGTTTTTGCATGTTAAAGAATGGATCTTAACACTCGACACCTCTGAAGTTCATTTTCAGAGGCATTTTGCAGACTTGCTTCATGAGTAAGGAACCTTAGCAGTATGATTCCCTGTAAGATTGGAGGGTGTTGGTATAACCTTTATTAGCTGACAGAAGCTGTGCAGTTAAACCACCGAGCAGAACTATGACAAGCTGTTTTCCTTCCACAGTCTCATCTGGTCTTTTAGTGAGACCCAGTGTGTGACCAGCTCTGCCGGTGGGGACCCGGCATCACCACCACAAGGATTTCTAATTTAATGCTAATGTTTCTCTTAGCACTAAGTCAATATTTCCGGTATTCATTAAATTTGATGGGTTTGCAGGAGTGAAAAGCACCCGCTTCAGGTACAGGAAACATCAGGATGTGTGCAGAGACACCTGATAATTTATCTTAGGACAGAAAGCAGTAGAAGAGAAAGCAGAAGAAAGAGGCAGCCAGCTTTAAGTTTGCAGGAATAGTAAAAGGAAGAAACATCAGCTGGCAGCTGCTCAATCACATCCCACAGGGCATGCGTAGTCTGTCGCTTTTAACACTTCTTGTTTGAAAGATCATTTAGTTTTGTTGGGGGTTTTTTGTGGGGGTTTGTCTTTGTGTTCTGTTTTGGTTTTTTAAGCTGGTTTTATCACTATGTTCACTACAACGAGGGTTTCGGGTTTTAAGTGAAAGGTGTGATAGGAGTTAACAGCATATGATGGTGATCTTGGGTTAACCGGATTCAGTGGTTTTGCTTGCAGAAAAACTCCATTACAGCTGCGATAATTCTGTTGAATAAATGAGCTCTATCTTTGTCTTACTCTGTTTTCCCCTGGTCCAGGATAAAACTAGTATCCCTGTCCCTCTCACTGAAGTAGTTGCTAATTCATCTAACCCTGTAAGTAGATGAGGAGAAACTGAAGTCTGCAGAAGACAAGTGAGCAGTATTATCTGAGATGTGGAGAAAGAACCTCAGGCAGAGAGACACTGACAATGTCTTTTGCCTAAAAACTTGACAGGTAGCGCTCAATTGGTGGTGCTGCTGTCATTGAAACGGAAGAACTTGATGCAGTGAAAGCTAGGGTAGATAGATAGATGTGTTCACCTTCTTATACCTTGGATTTGTTCCCACTTAATTGGGATTTTATGGTGCCATCTGTTTAAAACATTGTCTTTGGTTTCTATTTACTGTTAAGAAATGAATATAAATGAAAAATAGATAAGCATACACCCATGGCCTGAGACTTGACAATTGCAGGAGGCACAAAGTGTGTTCACTTGTTTCGGCAGCAATGTCCTAAGCTGTGCAAAGGGAGAAGAGATCTTTGCCTACAAGTCTAGACACCAACTTCTGTATTCCTTGCTTGTCCGTCTCCTCTTTCAGGTTCTTTTTCTGGATTTGAGGCCCAGTGCCATGTAAAGATGAGGAATAGCCTTTCCTTGAAAGGTCGTAAAAGCAAGCAGTGCCTCAATGACAACATTAATCCTTCAGACAGGAAAGATCATTTGCCAATAACTTTGATAAATCATCCTTTTATCACGAGTCCTGTCTTTCCGTTGTGCATGCCGTTGTGGCTAGTTCCTGAAGAGCTGAATGTCCTGAACAAGGTCCAAAGCACCAGAAGCTTTCTATTAAATCCAGAATACTTTTTAGGATCAGCAAAGGAACGGTTAAAGAACTTGATGGGCAAATGCTGTGAAAAATCCAGAATTAGCTCAGCTTTTGGCAGACTGTAAAACTCATCTGTTGTTTTCATCAGACCACACGAAAGAAACAGGAACTGTGGCATCCCCGAGGAGCAGATAGGAACAGGACATTAAACCTTTTCAAACCATTTGTGTGGGTCTAGATTAACAAATCTACACTCATACTTTAGTGTGTGCTTCATGTGTCTGGAGGTGGGACAGAGAGCAACGTTTTCACATTGAGTTTTTGTTGTGATAAGAATCCCATCTGTTTCTGGAGATCCCAATCAATAGAGTTACAGGGTTATCTGCCAAGTAATAAGCTTTTAAACTTCTTCAGTGCCAAGACTTCTGCACTGTTTTTCTTGAGACGATCCTTTGCTGCTGCTTTTATCATGGCACTGTGTGATCTCTTTCACTGGGGCCAGCTGAACTAACTGCAGTTAAATGAGAACTCTGGAAAAGATTTCCAGGAGAGCCAGGATTCATTCCTATGCTGAATGGCTGTTATGGACATGGAAATTGTTTAATTTTTAAACACTTGCCTACATTAAAAAAGTATTCAAATTTTTATCATTTTGAGTATAGTCACAAGAGGTTTCTAGTTTTGAAGAGATCAGCATCAGTTCTGGTATTAAAAATCATAGACTCACAGACTGAATTGGGTTTGAAGGGACCTTAAAGCTCATCCAGTTCCAACCCCCTGCCACACGCATGGACGCCTTCCACTAGACCAGGTTGCTCCAAGCCCCATCCAACCTGGCTTTGAATATCTGATGGAATCTTATACGGTTAATGAAAGTTCAGTCATTACCATTTGTCATTGCTTTAGGGAATTCTGCTGAAACCCTCGAACACATTACAGCTATTGTATTATATCGCCTTACACTTTAGAGCAGGAGCAATGAGGATCTATTGCTGTTTGATTTAAACTCTCTTCTCCTCACTATTAGTGAGTGAGTATTTCTCTCTAGTGGCAGCCTTTGAAAAAGCAATGCATCTGCGGCTTCCATTGAACTGAGCACCAATTCCAGAACTTCGGAAGTCCTGTGGCCCATGTAAGGACATTTACACTGAGCAGAGCTTCCGCTGGAAATAAAGCTCCTGATGGATGCGGGTTGTGTCTGCTTGTGAGAGCAGAGGTTGTGTCCTGACCTTCCTCTTGGTGGTTTTTGTCTGTAGGCAAAGCTTGAACCATACTTTCTTTTTCCATTGCCTGACAACCTCTCCTCCAAGAGGTTCTTTCCAAATGAGTGCTTTCCAAATGGAACTCAGAGGAAGGGTCTTACGTATAATGAAAAGACTGTTTGATTTTTCATATTTTTAGATTATCAGGTAGAAAACTGGGAGATACTGTAGGCTCCCTCTACAGCCTTTCCCCTCACATGGGAATGGTGTGTTTGAAAGAGACTGACTGAGAAAAATGGGGATTTGATGATTTTAATAATTCATTTTGAATAGTCTGTTTTCCAGTAGTATTTGCAAGTCGCTATCCCATCATTGTAAGTGAAAACAAAATGCAGTGCTTATAGACTTGGAGACCCGGTGCAGTCTAAAGCTTCCCACATCCCTTGCTCAATACCTACTTAGAAGTGTGTAAAACTGCAAAGTCCTCATACCAACTGCTAGACATTTTTGTTTCTAAAGATACAATGTGGTTCATGAATTGACTCTTAAGACCTGTATTTTCATCTTGATTTGGGCACTGATCTGCTGTGTTCAGACAAAAAACCTAGAGAGGGGCTTTGGACAAGGGCCTGTAGGGCCAGGCCAAGGGGAATGGCTTTAACCTGCCAGAGGGGAGACTGAGATGAGCTCTTAGGCAGAAGCTCTTCCCTGTGAGGGTGCTGAGGCGCTGGCCCAGGGTGCCCAGAGAAGCTGTGGCTGCCCCATCCCTGGCAGTGCTCAAGGCCAGGTTGGACACAGGGGCTTGGAGCAAGCTGCTCTAGTGGAAGGTGTCCCTGCCTGTGGCAGGGGTTGGAACAGGATGAGCTTTACGGTCCCTTCAAATAGAAACGATTCTATGATTAAATATTTTGGTTTAAATCAAAAGAAATACTTACAAGACAAGAATGCTTTAAACTTAGCATGAGAAATCTCTTCATGATGTGCAAGGTATGGATCTTCGCATATAGAAAGGGGAAGCGCAGCACGCTTACGTTATATGATGCACCATAACACACATATATGGTCATTTTTCTATATAACCTTCCTCCCTCCTGCCTTTTCGCATAAGCATGCCCTGACAAGTACAGTTTGCCTTGGAAAATAACTTACGAAGGCGAATTTGACATGTTGCCTTTGCATAAATGAGCATTTCAGAACGTTTCTAGAGATACTTCCATATCATTCCACGAGGTGGAGACGTCTACTTGCAAGTCGTCCTGAACTGGCCCTACTTAACTGGCAAGTTGTAGCTAAGGTTTAATGAAATGCTGCCTTCCCCCTCCCCTCCTTGCCCTGAAAAAATAAGTAAATAAAATCGAATAAAAGTTTGCAGATGCTTTATCAAGAAGCTCCATTTTTCTTTTTCACATTAAAAAAATCACTGCATTGTTGCAGCTCTCCACAGCTGGGTGGATGTGAGCATTCCCCTGTCATTCTGCAGTGTCCGTTCTATAGACCCACTGGCAAGATTTGCTTGAGCTACCTCCAGCCTGCAGTTGAGAGCTGGGGAGTGTGCTTTCAAATTGAGCGCTAAGGAGATCCGTGAGGAACACCTTTGCATGGAAGAAGTCCACACCTAAGCATATGAAGTGGTTAATAAATTCCCAGCTGGAGCAATTCTTTCAGGAGAGGTGAATGCTTTAGTGTTCAGTTTAGCAAAATCAAACCAGTTCAGACACTAATGGCAAAGGGCGAGGGAAATCACAGCTTCAGACAGGACAATTATTCTGGGCTACTCAAAGAGAAATGTGAGGGCTTGTTTTTGCAACAGGAAAACAAGGGCAAGCTCAGGAGCCGGTGCACTTTTGGGCTCATTGAGTCCTGTGTGGCCATAAGGCTTGCTGCATTCATGCTCCTTTCCCTAACTACAACCTTTGCCTCATGGCTGTGTCCTCATTGGGTTTTATGTTTATAACTTATACATTCCAGGCAAATTATGAGTGTGTTTGCCAGATTGTTGCCTGGGAGTAAGGGAAGAAGCTATATTTTTCTTGTCATTGGACTGTCGCCATTGTGGGAGAAATATGTCTGAGGAGCAAAACCCATTGCTAGAAGGTGACCACGACAACCACTCCTGCGGTTCTTTGCTCGAAGACCGTGAGGCGCTGTGGTTCCTGCTGTGAATCAGGATGTACCAGTTATGGTTTAGGGGGGAAAAGCTTGATTTTCACATTATCTTGAGCACTACATGTCTTGCTCTGCTTAGTTCTATGTATGGAAAAGCAAATTAAGATGTTTCTAGTGGATGGCTGATTTTTTAAGTGTTAAGCAACTGGCTCCCCAAAAAAACCATGTAACTTTGAAGTGTACGTAAGATCAGGGAAACTGAGGTGAAATGTGTTCACACACACACTAACTATTCACATGCAGTGCCTGACACACTGAAGAAGCAGAAGTGCATAGGATAATGATGCTATAGTACATAGTATAGAAGATATAGTATAGATATAGTATAGAATGGTGCTATAGTATAGAAGTACATAGGATAATGATGCATGGCAGTTTAGAACAAAAAACCTGTGTTAAACCAGAGAAGGGCTACTAAGCAATTGCAGGAGATGAGCCAGAAGAGGAAATGACCAAGGGAGAGCACACTGCAATCAGCCACTAAGGGAATGAATCAATATTGAATTAGATAGAGGGAGGAGGATCCACCTCAGGCTGAATAAACCTGTTTAGCTCCAGATAAATGATTGTTTTCCAGAACTGTAAGCTTTAGCCTTCATCTGGAAAGATGAAACAACCACACGCTGCGGTTCAAAGCTTCACCTTCTGCAAGGAAAAGCAAAAGCTTTCAGAAGCTTACAGTGGAGCTGAGTTGATTCTTATTCCTGCAGAATTTGACACAGATAAATTGCATCAAATGTTGCCAAAATGCTCTAAGTTTAATATCATCTATAAAGGACCATCTAATAGATGTATCTATAGCAGAAGCTATAAAGCTCTTGGGAGACTTTGATCAGTCCTAATGCTGCAATACATAAAAATGAGACATTATGGACACTCTCCTCCTGTTGGCAGCGATTCTATAAGCAGAAACCAAGAAACTGCAGTTAATATGTTCCTAAAGATGAAATCAGCTTTTTCTGTAGGGGATTGGGCTGCTTAATCAGGTACTTTGCAGTTGTTGCTGTCAGTCCTCTTTGGGCAAAAGGCAGAATTATTTAAGCCTGGCTATAAGAATGAAGATAAATGAGGCAGCATTATCTATAGAGACTGCTGAGAAGAGGTTACTTAAGTGAGAAAATCTCTCTTTTCCTGAAGACATTTTCACATGGAAGTCCCCAGACATTAAAGAACACGTATTTTCTATGGTTTAAAGCTATCTTTGATTCTCAGGAGCTTCAGAAGAGAAGGACAAGTAAATGGAAGTTTGGGCAACAAAAACAAGATGCAAAAACCTCCAAGTGCAGCTGCCTTGTGTAGTGTCAGAAACAGTCTGATGGAAGCCTCACCTAAATCGCAACTTTGAGTAGACTCCCGGTTAGGGATGCGAGCTTCCTGGGATGATGTTTGCTTTCCTGGGAGTGTTCTGCTCTTTCTTAGGCAGTTGGAGGAATGTGGTGAAGGGCACAAATGTCTTTGAGGGTTCTCCGAAGCGTACGTGGGGACCATCAGTGGTAGGTGCTTGTGTAACGAGCAGGGTACCACTTCTGGAAGGGTAAGGACTGGATCTTTGTGCAGTCTTTCCTATTAGTAGAAGCCAGAAGGAGTCTCTGTGCACCCAGATTCATTGTCAAGGCAACTACTGTCCTTTCCAGGTTGGTTTTTGGGTTTAGTTTGGTTTGGTTAGGGGGGTTTTTTTTGTTACTTACTTTTTACTTTACTGACATGGCAGTTTCCATGCAAAGTTGCCTCTGTGCTGGCTCCTTCCCCACCCTTGCCCTGCGATCCCTTCTACCATAACTCCGGAGCAGGGATTCCCAGCCCACAGGCCCCCTTCTCATTGCCAAGGCAGTTTTCCCCGCTGGAATGGCTTCTGCGGTTGCCATGACAGTGACTAGCAGGATCATAACACAAAGGTGAGGAGCCTGTAAGTTGAAGGAGGCCTCATGTAGGGTTTGATTGATAGAAAAAGTGATTTCTAGCTTGGTAAGAAAGACTGTGAGCAGCTCTTCCACATGCCCCTCGCTGGGTTCCCAGGGCCCTAAGCCCTCTTGCAAATAAGGAGGTATTTGCCCAGAAGCTATGAGAACAGAGGCTTATCTAAAAAACCCAAGGAATTCTTCCATTTCTCTCTGAAGGGTTCCAAATTGTGAAAAAAGGAGCTAAAAATGGGGCAAAAAGAGCTACTGATCCATCCACTTCAGAGTATATCTTATGCTGTGACTAGCTGCAGCTAGCAGTATATACAGCTGCTGGCAGGTTTAAACACCCTGATGCTTATGTCTTCCTGTACCTACCATATATTTGGATCTGCTTACAAATCAGAACTCTCTTACTTTTGTCAAGAGTAGCATGTTAATATATTAAAGGTTCTAGATTATCCTAAGGACAGCTTTCTGGGGCGGACTTGGAGAAGGTATTTGTCTTTTGGCCAGTCTTGCAGTTAACATTACCCATTAAAAGGACTGCAATACTTTGGATTGATGCCACAACGTGCATTTTGGTCTAATTCCCACCGTTGCTTCTTACCCATATGCTTTTTAGGGGACTCATAAAGCCACTGCTACTATACCTGCCATGATTAACAAACCTAGTCCCTGTAGGTAGTCAATAGACAATAGAAGGGGAAGGTTCACTTGAAATGAAAAACCTTTGACTGAATTTTTGTGACTATAATGGTCTAATTCTCAGATCAGCTGAACATGTGTCTCAATTGGCAGTCTGAATGAATTTACAGGTCTAACTTAGTATTCCCATTGCCAACTAGTGGAGTTCCCAGAGAGAATATCTCAGGTATTTAGGTCAGTGAACTGTGGAGAAAAAGTGTGGACAACTTACTTGTGTTATCGCTTGTGATTACACACATTGAATCATGCAGCTGGAGTCAAGTTCTGAGTATATCGTAGTGATAATTCCTCTGTTTGCTTAGAGCCAATCAGAACTCATGCTTTCTAGCCATGAATGACCCAAATAACTTGGGAAGGAGTGTGTTTTCATTAGGAAAGTTGAGAAACAGTGGACCTGAAAGTCAAAAGTAGATTTCCATATGGTGATTGAGTTACCCTACAGGTGGAGGCAATTCATTTAGGACCACGTTTGCTATGCATTGCCCCTATAGCTGGAACTAGATTGTCAAAAGCACACAGCAATAGTCTGCTTTATTAAGTCCTCTCTTTTGCCACTGAAAGCTAATAGCAGTAGAAGACCTGGAAAACTCAGCCGTCTGCTCTGTTCAGCTCTGTGACTATTGGCCTAATTCAAGTAGGAAATGGCCAAAATTAAACCCAAACTGCCATTAAATTCACATTTCCAAATTGTTCCCAATTGAAAATAACTTGGCTACATGCAATTAGCAATTGCCACTTATTTCTTATGAACAAGTAGAATTCGAATTAGGCGGATGTGAGCCTCAGCTTCCCTCTCAGATTGGATTGGCAATGAAGGTACTACTTGTACTGGTAATTATGGTTTACCATGAAATTACTCTCCCCTCTCACCCCCCAAAACTCCATCGAATTAGCCACGAGTGGGATTATATTTATCACTGTGCAGTAGAGACTTTGCAAATAAATGCAACCAATTAGAAACCCACTCAGAGTGTGGGGCCAGCACAGTAATTAGGGCTTGAAGACAGCAAAATTTACCTGCATGTTTTGGAAAGAGCGATGTGCTGCTTTCAGATGGAGGGGGGGGCTGTTCCCTAGAAATTAATGTGCTCTTTTTCTCCCCCTTCCTTATTTAATAGCAAGCTATCTGCTAAATGGTGCCTAAGGTAGCTTTTTCTTTCCATTTCACTTCGGTGTGATTCCTGATCTTGCAAGGGCTTCATAATATCATGAGGAATGCAATTGAAGGATAGACTGTAGAAGCTGGTGCATTCGGAATGGCATCGTAAATAATTCAATTACAATTATTCCTAAAGATGCTTGCCATTAAAGAGGAAAAGACTAAGGAAAACAAGAAATGCACTTAATTAGACTTACAGAGTGAATAATTCCCACTATATTGCCCAAAGTAAGCTGTCAGCATAATGATTTGTCTCCCTGTCTGTAAAATATGACATGATAATGCTTCCCGTTTCAGTAAGAACAATCTCCAGTGCAGACAGCACAGAATAGAACATTTGGATCATGGTAATTCAAACTACCTGTTTCAGTCAGACAACTGAAAATATAGCCTCCAGCCCACACACTGTGGCCTGGCACAGGGCAGCACCCAGGGTGAATGCAGCTGATGAGATTAATTTGTTGGGCCCTTACTTATCACCTACAGACTGAGGCTTTGTATATTCTGAGCTCATTTCCTGCAGCATGCACAACATGCTATTTCAGCTTGCCTTCAGCCAAACAGGGCAATTTACTGTGGCCAGAAGGCGCCATAATTACCACCAGATCACATTATTAAAATGCTCTCATGGTTAGTTCAGCCATTTGACCCCTGAGTATTAGTTCTACCATGGGCCTCTGCTAGGAATGGCATGCGACAGGTCTCTGTCCTTTTGGTCTGTCTTATGCCTGTCACTTTTTGTCCCTTTGACATTGTAAATATGTGAAATTCATAAGCCCTGGGGCCGGAGTTTCCTCTTTGCACTTTCCTGTACGCAGTGTCTGTTTGATCACGCTCTTTATGTACTTGTGCTTCGTTACGAATCTGCATGTAATGATGTATAGTTTGTGTGTGGAAACCAGATACTATCCAGTGCTACAGGAACTCTCCTGTCTGTAGGGTCAACCCCCACATGAAAGCAGTACAAGGAAAGAGTTGGAATACTCGGTGTGGCCAAACTGCCATATCCCACAATTTGCTTAACTGTTTTCCTGATGTCAGTGGAAGTGTGACCTGACTCAGGCTGGAGGCTTTAACAAGTACTTTAGTGAGTCACAGCTTATTGATGCTTTACAGGCAGCCTCACCTGCCTTCTGCGAGGAAGGTTCTGGCAGTTTCCAGCACTTCCTGCTGGCCTTCAATAGCCAAGAATGATGCAGGTCCTTCAAAGTCAGTCAAACATACCTGCAAAACCAGAAACCAAACCAGAGATGCTCCCCGGTTTGCTTCAGCAGGCACAGGAAGCTCTGTCTGCATCCACACGTTACCGTGAACATTTCTCTCAGTTCAGTTTATTGTACAGAGTAACCAGAGTTCAGTTTATTGGGGGTTTAACTTCAATGGTACCTGTGGGGCTCTTGTTTCTCTGTGTACGTGAGCCCCTTGCAAACTGTGCCCCTGAGGGTAGAGCTGCACCTCTAAGGAACAGTTTATTTCTATTTCCCAAAGCAGCTTGTGTTTGGCAGTGTGTTACGCTACCCCTCCACCTATGGCCCCCTTCTCGTTCCAGCTGGAATTGGTCTTTCCTACAAAATGCCTCCAAGAATCCAAATTCACAAAGAGGAAGTTTTCCTGCTTGTCTGTTAGAAACAAAATCGTGTCTATCCAGAACCATTCGGAGTATTTGCGTCTATGGAACTACTGAGCATTTAGCTATGTCACAGGAAATGAAGATACTGCTCTAACGCCTATTGAAGTCAGTGACAAAGCTTACACCACCACCATTATCTGACTGCAGCATTTTCCCACTATCTCAATGACCAATTTCTACGCATGCCTTTGCTCCTGAAGCATCGATGTGCATTTCACATCTCGTAGTAAATGTCTTCTCGTGAACCCTCTGCAGCAATATTAGCTGGGGTTGATTCTCCACCAGGCTCGCATGTGCATCTGTTTTTGGTTTACATGATATAAATAGCTGCCTGGGCCGGAGAGCAAGATAAGATGCAAGTCTTTGAACCGCAGGAAGGACAACACGAGTGACTGACAGCAGATAACCCTGGAGACTGGGTGAGACAACTTTAATTTATTTGTACAGCATGCGTACGGCAGGGTCCTCACCTCCTCTTTTGGCAATGATAAATGACAAGATGCCGACAGTTATTAATTAAACTGCCTGGCATAGCAATGTACACCATGATAAGACCTAAGAAATGTGCAGCATTCCTTCTATCCCATCATGAGAATGAGGCCCCTCCGCTGTTCTCTGGCACAGCAGAGATTAGACTAAGCATCAATATTCCAGTACAAGCTGGCTACCTAGTAACTGCCTGAACACAGGGCCCTATAGATTGAAATCCTCTCTCAGGCGATGTGTGGTAATTAAACTGCAGCATTCCTTCTGCAGGAAATGTTTCTCCTGTGTTTTTCCCACAGATTGTGCTACAACAACAATTTCAGCCCCATGAACTATTAACCAATTATAAAGGGATTTTCTCGCTCTGCTTTAACTGAGGATCAAAGGAAAAAATACGTTGGCTTTTTTCTCTTACCAGATATTGTAATTTTAGCTGCAGAACACCAAGCAGAGCCAGAACTCGAGGCTTTACTCAGGCAACCAGAATGGGCGCATGGCAGGGGTGTAACACCCATTCCAGCTTTTCTTCCTTAAAAAATCCATTGCCCGCGATTGCAATGCATTTATCCTGCTCTGTTTTCATTTGTATCTTTCATATCTATATCCTTCATATATGTCCTACTTGGAGCGAACTATGTCTACATACTGCTTCATTACTCAGAACTTAATATATACCCAGTTTCTCACCAGCTTAGCTGCCGAATGGAGTCTCAGGGTATTATTTAGTCCCTTTTGAATGTTGTATAAGAACAGCCTGCTGTGAATGTAGTCAGCTAATACAGAGTGTGATGCATTTTGTCAGCATTTGCCACAGAAATGAAGTAGATAAACACCCAGTGCTGTAACTAACAGTTATTAATCATTATCATTTCAAATGGACCAGGAGACTCTCTTCAGGCTTTCTGCTTCAGTAAGCTCCAACAGTGCACATCTGATGGTCACTTTGAGCTTGAAGTATCCCAAAATAATGAAGAACTAGCTAAAATCCGCACATCTCAGACAGGCAGCATTCCACCTAGGAGAAAGGGACATGTTTGAGGATACAGTGCTTCAATTCCAAAGTTCTGACAGTTTTCCCAGGAAGGATATCCCATACACTGATTCCTGTCACTGGGCTATGCTCCCTGCCCATGGCAGGGGGGTTGGAACTAGGTGATCTTAAGCTCCAACTCTAATTCAGTGATTGACCAATGCATTTATCAGCCCTTTTCACTCCATAAAGTACTATTGTTCTGTTCTTGTTGCAAGTGCAAGTCCAAAGCACAGCCCTTCGGACAGATTGTCAGCTCTTGAGGCCATATTAGAGATGTCAATATAACCTAATGCTAGAGAAATGTAGCTTTTAAAGTGACAAAGCCTATTTTGGGGCTCTAGAGGAACCTGGGCACCTCTGATTTGAAGCTTTATTTCTTTAGAAGCCCATGTTAATGGAGAAGCAGGCTGAAATTCCACATGCATTTCCTCAGGTCACTGCAAGTCTGCAGTTGTCTGTCCCTCGTCTGTCCCCTCTCCCCCTCCATACTGAGCTCCTGATGGTGCTTCTTTTGTATCTCCACGTGCAGAAACCCCTCACGAGTGGAAGGTTTCTGGTTCCGAGCACACCCTTAATCTGCAGAACAATTTTAGGAGCAAACTATCACCCTTAAAATTAACTCCTCCTGCTAGTTTGGCAGGAAAAAAAGCAGGCCCCACAAATAGCAAACCCCTCCCGATGGGAGAGCAATTACCTGAAATTAAGCCTTATTTCTGGTTATAAAAACCCAACCAAAACCAAGCAGAAAACAAACGCAAGAAGCAACCACTAAAAAAGCCCGCCCCAAAACAACAGCAAAACAATAAAAGAAACCAACAACCACCCAGTTCTAAACCATGCCCTGCAGACTGGGAGCATTAGAGTTAAATACTGGCCATTTTGTAGGGAAAGGGAAGGAAATAGAGAGGAGGAAGGAAGACGAGATTAGAGAATCCGACAGATGTAAATAGTCTCAGAGGAGCCACTCTGTCCCAAGGCCTCTCCTAAGGGAAATTTTTATACCAAAGAATCTGGTACCTTGAATGAAGAATGACATCACTTATTTATTTAGCCAGAGCTGAACTATTTTCTTAAGACGTTGAAATAACCTCATGCCACAAGCATTAAATTGCTGGTGAACTGATCAAGATGTCTGTTTAATTTAGGGGCTCGATAACCACAAAATAAATATACTTGTATTTCTTGGTTTGAGAGTATATTTAAGTTGCCTAAAAAGCCATGAACAAGAAAGCCTGAGTCTGAAGGTTAATATTACAATACAAACAGCCTGATGTGGAAGTCTTCAGTAGGGAGATGCATGACTTTGGCCTTGTAACAGTCAAGGAGTTGGGGCTGCTTCCCTTAAAGATGAAAGTGATGGTATTGCCATTATGGACACCAAACACAGATCAATGATTCCACATCCTGGGTGCTATACAAATTCATAAGGGACAATTTCAATCTAAAGTGCCCCATTTGTGTCAGTTAGAATCTGGGTAGCCAATATGTGGTGAAAAAGTGATTCACATCACGCACTGCCTCACCTTACAGGGCTAAAATGGATGTTCATGGCATCAGCAGGGTCCAGACAGACCCTGGTAGCACCAAGGAGAAGCAGGGCTGGGATTGCAAGCTTATATACTAAAGTGTCCGAAATGACACCAAGCCGAGTGGTGTGGTCCATACTATAGAGGGAAGGGATGCCATCCAGAGGGACCTTGCCAAGCTAGAGAGGTAAGCCTGTGTGAACTCCATTGAGTTCAACAAGGCCAAGTGCAAGCTCCTGCACATGGATTGAGGCAAACCCACACATGATACAGGCTGAGCCATGCAGGGATCGCAAGCAGCCCTGCAGAGAAGGGCTTGGGTTAGGGCATTAGTGGATGAAAACCTGAATATGAGCTGGCAATAGAATAGTTTGGGTTGGAAAGGACCTTAAGATCATCCAGTTCACTCAAACTGGACCAGCTTTATCTCGAACTGTGAAGTATATCTCCATGACTTGCCTATCAAGGGCAGTTTTAGTGTATTCACATTTCAGGTTACAGCTCACAGTATGTTCAAGCCAGACTCTAGCTCCATACAACTCTGTTCCATGTTAATTTAAGACTTTCGAGCTTGTTTACTATAGAAAAGTTGTTTTGTGTGCCCATATACTGCACTAATTTGGGTGAAACAAGCTAATTATAAGTTGATGTCATATGGCTAAAAACATACGTGTTTATTCCCTCTGTGTTTCACAATGCTGACTTTCTCAACCACGCGTGCAGAACACACACATGATGTGTTTGCTGCGCTTAGGGCCTCACTGGGTAAAGTTATGTCCTTTCTTGTGCAATTTGTAATCGAAAAGTTGAACCTCATGCAAAATCTGTGGGACCCTGTGGATACCTTGTGGCTTTTTGCGCTGCCTGGACGTTTGTCTTACATAGCAGAAGGGTATTTTTGACAGTAGAAGAAATACAGTTGGCACACTCACTGTTGTGAGTGCATTGGAGAGAATCTGCCATGGTCTGTTCTCTGCACAAGTGGGAATAAAAATGGGTGACAAAGGGAGGAATGCTCGAAGCCGATTTGGAGAAATCAGGAATCCCGTCTGGAAAAGAGCAATGGGGTTGTTTCCCTGTGGGCTGCCCATTGTGACAGTTGCCCCGTTGCTGACAGGCAGCTCCCTCCAGCCAAGTGAAGACAAATTCAGTGACCTGTTACTACTTATAGCTCAGTAGCACTTAAGTTACATTCTGTGTGCTATTTTATGGCAAAAATTACAGTGAAGAAACTCACTTCTGCCTGAGAAATTTATAGCCCTGAAGAAAAACCGTTTAATGCTTCTGTAAAAGGAGCGCACAGCAGGTCTCGTCCCATGGCCAAGCCCCTTCGCAGTCCTTGTTTCTCTGACAGAGCCTGTCCCATGTATGTCTTACGTCCAGTAATGTTTCACTGATGGAAGGACAAAGTCGCTCTGGATTCAGTTTTTCCCTCTGTGTTCTGTATCAAGCTTTCTTCTTCGGAAAGAAGTGGAAGCGTAGAGATTTGGTGTGAACGGCAAGCTGAAATCTCATTCTCAAACCCCCAGTTAGAGATGGCGTCTCATCTGCACAGCACATCCCTTGAGCCATAATAATGCTCTCAGCAAACACCAGCAGAGATTATTAGACCAGGAAGTCTCTAAATTTCCTTTTCCTAGAGCTCTGCTAAGAGCTGTGAGTAATCTGTGCTAACAGGGAGCTAAAATCCTGTGCACCTTTATTAGAGGGGAGAGCAAATCAGTAAACGTGCAAACCCAAATGCTGCGTTTGAAAAGAACCTGCGGTAAGAAACCAGTGAGGAGCAACTGGAAACAGGATGGGCATTGAGAGGTAATGCAGCAGTGCCTCCGGACCCCCTGGCCATGGGCATTCTTGTAAAGGCTTTTCCAACATGCAAAGAACCAATCCTTACATTGCAAGTCAGAAACCTGCAGGATTCTGAATGGCAGAAGGTGCTTCTTGTGGAAGACAGCTGGGGGGGGGACTGTGTGGGGCTTGGGGGTTCGTATGCTTCTTATGGTTTGGGTTTCTGTATTGGTTTGGTTTCTGAAAAGGATGTCTTTAGGGTGAACCGTGTGGGGGAAAGATGTCAGTGGTTCACCCAAAGGCAGCAGGCCCTGTACTTCAGCCCTGCCTGGCACCCAGCATGCAGTCCCAGACAGTGGAGTAAGTGCTTTCACTGGCTTATCACTGTCAATGCTTTAGACCCCATATTCCAGTAACTTTAGATGCCAGTGAGACCGTGGAATCACTTTGCAGAGGAACTGAACTGCTTTTCTTACTTAAGAAGCACTTGCAGGTATCCACACTGAGTTCAGCAAATGAAGCCCTGAGTGCCAAATTCATAAAGTCAAAGATAAGTCTGGGAAATGTTATCACAGGTTTGGCAATCGTTTGTATTATGGTTTTATATGAAGTGTCAAATAATTGCAGTGCAAGGACACCTCCTCTACTGGCTGTCTTGATAAAGCTGTTCATCTTTATAGCTGTACTGAGAGATCTGCATGCTATGTGCAGTGCAAGCTCAAGCTCAGTTTTCCTTGGCTTCATTGGAAAATGGCTTTGTTTCTTAAAGAATATGGTCTTATAAATGAAAATGGGCACAAGTGTACGATATCAAACTGTCAAACAGAGGAACTGCTGCTTGGCACTTGCAAGGGGGTTCCAGATGTCTTCCTTTTTCAGTGAGAGAAACCTGAAGCAGTCAGATTTCAAGCAAGCAAGCTCAGTGGACAGTTCACAGACTTCTTGTTTTCTTTGGTGTCTTTATCGGGGGGGAACATATGAATCAGGAGATGTCATTGGGAGTAGAAGGGAAACTGAAATGGGCTGAGTCTGAATTCCCCAGGGGAAGGAGAAATGAGAATATCGAAAGAGTTCTGAGCTCCACATCTGCCCAGGAAGACTTTTTCCTTGAGGAATGTCAGGCATTGGAGCAAGAAGTTCCAGGATGGAATTTCTTTAGAGCTGTGTTGGTTATTGACTGATTGAGAATTAAGGACCCTGATGCTTTATGACAGAAATGGGAGGCAACTCCCTGACTATCCTGTAGTTCTCCGGCTTTGTTGTAAACCAGCTTGATCCTATGGTTGCAAATCAATGAGTCTTCCTGCAATTAATCATTGTTTCCACTTTATTAACAATGTATTTAAAATGAAAAAATAACAGCCTATTATTTTTAAAGCGATTTTACTTCTCATTGTCTACAAGGAAAAACATTGTATAAATAACTTCTGAGGGCAAAATAAATACGTAATTCACTCCGTGAACCAACACCTTCCATCTCTAGGCTCTGGTCCCACATAAAATCTAACAACATTGCAAACTTCCATAGCTTATATGATTTCATCATAAACTCTACATAGAAAATAAGAACAGTGAGGAACTGGCTTCATCCCAAACTGTGTTCATCTGATACTAGGCTTAGCACTTCTACAGGATAGATACAGCATGTGATGATTCACTTTCTAATGCTATTCTTTATTGTAAAAACACAAAGGGAAAGTTGCTGTCAAGCTAAAGACTTAAAGTTGCACATACCAAAGACTTTTCTAGAGGAATTGATGCCTTTAAGATTAGCAGAGGCTCACTTTCAACCAGCACCTTACTCCCAGAACTTGGCTTACACAGTCTTAGCACTAGAAAGTGTGTGGCCAGATAACCCAAACTCCGTAGAATAGAAAATGCAAATTGATACATCTAAGGTGATACTAAAGTCAATTGTGTTCTAGGAAATAAGGAATAATCAGTATCTTTAATGTTCAATTCTACACATTGTTAACTGTTTAGGGGACAAACAACAGTGAGGTTAAATGGTTTGAGAGGAGCATCCGTTTCATAAATCTCCTCCACTTAGTAGAGTTTGTTTAACTGTTCCTAAACCAAACCATTGTCCCTAACACAAACCTTATCGTGGCCTTTCAATATCTTAAGGGGGGGCTACAAGAAATCTGGCGAGGGACTTTTTACAGGGACATGTAGTGACAGGACAAGGGGAAATGGCTTCAAGCTGAAAGAGGGCAGATGTACATTAGATAATAAGAAAAAACTTTGCTATGAGAGTGAGGCCCTGGCACAGGGTGCCCAGAGAAGCTGTGGCTGCCCCATCCCTGGCAGTGTTCAAGGCCAGGTTGGACACAGGGGCTTGGAGCAAGCTGCTCCAGTGGAAGGTGTCCCTGCCCGTGGCAGGGGTTGGAGCTGGAGGAGCTTTAAGGTCCCTTCCAACCCAAACCATTCTATGATTCTGTGGTTTTAGTTGCCAAATCTCAGTTTTAAGTCTCTCTATCCTACTGTCCTCTAATGAAAAGTCTGAAATAGATTTGTCACACTTCTGAGAACACAAGTGTCATTGTTTGATTTTTGGGTTTTAGAGGAAACAACTGGGTCATGAGGGCATCTGACATCCCAGCAACTTCAGGCACCATTACTGTTGAAATCCCTGCTATCCCTAACTTCTTACAACTCATTCAGAGCGTGGTAACTCGCCTGGTGCTTCCTAACCTCGTGCTTGTCCTGCATCATGGCACTTACAGAAGTGGGAAAGAGATCTCAGTATTCTTTTCACATAGAGTAGAATGACTCCTAATAAAGTGTGATTGTCACCATAACAGCTTCACTTTCTTCTGCCTTCCTACTTGTACAAGCCACAGGACCTCACGTGAACCTCCAAGGTGTACCTCTCCTCTCAGACTGAATTTAGGTGTTGCTACCTCCAGCTCAGTTTATCTCATTCCTTTATCAGACCATAGCTGCTACAGTCCGACAGATTTTTCTCTATGTGAGCCTTTGACCCAGCTTAGCAGAAGGAATTCAAACCTACTGCAGTCAGAACGTGATGCTGTGGCCTGTGAGTGCCGGTTGATGTCTCGTAAGATATCCAGAGCTGCTAGGCTGCATCGCTCGGAGCCGCCTTCTAATAAGCATTTTCTAACTCATGCTGGTTCGATTTGCTGCTCCTCGCCCTGGAGAGACGGGGCTTCTTGTTCTTCTGAGGCCTGGCAGGTTCCTTCCCAAAGTCCTTCAGCTCGGACTGGTTGTGGTAGCGAGTGTAGCGCTTGCATTTGCAGGACGTGACAGCTCGGAATTTGTAAGTCCGAGTCTCTTCCTCGGGACAGGCCATCTGGATGCGCTGCGTGCGAGTGTGAGCAGGGATGCAGCGATAATCCAGGGAGTTCTGCCGCCACCACTTCCCTCTGCCGATGGAGTTGGGCAGGAGGTGCGAGGGGACACACTGACCAGAGCACACCAGTTCCTTGACGGGCTTGATGCTGCGGCAGGGCCCCTCTGTGACATAGCGGGTGGTTCGCATCTCTCTGCAGCTGAAGTCGGAAGCATCTGCAAACGAGAAACACTTTAATTACTGACTCCTTTTCTCCCCACCCTTGAGAAAGCACTTTGGTGTTTGTGTCACAGGTATCTGGCTCGGAGCTAGATACAAGCTGGGCATCCTGAATGGGAAGAGTAACTCCAGACTCACCCCTGCAGCTTTGGAATATTCGGCTACTTTAGTTACGAGACCCTTGAATAGCAAGGTGCAAATGGATGACTAAAATCCTTGCCACTGGGTGAATTCCATCTCAGGCTTGTGCATGTGGGCAGCAGAGCTTCTGAAGTGGAACCCCAGCAGCAGCGGTTACTTCACAGCAAATTTGGATGGGATTCTCCCAGCTTCATTTACTTGTAGGCAAAACCTCCCCTCATTGCTCTTGTTTATTGGCTTCAGAGGCTGACTCCAGTTTTAAATCTCTTGTGTAACAAGTAAGTGTTCCTGAAGTGATTTTCAGCTACCGTAGTGTGTGCCAGAGAATAGCAGGTAACAACAGTGCTGAGGGATTCCCACTCTGCTGGCATTAGGTTTTCCATGTTTACTGCACTCTATGATAATCCCACATAATTTCCTTCAGACAGCTAGAGGCACCTTCTGGCTGATTAGGAACCTTATAGTGTTTTCTCCCCCTTTTCCTCAATGGATAGATATAGGCAAATGAAACATTGGGAAATACAAGAGTTTTTTAACATTAAGGCTTTAGAAGAACTTTCCAATTGTAGGGAACTGTAGGAACAGATTTATTCTGAAGGCATCTGTTTTGCCAAGTGACCTGCTCGGCTAATTGACTTGTTTGGAGGGCACATACTTTGATTTCTGAAGGTGTTTATCAAAGCACTTCACCAGATACACTCACACTAACGTTCTGCTCTTAGTCAACAGGATAGTTTAACTCAGCAGTGCTACTTGTGGTGCAAATCCTCAAAGATCACGTTACAGATAGAAGGCTGTGTCTGTTAGGCTCATTCTCCTTGCTGTTCACAAGGTGGTCCCCTCCTTGGTACATCAAAAGAGAATCGTGACTCTATCAGTGGCAGAACAGTATTTGTACAGACAGTTTGGGTTTTCCTGTGAGGTTCAGAACCAGCGTTTTGAACACTCAGGTTTATGTTTGTCAAAGCCGAGCTGACAAGATTTCACCTTTTAAAGGTTTTAAGGGCTGCATTAATGAAATGAAACAATCCCTGTCATATGCTGTGCCAAAAATGCTGGCAACTGAATCTATGTGCACTTCATCTAATCCTCCCAAGTTCCTTAAACATCTAAGAAAATGATGTCTATGTAAAAACTACTGCTCTGAATGGTGTGTATTGTACCACCATGGCACATAGGCACATATAGTTCAATACATGGGCATCTGTCTCAGCTAACTAGGTTTATTTTCTGGGCATATATGTCCTGTCCTCTGTCAGTGCAGATTCCACACACTGCAAAATTACTCATGGTCTGGTGCAAACTCGTGTGTCCTGGGAAGATCGGGCTACTTTGCATCATTATTTTGATTCCTTGTGTTAAAGACATTAAAATAAGAAGTAAAACCATTTCATATCTCAAATAACTGCCAGGCTCCTTTACTCTCTCTCGCCTAAGTAAATGCACATATCAGTGGGACAGATTCCCCTCCACTGATGTCAGAGTAGTAAGAGGCTAAAGAATGAAGGTATTCTGTGATTCAGCTGTAACAACACAACCAACCTGCCTTGACCTGGTGGTTGCTAGGGCTGCCTGTGAGCAGCAGAGTGCTCCCCCCTTTTGAGCATTTAAGATCTTTATAAAGTTACACTCTCAAAACCAGCTTTTAAAATACTGTTAATGCTATGAAAGCAGAAAACCACAATTCCCTTCCAGTTGTCCTCAGAAACAGGCAGCTAGCTCTGCAGTGCACAATAGTGGAAACTCTATCTTGTTGCTCTCTGTGTTCGGTAGACACGTGTCAGTCTGGAGGATCAGGCTTGTCCTGTTTGCCAGTAAGGCACTTCTTTAAAACTACCTTTCCCTGTTTGGTACCAACTCCTCATCTTCCATTTCTCCTTACAAAGCTTGTGTTTTGTATCATTGTGAATGTTATGTATTTGGCTAAATGCAGTGCCAATGTATTATGAACTATGTCAGTGCTCTTAAAGTAGCCAAAAACTGATTCCATGATTGCACACCTCTGCAAAATGAAGTTCCTCCAATTCACTTGGGCAAGAATTCCCCTTGGGAAAGTTTTAAGTGTCTGTAGCAGCTTTTCTGGTTGCTGGGACCTGGCTGTTGGCAAAGGACAGTGAGCAGCACACTTCTCTCCTCTAGCTGAACACAGCCTCCATGTGCCATTTCTGCTGTGTGATCTTTAGCATTACTAGAGCAACTCTTTCTAAAGATTAAGAATTTATATTATCTCCAGCGTCAACCCATTGCCCCATCCTGACATCAGAAAGTCCATTTGCGATAGTTCCTCCTTGCAAGCACAGAACACAGAG
Source organism: Psittacula echo (assembly GCF_963264785.1). Lineage (NCBI taxonomy): Eukaryota > Metazoa > Chordata > Aves > Psittaciformes > Psittacidae > Psittacula > Psittacula echo. The sequence goes on from NC_137748.1 coordinate 4,624,085, forward strand.
AAATTGAAGTAATATTTCTGCAGGTTTTCTATATTGGGGTTGTATCTGCAGAGAGCAGATGGGCAAAACAGGAATGCCTATTGTAGCACCTAAGGATTGTTCAATAGATAGACCACATTCTTCATCAGTAAACTCCAATGCATCCCTTCTAACATTTACATTGATACTTCTACAGTAGGCATTACTCTCTATCACTTACAGCAGTAGGTCCACACCGCAAGTTTTGATTAAATATATATATTAAATAAATAAGAAATAAATAAGAACAAGTATTCTTGTGCAAACTGTCTATTAGGGTCCAAAACTGTAATAATGATGGTATTTTTCTTACCGTTAGGGTCTGGAGCTTGTTGTATGTGTCTTCCTCCATGCTTTGCCTGGTTCATTGTGTTGTTGTTGCTGAAAGTCTGCTCCATCGGTGTTTCCGTGTTTTCAGTGATCTCAGGAATGATTTCTGTAGCATCATTTTTAAACACTTGCCACCCTTCCACAGATCGAAATGCCATTTGTGTTAAGACACAGACAGAGCACACAGCCCAAGAGATCTGCATGGTGGCAGCTCGCAGATTAGCTTTTCAGCACCCTGACAGTCTCAGATCCCAGGCAAAGGCACATTATTCCCCTTTTTTAAATCCTTTTTAGAACCAAGCCAGCCAATGACTATGCAAAGTGGGAAGGGCCAGACAACAACTCATTCATCTCAGCTTTTGTCAGTGTGAAATAAAATGGGTGTGTGGGGGTGGGTTAGTGAATGATATTCCACAACTTCTATGTCAAAACTTCTCATATGTGTCCAGTTCTGTGCCTGGCAACAATGGTGATGGACAAGACCAGGATGAACGGGGAGCTGACGAGTCTCTCTGCAGTTTCTTCCTAACACTGGTATAATTAAAACCTGCCTCTACCTCCACATTGGCATCTTTGGCTATTGTCTTTTCCAAAGGTTCTTCAGACGTTGTAATTTTACTGTTGTTCTTCCCCTCCTGCCCCGGTACAAAGCAAATCTCAAGCTATAGTTCAGTGTACACTGTTCTGCTTTTCAGTCTCTGCAGGCAAATCACTGGGGGTGGAAGAATGTAGCTTTTTTTCACTTTACAAACTGAGGAGCTCTATGTTTTGTTTCACAAATGTCCAGCAGGAACCAGGGAAGGCTTCAACATGAGAAGGGGTTTGTTTGGTTTTCCTTAAAAAAATAAGCTACTTGGAATATTTTAGGGGAAACAGGCAGGATGTGGTACATCATGCTTTAGGATGTGCTCTTTCTCACTGCACACTACTACTTCTGCTGACATTCTGCACAAGTGTTGAATATAGGACACCTGCTTATTTCAAACACAAGAACATGACCAGACTGATTTCCATTCATGATGCAACCAACAAAAAGAGAGAACTGATGTCCCTTATGTCCATTGCACCTATGCCCAAGGTGTATTCATGTGTCGTGTTTTAAAATCTCCTCTCTGGTATTCTTCTTCCTTGCAAAATCAGATGATAGTGGTAAGAGCTGCATCATTTCTTTGTCTCAGGCTACATACACTTTCAAGTAACTTACAAATGATAGCAGGCTATATATGTCAGTTGGAAAGAGTCTCAGGTTTTAGTAAGGTTAGATACTACACTGAGCTCACCGCAAGCAAAACTGTTTGCTTGCAGCAGTAGAGGGACACCCATGTGTGCTATTACAATGTTTGTCACATACATCCTCACAAAATTACTTCGTGTAGACGAGATTCACTGTCTGACTTTGCCCTAATGTTAAAAGACTCTTCACCTAAGGCTTGTGTTCCATTCGGACAACTTCCCTGACCTGGGAAAACGGGTGTCACTAAAGTTAAAGTGGAGGTGCATCCTCCCTTGGGGTGACCTTGATGGTAAGAAATGACTCTGTTTCATGGAGAAATACAACATACTATTTTTGTCAGACAGGAATACCACGTTGTACTGGTATTCACCAACAGTCACCCTGTCCAAAGTGAGATCACAGCTTGTGGCTCAGTGTAGAGCTGGAAAACACAACAGGAGAGGAGAAGAAAATGGAGTAGTGGTAATCACTGAACCACTGCTACCTATTCACTCCCCTGGTTAAATGCCTTCGGAATTGTATGTATCCCTCAGCTCAGCTTCTGTTGATTTCTTTTCACTTAATGTCTGTGTAGTGACTATTTCCAAAAGCTGTCATTGGCTCTATAGGCCTGCTACGGAGAACTGCATTTACAGTCATCAATTGTTACATAAAACGTAACACTTTTCCTGATGTAGCTTCTCTAAGTACTTGAACAATCCCCTCTGTAACTGTCTTAACACTTACCTGTATTACCCACTGGGAGAAATAACACCTGAAAATCTATGAAAGTGAAAATCAGAAGCTCTCTTTAGCCTCTGGCTTAAAACTCCTTGTCCCCAGGCCAGGAGGGCAGCCCAATAGAGGCAGGAAAAGAATCCAAAGCCCACAGACATTCTAAGAAGGAACCAGACGTATCAAGGGAGCAGGTACAAGGAACAAATTGGCATCGTATATTTAGCCTGAATGCGTTGCTGCTGCTTTCTGGACTCTGACTTGCGTCCTGCTGTGCATGCACTGCAACACTCTACTCCTTACTATAAAGGCATGAACATACAAACCAGTTTCTGCAATCAGTTCTGTCACTTGTAACATCTGGTGCTCACTATTCACCCCCTCTGCCCATACCTGGCCAAGGGGTATGGCTAAGGTGCTGTTTGGAATCCAAGCCCTATAATACATGTGTGCAGCTTAAGCTCTTATCTGTGGCCAGCACCTTATAATTTACACACTGCACATGAATTCAGCTTCTGACGTGTTCAACAATAACTTATTTGCTTCTCAAACAGTTCTAAGCTGCTGCTAAGCCACTCTTGCCCAAGCAAGTTTTATCTGTCTCATTGCTGAATGAACTACCTTGTGAAGCAGTCAGAACACTATGGTGTGATCTCCTCCAAGTAGCCAAGAATAAACGGAATCTTGGTGTTCTCCCAGCAGAGCCCAGCAAATGCACTGATAAATCATTCTGCTGGCTTGCCTTTGTCAGTGATAGCACAGGACTACATTAGATTTACACAGGAGCATTGCTCAGGGATGGAACGATGACTATCTGGAGAAGAATAACAAGCCTACAGCTCCATCTGGTGAGTCAGCCAGCCAGGAACCTTGGCAGAGTGAACTGAAATTACAAAACCCCACAACAGCTTAATTCATTTTCAGGGTTTATTTGCAAAATGAACAGGACACTAATTCTCATGAACAAATCCTTAGAAGAGACCTCTCAGGCTTAGTCTAGTTTTAGTTCTACTCATGGACAAAGCCCAGAAAGTCATTTTAGAAGAAGCCTCTGTGCTGCACTGAGATTCCATGAGATAGTCCCTCTGTGCTAAAAACATCCTGCATTCGGATGCTATTCATTCTAAGTTTGAAACTTCATGGAATATTCACTTTTCAGCAGGGACATATTGCAACATTCTCTCATGTGTGTTCTGTCAATACCTGTGGTTCAGAGCTGCATGCTAGCTCCTATTCTTGTTGTCAACGTTGCAGTCTCAGCTGCAAGACCAAAGGACAAAGCAAGCACTCAGAAAACACTGGTTTTGCTTTGAATCTTAATTTTTAGTTACAAACTTCTCTCCTGTGCTTATGGAAAGGCCAAGAAGGATTTAGTTCAGCCTGAGCAGAAGGTGAATTTAGTTTTACATATATTATCATTTGATCTATCCGGAGGTTCCTCTTTGTAACTTGTTATACAATGTGAATAGCTTCTCATTTCCACTCTTCCCACTCTCCAACTTCACTAACTCTTCAGTACAAAACCCCTAAACTATTGCTTTTTCCTTCATTGTGCTGGATTTTACATGGTAGACACATTTCTTCTATGATAAATGCATGTATCTTACAGAAACTCCATCCCTTCTCCAGACTGCTATTTACCCAAGAAGCACCACACTGCTCTTCAGGATACACACATCACACTATTTTAGCTATAACCAAGAGGTTTCAACTCCAAAAACGTAGTGCTGCAATCAACAGTGATTTGAAAAAATACCTTCCCCAATTAGCACGTTTGTAAGGAACATCTCACACTTCAGAAGGACAAAAAGGTGCGCTTCTTCCAGTACTTTCTTGGTTTTGTATTAGCTGGAAAGAAAGTTCTCATTCCCATTTTATACAAACTTTCATTCTACAATCAAAAAAAGAGATTTAAAGAATACAGCATATGAGGATGGATTCAAAGCATACAAACTCTTCTTGGCCAGCTAAAATAGGCACGAAGAATTTGAACCATTACTGTACTCAAGCAGCAAGATAAGACTAAAAGAGGCAGGCTATGGTCCATTAATGGAGCAGGGGATTGACATTCTAAACTATTTTTAGCCTACTCTAAAAGCAGAGCTAGGAATGGTTTCATTATTGAGTCACCCATCAGTAACTCAAAATAGGATATACCATCTTACAGCTCAATTGTCAAATCAATTTATAGCACTGTCTCATTTCTCTCCACTCTCCTACTACAAAACATCTGTTAAATCATTCCTGTCACACTAAGCTAAATGGGCCAGATTAGCACTGAAGTCCCCATTAGAAGTGAGCAGTGTCCTATGAATTCAAAGAATATCTTAAATATAAGAACAAATTCCTGTACGTCTTGTCAGGATTTCTTACAAAAACAGGTAAAGAGACTCCATTTACTAAAGTGTTCTGCTTTAATCTGACAACTATCAGCCTTCTTACAACCTATGGAACAGTAACAGCAGTCTAATGCCTAATGCTTTCTTGGCTCTTTAGTGGACTGGAATTTTTGACTTCTAAGTAACAGGTCAAAGACAAAGTGCATGCTTGTGAAGCTCCTTTTTTTTCTCCCTGTAGTGCAGATAGGTATTAGGAATCTATGGTGTGAGAAAACAGAGAAGCTATTCACTTAATACTGATATAATGGGATCTAACAGCGCATGAGTATGCAATACTGATATATGGGTATGTAATTAGCCAATGAAACTACCTACTGCTCCTCACTACTGAACCATCTTGATTCAAAGCAAGCCCTAAATACTGACTGTACAGAGATGAAAGGAAACACTATGGAGGGTGTTCCCCAGTTGTCCCTTTAAAGGACACATAAGAAAAGGCTACTTGACTTGTCAGTTCCCATCCTGTGCCAGGAAACAGAAATAAGCCTGATCTTCAACCAGAATACTCACTTCTGGAGTTTAACTTCAAAGAAGTTATCTGGCTATGCAGGATTCCCTCCCACCATTCCCACCCCCTCCCCCACCCCCTCCCAAACCGCACAACCCCAACAACCAGAAGCAAACCAATGTATGTCCTTTGTGATTTTTGATTAGCGAACTGAATATACAAAAGTAGATCTGGTCTTACATATGTTACCAATACAACAGTGTTTGTTTAAGACAGTAGTAAGATTCCTAATCTAGAACCACATTAAAACACAGATAAAAAGGGACCAGATATATCTCAAGTTCTGCTAGTTTAACCAACAACTCTGAGCTCGCAGAGAAGGCCCTTTGCATTAATATTGTGCTATAACTCCCAGGTACACACACCATCAGGCATACTGTAAACAAAGCTCCCTCTCCTAACATTGCAATGACTCATTTCAACTTTATGTCAAACAGAATGAAGACATCATTTATTTAAACACAAAGGAAATGTTTCCTATTCAATGTGGTACGGAATAATGCTCATTTCTATTTAATCACACCATGCAAGCAATCCAAGAACTCCTGAGTGTCCTTCTGCAAACTGCTTTGTAGGCACAGCTGTGCTGCCCTACCGGAAGTAATCTGCATATGTGGTCATTCCATCCTATGTTAATAAACAGTGATAGCAAAGAAGGGAGATAGAAACCGTAATTCCACACAAGCCTTGGGAGCCATTATATTCTGCAACTCAGACTTTATCATACATCCAGTACAAGCACTCCTAAATATAAACCATTTTTAATTCCTTGTTCAGGTTTTTTCCTCAACATTTGCTCTTGACTTTGTTCTCTAGTACGACTTCAAAACAAAAATAAAAGAGCCATTTAATATCAACTATGTCATGTCAATCACCAGAGCAAGAGGTACAAATACTCTTGGAAATACAGTGTGCATCAAACTTGGGCTCTGAATGGCTTTACTACCACACACTGTGTATTGCATAAATCCACACTAAACACAACACTGCATATACTTCATTTTACAAGCGAGTGCTTCTGTGTATTTATATATATGCTTCTCCATTCCTTGAAGCTCCTACACTCAAACTTTAGGCACTGTGTGCATGAAAAAGAAGCTTTAGAAAATACAGTACTTCAATTAAAAGTGAGTGATGTGTTGGGGCTCTCAGAAAATGGTGCTCTAGTGGGATATAAGACAAGGCTTAAATGAATCACACCCAATGCCAATGCAAACCACAGGTGCAACACAGTCTGCAGGGGGCTCTGGCACATGTGTGACGACAGCTGCTATCACTGGACTTACACCTCTAAAAACACTTCCTCATTGCAACAGCTCAGAACAGTGACACAGTTTTGTGCCTCCTTGAAAGACAGACCCAGAGTTTGGAAAGGATACCTTCACTAGCCAAGAGCAGGAATTCTGTCTCCCTCACAGTAAATGATTGAGCTTGGTGCTTGGGGGTTGAGAATCTAAAGCATCTAAGACATCCTCTGAGAAACTTCAAAAAATACTCGAGTGCTCTGTTCTAGGGCTTCAGTTTGCCCTCCTTCACTAAGCGCTCATTGAGCTGGCAAAGCTGCCTTAGAAAGCCATCATTGGGACCAATCTCTCGCTTCTGCCGGACCGTGCACAGTGCAGTCTTGACATCCATGTTCTGACGAAGCATGAGGTAGGCAATAACCAGGGTAGGAGAACGGCTGTAGCCCTCACGGCAATGCACGAACACTTGTCCTGCAGGGAAGACAGGTCAGAATTTGGGTTATTCTGGAATATAGGTTTGCAAAGCAACATGGAAGAGTTAGGATATAAAGCATATTAATATTTATGATTTATGGATGCTCCTCTCAAATCATTTAACCTCATTGATGTTTGTCCTGTTTGTCTCATGAGAGCAGAGTAGAGGGAGAGGATTACCTCCCTTGACCTTCTGTCCACACTCCTTTTGAGGCAGCCCAGCACATAGGTGGCTGTCTTGGCTGCAAGTGCACACTGCATGGTCATGAGGAGCTTCTCGTCAATCAACATCCCCAAGTCCTTCTCCTCAGGGCTGCTCTTAATCCATTCTCCGCCCAGTACCATAACCAACAATAATAAAGCAGGCCAGTACTCCCTTTAGGAGATCTAATTTGATTTTACTGCTTCTCAGCTGCTTCCTCTTTGACCTGCTGTTCCAGACACAAAATTTTCCCCTTTTCAAATGCAGTGGGAGATATGGCCCCAGGTTACTCTCCACAGTAAATCTGTTTCTGAGACAAGAGAACTGATGAACTATACACACACTCTGGCATCACAACCACAACTTGCTTTGAACCACAGCAACAGAAAGCCTGTTACCACATTTGCCTTGAGCTGCAGAGGCTTCTCAGCTCAAGGCGAATTTCTCACCAATAGCACATTACATATAGCTAAAACAATGCATTCTCAACAGTTCGTGAGAGCCTCTAGTGCTAAATTAGCAAGATTTAGAGACTCTTGGTCATATATATGCACGAGAATTGACTTCCCCTCTGCAAATGATCAGAAGCAAAAGGGTTCCTAGCTCTGTGAAAGGCAGCGTCTTAAGGGCTGCCTTCCAGAACTTCAAGCAACTAGAAAGCTGAATGAAACTGAAGGGAAATACTACAGCATCCCTCTTCACTTCACTATCCTTACTCTACATTTCAACATCAAACAGAACTATCCAAGTGCAATAGCAAGTTAATCTTAAAACTGGCTCCAGCATCACCTCGCTACAAAAGTCCTCTTTGTGTACCACCATAAGAACACAGTGGCAGGCATGGTAGACAACTACTGAGACTGAAAGAATCAGCAAACAGAAATGGTACTGTAAATTCAGACTGCCTCTACAACTGTTTAGATCAAACTGAGCAGAGACAGTCATGGTACTGTTAAACTCTTCTTCTCTTCTGCAAGCTGTTCCAGTGAGCTACAATGCTCCACCAAACTGGAGGTTCTCCATCTGTCAAAAGCAGGTCACAGCTCGTGTACTCCCTTTGCCCATTTCAAAGAAAGAACTTAGAGAATTGTGGGATTTCTTGTTCCTCCCTTTTTACGTTCAGTCATGAAGCAAGAAAGAAATTAAGCTTATGTAGAAATAACTGGTATACTGAAATAGTCAGAACAAACACCATCTGGCCCACTGCACTATGTCCTGAGGTTTCAGCTCTGAGGAAACACACAGGAGAGAAATGTGGCAATCAACATTGCAAATCTCATCTCCAGCCTTTCTGCAATCCCGCGGGAATAAAAAGGTCACCATCACCAATCTCTACCCTTACTATACATTTGGAAAAACCCCAGTTGTAAGTACTCTTCAGCAATGCATTACTTTTATCACTTCTGCCTTTAATTTGTAATTCCTAATATCCTAAAACAACTTCCAGGTCCTGAATGGTTTTCCTAAAATTGATTTTGCATGTGATCCACCACTTCTATGGAAAAATAAGGTAACATCTTCCAAGAAAAGCACCATTACAGGACACAATAGCTTCAAAGTCACCTCTACAGTGACAGACTTCTATTTGCCATATGCTGGAGATCTACACATATAGACAGAAGATTACGATGTCTTACTGTGTATTCTGGTGTCTTTGATACAGAGCCTTGATCTGAATTCCTGACTTGGCTGTCCAACTGGTAATCTGAACAAAGAGCCATTTTAAACAGTAAAGTAAGTTGCCAAGAAACATACACGGTACCCAGAAAACATGACAGCAAGATATTGCAGTTTGCCTTACCATCCTTCTGGGAAAGTGCTTTCTCAATAAAATCAGCTGCCTCCTCAAAATAGCGACTGAGGTTAAACTCTTGGGTATCATTAGCTTTAATCCCATGGTATCTGATGCCTGTGCCTTCATAGAACTCTGCATTGGTGTTCACATGCATGAATGACTTCCCCTCTGCTGCATTCAGAATATGGGTTATCCCCAGACGCTGCAGCTTCATAATGTTCTTGGCTATGAACCTGTATGATAAAAAGGGTCAAGAAAACAATTAGAACTTGGTGAATCATCTCAGTATTTATGATGTTCCCATCATGTACTGATAACCAAAACCTCAGCTTTTTCTGTTAACAGATGCTAAATTTACTGTGCCCAGAAGTGATCAGCTACAGATTATAAATTCACAGAACTATTTAGAGCCATGGTCATCAGCTGTGCATGAGAAAATGCTTCTTTCTTGGCTGACAACTGAAAAGAGCACACATGAAACTTAATCTGTTAGACCTTAATACGGCATAAAAATGTAACTCTTTCCAAACATAAAATGCTGAGCAAAGTAGGAAAATGCTGCAGATTACAGAAAGCCCAGTAGAGTTAACTGTTATCTACACAAGCTAAATGAACATCTGGAGCGTTCCTTTTCTCCTAATGACTCTTCACCCCTTAAACTGTAGTGTAAGCAGATGAATCCTTATGCATGACTGAAGCTTCTGCATTTTCTGCTGTCTGTGCCAAACAACTATGGCAATGAGACAAATATTTGTAAAGACTTCATTACCCAAACAAATGTTGACAGACTTTCCATCTGGCAGGACATCATCTGTGCCAGGGGACAAGTATCAGTGTCCGGGGAATCCTGCTTGCAACACAAAAGTAAATCCTACAGTGCAAGGCCAAAACAAAATGTATTAATTCAGCTGTGAGTTCCTATTCTTAGCGGGACGAGTATACAGTTGAAGTAATAGTATATAGATCGGTATATATCTGATACTGCTCAGGAACAACAGGAACTCATGTCCTGGAATTGTGATTAAAGCTGGCTCCCCTGGAGGCAAACTCATTCCCAGTGAATGAGTTTTGTAGATTTTATAGATTATTTTCTTACACAGCTAAGAGAGGATTTGTATGCCTTTTTCTTCTCCCTTTCCAAACAGCTCTTGGATCTCTCCCAATCTTAACATTTCATTCCAGCTGCACCACGTTCAATGTTGAAATGCTAACTCCTCCAAATGGTAACATCAGGACAAGGCATAATGGTTTTAAACTAAAAGAGAGGAGATTCAAGAGGTGAGGCTTGCTTCCTTTGGGTAATTTTGTCCATGGTTAAACCACGACCTAATACCTGCATTGCTGCTTTGCTTGTTCTTCATGTTCCAGCTTACTCCACTCATCTGACAGTTACTACACCAGTGCTGTGACTGGGCTTCCGCAGACCATACGGTGCATACACCTCATGTCATCCTGTCCCCCCTTCCTCTCCCGTGTGAATGCCCACAGCTTGTTAGCCGGTGTAAGAAATATCAGGAGCAGCAAAAAGCCCAGTCCTGACACAACTGCGCAGCTGTTTCATTCTGCAGCTACTTAATTAGTTTTAACCTTGTTTTGCCGTTATTTTAGCTTAGATTTGGGACTTCAGCGGGGTACTGGCCGTTTCAGCAGGTGACATTTAGGAGCCGGGCCTTGCCATCAGCCGCCCCTCGCAGCTCGGGCCTTGCAGCCGCGGAGGTCCTGCTGACAGCGCCCCAGCACTCGAGGCCTTCGTGCTGCCCACCCCAGGCCGGGTTCCGCGCAGCAGCCCGCGGGCCTCCTCCTCTGACCGGAGCTCCCATTCGGGCGGTTCCTCGGTCAACACCCTGCCCCTCACGACCGTGCGACACCCCCCAGCCTCTGCGCTAAGGGGCTCACAGACACGGGCCCCTCCTCCGCCGCGGCCGGCCTCGCCTCTCGCGAGCCGCCCGCCTCGGCCCGGCGCACTCACGCGTTCCCCACGTGGATGCGCGGCACCACCTCGTTGCTGTGCGCGCTGGGGAGGCTGTAGCAGCCGCTCCCGTTAGCCAGGAGATCGTTCAGCTCCTCCACCGAGATGCGGTAATCGGACATGGCCGGGCCTAAGCCGCTCCCCGCGGCCAGCCGGAGATCCCCCAGCGCAGCAACTCGTGCCCGCCCAGCTCCGCCCGCCCGCCGCCTGATAGGCGGAGCCGCGTCAGGTGGTTCTGCCGGCGGCGCCCGGCATGGCCTACCTCAAAACAGCGCGGCGTGGGGGCAGTCGTGTCGTCAGTCTGCAGGGCTTCGATAGCGCCGACGCAGCGGCTCCGCCGCTGCTCGGCCGCGGGCGGGACCGGGCCCAAGCAGCGCAGGGAATGGACGCTGCATGCCTCACCCTGAAGCTGCTTCTGATCGGGGACAGCGCCGTGGGGAAGTCCAGGTGCTGGCCGCGCGGGCCGGGCGGGCGGAGCGCTCTCGGCACCGCGCTGAGCTCTCGGGTTCTTTCCCCACAGCCTGCTGCTGCGGTTCACTGACGGCGCGTTTGAGCCGAGCCTGAAACCCACCATCGGTGAGTCCGGCATCCGCCGGGTCTCCTCCCGTTCCTCCGCCCCTTCAAGCCGGGAGTATTTCCGCTCGTTTTGGTTTGGGTCGCATTGGCGAGAGGCAGCGGGGGGAGCCGGGGCCGGGCGCAGGCAGGGGCGGGGGGCGCGGAGCCGGCTACAAGGGCGGCATTAGCCGGTTCGTTCTTACAGGCCTTCGTTCCGTTCTGCTACGTCTTAGGTGTTGATTTTAGAGTGAAGAAAATGGTGATAGACGGCCGTGCAGTGCAGCTTGCGATATGGGTAGGTTTTGTCGCAGATAGGGATAGGTTCTGCTCTTGACGGATGTAAAAACTTCTTCAGCTTCTTGTGGCGCTCACCCCCCGCTAAACTCTTTTGCATGTTGAAATGGTATTCTCATGATGCAGATGCACACAAAGTGTCTTGCCATGACCGTACAACTGTAGCTACAGACAGGCTTCATTCAAAACAACTCTAAATGCTTCATTGCTCCAGGTTTGTGACATCAGTTCTGGTAGAGATCGTGAATGCATCTTCCTGCTGTTAATACAAGTGGGTTACTCAAGCCCTCTGTAAAGTGTTAGACTTGTAAAGATGTGGCCTTGCAGGAAAGGCAGGCGCTTCATGCCTGTGTGACCCAGAAGTGCTCCCTGGATAGACAGCGCTGAAGTCGAGTAAACTGCAGAAAAGTGATGTTCAGGGTGATGAATTGCATGATTGCCTGTATGGGCTGTGCAGCACCTCTGGGTATGTTATACCAGAAACAGTCCAGATGCTTTATTTTGGTTAAAACTATGGGAAAAGAAAATACACTCGGTCCTGAACTATTTAAAGGTCGGTTCAGATTTAGTGGGAGACTTGAGCATTTGTCCTGAACTCCCCAATGCTGTATTTCCAGCACCTGCAAAATGGGAAATCAAATTGCAGCTGTATGATCAGGGTTCTTTATAATATTAAAGCATCACATGTGTTCTGAATGGGATGAAAGAGCCCTAGAAGGATGAGATTGTATGTGTATGGTCATAGGTATTTAAGAAAGAGCACACTATTACCGATTAAGTAATTATGACTGCTCTAAAGCGAGCAGAAATGTGCCTTAGCCTGCTATTAACAACAGTAATAAAAATGCAAGAACTTGGATTATATTCTTTTTATTCATTCACACTTTGTGTACAGAATGCGGAGCAGGAGTGGTAAAGTCACACTTGCTCTCGCCAGGGAGCGTAAGTATTGGCTGTATTCTGAACATGCTGCACGCAGATTAGAGGCTTTGCTGAAAATAACCAAGATATGTTTGCCCTGGTACTCATACAGGGGTGTGTCTGCTTGCTATGAAATCAAAAGCAAGGCCAGAACTTGCACAAGTTGTGTAACTGGAAAAGGCACTTTTGCAGCAGAGTGTAACAGCATCTGGAGAAGCTGCTTATGAGGAATGGGGGAAACCAGTGCGACACTTTAATGCATGTAGAGAGCATCAAAGTGAAAAGGAGGCTTCTGCTTTAGTGCCCATGTGTGCATAGCTGCCTGATAATACAGTCTCTTTAGTAATGATGAAACAAATGAAGTACCTATATTGCCAATTTTAGTTTCTTTTTTAACCAAGCAGTAGTATATTACAATATAGCTGTTAGTCTGTATTGCAGTCTGTACAGAAACTGAAATAAATTTCTTTGGTAAAACTTGTATTTGTGGAATTCTTCTGCCTCCTTCTTGGTCTGAGTTTTTGAATTTCGTGTTGCGCTTGGGAGCTATATGAAGATGGTGAGAGTGCATGTGCCATCCTGCAGCAGCAATCGAATGGGACTACTGATTTAAAACTTACCTGCTTACTCTTGGCAAACTTGAAGTAGTTTTTTCTAACTGGATTCTCCTTTCCTGCTACGGAGGAGCAAACGGAGCTCTTTGGAGTCACTGTGTCTCCTTTCCTGCAGTGTCTGTCACTGGAAAACCAGTTATTCTTCACCTTGTTTTGTTCAGCTCATTGTTAACTGATGAAGCCTTGCTGCTTGGCTTGCAGCAATAACCTTTTACGTATTTCACTGGAGTCCTGTTGACTTTCATGCGTGTGCTCATCACTTTAACCTTCAGTGAAGTCCTTTTCAGTACGTTTCTACCCTTCATGTGCTTTCTGTTGCTGCTGCCATTTCCTGTCTGCTTCCCTCATTCTGTTGTCTTATGGTTATCCTTTTTGCTTAGGACAAAATTAACTTTGTATATCTTGAGTAGTTTAAAATACCTTTTTTGTTGTAAATATATTTGATTTTGTGTGTGATGTTGTCTTTTTTTTTTTCCTTTTTCTTTCTTTTTTCCCCCTGTAGGACACAGCAGGACAGGAACGCTTTAGAACACTGACTCCCAGTTATTACCGAGGAGCTCAAGGGGTTGTTTTAGGTAGGAGGTATATGGAAGAAAAACATGATTGCAAAAAGCGTGGTCTTTATTACTATGTATGTCCATATCTTTGCAAAAAGAGGTTGCTTGAGAGAGTCAGAGGAGCGATTGTGATTGTGGCTTTTGCCACATCACTACACCATTAACACAAACACAGTATGCAAAACCACTGGCAGGAAGTAATGCTGCTTCAAAACTTTTTAAGCTTGAAATACAGGGATGGCACATTGCAGGCTGGGTGAGTTATCAGCTTGTACTTCCTGCTTCGGGGAGTTTCTTCTAATCGGGCACATTGGGGTTTGTGTTGGTTTTTCCCCCCGTGAAACTATTGATGTGATTGTAAGACATGAGGTTTGTAGCAGAAGTAATGGATGCCTACTCAGTCCCTTCTGAGCAACAGCACCATTCAGGAAAAGAAGGGATTCTTATTCTCTGGTTTTGGGAAGGCTGAAGACCTTGCTCTACAAAATATTCTTTCCAACGGGGGTACAGCTTTTTAAACCTTAGTGATCAAATCAATGCAGTTACCAGAGACCAAAAGTTACTTTTTACTCCGAATCCGTGTTTTTAGCATTAGTGCAATGCCTGTGATTACACAGGAAATGAGGTGACAAAATATCTATGTTTAAAGCATTTGTGGCCCAATTCAGAACTAGTAACAATTATAAGATGACAACTGGTGTGATTTCCAGTCACAGATCTATTGCAGAAATGCTTGTGTTCTTAAATCCTTAGTGATGCTGGGTGAGCCCAGCCAATGTGTTCCAGCTTCGGGAAGAGGCTATGATTGATGCGTCTTCTGGAATTCCCTAATACTGCTTTTTTTGGGGTCAGTAGTTAGCTAAGAGGGGCTAAGTTCTGCCATAATCAAGTAAAAAAATGATACCAAGATCCTACAGCTGTTAAGTTCCTTCTCCTCTGTTACCAGTGTATGATGTTACAAGAAAAGACACATTCACAGGACTAGACGGCTGGCTGAATGAGCTGGAAGTATATACCTCCAAAAACAGCACCGTGAAGATGTTAGTTGGCAATAAAACCGATAAGGTCAGTTTAGAAATGCATCCTCTTGCTCTCTTGCACTCTTCCACTGATTTCTCAGTCATTATAGAGTATAAATGTGAGATAAGTTCTGAAAGGAACAAACCTGTTGTGTTAGGAGGTGGTGCTGCAATAACTGAGGGAGCTAGGTTGGGCAAACTCCACTTACTGTGTCCTTTTAGAAGCAAATCTTGTTAAAAGATTTGAATGGAAAATCACCTGGAGAGATGCAGTTGATGAGAGATTCTGTTAAGAAAGTGTGAGGTTCTACCTAAAAACTGCTGTATTGCATTGACTGTAACTGCAGCGCAACAACACAGCTGCTGCTTTCTTTTTGACCAGACTCTGTTTTGGACAGGTGGTGGGGAAGGAGAATTCAGCTCTTCAGATGGCTGTATTTATCTCTGTAGGTGTGAGGTGCACTGGTTGCTGTATGTTTCTTGGGTGTTTTGACATAACTTAGGTGTCTGTTGCATAATGAGATGTTTCACTTTTGCTTTACTACTACAAGAGGCTTCCCGTGTGGCTATCCTGAACTAGGTTCCCTTCTGTCCCCTTCCAAATCTGCCAGTTCTCAGATCTTCTGATATGCCTCTTTCTGGCAAGTATTTTCCTGCTAGTTGATTGAGAAGATAGCAACACGTTGATTTCCAACTGATGTTATGTTGCTGCTGTTCGATTTGAACCCCTAACAGCCTGCCTAGCAGAAAGCTGTCTGTAGAGTGGGAAGATTGTGATTATTATGTGAGTTTAGAGACTTTCCCTTTCAACAAAGCCTCCCTTCTCCAGTGGTGCTCTTCCAGGGACTTCTTAAAAGTGGCAGGTGTGGCTTATTTTAGTCGTGTTCTTCATCTCTACAGCCTGATCGTGAAGTAGAGAGACGAGAAGGACTCCAGTTTGCTAGGAAACGCTCACTGCTTTTTATAGGTATGTAACTCTCTGCCAAACCCTTGCATATTGCTGTTTAGTTTGGTATTGCCAAGTGTGAAGTGAAGCTTCTTGAAAATATTTCCAGAAGGAACTGAAATGCCATGGGGAAAACATGCAACTCCTCCTGCAATCTTTGTTTCCCGGTTTAGTTAGGGAGTAATTGTCTTGTAGATTTACTATCACAACCTTAGAACAATTTCTGTTTCTCCATTATGGAGAGGAAGTGGAGCTGTGGAATTGTTTTCATGTGATGCTTCAGACTGGGATGCATTTCTGTTTGTCATCTTCAATTTAAGTGTTAAGAGAGAATGGAGAGAAGGTTCAATCATTAAAAAACCTTATCTTTTCTGTGGTCCCCAAAGACCTTCTTACAAAGTGGAATTCTCCTCGTTTTTGTTTTCTTCCCCCTCCACTAGAGACCAGTGCCAAGACACAGGATGGGGTGCAACATGCCTTTGAGGAACTGGCCATAAAGATCCTGCAGACCCCAGGTGTTTGGGATAGGAACGCAGAGAAGCAGCGAATGCAGCTAACAGGCTCCTCAGCACAGCAGGATAAAAGCTTTTGTACTGCATACTGTCCACTTGCTTAACTTCACAGGTGGCTGTTGTGCCTGAATGGAAGGGATTTTCTTGTTAAAGCAAGGTGGGAGCCGTGGTTCCAAGCACTAGTTTGTGCCTTGTTTGACCTGTCACCAGCTGGGTGGATCCAAACCCCAAACCGATGAACAAAATACTTTTTGTTCGTTAACAAAATGCCGTTTCTCTTTCCCTTCTGCACAGCTGAGATCTCCAGGTATGTTTCTGTTATCTATCAGGTTTTTCACTATTAAGTCACAGTTCTTAAGAGTATCGTGCTCTTGCTGGATGGCATTCAACATGGACTCTTTCTGAAATTCCTGCCTTGCCATATAGTAAGGTAGTACTCCATTTCGGAGGATTATTGAAAAGCTTTCCTGTCCCAGAATGGTATGAGAGTCTTTTAGGCACCCGAGTTCCCTTAAATGTAGTTAACAGGAGCCACCCTGAGCATTGTTTCCCTATTTCACATGGATTTAAGCAGTCTAAATTGCTACATGTCCCCAGTTCATTATGAGATGTCAAGTCAGAACAGAAAAACTGCAGTTTCAGATACAGCCAGTATCAGTTTCAGATACAGGAAGACCCCTGTAGATGTTAACCAATGCTCATCCTTCAATACTACAAACCATAAAAAATTTGAAGGACTATGTACATTTTAGGTTTGAGGAAGATAGGGAGAGGAGTTCCAGTACTTTGACTTAGACCTTTTGGCACTACTGCCAAAGTCTTGGGATTAAAGTTAATTTGCATTCAGATTGTCTTCAAAAATCTCTTCTCAAGGTTTTTTCTCCTTACCAGCAGGGACTCAGTATTGGCAGGACTGGAGTCATGTCCTCAGAACAATCATCTGCATGTACCTTCTTCCTAGCACTTTAAATAGGAGCATTGAATGTGTTCTCTTCCTTCCCCTACAACTGAAGCTCCTCTTAGTTACCTGCAGTCTTTCGCATGTAATACGGAGCCTCTTGCCATCCTTTATTTTAAACGTCATTAACAAAACCAATGTTTCTGCCAGTATCTTCAGTTAGTACCTGCCTTTGTACATCCACACAGGTTATCTGCATACACTTAAAAAACTAACTCACACTGAGTATTTCAGTTCACTTTTAATAGCAATGCTGTATCTTAATATCTTTTCAGATATTGTAACTTCAGGTATAGCACTGTATGTTGTTTGCCTTGCTTAATGTAGATTTCTACTACTCGACTGTGTTAGATCATAAAGCATACAAATTAATTTCTTTACTGCTAGTCATTTGGAATATTCTAAGATGTTAGAAGCAACCTTGCTATTAGTGAATTCTGACCCCTAGACAGTATCTTACCTGGTGTTCTTTAAATTAAATCTGTATCCTCTAAACAACATGTTTTTCTTGCAGACTATAAAAAAAATGCTTGTAACCTGCAATACAGATGTACAGTGAGATAAATCTGTCCATTTTATAGTTGCATCAAACCACTTAGTTTGAAATGCTGCATTTAAATAAAATATTACCCTCAGTTTTTCACAGGATAAAGGTACATTTGTCATATAATGTGCTTGACAGTGTGTCTCTTGTCAGCCACATTATAGGGCTGGAGAGAGTGAATAGCAGAATTGGTGGGTCATCCCCATGTGAAGGAGTTCTTGTACATTGCTGAGGCTACCAGTCTGACACCAGATGTGTGCTGTCGAGCCAGAGCAGGTATCTGATTGTGAGAAGTGGTTTTTCTTGTAGCAATGGGAACCTCAATGCCTATAGGCAGGACAATGCATCAAAGGTGCCAGGGTTTGCGTTTGGAGAAGATGGATACCGGTTCTACACAACTGCTTGGGCTAGGATTAATGTAGATTCAGCAAGACTGGTATGTTAGAAAAGTGCTTTTAATAGGCAACATTGTTAGTTTTGCTAAATGCAGTGGAACAAGAATAACAGCATACTGTTAAGATGCAAGGAATGAGACTGGTGCACCAAATGGTCTTGTTAAGGGGCATGGTACACAGGAAAGGTTAGACCGCAGCAGGCAGTGGAAAACAGGAACTAGTTTCAACTAACACATACCTGTACAATACTGAATTTTCAAATAAAGCCTAGGTGCTCCCAGAATCATCTCCCTGCCTTTTCTTGACACCCATCTAAAAATCCTGTATATTCAAATCTCCTGAAATATAGACAAAGTCCTCTTCACAGGTAAGATTTCTTCTTCAGGACTTGATGGAGCCAACTAGACGTCTTTAACTGATTTGGAACAAAGTCATAAATGCTGGAAGTATGATGATTTGGACCAGTTGCTCATTTACTTTGTACTTCAGCCTCTTCCTTCAGTTGCCTGTTTTGGAGCTGCTATGTTGGTGTCAAGGTGGTATCCCATCAGGTGGCATCTGCAAAGATGTCTTGTAGAAAATAGGCTTCTTAAAAGTCCTGCTTTAAGTCACATGCAGTTATTCTCATGTAGACTAAAAACTGTCTCGGTTATGAGCTGCCTAGTCACACAGGGGTGTTCACAGGTTGTGTAACATTTGTCCTGTGGCAGTAGGAAGAGACTGGGATGAGCACACCTGTGCAAGACAACTTGGAGGCACTGGGAAATGTGGGATTGACATAACCCCCCCCAGCCACTAAGATACCTACAACTTGTAGAACTGGCCTAGTTTTAATGCCTAATGGGAAAGGATTTGCAATTAATGATCCTGAGCGAAGGGAAGCATTTTCTGCTGGCTAACTGAACTTCTGAGTGACTGGTAATGGTGTGAGTGCTCTCCAAAGGACATCCCTCCCTCCATGAAGCACCGTGTTCTGTAGGCGTAGTGGTTCCTGAAACGTGTCTTAACTCTTGCTACAGAATTTGCGGCCAAAGGCTAAAGATTCCGCTGGTTGGTGCCCTAACACTGCTTAAATGGTTTGGAAGTGTAGGACTCTCTGTGAAACTTCACTGTACAAAATGCACTATTTACAGTCTAAAAGTCACTCCAATATTTTACTGTGCTGTTCAGTCTGAGTGTTCACTTTTAAATGACATCTCTTATGCAAGATTTTGATTCAGGAAGGCAGTGTCTGCTTCTGACTTTGTGTTTTTCCCAATACAGCCTGTATGTATTAACTTCTAGACAGACCAGCGGTTTTGAAGTGAATTTGAGATAGTTCCCTTTTCTAATCCATATATTTACAAGACATTTTTATAGTGTCTTTGCCTTAAACAGATGATAACAAGCTATGACCTAACCCAGTTGACTGGCACCCAAAATGAATCCTTGTTTAGTTTCTCTAACACAGTTTTCAGCTGATTACAAGCGCTCTGGAGATCTTCTTTCACCAGTATAGTGTCAATTAAATGGCCATACTGCTCTTCAATGAATGCTGCTGAATTAATAATTTCCTGCTGTTCTTCATCCTGCTAATCAACACAAGAAGATGGCATGAAATTTTGAGCATGTCTTTTTAATTACCCAAAGTAATGACATTACACACTTATTTTTGTTCACGTTTACACAGCACCAGTTTGCAGTCGGGCTAGGTTTGGTCCTTGTAACACATCCGCACACTGCACTTTGAGTGTACCTGATACACAGTGGCACTCTGGAGGTGTTGGGAGTAGGTGGCTGCCCTTACCATTTGATGGGACTGCTCATCAGAAATGTAAAATGATTCTTAGTTTATCTGAGTTCAGTGGCAGCTTCTGCTGCAGCACAGAGTGATGTACACAAACCCACATGGAAGACGTGCGCTTTGCTTCCTGTCGCTTATTGTCAAATTATAAGGGAGTCAAATATCTCATTCTAAGGTCCATCTTAGGACCCACTTAGTGCCCCACTCTCACTCTTGCAGAAGAGGAGCCCTTCCACATCACACACATGCTAGTTCAAATACTTCTTTCATATCTAGAAAAAAGAGATGAAAGTTGGAATACTTACAAGAGGAACTGAGATTTCTTCTGACATGGGAGACTTTAGGACATGTTTCTTCTTTTCTGGAACAAGAGGCTTCACGAAGATAACATAAGGCTTAAACTCAGGAGTTCTCAAGTGCTTTACTGCCTGTGAACAGATATCTTTTGTCATCAGATGTTTTTTGTTACCTGTCAACAACCTACTCAAACTGGGTTCAACAGTTTCACCAGTACACACTGCAAAGGCCTGTGTACTATACAGCTGAGCACAGTAATCTTTGCCTCTTCTAAAGAAAGGTTAATGTCAGTGTTCTGCCTAGCTTACAAAAATCTGAATCAATATGTCAAAGATTAACTCCCATATGGAAGGATTAAGAGTAGGTACATTGGCACTGCTTACAACCCCAGTAATGCTTCCGAGGCGGTAGGGATGAACAAGAACAGAATACTCATCCATGCTCTCGGTATTTTCTCTAGGACTTGAACAGGTTAGGAAGTGATGCACGTTTCTCCTACAGCAAGGGAAAAATCCCACAGTGAGAACCAATAAAAGCGTCATCAAGGCTGTAGCAATGGACATCTCCGAGCTGGAAACGCTGCACTGCTTTCTCAAGAGCCCTATTCCACTTTGCTAGCAACCAGGCCATGTGTTAGAAACACAAGTTCCAAGAGCATCATTGTTCTTTGCAGGGCAAGTAGCCACAGACGGTGACCAGCATCAGTAACTCAAGCTTGCAGCCTAGTAAGAAATACTTGCTGTCTTTAAAATAAGCTGTAGAACTTACTTCAGGTACCACATCCACCAAACAAACCTTCTTTTTGGCCATCACGGACCGGATTGCCTCAAGACTGGTACCATACAGATTTTCCTTGTATTCTCCATGTTCCACAAATCTAAAAAGTCAATACATTTTTAAATACCATCCACAAAAAATACTGAACTTGAACATTAGATATAGCTGTTTCCTGAAGTCACAGTAGTCAAATGGGGGTAGGGGTGAAAAACTGGGGAGGAGGGTGTTGGTAGTGTGTGTTTTCTGTCTCTGGTTGCTTAGTAGCAAGTCTTCCCATGTCACTGAGAGCTTATCAGCATGACTGACAAATATGGGAAGAACTTCCATTACTTTCGTTCACTGATGTTCAAGCCTAACAGAAGAAAGAGGATGTTTCCCATACAAAACAGAACAAAGCTGGCAAGGAAATGGACTCCAATTTTTTGACTCCAAGCCAAAAAAATCTGTACTTTCAGGAAACACTCAGTCTTACAGAAAGTCCTTCATACTCGCAGATTCAGTCCACAAGACACTTTAAAGTGGACTTAGGAATAAAACTTTATCTCCATTCAGTAGGATGGGTACCAAGTAAGCCCAGCTAAGTGCATGTTACCTCCACTAGATTCAATTCTGACCAATACTACTTAGGATATGCAGGCTTAAATTCTAACTTATGATCCTCCTACTTAGAATCATAGAAGCAATGAGGTTGGAAAAGATCCTCAATATCATTAAGTAAGTGCAACCTATACCCAAGCACTGCCAAGGCCACCGCTAACCCATGTCACTGAGGGCCTCGTCTCCAGGGTGTGTGAACACTTGCAGGGACGGTGCCTGCAGCCCTGCCCTGGGCAGCCTGTTCCAATGCCTGAGCACCCTTTGGGGAAGGAATTGTTCCTCAGCTCCATCTAAACCTGCCCTGGTGCAGCTTGAGGCCGGTTCCTCTTGTCCCATCCCTTGTTCCTTGGGAGCAGAGCCCAGCCCCTCCTGGCTCCATCCTCCTCTCAGGCACTTGTAGGGAGCCATCAGGTCCCCCCTGAGCCTTCTCTTCCCCAGACTGAACCCCCCAGGTCCCTCAGCCCTTCCCCATCACACTGTGCTCCAGGCCCTGCACCAGCTCCGTTGACCTTCTCTGGACCCACTCCAGCACCTCAGTGTCTCGCTTATAGTGAGGGGCCCAGAACTGAACTTGTCCCCTGTTATTTCTAAATTGCTTTTTACTAAATTGCTGAGTCAATGCTATGTCCAGACTGAACAAAGAGCTGTTTACTTGGAAAGCTGAACCCTTCTAATGCAGTTAAGTCCAACTTTACACCTGATGTAGGTATTCACATGATGTAAGATTTAACTAGCAATGGGTTTGAAATACAGTCAATTACGCCAGTATTTTAAAGTTAACTCACTTGTTTTGCTGCACATCTGTCTCAAAGGATTGCTTAGAGACAAAATTGTATTCTACTCCCTCTTTCTCATGACTTTTCTTTGACCTGGTTGTATCTAGAAGAGAATGGAAGCGAGACATGGGAGACAGATCAGCCTTTGCCAACAATTGTATCTTCTCCAGTTTAGTTCCAGTCATATTTTCATGATCACAAACAAGGCAGCTGCACGCTGGCAAATGCAAATTAACATAAAATATAAATCAAATTCTAAGGACAAAAATGAAGCTGCTTTGCTCCCAAGCATGTTACAACTAACACAAAATTAGGAGGCACACTTCTTAACCTGGTAGAAGCAGCAGAGTATAATCTATAGTGCACAGTCTCTGTTAACTGCTTGGAATATTGGACTCGTTTCCTTTGAAATTTTGAAAATAAAAAGAGGAAATATATGAAGTTCTATTAAACTGCCTCTGAATTTCGAGTAAGAATATCCCTGGCTCTTTTCCCACATGACTGTGAAACTTGCAGAATTCTGTGTGTCCCTTCCCTTTGATATCATCATTTCTTTCAATAACTGGAGCAGGAAAAGCTTTGGGGAGCATTCCACACACCTCTGCCTGGCCATAACAGTGATGTCTGCTATTTGTTTTGTGTACCTATTTAAATACAGCTAAACATTATCCCTGAGTTCTACTGCTAACAAACTGCCTGCCTGCCAGACAGCTACTGAGATGTCTGGAGCCACATGGAAACGGTGCCCTCAAGGTTAATTTTTCAATGTGGGATACAAAGACTGATGGATTATTTGTGTAACGCTGGTCACAAAACTCCAGAGCAGGATCACTGCCTTCTCTCCCACTGTGACTGGCTTCTTAGCCTACATATACTGACCAGCAACTGAAAATCTTGTAGAACTTCTGACAAGGGTTATTGCTGTCTACTCCCCTCCTTCCCCTCTCTTTAAAGTTTAGCTGGTGTGATATTCTAAAGAAAAACCATCCTCATCTAAAGACACGGAATGTCTGGGCTGAATCTTAAGTTACCAGTTTTCCAAATGAGTTCTTTTTGCAATTTACAATCTTTTTTTCTTCTCATATTCAGTTCCTAATTCTTTTAATGGACACTGCGAAAATGCAATCTGTTCACTTGGGAAAACACACCCGAAAAATAACAACTGAGCTGACAGAATGCCAGCGTGCCTGTGGAATAAAGCAGTGACACACAAGAGCCAATCAATGTTACTCACGTGGAACTGCCACACCATACTCCTGTGGGTTCTCTGACACAACCTTCTGCTTGAGTTCACTTAATCTGGCCCCCAAGCAACCTAATAAAATAGAAGTGACTGACAGATTCCTGTGTGGAATGAAAGACTGCAAAGAGAACAAGATAGATTTCACACGAATAGTTTGATGCAGCAGCGTGCTTGAAGAAACCTGTGCGTGAGAGACCTCATGAGCAGCCACATTCTGCATTGAGGAATATCAGGAACAAACTGAACCCTTGAACAAGTGTTGAACAAGCACTTGTCAGGCACCAAATCAGGAAATCTGTAATCTTAGCAGTCAGTTTAAGGAGATACCCTTGATTTCTAGTGTAAGCATGCACATGTTTGGGTGAGAACCAATAGAAAATGGGTCACAAAAATGGGCATCGTTATTTTAGGAAGACTTAGTGAGTGTGGTTGAGTTTTGCCTTTTTTGTTCAGTGGTTTTTGTGGGGATTTTTAATATCATTTAAAAGAAAATAACTTCTGACCAAAACCAGAAAAGCCTCAAAAAAACCCTCCCATCAGAAACCTCAAACTAAACACAAATCTTTAGGTGTTTAGTTTTGGGTTCCTCTTAGAAGGGAAAAGGGAGATACATGAAAAATTTTGAACCAATTCTGCCTCTTACCAATCAAAACCACCAGCCTCTGCTGTTCACCAGGCTGCTGCTGGTATTTTGTGACCTCTTCATAAGTCAGGAACTCTGCTGTGTCTGTCTGCTCCGCTTGCTTTCCTTCATTCACATTGTTCTCCTTCTCTTTACGACTTAATCTAAAGCTCCTGCGTAGGCCAGCTGTAGAGAAAAACAGAAGGTATCTTCAACCATAGAATCATAGAATGGTTTGGGTTGGAAAGGCCCTTAAGATCACCCAGTTCCAACCCCCCTGCCATGGCCAGGGATGCCTCACGCTAGACCAGGTCGCCCAAGGCTCTGTCCAGCCTGGCCTTGAACACTGCCAGGGATGGAGCATTTACCACTTCTCTGGGCACCCTGTGCCAGCGCCTCACCATCCTCACAGGGAAGAGCTTCTGCCTTATATCTAACCTGAACTTCCCCTGTTTCAGTTTAAACCCGTCATCCCTTGTCCTGTCACTATAGTCCCTGATGAAGAGTTCCTCTCCAGCATCCTTGAAGAACCATGTCTCCACTTTCCAAGCTTGTTCAGCCAGAAGTTACTGTCTTTGAATGACTCTTTTAAAATAATCACATCAGTGCCTATATGCTAATTATAGAGATGAAAAATGTGCATAGCAGGTAGAAAACCAAGCACTCAATCTATAATAAAACCCCTTTCATACACTTTGATTTGCCAATTGTTGGCTATGCACAGTCCAATCTGCACAGAGCTAATCTAGTTTATGAACATCTGGGCAATTGACTCTCATGGAAATAACCCAGAGGTTATTTTACCATGTGCCTTTTTCTTTTCCCTTTCCTTTACGGGGGCAGGGGCGACGCAGGGAAGAGGAAAGGAGTGGAAAAAGGGATTCTGGTTTCTTACCTATGTACTGGCCATTGAAATATCCTTCACAGTCACAGTCTTCTGTAAATTAAAAAGCAGGGGAGGGGGAGGAAAAAAGGAGAGTGAGATGCCTTAAACAGTGCCTGCGATACGAGCCTGGCTTCTTGCTGAGGGAAGGAGAAGGTTTCTATCCTGCATTATATGCACACACTTTTCCTACACATTTTTCCTTGGTATTTACGGTATTCTCTTCAGTATTCATTATATTTGATCAGTGCTGCTGCTACAAGAATAATATTCAGCCTTAAGTAAAAAAGAAGAGTCCACACACAAAGCTTTCTTCTTTTAGGGTATGACTTTCTAAATGGGTATGATTGTGCAAAAATAGAGACATTTTAATCTCATTGGAGCTTAAAAAGGGGGAAGCAGAGATGACTGAAATACGGGCTCTGAACGCCTTCATTTTGACTAAGTTAAATTATCACTGTGCATTAATGCTTTATTTCAAAGGTAAAGCTTTGATGCTTTTGTCATAGGCATGGATGTAAAATAAGATGCAAATCGATGTTACAAAAAAAGCCAACCTACCCCTCCTCCAACCACAACCACCCACAGGGCCCCGAAAGGTATGCAAAATAAAACATGCTCCTTAGCTGCAAAACACTATACTGCAATCAAACAAATACCAAGTTCTTATACTTCCTGAAAGGGGGCTGCCTGTCTTGTTAAAATATAGGCACCTGTGTGCTCTTATATCCCCAGAACTCTCTCTACTCATTGTAAGGAGGAGCCACAGGCAAATATATGTGCAGTTTAAACCTGTAACAAAATGCACCAAGCCAGGTCATTGCACACAGGTATGCAATCAAGCAATGCCAACACTAACAGAAGACACTAGTAGCAATATACTCCTCTCCAGAGCTAAGATCAGAGCTGTTACTTGGGAGTATTATTCTCAAGAAGCATGTGGAGTGTGAAAGAAATCACAGCATGCAGAATTCAATTGAAAATACTTGCTATTTGGAAAGGTGATACAATGCCTGAGCCCAACACACAGGCTCATAATGAAAATAACACAGAAAAAATAATAAATGCTTATAATGAAAATAACATAGTTCTGAAAGCAGTTGCTTATAATGAAAATAACACAGTCCAAATGAACAGTGAAGAAAAATCAATTTGGATTGATACAGGTGCTCAAAAATGTTCAACTCCAGTATTTCTTTATTCTTTTAAAAATATAGCAATACAAAGGCTGTATTTAAGGTGCAACTCTTTCAGCCTCACTCAGAAACCCAGAATGTGCAAATGTATATCAGAAGACACAAATCTTTTCTCTCCAATCAGAAAGACATTTGGAAGCTACCATTACCTAAGTCATCACTCCAAACTAAATGACTTATTAACTCAGGAAGAAACTGCTGCTGGAACAAGCTCTATCCACTATTCCCTTTGCTTATTGTTTTAGAAAATGCACTGGTCATTTATATTCATAGAGAAAATGAGTTAGGAGAGTACCTACCTTTATCAGAAGACTGATCATCTGTAGTTAGCATGAAAGGCAGAGTTGGGATGATATTAAAAGACTGGCAAATGATTGAATAAAATTAGAGGGAATGATTTGCTTAACAGGCTTTTCTACCACAAAAGAAAGGCAGTGATGTACCCTTATCAACTGAAGACTTTTGTGCTAAAAGTCAGTATTATAACCGGTTATCAGCTTCATTGTCTTGCAAGTGTCTGAGAAACAGCCTAAGTAGCAACCCTCACTGCATGCTTCCTAACACTGAATGCAATGGAAAATCATTTGGAAAAGCTTCATTTAAATCAGTAATGCTATTTTGATACTTGGTTGAGCATCTTCCTTTATTGTAGCACAAGAATACCTGTATCTTCTCATAAGAAGTGCCATGTATGGCACATCTAAGTGAACAGAAAGTCACTTCTATTACTGAGGATGGACAGCTTCCATATTCCTAGTGTACATGCTATTCCTAGCACAACATCTGGCTTCAGAGAGTCACAGGGTAATATCAGTAATAGCCATGCTGAAGCCACACATCAGTAATAGCCATGCTGAAGTACTCAAGAGCAGCATGAACATTATATACTGGGATAATCCCAAATGTCTTCTGCCTTCGATCACTGACTAGTAATTCCATCACAAGCAGCATTTGTTGTGCTATTTATTCGCTGACAGATGTTCGAGAGCCGTAAACAAGAATCACTTTAAAGCCTACTTAAGACCAGCTCTGTTACGCTAAGGCTGAAATGCTCCAGTGGTTTTTATTTGCCTTAAAGCTACACTTGATTTTCCTATGATCTTACAGTCCGCTCATTCATTGGGTTACTTTTGCATCTTTCAAGTTTCAAACCATAGAAAAAACTTGAACACTGGCAAATTTTAAAGCATCTAAATAATGTGTAAGGCCTCATGGTCCTGAAAGGAGGAAGAGATGGACAGCTGTGTTCTGTGAAAACAACAGGCACTAGAAACACTGAACAAAGCTCAAACCCAAATCCTCTCAAGTAGCAGCTTGTATCCATGCATAGAAACAATGGCAGGTTACACAAGGTACATTCAAACACATCATTATTAAAATAGCAGAGAAAGACTGAGAGGTTGGTATTGACTAAAACATCACTCAAGGACAGACTTACATACTGGTTTCTTCACAGTCCTCGGATTGGGCAGGGTGCCTATTGTTCTTCTGTAAGTCAGTCGTCTAAATAGAAAAGAATTCTATTTTAGTCACATAAGCTCAGAATGATGAAGAATGTATAGCATCTTCTACATAGAGCAGTGAAAATAGCGAGCCAAACAGTGCTTTTCCTTTTAAAATATAAAATGTCTCTGATTCAGCATTTTAAAAGACTTTTGCTTTTAAACCAGTGCCTGAGAGAGAAGATTCTAAACCACTTTGGGCTTTCATGCATCAGAGCACAGAAATCAACAGCATGTTACTTTTATCAATGGCACTCTTTTTCTATTTCCTTCTCCCCAACTCAGTCTTTTTTGACGGATTAAAGCCTCAACTATTCCATTCCATTCTTGTTGAGAATCCAACTCCTAGTTGCCATTTTTACAAAGGATGGGCAAAATTCCTGTCTGGACAGGACTTTGAACAACCTGGTCCAGTGGAAGGTGTCCCTGCCCACGGCAGGTGGATTGGAACTGAACGATCTTAAAGGTCCTTTCCCACCTTAACCATTCTATGAAAGTACAAGTGTGAAATAACAGTGTCTTCAAAAACCAGGAGGGTGAGAGACTGATATTCCACATTTCATTCCATATATGTTTGTTTAGCAAGTGCTTCTGTCTTCATCCTACAAAGCATAATTCAATGGCAACCTACACGAGGAAAGCCAGGAAGTTTATTATATAGTTGGAGAAGATGGAGCTTTTTAGCACTTTTCTCTAAGCCTCTGGTATTCACCCTGGCATGATCCTGCCTTTGTGTCCTGTGAAAAAAAGCAGCAGCATACAATCAGTGTGACACTATTTGTAATCTTCATGAACAAACCTTTCTTGGAACTGTTTTGAAGGGATCAAGCCTGCTCTCAGATTGGTATCTCCAACACGCTTTGCTTGCCACCACGTGGGATCATCTTGGCTTACAACTTCTAGGACGTGTCTTCTCTTAAATGGCAGCCCAGCCTCCTGGCAAGGAATAGCTCGGTCTTCATTGGGATTATAGCAGAAAAGCGCCCTCATAAACACCTTTAAAAGAAAGCAACACATTGTCCTGGTTTGGAGAAAACTGCCTTCAAAAGCTTACCTAGTGCTTACATTACTAACTACATTTACTCTTCATCTCTCCTGTATGCTTTATGGTACTCAAAAACATTGAAATCTACCGAGCTGCATCTGCATTTGGACTTACTCACTTTGGCAGAAAAAGAAACTGATTTTCAAGCACATGCCCAGTCATTTTGTACTGGTATTCTGGAACATATGGCTTCAAGGAAAATATCAGCAACTGAGAGCAGAGAAGTAGAAATAGAGACTGACAGAGGAATCCTGTAAGGGACCAGCTGAGCAAGAAATCATTGCTGATCAGGGAGGGCAAATGAAGCAGTCAGGTGTATGTCGATGTTTGCAGTGGGAAGGTTAACACATGCAGCTCTGTTTGCAGGCAGGTCTGTTTTGACTCAAGCAAGCAGCAAAATGCCCAGAGGTAATGGACAGACAGCAGCTCTCTAAAACACCAAGTTTAATTACACAAATAAAACCAAGGGGCTGGATCTCAGAAATGCAGTGGAAGAACACGTGCCCAGGTGACGAAGAAGAGAGGTCATCTAAGTAATTCTACTGAATAGAAGGGCACTGCATTTTACAACGAGGAACTGCTCTACTATCTTTTTAGTTCAACCACGTGTCTGTGACACTCCTCACTGAAACAGTGTGAATCCTGCATTTACAGAAGTGCCAGAAGCATGTGAATACGAAAAGGCATGCCTCAGTATTTCACTAAGCTGGGTACCTTGCTGTCTTTTAGACGATCTTCTTCTTTGATGGCTGGAATTATTTTTAATGTTATTGATCCCTGAGACTGAGCCTGAAAAAGAGGGAAATGGGTTTTATTACTTTGAAAGTAGCACGAGGACACAAATCAGACTATTCAAGTTCCAGTTTAGGAGCTAGTATCTTTCTCTTCTTGTCAGAAATTAGATTGGCCAACATAAACCACTGTTTAACTTCATTACAGAGACTATTACGATGTTCCACAAATCCTTCACATGGAGACATCCACAGTAACTACTTGGCTAGAACACATTCAGACCTGCATTAGAATTCCTTCATTTGCTTTTAGCAGCTGCATTAATTCCTGGATTACAGTTCACAGGGCATGAAATACTTCTGTGACTTTTAGTATGACACATTTCTGAAGTCAAAAGGAAAAGACTAATATACTGGGAAAAGAAAAACTCTTAACACAAAAGACAAGCAGGGATTGCATCTTTTAGCTTTATACATATTTTAAACTCTAGGTTAAATTCTATTGTAATTACTACAGCACCCCAACACAAAAGATCTTGAAATGAAAATCAGTGCAGACCAAAATCTGACTTATTTCTTCCGGTCGTTTATGAAGCACAGTAATACCATTGACTTCTCTTAGTTCATCTCCAACATGGACAAGACCTGAAAAGATGGTAGGTAAATGAAAATAAGTCTACAGAATGGAAAGCACCACTCCTCTGATGTCCAGTCTAAGTCAACAGCATGTACCTCCTCTCCTCCCTTCCCCAGCTTAATGGATTTGCTATTAGAGCCAAGTGCCTTGTTTGCAACATGTTCTGAAGGCTCTCGCCCTTATTCCACATGGCATTTCGCTTTTATGCAGCATCAGATTCACTAAGAGATTATCGTTCTAGGTATGTGCACGTGGTACATGTGTGCATGCAAAAGTCTGAAAATGTTAAAAATCTTTACAAATGCCATTTTAAGTCCCTTTTTGTTCAGCAATTTACCGCTGCGATCAGCTGCACCACCTCGCATGATCCTGGCGACAATCACAGCTCCTGTGTGCTCATCTCTTCTGATGGTAGCTCCCTGAAATAAAACAGACTATTTGACACCATCTTCAAGGATCTCTTCCATACTCACAACAACGCTTTTGCACAACAGAGCTCTATGACTAGAGGTAGGTTATGACTAGAGGTCAGTTATGTTCTATATACCAGGGGTTCTTGATTTTTCACTAGCCGAACAATTTTCACCGATTCCTCATCAAAATTATCATCAAAGTTATCAGGTAGAGGTGGAAGGACAGGGTCAAAGTTCTTCTGTGCTACAGTGTCGTGTACTAAAAGCATTGCCTGCATAAAGGAAATAAGAAACAGTAATGCAAAGGGGTCATATTACAGTTTCTAGTTCTCCTGTTCTCAACATTACAGCAAAGTTAATCTTCCCCCTTCCCACTCTCACCATAAACACAACACAAAAAAAGATGTAGCAATTATCTTACCCATCATGTGAACTAGATTTCGGTATATGTTGATATTTGAAGTAAACCTGGGCAATAACAACCTAAATAAGCTCACAGAATGGAGGTGAGAAGTTGTATCCTCTGCTTTTCTGCTCCCTCAGAAATATTAAGGAGAGGAGGGAAGACAATTTATGTGCATTATGCATGAAAGGCCTACCCTGTGTCTTCTCAATCCCCTCTGCATCCTAAAGCCTCTGCAACAAGTCACAGTGGAAGAGAACTACATTTGATGATCTGATTGATCAGATTCAGGTCTCTGGTGTGTTTTTACCCTGAGATGCGGTGTTGACAACAACTGAAGCAGCTCTTTTTCTTCATGATTCACTGGTGCAGTCTGCAATTCTTCTATTACCTTTGAAATAAAAAATAACCACAAAATTAAAGGAGGCCACCAAATGAGATCAGGTATTTGCGAGTGTTTCTGGTGTTGCTAACTTCTATCATCCTTCCAAGCAGCATGCACCAATCACAGCTTTGAGGGTGGGGAGATGCTGGATCCAGAGAACCTGTGGATGGCCCACCCCTGGACATGTTTGAAGTCAGGTTCCACAGGGCTTTGAGCAATGTGAGCTAGTGAATGGTGGCCCTGCCCATGGTTAGACTACATCATTTCTCAAGGTCCCTTCCAACCCAAACCATTCTAAGTGAACAGCAATGTTGCTTGGGTAAAGGGTTTAAGTCCGAATGGGTTTACGACTGAATGCTTAGCTGGGATAGTCTATTGTCAAGAAAGGACTGAATGCTTTTTTCAGCCTCTCCCTTATGAAGGCCATTAATAACACCCTTCTGTTGTGTGTCTGTCTTCACTGGACATTTAATGACATACTTTTCAACTCTCATTTCCTTGATCAATCATGAGTGAAACTAGCCAACGGATTCCAAAGATCTGGGAAAGATGAGAAATACATCCCCATGTAGCCCAATCCAAAGCTTCGATTTGTTAGAAAAGCTGGCTTAAATAATAGGAAAATAAGGAGACAAAACCTTTTACTCACATCTTCAACTAATCCTGCTGCACTGTGTAAAACAGGAGTTGGACTCTGCCTTTCATAATGACGGAGTTTTTCATGAATCTGGAAAAGATTATTCAAGTATATGACTACAGAGAGATACAAAACTTCCTGAATATACCTACACTGGAACATTTTGATACTTAAGGAATAGAATTTTACTGAGGTTAAGTGTCAGAACCCCCTCTCTTGAGGTTATTTTGGTTTGTTTAGAAGTCCTTTAGTTTTCTTTTTGCTCATGTTAAGTTTCACAGACAGCCAGAAAAATCTGTTCAGACTTCAGCAGTGTAAAGATAAAAATGAAGCCATTTCACACTGCATTTAAGATACAGGGCACTGGATGTGCATTGTGGCAATCCAGGCAGAAATGGATTTTTTTCTAAGTAAGATATGTTAATTGTTAGTGAATGCTCTCAATGTTTGTGCTTTTGCATGCTTTGGTCAGCACAGATTTCCTAAAATAAAACCCAGAGAGCTTTAGCATAGTAAACAGTTGATCAATCAAGGGAACAGAGAATAAGTAACCTGTAAGGAACATATGTTCATACATGAACATTTACCTTCATCAGGTAGTTGAGACTCTTTTCACTGAAGACATCCCTAAGGAATCCCATTTCCTCCTTATGATTTGAATCTGGTCTAAGCTGAGATGTCAAAAGGGCCAAAGTTTCATGCAATCCTAAATGTAAATTGAGGACAGAACAGAAGCTTTGGAGATAGCATGGCTCACAGGATCTCCTATTGCAGACTTAACACTACCAGCCTAATGATCATTAAGTTTGCCGGGGGGGGGGAGGAAGAAGCAGCTAAATTCTGCGTTTTTAGCTGTTCTCTCCATGAATTTTAGAGTGCATTTGGATGCAGGAGACTCAAAGTTACTCCTGCTCTAAAACTCAGTATCATCAGCAGCTATGACCTCATCCTGGGTAGCACACTGGAGAAGCTGGCTAGCAAGCTTTAAACTGAATCCCTGTTTTCTAAAGTCGAAAGGAAGAATATTAACAAGGCTTAACAACACCTATTCAGAAAATATGAAGAAGTCGTACAGCAAGCAGCAGAGACATAAGGGCTGATCTTTAATAAGCGGGCGTAGAAGCCAGTGTTATACTGAGAGGTCCAAGGTTACCCATAGGAACCTGACTACTTGTGTATATTCAGGGGCTCCACAAAGTTCTAATAACACTAGGCACTTCCTGAAACGTGACTAGCCTTACTCATTTCCACCTTTTATACTCCACCTTCTTTGTGTTCTTTTAGGTAGTTACCAAGGAGTCTACCTGAACTATCTTAATCCTATTTTAATTAACTCCAATTTCAATTCATTTCCTGTGCTAAACACATACACAAGGTTTCAGTCACCAGCCTGGGGAAAGCATGCAGATCAGTTACCTGAGTCTTCCGAAAGCACTGGCATGGCCTCGGTCTTAATCCCAGAGACAACCGTTCAACTTCAATCCACTTGATTGTTTCTTCTTTCTGGACTGTGATTCAGAGGCAGTCCTGAAATGAGCAAAGGTAACACCTGAACTCAAGCATGGGAGAGAAAAGAAAGGTGACAAGTATGTAAAACTAGTAAATTCCTAGTACATCTTTCTCTCAAGTGTTCAGTTTACCCTGAATCAGGAAGAGCTCTGCTATGCAAATAAGCACACAAAAAATACTGTTATCTAATAACCAGATGGTATCCTGGGTGAAGCTGATGCTGAAGAGAGCTCAAGCTTGCCTAATGCTATTCTCAAGACAGACAGGTTTAGAAGGCCCAAGTAACTGTCTGAAAAGCCAGAAAACGCATGCTGCAGAATGGACATCTAAAAGCACCAATAAACCACCACAAGCACAGAAACACAGCAGAAAGATGCTGCCATGACAAGATGTTCTGGGGCTTCCTGAAAGCACACCTCGAAAGTATTTACATCCCCCTGGCATTCCGATGCAGACCACGCCACAATTACGTGCAAATCATTAGAGCTAATAGGAGTGTTAACCTTGGTCACAGGTACTAAGGATGCTACAACATAAGGCTACTTCCAACACCCAGGAATTCCATTAGATGCTTTTATCGCTGTTTTCTCTTGTCACTGAGATACATGCAATGAAGGATGCTCCTTGCCAGGCAGGGCTCCCCCGCTCCGCAGAGACCTTTCCATGCGCTCCACCGAGCTCAGGCAGGCGGCAAGCCAAGGGCGGCCGACCCTCCTCACTACCCAGCCGCAGGCCCGACGGGCACGGAGCGAGGTTACGGCCCGACCCGCACCTCCCGCATGCCGACGGCGATACGTCCGCTTCCAGACCTGCTCCCCAGCCGCGGCCGGGCTCTGCGGGCACCTTTCCGGCCCCATCTCCGCCGCCCGGAGGGCTCCGCAGGGCTTCTGCCAAGCACAGCCCGAGGCCTCGGTCAGAAACCACCGGCGAACCCCAGCGGACCCGCGGACTCCCACCCCGCCGGGGCCAGCGCCTCGAAGGCTGCATCAGAGCCCGGCCCAGCCCCGCCCGGCTGCATAATGGCGTCGCGCCGGTCCTCTGCAGGTACGGAGGTGCTCCGCGCGTCGGGAGCAGCGATGCCCCCGGGCGCCCCTTACCTGCGGGTACGAGCCCGAGTGCGGACCCGTGCGGTGCTGGCGGCCCGCGCCCGCAGAGCAGCTCCTCGGCGCCCGCGCCCCGGCAGCCTGCAGCATCCCTCGCTCATGCGCCCTCGGAGCCGCTCTACGCACCGCCTCCCTCCTTGCATCCCTCCCTCCTTGCATCCCTCCCTCCAGCCAGGTCGGGTCCGCGCCGGGAGCCCTCTTGGCTGATCCTGCCCCCCGGCGTCCACAACTTCCTTTGCTGAATTCACTGTGGGGAGGGGGTCAGCACAGCCACCTGCTCACCCAGCTGGGTCTGCTGTGCCCTTGGAAGCCTTGGAAGAACACTGTGGTGGCTTTCCGCATCTGTTTATAGACGGATTCATCCCAAGAGGGGGGCATTGGAGCATGCACGGACGGGGTCGCGGGTGGGGAGAGAGCGTGTGGACAGGGACCGAGGAGAGTGTTTGCCCTGGGGCGGCCGTCTCAGCATGGCAATAGAGGAGGATCAAAGAAGAGCAGAGCGCAAGCAAGAGACGTGGCACCATCCTCCGCAGCCTGCGGGACAGGGGCTGCGGGTGCTGCGACTGTTTGGGTTTTGCAATTGTTCTGTCCTCCCTTTATTTTTTAGGGTTGTTTTTTAGGGTTTTAGCCGCGATGTAAACGGCTGTTACTAAAGTAATGAGATGCTGCTTGGGGCAGTTTTCCTCATTTTGTGCCTGGTTTGGTTTGGGGTTTTTTTGGGGGGAGGGATGAATTAAAAGGTCTTTTTGCAGTCTTATGGCAATGCAGCCAAGGGTTCAAGTCACAAACGCATAGTCAAGCCTTGGCAGGAAGACTTGCAGGACTGGGAGGGCAGAGAACTGAATGAACAGAGGCAAAGAAAGGTGCCAACACCACGCCAAAGCCCAAGGATCACCCGCGTACTGCTCATTTGTGGGTCAGCCCTATGTGTTGGCTCTGCTTGGACATGCTTTTTCCAGTGGAACATTGCTGCCCGTCTGCGCAAAGCAGCTCTCGGTCTCATTTGCCTTTGGGTGTTGACTTCTGGTTTGGTTTTCTTCCCTTTATTAGATATGTCTGTAGCATCTGTGGACCTGCTGCTGTCAGTCTCACAACAGTGATGCCCCGTGCAACAGGATACAGTGATGGCTAGAGCCTTCTCCGGGCAGAAATAACCACGGGGTCTGCATGCTCCTTTTGCTCCCTGGGTAGGGCAGTTAGGAAGCACGGCCAGAGCAGCCACCAGGCTAGTCATGTCGTCAAAGGCAAAGGACTGAAATGCTTTTTGGTACGGACGCAACGACTGTCGGAGCCGGGGTACACGTGGGAAAGGGGCAGAGAAGCTTCAGCCCTGTCCCACAGTGAATAGATGCTGTCCCCGGAGGGTGTGAACTGAGCTGAGGAGCGGCCGATGCTCACGCCGCTGCCTCAGAGGTACCGAATAAGTGAGCGAGTGCTGCCATCCCGTGGCCAAAAGTCGCACTGCAGGCGGTGGGTGGTGCTGTGTGGCGCAGGGCTCCGCTCGCTGCTGCCATCCTGTAACCAAACCTCAGTACTGCAGTGGGCCACTCGGTGTCTGCAGGGTTTGGGGTTGTTGACCATAAGGTCTGAGAGAGAACTAGAGCCTTGGTGTGAGCTGACAAGAGCTTGGAGCTTTACACCGTGTAGGATCCAGGAGAGACCAAGTCAGATAAGGACTTGAAGGTGACGGGAGAGGACACAGGCATCAGCTAAGGAGGGACTCTCAGTGGAATGACAGAAGGTGGCATCTGCAGAAGCAAGATGCGTCATTACTGGAGGAGAGAAGACCACAGCACAAGCATTTCAGCTGTGCTAAGCAGCGGCATTTTCTCCTCCCTATTTCATTCACTGTTCCCCTTGCAGAGTCATTTCCGACAGCTCTGCTGTCTCGGGGCTCTTGATGGGGATGTGTGGGTTTCTGAGTCTCTCTCACACATGCAGGAAGCTTGGTCTCAGCATGCTCCTTGGGTACCTCATCCTTGCTGCCTTCCTGAGGAAACCACTGGGTAAGCATTGGCTTTGACTGACGGGATGAGTCCTCTTCTTCCCAAAGACCCTCATCCCCTCAACAGTTCTTTGCAGGGAGCTGCTCTCGATGGGCAAATGTTGGAAACATCAGCTCACACGGGTGGTTTTTTCACATTCTTGCTCAAGATGCTGATACAGCTGACAGAGAAAAGATGAGACAGAGAAGAAGCATCTCCTCCCCTGATCAGCTTAGAGCCCTTGACTTCTTTTTCTCTTGTCAACTCTCCATCTCCCTCTGCCTCTCGCTGCTGATCTGCGCCTCACACTGCTGGAGGTGTCCTGGAGCCAGCACAGGAGAGCCAGGCACTACAGGCAGCTGTTCCCTGGAGACTGCAGGCAGCATGAGAATGGAGACCAAAGATGTGCCTGAAAGCACAGCTCTCCTATGAGAGAGACCTCCTCTGAGCTGTATCCCTTTGAGGGATAATTGATGTAATTGTGCTGTAGGATCCACGCTGAGCCGAGGTCATAATCTCCTGTCCCAAGACATTGTGTTGCACAGGGACCCTTCTTCTCCAACACTTTGCAGCCGCTCTTGTTTTGCATCTTGGAGCACTTCCCTGCACACTTATTGCCTCCTGTTTTCTTCCAGGAACAATGGGACAGACTCAGCAAGAAGGACAAGTCACAGTAAAGGAGGGAGACACTTTCCAGACCACCTGCACTTACCAGAGTGCCAGCTTTGATGCCTTAGCTTGGTACCAGCAAAGGAAAGACCAAGCCCCACAGCTCATCTCGTATCAGGCACTTGCTGGCCCCAAGAAGAGTGGCCGTTTCACCACTTGGCTGAACACCACAGGGAAATACAGCCTCCTGAAGCTGCAGGAGGTCGAGCTCTCTGACAGTGCCTTGTACCTCTGTGCTGGGCAAGACACCCTGGTGCAGGCAGCTGCCCCAGCTGTGCAATAACACAGGGAGGGAGGGTTTGAGTTGGGAGGATCTACGATCATCTTCAGCTCCTAAAAAGGCAGTGGTGTTGTAGTGATGAGTTCCTCTGGCAGCAAGGGACTCCATGTCTGGGACATGCCAGACTTGCAGCAGCCTACAGTAGGGAAATTTCTGTTTCCCCTTCAGGCGGATTGAACACATGCTGGTGCTTTAATTATTAAATAAATAAAAACATAAAAAATTAGTATCTTGGACAGAGCTCCACCATCATGAACCGTTCTACAAGGAGTCTGCAAAGATGTGTTAGGAGCCGATTCCTTACGGGCACTGGCACTAGCACCAATCCTGGGAGCGTTTGCATGGGGCACCTCAGTGTCATGGAACGGGTGGTCGCCTTAAACTGGTGGACAAGATGTGTTAGAGAGATCCTTCTGTTGAGTCAGAAGGCTCAGAAAAGATGACTTTTCTTTCCAGCTGATCCTCAGATATTAGAGGGGCTGGGTGCGCCCAGATCCAATCTTGGTCTTTGACTTAGTCAAAGGTTTATGTCTAAAGGATTGTGTAGTGCTTGTCCTTCTTGTCCGTATTCGTCCTGCAATGCCAACACTGTAACATTACAACGGGGGGGGTCCTTGAACCCTTCATATTTCACCAGCCTAACAGTGTCCCAGGAATGACGAGACCCTTGTGCCCAGCCAGCCTGTCCGTGTTCTGGACAGTCACCGGCTTGCAGGGTGATTCATCTGATAAATTCCGGGACCTCCACCGACAGCGTCACAGAGTCAGATCCCTTTGTTCAAATACTCAAGTCTCCGGAGACTTACACAAATCAGATTTCAGCTGAAGATTTTAATTATACAAAACACAAGGTTGTGACAGGAGAAAATTCAGAGATTGCCTGTGATAGGGACTGTCTGCAAAACCAAGCTTGACTACACAGCCAGAAGTGAGGTAGTTATTTAGCCTGCAGAAGATAAAGTTATACCCAGTGGGTATCCCTATGGGGGAAAAGACAGATTCAGCCAATCAACTGATCCCAGGAGCTACTATGGAGTCTTCCCCACTTTCCCATTCCTAATGTCAGATATTTATACAATTTGATTCAGTTTAGTAACTATCCGTAACCCTCCCACCACACACAGAGTGCTCAGTTAATTTCCATAAGTTTACATCCTTTCCATCGAAAGCATACCCTAGTCATGTTTTGCTGAGGCATGAAGCCGGACGGTGGCGATGTCCACGTGCTTCCAAGATGTACCAGGCTGCAAGAACAGTGCTTCCTGATTAGAGGAGTCCTTTCCCAGGAGACCCCCTTCTGCCCGCGCAGAGCCGCTGAGCTCTCTTAGGATGGGCGACATCCCGAGCGGAGCCGGCGCAGGACTCAGCCCCGGGGCGGAGCTGGCGGCTGGCAGCGGACGAGGGAAGGGGCGGAGGTGGCGGAGAGGTTCCGCGGCCGGACCCAGAAGCCGGGACCGGCGGAGGGCAGCGAGGCGCGGGCGGAGGAGCGGCGGGATGCGGCGGTGCCGGGCGGCGGCGCTGGCGGGGCTGGCCGCGGTGCTCCTGGGTGCGCGGGGCTGGCGGCGGTGGCGGGGCCGGCTTGTGCCAGGGCTGTTCAGCGGCGAGCCCAGCGCCAACCTGTCCCGCTCATTCCACGCCTCTTTCCCCCTCCCTGTCTCTCTCCTACCCTTCGTCCCCCTTTGCAAACCCTCCAAATCCCCTCTTCCTACTAACCCTATTTCTCCACCACATCTCACATTTCTCCCTCTCCTTCCTTCACAGCCTTAGGCACAAGTTTGATTTCCTGCACGCCGTAGTTATTCCCTACATCTTCTCACCCCCTTCTGCATTCAGTATTTATTCTTCGGATTTCAGCCCTCCATCCTTCACTGTAGCACCCTCAACTGCCCCATCCCCTCTCCCTCCCTCCATCCACTTACCCATGCACCTGACTTTCATCCTCTCTCTCCGTGTGTCCATTTCAAATTCCCACCCATACCGGGATCACTCTCCATCCCTGTTGATGGGTCCTGTCTCCATCTGTACTGCTCCGGCTCTGTCTCTCTGCCACTCTTCCTAACCCTTTCTGTTGGAAAATCTGATCTCAATGATCTCTGACACCGTTTGTCCTTTCCTTCTCCTGTGTCGGCAGCGGCTGTGGGCAGAGCCCAGGTGCATCAGGACCCATCGGCAGAGACCACCGAGGACACCGGCATCAGCATCAACTGCTCACACCCCAACATAGGGTTTTACGAGTTCATCTACTGGTACCGTCAGCTCCCGGGCCGAGGCCCCGCATTCGTCGTGAACGCTCTTCAAGGCTCCAAAGAGCTGCTGGACCCGCCAGGGCGGCTGTCGGTGGCAGCAGATCGCCGGTCCAGTGTCCTGTGGCTCGCCCGGCCCCGGCTCCGGGACGCGGCGGTGTACTACTGCGCCCACGAGACACGGAGAGAGGAGCTGGGTCTGCGGCCGAGCACGAACCGCCGCGGGCGGGGCCGGGCGTGTGTGTCGGGGGCGCGGGACAGCGGCGGCCGGGCCCGCGAGGCGGCGCTCCAGGCCCCTTTGGTGCCCTTGTCTGGGCTCAGCGCCTCTTCTCAACGGTGCCTGCTGCGGGTCTCAGCTCCTGGGCGCAGCAAAGGGCCCCGCTCGGGACGTGTTCGGCAGGGCAGGGAGGGGAGTCGGATGCTTCCCAAAAGGCTTGGTTCTCTAGGACGGTCTCGGAGCATTCTGGCGAACATGGCATCCACTGTCTTCTCTGTAAAGGCCTGCCAGCAGTGTCTCAGAAATGCACTGCAGGGGGCACAGATTCCCATCCAGCCTGTGCCAGGCTCGTTCTCCTCTTGCCGAGGATGCTGAGCTCTTTCTGCCGTCTGCAAAGGCCAAGTGACAGCTGTAGGTCGTTCACTTGAGGATGCAGCACAGGCATTTCGTGGTGCCCTGGATAAACTGAACCCAAATGCTTCAGAAATGCTCAGCTTAGTGGTGGATCATCATAGCTTACCTCTCTTGTGCAAACCCATCAGCAGGTTCCACCCAGTGCTTTTTCCCTTCTTGAGGACACAATCAAAGATAACACTCAAGGTTGTTCCTAACGTTAACAGGTCCTTGGCATTCGAGTTAAGCAATTAGAAATGGTGCAATTAAGAAAGCAGTGCACCAAGAAATTTACCAGAGATAGAATGAGTTGGAATGGGCATCAGTCCTTACACAGCAAAGGTCCGTTCCAACAAACCAGACATGTTTGTCAAAGCTCTGCCAAGTTCTCTCTAGAGTGGCCAACACCTTCTCCTCAGCCCTGGCAGGGCCAGACTTTTGTCTGGGGCAAAGTGGGTACCTTGCCTTGCAGCAGCAGTTGATTCTATTCCTCTGACACCAACAGACACAGAGGATTTATCCCAGCACACCTTTGGAGCCTCCCTCTTGCCTGGGTAGCTGATTCCTCCCAGATTTGACAAAGCTGTTCCAAACAGGGCAGTACATTGCCCAGAAGGAAACACACTTGCACCCTGACAACACACATACTTACTTGCTCACCTGCCAATATGTGAGTGTTCACAAACATGTGCAGAATAGGCACATAGAAATGCACTTGTTTACACACACTAGCAGACACTCCCTGTCCCATGTGCAGTTGCACATGCACACATAAAGGCAAACACACAGCTACAAATACATCCTCAGGCACAGACAGGCACAGGAGGAACACAGCCTCACCCCAAACTCTGAGCATCAGGACCCTACTGGCCAGTTCCCTGCCTCTGTGCCCTGACATCTTTAGGCAAGTCCTTGAGAGCCCACTGCTAAGAAGGTAAATAAGGCACTAGACATCACTGATGGATTTCGTGTCAGCAGAGAGCTTTGGGGCCTCTGTGGGTTGGGCAGAAGTAGCTCAACTGATTGTGTTCCCATTACAGGAAAAAGAGAGGGCCTGTTGGGGTCCAAGCTGAAGGGTCTTTTTTGGACATTCAGCCTGTTCACACAACATGTGTGTGCATGAGAGACAAAACCAAAGCTGGACACCATGCCTGTTGCTGCAGGTTTGGGAATTCTCCACTTTACAAGTAAAATAATCCCAAAGTCTGGCAAGATCAAGGCCATCCCTGATGGTTGCTATAGCATGGTTCTGGAGGTCTCAAACCTGATACAGACAAGGGTTTGAGGGTGGCGGGAGAGGACTCAGGCATCAGCTAAGGAGGGACTCTCAGTGGAATGACAGAAGGTGGCATCTGCAGAAGCAAGATGCGTCATTACTGGAGGAGAGAAGACCACAGCACAAGCATTTCAGCTGTGCTAAGCAGTGGCATTTTCTCCTCCCCATTTCATTCATTGTTCCCCTTGCAGAGTCATTTCCGACAGCTCTGCTGTCTCGGGGCTCTTGATGGGGATGTGTGGGTTTCTGAGTCTCTCTCACACATGCAGGAAGCTTGGTCTCAGCATGCTCCTTGGGTACCTCATCCTTGCTGCCTTCCTGAGGAAACCACTGGGTAAGCATTGGCTTTGACTGACGGGATGAGTCCTCTTCTTCCCAAAGACCCTCACCCCCTCAACAGTTCTTTGCAG
This sequence comes from Psittacula echo, assembly GCF_963264785.1. Lineage (NCBI taxonomy): Eukaryota > Metazoa > Chordata > Aves > Psittaciformes > Psittacidae > Psittacula > Psittacula echo. The sequence goes on from NC_137748.1 coordinate 4,666,299, forward strand.
GGAGCTGCTCTCGATGGGCAAATGTTGGAAACATCAGCTCACACGGGTGGTTTTTTCACATTCTTGCTCAAGATGCTGATACAGCTGACAGAGAAAAGATGAGACAGAGAAGAAGCATCTCCTCCCCTGATCAGCTTAGAGCCCTTGACTTCTTTTTCTCTTGTCAACTCTCCGTCTCCCTCTGCCTCTCGCTGCTGATCTGCGCCTCACACTGCTGGAGGTGTCCTGGAGCCAGCACAGGAGAGCCAGGCACTACAGGCAGCTGTTCCCTGGAGACTGCAGGCAGCATGAGAATGGAGACCAAAGATGTGCCTGAAAGCACAGCTCTCCTATGAGAGAGACCTCCTCTGAGCTGTATCCCTTTGGGGGGTAATTGGCATTTTTGTCTTGTAGGATCCACACTGAGCTGAGGTCTCAACCTCCTGTCCCAAGACATTGTGTTGCTGTTCCCATCAACGTGGCTTAGCTGGAGAATAGGGCACAGGGACCTTTCTCCACCAGTACTTTGCAGCTTCTCTTGTTTTGCATCTCAGAGCACTTCCTTGCATGTCATAGAATCATAGAATCACAGAATGGTTTGGGTTGGAAAGGACCTTAAGATCATGTACTTCCAACCCCCCTGCCATGGGAAGGGATGCCTCACACTAGACTGTGTTGTCCGAGGCTGTGTCCATCCTCGACTAGGATACTGTGAGGGGTGGAGCATATCTCACTCCCTTGGGCAACCTGTTCTATTCCTGCTTTCTTCCAGGCACCATGGGGCAGATCACTCTCACCCAGCAAGAAGAAGTCACAGTAAAGGAGAAAGAAACCTTCCAGACCACCTGCACTTACGAGAGTGCTAACTTCTATGGCTTAGTTTGGTACCAGCAAAAGAAAGACCAAGCCCCACAGCTCATCTTGTATCAGGCAGTTGCTGGCTCCAAGCAGAATGGCCGTTTCAGCTCACTGCTGAACACCACAGGGAAATACAGCCTCCTGAAGCTGCAGGAGGTCGAGCTCTCTGACAGTGCCTTGTACCTCTGTGCTGGGCAAGACACCCTGGTGCAGGCAGGTGCCCCAGCTGTACAATAACGCAAACACACAACAAAACCACACACAACAGCCCCAACTGACAAAGACCCCACAGCTTTCCATGTCCGAAACCAGTAAGCCAAGACACCAGCATGCAAATGAACCTTACAACCAAGCCCCTGGGCTCCTCATGCTCTCCTCAGGAGAGCTGGGGGGGATCTATGATCATCCTCAGCTCCAAAACAGGGAGCGGTGTTGTAGAGATGAACACCTCTGGCAGCAAGGGACTCTCTGTCCTGGACATGTCAGACTTGCAGCAGCCTACAGTAGGGAAAGAGGGAAAGTTCTGTTTCCCCTTCAGGCAGATTGAACACACGCTGGTGCTTTAATTATTAAATAAATAAAAACATAAAAAATTAATATCTTGGACAGAGCTCCACCATCATGAACCGTTCTACAAGGAGTCTGCAAAGATGTGTTAGGAGCCGATTCCTTACGGGCACTGGCACTAGCACCAATCCTGGGAGCGTTTGCATGGGGCACCTCAGTGTCATGGAACGGGTGGTCGCCTTAAGCTGATGGACAAGATGTTTTAGAGAGATCCTTCTGTTGAGTCAGAAGGCTCAGAAAAGACGCCTTTGCTTTCCAGCTGATCCTCAGGTATTAGAGGGGCTGGGTGCACCCAGATCCAATCTTGGTCTTCGACTTGGTCAAAGGTTTATGTCTAAAGGATTGTGTAGTGCTTGTCCTTCTTGTCCATATTCGTCCTGCAATGCCAACACTGTAACATTACAACGGGGGGGGTCCTTGAACCCTTCATATTTCACCAGCCTAACAGTGTCCCAGGAATGACGAGACCCTTGTGCCCAGCCAGCCTGTCCATGTTCTGGACAGTCACCGGCTTGCAGGGTGATTCATCTGATAAATTCCGGGACCTCCACCGACAGCGTCACAGAGTCAGATCCCTTTGTTCAAATACTCAAGTCTCCGGAGACTTACACAAATCAGATTTCAGCTGAAGATTTTAATTATACAAAACACAAGGTTGTCCACGTGCTTCCAAGATGTACCAGGCTGCAAGGACAGTGCTTCCTGATTAGGCGAATCCTTTTTCCAGGAGACCCCCTTCTGCCCGCGCAGAGCCGCTGAGCTGTCTTAGGATGGGCGACATCCCGAGCGCAGCCGGTGCAGGACCCAGCCCCGGGGCGGAGCTGGCGGCTGGGAGGGGACGAGAGAAGGGACGGTGGTGGCGGAGAGGAGGTGCCGCGGCCACAGCCGGGACCCGGGACCCAGAAGCCGGGACCGGCGGAGGGCAGCGAGGCGCGGGCGGAGGAGCGGCGGGATGCGGCGGTGCCGGGCGGCGGCGCTGGCGGGGCTGGCCGCGGTGCTCCTGGGTGCGCGGGGCTGGCGGCGGTGGCGGGGCCGGCTTGTGCCAGGGCTGTTCCGCGGCGAGCCCAGCGCCAACCTGTCCCGCTCATTCCACGCCTCCTTCCCTCTCCCTGCTACCCCTCGTCCACCTTTCCAAACCCTCCGATTCCCCTCTTTCTACTCGCCCTATTTCTCCACTTCCGCTGCCGCTACGAGCCTGCTTGCATGTACGCCTGCTTTTCCATCCACCCTCTCCTTCACTTGTGCATTCAGCGCTTCTTACTGCCCTGAATACAGCCCTCTGTCCTGAGCTGTAACACTCGTCCTCCTGATCTGCTCTTTATTCATTTATCCCGTCAATTCATGACACATCTCTCCCTGCATCTGCCATCCTCAGCTCCTCTTCCTGCTCTGAGGCCACTCTCTCGTTACTCCCTCTGCTTCCTTTGCTCCTGGAGGCACAAGTTTGATTTCCTTCATTCCACAGTTACACCCTGCATCCACACAACCCCTGTTCATTAAGCATTTATTCTCCATCCCTGTTGATGGGCATGTGTCCCCATCTGCTCCGGTCCGGCTCTGCCTCTCTGCCACTCTCGCTAACCCTTTCTGTGGGAAAATCGGATCTCGATGATCTCTGACACCGTTTGTCCTTTCCTTCTCCTGTGTCGGCAGCGGCTGTGGGCAGAGCCCAGATGCAGCAGGACCCGTCGGCAGAGACTACCGAGGACACCGGCATCAGCATCAACTGCTCACACCCCAACTTAGCGAGGACCGCCTTCATCCATTGGTACCGTCAGTTCCCGGGCCGTGGCCCCGCATTCCTCGTGAGCGCTCTTCAAGGCTCCAAAGAGCTGCTGGACCCGCCAGGGCGGCTGTCGGTGGCGGCAGATCGCCGGTCCAACGTGCTGTGGCTCGCCCGGCCGCGGCGCCGGGACGCGGCGGTGTACTACTGCGCCCAGCAAGCACGGAGAGAAGAGCCGTGGCCGCGGCCGAGCAAAAACCGCCGCGGGCGGGGCCGGGCGTGTGTGTCGGGCGCGCGGGACAGCGGCGGCCGGGCCCGCGAGGCGGCGCTGCTGCTCCGCCCGGCACCGGCTCGGGTCCGTCGAGGCCCCTTTCGTGCCCCGGTGCGTTCCCGGGGCGCGGCTCCGGGGCCAGAGACTCTGCACTGCTGCACGGCAGTGTTCATCTGCTGTTCTGGGGCATCTGGGGCAGAGGCGTTGTTCCCAGGCAGCTGAGGAACAACGCTTCCCCGCTTCTTCCTTTGCTCCCCCAACAGAGCCGTTTCCAGCAGCTCTGTTCTAGCGAGGCTGGGAGGTGATTCTCTGACTCTCTCAGCAAACAGGCAGGTTGATCTCAGCATGCAACTCGGATATCTCATCCTCACTGTTTTCTTGGGGCAACTGCTCGGTAAGTCCTGCCCTTCTATAAGCACATGCCTCTTCTTCTCCCTTTTGCCAGCCTTATCAGGATCATGCCAAGAGCTACTGTTGAATAACAGGAAAAAGCTGGGAAGCATCACCTCATATTTGTGGATTTGCACCAGTTCTCTCCAGATGCCTTTCCTATTGGAAACAAGATTCGGAGACAGAGGAGAGGTATCTCATGCTGCTGCTCCTGCTTTTCTCTCCCCTTTAATCCATCTCTCTGTGCCTCTCTTCCTATCCACCTGTGTCTCCATAGGAGATGACAGCCGGCTCTGCAGTCCCACATTTCTCCCTTTCCAATGCAGGGTAGCAGATCTTGTCCAAGATGTCCTAGAGACCTTACAGTTCTCATCTCACTAACATTAAGAGGGTGTCTCATTCTGTCAAAAATTGCTCTTCCTATTTGCGTCCCAGGCTTCAGTGTTTTCCTGCCGGGCAAGCGTCAGGGAGCGTTCACCAGCTGGGTTTGTATCCATTCCTTGTTTGCTTCCTGAAGTCTTTCCCTGCAGAGCTGCTGACCTTTCCTTTCTTGCAGGCACCATGGGGCAGATCACTGTCACCCAGCAAGAAGGACAAGTCACAGTAAAGGAGAGAGACACCTTTCAAACAACTTGCACATACCAGACGTCCTACTCTTCATCTTTGGCTTGGTACCAGCAAAAGAAAGACCAAGCCCCACAGCTCATCTTGTATCAGGCAGTTGCTGGCTCCAAGCAGAATGGCCGTTTCAGCTCGCTGCTGAACACCACAGGGAAATACAGCCTCCTGAAGCTGCAGGAGGTCGAGCTCTCTGACAGTGCCTTGTACCTCTGTGCTGGGCAAGACACCCTGGTGCAGGCAGGTGCCCCAGCTGTGCAATAACGCAGGAAGGGAAGGTCCCTCAACTCTCCACTGCCAGCACTGCTTCCCCTGCAAGCTTCCTCTGCACAGCAAGATCCTCTTTCTGACAGGGGCCAGGCGCAGTGGCTCTGGACATGGCTGAGCCTGACCACAGGGCAGAGGTTGCTGGGAACCAGGGTGCCAGGGGCTTGCCCTCCGCCCTACACAAACAATGGCAGAAAATTCCTGGGAGCCCAGAACTCATTAGGTAGGTGAAGCCAGACCCAAGAGCTCTCAATGTCTGAAACGAAGAAGCCAAGACACCAATATACAAACGAACTTTACAACCAAGCCCCTGGGCTCCTTACGGTCTCCTCAGGCGAGCTGGGGGGAATCTATGCTCATCCTCAGCTCCAAAACAGGGAGCGGTGTTGTAGAGATGAACACCTCTGGCAGCAAGGGACTCTCTGTCCTGGACATGTCAGACTTGCAGTAGCCTACAGTAGGGAAAGAGGGAAATTTCTGTTTCCCCTTCAGGCAGATTGAACACACGCTGGTGCTTTAATTATTAAATAAATGAAAACATAAAAAATTAGTATCTTGGACAGAGCTCCACCATCATGAACCGTTCTACAAGGAGTCTGCAAAGATGTGTTAGGAGCCGATTCCTTACGGGCACTGGCACTAGCACCAATTCTGGGAGCGTTTGCATGGGGCACCTTAATGTCGTGGAACGGGTGGTCGCCTTAAGCTGGTGGACAAGATGTGTTAGAGAGATCCTTCTGTTGAGTCAGAAGGCTCAGAAAAGACGCCTTTGCTTTCCAGCTGATCCTCAGGTATTAGAGGGGCTGGGTGCGCCCGGACCTAATCTTGGTCTTCGACTTGGTCAAAGGTTTATGTCTGAAGGATTGTGTAGTGCTTGTCCTTCTTGTCCGTATTCGTCCTGCAATGCCAACACTGTCACATTACAAGGGGGGGGGTTCCTCGAACCCTTCATATTTCACCAGCCTAACAGTGTCCCAGGAATGACGAGACCCTTGTGCCCAGCCAGCCTGTCCATGTTCCGAACAGTCACCGGCTTGCAGGGTGACTCATCTGATAAATTCCGGGACCTCCACCGACAGCGTCACAGAGTCAGATCCCTTTGTTCAAATACTCAAGTCTCCGGAGACTTACACAAATCAGATTTCAGCTGAAGATTTTAATTATACAAAACACAAGGTTGTCCACGTGCTTCCAAGATGTACCAGGCTGCAAGGACAGTGCTTCCTGATTAGGCGAATCCTTTTTCCAGGAGACCCCCTTCTGCCCGCGCAGAGCCGCTGAGCTGTCTTAGGATGGGCGACATCCCGAGCGCAGCCGGTGCAGGACCCAGCCCCGGGGCGGAGCTGGCGGCTGGGAGGGGACGAGAGAAGGGACGGTGGTGGCGGAGAGGAGGTGCCGCGGCCACAGCCGGGACCCGGGACCCAGAAGCCGGGACCGGCGGAGGGCAGCGAGGCGCGGGCGGAGGAGCGGCGGGATGCGGCGGTGCCGGGCGGCGGCGCTGGCGGGGCTGGCCGCGGTGCTCCTGGGTGCGCGGGGCTGGCGGCGGTGGCGGGGCCGGCTTGTGCCAGGGCTGTTCCGCGGCGAGCCCAGCGCCAACCTGTCCCGCTCATTCCACGCCTCCTTCCCTCTCCCTGCTACCCCTCGTCCACCTTTCCAAACCCTCCGATTCCCCTCTTTCTACTCGCCCTATTTCTCCACTTCCGCTGCCGCTACGAGCCTGCTTGCATGTACGCCTGCTTTTCCATCCACCCTCTCCTTCACTTGTGCATTCAGCGCTTCTTACTGCCCTGAATACAGCCCTCTGTCCTGAGCTGTAACACTCGTCCTCCTGATCTGCTCTTTATTCATTTATCCCGTCAATTCATGACACATCTCTCCCTGCATCTGCCATCCTCAGCTCCTCTTCCTGCTCTGAGGCCACTCTCTCGTTACTCCCTCTGCTTCCTTTGCTCCTGGAGGCACAAGTTTGATTTCCTTCATTCCACAGTTACACCCTGCATCCACACAACCCCTGTTCATTAAGCATTTATTCTCCATCCCTGTTGATGGGCATGTGTCCCCATCTGCTCCGGTCCGGCTCTGCCTCTCTGCCACTCTCGCTAACCCTTTCTGTGGGAAAATCGGATCTCGGTGATCTCTGACACCGTTTGTCCTTTCCTTCTCCTGTGTCGGCAGCGGCTGTGGGCAGAGCCCAGATGCAGCAGGACCCGTCGGCAGAGACCACCGAGGACACCGGCATCAGCATCAACTGCTCACACCCCAACTTAGCGAGTACCGCCTTCATCCATTGGTACCGTCAGTTCCCGGGCCGTGGCCCCGCATTCCTCGTGAGCGCTCTTCAAGGCTCCAAAGAGCTGCTGGACCCGCCAGGGCGGCTGTCGGTGGCGGCAGATCGCCGGTCCAGTGTCCTGTGGCTCGTCCGGCCCCGGCGCCGGGACGCGGCGGTGTACTACTGCGCCCAGCAAGCACGGAGAGAAGAGCCGTGGCCGCGGCCGAGCAAAAACCGCCGCGGGCGGGGCCGGGCGTGTGTGTCGGGCGCGCGGGACAGCGGCGGCCGGGCCCGCGAGGCGGCGCTGCTGCTCCGCCCGGCACCGGCTCGGGTCCGTCGAGGCCCCTTTCGTGCCCCGGTGCGTTCCCGGGGCGCGGCTCCGGAGCCAGAGACTCTGCACTGCTGCACGGCAGTGTTCATCTGCTGTTCTGGGGCATCTGGGGCAGAGGCGTTGTTCCCAGGCAGCTGAGGAACAACGCTTCACCGCATCTTCCTTTGCTCCCCCAACAGAGCCGTTTCCAGCAGCTCTGTTCTAGCGAGGCTGGGAGGTGATTCTCTGACTCTCAGAAAACAGGCAGGTTGATCTCAGCATGCAACTCGGATATCTCATCCTCACTGTTTTCTTGGGGCAACTGCTCGGTAAGTCCTGCCCTTCTATAAGCACATGCCTCTTCTTCTCCCTTTTGCCAGCCTTATCAGGATCATGCCAAGAGCTACTGTTGAATAACAGGAAAAAGCTGGGAAGCATCACCTCATATTTGTGGTTTTGCACCAGTTCTCTCCAGATGCCTTTCCTATTGGAAACAAGATTCGGAGACAGAGGAGAGGTATCTCATGCTGCTGCTCCTGCTTTTCTCTCCCCTTTAATCCATCTCTCTGTGCCTCTCTTCCTATCCACCTGTGTCTCCATAGGAGATGACAGCCGGCTCTGCAGTCCCACATTTCTCCCTTTCCAATGCAGGGTAGCAGATCTTGTCCAAGATGTCCTAGAGACCTTACAGTTCTCATCTCACTAACATTAAGAGGGTGTCTCATTCTGCCACAAATTGCTCTTCCTATTTGCGTCCCAGGCTTCAGTGTTTTCCTGCCGGGCAAGCATCAGGGAGCGTTCACCAGCTGGGTTTGTATCCATTCCTTGTTTGCTTCCTGAAGTCTTTCCCTGCAGAGCTGCTGACCTTTCCTTTCTTGCAGGCACCATGGGGCAGATCACTGTCACCCAGCAAGAAGGACAAGTCACAGTAAAGGAGAGAGACACCTTTCAAACAACTTGCACATACCAGACGTCCTACTCTTCATCTTTGGCTTGGTACCAGCAAAAGAAAGACCAAGCCCCACAGCTCATCTTGTATCAGGCAGTTGCTGGCTCCAAGCAGAATGGCCGTTTCAGCTCGCTGCTGAACACCACAGGGAAATACAGCCTCCTGAAGCTGCAGGAGGTCGAGCTCTCTGACAGTGCCTTGTACCTCTGTGCTGGGCAAGACACCCTGGTGCAGGCAGGTGCCCCAGCTGTGCAATAACGCAGGAAGGGAAGGTCCCTCAACTCTCCACTGCCAGCACTGCTTCCCCTGCAAGCTTCCTCTGCACAGCAAGGTCCTCTTTCTGACAGGGGCCAGGCGCAGTGGCTCTGGACATGACTGAGCCTGACCACAGGGCAGAGGTTGCTGGGAACCAGGGTGCCAGGGGCTTGCCCTCCGCCCTACACAAACAATGGCAGAAAATTCCTGGGAGCCCAGAACTCATTAGGTAGGTGAAGCCAGACCCAAGAGCTCTCAATGTCTGAAGCGAAGAAGCCAAGACACCAATATACAAACGAACTTTACAATCTAGCCCCTGGGCTCCTTACGGTCTCCTCAGGCGAGCTGGGGGGGATCTATGCTCATCCTCAGCTCCAAAACAGGGAGCGGTGTTGTAGAGATGAACACCTCTTGCAGCAAGGGACTCTCTGTCCTGGACATGTCAGACTTGCAGTAGCCTACAGTAGGGAAAGAGGGAAATTTCTGTTTCCCCTTCAGGCAGATTGAACACACGCTGGTGCTTTAATTATTAAATAAATAAAAACATAAAAAATTAGTATCTTGGAAAGAGCTCCACCATCATGAACCGTTCTACAAGGAGTCTGCAAAGATGTGTTAGGAGCCGATTCCTTACGGGCACTGGCACTAGCACCAATTCTGGGAGCGTTTGCATGGGGCACCTTAATGTCGTGGAACGGGTGGTCGCCTTAAGCTGATGGACAAGATGTGTTAGAGAGATCCTTCTGTTGAGTCAGAAGGCTCAGAAAAGACGCCTTTGCTTTCCAGCTGATCCTCAGGTATTAGAGGGGCCGGGTGCGCCCGGACCCAATCTTGGTCTTCGACTTGGTCAAAGGTTTATGTCTGAAGGATTGTGTAGTGCTTGTCCTTCTTGTCCATATTCGTCCTGCAATGCCAACACTGTCACATTAAAAGGGGGAGGTTCCTCGAACCCTTCATATTTCACCAGCCTAACAGTGTCCCAGGAATGACGAGACCCTTGTGCCCAGCCAGCCTGTCCATGTTCCGGACAGTCACCGGCTTGCAGGGTGATTCATCTGATAAATTCCGGGACCTCCACCGACAGCGTCACAGAGTCAGATCCCTTTGTTCAAATACTCAAGTCTCCGGAGACTTACACAAATCAGATTTCAGCTGAAGATTTTAATTATACAAAACACAAGGTTGTCCACGTGCTTCCAAGATGTACCAGGCTGCAAGGACAGTGCTTCCTGATTAGGCGAATCCTTTTTCCAGGAGACCCCCTTCTGCCCGCGCAGAGCCGCTGAGCTGTCTTAGGATGGGCGACATCCCGAGCGCAGCCGGTGCAGGACCCAGCCCCGGGGCGGAGCTGGCGGCTGGGAGGGGACGAGAGAAGGGACGGTGGTGGCGGAGAGGAGGTGCCGCGGCCACAGCCGGGACCCGGGACCCAGAAGCCGGGACCGGCGGAGGGCAGCGAGGCGCGGGCGGAGGAGCGGCGGGATGCGGCGGTGCCGGGCGGCGGCGCTGGCGGGGCTGGCCGCGGTGCTCCTGGGTGCGCGGGGCTGGCGGCGGTGGCGGGGCCGGCTTGTGCCAGGGCTGTTCCGCGGCGAGCCCAGCGCCAACCTGTCCCGCTCATTCCACGCCTCCTTCCCTCTCCCTGCTACCCCTCGTCCACCTTTCCAAACCCTCCGATTCCCCTCTTTCTACTCGCCCTATTTCTCCACTTCCGCTGCCGCTACGAGCCTGCTTGCATGTACGCCTGCTTTTCCATCCACCCTCTCCTTCACTTGTGCATTCAGCGCTTCTTACTGCCCTGAATACAGCCCTCTGTCCTGAGCTGTAACACTCGTCCTCCTGATCTGCTCTTTATTCATTTATCCCGTCAATTCATGACACATCTCTCCCTGCATCTGCCATCCTCAGCTCCTCTTCCTGCTCTGAGGCCACTCTCTCGTTACTCCCTCTGCTTCCTTTGCTCCTGGAGGCACAAGTTTGATTTCCTTCATTCCACAGTTACACCCTGCATCCACACAACCCCTGTTCATTAAGCATTTATTCTCCATCCCTGTTGATGGGCATGTGTCCCCATCTGCTCCGGTCCGGCTCTGCCTCTCTGCCACTCTCGCTAACCCTTTCTGTGGGAAAATCGGATCTCGATGATCTCTGACACCGTTTGTCCTTTCCTTCTCCTGTGTCGGCAGCGGCTGTGGGCAGAGCCCAGATGCAGCAGGACCCGTCGGCAGAGACCACCGAGGACACCGGCATCAGCATCAACTGCTCACACCCCAACTTAGCGAGTACCGCCTTCATCCATTGGTACCGTCAGTTCCCGGGCCGTGGCCCCGCATTCCTCGTGAGCGCTCTTCAAGGCTCCAAAGAGCTGCTGGACCCGCCAGGGCGGCTGTCGGTGGCGGCAGATCGCCGGTCCAGTGTCCTGTGGCTCGCCCGGCCCCGGCGCCGGGACGCGGCGGTGTACTACTGCGCCCAGCAAGCACGGAGAGAAGAGCCGTGGCCGCGGCCGAGCAAAAACCGCCGCGGGCGGGGCCGGGCGTGTGTGTCGGGCGCGCGGGACAGCGGCGGCCGGGCCCGCGAGGCGGCGCTGCTGCTCCGCCCGGCACCGGCTCGGGTCCGTCGAGGCCCCTTTCGTGCCCCGGTGCGTTCCCGGGGCGCGGCTCCGGAGCCAGAGACTCTGCACTGCTGCACGGCAGTGTTCATCTGCTGTTCTGGGGCATCTGGGGCAGAGGCGTTGTTCCCAGGCAGCTGAGGAACAACGCTTCCCCGCTTCTTCCTTTGCTCCCCCAACAGAGCCGTTTCCAGCAGCTCTGTTCTAGCGAGGCTGGGAGGTGATTCTCTGACTCTCTCAGCAAACAGGCAGGTTGATCTCAGCATGCAACTCGGATATCTCATCCTCACTGTTTTCTTGGGGCAACTGCTCGGTAAGTCCTGCCCTTCTATAAGCACATGCCTCTTCTTCTCCCTTTTGCCAGCCTTATCAGGATCATGCCAAGAGCTACTGTTGAATAACAGGAAAAAGCTGGGAAGCATCACCTCATATTTGTGGTTTTGCACCAGTTCTCTCCAGATGCCTTTCCTATTGGAAACAAGATTAGGAGAGAGAGGAGAGATCTCTCGTGCTGCTGCTCCTGCTTTTCTCTCTGCCCCTTTAATCCATCTCTCTGTGCCTCTCTTCCTATCCACCTGTGTCTCCATAGGAGATGACAGCCGGCTCTGCAGTCCCACATTTCTTCCTTTCCAATGCAAGGTAGCTGATCTTGTCCAAGATGCCCTAGGGACTTTGCAGTTCTCATCTCACTAACATTAAGAGGGGATCTCATTCTGTCAAAAATTGCTCTTCCTATTTGCGTCCCAGGCTTCAGTGTTTTCCTGCCGGGCAAGCGTCAGGGAGCGTTCACCAGCTGGGTTTGTATCCATTCCTTGTTTGCTTCCTGAAGTCTTTCCCTGCAGAGCTGCTGACCTTTCCTTTCTTGCAGGCACCATGGGGCAGATCACTGTCACCCAGCAAGAAGGACAAGTCACAGTAAAGGAGAGAGACACCTTTCAAACAACTTGCACATACCAGACATCCAACTTTGGAGGCTTGGCTTGGTACCAGCAAAAGAAAGACCAAGCCCCACAGCTCATCTTGTATCAGGCAGTTGCTGGCTCCAAGCAGAATGGCCGTTTCAGCTCGCTGCTGAACACCACAGGGAAATACAGCCTCCTGAAGCTGCAGGAGGTCGAGCTCTCTGACAGTGCCTTGTACCTCTGTGCTGGGCAAGACACCCTGGTGCAGGCAGGTGCCCCAGCTGTGCAATAACGCAGGAAGGGAAGGTCCCTCAACTCTCCACTGCCAGCACTGCTTCCCCTGCAAGCTTCCTCTGCACAGCAAGATCCTCTTTCTGACAGGGGCCAGGCGCAGTGGCTCTGGACATGGCTGAGCCTGACCACAGGGCAGAGGTTGCTGGGAACCAGGGTGCCAGGGGCTTGCCCTCCGCCCTACACAAACAATGGCAGAAAATTCCTGGGAGCCCAGAACTCATTAGGTAGGTGAAGCCAGACCCAAGAGCTCTCAATGTCTGAAACGAAGAAGCCAAGACACCAATATACAAACGAACTTTACAACCAAGCCCCTGGGCTCCTTACGGTCTCCTCAGGCGAGCTGGGGGGAATCTATGCTCATCCTCAGCTCCAAAACAGGGAGCGGTGTTGTAGAGATGAACACCTCTTGCAGCAAGGGACTCTCTGTCCTGGACATGTCAGACTTGCAGTAGCCTACAGTAGGGGAAGAGGGAAATTTCTGTTTCCCCTTCAGGCAGATTGAACACACGCTGGTGCTTTAATTATTAAATAAATGAAAACATAAAAAATTAGTATCTTGGACAGAGCTCCACCATCATGAACCGTTCTACAAGGAGTCTGCAAAGATGTGTTAGGAGCCGATTCCTTACGGGCACTGGCACTAGCACCAATTCTGGGAGCGTTTGCATGGGGCACCTTAATGTCGTGGAACGGGTGGTCGCCTTAAGCTGGTGGACAAGATGTGTTAGAGAGATCCTTCTGTTGAGTCAGAAGGCTCAGAAAAGACGCCTTTGCTTTCCAGCTGATCCTCAGATATTAGAGGGGCTGGGTGCGCCCGGACCTAATCTTGGTCTTCGACTTGGTCAAAGGTTTATGTCTGAAGGATTGTGTAGTGCTTGTCCTTCTTGTCCGTATTCGTCCTGCAATGCCAACACTGTCACATTACAAGGGGGGGGGTTCCTCGAACCCTTCATATTTCACCAGCCTAACAGTGTCCCAGGAATGACGAGACCCTTGTGCCCAGCCAGCCTGTCCATGTTCCGGACAGTCACCGGCTTGCAGGGTGACTCATCTGATAAATTCCGGGACCTCCACCGACAGCGTCACAGAGTCAGATCCCTTTGTTCAAATACTCAAGTCTCCGGAGACTTACACAAATCAGATTTCAGCTGAAGATTTTAATTATACAAAACACAAGGTTGTCCACGTGCTTCCAAGATGTACCAGGCTGCAAGGACAGTGCTTCCTGATTAGGCGAATCCTTTTTCCAGGAGACCCCCTTCTGCCCGCGCAGAGCCGCTGAGCTGTCTTAGGATGGGCGACATCCCGAGCGCAGCCGGTGCAGGACCCAGCCCCGGGGCGGAGCTGGCGGCTGGGAGGGGACGAGAGAAGGGACGGTGGTGGCGGAGAGGAGGTGCCGCGGCCACAGCCGGGACCCGGGACCCAGAAGCCGGGACCGGCGGAGGGCAGCGAGGCGCGGGCGGAGGAGCGGCGGGATGCGGCGGTGCCGGGCGGCGGCGCTGGCGGGGCTGGCCGCGGTGCTCCTGGGTGCGCGGGGCTGGCGGCGGTGGCGGGGCCGGCTTGTGCCAGGACTGTTCCGCGGCGAGCCCAGCGCCAACCTGTCCCGCTCATTCCACGCCTCCTTCCCTCTCCCTGCTACCCCTCGTCCACCTTTCCAAACCCTCCGATTCCCCTCTTTCTACTCGCCCTATTTCTCCACTTCCGCTGCCGCTACGAGCCTGCTTGCATGTACGCCTGCTTTTCCATCCACCCTCTCCTTCACTTGTGCATTCAGCGCTTCTTACTGCCCTGAATACAGCCCTCTGTCCTGAGCTGTAACACTCGTCCTCCTGATCTGCTCTTTATTCATTTATCCCGTCAATTCATGACACATCTCTCCCTGCATCTGCCATCCTCAGCTCCTCTTCCTGCTCTGAGGCCACTCTCTCGTTACTCCCTCTGCTTCCTTTGCTCCTGGAGGCACAAGTTTGATTTCCTTCATTCCACAGTTACACCCTGCATCCACACAACCCCTGTTCATTAAGCATTTATTCTCCATCCCTGTTGATGGGCATGTGTCCCCATCTGCTCCGGTCCGGCTCTGCCTCTCTGCCACTCTCGCTAACCCTTTCTGTGGGAAAATCGGATCTCGATGATCTCTGACACCGTTTGTCCTTTCCTTCTCCTGTGTCGGCAGCGGCTGTGGGCAGAGCCCAGATGCAGCAGGACCCGTCGGCAGAGACTACCGAGGACACCGGCATCAGCATCAACTGCTCACACCCCAACTTAGCGAGGACCGACTTCATCAGTTGGTACCGTCAGTTCCCGGGCCGTGGCCCCGCATTCCTCGTGAGCGCTCTTCAAGGCTCCAAAGAGCTGCTGGACCCGCCAGGGCGGCTGTCGGTGGCGGCAGATCGCCGGTCCAACGTGCTGTGGCTCGCCCGGCCCCGGCGCCGGGACGCGGCGGTGTACTACTGCGCCCAGCAAGCACGGAGAGAAGAGCCGTGGCCGCGGCCGAGCAAAAACCGCCGCGGGCGGGGCCGGGCGTGTGTGTCGGGCGCGCGGGACAGCGGCGGCCGGGCCCGCGAGGCGGCGCTGCTGCTCCGCCCGGCACCGGCTCGGGTCCGTCGAGGCCCCTTTCGTGCCCCGGTGCGTTCCCGGGGCGCGGCTCCGGAGCCAGAGACTCTGCACTGCTGCACGGCAGTGTTCATCTGCTGTTCTGGGGCATCTGGGGCAGAGGCGTTGTTCCCAGGCAGCTGAGGAACAACGCTTCACCGCATCTTCCTTTGCTCCCCCAACAGAGCCGTTTCCAGCAGCTCTGTTCTAGCGAGGCTGGGAGGTGATTCTCTGACTCTCTTAGCAAACAGGCAGGTTGATCTCAGCATGCAACTCGGATATCTCATCCTCACTGTTTTCTTGGGGCAACTGCTCGGTAAGTCCTGCCCTTCTATAAGCACATGCCTCTTCTTCTCCCTTTTGCCAGCCTTATCAGGATCATGCCAAGAGCTACTGTTGAATAACAGGAAAAAGCTGGGAAGCGTCACCTCATATTTGTGGCTTTGCACCAGTTCTCTCCAGATGCCCTTCCTATTGGAAACAAGATTAGGAGAGAGAGGAGAGATATCTCATGCTGCTGCTCCTGCTTTTCTCTTTCCCCCTTTAATCCATCTCTCTGTGCCTCTCTTCCTATCCACCTGTGTCTCCATAGGAGATGACAGCCGGCTCTGCAGTCCCACATTTCTCCCTTTCCAATGCAAGGTAGCAGATCTTGTCCAAGATGCCCTAGGGACTTTGCAGTTCTCATCTCACTAACATTAAGAGGGGATCTCATTCTGCCAAAAATTGCTCTTCCTATTTGCGTCCCCAGGTTTCAGTGTTTTCCTGCCGGGCAAGCGTCAGGGAGCGTTCACCAGCTGGGTTTGTATCCATTCCTTGTTTGCTTCCTGAAGTCTTTCCCTGCAGAGCTGCTGACCTTTCCTTTCTTGCAGGCACCATGGGGCAGATCACTGTCACCCAGCAAGAAGGACAAGTCACAGTAAAGGAGAGAGACACCTTTCAAACAACTTGCACATACCAGACGTCCTACTTTCAAGGCTTGGCTTGGTACCAGCAAAAGAAAGACCAAGCCCCACAGCTCATCTTGTATCAGGCAGTTGCTGGCTCCAAGCAGAATGGCCGTTTCAGCTCACTGCTGAACACCACAGGGAAATACAGCCTCCTGAAGCTGCAGGAGGTCGAGCTCTCTGACAGTGCCTTGTACCTCTGTGCTGGGCAAGACACCCTGGTGCAGGCAGGTGCCCCAGCTGTGCAATAACTTCAGGGAGGGAGGGTTTTACTTGGGGAGATCTATGATCATCCTCAGGTCTTAAACAGGGGGCACTGCGGTAGAGATGAGCTCCTCTGGCAGCAAGGGACTGTGTGTCTTGGACATGCCAGACTTGCAGCAGCCTACAGTAGGGAATTCTTATGTTACAGACACTGAGGCGGGGACATCAGAAGTGATGTAGTAGTGAATCTGTCTCTAGACATACTCTGAGGTTAAATACCCTCTCTCGAAAATTCAGAGAAACACAGGACCAACATTATTTTAGAAAGCAGCTGAAGAAAATGGTGTGTGTACACTGTGAGTGTTTCAGCATCTTTGTGCTGGCCTTTTTCGTCCTGGTGCTTTGCATGCAGGTGCTGCAACGGCCTGCAGCAAGAGGGAGCTTTCAGCTGCCTCTTCTGTTATCCGTGAGGTGGCTGAGTTTGCCTTGTAGCCAAGGTTCCTCTATGCCAAACAGTTTCTGCACATAATAACACAAGAGTAATGACAGTGTTTTGGTTTACCTGGCAAGGTTCAGGTACTGAAGGGGCTGCTGGGTTGGCTTCTGTGAGACCGTAATAGAAAGGGCCAATAACAGCCAGCTCCAAGACAGCCCTGCTGCCAAAAGCTGAGGCAACACTGTTAGTGCCTCTGTGACAGCATATTGAAGGAAGGGTAAAACAGCAGCTGTCTCACAGGGGAAGGACCACAAGGAGGCCAGGCTTGCCAATGAAGCAGAACTTTAATGAGTTAAAAGAGGGAAACAAAGACTGCGAGCGGAGGGCACCAGTGCAGGGAGCCCTGGAGGAAGCCTGTGGTCATGGAGAAGGAATGGAAAGGAAAGTTCATTCAGCTGTGTTGAAAATAACATCCAGAAGATCGATCCTCTGCACAGCACCATGTCCTGAGTTCCTGCAGGTGTCTCTTGGGGGCTCTCCCAGCACCTTGATCAGAGGAGGTACCTCCTGCCACCATAGCGTCGGGAAATGCCAGACAGGTCACAGCACCCGGAGTTGATGGGCACTCCACCACAGCTGAGGATGCTGCCAATGGCAGCAGAGGTGGAGGAGCCCACAACGGTGTTCTGAGGGAAGGAGCTGAGGATGGGGCCGGGCAGGGTCACCACCACAGCAGGAGGCTCGATGACAACGGTGGAGCTCTGGCACTGCCTGACACAGCACTCATTGCAGCTGTTGGCCAGCGGGGTCGGGCCGCAGGGCTGGCAGGGCACGCACGGGTTGTAGCAGGACATGTCTGGATGCTGGAGCTTCACCTGGACACAGGGCAGGGGCAAGCAGAGCACAAGGATGGGTGAGGAGCAGCCTGGCTTTCCTGTCACAAAGAGCCAAGGCTGCTAAGGAGTGGGCAGCTGGAAGCTGTGCCAGGTGCCACACGGTCTCCATTGCCTATATAGAGCAGCCTGGGACAGGGAGGGTATCTTGGAATTTGTAAACCAAAAGCCCCTTCAGCCACTTCCCAGCCTTTCTCCAGGCAGACATTCTCCCCACTTCTCTCATCTATGCACAATGCTGCAAGCCCCAGCACAGGATAGAGCTAGTATCAGCTGAGAGTTTCACTGAGGATAGACCGCGCTTTTAAGGGGAGGACAAGGGGCTTCAGACTCACCTGGTTCTCAAGAAGGAGGCAAGAGAAGTGTATGAGAGAGCAGGGACCTGGGCTGCCTTTTATATCTGCCCATCATAGCTGCAGGACCAGAGGCACCTTTGCAGAGGTAACAATTATCTGACAAGCTCATCTTGATGCAAACCATTGCAGCTAATGATATGGGCTGTGCTTTGGTTTCCAACACTGCTGCCTTTTCATTTCCAGGTTTGGGCCATGCCTGTTTCCCAATGAAGGCTTCTTCTGAGCACAGGCATGAAAGGCCTCGGGATTTCTGAGTCAGGAATGCAGCAGTGCTGGCAGAAGACAGGTCAAGTGCTGGATGGGTCCTTAGAAGGCCAGTGAGGTCACTCTGTTGGGTGTGTTTCTCAGGAAGAAGTTCCAGCCATTCTCAGCAGGAAGGAAGCCCAAGGGTTCCTGGCTATGAGGATGTGCTGCATGGAAAAGAACTGGTACATAATTCTACACTGATGTGTATGAGCCTGTGTGTCTGTGTCCTTGTGTGCCCCTCATCAGGAGGAAATGTCCTGCTCATAGTGAGGACACTCTCCACTGTTCTGTCCATGAGCACCACAGAGCAGCAAGGTTCCCAGGGTCAGAAAGAGTGTGTTCATGTGGTCGTTCCACATGATGAGAACATGTTTCCCAAGGAGGTTGTGCAATGTCCATCCTGGGAGATGCTCAAGGCTGGAGTGAATGTGACCTTGGGCAACCTGATCTAACGAGATCTGTTCCGAGCAGCCTCTGGAGGTCCCTCCTGACCTGCTTTCTGACTGTGATTCCCCAGCGGCCTTGCCCTTCCTGAGCCCTGCATGCCGATGGGCACAGGAGTCCTCACACTCCCTCTGCCAAGAGAGAATTTTTAGGCACTGTGCTGGGACTGCAGAGGGGCAACCAAAGGCAGGCGCTCAGCTTTCTCTGTGCCCTGTGCAGGAAATGCGTGGCTGGTGTTTGCAGCCCCCGCGCTCGGAGATAGCTCAGAGAAGCTGCTCCATCTCCTGCAGCAGTGCAGGCTGGCTCCTGACGAGGCGTCCCTGCTGGAGGAGGGGGATAGTCCCTCTCTCCGGAGACCACCTTCTGCCGGCGCAGAGCCGCTGAGCACCCTTACGCCGGGTCAGACTCCGAGCGGAGCCGGTGCAGGACCCAGCCCCGGGGCGGAGCTGGCTGCGGGGAGGGGAGAGGAGGGGAGAAAAAAAGAGGAGAGGGCAGGAGATGAGAGAAGGGGTGGAGGTGGCGGAGAGGAGGTGCCGCAGCTACAGCCCGGGCTGGCGGCGGGCAGGGGGGCGCGGGTGACGGAGCGGCGGGATGCGGCGGTGCAGGGCAGCGATGCTGGCGGGGCTGGCCGCGGTGGTCCTGGGTGCGCGGGGCTGGCGGCGGTGGCGGGGGCCAGCTTGTGCCCGGGCTGTTCAGCGGCGAGCCCAGCGCCAACCTGTCCCGCTCATTCCAAGCCTCCTTCCCCCTCCCTGCCTCTCTGCTACCCCTCGTCCACCTTTCCAAACCCTCCAAATCCCCTCTTCCTACCCTCTTCCTACTCCACCACGTTCCCTATTTCTCCCCTTCCTTACTTCATCGCCTTAGGCACAAGTTTGATTTCCTGCACGCCGCAGTTATTCCCTACATCTACTCTCCCCCTTCTGCATTCAGCATTTATTCTCCTTCGGATTTCAGCCCTCCATCCTTCACTGTAGCACCCTCAACAATCCCGTCCCCTCTCTCTCCCTCCATCCATCCACCCATGCACCTGACTTTCATCCTCTCTCTCCATGTGTCCATTTTAAATTCCCACCCATACCGGGATCACTCTCCATCCCTGTTGATGGGTCCTGTCTCCATCTGTACTGCTCCGGCTCTGTCTCTCTGCCACTCTTCCTAACCCTTTCTGTGGGAAAATCGGATCTCGGTGATCTTTGACACCGTTTGTCCTTTCCTTCTCCTGTGTCGGCAGCGGCTGTGGGCAGAGCCCAGGTGCATCAGGACCCATCGGCAGAGACCACCGAGGACACCGGCATCAGCATCAACTGCTCACACCCCAACTTAGCGAGGACCGACTTCATCCATTGGTACCGTCAGTTCTCGGGCCGAGGCCCCGCATTCCTCGTGAGTGCTCTTCAAGGCTTCAAAGAGCTGCTGGACCCGCCAGGGCGGCTGTCGGTGGCGGCAGATCGCCGGTCCAACGTGCTGTGGCTCGCCCGGCCCCGGCGCCGGGACGCGGCGGTGTACTACTGCGCCCAGCAAGCACGGAGAGAAGAGCCGTGGCCGCGGCCGAGCAAAAACCGCCGCGGGCGGGGCCGGGCGTGTGTGTCGGGCGCGCGGGACAGCGGCGGCCGGGCCCGCGAGGCGGCGCTGCTGCTCCGCCCGGCACCGGCTCGGGTCCGTCGAAGCCCCTTTCGTGCTCCGCGCATTCCGCGGACGCGGCTCCGGAGCTAAGCTCCGGGCACAAACCCGGGAAGGCACTGAGACTGTGCACTCTATGCCGGGAAAACAAGCGAAGGCGAATGGGCCTCATTCTTGCCCTCCTCACAGCAGAGGTGTGACTATGTCACATACACTCTGGCACACTCTGCAGGAAGCAGCGGTTTCATTGTGCCTTGCTCTCTAGTGTGTTAAGCATCTTCCGAGGGACAGGGATTCTGGAGCTGGGAAAAATGATCTTCACCATGGCTTTGCCAGCATGTGTCCTGCTAATCCAGACAGGTGAGTATATTCATGCACTTCCTATTGTCTCCCACAGTTTTTAGTAGGCTGTGCGCAACTATGTGCTGACAAGATGAAGAGGTCAGGCAGTAATGCAGAGGTGTGGTGAAAGTAGATATCTGAAATTTCCTTTCCCTTGGTAAAAGGAAAGTTGTAGAGCAAACACAGCCTTAAACACAAAGCAAGAGAGAAGGAAGCAAGCTGCTCTGCAGACACATTTCTGTCTGTGTTGCAGGTCTTGTTGGAGGGAACCCCCCGAATCAATTCCTCTCCGATGTGTCAGCCACAGTTGGGCAGCGAGTGGTTCTGCCCTGCCAGTCCATCATCGAGGACAGTGGCAGCAGTTTAAACTTCTTCTGGTACCGCCAGCTCCCGGGGGAAACCTTGACATTTCTCCTACAAGCATTTAAAGATTCAGGGAATGACAAGTTCCGCAATGGCCAATTCTCTGTGGTGGTCTACAAAAACGAAACAGCCCCATTAGAAATAGCGAATGTCTCTTTTGAGGACACTGCGATTTATTACTGTGCTCTGAAGTACCACATTAAACTAAGCCACATTTCCACTCGTGCAAAATCTGCATTGCGAAGAACAGCACGGGAGGGGTGAACCTCTGCATCTTCCAGCCTTGGTAGTGCTTTTGCCCCTGAAATGATCCTCTCCTTACATCAATCTTTTCAACATCTCCCAGCCCAACTCCTCGTTACTTTTCTCAAAGGCCCCCATCTATGCAGAGGTATTCAGACCAGGGACTTAGAAACACAGGATCATGGGACTGTTTGCAGATCAGCTGGGACACTCAGCTTTCCTCTCCTCCTCACAAAGAAACCAACACCTCTAAAGGAAATGATCAACATTCCCTGGACTTAACCTGCAGCATCAATCCTTACCTGCTCTTGGTTTGTCCAGTACCTGATACTGCCCACCCCAGTCTGCTGGGGTGACTGTTCTGTCTGAGGTCTTGACCCAGCTGTGGGCAGAGCCAGGGAATCCATGTCTCTGCTTTGCTCCTGGCCAGCCCTAGCCCCTGGCATAGCTACCTGATGGACCACAGGCCCTCATCTTGCTCCTCTTGCAGAGTAGCCAAGGTGCAGGAAAGTAGCTTTTACCTTAATGCCTTCAGCACTACGCAGGGTATTCTTCTCTGTGCTGCGTATGGTTAGATGATGAGATCCTCCCACATCCATCCCAGTCAGCAGAAAGTCTACTTCTTTGGAAAATACTAATAAAGAGAAAAGCTAAAGAAAGCATAGTGAAAATGACCTGACAATTCCAACTACCTTCTCTTCATCACCTCTCTGCTTTTGGGTTTAGAGTTGTAACAAGGAGGTAACAGGGCTCTGACTGAAGAATGGAGTGTGGTGAAGATGTGACAGGCAGGGGTGACAAGGGTACAAGCAGGGCAAATGTGCAGAAAGCTGGCAGTAGCTAAGATAAAGCAGTTCTAGCTACATGGACCCTGATGTCCATGGGATTAGTAACCATCCTGACAAGGCTGACAAGGAGATTCAGTTCCTGAGAGCTCCAGCAGATCCCTGCAGCCCCGGCAACTCTCTAGAAGCATCTCCAGCTGTCCACCTCTGCTGTGTCCTCAGCACAGAAAGCACAGCGGACATAATGCCATGTTACTGGTTACACATGGGACAGCTTTATGGCCCAGTACGAAACAAAGGCAATAGTAAGTTGCAAGAACCGCAGCTCGAAGGGGCTGCAATGGCAGAAGGAAGGGGGAGATCATAGCGGCAGAAAGGAGTGTGAGGCAAGGGGACAACGCTGTGGAAGGTTGTTTCCGCACTGTTTCATTTGTCCCCGCGAGTAGGGGATAGGAGCGTGGCCAGGGCGGGTTCGGGTGGAGCCCGACCCCCTTCCGCAGGGCTTGGCAGGGACGGGACAGCGCTGCAGAGGTGGTAGGAGATCAGGGCCGGGAGCCTCCGTCTGCCGGGGCGAAGCGCTCCTCCTGTGCCCCGCGGCCCTTCCTCCGATATCCCAAAACCCTTTCTCCAGGCGCGAATGGGCCGCGGCGCCGGAGACGGTCCGGGGCGGGTCTCGGAGAGGGGAAGAGGCGTAGGTGCTGCCTTGGCGAGGGGCCAAAGAGGCGGGGCGGGCAGGACCGGCAAGAGCGCGTCTCCGCTCAGCTCCTTTCCGGCTCCCGCATGACGGTGCCCGCGATGGGCCCGTGGCTGCTGGCCTTGGCATTGGGGCCGGCAGGTGAGCGCCGGGCGGGGAGGGTAGCGAGGCCGGGGCTGGGGAAGGGGAGAGGGACTGGAAAGAGTCAGGGACAGGACTAGCGAAGGGAAGACAGAGGAAAGAGATGGGAAGGGAAGGCAGAGGGAGAGGAAAGCGAAGGAGAGGAAGAGGAAAGGCAGACGGAAGGTTGCGTCCAGTGGTCGTGGTCCCGGTATCGGCATCAGGCGAGGCTCAGCCCTGAGGAGGACAGGCAGATCCCTGGCCCTTATGCTGGGCTTTGCCGGGACAGAGAAGGGTGGCGACGGTCGCTGTGCTAGGTGGGGGCGCCGAGGGGGACGGGTGAACGGCCCTGCCCGGCTGCCTGAGCTCTCTGTCCGCAGGGGTGTGGGCGCAGCTCAGGCTACAGGAGACCGGCGGAGGGCTGCGAGCGGCCGGGGACTCCGTGCGCCTCTCCTGCCGCGGACACGGATTCAACTTCGGGACTTACTTCGTTCTGTGGTATCGTCAGCCACTCGGAGGTAGACTCGAGTGGGTGTCCGTCATCAATCTCTCCTCGACTTACACGGAATCCGCACCAGCGGTGAAAGGTCGAGCCACTGTCTCCCGGGACAATTCCCGGTCTGAAGCATATCTGTTCCTGCGTGACCTGCAGCCTCAGGACTCTGCCCGCTACTTCTGCGCCGTACTTCCTCACACGGAGACAGGAAAAGCAGCTGAGCTTTAACAGAAAGCTGCTGTGCCCGCCCAGGCTGCAAAAGCTGTGGGGTGACTAAATGTTGCAACATCGATGAGTTGTTGAACAGCTCAGGGCTGTTGGCAGGGAGGGAGGGACCATCAGTGTTCATCACAGGGATTCCTGGCCTTTCTTGCACACTGAAGGAAATGTAATCGATTTTAAACTAAAAGAGAGCAGGAATATGAGAAGCAGAATAAAGCAGAGAAAAACTAAATCGACCTCGTCCACACACATCCTCCCTTCTTCCCAGATTTAGCTTCACTCCTGACTTGCCTCCTCTCTCCAGGCGGCACAGGGGTGATAGATTGTGGAGTAAATAGATAACACTTCATCTCTACTCTTAAGTCCTCCTCCCGTGGTCAGAAGGCTTTCACAAAGTGCTCCCGTGAAGTTTCTTCCCAAGCGCTGCAGTCCTTCGTGATAAACCTGCTCCAACATGGGCTGTCCCCATTTCCAAGATCCTATCACGGGGCTCTGTGGCTCTGCTCTCTTCCACCTGTCTCAGGGCTGTCACGTGAAAAGGGGAGAGCTTTTCGCAGCTTCTGGTGTTTGATTTGTGCATCAGCAGCCAAAGAAAGCCGAGACCCTTATCTCCAACCAGTCTGTCAGTGCCCCATTATAGGGACCCTGCACCGAACAGTCCTGCTGGATCGGAGGGCGATTCGACTGACTGGTTGAGGGAAACGCGCAGGCAGCATCAGGGAGACCCCTCAGTGGGCCTGCCCACTTGACGTTACCCGCTGCCGGCGACTGCTGGTGCCCATGAAGGACTGACGCTCTCAGTTAACAGAGTAACACTTTATTAAGGATGCTGCGAGACTGGTTGGGCACAGGGGTCTCGGCTCTCCTGGGGCGCTGATAGATCGAGCAGTAGAGGTTGAGAAAATCTCCCCCTCTTTCACGTGACACAGTTCCTTCCCCTCCCATTGTGGGTGAGCCCCGACAGGCAGCTAAGCACCATAGAGGCGCTCACTCACTGGCCCCTCAGCAGGACGGGGGAGAGAACTGGAAGGGTAAAAGAAAGAAAAGTCGTCGGTTTAGATCGAGACGGTTTAATAGGTGAAGGAAAAGTAAAGTAAGGAATTGATTCCCTACTTCCCATCCGCAGGCAGGTGTTTGGCGATTTCCAGGAAAGCCGGCCTTCCTCGCGCCTATGGGCAAAGACAAAAGCCGTAACTCCAAACAAACGTCGAGGGTCGGGAGCCTGCTTTTGCCAGGGGGCCGTGCTCTTCCTGTGCCGTACTACCCACCCCGTCCCTCCCCTTCTTATGCTGCAAAGGGGCCGCGGCACCGGTGGCCGGTCCGGGGCGGGTCTGTTTGGGGCGCGCCAAGGCGGCGGGGCGGGCAGGAGGAGGCTCGAGCGCGTCTCAGTTCCGGCTCCCGCATGATGGTGGCCGCGCTGGGCCCGTGGCTGCTGGCCTTAGCCTGGGCTTTGGGGTCGGCAGGTGAGCGCCAGTCGGGGAGGGCAGCGAGCGCGGGGCCGGAGAAGGGGGTGGGACGGGGAAGAAGAGACGGACAGGGAAAGGACGGAAAGAGAGACAGGATTGGCAAAGTGAAGGCAGAGTGAAGGGAGAACAGAAGAGATGAAAAGGGAAAGCAGAGGGAGAGAAAAGTGAAGGAAAGGAAGAAGGAATACAGGCGCAGGGAAGGCAGAGGGAAGGTTCCAACCCGCGGTCGCGGCCCCGTTATCGGCAGCTGGCGCGACTCAGCCCCGAAGCGGTCAGGCGGGGCTGTGGCCCGGGCGCTGGGCTTTGCCGGGACAGAGGAGGGTGGCGGCGGCGGCTGTGTCGGGGCGGGAGCGCCGGGGGGGCGGGTGAACGCCTCGGGTCGTGGTACCTCCCTGCCCGGCTGCCTGCATTCTCCGTCCACAGGGGTGTGGGCGCAGATGAAGCTGGAGGAGACCGGCGGAGGGCTGCGGGCGCCTGGGGACACCGTGCTCCTCTCCTGCCGCGTATACGGCTTGAAGTTCGCGGATACCAGCGTTTGGTGGTATCGTCAAGCACCCGGAGGCACACCCGAGCTGGTGTCCTACATAAAATTTGATTCTTCAGTCACTACATTTGTGCAATCCGTGGAGAGTCGAGCTAATGCCTCCCGGGATAATTCCCGGTCTGAAGCATATCTGTTCCTGCGTGACCTGCAGCCTCAGGACTCTGCCCGCTACTTCTGCACCGTTTACACGGAGACAGGAAAACCATCTGAGCTTTAACAGAAAGCTGCTGTGCCCGCCCAGGCTGCAAAAGCCGTGGGGCGAGTGAGTGCTGCAACATCGATGAGGGAAAGCTCAGGGCTGTTGGCAGGGAGTGAGGGACCATCAATGTTCATCACAAGGAGTCCTGTCCTTTCTTGCACACTGAAGGAAATAAAACAGATCCCAAAATAAAAGAGAGCAGGAATGTGAGAAGCAGAAAAAAGCAGAGCGAAAACTAAATCGACCTTGTCTTCACGCATCCTTCCTTCTTCCCAGATTTAGCTTCACGCCTGACTTACCTCCTCTCTGCAGGTGGCACAGGGGCGATTGGTTGTGGGGTAAATTGATAACAGTTCATCTCTATTCATACGTCCTCCCTCCCGTGGTCATCAGGCCTTCACAAAATGCTCCCGGCTGGTTTCTTCCCAAGGGCTGCAGTCCTTCGCGATAAACCTGCTCCAACATGGGCTGTCCCCATTTCCAAGATCCTATCACGGGGCTCTGTGGCTCTGCTCTCTTCTACCTGCCTCAGGGCTGTCACTTGAAAAGGGGAGAGCTTTTCGCAGCTTCTGGTGTTTGATTTGTGCATCAGCAGCCAAAGAAAGCCGAGACCCTTATCTCCAACCAGTCTGTCAGTGCCCCATTATAGGGACCCTGCACCGAACAGTCCTGCTGGATCGGAGGGCGATTCGACTGACTGGTTGAGGGAAATGCGCAGGCAGCATCAAGGGGGACCCCTCAGTGAGCCTGCCCACTTGACGTTACCCGCTGCCGGCGACTGCTGGTGCCCATGAAGGACTGACGCTCTCAGTTAACAGAGTAACACTTTATTAAGGATGCTGCGAGACTGGTTGGGCACAGGGGTCTCGGCTCTCCTGGGGCGCTGACAGATCGAGCAGTAGAGGTTGAGAAAATCTCCCCCTCTTTCACGTGACACAGTTCCTTCCCCTCCCATTGTGGGTGAGCCCCGACAGGCAGCTAAGCACCATAGAGGCGCTCACTCAGTGGCCCCTCAGCAGGACGGGGGAGAGAACTGGAAGGGTAAAAGAGAGAAAAGTCGTCGGTTTAGATCGAGACGGTTTAATAGGTGAAGGAAAAGTAAAGTAAGGAATTGATTCCCTACTTCCCATCCGCAGGCAGGTGTTTGGCGATTTCCAGGAAAGCCGGCCTTCCTCGCGCCTATGGGCAAAGACAAAAGCCGTAAGTCCAAACAAACGTCGAGGGTCGGGAGCCTGCTTTTGCCAGGGGGCCGTGCTCTTCCTGTGCCGTACTACCCAGCCCGTCCCTCCCCTTCTTATGCTGCAAAGGGGCCGCGGCACCGGTGGCCGGTCCGGGGCGGGTCTGTTTGGGGCGCGCCAAGGCGGCGAGGCGGGCAGGAGGAGGCTCGAGCGCGTCTCAGTTCCGGCTCCCGCATGATGGTGGCCGCGCTGGGCCCGTGGCTGCTGGCCTTAGCCTGGGCTTTGGGGTCGGCAGGTGAGCGCCAGTCGGGGAGGGCAGCGAGCGCGGGGCTGGAGAAGGGGGGTGGGACGGGGAAGAAGAGACGGACAGGGAAAGGACGGAAAGAGAGACAGGATTGGCAAAGTGAAGGCAGAGTGAAGGGAGAATAGAAGAGATGAAAAGGGAAAGCAGAGGGAGAGAAAAGTGAAGGAAAGGAAGAAGGAATACAGGCGCAGGGAAGGCAGAGGGAAGGTTCCAACCCGCGGTCGCGGCCCCGTTATCGGCAGCTGGCGCGACTCAGCTCCGAAGCGGTCAGGCGGGGCTGTGGCCCGGGCGCTGGGCTTTGCCGGGACAGAGGAGGGTGGCGGCGGTGGCTGTGTCGGGGCGGGAGCGCCGGGGGGGGGGGGTGAACGCCTCGGGCCGTGGTTGCGCGCTGCCCGGCTGCCTGCATTCTCCGTCCACAGGGGTGTGGGCGCAGATCAGGCTGGAGGAGACCGGCGGAGGGCTGCGAGCGGCCGGCGGCTCCGTGCTCCTCTCCTGCCGCGGATACGGCTTCAGGTTCGAGGAATATTACATTGGGTGGTACCGTCAGGCGCCCGGAGGCACACTCGAGTGGGTGTCCTACATCAGCTTTGATTCTTCAGACACTAAATTTGTGCAGTCCGTGGAGAGTCGAGCTAATGCCTCCCGGGACAATTCCCGGTCTGAGACATCTCTGTTCCTGCGTGACCTGCAGCCTCAGGACTCTGCCCGCTACTTCTGCACCTTTCACACGGAGACAGGAAAACCATCTGAGCTGTAACAGAAAGCTGCTGTGCCCGCCCAGGCTGCAAAAGCCGTGGGGCGAGTGAGTGCTGCAACATCGATGAGGGAAAGCTCAGGGCTGTTGGCAGGGAGTGAGGGACCATCAGTGTTCATCATAAGGATGATCATAAGGTCCTGTCTTGCACACTGAAGGAAATGTAATTGATTTTAAACTAAAAGAGAGCAGGAATGTGAGAAGCAGAATAAAGCAGAGCAAAAACTAAATCCAACTTGTCCTCACGCATCCTTCCTTCTTCCCAGATTTAGCTTCACGCCTGACTTACCTCCTCTCTCCAGGTGGCACAGGGGCGATTGGTTGTGGGGTAAATTGATAACACTTCATCTCTATTCATACGTCCTCCCTCCCGTGGTCATCAGGCCTTCACAAAATGCTCCCGGCTGATTTCTTCCCAAGGGCTGCAGTCCTTTGTGATAAACCTGTTCCAACATGGGCTGTCCACAGTTCCAAGCTCCTATCAAGGTGCTCTGGGTTTGTATTCTCTTCCACCAGGTTCAGGGCTGTCACGTGAAAGGGGGAGAGCTTTTCTCAGCTTCTGGTGTTTGATTTGTGCATCAGCAGCCAAAGAAAGCCGAGACCCTTATCTCCAACCAGTCTGTCAGTGCCCCATTATAGGGACCCTGCACCGAACAGTCCTGCTGGATCGGAGGGCGATTCGACTGACTGGTTGAGGGAAACGCGCAGGCAGCATCAGGGGGACCCCTCAGTGGGCCTGCCCACTTGATGTTACCCGCTGCCGGCGACTGCTGGTGCCCATGAAGGACTGACGCTCTCAGTTAACAGAGTAACACTTTATTAAGGATGCTGCGAGACTGGTTGGGCACAGGGGTCTCGGCTCTCCTGGAGCGCTGACAGATCGAGCAGTAGAGGTTGAGAAAATCTCCCCCTCTTTCACGTGACACAGTTCCTTCCCCTCCCATTGTGGGTGAGCCCCGACAGGCAGCTAAGCACCATAGAGGCGCTCACTCAATGGCCCCTCAGCAGGACGGGGGAGAGAACTGGAAGGGTAAAAGAAAGAAAAGTCGTCGGTTTAGATCGAGACGGTTTAATAGGTGAAGGAAAAGTAAAGTAAGGAATTGATTCCCTACTTCCCATCCGCAGGCAGGTGTTTGGCGATTTCCAGGAAAGCCGGCCTTCCTCGCGCCTATGGGCAAAGACAAAAGCCGTAAGTCCAAACAAACGTCGAGGTTCGGGAGCTTGCTTTTGCCAGGGGGCCGTGCTCTTCCTGTGCCGTACTACCCACCCCGTCCCTCCCCTTCTTATGCTGCAAAGGGGCCGCGGCACCGGTGGCCGGTCCGGGGCGGGTCTGTTTGGGGCGCGCCAAGGCGGCGGGGCGGGCAGGAGGAGGCTCGAGCCCGTCTCAGTTCCGGCTCCCGCATGATGGTGGCCGCGCTGGGCCCGTGGCTGCTGGCCTTAGCCTGGGCTTTGGGGTCGGCAGGTGAGCGCCAGTCGGGGAGGGCAGCGAGCGCGGGGCTGGAGAAGGGGGTGGGACGGGGAAGAAGAGACGGACAGGGAAAGGACGGAAAGAGAGACAGGATTGGCAAAGTGAAGGCAGAGTGAAGGGAGAATAGAAGAGATGAAAAGGGAAAGCAGAGGGAGAGAAAAGTGAAGGAAAGGAAGAAGGAATACAGGCGCAGGGAAGGCAGAGGGAAGGTTCCAACCCGCGGTCGCGGCCCCGTTATCGGCAGCTGGCGCGACTCAGCTCCGAAGCGGTCAGGCGGGGCTGTGGCCCGGGCGCTGGGCTTTGCCGGGACAGAGGAGGGTGGCGGCGGTGGCTGTGTCGGGGCGGGAGCGCCGGGGGGGGGGGGTGAACGCCTCGGGCCGTGGTTGGGCGCTGCCCGGCTGCCTGCATTCTCCGTCCACAGGGGTGTGGGCGCAGATCAGGCTGGAGGAGACCGGCGGAGGGCTGCGGGCGCCCGGGGACTCCGTGCTCCTCTCCTGCCGCGGATACGGCTTCAGGTTCGAGGAATATAACATCGGGTGGTACCGTCAGGCGCCCGGAGGCACACTCGAGTGGGTGTCCTACATCACGTACGATTCTTCAGTCACTAAATTTGTGCAGTCCGTGAAGAGTCGAGCTAATGCCTCCCGGGACAATTCCCGGTCTGAGACATCTCTGTTCCTGCGTGACCTGCAGCCTCAGGACTCTGCCCGCTACTTCTGCACCTTTCACAGGGAGACAGGAAAACCATCTGAGCTTTAACAGAAAGCTGCTGTGCCCGCCCAGGCTGCAAAAGCCGTGGGGCGAGTGAGTGCTGCAACATCGATGAGGGAAAGCTCAGGGCTGTTGGCAGGGAGTGAGGGACCATCAGTGTTCATCATAAGGATGATCATAAGGTCCTGTCTTGCACACTGAAGGAAATAAAATCGATCCCAAAATAAAAGAGAGCAGGAATGTGAGAAGCAGAATAAAGCAGAGCAAAAACTAAATCGACCTTGTCTTCACGCATCCTTCCTTCTTCCCAGATTTAGCTTCACGCCTGACTTAGCTCCTCTCTGCAGGTGGCACAGAGGCGATTGGTTGTGGGGTAAATTGATAACACTTCATCTCTATTCATACGTCCTCCCTCCCGTGGTCATCAGGCCTTCACAAAATGCTCCCGGCTGGTTTCTTCCCAAGCGCTGCAGTCCTTCGAGATAAACCTGTTCCAACATGGGCTGTCCACAGTTCCCAGCTCCTGTCATTGGGCTCTGTGGCTCTGGGTTTCTGTTCTCTTCCACCAGGTTCAGGGGTGTCACGTGAAAGGGGGAGAGCTTTTCTCAGCTTCTGGTGTTTGATTTGTGCATCAGCAGCCAAAGAAAGCCGAGACCCTTATCTCCAACCAGTCTGTCAGTGCCCCATTATAGGGACCCTGCACCGAACAGTCCTGCTGGATCGGAGGGCGATTCGACTGACTGGTTGAGGGAAACGCGCAGGCAGCATCAGGGGGACCCCTCAGTGGGCCTGCCCACTTGATGTTACCCGCTGCCGGCGACTGCTGGTGCCCATGAAGGACTGACGCTCTCAGTTAACAGAGTAACACTTTATTAAGGATGCTGCGAGACTGGTTGGGCACAGGGGTCTCGGCTCTCCTGGGGCGCTGATAGATCGAGCAGTAGAGGTTGAGAAAATCTCCCCCTCTTTCACGTGACACAGTTCCTTCCCCTCCCATTGTGGGTGAGCCCCGACAGGCAGCTAAGCACCATAGAGGCGCTCACTCACTGGCCCCTCAGCAGGACGGGGGAGAGAACTGGAAGGGTAAAAGAAAGAAAAGTCGTCGGTTTAGATCGAGACGGTTTAATAGGTGAAGGAAAAGTAAAGTAAGGAATTGATTCCCTACTTCCCATCCGCAGGCAGGTGTTTGGCGATTTCCAGGAAAGCCGGCCTTCCTCGCGCCTATGGGCAAAGACAAAAGTCGTAACTCCAAACAAACGTCGAGGGTCGGGAGCCTGCTTTTGCCAGGGGGCCGTGCTCTTCCTGTGCCGTACTACCCACCCCGTCCCTCCCCTTCTTATGCTGCAAAGGGGCCGCGGCACCGGTGGCCGGTCCGGGGCGGGTCTGTTTGGGGCGCGCCAAGGCGGCGGGGCGGGCAGGAGGAGGCTCGAGCGCGTCTCAGTTCCGGCTCCCGCATGATGGTGGCCGCGCTGGGCCCGTGGCTGCTGGCCTTAGCCTGGGCTTTGGGGTCGGCAGGTGAGCGCCAGTCGGGGAGGGCAGCGAGCGCGGGGCCGGAGAAGGGGGTGGGACGGGGAAGAAGAGACGGACAGGGAAAGGACGGAAAGAGAGACCGGATTGGCAAAGTGAAGGCAGAGTGAAGGGAGAACAGAAGAGATGAAAAGGGAAAGCAGAGGGAGAGAAAAGTGAAGGAAAGGAAGAAGGAATACAGGCGCAGGGAAGGCAGAGGGAAGGTTCCAACCCGCGGTCGCGGCCCCGTTATCGGCAGCTGGCGCGACTCAGCTCCGAAGCGGTCAGGCGGGGCTGTGGCCCGGGCGCTGGGCTTTGCCGGGACAGAGGAGGGTGGCGGCGGTCGCTGTGTCGGGGCGGGAGCGCCGGGGAGGGGGGTGAACGCCTCGGGTCGTGGTTGCGCGCTGCCCGGCTGCCTGCATTCTCCGTCCACAGGGGTGTGGGCGCAGATGAGGCTGGAGGAGACCGGCGGAGGGCTGCGGGCGCCCGGGGACTCCGTGCGCCTCTCATGCCGCGGATACGGCTTGAAGTTCGCGGATACCAGCGTTTGGTGGTATCGTCAAGCACCTGGAGGCACACTCGAGTGGGTGTCCTACATCAGCTTTGATTCTTCAGTCACTACATTTGTGCAATCCGTGGAGAGTCGAGCTAATGCCTCCCGGGACAATGCCCGGTCTGAATCATCTCTGTTCCTGATTGCCCTGCAGCCTCAGGACTCTGCTCGCTACTTCTGCACAGTACTTCTTTCACACGGAGACAGGAAAAGCAACTGAGCTTTAACAGAAAGCTGCTGAGCCCGCACAGGGTGCAGAAGCCGTGGGGCGAGTGAGTGCCGCAACGTCGAGGGCCAGGAGCCTCCTTTTCCGGGGGCGCCGCGCTCTTCCTGTGCCCTCAGCCCACCCCGCGATATCTCCGCTCCTTGTTCTGCTGCGAAGGGGCCTCGGTACCTCCGGTGCGGGTCTGTTGGGGGCGGGCAGGATTCGGTCCGTGCCGGGCTCCGCTCGGATCCTGGCCGGCTCCCGCATGATGGTGCCCGTGCTGGGTCCGTGGCTGCTGGCCTTGGCCTTGGGGCTGGCAGGTGAGCGTCTGGCGGGGAGGGCAGCGAGAACGGGAGAGGGACAGGGAAGGGATGGCGAAAGAGACAGGATTGGCGAAGGGAAGGAAGAGGGAAGGGAACGGAAGAGAAGCGGAAGGATGGAAAGGGAAAGCAGAGTGAGAGGAAAAGGAGGGAAAGAACGAAGAGAAGGAGAGGGAAGGCAAAGGAAAGGTTTCCTCCCACCGGCGTGGCCTTATTGTCCCGCGCTGGAGCGGCTCAGCTAAAGGAGGGCAGGCGGGGCTGTGGCCCGGGCACTGGGCTGTACCAGGACAGAGGAGAGTGGCAGCGGTCGCTCTGCCGGGGTGGGAACGCCGGGGGGGCGGGCGAACAGCCTGGGGCCGTGGTTGAGCCCTGCCCGGCTGCCTGCATTCTCCGTCCACAGGGGTGTGGGCGCAGATCAGGCTGGAGGAGACCGGCGGAGGGCTGCGAGCGGCCGGCGACTCCGTGCTCCTCTCCTGCCGCGGATACGGCTTCAGGTTCGAGCAATATAACATTCGGTGGTACCGTCAGGCGCCCGGAGGCACACTCGAGTGGGTGTCCTACATCAGCTTTGATTCTTCAGACACTACATTTGTGCAGTCCGTGGAGAGTCGAGCTAATGCCTCCCAGGACAATTCCCGGTCTGAGACATATCTGTTCCTGCGTGACCTGCAGCCTCAGGACTCTGCCCGCTACTTCTGCACCGTTTACACGGAGACAGGAAAACCATCTGAGCTTTAACAGAAAGCTGCTGTGCCCGCCCAGGCTGCAAAAGCCGTGGGGCGAGTGAGTGCTGCAACATCGATGAGGGAAAGCTCAGGGCTGTTGGCAGGGAGTGAGGGACCATCAATGTTCATCACAAGGAGTCCTGTCCTTTCTTGCACACTGAAGGAAATAAAACAGATCCCAAAATAAAAGCAGGAATGTGAGAAGCAGAATAAAGCAGAGCAAAAACTAAATGGACCTTGTCCTCACGCATCCTTCCTTCTTCCCAGATTTAGCTTCACGCCTGACTTACCTCCTCTCTGCAGGTGGCACAGGGGCGATTGGTTGTGGAGTAAATTGATAACAGTTCATCTCTATTCATACGTCCTCCCTCCCGTGGTCATCAGGCCTTCACAAAATGCTCCCGGCTGGTTTCTTCCCAAGCGCTGCAGTCCTTCGAGATAAACCTGTTCCAACATGGGCTGTCCACAGTTCCCAGCTCCTGTCATTGGGCTCTGTGGCTCTGGGTTTCTGTTCTCTTCCACCAGGTTCAGGGGTGTCACGTGAAAGGGGGAGAGCTTTTCTCAGCTTCTGGTGTTTGATTTGTGCATCAGCAGCCAAAGAAAGCCGAGACCCTTATCTCCAACCAGTCTGTCAGTGCCCCATTATAGGGACCCTGCACCGAACAGTCCTGCTGGATCGGAGGGCGATTCGACTGACTGGTTGAGGGAAATGCGCAGGCAGCATCAAGGGGGACCCCTCAGTGAGCCTGCCCACTTGATGTTACCCGCTGCCGGCGACTGCTGGTGCCCATGAAGGACTGACGCTCTCAGTTAACAGAGTAACATTTTATTAAGGATGCTGCGAGACTGGTTGGGCACAGGGGTCTCGGCTCTCCTGGGGCGCTGATAGATCGAGCAGTAGAGGTTGAGAAAATCTCCCCCTCTTTCACGTGACACAGTTCCTTCCCCTCCCATTGTGGGTGAGCCCCGACAGGCAGCTAAGCACCATAGAGGCGCTCACTCACTGGCCCCTCAGCAGGACGGGGGAGAGAACTGAAAGGGTAAAAGAGAGAAAAGTCGTCGGTTTAGATCGAGACGGTTTAATAGGTGAAGGAAAAGTAAAGAATTGATTCCCTATTTCCCATCCGCAGGCAGGTGTTTGGCGATTTCCAGGAAAGCCGGCCTTCCTCGCGCCTATGGGCAAAGACAAAAGCCGTAACTCCAAACAAACGTCGAGGGTCGGGAGCCTCCGTCTGCCGGGGCGCCGTGCTCCTTCCGTACCTGCGACCGTCCCGGCTCTCCCTCCTCTCCTCCCCCCTCAAGTGCCGCGAAGGGGCCGCGGTACTTCCGGGGCGGGTCTGTTGGGGGCCGGCAGAGGCATCAGAGCTGCCCAGCGAGGGTCCGAGGTGGCGGGGTGGGCAGGATCGGGCCCGTGCTTGCTCCGCTGGGATCCTATTCAGCTCCCGCATGATGGTGCCTGCGCTAGGGCCGTGGCTGCTGGCCTTGGCCTTGAGGCCTGCAGGTGAGCGCGGGGCTGGGGAAGGGGAGTGGGACAAGCAAGGGACGGGGGACAGAGACAGAATTCGCAAAGGGAAGGCAGAGGGAAGGGAAGACAGAGGAAAGAGATGGGAAGGGAAGGCAGAGGGAGAGGAAAAGGAAGGAAAGAAAGAATGAACAGAAGGAGAGGGAACGCAGAGGGTAGGTTACATCCGGCGGTGTTGGCCCGTGTCGGCATCAGGCGCGACTCAGCTTGGGGCACTGTCGCGGGCGCTGGGGTTTGCCGGGAGAGGAGGTTGGCGGCGGTTGCTTTGCCGGGGTGAGGGGCCCAGGGGCGGCGGGTGGACGGCCTCGGGTCGGGGTTGCGCCTTGTCCGGCTGTCTACAGTCTCTGTCCGCAGGGGTGTGGGCACAGATCAGGCTGGAGGAGGCCGGCGGGGGGCTGAGAGCGCCCGGGGACTCCGTGCTCCTCTCCTGCCGCGGATACGGCTTCCGCTTTGGAAGTTACGAGCTTCTGTGGTACCGTCAGGCGCCCGGAGGCAGACTCGAGTGGGTGTCCTTCTCGAGAGGCTACTCCGATAGCACGTATTACGCAGCAGCTGTGGAAGGTCGAGCCACTGTCTCCCGGGACAATTCCCGGTCCGAGGCATCTCTGTCCTTGCGTGCCTTGCAGCTTCAGGACTCTGCCCGCTACTTCTGCGCTGTACACACGGAAACAGGAAAAGCAGCTGAGTTTTAACAGAAACCTGCTGCGCCCCGCCCAAGTTGACATTAGATAAGCTAAGGTGAGAGTTGTCATAGTTGGGGTGTGTGTGTGTGTGTGTGTGTGTGTGTGTGTGTGTGTGTGGTTTAGAGCAATTCCCTAGGATTGAGGTGCTATCACTTCCCTTCCACAGTATACAGTCCTTTACGAACTGCTTCATTGTGGTTCCTCCCCATCGGGTATAGTCCTTCAGAAACAGACCGCTCCAGTGTGGACCACTCAAGGGCCACAGATCCTTCCTGAAAGCTTGCTCTTCTCTGGGCTCTTTAAGTGCACTGGGTTCTTTCAGGGTATATCCAGCTTACGTAGCACAGGGTCCTCCATGGGCTGCAGCGGGACAATCTGTTTCACCATTATCTTCTTCACAGGCTGCAGGAGAATCTGTGCTCTGTCACCTAGAGCATCTCCTCAACCTCCTTGTTTACTGACCTTGGTGTCTGCAGGATTTTTATCTCACAGTTTTTCTTACTTTTTTCCCTCACAGATGCTGTGCAGTACTTTTTACCTGTTGTAAATATGCTTTCACAGAGGCACTGCCAGCTTAGCTGATTGGCTTAACTTTGGCCAGCAATGGAGCTATTTGGAGCTGGCTGTTATCACCCATGTCTGACACAGCGGCAGCCCTGTTCTCCTTGCTCAGAGACAACCTGTGCAGCTTGCTCGGCTTCACAACCCTTGCCATGTAAACCCAATAGAGCCATAAGGTCACATTGCTGGCACATGTTCAACTTGTGTCCACTAAGAGCCTTAGAGCCTTTCCAGCTGAACAGCCTCCAGCATGTCTGGTACTTTGCATCGTTGTTCCCAGGTACCAGCTCTTTTCCTCTCCCATTGTGAGTGAGCCCCGACAGGCAGCTAAGCACTATAGAGGCGCTCACTCAGTGCCCCCTCAGCAGGATTCGGGAGAGAACTGGAAGGGTAAAAGAAAACTCGTAGGTTTAGATCAAGACGGTTTAACAGATTAAGAAAAAGGTGCACACACAAGCCAAGTAAAGAAGAATTGATTCCCTACTTCCCATTCGCAGGCAGGTGTTTGGCCATTTCCAGGAAAGCCGGCCTTCCTCGCGCCTACAGGCGAAGAGAAAAGCTGTAAGTCCAAACGTCGAGGGTCGGGAGCCTCTTGTCTGTCGGGGCGCCGCGCTCCTCCTGTGAGCCGCCACCTTTCCCACAATATCCCCCCTCACTTCTCCGGTAGCGGCACCGGGGGGCCGGTCCGGGGCGGGTCTGTTGGGGGCGGGCAGAGGCGTCTTGGTTAGGGGCCGAGGCTGCTTGGCCGGCAGGAGCGGGCCCGAGCGCGTCTCCACTCAGCTCCTCTCCGGCTCCCGCATGATGGTGCCGGGGCTGTGGCTGTGGCTGCTGGCCCTGGCCTTGGCCTCGGCTGGTGAGCGCCGGTCGGGGAGGGCAGTGAGCGCGGGGCTGGGAAAGGGGACAGGGAAAGAACCGGGACAGGGGCAAGACTGGCGAAGGGAAGGCAGAGAGAGGGGAAGGAAAGACAAGAAAAGGGAAGGGAACTGCGGGAAGAGCAGGGAAGGGAACTGCGGGAAGAGCAGGGAAGAGAAGGCAGCAGGAAAAGAAGGAGAGGGAAGACAGAGGGAAGGTTTCGTCCCGCGGTCGCGGCCCCTGTGTCGGCATCAGCCGCGGCTCAGCCCCGAGGAGGGCAGACGGGGCCCTGCCCCGGGCTCGGGGCTTTGCCGGGACAGAGGAGGGTGGCGGCGATCGCTGTGCCGGGGCGGGGGCGCCGGGGGGCGGATGAACGCCTCGGGCCGTGGTTGCGCCGTGCCCGGCTGCCTCCGCTCTCCGTCCACAGGGGTGTGGGCGCAGATCAGGCTGGAGGAGACCGGCGGAGGGCTGCGAGCGCCCGGGGACTCCGTGCTCCTCTCCTGCCGGGCAATTGGCTTCACCTTCGAGAATTACGAAGTTCAGTGGTATCGTCAGGCTCCCGGAGGCAGACCCGAGCAGGTGTCCATTATCAGCTTTGATTCTTCAGTCACTAAATTTGTGCAGTCCGTGGAGAGTCGAGCTAATGCCTCCCGGGGCAGTTCAGAGCTTGAATCATTTCTGTCCCTGCATGCCCTGCAGCCTCAGGATTCTGCCCGCTACTTCTGTGCCGTTTACACGGAGACAATAAGTCAAGCTGAGCTTTAACAGAAAGCTGCTGGGGCCCCACCAGGGTGCACAAGCTGTGAGGGGTAGTGTGTTGTGGCATCACAGGCCTGTTCCAGGGAAAGAGGTGCAGGGGAGAGCCATCTGCACATCATGGTGGTCCTGGCTTTTCAGCAAGAGCTCCTTTTCCAGCACTGCCATTTCCCATCTCCTGAGTCCCAGATGCAGTGATTAATTCTGTGGAGGGTCTCAGAATATTCCTTGTCACCCAGCCAGTCTCTGTGCCTTTCCTTCTTCCCTTGGCCCCCTTCTTCTCTGGGGTACCCAAAGCCCTTGGACTTTGGCAACTTTGTTGTCTGGCAACATGATTGCCCCCTTCAGTTGACCCTTCTGTGGGCCATTTTCTTGTGCCAGTGAGAGCAAAGCACTCACTGAATATCCTTGCTTTGTTTTTTTCAGTTGCATTTCAGAGTGATGAGATCCAAGCGACAATGTCTGCAGTGTGGTGGCAGGCAGGGAATACCGGGACCTTAAGATGTACTTACAGCTCCAATGCCTCTTACGTTTACGTGGCCTGGTATCGGCAGCATCCCGGTGGATCCCTGCAGTACTTGCTGCAGAGTAAGGGCCGGGGAGGCTCCTATAGCCACACAGCCCCTTTTTTTCGCAAGAGGTTTTCCTGCCAGGCTGATGAGAGCTCCGGGACACTCTTCATCTCTGGGCTGGAGCTGGAGGACAGTGCGCTCTATTACTGCGCCCTGCAGGGACCACAGTGGGAGATATTTGGGGCGCGTCTGAACAACATCAGCTTCCTTCTCTTCAACTGTCCCCTCCTGCATGTTCGCAGGAGTCACAGCCCGTCTCCGTGGCAAGTCAGCAGGCTGTGCCTGGGATCAGAGACGGGGGGGGGGTCTCATTGTGTCTGGGTGCTGTCAGCAGCCCAGAGATGTGTGAAACCTGGGCAGAGCAGATGTGTGGGCAGAGAGGAGCTGGGGAGAGGTGAGCAGGACCTGCTCTGGCCACGTCTCACACCCTCTGTTCTGTCACCCGGGCCGGGGCGGGTCTGTTGGGGGCGGGCAGAAGCGTCGGCGCTGCCCGGTGAGGGGCCGGGGAGGCAGGCGGGCAGGAGCGGACCCGAACCCGACTCCGCTCGGCTTCTGTCCGGCTCCCGCATGATGATGCCCGCGCTGGGCTCGTGGCTGCTGGCCTTGGCGTTGGCCTTGGGGTCGGCAGGTGAGGGCCGGCGGGGAGGGCAGCGAGCCCGGGGCTGGGGAAGGGCAGAGGGACAGGATTGGCGAAGGAAAAGCAGAGGGAAGGGAAGGTAAGAGAAGAGATAGGAAGAGAAGGGGAAGGAAGAGGTAAGGCAGAGGGAAGGTTTCGTCCCGCGGCCCCGGTGTCGCATCAGGCGCGGCTCAGCTCCGAGAAGGGCAGGTGGGCACTGCTGTGGTAGCGGGGCTTTGCCGGGAGAGAGTGGGGTGGCGGCGGTCGCTGTGCCTGGGCGGGGGGGGGCCGGCGGGGCGGGGAGCGCGGGCGAACGGCTTCGGGTCGTGGTTGCGCCCCTCTCTGCTGCCTGCGCTCTCTGTCCGCAGGGGTGTGGGTGCACTTCAGGCTGGAGGAGGCCGGCGGAGGGCTGCGAGCGGCCGGGGATTCCGTGCTCCTCTCCTGCCGCGGATACGGCTACAACTTCGAGAATTACCCCTTTCGGTGGTACCGTCAGGCACCCGGAGGCAGACTCGAG
This sequence comes from Psittacula echo, assembly GCF_963264785.1. Classification (NCBI taxonomy): domain Eukaryota; kingdom Metazoa; phylum Chordata; class Aves; order Psittaciformes; family Psittacidae; genus Psittacula; species Psittacula echo. The sequence goes on from NC_137748.1 coordinate 4,705,571, forward strand.
TGGGTGTCCCTTTCGTGGTCATTGGGTGCTACAGAATATGCAGCAGCGGTGGAAGGTCGAGCCACAATATCCTGGGACAATTCCCAATCCAAGTCATCTCTGTCCCTGCATGCCCTGCAGCCTCAGGACTCTGCCCGCTACTTCTGTGCTGTTCACACAGAGACAGGAAATCCACCTGAGCTTTAACATATAGCTGCTGTCAGGGTCCCAGATTGAGCCTTGGAGCTATATAGGACAGTGGTTAAGCTTCTGCTACCTTTGTTCCCATGTTACAAGCCAGTCCTCAGTCCTCAGTCCTCTCACAGTCTGAAACATCTTCACCTTTGGAAATAAGTTTTGCTGCTTCCTTCAGTTGCCACTAGGACAGATACCCAGTCATGGCCCAGCTGGTGAGGTGTTAATAGCCCTGCTCTGATTTTAGGCACAGTTCAGGCCGACTCAGTTCAGTCCATGGGTTTTTCTGCCTGAGGTGCAAACACAGGGAATGGGGAAAGTAGAGAGGGTGATTTGGGAGCTCACAGGACAAAAGGGAAGTCTGTGTTTCTCTTCCAGATCTGAGGCTGTAATAGGAGGAGTGTGAGGATCTGTGTTTGCATCTGCTGGATCCTGAAGATCACATGGCAAAGCCCAAGAAAGCAGTGGAGGAGATGAAGTGATTGAGCTGTTCCTGCCTGTTCATCCTTGTGTCCTGTGGTCACAAGTGCCCTTTCTCAGGTGCAAACAGAGGTTTCTGGTCACATGGTAGGGAAGGTCTCAGAGATACCTGCCACATCTCTGGTGTACCCATCACCACAGCAGCTCTGCGTGGGACTGGATCTGGTAGACTCCTGGCAGAGACTCTTGTTGGCTGCAGCAAGTCTTTTCAAGACTAGTTTGGGCTGGCTTTTCCTGAAGGGGGCAGAAAGGTGGTGGTGCAGCAACATCAAAGTCTCTCACAACCACACACAAACCCCATGAGCGTAGGATCACAGAATGCTTAAGAGTTGGAAGGGACTTTTAAGATCACCTAGTCCCAACTCTTCTGTTCTTACTCTTTCTCACAGGCAGAAAACAACGAGTTTTATTTAAGAAGGAGCACAGCAAGCACTGAAGAACTAAAGTTTGAGCCTTGTATCCCCCTTCTTCTTTTCCCAGCATCAAATTTCCAGTTTCAGTGTGTTCCTCTACCCTCTGCAAGTCCCCTTCCCATACCTGTCCTGGATTCCCTCCCAAAGGGGCCTTGTTGGAGTGCCCATGAGAAGAAAGGGAAGGGAAAGGCTTCACACAGTCCTTTGAGTCAGGAATTTTCCTCAAAATCATAGAATGGTGGCAACAGACAGCACTGTGACACAGGGTTCAGTAGTTGTCCCATCCAATGGATACAAAGGTCCAAGGGGAAGCTCTGGGTTCTTGCTGAGCAAACAACACAGAGAAGGCAGTGTCCCTACTCTGCTGAGCAGCCCCAACAGCCTGGTCTGTGCTAAAGTCCTGTGCATGTGAGTTTTGGTGAATGAGCTGGTGAGCATCAGCCTGCATATTTGCCCCAGCCCATCAGCACAACCCAGGTCTCATGCCCAGAGCCCTGTAGGGCTTTTGCTGCTTGGTGTGTCTGGGTAGCCCTTGCCAAGGAAGAAGCAGGTGGAGAAGTGTCAGCATGAGGCAATGAGTGTTTGTAGAGTGCTGGGCTAGAGTGGAGGGCATTGAGTGGGCAGCACGTCTGCTTAGAAGTGCATTGTGCAAGCAGACCTGAGCTCAGAGCAGCCACTCACCAGCACCAAGGGGTGTGGGGCCACTGGGATGAAGGTATGCCATCCCCCAGGGCCAGCTCTGAAGTCTCAGCAGCACCCTGCAGTCCTTCCTTGCAGGGAGATCCAGTTGGCCCTGCAGCAACACGTTACCTGTTGCCCACCAGAAGTTTTCCTGCCAATCAAGCACTCTGTTATTCTGTCTATGAGAGGACAGATTCTCCTGGAAAGAAGCAGGGTAGAGCTTTCAGCAAGGGCTGACGGAATTCAAGCACCCATGCGTGCACAGACCACCTGCTAGTTCCCTTCCAAAAGTACCTTCATGTGCCTAGCACACTTTTCTAGAGGAAAGGGAGACTCCCTCTCATTTAATTGCCTCTGAAACAGAACTGAAGGACACAGTTCTTTACTGAAAGGGTGGTGAGGCACTGGAATGGGTTGCCCAGGGAGGTTGTGAATGCTCCATCCCTGGCGGTGTTCAAGGCCAGGTTGGATAAAGCCTTGGGTGACATGGTTTAGTGTGAGGTGTCCCTGCCCATGGCAGGGGGTTGGAACTGGATGATCTTAAGGTCCTTTCCAACTCTAGCTATTCTATGATTCTATGATGCTATGTTCAGTATCATCTCGTGGAACACCAATAGCCTAAATGTTCTAACTCATCACTGGCAGCATTGGAGCACCTCCTGCAATTTTTTTTTTGGGGGGTGGACCAGGACAGAGAAAGAAAAACCAAAGGCAGAACTCAACTTTTAAACCAAACAAATCCAAGTGTGTGGTTTTGTGAGGCTGTGAAGGCAGGTGTGTTTCTGTGGCCAGCCGAATGGAGAAAGGCTGTTTAACTGCATCTGAGATCTCAGTGACAAGGAGGATGCAGTCTCACTGGAAAGGGTGTGGGAGAAGTACCCAGGTCTTTTGCAGGAAGTATTTAGAGCTTGTTCTCTTTGTCTTGCCAACAGGTCAAGAGACTGGAAGTATCACATCAGCCAATTCCGCAAGTTTCCTGGAAGAGCTAGTCGAGGAGGAGAAAATAATTTGATACAATAAAGGGAACAGCAGATGAACATGTGTGTGTTAACAATGGAAAATATAGCAGCAGTATTAAAAACAGTGATTAAAAATGAGAAATATACCTTTGTATTTGGTAACAACAATAATGCAAATAAAAATACTGAGTAGTGCAACATGGAAGCACACAGATTTGTGAACAGGATGAGTTAATGCTATTTCCTTTAGTGTGTTGGAACTGGATTTGAGGATTCAGCAGCTCCTCCACAATTCCAGGTAACCATTATTCAAAGTCATTAAAGAAAGATAAAAATCAGTTAAAAAACCAACTTTAGTTAACCATAACTAAATGTTCCCCACCTTCAAAATCAGTTAAAGGCACATATAAATGAATGAGAAGTCCCAAGCCAACTCAAATAATCTAGTTCACAGGATCAAAGAAACTAAGTAAAAGTGGTGCATATAATCATGAAAAACCTCCCAAGACCCTTATAAAAAGGGCACTCAAGAAATACTAAAAATCAAATTCTTGAGTAAATAAGCAATTGTAACACAGGAAGGCAAACAAATTCCCTTAAACCACCATCAGCTAAACCAGAATCGCTTCTGAACCATCCATAAACATGTGCTGCTTTTTATTTGGCATAAAATCAGCTTTGAGAAGATAAATAGTTGAATGTCCAGAAAGAGTTAGAAAGTGTAGAATGAAACTAAACTGGAAGTTAATGACTGGCAGAAAACTAGTTCACCCTAAATGTCTTGATGTTTCTTAAACGACAGACCTTTAAGTGAGAACAGCTCTAACAGCTCAAAGGGAACAATATTGCTTTTTGACCAGTATGGGCAATATTTTAGTGAGAGATTAATACTACCCTATCTGCCAGAAAAAGCGATGCTGATAATGTTATTTTTAGTGGACAGCAACCTCTCTGCAACAGTGCTAGGGAATTCAGAAGTAGAGCAGTTGTAGATGAAGAAGAAAGTAAAATCCAGCTCTTCAAAGGACAGGAAAGAGAAGACACCACCTGCCACTGAGAAAACCCAAATGTTTTTGTAAAACTGGCTACCATGGTGTGTACTACGTACCACAGTGATTGAAAAAGGCTGAGCCACCACACAAAACTGTCTCGCTCACTTCTCTTGAAAGTGGGAACACGGTGCCCTACAGTGTCGAGCAATGGAGGATTTGATCAATCTGCAACAATTCCTTTACTCTTTAATAGCCACTTCCACGAGTACAGTGCTTTTACTTAACAAAGAACAATCATTTTGCCTACTTTCTCATCATAGTTAAAACAGCACAAAGACTTTTTAAGGCACCAAATCACCACCACACACCAACTCAAAGAGACCAGATAAGGTACATTTCTCATGCTCCTGAGCACTGAAACCAAATGCCAGGTGAAAAAGTGGACATCTTCCTGCAGCCCAGAAGCAGTTTCATAAATGCTTTGAGATAGCACTCAAAGTACTGATTTTTCTTTCCTGCTTTCTGTCCAGCTTAACTCCATGAGACTTTTCAGATGCCTCATGTAATCCCCATGTTTTCACTTATAATTCAACCTTTTGGGTATTATTTTCAACCGTTCCTTGAAAGCCATCTCATGTGGGTCAGAAACCACTCGAGAAGTCAGATGACTGCCTCTGTAATCTGCATAGTGAAAAAGAAGGAAGAGGTAGTTTTTGTCATGAAATGTATCACTGTGTCTGGGACATGGAGTACCACGGTGGCATAAACAACACAGGGCTCTGTACAAATACCCGGAGAAGAAAAAAAGGCAATATATTTAGGAGAAGAAAGGACATGGGTGGCTGAAATCAGTAAGGAGACAAATACAACATTGTTTTAATATTTCTATTTATGCTGGGAATACAGAGCTCACGGGGTTTCGAAAAGACAGAAGGAAGAACTTGGAAACTTTTGACTCAGTCAAGCCTTTTGAAATCACTGAACTATTCAATGATTGTTTTTCCCTTTCCATGTTTGGAAGAAAATGTGGCTCTGGATACCCTTTTGGGATTGCATACATGGGTAAGTAGGACAAATATCTGGCTTTTTATCTTCTGTTTTTACAACGCTTTCAAATACCATGGGGAAAGAGGTAGTTATTGAAGCACATCTTACCAGTGTGGGCTTACATAAGCTGGTGTTTGGAAGTGGTACCACTCTCACGGTTGAACCAAGTAAGTAACATGATTTTATTTCTAAAATCTATGTTAAAATTAAGGTGGGGAAAGAATCTGATGGTTTGGGTTCACTGTGAGAATTTTCTGCTGCAATAATCTCTAGAGTGCAGTTGCTCTGGCCGGGGCTTCAAGCTGAATCCTCAGCTTGTATCTGCTTAGGAAGACTTCACAGGGATAACTGGACTACTTCCATATATCACTATTACTCCATGATCCTCAAATCCCAGGCTGGATAGCACTCTGGCCCAGTGTGAAGTGTCCTATGCTCCAGTGGGTTTTCACTGCCTCATTTTGAGCAGGAATACAGAGCTCAGTGGCAGTGGAGAGAGGTTTTGAGACAGATCTTTAACTCTCTGATATGAGAAGTGAGTTTTTGACGCTGGCACCACACCAGGTGAATAATTCCACTGGCATGGAGACAGAGGAGGAAGGAGGTTAAATATCCTTGGGCTTCAGTTTTCACAACTGCTGCATATCCACAGCCACTTAGAAGAAATGAAAACTGGCTACCAAAATGGCTGTGCTTTGAAAGCGCAGATGAGGTACGTAGAGGTTCTAAGAAGCCTCAGTTCCTCCTATCTGTATTTGGAATGTTATGACGTGCAAAAAAGGTGGATGTCACCCCCCACTTTCCTGTGGGAGCAGGAATGTTGGGGCGGCGGGGGAGTTTGTTAGGTTGATCTTTGTTAGCCTGAATATCCAGGTACAAACCTTAAGACTTGTTACGATGATTTCAGAGGCTTTTAAAAGGGTGCAAAAATGTCCCATGTAATTTTACATACCTAAAGCATCTTGCTCTCATTCCAGAAGGGTACGGGGCTTGCTTAGGTGCTGCCTAATACTAGTACAGGTCTGTAGGATATCTTGCATGGGAATAAATGTCTGTTTTGGAACAATTTAAGTCCACTTTCAATTCCAAAGGGACAATGGAATACAAAGTTAGCATTCTGAAGAAAGATCTGTTTTTCCAGCCACTGAATCTTCAGTTGTAAATGTAAGACCAGAAGAAACTGCCAAATTCTGTTACTTTGACATCAGTCTACATTGTTTTGAAGGTAATATTTGAAGACTGAGCAAACTTGCCATTTCAGACCCTTACAGAAACACTGATGTGATACTCTGGTCTCTCACATAAAAGGTTCTATGCCTTTTCAAAAGAGTTTAGCATTTTGGTTCTTCTGCTGACAAGGGAAGATTTGTTTCTCCTCAGCCGAAGGTAGCACATAGCTCATTGACTGCAACAAAGTGTTCTTGGTTTAAAGAAATTTTCACAGCCCATTACTCAAATTTCTAAAACATCTTCACCAAATCATGCCCAAACAATGTTTGTTTTCACAGACATCCAAAAAAGCTCTGTCCCACAAGTCATTTTGATGAAATCAAAGAAACTGAAAGATGACAGCACGGGGAAAGCAGCTTGTTTGGCAAGGAATGTCTATACGAAGAACATCAGCTTAGACATGTCCTCTAATGAAGTTGCATATAAACCAAGTGCATCCATTTTGACATCAGAGGGGTTGTACGATACTATTAAAGTGGTGAGCGTGACAAAAGGCGCAGAAGTGAACTGCATGGCCAAATTCAATGGCAGCACTATCACAGCCAGCACAAGCTTGACAGGTACAATTCTGTGGTACAGCTTTGGCTGTATTGAGTCATATGAACGTCTTGTTTAATCCTTTTTAAAATGTAGATAATGTTTATAATACCTTTTCTTTATTGTGCTACAGAAGAGAATGCTGAAGACCCAGAAATGGGAAAGGCTTGCAGCACCACAGACACCTCTGCACAAGGTTAGTTATCCAAACAGATTGTGAAGTTCTATTACTATGTTGGGGAATAAATGCATGGAAATGTATTTTCTCAGGGGTAGAGGAATCAGAATACAACATACTCATCAAAGACAACCTGCTTTTTCAAGGTGGCTAGTTTAGTAACAGACAAGCAACAGGAAGCAAAATCCAGTCTAGACAGACATCCTCCTCCCTTGGTGTTGCCATGTTTCTCTACTCTGTTTTCCTTTGTTGCTGTTTCTTTCCCTTAAACTATTACCTGTGTTTTTTTCCCACTTTCTGCCAATATCACACTATCCAAATCCAGACCATGATCTCTCCCATCTTTTTTCTGTCACTAAGCAGGTATCAAAGTGGAAAAAGCGAACATGCTGTCTATGGCTGTGTTGGGTTTAAGAGTCCTGCTGGCAAAAAGCATCGCCTTCAATACACTCATGAGTATCAAGTTGTTTCTTTTCTGAGGTAAGGAAGCACACAGCTTGATTGATACAAATACTGGAAGCACATGCCAGGAAGGACCACTTGCCTTTGTGTACCTCTCTAACCCCGCAAGCAACGATACCTTTCCATCTGGTCCTCTTTCCTTTAAATAACTCCTGTAGATTTCTTGGACCCCCCTAAACTATGACAAAAAACTCCTCCCAAAACCAACACCCCCCCCCGAACAACTGAAAAGCTCCCTCACAAATCACAAAGAAAACAGCCCCTTTCTATAGCCAAAGCTCAGGTCTTGGGGGTTGGTCCCCAGATTTTCTCTGCAGCCAACTTGCTTTGCGAGAGCAGGTTGGGTATTACCAGAAGTGCCTCAGAGTTATCTCATTGACTGTTTCAAGTGGCAGAGCACAAAGCCTGGAGAAAACCCCAAAAAGGAGGCAAAAGCAAGGCTTCCAAAGCACTAATGTGCGAAGTAGCGGAGGAAAGAGTGAAGGGGGCAGGAGTTTTAAATTAAGGCATCCAAAGAGGCACAAAAGATAGTCCAGCCTAAGTTTTGTGAGTCTGCCTCTCTTGATCGGACAGCTGTGAAACAGTGGCATGTAGGTCCAGTTGCCTTCAATGTAGTTTAAAACACACTTTCTCTTGCAGACAGTGAAGACGCAAGGCAATAGCAACCTGAAAACAATCGGGAGGGAGAGTGTCTCAGCAGCACGATGGGATGAACAGCCACTGTCAAATCTGCTGACTATAACCATCCAGAACACAACACAGCACCTTCCTCTTAAGACATTTTATACTGGTGAATCCTGGCTAGCTGAATTAGTTTTAAGAGTTGTAACCACTTTTGGTATTTCTTTTCCCTCTGTGCCTGAGGAGAGTGTAGGTTTCCTCATTCGTTTGCTAAGTAGAATTTGATCTCCCCTTTGAATAGCCTTTGAATCGAAGCATCTCACCTACTTCAATAGCTTTGAAAAATCCAATCCTCATTATAGACATATGATACTTTAAAACCACCTTTTACAGGCATATTGCATTACTGTCTGTGAACTGATGTATTGCTGTTGAGAGAATTCAGGCACAGTAGATGCTATTTGCAGCTTTAATGTTTTTTAGATAGCTTTAATAACAATAATTTTCTAGTGTAGAAGGGTTGGATTTGAAGTTGGATCTGATTCACTTCAACCAGATAATGTTCAACCATAGAAGCATTTCTTTATTAAACCTGTATTTCTTCTGCAAAGTGTATGGCACGTGCATTTTAGGTTCTTGTGGTAGTGACCAAAATAAAGCTTTACTAAGCCAAAATGTTGTGCTTTGTTTTGTGCTTTTTCTTCTGAATTTGGGATGAAGATTACTGAAATACAACTGTCCTATGACCACTAAGATTAGAAATACAGTTTTCATAACCTAAATTTCTTGTTGATTGAATTTGTCTTTTGTAAACTTTGTACAAGGAAGTGGAGATGCTCTTTGGCACATTAAAAAGCATCAGCAGGGCCATGAATTGTAGACTTTGGGATTCAAACGCGATCTGGTCTTTCAGATCACTTTGAAGAGATCCCAGCAAGATATTTTGCATCGCAGCAAGAAGAGATGCATGTCTAAAACATGCTGTTTTTTTCCACTCACTGATACTAGGAAGAGGCCAACAGGAAATAACGTATGGTAGTTTGATGGAGCGATAGTTTCCATAGCAACCTGGTTAGTAGTCAAAAAGACCCCACCACACACATTCCTCAACTGGTCTTCCTCTCACAGGCAGCAGGCAGGATGCTGTTGTCAACATTAATGACTAAGTTACACCCTGCAAGATTAACTCCTTCTTGTTCTGAAAAACAAGTTAACCACATCCTGAAGGGGGAAGAAGGTTTTTCACACACTGAGTTAGTGCTAGCTTCAAGACAGCCCCTACAGAGTACATAGTGAGGTCTGTTTAGTTAAGTTTTGTAAAGTTGGTCACTCAGACCCTGCAGACACCTACAGGAAGACCTTCACCTTATGCAGAAGATAAGTGAAACTTGCATGGAAATCCCAAACTAGTAAAATACTTATTTAGTGCATTCTACCACATAATGTATATTAGGGGGAGCCTTTCACTAGTATTTTTATCCTGATTTTCTGATGATACTCTGAACCTTTTTATCTCGTACTCCACACCTTTCCCAATCTCCCAGGCAAGGCTCAGACTGGGAATACCATTTCTGTGTCTCTTCAAATCAAGGAATGACATTTTCCTGAGTAGTCCTTGGTTGTGCCTTACAGCTTTGGAAGAACTAAAATCCTGCACCACATCACAAGCAAAAAATGGGATCTGCAAATGTGTGGCTATGGAGGAATAATGTTGACTCCTACAGAAATTTATCAGGCAGATAAAGACATCAGTCTCTGTTGTTTCAAATACTCATTCACATTGGTGTAGGACACCAGAGCCTTCATCACTAGAGGATTCATGACCCGAGTGATACTCCCATGGCTGTTTTTTTCAGACCCTCCTGTACACCACTGGGAAGTCAATTGAGATGGCAAGCCAGGCTTTATTTCACCTTCTCATCATATCACCTTTTACAGACATTTTGAATAAGATAAACTGATTGTTTTCTTAGTATTACTTTAAACAATACCAAACTACATGAGAATGGTAAATGTTAAATATCTGCTTGTACAACTGAATCTTTCTGTTCTCTTATATAGCATTAAAAATACAACATAAGAAAGCGATCCCTGCATTCTGCTGGCGATAGTTTGACCTGTACGCTCCGTTTCCCCGAAAGACTAAAAAGTGCCAGATGAAACCCGCCACATTGCTGGGAACTTCCTTGCCTTCCCTCGATCTCTCCTGCTCCCTGCTGGTCGAAGTGTTTATTGTTCTTACAACGTGTTAGGTTTGATGACATCCCGTAAATAGGTCAAATGAACAAAACCCCAACCCAAACCACGAACAAACCCCTACCTCCAGCAGTAGGTGTTGTCTCTGCACATGCCACAAATCAAAAGTCTTTGCTCTTCGTTTGGCTTCTTGCCTTGCCAGCAAGTGTAGATGAAAGCCCTTGCTATGTGATATAAAGGCTTTAGAAAGTCCAGTGCCAGAAATGCACAGGTGAAAGAAGATGAATACTTGAACTGAGATTCAAAGAAGCTTTATTCGAAGATAGGAGCTGAAACCGTTGGGCAGTTGTAGGTGATTTGTAACAGGAAAAAATGGAGTAGAATACAGGAAACATTGACAGCACTGCTTTTGAAATTCATTAGTGTTTCTAAGGGAGCTTAAACTCTTAAGTTATTCGGGAAACTTGGTGGTCCTAGGCTGGACGAAAGATGTCTTGCTGTGATTAAGGTATGCATTTGTGCTCTGAAAAGCTGTTATGTCTAAAGCAGGCTAGGGTCTTCCAAAGGTATAGACATCTTGCTAAACAAGGAGAAAGTCTGAAACAGCAGCACAAACTTTCTGGCTTCAGGCAATAAAGAGGCTGATGGGAAGATGGATGAATACAAGCGCCAAAGAGTCTGGTGTCCTATGATAAAGAAATTGCAGGGCAAGTTGGTGCATCCAAGAATGCTGCAGATGAGACGCAGTCAGAAGCTGTGTTCTTCTGATGAAGCTCTCTACTCTCTTGAACTCTGAGATCTTCTGTGGAAGGGTTTCTCACTGTAAAAGGACCAAGCCACATCAGTGCCATCAAGCCTGGCTATGGACCTGGCTGCTTCTGGAAACAGGTAAGCCTTTTTGCTTTTAGCCAGGAGTTTTGCCACAAACCTATGTATGTAATAGTTCATCAAACTGGCAGTTCAGGGTGCCATACGTTGGAATCCTTCTCTATATTAGATCCACTGAAGTCACAGTAATGACTATATCAAGGGGTATACTCTTGAACAGACATACTCAAGTTCAGTGGTGCAGTCGGTCAAGGGGAGGGTGGATGTTAAAGGACTGTCCTTAGAGATGGTCACTTGCTATAAGTCTCTGGCAAAATGACTTATCCTTTGGTGTCCACTTTGTGTGCAATAGAGGAGAAATGAAATGCCTTAAAACTTCTCATGTATCCAAACGTGCTTGAGGCTGCTTGGCTGGAGTGCGTCTGATTGGCTAAGATATTCTGGAAGAGATGCCCAAATTTTTTTATAGCTGACCCTGAATATCCATTCAAAATATTTTTCTTCTCTATGGAATGTGACACAGAAAGAAAGATTGCATTGATGAGAAAAGTCGAAGTGTTTGAATAAATGTTCTTTCTCCTCTGAAGAAAAACTGCACATATTCAGGTACTGTAAAAGAGTTACAGCAGAATTCTTTATTTTACCACATTTCTGTCAGTTACCTTTTCTCAGCAGACAAATGCATGGCTGTTTTTTGAGATGCTGTTCATTTCAATGGCTTTTTCATGGCTTGGAATACTTAACCCCTGTGTATAATTGTCAACTTGTTTTAAAATGAAAATTATCAATGCCTCTATGTGATAAGGAATAGTTGCAATTCATAATGTGCAAAGAAAACCTCTTAAATTTCTTATCCATCTTCATGGCTACAGTTGATTTTTCTGACTTCTACAGTTGCTGTTATCATAGAAAGATGCAACTACATTATCATCTGCGATATATTTGAGCTAGGCTGGTGAGGTAGGATACCACAGCAGTGGGATTCACAGGAGCAAATTGTCATGAGAATGCTCGGCCTAGGAAGCTTGAGAAGAACCACCCGGAGAGATCTATTTATACACATCAAAGTTAGAAACCTCCTTTGAGTCGAAACCTACTGCCAGCATTTTGGTAAAGCTCTTTATCACAGTGAAACTTCTTAGGTGCCTACGTAAAGCTGACTTTTGGAATGGGAACAAGGCTGTCTGTTCATCCAAGTAAGTGCCAGAAATGAACATCCCAAAACCTGAGCTTGATGATGCTGTGATGACCTTCGGCTTTTGGGGATTTAAAGGTCATTTATTCCCTCAGTAAGAAATTTCCCAGCTATCTGTATTTGCACAGTTAGTGGATGTGTCACGTTTCAGATAACAATGAGTAGGTTAATTCAGGTATAGACTTGAATTGATCTGTATCCTATTTGAAAGGCAATGAGTGATTTATGCCCTGATGAAGTGCAAAAAGGACTATGTAGGGCTGCATTCATGACATCTGCATCACTGTATTGCTAAAAATCTAATATGAACGAATAATCCACTTAAATATATGTGGGACCACACTGTGTGCAATGAAATGTGCATATCCATCACAGCAATTCATTAGGAGTATGGTTAAGTTTTTGACTGCAAAGGCAAGTTCTCTTTCTCTCATATATTTTAGTCTGCATATAAGATCTGAAGTCTTCACGAAGAACAAAGAACGAAGGCTTGTAGTTAGGGTGCAGGCATTTTCCTGCCCAGGTAGCTCACAGAATTGGAATGTAATAATGAGATTTCAAATATATGCCTGGATTTTCACTGCTGGGTTGAGTAAGTCTGGGATGGGATCATCTTGGTTCATTCCTGCCCAGAAATCATCACAGATCTGCCGTTTCCTTTGTTTATGAATAATTGCAGAGGAGGAAAGGTTTTTGCAGAGGAATTAAATGATGTGTGAGTTCAGGAACAGTTGAAGTTTGGCAAAGGAACAAGGCTCAGTGTTACATCAGGTAAGTACATGATCTGAACAAAAGTACCTTGAGAAGTACTGGAGAACTTGGTGCTTGGAATTGGTAGTCTATAATGATCTTCTTCCATATCTACTGCTCCTAAGGCTGAAATGGCAGTGTGGCTGGAACATATAGTGTAAAGACAAGCAGCAAGAGGAAAAAGTGGAGTTTTTTGTAAGGTCTGATAGTAATAGCTTATGGAGAGTCCTTCTTACAGTAACTACAGTGGAAAGCTTCTACTCAGACAAAGGAAGCAAGAATGAGATTCCCAGCCGAATGAAACCAGTGTAAATCAGCATGCAGCGTCAGAGAGCTGTGACAAACCTTTCCCAAGCTAAAGAATTGTCTCATTGCTCATGCAGCTTGACCTTCATGGTATTCTTTGGTAGAAAGAGCCATTGCAGACAGTATAAAAGAATGGACTTTTCTTCTGCTCGTATTTATCCCTTTTGAGGAGTACTTCAAGGGCTACTTATACGTGAGCAAGAAACAGAGAGAAAAGAAGAAAATGGCTCTTCAGAGGATCGGGAAGTCTCTGTCCTATTAAAAGATGTTATCTAATATGCATTAACAGAGATAGAAGAGCCTGTAGAGATTATGCTGCTGTGAAATCCTGGATCAGGTGTCCTAGCCAGGCATTCTGACTGCTCAGTTACATTTTCCCCTGAAATGCTGTGTTCAGGACTGGAGAGTGAAGTGCTTCTGGTAACATTTCTCTTTACCAACCTGCTAGGAGATGGAGAAGAGACAACCCAGCCTTTATTTTATGGAGATATTTAACAGCCTTTTTGCACATATAGTTTCATTTTGATAACCAGAGTCTCCTGCCATGGAACCTGAAATGTGCAGAAGAGCTTGGGAGATTTTGTAAGGGAGCTTCTGGCAGTGTGTATTCAGGAAATGTAGCAAGACCTACCTTTGGAAGAGGAACCAGGCTGCTGATAAAGCCCAGTAGGTATCTCTTCCCAGTATGGTTAGGAAAGACAGAGAACTTCAGGTCTTTTGTCAGACCCTCCTTGAAATACAGACAGAAGAGCTGCTTTCAAATACGAAGAAAAAAGCATGGGGAAGAAGAGCACATTCTAAACAATTCCCTTTGAACTTCTCTATCACATTGGTGTGTGTGGAACAGGTCAGGAATTGCTATTGTTCTGCAAAATCGGTGAATGACCTTTGTGTGGTGCAGGCATCATATTGGAATGAAACCTATGGGGGAATATATTTGAGATTAGTGTTCATGAATAATATGTCAAAGATTAGGCGAAACTGGCTTCTGGGGCTTAGATTTGGATCTTTTACTGGGTTTATTCCAATGGAACAAACAAGAGAAAATAGGACCTTCATTTGTTTTTCTTGGGGTTTCCTTCTGCTTATTTTTTCTTGGCTTCTTTCTGCTATGGGTCTGGTCCATAGGTTCAGGCTGATCTGCCTGAACTCCTTCTTTAGACCAGGAGAAGTTTTAGCAACTGCTATGTTAGTTGCTTAAAAAAACAGGTTAAAGGCTGAGGCTTCTCCTTTACCAGTTTCGTTTGCTTCTTTTGCTTATTTTCTTTGCTTAGATTTGTTTGCTTCTTTTCTCTTCTCTCTGTTACAATTTCTGTTTGCTCATCACTATGGGACAACTGAGTTTTCCTGGAAACTCACCCTTGGGAGAGGCACAGGTACATCTTTAAACAAGTAGCTGTTTCACATCATAAAAGCAAGGCTGAGTTTCTGCTGTTCTAACTATGGCAAAAGTTGTTCTACTTCAAAGCTGCCCAAAAACCTTCAGCTATGTTATGCTCACAGCATAATGGCCTTGATTTTCTACTTCATACTTTTCAGAATCTTTTCTATCTGCATTTCTATGGTAAGATCAGAGGAATGCAACTACAATTACATCCTAATTTGAAGTCAGCAGTATGTGACGGGTGACATCTGTTTTCCCCCTTGATCTCTTTTGAACAATGCATCATATGCTTGTCTGGACCAAAAGCTGTGTGTGGTTTTTGTTAGTCGTTGTTTCACTGTGTGAATTCAGCATCCGACTGGAAAGTCACATTTGGAAGTGGCACACAACTGATAGTGAAACCAGGTAGGTAGAAACCCAGAAGGAGTAAGGGTAGGAAAGTCTAATCCCCTTTTCTGTGGAAGAGGCATTAAAATTCCATTGTTCTTTCCTTCTATGGGCAATTGAAGGTCAAGGGGAAAAAAGATCATTATAAATCTAATTACCTATTTGGAGGCCTGAACCCTCCTGAATGGGTCACGGAGAGCGATAACATTAGTGAATGTTCGGAGTTCAATGAAGGTTCTGGAGCAATGACTGTAATAATAATTTTGTGGGCATCCTCTATTGCTGTCAGTTGTCCTCATGAGGGGAAAGAGCATCCATCCCAATGGGTGAACAGTGTAGGGTCCTGAACCCTTTTGCTCAGGGACAGATATTTTGTGCCATGGCCATGCAAGCACAAGCTGCCTGTCCCTCTAATGATACAGACGAGCTGGTGTTCTTGTTGAGCTGAAAACCACTGTGTGAACGACAGAAAGCTCACATTTGGCAAAGGGACACAACTTCATGTTTTCCCTAGTAAGTGCCACCGCTTTATTGTAGTCTCCTTCCATGGTGGGTAAAGCTATCCACTGCCCAGCAAGATTCCCAGCATCAGTCTTCCTGGGCTTATGATTCTTCAGCTGTGGGGTTACTTGCCACTCTCTCTCCTCCAGGACAGTCTTTGGCTCAGGGCAAAAGCAAAAGACCTCCAAATGGAGTTTGTATCCATAGGTCCAACAGCACTCTTGATCCCAGAGTCGATTGCTGGGGTCTTCTCTTGGGGATGTAGCTGACTGTCAGTGACAATCAGCAATGTGTACTCGGGATGTGGGTGCCCAGCTTTGCCAAGGGGTTGGGAAGGTTTTTGTAAAGAGAGGAAATGCTGTGTGAATTCGGGAACTGGTGATTATGCACCGGTCTTTGGCTCTGGAACGAGACTTTCTGTTAGACCATGTAAGTCCAACACTGCTCCTATGCTTTCTGCTTTCTTTGGGGCCTTTTTTGGAGTGGTTGAGAGCAGCGACATGGCTGGGTGTTTGATCATGTATGTTTGACTATATCTAGTGATGGATTTTGCTAAGGGAACATGCCAGCTTGGTCTGAAATAATCCTCCTTGCTCTCAGTTTTGCTGGGGTGGACAAAGGTACAGAGGCTGCCAGTGAAGGGAGTACAGGGGAGATGTGCTGCTTCTCAAGTGGCTTGTGGGGCTTTTTGTAATGGAAGGAAATGCTGTGTAGTGACTACAAGGTGACTTTTGGCTCAGGGACCAGGCTGTCCGTCCAACCTGGTGAGTGTGCAGCTTCTTGTGTCTGATTGTTCAAAAGCCCTTGAGTGTCCTCTAGAGCAGCCTGTAGATGTACTTGTTAGATCCATGCCACCTTTAACAGGGGCAGGAGAGCAGAGGTGTTCTTTCAAGGTACTGTCATGCTTAAAAGTGTTTCCAGGTGGTGGAGTTCAGCCGTTTAGAGGGATGTGCTTTGGACATGGTGCTCCAGGAGCCAACTGGAATAGAGGTGTGCTTTAGGACAGACAGACAGACTGACCAGCTTGTACTCAGTACCTGTGCATGACTGTGAAAGCCATGGGGGATACATAAAGGGGATTCAGTTCTCTTCCTTACCTTAGGACTTTCAGGTAATTTGGGCAAGGCTCAGCTTGTGTTTGGTGAAGTGTTTCCTGATAGTCATGTGAAATGCCTCGAGGTAGGAGATTGTTGCATATGGTGTTGGACAGTGAAAGGAGGAACCTGATGTGGCTGAGCAGACAGGCAGAAGCGGAGGGACCCTCAAAAAAGCCAAGCAAATGAAATTGTACCCCACTGACCCACATTGCAGAAAAGCAGCGAGTGTTCACTCCTATGTGAGCATCCCGATTGCCCAAGGTATTGGTGAAGAGGCTGCCAGTACTGGCATCCCCCCAGCTGGGAGCTAACCCTCAGAATTGTGGTAAAGTGCTCTGCCGTCGTGACACCAGTTTAAATTCACCTTTGCCTCAGGGGCTGTCTTGCCAACTGAGTGGATTAAACCTCAGTGTTGCAGTATGACCCAAAATACTGTCCCAAGGCTGTTCTGTGACTTGGCAATAAAAGGAATTTGCTAGTAGAAATGCATAGCTCTATTTCATAATACAGCTTGCGCAGTAACAAACCCCAGCTGCAGATGGAAATGTGGTCTGCAGGAAAGGTGGTATTCAATGGTTACTCTGACCCTAGACTGGGATTGTGGTGTTGTTCCCATCCCTTTTTGCCATTCCTGCACAACAAGGCTTTGGGCAGGGATCATAAAGTGATCCCTCTTACTAAGGAGTAGGTTGTTCCCATCTCTGATACCTGAGGTGGCTGTAATCAAATCTGGTTACTCCCATGCCCTTGAACCTGGAAAAAGCAATTTGAGAAAGAGGGGCTAGAGGAGGTGTGTGGAAATCTGTATGGGTAGTTATAGCTCCTTGCAGAGCCAGATAGATGCTTGAATGTATCCAAGGCCTCCAGCACCCACTGAGGTGGCTGAAGGAAGAGACCCATTTTGTAAAGACAGCTCACACGGTGTTAGTACTGGTGAATGGGGAAAACTCACGTGGGGAAGTGGAACCAAACTTCTTGTTACCCCAGGTGAGCTGTCTCCTCTCTGTGTTCGGATGGACACAACACAGACAATCCTGTGGTCTAGCTTCAAAAGTAACAGTGTGGTGCTCCAAGTTGTGGAGCAATTTGGAATGGATTTAGTATTCCCTTCAAAGAAGTGGGTGGTTGCCTATCTAACAAATGTGCAGGAGGAAAGGCTCCAACCTGGGGAAAGGAAACAAGTGAAAACTTGTGAAAAGAAATTAACTTCTTCCCTCCTTTGGAAGCTGTGACCATATACTGACACCAAAGAGCCTTTCCCAAGCATCAGAATGAATGGGAAGCACTGCCTCCCCTGTGCTACCCCTCCTAGCCTAAGCATAGCTGGGTAAAGGCTCAGGGAGATGTGCTGCTTCTCAAGTGGCTTGTGAGGTTTTTGTTATGGAAGGAAATGCTGTGTGATTATAATAGCGGCAACAGCGAGCTGACTTTTGGCTCAGGCACCAAGCTGACCGTCCAACCCAGTGAGTGTGCATCTTTCGTTTGTTTCCCTTCTCCATAGTCCTTGACTGTTCACTGTAGTGCTCTCTTAGCCATACTCACTCTATCTGGGTCACGTTACAGGTGGGAAGGAGAACATGGGCAGTGTTTCATTTAATGCAGAGAAGGTAATCAGGGGAGTCTCAGAGATACTGGACATGCACAAAACCTCCCACTTGGATGCGGAACTTGAACCGCAGTTTTGGGAACAGATTTCCCCATGTTCTGGGTAGCAGCACTTTTGGGCTGCACGGTCCCCCTGATACTGGACAAGTGTTCTCATGGGAGGAGGTGTCACTGATAGGCCTCAAAACCAAGAAAAGACAAAGGGAAACCCTGCACTGAAAAGTCAAAGTGAGCTGGGAATAGTTTTCCCCGTGTCTGGGTAATGACACTGGACTCCAGCCCATTGTGTCAGGAAGCTTTGCTGTGGCATGAATGCAGGTTCTTTCTGTTGGAGATCATGTGCAGGGCTGATGCAGACATTTTTGTAATGAAATGTGTCAGTGTGTGAATACTGCAGAGCCAGCCACTTTTGGAAAGGGAACGGAGCTTTTGGTGATACCAGGTAAGCAGCAACTTGTCCTGGAAACTGGAATTGCTGAATTTTCATCTTGCTTTGAGCAGTTTTGTGGAGACCAATCTTGGAAGTGAATTGTGCAGTTCTCCAGGTGTCCCTTGGACTTGCTTTTCCGGCATGTCCCTTTGCCATGTGCTCCTGTGATGTCTTTTATAGTATCAAAGATTCTTTAGAAGCCTGTTCCCATTTCCCTCTTCCCCCGGGTATAGATGGATGTGTGCGTTATTGAGAACCGATACTCCAGACAAGTATGGAGGTAGGTCCCGTCCATAGTGAAGTTGTTCCAGAGGTTCTTTTGCTCTCCAGTGTCACTATATCCCTGAAGGGATCATGTTGCAGTGGAAAGCAGTATGTGAGCAATGGTGCTTACCACAAAGACACCTTTGGGAATGAGAAAAGGCTCTTTGTGATGTCCAGAAAGTGCTTGCTGACCAAGCCACGGCTGCCTGATGCTTTTCAGGCTCTAGGGAACATGCTCCATCAGACTGGTTTTTGTTCAGCTTGGGGTAGATTTCCCGCTCTAACAACAAGCCAAGGGAAAAGCTGGAGGAACTGTGGGGACAGGGGAAGGAGGCTGAGGAGTGCCTCTTAGTTCTCTCCCCAGACCCAGCCTCATCCCACATGGGCAGACTGGCAACGTCCTGCCCTGGGATCCTTCGGCCTCTTGTCACCATTCTGCTGCCTCTCCTACAAGGCATGGCTGGGCAGAGCCCTGGGGGCAGATGCCGCTTCTTCAAGTGGCTTGCTGGGCTTTTTGTTATGGAAGGAAATGCTGTGTGATTATGGCAGCAACGTCAACCAGCCGACGTTTGGCTCAGGGACCAGACTGTTTGTGCAACCCAGTAAGTGTGCAGCTTTTCTGTGTGTCTTTTGTCAAAAGTCCCTTAGGATGTCTTGTAGATATACTTGTTATATCAAGGTCAGCTTTCCTAGGGAAGGAGAACATAGGTGCTATTTCAAGGCAGACAATGAAGAGGAGTCTCTCAGATGGTGTACTTTCATGAAATCCCCACTCGTGTAACTCAAGGCAGAAACAGCAGTCCTCCAAAATGGAATCTGTAAGCATAGGTTTAACAGTGCTCTTGATCCAAGAGTCAGATTAAGGAAGGAGTCCCAGTTGAAGATGGAGCTGACCCTAGATTGGGATTGTGCTGCTATTCCCATCCCTTTTTGCCATTCCTAAAAGAACAAGACTCTTGGGCAGGGGTCACAAATTGTTCCCTGATTCTTAAGGAGTAGGGCACTCCCATCTCTAACACCTGAGGTGGCTGTAATCAAATGTGGTTACTCCCATGCCCTTGAACCTGAAAAAATCAATTTGAGAAAGAGGGGCTAGAGGAGGTGTGTGGAAATCTGTATGGGTAGTTATAGCTCCTTGCAGAGCCAGATAGATGCTTGAATGTATCCAAGGCCTCCAGCACCCACTGAGGTGGCTGAAGGAGGAGACCCATTTTGTAAAGACAGCTCACACGGTGTTAGTGCTGGAGAATGGGGAAAACTCACGTGGGGAAGTGGAACCAAACTTCTTGTTACCCCAGGTGAGCTGTCTCCTCTCTGTGTTCGGATGGACTCAACACAGACAATCCTGTGGTCTAGCTTCAAAAGTAACAGTGTGGTGCTCCAAGTTGTGGAGCAATTTGGAATGGATTTAGTATTCCCTTCAAAGAAGTGGTTGGCTTCCTCTCTAACCAATGTGCAGGAGGAAAGGCTCCAACCCGGGGAAAGGAAACAAGTGAAAACTTGTGAAAAGAAATTAACTTCTTCCCTCCTTTGGAAGCTGTGACCATATACTGACACCCAAGAGCCTTTCCCAAGCATTTGAATGTGTGGGAAGCACTGGCACCCCTGTGTTCCTAGCCTAGGCATAACTGGGCAAAGGCTCAGGGAGATGTACTGCTTCTAAATGTGGCTTGCGAGGTTTTTGTTATGGAAGGAAATGCTGTGTGATTATAATAGCGGCAACAGCGAGCTGACTTTTGGCTCAGGCACCAAGCTGACCGTCCAACCCAGTGAGTGTGCATCTTTCCTTTGTTTCCTCTGTCCATAGTCCTTGACTGTTCACTGTAGTGCCCTCTCAGGCAAGCTTTCTCTATCTGGGTCACGTTACAGGTGGGAAGGAGAACATGGGCAGTGTTTCATTTAATGCAGAGAAGGTAATCAGGGGAGTCTCAGAGATACTGGACATGCACAAAACCTCCCACTTGGATGCGGAACTTGAACCGCAGTTTCGGGAACAGATTTCCCCATGTTCTGGGTAGCAGCACTTTTGGGCTGCACGGTCCCCCTGATACTGGACAAGTGTTCTCATGGGAGGAGGTGTCACTGATAGGCCTCAAAACCAAGAAAAGACAAAGGGAAACCCTGCACTGAAAAGTCAAAGTGAGCTGGGAATAGTTTTCCCCGTGTCTGGGTAATGACACTGGACTCCAGCCCATTGTGTCAGGAAGCTTTGCTGTGGCATGAATGCAGGTTCTTTCTGTTGGAGATCATGTGCAGGGCTGATGCAGACATTTTTGTAATGAAATGTGTCAGTGTGTGAATACTGCAGAGCCAGCCACTTTTGGAAAGGGAACGGAGCTTTTGGTGATACCAGGTAAGCAGCAACTTGTCCTGGAAACTGGAATTGCTGAATTTTCATCTTGCTTTGAGCAGTTTTGTGGAGACCAATCTTGGAAGTGAATTGTGCAGTTCTCCAGGTGTCCCTTGGACTTGCTTTTCCGGCATGTCCCTTTGCCATGTGCTCCTGTGATGTCTTTTGTAGTATCAAAGATTCTTTAGAAGCCTGTTCCCATTTCCCTCTTCCCCCGGTTATAGATGGATGTGTGCGTTATTGAGAACCGATACTCCAGACAAGTATGGAGGTAGGTCCCGTCCATAGTGAAGTTGTTCCAGAGGTTCTTTTGCTCTCCAGTGTCACTGTATTCCTGAAGGGATCATGTTGCAGTGGAAAGCAGTATGTGAGCAATGGTGCTTACCACAAAGACACCTTTGGGAATGAGAAAAGGCTCTTTGTGATGTCCAGAAAGTGCTTGCTGACCAAGCCACGGCTGCCTGATGCTTTTCAGGCTCTAGGGAACATGCTCCATCAGACTGGTTTTTGTTCAGCTTGGGGTAGATTTCCCGCTCTAACAACAAGCCAAGGGAAAAGCTGGAGGAACTGTGGGGACAGGGGAAGGAGGCTGAGGAGTGCCTCTTAGTTCTCTCCCCAGACCCAGCCTCATCCCACATGGGCAGACTGGCAACGTCCTGCCCTGGGATCCTTCGGCCTCTTGTCACCCTTCTGCTGCCTCTCCTACAAGGCACGGCTGGGCAGAGCCCTGCGGGCAGATGCTGCTTCTTCAAGTGGCTTGCTGGGCTTTTTGTTATGGAAGGAAATGCTGTGTGATTATGGCAGCAACGTCAAACAGCCGACGTTTGGCTCAGGGACCAGACTGTTTGTGCAACCCAGTAAGTGTGCAGCTTTTCTGTGTGTCTTTTGTCAAAAGTCCCTTAGGATGTCTTGTAGATATACTTGTTATATCAAGGTCAGCTTTCCTAGGGAAGGAGAACATAGGTGCTATTTCAAGGCAGACAATGAAGAGGAGTCTCTCAGATGGTGTACTTTCATGAAATCCCCACTCGTGTAACTCAAGGCAGAAACAGCAGTCCTCCAAAATGGAATCTGTAAGCATAGGTTTAACAGTGCTCTTGATCCAAGAGTCAGATTAAGGAAGGAGTCCCAGTTGAAGATGGAGCTGACCCTAGATTGGGATTGTGCTGCTATTCCCATCCCTTTTTGCCATTCCTGTAAGAACAAGACTCTTGGGCAGGGGTCACAAATTGTTCCCTGATTCTTAAGGAGTAGGGCACTCCCATCTCTTACACCTGAGGTGGCTGTAATCAAATGTGGTTACTCCCATGCCTTTGAACCTGGAAAAAGCAATTTGAGAAAGAGGGGCTAGAGGAGGTGTGTGGAAATCTGTATGGGTAGTTATAGCTCCTTGCAGAGCCAGATAGATGCTTGAATGTATCCAAGGCCTCCAGCACCCACTGAGGTGGCTGAAGGAAGAGACCCATTTTGTAAAGACAGCTCACACGGTGTTAGTGCTGGTGAATGGGGAAAACTCACGTGGGGAAGTGGAACCAAACTTCTTGTTATCCCAGGTGAGCTGTCTCCTTTCTGTGTTCGGATGGACTCAACACAGACAATCCTGTGGTCTAGCTTCAAAAGTAACAGTGTGGTGCTCCAAGTTGTGGAGCAATTTGGAATGGATTTAGTATTCCCTTCAAAGAAGTGGTTGGCTTCCTCTCTAACCAATGTGCAGGAGGAAAGGCTCCAACCCGGGGAAAGGAAACAAGTGAAAACTTGTGAAAAGAAATTAACTTCTTCCCTCCTTTGGAAGCTGTGACCATATACTGACACCCAAGAGCCTTTCCCAAGCATTTGAATGTGTGGGAAGCACTGGCACCCCTGTGTTCCTAGCCTAGGCATAACTGGGCAAAGGCTCAGGGAGATGTACTGCTTCTAAATGTGGCTTGCGAGGTTTTTGTTATGGAAGGAAATGCTGTGTGATTATAATAGTGGCTTTAGGCAGCTGACTTTTGGCTCAGGCACCAGGCTGACCGTCCAACCCAGTGAGTGTGCATCTTTCCTATGTTTCCTCTGTCCATAGTCCTTGACTGTTCACTGTAGTGCCCTCTCAGGCAAGCTTTCTCTATCTGGGTCACGTTACAGGTGGGAAGGAGAACATGGGCAGTGTTTCATTTAATGCAGAGAAGGTAATCAGGGGAGTCTCAGAGATACTGGACATGCACAGAACCTCCCACTTGGATGCGAAACTTGAACTGCAGTTTCGGGAACAGATTTCCCCATGTTCTGGGTAGCAGCACTTTTGGGCTGCACGGTCCCCCTGATACTGGACAAGTGTTCTCATGGGAGGAGGTGTCACTGATAGGCCTCAAAACCAAGAAAAGACAAAGGGAAACCCTGCACTGAAAAGTCAAAGTGAGCTGGGAATAGTTTTCCCCGTGTCTGGGTAATGACACTGGACTCCAGCCCATTGTGTCAGGGTTGTGTAAGCAATGGTGCTTACTGCAAAGGCACCTTTGGGAGTGGGACAAGGCTCTTCATGATGTCCAGAAAGTGCTTGCTGACCAAGCCACGGCTGCCTGATGCTTTTCAGGCTCTAGGGAACATGCTCCATCAGACTGGTTTTTGTTCAGCTTGGGGTAGATTTCCCGCTCTAACAACAAGCCAAGGGAAAAGCTGGAGGAACTGTGGGGACAGGGGAAGGAGGCTGAGGAGTGCCTCTTAGTTCTGTCCCCAGACCCAGCCTCATCCCACATGGGCAGACTGGCAACGTCCTGCCCTGGGATCCTTCGGCCTCTTGTCACCATTCTGCTGCCTCTCCTACAAGGCATGGCTGGGCAGAGCCCTGGGGACAGATGCTGTTTCTTCAAGTGGCTTGCTGGGCTTTTTGTTATGGAAGGAAATGCTGTGTGATTATGGTAGCAGCTTCAACCAGCTGACGTTTGGCTCAGGGACCAGACTGTTTGTGCAACCCAGTAAGTGTGCAGCTTTTCTGTGTGTCTTTTGTCAAAAGTCCCTTAGGATGTCTTGTAGATATACTTGTTATATCAAGGTCAGCTTTCCTAGGGAAGGAGAACATAGGTGCTATTTCAAGGCAGACAATGAAGAGGAGTCTCTCAGATGGTGTACTTTCATGAAATCCCCACTCGTGTAACTCAAGGCAGAAACAGCAGTCCTCCAAAATGGAATCTGTAAGCATAGGTTTAACAGTGCTCTTGATCCAAGAGTCAGATTAAGGAAGGAGTCCCAGTTGAAGATGGAGCTGACCCTAGACTGGGATTGTGCTGCTATTCCCATCCCTTTTTGCCATTCCTATAAGAACAAGACTCTTGGGCAGGGGTCACAAATTGTTCCCTGATTCTTAAGGAGTAGGGCACTCCCATCTCTAACACCTGAGGTGGCTGTAATCAAATCTGGTTCTCCCATGCCTTTGAACCTGGAAAAATCAATTTGAGAAAGAGGGGTTAGAGGAGGTGTGTGGAAATCTGTATGGGTAGTTATAGCTCCTTG
Organism: Psittacula echo; assembly: GCF_963264785.1. NCBI lineage: Eukaryota > Metazoa > Chordata > Aves > Psittaciformes > Psittacidae > Psittacula > Psittacula echo. The sequence continues at coordinate 4,730,127 of NC_137748.1, forward strand.
CAGAGCCAGATAGATGCTTGAATGTATCCAAGGCCTCCAGCACCCACTGAGGTGGCTGAAGGAGGAGACCCATTTTGTAAAGACAGCTCACACGGTGTTAGTACTGGAGGATGGAGTCCACTTACGTGGGGAAGTGGAACCAAACTTCTTGTTACCCCAGGTGAGCTGTCTCCTTTCTGTGTTCGGATGGACTCAACACAGACAATCCTGTGGTCTAGCTTCAAAAGTAACAGTGTGGTGCTCCAAGTTGTGGAGCAATTTGGAATGGATTTAGTATTCCCTTCAAAGAAGTGGTTGGCTTCCTCTCTAACCAATGTGCAGGAGGAAAGGCTCCAACCCGGGGAAAGGAAACAAGTGAAAACTTGTGAAAAGAAAATAAATTCTTCCCTCCTTTGGAAGCTGTGACCATACACTGACACCTAAGAGCCTTTCCCAAGCATTTGAATGTGTGGGAAGCACTGCCATCCTTCTGCTGCCGCTCTGCCTATGCACGGCTTGGCATAGGCTCAGGGAGATGTGCTGCTTCTCAAGTGGCTTGAGAGGCTTTTTGTTATGGAAGGAAATGCTGTGTGATTATGGTTCCAACTATGAGCTGACTTTTGGCTCAGGGACCAAGCTGACCGTCCAACCCAGTGAGTGTGCATCTTTCCTTTGTTTCCCTTCTCCATAGTCCTTGACTATTCACTGTAGTGCCCTCTTAGCCATACTCACTCTATCTGGGTCACGTTACAGGTGGGAAGGAGAACATGGGCAGTGTTTCATTTAATGCAGAGAAGGTAATCAGGGGAGTCTCAGAGATACTGGACATGCACAAAACCTCCCACTTGGATGCGCAACTTGAACCACAGTTTCGGGAACAGATTTCCCCATGTTCTGGGTAGCAGCACTTTTGGGCTGCACGGTCCCCCTGATACTGGACAAGCGTTCTCATGGGAGGGATGTGTCACTGATAGGCCTTAAAAATAAGAAAAGACAAAGGGAAACTGTACTGAACAAGAACAAGGCTTTGGGGCAAGGGATAATAAGGCATTCCCTGATTCTTGAGGAGTAGGGTGCTCCCATCTCTGATACCTGAGGTGGCTGTAACCAAATCTGGTTGGTCCCATGCCTTTGAACATGGAAAAAGCTATTTGAGAAAGAGAGGCTAGAGGAGGTATGTGGAAACCTGTATGGGTATTTATAGCTTCTTGCAGAGCCAGATAGATGCTTGAATGTATCCAAGGCCTCCAGCACCCACTGAGGTGGCTGAAGGAAGAGACCCATTTTGTAAAGACAGCTCACACGGTGTCAATATTGGAGGATGGAGTACACTCACGTGGGGAAGTGGAACCAAACTTCTTGTTACCCCAGGTGAGCTGTCTCCTCTCTGTGTTAGAATGGACTCAACACAGACAATCCTGTGGTCTAGCTTCAGAAATAACAGTGTAGTGGCTTTGTGGAGCAATTTGGGATGGTTTTAGCATTCCCTTTAAAGAAGTGGTAGACTTCTCTCTAATCAATGTGGACAAGGAAAGGCTCCATCCTGGGGAATGGAAGTAAGTGAAAACTTGGGTAAACAAGTGAAATACAAGAAGAGATATAAGAAAGAAACTGTAATAGCTTTTAATGGGTGGTGCTGGTTTGGGTTTGTCAAGGATGGAGGTAGGAAGAGAATTGCCTTGTGGCTCTTCCTTGCGGCATGGAATGCCACATTTAATGAGACTGTAATGTGGGGAGGAAATAAAATAAGCCCTGGCCATGGAAGGAAGGTGTAACGCATTAGAAGTATGTTCATGCAAAATGGTGGGTTCCCTTGAGGAATGTTACTCAGGCAGATTGGGGTGGATAGAAGTGTCGTGCAGGTTTTTGCTATGGCAAACACCACAGTGCTGTGAATAGCTACCAACTTACCTTTGGACAAGGGACCAAGCTCGTGGTGATACCAAGTAAGATTGCTGAGATTTGGGACACTGAGTTGTTGAGTGGGAACCTTCAATCCCCCCAAGCCCAAGGTGAATGTTTGCTGGGAGAGCAGCGAGCTGCAGTTCAGAAGCTGTTGCCAAAACGTAGCACCAGCAATCTCTTGGTTACTGCAGTATCTGCTGGGTATTGCAGAGCCGCAGAGACGCTCTGCAGAGCAATGGATGGAGTTTCACAAGCTGTGAAGCTTTCCTGGGAGACAAGATGTAAAACTGACAGCTTGTGTAGGTGCAGCGTTCTGTGCCACTGCTCCAGGTATGTGAGCTTTGAAGGGAAGAAATAAACTACGGAGTTTTCTGTGAGTATATCTCAAACCTGAGTGTACCCCACTTGTAGTTAGGCATTAACCGAACTTGAGAAGTTCACATACCTGGAGAAATCAGGTTAATTCCTACTCTTAACAGGAGTTTATTACACTATTGGAAGGAAACCCATGACACAGAGCTTGCTTAGACAATGTCGCAGGCACGAAGCTACTCATAGTGGCACAGTACCTCTAACCATGCAGGGCTCACGAAAGACCTCTGGCAGACCTTTTGGAACTTCCACTGGGGGACAGCCGTCACTGAAGTGCTCATTAGCCTGTATGAGTGTGTGAGGAGGTATATTTCCTCTGAGTTGGGCAGCAGGTCCAGGTTAACTCTAGTTGTGGAATTTCATGTCTCAGGCTGAGGAATGGGAAGAGGATCTAAGATCTCTGTCACACCAGTTCCAGTCTGATCAGAGATACAGAAAGTTTGCTTTGGAGGGAATGGAGAATGATGTAAATCTGCATAAGACAAGCTGTGTGCTAAAGCAGTTCAGGATTTCTACTGGAGCTTGTTTGGAAAAAAGGCACAGGCCTCAGTCTAATGTTGGAAGAGTCTTCTACTGCTTTCTCCCTGAAATCAGTCTCCAGAGTGGGCTTTTTCTGGAGAGTGGGCAGGAATAGCATTCCAAGAGCTCTTGTTCTTCCATCTGGAAGATATCCTTCAGTAAAGATGAAATTAGGCTTGGTGGACAGCTCAGAGTATCATGATTTACTTCTCAACCTTTCCTGCAAGAAGAGGTCACAAATAGCAATACAGCATCTTCAATGCATCCGCCAACTCATTCAGATGGAATAACAGGAAGCACAGGGCACAGTGCTGTGGTTGTCATAGATGGTATTTACCAAGACTATCTGAAAACTTTCATAAGGTGCATAAGGGTGCAAGTATGCAAAGGACCTTATCGAAAAAAGACTCTAGTACCAGAACAAAGGCAGCAGCCACTCTGAGTAAGAGTAAGAAATGAGTACTTTGCAAAATAGGTGCTGCTGAAGCTGCCTGCAAAAGCATTGCACAGATTGAAAGGGAGAAAAACACATTAATTTGGAGAGAGGTGGATATGTAGCTCTTCAGAAAACATAATACTCATTATGAGAGAGAAGCAGAACAGCTCCATCAATTGCTCCTCATTTCTTTCATATATATATGTACTCTGTGACAATGATGTACCCTGGTTCATCTGTATTTTATACAGGGATCTACCATAAAGCTCTTTATCTGCTCATGTTGTCATTTCCCTAACAAACATCACTGAAATCTCTTTCCAAAACAACAACTGGGAGGATGGGAGTTGGGAATGGTGTTGAAGGAGTCAGAATATACATTAGCCTGTATTCTGCATAGGTGGGAAAGAGAAAGCCTCATTAACTTCCTCAAAGCCAGGGTAAAGCTGGGATAGATAAAGAGCAGCTCAGTAGAAGGGCCAGAGAAGGAACACTTTGTGGATTAAGCTTTTTTCTGACATCATGCTAATAAAGAAGCAGGCTATTTCTTTAAGATGCTGACAAGCGATGAAAAGCATTTATCTCAGTGACAGGACTAGGGACTACACTTGCATAAGGGTTTAAGACAGTTTCTAAAAGCCAAGATTGAGTTCAAATTTTTCCCATGGGAATAAATTGAAACTTCTTTATGTGGGAGCTAAATACTCTTCAGTATTTCTACAGTATTTAGCAGTGTGGTGTATGAACAGGCACAAAGCAAATACTAATCTAAACTCTCAGCCCTACAAGATAAGAGTTAGTTCATAAATGTGAACTGAAACTCCAGTTCAAACCTGTGAGTGTGAAGTCCAATGGAAAATGCAGCGAGAGGGCAGCTGAGAGTACCAACCCACACCTTTACTACAGTAAGTCTTCAATGATATTTCATCTGTTCATCATTAGAGTAATGCAATGCCCATCACATTTTACTGTTACTCATGAGCAAAGCCTTAGGAAAGCACCTTCTCAAAGAATCAGACTTCAAGAGCTAGAGAAGATGAAATGTATGCTGAGGGTACAAGTTTGCAAAGCTAAATGTGCCAAAGAGAGTTTAACCACAGGTCATGTTTTGATATGTGTGGAAAATCCTAGTCTAACTGACTTGCTAGCAGAATTTGAAGCAAGAAAACAGAAATAACCCCCAGGTGTCTTAGTCTTATATCTGCAGCCTTCAGCTCCCCACACCCCTCTTCTGCAAGGGAAAATGTAGTAAAAAATCTTGTCCTGCACTATCAGGTGGAGGAACATGATGAAACATTCCGTGGTTTCATTTTTCTTTCCCTAAAAGCAGTAGGAACTATGACTGTGTATTCTTATCTAATGTCTCTTCTTCTTTTTCAGATGTTACTCCATCTCCTTCAGTCTACAGGCTGATCTCTAAAGATGATGAGAATGTGGAAATGTGCCTTATCACAGATCATTCCCCTGAAAAGCTTACTCTTAACTGGGCTGATAAGGTGACAAATACTATTGTGGAGGTGACAACATCTGAGAACAAACAGGAAGCCAGCTACCTGTCAACCTACTGGGGCAAGAAAGATGAAACCCTGTGTGGTGCAAATCACGAGGGATTTGGAGCACTGGAGGGGGAAGATCCTGAAAGTGGTAATGGCACTCTTGGATGTCTGTACAGGGCTAGTGGTACTCTGGGCTCTGTGCTAGTAGTATGATCAGGACTTGCATCTCCCAAGCCTGCAAGCAAAGCTGCATTATGCTCTCAAACTCCAGAGGAATGTTGACTTGTTGCCTCTGTTCCCCCTTGCTGGAAACAAGATTAAGGGCTGGTAGACTGGTACCATCCCAGCAAAGAGATCTTAAAATCACACTGTGGGGCATATAAAGCTTGAAATGCCTCTAATGGAACACTAAAGTTTAATTGGATCATGTTTTATGCTTATTATGAGTGTTTCTGGGAGGGTTTACTAGCCAGAAACTCTTAACCCAGCCAGTACAGATTTCTCTTTCTGAACTTCCAAGGAAGTACATTTCTGTTATTAATTACATTTATTGTTACTTTTTGCAGGTTCCAGTTCTTTCTGCGTTACAGGAGTGTCGCTACAATTCAGGACAGGTACGTATACAGCATTTGAGGAGTAAAGCTTGTCCTGATAAAAGGAAATGGCTTCCCAATTTTGGTTAATGTTTCCTGCTTGCAGAACTCCTGTTGGAGCAAAAAGCTCAGACTGGAAATTTCTGAAAGGGCCCCAGAGGCTTTAAACATCAAGGCTGGAAATCGTTGGGTTAATGTAGTCTTCCAGATCTGAGCTGGTAATTTGGTATAGCATGTGCCTACATGCCCTTGCTAAGACCAGCCAAATGCTGCTCCCCATCACGTAATGACTGAAAGTGCCGATATGAGTCAGCCTTACTGGATGCCTGTCTGCATTTCAAACTTCAGAAGAGTTAGTTTTATTTTGGGGTACACAAACACCTGATGAACTAAAAGATAAGCACATGGTTTCTGCAGTGCGTGCTCAGGAGCAGGGTTGCACTAAAGATATCGTGCCTCTGAGAAAGCTTTGCTGCAGCTCATGGCTGTGGGAGTATACTAGCCAGTGCTGGGGCCCAGGCAATTGCTGTTCCTGCTAGTTCAAAGGAGCTGACCTGCATCTGCTCTTGCCCTGTTTGCAGAATAGCTACACTTTTGCAAACCTTGCTCAAAAGAGCCCCGTTAGCCAAATGTTTCCAAAACACCACTTCAGAGAAACACCCACCAGTAAACTTGGCTGATTTAATCAGGCATTTCACAGGGTGTTTTTCAAAGATAAACATAGAATTACTATTTGATGACAGCTCCCTGCTTCCCCAATATAGACCAATGCAAACTAAAATGGCTTTGAAACTTCAGATTAATAGAAAATCCAAGTAGCCTTTGTGTTCTTTGAATCATATTTAACTTGTTTTCCCCATGCCTATCTTAAAAAACTTCATGGAGAAGAAGGAAGGATGCCTCCAGCATCCTGGGTTTATAAAACACTGTATTTAAAACCAGCTAGATAGTTGGCAGACTTGCATATTGCATGAGTAAGTGGTTATTGAATGAAAACCTGGCCCTTGAAACACCAATTGGAAGAAATGAAAGTCTCTTGGTGAGATAGTCCTACTCACTGTCTCAGGAGCTACCCTACTAGAGGGCTCAGTCATACAAAGCAGAACAGCTTCATTAAGAGTGCTTGTAAGTCTTTCTGGAAGCGAGGATGTCTCAGTGCTCTTGTGACTTTCATTCTCTGTTCCTTTTACAGATGAGAACCTGAACACAATGTCTTTATCACAGCTGGGTCTGAAAATAATTTTAATGAAAGGAATAATTTTTAATGTCCTGATGACGATGCTCGTGTGGAAAAAAAAGTAAGTATGCATGGGGGGTGGCAAGGCCTCTGACAGAAAACATCTGCATCAGCTCATTATGAGCGTTCCTTCTCTCTGTAATAAGTGTTTATGCAGTCTATGCATACACCTTCTGTATACCAACAGTAAAATCCCTCCACTCCTTTGGCCCTATCATTGCTTTTGCCACCCCTGAAGTCCATTTACTTTTTCTTATCCGCATGCAAATTTAACTTTTTTCTTCTTTCTAGATATCCCTTCCTTCTATTTCTACATCCCTCTCTTGTCTGCATTCATCCATCCAATTCATCCCCTGACCAGTTTCCAGCTGGGAATGTTTGATGCTTATTGACTTTAAGACCTTACACCTAATGCACTAGCTTTGGTCTAGTGTTCCTTTCTCCTCTTTCTATTGCCTAGACACTTCAGGTATGCAATCTTGTCGCTGTATCCTAAATAATGATATAACACAGCTTTATTTTGTTACAGGAATGAAAGTAACCAGATGGTGCAGTCCTGAAGTACCAAAAAAGTCTGCTGAGGAATCTTTACCAGAGCATCATCTGCAAGAGGGAACACGGGCATTCCTACTGCAAGACATATCACTTGCTATCTGAGCATCAGCCAGCCATTATAATCTAAATTGCTTTATTTGCTTTGTTCCAAAGCTACTCAAACCTAAGCTTAAAATTTCCAGCATTCTGCTCCTCCAGATGCCTGATTCATTTAGCATGACAATGCCTCTTTCTGCATAAAGCACAGTTTGGCATAACTATAAATTACCAAACATCACAATTACCTATTGGTGTTAAAATGACATCCAATTTCTGTTGTTTGGAGGTGGTGTTGTTGAAAACTGGAGGTTAAATATTACATGAATGTGAATTTTTCATATTTTGGTAGCTTTCAGGTATGCACATCTTAGGGTGCACACCCAAAGACACTCTTTCAGTTGCAACAGTCTGAAAAGTAAAGGGAGAGTTACTCAGGGTCACCCGAAAGTCCTGAATTCAATGAACTTCTCACTTCATTATCACAGAACAAAAGAATGGGGTTTAGTACTTTCTGGAGTCTATCTGGCCTTAACATTTTCTGAATTTAAATCAGCTGAAGATTTGGCTTTGCATTTAGTAAAAATACAAACTACTTTTGTTCCTTTTCTTTAGTTCTAATAATCTTTGACATGGTCTGGTGGGAGGCATCCCATGCCCAAGGAACTAGATGATCTTGAGGTTCTTTCCAACCCAAACATTCTAGGATTCTATGATTTTATGATCTTAGATTTCTCAATTTGTTTTCATACTCATTGCATAAAACCATACTGAAAAATTTTCCTGCCCATGTCTGTGCTCCTTGGAAACACTGCATGCATGTAAAACTCACATGCTGCTCATGGTTCAATTGTACTGGCAACCGCACTGATGCCTTTGGCATTTCTTTGGGCCTTTGGCTGCTATTAAACAGTTCTTATCAAAAATAAGAAACTTGTTTGTCTTTTGTATCTGCAGTTTGAGGCACTTGTTTCACCCTTCAAATGAGCTTTAGGAATGAGCCTGGCCTTCAGGGTGAAGGAGGGAAAGGGCGGCAGACTCTTCGCTACAGCCTGACTTGGCCACCAGGCACTTTTTGCAGGGACTGGGGGGATCACTGCAGGGATCTACAGAGTCTCTTCCCAGAATATCCTTGCTGTGTCTGGGTAAGAACAGCTTGGAGGGAGGGGAATGGTGGAAAGCAGCTCTCCTCCTAAACAGTAGTTTGTGCTATATGAAGACAAAGGTAAAATATGGCTTGCCCACAGTAAGCGGAGTAGTCCAGGTTCTTGAAGGCAGATACCTACTGCTATGGAGAACACTGGAACTTAAAGTGTCCTACCTCTGAATGTTCCCCACTCCCGGGCATCACTGGAGAATAAGGTCCCTGCTTTGCATTAATGACACCAACTGTCCAGACTGTGTCTCCAGGTTCAGACTGCTACTGGCAAGATGCATTTGGAGGGAGAAACGAGAAGGGTGCTCTAAAACAAACACAGCCTTTCCTGCAAAGCCTGACCCTTGCTCACACCTCACACCAGTGTCCAAACTGAGTGGCAGGGAAAGCCTTGCCGGATGATGGGAGTGATCCTCCCTGGTTATTTCTCACCCTGCTGGATTCACAGCAATTGCAAGGAACTCTGATTTTGAACAGGCTCATGCTTCAAATACTTTTAGACAAAAGCCCTGGTGCTTCATGTGGGAGAAGGCCCTGTGTGGAAACCAGGCCAACATTCCTGCCACAGCACAATAATCTTCCTGGTCTCCTGCCACAGTGCTGCCGCTGGACCATTTAGCAGGTCACAGGGTGACAGAGTTACTGACCTCTTCAAACTTTCTGGGTACAGATGCTCAGGGATTCATTCTCTTGCCTCTCCCTTGAAACAACAGCCACACATTTCTTTCCAGCTCTTTAAATGTGAGATTTCAGGCAGCTCTTGAAGCTTACGTTTTGCTCATGATGAGATCTGCCATGTCACTTGATGAAGCTGCCTTAACCAGATTTGAGTTACAAAAGCAAGTCATTACATTTCACAGATTTCCAATGGAGTAATCTCATTCCAGAAGCCTTCAGGGAAGGAGGGTTTCCATGCTCACTACCTTTATTCATCTGAAATGTTTTGTGTTGCACTTCAACCCTGCACCTAACTGTATGGTCAAAGAGGAAGAAAAGTGTTCTGCCTGTTTTTCCACATCCCAGCCTTTTCCAGGTTAAATGACCCCAGTAATAAGATTTGCCAAGTGAGGAATGAGTGTATACATAAATGTTTTGACTAAGTGACTCTTAGTACGTGATCTGCAAAATCTACACTGAATTTGTAGGTCTAGTTTAAATATACTTTAGAGATATTAGTGGAGATATTATCACCACTTTGCTCTTTCTTGTTTATTTCAAGAAAGAAAGCCTGCAGTGCAAAGCAAAGGCAGGAAATAACACAGTAGGGCAGGATGTGGAAGGGGTCTGATAGCCCAGGTGGGGCAGGAAGAGGCTGTACCACCAGTTCCATGATGCCACAAACAAGATCTGGGTCACCTTTTGCTGCTCTTCTACACCCAACCACATAAACCACTTCCTCTGGAAAGTGGAGCCCAAAATGGGGGGTGAGGGGAGCAGGGCTGGTGTGACACGTGGCAGGGAGGAGGAGATGCGTGTGGAAAAGAACAGCAGACGTTAGACCACAAGCCAACATTGAACGAGGTTAAGGCACCCTCCCTTCCTGCCACTTCCCCACAGCCTGCTCTTAGGTGCGGGGGGAAGTTGTTTTGGGCACGGCAGGAAAGATTGAGCTATGTATAGCGTGGGCAGGGTAAATGAGGGGAGAAAATACATTATAAAGCACGGTGAGTGGTGGGGAGAGATCTTAGAACTGTGAATTTGCTGGTAGGCCTCTGCACCCTGTTATACAGGCAGTGAACCTGTGCAGAAAAATCCTTTCACTTCTCACTCAAAAGAGAATGGAGGAAGATGGGGCTGGCCAGAGAGTCCTCTCACATTAGCAGGGAAGGAGATACCACTATGGTCCATCTCTAGCACCCTCCCCCCAACACCAGCTCCTGTCCCTTAATACCTGCTTATGGGTAGGAGATGAATTTTCATCCTTTCTAGGGGTTTTGTTGGAGAAAAGACCCTGACATCTGTCACCAAAGTATGGTCTACATAAGGAACAAAGCTTCAAGTTATCTACAGACTTGTTAAAACTTAATCACATGTGGAAGTAGCTCTAATTGGACTTGAATTCTAGAGCTGAGTTCGTGGCAACTAGGGGCATTGCAAGCTGGTAAAAATTAGCGGGGCAGCGGGGGGAAGGAACCCTACAGAACCACCACTTTTTCCCCTTTTCCATAGGCTCCATGTAGTGCTTAAGCAGAAGTGGCCATAGGAGAGTCCCAGTTTGGAGCTCTCTCAAGCCAAAACGTGAGGAGACCGAGTCACGCAAACCACAGGGAGGCACTCGCAGCTCACAAACAGCAGTGGCAAAGGGGAGAGCCGGAGCTGCTCCGCCTCCTGTGAACATGGGGGCTCTGCTTTGCCGGGCTGAGGGCCTCTCTTATGGGAAAGAGCTCGATGGCTCATTTACAAGACCTGCCTGCTGTCACCTTCCCTTGCCTGCTCCCCAGCAGTACAAACCCAGCTTAATGCCTGGGGCTGGAGGGAGAAGGTGCTGTCAAGGCTGGCAAGAATTCTCTTTTCATACCACAGACCCAGACAGCATCTTTTAAGACAGTAAAGACCCAGCTCCCTCATACTTCATTCAGAGCCTATAACAGACAAGAGACTTAGGACCCCAGGTTTCACACTTTTATGGGTTTAATGGCTGCAGCACATCTGGAAATGCTAAAAGGAAAAAGGTGGTGAAGAGAAGCCATAATCTAACACTGAGGTTGAAGCTATCAGATCCCATGTTTTATCTCCCAGGTGCCAGCAGACAAACATTTCTTTTCACATTACCTCAACACATATTTTACCTATTCAGTGTTTCTGCTGCAGAGCAAACTGGACAAGCCTGAAGCAAGGACAGAGCCTCATGCATGGAGGCAACACCAGTTGCCAAAGGTGTGCAGGGGCAGGAAATAGGAAGATGAAAAGAGTGGATGACAAATGAGTTTCCATGACTTGTTTCCTGCTTCCCTCTGAAACTGGGGCACAGGAAAAAGCCTGCTAGGTAGAATAGGAGGGAGAGATGTAAAAGACGGGGAGCTGTGCCTGAGAGGGAACTCGTGTGTCAGAAGAACTTCTGTATTTATCAGCAATAGGGAAAAGACTGCAGTATCATAAAGGTTTTTATTGATGGAAAGGATTACAGTCACTGTAACAAGGCAGCAGACCCCTCCATAGGGCAGTCTGAGGGAAAAAAATCTTGAGCCCTGTGTCTCCTTCCTGCACCAAGGAAGTACGTAAGACTCTGCTGGGGAACAGCACTTCCCAATGCCGAGTTTTGACATCAGAGCTCAAGACCTGGAAAGAAAGAAATACAGGCAATGTGATTTGTTACAATCATTCTGCAATGGGAGACGAAATACCCCACAAGCCCCAAAGGTCTTATAGCCCCTTGCAAGAATAACAACAGGGCATGTCCTCCATTTTCCAGCACCAAACTCCCTCCTCTCATCTGCTGAAAACTCCAGACTTAAGACACCAGCCATTCCATGGCCTCCTAATAGGACAATCCTCATCAACAGAGCCCAGGCCTTCCAGCTTCCAAAGCCCCTCTTGCAAAGAACAATGTATTTATCTCATAAGAGAGAAACATGAGCAAGTCTGTGTAATACTCCTAGTTAAATTGCTTTTTAAATGATAAAAGCCAAAAAATGCACACATGAAACCAGAAAGCCATAAACCCTAACCCAAAAGCTTTACTGTACTTGGCAAAGACAAAGCTGGGAGCTAGGCCTTTTGGATTCACTGTCTTTCTAGTTCTCTCCCAGGTACAGAAGCACTGCAGTCCTGTGACCTGCGGTTCTCCATTTTGTGACCCCATGGATCGGTACCTTAGAGTCTCTTCTAGAGCTCAGCCAACAAAATTGATGACGACGAGATGGAGGATGGTGTTGGCAAAGAGGAAATCAGCAAACGCTCGCTCTGGTGAAATGCCTTGGAACTCGCCTTTGTTCTGGGGGTTGATCTGGATCCGGAGGCAGACTGTATGGTAGAGAAAGAATAAGAGATTAGTGATCAGAAAAAGCAGCACAGTTGTCTTGGGCAGCCCACCCCAGCGGGGGCCACTGTTCCAGCTGAGTACCACAAGAAAAGGTAACTCCATCTTTACTGTAAGATGAACGGGACACTGGCAGGGGATTTGCACAGGGCTTTTACGCAATCAGCTCTCCCTTAGCACTACACCATCAGGGGTGGCCAAGTGAATCCGAAGAACAGGCTTAGATGGGACTAGCATAGACACAGGGATATCTCTACGTCCTCCACTGGGTGTGTTGGGGAGGGCTGCATAGGAACAAGGTGGTTGTGGGGAGTATTCTGGGAAAGCAGCACCCCGAAAAAGTCATTGCTAAAGTTGGAGTTTCACCATGGGCAGTACTAAATATAAGGTAACAATAAAGATTTCTTTGACTGCCAGGGAGGACACCCTGGGAGTGACAGGACCCCTGCAAGGTCACAGCTGCTGTGGGGCAGGAACCAGGGGGCTTCTGCAGGAGAACTATGGGGGAGCGAGGGGTGTTGGAGGTTGCTATGGGACCTCCCTGGCTGCCGGTTTGAGGGAATCCTACGTTTCCTACAAGGCACACGGACATTTCTAAGCGGAGCTCTGACGGCCGGGGCCTCCGGCTTGGGGTGCCGGAGTCACTGGGGGAGGCTCAGGCTTTGCTGCGGAGGGGGTCCCAGTGAACACCGCGCGGGGCCACAGCGGGCACTGACCACCGAGGATGAAGCTGCCGACGGCGGAAATGAAGCCGCTGAGGAAGGAGTTGAAGGGGAAGGTGCCGACGCCGAGGCAGTAGCCGAACTGCAGCGCGCCGGTGAGCAGCACGTACAGGAGGTAGGCGTCCAGCACCTTGAGGCGGCTCGGCGTGCCGCTGCCGTACTCCGCCAGGAAACGCCGCACCACCGAGCCCACCGAGCCCGCGCCCGCCGCACCGGAGGCCGCCGCGCCCGACATGGTCCCGCCGGCCCGGCTGAGGTGGGCGGAAGCGGGCGCGAGCAGTGATTCCGGGCCGCGGCGGGACGGCGCAGGCGCAAGCCCAGCGCGCAGCCGTATCAGAGGGTGCAGCGCTGGCGCTTGTTCGTTAAGGGGCGGAGCTGGGAGGTGCTGGCGGCGCGGTGCGCATGTGCGAGCTGCGTGGCGCAGCGAGGAATGGGGGGGTGGCCGAGTGGCTGGTACAGAGGGGCTGTTGTGTAGCCGTGGGCATGGGTTAAACATCAGTCACTGATCTGATAAGCAAAGAGCTGCTACAGCCGCTACGACCAAGGTCAAGCTGAAATAAGTTCAAGCTAAAAGTAGTCTAGAAAAAGTCTGGCAAGTCCTTAGCTCTTGTCTGGCTAACCCAGAGCAGGGTTGTGCTTGTCCAAGAGTAATGGCAGAGCTCTTCTTAGTGTGTTACAATATGCAGCTCTCCAGGAGGTGACTCCTTTTGTGCCTCTCTTGCTGACTCATTGATGGTCCCTGGAAGGAAGCATTGTAAGCCCAAGTACTGGGGTAGAGGGACATCAAGAGGAGCCATTAACCTCATGTTTTTGATCTCACAGAGCAGAGAAGGAGGGGTTCAATGTCTGATGTAATGGAGGATGGGGGCTGAGGTGCAACAGTTAGGCCTGAGTGTGTTTGGCTCCAGAGATGACCCAGTGTGATGTAGGATGGAGCCTGGCTTGTGGTTCATGGATGTGCCAGCAGTGGGTGTTGCAGGCACAGTGTCTTCTCTGATCATTATAACTGAGCAGGACCTGTGCATATCCAGGTTTGGAGAGGTGGGTCCATGGTGTTTCCATTCCACATGCCACGTATTTGGACTGCTGACTGAAAGGACCACCTTCCTGATAGCTGGGAATTGCTGTTTGACCTCTGTAGGGGAAGTTTGATACAGGATAAGTCTAAGGATTGCTGTGCTGGCTGTAAGCAAACTTTGAGTTTCTGCTCTGATGAGCACTGGTGGGAAAACATTGTCCAACTATGTTTCTGGTCTTGCATCTCACACTGGGCTCTATTAAAACTCCAAGTAACTTTGCTTTCTGCTTCTCCCTGGCCTTTCTTGAAGGTGCCTTGCCAGGTTTTGCTGTAGCTACAAACAACAGGGAGGTAGCACCACGTTCCTCAAGGGGCTCATTACACTGCTGACAGCCATAATGAGTTCTGCATTCTGCCACTCCCTGTAGAGTTTTAAGCATTGTGTAGCTAATTAGGGAGCTCTCAGGTGTGTTTCAGTCAATACAAACAACATCACTTTTGATTGTCATTCGTTTTAATTATGCCTGACCAGAAGAATGGAAATGAAGGCATTTTGAAAGGCAATGACTCTGGCTTATATCCTGGTGGGGATCAGACAGAGGGAGAAGCGTCTTTGTGGTCAAGCAACTAGTAGCCAGAGTCCAAGTTTGATTCATGTGCTGGCAATAAGAGTTCTTATTCTAGTCTGTTCTGTCATCACTGCCACCCACAGCAGTGTCAAAGGCTTTATGTGCAAAGCTTTTGCCTTCTCGAATTAGCACTGTCTTTACCTGTTGTACTCCCTATGCACAGAAACAGGAGGCCTAGTGATGATCACCATTGGAAAAGAATTTCAGGGCCTTCTTTTAATGAAAGAAATTAAAAATCTTAATTAAAAAAAAAATCCTGGCTCTCACTCTGGTCCCCCTGAGCTCCACTTTCCTCAGGACTTGAACCCTGGAAAGAGCTGACTTAAAGGAGAGATGGACAAGCGATAGGAATGTTAAGAGACATGGTGGAAGGGCCCTCCAGCTGATGTTCTCAGCAGGTTACATGCACAGGCATGGCTGAAGACAGCTGGGGCTGATTGTCACATGGGGACCTGATCATCCCATCTGTTCTTATCCAGTTGTGCACTAAGGGCACAATGTCCTAACCTAGAGAGAAGAGGCAACGTCAAAAGTCTTGCTAAAGTCAAGGTGAATGACAGCCACTGCTCCCCCCATTCATAGTGCCATACTTAGAGATGGCAATCACATTGATTAGGCCTCGTTTACCCTTGGTAAATGCACGTTAACCGTTCCAGTCCCTTTCCTCTCCTCCGTATGTCCGCATTTCCAGAAGACTTGCCCCATGAATTTTCCAGTCTTCTTAGAAAATGTCTGCTTTTTCTGTTTGCTGGCTTTCACTTTCACCTTTTCATTCCTTGGAGCCTGCCAGCATCACTTCTAATTCAGGTTAATCTGCTTACTTTTAACCACACACTTTCTGTCTTACCAAGAGATAAAGCAGAAAGCTGCAAACCGCTTTGCTTGCTGTGATGTATGAGATTGTGATATCAAATGAGCACAGACCCAAACCGAGGAGATGTTTCAGACAACACCAAGCCACAGCACTGAATGATAAAGGTCCTTGCACTCTGTCGTTGTCCTTGGCTTTGGGCTTTGTCCAGGAAGCAGGAGACACTGTCTTGCAATAGCCTCTGACCTGCAGCTTCTCTCACATGGCTTTGCCTTTGATTTTGGTCCCCTGTGGGCCAAGGAACTTTAGCACCAGCAGTCTGAAGGGACTTCTGACAGGATGCCAGCAAACACATTTTGGGACTGTAGAAAAGATATTAGGGGATGGATAAAGCAAGGGTCAGAGGTGGGGAAATGAAAGGAGCAGCGTGACCTGAAGAGAAATGTGTGTAGGACTTCATTTCCTGATGAAAAACCGCAAACCCTGAGAAAACCAGCCAGGGAAGGAGATTAGAAATACCTATCTCATCTGATTACCTATCTCAGCTGGGCATGGGTCTTTCCCACAAAGCGGTTTGCTTTGCCCGTGTCTGTACCCTCTGTGGCCTGCAGCACAGTGCGCTTTAACTGTTGAAACCCTAGAGGAACCTGACAGCTCAGAGGTGGAAGATTGGTTAAAAGTTGATTAAAGATTAAAGTTTTGTCTAAGTGCCAGCAACCAGAGTCACTGGGCCCCATGTGGGCAGGAACTGGAGAGGCCAGCAGCCTGCATGGGTAGGGTAAGGGACTTGTAAAGCAAGTATTGAAGTGGCTGTAATGTTTGACTGGGTATCAGACAGATTCCAGGGTTCAATAGCAGGACCAGGCCAAACCCTGCAGAGCCCATGAGATCTGGACATCACCTGAGAGAGCCATTTCTCTGTGTGTGGCTGTGTGTGTATGGCAAGTGGAGATGGGAGGATCCAAGGGGCAGCTACTGCATAGGATATCTAAGCATGGTACCTATGCAGCTATCTGAGGCTGGTTTCTGGGCACGTACATCACATGCATGTGTCTGTGGATGTGTTTTTGTGTGTAAGTGGGTCTGTGTGCCAGCAGCTGCAGCAGGGTTGGGGCCTCAGGGGCTTGCTTGCACCTATGTCAACAACAAGGAGGGCAGTAGGTTGGTGTGGGTGAGCCAGAGGGGCTGTACCAGCAGTCCATGTCTCCTGGGGGGATGGTTTGGGGTTCATTTGTCAGGATTTTATTTTTAATTTGATTTGTTTTTCCTGCTAACCCTCCTTCATGAATTCTTTCTGCTTTTTTATCCCACTTAGACTTTTTGGAGAAAGCTTCCGTCAAGAACGGAATGTTTCTTTGGAAGATCCCCTGTGAAATTATGAGGAAAAGAAAACGATTTAGAAATGCATCTTTGTGAGAGTTGAAGGAAGGAATGACATGGAAATGTGCTCAAGTCTGTGATAACATCATCTGAGACAGCAACTTTGATTGCTTGTACACATTTTCTTTAGGTTTTTGGACAGTATCCAGCACTAAGTCTTGGCTTGCACAAGCATCTCAGCATGGCTTTTCTCATCAGATTAAAATGACTTGGTTCCTTGAATTATACCAGTCCCTTTGTTGCTTACAATTGAAGGCAGAATCTGTTCACAACATTGAGGGATTTTCCTATTGCACAACCACTTTTGCACGAATGCGTCAGTTAAGCAGTTTGCAGTTTACACTGGGGCATAGAGTTGAGACAGGGCTTTAAGGTCCCTTCCAGCCCAAACCATTCTGTGATTTTATGATGGTTCTATGGTGTTGGCATGCGTTAATTAGTCCAATAAAAGGAATTGCCACAAGAGTCCAGCTGCCAGGGCGCTTCCTTACATCACTCCTTTTGTCTCCTTTTCAAGAATAAAAGACAACTTTAGGTTCAGATGAGAAGTTTTCTAAAGTCTGATATTTCAGTTTCACATAATCATTGACAAGAGCTTGTTCATGCCCTATGAAAAATGCTGTATTTGTTCACTGCTGTTCTCAGGGCCTTCTTTATGTTGTTATTTCTTAAGCTGTAGATGAGGGGATTGACCAGTGGAGTCAGAACTGTGTAGCAGACAGAGAACACTTTGTGGAGGTCTCTGAGTGTGTTTGACTTTGGTACCAAGTACACAACAATCAAGGTCCCATAGAAAAGTGACACCACAGTGAGGTGGGAAGAACAAGTAGAAAAAGCCTTATGCCTTCCTGTGGAGGACGGGATCCTGAGGACGGTGTTGCTGATATACACATAAGATAGGAGTGTCAAGAGAAACGGGGGTAGTGTCAAAAGGGAGGCCAAGATGAATGTTACAAGCTCAATCCAATGGGTATCACTGCAGGAGAGCTTTACCACTGGTGTGAAGTCACAGAAGAAATGATCAATTTCGTTTGGGCCACAGAACGTTAGCTGTGGCATCAGAGAGGTAACTATGGCACTAGCCAACAGGCCACTAACCCAAGAGACGCTTGCTAACTGGAGGCAGCACCGGTTATTCATTATCGTTGTATAATGTAATGGTTTGCATATCGCGATGTACCGGTCATAAGACATGACTGTCAAGAGACAGCATTCTGCACCTGCTAGCCCAGTGAAGAAAAAGTACTGCAGAAAGCAACCCTGAAGTGAAATAACATATTTGTCTGTCAGGAAATTCGCCAGCATTCTGGGCAGGATGGTGGAAGTGTAACAGGTCTCCAAGAATGACAGATTCCCCAGGAAAAAGAACATGGGATTATGAAGGTGATGATCAGTCACAACCAGCGCCATGATCAGGAGGTTCCCTGACACAGTTGTGATGTAGATCACTAGAAACATCAAGAAGAGGATAAACTGTACTTCTGGGATACTTTGGAAACCTAGAATGATGAATTCCACAACGGCTGTTTGATTCACTTGCTCTGCTCTTCTCATGACTGTAACAGTTATAGTACAGTCTTTAACATAAAACCTTAATCTGCTTTTGAACTATTATTCAGATGTTGAAAAATTAAATAAAATAAAGGAAGTTTCTTTGCAGGCTTCATGTGGGATAAGAAAGCTCCGTGCCTGGTTCTGCACACTCTCAGTGAATGCCAGGGACCTGACTTTCTTTGGAGATTTAGAAAAGCCAATTTGCAGTGATTATTCAGAGAACAGAATTTCTACACTCACAGGTATTTGCTTTGAATTTCAGCCATAGATTTCATCTTGTGCAGTGGAAATGTTTAATTTTCTTGTGCTTTTCAGTTTCATCTCTTGGGATATCGTTTTCCTGTAAGAGTCAAGTATTGATTTACTGCAGCTTATCATGACTTCCCAAGCATAAAGCAACCATGTTTGATGGCCAGGTAGATAGTAACAGACGTAATAAAGTCATTCCCCCTGTTACCAGCTTGGAAAGATAAAGGTATTTAATGTTCAGCTTTTACTGTATTTTCTGGTATATCAAGCTGGTTTTAAAGATGTTCAGTGGGCACAAGTAAGTCCTGCTTATTGTCTGCTTTTATCTGAACCAAAACACCTCTTCTGTTCAGAGATCCTCAGAGAGATCGGCTGTGGTTAAGAAAAGTTAAAATAAAAAATAAAAATCAATCTTATTACATAACCTACAATTATTTTTATTTTCAAAAAACCTTTTTTTTTTCCTTGCCAGTATTTTGTTAGCATCAAAATAATGATTCCTTTTTTCATATACTTATTTTTAAAAAAGAAAGTTAATTTCAGTTCATTGAAAATGAAAAGAAAGTTATTTTCAGTTCATTGAAAATGGTTCCTAGTCTCTTTTTACTCTTTTTTTCTTCCTCATAGGTTGTATGAGAAATGGGGAAGAACTAAAATGACCTGTTTTTTTCTCTGCATGAGACAGTTGAAAATGAAAGAGGTTTTTATGTTTTAAACCAGGATGTTTTCACAAGGAAGGAAACTAAGAAAAGGCAAAGCGATGCAGAAAAGTCTTGTAAATGCAGAAATATAAAATGACCTTTCCCACTCCTATCTATTTCCCAAGAAAATCTAACACAGCTTTTCCTCTTCAATTTTTGGTCTTGAAAGAGCTTACCGTGTTCTTTCATTTTGCGTTTCTTGGTGGATGGGTGTAGGTAGCGCAGAACATCACCAGGCTTTCATTGTGTCATACTCAAAGGCTGTTATGAAAGCTTATGAGAGTTTCCTTCTTCATCTTTTATACAGTCCTTCTGTCTGCTCAGTAAATAAGCCTCACTATGCCTGGAAAACTCTAGATTGACTCATGATTCATGTAATTTTTCCCTTGGGGAAAAAAAAGCAAAACCTGGCATCTCCCTTTGTCATTTGCAGAATAACTCCCTTAGCACTTCTCCTAGAGGCATTTAAAACTGTGGCTGTGGGAGGCTCTTAAGAGTAATGTTTCTTTTCAGACAATAAGAATTTAGAAGGTCAAAGAACTGCCTTGAGAGTAGAACATTAAAGAGACGAAACACTTCTAACTTCCTTTTTTCTGCTACTTATTTGCCACTCCAGAATGGTGAGCATCTCATCCAGGTCGTCTGTCTTATCTACCAAACCTCTTCAATTGTCCCACATGTCATAATCATAGAATCATAGAATAGTTAGGGTTGGAAATAATGTGTCTAAACTGGCAATATCTGCCTTTGTAAGCAAATGAAACTTGCTGTACCTATTTAGATCCTATGTATAGGCAACAGAGTGACAGACAGTACAGGACACTATTTCTTGACTGGCTGAACAGGCATACAGATGGCAGGGGACTGGAACTAGATGATCTTTAAGGTCCCTCCCAACCCAAACCATTATATGATTCTATGAAATGTATCTTATAGGCACTACTCAAAGTGGATATCTCAGTGTGTGATTCACCTCCATAGAAAATGCCTCATGTTACCCATTTTCTACAGATATCTGTGCCAGTATGAAGCTCTAAGAACTCTCCTTCAGGCTTCTTGAGGAGTGGTTCAGGTCGTTGTGTTTGGCATGATCTGTTTTTCCGGGAACAGGGCATCTCCACACAAGTCTGTGTGCAACACAGATAAAAAGAGGACGAGCCCATTCTCTAGGACCAGACAGCTACATGCAGCCTTGCTGAATGTGGTCATTTGCTGACTAACAAACCCTTCCTGTGAGAACACAAACAAACTGAAGGATTTAACCTCCCATGAGCCAGAGCAGGTAAGAAGAGATGGAGAAGAGCAGTAAATGGAAGGCTATAGGGAGAATTATCAGGGGGAACAATGACTGCATATCATCCTCCTTCGTTACTCTTTCTTAGTTTTGTAGTCTAGACAGTAAAAGAACATGAGTATGGGGCATGTTTGGAAATGTTGTTAAAGTTTCCTTCCTTGGCATCTCCCAGAGCATTAGGGATGCTCTGAACCACTCATGTAGGGAAGAGCAATGGTTTGTGCCATCACACTTTGCTTACACTCAACACAAGCGAGGGACAACATCCTGTCCTGGGGCAAGGTAGAAGCAGCAAAGCCCAAACACCTCACTATCACCCAGAAAAATAGGCTTATACAAAAACCTCCCTCTTTTCAAGGGTGTTAAGTGATGTCTCTGCAAGGAAATCAAAACCTTTGAGAGACAGAGATGAACAGAATTCAGAAATAACTGGAAAAAGAAAAAATTCACACCCATTTTCCCAATGGGAATACAGGAAGTCACCTCATTCTCCAGCTAGATAATGTACAAACCTTATTAGTAAAATGAAAAGCTATTTTCCCTGTGCTGTTTGCTACAAAAGCAAGTTATCAAGATAGTAACTGCAACAATAGTAAGAAGTGATATCATTGCTGGTGTGAGTGTTCAGCAATGCAGGGAGAAAGAGAAAAGAGAGTGAGAGAGGCATTTTAAAGATATGGAATCCACCAAGAGTCATTTCAGCTTACTCCTCTGTTAGACACTTGTTGAAAGCAATAAGGTCCTGTTGACCCTTCTTTCCTTAGGACTGAAAAAAATCCACTGATGGAGCAGCCATAAAGGCAAGCCAATGATAATGGAAAAATACCACACAAAAAAATGTTAACTGCTTAGCTGGGGGGACAGGATATCCTTGATATACTTAGCTCAGAGCCTGCAGTAAATACAGAGCAAAGAAACCACCATATCAAACCAGCCTTCTGAGAAAGAGGAAGGCAACATCTAAAGTTTCAGGAAGTTCCAGTTATCTACACCGCTTACACCCATTTATGTATCTACACCGAAAGTATAAATGTAGTTATCTAACCAAAGTGGTGCTCTGTGGGTGAGATCTTCCATAAAGACAGGACCTGGCTGACACTGGACTCTGTGGCACAGATCATCTTTGAAGTGAGACCTTTCTGACATTGGCTGGCTCCACCTCAGGAGTTGTTTGGTGAGTGCCATACCGGTAACACCTCAAGCGGTATATGTATTGTGTATGTAGAGATGTGGAGAGGTTGCAGGAGCTGAGCCTGTTTAGTCTGGAGAAGAGCAGACTGAGGAGGGATTTTATTAGTGCATATAAATATCTCAAAGGCCAGGAGGATCGTGCCAGACTTTTCAGTGGTGCCCAGTGACAGGACTAGTAACAATAGTGTTCTGGGTTCAGCTTCCCAGGAGCAGGGGAGAAGAAGGGGGAGAGTGAGCGAGTGGCTGTGTGGTTCTGAATGAGTGGCTGGGATGTTCAGCCTGTATCAGGAAGCTCCGATTTTCCCCTTGGGAAGCAGAATGTTGGAAACTTGAAAGAGCTTTTTCCATGTATGTTATCAAATCAGACTGAGTCAGGTCAGCAGTAACAGGCAGAGGTTGTGTAGCTGTTCAGGCTAATGATAGTCTTTGGATATACACAATATTCATAAATTCTTTTGACATCCAACATTTCCTTGTTCATATGCCAGTATTCCATGGAAGCTGCAGCACTATTGACAATATTGACAATGTGGAGCATTGATCATTAATCCTAGGTGATGACTAGGATGGTGCAATATATAAAATATAAAATTACTCAGTCTTTTTAAGCATTTGAGTTGGGGGATTTTCATTATTTTACCTTGGAAAAGGGTAGTAGGAAAATAACTTCAGCTCCTTTGGAGTTTGAAAGTTACTCTGAGCTAAGACATTGCTGTGCATTCCATTTTCACTAGGTTTCCGGGAGGCAAAGACAGACATCTCAATGGCTGCCAAGGTATGCTCTTTCTACTCTGGGTTTCCCCTCTATCTCCTAATTGCTCTCCTGGCTGCTTCATTTTCCACATTCTAAGACACTTGTGTCATGATTGTTTTATAAAATGGATGTTCTAAGTACTTCATGCTAATATTACTCTGCAAAGTATGGGTAAGGAGTAACTCCATTTCTTTGAGACTTCCTCTCTAGATGATAGCTAAAGAGGATCCTCCAGGACAAGAATCAGAACAAGGGTAGGATTCATCTCCCCTGACTTCAAACATCTGCGTTATAGGTTTCTGCAGATGAGCTAGTCCTGAATGCTTTTCATCCTGGGGTTAAACAGGCACCTCTGAAGTATGATTTAGGAGTAATACCCTAGAAGTGCTTCTTGCTCTCCAGTGATGTTTAAGGATGTTCAGAGGACTGCAGATCTCAGGCTGAAGATGAACATTCAGTGATGAAGATTCACCTGGAAAAGTTGCATTTCTTTAGGCTACCTTGAACATTAGGTGAAGTGAGACATTTGCTTCTAACTGAAAAATATGCCATTGGCTTGAGTGCGTCAACAAGTAAATTTCACTGAGTTTGATAAATTGCTCCAACAAGAGACTTGCGTTACCATTGTGAAAACCCCTGACAGGCACAACAGTGTTTCCTTTAGAAAAGGGACTGGGTTTTCAGTCAGGAATTTGGGGGCTTTTTAATCATGAAGAACTGAAATTTTTGCTCCTCTTCCTTCCTCTTCATTTTTTATGTTTGGTTCATAAATACTGCCTCTTTCATCCTGGATTGAAAGTGTAAGACAGAAATGAGTTCCCTGATCTTCTTTATGCTGCTGTTAGATATTGAGTCAGAGTGAACACTGGCTAGTTTGCAGAAATCTGGGTGCTCTGGATGGATCCCGTAATAGGGATGTTCTTGCAGTAAGAAATATTCTGACCCTAAATGTGTTTCACTTTGTATGCCAGGATGAAGCCCCTTGGGTTCGTCAGTCTCATGAGCTCTCAGAAGGTGAGATAAAAGCCACCCGTAAGAGAAGAGAAAAAGTACTGATGTGTCTGGAAACACTTGGGATTCGTTGTGAGCAGGTAAGCACTGACAGTCCTAGTAAGGAAAGGAGGTAACTGTCCAGTGATGTGAGTGGCACACAGAGTGCCGTTTGAAGTGAGGTCTAGACCCAAGGAAGCATCATCTGTTGTCACAAGTTTTCCAGTGCAGGCTTTCTTTCCGCTGTTGGGAAAAAGATTCAGGCTGGAAATTTCCAAGAAGACAAATGGGAACGTGAAACTGAATTATCAGTGGAATTCCCAGCTGCAGTTCCCATATCTATCAGCTAATTAATTATTTGCTTGCCCTTGCACATCTCTGTATACATGTCGTGACAGTCAGGAATGGTGCCTGAGGACTGGAATAAAGTGAATTTCACCCCAGTCTTCAAACAGGGCAAAAGGAAGGACCCAGGGAGGTACAGGCCAGTCAGCCTCCATCCCTGGAAAGGTGATGGAACAGCTAATCCTGGAGGCAGCCTCTAAGCACATGCAAGACAAGAAGGTGGGAGACTGTTCAGCAAGTTGAAACATTGGTGTGGTATCAATAACTTTGTAGCCACAAATCGAAAGCACAGCACCATATGGGCTGCTGTGTAGAAAGCTGACTCTCTTCCAGCCATAACCAGTACTACATGTTCTTGAGAATTTCCTGTGGCTGGCTCTAATAGTTTTACCTTCCTGTTTTGGAAGAAAACACCAGTTCTCGGTGACAAAAAGGTAACAGATGTGACATCTACAGGAACACAACATGCACTGCTCAAAATGTGTGTATATTTTGAAGCTACAGCACAGGAGCACAGCACAAATCTCAACATAATATAAAAGAGAACCCATTCTGTGACTGTCAGGTAAAGGAAAAAGTAGGGGAAAAGAGGCAGGTTATGGAATGTGTTTTAGAACAAGAAGCGTGTCAGGTGAGAATTGCAATAGCCTTTATCCTTGTCTGTTTAAGCCTTTGGTCTAAAAGAAATGTGTTTTCTGTCCACTTTCCAGAATAAGGTGCCTAATATTGTTGTTCTGGGATCAGGCGGGGGCCTGCGTGCCATGATAGCCATGCTAGGAACCTTGGTGGAGCTGAAGAAGCAAAATTTCTTGGATGCTGTCACGTATCTGTGTGGGGTGTCAGGATCCACTTGGTAGGTCCGGTGTGACCATGAATGTTTTTCCTGCTCTATAGATTCAATAGCAATTCAACACTGTTGTCACTGTTCATAACTCCCTGTTGGGCTCACAATGGAGTGGTAGGTGAGATATGTGCCTGTGCAATTGTGGGAGGTACAGGGAATATTTGTGACATTAACTACAGTCCTACAAGACTGACCTTGGATCTCCAGAGAGGATGAAATTAGCACCTCGGTGGTGATTCTACCACGGATACTGTACCTGTGTGCATATTCAGATCAAAAAGCAAAGCCCTGTTTGCTTTCCGCTATGCTAGAAACAGGACTTTTCTTTCTCTTCAAAAGGTGTATGTCCCTCCTGTATAAGAATCAGAAATGGTCAGAAAAACTGATGTCCTTAGAAGAGAAACTGTATGAAAGCCTCAGTAATTCCTCCTGGCATATTGCAAAAGCTGAAGAGATCTTAGAGGAGTCAGCAAAAGATGAACATTACTCACTGACCAACTTCTGGGCTGCCTGTTTTGTATACCAAATACTGCAGCAGGTAAGAAGCTAACTGCAAATGCGTTGGGATTGTTTTGAAGATCTCGGAGTAATTGCAACTAAGTTTGACCTTGGTGGGTGTTTATTAGAGTAGTTGTATAAATTGAAGCAATACTTTAGACCATGACATTTTATCTCTAAATATGAAAAAGTAGAAGCAGCTAATCCAGCTCCTTGGTTAATCCAAGTCTTCTAAGTGGGGGTGTCCTTAGTGCTATAGCAGAGGGGAAGGGCATTTTATGTTCCTTCAGAAGTCCATGCTTGTTTTTCAGTTTGATGACAATGAGCTGGCTGATCACAAGGAGGCCTCAGAGACTGGAATAAATCCGTACCCAATTTATGCAGCAGTGGACAAAGAAAAACTGAGTGAAAAAGGTGCAAAGTTTCCAGGTAAAATATGGGCTTCTAGTCTAACTGTATCTTAAATGCCATGTATTAGATTCTTTTCACTTAATAGCAGGCGTTAAATGTGCTTATACCTGATTGCTGACTGTGAGCCTATGTCTTTTCTTATTGATAATGGAGGAAAATATGCTTCCATGGGCTTCCATGTGATTCAGCCACTTCCACAAAGAGTCTGAATCACATTCTGTAAAAGTGGCTTTTGTGATAGGATAAGGTGAGCCATCCCTAGAATAGTATGGGATAACAAGAGCATATCATAGAGCAGGTGGTAGCATTCTTACAACTTAGTTTATTCTCTATATGCCAATTCATCTTTGTCAGCTAACATCAGAGGATTTTAGAAAGGAAAAGGAAAACAACTGTGATGCTACTTTGGGACAGTGAGGTCAAATGTGTTTCCAAGCACTGAATGAAAAAGTTGTTTCATTTTTCTCAGGGACCTGGTTTGAATTCACTCCCCATGAGTCTGGATATCCTGCCTTGGGTGCTTTTGTGAGTACCAGGTACTTTGGAAGTGAATTTGAGAAGGGTAAGCTGAAGAAAAAGAAGAAGAAAAACATTTGTTATATGCAAGGTGAATTTTCCTAATTCTGCTTCGTAGAAAAAATACAGGTTTAGCTATTCTGTATCTTTCTGCAGGTAACAAGAATGCATCTATTATTCCATGAATGCATGCATAATAGTATATGAATTCTGGAGAGCAGTTCTTCTCACTTCATGTGTTCAAACTGGTACATCTGAATACCTCTCTACACTCCACTGTCCACACTGACCAGTTTATGTGGTTGTTATGGGAAGTTAGAGATATACTGTAGCTTACTGAAGTTAATAAAACAGTTCCAACCCAGATGCTGAAATGTTGTCATCCCAGCATGTTCGCTTTGCAGGGAGAGATGCTTTGCAAATTAGAGACATCCTCTTGTGAGGACCAGAAGCTCATATTTTGCTTCACTGTGTTTCAGTCTAGGACCACACCTCTTTCATTCACTACCTAAGCAGTATAGCTGCAAGTGTCTTCTCACTTGTTTGTGACACAACTGAACATAGCTTGTGTTTAATGACTTCATGCCCCATTCTCAAAGCACACCCTTGGCACCATGCTATAGGGGAAAAGAAGAAAAGAAAACCAATCTAGTTCTTACTGTTTAATTCCATTAAGGAAAAGTGTGCTACTGAAAGGCAAACCCGGGTTGGATTCTCAGCGAGGCTGTTCTAAAGCAAGTGCTGTAAACACATTTTGTTGTTTCAGGCTTATGGGGGAGTGCTCCTGGAGGAAGCATGGAAGACAATATCAAGTTCATACGAGGTACTACATTTTTTGTGTTGCTGGTTTGCTCAAAGGAGTTGTTGCACCGGTAGGAAAGTCTGGAGCAAGGAAGTCCCTTATCCTTAGGAGCATGTAAACGAATTGCATCAGGTTAAGGAACATGCAAACAAGTTGGGCGTATGCAGATCCATGGGACCTGATGGGATACACCCATGATTGTAGTTGGAGCTGGTTAATGTCGTTGCAAGGCCACTCTCAATCATTTTTGAAAGGTCATGACAATAGGGAGAAGGTTCTGATGACTGGAAGAAAGATGCCATTCCCATCTTCAAAAGAGCAGGAAGGGGGACGTGGGAAGTTTCAGGTCAGACAGGCACATCTAAATCTGTGGGAAGGTGAGTGAGCAAATCCTTCTGGAAGGCCTTTCCAAACACATTAATGATAAGGGGCCAATGAGGAATAGTGGTGTATTACAGGACTGAATTCTACATCTAATACTTTTAACATCATCATTAATGACTTGGATGATGGGACCAAGTGCACCCTCAGCAAGTTCGCAGGTAACATGAAACTGGGAGGACTGGATTGGTAATCTGGAGAAGTTGTGACAGGTTAGAGAAATGGACCAACAGGAACACCATGAATTCAACAAAGGGAGATTTGAAGTCCTGCACATGGAGATGAACAACCTAGGCACGAGGACGGGTTGGGGACTGACCAGCTGGAAAGCAGCTTTTCAGATCAGTCCTATGGATCTTGGTGAACACTAAGTTGAATGTGAGACAGCAGTGTTCCCTTGCAGCAAAGAAGGCTAGTGATATCATGGGCTGCACTAGGGTGAGCACCACCAGCAAGTCAAAGGAGGTGATTCTTCCCTTTACTCAGCACTGGTGATGCCACACCTGGAGTACTGTATCTGGTTCTGGGCTTCCCACTATGAGAAAGCTGTGGGCATACACAGGGACTGAAGCATCCTTCATATGCGGCAAGACTGAGGGGCTGGGACTGTTCAGCCTGGAGAAGGGAAAGTTCAGGGGGATCCTGGTCAATTTCTATGAATGCAGGCATGTCATTTTGGATATTTACAACGTTCTTATGGACATTTGAATTACTCACTTTAATGTCTCTGTAAGTGAGAAAGAACTTCACAGGTGCTCTTCATGGATACATTGGGATTCCTGCTTAAAGAGGTGACGAAACTGTCTAGAAATGCTTCTCCATTGAGTATAAATCTATGGTAGCATGAGCATGGACTATGGAAGTCCATGCCAGTACCACAGGTTCACAGATTCAAATATCGTGTGGAATGTGGACTGATCTTCTCCACATTAGATTCCTTATGATGTGGAAGTATCAGAGGTGGTATCTTAAACTCTGAGGTAGGACACTATCAAACCTGCTGGAGGGATAATAGAGATGACTGAGATGCTGTCAGGTATCTGAGACATCAAACATGGATCTGTGAGTGATGAACAGAACCAGCAGGAAATTAATACTCTTCTGGAGTGTCAGCCACAAGGCAAGTGGGATCCTCCAAGGCATCTGATACATCTATGGTTAGGTGCATGGCTGCCTTTCCTGATGTCTTTGATTGGCAGGAAGGGGAAGGGATCTTTTATTGGAAGGAGTATTCTTATTTTAATCATTCTTTTATTTCTTCCAAGACAGCCTAGCAAGTTTAATGCACTTACGGCAGAGCGTCCTCTGCTTTGCATTAGGTGAGTTCTTGTGTTTCTTGCTCTTTATTTTTTGTAGCTTTTGGGAGTTTTTTGTTTTTAATTTAGCATTCTTTTCTGCTGTGGGGGTGGTCAGTCACTGGAACAGGCTGCCCAGGGAAGTGATTACAGCACCAAGCAATTTGGAGTTGAAGAAGCATGTGGATGATGCTCTTAGTCATGTGGTCTAGTTTTAGGTAGTCCTGTTAGGAGCAGGAAGTTAATCTTGATGAACTCTGAGTCCCTTCTAACTTGAGCTAATCTATGATGCTGTGATGCTATAGGTTGGATGAGGCCTTGGGTGACATGGTTTAGTGTGGGGTGTCCCTGCCCATGGCAGGGGGGTTGGAACTAGATGATCTCAAGGTCCTTTCCAACCCAAACCATTCTATGATTCTATGATTCTATGCTATGATGCTACGAAATGTTCATATGGAAAACTGAGATTTTAATGACTCTAAAATACAAAATAGATTCCTACAATATTCTCTTGGTAATACTGGAAGAAATCACACCAGGCTTCACTCAAATCGTTATTACATTTCTTATTCCTTTGTGTACTTATTTGTTTATTTGGTTTTTAAATTCGAAATGGGAATGAAGTATTTGAAGCGTATTAGATAATTCCCATTTACTCCAAACTATATTTCTGCTCCTCCTCCTATTACTTTATTTCTTGGAGCTTTTCTTCCAAGATGAACACAAAGGCCATCTGAATCCTGGTATAGCTGCACATCTGTCCAGTTGCACATGCTCAGTGTTAGGTGTTTTTACTGTCAAGTGAGAAATACTATGGCACATGGTTCCTCTCACTAGCTTAAACAACTTCTTTAGGATAAGAGAAACGAGGTCAATGTTTCTAGAGATTCCACTGGATGAAGGGACTACATCTTCACTAATTCATGTATCAGTTACTTTATAATCTGATATTTGGTAAGACAAATTCCCCTCTGACGTAACTTTCATCTTACCTTTCTTAGAGAGAAACCCAGATACCGTCATGGCTTGTCAGTCTGTTCTACTTCTGCTAGACCTTCAGTTGTGTGCTTTAAATGGGAGTGATCCTAAGGAAGTCTTCGAGAAATTGATGTCAGGCAAGTGAATGATGCTGAGATTTCCCAGCGCTTGCATTTTTACTCATCTGGCTTTGCAAACAGTGATTCCTTTTATTGTACATGTGCATATTTTCCTTTTCTTCTTTTTTCTCTTTTTTAAGAAGGCAAGGGACAAAGTGAATTCCTGAAACTGTGCACTGCAATGCGTAATTCCTGGGCAAAGAAAACAAGGGAGGAAAGAATGGCGAGCTGTGCTGAACTGGCCAAACAGATAGAAAAGGAATTTGGAGGCAAGTATTGTATATTAATGCTTATCATTAACAACACCCTCTCCACCCCAGGTACAAACATCCACCTGCATAAAACCTTACCCTGGAGGTTGCCATGAATTTGTTTCTTTAATGTGACAGTTATGTGCTTTTTCTCCACTTGATCTTCCTCAGTGCATCTTCAAAAGGGAAGTATTCCGGAAGGACAGTTACCACCATGCCAAGCAGTCTTCCTAGGCAAGTGTATCTCATTTTTAATATCTTTTATTACTCTTTGTATTGTGCGTGCTTTGAAAAATTCCAGCTTTGGAGTTTTGTGAACTTAAATTCTGGTTCCTTCTGGAGTGAACCAGCTAGTGCTCTGAGGTTAAATCTGGATATTGCAGACAGGTCTTCTTCCTCTCCAATGCCTGTTCCAAGGAGTGTGTTCATGGATAAGGCGTGGATGTTCTCTGTCTGCATAGTCCAGTCCTCCAAACTCTTTCACTGTGCTGATCTCACATTCTCTCACAAGATCTCTTGATACTATCGTGGCTTTCAGCTAGTATACCCCACCTTGTACAGGTTGTTCAATTGGATTGTAGCATGGTTCTTACTTTATTCAGGTGGAAAGAAGATGAAGAGAAATAACAATCCCTCTGAACCACAAGAATGATGTAAGAGGCCCAGAAAAGATCAGGCCTCTCTAATGTACAGCTCTGGTGCAACCAGGGTTGTACATTACCTGTGAGCCACAAGCATGGTGAACATGTCAGCTGGTGTAGGGCCAGAGTCCTGTGTAGTTTGTGCCTTGAAAGGCTTACTCAAAACTGTTTCAGCTGTACTAAGAGTCCATTGCTTAATGTTAATTATTTGAACTAGAGGAAAGCATGGCTCTTTCTCTTCTGAAACACTCAGGCCTTGTCACTCAGGCTGCCTGTACAGCACCTGCACATATGTTCTTCTACCACCATGCATCTCCCTCAAGTTTTGTAGCACCAGTCAAAAAGTGAAGTTCTCTAGATTTAACTATGTTCTGAATTGTATTGTCTCTTCCCAGGCTCAGTGTTCGATGTCTTTAGAGTGGTGTGTAAAACAGTCCAATGTGTGTTGACCTGGAAATGGGGAACGATTCATAACTTCCTTTACAAATGCCGTAAGAAAATCCAATGAAATCATGATCTATGGGGCAGAATGCATGGGGTTTAGCAGAGCTTTTATGCTATGTTTGTGTGATGTTCAACTGTCTTTGCCATTTACCTTCTTAGTGATTTAGATAGCTTTGCAGGTTCCACCCTCTCTTAACAGCATCCTATTATGGGCAGCAAATAAACTAGTCATAAGGAACACACTAGTAGAATCCAGATCTGCAACATCATTGCAGATATATAAACTCAGTTCTGTCACAGAAACACAGACATCTAACGTCACACAAACTGTTGTCCCTGTGTACAGACAGGGACAACAGCATTGAGTTGGAAAACACAAAATGAAACCTATAGAACCCCAGTGTCGTTTTGGAGGAGAACCTGGAGGGCACAAGAATTAGCCTAAGGAGATGGAACTGGACAGCTAAGTTTGTGAAATTGAATTGTGCTCCTGATGCATGAGGAATAACTTTGCTCTCTAGATTCCATTGCCTGCCCTAGCTGGATGTTCAATTATGATAACAGAAGCTTTGGCACCTAGTATGTAAGTAGAAACCTGCACTTATCAACTGCAGTTAGGTTTTGGATTTCTAGCTGGCTCATGCATTCATTTTTCTGCTCAACGATCTTATGGTAAAGCTATGGGTGCATGGTTCTAGGTTCTGACCTTAAAGAGCCCATTGGGAATTCTGATTTGCAACTGACCACAGTCGGAGAGAGGTAGGTCAGGAGGATGGGGACTCCTTTTGTCAGAATACAGCTGGACATCTGGCTGGGCAGGAGAGGCAAGGAGAGGCAGGTTTCAATACCTTTTTGAGATGCATCATCAGTGAAGACCAATAGACATTTTGGGGGCTGGTCATGTGTGTGTGTATATATTTTATATATATATAGGTCTTTATGAAATCTCATGGCTTTCTTTCATTGGATTAGCTAACATGAAGCCCTCTTACCTGGTTGAAAAAGAAACCATCTCTTTGATTGATGCCGGTCTGGCGATAAATTCTGCCTATCCTCTGGTACTTCGAGCACAGCGGCAAGCAGATCTGATCCTCTCCTTTGATTTCAGCTCCGGAGATCCTTTTGAGGTACACTCTTCGACGGGCAGTATTTACAGCAAAATACCTCTTTGCCTTTGAGGAGGTCTTGTATCAGTAGCTGTAAAAATCTTGCCCAGTTTCCCTTTGTGTAGGCTTTTTCCTCCTAATATACTCTATTTCCTTTTATAAACAAGTTTCATTACAAATGAGGGTAAATGTACAATACTGTTTCTGTAGTTGCTTCCGTTTAAACATACATGCCTAGGGGATGAGTTTAGGGAGCTTGAGTTAAAAAAGAACTTGCTAGGCTTCCAAAATGTTGTAGCTATTCTGTATCAGTCCAGAAAGATCTTGTGAAAAGTTTGTCTTTTGTGACTACAAGAATCATCATGTCTTGAGCTACAACTTCACCTTTTCCCAAGGGTGCTTAAGGAAAAGTAATAAATCTGTGTAATCTGAGACAATTTGGTGACAGAAATGCCAAGGTATCAGTTAAGAGTCTGTCTATGGGAGAGGCCAATCTGTTCTTAATGCCTAAGAGCCCATCTTTTGCTGTGAAGTGCATTCTTTGTGGAGGGGCTGTTGGAATGAATCGTGTAATATGCTATTTACTCTGGGAAGCTTACATAAAGTGGCTGCTGTTCACAAGCTTTGTGCCATCTAAAGCAGACTATTGCAAATCCAGTCAGAGAAGAGTGAAAAAGACTCAAAGGTTATTTCTTCTGAACTCCTGAACAGTTGGGAATAATACTGCTCAGGGAGACCACAGAATCTCAGTTTGTGCAAAATCCCAACATAAGGCCTATCCCAGTCAATGCTTTCATGCAAAATCAGACCAGTGTTAAAGTTAATGTGTGCCTCAGAGCAAACAGGTTATTGTCTCTCATCGATGGTCAGATTGATGTAAGAGACACAGGCAGTTCTTAATTTTGCTGGAGTGGTGGAGTGTTGAATTTTGTGAGAGTTGTAGAGCAACAGGAAGGGTTGCTTTGGAAAATAAAACTTGTTCAGAAAGTTGATGAACCTGGTGATGTCTCCAGATGATTTTATAGACACCAAATCCCTTTAATCTTACCATCTTTCAGTGTCTGCCGCCTTGCCTTGCTGGGTGTATCTGTAGTTTCTTAGGCAAAGGTTCCTGCTAGAAGCAAGCCCAGAAGTGAGTGCCTGATTTTCATTCGTATTCTAGACTTAGTCTGTTCCTCAGAGAATTCTTGTGGAAAACTTAGACTTTAAAATAAACTGTATGTTACAATTATGTATAGCCCAAGAAATTAACCGTCATTGTTCTATAGCAATTTGTTTTATTACTGGAGATAGGACTGATTATTCCCGGAGTTCAGAAAAAGCTAACTACAAAATGCTTACACGATTTCTCTGTATCTCAGACTATCAAGAAAACCGCTTCATACTGCCAGGAAAACCGTATCCCATTTCCCAATATAGAGGATCAGAAAATGGATGAGAACAACCCTTCTGATTGCTATATCTTCCGAGGAGACAAGTCATGCCCCACAGTCATGCACTTTCCACTCTTCAACAACGTGAATTGTTCTGGTAAGATGCTCTATGCAGCGTTGTCTCTGTATATTTGCATTTCATGTTCTCAACATATTCGTATTCAGTGCCAAGCATGTTAGAGTTCTCCTTTACTCAGTGCTGCTGCTGCAAGTGGAGACAGAAGAGAAGGAGCAGGGCAGACTCTATGAAGAAGCTTGCACAGGCATTAATGTACTCACCCTCTCAGATGTATGCCCTGAACTATAAGGCTTTTACTCTTGATTTGTTCTGTAAATCAGTGTGATTAAATTGTGGTCCTTCTATTGAGGAGTTGTTGGGGAGGCATTATATTTAGAAGCCACAGTATCCAAGCCTAGGATATTTACCACTGCTTCCCTTTATAGTTATTGGTGAGGAACAGTATCCCTCCCTCTTAGACACCTGATGAAACAGATATTGAAAGCGGTACCTCCGGACTCTGACTGATGTCCTCCTCTCTCTTCACTGGCTATGGTAGGATCTAGTATGGTAAAGAACTTGTACATGAAACTTGCAGATTTTCAATGATTAATGCTTTTCTTGAAAGATCTTGTTGTTTTCTTGCATGATCTTGTCGTTTTCCCTTCGGCATTTACTTACAAATTGTGTTGACCTATTTTCTAGGTAAAGTAGAAGATTACGGAAGACGTTTTTCCACCTTTCATATGTCCTTCCCAGGAGAAGCCATCAAAGATCTTCTTAAGAAAGCACAGTTGAATGTATCCAACAATCGAGCTAAGATTCAGAATGAGATAATGCGGCTTGTGTTGTCCTCTCGTACAAAGAAGTTACAAAAGTGAGGGGGGTTTTCCTTCAGTACAAGATGTTGGATTTATGAATCGCTCCAAATCTAAGGTTTTTTTAATGAAGATTTATGAAGCTCCAAATCGCTCCATACTTACCCCACTGCACTGCTGATTTTGGCCATTTGTTGTGAGCTTTCACACTGTGCTCTCTACAACTATAACAGATTTCTCTGTCATCTCAACCACATCTCTAAGTTCCTCTACAGACAAAAGAACCAAGAAGATGCTCTTGGGAGTGAATTATTTGGCACATTCTAACATATTTGTGAGACTAAGATGGTCTGAGTTTCTGAAGGGCTGAAAAGGCTCCCTTTAGAAGTGGCTGAGATGGACGCATTGGTGTTTGCAAAGAAAGCCTGAAACCAACAACCAAAAAAATCTAAAAATAATCAAAAGGAAGAATAAGGGATGAAGGAGAAGGAGAGAGAAGGAGGCTTTCCACAGAAGAATAGCTCACCAGGCAGCACGACAGATGATAAAGAATTAGATGAATCTGTCTTAAAGGGAAAAAAGAGCCACTATAATTTGCTTTTGACAATGGAAGATGAATAATAGAGGAACCATAAAAGAGATGAAAAGTCTGATGGTCAGAGACTTACAAACCGTCCTGGTAAAACTAGGGTGTCTCTGCACAAGAACAAGATGTCTGTCTATACCAACCAAACATGAACTGATAACCAGCCTCTGATTTGCTCATGATGCTGGCTTTTCTAACCTCTTTCTTTATCTGTATTTGTTGCGTATTCTCTTTTTTCCCTGCATTTTATGTATATCAGATTTAAACCTTATTGTTTATTAAATATGAGCTATAGCTTATTCCTAATGGCAGACATATTCCGCTTTGTCCCAGTGTACTGCATAATCTCAGTCAAAGAATGTATCTCTTATACTCTGGCATTGAACAAGTGAATCTGTGACATTAAAATAATCCCTAAACATCCTCCTCTAAGGTGTCCTGGAAATCCTTAACTTGCAAGTGTTTTCTTGGGTTCAGCCCCCCATGGCAGGGGGTTTGGAACTGGATGATCTTAAGGTCCTTTCCAGCCCAAACTGTTCTATGATTCTATGACATCTAGGCTCAGAAGCAACCTCACCGATGTACATAAATACCTGAAGGAAGGGTGCAAAGAGGAGAGAGCCAGCTTTTCTCAGTGGTGCTTGGTGACAGGACCAGAGGCAGTGGGGACAAACACATACAGGAGATTCTGTCTGACTTGAGCACTGGAACAGGGACTGTAAAACCTCTGTCTTTGGAGATACGAAATGCTAACTGGACATGGTCCTGGGCAACGTGCTGTGGGTGTCCTGCTTGATCAGGGGGGTTTGACCAGCTGATCTCTAGAAATTCCTTCCAAACTTAAGCATTCTGTTTCCATGGTTCTACAAACCAGCTCTCCCCACACCCTGCTGTGTAAGCGATGTGTCCCAGCAGTGCCATCAGCAAAGTGCCTAATTATTCCCTAAGCTGGAAGACTGATGTAAAATAAAGGACTAACTGGAAGTATAAAATGTGCTAGAGAAAGAAGGCACAACTGATGTATTCCATGTTAGAAACAGGTAATGTGGGATGCGATGTAATTCGCAGGGTAGATGGCTGTGCTTCAGTTATTGGTGGTGTTCTGTTTGGGATGACTAAAGACAAGGGAGACATCATCAGTGGGCTGGTAGCCTTTCCAGTTAATGGAGTGGATTTCCAGTACAGGGTTCCTCTCATGCTAAAAGAAAGCCCTAGAAAGGTTCAGAAGGCAAGCATAGGGATTGTGGCTTAATGGCTCCGAGCATGCTAGTGGGTGTTTGAAGGCTTGAGATAATATTGAACTGAGATGATTTGCAGGCTGTGTATGAAAACCTTGCTACGATCCACTGCTAGCAACGGATCACGTTTTTTGGTGTTATTTTTTGATTTTTGTTTTGTTTTCTTCCCCAGGAGTATTTATTAAGGTGAATTAATGCCATTTAACAAGAATAATTTATTAGTATTTTCTGTTTTGTCAGGGAATACCATCATTTGCTTTGTTTGTGGACAACAGTTCTACTGTTTGTCACTGTTGCTAAAATGTGACGAGAAGACCTTGGCAGCTCACTGCCACCTGGAAAATGATGCAGACTGGTAACCTAGAAGAATTTAGGAGCTTATTGTGGTTATGTTACCATATGTATAGGAAAATGGGATTAAAGAGTAAAACACTAAAATTTATATTTGTCTGCTAAGGCAGGAAGCCAGCCTGGAAAACAGAAATTGGTCGGAAATGTTAAGGTGTGCTGCAGATCCTGACCTGCAGGGCCACAAATAAGACAGGGGAGGATCTAAACCTTATCTCATCATCTAGGGTCTGTATCTTCAGGAGTGAACACACACTGGTACTTCTGACACTCATCTAAAGATCGGCAAGGAAGTCTCTCTGAAGGCATTGGATCTCTCTGCCTTTGACAATGCAGCAGTAGTGGTGAATGCAGTATTTGGACAAGTAGTGACCTGCAGTCAGGTGCGTTAAGAAACACTTAAGGTTTTTATGGAAAAGGGTATGCCCCCTCCTTTGGAATCTGCCCTCAAAGGTATTCTAATGCATGGCCTCTGGGGTTTGTAATGGGTACTATTAAGAAAGATACTCGGATTCTGACAGGTATTAATTAAAATGCCATTTTTTGAGCTAATGTGAAAAGGGAAGGGGAATAGCACAGATAATCTTGTGTTCCTTCAGATGCTTGGAACCTGCAGTTGTGACACACTGGGTGGATTTCTAGCCAAGGCACAGCCTGTTACACGGATCCTGTCTGCGGAGTAATTCCCACACATTATGGTATTTAGAGCCCTTACCAATTTTCCTTAAGAACTGAAAAATGCTGTTCATGATTTCCACTGTGTGGTAAAAGGATATCCACATGGGAACATGCTGCTTCATTTTAAGAATGTGGACAAGAACCTGCTTGTCAGTGTCATTATTGATGCCAAGTGGGGGCTGCCTAAAGGCTGCTTCATTATGCTAAGTTTGTCCTGTGGCCAATTGATATGGGCAGCACAGGCAGGCACCTACTCAGGTCAACTGTTATGTAAATCACTCACTGTCTGGCTTACAATAGTCTTCCAGTTAGGACAACCACATGTACCATCTGATAAGTCTTTTGCTTATGCTTCTTGGAACATCTGTAACATTATTTTAACTATTATTCAGCTTTCAGAGACAAATCAGACAACAGCAGAGTTCATTCTCTTGGGACTTGCCAGCAACCGCTTTTTGGAGATCATCCTATTTGCCATTCTCTTTGTTGCCTTCCTCCTGATCCTCCTTGGAAACATCACTGTCATTACCATCACACTGGTGGACCAACGCCTCCACATCCCCATGTATTTCTTTCTCAGGAATTTCTCCCTTGTGGAAATTTGCTTCACTTCTACCTTCATGCCAAGGACTCTCTACAGCCTCCTCACAGGAGCAAAAACAATTTCCCCCTCTGGATGTTTCCTTCAGTTATCCCTCTTCTTCATCCTGGGTGTCTGCACTTTCTTCCATGTAGCTCTCATGTCCTTTGACCGCTACATGGCCATCTGCCGCCCTTTGCACTATGCTACCTTTATGAGCAACAGGTTTTGCCTCCAGCTGGTGCTGGGCTGTTGGGTGATGAGTTTCATCTTGATGATCTCCCCACTCACGATTATAATCCAGTTGCCATTCTGCGGGCCTGGTGTCATCAACCACTTCTACTGTGATATGGCACCACTGCTCCAGCTGTCCTGCACAGACACAGGCATCATTGAGAAAGTAGTGCTAGTGACTGGTGTTCTGATACTACCTGGCACCTTATCAGTAACTGCTTTTTCCTATGCCTACATCATCCACACTGTCACGCACATCCAGTCTTCAGCAAGCAGGAAAAAAGCCTTTTCCACATGCTCCAGTCACCTCATTGTGGTCACTATTCTGTACAGCAGCTCCATCTTCAGGTACATCCGACCAAGGCAACGGGGCGGGAGGGATTTTGACAAAGTTGTCTCTTTCCTTTACTGTGTGATTACTCAGCTGTGTAACCCTTACATCTACACCCTTCAAAATCAACAGGTCAGACAGGCCTTGAAAGATCTAGTAGCAAGGTGTGTTGTAGGCTCTGATGATATTCTGAAATCCAGACATACAAAGCAGTGAGTGCATGTGAATGACTTCCTAGTAGAGCTCCCAGTACCCTGGGGAGGTGGGGGAGAGGGGGATAGAGATGATGCATGGAATGAAATAGATGGAATTCACCACACCTAAGTTTACAATAACTATGATTGATACCTGTTTCTCTACCCTGACTACATAAATCTCCTTGACTTAATCAGTTGGAAGTAGCCATATTTGATAGGTTTAAAATGAGGTGTGGTGAAACCCAAGCCGGACAACACAGACTCCACTTCCCTCCTTCATTCACGGCTTCACCATTAAGCAGCCCAGCGGGATGCGGACTGGGGAGCTGTGGTCAGTGCGCAACAGTTTCTGCACACGTAAAGTGGGACATGGCTGGATCTGCTCATGAAAAGGGTTTTGGTGGATCACCCTGTATCACAAGCCCAAGCCATGGTGTGCCTGTACCCTCATGAGGAGGGTCACACGAGGAGGGACTGATACACGTGTGCTCATGGAACCATGCCCATATCTGTACTCTCACACAAGGCCAGAAACATCAGCACGTGGGGACTCTGCTGAGGAGACGCTGGGACCGCACTGGCACAACAGGGCTCAGGTACTGCGGGGAAGGACCAGGCCCAGTCATGCTCCTGGTGTGCCCTGAGGACCCACAGAAACTGCACAGAGAGGGGATGAGGCACAGGAGCCCAGCAGAGGTGTCCTGAGAGCACTGTTAGTGTTGCAGTAGGGTCCAGCCCTCCCAGCAGAAGCCCATCTGCACACAACAATGGCCTTCCCCCAGAGAGAGGTGAGGGAGCAAGAGGAAAGGCTGTACCATGTCCTCTCCCATGGCAGTCCTTGGGCACGCGGAAGAGAAGCACCAGAGCGGTGCCCATTTCCTGACACCTTGGCCACAAGCAAGCCCACAGGAATGAGCCAGGAGCACATCCCCTGCCTGCACGGGATGCCCCAGCCCTTGATGTGAGGCTTCTGCTGCGCTCACGTGTTTCTGCCCCGGAAACCCTTGGGCTTCTCATCCTGGTGCTTACAGAAGCCTTCCTATGGCAAAGCCCATGAGCCGGGAAATTAAAAGGCAGCAGTGCCGGAAACCGGAACACGGCCCCTGCCATTACCTGGGAGGGTTTGCATTTGCCATGAGCTTGTCAGGAAATTGCTCCTGCCACAAAGGTGCCTGTGGGCCTGAGGCACTGCAGGACGACTATAAAAGGCAGCGCAGGTCTCTGCTCCTCATCCACTTCTCTCGCCTCCTTCTCCTGGGAATCAGGTGAGTGCGAAGCCTCTTCTGCTGCTGCTTGCAGACCAGGTCGTTCCTGTCCGTGTGTCTAAGCTGATGGGGGCTGTCGTAGCGCAGGGCTGGGAGCTGCTTCTCATGGGAGAGGGAAGGGGAGAGAAGGGCTTGTGCAGAGAGAG
Source organism: Psittacula echo (assembly GCF_963264785.1). Lineage (NCBI taxonomy): Eukaryota > Metazoa > Chordata > Aves > Psittaciformes > Psittacidae > Psittacula > Psittacula echo. The sequence continues at coordinate 4,770,166 of NC_137748.1, forward strand.
GCTGGGACTGAGCTGAGGTGGCTGCTGGGCTTGGAGGTGGTCAGCGTGTGCTGGGCCAGGAGGTGCCTTGGCTTGGCCAGGGTTGGCTGCAGAGCTGCCGCTCACGTGTCCCATCCTCTGCTTGGCCCTGCCCTGTGTCCAGGTGAAGCTCCAGCATCCAGACATGTCCTGCTGCAACCCGTGCGTGCCCTGCCAGCCCTGCGGCCCGACCCCGCTGGCCAACAGCTGCAATGAGTGCTGTGTCAGGCAGTGCCAGAGCTCCACCATCGCCATCCAGCCCTCCGCCGTGGTGGTGACCCTGCCCGGCCCCATCCTCAGCTCCTTCCCTCAGAACACCGTTGTGGGCTCCTCCACCTCCGCTGCCGTTGGCAGCATCCTCAGCTGCGAGGGAGTGCCCATCAACTCCGGGGGCTTCGACCTCTCCTGCATCACCAACCGCTACTGCGGCACCAGGTGCAGACCCTGCTAAAGCTGCTGGCTGCGTCCTCAGGCAGGAACATCCAGGACCTCGCAACATGGATCTGCACAGGAGATAGAGCTTCACGGCGCTGTTTCCTTCTCCCACTGTCCTCTGCATTCCTTTCCTGTCTTCATTTCTTGCACCAGCCCAGTGGGGACCTCTTGGCCTCCCTCCCTCCCTGTGAGGGACAGGCAGACGGACACCCTGCAGGAGCTGCACCGCATCTTGGTGGCTGCCCCTGGTGCTCTCTGTGAGCCACCTCCTTTTCTTCTTTACACTCATTAAAGTTGTGCTGCATCCAAGCCTGGGCCTCCGAGTCCTCCTTCCTTCTGCGGCCACCGTTCCACTCTGTTCAGGGGAAAAGTTGGAGGTGGGGGGGATCAGCGTCGCTGTGGTCAATTTTGTCACTTGGAAGCATGGTAAATTAATTTCATGTCTCATGAATTTATGGAACTATCGAACATTTTGGTTTGGAAGAGACATTAAACCTCATTTCATTCCAATTGCCCTACCACCAGCATGGACACCTTCCACTAGAGCAGCTTGCTCTAAGCCTCATCCAACCTTGCCTTGAACACTGCCAGGGATGGGGCAGCCACAGCTTCTCTGGGCACCCTGTGCCAGCGCCTCAGCACCCTCACAGGATAGAACTTCTGCATAATAGTTCATCTAAATCTACCTTCCTTCAGTTTAAATCCATTTCTACTGTCCTATTACTACATGCCCTTCATCAAAAGTCCCTCTCCAACTTTCCTTTAATCCCCTTAGGCACTGGAAGATACTCTAAGGTATTCTGGACCCTTCTCTTCTACAGACTGAGCAAGTCCAGCTCTCTCACCCTGTCTACATAAGAGACTCTTTAAGTGCAAGCACCTAGCCAATTGCTTACCTACAAAGTGGTCCATCCGTCACATCTATGCCTCTCCATTTTAGAGACAAGAGTGTTGTGCAGAACAGTTTCAAGACCTACGAGCTATTAGGGTTCTGGAGAAAGGCTGGGATAGCTCTCCTGTCCAGAGTATGAAGTGGCTGTGAAAGAAGGCAAAACTGCAACCCTGCAATCAGTAGGAGCAGATTTTTGTCCTCTTGGTGACCTGATGGGCAGAATCCTTTGAGAAAAGGTGTGAAGGGGGGTCAGTGGGGCCCAGGATGAACGTGAAATAAAGCAGTTGAGATGTGAGGATGATAACATTAATCACCATAATTACCTCCATCACTTCCACTTCCTAAAGGATTGACCATGGACATTTTCTGTTGAAATGTCTGTTTCTATAATTGTGCCTCATACTCTGTTGGACCCACTCCCCTGGGCTTATGTGGCAAGGCTTTGGTAGCAGGAGGAGGAAGGGTGCCAGGGTGGTTTCTGTGAGAAGAATCCAGGGGCTTAACCCATGTCTGATAGAGTCAGATTCAGCCAGCTCCAAAATGGACTCGATGCTGCCTAATGCTGAGCCCACCACTGTGGTGCTGCCTCTGTGAAAACGTGTTTAAGAAAAGGCAGAACACTGCCCAGGAAGTGAGGGAAAACCCATTTGAGAACCAGTCCTGTAAACACAAAGGCCAGGGCAGGAAGAGGTAGAGAAGGTGATCCAGGTGATGGTGCAGAGATTCCCAGGCAGCCCAAAGGAAAGACCATGGAGGAGCAGAAATCCACACTGCAGCCCATGGACAATCCCACGCCAGACCAGGCGTGTTCTTATCTGAACCCATGGGTTTTACTTTCTTCCCATTCTCCTCATCCCGCCCAGGGGCTGAAGGGAGGGTTTGAGCCAGTGGCTGTGTGGTACTTAGTTGCTGACTGGTTTTAAGCCACAACAGGCCCTTTTGGTGGGCAACATGGGGCACGAAGGGTGGAGATAACGGCGGATCTGACCAGAATGTGCTATCATTTTGTTGTACTTGGTAGTGCCTGGTTATGATAGGATCGATATGGTCATGAGATTGAGCTGCCGTGTGCTCCCGGTCACCTTCGTCCCTCGGGAGCCATCTGCTGGGAACTATTCACAATTACACCTTTGGCGTTTTCTCCGCAGAAAGAGCCAACCGGTGACACAAATACCTTCCGTCCTTCCTTCCTTTCTTCTTTCCTTCCAGTATCCTCCTTCTCCTCCAGGATAATTAAAGCAGCATCTGAGAATTGCAAAGATTTTGAACAGCCTTGAAAGCTGCCTGGTTCTTCTGCTAACATCAAGAAAGCCAGTTGTACCTTAGGTTAAACCCACACAACAATGGCCTTCCCCCAGAGAGAGGTGAGGGAGCAAGAGGAAAGGCTGTGCCATGTCCTCTCCCATGGCAGTCCTTGGGCACGCGGAAGAGAAGCACCAGAGCAGTGCCCATTTCCTGACACCTTGGCCACAAGCAAGCCCACAGGAATGAGCCAGGAGCACATCCCCTGCCTGCACGGGATGCCTCAGCCCTTGATGTGAGGCTCCTGCTGCGCTCACGTGTTTCTGCCCCGGAAACCCTTGGGCTTCTCATGCGGGCGCTTACAGAAGCCTTCCTATGGCAAAGCCCATGAGCCGGGAAATTAAAAGGCAGCAGTGCCGGAAACCGGGACACGGCCCCTGCCATTACCTGGGAGGGTTTGCATTTGCCATGAGCTTGTCAGGAAATTGCTCCTGCCACATAGGTGCCTGTGGGCCTGAGGCACTGCAGGACGACTATAAAAGGCAGCGCAGGTCTCTGCTCCTCATCCACTTCTCTCGCCTCCTTCTCCTGGGAATCAGGTGAGTGCAAAGCCTCTTCTGCTGCTGCTTGCAGACCAGGTCGTTCCTGCCCGTGTGTCTCAGCTGATGGGGGCTGTCGTAGCGCAGGGCTGGGAGCTGCTTCTCATGGGAGAGGGAAGGGGAGAGAAGGGCTTGTGCAGAGAGAGGCTGGGACTGAGCTGAGGTGGCTGCTGGGCTTGGAGGTGGTCAGCGTGTGCTGGGCCAGGAGGTGCCTTGGCTTGGCCAGGGTTGGCTGCAGAGCTGCCGCTCACGTGTCCCATCCTCTGCTTGGCCCTGCCCTGTGTCCAGGTGAAGCTCCAGCATCCAGACATGTCCTGCTGCAACCCGTGCGTGCCCTGCCAGCCCTGCGGCCCGACCCCGCTGGCCAACAGCTGCAATGAGTGCTGTGTCAGGCAGTGCCAGAGCTCCACCGTCGTCATTGAGCCTTCCCCCGTGGTGGTGACCCTGCCCGGCCCCATCCTCAGCTCCTTCCCTCAGAACACCGTTGTGGGCTCCTCCACCTCCGCTGCCGTTGGCAGCATCCTCAGCTCCGAGGGAGTGCCCATCAACTCCGGGGGCTTCGACCTCTCCTGCATCACCAACCGCTACTGCGGCACCAGGTGCAGACCCTGCTAAAGCTGCTGGCTGCGTCCTCAGGCAGGAACCTCCACGACCTCACCACATGGATCTGCACAGGAGATAGAGCTTCGCGGCGCTGTTTCCTTCTCCCACTGTCCTCTCATTTCCTTTCCTGTCTCCACCTCCCGCACCATCCCAGTGGGGTCCTCTTGGCCTCCCTGTGAGGGACAGGCAGACGGACACCCTTCAGGCGCTCCACTGCATCTTGGTGGTTGCCCCTGGTGCTCCCTGTGAGCCACCTCCTTTTCTTCTTTACACTCATTAAAGTTGTGCTGCATCCAAGCCTGGGCCTCTGAGTCCTCCTTCCTTTTGCGCCTTTGAGAACATGTTTCTTTTGAACCCTTTAGAAATCCACATTGGTAGATGAATCATTCAGCAGAAGAACCCGGGGAACTACTGCATTGTTTGGAGGTGGAGCACATACCTCACATGATATATGTGACTTCTGGATAGCAAACATTAAACGGTTTAAGCCCAGTTGCTGGCTGGGCATACAAGTATTGTATTGGCATACATTTTATGGGTAGATGAACGTGACTCTTCAATTTCCACTTTTTTTATGAATAATGAGGTTTTCTTCTCTATAGACCACCTGATATTTCCAAAGTGAAAGCAAGTTTTTACAACCAAAATAAACAGATCTGTTGAGAGGAATTGGCACCATCAGATTGCCTCTTTGCACTGTGTTTCCCTCACTAGCCAGGAATTAATTAATGAAACAAATAAAACTGTGCCAAAAAGAGATACTATACACAAGTTTTGAAACATAAATCCCTCTAAACAAAGACTGTTCTTGTCTTATTTTATCTCCTTTGAATCATTTGCATTTACAGCAAATCAGAACTTATGGTAGAAATGATGTTAAACCTTGAAGATAAACGTTACATTTCATTTGGTCAGCACTATTGTTGGAGATGTGTTTTTCTTATGTATGACACTGTAGATGAGTTTACCTTTCTTTTTTTCCTCTCTGTACCAAAAATATACTTTGAACTTTTATTAGGAAATATGAATATTAGGAAACTTGTGCTGCCTGACACATGTTGGCGAAAGGCTCATCTGAACATTCAACAGGTCTCTGAATTTACCTTCAGGATTCAAAGTTGAGTGGAAATAGTTCCTCTCAAGTGGAGGAAATAGATGAGAGCCAAGAGTTCCTTCCCTAAGTGAGGGGTAATTGCATGTTTTCCCAGCGAGTGACTGTGGAACCCTGGGGACTTTCATTCCTTGGGGAAGAGTCCGTGCAGGAAATACTTGTACCTTGGAGCTATGCTGCACTCATGCCTTTTCTCCCAAGGTAAGTGACAGAAAAGCGCTGGCTCTAGAAATGCTCTGCTTCTTCACAGAGAAACTGGCGATTTTACTGTAGTAAATCGGGAAGGTAACACAGCTACAGTGTGCAGATGTGGGGCAGGAGAAGCTGTCGGGTGCCAACCTGCCACCCAAGAACCCAGTCCTGAGCCTGGCTGGAGAGAGCCACCTTCCCCTGGGCTCGACTGGAATGCTAATTTTGGCAAGTATCACCGAATGTGTTTGAATGTGTCTGAGTGTGACACTTACCCTCATGCAGCTTATCCTTCGCTTGCCCTGCTTCTCACATTGAGCTTAGTGGTGTCATTGTCTTGTTCCCCGGCATCCTTTTCCCTCTGGCAATCGCTGGGCTAACTGGTTACTATCAGTGATTCTGCTCTGCTCTTTCTTTGTGTGTACTGTGGGACCAGCTTTGCTGGTGAGCTGGGCTGCTTCTGGCTGCCTTGCTGTCACTCTCGGTCCCTGGCTTGCCTTCCACTGCAGAGCAGGCATCTCTTCCTGCTCCTGACATCTCTGTTTTCAGGGTATTGCTAGTCACAGCAATACCCTGTGTATTGTTTCAAATGAAAATCCTAACAGGATAAGGGAGGAATAGACTACTCTAAATTCTTTACTGACAGAACCACAGCACAAGCCCAAATTCTCTGGCAATCCCGGATCGGTTTGTCATGTGGTTTCTCTCTGAATTGAGCACTGACTCTCCATGCAAGGGAACACATACACGAAGAGGCAATGTCCCAAATTCAGGCTTTGTCCGTGCCAGCCATTCAGCAAAGTGTGACAAACCAACTGACTCTGTACACTTCATCCCCGACAAAAGCAAGCAGCAGCAAGCAAGGCTTATTGTCCATAGCATAAAAGAATCTGTCAACTGGCAAGACGTGCCTGCAAGGCAAAGAATGTGCAGTTATGTCCTGTTTCCCTTTGGCTTACAGAGGAGTAGCCCTGTAAACACTGTTTGCTAGAGAAGGAATCCATTAGTGGCATTGGCAAAACCATTTTTGTTCAGACCCAAGAAAGTTCGTACAGGTTTCATAGTAACTTTGCTCCTCACATCTGATTTGATGCTTAGAGAAGATGCACAAATGGGTTTTGTTTGGATTTTGGGTTTGGGTGGGTATTTTATTCCTTTCTTATTTTCTCTTTGGAGTCCTCTGAGGAGAAGAGGAACCAGGCAACTCTGAGACTGCAGGCAAAGCAGTCCTGTGTGGAATAAGGGGCTCTTGATGTGTGAATGGAATGAGGTAATATTAGGGATTACCACTGTTGCATTGAGGAGGGGCCAAAGCCTGCATTACTGGGGAAACAAAAGTCTGTTTATGAGGATAGCAACTAGCTGTAAAGTTACACTGGATTTTAAGAGTACAGATGCAGGGAAGGCAAGCTGAAAATGAAAGCAAGCAGTTCCCAACACTGACACTACCTCCACTGAACAGAATTTGCACTGTTTAGTGTGGGGATATAAGTAGCATTCAAGGATGGGGACTTCTGAGCCAGAGGAGTGCAAAGATGATCCCCCTCTTGGTGTTTAAAGCTAACTTCACTCTCCCTTCTAAATTCCTCTTAGGCATACTCAGATGGTAACAACTGGAGATGCAGAACATAACCAGTCCTGTAGTGGAATTTGTTCTCCTGGGTTTCAACAACAGTCTTAAGATTCAGCAATTCCTCTTCACAGTCTTCTTCCTTGTCTATCTGATGACCTGCTTGGGAAACATCACCATCCTCACCACTGTTATCACTGACTACCACCTGCACACACCGATGTACTTCTTCCTGGCCAACTTAGCGTTCACAGATATTGCTGAATCATCAGTCACTACTCCCATTCTGTTGTCAGGTCTCCTCTCCCAGCCCAAATCTGTTCCACTCAAGGAGTGCATGCTTCACATGTTTTTGTTCCACTTCATTGGTGGTGCTCATATCTTTCTTCTTGCAGTGATGGCAGCTGATCGCTATGTGGCTATTTTTAAGCCCTTGCAGTACCTGACTGTAATGAACCGTGCAGTGTGTTTAGGTCTAGTGGTAGTGTCATGGGCAGGAGGATTCATTCACTCTGCAACACAGATTACTCTGCTTCTCGCTTTACCTTATTGTGGTCCTAACACCCTGGACAATTTCCACTGTGATGTCCCACAAGTACTGGAAGTGGCCTGCATTGACACTTACCTGATAGGGCTGCTGATGGCCTCAAATGGTGGACTGCTCCTCATAATAATTTTTGTCTTGCTGCTTATTTCATACACTGTCATTTTAGTCAAGATGAGGAGGCAGTTCACCAAAGGAAAGCACAAAGCTTTGTCTACCTGCGTAGCGCAGATAATGGCAATAAGCATAACATTCATTCCAGGAATATTCATCTATGCTCGGCCCTTCAAGACATTTGCACTGGACAAAGTGGTCTCCATCTTCTTCACTGTGCTTGTTCCAGTGCTGAATCCCATGGTCTACACCCTGAGAAATACTGAAATGAAAAAGGCCGTCAGGAGACTTGTTTCGAGGGTTCTGTTCTCAGAAGGAAAGGAATAGCTTAACTCCCTGCAAAATGGTCATCCTTCTGCTTTGTAACTCGTGTAACTTATCATTATTGAAATATCTGAACTTCCAGCAAAGACAATTGCAGAAGAGAAATTCTTTCTGGAGAACTGTCGGAGGACACTTAGATCCCTTTACATTAAGTGCAGTTCCCATGTATACAGTCTGTAGAGTCCAGAGCAAGTTACACCACGTTAACACTAAATCAGGTTGTTTCCAGGAATAGAGGAATCCTGCTGGCTTTTCACCACCATCATTCCTGTTACCATCTCTAATGCTGAGTGACTTGTCTCTTTTGAAACCAGGAATTCCTTATCTATGTCATTCAGTCATAATTGTAACCCAATACAACCAACCTGGGCCTAATCCTGCAACATTAAAACCACAGTTTCCATATTGAGATCAAGCAAAAGAAACCTTCCCTATTGATATGGTTATGCTGATCTTTGCAGGCTGTCTCTGTTAGGAAACAGCACAGATTTCAGCTAATTTGGTGAACTGACAGTAAAGGCAGTAAAGGGGGGGGCAGGAGATCATTCAGTATAATGTTCTTTTTTCTCTAGTTTGCCTGCTCAAGGACAGGCAGCAGGAGCCACCGCAGGGTAAATTCACTGCCTCACTTCAGAAACTTTACAACAGCTACTTAATGGCTAAGTGGTTTTTTACATCTTCAATGTAGTGTTTCTTTTGCCCCCTCCAGGGAACTTAACTTGCCTGTGGATTATGGGAACTTCATAATTAAAACACAGGAGAACCAGAGTTAAGGAAACTTCATTTAAGCTTCTAATGACTTTGCTTCTGGGAGCTGATATACTTTGAAATCCGTGAGAAGAGCCAGAGAATTGATTTTCTCTTGTTTTATTCCTTGGAAGAAACCTCTCTTTACAAAACAGCTTAATTACTCTAATACAATACTCTATATACAATATATATATTACTTAATACTTAGTTACTCTAATAGAATAACACTGAATCACTTTGACATTACATTTCAAGTGCTTGAAGCTTTTAAATTCATGTCTTTCTAAAAGATGTTTCAGACTGTGCTCCAAGAAGAAAGAGACATCCAAAATAACGAATGCATTTAGAATAAACCTTTTTCATAACTGCTATAGGGCTGTCCCATCAGACACTACCAGCAACAACAGAGGGCACATTCCATCATCTTGGAGAAGTCGCAGAGATCAAGGGACATTACAAGACCCTAGAAGGCGGCTAATATCACCCCCATCACCCCAAGACGGGCTCAAAGGAGGATCCAGGAAATTACAGGCCCATCAGTCTTACATCAGATGATGATGGAGTGAATCATCCTGGATGATGGTGGAGCAAAGATGATGGAGCAAATCCTCCTGGAGGCTATCACAAATCAAACCAAGCACGTGACTGGGAAACCCCAGCACAGATTCACCAGGAGCAAATTGTGCATGACAAACCTGATCACCTACAACAGAGCAACCTGCTCGGCTGATGCAGGGTGGGCAATGGACAGAAAAGGGGTATAAAAGAGGCAGACTGGGTGTAAACCAGGGCCAGTGAGTACTGGCCTGGCTGAACTCAGCATTTTATCACCACAGCCTGTCCTGTCTTCTTATAAAACCTATTCATAATGCTTTCTCTATCCCATGTATTTGTGCTGCAAGGACTAAGTGCCAGCTACTGAGGGATCAACATGAGCAGAAAAGGGAAGATGGCAGATTCAGCAGTCACAACCCTTAGAGGGGCTGATTCCCCTGCCCAAAAGCAGGTCCCGTGGAGACTGCAGATGACAGTAAGAGGGGTGACTCCTAAACTGGGGATGCACAAAGGGAGACAGAAAGGGAACAGATTGCTCATCTTCTTTGTATGGCAGTAGGGAAGTGTCAACAATGGGCAGCGCTTGCCTCTTTCACCTAGGGGAAGGCACATGAGCCAGGCTGCTCACAGAAACAGGGCCCAACCCAGCCCAGCCAAGGAGTCCTCAAGACACGATGTCTTTCAGTGCTCCTGGCAGGTCTGGGAAGATGAAGCTGTAGCCACTCTCCAGGGTGTGTTTTGGCACCACTTTCTGGCCCTCCAGCAGCATCACAGCCCGCTCTGCACCAAAGACAGCCCGCACAGCCCAAGCGGGCATGGGCAGCAGCGCCGGGCGCCCCAGGGCAGCAGCAAGCTCCCGAGCAAAGGTGCCATTGGAGGTGGCAGGAGAGGATGGAGACACACCGTTGAAGACACCTCGCAGGCCCTCAGTCTCCAGGGCATGGCACACAATCCCAGCCAGGTCCCGAATGTGGATCCATGGGAAGGGCTGGAGCCCAGAGCCCACTGGGCCTCCTAGTCCAAGGCGGAAAGGCCAGATCATTTGAGAGATTGCACCACCACCTTGGCCCAGCACTACCCCTGTGAAGAGAACAGAGTGAGACCACAACTCCCCCCTGAGCCTCCCAAAGGACAAAAATCCCCTTCACCCCCCAACCTGCAAATGATATAGTCCTTAGAGGGCTGGACTGGAACAGCACCCCAACAAGGTGAGGTGCAAGGCCTTCTCCCTCCTCTTCCCCCTCTTGCCCCAGCATCAAAGCAGAGCCACCCTGACCAGGCATGACACCCCATCTCACCAGATCTCACCACAACACCACGAGCTGGGCTCCCAGGGATGAGAGCTGCAGCCTCCCAGGAGCTCACCAGGCGTGAAAAGAAGTCAAAGTCCCCCCCAGGACTGTCCTCAGTATATTCTGCTGTGGGGCTAGGGCGGTAATAGCCTGTGGGTGTAAGAGTAGTAAGGGAGTCAGGACTGAATCAGCCACCACCCCCTTCCCCAACTTCCTCCCTGCCTCCAAGAGCCCAGAACTTGATCACTCCATCATAGACATCCCATGTGAACAGCACACGGTCCCTCTGATGGCAGAGACATTTTCTGAAGTACCAATGCACTCTGCAAGTTCAGAGGGATGCACCAATACTCAGGTTGTGCTGATAGCCCTAAGAACCAAATACAGCAGCAAGCAACACACTCATCTACCTGAATAGAAAAGGTGCATCTAAAAACTGGCCATCACTGTGGCAGCTTTAAAGCCTGTAGCAAGCAGAAATGCAAAGAGATATACAGGTGGATTGAGCTGAGTCCCTGCTTAGATAACAGCAAAAGGAAACATAGGGGGACAAATTCCTACCCAGCAGTAGGAAAAAGCTGATCAAGGCTTCTTGAGCCAGAACGACATGTGTTGGCAATGAAGCCAGCATTTCAAGGCAAGACCCGTGCCCCTCAGAAGCGTGTTTCTGTCTGGAGGTTTGCCTCTTCAGGTCAGCATGAGTCATGCCTCAACCAGGCCCAACCAATACCTACGCCGGTGACGACGACCCAAGCATGGGGTGGCTGCTCAGCATCAGCAATGGCTTTGGCCAAGGTCTTGGTGGTCTCAACGCGGCTTCTGATGATCTCCCTGCAGAAGGCATCGTCCCATCTGGGAAAGGGAGAGCCACTGATATAATCCCCATGAGGGCATCCCAGGAAACAGCACCAAGGGACTCCCACCAGACCCCCACTGACAAGCACAGGAAAGGTCATAATAACTCCCCCATGCTCCAAAGCAGGGCGAGGACACAGGATCTTATTACCTAAGAACATGGGGACTTTGGGGGATGGTGGCCCCTCACTTCCCACAAAAGGCCATAGGTTTTGGACTGCCTTAGGATAAAGGTAGCAGAGAAGCTGGACACCAAAGCTGGGTGATGTGAATTCTTCCCAAATGCCTGGTGAAGGCACTTCCAAACCCACCATCATAGAAGTAAAACCTTGGTTCTAACTTTTCATCATCTAAAAGTAGGCATCCGGTGTAATTCTGGATATATAGAGCTACTTTGCCAAGGCTCCAACATGTCTTCCAAAGGTCTCCCAGAACTTAACAGGCCCACAGAAATGTTTTGGATACTTGAGAACCCAGATGTCAATTGTTAAGGTAACCCAAGTGCTTCCTGGACACACAGTTTCCTCCCCCAATCCCTTCCAGATCTCTGTCAGCACTGGCCTGCCTTGCCTTCACTTTGGACCAGCACCATGTGAGACCAAGTTACCTGCGGAAAGGGTTGAGGACATTTTCACCAGCCAGGTTCACCACAGCGTCGCAGTGGGGCAGTCCAGACTGGGATAGCTGCTCCTAGGCAGGGATAACAGGGACATCACACCCCCAGCCTCCTGCTCAAGCCTTCCCACCAACCAAGCAGTGCAGACTCCTAAGAACTTCAGCCAGTTCCCTCATGACACTGTCTGGAGCACAAGCATGATGATGAGATGGTTTCACTCCTTGGAGCTCCAGCAGGACCCATCCCAGTGACTAGAAGCCATGGAGCACCCAGGAGGCCAAGAGAACACCCACAGGACCTAGAATCCCCACTGCACATCCCCTGTATGCCACAGCAGGCCAGGGCAAGCGGGCTTGTTCCTCAGCACGGGCACATCCTCTCCTGTGACCGCTCTCCTCCCATACCCAGCTGATCCGATCCTTGCCCGCTTGTCGAGAGACGTGGGTCACTTCATGGCCACGGCTCCGCAGCAACTGGGTCAGGGCTGTGCCCACGAAGCCAGTCCCACCACCTAGGAGACAGATAGGGCGTCACAGACCTGCACCCCAGTGCCTGCACAGCCGTCCCCGTACCCAGGGCATCGCTGCTAACCCTAACTCAGACCCCCGGAAGCTCCACTCCCCGTGTCCTCACTCCGGGGTGCTCCAACCTCTGCCCGCAGCGCCCGCAGCGCCCGCAGCACCCTCAGCCCAGGCCCGCCCCGCTCACAGAGCCCCTCGGGCCCAGCTCCCTGCGTCGGGCGCTCTCCCGCACTCACCCACCAGCACCCGCATGGCTGCCCCGACTGCGTGCACGTCAACTGCGCATGCGCTTCCGCGTTTAAAGGGCCAGCGCGCCCTGCAGCATTAACCCCTCCAGCGCCAGAGCGCAGGGTCGTGGGAACAGGCGTTCTCGCAAGGATGTGATTCTGCCGGTGGGCTTTAGATGTCTCTTCTGAGATGGGACGGAAAGCGCTGAGAGACAAACGCTGTCCACCTGCAGGCAGCTGGGAAGCCTTTGCTTGACACAAAGCTGCCTGTGTTGATCTTGAGTCCTTTGCAGAGCAGAGGGTGGTACCAGCCTGTGGCAGGACCTCTGTTCTTCCCCTTCACAGCACTGTGATTTGTAATGGGTCAGGTAATATTAAACATTGTTCAGTTTAGACCAACAGCTTAGTATTTGGCCGAGAATCAGAGAAAAATGAGATAGCTGGGAATACAAATCTCATACTTTTCAAGTATCATTTATGCTTTGTGTGAGCAAGCCCTATCTGTATTATTAAATTAAACAATGTCAGGAGCATTTCTGGTGCCTTGGTCAAGTGTGTAACACTGGTTTTTAGCTACCAAATGTAGTGGTAGTTACCCCTGGCTGAGACTTGCCTATAGCAGGGTGAACTAAATAGCTTGCTAGAAAATATTAACCTTCAGGTATAGAGACCTCCACTGTACCTGAATATAGATATCTTACAGTGAAGCTGCATTCCATTCCAATGTCTTTACATACTAGTTGAGATCCTTTGGAAGACCAGTGGGCACTGAAGTTGTAATAGTAGCCAGCAGAAAAGACTCATAGAAATACCTACGGTACATGGTCAGTGGTCTGCTTATGGTCAACACAGAGGGATATTCCTCTGGTATTTTCTCCACCAGTTTAGGATGGCTTTGTATGCATGGGAATATAGGCATCTGCATTTGAGTTTATGGTATAGATAAGAGAGAACGAGGTAACTATGGATAGTGATTGATTTATTTTAAAGTGATATTATTTCTTTCAAGTAGTTAACAATTAATTTAAAGAATTACTTTCTCTGAAAGGTAATTGCTGATTTCTAGTCAGCCCTGGCATTTAACTGATGCTGTAATATAATGAGAACTGAGTAGGCCTCTGGTAAGATGGTGCTCACATGATGCTCCAGAAGTCGTGCTTCAGATACATGATACAGAAGTTTAAGTTGGTATTTTTGAAATGCATATTTTTACCACTGCAAACAGCTGTTAAGCTGAACTTACACATATTATCTTCAGACTATGTCAGATTGTGATGCTACCAGCTTATTTATCACAGAGAAATAGCTTCCATCCTACTGAAAACACTCATGCAATGCACACAAACACATGGACCCAGAACAGAGCACTTCAGCCGCAAGATTTCAATTGCCCATCAATGCTTGATGGTTGGAACCTGGATTTCAGTGTTTCCACTCATTTCTAAGAGAAGTGATTAAAAGCAAAACTGAGGAAAAAATACAGTTGAAACCTGAGGAGTCCCAGGCAAAGAAATCATTCAGTTCACTCTAATTTGTCTTTGTATGTTTACAGTGAGAATATCTCCACCTGAACTGTCTGTGTTCCAATGAACAGAATAAGGCACTGCCAGAGTTGGAGTTTTATGTCCTAATACACAGTTGGATTAATTACGGCTTTAAAATGCTTGTGCCTTTTGAATAGTTATAAAAGGATTCTATATTACAGCTAAGATGGATTGTAAATATCTGCATCTGATTAAATGAATCCTGACCATCATCTGATCTGGTTGTGTTAGATTTCTTTTATACCTCCTGCATTCACCCGTTACACCAATGATCTGTAATCACAAGAGACTGTTGAAAGCAAGCCCTGATGTCCCTTGTGTTACATTCTAAACATCTATCTGTCTGTAGTGAATTGGACACTATGGTCATTGTTATCTTTAATAAAGATACTAAAGAAAACCTTTCCTTTTTAACAGTCTTTTCAGAGACCCTTTTACCTCCTGGTTTCGGAGGGTGTAGATGAAAGGGTTTAGCATGGGAATAACAATAGTATAGAGTATAGAGATGGCGTTGCTTTTGTCAGGTGAAGATGTGGCCCCAGGCTGAGCATACATGAAGAAAACAGCCCCAAAGAACAAGGTGACAGCCAGCATGTGAGAAGAGCAAGTGGAGAAGGCCTTGTGCCTGCTCTCAGCTGAAGGCATTCGGACAATAGTGATGATTATATAGCCATAGGAGATAAAAACCACCAAGGCAGTGCCCACAATAATTGATCCACATACAGCCAGCATTACTATTTCATTGACAAGTGTGTCTGAGCAGGAGACATGCATCACTGCAGGAACATCACAAAAGAAGTGGTTTATTTCTTTGGGCCCACAAAAGGACAGATTGAATGTAAAGCCTGTCTGGATCGTGCAATTGATACAGCCTGATAGATAAGAGCCCACCACCATGAAAACACAAAGTCTTTTATTCATGATGATTTGGTACAGCAGTGGATTACAGATGGCACTGAAGCGATCATAAGCCATCACAGCAAGGAAAAAGGCTTCTGTTGTACCAAAGAGAGAGAAGAAGAACATTTGAGATGCGCAGCCATTGTAGGAAATTATTCTTCTGCCCAGTGAGAATGTCAGTGCTGCTTTGGGAGTGATGACAGAAGAATAGCAGATGTCCAAGATGGATAGGTTCTCTAGGAAAAAGTACATGGGAGTGTGCAGCTTGGAGTCCATTCTAATGATGAGGACCATGCAGGCATTTCCTACCACAGTGACAACATACATTGCTGAGAAGAGAATAGAGAGGAGCAGTTGTGATCCTGGGTAAGACTTGAACCCAGTCAAAATGAACTCAGTTGCCTTGGTGTGATTTTCCATGTTTTCTTTCAGATAATGTTCAAATAAGAAATTAGGCCGCAGTGAATTTCAGATACTTTGCCTGCAGAAGCAATTAGAAGGATAAGATAAATAGTAAGATGCATGAAACATGAGAAATATGAAAAATAAAGATGGAAAACAATGGAAAATGGATTCGAGTGTCACATCTGAAGATTTTTCTAATATATTCATTTACAGATGAACCAATTACCCTGTTATATTCTTTTCAGTGCAAAGAAAAACTCTGCATGCAGCTCAGCCAACCTATTTTAAAGGTCTACATTACAAGCAACCAAGAAACAGACATTTCATTCTCAAGTTAGTCTAAACAACTATTTCAGATGCAACCAGGCAGAAAAATCATGCCCTAAGATTGTAGCTAACCCAAGAAAGATGCTCGCCCCTCAACACAAGAACAAATGCAAATGCTTCTTCAGTTGCTGCAAAACAATTTTAAAAATATATGAGCCAAGAAATGCATGAAAAAAGGTAGATAATTGTAAAAATAAAGCCTATTGTTATTAAAAGGACAACACTTCTTTAGGTGAGAAACTGAGGTTTTAAGAGTACTTGGAAGAAAAAGTTCAAATGTTGAACTTTCTTAAATACATTTTCTCTATTTTACTTCACACAGGATGTTCAAAACAATATTAATTGACAGAATATTTCAAGCAAATCCCTTTCAATTATATTTAGTCATTTTGTTTCTGTAAGTCGGGTGTCGTCTCACCTATGCTTGAATATATACACTGGGTTGATGCCTACATTATAACTAATAATTTAGATTACCTTTAAATTCAGTGGCTAGAGATAAACGCTCCCACTTAAAAATATTTACCATAGAAGTTATAAATCTTGCTCTAGGATTTTCTGTTTCTCTCCTTTGACCTAAAGGGAAGTCCAGCTCAGTCATAGCTAACTATATATTTATAAAGATGTACATAGATGTATAAAGCTGAGTGGCATGAATCCCCACCCAGTTGCTGGTATTTTGTTTGCTTTGTTGTGATTTTCATGATACGTTGTAATCACCCTCATGTACCTAATCTTTTTAAACCGGTGAATTGATTTTTAACACATTACTACAGCTTTAAGTAAAAGGCCTTTTTAAACCAGCCAACAGAAACCACAACTAAGAATGAAGCTGCTGGAGATGCTGTTGTAGCCAGTGAAAGGGGCACGTCTGTAAGATTTTTGGTTCACCTGAGATCTGAAGACGTCTCTGGATTGTCTGTCTCTCTGTCGATCAAGCAGGAAGTGTGCGAGGGCATTCTTCTTTCAGCACAGAAGCATCGCAGTTATAGTAGTATGTGAAATGATCTTTGGTTTTAAATATATCTACATGAAATAGTTGCTTCTCTTCTTGATAGAAAAGATGCTCAAATTTTGTGACTCATGATAGATCAATGCCTTCTCCAGCCAAGCTATTTGACTTTTGCATACATTCTCATCAGCTCCCAGAGGCAGATGATGAGATGAAGGGGGATGGTAAGGTTCTCAGGAGCAAAGATTGCGCCCCTAGTCTTATGTACATTACTTCTGGGAGGTGATTTATTTACAATACTCTAAAGGCACCTAACCTTGAATTCAGAAGTCTTCATTAGGAAAGCTTCCAGAAATAAACCTTTAGGTACAAGAGAGTACTTGCACTCTCAGAAGGTTTGTGTTTGTGTAATACTTGTCTGTGTTCTCTACTTCCCTAAGAACACTTAAATGCCCATGTTGAATAAATAATTGATTATTTGTTTCAGGTTATCTAACTACTTCATTATTAGTAGCTATAAAACATCGTAACAACGGGATGGGAATCCTCTTCACAGTGTATTTGAAGGATTTTCTGAACATCGTTTCAAAGCAATCACCTTCAGATCAATGCTTTGAAACCAATTAATGTGTGCAGACAAATCACTGTATTAGAGGAGCTACACACCTTGCAAAATTCAATATTCCAATGCAAAGCTCACTAAAGAGTACTGAAATGCTCTGGTTTTCACTTTACAGATGAAAAACTGAAGTGAGGAAAAAGTTTATGTTTTTGTTGGTGTACTTCAATATATTGTAATAAGGATGCAGCGGCCTTGACACTCTACTGATTTTAGCTGAGATAGAGTTAAATTTCTTCATAGTAGCTTGCATGGGGCTATATTTCAGATTTGTGCTGAAAACAGTGTTGATGACACAGGAATGTTTAGCTAAGTGTTTAGCTACAGCTGATGAGTGCTTGTACAATGTCAATGCCCTTTCTGCTTCTCACCCTACCCCACCAGCGAGTAAGCTGGGGGTATGCAAGCAGCTGGGAGGGGACACAGCTGGGGCAGCTGATCCTGATTGACCAAAGGGATATTCCATACCATATGACTTGATGCTCAGCAAAAAAAACCTAGAGGAAAGAAGAAGGAAGGGGAGGGGACACTTGGAATGACAACATTTGTTTTCCCAAGTAAGCCCTGCTTTCCTGGAAATGGCTGAACAACTGCCTGCTGATGGAAAGTAGTGAATGGATTCCTTATTTTGCTTTGCTTGTGCACACAGCCTTTGCTTTACCTATTAAACTGTCTTTATCCCAACCCACAAGGTTTATTACTTATATCCTTCTGATTCTCTCACCCATGCCACTGAGTGGGGAGTGAGCAAGGGGGTGTTTAGGGCCTAGCTGCCTGTTGCAGTTAAACCACAAGTAACGTACCAGTCCGACCCAGGCTATCTTTAAATTCATGGGAGAAATAGGTGTTGTTGGAGAATGATTCATGCCATCTATAAGTTAAAGGCAAACGTTCAAGCTGTATAGAAAAAATATCTCCTGGGGATGATAATATGTGTCCATGAATAGTGAAAGTGCCTAGGGTAGGTGCTTAGATGTCTCATTAGATGTCTCAAAATTAGATGTCTAATTCTGATGTGTTTTGGGGGGAATCCATGCTGATATATCTAACTCTTTCTGTGGCTCCTGCTCTCAAATGCAAAACTAAAGAACTACCGGGTTTATTTTTCTTTGCCTCTACAGTGTATTGTAGATTCATATCACATAAATTACCCATTGTCACAGCACATTTCCTATTAATACCTGGAACACAGCCAGCACTTCACATTTCTGATGGTAGCTTCCTAGTACGGGCCACCTCAAGCTCTTCTTGACACCTATCCTTGAAATTGTGATCAAGTCCTCAAAAAGTCTTGTTTGGATGAGTTATATCCATGGCAACAGGATGCACAGAACAAGTTCTTCCACAGGTGTCTGAAGGCTTCCTGTCTGGAAAGCCAGATGTTTCATTACCTGCAGAGTCTGAAGAGGCAGTCTGCTAGTACAGAGCAGACTGTGCTGGTGTGCTGGTCCATATCAGAAATGAAGGGCTCAATTATAAACTCAAACCCAGGTTTAACATGGTCACATGCATTCAGCTGACAGATATTTAATGTTTATTACAGAACAGGAAACATTTTGAATCACTGTGATATCCAGAGCATGGCATAGAGGCACCTTTTATCAGATTTTCTCACAGATGATCAGTAACACAGATGCGTCAGCTGTGTCTCTAGACTCCTTCACATTCAATGGGAAGACTTGGACTGCAGTCTGTGAGTCAGACTTTAACGGCATGACTCCTGCTGACATACTGCTGGATCCAGGGCTCATGCAGACTGAAGGAAACAGTGAAGTGATCTATGCTGTCGGCTGTGTCTGCATTTCTTCTTGGAGTGAATTATTTGGTGTGCCCTGGGTACAATAAACTTATTCAGGGTACCGGGGCTCTGGTGCAAACCAGGGACTGAGTCCAAGTGGCACTGTATCTATGCCACAGCACGAGCTACTCATGCTGTATTCCCTCTACTGCTATATTAGAAGAGCTGTCTCCTGAAGATGTTTTGTTTTATCCTAAATCAGGTATCTAAGAAGTTTACTCATCCTTTTCTACTACTTCTTTCCAGGGACAATACCAGAATCTCAAAGTAAATGAATCAGATGTGGATATCTGCATTTTGCCTGCCTTTTACAACCCCACCCAAAGTTTTATGGGCCTAGCAATATATCTAGGGCAAACAAAATCTGGGGTTCAGTTTCTGCCATGGCCAAACCTTCTCCTTAAAACTGGAACAGTCATTCAGCTGAAGACTTTAAAGAAAGGTAGGCAGCATAGAATCCTAGGGGAAAAACAAAGAAGCAAACCAACAAACTGTAGTATATACATAAGGCAAACTCAGATTTATCAAGGTCTAGTTCAATAAATATGGCCCCTGGTTGCATGAATAGGAGAGGTTCACTTCATTATGAGCCTCCTGACTTTAGTTCATCAGCACCGCCAGTTGATCTTCTCCCGAAGTCTTTGGTTGATTTCTTAGATGTGTCTCATGCAAGTAAAGGTCTTCCTCAGGACAAACCTGACTTCTTTATTTCTAAGACAATATATGAGGGGATTCAGAAGTGGCACAACTACTGTGTACAGGATTGATATCAACTTGTTAGCACTGTAGGTGTACATGACCTTCGGGTGGGCATAAGTGAGAAGAGTGGTGGAGTAGAACAATATCACTACAGTCAAGTGGGAACTGCAGGTGGAAAAGGCCTTTTGCCTCCCATGAGAAGAAGGGATCTTCAACACAGTGAACATGATGCAAATATAGGAGGTGACCACAGTACACAGAGGCACCATGATGACCAGCAGAGCCAAGACGAAGTCTACCAGCTCAGGCAAAGAGGAGTCGCTGGAGGAGATATTCAGTAAGGGTGAAATGTCACAGAAATAGTGATTGATTTTCTCTACATCATAAAACGAGAGCTGGGCAATAAAGCTCAGCTTGATGGAAGAAGTGATGAAGCCACACATCCAACAGCCAGCTGCCAGCTGAGTACAGAACTGATGAGTCATGATGAGTGAATATTGGAGAGGTTTGCATATAGCCAAGAAGCGGTCATAGGCCATAACAGCCAACAGAATATACTCAGTACAAACAAAAGTCACAAAGAAATACAACTGTGTCATGCAGCCCTGGAAGGAGATATGTTTGTCTTGAGAGAAGAAATCTATGAGCATCTTTGGTTCGATGACAGAAACATACCAGATCTCTAAGAAAGACAGGTTTCCTAGGAAGAAATACATGGGTTTTTGCAGACTGGGGTTAGTTCGGATGATGAGAATGGTAAGCAAGTTTTCCAACACTGTTAATAAATAAGCCAGAAGTAAAGCAGAGAAGAGGAGTAGCTGCAGTTCAGGAGTGGTGGGAAAACCCAGCAGAATGAAATACCTGACACTGGTTTCATTCCTCCCACCCATTCTGTAGGGGAAAGATGAGCCTTATCGACCTGCAATAAATTAAATCAATGAAAGCTAACCAGACAGGCTTACGCTCATAGCAATATGTTACACCACACTTAAGACGCTGTAAAAATTCAGACACTTTGTTGCTGAGTTTCTGGAAATGAATTGTGTGCAATTCATGTACTCAACTCAGCATTGCTCATAGTAAAGCTGTCAGCCTGCTTTTAACTTCATACTTCATGGAAATCAATAGGAACTCCCAGTCCCATCTCAGCTAAGACACAAGGCTAAAAGCAGTCACATGAATCATGCTATCATATTGTCCGTCCAGTATGAAGAGAGGTTAGGTTATGAGCTTATAGATAGACATTTACATTGACAGTGGTTTTGTTTCTATGCCTATACATTTCTAAAGCTATACCATGTATATCCGATGAACTGGGAGGGAACTGGGAAGTTCCACAAGGATATATACAATTTCATATAAAAAGAAGGCAAACAAGTCTGAAGAACCCCATTAGAGGTACCTATGGCTAGCTCTGAAGAGACTTACAGCTACATAAAGCTTATGGAGATACAAACATGCACACAGCATCCCACATACAGCATAAATATAGACTCCTTATAGCTCTGGGTCTGGTTTGCTTGTAGCTAACTCAGATTATTCCTTCCAAGTTAAGAACACCTTAGCCTGTGCTTATAAAAACAAAACTGGTCTCAACCTTCTGTAGTGGGAATTCAGAGTGGAATCCACTGCCTTAGTTGATCCTGGAGAATATGATCAATAGGGAACAGATGAAGCGCAGACTGTTGTGTCAGTTGCATGATTTATACAGATAAATCAGCCACATTGTTTATATTCAGTGTCTCAATAGGTTTGATCTAGCAAATCCCAGTGGAAGCAATCACAGAAAGAGGGAGGATGTTGTTGTTTCCTCTGTGATTCCATACAGAGTAGAAGTCAGAAACCCTGCATATGTCTAAGGTTTTGTCTGAGACACTGAACCCAGCTCATGTTAACTGGTATCTAAGGGCACAGGGAAAAACCAGCCACCAAAAAGTCACAGTCCCAAAGCCCTGGAGCAGAGGATGTGGCAGTCATTCACCATAACTTGGGCTGGCCTGAGAGAAAAGGGAGAGAGTCCAGCAGAGGCCAACAGTGGCTTAGAGTATGGGTACTGAGAGTAGGGCTGGTCTTGTTTTGTCTGGTGAGAAGATTAAGAGGTGATCTTGTATCAGCCTGTAACAACCAGAAGGGGAGTTAGAAGGAGGACAAGGAGATCTTCCCATTTGTGACAGAAAGTCTAACATGTGGCAAACCCCACAAACTGTAACTTAGCGGGGTGCATCTGGAGAAGCCTTTTTATGCAGAGGGAAATGCAGCCTTTAGCAAGATCAGATCCAGAGAAAAGCTGAATCTCTATACTTGAAGGTTTATGGTTCTGTTGTCTCAAATGGTTCTAGAGCCTTATACATAGGCAGAAGAGCTGAAGGCAGAGCCCTGCACAGATGCAGTTCAAATTGATTGATCTGCAAATTACAGGTTCTGGTCTCTGCAGTCTCTGAAGTTGTCATAGGCTTGATGAAGCAGGGAAACAATGGGGCTGGTTTGGGTTTGGGTTTAGTTTGGTTTTTTCTGTGTGAGACAAAATTAAAACAACTTCACCCCATCCCACCTCTTTTTCACAGACTCAACTCCCCTCCTTCATTCACGGCTTCACCATTAAGCAGCCCAGCAGGATGTGGACTGGGGAGCTGTGGTCAGTGCGCAACAGTTTCTGCACACGTAAAGTGGGACATGGCTGGATCTGCTCATGAAAAGGGTTTTGGTGGATCACCCTGTATCACAAGCCCAAGCCATGGTGTGCCTGTACCCTCATGATGAGGGTCACACGAGGAGGGACTGATACACGTGTGCTCATGGAACCATGCCCATATCTGTACTCTCACACAAGGCCAGAAACATCAGCACGTGGGGACTCTGCTGAGGAGACGCTGGGACCGCACTGGCACAACAGGGCTCAGGTACTGCGGGGAAGGACCAGGCCCAGTCATGCTCCTGGTGTGCCCTGAGGACCCACAGAAACTGCACAGAGAGGGGATGAGGCACAGGAGCCCAGCAGAGGTGTCCTGAGAGCACTGTTAGTGTTGCAGTAGGGTCCAGCCCTCCCAGCAGAAGCCCATCTGCACACAACAATGGCCTTCCCCCAGAGACAGGTGAGGGAGCAAGAGGAAAGGCTGTGCCATGTCCTCTCCCATGGCAGTCCTTGGGCACGCGGAAGAGAAGCACCAGAGCGGTGCCCATTTCCTGACACCTTGGCCACAAGCAAGCCCACAGGAATGAGCCAGGAGCACATCCCCTGCCTGCACGGGATGCCCCAGCCCTTGATGTGAGGCTTCTGCTGCGCTCACGTGTTTCTGCCCCGGAAACCCTTGGGCTTCTCATCCTGGTGCTTACGGAAGCCTTCCTATGGCAAAGCCCATGAGCCAGGAAATTAAAAGGCAGCAGTGCCAGAAACGGGGACACAGCTTCTGAAGCACAAACCAGAGTTTTTCATTAAGTGATTTAATCATAAGATCCAATTATTTCTGTTTGGTTTTCTGAACTACACCATCTTTTTGTCATTAAGCCTGCTAATGATTTTGCAAGGAAAGTCTTTTTCTTAGCAATATCTTTTGGAGAGAATCCTTCATTTCCTTGTTTCTCAAGCAGTAAATGATGGGATTAAAGAGAGGAACAACAACAGCATAGAAAGCAGACATGATTTTGTTTGTGTCATTAACTGGAAGTGTTTTGGGCCTTACATAGATGAAAATGCTTGTTGCATAGAAGACAGTGACCACTATCAGGTGAGATGCACAGGTGGAGAAGGCTTTTTGGCGATCTCGTACAGATGAAATGTGAAGAACAGTGAAGATAATATAGGTGTAAGATAGAATCACTACAGAGAGAGGCATCAGGAGAATAAATAAGGCAGCCACAAAATCCATGAGAGCAGCTCTTTCCAAATCTGTGCAGGCTAAGTTCAAGAGAGGAGAAACATCACAGAAGAAATGGTTGATTATGTTGGGTCCACAGTATGTCAGCCGAGAGATAAAAAATACTTTGCATCCAGAAAGTAAGAAACCAGTCAACCAAGATCCGGCAGTAAGGTAGACACAGACAGCGTGTCTCATGATAGTAGAGTAATGGAAAGGCTTGCAAATGGCAACATAGCGATCGTATGCCATGACAGCCAGGAGGAGACACTCAGTGTTGCCCAGGCTGAGGAAGAAGTACAGCTGTGTCATGCATCCCATGAAGGAGATGCCCTTTGTCACTGACACAAAGCTCAGTATTGTCTTGGGGACTGTGACTGTCACATACCACATCTCCAGAAAGGACAAATTACTCAGAAAGAAATACATGGGGGTGTGAAGGTTATAGTTTGTCCAGACAGTCAGGACGATGATCATATTTTCTGCTAAAACTAAGAGATATGCGATGAGGAATATTGGAAAGAAGAGAATCTGCAGATGAGGAGAAATGGGAAATCCCAGGAGAATGAATTCTTTGACCATGCTGTGATTGCTCACCGCCGTGTCTCCCATCTACCTCTGTAAAGACAATGACATTAGTGACTTACTATTTGTGATTCTAATACATTAGAACACCTCCCTCTTTCTCTCTCCCCCCCCCGTTTTACATTCCTTTCACACTGCAGTCAAATTAATACTAGTATTTCTAGTGCTGTAAATGCTCATTGAATAATCATTAAAGTATTCCAAGATGAAGGTATTTAGAACAAAATAACAGCAATCCTGAATTCCCTCAGTGACATAATGCCCAACTTCTCCTTGATCTTCTCGAGGGCAATAGCTGTTCTAGATAGTGGTTTTTAACTTGTACAATGAACTGATTTCTGCATTTATGAACAGACTTGCCAGAAAATCGGTCACCAAAGATCCTTCTGAAAGTAATAAAATATTCTCAGTACCAGCAGCAGTATTTACATAATCCCCATCAATGGCTTTTTCTTTTGTAAAGTTAAAACTCTATTAAAGGTCAGAATTCAAGCTGTAACTTTAACATCATTAAAGCAACAGGCTTAAATAGAGCTTTTCTGTTCCTTAGACCATGTGTCCAGAAATCGCAGACTTCATCAAAAATCTCATTTGAAAACTCCCCATGTTGTCTCATATTGCTGAAGAGTTTGAAAGGGAAGAGAAGGGTTAGAGGTAGGGAAAGGAAGAATTAGGGTTAGAGTAGGAAGGGAATGGAAGAGAAAGGGAAGAGAAGGGGAAGGGAAAAGAAGGAGAAGGGAAGGGAAAGGAAGACTGATATAAAGTATCTTCAGTTGAAAGACACTGCTTCACTTTCTTTGCATGAAAATTCAAAGATGTTCTGTGAGAAATGAGATTTGCTGTGTGGCTTCCCAATGAAAAGATTTCATTAAAACACGCTGACAGGGAAGTGATCTTTCCTGCCATAGTTCCTTCTCACCAGCTTCATTAGCCAGTATACTACTCAGCAGACTTGAAGAAAGAGTTATTCATATTTATGATAAGAAATACTACGTTGGTAAATACTTCAATCTCACTCACAGTCTGAGTCCTTGTACCGACGTTGAACGGATCGCTTGAAGTTCAGAGAGCCTGTGCCGTGACATCTGTTTATTATTCCTTCATTTTCCTGAAGACTTCACCTGGGCATTTGATTTATTCTTCCAATGGGACCAATCAAAGAAACAAATTATTTCTTCTCTCCCTCGCCTGGCAATAGTATAAGTCATTTAGCTTAAAAAACCCCAAACAACTCAACCCTGAGTGAACATGCATGCAGTGACTTGGGAACACAATTGGGAATCACAACTTAGGAATGAAGTGGTGGTAAAGTTACTAATAATGTAGAGGCATCCTTAAAGACTCCTGTATCAGTTCAGAAGCGTGTGGTTTTTTCACACAAGCACTCCAGAGACAGCCCAGATGAATGACTTGACAACTCTGTCTGTGAGGAGCTTTTCCTCATCTAAGGATATTCTGATGTCTCACATCATTTGTTGTTATTGCTGTTGGGGTTTTTTTATCTTATCTCAGCACATGTGATCAGAATATTGGGGGTTTTAGTGCTTTCTATATACATATATTCAATATATTCTATGATATTCAAAACTGATAGAAAATCTACATTGTTAATATTTGACTATTATTTATTGAAATAAAGAAAGGAAAATAAATGTAAATTCATATATAATTTACAGTACATATACATAGTACGGTACATATACATAGTAGAGGTTGGTTGTTCGTTCATATTCCATCTAATACACAGTGACTTCAGCAGAATTTATCAGAACAGAATTTAATGAATATATGCTAAAAATGGGGAGACAAAAGTCATTTCATCTGCAGTGACCAGTATATGAAGTCATCAATTTAGTTAGTGTTTATTTCAACCTTCCTTCAAAAGCTGGGCTTCTCCCATCCCACTGTGAACACTTTCTTCTGCTCTCTTCCATGAGGATTGATTCAGGCCTAAGTAGAGGCTTCTTGCAGAATGTGAAATCCTGTGGAGTGCCTGAGACCTCTCCTTTTGAATAGGCAGATATGATACAGGAACTGCAGAAGGGAATCTTCCTTTTAGCATCACATTCATGAATCAAGCAGAATAGCCAAGGTTCTTAAAACATGAGGCGTGTTAGGCACATGCATCTCACCTTAGCTGTCAGCTATTGCATGCAGCACAACACAGTTCTGAATACAACCTAAATCTGAAAACCTTTCCTTACACTGAAAACTCTTACACTCTGTCTCTAAGGAACTATCTTAATGGAGGACAGTCTGAAGATCTTCTTCAAAGCCTCTTTAACCTCCTGGTTCCTCAGACAGTAAATGAAGGGATTGAGCATGGGCGTCACAATAGTGTATGCAACTGACACCAGCTTGTTTAGGTCAAAAGGGTGGATTCTCTTGGGCCGGGCATACATGAACAGAGTGGCTGAAAAGAAGATAATGACTACAGTAAGGTGAGAAACACAGGTGGCGAAGGCTTTCTTCCTGCCCTGGGCAGTGGGGATATTCAGGATGGTGCTGATGATGCATATGTAGGAGATAATCATGATGGAGAGGGGAATCAGCAAGATAAGCAAGGCCAGGATGAAATCTACTGTTTCAGCTATTGTCATGTCAGCACACGACATGTTCAGCAAGGGGCTGATGTCACAGAAGAAGTGGTTGATGACGTTGGAGCCACAAAAAGACAGCTGAGAGATGAAAACTACTTTCAGCATGGAGGCCAAGAAACCAATGAGCCAGGAGCATGCGGCTAGCTGAATGCAGAGCCGGTGGTTCATGATGACTGGATACATCAGAGGATTACAGATGGCCACATAACGATCATAAGCCATGACAGCAAGGAGGACACACTCAGTGCAGATAAAGGAGATGAAGAAGTAAAGCTGGGCCATGCAGCCTCCAAAAGATATATTCTTGCTTTCGACAAGGAAATTCGCTAGCAGTCTGGGGACAGTGACTGAGGTGAACCAAACCTCCAGGAAGGAGAGGTTGCAGAGAAAGAAATACATGGGCTTGTGAAGCTGGTGGTTCACCTTTATCAAGATAATGATGAGTAAATTTTCCAAGATGGTCAGCATGTAGGCCACCAGGAATACCACAAAGAGCAACATCTGAAGTTCCATCATAGCTGGAAATCCCAGCAGGATGAATTCCTGGAATTCTGTGCTGTTTTTCTGCTTCATGGCGAAGGGCACAGCATCAAGCTTCGGAGAAAAAGTAAAGGAAATAAAAGGGAAAATATATGGAATATTTTTTAAATGAAAGAAATAATGAGAACAGCTGCAGTGAACAATGGAATAATGGCAAGTGGAAAAGAAGAAAGGAAGAATGATGATAATAAAGGAAAAACACGACAAGGATAAAGGGAAGAACATTATTCCATTTAGATCATATATCATGTGGAAGATATAAGAACAACTTCAATATCGTATTTTGATATCTGATTCATAATTAGTAGCCTAGATTATAACTGAAACCTATGGGTACTGGATGCCCATGTAAGAGCGGGTTGCCCAGTTCTATTTAACTTGCAGGGGATCCTGAATATCCAGGATGTGTCTGCATGACTTAGTTCGGCTTAATTCTGCACAACCAAGTCATTCCTGTGCTGCCTGTGGGGTAGAGCTTTGTCCCCGTTAGCTTTCCCAGCATAGAAAGTCTCAAGACATTCACTGAATGAAACAAGTATTTTCAGAGAGCAATAGATGTTATTCTCAATTAAGCTCTCAGGAAAGGTGAATTACATTTTGGAGGGATGTATTTCTCTGTGTCTCTCTCCCTCCCATCCCCTGTTTTCCATTTCTCCATCTATTCACCTTTTTAAGCAATTGGATGAGCTGATTTTCATAGACAATTCTCAACTTCTACAGGTCAAAAGTGAAAAGAAAAAATCCCCTCTCAAACAGGAAAATGCACATTTCTCCCCTTTAACCCTTCCTATCTAACCTGAGAAATGCTTTTTCTTCTTGTTTTAAAGTTCCTCTAGTGCAATATTTAATTTCATGTTAAAAGGCATGAAACAAACTATCTCTTCCTCCCTTCCCAGAATTAGCTGAGAAAAGCATACTATAAACTAGGTTTTCAGGGGTGCAAGGACACCATGTTCATAAAACAATTCATTGACATAGAAAAAAAAGTCCAGATACTGTTCATTTAAAGCCTTTTATAGCTCCAGAAGTGGTAATACAAACCATGACTGAAGATTTATAATGTGAAAACACATATAACTCTGTAACCATATTACTGTTAACTTTAACTATAATGAGAAATTACACAGGTCAAATCAGAGCAATATTTTGCCTTTTTTCTTAGTACAAAATACATTATTAACCAGTGTGTCTCTTTAGTACATGTATTCAGTGCTTCCTGTCCTGGCCAGCATTAGTTCTACCTATAAACCCGGTGAGATCTGAGTGTTTCAAATAGTTCATTTACACATCTGTCCAATCTCTAAAGAAGCAATCAAAGCAAGTGACAGTGATTCTCCTAAGTCAAACACAATGCTTATGTTTTCCTGTGACTTGAACTAGAGTAAATACCTGAGCTATCTTACCGTCAGAAGACTTCTGGGAAGCTGGAGTTCATCTGCTGAAGTTTCAATAGCTGTCAGTTTAGTCTAGTATAAAATATACTCAGCTTGTCTCCTTTCTTGGGAATATAAATATACGGGCATCTCCAGGTATTACTGTTCTCATTGAGAGAAAAAGGTCTAAACTAAGTCAGATGGATCATTCCATGGCCACGTCTGTTTCTCTCTTCCTTCTGTAAGTGCATGTCAACAAGCAGCTCTGAAGCCTAGATGTGTTGCTCAGTGTAGTTCACGTGCCTGCTGTAGATGTTGAAATGCCAGTGGATTTGTTCCTCCTTGGAAGAAGGTGATTACCCATCAAAAAGTCCTCCTCCTACCTTCATATCACTTCAGCAGTGCTTGTGGTTCCATTCATGGAAACTCTCTTCTGAGAGGTACAGAGGCACCCATTTGCCAGCCTGATGTGCCCCTAGAGAGGTGTGCTGCCTACCAGGGGCTCACATCATGGATGTCACAGGGAGACTACCAAGCCTTGTACGTCCCACTGGCTATTTATTACCTGCTGCTGTTGTTTCACGTAGGCACCACACAGGCTAAGTGTTAGGTGGAGCAGACAAGGAAGTCAGTGACAAGTATGAATCAGAATGGAGCAGTGTGTTACGACCTAAAGACTAGTTTATAGCATAAATCAGTAGCTTAAGATGGAAGGTATGGACTCTAAATAGAGGTACTAGGTTGTGGGTCATGTTTGATATGACCAGGGTGTGCAATATTCAGGCTTCTGAGAAAATATATACAGATCAGGCTAGACAATGAGACAAAGTCAAAATGAATGTACCGGAATAGGCAGCATTCATAAAGATCAGGGTAGTAGGTAAAATATGAGGCTGGACCCGGTTAGCTGTGATGCAAAACTGAATTAAAGCTAAGGAAGGAGTCAACAATCAATGTTGTAGCCACACTATTCTCCACTGCCAGGGAATTCCCCAGACATCCGCCAAGCCACCTTCAGAAATAACTCCAGCAGTGCTTGTGGCACAGTAATTCAAGCTGATGAACAGCCTCTGTCGCTCCCAGTCCCCCTGCCCCAGCTCTCCCTTCTCCAGTAGCAACTCTGGCATTTGGTGCTTTTGTCTCTGGAAGTGGTGCCTGCAGCACATATTCAGGCTACTGCTTCCATCTACTGCCCAACACCATTCATTGCAAGCTGCTTCTTGCCTGTGAGCCAGCGGGAACAGCAAAGAGCAGCAGCTCGAAGTCATCTTCCCCCACCTCTGCGGCACCAGATACCCAGCAAAGAGAACTTAGGCAGCTAAGAGTCACTGTGGATGTAGTTGAGCAAAGATGATGCTGCAGTGCTGTCAGGCATCTGCAGACTGTTGGTGACAGAATATCACTGAGGGACAGGCTTGGCATGAATGTAGCTTACCAGGGGTCTGGTGAAGAGGGAAAGACCAGTTCAGACAGCTGGCTACCTGCTCACATAGTTTACGATCACAGTTCATAGTTCATGATCAGGACCAACAGTATCTTAGCAAGTAATGACTATACCAGAGTAGTGGGTGGCACAAAAGTGCTTGATTGGGCAAGGGGTTAGATATTGATGTTTTATAGAGTGTTGTATGGTGGAATGTGCAGGCTGAAACTGTTTTGGAGCAAGCTAAGGAAAAGCTGTGATTTCCTACATTAATTCAGACAACAGCTGGAGCAAGGGACACCAAAGCTGGGTAACACATGTCAGAAAACTAAGAACTGTATTTGGTGTAACAGGCTGACTGAGGGACTGTGTTGTCACAAGGAGCTGGAGACAGCAGTGAGGTAACATCAGACAGGAGAGTGGATAACATGCTTAAGACAATGGATAGCATTGATAAAGGATAGAATGGATAATCCAAGACATAACAATAATATGTACCAAATGTGCTGTGACAAGCAGCGCAATGAATAGGACACTTGAGCAAAAGTTTTAGGGCTTGAATAATGAGCTGAGTTACTGGGGATAGAGGTGTGAGTCAGACCAGCATGACTAAGTCCAAGACTCTGGACTCTTCTTTGCTTGGAACACAGTTAAGGTTTACTAGTGAATGTCATGTAAGGCCACTAACTGCTTTCCCTTTCAGCATCTTTAATGGGGCCCAGGCTGAAAAAAGGCCAGGTTCTGCTATGCCATGTGTTGGGTACAGTTTGGCAGTGCAGTGCTTTGGGACTGGAAAGGGGATGGAGTCCGTAGCTCAGAATGGCATGGCACCATTCCTCTCTCACTCTGAGGCACCTAACATTTACTTGTAGATTCTGGTGTCAAAAAGGCCATCAACACATTGATAGAAAAGGAGCAATTTTTAATATACCTCCTTATGTACTGGTGGAGAAGAGAAGGTTTAGTCTGAGGGTTTGCAGGGCACTCATTGCTCTTTTACACTATGAGATATAGGAGGACATCCTGCCCAGCTCATTCTGGTGGGGATATTGTTTGGTTTATACTGGAGCATGTGATTTTGAACTATTGAGCCTCATTTGGTAGGAGTGCATAATATACATGATATAGGAACACTACCTATGATCTCTGTCTTTTGCAGAGAAGCAATCTGTGCTGCTTTTGGTCCTTGCTCCTGGGAGATACTAAGTAATGTTATGCTTTTCCTGGCCAGGGTTAAGAAAGTGAACCTGCTATTTGCAAGTGCACGTTGGCCCAGTGAACCCAATGCAATGTCCTGACAGCTCCAGGAAGGTTCAGACAGTTCTGGAAAACCCAAACTTTCTTCAACTCTGGTTTTGCAAGGGTGTCACATCAGGAAGACCTGTGTTCCCATTCTTATCTACTTTTGTATTGATGGAATCCTCCCTTCAGACAATGGACTATTTGCCTTCAGTAAAAAACTAAGAGCAATTGACTGGAGCTAACAAGGACTTCTGGGATTAGACTCACTCCTGAGACTAAAAACTTTCCTAGTTAGTGATGGGTCTCCCCAGTTGTCTCCAGTTGCCACCCCTGGGAGGGACTCAGCTAGACACAGAGGCCTAGTTAAAACTTGGTGGAACTCTAATGCCTTGGGATGAATTCACTGAGCATCTTGGAAAGGAACTTTATTGTCTTGGGAAGAGAGAGCAAGAAGCAAGGGATGTGAGCAAAGGCAGAGGGGAAGAACTGGGGAAACTGAAAGAAAGAGGCAAATTCAAGATATTTTAACATCAAGATATTTTTAATATCATTTAATAATGCCTACTGTTTATCAGCATTTCGTGGGATAGGTCTTCCTGAGACTCAGTCACTTGTATGAACACCAACATATTACCGTTAGTTTCTGATCTGTTCCAATTTAATATCTAAATAATCTGTTAGCACAAGAATGACTGTTTTGTTTCAGAGCAGATAGGCTGATTCATACCATCTGTGCTCCAGGAAGACAGGACCATTTTGGACCCGTGATCTCCATATACTTTCTCACGATCAAAAAAGACCAATTTTCCTTTCACTCAGTGCAGTATGTATCAGAAGTGAGAACTTTAGGTGCACTATATGTGTGTGAGAAAGGATAAACACAACCCAAGAGTGCAGCACTGGCAGGGATCTATCCGGCTGGGGAGCAGCTCTGTGGAAAGCGACCAGGGGGTCCTGGTGAACAGCAAGCGCAGTATGAGTGATGAGTGTGCTGCTGCAGCAAAGGAAGCCAACAGCACGCTGGGTTACCTGAAGAAGTGCATCATCATCAAAGATAAAGATGTCATTATCCCACTCTTCTTGGCTCTTGAAAGGCCACCCATGGAATACTGTGTTCAGTTTTGGTCCCTGCTATACAAAACAGATGTGGACAGGCTGGAGAGGGGCCAGAGAAGGGCCACAGAGGTGGTGAAAAGACTGGGCAGTGTGTGAGGAAATGCTGAGAGAGCTGGGCTTGTTCAGCCCTTAGAAAAGAAGGTTCAGGGGAGATCTTCATTTCACTCTCTCCTTGCAGACTACACACTCAAGACAATGTATTCAAGTAGTTACAACACAACTGTTTAAGTAAGATACTGCAAAGAAACTAATAAATCATGTTATCAAAATCCTAATCAACACATAATTTTAGATTTTAAAATACACACTTTTGCAGATGATTATTATAGAGATACTGATTGTTACTTTTAAAAGGTTTTGCATCATGCATGATTGCTACTGAATGATAATTCCTTTCCCAAGCAACTCAATATTAGCTCTCAACCCTGTACTTCCTTTCCCCATCTTTCCCCCAAGAGCCTTTTGTTTGTTGGCATGATGGACACTTCAGTGGGTTATACAAGGGTGTTCCTTCTGGCATCCAAGCGGACTTTGAATCACCGATCATTTTGAATCACAGAAGCTTCATAACTGTGCATAGGTGTTGGCACTCCTACCTTTGAAATATGTTCACCTCTTTTGGGCTTTACCCAATCTTATAGCTCATTCACTGTTTCTTCTATTTCTTGACCCACTTTTCATCTCCTTGGCACTTCCTTTTTTTCACCAGAACTCCTCTCAATCAACCAACCAGTGACAACCACCTACCAGAAGTGCTGAAAGGAGGATCCAGAGCTCCTCTCAATCAACCAACCAGTGACGCCTTCCTACCAGAACTGCTAAAAGAAGGATCCAGGAACTACAGGCCTGTCAGTCTGACCTTGATGCCGGGGAAGGTTATGGAGCAGATCATCTGGAGTGCCATCAATCAGGTGAGATTTTTCTCGGGAGATGTTGGTTATCTGGATCAATAAAGAAGAATTCCACTTGCAGAGGTCTGGGGATTTTGGCCAAAGTGCAGCCAGAGATCAGAGAAATTTATTCCGGAAATCTGGGGATTATATTTGGTTAAAAGTGGACTTGCTGACTGATATCCACACTGCCAGTTAAGACATCTTAGCCTGAATTTCTTTCACCTGACTTTAGGACTGTCTTTTCCCACTCTTCTCTTTAGTCACTGACTGTAGAGTGACCTCTGCATTGCAGTCATCTTCTGTGAATAGCAGAAAGCGGGAGCCAACAGAGAGAGTTTTTTGTACCTAAACAATGAGGAAAAAATAACTGACTCCTACAATTGCAAGTAATCAATCCCCAACAGGCAATTTTCCACTGGGAAGATAAATACATTGAAATACTCCAGGTTTGTGGGGTGGCTTTTCCAAAAATATTAACCACAGCCTTCTCCTGCTGGCAGGTGAGCTCCTTTATTTTAGCTCAGTCTTTTTCTTCCGCATGTTATTGTTCTTCTGTCACTTACACAGAGCTTCTCTTTAAGGGAGACTCATCTATCTAGGAAGTTGATGGATTGTTGGAATAGAAGATAAATTCTGGCTGTGCAATTCCTGCCGTCCACTTGTGGTGTCAATGGATGAGATCAAAATGAGAACAAGAGTCCAACTAAAACCAATGCCCGAGGGGAAGGGTGACTTGTGAGGTGAAATGGACTCATGGCTATGAGGTAGCCAGAAAGCCAGCTATTGTAGCCCCCATTTCGCACCATAAGGCTTCAAGTGTGTCCATGGGCATGGAAAGACAGACTGGAATAGGAGGAAGAACGTTATTGACTGGAAGAAACCAAAAGTTACCTAGAAGAGGAATTCGTCAGGGAAGCAGCTCCCAAGGCAGAGATTTCCACGTCTCACAGTGTCCTTTCTTCTGCCAACGCCAACCCCTGGGGGAAAGAGCATCTTTCCTTGATCCCGTCAGGGAACTGAGCAGGTGTTGGGATGTGTGACCTTGAAGCAGACATGCCTTTTTGCCAGGGCCAGTTGCTGGTCATTTACACTCAGATTTCAGTGTTGGACATGAAGGTCTTTGGAACTAGGGACCAAAGGACTCATGAGCTCTTTGGCTTTCCTGGGCACAGCACTGTGACATCAGGACGGCAGTCCCCTGACTTCCATGCCTGCTTAGACCAAGGTGTTAGTCCTTTCCCAGTTCAGCACCTCAATAAGATGTTGGCTGGGCACAACTTTGCACACACAAGAATTCACAGAGGTCCACACACACAGATGTCCACACAGACAAATATATGTGTTTCCACATAAGCAGTTGTGGGATCAAGAGAGGAGACACTGGGGTTCACTCAAGCAGGGAAGGGCTGGAGCACCTTAGGTTACAATAAAGCCCCATAGTTTATCTTGAGGATTCGAGAGACTTCTCAGGTACAGCAGGAGTTCAAATGGAGCAGAAACATTCTCCTGAGGGCAGCATTAAGAGGAAAATATCCAAACCCCAGCAGTGAGGCAGAGAAGGAGCTGCACCAGGGGAGGTTTAGACTGGAGATGAGGAACAATTCCTTCCCCGAAGGGTGCTGAGGCATTGGAACAGGCTGCCCAGAGCAGTGGTGGAGTCACTGTCTCTGGAAGTGCTCACACACAGTGGAGACAAGGCCCTCAGTGCCATGAGTTAGTGGTGGCCTTGGCAGTTCTGTGGAAATGTTGGACTGGATGAGCTTAAAGGGCTTTTCCAATGCACCTGATTCTATGAATCTGTGATTCTATGTGACATCCTCATGGACAAGAGCCTTGGGGTGGGGGGCTGAGAACTTCAGGGCTGGAAGTAGCTGAGCCACTCCCTGCAAAGAAAGACACAAACAACCCCACCAGAATGCCACAGCCTTGCATCATGTGCCTGCACAGGATCCCTGTGGCTCTTGGTCTGCATCTTCTGCCTGTTCTAATGTGTTTTTGCCCTGGAAATCTTCAGGCTCATGTTCCCAGTACTCCATGAGGGAATGGCATACTAGAAAGGAGAAAATTAAAAGGTAGCACTGCAGGAAATAAAAACACAGTCTGCACCATTAGCTGGGACATCTTGCTTTGTAAATTAGCATGTCAGAAGATTACTACCTCCACAAAGACTGTCTGTGGACCTGGGCAAGTGCAGGACCAGTAAAAGAGCCAGTAGAACTCCTTGCTTCTCCTTCATTCACTTCTCTTGTCTCCTTCCGCATAGATGACAAGGTGAGGGAAGATCTTTCTCCCCTCCAGGATGAGGTCTTGACTCAATGGCCATCTCAGATGATACCCACTCTGCCCACTGTTGGGCTTCAAGCTCCTTCTTAGGGGACATTGAATGTGGAAGAGTGTTTGGCTTGGAGAGACCCATGGCCCAGAGAAGCTGTGGCTGCCCCATTCCTGGCAGTGCTCAAGGCCAAGTTGGACACAGGGGCTTGGAGCAAGCTGCTCTAGTGGAAGGTGTCCCTGCCCGTGGCAGAGGTTGGAGCTGGATGAGCTTTAAGGTCCCTTCAACCCAAACCACTCTATGATTCCATGATCTTTGTGCTCTGAGGTGTCTGGCCTTGAAGGTTAACCAGCCCTCCTGGGACCCTTTTAGCACCAGGGTAATTTCCAATGCATCCTGCCAAGTAGCTAGGTCCTTGAAGACTTGAAGATATGCTCTTCTAAAACCCAGGGCAGTAGTCATCCTGTTCTCTTGGTCAGTCCTTCGAGGATCTTTAAGCTCCACATGGTCACGACAGGCAAGGCTGAACTGAAGCTACACGTTCTGAAATGACATAGGTGAACACCTTAACTTATTCTCTTTGTACTCATAGTCAGAATCATAAAATCATAGAATACTTAGGGTTGGAAAGAACCTGAAGGTCATCTAGTTCCAACCCCCTTGCCACGGGCAGGAACACCACACACTAAACCATGTTACCCAAGGCTCTGTCCAACCTGACCTTGAACACCGCCAGGGATGAGGCAGCCACAACTTCTCTGGACACCCTGTGCCAGCGCCTCAGCACCCTCACAGGGAAGAGCTTCTGCCTTAGATCTAACCTGACCTTCCCCTGTTTCAGTTTGAACTCATCACCCTTTGTCTATCACTATGGTCTCTAATGAAGGTCCCTCTCCAGCATCCTTGTAGCCCCCTTCAGACACTGGAAGCTGCTCTGAGGTCTCCACGCAGCCTTCTCTTCTCCAGGCTGAACAGTCCCAACTTTCTCAGCCTGTCCCCAAGAGGGAGCTGCTCCAGCCCCTGATCATCCTCATGGCCTCCTCTGGACTTGCTCCAACAGCTCCATATCCTTCTTACGGTGAGGACACCAGAACTGTACACAGTGCTGCAAGTGGGGTCTCACGAGAGCAGAGTAGTTGCTTTTAGTTATCTCCCACGCTAAAGGTCTCAAGACCACGTTACAATTCAACACCAGATACTTTGCAATTCCAGGCTCTGGAACATGGTTATTTCAGACATCTGCATGTCAGCAGAGCAAGCACCGAGTTCCTGGCCAGGTTCACATACCACAGTTACAGTAAGGAGGCTAACATCCAGCCTGGCAGCCACTTCAGAGAATTGCTTTGCTGCTCTTTAATTGGCCTATGTGAAGAGAGATCATTATCCATCTGCAACAAGTAGATAAGATCCCCCGGAGACCACACTCCCTGGGGCACACAGAGGGAAGACAACAAAAAGTTTCCTTGGTGCGGCCAGACTGAACTTCAGTGTGTTAATGAGGTGGGTGTGGAGATGGTTTTATGCTAATGATGCTGTGACTCTGATGTATGCCCTCACTATATGGAGCTAAACTGCAGAGGCTTCACCCTGCATGTGTGTGTCTGTGTACACAAGCCCCCCCTTTGTGGATGTACAGTGGTGGCTTTGTGTGCAGGGAGGAAGAAAATCAGGAGCACGAGCTCTCAATACGTCTTAGGGTGGATGGTGAGGAAACAATGTCAGGCAGCTGTGTACAGCTTGAAGTGAGTCCGTGAGGTGAGAGCTTCTCTGACATCACGGCATCCAGAGCTCCTCCAATAAATCAATCTCTTTCTAACGTTCACTCTCAGCCAGAGGGGACCGTGGCTTCATTTAGAGGATGGTGCATGAAGAGATATCATTTGGATCATTTCCATTAGCTGAGCTGGTGAGTGAAGCCTGCCCCAGACATATGCCATATGTATGTTGTATGCATAGACTTCCAATCCCTTGCATGCTTAAGGAGAGCCACGTTAAAAGGGATTTCTCTGCTCTTTGGCCACATGAGGTTTCTGGTCTGTAAATTCCTCAGGACATAGATGAAGCCCCCTGGTTCACCTGGCTTCTCAGCAGGGCTACCTTGGGAGGGAATTGCCTCAGAGAATTTTGCCTTCAGCCACTGGGAAACTAGATGGCCTTTGTAGTCCCTTCATACTCAAACCATTCTATGATTCTATGAAGTTGAGACGTCCAGTTTACTCATCCAAGCTGCTTGCTAGACTCCTGCAATAGTCTTTAAAGACAATCTGGAACTTATAGAGAGCTTTGAGCCATGTATATGAGGTGAGATGAGCCATGTCTCTCTCCCAAGTGCCTCTTCTCTGTCCAAAGAAGAGGCAGGTGTAGGCTGAGGAGGTGAGATAAGCATACTTCAATCATACATCTTTGCACTTGGTCAGCAAAAGTCCTTCCTCTGTCTGAGATGGCAAAGCTACATAGAGGTGAGCCTTACCCCTAGTAGCTATGCTGAGAAGCAGATGTCAGTGGCGATAATGGAGGTATATGCAAAAGCTTCCTATGGTGAGGCTTAGAAGAAAGCAAACATACAGGACTACAACTCCTTGAGTACTGACTGTTCATTTGGTGCTATAGGCCTGAGTTTCAGGGTCAGATCTAATTGTCCAAACATGTTTCTGCAGGGAAGGATTTTCCTGGCAATTTTCATTTAAGATAGATGCTGTTTTCCCATGGTCTGCACAAACTCCTTTTTGGGACTGGATTTGTTTCACTTCTGGTAGCATCTGAAGGACCAGCAGGGGCATGCAAACTCACACAGAAACATCCTGTCTTTGCAGATGGACCTCAACACTTGGGAGCACACAGCAAATGGGACAAGTGTGGAAGAATTTATCCTTCTTGGCTTCCCAGGCACGTGGCATTTCCGGGTCTCCTTTGTGATCGTGTTCGCACTGATGTACTCCCTGACAGTAACAGGCAACGCATCCATCATAGCCCTCGTGTGGATGAACAGGAACCTCCATACCCCAATGTACTTTTTCCTCTGTAATCTCTCCTTTCTGGAGATCTGGTACACTACGGGTGTTGTTCCCAAAGCCATTGGAGTCATGCTGGGGACTAGCCAGACCATCTCCTTCAGTGTCTGCATCTTCCAGTTGTTCTTTCTTCTCTCCCTAGGCTCCACTGAGTGTTTTCTCTTGTCTGTCATGGCCTATGACCGCTATTTAGCCATATGCTACCCCTTGAGATACAGCTCCCTCATGAACAGTGTCATCTCTGCTCGGCTGGCGCTCAGCTCCTGGCTGGGAGGCTTCCTGGCCATCTCACTTCTGGCCTTTCTGACATCCAGGCAGACGTTCTGTGGGCCAGATGTCATCAACCATTTCTTCTGTGATATAGATGCCTGCCTTGCCCTCTCCTGTAGTGACAGGTGGCCTGTGGAGTTGGCGACTTTCCTTGTCTCCATAATCGTTGTGGTGGCCTCCTGTGTGGTCATCCTGGTCTCCTACATATACATTATCTATTTCGTCCTCAGGATCCAGTCAGCCCATGGCAGGAAAAAGGCCTTTTCCACTTGCTCTGCCCATCTCAGTGTCGTCACGATCTGGTATGGCTCTATCATCTTCCTATATGTCAAGCCATCAGCCCAGAACACCATGGATGTGAAAAAAATCGTGAATACCCTTAACACAATTGTAACTCCTTTGTTGAACCCCTTCATTTACACATTCAGAAACAAAGAAGTGAAGCAAGCTCTGGGGCGGGCTTTCCAGAAGAAGTGAAGTAGGTTTTCAGAAGACCTCAGTGTGAGCTAACAGTGCGCCTGGGCAGCACAGGTAGTCAAGCCACAGTTCCCCAGTGAGCTCATCTCACTCACCTTACAGCCTTGTTAGTCCGGGCTGAGCCTTGACTCTATGATTCTCTTTGATTCTATAATTCTAATGCTCCCCTCACAGTGGTCTAAGGACCAGCACTTGGGAAAGGTCACAAACCCCATCCAGGAACAGTTCTCTGCCAGAACACTGAAGGAGGGGTCCTCCTCCTACAGGCTTGTATTACAGTTTACTCAGTGCTCCATGTTGTCAGAGATTCATCTGAATCCCTAAAGAAGTCCCAGCAGCTGGCTCATTGCTTTAGGAAATAGACATGTATTTCCCCATCTAGTCTGATGTTTTCTGGCTGCAGCTATGCCCTATTCTTTTCTCTGTCTGAAGAACGGGGGTAAGTTGAGGAGCCAAGATAAGATTCCTCATGTATCTTTCCACTTGGTCAGCAGAATCCCTTCTCCTGCCTGTGAGATGGCAAAACCACAGAGGTGAGCCTCACCCCTAGTAGCTGTGCTGAGAAACTTGGTTCTGCTTCAAGATAAAATCTACAGTTTCTGGTATAACCTATGGCCATTATTCCTGGCATAGGACTAGCAACAAAACTCACGCTGCTCTTCTTTCCTCTCCTCAGGCCCTGCATGTACTTTATTAGTTTTTATTAAAACATTCAAATTGCTGTGCTTCATGCTAGATGTGTCAGGACATTTCCACATCTAAAACCCCATGTACGATTTTAATAGTCCATTGTTCCACTCATTTTGGGCTCTGTTGTGGAAACACTTTAATGTGATTGGCAAAGTCCTCAAACTGCAGAGCTGTGGGAGGCTGGCTGGGTAGCAAGTGTGTCTTTGCATTCATTGAGAGAGCATTAGCACTTCCAAAGGGCACTTGCTTTCCACCTTCCTAGGATTTTCATTTCAGAACAGATGAATCACATTCTTCAAGCTCTTCTTTTTGCACACTGACAGGGAAGGGAGTCTATGCAAGCACTTCCTAAGGAGGAGGCCTCAACATGGCAGATAAACATATATGAACACTGTGGGATTGATTTCACATGTAGAGCCCTCCAAATGAGATGATTGAGTCTGGACTGAGCATCTACTTCTCCCTTCCAGAAGCAGTGGTGCTTCTGGAGGCGAGTCAACAACCCCCTTTGTTCACCTGAGCTTGGGCACTTGGCTTATAGATCTGGAGCCAGGTCCAGGCACCGGTGGCCAAGGACAGGCTGATGCTCACCTTTGAACAGCCCACTGAGGCTGGAGAACAAGTGTGTGCCTGGGTCTGTCCTCAGCCATCACTGCTTGTCATTCTTTATGTTAGGGGCAGAATTGTGTCCATGGTGTTGAAGCCCTCTGCATCCCTGGAGAGCAACCAAAAGCAGGATCTGAAATGTCCAAGGAACACTGCACACAGTAGATTGCAGGACACTGCAGGCTACCATACATTCCCCATCACTGCTGTCTAGAGCACTCTGAGATAAATAGGAGCATGCAAAGACTCCAACAGGGTTGGCAGAGTAGACCCATATCACCTGGGAGAGGCAGGCCATCCTGAAACAGCAGCAGCACAACAGCAAAGTACCCTAGGCTTTCTCAGGTGAAGTAGATGAGCAACGGACTCCATTTCGTAGGGTGGGATCCAGATGAAAAGCCAGCACCCTCCATATGAGCTTCCACGCCCAGTGCTGGGTGAGATTGCCTGAGAATAGGTCCCCAGAACCATTCCTGACTCAGAAATCCCAAGGCCTTTCATGCCTGTGCTCAGAAGAAGCCTTCATTGGGAAACAGGCATGGCCCAAACCTGGAAATGAAAAGGCAGCAGTGTTGGAAACCAAAGCACAGCCCATATCATTAGCTGCAATGGTTTGCATCAAGATGAGCTTGTCAGATAATTGTTACCTCTGCAAAGGTGCCTCTGGTCCTGCAGCTATGATGGGCAGATATAAAAGGCAGCCCAGGTCCCTGCTCTCTCATACACTTCTCTTGCCTCCTTCTCCTTGAGAACCAGGTGAGTCTGAAGCCCCTTGTCCTCCCCTTAAAAGCGCGGTCTATCCTCAGTGAAACTCTCAGCTGATACTAGCTCTATCCTGTGCTGGGGCTTGCAGCATTGTGCATAGATGAGAGAAGTGGGGAGAATGTCTGCCTGGAGAAAGGCTGGGAAGTGGCTGAAGGGGCTTTTGGTTTACAAATTCCAAGATACCCTCCCTGTCCCAGGCTGCTCTATATAGGCAATGGAGACCGTGTGGCACCTGGCACAGCTTCCAGCTGCCCACTCCTTAGCAGCCTTGGCTCTTTGTGACAGGAAAGCCAGGCTGCTCCTCACCCATCCTTGTGCTCTGCTTGCCCCTGCCCTGTGTCCAGGTGAAGCTCCAGCATCCAGACATGTCCTGCTACAACCCGTGCGTGCCCTGCCAGCCCTGCGGCCCAACCCCGCTGGCCAACAGCTGCAATGAGTGCTGTGTCAGGCAGTGCCAGAGCTCCACCGTTGTCATCGAGCCTCCTGCTGTGGTGGTGACCCTGCCCGGCCCCATCCTCAGCTCCTTCCCTCAGAACACCGTTGTGGGCTCCTCCACCTCTGCTGCCATTGGCAGCATCCTCAGCTGTGGTGGAGTGCCCATCAACTCGGGGTGCTGTGACCTGTCTGGCATTTCCCGACGCTATGGTGGCAGGAGGTACCTCCTCTGATCAAGGTGCTGGGAGAGCCCCCAAGAGACACCTGCAGGAACTCAGGACATGGTGCTGTGCAGAGGATCGATCTTCTGGATGTTATTTTCAACACAGCTGAATGAACTTTCCTTTCCATTCCTTCTCCATGACCACAGGCTCCCTCCAGGGCTCCCTGCACTGGTGCCCTCCGCTCGCAGTCTTTGTTTCCCTCTTTTAACTCATTAAAGTTCTGCTTCATTGGCAAGCCTGGCCTCCTTGTGCTCCTTCTCTCTGTGAAGCCTTTCCAGGCTGCCAAAGGGGAAAGGTGTTGCTCAGGGTGGAAGGGAGTGAGGGCACAAGGAGA
Source organism: Psittacula echo (assembly GCF_963264785.1). NCBI lineage: Eukaryota > Metazoa > Chordata > Aves > Psittaciformes > Psittacidae > Psittacula > Psittacula echo. The sequence goes on from NC_137748.1 coordinate 4,812,577, forward strand.
CTCTTCTCCATTTACAAAGGAATGGGAGGTTGGGACACCCAGAAGGAGCTGCAGCTTTTTGGTCCCTTGGAGATGAGGAATGCATCTGTGGTTGCTGTACTGCCAGTGACTATCTGGCCTTCCCTTGCTGTGTCCACAAATGCACTCACAGCGGGAGGCCTTGAGGAATCAGCAAACCCATGACTTCTTGAGGAGGGGCGTTCCTCTTGTTATTCTCAGAGCTGTGCTGGGGTGGTAGGGGCAGTGGGTGATTATAGAATCATATCATAGAATAATTAGGATTATTTGCTCTGCAGAATAGCAGAAGTCGTAATGGAGGGAACAGCCTTTGGGATAGCCAATGGCTTGTACTGCACCTTCCTCTTTTCTCCACGACCCAGTCTAGGTGCCATGACCAGCAGCCATGGGCAGGAGTAACAGGGATGTGCTATTAGGAGCAGCTGCTGAATACCCCGAGGCTGGAGCTAAGCATGTTGGAGGTGAGGGCATTCAGCACAGAAAGCAGGGACAGTGAAACTGTTTCTGAGGGAGATCAAACAGCTCTGATGCAGCACGCAGAGGGGAATGTGAAGATTAGCAAGGATGAGGTTATTGGGTGCACAGACTCAGGCCTCTTGACTGCTTCAATCTCCCTCCAGAGAATTGTAAGGGGGAATTGGCTCCGTTGTGAGGGGAGAGGGTTATTTACGTGTAAATCACATGCTCACAGTGAAGAACAACAGGGAGAATTACCAGAGACTGAAGACCAAGGCCTACAAAGGAAATTTTCAAGTATGATTGAAAAGCACATCTGTATGTTTGCATTCATAAAGAAGCCAAGTTCATTTGATCAGGGAAGATGAACACCTGAAATACGATGAGATCCTCCTGTGGGTGTTGGGTCACAGGTAGCAGGGGATCCATAGCACAGCCTGAGTTGTCTGACACAAGTCCAAAGTGTTGGGTTACCTCACCACTGCATGCCTGGAGAGAGCTAGGCCCTGCTAGGTGCTGAAGGACTGTATGAGGTAGGATCTTATCTGCATGTGCCTGTGTGTGCTGGGCATGTAAGGGTAGTGTGCTGGGTGATGTAGGGGAGAGGAAGGCAGAGATGAGGCTGTCTGTTGTCCTGGGCAAGTATTGTCTCCTCATGCCCACTCCTGCCACCCTTTGGAGCCAGCTTTCACTGATGGCCATTGCCGGTGGAGTAGCCAGGGGCGTCTTTACCAGCTCCAAGGGGAAGCAGACTGTAAGATTTCCCACAGAAGGAAGGAGGAGTCGGAGGCCCAGGCTTGGATGCAGCACAACTTTAATGAGTGTAAAGAAGAAAAGGAGGTAGCTCACAGGGAGCACCAGGGGCAGCCACCAAGATGCGGTGCAGCTCCTGCAGGGTGTTCGTCTGCCTGTCCCTCACAGGGAGGGAGGGAGGCCAAGAGGTCCCCACAGGCTGGTGTGGGAGGTGGAGACAGGAAAGAAAAGAGAGAAGAGAGTGGGAGAAGGAAACAACGCTGCGAAGCTCTATCTCCTGTGCAGATCCATGTTGTGAGGTCCTGGATGTTCCTGCCTGAGGACGCAGCCAGCAGCTTTAGCAGGGTCTGCACCTGGTGCCGCAGTAGCGGTTGGTGATGCAGGAGAGGTCGAAGCCCCCGGAATTGATGGGCACTCCCTCGGAGCTGAGGATGCTGCCAACGGCAGCGGAGGTGGAGGAGCCCACAACGGTGTTCTGAGGGAAGGAGCTGAGGATGGGGCCGGGCAGGGTCACCACCACGGCGGAGGGCTGGATGGCGATGGTGGAGCTCTGGCACTGCCTGACACAGCACTCATTGCAGCTGTTGGCCAGCGGGGTCGGGCCGCAGGGCTGGCAGGGCACGCACGGGTTGCAGCAGGACATGTCTGGATGCTGGAGCTTCACCTGGACACAGGGCAGGGCCAAGCAGAGGATGGGACACGTGAGCGGCAGCTCTGCAGCCAACCCTAGGCAAGCCAAGGCACCTCCTGGCCCAGCACACGCTGACCACCTCCAAGCCCAGCAGCCACCTCAGCTCAGTCCCCGCCTCTCTCTGCACAAGCCCTTCTCTCCCCTTCCCTCTCCCATGAGAAGCAGCTCCCAGCCCTGCGCTACGACAGCCCCCATCAGCTGAGACACACGGGCAGGAACCACCTGGTCTGCAAGCAGCAGCAGAAGAGGCTTTGCACTCACCTGATTCCCAGGAGAAGGAGGCGAGAGAAGTGGATGAGGAGCAGAGACCTGCGCTGCCTTTTATAGTCGTCCTGCAGTGCCTCAGGCCCACAGGCACCTTTGTGGCAGGAGCAATTTCCTGACAAGCTCATGGCAAATGCAAACCCTCCCAGGTAATGGCAGGGGCCGTGTCCCGGTTTCCGGCACTGCTGCCTTTTAATTTCCTTGCTCATGGGCTTTGCCATAGGAAGGCTTCTGTAAGCGCCCGCATGAGAAGCCCAAGGGTTTCCGGGGCAGAAACACGTGAGCGCAGCATCAAGGGCTCACATCAAGGGCTGAGGCATCCCGTGCAGGCAGGGGATGTGCTCCTGGCTCATTCCTGTGGGCTTGCTTGTGGCCAAGGTGTCAGGAAATGGGCACCGCTCTGGTGCTTCTCTTCCGCGTGCCCAAGGACTGCCATGGGAGAGGACATGGCACAGCCTTTCCTCTTGCTCCCTCACCTGTCTCTGGGGGAAGGCCATTGTTGTGTGCAGATGGGCTTCTGCTGGGAGGGCTGGACCCTACTGCAACACTAACAGTGCTCTCAGGACACCTCTGCTGGGCCTACAGTCGTGGTCTCCTCTACTGCAAAACCTTGGGCTTCTCATGCGGGCGCTTACAGAAGCCTTCCTATGGCAAAGCCCATGAGCAAGGAAATGAAAAGGCAGCAGTGCCGGAAACCGGGACACGGCCCCTGCCATTACCTGGGAGGGTTTGCATTTGCCATGAGCTTGTCAGGAAATTGCTCCTGCCACAAAGGTGCCTGTGGGCCTGAGGTACTGCAGGACGACTATAAAAGGCAGCGCAGGTCTCTGCTCCTCATCCACTTCTCTCGCCTCCTTCTCCTGGGAATTAGGTGAGTGCGAAGCCTCTTCTGCTGCTGCTTAGAGATCAGGTCGTTCCTGCCCGTGTGTCTCAGCTGATGGGGGCTGTCGTAGCGCAGGGCTGGGAGCTGCTTCTCATGGGAGAGGGAAGGGGAGAGAAGGGCTTGTGCAGAGAGAGGCTGGGACTGAGCTGAGGTGGCTGCTGGGCTTGGAGGTTGTCAGCGTGTGCTGGGCCAGGAGGTGCCTTGGCTTGGCCAGGGTTGGCTGCAGAGCTGCCGCTCACGTGTCCCATCCTCTGCTTGGCCCTGCCCTGTGTCCAGGTGAAGCTCCAGCATCCAGACATGTCCTGCTGCAACCCGTGCGTGCCCTGCCAGCCCTGCGGCCCGACCCCGCTGGCCAACAGCTGCAATGAGTGCTGTGTCAGGCAGTGCCAGAGCTCCACCGTCGTCATTGAGCCTTCCCCCGTGGTGGTGACCCTGCCCGGCCCCATCCTCAGCTCCTCCCCTCAGAACACCGTTGTGGGCTCCTCCACCTCCGCTGCCGTTGGCAGCATCCTCAGCTCCGAGGGAGTGCCCATCAACTCCGGGGGCTTCGACCTCTCCTGCATCACCAACCGCTACTGCGGCACCAGGTGCAGACCCTGCTAAAGCTGCTGGGTACGTCCTCAGGCAGGAACATCCAGGACCTCGCAACATGGATCTGGACAGGAGATAGAGCTTCGTGGCGCTGTTTCCTTCTCCCACTGTCCTCTCCATTCCTTTTCTGTCTCCACCTCCCGCTCCAGCCCAGTGGGGACCTCTTGGCCTCCCTCCCTCCCTGTGAGGGACAGGCAGACGGACACCCTGCAGGAGCTGCACCGCATCTTGGTGGTTGCCCCTGGTGCTCCCTGTGAGCCACCTCCTTTTCTTCTTTACACTCATTAAAGTTGTGCTGCATCCAAGCCTGGGCCTCCGACTCCTCCTTTCTTCTGTGGGAAATCTTACAGTCTGCTTCCCCTTGGAGGTGACAAAGACATCCCTGGCTACTCCAGTGGCAATGGCCACCAGTGAGAGCATGGCTCCAAAGGGTGGTAGGAGTGGGCATGAACAGACAATACTGAGCAAGGACAGCGCACAGCTTCATCTCTGCCTTCTTCTCCCCTACATCACCCATCACTCTACCCCTACATGCCCAGCACACATGGGCGCACACAGATGTCATCCTACCACATACAGCCCTTCAGCACCTGGCAGGGCCCAGCTCTCTCCGGACGTGCAGGGCTGAGATAACTCACTGGTCAGGAAAATGACAGTGGTAACACCAGAGTTCCCCAGGTTAGGTGACACACATGGGGAGCTGATTGAATTCCCTATAATCCAGGAATAAATTTTTCTCCGCGTAGACATACACATTTCTATGGATCCGGAAGGTTCCAACCTGAAGCGCTGAAGGATCTGCCAGAAGAGCGTGCTAAGCCACTCTCCATCATTTATCAGCAGTCCTGGTGTAGTGGGGCAGATCCCCAAGGGTTGGAGACTGGCCAATGTGATGCCTCTGTAAAAAAGTGCATGAAGGATGACCTCAAAACTCCAGGCCTGTTAGCCTGAGCTCAGTGCTGGGGAAGGTCATGGAGCATATGATCCCTGGGGAGACCATAAGGAACATACAGGAAAATGGGATTAGACCCAGTCCACACGGGTTCATGAAGGGCAGGTGCTGTTTGACCAACCTAATCTCCTTCTGGGACAATGTGACCCATCTGGGTGATGAGGGAAAGGCTGTGGACATTGTCTATTTGACTTTAGTAAAGCATTTGACACTGTCTCCCATATCGTTCTCCTGGAGAAAGTGGTTCCTCAAGGCCTGGAAGTGTGGATTCTTTGCTGGATTGTAAAATGGCTGGATGGAGGATTCCAAATAGTGGTGGTAAATGGTGTCACGTCTAATTAGCGACTGATCACTAGTGGTGGTCCTCAGAGTTTGGTCTTGGGGCCAGTGTTGTTTACTATCTTCATTGATGATCTGGATGAGGGGATGGAGAGCACTCTCAGTGAATTTGTGGACAACACAAAGTTGGGCAGGAGTGTTGATCTGTTGGAGGGTGGGAATCTCTGCAGAGGGATCTGGACAAGCTGGATCCATCGGCTGTGGCCAGTGGTGTGAGGATCAACAAGGCAAAGTACTGTGTTCTGTATTTGGGTCACTATAATCCCCCTGCAATGCTCCAAGATTGGGAAAGAGTGGCTGGAATCTGCTCATAGAAGAGGACATGGGGGTGCTGATTGATGAATGGGAACATGGCCCATATAGTGTCCAGGCAGCCAAGGCCAACAGCATCCTCACCTGGATCAGACATAGTATGGCCAGCAGGGCCAGGGAATTTGAGGCTGCACCTCGATTCCTGTGTCAGTTCTGGGACTGTCACTACAAGAGAGACATTGAGGTTCTGGAGCAGGTCTAGAGTAGGGCAATGGAGCTTGTGAAAGGCCTGAAGCACAAGTGTGATAAGCAATGGATGAAGGATCTGAGGGCTTGTGGTGGTGTTAGTCTGAATATTATGGCTCCCTACAACTGCCTGACAGGAGGTTGTAGTGAGGTGGGGTCGATCTCTTCTGCCGGGTAAGTAGAGATAGGATGAAATGGCCTCAAGCTACACCAGGGGAAGTTTAGACTGGAGAATAGGAACAATTTCTACATCAAGAGTGTGATGAGGAATTGGAACAGGCTGCCCAGGACAGTGGTGGAATTTGAACAGCTCTGGAGGCCTTAACCAACGTGTACATGAGGCCCTTAGTGACATTGTTTACTGGTGCATCTGGCAGTGCTGGGGAAGGGCTGGAATTGATGATCTTAAAGGTCTGTTCCAATCTCATTGATTCTATGATTTTATGAGAGGGGGCAGGATTTAGAGCAGTATCTGGGACTGAAAACCAAGGCCTACAAAGGAAATTTTCAAGTATGATTGAAAAGCACATCTGTATGTTTGCATCCATGAAGAAGCCACATTCATTTGATCAGGGAAGATGAACACCTGAAATACGATGAGATCCTCCTGTGGGTGCTGGGTGCGCAGGTAGTGGGGATGCTGTTGGACAGCCTGGGTTGGCTGATACCAGACCTAAGTGTTGGGTTACATCAGCCCTGCATGCCTGGAGAGAGTTGGACCTTGCCAGGTGCTGAAGAACTGTATGAGGTAGGATCTCATCTGCGTGTGCCCATGTGTGCTGGGCATGTAAGGGTGGTGTGCTGGGTGTATAGGGGAGAGGAAGGCAGGCTGAAGAGCAGAGAAGAAGCTGTGTGCTGTCCCCAGGCAGTATTGTCTGATCATGCCCACTCCTGCCACCCTTTGGAGCCATGCTGTCACTGGTGGCCATTGCTGTTGGAGTAGCCAGGGGCGTCTTTGTCACCTCCAAGAGGAAGTAGACAGGAAGAGTTCCCACAGAAGGAAGGAGGACTCGGAGGCCCAGGCTTGGATGCAGCACAACTTTAATGAGTGTAAAGAAGAAAAGGAGGTGGCTCACAGGGAGCACCAGGGGCAGCCACCAAGATGCGGTGCAGCTCCTGCAGGGTGTCCGTCTGCCTGTCCCTCACAGGGAGGGAGGGAGGCCAAGAGGTCCCCACAGGCTGGTGTGGGAGGTGGAGAAAGGAAAGGAAATGAGAGAAGAGAGTGGGAGAAGGAAACAGCGCCGCGAAGCTCTATCTCCTGTGCAGATCCATGTTGCGAGGTCCTGGATGTTCCTGCCTGAGGACGCAGCCAGCAGCTTTAGCAGGGTCTGCACCTGGTGCCGCAGTAGCGGTTGGTGATGCAGGAGAGGTCGAAGCCCCCGGAGTTGATGGGCACTCCCTCGGAGCTGAGGATGCTGCCAACGGCAGCGGAGGTGGAGGAGCCCACAACGGTGTTCTGAGGGAAGGAGCTGAGGATGGGGCCGGGCAGGGTCACCACCACGGGGGAAGGCTCAATGACGACGGTGGAGCTCTGGCACTGCCTGACACAGCACTCATTGCAGCTGTTGGCCAGCGGGGTCGGGCCGCAGGGCTGGCAGGGCACGCACGGGTTGCAGCAGGACATGTCTGGATGCTGGAGCTTCACCTGGACACAGGGCAGGGCCAAGCAGAGGATGGGACACGTGAGCAGCAGCTCTGCAGCCAACCCTGGGCAAGCCAAGGCACCTCCTGGCCCAGCACACGCTGACCACCTCCAAGCCCAGCAGCCACCTCAGCTCAGTCCCCGCCTCTCTCTGCACAAGCCCTTCTCTCCCCTTCCCTCTCCCATGAGAAGCAGCTCCCAGCCCTGCGCTACGACAGCCCCCATCAGCTGAGACACACGGGCAGGAACCACCTGGTCTGCAAGCAGCAGCAGAAGAGGCTTCGCACTCACCTAATTCCCAGGAGAAGGAGGCGAGAGAAGTGGATGAGGAGCAGAGACCTGCGCTGCCTTTTATAGTCGTCCTGCAGTGCCTCAGGCCCACAGGCACCTATGTGGCAGGAGCAATTTCCTGACAAGCTCATGGCAAATGCAAACCCTCCCAGGTAATGGCAGGGGCCGTGTCCCGGTTTCCGGCACTGCTGCCTTTTAATTTCCCAGCTCATGGGCTTTGCCATAGGAAGGCTTCTGTAAGCGCCCGCATGAGAAGCCCAAGGGTTTCCGGGGCAGAAACACGTGAGCGCAGCATCAAGGGCTCACATCAAGGGCTGAGGCATCCCGTGCAGGCAGGGGATGTGCTCCTGGCTCATTCCTGTGGGCTTGCTTGTGGCCAAGGTGTCAGGAAATGGGCACCGCTCTGGTGCTTCTCTTCCGCGTGCCCAAGGACTGCCATGGGAGAGGACATGGCACAGCCTTTCCTCTTGCTCCCTCACCTGTCTCTGGGGGAAGGCCATTGTTGTGTGCAGATGGGCTTCTGCTGGGAGGGCTGGACCCTACTGCAACACTAACAGTGCTCTCAGGACACCTCTGCTGGGCCTACAGTCGTGGTCTCCTCTACTGCAAAACCTTGGGCTTCTCATGCGGGCGCTTACAGAAGCCTTCCTATGGCAAAGCCCATGAGCAAGGAAATGAAAAGGCAGCAGTGCCGGAAACCGGGACACGGCCCCTGCCATTACCTGGGAGGGTTTGCATTTGCCATGAGCTTGTCAGGAAATTGCTCCTGCCACAAAGGTGCCTGTGGGCCTGAGGCACTGCAGGACGACTATAAAAGGCAGCGCAGGTCTCTGCTCCTCATCCACTTCTCTCGCCTCCTTCTCCTGGGAATCAGGTGAGTGCAAAGCCTCTTCTGCTGCTGCTTGCAGACCAGGTGGTTCCTGCCCGTGTGTCTCAGCTGATGGGGGCTGTCGTAGCGCAGGGCTGGGAGCTGCTTCTCATGGGAGAGGGAAGGGGAGAGAAGGGCTTGTGCAGAGAGAGGCTGGGACTGAGCTGAGGTGGCTGCTGGGCTTGGAGGTGGTCAGCGTGTGCTGGGCCAGGAGGTGCCTTGGCTTGGCCAGGGTTGGCTGCAGAGCTGCCGCTCACGTGTCCCATCCTCTGCTTGGCCCTGCCCTGTGTCCAGGTGAAGCTCCAGCATCCAGACATGTCCTGCTGCAACCCGTGCGTGCCCTGCCAGCCCTGCGGCCCGACCCCGCTGGCCAACAGCTGCAATGAGTGCTGTGTCAGGCAGTGCCAGAGCTCCACCATCGCCATCCAGCCCTCCGCCGTGGTGGTGACCCTGCCCGGCCCCATCCTCAGCTCCTTCCCTCAGAACACCGTTGTGGGCTCCTCCACCTCCGCTGCCGTTGGCAGCATCCTCAGCTGTGAGGGAGTGCCCATCAACTCCGGGGGCTTCGACCTCTCCTGCATCACCAACCGCTACTGCGGCACCAGGTGCAGACCCTGCTAAAGCTGCTGGCTGCGTCCTCAGGCAGGAACATCCAGGACCTCGCAACATGGATCTGCACAGGAGATAGAGCTTCACGGCGCTGTTTCCTTCTCCCACTGTCCTCTGCATTCCTTTCCTGTCTTCATTTCTTGCACCAGCCCAGTGGGGACCTCTTGGCCTCCCTCCCTCCCTGTGAGGGACAGGCAGACGGACACCCTGCAGGAGCTGCACCGCATCTTGGTGGCTGCCCCTGGTGCTCCCTGTGAGCCACCTCCTTTTCTTCTTTACACTCATTAAAGTTGTGCTGCATCCAAGCCTGGGCCTCCGAGTCCTCCTTCCTTCTTTGGGAACTCCTCCTGTCTACTTCCTCTTGGAGGTGACAGAGACACCCCTGGCTACTCCAACAGCAATGGCCATCAGTGAGAGGGCTCCAAATGGTGTCAGGAGTGGGCATGGGGAAACAATATTGCCTGAGGACAGCCCACAGCTTCATCTCTGCCTTCCTCTCCCTTACATCACACAGCACACTACCCCTACATGGGGTGCATGTAGGGGTACAGCACACATGGGCAAACACAGATGAGATCCTACCACATATAGTTCTTCAGCACCTGGCAGGGCTCATCTCTTTCCAGGCATGCAGGACTGAGGTAACCCAACACTTAGGAAAATGACAGTGATAATATCAGAGTCCCCCAGGTTAGGTGACACACATGGGGAGCTGATAAAAATCCCCATAATCCAGGAATAAATGTTGTTCCGCGTAGACATACAGATTTCTATGGGTCCAGAAGGTTGCAACCTGGAGTGCTGAAGAACCGCCAGAGGAGCTTGCCAAGCCACTCTCCACCATTCATCAGCAGTCCTGGTTCATGAAGGGCAGGTGCTCTTTGACTAACCTGATCTCCTTTTACGTCAAGCTGACCAACCTGGTTGAAGAGGGAAAGGCTGTAGACACTGTCCAGTGTTGTTTGGTATCTTCACTGATGATCTGGATGAGGCAATCAAAGACACCCTCAGTGAATTTGCAGACAACACCGAGTTGGGCGGGAGTGTTGATCTTCTCAAGGGTAGGAATCTCTGCAGAGCAATCTGGACAAGCTGGACCTATGGGCTGTGGGCAATGGGATGAGGTTCAAGAAGGCAAAGTGCTGCCTCCTGCATTTGGGCCGCAGCAACTCTCTGCAACTCTCCAGACCTGGAAAGTGTGGATGGAAAGCTGCTCATGGAAAATGACTTCAGGGTACTGATTGACAGATCTGAATACGGCCAATATAGTGCCCAGGCAGCCAAGAAGGCAAATGAAATCCTCGTCTGGATCAGACATAGTGTGGTCAGCAGGGCCAGGGCAGTGACGCCTCACTTCGAACCCCTTGTTCACCTCAGGCCCTCTTACTACAAGACAGACATTGAGGTGCTGGAGTGGGGCCAGAGAAGAGCAGTGGAGCTGGTGAGGGGCCTGGAGCACAGGGTGAGGAGCAATGGATGAAGGACGTAGGGAAGTTTAGTCTGGACCTTATCGCTCTCTACAACTGCCTGACAGGAGGTTGTAGTGAGGTGGAGTTGGGCTCTTCTGCCAGGTAGGAAGTGATAGGACAAAATGAAATGGACTCAAGTTACAACAGGGGAGGTTTAGACTGGAGATTAGGCACAATTTCTACATCAAGAGTGTGATGAGGAATTGGAACAGGCTGCCCAGGACAGTGGTGGAATTTGAACAGCTCTGGAGGCCTTAACCAACGTGTACATGAGGCCCTTAGTGACATTGTTTACTGGTGCATCTGGCAGTGCTGGGGAAGGGTTGAAATTGATGATCTTAAAGGTCTGTTCCAATCTCATTGATTCTATGATTTTATGAGAGGGGCCAGGATTTGAGCATTATCTGGGACTGAAAACCAAGGCCTGCAAAGGAAATTTTCAAGTATGATTGAAAAGCACATCTGTATGTTTGCATCCATGAAGAAGCCACATTCATTTGATCAGGGAAGATGAACACCTGAAATACGATGAGATCCTCCTGTGGGTGCTGGGTGCGCAGGTAGTGGGGACGCTGTTGGACAGCCTGGGTTGGCTGATACCAGTCCTAAGTGTTGGGTTACATCAGCCCTGCATGCCTGGAGAGAGTTGGACCCTGCCAGGTGCTGAAGAACTGTATGAGGTAGGATCTCATCTGCGTGTGCCCATGTGTGCTGGGCATGTAAGGGTGGTGTACTGGGTGTGTTGGGGAGAGGAAGGCAGGCTGAAGAGCAGAGAAGAAGCTGTGTGCTGTCCCCAGGCAGTATTGTCTGATCATGCCCACTCCTGCCACCCTTTGGAGCCAGCTCTCACTGATGGCCATTGCTGTTGGAGTAGCCAGGGGCGTCTTTGTCACCTCCAAGAGGAAGTAGACAGGAAGAGTTCCCACAGAAGGAAGGAGGACTCGGAGGCCCAGGCTTGGATGCAGCACAACTTTAATGAGTGTAAAGAAGAAAAGGAGGTGGCTCACAGGGAGCACCAGGGGCAGCCACCAAGATGCGGTGCAGCTCCTGCAGGGTGTCCGTCTGCCTGTCCCTCACAGGGAGGGAGGCCAAGAGGTCCCCACTGGGCTGGAGCGGGAGGTGCAGACAGGAAAGGAAATGAGAGAAGAGAGTGGGAGAAGGAAACAGCGCCGCGAAGCTCTATCTCCTGTGCAGATCCATGTGGTGAGGTTGTGAAGGTCCTTGGCCGAGGATGCTGGCAGCAGCTTTAGCAGGGTCTGCAGCAGTAGCGGTTGGTGATGCAGGAGAGGTCGAAGCCCCCGGAGTTGATGGGCACCCCCTCGCAGCTGAGGATGCTGCCAACGGCAGCGGAGGTGGAGGAGCCCACAACGGTGTTCTGAGGGAAGGAGCTGAGGATGGGGCCGGGCAGGGTCACCACCACGGCGGAGGGCTGGATGGCGATGGTGGAGCTCTGGCACTGCCTGACACAGCACTCATTGCAGCTGTTGGCCAGCGGGGTCGGGCCGCAGGGCTGGCAGGGCACGCACGGGTTGCAGCAGGACATGTCTGGATGCTGGAGCTTCACCTGGACACAGGGCAGGGCCAAGCAGAGGATGGGACACGTGAGCGGCAGCTCTGCAGCCAACCCTGGCCAAGCCAAGGCACCTCCTGGCCCAGCACACGCTGACCACCTCCAAGCCCAGCAGCCACCTCAGCTCACTCCCAGCCTCTCTCTGCACAAGCCCTTCTCTCCCCTTCCCTCTCCCATGAGAAGCAGCTCCCAGCCCTGCGCTACGACAGCCCCCATCAGCTGAGACACACGGGCAGGAACCACCTGGTCTGCAAGCAGCAGCAGAAGAGGCTTCGCACTCACCTGATTCCCAAGAGAAGGAGGCGAGAGAAGTGGATGAGGAGCAGAGACCTGCGCTGCCTTTTATAGTCGTCCTGCAGTACCTCAGGCCCACAGGCACCTTTGTGGCAGGAGCAATTTCCTGACAAGCTCATGGCAAATGCAAACCCTCCCAGGTAATGGCAGGGGCCGTGTCCCGGTTTCCGGCACTGCTGCCTTTTAATTTCCCAGCTCATGGGCTTTGCCATAGGAAGGCTTCCGTAAGCACCAGGATGAGAAGCCCAAGGGTTTCCGGGGCAGAAACACGTGAGCGCAGCAGAAGCCTCACATCAAGGGCTGGGGCATCCCGTGTAGGCAGGGGATGTGCTCCTGGCTCATTCCTGTGGGCTTGCTTGTGGCCAAGGTGTCAGGAAATGGGCACCGCTCTGGTGCTTCTCTTCCGCGTGCCCAAGGACTGCCATGGGAGAGGACATGGCACAGCCTTTCCTCTTGCTCCCTCACCTGTCTCTGGGGGAAGGCCATTGTTGTGTGCAGACGGGCTTCTGCTGGGAGGGCTGGACCCTACTGCAACACTAACAGTGCTCTCAGGACACCTCTGCTGGGCTCCTGTGCCTCATCCCCTCTCTGTGCAGTTTCTGTGGGTCCTCAGGGCACACCAGGAGCATGACTGGGCCTGGTCCTTCCCCGCAGTACCTGAGCCCTGTTGTGCCAGTGCGGTCCCAGCGTCTCCTCAGCAGAGTCCCCACGTGCTGATGTTTCTGGCCTTGTGTGAGAGTACAGATATGGGCATGGTTCCATGAGCACACGTGTATCAGTCCCTCCTTGTGTGACCCTCATCATGAGGGTACAGGCACACCATGGCTTGGGCTTGTGATACAGGGTGATCCACCAAAACCCTTTTCATGAGCAGATCCAGCCATGTCCCACTTTACGTGTGCAGAAACTGTTGCGCACTGACCACAGCTCCCCAGTCCGCATCCCGCTGGGCTGCTTAATGGTGAAGCCGTGAATGAAGGAGGGGAGTTGAGTCTGTGAAAAAGAGGTGGGATGGGGTGAAGGTATTTTAGGATGTGGTGAATCTATGATAAGGGGCTTTGGCGTTTTCTCACCATCCTACTCTTTTTCATTGGCGATAGGTTAAGTGAATCTCCATCATGTCAAGTCTGTTTTACTCCTGACTGTAACTGGTAATTATGTCTCAGTGTTTATCTCGACCCGTGACCTTTTTCACCTGACTTTCTGCTCCTGTCCTTTTGGGCAAGGAGAGGGAGAAAGCAGCAGAGTGGGTCTGGGAGGCAGCCAAGGTCCTTTTGGTTCTGCACCAATTATGGCAATTACCTGTGCCGTGAGTGTGCGTCTTGTACATGTTCTCTTCCTGCTTTCTCTCTGTGCTTCCGGGAGCAGCCTCTTTCTCCCTCTGCTTTTCCCCTCAGAGGATGACAGGCAATGATGTCAGTTGGTCTTTGTGCTTACCTGCCTGGGAACTTGCGGCAGGTTCACAGCCATGGGCAGAGCACAGCCCCACAACGTTCTTCACATTGCCTCATATGAACAGCGAAACCCCAAAATGCCACATTACCATGGCAGGACTTGTCAGACACTCCTGTGTATCCTCTTGCAGGCCCATGTGAATAACCCTTTTGCCACGAGGTGGCTGTGTGCTGGGAGTTGGGCATGTGCAGTCCCAAGAGACCTCTGCCCTGTGCATCTGCGCAATGAACCGCTGGGGCTGCGTGGGGCACTCTATGGGGGTGACAGAAAATCGGGGGACTTGGCCTTGCTGTCCTTGTCCTTGGACACACGGCATGTCTCTTCCTTCTGGAGATGGGTGGGAAGGCAAGGAGGAGAAGGAGGCTCTGGGCTCTAGCCAAGGTGATCTCTCCTACCATCCCCTCCTTGCATCCACACTGCCCTCTTCCCTCTGAGCCTTTGACCCTGGCACAGCTCCATCCACAGAGGAGCTGCCTCGGGTGCCGGTTGGGCTGCTGACATGCCAGGGCCTTCTGCAGCACTGGCATCTTTCCAACTTGAAGAGAGCTCAAGTTGGCATCACACTCTGTAGGGCATGCTGGGAGCCCATAGGGTGTATTCCTGCCATCCCAGTGCACTTGGAATGAGAAAGGGTCCACTGGTTCACATACTTGTTCCCTCCCAGCATATCTCCTTGTTCCCTGGACAGCATTCGAGAGCATCCAGAGAGGAAAGGACCACACAGAGCCAGAGGCTGGGATGCATCAGAGTTTAATGAGTCCAAAGAGGGAAACAAGATGTCTCGAGAGGAGGCCACAGGTAAAGGGTTCCTATGAGCAGCCAAGAATCAGTGCCACACAAAAAACTATTAGTGGGCAAGTTCCCCATAAGCTGGCTTTGGTGGACCTCCAAGCTGCAGGGAGCAGGAAACAAGAAAGGCAAAGGAGGGAAAGCAGAGGGTGGAGGAAGGGCAGGAGAGGCAGTGGCCATGTTTTCTAGAGAGCCCAGGCTGGCCCCTTGCCCAGGGCTGACACCCTTTGCAGGAGGAGTGGGGCACGCTCAGCCGCTCTCCAAGCCACGGCCGCAGTCTCCATCGTTCAGTCTGGCGTCATCTTCTGGGTTCACGGGGCTCCTTGTCTGGGCTGTCACCGGTGGCTTTAGCAGGGTCTGCACCTGGTGCCGCAGTAGCGGTTGGTGATGCAGGAGAGGTCGAAGCCCCCGGAGTTGATGGGCACTCCCTCGGAGCTGAGGATGCTGCCAACGGCAGCGGAGGTGGAGGAGCCCACAACGGTGTTCTGAGGGGAGGAGCTGAGGATGGGGCCGGGCAGGGTCACCACCACGGGGGAAGGCTCAATGACGACGGTGGAGCTCTGGCACTGCCTGACACAGCACTCATTGCAGCTGTTGGCCAGCGGGGTCGGGCCGCAGGGCTGGCAGGGCTGGCAGGGCTGGCAGGGCTCGCACGTCTGGCACTTCTCAGGGCAGGACATGGCTCGGGGCTGCAGCTTCACCTGGGAGAGAGGGCAGGGAGGGAGCAGAGCACAGGGACACGTGAGGAACAGCCTGCAGCAACACCCAAGGGAGGACAAGGCACCTCTCGTGTGGGGAGGTGGAGGCTGTGCAGGGGGAACAAGGGATCCTTTGCCAGACCTTCACATTGCATCCTAGCACCAGTTTGCAGCCAAAGAGCCACCCCAGCCCACCCCGGGACTCTCTGCATGACAGACCATCTCTCCTCTGCCCTCTCCCACAACCACCAGCTCAGAGCACCAGCACAGCACCAAGGAGCAGGTTTCAGCTGAGATGTCCTGGCAGGCTGCACCCTGTCCCGTAGGAGGAGTGGGTGAGAATGGGGGCTCCAGCTCACCTGGTTCCCAAGGAGAGGGTGGTGGCAGAAGAGCTTGAGAGAGTGCCCCGTTGGGCTGGCTTTTATACTGACCCCACAGTGCCTCAGGCACAAAGGCAGGCACTGCACAGGCAGCGATTGTCCTGCACGTTCCTGATGAACGGAAACATTGCAGGTAATGACATGGGATGTGCTGCTGATTCCCTCTATGCTGCCGTTGCACTTCCTGGTTTATGTCATGCCCGTTCCCTCAAAAATGCTTCTTTTCAGTGCTGGGATGAGAGGTGCCATGATTTCCACACTAAGCGTGCGTCAGTGTGGGCAGAAGACACAAGGTAAGTGCCAGAGGGGTCCATTGCAGGCTGGTGATGTCAGCCTGGGTTCACTCAGGTGGGTTTTGTATGAGCCTGCTGAGAGGAAGCGCTCCAGCTGACAAAACAGAAGTGATGCTCAATGCAATTGCTCAGCACCCACTGACTGATACCCAGCACGGCCCAAGCAGTGATTAGTCCCTTCTGGCTAACTCCCCATAGTTGCTATCCCAACGTGACATGGTAAGGAATATCCCTTTAGCTAGTTTGGGTGTAGTCCTGTCTCTGCTCCCTCCTGGCTTCCTGTGCCCCTCCTCACTGGCAGAGCATGAAAGACTGAAAAGTCCTTGATCAGTGTAAGAGCATGGGCAACAGCTAAACCATCAGTGAGTTACCAGTGTTATCCTCAAGTGAAATCCAAAGCACAGCACTGCATCAGCTACTAGGAAGAGAATTAAAAGTATCCCAGCTGAAACCAGCACATTGGGCTTTGCCAAAGCTGCCAGGACCCTGCTGCTTTCCACAACTCCAGGAAAGCACCCACTGCTCAAAGACCCACTTTCTGGCCAGCACCCCACCATTTACAGGTAGAAGACAGCTGGGTAGGTGGCAGCAGTGCATAGTTCATCCTCTCAGAAGCTGTTTTCTGGTGCCATTGGCTGCAGGCCTGATGTTGACCTCCTTCCTCCTCCCAGCCTCCCCAGGCTTTCATTCCTTTTCCCAGCTCTGGACATGGGCCAGTCATGGCAAAGGGCTCCTCCATCCCCACAGGGACAGTAGATTCCTGGAACGCCACGTTTTTACCTGAGTCCTGGGAATCAGCTCAGCCCCTTGAGGCAGCCTGGAGGCAGCATGAAAAGAATTGGCTTGGGTTTTAGGTTCT
Source organism: Psittacula echo (assembly GCF_963264785.1). Classification (NCBI taxonomy): domain Eukaryota; kingdom Metazoa; phylum Chordata; class Aves; order Psittaciformes; family Psittacidae; genus Psittacula; species Psittacula echo. The sequence continues at coordinate 4,829,239 of NC_137748.1, forward strand.
CCTCAGTGAGACCTCAGTGCTGTGACCCTGTCCGTGTCCCCTCAGGTAACAGGATGGAGAGGACGGGGCACTGACTCAGAGGAGCCTTTGGGGAAGAATCAAGGATGGGAGGGCTGGGAGCAGCTGGGGCGCTTCCTCTCAGCAGGCTCATACAAAACCCACCTGAGTGAACCCAGGCTGACATCACCAGCCTGCAATGGACCCCTCTGGCACTTACCTTGTGTCTTCTGCCCACACTGACGCACGCTTAGTGTGGAAATCATGGCACCTCTCATCCCAGCACTGAAAAGAAGCATTTTTGAGGGAACGGGCATGACATAAACCAGGAAGTGCAACGGCAGCATAGAGGGAATCAGCAGCACATCCCATGTCATTACCTGCAATGTTTCCGTTCATCAGGAACGTGCAGGACAATCGCTGCCTGTGCAGTGCCTGCCTTTGTGCCTGAGGCACTGTGGGGTCAGTATAAAAGCCAGCCCAACGGGGCACTCTCTCAAGCTCTTCTGCCACCACCCTCTCCTTGGGAACCAGGTGAGCTGGAGCCCCCATTCTCACCCACTCCTCCTACGGGACAGGGTGCAGCCTGCCAGGACATCTCAGCTGAAACCTGCTCCTTGGTGCTGTGCTGGTGCTCTGAGCTGGTGGTTGTGGGAGAGGGCAGAGGAGAGATGGTCTGTCATGCAGAGAGTCCCGGGGTGGGCTGGGGTGGCTCTTTGGCTGCAAACTGGTGCTAGGATGCAATGTGAAGGTCTGGCAAAGGATCCCTTGTTCCCCCTGCACAGCCTCCACCTCCCCACACGAGAGGTGCCTTGTCCTCCCTTGGGTGTTGCTGCAGGCTGTTCCTCACGTGTCCCTGTGCTCTGCTCCCTCCCTGCCCTCTCTCCCAGGTGAAGCTGCAGCCCCGAGCCATGTCCTGCCCTGAGAAGTGCCAGACGTGCGAGCCCTGCCAGCCCTGCCAGCCCTGCCAGCCCTGCGGCCCGACCCCGCTGGCCAACAGCTGCAATGAGTGCTGTGTCAGGCAGTGCCAGAGCTCCACCGTCGTCATTGAGCCTTCCCCCGTGGTGGTGACCCTGCCCGGCCCCATCCTCAGCTCCTCCCCTCAGAACACCGTTGTGGGCTCCTCCACCTCCGCTGCCGTTGGCAGCATCCTCAGCTCCGAGGGAGTGCCCATCAACTCCGGGGGCTTCGACCTCTCCTGCATCACCAACCGCTACTGCGGCACCAGGTGCAGACCCTGCTAAAGCCACCGGTGACAGCCCAGACAAGGAGCCCCGTGAACCCAGAAGATGACGCCAGACTGAACGATGGAGACTGCGGCCGTGGCTTGGAGAGCGGCTGAGCGTGCCCCACTCCTCCTGCAAAGGGTGTCAGCCCTGGGCAAGGGGCCAGCCTGGGCTCTCTAGAAAACATGGCCACTGCCTCTCCTGCCCTTCCTCCACCCTCTGCTTTCCCTCCTTTGCCTTTCTTGTTTCCTGCTCCCTGCAGCTTGGAGGTCCACCAAAGCCAGCTTATGGGGAACTTGCCCACTAATAGTTTTTTGTGTGGCACTGATTCTTGGCTGCTCATAGGAACCCTTTACCTGTGGCCTCCTCTCGAGACATCTTGTTTCCCTCTTTGGACTCATTAAACTCTGATGCATCCCAGCCTCTGGCTCTGTGTGGTCCTTTCCTCTCTGGATGCTCTCGAATGCTGTCCAGGGAACAAGGAGATATGCTGGGAGGGAACAAGTATGTGAACCAGTGGACCCTTTCTCATTCCAAGTGCACTGGGATGGCAGGAATACACCCTATGGGCTCCCAGCATGCCCTACAGAGTGTGATGCCAACTTGAGCTCTCTTCAAGTTGGAAAGATGCCAGTGCTGCAGAAGGCCCTGGCATGTCAGCAGCCCAACCGGCACCCGAGGCAGCTCCTCTGTGGATGGAGCTGTGCCAGGGTCAAAGGCTCAGAGGGAAGAGGGCAGTGTGGATGCAAGGAGGGGATGGTAGGAGAGATCACCTTGGCTAGAGCCCAGAGCCTCCTTCTCCTCCTTGCCTTCCCACCCATCTCCAGAAGGAAGAGACATGCCGTGTGTCCAAGGACAAGGACAGCAAGGCCAAGTCCCCCGATTTTCTGTCACCCCCATAGAGTGCCCCACGCAGCCCCAGCGGTTCATTGCGCAGATGCACAGGGCAGAGGTCTCTTGGGACTGCACATGCCCAACTCCCAGCACACAGCCACCTCGTGGCAAAAGGGTTATTCACATGGGCCTGCAAGAGGATACACAGGAGTGTCTGACAAGTCCTGCCATGGTAATGTGGCATTTTGGGGTTTCGCTGTTCATATGAGGCAATGTGAAGAACGTTGTGGGGCTGTGCTCTGCCCATGGCTGTGAACCTGCCGCAAGTTCCCAGGCAGGTAAGCACAAAGACCAACTGACATCATTGCCTGTCATCCTCTGAGGGGAAAAGCAGAGGGAGAAAGAGGCTGCTCCCGGAAGCACAGAGAGAAAGCAGGAAGAGAACATGTACAAGACGCACACTCACGGCACAGGTAATTGCCATAATTGGTGCAGAACCAAAAGGACCTTGGCTGCCTCCCAGACCCACTCTGCTGCTTTCTCCCTCTCCTTGCCCAAAAGGACAGGAGCAGAAAGTCAGGTGAAAAAGGTCACGGGTCGAGATAAACACTGAGACATAATTACCAGTTACAGTCAGGAGTAAAACAGACTTGACATGATGGAGATTCACTTAACCTATCGCCAATGAAAAAGAGTAGGATGGTGAGAAAACGCCAAAGCCCCTTATCATAGATTCACCACATCCTAAAATACCTTCACCCCATCCCACCTCTTTTTCACAGACTCAACTCCCCTCCTTCATTCACGGCTTCACCATTAAGCAGCCCAGCGGGATGCGGACTGGGGAGCTGTGGTCAGTGCGCAACAGTTTCTGCACACGTAAAGTGGGACATGGCTGGATCTGCTCATGAAAAGGGTTTTGGTGGATCACCCTGTATCACAAGCCCAAGCCATGGTGTGCCTGTACCCTCATGATGAGGGTCACACAAGGAGGGACTGATACACGTGTGCTCATGGAACCATGCCCATATCTGTACTCTCACACAAGGCCAGAAACATCAGCACGTGGGGACTCTGCTGAGGAGACGCTGGGACCGCACTGGCACAACAGGGCTCAGGTACTGCGGGGAAGGACCAGGCCCAGTCATGCTCCTGGTGTGCCCTGAGGACCCACAGAAACTGCACAGAGAGGGGATGAGGCACAGGAGCCCAGCAGAGGTGTCCTGAGAGCACTGTTAGTGTTGCAGTAGGGTCCAGCCCTCCCAGCAGAAGCCCGTCTGCACACAACAATGGCCTTCCCCCAGAGACAGGTGAGGGAGCAAGAGGAAAGGCTGTGCCATGTCCTCTCCCATGGCAGTCCTTGGGCACGCGGAAGAGAAGCACCAGAGCGGTGCCCATTTCCTGACACCTTGGCCACAAGCAAGCCCACAGGAATGAGCCAGGAGCACATCCCCTGCCTACACGGGATGCCCCAGCCCTTGATGTGAGGCTTCTGCTGCGCTCACGTGTTTCTGCCCCGGAAACCCTTGGGCTTCTCATCCTGGTGCTTACGGAAGCCTTCCTATGGCAAAGCCCATGAGCTGGGAAATTAAAAGGCAGCAGTGCCGGAAACCGGGACACGGCCCCTGCCATTACCTGGGAGGGTTTGCATTTGCCATGAGCTTGTCAGGAAATTGCTCCTGCCACAAAGGTGCCTGTGGGCCTGAGGTACTGCAGGACGACTATAAAAGGCAGCGCAGGTCTCTGCTCCTCATCCACTTCTCTCGCCTCCTTCTCTTGGGAATCAGGTGAGTGCGAAGCCTCTTCTGCTGCTGCTTGCAGACCAGGTCGTTCCTGCCCGTGTGTCTCAGCTGATGGGGGCTGTCGTAGCGCAGGGCTGGGAGCTGCTTCTCATGGGAGAGGGAAGGGGAGAGAAGGGCTTGTGCAGAGAGAGGCTGGGACTGAGCTGAGGTGGCTGCTGGGCTTGGAGGTGGTCAGCGTGTGCTGGGCCAGGAGGTGCCTTGGCTTGGCCAGGGTTGGCTGCAGAGCTGCCGCTCACGTGTCCCATCCTCTGCTTGGCCCTGCCCTGTGTCCAGGTGAAGCTCCAGCATCCAGACATGTCCTGCTGCAACCCGTGCGTGCCCTGCCAGCCCTGCGGCCCGACCCCGCTGGCCAACAGCTGCAATGAGTGCTGTGTCAGGCAGTGCCAGAGCTCCACCATCGCCATCCAGCCCTCCGCCGTGGTGGTGACCCTGCCCGGCCCCATCCTCAGCTCCTTCCCTCAGAACACCGTTGTGGGCTCCTCCACCTCCGCTGCCGTTGGCAGCATCCTCAGCTGCGAGGGGGTGCCCATCAACTCCGGGGGCTTCGACCTCTCCTGCATCACCAACCGCTACTGCTGCAGACCCTGCTAAAGCTGCTGCCAGCATCCTCGGCCAAGGACCTTCACAACCTCACCACATGGATCTGCACAGGAGATAGAGCTTCGCGGCGCTGTTTCCTTCTCCCACTCTCTTCTCTCATTTCCTTTCCTGTCTGCACCTCCCGCTCCAGCCCAGTGGGGACCTCTTGGCCTCCCTCCCTGTGAGGGACAGGCAGACGGACACCCTGCAGGAGCTGCACCGCATCTTGGTGGCTGCCCCTGGTGCTCCCTGTGAGCCACCTCCTTTTCTTCTTTACACTCATTAAAGTTGTGCTGCATCCAAGCCTGGGCCTCCGAGTCCTCCTTCCTTCTGTGGGAACTCTTCCTGTCTACTTCCTCTTGGAGGTGACAAAGACGCCCCTGGCTACTCCAACAGCAATGGCCATCAGTGAGAGCTGGCTCCAAAGGGTGGCAGGAGTGGGCATGATCAGACAATACTGCCTGGGGACAGCACACAGCTTCTTCTCTGCTCTTCAGCCTGCCTTCCTCTCCCCAACACACCCAGTACACCACCCTTACATGCCCAGCACACATGGGCACACGCAGATGAGATCCTACCTCATACAGTTCTTCAGCACCTGGCAGGGTCCAACTCTCTCCAGGCATGCAGGGCTGATGTAACCCAACACTTAGGACTGGTATCAGCCAACCCAGGCTGTCCAACAGCGTCCCCACTACCTGCGCACCCAGCACCCACAGGAGGATCTCATCGTATTTCAGGTGTTCATCTTCCCTGATCAAATGAATGTGGCTTCTTCATGGATGCAAACATACAGATGTGCTTTTCAATCATACTTGAAAATTTCCTTTGCAGGCCTTGGTTTTCAGTCCCAGATAATGCTCAAATCCTGGCCCCTCTCATAAAATCATAGAATCAATGAGATTGGAACAGACCTTTAAGATCATCAATTTCAACCCTTCCCCAGCACTGCCAGATGCACCAGTAAACAATGTCACTAAGGGCCTCATGTACACGTTGGTTAAGGCCTCCAGAGCTGTTCAAATTCCACCACTGTCCTGGGCAGCCTGTTCCAATTCCTCATCACACTCTTGATGTAGAAATTGTGCCTAATCTCCAGTCTAAACCTCCCCTGTTGTAACTTGAGTCCATTTCATTTTGTCCTATCACTTCCTACCTGGCAGAAGAGCCCAACTCCACCTCACTACAACCTCCTGTCAGGCAGTTGTAGAGAGCGATAAGGTCCAGACTAAACTTCCCTACGTCCTTCATCCATTGCTCCTCACCCTGTGCTCCAGGCCCCTCACCAGCTCCACTGCTCTTCTCTGGCCCCACTCCAGCACCTCAATGTCTGTCTTGTAGTAAGAGGGCCTGAGGTGAACAAGGGGTTCGAGGTGAGGCGTCACTGCCCTGGCCCTGCTGACCACACTATGTCTGATCCAGACGAGGATTTCATTTGCCTTCTTGGCTGCCTGGGCACTATATTGGCCGTATTCAGATCTGTCAATCAGTACCCTGAAGTCATTTTCCATGAGCAGCTTTCCATCCACACTTTCCAGGTCTGGAGAGTTGCAGAGAGTTGCTGCGGCCCAAATGCAGGAGGCAGCACTTTGCCTTCTTGAACCTCATCCCATTGCCCACAGCCCATAGGTCCAGCTTGTCCAGATTGCTCTGCAGAGATTCCTACCCTTGAGAAGATCAACACTCCCGCCCAACTCGGTGTTGTCTGCAAATTCACTGAGGGTGTCTTTGATTGCCTCATCCAGATCATCAGTGAAGATACCAAACAACACTGGACAGTGTCTACAGCCTTTCCCTCTTCAACCAGGTTGGTCAGCTTGACGTAAAAGGAGATCAGGTTAGTCAAAGAGCACCTGCCCTTCATGAACCAGGACTGCTGATGAATGGTGGAGAGTGGCTTGGCAAGCTCCTCTGGCGGTCCTTCAGCACTCCAGGTTGCAACCTTCTGGACCCATAGAAATCTGTATGTCTACGCGGAACAACATTTATTCCTGGATTATGGGGATTTTTATCAGCTCCCCATGTGTGTCACCTAACCTGGGGGACTCTGATATTATCACTGTCATTTTCCTAAGTGTTGGGTTACCTCAGTCCTGCATGCCTGGAAAGAGATGAGCCCTGCCAGGTGCTGAAGAACTATATGTGGTAGGATCTCATCTGTGTTTGCCCATGTGTGCTGTACCCCTACATGCACCCCATGTAGGGGTAGTGTGCTGTGTGATGTAAGGGAGAGGAAGGCAGAGATGAAGCTGTGGGCTGTCCTCAGGCAATATTGTTTCCCCATGCCCACTCCTGACACCATTTGGAGCCCTCTCACTGATGGCCATTGCTGTTGGAGTAGCCAGGGGTGTCTCTGTCACCTCCAAGAGGAAGTAGACAGGAGGAGTTCCCAAAGAAGGAAGGAGGACTCGGAGGCCCAGGCTTGGATGCAGCACAACTTTAATGAGTGTAAAGAAGAAAAGGAGGTGGCTCACAGGGAGCACCAGGGGCAGCCACCAAGATGCGGTGCAGCTCCTGCAGGGTGTCCGTCTGCCTGTCCCTCACAGGGAGGGAGGGAGGCCAAGAGGTCCCCACTGGGCTGGTGCAAGAAATGAAGACAGGAAAGGAATGCAGAGGACAGTGGGAGAAGGAAACAGCGCCGTGAAGCTCTATCTCCTGTGCAGATCCATGTTGCGAGGTCCTGGATGTTCCTGCCTGAGGACGCAGCCAGCAGCTTTAGCAGGGTCTGCACCTGGTGCCGCAGTAGCGGTTGGTGATGCAGGAGAGGTCGAAGCCCCCGGAGTTGATGGGCACTCCCTCGGAGCTGAGGATGCTGCCAACGGCAGCGGAGGTGGAGGAGCCCACAACGGTGTTCTGAGGGAAGGAGCTGAGGATGGGGCCGGGCAGGGTCACCACCACGGCGGAGGGCTGGATGGCGATGGTGGAGCTCTGGCACTGCCTGACACAGCACTCTTTGCAGCTGTTGGCCAGCGGGGTCGGGCCGCAGGGCTGGCAGGGCACGCACGGGTTGCAGCAGGACATGTCTGGATGCTGGAGCTTCACCTGGACACAGGGCAGGGCCAAGCAGAGGATGGGACACGTGAGCGGCAGCTCTGCAGCCAACCCTGGCCAAGCCAAGGCACCTCCTGGCCCAGCACACGCTGACCACCTCCAAGCCCAGCAGCCACCTCAGCTCAGTCCCAGCCTCTCTCTGCACAAGCCCTTCTCTCCCCTTCCCTCTCCCATGAGAAGCAGCTCCCAGCCCTGCGCTACGACAGCCCCCATCAGCTGAGACACACGGGCAGGAACCACCTGGTCTGCAAGCAGCAGCAGAAGAGGCTTTGCACTCACCTGATTCCCAGGAGAAGGAGGCGAGAGAAGTGGATGAGGAGCAGAGACCTGCGCTGCCTTTTATAGTCGTCCTGCAGTGCCTCAGGCCCACAGGCACCTTTGTGGCAGGAGCAATTTCCTGACAAGCTCATGGCAAATGCAAACCCTCCCAGGTAATGGCAGGGGCCGTGTCCCGCTTTCCGGCACTGCTGCCTTTTAATTTCCCAGCTCATGGGCTTTGCCATAGGAAGGCTTCTGTAAGCGCCCGCATGAGAAGCCCAAGGGTTTCCGGGGCAGAAACACGTGAGCGCAGCAGAAGCCTCACATCAAGGGCTGGGGCATCCCGTGCAGGCAGGGGATGTGCTCCTGGCTCATTCCTGTGGGCTTGCTTGTGGCCAAGGTGTCAGGAAATGGGCACCGCTCTGGTGCTTCTCTTCCGCGTGCCCAAGGACTGCCATGGGAGAGGACATGGCACAGCCTTTCCTCTTGCTCCCTCACCTGTCTCTGGGGGAAGGCCATTGTTGTGTGCAGATGGGCTTCTGCTGGGAGGGCTGGACCCTACTGCAACACTAACAGTGCTCTCAGGACACCTCTGCTGGGCCTACAGTCGTGGTCTCCACTGCAAAACCTTGGGCTTCTCATGCGGGCGCTTACAGAAGCCTTCCTATGGCAAAGCCCATGAGCCGGGAAATTAAAAGGCAGCAGTGCCGGAAACCGGGACACGGCCCCTGCCATTACCTGGGAGGGTTTGCATTTGCCATGAGCTTGTCAGGAAATTGCTCCTGCCACAAAGGTGCCTGTGGGCCTGAGGCACTGCAGGACGACTATAAAAGGCAGCGCAGGTCTCTGCTCCTCATCCACTTCTCTCGCCTCCTTCTCCTGGGAATCAGGTGAGTGCAAAGCCTCTTCTGCTGCTGCTTGCAGACCAGGTGGTTCCTGCCCGTGTGTCTCAGCTGATGGGGGCTGTCGTAGCGCAGGGCTGGGAGCTGCTTCTCATGGGAGAGGGAAGGGGAGAGAAGGGCTTGTGCAGAGAGAGGCGGGGACTGAGCTGAGGTGGCTGCTGGGCTTGGAGGTGGTCAGCGTGTGCTGGGCCAGGAGGTGCCTTGGCTTGGCCAGGGTTGGCTGCAGAGCTGCCGCTCACGTGTCCCATCCTCTGCTTGGCCCTGCCCTGTGTCCAGGTGAAGCTCCAGCATCCAGACATGTCCTGCTGCAACCCGTGCGTGCCCTGCCAGCCCTGCGGCCCGACCCCGCTGGCCAACAGCTGCAATGAGTGCTGTGTCAGGCAGTGCCAGAGCTCCACCGTCGTCATTGAGCCTTCCCCCGTGGTGGTGACCCTGCCCGGCCCCATCCTCAGCTCCTTCCCTCAGAACACCGTTGTGGGCTCCTCCACCTCCGCTGCCGTTGGCAGCATCCTCAGCTCCGAGGGAGTGCCCATCAACTCCGGGGGCTTCGACCTCTCCTGCATCACCAACCGCTACTGCGGCACCAGGTGCAGACCCTGCTAAAGCTGCTGGCTGCGTCCTCAGGCAGGAACATCCAGGACCTCGCAACATGGATCTGCACAGGAGATAGAGCTTCGCGGCGCTGTTTCCTTCACCCACTGTCCTCTGCATTCCTTTCCTGTCTTCATTTCTTGCACCAGCCCAGTGGGGACCTCTTGGCCTCCCTCCCTCCCTGTGAGGGACAGGCAGACGGACACCCTGCAGGAGCTGCACCGCATCTTGGTGGCTGCCCCTGGTGCTCCCTGTGAGCCACCTCCTTTTCTTCTTTACACTCATTAAAGTTGTGCTGCATCCAAGCCTGGGCCTCCGAGTCCTCCTTCCTTCTGTGGGAATTCTTCTTTTTCCCGTATTACCTCTTTAGCTGAGTGATTCAAATGCTTGACTGTGCCTGTATAATCCTTCAGACTTAAATCATTGGCTAAATCTTTGATGATGTCTGCATCTAGTGCAACCAACCTAATCTCTGAGAAGGGGTTTAGGAAGCGGGGTTGCCATTTCTGGATGTTGTGAACATATTTCTACTTTCCTCTTAAGGTTGAAGGGCACCAGCCCGTTTGCACCAGCCAGCCAACAGGCCAAGGAAATGGCTTTCCTAGTGACAACGATAGTCTTCATTATTTATGACTCAACAGTGGTGATACGGGGTGTTGCAGTCTGTACACAGCAATTCCTTTGTGCCGTTGTTTCCTCTTCATACCTTTCCTCTGTTCCAGCATGAGCCTTGAGTATAGGCCGCAGTCTTTCTAGGCCGGCTCCAGTGTATGTCTTATTCATGGGCTGAAGTCCTTCTGGGTGGACTGCTCCAGTGTGGATTCTCCAGTGGCCACAGTTCTGCCAGGAGCCTGCTTCAGCATGAGCTCTGCACAAGCCATTGTTTCTGTAGGGGATATCTGCCTGGTCTGGCGTGGGATTGTCCATGGGCTGCAGTGTGGATTTCTGCTCCTCCATGGTCTTTCCTTTGGGCTGCCTGGGAATCTCTGCACCATCACCTGGATCACCTTCTCTACTTCTTCCTGCCCTGGCCTTTGTGTTTACAGGATTGGTTCTCAAATGGGTTTTCCCTCACTTCCTGGGCAGTGTTCTGCCTTTTCTTAAACACGTTTTCACAGAGGCAGCACCACAGTGGTGGGCTCAGCATTAGGCAGCATCGAGTCCATTTTGGAGCTGGCTGAATCTGACTCTATCAGACATGGGTTAAGCCCCTGGATTCTTCTCACAGAAACCACCCTGGCACCCTTCCTCCTCCTGCTACCAAAGCCTTGCCACATAAGCCCAGGGGAGTGGGTCCAACAGAGTATGAGGCACAATTATAGAAACAGACATTTCAACAGAAAATGTCCATGGTCAATCCTTTAGGAAGTGGAAGTGATGGAGGTAATTATGGTGATTAATGTTATCATCCTCACATCTCAACTGCTGTATCCCACATTCGCCCTGGGACTCTTTGACACTCCTCCAGGCACTTTCCCAAAGGATTCTGCCCATCAGGTCACCAAGAGGACAAAAATCTGCTCCTACTGATTGCAGGGTTGCAGTTTTGCCTTCTTTCACAGCCACTTCATACTCTGGACAGGAGAGCTATCCCAGCCTTTCTCCAGAACCCCAAAAGCTCATAGGTCTGCAAGTGCACACAGACCTTGAAGTCAACCTGTGTGTGTTCTGACTCAGGCTCTTGCCTTCCAAATATCTGGGGTCAAGCTGGAAAGGCAAGTCAGTGAGTGTGCTGGTTTTGCCTGGGATAGGGTTAAGCGTCTTCATAGCAGCTCTCAGGGGCTTTGATGTGGATTTGTGCTGAAAAGAGGACTGATAACACAGGGATGTTTTCATTGTAGCTGAGCAGTGCTTGTACAGCAGCAAGGCCATTTCTCCTCCATAGACTGCCCTACACCTGTTTTTGAAAAGGGGGAAAGGAAGATCCAGGGAATTGTAGTGCCTGACAAATTCTGGTGCCTTCTACAAAGGGGGATTTGACACTGTCCTGCATGACATCCTTGTCTATAAATTGGAAAGGCATGGATATGATGGATGGACCATGTGGTTGGTAAAAAATGGGCTGAATGTTTGCACTCAAATTGTCTCCTCTGGGGACAGGCTGAGATAGCTGGGATGGTTCAGCATGGAGAAGAGAAGGATCCAGGAGACCTTGAAGCAGCTTCCAGGGCCTAAAGAGGGACTACAGGAAAGCTGGAGAGGGGCTTTTGACAAAAAAGCATGTAGTAATAGCACAACAGTAACGGATTTAAAATGAAGGAGGGTAGATTTAGATGAACTATTATGCAGAAGTTCTATCCTGTGAGGGTGCTGAGGCGCTGGCACAGGGTGTCCAGAGAAGCTGTGGCTGCCCTATCCCTGGCAGTGTTCAAGGCAAGGTGGGATGGAGCTTGAAGCAACCTTCAATCATGGAACCTGTCCATGCTGGTGGTAGGGCAATTAGAATGAAAAGAGGTTTAATGTCTCTTCCAAACCAAAATCTTCGATGGTTCTATAAATTCAAGAGACATAAAATTAATTTACCATGTTTCCAAGTAACAAAACTGACCACAGTGACGCTGATCCCCCCCACCTCCAACTTTTCCACTGAACAGAGTGGAATGATGGCAGCAGAAGGAAGGAGGACTCGGAGGCCCAGGCTTGGATGCAGCACAACTTTAATGAGTGTAAAGAAGAAAAGGAGGTGGCTCACAGGGAGCACCAGGGGCAGCCACCAAGATGCGGTGCAGCTCCTGCAGGGTGTCCGTCTGCCTGTCCCTCACAGGGAGGGAGGGAGGCCAAGAGGTCCCCACTGGGCTGGTGCAAGAAATGAAGACAGGAAAGGAATGCAGAGGACAGTGGGTGAAGGAAACAGCGCCGCGAAGCTCTATCTCCTGTGCAGATCCATGTTGCGAGGTCCTGGATGTTCCTGCCTGAGGACGCAGCCAGCAGCTTTAGCAGGGTCTGCACCTGGTGCCGCAGTAGCGGTTGGTGATGCAGGAGAGGTCGAAGCCCCCGGAGTTGATGGGCACTCCCTCGGAGCTGAGGATGCTGCCAACGGCAGCGGAGGTGGAGGAGCCCACAACGGTGTTCTGAGGGAAGGAGCTGAGGATGGGGCCGGGCAGGGTCACCACCACGGGGGAAGGCTCAATGACGACGGTGGAGCTCTGGCACTGCCTGACACAGCACTCATTGCAGCTGTTGGCCAGCGGGGTCGGGCCGCAGGGCTGGCAGGGCACGCACGGGTTGCAGCAGGACATGTCTGGATGCTGGAGCTTCACCTGGACACAGGGCAGGGCCAAGCAGAGGATGGGACACGTGAGTGGCAGCTCTGCAGCCAACCCTGGCCAAGCCAAGGCACCTCCTGGCCCAGCACACGCTGACCACCTCCAAGCCCAGCAGCCACCTCAGCTCAGTCCCCGCCTCTCTCTGCACAAGCCCTTCTCTCCCCTTCCCTCTCCCATGAGAAGCAGCTCCCAGCCCTGCGCTACGACAGCCCCCATCAGCTGAGACACACGGGCAGGAACGACCTGGTCTGCAAGCAGCAGCAGAAGAGGCTTCGCACTCACCTGATTCCCAGGAGAAGGAGGCGAGAGAAGTGGATGAGGAGCAGAGACCTGCGCTGCCTTTTATAGTCGTCCTGCAGTGCCTCAGGCCCACAGGCACCTTTGTGGCAGGAGCAATTTCCTGACAAGCTCATGGCAAATGCAAACCCTCCCAGGTAATGGCAGGGGCCGTGTCCCGGTTTCCGGCACTGCTGCCTTTTAATTTCCCGGCTCATGGGCTTTGCCATAGGAAGGCTTCCGTAAGCACCAGGATGAGAAGCCCAAGGGTTTCCGGGGCAGAAACACGTGAGCGCAGCAGAAGCCTCACATCAAGGGCTGGGGCATCCCGTGCAGGCAGGGGATGTGCTCCTGGCTCATTCCTGTGGGCTTGCTTGTGGCCAAGGTGTCAGGAAATGGGCACCGCTCTGGTGCTTCTCTTCCGCGTGCCCAAGGACTGCCATGGGAGAGGACATGGCACAGCCTTTCCTCTTGCTCCCTCACCTGTCTCTGGGGGAAGGCCATTGTTGTGTGCAGATGGGCTTCTGCTGGGAGGGCTGGACCCTACTGCAACACTAACAGTGCTCTCAGGACACCTCTGCTGGGCCTACAGTCGTGGTCTCCACTGCAAAACCTTGGGCTTCTCATGCGGGCGCTTACAGAAGCCTTCCTATGGCAAAGCCCATGAGCCGGGAAATTAAAAAGCAGCAGTGCCGGAAACCGGGACACGGCCCCTGCCATTACCTGGGAGGGTTTGCATTTGCCATGAGCTTGTCAGGAAATTGCTCCTGCCACAAAGGTGCCTGTGGGCCTGAGGCACTGCAGGACGACTATAAAAGGCAGCGCAGGTCTCTGCTCCTCATCCACTTCTCTCGCCTCCTTCTCCTGGGAATAAGGTGAGTGCAAAGCCTCTTCTGCTGCTGCTTGCAGACCAGGTGGTTCCTGCCCGTGTGTCTCAGCTGATGGGGGCTGTCGTAGCGCAGGGCTGGGAGCTGCTTCTCATGGGAGAGGGAAGGGGAGAGAAGGGCTTGTGCAGAGAGAGGCTGGGACTGAGCTGAGGTGGCTGCTGGGCTTGGAGGTGGTCAGCGTGTGCTGGGCCAGGAGGTGCCTTGGCTTGGCCAGGGTTGGCTGCAGAGCTGCCGCTCACGTGTCCCATCCTCTGCTTGGCCCTGCCCTGTGTCCAGGTGAAGCTCCAGCATCCAGACATGTCCTGCTGCAACCCGTGCGTGCCCTGCCAGCCCTGCGGCCCAACCCCGCTGGCCAACAGCTGCAATGAGTGCTGTGTCAGGCAGTGCCAGAGCTCCACCGTCATCATTGAGCCTTCCCCCGTGGTGGTGACCCTGCCCGGCCCCATCCTCAGCTCCTTCCCTCAGAACACTGTTGTGGGCTCCTCCACCTCCGCTGCCGTTGGCAGCATCCTCAGCTCCGAGGGAGTGCCCATCAACTCCGGGGGCTTCGACCTCTCCTGCATCACCAACCGCTACTGCGGCACCAGGTGCAGACCCTGCTAAAGCTGCTGGCTGCGTCCTCAGGCAGGAACATCCAGGACCTCGCAACATGGATCTGGACAGGAGATAGAGCTTCGCAGCGTTGTTTCCTTCTCCCACTCTCTTCTCTCATTTCCTTTCCTGTCTGCACCTCCCGCTCCAGCCCAGTGGGGACCTCTTGGCCTCCCTCCCTCCCTGTGAGGGACAGGCAGACGGACACCCTGCAGGAGCTGCACCGCATCTTGGTGGCTGCCCCTGGTGCTCCCTGTGAGCCACCTCCTTTTCTTCTTTACACTCATTAAAGTTGTGCTGCATCCAAGCCTGGGCCTCCGACTCCTCCTTCCTTCTGTGGGAACTCCTCCTGTCTACTTCCTCTTGGAGGTGACAAAGACATCGCTGGCTACTCCACCAGCAGTGGCCATCAGTCAGAGCTGGCTCCAAAGGGTGGCAGGAGTGGGCTTGGGTAGATGTTACTGCCCAAGGACAGCACACAGCCTTGTCTCTACCTTCTTGTCCCCTATACACCCAGCACACCACCCTTACATGCCCAGCACACATGGGCACATGCTGATGAGATCCTACCTCATACAGTTCTTCAGCACCTGGCAAGGTCCAACTCTCTCCAGGCATGCAGGGCTGATGTAGCCCAGCACTTAGGAGTGGTATCAGCCAACCCAGGCTGTCCAACAGCATCCCCACTACCTGCGCACCCAGCACCCACAGGAGGATCTCATCGTATTTCAGGTGTTCATCTTCCCTGATCAAATGAATGTGGCTTCTTCATGGATGCAAACATACAGATGTGCTTTTCAATCATACTTGAAAATTTCCTTTGCAGGCCTTGGTTTTCAGTCCCAGATAATGCTCTAAATCCTGGCCCCTCTCATAAAATCATAGAATCAATGAGATTGGAACAGACCTTTAAGATCATCAATTCCAACCCTTCCCCAGCACTGCCAGATGCACCAGTAAACAATGTCACTAAGGGCCTCATGTACATGTTGGTTAAGGCCTCCAGAGCTGTTCAAATTCCACCACTGTCCTGGGCAGCCTGTTCCAATTCCTCATCACACTCTTGATGTAGAAATTGTTCCTATTCTCCAGTCTAAACTTCCCCTGGTGTAGCTTGAGGCCATTTCATCCTATCTCTACTTACCCGGCAGAAGAGATCGACCCCACCTCACTACAACCTCCTGTCAGGCAGTTGTAGGGAGCCATAATATTCAGACTAACCCCACCACAAGCCCTCAGATCCTTCATCCATTGCTTATCACACTTGTGCTTCAGGCCTTTCACAAGCTCCATTGCCCTACTCTAGACCTGCTCCAGAACCTCAATGTCTCTCTTGTAGTGACAGTCCCAGAACTGACACAGGAATCGAGGTGCAGCCTCAAATTCCCTGGCCCTGCTGGCCATACTATGTCTGATCCAGGTGAGGATGCTGTTGGCCTTGGCTGCCTGGACACTATATGGGCCATGTTCCCATTCATCAATCAGCACCCCCATGTCCTCTTCTATGAGCAGATTCCAGCCACTCTTTCCCAATCTTGGAGCATTGCAGGGGGATTATAGTGACCCAAATACAGAACACAGTACTTTGCCTTGTTGATCCTCACACCACTGGCCACAGCCGATGGATCCAGCTTGTCCAGATCCCTCTGCAGAGATTCCCACCCTCCAACAGATCAACACTCCTGCCCAACTTTGTGTTGTCCACAAATTCACTGAGAGTGCCCTCCATCCCCTCATCCAGATCATCAATGAAGATAGTAAACAACACTGGCCCCAAGACCAAACTCTGAGGACCACCACTAGTGATCAGTCGCTAATTAGACGTGACACCATTTACCACCACTATTTGGAATCCTCCATCCAGCCATTTTACAATCCAGCAAAGAATCCACACTTCCAGGCCTTGAGGAACCACTTTCTCCAGGAGAACGATATGGGAGACAGTGTCAAATGCTTTACTAAAGTCAAATAGACAATGTCCACAGCCTTTCCCTCATCACCTAGATGGGTCACATTGTCCCAGAAGGAGATTAGGTTGGTCAAACAGCACCTGCCCTTCATGAACCCGTGTGGACTGGGTCTAATCCCATTTTCCTGTATGTTCCTTATGGTCTCCCCAGGGATCATATGCTCCATGACCTTCCCCAGCACTGAGCTCAGGCTAACAGGCCTGGAGTTTTGGGGTCATCCTTCATGCACTTTTTTACAGAGGCATCACATTGGCCAGTCTCCAACCCTTGGGGATCTGCCCCACTACACCAGGACTGCTGATAAATGATGGAGAGTGGCTTAGCACGCTCTTCTGGCAGATCCTTCAGCGCTTCAGGTTGGAACCTTCCGGATCCATAGAAATGTGTATGTCTACGCGGAGAAAAATTTATTCCTGGATTATAGGGAATTCAATCAGCTCCCCATGTGTGTCACCTAACCTGGAGAACTCTGGTGTTACCACTGTCATTTTCCTGACCAGTGAGTTATCTCAGCCCTGCACGTCCGGAGAGAGCTGGGCCCTGCCAGGTGCTGAAGGGCTGTATGTGGTAGGATGACATCTGTGTGCGCCCATGTGTGCTGGGCATGTAGGGGTAGAGTGATGGGTGATGTAGGGGAGAAGAAGGCAGAGAGGAAGCTGTGCGCTGTCCTTGCTCAGTATTGTCTGTTCATGCCCACTCCTACCACCCTTTGGAGCCATGCTCTCACTGGTGGCCATTGCCACTGGAGTAGCCAGGGATGTCTTTGTCACCTCCAAGGGGAAGCAGACTGTAAGATTTCCCACAGAAGAAAGGAGGAGTCGGAGGCCCAGGCTTGGATGCAGCACAACTTTAATGAGTGTAAAGAAGAAAAGGAGGTAGCTCACAGGGAGCACCAGGGGCAGCCACCAAGATGCGGTGCAGCTCCTGCAGGGTGTCCGTCTGCCTGTCCCTCACAGGGAGGGAGGGAGGCCAAGAGGTCCCCACTGGGATGGTGCAGGAGGTGGAGACAGGAAAGGAAATGAGAGGACAGTGGGAGAAGGAAACAGCACCGCGAAGCTCTATCTCCTGTCCAGATCCATGTGGTGAGGTCCTGGATGTTCCTGCCTGAGGACGCAGCCAGCAGCTTTAGCAGGGTCTGCACCTGGTGCCGCAGTAGCGGTTGGTGATGCAGGAGAGGTCGAAGCCCCCGGAGTTGATGGGCACTCCCTCGGAGCTGAGGATGCTGCCAACGGCAGCGGAGGTGGAGGAGCCCACAACGGTGTTCTGAGGGAAGGAGCTGAGGATGGGGCCGGGCAGGGTCACCACCACGGCGGAGGGCTGGATGGCGATGGTGGAGCTCTGGCACTGCCTGACACAGCACTCATTGCAGCTGTTGGCCAGCGGGGTTGGGCCGCAGGGCTTGCAGGGCACGCACGGGTTGCAGCAGGACATGTCTGGATGCTGGAGCTTCACCTGGACACAGGGCAGGGCCAAGCAGAGGATGGGACACGTGAGCGGCAGCTCTGCAGCCAACCCTGGCCAAGCCAAGGCACCTCCTGGCCCAGCACACGCTGACCACCTCCAAGCCCAGCAGCCACCTCAGCTCAGTCCCAGCCTCTCTCTGCACAAGCCCTTCTCTCCCCTTCCCTCTCCCATGAGAAGCAGCTCCCAGCCCTGCGCTACGACAGCCCCCATCAGCTGAGACACACGGGCAGGAACGACCTGGTCTGCAAGCAGCAGCAGAAGAGGCTTCGCACTCACCTAATTCCCAGGAGAAGGAGGCGAGAGAAGTGGATGAGGAGCAGAGACCTGCGCTGCCTTTTATAGTCGTCCTGCAGTGCCTCAGGCCCACAGGCACCTTTGTGGCAGGAGCAATTTCCTGACAAGCTCATGGCAAATGCAAACCCTCCCAGGTAATGGCAGGGGCCGTGTCCCGGTTTCCGGCACTGCTGCCTTTTAATTTCCCGGCTCATGGGCTTTGCCATAGGAAGGCTTCTGTAAGCGCCCGCATGAGAAGCCCAAGGGTTTCCGGGGCAGAAACACGTGAGCGCAGCAGGAGCCTCACATGAAGGGCTGGGGCATCCCGTGCAGGCAGGGGATGTGCTCCTGGCTCATTCCTGTGGGCTTGCTTGTGGCCACATTGTGGGAAATGGGCACCGCTCTGGTGCTTCTCTTCCGCGTGCCCAAGGACTGCCATGGGAGAGGACATGGCACAGCCTTTCCTCTTGCTCCCTCACCTGTCTCTGGGGGAAGGCCATTGTTGTGTGCAGTTGGGCTTCTGCTGGGAGGGCTGGACCCTACCGCAACACTAACAGTGCTCTCAGGACACCTCTGCTGGGCTCCTGTGCCTCATCCCCTCTTTCTGTAGTCTCTGCGTGTCCTCTGTCTGGGCATAGAATCATAGTATCATAGAATATTTTGGGTTGTAAAGGACCTTAATGTCATTCAGTTCCAACCCCTGCCACGGGCAGGGACCCCTTCCACTGGAGCAGCTTGCTCCAAGCCCCTGTGTCCAACCTGCCCTTGAACACTGCCAGGGATGGGGCAGCCACAGCTTCTCTGGGCACCCTGTGCCACTATTTTAGTAATCTCTTTGTAAAAAACTTTCCAGATGTCCAACCTGTATCTCCCCTCTTTATTTTAAACCCATTACCCCTCATCCCATTGAAATACGCCCTACTAAAAAGTCTTTCCTCATCTTTTGTACAGGCTCCTTTTAAGTATTGAAAGGCTGCAGGAAGTTGTCCTCGGAATTTTCCCTTCTGCTGTCTGAACAACCTGGATAGGATGAGTGGTAATGGATTTAAACTGAAGGAGGGGAGTATTAGATTGATATGAGGAAGAAGTTCTTCCTTGGGATGGTGGTGAGACAGTGGTTGCCAAGAGAACTTGTGGCTGCCTCATCCCTTGAAGTGTTCAAGGCCAGTGAATGAGCCATGCTTAAACCACAACAGTACCTTTTGTCGCTCAGTGTGGGGAACAAGCGTGGAGATAACGGCGGATCTGACCAGAATGTGCTATCATTTTGTTGTACTTGGTAGTGCCTGGTTATGATAGGATCGATATGGTCATGAGATTGAGCTGCCGTGTGCTCCCGGTCACCTTCGTCCCTCGGGAGCCATCTGCTGGGAACTATTCACAATTACACCTTTGGCGTTTTCTCCGCAGAAAGAGCCAACCGGTGACACAAACACCTTCCGTCCTTCCTTCCTTTCTTCTTTCCTTCCAGTATCCTCCTTCTCCTCCAGGATAATTACAGTAGCATCTGAGAATTGCAAAGATTTTGAATAGCCTTGAAAGCTGCCTGGTTCTTCTGCTGGGAGCCAGGTGACAAAGTTAGGGGCAGAGGACAGGGGATGGTGGACAAGGGACAGGGGAAGAGGACAAGGGATGGGGAGGAGGGGACAAGGAAGAGAGGAAGAGAAACGTGGCACAGGGGACAGCATCGTGTGCCGGCTGACAGCAGACCTGCCCTTGGGCTGTCCCCTGTGCTGTTACTCTTCCCAGTGGCATCGTGAGTCGCAGGAGCTGTGCCGGGAGCCGTGACGTCGAGGCGGGGGACACAGGACATCCTGTGCCTCCCCCCCACCCCACCCAGAGTTTCCTGGCACGGCTGGGACCTGTGCGATGGCTCCCGGTGACCTTCACCGGGCTGGGGACCAGAGTCCGATCCCGGGGAGGTCTCATCCCATGCAGGATTCTAACCGGGGGGGGGGGGGCAATTCTGGGAGGTCCCATCCCATGGGAGGTCCAATCCTCAGGGGTCGCATCGCGGGATTCCCACCCAATACCGGCACCTAACTTGGATGTCCCATCGCGTGGGGGGGTCCTATCCCATGGGGGGTCCGATCTCACTGGGGGGTCCCACCCCGGGAGGACCCATCACAAACGCTCCATCCGGGAGTCCGGGTGGGGGGTCCCTGCCCCGGAGGGGGGGCACGAGTTCCATGGGTCGGACACAATTGTGCGGGGGGGTATCGGGGGGGGGGGGGAGCCGCCTCGCGTGCCAGCGCGCATGCTCTTCCATCCTCCCCTCCCGCCGTGCACGCGCAGGTGTGGCCACGCCTCCCCCCGCCCCCCCGCCCCCCCCCCCCCGGGCTCGCGCACGCGCGCTGCGCGCCCCTCCCTTCCCGCAGGTACCCGCGGGTGCGGCGGGGGGGGGTGCGCGGCCTCTTTAAGGGGAGCGCCCGGAAGGGCGCGTTCCCCGCCCAGCCCCGCCCCGCAGCGCACCGGCCCCGGGGGGGGGGGGGCGCGGTCGGTGGTGGGTGCGGGACATGGCGCGGGGCCGCCGGGCGCTGCCGGCACCGGGGCCGCGGCTGCGGCTGCTGCCGGTGTTGGGCGCGCTGCTGGGCGCCGCCGCCGCTTTCAACGTGGACCGCGCCTTCCCGGTGCTCAAGGAGGGCGCGACCCCCGGCGGCTTCTTCGGCTTCTCGGTAGCGCTGCACCGGCAGACCGAGCGGCCGGAGCGGAGCCTGTGAGTGCGGGGCGGCTCGGGGCGGGGGGTGCGGGAGCGGAGCCCCCGCGCTTGGGGGAGAGGGATGCGGGAGGTGTGCGGGGCAAGGGTCCATGGGGCAGAGCGAAGGTCCCGGCGTGGGGGGAAGCGGGGAGGAAGAGCGGGCGGGCCTTCGGGTGCGGAAAGAGGGGATCCCTGGGCTGGGGGGCACCCCCGCTGGGGTGCGGAGGTGCCGTTAAATCGTTCCTTGGGCGTTTATCTCCTGCCCGGGACTTTAGTTTGCATCCTGCATAGGACGGGGTCCCCTGGGGTTTTCCCCCACCCTCAACCATTGGGATACCGGAGTCCCCACCGCAACCCCGCGCTGACCGGGGCAGGAGCCCCGCAGCCGCCCCGGAACGTGGGAACCATCCGGTACCCGACGGCGGGGTCCCGGTTCGGCATTCCCCGAGCAGACGCCACCCGGAGCGGTCGCGTCCCCCCGAAACTCAGATCGCTGTTGGCCCTGGAGAACTTACTGAACTGTAATTCCTGCTGCCCAACAAAAGCCCTTTCAGCCGGCACTTTCCCAGTGCGATCCCACCGCCACCCCTTGCCGTGTCCCCTCCTGTCCCCGCCCTTCTCAGCCGGTTACCCCCGGGGCAGCATTCCCGGCTCCCGTCCCTCATGGCCGGAGGTGCGAGTTGCGTGTTTGTGCAGAAGAAGGAAAGAAGGCGGCGAGGTTGGGTTGGGCTCTTCTCGCTCGAGGGCACAGGGTTTTGCTGGCTCACCCGCCCGACGTGGAGCTCCCGGAGGGCTCCCTTTTTCCCTTCACCCCCGCCTTTTTTCCCTTTCGTTTTTCCCGCCGTGTTCCTGGCAGAGGAACTGGCAGCAGCTGCCGGACGGAGGCATCTGATGCTCCGCATTCCAGGGATGCATTTCAGCCTCTCGCCCTGCCGTGGGATGCGTTGTTGTTGCTTCCATCCAGGAGGAGTGAAGCCATTCCCCATGGAGCAGCAGTGGGCCCAGTGACCTGGGGAACCCACGTCTCCACCAGGACATGCTGGCTGCCATCCATGGCCGGCTTCCCTGGCACTGGTGCCTTCAGAGCAGCTGGCGGGGGGACACAGATGTCGTGGTCCTGGCTGGTGTCTGCCTTCTCAAGACATTGGCAGTGGCTGTTGCTGTCTTGGAATGGATATGGGGGGGCTTTGGCAGGCATTTGCAATCCCCCTCCATGGGCCACGTGGCCTTAGCGTGTCTGAGCATGATGCTGGTGGGACATGGAGGCTCTGGGAGAAGGGTTTGGAGTGTGAAACCCCTGGGGGATTTGCACCTCCTTCCCCTGGAATCCCCCTGCTGCCTGTCCTCATGGGGGACATGGAGGGGCTGTGGGGTGCTGGGCCCATCTCCGCTTCCCCACAAGGCCCTGCATGTGGGCAGCAGCCCTGGGGGGCCATGCAGGCAGCTTTGCCTGTGTGGCGTGGGCAGGAGGGGCCAGGGCAAGTGCAGGCAGCTCCTGCCTAACCCCGGCTTGCGCTGCAGCACGTCCGGGGAGGCACCTGCCTGTTGTGGAAGTGGCAGGAGGGAAATACTGGCATCTGTCCTGATGGCCAAGGTTGAACGGGGCTTGGAGCAACCTGCTCTAGTGGAAGGTGTCCCTGCCCATGGCAGGGCTTGGAACTGAATGAGCTTCAAGGTCCCTTCTATAGGGACATTAAACATTCCAGTCCAACCCATTCCATGGCCACTATCCTGCAAGCCGAGGAGCTTCTTCCCGTAGTGCTGGTCAGCGTCTCCCCCTGCCCATCCCTTGGCCATCGCAGGTGCAGCGCAGCCATAGCTGGGGTGGGGACAGGAAAGTGATGCTTCCTGCCACCACATCCCAGATGGGGGATGCAGGCAGGGAGTTGTCCCATGTTTTTTTGGGGAGGCTTGATGTCTGGTTGCTGCAGGGTGGCTGCCAGAGGTGTTGGGATGGCACTGTGGAATGAAGGGATGCTCAGAGCACATTCCTGAGCTCCTGAGGAGAGCCGGTTCCTGGCTGGGTGCTGGCGGGGGGCCATGCTGTGTCCTGTGACGAGGTTCCCCCCTGCCACCCCCCTGGTGTTTTCCATGTCTCAGGGCTGTGCTCATACAAAGGTCTGTTTGCTCACTCCTCCCCAGGCCAGGGGAAGGCGAGGTGGGACCAGTGGTGTTATCTGTTGCCCTGAGATTAAGAAACTCCTTGGACTGCTGGTGCTGGATCCAGCTGCTTCTTGGTTTGGCTTGTGGTTGTGCTGGCAGAACCCAGTGCTGCCCTGGGGATCTGACCCATGGGGGTCCTATAACACCATGAGGAAACTGACGCACAGTGTGTCTGTGCCAGGGAGGCAGGCACAGATGTGGTGGCACCCACATGGGCAGTGTGCTGCATGCCTCAGTTTCCCTCCTGTGTGCAGGGGGAGCAGGGGCTCTGCTCAACGCTTGGGGTCTTTCTGGTCCCATCTGGCTGGCGGAGAGGAGGAGAGCAGCTGAATTCCCGGCTTTCCCTCCCCCTTGCCTGGTTTTCTGCCGATGCTGGGGCTGGCTTGGCTGCGCTCCCCCCAGCTTGGCTGGGCTGCTTGGCAGACGCAGGGGGGATGGATATGCTGCGGCAGGGCTGGCGCCCGGGGGGTCATCCATCCATCCATCCCTCCCACCATCCCTCACTGCCTCCAGGAGCAGTCTCCCCCTCTCCCGCCTTCTTTCCGGCAGGGGCATCAGCAGATTTCCCTGCTTAGGGCTCCCGGGGGGACTGATCATTCCAGGGCAAATGTAGTGGCACTGGGGGGTTGGTTGGGGCTGGCCTGGAGCTTTGGAGGAGGGTTATATCAGGAACACCCTCTGGCTTCCCTGTCTTGGGGAGGTTGTTGGGGCCCAGTCGCAGAGCTGAGCTCTGGAGCATCATTGCCAAACCATCCCGCAGCCCCCCCAGCTCAGTCAGCGCCAGCGGGGAGCACCCACGCCACCGTCATCCCCTGTTCCCTGCTTTACCAGGGCAGATGAGGATGGGGCACGGCCTTGCATTCCTGCCTCCCTCCCTTCCCAGCCTCCCCCTCGTGCTGCTGTTTGTCCATCGCTGCCTTTGCTCTGCACTCTGAGCCCAATCCCTGGGCTGAGCCGTGTCTCCTCATTTAACCCCCACCCATGTGGGGTCCGTGTGGCACAAGCTCGTCCAGGCCTCCCTGTGATGACAGCCTCAGCATCCCGGCTTCTGTTTTTCCTGCATCTCCACATGGCAGCTTGGGGCATGCACGGGTGGGGGACGCCTGTGCATGTCCCGGCCCTGATCTTGTGAGGTTTGGAAGCCCCCAGCATCCTCCCCCTCTGGGAGCAGAGCCTGCGGGTGGGCTGCCGTGCGGGGAAGTCTTGGCTGGAGGCAGCAAGATGCTGGAGCCGCTTGGCCGGGGTCTGCTCCCACCCCCCAGGATCAGTGGGGCACAGCCATGGGGGGGGTGGTGCCTGGGAACGGTCCGGCCGAGCCAGGACCACCGGGGGAGCCCTTGGCAAAGGGCTGAGTGTGTGTCCCTGTGCCCAGAGGCCACGGTGATGGTGGGGCAGAAGGGGGCAGGACAACACCCCCCCCCCCCCAAGCTTTTCCCTCCAGCCCTGAGTCACTTCCCCCTGGTTTGTGACAAGAGTGACCTCTGTGTGTTGTCCCCCCCATCCCTCAGGTGTCTGGGAGGGGATCAGGAATCACGGGAGCAATTCCTTTGTGCCAGGCTGAAAAAAGTCAGGAGGAATCAATCCCCCTCCATGCCCCTGCCTTCACGCCCAGTGGGATGTGAATCCTGCTGGCATCCTCAGCCCAGCATCCCCAGGGGGAGCAGGCACCCCCCCACCCCGCATTGCACCCGTTGGGGGGCTCTTCTGCGGCTGCATCCCACCTGCAGCCTGTGATGGTGCCAGAGCGATGCTGCTCGCTGTGCCCGTCACCGGGGCGTCCCGGCGTGCCGAGGCGGGGGCTGCCTGGGGCCCCACATTCCTCCTGCGCCTGGGCTTTGACTCAGCCGCCCCACGCTGCCCGAACGCGCCCGCGCTCCCATCGCCCGACGCTGCCTCCCGGTGACAGCCGGGATTGCTCCTCTCCTCGCCGGTGTGCGAGCTGAGGACCGCCTGGCTCATCACCCTAGTGCCCTGCGATGAGGCCGGGGGAGGCTGCGGCAGCTCCCTGGGTGCCTTGTCCCTGCCTGCAGAGGGACGCGCTTCCTCTGCTGGCATCATGCAGCTGTGCCTCCTCCACTCCATTGTCCTCTCCATCCCAAAGGACTTCCCTGCGGAAAGGCTGGCCTTTCCGGAGCCCCCCGGGCACGCCGGCTCCCCCAGCCCCATGGCAGGGCTGTGGATCCTCTGCCCTAGTGCTACCGGGAGTCCCCAGCTTCTTCCCTTGGGGTGTGTGTGGGGGTCCCTTCAGCATCACCTTAAAGCCCCTAGTGATGAGTTCATACGGAGCTGGGCTGCGGGTGTTGGTTTCCAGCCCGGGCACCCCTCCATGGAGGGTGATGTACCACCCCTGCATGGCACTTCCATGACTCAGCCGGGATGTGTGCCACTCCAGGGCCCTTAGTCACCCCCGGAAGGGCGCTGTCCCCCCCCCCCTTCCCCAGGACCCCCTCTGCTGCCTGGGTGGGTCGACACAAGCCCAGACCCGTCCTGGGAAGCGGGATGCAATGTGCTGTGTGCCTGGAGCTGGTCCCCAAGCTGGGACCCCCGCGGCATTCCCACAGCATTCCCTGGCGCGGCAGCAGGAGCTTGTCTGCCGGACACGCGGCAGCTGCTCAAAGGTTGGCCGGGAAGGGCCGTGGCTGTTTACACAGGCGTGGGGGCCCCGGCGCTGGCGCGGCTGCGTTGTGCCGAGTGGCTCCGGTGCTAGGTTTGCAGGCACCAGCCTGAACCCCTGTTCTTGCACCCCACACCATGCACTGGGATGGGGGGCTCAGCCGTGAGCATGCGCTGGGATTGGGTCCAGCAATTACGAGGCGATGAATGTGTCCATCAGTCTGTCACCCGCCTCGTCCTGTGTGACCTTTCACTGGCCCTGGGGGTGACGGGCTGATTGCTGCAGCCCTGTGCATGCCCATCCAAGGGGAACCCCCCTTCCTGGTCTGGAGATGGGGCTTGGGGTCTGCCCCCTGTTATTTGGGGGTGTTAAGGTGTGACATGCTCTGCGGAAGCAGCTCATCCCCTTTGAGCACCTCCAGGCCACCTTCGTACCCCACCGCCCTCTCCATGGGGCACCCCCAAAATGAGGCATTGGGATGGGTCCTCCATCACTCATGCGCTCCCTTCTCTCTGCCCCCCCAGGCTGCTGGTGGGGGCCCCTCGAGACGTGGAGCCAGTGAACGGCACACAGACGGGCGCTGTCTACGCCTGTCCCCTTACCGCGTCCACCAGTGACTGCCAGCGCCTCGACATTGAGCTGAAGAGTATGTGGGCACCTCAAAACATCCCCTGGCACTTGGGGGCTCTGCATGGTGGGGGGGTCCCCCTCTTACACTGCCTCTTCCTTGCCCAGATGAGCCGGACAAGGCCATCATCGATGACATGTGGTTGGGGGTGACAGTGGCCAGCCAGCGGCAGCCGGCGGGGAGAGTGCTGGTGAGTGCACGAGCACCCTGGTTCTTCACACACACGCGTGTGCCAGCGCGAGCTGGCACCTTGCACATCCCCAGGGAGCCACCGCTGCTTTCACACAGGCCTTGCACGTGTGCCCAGCGTGATAATGGCAAGCGGGGGCTCTGCTGCCACCTCCCTGTCCCCATGGGTCAGGGCTGTGGGGTGACGGGGTGATTGGACCCTAATCCTGGTCATGTGCACTGGTGCCCGTGAACAGGATGGTGATATACCCTATGGACCATTGTGGCAGGATAAGGCCTTGGCTCAGGGACTGGGCAAAGGCAGCACAAGGGGTGGTAGGGGACATAGCCCCTTGTTTTTGGGGTGCTGCAGGTGGTGCTGGCTGTCCCCGCAGGCCTGCGCTCACCGCTACACCAAAGTGCTGTGGTCAGGCAGTGAGGACCAGCGGCGCATGGTGGGCAAGTGCTACGTGCGGGGCAATGACCTGCGCCTCAACATCAGCGACGAGTGGCAGACCTACCACAACGAGATGTGCAACTCCAATACGGACACCGACGAGACCGGCATGTGCCAGATGGGCACCAGCGCCGGCTTCACCGCCAACATCATCTATTTTGGAGCACCCGGTGCATACAACTGGCAAGGTGCGACAGGGGATGCGCAGCCCCTTCCCCAGGAATGCCTGCTCCCACCATGGTTATATCCCCTCCTGCATGCAAGGGCATGCTCTGCGTGTGCATGCACATATGTTCATGCACATCTATGTTCATGTGCCCACGTGTGCATGGTGCGCTACGCATGTCGTGTGTGCACCTCCCCATGTGCTTATCTATGCGCCCATGCAAACCCTCTGCACATGTGTGTGAACACGTGTGTGTTCACATGTGCTGTGGGCATGAAAGGGGAGCGGGTGCTGAGCGAGGGGCAAGGGGCAGCCCTCCGCTGTGGGGTTAACCCCCCTCCACTGTTGCAGGTACCGACTACATGCTGCAGCGGGAGATGTGGGACCTGCATGACTTCTCCTACCCCAACAAGAAGAATGGCAACACCTACATAGGTGGGGGGCAGTAGGTTACGGGGGCTTCCCCCTTGGAGGGATTTGGGGTGAGGAGGAGGTTTAGGGGATGTGGATTTAGGGGGAGTATTAGGGGTGGGTGTTCAAGGGCTGTGGAGTGCAGGGAGGCTTGGAGACCCCCTGGGGATGTGAGCAGGGGTGCAGTGGGGACACTGCGGTGGTCAAGGGGGTGGAGGGTGTCGTGGTGGGGGACATGGGGTCTGGGGCTGTCGGGGGGTCCCCATCTCACGGGCAGGGTTTGGTGGCAGGGTACACGGCAGAGGTGGGCAGCGCGGTGCTGCAGCAGGACGCGGTGACGGTGGTGACGGGCGCTCCCCGGTACAAGCACATGGGCGCTGTGTACCTGCTGAGCCGCAGTCCCCAGCAGACGCTGCAGAGGAGCCTCCTCCTCCCCGGGCACCAGGTCGGCTCCTACTTCGGCAGCGCCGTGGCCCTGGCAGACCTCAACAATGACGGGTGAGGGCAGGGGGCCAGGACCCCCAGCTCCTTGGGATGTGGAGGGGTCTCGCCTGGGGCATCCTGTGGCTCACAGTGGGGTCTCTGTGCATCTTTGAGTGAGCAGTAGGTCAAGGACTCTGCCCCTCTGCTGTGCTCTGGGGAGACCCCCCCTGCAGTCCTGATCCAGCTCTGGGGCAGCAGCACAAGAGGGACGTGGAGCTGCTGGAGCGAGGCCAGAGGAGGCCATGGAGCTGCTGCGAGGGCTGGAGCAGCTCTGCTCTGGAGCCAGGCTGAGAGAGCTGGGCTGGGGCAGCCTGGAGAAGAGAAGGCTCCTTAAGGGGAGACCTGAGAGCAGCTCCAGTGCCTGAAGGGGCTGCAGGAAACCTGGAGAGGGGCTTTGGACAAGGGCTTGTAGGGACAGAACAAGGGAATGGCTTTAACCTGCCAGAGGGGAGACTGAGATGAGCTCTTAGGCAGAAGCTCTTCCCTGTGAGGGTGCTGAGGCGCTGGCACAGGGTGCCCAGAGGACCTGTGGCTGCCCCATCCCTGGCAGTGCTCAAGGCCAGGTTGGACACAGGGGCTTGGAGCAAGCTGCTCCAGTGGAAGGTGCCCCTGTCTGTGGCAGGGGTTGGAACTGGAGAAGCTTTATGGTCCCTGCCAACCTAAACACGCACAGCTCTGGTGGTGGCGGTGGGGGTTATGAGAGGAGTCGTCATCTTATGGCTCTGGGGGGGTCACCACGATTTCTGGTGTCTCGGTGGGGTTGTGCTGCAGCCCCAGCCCTGACCGGCCCCTCTGTCCCGCAGGTGGCAGGACCTGGTGGTGGGAGCTCCCTACTACTTCCAGCGGAAGCAGGAGGTGGGGGGAGCCGTGTACGTCTACATGAACGAGGTGGGGGGGTTCCAGCCCCACCCCAACCTGGTCCTCACCGGCCCCAGCTACTCTGGTTTTGGCTTCGCTGTGGCCAGCATCGGGGACATCAACCAGGATGGCTTCCAGGGTGAGGGGTTTGGGGGCGCTGGGGAGGAGCCTGGTGGGGGTTTTCATGTAAGAGGGGATCCCGCTGGAGGGGGTGTGGTGGGTCTCTGGAGAGGTTTGGGGTGAAGAGAGGGAGGTGAGGGGCATCTTGATGTGTTCAAGGAGGAGAGGGGGTGGGATTGGAGAGGAGATGAGGAGGTGTGTGGGGCTGACCCTGCTCTTCTCCCCACAGATATTGCTGTGGGGGCCCCATTCGAGGGGCCTGGCAAGGTTTACATTTACCACAGCAGTGCAGGAGGGCTGCTGGAGAAACCTCGGCAGGTAACGGCCCATGGGGAGCCCATCACCAGGGCTCTGGATCCCATCCGAGGATGCCATGCTTTGGGGTGGGATGCAGTGGGTAGATCCCCAGCTCCATGGAGCTGGTGAGCAATGGGTGACCCCCTTGCCCCAAATGCAGGTGATCAGTGGCTCAGACCTGGGGCCCGCCAGCATGCAGACCTTTGGCTACTCGCTGAGCGGGGGGCTGGACATGGATGGGAACTCCTACCCTGACCTGCTGGTGGGCAGCTTGGCCGAGAGGATCGTGCTGCTCAGGTAAGGGAGCAGGGACATGGGTGTCCTGCAGCCCCCTGCCCGCCCCAGCACCCCCAGGGGTGGTTGTGGGGCAGCAAGGTGGGCATGGAGCAATGTGCCAGGGCTCAGCCAAGCCCCATCTCTCTGCCCAGAGCTCGGCCCGTGATCAACATCCTCAACAAGACCTTCACGGTGACCCCCAGCAAGGTGGACCCTGCCCGATGCACACCTGAGTCCTGGTGAGCCCCATCCATCACCATGGGGGGGTCCTGCTGGGGGCACGGCTTCACTCACGGCCCCTTTCTGCCCCCACCAGCATCACGGTAACCGTCTGCTTCTCCTACAACCAGAGTGCTGGAGACCCCCAGTACAAGGAGAAGATCAGTGAGTGCCCGGGGTGCAGGCCTGAGTGCCTGTGCATGGAGGGATGTTCAGCACTGGTGCAAAGGAGTGTGCGCACACAGGGACACGTGCACACAGGGGGTTGCGTGTGTTGGAGGCACACATGTGCAGCACCCGCAGCACCCTGCTCTCCCCGCAGCCCTGGAGTACACCCTGGAGGCTGACAAGGACCGGCACCCACCCAGGGTCAGGTTTTTGGGGACCCACTCTGCCACCTACCACGGCCTCTTCCCCATGCCCGAGACCCGCTGTGAATCCAAGGAGCTCCTGCTGCTGGTGAGCGTGCGCACGTGTGTGTGCACACTTGTGTGTGTGTGTGCATGGCAGGTTGCTCTACACGTGGCACTGGAGCTGGGGAACCAGCTTCCAGGAGATGGGGAGAGGGATCATAGAATCCCAGACTGGCTTGAGTCGGAAGGGGCCTTAAAGCTCAGCCAGGTCCAATCGCTTGCCACAGGCACCTTCCACTGGCCAGGTTGCTCTAAGCTCTGTCCAGCCTGGCCTTGGTGAGGTGTGGGGGGTCCTGGGAACATCAGGGCCAGGAAAAGAGGTAGAAATCATCCCTCCTATGATGAGTTTGTTTGGTATCAGGAGTGGGGTGTGAGTAGGAGCTGGTGCCCCAGATGTGGCCAGGGAGCTGGGGCTTTGTTGTGACTGCTGCCACCCTGCAGGACAACATCCGAGACAAGCTGCACCCCATCATGCTCTCCATGAACTACTCTCTGGTGGAGAAGCCCAGGACCTTCCAGCTGGGTCCCCTCTCCCTCGACACCTTCCCCGTCCTCAACCAGGACCAGTCCCACGAGAATGAGACCAAGGTGCTGGGAGAGCACCGGAGGTGCTGGGCTGGGAGCCCCGGTGAGCCCAGCCTGGGGCTGGATGGAGGCTCATGGGGACATCCCTGTCCCTCCAGATCGAGTTCCAGAAGGAGTGTGGCTCTGACAACAAGTGCTACAGCAACCTCCAGCTCCAGAGCAGCTTCATCACTGACCAGAACCAGCCCTTGCCCAGGTGAGAGCAGCTCTTTCTGGATCCCCATCCACCTCCACCACCCTCTGTGCCATAGCCGTGGGCACAGGTTACCCCTCAGCCCTCCCCAGGCCATGCCAAAGGATGGGGCAGGGGTGTCTCCATCCCACTGGGATGGGCCACCCGTGTGCTGAGCAGGGCCGGTCTCTGCACAGGCTGAATGGGACCCAAGTGCTGCAGTACAGCCGGGACGTGCGGAAGCTCCACCTGAGCATCAACATCACCAACGTGCCCACCAACCCTGCCAATGGCGAGGACGCCCATGAGGCGCTGCTCAACGTCACGGTGCCTGCCAGCCTCCTGCCCTCCTCCGTGCGCCCGGTACGCCGCCCCCTCCCTGCTGGAGAAGGTCCAGGACCAGGCTGGGCTTTGCCGGGAGGTTCCTCACCCTCTTCCCTTCCCCAGAGCGGAGCCTGTACCTTTGCAGAGACGGTGTTGTGCGAGCTGGGCAACCCTTTCAAGAGGAACCAGAGGGTGAGTGCTCCCCCCCCAACCCACAGCTCTTCTTGGGGGCTTACAGGCTGGTGGGGGCCCGGCTGAGCTGCTCCACGGTCCTTCTGTGCTGCAGGCAGAGCTGATCATCACCTTTGAGGCCATTGGGATCATGCTGGACACACGGGAGATCCTGATCTGGCTGGATCTGTCTACGTGAGTGTCCCTGGGTGGGTGGGAATGGGCTGGGAAGAGGGTCCATGGAGCGATGCTGGCTCCTCTTTTCCTTGGTGCAAGCACAGTGGTGAGGGATTGGGATCATATCCAGTGGTGTTGCTGGCTGGGAAGGATGGGAGGGCAGGCTGGGCTCCTGGGGTGGGCAGGACGGGCACCCCACTGCTCCTGCTGGGAGGGTGGGGGCTGCCCCATGCTGCTTGGGGGTTGTTTACTGGTAGGAGATGCTGACCTCAGTGCCTTGGCAGGCAAAGCACCCAGGAGGACCTGCAGCCTGTGCTGGCCAGGCTGCTCGTGGACTACAGCATCCAGTCCTCACTGACCATGTGAGTGCGGCAAGGCTGTGCCCCCCCTCTCCGCATCCCCTCCGTCACCCCAGTAGAGTATGGGGAGCGGGCACAGCCTCTGGTGCCCCACAGACGGGTGCCCAGAGACGCTCCATCCCCAGAGCCCCATCGCACGTGCAGTCGCACTTCAGTGGGTCGGTGGTGGGCGAGTCAGCCATGCGGGGGGAGCAGGACGTGGGCAGCCCCCTCGCCTTCGACTTCCAGGTGAGTTGGGGGTGGCCAGCAAGGGGGGGGGTGTTGGCAGACTTGGGCTCATCCTTAGCTCTGCTCCGCAGGTGAGCACCAAGGGCGAATCACTGGGTGCCCTGGGCACCATCCTGCTGGGCTTCGAGTGGCCCTATGAGATCCCCAATGGGAAATGGCTCCTCTACCCCACTGAGATCCTCGTCAACAGCAACGAGACCTGCCAGCCCCCTGGGGGGGTCATCAACCCGCTCAACCTCACTGTGAGTGCCCGCTGTGATGCGGGGTTGTGTCCCTGCCCCACTGCATGCACAGAGCTGCTGGGCTCTGATGGGGCTCATCTCCCCCCACAGCTCCTGCAGGATCAGGCTCCATCCCGGCAGAGGCGGCAGCTGGAGGCCTTTGACCCAGTGGAGCCTCCCATCACTCTGGCCACCGCTAAGAAAGCCAAGTCAGAGGTGCTGCTGGTGAGTGGGGGTCCAGCACTATCTGCCCCATGCCAGGACCACCGTACACACTGATCCTTGGCACCAGTGTGCTGCATCAGACACCCTGGTCACCCCTCTCAACCCTCCTCTTTACCTCCCAGAGCTGCTCCAAGGGCACAGCTCGCTGCGTGTGGTTCGAGTGCCCCCTGCTCCACACACAGCACCCCACCACCTTCAGCATCCGCGCCCGGGTGTGGAACAGCACCTTCATCGAGGTCAGTGTGGGGTCCCCCTGAAGTCAGGGCTGTTCCCTTGGGGATGGTGCTCAAACAGGATACCAAGTTTGCCAGGTCTCAGCTCCACTGCTAACACCCATCCCTTGCCCTCCCATCATCTGTGTCACCCATCCATCATGCATGTCAACCCCCATCATCTGGGTTCCCCCCATCATCTATGTGTTTTCACGCACCCCCATCTGTGTCCCCCAGGAGTACAGGAACTTTGACCGGGTGAAAGTGGACGGCACAGCAACGCTCTTCCTGCGGACCCACGTCCCCACCATCAACATGAGGAACCATACAGTGCGGGTGAGCAATGCCAGAACCTCTTACTGGGACACACTGGGAGGGACTGGGGCCACTGGGAGCTCCTCCCGCAAAACAAGGCTCTTCTTGGCCCTTCTAGTTCTCGGTGGACGTGGACTCAGAGCTGATGGAGGAGCAGCCGGCCGAGATCGCGCTGTGGCTGGTGCTGGTGGCAGTGGCGGCCGGGCTGCTGCTGCTGGGGCTCATCATCCTCCTGCTCTGGAAGGTGAGGGGATGTGGGAGCCATGCTGAGGCCTGACGGGCTCATGTCACTGCTGGTGCCATCCTCCCCACCTGGCGAGCAGCGGGTGGAAGGTGACCCCACAGTGCCGGGTGGAAGGTGTCAGGCTGCAGAGCGATGAAGAAGAGGAGCAGAGAAGCCCCCAGTGCAAAACACTTTGAGAGCTGCCAGAGAACCCACCCAGAGCAGGGCTGGATGATCCCCTCCTTGCTGGGCAGGGACTTGAGGGAGCGTCTCCAGCCCTATGGAGCTCCCTGGGGACCCCACTCTCTGCCCAGGAAGGGTTGGGGGGGGCTGCAGGGCCACCGCCCTGCAGTGAGCATCACATTGGGGCGAGGGTGCAGTGAGTGCCCCCCCCAACCCTGCAGGGTGGCCAGGAGCCCCCTGTCCCCTCTCCCAGCACCCCTTGACCCCCATCCCCTCCTTCCCCGCAGTGTGGTTTCTTCCGGCGCGCCAACACGCGGGCCATGTACGAAGCCAAGGGGCAGAAGGCGGAGATGAGGATCCAGCCGTCGGAAACTGAGCGGCTGACGGATGACTACTAACGGGGGGCAGCCCCACTGCCCCCCCCGGGCGCCTGTGCCACCCGCCTGGTAATGCCCCATGGGGGCCGGCTACAGCAGCATCCTCCTCTTCAGCCTCTTCTCCTCTTCCTCATTGCCTCCTCTCTCGTGCCAGGTCCCATAGGGTCCCTGTGGGGCACAGGGGGCTCTGTGGGGTCTCTCCGAGCAGCTCCAAGACTGCTGCTCCCTTTGTCTCTGCTCTTCACCAGCTCTGGGCTCTCTCCTTCACGCTCCGGTGTCACACTGCAGCCCCACACTGACCCTTCCAGCTCCACACTGACCGTTTGTCCCCCCCCTCCCTTTCTTCTCCCTGTCCCCACAGTGTGACTTCTTCCAGCGGACCCGTTACTACCGGATCATGCCCAAGTACCACGCGGTGAGGATCCGGCAGGAGCAGCGCTACCAGTCCAGCGGCCTCCTGCCCCGCCGGCGCAAGAAACACTGGGTGACCAAGTGGCAGGAGCCAGAGAAGTACTACTGACCCCCAGCCCCGTGCGAGGGGAGCACCAGGGCCGGTGTTTGACTTTGCACAAGTGCATCTCTCCCTGCCCCAACCCACCTCCTGCCTTGGACGCGGCTGCATCCCGGCACAGGCTTCCGCACGCTCCTGTCTGCTTCGCCGGTGTGCAGCTCAGCTCTTGCGCACTCGTGCCTTGCACGCTTATGGGGATGAGCCCCAAATGTGCCCCCTGTGTTCCCTGACGTGACTGCTGCTGGTCTCACCGAGTGCCTTCCCCTGGCTCAGACACTCCTCCCGCTGTGCTCCGCACATCCTCTCCCATGCCGGGGCATGCTCAGCCCCCCACCCTGTGCATCCCTCTTCCCTCTGGCTGGGTGCCTCCACCAAGGCTACCTGTGTAGTTGGGGATGGTGGGAGCTCGTTCCTTCCCCTCCCTCCCTCCTCCAGAGCAGTCCAGGGGTCTGATTCTGCGTGTTTACCCCCCCCCCCCGCATCTGCTGCAGCTTTGGCGTGGGAGGGGGGATGTGCAGAGCACAAGGCCGTGTCCCCCCACCCTGCAGTCTTATCCCCCACAGGTCTGTCCTGCCCCGTGGATGCTGCCCCGGGGATTAAGTTGTTCTGTGTCTTGTCGGTTTTGGTGCAGTCGGTACTGGGAGCTGGGGGGGGGTCCTGGACCCTGCCCCCTTCCCCTTCTCCCACCAGGGCCCAATAAAGCCTCACTCTGGGATTTGTAACCTCGTGTCTCCTCTGTGACGTGGATAGCAGTGTGATGGAGGTGGGAAAAGGGTTGTTTGGAGAGGGGGTGTCTGTGTCCGCAGAGCAGGTTGAGGGAGGGGATTCTTCCCCTCTGCTCTGGTGAGCAGAACTGCTTGTAGCTGCGTCTGGCTCTGGGGCAGCAGCACAAAAGGGACGTGGAGCTGTTGGAGCGAGGCCAGAGGAGGCCATGGAGCTGCTGCGAGGGCTGGAGCAGCTCTGCTCTGGAGCCAGGCTGAGAGAGCTGGGCTGGGGCAGCCTGGAGAAGAGAAGGCTCCTGAAGGGGAGACCTTAGAGCAGCTCCAGTGCCTAAAGGGGCTGCAGGAAACCTGGAGAGGGGCTTGGGACAAGGGCCTGTAGGGACAGGCCAAGGGGAATGGCTTGAACCTGCCAGAGGGGAGACTGAGATGAGCTCTTAGGCAGAAGCTCTTCCCTGGACAACTCTGTCCCCGCGGGGGGGAATTCGGAGGGTCGGGAACAGCAGCGGCTCCGCTGCGGGGTTTAAGGGGTTACAGCGGTGGGCGTGGCCACGCCGGTCAGGGGGCGGTGCTAACGCGGGGGCGTGGCCGGCGGAGGGCGGGCGGTGATTGGCGGTGCGGCGGGGCCGGGGCCGGGGGTACCGGTACCGCCGGGTCCCGGCGGTTGCACCGGGCGCGATGCGGCTGCTGCGGTGCCTCGGGCGCCGCGCGGCGCTCTCCGGCGTCCCCACCTACATCGAGCACTTCAGCAAGTTCTCGCCGTCACCGCTCTCCATGAAGCAGTTCCTGGATTTCGGTAAATACCGGGACACCCCCCCACCACTACCACCGAGGGAGCTTCCCCCCGGAGCCCCGGCACGGTACCGGGATACACCCGCTCCGGGTGAACCCGTCCAAAGGCCGTGAATCCCCGGTCGGAGGAGGGATCTCCGCGCCCCACCCCCTGGGAATGCACCACTCCCCCCGGTAAACAAACACCCGAGCTGGGGGTGTCGGTACCTGTAAACACCCCCCGGGATTCCCGGTTATTATTTAACGGTTGTTACCCCCCCCCCCGGTGCTCCCCACCGCTGCTTGTGCCGTCGTATCCTCCCCCGCTCCCCTCCGCGCTCTTGGGTAAATAACCGGCCCTGGGATCACGATCTCACCATACGCAACTGCTGGGGAGGGGCGAGGGGGAGGCTCCGGGGGGGGCTCCCCTTTGCCCCCCCCATAACCACTCTCAGTGGGGTGTTACCGCCACGGGCAAACAACGACCCCCCCGCTCGTGATCCTCCGGGTAAATACCCTCACCCCCGATAAATGCCCCCCCCATGAGATGTCTCATACCCCCAGTGGTAAATAACCCCCTGCGTGGGACCCCCACCCGGTGCTTCCCTCCCCGTAGCCGATCTGCCCCCCCCAGCACTCCCAGGGGGGTGACAAGGGGTCCCCCCTCAAGCCCAAATACCCGGGGGAGGGGGGAAATACCCCAGCTGATCCTGTCACCCATCGTGGGCCCCTCCTGTCCCCATTCCCCTCCCACCGGGGGTTTAATGTCAGTGCTATATTTACCCACATCCCTCCCCGCACCATCCTGGTGTCTACGCCCTGGCAGTCCTCACCCCCCCACCCCGGTTCTGCACCACCCCACTGACACCGGGATCCCCTACAGAGGCTCAGGGCCAGATTTGCCCCCCTGTCCTCCCCCACCTCACTGGCCACCGCACGCTGGCTGGACACTTCGGTGTGTCCCGGTGGCAGAGGGTGTCTGTGACCAGCTCTGTTGGTGGCCCAGGTCCTTCTCCCCTCCCCATTGCCCTCAGGGGGGTTTCCAGTCACAGTCTGGGCCATACTGGGCTGTGCTGGTATCCCAGCCTGCCTTCTCCAGCCAGCTGAGCTGTCCCCCCCCAGCCCCTCCAGTGTCCCCCTCCAGCCAAGAGCAGGACCTGCTGCTGGCTCTGCCCCAGTCCCCCCCCAGTGTTCCCCAGCAGAAGCAAAGGCAGCCCTGGGGCTGGGGGTGTCCAGCCAGGGCTCAGCCTGGTTTCCCCCCCTCCTTGTCCCCTCCAGGCTCCAGCAATGCCTGTGAGAAGACCTCCTTCGCCTTCCTGCGGCAGGAGCTGCCTGTCCGCCTCTCCAACATCATGAAGGAGATCAACCTGCTGCCGGACCGCGTCCTGCGCACCCCCTCGGTGCAGCTGGTGCAGAGCTGGTGAGACGGGGGGGGCTGCCGCCCGTGGGGTCCCACCGCCAGCGGGACCCCCCCATCCCACACCACCTTGGCTCTGGAGGTGCCACCACCACCGTCTCCATGGGTCCTGCTGCCATTGTTGTAGCTCGTGGGGGTCCCGCTGCTGACTCTTCTGTTGTCCTGCTGTGGTCACCCAGAGGGGTCCCACCATGGATCCCAGCGCTGTCCCCTCTATGGCTCCTCATTGCCACCACAACTCCTGCCAGTGCCATTGCCTGGGGGGGGTCCCACCAGCACTGCATGTCCCATCCCACCGCTGCCACCGGCTGTCCTCTGCACACAGGGCTGGCAGGGCAGCACCCAGCTGGTGCCATTCCATGTCCTTGGCTGACAAGGCGCCAGCGGGGTGTTCCTGGCCATTGGCAGGTCACTGGTGCCACCTCCATGTCCTGCCCCAACCTCCTGCCCCGTAAAAGGGCCGAGGGGATGCATGTCCTCAAGGGGGGCTCTGGGTGTCCCTTTAAGCGCCGTGTTCCCCCCCCAGCGCCATGAACCTTCTCCCAGTGCCGCCACGTGACGAGTTGTTTGTGCAGTGTCCTCAGCCGCTGCTGGCAGGACGCGGCTCCCCTCTTGCAGTGACTCTCATGTCCCCGTGCTGGAATGGTGGCCCCTGGGGACACAGCCCCTCCAGTGGGGTGGGGGGCTTGAAGGTCACTGGTGGGGGAAATGAGGGCTGCAGGCTTGGACCCCCAGCAAGCACAGGGTGGTTTCATGGGGCAACAGCTTTTTTTGGGGGGGGGGTTCCTGGTTGAGGGGGTCCTGAGCCCCTCTGGCTGAATGGGCCGTGCCCCAGAGCACCCTGTGCCCCCCTGGTGTGGGGTCCCCAGAGTGTCCCCTCTCTTTGGGTGGCATCGGGGTGGGGGGTAACCGGCTCCTTCCCCAGGTACGTCCAGAGCCTGCTGGACATCATGGAGTTCCTGGACAGGGACCCTGAGGACCAGGCCACCCTGGGGCAGTAAGTTGGGGTCTAATACCCCTTGTCCTTGATTTTGGGGTGTCACCGAGGGGCTCTGGCACCCTGCAGCATCCCCAAACTGTCCCCACCCCACAGAGCATCCCGGTGCCACCAGCTCCTGGAGCTGGGCAGTGTGGGGACCTGGTGCCCTCCAGCTCCATCCCTCTCCCTCCTCAGGTTCACAGATGCCCTGATCACCATCCGCAACCGGCACAACGACGTGGTGCCCACCATGGCACAGGGGGTCATCGAGTACAAGGACGCTTATGGGGACGACCCTGTCTCCAACCAGAACATCCAGTACTTCCTTGACCGCTTCTACCTGAGCCGCATCTCCATCCGCATGCTCATCAACCAGCACAGTGAGCGCCATGGGGACCCCAACTGCCCCTGGGGGTCCCCTGCCTCGAGCATCTCCATCAATCCTGGGCATCCCACCCCAGCCCTGAGCATCCCCCCCCAATTCCCTCCCAGCCTCAGGGATCCTGTCCCGAGCATTCTCCTTTCCCTGATGTCTCCCTCAGGATCTGCCCCGAGCATCCCCCTGTCCCTAATGTGCCCTCTGGGGTACCCACTGCTCTCTGTCCCCCCCCCAGCATTGCTCTTTGATGGTAGCACCAACCCCGCGCACCCCAAGCACATTGGGAGCATCGACCCCCACTGCAACGTGGTCAATGTGGTGAGAGGTCTGTGGGGACTGGGGGGCTTCCCCTGCATGGGGGGACTGAACTGGGGGGGGCGGTGGTGTTGGAGGTCCCCCTGGTCTTCCCCTTGCCCTGGGATCTCCCTGTTTGGGAGCCATTTGTGTCATGAGCTTGGGTGGGCCTCAGCCAAGGTGTCCCCTCTGCTTTGGGGTCACTCCAGAAGACCTGGATCTGGAATAACATCTGGATCTGGGAATGGGATCTGGGATGGGAATCCGGGATCTGGGAGTGAAGGGGACCCCAAACGCGGCCCCTGCCTTCGTGCTGGGGGTGCTGACCCTTGTGCCTCCGCCTCCCAGATGCTTACAACATGGCCAAGCTCCTGTGTGACAAGTACTACATGTCCTCACCCGACCTGGAGATCGAGGAGGTGAATGGTGAGGCCTGGCTAGGGGGTGTCACTGTGGCAGGGGATTCTTGGGTGGCTTATTTGGGGTTGGAAAGGATGGCGCTCTCCTCTTCCCTGCAGCCAGCAACGCCCAGCAGCCCATCAGCATCGTCTACGTCCCTTCGCATCTCTACCACATGCTCTTTGAGCTCTTCAAGGTAACCCAGAGCCCATAGCATGCGGGTGAGGGGAAGCAGCAGGGAGGTTATGGAGGGGTCCCATAAGCTGCTCTGTGCCTGCAGAATGCCATGAGAGCCACGGTGGAGAGCCACGAGAACAGCCCACGGCTGCCGGCCATCAAGGTGATGGTGGCCCTGGGTCAGGAGGACCTCTCCATCAAGGTACATCAGGGACCACCAGTTCCATCCTGGGGGGGGCCCTGACCCCAGCCTGGGGGCACTATGGGTGAGGGGCTGGAGCGGGGCTGTCACCCCCTGCCCTGTCCTGCAGATGAGTGACCGGGGCATGGGTGTCCCGCTGCGGAAGATCGAGCGGCTCTTCAGCTACATGTACTCCACTGCTCCCACCCCGCAGCTGGGCACCGGGGCACCCACCGAGGGAACCCCCCTGGTAAGTGCCACGGGGGCCCCAAAGGGACAGGGGGACAGGGGCCAGGGCGCGGGTCTGCAGGTGCCAAGTGGCACAGGGACTTCTGGAGGTGGCTTGGCCATGTTTGGGGATGCTTGAGGGGTGGCTTGAAGATGTTTGGACGTGGCTTGGGGGCATTTTGGGGTGCCTGGGGGTGACATGGGATGCTTGGGTGTGACATAGAGATACTATGGTGTGGCACGGAGACCTTTGGCTATGCCTGAGCGTGGTGAGGTGACCACTGGAGGTCCCACATGGACACTTGAGGGTGCTCGTGTTGCTATTAGGGTGGTGTGGAGAGGCTTGGGATCCCCTGGGGGTGCCCACCCTAGCTCTGGGGACCCCCCACCCCATCTCTTCCCTCCACCCCAGGCTGGATTTGGCTATGGCTTGCCCATCTCCCGCCTCTACGCCAAGTACTTCCAGGGGGACCTGCAGCTCTTCTCCATGGAGGGCTTCGGCACCGACGCTGTCATCTACCTAAAGGTGGGTCTTTCTCCTGGGACGGGGTGTCCATGTCCTCGGGGGGCGCACGGGGCCCTCCTCATCCCCCCCGTGTCTCCTGCAGGCCCTGTCCACAGACTCGGTGGAGCGGTTGCCGGTCTATAACAAGTCGGCGTGGCGGCACTACCAGCCCAGCCAGGAGGCAGGGGACTGGTCCGTCCCCAGCACCGAGCCCAAGAACACCTCCACCTACCGCATCCCCTAGGGCCCCCCGCGGGCTCGCTGCCCCCCCAGGCTGTAGATAGCCCCATACCCAACTGCCAGGGACCCCCGTAGCCCTGGGGTGGTGTTTTAGCATCCCAGTGCTGCCTCACCCCACGGTGGTTGGGGCTCACTGGAAAGACTCTGAAATGTGGGGTGGAGGGGTCCCAGCACCCCCCCTCCCGCCTTGGAGACACTTAGGTACGTAGCTGGGGATGGTACTGGAGCAGCATGGAGGGGGTAGAACCCCTGCTGCCCCCCCCACACCTTGGCACCCACCCCAGGGCCAATAAGGGACTGGTCCTTTCCCAGTATGACCGGTAGTACTTCCCTGCCCGTCCACACCTGACTGGGGGGGGACTGGACCTGACTCCCCCCCGCCAGCTCCCAGCCCTGGTATTGCACTACTGAGCTCCCCTTATCCCCGTGTGCCCCCCCCACACCCCTGGGTGGGTTGCCCCCCACCCGCTGTCAGTAAATTGGATGTTCACTGAGCTCCCAGTGTGGTGTTTTAGGGTGACCCCCCCCGCACACCCCCCTTGGTCACTGCCCACCGCCCGGTGCCTCAGTTTCCCCACCCAGGCTGGGGAGGAGGCTCTGGTGTCGCAACCCCCCCGGGGCTGGGCTGGTGCCGGGGTTGCGGGAGCAGCCTGAGCCGAGGCGGTTCCTCGCTGCTGTGTTTGGCCACCCCTTACCCGGCGCTACCCCCCAGACCCGCCGGGCTCGCCGGGCAGGACCCCCCCTTCCACCGGGACCTGCGGCACCCGCTGCCACCGTCGCGCCCCCTCGCGGCTGCGAGCGGTACTGCGCCCGGGGCCATTGTACCCTCAGGGGCGCTCGGCCCAGACCCAACTGACCAATCAGCGGCTGTCGGCGCCCGCGACGGGGCGGGGGAGCGGAGGAACAGCCAATAGCGAGGAGGGGCGGGGTGGGAGCGGGGCGCGCCCTGCAGGCGCGAACGTGCGGCCTCTGCCGCTGAGCATGAGAGGCCGGGACAGAAACCTGGTGCTGGGCATCACCTGCACATGGAGCCCTCCGGGGCAGTGCCCCCAACAGGGTGATGCGCCTCTGCTTTGCCACCTCAGCCTCCATCCGTGTACGGCCTGTACAGAGTGCGCTCTCGGGCACCACAGACAGCAGCTCCCTAAGTGAAAACATCCAAGGTGTAGTGCCAGGACAGAAGGGTTTTGCTGGGCATCACCTATACATGGTGAGCTCTGCAATAATGCCACCAACACGGCAGTCTGCCCTGTGCCAGGGTCCCATGTGTGATGGTGGGGCTCCGGGGAGGTTCCGCTGCCCCTGTCCCCTGCTGTGGGGGTACAGACCCTTCACAGGAGTCAGTTCCTAGCAATAAAAACTGTTCCTGCTTCTGCTGAGCCTGTCCCCGGAGCAGCTCGGCCCTTCGGGGCTGCTGCAGCAAAGGGGATGATGGGGTGGTCCTGGGGGCCAGGGTGAGATCTCCCACTCGTGGCTGGCCCTGGCCAGCAGCTGGGCTGACATCGAAAAGGGATGCTGGGTTTAGACTCTTTCCTCAGCACTGAGTAGCAGCAGCAGCAGCACCCCTGGCTTGGGGGTCACCTGCAGTTGGTGTTTCTTGGGGTGTAGCTGCTGCTCCCGCAGCTGCATCCCTCACCCCAAGTCCTGTCCCTGTCAAATAAACGTGGAGTCATGAAGCAGCTCGTGCGTGCTGTGTCTGCTGCTGTGTTGGATCTGCCCTGTGCTTCCTGAGGGCGTTGGGGGTGAATCCCACCGCACCCCCCGGCTCCTACCAGCAAAGACGTGACCAGCAGCACCCGTAGTGCTAAGGCTTTATTGCAGGAAGGGACGTGCGCTGAGTGTGCTGGTGCTCTGCATGGAGCGGCCGCTACACGGCATCGATCGAGTCCTCAGCACTGCGGCGGCCAAAGTCCATCCAGTCAGGGTAGTAGAGGTCGTGCAGATCCTCCATCCCCTCGTAGCCCTTGTGGTCACTCAGCTCTGCCAAGGCAAGGGCATGGGGTTATTGCTGCCCTGGGCTGGGGGTTGGCATGGGGCTGCCGGGCTGTGCCTTACAGAGCCTCCTCCTAGAGCTGCCCCCCCTGCACCTCCCGGTACCTGTGAAGATGTGGGGCAGGAACCTGGAGATGAGGTGCTTCTGATCCTGGGACAGGGGCTCTGGCCATGCCCGCCGGACCAGGCTGCCTGGGGGCCAGGAGGGATCCCCCCCAGCGCCTGGGGCCTCTGCTGCGGGCCGGCACAGGCAGGCGGTGGCTGCGATGGTGAGGATGAGGCCGATGCAAACCTTCACCTGCATGGCTGTGGAGAGACTGAGCGGGAAAGGGAAGCAGAGGGGCAGTGGCCATGGGACAGGGGACACATGCTCAGCTTGTGGCGAGGGGTGACCCATGCAGGAAGCTCATCCCCAGGACATGGCCAGTTCACAAATCCCCTCTGTCCATCCCAGCGGGT
The DNA here is from genome assembly GCF_963264785.1 of Psittacula echo. Classification (NCBI taxonomy): domain Eukaryota; kingdom Metazoa; phylum Chordata; class Aves; order Psittaciformes; family Psittacidae; genus Psittacula; species Psittacula echo. The sequence continues at coordinate 4,872,200 of NC_137748.1, forward strand.
CCCCCAGCCCCCTCCATCCCTCCTGGCTGGTCCCCAGGTCTTCTCCATCCCTATCTCCTGGTTGGTCCCCAGGTCCCGTAGAATGGACTCAAGCTGGAAGGGAGCCGTAAGGATTGAGCCCAACTCCTTGTGCCTCACAGGATTACCTAAAACTAAACCATATGACCAAGAGTGTTGCCCAGAGCTCCTTGAACACTGCCAGGCAGGCAGCAGATGCTCGTCCCTGGAGCTTGGCCGGTCCCCACATCCCCTCCATCCCTCCCCTCTGGTCCCCACGTCCATCCCTCTCCCCAGCCCTCCAGGACTCACCTGCTGGCTCCGTGCTCAGCGGTGCCTCAATCCAGGGCTCAGCTCTGCTTTTAAAGGCACCGCTGCCACTGCCCCACCCTGGGGCGGCTCCGAACCCACCCGCAGAGCCCTGGGATGCACGGACAGATGGACACACATGGAGGGTGTCTGTGTGTATACACATATATGTACGTGTGTGTGTATATATCTATATGGACACTACAGGAGGTAGTTGGCCTTGGTTGTATGTGTATGTGTATAAATGCCCAGCTCTTTATCCCTACCCCTCTATCTCCAGCTTTGTATTTCATAGACACATCTGTGTGACATAGATCAATGTACACACACCCAGAGCTATGCATGTGTGCAGATACATATAAACATATATAGGTATAGCTGTAGCTATAGACATGTATATACAAACACACATGCCTAACATGCATACACATGTAAATATATACACATGAATGCAGAGCTTTAAAGTGATATAGCCATATATGCATACATCCATATACATACAGAGCTATACATGCACATATACAGCTGTAAGTATAGTGTATACATATATAGATAGGGATTTTCATATGTAGCTACAGAGGGACATACAGAAATAAGAGTTTCAGTGGAGCAAGCTACAAGGTGCTTGGCTGGAATTGCACGTGTGGGTACAGAAAAGTATAGGTAGTTATCTAGCTAAACATTCACACCCCATATGTATACACATATATATACATAAAGTGCTATATATACACAGATACATGCACATACATGTAGGTATTTATGCATGTAGATGGATACATAACTAGCTACAATCTATAGGAGTCGATGCAGCTGTATATACAGGTGTACCCCTGCCTCCAGCCCTTGGCCTTGGTGCAGTCACAGCTGGCCAGATGTGTTGCAGGGAACCCAGCCACATGCTGCAAAGAAGCCCCTTTCTGCAGCCTCTATCTCTCCTGGTACCCCAGAATGCTTTGGGGTGCTCTGGGATGGGTGGGCACTGCTCACTGCCAGTGTCTGGGGGGACACACTGTGCACCCCAGGGCTCGGTAACGCGTCACCCCTGCATCCCGTATCCAGCCTGTCTGCTGCCACCAGCTCTGTCTGTCAATATCGACGGTTCCCCTGGCCCCCATTTACCCTCATCTCATCGATTTGTGGAGCACATTTCTCTCCCTCCTTCAATAACACCCGTGGAGCAAGGAACCAGGTGTTCTTCACTGCCAGCGCTTGCGGAGTCGGTATCGGTGCTCCTCAAACAACCCCAAAACAAATGGGCTTTGAATGGGCAGGAAGGCAGCAGCGCCCCAGCCCCGCACGATCGATTCCCTGCTCCAAGGAGCGCTTTTTACAAGGAACAAACAAATTGTTTTGCAATTTCTGGCTTTTAATGGCTCAATCTGGGCCAAATGAGCCATCAGGGTCACCGGGACGCAGCGGCTGCTCCCTCCAGTGCCGTGGGCTCAGCAGCACCTTGACGCAAGTTTGCAGCCTGACCCTGGGGTGCTGCTCCCTTCTCCCAGCCCTGGGTGCACCCTGACAGGATGGGCGCAGGGAAACAGGGTGGTGGCAGCACCCTTGCCACTGCCCAGCCTGGTCTGGCTCTCTTGGGCCACACTGGGTCGAGTTGATGCCTCCCCCTCTTGCATTTGGAAGCCTGTGAGCTGCTGGAAGAGCCCTGCTCGATGCAGGCATCGGCTACAGTGCAGGCAGGGAAGTGGAATTCCTGGAGCAGAAGCTGCCCAGAGATCAGGCTGCTGGCACGTACACACAGCACAGCGCGAGGTGCAAGCAGGGCTTCAGGTCACCTCCCTCCTCAGTGTTATTCAGAGGAGCTTTGCATAATTGTGGCAATTCGGTTTCCAAGAGCAAAGTCTCTTAGGAAAGTAAATGGCGTGAGGTGAACCTGGTGCTCCACTGCAGCATGGAGCAGGATCGGAAAACCGGGATTGTTGTAGGAACAAACACAACTCAGTTCTTCAAAAGCTGACAAGAGGTACAAAGCAGCTCCCAGGCAGGTCCTCATTTCTGCCACCACACAAGGGGCGAGTGGCCTCCTCAAACCCCCTGGCCCTCACTGCAGTAGTTTGTCACTGCTGGAAGCAGAAGTGCCCAGCACACAGGAACCCAACAAGCAGGAGATCTAGTGTCCCCGCAGGGAAGGAATGAATCCGCACAGGAGGCACAGCAGCCAGGGTGCTCCCCTTACCACAGGAAACACCCCCAGGACCCCAGCACTGCTCCCTGCAGCAAGAAGGAAGTCCACTGAGCTGCCAAAGCACAGAGCCAGCATTATTGCTTACCTGGCTCCAGAAAGTGACGGAATCCAGCAAGCAACTGTTTTTGAAAACCATTTTTATTTAAGTAAGACTTTAAATACATTACATAAAACATTAAAAGAGAAACCAGGATTCCGTTACTTCACAGGGCATTAGGCAGCGGTTGCTAGCAACACACGAGCTCTACAGCTCTACCTACAAGGATACTCATTACATTAGTCCAAATCTGATCCCTTGTCAGAAGTTTAACCCCAAGCAACAGCTCCTTTGGGTGCACTACCCCGGCACATTGGCGCTTGCAGGGTACCAGCATCTGCCTGGCTGGGACCGCAGACATCCAGTCGCTCTTCTGTGACTCCTCTTGTTCTGACTTAAAGCTTCCCCAAATGCCTCTGCCACCAGGAGCCAGCGCTGCCTACAGGGAAGGCGCAATCTCCCCGCACCACGTCACAGCTCACGCTTGGTGCCTCGCTCTGTGTGGGATCGCAGAAGGCATGGCAAGAATTCCCATCCATCGGAATGGAGGAGCAGTCAGACAGAGGAGCGATTCGGGCAGTCTCCAGGCTGACAGGCCCAGTCCCTTGGCTTAGCTTGGAACATCTGGATACTTTTGGCTTCAGGCTGGAGCACGCCCAACTCCCCATTTACCTCTGTGAAATGAGGGACAGCAAGACGAGATAGCATGGGCTGTGGTCAGTTTATTACATCACTGAAATACACTAGTCCAGACTGAACAGTGGACCCAAGATCGTTACATTACACAAACCGGCTGGTTTTAAACTTATGACAAGGGACAGATGGGAACTTCATGGTAAGGAAATCTTCTTGCATAAAGCTTCAGTGACCCACAGGCACTTAAAACCCATGGACTTTCAGCTGGTCGTCTTTAGCCAGTCCAATCTGCAAGAAAGAAAATGTACTTTTCAGCACACCGAAGCAGAGAGGCCACTGCACCCATCCCTGCACCATGAACTGTCAAATCTCTGCTTCCCCCCTGAACTTTGCATCACAGGTTAGACTGCAACGTGAAACCTTGTTGGACAGCATGTGCCTCCAGCAAGAATGTAAAGAAAAAGGGAGTCCACCCTCAGCCTGCTCATCTAGTGCTAAGGGAGGAGCTATTCGTCATTAACACAGAGCCTTGTATTTAGCTAAGCATTTAGCTGGGACTTGCAGTCAACTGAGGACGGCTTTAACCTTCAGGGGGGAGACTGAGATGAGCTCTTAGGCAGAAGCTCTTCCCTGTGAGGGTGCTGAGACACTGGCCCAGGGTGCCCAGAGAAGCTGTGGCTGCCCCATCCCTGGCAGTGTTCAAGGCCAGGTTGGACACAGGGGCTTGGAGCAACCTGCTCTAGTGGAAGATGTCCCTGCCTGTGGCAGGAGGTTGGAACTGGGTGAGTTTAAGTCCCCTTCAAACCCAAACTAGTTTGTGATTTGCCGATTCTGTGACATCCTACCTCTACGAGGAACTGGCATATGTTCTTGCGCTGGTCACCTTGCAGCTGAATCACTTCTCCATACTCGGGGTGTTCAATTACAGTACCATTGCAGGCAAATTTCTACAACACACAGAAGCCTCCTCAGAACTATGCAAACAAAAAATGCTGCTGCAACCCCTCAGCCTCCCCCAAAACTCCTTCCCCAACCCCCATGCCCCAGCACCCACCTTTTTGAAGGCTTTCACCAGTTTCTTTTTATCGTAGTCATCCGCGATGCCCTGGACTGTGGTGAGGGTCTTCCTGCCGTTCCGCTGCTGGATCCTTATATGGATGTAGTCCTCAGTGCCGGCAGGGAGCAGGTCATCACCCTTACTTGCATCAGCAAAGGGGTCTGCAGAGGGAGCCGGTTACAGCCCGCCCTCCGCGCTCCCATTAGCCGCCCCCCCGCCAGTCACACTCCGGTCCCGCCCCTTCCGCCGCCGGCTCCGCCTCCCCGCCCGCCCCACCCGCGCCTGACGCAACCGACGCCAGGAATAGCAACTGCGCCACGGGCGGGGCCGCGGGGCGGGGCTCCCAGGCCGCTCCCCCGCCCGGGCCCGGCCCGGCGCGGCCGCCGCCGCACAAAAGGCTCACCGAAGGGCTGGAGGTTCTGGATAGCGGACATACGATATACGGTACGCTTCCCTTCGCGGGGCGGCGGCGGCGGAGGCGGCGGGGAGGAGGCGACGCGAGCGGCTCTCGGCGGAGGATGCTCTCACGGCGGCGGCTCGAGACGCTGTCAGGGGGGCGGGACTGGCGCGGCCCGCTTATATACCGCCTCCGTGTGACGCCAGCACGCACGGCAAGCGAGGGCGCTGATTGGACGGCTTGCCGGGAGCGTCACACCGCACTGCCGAACGTGACCGCGCCCTGCCTGGCGTGAGAGGCGCTTGCGCGTGCGCAGCAGAGGCCGGCGCAAGGGGAGGAGGGGAAGCGGCTTGCACGCAGGCGCAGAGCGGTTGGAGTATCGCGGGGCCGCAGGCAGCGGCGGGACCGCGCCTGGGGCACCCCGGGGCCGCGCCCGGCACCTCCTGCGGCCTCGGTTCCGGACTCCCCTTAGCTGGGACTCAGCCCGCGTGTGAGACACAGGCCCGGTGCAGGGCCGGATCCCAGGAGAGGGACCGGGCCGCGGTGCGGGATCCGCGGGTGGGGACCTGGGTCATGCGGAGGCAGCAGGGGTTTGGGCGGGTTCACCTCACCGTGATCCCACACACAGTAACCCCCGCGAGCCGGCCGCGGGACACTGCCGCATCCACAGGGATGTGTAGGGATAGGACAAGGGGGAATGGCTTGTGTTCAAGTGTTCAAGGCCAGGTTGGACACGGGCTGGGAGCAAGCTGCTCTACTGGAAGGTGTCCCTGTCCGTGGCAGGGGATTGGGGCTGGATGAGCTTAAGGTACTTTTCAACCTAAACTATTACGAGATTCAATGAGCCCACTCCTTTTTACCCCGTGTGGGTGCTCACAGCCTGGGTCTGGCCTTGCAGAGCCCAGCACAGGCCGGTTTATCTGCCCTGGGCTCCACACCTTGGCAATCACTTCTTTATATGCTCCCGCCTGAGAAGACTCAGGCTCAGCCTGGAGAGCTTCCTTGTGGATGTGTTTGTCACTCAGCTATCACCATGATGGCAGCCAAGCTTGAAGCCATATGCAGACAGAAATTAGGCTTCTCTGCTCCTCTTCCATGGCTGCTTGGCAGGGAGAAGCTCTGAGGGTGCTGCAGAACACGATGTTCTTGAGAGAGGGCCTGTGGGCTCCTTGATGCCAAAGGGAAACACTCAAGTTATCACCTAAATCTGCCAGAAAAGGAAGCGTTTTTAAACAAGTGGAACAAGTCCCCTTGCACTTACTGCATTTCAACCCTGACAGTCAGACCTTGGCATTTAATGACATTAAAAGCATTTAATCCTCCTTCTGAATCCTAACTTGGGGGCCAGGAGCCTGGGGCTCGGTGTTCAGCATGAGCTGCTAAAGGAAGACACTTCATCATTTCCCTGGTGACTGTTGCGAGGTTAAAAACCTCTCACAAAGGGATGAGTGTCTCCTAGCACTGGCTCAGCACAATGCGGAGCAGGGGCTGCTGGCAGGTGAGCATCACACCCAGCTCAAAGATGTTCTAAAAATACACTGAGAGCCCCAGTATGAAGATCAGTAAATCTCCTACACAATTAATGGGGTCAGTTGCCATACAGATCCAGTCGGAGCATAAACTCTGAGAGCTGCATATGGAGCAGCAATATTGCCCTCAGGGAGACACGGGTCTGTTGCACTGCATCTACCGGGCTGGAGGTCAGTTATCGGCTCCTTGCAGGTCTCCTGTGGCTCTGTAGGTTTTCCTGCCCTGCTCTGGAGCCATCTCCAACTCTCGGTGTGGTTTTGACAGGTTATTGGCATCTGGGTGTGCTGCCATCTCAAGTCCCAGCAGTCCTCACACGCTTCAGATGTCGAATCCTTCTTGTGGGGGGTTTATTTAAGATAAAGGCCAATGGTTTATCTTGTACTAGGCGGAAGGAATGTTTGTGTTGCTGTATTTCAGTGTCTCTCAAGCATCTGTCACTCTTGTCTGTCTGTATGTGACAGAACTGGCTGACGTTTCCATTAAAATGTGCATTTGCTCCATCACCACCAGGCAGATGGCTCTTCCCTCTCCTCTTTTTCTGATCACATTTTCTTTCTCTCCCAGAAAAGGACCTGTCTCTAGCAGGCACATCTGGGTGTACCCAGACAGCAGGGAAGCAATCAGGGATTTACACTGCCATCTTTCTGCTAGAGGCACTTCAAAGGCCTCACTGCAGCAGAAGGGCTGGGTTTGGTATGCAGTGCCAGTCCTTGGTACTTCCTGACAATGCTGCTGGGCAGACTGGTCTCACACTGAGCCAGGATGCCCCACAGAGGCAATTCATCAGCGTTGCTACAGACTCACACTGTCCATAGTGCACATCCCGGGTTGTGGCCTCACTCCTGGACCCCCAGAGCCTTTGGTGAAACACCAGAAGAGGCAAGCGTGCGTTGAACACCAGAGCTAAGCCCATCGCTAGCAGGGAAGTGTTAACATCCATTTTCCGTCCTTCAGAGCAGCATTAATGCCGGGTGGCTTCAGCTCGGCACGGGGACTTTGACCCCCGCACCCTCCTCACCTCGGTCCATCCGGACCGCCTCCTGCCTCCCTGCCCAAGGAGGTGCCGCCTCCCAGGGATGCGCTTGTCCCTGCTCCCCACGAGGTGGCAATGCTGATCTTTGCATCTCTCAGCAGGCAGCACCGAGCTGCTGCGGCTTCTTTTGTGCCCAGTGCCTGGCAAATGACCATCTCCATCCCCTCTATGCTGAACACTGGCTCCGTGCACAGGAAAACCCCTGCGTTGGGCCGTGGTGATGTCTGGTGAGCTGCTAGGCTGGCTTTAGGGTCAGCAGGAGGAGCAGAGAGGGCCCAGAACAGTCTGTGCAGGGCATTCCTCCACCCAGGGCTCTGTGGTCCTGCTTTGGGCTGAAGTGGCTTCTAGAAACCATCTTATCCCTCAGCAGTGAGTAGTTCACAAGGGGCTGCAGAGGGCCCTGCGAGGGCAGGGCCTGCCCAGCACTGAGACTCCTGCTCGACCCAAGGATTCTTGTCTGTGTCACAACGGGCAGTGCAGCTCAGCCCTGCATGCAGGGTCCTGCCAGCTGCTCATGGGTGCCCTTGGGTGCGTGATCAGCCCTGGGTTGCGGCAGGGTCTCACAAGGGCCATTTCACCCTGCGCTCTGAGGTGGGGGTCTTGGTGCCCCTCTGATACACCTGGGAAGTGCAGCAGAGAGGCAGGAAACATCCTGGCCTTCTGCTTTACTGCTTCCCCAGCAGCTCACACATGCCCTCCGGGCGGAGACATTCCTAGAAACCAGCTTTTCTCCTCACACATCCTTCCTGCAGCCTCCGTGTGACTGCACAGACCTGGATTCGGGATGAGCTGGAGTTGTGGTGTGCAGGATTTGATCCCATTAATCAGCGAAGGCAGCACTGATTGGCGTCAGCCCCAGTGACTAACCTGCTCCTGGAAGGAGCTGAGGCATGGCTGGGGTGAGCCCCAGAGCCAGCGCAGGGAATCCCAGGCTGGCTGCTCAAGGACCAGATTCCCCTTCCTTACACAGCCACTCCTGGCAACTCACGTCCCAAAGTTTGCAAAACCTTGAAGTATTTAAGGATCAAGTGAGCCAACCTCTGCCCAACCCGAGCTGCAGGATGCTCTCTGTGATACCCATGTTGGATGTTCCAGGGATGGAGGCACTGGACGTACTGTTAACACAGACATCCAAAGGAGGGTTTCAGATGCATCCTCCTCATGCTACAGCATTGTCCCAGTGCAGCCTTTCCCCTGCAATGGCCATCTGTGGGCACGTCCCAGTTCCCACCTAACTCTTGGCGCCCGGTCTGTTGCAGTCACCACTTTCTAAACGTGCTTCCTCACCAACCCTGCCACTGCTCAGCTCCCCCTTCCCCTGGCAGGAGCCTTCCTCCCCCTGCTCATCCTCTCCCCTTTCCAGGGCTGGCTGTGACACCTCTCCTCTCCGCGAGGTGCCAGGAGAGCTCTGAACACGGCGGCTCAGCCCAGCCTGGGGCTGGTGAACAGGCACAGTCCTGGCTCCCAGCCTGGCTCAGCCTCTCCCTGCCTGCACTTGGGCCATGCAGCTTCCCCTGGCTGAGATGGTGCCTGTGGCCGCCTTGTGCAAGTGCCCCGGGTGGGTGCTGGGGAGCTGGGAGCTGCAGCCCAAGTGCTCTGTCCCCCAGGCTTGGGGGGGTGTGTCGAGGGGTAGGGGATCCCAAGGGTGTCCTGCAGAGAAGGGGTGCTGTACCTGCTGCTGCCACCCAGCCAGTGCCAGTGTTGGTCCCATGGGGCTGTCGTGCACCCACAGGGATGCCCTTGGCTGAGGTTGAGGTCTCCATGGACACATTGTCAGTGCTCACCTCAAATAAACATCCACCTTGTTGGGGTCACCATGGCTCGGACAGCCCCAGCCCTCGCCTGGGGAACTGGCATCAGCATGGAGCAAACCTGACATGGGAGCAGTGATCACAGGGGCTGGGAAGGGTGGGAGCAGCTCCGGAGCCAGCTCTTGTGCCCAGCTCAGGACACCAGCAGCATGTTCAGGCCTTGCTCTGCCCATGGGGCTGCCAGAGGTTTGTACCAAGGCAGATCCAGGCTTAGGGTCAGGCTACTCTGGGCACTGCAGGCTCCAGCAGCTGTGTGTGTGTCTAGTGGAGGGCAGAGACATGGTGACCCCTGTGCATGGGCCACACTGTCCCCAGAGACAACTGTGGGCCCTGTGGCTGCTCTCCCTCCATTCAGTGACTGGGAGTGTGTCCAAAGGCCTTCCTGCAGTGGCAGGGCCCAGAGCAGGCAGCCAGGGCAGCTCGAGGAGCCGCGCAGGGGAAGCCATGACAGGGTTCTGCATTCAGGCTCTCCTGATGCAGGATGGGACCGCAGTGCTGCAGGGTCAGAGCCTCAGCACTGGGCAGAGGGAGGGATCGCCCCAGCTCAGCCTGTTCACACACGCCAGCAAATGTGCGTTTGCCAGGCACGTCCTGCGTTTCCTTCCCCCATGGGAAGGGGCGAAGGTACCAGGCTCAGCTCCCATTGCCTGGAGTTGGCTGGCACGAGGAGGGGTCCATAGCACGAGGCATGGGGTCCAGAGGGGATGTAACTCCTTTCCCGATGCTCCTGCCCTGCTCAGCTCCATCCCACTGCCCTAGTGCACTGGGGCAGGGGCACTGTGGCCGTCCTGCTCTGCAGCCCTCGGCGGAGCCAGGCAGCATCACCCACCCTGGAGGGAGCTCCCTGCTCTGTGCCAGGACAGACCCTGGGATCGGGCTTTGCTGGAAGTCTTGTGGGCCAGGCAGGGCCCTGCTGAGCCATGTGGGAGCTCAGTGCTAGCACCAGCACTGGTGACACTCATAGACACAAGGCAGCCCAGCCTGGGCCCTTTCCTGCCCTGCTGGGTGCCTGGCTATGGGGACACCCTGAATGCACTGGGAAAAGCCACAAGACCCCCCCCCCTCCTGGGTGCCTGCACACATGGCCCTGTGCTGTCAATGCTGCTTGGCACAATAGGGATCAGAGTCCCCTGTTACGGCATGGCAAGGACAAGAGGGGAAGAGCTTTGCTGTGCTGCTCTTCTCATGCATCTGGAGGGCTCCAAGGCCCATGAGAGCAGCAGCCCCTTCCCTCTGCAGAGCACTGCCCCATGCATCTCAGCCCTGAGGGTTACCCCTGCTCAAGCCACGGGAGGAACCCGCCCTACCCTGCAAGCAGCCCAGCTCAGGCATCCGACCCTGCCCTGTGTGACAGAGGACATGGGGCTGAATCCACCCTCACTCACTAGGGGTAAAGGCACAGGAGATTTCTGGGGTAAGAGCAGCAGCGATGGCGAGCACAAGGCAGAGCCCAGAGTCCCCACTCTGCTGACTTGAGCAGAGAGAAGGGGCAGGTCAGGCCAAACACCTGGGTCAGCATCTGCCTCGCTCCAAGCTGGCGTTTCACTTACAAGGCAAAACCCGAAGGAGTGTGGGCAGGTCCCTGCCCCACGGCCGGGCGTGCTCATCCCTGCCTGTGCACATCAGCTCCCCCAGGGCCAAACACTGGCGGCCGCCCAGCGCTGCCTCCTCCCTCGGCGCTGCCTCTTGCAAAACCCTTGGCTGCGGCACCCGGCCGGGACAGGAGCCAGGAGCAGGACTTGGGGTCCTGGTGCCCTGGCACCCGGACCCAGACATGAATGGGGATGGGCTGGCCACAAGGAAGGGGAGCTTTGAGGACACAGCCCTCAGGTTGCCGTGGCTGAGGGGCTCTCATGGGGGGATGCCTGAGGTTCTTCAGGGCACTGTGGCTGCCGGAGCCACAGCTCCAGTTTGCTGCCATGTTCTGCCTGGCCCTCCCATGCCCATTCGTGCTGCCCAGGGCTCTCTGGGCACCTTGAGGGTGCAGGAGCAGCTCGTTTCGCTTGCCCCATGGTGCCAGGCAGCACAGAGCTGTTCTGGCCCCCCAGCAGCCAGCATTTGCTGGCCTGAGACAGGAGATAGGGAAGGGTGGCAGGCTGTGTCTTGGGGTCCAGGAAAACAGCTCAGCCTCATCCCCTCCTTCTGGTTATGAGATGTCAGGCCTCCCCCAGCAGCAGCACCCCAAAGATGACACCAGGGATGAGCCCTCCCCAGGGGACCCTGAATCCCCCCAGTTCCCCCACCAAGGCATCTGCAGGCAGCACTGCTGTAAGAGCGCTGCTCAACCACCATGTCCTTGGCTTCCCGACAGCCACTGTGCTCACCCCATGGAATGAGGCTTCCCTGGAAAACCAGGTCAAGATGGAGCCGTGGCCTTTCTGCAAGTGGCTGCGCCGCAGATGTTGCTGTGCTGGTGCCATGGGCTTAGCCTTGTGTTGGCCAGAAGGCAGAGCCATGGTGGCTGGTCTGGTGTCGGGCAAGAAGGGCTGGTGGATGGAGCAGGTTTTGGGGGCACAGGGAAGCCCAGGCCTGGGTGCTGGGGCTTGTGTTGGCTCTGAGGCCGCAGCACCCAGCGTGGTTCTCACCAGGCTGGGGCCAGGTTTGAGTGAAGCCCCATGGGGCTGAGGTCAGAGATGGGGACACTGCCCTGCTCCGTGCTGCCCATCACTCTGATGCTCCAGCACAGCTCAATTTCAGCCTTTGCCTTTGCTCCTTGAACAGGGTCAGGCACAAATACCCACCGCAGCACTCCCTGCTCAGGGGGGGTCTCTCTGAGCCCGTGCCCTTGCTGGAAGCAAACACAACACAGGGGCCCAGGGGCAGGAGCCCCCTCCGGGCTGGGGCAATGGGGTGCATTGTGGCTGCGTCAGCCGGTGTTGGGTGCTGACGCAGCCGCGTCCTGCCGCAGCTTGTCCGCACGCCCAGCGCCACGCTGTGATTAGCGAGGTGGGTCCTGCCCGTGCGTTCCCATCGCCAGAGTCACAGCCGCGCCCTGGCCGGGTGTGCCGCAGCCGAGGGAGGAAACCCGCCTGCTCCTGCTTGCAAAACACCTCGCACTTGGCACCGTGCTGGTGCCACCCGTTCCCAGCAGCTCCCGGAGCAGGAGAGGCCAAAATGGGCCATCTGCCCCCCCAGGCTCAGGATGTGGCAAAGCCGATGCTCCAGACCCCAGCAGCGTTGGTCATCAGGGTCCCAGCGGGGAGGGGACACAGGCAGGGACCAACAGTCTGAGCGTGGGGCAGCCCCATGCCATGGGGTTCACACACTGCACGTGGTGTGCATGGAGCCCCGGCTCCCAGGCCCTGCGCTGCAGGACACAAAGGGCTTGCTGCCTGGTTGGCAGTGCCATGTGCCACACTGGTCTGGCTGCAGTGACCATGTGCCACACTGGTCTGGCTGCAGTGACCATGTGCCACACTGGTCTGGCTGCAGTGACCATGTGCCACACTGGTCTGGCTGCATTGACCATGTGCCACACTGGTCTGGCTGCAGTGACCATGTGCCACACTGGTCTGGCTGCAGTGACCATGTGCCACACTGTCCTCACTGGTGTGAACCATGTTCTTGGTCTTACCAATTGGCCATGGACCTGTGTGGGGCATGAGCCTCACTGCAGGGACACTCACGTTACTGTTGCTGCAGCACACACCAGCCAAGGCCAGCAGCAGAACAGCAGTCCCGGCCTCCCAGGGATCCCACCATGGTGGTCTTGATGCTGGAGCACTGGCACAGGGTGGGAAACATGGCAGTGGTGGGAGCAGGCGGCTCTGCCAAGGGCTGTGCTGGGGGAACTGGCTGCCTGCGTGTCTCCAGGTTCACTGGGTACAGGGGAGAGCACAGGGGACAGGAGGGATTTAGGTCCTTCCCTGCTGATTTAGCAGCCAGGAACGATGGGATGTGACCAAAGGGGCTCGGTGGGTCCAGCCCTGTCTAACTTGGGGAGCGCCGGTTGCCTGCTGCTGTGTGCAGACAGAAGTGCCCTGAGCAGACATGGACCCTTTGGCCCAGTGAGTCTCCTGAATACCCCTCATCCCTCACAACAGCCCTGGACCCAAGCCCTGTGTCCTGGCAGTCACTGGGGAGCCGTACCCAGCCAAGGTGAAGGTGAAGGAGCTGTCTGGCCACCACGAGGCTCCATCTCTCAGAACACTGTTGCAAACCCTCCAGCTTCCAGCCACCACAACCCACAGCCTCTGACCCCCTGGGGAAGCACAGCCAGGATGGAAGGCACCAACCAGACCTCCTTGGAACTCCCAGGGCAGCAGGAGAGGGGATAGGGCTGTCTGCAGCACCCAGGACAAACCCAAGATGGGGCAGGCAGGAGCCTCTTTGCCCTGAGCCCCCTGGGTCCCCACGCAGGGCTGGGGCTGGCAGCGCGGGTGGAAAATAATTTCTCAGGAACTGGCTGATGGTGAAAGTTGTTTCCAGGCGTGTCCCAAGAGGAATGTAAATCCTTTGGAGCATTCATCTCCCTATAATTAACCGACAGACAAGTTTCAGCTTGGCGCTGGGCCGCCCAAGCTGCGGGCGTGGGAGTGCAAGGGTGACGCAGGCGCGTTCCTGCAGCACACACGTCCCCTCCTGTCCCTGCAGCACACGTCCCCTCCTGTCCCTGCAGCACACACATCCCCTCCTGTCCCTGCAGCACACATCTCCTCCTGTCCCTGCAGCACACATCCCCTCCTGTCCCTGCAGCACACACATCCCCTCCTGTCCCTGCAGCACACACGTTCCCTCCTGTCCCTGCAGCACACACATCCCCTCCTGTCCCTGCAGCACACACATCCCCTCCTGTCCGCTGACTCACAGCGTGCGGTGAGCTCAAGCAGGTGTGGGGCCCCTTGTGTCCTCCAGCCTGGCTGTCCCATGGGGTGACCCCACACTGGGCTGCCCCATCTGGGGCACAGAGCCTTCTCCATGCTGGAGCAGGCAGTGTCCTGGCCCTGGAGCCTCGGCAGACCCAGGACAAAGGTGCCTCCCTGGCTCTCTGTGATGGGTCTGGCCATGCAGGACACAGGCTGGGCTGCAGCCTGGTCCTTGCCCCGAGCATCCTCACCCTCACCAGCTCTGCAGGCACCATCCCTGTGATGTTGCCGGAGGGGCAGTGTGCATATTTCTGGCAGCTGTGAGCCTGCAGATGCCAAAGAGCCTCAGCTTGTGGGGCTGTCAAAAAAAAAGGGCCATTGCATGGGGCTGACAGTGTCTGGCCCATCTCAGGGGAGGCCTGTGCAGCCAACAGCCAGAACAAGTACAGAAGCCGCCTCATGCCCCTGACACAGCGGCTTGGGGCTGGGGACTCAGGGTGAGCATGCTGAGGGCATCCCCAGAGCGGAATCACTTGGGAAGGAGCCCTGCGCTGCTCCCGCACACCACAGCTGGGTCTCTGCATGCTCATGCTGCAGGCATGCAGCAGCTGGGGTCGGTAACACCAGGGTGCCCAAGGGACGCTGCCTGGAGCAGAGAGTGGTGCCATCTGTGGCTACAACTGAGAACTACCTACAGACATGCAGGCACCCTCGCGTGCACACCCTTGCGCGCTCCTTCACGTTCGTCTCCTTCCCTCCCCACCCAGGAAGGGCGAGGGCCCAGCTCTGCTGGCAGGAGGCAGGTGCCGGCTCAGCGCCAGGCGCAGTGATCTGGTGGCTCTGCCTGTGCCGGGAGTGGGTGCAGCGCTGCCTGCGTGGCTGCATGGTGTGGGGCTGCATGGTGTGGGGCTGCGGGGGAGCACCATGAGGGCAGGACCCCAGGGCTCGGCTGTGACCGGTGATGCACCCGTGGTGTGGTGGCCGTGCCCTGCCTCGCTGCGAGGTTCTGGCCCCGCACGCAGCAGGAGTCCAGCGCGGGGAGCAGCACCTCACAGCAAGGCAGGGAATGGGTGCCCGTGCAGCACTCCCCAGCACCCTCTTGCACAGCCCAGCACCCCCCTACACTCCCCAGCACCCACTCTCCATAGACCTGAACACCCCAACGCATCCCAGAACTCCCCTGCATCCTCTACTACCCCCTGCACATCCCTGAACCTCCCAGTACCCCCCTGAAAACCGCATCCCCCCTTTGCACTTCCGCACCCCTCCGCACACCCGCTCTGTCGCGCCGCGTCGCCTGCCGCCAGCAGAGGGCGCCCGTGCGCAGCGGTTGCGCCCCCCAGCGCCGCCCGGCGGATCCTGGCAGAGACCCGGCGCCGGTCCCGAGGGGGAGCGATGCACCGAGACCACCGGGGCTCCTGCCAGCCATGCAGCTGCCAGCCATGCAGCCCCCGGCCATGCAGCCCCTGGTCATGCAGCCCCCGGCCATGCAGCTGCCAGCCATGCAGCCCCCGGCCATGCAGCCCCTGGTCATGCAGCCCCCGGCCATGCAGCTGCCAGCCATGCAGCCCCCGGCCATGCAGCCCCTGGTCATGCAGCCCCAGGCTATGCAGGCCCTGGACATACAGCCCCTGGTCATGCAGCCCCAGCCATGCAGCCCCGCTCCTGTGCCATGTGGTGCCATGAAACGCGGATGAAGCTCAGTCCTGACACTTGCTCATCCCTGCGGTGAGTGGTTGAGCACAGTTATTTGGATTAAAAACAAATAATAACAGAGGCAGAGGAGCCGATCCCAAAGCTGCAGCTCATAATTACTGTTACATATCGGGCGCTTCAGGCGCGCTCCAGGCGGGAGGCAGCCAGCTCTGCACCAGGCCCGGGCAGGCAGCACCGGCTGCGCTTTGAACTCAGGCAGAAAACCATTAGCGCACCGGGGCGGAGCCCAGGCTTTCAGCCAGGACCGCTGCGGGGCACGGCACCCCGCGGGGGCCCGGCGGGTGCTGCGGGGGGGGGAGCGGGGGTCCCAGTCCTCGAGGGAAGCCGGGGATGGGCGGCCAGAGGTCGCAGCGCTGGGGCTGGTTGGTGGGCGCGGGCGTCGCCAGTGTTGTCAACGGCCTCAGAACGCTCCCTGCCGGGAAGGGATGAACGAGCGGGCAGGTAATGACCGTAGTGGGGGGAAGCCTCCCAGCACAGTGGCTCCGTCCCTTCCCCACAGCCACAGGGGATTCCTGGGAGCTCCCCCCAGCAATGTCTTGCCATGGGCACAAGGTGATGGGCACAGCGGGAGCCTCGCTGCCTTCTCACAGGCAAGATCCATTGCAAACATCAGCCCTCATGTAGCAACACACAGGGAAGTGGGAGGGGTAAATCCTGCCTGAGCGGCCACCTCAAAGCCCTCCTCCAGAGGGGACCAAACTAAGACCCAGGGTCACACCCGGAGAGGGGCTTCTGCATGGGAGAGTGCCAGGAAAGCACAGTTCATAGGGACCGTTCCCACTGCTTGTGCCCATTGTCCTGTGGCATCAGGGCTGTGTGTGCAGGGTGAGTCTGCACAGAGGCCAGGAGGAGTTCTGGAAGTGGGAGGGTACCAAAAGCCATCAGAAGCTGTCATGGGGCTGGTGGAGTCCCTGTCATCAACCCTGGCTTTGGCACATCCACCCAGGTTCCTTTGGAATGACTGGCCAGGAGGAAGATGCAATTCCTGCCCTTCTGCAGGCATGAGTGTCTCCAGTCTGATTCAGTACCTGCCTCACCCCACTGCCAGTGACACGGGTGTCCCCAAGCCAGGATTCCCATCAGTGGCTTGGAGACCTGGCCTGGAGTCACTGTAGGTGCAGTGGGTGCGGGCAGCAAATGGATGCAGGAGCTGCTGTTTGCCTGCCGTCAGCATGGGAAAGTATGTGTGCAACTCCCTGCCTGCTCTGCCGGGCGCAGCGAGGGGAGAGGAATGAGCAGACAGGGTGTGATTGTATTCCCACACTGATGGAATGAGACATGAGGAGATGCAAGAGCTGCTTGCTATCTGGAAGACAGACACTGACAAAACAACGTGGGAAACTCCGAAGGTCGGAGTTGGCTGTGGAGATAGAGCTGAAGTAATTCATGATAGCTTGGGAGTTTGGCTCTGCTCAGACACAAAAGATACTCACAGAATCCCAGGCTGGTTTGCGTTTGAAGGGATGCTTAAAGCTTATCCAGTCCCAGCCCCCTGCCACAGGCAGGGACCCCTTCCACTGGAGCAGCTTGCTCCAAGCCCCTGTGTCCAACCTGGCCTTGAACACTGCCAGGGATGGGGCAGCCACAGCTTCTCTGGGCACCCTGGGCCAGCGCCTCAGCACCCTCACAGGGAAGAGCTTCTGCCTAAGAGCTCATCTCAATCTCCCATCTTTGGTCTGGAATACTGATGCTTGCTGGAATGGGTTCCTCATTCGAGCCAGGCTTTGGAGACAAGACTGTGATTGAAAGCTGTTCAGTGTCTATTGGTAGAAGTGCAGCAGACAGCAGTGCTCAGAGAGCTGCCAGCACTGCAGGAGGTCACAGCTCCTGGGTGGCTGTGAGGATGAGTAACTGCAGCTGGTGCAGGGAGAAGAGCTTGAAAGATCTGTTTAAAGACTGTCAAGTGCCAGCCAGGTCTGTGATCCCCTCAGCAGAGCAGAGATAACCACACTGCTCTGCACTGCCCAGCCATGGCTGAGCTGCTCCCACAGCCAAGTGAACCGGCTGCACTCGCAGCTGATTCACTCGGAATCACTCCCGTAAGGGCAGCTCCGTGGCACACCTTGTGCTGAAACGGGCAGAGCGGGTCCCAGGCCGCGGAGCGGGTCTGAGCTCCAGCAAGGTGCTGATGGAGGCGGCTTGTGAAGCACCAGCTCACACAGGGCCAGGCCTTCGCCTGATGCTCTGCAAACAGGTTGCGGCTTGGGCCATCATGGAAGAAACATCACCCTCTTCCACATTCACCAAGAGGAAGTTCAGGTTAGATGTAAGGAAGAAGTTCTTTACTGTGAGGGTGGTGAGGCACTGGAAGAGGCTGCCCAAAGAAGGGGCAAATGCTCCATCCCTGGCAGTGTTCAAGGCAAGGTTGAACAGAGCCTTAGGTGACATGTGTGAGACACCCCTGCCCATGGCAGAGGGTTGGAACTGGATGATCCAACCCAAACCATTCTATGATTCTAAGAGGAGAAAAGGGCATTGAAGACCCAGCGTGGCCCTGACCCAGCACTGCCAATGGAGGCTGCGTGCCAGGTCCCACAGGAAGAGCAAGGTCTGGCTTTGCCATTGCAGGACCCAGTTTAAGCCCAGAGAAGGACAAATGAGTCCCTCCCCTTCTCTCCAAGCAGCCCTTCACATTCCTGCTCTGTCACTGCCTCCCCCTTGTACAGCTGAAGGGGACCTGGCAGTGCTGCCTGTCTCCTGCACCCTGCAGGCATCCCAGTGGGCAGGAGGGGTCAGACGGGGTGAGCATTGCCCATCACCCTGCCTCTGGGCCCCGCTTGCTGAGCTCCTGATGGCCCCTTGCCCTGAGCCTGCCCCACAGGATTTTCCATTGCATACACACCATGGAGTTTCCTTTCATGGTAAGAGATCTAGGATTGCTTTCCTCCAGATATGGGGGGGTCTGTCAGGACATGTCTTAGCAGATGATAATCAGCAGCTGAGATAGAAGCAAAGACAGCATATTTCACTCCACACCTTGATATATTTGTTACCCATTTTGGTGTTGTTCAAACCTTCAGAGCGAACCTGTCAGCAGGGGTAAAGCCGGTGCCTGACATTCCTTACAGGCAGGAGACATCTCTCGCAGGGTTGCATCCTTCAGCTGGTTTCTGCTGAGCTGTGAACTGCTGTAAGAGGCACTGGGGAGAAGCTGGCCCACAGGGAAATCCAGCGATTTCTAATTAGCTCCTATTCATGACATTAAAGCACAATTAAGTGCTATTGTTTGAGGGAAATGCACCACACTGGCCTGGCCTTTTCTCACCACCCTCACCACAAGGGGTTACTGTGTGTGCTGCCTGTCCACTCCTAACATATCATTTCATTCACTTCCCTTCCTATGCGAGTTCAGCTCTTCCTTTCCCCCTGCAGCACAGCAGAGACAGCGATAGCATCTACGGCATGCTTCTTGTTGGAACAGCCTCCGATACCATCTCCTGAGCATTATGATGCGTTTTGTTGGGGTTTTTAAAATTTATGTCAAGGGAATTTATTGCAGGTGAGTGTTTCAGCAGAGCCTGGGAGACTGAATTCTTCTGGTAACATAAAATAGCTGAAGTGGGGCATGTTCCTCTGTATAATCCTGCCTGTTGAGCCAGCGCAAGGGGAACTCTGCTGAGGGTTTCTCACGTTAGAGCAGGGCTGGTTTGGGGATCGTTCCTCAGGAGCTCAGCCATAGGTCAGGGCAGCAGCTGAGCAGCAAGAACATCCATCGGGAAAGACCAGAAAAAGCTGATATTGCAGGACAACCTCCAGATCTCCTCTTAGGCTCCTGTGCCAGCTGTAATAAGAGAGCTCAAATGTGGGCTGAGGTTGTGAGAATACAGACAGAAAAGCCCTAAATCCAGGTATTCCCTGCCTGTGGGCCTGTGGCGGGGCTTTGCCTCATTTCAGGGCAGTTGTCACCTTCAGGCTGTCTTTAACTTGGTCTAAAATATGGGGGCAACCTGAGCAGGAGGACAGAGCTCACAGCACAGTTTGGTCCACGTGAGGGGCTCACAGCCAACATGGGAATTGCCTGGAGCAGGTTTGCTAGAGCCAACATGAGCAAAGCAAGCACGTCTGGAAGAGCTCGGAGCAGGGGTGGCCAAGGGATGGCTCCTGAGCAGAGCTCCCGCATGGCAGCTGTTGGGCAATGCTGTACCCCCCACCACGGAGGGCAGCGGGCCAGGTTGCCCCAGGACTGTGCTGGAAGCCTGGCACAGGCGGCTGCAGGCTCTGCCCTTTGCCAGCGGTGGGGTGCTCGACATCCCCTCCATTCCCCAGCCCATTGAGGGATGGGGCACGTGCACATCCGAAATCCCAAGAGTTTGCAGCTTCCAGGGGGGTCAAGAATCCAAATCTGAAGCCAGCCAGGTCTGAGGCAGCACTGCCCAGAGCCTAGAGCCCTCCACTCAGAGGTTTCTTCCTGGTTAAGCTTCTTCCTTGGTGGCCACCCAGGAAGATCACACCACCCCTCCTGGAGCTGCTAAAGAAAGAGAACGTGACTCCCTATTAAGTCCTTGAGATCTAACAGTGATGTAGATAAAGCGTTGTTGTTATTGTGTCCTTCAGGGAACAGATGAAAGAAGGGAGGCACTATGAATTACCAAGGGTGAGGCTCTGGGAACATCTTAGCAACTCCAAAACCAGTTAAGTGCATTAGAATGTGAAAACAGCCAGAAGGGCCCCGGGAAGGAAGGAGATCACAACAGGAGAGTGAACACAAAAGGCTTCCTAATCCCTCTAACTCTTTCACTACCTCACAGGCACCTCTGCTAAAAGAAAACATAACTCCTCTTATCCGAGGATGACATGGCTGGAGCCAGGCAGGCCGGGCTGGGCGTGCGCTTTCCACTGCACACTTCAGCAGTAAAGGGATTGGTTTTTCCCAACAAAGAATACAACAGAGCAGTGTCTCCTTTCCTGGTTTCTGTTGCCTTTTTTCACGCTAATACCTGTCCGGCTGCATCACTCTAATCACTGTGCTCAATCCCTTAATAGCCTGATGCAGGCGTGGCTATAGGGTGGCTGCACTGCCTAATTCTGCACATATACTCTGCATTGTCCTGTTTAAACTCTGCTTTGCAGGTGCCCACAGTGCTCTAACCCCTCACTACTCCATGTCTTGCAATATGTCCCCAACATAAGAAGGACATGGAGCTGTTGGAGCAAGTCCAGAGGAGGCCACGAGGATGAGCAGGGCCTGGAGCAGCTCCTGTATGGAGCCAGGCTGAGAACCTTGGGGCTGTTCAGCCTTTAGAAGAGAAGCTGTGTGGAGACCTCAGAGAAGCTTCCAGTATCTGAATGATGCTGGAGAGGGACTCTCCATCAGGGACTGCAGTGATAGCACAAGGGGTGATGGGTTCAAACTGAAACAGGGGAAGTTCAGGTTGGAGGTAAGGCAGAAGCTCTTCCCTGTGAGGGTGCTGAGGCGCTGGCACAGGGTGCCCAGAGAAGCTGTGGCTGCCCCATCCCTGGCAGTGTTCAAGGCCAGGTTGGACACAGGGGCTTGGAGCAAGCTGCTCCAGTGGAAGGTGTCCCTGCCCGTGGCAGGGGTTGGAGCTGGGTGAGCTTTAGGATCCCGTCCAACCTAAACTGTTCTATGATTCTATGTCACCAACTGCTGCAGTAGAGTTCCCGGGATGTGATGCAGCAAAGCAAATACTGGGAAATATCAGGCACCTGCCTTTTAAACTGAGTG
This sequence comes from Psittacula echo, assembly GCF_963264785.1. NCBI lineage: Eukaryota > Metazoa > Chordata > Aves > Psittaciformes > Psittacidae > Psittacula > Psittacula echo. Next base: position 4,893,411 of record NC_137748.1, read on the forward strand.
AAACCCCCAGTTGTGGGGACTTTCCAGTCTCTGTATAGAGATTCACCCCAGACTAGTATGCAAGCAGAAATTACTCAAGTTTCCTTTCTTTTGAGCTACAAGATTTCTGCCAAGGGTACTATCAGAGCATAAATACTGCCAGGTCTGTGCTTGCCCTGGGATAGAGGTCCTGACGGGAAAACTTCCAGCTGGCTTTACACTGGCCCGTATAAAGTTTATGGATGTGCCGAGCTCTTAAGTCAGCAGCTTTCATTGGCTTTAGACTCCTTAAAAGAGCAAATAAATAGATTTGTAGATTTTTAACTATATAAGGCACTCGCAGGCGACTTGGCATGACAGAGGATTCACTTGTGTTACTTCATGGAGGAGCAGTGGGGTGGAGCTGGAGCGAGTACCTCTGCGTCTCAGGTGCAACCGTGGAATACTAAAACATAGCCATGAGCGAGGAGCCCTGGGTCTGAGTCACGCCGGGTGCTGGGAACCCCAGCGGAAGGAGCGGATCCTCTGTATGCCTGGTGCTTCTAGTGGGATGTGACAAAAGACATGAAATCAGGGAGAGAGAAATGATGATTCTGGAATTTGGCTCTGGCTGTCACGGGTGACGAAAAGCACCGGCAACGCCTCCTGCCCGGGCTATAAAGGGCTCCAGGCCAGGGGGGAGCCAGCACTCGCTGCCTGTGCTACCGAGCCTCTGCCTCTCTGCAGCCCTACAGCCTCCACCAGCCTTCGCCATGAGCACCACTGTCAGGCAGTACTCCTCCTCCATGTCCCTCAAGGGGCCCGGCGGCCTGGGTGCAGGCTCCACCAGGCTCTCCTCCGTGCGGGGGGGCGCCGGCGGGTACAGAGCCCCCAGTGTCCACGGAGGCTCTAGCAGCTACTCTGTCTCTTCCCGCATGGTCTCAGGCTTCGGGGGTGGCTACGGGGGCGGCTACGGGGGCAGCTACTGCAGCAGCGTAGGAGGGGGCCTCGGCGCTGGCTTTGGGGGCAGCTATGGGGCCGGCTTTGGGGCTGGTCTTGGAGCCGGCTTTGGAGCTGGCTTTGGAGGTGCCTTTGGAGGCGGCGATGGCATCCTCCAGGCTGGTGAGAAGGAGACGATGCAGAACCTCAACGACCGCCTGGCTGTCTACCTGGACAAAGTGCGTGCCCTGGAGGAGGCCAACACTGACCTGGAGGTCAAGATCAGGGAATGGTACAAGAAACAGGCACCTGGTCCCGAGCGTGACTACAGCCCCTACTACAGGACCATCGAGGAGCTCAGGAACAAGGTAGGATGCTGGGATTAACAGTGGGATGTCTGTTATCAGGGAGGAAGCAGGAACACCGATTGCTACCTGTGTAATTAGTAAGCACTAACTAGGTCATAAAAAGTGTCTGAGATGCACATGCAGATTGCCAGGCTGGAGGTTCACGGATGCCTCAATGTCAGATTTTGATTACATCCCTCAGGATGGAACAAACAGCAGTTTTCACTGGAAGAAGCAAATGTAACAGGACGTAATGCAGACGTGAAGAATAAGAGACAAGTCTGCATTGATGATGATTGGTTTGGGGCAGTTAAAATGAATGTTCAGGGCAAGCTGTAGGTGTGGGCAGGCAGTGAAACATTGATGTCATATTGTGAAACATTCACCAAAGCATTTGCAAACTTACTTTAGCTCCTTAGTACTGAGGTGATTTAGATGCTAAAGAGAAAAAAGACCTGACCCATAATGAACTTGTTGCCTCCTTTTGGTAGTCCCTGCCCCAGGACCAGGCTTGATGCAAACCCATCCACCCAGGCAGCCCTGGAGGGATTCCTCTTGGATCTCACCACCCCATTTGGGGAAAATACTCGAGAGTTGACTTTGTTCTTCTCTGTTAATGCTCATGTATGAATTGTCCCCAGTAAACATGAAGGAGGGCAGCGAACAGCTTGAGCTGCAGGAGTGCCAGCAAAAGGTGCAGGGAATCCATTTTCCTTCCCTCTCCTTTGCCCCATAACCAACGACCTCCCAGACTCTGACCTGAATCTTCTCCCAGGGTGGATTATTTGCTCCTGGCTTTGTAATACAAAACCTCAGAAGATGTAGGCACTTCCTCACTGCCTTGTTCTCTATTCCTCAGTCAACAAGTCAGAACCACTGCAGACCAGGACAGGTTGGACGGGGCTTGGAGCAAGCTGCTCTAGTGGAAGGTGTCCCTGCTTGTGGCAGGGGGTTGAACTGGATGAGCTTTAAGGTCCTTTCCAACCCAACCCATTCCATGCTTCTGTGATGCTGTGAAACACCCTGCTGGTCCATCTGTCCTGCCTGCTGTGCATGAGGAGCAGGTGGTTCCTCCTTGACCCTTTGCATCATCAGCACCCACATGGGAACAAAAGCCATCATCAGATCTCACCCACCTTACGTGCCTTCATGCTGTCTTTTGAAATACTTCCTGACAGATTCTTGGGAAGAGAGGTCACAGCGTAACCAGCCTCTTCCTGCAGCCAGCCTCAGCTGTGCCTCACTTGCCCTGATTCAATACACACTTCTGCTAAGGAAACTATTCCTCTCCTGGTGGTCTCACTTGTGCTCCATCTCTTGTTAAGCCAGGAGAAGTTCCTGACACTCATTTAGTGCTTGTTCTTTATCCTCCACCCTCCAGGTCCTGGTGGCCACAGTGGACAATGCTAACCTGCTCCTGCAGATTGACAATGCCAGGCTGACAGCTGATGACTTCAGGACCAAGTAAGCCACTTTTCCTGGAAAAATGGAAGAAAGTCTCCATAGGCTTTTGACGAAATGAGGAGAAAATCCCGTCCAACCCCCAAAAAGGGATTATGGAAACAAAGCCTTCAAAATGAAGGTGTAATTTCCAAAGCAGATGGTTATCTAACGCTTATAGGCCCTTAGGGATTGCTTTGTTTCCATCCAAAACTTCACTGAATGGAAACTTTTATTCCCACTGCTTGTCCCTCTGTGGTACAGCCTCTCCTGTGCAGAGAACCTGGACTGTGCCTCTGCTGAGCATTTAACTTGTGTGTGCATAGCTCAGCAAAGCCCAGCCCCAGTAACAAAGCCCACTGACACCAGGGGCAAGGTGATGTTATAGGCTCAGATGGACACTGGTTTATCAGTTGTTCACTAGCATTCACCATCAGAAGGGTGTCCGGGGGTCAGGCAGTTATTGCCATGATGCCAGCAGCAGCATGGAGGAAGTGAACAACAAACCCAAGTGCTCTGTCCCCAGCTGGGCAAGATCCTGTGCAGCTCTTCTGACTGTTCCTGTCCCCGCAGGTTTGAGACGGAGCAGACTCTGCGCCTGAGTGTGGAGGCCGACATCAACGGCCTGCGCAGGGTCTTGGATGAGCTGACCCTGGCTAGAGCTGACCTGGAGATGCAGATCGAGAACCTGAAGGAAGAGCTGGCCTACCTCAAGAAGAACCACGAGGAGGTGAGCACACAGCCAGGCTCAGAAAATTCCTCCCTGGGCCTAGAAATACAAGGTCTGGTTCAACCTTTAAGACTATCCTGAGTTTGGAATTGCTGGGAGGGAAGATGAGAAGTGCTAGTAAGGGAATAGGGATGATTTGCTCCGGATAACAGCATCCTCTCCAGACCCTGTATAAAATCCATCCAGCACTTGTCATTTCAGGAATGTCCACTGTAGCTGTTAGAGATGCATTCAAATCCTAGCAGCTTCAGGCCTGGCAGATCTGTTTCCTGAGAAATGAAGCCAGCTCCAGGCTCTGATTTATTATCTGATGAATTAACTCAAGTGGAGATTTATTAAAAATTTGGATTCTTTGATTTCTGACTGTGGAGAAAAGGCCCCAAATCACTCCCCGTTGATCTGCCTCTGCAACACCCATGGAAGGATGCTTCCCTTCCTGGAGAACTCTCTCTTGAGATGAACATCTTTATATGCTGGTGGTTGGGTTGCATGAAGATGTGTTTCTCTTTTGTGCCAGGAGATGAATGCCCTGCGCGGGCAGGTGGGTGGCGAGATCAGCGTGGAGATGGATGCTGCTCCTGGAATCGACCTCACCAAGATCCTGGCTGAGATGCGGGAGCAGTACGAGAGCCTGGCGGACAAGAACCGCCGGGATGCTGAGCAGTGGTTCTTCAGCAAGGTGAGCTGCTCGACGCCAGGACCGTGGGTCTGGGGCTGTGCCGCTCACCGGTGCTCTAACGGCACGACTCTGGTTGTGCCTTGGTGCAGACGGAAGAGCTGAACCGGGAGGTGGCCATCAACACGGAGCAGCTTCAGAGTGGCAAGACGGAGATCACGGAGCTGCGCCGCACCATCCAGAGCCTGGAGATCGACCTGCAGTCCCAGCTCAGCACGGTACGAGGGGCCAGGGGCACGCGGGGCTGTGGGCAAGGGGACACATGGCTGCTCCTGTCCCTCCCGCTCCCCATTCCCCCCTGAACCCATCTCTGTGCTCCACATGCAGAAAGCGGCGTTGGAGGGCACCTTGGCTGACACAGAAGCCCGCTACGGCACCCAGCTGGCCCAGCTCCAGGGGCTCATCACCAGCGTGGAGGAGCAGCTGGCTGAGCTGCGGTGCGACATGGAGCGCCAGAACCAGGAGTACAGGGTCCTGCTGGATGTCAAATGCCGCCTGGAGCAGGAGATCGCCACGTACCGCCGGCTGCTGGAGGGCGAGGATGCCCAGTACGTAGAAGGGCTTTGCTTGGGAGGGCAGGAGATGGGGATTAGTGAAGGAAGTAGAAAATGAACCACCTGCATTTCCTGAGGATCCTGTGAGCTCCTCTCCTGACACGTGGCATGCAACAGGGTCTCCCTTGTCAGTCACACCAGTATAGAACAGCCCAGGAGTTATCACAGCGCTGCAGCATCCCTGGGATTCATCCCCATCCCTCCAGTGTCTGTGTGATCCTGGGGAAGGAGCAGGTACCAGTGCTGCTCATTGCAGCTGCCTTTGTGTCCGAGTCACTGTGGCACACACATTTCCTTCCCGTTTCCTGCCTTATCATTTTGACACTAGGCCCTTCTCAGAGGCATTTTAACCACATGCTGGTACAAGAAGAAAAGGCGGGGGATTAAATAATGATTTTGTCTTAGAGATTACCCAGTTTTTCCCCTTTTTCTGACCATTTCTCTTTTCTCCTCCTGTAGCATGTCTTCCCACTTGAAAGAAGGTAAGAACATGTCTTGGCTGAAGCACTGACCACAAAGAGCTCTGTCACATCCTTAGTGACCTTCTTAGCACAGTCTTTTTACTAATTTGCTAAAATTACTGTTTCATTATGTTTTCAAAATGTGCATTGACATAAACCACTGATGATTTACCAAAACATGTCGCAGAAGTTCCTCTGTGCAGACTGAAACTACGTAATGAAGCATGTAGGGGTAGGAATGTGGTGGTGATGTTGGGTTTCTGAGGCAGTTGTTGGTAATAACATGAAGATCTTTAAGACGCTTTCTCCTTGGATCCCTGTAAATAACGGTTCCCTCCTTCTCCACTGCAGTGCCGGTCACCACCCGCCAGATCCGCACAATCTTTGAGGAAGTCCAGGATGGGAAGGTGATCTCCTCCCGCGAGCAGATCACCCAGGCAGCCCACTGAGGCGGCTGCAGGCTCGCTGCAGACCTCGCTCAGCAAAGCCAAAGGAGATTCCAGCTTCTGTGCTCCGGCTCTGAGATCACAAAAAGCAGCTTCTCTTTTCTCACATCCACTCCTCTCACCCTTTCTCATAGCGCTTAGGAATCAAATAAAGCTTTTCTTCACACTCGTGCAAGCCTGGCTCTTGTTGCTCTGAAGAGCTGAGCTGTCCCACTGCTGGAGCTATAGGACAAAGCTCCTCTCTGGAAAGAGGAATATTGTCCGTCTTTGGTACCCAGACAGTGGGGCCAGGTCACCTACACTGCTATCATACCACAGCCCTGGTTGCTCAGCAAAGACAGCTGATGTGGTGGAAGTCTAGAAAGGAACCGATTACGTGGGTCATGGGAGGTGGAACTTTGACAGTCTGTGGGTACCCGCAGATGTGGCACTATGACTTTCAGGTTGGGCAAAGCGCCACTTCCCCGGTTGCAGTGTACAGCAACAGCAGAGCTGAAGCTTTGAACTTGGAGAGTCCGAGCAAGGTGAACAAAACCCAGGTCACACAGACAGGACCCTGCCAAGGATTCCCTTCCCTGCTCTGCTCGGCAGTTCCTGTGTTAAACAGCTTTGGGGTAACACGAATTAAGCTGAGGAGGTGGCAGGATGTGCTGGCTGATACCCCTCCAAAAGTACAACCTCAGCTGTTTAATTCTCACTTCCAAAGGCATTGCTAAAGGGTGAGGAAACGAGTGCTGGTGAGTGCTGGGTATGGTCTATCCAAGAAAAAAGATGGAAAGTCTCCCAGGCTGCCGGGGCTGGTCCTGGGGAGCAGCTCACGCTGCCGTCAGCTGGCCCAGCCGTTCCTTGAAAGCCAGTTCAGACACATTCTTGGCTGGATTCCGCCCCAGTTATTACTTCATAAATCCAACTCATAAATCAATGGGATGATTCAGGGGAACACCACTGAATGTGCACAAGAACAGAGCTGGCCACAGCACTTTAAGACCCATGTCCAGATAATCTGCCTGAATTTTATGGGCTGATAACAGAATTCTTTGGGAGGGTTTTAAACATTGAAAGGCTCCCTGCAATGCATCACCCACACCACGAGCTGGGGCAGCACGGTGCATGGGCTTGAGCTCTGTGCAGTGTCAGTGGTGGCTGTATCCCCCTGTGCATGCAGAGCAGAACCCCAGTGATCCTCAGCCACCCCAGAGCGAGCCACCTCTAAGCACTGCACACTCGACTTGGGGTAAACACGGCTTTGGCTCTGAAGCTTACCACTGGTCAGCAGTGATCTCGTTTCCACCCACATTCCACCAAAGGACATGTAAACACAGCGCAGTGGTCAGGAGAACGGCTCCCACTGCTCGGCTGCTGCACACCCTCATGGTGCAGCCTGGACAGGCCACGAGTAAATACCAGGCACAATTCCCGACCCGAGGCACTTCCAGGCACAGCATCCCTGCAGTGATACAGACTGTGCTGTCCCTGCTCTCATCCCCTTGAAGGAGGGAACCCCGCACATCCCAGAGCCTCTCCCCAGGCTCTGGTGTGGAGCAGCCTAAGCTGAGATGCCTGGGAAGGGCAAGGACAGACTCAGCCGGGGCTCCCCAGGTCACCTCTTAGGGACCCACTGTTCTCCCCATGGGTGGTGCAGAGACCATCAGCACCTCTTGCAGCTCCTCTCCAACAGCCACCTTTGCAACACCCACCGCTGGGATGCTAAAGGTACCCTGCTGGAATTCTTCCTTCATGGCTTTCTCCCAGAAAAGTCCAGGCACACCGGTGTTGCTATAGAACCAACTGACACTGCTAACAAAATCCCCTGTTTTAATTACTTTTGGTACTGCAAATGGGAAGTCAGGTGCGGAAAATACGTCTTGATTCTTTCCTGCATTAAGCATTAATAATTAGGCCTGTCTTTAAGAAGCCGCTGAGGAGGGAGCTGCAGGTGCTGGCTTATGCAGACAGGCAGTGGCAGCTTGAGGCAGGTTTCAGAAAGTGGTATTTTATTCCAGAAAGATGGTTTGACTCTCAGGCTACACGGAGATAATCTGACATAAAAGCCCAGTAGAAAGAAGCACTAAGGTGTGGCTTTTCAGATAGTCCTAGGGAACCTTCCTATGATAATGTCATACCAGGGCACATTTTATAAGCTCATTAAAATAAGCAGAGAGATATTTTTGTCTGGGTAGTTTCATCTACCAGATCTACTGATATGTATGCTTGGAGCCAGAGCTTCACCTCCGCTTTCCTCTTGAAGTAAGACAGAATTGCATGTTCAACCACCAATGTGCTACCATGAAATCACTGTTATGCCACAGAACTGCCATTCTGATTTTGAAATATATAAAAAAGAGGCTCAGAGTGTGCATGTACTCATGAAACAGAGGCAGAATCTGAGTTAATAGTCAGCCTTTTACTTAAAAGAGAGTGTGATACAAACAATACGCAGTCGTTTGTGGTTGTCTTCAATGGGAGGTCATGGAATTAGAATTTTTCATGTGGTTTTAAGTCTTAATTAACACTTCATGACTTTAATTGCTGCCTTGTGGTATTATCAACATAGCGCAGATACTTTGAGCAACGTGTATTTTTATGACACAGCAGTTAAATAGGAAACAAAAGATAAAAGAAAAGGCAATTTCATGTAAAGGATGAATACATAATCATAGAATTATAGAACCACAGCCTGGGGTGGGTTGGAAAGGACCTTAAAGCTCCTCCGGCTCCAATCCCTGCCATGGGCAGGGACCCCTTCCACTGGAGCAGCTTGCTCCAAGCCCCTGTGTCCAACCTGGCCTTGAACACTGCCAGGGATGGGGCAGCCACAGCTTCTCTGGGCACCCTGGGCCAGCGCCTCAGCACCCTCACAGGGAAGAGCTTCTGCCTAAGAGCTCATCTCAGTCTCCCCTCGGGCAGGTTAAAGCCACTCTCCTTGTCCTGTCAACTGCTGTTAACCTTGTGCATTGTGCCAGTTGTTCTTCCTACAGCTGATCAGCGGGAAGACGGTCGCTCCTGCTGGCTGGCTGGTCCGAAAGCCCTTGCCCAGGTCAAGGTCTGGGCTTCACGAGGGCTCTGTGCTGGTTTTGTCACTGACATTCCCCTTTCTCCGTGCCCCTGACACACTTTGCAAGGACAACCCACAAGTTCTGCCCCTTTGCATCACCCAGGTGAAGGTGAGGAAATGCAGACAGGGGAACGTGTGCTCCTTGGAGCCGCTGTGCCGTTCCCATCCGCACCAGGGAGGATGAGCAGGGAGTGGGTGCCCGCAGGCTCTGTGCTCCATCCCCTCGCACTCATGTGACAAGAAGATGCTGTTGCCAAGAGACTGAACCCATCCTCTGGCCAGAGCAAACACAGCCGAGATTCCAGCTCTCCAGGTCTCCAAGTTGTACAGACTTGTCTCTATTCATGGCCAACTCCTGATATTCCCAGGACTCCTGTATCGTTTCCAGCTTTCTTCAGATAAAGTGGAGGGAGTCGTGCCCTTTAAAGCTACTTAGAAGTGTACCTTTGCTGCTTATTTCCATGTTCTTTCCCCCCTCCTTTGGCAAATGATCTAAGGAAGAAATTGGCTGTTGGGAAGGGGCTGTTGGGGCCTGTCTGTGAAGACAGTCAAACAATTCACCATGTACACACTTGAGAAATATCTTCTCCTCCACACCCTGCATTACTAGCTAGTGACACTTGAGATGCGGTTTCTGCCCGTGACGCAGGTCAGTGCAGACAGTAGCCAGAGGAGCTTGACCATGCCGGCTGCACTCATTCTTTGAGTCGTCTTGCTCCTCAGAGGCAACCGGTGTCTCTCCTGCAGCTCTATTTACATGGGAGCTGTAAAATCCAAACTCACACTGAAGTTTGTCCTCCCTGGTCACAACTGAAATGTTCATCACAGAAAACATCATCAGCATTACCTGCTAAGCTTTGTCACTGTCAACTCTGTGCTCTTGTTCACCGTGCTTAGAGACCAGAAGCTTTATTCTTTACATCCTTTATCTACTTTATGCTATTCCACAATATTTCCTGGAGCATCTCATAGTTTTTAACTCATGCTGACCAGTAGCCATACCCTGCCTTCTTGAACGGTCTGCTGGGCTCTCATTCACAAAGAACAACACAAAACATCCACTGCCTATTGCCTTTTCATATTCCTCCACTCTTGGGTGGTCTCTGAAGCAAAGTGAAGAACTGGATGAGCCCTGAAGCATGAACTCCCTTTTCATTGTTTTTCATTACAGAACATCCCCCTCCCTGTGGATAAAAGAGCGGACTGGTCTTCCCAGGATTGGTAGCCAAGTTCCTTCTAGCATCGCTGTACTCATAGGATGGTGATGTACATTCAGGGCTTCACGACACAGTGGTTGTCCATGCATGTGTGCTGTGTATAAAGCCTAAATAGAGACAGGAACTGTAGTAGCTGGGACAAAAAGACACAGTAAAAGGTGCTAAATCACTCTATTAAAGCGCTGCCTCAGTAGCTGTTTCAGAGCTAACAGTACAAAGCAGTATTAAAATGTAGCCCTGAGCAAGGAGCCTCCTCCTTTGAATCACACCTGAGTATTTACTTAGAAACGGAAGAAGCATAAAGACGCCCTTTGTGAGATAAAACATTTCTATTGGAATACGACAAAAAGCATCAACAGAACAAAGGCAAAAATGATGATTCTGGAAGTTGGCTCAGATTTTCAGAGTGATGAAAATCATCGGGAATGCAGCAGGAAAAAAAAGCGCGGGCAACGCCTCCTGCCCGGGCTATAAAGGGCTCCAGGCCAGGGGGGAGCCAGCACTCGCTGCCTGTGCTACCGAGCCTCTGCCTCTCTGCAGCCCTACAGCCTCCACCAGCCTTCGCCATGAGCACCACTGTCAGGCAGTACTCCTCCTCCATGTCCCTCAAGGGGCCCGGCGGCCTGGGTGCAGGCTCCACCAGGCTCTCCTCCGTGCGGGGGGGTGCCGGCGGGTACAGAGCCCCCAGTGTCCACGGAGGCTCTAGCAGCTACTCTGTCTCTTCCCGCATGGTCTCAGGCTTCGGGGGTGGCTACGGGGGCAGCTACTGCAGCAGCGTAGGAGGGGGCCTCGGCGCTGGCTTTGGGGGCAGCTATGGGGCCGGCTTTGGGGCTGGTCTTGGAGCCGGCTTTGGAGCTGGCTTTGGAGGTGCCTTTGGAGGCGGCGATGGCATCCTCCAGGCTGGCGAGAAGGAGACGATGCAGAACCTCAACGACCGCCTGGCTGTCTACCTGGACAAAGTGCGTGCCCTGGAGGAGGCCAACACTGACCTGGAGGTCAAGATCAGGGAATGGTACAAGAAACAGGCACCTGGTCCCGAGCGTGACTACAGCCCCTACTACAGGACCATCGAGGAGCTCAGGAACAAGGTAGGATGCTGGGATTACCAAGATACTTTTATTAAAGTCACTTTTAAAAAGATGACCCTGTTTCTAAAAGCTGAAAGGAAGACTATTAACAAGAAACAGATACTTGGCCTGAGATGGGAGAACAGAAGGAGCACAGCTGGAAATAATAGTCATAAGTTATGGTGAGCAGTTTCTTGATCATGTCCTCCAGAAGGCCCAAAGGTGGGGTTTCTACTGACTTTTAATGCAGGGAGAAAGATGGGTAGGAAAAGCAGGAGTCAGGAAAGCAGGAGGAGGCTCTCAGACATTGGTCCAGGATACGTGATGCTGTGGGGTTCATGCTGTCACAACACTCATTTCCTGCCGTGCTTGGATGCTACTTACACCCCACGTATGTGCTCCCTTCGCCAGGCTCCTGATTAAGCACTCTGCAGGCAGGGACACGCTATCTCTTTGGCAGAAGTTCCCTACTCAATGATATGCAAATGGAGATGCCAGGTTGTTCTCATGAGCATCCTGCAAAGCAGATCTTTTTGAGCCTGTAAGGAGGCTCAAGGTAGAGGTTCATAAAGAAAGAAGCTGCAGTATGGGATGGTTGGACTTTGAGAGGTGCAAAAGAGATAGGTGAAATCCAGGAGTCAGAACACACCGGGCTGTGGTAGGTGGCTTCAGAGATGCTGAATAGAGTGTGTGCCCTGCTCTAAATGCAGTAGATGAAATCATGGCCAAGCTTGTTTCTTTGCTCTTAGCAGCGATCTGGCTGATTTTAGGCAAAAGTCTTTGAACAAAAGCACCAGAATCCTTCCCTCCCTATCCTGTCACCACTGTCCTTCCTCTGCTCTCATTACTCATCAAGAGCTGATTGCCTGGTCCTTCACCACTGCCTACGCGAGGTGACAGCATTCTTAGTAAGCTCAGGTTCCACAGGAGGGGATGGAGGGGTTGGGTAATGACTGTACCTGCTCTGTGAGAGCAACTGCCAGGGAAATGAGGCTGACAGGCCCAGGGAACAAGCCCTGGGGAAATCCCATTTCTGGAACTTTTCAGCTCTGGGGCTCCACCCTGGGGTGAAGGGCTCTCGCCTGGATGCACGAAGCTTCTCTTCACATTGCAGCTTGTCAGGAGTGCTCTGATCTGGAGCACAGCAATGTGGAGGCAGAAGCTGTCTCTGGGTCTGAGCAGTCAAAGGGAGGCAGACCCTTCCCTCCCCTCCTGCACCACTTGAGGGAAATTGCCACGTCACTATTCCCGGATTACTGCTTGGACATTCCTTAAAGCACCAGAACTCAGTGAGAGCTTTTCATTAGCTTGTGGCTACAGAAATTACCGCTCATTAAATGGCCAATCATTTCCAAAATCCCAGAACAAATATTTGCACCTCGGGTGTTGTTACAAAAGCAGAACAATGCGGGCACCAGACACTCCTTCCTCAGCCCTTTGTAACTCCTCAGCTGGGCTGCTCATTGCCAGACAAATCCCAGGGTGCTGCCAGGACTCCAGACATGGTGTGAGTGCCTGGAGGTGCCACTCTGACAGGGCAACAGGCCGTGGCATGTGCCCATGCCAGTGTCTTCACACTGCATCAGTGCAATGGGAGACCGAGCATGAGCATCCTACCCCTATCCTTGGAAGTCCAGCCCAGCGGCCAGGGGATTCAGTGCGGCTCCTGTCCTGCTCCCAAATGGGAACACAGGCAGCAGTGTGCCATTTCTTGGAACTACTTTTTTCACTCTTTTGATTTCTTTTATCCCCTGCCAGATTCTTGCTGCAACTGTTGAAAATGCCAACATCGTCTTACAGATTGACAATGCCAGGCTGGCAGCTGATGACTTCAGAACCAAGTAAGTTCAATGCCTTGGAGAGCTCTTATGAGAAGGAAGGAGAAGCCAGCCTGTTTGAGGCTTTTCTTTGCTTTCTGCAACTGAAGTTGCTCCAACCAGGTCACTTCTCACTAAAAGTGTGTCCTTTGGGAAGTGTACATCTCTCCCCGGACACAGCATTGTCCTGACATTCCTGCACTGTGGAGAGCTGTGCACACAGGTTTAGGAAAAGATGCTTGGCAGAAACACACATCTGGGGAAGGAAACAATAAGGAAAATCCCTTTTCAGCTGGGCTGGCATGCAAGTGTGTGTGTGTGTGTGTCCCCAGGTTTGAGACGGAGCAGGCTCTGCGTCTGAGTGTGGAGGCCGACATCAACGGCCTGCGCAGGGTCTTGGATGAGCTGACCCTGGCCAGAGCTGACCTGGAGATGCAGATCGAGAACCTGAAGGAAGAGCTGGCCTACCTCAAGAAGAACCACGAGGAGGTGAGCACACAGCCACGCTCAGACTGAGACCGACATAATGTACCTTGTGCCCAATGGAAAGGGTTCAGGGAAAAGTGCAGGAGCATCTCTGCAGTCAGGGCTGTCAGGAGACACTCCAGTGGGCAAGGGGGAGAAAACCAACCCTTTCAGACAGGACCTCCAGGAGAGGTCTGTGCTGGGTGCAACCAAGGTACTTGACGTGATGGGAATATACCAACTGCATTCTGACGTGTATCCTGTGTGTCTTTTTGTGCCAGGAGATGAATGCCCTGCGCGGGCAGGTGGGTGGCGAGATCAGCGTGGAGATGGATGCTGCTCCTGGAATCGACCTCACCAAGATCCTGGCTGAGATGCGGGAGCAGTACGAGAGCCTGGCGGATAAGAACCGCCGGGATGCTGAGCAGTGGTTCTTCAGCAAGGTGAGCTGCTCGACGCCAGGGCCGTGGGTCTGGGGCTGTGTCGCTCACCGGTGCTCTAACGGCACGACTCTGGTTGTGCCTTGGTGCAGACGGAAGAGCTGAACCGGGAGGTGGCCATCAACACGGAGCAGCTTCAGAGTGGCAAGACGGAGATCACGGAGCTGCGCCGCACCATCCAGAGCCTGGAGATCGACCTGCAGTCCCAGCTCAGCACGGTACGAGGGGCCAGGGGCACGCGGGGCTGTGGGCAAGGGGACACATGGCTGCTCCTGTCCCTCCCGCTCCCCATTCCCCCCTGAACCCATCTCTGTGCTCCACATGCAGAAAGCGGCGTTGGAGGGCACCTTGGCTGACACAGAAGCCCGCTACGGCACCCAGCTGGCCCAGCTCCAGGGGCTCATCACCAGCGTGGAGGAGCAGCTGGCTGAGCTGCGGTGCGACATGGAGCGCCAGAACCAGGAGTACAGGGTCCTGCTGGACGTCAAATGCCGCCTGGAGCAGGAGATCGCCACGTACCGCCGGCTGCTGGAGGGCGAGGATGCCCAGTACGTAGAAGGGCTTTGCTGGGGAGGGCACATCGAGAAGGGACGGGTCACAGACACAAAATGTTTTCTCGGGGGATTCAGTCCAGTTGCATCTTCATGCTTGTACCATGCTCGGATGCCCAGTGGCTCTGTCCCTGGTTTCTGCTGTATGTGATGCTGTAACAGGCACCTTGCCCTGCTGAAAGGGGCACTGGTCCCTCTACCTCCGGGACAGGAGCAGTAGTTTTAGCCTGTCCTGTTTTCCTTCTGCCTGAATACAGAGCCTGTGTAACAACAAAAGACTGTCCCTAACTTCTCTTTGTTTTCTCCTTCTCATGCAGCATCTCTTCCCAGTACTCCTCCGCGATGTCCTCCCACTCCGGCAGAGATGGTAAGAACTGATCCTGTTACACCAAAGGCTTTGAGACCTGCCCTTAGAGCAGTGGCCATGCTGACGGCATGAAAACCACCCTTGGGGTGTGCTGTGCCACCTCGCTGGCTGAGCCAGACTGACAGCTGTCAGGAGTGTTTGTGTGCACTGCACAACTGCTCAGCACGGGACAGAGCTGTCAGGAAGCGCAATTCCTGGCACTCCTTGACCACAAGGATTTGCCCTTAATGGGCACTCTGATATTGCAGCCAGTGGTCTGACTTTACAGAGACCTGAAAAATCAAGTGACACTACGTATTTAAGGAGTGTGCCTGTGGCCTTCTTGAGCTTTCCCATCAGCCTAGCTCTTCCTTCTTCCCAGCCAGCACAGGGTTGTTTAAAACAAGATTTTCCAGCATCTTGTGGAATTTCCAACATCTCCTGAAGAACATGCAATATCTGATAACGTGTTAAGCAATTCCTGTCTTTCCTGCCCCGGGAACAATCATTCTCTGCCTTCCTTTCGCAGTCATGTCATCGTCCCGCCAGGTCCGCACGATCGTGGAGGAGGTGCAGGACGGGAAGGTGGTCTCCTCCCGGGAGCAGGTTGCACTTACCACTCGCTAGGAGGGCGAGCAGCTTCCATGGACCCTCAACCCTGGGCTCAAGGGAGCATGGAGCTGCACCAAGCACCATCTGGGCCATGTGTGATGGGGCTGGGTCACAGAAAGTGTCTGCTTCATTCTGCTGTTCCTCCTTCCCCTATTGCCCCAATTACCCGTGGGTGCCCCCGCGCACTCTGTACACATTGAATAAAGCTTTTTTCCCTTGTTCTTGCAACTGCAAACTTGTCTGTCCCTGATACGTGATCCCTCAAAGCCTCAGGCTTGTGCGCTTATGCCAGGGGAAGTCCTAAGAAACCACAAGAAGGCAGCAAGAGGAGGGGAACAGAGGGGTATGGGTTTCACCTGGAGCGAAAGTAATGTAACACAGCTTTCAATACTGAACTCATTACTTGTGGCACAGGACTGAGACATAAACCAGGTAGGTTTGATACAAAATGAAGGCAATGATGGACGGATGATGTCTGATACCAACATGCCACATGACTGATAAATAAAGACAACAAAACAAAGCTCAGTTTTCTAACTCTTGGTACCATAAAGAATCACTTTTTCCTGTAAGTTGAACTTAAAACATCTTCAGCAGGACTATGTGTACCGTCCCGAGGCACGAGCTCAACGTCAGGCTGGTTGGCAGATCTCATACATATATCCTTCTGTCTTACTTGACTGTCTTTAAATCACTATTGTGCATGGTGAAACTTTATACAGGTCTTTTCATGCTGCCTGAGGCTGCATTAACAGGTTGCACAGTAGGAATTGCTTAATCCACAGCAGGATGAGTAGCAATAATATTTATCACTATAGCATCTAGTAGATCACTGCTCAAATCCTTCTTAAAACATGCAAGCTATGTCAACAATGTCTGCAGGCAAGCTGCCATCAGGAGGAGGTGACACAGTTTGGGTGCTGGCAGCCAGGCACCAGGTTCACCTTTGCCCACTCACTTTCTGGAGAGCAGCAGAGGAACAAAAGGATGCTGCCCTGGTCCCACATCCCCTGAGGACTGGATAGGAGAGGAAATCATTTGAGACCCAAAAGCCTGATGGAATCACTTAGATCCAACTTCATGCTTTCCAGCCAGTGGTACTAGGTCCAGTCTTGGGCCATGGCCTCATGTTTGGCCTTAGACCAAGGGAAAAGGTGATAATTTGCAGTAAATTGGCTTCCTTTTGCTTATAATGCAGAACAAAGAGCTCCTGGGGCTGATACGGAGCACATCTTTGGGACCATTATTGATGATTCACCGCCAGCCTTGCCAAAGACATCACAGTCCTCATGGAACAATTACAGAGGCACCCTGCAAAGGCTCTTAGAAAGTGCTGATGGTATCATGCTGGGCGTGCCAAGACAAGCAGAAGAGAGGGAAGGTGATCGAAGAAGTAGGGAACCTGCCAGGTCTTTCCAGAAAAGGGAGTGTGAAGAGATGTTATCATTCTGCATCACTGCTGAGCAACTACAGAAAAGGGTAGGAAATGAAACACAGACCAGAGTACAGAGGTCACTGACAGCTCCACAGAAGCCTGATATCACAAACAGGAGACAAGCTCAGGCAATGCACAAGTAACCACTGTGTTACATTACAGTACCTTGAATCATAGAAGAGTTAGGGTTGGAAGGGACCTTAAGATCATCTAGTTCCAACCCCCCTGCCATGGAAGAAGGAAAAGACCACCTTACAGTTTGTGTCTGTGAAACGCGGACAAACTATCACATCCAAGATGGGTAAGCACTGGTTTCGGAGAGTATTTTTCAAATGCTCTGTAAGGTGCAAGCACAAGTCCCTGTTAGGGTTCGGCAAGGAGTTACAGAAACAAGTCCTCAGTGAATAATGGTGGAACTTTTATGGACAACAAAAGAGAAAAGGAAACCCAAGAATGTCTTTGAAAGGTATTTCATCAGCTGAGACAGAGAAATATGTAGGATATGCCAGTGTCAAACTTAATATATAACAGCAAAAACACGTACAACAACTAATACTTAAAATGTGTATCATATTTCTGATCTTTAAACCCCGTGTTTGTAGCAGATAATTGTTTTGACAATGCCCTTGAGAAGGTGGATTACTGTGATTATTATTTCCAGCCTACAAAGAATGAAATTGAGATTTGAAGAAGCTGAACTATTTGCCTGGAGGGATGTGCAAAGGTGGGATCAGAATCCTGGAGCATCTGGTGTCATTAGCGAGATGGAGATCAGCTTCAGACCAGCCAATAAGGAGCAGAAAAGGAGTGGAGTGACAATGACATCAAGAGCTCAATAAGTATCACTTGTAAACAGCAAACACAAGGATTTTCCATAGGCGAGACTGGAATTTAGTGACCACGAGCAGACAGGAGCCGGGGCTGCTGTAGTTCTCACTCTGTCGCTGTACCTAGCCCTGCTCAGGCTGGAGGGACGTGCAGGAGTCCGAGCTGGCGTCCAGTGTCAGCAGCTCCTGGCTCCAGCTTCCCTCTCCTGGCACGCCCTGGTGGCCACTTCACAGGATAAAAAGCAGAATGAACCCAAATAAGTGACTAAACTGACCTAAACCTAACTTGGGCTGGCAGTCCTGCAGCAGCTTGCCAACGGCAGGGACTCGGGTTCTGTGTCATGTCTGAGTCCCCAGGGAAGTTCTCTTGGACATGAAGACAGGCAATGATCCAGGGAGTGTTTGTAATAACATGAAATGCTGGCTCGCCTTCTTGGGGGCACGCTCTACTTTCTGCAGTCCATATGCATGAGCTCAAGAAACAGTCTTCAGCTTTAAAGTATCTCTGCTCCGGAGCCAGGCTGAGAGAGCTGGGCTGGTTCAGCCTGGAGAAGAGAAGGCTCCTGAAGGGGAGACCTTAGAGCAGCTCCAGAGCCTAAAAAGAGCTGCACTCACTTTGGTGCACTAAAAGGTGCACTGAAAAGGGACTACAAGAAACTGGAGAGGGGCTTTGGACAAGGGCCTGTAGGGACAGAACAAGGGGAATGGCTTTAACCTGCCCGAGGGGAGACTGAGATGAGCTCTTAGGCAGAAGCTCTTCCCTGTGAGGGTGCTGAGGCGCTGGCACAGGGTGCCCAGAGAAGCTGTGGCTGCCCCATCCCTGGCAGTGTTCAAGGCCAGGTTGGACACAGGGGCTTGGAGCAAGCTGCTCCAGTGGAAGGGGTCCCTGCCTGTGGCAGGGGGCTGGGACTGGATAAGCTTTAAGCATCCCTTCAAACGCAAACCAGCCTGGGATTCTATGAAAATATCCTGAGATTACCAAAGGACTTCCTCAGGGGAAATCTCATCTTTCCTTCTCATTTCCATTGCCCTTTTTAATCTCACAACGTGGTGCAGTAGAACAAGCCTCGGGAATAAGGCCACAGAACCCATTTACCACCGTACTGCTCTCCTTTATAAAGCCCAGCACAAGACGCAGATGTAAAGCTGCAGAATAGTTCATTTCTTGTCATTTTTCTTAGTGTTCATTAAATGGGAACAGCACCTTTGCCTAGGGGATGCTTTTCTGCTCAGTTGTTACTTGAAGTAATAATTTTCCCTTGTCAGGCCTGCGCTGCTGTTCCTGGAATGCCTGTGGGAGCCCTCATAAGTCATCATTCCTCTCCTCCTCTTCCTCCCTCGGGTGCACGCTGCCTGCGAGGGGCTCCAGGTCAGCTGAGGACGCTCATCTGAGGCATCGCCTGTGGCTGGCTGCAGGGCTGCGGTGAGCAAAGCGCTGTCTGTGGACTCCAGTCTGGAAGCCAGTAAAAGTTAATTATGGAAAGAGCCTCCATGACACACGTAGAACCCATCATTACCAGACCTCCTCATCAGAAAAGGAAAATCTCATTTAATAAAATGAGGGCTGTAACTGCTGCCAGGTCTTGAGATGTGATTGGGTGTAAAAGCTGGTTTAATAAAAATGTCAACTTTCAGATACAAAAAAACACTACCATGAAGTTGACACAAATCCAATAAATCCAAGAGTGGAATTATTCTTCCCCTTTACAAAAGCTGTAAAATCCTCATCACCTTTGGCTGCAGAGACCTATAGTAACATCTGAAGTTCAAACTGTATGGAAGAAACGTGGACATTTCTGCTTCGTTTTCATCACTTACTGAATAAACCGCGCTCATCAATGTTTGCACTTTTCTCATTGGAAAAGAAAGGACTGTGCTTTCCCAGTTACATGAAATTTGGTGTTAGCTCAGCACCAATGTCTCAGCAATTCTGTGGGAAAAGGACAGATTTTGGCCAGTTCTGCTCCTGCTCCGCAGCAAAGGCTCCCAGTCCTGGCCCTGCCACAGCCAAGGCGTGCCACAGCACCACAGCGCCAGCTCCTCCTGCTAATTGCGGCTGTAACAAAGCATGGGCACACACAGAATCCACACCACATTGAAGCTGTTCTGTATTTACAGTGTCACGATAAAATCAAGACTAATGAACCTGCTCCAATGGCATAAGCAATATTTCTGACAGAGGCTGGACCTGACGCATCCTTCGTGCCATGTATCCAGGTGACCTGGATGCCAAACCCAACGCTGAGCCATACATGGGGAAAGGCAGCCAGCATTAGCATGGCTGTATGAATATTATTAAACAAATGAAAGATTCAGACGGCAAAACATTTTAATTATTTCCCTTCTTCTTCAATTCAGCATTCCAAGAGTAAAAAAAAAATATATATATATTTTATATATATATCTTTTTTCTAAATGAGCTTTTCCAATGTCTTTTCTAAATCTAACACATTTTCCTTAGATTATATTTGGAGAATTTCTGTTGTGCTGGTTGGAACTGGGTCAGACTGATGAGGATCTGGCTGCTTCTGAGATTCTCTATGTCACTGCTTTAGGGATCTTGTGAACGCCCTCACACAGCCGTCCTCGCTTGGCAGTGGACATTGACAGTGAACTGCATCACTTGGTATTCAGGAAATGTCCTTTCTCTTTTGGTTGGGGAACTATTTGGATGTTTTGTCTACCCTGGAAAGCAACAAAACAAATCCCACGGGATCTCCTCTCTGCAAGGGGATGTTCTGATGCACGCTGGAGAAAGAGAAGTAAAAACTCACCCCCAGTGCACTCCAGTGCAATATTCATCACTGCTCCCCCAGAGCAGCGCATTTCCCAGTCAAATGACCTGGAGCTCGGCAGGTTCTCGCTCAGCTCCAGCAGGATGGGACAGACCCTAATGGCGAAGCAGTGCAGGAAGCAGTAGCCCCAGGGTGCTCTCCTGGCTCTGTCCCAAGGCTGCAGGGCAGCTGATGGAGGGGGCACCCTCGCTTCTGGTCGCAAAGGGGTCGAACAGGCTCCGGCAGATAGGACAGCTTTCCCACAGCTTTCCCTTTCCGGGTAGACTCGCCCACGCCAGGGATGGATAATTGCTGTGGTGTTTCACTCCCCGGGCACTCTCGGGTATCGTCAGGTTTTGTGTCACTCTTGTTTAGTTGTCATCACAAGTCAGACCTGATGATTCAGGAAGTAACGTTTTTGATGTAGTTTTGAAACACGCTTCTGTTAACCAAAGCACCTTTCTGTTGTGGGATTGCTGGAGACAAACGCCTTTGGGGAAATATTTCCAGCTGCAAAAAAGTAAATTAGTACTAGCCAGGTCACAAGGAGGAAGAACAAACAGCCCTTCTCCGGTAGCAAGATGCACAAGGGCTGGTATAAATAGAGGACTATGGGGACAGAGGGATCACAATCGGATCCTGCAGCGATCTGTGCAGCTCGTCCTGGGCTTCGGGTTGGATCCACGCTCGCACGATGAGCTGTGCCGTCAGGCAGGTTGTTACTGCCTGTTCCCAAGGCAGGAGCAGCGCGGGCAGCTCCGTGGCCGGCAGCGGAAGGAAGGTCTCCTCTGCCTCCCCGGGGAGACACGCTACCTATGACCTCGGTGCTGTGATTGGCAACTTCTCTGGTGACAGTTTAAGCGAGGGATTACTTGGGAAGCAGCTGAGCGCCGGCAGCGCTGCTGGTGGGAGCTTCGGAGCTACCCAGAGGGCTTGTTCTGCCCTTGGATTCAGCAGTGGAGGCATCTGCACTCGAGGTGGTGGTTTCACCAGGGCTGGTGCTGGCTGCGGTGATGGGATCTTATTTGCTAACAATGAGAAGGCAACGATGCAGAACCTCAACGACCGTCTGGCCTCCTACCTGGACAAGGTGCGGATGCTGGAGGGAGACAACGCTGAGCTCGAGTGCAAGATCAGAGAGTGGTATGCCAAGGTAGGGCCCAGCTGCGAACCGCGGGACTACAGCTGCTATCATAAGGAGATCGAAGACCTTCAGAACCAGGTAAACCTGTCTTCTTTGAGAAAATCCTAATATTTCTATGGGTTTTGCTTTCATGTGTGGATAGAGCAATGTTAGATGCAATAGCTCTGTCTCTGGAGGAGCAGTTGAAGCCATAGTTTATATGAAATGATGGTTGGAGGGAGGAGGACACTTGCGTTTACAAAGAAGTTTCAGCCCAGCCTGCCCTGCCAAGCTGGCACATGAGTTTCCCCACTGTGATGCCATCTAATTGATTAATAATCCCAATATATGGAATTGTTATAAAAAGAGTAAGATGCATTGCCTCAAGCAGGTGTTTCCTCTGGGGGCCTTTGGGAGCCACAGGAAGCCACAAGCCAGAATCCCTCTCCTGCATTTTCATTTCTAGATCCTGTGTGCAGCCATGGAGACTAACAAAATCCTCTTGAATATTGATAACAACAGGATGACTGCTGATGACTTCAGAGTGAAGTGAGTACGGCCCATGCTGGGCTGGGGGGCTCACACTGCCTGTGGAAGGGTTGGTGAGCAGTGGTGATGGGGAAATGCCAACCCTCTGCTTGTCTTGCTGCCCTACTAAACTGCCCATCTCTGTGAAAGGCCTGGCTACCACCGACAATGTTTGCCGCATGGCATGCCTGAAGTGAAAGAAGAGTTTGATCCTAAACATTTTCCCCCATAAACTCAACTCCAGGGCTCACCATGGTTTACTGACCTCTCTCTTTGTTGGCTGTGGCTCAAGGTACGAGGCCGAGTGTGGTCTCCGGCAGAATGTGGACACAGACATCTGCAACCTGCGCCCGGTGCTGGACCAGCTGGCGAGCTGCAAGACCGACCTGCAGCTGCAGTGTGAGGCCCTGACTGAAGAGATGTGCTGCCTCAAGACGAATCACGAGGAGGTCAGGTTGCCCCATAGGGAATTAAGAAGCAAGAAGAAGGAAAGTGTCCCCCACCCCAAGTGTCAGTATTACTGATACGGTGCACCTATTCCATGCAGGAAATGAGCTGTCTGAGGAAACAGGCCACTGGAGATGTGAGCGTGGAGGTCAATGCCTGCCCTGGTCCCGACCTGAGGAAGATCCTGGAGGATCTGAGGTGCCAGTATGAAACACTGATGGAGCGCAACCGCAAAGAGACTGAGCAGTGGTACGCCTGCAAGGTACGAAACACACGCAGAGCTGTCCCCTACTCTGCCTCTTGGGGGAAAGGGAAAAAAGATTAAGAACACTTCCTGAGATGCCTTAATCTGTGTCACAGATGTGCTCAGCTTCTGATTGCACTGCCCAGTCCCTGTACTCTTCTGTTTGTGGCAGAGGGGCCACCACATGGCATTGCAGGGTCACAACAGTATAAATGTGGGGCTTCAGATTTGGAAATGCCCAGGTGCACTGCAGGCTGTGCACTGCAGGGAGTGCACAAGCAGGGGGAGCACAAGCAAGTTGTGCACAAGCAGGGTGTGCACTGCAGGCTGTGCGCAAGCAGGTGGTGAAGCCCCTGCTGCAGCGAGGGGTCTGACTTAGCAGGTGGAGGAGGTGAATCTGGAGGTCGTCACGAGCAGCCAGGAGATCGAGTCAAGCAACAAGCAGGTTACAGAGCTGAGACGTCAGCTGCAGGCCTTGGAAATCAACGTACAAGCCCAGCTCACTATGGTAGGTGATGCCACTACAATTCACATCTCGGCCCCCGCGCTCGCCTTGGAGCTGTACCTGTAACCAGACGGGCGAAGCTTGCAGCATCCCCAAGTACCTCTGTGTTGTTCCCATTGTCAGAAAGAAAACCTGGAGTCATCCTTGGCGGAAACCGAATGTCGCTACAACAAATACCTGGCTGAGCTCCAGAACCAGATCTCCTGCGTGGAGCAGCGGCTGGCTGAAATACGAGCAGAAATGGAGTGCCAGAACCAGGAATACAAGACCCTTCTGGACGTCAAATGCCGCTTGGAGCAGGAGATCCAGACCTACCACTGCCTGCTGGAAGGGGGACAGCACGACATCATGTACGCAGACCACTTACAGACCCTCACACAGTAACATCTCTATGCTTTGACTTCCAGGGATAGGACAATTCATGGTACCAGTAGTAAAAGCAACGTTGTGGTGAGGAACCAGCACTGACCTGCTACAGACAGGGCCTATTAGCAAACCATGAGGCATGTGAGGATTTGGCTCTGAGCAATGTCCACAGTCCAAGCCGAAACCATCTTGGGCCAACGAAGGTGATGGGATTGGCCCCAGAGCTCTGCAGCACCACAGGTCCTCAGAGGGCGGGTTCCACTCTGAGCTGGGCAAGGTCCTTTATGAGCACTGTCACTAGGTTTTATTGGCTTTGTCACAGCCAGACAGGCTCAGGGACCGGCAGGGAAATGAAGCGAGACAATAAATTATCTACTACACATTTTCAGTTTCACACAACAATTTAATTAAAGTTTGGGGAGATTTAATTTGTATGCAAAGCAGCTGGCTCTGCCCTGCCTCCCATTGACGGAGATTTTGAAACAGTGAGGCACAGTGGTAAGCTCATAAACGCCTCATACACACAGAACCAGCCCCAGCACCCCCTGCTCCACCAGCTTGGAAAAAGAGGGATTTAATGGTGGTAGCCTGGGGAGGCTGACTTACATAAAATATGAGGGTTTGTTCCAAAATGCCGGTTGCAAAGGATGCAATGACACTGTTAGAGCTTGTCTCAGAGCCTCGGGTAATGCTCTGTGTGTCACGATGGCAAAGCACTGGCTGGCAGCAGACAGGCAGGGTGGAGGATGTGCTAATTAATTGCTACTCTTAATGACCTTAATGGTTCGAGGGGGGAAATGACCCACAGCGACTGAATAGACCCAGCTAAAGGCAGTGCTCAGGTGGGGGGCAGGTGTGCAGGGTGTGAATGCCGGGGCTTTGGTCACCGGAGCTGTCTCCTTCCCACAGAGGGCCGGGGGCAAGAGGAGTCCCTGCTGCACCAGCTGGAAGAAGCGGTGGGCTGAAAGCCGGCATGTGCCAGCCCTGCGTGCCCTGAGCCCGTGGGCAAGGATGTGCAAGGTGAGGTGTGCTCCAGGAGCCTGTGAGCAGGACCATGAACTGCTTTAGTCCTGCTACATACGTGGGGGAGAGGAGGACGAGGGGTCTCCAGGCTTTCCTGGGTGGTGAAGAGGGGCTGGAAGTGGTTTCTTCTCCCTGGAAAGAGGCAGTGCAAGGAGCTGGGTGTGCAGGGTCCCGGCTGTGACTGCTGGTGGTGGAGCACTGGGATGAACTGGGCTGTGGTAGAAAGCAGTGGCAGAGGGTGCAGCTATGGGGCATTTATAAACTGCATAGAAAATGTGTTTGACACTGAGGGTTTATTAGTGGTAACTGTGCTTAAATAAGACCTTCAGCACCACATGAACATGAGGAACTGGCAGGGGGAATCAGTCACGAGTCTTTCAAGTGTACAACTAAGCAAGCAAGGGGGGAGAGGGAAAAGAAGGGTCAGTCCCAGAGCAAGGGGGATGCAAGAGCAAGGCGCGGTGTGGAGATGAACCCTGGAAAGCCCCACGTCCTGCCCTCCCTCGGCAGGTCACCTCAGGCAGGAGAGCTCCCGCCAGCCCCATCGCACCCCCGAGGCCTCTCCATGAACAAGGCACAAAGAACCTGACAGTCGGAAGGGCCCCTGCAGACCGGCTGCCCCTGTCCCCTCCCTGTCCTCACCCGCTGCCGCATCCACCAGCCACTGGTGTCCACTGGGACTAACCTGCTTTGCACTCAGTTGTCACACAACTACCAAAGCTTGTCTCTAATAAACGTCGCTACTACTGACACAGCCTCCAAACCGACAAATGATTTCTACAAGGAAGTTAACGTACAAGTATGAAAAACATCGTTACACAGGTAGTTATATTTATCATACACCCTTGGTTAGAAATCTACCTTTGATCTATATCCCCACAGCAATCGCTGCAAGGGGACAAGAAAACAGCCTCTGCCGCACTGCTCCTGCTGAATCCAGGTGGATGCAGGGTGGTGATGGGGGAAAGGGCCCAGCTGATGCTGCACAAAGGGACGTTTGTTGGACAGGGCTTGGAGCACGCTGCTCTACTGGAAGGTGTCCCTGCCCATGGCAGAGGGTTGGAACTGGATAAGCTTTAAGGTCCCTTCCAATCCAAACCAGTCTGGGATTCTATGATTTGCTACCAGAGGAGGAAGCATAAGCTAAGACATGAAGTAAAAAGTGATGAGGAAGGAAACACTCAGGGAGGGTTGCAGGGTGCAGGGAAGGAGGCAGTCTGACCCACGATCTCCTACTGAAAGAGACTTTGGAGCAAAAATCGAGTTTTCATTAAAGTAGGTGTGTGCTAATATAACATAATATAACATAATGTAATGTAATGTAACACACAACACCTTTGAGTTATTATGAATGTGCACTAACAGGATTAAATCAAGAACAACAAGTTTTCCCCAATGCCCTTGGAGCAGTAATGTGGAACGCCGGGCTCCGCTGGGCTCGACACACCCTTCTGGTGGAGGGCAGCAATTCCCAGAGAAAATACTGAATAAAGAACCTCTAAATGGGTTGTTTTAGAGAGCAAACAGGAAGAACCAGCTGGCAACGTGGGAAGATAAAAGGGCAGACAAATTAATATATGGGAGAGGGCTTTTTTTAAAGTAAGATACAATAAACAGACGGGGGAAAAAAATATGCTGCTATTTTATTACCACAGAGAAAGGAATTGTAAAGCCAGTCAGGAGCACAACTGCTTGTACAAGCAAAGACTTGGGATCCAGCCTGTCCCTTCTCACCCACAGTGGAATCTGGAGAGGGGCTTTGGACAAGGGCCTGTAGGGACAGGCCAAGGGGAATGGCTTTAACCTGCCCGAGGGGAGGCTGAGATGAGCTCTTAGGCAGAAGCTCTTCCCTGTGAGGGTGCTGAGGCGCTGGCACAGGGTGCCCAGAGAAGCTGTGGCTGCCCCATCCCTGGCAGTGTTCAAGGCCAGGTTGGACACAGGGGCTTGGAGCAAGCTGCTCCAGTGGAAGGTGTCCCTGCCTGTGGCAGGGGCTGGAGCTGGAGGAGCTTTAAGGTCCCTTCCCACCCAAACCAGTCTGGTTTTATGGTTCTGTGGCTCTGTTAGTTTTCTCTGTAATAAAGTATTGGATGGGGTTTGATGACTAACCTAACAAGAAGGCATCAGGGGATACAATGAGTCTGAATTAGGGTCCATTTCTAAAGAAAGGAACAGCTCCAACACTTCTGGAATGACAGCACGGCACAAGCTGAAGCTTGGCCACACAGAGCTGTTCTCTCAGCATAAATCACAGCAGCGATGGGGCTTTTGTCTCTTGCTCTGGTCTGTGCTCTGCAAAAAGCCTGGTCTGCTTCTGGGTCACCTCTGGTGCTCTCAGCCAGCCACACATTGTGTCTGACCGCGCCAGCGCCGCGGGGCAGGGACTGAGCGATCCCACTCTGAGTGTCCCTTCAGGGGGTAGACTCTCCCCAGCCTCTGTCCAGGTCACAGACACTTGTTAGCCCTTGGGGTAATTAATTGCTCTAATGAGCTGCTGTTAATACTTTTATTAAGTCCTGTATCTCCCATTCCCACCACACTAATTACACTGAGCATCTCAGTGTCACTTAACCTGCCCCAGTGTTTACGTGGCACCTCTAAAGCCACCGCATGAATGCTGTGCAGCAATAAAAAGATGCTTTCCCTCCCCAGTGAGTTTATAGTGATGGGAAATGAAGAGTGTGGAAATAGCACAGGAAGAGACAGGGAAGAGAAGATCAATGAAGTGCAGAAGATGCAGTGTGTGGGACACCAGGACAAGAATCACCTGGGACACTGCCCGGAGGCAAACGTTGATCACACTCCCCTTATGCAGCCACTCGCACCAGCACACAGGGAGCACAGCTTGCAAGAGCTTCTCTTCTCTTTTAATGTGCAAATCTTGTAAAGTAAGAGCAAACGAGGATCTCAAAGGGGAGCTCTTTCAGCAATTGGGTTGGTGGCAGAAGCTGTCAGCATCACAGCCAGGGCTGCAGATGAAACGCAGCCTGTGATTGCTCAGGCAGATATGGACTCTGTGGTACGGAGCAGACACATGGGAACTACAGCACCATCAGAAAAGGTCCCTTAGGACTGAACATACCCTAAAGGATGAAGATGGAGAAGAAACAGAAAGAAACCAACCAGTTCTGCAAAATGCCAATGCTGGAAATGAGCTGTGAGTTCAGGGCTGTGCTGCACAAGCAGTTAGAGCTAACGACAGTATTCTGCTGTGGTGTATAAACTATAATTTCTTTATAAAGTCTACTATATAAAGTATGCAGATGGATACAGTCTCACTCACACCCATAGTAACTGTCTGTGGGTGTACATTTTTTACTGGCTTGTGTAACATTCATAAAAAACTATGTAGAGGAGTAAACTACTGCTATAACCATGCAGGAGATTTCTCAGCTCAGTACCCCGCATAATGTAATTTAAACTGCCACTACGAGCCTTACATTGAAAGCACATTGAAATTAAGAGACTTTTTAGTACGAGATAAAGACACTCTGGGGAGGTTCTGGCTGGCTGGTACCCTGGCTGCCTGTCTCTGCTGCTCCTCTGTGTAGTGTCTGGGTGCAGGAGGCACCTGAATGCTCCCATTCTCTTGTCAGGTCCTGGTTTGACCCCCATGGCTCTGGTGCAGGGACCATGGGCTGAAGCCGTTTCTCCTCCTGACTTGCGCTGCGCTGAGCTGCCCATGCAGGAGTGGAACTGCTGGAGTTTCATTCTCCCATCAGTATTCAAATCTGTCCCAGTACAAATTCCCTGGTACTCTTCTTTGCCGTGATAATCAGCAGCGCTTCCAGGGATGCAAATGTGGGGAAGTCTGGCTACATTGTTATCATCTGGTAGGTGCTGGAAGGAAATTAAAACCCTTCACAAAATGAACCAGGGAACACTGTGAGCTTCAGTAGGAAGAAATCTGGTCCTGTCCACCTCCATGTTCTGCTGAACTTCTACTTCACCACTAGCAAATGCTCAGAGGTAGTCTGAAGATGTGAACAGTCAGCAAGAAACTGAAACAGAGTCATCACCTTGGTCTCTGAGGTGTATTTAAGAGCTGGGATCATGCTGTTACCAAACCCATTGTGATAATTGTTTCTCTTGCCTTACAGGAGTTTGCTAAACATGGTGGTATAAACCAATGAGTCACTGGCCAGAAAAAAGTCATGGTCTGCATTTGAAAGATGGGAGCATGAGGTCTGGAGCCAGCTCAGTATCACATCAAAGCAGTGTTTAATAAGTGATGCCTAATGGCTATTATGCAAATTATTAATAGTAATTACAAGTGACAAGATAAAATCATATTCCAGTGTGGTTGCACAAACATCACTGAAGCAATGCTTATGAAAGCAAAGCTCTGTCAAATTAGACACACCTTTCTTGTAGTTGACACAAGAAAACATTATCAACCTTGATAAGAGAAGCGAGCAGAGGGTGGGAGAGATGAGTTGATGTTCTGCACCCAGGCTGGGCACGGGGACAGTCACAGCTCCCACAGGACCCAACTCCACTGCCCACAATGTCTCCTGGGACTGTAACACCCTCCTGCCTCCTCCTGAGCTGCCCAACGCCATGTGTCCATATTTACACTTGGTACCTCCTGGTTCACTTCCAGATCCCTCTTCTCCATAATGCCCGCAAGACTTCACAGTGTTTGTGTGACCCAGACCACTGCTGCTCGCGCTGGATAACGGCCTGACACCGCTTCCTTTACTTCCATCTGTGCGAAACCGCTTGTTTCCTCCTGTCTGACATTTAGGTTGCAAATCCTTTGGGGACATTTTTCTGTCTTCAGCTTGCACAGTCCTTTCCTACACAGTGCTCTGCCCCAAGGCTGTGCCCCTGAGCTATGGGAGTACAAATGGTTACTAAAGTGGAGGCAAAGAAATCAGTTTAGTGGAGAGAGCACAGCCAGTGCTGATGGAACAGAACAAGATGGTGTCTCACAGCTAGGGAAAGCCAAACCCTGCAGTCAGAAGACACACACACATGCCTCTTCCCTGGGCTGTGGTCGTATGGAGCCAGGCAATACCCCAAGTGCTCAAGCACACAGAGCTGCAGCCATGCAGCCAGGGCAAGGAAACCCTCATTGGTTCAAAACCACAGTCTGGGCCTGGCTTCTGGATGTGCCATGTCCCAGTGAAATTGGCAGGAGCTCAGTAAAGCTCCAAAGGCTGTCATTATATCCCAAATACAAGTACTTCAGAAGAATTGTGTATTTGCAATCTGTGGACCTTTCCACCAGGATCTATGTAGAAAGTTGTATAATGCTGCAAACCACTTTGGTTTGTGGAGCAAGACCTATTCATTCCTTCTTGCTATCACGTAACTGCTGAAACAGGGAGGTGGAGGTGCTCCTTGCCCACCCGGAGAGATCATCTGACATCTGCAGTATCCCATCCTAAACCTAACTCTGAAAGGGAAAGAGAGTCAGTGAGCAGTGCTCGCTGTAGGTTGCTATTAGGTAACTTGTGAAAGCCTCCACAGCAGAGCAAAGCTCCAAGCAATCCAGACATTATATTAACTTCTGTTGGCTCTTACAGCCACACCCTGCCTCCAATTATATTCCTCAAAAAGACAGATGAAAGCCAGATTTACTCCCCATCCTCCTTTCTGCTCCTGATTTTCACTGTGGCGAGTCTTGGCTGCGCGGGGATGTGTTTGCAGGGGGAGGATGGACTTGTATTTCAGGCACTGCAGTCTCAGCCAGGATCTGAGCTCTGCCAGACTCCAGCTCTGTCCTTGAGCAAGTTATTTCCCTACACCATCCGAATCATGAATATTCCAGGGTGCTGCCAGCCTTGGGTAGGCGCCTTTTTATCATTTCTGATCTAAGTGAAGAAAGAAATAATCTCACTGGAGAGTGGAGAGTCCTCACTTGAGCTGGTGAGAAGATGATCACATCTGTATATGCTTGGGGACACTCTCCTCTCATGGTGACAGGAGCCACCCAGCTTCCTGCTGGGAAAGGAGAGAGGGCTGAGGGGTGAGCAGAGATTTCCTCTGCCCCTCTTCGGAGGTGACGGCTGCACTCCGGGCTCCCTGTCAGGTCACACTCACAGAGGATTTATCACAACTGCTCCTGTATATATATGGACGTACTTGAGTCAAAGGTCACTTGTGAGTAAGAGTTGCTTGAAAATTCCACCCTGTGGGGAACAGAAGCCTCCGTTCCCTGGAGAGCAGAATATCCTCTCATTACAGCAGTCTGTCGGGGAAAGATACTCGCACTGGTGGAGCCAGTTCTCCGAACGCTCCTCTGGCTGGTGCCTGGTTTTGGAGATGGGGCTCCCATGACCAGCCAAGCTGTGCCAATGCCTGCTGCTGCGCTGACAGACTCAGATCAGAAAGGCAGAAAGCTTTTCTCCTTCTTATTTTGTGCTCAGCACAACCTTGGTGATGGCAAAGACCTGCAAGATCACATCCCAGGCCAGGCCGGAAACTGGATATATCGCCCATGGATACTCCCTTTCTTGTCATCTCTTTATCTACGATCACCACAGACTGAGGCAGCATGGAAAGCAATTAAAGTAATTGAAAAATAACTTCAGAGAGGTACTTCATGCACTTCCAGCAAGGCTGTGCAACCTCCAGGAACAAGGACTTCCAACGCTCAGCAGGCCTGATCTCCACACACTGTGAGCAAGTTGACTTTTTGGGTTTGCGTGACCAGAAAACTAAACCCATGGGGGAATTTCCTCTGAGATTTAAGAAATCTCACAGTGGAGCCTGTACTAGACCTGTGTCCCCTTGCGCCGGGTGCCAGACACCTGCACCATGGGGTCCCTGGTCTCTTCACTGCTGCTGTCACTGTTCCTCACACTTTTCAGAAGTGAGAATTTATCATTTCCCATTTTTGCTCCATGTAGTCTAGCACAGCACGGGATACAAAACTGTTTATTGGGCTAAGAATAAAATAAATACAAATTAATAGAAGATAAAAGGCACTTTGATGTTATAAATACCAATGTTTCTCCTTTGTACATAATCTAGGGCAACTTTTTTTCTTGACTTGTTGTAAAGTTTGCATCATATAAAAAGCTGATGACTCATAAAACATTATTTTACTTTTTGGAATAAGCTGCTGACATGTAAAGTATCTTCCTTGTGAACTGGGATTTCTAGAGGGAAACTGCCTATGGGCTATTTATTCTTGGCATAAACAGCAAGACTAGCCAGCCCCGTGGGAAGAAGAAACACCCTTTAGGTGACACCCCCTTTGGAAGGTATAAATAGAGATCTGCGGCAACAACCAACCTGCAGTCTGATTCAGTATCAAGCTGTGCATCTTGCTTTGGGCTTTGGGTTGGAGCTGCAGCTGTCCTCAAAATGAGTTGTAGTGTTAAGCAGACAACTGGCTCTCTCAGGGGCAGGACCAGCGGGGGCAGCTGTGTGATTGGTGGCGGTGGTGGTGGTGGAGGAGCACGGATCTCCTCAGTCTCTTCCGGAAGATACACCACTTGTGGGATAGGTGGTGGCCGAGGGTTTTCTGGTAGAAGCTACTGTGGTGGTGTGAATTATGGAGGAGGACTGAGCACCGGCAGTTTGGTTGGTGGCAACTTTGGAGGTGGCTTAGGAGCCGCTGTCCTCGGAGGATGTCCAGGCATGGGATTCAGCGGTGGCAGCGCTCGCTTTGGCGGTGGCATGGGAGGTGGCATTGGTATGGGTCTTGGTGGCGGGGTAGTTGGAGGTGGTTTTGCTGGTGATGGCATTCTTCTTTCTGGTGACGAAAAGGTCACCATGCAGAACCTTAACGACCGCCTGGCTTCTTACCTGGACAAGGTGAGATGCCTGGAACAAGAAAACGCGGACCTGGAGTGCAGAATCAGGGAGTGGTATGCCAAGCAGGGCCCTTTTTGTGAGCCACGGGACTACAGCTGCTATTACAAAGAAATAGAAGATCTTCAGAATCAGGTAACAGCACTTCTCAGCTGCTTTCTCCCTTGTAAGCTTCTCCCACGGCTGGTTCACAACTCCAGGCAGTTCTCAAGAGTAACAATTCACTGTTGTAAAATGCTTTTCATAAACAGCCATTACCAGCCTGCAGAACGCCCTGGAGCTCACGGGTCAAACCACCAGTGTTTGGACTGGTTCCATTGCTTTTATTCATCAGATAGGTTTGAAGGGGGAAATGTTACCTTCATGGGATATATGTGGATTGGCTCCGTAGTCTTTCTGATTCAGGGTTTGTGCTAAGGTGTCTAAATAGATACATGCCAAGAAAGTAACTAAAAGAGAAATAAATAATGGATCGCATTAATTTGCCTGAATTCATATTCTTCTGATATCAGTCTTGCAGAATTCCTGTTAAATGTTATTTCATTTGTTACAAGCTTACTTTTCCATTCAAAATTGGGGAAATACGGGACAGTTCATTAAAAACAAGGTCAAAGCAAGCATTGCCAGCCCCATCCTGAGTGTGCGATTTGCAATTACAAACACTTGCAAAGCGTGTTTGGGAAAAACTCTCAGATGTCAAGATGCAAAGAAGAATAAAGGGAAAATAATCCAGGAAACAGACGGAATGAGACAGACTTATAATTAAGCCTTGAAACGAACTTTTAGATCTCTTATCCATGAAAGTAAGATTTAGATTTCAAAGGGCAGGTGGATTGGGGCAGGAGCTGGACAACACTGATCGTACCTCCCTGGCTGTCTGCATCAGCATCGTGTGTTTTAGCATTTTAATGCCTTTATTTCACGGCACACTCCCCCTGTGACTGCTGCTCCCCTCAGCTCCCCCATGCCTGCACCTAGGAGTAAAAAACAGCGTGAGGGAAGGAGGTTAGGTCTGGTAGCAGTGGTCAGTGGGTACACTTGAGCCTGAGAATACAGAGAGGAGACTTCAGGAGTGAATATTCTTTTTTCCAGATCGTCTGCGCAACCATAGACAACAACAAGATCATTCTGAACATCGATAACAGCAGGATGACAGCCGATGACTTCCGAGTGAAGTGAGTATCCCCCTGGCCGTCCTTCCCCTGTCAATGCTCCCACTCGCAGAGCTGGTGAGAAGGAGATCTTGGACAGGGCTCCTGTGATCCTCTGGCCAGGACAAGCTCTTCCAGCCATTGCCTCTAGAGCTGCCTTAATTAGTGGCAGCTCCAGGTGGAAAGTTTGGGACAAGAAGATGGTTTTGAGTGGAGATTAGAGTTCTTCAGAAAGCAGAAGGGCTCTGCAGACAGGGAGCAGCACAGGTTCACCCCAGCTGGCATTCTGGCACGTGGTGTCTTTCCAAGGGAAAGCTTTTGATTTTCCTGTTGGAGCACAGAAACACAGTGAGTGACAGCTCGACCCAAGTGAAGAAGCTCCCAAGAGGGCAGACTGAGGGCAGATTCGGCAGAGCAAGCCTCAAACTGTTGTTAGCATCCTGCTAGGCCAGTTAGGAAACTACTACTGTGAGAAAGATGGATGGCCAAAGGAAAAGAGCACACGGTGGTGTCAGACACTGACAGCTCCTTCTTGCCGGCAGGTACGAGACGGAGCTGGCCCTGCGCCAGAGCGTGGAGGCTGACATCAACGGCCTGCGGCAGGTCCTGGACCAGCTCACGCTCTGCAGGTCTGACCTGGAGGCGCAGCTCGAGTCGCTGCGGGAGGAGCTCTGCTGCCTCAAGAAGAACCACGAGGAGGTAGGATCCTGCCCGCGCTGCGCAAGGATCCGTGAGCCTCCCCCACTGTGGTCCCCACCCCTTGGGTGCTGGCTGCAGGGGGCAAGTGGCTGATGGAGACAATACGTGTGAATGGGAGCTGTGAATGTCCAGGCTTTGCCAGGGGTTCAGCTCTTCCCTACAGGGAACTTGGCTCCTGCACTTTATTACTTCTTTTTAAAACTGACCTGCGCTGGGTGGTGTTTGCAGGAGATGAACTGTTTGAGGAAACAATCGACTGGAGATGTGAGCGTGGAGGTCAATGCCTGCCCCGGCCCAGACCTCAGAAAGATCCTGGAGGAGATGAGGTGCCAGTATGAAACACTGATTGAACGCAATCGCAAAGAGGTCGAGGATTGGTACGAGTGCAAGGTGAGTAAAATTACACAGCTCTGACCTTCCCCAGCTAACACAGAGCAATGGTTTCACAGTCGCTTATCACACATCAAAACCACACAACATACTGTAACAGCCTTTAACATCGATTTAACTGGACCAAGTGACACAGGGGATGCTGACGCTCTGTGTCCCTGCCATGGGGTGTTGGGAAGTGCTGCATGTTAGTGACACTTGAGACAGGAACTCTTTACAAGGCAGTCAGTGATGAGAACTAACTGGATAGCAGTACTATTAGAAGAACAAGAAGGATTACTCTCCATTAGGATGAGAGAGTTAACCCAAACCTTTCCCATGTCATGCGTTTGGTAGCTTCTCTGCAATTTCCTTAGTACTTCATCTGACTTACGTTATACATTCCCTGATGCTCTTTCTTCTGGATTGGTGATCTTCAGATTGAGGAGGTGAATCGGGAGGTTATTACAAGCGGTCAGGAGGTAGAGACGTGCAACAACCAGGTGACCGAACTGAGACGCCAATTGCAAGCCCTGGAAATCGATCTCCAAGCTCAGCTCAGCCAGGTGGGTGCTGGTGGTGTCAAGCTCACCCGCCTCACAGTTATGTTTGATGTCAGAATTCACTGTTAAATGCAGTGTTTCTCATCCTGTACTGCTGCCTCATGTCACCCCTCAGAGGGACAACCTGGAGTCCTCCCTGGCTGAGACGGAGTGTCGCTACAACAACCACCTTGCTGAGCTCCAGACCCAGATTACGTGCGTGGAGCAGCAACTGGCTGATCTGCGGGCAGAAATGGAGTGCCAGAACCAAGAGTACAAGATCCTGCTGGACGTCAAATGCCGCCTGGAGCAGGAGATCCACACGTACCGTTGCCTGCTGGAGGGAGGACAGCAGGACCTTATGTAAGTAGGCTTGAGACACACCAAAAGACACAGCGAAATGCCCTGCCCTGGGTATTTTAACATACCAGGAAAGTGAACAATAGGGGGAGGTACTGCACAGCCTCTTCACCCTCACTGCTCTACCCGACTGCCTGGCAATCGGGGCAGATAATCCACTTCCCACCCTGTGCCAGCCATTGCCACAGGAAAGGTCACTGCAATATTCTGCCAATTGAGAGCAGCAGACACAGTGAAAAGCTGCAGTTCCAGTTCCAGTTCATCTGTCATTTCCATCACTAAAATGCTATTTTCCTGTCCCCTTAGTCAGCAAGGAGGAATTGGTCAGTCCTCAGGTCTAGGAGGAGGAGTTGCAAGAACAAGTGGAATAGGAGGAGGAGGTATCATTCGAACAAGCCACACTTATACTTCGTCTTCCCAGATGCCATCCTGTGCAGCTGCGGAGATACAAGGTAAGAACTGCAACACTCAACAGGATTTCCACATTGCAGCAAGCACAGGCAGCAACAGGAACCTTTCCCACCTAGCTTATAGGTGCTATTTGAAAGCTTTATGGTGGGGCTACTGGGAAACACCTGATGGGAGGCCATGGGGGAGTGGTTACAAGTGCTGCCAGGAGCTGTGACTCTGCTAGGATGCAAAAGGGGACGAGGGGGAAGAGGGATGGAAAGGAGAGGGACAGGCTGGCAGGCAACAGAGATCATGGGGAAAGGGCTGACATGAAATCTGGGACAAAGGAAAGAATAGGAGAAAGCAAGTGCCCAGAAATCAGGAAAAAAAACCCAGGAATCATGGGAATACTGGCAGAAAACTACTCGCACTAGTTCAGG
The DNA here is from genome assembly GCF_963264785.1 of Psittacula echo. Taxonomy (NCBI): domain Eukaryota; kingdom Metazoa; phylum Chordata; class Aves; order Psittaciformes; family Psittacidae; genus Psittacula; species Psittacula echo. The sequence goes on from NC_137748.1 coordinate 4,929,519, forward strand.
GGGAAACTTCCAGCCAAATTGAAAAAGAAATAAAGAAATACGGTGACAGTTGGTCCATGAGGAGAGTGAGGAGGGCAGTGTGCTGGCAGGGACCCTGATGCCATTCCCACACCCAGACTGCTGTGGAGGCAATGGCTGCAGCTTCCACCACTTGGTGTGTTTATGTACGAGGGCAGAGTGTGCCCCAGCAAGCTCCGCACCCCGTCTGCCTGGCTGGCAGGCAGCAAGCAGGCCTCTCCAGGGAGGACAGTGTTTATCCAGAGTTCTGATCGCATTGGCTTGTGGAATGAGAACGGGTATAGGTGGCAGTGTGGGAAAAAATCTATTTTTGCTATAAACAAACTCATGTTTCCTTTAATCTCTCCAGTGCCTTGCAGAAGGATTTGTGATTAAGCAGAGAAATGAGAATATCCAACAAGAGAACCCTGAATCTCTTCATCCGGAGCCATGGGTGAAGAGAGAGGATATTTAGCGTATGCCCCCGCAGAGAGCAGGGACGTGCTCTTCTGTGTTACTCAGCAATGCTAAGCCATGTGTCACAGGGATAAGCAGAGCATTGGGCCACATTCTGCTTTATTTTGCTATGTGCTTTTTCCAATCTCTATTGCTGCATGTGCCCAAGCACCATGACTCTTGCTGGAGCTCACCACTGGTGTGATCACTGTGTACCTGCTGGTGAAAAAAACTTCTCTAATAAAACCTTGCTTCTGCCTGATGCAATCAAGAACCCTGTGTCTGGAAACTGCCTTCCTTTAGAAAAGCAGGTGCTGATCCATGCACAAGGGCTGCATGAGCTGGTCAGGATCCCACCCCACTGGGAACAGAGCTGCTTTGCCAGCAGGAGCCAGGGAATGGCCTCGCTGACCTTGCAGGTCCTGTCCTTCTCCTTCTCCCTGTTAAAGCCTGTAGCACACGTGGCCTGTTCCTGCATGACATCCCCCATGTCCTACATGAACAGATCAGGCAGGCGCCTGTGGGCTGCCCACAGAGCATTGTGCTACAACACAGCTTTAGACACATTCTGAGAGTCAGTGATGGAAACAGATTGCCTCAGCCCCAGCCCACTGCTGACACATCTGGGCTGAACCTCCCATACTACATCACCCAGCCCTGGTACTATGATTAGGCTGAAGAAGAAGTCTTGGTCTCCAGAACTGTTCCAATTTCTGCTGACACAGCTTATATTCTGACCCATTGCTTTCATTTTATAGGAATTCTCCCATTGGGAAAAGGATTGGAAGCAAAAGGTTTATATCCTGCCTAGTTTCACATAGTGACTGAGTCATTTACTGGTCATCCTATTTCTAAGAGTTTGAACTTGAACACGAGGAAACACTGAAAGATCATCTTTACATTAAACACACCTCTCTAGAACTGGAGAGAGCAGGATGGGAGCTGAAAGAGTGCAGCTCAAGGGAGAATAGAATGAGAAAAAGAGCCAGCTAAGGCCTTTGGATGCCCTGAGCCAGTATGTCTCAAACCTCATGAGCATGGCAAAGGTCGCTCCCTCCTTGGGCCTCGAACAGCAGCCCCGTAGCTGGGGCTGAGTCAGGAGGACTGGCGTGGTGTGGGCATGCATCCTGACACTGACCTGTCTGGCAACATGAAGGCAGCAGCTTGATAAGTCAGGGCCCTGCTGCATTTGTGGTGGGTGCAGCCCTGGGACCAGCCCTGGTGAGCTTGCAGAATGTTCAGTTAAAAGCCATCATGAGCCGGAGGGTGTTCTGAGGACTGGTCCAGGAAACCAAGCACTGATGGCTTTTACATGTCCACCCCACCCTGCAGGTTCAGAGCTGAGCAGCAGCACTGGATGCTGCTGTTCCTGGTACGCTGTGATGTGGCTGTTACAGTCACATTCACTGCTGGGATGACCTGGCAAAGCAAAACTCCTGGTTACTCATTTCTGACAAAAGCTGGAGGTTATGGAGCAGCCAGTCCCAGGGAGGAGGAGAAAGGGTACAAAGACAAAAGCATTGCAGGACCATATATGCAGGACAGTGGCACACTTTGCTAGCATCAGCTCTTTTATATAGAAGTTAATTTGTCTGTCACTACAGCAACAGACTTAACACAACCTGAAACCTCCCAGGACAGCAGCACCTCCAATGCCTGTAGCTGGCAAGCGTCTGAAGAAGCCCAACCATTAATGTATCAGGAAGCAGCTGAGAGGGGCCCTTCTCCTGCTGTCAAAGGTAGAAGTTTTAAAACCAAGACTGTGGATCATGTCTTCTTTAAAGATCAGTTCCAGCCCTACAGAAAGTCCCAGACTTGATGCAGAAATCTCTCAGTAGCCATGTAAGGCCACTGCTTCACCAGAGACCAAAAGAGATACTTATCACGGTTATAATGGCAAATTTCCACTGGTTGGACTCCTCTGTTTACACCACAGCTGCTCTCAGAGCTAGAGAAGAAGCCAGAAAGCATTTCCCTTTTCCTTTCCCACTGTCTTCTCCTGCCTTATTCAGTGCAAAGACACAATGCAAAAACCCCACTGCTGCACTTTCCAGCTTTGGTCCTTCCCAATCTACGAGTTCTCACACTCTCATCTCTAAAAATACAGAGCTACTGTACTGAAGCTCTTCCAGCTTCCAGTCTTCTGGAAACTCAGGGCAAGCTACAACACCTAAAGCTTGCTGCTTTCTCCTGGGAGCCCCAGCTGATTCCACCAGATCTGGGCTAGTTTTCTCCTCTTGCGAACTGCTGCTGACATCTAGCTGCTCCACCTGCTTCCCTGTGCTTCCCCAAAGGCCTTCCCACCCTTCCCACTGGGTCCGGCAGGCGCCGACCATGAACTTCCACAAAGCAGCTGTCCTAAATTCCTGAGAGGTGAAAGAGACCTAATGACAAGGACTTCCAATGATCCAGACTTTATGAATATGCCTCTGGAAAGCCTCTGGGGCTGCACAGACTTAGCTCTTGTTTGTGGTCCTACAGGTTGGGATGCGTCTGGAAAGCAGTTCATGAGAAGGCACCTTGTGATAAACTGTTCCCCAGCAGAAAATACCCTGGAAACAACCTTTATATTAAAGAGCCACAAATTATGGAGCTGCAAACCTCAGTCTGGAAACTGTATTTCCATGAGATTTACGTATTTCTTTGTGCTAATGAGACATACCCGGGAAGCTTCTGAGCTCAAATATCTGAATGAAAATAGGAGAAAAAGCTTACTTTACTTTTTTAAGGTCTTCAGAATAATGATTTAATTCTCTCTTAGCTTAACCAGTGCACCCATTTCCTGAAGACCAAAGGGAAAATAGCAAGAGAGAGGCCAAGTGTGTGCCACTCGAGGATCCGGGGCAAAGGGGCCTGCTGAAGGCAGCAGGAGGAGCTGGGTCTAAGGGATAAAGCTCCAGCCCATGGGGTACCTCAGAAAAGCAGGCGGCCTCCTCTCTGCCCTCCACAATAACTACCGCAATAGGCATGTAGACATCCTCCACTCCCACAAAGGAGTAAAGTCATTCCATGTTTCTGCCTGCATTATTCTGATGTGCTAAAATGATAAGTGTGGAGCCGGGGAAGGAATGTGTGCTCACTCAGAAGAGATGCTTGCTGCACACAGCTGTTGGGAAACTCCAGAGGAATCATAACGCGGGACAGGCAAAGCTTCAAGCCATGCAACATTACATCAGTTTCGGTTCATTCTTACCACCACACCCTGACTCCAATTATGTTCTCCAGTCCTAGTAATGAAATCCAGGTATTCCTTCCTATGCACAATAAATTTATTGAGTTTTTACCTATCCTGAGCTTTGTTCCTTTGTATTTAGGGGCTGAGTGGAGCACAACTTGAAGGAAGGGCAGGCTGACATGCAGGCATTGAGATCTGACACAGGAGACCCAGGTCCAAGGGCAGACTCTGCCAGAGGCAGGCTCTCAGTCTCTGAGTAAATCTCTTTGAGCAGGTCTCTCCACACCTCTGTCTCCAGCTTGCTGGAGTTACCACCGGAACGCTGCTGGCTTTCACTCTACTGGATAAGTAATATCCAAGGATGAAGAGATAAAGGGACACATCTTTTAAACAGAAATAAGGAGAATAGGAACAATAAAACAATGGGCAAATCCATGAATACTGGGATAATTCAGCCCTTCAATAAGTGGGATTATTTACTTGCCATACTAACAGCAATTCCAATACACAACCCTGACACAGAGTGAGGATTTGAGCACTTGCTCCCTGGTGAAGCAGGCTTGGAGAACTCCTTGCAGTGAACGGTTAGTAGTTTCAGAAAGCTCTGGAATGCCTGTCTCTTGCTCAATGTCAGTAGAAGCAGGTTCTCCCTAGAGAGAAGCCCATTGCTCTTGAGCCTTAGCAACACACTCATGAAAATCAGCTTAGCCTGAATTGTGCTGTCAGAAGAGTGAAAGGATTCTTACTTTTTATTTTCTCTGCCTAGTTAAGATTTGGAGACATCAGTGATAGAGAAGAGCCTCTAGTTTGTGCTTCATCCATCTTCTCCGAGCCAGTGGAGAACTCTTTCTGGCCACGACTGCTCTGCCAGCTGTATCAGCAATCCTGCCTTTATATTTCCTAGCATATGATCCCAAACCTCTTATTAGAATGCAGCACATATAGACAGAGAAATGGCCACAGGATGTTTCCACTCCCATTCACTGTTCCAAAGCACCCAGCCTTTGCTGAAACAATCACTATCCATAATGATGAAAACTGCAGAAATACCTTTCACTGAGCGACAGGAAATACGCAAAGTGCTTTTACGTCCCTTTACACTCTCTACATAAGAAACAACCCCTTTGTGCGTTACTGGAGAGCCACGATCATACATGAAGCACCTTTCATCCGTGTCCATTAAGAGATCACTCCACAGCCTCGTCTCGTAGCAGTGTTCTGGATTTGTCATTTTGCCAATGGAGAGACTTAAAGGTTAATCTCTGCGTCTCTGATCTTTCCACAACTTTCTTACATCATTCCTCATACATCATTCGAGAGTCAAACTTCGTATTTATTCGTTCTTTTTCATCTTACATATTCCAACATCAGCACCTTGCATGAAAACTGCTTATTCAACTCAAAATGAAAATAAATTAATGAGAGATAAAGAGCTCTTTGATGCAATAGCCTTTAATGATTTCTTCCTGGTATATAATTTAGGACAGTGTTTTTCCTGGCTTAATGTTGTAAAGTTTGCATCATAAACAAAAAGCTGATGATTCATAAAACATTATTGCTAATGTATTTTTGAAATTAGCAAGAGACATGTAAAGTATCTTCCTTGTCTACCAGGATTCCTAAAAGGAAACTTCCCTTTGAGAAATTATTCTTGGCACCAATGGCTGGGGTAGCTGGCCTTATGGGAAGAGGATTCAGTGGTGACACCCACTCTGGAAGGTATAAATAGAGTTTCTCCACCACAGACAGCTCGCAGTCTGATTTAATATCAAGCTGTGCATCTTGCTTTGGGCTTCTGCTTGCATTTCCAACTGCTGTCACCATGAGTTGCAACGTTAAGGAGACTATTACTGTGTCTAGCAAAGGCAGGAGCAGTGGTGGCAGCTGTATCATTGGTGGTGGTGGTGGAGCACGGATTTCTTCCTATACGATAGGCAGTGGCAGAGGTTTTTCTGGAAGGAGTTACTGCGGTGGAGTGAATTATGGAGGGGGACTGAGTGTTGGTAGCTTGGCTGGTGGGAGCTTTGGAGGTGGCAACTGCTATGGCAATGGCCTTGGTTTTGGCCTTGGAGGCGGTGTGGTTGTTGGTGGTCTTGGTGGCGACTGTTTGCTTTCATCTTGCGATGAGAAGGTCACCATGCAAAATCTCAATGACCGCCTGGCTTCCTACCTGGACAAGGTGAAGTGCTTGGAGAAGGAAAATGCTGAACTGGAATGCAGAATCAGAGAGTGGTACGCGACACAGGGCCTCTCCTGCGAGCCCCGGGACTACAGCTGCTATTACAAAGAAATCGAAGATCTTCAGAACCAGGTAACCCCCTTTTCAGTTGTTCCTTCCCCATTTAAAGCTTATGTCTGAATTTGTATTTAGAACCTACTGCAACTGTTAGAGGTAACTTGGTGCTGCTGAACGTCTTTGCAAACAAATTTTGGCAAGCTGCCCTATGGCATGTTGTGGGTGCACATCAAAGACATGCTGCAGGGTGATACAGGTGGGGTGATACTCTTCAAAAGGAAAAGGCTGCTTTGTTACGTTGGGTTTGGACTATAGAAGTATGAATCTGATACCAAGTGTGCTCTCAGGAGATGTAGGGGTGTCAGCCCAGTAGGAAAAGCAAAGCAAAGAGAACTGTAGCACCAGAACAAAACACACAAATGCCGCGTCAAAGGAAGCGTTGTAAATTCTAGGTGAGACAAGTTGAGGATCTGAAATTGGCTGCCACAGTGGCACAAAGAGCTGGATATTAACATGTCCACAGTGAAAGTTATGGCTGATCTTAAGGCTTAAAGATACCTTCCAACTATCTTTCCTGAGGATCCTTAAGCTTGAAGCCCAGAACACATCAGCTTGAATGTCAGCTGAGACGTAATGTCTTAAGGAAGGTTCTTTAGGTTCACTTGTTTGTGAAGCACCTTTGGGACTTCCCTTTATATCTTGAAACTGTAAAGTTCCATCTGAGAGCTCTGTAACTCCCAGCCTCTACACAGCTGACGTCTTCACTGACTGTGAGTGAAGGAGGCAAAGCTCCTGCAAACTGCTCAAGAAACACGGTTACCTAATTCAGAAGGTAACAGAAAAAGGACCTTGTGAAGGGATCCTGCCTAACTGCAATCTACATAGACTATAGAGTAAAACAGGAGAGAGAAATGAGACATCTCTCATGGTCTGCTCTCTTCCAGATTGTCTGCGCAACCATTGATAACAACAAGATCATTCTGGACATTGATAACAGCAGGATGGCTGCTGATGACTTCCGAGTGAAGTGAGTACACCTCTGTGCAGATGGACCCTGCTGCCTCCTCCCTGCCCCTTTGCATCTCACTTGTGGAGACTCAATGTGTAATTATAGACTTCAGAGGAGTCCCACTCCAACACCACATTAGGACAGGGTGGCGTGATGAAAGGCATCCTGCTTTTGGTCACCAGCCCTCCCTTAATTAGTATTGGGTAAAGCATTTGGCAAGTGTTTGTGGTGAGGGTTGGGGACCCACACTGCAGGGAGTGGTCCTTAATGGTGTGGTTGGTGCATTTCCATCACAGACAGTGTAGATTGGGATCAGCAAAACAGAAACACAGCTGGATAAGTGACTTTTTACAAGGGCCTGTAGGGACAGGCCAAGGGGAATGGCTTTAACCTGCCAGAGGGGAGACTGAGATGAGCTCTTAGGCAGAAGCTCTTCCCTGTGAGGGTGCTGAGGCTCTGGCCCAGGGTGCCCAGAGAAGCTGTGGCTGCCCCATCCCTGGCAGTGTTCAAGGCCAGGTTGGACACAGGGGCTTGGAGCAAGCTGCTCCAGTGGAAGGGGTCCCTGCCCGTGGCAGGGGGTTGGAACTGGATGAGCTTCAGAGTCCCTTCCAATCCAAACCATTCCATGATTCTATGATTCTATGATACCAAACACACAGTAATCAGGATCATGAAAAACTAAGATAAGGAAGAAAAGCTTCCACGGAGCAAACATTAAGTGCAATGCAGAAATCCAATGCACAGAGCATTCAGCTTAGAGAGCAAACTGCAGTTCAGAGCAGGTAGTTAGGCAAGGAGAGAGATCTCTGCACGAACCGAGCACGTGTGAGATGTCACTGCTCTCTGGCAGGTACGAGACGGAGCTGGCCCTGCGCCAGAGCGTGGAGGCTGACATCAACGGCCTGCGGCAGGTCCTGGACCAGCTCACGCTCTGCAGGTCTGACCTGGAGGCGCAGCTCGAGTCGCTGCGGGAGGAGCTCTGCTGCCTCAAGAAGAACCACGAGGAGGTAGGATCCTGCCCCCCCCATGGGAGCACCACGGCCCTGACAGAAAACTGCCGACGTGAATGTGCTTTAGGTTTCAAAGTGAAGAAAAGCCGCTTTCACCCCGCAGCTTCCCATCAAACCGTTTGGGGTTCAGACCTGCCTGGGATGGGGGGAGCTCTGGCAGAGACGTGGCCTCTGCTCTTGCCAGTGCTGGGAGTGCCAGAGGGGGGTGAAATTGCTGCTGACTCCAGTTGGATGAGGAAAGAAATTACCCAAGAGATTTGTTGGGAAAAACACTTGCACCATCTTCCAGTGCTTTCTGTGGCCACAGCTCCGGGGCACCCCTCACGGAGAGCAGTCCTCAGCCACCCAGCTCTGCTCTTCTGTGTGGTCTTTCAATCCCCAGTATGCATCTAATCTGGGTTCTGCTTCCAGGAGATGAATTGCCTGAGAAAACAATCCACTGGAGACGTGAGCGTGGAGGTCAACGCCTGCCCTGGGCCAGATCTCAGGCAAATCTTGGAGGATTTGAGGTGCCAGTATGAGACACTGATAGCGCGCAACCGCAAGGAAGTTGAGGATTGGTACGAGTGCAAGGTAAGCGACATGTGCCTGCTCCCAACAGACACACACACTTCAGGGCACAGGAGGGCTTCAGGAAACACACTTGGAGACAATAAGCAGTTCTTCCCTTACAGTGAAGCCCAACATCAGCACTTATTATCCACTGTGCTCCACAGGAGACACAGGCCTGTCTGACCAGTTTGCTGTGTCCCGTCTGGAGGAGCAGACTTTGCCACAAGGCCTTGTGGTGTGTTGTTGGAGCTGAGATCCTCCACATTGGATTAAAGAGACTTCTAGCCGCAGCTTAATGTGATGTGTAAAGCAAGCAAGCCACTGAAGCTGGCGGTTAACGCCCACAGCAGGGAACTTGCCCTGCTCACTTTTCTTTATGCCAGCAGTATTCTGCTTCTGTAAAAGCAAGTCCAGTTTACACAGATATTCCCTGATGCTCTTTCTTCTGGATTGGTGGTTTTCAGATTGAGGAGGTGAATCGGGAGGTTATTACAAGCGGTCAGGAGGTAGAGACGTGCAACAACCAGGTGACCGAACTGAGACGCCAATTGCAAGCCCTGGAAATCGATCTCCAAGCTCAGCTCAGCCAGGTGGGTGCTGAATGTCCCTACAGCTGTGATGAGGTGACTGCTGGCCTTCTCGACCAGCCAGACTGAGCAGCCAGCGTGGTGCGGGTGAGCAGCTCTTTCGGCTCCAGGTGACACTTAAGTGAATGTTGTTTCTTTGGTTATCTTGTTTATCAGAGAAATAACTTGGAATCCTCTCTGGCTGAGACCGAGTGCCAGTACAACACCCTCCTCGGTGAGCTCCAGAACCAGATCACGTGCGTGGAGCAGCAATTGGCTGAAATAAGAGCGGAAATAGAGTGCCAGAACCAAGAGTACAAGACTTTACTGGACGTCAAGTGCCGTTTGGAGCAGGAGATTCAGACCTACCGGTGCTTGTTGGAAGGAGGACAGCAGGACCTTATGTATGTAGATCTCTAAATCCACTAGGGAATAAATGAAAATATCAAGGGTCTGTATGACAGATGGGGAATCCAGCAGAAGCTCTAGTCTTTCTTAATGCTCTCTTTGAGATGATGAAGTTGTCTTATGAGCTGCTTCACTGTGATGAGCATTCAAATCTGAACTAATGCTGCTCCTTGAGATTTGCAAAGCAGAGAAACCAAATCTGTTAACTGCTAGATCCAACACCATAACTACTAGTATTCTGTCAGCAGAATGTCAAAATACGAATTAATTGCGATGCTCTGCATTGCATTTCCATGCCAAAGGGGATCAAAACTGTGAAAGAACCCTGGAAGCGCAAAAAGAACACAGTGTAAAATGCCCTAACCCCTATAAAGGACACAGTTTGAGACTTCTGTCATGTAGTGAGCCAGTGTCATGTAAAGTTCTAAAATTCCCTCTTTGCTCTCCCCAAATCTATCCCACCAGTCACGGAGGAGGAATCGGAACTGGTGTAGGAGGAGGAGTCATTAGGACAAGCCACACCTATACGGCAACTTCATCGTCCCACTGCCAGCCCCAGGTCGCACCCTGCAAGACCGGGGACATAGGTAAGAGAGCTGTGATCTCTCAAAAGGAAACCTGTTTGATTCAATACTGTCCTAGGACTTGTTATTGGTATCTCTGCAGAGAGTTACTACGGTACAGGCATGATGGGCTGCAGTGCATCCAACCGCAGCGCAGAGCTAGCTGGGTCAGGGAGAGACGTTTAAAGAGTGCTTTGAGCCAGCGTGGAATTGCAGAGAACAGCTGAGAGACAAGAGGGAGCAGCAGAACTAAGAGGAGAAAGCTGGGGAAATGAGGCACGAAGGGGAGATCTGGAAGTAGCAGTAAAGAAGATGGCAGCCAAAAAAGCTTAACAAGAGTCTGGAGCAAAAAGAGCAAATCTGTAATTCCCATTAAAACACAATTATTTAGGGAATCTCTGGGGGTTCCTCAGCTGTTGGCTAACCACTCTGGTTTAACAGAGTATGTTCTTGAAATAAGGGCACTACACAGAGCACAGTCTTGTTATTTGAAGGGTTTTATCTCTGTTCCAATCAAGTAATGCTGCTATATTTCTTCTCCAGTGACCTGCAGGAGAATTTGTGACTAAGGAGGAATGGACTAGAAGATGAAATACAAAGAAACCTATAGAAAAACCAAGAACACTCAATGTTCACTGCACGCCTCTGCAGAGAAAGTAGAAGTAACTCAGTGATGCTTTGCCATGTATTTAAGGGGCCTGTTGGGAGCCACCTTCTCTTCTCTGTTCTGCTGTTTCTGTTCTTTAACGCTGTAATCTCTAGAAGTTACTGGAGTTAGTCAGGATCACTGTGTACCTGCTGGTGAAAAACTTCTCTAATAAAACCTTGCTTCTGCCTGATGCAATCAAGAACCCTGTGTCTGGAAACTGCCTTCCTTTAGAAAAGCAGGTGCTGATCCATGCACAAGGGCTGCATGAGCTGGTCAGGATCCCACCTCACTGGGAAAGAGAGCCAGGGAATGGCCTCGCTGACATTGCAGGTCCTGTTCTTCCCCTCCCTGCCAAAGTCTGCAGCACACATGGCCTGTTCCTACATGACATCCCCCATGCCCTACATGAACAGATCAGGCAGGTGCCTGTGGGTTTCCCATGGAACATTTTCCCTAAATTTATTGCAAAACAACAGGGAAGGAAGTAAGCGGAGCTGGAGCTCGTCAGTGAAAGGAGAACAGAGAGATCATGGTCAGAAGTTCCCCTGTAAAAGCAAGCTCAGGGTGGTCTATGTCCACAGACAGTTACGGCTTAGCAGCCATCCCTGGTGCACATCTCCAGCTGCTCTCCAGATGTGTCAGGCACTAAACTGTGAGTTGTGTTGGCTGCTGGGGAGGACGATGTCAGTCACGCACCTCTTAACAGACCTGCACTGCAGGGACGTGCCTCCTGACTCCACCTGGGACTCCTGTTATGTGCGTCTGCCTCTCTGCAGAGCACATCCCATCTCGTCTGGTCAGATATCTGCCTGCGGAGGGAGACCATGAGGCCTGGGTGCCTCCCCTTTTGGGTGACAGTCAGCAGAGCCCAACACAGATGCTGAGATGGCAGGTTCTATTATGAATCTCTTTTGAGATGGCCAAGGGATGGTCGGATATCCATAGATGTGCAGAGACACCCACAGGATGGAGACAGCGGGTGGCCTGAAAGCCCTTTTTATAATCTGTATAACACGACACCAGCACTTCTCACACTTAACCACATGTAAAGTTATTTTGGAGCCCTGTGCTGAGAAAATAAAAAGCATTTGAAGCACAAAAGCAAGCGCATTTCCCCAAATCCCACTCCTGAGCATAGCACGCACCTGGGTGAGCAAACAGCATCCCTGCCTGGGCTGGTGCTCAGCCTGAGCGCCGCCGTGAGCAGGGCGCTGGGCCGGGGCCAAGGGAGGTGCTTTGGATCCGCAGCAGAGAAGCAGCGCGACTGATCCCTGGTGGACGGGGCCGTGAGGAGCAGCGGGACAAGGTGCGGGCAGAGCAGGGAGCAGAACCGCTGGCACCAGGCTCAGGCTGAGGTGCCCCGGGGGAGGTTGATGCCCGCGGCTCACACACAGCGTTGCTGGCCCAGCTTCGCACCTCGCTCTGCCCACACCGAGGTTTCCCCCCAGCAGCTGCCCCCATGTACAAACCCTCGTGTGACACCCGGGCGCTGGGCAGCTGAGCCGCCGGCTGCTCCCGAGCACGGGAATCAAACCGAGGGAGAGGCAGCGTTCCACCGAAACTAAAACCTGCGGCTTTGGCAGCTGAGTTTTCCCTTCGCACCGCTGTTGGCGCTGGCATTTCCCTCCTGCAACCGCAGAACGCAGCATCAACCTGGGGAGCTTGTGAAAATATTTATATTGGGTTGGGTTTGGTTTGCTTTTCAGAGGAAAGTGAAACTGAGCCCGAGAGCTCAGAGCAGGGCTGGCTCTCATCCCCTTTGTACCAAGGCTCAAGGAAAAGCTTTTCATTTGATTTCAGACAAAAGCTTAAGAGCAGCTGCAATAATGAACAACCCGTACACACAAACGCTGCTTGTGCTAAAGAACAAGGAACTGGTGAAAGCTGCTGATAAACGCAGCCTGAGCAGACACTTCAGTACTTCCCAAGTCTCTCCATAAGGTGTCAGCTGTACTTAACTGGCAGATCAAAGAGAAACATGCTCCCAAGTGCCTGCTTCCATACAGTCCCTTCCTTCCTCTTTTGTGCCTACCCATGGGGTGAGCAGCTCCCGCAGCGCCGGGCTGGGACCGATGCCCTGCTGAGAATGGGACTGACATTTCACTGAGAGGCCAGGAGGTGCAGATGTGTTGGGCTGATGCTGTCTGTGGCTAAAAGGCAGCTGCTGTTGGGCTACACACCGAAAGCACAACAATATGTAATTGAAATAACGTTCTATAAAGTGCAGCAGTGGCAAAGGTGCAGTAACAGCAGTGGCCGGCTGGGAGGAGAAGCATTCCCTCCTGCCCTGCCGATCCCTGTGCCCACAGCGCTGCAGGATTCAGACCCGTGTCGTTTCACTGCATGTGATGCAGGAGGAGATGGAGGCCCTGCACCTCGGTCTGCAGCTGCTCTCTAGAGGGCACCCAGCTCCCAAAGGTGCCGAAGAGTGCACAGGCGGGTGGGAGGCGAGCGGCAAACCCAGCTCCAATTGCTGGGCTCCTCCTCTAGCACAAATACACGAACACTAAACAGATGAAGTCGTGCCTGCGGTATGTGCAGGGAGCTCCTGCTAGCTGAAAACACAACCCGCTGTCAGCCCTGACATCCTGCTCCAGTTCCCTCATCCGTATTCCATGGGCGCAGCTGCAGTGAGGTTGACATGACCCGATTCTGTGTGTGACTCTAGCAGGGGATGATGCAGGTTTCCTCCCTTCCTCCTTGAACCCCTCACTGGGTGCCCCTGTGTGTAAGTGCTCAGAACTGATGCCAGGCTGAAACTCATCGCACTAATTCCTGTGTATGTTTGTGAATGGCACTGCAGTATTTTGCACCCTGTCATTAGGCAGGAGCACGGGGAAACCCAGGCTCTCCACAGGGGTTATAATTGGGTTAGAATGACCCTTTGCTGATGAAGGTCTTGCCAATGGAGCAGCATTAGCTGAGACCCCAGAGTCAGCTGTGCAAGGGACTGCTTAGACCCAACATGAAGAAGTTCCCAACCAAAGGGTTCGTACTCTAAAAGGGTTCGTTCCTCTCTCACAGCTCTGACTCACCTAATTACTGTTCTTATCATAATCACCATCGTTCCATTGGGTGGTGGATCTTTTGAAGGTGCCCTTTAATGTTTCAACAGTACCAGTCTCTGCAATAATGAATGAGTAACAGATCAAGTACAATGGAGGCAAGAATCGTTTTTATCTCCAGAAGGAGAGGTGTTTGCTGAACTGATGCTCTGTGCGGGGCAGCAGGTCCCATCCTGGTGCTGCACACCAGCTTTCCCTGAGAGGTGGGTGAAAGGGCTGGGTTTGGACCACTGGACACAATATGGACACATTCCAGGGATATTCCCCATGCCCACACATCTCAGGGTATGGGCAGATGCCAAGACTCACACCCTGTCTTGCAGAAGAGCACAGGAGAGGTGGGACTTACCCTCTCACTTCAAAACAGGTACCTTAAAACCTTCACTTGAGGTTTTTAAGGCATGCAGGGAATCACAAAACCACAGCCTGGTCTGGGCTGGAGGGACCTCAAAGTTCATCCAGTTCCAGCCCCCTGCCCCAGGCAGGGTAGAGCAGCTTGCTCCAAGCCCCATCCAACCTTGAATGATCATATGCAGATGGATTCTGTAGAATTTGCACTGCTTTATTTTATTAGATGTAGCCATAAATACACACGGGGAGAAAGGAACAGAATGAACAGCACATCCTGTACTGTCCCACTAACTGGAAATGGCAAGGTAGGAATTACTGTTCAGAACTTTCAGTTAGTCCACTATTAAAATAATACACGTGATGGAGCCCTGATATGTTTCAAATCATCTGAACTGAATTTTCTCAGATTTTTGCATTTTCAAGCATCTACCTTTTTACTGGGATAAGAAAAAAGCCCTCATCACTTAAATGTCAGGGGAGAGGAAAACAGTTTCATGCTAAATGTTAGGCAGCCAAACCTCAGTGGGAAGAAGAGCAGTGTCCAGAACAAGAACAGTGTTCTCCCTCCAACAGTCACACTACAGGGACTGTTTCTCCTTTACTATGTAGAAATATTGTCCTACGGGATTATCTGGTGTTAATACAATTGCTTGTTGATTATATAATGGAAGTTAGTTTATAATGTGCAATTATGAGAATGAATCATATTCCCCAGATAGATCTTCCCCAGTTTTTCTCTGTGTAGCAACATAAGCAAATTGAATTTTCCTGACCAGGCCTGACCAGAAATGGGAAGGATGGAAGAGGGAAGCACTGCAAAGGAGGGCAACAGGCTGCTCATACCCCACCAAGGTGCGCAGTAGCCTCAGCAGTTCAATGCAGAGCTCAGAGACAGAGCTGATGACGGCTTGTGTGTGCTCAGCTCCCCCCCAGGCACCTCACCCCAGCTCAGCCTCATCCCCTGCTGCTGCCACGCGCTCCAAAAGAAAGATGCACACCCTTTGCTGCTGGACATGGTGATTCTGCTGTTCAAGCGCACTGAGTGAATTCAGGCCCACACTGGGTGAGCAGTTCAGGCTTAAATAGTGCCCCAGCCTCCTCCAGGCAGGAGCTCCAAACAGTTTCATCATAGGATAAGAGAAGAGGCCTCATTGCAAACAAACAACTGTGGTGCCATCTACCCCCAGGGCATCCTCCTCCTCCTTCCCCTACTATTTTGTCTCTGACCTGAAGCAGGTCTGTCAATGTGCAAGGGCACATTTTCCTGACTGCCACTGAACGCTCAGCGCTGAGGGCACACTGGGACCGTGGCCTCTTCCATTAGTTATGCCCAGTGCATAAAAAGCAATAAACCTCAGCTTTATTCATGACAGAGATCTGTCCTTGGCGAGGTCAGACGATGTCAGTGCCTCTTCCCAGGCCCACTGAGGTGGGCAGGGAGAGGAAAGTGCATTCAGATGTTCGGTGGATTGGGAGCACCCATCACCTCATGGGGTGATGGCAGTGGTCCAGAGGCTGGACAATGCCACCAGCCGCCACGTTAAATGGAACGTAACCCAGTAGTTTCCTAACACAATCGCTGTTAGTGTAGAAGAGAATTTCGTGCACTTCAAAAGGATTTCTTACTGGAACAAGCTCAAATTATGCCTTGGACCCCACTAAGTTTTGTGGGCCACTAATGGACCCCACCATTTACACTTCCACAACCCAGCAATGGCCTTGCTTCCGTGGACATTTCAGCAATGGAAGATGAAACCTGAGGTGTGTCCTTCAGTGTGGGCGAGAGTGCGCTGGGAGGGGCACTAGAAAAAGATGTTTCCATAAACACTTGCTATAAGCCATAACAAACAAATGTCTAAACTAGCAACAACCAACACCACAACACACCGAATCAATACAGGAAGCTGGAGAGCACACAACAGGTCACTGACAAAGGGCGGCAGCTGGCAGACCTCACAGACAGCGTGTGGCTGGAGCCCCCAAGGGGAAGGAGGGCAGATGTGGGGGGCACTCGGGTTTGAGGTGCAGGCTCCTGTAAGAGCTCTAAAATGGGTGCTCCGCTGAACTACCCACTGCTGTGTGTTTGAAAAAGACACAGTCTTGGAAGAAGATGCAAGACAGGAAATATTTCCTACTGTTGGTCATGCCGTGTTCATGACTGGCAAAGAAAACTGTGAAGAAGATGCTATTCTGAGGTACAGCTCATGAACTGAATCCCCCAAACAGGAGCCTTCTCCTCCGAGCAGGCATGATTGTACTTGCACTGTGTGAGGAAAACATCCCAACTGGAATTCTGAAACCCCTTCAGGAGTGGGAGTGCTTCCTTTCCCATCCACAGATATGGCAGGAGAGCCCAGCACAGAGCCAGGCACTTGCCGGGTCTCCCAACCATCCTGCACTGCATTTGCTCCGAGCACATAAAGAGCTATCCATTCCCTGCAACAAACATCCTGTCACACGTCCTTTCCTTGCAGTCTTACTCAGAGCTATTTTCCAGTTGTTATCAGACAGCTCTTCATAATTAATTTGTTATTTATAAATCATAATTATGGATGTTTGGAATAGATTGATGGGGTGTGTGGTGTTTGCCAATGGTTACCATGACAAAGACATCGGAGTGGTTCACAGCACCCACAAAATGCATCCTGGGATATTCAAAAGGCATAAACCAATGAAGGACTGAAAATAAGGAGCATACAGCATAAGATACCCAGAAACGAGAACCTGGTGAAATATCACTTAAGTATAACAAAACCAGCCAGGATTCCTTGACAACATTCTGAAAGGCGAAAGAGCAGGAGAAATAGAGTCACACTCATCACTGACCCACATTGTGACAGTTCATGCTTGTGCTGAAATAGATGTGAACAGGATGAGATGAGTGGGATGAGGTTAATTCAGATGACTGTAAATCAGTGACTAGATCATAGAAAAGATCTGCCTAAATCAGAGCCACCCAATAGAAATTACATGTTTTGTCTTAACAAACAAATGGTCATGGGCACTCTGAGCATGGGTTAAGCTTCCTGACACCCTCAAACATCTCCCTTTGGCAAATTACCCTTGGCAGAAAAACAACGGCTTACAAATGCACGAGAAGAAGGTACTCCCTGTGAGGGTGACACCCACTACCTTGCGTATAAATGTGGACCAGGCAGGGTGGAATCTGGAGCTATGATTCCAGAAGAACTGTAAGACCAGCTTTGAGATTTCACACGAGTCCCTGCCGCTGCCACCATGAGCTGTAGCTCCAAACAGACCTCCAGAAGCTGCCTGCGCGGGAGCAGCGGTGGCGGCAGTAGCAGTGCTGGGGGTGGAGGGGGCAGCATGTATTCCTGTGCCTCCTCCACAAGAGTCACTCCCAGGACAAGCGGTGGGGGCAGGAGTTCTGGTAGCATTTGTGCTGGAGGAAGCTCCAGGAGCAGCTATGGTGGGGGAGCTGGTGGAGGTAGCTATGGAAGGATCAGGCACAGGAGTTACGGAGGAGGAATGAGCAGCAGAAGCTGTGGAGGAGGAATCAGTGGTGGTTATTATGGAGGGCGAATGAGCAGTGGTGGCTATGGAGGGGGCATGAGCTTTGGATCAGGTGGGAGTGGGTTTGGTGGTGGCTGTGGAGGAAGCTTTGGTGGAGGTGGTGCTGGTTTCAGTGGTGGCAGCTTTAGCAGTGGTGGCTTTCCTGGAGGGATCGGGGGAATTCTTTCCAACAACGAAAAGCTGACCATGCAGAGCCTCAATGAACGCCTGGCTTCTTACCTGGACACTGTCAGGAATCTGGAAAGGAAAAATGCTCAGCTTGAGCAGTTGATCAGGGAGTGGTATCAAAAGCAAGCTCCTTCTGGCACAAAGGACTACAGCCACTATTATGGAGAGATTGAAGACCTTCAAAACCAGGTAGGATGCTCTTTGTCAGAAAAGTTTAAGCATTGATGGATGTTTTGTGATGGAGTAAAACATCTGTGGCCAGCCCTGGGCATGGAAGGTGAGACAGAGCTATGGCAGTGACACAAGCCTCTCAACAGGACTCCTGTACTCCCAAAACAGTTGTTACAGTTCTGATGCTGCTTTCACACAGGTACCATTTTGGTTTGCACTGTACACGACCTTTCCAGGCCTCTGCATGTACGACATGCTGTTCCTCTCAGACTTCTAGGAATTATAACAAGATCACATCCATATTTCTGTCCCTTGTGCAAACCTGAGAGATTCACAGCAACATTCTTCCTCAGCATGTTGTCTTCTCTTCTAGCTTGTGATTGCGGCTGTGGAGACCAACAAAGTACTTCTGGACCTGGATAACACAAGGATGACTGCAGAGGACTTCAGGATAAAGTAAATATCTAATCCTCTTTTCCAGGCACTGACTTCCTTTCTCCTACTTGCCTCAACTTAGTTTCACACATCCATTCCATAAGCAAACATCAACGCATGGAGACCAGAGTTTCTCCTGGTTCCATGGCAGAACAACTGATATTATTTGTAAGGGTTCAAAACTCTTTATTATTCCTATAATGATCTGCAATGGGAACACTCCCTATGGCTGTAGAGTCAAAGCTTAAAAAACGCTTTATTTGAAGGAATAAGAATCGTGATTTTCTCTCACTGAAAGTCAGATGAAACAGATAGAGGAAACCTGCCCAGAGTCTACAGCAAAAGGAAACAAGGAAAAGACCACAGAATACTTTCTGATCTTAAAGGCTAGAAGTAATCTGAAACTTTAAGTACTGGCTGCTGGTTTCATAATTCTGCTGGTTGAGAGATGCTGTGTGCTATGGAGCGTAGACACCAAAGTGGGACTGGGAACCTGAGAACAGGGCTGACCTCGCACTGTCCCTGGCCCTGACCTCACACTGTCCCTGGCCCTGACCTCACGCTGTCCCTGGCCCTGACCTCACGCTGTCCCTGGCACTGACCTCACGCTGTCCCTGGCCCTGACCTCACGCTGTCCCTGGCACTGACCTCACGCTGTCCCTGGCACTGACCTCACGCTGTCCCTGGTGCAGGTACGAGACCGAGCGTGGGCTCCGGCAGAACGTGGAGGGTGACATCAACAGCCTGCGGCCCTTGCTGGATAGTCTGACTCTGAACAGGTCTGACCTGGAAATGCAATTTGAGTCTCTGAAGGAGGAAATGATTGACCTCAAGAAGAACCATGAGGAGGTGAGAGCCAGCTCCTCGAAGTGCAAACTGCAGAGGAGAACAAGAACACTTACAATATCAGAAATGTGGGAGGTTTTGCAGGTAGCATCCTCCACACTAAATAGTTTTCCCTGTTCTCCTCTTCAAGGAGATTCAACACATACACAGGTGGTGTTGAAACGGTCAGGAGGGGTTCTTATGTCAGAGCAAATTAACTGACTTCAAAACTCTTTTGCAAAGTAATTTCCCCCTTTTGTTTATTTGCTTTCTCTGCAGGAGATGAAATCGCTGCACACACAGTCCAGCGGTGATGTGAACGTGGAGGTGAATGCTGCTCCAGGGGAGGACCTGCTGAAAAAGCTGAATGCCATGAGACAGGAGTATGAAAATATCATTCAGAGAAACCGTGAAGAGGTTGAGAGCTGGTATGAAAACAAGGTAAATGGTTCTGAATATTAGGTTCACATCACAAAAGAAAACCCATGCCAACCTTTGGTAAGAACTTCCTCTAGGTGAATGACACTTTGAACAATGACATCCATTGCTGTTAGGATATAATGTCAGAATCCCTTTGGTTAAAGTAAAAGACATCACAAGTGGCCTTGAACTGCACTGGCAGAGCCACGCAAGCAAGTTCTAACAGCCCCCCTATTACAAGTGGCCCTGCTTCAAGCTGTTAAGCAAATGACAACTGACCCTGCTGCCACTGTAAGTAAAACTCAAAAACTCCAATATATTAATTTTTCAGATGGAAGAAGTGAGTCAGCAAGTCCACTCAAGTGGCCAGGAAGTGGAGGCAAGCAACCAACAGATCTCTGAGCTGAGACGTGAATATCAGAGCCTGGAGATTGAGCTGCAGTCACAGATCAGCATGGTAGGGAATGGTTGCTTCTGATCCTCTGATCCACAAAGAACATGTGAGCTGCTGGAATGTAGCCAGCACTCCATTTAATGAAGATGCTTAGTGCAGAAGAATGATCTAATCCTGCCACATTCCCATAACGTGCCACATCCCCATAAACACCATCTTGTGTTTCCCTTTGCAGGTGAACTCTTTGCAGTCCAACCTGGAAGACACGGAACGTCGTTACAACATGCAGCTGCAGCAGATCCAGGGGATGATTGGCCCCTTGGAGGAGGAGCTGGCCAGCATCCGCTGTGAGATGGAGAGTCAGAATGAAGAGTACAAGATGCTCCTGGGCATCAAGACCCGCCTGGAGCAGGAGATTGCTCAGTACCGGGCTCTTCTGCAGGAGGGGCAGCATGGCATTAGGTATGTACTTTCAGATTAACCTTTGCAAACAGGTGAAGATGAAAGGAGCTATATTTATATTAGGAACTAGTGGTCAATCATCAACATATCTACTGTAATCACAGGAATCTGGATGGAATCAAAACCCTAGCTGGCAGTGCAAAAAGCTGCAGTATTCTATAATGACTGTGAACTGCACAAAAAACTATTATAATTTGCCATTTCTTTGCCTCCGTGCAGTCAGGAAGTACAGTTATAGATGAAAACAAAAGGTCAGACAGAAAAAACTACTACATACTGAAGGTATATATTTTGAAAGCCTTCTAAAGGCATCCATTATCTTTCTTCTTCTTCCTTAATCAGTTAATTTGTCTTTAACCAAGACAGTTTCAAAGCAGTTCTCTAGAACATGCTTCACACAGTAGCACTTTCTCAGTCATATGAGGAGTTCAGAAGGAGTCAGCAAGTGGCTTTGATACAGATGATAGGACACCAGACACCGGTCACATTGCTATAAATGCTACACATTCATGGCCTTTCCTCCTTACAGCACCTCACAGGGAGGAGCTGGTGGTGGATCTTCAGGAGGAGGAGGAGGTCATGGAGGAACCAGCTGGTCTTCTGGAAGAGGAAGCAGTGGAGGAGGAAGCAGCTGGTCCTCAAGTGGAGGAAGCAGCGGAGGAAGAACTGGAGGATCCTGCAGAAGAACTTCCTCATCAGGAGGTGGAGGAGGAGGGAGCGGAGGAGCAGGAGCTGGAGCCTGTGGTAAAACCTCAGGTGGAGGAGAAGGAGGAGGCAAATCCTGCCTCTCCCGCTCTTCATCTTCCCAGCCCCAGTCTGGCAACTCTTACGAAAGCCAAGGTAAAAATCAGGATAGAAGCGTACACTCTCCCATTCCCTTTTCTCTATAGCAGGAAAGGATGTGACGGCTTCCGTCCTGATTTCGAAATCAGGAGATATTTGTGCTATTTTTTGCCAGTTGCCCCAAAGTCCACTCTGACATTTGTTCCTATGCAGTAACCCATCAACAGGGCAGTATTTTCAGAAGTGACACGAATGTCATGAAGAGTTGTATGAGAACATGTAGAAAGAGGAAATGAAGAGGGAAAGCGAAAATATCCAATGCAAAGCATGCAGGGAACCGGGGAAGTCAGGAGTTTGGGAATGAAGCCACATGTTAGAAATGTAACTGGTATTAAGGGGGAAAATGGTTAAAGCAGGGTTAGAACCCTCAAGGCATTTAAAATCTATGGGGTATTAGCTGCAAAATCCTGACTTAGCAAGAGATAAGGAGTGACCAGAAGGTCTTCTCCATGTCTGATTTCATGGCTGTTGTTCCAGAAGATGCTGAAAACATGAAGCTCTGCCTGGAAGGGAATAAAACACTGGATAGAGGAGCAACAATGGAGGAAGTGTCTGAAGCCATAAAAACGATGAGACGGGGTAAGGCTCCAGGTCCCAGCAGCTCCCCAGGCAATGCCTGGAAATGCTTCAAATGAGAATTTATAGATTTAAAAAGATGGAAAATGATCCTGCTTTGAGGCTTACATTGAGTCCTTCTTATCCAGGAAGCAACAGGGCTATTAATCTTGGTTGAGTCTGTCTCACACACATGCTGTTTCCCTCCCAGACTGAGTTGGTCATGACAGTACTGGCTGTAGACCAAAGGGCCTGAGGCCACCATTAGAGAAAGTAAGAATACCACAGAGAGTCTCTTGATGCTGAAAACAAGGGCAGTGATTTCCAAGGCCTTTGTGGAATAAGGAAGATTATTTTGGTAAGATTTGGAGTAGATGAGATCTAGTTTTTAAAACTGAATAGGCTTTGCAAGCTAATCTGATCAAACATCCGATCTGACTTGCAACAGTCCTGCATTCACTAATGCTTGGCAAGCAAGAGTAATATATATTATGTGCCATCACCTGCAACTTATAAACATTTGTTGTAAATATCCACTCACATATAAATACAGATTCCAAGTTCATCTGGGCTTGATTTCTACTGCCACAGTCACTCTAAATTTAAAGACTCATTTACAACGGCACACTTGACAGAAGCAGGTCCCTGTATTTAATACAATGGAGCTGCACACATACACTTGTACAAATATTAAGTCTGACCCATTCTAACCTTGTCAGAGTGCTGGGAAAAAGCCCAGAGCAGTGAGAAGTGCAGTCTATAATTACTTAGTAACATAAAGATTAAAAACACTGAATGAGAGAACACTTCTTCAAAAAAGTCTTGCTTCCCTTAATCCTTCAACAGGGAGTCTCAGAAGATCTGAGGAATGATGGGCAAAAGCATCATCTTCCACCTCAGGACCTTACCTGTGGGCCTTTGGACCAAGCAAGACTGTGCTGAGCGTGTCTGATCGTGCCTCTGCAAAGAGCAAGAGCAAACACCTGTTTGAGTTACTCAACACTTCACTCCAGGGGCTCATCCGAACGCTCTGGATGACCCATCAGCTTCTTCCCTCTGAATTTCTGTTCCTAATCACTGGCACCTGAGTTAATCTCCACTGTGATTGTTATTCCCCTGAAAACACCAGAAAAAAAAACAAATAAAATATAAAACCCCAACCCCCTCAAAATAAACGCTAATAAATCTTTGCTTCTGTCTGCTGCAAGCACAAAGCCATGTCTGGGAGAGATTTCCTTTAGCAGAGATTTTTCTTTGAATCAAGTCCAAACATTAAGCCTCACCTGCTGGGAGTAATTCGAGGGTGGGGTGTGCTTAAGCAGAACTTCCACGGGCTGCATTGCTGCAATGGACTATTTAGACTGATCTTAGGCAGAAGCTCTTCTCTGTGAGGGTGCTGAGGCGCTGGCACAGGGTGCCCAGAGAAGCTGTGGCTGCCC
The DNA here is from genome assembly GCF_963264785.1 of Psittacula echo. Classification (NCBI taxonomy): domain Eukaryota; kingdom Metazoa; phylum Chordata; class Aves; order Psittaciformes; family Psittacidae; genus Psittacula; species Psittacula echo. The sequence goes on from NC_137748.1 coordinate 4,952,802, forward strand.
CATCCCTGGCAGTGTTCAAGGCCAGGTTGGACACAGGGGCTTGGAGCAAGCTGCTCTAGTGGAAGGGGTCCCTGCCCGTGGCAGGGGTTGGAGCTGGAGGAGCTTTAAGGTTCCTTCCAACCCAAACCAATCTGGGATTCTATGATTCTCTGCAGTAACTCAGAGGGCTTCTCACACAACACCTGCTCACTAACACACACTTTATCCCTTGTACTTCCCGACTCATCTGCTTAAACACAAAGGTTCCAGATAGCAGTATCACTGCTACAAGGTTTTCTCTCTCTGTTTGACAGTCACGAGTTCTGTTTTCTCACTCTGAGGAAAGCATCACCCAGTGCAGAGCATTATGAAACACAGCCTGAGTGGGAGACCGTGGGAACGGGAATCCTGAGCACCCGAGTCCCAGGCAGATCTGTGCCAGTGATTCACGGCATTACCTTACACCAGGCTCCCAGCCAGTCCTGTCAGTGTTTGGAAAGAAACAAAATCTAACAGAAAATCTCCTTCTGACCTAGCAGGTCAGTCTCTGGTGGGGTCTGATCTTCATTAAGAGCTGCTTCACACACAAACATGCACTGATATCCCTGACTGACACGCAAGGAGGCAGCGCTGATGATGTCTGCAAGAATACCCCAGTCTCCCTCCTATTGCAAAATCACCTACTTCATTTTTAAAACCCTTGCAGGATCAAATCCAACTTGTCTCTTTTTCTCGCTGTCCCCTAAACCTACTTTCTCTGATGGCTCTGCCAGTTTGACACCTCTGGCAGACAGTGACAATTCTTTCTTAGGCCTGTCTACCGAAGATACTAAACTAACAGCCCAAATTAAAGAATACTCCCAAGACAGGAGCCCTGCTTCTCAGATCTCCCCTAAGAGCCTGCCAAGTTAATCTCATAGAACCACAGAATCCCAGCCTGGTTTGGGCTGGAAGGGACCTTAAAGCTCATCCAGCTCCAAACCCTGCCACCGGCAGGGACCCCTTCCACTGGAGCAGCTTGCTCCAAGCCCCTGTGTCCAACCTGGCCTTGAACACTGCCAGGGATGGGGCAGCCACAGCTTCTCTGGGCACCCTGGGCCAGCGCCTCAGCACCCTCACAGGGAACAGCTGCATTCTCAAATTTCAGTGTCAAAACTGTTGTTGCTGGGTGATGCTTCCTGGGTGTTATAGGGATTTTACTGGCCATCACCTGACCTCTGGCCTTAGAGCAGCACCTGGTGAGCTCTTTAGGAGGTTAGGTACAATTTACTCAAAGGAGCAGCCTGTGCTGGAGCTTGCTGCTCCGCAGCATCATAGCAGCTCTGAGGACTACTGGTACCTCTGGCTCCTGTCCTTTCCAACATTACAACCTTGAGTATTTTTACTGCCAGTTATCTAATAATCATCATCTATGCATCTAACCTTGCAGAAGAAACTCCACTGAAACAAGTCCTGGTGAGAGCAAAGCAGAATGAAACTGGCAGAGCTGGAAGTGTGGGAAGGAGAATCCCGACAGCAGTTCTGTGCTGTACTGGAGCAGCCAGTACCGCAGCCGACACGCCAATATTCAATGCGATCTGTTGTAATACACTGTGCAACTCTGCTGCTGATTTAAATACTCACGTTGATGTTATAATCAGGCACAGAAAGAAGTAAACATTTCTGAGCAATTAGGATCAAAAATATCATAGAATCACAGAATGGTTTCGGCTGGAAGGGACCTTAAAAATAACATCACTAGTACTCCTTTTACTACTCAGCCTTGATTGTGCTGTATTCTTCCTTGCCTAAGATCTGTACCGTCAGTACCAAGGTGTTCTTGTCCTGTCTCTTACATTTAATGAGTCTGCATCTATAATGCCAGTAAACTTCATAAGAAAGTTTATTTGCTACATGTATGTGATGAAATAAATACAAGCCACCAATAAACTTAAAAGAGACCTATTTAATCATGGCATTCATTACGGACAAAAAGAAGACTGAATTCAGGTGGTTTCTTGCCATACCCTGGAAGGAAGGGTCTTTTTCCATGTTGTATATACAAAACCTGCATCTAGGTTATCAATATCACTAGCATTTGCCTCCTGGGAGACCAAGCTTGTGATAACAACAGTGATGCGAAAACCTCATGTGGAGGAACAGCTAGAAACCCCAACTATTGCAATGCAGGAGTAAGAAACAGAGATTTTGTAGTGAGAAGTGTGTGCTGCAAGTGGGACCCCAATGACAGAACAGCAGTGAGGAGCACCCCGTGCTCTCATTTGCATGCACTTTGTTAGGTGCTAATCAACATAATGAGCTTTAATTTTATGAGCACAAAGTGTTGCAATTCGGATACTTATCTGGTGTTCTGCTAGTGCTCTGAGAAGAAAATTGTGGTACGTGTTAAAACAAGACCTTCAGAACAACCGGAGGCAAAAAGAAATGTGCACACACACTCCTGCGTGGCCGGCTCCAGGCACAGAGAAATTCAGTGTCCATTTGAAGGCACAGATGTCATTTCAACATTGCCCATGCATCTATTCTGCTGATGTCTCTTTTGTCAGCCCTATCAGTTGCCAGTGCTACATGGGCTATATTCATGGGCTGCACATTCGGTACAGTAAAGTCTGCCACTGCACTGATGGGGGAAGGAAGGCTCTATCATAACTTTCAGAGCCCCCCATCTCAACAGGAATGTCCCGGTGGAGTTTCTTGAATTATATACATTATATACATTCACTAAATGTCACTTGTTGACTACCAAGGTCTTCAGGCTGCTTCCAGACTTGTTCAGAGCAGGCTGAAGCTAAAGGGAGCCAGAACCAGCTTCTTCCCATAGCAGAGACCATGCAGGGTGTCCCTGAGGTGAGCCCAGAAGTACAATCCTCCCAGGCACTTTGGGAAGAGCAGATGCCTTTCATGATACAACATACCATTGGCAGTAACGCAAAGTACCACATGCAGATTCATAGAGTCCCAGACTGGTGTGGACTGGAAGGGACCCTAAAGCTCACCCAGCTCCAACCCCTGCCACGGGCAGGGACACCTTCCACTGGAGCAGCTTGCTCCAAGCCCCTGTGTCCAACCTGGCCTTGAACACTGCCAGGGATGGGGCAGCCACAGCTTCTCTGGGCACCCTGGGCCAGCGCCTCAGCACCCTCACAGGGAAGAGCTTCTGCCTAAGAGCACAGCTCAGTCTACCATTTGAACCAGAATATTTAGTTTATGCCCAGGACAAAGATGAGGATAAAAACCACTTCCCAGTCTACTCTGCGGATCAGTGCAAGACTGAAGTATGGTTGAATTTCTTTTGTGGTCTCAAGAGATTTCAACTGACTACCACAAAAAGCCTTTCAACTTGTCTCTCTGATGACTATTTTAGAGTCTCAAGGATCTCTGCATTAAGAGCAGTCTATATAATTACTCTATCTATATATATACATATATATATATATAACTACACTATCTACTACTCATAGACTGTTGGAGCTTGTCTATGAAGCTCTACTAAGGAGTATCACTGGCCTCACTGATGCTGTGTGCTCACTGAAACTGTGTTTACATGCTGAGGTGACACTACCATCCTCCAGCTGTGAATCAAGGAGAAATTATCTCATCATCAAGCTACTTGAAATCTTTCATCACCTTTGAGCCCTTGAGTATATCAAACAGCAAGATAAAATCAGAGAGCTTTTGAAAGAGATTGCATAAGCATAATAAAGCAATGCTGGCAAAAGCACAGTGCAGAGGACATGACAATGGTTTCAGCCAGAAAATGTGAAATAATCCTGAATTTAATGCAAAAAAGACCAGAGGTTAAGAGGCAGAAATTTAGTTTCTGAAAGAATCTTGCACATGCAGACTGACAGCAGCACATAAAAACCTGCAGCAACACAGTCAACTTCCAAGTCAGGGTGGCCTTGGCCTTTTTGAAGATGTTGAGAAAAGGGCAGCAGAGAAGTGCCAAGCTCCTCAGGTGGGTGCTTCTTTGTTCCCTGCCCCTGAGGTTTAGGGGGAGATTGCTAAATTTCATAAATACCTTACAGTCATCAGAGGATCAGTAATGAAACAGAGAAGAAGAGCAAAGCCGTCACTGGAAACATGCACACTTCTGCCCAAGCACACTGTAACAGTTTGGATCCCTCTACAGCAAGCCCACAGGTGCTGAGGGGTTTGCTATTGTCTTCAATGAGTTGGTGGGAAGGGGCTGTTTGCATGAATGAATTCTCTACTGTATTAAAAGATATGATTGAAATCTCCCATACAAGCCTGCAGTGTAAGAACAGAGCTAAGTGTGTGCTGAGGAAAGAAGATTCTGCATTTCATCAAATCCCAGCCTGGTTTGGGTTGGAAGGGACCCTAAAGCTCATCCAGCTCCAACCCTGCCACGGGCAGGGACACCTTCCACTGGAGCAGCTTGCTCCAAGCCCCTGTGTCCAACCTGGCCTTGAACACTGCCAGGGATGGGGCAGCCACAGCTTCTCTGGGCACCCTGGGCCAGCGCCTCAGCACCCTCACAGGGAAGAGCTTCTGCCTAAGAGCTCAGCTCAGTCTACCATTTGAACCAGAATATTTAGTTTATGCCCAGGACAAAGATGAGGATAAAAACCACTTCCCAGTCTACAATGCGAATCAGTGCAAGACTGAAGTATGGTTGAATTTCTTTTGTGGTCTCAAGAGATTTCAACTGACTACCACAAAAAGCCTTTCAACTTGTCTCTCTGATGACTATTTTAGAGTCTCAAGGATCTCTGCATTAAGAACAGTCTATATAATTACTCTATCACTTGTCATATATGACATAATAACAGCAGGGAAAATGAGCAGTTTCATATTACACCATAAAAGGACTTCCTACACAGGAGTTTATAGGTCATTGTCTGCATTAATTCAGCTCCCAATTGTGCTCTAATTGTCATTATAATACAATTCAAGTATCCTTAGCCTTCTTACTAGTTTAGATCACAGCTCTTTGATGAAGAAAAGCCTTTTTTTTTCTCTTTGATTTCTAGGACTTGGCTATCGACCTAGAAATGCCAAGTGAGCTGTCCTGTCACTTCCTTCACACAGGAAGGATTTTGATTTTTAAATAAGAATCCCACTGCATTGCTTGAAACAGGCTTCTCATGTAAATAAATATGCTAAGTGATGGCAGGCACACACAGATTGGAGAAGCGAAACAAACAAGTTACACCCTCCTAGTACGAAAGCTCTTACTCTATCATGGATAGTGAGAAAAAGAAGATAAGCAGAGTAGATCTTAAATGCACAAAATATGAAAGAGCAAAAGAGAACAACAGGACAATAGGAGCTGCAAAAACCTCAGCAATGAAAGTAGATTAATAATGGAACAAATAATGCACAGTCTAACACGAGAGATTTGAGCTTCATCTTTCATTTACGGGAGAACTGAGAACAAACTCTCTTTCTGTATAGGTCCATGAAGTACACATTGTCTCCCATTAGCTTCAGCAGGATCCTGTGTAAAGTGGCTTTTCCATCCTAAAGCAGATCCAGGCTGCTCGAGGCAACAGGCAACCCATTCTGGAGACCATGCCATGAGAATGTCACCCGAGAGAAGTGAGATGTTCGGTCCTAACCAAACACCCTGAACCCAGCAATGGGCCAGATTGCGTGAGATATCAGCACAAAAATAGTGTTCAGCAAATTATTCTTGGCACAAACAACAAGGTTGGTAAATGCCCTGGGAGAAGGAAACACCCTGATGGTGACACCCACTGTCAAAAATATAAATAGAGAGAGCTGAGGATGAAAATCTACAGTCCTGACTCTTATCAGGCTGTGCACCTCCACTTGGGATTGCGGTCAGACTCACCTGCTGGCACTATGAGCTGTGGCACTAAGTCCTCGACTAGTACCAGTAGAATTAGCAGTGGAGGTGGTGGTGGTGGTGGAGGTTATAGTGGTGGAGGTGGTGGAGGGGGTAGCAGCAGTGGAGTGCGGAGGTCTGGTGGCTACTCCTCAGTGTCCTCTAGAAAATACACCTCTTCTGGAGGAGGTGGAGGCTTTTCTGGGAGAAGCTTTGGTGGAGGAGTTTCCAGGAGCAGCTACGGAGGGGGCTTCAGCAGTGGCAGTTGTGGAAGGATTAGCCGCAGTAGCTATGGTGGGAGAATAAGTGGTGGTAGTTATGGAGGAGGAATGAGCTGTGGAAGCATGGGAGGAGGATTTGGATCAGGTGGGGGTAGTTTTGGGGGAATGGGAGGTGGTTATGGAGCTGGCCTCTGTGGAGGTAGCTTTGGAGGTGGTGGATATAGTGGAGGTGGATTTAGTGGCTTTGGGGGTAGTGGTGGTTTTGGTGGTGGCAGCTTTGGAGGTGGTGGCTATGGAGGAGGTAGTTTTGGTGGAATGGGGTTTGGTGAAGATGGTGGCTTGCTGTCCACGAATGAGAAGCTGACCATGCAGAACCTCAATGATCGCCTGGCTTCTTATATGGATAAAGTGCGACGCTTAGAGGAAGAAAACTCTCAACTTGAACAACTGATCAGGGAGTGGTACAAGAATCAAGGTCCCACTAGTGCCAGGGACTACAGCCAATACTACAGAACGATTGAAGAACTGCAGAACCAGGTAGGATGGAATGTGACTAACTTTGAGCAGATTCTCATTAGAACAGCACTTGCCTCCTGCAGCACAATTCCCCTGTTTGGGGCAGTATGTTCCCTCCTTTGTGCCAGTGGGAAGCAGGTTGGGGTGGTGACAAACCTGGCTCCCAGTTTTTCTCTATCATGGTGACATATGTATCCTGGCACACTTGTATCTGGTGCAGGTAGCATGGTTTGGTGAAACAGCAGATCTTTACTCGAGCACCCATCATAGGGCAGCGCCCATCATAGGGCCTGTCCAGTGCTCTCCTCAATGCTATTGTTTAAGGTCTCTTCCAACCCAAACCATTCTGTGATTCTATGATTCTACAATTTTATGTGCATTAGTCTAACTCTAGCCCTCAGCCATCTAAGAGTCCCATATATCCTAGATGACATGGTTGTTGCCAAATGCAATGGTAATTCTGTTTTCCCACTGTTCTGTTTAATACAGAGGATTTATTTAACTATCCTTTCCAAAAAGGTATTTTAAATGGATATTTGTAAACCAAAATTGACATCAAAGGCACTTTCTTTTAACTGGGAGCAATAAACTCTCTATACATGGCTCCTGCAGCATTAGTCAGGCTTGACACTGCCATAAAAATATTCTGAGCTGTATTTCTACACAGGAATTTCTTCCCTCTATCTGTGTGTCAGACTGAAAAGACAACTGACTGAATCCATCTGCCCTCTCCCTTTCAGATTGTTGGTGCAAATGTGGACCTTAACAAGATCCTCCTTGACATCGACAACACCAGAATGACTGTGGATGACTTCAGACTGAAGTGAGCCTTTCCTTCCCTTTACCCTCCCACTTTCATATTGTCTTTGTAGATGCTACAGCCCCTTGGCTCCAGGGACAGAACAGAGAATTGCTGGGGAAAGCATGCTGAGAATGACTTGTTTAGCTTTTCATTAGTATTTTTCTCCAGACAAGAGACTGAGGGTGCCATTTCCAGGACTGCATTCTAAGTTTCTCCATCCTTGCATGCAGATTTATAAGTATAATCCTCATCATATAGATCTCATTGACAGAAATTCTACTGAAAGCAAACAGATGTATTAGAGATGGAAAGAGAATAAGGACCTTTCTTTTAAGAATTGAGCAAGGGATCAAAGACCAAGGATGTACTGATGGGAATTCTTCATAATCAATCCACAACCAAAGAGGTCTGGCAGCACTTTTACTGTCTCTCTTGTCTGTTGTTCAGGTATGAAACGGAATATACTCTCCACCAGAGTGTGGCAAGTGATATTAATGGCTTACGCCCACTTCTGGATCAGCTGACTCTAGCCAGGTCTGACTTGGAGACACAGTTTGAATCCCTGAAAGAGGAACTCATCTATCTCAAGAGGAACCATGAAGAGGTAAGTTCCTCCACCCTTTAAAACAACAAAACACTGAGAGGATTTCCTGTGGGTTTCTTCCACCAGCAGTAACCAGATTTTGGCTGCTGGCTTTGACCATTCAAGTAGACACAACCTGGCTTTGATTCTCAGGAGTGTGCAGCACTCACAGCTGCCCACTGTAATAAGACACGTGGGTCATCATGGGCAGAATGAGGCCAGGGAAATGAACAGCTCCAGTGCAAAGTACAGTTGTGTTGCTGAAGTCATGGAAGGAAAATTGGATGGAATATATGGAGGAGTCAAAGGAAATATTGATACTACCTGCAGGGATATTTCCCATTGAGAAGAAAAATACATAGAAGGATTTTCACAAAAAGCACGCTGCACAGAATTCCTTGTGCATGTCCAGGTCAATGTGTACATGGTGCCTGGCTGCTGTGCACTGCAAAGTTTGCCTCAGGAATGGCAGAATTGTTTCCTTTCCTGATGAGGCCCCTTTGCAGAAGCACCATGGCTGTGCGAGGATTTGTGTCCCTTTTCCTTTACTTGAAGCCACGACATTTCTCCTTCTCTTCACCTTTTGTGTTTTCTTTTTCCCAGGAAATAAAGGGTCTGCAGACACAGTCTGGTGGGGATGTCAATGTGGAAGTCAATGCTACTCCTGGCATTAATTTGATGGAAAAACTGAATGAAATGCGTAGTGAATATGAACGACTCATTGAGAACAACCGGAGAGAAGTGGAAAGCTGGTATGAAATTAAGGTAAAGCACAGGGGGTTGGTTACTAAATCTTTTACAAAGAACTGAACCTATTTCTATCCAGCAGAGGAAAGACAATTTATCACCTATTATTTAAAGGACATTAACTTGAAATGACTTTACGTAGTTTACTGGAACAGGCCAGTTCTGGAGTATGGGGTACAGCATGGGGAATGTCTGTGTGAATTACAAAGAGAGAGTTAGCAGAGTGGCATGTGAGAAACACACACCATCAGTCTGTGTTGCACCTCTCTTTATTCTTATTAGTTGCTTTCTCAGGGTTTCATGATACCTTCCCCAATGTTTTCTTATTATCAAGCCAGCCTCAATTATGTATGTGAATTTTTCAGATGGAAGAAGTTAACCAACAAGTCCACTCAAGTGGCCAGGAGATACAATCAAGCAACCAACAGATCTCTGAGCTGAGACGTGAATATCAGAGCCTGGAAATTGAGCTGCAGTCGCAGATCAGCATGGTAAGTGAAGACATCTGATTCTGTTTTACTGGTGACACAGGCTGCATGCGTCACCAGAATGAAAGAGTGGTTACACTTAGCACTCCACCTTTACAGAATGGGAACCCAGATCACTTATCTTCAAAGACAGGCTTTTTGTTTGGTTTGTGAAGATCTCCAATTTTCCACAAAAGGGAGTTAAACGTGCTACATCCCCATAAACACCATCTTGTGTTTTCCCTTTGCAGGTGGACTCTTTGCAGTCCAACCTGGAAGACACGGAACGTCGTTACAACATGCAGCTGCAGCAGATCCAGGGGATGATCGGCCCCTTGGAGGAGGAGCTGGCCAGCATCCGCTGTGAGATGGAGAGTCAGAATGAAGAGTACAAGATGCTCCTGGGCATCAAGACCCGCCTGGAGCAGGAGATTGCTCAGTACCGGGCTCTGCTGGAGGAGGGGCAGCAGGACCTTGTGTATGTAAACTGGAAAAGAGCACAGCATTGTGTGAACCCCGGGTTGGTGGATCAGTCACAGAGACAATGCATCTGATGATTAACTCTTTTTCTCCTTTCTTTCTCTCTGCAGAATCCCAGCAGGAGGAATAGGAGGAGGAATAGGAGGTGGTAGAATAGGAGGTGGTGGCTATTCTTCTGGAGGAGGAGGAAGAGGAGGAGGTGGTAGCATTAGTGGTGGATATGGAGGAGGTGGTAGCGTGAGTGGTGGATATGGAGGTGGTGGCATCTCCTCTGGCGGCGGAATCGGAGGAGGATCAGGAGGAGGAAGTGGAGGAATAGGAGGGGGAAGCGGAGGTGGATGCAGTAGCATCGGAGGAGGAGGAGGAGGAGGAGGAAGGATCTCTGGAGGTGTCAGCAGTTCCCACTCCTACTCTTCATCTTCCCAGTCTCAGTCCTGCAGGAGTGGCGGTGAAAGCCAAGGTGAGAGCTGTTGTACCTTCACACTGTTCTCTCAGTCCTCTCCTACTGATCCATGCACTCTACCAACAGACTGTTCCGGAGGTGAACAGTGCCGAGGATAAACTGGCATTTCTGGGAAGTGTTAAATTTACTTCTATTAACAGTTCTTTCCTACTTGCGTGCAAGGGAACAACTCCATTTAAGAAACCCACATTCAATTACTATTCAGTTTTGTGGGTGACACCAGCTATCGTACCACACTGAGGTTTTCCTTTATGCTTTCAGAATGCTTATGGTCACCCATCACACCACCAAGCTTCTTTTCTGTCTGGTAGATACTGGTGCCTCAGAGTCAGTACCAGCACTGCAGAGGTTAATAATTGCTTTGTTTCCAAACAGGCTATGGAAGAAAATCTTTTGACTAAGAACACACCTTGAGGACCCTACAGTGCAACACCTTTCAAACCAAAATCGGTTCAAATCCTCTACAATCCCCTTGCTCCTGAAGAAACAGAGATGCTCTTCGCAGTCCCTCAGCCTTGCTGATGCCACCTATCCAAAAAGGCCCATCAGAGCTACCCAGAAGGGCTGCTCAGCCTCCTGCTCCACACTCTGTGCGCTGCTTCAGCACAGAACTTTGGTGGCTTCCATCACTGTCTCCTGAGCTACTCACTTTGCACCTTCAACCTGGTTGTTACTTGGCTTGCTCTGTATGAAGAAAATGTCGCTAATAAAACTTCATTTCTGCCTGATGCAACCAAATCCTGTGTGCAGGTTTTCTTCCATCTGTGGTTGTAAGCACTTAAAGAGAGAAGACAAAGCCACAGCAATACATGCCTCCAGGTAGAAAAGCTGGTGATACATTACAATAATTGCTAATGAAATTTAGAGTTAAAGCACAATTTCTAGGCATTTAGGGCAGATCCTAATCTTCTTGGAGCATCCTGAGCTGTGCCTTTGTCTTTCAGTTACATGCCAGATACTCTTGTGGAGCTGAGCTCTAAGCTCAGTGACAGTTGAGCCCCAGGCTCCAGAATTTAGCACAGCACTAGAAGAGTGCTAACATCAAACCAGTGCCCATCCAGGCCTGACACAAGGAAACAGCAATGGTTACAAATGACAACTGTAAAATGAGTGTTTCAATTTACCTGACACAGGTTTAAACTGCAAATGCACAAACTACAGGTCTGGTTTTGAACAGACAAAAGAAAAAAAATTGAAGGAAATACAATTTACAGGATCTTTACAAAATTCTCCTCCATAAAACACTAATGCTAACAGCAATATGTGCTTCCTACCTGTGCAAATGAATTATGTGGGAAAGTACCACAGCTATTTACTTCAGATATAGGACGATCTGTGCTATGAAGCAAATTAACATAAATGTTAAACAGTGACAAATACTTCTAGTGACACACAATAGGAAGAATGAGATTCCACTGGTGGTAATTTCCAGTTCTTCGGTTTAGATCCTTGGACGTTTGGATCCTTGGATCCATCATCTGGAGACGGAGCGTGTTCACAGTAAATGAGATGTTAAAGTACCCACCTGTGCCGTGCTGGAGCCCTCTAGAGGGTACTATGTTGTTACCTCATGCACCTTGTACACTACAACTACCTCTACAGATGTCAGTCTACACTTTAACCTGTAAAAAGGATTTGTTTTCCTGTCTTGTAAATACCCTGCTGCCCTACAGGCACCAAGTGCTACAGACCATATGGTGAAGTCCAGAAAGGGGCAGAATATAGACAGCAACTAGGGAGAGACCCATTTAGCGGGAATGAAGGGTTTTCAGGAGGAAGTCACTGGTATGGGAATTAAAAGCATGTATCAGAGGACTGGTGGGAGAAGGAACCTTGTCTGTAAGCAGTTCCTTGGTGCCTGATCCAGTGGGTGCTGGAGAAGCTGAGTGGCAGCAAGTACATGCCAAGAGCAAAGCACAACCTAGAGGTGCTCCTGTTCAGGACTTCAGCCCCAGCTCTTTTTACATCCACAGGGCACTGCACTGCGTTTGCCAATCAAGGGTTTGCAAGTGGGGGGCTATAGGGGTCACTTATGTGAGAAGTTTCCAGAAGTTTCCCCCATGTTCAACAGAGCCAATACAGCAGGCTCCAAGACAGAGCCACTGCTAGCCAAGGCTGAGCCCATCAGTGATGGTGGTAGCACCTCTGGGATAAGGTATTTAAGAAAGGGAAAAACTGTGCAAGCCCTGCAGAGCCCAAGGTCAGTGAAGGAGGAGGGAAAGAAGTGCTCCAGGCACCAGAGCAGAGATTCCCCAGCACCCCCTTGGTGAGTGAAGCCTGCTTTGCCCATGACAGTAACTGGTGAGTGATCCCTCCCTGTCCTTATCTCAACCCACAAGCCTTTTGTTGTATTTCTGTCCCCTGTCCAGCTGAGAAAGGGAGCAATCGAGTGGTTCGGGGTGTCTGCCAGGGTCATCCCAGAGCGGCACATCCAGGCTCTGCTGTCTTCAGATTTAGACCATCCTGCTCCCTCCTCTGGTGCATCCCTTCAGATGTGAAGTGACTCAGTTCCTTCTCGCTCTTCTTTGATAATTTTAATGAGTTTATTTCTTCTCCTGTAATATGGAATCTCTTCCTAAAGTACTTCTACATTGAATTCATCCTTCCTTTCCGTGGATAAGCGGATTTTGAGGTGGTCATTTACAGCAGATTCCTCCTTGTGCTTCCTTTGTACCAGCCAGCGGCTCTTCTGCAGGAGTTACAGTGCCAGTGCTTCACTCACAGCTGGAAACCCGAGTTCATTTCTGTTGAGCCTTTTCTCAGTTCCATAGGAGCTTCTTTGGTAAGGATGGAAAAGGTGGCTCAGTGACCATCCCACACTGCACAGGCAGTGGAAAAAATACACAACTGCTTCTTCCTCTTGTGTGTTGCAAGACACTCTCTCACGGTACAGTGACGGAACAAGTCACTGGGACAACTCAGATAATGATTATATTTTCCCAGATCTAATGTTTGTCACTCTATCTTTGAATCAAACTCATTTTTTACTGCATTCTATAATGCAAGGACATATTCCGAGAAATGCTTATTTTTAATATATTGTGAGAACAGGAAATTTCAAAGATTTCTGCCGTAAATTTCCTCTGGGTCCGTTTAAAACTGCTAAAATAAAATAAATAGCTGTTTGATAGGAAAAGGTCAAATACATTTTCCCTTGCTAAGTACTAATTTTGTGGCTGTCACCCAGTTTTCTTCAACAACAAAGGGACTGCAATTACCCTCCTCTACCAGATACCAGCAGGACCTTCCAAAATATCAAAGGTGACAAGAGAGTAAAATGTTCAGTGTGAAGTTCTATTCTATAACAGACATGGAATGCACTTTTTAAAGCTAATAATTTATCTCAGTAAATCACAGTAGATTTCCAAATAGCCAGTATAAGTGGTGAATAAATGAAGGAGTGTAGAGTCTCTTGGGCTGCTGGTTGTACAAATCATTGTCTGTGATCACAGGAGGAAGACAAGGGCTGAAACACGGAATTTCACCACCCAGAAGACTGCAGGAGACAGACCAAGGTGGAGCCGTCATTAACTCCAGTTACTGGCGATATATTGCCAGATTAATAGAAGCTGTGAGATATTATATTATCCAACAAAATATCCAAGAGCCACCCACATGAATTATAGTGTACGCTTTGTGTGAATCAACAGACATACTTGAACAGAAGGGTAATGCGTTTGCCTTACCTCAGACAAAATTTCATTAGCACATCACTTTTGGCATGAGCACTGGGGCTGGCAAACCTCCTGGGAAGCTGGGCTGCCTTCAGCTGACACCCACCCAGCAGGCTATAAATGCCCTCAGCAAGGACACAGCCTGCACTCGGAGTGTCTCCATCAAGCTTGCAGAGGGCTTTGCATTTGGGGCTGGATCTCTGATTCCTTCCACCATGAGCTGCAGCATCAAGAGAACATCCAGCACCTCGTACCGCAGTGGCGGCGGTGGCGGTGCCTGCGGTGGCGGGAGCGGCCGCAGCTCCTCCGTCTCCTGCAGGCGCTACGCCTCCTCCGTCGTCGGCGGGGGCAGCTATGGGGGGGGAGCGTGTGGCACTGTCTATGGCGGGGGCATGAGCGCAGGCAGCCTCACGGGGGGCTTTGGGGGTTGCATAGGAGGGGGCTTTGGTGGCGGCTTTGCAGGAGGCTTTGGTGCCGGGGGGGACCTCCTGCTCAACGGCAATGAGAAGATCACCATGCAGAACCTCAACGACCGCCTCGCTGCCTACCTGGACAAGGTGCGAAGGCTGGAGGAAGAAAATGCTCAGCTGGAGCACCACATCCGGGAGTGGTACAGGAAACAAGCTCCCAGCATTTCGAAGGACTACAGCTCCTACTACCAGACCATTGAACAACTCCAGAACCAGGTAGGACAGCCCTGACTAATTGGGCTCCATCTCCCACATGCTCTACTCCATTGTAAGACCCTCATCCTGCCCTCTGGCAATAGCTCCAAAGGGCTGTAAGGGAGCTATTGGGTGGCCTTCCTGGTGCTGCTTCAGGCAGGGAGCTGCTGAGCTGTGCCTCCCACCTCTTGGGCCAGTAAATCCCCACACGAGCAAAGGGGATGCGCTCTAAAGTCAGCCCAAGGCACCAAGTGCTCCACCAGGCCCAGACCTGCTGGCACACAGAACTGAAACCCCACATTGCAGAGGTGGCTCCAAACCAGACGTGTGCGGTTTCCAGTTCTTCCACCTGCTCCCACCCAGCTCAGCTGGATGGAGCACAAAGCCAAAGCACCTGGACTGCAGGATCTGAACTCCCTTTGTCTCTGCACATTCCTATGTCTATTAGATGGAAGAACTGAGGCTGTCTCTACAGTGAGGTTACACCAGTACCAGGAAAATAGGTTAAACATACCATGAAGAAGCACACTGCAGCAAAAGGCTTCAATACATTCCTTGGGACATTTCTCTAACTTGAGAAAGAGAAGCAAAGAGTAGGGATTCAGGAGGATGGTCTGTGATAGCCCCAGTGTCCTTGAAAAATAAATCTGAGGTGTTTCCCTCTCACATGGCCTCTGCATTACTGCAGGAAACAATTCCCAGGCCCTCAACAACACCCTACCAAACCTTTGGGTCTTCTTTCTTCGTCTGGATGCCTGGAATGCAGAAAGACTTCTCTCCATCTTCCCCTTTTGCAGATCATTGCTGCGACAGTGGAAAATAACAGAATGCTTCTGGACATCGATAACAGCAAGATGACGGCTGATGACTTTCGGATGAAGTGAGTACCTCTCCAGAACCTTGCATGTCTTTCAAATCCTGCTCATAACCTCAGGAGACAAGGCAGCACTTCCCTAAGTGGTGTTACTGAGTCCTCATGTTTTATTGGGATACTGATCCTGGAAAGATGTATGGCACTGACAGTCATAATCTCATTTCTCCTTTTCTCTGTCTCTCTTGTCTGTGGTAAAGGTATGAGAATGAGTTGGTCATCCGTCAGACTGTGGAGGCTGACATTAATGGCTTGAGAAACCTCCTGGATGACCTGACTCTGGTTAGATCTTCCCTGGAATCCGAGCTCGAGTCCCTGAAGGATGAGCTGATTGCTCTTAAGAGAAACCATGAGGAGGTATGATTCAGTGATGAATAGCATGTCCAAGACACAGTCCTGTTATTCTTCAGGGTTCCCAAAGGCAATTCAGCCTAATCTCATGTGATTGTCATTCCTTTGTGCCTTCACACTGCTCTCACCACAGACCCCAACACAAGCAATGACCTGCCCTCTTTGCTTCTCTCTTCACACACTCTGCAGGAGATGAGGCAGCTGCAGTCTCAGACTGGAGGCGATGTGAGTGTGGAGGTCAATGCTGCCCCTGGACAAGACCTGACCAAGATACTGAATGACCTGAGGAACGAATACGAGCAGATCATTGACAAGAACCGCAGAGAGGTGGAGCAGTGGTATGAAGTCAAGGTATGCAGCAATGACTCTGCTCCCATGATGGAGCATGGACATAGCTCTGATGTCGGTAGCAATGACTAGGGCAAAGGTGGGTGGAACGTCAGGATCTATGGAGCAAGGACTCGGCTGAATCCATGAGGACAGGCTGACAGGCTCCCTGGCTCTCCAGCCTCTCAGTCAGCCAACCTGCCCCCTGAAGGGACTTTCTCACCCAGAAACTGTGCTTGGGCTTTGTCTCCTGCAGATCGAGGAAGTCAACCGCCAGGTCACTTCCAGCAGCCAGGACATCCAGACAAGCAGCCACCAGCTCACTGAGCTCCGGCGCGAAATGCAGAACCTGGAGATCGAGCTGCAGGCGCAGCTCAGCACGGTACGTGGGGCACGATGCCTGAGGGCCCTTCCCTCCTCCCAGCGGGCTGGGGCACAGCTCCGGTCCTCAACTCCTGCATTCCCACTTCCAGAAAGGCTCCCTGGAGAACTCCTTGGCAGAAACCGAATCTCGCTACGGCTGCCTGCTGCAACAGATCCAAGGGCAGATCAACTCGGTAGAGGAGGAGCTGGCCAGCATCCGCTGTGAGATGGAGAGTCAGAACCAGGAGTACAAGATGCTCCTGGGCATCAAGACCCGCCTGGAGCAGGAGATTGCTCAGTACCGGGCTCTGCTGCAGGAGGGACAGCAGGACATTGTGTATGTATTCTATATTATAACAAGAGAATAGAAGAAATCTTTGTTTACTTAATTGCTAATAGAGAATTCTTGTCCATGGAACTACATCAACACTTTTTTTGACTGAATTTCCAAAGCTTAAGGGCTTTTTTTTGGTGAATTAATTTCTCTCCTTTTACAGTGCCTCTCAAGCAGCTTTCCAAGGAGGTGGAAAATCCTCACATTCATATTCTTCTACTTCCTACTCTCATTCCCAGTGTGGTGACATGTCAGGTAAGACAACACTTTGTAAAGATATGGTTGTTAGTGGGTCACATCTGCCCCAATGACTACAATGGGTTTTGTCAGGAAAAAGGTTTGTATTTGGGCTGGGTAAGACCTGAGAGTAAGAGAACCTCACTGGCTGTGTCACAGAGGAATCAGGGGTTCAAATACAGTAAGTCTTGCCCTTCCCACTACCTAAATGAATACAAACTACAGATTAGAAGCTTTGCAGGATGGGGTTTGCTTTTTTTCTCATTGTAATGAAAAAAGAAATACAGATCTGAGAAAGTTCCAAGGGTAGTGCTGGGCTTCAAGTCACTGAGCTTCTCTTGCTAAAACAGCATGTTAGGTGAAAGGATTAAGTTCAGCAGGAAAGATCTGATCTCCCCTAAGGCCATGATTTGCTCTGACTTTACACAGGACAGGCAAGAGTGTGCTAGAGCAAGAGCACCAGCGCTGGCATCCTCCAACCAGACACACTGGACATGGACCATGAGAGCCTGCACCAAGTGCTTCTGCAGCATGGCTGATGCAAATGCAGCTCTTTGGATGGCGCACCCCTGCCTCTGCCTCATCACCTCCTGCCATTCTGCACCTCTTGCCTCGCTCAACTTGCCTTTGCTTCTTAGTTTAAGAGCTTCAATTCTGCTGGCAACATGGCTTCTAATAAAATTTACTTCTGCAATGCAAAAAACGAGTGTCTGGAAATTACATGAACAAACTTGACTGGGTATTATCAAGCTCACCAGCCCATACCAGGCTGTCAATCGTTCTTTGTAACAGACTCAGGACAACCTATTTTGCACTAAGAAAATGGACACCATGCTCAGATAATAACTTCTTCCCAAGATGTCACCTCAATCTCCCTCTGTCAGGTTAAAGCCGTTGTCCTGTCCCTACAGGCCCTTAATCAATTCTTGACCCAAGTCTTCTCCTTCCTCTGAAATCACAACCCATTTACCACATTGCTTTCTAATAGCCACTAAGGGATTCCTTCCTGACCCCTCACCCTGCTGCTGTTCACTACAGACACTAGGAATGAAGAGTGAAAGGAGAAAGAAAATGCCAATGAGGGGAACTCTCTGAAGACTCATTAACTGTTAATGTACTAAACCGTGCTCAGTGCCACTACCATGACTCATCTGAGCCCATTAACCTCTGGCTTTACTCAGCTCAACATAGCCAGAGTTCCAAAGGGAAGATGTGACTCAGTGTAGGTTGTTCCAGTCCCTATGGATTTCCTGATATCAAATATTTCTCCACCTTGGACTAGGCAGAGAATTACGTATTGCTACCTTCTGTTAGGCAATACAGCCACAAGGCAGTGTGCCTATTTCCTTCAGTATCAAGCACAAAAACATTCCTAAGGTTTTGGGTACAATTTTCGATTTAAATACCAATCTAATACCAAGAACCTGAACTGGTCAGTACACTCACCTGGCTGATATGTCTTAGAGAAATGAGAGAGACATTTAATCTGCTGAAAGTATTGTCTATATGTAATTTTTCTGCTTAAGAAGATAAAATATGGAATAAAATAGGAGGTGAGAGGTCAACACTAAATTAGAACAGATATTTTATACATAGTTTGCTTTCTAAAGATCACAGTGAAGCCTCTTTTCAGTCTATGACTGTGCCTCAGACACACAAAACCAACCAGGTCTCCTTCAGTTACAAGTGCCTGTTCCCCGTACCTATCAATCTAGTAGCTGCTGTTTCATTTAAGACTGAGGGCATTGTTCTGTCAGGGTAATGAAATGAAAAGTTTTCCCATCATAAACAACTTGCAAGAGTATTTTTTATGTCTTCTTTCCATAATCATGTGGATTACAATCACAATCACAATTAATGCCATGATTGCAGTCTGTGGTAAGAATCCACAAAGAAGATACTTTCTATTCATGTTGAAAAACTTGGTTTCCAAACTGACTTTTTTATCCAGCATCAGGAATTCTTATGAATAAAAGCCCTTCTCCAAAGAAAGGAAAACTCATTTCAGGTTTTAACAGTATAGAAAGTGATGTAAAGCAAATGCAAACACAACTTTCATCTCCAAAGGCTGCCAGAATTCATTCAAATCTCAGCTGTACTTACCATAGCCAGAACAGCTTAAGACATCTTTTTTGAGGTGGGATTATGGAAGCTTAGACTGCAGTTAGTGTGTATAAATAAGTGCTGAAAGGTGATTTTACTTCCTTCTAATTCCCCAGAAGCACAGAGAAGTATCAGGATAACCAAAGCCACAGCCTCCACACTCAGAGAACTGCGGGGAACAGCAGAGCTGCACTCCCTCTCTCCCCTTCTGAACTGCCACGTGAGGGTGCGGGGTCCTTGGAAGCAGAGTCTGAAGTTAAATTTGCACCCAAAGCTATGCAGACTCTTCAGGCTGGAAGAAGTGGGTGTGCTGTGAAGCTGCCAGCAGGATTAGCCCCATGGTGGAGCCCTCCTGCTCCTGACAGTGCAACGCCTCTCCCCCCCAGCCACTGATTCCCGAGGCAATAACTCCCATCTGAGCTGGCCTCAGGAAAACACAGGGAACATGGCATGGACAGGCCAGAGGCACAGCACACCTCACTGCAGCTGGCAGGTCCTCCAGAAACCTTGTCATAGGCTCAGCCAGGTGTCTTGGTATCGCAGTGTGCTCCGGGCACTCACTTCACTTCATCCGTGGTGCTTAGAAAAAGCAATACAGTTGCTTATTGTTCTGAAAAGATCTACAGGAAAGGAAAAAAAGGGCTTTGCAGGGAGGAATTTAGAATTCCACTAGTTAACGTCATTGATAATAACAGCATATTCTAACACGTAGAGAGAAGGAGAACAGGAAAAGGTTGCTATACGGAAAGAGCTTCATTTCCCCAGGGAATTACTTCTAAACCTTTCTTTTGTCAGTGGTAGGAAGGACCACTGGATAACGTAGATGGACTGTGGCATTAAAATAGCTCACATTTCATGGGAATTTCTGTAGGGCTACACGTGTGCAAGGGTATGGCTCCATCCCAGGGAGTTACGAAAGAGACAAGAACAGAAATCCCTCATCTCTGAACAAAGCCAAGAGATGCACAGGGCAGTGATGCTGAAGGGTGATGGGCAATGGATGAAGAAGGCACAGATGGAGCTCCTGATGAAACTCATGGGAGCAGCACCCTTCTTACCAAGACCTCAGGTGACTCATTTGTGGTAGAACAGTTAATTACCAGTAATTGTTTCTGAGGCTGTCCTCTCCCTCTTGTGTGACTAAAGACATATCGAGCAATGGCATCCTAGGCTCTACAAAATCCACTGACTGCTTTTGGTTCGTTTGCCAATGCAAAGTATCTGTTTGTGGCTCTGCATCCAATTTCTCCAGTGAGTAAACAGCACTTGTGGTGTGGTGTAACCCAGCCGCAGCTCAGCCCCACGCAGCCGCTCACTCCCCCCAGCGGGATGGGGAGAGAATCAGGAGGGGAAATGTGGGAAAACTCCTGGGCTGAGATAAAGGCAGTTCCACAGGTAAAGCAAAAGCTACCTACAGAGTAAACCAAGGAAGTCCTTCAGAGCTTCCCATCGGCAGGTGGGTGTTCAGTCATCTCTAGGACAGCAGGGCTCCATCACACATAATGGTTACTTGGGAAGACAAACACCGTCACTCTGAATGTCTCCCCTTCCTGCTTCTCCCCCAGCTTTATATGCTGAACACGAGGCCCTGTGATCTGGAATATCCCTTGGGTTACCTGGGGTCAGCTGTCCCGGCTGTGTCCCCTCCCAGCTCCCTGTGCCCCCCAACCCACCCACTAGTGGGGTGAGGCCTTGATGCTGTGTAAGCACTGCTCAGCAGTAACCAAAACATCAAGGCTGTTTCCAGCACACATCCAAAACACAGCCCGTGCCAGCTGCTGTGAAGGGAATTAACTCTCTCCCAGCTAAGCCCAGCACTTGGAAAGGCTTCATAACACTGCCACTCGAAACAAACTTCTCATTTACAGATGTTCCTAAGGCACATTATGAGCAGAAAGTCTTGCAGGGGCAGATATGGTTTCAAAGCTCTAACAGTCTCCTCAAAGGGCTCAGGAGCCTCTATCAGGTTCTCTATCTTCAGGTTATCTATCTTCAGGAGCCTCTATCCCTCTGCACCAGAAAACCTCTGACTTTTTCTGTCATTACAGGGATTGGGACTATTGATGGCACCTTGGGAGACCTGGCTCTGGCTTGGGAAGTCAATTGGCATGTCCAAATGGACTAACAAGAGCCATCTCAGACCAACGAGCTGTGGGCATAGCATGGGGGCCCAAAAATGAACAGGACACATGGCCATGCCTACGAGTTACAAAATAGAAAGCCTAAGTCTTTGTGATACAGTTACAGCAGTTAGCATATTTAGATCAGCTATTCAAAGAAGAAAAAAGAAGAGGTGGACAGAGGGACAGAGACAGAGAACAGGCAGGACGCTGCTGATGGTACGAAATGACAGCATTGGGAAACGTCTGAAATCGTTGGGTCAGATGTTATGATGCAACACTGCCGAGAAGCAGACGTAAAATCAACACCTCTGGCATTAATGCCAATCAACAATAAGCATCTCATAGGGAAGAAGAAAGGTGCATTTCAACAATCTAATGAGGAAAATATGACTAAGGAATCACACCCTGTGAGAAAATAATTCTTATTTTTTAATACTGATGACTCAGGCTCAATAACCCATGCAAAGCAACTGGTTCTGACGGGCAGGTCAGCAGAGAGCTACCAGGAGAAGAACAATCAGAGCTATAAAGATCAAAGTGTTGCATTATCTTCAGCATATCTATGAAAATGGGGGGGGGTATCAAGGAGGAGGGTAAATGGTTTTCCACGAGCCTTCAGTCAGCCACAACACGTATCACAGATCTCATAAGCCTTGTGGCTAAGAGAGGGAATGTTGTTCCAGCCACAGCTGCAAACTGTGTGTAAGCCAGATCATAAATGCAGAAAGGAACAGTGAAATCAGCTAGGAATATTGAGCTGAAGTCTCATCAAAGGCTAACTCTCATCTAAAGATGCCCCTTGTCTTAAGAGGCTAAAAATTTATGTCTTCCAGAAGCTGCAATGTTAGAGAGACAAGAGAGAGGGTGAGGTGATCCAAAGGGTCATGAGGGCTGTTCCTGCTATATGAGGATAAAACCCATCAGTGGATCACAGTCAGTCTCAAAACTCTCTTTTCCATCCAAAGCTTCTGCAATGGAGTCAGTTTCCAGACCCTTTTGCCTTCCATAGATAAAAAGCTCCCCATAGTTTCCAGCTAAAATACACTCAAACCCAGATGGTGCCTTTCTTATGTGGGGAGCAGGGATGTCCTTTATCTTACAGAGGCCTGGTAGCTCCTTCCTCGAGAGCAAGCTGATAAACATTTGAGCCTTCATTTTGCTAAGTGGAAAAGATGAATCCTTTTGCTCTCCTCTCCCAGGACAGAGCCAGTGATGCTTTATCCACCCTACACATCTATTTCAGTGTAAAATAATCTGTGAGTAAGGGGAAATTTGCACAAATCACCACTTCAAAACTCCATCATTGCGTGTCCATCACTGTGTGAGACATGAGATTAATTCCTGGAAGCGATACTACCAGAGTTCGGTGACAACAGAAATATCATTGCTTCTACAAAGGTTATTCCATCGAGATTTACCATGAAGCATTCTGAAGGGCAGCACCCATGGTGAGCTTTCTTTGTAGAGAAGGACCTAAATTCATAGAGGTTCCACTTCTGAAAGGGTCAGTCACTGGCAGTACTGGAGGTGAAATGGAACAAGACTCACTCTTGGGGTGCCCGAGTTCGTATTTCTTCAACTCTGAAATTAAAACAGAGTAACTAGGTGGTGCTTTCACCACCACCTGTGAACAAAAAATGACTCCAAAGAACAAAGAAGAACCATTAAAATGAGTCTCTCTCACTAAGTAGCCAGCAACACACTATCTGAAACAAAATCTAATACACAGCCACCCACCTGAAATTACAGTGTGTGCTTCAGGTGAATCAGCACACAGACACAATACCTCTGGGGAGGGCTGTCCCAAGCCCCAAAAGAAATTCCCCTTAGCACATCACTTTTGGCATGAGCACTGGGGCTGGCAAACCTCCTGGGAAGCTGGGCTGCCTTCAGCTGACACCCACCCAGCAGGCTATAAATGCCCTCAGCGAGGACACAGCCTGCACTCGGAGTGTCTCCATCAAGCTTGCAGAGGGCTTTGCATTTGGGGCTGGATCTCTGATTCCTTCCACCATGAGCTGCAGCATCAAGAGAACATCCAGCACCTCGTACCGCAGTGGCGGCGGTGGCGGTGCCTGCGGTGGCGGGAGCGGCCGCAGCTCCTCCGTCTCCTGCAGGCGCTACGCCTCCTCCGTCGTCGGCGGGGGCAGCTATGGGGGGGGAGCGTGTGGCACTGTCTATGGCGGGGGCATGAGCGCAGGCAGCCTCACGGGGGGCTTTGGGGGTTGCATAGGAGGGGGCTTTGGTGGCGGCTTTGCAGGAGGCTTTGGTGCCGGGGGGGACCTCCTGCTCAACGGCAATGAGAAGATCACCATGCAGAACCTCAACGACCGCCTCGCTGCCTACCTGGACAAGGTGCGAAGGCTGGAGGAAGAAAATGCTCAGCTGGAGCACCACATCCGGGAGTGGTACAGGAAACAAGCTCCCAGCATTTCGAAGGACTACAGCTCCTACTACGACACCATTGAACAACTCCAGAACCAGGTAGGACAGCACCAGTAATCAGCTGGAAGGACCAAGGTCTGTCCTTACAATCCGCTTTGTTTTTAAATGAGACACATTACAGCATCAGGGACAGTGTATAAGAACAGTTCCTTATACACCCAGAGTGAAGAAGCCCAGAAAATTGGGCATCTCCCAGCACAAAAGTTCTTCTATTCTTTCCCCATCAATATATTCTTTCATTAGAATGTTTGGGGAAGCCAAAAGCTTGCACACACCGGTTCTTGTGGCATGGCATAACTTTCTGTGGGCCCTGTATAACTGCACGAAACAATTCCAAGACCCTCAACAACACCCTACCAAAGCTTTGGGCCTTCCTTCTTCTCCTCCTGGAAGTCTGGGACACAGAAAGACTTCTCTCCATCTTTTCCTTTTGTAGATCATTGCTGCCACTGTGGAAAATAACAAAATGATTCTGGACATCGATAACAGCAAGATGACAGCTGATGACTTCCGGATGAAGTGAGTACCTCTCTGGAACCTTGCATGTCGTTCGTTTCATGAATCCTAAGGGATTCCTGAAAGCAGGGTATGAAACCCTCTCCCAAGTGGTGTGATCAAGCCTACACACGGTAATGAAATGAATGTGTAATGCTTCTTTTTTTCTTTCGTGCAGGTATGAGAATGAGTTGGTAATCCGTCAGACTGTGGAGGCTGACATTAATGGCTTGAGAAACATCCTGGATGATCTCACTCGCACTCGGTCTTCCCTGGAATCCGAGCTCGAGTCCCTGAAGGATGAGCTGATTGCTCTTAAGAGAAACCATGAGGAGGTACGATTCTTCAAGGTTCCCAAAGTCACATATCAAGGCAATTCAGCTTAATCTCATGTGATTGTCATTCCTTTGTGCCTTCACACTGCTCTCACCACAGACCCCAACACAAGCAATGACCTGCCCTCTTTGCTTCTCTCTTCACACACTCTGCAGGAGATGAGGCAGCTGCAGTCTCAGACTGGAGGCGATGTGAGTGTGGAGGTCAATGCTGCCCCTGGACAAGACCTGACCAAGATACTGAATGACCTGAGGAACGAATACGAGCAGATCATTGACAAGAACCGCAGAGAGGTGGAGCAGTGGTATGAAGTCAAGGTATGCAGCAATGACTCTGCTCCCATGATGGAGCATGGACGTAGCTCTGATGTCGGTAGCAATGACTAGGGCAAAGGTGGGTGGAACGTCAGGATCTATGGAGCAAGGACTCGGCTGAATCCATGAGGACAGGCTGACAGGCTCCCTGGCTCTCCAGCCTCTCAGTCAGCCAACCTGCCCCCTGAAGGGACTTTCTCACCCAGAAACTGTGCTTGGGCTTTGTCTCCTGCAGATCGAGGAAGTCAACCGCCAGGTCACTTCCAGCAGCCAGGACATCCAGACAAGCAGCCACCAGCTCACTGAGCTCCGGCGCGAAATGCAGAACCTGGAGATCGAGCTGCAGGCGCAGCTCAGCACGGTACGTGGGGCACGATGCCTGAGGGCCCTTCCCTCCTCCCAGCGGGCTGGGGCACAGCTCCGGTCCTCAACTCCTGCATTCCCACTTCCAGAAAGGCTCCCTGGAGAACTCCTTGGCAGAAACCGAATCTCGCTACGGCTGCCTGCTGCAACAGATCCAAGGGCAGATCAACTCGGTAGAGGAGGAGCTGGCCAGCATCCGCTGTGAGATGGAGAGTCAGAACCAGGAGTACAAGATGCTCCTGGGCATCAAGACCCGCCTGGAGCAGGAGATTGCTCAGTACCGGGCTCTGCTGCAGGAGGGACAGCAGGACATTGTGTATGTATTCTGTTTGCAAATAAGGACATAAATCCTACTACAACCTTTTCTTTACTGGGACTCACAGAAGACAGAGCAGAATTTTACCAGTCTGTAGCTGAAATCTAAGTACAACACATATTTTCTCAGGATCTGCACTGAAATGTGTATAACATAAATTTACTAAGCTCATCAAACACAGAGGAAAATGCAGAGCACAGTTCGTGACATGTTCAGTTAATCTGTTCCTTTTGGCCTGTTTTCTGCAGAGTGATTCCTTCAGAGGAAAACCAAACTGTCCTGTACTGCCTTCTATAAGCAGATGGGCAAGCACAGCTGGGCTGTGACAGGATAAGAATTATTTCTACAGTCTTGTTATTTCTGGTTCTACCACTTTCTAGGAAAATAGAGCTGAAGGGAACAAAATATACAATATACAGAAGTATTGGCAAGGTCCAGGAAAGGCTGAGCTGTTACCTGCACATCCGGTCACAGCAGCTCTTTGTGAATGTATTTATCATTCCCTTCATTAAAACTCCTTTCCTTGCACAGAATATCTCAAGGAGCTAACCAAGGAGGGGGAATGTCCTCCCACACTTCTTATTCTACTTCCTACTCTCATGGGCAATCTGGTGACAAGGCAGGTAAGAAATATGTTCCAAAGAGGATCCTAATTTATCCTGTTTCCGTGGCTTTCATATTTTGTGGTTTGTCCCTTTTCCTGTTGATACTACCCCTTTTGCAATCACAACGGGGATTAAAGCATTCACAGTCAAATCTCTTAATTTCAAGGTGTCTTAGCTGCAGTTACAGGAACAGCCTAAGCTCCTTTCCCAGGCTTTTGCTAACAGAGATGGACATTTAAATACTGGATACATTTGAAATGTCCGTGCTGCAAGAGACTCTTGATTTCCCCATCAGAGTAATGCTTTCTTCTTTCATTCCACAGGGCAGTCAAGAGTGTATTAAGATACCACCAATGCACTGGTCTTCCCTGATTGAACAAGCCACCAGAGCACCAGACACAGCAGCACTGCTCCCCTGCCCAGCACATGTTATCCATGAAGTTAAGATGAATCATTTCTAGGACTCTCCTAAAATTCTCTCCTTTTTCCTTTTATACTGTGCTCCATGTGCAGTCACCGTATGTACATGCACTTCTCTGCAGTGCAGTTGGTGATCTACCTTCTGCCTCTAATAAAACTTTACTTTTCTGCAATGCAAAGAAATCTGTGTCTGCCAATCTCTTTGGTATATTAATATTGTATTTAAATGAGATATATCTTCAGAGAGAAACTACGGTTGGGTGTATATGTAAGAAGGTCGCAAAGAAATGTGTGTATCCTAACAACCAGGTGGTGTAGGGATAAAAAGATCAGAGAGGAATGAATACATTCACGTTAAACTCAAGAGTGACACCTCTAGGAAGAACAAGGGATGGGTGAAGTTCCTTTTCAGAGTGTGCATCGCAATGGCTGTGCAAGTCCTTGATCTGCCGGTTCAGCAGCTGATCTGAAACAATGAGGATAAATTAACCCCAACATTTCATGCGATTTTTGTCAAATCAAAACCATTTTCACTTGGGCCACTAAAGGAGAAATCAGTCCTCTCCTGGCAGCTTCCAGACGAGGGCTCTTCCTAAACTTGTTCAATAAAAGCAAAGGATTTGTTCAGGAAATGGGTGATGAGTGTGAAAAAGAAGTTCTCCTTATAACACTAAGTTCCATTGTTAGGATTATTCCTCCTGACATGTTGGATGATCTGGGCTCAGGTCCTTTATCTGCTGATTCAAAATAAAGGAATTGTGTTCTCTTATTTCCTAGGCCAGTATTCCCAGCTCCATGGTTCTAGTGCTCTGGAGGGACGGCAGGAGGGTGGCAGGGTAGAGGCAAGGCTCAACCATTCCTACTAAATCTGCTCCCCTTCCTGTAACACACTGACATTCTTTGGGCTCAACAGAGGAAGACAAATGGGTGCAATATCTCACTCAAACCCTACAAATCCCTGTTTCACCCTTTGATCTGGAGTGGAAGAAAGCAGCTGAACAGGGTCCACCACCTCTGGGTGAGTGACTCAGCTGCCCAGGAATGCAGGGTGGGTCTCACAAGCTTCATTGTTCTCTGAGCAGCACAAGAAGCAATCCTGTATTCTGCCAAATAGCTTTTCCCTTGCCCACTGGTTTGCAAACAGGTTCAGGTCACGGAAAATATCACCTTCTTGGATAATTTATTTAAAAAGGCATCAAACTCTCTACATGTTACAAACCAAAGCTGAATTTTCAGCACAGCAGTAAAGAGAGATGAGTCAGAGAAACTATTTCCCTAGAAAACAAAGGAGATTTGTAAAGTCAAAGCAAAAGTGCCTCTCCCGTGAGTCACAGCAGGACTCATGCTCTGACCAAGCTAACAGAGGCTCATGTTCTGCTTTATGCTCCATGTTACTTCTCATATCAGCCAGTGCTGATTACCTCAAAAACCAGGCCTAAACCTCAGCATTAGCCAGCCAGAATGGACTGAGGGATGGAAGACCTTCTCTGACCATAGCTGGAAGAGAAAGAATGTTTCTGAGCCCAGAAAGGAGCTGGGCTGAGCCGAGCTGAGCACACCAGCCTCCGGCTTTCCTTTGGCTTTACCTGGTGGAGTTACTAGTCAGGACTTACCAGGGCATAATCTGCCCACTGTAATATCAAATCCCATCACAACAAGACAGGGTGAGCTGGAATCAGCCTGCATTGGCAGCGTTGACACCAGGGAATGCAGTTCTGCTCCCCTGACTCACCCCACAGCAGAACACAGTACAAGGGACTGGCTTGCTCTGAGTCAGCCAGAGTGTGGCGGTTCCCACAGCATCCTCTAGTGACAAATACAGAAAACATACCACAGGATTTGGGACAGAAACTGTTCAAAACAATGTCAAAGTTAAATTCAGGCCTCAGCCCTGGGAAGCGGCTGGGCCAAGGCAAGAACAGCTCAAATAAGAACAAAATTGGTATGTTTTTCACAGCAGTAACACTGTGATACCAGAGGGGGTAATAAACCAAACAGACAGCAAAAAGGTTAGAAATTAATTCATTCCAAGGGACAGGGAAAAGAAAAAGGAAATGCACGCTTCACATAATTCTGCCTGAAGGTTTTGAGTTAACTCCATATGAAATCAGCAAATTCAGATTCAGTCCAAACCTCCTGGATTGTCCTTTCACCTTGCGCTGAGTTAGATTTGAATTTGCTTTGTGTCCGTTTTCAACTCATTTAGCAGCAACAGGGCCTGGTGCAGCCAGCCGGGAGCCTGGTGAGGAGCGGGAGTTTAAGGATGAGATTGAATTAAATGCTGCTGTGTTTAAAAAGGAGGCCTGTAGGGGGGGACTGTGGAGATACCAACACTTGGTGCTGTCACTGCTGCCAAAGGTTTTGGACATTATAATCTTTGGGTGTGTTTGAGTTTCTTAATTCTGGAACTTAATCATCCCCACCTGCACAACGCAACAATTTCAGGAGGTCTGATGAAGATGAGAGGGGGAAATAAAGAAGAAACCAAACCAAGAACCTGAAATGAGTGGACTGAATTCTCTGAAGGGCTCACGCGGGATGAGGCCATGCAGGACCTAGTCCCACAGGAATGCTGCTGTTTCCAAACTGCTCCTGGGTCTCGCAGCTTTGTCTCTTGCACTCCTGGCTCCAAGGACATGGTACCCCCAGGCACAGCCTGGCCAGGCCCCTCTACTCCACTCAGTCCTTGCAGGGCAGGGTCCCCCCTGCACCTCCCACCTCAGGGGATGAGAACAGAATCTGATTGACTGGGCCTCTGGTAAAAAATCAGGCAAAAGGAAGCTACTTCTGTGATATTTCATACATTTACCAGCCTACCATCATGAAAATAGCAGCAGGAAGTTAAGCAAGTACAAACCTTCCTGTAGCAAACCCTTTCTGTGTTCCAAGTGAGGCATTTCTATGAAGTTTCATGTAATACGCAACATCCCAACAAACCTCCACATTTCTTAAGTATTCTCAGCCTATGACAGACATCAAGAGCAAATGCTCTCTGACGGCTGCTACAGTGAACGTGCAGTTCCAAGAGTGCTGGGGCTGACTCCCGTAACTGGTTTAGTGCCGCCTAAAGAGAAGTTTATGGAGGCTGCAATTACTCCTAATGAGCCACGTTTAGAAGCCCACGCTCGGAGCTGCCGTGCGAAGGCTGGCTCCAGGGAACACCTTTCCCCTGGCACACGCTCCGGCGCTCTCCAGCCCTGGCAGCCGGAGCCAGGCTGCGGATCAAAGGCGCTCACAGCCTTCTTCATACATTTCTACTGTGAGTTCAGCTCCTTCCCATAACCCCATGTCAGACTGTCAAAAGTGACAGCAGTACCAGAAAGTTCATGGTGGTTCCAGACAAACAAAAAGATTTTACACAAATGCTGATGCTTCCTTTCTGTTGAAAATGCTCTTAGGAATCATGTCAGCAGAATCCGAGAGGTTTTATTAGTTATTACAGATGAGCCCATGAGAAAAGAGTGAAAAGGCACTAAGCACGTATTCCAATCAGCTTGATTTGGGGGTGATGGGCCGCCCTAAACACCTAGGCAGTCAATGCAGACCTTACTTTTTGCTTAAAGAAAGATTTAAAGCTAAATCCAAGTGTCTGAGGCTGGTGGAAAACCACAGGTCTCAGTGCCAGGGCTGCCCAGGAAGGGAACGCACCCCAAACCCACTGACTGTGACACTGCCTGTAAGCTACTCCTGTTTGAAAACAGACTGTTCAGCATAGTTAGAAATCCCCCTTCCTGGTCCCAAGGGTGTGCGGCCACACTAGGCTGACACCCCAGGGCTGCTGAACACGTTTCCTGTGAGCTGGCAGTCACCAGGAGAAAAGCTGGTTTAAAACACCTCCCTGGCAGCAGCTCCTCGAGCCAGTGTGGCTCCAGGACTTGCCCTCGCAGAGCAACAGAGCTGGGTTTTCTCACTGAACCTAACAGAGATCTGGAGACTCTAAGAATTTCTCTCAAGCAAAAGCCAGTCTGAAACCATTGTAGGATCAGCAGAGCCCCAGCCCAGCTGAAGGGATCCATCAGCAGGGTACAAAGAGCTCCTCATTTTCTCATTTGATCCAGCACATGTTCCATGCTCACACAGCAAAATCTCTTCCCTTACTGGAAGCTGTGGATTGTCACAATGATCAGAATATGCTCTCATAAAATTATTAAAAGAAATAATAACATATGCACATATGAATACAAATATATGAACCCATAACCATAGATCTAAATAATAAAAACACAAGCGTGCTCTCCAAATGTTTTACAGACACAAACAGAATAAAGCAGCTCATCTCTCTGTGTATGAATCCAGCCTGCTCTGTGTTTCTATCAAGTTTGGGACTATATTTTGTATAGTAGGAATTTTCCATGTGGCCTATGGGAAACCCCCCCCGGGGCCCTCCTGCATGTGAATCAGGCAGCGCTGCAGCTGGCCCGGCCAGATCCAGCAGAGACTTTCTTCCTCTGAAGCCAGGGACAGGTTCAGTCTATTTGCTTTTGGCACTGCCTGTTGAGCTGCCTGCAGAAACCTGACTTTTGGAACCCGGCCTCTCAGCAGTTAGACCTTGGACTCAGTAGTAGTTTCCAGCCCCATCATACCTTGCTGAGATTTACCAGCCAGATAACAGCATAAAGGAAGTATAAAAATACAGCCAGTGACTTATCTTTCATTCATCAGAGCTTGGTGTCTTAACTGATCCTTTCTTCCCACACCAGTTTTAATCCTGCTAGAAGAAAATCTATTTCCTTTCCTAGCTCAGGTACTTCACTCCCTGATGTGCACTAGAATTATAGCTCTGGATTGAGAGGGAAGTCAAGAGTTTAAAGGTATTTCTGTTTCTAGGGAAACAGAGACAACACTGAGGTATTGCAAAAGCACACACCATGTCCAGCTTCAAGGAGTTGAGCATTTGCATCGCTCTCAGCTATTGAAGTATTTGAGTTCTTTATGACCCATTGTGTGTTTTCCTCATACTGATCCCTTCCAGGACCTCACTTCTCATCCCTTTCACCGCAGGAACAGGGCACCTCATGTATGTCTCTTCACCAAATCACATTCCCTCTGCTTTGCGAAACTAGCATTTTTGAGGAAGAGAACATTGCTGCTCCCTCTCCCTGCACCCCCTCCTTCCAACTGCTCCCAGCCAGGTGCATGTGCTGGGACCTGCCTCACAGCACATCAACACTCTTGTCTTTGGATCTGCTGGCACAGTCAGTGAAAAGATGGCAATGTGAGGCTTATGAGGATTAAGAAAAAGATTAATGATGGGATATAAAAGCAAGAAAGCCAAGAATTGTAGCTTCAGCTGACATTCGACACCATTACTTTAGTCCCAGCTGCAGAGGACTTCTTGTTATCATTGGTTCTGCTCACGACAAGGCTGAAAATAAAAAAACCCAAAGTTTTGTGTTTGAATTAAAGTGATTCAAAGGTTTCATGGCCACGATCTTCAGGAGGAGAGCAAAGCGTGTAACACCGGCGCTTTAAGAAGGCAAATGACATGATCAGCGGGGTGGGACAGCCAAAGCTTTCATGAGCAAGGGAAGAGATGAAGACTGAGAATGTGCACGCAGAAGAGTCCAGAAGCCCATTTTCACTGACGGAAGCAGAGGTAGAAAGAATGAATCTCAGAAGGGATAAACACTTGAAGATTTCCAAGGTGAATTCAGAATGATAACCTGGCTTTGCTCATTCATTCACAGAGGCATCTGTGGAATCTCGGGCACTGATAAAGTAGGTTAGAATGCTCACAGAGTTCATTTTATTGTAAGTGCATTGGCAGTCCCTAAAAGCAAATTTAGCAGGATGTGAGAAGAGTGAAGTATTCACCAGTGTCACTCAAGGCCAATAAAAAACGGGTTTCAGGACAATGAATAAAAATACCCCGAAATAACGTGAACACTGACAGAGCAGCAGTGACAAGTAACACAGAGCAGGCAAGGGAGATGCAGAGCTCGGCTGTGGGCTGCTTCCACCAGCCTTCTGGATGACTTTACCTTAAAAAAATGTGTCTCTCCTTCATGTGCTTATCTCCCTCAGATAAGTTGCAGATAAAGGAAATTCCCTCTGTTAGCCATTCCTTGTATTTTCTTTAGGGAAAAGCTGACCCTGTAATAAATTAGGTTTACTGCAGTGGGAGAAAAAAAGACCTATGTGGAATGATAAAAGCACATACTTTCTTAGCAAATACTTTGCCACACTAAAGGCTTTTTCCAAGCTTTTAGGTTTATGTTATCACCTCCAGAGAGTCCAAACCAAAACAAGCACATGCAGCCATGTAGGTAAAAGACACATGGGAAGTTAAAAGAAAACCAAAAGCTTCCTGAAAATTTAGGATGCAGTTTTAGTGAAAATGCTGCTTGAGTGACCGATTTGATACTGGAAGCTTAGGATACATTTGGTGGTTTAAATAAGATTCAAGAGTTACTCCATTTGACAGCGTCTCCCAAGCTCCTCCTCTCCTGACACTTCCAGGTGTACTTCCAAGCTGCCATGAAGAATTACAGTTCAGGTTGGGGGAACTTTATACCCATGGGTTGAAGCAAACCCAAGCTGCTGGCAGCACACTGCCAGTGTTCTCACAGTGCAGTCTATTGGGCTTTACTTGGGGTATCAGAGGGAATGCAGAGCACTTCCAGATCCCAGCTGTCATGAACTGGATCATAAAATATTATGCAGCATCATACATGTGCATTTTCTTTTGCAAAGCCCAAAATGCACTACTTGGAGGTCCTGACATGGGAGTCGAGGCAGGAGTACCAAGAGGGAAGGATGTTCCTCTCTTCTTGCAGCAAGAGAGGAAGCAGATTGCACTGGTACCTGTTCTTCTTTAAGCTTCTCGCACGGCTGTTCAGTGAAGAAAAGCACACGGTATATTCTAACTGTGGATTTAATGTTTAACAATGAAACACCTGTTCTGAAGCTCTCCTTCTGTTTGCAGGCAGACTGTGACTGTCTGCTGCTATTATTCCACCTATGCGCAGGCCTTGGAACAGTTACCTGCTGGGCTGGTTTTTCCTACCCAGGGCTGAGGAGGACATTCAGATCTACAAGAGATCTGAATGACAAATTGGAGGGTTCCTGTACACCTTAGGAAAGGCTGTACAGCCTCTGCAGAAAGAAAAGCACTGGGCTGGACCGTGCCCAGGCTGCACAGCCCGATGGAGCTTGGTTTACACACTGTATTTGTACGTATCAAGTACTACATTGTGTGCCTGAGTCACTGCACAATTCCTCTTCCTGCTCCAGCCTCAGAAATCGATACAGACCGAGGGGGGTGCTGAGCAGGTGCCTTGGCCAGCTTCCAGTCTGTGTATTTGTTCTTTTACCCTCCCTGTATTTGCCCTGCAGTTGGACATTTCTCTCTGTACACAATGAGCACAGCACTAACGGGTGGTGTAGAAGGGCCCCCGCACAGAGTATGCATTTCACTTGGCTTAGCTTTAATTCTTTCTGTTGGTATTAAATGGATTTCTCATTGAAACATCACTTCATGCGTCTGTGCCTCAAAGTTCTGCTTAGTGGGAACACTTGCTGGTAGCAGAATTTCTGCTGGTTCTGGTGCCTCCCTGAAGCTGCACATGCTGGAAGGGCAGCTCACTTCCTCCTTCAAAGAGCTCCTTTGAGGAAAACCAGGATCCTTCCGACCAGGCATGTTCTCTGTCAGCCCCCCTCTTCTACTGTCAGCCCAAAAGGAACAAAGAGCAGAAAAGAAACAGTGAAGATGTTACTTCTGAAGGAGTTTTTCTGAGGGGGAGGAAGGAAAACGGAGGGGTGGGAAGCTGTTTTATCCAGGTCCACACACGTTGCTCACCATTTGGGCTCCTTTCAAGCTCTGTTATCAGTCTAACAATTACTAACTCCCTCTTTCCTGAGATCACATGAAGAAAGCCTTTGTGTGCCTTGGCTGTGGGTAGGTGCTGGCTGCAGCGGGACGGGCACTCCGGCCCTTTGTCTCCATGTGGCTAAACTGTAACTAGACTGAAGAATGCTCCTCGCAGGGGGGGGACCTGCTCTGAACCCCACCTTCTGCCTCAAGAGGCAGCAGGCAGGGGGAGGGAATCAGCACCTGTATGTGAAGGTATTTGGGGAAGAAACAGCCCACTGCACTGCCGCTGACCAATGAGAGGGGTTGCCGTGCTGGCAGAAGGCTTAAGGCTGATAAATTCCATGGGTCTCAGATAACACGTTCTGGAGACAACTCCCATTGTAGCAGGCATAAAAGAGCTGTGGTGGGGGAGCAGAGACACTCCTGCTGCAGGATCAGCGACCGTGGGCGCCGAGGCTTTGGTCAGGTCCTTGCTGTTTCTTACCATGGCCAGTTACAGCTTCAGGCAATTTTCCTCTTCAGTGGCAGGGGGACCTGGCATCTCCTCAGCCCGGTTTGGAGGCTCCTTCAGGGCTCCCAGCATCCACGGGGGCTCTGGAGGCCGAGGGGTGTCCGTCTCTTCTGCTAGGTTTGTCTCTTCTGGCCTAGGAAGCAGCTTGGGAGGGGGATATGGAAGTAGTTTCAGCAGCAGCTTTAGTGGTGGGTTCGGTGGAGGCCTGGGTGGTATGGATGGCCTCCTCTCGGGCAATGAAAAGGCAACTATGCAAAGCCTGAACGAGCGCCTCGCATCCTACCTGGAGAAGGTGCGAGCTCTGGAAGACGCAAACTCGAACCTTGAAACCAAAATCCGAGAATGGTACCAAAAGCAGGGCCCAGGCCCAGCTCGGGACTACAGTGCTTATTACAACACTATTGAGGACCTTCGAGACAAGGTAGGTGCTAATAGTTATTTCAAATCATCTTAGATTTGCATTTAAGTGGGAAGCATAAAAACCCGTGAACACCCAGAAGGCATTGCAGCGTCTGGAAAGGGGAGGAAGATGAAATGAGTATGCAGGGATTGGGCATGGAAAGGAAATTATCAGCATGGAATTACCTACTCTTCAAGTATTAGCCAAGAGGATGTGCAAAGCAATCAGTCTGAGGTGCCTTAGTACTTAATTAGCTGATAAAAGCATCTATGTATTTATCTATGCACACATATACACACTTGCTGGTCATCTACACATACATGATCTTTGAATAGATGCATGACCATATATATTCTGATAAATATGAAGAGAGTCATACAGTGACAGCAACCTGCCTGCCTCTGTAAGCTGCTACATGCCACACAGCTTGGAGAACCTGAGGCACACATACACTGCTTTAACAGGAACAATACAAATCTGTGAAGCAGTTTTGTAAATGTGGAGATAGTGGCTTAAGATTTCACCATCACAGATTTATTTTTCTTTCACACTTCACTTCCTTAAGCTTGGAACTGCAGTATTGCAGTATAGGTGCTGAAACATTTGGCTTATGCAAGAAGGAAGTGGCAGACATGCAGTATCAATCCCACATCTAAATGTAGGATTTGCCCCAACACCTCATGGGTACCTGATAATAGATTACTTGGAGATGATGCACACCCTGGAAAACAGAGGTAGCAGCTGATTAAGCTGTATAAATAAATGAATGAAAACCAGAGGTTCAGTTTTCCCAGCTCAGCCCGAAGGTCATGACCATTCCCACACTTTCTCCTTGCTTCAGTCATTCACATTCTGCACTGAATTTAAACCTGAGCTAACGGGACAGGCCGAACCGGCAATGAGGTCTTCTCCTTATGTCTTTCACTCCCTTTAGTTAGGGGAGAGAAAATGTTGCTCCTGATGATTTTGTGGGTGACCTTTTGAGTTTTAAAAGTGGCAGGCAAAACCAGACACGATTTCTAGGTAAAAATTAACAGGGATTATCTCTAAATAAACAAAATTTCCTGTAGAAGCTTTCATGAGGCATTAGAAGAATCAATAAACACTGTCCTGGATACTCTAGGAAATAAAAACGTGTTCAGAGACTGGGCAAACGGAATATGATCTCATATAGTTTATGATACACAAAAATGTCATTTGTTTTAAAATCATAAAGACCTTGTAACCACTTCCCACTGCTAAGAAAACATGGCATGAGAACAGCTTCTGCTAGGAGGAGTCTGCAGGCCTGGCTGCCCTGCAGCTCTGCAGGGAACTGGTTTCTCGCTGCAGCCCTACCCCCAGGCTCACCAAAGTCCTCTCCCTCTAAGACAGCACATGGTTATGTCTCACTGTGGGACCTGCAGCTAAAAGCCTCTTCATATGCCAGACAAGAGGAAGAGGATGTACCCATACCCAACACTCGTGGCTAAAGTGTGGTGATAAACCTGTGCTGTGTATTTGTTGTAGATCATTGATGCTTCCCTACCGAGACCAAATGAAATACACTTTTATTTGGTGCAGCTGCAAGTGAACCAGGATCTTAACTCTTCTATCTTCACATCAGGGCAGAACACACACGGTTGTTTCAGCCCCAGCAATGAACTCCTTCTGTTTGTAGATCCTTGATGCCACTATCGACAACGCAAGGATGGTCCTGCAGATCGACAATGCCAGGCTGGCTGCCGACGACTTCAAAACCAAGTGAGTCATTTCTCACAGGAAAAAAGTAAAAACCCTTGTTGAGCCAAAGGGCAGTAGCTGTGAAAGAGAAAGGAATGCCTATAAAACCTCTGTATGAGCACT
Organism: Psittacula echo; assembly: GCF_963264785.1. Taxonomy (NCBI): domain Eukaryota; kingdom Metazoa; phylum Chordata; class Aves; order Psittaciformes; family Psittacidae; genus Psittacula; species Psittacula echo. The sequence continues at coordinate 4,989,783 of NC_137748.1, forward strand.
AGTTTGATCCAGTCCTTGGAAGTTCAGCCCTTTCTGTATTTGCTTAAAGCACCATCTCCACCATGGAAAATCTTGTATCATGTAAGACACGTGGAGAAAAGTTTAATGCTGGGGCAACATTTGCTACATCACAAACCCCACAAAGCCAGAACCATTTACAGCAAGTGGTATGTGTGACAATGGGCTGGCTCAGTCAGCTCACCTGAGCAGCTTGGCTTTGCTTTGTCAAGGTTTGAGACGGAGCAGGCTCTGCGCATGAGTGTGGAGGCCGACATCAACGGCCTGCGCAGGGTCTTGGATGAGCTGACCCTGGCCAGGGCGGACCTGGAGCTGCAGATCGAGAACCTGAAGGAGGAGCTGGCCTACCTCAAGAAGAACCACGAGGAGGTAAGAAAAAGTGTGAAAGTGACATTAGAAAAGCAGCATGTTTAAATGGGGAGTCCCCCAGGGTTGTCCTGGGCTCTCCAACAGTGACGGCAAGATTTCTGTGTAGACTGGGAAACTAAAGATCCCCTTGCAAGTATTTAAGGGGAGTCAGTCAGAAAGAATGGAAGGTTCATATGTTTTCAGTTTATGATTGTACCCTCTTTTGTCTTCCTTTGCCATGTCCACACAGGAAATGAGTGCCCTGGGAGGGCAAATAGCTGGCGAAGTCAGTGTTGAACTGGACTCTGCTCCAGGCATTGACCTGTCCAAGATCCTGGCTGACATGAGAGACCAGTATGAAGTCATGGCTGAGAAGAACAGGAAGGATGCTGAGGCCTGGTTCCACAGCAAGGTAGAAAAAACTTCCCACTGTACAAATACTGAAACAATCCAGGGAACAAAACTGCTGTGAAAGCCTTAGGGCCAGTGCTTGGAGGCCCCATATTTCTCCTGTAATTGTGTTCTCTGTTTCAGACTGAGGAGCTGAACCGGGAAGTCGCTATCAACACTGAGCAACTTCAGAGTAGCCAGTCTGAAGTCACTGACCTGCGACGCACCCTCCAAGGACTGGAGATAGAACTTCAGTCCCAGCTCAGCATGGTACGTTACAATCCACACTGCATGGGCATCCCCCCTGGAAGGGTACCTATTCCCCTCCCTCCACACAGTCCTGAATCTGGCTGCAACCTTTCTGTGATCTCCCTCCACCCCCCTGCATGCAGAAAGCGGCTCTGGAGAGCACCCTGGCAGACACGGAAGGGCGATACAGCGCCCAGCTTGCGCAGATCCAGGGCCTCATTGGCACCGTGGAGGCGCAGCTGGCTGAGCTCCGAGGGGACATGGAGCGCCAGAACAGCGAGTACAAGATCCTCATGGATATCAAGACTCGGCTTGAGCAAGAGATTGCTACTTATCGACAGCTCCTGGAAGGCCAGGAGTCCCAGTAAGTAACTGCTCACTGCAGAAAACCTTTCTGCTTAGCCCCATGCCAGGGTGCTCCTTAGCCACAGCACCACAGGAAATACAACCTGAAACAGTCCTGGGCTTCTACAGTTTTTCTGGACCATGGTGCAGCTAGAAATGCTACAATTCTCGTTCACACTGAGTTCCTCAAAGAGCTGCTAAACAAAAAGGCAAACTGACAAGTAGCACTAGAGGTTAAATGCAACTAACAGTTAAAGTGGGAACTCGGAATTGTTTGCTTGACATTCAGGAAACAGTGCAGCCAGTAATGTTTTACAGAACAGAAGGATTAACACCAAGTTCCCATAAACTTCCCGTTAGCCGTTAAATAGCTCTTGCCTCAGAGTAATCCGTGTGGAAGAGGATACTCTCAAGGGAGCGCAGAGAAGCCATTGCAGACAGCTATGGAGGAGACCTCCCACATGGGAACCCAGTTACTGCCAGTTCCCAGAAAGCCTCAAGGAGGAAAATATCTCATAACCTGGAACAAAAAGAAGGAGTTGAAAGATTTTTATTTCCTGCATTCCTTCTTTTCCATAATTTTCTTTTCCCACTGCAGTTGTTAAAAGATATGTTTCCCACAGTAATTCTCTCTCCTGAGCTGAAAGGGAGAGCATGGAGATGACCATCCTTTCACTGTCCATATACAAAATGTGCCTGATTGATTGCAGAGAATTTGCTTTAGAGCAGCCTCATCGCAGGCAGCATCTGATGTGTTTCCTTTCAACTGTTCTCTCTCTGTTCTACAGGATGTTTGGCTCCTCTTCTGGAACTGCTGGTAAGAATCCCTGCTCTTTCAGGAAACCTTTACATTGTACATTATGGTAGTTGTGTCCATTGTAGAGACTGGGCTGCTGCACTGATCTGAGTCACAAAAAAAGATCTGATAAATAACAAATTATGACTCTGGGCAGAATTTAGCAAATTTCAGTCCTTAAAAGATGTTACACATCCAAAAAGAAATCTCTTGACTATGCTACAGAAAAGATCAAGTAAAGCTCAAAAGGGTTAATCATTCCCCCACATGAAAGGGTACAAGAAATTTAAGCTTGGCCAGCTCAGGGGAACTGTATGAACACGCAAGTCAAAGTTGCCTTGAGCTTTTAAAGGTCTGCTGTATTGTAAAGGTGATGTATGATTCAAATCGATGCTATGAAGAAGCTTCTGAGAGATGGGAATGAGAGATGAGACATAAACTAAGCCCAGTGCCCATTGCAGTGTGTGTGTTTTACACTGAAGTAATCACTGTTCTTTCTCTTTGTATTATTGTAGACAAAAGAGACAAGCTGGCAGATAGAAAACAGCTCTGAAATCCTCCAGATGTCACCCTCAAAGTGAGAAAAAGCAGACACCACAGGGGAATTGAAACAGAGGAATCACTCTGCACTGCTGGAAATTACTGTCTTAAAGCACAGAGAATTCTTGGCCACACTGAATTTTGGTAGATGGATCACGTAGTGGTGATTAGTTTGTGATTTGGGTTAGCTTTTCAATTAGTTCTAGATCTTTCCTGTACTGAACTGCTGTATCTACTCTAATAAAGATGACCTTTTTCTGCAATCTTAGCTTCTTTGGGGTTATACAATAATTATTCCTGAAGGTATTATTCCTAAAGTTTGGCTTTCATCAGGCAGTAAATAGCCAGCCAGCCTTCCCAAGAGGTTAATGTTCACAGTGGCTGGAGCTCCATCTCCAGTGTCTTCCAGCCCCTCTTGCTGGTGGGAGCTCTGAATAGGAAGGAAATGAAATCCTCAGCCCCTCAGAGTGGGGGATAGAAAAGGGAGCTCAGCTCCTACTGACAGCGGCTGTGCACTCTGGAGAGCAGCACTGAGGTGTTCAGCGATTCTGGTAAGAAGCAAGAGCTGGGAGATGTTTTGTTGGGGGAAAAAAATGACTTGAAAAGAACTCCTGCAGAAACAACAGTGAGAAACAGCTGGGAGACTTCACTCACTTTCTGAGCTCACACAGAGGTAACAAACCTTTAGTATCAATTTTAGCCACCTTCACTCTCACACCACTGAGAGGATATTATCTGAGCTGAATTTCTAAATGTGATCACTTTTGATAGAATCACAGAATCCCAGACTGGTTTGGGATGGAAGGGACCTTAAAGCTCCTCCAGTTCCAACCCCTGCCATGGGCAGGGACACCTTCCACTAGAGCAGCTTGCTCCAAGCCCCTGTGTCCAACCTGGCCTTGAACACTGCCAGGGATGGGGCAGCCACAGCTTCTCTGGGCACCCTGTGCCAGCGCCTCAGCACCCTCACAGGGAAGAGCTTCTGCCTAAGAGCTCATCTCAGTCTCCCCTCTGGCAGGTTAAAGCCATTCCCCTTGGCCTGTCCCTACAGGCCCTTGTCCAAAGCCCCTCTCCAGGTTTCCTGTAGCCCCTTTAGGCACTGGAGCTGCTCTCAGGTCTCCCCGGAGCCTTCTCTTCTCCAGGCTGAACAGGACCAGCTCTCTCCATCCCCAGCACTCCCAGTTCAGGACCCCAGAAGTCACTAACTGCATTGCCACCACTAAGCTCACACCCAGGGAAACTTTTCAGGGTTTGTGCTAAAAGCAAACCATGGCTGTGGCCTCTCCCATTGCACCTCCCCTATCACACAGTCACACAACTCCTCAGGCAGGGGTGACACTGGAACAGCAGCGTGCCCAGACCCCAACAGCACAACCCCCCAGAGCGGAATATCTCATGGCCTCTGTTTCAGGAAGACATCATCAAATCCTTCAGCTCTTCTCTCCTCAGACTAGGGAGGGAATAATTATTGCACCCTTGCTCCTAACTAGATGTTCCTTACAGACAAATGGAGCGTTGGGAGGGAAGGAACACATGAAGCTGTGGATCTGCTCTATCCGGGTTGGGCAATTCTCTTCAGCGGGGAGGTGCTGGGGCTTGGGTTGATTCAGTGGTGACTCAGGTGACCTGTCAACATCAGCCATCAAGCAGTGACACGGACAATCCCAGCTCGGCCTCTGGAAATCCAGCATGAGGACATGAGGCACTGGCTTTGCTGTGACAGGAGAGAACAACAGCCACAAAAAGTAAGAATCAGCAAAGACACACAGAGAAGAGGACAAGATGTGAAGAACAGGGGGCCCAAGGTGCTCTGGTGGAAACAAGCAGGGTCAGAAGGGAGCAGTGGCAGGAGAGCTGGCATGCACAATATGCAAGTGGCTCCTCAGAAGATCACTCGCTTACATGGTGATGCCTTTGGAAGAGCAAGGAATAAAAAACTCTCATGCATTGATATTTCAGTGTAGGCTGGTTCGGAGTCCTGACAATGCTTTATACCACCTTTATTTCCTATAAATAATTCCCTCCAGACTGATTCCCTACAGCGGTCAGACCTGGAATCCCTCCCAGATGAAAGAACAAACAAGTCCAGGTCTGGTTTTTAAACATAACAAATCCCATTCCCTGAGAGCAAGTTGTGGGGACAAAACCAGGCAGAGCAGGAGCTGATGGCGCAGATTTCCTGTGTCATCCAGCTGCAAATGGGAAAACCTGACAAGAACACCCAGAGTGCAAAGTATAAGTTATAAAGTCACTTTTGAAATGTGTATTTTGACCAAAAAAGTTTTCTTTTCAAAGACTGCATTAAATGTGTGTTTAGAAAAAAAGATGTTTAAAAGGTTAACAGTTCAAAAGTGTTTCAGAGGTTAAAAGTGCCAAGAACTGAATGAATTCATAAACCATGCTAAAGAAACTGGGGACTTCCGAGACTTGGAAGAATCCTGAAAAGGCTCGAATTCTTGGTTTTATAGCCTAATTTTCTATTTTTATTGATTTTGTCCCATAATTGTAGTGTAGTGAAGGATTTCTGGTGAAACGTTTAATTTGAAGTCACTCTGAGACTCTAATTTTAGAGTTCGGTTCAGCAAAACAAAAAAGGTGTTTGCTAAAGGCATGTAACACCTGAGTGATAGTTTTATCAGCAAAGACCGCAATGATAAACAAGCTGCTTCTTGAATGGAACTCTCTGTCCTCCTGCAAGGAGAGGCTCAAGTGTGTCAACCCCCCTAATCCCATCACAGAAGCACTACAGGAGTTTGGGCAGCACAGACATGTCTGGGGACGTCTTCCAGGAAAGCTCTCACAAACCGAGGGGCTCCTCACTGCTGAGCACTGGGGAAAGCGCTGGAACCAGGATCAGGGCACGGGAGAAGAGTGAGGAGAGGGAGAACAGAATAAAGGCATAGCTGAAAATAGCTTTCGATCATGCGGGACGCTGAAGGAGCTGAGTGCTGGTTTCCAGAACACGGGAAAAGCCCCAAATCCCTGGGTTATGCTGTAGGACACAACCTGTGTTGGCTGCTTGATTTAGTTTTGCCAACAGTAAATATTCTACAGGAGAAAACCAGCTTTCTATCTGCTCCTTGGGTTTTGTAAGCGTTCATCTGATAAGGATCTAGGATAGTGCCCAGGGCTCTTTGAAAAGCGGCTACGTGTGTTTCACCACAAGCTTCCAGGGAAGTTAGAAAGGCTGAGTGAGAGAAGACTGGATGAAAAACCCCCGAAGTTTCCTGTGCAAGTTTATGGGGTTTTCTAGAAGGGATTTTGCCGGATTGTTTTTCTCGATGGAATTTGATGCTGCTCCTGGTGGGCTCAGCCAGTACCGAGCAGCGCGGGGGTCCCCAGACCTCAGCAAAGTCACATCACAGGGGTCTTAAAGAGCCTTTTTTTTATCTTTAGGAGTTTGTCTGAACGCGTTTCCTCAGATACCAACTCTTGGAGACACACAGACTTGGCAAGCACCGCAGAACCATTCATCTGCCCCACAGCCAAAGCAAACTGCTGTGGCAGAGCTCCAGGATCAGTGTGAGATGTGTTTCACCACTGGAACACCCCATCTCTCCCAGCGGGCTGAGGAAGGGGGGACATGCTCCAAACCATGCTGGGCACCTGCGTATCACAGCTGGATTTTCCATGTTTCTTTCCTCCCAAATCCAAATCCTCTCCCAGCTAAAAGGCTGCATGCTCCCCTGAGGCTGCATTACAGCCACAGCTACACTGCAGAACCCCTTCAGTTTATTCCAGCTATCAGAAACAGCCTCAGTTTCTCTGCAGTCATTCCATCCTGAATTCTCAGCTCATTCTCTGCTGATACGGACCAGTACAAACTGTGCTAAAACCAACACTCTCCTTATTCTGTGGCTAGCAAATGCACAGATCTACATACAGGTGTGTTTTAAATTAATTTTGGTGGTTCCAAACTGGAGCCCAGAGACAGTTCCTCCCTCCTTTACTTCATCCCAGCTTTCCCAAACCACCCTGCCCCTCAGCATGGATTTCTTGTCTCCCCATACCCCCAGTTCTGCAGCTGTAGCTTGTGGCTTTCACCTGCAGAAGGTCACCTGGTTGTGCAAAGAGAACAAGCTCTTTCTCCACACTGCCCACCACTGCCATGCTCTGCACACACACATCACGACACACACAGGGCAGTTCATACCCCTCCAAAATCTCCCAAGTCTGTTTTCCCCTCATTTTGCAGTGTTGGATTGAGTTACTGCCTGCGAACCTCACTAGCAAGTGACTCAATGGGGAATACGCTGGTGTGTCGGGCTCGCACATGAAGTGAAGGATTCGGATATCTCTTCTCACACCTTCTTTTCAAGACTTACTTCACTTCCTAGCACATCCTGGCATTAAACACATTTATTGCCATCTGAAGTTCCATCTTCAACCCAATTTGTTTTCATTTCCCAAAAGAAAGAACTCAGTCCTCCCACGTTTCTTCTTTTAATTTAATTACTTCAGTCTTGTATTACCCTTCTGGACTCTTTCACAAGCATTAGCTCTTCCTTGTCCATTGAGAGCTGCTCACTGTTCCTCATGCAGTGCTGTGATGATGTGCTTTTGTACTAAAAATTCAGACTCCAAACTCTAAATATTAGTTCCAAGCAAAGAACAGGAATAAGAACATATGAGATTCAATGCCAAATTTTTAATGGGAAAAATGTGGATGGAAAAGAAGAAATAATGGTGCCAAGAACTGATGATTGAGTGTTTTGCAATGAAAGGAGGATTTGACTTCAAATTTGTTTGTAGAAAAAGCTGACTTTCTTAAAATAGCCCCCATGATGGCTGTGAGTGGGTACGTAGGTGTGGCTGAACTCACTTTGTTTTTCCATTCCTAAATGTCAGAGAAGTAAACTCCAAGTTTCAGAACTATAGCCTGAAGAAAAAAACACTCATCTGAATCATCTCTTTTGTTTAATTAAGAAAAGAACCCCAGCCCCAGCCCCGGCTCTGCTGTGAGGAATGGCATCATAATTGGCCTCACCTCTAGGGAGGAGAAATTTTGGAAGGAGGGCTGCAGGTTGGGTTTGTCTCCCAACACCCTATCTTGAGGATATAAAAGAAGCACCAGGGCACTGAAGGCACGACACCTTCCTCTTCCACAGCAAGCCGAACACCTGACCCTACTGCCGCCTTGTGCTGCAGCCATGGCTACTTCCTTCATCCAGAGCTCTTCTTCTACCTACGGTGGTGGCTTTGGGGGTGGTGGTAGCTCTCGCCTCTCCTCAGTCCGAGTGGGAGGAGCCTGCCGTGCTCCAAGCATACATGGAGGGTCTGGTGGCAGGGGTGTCTCCATCTCTTCAGCTAGGTGTGTCTCCTCTGCAGGAGGTGGATATGGTGGGGGCTTGTATTCTGGTTTAGGCAGCAGCTGTGGAGGAGGCTACAGTGGCTTTGGTGTAGGTGCTGGCTTCGGTGGAGGTGCTGGCTTCGGTGGAGGTGCTGGCTTTGGTGGAGGTGCTGGCTTTGGTGGAGGTTTTGAAGTTGGTGGTGGCTTTGGTGGTGGAGATGGCCTTCTCTCTGGCAATGAAAAGATAACTATGCAGAACCTGAATGACCGCCTGGCCTCGTACCTGGAGAAGGTGCGAGCACTGGAAGAGGCAAATTCAGACCTTGAAGTTAAAATCCGAGACTGGTACCAGAAGCAAGCTCCCAGCAGCCCAGCCCGGGACTACAGCAATTATTACAAGATAATTGAGGATCTCCGAGACAAGGTACCACATTCATCTGTAGGGGAGTTCTGAGAGGCACTGCAACTGTGGAACTGCATATTCCACTTCTTTAAAATAAGCTAAAATAATCCCTATATATATATTGAATTCTCCAACCAGGTATTTTGTGGTTATGAACATTCTAGCAGAAAAGAGTAGCTTTTTCTCAATTTTAAAAACAAATTTGTTGTACTGAAAATGTGCCGTGTGTCGAAATTAAAATGATTGCACTAAAAGTTAGCAAAACGTGTCAAATGTGTTCAGAATTATCAACAGACTTATTCAGCAATCAAGTAGTAAAGAATGTGACAGGCAGGCCTCAAAGGCTGACAAAATAATTCTCACTGCAGGTAAGATTGTACTTGTCTTTCCTCATCACGTCTGTGATTCACAGGCACCTTTCTCCATGTTTCTTTCATTGCAGATCCTCGCAGCTACTGTTGACAATTCCAGAGTCATTCTGGAGATCGACAATGCCAGGCTGGCTGCAGATGATTTCAGACTGAAGTAAGTTTATGTGAAGCACATGTGGCTTCTCTCTTCCCTCTCTCCCAAAACAGTTCTCTGATAGGTATTTTTCCTTGATAACTTCTGATGAAAAACCCTGGCAAACAGAATCCACGTGCTGAAGGATCACTCTGCAATATAAACCTGATAGAACACAGAATCCAGCTCACTAAGCTGTTTACATAATACATTCTAGTTCATGCCTTAGTTTTCTAACGATGCTCCTAACTATTTTTACTAGCCTAAATCACAGGGCGAAAGAAGATAGGAACAGGTTGGGATTTTCACTTAAAAGGAAGAGAGTGGCACGAAGAGCTCACTGTTGGGTTGCAGTAGTTCTTTCTCAAAGAGTCTGAAATTTAGAATTTTCATTTAGAACCCACGGCTCCTCTTACACTCACTATACAATTTCATAGTTTGATAGCTCTACTGAACACAAACTCCTACATATTTCAGCGCTTGTTTCCTTTTTAAACCACAGGTATGAGAACGAGCTGTTCCTGCGCCAGAACGTGGAGTCCGACATCAACGGCCTGCGCAGGGTCCTGGATGAGCTGACCCTGGCTAGAGCTGACCTGGAGATGCAGATTGAGACACTGAAGGAGGAGCTGGCCTACCTCAAGAAGAACCACGAGGAGGTGAGAGTCCCTAAGAGTGCAGAGAGGAAATTACTTCCCTTTGGAATTTCTGACTGTTGGAGTGGGAAGGGGAAAATCCAAGCAAAAAACCCCAGGCAGCACTGCAGCTTAATAAGAAGAAAACTCTAACATTAAAATAATCCAAAGTGTGTCCTGAGAAGCATTTCTGTGATTCCAAACTGCTCAGACCTATTGGTTTCAGTGTGAAATTCATAAGCACATGACATGTCACTGGGAGAGTTAAGCTGAGTAAAAGAAATATCCATACAAGTTACATGCAAATATGTGTTGTGTGTCAGTGCACAGAGAGCAGAAAAGCACGTGAGGTAAAATTTGATAAGGTTATTATGTGTGTTTCACCATTGATACTTGATAATAAACATCCTGCAGCCACTGGGTGGATTGCTGATGGCAGAGGGAGCCTGATGTTTTCATGTCCTCTGTCCATGCAGGAAATGAAAGAGTATTCAAGCCAGCTCAGTGGAACAGTCAACGTGGAAATGGATGCGGCTCCTGGCATCGACCTGACCAGAATTCTCTCCGAGATGAGGGAGCAGTACGAAGCTCTGGCTGAGAAGAACCGTAAAGATGCTGAGGCCTGGTTCCTTACTCAGGTATAGTTACACCAGGAAAACAGCCTCATTCTTGCTGTGCCAGAAGATGGGATGGGCTCCCCCCTTTCTCAAAATAATTGAAAACCTTTTTATACAATATGCAAGAGATTTTACAGTTGTTTTTAACTTTCAGACTGATCAGCTGAACCATGAGGTAGCCACCCATACACAACAGATCCAGTCCAGCAAATCAGAGATCACAGAACTGAGACGCACAGTCCAAAGCTTGGAGATTGAGCTCCAGTCGCAGCTCAGCATGGTACGGAGCAGTGCCAAGCACACCCCAAGTCACGGCTAGCACACTCTCCCCTCCCTCCTTCCCTTGCCTCTCCTCAGATTCCCCCTCTGCAGGACAAACGTGCGTGCTAACCTGTTCTGACATGATTCCACTTCAGAAAGCTGGACTGGAAGCCAGCCTGCGAGATACAGAAGGCCGATACTGCGCCCAGCTGGCCCAGATTCAGGCCCTCATCACCAGCGTTGAGGAGCAACTGGGTGAACTGCGGTACGACATGGAGCGTCAGAACCAGGAGTACAGGATGCTCATGGACATCAAAAGCCGCCTGGAGCAGGAAATTGCCACCTACCGCAGGCTGCTGGAGGGCCAGGACTCTCAGTACGTAACAATACACAGCCCCCACGCTGATTAGATAAGGTTAATAGCCTGACACATTGTAAAGCAGTAAGTTGTGGATGCCAGGCTGACTCCAGATCACTGAATTGCCGCACTGCATACGCAGCCTTTGGAGTTCTGGCAAAGCCCAGCAAAGTCCCAGGCGCTGCTGTAACTCAAGCTGAATCTCCAGATCTGATGGTCTAGAAATATACATGCAACTATTTTGACTACAATGAATGAAAGAAGGCGCCAGGCACCTTATGTGTGTCTTACATGATACTCTTGTTGCACGGGAATCACAGTCTTTAGCCTGACGTAACTTATAAAAACCTGTTCTCTCTATTTCTTTAGCTTTTGGTGCTCTACACTTGTGCACAGAGGTGAAAATGCCCATCCTCATACACCAGAACTCCCAGCTAGAAAATAACTTGGCACAGACTACAGCTAGTTTACTCAAATCTACATTTTAGTGACCATTTCTCGTATCTTCTCTATACATGAATTCCTTTTGATTTCTGAGGAGGCATCAGCTCCTTATATTGTTTCTAGATTATGACATTTTGGGAAGAGAAGCATAGAGAGCCCTGTTGGAACCAGGAACTGGTCTGACTGCTGTTCCTATGTCCTACTGAGTACCTGGGAGTGGCCTTCAGAGCAGAAACCTCCTTAACAATGGTACTAGTAAGGACACACCTGAGGCACAAGCCATTGAAGGAAGCAGCGTGATATCAGGGCTGGGCACCTGTGGCACTTCCTTGGTGGATGAAGGGTTTCAGTGGGCAGGGTCAGTGATGGTCACTAATCAAATATCTCTTCTTTTCTACAGGATGTCAGGAGTGAACCCTAAGGATGGTAAGAAAACTTTTGACTTAAAGAGGGGCTGAAATGATTAAATAAACTCAGGGTTTCTTCTTACTAACACAGATTCCACTCTGTCTGCAATGACCACATTCCTTATCATTTCCAGACAAAAATGCAATACTTTATCTTAGTTTATGTGCACTTTTGAAACCAGTAGCTTACCAAAATGACTGCATGAATTCCTCATGGGATTCTAAACTACCAAAATCTCCCAAAGATTCCTAAATTCCTCTGATTCACGCACCATACAAGACACATTCAAGTCTGATTTGTGATGTGCGCTCTTAGCATTTACTGGATGAGGACCAATAGGGAGTTAAGATGTAAAGGCAGTTCTCTCTTTGGAATGTGAAAAAGATCTTGTGAGAAACAACAACCCCCCCATCATGCAGCTCCTCAGTGTTAGCACTGCACTGGCCTTTTCCCTAACTGACTTTGTTTTATTCCCACAGCAGCATCTGCAAGCACTAGTAGAATTCGCATCAGTGTGGAAGACGATGGAAAACATACTTCTTCTCGTGACAAGAGATATTAGTAAAGAATCACTGCATCCTCTCTTGCATATGGCACCATATATAAGCAGTGCAGCCTGCATGCTGGCTAATGCTGAGAGAAATCATCCCCTTGTACTGCTGCCATATCACAAGAATGTAATCCAAGAATGTGTACCAGCTTGATAGCTGTCCTTAAACTTGTTCTCCTCTTTACCTGCTCGTGTGACTCTGTGCTCAGAGATGACAAGCTTGTTTTCTGTCTGTAGCTATATGGTTTCATTATAAAAGAACCTACATAATAAAGTTGCTGTTCTGCTTGTGCAAGTATATCCAGCCTATGTTGGTTTTTTGAGGTCAAAATGACTCTACCATGCACACGACCATATACCCACCCTAACACAGGGCTTCCTGTCACCCACGAGAGATGCTCAATGCATAACAACAACAGCAACAACAACTTTAATAAGAATTACAAAGATGATAATGAACAAACACATATAAAGTGCCATTAGATTCCCCCAGGAATCTGAAACTAGTATCAGTAAATACCTGAGAAGATAATGCAAACGGTCCTTGGGCTCTTTGCTCTGAATTCCAGGTACACAACATCACTACAGTTCATGCACAAATAAAATGCACCATTAATGCTGTTCCATATATGTATTTATGTTCCTGCACTTCCTTCAGCCAAAAGGCAAATTCCTTTAGTGCTTGAGGAAGCACCAGGCAAGGTCCAGAGGAAATGGAACTGTTCAGTCAGAGCTTGCTATGACTGTTTTGGTTTCCCTACATGAGGAACAGCCTCACCGGCCTGTGCCACTGCTGTGGCTGTTCCAGGCCACTGCCTTTGCCAGCAGCAGGTAGTCTGCAAGGCTGCACAGCAGTCATGGCACAGCCACACTTGTAAAGACTTCAGAAGCATGCAAAACATTCCCGTAAATGCTGTATTTTGCTAATAGAACCTGTTTGGAAAATGTGTCATTAGCCTCATCGCTGCATATTTCAATCCACATCACAGTATCTACAAATATAATATCATTTCTAGAATTATCTATTTCTAGAATCATTTCTATCATATCTGTTTCTCATATCGTTTCTAGAATTACCTGGTTTATTTCCCTTCCAACCTCTCGGAGACACTATTTTTCTGTCTTCAATTTTCTGACATTTAAAACAAAACTTTCAAGGCTGCTGGCCTCAGCCTCACAGCTGAGCCCTAAAGGAGGCTGCAAGGCCTTTGGTGTGCCACTGCTCGTATTCCCATGGGAAAGAATGGAAAAGAGCAAAGCAACATCACAGTCTATCAGAAAAGACAAACCAAACAGTACAAATGGTATTGAAATGAGGTGACTATTATCTGTATCACTCGGACAGCAAGAGAGAATCCTATGGCCTGAGGCAGTGGTCCATTTGTATTGCTGATGGGGGAGTTCAATCAATCGGTGATGGTCGCTGGATCTTCACTTGTACAACGGAGGTGTCCAAATATCCTGCCTATACTTAAACTGCAGCCTATAAATTCAGCTCAGTTCGCTTTTCACGTTCCAATTCAGTAAAACAAGTAGGAAATCCAAACAAAGCCACTGGGGACCAGGCAGCCCCGGTCCCGCCAGCCCAGGCCAGCTCCCAGCCGGAGCAGGCTATAAGTCACCATCCAATGGTGCCATCTGCTGACAGCAGGTTCTCTCTTCACTCACCGTTGCTTTCATTCTGCATCGTGGTTTTCCGGTCTTTTCCATGGATCCTCAGCAAGCGTTGATGAAAACTGTGGCAACTTTTCCAGTTTGAAAGGGTTGAGCTTCAGATGAAACACATCCTCTGTGCCAGGGCATGACTTGGCAGCAAAAAACCCGATTCTCTTTTTCACGATGGCTCCATATTCCATGAAATGGGGAGTAAGAGAGAGGCTGCTCTGTGCCACACGCTGTCAGCCTCACTGCCAGGCAAGCTGTGAATCCCACTGAGTAATTCCACATGAAACAAAGGATTCATTTTCTTTCACGTAGTATTATGTACATATAGATGTAGTTATATTTCAATGTCATATTTCATAGAACATTAGCTGGCTGAACTGCTAGTAGAAAATTCAGTCTGAAATTAGCCTGAATGAGCTAATACCATCAGGATACCATTGCTTCTATTAGAATTTCTTTGGGTTTCACCTTAGGCCTTAGTTTTCTGGCTGGTGCTTCAAGCTCTGCTACCTCTCCAGCTTCAGGGCTGACACTGAACTGTCACTAGGAACGATAGCTGTTATCAGGAGATTCTGCGATAGCCAAACCTCGGACTTACTGCAAACACCTATCTTCAGTGATCCATTTCCCCCACATAGTTAAAAGTGTTGGCATTTCTGGACAATGAAGTGCATGAGGAGAAAGAATGAATCTGTGCTCAATGGAAACGTAGCTGGTAAAAAGAAAACCAAGAGGTGCTGAGCAGAGCTGAGGAGAGCCACAAGGAGGAGCTCGGGACCTGCTCATTCCCAGGATGGGGACTGGGAAGCATCCCGAGAGGGATGAGGTGCACCAGTTCTGTATTATTGAAAAACCTCAAGTGAAACAAACAGAGAAAATAATGATTCCTTCAGGTTTCTTCCAGGATGGTGCAATTCTGGTCTGCACGGTCCCTCCAACCCAGTCAAATGAGTAACAGTGCTGGGTAAGCTTGGCACAGAGCTGAACCTCCAACTCGGCACCGTGTCTGATCCTCAGACCCCAGGTCCACCCAGCTTCCCATCTCTGCCCACATCTGCTTCCTCCCTCCTCTCCCTCTGAGGAGGATGAACCCAATAACCCAGTCACCATCTCCTGAACAGCACAAGGAGTCACAAAACCTTTGCCAAAGCCAGGCTTGCCCATTCTGTATTTGATGAAGTGTGGCAAAAGTCACTGAAACTTCTGAGAAAGCCTCTTCCTGCCTGATTGCCAGGTCAATATTTCAGGCTGGCAGCTCTAAATAATCTCTTGAATTATTTTAGCGTTGTTACAATCTCATATTTTAAATATTTTCTATAGCTAAACATATAAATATCTTCATAGTATTGATACTGGTAACAGCATATATCTGCATTACTGTGTGTTCCAAGAAGACTATGGAAATACAACGGCACCTTGAATCCTTAAAAAGAAAAAGTCATTAGGAAAGACTGTAAAGACCTAATTCTCACGTGTTTCACCCGGGATGGACCGCTGAAGGGACTAGCTGAGCCTTACTCACTTTGGACTGCAGTTTCAGTCAAATGGCAAATGTTGGACAACTTCCTTAAAGCCGTTCACAGGCTGCTGCTGTGCAGTACGCTACCAACAGCTTGATGGGATGTACTTTGGGATTCACAAACTGCTGTAGTACTAGAGCCTGAGAAATACAACAGACAGAAAGTGTCCTGAGAGCTCCATCCTCTCTATGTAGTCTGGAATGGCCAATCCTCTGCACCTCATACACAGAAAAACATAACGTATTAACTGCAGGGCTAGAGAAAAGTCTGAGGCAGAGCTGATCCTGTTCCACACCTCCTGATTGTAGCCACACCTCACCATTATCATATGAAAAGAGAAAGAAAAAAACAAAACCAAAACAACCAAAAGGAAAGCAGCCCGGTATGTGGCTGAGATTCCAAATAACAACAGTGTGTGCAGCCTCATAAATGCTTCAGAATTGACCAAGAGGAAGCACGTTTCATGATGACACAATCTTGTTGCTGTAGTCATTCATCGAAGGGAAACTCCCACAGGAAAAGGCATAAAGCTGCTTAGGGAAGGCTAAGAAGCTGCTCAGCGGTAGTCAGTCAAACATTGGGTTAGATTCACACCAGAGCTAACATGAGCACCAGCCAAGGCCCTTTCCAATTTTCTTCTGGGTCCCTCAGGGGTAGTTCAGGGTGTGGTTTGGCCCAGCCAGGAACTGCTTTCAGACCGTCAAGTGCAGGTGGTGGTGCCAGCCGCACACAAACCTCCTTCTCCTCCGCCAGACCCCTCTGGCTGGCTGCTGGAGGAGGGGCACCTTGGGGAGGCTTCGGCGAGCACCATGGGGAAAGCATCTTCCTGGGTGGGAATGAGAAACAGACTATGCAAAACCTGAATGACCGTTTGGCTGCCTACCTGGACAAGGTCCGTTCCTTAGAAGCAGCTAATGCTCAGCTGGAAAGCTGCATCCTAGAGTGGCACAAGACAAAGTCTCACAGCAAGAGGCATGACTTCAACCAATACGAGCAAAACGTCACTGACATGCAAAGACAGGTAAGTCACAGCTGCAAGTAACTGTGTCATTCTATGCTTTTTTAAGAAATCTGGGTGCTCATTTATGCTGATGGCTTTCCTTTAAAGAAAGTTAAATAAAACCTTTTCAGTGCTAGAAATACTAATGCAAGTGGGTACAGGACCTGGGCATGAGCATTCTTTGGGCTCCCAAGGAGGAGAGTAGGGTACTAGAAGGAAAGAAAGGTTGCAGATGGCAAAGGGAGGTTCCGCAAGGGCTGTAGCATAAAGGGGTCCGTATGCTGCCAAGTGTTCATCTCTGTACATGAAACTGTGGTTGGAGTAACTACATCTGGCAGAAGCTGGTCTTTTTGACTGCACATGTATGCAAGCGAACTACAAAGCAGGCAAGCTGAAGAGCCTGCCTTCTTTCATGCGTGCTCTCTTTAGACATACTGTTGCATTTTGGTTCTTTGATTCCTGTGGTGGCAGACAATGAAACTACAGGAGTTTTGGGTCCAATGAGCTTATGTAATCAGATGGAAAAATACTTCATTGTAATTAAGAAAATAGCAGTGACAAATTCCTTGTGGATGTTTTCACTATAATTAAAAGGAGAATTTCTGGTTCCTGCCAGTCGTTAATATTAACGTGCAACAGTAACTCTTTCAATCTCCCAAACTCACGTGTCTTCAAATTCAAGCATAGTATTAATCAGGATTCCTAATGAACATACTTAGTGCTGGAACCATCTGTGTGACTAATCAGTGTCATTAACTTTACACAGCCATATGGGGCAAAACCCAAAGCTACTCCAAACACAGTGCTTTAGCTTTCGCTCTACTTTTTCTAACACAGTTACTTGGCATTCTCAAGACCCTAAGGAATGTTTTTCAAGAGGGTTTGGAGATGGCATTATCCCGCAGCTTTGGGGACTAAGGCTGGGGACTTAATCAAACTCCCTGCTCCGTGTTAAATGTGTTGCCTCCAGGCAGAAGATGAGGCACTCCGACCACAGACAATGTGGAAGGAGAGCCAGAACTGTCATCACCTAGTTCTGTTTTAAGGATAAGGAAAGGTCATCTGTCTCCAGCCCTAGCACTTGAGCAGGGTTTTTTTAATTGATCCAGAGATAAAAACTTGTTCATCGAGAATATAAACGTGTTCACGTTGATCTGGCACTAATAAGACTTAGGAAGACAGACAGCAAGACTGAATAGTGCTGACTGGGGTAAAGCCTCATTTTTGAATAGGCTGTACCCAAACCACTTAATTTTAACCCTCACCACTTAAAGAGCTGTTGCTGGCTCCAGGCACTGTGAGAGCCAGGGCTGTCCCAGCTGCGGTGCCCATGCCGGGAAGGGCTAGTGAAGGGTTATTTACAGGCGACAGCTCAGGGGTTTAACCCAGAATTTTTACTTTCTCTATAAATGATTGCAATTAGTACATGACAGCCAATAAAATGAGTGAAAATACAGCATCTCATTATTAACCATAATTAAAGCAAGCATTAATTAAAAAGGTGAAACTAATGGAGTACATAAAATGAAATTTAGACAAAATTTAGGTTCCTGCATCCAATAACGCAGAACATCTATGATATACTGGCTGCCTAAACTTCTCTGTGTAATCATCTGCGTCCTGCATTTTGGTCCATTCTCTGCCCTGGATGCCTGAGCTCTGGACAAATGTGTCAGATGGAGCAACAAGTTGCCTGACTCCAGCCTGATTCCATTCGAACCCTGATACACAGTAAAACAACAACAGTTCTTCAGGGGTCTTGTTCAAGGATTGATACCACTAAAGTAGCAAACTGATTTACAGAACACTCAAGGAGCCAGGCTCAATGCTGCTGGATAAAGGACACAGGAAGTCAGTGGAGGAAGGCTTCTTGATAAAACCCTGTTTGAGAAGGAATTTGAGTGTATTTCACATATAATAATGTGTGAGTTCTTAATCAGGTTAGCTGTAAGTTTGGGGGTTGATATTAGCGATGCACCCATATTCATGAGGGATGTGGTGAAGAATTCTATGTAATTCTAACCAGCTAAACAGCCACATGTGAAATGTGCTGTTGCTGGGATAGCAATGGGTGTCATCCAGCGAGTGACAAGACACTGACAACTGCTTTGATAGCACAGACTCAAAAAACGTTTCTGTAACTGTTGCTTTGTTGCTTTTTGAGTACGAAATGGCACAAAGTGGAAGAACTCACACGTTGCCTCCTCATTGCCTTGTTACCTTCCATGGTAAAATATACCATTTTCTAGTGACGGATTCAAGAATTGCCTCTTCTCTGACAACAAATTGCAGGCAGCAACACATGAAGGGGATTGTTACACTTCTTCAGCTGGCCTTGATCATGTCCCAGGGCAGATTCGAGGTGTGCTGCTAATTGCTCAAGAATGTGCAGTCTGTTAACAGATTAGTGAAAACATTCCACAGGCACCTTCTTCTTTACACTGAGAGGTAAACTTTTGACACTTCAGGACAATTTTGTCATTTCCTCATTTCTCTGTGATTCATTTACTTCAAGGTGCTGAGAGCTCTGTAAATGGCTAATGATTTCTGCACAGCCATAGCACACATAGTTTGCTATGTCAGTGCTGAGCGAAGGCAGCTCTTGAAACTGCAACCCTGCTTCTCCTTCCTCTGTGTTAGAAAAGGACACAACATCCCTCAGTTATCGGATCCAACTAATTATGTATCAGTTCCTCCTAGAATTCTGTCAGAGATTTTGACCAGAATACTGAGGGGTTTGTATCCAGATCTAGAGTTCAAAGGTATTTGTGTTAACAGGGCTTACAAGCCTTTTCAGTGCCCACAGAGTACACTAAGTGAATGATGCCATGCACTCTCTTCTGCAACTTTCAGGGCAATTATCAACATCCCAAAGCAAAATCAGAAACCTGAATTAATCCCTCCACACTGCTGGAGGATTCAGTACAGTGAATAATAAGAATAGGTGAATAGTTGGATGGACCATGACAACCACATGCTAGTGTTATTCTCAAAATGACAATCATGCAACTCCAGACTAAGGCACATGGTAGACTGGAGGGCTTCTGCCATTCTTGTTGCGCCTCTGCACCCCACCACCACTGCAGCACGGTGTCCCTGCACATGCTTACTTAGTAGCATGGGATTCATTACAGCATTTAGATTATATTCAGACACAGCTTAATGATTCTCACTGAAATCTGCCCTCAAGAGGACCAAGGCTGCTCTTTCAGCCATGCTAATCAGAAACCAAATCAGTTCACAGAAAGAGAGGAAGACAGTGATGGTTATTCTGTAACATCCTGTGAAGTTTGTGTAGCATTATTGATATCCTCTACCTAGCCAGGAATAAGAAGACTCATCCTGCTTCATATCCAGAAAAATAAGACATAGAGGAAAGTAAGATTATTGACAAAAACTGCAGAAACATCTATGTGAATCAGGAAACTAAGCTGCTTTAATTCATGTATTCTGTCTAACATGGGAATTCTACTGTTTAGATGCTTCCTACAAGTGGCAGGGAGTCTAACCCAGCACAGGTTATTCACCAGCACCATGGGGCAATGCTGAGTCTCCTGTTGGATTCTCTGTTTTCCAGATTGAGGATAGCAAGATCACCAATGCCAGTATCCTTTTACAAATTGATAACGCCAACATGGCCTCTGAAGACTTCAGGCTCAAGTAAGCTCTTCTTTGGTTCCCTGATTAAGTTTGAAAGAGGGTTAAGCAAAATATGGCTTTTTCTAGATAATCCAATACGAAACTGATTTTACTGAGGTTTTCTGGTGATACTGGGCAAATAAAACCAATGTAGAACAGGAAAAGAATCCAGAAAGGATAAAAAGGATGCAAAACCCACAAACGATTGCTGAACAATCTTGAGTCACCCTGTTTATGATACTTAATTCAGGTCCTGAAGAGCAGGTTTTACAGCAGACACTTGATACTTGTGACAAAAGGCACTTAAATCTGTCACCTGGGAATACAAATTAACCCTTACGTGCACTGTGCTTCCCCTGTCCAGTCCCAATCCATTTCCTGTATGTATCACCTCTTCTGTCCAGCTCCGCAGGCAATACGTGTCCTGCAGTAACTTCTGCTTCCAAGTCTCCTCAGTCAGACTTCTCAGAAGTCATGAAGATTTGTCTTATTTTCAACAGATGAGGAGGAGCTATTAAATAATCTCCCGGGTTTCGGTGATGTTGTAGCATACCTAAAGCCTCTGAGCACTGCAGCTCTGACTGGCCTGGCCCTTCTTCCATTATCATCCAGCAGTGACACAAAAGGAAACCTGCAAAATGAGTCTGAGGGATCGAATGCACAAAACCCACCAGAGCCCACAAAAATGAAGTAAAGGGAGAGATTTTGAGGAGCAAAAGTGCTTCATATACCCAAGGGAAGACATGGTGGTGTCTTTCTGACCACCTCACTACAAGTGGCAAACTGCAAGAGGTTAGAGATGAATGTTAAGAACTGGCTCCCATTACATTATCCCTGTTTTCTGAAGGACTGAAAAGTGATCAGTTTGAAAAAACTATAGCAAGCATTGATTGTCGATGCTGTTATCACATCTTCAGTGGCAAACTTTTGAGAAGCATGTTCTCAAAGCTTTCACGGTGAATGTTAAAATGCAAAAAGGAAAATGAAACAAAGAGCAATTATTTCCTATGATATAGGAGGAACTGTGAGGAAGAAAGAAACCCAGTAAGGAAACCCATCTAATTTTTAAGACTATACAAGGATATTCAAAGAACATATTTTAGAAACAGAATGTGTTTCCTTGGGTGCTTTGTTCTCTCCAGTTCCCTACATAGAGGACTCAAGCAAGCCGACTTCTTTTCCCTCCCAAAGGTATGAAGCAGAGAAGTCGCGCAGGCAGGGAGTGCAGCTTGATGTGGAGAACCTGCGGAAGGAGCTCGATGGCCTAACCATTATTACAACAGACCTGGAAATGGAAATCGAGGGCTTGAGAGAAGAGCACATCCTCAGGAGGAAAGACCATGAGGAGGTAGGAAAAGTTCCACTTGGTAAAACCCTATCACACAAATCTTTGCTACCATGTAATTACCTCTGAGGAAGATCCACAGTCTATAAATGGGATTGATGATTCAGAACCAAACCGTGTTTCTACGCAGGCCAATGAGAGTCAGACGAGGCACTTTACCCACTAACCTGAGATTTCAGAGAGAGTAACATTGCTGTATTTTCTCCCACTCTTTTCTAGTCACCTATCCATCTGTCATACATAGCTAATAATATCTTACATATTTGACAGAAATGTCCTCAGAAATACTTAGATACAAATACACGCAGATTGCAAGTAAGTAGGAATTGTTACTGCTTGCTGGTGAGTTTAACTCATCACAGACTTTTTCCTCCATTCTGGATATATCATTTCACATGATCACAGAACACAGAGGAGTGGCTGAGGTTGGAAGGGACCTCTCGAGTTCATGTCAGACAGCTGACCTGGCTAAACAGACCTTCATTCCCATAGGAATGGCTGCTGAAATCAAGTCAAAGGATTTATTCCTGCAAAACCATGACCACAGTCATTAGATAATACTATTAATTGCCCAAAAACACACTGCTCTGCATCCTCCTGGAGCTATAGCCCCATGGGCCCTGTTATTCCCACATATACAATATCACTGCTTGACACTGTTTTCATTTTGCTTGATCAGACGTTGTTTTCAGTTATTACCTAAGGCAGAACCAAACATCCTACCAGGATCTGTGGACTATTAGAATGGATAGTAGAAACACGAGGGTTACACACCAGCAGGTGAAGCTGCCTTTGGCTGTAGTATCCTTATATCCTTACAGCCAACGATACTACTGAACAGCTGGAATAAAAGTTCTTGGAAGCAGGGCAACCACCAGAGACATCGGTCCGGCCAGTTGATCTGCATTTTGGAGGCTGTGATGTCTTGATCTGCATTTTGGAGGCCGTGATGTCATACCCTGAAATGCTGCTTTGCCTGGGTGCTTGTGAAAATGGTACCTAGCACATAAGATTGTGCTACAGCAACAGGAATGTTCCCAGACCTGCTTGACTTGTCCTGTAATTACGTTGTTTACACAGTAATTATATGCTTTAATCCAATTATTCCTTTAACAATTACATAGAACTTTTACATTGCTCTCCTGTAAACTTACAGTTCCATAAATATTAACAAACAGAGGAAGAAAGATGAAATTACTGTTAGATTTTCATAAAGGTTTTGGGTTCCTAATAGTTAAATAAATAAAAAATGGCAGTGCTTCAGCAAGCATGTATCTGCCAGAAACGCTCTATGAAGAGATCTTCTCACATGGTTTTTATTGAGCTCCCTGGCACAGTTTTGCAAAGGACCAGATGTAAGTCACTGGTTTAAGTCATGTCACAGTATTATGCATATATAAATTCTCCAAAAAGTGTTAACTGAATACAGATAACAATTAACGTACCATAATGAAAAAATACTTGAGATCTTGTGAGAGGGCGGAACTGAAGGAGACAAGACAGGGATGAAACCTTTCCACCTTCATAAACAAGTTTGCTTGTTTCCTCTGCTAATATGTGAATAGAACATGGAAGCAAATCGCTCATCACAAGACTTCAAAGTCAATGTAAAAGTAAACGCAGCACCTCCTGAAGACTTAGCCAAGATTCTAGCAGAAATAAGAGAAGATTATGAAGCCATCATTGAAAAGAATCGTCAAAGCCTGGACAGTTGGTACAAGGAACAGGTAATGGCTGTTTTCTGCTCATTTCACAGATGTTGCTGTATGTGACTGACCAAACTCAGAAAGCTTTTCTCTTGCCTTTGCTCCCTAGAGCACAGCAATGTCTCTGGCAGCAACCCCGAACCCAGAGCAGATACAGCGCAACGAGACCGAGATCAAGGATCTCACACGTACGTTACAGTCCCTGGATATCAAGCTGCAGGCACAGATGAGTAAGGTATCAACTGCAGACATCTCTGGCTGGTTACTTCATATATTCTCAGAAACAATCGTGAATCAACTCTTCATTTAAACCCATAGTGCAGCACAACTTCACTGTAGTTATTAAAGTATTAGTGAAATTGCTGTGAAATTTGGACCACACTTGACTTTACCAGAATATGGAAATTTGTAGATTTGAGACCATTGCATATTTAAGACCATTGACAAGAAGGGAAAACTTTGTCTCTCCTTAGAACAAAATACAGGGATACTATCATGGGATAGCTGACTCCATGACCTAGAAAGAAAAAATGGCCTAGAAGACAGAGAGTAGTAAAAATTCATATTTATAACCCCTATTATAATACATGAAATATATGAACTGTGAAAAATGGTGGGAAATCTTCAAAAGTGTTACTCAGCTCTTGTATGGTTCAAGCTCACATACTCATGGCTTAGAGACTTCAGAGCAATTCTGGGCAGTAAATGCAAGACAGACAAAGAGTCACCAGTTCCAGGGGCGCAGCCAGTGAGCAGAACCACGCAGGGGTAAATCACTCAGGTTTTGCCTCTCATTATGCACACACGACACAGCCTTATGATCCTGCTGTCTTCACAGGAATAGTCATGCAAATGTCTGAGTGTTTAAATTACCACAGTCTTAATTTTGCAATCTTCTAGCTAGAGACCAAATTTGCTGGCATTTCTGCCTTGTGACTACCACATAAACACTAATCATGGTATTGGTGTTATCTGCTCCGTCAGAAACACATGCTGGAAGATACCTTGGCTGACACTCGGAATTACTACGCTGTTGCGCTTCAAAACATGCAGCAGATCATCTCCAAATGTGAGGAAGACCTAAGCCAGCTTCGTCATGACATTAAGCAGCAAAATAACCAATACAAGGTTCTTCTTGGGATCAAAACCCGCCTGGAGAAGGAAATTTCCACCTACCGCCTGCTGCTGGAAGGGAATGCTGACGGGTAAGGCAGAGCCGCCTGGACTGGAACAGATGAGAAGAGAGTTCTCATATTCGGGTTATTTATTTGTTTGTTTGTTTATGCTTAATCAAAGCTTGTGAGTTCCAGCCTACATCAAGGGTTGGTATTTTAATGGGATGGATCATAATAAAAAGCCTGAACCACTTGGGATACATAGAAACCTGTATCCATGGGATTGGGATTACCTAAATTAATATCACTTTTCATTAAAGAATAAAACAACCCTACATTCCCACAGCATGCCTGCCTCAGCAATGGAGAAAATGCCAAGTTCAGTAAAATTCAGAGCCATTTCCTATATTTCAAACGAATTCTAGATCAAAAAGAAGCCTGCAGACAAGTTTCCATTTTTTTTGGCTGGTCACAAGCACACAAATGGGCAGAGCACATTCCACTGCCGATGGGCTGGCTGCCCTCCCCATCCCTGCCGTGCCTGAAGCCTCCGCTTGCAGCAATCCTGGAGCCTCTATTGTTTATCTTCTCACCTTGTATACAGAGTATTGTCGTCTTCACCCAAAATCAGAACAAGGAAGCTTAGCAGCCTTTAGAGCTGACAGTCTCAGAGGCAGCAGCACGGCACCAAGTACAGGGTTATTTGTCAGAAGCCAAAGGGGGATCAGGTTGAGGAACTCCTAATACAGGCAGAACAGGGCAGCTGCCCACAGCAGAACAACAGCCAGTGTCCACAGGACTGGCTTCAGGTCACTGTATCAGTACCTGAGACTACCCCAAGAAGAAAAATTCCCGTGGTGTAAAAGCATTATTTGTTTCTCTTTTCCCAGTGGTGGGAGATCTCCTTAGAATCAGTGAGCAGAAGGGGATGGAGAACTTCTGGAAATCAGCATAATCATTATTTTTTCTCTGTTTCATTATCTTTATAGGATTGCAAGAAAATGTGACACAAGAGCTAAAGGTAAAAGTCCTCTATTTTGTTCTCTAGAGAGACTCTTCATTATTGTTATTTCCGATCAAATTCTACTCAGAATAATGCTACCCTTCCATGACTGAGCTGTGAAAGGTTTGCAGACCAGTTATTGTGCACGCTTCACAATGACCTCTGCTACTCAAACACAAGTGCAAAGCTCAGACTCAGGACTAAAGCTTTCATGGCATAGGAGGAGGCACAGAGACTCCATTTAGTGACTAAAACTGTGCTAGGGCTTGAAAGCGAACAGTAAATCTGCATGTCTGGAAACTCACATTCCAGCATGAGCATGACCTACAGACATTTAGGAGAATCTGCTCTGAAGTTGGATTTGCATTGGCTGCGATGGAGCTGCGTTATTCATTTGCCCTGACCTGGACAAGACTCAGGGGTGACTTTCTGGCAATACATTTCACAAAGAGCAGTAATAAGTATTGACCTAAAGGGCAACATGTAAAGATAAATCAGTTGAGGAGGTAGCTAGTAAATGACTGTAAATGAAGCTTTCCCTGCATCAGCTTCTCTCAGCATTGCTTCTTGCCTAATTCAGCTCTCTCCTTCTTTCAGACCATGCCGGGCTGACCAAACGAAAGATCAAAGCAATTGTCCATGACAGTGTGAATGGGCAGGTGGTGTCCTCCACCATCAATGAGATCCACCAGCAAGCATGAAGTCGAAAGCTCTGCTGACTCCTGTCTTTCTCGGCAGCCTGAGCTCTGACAACCCTTCTGTGCACCTATGTGCTGTATGTTGGTCTTCCTGTGTGTAAAACAGGGATCCTATTGTGAGATCTCTCCTCCCATGGTGTGCAGCCCAATGATCAGAAGGTGCCCTACAGAGTTAGGTAGAGCTGATACTGTAAATTTAAAGAGCTTTTAGTCATCAAAATGCCAGAGAAAAGCTATTCAATGAAAATGACTGGCTGAGCTGGTAGTATATGTATTATGCACATCTCACTGGGGCATGAATCTCCGTCTGTGATTCATTTATTGCTCTGCAAATTAACTATAATTTAAAGTGAATAATCTCTCAGCTTTTCTCCTGGTCTTATGTTTCTCAGCATATACCTCACTGCAGCCAATAAATTCTTTTCCATTACTTGTTCTGGTCGTTGGAATTTCCCATTTTGCTTTTTCTTACACATGCACCAGCCCCAAGTGGCAGGTTACTGACATAGGTCAGGACTGCAGAAATCTCATTGTTTCAGGAGGTATAAAACTGGAAGGACACAACAAAGAAGACAAGAGGTGACACAAGATACACGTGACATTTGCATAAGCAAAACTATTAGACTTCCCTATATACAACGTTTCAATGTCACCTTTTAAAACAGCATTATTAGTAGCATTATTGTAAAGTACATTCACTTTACCGCAGCGGTCACCTCAGAAACATTGATTTGTTCTTCAGCGTTAGAGAAATTTTCTGCAACTGCCTTTACACCCCTTCCTTCAGAGATCACAAACACTTCTCCAGATCCTCTCATTCTTTCTCAGTGACACATTTAATTCAAAAAGCCATTTCAGTTATTTGCTTTCACGTTAACGTTCCCTGGGTTTGGTGATGGGCTCGGTGGTCAGGACAGACTGGTGTATGCAGCGTGTGCTATGGGCAAGGGAGAGGCCCAAATGCTTACACCAAGTTCAAGCTTCTTCCCCTTTCTCCCATCAGCCCAAGCACTGCCCAGCAGGAGACCCTCATAGCAACAGGAGAACTCCCAGTGATACACAAAGCCAAAAACTGAGGAAGAAAAAGAGGACTCTTACTAGGCCTGTTAGAGGAAGACTGTAAAGCAGAACGGAGACAAAACGGAGCACAGCGAATGTCTGTGCAGATTTGCATTCCAAAGTCGATGTCTGCATACAAACCAGTGTGTTCAGGGCAGTCTCATATTCATGAGCAAAACTGTCATTGTGCTCTTTCATACCCACTCCTAAGGCACTCTCAGACAGGATTCCTGCTCCCAGCTTTCCTTTGAAACAAGGCTTACAAAAGAAAGTGAAAATTTCAAAGAAAATGCAGATTTATTACAAACAAAGTCCATCTCCGTGATACAATGTTTTCCTACTGGCATGTTAGGACCAGCTCAGGATTCCCCTTTGCTGCCCCCCCCCCAACTCTCCACCCTTGTTGCACAAAGAGATCCCAAAAGCATTGAATGGATTACCTAATGGTTTCTTTAAATTGGGCAAAACTTGTAGTACAGGATTAGTAACTCTTGGCTAATTAACAATGTCCTTCCTTATGGCTTACCAGATTCAACAAGCCAGACCTGGTGTTCGCAGCATCTGGACAAAATGTACCCAGGTTTTCTTGAACAGTTTTCTCTGTTATTTAAAGCCGCATTCCTTTATCACATTTACAGAGCATAACTCCTTTACTGGGATACAAGTAATTATTATTATTTCCAAATCAAAGGGAAGTATCTCTGCTTTGTGCTAGGTTCTGCTTGTGCTAAACTACAAGAAAAGAAGGAAAAACAAGAAAAGAACATGCTTTATAAAACACACACGTCCTCCATTTACATTCCTGAGCAATGCATTGCCTTTACTCATGCCCTAGTGTCCCTTCACGCAGTGGCAGAGATGCTGCACGCTCCCGTGTTAGGCCTGGCTACACTCCCAATGGCACTGGCCAAGCTGTAGCAGAATTCCCCTTCCACACCACTTCCCTGATGGCTTTAACCTTCTCTCACCCCTGTGCCGGTGCATTTTGTAATGGCCAGACCAGCACAGCTCACACTGACCTCACCGTTTGCTCTGTTTACTAACAGGCCCATAGCTCTAACACATGAAGTAAACCAGGCAGTCCTTAGACATCCAAACACTAGTTACACCACATTCTGGTTTCTAAATAAAAGCAGTATTCTATGGCAAAAGTGGGTTATTTCCGGAGGATTTTTCATAGCTTTAGAATGCTCTGAAGAACTGCCAATTTCCTTCCTGTTCCAGTTTATGATACCATGTCCCCAGCCATATGTTGCCCTGTATCTAGTGGTTATTCAGCAATTCTGAACTTGTGTTCTGGCACATAAGCTATGCTTTTCTAAATGTATTAGGGGATGTCTGCACCCCACATAATAATTAATGATACTTATATTTACCACTTGCATGCACTGGTACCATTCTGTTCTCATAACATGCCGAGAGATGAAGTTAGGGAGATAATGAATGGGGGTAATATTATCATTCCCATTTTATTGCTTGAGAAACTGGAAAAGAGATGACACAAGTTGCTCAAGGCTGCAGAGAAAGTCACTGATAGCGACTAAATGAGACTTCATCACTTCACAGCTTCTACTTACCCAGCTATTAGATAACATAACTTCCCCAAGAGCCATTCTCTAGTTACTGCAACACTTTCTGTACCTGATGGCACAGAATGGAGAACTTGATGGATTCATTTCCAATGTGTACTTCTGGGCAAGACACTGCACACTGATGATGTTCTTCAATGTACATGTGTCAATAGCCCTACTCATCAGTCCATACAGAGCACTGGGCCTGGGTGCCTTTGGTGATGCTGTACTGGTTGTGAAACTCTAAAAAAGAGATGGCATACGTGCTCCCTTCTCTTAGTCTCAGATCAGTGTCTTGAAGGAAAGGAAACCTTAAGGAGTGTGATTCTGTATTGCTTGAAAAATAGTTTTATTAATTCTTTGTATTAAAACTGATTAAACTCCAGTAGCTGGGATTTATTCTACTTCAGTATTAAATATACACAGAAGTGCTGTTTCAACATCAAGGCAGTGACTGACCCAGGCCCAAACTGCAGTCCTAAAGTCTGAAGTATCAACAAAATAACCCACTCAAGGTGAATGTATACCATTTCCCATAAATGGAATAGGATAACAAAAACATATCAAGAGAAGAGAATGTCCTTTCTAAGTCTAAAGGAATGATGTAACAATACTCCTGCAAACTAACAAGCCACAGGAGCTCACAGTCTATAAAAGGAGGCTGAAACCATCCGCATTCACAAATCACTGCTTGTAGTTTCACCTGCCATTTAAGGAAGTCCTGCACTAAATAATCCTCCAAGGTGATTTATAACAGACTTGACTGCACTCCAGGACATGTATGAGTCAGAGCTCATTTCACTTGTAGAAATGGTAAAACTTATTAAGGTATATTACAATACGCAGCTTTGGTAAGTGAATTGTTGATCCCCTGGAAGAAGTCTGCAATGAGGTAATGCCACAGTGGTTTGTGCTATTAATCACACATTCCTTCTGGTGATGTGGCCACACATTGGCAGGTTTCTTTCTTATTTATGAACAAGACATTTCTGTAGAATGCAAAATTTCTGCTTTCTGCTGCCTTGTTAATCCAGGTGCAGAGTTAATGAAGTCATTTCAGAAAGAGAAGAAAAGAGAATCCAGCATTTATAGCACTGCTAAAACCACTGTTCACATGCTATTATTGAAGGAGAGAGAATAGGTAGATGAGCCGGTAAAACATTTCACAATGTCCACACCCTGACCTATAAAGGTTTCTACAGTTTTGCTGGGAGATGCCTGGTCCTGTGAATGAATCATTTAGAAAAGGGAAGGATCTATAAACAGGGAAGCAAGGGAAGAATAAGACTTGAGAGGCCTGCAGCCCCCATCCTCCCCAGGTCCGGAATTATGCACCAAAAGCATCTTAACTATCGACTGTACTCGTACTTCTGGCTCTGTGAAATGACATGTGAATTTTCAGTATGCATTACTTCCTCAGAATTCCTTCCCCAGTACATTTTTCATTCCTTTTCAATGTGGATTCTTATGGTATTTTTAACTATATGACCACAGTGAAATGAGCCTCTTAAGCCACAAATCCAGAAGCTGGCATAAAAAAAATGTTTGCCCAAATATCGTATTAAACAGAAGCATCAATATCTTACAGTCTGCTGCCCCTGTGACAGCAGCTCATAGCACTAGACATGACCTAATGGTGAAGCAGGTGCATGGCGGCTCCTTCTGGACATATTAATTTGCCTTTTTGAAAGTTTGAATATGCATCAGAAGCTTAAAGGCATAAAATCATAACATCAGCTGTGGCAAAAGCACTTTCAATAACTATCTAGACTTCAGGGGTAATTGTTTTTTGCTTTCCAACATCCTAAGGACAAGTCAAAAGGACATTTGATAGGCTGTTATTAGGCCCTATAGAAAGCAATGAAAATGAGGAATATCATTTGAGAGACATGTATTTGAATTGAGAGGAATAATTATTTGGAGCAGGCAGGGAAAAGAAGGAGGAACAAACCAGTTGCAGTAGCTGACAACTCTACAGTGCTTCTCTGGAGCAGACACTCATAGTCTGCTGCTCTTAGAGACAAAGTCCCCGCGCCGGCTCAGCCCTGCAGCCCTGCAGCACGCACACAAGACATTAAAGCATGAAATGCATAAAACAAACACACTGGAAGCAATTCAGCTACCAAGACATTCTGTGAGTTTACGCGTTCCACTAGAAATAACATTGCTGCTATGCAGGAAAAAGAAGACATAAAAACAAACCCAAAGAAACCTTTTCTTTCATGTCTAGAGTTTACTGCTCACTAAAAATTAAGATACTCAAGCATTAGTCATAAAGGAAGGGGCATAATTCAAAGGAATAATGCACATGCCCGTCCTTAGAAATTCAGCTTTCAAGATTTAGACAGCTGTATAGTACTTGTTGCCATTGCTTACAAGCTCACTGCCATACACAAGGCTAAACTCCCGTAATTACAGCTCGTGGCTGGGAAGAGAAATATTACTTCAAACATTTGGCTACAAGAGTTATGCAAAATATTTTTCTTCTGGATATAGGAGCAGAAAAGTGGGTAATATGTGAAATTCTGTTATGTAATCTGTGAATTTCATTAACCGCGCTCAGGTTCCAGCACGGAGCCTCCCGCTGCAGCAAGTACCCTGCAGATGTGAACGCGGAGCTCTTTCAGAAGGCGTGTGGTGGCCTCTAGTGACAACCAGGCGGATACACACCAGGCTCCGGCCCCGGGGCGGGCGCTGCGGTGGATCCTCTCCTGTCGGTACCTGTGCCACCCGCGAGGCTCCTAAGACCGTGTCTAACTGGAAATCTGCTCAAGTATTTCTGTAATGGCCATTCCCAAAAGCTCACAGCCTTCTCAAGGGCAGGCCTGAGATGGATTTTCAGCCTGTTTTCATTCTTAGCCCTGTCGTTGTTTGGATACCTGATGCACAGATCCTGAAGCTGGGACAGGATTTCTGCCAGGGCAAAAACTCCTGACAATTTTACCCTGCAAATATACCCTTGAAAACGGAAGGAGTGTTTCTCCCGGTTTGGGGGTCCTGACATGACCCAAGTCAGGTCCCTAACACACAAGGTTTGGGTTTTATAAAAGCTAGCAAAAAGAAAATGGACACAAAGGTGAATACAGGCAGGCCAGTGCGTGAGTGTGTGACTGCCTCCTCTGCAGTGCTATCAACGTGTGCATATATTTGCACAGGGCCATGAAAATCCTATTTGCTTACTGAACCAGGTAAATAGGTAAGATTTTCTCACGCATACAGAGCTATTCCAACTTTATGGAACTGAGAAAAGCAGGGAGCTGGAATGTTCTGCAGCTTGCTGGCTTTTTCATTCCACTGAGCCCTCAGTTGCACATAACTTTTACAAGGGGAAAGGATCTGCCTGGCAGTCTGTTAGATTGTATTAGAGCTGATACTAATGATCCTTTTAGGGGAGAAAAAGAGAAGGCTCATTTGTATGCCCTGGAGCTGTTGTTGTTGGCACTGAAATGTGATCCTGCTGGAGGAGAGCAGCCGGGACAGGAAAGGCAGCTCCTCACTTTATTTCACCTGTGGCTGGGGAAAGATGTAACCAGCCCATGTCTTATGCACCACTCCAAGATCTGGAACACGTCTTCAAGTATCACGCTATTTGATTTTAAGTTTGTTTTCAGGATGGAGGATTCTCCTAAGTACTTATTTTTTCACTCATTTCAAAAAATAATAATTTTAAATCATATCTACATGAAAAATTCACTCAGATTTTCCCCCGATAGCTCATTTTACAACTGCGCCCTTGACTGTAAACCACTTGTCTGGCACAGATCAGGAAGTAACTTCTCACAAGTAAGTTAAGAAGAGGAAGGGAATTTCTCAGACACAGAAGTATTAAATACTGAAATACGGCTGGAATATTGAACAAGGAATTCCTCTTCCTTGGCTGGACACTGTACAGTGGAAGTCTTTCAGGACTGCATTGTCAGAGATCTTTCAGATTCAAATGCTTATGACACAAAATCTAAATTGCGATCAGCAACACAGTTACAGCGACGTATAAGTGGGCACCAGGTTTCCCTCGTGGGCTGGATCATCATTAAAAACTGAACTAAGACTTTTCTTTATTTAAAGCCTTCAGTCAGCCAAAAGAAAAGTGATGTTTCACCTAAAGGCAGCCCAAAAGCAGAACCAAAGCCGGGTGTGTCTTTTCTCCTTGAGCTCTCAAGTCTGGTTACCCATGACTGGTTAGTGAAGGTGAGTAATACTAAATGGCATGCACATATTATCATAACCCTGCAAGACTTACTTTTGCTGCTC
Source organism: Psittacula echo (assembly GCF_963264785.1). Lineage (NCBI taxonomy): Eukaryota > Metazoa > Chordata > Aves > Psittaciformes > Psittacidae > Psittacula > Psittacula echo. The sequence continues at coordinate 5,022,511 of NC_137748.1, forward strand.
TCCAAGACACATTAAACTTATGTCTCACAGGTGATATTTCAATTGATTACTGTTGCCATGAATGTTTTATTATCAGTACACACAAACCATTCGCTAAGCACGTCACTGACAGGAAGTGTTACCAATGATCAGGGATTGTCCTCTGCAGAGCATTCACAACCCAGTTGTGAGTTGGAAACTGCGCTGCTGAACTAAAGCACCAGCAAAGGGTTAACGGCACTTCTTCAGCACTGATCAAAACTGCAGACACCAGACATTTTCAGATTGCTCAACATCCATTTGAGTAACTTACTGTTACAACCAATATAATTTAAAAACAGTAACAGGAAGGCAGCCCATATTCTTGCAGATAATACCTGGGCATAGTCCATCCTCCAGTGGAGCTGGTGGCTACTGCCAAGGATGGAGCCATGAGGAGCTGCTTGCCCTCAGCCCATGTGGGCCTTGCCTTGCTCCCAGCTACTGGCATAGGTACAGCCCCTGGTGTGCACTCCTACAGTCACCAGTGATTTATACAACCCATCACAATATTCCATGAAAAAAACTACTGAAATAAGAAAACAAACCAGGAGCAAAGCCCACCTCTGGCGTGAATGATGCCTATCCTGGTCTTAGTAATATCCTTACAAATATTCTGGCTTATTTTTTAGAACAGATGCATCCACAAAATGCTACGTCCAGTGAAATTGTCACTTAACAATTTGGAGAACTCTAAGAAAATTCAGCCCAATAACCTGGGCGTCTGCACAACACGACTGATCCGTGTTTCCAGTTGCATTTGCTTGGAGCACTTTTGCTTAATAGTCAAGAGAATTCTGGAAGGAAAACAATTGTTGAAGGTTCAGCTTGACCAAAAATACCAGATCCGGAACACAAGGCAAACGCCTGCCCTAATGCTGATTCCATTTCAATTCAGATCACTGTATTGGTGACGTTAGAAGAAAGTTTAAGAATGTTTAAGTATCAGTGAATTTTATTTATCAATCTAAAATGTATTTTTATGCTATTCTTACATTTCTAAATAGTATCCAGCTTCTGTATATTTCAAGCATCTGCATTAAGGTACCAGCACACGCAGATGGCTTTTTCTATTGAAACTACACAGCTGCTTGTCCATACAGAGCTGGGATACTTGTGAATACACAGATTAGGAATTTGACCCACACGCAAAAGCCAATCTTGACCTGTCTGCGTTTCTAGGTAAACATGAAAGTTGATAACCTTTGCTATTTGCTCAATAAAACAAAAAAAAATATGGAATTTTCAAGTGGTATTCTTAGGAAAAATACCATCCAGGTAACATGGAATGTAATTTTACTAAGTAGTAAAAAGACAAAGAAGAATGTTTACTTTATCATGAAACACTGCCAGAGATGTAGGCAGTGACATACAGAGCCAAGAGATGCAACTGTAGCAAGATCTCTTGCTGTATTCCTCTTGAAGCTCTAGAGGTGTAAACTCTGCCCTACTAACACGATCAATTCTTACTCAGAATGAGTATTTTTAATGAACCAAAGATTGAGTTCCTATAGTGACAGGCCAAATGCTATGACTAGTGTACTTTGGTTTCAACTGTCATAAATGTTTTTCATTATCAGTTACACCCAAAGAAGGTCAAGGTCCACAGACAATCCACAGCATCCTCCTGCAGTAAAGTCCTGCCCTGAATGCTAACCACTTTGGCCTGGCAGATGCCTGCTCTCAGAAGAACCAAGTACAACAGCTTCACTCTTTGCCTTAATATCCCGGGTTAGGTGTTCTCGGAAACCTGAGGGTGCTTCCAGTGTACAGTTTAATGCCTCCAAAGCTTAGGATGTCACCAATTTCCTTGCCCCAAGGTTGAATAGCAGCTGTGCTCACCAGTACAAGCAATACGTGTTCATTGTTCTACCTGATATTAATAATACACTAAAGTACTGGCAGTGCAATGGAAACTTGTTCTGCTCTAACTTGGGCTTCCAGGAGGGCTGGAAGGTCATTATGCTGGAAGCTTGATCTCAACGCCTCCTATTGGCTCTATGGCCCTCAGTGGCTCATATGTGAACTAAAGTGGGCAGTGAAGATTTTAAATACTCCTGTTCCTATTACTTTATCTATAGACAAAGCAATAAACTTTCTGCTTAATTTCAACTGCATTGAAAGCCAGAGTTCATCTGGTAACAGTCTTCTGATACTAAATGAATGCATATTCAATGCAAGCTAACTACAGCATTCACCTTCCAATTACAGTTTGAATAGTGGTTTGTGCCTGCTAGAAAATGAATTAAAGTGGTAGGTACAGATGCCTCCATTCTAGTAATTTATACACTGTCCTAGGCTATCCTGAGGCCTAAACTGTTTCTTACTCAACAAAAATATATTCTTAATTGCACATATAAATATTTTAAGTCTCTTCTCACATATAGTCAACTCTCATTTTAATTTCATACACTGCAGATGGGTATAAGAATCAGCTTGTTTGTTCAAAAGGACTACAGAGGGTATGGCTGCAGGTACACTGTTATAAATGATTCAACAGTTTATTTGTGCTTTATCTTTCATTCCAAGTGATAACAAAGCAAGCCAAACTACCTGGGGAGCTCTTCTCAAACACAGAGGAATAATAGCTGAAAACCCCAGTACTTCATATGGAGTGGGGGGTGGCAATAGACTGTATGCTGCTTGTGCTGACACCGGTTGCATTGTGTGTCAACAGAGGTGGGGTTTATAACTATTGTGCTTCCTCTTTGAAACACAGTATAAAGGTTTACAGAGCACATACTGCTCCTCACTGCAGCTGCTCTCTGTGCAGACTGAGCTGTTCCAGTTTAGAAGACGAAGCACCCCAATGGCGTTCTCTACCAGAAGCTCCCGCTTTCACCCGCCAGCACCCAGCATCAGCGGATTGACCTCCCGGCAAACAACCATCCAAAGGATTCAGGCACCCAGTGTCTACGGGGGGGCTGGCGGCCACGGCACCCGCATATCCAGCAGCACCAGCTATGGGCAAGGCTTCGGGGGCAACTTCCAGCTGAATATTAGTGACAATGATGTGCTGCTCACTGGCAATGAGAAATCAACAATGCAAAACCTAAATGACCGTTTGGCTTCATACCTGGAAAAGGTGCGTTCGCTAGAAAGGGCGAACTCCCAGATTGAAAAGCAGATCAAGGAGTGGTATGAGAAGAACACCACAGACGTAAGGCATGACTATAGCTCGTACTTCAAAACCATTGAAGAGCTCCAGAATAAGGTAAGATATCACACAGCCATCTCTAAATCCATGAATTGCAATTATTAGGGAGGTAAATAATAATCTACTGTAGAGAATGTACGTTCCCAAATTGCAGCTCTCTCAACTATGAAAAACAAATGCTTTACTTTGCTCAGATACAAATTAGTGTCAGATTTTACATAACCTATAATATCAGATACATGCCTGCAGATGTGAGCAATCTCATACGGGAAAAATCTTTGAATTGAAATAAACTAATTCTATCTGCCGTATGGGATTTACATATTTAAATATAATTGAGCATCAAAGGCTCAGAAAAAAGGAGAGCTCACTACTTGAAATAGTGAATTCCTGCTACAAACAATAAAATATCCCCACAGAAGTCAGACTGTGATTCCAATGAATCAGACTTTGTCAGACTGTGTTTCCAGTGAACTTCCTTAAATCTTCCCCTTGCACCTTTCACCAGTTCCTTTTCCTATCCTTTGAAGACAGATTCCTTCCAAAAACCCGTTCATCCCAACCATTTCATATACCTATTTATGACAGGATAATTTGTCTTTTAAAGAACACTAATTCCTTCTATGTACTTCAGAGGGAACTCAGCTTAAATCTAGAACAAACAGCTAAAGTCAAGCAAGATGAAGCCCAAATGCAGTATTTTTTCCAGAAATGGATCAAGCGTGCATTTATGTGCAAAGATTCATCACTTTTCAACCACCCCTTTTCAGATTGGTGCTGCACAATTGGAAAATGCAAGGCTTGTTCTGGAGATTGACAATGCCAAACTGGCTGCTGATGATTTTAGACTGAAGTAAGTTCCAGGATCATTTCATAAATTCTTTCATGCTTCTCTTATTCATGAAAAAGAAAAAGATTACAGTGAAGGGTGCAGTAGCTACTGACTCATTTACACCAACAGTTGCATTTTCACGCTGACAAAACAAGCCTTATTTTACAGGTATGAGAATGAACTCCTGCTCAGGCAAAGTGTTGAGAGTGACATTAATGGACTGCTACGAGTCCGGGATGACTTGACTTTGACAATATCTGACTTGGAGTCCCAGATTGAAAGGATGAATGAAGAACTGATTTTCCTTAAGAAGAACCATGAGGAGGTGAGAGCAGCTGAACACTGTCAGGGAGACATCTGTTTTAGGTGCATAAATGTCAGACTCACTAGGAACAGGAAAATCTTCCCAGTTAATCTGAAAGAATATTACACTTATGGTGGCATTCAGCTTCAGATAGGCAAATCAAAATGTAGGTACCTATTCAAATATTATCTCTGTGAATGGACCTATGGCTCTATTATAATCAGCTTCCAAAATTCGGATAGAAAGTTCCCTGTGGCTTATGCTAATACAACCCTCCTTTCTGCAGGACGTTGACAGACTGCACAAACAAGTGGGGGGCTCAGTTAACGTAGAGGTGGACGCTGCTCCAGGCATAGATCTTGCAACTATGATGGAAAATATGAGAAAGCAATATGAAGAAATGGCAGAAAAGAACCGTCAAGAAGCCAAAGAACAGTTTGAAAAGCAGGTAAGGTTGATTACCTAAACATCAGCAAGAGCCCCAGCCATGTCTACGTGGTGGTTTGCAGTCCCTCTGGTTTTGCATTTCAGACAGAAGAACTGAACCAGGAAGTAGCAATCAATGTTGAACAGCTGCAGGCCCAGAGGAGAGAGGTCACCGACAGGAGGCAGATCTTCCAGGGGCTGGAGCTGGAATTACAGTCCCAGCTTAACATGGTAAATGACAGAGTGTACTTGAAATAAGGACTGTGTTTAGTAGACAGTTACATGGGTAAATATAGAAACCAAGAGGCTTTTCAATCCAAATGTTATTTTAACACAAAAATGTATCCTCTTGAATAATACATCTCTGTTCTCCTCCTCGGCTGTAGAAAAAGGCTTTAGAAGACACTCTGGCTGAAACTGAAGCACGTTACAGTTATCAGCTAGCCCAAATACAAGAAACAGTTGCCAATTTAGAGGCCCAACTGAGGCAGCTCCGAGCTGACATGGAGGGGCAGAATAACGAGTACAGCGTATTGCTGGACATCAAGACTCGCTTGGAAATGGAGATCGCCACATACCGCCGGCTGCTGGAAGGAGAGGACATCGGGTGAGGCAACACACGCACTCTGCTTATCGCTTTAGGGTCATGGGACAGCAAAGAACATTGCAAACACTGTCTGCAGTCCCGGACAGCAGAAGTGTGAATCCTGCCAGGATTCTGCCTGTTCAGCTGTTCTGGCCATATCTGCATGAGCTGAAATCACAGCACTGCAGAAACGAGGCTGCACATTAATTTCACCTATAGCTTATACTTAAACTTAGCAAGTTTAACAGAGAAAACTAATGTAAACACCTGGCTAAATGTCTTGATGAAAGGACATTACCTGTCCTGATCAAACACACAGGATGTGTACAAGGATGTTTCTGCAGTATGTTAGGTGCCATCTATTTATATTCTTTAATTTCTTATTTGAACAGACATTTCCAAGTGGATGTATCTACAGCAGAGGCTGAGAAAGGTATGTCACACCAACTTCCTTATCTTTTAATGGCTGCCTGTTGAACTGTTACGGAACTAAGTAGCCTGATATAAAACAAGACAGTTTCAGAGCAAATAATCAACCTGTGGAATCCGACATCACAAACAGATAAACTACATGGATTATAGAAATCCAGGTTAACCGCAAACATATCCATTCCAGGGTAAGGCAATTCCTAGGTTTTAGGCCTACAGCTCTGTGCTAAACAGAAGCAAAACTATCAGGAGGGATAGAGAGATATGCAACACAGTGTCCACTATAGTATTTTGGGTTACACAGAGGATGCTCAAAGGAAGAGCATTCGTGTTGTATGTACCTCAAAAGGTGACTTCACTGTAGCTGTGCACTGAAAAGGTGCCTTTATCTATTTTCTCATTGCTGGGATTACTACAGCGATGTTATTCTGTCAATGGAGATTGCATTGAATTAATTCTCTGTTCAAATTCATTACCAGAATCAAGTAAAATTAAGAAGATCAAGACAATTGTTGAAGAGGTGGTTGATGGCAAGATTGTCTCCTCTCAGGTCAAGGAGATTGAAGAGAAAATGTAAATGGCATTAGCAGAGAGGAGATGGCCTTGGAACTTCCCAGAGCTGATGTCAAACTAAAAGACAGACCTTTATAAAGAATCCAATGTAATTCTCCCTAAAAACAAGACGGGCTGAAAAGCCAACCTATCAAATCTCAATCTTTTGTGTGTGTGTGTGTGCATGTTAATAAAAATCAGTAAGTTACGAAGTACAAGATTTTGGGTTTACTTACATAGTGACTAAATACCTTGATAAAAACAAATCAGCATGTTGTCAATGTGTAGCTGTTTCTAAGAAAGAGAAAAGCTGAGGTATTAGGTTTTAATTACATTTAAAAATCTGCTCAGTAAAAACTAGAATGTCAAATGCCTTCTAGCAGGGGTTTACCAGCGCTTTTCAAATCATCTAAATGGACTTCACAAAAATACCAACACAACGCTCACTGTTGGAGTTTCAAAGCACCGAAGTTGGTGACAATCATGAGATGAAGACATGGGACAGAATCTACTGCTGTGCTCAGCAAACTGGAGACTGTCACAGGCTCAGCTCTAAGCACGAGGAGAACTTTTCCCTTGTGTTTTCACACAGCTCACTTCATCAGCCGGTGCCTTGAGTTTTCTCACACTTTCAACATATTGATAAAAGAGAAGTTTCTAGAAGAGAGCTGCTATTTCTGAAACCTTGATGGACACTCCCTCAAAACAAAAGGAATTTTCCAGATAAGAGACGATACACTAAGACTAGTTTAATTGCAACCCAAAGTTTAGCAATCTGTTTTTTTTCTTATGTACCAGCACATGTAGATTTGTTTTTCAAAATGCATTCAAATGTTGATTCAGTGCACCTTTTCTGTACTTGAACTACCATTCAAATGTAATGCAGCTTCACTTCAGTAAAACCTGATTTTTAAATAACCACAAAGTGTCAATTTGCATTTCTTAATACATTAAAATGAATAAAGAAATTGAAGAAGCCTATTTATTGTTTCTCACTCTCTGTGAATGTTCATATCCCCAGGGGCTAGAGCAAGCACAGGTTTTTTACCAATGAGACTGTATTTTGCCTTCCAGTTCAGCCGTGAAAGGACCTCGGTTCACCAACTCGGTTCAACCTTCTCACCACACCTGCATGTCCCCTATCCCCTGCGGGCAGGTCCATGATGCCTCACCCAGCTCCTCACTCCAAGGACTCCACACTTTCCTCTTGACAACATAAACACAAAAACCTCTTTCCTTTGAAATCTCACCTGCCCAGTGTGTTATTTACTGTACAGAAACACCTGCCAAAGGAAATAATGCTTTGCTTGCACTCCCATGAGTCACTGATACCGGGCTATCAATTTACTTCTACATAAATGCTTTACTTAAACCTTTGATCTACTGCTCATAATGCATTTCTGCCCAAAAAAGCACCCATGCTCTGGATGGGGATGAACTGAAATGAAAACACTTCAGTTGGCAAATGCATTGATATAATTAAGCCAGGACAATGAAAAAGCAACTCTCTGTTTACCAAAATAACTTCAAACAAAAGGTATATTGGTTCTGAAGAGTTTCCATGCCTAAACCTTCACCCAGAAGAGCTGTATTTGAGCTTTAGATTTATATTATAAAAAGCACAAAATACAGCAATAATTTGCCTGAGTTTGGGATCACAATGAACAATTCAGAGGGAACAATGGGAAGTTCCCAGCTCAGAAGTGTGAACTGTTGGTACAGGCTCTGCATATTACACAGAGACATTTCCATGATGAAAGGTTTAGTGCAGAAAACACAAATTAACTTGGGTATTATCAAATCCATTTTTGTTTTCATATTAATGATCAACCTGCAGACCACATGCATTATCACACACTTCTGCTCATCACTTTTCTTCCTTCTTATCAAACATTCAGGGAGCACCAATGTGGCAGAGATTCATGCCAGAAATGTATTATGACTAGATAAGCATTTCTGACATGCACGCTGGCAAGGATGACATGAAAGCGATCACACCACTGGCTTAAGCTTACTCCTGGAATAATAGCCCCAAACCAAGACAGTAATGAATATGTAATGCCAAAGACATTGCTTAGGAAGGCTTTAAATGTGAAAATTTTACCCTCCATTGCACATGGCAAAACATGATCATGATATCTTTGCTCTCCTCCACCCATTTCCCCTCACACAGCAAACACCTGGAGGGCATCAGACTTCCACTCCCATTGGCAATTTAGAATGTCACGTATCATTTACTTTGGTCAGGACACATTAAACTGACTTCCCCTCCAAGTGAGGAGGGGGAGAGAGAAAGAATTCAAGCTCTTCCTAAAAGGCGGGGACTACTCCTGAAACACCCACTGCCTTCCTATATAAAGATCCAAGTGTTCTCCAATGCACCTTGCTTCACACTGTATGCTTCACCCAGCAGAGCAGAGCACCTCAAGCACCATGGCCCTTTCTGTGCGCACAAGCGGCGCATCCCGGCAGTTCTCTTCTCGGAGCGGACTTGGCGGGGGATCTCTGCGAATGTCTGGTTCTAGTGGTGGAGCAGGCTTTGGTGGCAGCGGGCTTGGGTTTGGTGGTGGAGCTGGTGGAGGCTTTGGTGCTGCTTCTATGCTTGGCTCAGGCTCTGGCTTCAGTGGGGGTTTTGCGAGTAGCTCAGGTGGAGGCTTTGGGAGCAGCTTAAGCAGCGGCTTTGGTGGAGGCTTTGGTAGTGGTTTAGGTAGTAGCTATGGCAGTGGCTTAGGCAGTGCTTTTGGCGGGGGGTTAGGAAGTGGCTTTGGTAGTGGCTCAGGATCCGGTTTTGGAGGGGGGTTTGGTGGTCCTGGTGCTGGGGATGGTGGCCTTCTTTCTGGCTCAAAAAAAGAAACGATGCAGAACCTCAATGACCGCCTGGCTGCTTATCTGGACAAAGTACGATCTCTGGAGGATGCCAATACTGAGCTGGAGCGCAAAATCCGCGAGTGGTATGAGAAAAGTGGCCCTGGCACTGGTATCCCTGGATCTGGGAATGACTACAGTAAATATTATCCTATCATTGAAGATCTCCGAGACAAGGTAGCAAAGCCATGTACTTAACGTATCTCTACATTTGTAATTCAACTAATAATAGTTTGGATAGACATAACAAATTCCTTTCAGAAACTCCAAGAGGAAATTTATTCTACAGTGCCAACATTTGTAATCATCTCTGTCACAATGCAGGGGTATTGTGCAGAAGGAGAAGGCAGTGATGGAATCCAGGTCTACAAACTCTTGTAGATCCCAAAATCTAAATGTGTGTTTAGGATGGCAGTTGTGTAAAGAGCTATCCTGAGCTGCAAAGCCATTGGGCTAGAGAAGCATTCCCTGAACATTCTTTGCATTCCAGATCATTAATGCAACTATTGACAATGCAAGAATCGTTCTGCAGGTTGATAATGCCAGACTGGCTGCTGATGATTTCAGACTCAAGTAAGTATGTCTTGATATTACAAAAACTTACTAGTATTTTAAGGAAATCATTATTTTGCATTTTAAAATCTTTTTTCCTTGTAGAATACTTTCACATAACTCTTAAACAATATTGTAATAATTATGTGTATTGAGATTTCATATTAAAAGCTACAGGAGTAAATAGCAATACTTTGCATTTGACCTCATTAACCACATAAAAAGTCATATTTAATTGCTGTGCTTCCAGGTATGAAAACGAGGTGGCTTTTCGCCAGAGTGTGGAAGCCGACATCAATGGTCTGCGCAGAGTTCTTGATGAGCTGACCCTGACAAGAGCTGATCTGGAGATGCAGATTGAAAGCCTGAATGAAGAACTGGCTTATCTCAAGAAGAACCATGAAGAGGTACTTTCTTTTTCTTTGTGCATTGTAACAAGCCAGATGGAATTGTGAAATAGCAACTTATTCCCTTATTTATGCCAGTGGGAATACCCTGGTTTTGTTATTTGTTTTGTTTGCTGCTCTTTTGGTGTTTACTAAGTCAAAGAGTACAAGAAACACGCACACAACCTTCAGAATCTTGTTGAAACAGAATTATATCACATATATCTCTTTACATGCATTTTTGGTAGAACTATTCTTTTAGTAACATAAACCTTTTGTTACTTTCAATCTCTCCAGGAGCTCCAGGGCATCCAAAGCAGTGCCTTTGGCCAAGTCAGTGTTGAAATGGATGCTGCTCCAGGAACTGACCTGACCAAGCTTTTGAATGACATGAGAGGACAGTATGAAGTCATCGCGGAGCAAAATCGTAAAGAGGCTGAAGCATGGTTCAACGAAAAAGTAACCACCAGAGATAGCAAATCCAGTGAAATGCACGTCCAAATGACCTAAAGATTTGAAACAGTAAAATTACACTGTTCTTCCTTGTCATTTCAGAGCGGGGAGCTGAAAAGGGAAATCTCCACCAACACTGAGCAGCTTCAGTCAGGAAAGAGTGAGATCACAGATCTAAAACGGACTCTCCAGAGCTTGGAAATTGAATTACAATCTCAGCTTGCCATGGTATGTTCTAAGGAAGCTGCTAGCTAGACAGAGTACATGTTCCATCTTCAGAGGTGTTAGATCTTACACTCTTCTATAGGATTTAAGATTTGTATTTATTTCCTATTAAAGCCTGCATTCTTTTAGTTCCTAAATAGAAGTAGTATCTATAATTGGATTGCAAGTAGCATGCTATAAAGCAGATGAACTTTTATGTTCATATTCAGTGAAGCAGCAAAGGCCAGTTTTCAAACTGGTATTTCAAGGAAAAAAAAGACACCAAAATCTCTTAAGTAATGAGGCTGTGCTGCTCCCATTAAACTGCTGCAATTGCTTTTGTCTTTGTAAAGAATTTGTTTTCCTCAAAGATTATTTAATATCCTCCTATACAGAAAAAATCCCTTGAAGACACTTTAGCAGAAACAGAAGGAGGTTACTGTGCCCAGCTTTCACAAATGCAGCTTCAGATTGGGAACCTGGAGTCTCAGCTGTTCCAGGTCCGGGCTGATATGGAGCGCCAGAACGCAGAGTATCAACAACTCCTGGACATCAAGAGTCGCCTGGAAATGGAGATTGAAACCTATCGCCGCTTGCTGGATGGCGAGTTTGTGTAAGTAACTCCTTTACATTAAACCATAGAAACATAGGATAGTTTGGGTTGGAAGGGTCCTTCAAAGGTCATCTAGCCCAACTCCTTAGCAGATGCTATTTATCCATTATATTTCCTGCAGCAATATCCTTTCAGGACAAAAAAGGTAAACCCAGGGGGCACATTCGCCAAAAGACAGTAAAGCACATCCACTGCTTCTGAAATGACACAGATGCCCTCTGACTGGGGAGAAGGAACCATTCTGCTCAGTATTTGAAATAACCCACCAGTGCCAACATGAAAACCTCTCCTGGCCTGACAAACCTGCTGCAGTATTGTGTGTCTCTGTTTCACTTTCAGGAGCTCAGGACAGGGAGTTATATTTGAAAGCTCATCCTTGACAGGGTGCAAATCTCAAACCCAATCACTGGATTCTTCTCAGGGTAGGTAGAACTTGATTAAATTAAACTGTTTCTAAAGTCATTCAGATAAATAAAATAATACAGCCTATTCCATTTAAGTACATCAGAGAGTTTGTGGTAACAAGAAGCCACTTTGAAAGTGTGCTGCTCTGGTTTAGCATCTTTCACACTTTGAGAAATACTTGTTTTATTTTGTTTATGATGTTTAGATCCTACCAAAACTAGAAAGATCAAGACAATTGTCGAAGAGGTGGTAGATGGAAAAGTTATTGCATCCCATGTTAAGGAAGTTGAAGAGAAGGTATAACGCACAATCTGCTACTGCAAAAGATCCACTCACTCCACGACTTTGCAAAGACAAAATGGATAAATGATTTTGTTCTTATGGATGAAGTGATAAAAAATAGACTGGCTTTTTACTAAGATTCTTTCACATAACACAAAGACTGCAGCACTTTCATTCTTAGCCACCACGCAATGTATTTTCTGCTTCAGCTCATTGGTGTGACCTGTTGTATTTTCAGTGCTCTTTAAATAGATCATCAATTCTTTGCTCAATAAGTGGACATATGGAGCACACATCAGGCATTTAATGAGACGGGCTTTTTAATCATCTTTAGCAATTAATATACAAAATAATTTTGCTATACTAACCTCATTTTCCAGATTTCTTGACTAATAAAAAGGACACAACAAGCTTTAATATATTAGTCTCCCTTTATTTTTCACTTAGGACTGCTGCCCCTGATCTGTATTTCCCATTCCCTTGGGTATCCTGCTTGACCCCACCATGCGTGTGCTACAGCACTCCCCAAGAACTTAAAGAAATTAATCCAGTGCTAGAGCACGGACACATTAAAGAAACCCTGTGACTAAAGGCATGCTTACAGTCTAAAGCTATCAGTTTCAAAGAGGGTTTTGCAATAGACCAGGCAGATGAGGGGATGGCGGGTTTCCATGTCCCCAGGTGCCAACTGGTGGGAGCACAACATGACCTCGGGAACCCTGATGGGCTTTGGGATGACCAATTCAAATAACTACATAAAAGAATCTCACCCAAAACAAAACTATGAACCAAAATACAATTCCCTTACAATGTGCACCTGAGCCTTTGTTCTTGAGCCAAAATGTTGATTTTTGTGTGATTCTCAGGTAAGACAGTGTGGCCTCTGACACACAGATTGCAGCGTATCTACAATACAAACGTTTTGCACATTCTACTATAGTCCTTAAAGGCTTGACCCAAAGCAGAGGTTTAACGGGAGCACAGTTTTCATGCTGTCCTTCCATTCTGCCTTTTCTAAACCCCACTGCTGGCAGGTTCTCTGCTTCCTGATGCAAACCAATAAAAACCAAAGTCATCAAGACAACAATCAAAGAACAATTTCACAGCAATCCCAGTCGCAATCCCAGAGTATGATTAGAGAGGAATTTTAAGATTAGAGACTGAAAGACATTCTTTCTCTTCCTAAAACAAGACAGTATTCATCATGTTTTTTTTCTACCCATATTTTTTTTCTCCTATGTGAAAAACCTGAGGCCATATCGTCCCCCCCCTTATTGACAGCATCTCCATTTTGAGTAGAAAAATGTGTCCCTTTTATCGTCTTCTTCCAAAGACATTTATACTTTCAGAAATATGAAATAAAGTACATACCTCAAGGACCGTGACTGTGATTGCTGTGAAATCATGATTCCCTATACCATTCAATGTAGATTTCCACTGAATAATCTTGTAGTTTACCTACATATGCATGAATCCCAAATTTAACATCTGGAGTGCAGATTCCATGTGCGTAAAACCCAGAAACCACTCAAGCTTGTCCTGTGAGAAAGCAACAACGGTGAACCAAAGCAGCCTGCAATCACTATTGCATTACCACACTGTAATGTAGGATCCAAACAACTCTTGCATTTGAGCTCTAAAGTTAACTAAAATCCAACATCTATAACAAAATATGAACATTGAAGCAGATAGAATTCAAAATTACATAAATAGCAATAAAGGTGGATGCTTGCACCCACCTACCTTTAGCCTTCAAGATCTCGTAGCCAGAGGTTCCCTTTATATCTGAACAAGAAGACGGAAAAAGAAAGCACCAGAGATAATGTCTTTTTAAAAAGCTTTTAAAAATTATAACAATGGGCAAATGTTTGGCTCCTGGTAATGTGAAACTTCAGTCATAGATGCTTGTTGATGCATAAAGTTTGGTTTCTAGGACAAAATCCAACATCCCCGCAGACCTCCGTACTGTATTTCTGACTTTAGCCTTTCTGGCCTCACTGCTGGCCACTGAGCAGCCTTGACTTTGCCCGCTGGAAACAAGATGTTCTTAGTCCCAGGGAGCTGAAAGCAAACCTTAAACAATCACTACTGCAATGCAAAGATAAAAGAATATTATAAACTACATTTCAATTTCTTATTTGCTTAAATACATGGGCTCTTCCTACTGTTTATACTGTCCTAAGGTATAGTATCTTACGTTGGTTTGATAGATTCCCGATGGTTTTATTTGTGACTGTTCTCATACCACCAGAGAAAAACGCTGTCAATATTTTAGTTACACCACTTATAGCAAAGATAGTGACCAACAAAAGATTCTCATCTCAGTCCAGGTCAGCTGAGAAACAGGCAGCTAAGAAAAATAAAATCGGAACACAGGATCCTTTCACATGTGCCAGCAGACAGAGCCAAGAACAAGGAATCCTTATGCACACAAGGAGACTTTCCAGTGGTACAATACTTTGACTTCTAAAAAGACAAGCATCTTGTAGAAGGTTACTGCCTTTCTTTTTCTAATTTCACTGATGTATATTCTTATTTGGAGCCTAAAATGCAATCTGTCTAGTGATACTTTTTACTGAAATCTGGAGGGGTTTTTATTAAGTATCTGGTATTGCACATTACTAAAAACAATGAAAAATAGGTGAGAGCCGTTCTTAGCAAGCAAAGTCTTTGGGATCAGGCAGCAGCTACAGCAAGCCAGGAAATGAGGAGTAATTCACAGAAAACACAGTACAGCAGGCAGCCTCCACTCTTGTCCTCCCTGGTAGCTGCCAGGAAAGGTACAAGATTTTACATTGCCTGCACACTCTGTGAGCTGAGCACTGTTTGTACATGGCAGGGGTCTGTGAATCCCTCCCAAGAGAGAACCCCGGCACTTCTGGCAGCAGTTAGCTCTGGCAGGAGCATTGATTCACCACATCTTTGCACAGTCCAGAAAAGGAGCCAAACCCCCTGGCAATGCTGGTTCCTCTCCCTCTTTGTGTCCTGCCCATAAAACCACTGAAATGCTGGGTGAGAGGGTGTCCAGGAGCCCAGCTCTTTTTCCAGTCCTCAGCACTGGATCAGGTCACTCAAGGCTTGCCCTCGCTGAGTCTCAAAACCCCTCAAGGATGGAAATCCTGTGACATTCCCAGTAACGTGCTCAGTGGTGCACAACTGCCCAGTGAAGGCCAGTTCAGCAGCACTGTCACCAGCACTGGGGTACTGCTGGAAAGCTGCTCCCTTCCCTTTTGTGGCTGCACTTTCACGCTGCGCAGCTCTAATTTTGTCCTTTGCTTTGTATCTCTTAACCTCGCATTTGTAAGGTTATAAAACCCCACAGTTCAGAGTACAACAACAACATAAAGACATTGCGTATGTTCATTTCGGTCATTATTTACCAATCCTGCTGCGAAAGTGACAGACCTTTGCTTTCCAGAAGCTGCCTTCAGAAGGGAGTGCGAACCCCCGGCCCCCCCGGCGCTCCCCAAAAGCCCGGCTCTGCCGCTTTAAGACCCGCCACGGGCGGGGAGGCCCGGGCAGCGGCGGGGGGGTGCGGAGCTGCCCCGGCGGCTCCCGGCGAGGGGGACTCGCTCCCCACCGGGGATCAGATGAAGGCCATCACCTCAGCGAGGACCCAGGTAATGCCTCCACACAGCCATACAACCTCCAGAGCAAGGAGCCGTCCCCGCTCTGTACAGTTCCTCCCTCAGCCTCTCGGAGGTACAGTATTTCCTTTTCAATGCAGCATATTGCCGGGGAAGGGTTGTGATTTTACTGCAGTAAGATGTGAACTAGAAGACTGGGATGCAGATTTTGCTCAGGGTATGAAATTCACACTGAACGAGTGCCATGTAATTCATCTGGCTGGTTTTCTGTACCTGCAGCAGTGATATTGTTGTGATTTAAAAAATGATGACATATGCTGTAGCATGGTAACCTCTAGCACCATGGAGGTACCCCAGAAGAAGAGAACCGTGCAAATCAAAGGCAATGTGGAGAATTCATGTATATACAGACAACCCACTGGTTTTAGCACCTATATTAAAGCAAACTACGCATTCAGAGAACACTATTTTATAGTGTTCACAGTAAAACTGTGTTATACTCCTTGGCAAATAGTCTGATCTTTCACGCAGACACAATGCTGCTATTACAGATTTACATACAAAACACCTCTAAAACCCAACTGAACTTGGAAATAAAACAGCCAAACACTTTTTGGCCATCAAGCATTAAGAAATCCAGGGTGAAAATTAGGTATTATATCACTTTGTTTTACTTCTTGGGTATCGCAGAAATCCTGGAGGTTTATTTTAATCCCAGGCCTGGCTGCTGCTGCAGTCAGGGTGATCCCCACAGCTATCCAATGGCTGTAAACTAGACAGCTAAACCAGGTTTGTATTTGTGTTTAGCTCAAAGCAGCCAATCTGTATTCATATAATCTTGTCACATCAGTTCTGCAGTACTCAGGCAAAAAAGTGCAAGCAAAGAGTATCCAGCGTACACTTGTGAATTAGCCAAATCTAGATTCTTCACCAAAACAATGGCATGGTAAAAACACAGTACATCAGTATGTTATGGGGGTAAAATAAACTTATTTTACTTGTCTTATAAGACCTGAACTAAAGAGTTGATGGCATTGTTAAGAACCCACATAAAGCAGTAAAATATGCAGAAGAGGATGTTTTGTTTCAAGTGCTTATGGCATCTTCACCACTTGCAGTAAAACTCAGACCTGACAATCTCAAACCTCATCAATGACTAGGTCAGGCAAAACAATGATCATGCAAGCACTCCGAAGGGCTCCTGCTCTATAAAGCTGTTCTTTCCAACTAAATATTGTTATGTGTCTATTTTATTTTCATTATTTGAATGTATTTTTTAATATTATCATCTTTCTTGTGTACCTGCTGTAGACAGAAGAAGCTACAATTAAAAGAATGGACAAAGATGCAGAAGCATTAAAGGCAGCCCGAGCAGAACTCTGTGAAGCAAGGCGGCAGTGGCACCACATGCAGATCGAGATCGAATCTCTCCACGCTGTGGTAAGCGCCATAACATGAAACTTGAAATCTGAAAAAATACCTCTTTTTTCTTGGTGTAAACTATGTCACAATTCAGTTTCTGTAACAATCATGTCCACTATACTGCAGAAATAGAACACACACAGAAACACGCAGCTTTGGGGTGTACTTTCAGCTTGTCACACAGAGCCTGAACTAGCAACAATCCAGTTGTATGTTCATATACCACCCGACAGACACGTGTTTGCATGTTTTCATGCCAGCCAAACATAGATTTGCATGATACTCGGTTCTCAAGCTCCCAGTCACTCTGTCTAACCAATTCATATCAGGTTTAGAACTAGTTTTGAACGTGTGTGCTACATCTATCAATTCATTCATGATAAAGTATGGCAGCAATTTATTGAATTCAGTAATACAGACAAGCTACAAGAGCACACAGGCTGCCCAGGTTTCACAGTGCTCACACGAATATTGTTTTAACCATACAGGTAAAACCAAAACTCTGTAAAATCAGTGGCAGTGGATTGCTGGTACAACAGCAGACTACATTTACTGGTTTTCATCCGATTTTATTACAGATTTTACTAGAAAATATCTCAGTATTTTCTTGAAAGCTTTACTCCTTTTCCTACAGAATATTCTTAGAAACTGATGTAAAAATACACAGATTGCTAAGGAAAAGTCCATACAGCATCTTTACACATATAAATCTTAAAATTTTAAAGAGTTAAATTTCACAGGAAAGGGGTTTGGAACGTTCGCTGCGTGCCACAGAGCAGCAGTACCATATGCAACTGCAAAACTTGGAATCTGAGGTTGAATGCTTGGAGAAAGAGCTACTGGAAATGAGAAGAGGTATTGAGAAACAGCTTCAGGCACACGAAATTCTCCTGAACACCAGGATGAAACTGGAGGAAGAAATAGCAACATATCGCAGTCTGCTGGAGCAAGAAGAGAACAGGTACTTGTTCAGAGGAAAAGTACTCAAACTGATCTTCCATTTCAGAACTTCTCGTGGAAATAATCAGCAGAATTGTAAATACATGCATCAATCATTACAAAACTACATTATAAAATCCTTAGAAATGGCTTCATTGTTGCTTTCACACTTCCTGGAGCTCAGAGCACCTCCACAGTGCACTGCAGGTAACAGCGCTCTCAGTGCATCCTGACTCTAGGCACTGCATGCTGCTGTACACTTTGTAGCCCATGAGCTGCCTGCTGTGGGCTCTGTTTGCCTCAGAGTGTTGATGAAGCAAGTCCACATACATGAAGGTCTGGGACAGGAGTTCATGTCTCATCACGTGACAGATGTCCATTTGCACGTGGAGTTCATGCTACTCAGCATCACTCAAAGCATGTGAAGGAACACATCAGGATCTGCCTCCTAGTGCCACTTTGCTTTGGTGGTAACTCCTCCTGCCTGCCCTTCCCCCAGAGCACACATACCACTGTTTCGGAAGGCAGACACAAGAGAGGCAGCAATGTAGATATAAACAACAAGGAGGATAGGGAAAAGGCAAAATGCTTAAAATAGCACATTTCACATTCAGCACTAGAATCTTAACAAAATGAGACACACAATTCTGAATCTTTCAGTCCTTCCCACAGCAAAAGCAGTTTCAGTCCAGGAACCTCACTCACACTTTTGCCTAAGAAGATTCCAAGCAGAGCAGTCAGTTTGAAATGTAATGGTTACAACTGTGAAAATACACACAACTCAGTACCAATACTAACAAATAACTCTTCCTAGCACACAACAGACTAAAAACAACAATGAGATTGCACAGATATTTGCAGTCACTTTCTTAAATTCTCTACTCAGAATAAGAAATCCCAACAAACAGGTACTTCACTCAAACACAGCTTCTCAGGGCTCTCACATTTTTCCATTTTTCACAGCAATTCATATGACAAGCATTGGGTTAAAGTCACTCAGTATTATTAGGAGACTGTCATGATTTTTCTTTGTGCAGGTTTCACTGCTGTACAGCTGAGCAGAAGGATGACAAAATGCCTACCACCAGCAAGATTGCCTTTACACTGCCTGCAAGTGAGTTTTTAAGCACTTTCCTCTTAAGGAATTATGGCCCTAAAGGAAGTTACTCACCACTGACAAATGATGGGATATTCCAACAGGATGTTCTTCCAATGCAGCAGGACGAAAAACACCTCTAGGTCCTGCAGCCTGCCCCAGTGTATCTATGATTTTTTACAGGTGGTGTGAAGAAGCTTGAAACTGAGAAGGTGGAAGTGCTGACAAAACAAGCAATCCTAGATGGAAACATTACAAAGGGAAGCGCTGAAGCTCATGGCACTGTACAGTAAGATAAACATGAGTTTAACAGAATAACAATTGAAAGTAAATGGTGGGCAGTAGCTCTGACTTGTCCTTTACTTAGTAGCTGTGGTATCACACCATACAGCCAAGAAGCTCTAGAAGAAAAGTGATTGTTCTTGAAGGTGTATTCAACGGCATGTTTTAACGATACATTAAATTTTAAAGTTCTTTTTATTGGCATTTACTTCCTAAGTTAACAATATCTGATGATGCTTCCGATCTGTAACTTCTATTTCTGCTAAGAATGAAACTATAATAATTCATCTAGTTAAGGCTAAAAGCGAAAGAGCCCAGACCATGTTCGCAAAGTCCCTCTGGGGCATGTTTATGCACATGAATTCAGGCTTGGCTGCTCTGACTTGCTATTTGGAAACTCCTACTTTTCACCAGTTAACAAACAGGGAACAGAGAGCTTGGCTCCTAAGCAGCATGTGAAAGGCTGTTACTATGTGTTATTCACCTTAAATTACTTTAATAATTTGCCTCATCAATTTTTTCCCCTGCTGCTCTTTAAGCTCTTCTGCAGACTTCCATTTAACATTACATTTAAAGCTAACTATGGTGTCCTGTGTCACCAACGCTCAACTGGGATCAGCTGCTGAAAACATGTAGAAATTCAGATTAAAAATTAATGCCAGCATGCACACTCCTGTGCTTAAGCCCATTCTCATACACCAGCTTTGATCACCTTAGACCTGCAGATTTTAATGTGGATCTGTGTTCTGAGGTTTGGATCTGAACTCCATTTTTCTCCTCCCTATTTTGAAGGCTTTCAGATGCACGAATTCTGCCCACTATAATACAGAGGTTTCTTGCAAAGCTTTTGAGCTTGGATTCCAAACTTTCTCCTTGGAAACAAACTGCCTGATGTGTTCAGAGCAGTGGGTTTGTACCCATGCCTACTTAAAAGTACAAACCCAAGAATAAAATGAACGCTCACCCCTTATTTGGCTTTTTCTGGAGAGTGAGCCTGGGGAAAAAACCAAAAATTCCAGTGTCTTAGTACCCATCTAAAACAACCTGACACTTCATCATGCAATTTCAGCAGCCCTGAAGATGGAGAATTCATATTCTCTAAAGGATCATAAATATATTTGCTCTGTTGTTTCAGGACAGAAAAAGTGGATGAAGTCATTAAAGAATGGGAAGGTTCTTTCTTTAAGGACAACCCTCGCTTAAGGAAAAAATCTGTTTCATTGCGCTTTGATCTCCACCTGGCAGCAACGGATGAAGGATGTTTGCACACTAAAAAGAAAACTCTTCCCGACATCGAAGTCAGGCTGGTAATGAGGAGATCTTGCAGTATTCCTTCCATCAAACCTTAACTGATAGAAGATTAACCCAAAGTTCATTTCCAACAGGCTCTGGAAATATAGATGGACTTACACAGCCTGTATCCTGCTACAACCACAAATCTTACTAAGTACTTTGATTAATACAATAAAACCATATAAGTCTTTTAAAAGAAAGGGAGAAGAGCAAGGGAGTTAAGATTCCAAGAAGCCTAACTTCTACTAGTTTTATACTCTGGGTGCAGCAGTTCAGAGGAGGCCACAAGGATGACCAGCGGCAGGAGCACCTCCCGTACGAAGACAGGCTGACAAAGTTGGGGCTGTTCAGCCTGGAGAAGAGAAGCTGCATGGAGACCTCAGAGCTTCCAGTATCTAAAGAGAGCCTACAAGGATGCTGGAAAGGAACTTCATCAGGAACTGTAGTGATAGGACAAGGAGTGATGGGTTTAACCTTGAACAGGGGAAGTTCAGGTTAGATATAAGGAAGAAGTTCTTCTCTGTGAGGGTGGTGAGGTGCTGGTACAGGGTGCTCAGTGGAGCTGTGGCTGCCCCATCCCTGCCAGTGTTCAAGGCCAGGTTGGACGGAGCCTTGAGAGACATGGTCTAGAGTGAGGCACCCTTGCCCATGGCAGGGAGTGGAACTTGATGATCTTAAGGTCCTTTCCAACCCAAACCATTCTATGATTCTGTGATTATTGTTGTTTTGTAGAATTTCACCAAATATTGCAAAAATTAAACTGCAACTTTATACTTTAATATATTCTGCCTTTGTAAAAGAGAACTTGTTTTCTCTTTCTGGAAATGAGAAATGCATATTTCATTCTCTTAATTATTCAATATTGCCTACATAGAATGACTGATGAATCCTTGTAATGATTTATATCACAACTGTCATACTTCTTGAAAGATATTTTAAAATAACACTTTCTAACAGCATAAATGACATAAAAATATGCTCTTAAAGGAATTTTCTTTTAGAAGTGGCTGGTATTTTTAAATTAATTTTTAAGGCAACAACTGAGCTAAAATGTCTTTCCATTACATGATTATACACATATTTTTAAAAGCATTGTTACAAACCAACAACATTTGAGCCATATTGCTCCACTGGTTTTGAAGCAGCAATTTCCACTTAAAATCAACCAGTCTCTTCCGTGTCCACATGTATCTGTATAACTTTCTTAGCCATACCAAATCAAATTCTCCTCTTTAATTATTCTAATATAAGGAGACAACCCATCATTTCAATGCTATTTAATTAATTTTGTTTCTTATAACAACGGAATCTTCAACAAATTCCTCTTCTGACAGATATTATATGCCAGTTTTGCTCTTGATCTAGTACATGTAACAAGTCACTATTATGCCAGAGCACAACTATTATTCCTTCAAATTAAATGGACAAAATAAGGGCTACATATTCAAAGTAAAATTCTACCACACCCAGTAAGTATCCTCCACTCCTACACAAAGGAGCAAATACAAAGTACAGTAGATGATCTGGCATCCCTACACAGAAAAAACACAAATACAAACTCAGACATATTTCTTTGTAATGTTTTGAGACAAATTTCCAACAAAAATTCAAATAAAATTGTATTAAGAATGATTGTTTATGTGGATTTTGAAGAGGCATGGATGTCACCAACTCACCCAACTCACTGGGATTGAAGGGGCTTAGAATCTAGAGAGACCATGTACTGGATTTGCTGGATTCACAGCAGCATGTGAGAGATTAATTAAAGTGACAGTATTTGCCTTATTACTCATGGCATGTGTTACAAACACTGATACTACAAATTCTTTCAGTGATAATTTATGCTTCTATCTTTTGTTAATGATAAGAACAACGTATTTCTATCTTCAACAGTTCTAGATCTGCTGTATGAAGCTGACTGTTTATCATTAACCTTAATACTGATCTGGTGTTATTAATACTTGAGTAATTGGCATCCTGAATGTACTCGCCTGCTCTAGTATTTTTACTATGCAGCTTTTTTTTGTGCTTATATTCTGTACATTTTACAGTACTTGAATTTAAACTAAGTTTTAATTGCTTTAAGGCACTTTAAACAGGGATACAAATTTACCAAAGTAAATGATAGTCCTACAATAAAAAAAGTATTAAAATTGAGTTTGCCCATGCATATTGTGACTTTTAATTTGCATACGTTAAAGGGAAAGAAGCAACAGAGAAATATAAAGGCCGTAGATAAGAAAACGTGTAGCACTGCAACCAAGTGTTTTCTAAGCTCTCCTCTACAATTAGAAAGACTCAAATTCCCTAAGAATCTTTATCATAACATGTGAGTGTCCTGTAAATCCCATAACCCTGACTACATCTCAAGTCCTCTGCATAGGAAAAAGTATTCACGGTAACACTCACCCTGATCTTAGGTCACTTTAAAGCTGAATTAAAATAATATAGCACTGAAGCTTGATAATATGTCAAAGAATTCTTCGGTTCTGTACTGCCAATTCAATTCAGAGCAGCTGAGCTATTACCATCTCATACCTCCAGACATCGGGCATGAAAGCGAGTTTCACTGTCTCAACCTACTTTCCAATCAATATATGGCCTCATTACAAAGCTGTTGTAATTAAAACAGCTGGAGAAGAGCCAACTATTTCGAGCCCCCTGGTTCATATGATGCAGTATAAACACTCCTATTAAATCCATGAAACTACTCCTGTTATACAGAGTTTTTATAAGCATATTCAAGCAAAACTTCTTTCTATCACAACGTGGAAAGCAGGCAAACAGCAAAGAAAAAAAAAACAACCACAAAACAAAGGAAGGAATACTCAGCTGGCTTTGAAAGCACATAGAATGATTCAGAACCTTTAGCACGGAAAGTGAGCGTCAGTAGCATACTTGAAAACCATGTTTCAACAAGCTGTGCAAATTTAGAGTGTACTTTAATACTATCAACATTAAATGTATTTTAACACTATCAACAAAACCACATTATCAATAAACTAGAGATTTGTGTGGGAAGCGGTCAAAACCAGGTGGAAAACCAAGTTATTTTTCAGCTCTTAATTTTTCACCTTTTCTTTACAAATATTCTGCCGTGGTGAAACTGGTCGACTGAAAATGTGTCGGCTGCATGAGGAATTTCTTTGATTCTGATTTTAATTATCACATTGAAGTCACACATTATTCTATTGCACGTCAACAAATTCCCATTGTGGCCACAGACGCCGCACTGTAAGCAGGGCAGAGCTCTTGTCTCTTTACTTGTCAATAAAAATATATGTATTTAAAAATGGCAGGAAACTGGGCTAAAAGAACTGCAGGCATCAAAGAGAAATGGGCCTAACTCGCAGCAATGTGGTATCATTTCAGGTGGTTTTTCTTCTTTTCATCTTTTACCGTCCTTTTGGGTTAAGTAGGGATCACCCATTTGAGCAGTATGACAGCATTTCAATGCCAATCTTTACTTTTTGTACTTAATTCAGTCACTTTCACGATTTTCACTGTATAAAAGGCTCCTGCCCTAAATGCAGAGGTCTGAAATTCTCCACCTTTCGCACGTGGTGTTCTGCAGTTTGGATGTGCAAGCTTTTTGACCACTCCATCTGCGACCTTCACAAGCTTCTGCCAGGAGCTGTTCTGGATAATCCCACTGCTCCCAGCTTGCTCCAACTCATCATCCCCTGCGGCCCAGCAGCTGCCTGAGTGGCTCAGCCTGATTTAGTTTTAAATTGATCAGCAAACTACACAGATTTATCGGGTCCCTCACTCATCCTGCACGACCAGCCTCCCTCCCCTCACACCCCTCCGCCGCTGTCCCGTCTCCTCGGTATCCTGCTCCGATTCAGCTTCCTCTCTTACAGCTGCCGTTCCCAAACCACCATTTTCAGACCCGCGCCGCCTACTTGACACGGGCAAAGCGTCCTCAGATCTGCCTGGACCCCTCACCTCACTCCCTGCCTGCCTTTGCGGGGTTCACCTGCGGGTCTAACGCCGCAGCACTGCCCCAAGGGCCCCGTCGCAGCGCCGGGCGCGGCGCCTCAGGGCGCCATCGCGCGCTCCCTCAAGGGGGGAAAAAAGGCGCCAAACACCGCGTGTCAACGACCCCTCCCCGGCTGCTTGCTCGCCGCCGCAGATTCGCCACCGAAGGCCGCGCTGTAGCGGCTCCCCGCTGTGGTCACGAAAGCAGCGGCTGGGGCTGCCCGGCGGGAGGTGGGGTGGGCTCCCTGTGCAAAGCGCTGGGTGGAACGTGATGGCGGGCAGTTTCCTGCCCACACCTTTCCTTCGCCATCACGGGGCGACCGGGATTGAGTCCGGGGCGGTGCTGCCCGCTCCACGCCTCAGGAGGTCGGGTGACAGCCCGCACCGGGTGGGGAGGCGGTGCCTTCCTGGTAATGGCTGGGCTGGGCGCGGCGTGCGGGTTCCGCAGATTCGCCACAACCGCAGTCGGCCACTACCGAGCATGGAGCTGGGCGGGGGAGGACCCGACCTGGCCCGGCGGGGGCTTCGGAATGAGCGGGGGAGGCCAAGCCGCCTCCGCCTTCAAACGGAGACCCCGGCGGTGAGCTGAAGCAGGACGGTGGCGATGTGTCGAAAGTGCGGAGCGCAGGGCGCAGGCGCTGTCCTCGCCGCCGCCCTGGCCTGGTGAGGAACAAAGGGAGCGAGGCCGGAGCGAGTGAGTCGGGGCGAGTGGGCTGGGGGGGGTGCGGGCAGGGGCCTGGCTGGGGCGGGAGGGGACAGGCCTCGTCTTCATCGGCGGCCGCTGGGGCTGAGGGGGTCGTGCCGGTGGGGCCCAGGGGTGTGGACGGGGCTGCAGCGGCGTTTCCCGGCGGCGGCAGGAGCAGGGTGGGCTCGGCCCCGGCGTGCAGAGCGGGGAGAGGCGGTGGGGCTGAAGGGCCCCTTTCTGGGCCTTCTCCCGTTTGGGCGCCTCGAGCCTCACGAGCAACCCCATATCGAAGAGTTTGTGCGAGCGCGAAGAGAAGTATGGCGTTAGTCGGGAAACTCCACCGGATTCCGGCTGCTGGTGCGATCTCTGGGGAGTTCTTTGAAGAGAAAGGCCGATAAAAACCCCAAACCACTTTGCTACTCCTCTCTTCCCGTGACCCCGATGGGCTGCCAAAGGGTCAGTGAGGTCGCGGCCTGCGCGGCGGCAGCGGTGTGTGCTCCGTGCTTGGGATTTTGTACCGTGTAGAGCAGATACTGTTTAATTGGGGCATTTATACATTAATACCAGTTTTCTGAAACAGTCCGTGTAAAATAACGAGGCATGTTTTTATTCATTAAGGGAAAAAATATATATCTTTAATATGAACAAGACAAACTTGAGCATTATTTCACGGCTGATTAGTTGAGAAATGGCTTGAACCTGCCAGAGGGGAGACTGAGATGAGCTCTTAGGCAGAAGCTCTTCCCTGTGAGGGTGCTGAGGCGCTGGCCCAGGGTGCCCAGAGAAGCTGTGGCTGCCCCATCCCTGGCAGTGTTCAAGGCCAGGTTGGACACAGGGGCTTGGAGCAAGCTGCTCCAGTGGAAGGTGTCCCTGCCTGTGGCAGGGGCTGGAGCTGGATAAGCTTTAAGGTCCCTCCCAACACAAACCAGTCTATGAGTTAAGGCCAGTGTCCTTAGAAAGTACATTCATTTTTGAAAGAGCAAAACATCCTTAGTGTTAGAATTTTTTTTCTTTATTTCAGAATTGGAAAAATTTTTTGTGATCGGTGGTAACTGTGATGAAGCTTCAAGGATTTGGGGAAGCAATGGTGTAATACTTAATAGCGTGGTATTCTTTTGTCTTTCAGAAGTACAAATATAATGTCAGGTGGCTGAAAATTTGCCTATCAAAATGTCAAGTAAGTCTTCAGATTTTTCTTCCTTTTACTTGATGAATTAAACATCTGGTTCAGCAGAACCTGTTTGTGAGAGAACGTTCTTATTCCTTGCATTAAAAGGAATGAGAGAAAGTGTAGTTATTCTTGACCAAACTCTGGGCCTTAAATCTTGCTGAGGTGGATTTTCTGGCATGTTTGCACAGGAAGTCCAAATCTCACAGTTTGTTCTGAATTCCCTTTCACTGCATTTCTGCTTATCCTCTTTTTAATTTTTGTGCTTATAAATGGATTTTGTATTCTTCAGTCTTTTGCCTAATAAAAGGCTGACAATAGAGCAGCGCTGTGGTCTTAACTTTTCTGTCTTTTCTTTTTCTTGTATTCTTTGCTTTATGCTCTTCAGTGGCAAAATGCAAAGTCTTTGAAAGTGGGATTTCTGTCTTGGTTTTGTAAATTGCTTAAAAATGTTTGCCACAGCAGATACCTTATTAAAAATCATTCCGTTTTTCAAGGGGAAAAAAAAAAATGTGCTTACATTTATATCTTAACAGAAAGGCCATCTTATGCCCCACCTCCTACCCCAGCTCCTGCAACCGTAAGTATAGTGATTTTTCTCATTAACACAGACATGGTAATCTAGTCTTTAATAACTTACCAGAGCAATAATTACGGAGTTGCATCACCTTCCTGTATTGGAGCACAAGCTAGTCATAGTTCATTATTAATATGATATGCATTAATTAAATTAATCTCATTTCTTCAGCAGTTTGGCAAAGAGAAGCTGAATAAATTTGCTTTGCCTTTAAGGCTACATCCTGCAGATACTGAATTTTCTGTAAGCAGTCTGTTGGTCTTAAATTATTCCCAGTGGGTTGCACCAGTTTACTGGAATAGTTAAGAACAAACTGATATGTTTAATTCTAGACCTTCCCACTCAGCTCATGCCCAGATCATGGGCAAACAGAGCATTTTTCAGCTGATTTTCCGAACTGTGCCCATGTTTGTCCATGTTTAAAAAGGTACTGATATACCAGTACACAGTGGTAAGGAAAGACTTTGAAAGCAAATGCACCTCTTCTGTAGCACTCACATTATGTACTCGCATGAGAAAATGTAAATCTTTCGTACAGAAGAATGAGTAAGGATGCTACAGTGATTTATTTTCTTTTTTACCAAAGAAAATTGGGAAGCTGTTATCCAATAGAGTGTCCCTGATCTCTGCATCTGGAATGAAAACTGCAGGATGGCATTTAGATGAAATGTGATCCTGCAAATTTATCGTGCCATACTTCACATTCAGAGAGGCTTCAAAAGTACAGAATGTATAAATACAAGTTATGTTCTTTATAAACTTCCATAAATAAAACTTTATTTGTGTAGTCTGTTCAGAGTTTTCATTTTGCACACAATGGAATAGATCTGTGCCAGTGTCAGAAGGAACATGATGGCATCTGCTCTTACAACTGGATTCCTGCATCGAGAGCTGTGCACATCCGTGTGTGATTCTTTGGGATGTAGCATGGATACAGCTGTTAAATGGTTTCTATCAATGTGATACATTCTCTAGTCACTTTAGAAGGGTATATGAAACAAATTTGCAACTAGTGACATGCCTTGCAAATGTCTTCTGTATTACTTTGTGCAGGCCTTCAGGTGATAGTCTGTGCTCTGCTAATGCAAGTCCTTAGAGTAGATAAATAACCCTGCTGCTTCTGTCCACAGTCAGTTCCAGTTACTACAGTCAACAAAGCACCAGTAGTTAACTGCAGTATTATAGCTGAAGTAAAAATTCTCCATGTAATGCAAGGTAGTTCCCTTGTAACATCTAAATCCTGTCTTGCAGAAATAAAGAATTAAGCAGATGGAGATTACGGTTGTCATCTGGTTTTATTGAAGAAGTGTAGTTCAAAACCTGTTATGGTAATACAAAAAACTGTAGTAAAATGGTGTCTTATTAAATAGTGACTGTATGTTGTGATCACAGGCACATGGATTGAGTAAATGTCAGCTGCTGTGGCTGAGATTAAAAAGTTGGCAATAAATATATAGATATAAAAGGCTGTCAAAGGATAATCTTACTCTGTATATGTTTAGAAATAAACTTAACTACAGTGTCTACGTGCACTTGGAAACTTCACAAGTTAATGTAGTTTAGCCTGTAGGTTCTCTTTGTTTCCTGTTTATTTGACATACCCTAATTCTTGGAGTCCTGAACTGACCTGTGCAAGGTTTGTAGCTGTGCTCTAGAGTGGGTTCAGTCAGCAAATCACTTCAAAACACACCTGCAGTATGCACTGCTTATAAGGGCTAAAGTGCTACTAAACAGTGGGACAAGTTGTGGATGAAATACTACAGGATATTGTGATTGCCACAGGACTTCATAATTGCTATTAAACAGTAGATCCACTGGGGGGGGTTTTAACCAACAAAATTTGATTGGGAAACAGAATAATGGAAAAAGTAAGGAGAGAGGTTTATGTGAGGAGGGAATACAGTGAACCTTATGATATGTGACTGTATGTTGATGATGGGTAAGAAGGAATTGTAAAGAAATACAAATTTTCCTCTACATTACTGAGGTGAGAATGAATGGATCCACTTTCAGGAATGAACAAAAATGTATTCTTAAATTGTCTTGGATTCAGTCATCTGTTAAGACTTGTTTGTAGTCTCTAACCTGTAGATCTTATTGCAGTGGTTCCTCACCTCTGTCAGCCTGCAGCCTACCTCAGAACAGAGGGGGTATCTCTGAATTGTCATCTTTCCCAGCTTGCAAATCCCAGTTCCACAAACTGCATCTGTGAACCACCAGGAAATTGCAGATACTGGCAGTGGTGCACAGGTGGTGCTTTGAGAGATATATTCCACCCCCTGTTTATTGACAGTATAATGTTTGTTGGAAAGGCAAAATGATGGGAAGAAAAGCAGACAGGGATTGTCACTGGTGCCTTAAATGTTGATTCTGGGGATTTCTGTGTGATTACTGTGTGCTGTGTTGCTGTGTGAGCTTAACCCTTTGGATCCAGGAGTCTTTCTGAATTACTTGTTGGCTTATGTTGGACAATCTTACTAGCCATGAGCTGGATTTATAGAATACTTGTTTAAAAGAGTTACACTTAACACAAATAAAATCACCAATTTTAGAAACTTGTAGTGACGCTTTTGCTTAAAAATCTTGTTTCCTTAATAGGTTTTTACTGGAGTAAGTTTTGTGTTGAGAAGATACCAACTGCTACACCTCATTTGCTTGTTTAAATTCTGGTTGCTTTTGCATGCCATATTGCAGTTCATTTTCATTTCTGTGTTTTCCTCGTTTGAGCTCATTTCTCATTCGTGTTTTTGTCTCATTTGTTTCCATCAGCAAATGCCCAGCACACCAGGGTTTGTGGGATACAATCCATACAGCCATCTGGCCTACAACAACTACAGGCTGGGAGGGAACCCGGGCACCAACAGCCGGGTCACGGTAGGAGAATCAACTATTACATCATCCAGCAAACAACAGGAATTGACCAGGAATGGCTCTAGGATTAGGTCCTTTTGAGGCTTGGCTGCTGCCACTTCTTTATAAAACCGAAAACATTACTTCTGACTCTTACTCCACCCCCTTAACCCCCTTCCCTCTCACTCTGAAACCTTTGCAGGAAAATGGACTTCTACTCAGCAGAGAAAACAATGTGGTAATCATGTATGATGCAGGACTCCAAAAGGACAGACTTTGTGGTCTTCAGTGACCACTGCATGCTCAGGGAAGAATTCTGTAGCCTGGATATGAATTCTTGGAGGGAGGAAACTGCTCATTTTATTGAGGTTTAGTCAAAGACAAGAACGTTTTGCAAACTGGAGATCATTGGTAATAGTTGCATCCTACTGTTGAGCCATGCAAGAGATGCAAGCCTTTGTTGTTCTTTCCGCTCTTAGTCTGGTAATAACTACAAAGTCCCAGGTTAAGAAATTACTTCTTTCAACAGAAGTGTGATGACAGTAGAATCCTTTCAGATCTCATGTACTCTGTCAGTGTGTGCAAAATGGATGTTGCATTCATTTTGCACGGAGTAAACCAAGTGAGATGGAGTTGACTGATGAGAGAAGTGATGGCTTCTTTCAAATGCAGGTCAAGTCCTGAGCATTGGATGCAGTTAGGAAACAAAAATAGGTGCTGGAAGTGTAACATTTTCTTAACTAACACTACAGAAACAGAGTAAATCACTGATTTTTGTAAAGTTCCTGTAATTCTCTTCAAGGGTTTCATGTAAAACTTTCTGCCTCAAAAGATCTGATTAGTTTGGAACATGATAAAAAGATTTCTCAAGGAACAAACAGATGGTGTGTTTAATGAAGTGTACACCTTTTATGCCTCTTATATAAACCTTCTTTCAGACTTCATTTATGAAGTTCATCTGGTTTGTTAAAACATTTACAGAAAAGACCTTCCCCATACAAGCTGGAACTTGACTCACGCACTGTCTGAACAGAGACTTTTTTCCTTATACAACAGTAAATCAGGTTTTGTCTGAGAACTTCCATTGTTTCTGTATGTCATAAGCATATACAGCCTTCTCTGCCATGCATATATCAGTATATGTATGGTGTCTTTAAATCCCTGTTAATTTAAAAGCATTAAACAGTTTCCGTTGATGTTTTCCAACCCATCTGTATGTGTATCTGTGTATACATTTGGTAATGCACATACCTCATGCACATTATTTATACACGATCCTGTATGCATCGTTTCATAGAGCTCCATAAATTCAGCAAAACAAAACATACCAAGAGGGAAAATTGGAAAGCTGAACACTGAACATGGGCTTTCTTGGCCAGATACATTTGCTTCTCTGTGGCTGTAGTCCTGAAAAATCTTGGAACTACTTTATATTTTTATGAGAATGCTCCCACTTAATGTAATACAAGTCCTGGCATGTGGAAGTGCTCGAGGTGTGGAGGTTTCCAGAGCTTGCAGCTGACAGGGACTGTCATGTTGCTGCACTGTTTTAGGAGAAAACCCTATCAGGTGTTTTGTAGGTTGAGGGGCCAAGAGAGGATGCAGCAACTTCCCATCCACAGCAGTTAGTGGTCGTTGTCCTTTTGTTTAGTGTGAGCAATGTGTTTGTCAGTGTGCAAAGCTAAAGGGAGATAAGGGCACAGAAGGATATTAGAGGCTAATTTGGACCATTAAGTACAGCTCAGATAGAGATAATGCACACCTTGCCAGCTCAGTTGGATGGGGTTTAGTTTAGTTTAATTGGCTCCAAAATACCACTGACAAATTTTGCAGACAAATAGATTGCTAAAATGATTTGAAAATGAAAATACGGCTCTAACTTCCTGATCTTAAATTCCTTATCTTTTTTCCACCTGTACAGTAGCCACATTAAATTTGTCAAAACAGGTAGAACAGATTGCTCATCAGAAGTGAGAAAAACGACCTGCTGGAATTGGTGTTTCCATTTAAATTTCTAAGCTGCCTATTTCAGTTTAAGAATACAGAGCCTTTTTGAAGGTTTATCTAGTTACTGCTCTCTGAACTTGCAGCTAAAAGGACAGACTTACATTGGGAAAACATGACTCTGAGGATCAGCTCTAGTTAGTACCTGTTCCCAGCTTGGGTGACTTTTTGGTGATGTTGTTTGCTTCTCTTAGTGGGGGTGTGTGTGGTTGGTTTGGGTTAACTGCGCAAGAATGAGTGTTTTCCAAAACATATGTGTAGACTCTGCCCAGTGATCATGTTAACGAATGGATTTATTCGGTTCTTTTATAGGCTTCCTCTGGTATTACCATTCCAAAGCCCCCCAAACCCCCAGACAAGCCCCTGATGCCCTACATGAGGTACAGCCGGAAGGTGGGTATACAGTGTCAACCAAGTTATAATGAAAGTTAGTGTTTGTATGTGCTAACAATTAATTGCTATTATCTTAGTTTCAGCTTCTAAACTTTGACTTCTAACAGCCTGCACATTCTTTTAAGGGAATTATAAAGTACAGATGCATTGCCCTTCACAATGAAGGCAGCAGTAGTCTGTTCACGCAGTTGCCAGTTTCTGGGGGGAAAAGTTTTCTCTAAAATGCTAAGTACTACCACTGTCTGCTGACAAGGATCCGCCCTGCCACATGCAGAAGTTCCTGTGACTTACTGACAGAACTTTTTTATATAAAGGAAGTATTCCTTGCGGTATACTGGGCTTGGTACAGTGCTGTAGCTGGACTGAAGAGTAGCAATGAGTGGACTTTGCATGTTCTCCTTCACCAACCTAGCCTGTGGCACCGTTTACTTCGCTATTCTGTGAACTGTTTGACAGAAAGTAGGAGAGAGACTCTTGTGGAGTCTGAAATCTGATGGGGCATGGGGAGGGCATGTCAGCCTGGCTGAAGCGGGTGAGCCAGAAGGAATTCCTTCCACTTCTGGTAAAATACCTTTACCAGCATGTCTGTCTTAGGCAAAAAACCATCAACAAAAAAAAATATCAAGTGGCACAGCAAGAAATAACACTGGCAACTCTCCTTTTTGGTTCTTTTTTTCCCTATAAAGTTAGAAACTTTCTTGGTGGAGTCAGAACTTGTTGGAACTCAAATTGATCAGCAAGACTGCAAAATATTTTGCAATGTTACATTCTGATGTGAAAAGCTCAGTGCTCTTTATCATAACCCACTGCTGGATGTGTTTACTCAGTAGCCTTTTTTTTTCCCCGAGATGCAGCGATGTGCATTTAAGAAGAGAATTAAGAGGGTTAAAGGCAATATTCTCATGAAACCAAAGCCATTTCAGCAATTGCCTGTTTCAGTAGATGGCTTCCTACTGACCTCCTGCCCCAGAAAATAATCGAGATAGTTTAGCCAGACTCATTCCTAACTTAATCCTGTTTTTCATGGTGATTCCAGAAAGAACACTGAGATGACAATATAAAATGTATAATTTGGAAGTATTTAGATATCATTAGTAAAGCTCCAGCTGTTTCTGTTAAGGTCTGGGACCAAGTGAAGGCGTCCAATCCTGATTTGAAGTTATGGGAAATTGGCAAGATTATTGGAGGAATGTGGCGAGATCTCACTGATGAAGAGAAGCAAGAGTATTTGAATGAATATGAAGCTGAAAAGGTAAATGGAAGAAATCTGGGATGTTTATTACAGCTGATTCTTCTAGGAACTGGTCTGAGAAGAAAAATTCATCTTCCCCATGCAGTGGTGTATGAGGCATTCAGGAGACCCCTGTATGTAACTTAAATGGAAGTTATATCCTGACACATCTTTTAGATTTTTTTAAGTAACTGTACATCAACTGTGACTGGTCAGTTTTTAGACCTAATTCAAAATGAAGTATTGATAATTGAGTGTCGATTTTAACTGTTTAATGAATGGATTTGCTTGTACAACATCAGTATTGAAAAGATTGTCTCAACACCAAAATCCTCTTTCAAAACTGGTGCTCTGCAACTACTGCTATTGTCATGAACGTGTTCATGAAAGACTTCCAGTCACGTAGGGTTTGGTTTTCATGGTGTAATCTGGTGTCACTCCACGCTATGACACAGTGTTTTTTTTCTTATAATGTTACCACTTTTAGGGTTTTTCTTGTGATTTTGTTTTGGTTTTATTGATCCTGATGACAAGAGATGACAGCTACCTGTGTGTCTAGATTGGTAAGTGTTGAGGACCTTGACAAGACTGGTATTGTGATCCTGAGGTAACAAAGGGAATTGTCCAACTGCTGTGTTGTCCTTAAACCTGGTAGACATCTGAGGCTGTGTGTAACCTGGTCAAATCTAAGCTGGTTTTATTGCAGGTCAATAGAGAAGCACTTCAAAGCTGGATGCTCTTAGTTGAAGCAAACAAATAATCAAGGGATTCTATTTTTTTAATTTGGTCATGATGCTTAGATTGTAAGCTCCTTGGGGCAGGGGCCATCCTGGTCATATTTTTCCAGTGCCTAGGTAGAAGTATTCCAGTCCTAACCATAAAGAAAACAAGATGCTTAGGTACCTTTAACATTTAACAATATGTAGATTATATTTTTTCATTGGAAGTATCTCAGATCACTGTACAAAATCTAGACTTGACACATTTTAAAAGTGAGATTAAAGAAAGCAAATCAAAGGGCAAAAATACTTCAAAGAAGGTGAAAGTAGTGGTGCAGACCTGCTACCAGCAGGAGACTGTAGTCTGGCTGCAGCATTCTGTATCATCCCAGGGCAGGGATGGATCAAAGAACGCAAAAATCTGAAGTTATTTTGAAAACTGGTTCATGACATACTGCAGTAAGAGAAGAAATCAGAATCAAAGATCTAGTTAGAACTCCAGAGACTTATTGAGAGTATGTCAAGTTCACTAATTGTTTTTATCCTATCAGAGTTCATCTGATCATAAATGCCTTGTTCTGAGGCAGTTGCTTTTTAACTCTCAAAAAACAAAGCTGCTGTTTAAGACTTCTCAGGTATTAAAGCTGAAGCGTACCTAGAAGCACAGCTAGTGTTTCTAAAACATGAATGACTATGGAAGAAGTTCCAATTGTTAAAAAGACTCAGAGAATACAGTCATTTGTGTATCACTGGATGATTCAGAATAGCTTTATCTGTACAACTACAACACGAGTTGTACAGGCTGCAGTTGTGTCCAGGCTGAAATCATCTCCTCATGCAATCAAACGCTATTGGTCACGTTTCAGATAGAGTACAATGAGTCCATGAAGGCCTACCACAACTCTCCTGCATACCTGGCCTACATCAATGCCAAGAGTCGTGCAGAGGCTGCGCTGGAAGAGGAGAGCCGCCAGAGGCAGTCACGCATGGAGAAAGGGGAGCCCTACATGAGCATCCAGCCCGCAGAGGATCCCGATGGTAAGCACAAAGAGGTTTGTGTGCACATCCACTGGGACAGTGCCATTACAGGACCAGCAGAAGAGAGAAACAGATGGAGATACAGAAGACTACCAGTGTGCAACTTACAGTGCTTAACGTGACTTCCTTCCTATTTTAGTACCTTTAATAGTGATTTTCATTATCAACTTTTATTTCATACACCTAACAACTGACTTTTTCTTGATTCCAAGGTGTCAAAAGTTATTTCAACCTTTAATTATGATGAAGTAATGCTTACAGTTCAAAACAAATAAGTCTGCTTAAAGCCCTGTAATGGCTTTAGTATATGCATTATAAAAGGCTTAGATGCCTGATTTAATCCAGCTCAAATGGAATTGTGTGCTTTATTACCAGAAGCACATAATTCTGATAGGCAGAGCTTTAGTATGATTAAGAGCACCTGAACCTTTAATCTGTTCAACAACTGTCAGTTGAGATTGAGGACATCAGTTACCTTTGCTGCTGGCAAGTTGATGAGAAGGTTCTTAAAGTTTATTTGAGTGTGAGGAAAGGCCCCACCCGATGGGAACACTCAGCCCCAGCCACCCAAGGACTGCTCTGCAGTTCACAGCCCAATGCTTGTTGAAACCTGAGGGGGAAACATGTAATCAGTTACACCCTTTTCTTTCCCTTCCCCTTTGTAAATGCACACCTTGGAAATAAAGCACACAACAAGCAGCCTTTTACCCAGTGGGAGGTAACTGCAGAATTCGTGTGAATACATTTAGTGTTCCAGTAGCTGGCATTTGGGGATTTCGGGACCGAAGGAGTTCGGCTGGATCCAGCTGCATGAGGCCCCAAGTTGCATCTATTCCCATCTGAGACCAAACAGCACATTATTTCTGTGACAAAAATGTTGCTTCTGTGCCATCCTGCCCATCACTAGGGTTAAGAACTCTGAGCATAAAAGGAATCTTAGGACAAAGGCACAACTTTAAGGAGACCAATTTGCTCAATACTTTTTTGTCTCTTGCAAATCCACTGTCTTCCCACTGTTCTTCCTCTTTTTTGCTTCATTTAATTGGGTACCTCAATGAAAAATTGAACATAACACTTTGAAATAAAGGAGACAGAAACTTTCATTAAAGTAGTACCTTCTTTGGTAACATTTTCTTGCATGATAGCTTAGGACTCTTCTTAAGATCTCTCTGAATAGATGGAGAATTATCTTGATTATGAAAACTTGATGTGAAATTAATTTGACTCCTGGACTCTTCTACGTGACATCCTTCTGGAAGATAATTCATACTTGGTGCTTAACCGACTTTAATACTCAGCTAAATTTGAGTTATGCTCACATAAGTTTCTTCTGTTTCTTTACTGATATTTGATGCTATTTAATTACTATGCTTTAAATTCTA
Source organism: Psittacula echo (assembly GCF_963264785.1). Taxonomy (NCBI): domain Eukaryota; kingdom Metazoa; phylum Chordata; class Aves; order Psittaciformes; family Psittacidae; genus Psittacula; species Psittacula echo. The sequence continues at coordinate 5,059,222 of NC_137748.1, forward strand.
GTCAGTTTGACTTTTAATATTGCATAATGCTGTAGTTCATGTTAAATTCTGTGCCTAGATTAAAATTGCCACATCTTGCCAGAAATCAGAAGCTGTTTTAATGGGATCAGAGAGAAGAAAACTAGATCCTTGACCTGAAATATTCATAGCTCTTTGTGATTAATCCTGTAGAGAAATGTCAAACAAGACAGTTTAGTTCCTGTTGGGCTGCCTTTAATTCCTTTTCTGCTCGAGAAGCTTATAAGGAGACCAGCACTTTGACCCATGTACTCATGTATTTTCTCTCTTGAAGTGTTTTGGGGTTTTTTTCTGTAACTGTTCTTCAGTGAACTGCATTTACTAAAAAAATAAATCATTGCTCTTAACACATTACTGTGAATTTTCAGTGATGAGTAAATTATCACTTCTTGAGGCTTTAATTCCTCAAGTGTTTCAAAATCAGTCTGTCTGATCTGTGCTACAAAGCTTATTGAGAGAGGAGTCACTCTCCTGTTGGTATTTTGTAGTTGATACTGTTGTGGTAACACGACTGATCAGGAATGTGTAGGTTCGGGTTTATTTGGTGTACTAATAGTCCCTCTTGCTCTGGAAATGCAGAAAGCAGCACAGTAACTAACCAGGTGAATCCAAATTTCAGGCTTGTAGGAAATGCATGTCAAATCCCAGCTGTTAGAGCTGTGCCAGGTAAATAGTTTGTCCTCATAAGGTGATTTTTCTGATGACCTGATGTTCTGTATATGTTATTATGAACTTTGTGACACGACAGCAACTGGTGTTAAGGTTTGTATCTTGTTTTTAAGAAGTGGTACCAAAACTAGACTTGGTCCTGGTTTTGTGGCATTAAAGCAGTTGCACTTAACACCCTTTTTTCAGACTATGACGATGGGTTTTCTATGAAGCACACAGCCACAGCTCGTTTCCAGAGGAACCATCGTCTCATCAGTGAGATCCTGAGTGAAAGCGTGGTGCCTGACGTCCGCTCTGTGGTCACCACAGCTAGAATGCAAGTTCTGAAACGCCAGGTTCAGTCTTTAATGGTTCATCAGGTGAGGACAAATGATATGAAATGTTGGTGAAGATAATGGTGTTGGGCTGTACTCCAAGTCTCTGATAGTTTGATCATCTGCGTGACTCTTCTTGTTTCGTGTCAGTGTTCTCTACGCTCGAATAGCTCATCTGTCTTGGGAGGTGCAAGACATGAGGCATCACCTCCCAGGCTATTTTGTTACTAAGAATCATGTTAAGCTCTAGTGTGTTTTTTAGGATATCTTAAGTATCAATTCCACACCTCTTCGCTATTACACATAACCCTTCTGTATGTATTAGAGTCTCCTGTTTAATCGATACTGGTGGAGTTGTACTGGGGTAGCTTATGACTCATAATCCTGTTTGTAACGATTCTTTATTCCAGTAAATGGTCCCTATTGTAACATTGTTCATTGTTAAACACATACAAGGCAATCTAGTGAGGTATTTCACTTTGCTTTAACTGGGCATGTGCCTCTTTTCCAAACATGTACATTACCAGAAGACCCCTCTGTCAGTACAGTCAGTGTACACATAGGTGAAGAAAACTGAGACACCAGAATTTAATGAACAAAAGCAGATTTGGAGGGGAGTGGTATTCCTTCTTTCGTTTGAATTGTGGTCTTCCTGCATTAGAGAATGTAATTTATGTGTTCCATTTGTACATACCTGTGGGGTGTATAATATGAAAGAAAACATGTAGGGTTTATGCTGGAAGATTCACCTCAGGTACATACCTAGTGTTTTTCACTTCCAGTACACCTTGCCAATCCTGAGTGACTGCAAAGACCTGTTTATTCATACTTTTCAACAGCATAAAGTCATTTATATATTACATAGGTATATTTTTAAATACTGGTGTATATATTTCTATAGGTAGCTGTAAACTGTGTCCAGCTCTTCAGATGACAGCATAGTAAAGTTCTCACCATTAATCTCATTTCCAGCGTAAACTGGAAGCTGAGCTTCTACAAATTGAAGAGCGTCACCAGGAAAAGAAGAGGAAGTTTCTGGAAAGCACAGAATCCTTTAACAACGAGCTCAAAAGGGTAAAACTCTTGGTTTTCTCCACTTTGAGGAATCTGCTAGTTACCCATTTGTACAAGTGCTCTCCCCACAGTTCTGTATTCAGTGATGTGTAATTACACAGCTGAGGACTGCAGTGTCCTCCTGTGTGCCTGCTAGAAAGTGCACAGAGCTTGTGCTGTTTCATGCTCCATCAGTGACCTTTAGTGGTGACATTCAGCCAGTACAGCTTGGAAGTCCCCTCAGGCATCATGGCTTGAGCTTATGGGAGAGTAGCTCCAGCTCAAGGAAGGTGGCCTAGAGCCACTGCTCTCTCTGTCCTTGTCTGCATTCAAAGAGCAAGCTTTAGCTGGTTTATTCCCCCCTGTTTTGATAACATGCTTGTGCCTCTCTGCCCAGTTACTGATGTGTCTCCCTCTCTAGTTACTGATTATAAAGTTTGACAAAGCAAAAGAATCTTGATTTAGAAATTCTGAGCTCATAATTGGGTTTTGCTGATGTTTTAACTGAGGTAGTAAAAGCTCTCCTGGTTTGTCTCTCTTTAATTGCCAGTTATGCAGTTTGAAGGTGGAAGTGGATATGGAAAAAATTGCTGCTGAAATTGCTCAGGCGGAGGAACAGGCTCGCAAGAGGCAGGAGGAAAGGGAAAAGGAAGCAGCTGAGCAAGCGGAACGCAGCCAAAACAACATCACAGCTGAGGAAGAACAGACAGCTAACAAGGCAGAGGAGAAGAAAGAAGAGGAGAGTGCTCCAATGGAGACAGGTAAAGGCACAAGAGGCCCAGCATGGCCATGAGCATGCTCCCTCTCCTTTTGCTGTTAGTAGGAAGAAGGGCTTCAGCACAGTAACAGAATAGAGAACTTGATCTTTGTGAGCTGACACGTCTGCTTTCTTCTTGAATTGCTCCTATTTAAACAGGAGAGAATAAGATACCACAACACCCTGTTTAATGCTTTGAGTTATGTACACAAGGGGAAAAAGTGCTTTCTAAGCCTCTCTCATCCCTTAAATACTGGTTAGCCAGAAGCAACTGAAGAGTTTCCTTGTGCTGGTATCAGCATTAGGAGGACAGGACAGCACTTGTCCCCTGCTTCTCTCACCAGCTGGCTTGCAGGTTTTTTGTGTTCTGTACAGTGACATTAGAAAATGCTACTGGACTGGAGCATGTTGATGGTCAGTAAAGCAGCGAGTTGTTGCTATACCAGAGTGAGCGGAAGGGAAAAGGCACCAGGGAGCTGGAATTGCGCTTCTGGTGTAACAAGGCTTTCTTATGGCTGACTTCTTGTTACAGAAGAGCCTCACCCAGAAGAGAGCACAGAAACCCAGCAGAACGGAGAAGAAGGAACATCCACCCCCGATGACAAGGAGAGTGGCCAAGAAGGGGGCGACAGCACTGCAGAGGAGGGAACCAGCGACAGCAACACTGGTTCTGAGAGCAACAGCGCAACAGTGGAGGAGCCTCCTGCAGACCCCAGCACCGAGGACAGTGAGAAGAAAGAATAAATATTGACTCACTTCATGTGTCTCTTTAAGGAAGTACTGGTTTGGTTTCAACATGTGCTACGCAGGTTTTATATCTTCCCTGCCTGTATCCCTTGTTCCCAAAGGATACTGGGCTTCAGTAATGTGTCACATTATCAGCAAACTGACGTTGAGGGGCCTTTAGAGGCACAGGATGGCTTAAAGCAGACAGAAAACCTGTTACAATACAGATAGGTCCTTCCTATTGCGTGGGATTTCTCCGCTAGAAGAACAGGTCTGGTTTTGGTTTTTACATTACGGATCAGCCCTTCTGCTGTTCTGCTTACATGATAACAGTGAGGAGGCCTTTCTCAAAGACCCCTCTTGGCTGTTAGTGGCTGAAATGTGATGCTGATGGGCCTCCCTTTCTCTGGAGGCCTCCTGAGGAGCTTGGCTCTGTCCTGACACATCAGCTTACTGCACCACGACCCAAAGCATGTCCTTGATCTCACAAAACCACCCCCCCAGTAGCCCCACTGCTTTGGTTCTGGCCAGCCAGGACCCAGCTCTTCACTTTTAGAGAAATCTTTTGCTACTCATGGGTGCTCCTACGTAAGGCTGATGGGCTCAGTCTTGGGGGCGTTTGGTGCAAGAGAAGCTGTTCTATAGTGACAGAAACTTGGTCACATTCCACATGCAACATTTCAGGAGGTCCACTTCCAAAGGAATAAGTTGTAACTGTCCTTTTGCAGTAAATGATGTATCGGGGGGGGGGGGGGGGGGAGGAAGTTTCTAATCAGAACAGCCTTTGCTTTTCTGTACCAATGAACTCCTTTATTTCCTACTAAGAGACCAGAATCACCCCATTTTGTCCCATGTTAACCTGAAGCCCTTCTGAAAATAACCCACTGAATTGCAACAACAGACAGAAGCTGCTTCCTGTACAACTAAGAGAACACATGATGCATTGGGGTCAATAACCTGGAATGTTTTTAGGGAATAGTGGATCCAGGAGTGGTAATGGTTTGTAAATCCTTTTTGGTCTTTTTTTTTTTTAATGGTTTAAATAAAATCCAGCAAGTTTGGTTTTTTTAAACTCACAGTGCTCTGGTTCTTGTCTCTTAAGGAATGCCTGTGTTTGTTTTAGGGCTTCCATCAGCTGCCCTCCTGCTTGAGCCCAGAGGGGAGTAAAACCATGGAATTAATTAGTGACATATCCAACATACAAACAGTTACGCTGAAAAAGGGCTTTGAAAACCAAAGCAAGAAACCCCCAAGCTGGCCTTGACTTGTGTTTGAACATTGGCTCCATCTAGAAGGATCTTTACAACCAGTGAATGGCAGAAACTGGGGGGGAAATAATACTTGGAAGTTGTTATTAAATGAGGCACTGTCTTGTATGCACACACAGAAAAGAGCCAGTGGCAATTCAGATTTGAAAGAATGGTGTTGCTTGTTCCTGTTTTAGTCCCTTAATTCCATCCTGAATCTGTTTGTGCTCTAGATCATGCACAGACTACTGGGAGCAGAGTCCTGTCAGCTGAGCTCCCTTTAATGAAGCATGTTGGTTACACAGAGATTACACCTTAACCTACACACCTGAAGATTTATTTACTGCAATTTGCTCTTCTGAAAAAGCATTTTCTGGAATGATTGTTGCTGCCAGCAGAGTTTGATTACTTAAATGGTACCAGCTGCTCCCTGGACCACAAAGAGGCTCAGGTGGCATCAGTTGGTGCAGCGGTAGGAGGAGGTTCTACACCTCCTGTGCTGCAAATGCTCCTTGTGCCACAGTTCTCTGTGCTGGGCTTCTGCAGGCCCCGTGTGCTTTTCATCTCCTCTGTATTCTCAAGGTGTATGCAAATAACAGTCATTACTTGGCACAGGCAAGGTGTGCTGCACCTCAGTGAGTGGGTGTCAACTTCAAGGGTAAAATAACTCCTCCAAGCACATGCAGACTTGAACAAATGCCTGGTGGGCAGCATTTGAACACTGACCAGCCCCCGAGGGGCATGAGCGTCAGGGACAGCCTGATGGGAACCCCGGCTCCTTTGCTGTGCTCCTGCAACATCCCTTCCCCATCCCTGCTGCTTCTCAGGCTGCAGCTGGGTACTGCTGCCCACTTGCCACCTCTGATGGAGAGCAGCTCATTGGAGCTTCTCATGAGCCCACACACCCACCTGGAGGGGCTCAGCAGGGCCTGCTGCCTCCCATGGAGGCAGCCCAGGAGGATGGAGCAGATAAAACCCATGAGCGGGTTGTGCTCTTGCTTGCTGGGTTCTCCAGTGTTATCTGTCTGCTTCTCCTGGTCCTTGTGTGCTTTATGTGGCAAAGGGGTGCCATTTCCTGGGACTCCTGCTTCCTCCAGCTGTGGTGAGTGTCCCCCAGCTCCTTGGTGACATGCTGATGCGGGTGAGGGCTGTGATTTGGGTGCTGAGAGCATTTGTACCACTGGAGACAGTCGCTGGGGCCCCTCTGGGTGCCTCAGAGCTGGCAAGTCTTTCACACCCACAGGGACTGCCACGGAAGTGAAGAGGCAAATCCAAAGCATTGCATCATGGGGGGGAGTTGTTTTCTCTGCTTTATCTTTAATCTTCATGAAAAAAAGAGGCATTTTCTGCTCCTGCCTCATGTTTTGTGACCTCTGACATCCCCACAGCTCCTCTGTTCTGTGCCTTGTGCAGGTAAAGTCAAGTGGGCGAAGGTTCCCTTCTGCACTGGGTACTTCTCAAAGCTATGCTTTTATCTCACCACAAAAATACGTTTTGTAAAGGTTATGAAGAAGCCTGGGTTGAAAAAAAAAAAAAAAAAGCTCTTAAAGGGTTTTTTTTGGGTTGGTTTGTTTTTTTTATTATTGCATTACTGTCATTACTAGATTTTGTCACCCAAAAAACCTTCTGACCTACAAAACCGAACTACACGAACAGGCCCACAGCATGGAGCAGGCCCCAGAGGGGAAACACTGAAAGGGTCTAGATGTTCAAATACGAACCAGGCACCTTATGAGATTGTTCAAAAGCAGTTCCAGAGGTGAAGTGCTTTGCTCCTTGTAAAATACAGGTGGTCTATGCACCTCAATACCCTCCTAAAGTATGTGACTGCAGTCAGCGTCCCGTGAAAGACAAAAGTCTGATGTTTGTGCTGCAGCTAAACTTTAGGAGGAACAAAATCCCCAAACTTCTTGGGGGTTTAAGCAAAATAATCACCTGTGTGTGCATCACGGGGGAGGTTTGCAAAGCTGCTGGGCTTCCAGCAAAATGAGGGCTTCGGATGTAGAATCTGTGCTTGCAGAAAGGATTATCCCTGTGGCAGAAAGAAAACAGATTAATTGAGCTTTAGGGGGATGAAATGTCAAAGTAAAGCTGAAGCCTGGCACAAATGGGGGCAAGGGCAGCCCATGGTGTGTGGGGAAATGCGAGCTGCCACCCGCAGCATCGTGTTGTGCTGGTGGGCGGTTACAGAGCAGGTTCTGTCTCGAGGGTCCATGATGGTGTATTTGTCCCTTTCTTCATCCCAGCTGTTGTGCTGAACCCCAGCTGGGCAGCCCTCTCTTTTTATTTAATAAAAAAGAAGCTATTTTGGGTTACTTTCTCAATTTATCAAAAGCTGCTTAAAGAAAATGCCGCCGGACTGGCCATCACCCCACCACCCCTGTGCTGACACGCCACTAAAGCTGCACCATCTTCACTCCTTTGCTTAACCTCTCCTTCCACCCCTTCAACTGACAAGCGTTCCCAGCAGTCCCAACTGCTGGAATATTGAGAATCCTGCTCCTCACCGGCTCGGGATGAGCAGAGGCGCAGGCTGCGAGCTTGCAGGGGTGCATGAGCAGGACCAAGCGCTGCCACCAGGCGTCTCTCAACCTCCTGCCGCTGCCAGTGTGGAGCTGGAGCACAGGAAAACACCGTTGTACCCATGAGTGCAAACTGCTCCTAGCTCTTACTCCGCTTTTGTGTAACAGCTAGGAAGTGCCAGCCAGCAGCATGACTGTAACAGGGCTCTGCATTTAACTCCCCCCACGTTGTAAGGCTGCGCATTGTGTTGTACCAATGCATCAGGTACTGCAAGCAAACTTACCTGCGTGCTCCTCTTTGCAACTGAGTGGCAGTTATGGGTTTCTAGCTTCGTCTAAATGATGGCAAAGAGAAAAGCATTAAAAAGAACATAGAATCTGCTTTTTGTTTTTCCAGCTTTCTAACAAAGAGCTACTGTGAAAAATGCTTCAGCTGTGACAAAGGGATCCCAGGGAAGAATCCTGGGTGCAGGGGCATTGAGGAAAACCACTTCTGCACCAGCAAAGGTTGGTCTGGGCATGTGTCTCCTGCCAAGAAGGGTCAGTCTCTCCCTGGAGCTCCAGCTCATTTTCCCAGGCAAATGGATGCAGTTTACACTCTGCTCTTGGATTACTTGACCTGCCCCTGCTCAGCAATCCTGCTACACATGATTCAGTTAGTCCATAAGGAGAATTTATAGCTGCATTCATCTAATTTTCAATGTGAATTAAGATAAACTGAATCAAGATCGTGTTAATTCCAAGTAAGAGCGTCTTTGTGTGGGCTTAATACAGTTCAACTAATCCACTTTAGTCTGCACGTGTGAATTTATCAGTATATCCTTGGACACTTCAGGGAAAAAGAAATAATGGCTTTAAACTGAGAGAGGGAGACTGAGATGGGATCTTAGGAAGAAGTCCTGGCACTGTTGGGAAAAGGGACCGACAAGAGTGTGGTGTTCAGGAACTGGCCGCTGTCAGAACAGTTCTTATCACTGTTGAGATGGAGCAGGGAATCCGGGATTTGAGCCTTGACTTTGTTGTCAGCTCCCAATGACTCCTACTGTGTGCCTGGGCAGAGAAACGCAGGCCTGGGTCCTGTCATAGGTGCTGTGAGTGCTGTAATAAGATGCTGGTACAACTTTAGCAGAGGCCAGGAATCAGCTTGAAGCTCTCTAGGCACCTTGGATAACCGAGCTTGGAGACCAGCTACTACGCTTGTGGCTTGAGAGCAGGGATCCTGCTCTGGTTTAAGTCCGTCTGTTGTTGTTCTCGGTTCCCTTCTTTCACTTTGATGCTTTTTTTTCCACAGCCTTCGAGGGGTTTTTTGAAGTGGTTTTGCAGTTATCAGGCTGGTGTCTTATTTTATTATAAATTATCATGTACAGCCTCACTTGTGACTTCGGGAAGTCTGTAGTTTCTGTAAACAGCTAGTTTCAATTTGCCCTTTTTTTCACTCGATTCTATTAAGAAGGCAAGGAAAATCTCCTTTAATCCTGGCACCAATTCCAGAAAGAATGGCAGTGACAACAGAGTGAAAAATCAAAACTGATTTGTTTATTATCATTTTTTAAGGCCAGGGATGAAGAATCCCAGATGTGTGACAGAGACGACTGGATGAGCTGCTCTTGGAGAAACCACTGATGTGGTTATTCCCTGTTTCTATAGCCAGCTTTCTTCAAAGGCAGCAAGGGACTGGTGTTCAATCTTGCACCTTTTGAACACAGTAACACCAGCTTGCAGGAAGGATGCTCCCTGTATGGTCAGCAGATGCTTTAACCCTCAGTTTTCTTCAGGAGACCTAATGCTCTCTCTTTATCTCCCTAAACAAGTCATTGCTCACTAGGGAATGAAGAACAGGGAAGGCTCCAAAACACTCTCTAGACATAACCAATGGCCATGGACCACTTGCTTCCTATTCTTATCTCCTCTCCTTTCCCCACCTGTTATTCTGGGGCCTGCACTGTCTCTCACATCAGTTCAGACCAGAAAGGATCTGTTTGTTCATCACAGGCCCCTCCATCTACAAACGGACCTGGTGGTGTGGGCACAAACTGAAGCAGATCTCACAGGAAGCCACCAAGCCTGGGCTGAGGGCACAGAGGAGCCACCAGCACAGGGCGCTAGGGGCCCGCGGTGGCAAGCAGAGGGGCTGTGGCTCTGCCAGCCTCCATCTGAGTACGTTTCCCTCCTCACAGCTCAGCTCCTGCACTGCCGGGAAGCTGCTTCAGAGCAGAGCAGAGCAGATGCCGGTCCACTAAAACTGCCCTTTTTCTGCTTTTATTCTCCAAAAATAAACTGAGGAGAAAGGTCACCACCCGTGGCACGATGCAGGCAGGGGGAAGGTGACTTCCCAGTGGCACCCAGTGTGTGCCCTGCCCTCCTGCGGCTGCATAACCAGCATCATAGGCAACTGCACGTCGCTGATAGGAGCCTGCCTGCTGCACTGATTGCTTCCTCTGCTGGGAGGATAAGGATCTTTTATTAACCTCATGGGGAGATCACAATCATGAGATGTTTTTCAGGGCATCCCCCTACAACCACTTTAAGAACTCCTCTTGGTGAGGATTCCCAGCTCGGGCTGCTCTTAATGTCAGGAATTTACTCATTGTTTTAACTTCTGCTATTTTCTTTGCCTGAACAACGACTGTGTTGAAGCTCCTTCCCCAAGTAAACCTCCTGACATCAGCACACAAACTTTCCCTGTGTGCCTCCCAAATGCCAGCTCGGTAGCTGGGGAGCTGAGGGGGATGTTTGGGCAGGAGGCAAAACTGGACGTGGGAGGTCCCAAGATCTTGGTTTGTCACTGCTGGGCAAAACTAAGAGCAGAGAAGACATCAGTGTCCCTCCTTGACGTAAGAGGAGGGATGTTACTGGGAAGTGAGCAGTTGAATAAGGTTCACCCTTGACTCACGAGTGCTTCTGTCTGGGTGACTCTGTCTTCCTCTAGCGAAGGGGAGAAACCCTTCCTGGTGCTTTAGGTCAGAGAAGGAGCAGAACAGCAAAGCAGAGAGCAGGGGGATGGAGCTGGTGCTTCCTTCGGCGCTCCATGGCATCTTGTCCTGTGGCAGGGTGCGAGGAAAGAGAAGGACAGGTCAGCAGATCGCAAGGGGCCTGCACTACATGGGTCTGAACTGGGATGCTTTTACTTGTATGCAAAACCAGTGTGCTGACCCGAGTGAGAGCAGCTGCACCCACCTGGACCCGCCACCGCTGCGCAAGTGCCTTTTTGGGCTGGTTTCATCTCGATTCACTTATAGAAAACCAGCGGAAAATACAGGCAGGGTTTGAGTTCAGGATGCAAAACCCTCCTGTGCCGTGCTCTGCTCAGAATGAACTGTACCTCAGAGCCTCAGCAGTTCTGCTTTCTAAGATCACACAGCCCGGGCTGGCCAGGCACCTTTCCATCTTGTCATGTCCGAGTAACTTAGCTGGAGGACAGACTGCAGGCACTCCACTCTTACACACAGATGTACACCACACAGATTCCCATGAGATATTTCATTGCTGAATGAGTTACAATTTCACGTCAGCTCAATTCCACATTACTTGTTTTGATTGAGTTCAGCAAATTCAGTGCTTCAGATGAAGTGGAACCAACCTGAACTGAATTCCTTCTTTCTGAGCTCACTTCCTGGGGAATTTATTAGGAACTGCATTTGCTTTTGAGAAATCACATTGATGAACAACTGCCATCCAGGCCCAAGTGCTGGGACCTGGGCAGCAGATTCTCACTGCTGGTTCTCACCCTTCCTGCAGTGGAGATAAGCAGAGTTTCTAATATAAGACTGAAAATACCTGGTCACTTGGCTTTTGTATTTACACATATATATAGATAGATAGATGCTTCTAACTATATACACATAGTTAATTTAACTTTAGGGTAACAAATGTGTTCTGGTGAGCAACCTCAGTGTGGCTTTCCTAGGCACGGCTCGGGCCTGGCACTGCCAGTTACTCAGGGGATGCACATTAAAGGGAATACGTCAAAGAGACGGGATCACTAAGACCCGAAATAGACTGCAAATATACAAGACCAAATTAAGCAAAGCTTTAATAACTGCTTTGAGAACTCCCTAGGTGTAGGACATGACTGCACAAGAAGATTCAGTGTCATAAAGACAGAGTAAGTTGTTTATTTGAAAATATTCCCATTCTTTTTTTAGGGAAAACAATTTGCTTGGATCGGCTCCGACAACACAGAACTTGGCACGTCCTGAAACGCTGAAGTTAAAGCTTGGGAATCTGTGCAGAAAACAAAGCACAACCAGCTGCTTGGCTGCCTTCTCTCCCCGTCTGGCTCGGATGGATTCTGTCTCACTGTGGATGGATTCGCCCAGACACCACCACCTCTCCCGCTGTAGCAGTGAGTACAGAGCAAATCTGGGTGCTGGTGCCTCTCTACACACCCACCACCCCACAGCCAGCACCAAGGCTTCGTTTCAAGGCTTTACACCCACCATTTCCAAGTATTCTGCCAGTACCCGAGAGAACTCTTTCATCTCTAGTCCCGCTCGGCGGAAGAGGTTACAAGATAAAGCTCTCTCAGGCAGTACCTGCCTTGGATAATCGATGAACAAAGAGCAAGCAGAGCAATAAATAGACTCTCAGAGATGTGAACTGCATGTGCCTGCGGAGATAAGCGAGGAGCGAGTGTGCTTCTCACACAGTAAGCAAAGCCAGTGATGTGCGCTGGGAGCGCGGAGGGCAGCGCGGGGCACCTCCTGTGGCACCAGATAAAAACACTGATAAACCTCCAAGCGCCAGCATCCTGCCCATGAAGCACTCCAGAATGGGATCAGAACCACAGCAGTGAGGGCCCTACTGAGAGGGGAGCACTGAGGAGGTTTTTAAGTGACAGCTGGGCTGTGGATGGGCTTACACAAGATCCTCCACTTCAGGTATATTTAATTTGGGCTTGAGAGAGCTAGGGAGGGAAACACTGGGCTTCATGTTGAAGTAGTTGGTGTTCAAGGCAAGGCCATCAGTGGGTTTAGGATCAGACTCTGACGTACTTGAATCTCCTGTTTTGGCTGTGATTAGCCATTATGGTATCTCACAGTAATTCAAATAGAAGCATTCCACTGCGATCTTGTTATTTCTAACATCGGCAAATCTTCAGCTCTTCCAGTGCCAAACTATGCTAGAGGAGAACAAATTGGCTTTTCCCAACAGGGAAGTGTTTCCTTTCCTCAAGAGCCATGGACTACTGAATTCACTGGCCATAGCGTTTAGTGTGTAGGAGAGGTACTACTCACAAGGTGATGGCTGGCTGAAGCCACTTGCTTTGCAGAGGATGCTGCAAGCAGGCGGGAGAGCGGTGAAGGATGTGGCCACTGGCACTGCTGCACACAGAGATGTTTCATGTGGTAGTTGAACACCTTCTCTCGTGCTCTTCTCAGGGTCTGACATGCGGACAGAGAGGAGAGATGACAAGGAAGGACACTTCCCTCTTGTCCCTTCAATGACAGTTTCTCATGTGTCAGTGCAAAAGCAGATCCCACCTCATCTGATGGTGTCAGTACAACGCGTGTGCCGCGGTGCAGGCACTGAGGAAGTACCTGAACCCCCAAGCGCATGACGGCAGCGTGGCACCGAGCACGGCTCTCCCGTGCTGCTGAAAGCATGAGGAGGAGGAGGAGGAGGGTCCAGTGAGTGTCAGTGACACCAGGGCGTGCCGTGAGCTTGCAGGGGCGCAGGAAGTATAAAAGAGAGTTTCCCAAAGAGGGTCTCTGGCAGGAGCTGCGGCGTGCAGAGGCTGCGCTGGAACATGCGATGCTCTCACTAACGTTGTGCCTGCATCTCTGAAGCCAGACCATGGAGGGCGGTGAGTACCTGTTCTGCAGCCTCTGGCTCATCTTCAGCTTTATTAACAATGCCCAAATTCATGTCCTGTGTCACAAAGATGGAGCACTTTTAACAGAGCATTTAACAATACAAATTACTTTCATCTTCCTCATATGCAGCGCTATGAAAAAAAGGCACAGTTCCCGTTGACAAGCTCAAGAAACCTCAAATCAATTACTTCAGAAACACACACACACACAACAGGCTCGGAGGCAATTTTCGAGGGCTGTTTTGTCCTGAAGCAAATGAGCTCTCCTCACACAATTTGTACCTTTCCTTCTACAGTCTTAATAACAAATTAAGACAGGAATGCTCTCTCCTTGGCAGCAGTTTAATTCAGTGAATGAATCGCGGAATTAGGAGCAAGCCTGTGTGAGTTATTGCTGGCCGGCTCTGTCCAGTCTCTCGCAAAGTGTTTCTATAAATGGGTACCTCCAGCGCAGCAACAGAACTTTGCTATAAGGAGCTGGGGTTTGTGCTTGCTCAGCGCTGGAACAGCCCCGAGTCAGCGCACTCATAGAGGTCTGAGGTCTGTCCCTCTGGATCACCCTGTCACAAAGCACCAGGGGAGAGCAAGTGAGCTCCTCTTCTCTTTGGAACGTGAGCTCCCTCAGCCCAGGGGCTGCAGTGGCTCCTGCTGAAAGCTTCACGCTTACTTTTGCCATTTGTTGCTGTTTCTCAGCCAGAGCTCTGCAGGCACCAACCTCCAGGAGCTCTAGCGGGTGGGTGGCCATAGGAAGGGGTGGCACTGTGGGTCCAAGATGGGGCAGATAAGATGCAGGCTCTTCTTGCCTCTCAGACTCTGATTTATTCCTTTTTCTATGGGCTTTGGGGTTTTTATTGCTCAAATATTTGCAAACATTACTCCCAGTTGCCAGGGAGTGCAGGGAAGAGAGGGACAAATGCAATAGCTCAGGTGGTAAGTTGGTTTATAACCAGACTAACCAAACAGGGCTTACAATACAACCACTACCTCTCCATGCCAGCCAGCATGGTCAGAGCTGCAATAAGGGTGGTGAGAGGCATGGGAGTTCATCCCAGCAAAGCTCTGTTCCCATTTGTAAGCTGTGGAACAGGGAGCAATGGGAGCTGTCACTGCCTTTTCTCTGGGACATTTTTAAATCAGAGCTTGAAATCAGCTGGGATGCGAGAGGGTTCCCTGAGCATCCCAACGCCGCGGGTTAATTGTGGCAGGAAAAAGACAGAACTAGTGAGAACCTGACAAGAAAAGTAGGACAAGATTCCTGCTTTTTCTGCCCTCCTATTATACGTCAGAGGAATATTCCAGAATACCTGCTTTGGAAGATGCACAGCAGGATTGCTTCTTGTTAACAGTTACACAGGAAACACGATTGGCTCACTTAAGAATGAAGCTTTTTGACTTGCTTATCTCTGCTTATCTTGTCTTTGGATTCACAATGTCCTAAAAAGGGAGGTGGCAGGTAACTCGTTTTCTGCTGTAACACATGTATGAACACATGAGAAAAGCATGACTTCGTTCATTGCACTCCTGAAATGATGGTTCTTTCCTGTGCCAGTTGTAAGGAGCAGAGGGGCAAAGGGGGCAGAAAGGGCACTGAGCTGCTAACTGCCAGGAGTCATTACAGCACTCGGGTATGATTAATTTTTCTCAGAAATACATGGTTCTTCACCCAAAACGCTACTGTTCTGATGGTGAAAAGGCACCAGAAACCATGGTTCAAGACATAAACGGTACATTACTCACCACCTACACATGTGCCAACGTGCTTGAGACTGAAACCTTTGCTCCGCAGCTCTGGCCAACAGCAGATGATTCTTTCACCACGAGGGTTTAGCCAGAGCAGGCTTGTTCAGCTTTGCCAATGCTCCCTAAAGCATTCCCAACTCCTGCTGTTCATCCCGTGCATTCCCTAGCAGAGAGGAGCAGCTCTGCTCCTCCATCCTGGCCTTGGTGAGAGCCTGACCTGCTTGGGTCAGAGCTGAGCCAGTGCTTCATCCTGCAGGATTCCACTCCAGTTTAACCATCCTACACCACTGTTTTTGCTCCTCTTCCCTCCTCTGTGTAGACTTTCTGCTACCAAATACTTCTGACTTCTCTGGGCACCCCTGGTGAGGATTCACTGCTCCTACAGCTGCTTTCATCTGCAGATTCGCTGCTGATGCTGAGGGAGATTCAGACAAACTGGATGGGATACTTCTGTCTAAACTCGCTGACCCTTCTGCCACAGCAGGGAACGAACCTGCTCCCCTGATGCCCACCCCTTGGCAGCTGAACCATGACTTTAAAACACCAAAACCACCCGGTTCTTTCCCTTCGCTGTCGAGGGAGCCTCAACCAGATGTCAAGGGCTTGAGTTCAGAGGGATGAATCCTACCCCTTGTGCTTACTCTGTGGAGGAAGAGTCTCAAAACTGATGGGTTGCTGTCTCCTCTCCCTCTGCCCTGCATCAACAGCAGAGAGCAGGCCCCTTCCCTCTTTCATCTGCATGGAGCAATTCTCCTTTCCTCCTTTTCCCAGGTCCTGCAGGACAGGAGCATCCTTTTGAGAACTGCAGCACCTGATGCGGGGCTTTATAATGTGTCTGACTCATTTGCTGCAATGGGTTTTTGCTCTTTCTATAAAAGAGGTTTCAGTGCAACTGTTTGTGGGGACTTTTGAGGGGGTTTTTTCTTCTTTGTATTTTGAGGAACAAAACTTTAGGAAAAATACCCACAGCAGAAAAGTGCCAGAGGGGAGTGGGGGAGGAGAAACAAACAGTAAAGAAAGATACCTAGAATTACCTACTAAACTCCAGAGCATGCCTCATTTCTTTCCTGCCACTCATTTGCTTCTGTTCCCTGTCCCAAACCCCTAAGAGCACTGAGAGTTGTGTCCTGTCTGCCCAAATCCGGTGACACAGGCACTCGCTCAAAGAATTCATGTGGGAAGACCATGAGGCTGCATTGCCTCCCTGGCTCTGCCTTGGCAAACGTGTAAGCTGAGGTGGGGGTACAGAAAGAGGGGACAAAACAGGATGAGCTTCTTACTATTGAAAAGTCATTTGACATTTAAGGCACTTGAAACAACAACTGAGAGAGAAAAGAGTGTGATGCTCTTCAAAGGAATGAGTCAGCTGAAGTGCTCCAGGACCAGTACTTGAGTCACTGCAGCATCCTATTTCGTTTGACACTTCACAGCGTGCTAGGAAAGAAGAGACAAGAAAAGCAAAGCAGATCCCCAGGGCTGTGCGCTCATGGCTTGTCAGATCAAGGAAGGGCTGGGAGCACTTGGCAGCACCGTGCCCCTTCCGCGAGATGACAGAAGAATGCAACCCAAGGAGTGCCAAGAGCAAGGCACTGATGGAGCAGGGCTGAGGTTGGTGCCTCTCCTCTTTGGGCTGTGAGTGGCTCTTGTCCTCTGCCTCCTTTTTATACAGCAGCCAGGAGGTGACTTACCTTGGAGGCCTCAGCCCCTGGGCCAGCAGACGCAGTTATTGTCCATGCCCAGGCAGACACAAGCACCAACTCCAGGAGGCCCCTGGAAATCAGGTGTTTAAGAGAGTGGAACATGAGACCAAAGACTGAAATGCCTGGTTCTTTAGGCAGAGGTCAGGGACCCCATGGCTGTGTCCCAGGCAGGAAGGGCAGTTACAGTCTAGGCTTGCTTGAATTCACCCAGCAGGTTTAAGTCATTTGGGCTTTCAGTGTGTTTCCTGTGTGTAATATGCAGAAGTTAGATCAGCTTGAAGGGAGAGATGGCTACAGCAGATGCTCACCAAACCTCTTCCTGCAGCCTGGAACTGCTCAGAGTGAAAGCCAGTGGACACATACAGAGAATAAAGACAAGAACATTTATCCAAGCTTCCCCCCAACTCCTCGGCATACTCCATTCCTGAGTGTAAAATGCACGACCAATGCACTGACACACTTTTGGATTCCCCTAGGAGGACTCAGAGAAGGTGAGGGATGGAGGAAGACAACTGAGCACCCAGCTGCAGGAGTATAAAAGGTCAAAATAAGAGGGGAAAGTGAGGCACAGAATTCTGAGAGACACCAGGGGAAGCTCACAGACAGGCTCTGGGGATGGGAAGTGCGAGCCTTTCACACGTGGCTGAGGATCTCTCACCCAACATCACCACTCAAAACAAGTATCTCTATTCACAGCTACCAAAGTGTTAGTAACGATGCTGCTGCGTGCAACTTAAAGTAGGGATACAGCTGCAGTCACCTGAAGTGGTGGAAGTTCATCCTCCTGGTCCAGCACCATACCTGAACAAGAGCCTGGCAGAGCAGGGCAGGGTGTGAGAGAGCTCTGCAGAAACAGAACAGTATGGAAAAGCCATATTCCCCAGAAGAAATGGGCAGCTGAAAACCAAAGGCAGCTCCTGTCTCTGCCCCAGCCTTGCTCAGGGATCCTGGACCAGATAATCATGGAATCATGACTGAGCAGGGAAGTGAGTGACTGTGATGCAGGGAACTCGCCAGTGCCTAGAGACACATCCTACAATGAGCAGCACAATGCTCAGAGCAGCCAATGCCAACTCTCCCTCAAGGAAGAGCGCATCTCCTGCTCGTGCCAGAGCAGAGGCCGAGGCTTTCTCATGGCTGTCAGATCATTTCAGTCACAACTGCCTGAGGTAGATGCTGGCACATGCTTTAAATAGAGCGAAGAGAAAGTTTTCACTGGCCTCTATGCCTCTGCTAACCACAGCAGGAAGAACTGTTTGTCTGAGATTGCTCTCACCATTATCACATCTGGCTCTGAACTCAGTTCTTCCTCCCAGCTGTCAGCATCCTCCATCTCCCCATCCAAAGGCGGCAGAAGCCAACCCTGACATTTAGAGACAGGCAATAAATTTCAGGCAGCTTCAGTGACGGGAGCAGAGCTTTCCTGTTCTGCAGCGCTGCCAGGGAGCAGCTGGGACAAATGTATCGCACTCCCAGCTTTCTGCTTTCACATGGGTTGAGCAGGCTACACCCTGAGCTCAGAGCAGGCACAGGAGACAGGCTGCTGACTGTCTGCAGGGAAAAAACATCTACACAATAAAGACGCAGGAGCTCACTCTCCTGAGCTACCAGCCTTTACAGATGAAACTGGAAGGACCACACTCCTGGGACTTCATCTGTGCTCTGACAGTACCTTGATATGTGACCCTGGGCTCTCATGTGAGCATCTTCACTATTAGTTAACCAGCTGTGGGGAGTTTTGCAGGGTCAAGAATGCCACCGCTGCTTTTTCAAAGTGAGCATCATGTGGAAAGCCCCACTCAACTACTACCTCTAACACAGTGTCTCCTTCTTCTACAGGCAAGCCGTTAAAGGTCACTCTTGCTCTCAGCCTGCCCCTGTTTTTTCAGGTAAGACATTAAAACCAACACTGTTGAAATCCAGTTGTGTTTTTGTTGTGAGGAGAGAGAGATCTTGAAAACTCTGACAGGCAAAAAGCAACCACCCACAGCCCTGAAAGATGTGTGGCTGCTCACAGCATGGGTCCAGCCCAGCAGGAGGTGGGTGGTGAGGCAGCAGAGCAGAAGCTGGACAAAAAACAAACAGGAGGGGTAAAAACAAAGAGAGAACAGAAGCAATGACAAACACTGCCATTTTAAAAGGGCCGGGACTGTTAGAACTAAGTCCCCTTTAGCACCAAAATGAGCATTTTCAGCAAAGACAAGAGCATCCTATGCTGAGCGCTTGTGAAGAGCCAGCTCGATGCTCTTTGCAACACCTGGTCAAAGCGTTGAAGACCTCAGTCTTCAGCAACTGAATTCAGTGCTGAAGAGCTGATATGCTCAAGGAGGAGGAGTTCAGTATCTTCCTCTGCCTGCTCCTGCTCAGAGTAAATGTGAAGGGGGAAGGAGAACCCAGAGCACTGAGCTGTGCCATGACCTGCTCCTGAACCACAGCCTGGCCCCAGCGCTTGTGCTCTCACAACCACAGGAGCAGCCTCAGCCACACCACGGCCCCCAGCTCAGGCTCTCCAAGAGGCTCAGCAGAGCAGGGAGGGCTTTGCAGCCTGTTTCTTTTCCCTTTCACTTCTGCTGGCATGCCTCCAGCTAGCAGGCAGGATGTGGTGAAAGCCAAACCTGCCTGAGATGGAGAGCACGCAAAGATACTTGGCGATAACAGGCAGAGGTATCCAGGGGAAACCTTTCATCTCTGTGCGATGGAGAGAAGGTACTGGAGACTAATAAGGCTCAAAAAAACAGGGCACAGAGACCACAAGCTCACTCTGCCCTGTGTGTTAAAACAGTGTAGGAAGATAAAACAAGAATAATCAGAACTTAAATCAGGGGCAGGAGCCTGAATGAGACACTAGCAACGTGTCCGTGCCAGCATTGTAACAGTTTCCTGCTTCACTCTGGGTTTCCTCCCTGTCTCATCAACACCTCTATTAATTTAGCAGAGAAAAGAGCCCAGGGAGGCTCCAGCTTCATTCTCCCATGGAGCCCCAGACACCCCTGGGCTCACCCCTCACTGTGGGGATGGGACCTCACCATGCCAGGTTGCTGCTGTTGGGAGCCACCACCACCACTGCAGCCTTCTTCTAGCACTGCCACAAGTGAGGAGTGAGCAACAGGAATATTGCAGATGGGAGAAGGGGGGAATGCTCAGGTTAGAAAACGCCACGAGTAGTCAGTCAAGAGGAAATGTCGTCCCTGCTGAGAGAAGGAGAATGCTGAAGGATATGTTATCTTTCACACTTTATCCGAGAGCTGACTGCGTACAAAGAGCTGTACGTGGGTCCTGAACCACTCTGGAAAGGAGCGACACGTTTGAGAGCTTGCAGGTGGTCCTGTGGCTGAGCACTAAACAGTTCGGGTGGAATTCCCACTTTGAGCCTAAAAAAACCCCTAAACCCCATGTACTTATGGGAAGTGTTTTTGGCCATGAGACCTTGCCAGCTCTTCATGATGTTGGCATGAGCCAATGCTTGGGAACTCCCTGGGACTTCTCTGCGGGCAGCGGCTGGGTAATCCTGCCTGCTCACAGGCCAGCATCAGGCTCCCCTCCCGAGACCACGAGGGGCATGGTACCTGTCCCAATACTCTTCTTTTCTCCCCTGTTCTAGGCCTGTGCTGGAAACAACGTCACCGATTACTATGACTCCAACACCACCATCGACTACAACGAGTTCGAGGTCCTGTGTGAGAAGAATGATGTCCGGAACTTCCGCGCTGCCTTCCTCCCAGCCATGTACGCCCTCATCTGCTTCACAGGGCTGCTGGGGAACGGGCTGGTGGTGCTCACCTACATCTACTTCAAGAGGCTCAAAACCATGACAGACATCTATTTGCTGAACCTGGCTCTGGCAGACATCCTCTTCCTGCTGACCCTCCCCTTTTGGGCCACAACTGCAGCCAAGCAGTGGCTTTTTGGGAAGTTTGCCTGCAAAGCTGTGTATTGCATCTGCAGAATGAGTTTCTTCAGTGGGATGCTGCTCCTCCTATCCATCAGCATCGACAGGTACTTTGCCATTGTCCAGGCTGCCTCAGCCCACCGCTTTCGTCCCCGGATGATATTCATTAGCAAGGTTACATGCATCCTCATTTGGCTCCTGGCCTTCATCCTCTCAATCCCTGAGCTGGTTCACAGTGGTGTAAATAACGTGGACAGCAATCCCCGTTGTTCCATCATCGCTCACGACTTGCAGACCTTCAATGCTGGCATCAAAGTGTCCCAAATGGTTTTTGGCTTCTTATTTCCCTTGCTGGTCATGTCTGCCTGCTACCTCATCATCATCAAAACATTACTCCAGGCCCGCAACTTTGAGAAGAATAAAGCCATCAAGGTCATCATTGCTGTGGTAATTGTCTTTGTTGTCTTCCAGCTGCCCTACAATGGTGTCATGCTGGCCAAGACCATCTCAGCCTTCAACCACACCAGCTCGTGTGAGGAGAGCAAGCAGCTTGACGTGGCAGATGACGTGACCTACACCCTGGCCTGCTTCCGATGCTGCCTCAATCCTTTCCTCTATGCCTTCATTGGCGTCAAATTCCGCAACGACCTCTTCAAGCTTCTGAAGGAATTGGGCTGCCTGAGCCAGCAGCGCCTTTGGCAGCTCTCAACCTGCCGCGAGAGCAAGAGGTTCTCCTACGCCATGGAGACAGAGACAACCACCACCTTCTCCCCATGAGCCGAGCTCCAGGCAGGCTTTGACCGAGCTGCAATAGTTCCGTACACGTCCTCTGGTCTGAACTATTGGTAGAGCAAGACCTGCCACTACTGTAGGAAAGAGGAAAACCCAGGAGCCTCCCCCTGTTTCAGGCAACAAACACTGCTAGCCAATACTCCCATGGATGGAGAGACTCCAGTAAAGCTGGCACTAACAGCAAAGCAAGGGAGAGGGCGCCTGGTGAGTCTAGAACTTATCCCATCATTCCACCTTTATTTCAGTCTTTCCTAGTCAAAATGAGAAATGTTCAGAACATTGTCCCTAAAGCAACAGATACCAAGAGAAACAGGCAAGAACTAAACAAGAACTTCCAAGAGCATCATCCTTGCTTTGAATGTTGCTTTTAACAGGACTACCTATTGCTCTTCCATACCTACAAAAATGATGCCCATTGAACTGATCCAGTCTTCAAGCCAGAACAGCACCAGCAGCCTCAGCCTCCAAGCTTGTAAGCTGTGAAGTACCCAAGCACACCAGTCTTCACTCTGACTTCCCCCATGAAAAGTGAGAAATGTCCATAACTAATACTAAACCCATACATATGATAGATATAATTTCAATAACTTCATATATTATTGTGGAAACTCATATGTTTCTCAAGGAAAGTACAAATTCCACTCCACTTCCACCTGTATCTGGTGTTTCACCTATAAAGAAGGTGAATCCTAAGGAGCACAAGTGATTCCATCCCTCCATTGACTTGAACTCTTCAGAAATGCTGCTTCACTCTGGAAAGGAAGTCTCCTTTCGCTTCTGAAAGGGCACAAGGCTGATGAGCCCCAAATAACCAGGTGCCAGGATCCTCAGGGTTTTAAAGATTCAAGATCAGGGCAAATCCAGGCATTTCTTAAGGCAAAACGTTCAAATTCTGGATATAATTGTGCCCATGGTCCAACCACTCCAGTCTACCAGTATCTGAAGCTTGCTTGTACCCGGCTTTATCAGCCATGGCGGGCACATACACGTGGGGCCTTCTGTGCTATTGCTTGCTGACCTCAAGAGATAAGCAGGAATGTGGGTTTTCTTCTCCCTTCCCAACCAACGTGTCCTTCTAAAAGGACTTTAGCAGCTGGTTTGAAGTCAGATGTGTATTTCACTTATAAGCTATTGAAAACGTGTTTTGCATTCACACAGTGCTAATAAAGATGCCATTCACTGGTGTGATTTCAATGCAAAGGACAGTGATGTGTTCAAATTATTGCCAGGGTCAGTACTTGAAAGGAAAGTGGCAGCTGAACAACAGATTATTGTCATGTAAAGTAAGACCTGGAAAAGAAGCCCAGAATGTAATGCCAGCTGGTGCTTTTACTACAAGGGCCAAGATTCCTAAGGACAGACGAATACCCTGGGAACTGCTGGCATGGGTGCAGAGCCTCTCCCTCCAGAACAGCAGCTGGACAGCTTTGTGCAAAACATAAGGCATGTTCCCATGGACATACAGAAACCACACGAAGAAGACATTTGTACTTTTTTCAATACCACAGGTAGATCCATCAGGAATGCTGCAGGGAACGCTCTGGATCATAGGTTGACAAACATGCCTTTAGAGACAGGAGAATTAAAATCAACCTTCCAAGGAAAGAATTCAGTTAGCTGGGTTTCAGACAAGGCTGCCAGTTATATAGCTGGCTGCCATCGTAATTAAATCTATTCTTCATAAACCATTTGGCTCTGGGGTACGGGATGTTGCCAAGAGCTGCGAATTGGGAAGAAAGCACATTCTGCTCCTCATCACCTGCCTGTGCCCCATCCAACTGTTTAATGCATTTGCTTTTAGAATGTCCGTGTAACACATGCACAGGTGCTGCTTCTCTGACCTCTGAAATGGGGGTTACAGCTGACACTGACATTTGTTCTGGGTTTGTTCCTATGATCCTCACTTAGGCAAGACACTGGGCTAAGGAGAACCCTGCCTAGAGCAAGAAATACCCCTAATACAGGCTCAGGTTAGTTTTCTTCATCAGTAACAACATATTCTCAATGTATATGCATATATGTAAAGCTGCTTTATACGGAGAGAGATAAATGTGTACCTGAATGTACCCTGAAAATACACTGCTTTAACCATAGCTTCTCACACAAAATACTTTCACCTAACTTATTCTAGCAAGGAGAACTGCAGAACGTGCAACTGTACTTGTCCCCTGACTGATAAAAGCCATTCCCCTTCTACAGACTGAGAAGCCTGCAGGTTTTTATCAGCCAGACAATTGAACAGACAAAACAACTTTGCCACTTCCTGAGATGAATCACATTAACAGTGGCCCAAGAGCCTGACTCGAGGTTCCCTGCTGAAGTCTGAAAACTGACTGTATTTTGCTATATTTGGACAATAAATTATACCATTGTTTAAAAGTACCTTTGGTTTTCCATGGTATTTCCTCCATAGGATGCATCTCATATGTATCAGAAGAGTTCATATCATCTCCTGGTCCTGTCAAGAGCTGCCTGCTGATCAACTCAGCTTCATAGCAGCCCTGCAGGAAAAAAGCCTGTAAAATAAACTAAGTAGAAGAACTGGTTTCCTTCCTCTGCTGATGCACTATAGAGTAACCAAGACACCAACAGATTAAGTAGTAGCTTTTATTTTAACTCTTAGTCCAACTGCTTTAACACTGCTCCACCGGATACACCTGACTGTGATTTACCAATGTTCATGTGAAAAATGATGTTGTAATGCTTTACTGTTCACTTTTACACTAAAAGTGCAATCAGTAATGAAACACCACATCCCTGTGCAAACTGCACACAGGGGTGATCAATACCCTTCTCAAAACATTGTCCCTTAATGGCAACCATGGAATGAAAAAGGAAGGAACCTCATAGAAAACAGAGGACATGCAGCTTGGCATTTGAGTGCTAAAACTAAGCACCATTTCTGCTTTCACTAAACACGTCTGTCATGGTTTCTCCCTAGAGAGAAAGTATTAGGCCAGTTTCAGCATCCGGCCCAGAGGTACAAGCAGTGGTCAGGAGCATCTCAAGACCTCGACACCAAAATACAACTCCAGACAATAACAGTCTCAAGCCAAGGCCTTTAGTAAACATGAGGTCTTGCTCACCACAACTAGGTCAGAAGCCTCAACTGCCCCGAGTGCAGGGAGCTCCCCTGTGCAAGAGCTGCAGCCTGCGGAAGCAGGAGCTCTGAACCAGGGCACACAAGACGTGAAAGAACCAGGGATGTGCAGAAAGCCCCCAACCTCTCAGCAATTCCCTGTGCCCCTTCAGAGGTGACCAAGAACCAAGCCTTCAAATAGTGAAGCTCCTGAATGTTAACGAAACAGAGACTTACAACCCAAATTTCGACCAGTACAACTCAGCCCCCCAACTGACCGTGCAAGGCTGCACCTCTGGCCACAAATATCCTAGCTAAATATACACAGAACAAGTTACAGGCAAAAGAAAAAGTGCATTTCTCGGATGGATTAACCCATTTTAATGCCTTTCACCAGCAAGACAGAGAAAGAAGTTTCCTTTCTCACTTCTCTGGGGGACCGGGACCAATCTCAGGTTTAAATGTTCTTTAAAAAGTCAATTAAAAAAGCCTGGCCCTCGTTACAGGAAGGGGTCATTCATCTGCAGTGAACTCAAAAGCAGCAGAGACATCTCCCACCTAGTCACAGGCAGGTGGACACCGCAGCATTCCTGTAATCCCTTCTCCAAGTCATTGTGGAAAGCCTCTTCATCACCCCCAAGGTCCAATAAAGTGTGGCTGTTAAGCATTCCTCCTTCCCTGCGAGTGCTTCAGCTAGGCACATACATTTGAAAGTGCCAAACGGATCTGGGCTGGGAGGGAGATAAACTGGAATGAGAGGGAAGTAAATCATTAGGAGGCCTCACTAAGTGCAGTTGCTCCCACCCATCTCAGAGCAGATACCAGCTGGTCCTCTCCCTTCTCGTGCTGTCCCAGGTGCTGCTTCCCATCACTTGCTGGTGAATGAACTGATTAATGGGACCAGGAAGGGGAAGCATCCCCAGGCAGGGCTGTGGTTTCTGATGTGCCACCTGGGTAGCTGCGGGAGGAAAGTCCTTGTCACCCTTGTCACCCTAAGAAAGAATGAGCTGGAGCTGAGAGGCAAACCTAAAAATAAAGCGTGTGTGTGCTGAGGAAGGGTGGTGGCATCCTGCAGCAATCAGAATAGCTGAGGGTGGGCTCTTTTTTCCTCTCCCCGCATCTTCTTCTATATGGAACAAGAACCCAAAGCCCTGTTCTGAGGGTAGAGGCATCACATCTTAGGGGCACAGCCGATCACCTTCCTTCCCAGCTGGCCAGCACAAGTGCCTTGCTGGGGACACCTCCTCAAAGGGGTTTTCTCTCCACACCAGGGGATTTCTCCCCTCTTACCTGAGTATGATGGATCTGAGGAAACTGAAGTCAGCCGAGACCTCAGCTGCTCCTTGTTTGTGTTATCACAAGCAGCTTTGTGACCTCAAAGCAAGCAGACCAAAGGGCCTGACCAGACTGAAGAGCAGAGGTTTGTCATGGGTTAGAAGGTGGCAGGACCAGCTCAGAGCCTACTCACAGCACAAAGGATGGGACAAGAACATGCAGTTGGAATGTAAGGAAAAAATAATTAAACAGCATGGGTGGCATGGTTTAACGTGAGGTGTCGTTACCCATGGCAGGGGCTTGGAGCTGGATGATCTTCAGGTCCTTTCCAACCCAAACCATTCTATGAGTCTGTGCTGTGGCTAATGACAGCAGCACAATCCATTGCCAGATCACCTTACCCGAGTCAACCCCGCTCTTCTTCCCCAAGCACTAAAGCAGATAAACTGCCCCTGCAAAAGCAGTAACGGAGGCAGCTCCTCTGCTCCTAGCACCACACATCGGAGCCTTCCCACCCTGAAACAAGGCAGGTTTTACAGCAGTTTCAGGTACACACATGCACAGCTCTGGGCTATCCCACCTCCAACCTGCACTGGAAGTTACTTTTCACTCCCATCTTTCAGCAAGCCCCCAGTTCTTCACAGAGCAAAGAGTATTACCCAAGCAGGGAGGCAAACCTTCCCAGTGTTAGGCAAACACTTGTCACTGCCACAGACATCAAATTCAGGTCCTAACAAGTAGGGAGACTTTGGGCTCACTTTTGCCACGTGCGTGGCAGATGCAGAGCCCATCTAAGCATGAGCTCATGTATTTGTCATTGCTGAACCCATGCAAATCTTCAGCTTGCAGGAAGCGAAACTCCGACTTCCCTTCCTGCTGCTTTGGGGTTTCTAATTCGATTGTCTAAAATAAGGCAGCAAGCAGATATTTCCTCTCTCTGGCGATGAGCATTGTTGTCTAAAAGCCCAATTTTTGAGTGATAATGTGCTTTTTGGAGGCAATTTCTGTGACTGAAGGACAATTCCAGGGTCTGAAATCATCCTACAGGAGAGGAAAAGACCAAAATAACTTCCAGTGCAATAAATAATGCAAAAGGCATTCCTGGACACAGCATCCTGTACCAAAATCAGAACTTCTCCCATCAGTTCTAGTTCCTTCTTCTATGACAAGGAGCACAGAACTCCACTGATAGCTATGGGACACCTGGGGAGCTGGTATGAATCTTTCATGCTATGAACACGAAGGAGGAGAGAAGGCAAAACCCCAGTGGCTACACACACACAACCCAGCCTCCCCCCGAAACAACCCAGGAAGGAGAAACCGCTCTGCAATGCTCTCCCCTGGGCGCTGAGTCCTATTGGATGTGCTACAAGAGCAGCTGGATTTCATGTAGGTCTGTTAAGGCTTGGAGAACCCCAGAACTGCTCGGGAGGCTGAGAAATGCAGCCGCTTCTCAGGCCCTACCTGTCCTCAAGGCTACACCGCAGTGTAAAGCTCAAAAGCTGCGCTCCTCTGCGGTGATGTCTTGGTTTATACTCACCCAACGACCAAACTGCAAGTGGCTGAATGCTCCGGAGAACGGGAAAGGTGCTTTTAACTGTGCTTCACTAAGCAGGTAGTGAAAAATGAACCCCTGCAAGAGAAGTGACTCACGAGTGAAAATGCCTTCTCCAAAGGCTCCTTCAAGCCTTCACCTCCAAGAGACACGAAAGCTTTCATGTTTCACCCAACAAAGGCAGCTCATTTCCCACCCAGCTGTCTGAAAATGAAGGTGCTGAGTTGGACACCCCAAAAAACCTTTGTCCAACCAAGATAGCACTGGTGACTTCCTCTGACCGCAGGGACCTTCTTGTGCTCCGGCAATTTAAGCATCCTGGTTAACCAATTTTAATTACAAGAGAAAGCACTATTCCCCTCTGCAGCAGCAGCAGCAGCAGCACACCGCCCCACCTCTGACAGCGACTGGTGGGTACAAACCCCTCCACTCCATCCAGGTTCTTGGTGTAACTACCACAGGTAGTGAGCATAACCTCGCAGGTTCTATACTATACTCTCCACTTTGCATCTTCTTAGCAGGGAATCGCCCATCCCCACGTTAGTGCGGCAGGAGGTGTGAACACACACACGCACCTTCACGTCTGCATGCATTTGTGATGCATACACAGCAAAACTCAACCCCACCAGTGCAAAATCTCCCCACTGGAGCGGCACAAACAGAAGCTCATCATTTCCGGGGAAAGTTGACAGATTCCCATGGAGATAACGTGTTTCTTCTGCTCAGTTTTGGCCACACCAAGCAGTGAGAAAGAATCTCTAGAGCCCGTGCCAGGGCGGGGAGGGGGAGAAGGAAAAACAAGTCTCTTTCTGGATGACTAACACAGCCAGCAGCTATTGCCACTCTGCAGCTCAGCCCTGCTCTTCAACGGGGAGTTGTGCAAGGCTCCTTTGAAGAGGTTAACACCTTCCTTCGCAGCCGCTCGCGCCTGCCTTGCCAGAGGGTCACAGGTAGCTGCAACGCTGCCACTCACTCTTCATGACCCAGCCACGTGCAGAGGGTGAGGGTCACCGAGCGTCGCTGCCTGTGCCCCATCAGACAGGCTCCAAGGGATTGCAGCAGGCCTGCCCAGTGACCGGATCCGTACAAAACCCACCAAAACACCTTTATTACCAGCAGCTCCTGGCCAGCCTCCACACCCAGCTACAGATGAGCAGCCCCTCGTGTGCCAGGCTGCCTGCACAGCCTAACAAACAGCCCAGAGGCGTGTAGCCAGGCACTGGAGGCTGTTGTGAAGCGCTCTGCAGATAACAAACAACACAAACAGTCTCCGCATCATCACAAGCAAGACCTGAAACGCTTCCAGAACCTGCCTCCTCAGCTGGGCATCCTGTTGAGGGCATGACATGGGCTGCAGCCCTTGGATGTGTACTCAACATGCCAGCTCACCAACCCATGGTGAAGCATCATCCTGCAGCACTACAGCACAGCTCTCCTGGCTCCCGTGACAGCCAGCCCAGCATCAGGCCCACTGGTGCTCCTGCACAAGGAGGTGATGCACTAGTGAGTTCTGCAGAGGAGATGCTCCCCTCTGGGGACTGTGGGCTTTTGGTACGTGCTCACCCCAGAGACCTGCTCCTAAGCTACAATAAGCAGCACGCAGGGCATCACGCCCTGCTCTACAGCAGCTCACCCGAGCAGACAGCTCTGTTCCACATCCCTGGGGAGGTTCAGTCTTTCTCCCTCGGGATCATGGTCCAGCCAGCCCGCTAGGAGCCATCAAAGCGCAGCTGAGCCTCGGACGTGTTGCACATAAGTGACACCATAACTCTGCATGGTGCCCTCCAGCATGCAAAACACACGGGGTGGGAGAGGAGCAGGAGAAGCAAGAGCAGAGGGGATCCTGCATGTGCTTGAGTCACCTCCTGGCTCTAACAACTGGCCATGCCTCACAGATCCTGTATGGCACTGGGAAGGAGGGAGGCATCTCCATGCCAAGCAGTGATGGTGATCTTCAGCTTGGAAATTAATTCCCTTTACAATCAGCAATACAAAAAGAGCCTTTCCTCCTGAGGCATTGTGCCCGGCAGACATGCATCAAGTTTGTCAGTCATAGCACATGGCCTGAAACACGCCATGAAACAAAGCTTCGGTGACTTGTAACCAAGATGAAAACACTCCCTTCTCCTTCCTGCAAGGGGAAGCTATCTGAAGTAAAAAACCACAGACTATATGCAAAGACCGGCAGCAGGAGACACTCTCACAATGCACTAACAACGTCCCCAAGCCCTAGGTGATGTCTGGAAAGACCCAACAGCCCAGGCAGGCTCCAAGTGACCCACAGAACATCCAGAACAAGTCCATGGTCACAGTCCCCCTTTGGCTGGGGTCATCACACAGCACCAGTAACCAGCAGAGAGGAGAGACAGAAAGCTGTGAGCTCTCAGCAGAGCAGGGACCAAACCTTCCCCTTGTCCATCCAAGCTCCTCTCCTCTTGCCTTCAGCCACCCAGGACATCAAAAATCACGCTCTTAGGAAAAGGCTTCCAAGCGAAACCTCTGCTCTCTGGTTACAGCCCGGGTAAACCCGCAAGCGAACAGGACCGACCGCAGCCCTCTCGTTGAGAGATGCTGACACCATGTGGGAACAGCTGAGAAATCCTCCAATGAAGACATCCCACCGGGGCCCTGGGGAAAACTCACCCCTGGAATAAAGGTGCGAGCTCCAATAGCATTACCTGACTCATATTCCCAGTTCCCTGTGGACAATCAGGCTAAAAAGCAGAGTCAGTTTAGTTTGATTTAATGTAAATATACTCAAGTGATTTTAACCAAGAAAAACCCTGTCACTGGAGCCCAGGCCTCAGCGATGGCTCAGGTTTAGTCACCCTTATGCAGGTGAGAGCAAACTTAGCAGAGGTGTGAATGTTAAAGCCTCAGCTGGCAGAGGGCGAGCAGAAAGGATGGAACCGGTGCTAACTGCTGAGTGTGTCTCGGTCCCTAAACCCCACCGTGTTAACAAACTGCTGGTGTTATGTTCCGGAGTAATTGTTCCGTTTCACCTTCAAACGTGCTTATTGCAAACTGCACCCTCCTGGCTCACTCCGGTGATGCCTCTTTCCCCTGTTTGCACAGAAAAATCCTTTCTTTGTGGCTTTCTGCAGAAGAGAAATGAACAAAAACAACAAAGAGAGCTCCACCTCTGCAGATGGCTTTTACCTGAGAGGGATGCAGCCCACGCCCCACCCACCCAGCCCTTGAAGAAATAAACACGGTGACATAGAGTCTGTTATCAAGGAAAGTTTCCCCACATCCCCTTATCAAAACACTGCTGTTTTGTTCTCTGAGATGCTGCCAACTCGCTGCTCCCACACACACCAGAACGGGTACAACGGATAAGAAACCAGACACCCCTTTCTGGCCTTAAAGATGTTTTGCTAGACATTTACCAAACACCACTAAAACAAGGATATGGGCAAGGAATTCCTGCTGCTTTCTAAAGGCTGCCCAAGTACACCCCAAAAAATAAGTGATAGGATGATAAAGGATGGCTCCAGGCCAGCACCATCCTTTGAGGGTCATGCTAGATCTGCCTGTGGAGCAGCCAAGGTCCCATTTGGGTCCTGATGCCACTCAGGAAACATGGATTTTATTCCCAACATCCATCGAGCACCCAGGTGCTGGTGCTGCAGGGTCAGAGGCTGAGACAGGAGGACTTCAGGGGGCTGGCAGCAGGGAGTGCAGTGACCCTGCTTGTCTCTGCTCTGCTCTTCTTCCACCTACAGACAGACCCTAACCTGCTCCCACAGCTTTCATTTTGGAAAAGGGAATTCCTAATGCTGTCAGCAGCAGCTGCTGTGATGCTGAAGGACATGAGCAGAAGGAAGCCCTATCTCCTGCCTTCCGCACTCCCGTTTTCTGGAGTCTCCTCTCCCAAGTGAAGCACTCTGCACTGCTGTGGTGCTTCTGGACAATGCACATCCAGCAGCTTTCCCTGCAAAGTGAACACCTAAAAGCGTTGGTCCCTGGTTTGACGGGCTCTGGAGAGCAGCACAAAGCCAAGTACCCCTGACCTGGCACCAGCTTTCCAGGCATTTTCCAGGTGTTTTCCTGCTCTGGGCTCTGCCACCCTTGGCCTTGCTTTCCTGAGCAGGGTGCTTGGCACAGCATAGCTGTGGGAAACAATTCCTCCCTGTTTCAATGAGTCCCAATCACTTCTTCATCACAGGCTCTGAAGAAGCAGCAGCCTGGATGCCTCAGCACAAAGAGAAGCTTGGGATCTGGTCCCTTTCCCAGCTTGCCTACGCAGTCCCTGTGAGATCCTAGAGGAATAGCAGGTCTCAATTCCCAAGCTATAAAACAGGGCCATTAGCACTTAATTCCTCTAACCCATTGTCTGCCTGGATTGTTAGCTCGGTAGGAAGGCCTGGGTGTGTTTGTACAGACACCGCATGAAGGAGCCTCCAGACATAAATGAAATATAAAATAGTAATTCTAAATCCCCAGCAGGCAGAGGTAGGAGCAGCAGGGTAGGAGCGGAACGCATGCTTGCACCTAATGACGATGATAAACACCCTCTGAGCAGTCAGGAGGCTCCTCACTGCTCTTGTGGGAAGGGCTCACAAACCCCCAGCCAGACCCCACCATCCCCTCAGCATCCGTTGCCAGTTGCATCCTCCCTGCAGCACCGCAGGCAATGAGTGCATGAAGCTCACCAGGCTCTGTGCAACCCACACGGTGCTGCCACGAGGACAGCACATTTCATAGACCCACAGACTGGTTTGGGTTGGAAGAGGCTATAAAGCTCCTCCAGCTCCAACCCCTGCCACGGGCAGGGACACCTTCCACTGGAGCAGCTTGCTCCAAGCCCCTGTGTCCAACCTGGCCTTGAACACTGCCAGGGATGGGGCAGCCACAGCTTCTCTGGGCACCCTGGGCCAGCGCCTCAGCACCCTCACAGGGAAGAGCTTCTGCCTAAGAGCTCAGCTCAGTCTCCCCTCTGGCAGGTTAAAGCCATTCCCCTTGGCCTGTCCCTGCAGGCCCTTGTCCAAAGCAGCCACTGGTGGATTTCGCCCTGTTCAAGCCACCACCATCACGTTCCTCACCGTTGCCATCCCCGTTCCCTGCAGCCGCAGCAGGAGGCGGCTCTGCCGCAGCACGGTTACACGGGGCGGGCCGTGCTCAGCCATGGGTGACCGGGGACCCGCACAGCGCCGCGGCCACGTTACCAGCCGCGATCATTCCCCGCCCGGCGGGAGAGGGAAGCACCGCGTGCGGCCGGAGCGGGATGAGGACCGGAAGGGGCTGGGGGAGCTTTGCCGAGGGGCATTTAAAGGGCGAGTCCGGCGGTGCTGGGGATAACGGCGGGAGCGAGCTCTGTGGGCTGGGGATGCTCACTGTGTGTGGGGAGCTGTGGAGGGAGGCAGTGAAGATGCTGCGAGGGCTGGAGCAGCTTTGCTCTGGAGCCAGGCTGAGAGAGCTGGGCTGGGGCAGCCTGGAGAAGAGAAGGCTCCTGAAGGGGAGACCTTAGAGCAGCTCCAGTGCCTAAAGGGGCTGCAGGAGACCTGGAGAGGGGCTTTGGACAAGCGCCTGTAGGGACAGGACAAGGGGGAATGGCTTAAGGTTCCTTCATCCCAAACCATTCCATGATAATAAGTAGAGGAGAACATTGCCATCTAAGAATTGCCATGTAGTGGCCCAGCCTACAAAGACTCTGACAGAGAAATAGACAAAAAGATTTAAAACTGGGGCCATTCCCATTCCAAAGCTGGAAGTGGGGAAGGACACAAGAGCGGGCTATGGGGCAATGCAGGTGTGATGGTGTGGAGCTGGTTGTTGAAGCAGACAGCTTCAGCCTTCCCTGTGCTGGGGAATGCCAGGCTCTGTACTCAGTTGGGGTGGCTTCGCCGCATGGTCATTAGACACATGTTAAACACTAGGGGGGGAATTACCATCATCTCCAAGCCGCCCAGGTGAGAAGCACCATTCCCAGGGCTGCGGCTGCTCTGAGCCGCTGCCACTGGAGGGCAACAGGAAACCACGGGATTTCTCCCACCCCGATCCTGCGGAACGAGCACAAAGAGCAGATGAAATCAACGCGCGGCTGCAGAATCGGTCTGCTGGGAAGCTGAGCCCAGTAGAAGGATGCGGGAGCTGCAGCGTGCCGATGAGATCAAGCCCTCATTAGCCTTTATGTGTTTTCTTCCCTGTATTTCCCCCCCCAAAAAAAGGTTTCTAAATCCTTCTCCAAGCTGTGTCACGTTGTTCTGGTTTGAGTGGAACAGCGTGGTGCCCTTCATTACTTTTTTAAGTGTCTAAATGCTCAATTTGATGCTTGAATGTCCTCAGGCCTCCCAAGCAGACGCTGTTACAACCTCCCCTCAGTGCTGCTGCGGGGAGTTCAGATAATGCCCAAGATATCCAGAAAAAACACATTCTTGGCAGCATTCTTGGCATCCTCCTTTAAACAGAGGCTTGCACCATATAAATCCTGGCGCCCTGTGTCCTGTCGGTGGCCACTGAGGCATGATTTCCACTTCTGCAAACTGGGAACAATGCATTGGGAAAGCCCAGCTGGGAGACACGGTGGGAGAGCCACAGTTTGCATTGCTCTGGTGCCTTTTGAGGATCTCAAGGGCCTTTGGAAATGAGAGCCAAGCTCTAAGTGTGTGTTCCGGAGGGAGAGGAGGAAGTCCGAGGTGATCCTTGGAAGCATGAGCAGGGCTGAGCATGGGTTTCCAGTCCTTGCTGGCGCAGGATTGCAGCGCAGAACCACGGCACTCAAATTAACAGGGAAGGAAGTATTAACGCAGCACTTCTGGTATTAAAATGAATCAATAAATAGAGCGTGACCTGTCTGCAGTGCACTAGAAGGGCACTGCTGCTTGGAGCTGTTCATTTCTTGGCCGAGGTCTAGGAGCTGATCCTTTCCTCGTGCTGCGGCTGGAGAGCTGTAGCATCGCGGGTTATCCACAGGCAGGGGCAGGAGGGAGAACATGGGCAAGCAAGGAAGTGCTAATTCACAAACATGCAGGGAAACAAACAAAACCAGAGCAAAGCATCTTGTTCTTGTAAAAGCGGAGCATCTCTTTCTGGCTTGTTCTGTTTTCCTGTGACTCATTTTTGTCAGTGTCAAGAGAAAAGCACTGGAAATTCCTGTTAGCAAAATAGAAGTTAAAGAGAGCAGCACATCACACCTAATGCATGGGCCAGCCCCACTCCCACTGCCAGGGTCCACCTCGGGCAGGATGCTCACCAAACAGCTCCTCTGCAGAGGAAGATGTTGGTGTTACCTGGCACAGTCGGGATGCTGGCAAGGCAGAGCCTGAGATACCCAAAGTCTTCCAAAGTGGTGGCACTGGCACCCGGCTGCACACCCTGCCTGCCTTGCTGGTCATGCCTGGAGATGCATTTCTTCCTCCGTTACAATCTCTGAAGCTGTGACCCCAAGGGATGTCTAGGAATGACAGCCAGAACAACCGCGGAAGTGCCAGTGATCTGCTCACTGCTTTTTCTCTCTTCAGGACAGCTCGTCTGCCTCCCAGGAGAATCAGCACGGCTCCATTAGAGTCCATTAGCACCTCAGCCTCCTTTAGCCTTGAAGTGAGGTTAGCACCCAGGAAAGGTGTTGGCATGGCAGTCCCGAGGCTGAAGCCAGCTCCCGGAACAGCCCTGCTGTGCAGAGGAGCCCACAGAGCCTGCCCGGTCCACAGGCAGCCACTGCTCGGTGCAGGAAGGAACCGCAGGGGCCTCTTCTCCTTCCCTTTCCTGCAGACTTGGACAACAGCAGAGGCAAGGACTTGAAAGAGAAGTAGCGATGGGTTTTCCAACATCCAAACCAAGTGCCTGTGTCTGACAGGCACTTGCTAGACCTGCAAAGGGGGTTTCGGGGGCACTAGTGCTTTGCTGCGAGCTGTCTCTGCTATTCAGTTATCACTACCACAGCCCAGTATCCCAGCTGGAGAGCCCTTTGCATCCCTGCACTAAAAGCATGTGGGATAGGAATGGGCAGGACTCTTGCAGGCTTTGGCCAGGACTGAGCAATGGCCCAGCCTGGAGCCCACAGTGGGGCCAATGGGCAGAGCAGGGCTGGTGCATCTCCAGTCCGGGAGCCCAGGCACAGGCAAGGGCAGTGCAGGCCAGGGCTGAGGCATGCGGAGCATTCGGCCCCTCTGTACCCTGCACTGCGGATGTGAACAGCCTTCCATAAATATCAGAATGCTCTCGCAGCGTGACAAGTGTCAGCAGCTGTGAGTCAGCCCTTTGCAATGCTCCCAATCAGACAAACCATGCTTTCATTGTCTCCGGGTCCCTGGAATGTGAGCCACACAGGAGCCCACCCTGCCAGCCCCGCTGCTCCCCTGGCTGCAGACAGAGGTGAAGCCAGCACGTTGGGAAGCCCTGACACAGTGATGCGTGCCCAGGCTGCGAGGGATGGAGGGCAAGATGAACTCTGCAGGTAGCACGTGAGTGTTTTGGGTACAGCCAGTGTGTGGCTCCATGTGGGAAACAGATCCTGAGAGGACATTCCTACTCTTCTGAAGTCTGGGAACAGCTGCGGAGGGAGGGCTTGATCCTCAGCCCCTCAAGGGGCTGCAGATTTCAGTGGATTTTAGCCTTTGTAAGATGGAAACGGTGCAGAGCTGCAGAGGCAGCTGCACACCCTCAGCACTGCCCTGTCCCACTCACAGCCCCTGGCAGTCCTCCAGCTCCGAATGATTCTCACCTCTCACCATCCTTGCCCACTTCTTCCCCGAAACCTGCATTAATCAACCTATTCTTCTCCAGCCCTGTGCGGCTGCACCCATCCGGAGGCCCTCTTGGCTTTACCTTTCCCCTTCCTGTCCATCCCTTCTTTCATTCCTACTCATTCCTAGTAGCAATAAGAGCTGTAGTCAACACTGCTGGCTGTGCCCAGAACCCGCTCCCTGCTTCCAGGAGGGTTTACAGGTTTTTCTGTTGAACAAATATGGCGCAATTTACCTGAATTGCCAAGCCCTATCAGCTCAGGGCATTGCAGCATGAGCAAACACGGCTGACTGGGGAGATGAAAAGCAAGTGTGGAAAGCAATTGTTCTCCTTGACTTCACTTTGATAACAAAGACGCCAGCTCCAAGACAAAGGCTGTTTCACAGCTCCATGCCCTGAGGTTGCAGGAGTCTCATTCCTGGAAAAGGGAAAATTGATGGTGTTGGTTTCAAATGCAGCTCGGAGGCAGGGAGGACAGTCCAGGCTGAGTGGGAAGAGCTGGGTCTCATCTCCTTTTCTTCTTCCACCCACCATGAACCTCAGGCAAATCTCTTACCCTGGGGAACAAAACCTTTCCATGATTATTTAGTGGAAAGCTGTCAACAGCTACAGCTCAGAGGTCAACATCTCCCCTCCTGCAGCACTGCCTCTGCTGAGGGGTCACTGGAGCCCGAAGCAGTGTGCACACAGGCAGGTGAGATGCCTTCAGCTCAGGCCCATGCACCATCAGGCTTTGTGCACAACGCACCCATGCCACAGGTCCTGCTGCCTGGGGGTGAGCAGCACAGTCTCCTCTGAGGATCCCTGGGCTTTAGTGCTGGTAGTTACCGGAATGGCTCCAAGTGTGTTTCTTTCCCAAGCAACATCTCCACAGCTCTGTGCCACAGGACATCCAGGACAGTGAAAGTGCCTATGGAACCACTGCTAACGTGCTCCTTGGAGGTGTCCATCCACGTTCTGGCTCTGGCTGGCTGGGAGCAAAGCTTGAGGCAGCACGTGGGGACTGGTGGATAGAGAAACAGAGTCCCAGGGACTCTGCTGTGGCAACAAGAGAGGAAGGGAAGGTCTCCTGGAGCCCATGGCCGTGTGCTCTGGTAGTGGAGAACCCCAGTGTGCAGAACCCCCTCCAACCCCGCAGCTGAGCATCCCCCAGGACTCTGCCGGCCTCCAGCGCCAGCACCAGCCTGTGATGACAAGCTGCAGGGCGATGGTGTCACTTGGCACAGGCTAAAATACGCCTGTGGTGGGGAGGCAGGTGGCTCCATGATTCATTCAGTGCCTTACATCAATGCGGGGTTGTTCACGGTTGTTTCCGGGGTGGATCCTAAAAGCACCTTTCTAAGGAAAGTTTTGGACCGTGACGTCTCAGCTGACGAATGGGTGCTACCCCATGGCACAACCAGCGCTGCCAGCTCCCTGCATCACCCCCCACCGCAGCAATGTGGAGGCGTTTATTCCCCATGGGAGGCTTCCTCACTGGAAATGATCAGTTAAAAGCTGCCTCAGGAAAAGGGACATCAAGAAAAGAAGAATCCAGTCTCTAAGTGTTTGCTGTTTCCAGAGCAAAACGCAAGCCTCAGATGCACGCTGCAGGATGCTGTCCTGGGCTCTTTCACTGCCTTTAACGTCCCCAGCCTCTGAGAAAACACCCCAAAGAAATCCAAGGTGAGCCTTTGACAGGGGCTCAGGAGGCTGTTACGTGCTGAGCACCCCTTTGGGACAGGGAGCCTCCAGAACCAGCCTTCTCTGGGGCTTGCCCATGGCTCCTTAGCACACTAGAAGCCGCCGGTGCTGTCACACAGCGCTGACCAGAAAAGGTGTTTTCTCAGCGCTCCACCTCCATGCAAGGGAACTCCTTGAGGTGCTGCTACCTCAGCTTCGCCATGCAGGGCAGCAGCACCACCTCATCCCATCTCCTTGACGTCAGTGGTTTTCCCCTCGCCGGCTGCCGAAGCCCTCGCACCACTCGGCATGCGCAGACAGGTCCATGGAGCAGCCCAGCCCGCGCCTCTGGCACGCTCCAGGCCACAGCGGTTGCTCCTTGGTTCCCTCCTGCACAGACACACTGCTGGGTTGGGGCACCCCATGGGGCACAGAGGGAACCAGCCCCTTCCCTCGCCTGGCTCGTGGCTGTCACTGATGCTCCAGCGTGGCTTCCACATTGGCTTGTGCTTGAGTCGATGAAAATCATAACTGTAAGGTCTAGAAAACAAAAGGTCCTTTCTCTCAGTTAGAGGAGGCTGATTAACATCCCCTCGGGGGAACCGAAGGGCCTCCTCACCCTCCCAGTGCTGCTTGTTCCAAGCCCAAGGGTGATTCACCTGGCGCAGGCTTCGGAAGGCTGAGGTCTCTGCAGCACACACACCGGTTAAAATGAGCCCTGCAGTGCCAGGGTCAGTGGAGTGTAAAGAGCTGGCTCCCCAGCATCCGTCTGTCCTCATGCCCCCTGTGCTGCGCAGCTCACACCATCACCAGTGCTGTTGGATGCTCCGGGCTCAGTGCTGGTGAGCGCTGCTACACGCTGTGCCCACGGGTCTCAGAAGAAGGGCTCAGGGTGTCTCTGCGGGTGTTTGGAGGTGGCAGCAGGACCTAATTCCAGACCTCAGTGAGTGCCTGTGGTCCTCTCCCCTGCCCTGTGCCACTTGGTGGGCTGGTTGAGGTCCATCCAAGCACAAAGCCGGTCAGGCATCCCTCAGAGGTTTCCCTGGGAGCTGCCTGGACTTGCTCTGTTGATGGCAGTTGTGCCATCAGTTCTAGGCAGGTCAGAGCCCTCTGCGGCTCTTCAAGCAGGTATTTCAGTGTATATCACATCTGCTTCGTTTCTGAAGGCCCCAGAGGAGGGAGGAAGGCTGGAGAGTGCGGAGGAGGAGGGAGGAAGAGAGCAGCAGTCTGCTTCCTGCCCAGATTCACTGCTCAGTTGACTTCCCAAGTCACTTCTGCTCTTTGGGGCATGGTGCCACTTCACTTCTCAAGTGCCAGACTTGGAGCTGGTGACGGGAGGGAGGTGGCCTCAGTGCTTAACACAGGACAAGGAGCACAGCATTGCTGAAGGAAAATGGGGCAGAGCAGGTGTTGGGGCCAGCTCATGAGTTCTATCTGGGGTATTTTAGCTGTCAAATCAATACTTGGTCTTTTATAAGCACATCCCAGGTAGAGCCAGGCTGGGAGAGATCTGCTCTGCACGGACAGGTCCATTTTAGTTGAGAAAAGAAGAGACAGAGCTACCAGCAGAGGTGGTGGCAGGGGGTTGTGCTGCGGATGTGCCATGGGATGCTCACAGGGACCTGGAGGAGCAGCCTGCTCCTGTTGGGAATGCCAGTCTGCAAACAGCCCCTGCCACCTTGCCACCCATCCCATTCCAGCTCGGAGGAGCTGCGTTACCATGATTTTCTCCAGCTGCACAACTCTGTAAGAGTCTTGGGATAGGTTGTTTAGCTAATAACGTTTGGAGCCTTC
Organism: Psittacula echo; assembly: GCF_963264785.1. Taxonomy (NCBI): domain Eukaryota; kingdom Metazoa; phylum Chordata; class Aves; order Psittaciformes; family Psittacidae; genus Psittacula; species Psittacula echo. The sequence continues at coordinate 5,098,517 of NC_137748.1, forward strand.
AGGGTGGGAAAATCCAGGAGGAGGCAGAGGCTTGTCCGTAGTGGGATTTTTCCACCTCTCTAAGTGCACCCTCACAGTGTACAGACGCTGCTGCTCAAATACACAACATCCTCCATAAATCCACTTAACCCAGGCTGTGATTGGGGTAACAAGCCCTAGTGCAAGCACATTTTCACACCTGGGCAGTACGGCTGTGGTTAGTGATCCATCAGGGCAGGGCAAACCAGGCTGCTGTGCTGGCAGGCCCCCAGTGCACCTCATTGGGTTTATTCCTGTTAATCTCCCATGCGTACGGAGAGGCAAGGGCTTGGCAAAGCAGCCACGGAGCATCTTGGCTTCCCTGCAAAACCAGCGAACTCAAAGCCAGGGGAAACTCATGGGGTTTTTTTTCAGAGGGGTCTTGCAATATCGTGTTTGCTTCAGCACTCGGCGAGGAGTTGGACAGCACAGCAGCAAACAAGCCCTTTTCTATAGCAACTGGCCCCTCCAGGACACCTCCGAGTGCCTTACACAACGCAAATGGAAAAGCACTGAGATGTGAATGTCTGTGCTGCAGCTTAAAAGCAATGCTTAAAAACCAACCCAGGATTTCAGTTTGGCTTTGTCAGTGCCAACAGCAGTAACAATCCAATACCCTCTGAAGAGGAATTGCATCAGTCTGGGACAGAGAGGCCCCTTCAGGCCCGGGGCGAACGGGACGGGATGTTAGAACACAGCAAGCAGCTTTGCATCACCAAATCTGGCTGATCACCACCTTCTGTCAAACAAGGCATGAAGCAGCCGCGGGCTGGAGCTGGGGCAGTGGGACAGGGTGGTCCAGCGCAGGCTCACTCTGGGGTGTGCTTAGCCCTGAAGAACACGCTTCATCCTGCTGACACAGGGTTTATCTTAGCACGGCTGCAAACCTCAGAGAACAGTGTAGAGGCTCAGCTCAAGGGACCTCGAGCAAGTCCAGAGGAGGTCATAAAGATGCTGCGAGGGCTGGAGCTACGGAGCCAGGCTGAGAGAGCTGGGCTGGGTCAGCCTGAAGAAGAGAAGGCTCCTGAAGGGGAGACCTGAGAGCAGCTCCAGTGCCTAAAGGGGCTGCAGGAAACCTCGAGAGGGGCTTGGGACAAGGGCCTGTAGGGCCAGGCCAAGGGGAATGGCTTTAACCTGGCAGAGGGGAGACTGAGATGAGCTCTTAGGCAGAAGCTCTTCCCTGTGAGGGTGCTGAGGCGCTGGCCCAGGGTGCCCAGAGAAGCTGTGGCTGCCCCATCCCTGGCAGTGTTCAAGGCCAGGTTGGACACAGGGGCTTGGAGCAAGCTGCTCCAGTGGAAGGGGTCCCTGCCCGTGGCAGGGGTTGGAGCTGGGTGAGCTTTAAGGTCCCTTCCAAGCCATTCTATGAGCCTGTGATTCTACAACCTAACACAGATCCTGGTCTCCCAGCATGACTCCCTGCCTGCTCCCAGCTGGAGCCTCACGCTGTGTGTGCAGCAATAGCGGTACTGAGTGTCCTCCAGGTTGCAAACGCTGCCTGTCAGGTCCCCCATCAATGGGGAATTTTACCAGCCAGGAAAAAGGAAAGCTGGGGGGAGATCACTCACTCCCCTCTTCAGTCTTGCAGCAGGAAAGGGGCTGTGCTGGCAGCGTGGAGCACTGTAAATTCCAGGGATGTAAGGAAAGGAAAAAACAACCGCCAATAATAAATGAAACGTTGGAAAGATTGTAAAGTGAGATCAAGGAATTTAAAGGAAGGGAGTTTATATGGTGTATTTCCTGATAAAATCGGCCTTTTCAAAGCGTCCCTCTGCCGTGTGGCAACGCTGCAGCCAGCAGAGAGCATTTCTGGGAGCAGAATAGGCATTTCCCCTGAAAACGGGTATTTCACATGTGGGATTTCAAAGGTTGCCGCGTGGCTCTGTGCCCATTGAAACTGGAAGAAACCCTTGAGCCAAAACGTACAGCCATCCAAAATTTGGATGTTTGGGGATTATTTATTACCCTCCATTCCCAACGTGGGAATGCTGAACGCAGCAGTCAGGCCCGGCTGCTCAGGGATGGACACTGCACAGGCGGGACTTAGAGGCACAGTTGCCTTTAAATACACTCTTTAATCAGGTGCCTGTAATGTGCCAGCAGATAACGTGCTGAGGGTGTGGGCAGACCCAGGTCTCGGTTTAGATCAGGCCAGAACAGCCTTAGAAGGCTACAGCCGCCCTTTAGCCAGATGTGATGGGAGATCCTTTCTTCCCCTTTGCACCCAGTTGGACCCATCTCAGCCAGTGAGGCAGCACCTTTGCCACCAAGGCAGTGACACAGGGCCAGGCTGTAACCTCTCAAACTGCTCCTCCCAGTGACAGCTCTGTGGGTGCCCTCTGCACTGAGGAGGAGCAGGGAGACACCACAATTGCGATGCTCCAGCTGGAGCTTGTTCTCTCTCCACAGCTGTGAAAATAAATGAATTCAACTAGGAGTAAAGGAATAACGAAAGGTCACAGTACTCTTTCCTACTGCTAGCATGATCTGGCTGAGGTACTTGGGACTTTCCTGGCATTTGGATAAATCAGGGGGCTCGAACACACAAAAGAGCATCATGAGTCAAGATGGTTGCACTTCATTGCTTCACTTCAGCAGAGGCCAAATCAAGGCAATGGTTTTAGGCCAGGGAGTGAGGCTGAAGCTCTGTCCCTGTCTGCTCTCCCTCCACAAGCTGCAAGGGTCCTGTGCCATGGCTCAGTGCTGGTTTTTGGGCTACTGCTGATGCAGGTGAGACCTCGGGGACAGGGCTGGCATCTGCAACATCAAACCCTCAGCTGCACCTTGCCCTGCACCAGCCAAAAGTCCTGAGCAGCTCGTCCGGGTCACTCTGCCTGGGGCTGTGCTGTGCCCATGTGCTGGATGCAGCTCAGCGCTGCTCCAGCTGTATCCCATCCCCGGGATCTTCCCTCTTGCATCACACCTGGCTGGAGCAGGGCTGCACCCAGTGCACGGAGGGGCGGCGAGCAAAGCTCAGCCCAGGTGGGAGGGACTGGGCTCCCATTAAATCCAAGGCTCCCAGAGGACCGAGTCCTTCCCGGACCCACCCTTGAGCTGAGTTTAAGAGCTCAAGGTGCTGTTGGAGGTGTTGCTGCAGGAGAGGGGACGAGCAGCTGCGGTGCAGGTACTGCTGAGTGCTCGCTTCAGGAGCCGTGTCTGCTTTTCCACCTCTCTCCTTCCATCCTCCACGCTAATGTTATTTGCAGCTTGTACCCGTTCCTCTCTTCCATTGCTCCTCTTTCTTCTGCTGCTGCTTTGCATTTAACTGGTGTTTATTCCTGTGCCTTGGGAGAAATCTGCTGCAGAGATCTTGAATAAGCCAAGACATGGTTGTTCCTGCCTGAACAACGCTGCTGGCTGGCAGAGAGACCAAGGGCTGTTTATCCTGGGTGGGGAATGCTGCTGGATGTTCTGTGGGAAATGCCATGGGATTCTGTTTTTTGCTCAGGTAAAGGGTTTGGACTTTCCTCACTCTTCAATGGGGTTTATTTAGTAGCAGTTACCTTTCTGATTCACCCCAAGTTTGACGCTTTCCCGTGATGTTCGCTGTACCAGTGGTGTGAGGTGCTCCACTCACTCTGAAGTGAATTCAGCCCATAGCAAGGAGGCAATGAGAGCAGGTCTGTGCGTACACAGGGCTTTGTGGTGTGGTAAAGTGTTGAGAGTCCAAGGCAATCAAAATGCCACGTGGTAGCAGGAAGCCAGAGGCAGTGCTTTGTCGAGGTTATTTGGTACCACTGTACTTAAGCCACTGACAGTCAGCAAGGTCACAGCACGGTGGCTCGGGCCAGTATCAAGAGATGCTGTGCTACCACAGCTAAGGTCCTGAGGATCCATCCTTGCCTAAAAGGAGAGCAGAACATCAGGGTGATCCCGTGGAAGCTCCAGCCAGGAGCACTGCAGACACACTGCTGTGCAGGCAGATGTATTGGCAGGAAGATGGAGTTCTGAGGAGGGGAGGAAGAGCACCTATAGTCCCACCTTGTGCTGTTTGTCCCTTGAACCAAAGAGCAGAGCATGGAGCACGGTCTGTGGCTTCACAAGGTTTCAAGCCCTGGGCTGCAGTGCTGTACACTTGAGGGGATGTGTGTGAGGGAGATCTGATGTACGGTGTCCTTCTGGGACACTGAGAACTTGCAGAGCCTCCATGCAGCAGCTCCCATCCTGTCCCTTCCCTTGGCACCTCTGAAATGCAGGGAAACAGCCTCCCTAATGCTGCAGCTTCCCTTGTCGTTATACAGCCTAATGTGGGAACAGAGGTGAGATGTGTCTGTGGTATCAGGAGGGAGCAGCCCAGGCGGAGGAGCTCTGAGGAGCTTGTTGGTGTGACTAAGAACTCTTATATTCCTGTAACTCATCTCAGATGTTCCTAGGATTAGCTAATTTAGTCTAATTTTGGACACACACCCTCTTCCAAAGCTCCTTTTGCTGCCCGATGCCCTTGCTTCCCGTGCCCACTGCTCACCCTGTAAAGAGCTGCAGGCAAACCCCTCCTGGCTGTGCTGGGACCTCTCCTGGGCATGGAGAACCAGGCTCTGATGCTTGTCTCATACCCAGACAAGCTCTTGCCAACGGGGAAAGAGCTGTCCTGGGAGAGGAAAAGGGAACACGGCAGCGGGAGAGGAGCAGTTTCGACATTACAAATAACCCTCCTCATCCAAAGCCCTGGAGACCCTGTCAGAAGCCTGAAATGTTGCTAAACAAGGATGCGCTGGGGCTGCTGGTGGGGGATCGCTGCGGGAGGATGGCTGCTGCTGCTGGGCTATGTTGCAGTGCTTCTCTGTGCCCCAGCAACAAGCCCTCCTTTGGCAATGGCCACATGGATGCTGCCCCGTCGTGAGGCTCCGGGGGCTGATCAAATACCAAGAAGCTGTCAGGGATTTCATAAAGGCTTCTTTTGGCTGCTGAACTTCCCAACTAGTTCTTGTTTGAGCAAGGAGGGAGCTGGCTTTGTCTGACGGTCACCCCTCTCAGCTGCCTCGTGCTCCAGCGGTGCTGGAACCCACTGTAGCTGCAGGTATACTGATATCTGCTGTGCGATACCTCTGCACTCTCTGCTCTGTGGGCAAAACACAGCATAACCATGGGAACCCTTATCCTCACCCTCATCAGCATGACCTGCTAATCCAGGCAAGTCACCCTGCAGCCCTTCCCATGATTAAACTGGGTGTAATGAGCCCTGTAAATCTTGGGTGTCCCAGCAGCTCCTTCCACTCTTCCTGGTGCGGGGATGGACGTGTCATTGGGAGGCTCCCAGCGCTCACATTGCAAGGGAGAGCAGCCCAGATTTGGCAGCTGCCTTTGCTGTGTCGGGGTCTCTGAGCAGACCGGGAACAAGGCTGTGTCCTGGCTCATACGTACGGACAGAGCTGGAGCTGGGGGTCTCACTATGATCCCACTGACAGCACATTGCTCTATGCAGGATCCATGGGGCTCACTTCACGTGGTCGTTGCCTGGGCTGGGCTGTGCCTGGCGGGCTTGGCAAAGGCTATGGGCTCTTAGGGAGCACCAGGGTGTGCCTGGCACAGCCCTGGCCCTCGGCACCCGGCTTCACCCGCCCAGGAGGCACCTCCAACCCCAGCTCCCACCTCCTGCAGCCCCACGTGGGTGCTCCCGCTCCAGTGCCAGCGCTGGCAACCCTGAGCCCAGCTCCTTTGCACATCGGGGGGCTTTGGGTTTCCATAGCAGGGGCTGCCCCCGGAGCTGGGCTGGAGGAGGCGATGAGGACCGAGGTTACTGGGCTGAATCCTGCCTTGCCAAGCTGGGTGTCTTGGTGGATTAAGCAGCTACCCCACCAACAGCCTTTATAAGCGTGTCTGTCTATGCCTTCATCTGAAGGGGAATTCCATTCCATAGCCTGCTTCCAGAAGCAGAAGCTCTGTAATTTCCAGTCTAGATGTGTTTGCGGCAAGCTTATTTCCATTTCTGCCTGTGCTGGCCTTGTCTTCGCCTAAACAACAGTGCTCCTTCCCCCTGTGTTTCTGTGCAGCCAGGGAACGCGCTCAGGCTCAGATGAGCTCCCAGCCAAGCCCTGCAAGGCACGTCTGCAGCACTGGGTTAACTCTGCCAGAGCTGCGATGCTTCTGCTGCAGCGCCGATGCATCGTGCCCCACAGCGTGGCACAGATGTGCCATGGGCTGGTTGTGAACAGCCACCTTGTCATTAACCTCCTTCATCCCAGCCCTTCGCTTTGGCTCCTCCGAGCAGAACAGCCCGCAGCCAAGGCTCAGGATTCTTGCAAGGAGCCTGGGAGCCCTCTCGCTTTAACCCAGAGAAGGGAAGGGGGAACTGAGGTTTGGAGGCTCATTCTGGCAGCATCAGGCACGAGAATGATCAAAAACTCAGGGCAGGAGTACAAGAGAGGAGGGAAGCTGTTGCGTGCATGCTCCTGGAACCCCCTGACAGTCCCGGTTCATGCATACTGCACGTTATTTCTGTACCTACTTAAATTAAAACCAGCCTTGTCTTGCGGACACTGACTGGAGCCAGGCAGTTCTTGTCCCCGGGGGAGAATCCAATTTTCACTCCATCTCACTTGTGTTTTTGACCTGGAATGACTCTTCTTTTTATACTTAACAAACGCTCTCTGCAAGCCTTGCACTGTGCTGCGCTCCTCGCAGCAGCGCCTGCGGCACCATGGCACATACGTGCTCCAAGGCAGGGAACCAGAAGTGGGCAGAGCGTGGACCTGTGCTGATGGCAGCTCCCCCGAGGTCCAGCTCTTCCCACCCGTTTTCTGGTAGATCCCAGCTGGCACTCCATAGGGATAACCTGCTCCAGGCTCTGGTCATCTCCCACTGGGAAGGGACAGACCTGGCTTGCAGAGCCCCGCATGCCTGGAGGGGCTGCGTCTGTCCCATCTGTACTATGAGTTAGCTCCAATTCAGAGATGCCATGTGCCTCTCTGATTCCCAGCTAAAGGCACAGCATTTGCCTCCCAGAGGTGCTTTCCTTCCTGCAGCACAGGTCTTGGTGCAGGACACGTCCTTGTCCTGAGCCTTTCTTACGAGCCAGCCTAAGGTCCTCTAAATAACTTCTCTCAAGAGGCTCAGGAGACACAGTGGGGTCTGGGCAGGATTCTAAATGGGTCTGAAGTATTTATTCACTTCCTGCAGCCCTTAAAAACCCCTCCTTGCTCTTTAAAGCGTGTTAACCGGTATGACTCATGATCCTCAGCCGCTCATACAGCAGCAATGTTTTGCTTCTAATGCACTAACCTTGGTGAGCGTGTGCTATTCCGGGTGTCTCTCCAGCAAGAGGAGAAGCTTCTCCAGGGTTATATCATTGACTGAGGGCAAAGCCAGCCTGTTCTGAGCCACCTCACCCAGCACAGCAGTTAGTCACCGCTCGGCAGACATGACGTACGGCGCCAGCCCTGCCCGCGGCGCGATGGACCCAGCACAACGTGTCTCTGCCTCCGTCCTGTGACTCCACGGTTAATCAACCCAAGATAGGCGAGCACATAACTCTTTTAAGGCTGATGCAGGATAGGACAAATATTGCGATAAGTGTAGCCCACTGTTTGGGTGTGTTATGCATCAGATCCGTACAGGATACAGAGGAGGGAGCCCTGATCTGCAGGATTAACTCCTGTCAGTGAGCCTTTGGCTCTGACTTTGTGGTCCCCATTGGTGCTGCCCTCCATGAGGACCAGAGTGGATGGGCGCGTTCCCATGCATCTGGCATACTGGGAAATGTACTTGGCTTTGATGTCCAAGCACCAAGACATTGGGGTTTGGCTGCCCTGGTGGGTGTGAAGGGGGACAGGTTTATTTTCCTCCTCCTAAGGCAGAGTGAGGTTCCCTCAGCTCGTTGGTGGCACTGAGATTTGCTGACTGTGCCAACGAGCAGTAGGGAGAGCAGCAGCCTGTGGGGACCCCACTTGTTGCAGATGCAGTTGCACGACTTCCCTCACCTCCAAACAGTATCTGAGAACCCCCCAAGAGGAACCCACCTCCTGGCATGGGTCTTTTGGAATGGAGACTTAGAGAATCCTTTCTATCTAAAGCAAAGCCAGAGAGTATTCTGAATTTAATAGCAATCGGATTCCTAGAGCAAGCAGACACATACACAGGCTTCCAGGGCTCAGCTCACGTTGTGCCAGCCAAATAAACCCTCCAAGTAAGTGTACACCCACAGCTCTGGCAGCAGCTCCATCCCTATGGCCCAAGAAGGTCTGCCCTGCGTGGCTCCAGGCTCATTGTCTGCTCCGGGTGGCTTCCAAGGGTCCCACCCCGATGCTGTTGGAGTCGTCCTTCGCTCCATTCCTACCCAGGAAAATAAGCAGCGTGCAGCTGAAGCGGAATGCAGCTTTCAGGCCTTTGAATCCTGAAAAGCTGTTGCGAATTAATCCTCCTTGCACTTGCCCGGATGCACTGTGGTGGCGGGAGCAGGGGCTGGAAGGGGGTGGAAAAGCAATACGGGATGCCTTGTTTGCTTATGAGCTGAATTCCAGCTTTGCGCTCCAAATCCTCGTTTTTATAGAGTTTTCCGCTGCCGTCTGCTCCTGCCCGGGGCATGCCTGTGTAACCGCTCCTCTCTCTGCATTCCTCAGATTCTTCTTCTGCTTGAGACTGGAGTGAAGGGGTCCGAAGTCCTTGGTGGAGAAAAGGAAGAGAGGAGGACAGGATTTCCCTTGGACTCTAAGCCATCAAACCAGGAAGCCAAAGCATGTCCCAGGTCATACAAAGCCACGTGCTGCGTGTTGGACAGACTGTGTGTGTTTCCTCACGGGAGGAGAGCAAGAGCTTGCACCCAGCGGGGTACCAAGGCTGCTCAGCGCTGCCCATGCAGTGCACCTACTACTCCACGGAGGGCTGGGCTGACCCACCGGCCATGGTGCGCGCCAACACACGCCTGCTGCCCCATGGGGGGCTCTACAGAGCCCACCCTCTGTTTGAGCACAGGGCTCCAAAGGATACCTCTTTGGAGAGACCGTATCAGCCAAAGGAGGAGGAGAACCGCGGTGCGGATCCTGAGGCTCACCTGGGGTCTCCTACCTTGGACATCGAGAGCCTCAACAAGATGATCCTAGAAATCGATCCGACCTTTCAGCCGCTCCCGTGCAAGCCAGTGAAGGACGCAGCCCAAGCTGCTCCTCAGGGTGACACTGCTGCCACCAAGAAACAGGATCCAGATTCAATAGGTGAGGCAAAAGGTGCTGGGTGTGTGGTGGAGCTGGTGCAGCTCAGAGTTAGTGAAAACCAGCTGCAGGAAGAAGGCTTTAATTCAACCTGATCTTTGTTCCTCTGTGTTTGGGGAATCATTTCTCATTAGAAGTGGGACTTGTAGCTCATGGGGAGAACTCCTAATCCATGTTATTCCCATCAGTAATTAGGGACAGGCAGTGACCCTGGATGTGATGTGTGGACGTGCTCACGCTTGCAGCAGAGGTCTGGTTCTACCCAAGGGCAGCAGAGCCTTCCTCAGGGTCATACTTGACCTGTGGAAGCACAAGGATTTGGAGCCAGACTTGCAAAGCCCTGGGCTAAGGTACCAGTCATTGCACAACCAGCACATTTACATGTTCCAAAGTCATTTTGCCAGGGAAATTCTTTTTCCAGAGCCTGTGCACTCCTCCAGCAGCATACCTGGCATACACGAGGCAGAGCATCAGCAGCACATACCAACCCCCTCTTCCTGCTGTCATGCCTGGGAGCCTTACGTGACCCCTTGTGCAACACCCTCTGTCATCCCAGCAGTGCAGAGCTCAGCTCTGTGTGCTGCTCCTGATCCCAGCACTCTTGCCTGGGGCTGTTGTGCAGTGTGTGAGCTGCTCAACACCCTCGCACAGGGGAACACCAGCAGACTGTGTTGCATGCTACTGCAAGCACTGTGGTGCGCCTCAGGGCAGCTCCGCGATGGATTTGGGTGCCTAAAGATACAGCCTCCATGCTTCTGGAAAGCTTTATCTCTCTGCGTCTTTAGAAATACCCTGAAAGTCTGTCCCCAGGGCTATTTCCAGAGGAAAGGCAAGTGAGAGGATGTTAAAGACATTGCCATGGGGCTCGGGTCATTGTGGAACAGAGGCATTCCCGCTTCCCACTGGGATGGAAGGGGTGGCCTTGCAGATGAAGTACTGTGGCAAAGGGCAAGTTCAGCTCCTGGCTCCTATGCCCGGCTGCAGAGGCCTTGGGATGCCCCCCCAAGGCATCACTCGAGGGCTGGAGTCCCCAGCAGCCCGCAGATAGCGTGCCCGTGGTTTACAGAATCTGTCTCCCGGTGTGGAACCGAACATCTGGGAATCTGGCTCCGGATTCATGGGAAAAGCCTCGCTTCAGCTTTCATTTTCTTCTAACTGCTCTTCTCTTTTTTAACACAGACTCCCAACTGCGGCACATCTCGCATCACCCACCTCCTCCCGCCTGTCCTGCTCTCATCCCTCATCTCGTTGGGTTCCTGCCTCCCTTTCCTCCCCTTGGCCATGCAGGGCAGGCACCACAACACCCCTGAACCACTTCCACACCCTCCTTTTCTGCCTGATGTTCTTTCTAAGGTTCTTTCTTCCCTGCAGGCACAGTCACTTGATGTGGCAGGAGACTGACAGTGCCCTGAGCCCATGAGGGGGGCTTGATCTGGTCTAGTGGAAACCATGAGGAGGTTTTAACATCACAGCTGCTGGAGACACATTGATGAGAGTCACCAGCTCCCTCTGGTACTTGCTTGCTCCTGGAGAAGGGGAAAGCATCCCAGCTCGCGTGACAGCTCTGCTCCGTGCTGGTGACGCTCCTGCCACTCCTTGATGCTGAGAACCTTGCCAAGGTCTTGAGCAAATATTTGAGGTTTATGATAAGCAGGAGCAAAGGCAGCAAAGCAGGAGGCGAAAGGCCTCAGCAGCGCACAGATGCTTTTCAGTTATTTCCTTAAAGCACAATTAAAATCCCCATTCATTTTCCCCTTTTGAGGGAGACATTGACAAAAAGCACCCAAAAGAGCTTCTTGCAAGGGTTTGATGCTGACACCGGAACCACAGGGCTCTGGAGGAGCTGCTGCTGCCTGCCCATGGCAGGAGGCTGCGGTTCCGGCTTCTTCCCTGCGCGTGGTCCAGCCACATTCCCACTGGGACCAGCCTGACCCAGTGCCTCCTCGGCAGCTCTCCTCTGGCTGTGCCGATCGGCTCCCACGCTGGGATCAGCACGGAGAAGGGGCTCAGGGAGTGGCTTTTGTACAGCCTTGTGCTTTTCCTGCTCATCGGGCTTTATGCCCTAGAGGTCTGCTTGCTCCGTGCAATAAACTGGGTCTGCAGCACTTGGCATTCCAGGGACAGCTGCTCTGCCCTGGCCAGCAGGTCCCAGCATAGGAACCAGGCACATAAACCACCAACTGCCAGGGAGCTCAGGGCTGGCAGGAGCAGCTTCTCGTTGCTGCAGCAAAAGGGTTTTTCTCCCTCCAAGAAACGCCTTCAAGAAGGGGAACTTTCCTGAACTCCATGGCAGGGCAGGAACCAGGAGGTGAAAACAGAGCTGGGCGCGTTCAGACTAGAGAGGAGCACGCTTGAAGCAGTGGAGGTGATTAAGCACTGGAACAGCCTCCCTGGGGAGGTGATGAATTCACCATCACTGCGAGCACACAAATCAAGCCCGAGTGTCTCTTGCTAAAAGGCCTCTTCTAGCTCGGACAGAAATGATGGCTTGTTCAAGGCACACAGAGACTGACATGCACCATGGGGAGCCAGCGCCCCTGTGTCCTGCCCCTGAGATTGCACTGAAGTCTGGGAGCAAGCGATGCTCTAGATACAGATCATGGTGACCAAAGAGGGAGTAGGAGATGAGGCAGTGCCTTGCCTGCCCCAAGTGTGAATGGAAGAGCACGAGGAAACCCACAGCAGAGCACAGGCACAGGAGCTGCCTTGGGAATGAGTACTCTTGTGCAGGATGGGAGAAGGGAAGGGCAAGCAGGTCCCATAGCTGCTCCTGTGTGCTTGCTGGTCCCATAGCTGGCGCCTACGGCTTTGTGGCTTCCCTCTGCCTGGGTGCTGGTGCCCCTGGGGGCCAAGGAGCCACCCTCCCCGTGCTCAGATGGGTGTGCAGGGCCACGTGCCTGCTGCTGTGGGCACCCTCCAGCCCGGTGCCATCCCGGGGGGAGCAGCCGCGTGTTTTCCTCTTGAGTCAGGAACAAGCAGAGCCGCTGCCGGAGCAAACAAAACCCCTCCTCTGGCTGCAGGCCTCAGCACGCTCCGGTGGTGCAGTGCAGGATGGGGGGGTCTGTGCAGTCAGACCTGACCGTGTGTAACCCCTTCTCCCTGCCTGCACCGGGGGGGGTGTCTGTGGCTTGGGATCTGTGGAGGAATCAGCCCTCACAGGGTCATAATGAAGACAGTGTTGGGCCATGGGGGTCCTCCCTGGGCACAGCACCCTGCAGGGCATGTGCATCAGAGCCAAAATGAATAGCAAGAAGGGACATGTGTGTGCCACAGAGCTTAGCTAACAAACCTGATTCACACTGAGCTGGTAACGACCTCCTCTTTCCTCCTGCAGACATTAAATACATAGAGATGACGCCAGGCAGAGCCACGTGTCCCGAGCGGCTGCAGGGCTCCCCCAGCCCTTCAGGCACCCCGTTCTCGAGGTCCCCCCAGAGCAATGGTTTCCTGTCCCAAAAAGGGGGGCTCAGAGGCAACTACAGCCCCAGTGGCAGCGTGGTTTTCTCCAGCCCATCCAGCCCCAGGCCAACCTCTGCAGCCTCCCCACCCCACAGCACCGCAGCTGAGTGCATGGCCGTGCCGCAGCAGTGCCGGACCGACAGCATCTCCTATGGCCCCGGCACCCCCAGCACCTCGCCGGGCCTCGACAACCTGCTGAAGCCAGTGCACGTGGTGAGGGCACAGCAAAGGAGCAGCCGGGTGTCCGTGCTCTCCACCAGCCCTGGCTCGGACACCAGTTACATCCTTGGAAGGTAAATGCTGCCTCGTGTCTGGTCTTGGGCTGATGGTGGGGATGGAAGGGGCATGTCACGGTTATCCCAAGTCCTGCAGTCCAAAACCTCCTTCATCAGGCTGGGGCTTGGTGCCCCACAGGGCTGCTGTGTTCCCTGGGGTGCACTGTGCATTGCATCCCAGCTAAGCAACCCCTCCTGCTCTCTATGTCCCTCTTGCAGCAGCACCTACTCGCTCCACAACGACGACTCGGATGCTCACCCTGCTGCCTGCCGCTCCTCTGGCTGCCCGTCCCCTGCCAGCTCCCTGGGCAGCCCCTGCCCACCTTCCCCAAGCATCACCTCTCACCCGGGAGAAGCTTTTGGCCTGAGTCCCCATCAGCCCAGGGCAGATTCCCCCCCCAAAGCCAGCACCTCCCCATCCCAGAAGGGACAGGCCAGCAGCTGCCCCCCCTCCATCCTCAACTCCTCAGCCGACATCCCGGTGCTGCTGGTGAACGGGTGCCTGGAACAAGGGGATGCATCCTCCAGGCTGGCCAAAGCCCCCCCAGCCTCCGTCAAGCAGGTCCCTGCTCCCACGTGCAGCCCATCCTCAGGGCTCAGTGGCCTGAACAACGCGCTGTCAGCACCAGCACTCTCCTGCATCCCAGACAGTAAGTCACCTCCCTGCCATAGGGCAGGCCTGAGGGGGGAAGGAGCTGCAGAGCCCAAGAGCTGCCAGCAAAGGGGGAGCAAACACTGTTTTCTACTCTGGTTTATCCATGCGTTATAGACATAAAGGGCAGGAGGTCCTTGCTGGAGCTGGAGATCCTCGCTGCACCTCCACCAGGTTGCAGAGCTCTGCGGGGGTCCCCAGCTCTTTGCTGATGAGCCTGCATTAGCCACGCTGTTTTGCTCAGCAGGCAGAAACACTCTGGTCCCCTCCAGGAGATGTGGATACACTTATTTATAGTACCTGAGAATGCCAACCACAATTGTGTTGTTTCATACTTGTCTGTGAGCCCAGAATCAATGGGGAGGAGGGGTTAGGGTTCCAGTTTGCTTTGGAGGGCATCTAAAGATACCAGAGCTCATAGGGTCCCTCATTCAAGGGTAAACACTGAGGCTATTGTTCTCTGGAGATGAGCAGAGGCAGCCCTCAGGGCAGAGGGTTTTAATTGGGACCCTTATGGGAATAGCAGGAGGGCTTTGCGGGTCAGATCCTCAGCTGGTGTAAATCCCCATGGGCTGGTAGGCTTGTGCAGATGGGCACTGCTGGGGGATTCCGTGTGCTGCCTCCCTGCGCTCCATCCCAGCCTGCCAAGAGAGATAATTACATGGAGAATGAATGATTCTGAGGCGCAGGGAGGAAGCTCTGTTCAAAAGGATTGAAAACAACAACCTTCAACGCTGGCCAGCCTGAAAGAGAAATCTCTCTGCCACAGAGCTCTGTCCCCTTGGTGATGGCTGCTGTGAAGTCTGTCAGGTCCTTGACACTGTACGGTCTCTTGCAGGTCCCCTCAGGGCTGGGCAGCCGACCATGAAGTTTGTGATGGACACATCGAAATATTGGTTCAAGCCGAGCATAAGTAGGGAGCAAGGTAAGGCAGCAAAGGGTCTCTGCAGGGGTAACCCCACCATAGGATTGCTCTTGGGAGGATGCTGCCTGTTCCCCAGGCTGGAGCTTTCCCCTTGCAGCACCCCAGTGCCCACGCTGAGGTCCTGTGGAGACTCAGTGATGGCAACTCAAAGTATACTGAGGGCTGATGGGCACAGAGATACCCACTCCCAGGTCCAGGGGAGACTCGAACACGGGCTGTGACACAGCCCGTTTGTGACTCCCTTAACTCCAGCAGAGTTTCTCCTCCCTGTGATGTGCTGCTACTCAGCGTGGCCTGAGCTGGGGCTGGCTCTGTCCTCGGACCACAGGACCCATAGGACCGAGCTGGGGCTCTCACTCTGCAGGGGCACCACATCTGGTACCCACATAAGGGACTTGTGTGTCCTTTGCACGTGCTGCCAAGGAACAACTCCCCTTGAGAGCATCAGCAACAGAGGGGGGTTCTACCTGTTTAGCTTGGCTGAGCCTCTTCCTGTGCTTTGACAGCGATCCAGCTGCTGAAGGACAAGGAGCCAGGCACGTTCGTGGTGCGGGACAGCACGTCGTACCGCGGCTCGTTCGGGCTGGCCATGAAGGTCATCGTGTCTCCATCCGGCAGCCAGACAGGTACAGGGCTCATTCAGAAAGTCAAGGGTTTAACTGAAACTACTCAAACTGGAGCAAGCTGAGAAGCTGCTCTTGTCTATGAGAGATGCAAGTGGTGGGGTCTGTGCGTGCTCGTTGCACCTCTGTGCTGGGGCTGGCACCGCACTTGTTGCACAGTGGATGCCCTGGGATGGGCAGCGGCAGGCAGGGAAGGGCAGGAGCGAAAACGGCTCCGATGCTGGTGCTGACACTGTCTCCACTCCTGCCTGCAGGCGATGAGAGCAGTGACCTCGTCCGGCACTTCCTCATCGAGTCGTCTGCAAAAGGGGTGCACTTGAAAGGAGCCAGTGAGGAGCTGTATTTCGGTGAGGATGCTGCCATCGACCACAGCAGCCCTGGCAGCCCAAAAAAAGCCCCTAAAAGCCCTCAAAAGCAGTCTCCAAAACAGGAACATTGGATGCGGGTTGGAAAACCCACGTGAGACCCCAAACAGTTAAACTTAGCCCCCCCCCCCTTCCTTCTGAGCTCCATGGGACACTGTAACAGGGCCTGAGGCACAGGGGTGGGAGGTTTTGGGCACCAGCAACCCCTCAACTCACAGTTCTGTGTTGCAGGGAGCCTCTCTGCCTTCGTGTACCAACATGCCATCACGCCGCTGGCACTGCCCTGCAAGCTCAGCATCCCCACCCGAGGTAGGTGCTGGGGACAGGAGAGGTGCTGTGAGCGGTCCCCAGCCTGGGGAGGTGGCTGAGGTCCTGCAGTGGGCAGGAGGCTGAGCCCCAGTGCCCCTGCAGCAGGGCTGGAGGTGGAGCAGGGACCTGCAAGAGCTGACTTGAGTCCGAGTCAGTGGTGACTTGCTTCTGCTGCGGATGGAGGGAGGTCAGCAAAGCAGTGGGGAGCAGGGGACCACTGAGGGTGGGCAAGGAAAGGAGTGGGGAGATTGGAGGAGAGTGAAATGGAGGGTAAGTGGTGGCCCAGAGCTCCCTGCGCATCAGTGCTCCTGCTTGTCGTTTGTGCAGATCTTGCTGATGGAGAAGACAGCCCTGACTGTGCTCCAGAATCCTCATTGGCCTTGCTGAAGAAAACTGCTGGTGAGGAGATGAGCTGGGGAGGACACCAGGGGGAAGCTGAGCTGGTGATAGCCAGAGCTCTGGGCATGCACCCGTGCTTCGGGCTTTAATCCTTACCTATCAAACAAGAAGCTCTATTTTCTATGCCATTCTTTCTGGCACCATTCACAGCAGAAGCTGTCTTTGGAGCTGTGCAAGGCAGCAGGTCACCCATGGGTGTTGGTGCGATGTCCCCTCCTGGCTTTATCACCAGACTGGAGATACCTGCAGGTTTTCTACACATCCTCAAATCATGGGCCTGCAGGAGCCTGGTATTTTTAAAGAAAGGAGGCTTTTGGTCCCCAGCATGGTGAAAACACAGTTCTTGAGGTCACAAGGCTGATAAAAGACCCATAATTCCCACAGTTTTAAATAGCCTGTGATTTTTAAGCCTCTCCTGATTGTATTGAACTAATGGATATTGAACATCTGGGGTTTCTAGGACAGGGATGGGGCAGTTGGGGCTGGTTAAACTGCTGATGGAAGGCACATGGAAACAGCACAGCGGGATGGGGAAGGGTCTTTGCTTCTCTTCCACCACCGGTACCCCGAGCCTGGGTGCAGTGGCCCGTGGGCTCCAGGTGAGAGCAGAGGGTGATGGGCAGGAGGCCATGGGGAGGGTCCCGGCACAGTCGGGAACCACTTTGTTTTGCTGGAAATGCTGGAGAATAAGTTGGCAAGTTGGAAAGTTCAGTTTGACCCAGAACAGCCCTTTACAGAGCTCGATCAGCCCAAAAAGTCATGTTTTAGGGTTGGCTTCAGCCCTCCGTTGGCTCGGGGTATTTCTGCTTTTCATTAAAGGAAATATGCACTAAACAGGAGAAAAAAAAAATCCCAAACAAATGTGACATTTAGAACCTGGAAATGAAATCCTTTGACTTCTGAAACTCTGAGCACAAAGAATTAAAGTCAACCAAAATAAATTCCTGATGAATTTCTGAGTCACCAGATCTTCAGTTTCCATCAAAACAAACCTGACCCACGTTCCTGTGGCCGGTGCTGCAGGATGATGCCTGTGACCCCCCCCGACCAGCATCGCACACGGCAGTGAGAGGCTGGTGCTGCGCTGAGCAGGGCTCTGTGCTGTGCTTGCAGTGTGCAACGTCTTGTACCTCAACTCGGTGAGCATGGAGACGCTGACGGGAGCCCCGGCCATCCAGAAAGCCATCTCCTGCACCTTCGAGCTGGAGACGCTGCCCACACCTACCCTGGTGCACTTCAGAGTGACGGAGCAGGGGGTGACGCTGACGGACATCCAGAGGAAGTAAGAGCTGCTTGGGGAGGGAGAGGATGGAGCCGAGGGCTCACGGGTCCAGAGGTGCAGGGAGAGCTCAGTGCCTGATAGAAACAGAGCTCACCCGTGAGCACCCGGCTCTGCTCTTGCCTCTCAGCTGCCAACGGGCTGATCTGCAGCACGTCAAGAGCTGGCCTGCGAGCACAAATCCGTGTCGCAATCCAGGGGCGGACTTGACCCCTTCTGTTACAGCACAGGGCATGACGCTGCTTTACATGGAGCCAGGGGCAGCACCTCACAAGTGGGAGGCAAAGAGCTTTGCCACCATCAGCTTGGTGGCAGCCGCAGGGAGCAGGACCCCCAAACTCCCATCCCCAGCAGCCAGAACAGTGCAAACAGGGCTTAGTTTTGCAGATACCCATTTCTTGCACCAGCTCTGCCCAGGCTCTTCCCTCCTCTAACACCACGCTCTCCTCCTCATCCCACAGGGTGTTCTTCAGGCGACACTACCCCTTGGCTGCCATCAGGTTTTGTGGGCTGGACCCTGAGAACAGAAAGTGAGTTATGGGCTGAGGGCTCTCATCCCAGTGGGAGCAGGTCCAAGGGGTGCTCCGTGGCTCCTGTCTCTGCACCACTTGAAATCCCCAACCACCGCCTGGGCAGCCCCTGCCCCAGGCTTAATGTGCTGTGGTTGAGCTAAATAGAAACCTTGGCTTTGCAGCTGATGGGATGAGTTAAAAACCAGTCTGTGAATCCAATTCTGTTCTCCCCTCAGGTGGCAGAAGTACTGCAAGTCCTCCAGGTAAGAGCAGCCAAAGGGTGCTGGTGGAAACCTGGGGGGGAAGATGCTGTCTCTTCAGTGGGTGCATTGCAAAGCTGTGCAGAGCAGCAAAGAATCAAAGCTTAGAAATGAAGAGGGGATGTGATTAAAGGTAACGTGGTGGTGGGGTAAGACATGGGGCAGCCGGGTGAAGCCTTAGGGGGCATTTTGCTCTGTAGGCTTTGATGAGAGGCTTGGCTGAGCTCGATTCTCCTCATCCACCCATGTAGAAAGCTCCTGTCCAAGCCCATCAGCCTTCCCAGGTCTTGCTTGCTCTGGGCTCAGGAAGTGAGTTTATATCTGGCTCTACCTTGTGCTCAAGAAACCCTGCACAGCCTTGCCAGAAACACTTCTCCTGGGTCTTTTGCTTCCAAGTAAACGTGATTGGGGAGCGGGCCAAGGTGGAATTGCTGGAGCTGGGGTTTTGCTCTGGGGCTGGGGCTGGTTTGAGCGGATTCCTTTGGATTCCTGGATGCAAACTGAGCGAGTCTCTTTCCCTTTTCAAAGGATCTTTGGGTTCGTGGCCAAAAGCCAGACAGATTCGGAGAACCTCTGCCACCTGTTTGCAGAGTACGACACCGTGCAGCCCGCGTCCCTTGTCATCGACCTGCTCTGCAAGCTCCTGCCGGGCCCATAGAGCACAGAAACCCTGGGACAGCTCAGCTCCCCTCGCTCTGAGCTTTCCCTGCTCCCCTTTTCTTGCTTCTAGGTTGCATTTTGGCAACAGCTCATATTTATATCTATATTTTTTGTTACATACCAGCATGTCAAGGGTCTCGGGTTAAGATTTTCATGCTCTGGTGGGACAAAATGTTGCTCCAGGACCCTCGTTTTGGGGCATCGCAGGATAGGAGCTGTGCTCCTGTATAGAACTGCTTGCCTCCCTCACTGAACACACAGCATTCCACTGCTCTGGAGCACTGGAATACTCTGGCTGAGGCCTCTACTGGCACTTGGGGTGTCCAAGTTGAGGCAGGAGCTGAGCTCCTGCCTTTGGGGCCTCAGCCCTAACCCCTGGTGAAGCTGGGGGGGTCTCACCCCCCTGCCCATAGAACAGCGTCAGGAGGCAGGTTTGCAAATCAAAGCATATAAACCCATCAGGCCCCGCTGAGAAGTCCTGCTTCCCTAAGGAGCAAGAAGCTGCCGTGTCGGAGCAGCGTATCCTTGCCTGGTGCTGATCAACCCTCCTGCCCCTCTTCGCAAAGCAGCATCAGCCGTGGAGCTGAGGAGCGGATGTTGACGTCTTCAGGACAGTGAAATATTGGGCTTTTGGAAATGGATTAGTGTGAATTCGGGCCAGGTCCTCGGGTGACGTGAATTGGCGCGGGGTGGAGCAGCCGGCGCTGCTGTGATTTACACCAGCTGAAGGCTTTGCTCTCGCTGTAACCTCAGCGCAGTGGAGCGGCTTCATCAGCCGCCTCCCTTAGCACATGCTTACCTGGTGCCTCTGTGGGGTTTTCATTCTGGGTCCTGTGTAACACACCCTGCTCAGGGGTTATCTTCAATAAAGCAGCGGGTCGCTTACCTCGGAGTTGGCCACTGAAACACTTTGCTTTGCTCTCTTCCATGGACGAACATCTCTGTGCTGCTCATGAACAGGATTCTCCCCCAGCCAGGCACAGAAACAGCATCCGTCTGCCAGAGCTCCTCGGGATGGATAGAACAGACCCTGGAGTCACTGAGAGGAGGATTCTCCTCCTTCACCATCAGCTTCGTGTCCCAGCCCAGGAGAGCTGTGACCCCATGAGCCTCATTGCATTGCACTGCACAGACCCAGGGGCCCGCAGCTCCCCAAGGTCAAGGAGGGCAGCTCAGCCCCTTGTGCAGGATGTGACCCGCTGCAGTGCGCACTGCAGCCGGCAAGGGGCCCCAGCACCACACTATCAGCCCTGCCTGCCTCCTGCCTGCGCCCTGCCTGTGCTCAGGTGAGCTGGGTGCTCAGAGCTGTTTTCAGTAACCAACACTTCATCAGCACTGCAGCGGCTGCAGGACTCCGGCCCCTGCACCCCACGGGCCATGCAGCACAGCTCCATCACGTGTATCGCGATGCTGTTGTGACAGCAGTGACAACCACAAGGGAATAGGATGGTCACGTTCAAAGGCTTTGATTCCAAAGGTGGTTCTGGGGGGGTCACGCTGCTGTCCCCAAGCCTGGCCACTGCCATCCCTGCTCTGCTCCTTGACCTGGCAAATCCCTCTGCCTGTTGCAGAAGTCCAGGAGAGTTCATCCTCTGGGGAATGGGGAGGTCAATGCTACCTTTCCCCACTTCAGGACCACTGTGGGATGGGGAGCAGGCCCCTCGCCAGGCGCTGTCTTTCACACATGGAATTTTCAGCTCATTGGAAAGCCTTTTCCAGTGCAGTGGGGCTGGAGCCTGGGCCCAGACGCGGCGGCAGGGACAGTTCAGCCAAAACCACCTGGATTCAGGAAAAAACAAACAATTCTCTGAGCTCCTCGTGGCTTCCAAAGTTTGTCCCAGGCTTCCTGGAAGCGCGGCTCTTGGTTTGGGTTCCCGGGTCCGGTTCCAGCCATTTTGTAACCAGCCCAGCCCCTGTGTGGCCGGGCTCATGGCTCTGTTCCTGGCAGCCTCTGCCCTATGTCCCCAACTGCAGCAGGACCCCGAGAGCCAACAACTGCAGCACATGGCCTGGTGGCAAGGGCAAGGATGGCACGGGTGCATGGGGTGCATGGACACGTGTGGGGACACACAAATCCCCCTCAGTGGCTGCTGCAGGTGGAGCTTTACTCCCTGGTGAGGTGCAGAGCAGCGCACTCAGGACCCAAACCCACCTCTGGACGCTGCTGGGGTGAGCATCACCACATCCCAGCACAGCGGGGTCCCACTCGGCACGGACCTGCCCGGGAGTCCCAGCCAGCAGCACTCCCAGACATGGAGGGTGCAGAGGGTTTGGTTTCCTCCTGTCACCGGCTTCCTGATGACCTCCAGAAGAGGAAAAAGGCCACGGCACAACCTCAGCTGCTGGGTACAAGCAGAGGCAGCCATGGGGATGCAGGTGCCCCGGTCTGCAAACGCCATGGGAAAGCCAAGCCATGGCCGGGAGCACTGGGCCATCAGCATTCCCATGGTTGGGCATCTCTCCAATGCATCCCCTGACACCCTTGCAGACACTGAGCAGAGCCGGGGGTGCTCAGCATGTATCAGCACCAGCACGTACATACACACATGCCACAGCCAGTGGTGCTGCTTGGCCATGAGCACATTGCCCTGGCACGAACCAGTGCCTGTCCCTATCCTCCCTTGAACCTTGTCCAGCCTCATCCCAGCCCAGCACCATCCCCAGGCCCCACCTCTGCCCTGTGCCGGGCTGGTGGTGATTGTCTTTGCTGCCTTCACTGTGGCACCAAGCAGAGACTGAGCTGGGACTCAGGACAAGGCATTAAATCATTTGCCTCCCGCTCCATCCCAGCTCATGCAGCTCTTCCTGATGTTTGTGGTGCTGATCCCCAATCCCAGTGCGGGGTCCCCCTGCACTCGTGGGATGCCCGGTGCCGGTCCCTGAGCTCTGAGTGCACTGGTCCCACTCCTGCAGCCCATCCCAGGATCCGCAATGCACGCACAGCTCCTTCAGTGGTTCCACTGCTGCAGTCCAGCCCCTTGCCCTGCCCAGCTCCCCCTGCCCTGGCCTCCCTCATCCTCCCTCATCCTGCTCTGCAGCCTGGCCACGACCCCTGGCCAAGGTGCTTTGGAGGTGGCCAAAGGGGGTCCCATGGGTGTGAGGAGCAGCGGTGGCCCCTCTGGATGGGGTTCCATGGGTCAGGGCTGCTGCTCTGCCCTCTGCCAGGGCTCCAGGTGGCAGCAGGATGGTGCCAAGGCCGTGGGCAGCCTCTGATTTGTTTGCGAGCGTTTCCATATGGCTCACACCGGCACTGCCGGAACACGGCGTGGGGATCCCCACAGACCCCTCGCTCCTCCTCTGCTTTGCTTCCCCCCTCTCCTCAATGCAAAGACAAAAGACACTCGACAGAAACACATTAAATAACAGGGACAATTAATACAGGAATTACTTTTTTTCCTTGTTGACGATACAAAGGTTCAAGTTTACTGTAAAAGGGGGTCAGTGCTACATGGGAGGCTGAAGGGACGGGCTTGGCCCGGGAGGAACTGACGTAAATCCCATCGGCATGGAAAAACGCAGCTGGGGTTGGGGAGCCTTACGCTGGTATATGAGCGTGTGTAAATACAGCCTTAACCTACAGGAGAGACAATACAAAACACTGGAGCCCTCTGAGCTGGATACAGAAGTTCCCGGTCCCTGCACAACCACCCCTTGGCCACCCCAAACCAGGAGAGGTCCCATGGGATCTGCCGTGGTGCTGCCAGTGCAGCGCTGGGACCGGCCGTGGTGCCCAGCAGCATCCCGGGACACCCACCCTGGTGATGCCAGGCAGGGGATCCAGCAGGAGCCCAGCGAGGCACTGAGCCGGGCTGGGGCACGTGAACCTGGGGACACGGGATGTGACACGAGGACACCAGCACATGGATGAGAAGCCAGACGCAGCCGTGCTGATGAGTGGCAACACTGAGCCCGGTGCCAGCCCCGTCCCTGCTCCGTCCTCACCATCCGGCCAGCGCTGGCCAGCGGGATGGCAGCACTGCTGCCGAGACACGTGGGGACATCCTCGCTGGTGCTGGGAGCTGCTGTGCCATGCCGTGCTGTGCCATGCTGTGCCATGCTGTGCCATGCTGTGCCATGCTGTGCCGGGGTAGCTGCTGGGAGGCACAGGGTGTTTCACTAAAACTGAAACATTTCCTTCCCATCGGGGCCTTGGCACCCACCAGGGAGAATCCACACGGAAAACCAAAACCTCCCACTGAGGCCATGGAGCCGGGAGGGGGGTCTGGGGGGGGCATCAGCAAAATCCCCTCCATCTTTGGTACCCGCCATGGCAGCCGGCAAGGCCACTCCTCACCTAAAGCTGCTCAGGTGAAAACTTCCAGCCCAGCTTAAACAATAATACAAAAAAGGGAATTAAGGAAAAAAACTGCTACAAAAGTGGTGACAGTTTCCCAGCTGCGAACTCGGTGCTGGCGAAACCTGAAGATCCCATCACTGGGATGCGCCAGAAACTCATCCTGGTTTTGTCATGTTGGCCAAGTTGGAAGAAGACAAGACATGCCTGGGGGTGCATGACCCCCCTCACCCATGGGGACCTGGCATGGGGAGATGGGATGGATGGATGGATGGATGGATGGATGGATGGATGGATGGATGGATGGATGGATGGGTGGGTGGGTGGATGGATGGATGGGTGGGTGGATGGGTGGATGGATGGACGGATGGACGGATGGACGGATGGACGGATGGATGGATGGATGGATGGATGGGTGGGTGGATGGGTGGATGGATGGATGGACGGATGGACGGATGGACGGATGGATGGACGGATGGATGGATGGATGGATGGATGGATGGATGGGTGGATGGATGGATGGATGGATGGGTGGATGGGTGGGTGGGTGGATGGATGGATGGGTGGGTGGGTGGGTGGATGGATGGATGGATGGATGGATGGATGGATGGATGGATGGATGGATGGATGGGTGGGTGGGTGGATGGATGGATGGATGGGTGGATGGGTGGATGGATGGATGGATGGATGGATGGATGGATGGATGGATGGATGGGAGGAAAATGCTGCGGCCACTGGCTTTGTCCCTGTGCAGGAATGGGGCTGGGCCATGGGGCAGGCAGGACCCAGGCTGTGGAGCTGGGGGGCTGCAGTGGGGAGAGGGAAGGTTTGTTATTGCTCTTTGTGGCTGCAGTGCCCGTGGTGCACACACACTGGGTGAGGTGCAGGCAGCAAGGGCTCCAGGCAGGCAGTGGCAGTGGGGGGGGTCTCTTTGGGCACCCCCAGTCCATGCCGGCTGCCAGGCAGGGCAGGATGAGGCACTTCTGCTGCTGCCACATGCAGAGGTCCAGCGTGGACACAATGCACAGTGGGCAGGGGCGATGCTGCTGATGCAGCCGCTGGCATGTCCATGGCCACACCACTGCACGGGGGGCCAGGACGAAAACCAGAGGGTTACCACGGGGTGGGAGCAGCATCGAGGGGCAGGAGGATGTTGCGGTGACACCAGCCCCAGTGCAGCATCAGTCACAGCGAGTGTCCGTGCAGGATGGAGGTGTGCTGGGGACCCCTTGGCAGTGGCAGGTAGTGGTCATGGCGCAGGTCGTGGTGCCGTGCCCTGTGCGTGGCAGGGTCCCCCGGCACACAGGAGCTGCTCGACAGTCGTGTTCCCTCTCTTGCGCAGCCCCGGCGGGTGTCCCGGTCGCGCTCACATGCTGTCTGCCAGCTGGTGACAGTCCAAGTCCCCCTTCAGCTCCAGGAAGCCGGGCAGCTTCACCCCAGTCTTGCGGTCCACACACCAGCACTTGCCCCGCTGCCCGTCCAGCGCCGGGTGACACTGAGGGGACAGGTTCAGGGAGGGATGCTCAGCCCAGTCCCCACAGCCCCATTCCCATGGCTGGGGCAACCGGGAGCTCTCATGGGGAGCTTTGCCACCCCTATCCCCCCCTGAAGAGTGATTCCCACCGGTGGCTCCTGCCCTCATCATCTGTGTCCTGCTCCCAGCCCGACCAAGCCACACAAGTGGCACCGTCATGAGGGATGTGACCCTGTCCTACCTGCTTGGGGTGGAAGTTGCCGTTGCGGTCGCAGTTGGGGATGGGGATGACGTAGAGGTCCTCATGCGTGCGGGTCTGCGAGGCGGCCAGCCGCTCCAGCGCCCGGTGCAGCTCGCTCTGGCACGAGCCCTGCGCCTGCAGGAAGGGGGGGATATGATGGATGCCCCCAGCCCCACACCCCAGCACCCCGACTCTGGAGCACAGCCCAGGGCTGCTCAGCACCCATCCTGCCCTCCCCAGCCCGGTGCTCACTATGGGCCGTGTCTCCTCGCGGGGGTACGGGCTCCCGCTGTTGCGCATCTTGTTGCCGTTGTTGACTCGCTTTGCCTGCTGCTTCTGCAGGCACTTGCGGTCGTGGATGCTGCAGGGGCTGAAGCTGTTGTTGGGGTGGTCGATCTCCTCCTTCTCTGCAAGGACACAGACAAGAGGGGGCTCAGCCCTGCATTGAAACTCTGATCCCCATGGGCATCACCCCCAGCCCTGGGTCCCCTCCTGATGCTGGGCTGAGCACTGTAGCACTGGGAAAGGCTCCTGAGAGTTTTGACAACTCATTAGCCACGATTCACAGGTTTATTGCCATGTGTCTGTTATTGTAGGGTTGCAAACGCGTGCAGCAAAAGCATGGGCAGTTCCCCCAGTGACAGCACAGCACGAGGGTCTGGCTGTGCCCTGGCCAGACACATGCACTGCATCCACAGGGCTGAAAGGTGACCATGGGGTGCACAGCCAGAGAGCTCCAAGAGCATCCTGATCCCCCCAGAAAGCTGCCTCTGAGGAGCTGCAACAGGAACGGGGGCACTGGGGCTGCACCGGGACGGTGCTGAGCACCCGCCAGGCCTGGGGCAGCACCGGGCGCCATGGCTGGGACCGGAGCTGTGCTCTGCCGCAGGGCACAGCCCCCGCAAAGACATGAAAGAAGAATTCCTGGAATAAGAAAGTTAATCTCCCACAGGGCCGATCCCGAAAGGCGGCGCTTGGCATCCTCGCCTGTGCCAGGAGCGCAGCCAAACTGCGATCCCAGATGTTGGCAGCTGGATGAGGTGTCATGAGACCCAGCTCCTGGGGCCACTTTGTTTCTTAAGAAGCTGCTGGTCACTCCAGCTTGGGGCCCGTTAATGCTCTGCAGAACAGGGACACGCTGGGCAGCTGGGTCCTGCCTGCACTCAGAGCCACGTCAGGCAGTGTTTTGACTCCCAACCCGCCTGGGCTGCAAGAGGAAAGCAGCCAGGGCCCTTTCCTGCCTGAGCTTATCCCAGGATTTGGCTTGTATTAATCAATACTGCAGCCAGCAATGGGAAAAACCTTCCCAAACCAGGCAGGAGGCGGTCATGGTGCAGCACGGGAAGCACCCAGGGCCCCACAGCACCAGGGATGGAGGCTGCCGGGGTGATGCCCAGCACCAGCCCTTCCCACAGGCAGGCAGCAGGGTCAGAGCCACAGCCTCCTGCCTGCCACATCCCCATGGGATCCCGGCCCTGGTCTCCCACCAGCTCCCCTGCGGTTCACGGCTCCTGGACCAGCTCCCAGCAGCCTGGTTAAAGTTCACAGCAAAGCCTGGATCGAAGCTTTCTCCTTCAATTCGTGTTATTTGCTTTTTGTCTAATTTGTCCTTTTTTTTTTAACTTTTCCAGGAAATGGCTCATGCCCTTGAAATTTGAAACACAAACCCAAAGTCTCCAGCACCCGCCGCAGGGCGATGCCAGCCCCAGTGGTACCAACCACGGGGCCGTGGCACAAAGCGGGCGCTGGCAGCAGAGCTCCTTCCCTCCCTGGCCTCCCCCTGCACCTCCTCGGGGATACACACAGGGAAGAGCCAGGTGGGAGCTTTGGCACCACTGGGGACCACCAAGCCGAAGTCCTGGCACCACCACCGCGCCATGGAAAGGCACTGGGAAGCACTGCCTGGGGGAAGCCCTCAGCCAGCCCTGGCATGGACCAACCCCCTCCTCCCCCTGAAAGCCAACTGCTTTCAGAGCATCACATCCCTCAGCTTAAACAAAACCAGATGCCAATAACATTCTCCTAAGGTCAAATGAAGCGTCAGTGCCTCCGGGCAGGAAGGAGCCTCCTGGTCCTGCACTCGGCTCCGGGGACAGAGCTCTCTGCCCATGGTCCCCGACTTGCACACAGACCCAGGATCCCTCCAGGATCACTGCAGTCCTCGGGGTGATTTTCTCACCCACTAAGAGACAGGCAGCAGCTCGAGCCGCCCTTGGCAATCCTCCTGCACCCGCTGGATGAGGGAACTCCTTACAAAAGGACGTGGAAAAAGCACAATGGGATGGGAACCGGTGCTGCCCGCGCTGGCCGCCCTGCCCTGGCAGGAGGAGGGTTTCTGCCCGGCCTTCTGCTCGAGCTGTGGACGGGAGACACAAACGGGTCATTCAGCATCAACTTCAATTAACGGGAGCTGCAGATGAGGTTGGTCACATGTGGAGCTTGTGATTCCAAGGGAGCCGGGAAGGGCTCCGGCTCCACCACATGGTTCCCATGGGAGGAGAGCGCGGGGCAGTGAGTGTGTCCATGGGAGAGGGACAGTGTCAGGGCCCCACAGCTCCAGCCCTGCTGCCCCAGGCCACCAGCCCAGGGGCAAAGGACCAGAGGGAGCCAGAAGGGACACATCCATGTGCCCATGGCCAACACAAGCTGCAGGGTCCAGGCATCCTCCTCTTCCCCATCAGGCAGGGCTGGTGCGGCCGGCAGGTGTCCCTGGCGGGGACCAGCAGCTCTGGCTCTCCTGCCTGCCGGGGCTCCTGGCTTGGCAAGCACTGGCACAGGGAATTCTGTGCTTGTACTGGAAAGCGCTGGTCCCGGCGGAGCACAGGGAGCCAGGCACAGGGGCGGCTGGGCACAGGCATCTCCTGCCCCTTGGCCAGGGATGCTTCTGGGAAGCCAAGCCCGTCCTCATCCTGCGGGAACATGGTGCTGAGCCTTTGCTGTGCTCAAACATGGCCAAGCATATGTGCGCCTCCTGGCTCGGTGCCCAGTGTGAGTCCAGTGGAGGTGAGGTCGGGATACAGGGATGCAGACGATTCCTGGTAGGGATTGGAGCCTTGCTGGGAGCAGCGCCCAGCCTGGAAAAACCCAAGCATGGGCAAAGGCCAGACACCATCCCGGGTGACGGATGGAACAGGGCCCCCTGCCAGGGCAGAAAGGGACAGATGAATGCAGTGTGGCCACCATGATGAACCCAGCCTGTCCTCACCATCCCTGAGCCATCCAGCTGGGCACAGCTACCACTGTCCCTCCCAGTCACTGCACATGGGAAGGGAATAGGATTTGTCCCAGACGCTGCTTCCAGCAACCACGTGGGATGAACGCAGCTCCCGTGGGGTCAGTTCTTCCCAGACATAATTATTTAACCAGCATTAAATCACTTGTCATGTGCGCTGCGGAAAACGTCCTCACCTCTTCCCGGCTGCCACACGCGGCTTCAGCCGTCACCTCCCCCAGGCACCCACAGGCTGTGCCAAAAACCCATGGCTGGAACCTCCTGGGGTTGGCCTGACCAGCGGGATGCTCCGGGAGCCAGCCTGGAGCTGGCAGGGCTGGGAGTGGGAAGCAGAGACCAGGGTCCTGCACAAGGTGCCCAGACCCACAGCCACGGGTGAGGGTCTTGTGTCAGGAGAGCAGCCACCAGCATCCTCAGCTCCTAGGAAGCCCCATCCCACGGTGCTGCAGGTCCTGGGCGAGCAGAGAGGCTCTTTCCTGGCGATGATGCTGCATCGCTCCAAGCCCAGCCCCCTCAATCCCAGCCTCTTCCCTGGAATGCAGAGCCCCCCTGGGCTGAGCCCCCAGACAAAGTGTTGACTGTACGAGCTGCACGTTAACCGCTTCCCAGCCACCCTCCTGCTGCAGCCTCTGCTCCCCGGCACCCGCTCAGCCCCGGGGGCACCCGCTCCCTATGCCCCTGCCCCTAAACAGGCATTTAATCCCCTTCTCCTTACCCAGAGGGGACCCATCGAATGCTGGGATGCCCTCACTGTGCCAGGCAGGGTTATGGTGGGAGTGACAGAGCCCACATTCCCAGCCCCACATTCCCACTTGCTCCAGCTGCTGGAGTGGGACAGGGATGCACGGCTCAGACATCCCATTGGGATCTTCCCACCAGGGCTGCACCGAGCAATGTGCTGTGGGGTGTCCCAGGGGAAGGTGCTCCCCTATCCTGCCACCTGCGATGCTGCAGGCAGGCACAGAGCCCAGCGGGCCAGCCCGGCTCCCACGGCCACCCACCCGTGCCCAGCAAGGCCAAAACACGGCGGGAAGGAAGGGAAAAATCTGCAAGTCTGTTTCCTAAAGGCTCTGGGAAAAAATGCTGCGTTACCAGGGGCACAGCCAAAACCAACAGGCCTTGGCAGCCCCACGCAGCCCCGGGCCAGGCAGCCCAGACAGCTCCTGCAGGATGTGGGATGAGGACAGACAGGCAGAGCAGGGGGTCTCTGCAGCGGATCCCATGCCGAGCACTCGTGATGATGTCCTGTCCTTGGAGAAGGGCAGCTGGAGGGGCCCATCCACAAAGGGCATTCCTCACTATGGGACACCAGCAGAGCTGCCGTGGACCAGCTACACGAGGAGGGAATGGAGCTGGGATCTGGCCATCAAGGTGGACAGGGACAGACACTGCCCCAGCCCCTTCTGCCCCTTGGGGAGCTCTGGGTGACCCCATATGGGCACACAGGGCCAGAACAGCCCATGGACTATCCCGTGGCAGGACGCTGCTCCCTAGCTCCAGAGGACATGGTCCTGAGCACAGCTCACAGGATGGGGAAATGGGGATGTGACAGCATCCAGGCCCACCAATGGACCAGTTCCATGGGCAGGAGCAGCTCCCTTCCCACTGTCAAAGTCACAATGTGACTGCTCCCAGCCCCAGCCCCTGCCTGAGCACAGGGCTGGCACGATCATCAGCAAGAGGGTCCTGGGGCAGACACACAGAGGCAGCTTCTCTGCCCTGGCCCTGCCTGCATCCCACTGCCCTGTCCGGCCGTGGGAAGGACACGGCCCTTGGCAAAGCCCCAGCAGAGCCCAGCCTGCCCTGCCTGGGAGGGAAGCAGGTGCCCCGAGGCCTCTTTCCTGTTTCCTCCCTGCAGAGCCGTGGGCAACATCCCCGGGAAGGAGCAGCGCAGGGGTCACCGTGCAGCAGCAGCCTCCCGGACAGCTGGGACCTGTCCCAGAGACCACGGGTGCTGCCCTGACGTCCAGGGGCACACTGCAACCAGGGCACAGCCAGTGACAGGTCTCTGGGAAGCACCTTGCTCCTGCAGTGGCCATGGCACAGCTGTGCCCAGGCTGGGTGAGGATGGCACAGACGTGACCCACCGGTACCCAGCTGTGAGAGCTCACGCAGCTCAGCACCACTGGGACATGCTCCCTGTATGCCCGTCCCAGGCTGCCCCATCCCATCCTGCCACAGGGTCCCTGCTGAGCCCCCGGCCCCATGGACCCGACTCTTGCCAAGTGAGTGGAGAGCAGCCTGGGGCACACAGGGGTTGCCTGTGCACTGCCACCAGGCTTTGCATGGGCAGGGACCCCCCCGGCACCCACCCCCCTCCCCGCTGCCGCCCGGGGCCGGCCTTACCTGGGGGCTGGAGGCTCTCCTGGATGGCCTCGACGTCGGCCAGGTCGGTGCAGATGCCCTGGCCGTGCATGAGGGTGTGCAGGGGCCGCGGCACGCCGCGGGGGGGGTAGCAGCGCAGCCCGGCGCCGCAGCGGGCGGTGTAGACTCCGCAGGCGGTGCCGCGGCCGAGGGCGCAGGTCGCGCAGCACCCGCAGCCCGGCTCCCGCACCAGCTCCGCGCAGCCCTGCGGTGCCTTGCAGCGCGCCAGCCGCTCCTCCGAGCACGGCGGGCACTGGATCGCCTCCTCGCCGCCGCCCAGCCCCGCCGCCGCCGCCAGCAGCAGCAGCAGCAGCACCGGTAGCACCGGTGGCACCGGCGGTAGCGCGCACCCGGCGGCCCCGCGCATGGCGGCCCCGCGCCCGCGCTCCGGCCCGCGGCTGGCGGCGCTCGGCTGGCGGCGGAGGCTTTATGCGGCCCCTGGCCACACCTCCCGCCGCCGGCACCGGGGCCACCGGCGGGGCCGCCCTCGCTGACACCGGGAAGCCACCGGGGAGAACCGATCCCCGCCGACGGCGACGGTGGCAGCACCGGGGAGGGCGGCGGCAGCAGCGGCACCGCCGGCGGGACAGCTCCGGCTCCGCGCAGCGCGGAGACCGCCGGCCCTGCTCCCTCCTCCCCGCAGCCCACCCGCCGCCCCCTCCAGCCGCCCCGGCACCAGCCCGGGCCCGAGAGCAGCGGGGATGAACTGGGGGGGGGGAACGCAGACACCCTACGGGGCTGCATCGCGGGGGCTGTGGCCAAGACCTCCCGCGTGGGGCAGCCCGGGGTGGGCTCCGGGCCCCGGGTACGGGGGTCCCGGCGGGAGCGGCATCACTCTGGGGGCAGCTCAGCCCCGTCTGCCCGGAACGCGCTGGGGAGGCCCCGCAGGCTCCCCCCGCACCCGGCCCCGCACCCGGCGGCTCCCCGCGCCCCGCACGGCCCCGGGATAAGTTGAAAGCTGCCGGCACCTAGCGGCTATTCGGGAAAAGCGGGAGGCGGGCGGGAGGGAGCCCCGGAATCCCTCCCCGCTGGCCGGCCCCGCCGGTACCCGCAGCGCCCTGCCCGGGGGAACCCCCCTGGGTGCGGTAGCGGGGTTCTGGGGGTGGGATGAGCTCCGGTACAAGCGCAGCCTCGCTGCCCCGTGTGAATGCCCGTGGCACCCGCGCAAGCTTTGCGCAAGCTGTCCCCAACACGCCTGGCTCGCTGCTGCGGTCCAAGGGCACAGAGAGCCCTTCTCCCCATCCCAGGGACAGGATGAGCTGCGAGCAAGGGTAAAGCAGAGACTTGTTGAATTCATGCCATGGGATGAGGAGCAGCTGCGCACTGCAGGGAGCTTTGTCCTGCAGACTCAGGGACACAGTTGCCCCACAGCACTTGTGTGCCGGCCCTGTCACCACACTGGCCCTGGACAAGGATAGCAAAAACACCACCCTGTGCCACACAAAGTAATGAAATGACCACAGCCACCCCAGCCATCCCCACCAACGGCACCAGAAGGGAGATGGTGCATCCTGTCAAGAAGATGGCCTTCACCTTCTGGGACAAGGGAACCAGCCCAGCCCATGCAGCACTGTAGGGCAAGCACAATGTGCAGGGAACAACCACATCCCACCGAGGACCTGGCTGAGTAGCAGGTTTGCTGGGGCTTGTGACTGTGCCCTGCACCACATACATGGTGATTAACAGTCATTAAATACCCAGACACTGGGTCTTGCTGCAAGTGTAGTGAGTGGGATGAGAGGATTAGGGCCCAGGCTAAAAACCCCGAACTCATCCAGTGCTCAAACTGGTATCTTGGGGCTGGATTGCCAGCACTGGTGGCACTGGCTGCAAGAGCTCCCAGGACCATCTCTCTCCTGTGCAGGAGAATCAGGAAGCACCAAGTGTGCCAGCAGGACACAGGCAGGCAGGGTCTGTGTCGCCCATGCATCCCAGCCCCTCTTTTCCTCTCCCATCTGCCACAGGGGCCCTGCAAGGCATCAGCACTGGGCACTGCTCCGGAACTCCTGCCCTGCCTGGCACTGCTGCAGTGGCCATGACTCGGAGCAGAGGCACCAGCCTTGACACAGTGCCCAAGCAGGGACCAAACCCAAACACGTGCCCAGCCCCGCAGCACTTTATCAGGCATTGGCAGCTCCGAGTGCCTGCTGCCGAGACTGTTGTGTCTGCAGCGTGTGCAGGGGACAGGGATGCTCTCGATGTGCTCCTCCAGCTCCCTGTCCCAGCACCATCCTGCCAAAGAGAGGGGGACTGAGCTGAGGCACCCACAGCCGTGCTGCCCCCCTCCCCGATCACAGCCCTGCAACCAAGGAGGGTGTCGCATGCATGGTGGTTGATACCCAGTACACAAAGCTCAGTGCATGGTGCTTGGTGCAGCCCAGCTCCCCCTGCCCCTGGCCTCAGGGCTCTTGGGGCTCCCAGCACAGCTTTCCCGACCTCAGTGGCTCTTTGGGGTCCCCAAGGCTGCTGGGGCCCAGCCTGGCTGCTGCCTTCCTGCCACTTGCCCCAGCAGGGTCTGGAGCCTGGAGAGAGGCTGCAGGTTAGCGCAAGGCAGTGGCAGAAGGGGGTCTGGGAGTCAGAGGGGGCTGGAGACCCCCAAATGAGGTGGCCCTGATGGAGCCAGCGACACGCAGGGCTCTTTGCACCCTCTGTGGACACGATGACTGCACACACCACAGGGCAGAGGTATCACGTATGCTGCAGGACATTCATAACTCCCCTGTCCCCAGGGCTCAGCCCCACTGACCCCCAAGTCCCCTGAGTCCCGAGTCCCCTCCTGGCACCAGCACCAGCAGCCCCCGCAGAGCACTCGACTGCTTACCACGGTCAATGCCCCCTGCTCTCAGCCAGCCCCCTCCTCGCTGGTTTTACTCCCCATTTCCAGGCAGCATCTCCTCCCCAGCCCGCCCTCGCCTTGGTTCCATCAGCTCCTCCCGGCCCTGGCTCCCTTCCCCATGGTTCCCGGCTGCCCCCCCTCTCTCCTGGACAGTGACCCGGCCATGTTGGTGCTGAGCTCCCGCCGGATGCGGCCCGTAGGTGCGGGTGCCGGGGCGGGCAAGGGGCGTGTCGGGCCGCGGGGGGGCCGCTGTGATAACCGCGTGTGCCGGGAGCAGACAGCACAGGCGAGCGGGATGAGCCCAGGACCCCCAGCCTGGGCAGCCCGGCCCCGAGGCAGCGGCATGGGGTCCGGCAGCCCCCAGCACCTCCTCCCTGTGCTCTGCATCCTCTGGGTGCTGGCCGGGCACCTGCCCTCTGCCACGGCCCAGTGGTTTTATCCCCTGGGCTTGGACGACACCACCCCGGACCCAGGCACCAGCCCCACAGCGCCCATCCTGGATGGGGAGGAAGGTAGGTATGGAGGCACAGGACATGGCTTCGCTGCATCCCTGGCTCCTGCACCCCAGAAAAGAGGGGAACCCCTGGCATAAGGCTGGAGGGTGAGGTGTGGGATGCTGGGGTCCAGGGCTGCTGTGGCAGCCCCACCACTTCCCACCCCATCACCCCTTTGCTCCTGCAGACAGAGATGCCGTGGAGCCCACTCGGAAGATGCTGCTGAGCAAACCCCCGGTGGCAACAGCCCCCAGACGTCGGGACCCCCTCGCCAGGGGCACGGGGAAGGGTTTGGGCCATGCCCCACCACACACACGAGGCCAGGTGCCTTTCCCCGGGCAGGGTGTCCCCCCCCCCAGCTCCTCCAGCTCTCCCGAAAGCCCCCAGTCGCTGCAGGGCTCCTTGCCCTGTCCTTCCCCTTATCTGTGCCCTGCTGCACAGTCACACAGCCCAGGCAGGGCAACGGGCCCTGCTCCGGCCGTGGCTCAGCCTCCTCTATCCCATGGGAAGGAGCTGTCGCAGCTCCCGGTATCCCCACACATGGCACAGCCCCACAGCAGCGATGTGCTGAGCCCCCACCTGCTCTCCAGGCAGCTACGGCTGTGGAGGGGTCCTTCATGCCCCCAAGCCCCACACTGAGCACTCCCTGTCCATCCATCCCAGCAGCAGCGACCCACAGTCGCCCCGGAGATCTTCGAGGGGAGCGCGGAGGAAGAGGAGTTCCTGCAGATCAAGGTGGTGGAGGGCCCTGATCCCCAGGGGGGCTGCGAGAGACAGCCCGGGATGTGCCCCCGGCTGGCGGGCTCTATAGGATGTGGGCTGTCAGGGCACGACGGGGACGGTGCTGCAGGGGATGGGGACGGTGCTCAGGGGTCTCAGACTCAGCCCCTTGTCTCCTCCACACAGACAACAGCAAAGGGGCTGCCTCGGCCGGTGCCCCCAGCCCCAGAGGTGGATCCTGCTGTGCAGGTGAGCGGGGCGCAGGGCACCCACCCCGCACCCTGCAGCCGGGCTCCCAGCCCGCACTCACCGCTCTCTCCCTCTCCAGATGCACAACGGCTCCGGCTGCGTCTGCCCCGTGCGCCCCGGCCCTCCCGGCCCCCCGGGCCCCAAGGTGCAGTGATCCTCCCCGGGGAGAGGCACGGGGACGCAGGGATCCATAGGGACACACAGGGGCACAGGGATCCATAGGGACACACCGAGAGGAATCCTGAGGCTCTTTTGCCGTGCACAGTGTTTTCTGCTCGTATTTGGACTCTCGCCTCGGGGTCTGGGTGGGGGACAGCGCGGATGTCCCCTGGCAGGGGGCAGCAAGTCCCCGCGGTGGGCACTGGTGGAGGAGGGCACCAGGAGCCGGAGCCAGGCTCTATCTTTTCCAAACAGGGAGAGAAAGGCGACCGAGGATCCCCGGGGGAGAGAGGCCAGCCAGGGCTCTCTGGGGAGAGAGGGAAGTCCGGCAGCCCAGGGCAGCCGGGTCACCAGGGGCCCCGGGGTCCCCCAGGTCCTCCGGGACCCCCGGGACCCCCAGGGACTTGGGGAGCCAGGAGCCAACCTGCACCCGCCGCCCTTCCCAAGGGATCGGAGAACGAGGTGAGCACTCGGGCAGGTTGATGCGAGGGTGGGGGAGCTGACAGTGGTGTTAATGCCCAGCAGGCATGGGAAGGGATGGGGCGCATGGCTGTGGGCAGCCCAGGGGATGGGAGCAGCAGATGGGAATAGGGGATGGGAATAGGGGATGGGATGCTGCCATTCACTAACTTCACTCTCTCCCTCCAACCCAACAAGCAGCTGGGAGCATCCAGCCCTGCGGGAAACCCAGGACCCCCAGGTCCCCCCGGGCTGCCCGGACCCCCAGGCTACCCAGGCCACGAAGGCCCCCCAGGGGTCCCTGGGCGGGATGGGCAGCCAGGACCCCCCGGCCCACCGGGGGCTGTGGGACCCCCTGGTTTCCCTGGGGCTGAAGGACCTCCAGGATCTCCAGGCTTGGATGGGACAGATGGACCCCCGGGGGCACCGGGGCTCCCAGGGCCCCAAGGTCCCCCTGGGGTGCCTGGGCACGAAGGACCCCCCGGTCCCACAGGACCTACATCACTCCCTGGCAAACCAGGGCTCCGAGGGGAGCCGGGATTTCCTGGACTAAAGGTAAGGGGGTCCCAGCCCAGCCTGTCCATAGCCCTGCAGGAACTCAGAGCCAGCGGAATGGGGATGGACCATGAGCCCCTTGCTCTGCCCCAGCCCTGCTGCTATGGGTCCGGGGTGCTAAGCCCCCGCACTCACCACCTCATGTATGCTGGCAGGGCGAGAAGGGTGAATATGGACTGCCGGGCATGCCAGGGAGTCCTGGCCGGACCGGAGAGACCGGTGCCCCGGGCATGCCTGGGCCCATGGGGCCACCGGGGCCACCAGGGGACTACAGGGTGAGTAGGGGGTCGGTCCCGGGGCTGCAGGTGCTCAGGGACCTGCCCCATGCTCACCCCAGCACATCCTCTCCTTCCAGTGCGACCTGCGCCACGCAGTGCACCATGGATCAGTCGGGCCACCGGGCCCTAAGGTGAGCCAGGGCACCGCGGGTGGTGGTGTTGGTACCAGGGGCATGGGGACAGCATCGGCCACGCTGCTCCCTGGTGCTGGTGTCAAAACCAAAGAGTTCCATGGCGGGTGTTACCCGGTGGAGTGAGGCACAGCACTGAGCAGGGGGGCTGTGACTGTACCCCCGGAGCTGGGCACCAATGGGACCTCTCTGCTTTCTTTCCAGGGAGAAAAGGGCGACCCCGGAGAGAGGGTTTGTAGCCATGAGCACTGGTGCCATCCCCACAACCTGAGTGTGAACCCCTGAGCCACGAGTGCTGCCTCCGCTCCCCACCGCCCTCTCCATGGGCAGCACCAACCTTCACTCACCCAGTGGCATCACTGGGGTCCCCAGATGGGCTGGGGCAAGGGGAGGGGGGACTGGAGAGTCACACTATCCCCCGTGGTACATGCAATGCACATGTGTGCACCCCCATGCAAGCATGCAGTGCCCCCATGCACACACGCAGCATCCCCATCACCCAGCACAGGATATAATTGTGCCTTTTGTGTGTCTCACCCAGGGGTGCTGCTATGGGGAACACGGGTGCAAACCAGGCCACCCCCCCTTCCCCAGCACTGGCAGCCAGGCCGGCTCCTGGGTGCCCATCAATGGGTACCAGACGGTGAGTCCTCAGGGATCATGGCAAGGGGTGCCCGGGAGGCTCGGGGTGCCCCACTGGCAGGTCCCCAGGGCTCACAGCCGCAGCTGGTTTGGAGGGATGGAGGATGGAGAGCAGGGGGATGGAGATCATCTCAATCTTCTCTCTTTCTCTGCAGGGCAGCAAAGAGGAGACGGAGATTTACGGAGCAATCATTCCCCATGTGAGAGACACTGCCTGGCTCGTGTCTGCGTGCTGCCCCAGCCCGGGGGGGTTCAGCCCTGGGAGGGGAAGGGAGTGGGAAGGATGAGGGACAGCAATGGGGTGTCTTACAGCTGCCTCCCCAAAAGGCAGCACCAAAATCGCCCAGCCCAACCTCCACACTGATCTGCTGCAGGGTCTTCGAGGTCCCCCCGGGAACCCCGGCCCCCCCGGGCCCCCTGGTCTCCCCGGAGCACCAGGACTCCTCTACCTCAATGTAAGGCGCAGCACAGGCTGTGCACGTGCCTGTGCCAGAGCACACGCACGTGTGAGCATGCACAGCACGAGGGGCTCCCCACAAGCCCACCTCTCTTTGCTTCCAGAGGGTTTACCCCATCCGTGCCCAGCAGCCCTGCAAGCAGCCGGTAAGCCAGAACCTTGCTGCTCCCAAGAGAGACCCTGTTCCCTCCCCGTGCACCGGGAAGGGTGTCCTGGTGCCCAACACCAGTGACAGGCCCCGCTTGTCTCCGCAGGCAGCCTCGGATGCAGGCTGGGCAGAAGGTGAGGCCATTTCTCAGGTGTTTCAAGTGCTCCAGCCTCCTTGGAACCACCTTTTGTCAAGTCTTGCCTCCCTTCCCGGGGTCCCCAGCACTGCAGCTGGCTCTCCCACCTGGCTCCCAGTACCAGCATCCCTGCAGAGAGCATCCAGCCCCTGCACCGGGATGCCTTATAACCTCAGCCCTCTGCAGGTGCCGACATCCCTCGGACGGAGCCGCTGGACTCCCGTGTCGATCTCCAGGTTGGTCCCGGCCACGGCCATAGTCGAGCACCCCCAGCCTGTCCGGCTGCCCCATGCACCGCAGCTGGGCCATGACCCTGGGCCATGAACCTCTCCATCCCCCAGCGCCAGATGTGGGTCTTCAGGACCAAGGAGCTGATGCTGAAGTCAGGCAGCGCCGTGCCCGAGGGGAGCCTGGTCTACGTGCGGGAAGGGAGCAGCGCCTTCCTCCGGACCCCCACCGGCTGGAGCCGCCTCCTGGTACCGAGCACACCCCTCGGGGTCCCTCATAGGGTTGGGGGGGCAGGATCCAGCCCTGGCAGCTGGATTTGTCACTGGGGCAGCAGAGCCCTGGGAAGGAGCTGGCTCCTCCCTAAACCATCGCTCTGCTCATTGCTTGGAGCAGCTGGAGGATTCAAAATCGTTCTTTGCTGGTGATGACCCCTCTGCTTCCACCCCACGGTACCAGGTGAGGGGTGCGGGTACCCAGTGAGGGGACAGAGCCCTGCTGTGTTGGCCAGCAGGGAGACAGGCCCCTGTGGGACTGTCCTCTCCTTTCCATCCAGGAGGCAAAGCGGGTGCAGACAAAAGGTCCTGACATGGCACCGCCCGCGCTGACCCCAATGGACTCACTGGTGAGCCCTGCAGCAGGCCCTTGTGCCATGGAGATGGGGTATCTGCAGGGCAGCACACAAGCAGAGCCTGGGGTCGTGTTGGGCTGGGGAGGATGCTGCACCCATGGCAGAGGGATGAATGTCCCTGGGCTGACCTGAGCTGTGTTATTGCAGGTCCAGAAGGAAGGAGGACAAGAGATGCCCCAGACCCTGCCAACCACCATCGCCCCACGGATCCCATCAGTAAGCGATGCCCAGCTCTAGGCAGAGGTGCTGGGGGGACCTTTCCATGCCCAGGCAGCCCCTCACACCCTCTTGGGAAGTGGGAGCAGAGACCTCAAATCCCAGCCATGCCCAAGCCTCCCTGCTTTGCCCCCAGCTCCGCCTGGCCGCGCTGAACGTGCCCCTCACCGGTGACATGAGCGGGCTCCGCGGTGCTGACCTGCAGTGCTACCGGCAGTCCCAGGAGGCTCAGCTCTACGGCACTTTCCGGGCTTTCTTATCAGCCCCTACCCAGGACTTAGTCTCCATCGTCAAGAGGACGGACAGGAACCTCCCTATCGTCAACCTGAAGGCAGGTACCCCTGTCCCCGTGGGGCTGCTGCACCCTGGCCGTGCTCAGCACTTGTGTTATGGGGAGCTCAGAGGAGCTGAGGGCAAGTTATTGCCCACACGTGGCATTGCCTTTACCGCTGGCCACTAGCTCAATGCCGCTGCTTGTGCCCACAGGGGCAGCTCCTGGCCAAGTCCTGGAGCTCCCTCTTTGAGGGTCAGACCAGCACCGCCCTGCAGGGCCCCATCTACTCCTTCAATGGGGGCAATGTCCTGACGGATCCTCTCTGGTGAGTCTGGTGGGCACCAGCCAGGTAACCCTGAATGAATGCACCCGCACTGGGGGGATCTGCACAGGTCCCCCTGCTCCCGATGCTCGCACAGATGCAAAGAGCTGGAGGGGGTGCCCCAGCCCTTCTCAGCCCCATCCCCGTCTGCAGGCCCCGGCCGCTGGCCTGGCACGGATCCACGCCGCGGGGCAGCCAAGCCCGCAAGCGGGATTGCCAGGGCTGGCGCAGCTCCGGCACCGGGCAGGGCCTGGCCGCCGCACTGAGCGAGGGCAGGCTCTTGGCTGGGCAGCGGCACAATTGCTCCGAGGCGCTGGTGGTGCTCTGCGTGGAGGTGGCCTTTCCCTACCGGCACATGTGGTGATGCCAGCGCCGTGGCACCGGTGATCTCCGGCTGCACGCTCCAGGCAGCTTCCCCCATCCTGCGGGTGAGGATACAGGGTGGTGCAGGGGCGAGAAGTGCAGCGCTGGAGCCAGGTGAGAGCATCGAGAGGATGCCAAGCGTGCAGCCGGGGCTCATCACAGCTTGTGCCAACCCCACGGATCCCTGGTCTGTGCCCAGCTGCATCCCTGCAGCTCCAGCAGAGGGAATGCTGTCACTGCTCTGGAAATAAAGATGCAGAACGCTGGGGTTTGGCTGAAACCCAGAGTGCTGTACCTGGGGGCGGGGGGGAGCTTACCCAGGACATCTCCTGCTGCAGTGAGGGGCAATGGTGGTCTTGCTGCAGCCAGCCTGGGGAAGCGGGAGAGGGTCTGGGGCCACCCGTGGGCTTTGGGACCAGCACAAATGGGGGGACAGGGACACCATAGGGACACTGAAGTCATTGAAAGGGGATCCACCGACACCAGCACTGCTGGGTACACACAGGGGGCACAGCACCGGTGCCTGTCCCAGAGGCAGCGCTGTGCCCCCGGAGCGTGCCCACGGGGTCCCAGTATGGCACCAGCGCGGCACCAGCGCGGCACCAGCGCCTCCCCAGCGCGCCCGCAGCAACTGGGCAGGCAGAGCCTCCCGCATCAGCGCCCTCCTATTGGTAGGTTCCTCCGCCCATCCCGCAACTCTCCCTTCTGAGTGGCTGGTTTGAAAGCGCTGCGCGTTTCTGACTGGCCAGAGGGGAGAGCTGGGGCACCGCCCATGTCACCGCCTTCCCTCTGCGATTGGCGGCGCGCAGGGGAGCCGCGGGCGGTGATTGGCGGAGAGTTTCGGCGGGTTAAAGGGAGATTTGAAAGCCCGCTGGCGGTTGGGGCCGCCATTGCTGCTGCTCAGCCGTACGCTGCCGCCATCATGGAGCTCCAGGAGCACCCGGCGCCCCTCAGGGTGCGTGCGGTGCCCCTCGACCCCTCCCGCGCTGGGGAGCCCCTTCCCTGCACGGCTTCGGCCTCCGCCGCGCTTCCCTCCCCTCCCCTGGGCCCCTCATGGTCTCTCCCCGTCCCCGGTCCCCTCATCCCCCGGGGTCCTTCCGCTCTCCCTTGGCTCCGTGTCGCGGTCCCCCTGCCTGGGCCCACTCCAACCCTCCTCCCCACCTCCGATCTGATCCCCCCGGATCCCGCTGCCCCTCACTGCCGCTCTCTCTCCCCCGAGCAGCCCGCGGACGGGAACGTTCGGGCGCACAAGGGCGATGGCGTCAAGAAGACGCTTTCGGTGGAGCACATCTACCAGAAGAAGACGCAGCTGGAGCACATCCTGCTCCGGCCCGACACCTACATCGGCTCCGTGGAGATGGTCACCCAGGTGCGGGGTTGGGGCTAAGCCGCCCGAGCTCCTCGGTGCAGGCGGGAAGTTATTAACATCTGCTTATAAAGCACAAAGCATTGGTTTATACAGCACAAAGCGCCTGCTTTGCGAGCCCAGAGCACGCAAGTGGAGGTGTTCCCAGGGACTCATGTGGTTTTTGCCTTCTTTTCAGCAAATGTGGGTTTTTGATGAGGACGTGGGCCTGAACTGCAGAGATGTGACCTTTGTGCCTGGCTTATACAAGATCTTTGATGAGATTCTAGGTAAGGAGACCTGTCTGTTGAGTCAATGGTTGATGGTTATTAATGAGCGCTGAATGTCTAATAAGCAGCTAAGAAATGCAAGTCTACTTTTATCTGATTGCCTTGTTGACCAACTAGTATCTGTAAGCACAGTTTGATGGATGGTGGTTGCAGGGTGTGTGGTTTGTGCTTGGAGATATTTGATAAAGTCCTTCCATTAGTTATTAGTTGGTGGGATGATGGCACACTCTTACGAAACTGATGTAATTCATCCCAGACTTCTCAGTTAACTTGTAGTACTCATCCTTAACTTGCAGTACTCATCTTTAACTTGCAACATATTTGCATGCTGATTGTTAATAACATTGTATCGAGTTTTTGCATTCATTCTGCTGAAGACACTTTATCAGTTAATAGCTTTGTCTTGCTTGACAATGCGATACAATAACAATAATCTTTCCATTCTAGTCAATGCTGCAGACAACAAGCAGAGAGATAAAAACATGACATGCATTAAAGTTACAATTGACGTGTAAGTTTTGGTTTGTTTCTGTTCATTGCTTTCCCAACCTGAGTACATTGTATTTCTCACATGGATGCTGTTTAAGCTGGTATGGTGGTGGTGGTGGTGGTCTCTGCCATTAGGTCAATCCAAATTAGACTAGTAATTCAGCTCCTGTGAAAGGCTTTTTTCTTTGCCTTGGTCTCTCAGAGTGCTCTTTGCTTGGTCTCTTAGAGTGCTGACTTGTGAAATGACTGCTTTGTGGTTGTTACTTATTGTGGCCATTCTCTTCCTCTCAACCTTTGTATTCTGTCACGGAGCACAAATGGAGGATTTCCGTGTGTGGTGGTCCATTTCATAGACAGTTTCTTTGGAGCTGAGTTTTTTTGATTGACTTGTTCTCCCTCTGCTGGCAGTTCCTGCACTTGCTCAGCAGAGATTTGCTTTTGATGAAATGGTGGCCTTTCCCCAGAGCTTTTGTGTGACACTTGTTTCATAGCTCAGACATTTGCAGCCTTAAAAACACCCTTTGTCCTCTACCTAGAGAGAATAACACAATCAGCGTATGGAACAATGGGAAAGGTATTCCGGTTGTTGAACACAAAGTGGAGAAA
This sequence comes from Psittacula echo, assembly GCF_963264785.1. NCBI lineage: Eukaryota > Metazoa > Chordata > Aves > Psittaciformes > Psittacidae > Psittacula > Psittacula echo. The sequence goes on from NC_137748.1 coordinate 5,141,023, forward strand.
GTCTATGTGCCTGCTCTTATCTTTGGACAGCTGCTAACATCCAGCAACTATGATGACAATGAAAAGAAAGTCACAGGTAGGGAAGACTCTCAAATATGTGTTAATATATGAGCAGCCTGATGGATATAAAAGTGTGTGAACCAAAATAACATTGGGAAGGGGGCCCTTGATGCAACTGAAAATGGTGTTTGGAGTCCACCAGAGAGATACCTTCATGCTCTATATTAATAACAGTACAAACATGGAAAATTCTCTTTGAATGCTATTTGTAATTAAATGTGGGCTTATAGTCACATACTGAGGTTGTAGGATGTTGTTGCTTATTGCCAGTTGTTCTTTGTGCTGAAGTGGCTGAACTCCTGTTAGTCTGGAATTCTTTGAGATGGTTTTGACCAAAGGTAATAACACGAGTCTGTTTTCCTTCTAATTCCAGGTGGGCGAAATGGTTATGGAGCCAAACTGTGCAACATATTTAGCACAAAATTTACTGTGGAAACTGCCTGCCGTGAATACAAAAAGCTGTTCAGACAGGTATGAATCCTTCTTATTTCAGTAAGATTATACCCAAGATTTTCCATTAAGACCCTAATTTTTTGTTTCGAAAATCCAGGTGTAACTTGCATTCAGAGCATTGTGATTAGAATAAGTTTAGCCCACAGTTACTGTACCACACAATAAAATTCAGATGAATAATGAAATGAGCAGACATAACCAGAATCTAGTGGGGGTTTTTTTAGTTGAAAGTATCTAAAACTTGCAAATTGGCTTTCTGCTTTAAAAAATGAAGCTCTAGTGGCTTGTGTGTTAGACTTGCTACTTACAAAACCTCCTTTTCTCAGACTTGGACTGACAACATGGGGAAGGCTGGTGAAATGAAACTGAAATATTTTGATGGAGAAGACTACACATGTGTCACCTTCCAACCTGATCTGTCAAAATTCAAAATGACAATCCTTGATAAAGACATTGTAGCACTGATGTCTCGAAGAGCGTATGATATTGCTGGATCCACAAAGGATGTCAAAGTTTTCCTAAATGGACAGAGGCTGCCTGTAAGTGAGCATTTAGCAGAAATGGTAACATCTGCATTTCTCATGCTATTTAAACAGCAAGGTTTTGTTGAAGCAATTTATGTCATTACACATAGTAAGTGGAAAATGTGCCTGAGTGGTTTCTCTACCCACTTTTCAGGAGGATATGAATTAAGTATTTATAGGAGCTGTTATAAAGGAGTTGTCTGCTTATATCTGTGTGCAGGTGAAAGGATTCCGCAGTTATGTGGACCTCTATCTGAAGGACAAAGTAGATGAAACTGGTAATGCGCTGAAGGTTGTCCACGAGGAAGTAAATTCTCGGTGGGAAGTGTGTTTGACTTTAAGTGAAAAAGGCTTCCAGCAAGTTAGCTTTGTCAACAGCATTGCCACTACAAAGGTAACTCTCTGGTTTATTCAGTCAAGCTAATGCCATGTTCTTTGTCATTAGCTATTTCAAATGTATGTGTGTTAGTGGACAAGGCTTGGCTGCTCCATGTTGCAAAGGCTATGCATAAAGTTTGAAATAGGTTTCTTTTTTTTAATGGAACTACCATCAGGTCTCTGGTCCCATTTTCCCTTAGGGTGGCAGGCACGTTGATTACATAGCTGACCAGCTTGTGACTAAAGTCATTGAAGTTGTGAAAAAGAAGAACAAGAATGGAGTTGGAGTGAAGCCTTTTCAGGTACAGTGTCCCCAGTGGGAAGCACAACTCTAGCATTATTGCACATTGTAACTACAGCTTAATACATTACCACATTAATTAATACACATTTCCACTGTACAGACAATATATATAAAAATCTGCTAATTATAGAAGTATTGTCCAGTTTAAGCCAACTAACAATCTTCTCTTTGTTTGGCTGATGTGTTTTGTAATCAGAACACTGTAAGTCAGTGTGGCTGCACTAAAACTCAGTACCTGTTAGGTGATCTCTATTAGGCTGAGAGCTGTTGGTTCCCTGACATCCCAAATCATAAAGTATTGTTCAGGAATGTTCATTGGCTGTCCTAAATTCTTTCACAACATCTAGGAAAATTCCAGACCATACAGTGATAACAGCTTTTCCTTGCTGTGTGGTTCTGACAGACAGTTGTCAGAATGCACTGACTGCTGTTACTGAGAGGAGCCCATGTAACCTGTGGTGCTTGTTGTATTTAACTCCAGGTGAAGAACCACATGTGGATTTTTGTGAATGCCTTGATTGAAAACCCAACTTTTGACTCTCAGACCAAGGAGAACATGACACTGCAGGCGAAGAACTTTGGCTCAACCTGTAAACTGAGTGAAAAATTTATTAAGAGTGTAAGTACTGGTATACACAATCAAGATGTCTGTAAACTCCATTTGACATTTAATGTGGCAAATACATACTTTTGAAGTAGTGTTATGAACTAAAGTATATACCTTAAAATTCCATCATTGTTAAGGTTTTTCCAATTGTTCAGGGTTATTTTTTGTCTTGCAGGCAATCGCCTGTGGCATTGTTGAAAGTGTCCTAAATTGGGTAAGATTTAAAGCTCAGAACCTGCTGAATAAGAAATGTTCAGCTGTGAAACACACGAAGATTAAGGGAGTTCCTAAGCTGGATGATGCCAACGATGCTGGTAAGTGTGTTGCATCCTTTGTAACCAATTCCTTCAAAAACAATTAAAACTTGTTCGTTAGACAAATGGAAGAATGAAAAAAAAGAAGACAGAACCTGTAATTATAGTTTATCCCCATTTTACAGTCCCGTTTACTATGTTTATCCCCATTTACTACATGCAGTGTAGCAAAACCTGTATGTGTTGGAAGATATTCTCATCCAATTTGAGCATGCAGGCTTTGATTTCACTTACTTAGGAAATTGTCTTGTTTTTTTTCTTTTTAGGCAGCAAGAATTCTTTAGACTGTACACTTATCCTGACCGAGGGAGACTCAGCCAAAACCCTGGCTGTCTCTGGTCTAGGAGTGGTTGGTAGAGACAAATATGGAGTATTTCCACTTCGTGGGAAAATACTCAATGTCAGAGAAGCTTCTCACAAACAGGTGAGTTGGAAAATTGTTATAGTCTACATGTTAGAAGGCACATTAGTGTAATGAGTCAATATAATCTGGAACTCAGAGGAGCAGTGTCTTGAACACTTGAATTTAGTCTCATTTTCAGCCTGCCTTGCTGGTTAAGTGGGAATATTAAGTCCTGTTCAGCGTTTTGCCTGAAGAAATAGTGTTTGTGTTGTGGACTATAAAATATTTGGAATTATATATAATAATTTAAGCACTAGGCTTCAGTTTAGAATTAAGTTTCTAAACAGCAAAAAAACACTGAGAAGGCAAAGCTCAGTCAACAGTTTATGGATCATTTTAGACTTTCTGAGAGCTATGTTTTAAGTCTGAAAGACGAGGTTTTATTCTGTGTGATCTTTTCCAGATTATGGAAAACGCTGAAATCAACAACATCATCAAGATTGTGGGTTTGCAATACAAAAAGGACTATGAAGATCGAGAATCTTTAAACACTCTTCGCTATGGCAAGATTATGATTATGACAGATCAGGTTAGGTTCACTCGAACTGAAAATGGGGAGGAGGAAGAAAATGGCATTTTTCTTCCACTGCCATCATTGTACCAAATTCTCTGTATTTATTTCATCATCCTCTATTTTAGTGGGTCATAATGTCTTTTCAGCCACAAACCAAATAAAGCAGAAGAGGGAGTAGCATCACCAAATAGCCAGTTACTGTCTTTCAGTCTGCTAATTCAGGGTCCTTGACCCAGTCCCTTATACTTCTTTTCACCAAGAATGTGCCTTTTCTATTTCTCTTAATTTTCAATGATTAAACAACACATGGTCACCTTGTTAGAAGTGAATGTGAATAGGGCCACTTAGCTGGAATTATCATTTGCTATCAATCTAGCGATTGCCAATTCTAGCATGTCCCTGGTAAAATGTCTCTTTTTTTCTTCTTAAATCAGGATCAGGATGGATCACATATCAAAGGTTTGCTGATTAACTTCATCCATCACAACTGGCCATCTCTTCTAAAACACAACTTTTTGGAGGAATTTATTACTCCCATCATAAAGGTAAGGGTTGGGTGGATGGGAAGGCGAATGAGTAAGGATCCATTGGTCCAAATCTGCCTCTCGTTTTACAAATTACTTTATTAATTGTAGGCCTCTAAAAACAAAGAAGAAATTGCATTCTACAGCATTCCCGAATTTGAAGAATGGAAAAACAGAACACAGAACTACAATTCATGGAAAATCAAGTACTATAAAGGTTTGTAAAAAATTTAATGTGGTGAAATTAAATGACCCAATCAAGAGAATTCATCATTAAATTCAATTAGCCCTGCCTTTGCGGAAGGGGTTTTGGACTGAGTGTCCTCCATGTCTCTACCCTCCCAAGATACCCTGATTAGGAATATCTGTAACATAAATTATAAAAGTAAAGAAATAGTAACCTCCAAGTGGATAAAATCTCAAAACGGAATTACAATATTTGTAAGTAACCATTCTTTCACCCCTCTTAAGCAGTTACCCTCAGTTTTATGTGCTATTTTCCATAGCACAGTCCTTGCATACTGTTAGCACTGTAAGGAAAGTAGTCAGCCATTGCTTAATACCAGTAAGAAAGTTGCCAACTGCTGGATATGAGGAATTGTTTCCAATCTGCAGTTAATACTTTCAGGTATCTACAGGATTTACAGACAAACCCCAAAGGTACAGCATGCAACTGCTCACCAGTCTGCAATTCTTGTAGTGTTTTGTGATACCTTACAGCTCATTGTAAAGTAACTTAAGTTTTCAGTAAGTCCTCTTCATGCTGTGCATTTTAACGATGTGTCACAGATACTAGGCATAGTAAAAATACTTCTTTGAACTACAACTGGATTTAAGCAAGAATTGACTAGGTTTAACTGTCTCTGCAGGTTTGGGTACCAGCACATCGAAGGAGGCTAAAGAATACTTTGCAGATATGGCTAAACATCGAATTGGCTTCAAATACACTGGGCCTGAAGATGATGCTGCGATCACCCTGGTAACTAGCACTTGATTTAACTGCTGATTTAATACCTTTGGTATTTTACTGCTTGAAGTGCTGTGTATTTTTCTTAAAATGCTCTTAGAGGCCTTTGGGCTTGAGACAATCTCTTTGTTGTCAAGGCTACGGCTTTAGTCTAACCAGTAGAAGCAAATCTGTCCACAGACCTCAGGCCAAGAGTACCCTTTTAATGATGGGTTTTAAATATAGCTCAGAACAAACTAATCACTACAAACCAATTGATATTTTCAGACACAACAGTAAATATTCCTTTAACATTTTTCTGCATGTTCTGCTGCAGTTTTCTCCTGGGTCAGACCTTGACTTACATTTCATTTTGTAATATACAGGCCTTTAGCAAGAAGAAGGTAGAAGAGCGAAAAGAGTGGCTGACTAATTTCATGGAGGATAGAAGACAACGGAAGCTGCATGGCTTGCCAGAGGTAGAAGGTTTACATATATAAGTAAACTGGTTTCCTGTCTCTCCCTGAGGCTGTTCTCAGCTTTGTTCTGGCACATCAGAGCTGCACACAGCTTGGATTTGGAGAGTCAGTCACTGGCTTATGGGACAGTTGAAATGTTTTGGGATTTTGCAGAGCAGCTGCTTCTCTCATCTTATCAGCATGGCCTCATTATCAGTTGTCCAACAGTTAATTTAATTTTTAACTCTTAACCTTCCAAAGTACTTTATCAATAGGGAAATGATAACTCCAGCAGGACTGTATGAGATCTTTATTTCTCAGACATCATGAGCCATGCTAAGGATTTCAGCACTTGAGCTGTGTCCACCTAGTTGTACAAGGAGCTTCCATTCTATTGAAATAGAATGTGTGTGATTTCCAACAGATTAGGCCTCGTTAAAATTAAGGAATCTTGCACCTGTTTTTCTTAGGAATACCTATATGGGAAAAACACTACTTACCTGACATACAACAACTTCATCAACAAGGAGCTAGTGCTATTCTCAAACTCAGATAATGAAAGATCAATCCCGTCACTGGTTGACGGTAAGTTATTTCAAGGTGATGATTCTGCATAGTGCCTTCCCCAGAACTTAATAAATGGGTGTTTGTATGTCATGTCATATCAGAGCCTGTGAACCTTCTGAGTTTTCAGGATCAATGCTCTGAAGTTGGTTTTCTGCTGTCCAAGTTTTTAACCTTTGGATTAAATGCCTTGTCTGTTTCTTAGTATTTGTTGCAAGTACTTTACTCTCTGGTGCAGAATCTCTAGGTGCTCAAGTAGTTCTTGGTCTCTAGAGAGCAGAAGCTAAGTGAAACACATTCTAACCACAAGGTCTTTTCTTCTTTATACAGGTTTGAAGCCAGGTCAAAGAAAAGTTCTGTTCACATGTTTCAAACGAAATGATAAGCGGGAGGTGAAGGTTGCTCAGCTGGCTGGGTCTGTAGCTGAGATGTCCTCATACCATCATGGTGAAGTAAGAACCTGGCCTGGCTGGGCAAAATACTTTTTAAATGAAAGGCAAAAAAAGCCCCTCTGTTGACTTGACAGCTAAGGTGCCCCTAAAGCAGAATTAGATGTTTGAGTATAAACAAAGCGAAGTGGCTGTGTATCCATTATTAATTATTCATTATTAATTTAATCTGAGATTGGTCAGTCTGCCTGTCCTACCTAGATTTCATGGGACTGTATTTCATTCAAAAAGTAGAACAAGAAAAACCCACTTGATTTGTGCTAGATTTAGGCAGATGTTAATAGCCTTTATACCTTGGTATGGAGAAGTTAAGCACTAAAACAAGCTTCCCTTTGGAGCCTGACAGAATCTTTCATTGGAGGTTTCAAGGGCAGGTAGATAGCAATATATCTGTGAGTCACTGGATTACATCCCGTCACCCAGACTAGATAGTCTTGAGATGCACTTTCAGTGGGTTTCCTCCAGTATTATATTAGTGGAGTTTATCCTTTATGTCAGTTTTGATCTTGGTGTGAATTTTACCTTTAACTTTCTCCATTCAGTGAAGAATTCTACACTCTTAGCTTTGAACTTTCCTTTACTGCAGGCGTCACTGATGATGACTATTATTAACTTAGCTCAGAACTTTGTGGGCAGTAACAACCTCAACTTGCTACAGCCGATTGGTCAGTTTGGCACAAGGCTGCATGGTGGGAAAGACTCTGCCAGTCCTCGATACATCTTCACAATGCTCAGGTCAGCATTAAAGATTTCTTACTGGTTTAAACATTATTAGCATGTTACAGGACTCAAAAATAGAGTTACTTTTTCCCTTTGAAACTTTGGGCTACTTGCATACTGAAAAGCAACAATTGAAGTGAGAGTTGGATGCTAGATTCTGATATGTAAACTTGGTTATCATAGAATCATTTAGGTTGGAAAAGACCTTTAAGATCATGAAGTCCAACCCTGAACCTGGAACTGACAAGTCCATCACTAAACCGTGTCCCTAATCATCCCAGAGAACAGAAAGGCATGACAGAGAATATGGAAATAGGAGTGAAAACAAAGGGATAAATTTGAGTAGGATAATAATGAGAATTCTGGCTTAAAATCTTTTTTCCATTCTAGTCCACTAGCACGGCTGGTGTTCCCACCGATGGATGACCATGTCCTGAGGTTCCTATATGATGATAATCAACGTGTGGAGCCAGAGTGGTATATGCCTATCATTCCAATGGTGCTGATAAACGGGGCAGAAGGGATTGGGACTGGCTGGTCCTGTAAGATCCCCAACTTTGATATTAGGGAAGTTGTGAACAATATCCGTCGCCTAATGGATGGAGAAGAGCCATTGCCAATGGTAAATAATGCATTAAAAACCAATGTCTCACTTGTCAGTTCATTTAGCACATTGAAGCGTTTCAAGCAAGTGCTTCAAAGCTTGAAGCATCAACACGAAACTGAACTCAGTGTTTTTCTCTGCTTAGCTTCCTAGTTACAAGAATTTCAAAGGCACAATAGATGAGCTGGGACCTAATCAGTATGTGATAAGTGGTGAAGTGTCTATCCTTAATTCTACAACCATTGAGATCACCGAGCTGCCTGTCAGAACGTGGACACAGGTAATAAAGAGTGAATTTGGCCCAGGAGTGGATAGTTTGCCCTGTAAAACAAAAGTGACTAGTTTTAGAGCTTTTCATTTCCACAGAAAACATGGCTCTGATTTTGACTCTTTTCTCAGACTTACAAAGAGCAGGTTCTGGAGCCAATGTTGAATGGGACTGAGAAGACACCCCCACTGATCACAGACTACAAAGAATATCACACAGATACAACAGTGAAGTTCATAGTGAAGATGACTGAAGAAAAACTAGCAGAAGCTAAAGCAGCAGGGCTGCATAAGGTCTTCAAACTCCAAACAAGTTTAACGTGCAACTCCATGGTATGTAATAGATTTTGCTGAAGAAAGTCCTTGGTTTAACTCAGACTGTGAAAACAGCTGCCTGTAACAAAAATCCTCTTTGCAGTAACCTATTCACTTTGATTTTTATTTTTTCTGCTCTTACTGGGTTTAAATCTGCTTTCTAAATACACCTTCAAAAGGTCAAGAGGCTGGCTTGGGAATGGGCTTGAAGTGGTATAGTTTTGCCTGAAGGAGCCAAAGTGATCTGAAATCACACAGTTTACAGAAACCTTTGTTGTGACAACAGCACTGGCACTTGAATGTCTGGATTCTGACAATGTGTGAAGCTTGATGCAAGACGTTTATCCTACAGATAGCTTGAAGATTCGAGTAACCTTCACCCTACTGTGTGCTTTCAAGAACTTTCATATTCTAAAATTGTCTCTGCTGCTGGGCTTGCAAGCTGCAATCATATCTAAAGCAACATGAAGGTTTTATAACCTGTTGGCTAATAATTCAATTGTACTGTCACACCTGTGTTATAGGTACTTCTCAGTGGGTCTGGAAATCAGTTTCGTCATAACACCCGTGTTCTTTCATCTAGGTTCTTTTTGACCATGTCGGCTTTCTCAAGAAGTACGATTCTCCCCAAGACATTCTGAAAGAGTTCTTTGAACTCAGACTCCGATATTACAATTTGAGAAAGGAATGGCTGATTGGAATGTTGGGTGCTGAGTCTGCAAAGCTGAGCAACCAGGCTCGGTTCATCCTGGAGAAAATAGATGGCAAAATTGTCATTGGTATGTACGGTTCTTAGGTACTTGGTTGATGAAATGGGGAGAACCAGGTGCTCCCTTGAGTTCTGTCAGCAGCCCCTCAGCCCCGCACTGGCTCTTAACAAACAACACCACAGCTTATCTTTCCGTTCCAGTAACATACGAGAGGAAAATGCTTCACAGAGTATCCTTGGTCTTTCAAGTGTTATGCACATATTAATTAAGACAGGATACTTGTGCACTATTTTGAGAATATAATTCTTTTTTTTTAATAGTTTAGTTATAATCCCTATGTATTTCTGATTCAGAATGAGAGTAAAGTGCTGGTAGGGTTAAAAGGAGAGGTAGTGTTTTCTGTTTAAATGCATACTTAAGGTGTGTTATCTGTGTGAACCTTTGCAAAAATATTCGGAATCATGTTCTCAGTGGATTGGGATTTCAGATTCGGGAGACACTCAAGTTAGCAGCATCTGAGAACCATGAGCTAAGAAAAGAAACAGGTCTTTGTTCCCAGCATTCAGATTTTTCTATCAACCTTTCCACCTCAGTCTAAAAGGCAAGTCTGTATTTCACTTGCATTCCTGGAGGATTCAGCTAGACAAAGTGTCATAAGATGCTTTGTGGTTTGTATCTGAAGGCAGCCCCATAATCCCAGCAGCCTGTGTCTGTCTGACTTGACTCAGGAAGAGAAATAATTCCCTTGAAATACATTTTCTTGGGGTTTTGTAATAAGTAATTCCAAGGCTGACAGAGCTGGTTTCATTTGTATTTGTGTCTCATGGTTGATTGCTTCTGATATCTTAAAAAGGAACAAATTCCAGCTGAAGCAGTTCCATTGGTTAGGGCACTTAACAGCATAAATTTCCCAGGTGATGTCTAATGAGGTACAAGCTACACCAAAGCCTTTTGAGTGCTATCAGGGGTTTTTTCCCCACCTGCCTATTACCATGAAGCCTTTTTGATACCATCATACCTCTTTTTCCAAGATCAAAAACTACTGAGGGCAGAGGAAATGCATGTATGGAAATGAAGAAGAAAAATATTTACAGTGCTCTGGCAGGAGTTCCTGGCAGGTTCAGGAGCAATGCTGACCTGACAAATCACCTGCTAAGTAGGAACATTTTAGGTGTTATTTTCAGGCTCTTCCACATGTTCCACCTCTGATAAGGAAAGGCTGTTTTAGAGCCCGATAGGATGCTGAGCTGCTAGAACCATGGGATGCTACAGACCAGTGATTGGCAGTGATCACTAGTTGACAATCCTGAACTGTCTGTTTACAGAAAACAAACCCAAGAAAGAGCTGATTCAAGTTCTTATCCAGAGAGGGTATGAATCTGATCCAGTGAAGGCTTGGAAGGAGTCACAGAACAAGGTAATGCTTCAGTCATCTTCTCTATAAACAGATCTCAACTAGCCCCTGTCTTGAAGCTTCTTAATTCTTAATTATGTGAAGAAGCCCAAGTTGCTTTTTGCCTAGAACACCACAAGCACATGGAGTCACCTGTGATGCAGTCCAGATTTGATCAGCAGCCCTACCCTTGTATGTCACTGCACTTGTTGACAGTGTTTGTTTTAAATCCACATTCAGGAAGAAGAGGGGGAGGAGGAGGAGGAGAGTGACAAAGAATCAGCTGCAGGTACTGGACCGGACTTCAACTATCTGCTTAACATGCCTCTTTGGTATCTGACTAAAGAGAAGAAAGATGAGCTGTGTAAGCAGAGAGATAGCAAAGTATGTTGCTTCCTTTTTTTTATAAAAGCATCGTCACATATTTTTTTGATTGCGGATTAAAATGTGACAAATGATTATCAACTGTGATTCCCTTTAGGAAAAGGAGCTGGAGAACCTGAAGTGCAAGAGTCCCTCTGATCTGTGGAAGGAAGACCTTGCTGTCTTTGTTGAAGAGCTTGATGTATGTCAATGTTCAGTGCACACAACTGACTCCCTTGCTGACTTAGCCACCAGCTCTTTATTGACTTTTTTGTCGTAACAAGGAGACTAAAAATAACTCCTATGTCTTGCACTGTCTTGCACTGACTATGGAGAATGGAAGCTTTTTTCACCTTCCTAGCTTGGGTAGGAGTACCACAGCTCTGGGCCAGGGAGTCAAAACACAAAGGTAGATGGGGGAGGAGCTGGACTTTACTGAACAGAGCCTGAATTGTGGGCAGGCATCTGTGTACCATCACGCCAGGTCACTGCCTGAGTTTCTCCTTACTCCCCAAGTAACTACATCTCTGGCTTAAATCATTACTCAAAAATGTGCAAATCTACAGATTTCCAGGGTGGGAAACTTCATTTAAACTGATGGTAGGAAATGTATCAGCAAGTACAGAGTGCCCTATTGCAGAGTCTGTGATGATGTTTTGTTCAGGAGTACATTGTTTCTTTTGTGTTCTCATGGTTGTCTTATTTTACACTTGCCTATGCAGGCGGTGGAAGCCAAGCAAAGGCAGGATGAGATGGCAGGCTTTGTTGGGAAACCTTTAAAAGCAAAAGGAGGCAAAATGAAGAAGGCACAACTGCCAGAAGTAATGCCATCACCTCATGGCGAAAGGGTTGTACCTCGAATAACTGCAGAGATGAAGGCAGAGGCAGAGAAGAAAAGTAAAAAGAAAATAAAGGTAACAAGGAACATTCTGCTTAATCTTCCTTTACATCCCCATCAATATAGTCCTAAAGAAATGCAAGCTGTTAGCTGAACTTGTCCTGATGAAGCAGCTATTCAGAGAAAAGGACAGAACTCTAACACATGGGGAACACTGGAAATGGATGTTTCTTAACCTGAAGGAGAACAGATTTGCTAACAGATCAGGAGATGGCTTAGAGGGAAATCTTTTGGCAAGAGCGTATGTCACAGTGTCAGAGATGGGTTGGTAGCTTAGAAATTAAAAGGCAGATGCAAGTAAAGTTGTCCTAGGTGCCCTGGGGAGTTTATAAATCCTCTAGCAAGCAGGAAGCACAGCTAGTAAATTCACTTCTTGAGAACAGCCTCTGCATTTCCAGTAATACTTTCAGCCACTATATGCCATTATTGTTCTCAATATTGAGGAGATAAAGATTGAATCCTTTATATAGCACTAATTGTGCCATTCAGCCATTTGCAACATAGAAAATTAAAATAGCCCTTCACCTGTTTTGACCTGGAGCCAGGCACTGCTCCTTTCCTACAGATGCTTCCATAGAACAGTTTTTCCACATAACTTGCACTGTTGTTTTTCACCCACCCTGTTCAATTCTGAATCCTCCACACACCCCAGAGCCAGACCAGCAGCACACAAAGGCGATACCAAAAGCGTACTCAAAGTGGAGGCAAAGTTCCTGTTTTTGTTAATAGGTGAATTTTGCACTGAAGTCACCAGCTCTGGGGACAGATCGTGTCCTATTTACCTGTAATCATTTTTACACACAATTTAATTCACCAACTTTTGTACATCTCAAATAAGCAGCTCCTTTCTGCATTACCATATGTTGCCTCTCCTGTGTGAGCTGACTTGCTTTCTCTTTGATATCTGCTTGTATCTTCAGACTGAAAAAAATGAATGTGATGAGAATCAAGAAGAAAGCCCATCAGGGGACAAAGAGCCTGCGAGCCTTAAGCAGAGATTAGCACAGAAGCTTAAGACTGAGCAAGGTAAATGCTTTTGTGTGTTATTGCATCAATGGAAAATGAGGGGAAGGGTTGTACATTCGGTTATCTGACCGCTTCCTAAAGTGATGAGTAACATCTAGGATCACTATTCTTGGAAAAACGAGCTGTGAAAGTGATTCTGGATAACAGGCAGGGTAAGATTCCTGTTTCTCTTCAATATTTAAGCCAGAATCCTCTGAATTTAGTGATGTATCTCTAAGTTGAGCTTGAACTACAAAGCCTGAAGCACATGTGGAAGTTTGTTGGTTCACCCTGCCTCCAATATTTTTCAGGTGGTAAGAGACAGGCCACACTACCATTTAAGCCATTAAAGAAAGTGAAGAAACGAAACCCATGGTCTGACTCTGGGTCTGATTCGGAGACTGATTTTGAAGTGCCTCCTAAAAGAGAGAGAGTGGTTCGCCAAGCGGCAGGTGAGTGCAACACAAATGAAGGGTGGTCTGTGAAGGAGAAAATTGAAGAGACTCTTCAGAGAGCTCCCAGAGCCTGAGATCTCGGTCAGAAATCATTTTTAAGAGGTTTGTTTATTATACTAGAGAGAAGAAGTAAATATTTCTACCATTTGAGCAGATTTTCACAATGCTTTTCAAGGAAAAGCAGAAATGGGCAGCAAGAGAAATAGGTCATTTGCTTTAATTACACAAGTGCTTGGCAAATCAAGTATGCTGTTGGTGAGTGAGTGCACAATACACCTGTGATTTGAAGTCTCCTCACTGGCAGTCTCTACATCTGTTTAGGTTTATTCAGATCTATATTTTTTAATAACTGCAGCTAAAATAATGAAAAGGAAACCGAGTTTCATGTTGCCAAATGTGTGAAATACATCTGTGTCATTTCACCAGCCAAAGTCAAGACCATAATCAGTTCGGACTCGGATTCAGATCCCTCCAGGTCAGATGAGGAGTTTAAATTTCAGGGCAGCAGTGAAGGCAACTCTGAATCGGATACAGACTCCAAAGAAAAACCCCCTTCCAAGCCCAGAGCTGCTCCAAAGTGAGTGTTTCTCTGCATAGTCACTGGAAATTAGTTGTGCTTCTAGTGTTACTGCTCTATAGATATTAATAGCTCATTTTCTTCAATGCACCTATTTAGCACATTGTAAAAAGACTTTGGGGTGTTGTGTTCTAGGAAAACCACTGAAAAGGCAGCTGAAGCTCCCAAGCAAAAGCCAGTGCAAAGCACTATCCCTGGTGAGTACCAGACCTTCCAAACCTCCATGCTTTACCTGTAACTCCATGAGAGTGCGCTGATGTGGTACAAGGTGGTTTCAGGGCACCAGACTTCTTGTCCATTTCCAACTTGGATTTGGGATAAATCCAGTTTGAATAGTTGTTCTTTTTATAGAGTGGATTAAACCAGTTTTCTTCTGCTCTAATGTTTATAGATAAATTTGACTGTTTCAGACCTGCTTTCTGTTTTCTTTATTCAGTTCAAGTTCGGGATGTTGCGGATGAAAACGGGAGTCAAGCTGCTGCAGCTCCTTCTGTCTCTGTGCCTCACAGCAAGGCTGTAGCTAAAAAACCTGCTGCAGCTAAGAAGGCTGGGGCCATTAAGGGTAAGAAGTTTACCTTAGTAAACTTTCTGGATGAACAATTATTTTTCCTGTGGGCAACCAGTCTGAGTGATTTTGAGGCACTCACAGGCCCAAATAACTTGAGTTTTCATTTCAGAAAGATCTGGGGTTTGTGGCAAAGGTTGCCTGGTTGTTGTCATTTTTAAAGAAGTCTGTTTCCGAACAGATCATGTTGGAGTTCATCTCAGACATGCTTGAAGGGAGTGAATTTTAGTTTGGGAACAGGAAAAGTGAATGCTTCCTACAGTGCTATGTAATACTTGGCAGAAACAATCCGAGTGGAATTTGTGTCTTGCAGTTAATGTTCTACTTCATGTCTTTTTGGGAAGAAAGCAGCGTGGTAGCTCACTTCCCAGGAAGAAGACAAGCTGCTTTGGGGTAGCTCGATCTATTTAGTGCTAGCTCGACCCCATAAATCTACCACATTTGATTCAGGTTTTTTTTTTAGCTGCCCAAACTCTTTGTCAACCTTGGAGAGTAGTTTTGCATATCCCATCACGAGCTGGTTTTGATCCCAGCAGTGAAATAGCATGTTACTTCACAGCAAAATAGCTGTTTCTTCCACTCCTAAATTGAGAAAGCCTATTATCACTCCGAAGTGGCCTGCTCATTTCAGCTCAACTTGGAGCTGGGCTCCAAAATGCTGTTTAAACAATGTAGGTAAGGAAGAACTCTACCAGAAAGGGTTTGGTGTAGATAGGAAATTCATTCCTTCCTTTGCAGAACTTTTGAAGGTGTAAGATTGCTTACACAGCCTTGAGAGTTGAGGTCCTTTCAACCTGAAATAACCTGCAAATTGCTTTGGGTACATTTTAATTTGATCATCTAAATGTAGTGGAACTGAGCAGATAAACCCCTTCATTTCTTCTCATCTTAGTAAAGAGTGATCTTTCTAGAAAACCACGCTTCAAAATGAGACAACCAGCGTGCTGGCCTCACAGTGTAGTGCAGAGCATGTTTGTGTTGGAAGTTACTCACAGGCTGTGAAGAAGAGAGGCAGCAGAACAAGGGTTTAAACACAGCGCTCTGTTTCAGATAACCAGCCATCCATCGTGGATATTCTCACCAAGAAAAAGGCTGCACCCAAATCTACCAAGACAGCAGCAAAGGAGGGATCCCTGGACTCTGAGGCCGGAGCAGTGGGTGACAAGAAGCCTATGCTGACCAAGGGGCGGAAAGTGGTCAAAAGGCAGCAGAGCGCTTTGATTTCGGATTCGGATTCTGAGTCAGATTTTGGCTCCAAGACTTCCAAATCAGTTGCAGCAAAGGTTTGTGCTCCACCACCCATTAGGGCTGAGAGGGTACCATAGAGAGTGGCAGGAAAAGTGTCGTAGAGGTAGAACCTTCTGTATGACACCCCGGGGGTGCAGGGAGGGGTGGGCACGAAGCAGGGTTGGGCACACAGGCTCATCCCAGGCTGTTGGTTTGGTCTCATCAGCCCAACCCTCCCTTTCCCTGACACAGTGGGGTGTTAGGGGCTAATTGAGCCTTCCCTGTTTATGCTCAGAGTCATGAGTCACTTCTTGACCATCCTTTCCCTCCAGAAACCCAAGCCAGAGGACGATGATAGCTTTACCATTGATCCAAGCGCTCGTGCAGGCAGCCCCATCGCAGCCGTGCCCCGTGCCAGGCCTGGGCGTCTCAAGAAGCCTGTCCAGTACCTGGAGGAGTCCGAGGAGGATGACTCGTTTTGAATTAGGATGAAGAGTTTCACAGTGCTGAGCCATCAGCAGAGCTCTGGACAAGCTCTTGCCAAAGAACATCGTTATCTTGGTCTAGTGAATACTTTTACTGAGTTTAAAGCTAGTTTAAATGTGTTGGTGTAAGCGAATCTCTCTTTTTTCTTGGTTTAAATAGGACCCCCTCCTTCCTTGGAAGCACTGGAGCCACATGCCCAGCTGGTACTGATGCACTTCCCTCCTCTTACCTGTTAGTAGCTGGAATCCTTTGACACTTGGTTGTCATTTTCATGTTCAGCTATACTTTAGCACAGATCAAATCCTTTTTAAGTACCCTCTCACATAGACACCTTCCATTTTAGAGACCTTAACAATAAAATTCACAACCGTAAATAGAGTTGTAAGAGGGAGGTGTTTAGAACTCCACACTTGTGTGTCTCTGTCTCTTAGTCCTTTATGTCTGTGCAAGCCCCAGTTGCTCAGCCTCTGCCATGTTGAGTTTTAGCTTTGGGGTTTTACATTCCAGTTTGAAGTTCTACACCAGAGTATTTATCTCATTGTGGTTTCTTGACTGTCCATGTAAATACTTTCTGTGTTTTTCTTGTCCTTTGTCATTTTTAATATTTATGTAATAAAAGGGTTTTTACTTGAGCTGTGTTCGTTAAAAAGGAGTTGTCCTCAGCTGCTATTGCCTCAGTTATCCCTTGTGCCTGCTTTCCAGAGCCATAGCTTGTCTTTGTGGTGAGCACTTGAAACTCTGCCTTTCTCAGGAGCAAGAGGTCGTCAGCTTCCACCCTCTGCTGCCAGGACTGCTCTAAATGCCTCATCTCTGTTATCAAACCACACTTGTTATTTCTGAGGTTATTTCTAGGGCTGATGTAGCCACTTTTGGCATTGTTAGGGAACTACCCATTGCAGAGCTTGTGTCAGGCCCTCTGCTGTGTGTGGAGCTGGTGTAGGTGTTCACTGTGCAGGAGCAGCTCTGGGGTGAAAGCCTTGGACCCTGCCTGAGGAAATTCCTTGCTGCCCAGACTGTTTCCCTGCAGCTTCCTCACAGCTGAGCCTGTGGCTTTGCCACCTTGTTCCCACATTCATGTGAGCACTCCTGTGATATCCTGCATCTGCCCAAGATCCTGCTTTAGGGCAATGGCTGCAGGTGAGCGGCGGTTCAGTTTTTCGGCGCACTGAGAACAGAGCAAAGAGTCTGTGCTAAGCTGCCCTTCCAGGTAGGAATCACATCCCTGACAGCATTTGGGGGTTACTGTGCAGCTTTGGGACCAGAGCCCGGGGCCTCCTGTCCCCTGTGGCGTTGGGGCCAGGAGCAGGCACTATCGGTGCCACCGCGGTGCTTCACTGGAACCCAGTCAAGTGTGGAAAGCGCTGTCACATTTTCCACTGCCAGGCTCTGGAGAGTGTCTCCGGCGCGTCCCTGCCGAGGGGCCGAGCTATTTACGGCTCCTCTTGCTGCCAGGGCGCCCGGGGACCGGCTGCTGGGACTCTCACAGCAAATGGTGAGGCCACGGCTGTGCCGGGGGCTGCTCCCATAACCCCAGCATCACCCTGGGATGAGTGTGCATGGACACGAGTGCGCTGTGGTGTCTGCATCACAAATCCTGCCTGACCAGGGCGCTGGGGATGCTGAGCACTGCTGGAGGGGGAGCCGAGGGCACCAACACACTGTGGGCATCACAAGGGGTGAGGAGGACCAAGGGTGACCTGCTTTGGCCAGGGCTCTGCTGCCTTTGCCAAGGGAACCTGAGGCACAGGCAAAGGCCACTGGCGATTGCCCTGCCTGTGCCATGGAGAATTCCTTGTGGAGCATCACAGTGCTTTGGATGAGTTACCCAGCAGAATGGCCTCCCACCACTGGCATGGCTCCATCTGCCAGCACATGCCAGGGCCAGGGATCCTCCATGAAACCCCACTTGCAGCACTGTGTGCAGTTCTGGGATCCTCAATATAAGGACATGGAGCTGTTGGAGCAAGTCCAGAGGAGGCCATGAGGATGCTCAGGGGCTGGAGCAGCTCCCATATGGAGCCAGGCTGAGAACACTGGGGCTGTTCAGCCTGGAGAAGCTGCATGGAGACCTCAGAGCAGCTTCCAGTGTCCGAAGGGGGCTACAAGGATGCTGTAGAGGGGCTCTTCATCAGGGACTGTAGTGATAGGACAAGGGGTGATGGGTTCAAAGTGAAACAGGGGAAGCTCAGGTTGGAGATAAGGCAGAAGCTCTTCCCTGTGAGGGTGCTGAGGCGCTGGCACAGGGTGCCCAGAGAAGCTGTGGCTGCCCCATCCCTGGCAGTGCTCAAGGCCGGGTTGGACAGAGTTCTGGGTGATGTGGTCTACAAGTGTGAGGCATCCCTGGCTGTGCAGGGGGTTGAAACTGGATGAGCATTAGGTCTTTTCCAACCCAAGCCATTCTATGAACCACCATGGCCATGACAGCCTGGACACAGCACCTCAGACCAGGGGTGGCTGGGCCTGAGCATCCCCTGCACACAGCACCCCAGCCCCACAGGAGAGAGCCCGGCTGCAGGCAAGGCCACAGGCAGAGCCAAGCCCTTCCCTCCCCTCCGGGTGCCCCTGGGCTGCTCTGTCTCTTTAAAAGGAGTCCAGGCGTGGCTGCGGGGCCGTTATCCCATCCCAGCCGGACAAGGGACTGGACAGTCCCGGTCAGCCCTGGACAGCCGCCACCAGCCGCGCGGGCACACCGTGGACCGCAGCCTCCGCAGGTACCGGGGCTCACCCCAGCGGGATGGGGCTGGGGGGGACACAAGGGATGGGAACGTGCTGGTCCTGCCCCGGCTGCTACCCTTGGACCCATCTCTGGTGAGTCCTGGGGCACAGGAGATGCTTGTGATGGGGTGAGCAGGGCTGGCACAGCCGGGTACCCCCCTGTGAGCAGGACAGGGCAATGCCTCCAATCCTGCATTCAGCTCTGGGCCCCTCACTGCAAGGGAAACATTGGGGTGCTGGAGCAGGGCCAGAGAAGGGAACGGAGCTGGTGCAAGGCCTGGAGCACAGTGTGATGGGGAACGGCTGAGGGACCTGGGGGGTTCAGTGTGGAGAAGAGAAGGCTCAGGGGGGACCTGATGGCTCCCTACAAGTGCCTGAGAGGAGGATGGAGCCAGGAGGGGCTGGGCTCTGCTCCCAAGGAACAAGGGATGGGACAAGAGGAACCGGCCTCAAGCTGCACCAGGGCAGGTTTAGATGGAGCTGAGGAACAATTCCTGCCCCAGAGGGTGCTCAGGCATTGGAACAGGCTGCCCAGGGCAGGGCTGGAGCCACCGTCCCTGCAAGTGTTCACACAAGGTGGAGACGAGGCCTCAGTGCCATGGGTTAGGGGTGGCCTCGGCAGTGCTGGGGAATGGTTGGACTGGATGAGCTGAAAGGGCTTTTCCAACCTGGTTGAGTCCATGATTCTATGCATTTGGGGTTGCCATGGGGGTGAGCTGGAGGGGCCGTGCTGCTGCCAGGGTCCATCCTCATGGGCACAGCATCCCCCTGGAGCTGATCCCACTCCCGCAGGGCGGCCATGGGTGAATGGGGCTTCCTGAGCTCGCTGCTGGACGCGGTGCAGGAGCACTCGCCCATGGTGGGGCGGTTCTGGCTGGTGGTGATGCTCCTCTTCCGCATCCTGGTCCTGGCCACGGTGGGCAGCGACGTCTTCGAGGACGAGCAGGAGGAGTTCGTCTGCAACACGCAGCAGCCGGGCTGCAAGCCCGTGTGCTACGACGCCGCCTTCCCCATCTCCCACTACCGCTTCCTCGTCTTCCACGTCGTGGTGCTCTCGGCGCCCGCCGCGCTCTTCGTCATCTTCGCCGTGCACCAAGCGGCCAAACCGGGGCACGGGGGGGCCCCCGGCCAACGCACCCGCCGCCTCCAGCCCTTCTACGTGGGCAGCGTGGTGGCTCGCATCGCGGCCGAGCTGGGCTTCCTGCTGGGGCAGGCGCTGCTCTACGGCTTCAGGGTGCAGCCGCTCTTCGTGTGCCGCCGCCGGCCCTGCCCGCACCGCGTCGACTGCTTCGTGTCCCGCCCCACCGAGAAAACCGTCTTCATCCACTTCTACTTCGTGGTGGGGCTGGTGTCGGCGCTGCTCAGCCTGGCCGAGCTCGGCCACCTCCTGCGCAAGGGCCACCCGCCCCGTGCCGCCTGCTGCCACCGGCCACAGGAGCGGGGACCGGCCCCCGGGCAGCCGGCGGGGGCCATGGAGGAGCCGCGCTGTGCCCCCGGCCCCCTGCCCCGCGGGGACCTCACTGTGTAAGGGGGCGCTGCGCTGCCATCGCTGCTGCGAGTTGTGGCCGGTCTCAGCCCAGTGCTCCCTGCCCCGGTGCCATGCGGAGCCGTGCCCCTGGTTCCTGTTGTGGGCTGCGGATGGGCCTCACCCTGCAGCTGCTGGAACAAAAAACATGGACAAACGGAAAACAAACAGGTCCCATCCCTGCTGCCCCCCCCCGCCCCACGGCTGTCCCCCACCCTGGGCTGGGGATAGCACAAATGCATCAGGGCTCTGCAGGATGGGGCTGGTTCCTGGCACACAGGGACAGGACCACAGCATCAGCAATGGGAAAGGCTGGGGAGTGCTGGGGGGACCCTAAAGGGTTCTACCCTATGGAAATGAGGGCAAGGGGGGATCCCAGGATGCCCCCAGCACCAAAGAACCCCCAGTATTTGGGGTGCTGCAGCCCTGACCATGCCCCCCCCCCCCCCCCCCGAGCCCCCACATCAAGAACGAGCCAGGCACTAGAATAAATAAACTTTATTCTGGAGCCAGCCTCCCCCTCCCCGTCCCCCCCTCCCCATCCTCCCTGTGCCCGTGAGGCCGGGGTGGCACCACAGCCCCCACCCTCCCTGGGGGGGGCCGGGGCAGGGCCCGCCTGGTGCCCCCCGGCTCTGAACCCACTAAAACCTCAACGACAACCAAAAAAAAAGAGAGATTTAATAATAATAAACTGTGCGCCCCCGCCCCCACCTCCCCCCCCCCCCCATCCCATCCCATCCCCCCCCCGGGCAGCACCCACCGGGCCCCCTCCACCTGCACAGGCCTAAAAACCCCTCCAAACTTTTACAAAGGTTTTAAAACGTATTTATAGATATTTATAGATATTTATATATATATACTTTGCTTTCTCTTCTCTTTTAAATGACTCTGCTTCCTCGGCGGGCGGGGTCTGGCCGGGTGTCCCCCCCCCGACTTCGCTGGGATTGGGCTGGGAGGGCTGGGGGGGGGGGGGGGGGGGGGTGGCTCGGTGGTCGCGATCCCATGGGTGCTGGTGCTGGTGGGGCCGGGGGGGGTCCCCGCGCCCCTGAAATGTGACTCAACCAACGCGCTGTGCCCAGGGCCGGGGGGGGGGCCGGGGGCTCCCCAAGGAGTCCACCCCCGGGCGATGATGGGGAGGTCCGGGGGGGGGCTGTGGCTGCGGTGCCGGGTGCCCCCCCCCTCGCCGTGCGCCGGCGGTGCCGGGCTCTGTCCTGGTGCGCGCCGGGCGCGGGTCACGGCGACTGCGTGGCCGGGCTGCTGCGGTTGGAGCTGGGCGAGAGGCTGGGGCTGCAGCTGCCCGGGGGGCGGCCCAGGGTGCCCGGCTGCCCCCCCAGCGTGTCCATGCCCTCCGAGTTCTCCAGCATCTCCTGGATGAGCGGCGGCATCGACCCCGGGATCTCCATCTTGAGCGTGATCACCCGCTCGGCGCCTGCGGGAAGGGTCGGGCTCAGCAGGGAGGTGATGGCACCCCCCAAACCGGCACCCCCAAACTGGCAACCCCCCCCCAGTGATCCCAAGCCCAGGGGATGCTTCCCTGCGACATGGAGCTGCAGCCCCTTTCTCCAGCCCTCACCCTTGGCGCTGATGCTGCGGAGATCCGTGATCTTCATGAGCATCTTGGGGAACATGTGGGGCCTGTTGGGCCTCCTCTTCCTCACGTAAACCTTCAGCGCCTCCAGCAGCGGCTCCTGCAGCTTGTCCACCCTCTCGGGCTGCTCCAGGTCCTGGCGGTCTGAGGAATGGGGGGGGGACACAGTTTATTATGGGGAAGCATACATCCCATCATGCCCATGGTGGGGATACTGCCTAGCTCCAGGGGAATCACTGCAATGGCTGTGCCATGGTGAAGGCCAACATTTGAGGTCTCCTTGAGGAGCCATTTGGGGACTGCAGTCAGGACGATGGTCAGGGTGCCCATCCCTGCACCCCCATGCCAGCATCCCCCATGCCAGCATCCCCATCCCTGCATCCCCCATCCCTGCATCCCCATCCCTGCATCCCCCATCCCTGCATCCCCCATCCCTGCATCCCCATCCCTGCATCCCCCATCCCTGCATCCCCATCCCTGCATCCCCCAGCCCTGCATCCCCATCCCTGCATCCCCATCCCTGCATCCCCATCCCTGCATCCCCCATCCCTGCATCCCCATCCCTGCATCCCCATCCCTGCATCCCCATCCCTGCATCCCCCATCCCTGCATCCCCATCCCTGCATCCCCAGCCCTGCATCCCCCAGCCCTGCACCCCCAGCCCTGCACCCCCAGCCCTGCACCCCCAGCCCTGCATCCCCCATCCCTGCATCCCCATCCCTGCACCCCCATCCCTGCATCCCCAGCCCTGCACCCCCAGCCCTGCACCCCCAGCCCTGCATCCCCCATCCCTGCATCCCCCATCTCTGCATCCCCATCCCTGCACTCCCACCCCTTCATCCCCATCCCTGCATCCCATGTCCTGGCACTCACCTCCGCAGATGAGGCAGATGGCGCTGAGCAGCCCCGTCTCAGCATCGTCCATCTCCAGTGGCAGCAGCTGGTTGGCAAAGGCGAACACCAGGTCCGTGAGGGGCCCGAACCCGGCGTTGTGCATCTGGGTACGGTTCAGCGTCAGCCCATCCGAGAAGGTCATCGTGTCCTGCTCCGGCGTGTAGCGCGTGCAGATCCGCAGGATCTGGGGGTGAGCGAGGGCCGGGGGCTCAGCCTGGTGTCCCCATCCCCATCCCTGTCCCCATCCCGGTCCCGGCTCTCACCAGGATATCGAGGCAGGCGGCTTTGAGGAGAGTGATCTGGTCAGCGATGGTGAGCGTGGTGAAGCCAGGGAGCTGCTTGGCAAACTCCACCGTCTTGATGATGCACTTGGTGGACAACTCACTGAACTTGTCCCACAGGTCGATGTCCAGGGACACCCGCTGCTCCGAGCTGTTGTTCTGCGGCGCAAGGCAGGGGATGAGGGCACGGCAGAGGCTGCTGCACCCCCCAGGACCCCCCATGCCCCCCACCAACTCACCGTAGTGTATTTGCCGAGCTGGCAGAGCGCAGGGAACGTGTCCTGGTGGGCTTTGCGCACCTTCTCCACGAGCTCCTCCACCTCGGGTGTGATGGTGTAGCTCTCCGAGCACTCCGGCTTGGGCACATCCTTCTTCTTCTTGTTCCGGTCATTGCGGACGGCTGCAGGGACAGCAGGGTCAGTGTCACCAGCCCCATGGCCACCACCCCCTGCCTGAGGTGGGGGCTCAGCCCCAACACACTCTGGATGAGGCGCCCCCACCGCCAGTGCTGCAGTGACAAACATCCAGCCCTGCACAGCATTCCTTTAAATAAGCCCCCGAAGGCATTAGGAGGCAATGAGGGGTGACTGTGCTCTGGGGGGGGGGCACTCCATCCCTCGCCATGGGGACAGTGCTCAGTTCTGCTCTACAAAGCTGATACAGAGGAGGGAAGCATCAGAGAGAGAAAATGGCAGAGGAGGCACTGTGGGGGAGTGTGGAGGAAGCAGCCGGGAGCAGCTCCACATCCCACAGGGATCAACCTCTGTGGGCCTGGAGCCCTCCCTGAGCTGCAGGGTCTGGGATGCTGAGCCCCCCCCCCCATAGCATCCATCACCCCCCGCCACCTACCCCGGTGGTGCGGCCCCGCGGGGTACAGCCGGGCACCATGACAACTGGCACCGAGACACCAGGAGGCCCCATCAGCATCATTTATCTCTGACATCATCAATCACATGTTGCCGGGGCAACGGTGGGGATGTGACACAAACCCAAGGGTCTCCCATCTTCCCCCACCCAGGGCCTCCCTGGGCACATGGTGGGAGCTGCCCATGGACCCCGGCTGGATGTCCCCATCCCATCCCTGTCCTCACTCACATTCCTTGGACATGCCGACTTCGAAGCACTTCTGGAGGCGGCAGTACTGGCACCGGTTGCGCGTCACCTTGTTGATGATGCAGTTCTTGTCCCGGTGGCACGTGTACACCATGTTCTTCTGGATGCTGCGGCGGAAGAAGCCCTGGGGGGGGACCCCAAACACCCCAATCAGCGCCCAGCCCAGGGACCCATGGGGATGGTGGCCCTGGCTCGGGGACTCTCATGACCCATGGGGACAGTGGCAGCTCTCACCTTGCAGCCCTCGCAGGCGCTCACCCCATAGTGGTACCCGGAGGACTTGTCCTGGCAGACGAAGCAGGGCTTGTAGATGCGGGGCAGGGGAGGGGGCGAGGGCGGGCTGGGCACAATCTCCTCCGAGCTGGTGCTCTGCGTCTCCACGGCTGCAGGGAAGGTGACAGCATTCAGGGCATGGAGACCCCTCCATAGGCCCCATGAGGATCCCCCCCCATCCCACACCCCCGAGTAGCACCACGGCTGGTCCTTGGTTGCGGTGACCTGTGCTTGCCCACCCGGCCATGGGGCCGGGGTCGCACGGGGCCAGCGGGGAGAGGACACGAGCTGGGAAGATGCAACTTGACATTTCCAGGTCACGGAGATGACGTGGGCTTGAGGCAGACAAAAAATAATAAAAAAGGGAAAAAAATAGAAAAAAGGAAAGAAAAAAGCCGGGATGCGGGATCCCAGGAGCCCCCGTGCAGCCCCGGAAGGGGGGGGGCTGCTGCTGCTCACTCTCACGTGCGGGCACCGTGTGCACAGCCCCCGGTACACCATAGTTAGGGGCACCCCCGTGCCCCACAACCATGTGGGATGTGCCTGCCCCCCCCGCCCCCAGCACACCAAAATCCCATGGGATGTGCGCCTCCCAGACCATCCCTGTGCCCCACTGCCCCCCAGGACTGCCTGCAGGCCCCCCAGGACAAGCCCAAAGCACTTTGGGGTGCCAGCCCCCAATGTAGGGTGCAGCCAGGCAGGGGTTAAGCACTCCCCGGCTGCTCCGGGATGTTTGCTCATGTTTTTCTGCAGCGGAGCCAAGCGAACCAGTCAAACAGGATATTAAAGGCTGGGCCCTACGGGGGAGCCCAGGTCCCGTCCCCCCCCCATCCCCTGTGCCCCAAAAAAGGCCCCAAAATG
Source organism: Psittacula echo (assembly GCF_963264785.1). Taxonomy (NCBI): domain Eukaryota; kingdom Metazoa; phylum Chordata; class Aves; order Psittaciformes; family Psittacidae; genus Psittacula; species Psittacula echo. The sequence goes on from NC_137748.1 coordinate 5,166,356, forward strand.
GGCCCCCAAAGAGAGCCACACCAGGGAGAGGCCCTGGCCAGGGGCACCCACCCCGGCGCTGAGCCAAGGAGGGGTCCTAAGCAGGCAGTGGGGCTTTCAGGGGCGATGGATGAGGGTTGGGGGGTCCCCAGCCTGGCTGTGCCACTGCCATGGGTGCAAAAGGGGCTTAGGGAGGGGGGCCAATGGGGACAAAGCCACCCATGAGGCTTTGTCACAACAGGGATGGTGAATGCGCAGCACGGAGGCGAGTGCTGCAGGGTGGGATGTGAGCGTGTGGGGTGGTTTATGAGTACGTGGGGTGGGATCCGAGCGAGCCGGGCAGAGCTTCCCAGGCGGCACTGAATAAATCACCGCTGCCACTCGAGGGAGCGGAGCCATTAAAGTGACTGAGCGAACGTCGTCTATAATTTATCGCCTCTTTTATATAATTTAAGAACTTCCTGGTGGAGAGCTGCACTCGCAAAACGCAGATCTGACACGATTCTGATGTGCGGGGCGCGGAGGAGACGGGAGGGGGAAGGGACCCGGTTCCACCCCCCCCTACCAGCACAGCCACCAGCACCACGGGAATCCCCTGCCACCGCAGCCAAGGGACCTCGGTGCCACCAGCGAGAGGAGACGCGGCTGCGGGCACAGCCGCCTGCAAGGCCGGTTACCCAGGAGCCCCTCGTGGTGGCATCAGGCCTGGGTGCCCCTCAACAGCACCAAAAGGCGCTGAGCCACCAGGATGGGTGCAGACGTCATCTGCTCCCGCGGGGCTGGCTGCGGACACGGGGAACCCCGCGTCCAGGCTCCATCCCTTCCCCCAGCCCCATCTCCTGTGGAACAGGAGGGGCCCAGGCTCCGGCTCCCCCCATTGGAGGAAGCGGAGCCCAGCTGCAGACCAGATGCTGCGGCTCCGGCTGCATCCCCCCTGCCCGCGGCCCCGCCGGCTGCTTCCTGCCCACACCGAGGGGACCCCGGGGCACCCCGGCACCGGCACCCCCGCCCTGGCGTGGGAAAGCGCCCGCGGGGCCACGCCGCGTGCCAGGGCCCGTGGGGACACCCGGGAGTCAGGGCTGCTCCCAGCAACCACCGGCCAAAGGAGCCAGGGATGGGAGCCAGGGATGGGAGCCGGGCTTCGGGAGCAGGGGGATGAGGGGCAAAGCCCCGCGGCGGCTGCGGTGGGGTCCACTGCACCCAAAGGAGAGGGGGTGCCCAGGGCTGTCCTATGGGTGAGGATCCCACATGCCCTGAATTCGAACGCCTGTGGGAGCAAGCGAGGGGTGGGAAGAGGGCCCTGGGGTCCCTGAGCCATGGGGTGCCCCAGGGCATGGGGTGCCACTGGGCACTGCCACCCCATCTGGTCCCCACAGCACATCCTGCCCTGTGGATGGGGGTCCTGCATCAGGGCTTAGGGTCCCCACCACCCTGACTCGTGCCACAACGAGCCCAGGGTGACAGCGGAGCCACCCTGCACCAACACAACCCAACACCATGGGCCCTGCAAGACCCCCACAGCACCCCACAAACGCCCCTGCAGCACATGGACTCACACTGGCACAGGATGCCCACCACCTCCGCAGGCTCCTCCACCGCCCTCATGCCTCAGTTTCCCCAACCACAGCATTCCCAGGCCCCAGTACAGGCTCCCTGAGGAGCGGCTCTTCCTGATGTGCCAGCGAGGCAGGACAGCACCAGCCCAGCAGCCAGCAGCACCTCGGGGCCAGCCCAGCCACTGCTGTCTATGGGGAAACTGAGGCACGGTGCGGTCACCCTGAGCCTTGCTGTGGGCTGGCAGCCCTGGGCCGGGGAGACACAGCACCATGGTGTGACGTAGGGAGCGGGGCACAGTGCCAGGGAGAGCTGCCAGTGCCTGCCATTGGGTCGCGGTCACTGTGACCAGCGCCCGGAGGTGCCCTGGCCCTCCCCATGGCACCAGGGCCACACTTCCAATTGGAGCAGCAACCCATGGGGATGGGGCTCTGGCCGCGTCGCCCCTTGTCCCGCAGGATGGGGCACGCAGAGGGGATGCAGTGGCCCCCAGATACCCTGCTCGGGACAGCACGACCGCACTGGGATCTGGGCACAGCCTGGGACATGCAGCCCCTGCAGAGGCAGCGGGAGCCCCTGCGCCCTCCCCAGCCGCAGACAAAGGCCCCTCGGCCGTGCTCCGTGCCAGCGGAAAGGGCCAGAGACAATGCAGGGAGCAGGACCAGGGGCCATGGCCACACACACCCCAGCACCCCAGAAGGGAGAACCGGCCCCCCCCGGCCCCGTGCACCCCACTGAAGGCTCATACAGCCGTTATCACGGTGCCTGTCCCACAGAGCCCTAAAGGACCATTCCTGGGCTGCTATTCCTGCCCATGGGAATCAGGCCAGGCCGGCCACATGCTGTGGGGACCCTGGGCCCCCCGCAAAAGCAGAGCAGGGCCCCAGGTCCCCCACAGGGTGGCAGCCCCGAGGGTGGCAGCTCAGGGTGCATTGCCTGCTCCCAGCAGAGGCACCCACACATCCTCTGCACCCAGTCCTGAGGACAGAGGGGACCCCCGGGGTGACATGAGGCTGTCATTCCCCCAGGCACCAGTGGGGCTGCCTGGACCCCACATCAGCACCCAGGACACCCCAGGGCCATGGTGGGGGTCCCACGCTGGTGCCCCCCCTCCACCCGTGCAGCAGCAGCGGCGGCTCCGTTTTAACTGGATTTTGCTGGAGCCCTTATCAGGAGGGAGCGGAATTCCCATTGGAGCTGGCGCTGGCACCGCTGCAGACCCTGCTCACGGGAACGGGGTGCAAGGGGCACCCACAGGGCCCCAGCCCCCCCGCGCTGGGCTCAGCCCCATCCCGACGCTCACCGAAATAGGCCAAGGGTCGTTCATGGCCGAGCTGGCGGCGGCGGTGCCGGAGCTGGGCCTGGGGAAGAGGGGCTTGGGCTGGGGGCTGCGGCCAGCACCCGCCTGGATCAGCACCCACGGGATCAGCACCCCCGGGACCAGCCCCCAGCGCCACGCTCAGCCCCCGCACCCACGGGCAAGCCCCCAGCACCCATCGCTCCGCACCCCGCACCCATCCCCGCATTCCCACCCCCCCGCCCCGGATCAGAGCCGCGTTTCGAGGCCGCTCTTCCCGCCCGGGCGGGCTCCAGCACCGGCCCGAGGCGGCGGTGAGGGGCCCGGCCGCCCCCCGGGGGCGCAGGTACCTACAGCGGCCGGAGCTGCTCCAGGGCGGGGGGCGGCGGGGGGCCCCTCGGGGCGCGGGGGGGCCGCGCTCCGGCAGCAAACAGCCCCGGCCCGGCCCGTAGAAATCCATCCGGAGGAAGGGGCCGGGGGGCAGCCCCGCCACCGCCGCGCCCTCGTACATGGCCCGGGGCCGCGGCTCCCTCCGGTCCGGCGGCGGGGGCGGCCCCGGTGCGGTCAATGCCCCCCCCGGCGGCAGCCGGGCCCCCCGCGCCGCGCTGCCATGGCCCCGCCGGGGCTCAGCCGGGGAGCGCGGCCCCGCCGCTCCGCTCCGCGCCCGGGCAGGCGGCGGCGGAGGAGGAGGAGGAGGAGGAGGACGAGGGGGAGGGGAGGAAGGCGCAGCCCCGCCGGCTCTGCGGCTCCGGCAGCCCCGGTCCCTCCCGGCACCAGCCGCCTCCCCACAGCCTTAACCCGCTCCGCGCCGCGGGGCCGCCCCGGCAGCCCCGGTACCGAACGGGACGGGACGGGGCGGGCGACACCGGCCACGGGGGACCGGGGGGGTCCGGGGCTGCCCTTCGGCCGCGGCTCATTTGCTTAATGGGATGCGGGTGAACTGCGGGTGAACCCGGCGGGAAGGGCTCACCTCGGCCTGACCCCCGGGGGTGCGGGTACCACTGCCCCGGGGCGCGGGAGCGTTTGTGTGTGCCCGTGTGTGCACACGCGTGTGTTCAACCCCGCTGCAGAGCGGCCCATGCGTGCTCCCGCTGCACTGTGGCACTGAGGGGTGCGTTTGTGTGTGTGCACATAGGGCAGCCCATGTGCATCCCTTCTACACACACATACATGTGTGTGACACCGTGTCCTCACCAAGCACAGGAGCAGCGGAGCACATGAACACGTGTCTGTGTATGTCCACACTGTGTGTGAGTGCATGTACACGTCGCCACTGCACACGTGTGTTTGCATGTGGCCCATAGCACCACACATTACCCCTCCCCACCCCTGCACACAGGCCACCACTGGAGGTGACACCCCAAAGCGGTGACAGCGGCATCACGGTGGGCTCAGCACCACTCTCTGCACCAGGCAGGGCCGGACCCATGCTAAGGACCACAGCTGCAGTGCATGTGGCCTTTGCCATGTGATGCGGGTCCCTCTCTGCCCCACACTGCCCACCAGAGGGGTGCCCTTAAGAGGGGGAGCTCAGGACACTGCAGAGCCCAGTGAACCCCACCACGGGCCCTGCCATGGGCAAGCAGCTCAACCCTGCAAACAGCAGCCCTGCACATGCAGCAAGCAGAGAGCGTGCATGAGCAGATGTGCACACACACGTGTACATGGCAGAATGCACACACAGAGCAGGGTGCACACACACTCCCCCCAACACTGAGGACACCCTCCTGCTGGCACGGCCGCACTCAGCACATCCATGGGCCCCAAAGTGAGCAGCGAGGGGCCCCCCAAAGAGAGGGGGGAAAAGGGGAGGAAAACACAGAAATGAATGAGAAAACGGCCAGGAGGCATGTGTGTGTGTGTGTGTGTGTGTGCATGTGTTTGTATGTGTGTGTGTGTGTGTGTGTGCATGTGTGTGGATGTGTTCGCAAAGCAGAGCGGCAGCGCCTGTTTAAATAATAATAGAAAGTCAAAGGCTTTGCTTAGCCAGCAGGTTTCTGAACAAAAGCCCAGCGCTCCTCCAACTTCCTGCAGCGAACATGACAAATGTCTGCTTTGACTCATTTACCAGCGCTGGAAAGAATGTGGCTGCGACGGAGGGGACGGCGGAGGGGACAGCGGCCGGTGGCACCGCGCAGCCAGGCCGGTTGTGCCGTGCATGCAGGCCCCGCCGGGCAGCGCTTCCCGTCCCACGCCAGAGGAACAGGAAGAAACAGAGATTAAATAAAGAAGAAACCATCCCAAAGTCTTAATGCAGAAACCAAGAGGAACTGGGCGAGAGGAGCACCCCGCACGCGACGGCAGCAGGGACACCCTAATGCCGTGTCCCACTGCCCCACAAGCAGCCTGGAGATGCCAGAATGGGGTTCCCTGCTTAGCAGCATGCCCCAGCCCCCAGCTCTGCTTCCTGCTGGCACCACTCATGGGGGACAAACAATGCTCTGGGGAACACAGGATGCTCCCATGAGCATGATGGAGCCTTGGCCACAAAGCCCATGAGGACACCACAGGGGACACCACAGTGCCCAGAATGGGCAGCTTCAGGAGCGCACGGTCACAGCCCCAACAACAGGACACAGGCAGGGACCCCCGGGACCCCCCCCACAAACCCACCCAGCGCAGCCTGGGGTTCGGGGTGCCAGGCCCCAGCCCCTTCCCCCCATCCCCATGCTGGCACCTCGGGGCCCCACAGCCCCCCGCTCGCCCGCCCACTTCAAAAGACCCCATTTATCCCCTTCAGCGCCTTTTGAGCGCGGCGAATTCCCGGCTCCCCCCCGGCCCCCGTGACAGTGATAGAAAACCTCCGCTGTAATGGGCTTTCCCAGGCGCGGGGGCCCTGCGCCCAGCGCGGCCTCATCAATCTTCCCCAGGCGGAGGAGATGGGGAGGTGGCCGAGGGGTCCCCAGCCCTGCACCCCAGCCCCGGGGCTCCCCGGTCCCTGCCCCGAGCGGGCCCCCCAGCCCCCCCCCCCCCCCCCCGGCTGCAGGGAGCACGTTTTGCTCATTAATTTTTAAAAATTAATTAATTACGGGGCCGCTGCGGGAGAGCGGCTGCGGTGCGGAGGAAACCGGAGCCAGGGGGTAGGGTGACAGCCGGGGCCCCCCGGCCCGGCAGCCCAGAGCACGGGGAGGGGGCCACAGTGGGGGCCCATTTCCAACCATCGGGCCTGGGAACCAGGGCAACGGGAGGGTCTGGGGGGGGGAACCCCTCATGGCCCCCCATGGGTAAGGGAAGGGGACCCCCAAGGGCAGCCAGACCCAAAGCCATCACGGAGTCTCTGGGGACAGCACCGCCACACGCACCACCACGCGTGCATGGGGACACATGTGGCGTGCACACACGGGCACAGCAGGCGCTGAGCACACTTGCACACACCCCCCTCCACACAGCCACTCAGCCCTGCACATGCTTGTTACACGTATGAACCCCACATACACACACATATAACCCCAGCCACATGTGGGCACAGCTGGCAGCACACACGCACAGCGCCACGGACACACACGGATGTGCACAACCCCTTGCATGGGTGCACACACGTGCTCACACAGCAGTGAGTGGGGAGAGGTCCCCCATCCACCCCGGGTGCCCCACGCTCTTCACCCATAGCCTGGAGCCCTGGCTGTGACAATGGGTCCCAGGGCACCCGGGGACACCCATTGCAGGCTGAGGGGTGCCACCGGCCCCTCTCTGCATCCACACCCGGGGCAGCCGCAGCACCACGCACAGGATACAGCCAATCCCATTCCCTACAGCCCCAGGAGCCGGATCCGGCACCAGCAGCCCCAGCGCCATCGGATCCCCATCCTGACACCCACGGCCCCAGCGTGGATCCCGGCCAAACCCCCGGGGGGGGGGGGGGCATCTGCACCCCCGGGAGGGCCCAGCTGGATCGGCCCGAGGGCTGCGCAGCTGCAGCACATCTGGAGAGGGTGGGCTGGTGGTGGGGATGGAGGCAGAGGTGGAGGGGGGGAGCTGCACCAGCCCCCCAGATGGGACATGGATCCCAGCAATTCTCTCCTGGCCCCATCACCAGGAGCAGGGGCATCCTGCCCACACCCCCCAAATACTGCAGGACCTACACAAACACGGTACCCATTAAGCTGTGCGGGTGCTATGGGGGGGGAGCACAAAAAGTGCCCCCACCCCCTGGAACGCACTTCCCAGCAGGGAAAGCCAAGGGGAAACTGAGGCACAGCCCACCCAGCCGCCACCAGCCCCATTGTCAGACATGGGGGCAGAATGATGCGGGGGGGACACAAGAGCTCCCCCCATCCCGTTCCCACAATGCCAGGCGTCGGGAACGGCCGCAGAGCCAGCGCGGGGGAGGGGCCGCACCCGCCGACACCCAGCCGCTGAACTGGTCCCACTGGGTCCCACCGCCGCCGGGGCGGCTCCGGCGGGGACAGCACCCGAGGCCGGCCCTGCCCGGGCCTGCACCGTCCCCCGCGGCCAGGGATGGGGTGGGGGGGGCCCCGCCACACCCCGACCCACGGCGGCCTCCCCGACGGCGGGTGCCGCGGGGCACCCATGCCACCGGCGCGGGAACGGGCGAGAGCACCCATCCGCAGCGGTGCATGGGGTCCCGCAGCTGCTCCATGGCACCCATCGGGGGTGCAGGGAAACTGAGGCACGCTGCGGGTCACGGTGCCGGGAGCACCTCCCGCGGCTCCTGGCTGCCGGCGCGGCGGGGCGGTGATTACCGGGGCCGTGATGGACGACCCTGTCAGGGGGAAATTGAATCAGGAGCAGACGCGATGATTGCCTTCATCGCCTCCCCCACCGCGGCCCCCGCGCCGCCGGCGAACAAAGAGCCACCACGGGGACATGGCATCGGCCTCCCCGGCCATTGCCGAGACCCCTCGGTCCAGCCCGGCCTCGGTGGGTGCCGAGGACAGCCAAGGGCCCCTTCCCAGCGCCGTTAACAGCCGGGGTATAAACACAGCCATTAACAAAGGCACAGCAGCAATGAAGTCACACGCACCCGTCCGCCCGTGCCTCAGCTTCCCCAGCGGCAGCACTAACAGGGGACACGCAGCGAGAAGCGCCCGGCACTCGCCTCCCACCAGGAAGGAGCCGGTGCCCCCAACCAGAGCTTCCCATCAGTGCCTGTGAGCAGGGAGACCCCCCCATCACCAGTGCCACCGCCCTAGAGCTGGTTATGGACTGGTGCTGGAGCAGCATCGCAGGGTCAGCACCCGCATCCCAATCTGAGGACAGACCCCAGCACCCAGGGGTCCTCACACACCCCCCTTCCCAGCACCTGGGGTCCCACCAGCACCCCCCCCCCCCCCCAGAAGAGTCGCAGTACTCACTGGCAGGCGAGGGGGTGCTGTATCCACTGACGGGCAGCTGGTGCTGGATACCAGCAAGTGTGCTGGGCGGTGAGAGCCCCCCCAGCATGTGGGGGAAGAAGAAGGCGTAGGGGGGCACGGGGTAGCCATTGAGGTGCCCCCCTCCAGGAGTGGGGCAGGAGCTGCTGTTGCTGGCCATGGTGGGGGGGTTCTCCGCAGGGTGGGGGGCTCTCAGGCACAAGGTGCAGGGCCTGAGCAGAGCATGGGGCCCGCAGGGACCCGCTGCCCGGCGCTGTCCTCACTGGCTCCTGCGGCGCTGCGGGGGGAACAGAGAGGGGGTCAGTGATGGGGCACCCAGCAGCCGTGCCTCAGTTTCCCCAGACCCCCCCCCCCCATTCCCAAGGGCCACGTCCCCTCCCGGCCCCAGGAGGGCGCAGCCGGCCGGGCCCAGCGCTCCCCATGGGATTAACAACAATCCCCCAGATTAACGACACCGGACGGGCAGGCGCAGGGCGCTAATCCGGGTTTAGCGGGCGGTGGGGGGATGGCGCGGGGACACTGCGGCCCCATAGGGCACCCCCTCACACCAGGGACCAAGCAACAGCCCCAGACCTGCTCCCCCAGCCTTATCCTGCGAGTGGGGCTCGTGGGGCAGCCCCTCTTGCCCCAGCCTGGGGGCCGCAAGGCAGCCGGGGGGGGATATGGGATGGATGAGCACACCGGGGTCCCCTGAGGACAGTGGCCCTGCTCCACCCTGTCTCTGCTGTCATGGCCACGGCCCCTCCACCTCTGCTCCCACACATGCACCGAGCGCAAGGGGCCTCAGCCTTGGTCATGGGGCAGGAAAAGGGGGGGGGTCCCCCTGAGGTCCCGGGGGGGCTCAGCCTCTGCCACAGGGCTGGGCTGTGCCCATTATGGTGCAGCCTGCACCATGTGCCAGGCGATGCCAGCAGCTCCCACACCAAGGCAGGGACAGGGACCCTGCACCAGGCCAGGGGGTGGTGGTGGGAAGAGAGGTCCGGGGGGGTAGGGGGGGCACGGGGCTTTCACAATCCGGGCTGGCTGTTTATTTAAGCACTGGCGCGGGGCCCGGCGGGGGCTGTTTATTTGCCGAGAGTGCTGGCTCCCGGCCTGACGGAGGCGGAAAAGGATCCAGAGGAACAAGGCTGGGCCGCCCGGCGAGGCGCTGGGGAGGGGCTGGGACGGGCACGGCCCTGCCCGCCCCACCAGCACCCAACTGGGAGCACCCATTGCAGACAGGACCCCCCCCGCCATCCTCCCAGCATTCACCAGCACCCGCAGCCGCAGCGCTGCTCCCACCCACTGAGACCCGCTGGAGCACCCATGGGAGACCTAAGGACGGGCACCCAGCAATGGTTGGGGTGGGGGTCACATCCTCCCCAAGCACAAGATGCTGTAGGATTCCCATGGGCACAGTGCTGGACACCGGGTCAGCATCATCCACTTGGACCAAGGGCTTGGCACCAGGGAAGGGACAGACCTGGCATAGGGTCCCCACATGGCGTTGCAGGGACCCATAGTGGGGGGCTGCCCATAGCGGGGGGGTGCCCATGGCCACCAGCCAGGCAGTGGTCCCTGCACTGCGCTGGCCGGGGGGAGCAGGGGGAATGGAGGCGCGGGAAGCACTGTTTATGTTTGGCAGTGCCAAGTGCTCGCCCGGCACCGCGCCAGCCGCAACGGGGCCCAATTACTCAACACACTCCCCCCCGCACGCCGCCAGCCTGGGACCGAATGAGGCCGGCACCGGGCACCCCAAACCTGCTGCAGCCCCCAGCTTCCCAACACCCCATAGTGGCAGGAAGGTATGGACCCCATGGACCCCTGTGCCAGCACAGACCCTGGCACAAGGCTGCTCCCAACCCAGGTGCCATGGGCACCCCGAACATGAGTCCCGGGCATGGCAAATGGGGACCCACTCCTGGAGAGCCCCATGCCAGCAGCATGAGGCCGGGGGCCGCGCAGCCCCTCGAGAGGGGCCCACGCTCGCCCTTCCCGGCGCCTTTTCCTCCAGTCCCCGGCAGGAGCTGGACGGGCCCCGGAGCTTCCTGGAATCCAGCGCCTCGTTCCAGCCCCGCGGAAAACGCTGCTGCGGGGCCCGGGCCAAATCCCAGCCACGAGGAACCTCCCGCCCAGGCCGGGGGTGGCCCCCGGGAGCGGGCGGACGCACGGACACACGGACCGGAGCGGTCCCAGGGCTGGCAGCAGCGCGGCTGGGGGCGACCACGGCTGCCAGAGCTGCTTTCAGCCCACGGACCCCAATAGAGCGCACCCCGCACACCCCAATAGAGCCGGCAGCACTGGCACAAGCCCCCCCAAGAGACCTCTTCCAAAAGCACTGCAACCCCGGGTTGGATTCATTGCCCACCCCCAGGCACAGCCCCTGGCACGGCCAACGCTAACCACAGAGCAACCAGCATCACACCGGGAGTGCGGTACCCAACCACAGCTGCCACCCCGAGCCCTGCCTGCTGAGGGGGCCAGGCAGCACCTCCCATCAGCGAACCGCCCCCCCTCAGTGCAGCAGCACGCCCAGCCCCGGTGCCCGCATCACACCACCAAACCCAGCCGCGCTTCCTGCCGGGGCACACGGCGATGGCAGCGCCAGCGCCCGGATGTGACACTCCGGGGAGCAGGGACACCGCCCTGGCCCCCCCTGGCACCGCGGGGACAAGCGGGGCTGGGGTTGCTCTGGAGGTGCCTGGCAGGGCAGCAACCAAGCCCTTCCTGTCATGCTTGCGGGCATCGTGCTCCCGGCCGCAGCTTCCTCTCGCCGCTATCGGTTCCTGGGCAGCCAGGTTTCAGTTCACCCCCAGACTGGCTGCGACGGATGCCAGCCACCCCGAACTCTGCCACCCTGCTCCTGTGCCACCCCAGACCCTGCCACTTTGCTCCTGTGCCACCCCAGACTCTGCCACCCCAGACCCTGCCACCCTGCTTCTGTGCCACCGCAGACACCTCCACCCCACTCCTGTACCACCTTGCTGCTGTGCCACCGCACACACTGCCACCCTGGTGCCCACAACGGGTTACAGGCACATCACGGTGCCAGGCCACCCCCGTGGCACCCAGGCCGAGGGACAGGCCAGGGAGCTCTGGGTACCACTCTGTACCGGGGGGAGACCGGTGGCCTCGCTGCTCTGGCAGCCTCCCGGGCAGGGCAGGAAGCGCCCGCGGAGCCGCTGTGCGGTCGAAGCCTGCGGTTTCCTCGCTGCTGTCAGCGCTTGGCCCGGGGCAGCCTCACACGCGAGGCCAAGGACCGGCTGCCCCCCAACCACCCCCGGCCCCTCCGGCTCCTGCAGCGTGGCTCAGGGGGTGCACGGGGTCCCGTGGCAGGGCCGCACAAGCGAGACCCCCACCTCGTATCCCCGAAGCATCTCAGCCGTGAGTCACCGTCACGTTTCTCACGTCCCCGGGCAGGCGTGAATCATGCCCCAGCCCGGCTGCAGGGCCGGAGCCAGCGGCACACGCTCGGCACAGACTGCGTGTGCCAGAGCTGGGGCTGCCACAGCCGCGCTCATGGGGATCTAGGGCTCAAGTGCACCCCAGGACCTGCACGGGCAGCACTGATGCCACTACACCACGGCACCCTATGGACCAGCATCAACCCACACCCGGACACAGCGACACTGCAGTGAGGACGGCGTCCTTGCCAACACCCCACGGGGGCCCCATGGCTTGAGCCCTCGCCCCGTGGGTCCTCGCCCCTGACACCCCCACGTCCCGCTGCCAGCTGGGAGCCACAAACTGAAATTCCACCTGTTGTGGCCAGGCCGGCTCCGGTTACTCCGGGAACGCGATGCTCCGGTTACACATCCCGCACCCGCCACCACACTCCCCATTCTTCTGCGGGAACAGGTGCCCTGGCCCTCGCCACAGCTCCCGGCATGGCACCGGCACGGCCGTGCCACGTTGCCACCGGCACCAGCTCTGCACCGTGGGTGCTGCATCCTGGGAGCAGCAGAACCGAAGGACCGTCCATGCCCACCAGCGCCTCACACTGCGGGGACCCCCCACCCATGCCCACAGAGGGAACACCCCTGGCTGCAGCTCAACCCCGATCCTTAGGATGAGCCCAGGGAACCACAAGTCCCACTCACGGGGAGTCACGGTCCCGGGGTGCCCCATCCCGGCTCCCCTCGGACTCCTGGGAAGCAGCAGGATTGCGCCAAGGCAGCCGCTCAAGGCAGCCCCCAGTTGTTTTTAGCCCTGGATGCGGCGCGCAGCCGGCGCCCTGGGAACGGCGTGCCGGGAACAGCGCGGCCCCAGACAGCCCTTTCTGGCTCGGCGACAGCCGGCAGACAAGTGCAGCCGGCTGTGCCCGCGGCATGGGGCCGCTCGGGACACGGCACCCGCGGCTGGCGCGGGACAGCGCAGCGGGCAGGCGGCAGCGCGACACCCCCAGACACCGGGATCTGGTGGCACCGTGCCCCTGGCTCCGGCAGGCTCCAGGACCAGGTCATGCACGGATGGGACCTGGGATACCTGAGGGGAGCCAAACCGCCACCGCGTCGCACCCAGGCTGGCTACGCAAGGGCACGCAGACGTGTGCCACCACCGTGTCCTCTGACACCGCCTGGCAACCGGGGCCGGTGCAGGCCAGGACGGGCATATGCAGCCCCTCGCCGGGCCCTGCCATGAGCTTCCCCCCCCCCCGCTAAGCCGCCTCCAGCCGCAGGGAGATTAACCCATTTTCTGTAATCAGCACATGTGTCACCGCAGATATGATCGAACCCCCCCGCGCTGCCAGCACCGCAGCCCTTCCCCCTGAGCCCTGGGGCTGGCACTGCCATGGGAAGCCCTGCGGCATGGGGGTACCCCACAGCATGGGCCCCACAGTCCCAGGAGAGGGTCCCCATAAAGTGCTGCAGCAGCACCCCAAAAAGGGCAAAGGAACACCCCCAGTGGCAGCACTGGTGGCCCAGGGCACGCTCTGCCCATGGCCGGTGCAGCCGAACGTGGCACGTTGACACGCCAGAGCCTCCTGGTTATAAATAGAGCCCGAGCCGCGGCGCTGGTGAATCCCAGCGCCGCAGGGCAGGCGGTGGCATGGGCCCTCCCCAGGCTCACCGGCCGCAACGCTGCTCACAGCACCGGGACTAGGGACACAGTGGGTGTGCAAGGCCAGCCGGGCATCCCTGCAGGCACAGGGTAGCACAGGATGAGGCACCGGGCACTGCCCTCTCCCCACTGTCCCGGTGCCCACTGGTGGCAGCTGGGTCACTGGGAAGGGCCTGCAAGTGGTGGATGAAGGTACCAGGCACCCACTGGCATCCCCAGTGCCAGCACCCGTGGGGACACGCGCATCCCCGCACCACAGCAAGGTCACCCTCAAGGGCAGGGCGCGGGGCCCACGGGTGACATATGGCCCGGCAGCGGTGGCTGTGGGGCTGCTAAGCCACCAAGTCGTCACCCGCTAATCCCAGCACCGAGGCTGTGCTCAGGGCACCGCACCCAGAGCTGCCAACCCGCACCTCCCAGCACCTTCGAGCGGGACAGGCGAGGGGCCTCGGTGTGGGGATGCCCCCATGTCCCCCCCCGGCACCCACTGGCCTGTGGGACAGCCCCTGCCGCCCAACGAGGTCAAAGGTCAGAGGCACAGATTTGGGGGACACCCCAGCTCCAGCGCGCAGGGGGGCTCTGCACCAAACCCCCCCCGGTTTGGGGCGCTGCTGCCCATCCCGAGGGTCCCCCCACCCTCGGGGTCGCGGAGTGGGAGACACGCGGTGGGGCGGCCCCCACCCCCCCCCCCCCCCCCCCCCCCCGCCACCACCGCTCCATCCGGACCCCACCTGGGCTCCGCCACCCCCAGGCCGGCCCCGAGTATCTGCGGCGGAGGCAGCCGGCACCCCCCGCCCGGCCCCCCCCGGCTCCGCCGCCGCGCCAGCGCCCTGTCAGTCGCGGAGAGCGATGGCTTCCTCCGCCCGCCGGCCAGGAAACGGCGCAGACGCCGCTCCCGCCCCCCCGGACCCCAGCCCCCGGCGCCCCCCGCGCTCCCGGCCCCGCTCACCCGCCCGTCCCCGCCGTCTGCGCCCCGGCTGCCCCCCCCGGCACCCCGAAAAGGGGAAGCGGCCCCGGCTTCCCCCGCCGCGGGGGGGGGGGAACGTGGCTGCGCGCACCGGTAACGGAGGCGGGGGGGGGCTCGGCGATCCCGGGGGCATCTCCCAGCCCCGCGCTCTATGGAGGGATCCCGGACCCCCCCCCGGGGTGGCGGGGTACCCCGAACATTCACAAGGGCGGCGGGGGAGAACTGGCCCCGGGAGGGGGGACCCCAGCACCGGTAACCGGAGAGGACCCAGCACCGCCAAGGCCGGGGAAAACGGGGGCAAAGCCACGATCCGGAACCGCGGCGGGGGGCAGCGCTGCGCCTCCGGGGCTCACGGCAGCCTCAGCCAAGCGCGGGGGAGGGGGGGGGAGACGCAAAGGAATACCCCCCCCCCCACCGGGAGGGATCCCCATTAAGTGGAGGGGGATCCCCAGAGGCGGTACCGGATCCGCGGCAAGATCCTCCCTCCCCACCCCGGTGCGATCGCAGGGGCCCGCTCCTTTACCTGATCACGGAGACTTCCCACCGAGATCCTCAGAACCGGGAAGCTCCCGGTGGCGGCTGCATGGCGGCGGCGGCGGGGAGACCCGGCCTGAAGGGAGGGGGTGGTGATGGGGGAGCGGGGGTGGGGGGGTACCGGAGGGGGGGGTTCAACGAGCGGCGGCCGCGGCCATTGCGAGTCATGTGCTCGCGGGGAAACTTTACCCGGGGCTGGGCCGGGCGCGGCGGCGGCGGCGGCGGGCGGGGACCGAGCGGAGGCCACGCCCCCTCCCGCAGGCCACGCCCTTCGCGCGAACCACGCCCATTTGCGCGCCACGCCCTTCACACCGACCACGCCCCCTGGCCACCGCCAGCCAATAGGAAGCCGCCGTGGGCGGGGCCGCCGCTACATTGTAACTCTTTGAAGTCTCCAGAAGGCGGAAGGGGAGAAAGTGGGTGCGCGCGCCGCGCGGGAAGTGCGGGGGGGGGCTCTTAAAGGGGCCGCGCACCATAAACCTCGTTGCCCTTTTTCCTTCTCCTTGTCTCATAAAAGAATGCAGGGGATACAGGATGGGGGTGCTGGGGGGGGGGTGAAGGGACCACCCAGGGCATGGGGGAGTGTGTGGGGGTCAAGCGGGATGGGGGATACACAAGATGTCCCCAAGCTCAGAGGCACAGGGCAGGGTCCTCCTCCATGGGCTGAAGTCAGTGGGGTGAAGGAGGTTTTCCTGCCTGCCTCCCAACAAAGCCACTGACCCCGAGGACAGGGATATGGACACAGGTTGTGCTGCTGCGTTCCTGATTCCCTCATCCCTACCAGGGTGACAGCTCTGGCACCTCTGTGTCCCTCAGATTCTCACCAGGTCGCCCACCTGCATCCCATTGAGGACACACGGGGGAATAAGGCAACTTTGGTGTGAAAAGAGAAAGATAAAGGAGAGCTGCAGCCTGAGGCAGCCCTGGCCCAGCCTCATGCCCCAGGCTGGCTCCCACAGGGTCCCTGGGGCCACCCAGAGCAGCGCTCCTGTGCCTCAGTTTCCCCCCTACAGGTGAGGTGGAATCCCCGGGCCCAGTATGGGCAGTGAAGTCTGAGCACCCACAACCCGGCACGGCCACCGGCCCCCTCCCCAGCATGGTGCTGCTGCTGCTGCGGCGAGGCCCAGCCGCCGGCATGTGCTCAGCCCAGAGGAATGCACCAAATCACTGCCAGATGTGCGCAGAGGCCACCCTGCCACCCCCTCCAGGGCCCACCGGGCACCAGAGACCCTGCAGCACCCCATTGTGGGGCTGAACCCCCCAATGCCCGCATCCTGTCTGCCCACAGCTCCCAGCCCCAGCCTGTCCCATGGCGTCGGGGTGCCGAGGTCCAGCAGGACATGGGTGCCAGGACACAGACAAGAGGTGCCATGGGCACAGGGCTGCATCCCCGGTGTCCCCGCAGCGCTCCCTCGGTGCCACCACAGTGGGGTCATGTGGGGTCCTGCCCCACACCCCCGGCCCCGATGCCCACAGGAGCGCAGCCGAGCGGAATGGGGCTGTCAGATGGAATCTGGGTGCCGGCGGTGACGCTGCAGCGGGAGGCGGCCATGCCCAACACGTGGCTGCTTATGTAAGGAGAGTGCAAGGGAGGACAGCGATGGCCGGGGCACCGGGGACACCGCCGAGGGGACACCAGGTCCCCGCTGGGCGCATGTGGCCGGACACGCACACAGAGGGCACAGCACATGTGTGCGGGAGCAGGGGGACACGGGCACACATGTGCTGGATTCAGGGGGACGGGGCCCTGCTGACCCCTCAGCATCCCCATGCTGCTGTGGGGCCGGGGGGTCCCAGGCAAGCAGAGGTGCCCCCACACTGCAGAGGTCTCACCGTGGTGCTGCCGGCCCCTCACTGAGCGGTGCTGAGCGGCTCCGGCACCGCGCAGCTCAACCCATCCGTCTGCGCTATTGATTTTTCACGCACTGCAGCAGAGAGCGGAGCCAGGGCTGGCACGGCCCCGGAGCCGCGTTCCCACGCCATGGGGCCATGTCCCCGTGCCACCCCGCTGTCCTTGTCCCCACCCAGGGCACCCTGCGGACAGCATCAGCACCCTCCAACCTCACCATGGCAGCGGGTCTGGTACCCACCATGCCCTGCCTGTACAGCCACCACCTCACCCAGCACCATGGTGGGCACAGGGGGAATGCGGGGAGCAGGGGCACCGCGGTGCCCACTCGTGTCACCACCACGTCATTGTGGTCACACACACTGCCAGCCGCTTCCTTCCGGCCAGTGCCATCCTGTGCCATGGGGCTGCATCATGGGCACAGGGCAGGATGTGGCTGCTGTGGATGGGAGGAGCAGGGACCCCCCTGGCAGCCCCAGCTCTGCCCACGGGGATGCTGGTACCAGCTCAGCCCCATGGATGGGTGGCCGGGCCGGGGTCCACCACGTGTGATGCCTGGTGAGGGACCAGGGACACAGCCTGGGCTGAACCCGCTTCCCCCCCCGTGCTGCCGCACAAGTCTGACACCAGCAGCTCTGTTATAAATAGCCCTGTGGCAGCAATGGGCTAAGCCGTGCTCAGGGCCTGGCTGGGGCCACCGCCTGCCCCCAGCACTGCCTTGGTTTCCTCACTGCTCCCCACGCTGCAAGTCCCTGTGCCCGGGGCCTCCCTATCCCCAGTGTCCCCTGGCACAGCAGAGACAGGCGGTGCCCAGACAGGGGGTGGGAAAAGGGGGCTGCACCAGGACCCCCAGTTCAATATTGGCCTCCCGCAGCCTCCCCAAGCTCCGCTGCGGCACTGGGACACAGCTGATGTCCCCGCATCCTGCACCCCATGGGGACAGCACCAGGACAGGCCTGGCACACCCCAGGGCCACACCATGGGGACAAAGGAAACTGAGGCACATCGGGGGTACCCAGGCCCCCGGCAGCATGGGGCAGCGAGGGGTGCTGGCTGGGATGGGCAGAGGTGGGGTGCGAGGGCTGGATGTGGGACACTGACGCAGCCCCATCCCCTCCCTGTGTGGGGCCCCCCCAGCCCGGGGAGCCGCAAAATTAGGTCAAAGCGTCTATTATTTAACACAAGCAGAGGAGCTGGGGCCAGGAGCTGGGGGGGGGCTGCAGCCCAGGAGGAAAGGGGCTGGGGGAGGACAGGGCTGGGCCCCACAGCCATAGGGGCAGGAGGGGAATGGGGGGCGCAGAAGCAGGAGCCAGCGCTGAACCAGAACGTGACTTTATTAACAGCAGGAGATAGAGGGGGCCTCGCGGTTGTTCCCCACCTCCATCCCCGCACCCCCTCTGCTCTGAAGGACCAATGTTCCTGTAGCTGTGAGCCACAGAAGGCTCCAAATGAGGTCAGGAGCAACCATGGCCGTAGCTCAAAGCAGGGAGCAGCACCGGGATCCCTCGTGGCCCGGAAATGATAATAACATTAATAATAGTAATAAAATCACCCCAGACCGAGGGCAGGGCTGGGCACACGAGGACTGAGGCCTCCAGGAGCCATTGCCCTGCTCCTGCCATGACCCAGCCAAACCACACCGGCACCAGAATCCCACCCATGGCCACGGGGAGGCTACTGCAGGCCCTGGGCCAGGATGCTGCCCACCAGCACCGCGTCCTGCAGCGCGTGTTCCACTGCTGCTTGATCCAGCTTCAGGGAGACCTGGGCGAGAGATGAGACATGGTCAGTGCCCCGCTGCCCCACTGCCGGACCCCTGCCCCACTTCCTTACTGCCGGACCCCTGCCCCACTGCCAGACCCCCGGTACCTTGGCCAGCCGAGCCTCTTTGGCCTTCTTCATCTCGAGGATGCCGCGGGACTCCAGGAGGGTGACAAGGGACAGACACTCGGCCTGATCCACAGCGGGGAGCTGCTGCCGCCGGCAGACCTGGCTGTAGGTGTCATGGAGCTGGAGCAGACGGAGCAGGAGTTACCCATGGCCCGCTGCATCCAACAGAGACCCCAGGGACACAAACCCGCTCCCCGCATCCAGCCCAGGCAGGGTCCCACCACCGCCGCTCACCTTCCCCAGCGTCACCTCCTGCGCGCGCAGGTGCCGGGTGAGCAGCAGCAGGGAGCAGAGCAGCACCTTCTGCTGCAGGGGGAAGGAGTCCGGGGTCCCCCGGCCCCCCGGTGCCAGCCGGTCCCCGAACACCTCCGAGATCACGCGGGAGACGTGCAGGAGCCCCACGCGCTTGGGGATGGGGGGTGCTGGGGAGTCTCCTGTGGGACAGGGAAGGGCCCTCAGGGGGAGCGAGTGGCAGCCCCAAAAGAGACCCCAGACCCCCACTGAGGTGCCCCCCCCCCCGGGTTTTGGCTCCATCGCTGTGTCCAGCAGCAGCCACTCACCACCAGGCAGTGGCTTGAGCAGCGTCTGGCTCCGCACCTCCAGCTCCACCATCTCCACAGCGCGCCTGGGGAGAGACAGCCCTGAGCACCCAGCACCGGCACCCCCAGTGCGGAGCTCACAAGGGCCACCCCAGCTCTGGCACCGCTGTGTTTTGGGTCCAGCACTGACCTGCAGACATCCAGGGCCTTGCGAGCATCACCGGAGACCGCAGAGACCTTTCGGGCGCAGAACTGGAGCGCGGCAGCATCCAGCACGGGGTCACCAGCCACCTACCAGAGCAGCAGGTACCATCAGCGCTGCTGCCTGCATGGGTGAGCCCCCCCCATATGTCCAGCCCCATGTCCCCACCTGCCCCAGCCGCTCCTGCAGGATGCTGGTGAGCTGCTCCCTGGTGTAGGGGGCGAAGTGCAGCAGCCGGGGGCTGCCGTGGGCACTGAGCCTGGCCAGGCTGCGATCCGTCAGGTCCAGTGCATTGGCCATCCCTGTGGGCACAGCGCAGTGAGGTGAGGAGGGAGCGGGTGGCAAAGGCAAATCCCCTTCAGCTGCCCCAAACCAGGGCAGGTGGTCCCCAGGGCGGGCAGCATCACGGTGCTGTGCACTCACCAACAAGCACAAGCCTGGAGCTGGGCAGCCGGGGCCACTCGAAGAGGGTGTAGAGCACATCCTGCCCCTTGCTCTCCAGCTGGTCCAGCTCATCCAGCACCAGCAAACTGCGAAGGAGGAACCCACGTGAGCCCCAGCTCTGCCCCGCTCACAGCCTCCTGAGCAGGGAAAGCTGCCCCTGGGGTCCCCACCCTTGGGGTATCCCAACGCCACCCTCATGCAGGAACTCACACCATGGGCCCTGGGGCTGTCAGGCGCTTCTCCAGGCTCCGCAGACCCTCCCGGCCGGTGGCTGCGGGCAGACCCAGGGGCTGCGCCAGGGAGGGGAAGACGCAGGAGGGGCTGCGCAGGGACATGCAGTTCAGGACGATGGTTTTGCTCCCAGCGAGCTCATCCTGCCGGGAATGGGAGCGTTAACACCAGCCACAACCCGCTGCCCCCTCCCCTCACCCATAGCGGTGCTTCCCTGCCAACCTGCTCCACCAGCACCCCTAGGGGAGCTCATCCCACCCCTCATCTGCTGCCGCACCCCCTGCACCTTGCAGTCGAGCAGGACACGGCTCAAACAGGCCGTTTTCCCTGTGCCGGGGGCTCCGGAGATGTAGAGGCTGCCGGGCCTGCGGCCGCAGACGTGATCCCGCAGGAACTGCCGGATGATGCCCATCTCCCTCTCCCTGGCGTGGAGGCGGTCGGGCACAGCCGAATGCAGCACCCGCTTTGCCTGCTGGTAACTGGTGCCTGTGCCAGCAATAGGGAGAATTCGGGGGGGGGGGGGGTAACGTGGTGCTGCCGGGACCCTGACCCCATCCCGCTCCCTGATCCCGCTCACCTTCCTGCCGGAAGAGCCGGGCGCGGGCTGGCCCCGAGCTCCGGGGGGTCTCCTGCCCCCCGCGCCATGGGCACGGTCCTGGGCTGTTGGGCTTCTCGGGGGAGGCCGGGGGGTCCCCGAAGAGCAAGCGGCGGCCCTGGTTCTCCTTGCTGCGCTTGGCTGGGGAGCAGGGCAGGGCGCGGGGCACGTTGCAGAGGTTGTCATCACCTGCGATGGGTCAATAGAGGGGGTGAGCACATGGGCCTGAGCAAGAGGCCATTGGTGACACGGGGCCGCCCTCCATGGGGGGGAAGCTTCGTGCTTCAGCCCTTCCCAGCCTCCCGGAAGCAGCGTTTCCTCCTGAAACCAGCGGAGGCCACGGCCGCGGCTGCACAAGGGACAGGGCAGAGCCGGGGCCACCCGCCTGCCCCATGGCCCGATCCCACAGCAGCCCAGGAAGCGGATGAACCCCCCTCCCCCAACCCTCACCCAGGCGCTTGCGGGGGCTCAGAGGCAGCGCTTCCGTCCGGGCCGAGCTTGTGTCCGGGCCGGGATGCGCCGGCCCGGGGGAGAGCCTCAGGACGGGGGGACCGGAGCCGCTCTTGGCCGGGGGGGTGGCGACGAGGCGGGCGCTCCTCCTGCGGGGGAAGCCGATGGTGCTCTGGTGCTGCGCGCTGCGGGTGCTGGCCATGGCGCGGGTCTGCGGGGGGAGCGGGGACAGCGGTCACACAGGGGGGCAGCGGAGGGAAGGAGAAGGGCCCCAGTCCGGTGGGGAGTCCCACAGCCCCCCTGTGCCCCCCGGATCTCCCAGCCCAGCCCCACGGCTCAGACCCCGGTCCCGGTCCCCCCGCTACCGGTACCAACCTCCTGGCGCCAACTCAGCCTCAGCTCCAAGCTTCCCGCCACCAGGCCAACCTGGCCCCGCCCCCTCCTTCTCCATTGGCTGCGGCCCCCACCTCCGAGACCAATCGCAAAGCTCAGCGCCCCCCGCGCCGCTCCCGGAGGGGGAGTGGCCACCGAGAAGCCAATGGGAGGGGGAGCCCGAGGCCTGGCGGGCGGGGTAGTGCTCGGCGCGCGAAGCATGCTGGGAGGTGTAGTCTGCTGGGGCTGGGTCCCAGCGCCCGCCGAACTGACCGCGAGTGTCCCCCGTCCTGCTTCCCAGGGGTTCCAGTGCTCCCAGTCCCGCCTTCCCAGTCGCTCCAGCATCCCCAGTCCTGCTTCCCAGGGGTTCCAGTGCTCCCAGTCCTGCTTCCCTGCGCTCTCACTGACCCAATCCTGCCTTCCCGATAGTCCCAGCGGTTCCACCATTCCTAGCACCACATCCCTGTTCCCCAACCCCAAAGAGTGGAGGGGGCCCTGAGGACCCTGCCCCCCCCCCCCCCCCCCCCCCGCAGTGCTCCCGAGCAGCCACATTTCTTTATTACTTTTATTTAAATGCCATTTCCAGCTCCTCGGGGTTAATTCTGTCCCCTCTTAATCCAGCCCCCGCTGGGGGGGTCTGCCAGCGCTGGGGGAGAACCTTTGTATTGAAACCTTATTTACGGGGGCGGAGGGGGGCTCGTCCTCCAGCGCAGCCCCTCACCCCGCCTCGCTCCACCTCCATACAAACCCCAAAGGAAGCACAGGACAGTTAGAGGGGAGGGGTTAGTACACCCGCAACGGCCCCCCCCCGCCTCTGGTAGTACAAAAGAGATCAGTAACTACAGTTAATATCCAGCCCCCCCCAGCATGGTGAGGAATGCCAGAGAAACCAGCCCAGTACCAACAGCAGGGACAGGGGTAAGGCAAAACGTCAGCCGGAGCACCCCCCCCCGGCACGGGTCCCCCCGCCACCTAAGAGAACAAATACCACCCCCCCAAGTAACAGCAGCCCCAGTTTGCTCCATGGATAATTAGTGTTTTCCCGTTAAAATGCTCCAGTTCGGGAATTCAGCGTTAAAAGCCGGGTGCCTCCTCATCCCATCCGACCCCAGCGCTGTGGGAAGGGGTTCTGGGTGGGGGAGAGCAGGAAGGGGGGTTCCCACTCACCCCCTGCTCCTCCACTGGCTCCTGTGCAAAACAGCAATCGGCTGTGCCGGGATAAGGAAGCTCCATCCCAACATCCCGGCTGCCCCTCGCTCTGTCGGTGATCCCGCAGCACATCCAGCTCCTGCCCTATCCCAGCTCCTCTCCAAGCCCTTGCTCTGCCCCAGGGAATCGGGCACTGAGATACCCCTGGTCCCGACAGCTCTGCCCCAAGTCCTTGTGTCTGGCTCCCGAGCTGCAGCGGGATACCAGGGACCCGGGATCTGCGACGAGGGAGGAGGAAAGGTCCCATTTGTCCCGGGGGAGATGCATAGATGAGGATGGAGGGAGCTGGGCTGGGGGAAGCTGCTCGTCCTGGGAGAACCAAAGACGCTGGGAGTTTCTCATGCAGGGAGGTAGGGAGGGTCCGGCGGAGGAAGGGGAAGGAGGTCTCCATGTGTCTGCTCAGGATCAATCCGTGTGTGCAGCCCGCTTTCACCTGGGGATGGGGGGCAGAGGGGGGGCCCCACGTGTAGCTGAAGGACAAGAAAAGCTCAATGAAACTACAGCCTGCACCATGCAATCTGCATTATTCCCGTGTGCCACCTCTCCATGTGCCAGCCCTGGGTCAGGGTCTCCATCCTGGTGCTCCCAGAACAGGATCCAGGCCACCTACATTCCCTCCTCCACATCCCCACATCAGCTGCCTCCTCCTCCCCTCCCTCCCCAATCCATGCGGAGATCCAGAGGCTGGGATTTGCGCCTGGCACCAGCCGCTGCAGCACGCACGGAGAGCTCCAGGCTCTTCAAATCACCATTAAACATTCATTGCTCTAAAAATAGACGAGCATCCCATTCTCCCCGGAGTCTCCTGCGGGATCCGCAGGGCTGACGTGCAGCAGAGGCGCACCAAGGGCACTCTGCGCTGTGCTGGCAGCGCTGGGCCCATTCTGGGGTGCAAAATGGGGGGTCCTTCACCCCCAAATCCCTGCCCAACACCGGTTTAGCAGCAGGACCAGCTGCTGGGCTCCTTCTGGAACCACTCCAGCACCAAAGGTGCTCAGCACAGGCAGGATTGAGCCCTGCAGCATTTCTCTGTGCAGGCTGCCTTTGGGACTCAGGTCCCAGGGCACAGGGGACACGGATCAGGAGCCTGGGGCTCAGAGGGGCTCATACCAGTCCCTGCATGATCCACCCTGAGCAGGGACAAAGAGGACAGCGTTGGCCATAGGTGCTCTGCTGTCGCCTCCTGCCATCGTGGAGCATGCGGGAGGGGAGCCAGGGACTGTGGGACACCTCCTCCTCCTCCTCCTCCCTTACCTCTGTTCGTTTTGCTGGGGTAGATTCTCTGGAAGTATTTATATTCTTCTGGGGCTGGGAAGTCTTCAACGGGATGAAAGGAATACTTGGATTCAAAGTCATCTGCAGAGAAGGAGGAACAAGGAGCAGGTCAGGGCGGGCAGATCCAGATGGGCACCAAAGGGTTCCCCCCCGCCCCAGCTCAGCCCCGCCGGGGTCCCACTCACCCAGGAACGCTCTGACGGTGGCGATGGAGTCCCGGTGCCCGTTGCGCACCGGTGGCGGCGGCGGGGGGGGCCCGGCCGGTGTCCTCGTGGGGGGCGGCGGTGGCTTCCCCCGGCTGGGGGGCTCGGTGGAGCCGTGCAGTCTGTAGGGGGGCGGAGGGGGGGGGGCATCACGGCCCCCATTGCGCAGCAGCGGCGGAGGGGGCGGTGGAGCTGCAATGAGAGCTGGGTCAGCGCCGGCGCGGCCACCGCAGCCTGCCAAGGCTCGGCATCCCCAGGGCAAACCCTCCCCTCCGGCAGCAGGGCCAAGGACATCCTCCAAGGAAGCTTTCCAGGCCGGCTGCTGAGCCAGACCACGCCAGCGGCCAGCACAGCCGGCCAGGGATGCTCCCACATGCTCCCAGAGGAGATTTCCTGCTTGCTCACATCTACATTCCTGCAGTCAGCCTGTGCCCCTCGGCTCAGCTGCTCCAGCCCCTGCACACTCCCAGCCTGGCCTCTGCACAGAGGGGATCCAAGGAGCCCGCACACACAAGGGTTTGAGGGCAACTCCATGTGAAGGCAAGATGCTGCCTGCCAGGGCTGGGAAACCACATCCCCACTGCCACCGAGGTGGTGACAGCACCCACAGCCCCTCTGACCCACCTCTTGCTCCTGCCCAGCCTCCCCCGGATGCAGTGGCAGCTCATGCCCCTCATTAGGCTAATTACAGCCAGGCTGAGGGAGCAGATCCCCAGCTGTAGCTCAGAGGAGGGATTCTGGCAGGGCCGGAAGGACAGAGTGGCTTTGGCAGGGGACCAGGCGGGAGCTGCGGTCTGGACCCGGAGCCCAGGAGCGCACGGGGGGGGCACCGGGATGAAGCCATCGCTGCTCCCAGCCCCGGAGAACCCAGGACAGTTCCCAGGGGCCGCAGGGCAGTGTCCAGCTGCACCACCATGGGAAGGGCTTCTCCCTGCTCTGCCACAGCTTTCTGTCACCAAGCCAGTGACATTCAGGAAGCTCAGGGGAGCAGCCACAACGTACACGGCTCTGGCTCCACCGTGTCCTCACCTCCCACCCCAGGAGGACGCACCAGTCTCACAGGCAGGAGCTGCACAGCCACAACCCACCACCAGCATCAGGCCTCAAAGGAGCTGGATAAACAGGACAGGACCAGGGACATGGATTAAATGGGACAGTGAAGCTACTGCCCCTGGCTCAACCCCTACACCGAGGAGAAGCCTCACTGCACCCTGGAGCTCGCTCTTCCCCCAGCATCTCCTACCAGCCACCAAACACCCCATGGGCAGGACCCACCATGGCTGCTCCCAGGCACCAAAGGAGCCTGGTCCAGCACAGCAAATGGCTCTTACCTGCTCCCCGGCTGGGGGGGTCTCTGGCTGGTGGAGGGGGGCGACTGCTCTGGAGAGATGGGGAGGCTGAAGCGGGTGGCAGCGGTGCCAGACCCCGCAAAGGGCCCGGCGCCTTCCTGTGCAAGGAGTTGTGTCTCTGCGGCAGCTCCGGGGCGGATTCGTTGATGGGGCTGGAAGGGCCATTGGGGACACTGGGGGGCTGTCGATAAGGGGGTGGCGGGGGGGCGAGGGACTGGCCCTGAGCCCCTGCCCCAGTCCGGATGCTGACTGGGGAGGGGGGGGGTTTGATGGGCGGTGGGGCCGGGGGCCCGTCCCTGCTGGCGGGCAGGCGCTGTCCTGGGGTGGGCGGCAGCGGCTTCTCCCGGTTGTAGGGCGAGACCTTGGCGCTGTGCGCTGGGGGGGGAGCCGGGGGGGCGGTAGCACGGCGGCCCGGCGGGGGGGGCGGGGGGGCGGACGAGCTGTGCTTCATGCCGGTGCTGCCGGCAGCGTTGGGCCGGGACAGGTCCGGCAGCGACGGCCTCTGTGTGCGCGGCAGCTCCGGCGGCGAGCCCCGGCTGTTGTCGGCATCATCTTGAGGTCGGGTGTTGCTGGCCGGCACCGGGGGCCTGGGGGCAGCTGCTCTGGAGCCGGGGACTTGCAGGGTTTGCTTACCCGAGCTGTCTGTGGGGAAGGAGAGCAGAGGGAGGGAGGGAGTGGCGATGTGAGGCGCTGCGGGGCAGCGTGCCTGTGCGGAACGCTGTCTGGCACAGGCAGGGAGCTGGCACCGTGCTCAGCCACACACGGCTCCTCTCTCACCACTGCTCTGCGCTCTCTGCCTTGCTGGGAGGCAGGCTGCCACAGACAACAGCAGAGAGAAAACGCTGTGCAGCACACACAACACCAGGGCCCTCCAAGGAGGTTTGTGTTGTGGGTCCCCATGGCACGGAGTGTGCAGCTTGCCCGCGGCCACTCGTGGGGTGTTGATTTGCCGCTAAACAGCTGAAATCCCCAGGGAAGTACAGCAAAATCCTCAACCCCCTCCTGCTCCGGGACCTCCGCAGGGAACCACACACAAACCACAAGCAGGAGGCCATTACCTGAGCTGTCCTTTGCTCCCACGGGTCTCAGCTTGGGAACGCCGCCTTGGAAGAGGCCGCCCTTTGGCTGGATCGCAGCTGAGCTAGAGCTGTAGCTGCAGCCACCACCAGCACTGCCTTTAGGCTCTGAAAGGAGAGAGGCAGAGAGGTTAAGCCTGGTATTAGCTCCTCCAGCAACATGAAGGCACTGGAAACCAGATGGGTGAGAGCTCAGAAGCTGTCCTGAAGGACACAGCAGCACCCGGCGCAGGGCTGAGAGCCCCCCGGGGACAGGACTCACTCTCCAGGATCGGTGCGCTCCGGTCATTGATTTGTGTCACCTTCTTTAGCTTGGTCCCTTTGCAGATGTCCTGCAGGAGGGCCCCGCGGCCCCGCTGCTCCTCTCGGCTCAGTTTCGGTGGCTCTGTGTTCGCCTGCAGACAAGCAGCAGCTGAGCAGCTCGCCTGTGCGCACGCACACCCCGACCCACAGAGCAGGCACAGCCCCACTCCACCTCCCCACTTCTCCTCCCCAGCCCCTGCCAGCAAACATCCTTCTCCACACAGAGCAATAGGGCTGCCCCAGGTTATGCTGCTCTTCTATGGGACAAGGCTGAGACCCCATCCTACCTAGACCCAAAGCACAGCTCAGCCACAGCCACGTGGAAGACCCCCAGCTCTCCCCATTGAGCCACCAAGGAGCAGAAGACACTAATGCAAACAACAGCCACATGCAGCCCCCTCCACGTACAGACTCTGCTGAAGGGGAACTGAGGCACAGCCCATGGACCACCTGAAGCTCTCACAGGCTGGACGTGGGGAGGTCCAGAGACAGCTCAAAGGGCCCTGGCAAGCAGCACCATGTGGAGATGAGGGCCCAGGTCACTGGCAGCAGGAGCAGCTCTTACCTGGCTGAAGGTGGGAGGCGGCGGGGGCCCGGGCGGCGGCGGCGGCGGGATCGGCATCCTGGCCCCGCTCCGGCGGCTCCGGCGGCTCAGAGGTGGGGACAAGCCTGGTCACTCATGCCTGTGGGAAAGGAGGAAGCGGTCAGGGACTGGAAGGGAAAGCCAGCGAGCAGAGAAACATGGCCCCAGGCCAGTGTGCTCCTGCCCTGTGCTGGAGCTCCTGCGGGGCAGAGCCTGGGGCTGCTCTCTCCCAACACCCTGGAGCAGCAGAGGTGGGAGCCAGCACCATCCCCTGCCCCATATGAGCAGGGCCCCCATCCCAGCACAGAGCCTGAGCTAAAACCCCGCACATTTCCCACACGACCGCCTTGCTCAGCAGAGAGAACCCGGCTGAGCTAATCCTGCACCATGACTCCAGCTCCTTCATCTGCAGCCAGAGGTTGCTCACATGGAAGTGTGAAAGGAGCCCAAAGCCTCTGCTGTCAGCAGGCACCGTGGCCAGCCCTGGCACACGTCCCCGGCAGCCACCAACACCACTAAACCTGCCACCGGATCACCCAACACCCCAAAGGCTGCCTGCGCCCGCTCCATTTACACAGCTCTGAAGCACGCCTCGAAGCTGCCCGAGCAGGCAAGGAAACCACCTCTCCTTACACCAATCTGATTACATTTCAATCCATCTCATCACAAGGCCAAAACCACCCTGTCCCACGCCATGGCTCACCCAGGACGGATCCCAGGCCGCACAGTGCTTCACCAGTGGGGCTCCGCAGAGCCCGGCTGCTCCCATCAGCACCGGAGACTGAGCACGGAGGAAGCAGGGACAGGAAGAGCCTGAATCACCCGGAGATCACAGGATGGGCCCCTGGCAAGCTCGTGCCTCTGACAGCAGCGCACAGGTAGCACTGTCCCAGCAGCACCGGCTCAGGGAATAGGAATGTGGTGACTGGAGGCCTCACTCGGCACTCCAGGAGTTTCAGGTGCTCGGGGCAGACTGAGAGGCAGGGGATAAATGCCCCTTTCTGTACCAACGATGTCCTTCCCATAGGAAAACGTGCTCCCTAACCACTGAAGTGGAAGACAATACCAGCATGAGGTGAGAACAGGGAAGTTTCACACCTGAGGCTTCCAACTTCCAATCCATGACCTCCAGGGCACGCGACAGACACATCCACCATGACAGTGAAAGCTTCTTTATGACCCAGGCACCAAAACCAAGGTGCCCACAACCTCTAAATGGTTTCTATCAGGTATTAAAAACCCTCCTGAGACTCACCTTCTACCAGAGAAACTACAGTTTATTGAAGCCACGGCACATGGAGGCCAGAGGAAGAGCCGGTCCATCCTCACGTGTCAGACATTCCCACTCCCTGGCACGGCAGAGGTGTGAGAACAGGAGAAGGGGAGCAGCAGCATTGCTGCGGTGCCAGCGGCTGCCCTGGAGTGAACCAGCAGCTCTCTGCGGTTCAGGAGGAGAAATAACTTCAACTGCCTTTTAATTAAAAGCAGCTCTTCTTCCAAGTGAGAAGCTCCCCTAGTGCAGACACCGTCACTGGGAAGACGTTCCTCCCTCTATCTCCCGGCCTTGCCTAAGTCACCTGAGATCTGGTGTTCTCTGATGGCACCAGCCACACCTCCGCAGAGCTGGGAATGAACCTGCCATGACTCAGTAAGTCCTTGTCCACCTCACCAGGGAAGCCAGCTCATTCCTGCCTCTTGGAAACACACCACCCCCCGACACGTGCCGTGCAACTTTGCTCCAGACCGAGCTTGAAGCCTCGCACACCTCCATCAACTCCTCCTTCAGCCCCACCAAGCCGGGACGCTCCTCAGACTGGAACGAAGCCTGGCAAACCCATTCAGCCTGCACCTTTCCCACCAGAGCAAGAGCAGAGACGGCTCAGAACGTGCTCGTCTGGCACTGCCGGGACGTGTTGCAACAGGAATGCTTTTCCCCCGTGCTGCTTCCCACCCCGCAGCAGGATGGAAGGGCCGGGACAGCGCTAGAGGCTGCCAGGGCAGAGCGTGACGGCGGGGGCACAGGATGGGCAGGAGAGCCCCGGCCTCTTTGGAACTCCAACAGCAGGAGGTAATTATCAGAGATCGAGCTGAGAAACGTGCCAGGTAATGAGACTCCTGCCTGGGTCTCATGTGTCACAGGCCTGAGCCAGCACAGGATTGGTGCCAGCCCTGCCGGTTGTCACCTCCGCGCCCGACCCACGGGAACAGAAACACCTCCTCCTCATCACCAACCCGTTACGCTCCCGCTGGTTACTCACAGGGTGACGTTTCCCACCCGGCTCTGCACCTCAATGGCACCTGGGGTCACCGGAGCTCCGTTAATACTCCTGTGACAGGGACACAGGCAGGCGGACAGCGGGAAGTCAGTGCCAGAACACAAGTCATGGCTGCAAGGGAAGCGCGCTGCTCGGGTCCCCCCACGTAAGCCCTGCGTCAGGGGACAATCCCAACGTGACATTACTCCTGTAAGCAGAGCCGGCGAGGAGAGGGGTATTTCTACAAAGAAACCATGAGTCATTACCTCCCCATATCTACCATGCCCTTCAAAACCAGCGCTGCACCGAAACCCGCACTCAGATAAAGGCTGTGACCTAGAAGAGCGAGAGGAGAGGAAAGAAGAATTGAAGCTCAAGCAGCTTGAGGAGATACTGAATTCCTGAGAAAGGGGTCATTTCGTTTCAGCACACGGCCCCGTTCAGGTTGTGGATTAACAGCAAAGGTCACGTTGAAAAACCCAACTCAAGAGGCACCGGACTCAGCACATGGTGGCTGCTGATTATTTCATACCATGAGAAACGCCGAGCCCTCTGGGTGGGAAGGCCAGAGTGCCTTTGAAATAAAGCCTAAACCTTGAGTGTCCATGAAGACAGCCACAGCTGATAAAGATTAGGGAGACACAGCTAAATCCTCCAGGAACACAACACCAAGCGGAGCTCTCCCAGCGCTGCTCACCACCCCTTCATGGCTGGTGTATGCCTGACGGAAACCATGCCCTTTGAAACAATGCTGCTCTGACAGCCGCCTTCTCCGCGTGCCTCCTCCTTTGTTCTTCGTTACCAGGGATCCTTTCACCGAGCCAGAGCTGAGCCTCTGAGAGCTCCCTGTGCTCGCAGGGAAAGTGCTTTGAAAGACCTGAATCGGGGCAGGAGAGACCCCTGTGAGATCAGAGCACAGCAGAGCGCAGCCTGGGGTAAGGCAGGAGGGGCAGGTTCGCACCTCGGCTTCCCCTGGAAAATGAAAGCACAAACCCAAGGAAGCTGTGAGGAACCCGAGGGAAGAGAACGCGTGAAGAGCTCTTGCTTTGGAGCGCAGGGAGTTCACTGAAACGAGGTGACCCTGCAGAAAGCTGCTGCTCAGCAGCCACGCTGGACCCTCCCCACCACCACCGCAGTGTGTCAAGTCAGCCCTCCCCGGACAACCCTGCCTTCAAACCACTGTTAAACCCCAGGAGCGTGCCATTCAGCAGCCCCCCTCTGCCATAAACCAGCTGAATTAGCCAGAGCTGGCTGGGACAAGACTACACGGCACATTTTTCAAGTCCACATTTGCTGAAGGGAGATGAAATGTCTTCTCCAGCACAGCAAGCAAAGCAGCCCCGGCTCCTGCTCACCCCTCGGGGGGCTTTGCTGTTGTAGCAGAACAGGCAGCAGTGACCTTCAGCCGCCGTGTCCTCGCCTTTCAGGGGGATTTGGGTGCTGTGGCAGATTTGTATTTCACAGCTACGCCGCAGCGAGCCTGCATTTGCAAAGGCGAGATGAAGCTTCATCCTCAGGGAGGCAGCGGCTTTGAACTGCAGATCAAGAGGAATTTCCAGCCCTCTGATGTCGGCTGCAGAATGCAGCTGCACCGGTTTGGGGATGACTTCCAAGGCTGGACCTCTGAAACACCCTCCCTCCCTCCCGCCTCGCAGGGTGCCTTTATCTTCCACCTCTTCCCATCCCAAGCCTCAGTTACCCTGAGCGCTGCCCTTCCCCATTCAGAGCCTGTCCTCCAAAGGCTGACATTTCTGCCCGCTCCCGAGGAGCGGGGGCTCCGGCAGCACCGAGGATGCGACATAAATAATTTATCCTGAAAGACAGCAGCGCAGGATTTGAGGTCATTCAGGCTTTTCAAATCATATCAGCATGCGCTGAGAGAGCGAGCTGCCATCTCCATTTGGAGCGCCTCAAAGAGCTGGTGCATCCCTGCGTGCAGACACACAGACACACTGCAGCCCCGCGGGACGCAGACGTTCACTCTCAATTATTCACGACCCACGGGCACTGACAATGCGTTTTTAACAAACCCCCTCAACACAACAGTTCCGGATGCCTCCGGCCTCAATTCCACAGCCACGGCTTCCCCAGCCCAGCCATGGGACCCCGGAGTCGGGCTGGCCCTTAGCAGCTTTCTACCCAGCTCAGCTCGGTTCACTTGGTAGAGGAAACCTTTGATCAGGAGCAAGGAACTGCAGCTTGACATTAGGCTGCAGCAAAGAGCAGGAAAAGCCCATCCCAGGAGAGCTCAGAGATTTCCCTGCCTCTCCCCATCCCATGTGCCAGGCGAGAAGGGAAAGGAAACTGGGGAGGGAGAGGGTGGCACCCGAAAGGAGCGGGCAGGAACAGCTCTGAACCACTGCTCTCTGATGGACATCTCCAATTGTTCCAGCGGGAGGAAGCGGAGGGAGACGCGCGGACTTCCCGACGACCCACGGCTGGGAATAACGTGCTGCAGGGCCCACGCCTCGCCGAGAACAATGCACTGGATGGAAAGCAGCTCCTGAGCCTGGTGCTGTTAGTGGAGAGCTCAGATTAAAATGACTTCTTATCAACTGCCCCTCACCGCAGGTTCCAGCATCCCCTGTGCATTTAGAGGGAACGGAGCTGGATGGAGCCACCCGAGCTGGGAGCTCCTTGAGAAGCAAGAAAAACACTGGTGGCTTCAGGCTGCTCCAAGCAGGATGGGAAGCAAAGAAAAGCTCCAGCCGCCTCCAAGAGCCTTTGAAAGTGGCTGACACGTTAGCAGTGAAGAGCAAGGGCACCGAGCAAACCCACAGCTCTGGAACCTGACAGCGCACAAAGTTATCTGGAAAGCAGCACCAGATGCTCCATGGCAGCAGCAGCCTCACACGGGAGCAGCAGCCAGGCTCCAGCTCCAGCCTGCCCCCCCGAGTTGATGCTGTCACTACTGCAGCAGGTCTGAGCCAGGGACAGCACAAAGCCAAATAAAGCACGTGAAGTGGATGGCACGGAGCTGAAGGCTGAGCTATCAAATCAGCCCCCTTGGTCTGCCCCGACACAGGGAGCTTGGTTAAAACCAGGAACAAACCAGTTGAAAACCCACTAACACATGCTGGAGGTTGCTGTCCCCAGCGGAAAAGCAGTGCCTTTAAAGTACCGCAGGCCTGGCTCCAGCTTAAACCCCTGTACCAGCCTCTGCCTGGGTTCAAACCCTCGGCTTAAACACCCCTGAGACCTCACTGTGCCCTTGCAGCCTTCGCTCTGCAGAGCAGTGCCCAGGGCTGGGTTAGTCCCCCCTGCCCCAGCCAGGAGCCTGCAGAACCCCCATTGGGGTCTCTCCCATCCCTTACAAGGCATCTGTGATGCTCCCTCCCTCTTCCTCTGCTTGAGGTGTCCTTGGGGGAGGCTGAGGACAGAGAGCTCCAGCTCTGGTCCCCTTTGCCACGCCAGCAGCTCTGCCTCCTCACCGCCCTCCTGTGCTGCCTCTTTTGCAAGAGCTGCTCCGTGCCCGGCTGCGGGAAGCAGCCCTGAAGGAGACGAGCAGAGCCGGGCAGGAGGTCTCCTGCTGTTCCACAGCACCCAGCCAAGTGTTCCCAGGGTTTTCCTAGGCAAAGGCCAAGCAGGGATGCACCAGTTCCTAGTCCAGAATACACAGGGCAAGGAACTGAGGCAGAGAGCAAGCTGCTGGGAGGTGCCTGCTGGAAGGGCGCAGTCCCCACCGCAGGATAAAGTCACCCCAAAGCCACAAAGGCCTCGCAGAAAGGAAGCAGCCACTCAGAAACCCATCACTGACTGCTTCTAAAACACTTAACCAGCCAAAGAAACGCATCTTTCCTCTAAGCAGGTCTGTACCCGGAGTCATAAAGAGAACATTTACAAGCTGCCATCGAATCCCCAGCACTTAAGTGTTGTTTTGGGGCAGATGGATGTGCTTGGTGTTTGTGCAAGACCCTACAGCTGCAGAAGCCTCACAAATGGGGCTCAGAGCAAGCAGAGCCTTGCTGAAGGTGCTGAGGGCCCGGCCCCACCATTCCTCACGGCAGCAGTGGGAGGTGGGAGAGCGCGAAGGAAGCACCAAGGGGACCCAGAGCTCTCGGAGCCTCTCCCAGCTGCTCTTCAGAGCAGTGGGTGCCAAGACCACGCTGCGGATGTACAGAGGGACAGGAGGGATTGCTCCGAGATGTGACCCAGGAACGGGGTGTGACAGACACAGACACAGCGACAGGCTCCTTGCAGGCAACCGTGTCCCTCCCAACTCCAGGCAAAGTCACCGGCACCCCTGGGCCCCCGAACCAGGCTCCAGCCCAGGTTTAAGGGAGGAAAACACCACCGGCCCCGCAGGAAGGTGCCCATCACCTTGCCCTGAATCCCAGCACGATGCCCACAGCCCCCCCTGGCCCAGACTACCCAGGAGCCACGCTGTGAGCTGCATCCACAGCCCCCCAACCTGCTCCCGTTGGGAAAGGGGAAAGGGAAGGTCCCTGCAAGCCTCCACACCTGCCCTCAGTGTCTCCCCTTTCTCTTTGAGGGCTCCTCCGGAGCTGCCTCTGCCCTGGCCGGTGCAGCCAGTCCTGCCGAGCAGCACGGATCCCTGCAGTTATGGTACTGCATGCGGGAGACCCCAGAGGAAAGGGAGCGGGGGATGAGCCAAAGGAAGCAGAGAACACCCGAGCCCCAGCACCACGGCCTCTGTGCTGCAGGAGACCCCACAGCAGGTTTGGGTTCCCAGCACTGCAGCCTCCTCCCGGGGCCGGTGACGAAGGAGCCGGCTCAGCTCTGCAAAGACACTTTAATTCTTCACTCAGGTTCACAACCTCAGAGCAAGGAGCAGGCCCTGGAGCTGTGCTCCTGCCAGGGCTGCCCTGGCAAAGGCAGCAGGAGAAACCCAACACGCTCAGCCCCTCGCTACGAGGGCACTTCCTCCCCTGCCGGCTCCCTCCTCCCACCTTTGCTTCCCAACACAAAGCTACTTCTTTGGCAGAGCAAATCTGCCTCCCTTCCAAGCAGCCAGATGTAAGTAAGTAGGTCAGACAAGGACTAGGGCGCCTCGACAACAGCACTTTAAAGGGAAGCAAAGCGGGAAGCGAGCCCTGACCTGGAACGTGCCCCATCACCTCGGCACTGGCACAGGGGGGCCGGCAATGCCTCACCTCACCCAGCAAGAGCAGAGCAGCAGCGTGGCACCGTGCACAGAGACACTGGGGACAGGGTCTAACACCTTGCAGCCACAGCAGCCTAAAGCTTTGCACCCTCACACGGCGCAGGCCTGCTTTTAGTGGCAGAAGCTATCTCAAGCAGACCCTGGTAAAGGTGGCACTGGTCTCCTCTGTCCAGGCACTCCACACGCTCTGGATGGCATTAGCTCCTGTTTGTTCGCGGCAGGATGAAGCCAAAGCCCTCCCTCACCCCTCACGGCACAAAGAGGGGTCTGTGCTCCCGGCCCTGGAGCAGCCATGGGAAAACAGGCTCTGCCTTTGCATTCCAGCAGCAAAGCGTGGCTGCAGGCGGGAGAGCCGGGAGCGCGGTGCGAGACGGGACGGCTCCAGGGAGGCTCAGCGGTGCCGAAACACCTCAGGGACAGGATGCACCCGATAAGCTGAGACAGGCAGGAGCGAAGCCAGGCTGTGAGAAGCAGAGGACACGCTCATCGGGCAGCTTTGCCCCACAGAGCACGGCGGAGCCGGAGCCGGGTGGATCCCTACCTCATCGGCACCCCGAGCCCAAGCCTGCTCAGCTCAGATCCCCTCTGGCAGCCGCTGCACACCGGGGATCAGGCCAGGCCGGAGCAACCTGGGCGGATGCTGCCCGCGGCCAAGTCTGCCAAAGGTAAACCGAGGCCGATTTGGGATGGCGGCAGCGCTCCAAGGCTCAGCACAGCACACGCAGGCTGCGGTCCGCGGCAATGACTTCCATGCAAAACCTCTGCCTCCACCTGGCCTGAGGACGCTGCTGCACCGGCTCCTCGCTGCCTTCCCAACCACCACTTTCCGCCCGGGTGGTGGGATGGGATAACCCGGAGCAGGGCAGTCATGAGGCCTTCAGAGCCGCACATCCATCAGCTGAGGGTCAAGGAGGCAGCCGGCATCTCCTCTCTCTGCATCCCACCCCAAATGCTGCCCAAGTGCAAGCAGGTCAGAGGGGGACCAAGCTAGCGGGTAGCTGGAGCAGAGCCGTGGTTAAGAGCCATGGGGATTCGAGGTTAACCCCCCCAAAAATCAGTCTCTGAGCAGTGCTTGTTAAATAAGTGGGTCGAGAGTGCCCCAAACCAACCCTGGTCTCCCTCGGGTCTGGGCTCGCTGTGATGGGGCAAACCCCAAAACCAGCATCACCAGACCCCGAGGAGGGACCACTTATCCAGGCACATGGATACAACCCCTCTGCTGGGCTCAGCCCTGTGCAGTACGTGTCCCCCACAGCCTGGACCCATCCACATCCCAACCGAGTGCATCGCGGCACACAGGGAACCCCACAAACAGGGAGCTGGGATGGGCAGGAGCCAGCTCTGCAACTGTGCACTCAGACAGGGCTGAGCAGCATCAATTCTGCTGAGTCTTTGCAGGGGGAAAGCCACAGCTGTGCCTCCATCCCAAAGGACGCCCGGCAAACAACCAGCTCCTCATTTCCTTTGCTTACAACCAGCGCTCTGGGGGGCTCCGAAGCGAACCCGCAGCAGGAACGCGGTCCCGAGGGCAGTGGCGCTGCGCCCGCCTCGGCTGCAGCGCTGGTTCCGCGGGTGGGGAGCGCCGGGAGGTCGCGGCCGTGTTTACCCGCAGCAGCGCCCTGCGCCTGCCTCCACCGTGGCACCCGCTGCCGGCCCATGCGGGGCTCCACGCTCGGCTTTGCTCAGGACGAGAGGAGGGACCGGATCGGATCGCGGACCCCGGTGCTGGGTCCCTGACCCCGGGGGCACCGCGTCCCCCCGGCTCAGGAAAGCACAACCGGACA
This sequence comes from Psittacula echo, assembly GCF_963264785.1. Taxonomy (NCBI): domain Eukaryota; kingdom Metazoa; phylum Chordata; class Aves; order Psittaciformes; family Psittacidae; genus Psittacula; species Psittacula echo. The sequence goes on from NC_137748.1 coordinate 5,202,794, forward strand.
CCCGGGAGGCGCGCAGAGCCGGAGCCCTGCTGGTGCGGAGAGAAGGGGGGAACCGGGAGCAGCGGGACCGGGGAGGGGGGAATCCCCTCAGAGCCCCCCCTCCGCCATCACCGCTCCAGCGCAGCCGCTCCCACCGGTAGGAACCGCCCCGGGCCCCGGTGCGATCGTGTCTGCGGGCCCGGACCCTCGCCCCGCCGGCCCCGCGCAGCCCCAGCACCCCCCTCACGTTCACCCCCGAGGCCCCGCAGGCTGCGGCCCCCCCCCCCGCGCTCACCGGCCGCCCGCGGCCTCCTCCCGCCGCACCCGGAAACGCGGCCCCGCGGCGCCGTCCGGCCTCCAGCCGCCGACAGACAAAATGGCGGCCCCCGCCGCTCCTGCGCCGCCCGGGCCGGATGTGGGCGGGCAGCAGCGGGGCGGCAGGGCCGCGCCGCCATGATGGGGAGGTCAAAGGCCATGGCGGGAAGGGCGCCAAGCGTGGCGGCCATGTTGGGAAGGTCAGGGATGCGGCGGGAGGGCCTGGCGCCGCGGGGAGCCGGAGGGAGAGCGGCGGCACCGGGAGGGCTCCGCGCTCCGGGACGAGCCGCCGCAGACCGGAGGTGCCCCCGCAGGCCGGAGCCGCAGCGGCAAAGCGGGGCAACCGCAGCCAGCTCCTCCCTCCGGCCATATTGAGACGGCCGCATGAGCCCGGTGTGGCGGCCATCTTGAGAAGGTCGAGCCCGCCCTGGTCGGTCCCGGGACCCTCAAACCGGGTGCTACCGGCATGACGTCACCGGGCAGAGCCATGACGTCTCTCCCCAGCCATGACATCATCAGACAGGGGCCGGGACAGCCGTTTATTGGGGCTCCGCACCCCCCCCACTGTTGGGGTTTTTTGTGGGGTTTTGGGTTGGTTTTTTTTTTTCCTTTTTTCCTCCTTTTTCTTAAAAAATAAATGTACAATTCCCGACAGCGGCTCCATACAAAATATACACGTCTGGGGGGGCGGGGGGGCACGTACAAAAATAGCGGGGGGGGGGAGGGAGGAGGCCGGGGAGGGCGGGGGGTCCCTGCACCCCGGTCAATGGAAGGGGTCAATGGGGTGCCAAGGGGACACTGGGGGGAGAGATGAGCCCGGGGGTCCCCAACCCCCCCCATTGTGCTGAGGGTGGGGGCAGCGCCCGGCTGTGCCCCTCACCCCGCGTCAGGCCAAAGTGCGTCAGTGCTGGGGGGCACCGGGCCCCCCGGGGGGGGGTCCCCCGGGCTGGGGGTCCCCGGGCTGGGGGGTCCCGGTCCCTCACTGGCCGCCCGGCTCCAGCTTGAAGGAGAGCTCAAAGAGCAGGTTCTGGTTGTCGATGACGCGGAGCTGCCGCACGTAAGCCTTGGTCTGCAGCTGGCTCGGGGACGCCTCCAGCTCCAGGCCTGGGGGAGCGGGGATGGGGACAAGGGGATGGAGGGACAGGAGCGAAGGGATGGAGGGATGGGGATGAAAGGGGATGGAGGGATGTGGGGATGGGGATGCAAGGATGGGGATGCAGGGGTGGGAATGAAGGGATGCAGGGATATGGGAATACAGGGATTGGAATTAAGGGATGTGGCGATATGGGAATGAGGGGATTGGAATCAAGGGATGCAGGGATATGGGGATGCAGGGATGGGAATGAAGGGATGTGGGGATATGAGGATTCAGAGATAGAGGGAAGTGGAATTGCAGATGCAGGGATGTTGAGACAGGAGTGAAGGGATACAGGGTTGAAGGGATGGGAACGAAGTGATACAAGGGATGGAGGGATGGAGAAAGGGGACCGGGATGGGAACACAGGGATGGGGAGGATGCAGGAATGCAGGGATTTGGGGATAGAGGGATGGGAATGAAGTGATGCAGGGATGTGGGGACAGGGATGCAGAGATGGGGATGAAGGGAGGCAGAGATGGGGATGAAGGGATGCAGAGATGGGGATGAAGGGAGGCAGAGATGAGCTGAGGCGGGTGCAGACACGTCCCCATCCCAGAGGCAGCAGCAGGGATGTGGGGCCATGCCTGTACCCCCCTCCCCTCCCCATACTCACAGAGCGGGCGGCTCCGGTACTTCCGGATGGTTCTCACTTTCTCGGCAATGCAGTGCTGGGCACAGAGCACCCCCGGTGAGACCCCAGCCCCCCCCGACCCTTCACATCCCCCCCCAGGACCCTGCCCTGGGGCATCCCCATCACCGGGGACCCATATTCTGCCCCCCAGGGACCCTGCACACACCCCCTATTCCCATCCCCTCAATGGGGTTCCCCATCCCCAGCTTCACCCCGGGGGCCGCACAACTGCCCCCCCCCCCCCCGAAGGGCACCCACCAGCTTCTCCACGTTGACCAACCCATCCAGGAGGGTTTTGCTGCCTTCATGCAGGAAGGTCAGATCTGGGGGTGAGCAGAGAGGGGTGAGGGGGGGCCAATGGGGCAGCACTGGGACCGCAGCCCCCTCCGGGCACAGCCTGTGCCCCCCCCTCACCTTTGAGGATGAGCGGCACGAAGGGGATGAGGGGGGGCTTCATCTTGGCCAGCACCTCCCGGTACGTCTTGTGGTTCCTGCAGGGGTCCTGGGGGGGAGCAAGGGGAGCAGCTCCCTAGGGGTGCCAGCACCCTGGTTCCCCACCACTGGCAGCAGTGGGCATAGGGCGTGGGAACGGACGGTGTGGGACCACCCCCTACCCGTGGGGTGCTGACCCCCCCCAGCCCCAGCCCCTCTCACCGTCAAGTTCTCGAACTTCCGAAAGAGGTTCTTGAATTTCCCTGGGAGCTTCTGCAAGACAGAACGGGGGGGGGGGATGAGCATCCAGAGGGGCCCAGGAGCATCCAGAGGGGCCCAGGAGCATCCAGGGGGGCCCAGGAGCATCCAGAGGGGCCCAGGAGCATCCAGGGGGGCCCAAGAGCATCCAGAGGGGCCCAGGAGCATCCAGAGGGGCCCAGGAGCATCCAGGGGGGCCCAAGAGCGTCCAAGAGGCCCCAGAAGCACCCAAAGGGGTCCCAGGAGCATCTAAGGAGACCCAGGAGCATCCAGAGGGGCCCAGGAGTGTCCAGAGGGGCCCAGGAGTGTCCAGAGGGGCCCAGCAGCATCCAGGGGGGCCCAGGAACATCCAAGAGGTCCCAGGAGCACCCAGGGGGTCCCATACACCCCCCCACATCTTTACCTCCCAGGTGAGGCGCAGGCGGCTGATGGCAGCGTTGTTGAGCCCGATGACGATGGCGTAGAAGGACAGCATGTCCTGGTTCTGCTTGCATCTGGGGGGGGGGGGGGCAGAGGGTGAGGAGCAGATGGGGGACCCCCTCCCCGGACCCCCCCATCCCCATCCCCACGCTCACATGGCAGCGATCTTGATGAGCTTCTTGAGGAGATGGGCGCGCTTGCCCAGGGACTCGCAGAGCAGCAGCTCGGTGCCCACCCAGTGCTGCACCTCGCTGCAGCGCTGCAGCAGCAGCTCCAGGTTGGCCGTTTCCCGGCGGCCCCGTTCCCCATGGAACACGTAATCCACAAACTCCAGCTGCCACGGGGGGATCCACAGCGGGTCAGAGCCCCCCCCGGGACACCACGGTGCAAACCCATCCCCAAACACCCCCTGCTCAACCTCATGGACGCAGCGGAAGAGCTCCCAGTGGAAGGCGGTGAGGTGGTTGGCGATGTCCTCCGGCTCCACGCGGTGGATCTCGGTATCCCCTGGCACCACCTGGATCTCCTCCGGCAGCGGTACCTGGGATGGGGTGTTGGGAACAGGGATGCTCTGATGGGGCTGGAACACGGGGGGTTCCCCCCTCAATCCCCAGCACAATGGGGTGCTCACCAGCGAGTCAAAGGTGTCCCTGGTGCAGGCGAAGAGGTGGCTGTTGATGCCCAGGGTGGTGAAGACGCACTCCTCGCTGGGCTGCAGCACGGCTTTCTCTGCAGGCAGAGGGTCAGCACCCAGGCTGCTCCCTGCCCACCCCTGCCCGCAGCACCTCCCCAGCCCCGCGGGCACCTCCGGATGAGGCCACGGTGACGAGGATGAGGGCGTCCTCGCGGGCGCTCTGCTCCTCCGAGTACTGCAGCTTCTCGGTGACGGAGGCCAGGATGTCCTGCACCGAGGCCGAGAGGCGGCTGCGGATGGTCACGTACGAGTGGTCGGGCATGTACACGCGGCAGAAGACTGCGGAGAGGTGGGATGGGGAAACTGAGGCACGGAGCAGGCGCTGCTCATTGCAGCCGGTGGCGAGCCAGGGGGGAGAACCCGGCACCCAGCACCCATCCTGGCACCTGAAACCCATCCCAGCTCCCAGCATCCATCTCAGCACACGAAACCCATCCGGGAGCTATCCCAGCACCCATCCCTTGTCCTGGCACCTGAAACCCATCCTGGCAGCCAGCACCCTGCCTGGCACCCATCAACCATTCCAGCATCCAGCACTCATGCCAGCACCCATCCCAGCACCCAGTACCCATCCCAACACCCATCCCAGCATCCAGCATCCATATGAACACACAGCACCCATCCCAGGATCCAGAATCCATCCCAAGACCCATCCCCCATTCTGGCACCTGAAACCCATCCTGGCACCCAGCACCCAACCTGGCACCCATCCTGGCACCTGAAAACCATTCCAGCATCCAGCACCCATCCCAGCACCCAGTACCCATCCCAACACTCATCCCAGCATCCAGAATCCACCCCAACACCCATCCCCTATCCCCCATCCTGGCACCCAAAACCCATCCTAGCATCCAGCATCCAACCTGGAACCCATCCTGGCACACGAAAAACATTCCAGCATCCAGCACCCATGCTGGCACCCATCCCAGCCCCCGGTACCCATCCCAGCCCCCGGTACCCATCCCAGCCCCCGGTACCCATCCCGGCAGCCGGTACCCATCCCGGTACCCATCCCAGCCCCCGTCCCGCCCCGCGCTCACTCTCGTCGGAGCCGCGGAACGCCACCCGCGTCTGCAGGCAGGAGTCGATGCGGCGGAAGTGCCTGAACAGCGGCTTCACCTGCTTGTTCGGGGGGGGGGTCTCCTCGGCCACCCTGCGGCACGGACCGGGGTCAGGCAGGAGCCGCGGCACAGCCGGAGCCCCCCCCACGGCCTCGCTCGTTCCCAAAGGGCTGCTGATGATGCTCAGCTCCTTGTCCCTCCCTGACCCACAGGGACCCCCCCTTCCTCCCCGCTCACTTGAGCTCCACGGTCTCCACGAGCCGGTGCAGTTTGAGGATCTCATCCTCCAGGTCGCGGTACAGGGATGTGTCCTTCATGATGAGCAGGTAGAGCTCCTGGAGGGGGGGGGAAAGGGGCTCAGGACGGGGGGGAGAGGGATGAGGAGATGGGGGGGGCCCATGGAGGGGATCACCCACCTTGATCACCTTCCCGGCGCTCTCCTCCTCCTGCAGCAGCCCCTTGTAGGTCTCGAGGAAGTGCAGCAGCACGGCCAGCACCGCCCGCTTGCGCCGCAGCCCGGCCCCGTCCTCCCAGCGCGGCAGCACGAAGGTGGCACCGTCAAGGAGGCCCCACGGCAAGGAGGGACCCCGGGCACCCCCTGCGAGGGTCTCTGTGCACACCCCACTGGCATCCCCCTGCCCACCGTGCACTCGAACCCATATGTGCGCCCTATGGGGCCCTAACTCCCCCACTTACTGCTCCCACCACAGCACCCTGCTGCCTCCCTCCATGCCCACCCTTGTGCCCATCATCTTGTCACCCTCACGGCACTCTCATGCCCCCCCCGAAGCCCTCCTGGCTGCACCCTCATGTTCACCCCTGTACCACCCTCATACCTCCCTGTGCCCAACCTCAGACCCTTCCCACTGCATCCTTGTGCTCACTCTCATTGCATCCTGATGCCCTTCTCATGTCCACCCCCAACGTGCCCCCCCCAAGGATATTGCTGGTGCAGCTGCTGCAGGAAGCGCTCGGTGGGCAGGAAGAGCGAGTGTGTGAGCACGATGTCATCCAGCAGCGATTCTGGGGGGGGATTTGGGGGCAGAAGTGGGCACCCCCCCTCGCACAGCCCCACAACAGCACCCCCGGGGTCCTGCCCCCCATCAGAGCGGGCAGCCAAGGGGGGCAATGCCAATGACACCAGGACATATGGGACACCCATGCTGCCGGGAGGGGGTTTTGGCCCGGCCGGGTGAGCCGAGGGGCTGATCCCAGTGATCCCGACAGCGCCAGCACCCAGTGACCTTTGGACCAGGCACCGCTCCCTCCCCAGCACCAGCACAACCCTCGACCCTGGGCCCTGAGCAGGTCCCAGCCGATGGGTGTCCAGGAATGCGTCCTAAGCCCCAGCACCACAGTGATGGGACACCAGGGTCCCTCCCAGGGGCCCCTCAAGCACCTCCCAGGCCCCAGCCCATTAACCCAGCCATGGATCTGTGCTGAGCAGGGGCTGAGGCTCCCTCAGTACCACCATGCCAGGGCACAGCACCCATGGGAGACAAGCTGACACCAAAAGCAGCACACAGCAGTCTGGAGCCCAGCCCAGCCCCCCGTCCAGCACCCTGTATCTGTGCTGGTGTAGGCAGGGGCAGTGTGGGGGCCCCCAGCTCCCCCAGACCTCCCCTGGGGTGCAGAAAGAACCGAACCCCCCATCCCGGCTGCAGCACCCCCCAGCCCTGCCTCAGTTTCCCCATCCCTCTGCAGCAGCCACAGGGACAGGTTTCCCACGCTGTGCTGGGGGGAGACTCCGGACTCCCCCCCCCCGGCTTCTGCCCCGCTCTCTGCCAGCCCAGGCACCGCAGGGCCGGGCCTGGCTGCGTGTTGGTGCAGGCAGGGCCCAGCGCTGCCAGTTCCATCTCGCCCCTTCCCGAAGGCTCCATCGTGTCGGTGGCGGAACCCCACCCCGGCCGGGGCATCCCTGCAGCGGGATGGAGCTCCCCGGGAGCCCAGCGGGGACCCCATGGGGTGGGAGCACCCAGCACCCAAAACCACCCCAGCACCTCGGCACAAGGAGCCGCGGCGGGACGGCACCGGGGCACCGGGAAGCAGGTGCCGGAGGGAAGCGGCGTCCGCCCGGCCCCGGCTCAGCAGCTCGCACCGGGGCTAATTTTAGCACCGGGATGTTCAGGATTAACCGATGGCTCCTGCGCCGTGCGGCGGCCAAAATCGGCCTCGTCCGGTCCTGGCACAGCCACCGAGCCCCCGCCGTGCCCCTGCACTGCTCCCCCCGCGCCGCGGTGATGCCTGGTGGGACCCTGCGCACCCCAACCCACGCGCGCCTTGGCCTGGCGCGGTCCCAGCCTGACCTTGGCACCAGAACCGGGCTCGCAACCGCACCCAGCGCGGTGCCAGCCCCGCACCGGGCACCCGGCGCCTCCCGCGCCGTTCTCCCACCCCGCATCCCCCAGCGCATCCCGCGGCGGTAGCGGGTGGGCGCCCATCAAATCCTTTCCCCGCCAGCGCCGCCGCATCGCCCCCGGCCTCCCGCACCGCAGCGCAGCGCAGGGCCGCGCTCCCCGCACCGGGCACCCCCCGCCGCCGCCGCCGCTCCCGGGGGTCCCGCCGGTACCTGCTCCGCAGCCGCGGCCGTGAGCTCCGCCCGCCGGGAGCCGCTCCAGGAGCGCGGTCAGAAGCCGCTCGGGGGGCGCGGGCGCGGCGGGGCCGCAGCCGCAGCAGCAGCGGGCGGCGGGCGGCGGCTCCGGGCTCGGTGGCTCCCGGTCCCGGTCGCCTCCCGGGGATGGGTCCTCGGGGGAGCGAAGCGGCGCCTCGGGTGGACGCAGCTCCAGCCACCGGCCCTCGCTCCCCGGCTGCGGCCCCGCCGGCCCCGCCGGCTCCTCGGGCGATGCGGGAGGGCGCGATAGGCTCTGCCGCCGCGCTGCCGGTGCCGGTGCCGGTGCGGGGGGGCGGGCGGGCAGGTGCGAGCCCGGCTTCTTCAGCAACTTCTCCAGCGGCTTCATGGCCGCCCGGGCGCGGCGGCAGCGGCGGCGGCTCAGGGGGCCATGGGCAGCGGCGGCGGCGGCGCGGGGCGGCTCCGGTCGGCTCCGGTCGGGCTCGGGCCCCGGCGCCGCTCCCCGCCCGCCCCGCGTTGCGCCCCGCGGCCCCGCCGGTAGCGCCCGCCCCGCCGCCCCGCCCCGCCGCCGCCCCCGGCCCCGCCGCCAGCACCTGCCCGCCCCCGCCGCACCGGCACCGGAGCGCTGGGATGCGGCGGCACCGGGACGCGGCTCGTCCCCCCCTCGCCTCCCGCAGCAGCCCCGCACCCGTGATGCGTTGCACAACCTCCGTACCCCCCTCCCCGCCCCGCAGCACCGGGACGCGGCCGCACGGCATCAGGCACACACGGGGGCCACGTCGGCAGAGCCCCCGCACCTCCCCATTGCCTGTGTGTGCCCCGCCGCACCGGCGAGGGGCACAGGGTGTGCGCCCCCCCAACGGACCGTGTCACACCAATGTCCCACCCTCCTTGTCCCCTGGGGCACACATTCGGATTGTCCACCCCATGGTGCCCGCTCCCCAGTGTCCCATCTATGGGGTCACATCCCCAGGTATGCGGTGCCGCCCCCCCGGCCCAGCTCTCTGCCCCCCATCGCAGCGTGGGAAAGGGCCGGGGGTGGGTGCCGGCCCCCCCCTCCCCGGTGCTGTCACCCCCGGGGCCGGGCGGGCAGGTCGGGGCAGCTCCTGCCCCCCGCGCCGCTGCCAGGCCGGGAACAGGCGCTGCCGGGCCGGCGTGCTGGGGCAGGAGCCGGGGCAGGAACCGGGCAGGCGCCGGGGCAGGGCAGGGCGGGACGTGGCGCCCGCCCGGGGCTGAGCTGCCGGGTCCCCGTCCCCTGGGTGCCGAGCACCCTCCCTGCCCGCGCCCCGACACCCCCAGAACCAGCTCCGCACCCCCCTGGGCACAGCGACAGCGGGGACAGCAACGGGGGGACAGAACCTGCACATCCCCATTCCCATCGTCTGGGTTCATGCCCTGCAAACCTGCGGCTGAGGGGTGGGATGGTGGCAAAAGACGTGGGGACACAGCGGCTGACCCCATTGCCCACCCAAGGACGGAGGGATGGGGTACGGGGGTCCCGGCAGCTCCTGCTTTGTTCCCGCTTCCTCTGCACCCGGCAGTTGCTTGGCAACTCCATCCATGCGGCGGCGGGAAAGCAGCAAAACGCGTCCCCACATCCCCATCTCCGCTGCATGGGCCCTGGTGGGATGGGCACACCACAGCACGGCACAGCTCTCCTCCAGCCCATGGCGCTTCTGACCCCCCCCATCCCACCCAAACCCCCAAAACAATCCCATGCAGCTCCTCCATCCCCACTGTATGGGGCAGCCGGAGGAGGGTGCAAGCGGCATCGTGCCGTGCCGAGGGAACGCGCCCCAGATTCGGGCCCACTGGCTCATCCCAGCTCTCTTCCCCCAGCTCGGCAGGGACGGGGGCACCGCTGGAGCAGTGCGAGCTATTGGCTTAATTAATTTGCTGTTATTCCTCCTAACGAGCTGGGATCTGGAGCAGGCGCTTCCCTCCCAAAGCCTGCGCCTCCATTTGCAGCCGCGCGGGCAAGCGGGGGGGGGGAGCACGAAGCCTCCGGGTGCTGCTCAAAACAGTAGGAGGGAAAGATGACACCAAGGGAGAAATCCCTCCCCGAGCCAGCGCTTCAGCCCGGGGAGCGCACCTTGGCATGGGGGGGCTGCATCCTTCCCCCCCAGCACCGCAGGAGGGCAGCCCCCACGCTGGTCCCCCCAAGGCTGGGATGCAGTGGGAGGCTGCAGAGCGGGGTAGGTGCCACCCACAGCCCCGTTTGCCGTGGGAAGCCGCGTTGGAGGGAGGCAGCAGCGCGCAGGCAGCAGCTCCCACACCACCTCCACACCACTTGTTCCATCCCCTGCAGTGAGCACGGGGCTCGTTGTGTGCTGAGCCCGGCTGCCGGGGCAGAGCTGGGCTCCGGGACGAGCTGGAGCTGCTTTTCCAGTCCCACCAGCAGCTCCTAGGAAGGGAAGAGCAGCTCCTGGCCCGCGGCAGCGCAGGGGAAGGGATGCTGGTTCTCCTTTGGAAGCACACGGTACAGGGAAAGAGAGACAAGAGAGAGCTGGCTGCTTTCTAACACATGTTCTCATCCGCGTGCCGATACAACACCGGTTACAAACGTGCACTTCTACGGGACAGGAGCCCAGAGACAAAACCAAAACCCATCACAGTGTTGTGAGGTCCAGGTCTTCAGCCACCAGGACCCATGTCAACGATTCACTTACAGCCTTAAGGCAGAGAAACGGTTACAAGGAGAACACGAGGGGTTCCTGCTTTGACGCCTGGGATTAGGTACAAAAACGGCACAGAGTTACAAACAAGGAACAAAGAAGGGGATTTCTGCTGGAAAGCTGGGCATGCAGCAGGAGATGCGGACCGGGGAGCACGCAGGTGGGCCCTGGGCACCCTCCCTTGGTGCAGATGGAGGAGGCCAAGACGATGCCACTTGCTTGGAGCAAGGATGCTCCTGCTCTCCCATGCCAGCAGCTGCCACCTCCCCAGGCTGCCCCAGCACGTGCTCCACACAGCCAGGATCGGCAGGGATTGGCAGCCTTCCCTCACCAAGCTTCCTAATGCAATTTGCCAATGACTGCGAGGATACGGCCAAGCCTGAGTGTGACTGGGAGGTGGTGGGATGCTGCTGCAGAGCTGGTGCAGCCGCCACCGCGACGCCGCATCGCTGTGCCGAGTGCTAACAGGGAAACCAAAGCTGCAAGGTCCCAGGGAGCGCTGGTTTACGTGGTGCCAAATGCTTCCTGCTGGGGCTGGGAGCCCAGGTTGGATGCTGGATGCGTCAGGGCGGGTTCTAACACCCCCCTTCCACTTCCACAGCAGCAACACCCAAGTGCTGGGAGCAAATCACTGCCCTGCTCGCCCCGTCTGGCTGGTTTGTGGGCTGGCAGAGCTGCTTGGGCTGCATCAAGGTGCCGGGGTGCCCATAAAGCTCCCTCCCCGCTGCTGATATGGCAGAGGTGAAGAAGGAAACCTCGCCCTGCTCTGCAGGGTGTGCCTGTGGCAGCGGCGAGGGGGTCACTCTGTGTTTGTGCCCGGGGGTTCCCATTGACGGGAGCTGAAAGCTTGCACGGACGTGGACAAAAACCACCAAAGACACAAGTCACCAACGGGGCTTGCTCGGAAAAAGAAGGTGCTTCTAAATTAAGTGGTGGCTGCAGAGCCAGCGCGTTCCAGCAGCCCCCAATGGCCCAGCTGCCCTCCCCGTGCCTTAACAATGGCAGAAATAAACTTGCTAATTATAAAAGAGAATTAGAATGAACGCCTCAGCTGTCTCCATGGGGGGACGGGGGAGGTGACGGTCCCATTAGCCAGACAAACAGATCCAAAATACCCAAAAAGAAACAAATCAGCTTTACTGAAGGAGCTGGTTCATTTCTTAAATAAAAACAGAGACCACAATCAAGCCAATGGAGTTTAACATCCTAGGGAGGGGGAGAGGGCAGACATTTAGTACGGGAGAGAGAAGCTGAGAGAACTTGTGGCCAAGGCCCTGGGGGTTGATTCCGCAGGGAGGAAGGGCAGCAGCGAGATGATTTTTGGGAGGGCACCGGTAAAACCAGAGGGGGAAGGTGCCTGGCCCTGAGCACGAGACGGTGCAGCTGATTTCCTCCCGCTGCCTCACCTACGCACAGGGAAGAAGCCTTTCCCCAGGAGCTTCCTCCTTGCCGAGGTGCTGAGGCTGGCGTCGGGATTCCCATGGCTGCACCTCTACGTGTTGCTCCTCTCCTTGGATTTTTCACCTTTGCTGTCCTGGTGGGGAAGAGGAAGGAGAAGGGGAGGTTTTAGGCTGCACCAACACCAGCGCGGGGGCTGCAAGTGAACACCCTCCTCACCCGGGTGCCAAAACACAACCACCTCCCGTCCATGCCTCTGGCTTCCCCCGTGCCCAATGTGGGCACAACCAGCCCCCTCCAGCCCTGCTCTCCTCAGGGTTGAACACCTTCCCATCACAAACGCTCTGATCAAGGTGAGGAGAGCATCTCACAGCGCATCGACACGCACTGCATGTCCCCAGCCCGCCACCACCGGCACGCGCCTGCCCAGCTCTGCTGGGGCTTGTTGTGGGATTCTGGCTCCCTCCGTGCTGAGCAAGGCATGGAGAAAGGAAACCAAACACACACACGTGGCACCCTGGCACACACACAGCTCACAGAACCGGAGCGAGGAAGCTATTCACAGCGCAGAGAAACAGCTCTCGCCTCTGGAAAGCCTTTAAGTCTGCAGCCTGAGTTATCTACTAAGGTCTTGACTCTTACTCTTCCAGAGAAGTCACTGCCTTCTAGCTTAGGACTGGATTTTTCTCTCTCTAAAGTGCTCTGCTCTCTACCCTGAGCAAATAAAACAAAACAAAACAAGCAAGAGTCAACTCTGGACTTACTTTTTATGCGGGTTTAGTTTTAAAGCATTTAGAAACTCAACTTAACTGGAACCCTGCTTACCACCTGCAACGAGAAGCTGAAGTATGGGACATGTCAAAGATCAGACAGGTTAAGACTTCCCTGGAACGACGTGTTATATGGGATGGGAGAGGGAGACTGCAGCCCCGCGCACACCCCAAGCATCACACGCGCATGAGCTCGTGCTGAGGGGATGGTACCTCAGGAGGTGGTGGCTTGATAGTCACGGGCTGGGATGTCCTTCGAGGAGGAGAAGGCTTGGGCTGCACTTGCTGCTGGACAGTGTTGTAGTAGGTGACCCCTCCATACACCTGGGACTGGGCCTGCGCTCCCCAGAGAGCAGAAGGGTCAGTGCTGAGGGGACACAGAAACCTGCATCCCCTGTGAGAGCACCACGTGTTATGGCACAAAGCTGGGCTGTGACAGACAAGATGCCACCACCGAGCACTGAAGGTGAGAGCAGTCACAGAGGGACCAGGCTCGGTTTGTGCTGTGCTCCACAAGGTCACAAAGAACAGCAGCACTTACCCCTCACAGAGGACCCTCGCTTACCCCAGTCCCTCACCAGGGCCTCAGGGCAGGGCCAGGCTGCAGTAGCCCACAGCCACATCAGACTGAAGTTCACAGATGGGTTTCCTTCACCCCCTAGTTTCCCAGCTGCCACAGAACATCTGTGCTTTGCAACAGCATCAGTATTAGTTTTCTACATGGGCAAAGCAGGTAATGGCTCCTCATCACACCCAGATCCCCTCCAGCTGCAGGAGGGCTTGGGATCTTGCCCCCAGACCAGGCTGGTTCCTGCCGGGGCAGTAGGATGGATGCAGGGAAGGTCAGAAGGTTGCAGGGCTTGGGAACGTGTATCTCTCCTGCCTGCCACTGCGTGTCAGCCGTGTGCTGCTCCCAGGAGCAGAGGGCTCCTCCTCCCTGCCCAGCAGCTCTGTGGACACAGAGGTGGGACTCGAAGCAGGGAAAGCCAGCCCCGTGCTGCTCAAACCAAGGGCTTTCCAAAGAACAGCACCGGGCAGTTTCCAGCCTCCTGCCCCCATCTCAAATGGAAAGGGCTTCCAAAGCCATTTTCACAGACTGGTTTGTGTTGGAAGAGACCTTAAAGCTCATCCAGCTCCAACCCCTGCCACGGGCAGGGACACCTTTCACTAGAGCAGCTTGCTCCAAGCCCTGTCCAACCTGGCCTTGAACACTGCCAGGGATGGGGCAGCTTCTATTTTCAAGGTGGTCTTTGCTTAGCATGGGCTTGGAGGGGATGTAAAAGGCCGCAGGCTCCCAGTGGGCTGTTCCCCTGTCCTGCAGGAAAAGGCCTCAACTCTCAGACCCACCAATACAGGCATTTCATCCACCAGTCCCTCATTTCAGGGTACAGCAGCTGTGGCTGTCATCCTTTCAGTTACCCACCCCAAAGAGGAAGAGGGATGCCAGTGAACAACCTCCCACCACAGAGCAGCCCAGCTGCTTCACATCCTCTCCCAGCAATCCGAAGGGTATAGCCACACTCCAGAGGATCCCATCTGCCTGCAACAGCTCCTGCTCAGGGCGGGATGTGCAGTGTGGCTGCTTACCTGCGTGTTGGAATAGAGATGCGGAGGGGGCGGAGGGGGCAGCGCTCCCGGCGGGTAGGGATAGCCAGGATTCCCGAAATTCATGACTCCAGGAGGGGAGAAGTAAGTTGGTGCCAGCAGCTGCTGCGGCGGGGGCTGCCCCGGGGGCATGGAGACGGGCGGAGGGTACAGCCCAGGGTTTGCCATGGGGGCTGGCGTCTGGTGGGGATGTAAACCTGGCATGAGAGGAGAACATGCTTAGTGTGGTGTGAGGGGAGGGGGAGGAAGAGGGGGAAGGGAAGGAACAGGGGGAAGGGAAGGAAGAGGGGGAAGGAGAAAGCACGTCTCAGCACAGTGGAGCACAGCTTCTTCCCCAGCGCGGAGTCCCAATTCCCTGAACCAGCCACAGCTCCAGGTCAGCACATCCCATCCCCTTCAGGAAACCATTTTTGTAGGAAGATGGGGAAATGCCAACTCAACAGCTCTCATTTCTGCTTTTCTCCTCTGATCTAGAAGCATCAGGGACTGACGAACCAGCCGAGCACAGTAGCCGGCAGAGCCAAGCACCCCTCTGAAGGGGAAGCAGCTCAGGCAGGAAGGTCTGTGCAGGATGTGCAGACATCCAGCTAGAGCCTGACAAAACAGTCAGATCCCCTCAGTCCTGTGCTGGCTGCAAGGGCCAGAAATGCCCATTTTTCTTTCCTTTAAATTCGTATTGATTCAGCCTCCCAGTGCATGAGGGACGCAGGTCTCTTCCATGCTGTAGAAGCAGGCAAAACGGATTCCCCCAGTGACAAGAGGCTGTATGGAACCAGAGTTATCTGCTCCCTGGTACAGGCTGAGCACAATCATGTCGCTATCACACCCGTGCCGGGAAGCTGGCTCCTCACCTGGATGAGGGAGGTGCATTTCTGGCTGTACGATCATCCCCTGGGGCGGCAGTGGGGCTGGGCTCTCACTGTGGGTGTAGATTGGTCCCTGGAATTGTACTGCAACACACAACAGTTGGTAAGGAAAAGCTCCAACCAGTTTTGTTCTACTGCAGCAAGTCACACGCCCGCCCCAGCCAGCCACGGTGACAAGATGCAGTGCTGCAAACCACATTCCCATCGGCACACGCAGTCTACCAGGCTGACAGATGCTACATGCTCCCAAGAGAAAAGCCTCCTACTCCTTTTACAAAGCAGGAGAATACTCGGGGAATTTCTTCTCTTGCACTTTAAAAGCTGGAGTAAATTCCTCATCCATCCCCAGCCTTGTTCTGTAATTCTCCCCCCTCTTAAATGTCAAAGGCATTGCTCTGATTTCAAGTTAATTTTAAATCCTAGTTTTTGTGAAAGAAAGTGGTGTCCTAGAGACTAGAAGGGGGAGGTGGTAACACTGATTCTATTCCAGTGGGTTACAGCACCAAGCACGGAGGCTCAGAGCCATCCTTCAATTCACTGTAAGAGATAATGACAAAGCCCCCAACTCTAACAGCAGTGGGGGGACTCCTGCTCCAGCTGCTCCAGTCCAGGCACACACAGAGCCTCACGAGCAGGATGGAAGCACTCACGTGGGTCATAGTAGTGCCCTTCCATGATGCTGATGTGCATGGGGGGGGCAGGCTCTGGCACTGGTGGTCTCTGCCGCTGCGACGAGTAGCGTTTGACACGGCCCCCCTGCACGGCCTGAAAGAGTCCAAAGGCATTGGTGAGGGTCACGAACCCTCCAGCCCTTCCCAGCCCCTGCAAACCTCTAATCTGGGTCACACAGCAAGAACTGGGAACACCCACAAAAGGGAAAGGTATCACAGGCAGCCTCTAATTACTACAACCCAGAAACAACTGCATGCCATGCCAGGCTTCCGCACGTCTAAAAGCAAGAGTCACGCTCCACGCAACATGCTTTACCATTTCCTCCATCCTGTTAAACTGAGGCGGCGGCCCAGTTCCCACGTGCATATGGTGGTTAGGAATACCTGAGGAAGAAACAAACTGGTTATTATGGTTTGCATTTATTCCCAGGAAAGAGCCACCTCACCCAGCAAGGGAGATACCAGGAGGTGGCAGCGGCCTGGGGACGTGATTGTACTACCAATAGGTAGAGCTCTTCCTTTCCTGACAAGGAACCTTCTGACAACCTCCTCTCTTCAGCTACCATTTGAAGTGTTTCAGTACAGATGAGGAGCTGTTGTGTCACTCTACAATCACCCATGCTGCTCAACACCTTTGAAATCTTGCTAACAAAAAGAAGTCCTCAGCCCGAAATCCGGGTCCTGATCTATAAGCCCTGTTCCTGCCGAGACAAGGATCTCAGAGCAGCAACAAGGAGCCACGTGGGACAGGGTAAGCTGCAGTTTAAACCCTCTCCAGGGTGTAACCACTTTTAGCACGGGCTCCTTTTAATCCAAACAACAAAGTTCTGGCACGCATTTAAAAGCACGGTGCCAAGCTAATCCCAGGTGATCCCAAGGGAGCCAAAGTGGACAAAACAAACAGTGGAAGTGCCCACGGATCACTGGTACTGCAAACACACACACAGGCACACAGCCCACACCAGCCAAAGGCCTCCCAGAATCCTGCCTTCTCTGCTAGGAAGAAACAAAAGGGACAGTGGAGTAGGAAGTCCTTCTGACAGACAGAGCGGTCTCCTACTGCAGTCTGGAGCTGTCTCGTGGTAAATCTGTGAAGATGTTTTATTTTTAAGCATAAAAAAAGGAGTCTATGATCTCAACTGCAGATCACAGCATGTTGGAACTCTCATCCCACTGACACATTTAAAGCCTGTCTCCTCACATCCACAGTCAAGACCGAGAGTCTTCACACAAAGCTCTTGCCAGTCGCATCAGTACGAGATGACTTATGGTTTCATGACCTAAACCTCAAGAGAAGCTTATGAAAGCAGCGAGCTGCTTTCTTCTCCTTGCTCCAGTTTTATTTCCCTTGGGAAGAACTCCAACAGTCCCCAGAAAAGATTCTCATTCTGCAAAGGGATAATTATACCTGAGTGACCTCTTGCATGGATGCTCAACTAGAACTCAGTCCTTATCTCACACGGGTAACTCTGCCTCAAACCCCTCCTGCTGCTGCAAATGGAGCAGCTTCCTCCTACAAGGCACAAATTCATTTGCCAATCCCAGCCAGGCCTTAGCTTGTGCCAACTAAATCCCAACGCTAGGAACTACACTGATAAACACAGGAAAGCTCCCCCCTGCTCCTAGCAGGACACTGCAGGAGCCTGGTTATCCATTGCCCTACCTGCCAAGTGAGCACAAGGCTCCTCATCTCCTGAACAATGACTCTGGCTGCAGCAGCCGTTCTCACTGTGATTCCCAAAGTCTCCTTTTCTATTTTGTCCCCTCTAACCACCTCTACTGCACTTTCTCAGCATCCCTGTCACGGATCCATCCCAAGACTGAGGCAGACACAGTTCAGCTCTGCCTGTCTACTGTGTTTGGCTGTAGTAGAAAGCCAACAGGCAGCACCCACTTACCCCTCAGCTCCCGGGGCTGTATGAACTGAGACTGCCCTGGAGCCCAGTTCTGCTCAGCAAGATTCATTTGGGTCATTTCTTGCTCGAGTCCATCCAAGCTGGATTCTACTGGCGACTCCCAGCTGCTGCTCTTGGCTGGTGGGAGGGATGTCTCAGCTTGCACGGGTTTCGGAGGCACAGGAGCCAGCCCTTCCGAAGCGGGCACTTCATCCGCCAGCTTCCCCGCATCCCCAGCTTTGATTCTGGTCCTTCTTGCCCGGGAATAAGACTTCTTTTCGATTGGTCTGTCTGGTGGTGGCTGTGCAGCATCTGCAGCTGTGGCTTGGTTTTCCAAAGCAATCTCCTCCCTTACAGGGCTGCTGTGGACGTGCGCTGCTTCCACCTCGGGTGACTTGTCCCTCGGTGGGGTCTGCTCTGCGCGCTTCCCTCGGTAGCTGCTCTCCTGTTTCACTTGCTCACTGTTCCGAGACAGATGCTGGACGCTGGCTTCCGAAGCTCGGTAGCCTGGACGGGTCTCTTTGTAGCCTCCCAGCCTCGGGTAGTTCCTAGGTGGGGGCATCCTCCCTGTCCCTGCAGAGCTCCTGTTGGTGAAGGTTCGTGGGGGAGCTGAAGTGCTGTCTGCACCTTGGTGCCTTGGGGGCTTATTGGGCCTCTCGTTGGACCAGTTGGGATCTCGCTGAGGAGGACTCCCGAACCTGAGGGGGAAAAATAGTACAAACAACCGGAAACAAATTCCAGGTGAAAGGCACCAGAGGGAAACCCTGCCAGCTCCAGTCTGACTTTGCTGCTCACCTCGGTTTGCGCATCCTCCTTGGCTTGATGTCATCAGGGTTGTGCGCTGATCTGATGTCGTAGCCATAGAATGCGATCAGCTCCTGCCTGGTCTTGGGGGCTTGCTCGTCCTCCCGGAACTTGTCATGCTCCCAGCGGCCCTCGTCCTTCCACAGCTTCCGCTGACGACCCTTTGGCCTGGAACAGTCACACCAGAAGTTGTTACAAAAGAAATGTGTCAGCTTCCACTAGTCCCATGCTCAGAGACCAAGTGGTTCTAGGGCTGGGTGTGCACAGGAGCCAGCGTCTCTTTTGCCCCCCACTTCTGCCTAAGAGCTCAGCTAAATCTCCCCTCTGTCAGTTTAGAGCCCTTACCTATGGGGGATGCTCACATACCTGACCTCCTCCTCCTGCGTCTGCCCTCGGAGATCATGCTCAAAGAACAGCCCTTTCCGTGGGATATAAGCTGGGTTCTTCCGATCCTCATCGTCATCCAGGTGCTTGGGAACCTTCTTCCCAACTTTATTCTCCACGGGTTCAGTGCTCTCCTGTCAAAATCACAGCTCTCACCACTACAGCAGTCCCCCTGTGAGAAGCCTCCCCCCGGCCAAAAGAACCCATGCTTAACACCTACCTGCCCATCCCCGCTTTGCCTCTCACCAGTCACAGCACCCTTAGAGTCTGGTTTCTCATCCCCTTTCTCCACTTTTGCTGCTGATCCAGAGGAATCATTACTGTCCTGCTTCAGTTCCACCTTGGCACTTTCTTCCTCGCTGTAATCCTCTTCCTCTGCCTGAAAGAGCCTCAGTTACTCTAACATGGACCTTTAGCAACAGCTTCCCCAGGAATTTCCCCACACAAGTCTCCATATTTGGAGTCAGATCCTTGTTCCAGTTGTTAAAAGACCTGCTCCTCTCAAAGCAACGGATTAGCTCTTAAGGTCCTTCTCATCCCTGAGTTTTACGGGAAAAAGCAAACCCAACCCAACCCCTCTCCCCATCCCTATCAGGTCCAACAGTCTGGCTTTCCAGTGTGGGACCAGCTCCATGGCAAAGGCAGGGAGACAGCGAGCGAGGGCCCTTGGACCATCCCTTCCTTCCCACGCCAGGGCCCGGCCCCAGCCAGCGCCGCTTCCAAATTCCCTGGAGTCACTCAGCTGAGTCACTGGGAGCTCTCTGCTCGCAGGAGCTGACCTGGTTTCACCCTCCAGGAGCCTGCAAGCCCTGCTGAGGCTGAACCCACACTAAAAATAGCCCCGTGTGATTAACAAAAAGACTGCTCTGTTTTTCTCTTTCAACACAGCGTATTTGCACATCAACTGCTCCTTTTGTTTACGCTGGGGAAACCCAGACGGGGCATTATTTTTAGGCACAGGAACAGAGTCATCCTGGCACGGCAGTGATGCAATACCCCCAATGTGCACCAGTGCGACCGGGAGCCTCCATGCAGCTTTCCAGGCATGAAGAGCTGCTGCACGGTGAACACTGGGAGCTGCCCCTTCCCCTCCATGCGCCACCTCTGCAGCCGCCTCATTAACGACACAGACCAATTGACAAAGTACAGCCGTAGGAGCTTTGATTTCATCTGCCTTGCTGTTCTGTGCTGTCTCTAACCGCTGCCCCCTTCCAGATCCCCAAACCAGCTGCCCCAAGAGAAGGGTTCTCACTAGAAAACCTTCATCGTCATCATTAGAAACCACAACTTCTCTAAACTGCCTGGAAATGGTAAACTTGCTGTTCTGAGCTAAAAACCTCAGCCACAAGGCACAGGCAGGGGGTCTCACGTGGGATTTGCTCCAGACACAGCCAGCACAGAGCTATCAAGACTCCCGGGGCACATTCCCCTTCCAGCTGCCACACACAGGGATGCTTCAACCCAACACACATCCTCCGCTTCCTTCCACACCCTTCTGGGCCATGGCTCCCAGTATCCCAAACACACTGGTCCCACAGCCACCCCAGCAGCACAGCGGCTTCCCTGTACACAGGGAACCACCGGTGAGGGGCTTACAGTGGTGGCAGTGACTACGCTGCTGGTACCTTGAGACAAAGGCAATGCTGCCAACGGGGTGGTGGAAAACAAAGGACACAAACTGGGGTTTGTGAGGTGCAAACACTGAGCAGAACACTCAGAACACCAGGACAGAGACTACTCTTACCTCTGAGTCTTCGGCGCTTTCATAATCCGAGAGCACAGCTGCAGGGGAGAGAAAGGAGTTGGGTGTTAGGGCAGGAGCAGAAATGCAGCTTCTCTGTGAGGGTAACAAGCAGAGGGGCAGAGGCCAGCACCAATGTGTCCCCAACAAACCCCATTGCCAACACAGGAGGAAGCAAGGATGAGTTTGGGGCTTTCTGCCCCTGCACCCACTGTTATGAGTTCATATTTGGGACTGCACCAACTGCAGGGCCATTGGAGAAGGCGGTTTTGTCCAGGTTTCCCATCTGGTGCAGGGACAGCACAGCCAGGAAGCCGTTACTTACCGTCTCCTTCGATGCCATCCTCGCTTTCCTGCGGGAAAGGGGGAGAAAGGTGGGTTAGCAGAAGGGGAGGTCAGCAGCCCAGTCCCGGTATCATCCCAAGATCCCACACACAATCACAACAAAGGCTGGCTCTGGTCCTATCGCATCCGCCCTGGGAAGTTCAGCTCCAGTGAGCAGGAAAGAAACAAACTCGGGGCTCCCAAGGCCTTTTTCTTAGGTCTTTCTAAAGCAGCTCAAGAAGAAACGAGCACAAACTGTGTCAAGTGCTGGAGGTATTAGAGGGGAAAGAGCGATGCCAACAACGCCAGGGCCTCTCCCTCAGCAACGAGAGCCAGACAGCCAGCTCCAGGAGGATTCCTTAAAGCAGGAATAAGGAATAGATGCTGAGCATCTCCTCGAGATTCCAGTGACAGGAGCACAGCCCTGCACCCTGGAGAAGCTGCTGGCTCATGGAATCATGGAACAGATGAAATGGAACAACTCAGATCTGGAAGTTTTTGGTTAAAAGAACACATTGATCAACCTGTGCAATGAAAACAACCCCAGATCCAAACCAGACAACGTGCTAATGGGGCCAAACACCAAAACTGGGGGGAAAATTGGAATAACCGGCACAGGAACCCAGGATGGGAGGAATTCGCATGCAGACCAGGGCAGGAGCCCCACGCCGCGGGGCAGCAGCGCCAAAACCTCCCTCAAAAGGTTTCCCTTCCATAAGGGAAGCTGCTCAGGGCGGATCCATAATGGAAGAGGGCAGCAAACCCGCACCTACACGCACCGCAGGGACCCGGCTGGGGGGGATTCAGCCCCTTCCCTGTGCTGGAGCCCGGCTCTAATGGGAACACAAGGGCGGGACCCAGCGCAGGGCCCCGCAGCGCCCATCGCCACCCGGAGCCCGCCCCGCACACCCGCACTCACACACTCGGACTCGGGCGCGCTCTTTGCCGCTCCTCCCGCAGCGCTCTCGGCACCGCCGCGGCCCCGCGGCCCAGCGCTGAGGGCTCCTGCGGCGCCCCGCGGCGGGCGGTGCTGCGGGCGCGGAGACCCGGAGCGAGACCCGGAGCCGGAGCGCGATGGGAAGCGGGCGGCGCTGGCGGCCGAGGCGCCGCTGTCGGAGGCGGCCGAGTCTGAGTCCGAGTCCGAGTCCTCGCTGTCCTGCGAGGCGCGCTGCCGACGCCGGTCCGCCATCTTGCCCAGCGCGCGGGGCACGCCGGGACGGACTACAGCTCCCGGCGGACCCCGCGGCGGGTGACGTCACCGCCGTCCCGGCAGCCTTTGCGTCAGCGCCGCGTAGCTCCATTCCTGCACGCGTGCTTCTCTGCCCGGCAGGGGGCAGGCGAGCGCCGGGCACCGCGCCGACGTCAGCGCGCGGGTGGCCTCACGGCGGCGGAAGTGACGTCACGGGCGGGAGGGCGGGCTCGCGGCGCGTTCGGCGTAAATAAAAAAATAACATCAAAAATAAACCCCGAAATTTAAAAAAAAAAACAAAAAAAACCCGCGCGCGCGACCCCCCCACCCCCACCCTTCAAAATCTTCCACGCAAATTTCAGGCTTTTCAAAGCACGCTTCAGTTTTGTAGCAAACTCCAGGTTTTCCACGCAAATTGCAAGGTTTTTGACCCAAACTTCAGGTTTTTCGATCCAAACTTCCCGGTTTTCCAAGCAAATTTCCTCCTGAAAACCTGGTTTTGCACCGGTTTCCCCCCGTTAATGAGCCCCCGGGTGCCCCACGGACACAGCCCCACGGACACAGCCCCACGGCCGCTCCGACCCTTGCAGGGGGGGTGAAGCCCTCCAGCCCCCCCGAGAAGGGACTCAAAGACGCGGCTCCGCTGATCTTTGTCCTCTTTAATCACTGCTGAGGGCGGGGGGGGGGGGGTGGGGGGGGTGGGGACACGCTTGGAGCCCCCCCTGGAGCCCCCTCCCCATGGCCGGTGCCACCAAAGGGGGGGGGGGGAAGGATCCATCCCCATCTCCCAACCCCCACTGCCTCAGGCAAAACTTCAGCAACCTCCAACCGTTTAAATTATTAACAAAAAAATAACGCAACAAAAGTAACAAAAAAACCCCAAAATTGTGCGTTCAGGAGCTCTATTTCACAAAAAAAAAAAAAAAAAAAAAAAAAAAGAAAAAAGGTTTTTAACCCCCCTCCCCCCCCCCAACCCTGTCACAGCCACTGAGAGGGGGACAAACATCCCAAAGAGCGCTCCCGGTGCTTCCCGGCACTGCGCCCGCACCCTGGTGTTCATCCCGCTTCCTAACTAAACAAGGCAGCAATTCCCAACGGGACGCGGCATTCCCCAGCGCCGGCTCCATGCTGAGTGTCCAAAGTACCCCAGACACGGGCACCAAGGATGGGGCTGCGGTCCGGGAGCTGCCGCTGCGACTGGAGCAGTCGGCATGGGGGGGGAGCCTCATCCGTCTGCGGCACAGGGAGATGAGTCCGAAGAACGCTTGTGAAACCCAAGGGAACAAAACTGGGATCACGGAGGGACGGAGCCGTCCGTCAAACCACGGCCGTCGGGCGAGCCAGGGATGCCCGGAGCTACTTCCGACAGGTCCGGTGCGGCGTCTGCTTCTTCTGCACCTCCAACCGGCAGCGACTGCGCTCGTCCAGCCAGGGCAGCTCGAAGTTCCTATGGGAAGAGACAAAGCCATTCCAGTGCCTTCCCGGTGGGGACCGGTATGAGCAGCCCCATGCCTCCCGCTGCTGGGGACCACGGTACTCACTGTGGGGTCAGTTTTGGTAAGGGCCGGCCAAAGGCGACAACAGGCAGGTAAGGGGTGATGAGCAAGCTTTCCACTGTGGGAGACATGGGAGCGTTAAGGACCCCCCTACCTATACCCTAATTGCCCTTTCTGCCTGCATCCCACTGCCAAGGATACTCACCATCATCTGGCTCAGGGAAAAATGAGGTAACTTCAGGTTCCGACTCCTGAATCCCTTTCCTTTTGTACATTCGGAGCTGCAGGCGCTGTAGAATTCTCTGTTCCCGGATCCGCTGGATGTCCCACCTGGAAAACAGGATGGCCCTGGGAAGCTCAGGGGCCTGTGCTGACTGCCACATCCCTCCCCTGGCAGCATTCCTAGTTCCCATCCCCACTGCAGCCCAGTCCTGCACCCCAAAGCGTATCTGCTGTGCTGGGGACCCCCAGTCCTGCATCACCCTCTTTGCTCCCACCTTTTCCTTCGTTTTTCATCCAGCTCCAGCTTCGCGTGCCGCTTGGAAAAGACGCTGTCGTCCAGGTTCTGTAACAACAGATGCGGATGAACGCGGCCTCCCTGCACCAGATCCGTGTCTCACAGCCCTGGCACAGCCCTAAGGTTGGTTCTTCACCCTCACCCCATCCCAACAACTGCAGCCAGGGTTTATGCTGGATGAGATGCCACCAGCCCCAAAGTGAACACTGAGCTGCGTTCCTGGAGCGGGAAGGCTCCAGGTACGGGAATGCTGTACGTACCTCCAGGATGTCTGAGGGGTTGGGGTCTCTCAGGGGCTCCACAACATGGTCCCTCCAAGATGGAACTGCAGGATGAGAGGCCAAGTGTTAGCTCCACACTGGCACGCCGACAGTCCCATGCTCCAGCCTCATCCCACCGCCTCACTGCTCCTTTCCAGCCCATCCATCCCTTGGAGTGCACGGCTTGGCGCCTCCCCAAAAGCCCATCCTGAGCCTGGCCAGGTAATGCCGCTGGTTGAGGGGTAGGGAGAGTTCATCACCATGCCCCCGGCCAAGCGCACGAGCAAACCTGAGCTGCTCCGAGAGGAGATGTGCCGGAGCGCTGCCCATCGCCGGGAATCACCACGCTGCAGGACCCAAGGAGACCGGCTGGGAAGGGGCGGCCAACAGGACAAGGCACCGGATTTGGGGGCAGCAGCCGACCCCATGCTATGCCACAGCGGCACAAACCAGAAACACGTTTCCCAACCGCAAACGGGAAGTTGCTTCACCCCTCGCTCAAACGGGTGCACCAGAGCAGAACGGGGCCGCTGGCCCTGCCCCGTGCGGTGCCTTGGTCAGGGGGAGCCCAGCACCGGGACCGGAGCTGATCCCCACTGCCACGGGAGGAACCAGCAGCACCACACAACCGGCTGCACCTCTCCCACTGCTGTGTGGGGCTTCAGGGTGAGGGTGCTAAGACCCATTCCCCAGCACCCCGAGGCGGGTGAGCCCATGTCCAGCCGCCGGCTCTGCCCCAAGGCCCGGCACATGCCACGGTGCTGCTCTCCATCATCTCTCCATTGCTTACTTGCCACAGTCTCCTCCTTCTTTGGGGAGGGCTCCCGCAACGGCAGCGGCGACGGCGGCGGCTGGTGCCAGCGGCACAAGTACATTTCCGTGGTGGAGAGATAGGGCAGGTCATCTGCCTCGCTGCTGAAGAAGCTCTTCTCCTTGGGGTGGGCACCGGGGCCCTTGGGCAGGGATGAGGCTCGGAGCGGGGTCTCCAAGAGCGCCCTGGGTTTTTCCGGAGTCTCTTGGCTCCGCAGTTCCCGTTTACAAACAGTTTCGGACAAGGAGCCGCCCGATTCCTCCTTCCCCGGCGAGTGCTTTGGAGTTTTACTCTTCACTTTGGAGAACTCTGACACCAGTTTTTTAACGGGCGTCTTCCTCTCCGTGCTCCCAAACGTTGGCTTCCTGTGGGAGGAACAAGAGCTGAGCCAGGCATGTGGATCCTCACCCCGTGCTGGGGCTGCCAAAGGGGGGGTACCAGCACCCCCAAACCACGGCTGTGCACCAGGCCTGGCTGGAGGCAGGTTCCTCCATGTGAGAGGGGCTCCACCAGCATTTCAGGGGTCCCCCCCCAGGGTTTCATGAAGCTCCCTCCATTCGGTGCTCAATGGGATGCGCTCCCAGTGCCAAGCAGCACTGAGATGAGTTGGTACCTTCACACCCTGGGCAGCACCAGGCCCACAGATGGAGGGTGACGCCATGGGGAAGGTCCCCCTGCTTTCCCCCCAGAGCCCCCCAGGCACCCTGTACCTTTTATGCCCCTTCCCGTTGCGGCCGTAGGGGAAGTGCTTGGGCTGAAGGGTCGGGGGGGGCTCCAGCAGTTCCTGGGGACACTCCAGGGGCAGCTTCTCGCACGCTTCGGCCTCTGGCTTCTCGTCCACCTCGAAGCCCTGGAAGATGCGGTGCTTCTCCCGCTCGCTGTCCTTCTTCACCAGCTGCACCCGCCTTTCCATGCGCTCGATGCGCGCAAGGAGCTGCAACACAGGCTGAGGGTGAACCCCCCATGCACCCCTGCTCCACAGGCAGCTGCCTGCACCGTGCCCTGCCTGCACATCCCTTCGGAAGCAAGGAAACCCCCTGGGGAAGAGCTGACCCTGCGGTGCGCCGGCGCAGGACCAGTGCCACCCTGCAGCATTTACCTGGCGACTCCTTGGCAAGGCTTGGGGTGCAGGAGCCCCCAGACAGCGCTTGAGCCATCCCCGCTCAGGCTCAGCCGGCACCGCGGGCTTCCCGGGAATGCCACAGCTCACGCCGTGCAGGACAGGAGGCTGCGGCCAGCGCTGGGTGCTGCGGGCATCGCACCCCTGGACATATCAGCTGCGATGCAGGCAGGGACCAAGATGTCCAAACAGCACAAAATGGCCACTGGCTTCTCCCCATTGGCATTGCCCATCCCCATGGATGCAAACCCCGCATTTTAAGGAATCTGGGGGTCCTGACATCTGCTGCATTCTCCCAGGAGGAAAAGGGCGCTTTGTAATTGGATGTGGGCTTCGTTAGCACCCATTTTGGTGACACCCAAACTCCATTCAGCACAGCCCAGTCAGGGGGTCCCAGCAGCCCCGGGAGATTTGGCTGTGGGGCAGGGGGAGCCTGGAGCACCCGGGATTTGCCAACCCCATCTCCCTGCCGTGGCTGCACCACGGTGAACCCCCACCGCAGGCTCCGGTGCCGGAGGACTCTGATAGCACCACGTGGGGCAGCTCTTCCCTCCACAACCGGGGCCAGCATGGTTTCCTGGCACATGGCATGTGGGGATGCAGCTGCACCATGGGGCACGCAGCAGGAGGGCACGTGGGGGGCAACATGCAGCATCCATGGGGCGATGCAGGCATGGGCACATGAGCCATGCAGTGGGGTGCACGCAGCACACCCCACAGACTGTATCCCCTCATGAGTAGGAGAAAGCTGCCAGCATTGTGGGGTACGCGGGGTCCCACACGCCCCAGTTGAGGGGGAGCCCCACTGCAGTGACCCACCCGTGGCCGTGACCGTGGGGACGCGGCCCCTTTAAGTTAACCTCCGCGCGGGGAAAAGGGGCCGCGGGCCCTTTAAGGCCCCCCCTCCCGCGGGCCCGCTGTCATGGCGACGGGCGGCGGCCCGTTAACCCCCGGCGGCCCGCCCCGCCCCGGCCCTTTGTGCCCCCGCCGGGCCCCCGCCCCCCGGCGGCCTTTGTCTGGGGGGGGGGGGGGGGGGGGGGGGCACCGACCCCGGGGGTACCAACCCCGCGGCGCTGCCGGGGGGGGGGGCATTAACCCTTGGGGAGGGCATTAACACCCTGGGTATCGTGGGGAGGGGACTGATGCCCCCCCCCCCTCCCTCGGGGATTACTACACAAGGGGGGGGGCATTAGGACCTAATGGGAGCCGTTAACCCTTGGGGTGCCACGGGGGTGGCAACAGCCACAAGGAGGGACATTAACGCCTGCAAGGGGGGGTCGTTAACCCCTTGGATGCCATGGGCGGGTGATAACTCTTGCAAAGGGGGGCATTAATCCCAAGGGGGACTGTTAACTCCTCCAATACCACAAGGCGGTCGGTAACCAAAGGGGGGGCATTAGGACCCAATGGGGGGTGTTAACCCCTGGTGTTCCACAGGGGGGGGCGTTAACCCCAAAGGGGGGGTATTAGGCTCCAACGGGGGGTGTTAACCCCCGGTGTGCCACGAGGGGGGGATGTTATCCCCAAAGGGGGAGCATTAACGCCCGCTAAGAGGGTCGTTAACCCCTGGGGTGCCACGGGGGGCAATGAGAAAGCTTAATCCCTGCAAGAGGGGGGGCATTAACCCCCAGGGGGGTGTGTTAACCCCTGGGGTACCAAGAGGCAGGGCATTAACCCCATGTGGGGGGCATTCCCCCCTGCAACGGCGGCGTTAACCCCTCGTGTACCACGGGGGGGCTTCATACTTACCTATTATGGGGGGCAGCCCAGCGGGACCCCTGGGTGTTGGAGGGGAGCATTAACCGTGAGAAGGTGACACCGGGGATAGGGAGGGGGTAACCCGCGCTGTGCCGCGTTCCCGCCCGTTCCCCCCCCCCCCGTTCCCCCGCCGTACCGTGTCCCGCTCGGCCTTGAGCTCCTCGATCTGCCGCTCCTTGGCCTGCAGCTGCTGCTGCTGCTGCTCGATGAGGTCCAGCTGCAGCAGCAGGATCTGCCGCAGACATGCCGCCTGCCCCGGCGACCCGCCGCCGGCCCCCATCGCTCCGCGCCGCGCTCCGCTCTTCCACTTGCCCTCGGCGGGCGGCGGCGGCGGCAGAGGCCCCGGTTCGATGGGCCCAGCTCCGGGCCCCGGCCCCGCCGCGCCCTCCCCGGCGCCGCGCCCGGGCAGCACGGCCTGGCAGCGCGGCCGGGCGCCCGCATCCCCCGCGGCGGCCTGCCTGCCACCGGCCAGCGGCACCGGCCCGGCCCAGCGCTGCTGCGGCTGCTGCTGCTGCGGCGGCTGCTGCTGCTCCGCCGCCGCCGCCACCCCGCCGCCGCGGCCCTTGTGTGCCCCCAGCGGCGGCGGCGGCGGCTCCCGGGGCCGGCGGGGCGGCAGGCGGTGCGGTGCGGAGCCCTCCTCCCACTCCTTCTTCTCCTCCTCCTCCTCTTCCTCCTCCTCCTCCCGCCCCGCCCGGAAGGCGGTGGACCTCATGGCCGGGGCCTGCTGCTCCGCGCCGCCCCGTTACCGCCCGCAGAGCCCACACCGGCTGCGTGGTGCTGGAGGCTGCGGCGGGGCCCCGGTGCCATCAGCGCAGCGCATCCCCCAGCCCGGGCGGGGGGACACGGGCAGACCCCTGAGCCTCCACCCGCTGCGGGGCAGGGGAGGGGCAGAGCCGCGGACCACGCCGGAGGGGAAGGGAGGGAAATGGAGGGTGCGGGGCCGGTACCGGGGGTGGGTCGAGGCCGGGACCGCGCTGTGGCCCCCGGTTACCTTTAAACCGGGTGCGCATGCGCAAGGCCTGGACGGGGCGGGAGAGGGGAGTTGAACACACACCGGGAGCGGGGCCCGTTTCCGCGACCGGAATCCCCCCGGGGGTACCCACACACCGGGACCTCCCCCGTTCCCGCCCCGGGCCCTGCGGCGGGGCCCGCACCGGACGCGCCGCTCCCGCGCCCGGGGGTCCCGGACCGCAGTAACGGGGCGCGGCCGCCCGGTGGCTCCCGAGCGCGGCGGCTCCCCCGGAGCGCCGCGGGTTCCGTTCCTGCCTCCCCCCACCCCGCAACCGGCCCCGATCCGGCCCCTCCGGGGGGGCGGGGGCACTTTGCGCACTGTCGCGATACCCTCATAAAGGGGGGGGGAGGAAGAAAAGGGGGTCCGCACCCCCCGTGTGCACGCACAACCCCCCCCCCCGCGGGTGCACCCCTGCATGTGTGCAGCCCTGCAGAGCCCGCAGCTCCTGGTGTGCGTGTGCAAGTGTGCGCACAGACACACCCTGCAGCCCCAGCGCGCACACATGCACACACGTGTACACGTACACGCATGAACCCCCCTGCAGTGCGGGATCGCAGCCCCCGCTGCAGGCACACTGCCCGTACTGCAGCCCCAGCATGAACACGTATGCACACTAACACATATGTACACTAACACATGCACACTAACACATACATAAACTAACACACATGCACACTCACACACATGCACACATGTATGCACACTAACATCTATGCACACTAACACATGCACACACATATGCACACATGTATGCACAGAAACACATATGCACACTAACATGTATACACACAAACATGTATGCACACTAACACGTATGCACACAAACAGGTATGCACACAAATGTGTGCACACTAACATGTATACACACTAACATATATGCACACAAATATGTATGCACACTAACACATATGCACACACACATACACACATGTATGCACACTAACACATGCACACTAACACGTATGCACACAAACATGTATGCACACTAACGTGTGCACACTAACATGTATGCACACTAACACATATGCACACAAATTTGTATGCACACTAACATGTATGCACACATGCATGCACACTAACACGGATGCACAATAACACGTATGCACACACATATGCACACATGTATGCACACTAACACATATGCACACTAACACGTATGCACACTAACACGTATGCACACTAACACGTATGCACACTAACATGTATGCACACTAACACGCATGCACACTAACACGGATGCACACTAACATGTATGCACACTAACACGGATGCACACTAACACGGATGCACACACTATGCACACACCACCCCCTCTCCGCAGCACACGCGGCACTGAGGACACGCAGGGGACACACCAGGCACGTGCCGGGGGTGTGCAGGGCACACGTGGGGGACGTGCGTCTCCACAGAGCCACATCCCCAGCACCGGGAACATGGCGGGGGTCCCCTGCACCCATTCCCCCCCCCGTGTGGGTCACAGCAGCCCCCTTGGCCACGGTGGCCGCACCACATTGACCCCACCACCACCAGCACCGTGCCGTGGGTCACACCGCGGTCAGCCGGGCCCTCCACACGCGTGTGGCCGCGCTCATCCAACACACGCGTGGCGATGGCGGCGGCGGCGGCGGCCCCGGGGGTTCCCGGTGCCCCGGTGCCCGCTGCGGCAGGCCCACGTGCCGCCCGGGCGCCCGCCCGCACATGGCTCTGCAGCACGGAGGCTGCTGGGGCTAAAAATGGAGCAGGGCTCACATGCCAGCGCCACGTGACGCCGCAGCCAGCCTCTGCCATGGAGAGGGCTCCCTGCACCCGAGGAGGAGGAGGAGGAGGAGGAGGAGGAGGAGGAGGACGGGAGCAGCCGCTCACAGGGGCTGGCAAAGACCCCGCAACCAGACCCGGTGCCCCGGAGCCCGCGGCCACTGTTTGTGTCCGGGGGGGGTTTGGGCTGCCCCACATCCTCCCCCCCCCCCCCCCCCCGATGTGTTTTGGGAAGGTCACGTATGGGGCCGTGGGAAAGGGAAGGGGGTTCCCCATCCTGCGTGCACATGGTGGGGGGGTCCCCCCGCTCTCCCATCTGGGGCTGTGGAGCTGCAATGGGGATACAAACATCAGCGTGTGAGATTCATGGGGGAGCACAGGGCTCCTCACACCCCACCCTGGCTGCTCCCCATAGGAGGGGCTTCCTGGGGCGCCCCACATGGTGAACACACTGCGATACTCCCCCCCCCCCGGGGTCCTTGCACCCCTTCTGCACCCTCATAGCACAGCATCCCACTATCTCTGGGTTCTGCACCCCCAAACCTTGCACCCCCCTGGGGTCCCTGCACCCCCAAACCCAGCACCTTGTAACCCCCACCGGGGTCCCTGCACCTCTCTGGGGTCCTTGCATGCCCAAACCCTGCACCCTGTACCCCCCCCCCGGGGTCCCTGCACCCCTCTGGGGTCCCTGCACCCCCAGACCCTCCTAGGCACCTTACACCCTCCCCGGATCCCTGTATCCATGCACCCTCTTGGGGTACATTCACCCCCAAATCCTGCCCCTCCACTGGTCTCTGCACCCCCAAATCCTGTCCTCTTGCATCCTACATCCCCTGGGGTCTCTGCTCCCCACCGAGCCCAGGTCTGCCCCCTCCCACGGTTCTGGGATGCTGTGGGGTGCCCCGGTTGCTGCGGGTGCCCCCACCCAGGCCTTGTTTACCTGATGTTTTTCCCTTTCCGCAGGGAGGGGAAAGGCGAGTCCTGGCAGCACAGAGCTGCCGGCCTCCGCCAAGAGCCGTGGGGCTGAGCCAGCGCTGATCCTGCCTCTTCGGCCATGGTTCTGCTGCCGAACAGCAGGAAAACCCCCCAAAACCCCAAGGAGCCCCAAGCACCCACAGCAGCACTGAGAGGCTCCAGCCCTCCCACCCGCTGCCATCACTGGGATCCCATGGGGAGGAAAGGCGGGTTGGGGGGAGGGGGAGCACCCCATAAGCAGGGTGAAACCCAGGACCTCTTGTTGTCCCCTACCTATAGCTGGGGAAACTGAGGCACGATGCGGCACGGGGACCCCACATTGCCCTCAACCCCATGGGGATGCTGCAGCCCCGCAGTGGGTTTGAAGGGTGTCCAAGCACCAGGGGAAGGGGAGTCCTGGGGGGGGGTCTGTACCCCATAGACCCCAGTGCCAACCTGTCGGGGTGACAGGGGGTGACGGGCAGGAACAACCCCCCCTTTTCCTGGAAAAGGTACAACAAGGTAAACAACCCGGGGTAAAAATAAATCCCTGCACAGGCGCTGGCGGGCGAGCGCAGCGGCCGTCACGTGGCACCGCCGCACGGCACCGCCAGCAACCGGGCACCGAGAGCCTTCCTCCGGCCACCCCCTTGTCCCCCCGCAGCAGAGGGGTGCAGTCCGGGGGTACCGCATGCACTGGGGCAGGGGGACCAGCGCTGGTGGCAGGGGCTGGGGTGACACGTGTGTGGCCCCCGGTCACTCCAGGCTGCGCTCACCTGGTGCCTGAGCGTGGCGGCACGTGGTGACCTTGGAGCTGGTTGGCGTGGCCCGTTTGCACAATGGATGGGTTGGCTCCGGCAATGCCTTGAGGGGGTGCATGGGGTGACCCCAAGGATGCAGCCCCAGAGTTTTGGGGGGTCCCCAAAAGGGCCATAGGGCTGCTGAGGGTCCACTGCAGCACCCACTGTCACTGTGGCTTTGGTGGCCCCATTAGCCCCATCCTGCTGCTGGGGTGCCCCGGCTGCACCCAGCCTGAGGACCCTGCTCCCTGCACCCTCACACCAACCCGCTGTGCCCCACAGTGAGACCCCTCGGTGGAATGGCTCAGTGGAACCCCAAGGGGTTCATCTCATCCCTCCCGGCCCCACTCCCCTCTTGGAATCCCTGTGGAAGCCGGATAGCCCGGTCCAGCAGAGCACCTCGGTGCAGGACCAGCTGCGCTCCGTGCGCTGTGTGCTCTGTGTGGGGTTGTTTTCCCGAGCAGGATGAGCGGCTGAGTCACGGCTGATTGCTGCGGCTGGGAACGTGCCGGGAGGGAACGAGGCACCGGGAGAGGCTGTGGCATCTGCACGGTCAGGGCAGTCCTGGCATGGCTGCAGTGAACAGGGATGGGGAGTGAGGGTCCCCCCATGCCAGGACCAGTGTCCCCCCATATCCCCCTGTCCCGGAGCCAGCCTCGCACCACGCATCCTGCTGGGAACCAGCCAGAGGTGCTGGCACAATGCAACCAGCCGGTGACTCAGGGTGAGGGCACTTCAGGTGTCCCCATCACCCCCTGAGCCAGGAGCAGCCCCGGTACCCAGTGAAGGTCCCTGGGGAGCCCCCAGCTGAGGAACAGCTCCGTGCACCCACCAGGGCTGGTGCCAGGGGCAACTTGGGGTGCAGAACTCTGGTGTCCAACCCCCGGGCACCCCACAGCTCCCAGCATGGCCGGGGCACCCAAGGCCTCCCCTCCCGTGGGATTATCTCCGAGGATTTCCTGGTGCTGGCACATCTGTGGCTCTGCACCATCTCTGCCTGGCTGGGGGCCAGGGCAGCACCCAGCACGTGGCACCCAGGAGGGTGCTGGCACCCCCAAAACCCACCCCAACCTCGGGGCTATGAGCATCCATGGGGACCCTGGAGCTGTAACCTGCATCCGCTCAGCAGCTCAGCCTTGGCACCATGGAGCTGGGCACTGCACAGCACCGCAGCCCCTGGAGCTGCGCCAGGCTGGGCCACGGCTGCCAAGCACGTGCCACACCGGGCACCCGCTGCTGCATCGCCCCGATGGCCTCGGGGATGGGCTGGGCACGGGCAGGGGGTGCAGCAGGAGGCTGAGCTGGGCCATGGGGCAAGGGTCCTGAGGTGCCAGTGCCACACTGTGCCTGGCTGTCCCCAGTGCAGGGAATGGCGCCATGGGGGGGGGTCAGTGACAGGGGTACCCGAGTGTCCCCAGCACAGGGGATGATGCCACGCAGAGGATGACTGAGGTACCTGCGTGTTCCCGGTGCAAGCACCATGATGTGCTGGAGGGTATCGGTGTCCCCAGGGGATGCTGCTATGCGGGGGACCAGGGGTGCCACTGCTGTGCCGGGGTGTCCCCAGTGCAGGGAACAGCGCTGTGCAGAGTGATACGGGTATTTGTGTGTCCCTGTGCAGGGGACAGTGCCATGCAAGGCATCAGGGGTGCCAGTGCCATGCTTGGGTGTCCCCAGCGCAGATGCTGCGCTGAGCACTGTGACGGGGTACCCGGGTGTCCCCATGCGGGGGACATTGCCACACTCAAGTGTCCCTGCTGCAGGGTGACAGGGCCGGTGTCAGTGCCCGCGGGTGGGATGCGGGATGCAGGATGCGGGGGGGGGGTGGCCCCGGTGCGGGGGTCCCGGTCGCTCCCGGTGTCCCCGGTGGCAGCGCGGGTCCGGGGCCGCCGGCGGAAAGTGTGTCACTGGGGCACGAGGCTCTCCCCGGGAATCACATGGGGGAGGCGGCGGCGCCGCGTGCGGCCCAGTGCGCAGCCGCGGCCGGTGCCGGGCGGGCGGCGGGGCGGGCGGCGGGCGCACAACAGCCCCGGCCGGGCGGCGGCGCGGCACGGCTCGGAGCGGCTCCCGTGCACCCGGCCCCTTCGGAGGCTCGGCGGAGCCGGGGTACCCCGATCCCGGCCACAGGATGGCCGCTCCAGAGGCCGGCAGCACAGGTCAGTGCTTACCGGAGCCCCGGGACCGTGCGGGCACCGCAGCCGGGGGTCAGGGCAGTGGGGGGACTGCGCGCTCAGAGTGCGATCCGGACATCGGGAGAGGGTGAGGGTCCTGCGGACCCGATCGCGCACCGGGGCTGTGCATCCCGGAACGGGGCTCCTTCCTGCCGGGCACCGGGCGGTCCCGCATCGCGGGGTCCCGCATTCTCGGGCAGAGTCCGAGAGGGAAGGATGGGAGCTGTCACCGGGGATCCTGCACATGGGGGTCACCGGAGCACCGGCACCGGGGTGATCCGAACACCGGCACCGCAGCGCTCCGCTTATCGCGGCGGGGGGGGAAACCGGGGCCGGGGGAATCCCGACCGCGGAGATAGGACCGGGATCGGCGCATCGGGAGCGGCATCGGGCAGTTGCGGTGCGGGGCACCCGGGGACGAGCACCGGGAAGGGGCGGGGAAATAACGGGGGGGTGGGGGAACGGAGGCGGTGCCCCCCCCGGCACGTGTCCCCCTCCCCGCCGCTGCCACGTGCGGAGTTTGTTTTCCCCGCAGCCCCTCCCCTCCCTCCCGCCTATTGGTCATCTGCGATAGTGACGTCATCGTGACGTCACGCACGCCCCCACTTCCCCCCCCGAAAACGCGGGGACGCCGCTTTCCGTTTATAACCAAGGGGGGGGGTGTCTGTTTTTGGGGGGGTTGAAAGGTGGAGGGGGGGGGGTACGATAAAGGGGATGGGTTTCGTGACGGGCCAATAGGAAGTGGGAGAGTGGGCGGGACAAAGCCTGAAGGGGGCGTGGCCTCGGGGGGGCCACGTGCGGCGCGAGCACGTGGCGCGGCGGCGTGAGGCCGCCTGAGCTTGGCTGGTGTGGGGGGGGGGCACTGGAGCGGTTGGTATGGGGGGGGGGTCCTGGTGTGATGGGTTCGGGAATGGTCCCAATGTCCAGGTACAACCCCTCCGGGGATCCCCCCACCCCGAAGCATCCTGAGGGAGGAGGTCCCGAGGCTTCGGGATGGGGGAATCCCCCCATTATTTTGGTGTCCCAGCAGCCCCAAGGCCACTGGGGACCCAATTCGGTGACCCCCTTTGGTGGTGGATTGCTGGGGGGGGGGCTGTGGTGATAGCATGGTGGTTCCAGCAGCAACTGTGTGAGGCGGGAGACACATGGCCCTGGTGATCCCATGTGTCCCTGATGTCACCCTCCACATGTCCCGGCTCTGAGCTATGTCCTGGTGTTGCTGCATGGGATTGGGGGCGGTGTGTCTGTGACATAGGGATGACTGTGAGCCCCCCCATCTTTATGGGGTGTGTGGGTCTGTGACCCAGGGATGGATGGCTGTGAGCCCCTCTTTATGGGGTGTGTGGGTCTGTGACACAGGGCTGGCTGTGAGCCCCCCCCTCTGTGGGGTTTCCCCCATGCAGAGCCATTTACTGCACCCCATAAGCAAGGGGGCTGTGCTGAGCTCCCCGTGGTGCCATATGTGCCTGGTGGGTGCAACTGTCGTGACATCCCGGTTACGCCTCCAGAGCATTCCCAGCCCATGTTCCTCCCATGGGTGCCCCCAGGGCTCCGTGCCCATGTCCCCATCCGACACGTTCCCGGCTAACCCGGCTGTCCCCGTTCCACGTGGAGCCGGCGCCCGTGTGGCCGCCGCCGGGCGCGGTGCCTGACTCAGGGTGCGTGGCACACGTGCGGCCGCGGCGCCGCGGGATCCCCGTGGGTCCGGGATGCATCCGGGGCGCTTCCCCTGCGCCCGCCCTGCCCGAGGGCTGTGACCGCGGCTCCGGCTGAGCCCGGCGCAGCTCGGTGCATGGGTGGCTCCGCTCTGCAGGCGGTGTCATCAGCTACGTGGGCTCCAGCTGCGCTTCGCCCAACCGCACCAGCCCCGTCTCGCTCTGCAGCGACAGCTCCAACGGCAGCTCCCAATCCGGCTCCCAGCCCTTCCCCACCTACTTCCCCCCGTCACCCACCGGATCCCTTCAGGACTCCCGTGCCTACGGCGGGGGCTCGTTGGGCACCCATGAGGATGGCTCCCCTTCCTCCTCCTCCTCTTCCTCCTCCTCATCCTACGGCTCCTCGGTGAACTTCCCCGGGGTGCAGCCGCAGGTCGCTGTGGATGAGCGGCGCCGCAGCTCGCCCAGCAAAGCCGGCAGCACCGTCACCAGTGAGTGGGGCACGCGGGGGGGGTACGGGGGTCCCCCTAGGACCCTGCTCACCCCTGTTCCCCTGCAGAGCTGAACGGGATGGTGCTGCTCTGCAAGGTGTGCGGGGACGTCGCTTCTGGCTTCCACTACGGTGTCCACGCCTGCGAGGGCTGCAAGGTACCGGGATGGGACTGGAGTGATGGGGAGCCCCTGCGGTGTTGTGAGGGGCCCTGGGTGACCCCCTCCGTGCCCCACAGGGCTTCTTCCGCCGCAGCATCCAGCAGAACATCCAGTACAAGAAGTGCCTCAAGAACGAGAACTGCTCCATCGTCCGCATCAACCGCAACCGCTGCCAGCAGTGCCGCTTCAAGAAGTGCCTGCTGGTTGGCATGTCCCGTGATGGTGAGCTCAGCACCCCCAAAACTACCCCCAGAACCGGGGACCCCTTGTTCAGTGCTGTACAACCCCTCTGGGGGTGGGACCTCCCGTGCCCAGGGCTGCCTGTCCCCTCCAGCGGTGGATCCCCCCATTTTCAGGGCTCTGTGTCCCCTCCAGGACTGGGTACCCCCATGCTTGGGGCTCTATGTCCCCCTCTTGGGATGGGTCCTCCTGTACCCAAGGCTCTACATCCCCACCAAGCCAGGGCATAGGGATGCAGCCACATCCCCCAAACCCCCATCAAACATTACTGGGGGGGGGGCTGTTGATGCACCCCATCTCCCCACTAACACCAGTGTGTCCCCCCCCCGCAGCGGTGCGCTTCGGGCGCATCCCCAAGCGGGAGAAGCAGCGGATGCTGGCGGAGATGCAGAGCGCCATGAGCAGCATGGGCAGCGTCCCACCGGCCATGCCCGCCCCGGCCGAGGGTCCAGCCCCGGGTGGGGGCCGCCCGCTGCCCCCCGGGCCCCCCCCACCGCTCGTCCCGCCCCCCCCCGCCGCCTGCTTCTCCCAGTTCCCGCAGCAGCTGACCCCCCCCCGCTCGCCCAGCCCCGGGGGGGCCACCGAGGACGTCATCGCGCAAGTGGCCAAGGCGCACAAGGAGATCTTCATCTACGCGCACGACAAGCTGGGACCCCCCCCCGCCTGCGACAGCAGCCTCCTGCGCTGGGACGCGCCCCCCGCCTGGACCCCCGGCCCCCCCGAGCCCCGGCTCTGCCCCCCCGCGTACCCCGAGCCCCCGGCGCGGGGCTGCCCCTGGCCCCGCGGCACCAAGGACGTTCTGCCGGTGAGCGCACGGGGGGGTCCCGTTGCCCCCCCATGGGTATCCCGAGCCGTTCATTGCCGAGGGCTGAGCCGTGCCGTCACCTGCAGGCCTGCCCCATGAACAGCCACCGGCCCGGCCGCAGCGGGCGCTCGGTGCAGGAGATCTGGGAGGATTTCTCCCTCAGCTTCACTCCCGCTGTCCGTGAGGTGGTGGAGTTTGCCAAGCACATTCCCGGCTTCCAGGCCCTGTCCCAGCACGACCAGGTCACCCTGCTCAAGGCTGGCACCTTCGAGGTATGTTCCCGGATCAGCAAGGGTTTGGTGTGCTGTAGGGCCAGGCACGGTGCCCCATGGCCCCCACACAAAGTGCCATGGCATTGCATGGCATGCACTCATGCCCCATGGGTCAGCATGGAATGATACGGCATTTCATGGCACCCTATGGAGCAGCACAGTGCCCCTGCAGCATGGGCACTAATGACCCATGGCACTGTATGGTGCTCCACAGCATGGCACGGAGCACCATGGCACTGTATGGTAACCCACGGCATTGCATAATGCTCATGGACTGGCATGGAGCCCCATGGCACAGAGCCGAGGCATGGAGCATGGCACTGTATGGTGGTCCATGGCATCACATGGTGCTCCATGGCACGGAGCCATGGCACAGAGCATGGCACTGCATGGTGGTTCATGGCGTGGAGCTGTGGCACAGAGCATGGCACTGTATGGTGTTCCATGGCATCACATGGTGCTCCATGGCACGGAGCCATGGCACAGAGCATGGCATTGCATGGTGGTTCATGGCATGGAGCTGTGGCACACAGCATGGCAGCGTACGGTGTTCCATGGCATCACATAGTGCTCCATGGCACAGAGCTGTGGCAGAGCATGGCACTGTATGGTGCTCCACAGCATCCCAGTGGAGCCTGCAGTGTGGCAGGATGCCTGGCGCCGTGCCGCTGACGCCGCGTGTGCCGCAGGTGCTGATGGTTCGCTTCGCCTCGCTGTTCGACGTGAAGGAGCAGACAGTGACGTTCATGAGCCGGACGAAGTACAGCCTGGAGGAGCTGTGGGGCATGGGCATGGGCGACCTGCTCAGCTCCATGTTCGAGTTCAGCGAGAAGCTCAGCGCCCTCGACCTCACCGACGAGGAGCTGGGGCTCTTCACCGCCGTCGTCCTGGTCTCGGCAGGTTGGGACTTGCAGCGGTGTAGGGGGGTGGGAGCTTGAGGGGGGGTGCACGCGTGTGTGTGGCACCATCCACATACGGCCCCCCCGCCGCCGCAGACCGCTCGGGGATGGAGGACACGGCATCGGTGGAGCAGCTACAGGAGACCCTGATCCGTGCCCTGCGCGCGCTGGTGCTGAAGACGCACCCGGCCGAGACGTCCCGGTTCACCAAACTGCTGCTGAAGCTGCCGGACCTGCGCACCCTCAACAACCTCCACTCCGAGAAGCTGCTCTCCTTCCGCATCGATGCCCAGTAGGGCCCCCATGGACCCCCCCGGGCACCCACCACCCTGTACATAGCACTGTGGGTTTGGGGTGAGGGAATACATGAGCCCCCCGCCAAGGGGCAGCACCAACCCCATGGCACCCACCGGACTCCCCAAAGGGTGGGCACTGGGATGCCAGGACCCCCCTGTTCCCCCAACAGTGGGCATCAGCCCCACAGCAATGCTGGCAGCGCCGGGGAGGGAGGTTTCCCCATCCCGGCCCCCCCGCTCCAGCAGGCAGCGGTGGGAAGCAGAGGCCGGATCCAGCCAAGCTCTTTGGGTGGGTTTGGTTGGGTTTGGTTTGGTTTCTGGTTTTTTTTTTTTTGTTTTCATCATATATTTATTACATAAATATATAGTAAAATAGACCAGCAACAATTACCATAAAAATATCTTTCTTTAAAATCCTGACCAAAACACAAAAGGGTTTAAAATCGCACGTCACAGACTGTGATTGTCACGGAGCTCAGCGTGTGTCCCCCCCCCCCCACACCCCCTCCCAACCCTCCCCATCCCGCGCCCTACATTCAGCGACGCCGGCCGCGGCCCCCGCCGCCACCATGCATAGTAGGGGGACCCCGCGCCGGGGCCATGCCGCACCGGGTGGGCTCGACACGGCCTCAAGCAGGGGCAGCTCCGGGAGCCATGAGGTATGTGCTTGGGGGGGGGACGACAAGGGGGATGACCCGGGGGAGGTGGTGGGATGAGGGGCACCGGTCCTACCCCCCCCACCCCAGGCAAAGCCGGGGCCGATGCTGGACGTGCGATGGCGACGCGAGACAGGGACGGGAGGTTGCGGCCCGGGGGGAGTGCGAGGGAGGGCGGGAGGTGCTGGCCAGGATGGGCCCCCCCAGGGCATCGTGCTGCTGCCCCAGGGGGACCCCAACACCTGCTGCAAAAGGGGGGGCACGGCTGCTGCTTCAGACACATCCCACAACAGCTCTGGCTGGCGGTGAGCGCGGCAGCGCACAGCATCAC
This sequence comes from Psittacula echo, assembly GCF_963264785.1. NCBI lineage: Eukaryota > Metazoa > Chordata > Aves > Psittaciformes > Psittacidae > Psittacula > Psittacula echo. Next base: position 5,243,072 of record NC_137748.1, read on the forward strand.
ACACACTGTGCACGGGAATACACGGGCATCGCATGGCACCGGCACCGCGTGGCCACTGCGCCGGCGCTACACCAACATGCATGGGCACTGCACCGGCACTGTATGGTCACTACACCAGCACTGCATGGACACTGCCAACAGCATGCATGGGCACTGCACCGGCACCGTATGGCCATTGCACCACCACTACACCAGCATACATGGACACTGCATCGCCACTGCCACCAGCGTGGCTTGGCCACCGCACCGGCACCGCATGGCACAGCACGGGCATCGCACGAGCATTGCTCCAGCACACACAGCCCTCGCACCGGCACCGCACACATGGGCACTGCCCCGGTGCCGCAGCCCGAAGGCACGTGTTAACGCCGGTGCGCACACGGAGCAGGGCTGAGCGTGACCACGGGCACCGGTGCTGCCGGGAGGGGGGTGAACCCCTAAACCCTGCACCCCTCACCCAGCACAGGCATTAGTGTCCACCAGCACCGGTTCCTATTGCACAACCCGGTGCCGGTGCTGCCGGGATCCCCCGTGCCGGGCACCGGGCTGGCTCTTTAAGACATGTTGCACTAAGTGCAAAGCCAGCGCTGATGCTGCAGGGGTGGGGGGTGCCGGGACCCCCCCCAGCCATGAGGGCACCCGGAGGTGCCGCAGCCCTGCCATGCCACACAGCCCCACTGCACCCCCCCGGCCTGGCTGCAGGGGGGGGTCTCTGGTGGGGTCCCCAAGACACGACCCCCTATGCCAAGGTGGTGGGGGGGGGGGGCGGAGGGGCCCCCACGTGTCTCATGGTGGGATTTTTCTGCTTTTAAACGACCCGTAAAAAGATTTTTTTTGTTTTTAATTACAAAAATTATATATTTTATAGATATTTATATATATATATATATATTAGCTTAGGTGGGCCCCGGCAGGCCGCCTGCCTCGCCGGCCGCCCCCCCCGCGCCCCCCCTCAGCCTCCGCCTGAGGTAAGAAAAGATTCACAAACCTAAATTTGGGGGGGGATGGGGGGGGGGGGGAAGGTGATAAAACCATTCCCGGGTGCCCCCGCTGCAGCCCCCCCCGACCCCCCCCCCACCGCAGCCTGGCCTCCCCCCCCCCGGGAGCAGAGGAGGGGTGTGATTTAGGGGGTGCAGCCCCCCCGCCCCCCCGAAGTGCTGCTGCCGGGGGGGCCGGGGCAGTAGTGCAGTGGGGGCCATGTGGGGTCCCGGGGGGGGCACCCGCTGCCCCCCCATCCCCGCCGGTGCCTCTGGGGCCATTGCAACTCCTGACGGACACGACAAAGAAACCCACGAGGACGAGGAGGGGGGGGGGAAGGGGGAAACAACAACAAAAAGAAGGACAACGGAAAAGGTGGGGGGGTGATGGGGGGGGGGCGGCCGCAGCGGGTCCCCTCCCCCTCCCCACGGTGTCCCGCAGCGCCCACCGTCTGCGGCGCTTGGCACAAAATCAGCTCCTCTCAGCCCAAAATAGACAGAGAAAACCAAAGCCCCGAATCTGGCCCCGAATTATTGGGGGGGGTGGGGTGTGGGAATTGGGGTGCAGGGCATGGGGGGGGCGCGGGTCCCCCAGCCCTCCACCCCCCCCCACAACTTCCCCATGGGCTGGGGTCCCCCTCGCCACCACTGTGCCCCCCCATAACCCTCACCTTGCTATAAAGGGGGGGTCTTGGCGCCCCCAACCCTGGCCCCCGCGCTGCTGCCTGGCCCAAAGTGCATGGGGCCGGGGCAGCCTCTCCCTGTGCAGCCCAGAGCCCCCTCCTCTCCTCTGCTCTTCCTCCTCCTCCTCCTCCTCTCTCCTTCCAAAGTGCAGTTAGTTTAATATTTTAGCCTCTCAGGGAGGGAAATAAATGCTTAAAAAATAATAATCTAAGAAGAGAAGGACAATAAAGGAAACGCTCGACATCGGGGCCCTTCCCTGTGCAAACAAACAAAATTCATCAAGTCCTGGGGCGCTGGGGGGCTGTGGAGGGGGGCAGCCATGGGGGGCACAGCAGGACCCCCCCTCCCTTGGGCGCAGCATTCCCCCAGTAAGAGAAATCGGGGGGGTGATGTGGGGCAGAGCGGGGAGGGGGCCATTTGGGGGCCATTTGGGGGGGGTGGCAGCCCTACACCTCCTGGTCCTCGAAGACCTCGAGGAAGAGGGGGGGGAAGAGCTCGGTGGGACACTCCACCTTCATGTGCAGGAAGCGGCTGGCGTGGCAGGCGCCGATCATCCGCAGATCCGTCACCTTCATCAGCAGCTTGGGCCAGAAGTGGGGAATGTTGTGTTTGCGGTAGTTGATGTAGTGCTCGAAGGCCAGCAGGTACGTCTCCTGGCACTTCTCGATCTTCTCCACGCAGATCAGCCCCGTCCGGTCTGTGGGAACAGGCGAAGGTGGTGGCCGAGGGTGGGATTCTCCATGTCCCGAATTCCCCCCACCTCAGTGCGCTCCAGCGTGGAACGGCTCCCCAGGGTATCAGGGTGCTCACACCATGCACTTTGTGCTCCTGGGGAATAGGGTGCCTGCCCCTTGTACCTCCCCTCCCAGGGTTGCAGCACTGGGCAGTGGGATGCCCACTCCATACTCCTGGGGCACTAGGGACTGGGGTGCTCACCCCTTGCGCCCGCAGGCTGCTGCAGCACCAAGAATTGCGGTGCCCACCCCTTGCACCCCAACTCCTAGGGCAGTGAGCATTCCAGTGCCCACAGCACCAAGGTGCCCAACCCCATGCACCCCAATGTGCCCACCCCGTATCCCCCCAAACCAGTGGGGACCAGTTTCCCCAAGGTGCCCACCCGATGCACCCTGAAGGTGCTGGGGCTCCGGGCATTGGGATGCCCACCCAATGCACCCTGAAGGTGCTGAGGCTCTGCGTATTGGGATGCCCACCCCATTCCCCTCCCCAGCATCCCTGGGCACAGCCAGCGCTGCCGCTACCTGAGGACATGAGCAGCACAGCCTGGAGCAGGGCCACCTCGGTGTCATCCAGGTTGAAGGCAGAGAGGGACTTGCCCAGGTCGAAGATGGCATCGGAGACGACGCCGAGGCCGCCGTTCTTGAGCTGCTCGCGCTTGACGGCCATCTCCCCGCTGAGCGTCAGCGTCTCGCTCTCGGGGTCGTAGCGCACGGCCGCCCGCAGAGACATGATCTCCATGCAGCAGCCCTTCAGCAGGATGATCTGGTCTTCGCAAGGCAGCTGCGGGTTGAGGATGCTGTCAGTGGTGGTGGTGGGGGGGGCTTGGGGCACCCCATGTCCCGCGGCCCCCCCGGTACCTCTGAAAACATGGGCAGTTTTTTGGCAAAGTCGACCACGCGGGTGATGGCCGGGGTGATGATTTTTGTAAACTCGCTGAATGCCTCCAGGTCGACTTTGTCCCCATCAGGCATTGAGGCCATGGGCGACTGGCCGATGTCCTCGGGCTGTGGGGACACACGGACAGACAGCGGGGTTAGGGGGTCCCCAACCATGTCCCCCCCAATCCCAGCACCCCTATGGCAGTGGGGGGAAACCGAGACAGGGCTGGGAGCGGGGCAGCAGCCAGGAGAGGGAGCTGTGTGCCAGCACCACTGCAGGAACAGGGACAGCACAGGGACAAAGCCACCCCACAGGGCACAGCTGTGCCCTTCGGTCACCGCTAACCTCTTAACCCGTCTGGGGGTGACAAGCTCAAGGACATCGGGTGCCATCCCAATTGCTCCCCTGGTGCCATGCATGCACTGAGTGTGCGGGTGCTCAGGTCCCAAGGGGTGCTGGTGGGGGGGATCCCCCCCATCTGTGTCCTCACCAGGAATTTCCGCTTCTGCTTCCAGTGGCTGCCCTGGGCGTTGGTGCTGCGGTGGGCCTCGGTCACCACGTGGATGAGCTCCCACTCCTCTGCACTGGGGTTGGGGCGATGCTGCAGCGACTTGATCATCTCCTCCTTCCGCCGCCGCTCCCGGTTCTCCTCGATCAGCTTCCGCTTCGCTACCCGCTTTGAATCATCCAGCACCACTGCGGGGGGCACCCGATGCATCACTCAGCACCCCCCAATGCATCCCACCCTATAGCCTGCACCCCAACCACTGCTCCCGGCACCCCATGGTGCTGTGCCAGAACCCCAACCCAGTGGATGTGCTATTGGGAGACCCCACTTGCAGCACTCTGTGCAGTGCTGGTGTCCTCTGCATTAGGACATGGAGCTGTTGGAGCAAGTCCAGAGGAGGCCACGAGGATGAGCAGGGGCTGGAGCAGCTCCTGCATGGAGCCAGGGCTGAGAGCATCGGGGCTGGAGGAGAGAAGCTGCGTGGAGACCTCAGAGCAGCTTCCGGTGTCTGAAGGGGGCTACAAGGATGCTGGAGAGGGACCTTCATCAGGGACTGGAGTGATAGGACAAGGGGTGATGTGGTCAAACTGAAACAGGGGAAGCTCAGGTTGGAGATAAGGCAGAAGCTCTTCCCTGTGAGGGTGCTGAGGCGCTGGCACAGGGTGCCCAGAGAAGCTGTGGCTGCCCCATCCCTGGCAGTGTTCAAGGCCAGGTTGGACACAGGCGCTTGGAGCAAGCTGCTCTAATGGAAGGTGTCCCTGCCTGTGGCAGGGTTTGGAGCTGGATCATCTTAACGTGCTTCCCAACCCAAACCATTGTGTGATTCCTTGTGTGTCCCCCCGTGCCCCTCACACTCACAGTCCATGGCCATGCCCACGGAGATGCACTTCTTGAAGCGGCAGAGCTGGCACTGGTTGCGGGTGATCTTGTCGATGACGCAGCACCCATCGTACTTGCAGGAGTAGGTGGGGTGCAAGTTCTTTTGGATGGTCCGACGGAAAAAGCCCTGGGGACAATGGGGGAGGACACACACACAATGCAGTGACCCCCAATGAGTCCCCCCTGCCTCCTGCCCCCCCCTGCCCACTCACCTTGCAGCCCTCGCAGGTGATGCAGCGGTAGTGGTAGCCGGTGGCTTTGTCCCCGCACACCACGCACTGTTCATCTTTGTCCAGGTAACTAGGGATGTACCCTGGGGGGGGCACAGCGTGTCAGGGACCCCCCCCACCCCCTGCCTCAGTGTCCCCCCCTATGGCAGCAGCTGCCCCCAGCTGGCTGCGGGCAGCCCCAGCATGGGAAGGGTTAACAGCTGAGGGTCTGGGGGGGCTGCCCAAGCCCCCCGCAGCAATAAAGCTCCCATTATCCAGCTGGGGAGGTGGCTACAGGGGGGGTATCCCCGTCCCCCCCCGGCACACAATGGTTCACTGTCCCCTGGCAGCCCAGGGACCAGCCCCCCCATCATCAGCCTTATGGGGAAACTGAGGCAGGGGGCACCCACGATGTTTCGGGGGGTCCCAGCACCCAGGATGCATGGGGGTGTCGCAGCACCCACAAACAATGGGCGCATCCCAGCATCTCCACAACTCCCTGGGACAGAGCAAACTGAGCTGGGGGAGCCCCAAGAACCCACCCTGGTGCCCTGTGGGTGTCGGATGTGGGGGACCCCGCGCCCCCCCCATCCCGGAGCAGGGATGGGTGTGGGAGGGATGGGCCAGGAGCCGGATACCCGGGTCCCTTCGGGGCCTCTCGTCCTCCCAGCGGGATCCTGCAGGCGCCGGCCGCTCCCCGCTGGGGAATGGGGCAGGGCTGGGGGGCAGCGCCCGGCCAGGGCCCCCTTATCTCCCACCCCAGGGTGCTGCCAGCACCGATAGCACCGCCCCAGCTCGACCCACAGCCACGGAGGGGGGAAAGGGCACCCCATGGGTGCTTGGGGTCCTGGCGGGCACATGGGGTGCTGGATGGCAGAAGAGTGGGGTGCCCATGGCAACGTGGGGTCCCTGGCAAGGACACTGGGTGCCCACCAGGAACACGGGGTGCTCAGGGAACCTCAGGATCCGCAGCATGCGCATTGGGAGCTGGTGGGATGCAGGCAAGATCTGCAGTGCCTGCGGAACCCGGCAAGGATGGGGGGCACCCAGGGGAGCCTGGTGGGGAGAAGGGGAGCTGGGGGCGCTTGGGGGGTGCCGGGGGGGTGTCCCCTACCTGACATGCTGCTCTTCACCAAACATTGGCTGCTCTTTCTTTTGCGCTTGCCATCCAGCCACCTGCAGGAGGGGGCCAGGCTGGGACCGTGCCCCAGTGGCCCCCCAACAGCTCCCCACAGCCCCCCCAGATCCCTCCACAGCCCTCCCCTACCCACAGCCAGATCCTCCCTGGCCGGGGGTCCCGGCAGTGGCAATGCGGTGCCAGGGGGTGCACCATGGGGTGCGGGGGCCTGGGGACCCCCAAATGGGGGCAGGGCATCACTGGGGGGGGGGCTGAGACCGGGGAAGGGAGGGGGGAAGGAGGAAGAGGGGGAAAGGGGAAGGGAAAAGGTGGGGGAGGGGCAGGGAAGGGTTGGGGGGTGGGGGAGGGGCGGGGTGGGGGAGGGGCTCATTTACAGTCAAAGACAAAATGTCCTTTTGGCTCAGCGGGGAAGTGACGTCAGAGGGGCTCAGCCAATGGCGGGCAACGGGGGTCCGCGCCTCGCCCGCACGGCAGCAGCCCATTGGCTCAGTGGCCCGGCACTGCTTGAAGCGGGGGGGGCGCCCCGATGCCCCGGGGATGGGCACCTGCGGGTGGTGAATGGGGGGGGGTGGTCCCGCACCCAGGGACGCGGAGCTGGGGGGGGGGGCGGAGGGGGGTGAGGGTCCCCCCGGCTCCAGCCCAAGGTGACCCCGGGCCTGGCTCCCCCCGGGGGCACGTGAGAGCCGCGGCCCTCCCGAAATAGCCCCAGGACAGGGGGGCCGAGGGGCCCCGGGGGGGAGCAGGGGGCCAGGAGAGGCCTCCGCCGGGGGGGGGCAGCGGGACACCGGGGGCACGGGGACCCCTGGGGACACCCAGGGCAAAGAGGTGCAGGGGGACACCGGGGCTATGGGGACACATGGGGGTACCCAGGGCATGGGAATGCATGGGGACATAAGGGGGACAGACACAGCCACGGCCCCACAGGGATGCACAGGGACCTACTGGATACAGGGACACATGGGAAACACCAGGCCTGGTGATGTACAGGGCACGGGGACACATGGGACGCACCGGGCATAGTGACACAGAGGGCATGGGGACACATGGGACACACTGGACATGGTGACTGACACAGAGGGCATGGGGACACATGGGACACACCGGACATGGTGACACACAGGGCACAGGGATGTACCAGGCATGGGGACACTTGGGAACACACAAGGATGCACAGGGCACGGGGCCATGTGTGTTGCGGTGACACCGGGGGCTCACCGGGTGTCCTCTGGCTCCGACAGTGGGTCCAGGGTGCTGGGCTTCTGTTCCATTCACCGCAATTCCATCAAGGAGCGCTCAGCACCGACCGAGTGGGCTCCGCCACCGGTGCCACGCACGGAGCAGGGGGGCCACGGCGGGGGGGCTACGATGCGCTCCCCATGGCGCCCGCCTCAGTGCTCAGCTCCGTGCAGCATCCCGGGCCCGACCCTGCGGGGCACACCACGGCTGAGCCGGGACCCCCCCGTGCTAAGGGTCCCTATGGGGGGTGTCCACTGGGAGCTCACCCCATGGTGTGGGGCTGGGCGAGAGCACATGGGGGGGGGGTGAGAACAAGGGGAGGGTGTGGGAGCGTGCGGGGCTGGGCGAGAGCACGAGGGATGCGCAAGAACACGTGGCGGGAGGAAAGGGCCTGGAGGGTGCGTGCAACGGCAGCGGGGCTGGGGCGAGCCTGCGCGGGTGTGCGGGAGCGTGCAAGGCACATGAGTGCACACGCGTGTGCAGGGCTGCATGAGGCTGCGTGGGGAAGCACAAGCACACGCAGAGGCCATGGGGCAGGGCTCAGGGCCCTCTAAGCAGCGGGGGGGAGCCCATAGGGGTGCTCAGAGGACCCCCCCTCAGGTACCCTGCCTGAGCCTTGATGCATTCACCCCATGCGTGGCCAATCCCCCCTCCCCCCATGCTGGTGGGTGACTCACGGGGCGGGGGGCTCCGGGGGTTCCCTCCTCTGCGAGCTCTCCTGCAGCAAAGACACAGCGCAGTGGGGCTGGGGTGCAGCAGCACCGGGGTCACCCCCCCTCCCGCCATGCTCCACATCCCTATGGGTGCCCGGCAGCCACCCTGCACATCCTCAGCACCCCACTGGGATGGGGGGGGGGGAGCCCCCATTTGCAAGCACAGGGGTGCGGGGCCGCCAGCCCTTGCCGGGGGGGGCCGCGGGGCTGCGCCGGGCGCCGTGCCCGGCCCTCGGGCTCCTCGGCTCCGTGCGGGGACAGGCAGAAAGTAGGTCACGTTTGTCTTGGCCGCGGCAGAAATTCCTCCGGCGGATTTAAAACTGCAGCGGCCGGGGCTCGGCTGCGCTCAGAGCCCCCCCGGTACCCCCACACCATGGGGTCCCCCAGCCCGGCCCCGCGCACCCCATCCAGACAAGGATACCCGGACAGCGCCGGGATACAGGGATGCTGCACCCATGGGTGCTTGACGGCACCCTACGCATGGCAACACACAAGGGGTCCCCACAGACCCCTATGGGGGGGCACTGCCTGCCCCTGTCTCTGTGGGGATACTGAGGCACCGCAGGGCACCCAAGCACCCACTCCCCCCCGTGTGGGGAGCTCGGGGGGGCCCTCCCTGCAGCTCCAGGCCATGGTTTGGGGCTGTACCGATAGAGTCGGGGCGGTGCGGCTGGGGGCTGCAGCAAATGTTTGTTCCATATGGGAACGGCGCGCGGAGACTTCCAAGTATAGGCACTGGCAGCGCTCCAGGGCCCTGCGGCCCCCGCCGGGCACCGGCCCCCCCTTCCCACGGGACCCCGCGCGCCAGCAGAGCCCCGACACGCTCGGTGCATGTGTGGGTCCAAGGGGGTGTCACCATCACCATGAAGCTGGCACAGGCCATGGCATGGGGCGCTCCAGAACACGGCACAAGGCCGGGGGGGGGGCTCAGCTGTCGCTGCCTCAGTTTCCCTGCCGGGGTGGCAAGCGGTGCCGAATTAGAGGGGCTTAAGGCTAAAGCCAGGGCTCAGTGGTGCTAAGTCAGGGCTCATCGGTGTCCCCGTCAGCCCCCACTACAGAAACCCCCCCTGCCCCGGGATCACCGGCACCCAGCACCCGGCTGAGCCCGCGGTGCCGCTCCAGGAACCCTCACTCGAGGAATCCCAGACAGACAAGGGAGGCGGCTCTCCTCCTCCTCCTCCTCCTCCTCCTGCGGGACACGTGTGATGAGCGCAGTCGGGTCTCAGCCCCCCCCCGTTGCTCCCCATTGCTGGGTGACACCACAACCCGCACATCCCACCCCGGGGCTGGGTGGGAGCAGGGTGGCAGACAACAGGCCCCCCCCTCAACTTCTCTCTCTAACCCCCCCCAGCCCCACGCCCAGGGGAGCGTTTCTGCTGAGTCTGGTGGTTGCAGGCGATGGAAAACAACCTGGAGGCAAAGTCCAGGGCTGGGCCGGTGGCAGGAGCCACCTCACCCTATGGGGGGCACCCAGCACCCTGCTTCCCCAGGGGTGACACCCCCGGGGACTCCCCGTGACAGGGACCACAGCCCTGGGGACACCCGTCCACAACGGCATCGGCTGCCTCTGTGCCGCCGGACATGGGTGCTGGGTACCAGGGATGCCCCATGGGGACACCATTGGTGTCCCTGCCCCCCGGGACAGATGGGATACGGGGGTCCTGGGTGTTCCCCCCCCCCCTTCACCAGCTGCCAGCTGGGTCAGGGAGGTGAGGCCCTAAGCGCTTTAGCCAGGGTGGCAATTAGTGTGATTAGCAGGGGCTGGGGGCAGGGCACTGCTGCCCGCACCAGCACCGGGGCAGCACCGCTGTGCCCCAGCCGGACCAACGCCGCTGACCGTGTCATGGGAGCATGGCCAAGGCACCGCGGTGGCACAGCTGGCACGTGCACGGCTGCCACACGCGTGTCCTTGATCACTGCCCTGCGCTCAACCCGCACCTCTGCCGGTGAATGGCACAGGGAGCCCAGTGCCACGCGGTGCCCGGTGCTGTGGGGCACGCATGGCAGCGTGCGGCACGATGTGCCGCCATGAGAAGCGGCAAAAATCCCAGGCATCCGCAGCAGCTGGGCAGCCGGAGTACAGGGGGATGCCACGGGCCTGACATCAAGGCAGCCCACCCTGTGCCATAGGGGATCTGCGTGGTGCCCCCTCCCCACTGATGGATGCCGTGAGCCTGGGGCTGTTTATCCTGCAGCTCCATGAAGCCATCACCCAGAGCGGGTTCCTGGTCAGCACCAGGGCAGGTCACGGTCCCCATGGCCATGGCCTCATGCCTCTGACAGCTCCTGCATCGCCGCTGCAGGGACCTGCACCGTGACCCTGACACCCAGCACGGCACCAAGGACTCCTGGTGCTGTGAAGTCCAACCGTGGCTGTGCCAGTTGCTTCTTGCCGTGATGCCTGAGAGCGTGGCCGGGACGAGGCAGCAGCATTCCCCTATCTCAGCTGCTTTCAGTCAAGCCCCAGCTTCCCCATCCCACTGGAGCCATTGGCTGCTTGCAAAGGCAAAGCCACGGTGCCATCGTGCCCATCGTGTTGCACAGATCCCTACGCAACAAACGCTGCCCAATGGGAACCCCGGGGTGCTTGGTATGTGCTGAGTGTCCCCGGTCAACGAGTGTCTGTGTGTCCCGAGCCCCACGGGGTGCCCCTGTCCCCGCGCAGGCTGCACTGGGTTGCCCAGGAGCTATTCTCAGCACTCGGAGCTTGGCACAGGGATGGGGACGTTTCTAAATCGAGGGCCCCGGTTCACGTGCACCAGGATGGGACGGGGGGGTCCTGAGTTCCCTCCCACGGCGATGCAGTCACCACCACACCACAAGGTGCCAGGGTCAGCACCGACGGTGGGACATGGAAACCAGCACCGAGCCTGTCTGGGGGTGCCCATCCTGCCCGGGGACACAAGGGGGGACACAGTGTCCCTGTGGCCACTCGACCCTGCCTTGGGGGCCACACTGAGGGTCCACAGTGCCAGGGCCACCTCCGAATGATGCCACCTCGGGGGGTCCCGGCCCTCCCTATTTCCCCCCAGCTGCATCCAAGTGAGGCCCCGGGCACTCAGCCCGCGCCCGCCTTCACCGCATCCCCCCCATCCTCCTCCTCCTGCTCCCCCCTAAGCCTGGAAGGGACCTCGCGTCCGGCCCCGCCTCCAGGATCCACCGAGCACCGGCGGCTGCGCGGGGTCCAGGACCCCCGGGGGGGGGGGGCGCTCAGCCCGGTCCCGCAGCCGTGACCTTCGCGGGGAGCAGCGCGGGGGGGTCCCCGCTTCCTGGAGCCGCCACCCCCCGAGACGCAAAGGTCACGACCGCGCCCGGGTAGGGGGTGTCAGACGGGGACCCCCACCCCGGACCCTCCCCACTCCGGAGCGGGTCCGCAGCGGCAAGTGCGGGCATTGCGGGGACACACGGAGCCGCGCTTGGGGGGGGGGGATACGCCTCGCCCCCACCCTGCGCCAAGACCCCCGGGCGGGGAAGCCCCCCCCAAACCGGTTCCACCGGGGCCTGCCCGAGCCCAACGGCGGCCCCAGCCCCCTCCCCATCGCCCCCCGGTGCCGGCAGGGGTCAGGCGGGGTGAGGCGCAGCCCTGGGCCCCTCGCTCTGCCGGTGCCGGCCCCGCTGCCGGGGGTCACGGTGGCCGCCGCGGCTGAAGGTCGGTGCGGGGCGGCCGGGCCGGAGGTAGGGACGGGAGGGGTCGAGCGGGAGGCCCGGGCAAGGCCGGCCCGGTCCCGGGATGACCTTGGCCGCTGCCCTGCCTCAGTTTCCCCGGTTCACACGGGGGGGACGCACCGGAGGAGCCCGGACGGGACCGCAGCCCCGAGCTCGACCGGTAGCACCGGGACCGCCGCGCCTGGGGCAGGATCCGGCCCCCACCCGGGGCTGGGCGGGGGGGACGCGGGACCGCGGTCGTGGACGGGAGAGGAGGGGACGAACCCCCCCCCCCCGCCACGCCCCGCACCCCGCTCGTCGGGGGGAGCCCCCGGGGTGCGGAGCTGGAGCCCCCCCCCCGCTGCTCCCGCCCCAACCGGGAGCGGCAGAGCCGCCCCCCACTCCCCCCCCCCCCGCGTTCTGCTCGCGGCGCAGAGAAAAATAATAATAAAAAAATGATGAAAAAACCAAATCGCGGCGTTTTTGCCAGCGCGGGAGCGGCCCCGGCCCCCCCCCCACAGGACAAGGCCACGACCAACCCAAAGCCCGGCCCCGCCGCGGCCCGGCCCCGCACCCGTCACCGCAGAGCCACGCCGCGGGCCGGGCCCACGGGCCCCCGCCACGCCGCCCGCCACGCCACGGCCACGCAGCCGACGCGGGGGCCCCGGGGGGGAACCACGGCGCTGCGGGCGGGAGCCGAGATCAGAGGGGAGGCGCCCGCCGTTCAACCGGACCCCGTCCCCTCCCGGTCGCGGCGGGGCGGGCGGGGGGCAGCGGCCGTGCCCCGCGCTGCAGCAGCGGGGGGAGGTTCTTCCCCGGCGGAGCGCGGCCCCCCCCGCCCGCCGCCGAGCACCGGGATTGCCCGAGACCCACCCGTGGTTTCCTCCCGGTGCGCGCCCCCCCTCCCGCTCCCCCCGCAGCTCCGGTCCCCCCCGCTCCGCCCGCCCTCCCCCCCCCCCCCCCGCACTGCACGCACCGAACCGCGCTCGGGCTCAGCCTGGGGCGCCCCGCGCGGGGGCCGCGGCCCGCGGTAAAGCCCCGGTGCGCGGCGGGGCCCGGTTCGGGCCGTACCTGGGCGGCGGCAGCGGCGGGCGCGGAGCGGAGCGGATCGGGGCGCAGCGGCGGCGGCGGCGGCGGACGGCGCCTGGCTCCTCCCCCGGCCCCGCCGCGCCGCCCGCCCGCCCGCTCCGCCGCGGCCGCAGCCCCCTCCGCCGGCCGCAGCCGCTCCCTGCACCCGCCGCGCCCGCCCCACGGCGGGCCCCGAGTGGGGACCCCTCACGGGGCGGGGGGGAGGCGGGAAGGGAGCGGCGGGGGCACGGCGGGGGAGCGGTGGTGGGGACGGTGCCCGCGGCCGGGCGGAGATGGGGCGGGTGGGGAGCCCCGACGGTGCCCACGATGATGTCGTGGCCGCGACAACGGGGACGGTGCCCACGGGGTTGGGGTCTGCACACAAGGGGAAGGGGCCCACAGAGGCCCAAGGATGGAGCCTATGGAGGGCAGAGATGGTGCCCACAGGGTTGGGGACAGCGCCCACAGGGATGCGGTGACAGCGACAACGGGATGCCCACTGGAGCTGGGAACAGTGCCCATGGGGAGCTGGGGACGGTGCCTACAGCGTAGGGGACAGCACCCAACGGGCGCAGTGACAGTGCCGAGGGTGACAGGGGACGGTGGCGTCGTGGGTTGGGGACAGCACCGTGGGGAGCTTGGGACGGTTCCCACGACGGGTGGGGCACATCGGCACCCCTGGGTGCCCAGCCCGGCCCCGGGGGGCACCCACCCGTTCCCGCACCCCCCTGGGCAGGATGCGGGCCCTACCCCTGCGCCCCCCGGGGGTGAGGAGTTGTGGGGGGTGTGGGGCAGGGATCCGCCGTGGGGCTGGCGGCGTGCACTGGCGCGGGGTGTGGGGCTGACTGGGGAGGTGTCACTGGGATGGAGGGGTCACTGGGGTCCCCCTCGCTGCACCCCAACCCGCCCGTCCAACCCCACCGCCTCCCGGCAGCCCCTGCGCCCCCCAACCCCCCCGGACTACACATCCCATAATGCCCGGGCTTAAAGGGCCGCCGCCGTGTGTCCGTGTCCCCCCTTTCCCACCCAAGGATCCCGGGGAGCTCGGCCTGTGTCGTCCCCCCCCACCCCCGGTGGTGCTCAGAAGATTTGGGCTGCAAGGGCACAGCGTGCCCAGGGGTAGGGGTCCACAACGGGTAGGGGTTCTCAGCATATAGGGGGCCCTAGGGGATGGGGGTACCCAGGGCATGGGGGACCCCCGCAGGTGGGGATCCCCTTGGGATCGTGATGCCCAAAGCAGACCCCATCCTGCATCCCAGGGCTGGGGACTGCTGATTGGCGTCTCATACTCGTGGCCCCTTGGTGCCCATGTCCCCCGTGGGGGACTCGTGCCCCCACCCCCGATTCCTCAGCCCCTAGTCCTTGTACTGCCCCTGGTCCCCATAGCCCTGTGGCTCTCCACGGCCCCCCTCCATCCCCATGGTCCTCGTGTCCCTTTGGGTTCCCGCACCCCAGGGTCCCCCATCCCCACGGCAGGCGGGGCAGGGGCAGCGGAAGGGTGGCGGCCCCCCCGGCCTCGGCCCCCCCGGCCTCGGCCCCCGCCTGTACCGTACACTTTATCCTCGGCAAACACGGCGCGTCTGCGGCTGCCCCTCGCCCCCCCCATCACTGTCTGCCCGCGATAAGGCAGTGGCCGAGCTCAGCCCAAAGCCGTGACCCTGGATCCCCTTGCCTGTGGCCGCCCAGCACCATCCGTCCCAATGGGGAAACTGAGGCTGGGCTGGGGTTCACGTGGGGAGCACGGACCCATCAGCACCCCCTGACCGCTGCTATGGGCCTGTGAGTTGCCCACAGTGTGACCCATAGGTCTCTGGGCCCCCATGTGCAGTGTGGGGGGCACCCCATGCCCTGCAGCAGACTCCAGCTGGGGCAGGATGGGATATGGAGGGGCTGCGTTGCTCTCGGGGTCTGCCTGAACGAGCTCCTTAGAATTCATCCCGCTGCTCTGCAGCACGGAGCCGCTATTTATAGCCCCAGCCTGGCAGCGGGGCCCCCCCGGCCCCCCCCGGGAAGGGGGTGACTCTGGGTGCAGCTCCTGCATCCCCATTATTGGAGACCTCCATCAGGCAGCACCCAATGGGGGGACGGGTGTCTCCACGGGGGTTCATCTCCATTCCAGGCGCCCCCCCCAATCCCACTGGGAATCAAACCCTTCCCACCCCGCCCCACCCCGGGAAGGATCCGTGTCCCCCCCGCCTAAGCAGGGTGCGGCACCGGCACTGGGGGGTCCCAGCTGTACCGGTTACCCCGTGGGAAGGGGAAGCCCCCCCCGCCGGCCCCCGCTTGCCCCCTGCTTGCCCCCGGCGCTGGGAAGGGCCCCGGCCCCTTCCGGCCCCCCCTTGGCCGTGGGGCTGGAGGCAGCTGGGCCGGGGCTCCCTGCCAAGGCCGGGGCGCAGCGCCGAGCCCTCGACGTCTTCCACCCCCCCGGCCACCCCCGAACTGGGGGGGGCTGGGACCTCTTTAGTGCGTTCCCCCCCCTCCACACCCCCCAAGTCCAGAGCCAGGTTTGGGGGTGCTGCTCCATGGGGGGTGTGTGTGTGCAATCTATGGGGGCTTCGCACACAGCCCCGGTCGCCCCGGCAGCTGCAGGGAGCGGGACCCCCCCCCGGCACAGGAAATCCCTACTCATGAATAGGGGCCGGGCCCCCCCCCGCCGCTGCCGGGGCCCCTCGCTGCCGCCTAATCCCAGCCCTGGCGCGGGGGGATTTGCAGCGCCCCGGCCCCATGAATGATTAACGGGGGAATTAAGGGGCTGCGGAGCCCCCCCCCGAGTGGGGCCGGGGGGGCTGGGGAGGAGAAAAGGGGGGGCCCAGGTTCCCCATCCCATTGCGGCACCTTCGGGCATCCTGCACCCCGGAGGGCTTCACCCCTTCCCGAGCTGTACCCGCGGGGCTGGGGGGTACTGGGGATGCTGTGAGGGGTACTGGGGATGCTGTGGGGTGCTGGGGATGCTGGGGGGGGGTGCTGGGGGGTCCTGTGGGTGCTAGGGGGTGCTTGGGGGGATGCTGGGGAGCTGCCCCCCCAGCCCTGCTCCCCATCTTCCCGTTGCCATGGTGATGGAAGCAGCCCGGGGGATATTTTTAGCTGTTGGTACCGCAAGGGGGGGGGGGGGGAAGAAGCCCAGCCCCACGCTGCCTGTGTGTGTGCATGCACACGTGTGTGTGCAACACGCCTCTGCACACGTGTATCTGCCCATGCACAGGTGTCTGCACACACACGCGAGGGCACACGTGCCTGTATGCACACGCTTGTGCATCTACACACATGCAGATGCATGCAGAGACCCACCTACATGCATACATGGTCCTGGGTGCACACCCATGTTTGCACACCCGCGTGTGCCCAGCTCCATGAGCTCACATGTGTGCCTGCACGCACGCCTGCACTCGCACATGTGGGGGCACATATGCACGTGTATGCACACACAGACATGCTGGCACATGTATGCACACAATCATCTGCATGCAAAGTGCTCATACATGTGTGCCTGTTTACGCACCTGCACCCACACGTGTGCCTGCACATATTCATGTATGCATGCACACACGTACATGTGTGCGCACCCCCACCCCTTACCATGTTTGCACACCCATATTTGCACACTCCCATGCTCGCCCACACGTGTGTCCGTACGCAGACCTGCGCTCCCATACGAGCACACACGTGGCAGCTATGCACACAGACGCGTGCACGGCCACCCTCATGTGCATGCACATGCACATCCTCTGTGTGCACACGCATTTGCACACCTGTACCCCTTAACGCTCGGAGCCCTGTGTTGGCACCCCAATGCCTTTGCACGTCCCTTGCTTGCACACCCGTGCATTTGCACGCCCATTTGCACACTCACCCCTTCGCCCGACCTTCTTGCACATCCTTTGCAACCCCTCTCCATCCTCCGAACTACATCCCCCAGCATCCCCCGCGCCCCGCCGCGCTCCGCCGCACAATCAGCGCCCGGTTTGCTGGCGGGTGCCAATATGGCGGTGCCCAGGCGCTGAGGAACGCATCCGTCGGCCGCTGCGTTGCCGGGTGCAGGTGAGGGCCGGGCGGGACAGGTGCGGGGGGGATGAGCCCTGGGGCTGGCACCGCAACCCCGCCGCGCTTCGCGGATTGACCCAGCTCCATCCGCGGCCTCCCCGGACCCCTCCGGGGCTGCCGTGTCCCACGCACGGCCGGGCCCTGCCGCCCTCCCGGCTCCTCGGCCTTTCCCTCCCCGGAGCCCCCCAGCCCCGAGGCCGGCCGGGCTTGTGCTGACCCGGTCCCTTCGCAGGGCGCGGCCATGAAGGTGGTGAACCTGAAGCAGGCCATCCTGCAGGCCTGGAAGGAACGCTGGAGCGACTACCAATGGGCCATCAACATGAAGCGATTCTTCCCCCGTGGAGCCACCTGGGACATCCTCAACCTGGCAGGTCCGGGGCCGCGGGGGGAGCGGGAGCCGCGGCGCTTTCTGCTTTGGGGCTGCTTGCTCCGGCGCTGCACGGAGGTGGATCCATGGTTAAGTCAGCCTAAAGCTCAGCCAGTGGTGGGGAGCTGGCCTGGCAGGGCTGGGGTGAGCGCTGCCTGCAGCCGCACATATGGAGAGCTTTGGGATCATGACACTGTGCTCTAACACTGCCCAGCACCCAGCTTCCCGCTGGCTGCCTCAGTTTCCCCCCATGGTGAGGGGATAACGACCCCATGGGTAACGAAGGATGGGAAGCCAGGTGCTGCTCCAATGGACGCTTCCCATCCCTGCTTATTGGGGTTTCTTTTCTTGTTCTACTCAAGGACTTTTGACACAAAGCCTGCCAAACGCTGCTACCTGCTGGGCTCCAGGGTTTAAACATTGCCAGGCTTTTATGCTAATTATAGAAACTTGTTGCTAGGGTTTTTTTTTTCCTCTCCTGGGCAGCAAATGGTGTTTGCAAGCCCTGGGTAAATAAACAGAGCACTGCTGAGTATTGCTGCACCGGGGGATTTAAAGGGAAACAGCCCAGCGCAGGCAGCAGCATTCCTCACCCCACCAAGGGGGCACCTTTCCCTGGGGGTGGTTTTTCCTCACTCCATCCCACTGGTGTGTTTTCCTGATGGTGGGTTGTGTTAATCCACATCCCCTGAGCTGAGCCCCTCAGGCTGCTTTGTCCCCCTTCCACCCATGGTGTATGGTCAGAGCATGGACATACAGTATGGGGCTGGAGCGGCTGAGCTGGAGCTGTGGGGTAGCCCTGGGGGGGGTGGATTTGCTCAGGGGCTGCCAAAACAGTCTTTAAAGGGAAGATGCTGACACTGACTCCATCCTGGGCTCAGCACAAGTGTTGTGGGTGCACAGGGATGCTATTCCCGATGGCTGGAGCATGTGTTGCTTCCCTCACTGCAGCCCTAGAGCCGTCTTTTCCCAAGCTCCTGCCTTTCGGATTTAAACTACAAAGGAGGAGAAGCTGGCACAAGCTGCCCGGATCACAGCGGTGCCCGGCAAATCTATGCTGACACGTCTGCAGCGGGTAACAGCATGTGGCTGGCTCGTGTTGACACTCCCTGATTACATGGGGAGGGGAAGGCTGCCATTAGCCTTCTGTCCTCGAGCTGAGATGCTGTTGGCCACGGTCTCAGCCTTTGAGCGAGACCCAGGGAGTCTCCTGCTCCCAGTCGGGATTTGGGATCTGGTGACGGCTGCTCCTCCTCCTCTGCTTTGGGGCGGCCACTTCCCAGCCAGCTGCTGCCCCCTCTTGTGTCTGGGTGCTTTGACCTACTTACACAGCCCCTGCTGCAGCCCGGGGCCTGCTTCTGGGAGGTGGTTCCTGCACTCTGCCATAGTTCAAATGGTCAATTAAAGGCTTGACTGAGCAGATAGGACGGGCAGAGCCCCTCCGGCATCCAGGCTGGCAGCAGGGAGGGCTAGACATGCAGGGCTGGGCCCAGCGGAGAGGGAAGGGACCGTGTGCCCAGGGCTCAGCCTTAGGAGCAGAAAGTCACTCAGAGGAGGATGCTGAAGGATGCGAGAGCCTCCTGGGCAGGAGGTGGGAGGGAGGGGAACATGTTTGGAGAGCAGCAGGCGCTGTTTCAGGGCCAGGGTGCCCAGGAAGAGCTGAGTTAGCAGGAGGCTGCTTGCACTGCCTGAATTATTTACCAGCCTTTGCCACCGGGGACGGGAAAGTTGTGGGATTTGGTTAGTTTCAGGGAAGAGCAGCACAGTCGCTGTGGTTTGCACAATTTGTCTTGGCCACCTTCCTGCGGGATGAGGGCAGAGCATGTGTGTGTGCATCCCCACACGGGGTCTGTGCCCTGAGCTGGGACCTTTCCTTTCCTTGCAGAGGCTCTTCTGGAGCAGGCCATGATCGGGCCATCACCGAACCCACTCATCCTGTCCTACCTGAAATACGCCATCAGCTCCCAGGTAATGGCATTCCCCGTGCACTGCAGGTGTCACCTTGCAGCCCATATTAGCAGGGGGTGGGCAAAGAAGCCAGGGTGTGGAGTTAGTGATGAGGGGATACCCCTCCCCAAATCTCTCATCTTGGGCTTGGGCAGGCGACTGAAGGCTCAGCAAGTACCCAAGGCTGGGCTGTTCCTGTCAATAGCCTCTGCCCATGGCCTGGCTGCAGGCGGGGTGGGAATCCTCCCCCTCTGAGACCCCCTGCGTTTTGTATCGCCCCAAGTTTGTGTGAAACAAGCCAGCATCACCTCAAACTGTCAGCTTGGATTTGTGCTGGGTCAGTGTGTGCGGTGACAGCAGCGGGGCCGTGCCCTGACCTCGCTGTTCCTCAGCAACGAGCAGCGCTGGCAAACCTCAGCCACCAGCACGCGGCTGCACCAGCTTTGCTTTGTGTTTTGTTCGTAGATGGTGTCTTATTCCACGGTCCTGACGGCCATCAGCAAGGTAGGGCTCTGACTGAGGGTTTTCTCTTTCCCTGTGACCCGTGTATCCATTTCCCTCCCCGCAACTCTCCCCAAATGTAGGTCAAGTGGAAAATGACATCCTCTGCTGAGTCAGCAGTGGCCAGCCAATGCAGATTAGTGCCTGTGTCCCGCTGAGGACAGGCTGCTGCCATGCTGTCAGCTCCCCCTTTGGATTTGGGGGTGGCTGTGGGTGTGAAATCCTCATCCCTCCATCATGTGGGGCCTTGGCAGGCTCCTGCCCCACAGTGTCCTGCGTGTGAGCAGCCCAGCTGCTGGAGACCACATCCCTCTGCAGCCAGCAGCATTGGGAGCTGGTGATGGGGAGGCAGCACTGCTCAAAGGGAGCGCAGCCATGCAGTGCTGCACCCATGGGTGCTCAGTGTCTCCATGCCACTCTGATGGGGACAGGAACTCTGCAGCTGCCTCTGCTTCATGAGGAACAACAGCCCCTTGTGAGCTGTGTCAGGCCCCCCACCTCTCTCTGAGCATCAGCCTTGTCAGGGCACCCTCTGATCTGAAGAAAGAGGCATTTAAAGGAGAATAATTTCTCTCCTTCCACTTCTTTGCAGTTACTGGGGGACGGGAAGAGGAAGGTGCTGGTAGCCCTGCAATGCTTGTGTAGCTCTGGGGTGCTGCAGCCTGAGCTTGGAGCTGTGCTGCGAGCATGCCACAAAGCCCCAGTAAGGGTGGGGGCCCTGCAATGGGGCTCAGCACCCCAGGGGAGGGTAGAACCAGCAGAGGGCCTGGACCAGCACAGTGCTGGATCCTCGTTGGGCAGAGAGCTGACCTTGAGAGCCGAGGCTTCCTCCTTCAGAGCAGCGTGTGCCCAGTGCAGGCCTGCGGGCTGGCTCCGGCCCGGCGGGGGGGCCCCATCTGCTCTGTGCCGAGGTGTGGAGCTGCTTCTGCTGCCCCCAGCCCTGTGGCCAGCCGGGCTCCTGGCACACGCTGCTGGCACTCACCACAGCCCCGCACAGGGGCTGGCACTGAGCCCTCGCCGCGGCGAGCTCGGAGCCCCGTTGCCTCCCGCAACCCCGGGAGGGCACGACCCAGCCGACAGCCAGCCCTGACCTAGTTCTCATTCAAGTGGCTTCTGGGCTGCTGCCAGGGCGAGCGTCCTGCGGCCGGCCCAGCCCGTGCAGGAAGGGGTTGAGTTTGTTTTCCGAGCTGCCGGAGCCTGGCAGCCCCCATCCGAAGTGTTTCCTTGTTTCCCTGCTCCAGTTTGATGACTTCTCCCGGGACTTGTGTGTCCAGTCGCTCTTGGAGATCATGGATATGTTCTGTGACCGGCTCAGGTATGGTGTGGCACTTCCAGTGTGACAGTACCGGGAGCTGGTGGGGTCTGGCTGAGCCTGGGGTACCTTCCTTGGCGGAGAGAGGCAGGTTCCTCCCCCAGCTCCGCATCCATTCACCCTGGGCATGGATGGGGAGAGCAGAGGGAGTCCAAAACCCCACCAGCTTTACGGGAAGCTGCAGGAAACCCACCTATTCCAGTATAAGCATCTCTGCCATGATATTCCTGTCCCGCTCAGGTGGATAGGGGTGGGTGTCCACCCTCAGGGGTGGGATAGGGGCATCTGTTCCCTCAGAGCATTTCCTTTCTCTTGTATGGCCTTCCCAAGGCCCTGGCTACGTGTCCCCTGCTCTGCCTGCGCTGCCCCAGGCGCTCCAGCCAGCTGCCTTGTTTTGCTTCATGCTCTTCCGCTGGTGTTGCAGGGCCCAGGGGAGCCCAGACAATTCAGGCCACAAAAACTCTTTTAGGAAGCTCAGAAATCTTCCTGTTAACCCCTGAGAGCCTTTTCTGGAAGGCTGGAGCAGAGCGCGTGCAGTGGGGGCAGCGGGGGAGGAGGAGGAGGAAGGTAGCAGCTCTTCAGTGACATGAAACGAAGCAGCAGCAATGAATATGCATCAGTCACAGATGTTGACAAGAAGCTGTTGCTGGCCAACTGCAGAGCTGGCCGCTTAATCCAGGCCCTGCCTAATGTGATCCTCTGCTTGATTTGATGAAAACTTCTGGCCCCGATGGCTTGTGCATCAGGAGGGGAAAGCGTTCACCTCTCGCAGCACATTGATCAATGCTGAGCTTCTCTTAGCAAGATAATTTAATGAGAGGCTTGGAAAGTTTCCCTGGAGTAGAGTGGCCAGGGAGGAGGATGCGACTGGGGAGATGTTATTTCCCCTGGCAGAGCTTGGATCCAGGTTGGGATCTGCAGCAGAGGAGCGGTGGCTGGGCTGGAGCATGGGATGTGGGCATGGATTCCCCAGCCTGCCCTGTCTCTGTGCCTCAGTTTCCCCAGGGCAGCAGCATAGAATCATAGAATGGTTTGGGTTGGAAAGGACCTTAAGATCATTCAGTTCCAACTCCCCTGCCATGGGCAGGGATGCCTCATGCTAGACCATGTCACCCAAGGCTCTGTCCAGCCTGGCCTTGAACACTGCCAGGGATGGAGCATTTACCACTTTGTATGGGCACTGTTCCAGGGCCTCAGCACCCTCACAGGGAAGAGCTTCTGCCTTATCTCCAACCTGAACTTCCCCTGTTCCAGTTTGAACCCATCACCCTTGTTCTTTCGCTCCAGTCCTTTCCTAGCATCCTTGTAGCCCCCCGCAGACACTGGAAGCTGTTCTGAGGTCTCCATGCAGCTTCCATTCTCCAGGCTGAACAGCCCCAATGCTCTCAGCCTGGCTCCGTACAGGAGCTCCTCCAGCCCCTGCTCATCCTCGTGGTCTCCTCCGCACTTGCCCCAGCAGCATGGTGAGCACGGCGCTGTTTCTCTCCCCTGTCCAGCTGTCATGGCAAAGCCGAGGAGTGCATCAGCCTGTGCCGGGCGCTGCTGAGTGCCCTCAACTGGCTCCTGCGCTGCGCTGCCTTCTACGCTGAGAAGGTAAAGGAGACGCTGGAGCAAGCGGCTGCTGAGGCCCAGCTCAAGATGTGTCTGGAGCGGCTGGAGAAGATGCTTGGGAGCACCAAGAACCGAGCCCTGATCCACATCGCCAAGCTGGAGGAGACATGTATGTCTGGGGATTGCCACCTCTCCCTTCCCCCTGCCCGGCTCCTGCCGCATTATCCCTGCAGCTCCAAGCCCATCTATCTTCCAGCTCTATTGCTTTCTCCTCCCTGGCTCTGTGCCACCTTCTGCCCCCTCCCCTCTGTGCTGCCCTTGGAAGAGCAGCAGAATTAATGGGAAGGCTGCGTGAGCTGTTCCTGGATGCATGGTGAGCCCTGTGCTCTGCCAGTGTGCCTGTGTCTGGCCAAGAGGCTGTGCCAAGCCAACCTGAAGCAGGAGCTGGTGGGTTGCACACAGACCCTCAGCTTGGGTTTGCAGAGGTGCACTGACTTCTGCTCACTGTGGGGAGCCCCAGCCTTGGCAGGGCCTCTGTGCTGCTGTGGGCCTTGGAGCCAGCCTGCCCTGCTTCTCAGTGTGTCCCTGTCGCCACTGTTGAATGCCTGCCCTCCCAATGCAGCCTCCTGGAGCACTGTGGAGCAGTCCCTTGTCAAGCTGGGGGAGAATCTCAACAACCTCAGCAACTCCCCGCTGCGAAGCCAGGCTGATGACTGCGTCTCCCTCATCAAGAGGTAGCTTTGTGCCGCCGTCTCCATGGGCTTGGAGGGTAAAACGGGTCTGAGCCCTGCTGTGGGTGTTGAGAGCCTCCTGCCTCCCTCCATGCTGGCTCCCTGCTTCCCTGTCCCTTCCTGGCTTAGACCCCTGCACCAACAGTGGGCTGGGGCTGGTGAGATGCCATGGATAGAAGTGGGGACAGGGCTAGTGGGGACCTGCTGTGAGGGA
This sequence comes from Psittacula echo, assembly GCF_963264785.1. Taxonomy (NCBI): domain Eukaryota; kingdom Metazoa; phylum Chordata; class Aves; order Psittaciformes; family Psittacidae; genus Psittacula; species Psittacula echo. Next base: position 5,266,410 of record NC_137748.1, read on the forward strand.
GTCTTCTGTCTCGGGGAGCTCAGGGGCTTGGCTGGGAAAGGAGGATGGGACAGGAAGAGCAAGGATCTGTCCCTGCAAGGCTCCAGTGATGTGTGCTGTCCTCTCCTTCCCAGCATCCCCACCATGCTCTCAGTGCACTCTGAGCAGCTGAACAAGACTGGCTTCCCCACCGTACATGCTGTGGTGCTGCTGGAGGGGACCATGAACCTCACTGGAGAGACCCAGCCGCTGGTGGAGCAGCTGATGATGGTGAAGAGGATGCAGGTACAGAAGTGGCATCTTATTCTGCTCAGGGGAAGCCGTGGCTGTGGGACCAGAGCCTTGCTGCAGCTTCCGTGCTGATCCTGGTCCAAGGGTGTGGGCGCAGCTGCAGGGAGCAGCGTGAGCCCATCAACACCTTCACAGGGGGTTCAGGGCTTGGCTGTGGTTGAGGGAGGTGCTTTATTGCCTTTCCAGCACTGGTGGGGGTTTCTCTGTGTGTCCTGCAGCGCATTCCCTCCCCACTCTTCGTGCTGGAGATCTGGAAGGCCTGTTTTGTGGGCCTCATCGAGTCGCCGGAGGGCACAGAGGAGCTGAAGTGGACAGCCTTCACCTTCCTGAAGGTATGGCCTGAGCCTGGTCCTCCTGCTGCCTTCTCCCAACATGCTCAGCCCTTGCTGAGCAGCGAACCCTGGCAGAGCAATTAGTTCTGCTCTCGCACAGCATGAGCCTGTAGCAGCCTTCCTGTAACCTGCTGAGCATCAGCTTTGCTGTCCTGGGCCTCTTTTCAGCCCAGTCTCACTTTGTTTTGCAGAGTGGCTTTCCTGAGATGTTGGGGGGGATGGAACTGGGGCCTTTGAAAGATGCCCCAGCAGCCTTGGGGCCTGTGTTCCCATAGCTCAGTGGTGGGCAGCCCCAGAGCACTCTGCTTCACCTCCTTTTCTTTGTACCAGATAGAAGGGGTCAGTGTGTCATTTCCCATGGTCTGGGCTGTGATGTGCTTCCTGCTGGGAGGTTCTAACTGCAGAGTGGGGTCTGCCTCACTCAGTCACATCCTGCCCCGTGTCTTTCAGATACCGCAGGTCCTGGTTAAACTCAAGAAGTATCCCCAAGGGGAGAAGGTGAGTCTGGAGGGACATTGGTTTGAGCTATTTGTCCTGTTGTGTGCACAAGTGACTTGTGTTTGTCATGGTGGTGCTAGGGCCTGGCCAGAGGTGCGTGGGGTAGGAGATGGTTTACGTCCCAAAACCTTCTTCTAGCGGACAAGGTGGTGTGGGAGGTGAAGGTGGGCTTGTGTCAGCAGTGCTCTGAGCTGACAGAGCTTTGTGCCCAGCAGGACTTCACTGAGGATGTGAACTGTGCCTTCAAGTTCCTGCTGAAGCTGACCCCTCTGCTCGACAAAGCAGATCAGCGATGCAAGTGAGTGATCCCTGCGTGCAGGTCTGACCTGCAGCACTGCGAGCCTGTGGCCAGGCAATGCCACAACCACCCCATCCTTTCTGTGAGGAGCCGCAGTTCAGGGTGCTGGGCAGCTCCTGGTGAGACTTTTTGAGTTTCTGATCCAGTTCCTTCTTCCTGAGGACCTCACACTGCCAACTGAGCAAGGCAGTGAGTGTCTGATAGCTCATCCGCATGTTGGTGATGCTGTGTCATAGCTGGAGCTGCTTTTGGCCCTGCAGCATCCTCACAGGGGTGGGAGTGGGGCCAGGAGGGCAACCCAGAAGGCCCCGTGCCCTGCAGCACTGCCCAGGGCAGCTGCAATGCTGTTCCTCAGGCTGATGCTCTCCTCTTCTCTTTCAGCTGTGACTGCACAAGCCTGCTGCTGCAGGAGTGTGGCAAGCAGGGGCTGCTTTCCGAGGCCAACATGAACAAACTGATTGACAAACGGTACAGCCCCCTCCAAACTCGGGGTGACCAAGTGGGGTTAGAGCACCTCATCTTGCTGCCCTTCTTAGGGGTGAGCATGGAGGACCAGCTGTGATGCCACTGGCTGGCCTGTGGCCTGGAGGGATGAGGCTTTGCTTTCAGTGACAGATCGAGTACAGACAGTCTGTCCTCTCTCAGTGGCAGCTGGTAGTGGCCTGGGGTGGTGGCCTTTCCTAGGGGAAGCTGGTGGGGTGTGGTGGGGAGGCGTGAAGCAGGGTGATGGGCTCCTGCTCACTCACTGTGCGGATCCCACAGGACAGTGGACAGAAAACAGGCTCCGTGCTTGAAATCAGCGGAGAACGCCAACATCCAGCCAAACCCGAGGCTCATCCTGAGAGCTGAGCCCACTGTCACCAACATCCTGAAGGTGAGTCCCCTCCTGAGCAGGCTGGGGTCAGCCCCACAGCCTGTTTGCAGCAGCATTGGCCTCACCAGGCAGCCGGGGTGGTTGGGAGATGCCTCATCCCCCTCCTGTTCTGGACTGGAGGAATGGGGAAATCACTCCCAGCCTTGCCGCACTACCATGGAGACCGGGAGCTCCCTTCCTCCTTCCCAGGAAGCCGTCAGGGGCACGTTGTCAGTGCCAGCAGTCTGAGCACAGCCAGATGTGCCCATCCTGCTCTCAGCTCTTCTCTGCATGCATCTCCCCTGGTCCCTGGTGACTCCCCATATCCTTTTGCCACTCTGGTTGACTTGCTGCTGCAAGCAAGAAGATGTTTTGGTGGTGGTTGTGTTGCAGCTCTCCCCTATGCTGTGCCCTGTGGTGCTTGGGCCACCCACCCCTCACCGAGGCCTCATGGAACAGCTCTGGAGCTGATCCACTGCCCCCGTGGCCATTTACCACTGGTCTGTACCACACGTTCCTTGTGACTTCCCTTTCCTTTGTTTCTTCGTTGTAGACCATGGATGCGGATCACTCCAAGTCCCCTGAGGGCTTGCTGGGGGTTTTGGGCCACATGCTCTCTGGGAAGAGCCTGGACTTGCTGCTGGCAGCAGCAGCAGCAACGGGGAAGCTGAAATCCTTTGCTCGGAAGTTCATCAAGTGAGTGTCCACCTGGATGCCACTGTCCCTGGTGACCAGCGGGGCTGGGGTGAGCGGGCAGCCTCCCGGGCTCTCCCCCAGTGTCCGTATCCAGCACAACCCTGGGGAGGGCTGGGATTCTGGGGAGTGTGCACCCTGCACAGCAGCATCCCATCTCCTTTGGTTCTGCCTTAACAGAGCAGAGAATCCAAGTCAGGTTGGTTTAAGGGTATGAAGAGACTGGCACAGCCTCAGATGCAGGGCGCTCGCTGTGTCAGTCCCCAGATGCTTGTGTCCTGGTTGGAGCACAAACAGCAGCACGCGTGGGGTGTGTGATGTGCTTCTGAGCAGGGAGGCCTGAGGCAGCTCCAGGTTCTTTGGGGGTTTCTGGCATGGAGAGGGCCATGCTCAGAGCTCCCCACGCAGAGGATGCTTTCGGGTGTGGGTGTGGGGGAACAGCAGCGTTGCTGGACCTGTTCTGCTGCAGGGGAGCAGAGGGAGGAGAAAGCTCATCCCTGCTGCGCCAGAGGGTGTCTGCAGAGCCAGGCCCTGCTTCGGTCCCTGCCTGCCTCACTCCTTCATGCAGGCCATGGGGCTGGGCTGGGTTGGGCTGCAGGAAGGGGTCTGCAGGCAGAGACAACCCCTGTGTGTCTCAGGGGTGGGAAGAGCCCTGGTGCACCCGGTGGTAACACTTCACTGCGGCTCTCCTTGCCCCCTCTAGGCTGAATGAATTCACAAAGCACATCAGCAGCGAGGACAGCTGTAAGTATGTACATGGTCTGGCCGGGAGGGGTGGTTTGAGCTGCTCTCCCCCCACTGCTACGTGCTGTGATGCTATAGGGCCCGACTGGATTAAGCTGGGACTGGCTGTGATGCCTGAGCAAGCTGAGCTTTGCCAGGCCTGGCTCGGGGGCATGTGGTGGGGACCGGGGCTCCCAGGGACACGCTGCCCTCCCATGTGGCATGTGTGTGTCCATCCGGAATGTGGGGTGTTCCCTGCTTGCTCCATCTCCCCAGCCCACCCCATGGGGCCCCTTGGGACCAGCCTGGCCCCGGCTCTCTCCCTGGAAGGGGTGATGTGTCAGCACAGAGCCCGAGATAAGGACTCAGACTACATTTGCATGTGGTGAAACTTGTGTTTCAGAGTGCTCTGACCTTCCACAGGGTGGGGAGAGCCCAGGGATGGGCTGGGGCTGCTGCACAGAGGCCAGAGCTGCTGTGGGGGTACAGGTGGGGTAGAGGGAGGCACTTGGTACATCTCCTGGAGCCTCATTTGCACACAAGCACTTGGGGTTAGAAAAGCTGCCTGGAGGAAGCTGGGAGGGTCAGAGGGCTCCTCCCTGCCTCCCTCCTTGTGCCAGGGCTGGAAATCGTAGAACCCCAGCCTGGTTTGGGTTTGAAGGGACCTTAAAGCTCCTCCAGCTCCAACCCCTGCCACGGGCAGGGACCCCTTCCACTGGAGCAGCTTGCTCCAAGCCCCTGTGTCCAACCTGGCCTTGAACACTGCCAGGGATGGGGCAGCCACAGCTTCTCTGGGCACCCTGTGCCAGCGCCTCAGCACCCTCACAGGGAAGAGCTTCTGCCTAAGAGCTCATCTCAGTCTCCCCTCGGGCAGGTTAAAGCCATTCCCCTTGGCCTGTCCCTACAGGCCCTTGTCCCAAGCCCCTCTCCAGGTTTCCTGCAGCCCCTTTAGGCACTGGAGCTGCTCTGAGGTCTCCCCTTCAGGAGCCTTCTCTTCTCCAGGCTGCCCCAGCCCAGCTCTCTCAGCCTGGCTCCAGAGCAGAGCTGCTCCAGCCCCAAGCTCTTTGTTTTTTCTCCCTCAGCCAAACCAGCCTCAGTTCGGGCCCTGCTCTTTGACATCTCTTTCCTCATGCTGTGCCATGTGGCCCAGACCTATGGCTCCGAGGTAGGTGTCCTCCGAGGGGATGGGGCTCTGACCTGGGGAGCGCAGCAAGGATGGAGCAGGGGTGGCTGTGGCATTCCCGAGGGCTTTGGTTGTGCTCCCTTTATTGTCGCATGTTACAATGGGAATGCTGCCTCCACAGCCTCTCATCTCACTGGGCTTTTCCCAGCACTGCCCCTCTGGTTTGGCACTGGTTGGCCAGGAGGGGCCCTTGGATCTGGGGGGGTTGAACCATGAGAGGAGGAACTTGCAGCCCCGCAGGAAACAGCCCTTTGGTTGCATGAGACCTTTCCAGCTTTCGACATCTGCTTGTGTTGGGAATCGAAACGATACCGAAACCCTGGGAATGCTGGGAGGGGGAGTCCTGGCTGGAAACAGCTCGGAGCGGACGTGCCTGGGGCTGGCTGATGAGGTCTCATCCCCCAGCCCGGCCCAGAGCGACTTTTCCTGAGCAGCTGCTGCTGGACAGATGTGCAAACCTCTTTAGCTTTGACAGCAGCAGTGTCCCGAGGGTGCTGCGAGCGGCAGGGAGGAAGCAGCACGTGGGGTTCCCAGCTCCTGTGCCCCACGGGAGCCCTCCCAGCTGGGCTGTGTGAGCTGGCCCCAGGCTGGGGACCCTGAGCACTGCTCCGGAGGGGACAAGTGGCCCTCTCTGGGCAGGCCACGGTGCTGCCACACTCACAGCCCCTCCAGACTGAGCATCTCCCCAGGGGAAGCTGTTGGAGCTCCATGGGCTGTGGTCCCTTGGGGTATCCTGGGGTAGAGGGGAGCAAAGCGCAGCCCCCAGGCTGGAAACCAGTGCCTGAGTGGGGGCTGACCGGTGCCTGCCTCTCCCTGCAGGCCACAGGGCGGCGCTGTCCCCCCAGCCATGAGCACCCCAGCGTGGGGGACAGACCCCAGGGTGCGGGTCCCCAGCAGCATCCCTGCAGGATTCAGGCTGTGTGGTAGACCCTGTGCTGCTTCATTTCCAGGTGATCCTATCGGAGTCGAGCCCTCCGGGCGAGGTGCCCTTCTTTGAGACCTGGATGCTGACCTGCATGCCCGAGGAGGGGAAGATCCTCAACCCCGACCACCCCTGCTTCCGTCCAGACTCCACCAAAGTGGAGTCCCTGGTCGCCCTCCTCAACAACTCCTCTGAGATGAAGCTGGTGTAAGAGCCCAGCCTGTGTGCCCACCCTGCAGAGCACGAGGGGAGCACCCACCCCACCTTCCCTGACCCCATGGCTGCTCTTGGACAAGTGCCTGAACCCCACTCCCTCCACCTCTCTCTTCCCTGACAGGCAGATGAAGTGGCACGAGGCATGTCTGAGCATCTCAGCTGCCATCCTGGAGATCCTCAATGCCTGGGAAAATGGCGTCCTCACCTTTGAGTCCATCCAGGTGAGCCTGGTGGGAGGGTAGCTTGGAGCACAACAAGGGCACAGGCGCTGTGCTGTGTCCTGAGGACAGGGCAGGGGTCCCCTGTCCTCTGGCCATGAATGCTTCTGCAGCGCCTGTGGAGCTTGGTGGCTCCTTCATGAGTTGGGTGGGGAACTGATGTAGCTCTAGCCCCTTGATCCTGCCCCAAATCACCCTGTTGGAAGCAGTGGGGCTGGTGGGGCAGGTTCACTTCATGGAGGAGAGAAGGACTTGGACCTTCTTGGACCAATTCAAGGAGGAATGGCTTTAACCTGCCAGAGGGGAGACTGAGCTGAGCTCTTAGGCAGAAGCTCTTCCCTGTGAGGGTGCTGAGGCGCTGGCCCAGGGTGCCCAGAGAAGCTGTGGCTGCCCCATCCCTGGCAGTGTTCAAGGCCAGGTTGGACACAGGGGCTTGGAGCAAGCTGCTCCAGTGGAAGGGGTCCCTGCAGGGATTGGAACTGAGAGAGCTGTAAGCATCCCTTCAAACCCAATCCAGGCTGGGATTCTATGACCTTGCAGTCTGGTCCCACAGCCCTGGCAGGTGATGCTGAGGTGAAGCCTGTGCATGCGCACACCAGCGCTCACCCACCTCTGCTCTCATGTCCTCTCCTAGAAAATCACAGACAACATCAAGGGGAAGGTGTGCAGCATGGCCGTGTGCGCCGTGGCCTGGCTGGTGGCCCACGTCCGCATGCTGGGCTTGGACGAGCGGGAGAAGTCCCTGCAGATGATCCGGCAGTTGGCCACCCCCCTGTGCAGCGAGAACACGCTGCAGTTCTACAACGAGCGGTGAGCTCCAGCCCTTGTGCTGTGCCACCTGCCAGGGCCTGTGTGACCCCATCTCCCTGTCTGTGTCCTGCAGCGTGGTGATCATGAGCTCCATCCTGGAGCACATGTGTGCCGATGTCCTGCAGCAGACGGCCACGCAGATCAAATTCCCCTCCACGGGCATGGACACCATTCCCTACTGGAACCTGCTTCCCCCGAAGAAGCCCATCAAGGAGGTGCTAACAAGCGTCTTCACCAAGGTGCTGGAGAAGGGCTGGGTCGACAGCCGCTCCATCCACATCTTTGACACCCTGCTGCACATGGGGGGTGTCTACTGGTTCTGCAACAACCTGGTCAAGGTATGGGGTGAAGGAGGGAGGTGGCTGGGTGGCAAGCCCAGGACTGCTGGGTCTAGCCCATGCTCTTAGTGCCCAGGAGTCCTGGTTGTGCCTGGGCTGGTTGCTGTGCCAGTCCTGAGTGCTGGAGGCGAGCCCGTGCCTCCCTCAGCCGTGCCCTCTGCCTCAGGAGCTGCTGAAGGAGACACGGAAGGAGCACACACTGCGGGCTGTGGAGCTGCTCTATGCCATCTTCTGCTTGGACATGCAGCAGCTGACGCTGACCCTGCTGGGTCACATCCTGCCCAACCTGCTCACAGACTCCTCCAAGTGGCACACGCTCATGGACCCCCCAGGAAAAGCCCTGGCCAAGTAAGTCCCCGAACCTGTGGACACTGTCTGCTTGGGGTGGGTTTGTGGAGGTGGGGACATGCTCTGTGCTGGGATGGGGGTCCTAGCCACCCAGTTCCTATCCTGGCGCAGTGCTGACCGGAGTGGACACGCTGGTGTCCTGGGCCCCATTCCCTGCTGCTTCTCACCGGGGAGGGACCTGCTGCCTCCCTTCCTGGCACACACTCTGGGCTCTGCCACCTTCCCTTGCTCGTGGTGGGCTGGCAGCACCTCGCAGTGTCCCTGCTCTGTCCCCAGGCTCTCTGTCTGGTGTGCCCTGAGCTCCTACTCCTCCCACAACAAGGGCCAGGCCTCTGCCAGGCAGAAAAAGAGGCACCGAGAGGATATCGAGGTGAGTCCGGCAGAGAACAAGGTTCGCTTGGAGTCTGTGCAGAGCCCAGAGCGGGTCAGCAGCCCTGGGGAGGGGGGACACAGGATCCCCCCTCGGAGCGGGGCTGGTGGGGCTGAACCCCCTCTGACCCCCAGGATTACATCAGCCTCTTCCCGCTGGATGACACGCAGCCCTCCAAGCTCATGCGCCTGCTGAGCTCCAACGAGGAGGACGCCAACATCCTCTCCAGCCCCAGTAAGTGCAGGTGGGGTGGGAGCTCCTGGGGAGGGGACTGACCTGCTCCGGGCATCGTTTCTGGCAGCTCTGCTCTGGAGCCAGGCTGAGAGAGCTGGGCTGGGGCAGCCTGGAGAAGAGAAGGCTCCTGAAGGGGAGACCTGAGAGCAGCTCCAGTGCCTAAAGGGGCTGCAGGAAACCTGGAGAGGGGCTTGGGACAAGGGCCTGTAGGGACAGGCCAAGGGGAATGGCTTGAACCTGCCCGAGGGGAGACTGAGATGAGCTCTTAGGCAGAAGCTCTTCCCTGTGAGGGTGCTGAGGCGCTGGCCCAGGGTGCCCAGAGAAGCTGTGGCTGCCCCATCCCTGGCAGTGTTCAAGGCCAGGTTGGACACAGGGGCTTGGAGCAAGCTGCTCCAGTGGAAGGTGTCCCTGCCTGTGGCAGGGAGGTGGGACTGCATGAGCTTAAGGTTCCTTCAATCCAAACCATGCTATGGTTCCATTAAATGTGTATTGGCACAAGCCACTTCTCTTCCCAAGCTGGCCAGATGCAGTGCACTCGAGTGTTTTGCTGAGTTACTTACCCTGGAGCTTTTGCGCTTTGAAGGGGTCAAGCTCTTAATTTCTCCCATCAGAACAGGGTATGGATGAGGTTACACCTCCCCTCGTGATGCTGCCACCACCCTAGTGCAGTGCATGAGGTGCTCAGGGAGGTTTTATTAGAGCCCTGTCACCCCCTGCCAGCCCACGTGGGACCGAGGAGCTGATGGGCTGCAGCAGGAGGGGTGGGAGGTGACATTCCTGTTGTTTGTGGCTAAATCCTGACATTCCTGTGTCATTAACAAGGAGCTGATGAATCCCCACAGTCCTGTCTGTGTGTCCCTGCTGCTCCCCTCTGCAGCACGGGGCTGTCACCACTCCCACAGGCATTGTCTGGACTCCTGGGCACTGAGTCAGGAGGGTCTTGGTCATTGTTTCTCATTATCGGAACCTCCTCCTGGTTTAGGAGTTCTGAACACATCCATCAACCCGTGGTTTTGTTGGTTTCGTGGCTGTTGCAATACAGGCTTTCCCCCTTTATTTCACTCTCTTTTATTTCACATTTGGGGCATTTCCACCTCTTCCCAGGACATTCAGGACTTTTTTGGGGCTGTTTGCTGCAGTGATGTGGAAAAGCTGCTTCCTGCAGCCATGTAACTCATGTGATTGCATGAGAAAAGTGTGGGAGGGCTTGCTGCTTTTTTTGGTGAGCATCCTCAGGGCAGCGCAAGGTGGGGCCTGAGGAGTTTTGGCACTAGCTGTGTTCTGTGGGGTCTCCATAAAAGCCTTCCCAGGTGGTTCCCATCCTATTGCACCGGAGACAGCACAGTTCCCGTCCCGCAGAAGCAGGCTGCAGTGTTTCATGGTTGATGTTGGATAAATCCCCTTGCTCTGTCCTGAGATTTGCTGCTCCTTTTGGACATGCCTCAGCTCTGGTAGCTCAATTGGACCCTGTGAGTGAGATTTGAGTGCAGCTGTGCAGCTGTTGAACATCTGTGCTGCTCTCCCCATCGTGACACCGCGTTGCACTGCTTGTGCCCGTGCACAGTGTCAGGGGCCAGTCAGTGCTGCAGGTAAACCCGGGCAGGGAGCAGCAGGCAGGCACCTCACAGCCTCAGTCACGCTTAAACCTTTGCAGATGTCATTAAACTTGGTTGTACTTGGAGTAAATCTGGGCTGTGCAAGAGCCAAGCGTCACATCCCAGGAGCAGCAGCTTTGGAGCCCTTCCGGGGGCTCTGCTCCATCACTCCTGGGCCATGCATCTGCCTGTGCCATGGCAAGAGAGGGACGGTGACCAAAGCAAGGCCTCTGCCTGCTGCACATCTCTGGTGTTCTCTAGTGGCTCGTTTTGGGGGGGCCCAAGGGCCACGATCCAAACCTCTTCCACCCCATGGGGTAGCTCTTCAGCCCTTCCTGAAGCCCAAGGGCTGGGCAAGCTCCAATGGCCAGACCAGGCCAGAGTGGGCACACTGGCATGGCTGAGGGGGCCAAGAGCCTGTTGCAGCCTCCCTCAGCCTGATGCATGTTCTGCTCCCCAACAGATCGCTCGATGAGCAGCTCGCTGTCCGCCTCCCAGCTTCACACCATCAGCATGAGGGACCCGCTGAACAGGGTGCTAGGTAATGGGGCTGGGTACCACCGGGGTAACCTGGTGGCTACGCACTGGTGGGGACCTGTCCTCTATGTGAAAGGCTTGGCTCTTCCTGACCTGGCTTTTGGTATTTCCCTGTCTCCACAGCAAACCTCTTTCTGCTCATCTCTTCCATCCTGGGGGCCAAGACAGCCGGCACCCACACCCAGTTTGTCCAGTGGTTCATGGAGGAGTGTGTGGACTGCCTGGAGCAGGGCAGCCGTGGCAGCATCCTCCAGTTCATGCCCTTCACCATGGTGAGTCCCATGGCTGTGATGTCCTTCTGCCTGGTCACAGGGTGCTCTGGGGTGCCGGTCCCATGGGACAGGGTTGTCCTGCTGCTCTCGTGTCTCCAGCACTCTCATGAGTCGCTGTTTCTCCTCTCTCCTCACAGGTTTCGGAGCTGGTGAAAGTGTCCACCATGTCCAGTCCCAAAATTGTCCTGGCCATCACAGATCTCAGCCTGCCCCTGGGCCGCCGTGTCGCTGCCAAGGCCATTGCTGCGCTCTGAGTGGGCACCTTCCTTCTGCCGTGCAGGAGAGAGCAGCCCATGGAACTCGTGTGATGCTGGGATGGAACTGGGATGTGTGGGACAGCTGCTGGCCCTGCACCTCAGACTGGCCCTGCTTCCCTCTGCGTTCGGCCTCCCTGAGGCACCCCCTTGCTGCTTGAGATGGACTTGAACAGACAGAGGCACCCCCCTGCTTGTTTTCTATCATAAATACAGGCCTTTTGTAGAATAAGGCTTTGCTTTGTTTCTCTTTGCTTTTCCTTTTGCTTTGCTTTGCTTTTCCTGTACATGGTGAGCTCAGCGGCGGTGCCAGCCCCTGCTCCCACAGCTGAGGAGCCAGGACAGAGAGCTGGTGCTGAGCATCACCTACACATGATGAGCTCCACAACGGTGCCACAATCATGGCAATCCACCTGCGCTTTGCCAACTGAAGCTCCATCTGCGGGATGGTGGCACCATTGAGGAGCAAACCGTGTGCAGAAGAGTACACAGACGGAATTTTAGGTGAGAAAGCAAGGAGGGAGAGCAGTGCTGGTGGCACCGTTGCGGAGCTCTGTGTGTGCAGAAGATGCCCAGCAGCAGCTTTCTGTCCCGGTGCCGTCAGCGTTGCGCTTGGTCCTCACTTTGCCACCTGAAGTTCAATTGCGGGCAACCTCTCTGGCGCCCTCTCCCGGCCATCCCGCAGCACAGCGCGCGGAGTGCGAACATCCAGCCCCTGCTTGCGCCGCTGAAGAACCAGGGCAGAAACTGCTGCTGAGCCCCTTCTGCACACGGTTTGCTCCGCAACGGTGCCACCCGCGTTGCTCCCGCTCCTCGCTTTCCCACCTAAAAGTCCAATTACCTGCAGCCTCTCCGGCTGCGGGGCCAGGGGCTGGATGTTCGCACAATGTGAGCCATGCCGAGAGATGCCCGTTCGAGGGCACTAGAGAGACAGTCCGTAGATGAAGTTAGAGGTGGGAAAGCGAGGAGCGAGAGCGATGCCGGTGGCACCGTTGCGGAGCTCACTGCGTGTAGAAGATGCCCCCAGCAGCAGCTTTGTGTCGTGGCTCTTCGGCTGTGCGAGCAGGGGCCGGACGTTCGCACTCTGCGCCGTGCTGCAGGATGCCCGAGAGAGGGTACCAGTGAGTCAGTCCGCAGATGGAGTTTTAGGTGGTAAAGCGCGGTAGTGTTACTGTTACGGACCTCACCTCCTCATAGTTTCCTTTCCAGACTCCTGCAGTATTGGTACAAATCAGCGTTTTCATTGTGATGGGCCAAGCAGGTGCTTCTTTTTATTCACTGAGAAGGTGTTGTGTGTGTGCCTCTGCAGGAACCGGTCTGTAGGTGCTGTTCCTCTTCCCCAGCTGAGCACTGGCGCTTCCTCTGGCCTTTCTTTTCTGATGTAATTGTTTGGGGCAGGATGTGGTCATATTATGGCCACCAGGAAGATGTGCAGGGAAGGAATAGGTGGTTGATATTCCTATAAAGAACACTAGAGGGAAAGAAACAGCAGGGAAGCAGGAAAGGAAGAAAGCTAAATCTGTAAAATTACTTCAGTTGTTGCTATTGTGATGGCTGTGGAACTGAGTTTACTTTATACCCACGTAGGACAGTCCATCTGCCAGTAACTCCTCCCTCCTGTTGTTCCAGGACTATGGAAAGCACTCGAACACCTCCCTCTCACACCAGCTCCCAGACCAAGTGAAAAGTCACTCTATTTTTGAGAGCATTCCCTGTAATTAGGTTTGCTTTTCCCCCCTCCTCCCTTGGGCTTCTGCCCACACACCCCAAGAGAACACCGAGTCTGGGATGACAGCAGAGGTGCAGCAAAAAGGGAAGAAACAAAAGGAAGAGAAAACAGCCCCAGGATGTGAATGGATCTCAAAGGCTCTTGTGAGTTTTCTGCAGTAAAAGGTGTCAATGAGAGTGGTTCAACTGGCCTTGGCACCCTCCTCCAGTGCCACTATTAACTTGTGCACCCAACAGGGGTAAAATACGTCTTAATTTGTGCTTCCTTTGTACGTACAACCACAAGATCCACAAATTGCAGCATCCTACCTCATGTATTAGTAGTAGAAAGGCAAAATAAGATGGGCTCCTGGAACTAGATTCCATATGCTGTTATGTATAGAAATTAATCAGTAAAAGAATGAACATTCTGAGCTATGTAAGGCACCAGACAAGCAATATTCTTTAGAAGCAAATATGCTTTAGCACTGCTCGGTTCAATGGGGGTGGTTCAAAGGGAGCTGTCTGAACAGAGGGAAGTGGCAGTGACTTTCGTTTGCTTTGTATTCAGTTCTCCCTGTGCTTGGGTAGGTGATGCTGCATCAGGCTCTTCCACAGCTGGTGTTTTCAGGTGGAGATTAATGAGGACTCAGAGTTAGGGCTGATAACTGAGCTCAAGCTTTACCACAATAACAGGAATGCCTGCAAGTATAGGAAGAGATTGTGTGGGAGCAGCCCACCATGGGGAGAAGCTCACCATGAGCTGGTCCAGAACCCCTCCATGTGCTGGGCTGCACCCCCAGAGCATGAGCAGCAGCTCAGGGAGGGGATCCTGCCCCTCTGCTGTGCTCTGGGGAGACCCCCCCTGCAGTCCTGATCCAGCTCTGGAGCAGCAGCACAAGAGGGACGTGGAGCTGTTGGATGAGGCCAGAGGAGGCCATGGAGATGCTGCGAGGGCTGGAGCAGCTCTGCTCTGGAGGTGCTCCAGTAAATGTGTATCTGGCTTCCTACCTTCTTGTAGTTAGGTTTTCAGTCGTCTTGCACACAGGTATGGGTGTCTTTTCCAGAGCAGAAGAAAGGCTTTGTTGAGGTTGCCTTATCTGATCCTATGTCCACTTTCCAAGGATAAACCTGAGGCACACACAAGGATGCTTTTGCCATTGTCCTGGACCACATGGAGTCATTCAAGGTGATGTCAGCTACAGGAAGCAGGTTGCCTGCTTGTTTAGGAGGAGCTTGGAATCCACACTGCCCATGGCATAAAGACACCGTGTATTAAAGTCAGCGGGAATCAGATCTGGTGTGTCTGTTGGGAATCAAGAGAGAGGTGAAGCTGGGTTTGCTTCATGTTTGTTAACCTTTGGCAGGCTCTTCTTTGGTCACATAATGCTGGTGTTTGACATTGAGATGTTATATACAGGTCCTAAATTTCTTCCTATTTTGTCTGAAATTTGGTTGATTTTGTATTGAATTTGGTTAATTCAACCACGTACAGATAAGGAATTCTGTAATTCCAAGGAAGTCTGTGAAGTTGGAAGCAGAAAGGTTTTGTTGTTCTGTGAAAATTCTGCAGTTTAAGCTCACCATGACAGTTAATCCTGGAGTTTTCCATTAAAAAGCAGACAAATCCATTTCCTGGATGAGCTTGATTCAGATCACATTGAAGAATCCTCAGATCCTTTTCCCACCCACCAGATGAGGGCTGTATTTATTAGTGTGCCATTGCCAGGCCAGGAGGAAATCCCTGATCGCGCACTCTCTTGTTCTCTAGAATCAGCAGCAGTTGATTAAAAGGCTTTTAAAAGCTCCTGGATTCATCCTGCAAACTTCCTCTTACAGCACAGAGTGGTGCTGGGTTTCCTTTGCCAGGTTTGGCCCCGGCAGATGTATGTGACAGTGATGGCCTCACTGTGTGTCTTAGTCGCTCTGTTTCCAAGCTCTTCTTGGCCTCTGCTCCGAGTCTGGGGTGCCCACTGCCCCCTGAGCCCCTGGGAGATTGGACCTCTCTTTTTGTCCCATTGTGGAGGTTTCCACATCATCCCAGACGCTTTGACTGGAAGCCAGGCTGCCAGATGGGAACCCGGGTGGGTGCCTCTGCTGCAAGGGGTTGGGACCCATCTCTTTGCCCTCTGCCACAGGTTGACATCTCCTCTGCTAGCACAGCCTGAACCCATCTCTATGGGCGCTTTCTCTTTGCATCCGGTTTCCCCTGTTCTTACTGAACTGATGCCCCCTCTTCCTTGTCCCGGCCCAGCACAGAGAGCAGCCAAGGCAGGATGTGGCCCATAGATGGCAGTAGCCATCCACCGTCATTGTCCCTGCGCAGCGCATCTGCCCCCGGCCCTGCTCTGGTGTGAAGAGCCCTGCTTAACCCTTGGATGCCAGCAGCAGCTGCAGCCCCAGTTCTCTTGTCACCTTTTGGCAGTGGAAGTGGTGGCTACAGATGTCACCACCAGCCTAAGTTCTTCTTGATTCATTTCATCCCTTATTGTGCGATAATCCCCTGCCTGCAATACGTGCAAGCAGCAACAGGAGGCTCTCTGCCTCCTGCACCAGAAGGGCCTTGAGGATGATCAGCTCAAGTCAAGCTCCTCCGCTTTTGGAGTTTTCACTAAAACCCACTAGATTTGCCCCAGAGCTCTGCAATGCATGAAAACAGCACTCAGGGTTGAGATAACTGAGATACAGGCTTCATTGTGCCTCTATATAAACATGCAGTGGGATGCAAAGGTCTCTGTGCGCCGGCGTTGGCAGGAGGGACGTGTGGGGTGTTTTCCCAAAGGACCCATGTTTTAGCTGCTCCCTGAAGGACTGAGATGGTGGTTTTGGCTGTGACCGGCTCCACGCTGATGCTCTGCGTTGTGGAAGATCTGATTCCCACTGTGGGCAGTAAACCCTGTGGAAAATTCCAGCTTTCCAGCCGGAAGATGAGCACGGTCGAGGTTCAGAGGACACTGGAGGGACTGGTTTGTGACAAGTGGCTGAATCAGAGGAGGGGCTGATCCACGTTCTTGGAAGATGCCCAGTGAGGGAGAAGGAGCTTTTAGGGCACAATGAGAGGTAAAGAACTGGAACTAAAGGGGTGAAATAGAGGAGAAATAGAGGATGCTGCTCTGGATCAGGTGTGGAGGCTGCACTGAAGAGTGGCAACTACATCAGCTCAGGGTTTGGTCTTACCCTTTGTGTCAGCCTCAGCCTGCTGGAGTCAGGAAGCTCTGCCTGAAATGGCTGAGGAGGGCTGCAGCTTTGGTAGCCTAAGAGCATTGACTTGCATTTGTCCCTCCACAGGATCCTGTTCCCCACCTTGGCCATGTCATGGCCTCAGCCAGGAGTTTGGGGGTGCACCGTATGGCAGCGAGGGCTGTGTGAGATCTCCTCCATCAGTACCCATCACATCAGGCGTTCTCTCTAGTGCAATGCTTTTTGTTTTCCTACTTTTCATGTCCTGGGAATGACTTCCTCCCATGATCCCACCTCTCTTCCCATTGGAAAGCCTGGTGGAAAACGCCTGCTCTGAAGCGCTCATTGGAGAAAAGGCCTGGATAAAAAGGGTGGGATCTTATTCTGAAAGTGATCACTGGGACGCACACCTTTCTTACTGACTAAGGGTCCCCTTGGATGTAGTAAAGCCATGGCACCGCTGCAAACCAAGATGTTACAGGCTTTTACTTGTTTTACACCATTAAACCGAGGTCCACAACCCACGTTACTGTTGGTTTTGATTGACCCTGCTTCTGGCACGTGCAGATTTACCTCGGGTGGAGGGAGCGGGAGGGTGGCACTGGACTCGTTATCCCTTTCCTGGGATGATGGCTTTGCGAGCCTGCATTCACTCCATGTGATGTGGTGGCAATGAGAGCCCGGGTCCCCGCTGCTGCACCAGGCAGGTTCTGCACCTCCATGGCTGGGGCAGCGCTGCGAGCATCCGGTTCGTGTTCAAGTCGTGAGCTCTTCCCTTATTCCACCACTTCCTCCCACACAGGAGCGATGGTGCCAGAACGCCAGAGGCACGGCAGCGGCAGACAGACGGCTCCCCTGAGCGGGCAGAGCCAGCCATGGAACACGGGAGAGCCAGGGCTGGCACACGGACACCCACAGCGTGCACCCAGCAGGCAGAGCTGCTCCCGGGCCCGGACCAATGGAGGCTATCAGGCTAAGGAGATGAGCTAACCGAGCATCCTCAGGCGAAGGGAAAGGATGTGGCATGGGGGAAGCTCTGCCTGTCCCATCTTGTTCCTGCCGTGATGGGCTGCAGTGGGAGCGCTTGGGCTCCAGCGTGGCAGGATTCAGCCGGAGTCCTGGAATGCCTGCAGGACTGAACATAAGCGTGGAGACAGGCGGCGTGGGGAGGTGGGTGCTGTTGTGAGCTCAGCCTGATGCTGGCTTCGCAGCCTCAAGCACATCACTTCCCCCTGGGCTTCACTTGTGCGGCTGCTGGGATCGGGCTCTCTGTGACAGGTTTGTAGCTCCAAGCTAATCCCTGCAATACCTGGGGTCTTTCTACACGCACATTAAGCCAGGAAACCTCGACGGACAAGAAATGCCTCCATCAGGAGAGCTCTGAGCAGAGCCACCCAGCGCAGGCCACATCAGTTCTTGGCCAGCAGCCCTGCAGCTCCCACAAGCGAAGCAGTGTTTGGCTTGGTCACTTGATTTCTGCCTGGGAGTTCTCCCTGTGGAGCCGGCTTGTGCAGGAAGCTTTGCTGGTGATTCAGCAGGGGATGCTGTTCCCTCTGAGTCACTCGGAGGGGGGAGATGACGCTGGTGGAGATGCTCTCGGCCACACCAGGTTCAAACCTGATGGCTCAGGTCATTGAGCTGTGAAAGCTTAGGATGCTACTTATCCAAAACTGATAAGGGGAATGGCTGCATGGCTCCTGTGCTCCATCCCAAAGGTGGGCTCATTTCAGTGGAAGGAGGAATCAGTGTGAATAAAGGGCCTCAGGACTACTTTTTCTTAGCCATCCACTGTAAAAGACCCCTGTTTTGATAAACTCCCTGCAGTTCATCACATGTAAAAAGAAGATGGGGCTGGATGCTGAGAAAGCCATTCCTGGAGTGTTGGTGCTTGGACCACGCTAGAGGGACAATTAGGTAGGAGTCTGCCTGTGATCTTTGGAAGCGGGAGCCCCTGTGCTGCCTTTCCATCTTCACATCCAAGGTCCCAGGGCACACACGTCCTGCTGGAGCTCTCTAGGTCAGGTTCAGAGATGGCAGCAAGTTCCCAGTGCCTCTGCAGCTCAGTGGAGTCCCATTTGCTCGCAGCAGCAGGGCTGGCTCTGGGCCTCCATTGGGCAATCCCTTTACATGGTGTTGGTCTGTCCGTGCTCGAGCCTTTTGCCCTGCAAAGCCTGAACTTCGTGATCCCTGGAGGTGGTTGAGGGGCTCAGCAAAGCCCTTCCCTGCATTGAGCTTCTCCTTCACCAGCTGTGGTCTCACACAAGTCACGTCCCCATCACCTTTGGCTCTCTGTCAGCCTTGGGGAAGGACAGGCACTGAGCAGAGGGCTCCAGCTGCCCCATGGCTTCCTCAGGGACTGGCTGAAGCTCTTCATACCCCGCATGCTGAAGGAGTGGGGCAGGTACCTCCATCCCAATGGCAGCACTCATAGAGAACCCTTCGGCTGCTCCCCATCCTTTCACCCATCCTCAGCTCCGGGCTGCGACCAAGAGCAGCCTCCCGTACCCCTGGTAAAGGTGACCCAACGGGGTGAGGCTAGCTCAGGACAGGGCAGTGTGTGGCTGCTGCAGACACCTCACAGAGCTCTAGTGCTGGTGTCTCTGACTGCCACAGAGCTTCCCCATAGGCACAGCGGGGTTTTCGGGGCTCAAGGCAGCAGGACCTTTCCTGAGAGGTCGAAACCTGCCCATCTCTATAGGAATAGTGAGCCTGGAGCCTCAGTTACCACTTACCAGCAAGGCCAAGAGCTCTGAACTCCGAGCACCCTTTCCCTCTGTAATTATGTCTTATTTTTAGGTGTCCCTTCCTTTTTCTATTTCCAGGCTGCATCCTCCGCAGAGCAAACCGGAGAAGGTGCCGAGCCGAACCCGCTGTTTGGGAAGCAGTAAAACGAGGCTTCTAAACTGGGCTCGGAGGCGTAGGAGCCATTGGGGAAGGCTGGCAGGGAGCCCTGGCACAGCACAGACCACAGCTCGCCCTGCCTGAGGCTCTGAAGGCTCCGGACACCGCAGCGGTTGAGGCTGGGGGCTCTTTCTGCAGAGCGAGTGGATTTGGGCACTCTCTGGACCTCTCGATTTCCTCAGCTGGTTTGCATTAAAGAACTGAGTCTGGGCGAGCTGTGGGCTCGGCTCCATCTTCCGAGCACTTTGGAGCTGGTGGTTGTCCTAGTTCCATCCAGCTGAGGGTGCTGAGGCGCTGGCACAGGGTGCCCAGAGAAGCTGTGGCTGCCCCATCCCTGGCAGTGTTCAAGGCCAGGTTGGACACAGGGGCTTGGAGAAGCTGCTCCAGTGGAAGGGGTCCCTGCCCGTGGCAGGGGTTGGAGCTGGAGGAGCTTTGAGGTCCCTTCAACCCAAACCAGGCTGGGATCCTGTGAGTCTATGAAAATGGAGCTTTTCTTTCTTTAAAGCACGTCCCTTCCTTTTCCATCTGTATTTATGCGAGTTGCTGTTGGGCTTCCCTAGCGCTTCATGGGCTGAGTAACGCTATGATGGTGACAGAGCATTTTCCAAGCAGCAGCAAGAGGTCAGGAGAGCTTCCTTCCACTCAGACCAGTCACATCCAAACCCTGGGAGGGCTCGTACCTAACTATCCATCCCCAGGTCTTCCCCATGCCCCTGCAGCCAGGATACCAACTCCACCACAGCATCATCACAAGCTATTGGTAGAATGAGCCAGGTTTCTCCTACCTACTTTTGGCTAAACCAAGCTCCTCATTGTACTGCACCTCAGGGCTGGTAAATGCTGGTTAATCCCAGATTCCTATATGGATTTCCTCTGACAGGCTCACTGGGTCAGCCCTGACTCCTGGGAAACCCTTTACTGCTGGGCTGAGCTGCGGGAAGGAGTCAGTGCTGGAGCCCCTCTACTTTGGTTTGCCAAGAGACTTCAATTCTGGCTGACCCAGCATAGACTTTACTGTGCTTCCCGAGGGAACAGCCTCTGCAAAGACAAGGGAGAAAGGGAAGAGGTGTTTGAGCTGCTTTTGCTTTCCCCTAAGCGATGTTCAGCCCCTTGCTCTCTGTTTAATGAATTTAAACAGCCTTGGGAACGCATCTGGCTCCCATGGGACACCACCGAGCCTGGAGCAGCCGGAATCTCTGCTGCATGCCCATCCTGCTCCCATCTTAGCCTGGCTTCTGGAGCTTCCGGGGTCCGGAGCTGCATGGGGGACAATGGTTGGGCCTGCGATAGCAGATTTACCATTGCAGATGGTTTTAGTTAGTGCTGAAGACACATTAAAGCCAGCAAGGGTTTATATTTAGCTGGGCTTCTTTAAGAGGAAAGCCTTTTATCCTGCTGGCTGGTCATCCATCAAGCCTTTGGGAGGGTGGGGTCATGGCTCCAAATAGATCCCAAGGAAAAGCAGCCACTGTGAAACCACATTTCCTCCTGGGAGGGCCCTCCAGAGACAGGCGCTTGCTGTGGCTGAGCCTCTGGTTGCCAGCACTGGAACAGGCTGGTCACGGGAGCTGGCAGGGATACAAAGCAGAGGCAGGGATGTAACCGGGTCCTGCCTTGGCATCATGGCATTTCAGCTGCCCTTTAGCCCTGATCCTTCTTGTTTCTCCTGCCTGCAATGGAATTTGCAGGTGGAAATTTCCAGCTGGTTTTAACCGGCAAACAGCACTTGGAGCTGATGTGGTCGTGTAGTAGCTACCGGGGTGTAAAACCCCTGGGACCACTGGAGAAGCTCTGCCATGATGGAGTCCTCTGAGGTGCCCCTTGCAGCTGATGGCAGTTTTGCTGCTTTTCATGGCTGTGTGAGGCTTGTGCCATCTGAATGGTCCCAGCATCAGGATTTAAGTGGCAGCTAAAGGGAGGATGCTCATGGTACGGGAGGTTTGATAACACAACGCAAGGGAGCTGCGCTCCAAAGGTCCCTGGAGTCCTGGTATCAGGCATTCACCTCCCAGCACAGCCCCTTCGACGGTTCTGTCGCAGTTCTGGGTTTTCAGGTAGCACAGATCCATCGTATCCGTATGGATCTTCCACCAAGGGGCCTCCTGACCTTGCTGAGGCATTGCTGCAAGGGCTTTGCAGTGCTAATGCTTCAGCCATGACTGAGACAAACACACTGAAGGAGAAGCCTTCTGTCAAGGACAGGAAACGTGCCTTGGCTGGAAGCTTCTTTGACTCACCCCAGGATAAATGTTAGTGGATTTACTTCAGGTTTATATTGGCACTGACGAGGGGATTTGGACCCTCTTGCTGTGTTCCCCTTGTGAGAACACGAGTGCAACCCCTTTGGCTTTCCTGAGGTCTGTTTGAACTGCCCCACATGGATTTGGAACCCCAAATTGTCCCGGTTCATTTTAGTGATTGCAATTACCACCACCAGCAGCTCCCAGCGGGAGCAAAGGGGGGGGTTTGGGCTCTGAGGATGGTGATGCCTGAAGGACATGGGGTAAATGACAGCTCTGGGGCAGCAGGACCCAGCTTGCATCGCGCTGCTGATCCCAAAGCGGTTCCCTCCCTTGGGAAACCAGCAGGGCACTTGGGAGGGGCTGTGTGTGTGCACAGGCAAAACCAGTTTGGAACTGGAACCAGTCTGAGATGAAACCATTTCCTTTGCTCCCTTTCCAAGAATGAATTTGATTTTTCCAGTTGATCTGAAACAGGGAATATCGGCCCTTGGCGGTTGGGGTGTTTTTTTCTTTAAGTTTCTTTGTGTCTGGATCCTTTCCCAGAAAAACACAGAAAATGAAACATTTCTTTTTCTTCCCACTGAGAAAGTTTCTTCTTTTCTGGGAAGAGGTGCAGGGGTCGCACTAGAACTATTGACACCCCTGCTTTGTGAGGGGCAAGATAGGAAACGCACAGCCCAGGCACACAGCCCGCTCTATGCTGGAAAAGGCTAAAGGGCAAAGTTGGGAACCCTCCAGGCCCTCTGTGCTTGTGACTACAGAGTGTGCTCGTTCCTGGCTGTCCTGTGCTGGAGCCCTCCAGGCTGCCTCTGTGCGCTGGGGGGAAGGCAAGGGAGGATTTCCCACTGGAGGGAATGGGGAGATGCACAGGGAGGAATTCACTGACTTAGCTCTCGCTGCATCGAGCAGTGTTTCAATTCCAGTGCCCAGGCCCCCCCAGCGCCAAGCCAAGTGGATGAAGGTGCTGTTGACTCAGGAATGGTATTACCCAAATGCTTCCTGGACAGCCTCGAGGGCTGATCTGTTTGATTCCCATTCCCTCCCTGGGGAGAAAAATGGAGGCTTCCCAGCCATGTGTCCCGTTATAGGGACCTACATAGGTAGTTCTCCTATATTCCTAGATCTCTGCTTTTCTGGAATAGGAATGGTGCAGCCTATTGGGGAAGGTAATAGCCTTGGACTCAGGAGATACAGCACTTCATTCTGTGCTCTGCTTGGATGCTTTGCTTTCCAGGCTTCCCGTGTCATACCTTGCCTTTGAGGCAGGGGCAGTCTCTTTGCTGTAAGTGCCTCTACAATGCAGAGCACAGCAGTGATGCTGAATACCCCACTGTTATCCCGCAGTTTTGCCCAAGATCTGCTGGCAGTGACCCAGGAGCAGGAGCAGCTTCCGAGGACCACACAGGATGTGTGTTTTCCAGTGGGGGCCGTGCTGCTTTGGCTCCCTTCTCCCTGGGCTCAGTTTGCTGCGAGAGCCAGTGCAGGCGAGGAAGGGGCTGACGCTTCTCCTTTGCTCCCCACTGCCACTCTTGTGCTTTGAAGACCTCCCAGTACGTAACCCAAGCCCAGACACTGCTGGGGAAGAACTTGCAGTCTCCAAGGCTTTATCCGCCCAAGGAACCAGCCTCTTCATCCCCACAAATTACAGGCTCCTGCCTGCCTTTTAGAGACAAGCAGGGAAACGAATGGATGAGAGCACAGAACAACCTCCCTTCCACCAGCCAGCCCCCCATGCGCCCCTCCTCTCCTCAAAGCCATTATCCAGGTTGTGAGACGAAGCTCTCAGCAAGGCTGATGTGGTCTCCTCTGCGTGTGCGTGGATTCACCACCCCCAGGAAAGGGCTGCGCTGATGCGTGCGTGCTGGGGGCAGCGGACAGGGCTGTAAGCACAAGCTGACCACAGTCTCCTCTTCTTCCACCCCTCTCTCCAAGGGCTCAGACACAGACGTGTTGTGACACCCCCGCAAGCGGGTGAGGAGGAGAGAGCTGGAAACGGAGCAGGCAGGATGCAGGGAAAAAGGCTCCCGTCGGGAACGGTCCAAGCAGATGCTCACAGGGCTTGTTTGCTCCCAGTCCCTCCAGAGCAGAGCAATCAGAGTGCTGCGATGGGAGGTGGGTGTTTGCTTTTGCCAGCGAGCTGCAGCCCTGGATAGATGTTTGGGCATTAACTTGTCCTGTGCGGATGGGCAGCGTGAAAGTCTCTTGTGGTTAAGGTTTGGTGCTGAATCCGGGAGATCTGGATCCAAAATCCAGCTTTGCTGTGGACTCTCTGGGTCATCCCCATGCGCAGTTCCTACCTGTAGAACAGGATAATTCAGCTTCCTCACTGTCCTTTCTAAGGCGCGGATCTCAAAATGTGCCTTCCAGGAATCTGGACCCAAATTCTTCCGATGGGGACTCTTCCCACTCTGTGTCTTGTGCAGTGGCCTCTTCCCCTCCATAGGAAGCTATGGGCAGAACCATAAGCCTGCTAAATAATTACACAGGTGCACATCAGCTGGTGGATGCTGGCAATGGAAATTGAATTCATCTCCATATGAAAGATGCTGAACTGCAGAAAGCCTCAGAATAGGCTGTGGCAGTAACACAGTGTACATGGGCAAACCAGCCCCAGACCTGCGTCCCTGTGTAAGAAACCTCAATCTGGGTGTCAAACCCAGAAGGCTGGTGAGAAAACTCAAGAACCAGTGAGAAAAAGGGGGGTGGCAAGGCCAGAACCTGGAAAAGGGGATACTGAACCAGGAAAGAGCTTGGGTGAGGTGGCACAGGGTGATAGTGAGGGAGCTTTTGATGGCATATCGGTGTCTGAAGCAGCGGCTTTGGAAGCTGGCTGGCTGTGCTGGGTGCTGATGGGTGGATGGTTGTGATGACAACCCGGGACAGTGCTGTCTGCTGACTCCAGCCATGGCAGCCTCCAAGAGACGGCCAATTTGCCACATCCTTTGGGAATATGTACAAGATTCCTTTGGGAATATGTACAACCTTAATTGCCTTCTCTGTTAACAATTTGTAGTAGTTATTTATTCATGAAAGCCACTCACTGTGCCATAAATTTACACATTGAGGAGGCTTTCTTCCCCTTAACATCCCCCTAGGGTTACCCGCCAGGATGCTTCCTACATGGAGACAAGCCCACCGGTGTCTCAATGGCTGCTGGGCTGAGTTTCACTGAGTCATCACTACCAGCCGCATTCCCAATCCCATTTCGGTTTGCCAATTCACGTTTTATTTAGCAACGGGGGTGACTCACCCGGAGGATGATGACAGTGAAGAGATGAAGTGATACTGACATTTAGTGCTCAGTTTCTTAAGGGCCGAACTCTTCCTGTACTTCTTCACTTACACCATGGGCTGAAGAATTAGGTTTGCATTCACCATTGCCCTGGAGAAGGAAGCATGGATGCCTTCAGGAATGCACAGAGGGAGCCTGAGCCCCTGCTGTGGGGCAGGGGAGAGAAGGACGCATCAAGCACAGGACCATTGTGGCTGAGCATTAGCCAGAGCTGTGCAACATCAGTTACAAAACACGAAACTGGGCTGAACTTCCCCGGTTTCTGGTTTCACACCACACTTTGGGCTTCAGCCACACACCTTGCGCCCAGAACAGGGACTTTTGGGGGTCGCTTCCAGCAGCCCTGGCAGTGTGAGTGGAGTCTTGCGGGTTTTACCGCTTGTCTCACAACTCTAAATAGGAAATGAGCCCATTGAATGTGCAGCTTCTGCAAAGCACATCAAGCAAACAAGGTTTCAGTCATCGTAAAGTAGGAAAAGCCCCACTCAGACCCAGCATCTCGTGTGAATTCCGTAAGCTGAAGAGGAAGACAAAGGGAGTCGAGTAGTAATTCATTGTATAGAAACACTCAGTGTTGCTCTGCCATTTTACCTGGCTAGACTGATGAGATCTGGTTAAGTGTGGATGGGAGGCCTATGATCATAGAATCATAGAATCATAGAATGGTTTGTGTTGGAAAGGACCTTAAGATCATCCAGTTCCAATCCCCTGCCATGGGTAGGGACACCACGCACTCAAGCAACTTAACAGCCTGGAATTCAGTTGCATCTATCGAAAGGGCTTATAAGATGGGCATTTGCATTAGTACTGAAGCATTTTCCTGATCCCAACCATGTTTTTCAGGCAAGATGCTTCATCTTGATGTTATTGTATCTAACCTAATTTTAATCTATACAAAATAGCATTTTAACAGTATCTTTTATTTAGAGCGATGTTTGATATTGCACGATGCACAGTTTCATATGACATTCTGATGTTCTGACGTCCCAGAAACTTCCAAGGAAAGTAATTTTGGTGTCTCAAAATCTCTGTCATTGTCAAAGATCAAGAACACCTTTTGGATGTACTTTGAAGAGGAACTGTTGGACATCATTACCGATGCACTGGGAATTCGGTCTAACTTCCCCAAATGCAAGCTTCATTTGTGGGATATTCATTTCAGGGCATCCCACTCCTGTGCTGCTGGAGCTGCCTGGAAGTTGTTCCCAGGATCGATCCTGATGGCTTGAGGTGGCAGGTATGAAATACCTGTAGGTTCGTTCTTCTTGACACCAGGGGATGTGCCTGCAGTGGCTGCTGCCCTCCTTCTGCAGCTCCTGCAAGGTGCTCCCCTTTGATGCTGCTCTACTTCAAACAGCCGGGAAGGGTGGTTCAGCCAGGCAGGTAATTACACCCTTTGCAGCTCACTGGTACTGCAGCCCCTTTGAAGTGATTTTACCACCCAGCCTCAGTCGCCAGCAGCCACAGGCACACACACATACCGTGGAGTTCAGGCTCCCTGGCCGCTCTGCCCCGGGGGCCTCATGGGAAGGTGGGAGTGGATGGGGGGGACAAGGAAATGAGATGAATGAAGGCTTTAAGAAGAACCCAAGAAAGCTCATAAACCATCTACCTAATATTTCATTAACCCTTCAAGTGCTCCAGCGCATCCCTGGGGGGGCCTGAGCATGTGCAACAACGCCTGAGCAAAACCAGAGTGTGTCAAGAAGAGGTTCCCCATCAGCTGGAAGGAATTAGGGATCGCTTCCTAATGTTCCATCTTCTGGCCAGCGTGGCCCGGCACCAGCTGCCACCCGGGGATGGACACCTTCCCTATCCTCCTCCCTGTGAGGGTGCTGAGGCGCTGGCCCAGGGTGCCCAGAGAAGCTGTGGCTGCCCCATCCCTGGCAGTGTTCAAGGCCAGGTTGGACACAGGGGCTTGGAGCAAGCTGCTCCAGTGGAAGGGGTCCCTGCCCATGGCAGGGGTTGGAGCTGGAGGAGCTTTAAGGTCCCTTCAACCCAAACCATTTCATGATCTCTCAGCAGAGTGCTCCTATTGCACTGTTCTGGGTATAGGCAAGGTGACTTCACTGGTTGGGATGCTTTGAAAGAGACCCTGCTCATGACATCTTACAGCAGTCTCCTACTTCCATCTGTATGATTTCCCTGTAGACTCATTTATCTACCTTGCATCTCCCTATGTTGCTTGTGATCACAAAGTCTGAGGTTAGGTTTATGCTGTCATCAGCCTGCCTCTCTGAGCTCAGTCTGGGTTCTCTGTTCCACCTTTAGGACCTACTCACCCAAAGGAACACAGCACATGAGGCTATGAACTGGAGTCACCCAACCCTGAGGTTAATGCAAAGGTGCTGCACTACATCTTTGCAGGCTAAGCTGCAGGCTGCAGTGTAAATACAAAGACCAAAGGCAACAGTGACCAGGGTGTCTCAAGCCTGCTCTTGGCTCAATGGGAGCACCTTTAGACATGCTGACTGTTGAGCACTGGTGGCATCGTTTCGTCTATGAGAAATGGTGAAGACAGAGAGCAGCCCATGGACCTGGAAAGACTGGAAGCAACTGCTCTGAAGCTCCTGGCACCAGCAGCCCTTGGAAACAGGAGGCTCAGCAAAATGGTCTCTTGATGGGGCTTGGAAATGTCCATGTTCTACCTGACCAGGAGCTCGTGATGGCAAACAAGGATTGCAAGGGCTCCTCCCTCCCTTGCTTTGTTTGGTGGACATCACAAACGTGGATGTTTACCCTCTGCTCTGGCTGCAGCCAAGTGTCTCCCTGATTACAGACACAGACCAGTTTCTTTTGGCTTGGAAGTCATTTGATGGTGCCCTGGCAAACCCTCCTGGAGCCACACAGTCCTAGACAGCTGCACATCCCTCCTCCTCCCTTCACCACCACCTCAATCACCAAGTCTGCCATCAGCAGTGCTCCAACATGCACTTGTCTGGCAGACACAGTGCTGTTTGCAGGGCTGGCGAGGGGTAGCTGGAGGGAGCAAAGACGCATGTGTGTGAACTGCAGCCTTCTGGCTTCTCATCTCCAGCAACACCACAAGCACCACTGTAGGATGCAGAAATGATCTTTGTTAACAGCTGCCATTCTGACACTTTAGGTTTATGCCAGCTTTAGCCGTTCACCTGGGACTGCTGTGGCAATTAGTGATAGTTTGGGTTTGGAAGGTCATCGTATTCCAGTATTCCCTGAAACTGAGGATGAAAGCTCATTGCCATCCTCTAGCCCTCCGTTGCTTCCTTGAAGAGTGCTGTCACAAACCTCATTTCAAAGACTGAATGCAGCCATGCAAAAGACAGGCCTTACCCAAAGCAAAGCTTCCTGCATCTCCCATCAAGGCCAGCAGTATTTCTGAGGCTGTTCCATCCATGGCAAGGCAAGGCTGATGAATCTGTGTTCATTTGAATTGTGAAGATGAGCCTGAAACTGATTTGAATTTGGTTTTGCAAAACCAAACATCGATGTATTGATTAAACAATGCCTTCCCATGAACCTGATCCGGACTGGCCAGTAAGACAACCAAAGACACCTCAATATTCACTTATTCAATCCCAGTACGTTCACTTTTGCTTCAAGCCAAAATCCTTGTTCCCTTGAACGCAGACATAGCCTCTCTGGATTGTCCTAAACCAAGAACCGTGGCTTTGGTTATTCAATCACTGGGACATGCTGGAAAACAAGGGGCATTTCCACAGCTATGAAAGAAGTGCTCAGTTCCGGGCATGGGGCTCACTATGAGGTCTTGTCAGCAGCATGAAGGGAGGAGAAGAGGCACAGAGGAGATTGCAAGAGGGGTTGTGGGACCAAACAAGGGCAGGGACATCAGCAGGTGGAGGTGATCAGAGCCTGGAGGGTGGAGACTGGCTCAGGCAGCAGAACAGCTTCCACCGGTGCTTTCTGCATCTTGCACCTCTGAGGTCTCTGGAGTCTTCTGGTTGCAGAGAAAGCAGCGATGGCGTCAGGCAGGTGAGAGATGCAGACAGCCCTCAAACCACTGGAACTGAAACAGAATTGTTCTCGCCTCTCTCTGAGTGCCCAGCTCCACAGTGTCTCTGTGCAAAGGCAGCTGTGCTGCTTCCCCTGTCTGAGTCAATCCCTGATCCCAAACCCGCTCAACTCAACAGGGCAACTTCCATCTTTCACTAGAAGCTGGCCCTCAGGTTAGCGTCCGTTGTCTGCACGCTTCTGTGTGCTGATAAAGGGCAAAGATAAATCTCTGCAAATAATTAGGAAAATGGCAAGCCCTCATTAGGGAAATGCAGAACCTCAGCAAGGGAGGAGGACTCCAGGAGGGGCACAGGGCAAAGGATAGACTGAACTAATGAGTGAGTCTCCAGGCTTCTGGTGCTCTTCACAAACGGCTCTTATGGTTCTTCTTGAAGAAGATGAAGCCAAATTGGATGCAGACAGAGCGTGGAAGCCTGGTAAGGAGTGGGAAGTGCTTGGAGTGAAGCAGCAAGCGTGGATTACCTAGGGATTACCCCCTTACGTCAAATCAGTGCCTGCTTACAGCACAGTCACACAGATCCCTAATTCCTTGCAGGTTTCTTTGGGGTGAGAAGAGCCATTTTCTCTAGCAGGCAACGCGGAGGGACAGACGCATCCTTTGTGCCTACTTTTCCACCAGCATCTCCTTTTCCCTACCACAGGTGCAGCTCTTGAGAGGGCTGGGACATTCGGAGGAGCAGGCTGGGAGCCCGAGCGCTCACCTCTCTGATGTGCCAGCCTTTGATGCACACTCCCGAGCAGAGATGGCTCGGGTCCTATTAGGACAGCAGGGAGCCATCCCAAGCAGCCGCCACCCTCCAGCCCACCCTCCTACCTCTTGCCTGTCAAAGGCACCGCGCAGCCACCCCGCCTCGCAGCGCTGGCACCGCACGGCTCGGCGCTGATGCACCGGCTCCGTCAGCGCCTTGGCAGCCGTGGGGCGCTGCGTGCCCGCAGGGGCTCGGGGTGTGGAGGGCTGGAGCCGCCCCGCTTGTTTATTTAGTTCCCGCTTTGTGGTTTCCTGAGGTGCCTGCAGGTCTGCAGCAGGATCTGCTGCGGGACGAGATGCGCCTCGCCCTGTTCCCGTCTCCTCCGAGGGCTCAGCCGGTGCCGCACGGGCTCCGGGTTTCCGTGTGTGTGAACGGGTGTGAGGGGGAGCAAGTGAGAGCAAACCCTGCAGAGGCAGAGACTTGTAGAGCTGCATGGGGTTACTGCCATCGCCCTGCAAGGGCGCTCAGGCATCCCGTAGTTAACCCTGTTCCTGCCAGCATCTTTTGCAAGGTGAGGGTCATAGAATCCCAGATTGGTTTGGATCGGAAGGGACCTCAAAGCTCCTCCAGCTCCAACCCCTGTCACGAGCAGGGACCCCTTCCACTGGAGCAGCTTGCTCCAGGCCCCTGTGTCCAACCTGGCCTTGAACACTGCCAGGGATGGGGCAGCCACAGCTTCTCTGGGCACCCTGTGCCAGCGCCTCAGCACCCTCACAGGGAAGAGCTTCTGCCTAAGAGCTCAGCTCAGTCTCCCCTCGGGCAGGTTAAAGCCATTCCCCTTGGCCTGTCCCTACAGGCCCTTGTCCAAAGCCCCTCCCCAGGCTTCTTGTAGCCCCTTTAGGCACTGGGAGCTGCTGTAAAGTCTCTCTGGAGCCTTCTCCTGGTTGAACAAGCCCGGATCTCTCAGCCTGGCTCCAAAGCAGAGCTGCTCCTATGACAAAGAGAGGACTCTTTTAACTTTCTTACTAATTGTAAAATCCCTCATGCAAGGTTGGAAGAGTGGGTTATCTCCAGGGCTGGACCTCAATGCACTGAAAGTGTCAGGCTATTCCACCTGCACCACTTTTGGGAAGATCATAATCAAGTCTGCATCTTTGTCTCCTTTCTTGTCCTTCTAAGAAATATACCTCCAAATATTGCTCTTGGCTCATGTCCTGGGCTCAGCTGTAACAGTTATTTGTCTCTTTCTTAGTAGCTGGTGCAGTGCTGTTGTTTGGGCTTTAGTCTGAGAACAATGCTGATAACACACCAGTGTTTTAGTTGTTGCTCAGTAGCACTTACTCTGATCAAGGACTTCTCAGTCTCATGCTCTGCCAGTGAGGAGGGGCACTGGAAGCCGGGAGGAAGCAGAGACAGGACACCTGGCCTAAACTAGCCAAAGGAGTATTCCATCCCATAGCATGTCATAACCAGGATAGAAATAGGGGGAGGTCACCCATAAGGCCCAGATTGCTGCTTGGGTTGGGTTCGGTATTGGTTGGCGAGTGTTGAGCAATTGTATTGGGCATCGCTTGTGTTCATTGTTGGGTTTTTTCCTTCGCTTTTTAGTTTCATATTCTCTCCTCTTGTTATTTCCCTTATCATTATTATTGGTAGTGGTAGTAGTTTTGTATTATACCTTAGTTATTGGTTCTTATCTCAGCCTGTGGGGTTTACATTCTTCCGATTCTCCTCCCCATCCCTCAAGGGTGGGGGGGAAAAGAGAGAGTATGAGTAAGTGGCTGCATGGTTCTGAGTTATCGTCTGGGCTTAAACCACAACAGCTTAGCATAGATACAAAATGGATTTAAAGCATAACAGTTCATTAACGTCCTTTCCAACCCTAACTATTCTATGATGATGGCAAGAGCTGCAGCTAGGAGTATTTGCATGATGCGATACGAGCTTGCCCACTTTGCATTTCTATTCTCTTACCTGTGTGATGCTCACGTGCAGGGGCTCCAGCTGAGAGCACAGATTCCTTCTGATAATAATTGCTCACACTGCAAGAAATAGTTGCCCACCTGAGAACGCCCTAGAGAAGCCAAGGAGGTGGGATCATTCCCACCCGTGGAAGGATGTGTTTGCCATAGACTTCACAGCTGAGAAGCAATGGAGGTTTTCTGATTCCCAATGAAGAAACTTAGCCACAAAATCATCCTTTTCCTGTGTTACAAAACATACCTGCTCCTGCCATCTGCTGAGCTGGAACCTGCCCCACGGGCTGCAGCAGGTACTGCTCTTCCTACAGACAGCACCGGGGCCGTATCAGTGAGCAGGTCCCGGGAGGCACAGCATGTTAGGAGTCACACAGCCCAGAGGGGAGAACCCCACCTCCTGAATCACCCTCCGTGCTTCCTGCAGCATCCAGAGTCTGACCCAGCCCAGGCCTGCTGAGCTGCTCTGGCTGCAAACGCCACGCATGAGATCAGGAGCTGATCTTCAGCTCATGGGCACCGTCAGCAGAGGACCTGCTGCTGTAATAAGGCCACCGCTGAGATGCCTTTGCCTGATGTCACCCAGAGCAGCGCCAAGCTGCTGTACCATGATGTCAGCTCTGAGATTGAGATGCAGGGCTTAGACGTGGTTTTAGGACTCACAGTGCCAGCTGACGGCTGACCAATCCTTTAATCCCCACTGCTTTCTGGTATAAATGATGATTAAGACAGAACTAGAAAGAAAGGTTCTTTTGGTCATTCATGGTTGTGCATGACTCCTCTGGCATCTTCCTTGGCTTCACACACTTCCAGCCTTTGGATAGCTTCTTGCCCTTGGGATGGGAGCTGGGCAACTGGAGTTTCTTTACTCAACACCTTGTGTTTATCTGGTGTCTTTCTGCCAATGAACTTTGAAATTGGTGATTTAAACTGCAGCTGAGTCAGAGCAGCATCGTTTTAGTGATGCCCTTTTCAGAGATGAGCGGAAGCAGAAGCTGTTTGCTTGGTGTTGTGTTGTGAGGCAGTGGGATAGCCAGAAATGCATCCAAGGGGTCTCTGCTCCTTATCCCCATCTCTTACCACCAAGCGACAGTCACAGTGAGAGCTGAGAACAAGACCCAAGGACCAGGTGACCCATCCCTTTGCTGCAAGTCCTTAAAGCCAGAAGCAGAGTCCCACATCCTGGCTCCCAGTTCCCTTCCTATCTCGCACTCCCACCCACAGCTGGAAATGGAGCTGAGAAGCCCTGGCCAACAGCCCCTGCTCCTGCCACCAGCGTCTCCTCCACTCCCTGTAGAGCACGTTCAGTCCCACTGAGGACATCAGGGTTCCCTGCCAGTCTCTTTGTGCTTTTTGGTCATTTCCTTAACGCTGCCCACTCCCAGAGCTGGGTTTTGCCCTTAAATCCTTTAATACACAGTCTTAGGAGGCAAGAACTGTGCTGGGTCAGGCGCACAAGGAGGCATTGACAGCAAGGCTGGTCCAGTTCATGAAATCCCATCTGAACTGAGCAGGGACTGAGTGAAACCCAATGATAGATTGCTGTCTCCTTGAAGGCTGCAATTTAGTCCTCCCGTTGCGATGCTCTCCTGCAGTTAATAAGCACTCTGCCTCCTCAGAGGAGGCTACTGTGGCTGGGAATATGTAAACCAGTGAGACTGGAGCTTTCTAGGATTCAAGGGAAGGCGTCTGCTAGGACCGGGGATTGGTCAGGAGCTGAGCCAGGCATGACCCAAAGAAGTGGAGCTTAATTTGGACGGAGCTCTCAGGGTTACTCGTGGTCGATGCTTTGGGCTTGGGCCTGATTCATTTCTGGAGGCTGCATGCACCCATCTTTGAAGTGCTGCAGCGTGGCAGACGGGCTGGTGCGCAGCAGTCTTGTGTCTCTGCTTCATCCCAGGTCTTCGGGAGAGCTGGTGAGGGTTTGCAGAGTTCAATGGGAGGCTGCTTGCTTCTTGGAGACCAAGAAACCCATAGCAGAATCCTGCCGCCATTCAGTTTAATGACAAAACACCGCTTAACGTTGCTGGGTCTAAGAATCCTGTCCTGTTATTTAGTTCTTTATTGTGTTGCCAACTCTCACATGTGATGATATTTGCCATTTTGCTCTGGAGCCAGGTTCTGGAGTGGTGTGATGACTTGGGGAGCTCAACTTTCATTTAAAAGTGAACAGTACATTACTAACCCTCATGATGGTGGAGCAGACCTGACAGAACATTAACCCAACAAGCTCAAAAGCCACAAAACAAATGCAGAGAGGAAAAGGAATATTCTGATAAACCTTTCAAGCTAACCCATGTTTTGGGGGCAGAGCTCATGATGCGTTAACAACTGCATTGGACAGTCCTGCTTTTGGCTAAGGTCTTGCTTGTGTCTCTTACTCTAATCAGGAGAGTCTCTGAGAGCCCAAGTGTTAAGGGAGGTCAGTTCCCAAAGGGTTTAGAGGCAAAAGATGTGGCTGATCAGTGGTCTGAGCTTGTCCAGATCTATTCTCTAAACCAAACCCACCCTCTGCCTAGTGCAAAATACACAGAAATGAATCTTATTGTAGGTAAAATCGAGCCATCACTCATGGCTCCACCTCCTGGGTCTATTTCTGCAGCTCCACTTCAGCTGTAGCATCGATGGGCACATCGGTCCTTTCAGCACCCACGCAGCAGCACTCAGCAAGAGCCCACAGAAGCTGATGGGAAGATGCCATGTGGATGGAGAGAGAGTTCTGCTCTTGATGTAGAGGCTGGATCAAGGCTAAATTCTCTCCTGAATAAGCTCAATGTGCTCTCAGAGGCTGGGACGTAAGCCCGGCCTGAGCTTTGGGCTGAGGGATTCAAAAATGGCATGATTATTGCCATTGGAGTCACAGAATCACAGGACCGAGTGGAAGGGACCACTGGAGGTCACCTGTTCCAACCTCCCTGCTCCATCAGGGTTTGTGTCCAGGATTGTGTGCAGACAGCTCTTGAGTATCTCCAGCAAAGGAGACTCCACAACCTCTCCAGCCAACCTGTTCCAATGCTCAGTCACCCTCACAGCAGCAAAGCTCTTCCTCATGGATCTTCCTGTGTTTTAGTCAATAGGAATTGTCTCATTTTACTTCTGGCTTTAATGGGAGCACAATGAGGCCAGAGCTGGTGGTGTTTTAAAAACTCTATGCTATTCAGCCTGCGTTTCTTCCCACGTTTCTCTACCTTGGCCATGCTGAAGTTCAGGGTGGAAATCTCAATGGATGCAAGTTACGTGGTGAATTTGGCCTCTTTAATCATCCCACAGTGCCTTGAAAGTGTCACTACGTGTAGTCACAGAAATGGCATTTCCTGGTTGTGCTGCGCGGAAGCAAATGGGAAAGGCAAATGAAGACCAGGTTTTCACTGTGATCAATTCTGCCACCCTCATTACACCAGTTACCAGTTCCTTTATTGCAGCAGCCTGTGTAATCTGTCTTTGGTTGAAATGAAGCAGTTCTTGCTGTCATTATAGCCTATTCTGTAGGAGTTGCAGGACACCTCAGCCCCACTGTTGGGGCTGGTTTGCACCAGAGGTGGTTGCATTCTGCTCCCTGCCTGAAGAATCCTTCACCTCCCTTTCTGTCCAGCTTTTACGCAAGCCAGTTCCTATACAGAACGCAGCTGAGGGTTAATGCTGGGTCAGGTAAGTGCTTTTGGGGTGTGCTTCTGGTGAGCAGCAGTGAACAACAAAGGGAATCTTCCTCAGAAGACTTAATGCCCTCTGCTTAGCTCTTCCTATGTATTCCAGACACTTCCTTCTTGCAGCCCATTGCAAGCAGAGCAGGTTGCAATTCTTGGCCGGGACTTGATTTGTACATAGCACACAGTAAGTGTTGTATGCAAGAACTTAGAGTTAAGCTGGTGTTCAATCTGTGTTTAAGTCAATAATTAAGGCTTTCAATATGTAAAGCCAGGCACTTACATGAGTGGGGTTTCATGTGTAGGACTGGTTTCCTGGATTTAGCCCATGGATTTAGCTGTTTGAAGTCCAACCTCCTCTAAGTTCCTACTTATCAGGTGTTTAGTAATGAGGTGATATTGCTGAAAAACAGCTCTTTTGTTGCAGTTTCACTGGTAGATCCCAAAGCTTTGGTAAAAGAGGGTAACTCCCAGGCACAGAACCGGTAACAGGGGTCCTGAGTCCCTGTGCGGTGCTCTGGTCTCTGCTTGCAAGTGTTACATGTTATTGGTAATGACTTACCATTAGTTGTTCCTGATTTGATCACAATAAGTTGAGTAAGAAAACGCATTGACTGCATGCATAACTGCACAAATCACAGCTGTAGTCCCAACATTTGGAATTAAAAGGCATTTTGGCCATTCCCAACTGCAATACAGCCTGTTCATAGTGCCCTGAAGTACTTGCTCATCCCTTATCTTTGCAGATGGCTCTGTAGCCTCAGTCCCAATGTGAATATAGAGTGGGATGACAAAGTCCCCACGAGCAGTGACAGGCGGAAAATGGGGCTTAACTGCAGCATCCTCTGTGCCTGCTCCTGATGCTCCACATAGGGCTGCGAGTCCTGAGAGCTGAGGAGTGGACAGGGTTGGTGTTTAGGGGACCACTGCACAGTGGAATTGGCACAGGAGGAGAAATGCCCTAGGAAATGGCTGGAACAGCTGATAAATTGAACAACCTGATGTATTCCAGGCATCTCCTGCTGACCTTCCCCTTCAGATCGGCATGTTCAACAAGATTTGTCTGAAAACTCCCACCTGAATTAGCTTTCCATAGGAAAGCTGCTTGAAAGTGCGCTCCTGTTACGGAAGTATAATTCCAAAACTTTTTGAATTCAACAGCTTTTCCCATCAGAAAGGAAATTTCCATGGGAAATCTGAGAGATGTGAAAGAATGCTTCTAAATTGTGTGAGAAAATGGATCTGGAGCAAGGTCCGGTCTGTCCCTGCCTCTCTGAGTAGCACTGAAGGACATTGTTACCCCAAAGAGTCAATACTCAGCTCTTTGGAGAGAGGATGGTTTGAGGTTCTCAACATGATCTCTAAATATACATTCCGGTAGGGCTGATTTTATAAGGATGCTACACATTCCCGGCCATACGAGAGGCAATGAGTTTGGGTTTCTTTTCTGTACCACGGAATCCCGTATGTCAGTGTTTAATATTAGGTGTTACTCATTTGAAAACTGTATTTGTTGGCCCCAATTCTCCAATGTAGGTCTCCAAAATTAGCTACATAAGAGGGACCTGATTCCTTAGAATCCAAGCATCCCTTCCCACGTCAGCACCATCGGACACAACAGGAATTTGTTAAGCCTTAAAGGTTTGCTTGGAGGCTCTAAAGGCATCTGCTTGTGAGGCATAAGACCCCCTCCAGAAAGTGATACTTGTTGAAGGAGGGAAGAGACAGTGAACCCTGTACAACAAAAGAGGCATCTGCATGGGGAAGTAATGGGAGACGCTTCCCAGGTTAGGGATTCCTATGGAGCGGCTGCGAGTGTTGTAGCTTGACAGGTCTGAAGCTATAAATCCTGCCGATGAATTTGAGTCAGAGAGGGAGCACTGGCACCTCTTGAACATGTTCTACTGCTGAAGGGGGTTATTTAGGTCTCTGCCACCCACGGCGTATGATGTGAAAGACATCACCCAGGCTCCTGTGGAAACATTCAAAGGGCTCTGGGGGCTGGTTTGCTTTGTTTGCCAATTCCAATTTAGCTGAGTTGCATTTGCAGGTAGATGCAGGCTCAGGAGAGAGGGAGAAGGAGAGGGAATGAACACCTTGTAGCCCAGGGCCTCTTTGCAAGGCAGGGGGATGATAAACCCCGGCGATGGTGCATTGCACTGCTTGGGCTTTACCCCTTCCAACCAGGGAAGCTCAGGTTTTAGCACGAAGAGTCCACAGCTCAATTCCCAAAGGCTGCAGTGGCTTTGGCGTTGGATTCGGCACTCTGGATTGCTGCCCAAATTAGGAACTTTGTAAAGATCCCAGTGTCTGATACTAGAAATCAGAGTCAGACTCTCCTGGGGAAAGTGTGGGACACAAGGGAAGGATGGTCCCAAACCTGGGAAGTTTAAACAGAGAAACCAGAATGGACACGGGATGTGGGAATTCTGACCTGTTACTGATATGCAAAGCACAAAGGAGGCAAATGAATTTGCCCAAGGCTATGCAGGAAGCCAGCAAAGGAGCCAGGAAGCAGAGTCACATCCCAGAGCCCCATTCCATCGCTCCAGCTCTCATCCCTCCAGTCATATCCCTCTCAAACATGCACAGCATTCCCTGCCTCCAGCCCACCCTTGTTTATTCAACAACGTGAGAGACTCGGGATCTGCTGGTGGCGAGGGCAGGAACCCATGGCCCGAGGGGGAGAAATTCCCAGGGGATCTGTGCTTCTGCCTCGGACAGGGTAAGGGCTGGGATGGCCGGAGCAGCGGTGTCCCTGGCGAAGGGAAGCAGAGGGAAGGAGCAGCACCGGGCTGCAGAGGGAGCCAAGGCCAGTCCTGCCGCAGGGGAGATTCTTTATGGATGTGAGGAAGGAAAAGAGCAGTGTGGAAAAAAAGGAGTGTGAAGGGTGGGGATAGGGCCCAGGGCGTGAAGATTCCCAAGCAATAATGTCTCAGGTGTGTGTATATTTATATAAATAGATGGGGACTGTTCTGGAGGTTGAATGAAGGTTCAGTGCTTTACGGGAGGAGGGATGACCCTGAGGTTAGAGATTCCAGAAAACCTGCTCTCCTTCCATGGCTCTTGGTGCAGCTTCAATCAAGTCGTTGAGTTCTTTTCCCTTTCTATCATCCATTCCTTGGAGGAAGGGTCTGCATCTTCCTTTGCATCCCAAACGTTACCTGTCATAGGGCTCCAGTCAGGTAACTCATCTGGAAACTGCTGTGACCCTGCAGGTAATGAGATATACTGGGAAATGTCCATACTATAGGAAGAAAAATGTTAAATGGAAATGGACTATGGAAGCTTCAGGCTTCCCACGTGGCCATCATATATTAAAGCTGAAAACTCCAGTGGAGGTGGAGGAAGAAATGAATCTTTTGGAATTTGTTCTGTTTTGGTTAAATTTTGCTTTGCAAATTTTTAGCCTGGAGAAAAATATTGATCCTGCTGGTTCCAGATTGGGTGTTCCAGTAACTCTGGAGCACCAACGGAGGCCGGGAGCTGAGGTTCAGCCTGATCTTATGCATTGGGAAGGCAGAAAGGCGTTAGCAATGTTTAACTTGTACGGTGACACAAGGGGCAAGGGTTTGATGGGGCCTTCTCAGCAGTGGCTGGTGGCAGAAGGAAAGGTGCTCCAAAGGCAAAGCAGCCACCTCCTCCGGACAGGAGATGAAAGGAACAGAGACAGGGCATTGATAGCTGGATGGAGGTAATCATTATTTCAGCAAACCTTAAAGGCTTTGATAATCCCCATCTCCCTGCTTTTGTCCCCGTGTCTTTGAGTCTTCACTGGATGCCAAAGAAAGGTTTCTTAACAGACAGGCAATCCCAAGAAATGATGTCCCTGGTTTTCCTTGTGCTGTGATACCTTTTCCACCACTTACCCACCCATGGCTCCACTTTTGCCAAAATGCCCATGCCATAGGGTCCCTTTCTGTGGCCATCCCCTCCTTGGCTTTATACAAGGCTGCCAGGAGCTGAGTTCAGTTTCTATGCCCATTCAACCCCTGGTCTAACCATGGAGCCTGCCAGCGAGGATGTGTCTGCAGTTCCCATGAGCATAAAGCACATGTCAAGCAATGAACAGCACTGGTTTCCTGTTCTCCTGGCTGGCATTCAAACCAGGGAAGAGAAGAAACATCTTCAGGCTCATTCCCATTCTCTCTTAGCCATCTGGTCGTCTGTTGCTGGAGCCTTCCTTGCCTTAGAAGGAGGCTCGGATTGGCTCTGTGTGGTATCTCCCCTTCTGCCAGGCTCCGTTTCCACTTTCATCCTCGGTGCCATGCCCGCCTCCTCATCCCCTTTGATTCTAGGACCTGAAGAGAAGACTGCTTTAGGGAATGTCTTGTCAAGTCCACCTCCCCCCTCCTCTTCCTCCCCAAGGAGCATTGTCTCCCTGTGGTGCAGACGGAGCCCGGAGATCAAAGCCCAGACCGTCTTTTTTTAGCTGGGGGAGGAATGCGCGATGCCTCCTGCGCTGGGAGCTGTCGCCACTCCAGCAGCGTGTTCCTCTCCGTAGTAACCCGAGACTCGCATCCCTGGAGGCGGCTCCGGGATTGACGGGTGACACGGAGCCGCTCCGAGCAGGCAGAGCCCTCGCAACAAGTCTGACTTTGCACCGAGAGCTTTCTGTCAAGGATTTGAAGATGTCTGTGGTTAAGATGGGATGTGCCTCCTAACAGCCAGCTTCGAAAGAGCCTACCTGGGTGGAATTAACCCTTTCCAGAGCTGTCTTGCTTTTCTGCTCCAAGTTAGAGCGATGCATGCCTTCCCCTCTGTTAACTGTGAGCAGTTTTCTTCCTTCCTTACTCTTGCTCATCACACAGCGCCCATCAACCCTGTTTTCTCAAGGCTGCTGTGCCGTTGTGCTCACTGACGGGCAGGTTTGCTGGGGTGACACCTGCATGCAGGCTTTGTCAGCTGGGATCTTACTCATTAGAGCCATAAGCTGCCATCACCTGAGCTGAAAAATGGCTCCGGCGTTTCCCGAGTAGCAGAAGAGTCTGTGAATCACCCCTTGGAAAAGTTCATGACCCATTTTGACCTTGAGGAACCAATAACTTCTGTTGTGAATAGCACAGAGCATGGGAGGAGGTGTGTCTGGTACCTTCTTTGAGATAGATTCAGACTCATGGTCTCTATAGGTGACTTTTTCCTAACCCCAGCACCATTCTGGACAGGGATTGCTGGCATCCATAAGGCAGAAAAGATGGGATTCCTAAAACCCTGAAGCTTCAGGTAGGCTTTCTGGGCCTCTGTTCCTGGCAGGGAATGCTGGGAGCAGTCAGTAAATCTCTGATAAAGACTCTGCTCAAAGGGATTGTTCATTGAATAAATGGCAAGGAAACAGCACAAGTAGATGGGGAGGAGGTAAATTCTGTGCCTTTATCACACCCTGATTGAGAGACCTCAGCCAGAGGAGGTGTGTGCAGTGAAGCAGTCATATGTGTTTCTAGGGTTGATTGCGTATCATGAGGGCGTTCTTGGACTGCTGGAGTCAAGTCACTCCTCTGGTACATTCCAGTCAGTATATCAGGCCAGTCATCTCCTCGCCCCAGACCCCTTTGTTCATCTTGTCTGTGTAGACCGGGATGCTCCTTAGGCAAGGGTTGTCTTGCTCTGGGCATGTACTGAGCCTGAGGGGCACAGCACCACTGCTTTTGAAGCAAGGAATAAGCCTTGGAACTAGAACGGTTTCCATTCTCCATGCAAAGGACTCGCTGAGCCTTCGAGATGCTCTAACCAGCCCTCCATGGCAGGATCCTCAGCCTGATTTCTCCAGCTGGGAAACTGAGGCACAGAACAGCACTCCAGGGTCATATGCTGATTCTGTGGCTGAGCAGGGAGTGCAGACAAGGTTTCTTGCCTGCTGGGCCTGTGCTTTAGCCACAATCCATCTCCCTGCCCAAGGCCCTTTCTGTGTTCAAAGTGTTCCACAAACAATTGAGGTCTTTGAACTCCTCCTCATCCTGGTTAGTTTGAAAGTGGAGGCAGGGAAGGAAGCACCTTCCTAAACTTAGCCCCCAGCCAGCCAATACTTTTGGGAGCTGTGTTTGATTAGGCCTGGGGAGCAGTAATTTGGTCTGAGGTTTATAAAAGGTCCTTTCCTCTCTGGTTAGGAGGCTGCTGCTTAGGAACAGTAGGGTTAGGTACTGTTGTTTCCAAAGCACAGCTTGCTTACTGCTCAGTGAGAGTTATTCCTGCTTGCTCCATCACAGCTCCTGTGCTTGTGAACGTGCTGCTCTCCATTAGACCACTGCTTCCCCTGGTCTCCATCCCTGGTGTTTCTCTGTTAGATGCACAGGGGAGAGAGGAAAGCAGGGGCTGTGCTACCTTTTGGAGCTGCTGTCATCATGAAGCAATGACGGCCAGAGCTGGACAAAAGGGATGGACAATAGAAAACAACTAAACCTGTCCCAAGGTTACTCACTGATGCTCACTGTGCAACAAGACAGAGAGGTCTGAGAAAGCTGATGTTTTCATGGGGAAATGAATCTCAAAAGGAAGAGTTGGTCAGGACAACCCCTAAGTTGAAGGGTGAACGCTTAACTGGCCATGCCTTTCCAGCCCAGCCTTTCCCAGCTTCTCCAGCACTTCCAAATGTCCCGTCTTTCCAGCTTCCTGCCAGAGCTGAGAGGGCAAGGACTGAAGCGTGATGAGAAAAGCTGAGCTTGAGGTATTTCCTGCTTGGACTGGAAGCTCGCCACGCGTGAGGCTTTGCATGAGCTTCCCAGCCCAGGAAAACACACAAGTGGGATAGTTCAGGTGGAGAGCGGTGGAGCTCCTTCACGCTCTGCAGGCAGGCAAGGTGCCAGCCCCACACACCCTGTGTCTGAAGTCCTTTGAGATCAGTGTGAAAAGCCAGGATTGCAGGCAATTGTACAGCGAGTGGAAGTGAACTTGAGTTCTGGGTTTCACTGCACGGGAATCACTGCAGGGCTCTCAGCTGAGAAGTCTGGCTTTTTACCCAAATTGTGGTATTATCGCTACCAATGCAGCGACAATCTTCCCTTGGGGTCCTTATCCAGGGCCTGGGTGCCAAATGTCCACATACTGAGCAAAATGAAAATGCTCCAGGTTTGCCCACAAATCGATTGAGATGAGCTCTTAGGCAGAAGCTCTTCCCTGTGAGGGTGCTGAGGCGCTGGCCCAGGGTGCCCAGAGAAGCTGTGGCTGCCCCATCCCTGGCAGTGTTCAAGGCCAGGTTGGACACAGGGGCTTGGAGCAAGCTGCTCCAGTGGAAGGGGTCCCTGCTCGTGACAGGGGTTGGAGCTGGACGAGCTTTAAAGACCCTTCCAACCCAAACCACTCTGGGATTCTGTGACATCCAGAGGCTGTGCAAGTTTCCCATCATCTTTACAAGCTTTCCTCTGTAGTCTCTGCCAGCTCATGAGTTCAGGGCTGTGATTCTGAGCAGGAGCGTGGCAAAATGGATGTCACAGGACAGAGGCTGGGTCTTCTGTACGTGGGGAAGTTGAGCTCTGTATTGAGCAAGGCACTGAACAAATCACTGACTCTCAGTGTGCTGCAGCATCTGACCACCAAGAAGGGCAGCAGCGCTCATAAAGGAGGGCTGGCCGGGTGAGACCAGAGCCCACCTCTCCCTGAACACCCTGTGAGTGCCGATCGCAGTGCTGTACACCAGATGTACACGTGTGGATGTCTCTGCATGAGCACGTGCATGTGTGACTTCCACCTTCAAAGTGACTGGAAAAATGCAACAAATCAGATCACAACAGGGAGGTGTTCCCACTGGCTGGGAGCTCCAGCTGTGCCAGACGTGTATTCCCTTCCATGCTTTGGGAAATCTTAACAAGGGATGGTCTTAGCAAAAGGAAACCAC
The DNA here is from genome assembly GCF_963264785.1 of Psittacula echo. Taxonomy (NCBI): domain Eukaryota; kingdom Metazoa; phylum Chordata; class Aves; order Psittaciformes; family Psittacidae; genus Psittacula; species Psittacula echo. The sequence continues at coordinate 5,308,848 of NC_137748.1, forward strand.
GGACACAAAGGTAAATCTGGCTTTGAAGTAATTCCTGATTAATTATAAAGCACTGAGTGGTTGCTTTTTGCAGAGTTTTTCCATACCAACACGAGCTTTGTTAACGAAATCTGTTGGTATTATTTCATTATTTCACTTCCAGTGCCATATTCTGAACTGAAAACCAGGTTTTGAGCTTTTTTGCTTCCTCTTCAGAGCAGATGGAAATGCACATGACTGCATCGCCATGAATTCAGCTGTTGTTGGTTATTAGCAGCTGAAGTTCCGCTCCCATGTTTTTAAATAATAATAATTGTGATGCTTTCAAGACGCCCTCAGGCCCCTGAGCCTCATTCATCTTTTCATCTGTGTTTACACAGTTAGAACAACGTGATCTGTATCCTGATAAGGGCTTTTGGTCATTGCAATAATACTTACAAGTAATACGAGATGATTGGGAAGGAAAAGAGGAGCTTGGAGTGAAACAGTTGGAATGCTTTCTCTTTTAATTAATGACAAAGTCTGTAATATTAAGAGAGGTTTTAGCTCAGAAATTGCAGCTGGCTCCTACTTTGCCTGGTCAGGCTCCCAGCCACAGGCTGGCTGCTGCTGTCCAGGCCACAGAGATGCCAATGGGACCAGAGGCAAAGAAAGCCAAGGATTTCATCGCTGTGCTACCAAAAAGTGTTAGAACCGGGCTAATGGCAGCTGTTGGGAATGATGGTTTGTAGGTTCTAGCATCTCAGGACTTCTCACAATTGATTGTGAACATTGTGCTGGGTCTTGTTGGCACAGAGCAGGATGAGAGAGCTTGTCTGCTGGTGGGAAAAGGGGAGCAGTTGGTGCCTTTATGCTATCCTAACAGATTTGGGATGCTAAGCCTATTCCCTAACCTCACCTCCTGTTATTCATTACCCCTTACACCAAAGATAAAGGCAGGCGTCCCAGGGCAGCAGTGTGAAGGCAAGCTCTTGAAGGACAGTGGAGCACCCATGTCAGACAACGCAGCAATTCTGTGCTGCAGAGCATCCCGTACAACAGCAACAAGAGTTCGTTTGTGTAGGGACACAGGAGGGGAATTTTGCATGGGAATGAGTCACTGCAGCGCTGTGGGGAGGATATTGACTGTCCCAAGTCCAGCTTTTGGCTTGGTTGTAGGTTTTCTGGCTGGTTTGGATAGGACTCATCTCTCCGCAGCGCCTTAAAACCTCCCAGCCCCTTCCCACCATCTATGAATTCAGGATCCTGGCTTTTCCTTGCCTGGCAAGGCACACAGGTCTGTAGGCACTGTGAACCCCCATCACAGAAGCTGATTGTCAGTATCGACCCCACGAGTCAATCTCATCCTCAGTCTCAGCCATCTCCTGAGGAGCACTGCAGCCTTTCCCACCACAGGTAAGAGTCTTCCCCATCCAACAGGTCTCTGCACTTCCAGCCGTAGGGAAGACTTCCCTTCCCCTCCCCATCACCGCAAGATGTCTCTGTTCAGCCGCTACAAGGCAGAGCCCAACATTTTTGCAGAGGGATGGGGGGGGAAACGTCAGCCGGAGGAGGGAGATCTTGTTTGGCTTAGAGAGAATTAAGGTACAAAATCTCAGCAGCTTCCCAAAGATCTCTCACTTGATCTCACTGGCGTCCCCTTTCATGTGCTGCGCTAAGCTCTTCGGTGGGCCGCACCCTGCCGAGAGCTCTTCATCCTGCTGGCACCGCAACCAGAGCCTCCCAGAGCTTCTGATTGCCTTCAGAAAGGCTTTCTCGAAGCCCTCGAGCAAGCGGCTTTGCTGGGGGATCGCGCAGCTCCGGACGCCTTTTGCATCTCCCCACATGCCTGAGACTTCAAAAGCTCCTGCCTGGATTTAAATCATTGCTCAGCAAGGGTTCTCAGTGGGAAATAACGTGTCCTTATCCTGCGGGAGCTCTGAGGTCCCCCAGTCCTTGTCCTCTGCTCTGGACGGTGCAGGGCAAGAGATGTGGGGCATCCACCAGCTGCAGTTGTGTGGTCCCAACCAGAGTAGGGGACAGCAAAGGTTGTTCACAGAAGCAAACCTCTCCCATGAGTATTAGAAGGATAAAAACAGGAGGAAGCTGTGGCTGCCCCATCCCTGGCAGTGCTCAAGGCCAGGTTGGACACAGGGGCTTGGAGCAAGCTGCTCCAGTGGAAGGGGTCCCTGCCCGTGGCAGGGGTTGGAGCTGGAGGAGCTTTAAGGTCCCTTCAACCCAAACCATTCCGGGACTCTGTGATTCTATGCAAAACCCATGAAGGTGGAAACTCTTGGTCACTCATTTTGCTTTCAGGGAGGGCACCCAATTGACCTTGCTCCACAGCCCTGGAGGCAGCCCCTGTTCTGTTCCTGTTTGTCAGCACTGCTCAATGTGTTTGGACCCTGGGGCCATCCCAAGGGACAGGGCCTGGCTGGGTTAAAAGTCCATGGGGCATGATGCCATGTGGCTGTGTTATTCAGCTGGCTCCTGCCTCATCTGCTTGGGTGGGTGACAGAAGGAGGAGGCACACAGCTGATGGCGGAGCAGTGGGTTGCAGGAGCCAGCTAATGAGGCCACAGGGAAAACCAGGGCATTGCGTTATTTGGCTGGTGCCACCTCTGTTGTGAGTGGGGAGCCACATTGAACTTCTTGCATCCAAAAGCATCCTTCTGCTGGTTCCTGAGAGGAGCAACCACCATCCTGCCTCAGCCACTGCTGCTGGGGTGGACAGGAGATGGTGCTGTGACCCTTTTGTGGCTGTGCTGGGTCTAGCTTGGGGCTTGCACATGTTGTCCTGTGGCTGGTCTCTAATTCTGTGTCACTGGTAGCAGCAATTCCCTGGTGGCAATTGCTACAGATCCCAAACTGGTTGCTATTCTGGAGTCCAATGGCATCCATCCCCTTCTGCTTCCTTAGACATCCTCTTAGCAAAAGCCTAGAGAATATAACCTCCACCTCTGCCGTCCATGGCCTTCCATTCCACTGCTGGGAACGGGCAATGCCTGAAAATTGGGAATATCACTTTGACTTTGCCAATCTGTGCCCAGCAACCAGAGGGACCAACTCCATCTTAATCATGTAATTTGAACATCAGAGGAACTGGCTGGAGTGCAGCTGAGGCATGGAGATGGGACATGACCAGGACAAGGTCCCTGACCCCCATCTCAGCTCTAACACAGCATCGCTCAGCGACAGGCTTCAAAGTGACTCTGAGAAGCCAGAGAATTGCAGAGATTGAGGTGACCCTGACTGTGTGACAGCACAAATGGCACGGGTGAGTGTTGTAACCCCTGGGCAATGCTGTCACGGTATTTGTTCCCTGCTCTGGGCCTCAGTTTTCCCTCCTGGAAGTCATTCTGGCCTCCGCATGTAAAGGACGATAAGTTGGATGGAAAGCACAGACCAATGTGTGCTAAGGATTGTTGTAAGAGTGTGGCCGGTTCATGACCCTATTGTGCCAGTTTGGCTCTTGCTGGGGATGGTGCCAGCTGCTGACACATTTGGGGGCATGTTGGAGGCAGCCCCTTTGGGGAATGAACCTCCCAGACTCTGAGATAAGGGGATGCAGGCAGAGGGTGCAGTTCAGGCTGCGTCTGGAGCAGTGTTTTCATTCCTGCTTAGTGGAGCGTACGTGGTAGGGGAGAACCTCAATAGGTGGCCTTGGTGCAGTGGAGGATGTTGCTGGAGCGAGGATGAGGTGCTGAGAGCTCCCAGGCAGCTCCCTGGGGACTGGAGCCAGGGAAAATTCTCTGATCAGTGCACGTTAAAGCCGCCTGGTGCCGAACCCCTTATTAGCACATCCAATCCTAATTGTGTTGTTTGCATGTGCTGTTCTGTACTTGCCTTTCTAACAACAAGGGAACTGACAGGAAAAGCAATAGGGATGCTCACGGCAGTCTGGGCTTGGATCAGCTGCAGAGATGTTGATTTCTGATAAGGTGCAGCCGTGGTGATTTATATCCCTTCCACTTCCTTCCTCATGGGGATGAAGACATCCCGGAGGAGTCCTCTTCTTCCCAACACATTCTTGGGTGATCTCATCTCGCTCTGCTCCTGCCTGTGCTGGCACCAGCAAAACCAATGCTTGTGCTTTGCACATGATCCCAGCTTCACGGTGGCGGGGAAACTGAGTCGTGAAGAAGTTAGTGATGGGCATGGGGGTTACCCAGGGTGTCCCAAAGAGACCTGATCCAGCATTAACTGAGCTCATGGAAGGACTCTGCCAGTGACTTTAGCAAGCGTGCTTGGACAAAGTGGAGTCCCGCTGTTCCCCTCTTTTCCATCCCACCTTGTGGAGCAGGAGACAAAGGAGCTCCTTTTAGTTTGTGGCGTCCATTCAACCCCAACGAAGTCACGACAGATTTGGCCACTTGGGAGTTTAACTGTAGGCAACAGAGGCCAGGCTGGAGGTGGAAACCCTCTGCGACCCTCAGCTCTTCAAGTGGGGTTGATGGGGATAAGAATATTCCCTTTGTTTAGTGAGGCTGGAAGCCTTGCAGGGCTGGGCTCTCTCTGTGAGCATGTCTGTGCAGTGCTCAGCACAGTGGGGCCTGGAACTGGGTGAAGGCCCCCAGGCATTATCCTCATATAAATAATAATGAAGCATGGCTAAAGATAAAGTTTAACCCAGAACACCAAAAGGAAAACAATGCACAGGGCTCATTAGGAGGCTCTGGAGCCGCAGAGAAGATGAGATTGACGGTGATCTTCCTGATTTCTGACTCATCTTTAAGTGCAGGGGGCCCCACAAAATCCTTGGGATCCTGGATGTTCTTCCTGAGGAGTGTTGCCTTAGTGTTGTACCCCCATCTGTGTTAAATCCCCTCTGAGTGCTTCTCTGTCTCTTGTGTGGATGCATGGGGAGCATCCGTCAGAGAAGAGACCTCATCTAGAGATAGACACGATCAAAACCCGTCACCAAACCTCTCTCAAAACCTGTGCCATGTGTTTCCTTCAAGCTGCATGGAATCATAGAACCACTGTGGTTGGGGTTGGAAGGGACCTTAAAGCTCATCCAGTTCCAGCCCCTGCCATGGGCAGGGACACTTCCACTAGAGCAGCTTGCTACAAGCCCCGTCTAAGTGTGCTGTGGTTGCCTGGCTTGGGCTGCAGGCACTGGGTGGGATGGTCCATGCCAGCGCTCCATGGTGGGCTGTGTCAGGGTCCTGTTCTGCTGGAGATGCTCTTGGTAACATCCTCATCTCTGGAACAGGCAGAGCTGTTTTTTTCCAGAACTGAACAAAGCCTTTTTGGGGAAAGCAAAGGCAGCAGGAATGATGTTTCAGGGCATGATGATCAAAAGAGAAACCAAAACTACTCATGAATTTGGATTGAATTTGGCAGTTTAGTTTGGAGACGGCAGGAGGGAAAATCTGGAGGAAGTTCAAATGTTTGCTTTGCTTTAAAAAGATCAGAAATGAAATTAAATTTTCGGGGTTCAAAGCAGTGTTTTCATTTCAAATTAATCTGGGGTTTTTATTCTTCCAAGGTGAAAAAGACACCAAAATAACTTTAGGTGAAGGTTATGCTTCAGCTTGGAGCATTTCTTTTAGCTCAGCCGGCAAACAGATGAATCCCATACATGGACTGCTATGAGGAAAAGTGGAGGGGGTTCCTTGCCGTCTTGTATCCAAAGATAAAGTAAGAAATTGCCAGCTCTCCGTCAGACAGGAAAGGTGAAGGAATAGTGCTGTCCTCATGGTACAACTGATCGCATTGTGCTCGAATACACGGCAAAGGCCATCATGTCCATTCAAGGGAAGGAGCAAGGGAAAGGTGTACGTTGAGGGCGCAGGACACCTGGAGAAGCAGATAGGAGCGTGTGAAAGAGGCTGCTGCCCCTCGGGGAGCTCTGTAAGGACCCAGAATTGGACCAAAGAAGCACCTGACTCATGCAATCAGTTCCCCTTCTAACGGAAACACCCTGGCACGGCCCCAGACTGGGGCTAACCACCGAGGCCAGCGCAGCATCACCCCAGACACTGCGATGGCTGGGAGGGAGCAGCTCGTTGGCGCTTTTCTCATTTAATTACTGTTATGAAATGCTTTCAAGTTTGTTGGTAAAGAAATGGGAATCTTCTCTCTCCGCAGCTACTGGCGTGCGTGACGGTGCGGTGAGATGCCGGCTGCTGGGATCATGCTATGGAATGACTGTGGTGGTGGGGCACATGGGGCGGGATGAGGGTGCTGGGGTGGGGTGTGCTGGGCTCTGTGACTGTGGAGAAGGTGAGGCTGGAGGAAAGAGAGCTAAATCCTGCTTCTGAGGCTCGGAAAGGGACCCTTTATCCTCCCCAACTCTTCGTTATCTTACACGGAGACAGCCAAATGGCTGAGGAGCCTGGTGTCCGCAGAATACCCTGTGGCAGCTCAGGTCTTAGAGCTGGGGAATGGAATCAGAGCTGGGTTCACTCCTGGTGCTGACCTCCCCCTCTTCAAGCCTGTCTGAACCCCATTTCTCCCCAGGTTCATGCCTACGTAGCCACTTCCCCAAGGCTCCAAGTCTGCCAGACACAAAATCACTTCAATCCCAAAGCCAGACAAGTGGCTTAGCGTGGTACCAAGGCAGAATAAACACACTCAGGCCAGTTAGACTGGGCTTAGCTTTGTGCTCAGCATCCCTGTGTGCCCCACCACTGCTATCCCCATGGATCAGAATATGGGTGTCCTCCTCCACCAAACATCACTCATCCTTCTCCCTCCCAAATCCCCATGGTTCACCCCAACTCTGCATTGCCAGGAGATGGCTCAGGTGTGGAGGTGACCTCCCAGGTCCCAGTGCTCCCCTCGCCTCCTCCCTCACACCCTCTCCCCTTTCTCAGCCCGGAGCCGGTTGTTCTGTGCAGCCGTCCCCATGCTCCCGTTCGGGCGGCAGCCCCGACCTGTTCTTCCAACCCACACCACTCTGGCACCTTCAGGATCTAGGAGAGGTCTGGCCCGGGGCCTTCCCACTTCACAGGGCACCTCATGCCCTGGAATGCGGCTGATCTGGCTCTTGCCTCCCTGCGAGTGCTGGGGCAGGCTCCTCCGCGGAGCCAGCCGGGAGCCCAGGGCTCCTCTCCCCTGCCGCAGCCCTCCCAGGTAGACCACATCCCTGCGGCGTGGTGGGAGAGCACGGAGACAAAGAGGCACCGGGGGCAGCCTGGCCATCCTCTCCTTGTTCTTTCCAGGGGGATGGAGCTCAGAGGTGGAGTTTCGCAGGGCTCCTGGCAAGCCCCGGGCTCACAAGTGCTGACACAGTGTGAACGCTGCGGGATGCGCAGCGCGGAGCAGAACCGGTCCCTTCCGCGCCAGAACTGCTCCCGTGCTCACTTGTGCACAAAGGAAGAGCAGTTTCTATGTGAGCACATCAGCAGTGTGCCTCGCTGGCCTGGCTGGCCCTGTAGATAGAAAGGTATGAACTGTAACATCTATCAGGTTACCACCAGGGACTGATTTACTGCTCCCAGCAAAGCGCCCGGGAGAAATTCCCTGATGGTGATGCAAGGTCAGGCCATGGAAACATGCAAGCCTCTTCATCCTGCTGGAATGAAGAGCAGCATGTCATCCCCCCCAGGCCAGGGTGGACGCAAGGTGCTTGTGGACACAAGGTGCTTGCACAGCTTGGAGCAGGCAGCAGGGCGGCTGGATGGGCTCCAAGCAGGGCGAAGGGTGGCTGGGGTCCGTGGAGCAATGTGGCCAGTGGCATTGCTGAGGCTGGGAGGGGGCAAAGAGTGACTGTAACAAAGCTTAGTAAATGGTTTAGGTGATATTAAAGCTTCTATAGTGGAGGGCTGAAGGTCTGCTGGAGATTGGGCACCGTCCTGAAAAGAGCCAGAGTGAAGAATAACAACACAGCCCAGGACTGCCTGTGATTTCCATCCTGTGATTTCCATTCTGATAGGGAAATGGGGACAGAAAGCAGCATGTCATTTCCATCACTATCATCTACCTACTGACAGGAGCTGGGAGGAGAGCCCAGCTCTCCTAAATCCTTATCCGTGGCTGTATCACCCTGTCTGGGAGGGGAGGAGCAGAGGCAGGATGGGAGGAAGGTGATGTGAAGAGCGAAGCAGGCTCTGCTCCACAACCAGAGGCTGACACGGGCAGGTCTGTGCTTGGCAGCGGGCAGTGGAGCAGATGATGTTGCACAGGAAGGACTGGGGAGGCCAGGAGTGAATGGAAAGGGAGAAACCAGCCCTGCGGGGTCTGAGAGTTCAGAGGAGCTCTGGGAAGTGTTGGATTAGACCCTGGGCATCACCTGAACTGGGGCCGAGCCTTGCCCAGCTGATGGATACCATGGGTTTGTAGCCAGCCAAGGGGACTGGTGAGGAGGTGACAGAACCCTCAGCAGTGTCTGCAGGAATCAGACTTGGTTTTCTCTCTCCTCTCACCCACCCTTAACCGCTGCCACAACACAACAGCAGGAACAGGCAGGCAGCCCCAGGTCCGAGCCGATAGAGATCTTCTCTCCTAATTACTCAGCAGCCCACAGTCCTAAGCCCCTGAGAAGCAGATACCCGGGGCTGCCTCTTCTCCCTATCCTGTATCCTTCTTGTCCTCGCTCTGGTGGGCAGACCTGCAGCTGCCAGGGCTGATCCAGGCAGAGAGGTCCACGCTGTGGCGTCTGTAACCACATTCCCAGGCACCGGAGGTCCAGGTTGGTACAGTTTGGGTTCACTGTGCCCCTGCAAGGAGGGTTTAGATGGGATGGGACCAGATCAGAAGCAAAGTTCAAGCTAAACCGTGCAGCCCTGTGCTGTGAAAGCCAACACAAGGGTGGGAAGCCTGTAGCTGGGTAACATCTGTGAAGTTACAACTTCACCAGAGCTTTTGAGGTCAGAAACTGTGGAGCTGAGGGGACAGCTCCAGTTCTGCCCTAACACTTCCCTGCTTTCCTCTGGCTGACATTTCCCTTCCGACATTCCTTCCGTGCAGCCTGAAAGGGAAAGGTAATGGGAGGGCAATTAATGGCATTACCAACTGAATGCAGAGCTATTATTTCTGTGTGGGGTTAAGTATACACTGGCACAAAATCACTGCGAATCTCATGTGCATAGAAAGCGCCTTGGCACTAAGCCCAGCCTGAATGTAAAGAGGGACTAAAACCCAGACTGGGCTTCCAATTGCAGGACCCTGCGGTGTCAGTGGTGCTGACTCTGCAGAGATCTGGGCAGGGAATGGTGCCCTCTCATCCCTCCCCTCCGTCACAGGGACTGGGAGCTGATTCCTCGTGACTTGGATGTCAGAGCAGACCATGGAAGAGGTTTCACATCACAAATGCAGCTGGTGCTCACGTGGCTCCTGGCTCAGCAGAGCGTACGGGATAAAGTGACTGATGCTGGTTTAGAAGGAATGAAGCATGCTGGAAAAGTGTCCTAGGAGAAGACTTTCCAGCTCTTGCAAGTGTTCAGGGCTGCCTGTCTGATACCTTAGAACCAGTTTGAGGTCTGGATTTCTAGGAGAGCACCACATCCATCACCCCCAGGCTTTGCATTTTTAAAGAGCTCCTTCCTGAAGCAGCTCCACAAAGGCTTCCGGCTGAGCTCAGCATCAGGTTCCAGGCACTGGGCTCCTTGGGAATGCTTGGCTGAGCTCCTTGCAGAGCTGAGCAGGACCGTCTGGCCCCGTGGACCTTGCGCTGAGCTGCGTTATCTATCCCCTGTAGATGGCATCACAGCATCTCAGCTGTCCCTGTAGGGACGCTTCCATCACCGCCGCCGCTCTGGATGAGTACGGCAGATACTGGCACTGCCCCAGGAGCAAACCCCACCGGGATGGCCACAGCAGCGTGAGCTGCAGCTTAGCCCAGCATCCTCAGGGTCCTTGGCAGCCTGCGCATCCCTGCTGGAGCCCGCAGCCTTCGCTAGCTGGATTACAGTTACCAGGCTACTATACAGCGCTGCTGTTGGACCTGGAATTGCAGCATGGATTTATCTGGCTCTGCTGGGAGAAAGCATTAAACTAGGGCTTGGTCCCAGTCCAGATCAAAACTCTTGATCGGTTTGGTTGGTGGACTTAAATTGCATCTTTGCTTCCTATAGCAGCGTTTGTCTACCTGGGGACACTGAGAAAGGTTAATGTGCATTCACTTTGAAAGGGGATAAATTAAACCACATTAAACGTGCTTATTGAGAATTAAAACAGCTTTAATGTGGTTTGGTTTAATTGACTTTGAGAGTGTGTTGAACTAGATTAAATTAAACCCATTTGAATTCTGAAATCTGAATCATGAGTTTAACGGGCTTTAACTGATCCACGTGAAATTCAGACATTTAATGAATCTCAGTTCATTTCCCGGAGTGGCTCCATGTTGACAAGCCTGGTAGTGAGGGAAAACCACAGAGACACGGCTGGCTTCTGTGTAATCACGTTTACTATCTGCAGGACTATGTGTATTGTAGCTGCTGGGGCTGTAGCACGCTGGAGAGAGACCCGAAGGAGCTTTAAAGGACTTAGTTGGAGATGAGGAGCTCATATTTTAGCCTACTGGAGGTCCTGGGCCAGCTCTGGTCCAGAGGGATGCAAACAGCATGGAGCCTCTCCAGGCTGTTGGTTTGCTGGGATTTGGATCTCCCCCAGAACACAGAAAGTATTTAAGGAAACGCTGCCCTCTGATCCCCATGTGGGCAGCAGTTGGGTAGGAGAAGCCCTGCAAGAACTCACTGGCAGCAGATTTTGCCAGCCCGTTTTGCCCATTTTGAGGGTTTTTTCCTATCTTTGTCCCTAAATCCAGAGGGGTTGCCCCACTTTGGGGCTGCTGGTGCTCACTGCTCAGCCCCAGATGCCTGCTGCTGCATTCCTTCCAGCTGATGGCTGGCTGGGCTGGTCAGAGCCTGGGGTTTAACCACCCTGCAGACCGCGCATCACGTCTGACCAGGCTGCCACATGCGACCGTGTGGCATGCGTGTGGAGGCTGGCTTCCAGTAAACAGCGCTTCCCTGGATTTCAACATGTTCCTCCAGCCAGAGGTGCCTCTGAAATCCAGGTCATGGCATGGTGGATGCAGGCAGGGACCAGAACATGGATACGGTGCAGGCAGGGAGCAGCTTTGAAGGCTGAAGTCCTCAGGCTCTAGTTCTGCCCCTGCTCCTGCTGGGCTCTGGAGCCTTGGGCAAGGCAAACCTGTCAGCCTCCCCATCTCCAGAGAGAAGATAACATTGAGATGGCCACTATCAGAATTAATGAATGTTTGAATAGTTCTTTGGCATTGTAAAGCACCAGACAACCATTAAGGATTATTGTAACTCAATTTACCTTACTATTGCCTATCACTTGGCACAATTTCTCAGCACTTCAGGTAAACACTGACATCTGGAGCAAAGACCAGAAAATGGACCATTTTCGATGCAGTTCTCTGTGTCCCAAATGGATAGAAACTCCCAAGGATAGGAAAACTCTTTACTCTTTGGAAGAAGTCTTTAGGGCCCTGTTTGTCTCAGGCCTTTAGCACTGACCACAGCATTGGTGAGCGCATGCACACAGCACAGAACAGACTTCTGTGATTTCTATGATATCATTGAGAGGCAAAGCAAGAGCATAATCCAGACAGGGCAGAGTCAGTGCCCAGAGGAGTAGCGCTGTTATTTCCAGATTTAAAATAAAGAGACATGGATATTACTGAGATTTGCATAAGGCCAAAGAGAGAACGCGTGGAGGAAACCAGCTCCTCTGTTGCTCACTCCCATTCCCTTCTCGGCAAATTTGCTCTCCTGTATTTTTATAACCATGTCACCACCTAACACGCAATAAGGAGCACGGGATCCTTGTTTGTTTTGCATTCACCGCAGCATCATTGGGCAAGGATGTCCCAGAGGCAGCGTGTCACCCAGGGAGTGTTCCCCGTGCTCAGCACTGCCGGCCGGGACCAGGCGGGATGGAAGAACCGGGTGGGCAGGAGAAGGGATCACCCCACCCTCGGTGGGCATTCCTATTGCCAAACCTCGCCGAGCTTGACTGGGGTTCAAGAGCTGCCTTCCTCCTGCCCAGAGATCCCAGCTGCGTCTGGAGCAAGGCCAGGAATGAGGGAAGGCAATGGTGAGTTGTGTGGAGGAGAGGGAAGGGCTGGCATTTTAATGCCGCTCCGTATGCCCTTCCCTCAAAGCACCAAGCAATCTCTCTGATACTCTGGCAGCCTTCAGGAAAAATCCTTGTGTCCTCCTGCGTCTCGCATGCTTCTGCAGAGCCTCAACGTCCCCCTTGCTCCACGAGCCATGGGCCAGAAGCAACCGGCTGGGGCATCGCTGCTGCCCTGTGTCCAGCCGGGTCTGGAGCAGAGGGGAGGAGAGGATTTGTGATGCTGCATTTACCTGCAGAGAGTTAAGGGCAGAAAGTGCTGCCCTGAGCATGGCCCTGGATGTAAAAGTGTCCTGCAAAGAGGCAGCGTCAGAGCTTCCATGGGGAGGTATTTGCACCACTACCTTACTTCCCAGACCTTGGCAGGTCTCATCTAACTGGTGCCCCTGCTTCACTCTTGCTTCTCTTCATCCTTCTGCTCAGAGGTATTTGCGTACAATATGACTCACAACGCACTTTATTTATGGTGTCTCAATCCTTTCCATCTCACTTCTTTTCTATTGTCAATCTCCATGTTCTCTCTTTGTCTCATTTAGATGACAAGGCCTTCCAGGCAGGAACAGTATCTTTCTTAATCTCTCTAAAATGCCAGCCACTACTTACAACGCTAGATAAATATTTAACGATAATTATTGAACTTGACATTAACAATACTCAGCCACACTTACATTTTCTAAGCCCTTTCAGACACAGGCTAATTAATTAATTGCAAATTTACAAATAGGATAATTGAAGGATGCCCTGGTTGAGCAGGAAAATGTGCTGAAAGCAGAACAGGGCTTTTAGAGGGATCACGGTAAGTCAAGGTGGGGAAGCTGCAAAAGGCTGCACCCTTCTCCTCAAGCTGTGTTAAGCTCATGGAATAGGAGGTCTGAGGACATTCTCAACCATTTGATTGGTAAAACTGGATCCAGTTCATGATCCTACCCCTCTCCCCACCTCCCTCATCTAATTGCATCATTTCTCCTCCCTCCCCTAAGGGAGAGTCAATTAAAATAGTTGGGTTTGATTTCTTTCCTTCTTCTTTGAAAGGCAACCCGTGCCCTTTATTTGATGTAAAAGTTGTCAGATTTGGAATGGCAGAAACAAGCTCCTTTCATCCCCACTGGAGCAGCAGAGCAGCCTCCCCCAGTCTGAGCTCTGCTTTGCCCAGGGTACCCCAGCCAGCAGCCAGCTTATCACAGCCCCAGCTCTGATGCTTGTCACACGATGGGGTAAATGGGGTGCCCAGTGCTGGGTCCCTTCTGCCCGCTCAGAGCTGGCGGAGCTTCCCCCAAAGCAGGATTCTTCAGCAAGAATCCACACAGGAATGGTGTGAAGTAGCCAGACCACAACAAGGAATCTCAATGTTTTCATTGCATCTTCTCTTTTCATTGCAGTGATTTTTCTCCTTCACTTGTTTAGTATTTTTAGCCCTATTTCTCTGACTGTTTGGATGGGAAAACGCCTAGCCTGTGAGTATCCATGCCCATTCCTTTTCGTCTCCCTGACAGTATGAATGAGTTGAAAATTGAGGCCCCCAGCAATTGCTGTAACATTTAAACCAACCCCTATTCACAAATATATTAGCAAATAAAAGAAGCAAATAAAAGAAACAAAAGAAGCTCTCGCTGAAGGTTGAGATCATTGTTGTGTTGTTTCTCAGTAGGATTTGGATGTCGATCAGGTATTTATGCAGATGTTCATAATCTGTGTCATTCTCCCTCATTTCAATGCTAGTGTTTGTTCACTTGGAAATAGATTTCCGGAAAGGAATGGGGGAAAGTGAGTTGCCCAGGGCCATGCTGAGAGTCGGTGGCAGAGCCAGGAACATATCGCTCACTTCCCGCTCCGCTGTTTTAACCACAAGATAATCTTAATGAATAATAATAATTCATGTAAACACGGGGCCAAATTCATCCCAGGAGCAGCTCTGGTGCAGCAATTGGCCTTGTATCAGAAGAAAAAGGAGCTGGTGTGGCAACTCTCTGCGTGCTCCCTCCTACACAGGAGGAAGAAGGTGAAGGCTTGCAGTGGATTTCCTCTTCCATCTTCCTCCTCCTCGTCCTGGTTGACAGGGATAAGCGAGGCCCACGCCAGGCTGGGTAGGACGGTGGCTCCAGCCAAGCCGCTCCTACGTCAGCTGCTCTGAGCCCAGCATAATTATTATTTATTATGGGTGTTGTGGCAGCACCAGGAAGCCTCAGTCACGGACCGGGGTCACGTTGCTTCCCGTGCTGTGCAAATCCGACGCAGATATCCCGGGGAGCATCCAATCAAAGCAGAAGAGGACAGGCAGCGGGTGGTGACGGGCAGCCAGGGGAGCCTGGGGTAACGTGGCAGCATCCCCAGTGCCTGCAGGAGCCCACGCAGAGCCAACCACAGCAGGGCCATGCTCCAGCCTCTTTGGATGGGCACCTCCTCAAGGTGCTCATCACCAGCTGCTGGGTGACCCCTATCAAAGCCCTGAGCCCTCTCCTTGCGGGCAGTGTGGTCCCAGTCTCCCACCACACTGATGGCAGCAGCAGGCTCCAAGGGGCTGATCCATGTGGTTTTGGAAGCACAAAAACAGGAGCAGACGGCTCCTATGACCCAAACTGCGTGGCAGAAAGTGCTGAAGCTACCAGAAGAACAAGGTGCGTGAGGAAAACTGATTGTACCAGAGCTGCTGTGACTTCTTGAGCTGCCTGGCTTGCCACAGCCAGCAGAGCCATCCCTCCATGGCATCAGGAGGTTTTCCCTAGAGACTGGCTGATGTGCCTGAACACGAGTGTGAGTTGGGTTCTCTCCTTCATTCCCATTTTCCTGAGGTTCTATGAAGCCAGGGAGATGAGCTGGCCAGCAGTAAACCATGGCTGGTGGTGGGGTTGCTGACCCTCCAAGCACCAAGGTCTATAGGAGCATCCAAGTTGGCATAGGAAGGAATGAAACCCCAGAAGGATTACACAGCAGATAACAAGGTGCTGTATCTACACACCTTGTAGATACATCCTTCTCATGTGCCTGGTGGGCAGCTGGTCTCCTCTCTTACCTTGCAGTTTTGCTCTTATTCTCATGGGACACTTACCTCCACCTCTATCTTCACATTTTCCCCTTGGATGTAACTTAGGGATCATTTTAGCCAGGGAAAGGCAAAATTCACCAGGGCACCAATGAGCATGTTTCCTCCTCCCTATTAAAATCTCGGGGGACACTTTGGGGTGCCAGAAGCCTCTGTACCAGGTGCAGGGTTGTGTAACTCTCTTGTAAAACACGTTCTCTGACTCCTCCTTTCATCCACCCTGCACGGATCCTGTTCCTCATCCGCACTGCTGGCACCACGGCTGCAGCTGGGATGCTTGAGTCAGCTCCAGCTTCAAGCTTCGTTGCTTTATGAAGGTCCACGTGTGAGCAGGGATAAAGGTCTTGTCAGGGAATGCTCTGTACAGGGTGGAAATGGCCCATGGGAAGCTCCATGGAGGGCTGGTCTGGGACACCAACACAGCTCGGTGAGCTGGAGGCCCATGCTGACCTGGTCAGCCTGTCTGCTCCTGGAATAACAGCAGAATTGCCTTGACCACTGCTGCGCTGAGCTTCTCCCTTTGATACAGCCTTACCCAGAGCAGGCTGCTATAGTTTTTGATGTGAAAAGTCTTTTCTGGGCGCTTTTCGGTGCCTGAATGAGCAAGAGCAATGACTAATGTGACCGGACCTTGCGCATCTCTGGGTGAAAGTGGCCCTGGCTGGCACGTGTCCCATCCAGCAGCAGCTCTTCCAGCCCTGCTGAAGCTGCTCAGGTCTTTCTGCAAGTACAGAAGTGCCTGAGGCTCACACTGACCATGCTGGTGAAGGGCTGAGCTGAGCTAACTCAGGAGCTTGCAGGATCAGGCCCTGGGGTGACATGCCAGGAGAGATGGAGGTGAGCTCTTAGGCAGAAGCTCTTCCCTGTGAGGGTGCTGAGGCGCTGGCCCAGGGTGCCCAGAGAAGCTGTGGCTGCCCCATCCCTGGCAGTGTTCAAGGCCAGGTTGGACACAGGGGCTTGGAGCAAGCTGCTCCAGTGGAAGGGGTCCCTGCCCGTGGAACTGAATGAAGGGATTTAAGGTCCCTTCCAACCCAAACCACTCTGGGATTCTATGATTCCACGTGTGTCACATAGGAGGTCCACAGTGCAGCACGTCCCAGCCCATGGGCTGCCAAACCAGAGGCTCAGCCGTGGAGGGTGGCAAGCCAGGTCTCGGAGCCAAGGAACCTTCCTGGGTTGTGACGGATGCAGCACTCGGCTCGAGCTTTGCAGACCTAATGGAAAAGCCAGGGCAGTCCATGGGAGCTTTTCCATGAGCGGTGATGCATTTTGGGCCAAGCCTTTGATTCCGGAGCTGGCCTCAGACTTTTCCAGCTTTTTCAGGTGTTTGTAGATGGTATTTTATTTCAGTTCCACTTCCAGCCTGATCCACTTGGATAGCAATTCACGGGAGACAGACACCTCCATCCACACTGTGCTGAGCTCAGGCCTTCATCCTCCAGGAAACACGTGTGGGGTGGCACGTAACACTCAGCATCCAAACAGATACAGCATCCACCACTGCCCCTATGGCCTGATCCACTTTGCAGTGTCCAGGACTGAACATTTTGCAGTGAAAGAGGGACTCACAGGCGTGTTGGGACACACACTTAGGCACAGGCTCGTCTCTTTAGGTTATTGAGGATGCGCATTAGTCCAGAGGTGCTGTTGAACACCAATGATTAAGGGCTCAGAGGAAAAGCTGAGTCACCCCAAGGGCATGCTGTTACTCCTTACCAGCCAGGGAGCTGTGTGGGGAATTTGCCTGGCACTGCTTTACATCCTCATGTGACACGATACAGCAAGTGTTGAGCACTGATTGTGCTTTCTTCCTGGCCTAGACCGAAGGAGAAGGCAAAAGAGCCTGAGAATCCCTTTCTGATGGGCTCTGTGCATCCTCAGGTAAGTCTGTGAGATCCTGCTCTGCAGGCCTGATGCAATCAGAAAACCCCTAGTTTCTGTATTTACCCATCTCAGGGCCTTGGTTTGGGGTTCTCCCAAGGCGTTTGTGTCCAAAGACTTTTGGAGACCTCTTGCATAGCTTCTCAGTTGAGATGGACACCAGGGCTCTGTCCTTGAGTTACCCAACCACCAGCATCACTCCTCGTGGTGGAGCTGAGGTTCCATCCTCGAAATCTGCATTGCAACTGCAGTTCCCATAGCGTGCATGTTCCTGCTCCATCTCAGCACTGCTGAGCACCAAACGAAGGTGCAAGAGAGGGGGCAGGGAGGCAGAATGTGTGTAATTACCTGCAGGAACCTTTCTGCCTCTGCATTGAACGGAGAAACCAGAACGCAGCCAAGGTTTCTGCAAGCTGGGCAAACATCCCGACCAGAGAAGGCTTTCTTGAAACTCCACTCTTCCAGGCGGTGCCTTTCTTGGCTGTTGCTTTGGCAGCACCCGGCCAGAATGTCTGGAGGCTGTTACAGGGCAGGACTGCTGCCTCCTCTGTTTTCTTATGAAATACACCCACAAAGCAACCTGCAGAGGCTCCAGTCTGCCAAATCAAAGGGATCGCAGTTGTCCCAGGGCTACACACTCAGCAGCATTCCAAGCAAAGCTGCATTTCTAAAACCTGGGCTGCAGAAATTAAAGGCACAGGCGGCCTTTCCTCCTCCCATCCCCACTGACTGCCTCCCGCCCCATCCTCCCTTTGCTCTCCCGTTCCCCCCTAGAACAACAGGAATTGAACGAATCCACAACTTTTCCAGCCTGCACCAAAATCCTGGCCCCTGCAGCCACGGTTGGTATCGATTCCCTGGCGCCGAGTCCCTTGTGATTATGTTCTCCCACACAATCAGATTAAGTCTGGCTCTTCTCCCTTTCCAGGCTTATTAATGTGGAGATTTTGCTCTTTTTAAAGCACCTCTCTCTTCTCCTTGAAAATTTCCAGTATTATTTGCATGGATAAAGGGCCATGAGCCTGGCCCCTCTTGTCAGCAAAGAGATTTCCAACACGACCCTCCCTGGGCAAGGGTGTGCAGGCTGGTGTGGAGCATCTGCAGCCAGCTCTGCTCCAGTGCTGGGATGTCTCTGCCCTGGTTTGACAGTGGTATGGGACCAGAGGCTCACATCCCTTCAGCAAAACAGGTGGAAACCTTCCCTAAGGATTGGGAAAGAGGAGGGGAAATACTTTTTCCTCTCTCTGGAGTTCTATACCACAGGTTGGACTCGTTGCCATTTGAGATGATTGAATTAGGAGCACAACTTCTGTAGACTTTTCCTAGCACCCATGGATGCAAAAAGAGGCCTTAAAGGGTGGCTCATCCCACTTCACATCCTCTCCACTGGATGCTAGATGAAGCTAGAGGAAGGGGACCACTTCTCTCTAGGCATCTCTTCCTGGCTTCCTCCTCTAGCCCTCTTGGGAACTGTAGGCTAACCCAGGGCTGCTTTTCTGTCCCACCACTTCTGAACCTTCTTGGTAAGGCTGGACCACGTCAGCCCTCTCCATTTGGCAGGAACTGGACATGATTCTTCACTTTCTTGCACCTCTGCAACAATAGTGCCTTTCAGCCTCTTTGCCCAAGGCTAAATGGCAGTTTCTGGCATGAAGACACACAAAGTCTGCCCTCATATATTGTGTTTTCTTAATCCTCTTTATTGTGTTGTCTTTCCAGATTCACTTAAGCAGTCTCTTAAAGCGCAGTGCCCAGAAGCGGATACAATGAGATTTAAGTAAGTGTTCCCCATCTTTGGAATTCAAACATTCTCTTGAAATCCATGTTTGCTGACAAAAGATTCTGGTATTGAGGGAAATGCATCACCTGGTGAAGCTTTTCCAGGTAAAAAGTGTTGACCAACTCTGGTTTTCTGTTACTTCAGCACCTAAGCATCTTCTCTGCAAGAGTAGCAGGTCATAGCCAGGTCCCTCCAGGACATTTTGGGCTCTTTTTCTTTCCTCTCTTGGCTCTTTCTGTTCTCTCTTATTCAAGGTGGAAGAAGCTTATCTGAGGGGCAAGGAGACAATATAGGGGAGCATCACAGAGAAGGTGCCAAGCCTTAGCACCTACGTAAAAGCTGTGGATTTCAAAAGAGCAGGAGGATGAGGGTGGAAGGAAAGGAAGAAATCCGGCAGAGAAGATGATATCAAATACGAAAGACCTTGTCCCAGAGAGTGCCTATTGCAAGCCTGAACGCAGACAGGGCACAGCAGAGCTGCCCTCCCAGCCATGAGCCTCAGCTTCAAACTGCACATGGATGGGGGGGTTCTTTAACCTGCAGTCCCTGGAGCCCTCAGGAAGGATGATGCAGCAGAGCCAGACTGTCCTTCCCTTCAAACTGCAAGGCCCTCCAGGCTGGAGCCAGGCTGGAATCTTTACATCTTCCTGCATGCAGTGAGGCAGGAGTTATCCGTGTGGAGGGTGCCTCTGTCGTGGATCTCATCAGCGTGCAAGCAAGGAGAAACCGTATCTCCTTCACTTGTAGAACCTAAAGCACTTTGGCTGCTTTCTTAACTTGTTTCAGGTTTCTGGGGTGAGGAAGGTTGGGCAGGAGTGAGACAGAGACCCTCACTGCAGGGCCCTCAGAGACTGATTCACTGCTGGGCACCCAGCCTGACGCTTTGCAGTCTGTAGTCATTAAAAGTGTGCCTTGCTTTTTCCAAGCTTTCAGCTCCCATTGCACTGAGTTCTGAAGAAAATTCACTTCCTATTTCAGGTACTCTTGAGCTGTTTTTCCCTCCTGAGCTCTGGCCAGACATGGTGAGAGATGTCACCTCACTTGCAGTTGCAAGTGTGATGGCTTTTGCAGAAAGACTCTGGAGCACATGAATGGTGATCTACCAGCAGATCTTCAAATGCATAGAAGTGACAAGACCTGAGCTGGCCATGGCTGGAGTTTAAAAGCCAAGGGCTATAAATCAAGACAAGACTCAGCATCTTGATCAGAAAGAAGGACACAAGGTGCCAGAAAGGACACAAGGTGCTGGGTCTGCATTGATACCTCTGCCCAGAACTTGACCCAGAAAGGTGACAGCTTGTTTGCCACGAGGCCCAATGGCCATCTAGGATGTGGCCGTGCTCTTGTTTGTAGTGGGACTTGCAGAGTCCTCAAAGGTTTGGTAGACAACAAGAAAGTTAAAAGGAAATAATGCAAGAGAGAAACCTTTCAGTGCCTTGGAGCAGCCACGAGTGGCGAATATCCCAGGAGAGCTGGACTGTAATTCCTGCTAGCTTAGCATCAAAGGATGCTCCGAAACATTACCTTCCTGGTGACATCTCTTCTTCCCAATGAAAGATGACCCAGGTGACCTTTGATTGAATGTCTTGATAGTCCAGAAGGCAGGGAGTAAGATAATTAGAGCCATAACATCTGATCACAGGAGAGAGGTGAAGGCAAGGTAGGGGCAGAACAATGCTGCTTTTCAATAGCGGGTGTGACGGCTGAGATGGTCACAGAGGGGCTGCGGAGGGGGTAGAGGTGCAGGGTTTAAAAGGAGGGTTAAGTAGCTTATTTCTGAATAGAGGGTGCAGGAAGCTGGTTGTTATCTTCCTGGTGCCATTCAGGCTGCAGGTGTGACTTAATCTCCTGGCTGGGGCAGATGGGTGCTCTGGGACCATCTTCCTGAGGTCTACAGAGGAGCCCAGCTTTTCCATCAGCTGAGCTGCTGTGTTTTAGAAGGGGCCTCCTTACTCGGCCCAGGCTCACTCCATTGCCCTGCACAGACAGGGATTTCAACCCCAATTTCTCAAGTTTCAGTATTAGGCATTCAAAAACCTATAAATCCTTTCTCTCTCCCCACAATGACAAGATCTGTTAAAACCCCACCTCTTTCAGGTGTGTTCTCAGAGTGTGCAACCAGGCTTTGGAGGTGCCAGAAAGAGGAATTCCCCCTCAACAAGTGTCTCCAAGAGCTGGAGCTCTAAGAGACAGCATGAGGCTCCCAATACAAAGTCTGCCCCATGCATCACTGTCCCAGCACGGACTCCTCACTGGATTCCTTGCGCCCATGAACTTTCTTCCTTCAGGGTCGTTTTCCCCAGCATTCCTCATCATATTCCCCTTCACCTCGGCCTCCCCAGTTTGACACGGAGCTCTCATGGGTAGGGTCTCATTCTGCCAGCGGCAAAGCACAATGTATTTCCCGTGCTAGATCAAGGCTACTATTAGCCATCACCTGGAACCTCACTGTCTCATTCATTCACATCCAATCTTTTTAGATCCTTGCCTTTTTTTCCTCCTCAAGACAAGGAGCATTAAGTGAAAAATGATGAAAAGCCCCAGTTGCACAGCTGAAAGCTCCTGCTTCCTCTTTGCTGCTTCTTTTTTTCCCCCCATTTTTGCTAGAGCCCCAGGAAGCATCCACACAAGTGTAAAATTATTTCCATGCAGGGCTCTGCTCACGTTCAAGCTCTGGGCTGCTGGTGAAGTCCCTCCACAGCTCTCCAACAAATTGGACCAATTTGGCGTGATTAGTGAAGAATTCACATATGGTACCCAGCCAGCACTTCGACCAATTGCCTCCTGCAGCCCATTAAGAGCCATTTACTGTGATGGGCCCATTTGTCTTTGTTGTTAGTTCTGGCAGGGCCAGTGACAGATATTTGGCTGGCCACTGGGCCAGCCTCTCCCTGACATCATCTCAGGGGTAAGAGGGCAATGTTGAGACACACATCGAGTCTGACACCAGCTGATGGATGTCCCAGAGAGCCCTGCCAGGCAGGGCTGCGGGGCCTTACCAAGGAATAGGAAGAGGAATTGCCATTTGGGGTTCCACATTGGGTACCAGTGACAGCACACAACCATGGGGTGGATGTGAGACCTTCTCTGCTGTTGGGTACCAATGGCTGTGCTGTGATAACGGTATGGCTGGGGACACAGACACAAACTGCTCCCTTGTGCAGTGTATGTAAGTTATCTTTCCAGCCTCTCCATGTAAGGCAGCTTCTTCATGCCCTTGATCATGTTGATTGCTCTTCTCCGGACCATCGGTAACTCTACATCTTGAAACATAGAACCATAGAATCATAGACTGGTTTGGGTTGGGAAGGACCTAAAGATCATCCAGTTCCAAGCCTCCTGCCATGGCCTCACACTAGACCATGTCAACCAAGGCTCTGTCCTGGCCTTGACATGGTGGCCAGAACCACACATGGTATTCTCGATGTGAGCACATCAAGGCTTTAACTAGCTCCCTTTTTGCTGTATGTGCCCTGATGTGTATGGAGACTTGGGTAGAGGGACGAAATTGAAGCCAACGGTCCCGGAGCACCAGTAGTAGTCTGCTGGGTATACATTAGGGTTTACACCAGTACAACAATAACCAGACTAGGATTATAAGTACATAACTACAGAGGCAAAAAATGGAACTGGCACGTATCACAGCTCCAAACTGTCAAAAGGATTGAGAAACACATCCAGCTCCAGGTTAAATATGAGTGCAGTTTACAGGTTTGGTTTTAGAGACCTAGAATATGCGGTGCGAAGAATGAGCCAGCCTGGAGAAATCACTTCTAATTGGAGCTTTGCAGATGTTTGGTGTTTCCATGCTCTGGCAGTTGAGGGATGTTGTTCCCCCTCTGTTTTGGGTTAACCCAAAGTGAATTTCCTGTGAGGCTAATAGGAAAAATCAAAAAAGAATTGGTGCCAAGTGAAAGTTTGGAAACCAAATATTTGGAAGAGCACCTCACTTCTCCGTCCAATCAAAATCAAGCTTCTAATGGCACATGATTTGTGATCAGAAGGAAACTGTAAGACCTTAATATCACAAACCAAATTATCTTCGTTCTTTAAATGTCTCTTCTGCTGAAAGTAATCACCTGGAATTGCCGTGAAGCCCTGTGATTGATGAGAATTCACCATTGCCCATGAACAAGACGCATGTCTTTGCCTCCTACCAGCGCTCAGGTCTTCTTTAAAATGGCACTTGTGAGGTGTGACCTGGTTTTAACCTTTTTAAAGGAAAAAAACCCCAGCAATGCTATCCCCCTTCCCAGCAGTCAACTTTCTCTGGCAAAGCCGAGTGGTATTTTAACACTTGGGTCCCTTTGACAGTGCCAGCCTCTGGGCTGTTGTGTGCTGACAGCCTCTATTGTGTCTGTCCAGGGTAATTAAGAATTTGATCCAGAGCTTTTAAACTCCTTGGACTGACAGCTACTCTCTGAAGTAAGGCACTGTCAGTGCTCTTTGGAGGGAAGACAGAGGTGCTAAAAGGTTTCTGTCCCAGGCCATAGGGCACCAGGACACCTGGGTCCATTCTGAGTGGATTTGGAGACTGCTATTTAGCCATCTCCTCAGCAATTGGGGCTATTTGAGGAATTGGGGTCAATTATAACCAGCCTTCTCCTGTCTTGCTTCCACAGAGGACTGAAGCCAGATGGCAACCTGAAGGACTGGCCTCTCCCATTCCCACTGGACAGATGAACTTGGAGCTTGCAGTGTTACAAACCACCATTCAACGTGAGTTTAAATACAGTGATAGAGGCAGAATGAGAGAAAAAAAGAGACATCCATTCTGGTCCAAGTCTATCTGCTTAATATCTTATGCAGCAATAATCTCAGTGGATGCTAAGAACCTGACCCCAGGCATCCCAAAATCCCCTCTTGGTTGTTTCTGCCCAAATTACCAGGCTGGTAAATACATTTCAGTGATTCAGGCTGGAATTTCATGACCACTTTGAGATTAAATCTGCTGTAAATCTGGACATGTCCAGCCCGCAGCGACTCAAAAGGGTTTTTCAGATCTACAAGTGGATTTAGGGGTTTGCGTACAGGAGTTAGGCTCTGAAGTGCCATTTCTGCTGTGGAGTGAAGTTAGAATGCATGCCCTCCTTTTGTTCCAAAGCCATTGAGGAGGCAGAACTGCTGGTGACCCTCCAGCTGGTGAAAAAGGCAGGGCTGGTCTAGCTGTTTGTCCTCTTCTGCAGCTCTCTTCTATGTATACATCACCCCAATAATTTCTTCCCACTGGCAGTGTCTTACTTTTTAGGGTCCCCTGTTCTTTCTCATGGGGTTGGTGGGTGCAGCTTGTCAGACACCAGTGCACCAGAGGCATCAGGTTTGTGCCGCTAATTTCAGAAGAGCCCAAATTTCACCCGGGTGTCTGATTTTCTCCTGCCCTCTTGTGTTGTCATTGCACCCTTTGCCAATATACTGAACCAGAGCAATGTTGTTTGGCACCTTCTGCCTTCTTTTCCCCTGCTGCCAAAAGTGACATAAGATGCAGTGGCCTTACCTTTAGCACAGACTCATCAGCTCTTGGATTTGCAAGTATGATTCAGCAGCAGGTCACACATTCGCTGTGTCCTTCCAGGGTGTTGTGCACAGCAAACCAGCACCCAGAGAGGCTGTCACCAGCATTAGGTTTTGGTTAAAGAATGTGAGATGTTCTTCATGTGTCAGTTCTGAGGAAATGATCTTTCCTGCCTCTCCATGTAAGGCAGCTTCTCCATGCCCTTGATCGTGTTGGTTGCCCTTCTCTGGACCTTCTCTAAGTCCACGTCTTGAGACATGGTGGCCAGAACCACACATGGTTCTCCAAATGCGGGCCCATCAAGGTTTAATGGAGCAGCAAAACATGCTCTGGGTTATCCTCAACACTACCTGCCTGGTGATAGCCAATTCTGGTGGCTTTCTTGGCTGCCACCCTACATTGAGATTTGCCAACGATGACTTCAAGATGACTCCCTTCCCTGAGCTGTATCTGCCAGTTCTGACTGCAGCACTGTGTTGGCATGGTTTAGATTACTTTTTCCTAGGTGAGTAACTATTGTGTACACTTAGATAATTTGCCTGATTTTTACCCACTTATTGAGTTTTCTGAGTCCCTTCTGGAGCTCCTCACTAGTGGTGCAGTGCTTAAAAAAACACCTCGTGTCATCCTCAGACTCTCTTAGAATGAAGCATTTTGTTGGGCAAGAATCAATTCCCCTTTTTATTCCATTCTGTTGGGCATTCTAAAGGTTTTTTGCCTTCATTCCATTTAGGAAATCTATTTCTTCAGTTTTAGTTTCACTGTTTTCCATTAAATCCGAACAAAAAGAGTTGTTTGACGGCACTCCTGTAATGCCAGGTCTTGACATGATTCAACAGAAACACATTTGGAGGTGAAATTTTGTGTTGGAATGTTTCCATTTTTCTTGTCATGTCCACATTGATCTGCAATGGGGAGCAGGGGCATGAAAGGGAAGAGCCTGTGCTCTTTGGGTTGTTTCCCAGCAAATGGTTTAATTTATGAGCACAAAGCCAGCCTTGCTTCCCTTGACAGTGTCCAGACCTCACCAGGAATCACAGGTGTAGTTAAAAAGTAATTGGATAAAACTACTCTATAGTCCCCACGAGTCCCTTTGGCAAAGTGTTTCCTATGAACATGAATGAACTGAGCTCTGAGGAGCGAAGGGAGCCGGGAGGAATGAGCATTTCTGTGCTAGCTGCGAAAGCCGGAACCAGCAATTTCAGCTGATTCTCCCCATCTGTCAGGGGTGCAGCCCTGAGACAGAATAAAGGTAGGAATTTGATCGTGTGTTGGTCACAGTGCTCAGACAGGGCGGTGAAAGCCTTTGGTGCGAGACCAAGTAAATCAGATTTCCCCATCTGTGATGGGGTTAAAGCAGAGGACGCTGCATGGGCAGAATCATAGAATCAACCAGGTTGGAAAAGACCTTGAAGACCATCAAATCCAGCCGTTACCCCAGCAATCCACCGCTAAACCATGTCATTAACCCAGCTCCTTACAGGGAGTCCTGTAGCACTTCTTGAGCAGGAGATGCATGAGGGAGGTCATGTATTGAGGCTCAAAGTCTTGTCTGAGACCGCTTGTCTTCAGCCCTGACCTCAAACCTTTGGGGCAGTCCAAGAGTTGTTCCTGCCTGGGATCCCAATAGTGCAGGTTTCACCATCTTCATTTCCTAGAAACCCACATGAATCTGCAGCCAACCTTTAGCACTTTGAGGGGCTACTGCTTCCTTAATTCCTTGGTGGATGTAGGCAGAGCAAACAAGCCTGATGTGATCATAAGAGCCTAGCTTCCTGCAATCTCCCATACCAGACACATCCTTACATGGCTGATACAAGGCCAGGGTTCAGCATCGCCCTGGCCAGACCCAGATTGCATGAACCAGAACTGGAGCAGGTCGGGTTCTTTGCTGGTGGCAAGCTCAGGCAGCTTGGATTATGAAAACCTGTCAACTTGCCTTGCGAACATGGAGGGATTCTATTGTGTATGTGAGGACGTAAATGTGCTCACACCTCTTGTGTATGTGAGGTCTTATAACTGTTTATTTGAACACTGTGAATTTTCCTTTTGAGGTTCATGAGTTTGTTCTGTGCCAGGTGATGGGAGCTTGGTCCAAGTGAACAGAGAGGGTTGGGAAGTTGCTGTTGTCCTTAAAACCACTTTATTCCTCCTGTGACCACCAAGCACGAAGAAACCCACCTACAAAAACATCATGTAGAAAGCCTGCTGTCAGGACCCTAAGTGCACTAATAGACCTTAACAACCCTGGGCAGCCTCACCTGGGGTCTCTACCTTCTGCTTATATAGGCTGAGGAGCTCCATTTAAGCTCAGTCCCTGGGCTTGCAGTTTTCCTCTGGGTTATGTTATAGGTGTCTATGGTTCTGGCTTTGTCTGTTGGATGGCTCTGGGACCTATGTTGGAGATAGCCGTTCTCCTAGATGAAGGTTGTACCTTGTGGATTGGTCTCTACCTCCTGCTGCTCCTGGTTGGACCTGGGACCTGACTGATGGCTTTGCCATTTTCAGGGTTGCTGATGGATCCTGCTGTGGTCACCCTCAGCCTTGGCTTGACCTTATTGCTGGAGCAGCCCTGCCCTTGTTCCTCCATAGCATCCCCTCTGTGATAAATGATGTTCAGTAACAAGGAGGACTAATGCCACTGGAGCTGGTGGACTGATACTGCATCACATTAAAGAGCTTGGCACTGTAGTTATGCAGCTCTGATGGGAGTAGTTGCAAAGATCTGAGCAAATTACTGCTCTGTGGATGAGATGTGGGTTTCTGTAGAGATGCTTCAGCTGCTTTTGGGGGAAGATAAAGAAGAAATTGCTTCTGGGGTTGAAGCAGTTATGAAAAAGCTAGCTTGGAGGACTAAATCAGGTAGATTAGGAGAGCCTTTTCTGTTCTGACTCTGAATATCTTATAAGTTTAAATAGAAAATACAAAAAGCATGAAGAAGAAATATACTCTGGACTTCTGATCTTCATCTGTAAATCCACCTCTTCTTCCACTGGATGTAGGTAAGATGTTCCTGACCTGAAACTGAACACGTATGTGACGCTTCATACATGTGCAAGTGCCTGCGGATCTTGAACTTACCCTGCCAAGCTCTGCATGAGTCCTTCTCCTGGCTCTAGCAATACCAGCTGCTGCTCTTCCCTCTGCTGGGCCCTGTTTTGAGCTTGGGTGAGTGTCACCGGAGCAGCAGCTCTCGCACTGTTCTGCTTCCAGCTTCTCTTTGCAAACGGTGCCAGAAACGCTTTTACTAAGCAAAAGCAAAGACTGATGTCATCCCAAGTCTCTCCGAGCCAGGGAACTGAGCAAAGGCCTAGAGTGCCTGTATCTTAATCCAACTGTGGTTGTTCCTGCTTTCAAGCCCTTATTACCTGCATAATTCTGTGCTAGGATATTGCTCAGACATCTAAGGAGATGCAAGCTGGCAATTTCAATACACTCCTAAATATCTCCAGCAAAACACCCGGAGCCGGTGCCAAGCCCTTGGCTCCTGGCTCCTTAACCTGTTTCTACTAAGTAAGGAGATTTCCAGGGCGAGTCTGACTTGGCCCTGCAGGAGGCATCTTTTCTCCTGCCAAGGCTTAGGCTGGAGCGAGCAGCTCCGGAGCTGTCACTCAGGGAGCAGGAATGCAGGCGAGGCTGCCCTGTGGTTAGAAGGACTCCACCCCAGAGACAGAGGTAGGCACCCAGGTACCAACACCGGAGACTTGGGGCACATCCATGGGGGTTGATGACAGGCACTGATCTGGCTCTTAACCCTTTGCCTGCCTGCCTTTGGCTTTCTTCAATATCCAGGCAGTGCTGGTACTGGGTATTTGCCCTGTGCTGGGGTGGTGGCTGGTATGGGAGCAGCCGTTGGATGGGGCATCCTTAATGGGAAGCCAGTGATAAGTAGGGATCCACTTCTCCATTTTCTGGGTCTAGAGGATATTTCCCAGATGGAGGTTTGCGTTTAGGGGAAGGGGTTGTGTTATGTTTGTCCTGGAATGCTAGACAACAGTAGTGTGATATATCATCAATCTGCGCTTTATCATTTCCTCAGCATTTGGGTTGCGTGTTGATTGCTCAGCTGAGGTCTCCCTGGAAGGCTTGGAATCAAAACACAGATGGTTAACTTAGGAGTTCTGTACTTTGATGGCATTGGTTGTCCATAAACTGGGCAAACCCAATGTGTGCCTTCCTCCTGCATGAGCGTCCTTGCCCAGGAGTTTTGGAAAGTCTGACCAAGCCGATGTTTCCCTAGCTCTGAGTTTCAGTTGCGCCTTCCTTGTGATGACAGCATCCCGCTGGTACCCAGAGGAAACCTGTTGCTGGGCAAGGCTGCAGCTGGGGTGAACAGGCTGGCTGCCAGCGTGCAGCTCCAGACACTGGGAATGAATCCCACTTCAATGCCAGGGTCTGAAGTGCAGTGTGACCCTGCGTGTTGTTCCTGTCACTAAACCTCAGCTCGACATCTCTAAAACAGGGATGGCTTTTGTCTATCCTCCTTGGATACAAAGCTCTCCCCAATGTCATAACAGAACAAGTCCTCAGCTAGGGCCCGGAGACTTTACTGGGATCAAAGTCCCATTACCTGTCGTGTAGCTTCTGTGTGCTCAAGTATGTGGGAAGCCAAACCTGCCCAGGAAGCAGGGCAGGTGTCCTGCTTGTTTCTTCCCCCTGCAGATCCTGACTATTTGGAGAGCCAAGTTCCAGGTCTTGGCCTGTATCCCTCATTTTCTCCTTATGTATTTGCTAACGTATCCCCACTACAATATTTAAATCCATGCAGTACAGCTTGTTGTGATTGGTCTTTGAAGCTGTCTTGTGTGCTCTGAGGTGATGAATCCTGTCTAGACCATGGCTGTCAGCCTTTCCAAGGCACATAAATACCTTTAAAAGCACATCACTGAATGTTCAAGGGGAAGGTACAGATCTTGCTTGTTCCTTGCTTCTCTCGTTCCAAGTTCACAAGCTACATCCCTAAAGGGGCTTGCTCTTCACTGCCTGTTGATCCTCCCTCCCATGCTGAGAAGGTAGGACATCAGCTGGTCTTCATGTGGGTTGTGAAGCTGTTTCTGCTTGTGTTTATGGAGCATTTTGCAGGCTGTAGAATCAAAGTGACACAGAAAGGGGAAATGATATTATTAAGGAATTTGTAGCCATACGTTGGGGCTTTGTTTCTATTAAAGAGACGTTACAGTGTGTCTTAGCCTGGTGCTGTATCCTAAGATGCCCTTTGCAGAGTTTTCTCTATTGCTCGAGACAAAGCCCCAGCCAAGCGATGCCTGTATCCTGCTTACAAAAGACAGCATAATGCACTGACATCCCCTTCCTTGTGCCTGCGAGCGAGTGGCCTACAGAGTCACTGACCTTGAAGAGACTGTGAAGAGCTGGGCAATGGGCTCCTCGCTCCGGTTTGTAATCAAAGCTCAAAGCCCCGTGCCCACCTTCCTGACCCTTCCTGACCTCTGTTGTCCTGACCTCTACAAGCTCTCTGGAGACAAAGGGGAGTTCACCTCTGCACAGTGTACAGGGGCATGATTGCTATTTGGCTTATCCAAGTGTCTGCTGCCAGAGGACCGGGTCCCCACTGCAAGCAAGATGGAGTTCCTTGGGGCTGGTGCGGGTGATGGAGTCTCAGTTCAGATGCGGTTGCAGCTCTCCTGCATCTCTGTCCTTTTGGTCCGCTGTTGCCTTTCCATTGGCGTCCTGAGGATGTTCACCACATGCTGAGCTGCTGTGCTCAGGACTCAAGGGACAATCTTAGCAGAGGTCACCCTTTTTGTCCAAGGCAGCTTTAATGAGCTTATGGACAAGGTTTCCTCCATTCCTAGTGTGTTATCAGCCTGTTTATCTGCAAGGATGTATAGTGCAATGAAGAAAACCAAGCCTAACAAAACCCCAGCACAATAGACCAAATGCAGGCCATTAGAAAAGCCCTTGAGGAGGTCCCAGTCCATGGATGGGTTGGAGGGAATTTTGTCTTGGCTTTCCAGTGCTCTGACACAAGCACCACCAGGGCCTGAGAGCTCCTGTTTTAAGGAAGAACAAAAGCTGCTGAGGTCAGTGTGGGTAAAGGGTTAATTTGGAATGAACCAGGGATGTCTGTTCCACTCCATAGATATTTAACTCCCTAAGGAAACAGCCAGTGTTTGAGCTGGGTGGCACTGGCTCTGTTTGGATGGGGACTGTCCTATTGCCGCTGCCCTTGATTCCATGGCCATGTCAGGGTGACCCTGGCCCGGGGCCACACTGGCCAGTGTTGGTGGGGATGTTGCAACCCCTGTAACTCACGGCACGACCTGCTCCGTGGGCTCAGCCACAAGCCCTCGGCCTGGGGTGAAGTCATGGAGGACATGGCAATGTCGTCTCAGGCTGCAACACGCTTGTGCTGACACAGCTCGGCATCACGTGGGCACCGGGATCTGCTGGGCACAGCCGGGATGAATGCTCTGCCCTGTGCTGGAAGCGTTCCGTCAGCCGGAGGTCCTGCCAATGCAGGGCAGCAAAGCCTGCGCTCGCATCACCAGCGCCTTTCAGCCTGCTCGGTGCTGACGCACCGCTTTGACAAGTGCCTGATGATTTGTGCTGCTGCTCTTCGGGTTTCTCTTTTATTCCTCACAACCTGGAAGCTTTGTGGAGGGCTTAGGCCTGGGTTTGGCTACAGGGTAGAATCACAGAATCAAATAGGTAGGAAAAGCCCCTTAAGATGGAGCTCAACCTCTACCCCAGCACTGCCAAGGCCACCGCTAACCCATGGCACCGAGGGTTTCATCTCCACGGTGTATGAACACTTGCAGGGACGGTGGCTCCAGCCCTGCCCTGGGCAGCCTGTTCCAATGCCTGAGCACCCTTTGGGGAAGGAATTGTTCCTCAGCTCCATCTAAACCTGCCCTGGTGCAGCTTGAGGCTATTTCCTCTTGCCTATCACTTGTTACTGGGGATGGAGCAAGGGCAGCTGAATTTGCTCATTGGGAGTTCTTTGCATCACTTGTGGTTCTGCAAGCAGGAGTTTTGCTCAGGCTCAGTGATTCCTTCTGCAGTGAGGCCAGCCTGGTGCCTTCTGGCGTTGCTTGACTGGTGGTGGTCCCATCATGGACAACTTTGGCTGATCCTTCTGGGAGCAGCAGCTCTGTGGCGCCCAGGGGTGCAGGGCTCCTGTTTATCTGCTGTTGCATGCAACACCAGAGCCAGTTACTCTATTGTTGCTCCTGATCTGCGAGCCTGAGGCTTCTGTCAGGGGATCCCAGTTCTTGCTGCTGAATCAAGCGGAACTTGAAGCAGATCTCCAGGGGTCACTGACTCACATCAAAGGGTTCTCCAAAGAGCCCTGAACGATTGCATCAAAGGACTCAGTGATTCTTCATGGCAAAGAGCCTCTGCTCAGTCCTTCAGCTTGGTACTGTGTGTCTTTGTCAACAACAGTTGAATGAGTCTCCCTGCTTAGACCCGCTGCTGGGAGCATCCCAGTGCCTATGGCTCCCACTGTACTTCGTAGGGTATCCATGTCCTGCTCAGGTAGACACAAGGAGCTCTTTCTCCTCTCTGCACTCTTTCCTTCTGTTCCATTTATTTATCTCAGGAACAAGCAGCCCATTTATCCTATGGGAGGCCAGCTGTGGACTACCTACAAACCCCACCTCTGCAGGAGTGACCACGTCCCATCAGCCTCCTCCAGTCAGCAAGGGACCATAATGTCAGCCTGGGCTTTCCTCTTCCCTTGTGCTGTGCAGAGCTGATCACCAGCTGCAGCCTCACAAGGCCCCTGGATTGCCAGCAGGAGTAATGAGGACATGGGTGTTCTACTCTTGCAGGAGGCTTTATTGGCTCTCGGGGGTTTTCTGTGCACTGAATAGTGTTCAGCTGGTTCTTTATTCACCCGCCTTGCCTTGTGTTGGCAGCTCCATGCCATGCACCACTACTTTCTGCTGATACATCAAGTTCCCCAGGTCTGGGAGCTGCTGTCTGCTTTGGTGTGGTCCCAGCATAGCTTCAACCACCATGCCCAGTCACTCAGCCACCCTGGTGTCCTCTGGTGCTTTGAGCATCCCAATGACTTCATCCACTCATGGCCCCTCATTTTCCCATGTTTTTCAAGAGGGGGATGTTTGACCTTGAGTATGAGGAACCTGTGTCTCCATGTGTGGGCTGTGTGGATGTACCAGCCTCCTTGGAGCTAGCTTGGGGCTCATTGTGTGGTATAGACTTGTCTTGCATCTAATTAGAGGCTCATTTCTCCCCTTCTTGCCTGTCACTCATTCCTCTCTCCTTTTGTCTTCAGAAACGGTGCTCAGCTCAGTCAGTCTCATGAGGACAGGCTGTAATGCTGGCTTCCTTGGTCATTTTCAAGTCCTGTGGTGCTAAGCCTTACCTGTAGGCTAAATCCAACCAATTGCAGAGGACCAACTAATGTCTCTCCGGAGGTGGGTTTGGCATGAGAGACCTCACAACGAAGACAGAAGTGAGCTAACTGAGTGGCTGTCCCTTTCTTTTAGGAGTTTGAGAAACTCAAATGGACTAAGATAAGGGAGCTTGGAGGAGCGCTTCTCCGTTATCATGTTCCCCTAGCGCTGAGCGTAAAGTCACTCTTCTCTTGCTGCCATCCCTGGATGATCCCTCCTATGCAAAAAAGGAATGGAAGAGGTCCTCAGTGATAATATTGTGATGATGTCAGAGTATCTTGCAGTGATACCTGTGTTCTACAGGTAATGGTATTCTCTGCCTGCCCTGGACACCAGAACACAGGCTGGGTAAACTGGGAAAGGATTTTGTTTTCCTTGGGTGGTGTCATGACCTGGCGTTGTTTGAGAAGTGAATTCGTATCTGTGATTATGACTTGTACAAAGTTACAGGTAACGATCAGCCACTAATTATGATGAATAATTCCAGAAAGAGTGTACTTAAACATTTAGAAAGCTAAATACTATGGATAAGACAGAGCCCAAGGGCTCAGGGCTGCTGGGTTTTAGTTCCAGCTTTGCCTCTGCTCCCTGCAGGGCTGTGGCACTCAATAGATGTGGCTTCTGCAAATAGCTTGACTTTAGGGGAAAGAAGTTTTACTCTCTACCATCAAATAAGCCAAAATTATACTGCCGAGATTGAAAGAAGCTTGGATGATGCTTCCTTGCCCCAATAATGCATAGGAAACATCCCAAAGGATCAGTTCTGGGGTGTTAGTTTCTGCTTTATAATAATGGAGCACTGTAAAACACAACTCAAAGCCACTTATTTCCAAATCAGCTCTGTTGTATCTATTCCTTTACCAGCTCCCAGCCTAAGAGAGCGCTTGGGGAATGCGCAGACGCTGGTGCTGAAAGCCTGTGGGAAAATTTGCATGGGGACTTCTTTGTGTGTTTGAAGCTGGGCAGAGAGTTTGTCTGACAGAAAGAAAGAAATCAAGGATGAAACAGTCACCAGAAAATGAATAGACGTGCCTGGAAATGCCTTTAACCCTTACTTACTGTAGGGTTTGTGGTTTGAAAAGCCTGGAGTCTCATTTGGACTCTTTGGTCCCCACTAAAATTACAGAGGTGGGGAGAAACCACCCTCCGAACCGTATGGGCTCTGCCAAACAAGCCCAGAGGAAAGGGGCTCGTTCCTGGCCCTACCATGCAAATTAAAAGCAGGTTTAGAGCCAGAGCTGATGCTTGCTCCTGCGGGGATTGCAGTGGGCAAAGGGAAGGAGCCACTGGTGCCTCCAGAGCCCATGGGAACATGCCAGCCTCTGCTACCATGGCACTGCCTTGCTGGAACTGCTGTGGGTGTGGAGTCCTACTTCTTTTATCACAGGGACGGATTACAACTTCCCTGGCACTGGAGCAAGCAGGAATAACTGGAGATGATGGCGTTGCAGCACATGAAGAGTGGAGCCAGAATTGCTGGTAAAAGCTCTTGTGAGTCCTGGCCTCTTGCGGTGCCACCACAGTGCAGAGCAGGGGAAAGAGCCCCGTGCATCTGTATCCGTGCAGGAAACTGAGGAATAAGAAGCATCTTGCACAAGATTGCACAATGTGGAGGAGCTGGCCATAACACGCAGGTCTCTGGCTCCCCAGCCTTCCTCGAGGCAGGTTACTCATACATTGTAGAGGGAGCCTGGTCTTGCTTGACACCGAAATCCACAGGAGCAGAAGAAGAAGGAGGTGATCTGTCAGCAAGAAGCACCACCACAGGGATGACCCTTGTCTTAGAAGCCATGTGGATAAGACCTTGCGGCTGAATATATTCCCCACCTCCGAGTGCATGAGGTCATGGTATTTTGTAGTTGGGAATAACACATCAGCTCATTGTTTGATTTTGCTTTTTTAACCATGAGCAAATCCTCTGGGTTTTGCTGTCGTGGTGCTTTTAAGCAGCAAAGCAGAGCAAAACCATGAACTCCAACCCATGAAGACTTCCCAGGGTGGTGTCCACGTGTGCGGGAATGTGTGCGCAGCCCCTTTCTTGGTAAGGAAGCACAGGAGAGACCCAGGACAAGTAACAGCACCACAACTTCAGTCTCCACCTCTGACACTGCTTTGGGGTCCTTCTTATTGCACCCAGCCTCTGTGCAACCCAAACCCATCCCTCCTGAAGCATCTCAGTGTCCTTCTGGTGTCACAGCCCTATAGAATAGCTGCGAAGTAGCTGTTTCCTCTCCTTTTCGGGACTGGGGAGAGGAAGGAGGCTTGGAGCAACACAGCTCCCTTGTGGTGGCCTCCTGGGGTGGAGCAGGTTTTAACAACGTGCCAGAATATGTGACTGTCCTTGGACATGTTTCATTTCCCATTTCTCAGCCCAGGGAACGCTTCAATCGCCCTTTAGCAGTTGGGCACAGAAGGGGAAAGATGATTAACATACAAAGGGCTCCTCTTTCAACACCAGCATTGCTAACTTCCATGAGTTTAGTTCTGTCTCATCACATTTGTTCTGTGTTGCACTTGGGCTTGGGGGGGTTTCGGGTTTGTTTTCTTAAAAAAATAGTCCTAGTTCTTGGAATTGGGTTAAACCCATCAGGATCTCAGCTTTTGTTAAAGGCTCCTACTCCTGGTAGCTGCAGAGGGAAATCGCAGCGTCTAAAGAT
The DNA here is from genome assembly GCF_963264785.1 of Psittacula echo. Taxonomy (NCBI): domain Eukaryota; kingdom Metazoa; phylum Chordata; class Aves; order Psittaciformes; family Psittacidae; genus Psittacula; species Psittacula echo. Next base: position 5,344,111 of record NC_137748.1, read on the forward strand.
GCTGCAAGTGGTGATTCAGCATGAACACTGCATCCTTTAGCTTATTCTTAATTCTTGCCGTATTCAGACAAATCTCTTTGTGAAGGGGAGTGAGGGAAAGTTGCCACTTCTGATTCCTTAGGACTGGCAGATGTTAATAGTGCCCAAGCTGCTGGGATTACCACTTCAGCAGCACGGGTGGAAAGGAGAATGGTCCTTCTTTTTGTTTCCCTCTTCCATCTCAATGTATTAGGTTAGAGCTTTGTGTCGCTTCCTGGGAACATAGGTAAGGGTTGGATTGATCTGAGGAATTACTGCTTTCCCCTCTTCATTCATACTCTGCTGGGTATAAAAGAACTTCTTTGGCTGCCTTGGTTTCCAAAGTGGGATTTGTTTATGGCCATGGGAAACGTGGGGAATTTGAATCTCATTTTGTGTTGGCAATGAGGCAACTGGGTTGAAGGTCCTGATACAGACCCATTCCATGTTTCTGCTGAAGATGCGACCCACTTAAGATCAGGTGTCCTGTGGGTATTGCCAAAGCTATTCAGGTTAAACATTTTCATTGGTTCTTAAGGCGTTTGTGACAATGGGCCTAAGGGGAAATAGGTCAGGTACTTGGAGATCTGTGTCACTGTGTTGGCTTGAAACATTCCTCAATGCAATCCTTGAGGAGATGCCAGAGAGCTGACCCATCACCGGCTGCTACTGCCAGCTTCTCCTCCAGATGTGTTGTGCTTTCTATCTGCAAAACAATGCAGGAGCTCGGTGGTGAGGAGGGAAACGGGGAAAAAGGATTGTGCTCATCCCATAACATCCATCTGCAGCCCTGTGAGCCTGACTCACCTTTTTAGGAATCTGGTTTAATCATTTATGCAGCTTCTGAAGGGACAGGCAGGAGACAGCAGGAAAGCATAACACCTTTGAAAAGTATTGCCTTGAAAGCATTTGCCTCCCAGGGGATGCTGTAGTAGTTGCTGCAGGGCTCTGTAATGATAAATGACACCAAAGTTTGTTCTAATGCTCTGTGGTTTTGCCTCTCGCTGGGCTGTTGAGATCCTGGCAGTGTTTCTGTCTTTGCTGGAAGTCCTCTTCTTGGCATCATGGGAATCATAATGTTATGAGAGAATTTCCTCCTTCCCTCCCCTCTTCCCCACCAAGAAAATGTTAGTGTTAGGAGTGAAGACAAGAAAGAATTGGTTTAATGTTTTTCGATGTCTTTGATATGAACCTGGCACCCAAAAGGCTTTGGTTGCCTATTAAAATTGATTGTTTTGCACAAAAAAGGCAATTTATTTGTTTAATATATATATGTAACTTACCTATTTAAATTGAAGCTGAATATTTTATTACTGGTGGTTGATGCCTCTTTCCTGTTCCTACTCTCCCGTTTCCCATCTTTGCCATCATTTTAATGATAAAATGGAACTAGAACAAGAGAGTCAAAGTTGAGTGATGAGAATTTTGGGTTTATTCAGCAGAAATTTCAACCAAAAATTGTAACGATTTTTTTTTTCCCCCAGCTTTTTTTTATCCCAAGGTTTTGAACCAGAGATCCCAGCCAGCTTGGTTCAGCTGTGCTGAACACACAGGGCGTCCTTCACCAGGTGAGTCTTGTGGTTCTCCTCCCACATGGACCTGCAGAGCTTGTGCTGCCCCATGTCTCCACACAGGGTCTCCCTAGCCTTGGACAAGGCAACCAGTGGAGAGACATTGATTAATCTCAATGCAGATTGAATGCTTTGGCCTTGGTTCTACAACTGTTGTCAGTAGATGTTTTGCTGTCAGCTCTAGTGGGAAGGCGATTATTAAGTGCTTCATAAACTGCAGGAACCCAATGGTTTTCCAGCTCATGGACTTGCACAGCTGTGAGGTTTTTTCCATAGCAAGGGTTCTAAAAGCATCACACAAACCAGTTTTCACTGTGGCAGTGTTAGAGATGCATTAGGACACAATTGCCAGTGCTAACAGTTAGGACTCAAAAGCAAGGAGCTTTATAGGGATCCGCACCGCCTTTGGAACCTGTAAACCCATCCCTTGAGGGGGAGCACCAGCTTCTTCCAAAATGCTTTGGATCCACATGAAAACTGAGCTCTCTGGAAGAGCTGGTCACCCTTGAGGACATAAATTGGAGCTGAGCTATCTTTAAGCTCCAATCCTGGGACAGGACAGGGAAGCAGGAATGGAAACAGATTAAGGAAAGCATTGGAGCATGTAAAGGAGGATCAGACATGAAGGAATTTGCCATTCCTGCACTGGGAGGAACAAAGGAGACTAAATGAACTCTTTGAAAGGATCAGCATCATAGAATAGTTGGGGTTAGAAGGGACCTTAAGATCATCCAGTTCCAACCCTCTGCCATATGTACCTCTTTGGGAGCAGGAAACATGTGCTTCTAATTTTACTTTCTGCTGTGTGCCAAGGGGATCTGTTTCCCATTGACTCTTGACCCTTCAGAAGGGGAAAAACAAAAGAGAAAGAGCTGGCCAGACTAGAGCTGTTGAGGTCCATGGCAAAAATCCCACCAGCTTCAACAGGACCATGGTTCAACCTAGAGAAGGGAATAACAAACCTCTCTGAGACATAACAGTCAAGAAAGGCACAAAACCACTTGTCTTGGTTTGGGACACTGGCTGGACCTGGAACTCGTTGGATTCCCAGCTTATGACTGTAGTGAATAAGGCCCGTGTGGAACTGCCTTTTATGAAGGTGGGAAATGTATGTAGTATGGAGGACAACAGACATGATCTTGGAGAGGACCTCCATGGGAAATGGATTTGTTGTCCAAGTCATATTCCTAGATAAAAGCAAAGACTAGAAACTGGGGGTTTTTTTGTAAGACAAAAGTGCAGAGAAGAAAATTGTTTGGTTCTGTGAAAGTGGCTTTTATTCAAGAAACTTGAAATGTGTCATTCAGGCCGCTCCTTTAAAAAGTGTTCTATGAAATGGCATAAATGGGAAAACGAGAAAGTGTGTTGAAAGGAATAAAAAATGACTCTTTCTGTCCTACATTTGGGCCATTATTTCCCGATCAATCCTTCGCACCCTTTTCAGCCTCACGTGAAAGTCTCTTGGGTAATGGAGACTTTCTCCATGTTTGCTTCAGAAACTTCCACAACAGAGAAGCTGTGACTTGCACCTTTCCTTGGCTTAACCTCCTACCTCTTCTCATTGCGTTAGATAATCCCCTCTTTGAGCATCTTCACTCTTTGAATCTTTGACCTGCCTTTCATTTTATTTGTGCCAGAAAACCCCGCTGTTCTTCCCTTGTCCTGAAGCCAGGACGGCAGTGGAGTCTCTGTGGTCCTTCTCTGTACCTGCCCTGGTCTGAGTGGCGATCGCTGGTAACATTGAGCAATTCCTAGGACATACCAGGATGCCATCAGCAAATTGCATTTCCATCTCTGTCGGTAGCATTAACGACTGTATTGGAGAGCATTTCTCTCGAGGTCTTTTCCTGCAGAGCTCAGTGGCAAATCCTCTTCAACCTGAGGCTCCTCTTTACCCCCACCACTCATCATTGCCTCACTTTTGGCACTTCCATGCCCACGGCAGGTTTCCTGTGTTAATCCCCATCTCGGAGCCAAATGGCAATTACTGCTGTGTTCACTGCAGTCCGGATGATTCTGTGTTTCCTTTGCCTGGAGTTGGAGACTTCCATAAAAGCTTTTTGGCAAGTCTGGCACCATCTACCCCTGTTGCATTTTATTCCAGTTTCCATTTCCTATGCTGGTTTGGATTACTCTTACAATATAGGCTAGTATTTGCCTCCACAAATGGATGTTATTCCTTCTGAAACGAGTTGCAAACCATGTATTGCTTCCATTTCCATGTGATTGATAGGACCCTCTCTTCCTTCCTAAAATACCAGTTTGGACTGCCATAGCTAATGTAATAAGAAGAGTTTGAGCAAAAAACTTACCCTAAAGCAGCCAAGGTAGCACTAAGGTTAGGCACTCTGCTGAATCCTGCACAAGCATTAAACCCTCAGTGGTTTGCAGTGCTTCGTACACAGAAATAGGAGTAGGAGGATGCCATGAACTGGAAGGTTCTTGGATGTTCCTCATCAACCCTAGGTATGTTCTGCCCTCTTGTAACCTGTGTATTGAATTATTTCAGGCAAGAAACCCCTTGGATTGCTTTGATACGGATTGCATGCTCCTTCCAGTCCCATGCAGTGGTTTCTTTTTCCTCCCTATGAGTCTGTTTCCTCAGTAGGGACTCTTCCACCAGTGGAGCTGGATGGCTGCATGACACTGGTGTCAGGTGGACCAAGAGGTGCTTTTTGCCAGGTTCCTGCCTGATGACAAGTGACTCAATGCCTCAAGGCTTGTAAGGAAGCCAGCGAGCCAGCATCTGATGAAAGAGCCCAGCGAAGAGAGGTGCAAGGGGAGAGAGAAGAGGAGAAACCTCTCGAGATGTGATGGAAGTGAGTCATCTGACAGGTACTGCCACCAGGCCAGTCTGTAATTAAAGCTCACCTCGCCTGATGTCTCCACTGGAGCCTGTGCCAATCGTTCCCTTTGGCATTTTCACACTCCTTATCTATCAGCCTAGAAATTGCTTTTTTAGATCAGCTTTGAACACTTCATTCTGGCCGGGAGACGTTGGGGGCCAGACAGTCTGCTTCGCCACCGAGCGCCTTGCAAGGGGAGAAGCGATTGTTGCTTTGTGTGGACCAGATTTTCCAGAGATGGGAGCTGGTTTTTCAAGGTGGGACCAGGTTTTCCAAAGTGCTTGGGTCCTGGCAACTCCCAGCATGTTTTTCAAAATGCACCGGATGAATTGCAGCTACTTCTATAAAGCCTTGGTGGGAGCCACGCTCCCTGAACACTTTTGGAGACTCCATGGTCATGAATGGGATGGAAGCAAGTGCATGGATGTAAAACTCATGCCATGGCTTCACAGGCTGGTGGTGAGTGCTCTGCTCCACCATAGCCAGTTATTTTCTGTCTTAGAATAGAATTGTAGAATAGTTTGGGTTGGAAAGGACCTTAAGATCATCCAGTTCCAACCCCCTGCCATGGGCAGGGACACCTCACGCTAAACCATGTCACCCAAGGCTCTGTCCAACCTGGCCTTGAAGTCTTGTGCAGGCTTTCAGCATCTTATCCTCTGCAGATGGCTTTAGATCCCTTTAGGTGGATCAAGCGTGCTGTTGTTAACAAAAGCGATTAGTGAAGACTGAATTATAGTTAATTGGATTCAGCTCTTTGGCAGTGGTATCTGGGGGTACAGCTTCAATAACATCTGTGGGAATTATCCCTGAGTTGGCATGAATTTAGGGGTTGTATACAGGTTCTTATGTACAGTGATGCTCTAAGATCAGGACCAAGTGGATGCCTCCTGCTCTTTCAAAATCTGTAAAATCAATGAAATAGGAGCTTTCTGATTTCCTATAGTTGACTATAGGAAGGGTTTTGAAGCAGGCAAGCAAACCCATGTCCCACTTTCCAGGTGAGGTGCACACACTTGGGATCTCCCAAGGATTTCGGACCAAGGCTATTCCCTGCTAGCCGAAGCCTTCCTCCCAATCCCTTTCTCCCAAGAGGGATGATGCTATGGATCCAACTGCAGGTGTGAGTGATGCACATGCACAGAACCCCCCTCCCTCCCAGGCACTTGCAAGCACACGAGGCACCCACGCCGAGTGCCCTCTTCCAATTGCATTGAGCACCCCGTGACTCTGTGCCCAGGAATGCTGCCATGGACTGATCGCCTGCTGGGGATTGCATCAGGACCATAAACTTGTTCTGCACAGGAGGAAGCGGCTGGGTGACACCTGCTTGTGTGCAATGTGGCACCTCTCTGGTCACCGTGGGCTTGGGAGAAGGGAGGTGAGGGTTCATTCATCAGCCTGGCACCACGCGGCATGGGGTGATGTCCTGCCAGTCTCTATAAGCTTTCTGGGGCCTTTTCCACTTCTCTTGGAAAGAGTTGGAAGAAAGTTTCCCCAGTCTATAAAGTGTCTGCAACATTTCTAGTTCTCCAGGTAGGAAGATGGGATGGGGATGAGTCTGCTGAGCTATAACAACCCATATGCATTTAGATTTCTAGTTCTTGCAACTCCAAGCCCTTCCTTTTTCTCCTTAAAAAGCTAATAGAATCCATTCTGTTTCTGCTCAACATTACCAGGCTGTGCTCTGGCCTGGTCCATTCTGATGGCCTTTTATCTCTAAGTGATGCTTGTCCTGGGCCAGAGGTGTCTTCTGAGGACATCCCAGCCATGAGCACACAGCAGTTTATGCTGCTTCCCACTTATGCTTTGTGAGCATGTAGCATTGCCCGGAGATCTGTGGGACATCAGGCCTGGATTCACCTCTCTTCTTTTGCACATCTCTCCCTGTCTCCTGCCTGCCTTTGTAGTCAACTGGGAGAGATCAGCAATTCCAGGATTTCGGCTCTCACCGAGCGCGGCGCCTGCATTAGGCTGCGTGAATTACCTGAGCCCATTTCTCTATGGACTGTAGACAGAGCCCCAGGTGCTCCGCTCTCAGATGCAGACATCTTTACTCTGAACATCTAAAGCTGGGTGAAACAGCCACCACCCTTTACATTTCTCACATACATTAAAGGCTGAGTGGCTGATAAGGAACCTGCTAGATTCTAGCCTAAATTCCTTAATGTCCAATTTATACAAGCCTGTCCTTGTAGCGACATTGTCCTGCAACTTTATGCTGCTTTTCCACCCCGTAGGTACTTGGGCTGTGCCTCTCTTTAGACAGAACAAGACCCTTCCCTTTTATCTCTCTGTGAAAGCCAAGGTCCTCCAGCATTTTCCTTGTAAGAAGGGCTCTCCATTGCCTTCATTGCTGTAGTAGCTCTCTTCCACCACTGATTTCTTGATCAAGAGTGATTAAAAGAGGACTCTATATTCCAGATGAGATCCCAGGATTATATTACTCCAATGTGCTGCACCACATTGGCAACTCGGGGTCATCCAGGGGCTGAATAATGCACATGGATGTTTCTTTCTGCTGGAAGCAACTACTATCTGCTTCAATCTGGAATATTGAATCTTCTTCTGACCTCAACTTTATACCCGGACAATTTATCACCAGGTGGAAAGCCTTATCTCAAGGGTTACCCAATGACCTGTGGAAAACCAACAGGACTGAGCCAGCTCTTGGTCTGTCTTTAAGAACCTCCTGATGCAAAGAAAGGGCTGGGAAGAAAACAGTTTTCAAAGCTGTGACATATGAGAAGAAATAAGTCCAGAAAAGAAACTGCCATAGAGTGAAACAGGCATTGCATTTGGCCAGACTTTGCTGAAACAGAATACTCTGACAGCCCTTGAGTAACTGGGTTTCTGCACGGGGCTGGGAAAGGGATTCGTTTTTTGCTGTTTATTCAGCTTTGGATTTTGGGAAACATCAACATTTTTTTTGTTGTTGTTGTTTTCTTTCCTTTCCAAACGAGTTAGAAATTTCAAAATCCTGAAACTCTTCCCAAAATGAAAGAGCTGGGTATTGCCCAACTCCTTCTGTTCCTACCTCCGCCCTCCCGATGAGTTATGCACAGGGTGTGACATTCTGGGATCGCGCTGATCCCCAGGTGCTGGAAAGGGCCACTTCCAGCAGCTTCTCCCTAAGTAGGGCTCAATCCCGCTGTCAGTTGGTAAACCTGTCCCTGCTGAAAAGAACACCCAATTCCCTTGGCTCAGCCACTTAAAGGTGCAGTTCCCAGCAGCATCCCAGAACCAGCTCCTGACCCTACATCCTTTATCTGCATGGACCTCGGGGCAGTTGTTTCTCATTCACACCACTGTGAATAAGAGCCAAATCAAGCTATTAGTGTCTCACACCTCAAGCATTGGGGCTTTCTCTGCATTTGTAGAAAAGGCTGAGGTTATTACCAAAGAGGTGAAAATGAGATAATAGCTGATGTCTCAAGGGAGCCAGGCATCCTGGTCTGAAGTGATTCTTTATTTCGAGCGCATCATAATTCACTGGTGACTGCTAACTGGAGCCTGGTGTCTTCCTCGCATTTATGGGCTGCTAGCAGATGATTATAGAAAATACGGTAATTAAATAAGTACTTCAGCTGGGGAGGTTTGGCCTGGGAAGGAGTAAAATTAGACAGGGCAGCATGAGCTGTTCCAAAGTGTGAACCCTGATTGATTTCACTTTCTGTTCTTGTAACGTGTCCAGTAATGTTCAGGAGGAGGAGGAGGGGTCACCCGGGAAAGTCTGTGACTGGTGAACTGGAGCCAATAGGCTAAAACACCCGGCATGTCATGATGATACTTAGCCCCATTCCATAAGGTACAATACAAGCAGGGGACACGCAAGCTTTGGGAGCTAGAAGGTCCCAAGTCCTATTAACAAGGGAGATGTTTGACCAGAGCCGTGCAGCAGATCGGGGGGGAAGCTATGGGGAGTCCTCAGACCTGGCTCCAGGAGCTGGGCAGTGCTGCCTTTTCTGCCCTGATGCCTGTTCCCTTGGCCAGGCAACTGCTGGGATTCCAGAGTAAAAGTGGCTCTTGGGGCCTCCTATTCATGGTATTTTTATGATAGCATCTCTTTGGGGGAGCTCGGGGAAGCTCACAGCTCTTCCCCCTCACTGTGTTTTGCATGCAATGCTCCTCTCCAGCATAACAATTCCCAGCAAAGCCAAGGCCAGGGGTTGAACTGGCTCCAACCAGTAGGAACCTGCAATTAGCCAAGCATCTACGGGATGCCATCAACGCAGGATTCCCTTTGATGAAGCGTCGTATCCAGGTAACCTGTTCCTAATCAAACAAGACACCTTGGTGTGCAGGAAAGGGCACTGCCGGCCATTCCGGGTGCTCCAGGAGTGTGCTGTGGGCAGAGCAAACAGGAAGCTGAGGGATGGACCACTGAGAGCCACTCCACCTTTGCCCAGGGGTGTTGGGCAGGTGACGAGTCACTTAGAGCTGGTCCTGCTCCTGCTCCGGCAGTGACGCATTGTTTTGAACGAGAAATTCCAAGAGCGTTGATGGTCCTTTTGCTTTAGGGACAGCGTCATTGCTTGAGGTTTTTGGGGTTAAGTCCACAAAGGTGCTGACCTTCCTTGCTCTCAGGAACCCTGCAGGATTTGGGGCCAGGGCTCACCCTAGGAGCACCCTTTGGAAGTGCCAAAGGAAGGAGGAATGTCACCAGAGCTTTCCTCTTGAGAAGATGGAGAGAGCAGCCATTCCAAAACATGAGTCATTGAGGCTCTGAACCACCCTCTTTGGTGGAGGCCACCTCTCTTTTCTTGCTGCAGCCCATAGAGGGAGCTGATGGTGCTTTGAATCATCTGGCATGAAATCTGTCCTCGGTGCTTACATAAGAGTGGGATGCCGAAATACCTGTATGGCTTGGGATTTTTGGAGCCACCCATGAGGCCTTTGGTCTCTCCTTGCCATGCGGCTCTTGCAGCATCTCGTGATGCTGGTGCAGAGGGTTAGATAAGGTAACTGGCGGCATTAAAGAGATGCCATTCAACGTCTGCTCAGACTGCCCTCTCTGGGGTTCCCTTCTCTGTTTGGGTTTCCTTCCTCTTCTGATTAGAGATGAACTCTAGACTGAATCTTTTGGAGGACTTGGGTCTAAGAAGAGGAACTATTCTAGACCCCAGGAGTGGAGAGATGAGTGGTATTTTGAATACCATCTCTGCTGGAGCGTGATGAGATTCCCTCAGATGTGAATAGCTGCTGAAAACACTCAGGTTGAGACACGATGCAACGATCCTAGGAGCTCTTCCAAGACATTGCCTCTTGGGCCAGTGTGCAGGGAGTGGAGCTGGGGCCACCAGCGCTGGCAGCAGAACTTGAGCCAAACCAGTTACAGCTGTTTCTGGGGACTGATGGGCCCTACATCACATACAGGGACAAGAGTCTTCCACTGGCTCCTTGGGGATTGCTGCTCTAGACTCTTTCACTTGATGCTTTGCTGTTCTCAGTGCCTCACGAGTAGGGAAGGGCAAGACATCAAAAGCTCAATGGGAGCATCCAAAAGTTCATCTGAAGCATGCAGACCTTTCGCATTTGTAACGGGAAGTTGGAGAGATTTCAAGCACTCTCATCCCACCTCCTGGCGCTTCTGTTTCTGGTTAGGGCCAGACATAACCACAAGAACAAGCTTTCTCACGGTGTTTCAGCACATTTCCTGTTGGTCCTGGAAGAACATTTGAAATTAAGAGGACATCTAGCCTTTGTAGAACCACAAAGGCTCTGTTTTGGAAATAGGCACAGGCGCCCTGGCTGTTGGTAAGGAGTGAGTTTACTTTCTTCAGCCAGTTTGCTCCATCCTGGCTAATAAATGTGTGTCCCCCCAGAAGCCAGAAGAGTTAATTCCATCTTATGGAGAAATGAGTCAAGGTCCTGCAGTGCTCTGATGTGATGGGAGCAATCCCGGATGCTTCAGGAGATTCAGATGGAGCAGCCTTGTGCAATGGGTAATCTTGGAGCCTGCAGAGGGTCAGAGGTGGGTGTGAGGATGGAATAACAGTGCTGTGGAGGGAATGCCCTCCATGGTGCTCTCACACCAGCCAGTGTTTTGTCAATCTCTTTTACCAGAGGGCATTGGGCTGTGGGAAACAAAGGGCCATGGGCAGAGCTGGCTGGAAACTTTGTGTGGTGGTGGGGAGGGAACTATTTCACTTGGGGGAAGAGGAAGACATTGGAAAATGGTTTCATCAAAGAGTTTGTCAGAGAACAAGCAGGGTTTATTCCAACGCAAGTTGGAATTTGCCGCATCACCCTGGGATTGCTTTTGTTGTGACAGACATTTGTAATCAAATGAAATCAAAGCACATTAAAAACAGCCAAGAGGAAAGCCCTTCAGCCCAGATCACCCCTTGGTCTCAAAAGCCCTTGGGGATTTCTTCTCTGTTGCTGTCCTGGTTGCAGAATGGAGCATGAGAAAGCAGCTTTGGGCTGGGAAGAGGCAAACTAAGGACCCACCAAGCCTTGCTGCCACCTTAAGAGGTGAACTTTGTCCATGGAGACATCCAGCCACATCCCTTTGATGCCTTCAAGTGCATGCTTGGGTTTAGTTTGGGGCTCATGAAGGAGCCAGTGCTTTGGTTTGATGTATCTTGTTTCGGATTTGAATCCTCACCATCTAACTTATTTTCTTTATCAAGATTAAAGATCATCACACCAGGGAAATTTAGACAGGCAGCAAGAGAGTTCTGCGGCACAGAAGGGTTGAAACCACAGAGCTGGGCTGGGATTTAACATCATCTCCCTATGAGGCACAGGTATAGTTTACTTTCCCTAGTTTATCTTTGCTAAGTCTTAATCATGGAGTTGCTGCAATTCCTTCAAAGAGGTTAAGTCAAAGGGAATCCCCAGGTCAGGTCATCCATCCTCTGCCCTCAGTTCTGATCCTGTGCTTTGCTAAACCCAGAAAGATGTGGATTTGGCTCAGCAGCAGGATTTGAACAGGAGGCTGGAATGAAAGCACTGAGGGGGTTGACCTCAAGCATGGCAAGCCAGTGAGGGTGGAAAGATGTCCAGGTCTGCGTTACTTCAGAGTCTCCACATCTCACCTCTGCCTCTTGAGGAACTGTGTTTAACAAAGTCCAAGCCCTGCATTTGACTTCAGCTGGGAACTCGGGTCCAATTTGTTTTGAGAGTGTCAACTCCATCGCTGGCAATGTGGGAGGGTTTGGAAAAACCCCTGACAAGGGTGACACAAGCAGAGCTGTCCCTTCTTCAGGGTGTGTGATGAGCAAGGTGACCTCTTGCCTTCTTCCTGTCCAGCTCCATCCCTTTCCTACCTTGCCCTTGCTCCTCTACATGGTGAGGCAATGCAACATCCTCACCTTGCCTGTTGTAACCCTCAGGTTCACGAGGATGAAAGCCCACTTGGTGATACATCATGCTCCTCCTTTGCAGCCAGACTCACTGGGGGCTGACATCCAGCCACAAGTACCCTGCAGAAGCAGTGGGACAGGGGAAGAGGACTTGACCAAGACCACACAGGGGCTACCAGCCTTGCTTGGAGTTGATCCCAAATCCCTAGGCTTAGTTTGCCACCCGCGGGGCCATGCTACCTCCCTTGGGCAAGGGGAAGTCTCCTGGGACAACCCTTTCTTCTTGTCAGCTTTTTTCTTTTTTATTTAATTAAACGAAATTAAATTTCTGTAGCATCTTTTTTTTTCATTATTATTACTGTGATGTACCTTAGGCATTGCTCTGAGTCCATCGGGGTGAGCTGTAGAACACACTGCGTAGACAGGTTGACTATCTGCCCGCTGCTCCTCCCTTCCCTCCCCCTCCTCTCCTCCAGCCACCCTAGAGCTACGCTGCACTAAACATGCTTCAGTTTCATCCATCCCCAAGCTGCACATCAAAGGCTGCCTTTGCTTCCCTGGCAGGCTTCAGGGATTAATCACACCCGGGCCTGCGTGGAAAGCGTGACCGTGTCACACTTGTTTGTCTCGGACGGGAGCTCTTCTGGTTATCTTGCAGGAAAAGAATCATGGAATCAAAGGAAAAGACCTTGAAGCTCATCAAGTCCAACCAGCACTGCCAAGGCCACCACTAACCCATGGCACCGAGGGCCTCGTCTACCGCTTCCAGGGACGGTGACTCCAGCACTGCCCTGGGCAGCCTGTTCACCAACCAACTCGTTCAAAACCAACTTGTTGGCCTCCATGGATGGGCCATTTCCATTTTGATGTCTTTGGGTTACCAGCCACAGCTGAGGTTGGCTGTAGGTACCATACAAGTGTAGTGGAAGATGCTGTTACACAGAGTTAATGAACATCCTTGATTTGCGTTGCTGTAGCAGCCAGGAGTCCTTGGTGCAAACCTAGTGAAAGGAAGTGATTTCTGCCCCTAGAGCTCTGTAGCTTCCTCCTAGGGAGCCTGAGAAAATATTGCTGGTTGAATGGTCAGTGTCTGTATCCACACACCCACCGACTAGGAGCTGTCAGAGGCTTTCTGGCCACCATAAGAAGGTTTAAAGCAGCATTTGGAGAAGAGCAAAGCCTCTGTGGAGAGGGCTGGCACCCGGAGATAACACTTGGGAGTTGCCTGTGTGCTGGTGACAGCCCTGCACTGCCAGAGATTCACATGGGCTGTGTTTGTACCCTTAGAGAATGGGAATTGGGAGCCAAAACTGCAGCTGGATGGGAGCAAGGATCCTTTCATGGACTTCAGCTGCTGCCTGGGTATGGGCTGGCATTGAGCTGACCTCTGGGAAGGACGCAGGGAGTCTGCTCTGCTTTGCCTGCCTTGCTCTGCCTTCCCTCCTAAACCAAGTGGCCTTTTCTGCAGCTGCCTGTGATAGCAGCAATGCTCCAGGGTGGAGGAAGCTGGAGTTCACCCAGGGTGTGCAAACTTGGTCAGGGTTTTCCTGGAGATTTCCCCTGCGCATGCAGAGCTGCTCAGGGAGATCAGCAGGAGGATCCTGGTTTGCGTGGCATTATAGCCTGGATATTTTAATCTTGGGCATCATCTCTGGCTAAAAACATTAGCTCACAGTTGCAGAAATAAACCCCAAGAGAGAGCAGGGCCCTGTATTGAGAAACAGGCACTGCCCCAAGGAGCTTGCAAAAAACCTGGGAGGGGAAGTAAACACCCCAGAGCAGGGCTGGGATTGCAGCACACTCCCCATAGCCCCATCCAGCAGCCTACACATGGGGCCCCAGTGTCCTCCTGGCTGCTTAACACCCGGCTCTGACCTGTGCTGCTTCTGAGTGCTCAGATTGCCAGGGAAGTAGTTTTCAATAGGGAAAGGAGATGCCATGGACGTGAGGCTGGGCAGATGTGATGATCTCCACTGGCTCAAGGCAGTTTGAGGATGGAGAAGACCTGCTTGTAGCAGGGACTGGGCAGAGCTGATCATTTCCAACATGCCTGCTGTGGTGGGGAGCTGGAGCAGTCAGCTTGCAAAGCCTGAGGGATGTGTGGCACACACTCCTTGAGCCCAAGACTTGGGGAATATGCAGTGATGCTGGGGGAGATGAGACTCCTGGATCTCCTACAGAGATGTGGCTTTGGAGCAGCATAGTCTGAGGTGTCTGCAGCATCCTCAGGAGGATGCCTGGGTACCTCCAAGCAGGATCAGGAAAGCTCCTGTAGGATGCAGGCAGGGGAGGATTATGGCAGATGAAGTGATACCTTTGGCCACTGGAAGCTGTGTGGGATGATCTTGTTCCCTAGCTAATTTCCAGCTCTCAATTTAAATCCTGTGGGCTTCCTCTTGCCCTTGACAAGATCAAGATCCTGGGCACCCAAGAGTGAACACCCTGCCATTGCATCCTCTTCCACAACCAAACCAGGCACGGAGGGATGCCTCTCCCTGTGTGCGCCATGGGGAAGAGGGAGATCGCTGATGGGGGAAAGAGGAGGTGGCTGCCTTCCTGTGGGTGTGTTTTCCAGAGCAGGACAGAAACCAAGACAGCTCAGACACCAGCCAAACAAGGTGACTACATTGTGAGGAATGCAGGCACAGGCTCTGCACATATGGGAGATGCAGAGAAGAGATAGAGGGGCAGCTGCAAAAGGCTTTTGCCATCACAGCCAGGACATTGGCTCCTGAAAGGCAAGAGGAAGGGTCGGTCTCAGCACCTCCATCCAGAATGAAGTAACACGAAAGTGGTACAAACCTCAGTGCCACCGGGCGCTATTGCTACCGATGGCGGAGCAGGGTGAATCAAGCTTTTGGAGAGGTGTTGGGATGGGAAGAACTGTGAGGATTTTAAAATAATCAGTTGTGTAAAGATAAAGGGGTTGGATGCAGATAAAATCCTTGTGCTTGAGCAGTGCAAGAGATGAAGGGACAGGCAGGAGCCATTCCAGGGCAGGTAATCCCCAAACCACTTCCTTTAGGATTCCCAGAGGAGGAACAGGAGGAATCCCAGGTCTCATCCTAGAGCAGTTCTCCTCCTTTGTGAGGTTTTCCTGTGCTAACATTGGATTTACTCATCTGGAGTAAGGATCCACCTATCTGCTTCTCTAGGATGAAATGGGTTTGGTACCAACATGGTCAAGAATGATTTCTTCTGGGGCTGGAAAAGGCAATTGTAGGGAGTTTGTTGTCAGCCCCCGCCAGCTGAGGGTGAGGCTGGCTGATGAGCCTGCAGGTCCTGCAAGGGAGCAGGCCAGAGGGAACACAAGAGATTCCAGGCTAACAAACTGGTTGTGTCCCCAGCCTGCAGAGCCAGCGGCATGAGGGCAGGAGATGGCCCCGTTCCTCCCAGACAGGAGCTTTGGAGTTGGAGCTTTCCTCTCTGGGCACCAAACAAGCCCTGCTCTTATGGTCTGGGATGGAGGGATGAGCAGAGCAGTGGGTGCTGCCAGCAAGGCAGAGGTGATGGGAAGGAGAGGCAGGGGAGGGCCATGCTCCCCAGGGAGTGCTGGGTCGTGGCCCAGGCAGGACCCTAAATCAGGGAGAAGGATTCTTTATTTCCCTGGCTCCAAGTGCAGCCAAGGAGGCTGGGAAAAGCTTCCCGTGTTTATCAGGAGTGAGCAGTTCATTGTGTCCTGGGTTATGGGAGTATTTACACCTCTGTGCATGTCCCTGTGCTCGATTCCCAGCTGGGGACCTGCTGGGGCCATTCTGGATTTGGCTCAGACGCAGCCCATGCAGCGCCGAGCCGCGCATGTATTCATCCCCATCCGCCTTTGATCTTAAGCTCTGTCAAGAAAGATGCTTTGGCAGGAATCTCGCCCATCAAGTACCATGCATAGGCGGCTGCAATGTCACAGCTGTGACCAGGCCCTGGCAGCTCCAGGAGCTGAGGTGTTGCCAAGTTTAAGCCAAGCCTCCACCTTCTGCCCTCGGGCTGGAGGCAGCTCCTTTCCACGCTGTGCAAAAGCTCAGAGCTCCCTGCTCCTGTGCCTGGTGAATTCAGGGGGTCAGCAGCTTTCAGGCATTGTCACAGGTTGGAGGAGGTGCCATTGATCCCCCCTGAGCCTTTGGTCTGGCTGTACAGACACTGACCTGCTGGGGGTAGGAGCTGCTGCGTGGTCCAAGTGGCTGAGGAAGAGGATGGGGTGCTCTCCATCAGGGACTGCAGCAAGAGGACAAGGGGTAATGGGTTAAAACAGAAACAGGGGAAGTTCAGGTTAGATCTAAGGATGAAGTTCTTCCCTGTGAGGATGCTGAGGCGCTGGAACAGGTTGCCCAAGGAAGTTGTGAATGCTCCATCCCTGGCAGTGTTCAAGGACAGGTTAGATGGGGCCTTGAGGGACATGGTATACAGTGAGGTGTCCCTGCCCATGGCAGGGGTTGGAACTGAATGATCTTAAGGTCCTTTCCAACCCAAACCACTCTGGGATTCTGTGCTGCTGCCTGAGTGGACAGCACATCACACGAGAGCGAAACTTGCTCATTGCACCCTCAGATGAGCCAAGCCCTTGGTGCTGCCTGTGCCGCTGGCTGGGTACCACTGGGATGTCACCGGGTACCACTTGGGTACCAGCGCACCTGAGCTCCCTCACCCACCCCTCCTCCTCTTCCCAAATAGTCCCAGAGCTGTTTCCTTCCCCCGGCTCGGGGTGGGGAAGCCACTAGATGGCAACGTTACCTGCAGCGCGGCCGGGGTCGGGGATGCTCGGGGGTGGCAGGGACCCCGCAGTGCTGCCCTGGCTCAGGCTGGTGGGTCCCCTGGGCTGGTGAGCTGGGGGCATTGCTGTGGCTGGGAGCACTGGGGAGGGCTTTCAGGCACGACCTAACCAAGCTGATTTGGAACCGTTCAGCACAGGAATGCACAGGAGCATGTAACCTGCCAGGAAACACCCTGTGCCTGTTCTGGCTCCCTTCACTGCCCGTGTTACATCAGTGCCATAGTCAAGCTTTGTTATGTGAAGGGCTTTCGTCCTGATGAGGTGGATGGGTCAGGTGTGAAAAGCCATCTCCTGTTAATCTGGGCTTGGAAAGGCAGGAGAAAGGCTGCTGAGAGCTGGTGATGCTTTGGGCATGGTGCCCATGTCTGCTGGGCTACATCCGACTGGCTGGTGAGTTCCTGCAAGCAGAGAAGTTGCTGACCTCGAGTTTGTAGTGCTTCCCATGTGCTGATCCTTCCCTGCTTCCCCTAACACAAGGAAGAGGAGTGGGATGGAGAAGCATGGTGGCACACTCCTCCAAGGCAGTCAGCTGGCCTGAATGGGGATGCTAATTAACTATCCATCACACTGGGGCCACAGTGCATGAGGATATGAAACTACAGCCCTGAACAGAGAAGGGATGTGCTGTTCACCCAGGGAAGGACTTATGGGAGCTCCAAGTTGGAGCTTATAGTAATACAATGGGTAATATTATAAATGAGATGCATCACTGTGTCTTTCCGTATGAGGCTGGAGAGGATGGACCATGGTGGACTGGGATGGGGATGGAGGCAGGAGTATGGTCCTGCCAATAGCTCTGCCCTCCTTCACTCCTGAGCTCCTCCACTCTCTGTTGCGGTGCCTCCAGGTGCTCAGTATTACTTTTCCTCCTTTTATTTAGAGCTTTTCTTAGTCCCTACCCATAGCCCTGGGGTGGGATACCATGCCCTGAGCCAGCCTCACAAGAGATAACACCACCACAGCATGGTAAAGGAGAGATTGGCCCAAGGGGAAGGAGCAGAGGCTGAGAGGTCTCAAGTCCCAGGTTCCTCCTCATGGCTCCTTTGCAGTGGAGAGCGATGGAGCTTGTCCATGAGGTCCTGCTCTGCCCTATCCAGCGCCCTGGCAGGGTTGCAGGTTGTCTGTGCCTCCCTGTGTGACCAACAGAGCTGGCCAGCACCCAGGGGTGTCAGTGCGGGACCCCAAACAACCAAGAGGAACAGGAAAGCCCAGAGTCTCCTTCCTCCTCCTCCTCCTCGCTGCCTGCCAACCACCCTGCCTGCTCCAAGGGGTGGCCCTGGGTGGCCCCATCTCCCGTTGGTCCAGACGGGAACAGCCGCTCCCAATTACTCATGGGGATGATGCGGGGGGATGCAGGGGTGGAAAGTTGAAGTAAATGGAAAGCGGGCGCTTGGCTCTGTCCTCGTCCTCCCCGCGCTGCAGCTGGAGCTGAGCTCAGCCAGGACTGAGGCCACGGGTGGCGGGCGGCTGGCGAAGGGACACGATGCTCAGCCACCAGCATCTCTGGCCTGCAGGGGGACAGGGAGGTGAGAGCAAGCACATAGACACCGGCCACACGGCCACCCATAGCCCACAATGATGGTCACCCACCCCAAGCTTCCTGAAATCGGGATGATTATCCATATTTATCCATATTATCCGTATTTCCCAACAGAGAGGGTTTCTGGCATAATGGCTGGATTGTAAAGGTGAATTCTCAGGTTATCTTGCCACGCTTTGGAATTACTTCACTCTGTAGCTCCTGTGGACTGAAGGAAAACTCACTTCCCACCTCACAGGCTTTTTTGAGCACTTGAAGTGATTATTGTTAGTATTCAAAAGTTCTTTCTTGCCAGGTTTTCCTGCCTAAGCTGAGGTTCCATGATGACATCCATAGATCCCACCGGGAAGGACCAGAGACACCTCTGCACTGTTTCGATGAGCAGATATGTTCCTGGCAAAACTCGTTATTTCCAATGAATCAGCATTTTCCCACTGAAAACAAACCCAACCTTCTTCCAATCCCTCCCTCAGCCGCTTTTACTGCTCAGGGCGAGGTGGCAGCTGGACCAAACCCACAGGCACATTTGGGAATACAAAGTGGGTGAAATGGGACCCCTGGAAAAGCCTGACCGCGACCAGGTGGAATTTTCCAAGCGGATGGAGAGACAAAAGCTCGGCCAATCTCTGCACCAGCAAATCTCTATTGGGGGATGTTCAAAGGGAGCAGAGCTGCTCACCCTGCCGGGACCAGGAGGAGCTGAGATTCAACTGGTGCTTAACGGCGGCGATGGCTTCCCGGCTTTGTGCTGAGTGGGATTGGGTTACGGGGCTGGGGCTGGGAAAGCTCCTCCACAGGTCGCAGGTGGATTAAGGAATTCCAGTCCCCATTCAGTGCCCAGTGAACCACAGCTAATATGGGAGCTGTAAAGAGCAGGGGCAGGCAAGGTGGGAGGCGTTGAATGGGAAAGGCACCTGCAAGGGAGGGTGATGGAATTCAGCAGGCGGTGAGGAACCGGGGTGATTTACTGGCAACAACCTGCTTGGTTTTGCCTTTGAATAGGAACACCAAGGGGTGAGGGTGGCAGTGGAGGTTCAGGTGTCACCTCCGTAATGGGGATGCTTCTAGGGAGAGGAAAACCAATCACCCAGCGCAGGTGGGTTGCTGAGCTGGGTCAGAGCCAGGCTGCATCCTGGGCACGGGCATGGAGCCTGAGTGAAGGGAACACGGTGCCAGGGAGCATGGTGGGACGTGGGCAGGTCTCTGAGGGTGACAAGGACCTCGCAGTGAGGACCTGATAACACCAAAAAGGCTGAGAAATAGAGAGAGAGTCACCAGGGTGTAGGAGATGGTGCAACTCTGAGTCCATGACAGTGCTAATGTGAATCAGGTGATAGCAACTCCCTCTTTTTGCCTATTAAAATGCCTGTCTCCTGCAACACATCTGTGGAGCCACGTGGCTCCAGGTACCACCCTGCCAAGCCCAGGATGCAGACTGGGCTCTGCTTATCTGAGGTTGGTGGCCCCTTATTCCAGCGCAGTCCAAGGGGGGTTGGACTTAAGGAGCACCCTGCACCCAGCCCACCGGTGTGGGGATGCGTGGCTGTCACAGGGGCCAGCAATGGGACAGACGCTGGCTCCGAAGCCAGAACAAGGCTGCAGGGGATGCGATGGGACAGGTTGCGATGGGATGGTCCAGCCACACCACAGCCTGACCTAGCGATGGGATACCCCAGTGCCACAGAGCCTCCGATGATGCCACATTCCCAGGGCAGGTCCCCCTCAGCCCTCCTGGCTGTGTCTGGGGAGACTCCTGCACCCAAGAGCTGTTGGGGAGGCAGGGATCTCATACACCCTGCTCCCAGGAGACTCCCCGGCGCCTCCTAATAGGACTTTAATTATACATTTACCATCCCCATTTTGTCCTCCCTCTCTCTCAAGTTCAGCTTCCCCAGAGATGTAAATACCCGGCGCGTGCTGCGGGGATTGTCAGCTCCACTAATGACCACCTATGAGTGTGCTGGGGAGGGAGGGCAGTGGCATGGGGACATGGGAGGTGACACCACCCTGACTGGCTTGGCAGTGGCCCCCGGCTCTGTAGGGGCATCCCTTGGGTCCCCCTCTGCCTCCAGCTCTGCAGGGAAGGAACACATTGGGATTCGGGGTTGTCGCAGGTCAGAATAGGAGGGCTGAGGTCCTGCAAGGGGATCGGGACGCAGCATTGCTCCTATGGTCACTTCGTGCAGCAGGACGATGCTACCAAGGGGCTGTTAGCCCCAGGCATTGGATGGAGGCAGCCACCTCGGGGGGATCAGAGCTCCACATGTCACACCAACAGCTCTGCCAGCATCCAGCCTTGTGGCATCCCTGAGCCATCCCGCCTGCCTCAGACAGTGTCTGATGCCCACGGCACCGTCAGGCTGCTTTTCAAAGGCTTTCCCTTGGAGCCCTGTGCAGACAAGCGCGATTTGGCAGGGACTGAATCCTCCTTTGCAGAGGGGAGAGGCTGGGCTGAGTTGAGCATCGCCTTGGACCGCTCTGCTCCGTGAGGGGGTATCACGGGCTCAGTGCTTTAAAGCAAAGAAAAGGGTTGGCTTCTGCCCTCTCCTGCTTATGGACAAGCCCCTGACTCCTTCCCAGCTGAGCCTGGGAATTTGGCCCTAGAGGCTTAAATAATTCTTTGTGCGTGGTACATGCAGAGAACAAAAGCAACCCAAACCAGAACCAGCGATGTAAGACCACTAATTTTCTCTCTGTTAATGAGCAGGAATGTGGGGTCACTGATTATAATGCTCTTTAACATCTCGCCAAACCCTCACAGCCCAGCTGGGGACAGCAAGTGACCACACGGTGCTGAGCCTCCCTGTGTCCCCGGCAGCCTTGGCATCACAAGGGGCTGGAGGAAGCCTTTCCTGGGAATCTGACATGGATACCTGGGGCTGTTACTTCTTCTAGATTGAGGGCTTTCAGGTGGTATCTTTCTCCAAGGCTTGACCTGATTCTGCTCCCTCTGAAACTCATTGTTGACTGCAAAGGGTGAGCCAGGAGCCAGGCCTGGGACTGCTATCACAGAGGGTTTCATCAGAGCTGGAATAGGGAGAAAGTGTTGGAATCAATGCAGGGATCTTCTCCCCACTCTGCTGATGCTGTGCCTGGACCAAGGAACAAGCTGGGAATCTTCATTCCCCCAAGTGCACCCGCAGCCACTGTCCTTGGCACCTGCCAGCAGCAAACCCACAGGAGCAAGTCACTGGGATGAGTTGAAAACAGCCATTTCCCCAGAGATGTTGAAGCTTTTCCAGTTTATTGCTCCTTTCCAATTTAAAAATTCCTGAAATATGGGTTTTTTTTCAGAGAAAAGGACATTTTGGGATGCTGCTTTCTGTCAGAGGGATGCTGTGCATGTGTTGGGGGGTTGGGATTTCACCAAATGTGGGGAATGCCAACAGAATGTGCATGTTTCTCTCCGAGCGCTGGATGAAAACTGTTCCATCAGTAAAACATCACAGTGACTTCCTCCCTCCCCATCTTCTGTTCACCTGCTCATGGACTTGTGCCACGAGACTCTGATGTGGTTCCTTGCAAGCCACACTTGGCTCACCCACAGCATCCCCGATGCGTCCGGAGCTTGCTCTGACACAGGGCATCCCCAAAAGCACTTCCTGATGAATACTAATGATGAAATCACATCTATGTTTGGCAAAGAGGAGGTGCAGGGGAGGGCCGGGCTCCCCTTGCTGCTGAGGATCCCTCTTTGCCAACGGGAGCGAGAATTCCCATCGCTCCATCCCCACAACCTGGGCGGCAAAGCCGTTCTCTGCCATCAGCGAGGCAAAGAGCTCACTGACAAGGACAGAACGTGCAGTCGGCTGCAAGCTCAAGCCCTTCCTATCGGCTCTTTAAAGGCTTGGCAAATTCCTTCCCCAACCTGCAAGCCCCGACAGGTCCCCGCGGCCCGAGACAGGCACCAAGCATCGGATGCAGAGGATGTGGGGTTGTCCACGCTTTCCCCTTCCCATGCATGTGTCCACCTGCAAAAGCAGCTTCTAAGTGCTTGGAGAGGCTGGGGGTGACCTGGGGGACCCCACATGCTCCTGAATGGGGGATCAGAGGATCCCAGGCTGGTTTGGGTTGAAGGGAGCTTAAAGCTCATCCAGTTCCAGTCCAGGAGGTGCTCCAGGCACATAAACCTCTGCAAGCAGCTGGCATGGGGAGGATGAGGGGTAGGAAGCACCTTCATGGGGACCAGGCCTGGCTGGAAGCATTAAACCCCCATTCCCCCCCTGGTTTGCCACTGTGGCGGTTATTCAGCTGGTAAAATAGATGCTGCTCATTTCAGTCGTCATCCCAAAGTCCACCAAGTTTCTCCTTTCGAGAGGTGTGCCTGCAAGACGTTGTTTTAAACCAAAATAATCAGGTTTATTGAATCAAATGCTTCACTGAGAGGCCAATACTTGATGATCTCTTTGTTTAAGTGCTGCATCTAACCATTACCAAAGGCCTTGTTATGTTGTTAAAGCTGCAAACCCTTAATGAGTCTCTCCAAAAGGCAAATAACAGCTTCCCAAATGAAGAGCCTGCAACAGGAAAGGAAAAGACCATTTACACAAGGAAACCATGTAGGAAACCTGGGTGAGATCTCAGCTGGCTCGCCCTGAAGGGAAAATCAACCTCCAACGTGTTATCTACAACACCCAATTCAAACCAATACTGGTCATTATTTAAATGCACAATGAATTCAAGTTATCTAAAGAAAAACTAAGAATCCAGACCACTATTTCCCATTACTGAACTGCCCCATTTTCTGCACAATTTTCTATCAGAAACAGGCAATTTTGCACAACTCCAGCAAAGAGGGGGCAGGCATCAAGTGAAATTCCAGCCTGGTGCCAATCCACAGCCAAAGCCCAAGTGACAGAGCTTCATGTGAACAGAAAGAAATGGAATTTCACTCAGTTTTTAATACTTTTTTTGAATACTCCAAAGGATTTTCTGGGTTTGCAAACAGCAAATCAGGTGCTTTCACTGAGCCAGCATCCTTTTTGGCTGGGGCAGATTTGTTAGTGACCACTAAAGGGAAGATGAAGGGTTTTGGGCTGTGACATGTCACCATCCCTGCAGGACAAGGCTCAGCTTACTTCCAGCTGCACTGCTCTCCAACTCCCTGCATTCAGGGTGATGGGAAGTGAATGAGGGTTAAAAAGCCTCTTTAACTGGTGCTCTTGTCAAATTAGCAGGGCAAGGCGCTGAGGCTGGGGCTAATGAATGGAATAATTGATGAAATATGTCAGATTTCTGCCGAGCTGGTTCACACCTTCCCCAAAGGTTTCCAGATGGGGCATAATTATCCTCAAACTGGCTTCCAGAGCCAGGGAGCGAGGGCAGGAACGGTGACGAGGGGAATTTAGACAGCAGAAAATTGCTCCCACAATTAATCCCAGGCACTTAATAAACTCACCAAAGAACAGCAGGGATGGAGAGAGATCCCCTGAGGTTTTGGTCAGGAATAGCTGGTGGAAGTTTTCACCTCTGTGCATTGATGGGGAAGCAAAGGTGGCACCGGTTTTGCTTCTCTCCAAACAAGCTGGCACAAGGGGGAACTTTCTCCTCTCCTCTGCTCCTCTGTCTCAGTAGGGTTCAACGGTTGAATCATAGAATCATGGAATGGTTTGGATTAGAAGGGACCTTAAAGCTCACCCAGCTCCAACCCCTGCCACGGGCAGGGACCCCTTCCACTGGAGCAGCTTGCTCCAAGCCCCTGTGTCCAACCTGGCCTTGAGCACTGCCAGGGATGGGGCAGCCACAGCTTCTCTGGGCACCCTGTGCCAGCGCCTCAGCACCCTCACAGGGAAGAGCTTCTGCCTAAGAGCTCAGCTCAGTCTCCCCTCTGCCAGGTTAAAGCCATTCCCCTTGTCCTAGTGATGTGAATCAGGGGGTGGTCTATGTGCCCCTCAGTGGATCACTGCTAATGTACATCAGAGTCCTTTTATTCCTTGGATTTCCAGCTGCCAGGCCCCAGTCCCCTTGAAAACCAAACCCAGGGCAGCTCGGTGTCCTGGGGAATATTTTAAGGTCTAAACCAAACTATTTGCTTTATTGAGGGGGGATGAAGTGGGGAGGGCAGGGGGATGATTACTCGTTGTAAGGATTTTAAAGTCCATATGATTTCAACTCAACTCAAAGCGATGGTAAAGCAGGACACAGATCCTGGACGACCCAGTGGCTCTGAGCACAGCCATGCTGGGGGGAAGAGATGCTGATCTAACGGCACCAGTGTCAGCTATACCCAAGAAACCCCCCTGAGCCCAGGCCAGGGAGCTGGGCTTCAACCAGGCTTCCTGCTGAGGCTGCAGGGCTTGGCACAATCCCTTTTTGAGCATCCTCCTTGCAGAAACCCCCTTTCAAATCCCTCCTGGAGATGCTGGAGCTCTGCAAAGCTAAAGGGGAGGAACGAATATTGATGTGAACTTTCCCTTCCCTTGTGTCCCTCTAAAAGCTCCCTGTCGGAGCCAGATCCAAGACCCCCCCATGACAGCCACCCATGTTTGTGTGTCCCCTGGGCCACCTCTGCACCTTCAGGTCACCTCCCCATCAGTAGCTGCTGTCTTGCCTTGCTCATGCTGTGATTCATACCACGGGGAAACAGGTCCTGGATGCTCCGGGGGTGTCTGACACTATCCAGGGGACAAATCCTGCTCCCACTCGTGGTGGTGCTCCCCTACAGGGCAGGATTGGGAAAGAAGGTGCAATGGAGCAAAGCCTTTCCCCTGCACTGTTACCTTCTCTGGTAGGTCTCCAGCCCCCTCCCAGGCGATGCTTCCAACAGCCCCTCATCCTTTTCCCTAGGGATGGCTTTTGCTCCTGCCATCCAGCCGGAATTCCCAGGGGAGAAGAGCAGGGAGCAGCCAGCGCCGCAGCATCCCGATCCCTGCGCTCCCGCGAGATTCCTGACAGGCTGCAGATAGCAGGGATGTTCGTTAGTGTGGCAGCGGTGGCGTGTGGGAGGGCAGACGCCAGGCTGTCTGCTCCCACTTTGTTGGGCTTGTTATTAACTTCTCCTTGGGCTGCCATTAACCCAGAATTCCTGTACTTGGCTTCAGGCTTTCCCCGCGCCGGCTCTATCTCCAGCGTGTAATTACAGCTGTTGGGATCTCCCTTTATCTTGCATCTTGTAGGTTTGTTACCTGGCGCATGCTTCCCTGCACCCCCCAACACAGCCTTCCCTGCTCCCCTTCCTGCTTTCCTCCGCCTCGCCAGTGCAAGCGGGCAGGGGAAGCTCCGGAGCTTCCAGCGCCTCAGTTTTGCATCGGTGGAGCCGCATCCCGAGCTCCTGCTGCTACATCCAGAGCATCATCGGGCAGGTGAATGGATCCCGCATGTCCCGGCTGGCAGCTCCCTGCCACCGTGTGGGTCTCGGCGTGTGTCAGCACCTTCTAGCCCCGAGACGGAGACTTTGAGTCGGCTCCAAGCGCGGCCGTGATTTATTTGTTTAATTTAATGACTCGACTCGAGGTATTTGCTTTGGCAGCAGGTTCCCCCCAAACCCCAAACCCTGCTCAAACAGCGCGCTCCGTCCCTGCCAGCCCACGCCGACACAAACACGAGGGCTGGGACCTGACCCCGTGCCTGGGCGGCACCAATTCCTGCCCTGGAGCTGCTGAAGCTGTTGGGAACCAGCCCCCCGTCCCCGGGGTGAGCGGTGCCTGGGAGCTGGGAGGTTTTACACAGCCTGAAGGGTTGGTGCCAGTTCCTTAGCCCGGCTCCCAAGGGAATGCAGAGCAGGTGGAGCTGTCCCTGTGCTGCCATAGTGGGATCAGAGATGGGACGTCCCCTTGGCGCAGGGATGCTGAGGTTGGCACCTGCAGACCCCCGACCCAAAACTCAGCTTTTATGGAGCTGGGGAGGAGGAAGAGGAGATGGGATCCCTTTCATCTGGTGTCACCGCTGCCTCACTGCTTGCCATGGGCTGCCCCATGGGGCTTGCTTGGAGATTCCCACATAGGGGTATCCACTCCCTCTCTAGCCCCACAGTATGGAGGGGGAGGATCCCTTGGCATCACCAATGGAACAGAGTTGTGACACCTTGCCCAAGGAGAGGGAATTTGACCCTGAGAATCCTCCTTCTCTTTGCCAGAAGTCAAACCCAAACCACCCATGGGGACTCCAGCATCCGCCACAGGGACCCTGGCTCCTCTGGTACATGTGGATATTTTGGGATACTTCTATTTACATTTAATTATGGGTATTTATTACATCCATCACATAGCAAAGGGCTGGGAGAGCACAGGGAGCTGGGAGCATTTGGACCCATCAGATCCAGCCCTGGGTCTGGTGCCACCAGGTGCAGCCACTGCAGTGGGGGGGATGCAGCTCCCAGTCCCAGCATCTCCCTCCCACCGTCAGCACCGGGGTGAGGAGCACCGGAGGGAGCAGAGGTGCCGGGAGCTCATCCCTGCAAGCCAGCACCCGTCCTGGAGCCGGGGAGAGCTGAGTCACCCCGGCAGGGAAAGTGAGGAGCCGGGATAAAAGCAGATCAGCGGAGGTTTCCTTTGATACTCCAGCAGCTGTGCTTTGTCCTTGGTGCCAGCCAAGCCGGGCTCCATGGGGATGCCTTGGCCAGTGCTGGAGAACATCTGGATTTCTCTCTGTTGCCTCTATTTGCTGCTTTGCCCCTGCTTTTCCTGGGTGGGGTTGGGGAGTTTTCACTTTGGCTCCTGCAGTTTGGTGGCCTGGGCACTTTGGGCTTCTCCCCATGCCCAAACTTAGGGTTTACATTGGATTTTGAGCCCTGGGGACAGTCCCAGGGACACTGGTGCCTTGCCCAGCTCCACGCTGGGATGGAGGGACATGGGCATCCCAGAGCCTGCAGCCAGCACCAAGGGGCCAGCCTGTGGGTCCGGCTATGCTGGAAATGATCCTTATGGAGGTTGGGATGGGGAGAGAGAGCAGAAAGCATCAGCTACAGAGAGTCAGAGGTGGATCAGGAGAAAGGTTGTTGTACTGGGACATGTGGGGCAGGACATGAGCCCCAAGTGTCCTGGGCTTAGTCCAGAGCTTGGCTGTTAACACTGGAGCTCCTGGCCCCTGCTTGGCGTGACTCAGTCCTGGCGCCATGGCCAGATGGGAGCATGTTTTGGGGATGGTTTAATCTCCAGGGAGGGTGGGGACAGGGACCCTCCCTGCCAGCATCCCCATCCGCCTGGCACCCACTCCCTCGGGGCTGCTCCACCCGGGCAAACCCCGCTCTTGGAGACCTGGCAGCTGGTGCTGGGTCCCCCAACCCATCCTTGTGCTGCAGCCGGGGCTCACAGACCCCATCCAGGGCTTTGCATGAGATCTGGGACGGGAGGAGGTGCAAATCCCCCCCTGCCAACACCACCCAGGCTCCGGCTGGCTGTCCCCATAGGCGCTGATGGCAAAACCAGCCCGATGGAGGGGGGGCGTTGCTCCGGTTGGCAGCCGGGGTGGAGGCCACGGGACTCCTCGGGGCCCCACGCACCCCGCCAGGGTCAGGGCTCCCCGGGGCGCTGGGAGGGAGCGGCCGGGCAGGTCGGCGCCTGCCGCCGGGAGCGGGGCCCCGCGGGGACCGGGCGCTGACGACGCCGGGGAAGGGGCCTCCCGTCTGCCAGGGCAGGCGCCGACGGGGTGGCTCTGGGGTTCCCACCCCCGCGGGTGTCCTCCCCCAGCACCCACGAGCACTGCGGATGAGCAGGGCCTCCTCAAGCCTCCATCCCTCCATGCGGTGTCCGTCCCTCCCGTCCCCATCCCTGGCGTGTCCCATGTCCCCGCACAGGTGAGCTGAGTGCGAGCGGCCTCGGCTCCACCGTGCCTGTCCCCCGGGCGCCGGGGCTGCCCCGTGTCCACCTTCGAGGGGATCCATCCCTCCAAGGGCCATGTGCGTGGAAGTCGCCCTCCATTCCGAAAGGTCCCTGGGAACGGGGTGACCCCCCAGCACGGATCACCCCAATATGGGGAGCAACAAGGGGCAGCCCCCCTGGGGAGACCCAGCCAGGACATGGGGGTCGGGCTGCGTCCCCCCGGGTGTCCCCTCGGGGCGGGTGCATTGCTCCTGGCCGAAGCACCGACGGGAGGGGTTCGAGCAGGATGGGGACACAGAGGGGGCTGCCCCCGAGGTGGGGGGCAACCAGAGGGGGTGCCCGGTGGGTGACGTCACAAGGGGCGTGGCCTCCCGCCGGGGGGGCGGGGCGGGGCGGGCGGGGGATCCCCCGGGCGCGGGGCCGCGCTCGGCAGCGTGGAGCCCGTCGGGGGGCGGCGGGACTCGGTGCGGCTCCGCGGGCTCCGGGGGCTGCGCGCCCCGGCCCGGCCCGGCCCTGCCCACCATGACCATGAGCTCCGTAGCCGAGAGCTTGCTGGGGTCCGACCCGTCCAAAGCCGCTTTCCTGGAGCTCGGCCACCCATCGCCGCCGCACTACCCGCTGCACGGCCTCCACCCCGCCAGCCACCCCCAGCACGACCCAGCGCCCTTCGCCTCCTACGGCCGGCCCGGGCCTTACCCCTACCCCGGCGGTGCGCCCCCGCTCCCCCACGGCGGGCCCTACCTTCCCTACCCGCCCCCCGGCGCCCAGCACCCCCCGGCCCAGCTGGCCCACGGCGCCAGGCTGCAGGATGCAGGTAAGGAGGGCGCGGGGTGCTCGGCGCTGCGCACCCGCTCCCGGGCACCCACCCGGCGTGGGGCCACGGGCGTTTATCAGGAAGCGCCGGGACGGAGCTGTCGGAAGCGCCGTCGGGGCAGCGGCGATGCGGGGCTCGGCCTGACGGGGCGGGGGCTGCGTCCATCCCTCCCTGAGCTGGAGCCGCGTGGGGAAGGGCGGCTGCGTGGTGGCAAGAACCGCTGGCGATGGGGAGCATCAGACCCCCGGCTGCCCACATCCTGCCTCAGCTGGCAATGGGGAGCCCCTGAAGCCCGCGGCTGCTCGTGTCTTCCCTCTGAGACCTCCCAGTCCAGGCAGACTCTCCCTTTCTGCCCCACCGCCAACATGCTCCAATCTCAGTTCCCTATCCCATCGCATTCCCGTTCCCCACTATTTTCTCCCCAAAGTAATGGAAAACGCTTCCATGCCCTGGGCTCACCCACCTCAGCCATGTACTGCTGATCTAGGGACCACCAGCATCCCCATAGAAGGGACCCAAAGGGGTAGGGGACTCCTCTGTTGCACCCTTTCTTGCTCCATGGGGCCCTGCCTGCCCCCCAAATCGGGTGCACAGCAGAGGGGCCTGTGGCCTGCCCACTTTTGGACTTGAAAAGTTATATTGGATGGATAACCCCATCCCTCCCTTTCTCCTTCTCTTCCCACTTTGCTTTACCTGTGGCTTTAAACGCACCAGCGAGGCAAAAACAGATGCCCCTTTTTTATTCCCCCTCCAGACCCCACAGCACCCCAGGGCCTGGGGGGGATGGTTTGGGGTTGGTTGTTGGGTTATTTTCTTTAACCTCCCAGTGTGTTGGTTTAACTCTGCTCCTCTCCCACCCCAAGAGCACGAGAAGCCCCTGGCCATGGCCAACGGGGAGCTTCGCATCAGCAGCAAGGGCAAGAAGCTGCGCAAGCCGCGCACCATCTACTCCAGCCTGCAGCTCCAAGCCCTCAACCAGCGCTTCCAGCAGACCCAGTACCTGGCGCTGCCGGAGCGCGCCGAGCTGGCGGCTCAGCTGGGGCTCACCCAGACCCAGGTACGGCCGCAGCGAGGGGTGAGGGGATGCTCGCAGCCCCATGGCGATGCACCCCACGGGAGCCCCATGCCCATTGCTGCTTCGGGAGTGACTCCGCAGTGAGGCTGCGTCACGATGCTGGGGTGCAGCTGGAACGCTGCCGAGCCGTGCCGTGCTGCGGCGGGGGAGCTGGCGCCGGTGGGCCCCCGGGGCTCGGGTTCGGGGTGCTCCTGCTCGCACCTCCCAGCGGCACTGGGACTTTCCCAGCCCCGCAGCCTGGCTGCCGGCCCGGCCGTGCCCGGCGCTGGGCGGCCCTGGGCCGTGGGATGGGGCGAGTGGGTTTTTGAAGGCGATGGGGAGAGACAGGCAGGCGGCAGCGGTGCAGCCCGGAGCCAGGGGCGAAGCGAGCTAATAAAGCTGGGGAAGGAGGAAACAAGTGGGAACCTGCCGGCAGCGCGGGGGGGACTGCGGGGAGGAATGAGCGGGGGCCACCACCCCACCGTGCCGCACCCCAGCACCAGCACCCGGCTGGGCTTGGGTGGCCACAGCCCGACCTGGAGCGGGGGCCGTGGGGATGTGCATGGCTGTGGATTCCTGGCTTGCTCTCCATCTGTCACATGTTTGTGTGGGCTCCTTGTGCCTCTTCCCAAATCCTTCTCTTAGTGGAGTCTCTGGTGGCTTGTAAGGGATTGGGCTCAGAGCTCGGTTTATCTCATAGACCCCCATGCCCAATTGGCTGTGCTCCCTGGAAAGGGCTGGCGCAGATGGAGATGGGGACCACGGGTCTCCGTAATTATTGATGCTGGGGGTTTATGGGGGGGTACTGGCCACAGACCCCATCCTCCCCACTGACAGCTCTGCCCCCCACCCTCACAGGTCAAGATCTGGTTCCAGAACAAGCGCTCCAAGTACAAGAAGATCATGAAGCAGGGCTCCAGCGCGCCTGATGGGGAGCACCTCCATAACGCTGCCTCCCTCTCCCCCTGCTCCCCCAACATCCCCCCACTCTGGGACATCCCCATGCCGGGAAAAGGACCCCCGCTGTCCTCCAGCAGCTACATCAACAGCTTTGGAGCCTGGTACCAGCCTCACCCACAGGACACCATCCCCCGGGCCCCCATGATGTGAGGCTGCCGTGGCTCCAGCACTTGCCAGCACTGGGAGGACCAGTGAGGGGGATGCTCTGCGGCCACCCCCGAGGGACTGGGGAGCCCAGCGAAGCCTTGGGGACCTCAGCAAATGGAGAAGGAGGAAGAGGAGGAGGAAGGCGACCACAGCCTGCAGGAACCTGGGAATTACTTGCTCCATCGTGGTCCGAAGTGAGGCAGCTCCCGCACAACACCTTGGTGCGACCATCCCGGTGGGACAGGACGTGGCCTCCAGTCGCAGCCCTGGGTCCCTCCGTTCATAGACAGGGGGCAGGGGGGGCCTGGAGAGAGGCTGGGGGGTCCCAAGAACCCCCCTGGCCTGGCTTTATTTATGAATACCGTCCATTATTGTATGCCCCCCCTATAAATAGCTGTACACTTGTAACGACTGCTCCTCCATACCTGCCGCTGCCTCCTGGGGCTCTGCCTCTGCTATGGGAGCAGACACTTCAGTCCTTGTCCTTGGAGGCTCCCATCCCTTGGGAAAACAGCCCTGTGGGGATGGGAGCCCTGAAGCAGGGGGCTGGGGCTGTGTCCCCCCTCCCCAGACATCAGTGTGGGACCTGCTGCTGGTTCCAGACACGCGATCGCTGCCCTGATTTGAGGCACCCCTGGAGTCAATACCTGCCTCTGGTTTGCCTTTGGTTGCGAACGGGGGGATACTTTTCTGCTGCAGGTTCCCTCCTGCAATGCATCTCCCACCTCCTTTTGTGCTTTCCAGAGGCCAGAACCTGGCTGGAAAATGCATGATTGGTATTTCCCACTTTTCCCTATCCTGGTCAGTGTTTGTCCCCCATGATGGGGATGGGACCTGCGCTGGGGTCTCCCCAGCAGAGATTTGCTGGGGCAGCGAGTCCGTACTGAGGTTTCCTCCATTGCACAAACATGATCTGCACTCTGGATGCTCCCACTTTATATTCCTCCCACTTCAAGGGTCCCTTCCTGCCCCAGGGACCAAATTTCCCATCCCAGCTGGAAAAGGCTGGGAGGGAGCGATGTTGTGATGCTATGCATGGCTCTGTTTGCTTTGCATCATCAGCAGCACATGAGGCCAGCCAGGGGTGAGTTTGATCCCTCATCCGAGAGGTTTGGGGTCCTGGTGGTGACCCCACCGAGCCACAGGCATGGTTGGCTCCTGCTGTGTCCCGTGATGGCCATGGGCACGTTGCAGCAGTGGCGTGTGGAGGATGTGGGGGCTGTGGGCTCAGCACCCCTCAGGACCAGCTGAGGCCAAGACATGGTGCACGGGTGGATGATGTCCCAAGTGGGGATGAGGGAATGAGTCCAGCAGAAGCAGGGGTCTGTGCAGGGTAAGAACTTGGCTTTATTTCCCCCGAGGGATGGAGCCCATCATCCCCACCGAGGCTTTAGGGAGGTGGATGGATTTGCTTTGCGCTGCTGTCCGAGGAAAGGAGAACTCATCCAGAGACTGGGGCAAACCCAGCTCCTTGTGGGTGGGATTTACCCCAGAGAGGGGCTTGGGCTGGAAGGGGCGGCTTTCCTCCAGGAATTACTCTCCAGCCATTGGGAAGGGGCTGGAACATGGTGTGGTCCTGGCTCCAAAAGGTGGCTTGGGGTGCTGCCGGGTGCTGAGCAGGGGATGGGGAAAGCAGGAGGCAGAGGCTGAGGCGCCCGCTCGGCTTTCCCGATGGATGTGCTGCCAAGGACCTGCAGCCAGAGCCGCTCACAGGTCCCGGCTTGCAGCAGGAGGGAGGCAGCAGCCATGGGCTCCAGGAGCCAGGATCCATCCCACCCGGCACTGGGACAGTGGCTGGCACCAGGACCCTGCAGTGGGGACACCCGCGGCTCCCCCTGTACCCAACCACACACATGGGAGAGCCATGGCTGACCCCGATCCTGCTGCAGCCCATCTCTGGGCACCCCTGGCCCCTGCTGCCACTCGCCTGCGCTCAGGATGCTCCTATGGGACAGGGATGGGGACAGGGATGGGGTCTGGAGTCCAGAGGAGGAGGTTTAGGGATTGTTCTACCCTTTCTGCAGCTGAATTGGACGGTGCCCCAGGAGATGCGTGCACAGCGTCACTGGAGCTGCTCTTGCCTCTTCTCCACCAGCCAAAAGTGTCCCCACTCAGAAAAGGCCCAGAGCCCCCAGACACCCCTCTCCGGTAGGGTTTAACCCACTGGATGGGAGAAAACCCACCGGGGGATGTCTTGGGGATGGGCTTCTTTGAGTCCCTCTTCCCTCCACCCGCACAGGCTGGCAACCCAACCAGCTCCCTTCAAATCACCAGGGCAGATTTGGGCAGTGGGGGGGACTTTGTGTCCTTTTCCTGTCCCCAGCCCAGGCAAGGTGATGGGACATGGACAGGGATAGACACAAAGATCCCTGAGGCCACTCGGAAGCGTTTCCATCCTATTTTCCAGAGCCAAGAATGGAGCCGGGGCCCTGGCTCATGGCAATGCTGTGGCTGCCCCGTGTCACTCCTCGCTCCGGCTGCCGCGTGCCAAGTTAGCCAAGAGCTGGGAAAGGATGAGGATTGGGAAAGGATGAGGACACGGTGGATGCCAGGCTGGGCTGTGGGCGAGCAGCTGCCCCCGCTCCTGGTGCTGGCAGCAGCGTGACGCAAGGGGCTGGCAGCAGCGTGTCGCAATGGGGAAAGAGGTGATGGCAAAATCCCCTCCAAGGGGCTGGATGTCCCCAGCATCCCCATCCTGGTGCTAGGATGATGAAGGACGGTCTTTCCATGCCTGTGCCAGGGCCGGGTGAGGGATGCTGGGAGGATTCGGGTGGTGTTCCCACCCCGGTGGGGGGGTCCTGCCTCTGCCTCTCTGGCTTCATTCTGCTCTTGAGAGCACTCTGGGGCATCAGGTCCTAGCAGGAGGATCGAGCTTGGCCCTAGGGAGGCATGCCTGGGTCCTGCAGCCACAGGAACCTACGGCTGCCCCATCCCTGGCAGTGTTCAAGGCCAGGTTGGACACAGGGGCTTGGAGCAAGCTGCTCCGGTGGAAGGTGTCCCTGCCCATGGCAGGGGTTGGAGGTGGAGGAGCTTTAAGGTCCTTTCCAACCAACCCATTCCATGGGGGGACAAGGGGACAATAACATCCCTATTGTCCATCCCTGTGGCACAAGCTGCCTGCAGACCCCAGCTCACAGGCAGTGCTGGAGGGGAGCAGGATGAACCTCGGTCCACAGGCAGGGACGCTCCAGGCATTTCTATATAATGTGTGGACATGGAACCTTCTGCCTTTCTCTTCCCTACATTAAAAACCCAACAAAACCCCAGCGCCAGCTCGTGCCGTGCCTCTCACTCCAGGCAATGCCGCTCCATTTCCTGCTTCCCAACCCGCCTCCTGCTCGCTCTTGCTGGCAGCTCCCCCTAATCACCCCCATGTCTCCAGCCTGTCTGCCCGCCGCCGGCTCTGGGGCGCGTTGCACACAGCCTCCAACCCCAACCCCAACCCCAAGCACTGCATACAGGGGGCTGGCAGCACCCCTTTGTGCATTGCAACCAGCCTGGTCATGCAGCAGCCGGATGGGGATACCCAGGGATCCAGCTGTGCCCGATGCTGGATGCGTGGGATGAGGTGGGGAGCTGGTGGGTGAAGCCCATGGGGGGGATTTGGGGGCACCTTCATGGGTGTAAAGAGTGAGATTGGCTCCGTGTGGACTTGGCCATGGGATATGGGGATGTGGGGACACCACTGGGTGCATCCCAGCTGTGTCCAGCACCCTGCAGAGCTGGGGTTCCCTGGACAGTGCAGAGGGACCATCCCCAGAGGCACGCCATGGAGGGCTGAGTGCTGTGTGGGGCTGAGGGAGGACCCTCCATGGTCACTGGGGATGCGATGCATGGCTCAGTGGGGACAGCACGGGGATGGGGCTTCAACCCCCAACCCTTTGCTGCACTCCTATGCACAGAATGATGCCGGTGATGGCAGGGACAGCAGGGCAAAGTGACCAGCAAGGTTCAGCCCCAAGGACTGTCCCTATCGCTGGTCACTGGAGCCCTCCCAACCCCAAAACACTGACGGGTGAAGTCACCATCTCTGCAGGAGCAGTGATTGTGGCCCTGTGGAGTTGGTGCCTTGACGGGGTCCCATCCCCTGCCAGCCCTTGCTCATGGGCATCCCAAAAAGGGACACTGAGGCAGCCCAGTGCCTTCCCAGTTTGCATGGCCAGCAGTGTACTGGTCCCAGTAAGCAGCAGGGGAGGGAAGCAGGTCCCAGCGGCAGTGAGGAAGACTCTGCAACCAGGAGTAAAATTCCCTTCCTCCAGATTCCCTCTCAGCGGGGCAAAGTGGGACCCGGGATGAACCAGCAGCACCCTTGGGTGCCCGCTCCCTTAACCCCCCAGCTGCTCCCCAGACCATGGCACACGGGGTTTAACTCCGTGTTTTCCAAGCTGGAAAACTCGGGAGTTCCTCCCTGCTCACCAAAACCCTCCCCAAAAACGATGTTTGGAGCTTTCAAATTCAAACCACTTTTATTCACACTTCGAGATCAGCTTTTGGTCACTAGGAAAGCAGCAAAGGTCGCTCGGAGGAAGCCTCTTTGTCCTTAGAGGGGGCTCCCATCACCCAATTTTGGGTGTTTTCCCTTTTTTCCTTAAAAAAAACCCAAAAAGCAAACAACAAAACCAGAGCAAAACCAGTTTGGTTTGGATCAACTTTATACAAATGAACCTTTATGTACACTCTCTTTTTTTCCCCCCAATACACCCCTATTTATATATAAGGCAACATAAATAAGACCCTCGGGACTGTACAACGCGTATGAACACTTCTTCAAACGGCACTTGCTGCTCTTAAAAAAATAGCATCATCCTCTTAAAAAATAGTAAAATTTCTTTTTTCTTTCTCTTTCTTTTTTTTTTTGGTTTTTTTCCCTCTAAAATGTGCTGTCAATTTGCTTATCAAACAGGCATCCTGCTTCACTGGTAACTGAACTGACACAGATGGAGGCACTGCTGGAAAACAGGCTTTAGCACAGTTTTTCTCTCTACAAAATAACTTAAACCGTTCCTGAACTGTTTAAATATTAAAATAGTTTCTTCTCCCCCTCCCCTTACGCTTTTGATTTATTCTTAAATAACCACCTTATTGTCCGAGCTGGTCCTCATCCCGCGAAGCCGCCACCGAAGCGGATGGGCTGCGGGTGCTGCTTTGCTCCCGTGGGGTATCCATGGTCCCCCCGCATCCCGGCGGTGAAGCTCATCCTCTCATCGGATGCTGTGAGGGTGAAGCTCATCCCGCTCCTTCAGCATCGGCGATGGGCACCCACTCGCGTCCTCCTCCCCACGGGCTCCATCCAGACCTGGGTGCGGGTGCTCTGGGTGCCCACTGTGCTCAGAGAGCCCCCCAAAAGGTGGCTGCCCAGGGTGGCCCCAAGAAGCAAAGCTCCAGTGAGAGATTCCCAGTGGGATGTGGCTCCTTGGGGGCTGTTTTTTATTAGGGGGTGATGGAATAAGGATAAAAATGCATAAGAAGAATTCGCTGCCACCTTTTCCTTGCCTGCCCTGGGCTGGTAGCTAAGGAGTTTAACCGTTTGGAGTCCTCTTGTTCCTGAGATGAGCTGGGAAAGGATAGGATGTCTAAGAGTATATTTAGGGGTGTGTGTACATGGGTGTCCTTTTTTGCTTTAAAAATAGAAAAAAAAAAAAGAAGAAAAAAACCCAAAAAGTAGGGGGAAAAAAAGGAGGCAAAGGAGTTCTGCCACTGTCCCTCATTCCCGGTCTCACTCCGGGCTCTTAGTAGACGGCGCCCGTGTTTGGGGGCGGCCCCGGGGAGGTGTGATGCATCGTGGTGGCCGGTGGTGGCTGGTGGGGTCCATGGGGTCCGCTGAGGGTCTGGGGGTGATACCAGGGGTTGTGCTCCTCCAAGAAGCCAGGAGAAGAGCTGTAAGGAAGCGGCTGCGGGAGGGGGGTCCTGCCCGGCGCGCTGCCGTGCGAGTTACTGTCCCAGACGGCCGGGGAAGGCGGGGAGTTGCAGGCCATGGAGTCGCTGTTGTTGGGGCTGTGCTCCAGCGGCACCTCGCCGTTCTTGTACAGCTTCTTGAACTTGGAGCGCCGGTTCTGGAACCAGATCTTCACCTGGCAGGGAGGGAGAGGGGGTCAGTGCCCCGGCACCGAAAGCGGGGGTTGAATGGGATGCTCGCGGGGGGGACATGGGATGGGGAGCTGGGATAGACCCCGCTTAAGTGGGAAGGGATAAGGGACATGGGCACCACGGGGAGCTTGGCACACCGTGCACCATGGGATCATGGGGACTCACAGACATGGTGCGTTGAGGAAAGCCCCTCCAGGACATGGGTGCCATGTGGACCCCAGACCACACAATGCTGGGTGGGAAGGAACAACGGCCGTGGGCATCATGGGGACCCCATTGCAGGAAGCCTCCCAGAAGACCCCAAACACCCAGGAAGGCACCCAGGCTGTGGGTGTCACCTGGACGCACCATGCAGGCACCATGTTATGGGTGTCGTGGGGACCCTGGAGACATGGAGCATCACAGGAAGCCCTGGTGGGATCACGGGCGTCGCGGGAAGCCCGTCACTCCAGCATCATGGGCGTTGGGAGCGTCCCTGGAGCTGGGTGAGGCGGCACTGGACGCCCTTGGCCCCTGGGGAAGGGGTGGGTGGCTGTCACCCAAACAGGATGTCCCTCTGGGAGTGGGTGACGCGCTCCGTCAGCCCTTTGCCGAGTGTCCCCGATTGCTTCATCGCCCAAGGGAGGAGGAGGAAGGCCGGGAGGCGCTGGGGAGCGCCGCGCCAAGGGCGGCACAAGGGCGCCGGTGCCGGCCCGCAGGCAGGGAGGGTGCCGGGGATGGGATGGGGTGCGGGGGGAGCCCCGCGCTGCGGTGATGGGGGTGACAACCGGTTCGTCCTCGTGCCAGCAGATCGGAGGGGGGGATCTGTCCCCGTGCCAGGCAAGCCCCAAAAAGAGAGGGTTTAGCCCCGAATCATAAAGGAGAGCGCTTAGCACCCGTCCCTGTTCTTCCCGTCCAGCCTAAACTGCCACCCCAGCACGGAGATCCTGGGGCGAATGTGGATCCTATCCCAAAATCCCTTCTCTTTGCCCAGACCAAGCAGCACGGGGAAGCCGGATTGCAAAGAGGAGCTCCCTAAGGGCCAGAAAAGCAGGGTCTGGCCCCCAGGTCCCTGTGCTCCCACCAGGCACAGGGCCAGGACCTGCTGCTGGGATGGGGTGTCTCAAGCACCCTGTCCCAAACGTCCCGTCCTGCATCCGGATTTGGTGTCCCACATTCCTGGCATGCCGGGTGTGTTGGTGACCCAGGACTCTGCCAGACACCGGGGCGGGATTTAGC
Source organism: Psittacula echo (assembly GCF_963264785.1). Classification (NCBI taxonomy): domain Eukaryota; kingdom Metazoa; phylum Chordata; class Aves; order Psittaciformes; family Psittacidae; genus Psittacula; species Psittacula echo. The sequence continues at coordinate 5,382,199 of NC_137748.1, forward strand.
CTCTGACCCGGCCCAGTGCCGGAGCAGAGCGAGGTCTGGGATAGGGCTTGCTCCAGGGGGAAGGGGATGAACCCCGAAAGCTGGGAGCAGGCTTGGCTGGGATCCTTCCCTTCTCTCTGCTCCTTCCCTGCTCTCCACCTTTTCCCCTACAAAGCAAATCTGCTCCGCACGGGGAAATCTGGCAGCAGGGACCCCTGCACCCATGAGCAAGTGGGCAGCACCCATCCATGGGGACCCCCAGACCCCATCCCCTCTCTGTGAACAGAGCCCCCTCCCAGACCCCACCAATTCCTGGCTCCTGCCCTCCTGATCCCTCCTGCCTGTGGCTGGGAACTGGGGCGTCGGGGGGTGTCGGGGGGCTCAGCCCTTACCTGGGTCTGGGTGAGCCCGAGCTGGGCGGCGAGTTCAGCCCGTTCGGGCAGCGCCAGGTACTGGGCTTTCTGGAAGCGGCGCTGCAGAGCCGCCAGCTGGTAACTGGAGTAGATGGTGCGGGGCTTGCGGATCTTCTTGGGTTTCCCATTGACCATCCGCACCTCCGGCTCCGGCTCCTCCTTCACCGACACTGGGCAGAGAGCGGAGGTGTGAGGCTGGTGAAGGGGTCCCAGCGCTGAACACCCCCCACTCCCCAGCTCAGGGTCATCGCACTCTGCGTGCCCCCATCCCCAGGGGCATCCCCTGATGGCCACATCCAGCGTGGATCCATCCGGCTGCATCCCCCCAGCAGCACCGGGGATGCCAGAGGAGGCTGATCCCTCGCCCCATCCACAACAACAACCCCATCCGCAGCCTGGGGACACTTAGAAGAGGGCAACTTGGCTGCCGTTGTCCCAAGGGACTTGCGGGATGGATACTGCCCCTTTTTCCCAAGCATCCTACCTGCTTCTTGGGCTGGGAGCTGCTGGTCCCTGAAGTGGCTGTACTGGCGGTAGGAAGGGCTGTAAGAATAGTCAGATTTGGGCGAGTAGGTGCCGGCGGCGCCAATGCCGTTGAGGTTGAACTGGTGGTAGGGGTAGTGGCTCACAGGCTGGCTGTAGGACTGGCCCGGGTAGTAGTCGTGCTGGCTGGTGTAGTAGCCCAGGTCGGTGACGGAGGACTCCGGTAAGGTGGGAGAGTCCTTGGAGGCGGCATGGCAGCTCAGGGAGCCCGACAGGTCGGTGAGGATGCTGGAGAGCTTCTTGTCGAAAGACCCACTCATTGCTGGAGCTGGGCAATGGGGGGGGAGCTGCCTGCCTGGCTGGGGACCCCCCAACCCGGCGGCTCCGGCTGCCCACGTCAGGCCTGGGGTGCCCAGAGCCGGCTCCTCCACACCAGCTCTTGCGAGGAGCAACCAAGAGACTGTGCCCAAACCTCCAGCCCCGGCCGCCTGCTTAAAGCCTTTAATTAGGGAGCAGGGCAGGGTGGGTGCGCATTCCGATTGGCTCCAGAAATATTGCCTGGGAGGCAAAATAGGCTCCGGCCTCCTCTCTGCCTCTGTGTGTGTGTTTTTTTTCTCTCCTTCCCTTCTTTCCCTCTCTCAAGAAACAACAAAGAGTGGGTGAAGGAGGGAGAAGGGATAAACAGAGATCGCAGGCTCTGGCTGCAGGAGCAGGGGAGGGAAGGGGGGGCACCGGTGGGGCCTCTGGGGACACTGTGAGTCAAGGGGGTGCTTTCTGGCAAGGGGACTCTTGGTGCTGAGGGGGGATTTGCAGGGGGAGCAGGGCTGGGGGGTGTTTGCTGGAGGGTAGGGGAGAGGGAGGGTTGGGGATAAGGAGTAGGATGGATCCAGGCTTGGGATTGGGTGGCTGTGGGGGTAGGTTTTAGGACCACCCCCCCCCCCCCAGGTCCCACCTTCTCCCAGTGTCTCCCAGTTCAATGTCATCCCCAAGCCAGCCCCATGGAGTGGTCCCTCAGGTACACCACCAACTTGCCCTTCTCCACCTGCCCTATGGGGACCTCGGGTGGTGACAAGCCCTGATTCTGAGGACACTTCTCCGTTCCCCTCTAGGGCTCTGTGCCCCTCTTGCACCCCCCAGTCATGGTCTTGACCCCCCTCCCTCGCTGCCCTAAGAGCCCCCAGCAGCATCACCCAGCCCGGGGTCCCTAAGCCGGACCCTGCTGCCCCCAGGGCTGTGTCCAGACCCCCCCCATCCACCCAGCTCTGGGGACGTATTTTGGGGGGGGGGGTCTCTGCTCTGTTGGCAGCTCCTTATCCCTGGGAGGGGCTGGGGGCAGCTGCGGGCGGATCCCTAATTCTGGAAGCGGCTTTTTCCCCCCCATCTGCCCTTGTCCCATCTCCGTGCCCTCGCCACGCCAGCAGCACCGCGCGGTGCAATGGCTCCATCTGACGGATTGAATGGGGAACTGCGCCGCCGTGAGGACACGGGTTCGAGTCCCGGCCCTGCCGGCTCCGCACGGGCCGCGGGTCGAGCGGTGAAATAATCCAAACTGTGAATAGAATGGAAATGAAAAGAATGGAAAGGGAACAGGAACGGGAAAAGGCATAGGATAAATAGAATTGGAAATAATAGAAATAGAAGTAAAATAGAAAGAAAAATAAAAAATATAGAAATAGAAATAATAGAAATATAATAGAGAAATATAGAAATGAAAATGAGAAAAATATAATAGAAAGAGAAATATAGAACTATAAATACAAATAATAGAAAGAGAAATAACAGAAAGAGAAACACAGAAAAAGAACTAATACAAATAGGAGAAATAGAAATAGAAATAATAGAATAGAAATAGAAATAATAGAATAGAAATAAAAATAATAGAATAGAAATAGAAACAGAAACAGAATAATAGAAATAGAAATAGAAATAACTCGAGTTCAATTCCAGATTTGAGGAATTATTTCAGAGGGGACAGAAATGTCTGGGACAGCCCCAGCCTTGCTCGGAGCTCTGCAGGGCCCCCCCCGGGGAGTTTTCCCAAGGTCTCGGAGGAGCCGCTGGGACATTCCCAGGTCGCCGGCCTGGCTGTCCCTGCAGCCGGACTGTCACCAGGGCTGGTTCCTGCTGGGACAGGGTTCCTCCAGCAGGAAAAGCTGGTTTGGGAGCTGCAGGCTGCGGAATGTGCCTGGGGAGTGGGACACAAACGGGGAGCAGGTCTGTGCGATCCTGAACCAGTTTGGGACTGGGAGGCACTGGTGCCTCCAGCTGCTGGAGGTTATTCAGCAAAGCTGGCCCGAAAAGGGGAGCTCATGGATGAGGGCAGCTTGTGAGGAGGGATCTGTCGGGGGGGACCAGGACAGCGGGACTGGCAGAAGTCTCTGCATGGAGGTACCCGGGGGTGTCTGCAGGGGCAGAGCTGGCAGGGATGGCCTTGGGGATGGAGATGAGCTCTTAGGCAGAAGCTCTTCCCTGTGAGGGTGCTGAGGCGCTGGCACAGGGTGCCCAGAGAAGCTGTGGCTGCCCCATCCCTGGCAGTGTTCAAGGTCAGGTTGGACACAGGGGCCTGGAGCAAGCTGCTCCAGTGGAAGGGGGCTGGAGCTGGATGAGCTTTAAGGTCCCTTCCAACCCAAACCTGGCTGGGATTCTATGATCCTGTGCAATAGTCACATATGTAGTTCTATGTAGGTAACTTGTGGTCCTTATTTCAACTTGTTTTAAATTTACTTCCTTAATGGCTATTGCTTTTTAAATGTTCTTTCTCTTCCTACGTTTATCCCCTTTCCTGTCTTGATCTTTTAATTCTTTCTTCTCTTTCCTCAGTGCCACTGCTTCTAAAATGTTTCTCTCCATCTGCGCTTTCCTTCACTGTTGTTGTTTTTTAGTTATTTTCTCTTTAAATCCCCGGGATTTTAGAATTTTCTGCTTTTCTCTCCTTCACTGTCTTTATTTTTCAGTTCTGTATTTGTTGCCTTTGCTTTTAAACTGACATTTCTATGTCTCTGTTTTAGTTTCCTGTCCCTTTTCCGTATCAGTTCTTTATTGTTATCTATTGCCTGTAGCATTTTAAACATTATTTCTATGTATTTAGTACCCCACCACCCAGATTTTTCCATGTTTTTTTTCTTTTCCATGTGGATTTCTCTCTTTTTTGTCTTTTTCTTTTTAACCGCACATAGGATTCCCTATTAGCCAATATGTTTTTCTTTTTCCATTGGATAATGAAACATAGAATACCAGCCTGGTTTGGGTTGAAGGGACCTTAAAGCTCACCCAGCTCCAACCCCTGCCACAGGCAGGGACCCCTTCCACTGGAGCAGCTTGCTCCAAGCCCCTGTGTCCAACCCGGCCTTGGACACTGCCAGGGATGAAGCACGTTTGTCAGGGGTGGCTTCAAACCACTCCATGTACCAAGTTATCAAAGGACAAAATCCACTGCAGGGATGCAGATCCCCCCTGCCTCCACCTTTACCCTGAGCAGAGTGGAAGAGTTCCCACGGAAGGAAGGAGGACTCGGAGGCCCAGGCTTGGATGCAGCACAACTTTAATGAGTGTAAAGAAGAAAAGGAGGTAGCTCACAGGGAGCACCAGGGGCAGCCACCAAGATGCGGTGCAGCTCCTGCAGGGTGTCCGTCTGCCTGTCCCTCACAGGGAGGGAGGGAGGCCAAGAGGTCCCCACAGGCTGGTGCGGGAGGTGCAGACAATAAAGGTATAAGAGAGAAGAGAGTGGGAGAAGGAAACAGCGCCACGAAGCTCTGTCTCCTGTGCAGATCCATGTGGTGAGGTCGTGGAGGTCCTTGGCCGAGGATGCTGGCAGCAGCTTTAGCAGGGTCTGCACCTGGTGCCGCAGTAGCGGTTGGTGATGCAGGAGAGGTCGAAGCCCCCGGAGTTGATGGGCACTCCCTCGGAGCTGAGGATGCTGCCAACGGCAGCGGAGGTGGAGGAGCCCACAACGGTGTTCTGAGGGGAGGAGCTGAGGATGGGGCCGGGCAGGGTCACCACCACGGGGGAAGGCTCAATGACGACGGTGGAGCTCTGGCACTGCCTGACACAGCACTCATTGCAGCTGTTGGCCAGCGGGGTTGGGCCGCAGGGCTGGCAGGGCACGCACGGGTTGCAGCAGGACATGTCTGGATGCTGGAGCTTCACCTGGACACAGGGCAGGGCCAAGCAGAGGATGGGACACGTGAGCGGCAGCTCTGCAGCCAACCCTGGGCAAGCCAAGGCACCTCCTGGCCCAGCACACGCTGACCACCTCCAAGCCCAGCAGCCACCTCAGCTCAGTCCCAGCCTCTCTCTGCACAAGCCCTTCTCTCCCCTTCCCTCTCCCATGAGAAGCAGCTCCCAGCCCTGCGCTACGACAGCCCCCATCAGCTGAGACACACGGGCAGGAACGACCTGGTCTGCAAGCAGCAGCAGAAGAGGCTTCGCACTCACCTGATTCCCAGGAGAAGGAGGCGAGAGAAGTGGATGAGGAGCAGAGACCTGCGCTGCCTTTTATAGTCGTCCTGCAGTGCCTCAGGCCCACAGGCACCTTTGTGGCAGGAGCAATTTCCTGACAAGCTCATGGCAAATGCAAACCCTCCCAGGTAATGGCAGGGGCCGTGTCCCGGTTTCCGGCACTGCTGCCTTTTCATTTCCTTGCTCATGGGCTTTGCCATAGGAAGGCTTCTGTAAGCGCCCGCATGAGAAGCCCAAGGGTTTCCGGGGCAGAAACACGTGAGCGCAGCAGGAGCCTCACATCAAGGGCTGGGGCATCCCGTGCAGGCAGGGGATGTGCTCCTGGCTCATTCCTGTGGCCTTGCTTGTGGCCACATTGTGGGAAATGGGCACCGCTCTGGTGCTTCTGTCCACGTGCCCAAGGCCCCCCCGGGACAGGACACGGCACTGAGGTGCCCAGGGGACCAAAACGCAGTCTCTGCCTCCTGCAGCCTCCATTTCTTGCCTTAGGTACAGGAGAAGGGCCAAGAAAGCCTGCCCGCCTCTGCAGACCCTTGACCCTTAAGCAATCCCCTTCCGATGCAGGGTTGCTGGTGACGGGGATGGGACACAGGCTCCTCACGTCCAGGCCATTGCCAGATGCACCCTGCAGCTCATCTGCCTGGTGCTGGCTGAGGTGGGGTCTGAGCCCTTGCACCAAACTGGTATTGAACCGGAGGGACAGGGCTCCAGCTGTGGATCTGCTGTGAGATGCAGCTCCAGGGGCTCCAGGGGCAGACACAGAGCTTTGAGTCCGACCCCTCTGGGGATCAAGCACCAGGACTTCCCTTTCCCCCATCAAGAACAGTCTGAGGAGCTCCCAGCTGTGCCTGCGAAGGCCGGGAATGGTGGCTGAGGGTGAACCAACCAAACCCTGCTGCTTTGTCACGAGCACATCAGGCCAAGTGCCCCTTTATGCAGATAGGAACTTGTGCCACAACCGCCCCGTCCACATCCCGCTCTGCTGCTGAAAGGTGGAGCCATGAATGGAGGAGGGAGGTCGAGTCTGTGAAAAAGAGGAGGGACGGGGCGAAGGCGTTTTAAGGTTTTTTGCCCGTTTCTCACCATCCTGACCTGTTTCTCATTGTCAGTTGATGAAATGAACCTTCCCCAAGTCAAGTCTGGTTCGCCCGTGATGGGAGTTGGTAATAATCCCTTTGCCCGTATCCCCCCCCACCACCTTTTCACCTGACTTTCTCCTCCTGTCCTCTCGGGGAAGGAGTAGAAGAAAGCAGCAGGGTGGCTCTGGAAGCCAGCCATGCTCCTCTGAGCCCCGCGCCAATTACTGCAATTAGAAGTGCCAGCAGGGTTTGTCATTTCCACGTGCTCTTCCTGCTTTCTCTCTGTGCCCCCAGCAGCTCTCCCTTTCTCCTGCTGCAGATTCCCTCAGAGGACCGTGGGCAATGACCTCAGGTGGTCTCTGCACTTGGGGACCTGGGCACTGGGGGCAGGGTCACAGCCATGGGCAGAGCCGAGCCCAGCATCGCTCCTGACGCAGCCTCACGCGAGCAGCTTCAGCGCCAGGAGCCACGTGGGCAGGAGGCTGTGAAGGGGATGCCCTGTGCTGATGCCTCGCTTTCTGCTGCTCTTCCTGACCCTGCTAGCAAAGGTCTCACATCAGACCCAGTGCCAGAGAGGAAGCGCTTGCTCCCTCGGCCATCCCAGACCTCCTCCATCCGCCTTTCTTTCCCCAGGCACCCATCCTTCGGTGCCGGTCTCTCCGGCCCATTCCCTCTCAACGCTGGCTTGCTGGGAGGACACGGGGAACATCTCTGGGCAGAGATGCAGCGAGGGAAGGGCTCACATCAGCGGCTGTGGGGGAGCCAGAGGGGTCGTTCTCAGCTCTGAGGGACAGTGTCTGAAGGAGGCCGCAGACAGCGTGTCCTGCCCTCCTGGCCCCTAGCCATGAGGAAGGGTCCACTTGCAAACACATTTGTTTCCTCGTGGCAGATCTCGTTTCTCCCTGCACAGCTTTAGAGAGCAGCCAGAGAGCAAAGGACAACACAGAGACAGAGGCTGGGATGCAACAGAGTTTAATGAGTCTGAAGAAGCAAACAAGATGTCTCGAGAGGAGGTCGCACTGAGAGGATCTCAATGGGCAGCCAAGAGTCAGTGCCCCACGGACGGACAGGGGTGGGCAGGTCCCCCCTAAGCTGGCTTTGGTGGACCTCAAGGCTGCAGGGAGCAGAAAGCAACAAAGGCAAAGGAGGGAAAGCAGAGGGTGGAGGAAGGGCAGGAGAGGCAGTGGCCATGTTTTCAGAGAGCCCAGGCTGGCCCCTTGCCCAGGGCTGACACCCTTTGCAGGAGGAGTGGGGCACGCTCAGCCGCTCTCCAAGCCACGGCCGCAGTCTCCATCGTTCAGTCTGGCGTCATCTTCTGGGTTCACGGGGCTCCTTGTCTGGGCTGTCACCGGTGGCTTTAGCAGGGTCTGCACCTGGTGCCGCAGTAGCGGTTGGTGATGCAGGAGAGGTCGAAGCCCCCGGAGTTGATGGGCACTCCCTCGGAGCTGAGGATGCTGCCAACGGCAGCGGAGGTGGAGGAGCCCACAACGGTGTTCTGAGGGGAGGAGCTGAGGATGGGGCCGGGCAGGGTCACCACCACGGGGGAAGGCTCAATGACGACGGTGGAGCTCTGGCACTGCCTGACACAGCACTCATTGCAGCTGTTGGCCAGCGGGGTCGGGCCGCAGGGCTGGCAGGGCTGGCAGGGCTGGCAGGGCTCGCACGTCTGGCACTTCTCAGGGCAGGACATGGCTCGGGGCTGCAGCTTCACCTGGGAGAGAGGGCAGGGAGGGAGCAGAGCACAGGGACACGTGAGGAACAGCCTGCAGCAACACCCAAGGGAGGACAAGGCACCTCTCGTGTGGGGAGGTGGAGGCTGTGCAGGGGGAACAAGGGATCCTTTGCCAGACCTTCACATTGCATCCTAGCACCAGTTTGCAGCCAAAGAGCCACCCCAGCCCACCCCGGGACTCTCTGCATGACAGACCGTCTCTCCTCTGCCCTCTCCCACAACCACCAGCTCAGAGCACCAGCACAGCACCAAGGAGCAGGTTTCAGCTGAGATGTCCTGGCAGGCTGCACCCTGTCCCGTAGGAGGAGTGGGTGAGAATGGGGGCTCCAGCTCACCTGGTTCCCAAGGAGAGGGTGGTGGCAGAAGAGCTTGAGAGAGTGCCCCGTTGGGCTGGCTTTTATACTGACCCCACAGTGCCTCAGGCACAAAGGCAGGCACTGCACAGGCAGCGATTGTCCTGCACGTTCCTGATGAACGGAAACATCGCAGGTAATGACATGGGATGTGCTGCTGATTCCCTCTATGCTGCCGTTGCACTTCCTGGTTTATGTCATGCCCGTTCCCTCAAAAATGCTTCTTTTCAGGGCTGGGATGAGAGGTGCCATGATTTCCACGCTAAGCGTGCGTCAGTGTGGGCAGAAGACACAAGGTAAGTGCCAGAGGGGTCCATTGCAGGCTGGTGATGTCAGCCTGGGTTCACTCAGGTGGGTTTTGTATGAGCCTGCTGAGAGGAAGCGCCCCAGCTGCTCCCAGCCCTCCCATCCTTGATTCTTCCCCAAAGGCTCCTCTGAGTCAGTGCCTCGTCCTCTCCATCCTGTTACCTGAGGGGACACGGACAGGGTCACAGCACTGAGGTCTCACTGAGGAGAACCTAAAACCTAAGCCGATTCTTTTCATGCTGCCTCCAGGATGCCTCAAGGGGCTGAGCGGCTTCCGAGGACTCAGGCAAAAACGTGGTGTTCCACGTTCCCAAGGGGGAGCCCTTTGCCATGACTGGCCCATGTCCAGAGCTGGGAAAAGGAATGAAAGCCTGGGGAGGCTGGGAGGAGGAAGGAGGTGAACTTCAGGGCTGGAGCCCATACCCACACTGACATGTGCTCATCCCAGCCCTGAAAAGAAGCATTTTTGAGGGAACGGGCATGACATAAACCAGGAAGTGCAACGGCAGCATAGAGGGAATCAGCAGCACATCCCATGTCATTACCTGCGATGTTTCCGTTCATCAGGAACGTGCAGGACAATCGCTGCCTGTGCAGTGCCTGCCTTTGTGCCTGAGGCACTGTGGGGTCAGTATAAAAGCCAGCCCAACGGGGCACTCTCTCAAGCTCTTCTGCCACCACCCTCTCCTTGGGAACCAGGTGAGCTGGAGCCCCCATTCTCACCCACTCCTCCTACGGGACAGGGTGCAGCCTGCCAGGACATCTCAGCTGAAACCTGCTCCTTGGTGCTGTGCTGGTGCTCTGAGCTGGTGGTTGTGGGAGAGGGCAGAGGAGAGACGGTCTGTCATGCAGAGAGTCCCGGGGTGGGCTGGGGTGGCTCTTTGGCTGCAAACTGGTGCTAGGATGCAATGTGAAGGTCTGGCAAAGGATCCCTTGTTCCCCCTGCACAGCCTCCACCTCCCCACACGAGAGGTGCCTTGTCCTCCCTTGGGTGTTGCTGCAGGCTGTTCCTCACGTGTCCCTGTGCTCTGCTCCCTCCCTGCCCTCTCTCCCAGGTGAAGCTGCAGCCCCGAGCCATGTCCTGCCCTGAGAAGTGCCAGACGTGCGAGCCCTGCCAGCCCTGCCAGCCCTGCCAACCCTGCGGCCCGACCCCGCTGGCCAACAGCTGCAATGAGTGCTGTGTCAGGCAGTGCCAGAGCTCCACCGTCGTCATTGAGCCTTCCCCCGTGGTGGTGACCCTGCCCGGCCCCATCCTCAGCTCCTTCCCTCAGAACACCGTTGTGGGCTCCTCCACCTCCGCTGCCGTTGGCAGCATCCTCAGCTCCGAGGGAGTGCCCATCAACTCCGGGGGCTTCGACCTCTCCTGCATCACCAACCGCTACTGCGGCACCAGGTGCAGACCCTGCTAAAGCCACCGGTGACAGCCCAGACAAGGAGCCCCGTGAACCCAGAAGATGACGCCAGACTGAACGATGGAGACTGCGGCCGTGGCTTGGAGAGCGGCTGAGCGTGCCCCACTCCTCCTGCAAAGGGTGTCAGCCCTGGGCAAGGGGCCAGCCTGGGCTCTCTGGAAAACATGGCCACTGCCTCTCCTGCCCTTCCTCCACCCTCTGCTTTCCCTCCTTTGCCTTTGTTGCTTTCTGCTCCCTGCAGCCTTGAGGTCCACCAAAGCCAGCTTAGGGGGGACCTGCCCACCCCTGTCCGTCCGTGGGGCACTGACTCTTGGCTGCCCATTGAGATCCTCTCAGTGCGACCTCCTCTCGAGACATCTTGTTTGCTTCTTCAGACTCATTAAACTCTGTTGCATCCCAGCCTCTGTCTCTGTGTTGTCCTTTGCTCTCTGGCTGCTCTCTAAAGCTGTGCAGGGAGAAACGAGATCTGCCACGAGGAAACAAATGTGTTTGCAAGTGGACCCTTCCTCATGGTTAGGGGCCAGGAGGGCAGGACACGCTGTCTGCGGCCTCCTTCAGACACTGTCCCTCAGAGCTGAGAACGACCCCTCTGGCTCCCCCACAGCCGCTGATGTGAGCCCTTCCCTTGCTGCATCTCTGCCCAGAGATGTTCCCCGTGTCCTCCCAGCAAGCCAGCGTTGAGAGGGAATGGGCCGGAGAGACTGGCACCGAAGGATGGGTGCCTGGGGAAAGAAAGGCGGATGGAGGAGGTCTGGGATGGCCGAGGGAGCAAGCGCTTCCTCTCTGGCACTGGGTCTGATGTGAGACCTTTGCTAGCAGGGTCAGGAAGAGCAGCAGAAAGCGAGGCATCAGCACAGGGCATCCCCTTCACAGCCTCCTGCCCACGTGGCTCCTGGCGCTGAAGCTGCTCGCGTGAGGCTGCGTCAGGAGCGATGCTGGGCTCGGCTCTGCCCATGGCTGTGACCCTGCCCCCAGTGCCCAGGTCCCCAAGTGCAGAGACCACCTGAGGTCATTGCCCACGGTCCTCTGAGGGAAACTGCAGCAGGAGAAAGGGAGAGCTGCTGGGGGCACAGAGAGAAAGCAGGAAGAGCACGTGGAAATGACAAACCCTGCTGGCACTTCTAATTGCAGTAATTGGCGCGGGGCTCAGAGGAGCATGGCTGGCTTCCAGAGCCACCCTGCTGCTTTCTTCTACTCCTTCCCCGAGAGGACAGGAGGAGAAAGTCAGGTGAAAAGGTGGTGGGGGGGGATACGGGCAAAGGGATTATTACCAACTCCCATCACGGGCGAACCAGACTTGACTTGGGGAAGGTTCATTTCATCAACTGACAATGAGAAACAGGTCAGGATGGTGAGAAACGGGCAAAAAACCTTAAAACGCCTTCGCCCCGTCCCTCCTCTTTTTCACAGACTCGACCTCCCTCCTCCATTCATGGCTCCACCTTTCAGCAGCAGAGCGGGATGTGGACGGGGCGGTTGTGGCACAAGTTCCTATCTGCATAAAGGGGCACTTGGCCTGATGTGCTCGTGACAAAGCAGCAGGGTTTGGTTGGTTCACCCTCAGCCACCATTCCCGGCCTTCGCAGGCACAGCTGGGAGCTCCTCAGACTGTTCTTGATGGGGGAAAGGGAAGTCCTGGTGCTTGATCCCCAGAGGGGTCGGACTCAAAGCTCTGTGTCTGCCCCTGGAGCCCCTGGAGCTGCATCTCACAGCAGATCCACAGCTGGAGCCCTGTCCCTCCGGTTCAATACCAGTTTGGTGCAAGGGCTCAGACCCCACCTCAGCCAGCACCAGGCAGATGAGCTGCAGGGTGCATCTGGCAATGGCCTGGACGTGAGGAGCCTGTGTCCCATCCCCGTCACCAGCAACCCTGCATCGGAAGGGGATTGCTTAAGGGTCAAGGGTCTGCAGAGGCGGGCAGGCTTTCTTGGCCCTTCTCCTGTACCTAAGGCAAGAAATGGAGGCTGCAGGAGGCAGAGACTGCGTTTTGGTCCCCTGGGCACCTCAGTGCCGTGTCCTGTCCCGGGGGGGCCTTGGGCACGTGGACAGAAGCACCAGAGCGGTGCCCATTTCCCACAATGTGGCCACAAGCAAGCCCACAGGAATGAGCCAGGAGCACATCCCCTGCCTGCACGGGATGCCCCAGCCCTTGATGTGAGGCTTCTGCTGCGCTCACGTGTTTCTGCCCCGGAAACCCTTGGGCTTCTCATGCGGGCGCTTACAGAAGCCTTCCTATGGCAAAGCCCATGAGCAAGGAAATGAAAAGGCAGCAGTGCCGGAAACCGGGACACGGCCCCTGCCATTACCTGGGAGGGTTTGCATTTGCCATGAGCTTGTCAGGAAATTGCTCCTGCCACAAAGGTGCCTGTGGGCCTGAGGCACTGCAGGACGACTATAAAAGGCAGCGCAGGTCTCTGCTCCTCATCCACTTCTCTCGCCTCCTTCTCCTGGGAATCAGGTGAGTGCGAAGCCTCTTCTGCTGCTGCTTGCAGACCAGGTGGTTCCTGCCCGTGTGTCTCAGCTGATGGGGGCTGTCGTAGCGCAGGGCTGGGAGCTGCTTCTCATGGGAGAGGGAAGGGGAGAGAAGGGCTTGTGCAGAGAGAGGCTGGGACTGAGCTGAGGTGGCTGCTGGGCTTGGAGGTGGTCAGCGTGTGCTGGGCCAGGAGGTGCCTTGGCTTGGCCAGGGTTGGCTGCAGAGCTGCCGCTCACGTGTCCCATCCTCTGCTTGGCCCTGCCCTGTGTCCAGGTGAAGCTCCAGCATCCAGACATGTCCTGCTGCAACCCGTGCGTGCCCTGCCAGCCCTGCGGCCCGACCCCGCTGGCCAACAGCTGCAATGAGTGCTGTGTCAGGCAGTGCCAGAGCTCCACCGTCGTCATTGAGCCTTCCCCCGTGGTGGTGACCCTGCCCGGCCCCATCCTCAGCTCCTCCCCTCAGAACACCGTTGTGGGCTCCTCCACCTCCGCTGCCGTTGGCAGCATCCTCAGCTCCGAGGGAGTGCCCATCAACTCCGGGGGCTTCGACCTCTCCTGCATCACCAACCGCTACTGCGGCACCAGGTGCAGACCCTGCTAAAGCTGCTGCCAGCATCCTCGGCCAAGGACCTCCACGACCTCACCACATGGATCTGCACAGGAGACAGAGCTTCGTGGCGCTGTTTCCTTCTCCCACTCTCTTCTCTCTTATACCTTTATTGTCTGCACCTCCCGCACCAGCCCAGTGGGGACCTCTTGGCCTCCCTCCCTCCCTGTGAGGGACAGGCAGACGGACACCCTGCAGGAGCTGCACCGCATCTTGGTGGCTGCCCCTGGTGCTCCCTGTGAGCCACCTCCTTTTCTTCTTTACCCTCATTAAAGTTGTGCTGCATCCAAGCCTGGGCCTCCGAGTCCTTATTCCTTCCATGGGAACTCTTCCACTCTGCTCAGGGTAAAGGTAGCTTCTTGGAGACAATTTATGTTGGTTGCAGATGACTTTCGCTCATTCCCAGAGGAAGAGGGGGTAGGACTCACTGCACTGGGTTACCTCTTGTGCTGTGTCCCTTGGAGCTGAGGAAGACATTCCTGACTACTCCACAGCAAATGACCATCAGTCCTTGCAGCCTTGCTGTATCTCTTCCCAGATGGGCCTGGAGCACTGGCCCTGGAGCACGTTCAAGGAGAGGATGGTTCCAAAGGGTGGCAGGAGTAGGGATAAGGGGACACTAATACCTGAGGACAGCTCCATCTCTGCCTTCTCCTCCATTCCATCACCTGGTCTAGGGTCCATGGCTAGCACACAGAGGCACAGGTAGATGGGACCTCACACAGTCCTTCAGAGCCAGACATGCAGGGCTGAGGTAGTTCACGAGTTGGTACCGGTACCAGTCCCAAAGTGGAGTCCCCACTGCCTGTGAATACAACAGATCATGGTTGTGTATCTGAGCTTGTTTGCAAAGAAACCAAACAAGAAACCACTTCTTTTTAAAGGTAAAAGCTAACAGCAACGGGTCGGATGGGTCTTTTTGACCAGAAGCAGGCAGGGACTATCAGGGATGACAAGAAGAAATGTTCCCAGAGGATGTCAGCATCATACAGAGAGGAAAGGACAGAAGCAGATGGGTGAAGAGCAGGCTGATGAGGGAAGGTGGGATAAGAGGAGATGCAGGGAAGGACAGGAGGACAGTCCAGGGCAAAGAGGTCTGTGAAGAAGCTGGAGGTCAAAGCAGAATCAAAGGAGCTGTGGGGCCACCCCATGCCCAGCTCGATAGGCACAGGTCAAGGCCCAGTACAGCGCTGGTGGTTTTCACTGGGCATCCCTCTGTCAGTGGCAGGGATGCAGCCTGTTCAGTGCAACACTGCGGGTACAGGAGGTGACAGCCACTCCGGGCACTCACCCAAAGCCTTCCGCACACCCTGGCACCCAGGGACTCGCTGCCTCGGGGCATGGCTCACCCTTGCCTCACCCAGAAGTTGTCTCCTCTGACACCAGGGTGCCGCGAACTCGCCAGGAGGCCAAGAGGGTTCATTAGTGCAGTTCATGAGGCAGCTCACAAAAGGGTGAACAAGGACACCGGGAGGCTGTAGAACAACACCACGCATCAGCTCCGGATGGGAAGAGGGAGCTGTACTCCCTCATCCTCACTATTAGAGAGGGCATCAATGCCAGGGCAAAGCACAAAGCCTTTGGTCCTATCAACGTTCCTATCCTTAGCCAAATAAAGAGAGAAGCAGGGCAGCAGCAAAGGATATCTGTTTGTTAGTCCCATAGGCTCTCCTTGAGTTCCCCAGATCCTTATGTCCATCCCATTTTCCCCTTCTTATCAGTTGCAAAGTCCAGGTGGCCTTTCCCCAAAGCTATGCCTGTATTTTCTTCAGGGCTCATCAATTTGCTATGGGAGACTTCTAAGCTTGGTTATTGTTATCCCTTGTTTGGTTACTGCATCCCCCTTTCTGCATTATTGCACACTATTGACCATGCTGCCCGACTCCATCCAACCTTTCCTCATACATGGGAGGATGGCTGGTCAAGGACTGCAGGGCTGGAAGGAGCTTGGCTTTCCCTGCCAATTGGGCTGAAAACAACCCTATAGGAGTGCCCACAACAATGCCTCCAGCCTGCAAAGGAACCCTCCAGCACTTTGGAGCCACATTATGACAGCAATGACATAATCCTGCCCTGGGAATTCCTGGAATTCTCATCAGCCCTCGAAGTAAATATCCATGGGGGAGCGAACATGGTATAAACACAGGAATTAAAAGATAATAGGGCAGGAATCTCAAACACAGGCCATGTCATTAGCTGGCATGTTTCGCAACTCAGATGAGCCTTCCAGGAAATTATTACTTCCACAAAGGATTTCTCTAGGCCTGGAGCAGTGCAGGACCAGGACCATTCTTAACTCATCTGCTTCTCTCCGTGTGGAACAGGAGAGTTGGAAGCTGTGGTCTCTTCCTCCAGGATGTGGTCTTGCCTGAATGAACATCTCAGCTCCGTCCTATGATGAGGCGTGGGGCTGCCTTTAATGAAAGTGGGAAGTGGAGAAAAGGTCTGGTATGAAGGGATACTGAGGATTCCATGAAGGGGATTCTGAGCTCCGGACTAGACAGAAGCCTTCTTGGGCCTGGATGCTCTTTGCAGGGCCGTTGAGATCCGAAGGCAAGGAATGACGTGCACTTTGCTGTGTAGCCCCTGCCTGCTCCCACAGTGGGTACCTTGGATTGCGGATTGACAGGCTGCTCCTCCTCCAACCCCATGCTCTGCTCTCACCCACCCTCTCTCAAGGGACACATCCTGCTATGACCAGTGGCTGCCCTGCAGAGAGCCCCACTGCCCGCCAGCTCCAATGAGCCCTGTGTCAGGCAGTGCCAGCGCTGTATGGTTGTCATTGAGCCTTCCCCTGTGCTGGTGCCCAGCCCCATCCTCAGCTCCTTCCCAAAGAAAACCATTGTGGACTCTTTGTGCATTGGGAGGCCACAGCAGGTCACCAGGGAGCCTTTTGCCTTGCTGGAGATGGCTTGTGAGGGGTCTGTCCTGCCTGAGCACTGCTGTTCCAGCTCTGGAATGCCTCTAGGTTCCTACCTGCTTGTGTAGGTTCCTAGCTGCTTATGTAGGTGCTTGGCTCCCCTTGAGCCTGGCAGCTCACAAGCTGGTTTGACCAAGCAAGTGCTTTAACTACTGGGTGATGGGAGGAGAAAAACTCCCTGGGGCAGAGCTGTGGGATCCCAGGCAGCCCTCAGAGTGCTTTGTTCCACCTTTTGGGCTCAGGTTTGGAGAAGGCTTTGTCCTGGCGGAAGCTGGTGGCACACGGGGTCAGGCAGGGCACTTGGGTGCCAGCACTGGAGGGACAAGAGGGGACTTCTGATGCTCTGGCACAACTGGAGTTATCCCTGCTGGAGAATGCACGTGGCAAAGGATGGGAGATGTGTGGTGAGCGATGGGGGTGGAAGAGGGAACCAGACTCTGCCCATCCCTTTCCCAAAGGCTGAGGAGGGCATTTGTGTGCGGGAAAGGAGCAAGATGATGGTTTCTGGCCCTGCAGGAGCCAGGGACATCTTCCTCAGTGTCTTGAACAGAGCCCAGTGCCTGTGTCTCACCCTACCCTTCCTCCGGGAACGCCGATGCCTCTCCTTTGTGCCTGCAAGATCTCCCCAGAGTGATGCTGCTCTCTCTGGCAGCTGGGGATTGCATCCAGAGACAGAAGGACCACACAGAAGCCAAGGCTGGGATGCAGCAGAACTTTAATGAGTTAAAAGAGGTAAAGGAGTTCCTCTGAGTGGGACCATGGTGCAGGGAGCACAAAAGGACCTTGGAGTCTATGCCCCTTGGCCAGGCTGGAGTTTGCACCAGGTGTCTGCCTGCCCCTGAGAGGAAGAGGGGCAGCAGGTCCCTCCTCTGATGGGGCTTAGCAGGTCCTTACAGCACAGGGAGAAGAAGACAACAGAGAAAAAGGAGAGAGGAAGAAGAGGGAGAGAACAGGCAAGTTACAACGGACCACATTTCCAGACTGCCCGGGTATGCTTCCTCCTGCCTTCGCTTGCAGGTGGAGCCATGGATGCTCACTGCCTCTGAGACCAATGGCCGGGATGTCCGTGCTCAGTCCATTACCATCTCCTGGGTTCCTGGTGTCCTTCTGTGGGGCGTCTGCAGCAGCTTTAGCAGGGTCTGCACCTGGTGCCGCAGTAGCGGTTGGTGATGCAGGAGAGGTCGAAGCCCCCGGAGTTGATGGGCACTCCCTCGGAGCTGAGGATGCTGCCAACGGCAGCGGAGGTGGAGGAGCCCACAACGGTGTTCTGAGGGAAGGAGCTGAGGATGGGGCCGGGCAGGGTCACCACCACGGGGGAAGGCTCAATGACGACGGTGGAGCTCTGGCACTGCCTGACACAGCACTCATTGCAGCTGTTGGCCAGCGGGGTCGGGCCGCAGGGCTGGCAGGGCACGCACGGGTTGCAGCAGGACATGTCTGGATGCTGGAGCTTCACCTGGACACAGGGCAGGGCCAAGCAGAGGATGGGACACGTGAGCGGCAGCTCTGCAGCCAACCCTGGCCAAGCCAAGGCACCTCCTGGCCCAGCACACGCTGACCACCTCCAAGCCCAGCAGCCACCTCAGCTCAGTCCCAGCCTCTCTCTGCACAAGCCCTTCTCTCCCCTTCCCTCTCCCATGAGAAGCAGCTCCCAGCCCTGCGCTACGACAGCCCCCATCAGCTGAGACACACGGGCAGGAACCACCTGGTCTGCAAGCAGCAGGAGCAGCCTTTCCATCACCAAAAACCAGACCCAGGGAAGTTCTTTCCAAGCCAAGAGCCCAAGAGTCCCCTCAGCCTAAACCCAGTCCCTCTCCACACCAAACCTTCTCCCCACTTCCATTCCCAGGACAGGCTGCCCCAAGCCCAGTACAGCTCAGAGCTTCCAACTCACTTGCTGCTTGAAGGCGAAGAAGCAGAGCGGAGTGGATGGGAGATTCAAGAGCTGCGATGGTTTATATACTGGTCCTGCACTGCCTCGGGTCCAGAGGAAGCTGCTGTGGAAGCAGTAATTTTCTGAGAAGCCCATCTGAAATGCAAAACATCCCAGGTAATGATACAGGCTCTGGCTTGGTTTCCTGCATGGCTGCCTTTTCATTTCCTTGTTTGGCCGTACCCACCTCCCCTTGAAGGCTCCTTTTCAGTTCTGGAATGGAGCCTCAGGGATTTCAGGGGCAGGAGCGCACCGGTGCCAACGGGAGTGGAGCATTAGTGAGGGCTGGATGGAGGGACAGGACACAGTGCTCCAGTCTGCCTTCGAGGATGCTGGCTGGGAGTGCCAATGGAGCTGTTGCTGGGTCACCTTGGCAGGGTGGGCACCTCACGGTGCTCCTGCCTCACCCACCCTCCTGTCTGTGTGCACAGGCTGGTGCAGAACGTGGTGCTCCTCTCCGACATCCAGCATCTCTATGGGGGGTGGCTGCCCCCCTGCAGCCAGGCAGGGGTTCTCTGTGCCGGGGGAGGTGGGAGAGGAGGGAAGCCTCCATCTGCTCCCTGCAAGAACCTGAACACAGACATGACCTCTGTGTGTGAGTCCTGCTGTGGGCTCGGGGTCCCCGCCTGTGCGGAGATGCTGTGGTCCCCCTGCCTCTCAGATGAGGGATCTACCTGCTAAGCAGGAGGCTGTGAGGGGTTCCTGCACCATCCAATATCTGTGTTTTCTCATCTTGGTTTTCCAATAGCAGGAAGAAAGCAGTGTCTGGACTTCAGTGAGAGACCTGCATTAAACAGAGCCCTTCTGGTCTCAGGACTGGCTTTGGGAGTGAGCAGCAGCGCAGGGCCATGGGGGGGTACCCAGGCAGGGTGGCCCCGTCCAGCCCTCGCCCCTGCAGCACCGCCTGCTCTGCCTGGTGGCAGCTTCCCCCTCTGCTGCTCGGGAGGGCGAGCGGCGGGGAGCTGAGGGCTGCGCGGGAGAGGTTGTGCCGGAGAGGCAGCGGTTGTCTTGGAGACACATGGGGGGTCCTGCGTCATTCCCACATCCCTGCTCCTCTTCCCAGTCAGCCCCGTTCCCAAGCTAGGGAATCACCGCTCAACCATCAGGGAAGAAGCTGAATGTGTGAACGTTTGTCTTGGGTCCTGCAGCCCTCCAAGCGATCTCCCCTCGCTGACACCTCCAAGGCCGAGGGCTGCACACCCACAGCGGGGTTTGCTGGGATGCGACAAGCGAGGCTCCATCCCGGCTCCATCCCCGCTCCCTCCCACCGCCGCAGCTCGATGCTCCCTTCGCAGAGCAGAGGCCTCATTTGCATAGCCACACCCCTGGCCGGGCGCACTCCTTATATGGTGTATGGCCACGCCCAGCCCCAGCTTAGCCCCGCCCCTACCGAGACTGCGTATCCGCTGTCCTGCAGCGCCCTCTGCTGGCGGAACTGGAGAGCGCGGGAACTCCCTCCGGTCCCCAACACCCACCCGAGGCCCCGGGTCCCCCATCCCCATCCCAGGCAGCCCCCAGAGAGGGAGCAGAGAACAAGGAGGAGGAGCACAAAGGCTCCCACAAGTGACACAGGGATAAAGGGGGCTCCGGCACACCGGGGGACACCCCACATCCCTGCGGGCCGCCCCGCAGCACCCCGCCAGCCCCATGGAGCCCCATGGCCATGCTGACCCCACTGCTGTGAGAGCCCAGGAGGAGCCGGGGGGGGGTTCAGGGCAGTGGGAGGAGCTGGTCGAGGCTCCTGGAGACCTTGGACCCGGCTTCTGCACCTCAAAAATTGGCTGAGAGGGGATGAGGGGGATGGAGGGATGCAGGAAAGGACGGAGGGACAAAGGGATGCAAGGAGGGATGGAGGGATGCAAACAGGGGTGGAGGGATGCAGGAAAGGATGCAGGGGTGGATGGAGGGACAAAGGGATGCAAAGAGGGATGGAGGGAGGGATGCCCACATCTTGCTCCCGCCCTATGGGGGGCCCAGCCCTACAGCAGAGCCCGACCAATGAGCAACTGTAAAGTAGGAGGGGGCGGGACAAGAGAAGCACGGGGACCAATGGCGTGTCAGGAGAGGTGCGCCCATTGAGTGACGTCAGTGGCTGCAACAGGCCCCGCCCAGGAGATGCTGGGGGTGGTCCAGCCTTATCCTGTGGGTCCCCCCACGTCCCACGCACATCCCTAGAGCCCAAACCCAACCAAGACCCAAACCCAGGCCATGGGTGGGAAAAGGGTTTTGGCTTTATTCAGCAACATTCACCTCCTCAATGAGGCCATAAACACATTACCAGCATCCCAAGGCTGTGAACTGGGGGGGGTGTTGGGGACCAGGACCCCCTCTGCCTCTCTCTCACAAGGAGATGCCCATCAGGTTCACTGGGCGCCCATTGTAGCGCTTGGAGATGTCGGCTTCGATCTGCAAGACAGAGGCAGAGAGGGATGAACGTCTGTGGGGGACAAAGGGGGGGATGAACGGCTGTGGGGGACAAAGGGGGGGATGAACGGCTGTGGGGGACAAAGCAGGGGCCCTGTGGGGTCTCCTTCCCTCCCTCCCTCACCAGCTTCTGCAGCTCCTTGGTCCTCTCCATCAGCCGGTCCAGCTTGGGCTCCAGTGCCCCCTGCTCAGCCAGGGCCTCCCTCCTCTTCTGGCCCATCAGCTCCTTCTTGGCCAGCAGCAGCTCCGCCTGCTTCAGCTTCTGCCGCAGCAGCTCACTGACACGGTCCACGTACCTGCAAGGGACAGCCAGGACCCCATCAGCCCTGGCCCCACCATGGGACACCTCCCACAGAGCCCTATGGCCCCATCCCTGTGACCCCACTGAGGACCTGGGCGAGGCGAGGATCATG
Organism: Psittacula echo; assembly: GCF_963264785.1. Taxonomy (NCBI): domain Eukaryota; kingdom Metazoa; phylum Chordata; class Aves; order Psittaciformes; family Psittacidae; genus Psittacula; species Psittacula echo. Next base: position 5,403,183 of record NC_137748.1, read on the forward strand.
AAGAGGTGCTGCATGCTGCGGGTGCAGAGCTGGCCCAGCAGAGCCCGCGTGGTGGCCAGCAGCGAGCTCACGTGGGCACTGGTTTGGCCTTGGAGCACAGCAGGGGCCAGTTGGAACTGGGTCATGGCCACGATGTCGGCCTCTTCCTCCATCTCCTCCAGGCGCTGGGCCAGGAACAGCTCCAGCTGTGGGGACACGGGTTGGGGGGGACACTCCACTATGGTGTCCTGATGCCCCTTACCCAGCTCCTTGCAGCGTCCTCACCTCCATGAGCTCGTCGATGAACTGGCTCCGGGTCTCGGTGTGTTCCAGCAGCGTCAGGGCATCGGAGCCGCAGGCAACCCCCTCGGGCACTGGGGATGAGCAGGGGAGAGAGCTCCATGGCTCAGACACCCCACACCCCAGCTTGTCCCGAACAGCATCACCCCATGGCACTGTTTAGTGGGGTCAGGGCCCTGCACGGGGAGTGAAGGCCAGGGCAGCCGTAGGACAAGGGGTGATGGGGTCAAACTGAAACAGGGGAAGTTCAGGTTGGAGATAAGGCAGAAGCTCTTCCCTGTGAGGGTGCTGAGGCGCTGGCCCAGGGTGCCCAGAGAAGCTGTGGCTGCCCCATCCCTGGCAGTGTTCAAGGCCAGGTTGGACACAGGGGCTTGGAGCAAGCTGCTCCAGTGGAAGGTGTCCCTGCCCGTGGCAGGGGTTGGAGCTGGAGGAGCTTTAAGCTCCCTTCAACACAAACGACTCTGGGATCCCGTTATTTGGACCCTCCATGTCCCTCTGCAGCCGCGCTCACCCTCAGTGCCAGTTTCCACCACCGTGATCTGCACCTCCTGGCTCTCCCCATCTCCCCAGTCAATGCCATCATCCTGCTGCAGAAGGACGGGCACCGTGTGAGAGCAGGGTGCTGGGGACACCCCCAAGTTCCCAGCCCGGCCCTGGAGCAGGGCCAGACCCCAGGAGCACAAATCACACCTGAGGACCGGGCTCTATGGTGATCCCCCAGTCGATCCCCTCGCTCTGCGCTCCCCCATTGGCAGCGGCACCATCACCCATCGCAGCTGGCTCCAGGGTGAAGTCTCCCCAGTCGATCTATGGGGAAAAGGACAAGAGAGCCCCTGAGACCCCAGCGGGGGCAGAGCCGGATGGGGCTCCCCCCAGCACCGCCGCCCAGCCGGGACGCACCGAGTCCTCCTTGGGCTGCTCCGGCTCCTCCTGCAGCTCCGGCCGCTCCACGCGCAGCGGCCGCAGCCCCGTCCTCCACTCGTACACGGTGGTGTTGCCTCTGCTCCCCACGAACCGCAGCAGGGGCACCACCAGCTCTGCAGGGCTGGCGGCCCCCACGGGGACATCAGTGCCCAGCACCCCCAAAACCCCAGCGGGGTCCCTCAGGGTGAGCCCCAGCCCAACCCCATGGGCAGGGGACATGGGGGGGGGTCCCTGCACCCCAAACCCACCTCTCACACACAAACTCCACACAGGCCTGGTACAGCTCAACGGCCTCGGCGAGCGCGCTGGCTCCTGCCCCGACCTCAGACAGCAGCGACGGCAGGTCCTTCACCAAGGCCAGCAGCTCCTGGCGCACGTTGTCACCCTGGGGACAGAGCGGCCCAAGCCTCCCTGTGCTGCCTTCCCCCTCCGCTGGCACGAGCAGGGAGGAGGCGGAGCGTTGCGGGGTCACCCTCAGCTCCACGGGGACATCCTGAGGAGCCCAATGCTGGCGCGGGGTCACTCACGGTGATGCCGTACTGCTTGCAGGAGGAGCAGAAGCGCTCCCGCAGCTCCGCTGCTCCCAGCTGGCATTCCTCCTCGCGGCGCACACAGTCCTGCTGCGCCTGCTGGCACCGGCTGATCTGCTTCCGCAGCGACGGGAGCTCGTAGCTGATGCTGCGCACCAGGAGGCTGGCGAGCTCGGCTGCACGGGGCGGGGGGAAACAGGGGCTGAGAGCCTGGGCCACACACCCAGGAGGTGCGCGGGGTACCGCAGCCACCTCGGCTGCTTCCCCAGCCATGGTGGGACTTGGCAGCCCCGCGCATCCTGCCCCCTTCCCCTGCACGCCCCATCTTCATCCCAGTTTGGAGACTGAAAGCCACCCATTGACCCCCTCCAAAGGGCTCCCTCCGGAGCTGCCTCACCCAGGTAGGTGTTCTCCTTCTCATAGAGGGACACGATCTCCTGCCAGTCCTGAGGAGGAAGGAGGTGAGGATGAGTGAACACCAGCCCACCACCCCAGGCCCCCATGATCCACGCTCACCTTCATGCGCTGGGACGAGTAGCGCCCAAAGAGGTTCTTGGTGGAAGCCTCAGTGCCCTTGAGGATCTCCACGATCCTCAGGCAATGGAAGTAGTGCAGGTCTGCGATGGAGGGAGGGATGCGGTCACTGGGGTCCCTGTCAGGGGTCCCCCCCCCAGCCCCAGGCCACACTCACAGGCCCCATCCAGCAGCTGCTTTATCTCCTGGTTCTCCGGCATGTCCTGGATGGCCGCGTTGATCTTCTCGCGGATGGCCTGGACCCGGCTCTGCCATTTCAGGTTGCAGTGCCTCCTGTCCACCAGCCAGTCTGCGGTGCGGGGGTCAGCAGGGACGGCGGCGCTGGGGGGGGCTCAACCCGACGGGGTCACCCCCCGAGGCTCCCGTGGGTCCCATCCCCAACACAGGGATAAAGCCCCAGCTCCTTCCCAAGCTCCGGGAAGGGCTGGAGGGGAAAGGGGGGGATCAACCCAGCACGGCACCGAGGACACGAGTGACCGGACCCCCCGACGCCATCCCACCCTGTAGGGGTGCCATACCCAGGAGCTTCCCGGTCTGGATGTCGATGGGCACGTTCTGGTAGTCCTGGGGAGAGAGCTGCGGGGGGGCGAGAGGCGGATGGAGGGCGGATGGGGCTGCACCGGGGCCCCTTCCCCGCTGTCCCCGTCCCTGTCCCCGCTCCCGATCCCGATCCCGATTCCGGTCCTGACCTGCATGATGCCACCGCTCCAATTCCGCTGTCCCCCTCCCTCACTCCCCGCTCTCTGCCCCGCCTCAGCCAATCCCCGGCCACGGTGCCCTGTATTTCATCCAATCAAAACGCTTCTCGTCTAAAGGACACCGCCCCGTAGGACCAATCAGAAGTGAGCGGCATGGCGACGGCGCCACGCCCCGGCGCCCCGGTTGGCTGCGATCGGACGGGGGAGGAGGCGGCGCCGACCAATCGGGAGGGGAGGGAGGCGGTGGGCCGCGCGCGCGTGCGCAGTGCAGCGCATCCCTCTGGTTGATCCCGGGGCAGATCCTATGGGAATCCGCGGCTGCCCCCCGAGCAGATCCCGGATCCCTCAGGGACCGCTTGGTGCCCCAGCACAGAGCCGGGATCCCCGTGCGGTCCCCAGCCGCTCCTGGGGGGATCGTGGGTCCCTTGAGGATCCCCAGGGGAGTGATCCAAAGCAGATCCCGCAGAGACCTCTGGGTGCCCCAGCACAGAGTCTGGACCCCTCGGAGGTGCCCAAGCAGGTCACAGGTCCTATAGGGATCCCCAGATACCCCAGAGGGTATCCCAGATCCCTCAGGGATCCCCAGATGCCTTTCATGGGATCTTGGGTCCCTTGGGGATCCCTTTGCAGGGAGGCACCCAGAGTAGATCCCAGATCCCTCGAGGATCCCCAGCCACCCCTCAGGGGATCCTGTGTCCCTTGGGGATCCCTTCGCGGCAGAGGGGGGAGGACCCGAAGCAGATCCCACATCCCTCAGGGATGTTCTTGGCGCTGTTCCCACCGGGAGCGGCCACCCCGGGATGCCCACGGGACCCCGAGGGGGGAATCCCTGCGTGTCCCTATGGGATGCGCCCAAGGGGCAGCGGGAGCCGGTGGCGGGGGGGGGAGTGCAGCGGGAGGCAGGAACCGGTCTGGCAGCCGCTGGTTTCGGCTGATCCCACCGAGTCCGCTCCCGCCTCGTGCCCTTAACCCCCGGCTGCCCGCAGCGCTCCGTGTGCAGCCGTGGTGCCCGCCCCACACCGGCCCTCGGGGCAGGGGCAACCGGTGCCATGGGCAGCGCCGGCAGCCGCCGGGAGCCGGGGCTCAGCCCCGGGTTCCCCCGTCATGAATATTCAGCCGTGGCCTGGCCCGGCCCCGCTGTTTGCTCACGCAGGAGGGGTTTGGTCGCGGGTTCACCTTGACCGGCAGCAAACGGGGCAGCGGCAGGTACAGATCCCAGCCGGAGCCATCCCGGCACCCGCCGAGCCGGGCGGCTGCAGTGGACACCGGGAGGTGCAGGTACCAGGGAATGGGGTGTCCGTGGTGGGGAGCGGGATGTGGGAATCACCAGCGCCAGCCCCAGCGCATGGTCTGGTGACAGAGCCCACCCGGCTCTGGCATGAGGGGGCATGGAGCTGGGAGGGGGACACAGCACACGAGCCCCCGGGGGCACCGGTGTCCACCTGCGGTGGTGGTCGCAGTCTTGGTGTCCTTGTCCCCTTATCCCGGCACCTGAAAGCGATGCCAAAGGCACCATCCAGGAGGAGCTGAGGGCCATGGGGTCATGGAGCCGTGCTGGCCCTCAGGACAGGGATGGGGCACTGGGAATCCCCTTCCTGCAGGGGATCCCGTTTGGCTCCTGTGCTCGGGAGCCGCCTTTCCTGGTCCCTGCCCTGGAGCCACACTCGGCCCTGGAGCCTTCCTGGATTGCCAGAGCCTTCCGGGATGCAGCCAGGGCCTCTGCAGCAGGGCTGGGCATGGGGCAGGGACCCTTGGCAGGGACCCCGGCAGCTCCACAGCTCCCACCTGCTTCCCGGTTCCTCTTCCTGTTTGCTCACTGGGATCCCTCCCTATCCACTCCCGTCACTGATCCGACAGCCCCCAGCGGAGCGTGTCCCCGGAGCTTGGCAATGCCCGAATCCCCGGAGCATCCCTCCCGGCACCTCCTGCCCTGGGTCCCCTATGAGCACAGCCAGCGGGAGAACCACCTTTGGCAAACATGGCACAAATCAGCAACTCATATCCCTCTTGTCCATCCTGCTCCTTGGCTTGGGAATGCCAAGGGACACCCCGGGAAGGATTCCATCCCCTATCTCCATCCCAGGGCACGGCGGCGATGGCTGAGAGCCACGGCTGGTGGAAGCTGACGTTCCTGCGCAAGCGGCAAGCGGCACCCACGGTGCTGTACGAGAGCCCCGACAGCCTCGGTGCCGGCACCGGTGCCGGTGCCAGCCAGGAAGGGCCGGGCCCGGAGGGGCCGCCCGGGTTGGCGGCGCGGCTGGAGAAGCTGGTGGACAAGAGCAGCAAGGGCAAACACGTCAAGGTCTCCAACTCGGGGCGCTTCAAGGAGAAGAAGAAAGTGAGGGCGACGCTGGCCGAGCACCCCAACCTCTGCGCCGGCGGCGAGCAGGAGGAGAAGTGACCTGGATCATCGTCACCTCCCGGGAATGCCGGCCCACGGGGATTCGGAAGGGGAAATGAGCGGTGTTGACTGAAGGGAGAAGCAAAGACCCTGGGTAATTGCAGCCAGAGGGAGAACTGAGAATCAGGGCCAGGCTCCTGGACTGGAGGAGACCCCCGAGCGCTGACTGGTTCGTACTGGGATGAGGATGCTCACCCTGATTGCTTGCCATGCAGCACCGGAGTCATCGCACACCCAGTTCTACCCCGGCTCCGATCCCATTCCCGATCCCCTCCTACCCATCACTCCTGCAGGGGGGGTCCATGGGGAACCCCCGGCTCATCCCCAAGCCCAAGGGGCTGTGTGGCCATGGGCAGAGGCAGCGATGCAGAGCCGTGTCCTTGCCAGGATCACCCCCAAAACCAGGGATGTGACACAGAGGGAACAACCCTATGGGGAAAGTGCTCCCTGAGCTGCCTCCATGGGGGGCTCCGGGCTTCCCAGGAGGAGCCGGATTCCTGCTCACGCCCAGGAATCACTTCCTGATCCTGGAAGCACCCAGAGCCAGGCCGGGGCTGTTGGGGTTGTCGGAAGCTGGTAATTAACTGCTGTTAATAAATGGGGTGTGGAAGCAAAGGCCACTTTGGGGGGGGGAGCTCAGGGGACCCCCAGCCCCAGCCTGGCAGAGCCAAAGGTGCCACCACCGGGAAGCCCTGACCCTGCGGAAGAGGGGACACGGGGGTGCCCGTCCCCGGTGCTGCCACCCCGGGGTGCCCTCCCTGTGTTGCTGGGTGCGGCCGAGGCTGAAGTCAACAGCAGCAGCCACTTCCCAGCTATGACAAAAGCCGGACGGTGCCAAGTGCCGGAGTCCAAACCCCCCCCCCCCGGTTCGCTCTGTTTGCTCTGCCCCGGCTCACAGCCTGCTCTTTGTCCCCAGTGCATCTGGGATCCTGCCCCACACGGAAGGGAGGGAGAGCAGGGAGGTGTCAGCACGGATTCGGTGCCCATAGGCTCGGCTGCGCCCATCCCCGTGGTATCTGGGCTCCCAGTGCCAGGATGGGTGGGAGACCCCGTCTCCCCCCCACTGCTCCTCCCTGGGACATGGAGGTGCCACCTTGTGTTGTCCCCACTGTCCCCTCTCACTGCCACCCACCCCAATGGGATCCCCATCCACGGGGCACGATCCTGGCCCCAGAGCCAGTGACCGGGAGAGCAAACACGGAGCCAGGGAGGGTGAACGTGATGGCAGGATGTGACCCAGGGGACCAGGGGCTGCAGCACCCCATGGGGCTGGGATCCCCCCGGCTGCACCAGCTCTGGAGAGCACAGCCCAGCCCCATGTGGGTAAATATTAACCAGAGCCAGCGCGCAGCACTGCAATGATTGGGATTTATTATGTCCAAGCTTGGCCAAGCAGCTGGAGGTGGGGGGGAAACAGGGAGAGGAACCCCCAGGTTGGGGTCCCCTGGTTACAGGGAGATGGGGTACGGTGGTGGCAATGACAGCCACGAGCACGGGTGGCGTTAATGCCATGATTGAGTCAGTTATTGCACAATTAAATGAGATCTTGCACACTTGCAGGGCTCTAAACCCGAGGCAGTGGTGTCGGGGGGGATCACTGAGGTCTGCCTTGGTCCATCCACAGCCATGAACACGATGAATTAAGCAGGAGCGGTTGGGGAAGGAGCCGCTCAATGGCGCTGGAGCAGAGCCCCCCAACAGCGCCCCCCAGCGCTGGGCACGGGGCAGGGCAGCTTCCGACCCCATTCCCAAGGGATAAGCACGGACAACGCTCCCGATGGAGAGGGGACAGCAGCGGCATCAGGGCGAGAAGCGCTCGAAGACCCACGGGCCCTCGCCGCGGTGGCTCATGGCGCCCATCGGCTCGGAGCCGTCCCGCAGCCGCCGGAAGACGATGCGGTCGTGCAGGCGGTTGGTCTGCCCCTGCCAGAACTCCACCACGTCCGGGTGCAGGATGTAACCCCCCCTGGCACAGGACCACGGCGCTCAGCGGGGTCCAACGGGCACCAGCACCGCGCCACAGCCCCCAGCACTCACCAGTACAGCGGCTTCGGCACCGGCGCGTCCCGGTACCGCTCCTCCAGCTCCGCGTTCCTCTTCCTTAGGTACTGCAGGGGAAGCCGGTGAGCGGGAGGGAAGCGCCGGAGCCCCCGGGGTCGTTCCATGGGGAGCGCGGTGGCTGCTCACCTCCCTGTCCGGAATGATGGTGCTCTGCCGGCTGACCACAGCCCCGATCTGGCTGCTCTTGGGGCGGGAATGGAAGTACCGCTCCGATTCCTCCTCTGGCAGCCGCTTCACCGAGCCCTCGATCCGGACCTGTGCCGGGCAGCATCACCCCATCAACGGGGCCGCACGGACCCAAAGGGAGGAACTGCCCCGAGCCCCCAATAATGGGCACCCTCCATCACGTCTCATCCCCCCCATCCAAGTGGGAGCCCCAAAATCCCACCCCAAGTGTGGAGCACCCACGTGCCGAGGGCCTGACCCATGGGTGCTCCCTCTGCTCCCCATATCCCTGGGGGAACACAACTCACCTGCCGGTTGAGGGGCTCCCAGTAGAAGACCAGGGAGGCGAAGGGATTTGTATCCTGGGATGTGACGGGGAGAAGATGTGAGCGACCAGAGGACCCCAAAGGTGCGCGGTGCAGGACCCACCTGGGGCTGCTTCACCTCTCTGAGAGCCACAGCCCCGGTGTTCCCTCCCCAGGACCCCCCTCCTGGATCCCCCATAGCTGCAGCCTCACCAGCTCCTTCCCCTTGCGGCTCTCGTGGTTGGTGAAGAAGCGGAAACCATCCTGCCCGAAGCCCTTCAGCAGCACCATGCGGGCTGAGGGCTTCCCATCCCTGCAGAGGGGATCACAGAAACACCATGGAATGGGTTGGGATGAAGGGACCTCAAAGCTCCTCCAGCTCCAACCCCTGCCACGGGCAGGGACCCCTTCCACTGGAGCAGCTTGCTCCAAGCCCCTGTGTCCAACCTGGCCTTGAACACTGCCAGGGATGGGGCAGCCACAGCTTCTCTGGGCACCCTGGGCCAGCGCCTCAGCACCCTCACAGGGAAGAGCTTCTGCCTAAGAGCTCAGCTCAGTCTCCCCTCGGGCAGGTTCAAGCCATTCCCCTTGGCCTGTCCCTGCAGGCCCTTGTCCCAAGCCCCTCTCCAGGTTTCCTTTAGGCACTGGAGCTGCTCTCAGGTCTCCCCTTCAGGAGCCTTCTCTTGTCCAGGCTGCCCCAGCCCAGCTCTCTCAGCCTGGCTCCAGAGCAGAGCTGCTCCAGCCCTCGCAGCATCCCCATGGCCTCGCATCCTTGATGCACGGGGACAATCCCCTCCCTCCATGCCTGTGATGCTCCTCTTGAGGCTCTCAGCTCTCCAGCCCGTCCACGTCCCAGTGGGAGGGTCCCCCCCTCCCCATGCTCACCTGGTGCAGGTCGCCAAGCACATGGCATTGGCCTCCCCGATGGCTGGGCAGCTCACGGCCTCCTCGAACCAGACCCGGAACTGCTGGATGGGGTCACGGGAGGCCAAGTGCTGCTCCTCGAAGGCCTGGGGACAGCGGGGACACGGTGAAGGGGGGGCACCCTTTGGGGACACCGCCAGCACTGGGGGGGGCACAGCAGGGGCAAGGGCATGGCCAAGACATGGATCCCCCCCACCCCGTGTGATCCATGCAGGGGATGGGGTGACCCCAGCTCCAGGGCAAGGGGGGAACCCGCGGGTCTTGGGGGGCAGCCTGGGGGGGGGTCACCCCAATACAGGGGCACAATGAGCGGGCGGGGGGGGGGGGTCAACCCCTTTCCCACGGTCCCCACCAGCACGTGTGTGGGTCACTGCAGGCCTCGGGCCAACCCGGAGGGGGGTCACGGCGGCCCCAGGTCACAGCCGGACCGGGGACCCATTGCCCCCCCCGTTCGTCCCCCCTTTGTCTGCACCTCTTCGTCCCCCCGGTAGCTCTTCCGCAGCGGCCCCAGGTCCATCCCGGCCGATGGGCACCGAGCAGGGCTCAGCGGAGCCAACCTAACACCCCCCCCCCCCCCAGCTCCTCGGCGCCGCAATGGTCCCGTCCACGGCTATGCCTCTCCCCTCCTCACAGCCAATAGGAAGCGCCCTTCGCAGTGACGGACGCGGAGAGCTTGGAGCCAATTGGAGGAGGAGGAGGGGGCGGGACGCAGGGACCCGGAAGGAGTGCGAGGGCTGTAAACAGACCCATGGAGGGGCTCTTAAAGGTACAGCGTCCGCGGGGACGGGCGGAGGGAGCCGGGGGAAGGGAAGGGGGACACGGGGAGGGGAGGGGGACAGGGGCTGCGGGACACTGGGGAGAAGGGAGGCGGGGGCAAGACATGGGGCTGAGGGGAGGGGGGACAGCAGGGATGGGGGCAATGGGGACAGAGGGGGGACAATGGGGATGGGGGCAATGGGGACACAGCTGGGACAAGCGGGGGGTGCAGGGGACGAGGGACCAGGACCCCAGAGCCCCCGACTCCCAGCCGGGCCCGCGGCAGGTCCGGGGCAGGGGCACATCCCTGTGTCCCCCATGGGAGGGCGCAGCGGCCCCCGCACTGAGCCCGCTCCATCCCCAGGCTGGGTGAGGACACCGCGGCCGGGCGGGCGCCGGCGGCCCGGGACGAGGCCGCTGCCCCGTGAGCGCCGCATCCGGAGGCTGGAGGCGGGGAACCCGCAGCTCCGGGGCCACGTCCGCAGCCTGGAGGAGGAGAGCGATCTCTTTGTCATCCGGATGGATCCGGGGGTGGGGGGCTTTGGACACCCCTGCCACCGGCACCAGCAGCCTGCTGCTCTCGGGCAGCCGCTGCATTGGCAACGGCAGCAGGGCTGGGTGTCAGGGGATGCGATGGGTTGGAAGGGACCTTAAAGCTCATCCAGCTCCAGCCTCCTTCCACTGGAGCAGCTTGCTCCAAGCCCCTGTGTCCAACCTGGCCTTGAACACTGCCAGGGATGGGGCAGCCACAGCTTCTCTGGGCACCCTGGGCCAGCGCCTCAGCACCCTCACAGGGAAGAGCTTCTGCCTTATCTCCAACCTGAACTCCCCCTGTTTCAGTTTGAAGCCATCACCCCCTGTCCTATCGCTACAGTCCCCGATGAAGAGCCCCTCTCCAGCATCCAGCCATGGGGACCCGGTTTTTGGGTGGCACTGGGACAGATGAGGGGACCACAGATGGAGAGGGCCGGGGATGTGCTGGTCCTGCCCACGGCTGAGCGCCCGCTGTGACCCCACAGGCATCAGTGACAGCAATGTCCAGTTCCTCACGAGGCTGGCGGGGCTGCTGGAGAGCAGCATGGCCACAGAGGTGGGTCTTGATCCCCACGTGTCCCTGCGTCCCCATCCCATGTGGCTCCGCGCCCCATGGAGGCTGCGCACCGCAGCCATGGGTGTCCCCAGCACCATCCCCAGCAACCCCGCTCTGTCCCCACAGGCTGGGGGGCTCCAGCCCTGCTCCTCACCCACCCCGGGGGAGCGGAGCTGTGCCCCAGCCAACATCCCCCAGAGCCCCCCCTCGCCCGGAGGCTCCAGCCCCTGCCCCAGCACCAAGGAGGGACCTGGCCCCCCCCAGCCACGCTCATGGACACCCCCTGCCTCTGGGAGCAGAGCGGGGGGCACGCGCTGCCCGGCAGCCTCCCGTGCTGGGTATCTCCTGTCAAGGTGCATGGAGGGGCTGGATGGGGCTCTTGGGGTGCCACCGGGCACGGAGCTGTGGTTGAAGCAGAGGGGACACAGAACTTGGCCCCAGGGTCTCCATCCAGGACCCAGATGGGAGCTCTCCCCCTTCACCACAGAACAGGAGGCCCAAACTGGAGCTGGTGCCCAGCTCGGGGGTCTGCATCACCCACCCGCAGCTGCACGATCTCTCGCAGGGCCCCAGGGACAAGCCCAAGCTATGACCCAGCACCTGCTGGGTTCCTTCTTCACATGGGAGATGCTGGCCCGGTCCTCAGCCACGGGGCAGCGCATCGCTCACACCACCACCATGGAGCATCCCCTCCGCCTGCCCGTGGTCAGCGCCATCAAAGGTAAGGGGGACCAGGAGGGTGGGATGGGGTGAGAGGGTCCCATGGCCACGGTGCCACCCGCAGACGGGGTCTGGCCCCTGCAGAGTACATCACCAGCGTGTGCGGCCGCGGTTGCAGCTTCAACGCCGTCATCAACAGCAAGCGTGGCACGTCCCGGCGCACCGTGAAGGAGCTGGTGGAGAAGATGGAGTGAGCTGAGACCCAGCTGAGGTCCATGCGGAGGGGATGAGCCCGGAGCTCTCTCTGGTGCCGCAGATGAGGAGAGAGGGGACCAGGAGGGATGTGCCGGGATGTTGGGATCGTGTCCTTGTGGTTATAGAGGGGCTGCAGCTGGAGGATTCACCCTGCAGACACCAATCAGGTCAGCCCCATGGTGGTAGAGCTCATGGCCACGTGTCCTGCTCGCTCCAGCAGCAGGGAACGGGCGCTGGCAGGGATAAGGGCTGGTCGCGATGCCAGTGCTGGTGTCCCTCAGTGCCGCAGGCAGATCCAGCAGCCCTGGGGGCAGAGCTGCTCCTGCACGCAGCAGCTCCGCACATCCAGGCCTGTTTTCCTGTCAACCAGTTAATTTCCAGCAATATTTGGGATTCCTGTTAACAAACCCACTTGGTTTCTGGCCGAGGAAGCTCTTTGCTGCCCTGGTCCCACACGGTGCCAGCTCAGGAGAGCAAGGACCCTGGTGGCAGACACTGCACTGGCTTTGCTTATTTAGCAAGGAAAGCTCCCGGCTGGCTCCACAGTTACAGCTCACGGAGGGCAAGAGCTCTGTCACCTCCTGCAGGAAACAACCCTGGGCGGTTACAACTCCAAAATAAAGTGGATTTGGTTTAATTTAAAAGCTCAAAAATAACAAGCCATATTGGTTTTCTTTTCGAAACACGTAGTAAACACAAAAGCAATAGAATCTATGGTACAATGTACACTATACACAGGGTGGCGGGCAGCAGGGGAGGGAAAGGGACTCACGTCCCTAAATCAGTGAGGAAATGCCACGTCGCTTGGGAAAGGGGAAGTGGGGAGAGAGAAATCATTGGAGGGAAAGGAAGAACAAGTCTTCAGTGTTGGAAAACAGGGCAATGTTAGGAGAAAAGGGGGCAAAATGGGCAGCAGAAATTAAATAGATTCCAAAGAGTGCTCACAATACACAGTGTTCGTCACTGGGAGCGGGGAGCGTAAGGCAACGATCTCCATAGAAAAAAGGGACCTTCCAAAGGGGTTATATAGATATTTATAGCTATTTATAGACTTTAAATATAAAGTAGGAATGTGCTGTGGAGCCTCTCCCAGCCCGCCTGCACCGGTGTGCGCAGTCCCCTCCGTACCCGGCTCCGGAATGCTGCTGGATCCCGGGATCCACAGGGAGGCTCGGCCCCTTGCCCCCTTTGGAAGCGGCTGCTGCGTGGTGGCATCGGCCAAGGGCAGGAGGATGTCCCTGAGGGCTCCACTCCGTGGCACTGCTTGGGGGGGGACCCCTGGCTGGGCTCTGTCCGCTCGGCCATGGGGCAGCTCCTGGCCCTACAAGTTCTTGGTGACCAGGTGGGTTTTATAGTGCTTCGTGAGGTGGTCGCTCCGCATGAAGCGCTTCTGGCACTGCGCGCACTCGAAGCGCTTGTCACCTGCGGGGAAGAGCAGACGTGGGTCAGGAGGTGACGGCCACCGTGTCACTGACCTGCTTTAAACCACAGCCACCGCCAGGACAGGGTGGCAGCAACATCCCTACAACCGGTCCCCATTGCAGCCCTTTCATGTGTCACCCCCATGAGACCCCCCCTAAGCCCTCCAGGCAGACACCCCAGGACAACTTAGTGGTGGCCCAGGATCATCCCAATCCTTATCCGAGCACATCCCAAGGGCTGGGATAGGACACGGGGGGGATTGGGGCAGAGACCTGTGTGCGTGCGCGCGTGCCGCTGCAGCTCATCGCTGCGTGTGAAGCGCTTCCCGCAGAACACCCAGTTGCAGACGAAGGGGCGCTCGCCCGTGTGCAGGCGCACGTGGGCGCGCAGCAGCGAGGTCTTGCGGAAGGTCCTCCCGCACTCGGGGATGTGGCAGATGTGCTTCTTCTTCCCTGCATCGCCCGGCCTGCGGAGGGAAGTCATAGATAGGAACACCATGGAACGGGTTGGGATGAAGGGACCTTAAAGCTCATCCCGCTCCAACCCCTGCCACAGGCAGGGACCCCTTCCACTGGAGCAGCTTGCTCCAAGCCCCTGTGTCCAACCTGGCCTTGAACACTGCCAGGGATGGGGCAGCCACAGCTTCTCTGGGCACCCTGGGCCAGCGCCTCAGCACCCTCCCAGGGAAGAGCTTCTGCCTAAGAGCTCATCTCAGTCTCCCCTCTGCCAGGTTCAAGCCATTCCCCTTGGCCTGTCCCTACAGGCCCTTGTCCCAAGCCCCTCTCCAGGTTTCCTGCAGCCCCTTTAGGCACTGGAGCTGCTCTCAGGTCTCCCCTTCAGGAGCCTTCTCTTCTCCAGGCTGCCCCCAGCCCAGCTCTCTCAGCCTGGCTCCAGAGCAGAGCTGCTCCAGCCCTCGCAGCATCTCCATGGCCTCCTCTGGCCTCGCTCCAGCAGCTCCACGTCCCTCTTGTGCTGTTGCCCCAGAGCTGGATCAGGACTGCAGAGGGAAGTCCCCTCCCTCAACCTCCTTAGCCTCAGGGATAGGTGCTGGTAATGCAGGGCTGCCCCTGTCCCGCTCCACACTCACTTCTTGTCCCCGTCCTTGCAGTTGGGGCAGGTACACGCCATCCGCCGCCTCTTCTCCCCAGGCTGAGCCTCTCCGGACAGCGCTTGCTCCATCTGGAGCTGGATCTGGGTCGGGCTCAGGCCGCTGATGGTCAGGTTGTTGCCGGACACGTTCTGCACAGTGAGCTGCTGCTGGCCTGGGGAGGAAAACGGGGGAGTCAGACTCTGCCCCTCTGCTCTCACCCACACATCCAACCCCTGCTCCTCACTTGGGGATGGCTGAAACCCTCCGGAGATGGCTGGATGGAGGCAAGACCTCCCCCATTGCATGTGGGACAGGACACCCCAGGTCTCAAAGCCCCCAGCCCCGCATGCAGCACTGCCCCGCCACGTGCTGAGCCCCCCCGGGGTGGAGGTTTTGGGGGATGGGAAGGGGGGGGCCGGTAAGTCCCTTTTTTCTGAATATACTGTGCGGTTTTTCAAAGTTTTTGGTTTTTTTTTGACCCTTCGGGGTGGGGCAAGGACCAAAGAGGAAACAAAAAAAGAAACTTTGAAAAAACGTGCAATATATTGAGCAAAAAAACGGGACTTACCCCGGAGCCACAGGGGCCGCTCCACGCTCGGGCGTCACGGAGGCGGCAGCCTGGGCCGTGCACAGCACCCGGCAGCCGTGACGGGGGCTGGAAAGAAGAAGAAGGGAGGGGGGGATCAGCGTCAGCAAGCGGGATCGCTGCTCCCGGAGCAGCGGGAAGGACAAGGAGGAGTGGGATGTGAGAGCGGAGCGAAGGAGGGGTGACAGCAGAGAGGGAAGGTGGGCGCAGGCAGAGCAAAGGTGCCGCCGTATCCATTGGGAAGCCGAAGGGCTGGGCAGCCCTTTGGAAGCGCTGCCGTGTCCAGGCTGAGACCAGGCTCAACTCATTGCACACACAGGCAGCACGCAGCAGGTCCTACTTGTCCCTTCCCCAGCCAGGGCTGCAGCACAGTCCCTGCCCTGCGGCACAGCGGCAACATCTGCCTGTGGCATCGCTCATGTCTGGCCCCATGTTCACATGCAAAGCAGCAATTAAACACCCCCTTGGCTGCTGCGGAGGAGGAAACCACACTGGGCCCTGCTTTATGCTGACAGCATTTAGTTAAGCCAAGAAAGAACAGCTTCCAACTGCAAACCCCAGGCAGGGCTCCTGCTGAGGGAGAAACCACCACGAGGCAGCAGGTCTTTCTGGATCAGAGAGCAGATAAACTTCCCTCAGACACAGCTCCCTCCCCTCGGCTCCCCGTGGCACTCACGCCAGCGGGATGGGGCTGGGGGAGGCTTGTGGGGCAGGACAGGAGGACAGAGCTGCTGCTGGGACGTGCCTCTGCTGGTGGCTGTCTGCGGCTCATAAACTGCTCCAGCTGCTGGCCAGGGCCACATCTGGCTGATTTTGGCTTAAGGCACTTGTCCCACAGAGGTGAGGGACTGGGTTCACTCTCTTGGAATGGTGATCCCTCGCTTACAGAGCCTGTGTGTGTAAAAGCAGCCCTCCTGCAAGCCCAAACCAGCAGTCATTGAACCCACTGGATGCCAGGAGATGCCCCAGCCCTGGGGCCTGGCAGGGGGATCTTTGGAAGGGCTTGCTGGTAGGAAAACCCTGGGGCACCAATGCCTGGCTGGTCCCAGCTCTCAGGGAGAAACACCGGCACAGGGTGCCCAGAGAAGCTGTGGCTGCCCCATCCCTGGCAGTGTTCAAGGCCAGGTTGGACACAGGGGCTTGGAGCAAGCTGCTCCAGTGGAAGGTGTCCCTGCCCGTGGCAGGGGTTGGAGCTGGAGGAGCTTTAAGGTCCCTTCCAACACAAACCGTTCCATGATTCTTTGTAGGAATAAAGACACCCATCTCACCCCAAGGGGCTGAGCCTCCCCCTGCCCTGAGCTCAGGAGCAAACAGAGCTGGTCTGGGCTCAGCCCTGCCCTCAGACGTGTCCTGCAGCTCGGCACAACCGCAGAGCCCTGATCCTGCAGCCTCTCCAACCTGCCCTCCCTGACACAGCTCAACCAGGACAGGCTTGGAAACACCCAGCACAGCCACCAAAGAGACACCCTATGAAACACTCAGGGCCTTCCTGGAGAAGCTGATGACATTTAACAACCAGCAACACTCAAACCTCAGGGCACAAAGGGATCTGTTTATAAATCTACAGTCACCCAGCTGCAAAGCAAAACGGTGCAGCTAGCACGGGGGGCTTTCTGTTCCACATCCTGCTGCCCCACATGGCACAGCCCACCTCCGGTGTTGGTGATGGTGACGGGCACGCCTTGCACTTGCACGCCGTTGATGTTGATGGTCTGCATGGCCTGTGCCGCGGCCGCCAGCTGCGCCGCGCTCAGGCTGATGATGCCTCCGGCCGGAGCGATCTTGGGCAGGGTGCGCTCCTTGCGCACGGTGGCTTTCCTGCTGCTGCTGCTGCTGCTGCTGGAACCCCCCGTGCCGGAGCTGCGGGACACGGGGCTGCTGCAAGAGGTCCCAGATGGAGCCACGGTGATGGCCGGGGCTTCCTGGAGCAGCACTGTCTGCAGCTCACCCGAAGGGGTTTTGAAGTAGACCTGAGGGGGGGAGAGAAGAGGGATGAGACCAGGCACTGACACCAGGAAGAACCCCACTCCATCCCCCCCACACAACCCCGGGCCTGCCATGGGCCGAGGAGCAGTTGTCCAAGCATCTGAAGACCCTTTGTGGGCCTCCTGAAGAAAGGTCCCAGCCTGGCGTGGCAGCAAAGGGCTGCTCTGGCCTTGCAGCCAAAGGCAAAGCTGAAGACACAGTCCAGCTGTGAGCCCCCATCTCCCAAGAGCTCCTGAGCAGGCTGCCTCATCCCACCCCAGCTGATGGCACAGCAGAGCTTCCAAGGACACTGTGCTCCCACAGGTCCTTCCAGTGTGTGAAGGGGGCTACAAGGATGCTGGAGAGGGACTCTTCATCAGGGACTGGAGTGACAGGACAAGAGGTGATGGGTTCAAACTGAAACAGGGGAAGTTCAGGTTGGATACAAGGAAGAAGTTCTTCCCTGTGAGGGTGCTGAGGTGCTGGCACAGGGTGCCAAGAGAGGTGGTGAATGCTCCATCCCTGGCAGTGTTCAAGGCCAGGTTGGACACAGGGTCTTGGGTGACATGGTCTAGTGTGAGGCATCCCTGCCCATGGGAGGGGGCTGGAACTGGATGATCTTAAGGTCCTTTCCAACCCATTCTATGATTCTATGATAAAAGCAGATGGCCACCAAGGGAGACTTCGTAAAGCCCTGCCGAGAGAACCGCTGTGCTCCCAACCCTTCTTAAGACAGCAGAGAATCCACACAAGCAAGGCCTAAAGTGGATGCCAAGTTGGGAATCTGATCCTCACAAAAACCTTTCTAAAACGCCTGGCTGAGGGCTCAGAGGAGAAACAGGGCAGAGACCTGGAGGAGGAGGGCTGGGGAGGTGGTACCTGGGTAGGAGCAGGTTCCGTCGTCTGGATCTGGAAGTTCTGGGAGGGTTTTTGGGGGACGGTGGGGAGCGTGGCAGAGGCGGCCTGGACCACACGCAGGGCCTGCTGCGGGATCTGCACCACTTGCGGCTCCTGCCTGGGCTGCACCACTTGGACCTGCTGCACCACGGCCGGCTGGCCGGAGCCCGGGCTCTGCACGATCAGCAGGTTGTTGCCTGCCTGGATGATGTTCTCCGCCGTGGTCTCTATCAACACGGTCTCCACCTGCTCGGCCACGGCCACCGTGGTGGCCTGCGTGGGTGACATGGCTTTCTTCCGAGGCTTTTTGATGGGTTTTGAGGTGCTTTCTGCCAGGAGCTGAGCCTGGGCGCCCGGCTCGGCAGCGTTCACCAGGTTGTTCACGGGCAGGGTCAGAGTCACGTTGCTGCCACCACTTAACTTGACCACGCTGCTCGTGCCCTGTGCTGGGGAAGCTCCACCCTTCTGCACCGGAGCTGGTTTGATGGGCACGGGCTTGTGAGAGGAAGACGAAGAGGTGAGGATGGCTTGGTTCGTGCCGGGAATAATCTGGATCTGGTTGGGCTGCACCTGGATGGTCTGACCCCCCGTGGCCTGGATCTGGGGCACTGCCTGGTACTGGATGTTGGTGGTGGACGAGCGGGTCCCCTTGTTGATGACAGCTGGGTTCTGGATGGCAAAAACCAGCTGCCCTCCGGGGTAGGAGGTGCTGACCTGAGAGCCCTGGATCTGGAAGACGTTCCCTTTCGACGACAGGATCCCAAAGCTGTTCTTACCGGAGCCCAGAGGGAGCGGAGCGGGTTTGATGGGGACGAGCTTGCGTGGCGTTGGCTGAGGAGGGGCAGGAGGAGTCACGACGGCTTCTGCTGCGGGGGGGCCAATTTTGCTACATGTCGCTGCGAGGAGGGCGAGAGGAGAAGGTTGGGAGTCCTGGGGAGCAAAGGAGGAGATGGGCACGTTAGAGACAGCGGCTTGTGCCACACAGCTGGAGATGCGGCCAGTGGAGAGGGTACACGCTGTTAAAAGTGATCCAGTCCATGCCAATGAGACACCCCTTGTTAAGGGAGCTGCTTAATTACCCCCCCTACGTGTGTCTAAATGAACCCCTTGACGCTGCTTTCAGTCATCAGGCCGGGAACCACCTTTTCCTCATGTGCCTATGTCCTTACAGCCTCCACAACGCTGCAAGTACCGTGCAATGATGCTGGTATCACATAACCTGGAGTGTCCCAGGCAGTTTTCATTCCAAGACCACCTTGTGCTAACGTGACCCAAGAGGAAAACACACGGAAACAACACCCCAGAAGAGCTGGGAACAAGCCCAGAGGGCAGCTCCCAGCCTGCCCTGCAACCTGCCCTCCTCCTGATGCTGCAATGCCGGCTGCAGCGGAGGCAGGAGGGGCTGAAGGACGTGGTGTTTGCTGTCCCTGCACTCACCTGGGCGCTGGAGGCGGCCGGCTGCAGGTATTCACTGGGGCTGACGGCAGCAGTCGCAGCCATGCTGCCTCTGGATCTGCAAGGAAGCACAGAGAAGGGGGAGTGAGACCGGCAGCAAGAGCTGCAGCGCAACGCCCCGATGCCCGAGGGGCTCTCCCTGCATCCCCCAAACACACTCACATGGCTTCAGCAAGGGGGGTTATAAAGGGGCCAGAGAAATCCCATCATCTCATCGCCTCCTCTCTCCATCCCATGGGGCCTCTGCTTGCCAGCAAAGGGAAGTGGCACCTACAGTGAGCTGCAGCTCTCACCTGACAGAGCCCATCACTGCATCCCCTGGGCTGACAGAGCCCATCACCACGCTGAGTCTGTGGAATTCAAGGGCACTTAAGGGACTAGAGGGGGAATGTAAGGATGGGGGTCATCCTTTGTCCTTTCCTTGACAGTTTGGAATCTCCAACACTCATCCCTTCTGCTGCCCCCGACGCTGCAGGGTGATAACACTGAGGCTGAGGCTCTCCTTGCCACTGGGGCAGCTACAAGAGCTTCTTTTGAAGGGTTTAAGCCAGCAAAGCCAGTGAAAGAGACTCCTAAACCCTCACCCTTTGCTGAACCTTTGCTCTGGACTAGGAAGATGTTTCATCCTTGACATTTCCTTTGGCAAACTCTCCCGTCTCCCCCATCCCGCAGCCGCTTGTGTGGCTCCACACCTTGATAGTATTTGCCTCAATGAAGTGCCAGAGATAACCTGTCTGAGCTGGAACGCTCTTTATTACGGCTGCTGACAATATCCTGGCTTCACATAGGGAATTATGGCTCTCTGAGGAACGTGGATACTTCAGGTTTACCCCAAAGCGCAGCCCCATGCATCCCCACGGCAATGGGAAGCCAGTGCTGTGGGACGCTTGGATGCAGGAGCAGCGGGAAGCACTGGCACCATGAATGGCAAGCAACTGCTCGGTAAGCACAGCAAGAGGCTTCCCGTGGCTTACAGGGAGCAGGCAAGACCCACATCCCAGGCCTGGCTCTGGCACAGCCTCCGCTCCTGCCTAGGGAGCTGCAGGAGATCCAAGGGTGGGGAAAACAAGGTGTGGGGATTGTTTAAAGGAAGCAAACTCCAGGCTCCAGCAGCATCACTCGCAATGGAGGCACCAGCACGGGGCAACGTCCAGCACCCAACCTCAGGAAGGGCGAACTTGACCTTGTTTGAAGCAGCATCCACTGCCAGCGTATGGATGCGGGAACCCCGGACACATCTGCTTTGGGAAAATACGGGGTTCCTTCACTTTGAAGCCATCAGCCAGCAGGGACAGAGCTGGAGCTGTTCTGCCCCACACAAGGGCCGGTTGTCACGTCTTAATCCAGCTTAAGGCTGGGAGGAGGAAAGTCCTGTCGGTAATTGGGATGCAGGCAACGCTCGCATGGAAGCAGGCCCTGAGCTCCTCATCCATCCCGAGCCAGACATCCCCTCCCGGGGAACACGCAGCCATTCACTAAACAGAAAGCACTGAGAAAGGGAGCCCCGAGCCAAGTCACCAAGGAGCCCGCTTGCCCACGGCAGGCAGCTCCCCCTCACTGCTCCCAAGGCTCTCTCACAGCCCTGCCATGAACCAAGCACATAAATCCCTTGGGAAGGGTCAGCTCAGAGCTCCTGATGGCACCGCACGGGAATTACAACCCCATTCCTTAGCAAAGGGCATCCCATTCCCTGGAAGCTGTGGCAACCTCCCAGCGCTGGAAGCATGGGACGCTTGCGCCCAGCCGAGCTGGCTGCTGATAAAAGGCTGGTTTCTGCCCAGAGAGCTCAATGGCTGCACCCTCCCTTTCACAGCAGAATTAGGGCATTGCTGAGGATTAACAGCCCTGACTACCAATAAAGAGCACTGCTGAGCTGGCTGGAGACACACACACACATTCCAGGAGAGATCCCATTAACCCCAACCAACAACAAGGGATAATGACTGGGGGAGCAGAGCCGTGTGCCCGCAGCCACGGTGCAATCCCTTCGCCCGTTTCTCACTCGCCCGACTCCAGGTCCCAAGTCCAGCAGTGACAGTTTCACATCCCGAGGGTACAATCCTGCTCCCGGCGCACTGAAACCAAAGCGCAGCTTGGGCCAGGATAGAACTGGGAATGGGACCAGCACCGCCTGCAAGGAATGCTTTGGGATCGGCCCTGGGGGGTACAGACCCTCCCGAGGGGCAGGAGCTCCCCTCCAGCCCCAGCACAGGCGCTGCAGCATCGCTTGCTCCCTGTTACACTTATTCATGCCCATATAGTGCAGGTCCAGTTTGCCTTGCCCTAACCCCCCCACACCAGGCAAGCCTCAAGCAGAAGAGGCTTCTCCCTTAGACACTTCAAGGGCACTAATGAATAAAATCCACCTTTTTTCCAGCCATCCTCCTCTTCCTCAGCTCATCACAAGCATGGTTTTGTATGGAAACCATCTCCACACACCACAACGCCCTCCTCACCCCTTGCCTGCCCTCACCCCTGTAAAAGGGCAAAATAACCAAACCCTGAGCGATTCCTGGCTCCAGAGCTGTTGCCTTTATGATGCTCCTCACTGAGTACAACCAAGGCTCGTTCCTACCCCAGGACACGCAGACCAAGCACAGGGGCTTCTACACAGCTACAAAAGACCCTTTGCGGGTGGGACTGGAGAGATGCTGTGTATTTGAGACCCTGATTTCAAACCTTATCACCGCAATTCCCTTGTTACCTTCTCCCAGCACCCTTCCAAGAGGAAATAGCACAGCAATACCCATGGGGATTCCAGCTGGAGGGGAGGCTTTGCTCCCCATCTGCCTGATGGAGCTGGTTTTGGGGGCGCAGGGGCACACACACTCCTAACTTTCAGCACTCATCCAAGTGACCATGATTTTAATTCACCCCTTGAGCATGAAGGCGACCCAGAGCCCCCCCAGGATCCATGAGAGAGAAACCTCACTTGGGCTCATGAAGCACAGGCAGAGGGGTAAGAAAACGGTGGCAGCCCCATTTGCTTGTCGAGGGCATACGAAGTATTCAAAGCCGGGCACGGATGAGCGCCGGCACCTGCCTATTTACATGGTAACAGCAGGAAACGGAGCCAAACCCTGGGGTGAAGCGGCGCGGGTCCCTATTGCTGCCGGTTTAACCCTGCTCTGGCCCGGACACGCCTGTGACAGCCGCTGCCTGCTCCGCGTCTGCTGCCGGGGGGGGGATTCCCGGCTGCGATCGAGGAAGAGGAAGCGAAGAAGCGGCTGCGATAAAGCCCGGCCCGAGAGGCAGAGCGGGACGGGGCTGCCCCACAGCCCCCCCAACGCCCCCATCACCCGCAGGGTCCCGCGCAGACCCCAACAGCCCCGCTGCGGCCGCTCCCCGAGCACCGCACACAGCGCCGAGGCCCCCGCACCCCTCAGCGCACCGGGGGGGACCCCACCGCAGACCGAGCCCCCCCCCCCCTCCCCGCCCGGCAGCTGCCGACGGTCCCCGGGGAGGCGGGCTGAGGGCTGCGGGCCCGCCCCCGACCGGGCCCCGGCCCCGGAAGCGCCGCCCGCCCGTTGCTCGCAGAGGGCGGGCCGGGGAGGCCGCGCTCCCGTTCCGGGCCCGGCGCCGCCGCCGCTGCTGCTGCCCCCCCTCTCCGCGCCGCCGCCCCCGCCCGACCCCGCCGCGGGCCCGCACAGACCGGCCCGAGCGGCGGCGGCGGCTCCAACCGCTCACGGCGCCATCTTCCTCCTCGGGGGCCGCCCGGGCACCGCCCTTGGGGACCCGCCCTCCGGAGGCGTCTTGACCAATCCGCGTTCCGCTTGGCGGCGCGCTGGCCAACAGACAACGAGACGTTAAATCGCCAGCCAATCCGCTGCGGCTTGGAGCTTGATGGGCAGCTCCGCCGAGCAATAGGACCCGTGATGGAGTGACAGCTCCGCCAATGGGCGCGGGCCCTCCGAAGTGACAGACGGAAGCGGGGGCCCAATGGGAGGGCAGAGCTCTGATTGACAGCAGGGCTGGCCAATGGGAGCGAGCTCAGCCTGTCACCGCCCGCTGATTGATTGACAAGCCTCAGAGGGGGCGGAGGCGGATGTCCTCGTGGGCGGAGCCACCCGATAGCCGCCTCTCGATTGGTCGGTACCTGCTTGATTGACAGGCAGAACACACAATGGGAGACCAGAAACACCAGAGCTCTTCTGATTGGTCGAGCGCGCCAGGAGGGGCGGGTCTGGAACGTTGAAGGCTGATGACGACAGCGGGGTCCCCGTGGGGGTGTCCCGGCGGTCCTCGCATGGGTCCTAACGCCCCCCCCCCCCCCGCTCCCGACCGCTCCTGGGACCCCCCGGCCCCGTGCGGATGCCCCCGGACGGGACCCTCCGTATTCGTCCCCCCCTCATTGCCACCGGGGGCTCCAGCGCCTGTGGGGCCGGGGGTGCCCCCTACATCGGGGGAGGAGGACGGGGCACCCCCCAAGCCTGGTGGCACCCAGCCCCACTGCGCCTGAAGGACCCCATCTCCCTCCAGGGATCGGGGTGCTCACAGGGGTTCAGGTCCTCGGGGGGGGCTCGTGGTCCTCAATCCCCTTGCAGGAGCTGGGGTGCTTGGAGGGCATTGGGGTGCTCTGTCACCTCGCAGCAGTTGGGGTCCCCAGTCCCCTCATGGGGGTTGGGGTGCTCAGGGTGCCCAAACCCCTCGCAGGGGTCAGGGTGATGAAGGGGGTCTGGGTCCCCCATCTCTTCAGAGGGATTTGGGGGGGGGTTGTCAGGATGCGCAGTCCCCTCGCAGGGATCCGGGTACCCAGCAGCTGTGACCCCTCCCGTCCTCATCCGGAGCCTCACAGGGGTTCCAAAGCCACCCCATGCCCTGCTAGGGGAAGGGGGTTCCCCCATCACCTCCCAGCGCCCCTCACCGCAGTGCCAGGCCTTGCCAGGGCCCCGGGGGTGCCCAGCTGTGCTCCAGCCCCCACAGGGACCAGCACCTCCCACTGGAGCCAAATAATTGCTCGGTGCTTTGTTGTGCAGTGTCTATGGCCCGGGGGCCTCCATTTGTGGGAACTTGCTGTGGCGAGTGCCTTCCTTTTAATTACCTCCCCTCCTCAAGCTCCTGCTTACTCACCGCCTGGCACCGGCGCCTCCGACCCCCGCCTCAGCCCCCGGCCCCCTTCCGACACCCCCCGGCCCCATTCGGGGGTCCCGATGGTGCCCCTCGGGGTGCTCGCCGTGAGCCCTCATCCCGCTCCCACCATGGGATGGAGGCAGCGGGAAGGGGAGGGCTGCGGGGGGGTGACCCTTTGGGGTCGCCAGGGTGGGGGCCACCCAGTGGGCACCCCACGGACACCCCCAGGACCAGGCTGTGGCCACGCTCATCAACGCAGCGAAGGCACCGCGGCCACTGGCGCTCCTGACGTGCCAGGGACACGCGTGTGTGCGACACGGGTGCATCGCGGTGCGGCTGGATCCGCATCCCATTTCCAGCCCCGATAAGGGACACCCTGGGGGAGGGGGGGGGTCCCCATCCGGCATCACCGTGAGGGGACTCCGGAGCTGGATGTGGAGGCGCTGGCCCCATGCAATGACCGCGGGCGGGTGAAGGGAGGCCGCGGAGCCCAGGGGACACGGAGCAGCCTGGCCCGGTGCCGGCGCGGGCTCGGCTCCGCTCCCGGCGCTCCCGCCCCGGCTGCCGGGACAAGCCCCAGCCTGCCCCTCCCTGCCTCAGTTTCCCCAGGCGGGCGCTGACGCCGGCTCTCGGCTCCGAGCCCGGCGCGGACGCGAGCGCGGGCACGATCGCTGCCACCATCCTGGGAAAGGGCCATGGAAGCTGCGGGGGGGGGGGGACGGGGACACGGGCGGGGACAGGGACATGAGGATATGGGGACATGGGGGTACAGGGACAAGGGTCCGTGCAGCCAGATGGGGGACAGGGACAGAGGGGATCGCACAGTGGGGCTGGGATGGGGACATGGGGATACGGGGACATGGGTCTGTACAGTGAGACAGGGGATGGGGACTCAAGTTGGCACAGAAAGGCTGGAATGGGGACACAGGGATATGGGGACACAGGGACAAGGGTTTGGGCAGCCAGATGGGGGACAGGGACAGGGGGGACCGCACAGCGAGGCTGGGATGGGGACATGAGGGGACAGAGAACACAGGTCCATACAGTGAGGCAGGGGACAGGCACACAGGTTAGGAAGGAGCTACGGGGACGTGGAGACACAGAAACTCAAGGACATGGGAACATGGGGACACCGGGAGGACCTGGTGAACCGGGAGGACCCGGAGAAGGGACCCGGTACCCGGTGCCGCGCTCCCGCTCCCAAACCCACGCTCAATTACAACAATTACGGCACGTCCCGGCCCCGCTCCCGGCCGAGCTCCGGAGCTGCTGCAATGGATTCTGTGCAGTTAAAGATGTTTTATGGAGGCTCTGAGGGACACCGGGCATGGGGACAGCAGGATGGGGACCCCACGGGGGTCCTGGTACAGCCCTGCATCGAGAGGAGGTGGCGGTGGGAGAACCTGTGTGGCCCTGTCCCCTGTGTCATCCACATGTCCCTGTCCCTGGTGCATCCATCCCCATGTCCCTATTCCCAGTGTATCCACGTCCCCATCCCTAATGCAGCCACATGTCCATGTCCCATTGCAGCCCTGTATCCCTTTCCCAGTACATCCCATTCCCCCATCCCAGGTACATCCCCATGTCCCCATTCCCAGTGCAGCCCCGTGCCCCATCCCCAATGTAGCCCAGTGTTCCATCCCTGGTGCACCCGTGTGTCCCACCCCCAGTGCATCCCCATGCCCCCATCCCCGGTCCATCCCCATTGCCGTCGCAGCCCATCCCGGCCCACGGTGCGCAGTGCTGGGGAGGTTTCCCCACACGGTGACTGACAGCCGGGGCCGGTTGGGCGCAGATAGAACAGGGAGATTAACCCGGGGCTAATTAAAACCTCCCAGTTTAACCCTGCCGAGCCGCCAGCTCCATCGCCACGTCGCAGAGGTCGAGTCCCGACAGTAATTCCTGCTCCTGGTGAGAAACGCTGCCTCGGGGCACGCACCGCGGGCAGGGAAGCCCGTCGCGATAATCCCGGTAGATATCTCTGCCATCAGCCTGTCCCCGGGGACGCAGCGGTACCGGTGCCCCTGTCCCCGTGATGGCACAGCTTGGGGGGAATGGGGATAATGGGGATGGGGACGGGACTGTGTTCCCTCCATTGGCTTTAGTGGCTCCCATGTGGGAGCAATGGGGCTGTGCCCTCCAGGAGCAGCCGTGGGGATTTGGGACCCTGTCCTGGAGGTGCTGGAGGTCCCCACTTGGTCCCAGTTTGGGCTGAGGGACCCCAGGCTGGTGCCGGTTCCCAGGTTTGCTCAACCGAGGCTGTGACATCCCCCCCATGAGCACCGCGGGCCCCCCCCCCAGCACTGTCCTCACTGTGCCAGCCCCAGCAGATTCCGGTGCTCCCCCCGGCACCCGCCAGCACCCCCGGCTGCACCCAGAGCACCAGCCCAGCGCCACCCCCCCGGAGCTGTCTGGGTGCGGAGCCCGGGGGGGACACCCCAAATCCTCCCTGTCTGAGGCCCTGCGGCTGCTCCTGGGGCTCCCCCCAAGGCCAGGGCGACCCAGACAGCGCAGCCCCATAGCACCGGCTGCAGACCCCCCCAGCAACCCCCCCAGGGCACCATCCTCAGCACCCACGCGTGTGGGGGTGCATGCAGGCAGCAGGTGCACACGTAGGGACGCAGCACATACACACGCATGCACACGCATGCACACACACACGCTCCCCCCTACCGACACCAATTTGTTTTATGACAGCAGAAGGAAATTGCGTCCGGTCTCCAGAGCCAGGAGCCCTTTGAAGCTTCTGCCCCGGGGCTGGGGGGGGTCCTTGGCCATCCCTATGCCCCCCAACATCCTCCCGGGGGGCTGGTGGTGGGGGGCATCCCTCCTCCTCCCTCCCTCCATCCCCCTGGCCCTGGGTGGGGGATAGGAGGTGCCTCTCCTCCTCCATCCATCCCTGTGTCCATCCGTCCCTCCGTCCCTTTGTCCCTCATCCCCCCACCCTGTTTTCCCCTTAGGAACACGGGTGTCCCCAGCACCCTTGCGCCATAGGGCTATGCCTCCCCCCAGCACAGCCCCTGCCCTATAGTAGCCCTTCTCACCCCCCAAACACCCATCGGGGTGCATCCAAGGCCTTGTGTGTGTGTGTTCCCTCAAGGCTGTGCATTCGGGGGTGCAGGAGACCCCGGCTGTAGTTTTGGGGAGCACAGACCCCTCCGGTCCTCACTCAGGCTCCCAGTGGGACCCAAGGCCCCCCCCCCCGGAACACCCCTGGGTCCCCCCGAGCAGGGGGGATGGCTCCTGTGAGGGACTGGAAGCATTTGCCTCACGTTGCAATGGATGCAAATGGGCTCTGTAATTACCTGTAATTTCAAGGCACTGCTCGGGGTTTCAGACACTCGGAGATGCCTCCCCCCCAGTACTCCAGCGTCGGCGCGATTGCCTCCCATGGGTGGTCCCAGGAGCCCCCCTGTCCCCATTGTCCACACGGTCCCATCCAGCCGCAGGCTCTCAGCCCCCCCGCTGTCCCCGACCACTTCCCGGCATCTCCTTCCTCCCCCAGCCCAGGAGCAGTGTTTGAGGATGGGTCTGGAGCATCCCGGGGGATCTTTGGGGCTTGGAACCAGCAGCACAAGGGGGTCATGGACTTCCCAACTCCTCGTCTCTTGTCCCTGGAGGAGGCTCATGGTGTCCCATGTCCTCCCATTAGGCAGCCCCTCCATGGGAAGGGGTGGGAAGAGGCCACACTGGGAGTGGGTGGGAGAGGAGCCATGGCAGCCGGTACTGGGGACCCCCAACCAGGGACCTCCTGAACCAGCGGTCCCTGGAGCACTGGGAGGAGACCCCGGAGCACAGGGATGCTTCCCAGCACATCCTTCCTGGCAGGAGCTGGGGACTGGGGGACACCCAGGCCAGCGCCCCCACCATGGGGTCCCAGCTCCCTGTGGCGGCACAGCCAGGACGGGAACTGGGATCAGGCTCGGGATCGGTCCGGCCGGTGCCTGGAGCTCTACGTGCACAAACTGCTCCCTGCCCCGGAGAGCTGCTGTGGCTGTGGCACGGCACCTGCGGGGCAGCCGGGGAGCCCATGGCCACCACCCCGGCCCCAGAGCCAGCGCTGCGGTGTCCCCAGGATGGAGCATCCCCTGCCCCACGGCCACGGGGATGGCTCCCGGCACCTCTCAGGCAGGTACAGGGGAGGAGAGGCAGCGAGACCCCGGGGTTGTGGTCCCTCTGCGTCCCCCATGTGCCCTGCAGAGCACCAGAGCGGGTGTTCACCACCACCGGTGCACAGCCAAGCCACCTGTCCCAAGGTCCCCATCCCGGGGTCCCCATCCCGGGGTTCCCATCTAAGCCATGGGGCCACGCTCATCCCACATGCAGCTGCGTTTCGGTGGCGACGGTGGAGCCATTCCCGGGATGATGAAAACCAGGAGAGCTTTTCCCCAAGGCGAAGGAGTTCCGCGCCCTCCGCCCGGCCGGGCGCTTGGCAAACGCCAGGAGATGCGGCATCGGCCCAGATCCCAGTTCCAGCGAGGCACCAGCACCTTCTCCCATGGGCTATGGAGTGGGGTTGGCTTCTGCCAGGCCCACGAGGGTCCCAATGGGAGCCTGGCCATTGTGGCCATGGGAATGGGGACACGATGTCCCGGTGGTTAAGTGTTGGTGGCGTTGCTGCGTGGCATCTCCTGGGGCTTATCCCTCCTGGCACCCCCCTGTGCTGGCAGGATTGGTGGTGGGCACATGGGAGCCGGGAGGATCAGACACCCTCAGTGAGGACAAGCTCAGCCAGGATATCCCCAAATCCCAAATCCACCATCAGCATCCCGCCAGCAGTCCAGCTCTGACCCCAAAACTTGTCTCCTTGTGCCTGTGCCCATCCCATTTAACCCCATGGTACAGGACTGAGCCGCAAAGGGGGCTCCGAGCTCCCCAAATGGTGTGGGGCGCATCCCCGGGGGCAGAAGCCGGCAGGCACCACCCGGGGCGGTGGGGGACAGGCGGGGGGTGCCTGGGGGTCCCCGTCGGTGGGGTTGGCAGGAGGAAGGCGGCCACTGGCGCGGGAGGGAGGCGGTTGTGTCTTTCTTCTTTAATTACCCCCCTCGTTTGCGGTGTCTGCTGCGAACTTCCCGTCCCCTCCCTCCGCTTTCATGAGCCGGATCCTGGGACCGGGACCTGGCTCCTGTCAAGCGGCGGGGCTGGGGCTCTGCCTCCAAGGGTTAAAATCACCTGGGCCGGGAGGGTGGAGCTGGGCGGTGGGGAGGAGGGAAGAGCCGGGCGCCGGGCTGGGACCCGGCCATTCCTGCTCTCCCGGCCCAGTGGGTGCCCGGTCCCTGGGGAGCCGCGCGGGTCCCTCGGGGTCCCCTCGGGAACCAGCGCCCGCGCCACGCCGATGAGGACGGACCCGCCGGGACCTCTCCACCGCCGCCGCCGTTAGACCCGTACGTACCCCCCCCGGCGCTGCCCGGCCCCGCCGCGGCGGCAGGGAGGGACGGAGGGACCGGGGGACGGCGGGCGGTGAAGGAGAAGGGGACCTCCCCCCAGAGTAGGGACCCCCGGCCCGGGTCAGGGTTACCGCGGCCGCCCCGACCGGCCGGCGGCTGGGAACGTGCTGCCGGTGGCTCCGCGCCCCAGCCCAGCCCAGCCCCGGCAAGTCTTTGCTTGCCGGCCCGCCGCGTCCACTGGCCACCGAGCCCCGGGGCTCCCGGCCTCTGCGCTGCCCCAGCCGCCCCTCTCTCCGTCCCCCCCCCTAACTCACAGCGCGGAGCCCTTTCCCCTGGGGCAGGGACCCAGCGCCGGTGCGAGGTTGCGATGGGGGTTGTCCCCTGTCCCGTTCCCCCCGCTGCAACCAGCGCTGTCCCGTCCACCCCCCCGTAACAAAGCCTCGGGGAGTTTCGCTTCGGTACCGGGGAGCGGTGCTGTGCGGTGGGTGGCGGGGTGAGCGCGGCGAGCCGGCGGCATCCCCCCCGCTTATCCCAACCCACGGCGTCCGCCTCCCTGCCCGAACCTCAGCATCACCGCAAGCCCCGCAGCATCACCCCGAACCCGCGTCCCCGGCCCTGCCTCTGTTGCGGACCCACCCGTCGGGGCTCCCCCGGTCAGGGCCCGGGCTGCGGACAGCGCTTCCCGCCCAGCCCCGCCGCGGGGCGAGGCACCGACGGGGCGGGAGACGGGCAGAGGCTTTGCCCGGCCCGGGCCGTGACTCACGGGACGCATCACCCGCCGGTGCCTCAGTTTCCCTGCGGTGAAATGGCCAAAGCGTCGCCGGGCCCCGCCAGGGAGGGGGACGCCGGGAGCTCCTTGGGGACTTTTTGTCGTCATTCCCGGATGGAAAAATGCCCCGGGAGCCTCCACGCGTGGCCTGGGCAGCCGCTCCCCCAGCCCCCCCATCCTATCCCAGCGCTGGTCCCCGCTCCTGGCTGCGGAGCAGGGAATGGGGTAGTTGCAATGGGGACAATGGGACCTGGTCGGGAGCTCGGTGCTGGGGCAGGGACACACACGTTTGGAAGCGGGGTGTCCGCAGCTCGCTGTGGTGTGGCTGTGTTGGCTCTGGGTCCAGTGGGACCTGCCCGGACCCCAAGGGGGTCCCTTCTTCTCTTGTCAGAGCTGGGGAGCTGAGGGACATTCCTGTCATGCCCCCATTGTCCTTAGATCTGAGGGACCCTGTGCAGTGCCAGCTGCCACCCCAAAGCCCCATGACATGCCGTCACCATGGGGTTTTATGGTTGTGACCCCAATCTTGCCCCCATAGGGAGCAGGGGGCTGAGGGAGCTCAGGACCCCACTGGGGACCACTGCTGGGTGAGAGCGATGGAGCCCCTTGGTGCCAGCCCTCTCCCACCCCCCTGGCGTCCCCAGGAGACAGAGATGGTTCCCGGGAGCCAAAACTGATGCCAGCCTCTCCCGAGGATTGGGGTGGGCAGAGCTGAGCCCCTCCTGGGGAGCAGCACCCCTAAACCTGCTCGGGCTGCCAGGCCCGGAGGGCTCATCCCACCCAAGACCACCCTGCTTGGAGGCTGAACACCTACAAGTGTTGGTAGCACAGATGGAGGGGGTTCTGTTGGGGGGATTTGGCCCCCCCCCTTCCCAGCTGCCTTTGGGATCCCCCTGTCCCCTCTGGTGCCATCTGGCAGGGGAAAACACTGTTCCCATGCAATTGAGGTGGGGGGTGTCTTCAGCACTGGAGACCCCC
The DNA here is from genome assembly GCF_963264785.1 of Psittacula echo. Taxonomy (NCBI): domain Eukaryota; kingdom Metazoa; phylum Chordata; class Aves; order Psittaciformes; family Psittacidae; genus Psittacula; species Psittacula echo. Next base: position 5,434,384 of record NC_137748.1, read on the forward strand.
TCCCTGCTCTGGGCTTATAACACTGGGGATTGGGGGGCAGTGGGGGTCTGGCCCCTTTGCACAGGGAATCCCCCACACCAAAGCTTTCAGCACCCCTCGGGGGGGTCTCCTTGAGGCTCTGTCCCTGTCCCACTCGGGTGGCCGAGAGCCAGGGGGGATGGCGTAAGGGTGATGGGGTGATGGGGACCGGGAGCGGTTGCGTGTTGGGGGGGTCCCCGCTGCCCCCTCCCCCCCCCCGGCGCCGGTGGGAAGGCGGGGGGCGGGAGCCGGTGGCGGCAGGTGGATTTCGACACTGGGGTGGAGCCCGTCCCCAGTGGGGTTTGCACAGCTCCGGTGAGTCACGGCCCCGTACGGGGCAGCCAGCGGGTGCCGGGGGGTCCGCGGCTGCACCGAGGGGTGGCCCCCGGGGGTCTGGGGCCGCAGGCAAAGGCAGCCCGGAGCCCGGCTTCAAAGCGCTGCCGGTGGCTCGGCCCCGGGGCTCTGCTGCTGCCCCGCAGCCGGCTCCGCTCCCCCATCCTGCTGCCAACCGGCTCGGGGGTGCGGGGTGCGTTTTGCTCCCCCTTCGGCAGCCTGGGGGCTCGCAGCCGGGCCAGGGGCTTGAGGCAGGAGCAGGGATGGGGGAGATGGTCTCCCAGTGTGCCTGAGACATGGGAGAGCCAGGGTGACCTCGCGGATGCTGTGGCTTGGGGACACCACTCATGTCGCCATAGGGACCCCAGTCGTGTTGGGGTGACATGGCTGGGGGGGTGACAAGGCAGATGGTGGTGGTTGTGTTAGATTTTGGAGTTAGGCACCGACCCCTTTGGGGCACAAGCATGACCCACCAGCACCGGGGCTGGCACAGGGTCCATAGACACATAGGGGTGGATGCTAAGGAGTACCCCCCTACCTGATGCCGCTATCCTGGTGTCACACCGGGCTGTAGAGCACAGAACCCCCCTCGATGGCTCAGGGGTGTCCCCCAAATCGCTGGCGATGGAGTGCATGGTGGTGCAGGATAGGAACTGGTGCCGCTGTGTGCAGGGGTAAAGGGGGGTGTCGGAGGTGTGTGCGTGCCCCCTCTTTTCACACAGCTCTTCTCTCCCCACCCCTCCTTGGCCCCGCAGGTCTGTCTGCGCCTCCGCCCCGCGCCGCTCGGCAATGCTCACAGCGGTCTGCGGCTCCCTGGGGACTCAGCCCTCGGACGCGCCCCGCGCCTCGCCGAGCCACCTGGACCTGCAGCCGCTGCAGCCCTTCCAGCCCCACGGCACCGGCAGCGGCACCGCCGCGGCGGGCGCCGCCGAATTCGCTACCCCGCTGAACCCAGCGCCCCCCCCGGAGCTGCCGCTGGTGGGTCCGGACGACGTCGCCTTCGCCAACCCCGGTAGCTACGAGCCGCATGGCCCCCCGCGGTTAGAGCTGCCCAGCGACGGCCCCGCGGCCCCCGGTGCCTACACCAAGCTGCTACCGGCGGCTCCTCCGGACATGGCGCATCCCTACGAGCCCTGGTTTCGGCCCCCCCATCCGGGTGCCCCCGGTGAAGAAGGAGGCGTCAACTGGTGGGACCTCCACGCCGGAGCAAGCTGGATGGAGCTGCCCCCCGGGCAAGGCGGGGGGCTGCAGGTGCCCGGGCACCCCGGGTTGCCACCGGCCCTAGGGGGGTACGGTGGTGGGGAGCACCAGCTCTGCGCTCCCCCTGCCCATCTGCTGCCCCCCCCCGCCCAGCATCTCTTGGGAGCGGAGGGGGCGAAGGCGTTGGAGGGTCCCCCCGAGCCCCGCGGCCCGGAGGTGGAAGGCGGCGGGAGGCCCAAGGGTGCCCGTCGTGCGGTGCCGCGGGGGGGGGGGCAGGCGGCGTGCCGCTGCCCCAACTGCCAGGAGGCGGAAAGGGGGGGTCCGTGCCCCGAGGGCGTGAAACGGAAGCACCTACACAACTGCCACATTCCCGGCTGCGGGAAGGCGTATGCCAAGACGTCCCACCTCAAAGCGCACTTACGGTGGCACAGCGGAGACCGACCCTTCGTCTGCAACTGGCTCTTCTGCGGCAAACGCTTCACCCGCTCCGACGAGCTGCAGCGGCACCTCCAGACCCACACCGGAGCCAAGAAATTCGCCTGCCCCGTCTGCGGCCGGGTCTTCATGCGCAGCGACCACCTGGGCAAGCACATGAAGACACACGATGGGGGCAAAGACGGGGCCGAACCCGAGGTCAAGGGCGCTGGGGACCCGTCGGCCGGCAAGGGAGGCAAGCGGGAGCCCGAGGGGGGGAACGCAGCCCCCACAAACTGAGCCACTGAGCCCCGGGGGGGAACACGGATGGAGGTGGGGAGGGCCCCGGGTTGTGGGGGGGGAAGTGTCCCTTTGGGGCTGGTCTCCGAAGGGTTTTAGGGTGGGATGGGAGGGCGCAGGGCTGGCACCTTGTGCTCGAAGCGGGGGGACACACACACAATGCGCGGCGCTGCCGGTTGGGGAGCGCTGGAGCCGGAGCTGCCCCGCGGCAGTTTCACTTGTCCCGCTCCCGCTCTCCCGCCCCGGTTCCCCCCCGTCCTCCCCCGGTTTCCCAAATCATCTTTTTTCTCCCTTCGGGAGGCTGCTGGCAGGCGGTGGGGCTGTTTGGGAGCAACATCAATGGGAGCCGAAGGAGCAGGCGCTGCCTGGGCACGTCCAGCCCAAAGGGGAGGAAGGAGAAAGGGAGAGAGGAGAAACCCGGGAGCCTTTGCTTGGGGAGAGCAGCCACAGCCCCCCGGCCCCCTCCCCATATCCCTTTCCATGAGTGTTACCATTCCCGGCTCAGGCCCCCCCCGTTCCAGCCCTGTCCTTTTGCCAGCCACGCTGGTTCTGGCACCCCTGTGGGACACGCAGGGCTCGGGGGGTCCCTCACGCTATGGGGCCGCGCTGTGGGTGCCGGGGGAGGGATGGAGGGGGGTGAACCCCCTTTTCCTTGCGCCCCACAGGAAGGGCCGGGATGGCCGGGGCGGGCGCGTGGCGCGGCGGGCGGTTGCCCAAGCGCACACCTGCAGCTTTCCCACACCCACCGCCGCGGCCCCGGGCGGGAAGCTCCCGGGCGGCCGCGGTCCCGGGAGAGCCGGGGCGGCCGCATTCCTCCGGCCTGGCACGGTCGCGCTGTCCGGCGCTTCCCCCCCCCCGCTTCCAACGCTGCCGTCCCTCCCATTGGGGACCGCGGCGCTGCGGGACCCCCGCTGCCCCCCCCCCCCCGTCCTCCCCGTGCATGCTGCCCCTCCCCGGGATCCCGTATCTCCAGGGAACCCCTGTGCATGCTGCCTGTCCCCCCCCCGGGACCCCATAGCTGTCCCTGTCCAGGTCCCTGGGTCTCCCTGGGCCACCCCCCAACCAGGGATCCCGTGTTTTCCTCCTCTGGGGCTGTCCTCCTTTCCCCAGGGGACCCCATTTCTGTCTTTCACCCCTGGCTGGTAGACCGCGAATCTTGGGGTTTAGACCTTTTGGGTCTTATCCCCCCCGATTTTGGCAGAACCCCTTGGACACAGAAGGAGATGCTGAAACTGGGACCTGGGGGTGGGGGGTGTTGTGTTAGGGGGCAGCGCTGGGGTCGGGTGGGATGGGGCTCGCAGGCTGCTCAGGGCACCCGGGGCTCCCCCGGCTCTGCCCCCCAGCCAGCACCAGCTCACACCAGTTGGGAATCTGGGGAAGGGGGGAGATTTGAGGGGGACGATCTCCCAGCATGGCCCCATCCTGGGGGCTCTGGGTGGGGGCTGCCCGGGCTCGGAGCACCCCAAGGTCTGGGGGGAAGAGGTGGAGGTGAAGTCGAGTGGGGTCCGTGCCCAGAGGGCGCCCCAAAACGTTCGGTTTTGATTGTATTATTATTATTATTAATTAATATTATTAATTATTATTATTTTATTAAGGTGAAGCCAGGCTTTGCCACTCCGGCAGAGTGGACATCTCAGGCCGAAGCTGTGGCCGCGGGCCCTATGGATGGGGATGGGGGGTAGGACCCCCCAAAGAACCCTGTCCCCATCCCCACTGGTGTGCATGAGGCTGACAGCAGCCCCACTGTGCCGTGGGGCTGGGGACAAGCTATGGGCTGGAGAAACCCAGCACGAGGTGAAGTCTCGCTGGGGGGGTCTCAGAACATGTCCTCAGCCCCATGGCACAAATGCCACCAACCGTCCCCCCGCAGGACTCGGGTGACCTGGGCTGCCCGCAGCTCTCGAAGGACGTCCCCGACTCCAGCATTTGCCTTTTCCAGCACAAAATTCCTTCTGGGAGCCCCTGGCTGGGATTTCATCTCCTGAGGGAAGCCCAGAGGGGGGGCTCAAGCCCCTCCTCGTGTTGCTGTAGCATCACTCCGGTGCCCCGTTGGATTTTAGTAGCCCAGCCTGGCTCCAGCCACAGCCGGGGGGGCTCTGGAGTGTTGGGGACCCCCTGTGCTACTGGGGCAGGTTTAGGGGGGCTGAACTGGGGGCACCCCCAAAGGTGGGCTGGGGAGGGACCCCCGAGCAGGGGGGCTCCCCAGTGATGCCGGGGCTCAGCCTCACAGAGCAGGGGGGGTCCCCTGTGATCTGTGATGCCGGGTCTCGGGGCTCAGCACCACAGAGCTGCCCCCCGCCTGGCTCGGAGCCGGGGGGGGGTACGAGGAGGGGCCCCAGGTGCACTCTACCCCCGCACCCCCCCGGGCCCTGCTGCCGCGATGGGGCAATGAAGGCTGTAAAACCGGGTGGGGAAGGCCGGAGGCCGGCTCCCACCCGCCGAAACCAGTCCAGCCTGCTGCGGCGTGGGGATCCCAGCCCTGCACCCCGAACCGCCGCGTCTCCCACCCCCGAGCTGCCTCCCCCGGGGCGAGGGAGGAACCGGCCAAGCTGGGGGCTCCCGGGCATCCCCCCGCCGGGCCCCCTGGGGAAGGGGGTGCTGCATCGAGGGGTGTCCCCCCCCTGCAAGGAGGGGAGCGTTTGTGCTGTGAAGAGGCTGCGGGGCTGTGGGATTGGGTTTTGTACTGGAATAAACGCCGCGTGTTTTTCCACGCCCTGGCTCTCCGGCTCCGTCTGTGCCAAGGGATCCATCCAGGCGTCGGTATCCCGGTATCCCCCCCCGCCGCAGACCCTCACCCTGGCCTCGGGATGGGGATGCAGGAAGAGGGGGTGAGGGCCAAATGAACCCCGGCCTCAGGAGGGCCGCATCCTGCACCCCGGGACGTGCCGGGCGGGTGCCCAGGGTCCCTCCCCGCGGGCAGGGAGCTGCCGGCAGGTCTGCCCGCATACCGCGGGGCGGGCGTGACTGCGGGACGCTGCCCACGGAGGGAGCTGCCCGTTGGGGTGCTCAGCATGGGGGTACTGCCCATTGGGGTGCTGAATGTGGGGCTGCTGAACATGGGGATGATGCCTACGGGGGTGATGCCCACTAGGGGTGTTGTCAAGTGTGGGGTGCCTACAGGGGTGCTGCCCATTGGGAGGTGATGCCCATTGAGGCTGATGCCAGTGGGGGTGCAGCCCATTGGGGGATGTTGCCAACTGGGAGGTGATGCCCATGCACAGCAATTGGGGGGTGCTGTCATTTGCGGTGTGATGCCTGTTGGGGTCCTCAGCATGGGGGTGCTGCCCACCACGGGGGTTGATGCCCATGGGGATGCTGCCCATTGGGGGTGCTGTCCAGGAAACCCCCCCAGTTCACACCATGTCCCCGTCCCTTCCCCACTGGAGATACAACGTGGGACCCCCGTTCCCGGGCTCCTTCGGGCTCTGGTCCCCCCACCCCAGCGGGTGCCGGTGCCGGTCCCCGCCTCTGCCGCCGTTCGGCCTCCGGCCACGGGGCGCCGCCGTCGCACGGACGCGGCGGGGCTGGGGGCGGGACCGGACGGCGGCGGTGGCTCTGCGGGAGCGGCAGCAGGTCCGTGGGGTCCCGAAGGGGGGTTTGTGGGGGTTGAGGGGGTCCCATCTGCGGTCTGTGCAGCGCTGCGGGGTCCCGGGGCAGGAGGTGCCCCCAAGGGATGAGGTCTCTGCTGTCCCCCAGCCCTAAAGAAACGCTGGGGACACAGTCAGGACGGGGCCAAGGGGGTGACATCCCCCTCGGGGCTCGGTTTAGGATGGCGGGATTCGATTCCACACCCTCGTCTTGCGACTGCTTCGTGGCGCTGCCGCCGCACACCGCGACTCCCGCCGTCATCTTCGGCAAGAACGCGGACCGGCCGCGGAGCGAGGTGCAGGAGGTGCTTTACGTCCCCGCTGCCACCCACCAGCCCGGGGACAAAGTCCAGGTGAGGCCGCGCTGGGGACATTGGGTACAGTGCACTGAGCGTGCCGGGTCTCAGCCCCAGCGCCGTGTCCCCCTCCCCAGTGCACCTACCTGGAGATCGAGCAGGCGGAGAGGACCCACGCTGTGGTGCTGAGCCGTCCTGCCTGGCTCTGGGGTGCTGAGATGGGCGCCAACGAACACGGTGTCTGTGTGGGCAACGAGGGTGTTTGGACCCGTGAGCCCGTGGGGCAGGACGAGGCGCTGCTGGGGATGGACCTGGTGAGGTGAGGACCGTGTTGTGACCCTCCCGGTGCCGCGGCCGCCCCGCCGTGTCCCCCCTCCAGCGCCGTTAGACGGGTGCTGCCGGCGCGGCAGGCTGGCTTTGGAGCGGGGCAGCTCTGCCCGGGAGGCCCTGGAGGTGATCACGGCGTTGTTGGAGCGCTATGGCCAGGGTGGGAGCTGCAAAGAGGAGCCGGTGCCCTTCATCTACCACAACACCTTCCTGCTGGCTGACCGCACCGAGGCCTGGGTGCTGGAGACGGCTGGGCAGTACTGGGCAGCCCAGCAGATCCGAGGTGAGCGGGTGCTGGTGGTACTGGGAGGACGGGGAGCCCTGTGTGTGTCCCTCAGCCTGATTGCCACAGCCCGGCCTTGGCAGAGGGCAGCCGGAACATCTCCAACCAGCTCAGCATCGGGAAGGAGATCACAGCTGAGCACCCGGGGCTGCGGCAGCGAGCGCGCAGCCAGGGCTGGTGGAGCGGGGACGGAGAGTTCAGCTTCGCCCAGGTCTTCTCCCTGACGCAGCAGCCCCCTCGTATGGAGGCTGCCAAAGCCCGCTACAGCGCCGGCAGGGAGCTGCTGCAGCAGCACGCAGGTGGGGACAGGGGTGGGGGACAGGAACGGCCACCCAAGGCTCATCCCAGTATCTCCCCACTCCTCGTGGTTGCTGTGAGCATAGCTCAGGTGCCAGTGGTGACGTGGCTCTGCCTTACCCACCAGGTCACATCACAGCAGAGACGTTCATGGCCATTCTGCGGGACAAGGCCAGCGGGATCTGTGTGGACACGGAGGGGTTCCGCACGGCAGGCACCATGGTGTCCGTGCTGCCCCGGGACCCTGCTCTGCCCTGCGTCCACTTCTTCACAGCCACCCCTGACCCCTCCAGGTGAGGACATGGAGGGGACAGCTCCACCTTGGGGTGACAGGGATGAGGCTGTGTCCCAGGTTGAGCATCCCTCGTGCTGCCCAGTCCCAGGGATGCTCCTCTCCTGCAGGTCTGTCTTCAAGCCCTTTGTCTTTGTGGCCGGGCTCAAGCCCGTGCCGCAGGTGAGATCTCCCACCTTCCGGGATGACCCTGCCAAGCAGATCCCGCGGTTCCAGAGCATGGTGGATCGGCGGCACGAGCTCTACCGCCGGCATCAGGCGGCGCTGGAGCTGATGGAGAGCGACCAGGTACCACAGACCCTTCCCCGGGCGCTGCCGCCCGGGACCCTTGCGCTGCCCTGGTGATGTGGGAAGCAGTGGAACTCCTCGAGGGTGCCCAGTCTCAGCTCTTCTCCCTTCCTGATGCCACCAGGAGCGAGGCCAGAAGCTTCTGCAGACGCTGCGGGACCTGGAGAAGCAGGGTCTGGAGGGGATGAATGCGTTGCTGGAGGGGAGAGTGGCCCCCTGCCCTGAGGAGCTGGCCGACCTCTTCTTCGACTGCGTGGAGGCAGAGATGAAGTTTTACACATAAACCCTGCTCCTGTATATGGGGGATGAGAAAACATTCCCGGTTCCCACCCCAGCTCCTCACTTCATCCCAACCGGTGTCTCCAGCCCAGCCTGGGGCTGCGGAGCCTTCAGCTCTCTGAGGAACCAGCACTGTGAGAGGTGGCTGTGGCCTGAAATGCAGCTGCAGGGGGAAGGAGAGGGATGTGGAGTGGGATATGGGGTCCTGCCTGTGGCCCCATGTGTCTTTCCCACTGTCAGGCTGCAGGGCTGGATGCTCCGTGGCAGACAGGGGGTTGGTGTAGGAATAAAGAAGCTTTAATCCCAACTGCGTGGTGCTGTGCTGCTGCGGGGTATTGGGGACAACTCTTTGTTTCTTGCTCCTTTGGCACAAGTATCTTCTTCCAGAGCCTTGTTCTGGGGCTGGCTCCTGCTGGGAGCTCGCTGGGGCGGCAGTGGCAGTGGTGTCCCCAGCTTGACTTGGGGATGGCGCTGACACCGCCGGGGGCCCAGAGCCATAATGCTGGGTGCATTCAGTGGCATGGGCGGCAGCAGCAGATCCCGGCGCTCCCGCAGCTCCTCCAGCTTTTCCAGATGGGTCTGATGTTCCTGCAGGGCCTCCCTCCTCCTCCTCTCAGAGTGCCTGGCCAGCTCCTGGTGCAGGTCCGCAAAGAAATCTGCCGGGGATCATAGAATCATGGACTCAACCAGGTTGGAAAAGCCCTTTCAGCTCATCCAGTCCAACCATTCTCAGCACTGCCAAGGCCACCCCTAACCCATGGCACTGAGGCCTCGTCTCCACGGTGTATAAACACTTGCAGGGACAGTGACTGCAGCCCTGCCCTGGGCAGCCTGTTCCAATGCCTGAGCACCCTTTGGGGAAGGAATTGCTTCTCAGCTCCAACTTAAACCTCCCCTGGTGCAGCTTGCCCTATCGCCTGGGAGAAGAGATTGACCTCACCTCACTCCATCCTCCTTTCAGGTAGAATGGAGAGAGGAGAATTACAGATCTGATGGAGCTCCCTGCCACTCCTGTGACCCCTGGGGACAGAGGGACCAGCCTGCTTAACCCCCAAGCATGCAACGTGCCCTGCTTCAACCTGAGCACCTTTGCCTGCAGTGAAAGGGCTGCTTGGCACAGAGAGCAGCTCATCGTCTTCATCCTCACTGCTGCAGGAGCCTCCTTCCTCCTCCTCCTCATCCACACTGCCATGGACGGGCTGAGCATCCAGCTGCAGGAGGTGGGGCAGAGCACCCACCACCAGCTCCCTGCAAGCACCAAAGGAAGAGCAAATAAAAGGTTGTATGTGATACTGGAGGGGGGACTGTACCCCACTGAGGGTCTCTTATGGTTTGGGGGGCTGGCTCTCTCCCTTGCAGCCTCCCCTGACCCACCTGTATCCCTGCTGGTGGATGCATTCGTTTCCTCTTAGGTCGAGGAGACGGAGGCTGTGGGGCAGCTCAGCTGCACAGGTCCAAGGGAAGGCAGAAAGGGGCTGAGATGGAAGCTGAGACCCCCCCATCCACCAAACCCCCATCTCCCACAGCTCTTCACCGTCTCCAGAGGCAGCAGCCACGGACTGGGACCTGAGGGCAGAGCCCAGACCAGGGCCTGCCGACGTTCCTGGCTACCCAAGGCCCCTCTGAGGCAGACCCAGGCTACATCCAGCCCCGTTCCTGCCTCTCACCTGGGTCCAGCGTCTGGATGCGGTTGTTGGACAGGTCCAGGACGCGCAGGTGCTGCAGGGGCTGCAGGTTCTCCACTCTGCGGATGCGGTTTCCAGCCAGGGACAGGAACCTGCGGAGCACAGGGAGGGCAGCGGCGTGAGGTGGGGGGGACACCACAGCCCCCGGGGTCAGGAGCTGCAGCTGGGACCCCCCCGGCTCTGCCACAGGAAGGAGGGATCCCTGCTCTCCTCTGCCCATGGAAAGCCGTGTCCTTGGGGTGCCTGTACCGCAGGTTGGGGAAGCTGCTCAAGTTCTCGATCTTCTCAATTTGGTTCTGGGGGGAGAGAAAACAAAGGAAGTGCATTAAAAATGAGACTTTGGGAGCTCCGACCTCGCTGGGGTAACACAGGAGCTTTATGGAGAGGGTTACGGGGCTGCAGCTGCAGAGCTTAGGAGGACCCTAAAGCTCCAAATGGCTGAGACCCTCGACTGAGCCGTGTTACCTGCCCCATACCTGCTGCAGGTAGAGGCTGTGGATGTCCCGCAGGCTCTGGAGCCTCCCGATGGCACTGATGTGCTCCCGGTCCAAGCGTATGGTGCAGGGGGCCGGCAGCTCGGGGGGTCTGGACGAGAGGGGGTGCTCGGGGTGACCCTGGGGCACAGAGACCCCTCCCCGCCAGGCTGGGGGTGCAGGGGGGCTCTATGGACCCTCACCGGCTCTCCGGGGAGCAGGGCTCCACCATCCTGGTGCTGAGGAGGCTGTCGGTGAGGGTCACTCCTGGGGACGTTCGCTCCCCCCCGAGCCGGGTCTCCCCTTGCCCAGCCATGGGGCCGGTGTCCTTGTCCCTGCGCTGGGCCCTCGGGTGGCTGCGCTGTGGGGACGGGCCCGGCGCCGCTGCCCGCTGCGAGGGGCCGGGCGCTGGGGCAATGGGGGGCAGAAACCCGCGGGCTCGGGGGCTGGGCAGGGCCAGCGCTGGGACCCCCATGCCGGGCAAGGAGACCCCCGGGGCTGCGGGCACCATGGGGCCGGGATCGGGGTCGCCGGGACCGAGGGGGCTCCCGGGGCGGTGCAGGCCGCAGCGTGCCCGTTGCTAGGAGACAGGCGGCGGCGGGAGGGGCGGGGCTCTGTGCGCCGCCGCCGTCCCACAAGGCCTTGCGCGAAGATGGCGGCGCTGAGCGGCGGTGGCGGGGCGCCATGGCGGCGCGGTGAGGGCCGGCCCCGGGCGGGGAGCGCGGTGTTGGAGTCCGGTCTGTCCTTACCCGCTCCGCCCGGGCCCGTCCTTACCCGTGCCTCTGCCCGCAGGCTGGCTGCCCGCCCTGCAGCTCGTCCGCCGCGGCTCCAAGGCAGTCACCCGCCACTGGAAGGCCATGCACTTCCAGCGCCAGAAGCTGATGGCCGTGACCGAGTACGTGGCCCCGCGGCCGGCCGTGCCGCCGCGCTGCCTGCCCCCCAAGAAGGAAGCCGAAGTGGTCGAGGAGGTAATAGTTGTTGTGGCCGCTGTGGGTGAGGGGCTTTACCCCCGCAGCACCCCCAGGATGAGGTGCAGCGCTTCAGGGGGACCCTGCCCTGGGGCTCCCCTGCCCCGGCCCCCGGTGTGGGAGCTCTCTGGGGTGTTGCTGCCCCGTTTCATCCCATTGGGGGTGTTCAGGAGTAAACCGAGTGCTGGTGAGTCCTGACCCACGGCAGAGGCTCCGGGTGCGGGGTTGGAGCAGGGGCCGCAGCAGCCGTGGCCTCTTCCCTGTGTCCAGTGGCTGCTGTGATCCCGTCAGGACAACGGTTACGTGCGGCTGCTGCAGCGGCAGGTGGAGGAGGCGTTCCGGGACAACCGGATGATCGCCGTGTGCCAGTACAACGCCATGCCCGGGGAGGACATGATGCTGCTAAGGCACTACCTCCGCAAGCACAACATCGAGGTCAAGTTCTTCCTGAATGAGGTAGGGGCAGAGCTGCTGGGGCTGGTCCCGGTGTGGCAGCAGGGGGAAGGTGCAGGAGCCTTCCTCAAGGGTGGGAAGCAGCCTCTGTGCTCCCCTGAGAGCTCTCTCCTCCAGATCATCAGGCCCGTGCTGTCGCAGTCCAAGTACAGGAACCTCCTCCCTCTCTTTGTGGCCCGCAACATCCTGCTGGTGAGCCGGGAAGTGAAGGCCAAGGAGATGCTGCGGGTGCTGAAGGGAGTGCCACAGATCAACCTCCTGGGTGAGAGCATTCCCTGTGCTCTGGCTCCAGTGGGAAGCTGCATCCGTGTCCATTAAAACGAGGGGGTGGCCGGCGAGGGGTGGGAGCCCTGCCTGCAGGAGCGTTTCCTCTGTGGATGATGAAGCCCTTCCATCTCCCCTCTTCAGCTCTGCTCCTCTCTTCCAGGCGCCTGCATCGACGACACCATCCTGAGCAGGCAGGGAGTGGAGAACTTTGCCAAGCTGCCCTCTCTGGAGGTTGCCCAGGGGCAGGCAGTGGGTGCCCTGTCCCTCCTGCCCTCCCAGACATCCTCCCTGCTCCAGCGCAGCTCCGCACACCTCACTGCTCTGCTGGACCAGCACATCCGCCGGCTGCAGGAGGGCGAAGGGGGGACCCCGGTGCAGCCCAGCCCAGAGCCCACGGGGGCTCATTGATGCTGGGACCCGGCCCTGCCCTGTGTGTTCGGCTCCTTCACTTGGGGGGGGCCGGGGGTTGAAGGTTTGGCACTGAGTTGGGAAGCCAGCTATGGGACCGAGGGTCTGGCAGCATCACCCTGGAGCCCTTCCCTTTGCTCCCTGCACCCATGGCCGTGGGGAACAGCCCCGCTGTGTTTTGGGTGCTGCAGGCAGAGGGGCGCTGGGATCACCCAGGGGAAGCTGCGAGTGGTGAGGAGGATTTTGAGTGCTCCAGCCCCTGGGAATGGGGACAGCGAGGAGAAGCGTGTTGTAACAACCGACTGCAGCATCCTGCTGTGCCCATTAAAGCAAGTGGTGTTGATGCCAGAGGCTTTGTCTTGGATTTTGGGAGGCGGGTGGGGGGGTCCCAGCCCCTTGATGCCACATGGGGGGAGGGCTGTGTGCTGGGAATGAGGGAAATCCTGAGGGGAATGGGGAAGCTGGGATGCCTATAGGGGGGTGGCTGTGCTGGGGGTACCCCTGACCCCCATGAGCAGAGCTGGGGGGGGTACCCGGGACGGGGGGGCGGCAGCCTGGAGAAGTTGCACCCCGTGTATGGGAAGGGGCCGAGGGGCTCCCGGGTCGGGGTCTGCCGGTGCTCGGGGCGCGGGTGGGCCCCGCTCGGTGCGGGGTTAGGGGGGGTCACGGCGCGCTGCCGGCTCCGGTCCTCCACGGAGCAGGGGGCAGAGCCGAGCGGCTCCAGCCCAGCGCCTCCGCCTCCTTCCGTGTTCCGGTTCCTGCAGCCGCCGGGCAGGATGCGACCGGCCCCGGCCGCCCGGGTGAGCACCGGCGGACCCGACCCGGGGCTGGGGAGGGGGAGCTTCGGCAGCAGGACCCGGGCCCTGCCGCCCGGTGCCAGCGGGGAGGGGCAGGCGGGAGGACACGGGGATGGGCGGGAGGGGGTGGGCACGGGGCCGGGCTTTCCGCCGCGTTACCGGGGGTCGCGTCCTGCCCGGAGCAGGCGGAGGCTTCGCTGAGACCCCCCCGGTGCCCGGGGGGGTCAGTCCTGCCCCCGGGGGGGGGCCCGCTCGCTGCCAAGCTGCGCAGGGCAGGGGGGGCCGCGCTGCGGTGGGGACCCCCGGCCTCCTCCCCACCGGGCAGGGCTGCGCGGGGCCGGGGGTGTCGGTGCGGGCGGTACCGGGGCTTCGCTGCCATCCCCGGGTCAGGCACGGGGCAAGGGGGGGCCGTGCCTCAGTTTCCCCCTCCTGTAATTGCTAAGGTCAAAGGGAAGCATCCTATGGGAGAGGTCCGGGGCTGGGGGAGCCGTATCCTGGCTCGGGATGGAGCGGGGCTGGTCCAGGGCTCTGTACCCCGGCTCCTGGCTGTGTGGTTGCCTCGTGGCAGCGGGTCTGTGGGGTGATGGAGCAGGAGCGGACTCTGGACCCAGCAGGCGGGCGAGGGCTGGGCACTGCAGGCGAGATAAGGCTGGGTAGGTCCAAGGCTCCGTCTCACGCAGAAGGTTCTGGGTGCCCGGTGCAGTCAATGTGAGGCTCCCACTTATGGGGGGCCGAGCATCCCCCCCAGCCCTCGCTGCCATGAGGGGATGGGGCAGGGTGAGCTCCTGACGTGAGGTCCTCTCCTCGCAGCGGCTCCCACCGCTGTGACAGCCGAGCTCAGACCCACAACACAGACCAAAGGAGGGGCTCGACCCGGTCCCTGCATCCCCATCTGCTCTCCGACCATGGGCAGCCACGAGAAGGACCCGTCCTCTCCAAGAAAGGCCCTGTCCCGCTCCAACAGCACCGTGTCTTCCAAGCAAAGCAGCATTCAGCAGGTTGGGCACTCAGTGGGATGCAGTGCTGGCGCCATGGGGTCTTGGCGAGGGGCTTCACCCCACTTTAGGAAGGGTGTTATACAGAGATGCCCCATTCCCAGGGGGTACCAAGTGCTTGGGGACAAGGCTGGGAGCGCCCCATCAGCCACAGGAGCCCCACACTGACCCCCATTCATTCCTACAGGGCTCCGAGAGCTGGGAGGTGGTGGAGGAGCCTCGTGCGCGGGGCAGCCCAGGCACGGAGCCGCAGCGGCACGAGGGGTATCTGCTCAAGAAGAGGAAATGGCCCCTGAAGGGCTGGCACAAGGTAATGGGCAGAGCTGGCACCTGGAGCCAGCATCTGACTGGTGCTGGGTGCTGTGCCCAGCTGTGGGGAGATTTGAACCCGTGGATAAGGGGCTGCAGGGATCGGTCTCTGCTTCCCCCCCCTCCACCAACTGCTCCTCTTGGTCCCCAGAGGTACTTTGTGCTGGAAAATGGCATCCTGAAATACGCCACCACGCGCCAGGATGTGAGTATGGGGCCGGGCTGCACCCGTGCGGCCTTCCCCATGGGCTCAGGGCAGGGCTGGCACCCCACAGACCCCATGAGGAAGGGGGTCTTCCCCCTGACAGGCATCCCCGGGCTCCCCCAGGTCCTCAAGGGCAAACTGCACGGTGCCATCGATGTCCGTCTGTCTGTCATGTCCGTCAACAAGAAGGCGCAGCGGGTTGACCTGGACACGGAGGAGAACATCTACCACCTCAAGGTGCTGCTGGGGCTGCGATGGCCCTGGGGGGGGTGTTGGGTTGTGTCCCCCCCCATCAACTTTCCCCTGTCCCACAGATCAAGTCCCCAGAGCTCTTCTCCAGCTGGGTGAGCAGCCTCTGCTCCCATCACCAGGGCGAGAGGGGGGGTCTGGCAGGAACCAACACGCAGGTGGGTGACACCTCGGGGGCACGATGTGGGGCAGGGTCCGGGTGTGGGGCTCCTGATGGCAGCCCTGGCTGTGCCTCCAGGGCCAGTGGACGCGGATCCTGCCCTCGGGCAGTGCTCCTGCCCTCTCCACCCTGGCCAGCTCCCGGGACAAGGTGAACGCCTGGCTGAAGGACAGCGAGGGGCTGGAGCGCTGCTCGGCCGGTGAGTGGGGCAGGAGGGGATGTGTGGGGCAGGGGGTGATGCCCCATCCCCTTTCCCTGATGGGGCTCGCTCTGCGCCCATTGCAGAGCTGGTGGAATGCCAGGCGAAGCTGCAGGAGCTGACGGGAATGCTGCAGAGCCTGGAGGCCCTGCACCGCATCCCCTCGGCACCCCTCATCGCCGGCACCCAGGTGAGTGGGACGTGGCCATGATGCTGAGCATCACCCTTCATGGCAAGGGCCCATCTCCAGCCCCTTCCTCTTCCTCCCAGCCTTCAGCCGCCACGGAGAGGCCGAAGAAAGGCAGGAGGAGCACCAGGATCTGGTGCACCCAGAGCTTTGCCAAAGACGACACCATCGGCAGGGTGAGCGGCTGAGCATCCTGCTGAGCATCCCACCGAGCTCTGACCCGCTGCTGCAGGGATGGAGCCCCCCCCGGGCCTCCCTGACCCCTGTGTCCCCCCCAAGGTGGGCCGCCTGCACGGCTCCGTCCCCAACCTCTCACGCTACCTGGAGCCATCCCAGAGCCAGCTTCCCTTCAGCCTCCCGCCGGAGTACACGCAGCTACAGAGGAGCTTCTGGGTGCTGGCGCAGAAAGGTGGGGAAGGTGGTGCTGGGGGGGTGCTGAGCCCTGCCGGTGGGTGCTGTGACGCAGCCCCTGTGCCCGGCAGTGCACGGCTCGCTCAGCGGCGTGGTGACGGCGCTGACGGTGGAGAGGGCGCGTCTGGAGGAGCTGCGGCGGGCGCTGGACCGGCGGCGCTCAGCACCGCGCCCCAGCAGCGCCGGCAACGCCGGGGTGAGGATTGCAGGGGCCAGGTGGGAGCTGTAGGTGTGCCCCGCACCCTGGTACCTGAGGGTTGGTGCTGTTGGGTGCAGCGAGTTGGCAGGGTCTCAGGATCACACCATTGGGGGTGATCCCCCCTGCCCGTCAGCCCCACACTGGTTGGAGGGCACACGTATGGGGGGGTTGGCTCAGCATCCCCCCCCCCACCTCTCCAGGCTGCCCTGCGCCGCTTCCACTCCCTCTCCGTGTCCTCTGACACCACCATGGACTCCTTCGCATTGCTGCACCCCGATGAGGTCGGGGGGGCCGGGATGGGGTTGGGGGTCGGGGTTGGGGGGCCGGGGGCTGAGGTGGCGGCTGTCCCTGCAGCCGGACACGCTGCCAGCCAAGGGCCGGGAGCAGCAGCTCTCCAACCGCAGCATCGTGTCGCTGGCCGATTCCCACACCGAGTTCTTCGATGCCTGCGAGGTTTTCCTCTCCGCCAGCTCCTCTGAGAACGAGGTGGGGAAGGGGCTTCAGTGTGTGGGGGGGGCTCTGTGGGCCCCCCTGCCGCTGCTTCTGTGGGTTCATCTCTTCCTTCTCTCTCCCTGTCGCCTCCCGTTAGCTGCCCCCCCATTCCCCGTGTGCCCCCCAGCTCCCGTGTTCCATGTCCCCCCCCTTTAGCCCAGTCCCTCTGCGCTCTCAGGGACCCCGCAGTCTCTAACACCCCCCGGCCCCACTCTTGCACCACCGGGACCGCCGCCTTCCCCATCCTGCCCCCCCCCCCAGCCCATCCCAGCCACCCGGGTCCCATCCCATCCTCTCGGGGGAGGGTCCAACCCCTCCTAAGGGGTAATCCCTAGACCCCGGCCCCCCTCCAAGCCGCCGGCGGTCCCTGCGTGTCCTCAGCCCTCGGACGATGAATCGTGCATCAGCGAGGCCACCACCAGCGCCTGCGAGGACGCGGCCGAGCCCCCGACAGGTACCGGGAGGGGGACACCGGTGAGAAGGGGACCTTGGGGGGGGATGTGTTTGGCTCCATCCCACACCGCCCGGTCCCGCAGGCGCGGAGGGCCCGGGGGTGCCCGCGGAGCCGCCGCCGGTGGAGCTGCCGGGTCCGGACCCGCGGCGGAGGAGCCGCCTGCCCGCCCCGCCCGCCCCGTCGGGGGACGTGAGCCTGTGGGGGCTGCTGCGGAGCAGCGTGGGGAAGGATCTGTCCCGGGTGGCGCTGCCCGTGCAGCTCAACGAGCCCCTCAACACGCTCCAGCGCCTCTGCGAGGAGCTCGAGTACAGCGCGCTCCTGGACCGCGCCAGCCGCGCCCGCGACCCGCGGCAGCGCATGGTGCGGGCACCGGCAACGGGGGATACGGGGGGGGGATCGATGGGGTACGATATGGGGGGCGTGAAGGGATACGGGGGACTTCAGGGGCCAGGAGGGCAGAGGGGATGTGGGGGACATGGGGGGCTCAGGAAGGTCGGGGGCTTGGGGGACGCTGGGGGATTGGATACAGAGGGAGCTTAGGGGATACAGGGGGCTTGGGGAACACGGGGGAATTTGAGGGCCAGGAGGGCACAGGAGAGATGTGGGGCTTGGGGGACATGAGGGACTTTGGATCATGGGGGGCTCGGGAAGGTTGGGGGCTCTGAGACCACAGAGGGGGACTTGGGGAGTTTGGTGATTTATGGGGCTTGGGGGACACGTGGAGCTCCTGGGACTTGTAGGAACAGGGGAACACTTGTGGGGCTCAGGGGACACAGGGTTTCTGGGGACACCCTGCCATTGCCGTGGCTCTGGTGGTGACACTGTGGGGACAGGTCTATGTGGCTGCCTTCGCCGTGTCTGCCTATGCCTCCACCTACTACCGGGCGGGCAGCAAACCCTTCAACCCGGTGCTGGGAGAGACCTATGAGTGCGTGAGGCCCGACCGCGGCTTCCGCTTCATCAGCGAGCAGGTAGGGCCGGGCATAGGGGGGACATGGGGGGCCGGATGGGGCCATGGCATGGCTCATTACCCCCCCTCCATCCAGGTCTGCCACCACCCTCCCATCTCCGCCTGCCACGCTGAGTCCGACAACTTCATCTTCTGGCAAGGTGGGTGCTGAGGAGGGCGCTGGGGACATGTGAGGGGGACGTGGGGGGGTCTCACCCCCTCCCATTCCCCCATCCCGTAGACATGAGGTGGAAGAATAAGTTCTGGGGCAAGTCCCTGGAGATCGTCCCTGTGGGCACCGTCAACGTGCAGCTGCCACGGTGAGACCCCAGCACCAGGAGGTGCCTCCCCTCCGGCACTGCCACCGTCACCGTCCCCATCCTGCCCTCGTGCTCCTGCAGGACCGGGGACCACTTCCAATGGAACAAGGTGACCACGTGCATCCACAACGTGCTGAGCGGCCCGCGCTGGATCGAGCACTACGGCGAGGTGCTGATCCGCAACACGCGGGACGCTGCCTACCACTGCAAGATCACCTTCGGCAAGGTGCGGCCGACACGCCGCGACATGCTGCGACATGTCATGACACGCCTTGTCGTGTCCCACCCTATTCCCACCTTTCCCATGGCCACATCCTATTCCAATACCCCCTCCCCTTACCCAATAGCACTGCCCCTTTCCCACTGGCGCCTCATTTAGGTGACTCATTCCCAATGGCTCCACTCCATCACTCATGGATTCCCCCTTCCCAATGGCTCCTCCCTATTTCCCACGGCCCCACCCATGTCCCACGGCCACGCCCTTTCCCACGCCCCCATCCATTCCCATATCCATACTCTTTCCCATAGCCCCTCCCCTTTTCCCACCACCCCCCCATCCCCTCCCGCAGGCTCGGTACTGGGGCACAGGGGCCAACGAGGTGCAGGGCTTGGTGCTGAGCCGCAGCGGGGCCGTGGTGGAGCGCCTGGCCGGGAAGTGGCACGAGGGGCTGCACCGAGGGCCGGCGCCGGGGCACTGCGTCTGGAGGGCCAGTAAGAACCGGTGGGGACACACACACACAAGTGTATGGGGAGGGGGTACCCCACTGGGGGGTCTCAGCCCTGTGCCCCCCATCCCTACAGACCCCATGCCCCGTGACCATGAGAAGAACTACGGCTTCACCCAGTTCGCCCTGGAGCTGAACGAGCTGACACCGGAGCTGCGCCGCGTCCTGCCCTCCACTGACACCCGCCTGCGGCCCGACCAGCGGTGAGCAGCGCCCCAGCACCGCGGTTCGGGGGTGCTGAGGCTGCCCAGGGCATCGCAGCCACGGCCTCATCCTCCTCAGGTACCTGGAGGAAGGCAACGTCCCGGCGGCCGAGACGCAGAAGCGCCAAATCGAGCAGCTGCAGCGAGACCGGCGCCGGGTGATGGAGGAGAACAACATCACGCACCAGGCTCGCTTCTTCAGGTCCAGCTTCTGGGGCGATGCATGGGGCACCCCATGGCTTAGGGGGATGTGGGGCTCTCATGGAATGGGGACACCCCCTGGGAGTCCTGGTGGGATGGTCCCCCCCCATCCCTAGGCGGCTGATGGATGCTAATGGCAAGGAGTCGTGGGTCACCAACAACACCTATTGGAAGCTGCGCCTGGATCCCGGCTTTGCCCACCTGGACAGCGCGGTGCTCTGGTAGTGACCCCCACAATGGAGTGCTGAGCCCCCCCCAGGCTCATCACAGCAGTGGGGCTGGTCCCCCCAGCACTGGGGGTGTGGAGCCACCCCCCAACCCTAGGGCAGAGCCTCAGTCCGGCTGGGACTCAATGGGGCAGGAGCAGGCAGTGCCCCCCCCTGCCCTGGGGGTCCCTGGCTCGCTGGGGGGGCGGGCAGCAGGGGGTTGTGGAGTGCCCGCGGGCGGGCAGACCCCTCTGGCCCCCCAAGGGTTGCTCCAATAAAGGCTGTAAGGAGATGGGGTGTGTGGAGGGCTTCCTTCTCCCCCATCCAGGTCTCCCATCCCGGGCCAGGATGGGGGGGGGACACACACGGGTCCCTTCACCCTCCTCCCCATGCCTCAGTTTCCCCCCCATGTGCATGCAAAGGATAGCAAAGAGCTGTGCCCCACAGCGTCCCCTTTATTGCGAGATATGCTGCTGCCCCCAGCCCCACACCGGGCACGTGGGGGGCTCAATAAATACTTCAGCATTAACCCCCCCCCTTAAAAACAACCAACGACAAAAAACCACCCCCTTCCTCCCTGTTCCCTCCTCGCTTGCCCCCATGGCCCCACCGGGGTGGCACTGGGGGCTAATTGATTGTCTGGCATCATCCTTCCCCCCCCCGCGCTCAAGTCTTCCCAGGATATGATGTTGAACTGGGGGGACACACA
Organism: Psittacula echo; assembly: GCF_963264785.1. Taxonomy (NCBI): domain Eukaryota; kingdom Metazoa; phylum Chordata; class Aves; order Psittaciformes; family Psittacidae; genus Psittacula; species Psittacula echo. The sequence goes on from NC_137748.1 coordinate 5,454,522, forward strand.
CACACACACATGGGACCCCTTGGGTCCTGAGGCTTTGGGGTGCCCGTGCAGGGGGGTCTGAGCCCCCCGAGTGTGGCTCAGTTGCCGTAGAAGCCGTAGTAGCCACCGTCGGCACCCGGGTCCTTGTCATAGAGGTCCCCGTTGCGGGGTGGGGGGGAGCTTTCGGCGCTGGAGGGGTACGGGGACACCCGCCGCCGCTTGCACTCGTACAGCCCCAAGTCCACGGAGTCCGCTGGGGCCGGGGGCTCGGGGGGCCAGCCCTCTGCTTCCTTCCCCTTCTCCTCCCGGGGCTCCCGGTACCAGCCCAGAGCCCCGGGGCTGCCCTTGGGGCCGTATTGCCCTGGGCTCCAGCCCCCCGACACCCCGAACCCCGCCGGCCCCTCGGGGTAATAGGGCAGGGGTTGATGTGGGGCGGGCGGCAGGGTGAAGGGCTTCACCCCATAGGGCACCAGCTTGCCCCCCCCGTACCCCGCTTCGTAGCCGCCGTACTCCAGGGTGCCCGTGGCGGGGGGCTGCTGGGGGGTGAAGTACCAGCGCGGGGGGTCTTTGGGGGGCAGCGGCAGCGAAGCCCCCCGCTCCGCACTGAAGAGGCGGCCCGAGGGCAGCGGGAACTGCTCGGGCAGGAAGGGCTGGAAGCGGGGGGCGGGCAGGAGCTGCCGGCAGCCGGGACCCTCCAGCGGGGACGGGGTGAGGCGGTCGCTCTCCGAGGCCGTGTACATCCTGGGGGGGGACGCACAGGGTGGGAGTCGGGGGGTGCCCTCTTGCCAACCGGGTTGGGGGGCACCGGCCGGAGGGGGGGGGACGCACTCACGAGTCAAAGTTATCCCGGAATCCTTTGGCGAAGGGGTTGTGATCGATCTTCAGCTGCGTGATCTGGGGGGGGGGGCATGGACATGGGGGGGCTGCTGCCAGTCTGATCCCCGCTCTGCACCCCGGGATGCATCCACCACCCCTCCAGAGTCCCCTGCCCACCTCTGGACCCCCACTGCATCACCCATGGGGTTCAGCTGCATCTGGGAGAACTGGGGTGAAGCTGGGATGCTGGGGGGCACTGCAGGGTGTTGGGATCCTGAGAGGGTGCTGGGGGGCCTACTGGGATTTGGGGAGAGGCACCGGGATGCTGAGGGGATGGGGGTGTGCAGAGATGCTATAGACAGGGGTGTCTGGAGGTGTTGAGAGGATGCCATTGGGGTTTCCCTATTGCTGGGGACCTTCAATGGTGCTGAGGGAGGGTCGGAGGGGCTGCTCCGGGGTGGTCACTGTGATGCTGGGGTGATATTGGGGTGTATCAGTGGTTTCAGTGGCCCTGAGAGGACGCTGGAGGGAGGTTCTTGGGGTCCCTGTGCTGAAGGGGGGTGTGTGTTTGTGGGGGTACCCCCAAACCAGGGACCGGAGGGGGGGTCTCATACTCACGTCTGCGTTCTGGTAGGCCGTGACGGCGATGAACTGCGTCTCTGGGAAGGCGAAGGTGTGCGTGTGCGGGGAGGGGAACCCCTCATCCTCACCCTCCTGCACCTCCGTCACGTGCAGCCGCGGCTGGTACTTGTGCAGCGACTGCAGCACGATCATCTGGGGGGGCAGCGGGCGGTCAGGGGGGGCTGTAGGGGGGCTATGGGGGCACAGGCTGGTGAATGGCGGGAGCCTCACCTGGCCAACGTTGTTGGATGCGCCCTTGTTGTTGGTGAGCTTCAGCTTCCCGAAGGAGACCTCCTGCCGCATCCAGTGTGCGCCCGTGTTGGGAGAGTCGGGGTGCAGGTAGAGGCGGTTCCCTGGGGATAAGGGGCAGCAGGGATGGGGTTACCCCGTTCTCGGCACCTTGAGGGGGGTGAGGATGAGCCCTGGGAGCCCGTACCTGGCATATTGCCTTCGGCTTTGCCACACTGCACCCACTTGCCGCCCTGGTAGCGCCAGTGATGCTGGTCCACCAGCACCACGTCCACGCAGACGCTGTAGTGGGCCACGGGGTTGAGCCCCGAGAGGTTGAAGCTGAGGAACGGGAACATGCGCCTGGGGAGGGGACAGGGACAGGCACTGTTTAACCCCCCCGGCTCAAGCCCTGGCATGGTGGGGATGGGGAAACCGAGGCAGTGCAATGCCCCCCCCCCGTCCCGGTGCCCGTGAGGAGCTGACTGACCCTGGCAGCTGGGGGGATGCTCTCGGGGATGATTCCCCCCCCCCCCGCCCCGGCGTCTTCCTCCCCCTCCCCAAGCACCTTCCGGATCGGAAGCCAACACCGCTGCTATTTCGGGCTGGGCGCCAGCCTGCGCCAAGGGCAGGAAGGGGACAGGATGGGATGGACAGGGGGGACCCTGCGGCCCTGGGGCTGCAGCTGACACCCCCCCATGGGGATGCACCCCACTGCGCCCCACACCCCCAAATCCCAGCTTTAGGGGGGAGATCTGCCCCCCTTCCTCCAAGTTCAATCTCTCCTTTTCCATCGCTGGACACAGTAGTTCCTGTAGCCCCAGTTGCCTGCCCAGCTTTGCAGTGGAGTCACTGGTCCAGACCAACATGGGGGACACAGGAGTCCTCAGCCTTCCCCCCGGGTGCGATATACATGGGGTGATGGGGGAATTCAGCCTGACCCCCACTCCTTGATGGAAGAGGACTGGGGGCAACACTGACCCCATCCCTCCCTCCTCCTCTTCCTCCTTCTCTTGTGCTTTGCCTCTTCCATCAGCCAGTACCCAATGGGTGAGGATGGGGGGCAGCCAGTTGGAGGGGGGTTTGAGTGTCCTGCCTATCCTGGCATATCCCAGCATATCCCACCGGCCCAAGGCAGAGACCTGTGAGCTCACAACAGGGATGGCACCATGCACCAAAGGGCAGAAGTACCCCCATCTCCACCCAAACTGCACCGGAACTGCAACAACCCCCCTCCAGCATCCTCCCAGGGCCACAGAAACAACTGATACACCCCAGTATTGCCCCAGCATCACAGTAACACCCCCCCCCGAGCAGCTCCTCAGAACTCCCCCCCCACCAGCATTAGGGAAACCCCAGTGGCATCCTCCCAACATCACTGAGCCCTGCACATCAGCTTGGGGTTGAGGAGCAAAGCGAGGGGCTGGGAGCAGGGCGGTACATGAGGCATGGCCCCGGCAGAGAGCATGGCTTGGGCAGTGCCATGGCACCAGGGAAGCAGCACGCGAAGAGCTGAGCCCACGGCCCAACCTGGGCGCTGCTGACTCAGAATTGCCCTTGCGATGGAGAGGGGAAAAGAGAGAAAAGAGAAGAAGAGGAAAAAGAAAGCGGTTCTTGTAGCGAGGAGCCTCACACGTGCTCCGCGGGGCCGGGACTCACGGCGGCCCCGAGCATCCCGGGTACCACAGGCTCCATGTGAGCCGTGGCAGTGCCCATCCCACCGCCACTGTGCCGAGCATCGCCTCCGCGGTTCCTGCCGCCGATAAAAGCTGCAGCCACATCAAAGGGCGGCAGCGAGGGGCTCCGAGCTCTCCTAGGGCGATGCTTCACCACCACCAAAGCCCTCACCACCAAAGCCCCACCGAGCCGGGGTGCTGCAGGCTCTGGGGTGAGCAGCCACGCCGGGTGCTGCACCGGCCCCGAGCTGCTGCGCGGAGCTGGGAGGAAGAAAGCAGCCTTTTTCTGGGGTTTTAGGGGGTTTCTGGGCGCCGGCTCCTCGCGCTGCCGGCGGAGCAGAGACGGGGTTCGAGCTCAGCCGGTGCCGCGGTGCAAACCGCAGGGCTCGGCCGGGGCACGGCAGGGTGGGGGTAAGACCCGAAACCTCGGGGTTATTTATAACCCCTCAGCGCTGGAGCTGCTGCCACTTGGCTCCGCTGGGGTTGGGAGGTGCCGTGGTTGGGGTGATCAATGCACCCCAAAAGCGGGTGGGAACCGCTGGTTTCCTTCCATTGATGGAGCTCTGGAAGGGGCTCCCGGCTCTTCGGCTGCCCCGAGGTTTGTCCCTGCATGAACTCCTCCATTCAGAGGGTTTGGAGTGTACGCAGGGGACATGGGAGCTGTGGGCACAGTGGCACATCCAGGTGTCAAGGGGACGCTGGGACATGGGACCTTGGGGTGATGGGATGCAAGGAGCAGGGAGAGGGAGCCCAGAATGAGCCCAAGTGGAAGGAAATTTGGGGTCAGCCACCTAAACCCCATTTTCCAGCCAGTTTTCCCCCTGCCTGCATCCCCAATGCCTTCCACGTGCCCTCAGCGCACTGTTTCATGGCACTGTGCACAGCAATGCATGGCACAGTGGCACAGTGCTGCATGGCTGCATGGCATGGATGCATGGTACAGCATGGATGCATGGTGCCACATGGTTGCATGGCAGGGTGACACGGCAGTGTATGGTACAGCGGCATGGCACCATGTAGCTGCATTGCACAGCAGCATGGCTGCATGGCGTGGCGCTACGTGACTGCATTGGATGGCTGCATGGCATGGTGATACGCCATGGCTTCATGGCTGCATTGCACAGCAGCAAGGTTGCATGGCATTGCTGCATGGCTGTGTGGCACGGTTGGCACAGGGCACAGCTACATGGTGGAACAGCAGCTGCCAACCTGGGCAAAGCAGCTCCGAGTCCCCCCAAATGCACACCCACCCCTGCAACCACACCAACCTTTGTGCTTGCCAAACACAGCCCTTTTGTCCCCAAAGCTGTCCCCTGTGTTCCTGCAAAGGCAGCGCCAACTCCATGTCCTCCAATGCAACGCCATTGCCAGCATCCTCCCCAAAAGCGACGCCACCCCTTGTGTCCCCAAGCACAAAGCCACCCCTGAAGGCAGCACTGAGTCCCCCCCAACCGCAAAGCCAGCCCCTAATGGCATCCATCGCTGAGTCCCCCTCAAAGTCAAAGGCAGCCCCTGTGTCACCCCAAAAGGCAAAGCCAGCGCCTGCTCTGCAGCAGAAACCCACAGCAGGAATTCCCCAGGTCCTTGCAGCCGGGGCAATGGTGAGTCCTTGGGGGTTTCCACAGAAATCCAGCCCTGCCTGAGCCCCAAGAGTAGAGGGGATGGAGGAGGGATGGGGACGGAGAAGGGATGGGGACGGAGGAGGGATGGGGACGGAGGAGGGATGGGGACCCCCGTGGGAAACTGGCAGGAAACCAGTTCTGGTGGGGATGAGTGGCACAGGATGGTGTGGGATGGGATGGCGTGGGATGCACAGGACAGCATGCTAGAACCAGAGCAGAGGGACAGGAGGTAAATCCCAGCACCAGACCAGGTTCACTCTAATGCCACCATCTCCTACCCAGCCTCAGCTCCTCTCCACTGGGAGCTCAGACCCCAGAAACCCCAGAGACCATCGAGGGACCAGTGTAGCCCAGCAGGGATGTGGCATGGGATGGGGCACGTCCCCTGTCCTGCCCCAGAGCCCCCCAGCCCGGGGGGTGCCAGCTCTGGGGCTCACATCCCTCCAGCCCCACACGGGTTTTTCCTGTGTGAGCAGCGCTGCAGCCCGGCCCTGCAGCCGGTGCTGTGCAAAAGCAGCTCAGGGTCGGGGGAAACGGATGTTTTGTGGCTCCGAGTTTGACGGCTCCCCTGGGCTGGGTTTGCTCTGAGCCCCCCCCTGCACAGCGCACGTCCCCCCCCGGACCCCAACCTCTCTGCAGAGCCATTGTAAGGAAACAGCTGGGGAATGAGCCCCAAAATCGCCTGGTTTTGGGCTGGGAGCTGGCGGCAGAGCCCAGATGTGTGGTGGGGGGCAGAGAGGATGGGATCGTGGGATGCAACCTGCTTTCAAGAGCCTCAGCACCAGCCTCCTGAGCCGCCCCGACACAGCGGGGATGGGCACTGCCCCAGCCGCTGCCACAGAGGATGGGGAAAGAGAAGAGAAAAGCAAAGGGGTGAATTTCAGTGGCTTCCCGTAGGAGAAACAACCCTTTGGGGGGGGTCTCAATGGCTCAGCCACCCCCTTGGCTGGGGACACCTCACCCCATCCATGCCAGTGCTGAGCGGCCCCTGAGCCCGGCGGGGGGAACAGGCCTGGGAATGGCTGTGGCAAACCAAGCGGCCCTAACGTGTTTAGACTTCCAACACATTAAACAGGTTGGGCTCAGCATCGAAGTGACACCGTCTGTCTCGGCCAAGGGAGGCAAGGGGCAGAAAGAGAACCCCTGGGCGAGGAATGGTGGTGGAAGGGGGGGTCGCTGAAGCAGGAGGAGCTGGGGGGGGGAATCCTCACCATGGGTTTTTGGGAGCCCCAGAGCCACCGTGCTCACGCTCCCCTTCTGGCCCCAGCATGATCCCACTGAGACATCACACACTGCAGCACGGGGCCTGCCCCCCATCACCCCAGTGTGGGGCTGAAGGACCCCCTCCAGACCCTGCAAACAGGGATGTTGGTAGGGCTGGGGTGGACTTTAACCCCCCCCACATGTCCCCCAACCCTGCCCCAGCCCCAGGACCCCCATGGACACCGCAGCAGCCCAGAGGGAACGGCAGGTCCCGGCCCGCAGTCCCACCAGCGGCTGTTCGGCACCCAGGATGTTACCAAAACGCTTCCGCAGCCACATGGAGGTACCCGGCCTCCGCCCGTCCCCATCCCAGCAAGCAGAGGGGGTGTCAGCACCCTCCTGGGCTCTCACTACTTGTAGCAGTGCTGAGCTCTGGGTCGAGGCCAGCTAAACCCTGCCTCCAGGCCCCCAGTACCATTGCCATGAGCTTCCTTGGCACACAAACCCTGCCTGGATCCCCCTTCTCCCACTCTGACACAGGAGGGGACAACCCCAAACCCTTTTCTCCTTCCAACTCCCCTAGAAAATGAGGCCTGGGGGAGTCTGGTTCGCTTTGCTCTCCCATTTTCATTTGACCACGTAGAAAGACATCATCCCAAACCCACAGGGGTTGGATCCCTCTTGCACTCCCCCCTACACCCCTTGCACGGGCAGATGGGGACCCCCACAACCACCTCCCACGCCTCCAGCCCCTCACCGTGCCGGCCACCCCTCACTCCGCTGCCCACCACAGCATCCCAGGAGCATCCCTTCCATACCGGCACCCCATCCTCTCCTCCCCAGTGCCCGTGAGGGTCCGGGTTCCGCTGCCGGTCCCTATCGCGGTGTCCCTGCTCACCTGCCCTGCTTGGTGATGATCATCTCGGTCTGATGCTTGTGGAACTTGGCCCAGAGCTGGTAGTTGTTTAGCATCACTTGCACCTTCCCGGCCGCCCGGTACCCGGGCAGGGCACAGAGCGGCCCTGAGCGGGGGCACAAAGGGGGGGCCCCGGCCCCGAAACCTCCCTCGGCTCCCGCGTACAGCTCCGCGCCCGCGTAACTCTCCCCCGGGCCGGCGGCGGGAGGCGGCGGCGCTCGGTAAGGCGGGCACGGCCCCAGGAACCGGCCGCCGAAGCCACCGGGAGCACCGTAGGGGAGCGGGGGGGTTCCCGGTTCCGGAGGGGGTCCCCCCCCATCTCCGTAGTAGGAGGCGGCTGCGGCGGCGTCCCGGGGGCCCGGCGGCTCCTTGGCGAAGCTGAGCATGGGAGCGGCGGGGCGGGGGGCTCCGGTGCCCGGCTCCAGCGCGCCCATGGACGGGCGGGGGGGGCCCCGGCTCCTCTCAGCCGCTCATGGGGGCCCCGCCGGTGGCCCCGGGACCCGGAGTCGGGCGAGTTTCAGCCGCCCCCTCCATGCCCGGTGGCCCCGGAGGGGCAGGGGGGAGGAACGAACCGTAGAGACCCGGGGAAAGCCAAGTGAGGGGGGGGAAGACAAAAACCCCAAACACCCCTCCCAGGAAGCCGCCAAACACCCGGAAAGAGCCCAAAAGTGGCGTCGGGGGGATCCGGCCCCGTCCCGCTGCTGCCGCTGCTCTCACGCGTTCACCTGCCCATCCCCGTGGCCCCGCGCCTCTTATCCAAAGAAGCGGCTCCGCGCCGGGAGCTCCGCCCCCCCCGCCCCCCCGTAGAGGCGGCCCTCAGCGGGGCGGGGAACGGGCACGGGGCGGGCCGGGGGGCGGGACACGAGGGGAGGGGATGGGGGACACGGGGGGACACGGGGGGACATGGGGGGATATTGGGTACCTGGGAGGGGGGAGTGGGAGAGGATGAGGACATGGGGCCGTGGGACACCTGCAGGGATGGGGACACGGGAGGGGACACAGGGAGCGTGAGGGGAGCAGGGGGACAGAGCAGGGGTCTCTGGGGTGTCACTGGGGGCCCCCTCACACCCTGTTGTGTCCCCCCTCCCAGCACTCTTTATTGATCCTTTACTTACCTCACTCACCCTGGGGTGTGCGTGGGGCCTGTGCGGGCGCTCCCCCCTTCCTGTGGTCTTGGGGACCCCCACAGCCACCTCTGCCACCGTGTGCGGATGTTTGGGGTCCCCCCATGGCTCACGCATTCACTGGGGGGGACCTGGGGACATCCTTGCCCTCTTTCCCTGGGGTTGGGGTGCTCGGAGCACCGCGGGGAGCTGGGACAAACCCCGGGGCCCGCTCCGGTGCCCAGCCCGAGGCCAGGCCTCCCCGGGACCTGCCCTTGACCCCGCTGTGCCCGGGGAAGTCCCCGTGTGTCCGCTGGAGCCACCGCGGCGGCGCTCGGGTCTGGAGGGGCCGGATCCCTTGGCAGGTCCCCAGCCCAGCGCCCATCAATACTTTCCATGCCCAGCGGTGGGGCACGGCTGGAGCATCCCCGCGCCTGTCACTCCCGCACCGCATGGAAGGACAAGGGACGCTGACACCCCGGTCCTGGGGCCAGGATTGGTCCCTGGGTGCTGATGGGGCCCCTCTGGAGCTGGGGTCTTGAAGGGGGTGTGGGGAGAAAGGGGGAGACGCTCTGGCAAACACGTATCTAAGTCTTTTGGGCTCCGTGGCCTCAGGGTGGCAGGTGATGGGACTGCCGGGGACAGCGGGAGAGGATGGGGACGTGGATGTGATGGGGACAGGAATGGGACAAGGATATGGATGGGATAGGGATGGGGACAGGGGTGGATGGGGCAGGGAAATGGATGGGGACAGGGAAATGGATAGGGACAGGGATGTGGATGGGGACAGGGATGTGGATGGGGACAGTGATGTGGACAGGGACAGGGATGTGAACAGCTTTGTTTCCCCCACGGAGGGGTCCAGCTGTGGGGCAGGAGGAAATGGGGAGTTAAGGATGTACGGTACGGGGGGGGGGGGTTTGGATGGGGAAGACCCCCATGTCCCCACGGTGAGTCACCTGGTGGCCTCGGTGTTCTCCAGGGGGTGTGTATTGGCCATCAGACACAGCTTAGCAGCCATTCCATCCGGCTTTTCACCGGGGGCATTGTTCAGAGGGGTCCTCAGCTTCAATCTCTATGCAAAGCCCCCTCCTGCTGACCCCCTCCCCATCCTTTCCGGCTCCCTGCCAGCTCCTCCTGCCCTCTAATCCCCTGGGAGTTGGTGGGGGGAGAGCGCTGGTTCTGGGGCATGTAGCAGCGGGGGGGGCGGGTTTGCAGACCCCATGCTCACGCCTGGCCTGGTATGTGCACACACATGCACACGCACACACGTGCGCCCCCCTCCCGGGCACAGCCACTGTGTGTCTGCATCCAGGTCAGAGCATGGAAGCTGCCCCCCATCCCTGGGCACCCCCTCCCCATCCATCAGTCAGGAATACCCCCCCCCCAAGTGAGAAAAAGCAGGAAAACATGGAAATTTCCAGCAATTTTTTTTTTCTAGGAGGATAAAATAAAGGCCGGAGGGGGGGTTATGGAGGGGAGGGGGGGGGAGTGACTCATTAATGGGGGGGAAGCAAGTGCTGCAGCACATGTGCTCCCCAACATCACGACGTGCTAATTCATTCCCGTTATACCATCGCCGGCGAGGATGAATTCACAGGCACAAACCCCCCCGCTGCGGGATCAGCGCCGGGCTCCCGAGCATCCTGCTGTGCCCATGGCTGGGGACCTGCCACCGTCACCCCACGTCCCCCCGGTCCCTGTCGCTGTGACTCCGGGGTCTGGCACGGGAGGGGGAAGGAGCATGGATCTGTCCCCAGGATGTCTTGTCCTTGAATGTGTGTGTCCCCCCCCCCGTAAAGTGACACCGGGGACGCTGCCCTCCCTGGGAGACACAGCAGCAGTCCCGGCGCGCTGCTTGTCACAAGTGTCCCTGCGCAGGGAGGGCTCGCTTGGGGCCAGGAGGGGAAGGAGAGCTGGGAGCCGTGTCCTGACCGTCACCTTGAACAGCCTCCCATGGCCCCGACGGTGACCGGGATGCTCCGGGGCATCCTCAGCCTTGGTTCTCTCCAGTGCGGTGTCCCTTGGCATAAGGACGGCGTCTGCGCCAAGCAGCCTGAGCTCAGCTCTCCATGGTGGGGAAGTGCTGGGATTTGGGGTCCAAACCTCCCTACAGCAGTAAATCCACTCATGCACCCCCATCCGCAGTGCTCCAGGACCTCCTCGGGGCTAAATCAAGCCCCGTGCCTCAGTTTCCTCTCTGTAGATAACTGATGCAACACGGCACTTTGCACGTCCAACAGCGTTGGGGATGGTGGCCGAGGGCAGCAGTGTGTCTCCCCCCGCATAGCGCAGTCCCTCCTGGAACAGGAAGTGTCCAACGCTGCAGGATGCTCCCCAAGGGCCACATCTGTCCCCATGGCAACTCCATCAGCATCTCCAGAGCTGAGCCCCAGCATCACCCCGCGCCTCAGTTTCTCCTCCTGTAGCTGTAGGGTTGAATATCCCCATCCCTGGGGTCTCCAGCACCGACTGGGATGGGGGTCAGAGCCTTTGTGGGGGCATTACCCTGAACACCCTCTGCTTCATGTCACCCATCCCTGCAACGTCTCCATCCTGCATCTCTTCACTCATGGACATCAGCCCCAGGACCAAATCCCTCCCGGAGGCACTGATCAGGAGCCAGCCCTCCTCAACGTGCAAGCCCTGATGTCTCCAAGCCCCAATGTCCCCAAGCTCCCCAGCCCCTGCTGTCCCCAAGACCCCTGTCCCCATGACACCCTCCAGCACAGACAGATCCCAGGCAGGTGCCGATGCTGCTGAGGGGTGGGATATTTGCTTTCCCAGCGGGAATTTGGCTGCCGGGCATCAGGGGGAAACTTTGGGGTTATTTTCTTAGTAAACGGCCCCGTTCCTGTTTTCATTATTAAAACGAGCACGAAGGCTCTGGGCACCCACGGGGGCTAAATTTGGTCTCAGGGAAAACCAAAAATACTCCCCCCACCCCAGAGGAATTTGCATCTCGCTGCTGCTCGAAGGCAATGTGTTGCTGAGAAGTTCATGGAGGCCTGAATGCAAACTGCAGGGCGGATGGGGCAGGATGGGGACACCCACCCAGCCAGGGGACACCCAGCCTGTCCTGGGGACGCAGCCAGCATCCTTGGTGCATCCGACCCCTGGGGTTTTGCATCTCAGGGAAGAGATGGAGCCACGTTCCCCGGTCTGTGCTGTATCCCAGAGCAATGCTTCAGAGCTCCCCCCCCGCCACCATCGGTGTCCTGGGGAAACTGAGTCACGGGTGGTGACAAGTGGGGAATGAGTGGCTGGTTTTGGGGGGAGTGGGCTCAGGCTCCATCCGCCCAATGCCACCACTCCCCACCCTTCACCCCAACACTGGCACCCTCCTCCTTCCTGCCCCAGAGCACCACGCTCCACCCCAGTCATTGGCAGCCCCACTTGGGGGGAAGCCCCATGGAAGGAGGTGTCCGGTGGGAAGGAGGGGAGCAGGATGGGGGGCACGGAGTCCGTCCCACCATGGGGCTTCCCCTGAGCAGCCTCAAAGCACCACCCTGGCTGGTGGGATGGATCCTGACCAGCGCCAGGAGGATGCTCACCCTGCACCCATGGGTGCTGCCCCTTCTACAGCGCTGCCAGGGCCAGCCAGGGGTGACACGGCAGTGGCAGCTCCGGGGGGGGGATGTCAGCAAGCAGGGAGGGGGGGACACTGAGCAGACGGCTCCTTAATCTCGGGGAAGGAAGCGGCTCTGGTTACGGAGCTGCCCTCGGTGTAAAAGGAGAGCAACAGGAAGAAAAGTCATTAACATCGTTCCAGCCGCTGCCATCCAAAACCCGACTGGTGCCGCGCCCCGTGCGACAGCCCCGCGTCCCCCGCGTCGTGATGCGGGGGGGGGGCACCTGGGGTGGGGTGACATGGAGGGGGGTCCACCCGAGGGAGCCCCCAACATCCCATCCTTGCGGGGTCCGGCTCAAAGCCCCGGCTCCTGGGGACACTGAACCGCAGCTCGGCTCCGGTCCCTCCTCCTCTTCCTCCTCCTCTTTCGCACCCCAGCGTGGGAGCCCGTGTGGGAGGTGGGGTGTGCACAGCCCGCAGCGTCCCTGTGCGGGTGTCACCGTGTGCGGGTGTCACCGTGTGCGGGTGTCACCGTGTCCGAAGTGCCACCGTCCATGGGGCAGAAGCTCCAGGGTGCATCGATGGGCACGGAGGGTGCAAAGGGTCTGGTGTGTGTAAGGGGCTGTGTAAGGGGGGGTGTGCACAGGCTGAGGATGTGTGTGTGAGTGTGCACGGGTGTGCAAGGGAACATGTGTGTGTGCAAGGGAACATGTGTGTGTGCAAGGGAACATGTGTGTGCAAGGGAACATGTGTGTGTGCAAGGGAACATGCGTGTACACAGGCGTGCAAGGATGCTGCCGCACTCAGATACACGCAGATACCCACCGTGTGCCCATGCTGCACAGGGGGGGTCCATGAGCCCGTGTGAAGCGGCCCCCCCCCGCCATCACCCTCCGGGCCGGGGGGGTCCGTGTCGCCCCCCGCTGCTGTAGGAGGCGATTTGCTTCAGCGGGAGGCAGATCCCCGGTGCAGAGCCGGGGCTCCCTGGGGACAGCTGGGGGGCTGCAGCCTCTGTCTGGCCGGCTTAGCGTGACGGGGGCACACGGGGCTCGGGCCCCCCGGCCCTTCCTCTTCATCAGCAGGAGGCGAAGGCTGGGGAGTGATGTGCGGGGAGGGGGGGGACAGGGACAATGGGCGAGATATGGGCTACAGCTTCTGACAATGCGTGATCCTGGCAGGCATAGGCGTGTGCGGGATCACCGGTCCTGGTGTGGGTGACTTGGGGTCATGGGGGGGCTGGACCCCTCTGGGATGAGGCTGAGGATGGTCGCACCCAGCAGAAGAGATGGTGATGTCTGATCCTGCCCCACAGGGTCCAATCCTCCCTCCTTAGGCCCTACCCTATCCTACAGAATCACAGCCAGGTCTGGAAGGTTCTGTCACATAGGGCCTTAACCCATGGGGTCCAATCCTGCCCTGCAGGGTCCCATCTTCCCCCACAGGGTCTCATCCTGCCCACAGAGTTTAGCCCTGCTTTCCAGCTTGCCCTATAGGGTCCAACCCTGCTCTATAGGTTCCAACCCTGTGCTGCAGGGTCCTGTCCTGACAGGTTTGGTCTCACCCTGCCTTGTTGGGCCCCATCCTACTGCTCAAGGACACATCCTGGTGTGAATGGTCCCATCCTGCTGTGTAGAGGCTGATCATCCGCTGTAGGATCCAATCCTGCCCCGCTGGGTCCTTTCTTCCCCCACAAGGACTCATCCTGCCCCACTGAGTTTAGCCCTGCTTTCCAGCCTGTCTTGTAGGGTCCAATTCTGCTCTATAGGCACCCACCCTGTGCTGCAAGGTCCTGTCTTGCCAGCTAGGGTCTCATCCTGCCTCTTTGAGTCCCATCCTACTCTTCAGTGTCCCATCCTACGTAGGGGCTGATCATCCCCCGTAGGGTCTCATTCTGTCTCGCAGGGTCCCATCCTGCGCCATTGGGTCCCGCAGGGTCCAGCGCAGCTCTGGACGGTCCGATCCTGCCCGGGGCACAGCGCTGGGGACGGGCACTCACCGCGTGCCAAACGGCAGAGCCGGCAGTTAAAAATACCCGTGGGGGCCCTGCAGACGGAAGTGGAGGTGTCGGCACCGGCTGCTCCAGGACGGGGGGGGCCATACTCGGGTGTCCCGGCCCCCACCGGGGACCCTCCTACCCAGCACCGGGTGCTGCGCCCCCACCGGACACCCCAAACCGCGGGTGCTGAGGAGCAGCCCCCGCGCCCATCCCGCGGTGGGGACCCGGGTCCCGGCGTGTGCCCAGGGGTGAGGGGCCTTTGGGAGATGCAAAGTGACAAATGACGCCCCGCACGCGTTAATGGATGTGACGCGGGGCTGACACCGCGGTGGCACCCGGGAAGAGAGGGGAAAGATTCCAATCGAATGTTAAAAATAGGTCATGGGGAAGGAGCCGGAGCCGGGTTCGTTTCAGCCGCCGGGTAAAAGGAGCCGCCTCCGGGTCCAGCCGGTGCGGAGGGAGCCGAAAGTGGGGTGGGATGGAGGTGGGAGGGGATGGGATGCTCCATCAGTGCCGGGGTGGTGCGACCCCAGCCCCAGATCCCGCCTGCCCAAAGCCCAGTTTGGCATCAGCCTGACGGCCAGATTGGTCCCCGCAGACACCCCCGGTCCTTGTGGGAGGGTTTAGGGGACCCTAAGGGTTCCCGTGGAGCAGGGCTGTGGGGCTGGTGGTGGCCCGGTGCCCGCGGTGGCCTCGCGCTGTCCCGGTGGGTCACGGGGAGTTCAGGGTGTCCATGGCCCCCGGGTGCCCGCTGCGTGCTGGATTTCAGCGGGGCCACCAGCGGGTCGTGCCTGTCACAGCCCCACAATGTCCCCAGCAGCAGGTCCTCAGGGAACGCATCTGCCACGGGGCCACCACCATGGTCGGCCAACACTGCGCTGTCCCCAAGAGCCACACAGCAACCAGGGGGACCATTTCCGTCCCCCCCCTTTGGGTGAATCCCTATCGCAGAGCATCACCACCCCGGTGGCAGCTGGGGACAGGGGGGTGGCAGGGCACAGGCACAGGGGGATTTGGGGGCTGTGTTTCACAAGACCCTTGGATGCTCGATCGGGGTGACCCCAAGTTTAACCCCACTTACGGCGCCGGCAGACGCTGCCCCCGATGCAGATGGGTTGTGACAGCCGAGAAGTGCCCCCCTGGCAGCACTGGCGAGGCTCTGACCGCGGCGGGGGGGGGACGCGAGACCCATGTCAGGGCGCGTTGGCTCCGTCACCTCCCCGCAGCGAGACGGCGGGTCCCACGCGCGGCGCTGGCAGCCTGCGTGTCCCCGGGGGGGCCGGTGGCACTTGTCTCTCTGCAGCATCTGTGATGGCGCTGGGCACATGGCAGCCGGGGCCGTGCGTGTTGTTATGTGCGTGTGTTCCCCCCCTCGCTGGCTGGGAACACGGATGGATGCTAAAGAGCTGATCCCATCACACGGATGAGGAAGGACACTGCCGTGGCTTGGCCAGGAGGGGACTTGCCGCATCCTGCCTGGGTGGGAAGGGCACATCCCGGGGGTGAAGGGCAGGAGGTCCTCAGGGACCACGGATGCCACCAACTCCCCTGCGAGGCTGTGGGGAGCTGGCGCTGGGGAGGGTGAGGCATGTGTGAAAACCTGTATCTCCAGGAAGAGCATCTGAGAGAGGTCGGGCAGCGGCCAGCACCCCTGTGGGACAGGGACCAGCGGTCAGTGGTGCACAGCCAGAGCGGGGGCTGACAGCAGAGTGACACCCAGGGTGACGCAGGGACCAGCACTCCAGGTGGATGCAGTGATGTGGGCACAAAGGGTGATGCTGGCACTGGGTACCCAGCCTGGACACAGGCACTCAGGGGTGATGTGGGCATCCCAGGGCAATGCAGGGACCAGAACCTCCTGGGGATGTGGGCACTCAGGGGTGATGTGGGCACCCAGGCTGACGCTGGCACTGGGTACCCAGCATGGATGGTGGGCACCCAGGAGTGATGCTGGATGAAGGCTTCATCCAGGCACATCGCTGGATGAAGGCATGTGGATGAAGGATGAAGGTGATGTGAGCACCCTGGGGTGATGTGGGCACCTCGGGGTGATGCAGGCGTGGGGCACCCCTGGGAAGGGGCCGAGCTGAGAAACTGCAGTGCAACAGCCCCGGGTCCTTCACAGAAGCCAAGGACCAAGAACTGAGCCTGTGGCCATCGCTGCAGTCACCAAAGGTCTTCACCCCAGAGTGGGGACAAAGCCCCGGTGCCACCCAGGGTCCCTTCCCCCCCCGGGCAGCCCCCTCCGTTTCTTATAAACGCCTCTGGCGATGCTGCCCTGTGACACGGCAGCTCTGGGGCTTGTGGTTAAACCCCAGGGCTCCGGCTTTGACTCACACCGGATCCGCGGCAGAGAGGGGCCTTTTGGCACCCACGGCTGGAAAGAAACTCTCACCCGGGCAGGAGCGCCGGGCGCTTCCTCGCAGAGCCGTTTCCTATAAACCCCGATGGAGGGGACACGGGGCTGAGCTGCTGCTGCCGCCAGCCGAAGCCACGGGGTCCTCTGGAGCCCGCTTGGAGCCGCAGGGATATTTCCAGCCTGGTTTGGGGAGGGGAGGGACCAGCTTCTGGGGGCAGGTGATGCCCTTCGGAGGGCGAACTCAGGAGGAGCAAGAAACACCCAGGGCAAGACATGAGCAGAACCTTTATTAGACATCAGAGAATCGCCTTCCTGATGCAGGCAGCCAGGGACACCAGGACGCTGTCCTCCCTGCTTGGAGCTGACCCCGAACACCCGACAATAGGGTAGCAGCATCCCTGATCCCTGTCCCCTCTCCGGTGCTGCAGGAGCAAGCGAGAACCGGTTCATTTTTCCCCTAAATGATAGAAATGCTGAGAAAAGAAAATAACCCCCAAAACTGAAAGTGTTCAGGAAAAAGCAGCTTTTCACCCACCTCAAAATAAGGGGGTTTTGGTTGGAGAAGTCAAACAAAACAAAGCAAGCTGCTGCGTAGGAAATGGTGAGGAGCGACCTGCATGAGGGGATGGGGACAGGGATGCAGAGCTGCACCCCCATGGGTGGGGGGCTCTGGGTGGCTCTGGGGGACAATGCCCTGAGCCATCCCTGGTGTTTCTGGGCACAATCCCCACAGGGATGCTCCCGCTGCCCTTGGACAGGCCGGAGCAGATGGACCCCATCACTGGCCACTGCAGGAGGGTCCCTGCATCCCAGCCCTACTGTGACTGAGGTGGATCTGGCTCATCCCAGATCACACAGGGGACCCTATGGATCCAGCCGAATGCGTGACACCCCCCCGAGAGCCCCGCGTCCCGATGTGGGTCCTCCCACCCCCTGGTGCCAGCGGAACCCCCACACCAGACCCCGGGGCACGGTCATTGCCACCATCCCGGTCCCTACAACCGCGGTGGGGTTTGCGGTGCCTGTGGCATATGGGGAGGATGCTCCTGGCAACCGGGTGCGGGGGTCAGGCACCCCAGGGTGCATCAGCCCCCGCCGGAGCACCCAGTTCAGCCCAGGGCGGGTGCCCCAGTGAAGGCTCTGCCACGCCGGGGGGATGAGAGCGAGACCAAAACCACAACCGAGCGCTGCGGTTTGAGCTCCCTCCTGCGAGCGCCGAGGAGGCGGCAGCACCGGGGGGGGTCGGAGGAAACGGGACCGCGCACCCCCCCCATCTCCATCCCCGGGCAGTGGGGCTGCAGTGGGGGGGGAGAGGGAAACTGAGGCACGGGGGTGCTGGTGGCGTCGGTGGGGATGGGTCAGGGTTTCCCCATGCAGAGCGGGGTGAAGGTGGGGTGATCCCCATGGGGTGATGAATTGAGGGTTATAACACGGGGAGTGATGCACCCTTATCCTGCTCATGGGGACTCATGCAAGGTATTCAGCCCCACTGAGCCTGGTGCCCACCAGGAGGATGGGCATCCGGGGTCACATCCAGCCCTTCACACTCCCCAGCCCCACACACAAAGGACAGCAGAGCAGGGCAGTACCCCCAGGAGGCAAAAACCCAACCCTGGGGTGCAGGCACCCCAAAACTCCCCGAGCAGCATGCGCTGGGCATGCGGACGCATCTGCCTTGGGGGATACATGTCCTGGAGCTGCCTGGTTCCTCCCACATGGCTCAGAAGCTGCAGATGGGGGCCGGTGGTTCTGGGGGGGTGGCTGGGGGTCCCCACACCTTTGGGGGGAGCTCGGCATCCTCCTTGACTCAGCAGCAGCCACCCCCGGAGGAAAGCGGCTCCGGGTCGGTGGTGGATGAGTAATGGCACCAACGCTTGACACCCACCACGTGGTTTCAAAGCACAGGAGCAAGGAGCTGGGGAGTGATGGAGAATTTGGGGGTGCAGACACCCCCTTCTCACCACCGGCCACCCCCTGCTCCAACCCAGGGCATTCCCAGTCCAAACTGATGAATCCACCCTCAACGCCACCCCGGGTGTGGATAAGGCCTCATTCCCTGGTGGGTTAACACCCCTCCAGCATAGGACCATTTGCTGCAGCACCACATCCCCATGAGCATCACCGCGTCCCCCCATCTCATCCCCATTGCTGCCTGGTATCCGGTGCCCAGCTCTGGCTCAGCCCTGGGTAGGGGCTGCTCTTCCTGCCTCCGGCCCCTGTCAGATGCAGAGATGAGGGTGTGATAACGCCGGTCTCATCGCTGCGCCGCTGCCTCGCCGGCGGCATGGGGCCTGTATCTCCTTCACACCATCGCTCTGCAGGCCGCCGTGCTGCAGCGAGCTGGGACCCGAGCCTGCACCCAGCTCAGGGAGCAGGGACCGAGCCCCTGTCACTCTCTGCTGCATCCTCTCCCAGGCACAGAGAGGCCTGAGAACGGTCACAACCCATCACATGGATGCTCCCTACCACAGCCAGGGGCAGGGAGCTGCGGTTTCCCATCAGCAGCTGAGTTTAAGGGTGTCTCATCACACCCGCATCCCCACTGGGTGCAAAGCCAGCCAGGGACACCCCCCCAAACCCTCAGGCACAGGCAAGGATGCTGTAGGCCCTGCAGTAACACAGAGGAGTGGATTCCAGCAGCGCTGCTGGAGCAGTGGTACCCATGGTGTGAGAGATGGGGCTTCCCTGTGCATGGAACAGACCCTTCCCACAGGATAACCAGGAGGATCCCATCCCAGCCACCAACCCTACCAGGACCCCGGGCCCTGTGGGGTGCCTCCCACCTTTGCACCTTTAGGAAAAGCATCAGCCCTAATGATGCTGGTACAAGCAGGTGATGGAGGCGTGAAGCCCAACAGCCGCAATGCCACCATCCTGGCATCGGGCCCCCATCCTATCCCCATCCCTGGGTGGCACCCACAGCTCAGCCCCCCCCATTCCACCCCATGGGACCCAAAGAGAGGAGACAGCTTCAGCCCCTCCATGGCATTTTGGGCACTGGAAAGGGTTTATTGGAGTTGGTGGCACTGGGGGTGTGGGTCCCTTTCCTGGGGGGTCCCGGTGCGGTGGAAGGGGGCTGCACCCAGCCGAGCCCCCGGTGGTGCACGAGGAGGGTATGGGGGGGGGGACATGCATCGTGGAGCAGCTCGGCTGGGGGGGATGGCGCTGTGGACCCCCCCAATCCCGGCAGCTTTGAGGTAGATTGAACGTGGGGGGACATGGGGGGACAGGGTGGGGGGGACTTAGGGTCAGCAGCACCCCTGGGTTAAAGCGGGGGGGCTGGTGGGGTGGGTGTCATGGTCAGGGAGAGCCCCCAGAGCCCAGTGCAGTGGTGTGGGGGGTCCATGCTGCACCTTGGGGCTTGTTTCTCAGCAGCATCATTGTGGGGAGCGGGGAGAAATGGGGAGGAAGGGGGGGCTTTTAATGGGAAAGATGCTTGAACCAGTGAGATGAGGTGAGGGGGACCAAGAAAAAGCAGCTGCCCCCTTCTCAACCCCCCAAACCCAACTCTGACCCGGGGAATGGGCAGCCCTTCACCTGCTTCCTGGGGGCCAGATCCAGGACCTGGCCCCTCAAATCCTCCCTGAGATCAAGCAGCAGCACCCAAGGGTGCAGTCGGGTTCCCTCGGGATGGCGTTATCCTGCTGCCCCAACTCGAGCATCCGGACCCGGCGTGGATGCAGGGATGGGGCAAAGTGGGAGCGAAGGAGCCCCCCTATGGAGGGCGGGTGGGCTCCAGGGTTGGGGGGTCTCAGTCTTTGTGTAGCTACTGAAGACTTGGAGGTATTTGGGGAGCCGTGTCGCTCCTCGTGTGTTTTCATGCAGCATCCAAAGGTCGGGGAGCAGGGGCTGGGGGGGGAAGGCTCAGATCTTGCTGTTCTCGAGGTGCGAGTCGATGTGCTTCACCAGGGCATCATCCGGGTAGCCGATGGGGAAGGCGAGCTGGCACAGCGGGCAGCTCCGCACCTCTGAGTCCACTGTCTCCAGCAGCAGCTGTGGGGCAGAGCGAGGTGCTGAGCATGGCCTGCTCCCCATGGGGGTCATGTCATAGAATCCCAGAGTGGTTTGGGTTGAAGGGACCTTAAAGCTCCTCCAGCTCCAACCCCTGCCCCGGGCAGGGGCACCTTTCACTGGAGCAGCTTGCTCCAAGCCCCTGTGTCCAACCTGGCCTTGAACACTGCCAGGGATGGGGCAGCCACAGCTTCTCTGGGCACCCTGTGCCAGCGCCTCAGCACCCTCACAGTAAAGAACTTCCTCCTTAGATCTAACCTGAACTTCCCCTGTTTCAGTTTGAACCTGTTACCCCTTGTCCTATCACTCCAGTCCCTGATGAAGAGCCCCTCTACAGCATCCTTGTAGCCCCCTTCGGACACTGGAAGCTGTTCTGAGGTCTCCACGCAGCTTCCCTTCTCCAGGCTGAACAGCCCCAATGTTCTCAGCCTGTCTCCATACGGGAGCTGCTCCAGCCCCTGAGCATCCTTGTGGCCTCCTCTGGACTTGCTCCAACAGCTCCATGTCCTCATGTTGAGGACACCAGAACTGCACACAGTGAGGTCTCACGAGAGCAGAGGGGCAGGATCATCTCCTAGGACCTCCTGGTTATGCTCCTTCTGATCCAGCCCGGGTTACGGTTGATTTCTGCCACAGCTTCCATATCCCCCCAGCTCCTCCCCAACACCCACTGCTGGGTGCAGAAAGGGAGAAACTGATGCACTCCATGCAGCAACCACCCTGCCTGTGCGTCAGTGGGGCTCCTTTGCCCCCACCACCCCACCAACCCATCCCGGGGTGCTGGGGGTCCCCACTTACATTAATGGAGGGCCAGGACTGAGCGTGCTCTGCCCGGGCATAGGCAGCGGCCGTCCGGTGAGCGGCGTCCGCATCGGGGCTGGGGAAGCCGGCACAGAAGGATGCGCAGCGAATGGCCCCGGCCTCGGGGCTGGGCGGGCTGGGGAGTGCCCAATCCTCCTCATCCGATGACTGCTTCTCGAAGCGGACGTGCTCCTCGAAGGGCTCATGGGCGCTCAGGGGGGCCCCGGCACCCCCCAAGTACACCTCGCCATAGGGTCGGTGCTTGGGGAGCGTCGAGGCTTCGGGCTGGAGCCAGAGCGAGCGGCTCTGCTGGTACAGAGCCACGTTGCTCACCTCCGAGTAGCTCCGGCGGCCCTGGAAGCCGGCCTTGATGTGCCGGCTGGAGGGTTTGGCGTAGCCCAGCTCCATCCTCTCGCCGGGCAGGCGGTGCGGTGATGCTGAAGCCGGTGATGGGCACGGTGGGGGCACCGGTGACCGGCGCTGCTGGGCAGGGGACTGGCTGGACGGGGGCACCGGGGACCGGCGCTGCTGGGCAGGGGACTGGCAGGGGCCGGGGGCTGGCGAGCGGCGCTGTTGGGCCGGGGACTGGCTGGGGGGGCCCGGCGAGCGCCGCTGCCGCGCTGGGGACTGGCACTGGGGTGCGGGAGGGCGCCCCGGAGGGGCGGGCGAGGAGCACTGCGGGGCGGGCGAGCGGCGCTGCGGGGCTGGGGAATGGCACTGGGATAGCGGGGAGTGGCGCTGGCCTGCGGGAGGGAGAGCAGAGAAAACACCCTCACGTCAGGCTGGAGGCACGGAAAGCATCCCATGTCCCCCGTGTGAATCCGGGATGGATGGATAGGGGATGGGGCCGTGGGGACCCCCGGCGGGAGGGCTGCTCCCTGGGATGGATGGGCCCAGGCACAGATGTTCTCTGGGATGGATGGTCCCAGGAATAGAATCATGGAATCAACCAGGTTGGAAAAGCCCTTTCAGCTCATCCAGTCCAACCATTCTCAGCACTGCCAAGGCCACCGCTAACCCATAGCACTGAGACCTCGTCTCCACTGTGTGTGAACACTTGCAGGGACACTGACTCCAGCACTGCCCTGGGCAGCCTGTTCCAATGCCTGAGCACCCTCTGGGGAATGAATTGTTCCTAATATCCGATGTAAATAAAATAGCTTGTGTTGGAAGGGCCCTTCAAAGCTCATCAAGCCCATTCCCCCTGCAATGAGCCAGGAACACGTTCAACAAGACCAGGTTGCCCATATGGATGGATGGTCTTGGAGATGGATGCTTTTGGGGAAGGATGGTCCAGGGAGGGATGCTCCACAGGATGAACACATGCAAGAGCTTATCACCAGCCGGAGGACAAGGGCCTCCAGCACGGTCTCCCCATTATTTGCCCCCCAGCCCTGCCTGGCTATGGGGTGCCAGCCCCCAGTGTCCCCCCCTTACCACCATTGAGGCTCTTCTCCTGCAGCAGGGCACGGAGGATCTGGCTCTGCAGGGAGCTGAGGTTCCGCAGGCGGCACAGCTCCTCCGTCAGCTCCGTGTAGGCCAGCGCCAGGTTCACCCTGCGGCGAGGACGAAGCATCACTGAGGGCGAAGCAGCCCCAGGTTCCCCACGGGGGGCACCCGAAACCCGCGTTCGGGTTTGTCACTCCGAAGGGGAAAGCTGTGGCCGCGCATCGGGTGCAACCGGAGGGAGGTGGGAGCCGCGCCCGCCCCCCCCGCCGCTCGCGGGGGCCCTGACAGAGGCATTAAATCCTTCCCCAAGTTGGGTGTCACTTTTCAAAGCCGCCTTCTCTGCGGTGACGCGAAGGCCCCGCGGGCCGGGGGGGCTCAGAGCATCCGCACCGAGGGGAGAACTGAGCTGTTGTGACACCCCCGGACCCGGGAGATGCTGCTTGTAACAGCAGCTGACAGGTCTACCCCTGCCCGCGCCCCCCGGCATCGCACTTGGGGGCGGGGGGGGGAGAGGAAAAGGGAAAGAAGAAAAAGAAAATCAGAAAAAGAAGAAAAAGGAAAGAACAAAAAGGAAATGGAAATAAAACCAATCACAAAATAAGGGGAAAAAAGGAAAAAACAACAGAAAAAGAAGGAAAACCAAAAGAAAAAGAAGAAAAAAGAAGAAAAAGAAGAAAAAAAGGAGAAAAATGTAGAAAAAAGGAGAGAAAAAAGAAGAAAAAGAAAATAAATTTGAAAGATAAAAAGAAAAAGAAAAAATAAGAAGAAAAATAATTATAGAAAAGAAAAAAGAAAAAGAAAAAAGAAGCAAAATAAAAAGAAGAAAAAAGAAGAAAAATGGAGAAAAAAGGAGAAAAAAGAAAAAGAAGAAAATGAAAAGATAAAAGAACAAGAAAAAAGAAAAAGAAAAAAGAAATCAGAAGAAAAAAGAAAAATAATTATAAAAAACAAAAAGAAAAAAGAAAAATAAGAAAAAAGGAGAGAAATAGAAGGAAAAAGAAAAAAAAAAGAGAGAAACAGACCCAGAGAAAGAAAGAAAACCAAAAGCAAATGAGAACGAGGAAGCTGTGTCCTGAGCCGGGTCCCCACTGTCCCCAGACCCCCCCAACCTGCACCTCTGCCGGCTCCCACCTCTCGTGCCTCAGTTTCCCCCCTGCCGCCCATCGTGGGCACCCGGCTCTGAGCCAGGGCCCTGCTGCAGAGGCTGCGGCTGCTCCCCACAGCCGGGGGGGTCCCATCTCCCCCAGCCCCAGGGCTGGGTTTGGCCCCCCCCAGCTCCCCTCAAGTCACGCTGAGGCGCAGGGAGGAAGCACCAAAACCGCAGCGCTGGGGCGGAGGAGCGAGAAGTGCCGGGGGGGGTGGTGTTGGTGTAAGCAGCCCCCGGCCCCTCACCCTGCGAGGGCAGGGACCTGTCCCATGGCCCCCCCCTGCAGCCAAGGGGGTCCACGAGGGGTTTTGGGTGGCTTGAGGCCAGCAAAGGGGAGCTTGGGGGGGTCTCGGTGTTCCCCCCCCCAATAAAGGCGCTGTTTCAAGGCAAACTGTGGGTTTGATACGCAACTGCAGATAAGCCGTGAGAACAAAAGAGCCACCGAAAACCCGGTGCCAAAACGAGCATCGCTGCTCCGGTGGGAATGGCTGGATCCCATGGGACCGCCTGGCTCCATGGCACGACAACCGTGTTCCCTCCTTATCACCCAGCCAGAGATGCTATGGAGAGCTGAGACCCCATCCCAAGCTGGGACCACCAAAGTGAGGGGCTGAGGATAACCGGGGGACAGGGGTGCAATGTGCCCCCCACTCAAAGCACCAGGAGGGGCGGAAGATCTTGGGGTGACCTCAAGAGAGTCCCGCCTGGTAGACAAGAGGTGGGTGAAGACTGGAATGCAAGCAGGAACAGCAGATGTAGGTGCCACTATCACGGAGCTGGGGGGGCCCCGCCATGACCCCAGCAGCTGCTCGCCCCCCCCCTTCAGGGTTGGGAAGAAGTGGATGAGGATGCTTCAGCGCAGCATCATTGGCAAAGGAGGTGCTGAGCGTGGTGGCACCTTTGGCAAAGGCACCAGAATCATTAAAACCCATAAAACCCCACCAAAACGGTGTCAGAAACAGGGATGAGGGTAGGGGTCCGACCCACCTGCACCCATCACCCCCAGCACTCAGCACTGCATCCCCCTGGGTATCAATATCCTAGCGCTCCATCCTGCAAAGCATCCCCTGGTGCTGCAGCTCTCCAGCACCTCAGAAAGACACCCCCAAAAAAGGGCAAAACCGTGAAAAATAAAAAACCCAAAATAACCCAAAATAAAGAGGGGCCGAGGGACCCCCGCCCCGCTCAGCGGCGGCGCGCTGAGTAATTCAGCAAAAGCCACCCAGAAAAGTCACCCGGAGATGGAAAGCGCCGATAAAGCGTTTTTCACACCCAAAAAGAAGCGGTGGAGAGGAGCGGGTTACAAAAAAGAGCCGTATTTACAAGAAAACACCAGGCTGGGGAGGGAAAGGCCATGCCCGGGGAGGGGGGAAGGTGCCCCCCGGCTTAGGGGTGCCGGGCACGGGGCTCACCGTGCCTCAGTTTCCCCACGCCGAGCTGGGGAAGTGAGGCTGAAACCCGAGGTGGGTTTGGGAGGGGTTCATGTGCGCGTTGGGAGTTTGAGTTGCTGGTGGGGGCTGATGGGGTGGGATGGGGAGCATGGGATGAGGGAGTGCGGGAGAGGGAGAGCTCAGCGTTCCCGGCTGGGAAATAAAGTGAATGAAGGGGAGCAACGTGGGGAGGGTGAACGGGGGACACCCGCGGGGTGTGCGGCAGAGACGGGGCTGCAGCCGCCCGGGCAGCGCGGGTGCTTCAGTGCCTGCAGCGCCCTGAGCCCCGGCAAGACGGGAAACGGCAAAAGCATCCGACACGTCGGGAAAAAGGAGGGGGGACCCCCCCCAAGCACCCAGCCCCGGCCCCGCGCGTCAGCTTGGATCTGTCCACAGCTCGGCACGGGCTGGCGGCCCCGGGGCAGCGGCCCCGACGTGCCCCGAGGAGATGCGGTGCAGCGCGGGGTGTGAATTCCCGCTCCTGCATCCCGGCCGATAGCGGGATAACGGGAACGCCGCCTCATTGCACAGGTTACAGGAGGCTGCTGTTAGGAAAGTTCCCGAATCGGAGCTGCTGGGGAGAGTTATGGGGTCCAGCCATGGGAAGCAGCCCTGGGTCAGCCGTGCCACATCAGTCATCCCCAGATTTGGGGGTATCTTTGCCCAATCCCTCATTCCGAGGTGTCCCAGCACCGGGGTTTGCCCTGATGGAGCTCCAGGAGCTCATGGATGCAGCGAGGAGGGGGACAGGATGCGGTATGAGGACCAGAGGAAGGATGCCCAGCACCACCATGGCTCCGCACGCAGGTACCAGCGCAAAAAGGAACATGAGAGCAGGGTTTGGTGCAGGGAAGGGGTGGACGGTGGCTCCAAGGAGCCTGGACATGCTCCTGGCGCGGTGTCCCGCAGCCATGGATGCATGGCACGGGTGGCACGGCGCGGTGCTCTGCGGTGACGGCTGCTCTGCGGCAGCCACAAGCCATCAGTGCCCTCTGGAGGCAGCAGCACAGGCACCGAGCCGGTGCCACCCAGCTCAAACTCCCGCGGCGCAGAGGGTGCTTTTGGGGTGCTGGGTCCCCCCCTGCAGCACTTCAATATGGGGAAGCCCCCAGGGATCCTGCCCAAAGGGAGGTCCTGTCCCCCCCGGACACCCCGGGTGTAAAGCAGAGTCCCAAATGCCACCAAACCCTCTCTGCCAAGGTGGGGACCCCCCACTGCAGCCCAACCCTCACCCCAGTACTTACTGGTCATCGCCCACCTTCTTCACCCAGGCCATGTCCCGCTCTGACTGGTCCTGGGGGGAGAGCAGACATCCCATTGGCACCCGGACCCGCATCCCTAGGGATGGGGGGAGGTCCCGCATGACCGGTCCCTGCTCCGAACCTGCTCCCGCGTGTCCTGCAGGTGCTTCAGCTCCGCCTGCAGCCGCTCGCACTCGGCCTTGAGATGCTCCTCGCGGTGCTGGGCCCTTTGGGTCTCCTGGCGCGCTGCTTCCAGCTCAGCTTCCAGCCCCCGGCTCTGCCAGCCCCCGGCACGCTCCAGCACTGCGGGCAGGGCATGGCTCAGTCCCGGCACGGAGCCATGGGGGGGGCTCGGCGGGTCTCGGGGGGGGTCTCACCGTGGGTCAGGCTGGGGTTGGGGTGCAGGGTGATGAAAGGCACCTCCTGTCCCGGTATCGGGGTGCCCAGCCCCGGGAAGGTGCTGCCATCGCGCTGCCGTAGCTGCTGCTCCAGGCTCCGGATGCGGCTCAGGTGAGTGTCCACCAGCGCCCGCTGCATGGGGAGGGGGAAAGGGATGAACCCCCCCCAACACTGTACCCATCCCAGGGGCCATCCTGTCCCCCCCACCCTGGCAGACCCAGTGCTTAGGGTCCCCATGGAGCTGGTGGGTGTCGTGGCACAGCGATGTGGGATCTGTCCCTAGCATGTGGCCAGCCCCCCGGTGCTGGATGGGATGCAGGATGCTGGGGATGCCCACAACAGGGACACCACGTTGGAGCTGGGAGCACCCCGTGGCAGAGCGGGAGTGGGGAGGGACATGAATAAATCCAAGCAAAGCGCATCACTGAACCCCCAATGTGGCCATAATGGGGGTGAGCAGCCACAGCCCCCCCAGCCTTGCTGGTGGCACCAGCATCCCTATGGGATCTGCCCAGCTGGTGCCAGGGGGAGGGGACCCCGAAGTGTCCCACCGGCACGCACCATCTCTCGCAGCTCCGTCTCCAGGTCAGCCTTCTCCACGCACAGTTTCTCATAGGCCTGGATCATCTCCTCCAGCTGCTCCTCACGCTCTTTGCTCTTCTGCAGCTGCGCAAGGGGGGAGCCGTGGGTTGGGGGGCAGCTCGGGGACCCTCCCATGTTCCCCAGCCCCACTCACCTCGTGCTGGAACTGGTTGAGCTGCTGCTGCAGCGACGCCTTCTCGCTCTTGAGCAGCGACGTCTCCTTGGCCTCGTAGAGGGAGAAGATGCGTTCCTCACCGAACTCCCCGATCAGCGGGTACTGCAGCCATGGGGCAGGGCATCAGCGGGGACCCCCGGGCCCCAGCCCACCCTGAGCCCCCTGTGCCCCTCACCTTGACCTCGTACATCTTGAGCCGGCGCTTGAGCGTGGAGTTCTCCCTCTCCAGCCCCGTCAGCCGGTTCTTGATGTCGTCATAGGCGGTGATGAGGGCGAAGTGGGAGGCCGAGCACATCTCTCCCGAGAGGTCGGTGTTGGGGCTGTCGAGCCAGTCCTCGTCCTGCCCCAGCGCGTCCTGCGTCAGGATGCTGATGTCGTCCTCGAACATGGAGTCCATGTCCTGCCTGGGGTGGGATGGGGGAACGGAGAGACGGCTGCTGGTGACCCCATGGCAGCGATGGGTACGGATGGGAGCAGCACAAAGCCCCCAGAGAAAGTCTGGGCTGTGGGGGCTCCGGATGCTTGAGCTCTGGATGGCTCCGGTTGGACATAAGGCAGAAGCTCTTTCCTGTGAGGGTGCTGAGGCGCTGGCCCAGGGTGCCCAGAGAAGCTGTGGCTGCCCCATCCCTGGCAGTGTTCAAGGCCAGGTTGGACACAGGGGCTTGGAGCAAGCTGCTCCAGTGGAAGGCGTCCATGCCTGTGGCAGGGGTTGGAGCTGGAGGAGCTTTAAGCTTCCTTCCAACACAAACCATTCCATGATTCTATGGAGTGGGGCTCTTGAGGAGCTCGACCTGTCCCAGCAGCCAAGGGTGATGGAGGAAGGTTGGTCCTGGAAGCCGCCACCAGCGCCAGCTCCAACCCCACAGCATCCCCTGAGGATGGGACAAGGGGGGGGGCAGTATCCCGGCATCCCCTGCAGGAGGAACCATCACGAAGGTGGGAGCCGGGGCGGCAGGGAGCATCCCCAGCCTGGCACCGGGGGGGACGCGGTGACTTCCGCGCACCCCCCTGGGAGCAAGCACCAGGAATAGCACCGGGAGCCGGTTCCTCCCGCCCCGTGCCGCACGCGAGCTGCTTCCCGCGCTCCCACGCCTCGGCGGCAGCAGCCTCTGCTGTGCCCTATATACCGGGAGCCACCGCCAGCCTCCCCGCACAGCCCCGGAGCCGGCCCCGGGGACCTCATCCTGCCCATGGCCAGGATGCGTCCCCTGGTCAAGGATTCTGGGTGATGCCGGGGGGATGTGACCCTGGCCATCCACCCCTGCAGGATGTGTCCCTGGTCAGGGCGTTTGGGTGGTTGAGGCTCTGGAAAGTGGCTGCCACCGGCTCTGCTGTGGCTCCTTGGCTGCTTGGTGGGGAAAATGGGTCCCATGAGTGCGAGCCCCAGCACCGGGGCTCCTGCACCGGCCCCTGTGCTGATGGGCACCCCATGGGCACCGCGGTGGCTGCTGCTCCGGCGCGGCCTGGCCGGCTCAGGCAGGAGCCGTCACCACACAAATAATTCATAGCAGAAAGCCGGGAGAGGGAGGTGACATCCGCAGGGTGACGGGGGGGGGACAGCCCGGCCCCCTCTGCCCCAGGCAAGGGGAGCACAGACCCCCCACTACCCCACAGCCAGTGCCGGGCAGTCAGAGCCTCCACTGGGACAAGCAAACAGGGACAACCCCCCCGGCTCTGTGCCCCCTCCTTTGTCCCCTCTTGTGAGGGCCTTAAATCCACAATGAAGTGGACCCCCCTGCTCGGGCAGGGAGGGCACCATGACCATCCCCTTGGGGAAACTGAGGCAGCCAAGATGAGATTCCCCAAGCCCTTGGGGACCTCTTAATGCAAGACCCCATCAGTCCTGCATTGCAGGGGTTGTGGCTGCCCAGACCCCTGCCTGGGGGCACCACGCAGAGGGGCACCCCCGGTGCTGGCTGCGGATGGGACCCCCTCCCTTCCCGATACACAGGGCCCGGCAGCAGCTCTGCACCCACAGCCTGGCCCCCGGTGCATGGCCCGGTCCCGTGCCTCAGTTTCCCCCCCCCCGTGTCCCGCCGTGACACGTGCCTGGCAGCGGGCCCCGGGCGCGGGGCGAGGCGGTGCGGGCTGGGCAGGGCTGCGGCGCGGCCACGCGTGTCCCAGGCGTCAGCAGCGCGGGCAGGGAGCCGCGACGGGGGCAGCAGAGCGCGGCGGCTCCGTCATTAGGCTCCAGGGGCAACGGCCAAGGTCCCCGCGGCACCGCGCCAGCTACGATGCTCCCTCCACGGTCCCAGCGGTCGCTCCCCTCTCGAGGCCTACAAATACCTTTAAAGAGAGAGAAAACGGGGCTGCAGCTCACCGGGATGCTGGGGGGGGGTTTGTGGAGGCAATGGTGATGGGCGCGGGCTGTGCCGGGCAGCGGGTCGCTGGCACCCAGATGGCAGTAGGGGGATCGGCACCGTGTCCCCAGCACAGCCCCACTCTGGGGGTCTGTGAGGACCGAGCTCCAGCCCCGGAACCGCGCCAAGCCCCCTCCTCATTGCTGTCCCCTCCCGGTGCTGGGGGGGGATTGGGGGTGCGATGCCACCGCCATGGCTCCGAGTGAGCGCAAACAGGCTGCGAAGCGGAGTGCGAAGGGGGCCGGGACCGCGGCTCCCCGACCCCGGCAGAGTGGGGGTCAGCCCTGGCGGGGGTCCCGGGCACCGGATGGCGGGGGAAAGGGGAGGGGTTTGGCCTGCGGCGGCCCCAGTGTCTCGGAGAGACCCGGCCCGGGGCTGCGCACCCCATCCGGAGCCCAGCCCGGGGGTCGCCGGGCGGGGACCAGGACTGGAGGTGCGGGAGGGGCCCAGGATGGAGCCGGGGATGGAACTGGGATGAATCCGAAGATGGAACCGGGATGGAATCGGGATGGAGCCGAGGATGGAGCCGGGATGGAGCTGGGATGAAGCCTGATGGGCGATGGGTCTGGGGGCGCGATGGGGCGGGGGGAGGCGGGTCCGGGTGTGGCGGTGTCGGTCCGGTTCCCGGGCCCGGTTTCCCCCCCGCCGGCCCCGGCCCAGGCCCCGCACTCACCGGCGATGCGATGCGATGCGATGATGCTGCGGCGGCGGCCGCCGGGATGCGGCTCGATCCCCGCCCCGGCGGGTCTCGGTGCCGGTGCCGGTCTCGCCCCTGCCGCAGCCCCGGCCGCCCGTTCCTTTCCGTTCCGCCGTTTCTTCCGCTCCGGAGACACCGAGAAACCACGTGGGCACCGGGCGGCCGCCAGCCCCTCCCCCCCCACGCTCCGGTGCCGCCCCCCCCGCCCCGTTTCCCCCTCCCGGGGCACCGCGGGTCTCCGGGGCCCTCCCAGTGTCCCGGGGGGGGGGGGGGCATACTCTGTGTCCCGGACCCCCGGAGCCATCACCCCCTGCCGTGCCCCGCGGGCGGACCCCGGACCCCCCCATTGCAACCGGAGCCCCCCCCCCATCAGGGCTGAGTCCGGAGCCTGGGGGGCTTCACCCCATCGGCAGCCCCGGGGGGGAACGGCAGAGCCGAGCTGCAGGGCTGCGCGGGGGGGGCTGGGCTCGGCTCCTTCCCCCCCTTTTCCGCGAACGTTTTATTCCCTGAATTGTTCTCTCGGAGCCGCTTCCATTACGGAATTCCATTTTCCTCCCCTGGCTGCGCAGGGTTATTAATAGCTGCTCTCCTTTCGCCAGCACTGCTGGTGCCGGGGGCTCTACCAGCAAATCCCTGTGCTCCGGGGGGACAGATCCCAGCACCCGCAGAGCCCGAGGCCTGGATGGACAGACCCATGGCACTGCATGATCCCGACTGCACGAGCGTTCCTCAATGGAAGACCCTGGTGGGAATCATCCCGTCCATGTGCCTCCCTCCCATGACAGCTCATGGAATAGGTGTCAAAACCAGGCAGAGCCAGTGCTTGGCTTCACCCAGCCCCTGATTCCCACTTGGACACCCAAAAGGAGGGAAGACCCCAGCTGAGGAGCTCCCGTCCTAGATCCTGGCTCCTGGCATGGCTGTATCATCACTTGGATGGAGCCTGGGATGCCCTGGGAGAGCGCGGCGGCGATTCGGCACCAGCCCCAGGCTGGCATTGGTGGGTACCACTCTTGGGATGCCCACATCTGGGGGTTGCGGAGTCCAAATGCAACACTGGAGGCTTTGGGAGGCCGATGGCAACCATGGACAGGGCCGTTCCCATTGGAGATTTTGCCAGGGAATCACCACCGTTGGCTTTAGCGTGCGGCCTGGAGGAGAAAACAGCTCTGGGGGGGGTCACAGCGCTGGGCTGAAAGGCACCATTGACCCCGAGGAGTCACACGGCGATGGGCAGGAGCTGCGGGGCTGGAATGTGCTGCAAACGGGGCTCCGGATACATCCCGGTGCCAGCTCCGGCTCCTCGGATCTGCTGCGAGTGCTTTGAAGCACAAATGAAGGTTTTCCATCAGGTTCCAGGCGAATTCCGAACGCGAGGCAGGAGCCGCGCTGGGGGACAGGGCCTGATGCCCTCCTGAGGGGCTGCACACAGGGCACAGGGTGCAGGCGTTCGCTGTGTGTGAGGGATGAGCCTTGCAGCCACCCCGGGAGCTGGCACAGGGTTGGCAGTGAAGAGGAGGGAGCCTGAGGAAGGCTCTGGAGCAGGAGCAGTGATTGAAGCTCCTGTGGTTGTCTCCCATATAAGCCTGGTCCCGGCATTTGGGGTCCGCATTGCACCCCGATTGCCAACACAACATCCAGGAGTGCAGCTATGGGCAGAGCAGGATTCAGGCCGGGCATCCCACGGGATGCTCTGCTCTTCCCCTGCGGCTTCATGGAATCACAGAATGGTTTGGGTTGGAAGGGACCTTAAAGCTTCTCCCTCCTGGCATTTCCAAGCATTTCTCACCCAGCCTCTCTCCCACATTCCCATCCTTGCTCCATAATGGAACTATTTAATGCATTTCCAGTGCAATGAGGTCTCAGCTGATCTGGTGCCTGTGACGGGGAATGATGGGGAGCAGAGGGAGGCAGGAGACTCCTCGGACAGCCTGTGTTACCTGGAGGCTGCAGTCTCCCTGGGTTCACACAAGGCCTGAGCCGTCCTAAAGCATCCACTGAACCCCAAAACATCACCTTCATCTTCCTCAGGGAGCATCTCCCATTTGTCACCCTCCTTTACCAACATTCAGGAGCCTGTTGGGTCCCTCAGTCAATGGCTTTACTTTGCCTGAGCAAAATCGTTCAGTGCCTTTATGGCAGAGGATTTATTGGGTTATTACCAGTGACAGAGCTCAGCCTTTTGGCAGGGGACACTTAAAACCCCCCCGGTGACACCCGGCAGCATTAACTGGGGCTGAGGTTTTCCCTTCCAGCCCCATCAGCTCCGGCTGCCACCGAGATGAGGCCCAGCACTGAACTCACCCATTGATTCCCATTGCCGCACAGGGTCTCAGGTGGGAACACGGAACTCCATTCCCCGCAGATGTGGTTGTTCACAGCAGCGCTTCCATCTCTATGGAGGGAACCTCAGATCATTTCCCCTTTGACCGGAAGCATCGGCTGTGATCCAGGACCTGCACATCACACCCTGGGCTCCCCAAAAGCAGCAAGGGGAGGAGGATACAGGGAAAGCTGCATCCTGTGAGCAGAGAGCAGAAAGCTCTGTAAACCCCTGTTCCTGATGGCACAGCCCTTCTATACCTGTGCTGATCCCAGCTCCTTCAGGCTCTGACTGTGGCAGGGAAGCCCCATGTCCCTGCCAGGCGAGCACATGAGTGATGCTTTTGTGATGCTCCCACGGTGGGACAAGGGGACTCCCAAGTAGCCAACACACAGAGCATGGCAGGAGCAGAGCTGTGAAACAAAGGCTCCCCTTGGCTCCGGAGCTCAAAGGCCACGCTGATGACCCTGTGCTGCCATCATAGGATGCTTGCATTCAGCAAGTGCCGGCAGTGCCAGACAGCACCAGGGAGCTGCAGCAGCCCTTGCAGGAAGGCGCTGAGGCCGCAGCATCACCTCTGAGGCTAGAAATCAACTTGTGGCTTCATTTCCCCTCCCCAAAGCTGCAGGAAATGTGGTTTTCTCCTCTCCCCATAGGGACGCAGCGCTCCGGGGCAGGGGTGGGGGATGCTCCTCACCCTCATCCCGCTCACCTCCAGCGAAGATGCTCCCTGAATCCAACCCAGCTTCCCAGGGCCGCGCTGTCCCCGGGTGCCGGAGCGGGTGGCACATATGGCAGATGACACAGTGCTGTCACCTCAGCGAGAGGAAACGGGCGAGCGTCACTCATTGAGCGCGCACCCACACAGTCTAAGCGAGCTAAAGGATGCTGAAGGATGCTGCTGCCAGCAGGAGACGCGGCGGGAGCTGGGAAGATGAAGCAGCAAAAATAAATCCCCCCCCCCCCCATCAGTAACAAAAATAAAGCGTTTGGGTTCAGTTTTTATTCATTTAGAAGGTAAATAAACCCACCCCCCCATCCCTTCGTCACTGGGGCCCTGCCAAGTGTTAGCACCCAGCGGGTGCAGGTGGTGCTGGTGCATCAGGGCGGGTTGAAGGCTTTGCCATGGGGAGGCGGAAGTGGAGAGGCGCCGGTTCCTCCGCTAGGTACCACTGATGGGTTGATAAATGGAGTTAATAAAGGAGGGGTTCGGAGCTGTGGATGCAGGGTTGGGTTAAAGGGGGCTTTGAGGGAAAGGGCAGGATGCAAGGTCTCACCCTGGTGCTGAGGCGCGGGCACAGGGTGCCCAGAGAAGCTGTGGCTGCCCCATCCCTGGCAGTGTTCAAGGCCAGGTTGGACACAGGGGCTTGGAGCAAGCTGCTCCAGTGGAAGGGGTCCCTGCCCGTGGAACTGGATGCGCTTTAAGGTCCCTTCAACCCAACCCATTCCATGACTCTATGCAAGCACCAGAACTACCAAACCCCAGCAGCGATGCCCAGCCCAGGCTGGGCTGGAATGGATTTCTTCAATGATTAAAGCTGCCAACGAGCGAAACCAGCCCTAGAACAGGGTTTGCCTTCCCTCTGCAGCCAGCAGGAGCAGGGGCAAGGGGAAGAGGCGCTGCTGCATCCCTCATGCAAAGCCTGCAATTGCTTTTGAGAAAGGATCCTTGAAATCAACCCCAAACCCACCCCAAACCCTAAGGAAAAGCCCCCAGACAAAGAGGCCGGACACGGGTTTGTTTCCACTACTGTCTCAGTGTACTTTATTCTCCTGCTGTCTACAGCTGAACAGCCACACAGGACAGAAACAGGTAGCACTGAGGAATGATCAGATTTGCTTCCCTCCACGTCCCCTCCCCAACTTCAGGAATGGCTTTTCCGGTCTTTTTTTTTTTTTCTTTTTTTCCCTTTTTTTTTGTCCTTTTTTTAAAATTTTTTAATATATATCTTTTACTTCTTTATTTTTTTTTTTGTTAGGAAATCCCACCCCACCTCCAGAAACAAAAAGGCATCACTTGAAAGGTGACCCAGGCCTGCGCCCAGGCCGTGCTCCGGAGCGGGCCAGCATTCCCAGCTCCCGGAGCTCTTCCTTCTCCTCTCCAAACCTGGGATTTCCTTTCCTTTCCTTTTCCTTTGAGTTTCTGCTTAGTTTTTCGTACACTGGTTCAAAGTCGGCACTTCGACTGCGATCTGAACCCAGCACTGAAAGGCACGTATCTGATACCCTGTACAAGAGCTAGTGTGGATGCTGCAGTGCAGATGGGCAACAGAAGTGGACTCCACTGTCCTGGATCCTCAGATCAGTTGGAAGGGGTGGGCAAAAAAGAAAGGGGAATAGGGGAATAAAGCAGATTCTTGCTGCTTTTGAGGGAACAACAACAACAAAGGAACACTGGCAAAGGTTTTCTATTCTCCCTCCCACAGCAGCTTTGCAGGATGCCCGTGTTAAACCGCAGTCAGATGCTGGTAGTTCAACTGCTGCATTCAAAGGAAAAGAGCTCAAACCCCTGCCCCTTCTCCAGGGGTTGGCTGGGTCTTGGCTTATTGCTGACAAGCTAAAAGCAAGGGCCTATTCCTCAAAAGCAAAAGGCTCAGTGAAGAGGAAAGGAAGATTCGGATCCTTCATGTGAACACAAAAAGCTCTGCGTGGCCGGGGAAGCATCAGCAGCCAGTTCAGGTCCGAGTTGCCCATCAGCCTGCTGCTAGCGACCAAAGCATCCTCAGTTAAAGGGTTCCCCTTTACTGGAAAGACCAAGAATACAAAAAAGGAAGTATTGGGGAATGTTTGACACCATTTTATTCATCTTCAACTGCAGTGGAAAAATAGAACCTTTTACAAGTGCCGTCTTGTGTAAGCTCAAGTCAGTATATATATATTTTCTATAAATTTCTCTTTTTCCTTAGTTTTTGAAGTGCAGCAAGAGACCAAATACCACATTAAACCTGATCGAATAAAGAGCACAAAAGGCCAAGCAGTTTCCAAATGGCATTTTTAGCATCAGATCTTGGGTGCACATTGAATTTTGCCTCACTTAAAGCCATTTTGTGGGTGGTTTTTTTGCCTTTTTTTGTTTTGCTATTACCTGAAGTTTGCTTTTTGTTTTTCAACTCTTTGGCACAATTTGTCTGTGGGTGTCGGGGCTGCTACAAGTCCAAGTCAGGAGAGAGCTTTCCCTTTGCGTTCTCACTGCCAATTGGGAGCACTGAACACTTGTACTTTAGTTTGAAGCCTGAAGTCGCCTTTGCCATTTGCTTTCCATTCCCTCTAACGCAAGAGGTTGGGGTCGGGTTGTTGCCCCCCCCCCCCCCCCCCCATTTCTACATTCACAGTTGAACAATATTAAGGAAGGAAAGGCGCTTGGATAAACCGAGATCATGGAAAGCGGCACCAGGAACGGGAGCTCTGAACATTCGTCAGTGTTTCCCTAAAATAAAAAGCCCTAAAGAGCAACTTTCCTTATGTTTTATTTCTTTTTTTTTTATTATTATTATTTTTTTGTCTTTTTTTTTTGTCTTTTTCCCCTCTTTTATGTGTACATCTCTTACGCTGCATCAGGAGACTGAACTCTGGTTAGTTTATGAAATGCAACAGCTAACCCTTGGGTGGTTTTTTTTTGTCTTTTTATCATTTTTGGGTGGTTCTTGGGAAAAGATAAACTGCAATGACTCGAAGTTGAGAATGTGGATACCGCCTCATTCACACACACTCACTCCTAGACTGAAAACCCTTCACCTCCTCCTCTCATCCCATCACCGACAGCATCGTGCGGCAAAAGGTTAGGGCAGGCGGCTGGAGCCCTTGGCTCCATCCCTCTCCAGCAGCCCAAGCCAAGAGCACCACAGTTGAACCCAGTCTCCTCTCCTCTCCAAACCGGCCGTGTTCCCCTTCTACACCGGCCACGACAGAGAAGCTGGTCCTGGTCTGCCTGAAGAAGAGACTCGCTCATTCCTTGGACAGAAATCGGGTCATTCCCTCTTCCTAAAACCAGCCGGCGCCGGGATTCCTATGCAAGTCAGTGCTCAGCTCGCTGACAGCGCTGCTGCTGTGGCGGGATTCACAATGTGGTGTGTTTCAAAGCCTCACTCACACTCATCCTCTCATTCCCAAACATTCAGCATCCGTGCACACTCCTCACTTCCGTGGTTGGTTTTGTTTTTGTTGGTTTTGTTTTGCTTTTTCCTCAAAAGATTGGAGATTTCCAGTGGGGGCCTCAGGTGTCATCCCAATGGTAACAGATCTGTAAGCAAAAAGGGTTCATCAACAAGCAACCCCAGCCCCGTGGGCAGGAGGTGAAGCTGGGAGTAAGGGGGGTAAAAAGTGACTTTGCAGAAGGAAGAGAGAAATACATGGGACACTTTGGAGCTTCTCCTGGTGGGGTGACAAAGCTGTGCCAGATTCACTGGCCCAAATGTACTTCCACCATCCTACCCCTCTCTACAACCTGCTCCTTCCTAAAGGTGCTTCACCAGAATCACAGGCTCAGGGTATTTCAAGTTGGAAGAGACCCTTAAGGATCGTTGAATCCCAGCCTGGTTTGGGTTGGAAAAGAACTTAACATCATCCAGCTCCAACCCCTGCCACAGGCAGGGACCCCTTCCACTGGAGCAGCTTGCTCCAAGCCCCTGTGTCCAACCTGGCCTTGAACCCTGCCAGGGATGGGGCAGCCACAGCTTCTTTGGGCACCCTGGGCCAGCGCCTCAGCACCCTCACAGGGAAGAGCTTCTTTATACCCAACCTAAATCTCTCCTGTTTAAGGGAGTTCATCGAGTCCAACTGCCTGCTCCTCACAGGACAACCTAAAACTAAACCATAAAGACTAAGAGCGCTGTCCAGACGCTCCTTGAGCTCCAAGTAGGACTCAGGAGTCAACAAGGCTTCAGCTTGTCCTTGACTAGCAAGTGGACACATTTCACAACACAAGAACCCCCTTGGTCTGCATCTGGTCCTGTGAAAGCCACGCAGCTCCCTGTGCTCCTGTTTGTTCCGATAGACAAAGACCACAGATGGGGCTTGTTTACAGAGAACCACCCCAGCTACAACCTCCCAGAGAACAAGGCTTCGGGGAAGCATCTCTTTCAGCCTCAGGAGTTTAGCCAATTTCACAATTATGCAACATGCAAAGGAGGTGGGTGGAAGCCCTTACCAAGCTTGATTCTTCAGTTTTCTCAGTTCTTTAGTCGCCCAGGTAGCAAGGGTTTTTGTTTTGTTCGTCTTGGATCTTCTTCCTTCAGTTAGCAGTTCATGTATCATGGGTCTAGATTCTACTAATTTCAGTACATCTTTCCCAAACGCTGTACACAAATCCCTGCAGAAGCAAAGAGAGAGGCTGTAAGGCTGAGTGTCACAAGCAGATGTTCCACTACCACTGTGATCAGCTCTCGCTAGCAAAGAGAAATCTGACTCACAGCTCATGTCCTTTTGAAAATGCTGCATATGGTCACTAATTTCAGCAGAGGAAAACTCAAGTCTTCTGGAATTGTGACTAACTGGAGACGTTCAACCTCCTTATCCCCTTCCCTACATTCCATAGACAAGATGAAACCATCCTGACCCTCGCTCCTCCGTACCCAGGGAGCTGAAGGTGGAAGGGGGGAGCTTGTTCTTAAACCCAGGTCACCCTTGACAAATCCTGCATCTGGGATTTCTGGAACACCCCCCTAGTGTTCACTCCTACCTAGGGATTTTCACCCTATCAGTTAAAGGACCTCACCTGCAGAACCACTTCACTCCTTGGGTTAAACATCCAGCACTCCAGAGCTGACACTAAACACTTCAGACAGTCAGAAAATCACAGCTTCCAATATGAAGGCAGTTGTATAAAGGTTTCTATCTATCTAATGAGTGTGCTGAAATGGGATTGGGATGCTTACCCTATCAGTCCAGCAGCGCACGCCACTACAACATCGGTGTGATCCTCATCTCCAGCAATGTGGTCAATGTAAGATAGAATAAATTCTACTCTGGGCTGCACCAGCATCACGTCCGCTGGAAGAGAAGCGCTTGATGAAAGCAGGGTGAAACCCAGCTTGTGTTTAACAGGGATTCCAGGATAGCCCCGAACAGGCAGAATCTCACCCCAGAAATGCTGAGATAGGGAGAGGAAAAACTGCCAGAGGAAGAGGAACCACAGTGAAGGGCTCCAAACCCATTCCCGACTCATGGCAGTAAAGTATTCACTCCCACACAAAGGGAATGAACAAGGACATGCCCTCGGATGTGACAACTACCTTGAAACAGCTTATCCAAGCCCAGCTCTTCCCATGTCCCTTTCCCACCCCAAGCCCAGCACCACCACAGCAGGACAGAGTACTCACGATGCACGTTTTCTTGGTCTCCCTTCAATCCCTGGATAATTCCAGTGTAAGCTTCCAGGCAGCCCTCCCTCAGCTCATTCAGGTAATCCACCATGTCATAGTCGGACTGGAAAGGCATCAGGAAAGGAACACTCAGTGGGTGCACAGCCCTTCCTTGTGGTTTTAATGCAGCGGAGAGGCACAGCACCACTGGCTCACCTTATCAACCTGGGCTTGAGAAGCCTGCTGGAGGGTGTTCAGTACAACATCGAGGTACTTCTTAAACTCTCCTCCAATGGCAAGGGCAATATCACCAAACACCGAGAGAATCTCAGGCTTCACAGACCTATGAACGTTTTCATTCTGGAAGAGATTTCAGCACAGTTACATTCAGTGGCATTGCTTTCATAAGGAGGGAGGAGCTAATAAATTAGGCCATTTCCTTGAAGTGTACATCCTCACCCCCAATAAATTTGGATTCCATTCAAATAGTAAGCCAGATAGTTGTCAAACACGAGATCTTCAGAGCATGCCTAACACTTCTGCTTCTCCCACCTCCCACTTTCTTCTCAGTGTGCAAGCCAACTGTTACTAACTGGCTAATGAGAAGGTAAACACTCACCCCCAAGTTCTCCAGGAGCAGCTGCATAACCTCATCACAAAAAGGCAGGATGTTGGATTGCAGGGCTCTGCATAAGTCACCAACCAGGCCCACTGCAGCCAGACAAACCTGCAAATAGAACAGCAAGTGAGACACCCACCCAGTGAGTCAGTCTTCCACGTTCTATCCTTACAGCTTCAGCTTATTAAAGCCCTAAGTGGTGAGAGTCTACACCCGTCAAACGACCCTCTTAGAGCAGATGAGGCTCTTCCTTAACCAGCTGTACCACCAAGCTGCAAAGAGCTCTCAACTTGCTTCCCCAAGGGGGAGGGAAGAGACCCAGCTGCCAAAGTGACAGGTACTTGGTGTGAACACAGCAGCTGGGTGGTGGAAACATCCACCCCACAGGGAGCACCAGGACTTGACCTTCTAATGGGAACGCACAGCCAGCAGCAACCTCTTTCCTCATCAAGGCCAACTATTAAGTGAAAACACAGGTGTCAAGTCAATGAAGGCCTTCTGCTGAATTAAAGAGGAGGCTAAATCTGTGCATGCAGCCAGTAATTAAGAGAGAAGTGGGGCTCCAATTCTGGTTTCATCACCAGAAGCTGTGGTATTTTATAGATGCACATCCATTTTATGGATGAAATCAGCATCCACGAGCAGATGAGAACTTAGACTGTGAACAGGGCTGCCTGGTTTGACCTCTACCTGGTACTCAGCATAGTTCTTCAGTCCAATGCCAAGGAATGGTTTGAAGGCATCCATGTATTTCAGAAACTCTCCACCTAAGACTGTGCATGGAAAATAGTCCGGTTAGAAAAAAAAAACCCAACTTAAGACGTATTTGCTGGACTTGAACCACACAGCAACCCCCCATTATATTCCACCCAACCCCAGTACCTGTAGGTTCCACAGAAGCCCAACCGATCAGTTCTCCATTAGATATAGATCAAATAGGTTGGAGAAGACCTTTAAGATCATTGACCCCAGGTCACGCCACTAAAACCAGGTCCCTAAATCATTTTCTGCCTGGTCTTTGGAACACTTGCACCTCACACACAAACCAAGCACCAGGGGAATGCGTCCATCTGGACTAAACAGGTTTGGAAGCGCTTAGTTCCTCGCAGGCCTCTGAAGACAATCACCTCCTATGCTTAGGAAGGAGGTCAAGATCCACCTTTCCCCATCACTTTACCACCATAACAGCTTTAACATCTTCCTTCTGGAAAGAGCTGCTTGGCCTCTTCAGTTCAAGCACACTCTTCAGTGGGCTCATATTTAACCAGAATGCAATGTAAAACATTCCTGCTCTTTGTGGGCTCCAACCCTTCTCCAAGTCACTTGCAATTCTAAGACCACACATGCAGACTTCTCTATCCAAAAGGGAAAGGGTCTTGGTCTCAAGAGGAACACGCTTCCATTCCTGTGTGCAATGATCCCAACTCAGCCTTCTCATTCACTTCCCAGCTTCCTCAGGCAATCCCACTAAACGTTCTCAAGAGCAGGCTGATGAAGACCAACACACGGGTGTTGGAAAGGGCTTCTCCAAAAAGCCCGAACTAGCTCTGCTGCACTTCAAAGGCACTCTCAGAGCAATCAGGGATGTACTTCCATTAGGAACAGGTCCTGTCACCTGCTAGCCAGGATAACAGCCTCACGAAAAGACGACTCAAATGAGCCTCTCTCCAAAATGATCTCCCTGAGGGCCGTTTCCAATCCATGCCTGGCTTTTATTAGAGGGAAGGCAGCAGTGTCAGGCAATGAGGTTACGGACTTCCAACAGCACCTCAACTTTCCCACTCCTTTGACAGCAGAGTGCGTTCCTAGAGCTCTGGGTGATGCCACATCCACCACCCTCTAACCCAAGCCATGCAGCTCGAAGTGCCTGGAACACCACAACCCAATTTTCCTTCCCCCATCGGGACCCACTCTAAGGCTGATCTTTGCCCAAGTGATTTCTTTGAAACAAGAACAATGACTGTAAATCCACCCCTGACAAAACTCCACAAACCCACCATGAGTCACAGGCAGCGGTAAGTATGAATCACAAAGATAAATGTGGCCTGCAGCAGCTCAGGGACCAGGTTGTGCTGGGCACTCTATGAAGCAGCACCAGAGGGGGTTTTTTTCCTGGCAGAATTTGCATTTTAACTGTGTTAACTGAAACCAAACCATTCATTCATGAAATAGCCCATCATAACCAGCTGCTCTCAGCTTCACAGAGCGATGCGGTGAGATGTGTGGTCGAAACCATACCCCAAACAAAACCAGGAACTCATAGAATCATAGAATAGTTCGGGTTGGAAAGGACCTTAAGATCATCCAGTTCCAACCCCCTGCCATGGGCAGGGACACCTCACACTAAACCATGCCACCCAAGGCTCTGTCCAACCTGGCCTTGAACACCGCCAGGGATGGAGCATTCACAACCTCCCTGGGCAACCCATTCCAGTGCCTCAGCACCCTCACAGTAAAGAACTTCTTCCTTATACCTAGACTTCCCCTGTTTCAGTTTCAACCCTGATGAAGAGTCCATCCCCAGCATCCCTATAGGCCCCCTTCAGATACTGGAAGCTGCTCTGAGGTCTCCACGCAGCCTTCTCTTCTCCAGCCTGAACAGCCCCAGCTTTCTCAGCCTCTCTTCATACGGGAGGTGCTCCAGTCCCTGATCATCCTCGTGGCCTCCTCTGGACTTATTCCAACAGTTCCATGTCCTTTTTATGTTGAGGACACCAGAACTGTAAATGAACTCCTCATGGCTTTTGCCATATAGACAAAAAGAGAAGGAAAGAAAGCAGTTCTGCCCCAGCTTCACCTCT
The DNA here is from genome assembly GCF_963264785.1 of Psittacula echo. Taxonomy (NCBI): domain Eukaryota; kingdom Metazoa; phylum Chordata; class Aves; order Psittaciformes; family Psittacidae; genus Psittacula; species Psittacula echo. Next base: position 5,496,946 of record NC_137748.1, read on the forward strand.
TCCTGAGCAAAACCTTGCTCTGCAGCACAACACTGACCTTCCACCAGGGTGCTGACTGCCATCAAGGCATCCTCCTGCACACCCCCCGAGCCTGCTGTGCTCTGGAACATTCTCAGCAGAGATGCCATCACCACATCAGAGATCTGCAAAGCATCCTGGTGCTGGACCTTCCGGAGGACGTTCTGGGTGGGAAAGGAGAAAGAGATTGTAACTGCTTCCATCTCTGCGAGGCTGGATTGTGCCTTTCCATCGCCTGCGCTCAGCGCTGAACACTCGTGACCACATTTGGGCTGCTAAAAACGAAGCTGCTGTTTGAACTCTGCTGCTGCAAAAATCTGCTTTGTCAGTGCAAGTGCAAAGTCCCATTCATTTTAGCTGCATTCAATTTTCCAGCTACAGAACAAGCTGAATTTACCCTTCCTGCTGCATAGGCTATTCTCCAGGCTTTCCATTTGTAAGCTGGCATTAAATGTGACCAGCCCATACTTGGCCCTATCAAAAAAAGCCCTTTTCCATCACAGCAATGTGATCCCAATCTCTTGCTGCCAAGCATGGGTTGTATGTAAGCTTTGCTTCTAAACGGCAGAATTAAAGCCCAGCAATGCTGGCTGTTAAAGCAGGGCATAAGCCTGTCCTTACTGCTAACTGCAGTTAAACCTCTCCTAACCAGGAGGAATGGGGAACAAATTAACACACAACCACTGCAAAATACATTTACAGGAATGGGTTTAGCAGTGAGATGTCTGCAAAGCAAAACTGATACCCGATGACAGCGAGCAGAAAGGCCAAGGAAATACCTTGGGTAAATACCTGAGTTCTGCTCCCTACAGCTCTGCCCATCCCTTTCAGCACATGAACTACAGAACACAACCTTGATGTCTCCTGATTTAAAAGAACTCTGCATTTCCTATGTAAATAGAGTCTCTTTGCTGAGTTTTACTTTGGTCTTGAAGTATCTGCAGCAATTACTGTAAATACTTGAGGTTCAGACTGTGATAAAGAAGAAACACACGTTTACAAGTTAAAAGGAGAAGTTTAATCCCACCTGTGCTATGCTTTCAACAGGCAAAAGCTGTCCTGAAAGACACCGGTCATCAACTCATGCCAAAAAGAGAGATTCTGGATGCTGAAGGCTCCCCATTAAAGCCCAACATAAAGCCGGATTATTCCCACTCACCCATTAGTTGGGAAATTACCCTAAAAGCTGGCGAGAGAAGGGAGCTGCTGATGGGCTTTTGAATGAGCAGGATGAAGTTCAGGATCACCCAAAACAACCTGGAGGCAACACCCAGGAGACCTCCTAACCTTGCTTAAGAGAAGGAGAAACTAAATGGGATAGAAACAGGCTGTTACCTGGGGGTGAGGAAAAGGCTCCGTTTGCTGGGCTCACAAGAACAAACAGCACAGGTACCACCACCCAGCAGAGGGATAAATCTGAGTGGAGGGAGATGCTCTGCTTTTACTTCAGGTTACACAGCACTTTAACACCTCTTCTCTTCCCTGAGCTGCCCAGAGCCACGTTGATGCTGAATCTACATCTAATACAGAGCTTTAAAGCAGCACCTTGTAACTGTTAGTAAGTTAGGCAGGACAGCCCAGCACCATCCTTCTTGCAGCACAAACAGGAAAGCTTCCATAGCAGCCACCACCTATTGCAGCATGGTCTGATGAACCTCCTCAGCAGTTTTGGGGGGAAAAAGTGGCTGTTTAGGTTGGAAAAGACCTTTAAGCTCACTGAGTGCCACTGTGATGAAAACAGGCAACTTAAGAGGTTGATTTTCCACAAATGTAACTTTGCAGAGGAAACCACTACAGAATTTACATATAGATGATTCATTTATATTCAGCCACAAAGTTTCAAAGTGCTTTTGGGATCAAAAAGGGAACAGCTACAGAGCAGAGCTTGGAAAAAGCTTCTAAAGCAAATGAGAGATTTAACCTCCCCTTGCAATCAATAGGAAGAGACCAGAAAAATCACGGAGCAACCTGCATCAAAGTAACTCCAGGACAAAGCAAGAAATGGAACGGGGAGGCATCAAGACCACTTTGTAGGAGTAAGCAAGGAACTGGAATGTGCTTGCACTCCGACTCACACGGGCTGTTCATTGCCAGATGTTTAATTTCAAGGACACTCAGTGCATTTTAATTAGTGCCATTTTAAATAAGAACACCAACCACAAGAGGCAGATGAGCCAAATTAAAGCCATTATGGAGGGTTTTTGTCTGTGCCAAAGCGATTGTTCAGCCTGTAGCCAACATAAGAGCCAAGCTGAAAGTATATATACACCCTGTAACATGTTGCATACAGTGGTCTTTATTCATATTGCCCTATATTTTGTAAGTCGTACTCTACTGAAGGCTTCTGAACCTTGTATCACCCCCCACACCTCAGCTGGGAGACAAGATCCCACTTCCTCATTGAGATCTCCTTGACAGGCCCACGCCTGCATCCTCAGGGGCACAGAAGCATCTCTAAAAGCACCACTTTCCCCATCACCACAAACACAGGAGACAGGGACTTACCTGGAGAGTAGCACAAAGGAGAGACTGGAGATCATTGAACTGGATTCTGTCAGAAGTGCTCTGGATATGAGACTGTAAAAGAACAAAACCCCACATGTGATAAGCCTGTGCCACCATCCACACCACCCCAGTGGATTCTGACAGCACTGTGAGCTCCAGAGACGCACTGTGTTCCTTCAAATTTAAGGCAAGAGGTACTGTTCAGAAGCTTAATGTGAATAAACCCACATTATACCCTAACATAGGCACTCAGCAGCAAAACTCCATTTCCTACCCCAGACACACAATGGCAACAAACCCACCTCCATCTGCAGCACTTGCTGAAGTCGTTCCATGATGACCAGAGTTGTCTTTTGGACAGCAGGGTAACAGTCCTTGGCACTGTTTTTCACTATTTCCATCAGAGATTCATATGCAGAACTCCTCAAGTTATTCTGGTGTCCATCAGGCCTGTAACAGAAGGGATGTATTTGCAGCTCCCAATGCTCAGGCTTGCTTAGAAACAAGACTCTTTTTTTTAGTATAGCAGCTAAATGTTGGTGTTGTGACAAGCAGAAGCACTTGAATTCCTGGATTCCAAGACTCGAAAGTAACTGAAATTTGTGAAACTACTTTTGGAACAACTTTTCATTTGCTATTAATAATGACTTCCAGTATTTTCAGTCACTGGCAAGCAAGTACAGGAACAGAAAAAGCCTCAAACCCACATCTCCCAGTGCGCTGTTCCCCTGTCTGGGGAGAGCTGGGCTCCAGAGGTGAGCAGCATACATTACCTCTGCCATCCCTCCCAGACCTCGGTGAGGGTGTTAAATCTGACCTAAAGCCAGCTGAGATCTATGCTAAGACGACTGATGGGCTTTGGAGCCTTGAGCCAGACACTGTGCTTCTGGTTGGATGTCAATGAGACAGGAAGAGTTTAAGCTTTGAACTGTTCAGGCAGGGACACCGTTTAAGAAGTAGTCCTGCAGCAAAAAGCTTCAACTGTCGATTGAACTGATCTAAGGATTGAAATCTGAGCTGTCAAGATACATTCATCCTTCAAGGCAGGATACGGCTCCAGCCTTACCCTTATTCTTGCATCTGCAGAGCTGAGAACAACATTTTGCCTCGTCTATTTATACGGCAGCTTAGTTGGGAAAAGGGCAGTATCCAGCTTAACTAGGTCCTCATCTCTTCTGGGAGTACCTGGTGCTCATGTAAATGGCTGTAACATCACAGCAACAACCAGGGTATAAAACAATCCCGGGCAAAATGAGCTGCACGACACACACAGATTTCTAATGACATCTTGCTGCAATCCTCATTATTCAGTGGCCTCGGAGCCAACCCTGATGAGTCTTAGGAGTACTGAAACTGTGTGTGGGGTCTTCAAAGTAAAACATGGAATGGGTGCTCCTGGAGGAAGCCCCACATTTCCCAAAAGGAGATATGACAAAACACTGTGAAATTATTCTGTGTGAACAGCTTTCTTCTAGGGAATTAGCATTCTGTATTCCATGGGATACAAAAAATGCCCAGTTCTGATAAAACACCGTTCACATCTAAGCTGCAAGAGGACCAGCAGCCTGAAGGAATGAAAAGTGGCATCTCTGCAGAGCTTAAGGCAGTGATTTCAGTGTTACCTATCTGCAGTCTCCAGAAGTTTCTGAACTATTAGCTCAAATGAAGTAGATAAGCAGTAGGTTGCTGGTTCTTCCTGATCATCAGCTACATCTGCAGCTTCATAGGCAGCTTCAGCAAGACTAGAAAAGGCCTGAAACACAGAACAACCATTGTTATTACTCAACGGAGTTTACCCTCACAAGCCCAGAAACAGATCCCAACAGTTTTCATTCTAACAAGACCACCCCAAACACGTGCAGCACGAACAACTCCCTCCATGCGCAGTTCATTGTTCAGTGCCCTGAACGCTGGTCCAAGAGTGGTGAGAATGTCACACTCAGAACATGAACTTGCAGGGTGGTGATGCTGCCTGCAAGCCAACACCTGCACAGCATCACTGGTCTCAACCGCCAGTAGCTGTCAAGAGATTTCCAACTGCAAAGCAATTGTAATGCTCTGAGAGATGGGTTGGAAGAGTTGAAAGCCTCCTGATCTTCACCTTCAGTCTAAAAACACATCATCATCATCTTCAGAAGACAAAAGCCACAGCTACATGGGCTTTTGCCAGGATCAACAGATCAGGGCAAAGCTTCCACACTGATTCAAAGTTTTCAAACCTCTGGAATACCAACAGACCAAATTCTGTCTTTTCTAAACCTTGTTTTGACATGCTGATGGCTCAGCTCGAGCTCAATTCTTACTGAGCAGCTCTCTTTGAAAGGCAGTAAGGGAACACACCCCCTTTACAGTAAAAGATCAGGTATGCTGTTTGCTAGTAGACATCCATCAAGACGATGATACAACCCAAGTTAGCAAACCAAACCATGGGACAGCAGCTCTAAGTGAACAAGGAAATCTCATGCTCCTCAATTTAGCTCTGGAACCACTGCAGAAGCAGGCTGGGGTAATGGGAAACAGAGCACCATATCCCTTCATGTTAAGGCAGCAAGCCAGCTGTCCCCAAGAAAAAAGCTACATCCCAGCATGCCTTTTCTAAACAGCTAGCAGGGCAAGCTTCCACAGCAGTTTCAAACCAATGAATATTCACATTTCTCTCCTTAAAATCCATTTCTTCCTTTATTCTTTCCTACCAGAGCCCCAGAACAGACTTGAGATAACTTATTTTGTGTTAACCACAGTTGTGTGCTGGATGACCAAGCCATGAATCATCTCTGAAATCCATTTAATTCTGAGTATATATATATTTCTGTGTGTATATATATATATATATGTATGTGTGTGTGTGTATTTGTACATATGAATATGAGCTACATCCCCCTTGTCAACAGAAGCTTATCCCACATCCACCAGCGAGGGGCTGCCTTACCCAGCACACGTTGGAGGCCACTCTGGGCTCAGCGCTCAGGCCCTCCATCAGACACTGCAGCAGTGGAGCGAGGTAAATGTCATTGATGGCAGCTTCAGGAAGCATCTCACAGATCCTGCCTACGGTCCAAGCAGTCGTGTCTCGAACCACAACACTGGGGTCCTTCATTAGTTCTATTAAAGTTGGCATTGCCTAGAAGAGCATTGCAAATTTAGGTGATTTTAGGGCAATATATGGAAACGGACATTTGCCAACACTTTGGATTTTAATGTATCCCCTTGAACTGATATTTTAAGACTCATAAAGTTATTTCTCAGGGCTAAGACTTGAGAACTGGAGGCAGTTATTCTGAAGCCCTACACGTCTGTGTGATTCAGAGCTTTGTAACCAACCTACCTGCCCTAGGCTACCAAACCTCACTAAAACATCATTAAAAGGTGACATCCTTTTGCTTTTCCCTAGATTAAGAGCATTGGGAAAAGCCTCCCCCAAATAAATCAGGAAGTTTTTTGCTTTGAAAGCCTCCAAGACAACATAACAAATCTTACCTGTATGACTAGTGGTTTGAGCTGGTTAGGCTCTGGTCCTTCCAAAATGCAGCCGAAAGCCATCACAGCTGCATCTCTGTATCGCCAATCCGGGTTTTTAATGTGTTCTTTAATAAAGGGCAGGACATGAGGAACAATGTCATCTTCACAGCAGGTCGCCAGGAGCATGAGGCAGACTCCTGCTGCTTTGCAGGGGTTCCAGTCGTCATCATCATCATTTTCATCCTAAGGGAACAGCACCTCTGGTTAGGCTGGGGGAAAACATCCCTTTCCCACTCACATCCGTGTTGGATTACTGCAGGGAATGCTGCCTTAATACCAGGCTTTATATTTAGAATTTAATGTAGGTCTGGAAGTACCACCTGCATCTCTGGCAGAGAAGCACCCCGAGTTACTTGCATCATCTGTATCCTCTCCACCCTGGTGTAAGGCTGGTGGCTCTTTACTGACACACCTCCAGCAGCCTCATGCATCTTCCCAACTGCTTCTCTCTCATCCAGGTTGAGCTTTTGTTCCTTTGATGCATGCCATTGCAGAGTGGCCACTGTAGTTAAATAGCTTCTTCCCCCCTGACTGGCAGCTCAGCCACTTCCCAAATTCCTTTGAAGCTGTGTACCTGTGATTCTCTCATCTTTTATCTGTCCTGGTTTAACAAGCGCTTTAGAACCTCCTGCAGTTTAACTCTCTGCATCCGAGCAGACAGCAATACAAAACCAGGGAACCAATTCTCTGGCTTCACTAAGAGCACCAAGCATTTCCCCAGTTCACTGCAGTAAGCCAAATGAACTTCATCCTGGATGGCTTAATTAACAGTTTTCTTTCATAATTAGACCTGCTGCAGCAAATGCGACCATTAGTTTTGATTAGGCTGCGAGGCACAGTCCAAACAAGTCCTTGTGAAGTGCTTACTAGGTACTCAACAAACACGGGGCCTCCCAGTTCGAGTAGTAAAGCTCAAGAATTGGATCTCAAATGAGGCAGAGCCCATATATTGGGTTTAATTTCCCAAGCATTTCATTGGGAATACAGATTGAACTGTACAGAATACACATTAACTCTCCAACCTCTTCAGAAACCATAAATACAAGCGCGTGTTAACAGAATTCAGCATTAAAGTGACACCACATGCAGTCTCCCAGGCTCAGCCCTAAAAACGATCCATCATTCGGTCAGAGTGGTGCATGATGTCTCATCCCAGCCCAAGGATTGCCACGAAAGGTCCTCTGAACACATTGCACCAATGTAAACCACCCCAGGGCACCTAAAGCACCTTTGGGACCAAGCGTATCAAGAAGTCCCCTCTGCAAGGGAGCGATGACCACCACTGCCAATCTCCTCCTCCACGCACCAGCAGAATCGCTGTCCCAGAGCACGGAAGCAGGCACAGCAGGGATTGTCTGGCCGTGCAACAGGGATTTTGCAACTCACCTGTTTTGTTAATGTCTGTGTTAGAATGGGGACCAAATACTGCAGCGCTCCTTTCGCGTAAAACTTGCTAGTGTGCTCTGGGGGCCTTCCTTGCTCTGCTGCCTAGAGGAAAGAGGTTACACAATGATTCTCAGTGGCTATATAGGCATGAAGAGTGACTGCTAAACTCCAGGAGTCCCAAGTTCCCTTTTGCATGCTTTCCTCTCCTTCCCAACGCAAACCTGTAGCACCCAGAACCTCAAGGACACCCGGCACCAATCCCAGTCCTACCCAATAAGCAAGTCCCATTTGCCATTCCACGCACGTACAGAGCTCCTCCTTCCTCACATGGGACAAATAGGAACGTTTTCAGTTTGCAGCCACCTATAATTAACGAGTGACCCCAAGTGGAAGCAGCAAAAGGTCTGCAGCGTATAAACTAAACCTACGTGCTGCTGCCTGTCCTTTTATCCTTGCTTTTTTGGGCATTCCACATAAATATATATTTAGCTACTTTTAAAGATGGATATGATTCATCTACAGCCCTTCAAAGTTTAAGCTGTTATTGATCTCTCCAGCTAATTTATGCAAACAGCATCTGCATGCGCAACACCACCCCAAATTTATCTCCATCCACATCCATTGTAAGGGATAAAGATTACTTTCCTTTCAGCCCATCACTTCATTCTTAACTCATAAATACTGGATTAGACAGAATGTGATCCATCTTTTTGCACACTGGGTTAGGACTAAGTCCTGTCTCTTACATGTCAACAAAACAGAGCCCACGAGGCCTCCAAGACAGCAGGGAAGGCAAGAAATTCTCTCCCTTCAACGTGCTATCTCAAGTACTCAAGATGCTGCCTTAATGAAGGAACAGCTCAAAGATCCTCATGATACTGAGAATTTGCTGGTATTACACCGTGCCTAATATCTGTACTCAATGCACATTTAGGTGAACCTTACAGGAGCAGCTCGAGTTGACTTCTGAATGCTCAGAAGCAGTCAGGTAGCTGTCACGTACCATTTGCAGAAAACCAGCACTTGTATGTCACAGCGTGTTCTCATCAAAGCTGTCAGAGGATCTTTATCCCAAGTAGCTTCAATTCCCAGCCAGGCTGGCATTTAAAACCATTCTGCTCACTTAAAAAGGCAGTTCATCCCAATCTAATCCAGTAAGCAAAAGGGCTTGTGTTCAAGCTACACTAAATGCTACAGAGCCTAGGAAGCAACCCAAAGAGTTATGGGAGGGAATTCCAAACAGCAGCCCCTGTGCTACAGGCTTTGTATTTACCTTGAATAGCAGAATCGATCAACCAGAGTTGATGGTACCCAGGCTAGCAGCTAAAAGCTAAGCTGGGGACCCCAGCTCCATGCTGTCTGCAGCACATGGAACACCCACAGCCACCCAGCCTCACAGGCTTCGTGCAGCCTCAGGTCTCAGCTTCGGTCACAGACATGCATCACATCACATCAGAGTGGTGCATGGTGTCTCATCATGGACCCATGAGTGCCACACAAGGGGCTCTCCCACACTATTCCACTTGGGAGAACAGGGGTTTGGTTCAAATACATGAGCTCAGCATTCCCAAAGAGACGATCATGGGTGCTTGCTGCTTTCCAGTGGTCATTTGGAAGCTCACCTCGGATGCCTCGATAGCCAGGTCCATCTCCTCATCACAGACGTTTGACCAGAACTCGATCCCTTGCAGAGCCACCTCATCTATGTCACTTTTCATTGCTTCAATGGTTATCTTTAGAAACATGAAAGAAAGGAGGGGAGAGAAGGATGCTTTTAGCAAGGAGAGGGATTCCCAGCATGCAGTCACAGCCAAAGAAAGCAAAGCAAACCAGGAACATAAGAAAACTTTTCCTCTTGGATTAGGACAAAGGAACACAGGAAGATCAGACAACAAGGGATGAGAAGCATGGGTACTCACAGCAAAAAGAGCAGGCCCCATGTATGTCTCCATATACTGATAATAAAGGGACATTATCTTCACCAAGTTCTGTAAGGCAGCCACTCGTACCTGTCAGAGCAGAAAACGGATCAAGTGCTTTGCAAACCAAGCTGCAGCCCATCACAGATGAATAACCTGGCCTCAGGTTTACTCCATAACTACAAAGGTCTTTGCTAGGAGGACACAAGTTGATGCTTGTGCATTTACAACTTCTAACTTTGAGTCTAAAACTCATTTTGAGTACTTAGAGCCATTTAACAGAACAGCGTTTACTCCATGTAACAGCTGACAACTCCCTGCTGATGCCAGAGCCAGCTTCCCCACAAAGGTGCCGTGACGAATCAAGCCCTTCATTCCACTCACCCTTGTATCTGGACACTGCGTTGCTTCACAGACTACTTGCATAATAAAGTGCCTTTCAGACTAGAAGAAGAAACAGAAAAGGAACATTAGAATTGCCTTATAAAAGCATTAAAGTCTTTGCATCCTGCCTGTGGAGGGTACGTTTTGAGTCTGGCCTAGTACAGTCACTCACACAGCACTTCTAAGGAAGAAGGACCAGTACAGGTTACTATTCACTGCAGTATTTTAAATCATTTCTTCCCCAAAATGGGAATCCCAAACTTCCAATTTAAAAAGCACTTAAGAGACTGTCCAAAATAGAAAGATAAAGCAGAATAAGTTCTCGTTAAAAGACCTTCTAAGCTGAAGGTTCAAGATGAATTCCATCTTCCCAGCATCTCCTGGTAGAGACCTAGAGGACAGACTTAATCCAAGAAGGAAAAGGGAAATCAATAGATTTTCCTGTTCTGGACAGACTCTCATTCCAAGGCCCCTCTTCTGAAGCCTCTCACAGGCCTTCCTCCCCCAACAGTTTCCAGAGGCAAAGTTAAATCTGGCTTGCTGCCACACCACTTGAAAGGAAGTGCTGATCCAAGCTTGTACGCTCGCAGCAGCATTATAGGGTAGAGTCTGATTGGGAAGCAGAGCATCTCATAGGTTGAACCCTAAGGTCAGCTCAAATGTATCCAAAAGAAAGCCAGTGACACTTCCTTTCCATTGATGAACCTCTGAGAGGTTCCACAGTATTTCTATGTCACAAGAAGCATGCGCCAGACCTACAGAAATGAATCCAAGTCTCAGCTGCATCATGATAATGCATCAAAACTCAGCGTGGTGCATGATTTCTCATCACAGACCATGGATCCAGCCCTTGCAGGTTAAGCCACCCCCTCACCTCTTTGTCAAAGTTTGCTTTGGTGAATTCCAAAGAGTTCAGGAGTGCATTAGTAGCTGCTAGCTTCACATTGTTGCTGGGCTCTTCCTTTCTCATTCCCTGGATGATGGCTGTCAGGATCTCATTGGATTTGTCCTGAAGCTGTTCTGGGTCCTAAAAAGAAGCGTTAATAAAGTTATGTGCCAGCTGAACAGCTTCCTCTGTATTTTAAAGCATCCTAAGTTTGATCCTGAAATCTTTGAGTACAAGTTTGAAGGTGTTAAGGAGAAGTTCTTTGTCCACTGGGAGGACTGGAACACAAGTACAAGGAATTCACCCATCATTGTGTCTTTACAGCTTCTGGGACAGGAGAGATCAGACTGAGCTGAGCACAGATAACTCCCAATATTCAAGTCACCAATGCTAAATAAACTCCACTGTCTCAAATAATAGGCCAAAAAGCTTTGGACTACCTGACTTCATTCAATTAGCAAGTTAAACCATACTGATTTCCAATTCCCTTATACACTGGGCAGAGAGCTACGCCAGCAGCTGAGGTAGAGACTTTCAACGGTAAAGTTGCCAATATTTTGAGATATAGGGAAGAAATGCATTGCCTGGACAAGGAGCAAGGAGAGTTAACAGCCAACAGTGAAACCAATCCCTTGCAGCCTGATGAAAGCCCCAAACAGAAGAGCTCTCTTTCCGCCTCACTACACTGAGGCTCAATCAGCGAATGCTGCACGTCCGTTCTCCAGTGGCACCAAAAAACCAGCAGCCAACTTTGTTTTCCAGTGGAAGGTCAGGCAGCACCCAGGGATCTAGCAATTCACACTGGATACTTGATGCAACACATTGTGGTACTGCAAAGTGTGCTGATCATTGCAGAACCCCAGGCTGGTTTGGGTTGGAAGGGAGCTTAAAGCTCATCCATTCCCAACCCCCTGCCACGGGCAGGGACACCTTCCACTGGAGCAGCTTGCTCCAAGCCCCTGTGTCCAACCTGGCCTTGAACGCTGCCAGGGATGGGGCATTCACAGTTTCAATGACACCTTCTGGAGAAGGTGCTTCAATGAGCTGTGCATCAAAACCTCCTAAATTAAGAATCAAGGCCTTCCTCGTGCAAGATGGAAGGCAGTTGCCAGGTTTCCCCAACAGAGAAAGGAATCAAAAGCTTACCACTCATCTGTAATGTTTTACACAGCTGGATGTGCAGCTGAAGTTTTGTAGCAGCAGCCCTCACCACCACACAACTGCAGCAACATAGAGACTTCAATCTGCACCTTACGAGAGATGCCCTGGATTTGTGCTGTGAAAGCAGGTCAAGTCCTTCCACGTACCATCCTCATGTTTACTGCCCATTGTTACCTCAGCACAGAGACATCCTCCAAGTATTAAAAGACAGACCCAAGGAAGCATCACAGCCTGTTAGGTACCATCAAATGGTTTGGGTTGGAAGGGACCTCAAAGCTCCTCCAGCTCCAACCCCTGCCACGGGCAGGGACCCCTTCCACTGGAGCAGCTTGCTCCAAGCCCCTGTGTCCAACCTGGCCTTGAACACTGCCAGGGATGGGGCAGCCACAGCTTCTCTGGGCACCCTGGGCCAGCGCCTCAGCACCCTCCCAGGGAAGAGCTTCTGCCTAAGAGCTCAGCTCAGTCTCCCCTCTGGCAGGTTCAAGCCATTCCCCTTGGCCTGTCCCTACAGGCCCTTGTCCAAAGCCCCTCTCCAGGTTTCCTGCAGCCCCTTTAGGCACTGGAGCTGCTCTCAGGTCTCCCCTTCAGGAGCCTTCTCTTCTCCAGGCTGCCCCAGCCCAGCTCTCTCAGCCTGGCTCCAGAGCACTTCAAACACACTCAGGCCAGCCCTCCAGATATACTCACGATGTCCTGACAGATGTAGCCAATGGCCTCCAACGTTGACTCTTTCATGTGTTCTGTGCTGTGCTGATTCGTAACGTTCGTTACCAACTGGGGAATGAGCTCGGGCCACTGGTTCATGGGGATCTCTGCACAGGCAATGCCAGCCACGCACTGAGAGGCCGAGCTGGGCCTGTACGTCTCTGTACCCAATGTCTGCAAAACCTGGGGACAGATTGGCAGGAGATGGTTTGTGTTGGTGACCGAAGAGAGATGGGCACAAGAGTGTCATCCAAATCACCCCCCTTCCCCAGTGAAGCACTTTGTTCTGCTTCCTCCTGCTGCAAACAAAGCCACAACCATAGACAAATGGTGTTTGAACTCAACTCGGCCATGGCTGCCCTGGTCAGGAAGTGAGATCCAGCTGTGGGATTCCATGGACTTCCAGCACGTATACAACGCTGCGTGCTGTGACTCACCAAGCAAGTCCTTGTCTTGGAAAGCAACACTGGCAACGCTAAACAAACTGGGGGTTAACCCCCCCCCCCAATCCTGCACTGTTTATGCCAGGATAAACTCAACAGGGCTGAGTAATTTTCTTTCCTTTTAATTGCAGTTTGTGTGTTCTTCAATCACTGCTTCATTCAGAACTGGAGGGTGCACATTCGCTTCAGTATTTCCAGTTATAGCCCTTCATTTTCCATATATCCACTGAAAAACCCCTGGGTTTCTAATGCCACTTGACAGAAAACTGTAATAAAGTGGGTTTGTAGCTCCAGTACCCAATAGGACAGCTCCTGTTTGCAGTGTAAGTTCCCCCTTAGTGATCAGCAATATAAGGAAAGCATGAAGTGATATCATCATCACTCACCGAACCTTACTCTGTTCTATACAGATCCTATTAGCATAAAAGAAATAAAGGGTAAGGCCAACTTGTATCAGATAGGTCTTGTTCCTCAGGTGGAAAAGGATGGACAAGATGTTCATCCCTCATCCCCGTGGCGAGGAAACAAGAAGAGAAGGAGCAAAAAGGGACCCAACTTACGTAGTTCTTGACCTCCCTGCGGGCGTTGGCGTCGATGGCGAGCCATCTCTGCTGGTACTGAGCCTTGATGTCGGGGTCCTTGGAGGTGAGGGAGTTCTTGATCTGCAAGCCGGCCGCCACGCGGGCAACTTGGCTGTTGCCAGGGTTTGCCAGCACTCTGGACAGTTCCACCAGGAAGGTTGGCTGGGAAGAGAGCCGGGATCAGCACCACCAAGGAGGGGGAAAAGCCTCCCAGCACCCAAATGACCCGGAGAAATGGGTCCGTGACTCACCAAAGCTCCTTCTCTACCAGGCCATGATCAAACCATCATCACCACAGGGCTCTATCCCACGATTACAGGTGTTAAGTTCCCAATTAGAACTGCTGGGAAGCAGCATCAGCAGGCATTGACTTTGCTGGACTTTATTCTTTTACCTTTCCTGCTCCTGCCTGCTTCAAGTATTCCTTTAAATAAACCACTGGGCTCACATGCCAAGCTATGTATTTTCTGGAGGGGTATCAAACACGGTGAAGAGTAACTCTCTGCTACCTGCTCCTTGCTTCAAGGCAATACCCAAACTATAACACAAACATTGCTCAAATGGGCAATGAGACGCTGCTTTGCAGGGCTGGGACATTACAAACTTCCTCCTTTGCTACCAAAGGGGCAGAGACACGCATGGAGATCGCCCCCCTCTAAAAGGGTGTACGTGTGTGGATAAAAATACCTGGCATGCATGTCACTTGCTATTGGTGCGGGTGAGGAATGCCCCCGCGTTTAAACCCTTTCCTCCTCTGACTGCTTTATGTTCCAGGGGCTTTCGCTGTGGGGAGCTTTCAGCGCTGGAGCTGCCCCTCCAAAGGGTTTTGCCTCCCAGGAAAACCTTGCTAGGAAAGGCTGGAAGCAGCTGTGCCATCCTCAGCCCGTTTCCCACCAAGCAGGAAACATGCTTTTCCTGAGCCTGTTTCACACACAGTGACACACAACCTGCCCTTGTAACGTCTGTAACCGAACTTCAGGGACATACAAAGCTTTTAGGGCACCAAAAAGCCATTTTTAAAACCTCACTTCCCAAAGTTCATCAGAACCCTTGAATAAATCCATTACCTTGGACTCCACAGTATCACTGACCCAGCACATCCCTTCAGAAGGAGATTTTAGTTGGGCTATCCAATGTGTTCAACACTCAAACACGGGACAACTTCAACTGATGAGCACAAGCATCGGATCCTCCCAATGCAATAGACAGAAGCCCTGCAAACACACACACTAAACCCACCCCCCAAGCATCACGTTTCACACTCTGGTTTGATTTTAGCATTTAAGAAGTTCACAGGACAAAAATCAAAGTATTGCTGTGTTTGCACTGAGATTGGAAGGTGAGGAAGTGTCCTTGGATTTCTCGCCCATAAACTAGCAATAAACCATTGGGCTTTTCATGGAGCTTTAAAGAGAATTCTAGCTGAAGGTGAGAAGCGTGACATGAAGCCTTCGAGGCCTGAGACTCAAAGCAAATGCAGCTGTGCGCAACCTCAGCACTTACATCTATGGGAAGTGTCACTGGGAGCCTCAGAAAAGGGTCTAAATTAACTACAGGGAGGAAATGCAGAAGAACAAGCTGCTCTGCAGGTGCATCTCCATCAACCAGCTGGGGGACCACGTCCAGCTCAGCTGCAGCCCTGAGCACAGAACCTCTGGCTGGACCCTGTAGCTCCTGCCCATCTCAACCCTGTTCCTGTGATGGGAATTGCCCTGAAGCCTTCATCCTCCTGCCAAACCAAGCCATCAACTGACCTCAGAGCCTACACGTTGCTCCTCAATCCTTGCCCTGTGCTGGACCATTCCACATCAGGACGCTCATTTTTAGCCCCATCATGAGCTCCATGTCCTCTGCTCCCTATCCTGACCTGGCTCTCACAAGGCAGCAAATACAAATGAAACCTTGGAAAACTGGCATTTTAAAAGCCTGAGAGGCAGGATCACAACCAGCTCCAGCCATCACCCTGCAACACTGCACACAACACTGCCCAGGGTCCTCGAGTCCAACCAGGGAGATCCTGAGACTTAACAAACACCCATTCCAATGCTCTGGGACCTTCCCAGTGTACACCAGGGTATGGAACCACAGAACCACAGCCCGGTTTGGGTTGGAAGGGACCTTAAAGCTCCTCCAGCTCCAACCCCTGCCACGGGCAGGGACCCCTTCCACTGGAGCAGCTTGCTCCAAGCCCCTGTGTCCAACCTGGCCTTGGACACTGCCAGGGATGGGGCAGCCACAGCTTCTCTGGGCACCCTGGGCCAGCGCCTCAGCACACCAAAACCAAAGACTTTGAACCCAAAAGGACACGATTTGTGCTCCTGATGGTAACACAACGGGAACGCTGGGTGCTGGGACCCCCTGAGATGCAACGAACCAGCCCAGCCCTTCACCAAGGGCTCTGCACCCCGCTCCGGTGAGGGGGGGGGGGGGGGATGCTTTTTCCCCTATTTTGGCCTTTTTAAGCTTTTTTTCCCCCTTTTCATTCCCTTCAGGAAGGTCACGGCGGGAGCTCCGGGCCGGCCTGACCTGCCCTGACCCCGCCTTCCCCGCGCTCCGGAGCTCGCAGCCCGCCGGCACCGAGGGCACCGCTGCGATGCCGCTGCGAGGAGGCTGAACCGGGCCCGGGGCGGGGGGGAAGCGGCGGGGCCGGGCGGCGCCCGGGGCAGCGATGGCCGCGGCCGCACATGGCGCTCCCGCAGCCGGCGCGGCCCCTTCGCCCGGCGCCGCGCTCCTATTGGCTAGCGGAGGAGAAAGACGCGCTGCTATTGGCTGGAGGAGGAGAAAGACACGCTGCTATTGGCTGGGCGCGACGGCCGGGCGCGGGCAGGGTTAGGCTGCGCCCCATGGCGGTTCAGGCGGGGTTGGAGGGGGGGAGGGGAAGCGCCCGCCACCGGCCCCGGTCCCGGTCCCGGTCCCGCGCTCTCACCAGGTTCTCGATCGCCGCCTGCTCCAGGAACTTCTGCGCCGCCTCAAGCTCGGAGCGGTCTGCGGCGGGAGGTGGGGGGGAAGGAACCGGCGTCAGTCAACGGGCGGGCGCGCGGGGCCCAACCGCCGCGGCCCTCAGGCGGACACCGCGGCCGCACCGATCCCTGCCCTCCCCGCTCGCCCGGCCCCGCTTCCCACCACCCCTCACCGGGCAGCGGCCCTGCGAGGCCTCCCCCCGCCGCGGCCCACACCCTGCCAGGGCCTCAGCCGCCGCCTCAGGGGTGCGCGGCCCCCGCCCCACCGAACCCCCCCCGAACCCGCCGCGCCCTACCCGGCGAGACCGTCTTCTCCAGGATGGTGATGAGCTCCATGGCGGCGGCGTGGTGGCTCCGGCGGGAGGGAGGGAGGGGAGAGGGAGGGGGGGAAGCGGGGCGGAAGGGAGGGGAAGGGGGGGGTTTAGGGTCAGACGGGGCCTGCCCCGCGGACGCGGCCGAGGCGGGTGGTCCCCTCCGGGCGGGGGGAAAGGGGAAGGGGGGGGACGGAGGCAGCGGCGGCGGCTCCGGCTGCTGCGGGCGGCGGAGGGAGACAGAGAACAACCGGGGTTGGGGGGGGAGGTTCGGCGGTGGCCGCGCGCGCGCACACACACACACACCGAACAGGGGCCGGGCGGGCGGCGGAGGGATACCAGCCGCGCGCGCCCCGCGCCGCCGCGCTGATTGGCTGGCAGGGAGCGCGATCGCCATTGGCCATTGGAGGGTAGTGGAGATGGTGGGGGGGGGGGGGGGGGAGTGGGTGTAGGAGAAGAGAAGGGCGGGAAAGGAAGGCAGGGGGCGGGGCTTCCGGCGGCGAGCGCGGTGATTGGACGGTGGCGAGGCGGGCGCCCCCCGGTGGCGCGCGGGGAAGGGGAGCGGCGGACACGTGGGGGGCACCGGTAGCTCCGGGGCGGCCCCGGTGAACCGTGGGAAAGGGGGGGTCCCGCCTGCCCCCTGCCCGGCCACGTGCTGCGCCGCACCGGGGAGCCGAGAACCGGGCCGGAGCCGGTGGTCCCCGGTGCCTCGGTGCGGCCCGGCCCCGTTCGTTAACAGTTTGAGCCCGGTAACGGCGGCTCCGTGGCCTGCAGGGATCTTTCCCTGTATGGCCCCGGGAGGGAGCAATTAGTAACGCGATCAGGCTGCGGACGGGGAATAAAGGAGCAGCGAGGCCGCAGGGAGAAGGGAGGGTGCCCTGGCGGCCCGGCCCTGCCCCCGGTAATGAATCATCCCTTGGGTGTGTTTTGCGCCCCAGAAACGGGATGGGGGTGAATGCGGCAGCTCTGCATAGGAGTGTGGGGCCCAGCACAAAAGGGACATGGAGCTGTTGGAGCGAGGCCAGAGGAGGCCATGGGGATGCTGCGAGGGCTGGAGCAGCTCTGCTCTGGAGCCAGGCTGAGAGAGCTGGGCTGGGGCAGCCTGGAGAAGAGAAGGCTCCTGAAGGGGAGACCTTAGAGCAGCTCCAGTGCCTAAAGGGGCTGCAGGAAACCTGGAGAGGGGCTTGGGACAAGGGCCTGTAGGGACAGGCCAAGGGGAATGGCTTTAACCTGCCAGAGGGGAGACTGAGATGAGCTCTTAGGCAGAAGCTCTTCCCTGTGAGGGCGCTGAGGCGCTGGCACAGGGTGCCCAGAGAAAGATGTCCATACATCGGGATTTGAACCCTGTTTGTCCTGCTGCAGTGCTTCCTGCATCTGTCTCAGCTATTCCATATGGAAAACCAAAGCTGAGCCTAACCTCTGGAACGAGGGCCTGTGAAGCTTTGACATGGGGAAGCCATGCTCATGGCCCACAGTGCTAGCAGGAGGAGGGCAGAGGATGCTGCTCCCCAGTAACACAGCAGCAGAGCCTGGATGGGCAGAGCTGTCAACAGTTCACATCACCGCCTCTTTTTAAGACCAATGACTATTTACAGCTTGACTCACGGAACAGAACGGACGCGCTATGACAATATTCAGCCTGAAGGAACGGAGTTCTCTCCTAGCACATCCAAGTCAACTCGCTGAGCAGCACTGGGGAGGAAACAGGGTGCAACTCACTCTCATGCAGAGGGAAAGAGGGACGGGATGGGAGCAGGGGAGCCTCACGCAGCTGCAGTTGGGATGCAGCTCCAACGTGCTTCTCTATTGCCCTCCCCACTCCTGAGGCTGTAGGACACAGCCCGGAAGAACATGGCTTCCCTGACCATTGCAGCCCCAGGATGACTTTCCATAGGGACCGCTCCCATAGGAAAGCCAGGAGAGGAAGATTCAAGAGCCTTGTGCAGATCTGCCCTTGGTAGCAATGAAAGCCCCAGACCCCAGTGTCAGATGAGGATGAGCGAGGCTCTGGAGCTGGCTCCCCCCCCCGGTAGCGCTGGGGCTGAAGCTGTGAGCTCGATGCGCTGGTTTTCCCCTCATGGCCATAAATGGAATACTCAGCATTCACATTACAGAGGCTTGGATCATCTCCTGCCTTCATAAACAGCCACAGACACTGGCAGAGAGCTGCTGGAGCCAGGGACAGGGTCCTTGGGGTTAGTTCTGCATGGTTAGATCAAGAACTAAGCGGCAGGTTCCCCTCCTGAGCCTATGGGGCTGATCTACCTTCAGGAAACCCTACCTCAGTTCCAAGGGATGGGAATGATCTTTGCCTTTATATCCACCCAACACTTGGAGTTCAGTGGAAACCTCTAAGGAAGCACCATAAATCCAGAGATTCCCTGATGCCAGGTTGCAGAAGTTAACACAAGAAGCAGCTCATTGACACGAACCACCACGTGCACTGAAGGACAACGCGTGCATCCTCCATCGGGACCAAAAGCTTCCATCAAAGCTGCTGAGTGCTCAGCATGTCCCTAAGCCTGAGCTGCAGCAGCAGGGTGGGTTCCTGTGTGCTCTGTCTCAGGAGCAGCCGAGAGTCTCATTTAGGTGCTGTGATGGAGAAGTTCCTGGATGCGCGTTCCTAACAGGTGATTGAAACGGAAACCTGGAATGGTTGGAATCCCACCAGCACAGGTGACTCTGTTACACAAGGCTGAGCAGAGGCGCTCACCTGGTCCTCCTTGCTTAGAGCACATTCAGTCTTAAAATGACCTCACTTTTCCTTCCTGGTTTGGGTGCCTGTAAAGGAAGAGTCCCCAACACAACCACAGGGGAGAGCTGAGCACAGCTCTCTTTGGCTCCGAGTTTTGGCACATCCATGTATTTTCCCCACACATTTTCACTGGAACATGAATCATTTTAACCTTAAACCACAAATTTAGCGCAGCAAATTGAGCCCAAATGGGACTCGCTGAGCCAGGCGCTGCTCAGCCTGGGTTTGGCATCGGTTGGTCATGGTTCCATGGGGTTGGAAGGGTGCTCATGTTGATGTTGTCACTGAAGGATGAGCCCCACATCATCTGCCTTTGCTAACCAGGACCTGCTTGGCAGTGGAAAAGGTGGGTACCAGCCCTATGGCTGCCACAAGCCATGATCCTGGTAGCCAAAACTCCTTTATGATGGCCCATCATGGAGCATTGTCACTCATGCAAGTGTTTTGTATGTGTTTAAGGTACCTTTACAGCAGGACATGGGTGTGAAGTCTCTGAAACAGCGGTGTAACAGCTAATCACAGGGACAGTCAATGGTGGGTAACACGGAAGCCTCACCGCAGCTCATGCCCCTGCACAGACACAAGTCAGTTCACGTTAAAGAAGCATTTGGGAAGTCAAGGCTGGGGTTTTGCTCTTTTTTGGGTTGTTTTCTTAAAGGTTCACAAGTTTCTTTCTTTGCTGCCCTCTGATTTTCTGTCATTTAAAACATGGAGCATATTCTGCACACAAGTATGGAAACGATGGAGATAAGGAAGCAGCTCTTCCCTGTGAGGGTGCTGAGGCGCTGGCCCAGGGTGCCCAGAGAAGCTGTGGCTGCCCCATCCCTGGCAGTGTTCAAGGCCAGGTTGGACACAGGGGCTTGGAGCAAGCTGCTCCAGTGGAAGGGGTCCCTGCCTGTGGAGGTTGCAGGGGTTGGAGCTGGAGGAGCTTTAAGCTCCCTTCAACCCAAACCAGTGTCTATGAAAAGGTTTCCCATTGAGTGGCCAAATCCCAAATCACTTCCATGAAGGATTCAAATCTCCTTTCTTTGCATGCAGAAGAGCCCAGGCCGGGTCAGTCTGCTGCAGACTATTCAGTTTGCTCACTGACCACAACCTTGTTATTTCTGGCCCTCTCCTTCCACTGCTTGCATGTCATTTGCATTGTTTAAAGTCCAAACAAGATCACTTCAGCTTGCAGCTCCAGTCCTTCTCGCTTCATACATCACCGCTCACGCTGGAATCACAGCTTTGCATGTTACTTTGTCGATGTGCAAGAAGCAGAAGAGAAACCAGCTTACTCCTCTGAAATCCCATCGGCTCTGCAGTGCTGACAGCAGGGAAAACCCGCAGGCGGGTTAACAGATGTGATGGGGATGCACAGAATTCCTGCTTCAGCCTTGTTTCAGCAGCCCTAGGGGTAGGAATGAACGTGATGCTGGTTAAGAGCTCTGCACATCGCTAGTGACTGCCCTCCTGCGTATCCCTGCTCTGGCTCGTCAGGGTTAGCAGCAGCAGCACCTGCACAATCCTATTCCTTCTTGCAGATCCCTCAAGTCTTCAGGTATTTAATAGAAATCTGCTTATTCACATTTGTTTTCCCTTTTCCTTTCCCTGGTTCTGCCCTGGTTAAAGCGCTCAACTCCACTCTTGCTTCACATTACACAAAGATCTACTTACACTTGGGGTCTGGGTGCTCATTCAGCTGCCCTAAGCCCTGAGAGCAGAGGAAAAGAAGGCTGAGAACAAGGTTTTCCTTGGAGCTGTTAAAGACGCCACGGACACAAGCCCCGGGGCTGCTCCCTGAGCAGTTGAGGTCCTTTGAAAGCAGCAACGCTCTTGAAACAGAACACAGGATGAGGCCATGGATTTCACATTGACAGTTTTATTAACGCCAACTGGTTTAATCTTCTTTTTCTTTTTAAACAATAGCACAAAAATGGTTGAGGGAAGCAGTCTGACATTAGTCTGATGACCTTCCGAAACACAGTTAAGCCACACCAACTACGAATTCCTGTTAAAGGGTAAAAAGAGACGGAACTCCAACCTTTGTAATTAGAGGGTGTTGTGTCTGGTTAGTAGACCACGCTGCTTTGGGAAGGGAATGATGGCACAGAGCTTGGACTTCATCAGCACGTCAGTCATCACTAATTTAAGGCTTCTGAATCAAATTACCATCGACATCACAGAAAGGAACAAGAAGCTACTGTTGCTACGGCCAGGAGGAGCTTGGACAAGCTGGGTCTTTTAGGCAGGTTAATGGTGTGACTTGAGGGGAGGCCTGCCCCAAGAGCAGCCGGGAGAACCAGCCACACAGGAGCCACCTCCTCATCTGCATGCATGGGGAGGGTGCAATTTAGGGAGGGAGTGGGGGGGGGGGGTAAAAAAAGAAAACCCAAACAAATTGCATGACTCTTTCTCTTCTTTAATGTGGCTATGAAAGATGTTTCCTTACAATCCTGTTATCTCTAAGAAGGACATCAGCAAGTGGATCCAAGGAGGAAAACCGAAGAGCAACAGAACATTTTGTCTTTGTGCTGAGAGGTAACACAAAAGGGAGGGAACTCGCTATCCTGAGGTTGGGGGGGGCTGCAGGAACATCTCTCCCCAAAACCTCGCGCTTCCAATGATGCACGGACTCTATGTTATACCAGCTACCTGCCTTCCCCAGTGACCTGTGCCACACCGCCACGCTCAGAGGCATTCACCCATTCCTGCCCCAGACTCGCCACAGAATTCCACTTAACCAGAAACCAGTGGTTTCCTGCGATTTAGCTTGGTTTTGGGAGGGGAGGGTGTAAAAACCAGAACATCTGTCAAGAAGTGTCAGGAGGGGGGTGTTAAATAGTTGAACCACTGACAAGGCTTGCGGAAGTTTCACAGTTTGGTTATGCTCTAGTTTATTACTATCGTATTTACACATTTTCCTCTCTCTTTTTTCCTTTCTTTGTTTTGTGTTTGTGTGGTTGGTTTTTTTTTTGCTGAATTGCTGATAATTTGACTAGGATTTCAATCTGGAGTGTGAGCAGGAACCAGTTAAACTACATTCATTGTCCAATCCCCACTGGCTTGAGAAAAAGACTCCAAATTCTTGGCATATGAATCAGGTGTTGGGTCGCTCCTCCCTCTCCCCGTGAGGCGGCAGCAGGACTGCAGCAGGGGCATGCACAGCTTCACACCATGGCTGGTGGGGCCTTGCGCTGCAGGAAGTACTGGTGGATGTTGTCGGCGTCCCTCTTGAGCCAAGCTGCATTGAGCAGGATGTTCTCACAGCACTGCTGCACTGTGCGTTCTGCTGATGGAGCTGGGTGGCTCTCAAAGAAGGCCTGTACGGAAAGCACACAACCATCCATCAGGGTGGAAAACAGGCACAGGGAAGATTAGAAGTCGCCAAGTTCCCCAGGTTGTACAGCCAGTGAGTGAGGTTCTACGCCTGAGCACTCATGAG
Source organism: Psittacula echo (assembly GCF_963264785.1). Classification (NCBI taxonomy): domain Eukaryota; kingdom Metazoa; phylum Chordata; class Aves; order Psittaciformes; family Psittacidae; genus Psittacula; species Psittacula echo. The sequence goes on from NC_137748.1 coordinate 5,519,903, forward strand.
ACCCAGCTGTGCGCAGTTCTGGTGGCCTCAACATCAGGACTTGGAGCTGGTGGAGCAAGTCCACAGGAGGCCACAAGGATGCTCAGGGGCAGAAGCAGCTCTCGTATGGAGCCAGGCTGAGAACATTGGGGCTGTTCAGCCTGGAGAAGAGAAGCTGTGTGGAGACCTCAGAGCAGCTTCCAGTGTCTGAAGGCGGCTACAAGGATGCTGTAGAGGGGCTCTTCATCAGGGACTGGAGTGATAGGACAAGGGGTGATGGGGTCAAACTGAAACAGGGGAAGTTCAGGTTGGAGATAAGACAGAAGCTCTTCCCTGTGGGGGTGCTGAGGCGCTGGCCCAGGGTGCCCAGAGAAGCTGTGAATGCTCCATCTCTAGTGTTCAGGGCCAGAGTCTTGGGCAACATGGTCTAGTGTGAGGCATCCCTGTCCACGGCAGGGGTTTGGAACTGCATGATCTTAAGGTCCTTTCCAACCCTAACTATTCTATGATTCTATACCCACAGTCCTGCTCCCACCAGCATCACACACTGAGGCATTTGTAGGGTGCAAGTGGAGTTTGCAAGATGGGCAACTTCAGGTATAGAGAGGGAACAGCAAAACGCTCCATTTCTCTGCTCAGGAAAAGGAGCATTTCTACCCCTCCTCCTGCCCCACACCTTGTCCTTCCTGCCAGGGACAGCAAGCAGCACTTGAAGAGATGAGTTCAGTCCCTCATTGGGAAGCAACAAGCGAGCAGCAAATCAAGTGTGTATTTCTGGATACTTGGAAGAAGACACTAACAGAAGCCTCGAGTCATTCTGCAGAAGCATTTGTCTAGGTATCAGATTGCTGAGCCTTCTACCTCGGCCTCTTTCCAAGCTGCATAATGACCTCCAAGCACCAGCAGCACTCAGGAGTTCTGCTGAATAGTCTCCCATTTCTTCCTCCAGAAGCAACAATATCGATCCCTTGCAAATAGCTGAAGAAACTGCACCAGAGCCTGCTGTGACTTTGCATTTTAGAGTTGGTTAAAGGGCAGAGCAAGCTGGCATGGCCGGGAGTCATCCTCCTGCTCATGCAAGCAGGCTTTGGCAGATCACCTCACCCTCGTGTCCACTACAGGGTGACACAGAGACTCAGCCGCACGAAGTACACCAGCTAAAGGCCTGCTGTCTCAGGAAGCAGTCCTGGAAAGCAGCTGGGATTTGGTCTGGGAAGTGGTTTGTAAAGTGTTCTTTAAGAATAAAATAACTATAGAGGAAGATTCCTCTGTGAAATCACTTCTGCTACTAAATCCTTTCTAAGAAGAGATCACTGGGCGACAAACACTGATGGATGGAGTTCACGGCTCAGCTTGTCTTTTCACCAAGAATCCCTCCCAGGCATTTCCCTAACAGGAAAGTGATAATTAAGGGCCATATTTTTAAGTTTCTTCTTCCAAGGAGGAGTCCCTGTAAATGGGCACAGAGTAAATGATAAAAGCTCCCGCGTTCTCAGAGCTCTGCCAAGCCCAGCGCCTGCGCTCCCAAGCGCGAGGGGATGCTCGAGTCCAGCACTGAAATCCCATCACCTTGAGCCACTGACTTCACAACAGGCTCTCTACAAACACGTTCATCTGCTTTGCATCAAAGCCTTGCTCTTAGTACCCAGCACAAATGATCACATAAAGCTTTTTAACATGGAATTTAACCAATTCCTGCTGTGTTAATTCCCCTGGGTGCTAGTGCAGTCAGCCCCAAATGCGTTGTAGCAGTCTGGGGAGGGAGAAAGTGGCAGCTTGAGTCTCAGCTTACTACAGAAGTTGTGACAACTACTGGCTTTACTACAGCTATCTTTAAAGGTTGTCTTTTGAGGAGGCTTAAAATCCCTGCCAGAAACTGGGCTGGATTTGCTAGAAGTTTAAATGAGTGTAAGTAATGAAAGAGGAATCACATTGCTCTGAAAATGCCAATTTCACACCTTTCAATAAAATAACCTAAAGCAATCTGGGAACTGGGCAACAGACAAAATAGAGCCACAGTTCAAAGGACAAACTCATGCCTCTTCCAGCAGTGCTTACAGTCCAGGGCACACAGTATTTGTCACAGAGGAAGTTCATCGCTCCTTTCCTTACAATGTCTTACCTTAACTTCTGCAGCCATTTTATCATTTGCAAATCCATCCACTGTTAGCTGAAGGAAAAAACACCACATTAACCAAGGGTAAGCATTTAGCATTTCAGATCTAACAGTTTAGGTCTGGTCCTGTACATGAACAGGGACAGGGTTTGTCTCAGCTGCACGTACCTTTATTAGTCTGGATATTAAGAATCCACCTTGGTATCGATTATAAAGTTCCTCCCAGTTGTCCCTTACAAATTTCCAAGCAGCTTTCCTCCCCTGCTTGCTGCCTCCAGCTACTCCACCAATAACAGATACCGTGTCCTGGGGACGTACCTCTTCCTGAAGGTGAAAGTGCAGACAGGTATTCAAGAGTGTTCCAACAAATACAATGCCCTGGCTTTATGCACTTCTACATCGCATCTGTCAACACCACCTTCATCTTCCCCTCCCCAGCTTTAAGATACAACTCAAAGATTTAATCCTTAAGGCTATTCCTCCTATTCTAATGCATCTCAAGCATTCTGTCAGCAGAGGTGCAGGAAGCAGCAGCTTCCCCAATGACTTACTGAAAGTGCAAAGGTGAGAACTTTTTGAATCAGTTCTGGTTGAGAGATGGCTCCAAGAACTCGTTCGATTCGGTTCTTCTCCTCCTGCATGTCTGCTTGCTTGTGAAGCTTCAAAGCCAAAGGGAGTAATATTAGTGCACAGGATTAAATGCTGTCTTCTTACCCAGCACTGAACTAGAGCTGCTAGATTAGTCGTCAAGGGTAATACATGACAAATTGAACTTGTTCGTGAATCATCCCGCAGCTCTCCACACTACAGACCTCATTACATGTACATCAGCAGAAATTACCAGTAGTAATAAACTCATCTGCACCACTATATAAGGTCAAGTAGGACCACGCCTCCCAGCAATGAAAAAGAATCCTAAACTGAGAGCTGCAACACTCCACTAGGTGGCAATTTCCTACTACACACGGACCAAGGAAGCCCATGAGGAAGCCCAAGAGTTCACATCATCTGTAGGACATCAGCCTGAGCCTGTGTGCAGACAAACTACATCTTAGAGGAACTTGTAGGGTGGAATATTCAGCTTCTCGTTGCATAAGCTGGCAGTGGTAACAAGCGTGTATACACTCACCTTCAGCATAGTGTCTAAAGTAGTACTATCTCCATGCTTCAGAATAGTTAGATATACCTAAGACAGAGCATAAACAAGGAAGGTCCTTCAAAACCCACACTTTCAGAAAGGCAGCCATCAATTTCTACATGTTTGGGTTAGATTTCAGACAAGTGAACAGATCTGGCACTGATCCCTTCCATGTTAAAAGTGGATTTGAGAGATGCATCAACTCTTTCAGCTTATGAGTTAGGACTATGTATTGGCCATGAGAGATGAGGCTTACTTGATTCAAGAACACAGAGATGCTTGTACCATGCTCTCCAGTATCATTTTCTTCATAACTGGACTTCTCTAAGCTGCCACTACCTCTGCCAAAACCAGCTGGTCCCATACCTTGCCTCTAGCTTCCCTGTTCTTGGAAATCCAAGAGCTCAGTGCACACAGCCCTAAGACAGAGGGGACAGCCTTTAGAGAACCAACATTTACAGCAACCTACAGGACTCCTCAGATCAGCTGACAGCACATGCTTTCCTTCCACATGGTCCTTAAATCGGCGTCGGGCTTCTTCTAATGTCGCCTTGTGCCCAGCTTTTCCTAGTTTGCCCAAGACCAGCCCTCTCAGAAGTGCATCTAGATGACCTAATGAGTGAGGAGCAGGAGGAAAACAGTATTAATTGGAGACACAATTCAATAATTAAGTGTTCTTCTACCTAAAGTCATCAAGAAAGAGCTGTATAAGAATCCTTCCACATGCTTGAGGATATCTAAAGAAACCTTTTCTCACCCTCCTTGGTGCCAGCTGGAGAATACACTGGGCTTTTTAGGGCAAGAGGGTCAGGAGAAGATGATTCCAGGGCAAACACAACAGGCTAGGCCTGTAACCTGAGCTAAGGCACTACTAGTAACCATCTGCATCTACAACAGGGCTAGGACAAGTAAACATGCACACACATGGCTTTCCATCCTTGCAGTCTAATGAGTTTTAGGCACTCCAACAGAGGCAAAGCTAAAGAAGATTTGTAATCAGTCAGTGACCATTTTAGCTTGTGCCTGATAACAGGGGGTTATTGTGGGGGTTTGTGTTTGTCTGTCTGGTTTTAAGCATGGAAATACCCCTGAACACCTGCTTCAGCCTCTTCTTCCTCCCTTCTCTCCCCGTTCCCAATATCTTGATGGCTGATTTACACAGGAGTTTGCCAAAAGCACTACTGGATTTCAGAGTGTAAGTTTCCTACCCTCTCCAGGTCTGGGGTCCCATCCCAGTCTCTCCCCTATTGGTGAAAAGACATCTTTCACGAACACCTGGATTTCCTCATAGAAGTCTGTGTGGGACAAGAGAGTTGAGAGAATCTCCAGGTTACAGCTGAGGTCGCTCCACACAGTGTAATTGGGCTCATTCACAAAAGCTTCCATGACTTTTAGAACCTCTACAGTGCTAATGATTCCAGCTCGGGCCTGGGAGAGGAAAAGACACAGATTAATCTTCCTTCCAAACAGAATTAAGCCAGTTAAGAGCTCATCACATTATTTTATAGCCTTCAGTTTGCACAGCCTGCACATAAATTCTGGGTTCTCTGTTGCGGGGTTCTGCCAAGAGGAGTTAACACTGGAGTCAAAGCACCTCATGGCACACGATGCTTTTTATACACAGGTAAGCACTTTCCAAGGAGACAGCTACACAATTCTAAGCACATTTTACAACCAAGAAACAGAGGAGGAAATAAAATGACTTAACAGAATTGCAGCAGTGCTGGCAAGCACAAGCAAACCCCCAGAGTTATTCTCAGCCACCCACCACCAATCTTATTTTAACTAAAAACTGTAAAGATTTAGAGACTGACGTTTTGCTCTTTGGGAATGAAAAGCTGCAGAAGTCATCTTTGCTGCCTGCTGCACCCATGAAGCACTACAAGAAGTACCACTGCCTTTGCACCCCTGCCAGGGAGAGTTGATGTGAACTGCTTTACAGAGGCATGAAAACACCTCTACACTTAGGGCAGTTGATAACGCCTCCTGTAGATACCTCCAACCATTTCTGTTAATCTGGAACTAGACCAGTAATTTATGGTACTGGAAAAGAGGTAAAGATCAATTTTTATTATCTAAGCTATATTCACCTACGATAAAAACAGGATTAATACTGAAACCAAAAGAGGAATCTAACACAATGTTCTTACGTGTATGATTTGCTCATTGGGTTGCCCAGAGAAGCTGTGGCTGCCCCATTCCTGGCAGTGTTCAAGGCCAGGTTGGATGGGGCTTGGAGCAACCTGTGTCCCTGCCTGTGGCAGGGGTTGGAACTGGATGAGCTTTAAGGTCCCTTCAACCCAAACCAGTCTGGGATTCTATGGTCTGGGAAATGACTCGGGCTGCAGTCTCAAACCCCTTCAACTAAGCCACAACAGGAGTTACAAGCTGGAGAGGCAGGGTATCAAGCCCATGTTTTTACAAGTCTCCATACACTTGCTGACTAGCAAGAAGAAGAAACACACTGTGAAATGCAGAGTACAGCAGCTGATGGTTCAGAGCTGGCAACACCAGCTTTGGGGGCAATCCCAGTGAGAAGCCCCAACAGGCACCTCCTCCAGTGGAGGACAGTTACAAGCCCAACTGCATAAGGCACATGGTGCTGAGAGGGTTTGATAAAGTCGAGGGGATCATTGAAATCTCCTTATTTTGAGGCGTTAAAGAAAGCAGGTTCTCAAAATGGTTTTGGAAATAAGAACCCTACAGTTCTTCCTCTCCAGAGTGCAATAGGAGTTCTAGACACTGCTTCTATAGGGTTTAAGTTTTAGACTACAAGTTAGACCTTGTCAAAGTAATAGCTGTGATGTATGCAATAATCCCAAAAGCACCTTGCCTCCAGAAGCTGAGGCTGCCTCTTCAGACACCCATTTCTGCAGTTCCTGTAGCTCTCCTATTAAACAGAGCAGCAAAGGGTTGCTTACCAGAGAGAAAAGATCATTCTGCAGCCCAAGCCTGTCCACAGGGGGTAGGGAGAGGTCTTTGATGGCTGGTATTAAGCTCTCCAGCATGTCAGGGCTATACTGGGTACGGTAAAACCCAACTGTTCCAAGGTTTAACTGCAAAGTACCACAAGAGTGAACAAGAATTAGCAGTAAGGAACAAAGGAGGAAATGCTTTTTAGTTTATGGACCATGAGACCTTTCTCAGTTTGGTTGATGTCTGTAATAGACCTCAACGTACAGATTTGTACTCATCTGCCAACAGCAAAAGCCTTCCCACTAATGAAAGATGAACAGGACTATTTTTGCTCAGGATGGATTTTAACTAAACTGGGGCTGCCACAGGGTACCAGGAAAGCCCCCCCCCTCATTTCAACTCAAATGCTGTCTCTGGTTGCACACTGGTTTTCTGGCTTGGGCTTCTATAAGGTCCAGGTTTTCATTGTCTAGACTAGTCTGGGAAGGCAAAGGATTACACTAAGTGTTACAGAGAGGAGCTAATATTCAGTAGCAGCACAGAGAGGCCCTTCCATAAGAAAAACAAGATTGCAAGGGAGGGGGCAGAATAAAAGAAGAGGTAAATGAAATGTGAGGGAACCTGACAGTGACAAACTTCCTTCCAGGAATATGTTCTCCTTGGTGTCAACTCACCTTCACCCACTGGTCTGGTTTGGTGTCTTTCAAAACCAAGGTGAGCTCTGGTTTGTCCATCAGTATTTGCATTTTGGCACAGGTGGGGTTGTCACTTGTACAAATACTTATGGGAACCATCCACATGGGCAAATCCTCCCCTGAAAGAAGAAATAACAAAAAGGAAGGCCTAAGGACAAAGAAAGGGTGCACCCAACACTGAGATACCCTGCCTGACGTTCAGACAAGGCTCAGCAGCAGTTGAAGCAAGGCTACTTAGATTGAAACCTAAAAAAGCACAAATCTGAAGGAAAAGGGCAATTCTACAGCTAAACCCCAAGAATCTCTAAATCACCTTTCAAGCCAAACGCTTTAATTTCTCTAAGCATGGAAGATGGGTGGAATCTGTGTCTGCAGACAGTGCTGGCTGCTTCCAGAGGCATTTTTATCTCAGCACTTCTATAAAGCCAGCAGCTTCCACAGCTCCTCAGCACCAACCTTAAACTGGCCATCAGAAAAGCATCTTGGAATGAAAACCAAACCAAAGGCTGCAGACGAACGCTGTTCTCCATGCAAGGAGGACATGGAAACCACATGTGAGAGCAGTCAAGCTTGGCTTTTCTACAGTTTAACAGATACTTCCGACATCTGAACCCAAGCAGAGCACCTGCCTGTGGTTTCACCTCTGCTATTGCATGGCAAGCAGTGGACACACCATTCCTGCTCTTAGCACTCATCTTACCAGTATATGGTCCACTGGCACAGAATTTCTTCTGGACTAACTTCAGCACTTTGTCATCGTCTTGCTGAGGGAGGGAAAAGAAGGGAAAAAGAGAGAAAGGAATTCTCAGAACATCTCAGCTTCTCTATATCACAATTCATTCCTGTGCCCTCTGTTCAAAGGAGTAACTTATACTCCTCTAGAAAAAGGAGCTACCTCAAAAAACCATTCCAAAGCATTCCTCACTGTTACTGTTAACACACACACACCCCATTCCTCATTTGAATTTGTCTGACTTCAGCTTCCAGGCAGTAATCCTCACTCACCCAGCAATCTTGTAGAATAAGCACAACTGAACTGGAGGGAGAAGCAAAACGTGTGGCAAAGGGAGCTAAGTCGGATATTCCCTCCCCCCAACACACACTTCACACACAAAGAGCCAAGAGGCAAGGTCAGCAAACTCCCAGCACATGATCTAGAGAGCTTGTGGAATAACTCCATGTTGCTTTGCATTAGGTTCCTCAAGCGAGCTGCACTTCCCCTCTCTTCAACACAGAACTGTCACTCGACAGTGACCCACTGTGCTGCCTCCTGATCACAGAGAGGGATTCAAAGAAGTGGGTGCTAAAGACAGAACCTGCAATCTGAAGTGCTGAAAACCACAGAGTTAGATTTACCTGTTCAGCTTCCACATAAATGAGTGGAAATCCCATTTGTTTGGTCCATGTGTTCATCACAGCAGCAATAGGTTTCCCACTAACTTCTTCCAGGCTTTCCCAGAGATCCTCTGCAGAGAGAAGTCTGACTCAGGACTCCCAGAGTCTTGCCATGTCAGGCACTATTAGGGACACTCTCTGGGCACCGGATGGGGGAGGTTGTATTGCTACTCCTGTTTGTCCTTCATGTTTTGGGTTGTGCTTTTATCAAACCATAACAAATGATAGGCAAGAAAAAGGCAATAGTTTAAACCACTCGGGGGGGGGAAAGAGGGAGAAGGAATTTTCTTTACTACTTAAAAAATGCAATCAAGACACATTGTGGCAAATGAGCAAAAAGGAGCATCAAATATTCAAAATGGTAAATAGAAAAAGCTTTTCCTTAAAGCTTTTCATCTATTATGCCAAGAGCTGATCGAACAACAGGGGCTGGTTTTGGCTGCTAGAGCACGATGTTCCACTTCCATATTTATGCCTGCTACACAAAAAGGGTTCGAGTAAAGAAAGCGCTGCGAGATGTTAGGGAAGACTTTGAACTGTTTAATCATACATGCAATCAATACTGCAAAAGGAAGCTTGCAAAAAGGCTTACTTGGCAAATCAACATACTCCATTTCTAAATTAGATTAGTACACAGATGGGGTTCTCAAGGGGAAATGCAGCGCTTGCAGATTACCCCAGCCACATACTCCTGAGACAGAGAACCCTTAAAGGATGCTGAGTCCTGGCTGTGCAGGGGACTCATGGTATGAAACCAGAAACAAGCCAATCAGTTCGTTGCATTTCAGTTCTTTTGGGTGGAAAAGCAGCTGTTTAAGAATCCATCACTTTAGCACTAAAGAATTTGTCTTCAGAAATCACTTCTCTGTAAAGCACATAACCACCACCAGTTACCTGTAGCTGCATTCTTCTGCTGGAACTTCTTTAAATACAGATTCATTCCTTTCCGAAAGTCCTGGAACATACAATTGAACATGTAATGGCACCAGGAGGGAGGGTTTTCAGTCCTCCCTCCACACTGCATTTGCATTCAAGAATCAGCCAAGGAATCTTAGGATCAGTATGTACATCTGTAACTCCTACGTTTTCCCACTATCTTATTTCTCCTTAGTAAGTTCAAAGAGAGCCCAAGTACAAAACATAGATTTAAGGGAGTTTTTTTACTGTGAAAAGATTTGACAATCTATGTTTGGCTTCTTAACAACAACCTTCTTACCTCATCACCAATGTAGTCATGTAGCATTCGGATTACAGATGCTCCCTTGCTGTAAGAAATAGCATCAAATATTTCATCTACTTCGGAGGGATGGCCGACACTAACCTGTGGTAAATGGGATAATTCACAGTCAGAACCATGTTAACTGCTGTTAACGTTTTGATTTTGCTTGTTCTAGTGTTTAAGGAGCTGACTTCTCCCTGTAGAAAGCACACGCACATCCATCACTAAATCATCTTAGTGGATTCTCTGCCGCTGGGCAGTTCAGCTTCTCCACATATGGTTGGGATAGGACTGGTTTATAGGTTAAACATACTTTAACTCAGGTTTTGGTATTCAATCGAATAGACTTTGCTTCAATCCTTTGGCTCAACGCTCACCCAAATGCAATAATACCCCAGTGGAAATAGAAGAAGACAGAATTACTTCAATAGGATGACTGTTGTCTAAGGCATCGAGCTCTTGAGCACGCGTGTAATCAGCAGAAACAAACTGAGTCCAGATATCATACTCAGGGAAACAATGATCGACACACAGGTACTCAATCCAGGAGGCAAATCCTTCATTCAGCCAGAGGTGGGTCCACCATTCCTGGAAAGAGAAGATGGCACAGTGAAGAACAAACTTCCAAACAGCTTCATGTAATCCACAATGAGTTTGCAGCAAAGACAAGCTGTTAAGGGCCTAGTTTAGTGCGAATCAGAGAAACACCTGTAAGCACAAATTCCACTCTGTAAAGAAGTCCTCAACCCAAGAAGTAATCGGCACCCAAAACCCCTTAAGTTTTACAAACTCTGAACGGAGGAAAATGCATCAGGTGCAAGTGAGATTGCAACTTAAGTTCAAATTGGCTGATTTGGGGCTGCAGAAGCCATGCATGTTTTACCAAACACACTGCTTGCCTGCAACACGAGGAACTCCCAAACGTGTGAAGTACCTGGATTCAAGCACCTGCTTGCAGGGTCTTGGGAAAAGGAATGTTGGATCTAATGAATGGAGTAAGCTGAAGCCATTTGTGAGCAGGAGGGGCTGACAGAGAGGTTTCAGGTTTTAGCACTAAATGGAATTTCTTTGCAGATTTCAGCCTTTGCTTGCTTTTATTCCCAGCAAAAGGACTTAAATACCCAAGCGTTCAGACAGGCAGTTCCCCACATATCCAGAGTAATTCAGATGAGCTACTACTGAGCATCTTCTCAGCTACTGGACCAGAACTTGCAAGGCTGAGCTGGTACTCAGCCTGCTTGGTATAAAAAGCTGATGAGTGAATTGTGCCTCCCTGAAAGGAAACCAGTGGGTTACTGCTTCCAAGCAACCTGGCTAACCAGAATCATTCCCATGGAACACCTACCCAACTCGAACTAGCACTGTATTCAAACAACTGAACATCACTTCATACCGAAAAGATCTAGGAATACTTCTAAAGAACACACTAGTAAAGAGGGAAGTGAAGTATTTGTTTTCAATATAGCATGCCTGCTACAAAGGAGCACTTGAACACACACACATGGTAGGAAGCACATGTCAAAGAGAACTAGAAGAACTTGTAACTGTTAGATACCATGGTCACAAGGTTTCCAAACCACTGATGAGCAAGTTCATGTCCTACAACCAGAGCAACCCACTGGCGAGATGAAGAACAGGAATTTTTGGGGTCAATGAGCAATGCAGTCTCCCTGTAGTTAAGAGAGAAGGAAAAACTCAACAGAGTGGTACATGCCCAGAGAATAAAACACAATCAGAAGTAGGTTAAATGATCTAAGCAAGCTAAAAAGTGATCAGTGCAACTGAGAAAAACCAAAAGCTGTTTCAGTTTAGACATTATTTGGGAAGTTCCACAGCTGTTGGAACACTTTGGAGCAGTAATTCCTTATGGCATGCAAGAAAACCAGCGCAAAAATCCAGGCAGGAACAAGCAAGCTTTTTCCTTCATTTATAAAATAGCTCACCTACATAATCTAGCACCCTTAACTCCCTTTGCACTGCATGATGGATGCACAGCAAGTCTCTCCCTCCCTCCTCCCCAAAGGAATTCCAGCTCTTCCAAGTGCACAACCAGCCGTGTTACACTCGCCACTGCACACGAGTCTCCAGACAGGGCACACACACGTAGACACACAAGCACTCCCTAGGTCAGGCACACAAGCTAGAACCCCCCTGTCATGAGCAGGATTTGGTGGCTCACTCAAAGGGGATCTCAAAAGGGATGGTGCCTGCAGGTTCTGCCAACCCAAAGGGGTGGAGCAAGCGTGCCAAACAGTGTATGGAGGGGGGGAATTAACAGCACAATGGGGTTTTTTTAATACAAGGAGTAAAATACGAGGTTTCCTCAGCACTGGGCTAAGCAGACAAGTAGATTTGGGTTTAGGTTTCAACCTGGGCTCAATTTTCCATTTCAACTTTTAAGGCCAAATTAAAAAGTGTAGCAGAAGAAATCCAACCTATTTGAGGCTTTAAACTCCAAAGCTGACAAGAGCAGTGTTGTCCAAAGCGGAAGGAAAAGCATTCTAACAATGAGCACAGAGAGTGGAATAATATCAAGCAAAAGTACAACAGCTTGATCAGCTGAAGGAAAAAAAAGCAAACTGAAAAGGAAGGCAAGTCCTTCGTTGTAATTTACTTGTCTCCACATGGTTGTACTGTGGGTGTAATTTACCAACTTGCCTACGACATAAAGTAACTCTTCCAGCTGTGTCAGTGAGTACATCACTTTTACAAGGCGGGGGGAAAAGGGATGAAGAAAGCTCTCTTGTGGAACAGGCAGTGCTGCCAGACACTTCAAAACCTGACGCCCTTGGACAGTGGTTGTACTAACTCCTTCTGGCCTTCCTAAGGGTTGTACAATGCACGCTGCTGCAGAAGTCAAAATTATCCAAACCGAAGCGAGAGTTGAAGGTATTTACCCAGTCTTAGTTGGGATGATACCCAATAATCACAGCTGCCTACAACTAATCCAATTACTGCCAAGAATTAGTGAACAAAGAGGGGGAAAGACAGTATTTTAACAGCATACCTATAAGTAACAAGGCCCCAGTTCTCCATGGCACCTTTATAAAATAAATACAAAGGTTTATTGATATTGATACACACCTCTTCCTAAAGGTTTGAAATTCAAATAAAAGACAGTTCATCAATAAAGTGAGTTACTTTACCAGCAGCAAAGTCTGCAATAGCTATGAGATCAATTTTAGGAAGAGGGTAAGGAACATTGAAGTAGTCCTTATAAAAAGGCAGAGTTTTAGCAGCAACCTGTAAGAAATGAGAGGAGAAATGTTATGTTAACTTAGAACAATTGGAGAAACTTGAAAACTGATGACTGAAACTGCCCTCAGAAAGCAGCAGACACGAGATTTCTTCCAGAAGCCCCATTCCCAGCTTCCAGAGCACAATGGTTTGGAAGACTCCCATCCCCTTTTTCTCCCAGGCTGTAGCCTACCCTTCAGCATTTCTCATCATCTTTGAGCCCAAGCCTCCATCAGCAAATCAGAGCTGAAATAAACCGTATGTTTTTGTCATTAGAGACATCGGTTTGCCCACAACTGCCATTCTCTTTAATACCAAGCCCAGTCTCTCTGAGCCATTAAAGCAAACAAAAGCAGCCTCACGAGCTCTGTGTGGACCGAGGTAACTGAAGGAGGAGTCCAGGCTGGCGGAGATCACTGCAGCAGGAGCAAAGTCACCCTGAGCACATTTACCTCTAATGCAAACTTTCCTTGTTCTGCTTTGCCCACAGGAGTGTAAACGCGCACTAAGACACCATCCAGGGACCTGGCCTCTACGAAGTCATATTCGCCCACCACAAACGCTACAAGATAGGTGGACATTATCGGGGTACGGGCAAACTTCACTTCCACCAGGTTCTCATCGTCCGGGTACGGCTTCCTGTCAACAACATTCTTCCAACAGGAAAGGGAATGAGTTAGTTTTGTGGAAGTGGAACTGGGTTACACAATCCAGTTGAGTAACTATTCCATCAGTATGAGTCATGCATTGAAAAATGAACGGACTCCTCTGACAATGATTTTAAAGATACAGACCATGATGTAGTTCCCCTTCCGAATTAAAAACGCCCCGTCACCATGGAAGTGGACTTTCAGAACTTATGTTCCATTACTATGGAATGCATATTTCATATTCCGGCTATCAGCTGCTTGCCTTCAAAGAAAGTATTGCCCACATCCCAATAAAGCACCAGGCTTTCACTTTTAAATCACAGAATCATAGAACAACAAGGGTTGTAAAGGACCTTAAAGCTCCTCCATCTCCAACCCCTGCCACAGGCAGGGACCCCTTCCACTGGAGCAGCTTGCTCCAAGCCCCTGTGTCCAACCTGGCCTTGAACACTGCCAGGGATGGGGCAGCCACAGCTTCTCTGGGCACCCTGGGCCAGCGCCGCAGCACCCTCACAGTAAAGAACTTCCTCCTTAGATCTAACCTGAACTTCCCCTGCTGAAGTTTGAACCCATCACCCCTTGTCCTATCGCTGCAGTCCCTGATGAAGAGAAACAGAAACCATAACCACATGGTCAGAAACCATAAGCACACGGGTGAGGTTTGCCTTTACAAGTTACAATGAAAGTCAGCTACTGGCATTAAAAAAGTCTATTTTTAAACTGACTTGCTCTTCTCCAGCAACGTAACCTAGAGATACATGCACCATATATCAAGTAGCAACCTGTATTTGTGACTGAGATACATCTACTTGCACGCTTTATCCCAGAAATTCCCTGGAGCAGAAAACATGCTTATTTATCTCTAGTGCTTATGTAGCTGTAACAGCTATATCAACACACAAAGGCTTCTTTCCTTTGCAGTCACTCTTCATCAAGCAGCACGTGGTTTGACATATGCTAAGAGTTTTTCAACCCACCACCGCTGTGCTTTGTACAACCTGTTTGGGTTTTGGGCTAGGACCTGACATTGCAATCTCATCACACGCTATTAACTCTCAAATAACCAGTTCCTACAGCTTCATTTAAAACGGTTTGCTCACACATCAAGAACTTACCATATTGGACAAAGCTACTCTGTCTTTAGGAACCACCAAAGAAATATCAAATGTTGCTTTAATGGCAGGCTCATCCCAGCAAGGGAAAGCTCTGCGAGCATCAGTAGCCTGAAGGAAACAAAAGAGCATTAAACAACCAAATGGCAAGAGATTGTGGCAATAACACACAGAGCAAAAGGCAGCACATTTTAGAGGCAAGGAGTTGGGGGAACGCTGGCGAGTCATTGGTGTGGAGCCTCTTCACTGACACTCTTGACCTCTGCATTAGAGCATTTTATTCTCATTTCTCCCTCGGTTTTAAGGAGAAATAATAAAAAGCAGCTGAAAAGCACTCTGTGCTCTCATGGAATTCTACAGGCGGAGCGGAATTCAGCAGAGTCATGACAGAAGCAAAGCTCAGTCATGTGAAAGCAGAGAGGGCACCCAGGCGTTCACAGACCGTACACACAAGACCCCCTAGTTGTGTTCTGTCAGCACACTGCGCCCATGAGATGTTCCATTTGTACCAGGGAAGTGTTCCCTGCTTTTATGTAACCAGGCAGATAACTATGGGATTATAATTCTGTTGTGATGTCCAGGGTTTATGTAATACTTAAGGCAGAATCTGGCTCATGTTTTGGATGTCATTAAGATACTGAGATAAAGGCAAAGCAACGTATTAATATAATAGACTTCATAAAGGCAAGTTATACAGAGGTATGCGACTACATCTAAATAAAGAGCTGTTCTTAAACACTGCCATTGGATATATACGATGCATCTCACATCAGCATGATCCTTAGCCGGGGAATTTGCCAGATCCAGAATTTACTGACCTTGAATCAGCAATGTAAAGGCTGGGTTTAGTATTATCCCTCCACACTAAAAGCGAGTTAACCTAGTGAGTAGAGTTAAAGCTAGGAAATTGTGCCTTTGTTTCTTGTAAGTGTAAATCCTGTGTTAAGAATGACATTCCCCCAAAGGAAAACACAGCCCATACCTCAAACTGAGTGACAGCAGCATAGCGTGTGTCTCCAGTAGGGGTGGTGTATTTACTGCGGTAAAACCCTTTCATTTTATCATTCAGCTCCCCTACAAAGTCTATCTTTAGTGTCCCTGTCCCTGTAACAGAAACAGATGGGACATTGTTAATCACATGTGCAAAATGGAAGGTTTATTTGGTCTGGACCTTCAGGCCAGGCCACTCAGCTGATGGCCCTTCATCTCATCCCCAGCCATCGCTTCTTTTGCCAGCCCCCCTCAAACCCTTCACCCTCCTTCCACAAAAGCAGCTCCAGTAGAACAATGCAGGCAGAGCCAGACTCATCACAGCATTTGAGCATTGACCAGCAAGCAGAGGCTGCTGCAGACCTCATCTCATCTTCTAAACACAATGCGGTAACCAGGAGGACCTCCCTCCAGCCAGCTGGGATGTCTGATCCTACAATCCTTACCTTTGAGTAAGGCTGCAAATATAAAGGTGGCTACTACATAATAACAGCATCCTATGAAATGTACTCCAAGAGCCAAGATAGAGCACTGGCTGCATTCAAGCTTCTAAGTCAGTTAGTCTCAGGATTTATTCTGCCCTCAATGTCTCAGTGCAAAAGGGGAAACCTGATCTTGATCAGGGAGGCAGCATGCCAACACCCCATAGAATGAGACGTGAAAATTCTATCACCCTCAAATCTCTTTATTTGTATTGGTCAGGATGAACTAAAACTGCTTTACTCAAATCAAGGAGCTGAGTTTCAATTGACAAGCTTCTCAGAACAAAAAACTGTAGCAGTTTCAAATGAATTAGCATGGTCATGCCTAAGAAAATACTGCAGTAATGTGGATTAGCTCCTTCGTGGTAAGAGGAAAAGAGAGCCTCAGTAGCTAACATAAATAGCTTCTGAGCCTATCTTCCAAGAGCAGGTAAAGAATTAGTCACCTGAGGTGTTGGAAGCAAACATCAGCATTAGTGAAACAGCATCTTCAACTCCAGAGGCTTCACAAAGTGACTTATAGTGAAGAGAGTCCCCAGGGAGCACTGCAGTCCCAGTCAGACTTCAGGGAAGGCAGAGCTGTCCTACTCCAGCTTTCTCAAGCGCAAATGTCTTAAACACATGGCTGAAAGCATGAAAATAGCTCTTACCTTTCTGAAGAGTACTGGGAAAGGAAAGAGTAACCTTTTCATCCTCATTTTGATAGTTGAACCCTGTGGCATGTACCTCTGAAACAGACAAACAGACCACTTGGTTTGAAATAAGGCCCAGAGATGTTCTGAACATTTCAAATGAACTGAATCAGCCAAATCCAACAACATGCTTCTGAAAAATCCAGAAAGATATAAATGCAAGCAACCATTGAAACCTGGGGGTTGGAACCAGATGGTCTTTAAGGTCCCTTCCAACCCAAACCATTTCAAGATTCAATGATTCCTAATACAAGCTGCTTGTCCCAGCCCTCTCACATCACTCAAATCAAATGAAAACACACCTGGTATCATGAAATGGTTCTAGGAACCTTTATAGGTACTTTAAAATTGACTTAGGTAGAAAAATTCAATGAACAGCTTCAGTTCTCTACTGAAGTAGATACTAGCTTTGAATGGTCACAAAGGACAAAGAAAGCAAGCTGGAAAGTGTGGTGATACAGAAACATCCTAAGAGAAAAACCTTCCACTCTATCAGCTTCTTCCTGACACAGAATTCTGGGGAACAAAGCTTGTTTGAAACAACAATTTAATTTACAACGACCTGTTTCCATGCTCAAGTATCCCTGCAAGGATCCAGGTATTTGGTTTCAGAGGCAGCCAGAGCACGCTCACGAGATGTTCAGTTAAGCTGTTCCATATGTGACAACAGGAAACATGTTTCTATTCTTCTAAAATGTAAGTGCTGTTTATTCTGGAATAGCATGATTTCAGCCTTAACTCAGAGTTAATACCAACCTCTGCTCACAGAGAACAAATGCAGGAACTGCATGACTGCATTAGTCTTAACTACTGGTTTCACAGGGCTCTGCTCGGTGTTTAATCAGAGCTAACCACCATGCCAGGGTACATAATCCACGAGTGCTTACAATAAAACAACTCTAGCTGTAAAAGAAAATACCGTACGGAAACAAATTCAAGGAAAAATGTTCTTTGGAGGGTCAAGTAGAAGAACTGGTCTGTACCGAGGAGTTCCAAGACTTTTAAAATCAACTCCAAGAGGGATCAGATGGACCATCCAAACAGAATACATGCCAAAGACATCAAAATGCCAGCAAGCATTGGGCAGTGAGCAACACAAAGTAGTTTAACTTTGCTTCTTGTAACTCTAGGGAATGCTGAGGCAGGAAAGGAAAGGATATAAGAGTCGGAGAGAAGATATTCAGGGAACAATGCTAATGTACAACATCCCAGGTGGGCTTCCCTGCAAGAGCGAATGGAGCTGACTGCTGACTACATCTAGAGCCACTGAATTTTGACCCTGGCTGTCTCTAAGAGTCCAACAGACAACAAACCTGTTCTGCAATAGCATATTAGTGACCTCGGGCAGGGCTGGGTACCTGTTGGGAATTTATGTTAGGCTTCCAGGGAGGAATCCTGCTGCTGGACAACCTGCAGAGCCGAGCTGGCAGCCCTGGTCAGAGGCTGAAGGAAAACCTGAGAAATGCCTGATACAGATCAGTACAAGAATGCAGAAACACTTCCCTCCTCTCTGTGTGTTTAAAATGACCACAGCAAACCAAACCAAACCCATTTTTATCTTTTTACAGCTTCGAATGGAAACAATCTGATAGCAAAGACAAACAACACCATGACTTGAGGATCATAGTTCTAACCTACTGAAACTGAGAAATACAGAAGAATGCGGGTTATGCAGATCTCCTGCCAAAGGTTGACAATGGAGATCAAGTTTCCCCCTCCTCCTATCCCAAAAGTGAATTCTTCTTCGGTGTATTGGAATTCATAGCTCTGATATGTTATAACCTTTATAACCTGCACTAGGAAAGCCATAGGAAAGATACACGCAAGTATTCCCAGGGCTAGAATAAGGAAGACCTGTGGGGGTTTTTTGCCTCTAGGAAAACACCTGGTAGAGAGCAACCTTGTTTCAAAGGGCTTCTCAACCTGACTTTTCCAGGGTTAGATCCCAATTACACCAAGGTTAGAACCAATGTTTAAACAAGTTACAGTTTAAATGGGCTGGAAACAGCCGGCTCAGGAATGATGCCTTGCGCTCCCAGCACAGGCAGATCCCAATCCCCACTGAGGAGGCAGAGCTATGCAATACCCCAGAGCCCTGCTTGTCCTGACCATCTCATGAGCACTCAAAAGCTTTATCCACCTCCACCACAAGGTAACGCTCATTTCCAGCTTCACAACATGGGTATTCCTTGAGGAATTGGTGTCTTTCCACTCTCAGCTCCCGCAATTTCTTGCCATTCCCAAAGAGAAGCTGCTTATCCATCACTTTCCAAACCAGCAGAATACAAATGAAAGATTCAAAGATACTTTCTTTTTTATAAACTAACTATTCAGTGCCATTAATTTAATCCAGAGGAAAAAGAACCACGGAAAGCCATCAACAATAGTTTTTGTTAAGAGTTTAAGAGAACTGCTTATAACAAAGATGTAATTGCAGTAAGAGGCTGTCTGAATTCCTCACAGCATTGAATACAAAAGCTCCTGAAGAGAACAACACAATTTTGGCAGCCTATGAACTTCGGAGAGTTTGGCACGGCAAGGTTGCAAGTTAATCACTAGCACATTAGTACAGAGCCTGGACCAAGCTGCATGAGAAAGGAAAAAGCTGTTAGTGCTCCATGTCTTTGGGAAAGAAAAAGCATAAAGATCTGATCTCGCAACTCTCCCCAGCTCGGAGCACTCCATATCAAAGCTGACAATAGCATGGAAATAAATCAGAGTCCCTCCAAAGAGGCCTTTCTGAAACTACACAGCAACCAGAGTACAGCAACTGGGCTCATTAATTGCTTTATTACATGCTTATGTACGGGGATCCCAGCCAGAGGTTTGAGGCAGCAGCAAACGTGCACGTACTTCAAAGTGAAGGCGAAGCCAAATGCAAGAGAAAGTGTTTTTTCAAGTAGCCCTTATTCCATGACATGGAGGAGTCCCAGACAATTAAGGTATGGTGGCTTAATGAACTTGCAGTCATCAACTGAGCTGCAGTGAGTGTGTACACTGCTGCTCTACCTGCAAATCAAGCATGTTAGCTTAAAACAGCTACGTGTTGACAGAGCGCACGCTGAGCTCCTCCAGCATCAGCCACTGAGCTATGCTGACACAATTCCCAAGAACACTAATGCTTTCGAGCCCTTTCCCATCTCATGTGTTTGAAACCGGTGGTTGTAAAACCCTTTCAAGGACTCAGAGGTATCTGATATTCCCAAACTTGTCCCTGCCAACGCAGCCCGGGCCTCCTTAAAAACCCCACTATTACACATTCTGTCACATCAAGCCCTCTCCAGAAGAGAGGATGAAGATGAGCTTTTCTACAATGAAAGGTTGCACAACTGGCTTAAACAAATCTAGTTTGCCAAGGGCAGAGAGACAATAGCCTCATTTTTCCCACCTGGCCCCAGCTGCATGTTCCCATTCCCTTCCTTCCACTGGCATCCACACACAATCATCGGGGTCAGGAGGTGATGTGTCTCCAAGCTGCCCTTCTTTTTTCCCTTTGCAGAGGCAGTTTTTAGCCAGTGCAGTTTCCTGATCCACAGGGATGCTCTGCAGTGCAACCACGAACTCCAGCAGATGGGAGGGAGTGAGGACAAGCATTGCCGCTCCTTCACAGCAGTGATTTCAGGCTGTGTGGTGCTCATGGTGCTGTGGCTGTACTTCCAGGCCAGGGGAAAGCATCGCTTAGGTACACTTGGGGCACACTGCTCAGCTTTCAGGTGTGGCTTTGGTATAATCCGCACCTAGCACTAGCACTCAAGCATGTCCCAAACACTAAAATGATGAGTTCTGGTCTTAAAACCTTTGAAAAGTTGAAGTACAAATCAAAGTTCACTCGATGATTCCTGCTAAGCAAACATCACTACGGTTGCTTCTCATTTTCCATGAGAAACTGCCAACTATCACCCTCCAAGCATCTCTAAACTGCAGAAGATGCTTTAGATCCCGAAGTATCCGAAAAGCTTTCCAAGCTGCAGACAATGCAGTTCACTGATTATGACTCCATCACGATTTCACAGCCCCTTAAAAGAGAGATTTACAGGACACTCCAACTACTGCACATGAAACTCAGCCCCCTAACATTAAACTGAAGAAACAATTAGCTCCAGAACGACTTTTCAGGTCTTCATTTAGCTGCTCAAAGTCAATCATTTGGACAAAGGTAGCACAGCACGTGCACACCTAAGTGCTAAGGCTGCATTACAGATATTTGACTGCAGATGCTAAAAAGTAGCTTCTGGAATGAACAAATCCAATTGCTTGTTCTGAGGAGTGGGAGGAGCTGGTCATGACTTCAGCAATGGAAAACTCAAGTCTTTTGAGTAGCTTTGTTCCATTACAGCATACCTGGCACAAACAGTAAATCCACAACTTCCAATTCCAATCGCTACACTCATTTTGTGATGAAACAGGATTTTTCAACTCTGAAGCATTGCACAACCCATCTCTTCCAGTTTATTACTCACTATCACTCAATTGTGGATTACGCAGCACCATTTTTGACTTTGATTTTAAAGCTCCCTCAGCTTCCCGTCAAATATTGGGAAATAACCTGATTTCCCCGCAAATCTGCATTAAACTTTCACATTCAAATCTCAGTTCTACCCCCTGCTGTATCTACTTTTAAAAGTGAATAGAAGGGGAGGGAAAACACGGCCCACAGTTGTAGCCAAGGTTCCTGTCGTACAAGTCACAGTGCACTCGAGACTACCAAGAATTATTAGGGAAAGAATCAACTATTCTGCACCAAAGTCACCAGCTCACCTGCACAAACAAGGAAAAGGAATCTCCTGGACAAGAAGGTCTCTTTTTCACACAGCTACTACTCGGAGCAGAGCCACACTTGAAGGAAGATAAGCAGCCGATTACCTTTTGTCTCACGTTTGCAAGCAAATGGGAGAGAAACTCTTCCCCACCAAGGTACGGAACTATGAGGATACAATTCCTCACTCCAGCCTTTAAAGGGGAAAATATCCCTAACTTCTCCCTCATTTTCAAACACTCTCCTATTGGTACAAGGCTCACCTAAGTAACTCAATCCAAAGGATGTGGCCAATACTCCTCTTGGTTCACTGGGCTGTATTTCAGACTCTGGTTTTGAGACCAGTTATACAATCCCCATCCAAAAGCTGCTCACAATAGGAGTGTTAGTAAGTCTGACTGGATCTGTATCAACAGGTGCCAGCAAACAGCCTGCCAATTCCATGCAATTTTCCTTCCAAAGCCATTACACCAGCTGGCACTTTCCCAAACTGAAAAATATGCTTTAACCCCATGAAGCCTGAGTATCACTACAGTAAACATGCAACAAAGCTGCACCTCGAGTACTGAGGATACAATAAGGAGCTGCACTTGTGTTCCTTCGTGTCCCAAGTACCACGTTCAAGGCTGTCTGAAAAAGCAGAATGGAGGAATTTAAGCCACAGACTCACTTGCAGTGTGCTTGGGTTTAGGTCTCCATTAAGCTCTACTATTAATACTCTGAAGTTATGAGTATATGCTGCTAAAAGAAGAGAAAACCAGACCCCTACGAGAGGGAAATCAGCTGTGAAAATAACAAATACAATACATTAAAATAGAGATCCTCTCTGTTTTATGTATTTTTCCTGATTTGACTGGAAAAAGCCTTTATTCCTAGGTACCCTTCCCATTCATTTTCATTTTCTCAATGACAAAATAGGTGGTTTGGGCCTACGGCAGGGTGGTAGGAGGAGCAGACTCCACACACACTCTGCTATTACTACCACTCTTGTTATCACCTCATTACTCAGTGTATGAAACAGCTCCAGGAGCACTTAGCAACCCGGGGGCACCCAATCAACTGAAGCTCACTAATGAAAGGCAAGCAGGAATGAAGCACCAGGGGACAACCCTGAGCCCAAATGGAGCACGCAGGAAGCACTGCTCTGTTCTTTCACTATCGAAAGCCAGTGGCCAGGCTCCAAGCTCTTTGGTAATACTCTTGCCTGCCACCCTCCCTCCCTGCGACTGCACTTCCTGCTGTGAGCTCTACTTTTCCACAACACACCCACCCAAAGCTACTTCCTTAGGACAGAGCTCCCCATCCACCTAAGCACCGCCCGTGGTCTCAACTGTATTTAACAAGCCCTCTGGTTTCTTTAATACTCTGTTAAAAATCATTCAAACCAATTTAAATGCAATGACTTGTTGCAGACATTCTACTTGCCACGTACAAATCTATTACCCATAGGATCACGGAATCATCACAGAATCCCAGCCTGGTTTGGGTTGGAAGGGACCTTAAAGCTCATCCAGTTCCAACCCCCTGCCACGGGCAGGCACATCTTCCACTAGAGCAGCTTGCTCCAAGCCCCATCCAACCTGGCCTCACAGGGTTCTTCCCTGTGACCCTGCTTAGGCTCTTCTGCCTAAGAGCTCATCTCAGTCTCCCCTCTGGCAGGTTCAAGCCATTCCCCTTGGCCTGTCCCTACAGGCCCTTGTCAAAAGCCCCTCTCCTTCCCCCACGTTGCCTTATCCTTGCAATGTCAATAAAGTGTCTTCTGTCCTTTTTCAAACCCTTCCCAATGAGTAATTCCTGCTTCAGGCTATTATTGATGCATTCCTTATCTAAACCCTTGTCACAGATTTTGTCAATATTGCAAAGTTCATCAGTACAGATCATGTTCCTCCACACTTATCCAGGATAAAGATAAATAATAATGTAGGAACAGTCAAACAATCCTTTAACCTACAACACTCAGGCACCGTGGTGTAGAAAGTAGATGTCATGGAAGCTCAAGGTAATGTATTTAAACATGATGTAAAGGGTAGTGATGACAAGAGAATGAAGGTTAGATAACAAATTTTGTGCTTCCAGGGGTAGTTCAGCTTATCAAACTCTTACACAATGTTGCAATCACAGTTGTTAACTGTTGGCAGCAGCATCTCATGTCAGAAATGAAATGAAATGGATTAACAGGTAAAAGCTCCACCAACAAAGGAATCCTACCTTCATCTCCTTCCGGCGCATAGGAAGCTGTAATAATGTCAATGTCCGCACAGTTCATCACAATTTGGTTGGTTGCATTTTTCACCTGGAAGAGAAATTTGATGAGCATCAAATGGTGCTGCCTTGGGTAGGCATTCCCACCTCCCTTTAACCCCAAACCCCTCTGCCATCAAGTGAAATCAAATTCAGTGTTCAAGAGCGGTAAAGAAAGAGATACTCCACTGCCTGCTCTCCCTCGTGGCAGAACATGCGTACTTGAATCCTGTTCAAGCCATCCAGACCTACTTATCAAGGCTGGAAATTACTTAAGGGAACAGACTGCCTGTCAAAAACTGGTATGAGAGCTCGACAATAGGGGCCTTGTACACGGCTGGGAATCCAAGACCAATAAAAATAGATAGAAAGCCTCAAGCATCCTTCCAGAGATGACTACAGTCGAAGCTTTTGAACCCAAGCTTACATCTTTGGGAGCTGCTCAGAAATACAACTTTGGGTACCGTGTGTGCAACCCGCGCCACTGGAAGAACTTCTTAGGTTGAAAACATCTGCCAAGAAATTTGCCTTTCCATCTTCCTGAAAGCTTTCCTTCTGCCAGCTCTTGGCTAGGCAAGCTTTGCTTTATTTAACAAGTGGCCAGCTCCCAGCGTAGTAATAAACTGTCTCACTGCGCCAGCTTTCTATTTGGATGCAAGAGCTTAAATACAGAGGAATTCAAATTAAATATCAATTAATTACGATGGGGTAAAATATTTGGGAATTAAACTAGGAATTATTTAGAAACTTATGGCTGAAACCACCAGAATCATCACATTGGACTGAACTGGTAACCCTGCTAGTGCAGGGTACAATTTCTAGCAGTAGGCAACACCTCTACAGTAGAGGGAATTTCCACAACAGCCAACTAGAGTTTAACATAGGCACACCGGAATTGCTTCCTGCCCAAGATAGTAAGTTCCTTAGCCTAAGGATTTCTACCCCTGCCTTGGTTTTTTCACTATTATAACCTTAAAATGCACTATTAACACCAGTTACCCATGTTTGCACACAGCAGAAACCAGCTGGACCACCCTGTGGTGGGAACTGGTTCCATCAAATCCAGAGCTCCCCTGTATCAAAGTGCTCTGCCCATGCACACCAAGTCACCACTCATCAGCCAAATGGAACTGCATTTATTACAAGTAAAGCCAAAACAAGAAGCTGAAGGGTCAGAGTTGAAGCTGACTTTATCACTCTGCTGTAAAGGAGCTGGTATCTACACAAGGGGACTACAGAGAAGCAGATATTCAGTCCTACGCCATTGTACCCAGGCTCACTGAAGGAACGGCTCCCGTGTCATTTTGTACATAAAAACCAAATTCAAGTGTAGTCATGGGTAAGACAGGCTTAAGAAATTTAAATATACAACTTCATAGGTGAACCCACATCCCAAAAGAGGTCCATCGAGTCAGCTAAAGGGCTAACACCAGATACTCAGGGAAAGCCAACCTGACACATGGCTGACACAAGACAAACCTAACTCAGAAGATTCTTTCTAACCTCAGTCCCCAGCTTGTCTCTGGCTCATTCCTATGAACAGAGTTGTGTATAATCCATTCTATGTAAGGGCTTAGACTTTTTGACAAGCCTAACTCTTAGTGACTCTTTCCAAACCCTGCCTGTCAGTCACGCTGCAGTGCATCGTATGGAGCACAAGAGCTGGGCTGCTTTCACTGTGTTGCCTCTTCATGGTAACGAAACCAGAACAGTGTCACCTGATAAACTTAACCTGATTCTACAAACACCAGTCTTGCAAAGCACAAAACCAGCAAGTGTAGCAGCTGAAGCTACACAGGTTAGATTGGATGCTTCTAGTACACATTTACAAGCCTGGTGCGTATGCAACTGAAGGATTACAACACTTTCCAGAACCTCACATCAAAGCCCAGCACTTTTCATCACTACATGAGGGTTTGGGGTTTTTCAAGGCCTTCTAAAACACGCACACAAAAAATGGGACTGAGAAAAGCTTTTTCTAAGTGTCTAATAGGGACCTTCACTCAATCTACAAATCCAAATCTCTCTGGATGAAGAATTCAAGATGCGTCAAGAGTTGTCCAAATTGCAGACAATGCTGGGTTGAACAATAGGCTCCATCTTTAAAAAACAACCTCTTCTGAGGACAGCAGAACTTTCAGTGCAGCGCTCTGCCTGCAAAACAAGTTTAGGTTTAAGCAGAGACAGCTTCAGAGGTGCCTTAGAAAGGCAACTCCCTATTTTCAGGGGTTTTTCCTTACCTCCTACAAGCATCAAGCCAGTTTTACAAGAGTGCAACCCAGCAGAGAACATTAAAAGGGGCCAAATGAACCCACAGCCTATTAAGTGTTTACCCTCCAACTCCCCAAACGGAGAGCATAATTCAGTGTGCAGATGTGAATGCTGACAGTGCACTGTGCAGAACACTCACTGAATTCAGCGGGGCTATCAGAGATGTCATGTTGGCACAAAGGCAGTGAGAGCCCCCTCCCTCTGATCCACTAAAAACCGTGAAATACAGACACAAAACAAAGCTATAAACTGCCCAGCACACTTCCAACCACTCATCCCACAAGAACCCATACCCTAATGCTTACAGACACCATGAAGATGAATGAATGTGTTTTGCTCTAAGTGATACCTTGAAACTGCTTAGCCATTTCTACTAGTACTATACTTTGGAAGAGAGATACTCTGCTCATGCAGTGCTTTTCATTAATTCAATCGTATTTCAGGGTAAAAAGCATCTCACTGCATCAGGTACAACCAATTACAAAGGTGTGCATATGCAGACTGTCACCCTGCTTCACCTTGCTCTGGAATAGAATCCATTTACTCTTCAGCAAGAAGAGGCTAATCAAGGCAAGAGCAAGCACCAAATGCCCACAATGAACGTAGCTTTGAAGGCTGACATGCCTAAAAGCAGCAGATGAACTAAAACCAAGGTCTGGATTGAAGGAGTGTTTCAACACTTAAAAGTTGTTGGTTTTGATGAAACTAACATTAAAATACCCGTTGAGAGTAGCCAGGCACAGACACCTCAAGTAGGTCTGCTCTGCACCAAAACCGCAGACGTTTAACTATGTTGGTGTTAGACTAAGCCAAGATACACTTCCCAACCTCCTGCACATCCACACCTGTGCTTTGGGAAGGAAAAATCTCACCTAGTAGGAGGTAACGGCTGAAGTTCCCCCAAGAAGTTTTCCAAGATAACATCATTGGACGGAAGAAGAGCTGAAAAGGCAAATTATTTGGCTCTGCCAAGGTGTTGTGAAGTTTCTGGTTTTCCCCCGTTATCAGAGCAGGAAAGGACTTGATGGGAAAAGCTTTTTAGGGCATTTCAAAGAAGAATTTGAATGGCTTCAGTAGAATGCCAGCCCACCTGAAATACAGGCTGAGGGGCACCAAAAGACATCATCTATAGCCAAAGCTAATTCCCAAGAGCCAGTTATAAGACTAGGTAACTAAGATCTTGTCACTCGGCTTCAGAGTCCTTTTCTAAATGTAGCATTACAACAAGTATGTATGCTTCTAGCACTTTATTCCCTGAGAACAGACACCTAACATTACCTCAGTTGTGTTGTAGGATCTTCTTAAGAACTCAGAACTTCAATGAGAAAATGAATAAAGAGTTTTATTAATCTGCATCTCAAGCACATGACAGTAGGTAAGTAGTAAATTACCAATGCCACCACTGGAAAAACTCACTTTATTCCAAAGAGCATCCAACTACATACTTCAGGAGTGCCAAATACACATAGGGATGTAAACCCCTCTGTAACTACAACTGACGCAATCATTTCACCTTATGAATGACAGAACTGAAAGGAGCCTTTTGAAGGGGAGCAAAGGCATTCCTGGTTGGAAGCTTGTGTCATCAGGACAGACGCAGCCCTGAGGTCCTACTTTTGAAGCTCCGGTCTCCAATACTAAGATTCATATCTAATTTCAGGGGCTGTAAATGTAAGTTACAATGCTGGATAACACAATTTCTCCCCCCCCCAGGAGATACTGAGCACAAATACTACACCCATTAAAGCTTATTTTTTTCCAAGGTTTACATAGAGCATCACAATAAATCTTTATCTGGCATGCAGCAGGATCAGAAGACTACACAGTCTTTAGTCTAGCAGACACTGCATAATTAACCTATAAAAAGCAACAGATACAGGTTAAACATTGCTAAATATAACAGTATCCTTAAAACATATTAAAGGGACTGCAAAAGATACTGAAGAGAGCCATCCATCTCAGGTCATAAATTCTTTAGAGACAGGTTGCTTTGCAACCAAGAAACACCTCACTGCCATTTCCAATGAAAGAAATGAATCACCACACAACACTCTCTAAAGAAGGTGGTTTATATAGAGGGAAATACCGGGAAGTTAAGAGGACAACCATGCACCTTCCTGGAGCTCTGCACCAGACAGGTCATCTTTGGAGCCAGGACAGCGTTAAGAACTCGCATGTAGCAGCTTAAAACAAGGGTTGAACTTTGGGAGCCAGATGTTTCTGTTGCTGGGTACTTGTGTTGCACATCCCCTCTTTGTTCCAGCCCTTGGTTCAGCCTCCCAAGAGTCAGAAACAGAATGGAAAAAACTTGGCCTAGACACTGAGTAATACGAGTGCACTGCACTGATAACCAGAGCCTGAGAATCAGGGTTAGAATAATGAAACCTCAAGCGAGCAGATGAATAAAGTAGATGAACTATTTCCACCCAAAAATAAGAGAACTGAATTGTGCTCATTCAGGAACAGCCCCACACGCCCAACAAATCAACAGCTTAAAATGCTAAAGGGGACATAACTGACAGAGTAAGCACAGGATTGAGAGCAGGCGACTCTTTCAGCTCCAGAGCTGCTGCCGACATGCAATGTCTGCTTCTCCCCCATCCACAGTCTGCCCTGGCTGTGATCAGGGTTCCTTGTGAAACAGTTCAGTTAAGGATTGGGGAAGATTTAACTGTGACAAATGGCAATTATAATACTGACAGTTTATATAATTGCTACACAACTCTCCAGGCTTCAAAAATATCCATATGACCCTTACTTAAATCATATGCCATTATTTATTATCATTATCTTATGACAATATTTAAACATCTCGAGTAACCAGACAAAACTTGAGAGAACCAGACAAAACTTCAGGTACTTCACCAACACAGCTTCAAAAGCTGATGGAAATCAGATGAAGGGGCAGATTTCAGTATCATTCCTTTATCAAGAAACAACAAACACTGCCCAGAGGGCCCATTCCCTAACCTGAACACTAGAAGTGCCTCAATAAACCTCTATCACATTATCATTTCTCTTTTAGGCTTTGAAATGAACCTGGTCACCACTGACACAGAAGCAATAGCCTTATCTTTTGAATCATAAAAGGCTTTATCCTCTGAAGCCTAACTGAAGGTGCAATGTTAAGTGTAACATTTATTATAGCGGCATAAGGACAAAACGTTGCGTTAAGTTCTTTCTACGTACAAATGCACTGCCCCAAAGCCAAGGCTGGAAAGTTATTTAACATTTCTTTAGGGCTTGGTGCTCAAGCTGAGAGACTGACTAAAATTCCACACGGAGGGCTGCCAAATCCTATTTAACAGCTCTGAGCGAGAAACACAAACTGACTGACCAAGTGTTCCCTTGTAATACCTTGACTAAATATCACAGCCTTCCCTAATGCCACTTTGCTACTAGAGATACAAAAAGACCCCAAAGCAAAATACACACTTTTGATGCACATCATGAAATGGTTTCCTCATTTTCTGATTAAACAGGATCTATTCTGGTGTCAAAGTTTCAGTACTCACCCCACAGGTCAGAAAGCATCACTGGTTTAAGAACTTGATGGGGGTTGTTGCTTGCCCAGCCATTATTGTACTGGAACAGAGCAGAGGGACTAAGAGCTACACCTGATTGGCTACCTGGCTCTTCAAGAGGAGGCAGTCTATGTATTTCCCTCCCCAAAATCTAGAACATTCAAAGTTCGTGCCTTAACATAAAAGCACTTTCACCTCAATGACCGCACAACGTATGCCAAAGATCTCCAGCACGCTGCAAACAGAACACCTCCGATGAGCAACATTCCACCTCATTGCAAGCTGCTAGCAGAAACAGCCAAGGGGTCCATAACCACACCAATAGCACACAAATGAGTTATTTTCTAGATTCAGGAACAAAAACCTAATAAAAGTCAGCATATTCTTAAGGAAGCCATTCCCCTTGTCCAAAAAGCATCCTGTCCACTCAGCATTGCAGGTGAGCTGCTCATTCTTCTCTCCACCCTCTAATTTTCTGGAACGTGCCTTTATTGTGCTTCGGACTCCGAAAGCCACAAACTTCTCCAGGTTTCTAACTCAAGACAAGCGTGTGAACACTCATCCCATCCACCTTCCTGCACCTCTCCTGTGCCTGCTTGCATGCCGCTGCGATGTGGCCTCATGATTATTCAGCCTATGATTGTTAAAAGCTCTTTAAAACTAAAGATATGTACTTCAGATACGTCCTCAAAGCCTCACCCTAAACTTCTGTTAATTCCCTCTCCCGTGGGAACACCAGATGAGCTCACCGTGATGCGAACACGAGGGCTTTTTACAACCTTGGACCTGACAGATCAGTGTTCTTCCTTAACACATGCCCTCAGCTGGTAGGAAAGTCCAGGATTTCGCACTGTCAGGTGGTATCCATTGCTCTAGGAATCCATTGAGCAATCCCCTGCACAGCAAACAGCATTACAAATACCTCAACAGGACTAAAGAAACCCCTGCAAAACCAAACACCGTTGCCACCAGAAGCCTCCAAAGCCTCGTTATTCCTGGGTTTAGCTGAAGCTTCCAAGGCTGCTGTTCAATACCACGCTCTCCTCAACAGCAACGCTGGCTTAAAAAGCCACTACTCCCCTCCCCCCCGGGGGTTATTTTTAACCTGGATGATTTCAGTGATCCCATTTACAGCACAGCCCCACAGCTGTACCAGGCCTGAGGAGCAGCAACTTGGGTGCGAGGACAGGAATAGGTGGCTAGGATTAAGACAGAAGAGACTGGGAATGTCTCAAGCTGCACCATCACACTGAAAGGCCTGAGAGAGCAGCGGCCTGAGCACTTGAGCTTAGAGCAGGCTCTGCAATAGGCATTCACGCTTTCAGTGTTCCTTCCACATGACACAAACTTACTCATCTCTGGCCATCTCCCTCCAGGTCCCAAGAGTCACAAGATTCACCATCACCCACTTGCAGGCACCGGCTCCCTCTGTACCTGTGCTTCAGGTTCAGCAGTTTTATTGCCTCATTTGAAACCAAGGCTTTAACCACCGCTTTAACTCTAACTCTTGTGTGCATCTCAGCATTATCTCCCTCAAGCCTTCGGGAGCCCCCAACACAGTCATCCTGTTTTAAGGAAGAGCTCTCCCGGTTCTGCATCTATTTCAAACCATTGCACAAGGCATGGAAGGAGATTTAGGAAATCTTGGCAGAGCAGCCTGGGAATGACTGTGAGACTCCAGGGCTTCCATCAAGCATTCCGGCTTTGAAGCACGGACACGGGGAAGCCTTTGCCTTTCAGACAAGGCAGCAGAGCCGGTGCTTTCAGCTTGCACACCCTTCCCACTGCTCACCGAGCCTCTCGCTCCAGCTTTCCATGACACTGAGGCCTACCAGCTTACCGTACCACACCGGGGGAGCACCGCTTTAAC
This sequence comes from Psittacula echo, assembly GCF_963264785.1. Taxonomy (NCBI): domain Eukaryota; kingdom Metazoa; phylum Chordata; class Aves; order Psittaciformes; family Psittacidae; genus Psittacula; species Psittacula echo. Next base: position 5,551,186 of record NC_137748.1, read on the forward strand.
CGCAAGTGCGCTTGTTCGCCTTTCCAGCAAAATCCCGAGCCATCGGAATGGCTGGAGAGGGATAAAAGCAGCACGCTGGAGGACGGCAACAGGACCGGGGTGCAGACGGGGATACCAGCGCGGCAGAGCATTCCCAACGCTCCATGCCTATCCTAACACACACAGGGGCAGGAGGCACGGGAGCCGGGGGGGGGGGGGAGGCCGCGGCGGCGGGGCGAGGCCCCCAGCGCCTCCCAGGCCGCTCCCGGTGCTGCCGGGGGCAGGGCGGGGCGCCCGCGCCAGGCCCCGGGCTGTGGGGGTCTATGTACGTGTATATGTATGGGCTGAATGGGCCGGGAGGGCGGGCACCGCCGGGGGGGGGGGAGCCCCAAGCGGCCTCCTTGCACCTGCCCGGCTGGCTCCGCCGCGCCGAGGGCCGGGCCCTGGCGGGCTGACGGGACCGGGAGGGGAGCCCCAAGGGCCCGGGCGGTGAGGAGGGGAATGGGAAAGGGGAGATCGGGCCTTGGCGGCGGGAGGGAGGGAAGGAGTGAACGGGGAGCCGGGCCCGGCGGCGGGAAGGGCGGGCTGAGGGCACGGGTCCCCTCAGCGGCGGCGGAGGATGAGGAGGGGCCGGAGCGCGGCCCTACCTGCACGGCGGCCTCCAGCTTGCCCTCGAAGGTGAAGTCGATGAGGTCGGGCTTGAGGCAGAGTCCATAGTTGAGGGGGGACACGTCGGCGGGCAGCCGCTCGAAGGGACGCTTCTCCGGCATGGCGGGGGAAGAACGGGGGAAGGGGAGGGGAGGGGGGGAAAGGGAGGGTTACGGGGCTGCGCCCCCCCGCGGCGGGGCGGCGGGGAGAGGCGGAGCGGGAAAGCTTCCTGAGGGGGACGCGGCGGCCCCGCACCGGCACAGCGGGACCGGGAACGGGCGGCGGCGACGGCCCCGCACCGGCACGGCGGGACCGAGAACGGGCGGCGGCGGCGGCGGGAGGAGGAGGAGGAGGAGGAGGGAGGGGCGGGGGCGCGCGCGCGCTCCCGGCACGAGGCGGCCGGGAGGGAGGTGGGGAGAGGAGGAAGGAGGAGGAAGGAACAGCGCGTGCGCGGCCGCGCACGTACAGAGCGAGCGCGTTGCGTAAGCGGTGCGAGGGGTAGTGCGCATGCGCAGCGCCCCGGCTGCCTTCCCGTTGCGTTCCCGTTGCTGTTGTGTAGGGACAGGGAGCAGGAGGCGCGGAACGGTTCGTAGCGGGAGCTCCTTGCGTAGCTGCCCCGGGGGGCTTGGAACGGGGCATCCCGTTAACGGGGCTCCTGGTACGGTGGTACCAGTGGGTCTTGCATGGTGCCCCTGGGGCAGATGGTGCTGGGAGATGCATCGAGGGGGTGCTCATCACACCATCGTGCAGCACTTGCCCCTTGTACCTGGAGGACACCGGTCCCGTTCTGTCTGGGTGCTGCCAGGTCCAGATAAGGCTCATGGAGGTGGGCGGGTGCAACTGTCACCAACCTCCAGCGCCAGGAAATCATGGGATCGGCTTAAACCTCAGAGTTTGTGCAGCTGGAGAAGAGAAGGCTCCTGAAGGGGAGACCTGAGAGCAGCTCCAGTGCCTAAAGGGGCTGCAGGAAACCTGGAGAGGGGCTTGGGACAAGGGCCTGTAGGGACAGGCCAAGGGGAATGGCTTGAACCTGCCAGAGGGGAGACTGAGATGAGCTCTTAGGCAGAAGCTCTTCCCTGGGAGGGTGCTGAGGCGCTGTTTCCCGTGGCCAAGCAGCCCCTGGGTACCGCAGCCCCTCGGGGTCTGCAGGGTGGTGGAGCATCGCTGGGGCTTGTGGAGGATGCTATGTGAGGAATCCCTCTTCAAAAGCTCTGCACACAATGCAGCGGTTACAGGGTAATAAATGGCCCAAGCGGGTGATGTTGGATGGCTCTTTGGGCTCCTGACAAACACCAGCAGGAAGTTTAAAAGATTCTTAATAAAGGCTTTATATGGGAAAAAAAAAAAGAGGCGGAAAATGGAATTCCTTTGGAAGAGAGGAGCCTGCGCTGGTGGCTTTGCCCACAGCCAGACCTGATTTAAGGCTCAGCACCCCGAGGGGAACAATGCTGCGTCTTTGTGGGTGCCACAACCTCCCTCATTTTAAGACGGAAGCAGCAGCAGGAAACCATTCATTGCTTTCCACCACTAGAAATGCAATTCCTCCTTTTCTTTTTCTCCCCAGTCCCCAAAGGGATTTCGCTTTGCTAAAAGCAGTGCTCACTGTGCAAAATGCCAGTTACCGCGGAGCGAGAGGGATCTGCTGGGACACGGAGGAGCCGGTGGCACGAACTGGGGTGCATGGGGAAAGTACAGACAGCTCTCAGCACGTTGTTAGGAAAACCAAGGGGCCTGGGTTCATCTGGGGCTTCAGCAGGGCCCCATTGTGCTGCAGAGCCCCGAGGAGGGGAAGGGAGACAAGGAAACAGCTGGGATCGCAGCAGGGGGGTTTGGGAAGCTGCCACCATCCCCTCCCAGCAGCCTGGTGCGGTGCAGAGCCCCAGGGGACATGGGCAGAGCGTGGATGTGGTGCTGGGGGCAGTTTTGGTGGTGGTAGAGCCCCAGGCTGTGATGCCAGTGCGGTGATGAGGAGAAAGTCTCATCTCTGGCGCGGCGAGGGAAGGGCTGGAGTGGTGATCCCGTGGTTTGGATGGAGGAGGACTCAACCTGGATGTGCTGTGGATGCCCTGAGGCCAGTGGGGAGATGCCCAGCCAACACCACAGCCATGCCAAGAGACCTTCCCGGAGCTAAAAGCCCCTCTCCTCCCACCTTGCCCCCGCTTCCAATGCCCTGGCACAGCTCGTGGCCACCGTTGACCCTGCCTGGGCAGAGCCACGTCTGGGGCTGAGCAGGCACAAGGTCAGGGGCAGGATAAACCTATTCCTGGAGCAGAGCTGCCGGGCACCGCGGGGATTGTCTCCTCTGAGCTTTAATTCCTGTCCCCGATGGCCACGCAGGTCACTGGGTGCCCTCGTCACGCTGGGGACAGCGAGAGGGCTTGGTGGCCGCAGGGCTCCCGGTGCCATCTGCGGCTGCTGGTCCGTGCAGGGGACGTTGTTGGATGACGGATGCTGCTGTCAGCGAGGATCCAGAAAGAAAGAAAGGAAGAAAGAGAGAACCTCCGCTGAGAGAGCTGGGGGGAAGCCGCCTCCTCCGCCGTGTCCCAACCAAACCGGGTTCTCCTGCAGCGCCAGACTGGGGAAGGGAGTGCCTGGGACAAATGGATGGGGTGGAAGCCAGGAGCTGTAATTAGCCCAGAGCCTCTGCAGCCACCAACTGCTGTCAATGCAGGAAAACAAGGGGGGGAAAGGGGAAGAAAAGGAAAAGATCCCAAGAGAGGCTTTTCTTTTGTGTGGTCCCTGCTGAGAGTGGGAGCAGCCGGAGGGCACCGGCTAATCCTGCCTTGCAGGTCTGGGCTGGAGGCTTAGGGCAGGAATCTCTGGTATTTGGGACTATGGGGACAACAGCCTGGAAGCTGCAAAGTGGCTCCTGGGGCCTGGGTTGGGAGGGATTGTGCATGGCTTCCTCCCCTCGTGCGTGCGGGTCTGACCGTCACCCTCCTGTTGTGCCTGGGGCGGGTTGCACAAGGATGGAGGGAAATGCATCATCACCTTGTGCTGGTGCTCCAAATCCCAGCCCTGGTCCTGAACTCTGATGGGGTGAATCCTTGCATGGTGGTTTTGCAAGAGCAAGGTCACACATGGGCTGGGGGGCACCATCAAGTGGCATCTCCAGAGGCCAAATCTGCTGGGAGCATCCCTGCCTGCTGCCCTAGTCCGGACCACAGCAGGTAGGGATGCTCCTGGGCTGTGTTCCCCAGCAATGGCCACAGCAAGGATGTGGCCCCAGGGGGGTTCCAGAGCGCTGGAACGGCTGCTCAGGGTGGTAAAACCGGCTGAGATGGCATCACAGGGCAGCTCGGCAGCTGGGAAAGCCGGATGGGCTGGAAAAATCCAGCCCCACAAGTCCGGAGGTGTGGGAAAGCGCTGGGGCCGTGGGGCCGGTTGACTCAGCCCTGGCTGCTCTGGGACAGGATCCACAACCCTATGGCTTGATCCCTGTTTTCCAGAGGAGAAACTGGCTCCGGTTTTCCTGCCTGCGGGGAGCATTGCCCCTCTCCTGCATTTGAGCCCCCACAAGCACCATGCCAGCCTTTGGGAGCCGCTGCAGGGATGCAGATGCGATCCCCGCACCCTGCGGTGCCCAGTGCCCCCCGGTGCCCCCCGTTTCGCCCTGCAGGGCCGCTCCCGCCGGCAGAGATAACAACGTGGGCCAGGGTCAACGGTCTCGGGCACAGCGCAGCCGTCACTACACATTAACCAGCTGTCCGATGGAGCAACGCTTCCCGGGGAGCCAAGATCAACATTCCCCAACGCCAACTGGGAGCAGGGCCAGGCTGTTCGGGCCCCGCGGGGCTCACACCCCCAGGGATGCGGCGCCTTTGGGGCTGCGCCATGGACCAGAGCCGTGTCCTGCTGCTGAGCACAGCGGGGTGGCCCCGAGCTGGAATTCCAAGGGAAGGGGCGTTGGGAGAAGCCGGGATTCATTGAGGGTGTCGGTGCTGCATCCCCCCGAGGTGCAGCATCCCATGGGGGACCCGTGTCCCGCACCCCTGGGAGCTGCTGCATCCTGCGAGCACCGGGCACCGGCTCCTGCGGGCTCCCGCACCTCCCACTCCCCCTGCACCGGGGGTCCCGCACTGGGGGTCCCATTCTCTCCGCACCCCCTTTCCCTGTGCACCCGGAGCACGAGGCAAGGCCCCCAAGCCCGCGCTGCACCCCCCAGCTCAGAGTCGTCCCCCCCCGCGCTGCGCTCATGGGCGGAGCCTCCCCCGCGTCCCCCCCTCCCCCGCAGCCGATGGAATTTTCCACTCGCCGCCGCAGCGCGGGCTCCCGCCGGCCCCGCCCCGCCCCGCGCGCGGCCACCCATTGGCCACGCCCCCTTGGGCACGCATACGTCCCGGCGTGCTACGCGGCGGGAAGATGGCGGCCGCCATGAAGGCGGGCCTAGGCTGGCTGGGCCTGAGGGTGCGCGGAGCTGGGGAGGGGGGACGACACACTTGGGAATGTGAATTAGAATGGGAATGGGAATGGGCTGTGGGAAGAGTGAGGACCCGCGGGAGAAGGGATGTGGGGCGTTAAGTACAAGGGTACGTGCAGGGCCGTGGGACAGGGCGGGCTCCAAGCGGCAGCGCTGGGTGTTTTCCATCTGGTCCTTGTCAGGGAGACAAGGGAACAAGAAGGGGAACAAATGGCGGTGCTGGGGGTGTTTCTGCGCTCCTGGGCTCACTCCGTGGCTCTGTGGTGTCTCTCAGGCTGCGGGCTCCGTGCTCCGTGCTGCCGGAGCGGCTCCGGGCGGTCTCGTTGTCCCTGTGAGAACGAAGAAGAAGAAGCATTCTGTGCCTGAATGGGCCAGGGAGCTGACCCCTGAGGAGAAGGAGAAGAGACTCCGGGCTTTGGTGGCAACAATTCCTGAGGACCGCGTGGAGCGGACGTTCTACATGGCTTCCACAGGTGGTAGATCCTCTGCTTTGGTCTCCCCTTAGCTAATGCCCAGCAGCGGCGTGGAGCAATGAGTCTGAGCAGAGTGACCGTGGTGACAGTGTCCGCAATAGACTGAACAGCGCACTCTGGCTCCCGGTGAAGGGAGGCACCTGCCCTTCACCTCAGAAGTGTGCTGGGCTCTTGGCCCTGCTGGATGTGTCTTACCCGCCTATGTTGTATGGAAGAGGAGGGCAGAGAGCAGGCGTCTGTCACTGCTGACAAGCTTAGACTAGAAACTCTCTGCATGCTCGTATTTTCTGTTACTAACATGTTATCAGGGTGGAATCCCAGCTCCCGGTAGCCGGGATGCTGCCCCTTTGTTAACGTTCATTTTCCTGTCTTCCAGCCTCCTCCTGACCTTTCTTCTCTCCTGCAGCTGATATTATAGACCCCTACGTCCCTCCTGAGGGTGATGCCCGCCTGACGGCCCTATCCAAAGATGGGGTGGTGCAAAAGATGCAGAAGCTGAAGCAGACTGCTGCCTCCCAGCTCGCGTACGTGCCTCCTTTTTAATCAGTCTGTGGTGCAGACGTTTTGCTTGGTTTTGTCTTGCGGGGTGAGATGGTGGGGGTTGTTCTCCACCCTATTCTTCCGTTGTCGCTGTGGTACCACTTAACCAGGAGTCCCTGGTGTGAGAATGAACACAAGGCTCCTTTCCTGGCGTGGATGGGTATCATGTGCACTCATTTTCATAGACTCATAGAATAGTTGGGATTGGAAAAGACCTTAAGATCATCCAGTTCCAGCCCCCCTGCCATGGGCAGGGACACCTCACACTAAACCATGGCACCCAAGGCTCTGTTCAACCTGGCCTTGAACACCACCAGGGATGGAGCATTCACAACCTCCCTGGGCAACCCATTCCAGTGCCACAGCACCCTTACAGTAGAGCGCTTCTTCCTTATATCCAATCTAAACTTCCCCTGTTTAAGTTTTAACCCGTTGCCCCTTGTCCTGTCACTACAGTCCCTAATGAATAGTCCATCCCCAGCATCCTTGTAGGACCCCTTCAGACACTGGAAGGCTGCTATGAGGTCTCCATGCAGCCTTCTCCAAGCTGAACAGCCCCAACTTGCTTGAGCATCCTTTGGGTTTGCAGCCCTATATGTGTGTTTTGCAAGCATGCAGAGGTTATGGCTTAGCGGGGAGTCTCCAGTTCTCAGTTGCTCCCTGGTAGAAGCTGGGCTTGAACTGATTAAGAGTGTTATCATCTGAAACATGCAAGACAGTTCCAAGTTGTTCTTTCCTTACTGTAAAGCTTTTCTTATCTTTTCAGTCTGCGGAAGATAAAAGATCATGATCTGGATTTCAGCACTAAAACCTTCCCAGAGAAGGCACAGGAGATATTTATTGAAGCTCACAATTGCCTGGCAAAGTAAGACCCCTTCTCTGACTGATGCAACTAGAACCTGCTGCTCTTTGCAAATATACTCTGCTTTTGCTCCTTGTCTTTCTAATCCTTGTACCTCCTCTGCAACAAGTACTTTATCTTTTCCTGCCCCCATCTCTGTGAGGAGGAGAGTGTTGGGAATTTGGGCAGGACCCGCTCATTTTGATAAGGAAAAGCAGGTTGCAGGAAATCCCTCCACCTGCCCTGCAGGAGAGATGAGCTGTTGCACCTCGAGTGTCACCAGCAGATGAGAGCGTGCGTGGTGCTCTTCAGGATCGCACTGCAGGGAATTGTTGGGATATGAAGTGCTGATGGATCCTGATTTTCGCCGAGTTTGCAGCTGGGGAGTTTGCTTTTTCTGTTTTTCCGGTAGGCTGAGTTTTCTGGGAAAGCAGGAAGCTGAATAAGCCTCTTCACAATCAGTGTATTCAAGTAACTGGGTGTGTTTCACTTGCAGTTTTAACAAGCAGAAACTTCACTCCCTGGTGACAGAGCGCTGCTACCCGGTAAGCGTTTCTGTGGATGCAGCTTGTCCTTCATCTCTTCCATGGTCTTTAAGGCTTTGAACCTGACCATCTGTCTCATTTTGTTCTGGATACAGTAGAGACAGAGCTGGGAGGGAAAGCACAATGTGAGCTAATGAATAAATACTTCATTGTATATAGTACTATGGTTGTTATTTCAAACTTCAGCAGTGGAGATCAAACTTAAACAGGGGGGATTTAGGTTAGATAGAAGGAAGAAGTTCCTTAGTTTGAGGGTGCTGAGGCGCTGGCCCAGGGTGCCCAGAGAAGCTGTGGCTGCCCCATCCCTGGCAGTGCTCAAGGCCAGGTTGGACACAGGGGCTTGGAGCAAGCTGCTCTAGTGGAAGGGGTCCCTGCCCATGGCAGGGGGTTGGAACTCGCTTTAAGGTCACTTCCCGCCCAAGCCAGGCTGTGATTCTGTGATTCAATTTACATCCTAATTAAGTTGGTGCTTATTTTTTTTCCCTGTAGGAGATGGTCCGTGGGAACAGGTACAAAACCATCCGGTGGAAGTTTGTGGAGTCACTGGAGCCCCCAAGGGTGGTTCATGTTCGATGTGAGAGCATTGTGAACCGAGGCAACCTGTACGGGCAGGTGACGGTGCGGATGCACACACGGCAGGTACATCCCCTTGTGCTCCTTGTGTTTCCCAACTGACTCCAACCTCCTGCCAACCTGACATAATGTTTCTTGGCTCATTTTACAGATTCTGGCCATCTATGACCGCTTTGGGAGGCTGATGTATGGTGGGGAGCAGGTGCCCAAGGATGTTCTGGAGTATGTTGTGTTTGAGAAGTACTTGGTGAACCCGTACGGCACGTGGAGGATGCATGGCAAGATCGTTCCCAAGTGGGCTCCTCCAAAGGACCCCATTGTGAAGGTAATGGCAGCAGGAAAAGGCACCAGCGTGGTCCTTGGATAATTCTGGATAAAACCAAAGCCGAGTTTCCTCTAACAGGAAGGTGGTGGATTAATCTGCAAGCAGACCTGTTTATTAATGTGGCATTATCAACCTCTAGCACTTGGAAGCTCTAATAGGAGGCTGAGGGCATTTGTCGTGTATGTGATAGTTCAGAGGGTTACTGCTCCCTGCACGCAGCCTGGCAAACCCATGCTCTGTCTTCCTGTGTTAACTAAAAACGGGTTCCAGAGGGGAAGGAGGTGAGAACTATCCTGTGGTAGAAGGCATATCATCCCGTTCCCCCTGTGTCCTTCCACCATGCTGCTGCCATCTGGTCATCTCCTGTGTGCGAGGCCTTTGCCTTGCCAGGACCTGCTGCTCACCCCTTTGCATGCACTATAACATGAGGAATTCTGGTTGCAGCAGTTCAGAGCTGCTCTGTGTCATGCTGATTTTGCTCCTTGCTTTTTCAGACGGTGCTGATTCCTGGCCCGACCTTGGATCCCTCACAAGAGTACGAAGAAATGAAGTAGGGAGCTCCAGAGCCTGTACAGAGACGGCCTGTGCAAGCGACCCAGGGGAGAAGAAGTGGAGAATGGCTGTGGAGGTAACAGCTTGGATATGGCCGTGCCTTTCCAGTGAGCAGTCAACCAAGCAAGCAGCTCCAGAAATGGACTCTGCTCCCTAACAATTTGTCTTTAAAGAACAAGAGGGGCTTGGCAGGGGGATTCAGATGAGCTCTGAGAAGAGCTTTACTCCATCCAGGTAGACTTAGTGTGCTGCAGCTTAACCCTCTCTGTGTTTCTGTGAAGACAAGAAGTCTGTTCTCTTCAGAAGTGCTCTTGAGGCTAACCCTGTCATCAGCTTGCCCTGTGAGAGGAGCCCTTGGCAGCAGCACTCTGTTCAGACATAGGATACTTGCTCTGCCATGGGAAGTGTCATAGACATGCTGGCCTTTCATTCAAACTTGCAGTAGGTGTCAGCACTTTCTTTTCCCATCCTCTCTGTACTAATTCCCAGCCAGAAAACAGGGAAGAACAGGCAAGCACACTTGAAATCATGCTCTCCTGGGTGCGTGCTGCAGTTGGAGTTGTGCTGAGTGAATGCTTGTGAAGGGCCCAGCTTCCCAGAGGGGCTGCAGCACAGCACTCATAATAAAGTCTTTTGCCTTCTTGAAAGAGCCTATTTCTTTGCTGATTGAGTTTTGGAGCATTAGTTAGAGATGCTTCTGAATTCAGCAGTGGGGTGGTGGTAGCGAGTGGTTGGCACCATCCTGTGGACACGATGACATTCCCATTAGGGCCCTGGTTTTGCAGGCTGAGTGGGTTGGGAAAATGTGTACCCACAGGTTTCCTTTTTCCGTGGCTGAGAGCAAGGCAGTGAGTCTGCTGATCTGTTCTTGCTCTGCTTTGCTCAGGTGAGTTCCATTTACTTCCAGTCACAGAGCAAAATACTCACTGGTTATCAGATGACAACGCATTTTCTTTTTCAGCCTTGGCTTGCTTTTTAACTCAGCCATTTTCCAGAGCTTCTGAGTTAAGAGCATTGTTTCCTTCTTCCTTGGAAGAGATTGTACAGAGCGTGCTGTTTGAAAGAGTTATGGCTCCTGCTGCTTCCAGAGTTGTTCAGTGTTTCTGTGTCCTTTCAAAAGGGCAGAGTATCATCCCTATGCTCTGTTAGGAGAGGAGCCAGCAATGGAATCCCTTTCATCTTTTTGGGAAGTCAGAGGGGTGTCACAATCTGTCTGCCTTTCCTGAAAGAACCTACTGTATTGAGCCTTCTGCCTACACTTCATTCATGAGCTGTGGAGAGATTCAGTGCTCCAGCATATGGGAGCTGGGCTGGGAGCTAAAATAAACCCGGATGAGCTGCCTGCTTGGTGTCTGGGCAGCTCACGAGCAGGTATGGATGTGGCTCCTCAACCAGGACCTACAGACCAGGTTCTTTGGCTCTGGATGAGAAGAGTGAGTTTTCTGGTGGAGTAGCTGTGTTTTTCCAGGGAGAAAGGCCTTTCCTTCCAGTCTGGCTGTGTGTGGCTCCCCATCAGCTTTGCCATTATTCAGACCTCTGCAACTCACCCAGTTCTGTTTCTGGATTTCCTTTCCAGCCTCGCTGCTTTCTGCTGTACCTCTTTCTTGAGCATGTTCAGTATCTTGCCACACCCCATAAATCAGCCACTGAAGCGTGTGCTCTGTAGATAATGTTTTATTTTCTGTATGTACACTTACTTACACCATTGGATCATTGTGGAACACTCAGCACTGAAGACCACCGACAGCACATGACACCAGCATCCCTTTCTAGGGAGAGTGCAACCAAGCGACAAAGGAACAGCAGGAAGAGTCCTGAGCCTTGTGTGGATTCAGAGAGAGAGCCAAAACCTTCACAGGGGGATGCTGCTTTCCTCCCCTGCTGCATCATCTTCCTCCCATGGTTTGACTTTTCCCTATGTATTTTAACATATTCAGGTGCCTGCTTGGACCACAGGGACCCTGCAATGGGCCACCTACCTGTGGGCAAATGGTTGGTGGTGCCTGCACCCATCTGGAGAGCTTGATGAAGGCAGGAGATGGTCATTGTCCCCTCACTGTGCTGGTCCCCAAGGCCACCACCAGAGACCGCTGGAAGCGTGGCCATGCCATTGGCTTTGCTGGACACTTCTTTCCCTGCTTGGCCTGTGCCATTGGGCATCCGCCTTCAGCTCAAGACCTTCTGTTCATGAAAACCATGTCTGCACCCAGCTGATGGCCCCGGCCGAAGGGAGCTACTCATGGTCCCAAGGGCAGACATCAGCTTTGGTTCCACTCTGGGTGGCATCCGCACTCTCCACCTCCCATGGGCACACCTCTGAGGTTTTCTTCCTGTCTGTGCTGGTCTTGTCATCTGCTGGTGGAGCCTCTTCTGCTTCCCAAGGACAAACCTCAGCTGGGCTGGGGCTGCTGCCTGCCCCCGGGGCTGTACCCACTCCCCAGGGCAGCAGCTCTGCCCCAGGGCCCCGCAGGGGCTGGATGCGACTCAGGGGCTTGTGCTTGGCCTCGCTGCCAGGTCTGCCTTTGGGTTTGTTCCTCGGGGCTGGTGGAGATGCGGTGCTGGCTCCCAGCACCGGCTTTGACTCTCCCCTCCCAGGGGAGGATGCTCCATCAGCTCCCTGTGGGATTTCCTTCTCTGAGCCACTGGGCTCTGCTGCTTCCCAGGGGCAAATCTCAGCTTTCCTGCTCTCCATGCTGTCAGACTTCTTGGATGGCTCTTTCCCTGTTGCAGTTCTCAGGGACTGCTCCTCCGTGTCCAGGCTCTCCCAGGGACAGATGGACTCACGGTCGAGATTTGCTTTCTCCTTTGCAGGCGTGCTGTGTCCTGTCTCTCTGCAGACACCTTCACTTGTAAAGGGGCTCTTTCTCCCTATGGACAGAGCATCCTTGTCCTGCCTTGATTCCCCTGTACCTGATGGAGCTGCAGCCTCCTCCCAGGGGCAGATCTCTGCTGTATCCATGGATTGAGCCCCTGGAGCATCCCAAGGACACACCTCTGCCTTCAGGCTCTCCACACTTGCTTTCTCCTCTGCAGGCGTGCGATGCCCAATCCCTTTGAAGGCACCTTCAATTGTAGAGGGGCTCTTTCTCCCTATGGACAGAGCATCCTTGTCCTGCCTTGATTCCCCTGTACCTGATGGAGCTGCAGCCTCCTCCCAGGGGCAGATCTCTGCTGTATCCATGGATTGAGCCCCTGGAGCATCCCAAGGACACACCTCTGCCTTCAGGCTCTCCCCACTCTGGGATGCTCTTGGCGGTGCTCTGGGCAGTGTTGGGCTCCTGGCACGGGGATGCTCCATGGGCTGCTCCATGTCCAGGCTCTCCCATGGACACGCAGCCTCTCGCTTGCTGCTGCCCCTCTCCAGGGCTCTCCCTGGGCTGCCCAGCGCTGCCTGGCGCGTGATGTGCTTGTCCCCCTTGGGTACCCCCCTAGGGCCCTGCTTGAGCTGCTGGGAGGGAGCTGCAGCCCCCTCCCAGGGGCAGATCTCTCCTCTATCCATGGATTGAGCCTCTGGAGCATCCCAAGGACACACCTCTGCCTTCAGGCTCTCCACGCTTGCTTTCTCCTCTGCAGGCATGCGATGCCCAGTCACTTTAAAGGCACCTTCCCTTGTCAAGGGGCTCTTTCTCCCTATGGACAGAGCATCCTTGTCCTGCCTTGATCCCTCTTTACCCGATGGAGCTGCAGCCCCCTCCCAGGGGCAGATCTCTGCTCTATCCATGGATTGAGCCCCTGGAGCCTCCCAAGGACACACCTCTGCCTTCAGGCTCTCCCCGCTCTGGGATGCTCTTGGCGGTGCTCTGGGCAGCGCTGGGCTCCTGGCATGGGGACGCTCCATGGGCTGCTCCATGTCCAGGCTCTCCCATGGACAAACTTCCTCCTTGATGCTCTCCGCGCTCTGGGATTTCTTGGATTTGGCTCTTGAGCTCTCCCTGCTTTTCCTAACGAGATCTGTGAAGCTCCTGCTGTTCCTGTGCTCCGGTTGACGGCCGCCCACCTCTGCCAGCTTTGGTTTGATGCCCTCCAGTCCTCTGGCTGCCGGTTTGTTTTCCCCGTTGGAAGTGCCACGCGTGTCCTGGCTTGCTCTGTCCTTCCCCGATGGAGCTTCAGGCTCTTCCCAAGGGCAGATTTCTGTCTTGGCAAGCGGCTCAGCCTCCACTTCCCACGGACAAACGTTGGCCTTGCTGCTGCCGATGGCTCCTGCTTGCTTGGATGCGGCTTTGGGCAGAGCTGGGTGCCCTCTGAGCCCGGTGCTGCGCTGCTCCGCACCTTCCCCGGGATAGAGACATCCCTGCTGGATGCTCCCCTTGTCTGCAGCCAAACCCATCCCTCCCGTGCCCTCTGGGGCTGCTGCCTGTGGGGAAATCCCGTTTTCCCCTTGGGAAGTGTCACCATCCCCTGCTTTCCCTGCACTGGATACGGCTGCTCCTCCTTCCCAAGGGTGAATTCCTTCTGCATCCCCATCAGCTCCCGTCGCTTCCCAGGGACAAACTGAAGCCCGAGCGCTCTTTGGGATCCCTTCTGGCAGCTCGGAGCTGCTGGGAGCAGGTTTGGGTGGCTTTGGAGCTCCCACCAACCCCAGGGACCCTGACCTGCTGCTCTTGCCCCACTTGCCCACCCATCTCCTCTCTGCTTCCTGCCCCTCTTGCTCTGGCTCAGCCCCCTCCATGTCCCAGGGGCTGGTTTCTGCTCTCGTGGTCCTCCCCTGTTGCAGGGTCTCCCATGGGCAAACCTGGGCCCTCCTGCCCTCCAGAGGCCCCTCCAGCAGCTCTGAGGGGTTTGCTGATGGTTTCTCCATGCCCAGCTCTTCCCTGGGGTGCTGAAGGTCCCCCCTGCTCTCCTCCCAGGGGCAGATCCCTGTTTTGATGCTGGAATCAGCCTGGGTGTCCCTAGGACAGACCTGTGCCTGCCTGCCCGCCGGGGCCATCTCCTTGCTCCGGCTCCTTGCAGGGCCCTTCCCAATGTCCCTGGGACCAAGGGGCTCAGGGTGGCTGCTGCCCTTCTCCAGCACCTTGCCTGGTGGGACCCCGCTGTCTTCCCGGGAAGCCACCTCCTCCTTGCACATGGTTCCTGCTGGGACATCCAGGGCTCTTTGGGGACAAATCTCAGCCTCCGGCTCCTCAGCAGCCGCTCTCTGCCCATCACTGATGGATGGGTGGGAGCTGCTTGTGATGGGTCCTGCCCGTGGCTGCTCCACCTCTGCCTGGTCCTGGGAGGGGATGGACCCGCTGGTCCCTTTGAGCCCTTCCTTTGGTGTGGCCGCAGGAGCATCATTCCCCAGCTGCACCACGGGAGCCTCATCCCCTCGCTGTGCCGCCACCACCGGGGCCTCATGGGGATGCTCAGCTCCTTCTTTGGGACCAGAGCTTGGTGGGACCTTGTGCACTGCATCCGCATCCCCCAGGGGAGCACCGTGCTCCTCACCCGGCTCCTCTCCATCGCCCGCAGCGGCCCTGGCATTGTTGTTGTGCTGGCAAAAGACCTGCTCAGAGCCTGCGGTCCCTGCGGGGCACACGGCCGATGTCTCTGCTGGGCTTGGCCTCTCCCTCCTGCTGCCCTCCTCCTGCTCATGGCCCCTCTTCCTGAGGCTCCCCTCGCCCTCCCTCTTCCCCTTCAGGCTGCTTTTCCCTCTGGATCTGTTGAAGGCTTTGATGGCCAGGCCCAGGCTCCAGAGGGACGTCTTCTGGGCGGATGGTTTGATGCTGGTGGTGGCAGCTGCTGTGTCACCGGTGGTCCCCGACCCTGTTGCTTGGGTGGCTCTTTGCCTCCGGCTCAGGATCTCCTCCTGGACCAGCTCCCAGGGACAGACCTGTGCCGGGATGGATGCTGTGGGCGATGTGCACCCTGCATCTTCCTCCTCCATCCCTGCTGCTCTTCCCTCTGGCTCTCCCACCCGTGCCGGGGGTTCCACGGGTGGCTCTGCTGTCCCCAGGCTGTCCCCGGCCGCTGGCCCACGCTGCCCCAGGCTCTGGCAGCGCACAGGGGGCAGTGGTGGGGTTCTCCTCACCACCACCATCCGCACCCGCCCTGGGTGATGGGAGCCATCAACGCTGATGCTCTTGATGGGCGCGTAGGTGACGTGTTTCTGCACCCTGCCATCGCCCATGGGGGACACATCCTGTGAGCACCCCTCAGCGGGGCTGGGGACAGCATCAGCATCAGGCCTTTGGGGCTTCCCAGCTTCCTTGGGGGGTCCCTGTGCCGTGGGGTGCCCCAAGGCCGGGGTGAATGGATGCTCAATGTGTTGCTTCCCCCATGCAGCGCGGCTGGCGGTGAGCAGGGCTTCATCCTGCACCCCAGCCACCACGCTGAGCGACTTTTGCAAGGGGGGTGCACGGGGCAGGGGGGGCTGCCCCTGCCCCACCAGGTTGTGGGCACTGGCTGACTTGTACAGGAGCGGAGCAGCATCGAGGGACTCGCTGTCGGATTGCTCCGAGGCCGCCTCCACCATCATCTTCCTCCCTGGCGCAGGCTCCTGGGGGGGAGCAGGGATGGGCGAACCCCCCTGGAGCCCCTCAGTGCTGCGGGAGCCATCATCCCGCATCCTCAGGTCAGTGGTTCCCGCCTTGAGGAGCTGCTTGGCCGAGGACCCATGGGTGCTGCTGCGGCGTGCGAGCGCCTCGGGCAGCTGGGTGACGCGGCGGGCGATGGAGCGGGCCAGGCTGCAGCGGGCGCTGCGCTGCTTGGGGAGGTGAGGGTTGAGCGCTGCCATCCGCCACGTCCTGTGCACCTCCAGCTGCCTGTAGAGCTTCTTCAGCTCCTCCTGTGCCGCGGGCAGAGAGCAGGGAGAGGAGAGCGCGTCCAATGGGGCTGCGGCTGCACCCACAAACCGGTCCCCATCCCTCCATCCCAAGGGACACAGGAGGTTTCCCCATCCGTGCCTTTGGTGGATTCACCCTGTGCCCCCTCCACCCCCCCCGTTCTTCCCACCCCACCTGCTTTGCATCGGGAGAAAGATTGCAAAAGGCACCTCTTACTCTGCAGAGCAAGCGTCAAAAGAAGGTCCTGAGTGTGGCACCCACCCGAATGTCATCGGGGTCGAGGCTGTGCTCGCTCCAGGCGGACGCGATGCTGCTGTTGAGGCAGGAGCCTGAGCGCCGCATGTCCAGCTCGTCCTCATAGACCTCGGCCGTGATCTCCTCCCGCAGCGGCGAGCCCGTGTGCAGGAACTGCGGGGGACGAGGGCAGAGCTCACGCAGGGGGCCCCGAAACGCTGGGATCCCCCTTTCCCCGGATCCTTTGGGACGAGCGTTACCTTCGGGATGAAGAGCAGCGCCAGCGTCATGGTGACGGTGCCGTGGGTGTGAGCGAAGAAGAGCAGCAGTGTCCAGTCCGGGTGCAGCGAGGGGACCATGATGAACCTGGCAGGGGATTTGCCACCGGTTCCTCGGCATTGCCGGGGCTGGGAATTGCGTTTCCCAGCTCCTCACGGCCCCGTGTCCTACCTGACCACGTGGAAGGCGGCCGAGACCATGAGCTCGTTGTGCAGCGCGATGCCCATGTAGCGGGGCTCATGGAAGGCGGAGGGCACGGCGCGCGTGGCGAAGCACAGGAAGCTGCCCCACAGCAGGAACAGCAGCTCGGCTGCGGGACAGAGCAGGGGGAGCGATGCTGAGCTCCCAGCACCATCACTGTCAGCGTGTTCTTATGGGTGCTGGTGCTGCTACCCACTGGGACCTCCCTGCCTCGGGGCACATCCAGCCCTGCGGGTTCATCTGCTGGCTCTGGTGCAGAGCATCCCTTGACGTATCCCTGCACATCACCAGGGATGTACCCTGCCCCAGGGTGAGTGCTGGGGATGCTCAGAGGAGAGGATGGGAGGCAGCTCGGGTGCCCGAGCCCTGCTTCCAGGCTCCAGGCACATTAAATAGACAAGGAAAGGCTGCATTCGTGGGATGGGGTCCTGGGTGGGGGGGTGCTGGTCTCACCAATCACCATCATGTAGTCCCAGTGATCGTGGCCGCAGATGTAGAAGTGGAGCCCGCCGGCAGTCTGGGTGCGGATCACCAGCGGGATGTTCTTGTCCACGTTCTCCAGCATCCCGATGGTCCAGGCCGCCAGGAACCAGAGCACCAGGAGCAGGATCAGCCCCAGCATCTTCAACACCCGCGCGCTCGACACATAGGGCACCCGCTGG
This sequence comes from Psittacula echo, assembly GCF_963264785.1. Lineage (NCBI taxonomy): Eukaryota > Metazoa > Chordata > Aves > Psittaciformes > Psittacidae > Psittacula > Psittacula echo. The sequence continues at coordinate 5,568,219 of NC_137748.1, forward strand.
GCCGTGCGGGACAGGAACACCTTCAGCACCCTGCGAGGGGCAGAGGGGTGAGCCCCAGCGGGTCCCCGCTGCGGGGGGCACAAGCATCCAGCCCCCCATCCCGGTACCTGTACAGCTTGAGGGTGATGGTGCCGTAGACGATGGTGAAGCCGAGCATGCGGACCCAGCGCAGGACGATGCAGCGGAAGATGCTGGGTTTGAAGTACAGGATGAACACCTGAGGTGGGGGCAGAGAGGGGTTGGTGGTGGAATGGGGATGGATGAAGACTCAGAAACCAGGGACTCACGGAATGGTTTGGGTTGAAGGGACCTTGGAGCTCATCCAGTTTCAACCCCCTGTGCCAGCACCTCGGCACCCTCCCAGGGAAGAGCTTCTGCCTAAGAGCTCATCTCAGTCTCCCCTCTGGCAGGTTCAAGCCATTCCCCTTGGCCTGTCCCTACAGGCCCTTGTCCCAAGCCCCTCTCCAGGTTTCCTGTAGCCCCTTTAGGCACTGGAGCTGCTCTAAGGTCTCCCCTTCAGGAGCCTTCTCTTCTCCAGGCTGCCCCAGCCCAGCTCTCTCAGCCTGGCTCCAGAGCAGAGCTGCTCCAGCCCTCGCAGCATCCCCATGGCCTCCTCTGGACTCATCCAACAGCTCCACGTCCCTCTTGGTGCTGCTGCCCCAGAGCTGGATGCAGTCAGTGCTCACCGCTGCCATCCTTCCCCCTTGGCTCTACAGCACCCACCACGGCTCTTGTGGGAGGGAGAGGGGATTTGGGCAGGGATTAACTCCCGCAGCCAGCGGGAGAGCAGGGATTTGGTTTCCCAAGGTTTATATTGGAGCCACCGGGGGCTGTGCCAGCGAATCCACAATTAGGTGGAGTTGTGCCCATGCCCTGCTTGGGGCCAGCTCCACACCCTCACCAGGCTGCAGAGGCTCTTAAACCGAGTCCTATTCCAGCTGGATACTCACTGGGAAGTAGAGGAGGAGGGACCCGAAGAGGATCGTCTCCAGGAGGATGATTCCGGATGCCCGGATCCTCTGCAGGAACAGAGATGTGAGGATGCAGCCAGGAGCCAGGGCAGGGAGATCCCCCCTTGAGCCCGCGGGGTTTGGGGATGGGATGGGAGCAGGGCAGGGGCTGGGACATGGGGACACCTTGCCTTGCTCCGTCGGAAGTGGTAGGAGACCAGCATGCTGAGGAAGATGGCCAGCATGCAGCAGGCCTGGCAGGACAGCACGGCCGCCCGCAGCGCCCGGTCCTCCTGGATCAGGCAGGGAGCATCGTCCTCGCAGGTGGAGCATCCTTGGCGGCAGGGCCGGCATCCCAACAGGGACCCCCCATCTGCCCCCGCTGTGCCTGGAATAGGGTCATGGAATTAGGACCCAACCAGGCTAGAAAAGACCTTTAAGATTGAGTCCAACCATTCCCAGCACTGCCAAGGCCACCACTGCCCCATGGCACTGAGGCCTCGTCTCCACGGTGTGTGAACACTTGCAGGGACGGTGCCTGCAGCCCTGCCCTGGGCAGCCTGTTCCAATGCCTGAGCACCCTTTGGGCAGGAATTGTTCCTCAGCTCCATCTAAACCTGCCCTGGTGCTGCTTGAGGCTGTTTCCTCTTCTGTCACTTGTTACTCGTGGTTACAATCACTGCATCACTTGGAGGCACTTTCCTTGCTATGGAATGGGCTTGGGTTTCCCAAATCCCCCACAGTCCCAGACCCCACTGCAGTGGCCATGTCCCAGTGGGTGAAATGGGGCCCCCTGGACACGGCACCCACCTGCCTGGGCACCACGGGCTGCTCCACTGGCTCCATAAAAGCCCGGCTTGCATCGGCACAGGTACCTCCCGAGGACGAAGCCGCGGCTCTCCTGCGGGATACACTGAAGGAGACAGGCTGGGGTGCATGGAAGGGCTCATCCCACATCCCAAACATTCCCCCTATCCCTGCATCCCCCCCGCACCAGGGGCTCCAGCATCCCCCATCTCACAGGTACCTGCCCCCAGGCCACTCTCCCCCTGTCCAGGAGGAACCAGTGGTTAAACATTGAAGAATTAAAAGCCAAAGCTTGGCCCTCAAATCCCTCCCTAAACCCTAAATGGAGACATAATGCAGCAGAGAGCACTAATCCTGCCCAGCCATGACGGCAGCGGCACTGCCCTAATCCCCCCTGCCCGCATCCTGCCCCCAATGGCTGTGCTGGCAGCTTCTCTGGGTATTGTTGTGTCCTGGAAACATTCCCAGCACCAGAGCCCATCCCTCCAGAGGAAAGAGAAGCTGGTGATCCCTTTCCCACTTGGGGACCACAGTGAGCCGGGTGCCTGCGGTGCTTGCGCTGCTTGGGGATGCTGATGGTTGCACCAAGCCCTGAAACAGGCTTTGGCATCTCCAGTGGGCAGCACCGGCGGGGCTGGGGGTGACTGTCCCACCGGTGCCCACCCATCCCCGTGGTGTCTGGGCAGGGAGCTCCAGGTCACTCGCTGCTGCTGGCACAGGGAGGGCAGATTTGCACAATAAACCCCTCCACTGCAGCGCAAGGAAGCAGATGGATGGGCCAGGAGGGGATAAAGCTCAGTCAGAGGGAGGGATGGCGGCAGAGCGGTGCCTTGCTGGGTGAGGGGATGGGGTGCTGGGTGCTGGTGGATGGTACCTGGGTGCTGTTGAGGTCACAACGGTGCGTGTCTGCGAACCAGCCCGGCCCACTGGCACACTGATCAATGGCCACATCCTGCAGCTCGATGTCCACCCGCACGACGCCCCTGTACAGAGGGATGGGGTCAGCCCCGTGTCCACAACCAGCGTGGGCCCCATGTTCCACCAATGGGACAAGCACCGGGGAGGACACAGCCACGGGGGTGCTGGGTGCTTGGGTGGCCCAGGGAAGCTGTGGCTGCCCCATCCCTGGCAGTGTTCAAGGCCAGGTTGGACACAGGGGCTTGGAGAAAGCTGCTCCAGTGGAAGGGGTCCCTGCCCGTGGCAGGGGTTGGAGCTGGGTGAGCTTTAAGGTCCCTTCAACCCAACCCATTCCATGGTTCTACAGTTCTATGATATGTTCCCCCTTGCAGCTGCATCTGGGAGAGACTGGAGCTGGAGCAGCAGCTCCTGGCTGTGGATTCTGCCTCTCAAAAGGGGCTTTAAAGCAAACGGCTGGGAAACAGGAGGTGCTGGGGTGGCCCCTGGTGCCAGCCCTCATCCTGCAGGACCAACTCTCTCCCCTGAGTGCTCTGAGGGGGACACAGCATCCCCGTTGGAAACAGGGACACGTCCCCTCTCCAGGACTAAACCCAGGAGCCCCTCCCTCCCCATTGTCCCTCATTGTGTGCTTGCACAGAGGGTGCTGGGGTGCAGCAGGGACCCCCCCAGAGTGGCCGTGACAGGGTAGGAGATTCGGGGGGTGGCAGCCCGAGTGGGGACAAGGGTCCACACCGTGCCTATAGATGTGCAAATACCCATACACATGCACAGGGATGCAGGCAGGGTGCAGCAAAGCATCCTGCCTGCACCCCAAGGTGCTGCCTCCAACCCCACTCCCCAGGGTGCACACAGGGCACCCCCCAACCCTCTTTACACCCCCCAGCCCCTCTGGGTACCACTTACTTGAACTCGGGGCTGAGGTCTGGCTTGAGCCCATAGAAAGCAGCGGAGAGCGTGATAGCCCAGGCAGGCAGGAACCGGCCGTCCCGGCACTCGAGGAACGGAGGGGACCACCGCACATGGCCCGCGTCCCCCACGTAGCTGTCACCCCGCTGCCACTTGGGGGTCTCCATGCTGCGCAGGTCATTGCTGAGCACCCGCTTGCGGAGGGCAGGGGTCCGCTGGGATTTGAGGGCATTGAACCACTCGTTGTCCCAGCTGAGGTTACCGAGGCTCGGAGCAGCAGCGGAGACATCCTGGAGCAGGATCTGGCCATCCCCCTTGGTAGCCTGCAGCATCAGCCGGGGCTTGGCGGCCAGCGGGTGAGCATCGAGGGCCAGCACCGCCCTGCGCACCCATGGGTGCCCCTCGGCCAGGCTGCGCACCAGCGCCTGGTACCACTCCACGTCCTCGGCCACGCTGGCCTCGCGGATGTCGTTGGTCTGGAAGAGCATGTTGAGGAAGTTGGCGGCGTGGGCCAGCGCCTCGGGGGCGGCACGGAGCGCAGCTCGCAGCGCCGCCGGGGGACCGGGACCCGCGGCCGCCGCCGGGACCCCCCGGCTGCAGTTGGCTCGGGCCAGGCGCTGCGCATCGCCCGTCCGCAGGAACGCCAGAGCCGCCGCCGAGCCCTCGGCGTCCCCCGGCGCTCCCGGCTCCGCTGTGGGCACCCAGGGGGGTGATGGAGCCGGGGACCACCCCGCCGGACGGGGGGGGCTGTCCTGGGGGCGCTGGCCATGGAGCAGCGCCGTGTGCCAGCACCAGAGCAGCAGCCACCGCCACGGCCCCATGGCTGGGGCTCAGCGGAGCCCCCCGGCCCCCTGCGGCCCCGCCGGCCGGCCCGGGGGGCACATGGCGGGCGCGGAGCCCCGGAGCCTGCTGGGCTCCCCCGCGCTGGAATCGCGCTCTGCCGCTTGTTTTCCTGCCTCGGTGATGCCGGAGCAGACGTCACCAGCTCCAAAACGTGCTCATCCGCTGGCGCCGGTGCCCGGAGCCCCCCCGCTTGTCCCTGCGCTCCTGCTTGGATGCGGTGCTGCGGAGCCCCTGGCCCTGAGCCCCATGGGGACCCCCACAGCCCGGCCCTGAGGCCCGTGGGGACACCCCATAGCCGCGCCCGGAGCCCCGGGGGGACCCCTGCACCCCTCAGGCTGGCCATGATGCAAGCGCATCCTGATGGGAAGCCATGGCAACAGGGCTGGGAATATTCCTCCTATCATCCCCCTTCCCGCAGCCCCTCTGGCAGCCGGGAGAGAATCGCCCGCTGGTTCCCCGTATGGTGCCGGCCTCAGCCGCTCAGTTCCCCCCTCCCCCGGCGATGGGATGGAAGTGGGGCCCCCATAGGGATGTTCCCATGGGGCTGAGGGCGGTGGGTGCAGGAGCTGGGGGGTGCAGGGTCCCCATGGCAGGGCCTGATGACCCCCCCACGGCTGGGCGATGCTGCCGCAGGTCCCACCCAGCACTGCCCTGGTTGCAGAGGGGAAACTGAGGCACGGGAGGCCTCTGGGGCCGCTCTCCCCTGCCTGGAGCAGCGGTGACTTCCCCCTTCACCATCCCCCGGGCAGGAGGGGGAAGAGCCCGTGCCCGGCCGCTCGCCTCCAACCGTGGGGTGCGCGGAGTGCGAGAGCCGAGCCGAGCCGGAGCCGTGCAAGAGCGGGGCCAGAGCCGAGCCGGAGCCGTGCAAGAGCGGGGCCAGAGCCGAGCCGGAGCCGTGCAAGAGCGGGACCAGAGCCGAGCCGGAGCCGCCACAGGACGGCGCCATCCACAAGCGCATTGCCCTGTGCCGGGGGGATTTCAGCCTCCCCGCTTGCTGCCGGGGCTGCCCCAGCGGTGCCCGAACCCCCCCCCACAAGTGCCCCGACCCGAGGGGGCGTGACCACATCCAGCGAGGGGGCGTGGTTTGCGTCAGGAGGAGTGGCCTGTGGCGGAAGTGAGGGGGCGTGGCGCGGCGCCGTGATGGTGTGTGGGCGGTGCGGCCCGGTCGCGGCCCCGCTCCCGGTCCCGGCGCCGGCCCTGGCCATGCGGCGGTCGTAGCCATGCACCGCGCCGAGCTGCGCGACGGGGACGCGGCGGCGGCCGCTGCGGCCTCCTACCGGGTGCTGAGCCGCCTCCTGGGCTATGTGGCCGGGCCGGAGGCGGGCGCGGCGGGCGGCGCCGTTACCGGCGCGGCGGGCGCGGGGCCGCTGGGCCTCGGCGGCGGGCGGCTGCCGGGCGGTGCGGCGCTGCGCAGCCCGCGGCCGCCGCCGCAGCTGATGGTGTTCCGCAACGCGGCCGAGGGGCGGCCGGGCGAGGAGGGCGGCCCCGCGGCGGGCGGCGGGGGCCCGGCGGGAGGCGGCGGGGAGCTGCTCTGCCCGCGGCACCGCTGCGCCCTGGAGCCCAAGGCGGTGACCGGGTGGGGAGCCGCGCCGGCGGGCGGGCTGGAGCTGCAGCTGGCGGCGCTGGGGCTGCGGCCGCCCGGGCTGGGCACGAAGGGACCCGCGGGGTGCCCCTGCCTCGGGCCGCCGCCGCCGGCCGGGCCCGCCGCCGAGGAGACGAGCGACGCGCTGCTGGTGCTGGAGGCGCTGGAGCCTGACGAGGCCGGGAGCTGCTCCGAGGAGGAGCCGGGGTCCCCCGGCCGTGCAGCCGCCAGAGCTACCGGTAGAGGAGCCCCCGGCCCCGCGCCGCCGCCCGCAGCCCCCGGGGGAGCCGGCCCCGGCGGCAGGAAGGGCTCACTCAAGATCCGCCTCAGCCGCCTCTTCCGCACCAAGAGCTGCAGCGGCGGCTCAGCCACCGGGGACGCCGCCGCCGCCGCCAGCAGCGAGGGCCGGCGCGCCGGGGAGCTGCCCGCCTCGGCCGGCAGCCTGACCGATGTGTGCGGGGCCCGCGGCCGCGAGCAGGAGGCGGGCAGGTACGGGGGGTACCGGCACCGGCGGGGCTGTGTCCGGCCTGGCGGGGCGGTATTGGGGGCATAGGGTGGGGGTTGTGGGGACAGGGATGGTTTTGGGGTGATGTGAAGGGGGATACGGGGAGCAGAGGTGGTTTTGGGGTGGTGGGGGCTGTGGGGAGCGGTCGCTTGCATTGATGACAGGCTGGAGAGCTTGGGGTTGATGTGACAGCAGCACAGGGCATGCAGCGATGTGGCCCCATGGCACGGGGATATATGGGGTGCCAGGGCTTTGATGCCTTGCTGGAGGTGGAGGATGAGCAGGTACCATCCTGCACATGGGCATCACTGTTGTGCATGGGCTCCGAGCCGGGTTCAGGCCTCTTCCAAGCTGAGGTCTCATCTCCTGCAGCCCAGGAGAGGCAGGCGAGGAGGAACCCGCTGCTCTGGGCCTCGCATCCTTAAAGGGGGTGGTGGAAAAACATCCAGGAGCAGGGTCAGTGGAGGGTGGCTCGGAGGAGCTGCTCCAGGGATGGCAATGGCCGAGCAAGGAAATGCTGTGTTCTGGGGATGGCCTCTGGTGGCTCTGTGCTGAAACCCAAGGGGCTGGTGTTTCCTCTTGCAGAATGATGTCCTGGGGCTCACCAGTGTCACCGCTGGGCTCTGACCTCGGTGGTGGTGATGGTGGGTGATGCTCTGTAGCAGGATGTAGCTGGAGGAAGCGTTGGCAACCACAGGTTGACTGGGTTATGTGTTAGGCTGAAGGGGTATAACTTGGGACCTATTGGTGTGGGACCCAGGGCTGCAGCACTCCTGCTCCAGCAGAAGACACGAGCTGCTTGATGCCAGCTGAGGAGGGTAAAGGGCTGATGCCTCTGGTGGTCTCCTGTGCTCCAGAAACCACCTTCTATGGCATTTCCAGCAGCAGAACTGAGATTCCTCATGGAGGAGGCAGGGAGAGCCTGCCCAAGGGCTGTGCAGCCAGCCTGGGAGCAGCATCCAGTAACTAAATGGACTTTGGGCATTGCAGCACAGCCCTTTCCCTGTGGGGTTAAATAACCCTGTGTAAGGCTTTTGGGGTGTGTGGCCTGCTCAGTGAGGTGAAGACCTGTTGATGGGCGAGCAGAGAGCTCTCCAGGCTTGCTCTGAAGATGCTGACCTTGGGTCAGGTGTGGTACCGGGGCACTTGCGCAGCCCAAAAGGCAACAGAGGCCAAAGTTACCTCTGTTCTGAAGCAGGGGATGGGTTCTGAGATGAAGCAGCCTCAGCTCCCAGTCCCGCAGCTGCTGTGAGGCTGTTTGAGCCCTGTCAAGCTGGTGAGCCTGTGAGGAGCCTGGCTTTTGCGTGTAGGGTGGTGAAGCAGCTTTATACAAGGGCTTCATTCCCCACAAATGACTGAAGAGCCTCAAATGATGACATTAATGACATAATGTTTTGCTGATGGGCTTGTGGTTTGGGCCATCCTGGTGCTTGATGAGAGCGAGGAAGGAGTCCCAGGACCTCCCCCAGCACTGGCATTAAGCCGTGCAGAGCTGGCAGCTGTGTCTTAGCAGGTCAGGAGCAGGGAAGCACCATTATCACTGCCTGCATCTTGCCTTTGGGTCAGTGGTCACTTCTGCTCCAGCATCATGCATCTCCCCTGCACTAGGTAGGTGATGTTTTAACAGAGGTTACTTCAAGGTGCCTGATGCAGCAACTCTTGTGGGTCAGGGACTGTGCACTGCTGCCAGCTCCAGTGTCCCCTCCTGCTCACGAGGGCTGGGTTATTTGAATGATGCTTTTTGCTCCCTGGAGTGCAGCTCCTGTGCTTTTGGGCTGTGGGATGGATGTGCTTGGACCTGGCATCTCCTCTGCTGGGAGGCTGTGCGGGGATGGGATGGTCCCTGCTGGTCCTGGAGGTCTCATCAATGAGGATGAGTGGTTTGGGGTGCTGGGGATGCTCATCCTTGCCTAAGCACGTTAGGTTTAGGTAAGCCAAGCTTGCTGGGAAGTGAATGTTTGACCTCAGCAGATGGTGCTTTCCTTTTCCTCTCTTCTGCTGTGGCCTTTACAGGGCTTAAGCTACCCCAGCGAATGCTGCCTGTTGCCTTGCACCAGCTCCATCAGCAACATGACCTCTCCTTGGTTCTGCTCAGAGCTGGAGGTTGTGGCACCTGTTAATATAGGATGGATCTGGTGTTCCCCATGAGCTGCTGCTGAGGTGGGCTCAGAGCAGCTTTTGGGTTAATTCCTGCCTCTGCTTGCTATGGGGCTCTTGTTGCTGACTTGCAAGTCTCTCTGGTGAAGGGTGCCCCCTTGGACTGTGGTGGGTGTTATCTGTCCCGGCTCCTTTTCCCTTTATACATCCGTCTGAAGCAGAATTCCTGGTATTTGGAGTCGCTGCTCAAGCTTCCCATCCAGGTAGTTGGAGGGGAAGGGAATGGATTTAGGCACTGATTCTGTGGCTGGGTGGATGCAGGCAAACCTGAGCTGCAGCCAGCATCTGCTGCACATCGCTGGCCAGGTTGGTACCAGGTCCTGGCCGGTAGCTGCATTGGTGACCTTGGTTCTTCACATGTCTCCATGTTATTACAAGCATAAAGTAGCACATGGCCAGCTTGGATGGCTGGGTGAGACTGGTCTTGGTGTTACCAGGGCCTAGGGATGAGTGGGAAGCACCATTTCAGCATCGTTAGGATGCTGCAGAGCTTGAGGGCAGGAGGAGGATGTATGGAAGCAGGTTGTTTTGAGTTGGGACGTGGAGGATCCAGTTTGTGGGAATCATTTCTTGCTCTCGTCCTGCTTGCTTGAAACGAGACATCTCGGGAAGTGATGGTTGTAAAATGTTGGCATCAAATGTGGCTGTTTTGGTAACAGCAAAATGCCAGCAATGCTCCTTTCCGTCTGGCTTAGTGGGAGGGAGCAGAGCTGTTACTATATTATAAGCTTCATTGATATTAGTCCAGAAGTGTAATTTTGTGTGTGTGTGTGGCTGATAATCAGGGAATCATCCTCCTTGGAGAGGGGAAAGCCATCCAACCCTCAAATAGGTGTGAGAGACTTGAAATGGAAACACTTCCAAACCTTGGAATGGGGTTGATCTATCAGGATGATGAGTGTTTGTAGTGGTTTTATTTGCAAGCTTATAGCTGTGAATTAACATTTAATACTGTGTACCCCAGTGATGTGTCCAGACACAAACAAGAGAGGCGTTTGGGCAGCTCTGTGAGGAGGTGAGGACTCCCCCGTCTGCTCCACGTGGGAATAGAAGCCTGGAACTCAGGTTTCTTCTCCCTATGGGATGGCTGAGTTGCATCTGCTCAGAGTGATTCTTCCAAAGCCGCCTTGGGCTGCAGCTTCGTCCAGGTTTTGGAGGCGGCTCAGAGCAGAGCTGGGGTCTGAGGCACAAGTTTAAGGGTCAGGCTCTTGATGGGAGGAGGTTGGAGAGTGAGGATGATGCCCAAGAAGAACAGTGTCAGTTCGGCGTTGTGAGGAGAGCTGGTCTCTGAGCTCCTGCAGGTCTTGGTGCCATCACTTGCCTGCGTGCAATGGGACCGGTTCCTCTGGTCAGCACAGTGGAGTTGCACTATTTAATTGGGAGTAACCTTGTCTGACCCACTACAGACCTGGTACAGGCTGCCCAGTGCTGGGATAGGCCTTGCATGATGCTGGGAAGACCTTTGTCAAAGCTGGTGCTGATCTTTATTCTTGTGCTCCCCTCTTAGGTGGAACTGAGTATCTGGCACCAGGGATGTGTTTCTCTATTGGATTCAAGTCCTGACGGTGCCATGCTCTGTGCCTCAGTTTACCAGCAATTTCTATGCCTACATCTGCATAAAGCCCTTTAGCACTGCAATCGGAAGGAGTGGTTTTGCATGGGGAGAGCACAGTGCTGGCCACAGCCTTGTTATAAACCCACTGGTTTGGAAAGCAAGCCGCATGGGAGCTGCTGGGTCCTCATCAGAGGTGCATCTTTAGCTGCTTCCAGCCATCTCCCCAGCTCTGGGTTTAGCTCGCCTGCCCTTCACCTGCATTTTGGAACCCTTTGGGGAGATGGTGTCCTCCAAATGCAGCGCGAGGGCACTCGATGCGCTCACTCCAGGCACAGCCCCTCATTGCTCAGGGACCAAACCTGTTTGTCGAAGGCATTTGGCAATGGCTGCTGCAGAGCAATAGCGAGCCGGCTGTTGTGAAACAGCTTCTGGGCTCTGGTTACCACACTGGCTTGGGGTTCTTCTTCCTAAAGGCTTTATTAATTCTCTAGTTAGGGATTTGCTTCGGAGCAGGATGCAGACCTGGCTTTACTGGTTGACTGCCCTACTTAGGCCAAAGCACTGCTCTAGGAGTCCAATGAACACGAAGCAATGGGATGTCTCGAGCTCCTTGAGTGAGCAATGGGGAAGGTTCTCCTGCTTGGAGGAGGTCAAACGGTGTTTTCTTGTGGTGGGATGCGCCAGGTCACCTCCTGTCCACTAACAACGTTTTCCTTATTTCCAATAGGAAACACAGACTGACAAGAACTCAAAGTGCCTTTTCCCCGGTTGTGTTCAGCCCCCTCTTCACAGGTAAGCACATTTACAGCACATTTGGCTGTGAAAAGAGCAGTTTGTGTTTGATGGTGCTTTGTATTGGAAGGGACCTTAAAGCTCCTCCAGCTCCAACCCCTGCCACAGGCAGGGACCCCTTCCACTAGAGCAGGATGCTCCAGCCCATGTCCAACCTGGCCTTGAACACTGCCAGGGATGGGGCAGCCACAGCTTCTCTGGGCACCCTGTGCCAGCGCCTCAGCACCCTCACAGGGAAGAGCTTCTGCCTAAGAGCTCATCTCAGTCTCCCCTCTGGCAGGTTAAAGCCATTCCCCTTGGCCTGTCCCTACAGGCCCTTGTAAGAAGTCCCTCTCCATGGTTGCACATCCGCATTTTGCAATTCCTCCTGTTGAAACACAAGTTGGAGGTGAAGGTCCTGGTCCTTCCTCTGCACAGGGCTCTGCATCCAAGGGGTTTGGAAAATCCCTTATAGAGCAAAGGCATTTGGCTTGAGAGGGGCTAAGACCAAGCCCTGCTTCCTACCTGGACCATACACCACTGTTGGTGGCTCTGCAATGGGAATTGAAACCCCGTTTATGGGACACGTGTTCCCCCTTTCCCCTTGTCCTGCTGGTTTCTGACCTTCCCTTTTCTGCTGCTGGGGGAAGCTGGTTTATAAATGGGGTGAGGGGAAGTCCTGCTCTGCTGGTGGCTGGAAGCTGTAGGACTGAAAAGCTCCCAGTCATGGTCATGTGCCTCTTGTGGTCTGGGCTCGTAGTCAAAACAGTCCCAGCCACAGGGCTTGGGGCTTCCTTGTGTGAGGCCTGTCTCAGGACTTGCATGAGCAGGAACCTAAGGGCACAAGTGAGTATTTAGCAGCAGTAGGGGGGTTTACATGGCCTGTTACAGAGGTCACATTCAAAATAGATTCGTATTGAGGGTCTTAGTGCAGAGCAGAGGAATCAAAATGGGATTGTGCAGCCATAGCTGCCTTAAAGCTGGTGGGTAGAGCTGAAAGCCTCTTGCTGCTGGTGTAGGTGATGGAGAGTGGGGGGTGTTTTGTGTCCCTGAGCAGGGCAAAGCCTCTTTGGAGAGCAGTGGTGAAGTCTTGTCTTACTCAGAACTGGTTTAAATGTCAGAGAAGTTCCTTCAAGGCAGAGCATTCATTTGCCTTGCCTGAAACTAGGAACTGGAAGCTTCTGATCCATTCCTGATGTTTCCTGTAGCTCCTTCAGCTCTTGCAGAAGGGGAATCACTGGGGGGTGATTCAGCTGTGCTGGTGCTTATTCTCTTCTCCGTTCCCACATCCCTTCAGCCTGTGTCCTGAGGACGGGGTGGCACGTTGAGGACTTGCTCCTCATGTAATGGGACTCGCTTCCTCAGTGTCACCTTGCAAATCAAGGCTGGTGCAGGCAAAAGCTGCTTCTGCTGCTTTGTCTGCTGTTGCTGGGGGAAGCTGTGAGTATAAATGCAATAGTGACAGTGCCCTTGGAGGGGCTTTTCCTGTGTAGAAGACCATGGCATCATCCCCAAAGTCAGTATCTGGCTTTGGGTTGGTGTTGGCTTCAGTCTTGCACTGCTTGGTTTCTTTCATGGCTCTTGCATAGTGGGTTTTCTGAGGCTGGGACAGAATTCACGTGTCTGGTCCTGCTTGCATGAGTTCCTTGGGGATCCGCTTCCAGGTTAGTCCGTGGGGTAAGGGAAGGCCTTTGGAAAGGCTCTCCTTGCCTTCCCTGACCTCTCCTTGAGCAACCCTTGGAAGCATAAGTCCACCACAGCCTGCCATTGCCCCTCCTGCTGCCTTGGGGAGGGCTGGAAGCTGAGTTCCTGCCCCCCCCCTCAGTCTGGTTGGCTTTTGGCTGTGTTTGGCCAAGGTGGATGCAGCCCAGGCACTTTATTGTTAAGGTGTGGAAATGAAAGAGTGGTTTTGTGCATGTGTGTGTGCTCACACCCTTAACTCCCCAGGGAGAAGGTACCTTGGCTAATACCCACCCTAAATACTCCTCTTCCCATCGCTTATTAATAAATAGGAGTCTTAAAAGCAGAAGGAAGCTGAGTCAATCTTGTCCTCTCTAATGCATGGTGAATACACTGTCAGATGGGTGATGCTGTGCACGGTATCTGGAGCAGGAGAGCAGCTCCCTGCCCGCAGGAATTGGAATCTAAGGCAGCCAGATCTTCTTGTCCTTGAGCCCATGGTTCGGGTCTTTGGGATGATGGGGTTCCAGTGCTGGTGTCCATCAGAGCCTGGTTAAACTCAGTTTTAAGCCTTGGCTGTGGTAGCACCCCTTAGGATCTCTCTTTGGGATTTGGGTGTTTTCCTTTTGCCTCTGTATCAGTCCACTACTGAGGCTGATGCTTTGGCCTGGATTTGCTGCCTTCCTTTCTCTCCCATGATTTTAGACTCATGTTAAGCTTTTCTGGGTTTAGGTAGTTTAAATTAGACATCTTAATTTGTGTGGTTATTTTCCCCCGCAGTATCCTGGGTCTGAAGCCTTTTTAGTGCTCAGCAAATTCCAGTTATTTAATGTTAAAGCCTGTCCAGCTCCCTCTTATTAATTTGAAGAGCTGGTACCCTCCTGGCCTTTGGCGTAAAAGCGCAGCACTGATGAGCTCTGCTTGCTGTGAACTTGCTGCTGAAAAGGTCTCAGTGCCTTCCTCATCCCAGCATCCTGGTGCTGGACTCCAGTGGGATTCAAGCACATGTATTGGTGTCATTCTCCTCTGCCTGACCTTTGGGCTGTAGTAGCCGAGCTAATCCATGTCTCCGAAGGGAAGCAGCTAATGAGATCGTGTTCCAAACCCTGCAGAGGTTACTGCCCCTTTCCCCCTCCCATGCTCAGCCTCTGCATGCCCTGGAGCAGGTGTGATACTGACGGTCTTGCTCCGCTAACCCTCAGGTGAAACGGTGTCGCTGGTGGACGTGGACATCTCGCAGCGAGGACTGACCTCCCCTCACCCTCCGACTCCACCACCTCCACCACGACGAAGCCTCAGCCTGCTAGGTACTGTCTTGGAGAGAGCATCCTTGCTGGGTGTCCCTGTGGGAGTGTAGGAGCTGCCCGTCTGCCCTTGTAGGGAGGGAAGGGGAGAGCCTTGAGCATCGCTGGCAGTGGGCTCGTTTCCTGCTCACCCTTCCCTAGCAGAGGGTTGATTTGCTGTTCATTGGCAGGCTCAGTGTTTCTCCTGGATCAGCCAGGAGGGGCGGGTGATGGGGCAGCAATGTGAGGTGGGGAGGTAACATGTTGGTTTTGTAGCATTTCTGCTGCTTTTGGGAGCTGCTCCCCTTCCTACCCATCACCCAGCGAGGCCGGTTCCTTTCTGTGCTCTGTAGTCAGTGGAAGCTCCATGGGAGCTCAGCTGCTCTTCATCCTCCTCTGGAGGAGGCTTCTCTGAGAAGAAGCTAAGGATGGCTCAAGTCAGCCTTAGCAAGCAGCACCTTAAACTGCACATCCCATGTGCTGGGTCTGTGAAACCTCCTTTAAATGCCTGTGTTATGCATGTGAGGAGCTGCTGGGCTGGAAACCAGACTCCTCCGCTCTTGGAGAGCGTGCGAGGCTCTGAGCTGGTGTGAAGAAGCAGCAGCAGCAAGAGGAGGATGCTGAGCTGCTGGTGGGAAGCTCCATCTTGGCTGGTTTGCTCGGGTGTGTGTCAGGCAGTGCAGAGCTCACTTGCTTTCCTGTTTTCTGAATCTCTCTTGCCTCTGTTCTCTCCTAGATGATATCAGTGGGACGCTGCCTACATCTGTCCTAGTGGGTCCAATGGGCTCCTCCTTGCAGTCTTTCCCTCTGCCTCCGCCTCCTCCACCCCATGCCCCAGGTCAGCTTAGCTTTAGCAGCAAGGCTCTGGCTTTCCTTTGAGGGATCTGGAACCTTCTGGGGTTTTGCTTGGTGAATTCAAAGGCTGCACTTTGGGCTTTAACAGCAGTGGTGCTGCCTGCGGTGCCTGCTCGGGGCCGTGTGGTCCTGCACTGCTGAGGGCGCAGGCACTCTTGGGTCAAGGCTCCAGGTTCCCTGTGGCTCTCGTTGCTCACAGGGGTTTTGCTGAAGCTCATCCCTGCACCAGCTTTATCCTCAGTTCAGCATCTCCCGTTTTCTCTGATTCCTCTTGGGTTCAGCCCACCCCAATTTGTGCTGTGTCAGGGAACATGGTAATGAGTGGCAGGGATGGGAGAGAGCTGTGGGGGCAGGGGTTGGTGCAGGAGCCCCAGCTCTGCCAGCCAGCCTGGTGTGCATCCAACTGAACAGCACACTGGGATGCTTCCTGTGCATTTACCCTCCTGCTTTCAGTTGCCTTCAGCACCCACAGAGCTTTCACTGCGCCTTTTTCAGGCTGTGCCTGTTCTTCCCAATGGTGCTGCCGGGCACTTCCCTGGCCTTCCCTCCGAGCTAGCAGAAGGAAATAGCAGTGAGTTAGTCACCTTGGAGGAGCAGGTAGTGACTCCCCTGTGTCCTTCACAAGCACATTGCCCTCCCATGGGTCAGCCCAGCTTCCTCCTCCCCGCTGCAGCTCCTGCATCTTGACCTCCAGAGCCATGCGAGGGGGACGGGGCGACTCAGCCTTGTGCTGAGCTCCCCAGGGGTGACCAAGGCCTGGGCTGTGTCTCCCTCTGCAGATGCCTTCCCACGGATTGTCCCTCTGAGGCCAATGGAGGCGATGCCCGGCCAGCCCGCCCAGCACCTCCAGTGCCCCCTGTACCGCCCCGACTCCAGCAGCTTCGCAGCCAGCTTGAGGGAGCTGGAGAAGGTAACGGGGATGTGGGTGGGTGGCAGCAGCCCCAAGGGAAGGGCTCTGGGTCTAAGCTCTGCTTTTGGGTCTAATCGTCCCTTTTACAGACTTCATAGAGTGGTTTGGGTTGGAAAGGGCCTCAAGATCATCTAGTTCCAACCCCCTGCCATGGGCAGGGTTGCCTCACACTAGAGGTGCATAGACTTGGGAGCACAGGATTAGGATAGGACTGGAAAAAGCCTCCTGCCTTTCTCCCGGTGAGGTCTTTAAGTCATTGTGGGTGGAATGAAATGCTTTCATCGCATCTGTTCTTTCACCACTTTTAGGTGGTAAGGGATATGATGGTGCACTCTCATCCAGGAGCAAGTCCCAACCATCCCTACTCCTGGTTGGACACAACAGGGCACTTCCAATTTAGCATTTAAAAGGAATTAACAACGAGAGCAAATCCTATTGTGTTTGGTTGCTGATGTTCTGCTGTCTCTCTTCCTAGTGTGGCTGGTACTGGGGACCGATGAACTGGGAGGATGCGGAGATGAAGCTGAAGGGGAAACCAGATGGGTCCTTTCTGGTCCGAGACAGTTCTGACCCTCGTTACATCCTGAGCCTCAGCTTTCGGTCGCAGGGCATCACCCATCACACCAGAATGGAGCACTACAGAGGTAAGAGCCATGCATGGGTGGTTCTGGGGATGCTGCTGACCACAGAGGCCTGCGGCTGGGGACCAGTGATCTCAAGGTCCCAAAGCAGTGCTCTGGGCACAAAGCTGGCAAAAGAAGGGGAGCAGCATCAATGTGTCCTTGCTCTTGTGCTGAGGTTCTGCAAGAGGCCTTAGAAGCCAGGTTTGACTTTGCTTCTTGGGCTTCAAGAAGTGACTCTCCTTAAAACTGGGGAGCACGAGAGTTCCCTCAGGCCTTGCTTTGGAAAACTGCACCTGAAGAAGTGATGATGGCAAGGTCCTTGGGACCCTGTCACTGAGATGTGATGTATAGTACAAGCCATCACCCGTCAGCTTCCCAAAATGAAGTTTTTCCCCTGTGAACAAAATATGCCACAGCTCAGCATCTTGCTTTGTTCTCCCGCTATCCTGGGATGCTTAGCAGTGGGATCAGCTGCAGTAGGTCCCAGGTTGAGGCTTTACTTCCACATGTGGTTTCCTGTACTGACCGCTCGTCCTCAGGCTGAGGAAAATGCCCAAAAGGCTCCATGGAGCTGCCCTGTGACCAGTGGGCAAGCTTTAATAACAGCTGCCTAGAGAGCCTTGTCATTAACTGTGCCTGCAAATGATGGGGTCAGAGGCTTCCCAGCCAACCTGCTGGGGAAAACAGGGGTTTGCAGCCCTTCAGAGCAAAGCTCATCCTTCTCTCCTTGTCCTTGCTGCAGGGATGCTGCTGTTCTCTTCCAGTTCTGCTAGCAAACCTGGCAGCTCTTCTGGTCTTGAGCCCCTCTCATGGGGAGGTGGCCCAGTATTCATTGTAACCCCTCTAGAGCCAGTTCCCCTGTCCCTGACCATTGCGTCAGAAGGAAGGATTTTCATCACCCTGTCTTTATATAGAAACTACAAGAATCTCTGTCAGGTGGAGGGGATGTGAGGCTGTCTGTGCCATGGATTCTCCGCCGGAATTGAGTTTTGGAGCAAGCTTGTCTGGCTGCTTACTTTGGGGTTGGGATATTTCCCTTCTCTGAGCATCCTTAGCCCAGCGTCCTTCCCTTTCCTCACTCTTTTCTTGCTGCATGGATGGAGCTTGGTGCTGCCGCCTTCCCTCGAGCATCTCTTCCAGCCATGGCATCGCATCAAGGACTGCATTTTTTGGGTGCAGTGCTTGGCTCTGTGGGGCAGCAGCCCTGTGCTCCCCCCCAGGCCTGGCTGCCTTGTGCTGAATGTGCTGCAGCACCCTGGAAAACTGCAGACTGGAGCACTTTGATAACCAATGAAGATGACAAATGGTGAGGCTGGGGGAATGGTAAAGAGAGCAAGGCTTGACCTTCAGGTTTCAAGTAGATGAGGAGAAGAAACCAGCGTTTATTTGTCTATTTTTAGGCAGGCTGAGGACGCTGGTGCTTGTCCTTTGCATTCACTGACCAAGGGCTCATACAGATCCAGGACTCCCAAGAATTACTTGTGCTTGCTGATCCTGGATGTTTAGCACGTGCTGACCCAGATCATTGCTCCCAAACTGGCCTGTGGCAAGGGTGAGAGGTACCTCCTCCCAGTAAAGCCTTACTGGAG
This sequence comes from Psittacula echo, assembly GCF_963264785.1. Lineage (NCBI taxonomy): Eukaryota > Metazoa > Chordata > Aves > Psittaciformes > Psittacidae > Psittacula > Psittacula echo. Next base: position 5,586,153 of record NC_137748.1, read on the forward strand.
CAAGCTGTGGGTTGTCTATAGCCCTGTATTGCTGCTTGCTGTCCGCCCTACAGAAAGCTGTGAGTGCTGGCCATCCAACAGAGCTGCTTCCTCTAGTGTTTCTGTAGCAGGTTGGTGCTGCAGAGCCTGTGATGGTGCTTGGGGGTGCTGCTGGCCTGGGTACCTCTGCTTTGGCTGGGGAAAGGGGATAAATGGCTGCGTTTTGGTGCGAGGAGGAGGTGTCTGCTTGCAGCACAGACTGTGACACTGGTCTGACTTGAGGCTTCAACACAACCTATCTGGAGATCTGTAAGCAGGGTAGAGGGCCTGCTTACCCCTGTGGCCCCTGTCCAGTTTCAGAGCGTGCTGCTGGAGCTCAATGCACCGTGTCGGGTGACAGCACAGGCAGGGCTGCGTCCGTGTGCCTCGCCCCTGCTTCTAGCTTGGCAGTCATTTGGATTAAGGTGTTTGGAACAGCCAGAACATAAAGCTGCTGAAATAAGGGATCTTTGACAGCCCTAGGGCTGGCAGAAGAGGACTCCAACACCTGGCTCACTGCTTTTACATACCTCTATGTGTGGGCTTAAGTGCTCTGATGCGGTAGCTTGCTTTGCGCGTGCTGTTGAGGGGATGCTGCAGAGGAGCAGGGACGTCTCTTAATGCTCTGTTCAAGTATGTCTTGGTAGTTTTAGACCCAGCAGTTGTTGCAGGCTGCTCACAAGTTCAGGCAAGCCTGACCTGAGGTCATCCTTGGGATTATGGTTGTCATATTGTGTCTTTCTGTGTATCCTCAGCTCTTGGAGAGCACCGGTTCCAGTGGAACAGCATCTTCGCAAGCTGGTGCCACTGGTGTTTCCTCTTAGTGCCCTTCCTAGGTTAAGTTGTCAGCCTGGGGCATTCACGTGGCCTTTGGGAACATCACTCGTGGCCAAATGGCTCCTCTTGCTGCCAGTGCTCCTATAACATGAGGCCTTTTCTGTTCTGTTGGAAGGGACCTTCAGCCTCTGGTGCCATCCCAAGTTTGAAGACCGCTGCCAGTCCGTGGTGGAGTTCATAAAGAGAGCAATCATGCACTCCAAAAACGGGAAGTTCCTCTACTTCCTCCGATCCAGGGTTCCAGGTGAGTGTCCTGCTTTGCCTCTGGGGGAGGTTTTACTCTGCCATCAGCTGCTGGTCTGTCCTAGAGAGCCAGTTTAATGTGGCTTTGGTCTGCTGGGCTCAGTGCATCCTCTGCATCCTTGCCCACTGACTTCAGAAGGACCCTGAGGAGCACATCCTTTACACCACTTATTGTGGTAAGTGGAGACTAGTGGTAAGGAGACCTCCTAAAGCTTTCTTTCCAGGAGTGTGGAAACATAATACAAACTCACGCTATGACAAATGGAGCTGGAGACTGGAATGCTACTCCCTCAACGAGTAGCTATTTGGCTACTAAAGCTCCTCTTTCTTCCCTCCCCCAGTCTCAGTGCTGCTGTTCTTAAGAACCACTCCATGCTTTGTAGTTTCCCAGCTCTCCCTCAGCTGAAACCCACCTGGGGCTGTCAGGAGGGAGAGACATTAAGCTGAGCTGTGGGAACGTTTCCAAGTGTGAGCTCAAAGTGAGCCTCGAGCTCACTTGATAGATGCTGTAGATTCAGAGTCCCTGGGGGGACCCTGATGCCAGAGCCCATCAACAGGCAGGTGCTTGCAAGCAGGGAGGGAGTGTTTGCGAAGCTTTGTTGGAGCATGTTTGATTGCATGCTGCTGGGATTGCAAAGTGCTTGTTTCCCCATCCATCAAGCTCTGGCTCCTTAAATGGGCTCGCATCTCCTGCCTGCTAAATCTGGGCAGGCAACTGGACCAGTATCCTCTGTGCTTTTTGTTTCACTCGTTTGTCCTGGTGTACCAGCGAGCTGGCCAAAAACCCCAGTGTGAAAGGAAGGGGAGAGCTTGCCAAGTGGGCAAATGTGCCCCTTAATTGTGAGGGAGCAGCAGTGGGGAACAGGATCTGGAGGGCGGGTGAGTGGGGATGCTGGGAACAAAAGGGAGCAGGAATGGGAACGCTGCCGTGGTGAGATGGGTGATGGCAGTGAAGCAGAGAGGGGCAGGACTGAGTGTGAGGATTCCTGCAGTAAATTTGTTCCCTATCTCCATTGCCATCGTGCCTGCAGACCCTGATGGTGGCGGTGACCTCTCTGACAGTGCAGCGTGGAGAGGATTTGGCCCAAAGAGTTTCTGGTCCAGAGGAGGCTGGAGGGGAGGAAGGATGGGATGCTCCTCCACAGGGTTCCCAGCAGTGCTGGAATCACAGCCTGGATCTGTTCAGTGTTGCCCTCTGCTGCAGACACTGCCAATAACTGGAGAGCTGATGTAGAACATGGCTGTGCTTCGGAAGGAGAGGGATGGGAAGCAGGTTTTGCAATGTATCCTCCCTTCAAACAATCCTTTCAGCTTCAAGATGCTTTACCTTCCTGATCCTGACACCTCTCCCCTTTGAGAATAGGGCTTTGAGGGCTGAGGACTCCAGGGAAATACCTTAGAAAGCACTTGCTCTAGAAAATATCATCAAGAGCCCCACCAAGCAGTGCTGAGGGGTCCCTTCTGCCTGGTCCCCCACAGGCTGTGCTGGCTCCTGGTCCTGCACCTCTCTATCCGGGCGCTTCTTCGAGTCGCTGCTCCTTGCTCCTTGCACAACAAGGTCTCACCCTGATGCCTGATCTTTAACAGGGGAACATTGAGGATCTGCGTTCCCCAGTGTGCTCGTTAGTGCTGTTCTCCTGCCCAAACGCTAACTGCTGCTCGGAGGAAGAGGCAGTTTCCAGCTCGCATCTGGCTCCTGGCAGTGAGGCATGCGGCGAGCTCAGTGTGCGGAGCTCGTGCTGCAGCCCCGTAGCTGCTGGCTGAGCTCCCAGAGGCTAATTCCTTTCTGTAGGAGAATAGGGAGCAGGGGGGGAGAATCCAGCCTTCAATTGATTGCTGTTCTTTGCTTTCTCAAAAGCTGCCTCACAGCTTCCTGAGCTGCCCGGAGCAGTTTTGAGCCCATCTTAGTGTGAAGAGCTTTCCCTTTTCTCCTTTCTCTCCATTGCCCTCGGAGACAAGCCAGCAGGAGGGGGTTAGAGTGTAACTGGCTTTGAATCCTGCTGCAAAGACAGATAAAACCTTGTGCTGTGAATGAACCCAGCTCCCAAAGAGCCTTCCTGGTGCTCCTGCACCGACCTCTTGGTTCTGAGGGCTCGATTGTTGCCTCTAATGCTGATGGAGGAGGTGGGCTGGAGGGAAAGCTGGATGCAATTCGCTTCCAGCCCTGCGAGGTTGCTGCCTGCGTGGGGAGCTGCCTTTGTGCCCAGCCTCGTGACCCCAAGAATGAGCAGCTTGAGCTGCCCAAATCCCCCAGCTTTTGAATGCTGCGCAAGAACTGCCCAGGGGCTTGTGCAGAGCAAAGCCTACGTGCGGCTCATGCTGCCTGCCCTCTCCTTTGGCTTCCTTCTGCATCCCTTCCACACTCTGTTGCTTCTCAGTATAAGTGATGCTTCATCTACGAGTGCATGGAGAGGGGTGGTGGGGAGCTTGTGGAATCCCGGGATCTGCTTTTCCACAGTCACCCCATGACCTCAGAGCTGTTGCTGCGTTGTGAGGAATGCTGAAGGTTTTGCAGGCATCCCTGAAAGGTTTGGCTCCCCATTCGCAAGCAGCTCCAAAGCAGTGGGCTCCCGGGGTGATGCACTGTCGAATACAGCCTTGCAGAGAGCTCCGGCTTCTCCTTGCTGCATCAGGAGTGGTCTCTTTCTAACATAACACCTCCAACACTGCTTTATTCCCAAGGTCTCCCTCCAACGCCTGTCCAGCTGCTGTATCCAGTCTCCAGGTTCAGCAATGTCAAATCCCTTCAGCACCTTTGCCGCTTTCGGATCAGGCAGTTGGTCCGAATAGACCACATTCCCGAGCTCCCGCTGCCCAAGTAAGTCTCTTTGGTTTCCTCCCTGACCCTCACCCCTGCAGCGAGGTGTGTGTACCTGAAGAAAGGCTCTGGGAGGGAAGAGTTGGCTTCTTCAGCCTCGGGATAACATGATAAATATCCTGAGGTGTGTAGGGATGCCTGCAGGAATGGGGACCAGCTCGGGAGTGAGGTGTTACCTGCCTATGCCAAAGCTTTGGGGTTCCTGCTCGATGTGGGTGGGCTGGGGGAGAGGTTCCGGTTATCCTCGTGGTGGTTGGTGTGGTTGTGGTTCAGGGTTAAAGCTTCTGCCCATTCCTTCCCCAGGCCCCTGATCTCCTACATCCGCAAGTTCTACTACTACGACCCGCAGGAGGAGGTGTATCTGTCACTGAAGGAAGCTCAGCTCATCTCCAAACAGAAGCAGGAGACCGAATCCTCCACGTAGCGAGGCTGCCTCACTCACCTTGTTGCTGTCATTGATGGTACGTGTGTGCTGCTGCTCCTCTGTGGGGTCAAACATAGATCATCCTGTTCCCTTTGATTGCAATGAAAACACAAAACCCTCCCAGAGCAGCTGTGGCCCTTCCCTCTTTGACCATTGCCCAGCTTTCCCTGGGGAGGGGACGAGGCTTCTGCTGCTTCCTTGTGCACATTTGTGCCCACACAAGCCTGTGCTCACGCTTGTGCAAACCCGCTGGAGCCTGGGGCAGATCCCGCAGGCTGCTTGATCCCTCTCCCCTTTATTCTCCCCACTAGGAATTGGATTGTTGCCATCCTGTAGCCCAAGCCTGGCTGTGGTGGAAGGAGGCACGCACGGGGAGCCTGCTTCTGCGGGGCTGCTTCTGCTCTCAAGCTCTTTTGTACAGAGAAGAGGGTTCAAGACTCCTAAGAAGCACAGCAGAAGGGGAACAAGAGCCTCAGCTCCTGCCTGAGGGAGAGGGGAGACAGCTGAGCCCAGCTCGTGGACCCCTTGCAGAACAAAGAATGTCCTGGCACTAGTTACAACTTTGGGAAAGTTTTATTTTTTAATGTCTTTTGGGTTTGATTTTATTTTCAGCATGAGAAATACTGGCTTATGATCAGCTGAATTTGATTGTCCTCCCTTGGAAACTTCAAGGTGGGGAGAGAGGAAGAGAGATGGGGACTCTCTAGGAAAGTCATCTGCTCCAGGCGTGGTGGCAAGACTGGCCTTTGGCCCTTACTGATGGGGAGATGCAGCCAGGGAGCTGCTTGGAGGCCAGACTGAGCCGTGGTGACATGCAGCTACATGGAATAACCTCTGGGAAGCATGGAGCTCTGAACAGTGGGCAGCTGAGCTTTGCAACTGGGGTTTGCAGGGTGGGCCTGTATGCTTTTAAGTTGGGCCCAAGGAAGGAAGAGCACGGGAGCCGTTTAGATGTCATGGAGCCTTCTGCCGAAGGGAATGGCTGCTGCTGCACTGGGATCATGGGCTGCTCCTCTGAGGAGGCATCGTTCCCTTAGCGAACACTGGAAGGAAGTGGAAAGGAGGTGGCAAAGCTGTGGCTGCAGCTGTTGCTGCAGTCCATGGACCAAAGGTACTTGCTCCAGCGATCTCAGTCCTGCAGAGCCACGGGATGTGCACTTTCAGCCTTTCGCTGGCTGTCTCCAAAAGCTGTGAATGGAGTGGCTTTGTGCTGAGCTGTGAAGGAGCTCGACTGGGAGTTGCTGGGGCATTAAGAGGCACCTCTGGGCTGACTTGGAGCAAGAAGCAGACAAGCGAGGCTTCTCCTGGAGCAGCATCTGAGCTCTGAGCTTGCTGCTTCCTCCTCTCCCTGGGCTGTCCCTGCAACCACAGCAGTTCAGAAACAGTAAAGCCAAGAGAGGTGGTTGCTCTTGCTGTGTTTCTGGGCTTGGCGTTGGCTAAAAGACCCCTTCACCCCTTCAGATCCTGGTCTGCAAAGAGTTTGCGTTTCATGAAGTTTGAAGTTTGCTCCAAGTGATGCTGAGAAGCATCTTTCCTCCTGCATTTACACGGGCAAATGTTCCTGTGCTCTCAACCCTGCGGCAGCGTGGGCTGAAGATGCGATGCTCGTGTGTGGCCTGGGCCTGTGGAGCTGAGCACCCTGTGAGCACTCAGGAGCTGCCAGGACTTTGGTCTTGCCCTGCAGAATGATCCAAGCCCTTGAATCAGGCACAGTCCTGTGGATCTTAAAGCAGCCTGGAGAAAACCCCCCCGATTGTCTGCCTCTGCCAAGTGTTGCTACGATGGGTGCTAACAAACCCTGTCCTTCCTGCCCTCACCATCACCTCTGGCCTCGGTTTTTGGCCTTGGAGGAAAAAGGATGGTTTTTAAAAGGATTTGGCTTCCAGATGAAACAAACTGAGCTTCAAATTGTGTAGAAATACCTCATCAGACACTGCTCACTACTGACTGCGTCCCATGGTTGGGACAGGGCTTATGAGGAGCTGCCCCAAGATGTCCTCATCGGCATATCCTGACCCTTGGTGAAATGGGAGCTAATCCAGCCTACAGCTCCCGTATCCCTACGTGGGGAATGGTGATGTTCCCTCCCTTGGCTGTGGACCTACAGCTCACACCCGGTTACCAGCAGAGCCTGCAAAATGAACGCAACTGCTTCAAGTGAAACGCACAGCACGGCGTGAATGTCGGGGGGGGGAAAGGCATCTTGTGCAGGTGAAACTGGGATATCCGCAGCATCCCGGCTGTCCATGTGCTGAAGATCTGGGTCTTCCAACTTACCCGTATGCTGGGTAGGGAAAACTTCCCCAAGAGCCAAGCCTGGTCTCGTGCCTGTCGTGCCCAACCCTGTGCCAGTGAGGAACAGCGTGCCTGGGGCATGTGTCTCCTGCCAAGCTCCCTAAAGAGAGCCTGGAGGCGAGGATACGATGGCATGGATAGGTGATGGCCTGGATGTGTGAGATGGGAGCTGGGAGTCTCCCCTTGCCAAAGCTGGGGAGGAGCTGGTCTTCTCCCTAAGTGTGATGGTAACGGCATCGTTTTCACTCCATCCATCCCTGTTCTGGGATGGGAGAGGCACAGGCTGGGTTCGGGAAGGGGAAGAAGCCATCCTGGAGGGGCAGACCAGGGAAAACTGGTGCTGGGAATCAGTGCAGAGTCCCAGTGCTGGGCTTGCCTGGGGTGGAAACGCACAGCCCTGCTCTGTGGTGGGTCAGGAGCTCCCCATGTACCCCCAGAGCTCCCCTGGAGGTGGATGGGGTGGCTCTGTGGCTTTCAGAGCTGCTGAAGCAGCAGCCAGGCCTTAGGGGCAATACTTGCTCTCCTTGCTTCAGAATAGGCAGGAGAGCTGGATCGTGGTCAGAGGCTGCTGCCTAGGGCTGATGGTGCTGGATATGGTCCCAAGGGTAACAGCCTTCCCTTGAAATCCAGTTAAAATAAAGCTGTTCCCAGAGCTCCTTCCCATCCAGGTGTAAGGGGAGGGACTTGATCTGTTTGAGCATGGAGAAGGTTCAGAGCTCTTGTTCCAAGGCTGGATGTGAGTGGAGCAAGCAGAGGGGGTCTTTGTGGTGGGATCTTGGAGAACTCAATCCCATCTTGCCCAATGGATCCCTATCCCTGTTTAGGGAATGACCAGGGAATGTCTGCATCCTGCCTGGAATGGTTTTGCCGGTTGGTTCTGGAGGATGCTCTCATCCTGCTGATTTGGAACCAAACTTTATAGCCTCCTTTGTCCAACCTTGAATTGTGCAGAGCTGGTGCTTGTTCCTCCTCCGTCAGGGACCAGGGGCCGATGAGCCATGAAATGGACCATAAAAACCACCAAAGCGCAGACAGCATCCATGGAAAAGCTCCTTTTCCAGCTGGATGGGAGCAGCCTTCAGCCATGTACGTGGTGGACCTGGGTAGCGAGGTCCCACTTTGCTCCTCTCCCTGCAGCCTGCTTCACTTCAGCAGGGAATTCCAAGAAGCCCAGGGCAGTTTTCCACAGGGAAGTCTTTAGCTCAGCATGGACCTTTCCGAGGCCAAAAGAAGGGATAAAAAGGATTCCTCTCTGGTTTGGTTTGGTGGGAACCACCTTGAGCTGCTCATGTCAGATGGAATCAGTGGGTCTGAAAGCACCAGGCATGGGGTGCTCCCCTGTGGGGCCACGTTTTAGACCCTAAAGGTGTTTTTGATGGGGACCTTAGTTACCATATGGGTGCAGGGGGATGCGCAGGCTCCGCTGGGAGTGTTTTCGGGAGGAAACCCCTTGAAAGCAGGGTTTGCAGAAGGAAGAATCTTCCTGCTTCCACTAGGAAGGGAGCTGACCCTTTCCCTTCGTTCTTCACAGTCAACGTCTGCCTTTGCGATGGTTTTACCCTTAAAACCTGACCTTCTGGAGGGCTCAGTGTGGGGGTGCTGGTACCCACCCCAGCACCCCAGGCTTCCAGAGCTGGAGGGATCTATCCAAGCATCCCCCGTAGCCCTTCCCAGCCTCATGCTCCTCATCCAGCATCTTCAGGTGCGATGGGGCAGGCGGGACCCTTCCAGCCACCCCCTGCTGATGGGGGTCCCCCCTCTTTGTGCCTCCAGCTGAAAAGCACAACCCAGACCCACAGCATCCCCCCAACCACCATCCCCAGGGGGGCCGGGTTTGCCTTTAGAGGAGGAAGAAGCAGACTGGGGGCGGCTCCTGGTGCTGCTCATGGCCAAGGACTGTTTGGACCACCCTTGGGTAGCAAAGCAGCTTTGCTTCCTTTACCCTTTTCACTTGGTGTGTGTGTGTGTGCGTGCTTTTAATTTATTCAGATAGTTGCTGTATAATTTATTTTCCTAAATTCTATTAAAAAAGTCACAGAAAAGGTTAAATCCAGCCTCGCAGGCCCAGCGGCGAGCAGGGATGCTTTTGATATGAACACCACCAATGCACTTTTGGGTGTGTTTGGTTATTTTTGGGGGTGGGAAACGGGGCTTGGCTGTATATATTGTATTAAAGGCATGTTTGGCCTCTGGTGTGGAGCTGTTAGTAACTGCTGCAGGTCCTGTGGGAGAAGCCGGTGTGGAATTCCCAGGTCTGGGGTTGGTTTTCCTTTGGTTTTGGGGAGGGAGAGTGGATTCCAGTGGTTGTAACTCATTTCCAGCGTCGGTTTGACTCATGGGGTATGGTTTTAGGGGGTATTTTTTGGCTGGGGGGGCGGGAGAAGGGAAGAGAGTGGGGGTTTGAAATAAACTCGGTAGAAATCGCTTTATGTGCTGTGTGTTGCCTTGCAGCATCCCTATGGGGTGGGAGGGGGGCCCAAGGGGTGGAGATACCCACGTCCTGCCTCCAGCATCACCTCATCCCTTCCTTTCCCCACTGCCTGGTGTTTCCCCCTTCATTCTGTGTCTGATGCTTTGAACACCGCCGGGTTTGGCAGATCAGAGGCTGTGGAGTGACAGAACGGGGCTGAGCCTGCATCTCCCCCCTTCCTCTTCCTCCATCACTGGGTGCGGGCAGTGAGGAGGGGTTGGGGTGCACCAGTTCCCCCCCTGTTGCTGTCCCGGCTGTTGGCTTGGTGCAGGGCTCTGCCCCAATGCCCCTGCCATGGGCACAGTCCCCAGGCATGGGGACAAAGACCCCATTGATGGGCCCAGACGGGGAGATCCAGCATCTGAGGCCTCCTCTTGAGCTGGTTCTCAGTCGGACCGAGCCCGGGGGCTGGAGCTGAGATGCCCCCAACCCCTTTGGGCAGCATCGGGGAGGTTTTGGGGTTCACCAGCCCCAAGAAGGGTTGTGTTTGGGGGGGGGGGTGTCAGGGGTTGTACCCCGGGTCTTGCCCTTGGTGGATGATGGGGTCCTGGGGGAGCCACAAGCCCTGGGTGGGAATGGGGCACCCTCTGAGTGCCCCCGCAGCCCCATAAAGCCCCTTTTGTCCGGCCACGCTGGAGCAGCCCCACCGCGGCTGCGGCTGCGCTGCGCAGGAGCTTATTTTTAACATCTCATTAGCATCAGAAAGCAGCGAATTTCCCCATCCCCGGCAAGGTTCGGAGCCCCCGGACAAAAGCCTCTTTCTTCCCACTCGCTTCTCCCCCCCCACCCTGAGGCGGGGGCTCCCCTTTTACCCCCCCCCCAACCCTGATGGGTCCCCAGGACTCAAGAGAGGTGGGGGGGGCATGGGGGGGGTTCGAGCATCACTGCTCATGGTGCTGCCCACCCTGTGCCACGTCCGAGCCTGGCCAAAGCACCCCATTGGGGTGTCCCTGCACAGTCCCCCCCGCCAGCCCTGACTCCCTTCCTAAGCCAACCCTGCTTGGACCATGAGGGGTATGGGGTGTCCTGTCCCCCCTGTGGAGGGAATGGGGGGGTCTGACCCTCCACATCCTCGTCCTTATGCTCATCCCAATGCATTGGGGCAAGCGTGGGGGCATGCAAAGGAAACCTATGCGCGGTGCAGGGCTATGGAAGGGGGACCGAGGCACGGCGCGGGGCCACGCCGGGAGCCGATGCAGGGCATGGGGCCGTGCCGCTGGCACGCAGGGCACTGGCACTGCCCCAGCGGGTCACTGGGCCTGGCACCGCCGCTGCCTCCGAGCTAATATTTACCCAGGGCTTGGCCCCGCGCTGGGAAACGCCGGGAGCGGCCGGAACGGGGCTGGGAATGGGAATGGGACCGGGACCGTGCCGCTGGCGGGGGACAGGCAGTGCCGGCCAGCGCTGCCCTGGGGCCACCTGAGCGCGGGCACAGACACCGGCAGCTCTGCAGTCCCCCGGATCCCTCGAGAGAAGGGAGGAGTGGATGGAAAGGTGGGGATGGATGGATGGAGGGATGGGAAAAGGAAGGGGTAAGAGGGGTGGATGGATGGATGGATGGATGGATGGATGGATGGATGGATGGATGGATGGATGGAGGGAGGGATGGATGGATGGGTGGGTGGATGGATGGATGGATGGAGGGAGGGAGGGATGGATGGATGGATGGATGGATGGATGGATGGATGGATGGAGGGAGGGATGGATGGATGGATGGATGGATGGATGGATGGATGAGGGCTGGATGGAAAAAGGAAGGGTTGAAGAGGGGTGGAAGGCTGCATGGATGGGTGGAGGGATAGATGGAGGATGAGGAGGCAAAGGGGGTGTGAGGGGAAGGTGGGAGGCAGGATACCAGGCGGTGTTGGAAGGAGTGATGGAGGGGCTGGGATGGGAGGGTTGGGATGGAGGGGATGGGATGGAGAGGTTGGGATGGAGGGGATGGGATGGAGAGGTTGGGATTGAGGTGTGGGGTGGAGGGGTTGGGATGAAAGGGATGGGATAGAGAGGTTGGGATGGAGGGGATGGGATGGTGAGGTGTTTGGGGTGGGATTGGGGTGGAGGGCTTGGGATGAAAGGGATGGAATGGAGGGGCTGGGATGGGGATTTGGGATGGAGGGGTTGGGATGGGAGGGTTGGGGATGGGGGGGATCGGAGGGGGGGGCCGCGGTGGGTTCCCCGGGGGGGCCGGGCGCGGTCCCCCCCCGCCGCCGCTCACATGACGCCGCTCCCGGGATGCGCCGGGCGGCGCCGGGCGTGGGCGGCGGCGGCGAGAGGCGGCGGCAGCGGCGGCAGCAGCGGCGGGGCCGCACCGGGGCGCGCCGGGACCGGGACCGCCACCGGCACCGCCACCGGCACCGGGACCGGCCCATGGCCCGCCCGCCGCGCCGGCCCCATGGAGCAGGTAGGAGCGGCCGGCACCGGCACCGGCACAGGGACGGGTCCAGCACCCCCGGGCGCGGCGCCGCTCCGGGGACCGAAGGCTGGGGACAGCCCCAACCGGGACCGTGGGGACCCCTCCCGCTGCCGGGGAGACCCCGCCTGCCCCCCCCCTCCCCGCTCCCCACCTGCTGCTGGGGGATCCCTTTTTGCCTTCCAGGGTCCCCACTCGCCTTCCCCAGCATCACCCCCGGCACCTCCCCATCACTCCCGTTCTTCCCCATCACCCTCCTGCATCCCACCCTAGCATCACCCTCCTGGTACCCCCATCACCCCTTTGCTCCTCCATCCAACCCCCACACCTGCCCATTGCCCCCCTGCTCCCCCATCACTCCCCAGCACCACCCTGTCACCTCCTTGCTCCCCCTTCACTCCCATCACCCCACAGGACCTCCTCGGCACCATCCCCAGCACCTCCCCATCACCCCCTTGCATCCCACCCTATCATCAGCCACCAGCTGCCCCCCCGACCACGAACCGGGGACCTTCAGGACCCCTCCATCGCTGCCTGCCCACCCTGGGCCCTCGTGTCCCATCCCTGCCCCACTGACACCAGCGCTCCCACAGGCTGTGGCATGTGCGTGGGCTCCGTGCATGGGCACCGATGGGTGCTTGCCCAGCCCAGGTCCCTGCTATGGGAATGGTTTCTTCACCCAGCGTGGAGGGGACAGAGGGGATGGTCCCTGCTCTGCTCCAGGTTTCCATCTCACCCCGAGGTCTGTCTCACCCCACTTGCTGTGAGCACCAGCGTGGGGTCCAGCTCCCTTCCCGCAGCCTCAGCACCCCCCAGGCTCTGCCTCCGGTCTTCTCCACCTGCCCCATCCTGGCTTGGCCTAGATCTGAGCGAAGGATTGAGTGCCTCCTGTGTGCCCCTGGTCTGGGGCTGCTCAGGGGGACCGGGGCAGAGCCACTGCTTTGGGCATGACACGTCCCCAACGCGCAGCAAAGTGTCCAAGGCCAGGTTGGATGGGGCTTGGAGCAAGCTGCTCCAGTGGAAGGTGTCCCTGCCCATGGCAGGGGCTGGGGCTGGAGGAGCTTTAAGGTCCCTTCCATTCTATGGTTCTGTGTTGGGGTCTGTGTGCTTGTGAACACCCCCTGCCCAGCCTGGGTCCACAGGAGCTCACATCCATCTACCCCACGAGAGCATCCAAGCCCAACGTGGGTGCTGCACGTGATGCTCTGCCATCCCCATCCGCAGGCTGCAGCCCCGCTCCAGCATCCTCCCTGGTGCTGTGAGCGTGGGTGCCCCCCCCTAGACCCCGCTGTTTGCCGTGTCTCAGAGCTCGCATTCCCGCTGGAAACATCCCCGTTCGTGCCCATCCAGCTGCAATGCAGAGGAGCTCCGGAGCTCCGCACGCCTTCCCCATTGGCAGCGACGCCTTCGGAGCAGCCGCCGTGGCTTTAGGCCGGGAGCAGCAGCAGGTTGGCGTGTGCCGGGGCGGGCCCCGGCAGCGCGGCCAGCCCTGGCCGCATCCCCGATCGCGATGGGCAGCCGGGGATGCCCGAAGCGAGGGGTCCCGCGGGCACCCCGGTTCCCAGCAGGATTCCAGCCCCTCCCTGGTGTGGGATGAGCACGTAAGTCCCCTCCGCGCCCCCCCGCGCCACTCTGCTGCGTTTCCTCGCCCCATCCCATCCCAGAGCCCCCCCGGCCCTGCTCTTGTTTATCCCCGCAGCCGCGGAAGGAGCGCTTGGGGCCGTAACCCCTTCCTCTCGCCGCCGCCAGCTCAAAATGGCTTCGTGCCGCGGTGGCTGCCGAGGGAAGAGCAGCTCTTGGCTGGGAGGTGTCTGCCTGGGGCCGGGGGGGTGCTGAGCAACGGGAGACCCCACCGATGGGCACCCAACACCCATCCCCATGGGCAGCGCACGCTCCTGCTCTGGCCTCGGTGATGCTGTGTCCTGCTGCGATGCTGCCGCTCCTCCGGCCGCGCCGGTGCCCTGGTTTTTCGCTTTTCTTCATTGAATCCATGGGATTAGGTTAAAACCTAAAGCTGGGATTCTCCTCTCATTTCCCTTTGTCTGTGGCTCCATAGGGAGCGGCAGCCTGGGCGGGTGGGGGGCTCAAGCTCCCCCAGATCCGCTTCTCCAGCTGCTGGGATTTGGGATGGGCACCGAGGAGGTTGAGATGTGATGGATCTGCTCTGCTGAACCCGACAGTGGGGTGACTGCCTTGGTTTTCGGGTGGATGGTTATGGAATGGGGTAGGGGTGAGTGGTGATGGTGGCTTGGGAATGCTGTGCCGGTGCCATCCCATTCCCTGCACATGGGGATGGGGGAGCTGGGTTTCCCCTGGGGCTGCAAAAGGGGTCTTGGTGCTGGGGTGGAGACAAAGAGGGCCGGGAGGAAGAGGGAGGGATGGAGCATCAGCTGGCGGGGGCATGGTGGCACCCGCTCCTTGGGGATCCCTATGGAAAAGCTGCCTTGGGAGGGCGGCTGCGGTTTTGGGGGGGTCTCCTTGAGTCCCCCCCCCCCCCCAGTTCGTGCACCCCACAATGGGGTCACCTGTTGCTGGGGGTGGCTGCTTGTCCCTGAGCTCATCAAGGGTTCATCCCTGTCTCTAGGTGGGATCAGGGTGACCATGGCCAGCTCGGGTCATGTCACCTCCCCAGTGAGGTTGGCACTGGGGGACCCACAAGGGGACACAGGAATCCTGGGGTCCTGCCAGCAATGGCTCTTCAGTGCCAGGCTTGTGGCTGGTCCATGCGGGAGGGATGCAGCACATCCCAGTGGGACCTGGAGCTGCTCTGCTGCACACAGGCGGGAGGTGGTGGCCCAAGAAGGGGACTGGGGACAGAGGGACCCATTGTAGGGTGCTGAGCAGGGATGGAGGGTGGCCAGAGACAGGCTGCAGGCATCCGGCTGCAGGGGAGGAAACGTCCCATCATCCACATCCGACTGTTTGCTCCCTCCGGTTGTGGGATGGCTCCCAAGGCAGGGCACAGCCGTGGTGACAGCGCTGCTGTGGGTCCCCCTTGGGTGCTGGCAGAGTGCAGGACCCCCCCATCCCACCTCCCTGTTGCTGTGGGTGCTGCACCCCAGGGCGGCTGTTTCAGCATCCTGGGATGGAGGTGCTGTCCCATCCACCTGTGCTTGTGTGGCTGTGGCCATGCATGAAGCACATGGAGGGGGAGCAAAGCTTGCAGGAGCCGCCAGCCAAGCAGGACATGCCCGTAAGCAGGATCAGACCCTGTGGCCTCTCTCCAGCTCCCAGTTCCCGGTGTTTCCGTGGCCGGCGGCTCGGTCCTGTGTTTGTTCTGGTGGTGCTGAGGTTTCTCCAGGAAGTCATTGTTGACACAGACTTGCTCAATTGTGTCACGGAACCCAGGTGCTGGCAGCCCCGGGCTGCTCAGGGCTGGCACTGACCCTAGGACATGGCATGGATGTGCCAGAGCCCTTGGCACAAGCTTGGGCTGCACCGCGTGTCCGGCGTGAGCTGGAGCTTGCGCATCCTGGGTGTCCTCCCTGTGCATGGAGCCCTGTCCCTGCTGGGGACCGGGATGAGGATGGTGACACCCGCCCGCAGCAGAGGAGCCCCCTCAGGGTGCTGTGATGGGAGACTGGGCGACCACCCTGCTGCGCCCTGCACTGCCTTGGGCTCAGCCCCCCTTGGGCTCCAGCCCCTGTGTCCGTGCGTCCCCATGGGCTGTGCCCATCACTCCTGCCCGGTTTCCTGCCTCCTCCTGCTTTCCCATCACGTGCGGCTCCGTTTCCCCTCTGGCCTTGCTTCCATCACCCCGGGGCTGGTGCTGGGTCCCGGCTGTGCCTATTCCATGCCATTTGCCGGGCTCAAGCCTGTGGTGACTCTGTGCTTGTGCCGCAGCATTGCGGTCGCCTGCTGTCACCAAAGCACCTTTGAGGTGCTGTTTGCACCCCGAGACTCGGGTGTGGGAGGTAATTTGCTCAGTGGCTGCTTAATGACGGCTTTGGGATGCTCTGCTGTGGTCCAAGCGGCCTGAGCCGGGCTGGGCCCTGTCTGGCTGCCCCCATCCCTCTGTCTGCCACGCCAGGCTCCGTCCGTCTGTCCTGCTGTTTCCCGTCTTTGCCGTTTCCTTTCCCCGTGGGTCTGTGTCAGCCTTTGTCCCTCCGTCAGCCCCAACCCCGGTGTTTCCGTCCCCGTGTCTGCCTGTGCCAGTCCCCATCACTCCCGTCCCCCTGTCCTGGTGTTTCCTATCCATGTGCCCTGCCGTGCTCCTCCTCCCGCATTGCCCGGCCTTGGCCTTGTCCTGCTGGTCCCTGTCCTGCTTGCTCCATGATCCCTCTGCCCACTCCCTCGGTGCCTGCACTGGTCAGTTCTGTTCCTGGTTCCCCTCCTTCTGTCCTGGCTTATCCTGTCCTGGGTGTCCCTTGCACATCCTGGGGTGTCTCATCCCCATCCCTGTCCTGGTCCCTGGGTGTCCCATCCATGTCCTGTCCCTGTCCTGGTCTCTGAGTGTCCCCTGTCTGTCCATGTCCCTGAATGTCCTGTCCCTGTTCCGGTCTCTGGGTGTTCCCTGTCCACCCATATCGCAGTCCCTGGATGTCCCTTGCTTGGTCCCGGTCCCCGGGTGTCCCATCCATGTCCCACCCCAGTCCCGCTCCCTGGATGTTCCACCCCTGTCCCGGGCCCGGCTCTCCCCATCCCGCTCTGCCGCTGCCCGCCCCGCTCCGGTGCCCGCGGTCCCTCCCGTCGGGGCGGTCCCAGCCGCGCCCCGCCCGCTCCCGCCCGCCGCCGCGGGCGCCCGGAGGAGGCGGAGCCGCAACCGGGGCCGGGGCCGGCCCAGCCCGAACCGAGCCGAGCCGAGCGGGACCGGATCGTGCGGGGCCGGGCGGGACCGCACCGCTCCAAGCCTCATCGGGCTGAGCCAGGCTGCTCCGAGCCGAGCCGAGCCGAGCCGAGCCGAGCTGAGCCGAGCCTTGCTAAGCCGGGCCGGACCGAGCCGAGCCCGGCCGCCGCGCCCCGATGAATGGGATCGCCTTCTGCCTGGTCGGGATCCCGCCGCCCTCCCCCGCGGTGAGCGGCACTGGGTGATACCGGGTGGAGCGGGGAGGCTGTGGACTGGGGGAACTGGGAGGCACTGGGGGTGCGGGCATGGCGCCCACGTCCGGCAGCGGGGCTGGGCGATGCCCAGGCTCCTTGGGGGCTATGGGGCTGGGGCAGTGGGACCAGAGGGATCCAGCCCCGCTCACAGGGCTGTGTGCCACGGGCGATGGTGGCCGCGGTGACTCGTCACCGGTGACCATCCGCAGTGGTGTCGTGGCAGGGCGGTGGGGCTGAGGCGCCTGGATCCGGCCATGGGGCTGAACGCGAGACCTTGGGGCTGGGCTTCCCCTTCGTGGGACAAGACCCGCGAACACCCACGTGTGTTTCCTCCATAACTTCTGGCTGGGCTCTTTCCTTCTGGGTCCTGCTGCTCCATCCCTGCCAGCTCCATCCCCACCAGCTCCTGGCATTGGGCAGGCAGAGACCCCTCTCGATGTGCCCATAGCCCCTCGAGGTCCTGTCCTGCCCCTACAAAGGGCTTCAAGCAGGCCCTCAGCCTCGAAGGTGATTGCATCCCCACTGCCCCACGCTGCGGATGCTCCTCCCGTGGCGTGGGCACCGGCATCACCCTGCAGGCGCTGGGGCCATTCCCGTCTCCCTTGGGAGCAGCGTGGTGCCAAGAAAGCCCAGCCCAGCCGTCGTCTAAAACCCCATTTCCTGCCCATTTCATGCCAAAGCCCGGCGAAGGCGTGGGGTGGGGATGGGGACGGCGCTGGGGGCCGGTGGTGGGGGGCACGCCGGGGATGCGGCCGCGGTGCCAGGCTGGCACAACGCCGGCTAATTTGAGCAGGGGTTGCACGTCCTTGCCCCAGAGCTGAATTCGGCCTCTGTTCCTCAGTTCCTGGTTATTTGAACTCGGCTTCCTCTGCCCGGCCATGGGGCTAATAACCAGCCTCAAAGGATTAATTGGGGTGTGCGAAATGGTTCAGATATGGGGAGTGCTGCTCGTTGCAGCGGCTGAGCATTAATCATGGTTTCTCTTCAGATTCCTCCCTGCTTACTCCGTACCCTTGAGTGCTTGCAGTCAGAATTGCCACACTCTTGAAATCTGCTTTTCTGCTGCTTTTTGGGGTGAAATCTGCCCCTTTGGGTGGGCAGGACCTAGTGCAGGGACTTTGCTTGGTGCCCCCCTGGGTGACTTGGGGCTCTGGGTGACTTGGGGGCAAGCTATTACAGTGGTGGAAGGCGCTTTGCAATCCTCCAGCGAGGACTTTGTGCTGAGCAAGCAGAAATCCAGCCCGACGGCCATCCCCGGGGCTGCACCCCCCTGTCCCCCGGCCTTTGCCCAGTGGATGCTGCCCTCATCCCCGTGCGGCTCTGCCTCCGTCCCCATGTCCCTATTTACCGGTGCTCTTGGCAAACTGAGTTTCTTAATGCCTTTTTCTTCTTCCCTTCCCTTTCTTTCTGAGCCCTGAACTTGAAAGACAGGAAAAGCCTGTGCTCGGTGCCGCAATCCCGCCTTGCAAGCGCAAAACCTGGCACCGGCGCCGCGCTGGGGCACGTGGCTTGATGCCACCCCGGGGTCCGGCTGCCCACACCGGGGGGCTTTGAAGCCATGGGGTCCCCATGAAGGCTTCTGAGCTCACCACTGCTGTGGCTTTAACCTTGACCTGTCTCGTGTGCTGGCACCGCTGGCGCCCGTCTCTTGCACCGCGGGGGACTGATGGGTGATGTTTAATGTCCCAAAGCCTCCCGGGGCTGGCAGCGCTGCCTGGGTGCTGTCATCTGCACTGTGAAGTGCCAAGGAACCACTGTAGGGAGTGGGGATTGTGGTCTCTGGGGGGGCTGACGTTGCAAGCGTGGGGGACATGGTGACAGCTCTTGGTTTGGGACCGGGGCTGGCACCGGTGGTGCGGTGGGAGCTGCATGAGCAGATCCCAGGAGCTTCGGAGCTGTGTTCTGGGGTCTTTCCCCACTTTGAGCAGAGCAGGGAGAAAACACACAGGGATGAGGGGATCGTGTTGGGAAGCTCCTGAGCTCCAGGGAATGGCTTTTTATTCTCATTAAAGGGCGACAAAAAAGCTTAGGTTTCAAGTCAGTGCCATCCCATGAATAAACCAAGTTTGTCTTCAGCAGGCAGCAGGACCTGATTTAAAAAGGAATGGAGATAGATGACCTATTTTAAGCTCTCAAGTTGGAAACTATCGACCTGGCCGCCTCTGGGCCGCGAGCAGCAGGGCCGGCTGCACAGGCTGAGCCCTGCCTCCTGCTCCCAAACCCATCCGGCTTTCCAGGAGCCGACCTGGCTTGGGATGCCCCAGGTTGTAAAGCAGGGTGGCTGCTTTAAACCTGCCGCCAACCTCCTGGCTATGGACCAGATGTCTCCAGCACTGGCTCCGAGCACCCGAAGCGGCTGTGACTCCCATTTCCGTGGCTGCTTATCCCAGGATTTCATTAAGTCTTCCCTAATTGCCGCAGCCAGACGTGTTGCAAGACCCGCAGCGTCGCGGTCCGGCACGTCGGTGCCGCCGCCTCGGTGGGAATCAGCTGCATGCCCTGTGGTTCCCAGCTCCCGGATTTCTTGGCGTGGCTGGGATAGGGGATGGGTCCCGCTCCCCGGCCATGCTGGGAAAATGGGAGCTGGAGCTGGGCTCTTCCCAAGGAAAAGGGTGGTTGAGGGTCATCAAGTGGCCATAATGGAATGGCTTTGTCCATGAGGGTGTTGGCCCCAGAATGGGATCCAGCAGGATCCCCCTTGCCTCTGCCTGCAAGTGCTTTGCTTGGTTAAGACCCTGCTGCAGCAGGAGGGAGCTGGGGCTGCAGTGAGCTGTGTCCAGCCTGGGATAGGGACGAGATTCCTGCCATAATTCCCGATCCAGAGCTGGGTCCCCCCATGATGTGCAGCCAGGCAGGTCCCAGGGCTCTGCTGTAAGATACCCACCGTCAGTGGCACCCCCATAGCAGCACCCACAGACCTGTCACCCCACAGTGCCAGCATGGGGGTGCCCACAGTTGCCTTCCCCTCTCCCCAGCCACCCCGGTGGCAACAGTGGGCCCCTTGATGTGGCCGAGCGCGTGGGGCGGCCCTGGGGCGGGTGGGATGGAGCCCGATGGCTCTGGGGGACAATTGTGCTATTGTGGCACACACTGGGCTCTTTCAATGCCGTGCGAGGCGGGGGGCCGGGGCTGGTGGTGACTGGTGTGACACCAGTGGCAGGATGCTGCTGTCCTTGGGTGGGATGGGGAGGTGATGGAGCAGGGGGGGACAGGCTGGTCCTTGGGTTTATGGATGCGCGTAGGCTGTGGAAGAATGTTGGGCTGCTTCTAATGGCAGGAAAACACCGCTGGGTTTTCGGGCTGCAGCAGAGCAGGAGGTGCTGTGGGAGCGTGGTGGTCCCCAGAGCTGCCTCTTGTCCTCGCTGTGGCTGGAGGGAGGCTTCTTCATTTCCCTCATCCATTGAGGGATGCGGGATTTGTCACTTGTGAGCATCCCCCTCCCTGAGCATCACCCACCCCTGTGCTCTACCGCATCCCTGGTGCGCAGGCAGCACCCCAGGGTGGTACAAGGGGTCCCTCCACCATGCGAGGGGTGCACGGCCCTGGCCCCCAGCCCGGGCCCCCGGCCTCGAGCAGGGCAGAGGCTGGAAGGAGCCGGCAGCTCCTTCCCTTGACCTCCATGGGTAGGATTTTCCGCCGTGGAGGAGCGGGAGTGGAGCATTAAGGTGCCTCTCGGAGCCGCCGGAGGAAATGGCTCATTGTTAGTGCTGCTGAAAAAAACAGGGACCCGAAAACCTGCAATAATGAGGCCAGCTTCTATTTGAGGGTTTCCATGGGAAAAACAGGAAACGGAATCCTGGTCCTTTTCTAGGGCTCGCTGCTGATAACACCGCTTAGGACGGGGAGAGGATGAGGAGCTGGGGGTGAAGGCGGGCCCTCGGTCACCTCCTCGCTGTCACGCTGGCTCTGTGCTCCCCAGCTTCTCCTGCAGGGTTTGGGCCATTGGGCACATCCCGACCGAGCTCAGACCCGGTGTGGCTCTGATCCCTTGTCCCCATGGAGCCACTTCCCCCATGGTGCTGTGTGTTAAGGATGAGCCGTGTGTCTGGGAACTTGTGGGACACAGGATGGGGAATGGAGGGGGTCTGGGGATGCCCTAAAGGAAGAGCCCATAGGATGGTGGCACCACGGGGAGGTTCTGCATCAACAGGGGATGTGGTGTCCCCTCATCCCGGCTGGCAGGGATGCCCTGTGGGGGCTCTTGGAGGTGTGGTGCTGGGTGTTGGAGAGGGCTGAGCTGGAGCCACGTCCTGCCAAAGGGAGCTCAGTTTGGTTATGATGTGGCCGGGAGGGGATGGAGCCAAGCGGAGACCTGGTGTGGGGCTGTGAAGGAGACGCTGTCGAGATAAAGGTGGTGTTGGGAAGGAACAAGGCGATTTCCTTCCCCATGTTCACACCCAGAGCGGAGCGGGGGGAATGTTCGAGAGCCAGCCTGTGGCTCCTCCAACCTCCTCCTCAGGACTCGGCTTGGTGTCACCCAGGAAACATCACCCCTGTCTGGGCTGCTTCGGATGACGGGGATGCGGTTCCCCGGCCGGGCACATGGTCCCAGTGTGGGGCGGGATTTGGCAGTGGGTCCAGTGCTGCCAAGCCATGCACCCTGTGCCATCCCCGGAGCTGGCAGTGAGGATGCGGATGGCCCTCAAGCTGTGGTCCTGGTGGCCATGTCCCATTCCACTGTGACATCCATGGGGTTGACCTTGGTGCAGTGATGGGGTGGGAAGGCAGGAATCTGTTGAGCATCGTAGTGGATGCTCAGGGCACCCCCAGCCCTGACAACCAAAAGCCATCCCCAGAATTCCCACCCTGCCTACGGATAGAGCATCCATCCCAGTAAGTCCCTGCCCAGGCTGGGATGTGGCTTGGGGGCTGCTGGCAGTTACTGGGAGGCACCTGTGGGGGGTTCTCTGCATCACTGAAGTGTTGCTGCCTTCGATTCCCAGCGCTGCTGCTTCTGCATGGGATGTGCATCCGCTTCCCAGCATCTCCCTATGGGATGCAGCCGTCCTGGGGCATGCCGGGGGGCTGGGAGCATGTGCTGGCTGTGTGCAAGCAAGCCAGCACCCCTCAAATCCCTGCTGAGCCGCAAAGCTCCTCAGCCCTGGTTTGGGTTAAGGAGAATTAAAACGCTTTCTCCTGGGGTTGGTAATCCTGAAGGATGGGGCCGGCTTCTCCCAGCACCGTCACCTCCGTGCTGTCCCCCTCCTCCTGCCACCACATCCCCATGGCCAGGTCCTGCTGCTGGATTATGCCCTGGGGTGCATGGGTTGGGTGCAGGCAGCCCCTGCTCTTGGCTCCCTTTGGGGTGATGCCTCCCCAGATGCTGCTTGGCACCAAGGGGTGCTGGGGGGACCTAAAGCAGGAGCAGGCAATGGCTTTGCCATCCAAGGGCTGGGAATGACTTATTGTCTCAACACGGCTTTCTCCTCCCCAAAAATCCTATTAAAACCTCATTTTTCTGACCCTAATCCCAGCTCACCGTTCGGGAGGGATTAATGTTTGCATCCCCTCCCTTCCCTGCGTGCTGTGGGGCTCCATGCTGGGAGAAACCTCCTTCCCGCATGGAAAGCGGTGCGGGAGGAGGGATGCTGAGGCCGATCCCAGCACGCCGTGGTGGCGGCAGGACCGGCAGCTGCCTGTCCCTCTGTCCTCTGTTCCTGCCCCAGGCATGACGTGATCCTCGCTGCGTGCCAGGGGTTGTGATAGCCCCACAGCTGCCGCTGGTGGCACTGGGATGTGATGGGGTGTCCCCCCGAAATGGGACCACCATCTCCATCCTGGCGGTGTCCCCATGGCCTGGGCAGGGTGGGAGAGCCCTGGGAGCAGCAGCCATGGGGCAGGGAGGTGGGGAATGGGGAAACCCCCTTGGGAAAGGCTGGCAAAGCCGGGGCAGCGCTGCCTGGGGTGCTCCGTGCCTCAGTTTCCCAGCGGGTTTGGCCGGGAGGCGATGCCGGCACCGGCACCCCGGGGTGCGCGTCCCCACGCCTGCCGCAGCGTGCCGGCGCCGGGGCATGCCGGGAACGCCGCTGCCTTTCCCCCTTGCTCTTGTTTGGCTGCGCATTTAGGACACTCCTGTGCAAAACACAAGGGGGTTGGAAGGCGTCCAGGAGCGCTCGCATTCCGCAGGGTGGAATCTGCCCCCGCCGACGCTGCTTGACCTTTCCTGCTTTGGGCTGCAGGAACAAGCCTGGGGCCCATCCTCCCCGAGATCCCCCCCTCCTCTGGGGGGACAGGGACCCCCAGGAACCCCCCCGGGCTCCGTGCTGCTGGGGAAGGTGTGAGTGGAGGTGGCAGGATCCCATCCGCTGTTCCCACGGTGTTCCCGGATGGAGCCATCCCTCTGGGGCAAGCTGCTTTTTGCCCCCTCTTAGCTGAAAGCAAACACCCCCCCCCCCCCCCCCCCCGGGCTCTGCTCGCACCCACAGCTCTGTTATCCTTGTCTCAGGCAGCTCTTCCTGCTGGGATGTGCTCCCACGGAGACCACAGCATGCACACAGGGTGACAGGGGCAGAACGCGATGGCGGGGATTCGGCTCCTGCCTTTTCCCATCCCAATTTCTCCTTGGGTTGCCAGTATGGATGCTGGGATGGTGTCGTGGTGTCACCAAGCAGTCAAGCCAGCCCTCAGCTGGGCTTGGGGCAAGAACTGAGGCTGTTTGGGGGCACAACCTTGGCACGTTGGCCAGGGTAGACTTGCTGAATGCTATGGGGAAGTGCAGGGAATGCCTCATCCCTGGCAGTGTTCAAGGCCAGGTTGGACACAGGGGCTTGGAGCAAGCTGCTCTAGTGGAAGGTGTCCGTGGCAGGGATTGGAACTGGATCAGCTTTAAGGTCCCTTCCAACCCCAACCATTCTGTGATCCTGTGGATGCCAAGGCACTGCCACCATGCAGGGGGGCCCCAGGGACTGTCCCCTTGCTGGTGGCTGTGGGCATTGGGTGCATGGCACCGTGCTGGTTCCACTGGTGGCGCAGAGGGGGCAGAGGAGCGGAGGGGCCATGGGGAGCAGGACGCTGGCCCCAGGGCTGCGGGCTGCAATCCCAGCAATGCCCGGCATGTCCCGGCGCGGCCGCATGTGCCTCTCCTTGGCCTCCAGCACGGCAGGAATGCGGCGCGGGACCCCCTCGAGCGGGGACAGGGGCAGGGACAAGGGGGGAGGCATTGCCCTGCTCTGGTGTCTGGGCTCACCACGCTGCTGCCGTTTTCCTTTCTCCTCCCGTGTTTTGGCTGCGGTGGTGGAGAAGGGCTCAGCTCAGGGGAGCCAGGATTAAACCGCAGGGGTTGGTGACTCCGTGCATGGGGAGCAACAGGGACCTGCAGCCCTGGGTGTCCCCCATAATGGGAGATGGGGGGAACTCCTGGTTTGTGAAGTGATGGCCTTGGAGCCATCACCCTTTGCCACAGGCACTGAGCAGGAGGGTTGAGGGGCTCTGTGGGTCCCCAAGGGTCTCTGTTGGTCCCTGCAGTGCTGCAGCAGCAGAGCCTGGGGCTGTGCGTGTGTCTCTGCTGGGTGGGACAGAGGGGACCAGGGGTGACTTGAAGCCCCCTTGTAGAGCCCACTGGTGGCTCGTCTCTGACCAAGCAGGGGGGACACTTGCTGCACCCGTGGGGTGTCCCCCTCCCTGTCCCCAGCATCGCCTGGTGCCCTGTGTGAGTGAGCAGAGGAAGGAAGGAAGGAAGGGAGGAAAGGGCCGGGAGGAGGGCGAGGAGGAAGCAGGGAGGGTGGATGCGGCCCCGGGGTGATGGAGGAGGAAGGGGCAGATTGGAAAACAGAAAAAAACAACCCGGAAGAAAGAAAGAAAGAAAGAAAAAAGGGAAAGTCCTGGCAAAGGGACACCGCAGGCACAGGGGACGGTGGGCTGGAGCCCCAGCCGGGGCGTGTGGCTGTCCATCCTCCATGCGTCCTTCCATGCATCTATCCATCCATCCATCCCACCCTGCTTCCATCCCACCCTGTGTCTATCCCACCCTCCATTCATCCCTCTCTCCATCCCTCCCTTCATCCCTCCATCCATTCCTCCGTTCATCCATCCATCCATCCATGCATCCTTCCATCCATCCATCCATCCATCCATCCATCCATCCATCCATCCATCCTTCCCACCCTCCCTCCATCCCTCCCTCCCTCCGTCCCTCCCTCCGTCCATCCCACCCCGCATCCATCCCACCCTCCCGTCCCACCTCAGGGCTGCAGCCAGGGAAGGCGGCGATGGCTGAGCCCCTGCCTGCGCCGGCTGCCGGCTGAGCCCCCGTGCCCCGCATGGTGGAGGAGAGCGCGGGCAGCGGGGCGCGGGGGTCCCCCCTCCGGCTCCCGCCAGCCCGCAGCCCCGTGCTGGTGCTGAGCAAGAGGCTGTGGAGCGTGGAGCGAGCGGGCAGGGGCTGGCGGCTGGAGCGGCCGGTCGGGGTGGACTGCAGCTCCCCCGAGCCGCGCTGCCTGTGGCTGAGCAGCCTGCGCCGGCTCGCTGCGGGCAGCCCGCACCGCGGCCCCGCCAACCCCCGCACCCACCGGTGCCACCGGGTGAGAACCGCGGGTCGCGGTGGGCTTGGACGGGAGGGAAGGGGCTGGGGGCTCCGCTGGTGCAGGAGGTGGGCTGGGGCTGTGCTGTGTCCCCCCCGTGCTGGAGGTTGGGGGTCCCGGTTCCTTCCCCCGTGCAGGGCTGGAAGCTGCCGGCAAGGGCAGGGCTGTGCCTGGGTGTTTTATTCCCGCTCGCCGTGCCCAGGACGGGGGATGGATCCTGCCCCCAGGGTGCAGAGGAAACTCTCCTTTGTTCTGCCTGTCCGTGGGGCAGCGAGGTGGCATGGGGACATGGGGCGCAGGTGACACCGGTGCTGGGGGGGCGGGCGGGCAGGGGACCTCGCAGGCATTAGGGCTGTCTGGCCCTAACTGCAATTAGAATCAAGCCAAAAAGCCAGGGAGGAACTGGCCTCTGCGGGGATGGGGGACGGGGTGCTGGGGACAAATGGCTGAGGTGACAAATCAAGTGTCAGCCCACTGCTGGGGGAGCTGGAGCATCTCCCACTGCGGGGATGTCCAAGTTAGGGGCACCTCCAAGCCCACACTGGGGGGCTTTGCAGTTCAGAAAGCTCCGAGATGGGGTGGGTGAAGAGGGAAACTGAGGCACGGCGGTCTGGGATGGTTTGCAGGGTCTCTGGGTCTCTGCAATGGATGACTCCGTCCATCAGATGTGGGGTACAAGGGATCTGGAGTGGGAAAACCACCACATTGAGGCTGCAACAATCCCAAAGGACCCTTAATCAGGGCAAGGCCAACCCCCATCCTTGGCAGCGGGATCAGGGCACTGGGTCCCTGTGGGATGGGAGCGTTCCCGAGTCATTCCTCCTCCTCCATGACTTAACGGAACCTCGGGATAGAGCCATGGCCGTGGCTGTGAGCACAGGGACACATCCCCATCCCTGCGGGTCGGTGCTGTGGTGGTGTCTGCCCTGATCCTGCCCCCTCCAAGGCTTGTCTGTGCCGGTTAAAATCAGCCGGGCACATTCAGCTGTCAGCTTAAAAATAATCCAGCAGCCACGGACACAATGGAGGGCGCAGATGGGGACAGGCGCCGGGATGGCCCCGGGGCAAAGGGATGGGGGTCCCCCGGGGGTGTGGGGCGCCCATTGCCATCTGGTTTTGGGTCACCGGTGGAGGCTTTGGGGGCTCATGGGGAGCTTTACCCCCTGTACGGTGCTGGTGGTGGGGTTTCTGGCTCTGCAGTGCTGGTGTTTGGGGCATTGCTGCTCTCTGCCATGTTTTGGGGTATTTGTGGTGTCATAGAACCCCAGCCTGGTTTGGGTTGAAGGGACCTCAAAGCTCCTCCAGCTCCAACCCCTGCCACGGGCAGGGACACCTTCCACTGGAGCAGCTTCTCCAAGCCCCATCCAACCTGGCCTTGTCTGTGAGCACCCAAAGCCATAGTAGTTGGGTCTGGCAGTGATGGAGTGGGTGCTGTGCCAGGGTGATGCCTCGTGGGCTGCAGTGCCGGAGCTGTGCCCTCACCATGGAGACCTTGATCCCCATGGGGACGGGACCCCCAACAGCGGGGCCATGCGGGACGTGCCGGCACCGGGGGCTCAGCCTGGCCCCGCTGAGCTGCCCTCACATTTCCCCCCCCGGCAGCGAAAAGGCCCACTCAGCAGAGCACAGACAAAGGCTGTTTTGTGCCACTGTCCCTTTGTGTGTCCCTTTCCCCTCCCCGCTCCCCATCCATCGCTTCAACCCAGACAGCGCCTGAATTTTAACACCCTCATCCCGGGATGGGCTGGCTCCCGGCTGCTGCGGTGGGGAAAGAGATCCCGCTCCGGCAGGACCCTTCCTGCCTGGCTCTCCCTGCCCTGCCTGTCCCTGCAGCTCCCAGGTTGCTGGGTTCTCCCGTTTCAGCAGGAATCGGTGCTGCCGGGGCACTGGGAAGGGCCCTCTGCTCCCTTTGGCCATGGGGCTGCTCCTGCCGCAGCAGGGCTGGGGGATGTGCAGCCGGATGTGCAGCCACATCCCTCACCAGGGCAGTGCTAGAAACCCTCCCGGGCTCAGCCAAGGTGTCTGTTTCCCTGCTGTCTCCAAGCTCTGTTCCCAGTGCCAGGCAGGATGCCCATGGCTTTGCCGTGGCCGTGTTCCCCATCCCAGCACCGAGATGGAGCCGTGGCGCTCCTGACCCCATCTGCTGCTTCAGGCAGGCTCCTTTGCCAGCGCCCGTCGCGGTGCCAGGTCCCTGCCCTGTCTCGGGAAGCATCACTCATCCAGCGGCTCTTTCCGGCTTGCCTGAGGTTATTACCACGGCGTCATCGGAAGGGGACCTTTTGTCCCCCCCAACTCCCCCATCCGCTCCCATCCCTAATCCTGCTGCGCTGCCTCCTGGGTCCCATCCAGGCCCCAGGCACGGCTCATTCCCTCCCCCCCCCCTTTCTTAATTTCCTTTCTATGCATCTTCTCCCAAAATTTCCCATCCAAGGAGTTTTGGGGGATGGTCTTGGGCTGGAATTCGCTGGGATTAATGAAGGGGATTCCTGAGGGTTCTGGGCAGATCCCAGCCCCAAGCGCGGTGCTTTGGTTGGGCAGGCATGGGGGGGCACTGCCTGTACCCCCTTCCAGAAGTGACATCTTCCTCCTTGTCCCCCCAACAGCCGACACCAGGCCGGAGAGATGGGGCATCCCCAAACGCCAACGTGGCCCCCGAGGGCTCCTTCCCCTGGGTGGGCCCCAAGACGGTGCTGCTGCGGAAGAGCTCGCAAGGGGGGTTCGGCTTCACCCTGCGCCACTTCATCGTCTACCCCCCGGAGTCGGCGGTGCACTGCAGCACCAAGGTAGGGCCGGGACCCCCCATAGGGACCCCCGGGGCTGTTGGTGTCGTGGTGGGATGCAGGGAGCTTGTGTAAGGGTGGGAATGGGGCTGTCCATCGCCTGCTTGGTTGGGGTACCCTGGGATGAAGGAGCCCTCGGAGATGTGCTCTGAGCAAGTTGGCGGCGCCTCTGGAGATGTCCCAAAGCCTTTTGGCAGGGACACGGCTGGCTCTGGGAGCAGAGTGCCCCTCAGCTCTGGACCTGGCTCTGGCATCCTTGGGAATGGCAGGAAAAAGACACTTCAGAGCCCCCGAGGCCAGGGGGAGGCTTGGCACAGCAGGATGATGCTCGAGCTGAAGTGAACCGCACAAGGGCACTGCAATTCCCATTTTTGGCTCCCAGTTTTCCTGGTTGGAAGCTTCAGGCTGGATCTGCCCCAGCAGCCAGTGGCTGCAGCCTGGACCCTTCCTGGGTGCTGCCTTTTGGAGTGACCCACCCTGGGTTGGCCATCACCTCCTGCACCCTCTGAGCCATCAAGAAATGCTCATCCGGACAGCACCTTTCCACTGGGATAGAGGGACCATGCCAAACCACCCAGCAGCTTCCAGCATGGGCCATGGTGCCCTCTGCACCTGAAGGCAGTGATCCTGCTCTCCTGCCAAGCTCCTGGGGTCTGAAATCCTCCTCTCACCCCATACGCTGCAGTGGCAGCTTCACGCAGACAAAGGGAGAAGGGTCTGGGAGCTGCATCCTCCATCTCAGCCCTTTCCCTGCTCCCGGGTGAGCGGACCCGGATGAGCGGACCCGGATGCTCCCATCACCCCGGAGCTTCACAGCCCCACGGCTCTGGCTGCGCCATGGGTTGGCACTGGCTGCCTCCTCCCCACAGGGAACCACAGTGGGAAGTGTGGGGAACCACAGGGTGGGGAGAAGCAATTCCTCGGAGTCCCCACTCAGCATCCTCAGTCACGGCGCTCTTCCAAGCCTCCTGATCCTGCTTCCCTAAATCCTGCCTGCACTTCCCTGCTCACACCGGCAACACAGACCTGAGCAGAAAAGGTTTTCCTATGGGGATGGACTGAACGGACCCCCTCACTTCCTAAAGCATCCTCCAGGGCTTGGTGCCTACATTGGGCACCAGGGCAGGAGGACACTGGGCTGCATGGGAAGGAGCCGGATCAGCGCCGGGAGGTGGAGATGCTCTTGGAAAGACGCTGGGAACACCGGGAATAGCTGCCGGCAGCCGGAGCCGGCGGGGCAGGGTGCGGTGCGGCTGGCTCAGCACCCATGGGTGCCGGCGGGCAGCCAGGTCCGGGGGCTGAGTTTCGGTGGGGCTGACTCAGCCGGGAGGGTGACGGCAGAGCCGCGCTCACCGCATCGGGCCTCAGCCCCAGCCATGGCAACGGCGCTGCTGGGCTGCCCTGGGGGCCAGGAAGGGCGCTGGGTGCTGCAGGGTGAGGAGGGGCAGGGACAGGGTGAGGCCGTGCCTCCAGGGCCTCTCGGTGTCCCCATCGCCTGCCGTGGCACCGCAGCCCAGGCAATGGTGTGTGCCGAGGCTGCAGGATGGGGCTTCTCCTTCCCACCATGCGGAGATGCTTCCAGCCCCCTCACTGGGATGGACACTGGTCCCATCCCAGCACCCCAGAGGGACCTGCTCATCCTGGGGGCGTTGGGGCTGTGCTGGAGCTGGAGCTGAGCCTGTGTCCCCCCTAGAGACAGCAGGATCCAGCACTTGTGGAGTGAGAAATCCCCTTCCCGGTGCTTGGGTCCCTCCCTGGGATACAGGCAGGATGCTACTGGCTCCGTGGCAGGGCTGGGTGCTCAGCACGGTGGGTGCAGCCCCATGTGGGTGCCAGCACCCTGTGCTCTGCCCCAGCTTGGCTCTTTGGGGCATCCCAATGGGAGGATGCGGTGCAGGAGCCCATCAATGCAGTTCCCATCCCAAGGGACAGACCCACGTGGCTCCCAGGGCTTTCCCTGCCCGTAGCTGGGAATGGGGTGCTGGGAACCCGTGCAATGCCCACTGCAGCCTTGAGGACGCCTGTTCAAACCCATCCCCTTCCCAGGGAGCTCCCTGCCACTGGCACCCACTGCCTGGGTGCTGTGGTCCCATGGGTGCCTCTGGCCACCTCCATCCCTCCCCTGGGACCCCGCTGCGGGCATTCAAGCTCTCCCTTACTTGGTGGCCCAGGAGAAGGGTGCGATGCCACCATGGGGCCTTTCCTGCTCCCCCTGCCCCACAACCAGCCCCTTCCCCACCAGTTGGGTGCCATGGGGCTGCGGCAGGTCCCGCATGGGGCTTCATGGCACTGGGACCCCTTGGGTCCCCTTCTGGTCCCCTCCGCTGTGTCCTGGCCACCAAATGAATGTGTTTCTCTTGTTTTGGCAGGAGGAGGAGAACGGGAACCGAGCAGGTGAGCACCGGAGGGACCCTGCACACGGGGGCATGGCGGTGTCACAGTTCACTGTCCCCACTGGCTGGCACTGCAGCCCTAAGCACTGGCTGGTGGTGAAGCTTCGTGGTGTTTTGGTGTCCCCAAAGCCCTTGGGATGTTCACTGGACCTTGTGCCTAAGGAGGGGTCTGTCCCGAAGCCGGAGGGGCTGTGCCATGGCCCCTTCAAGTGGGCAGCTTGGCCAAGCACAGGGTGTTTGGGGACGGGGACACGGCCCTGCTCTGCTGCCCGGGGCTGGTGCTGACATGAGTGGATGTGAAGGTGTCAGAACACATCGGTGCTGCAGGGGTGACACGGCCCAGGGAGCCAGAGCAGGCAGAAGGGCTGGACTCAGCACCCATCAGGGCTGGGAGGACACTGGCCTCGCTCCAGATGGTTCCCAGGGGGTTCAGCATCCCTTGTTGACACTGTCCCTTTGCCATCCGTCCTCTGCCCTCCATTTCTGGCAGCACCCGATGGCTTTCACCCTTGCAGAGGAGTGTGGCTGCAGCCACGCTGGGGAGAATCCTAGGATCAACCAGGTCGGAACAGACCTTCAAGCTGAGCTGTGGCTGGGGGTGCTGGGGCTGCCTCAAGCTCTGCCCAGGACAGGGCTGTGCCCCATAAGGTCCCAGGGGCAGGCGAGGGGGTTACCACAAGCGACCAAGGATGCTCCTTGCCATGGGATGGATTGGTGATTCCCTAATGCTCTGTCCCCTTGGAGCAGGTCCCCCTCGGAGCCGCTTGGAGCCCATGGATACCATCTTTGTGAAGAGCGTGCGGGAGGACGGGCCGGCGCACCAGGCTGGGCTGCGCACCGGTGAGTTGTGATGCACAGGATGCTTGTGGTGCGCAGGATGCTTGTGGTGCACGATGCTCTGCCTGCTCTGACAGGGACTTCATTGCGTATTCTGCTTGCTTTCTTGCATTCCTTCCTTTTTCTCCTCCTTCACCCCCGGCTCTGCTCTCTTGTCCCTGGTCTGGGATGCTCTGAGCAGCAGTGGGGTCCCCACGGGTTAGGCTGGCTTTGGGCTTCCCATGGCTCCTCTTGCCAAATGGGACCTGGCTCTGCCTCTGGCAAAAGCCCTGGGCATGTTCAAACCCTGCTGTGGGTGACCGTGGGGACAGCCCAGTGCCAGCAGCTCCCCATGTGCCTGTGGTGACACTGTTTCTTCCCCAGGGGACCGGCTGGTCAAGGTGAATGGGGAGAGCATCATTGGGAAAACCTACTCACAAGTCATCGCACTGATCCAGAACAGGTGAGTCCCCTTCCCGGGGCTGGGAGGTGACATGAAAGGGGCACGTTGCAGCAGACACCAGTCTGAGGTTCCATGGGATGGTTCCATGATAACATCCGCTTTCCCTGCAGTGATGATGTGCTGGAGCTCTCCATCATGCCCAAGGACGAAGACATCCTCCAACTGGTGAGTTTACCAGGCGGGTACCAGGGCCTGGGCTGATTCCAGGGCTTGGGTTCCCTGTACATCCCTGCCCTCCCAAACCTAAGGGGCTGGTCAATCCCTGATGGTACCCACCCCCCCAGCTTTGTTACTGGATGTCACCCAGTGTGAGGGACCCATTCCCATTGGATTGGGGGGGATCTTACAGCCCTGGGAAGCAGGCGAGCCTCATGCCTGTGCCTGCCCCGTGCTCTGAGGATCCCCTGGGCACGGAGTCAGCGGTGGCTGTGAAAAGTGAGGCGGGAGAACCGGGCCCGGCAGCCGTGCCGGGGTATTTTGGGAAGGAGCAGAGGGAAGGGCGGAAGGGCTGGTGTTGGTGGGAGCGTTGCTCAGAGCTGGGGGCCCCATGGGAAAGCAGGACCGGGAAGGGAGGAGGGCTGCAGCCAGCCCTGCCCAGCTGTCCTCAATGGGGGGGTTTGCTCATGGGGTGGGAACTGGGCATGGGGGGCTGTGTCCCTGACCCCCCATCCCTCCGCAGGCGTATTCCCAGGATGCCTACCTGAAGGGCAATGAGCCATACTCCGGCGGGGCGCAGAGCATCCCCGAGCCCCCACCTATTTGCTACCCACGCAAGACATACACCTTCCAGGCCCGCGGTGCCGAGCCCCCCCCGGGACAGCCACCGGATCCCCGTCCCCACCGCGCTGCAGCCGCATCCCCGCTCAGCAGCCCCGCGCATCGCCCCGACGAGCCCCAACCCGGGGCGCTCCCCCCGCGCCCCATCGCACCCCACGGGCACCCCCCCGGCTCCTTCTCCCGCACCGGCTGCCCCAGCGCATCCGATCGCTACGGGATCCCCTCCGCCACCCCTTCGAGCTTCCCCAAGCACCTCCCGGAGCACCGGACTCACTGCGGCTTCAAGGAGGGCGCCGGGGGGCTGTCGGGGGCCGGTCGGTCCCGCCGGGATGCAGCGGGCGGCAGCCAGCGGGTGCCGGGGCGCCAGGAATGCCAGCAGGCTCTGTCGCGCTGGTTTAGCAGCCAGGAGCCGCGGCGCAGTGCCTCGGAGGAGCGCCGGCACGCCATGCCCCCCCGCTCCCGCAGCGTGTCCCAGGACCGGCTGGGCGGCTCGGCCAGGGCCCCCCGGGGCTGGCCTCACAGCGCCTCGCATGACACCCTGCTGCAGCCCAGCCGGGAGAGCTGGGCCCCCCGTGCCCGCTCCGACCATGCCCTGGGTAGATACGGGCGCTCCATGGAGGCTCTGGAGCCCAGCGCGCTGCTCGCCCTTCATCACCTGGACCGGGAGAGGCTGTGCCGGGTCGCCACCACGGTCGGGCAGCACATCCCGCGTGGTTCCTTCACTCCTTCCTCCTCCTCCTCCTCTTCCTCGCGGGAGCCGGCGCCCGTGCAGAAGCACCCATCGCAGCCCAACCTGCAGAGCGCGGATGATTCGGGGTACATCGGCTACCGCAGCTACAGCCCGTCCTTCCAGCGCCGCACCGGGCTGCTGCACGCCCTCTCCTTCCGTGACCCGGCGTTTGGTGGGCTGCCCTCCTTCAGCATCCCGCAGCGCTCGCCCACCCCGCTCCTGGAGAGCGTGGTCCCCGCTGTGCCACCGCCCGCCGGGCCCCCGCCGGTCCCCACTGCATGCAGGGAGAGCAGCCGGGTGCCTGAGCAGCCGGAGGAGCGGAGAGATGAGGTGGTGCTGAGGCAGAAGCCGCCCTCGGGCCGCAAGGTGCCGGTTCCCCTGCGGCAGATGAACTTTGTCTTCCCTGAGGGGGTGAAGGAGATGGACATTTGTGAGCTGCCACAGCCCAGTGGCAAAGGGGACAGGCTGGCAGCCGAGCGGCAGGGCCGGCGCGTGGCTCCATTGGCGGCCCCCGAGGACTCGTTGGCATCCATCCCCTTCATCGGTGAGTGGGGCTGGCTCCAGGAGGGGGATTTACCAGTCCCGTGCCAGGGAGGACACGTCTGGGGACGGGGAGCGTTGTGCAGTTTCAGAGCATCCATCCGTGGAGGTGTTCCCAAGCAGAGGTGCAGGTGTTGGTGATGGGGTGCCAGGGTTTGGGCTCCAGCAGCCTCATCAGGGGCTGTAGCGATAGGACAAGGGGTGATGGGTTCAACCTGAAACAGAGGAAGTTCAGGTTGGAGATAAGGCAGAAGCTCTTCCCTGTGAGGGTGCTGAGGCGCTGGCCCAGGGTGCCCAGAGAAGCTGTGGGTGCCCCATCCCTGGCAGTGCTCAAGGCCAGGTTGGACACAGGGGCTTGGAGCAAGCTGCTCTAGTGGAAGGGGTCCCTGCCCGTGGTAGGGGTTGGAGCTGGATGAGCTTTAAGGTCCCTTCCAACACAAACCAGTCTGGGATTCAGTGATCCCTCCTCTGTTGTCCAGCACCCCCTGCCCAGCCCCTGGTACCTCTTACTGGGTGTGAACTGGAGCCCTGTACGCTCCTGCCCTGCTCCGAAGCAGGGACAAAGACGTGGAATGATGCACGCGCTGTCTCACTTGGGATCTCCCTGCCCGGGCACCTCTGCCCATGGGGACCCAAATGGGTCTGAGGGAGCCACCAGCTCTGCCCCATCCCTCACTGCAGCCTGCAGGGAAGGGACCCCAGGGGAGGGTTAGGACAGGGTATGGGCGATCTGTGCAGGGTTCCGGGCACATCCTGGCTTTGCTGGGGATGGGAACGTGTCCCCCAGCCCAGGCAATGCAAACCCACCATGTGCCAGAAGGGCTGAGGGGTCCCAGCAGGGTCATCCCCTGCCCCAACCCCTCCTTTAACGTTGCCCACCCCTCTCACAGATGAACCCACCAGCCCCAGCATCGACCTGAAGGCCAAGCACGTTCCTGCCTCCTCCGTGGTCTCCAGTGCCATGAACTCAGCGCCTGCTGTCGCCACCAGCCCCTCCTCACCCACCTTCGCCTTTGCGCTGAGCCGGCATTACTCCCAGGACTGCAGTAAGTGCTGGGGGGGACGAGGACCATCCCTGGGGCCATGGTGTGGGGCAGGATGGGCAGGAGCACCCCTTCACCCTGCAGCTCTGCCCTGTGCCCATGGGGCTTTGCCCTTCTCTCCCTTGCAGGCAGCATCAAGGCTGGCCGCCGGTCATCCTACCTGCTGGCCATCACCACCGAGCGCTCCAAGTCCTGCGACGATGGTCTGAACGCATTTCGGGATGAGGGGAAGATCCTAAGGTAGGGTTGGACCCCCTATTCCCAGACCCAGCACCACACGGGTCCCATTCCCTCCCCATCATCCCACTCACGGGGGCTGCTCTCCCCCCAGGAGGATGCCCAGCCGGGTCCCCAGCCTCCGCATGCTGAGGAGCTTCTTCACCGACGGGGTGAGTGTTGTGTGATGCTGAGGCTTGGGTACCTCTATAGGAGAGTGGTCTGGGGTCGCCCTGCCTGGGTGGAGCACTGGTGGAACAAGGGGTGCTGATGGCATCACCCTCATGGTGCCCTCTGGTCCCCCCACAGTCTCTGGACAGCCTTGGCACGTCGGAAGACGCCCGTTCCAAAAGACACTCAACCTCCGACCTCTCGGACGTCCCGTTCAGCGCCGTGAGGAAGGAGGGCTGGCTCCACTGCAAGCAGATCCTCACCAAAAAGGGGAAGGTATGTGGGCGCCCACCCGAGCCCGGCCGGCCACGCAGCGGGGACGCTCCCCGCCACGAGCATCCCTGAGGTCCGTGCCCCGTCCCTTGTCCCCGCAGAAGGTCGGTGGAGGCATCCGGCAGTGGAAGCGCGTCTTCGCTGTGCTGCGCACCCACTCGCTGTACCTGTGCAAGGACAGGCGGGAGGCGGTGACCTGCGCCCCGGCCCCAGGTGAGGAGGAGCCGCCGATCAGCATCCAAGCGTGCCTGGTGGACATCTCCTACAGCGAGACCAAGAGGAAGCACGTCTTCCGCCTGACGACCGCTGACTTCTGTGAATATCTCTTTCAGGCTGAGGATCGGGAAGACATGCTGGCCTGGATCAAAGTCATCAGGGAGAACAGCAAGGCTGAGGGCGAGGTGAGAGCCACATGGGGCTCCCGCCTGCCTCTGGCTCTCCCGGCACTAACCGCCTCGGCTCTCTCCGGCTCTTTGCCTTGTGCTGCTTCCCCAGGCCACGGCCAGCCCGGGCTGGTGCGGAGCTCACGGTGCTGTGCTCCCAGGGGTGCATGAGGGCTTAATGGTGCCGCGGCATCCAAGAAGAGCGCGGCTCCACTGGCCTTGGCCAGGGCAGGGTGCGTCGGGGTGCTTGGAAGTGATGCTCCATGCGCCGCAGGCAGGGTCGGTGCTGGATCCACCAGCAGCATTTGGTTGTGTGGAGGGACAGGAGCGTGCGCGGCTCTGCCGTGGTGTGTTTTGTCTTCACCGTGCTGTGGTGTGGTTCCTTCCATGGAGAGACATTGGGCAAGGAGCTGCCTGGCAGCACTGGGCACGGTGTCCGCATGGTGCCGGTGCCAGGTTGGGGCTGACCCTTTGCCGTGGTCTGTGCAATGGGTTGTTTGGTGTGAGATGGGGAGAGCTGCTCCCTTGGGCCACGGACTCCAGCGCAGGGTGCGTGGGGCTGGATGTGCCGTGACGGCCTCATTTGGTTGCTGTGATTGTGCCAGGGTTGTGGCAGGCTCTGGCCCCCGAGGGTGCGTTGAGCTTGGTTCTCTGTGTTCTCTGTGGCACAGCCCCTCTCTGGAGGGTGCTCAGTGGTGCTGGCAGCGCAGGGATGGTGCTGCCAGGTTGGAGCTGTCTGGGGACCTGCTGGTGCCGCTGGGCAGGACCGTGCGGGCAGCATCCCACAGGGATAAGGCGCGTGTCTTTGGATGCTCTGTGGTGCCGCGGGTGCGCCTGGCGCGGGCAGATGGAGATGTGTGTGCCATGGAGGGATGTGCTCACCCCTGAGCCTCTGCGTCCGGCTTGGACCCCGTGTGTGTGGCAAGGAGCTCTGGAGACCTCAGCAGGGCAGCACTTCAGGGACCTGCTCCTGCCTTTGCCTGGTCCTGCCTGGCCCTGCGTGGTACCCGGCAGAGCATGGACTTGCCTGGGGTCTCCGTTGGGATGCGCTGCTCAAGCTCTCCCTTCCCCTCTTCTCTCTGCCTCCCCAGGACCCCGGTTTTGCCAGCCAAGCACTTATCAACAAGAAGTTAAACGACTACCGGAAAGTGAGGTACGGACCCGGGGCCGGAGGGCACCGACACCCCGAGTGCTTTATTCACCTCGATTGTAAAGTGATGGAGCAAAGCCAGCGCCTGCCTTGACGGGGCAGTGCTGGAGGTGCTGGTTGCGCCCGACTGCGCTCAGGCTGCCGGCAGGGTCTGGTCCAACCAAACTGGCACCGAGCAGCGGGTTTAAAGCAGCTCAGGGCTCCCCAGGGGTCCTGGAGGATGCTGGGCAGAGATGCCAGGAGGCTTTTTTGCGCCGGGCTGGTGTCCCCCTGGCCATGCTCCGCCTGAGCCTCCTGCTCTCCCTGCAGCCCCGCGGGCACCAAGCCCGATTCCTCCTCACCCAAGGGCCCTCGTGGGCTGGGGATCCGAGCCGAGTTCCTGAAGCAGACGGGAACCAGCGCACCCCGGTCCCCCAGGCAGGATGCGGCCGTCACGAAAGGTAGGGCCTAGCCCTGCGTGTGGGACACCCCAGCAAACCCAGGGGCTTTGCAAGGATGGAGGGCTCACCCCAGGGCTGCCATCATGTTCATCCCTATAGGGCAGTAGGGATGCTCCTTCCCTTTATCCCTGCTTGTTAGCAAGTGATGCTGTGGGTATTTTTCTCCCCAGATGACAGCAGCTCCCAAAAAGCTCCATGGGGCATCAATATCATGAAGAAGAACAAGAAGTCTGTCCCCAGGGCCTTTGGCGTGAGGCTGGAGGACTGCCAGCCTGCCCCGGACAACAAGGTACAGCCGTGGTGGCAGTGCCAGCCCTCTGGGGACCCCACGCAGCCCTGGCACCTCCATCACCTCCTCCCTGTCCCTGCAGAATGTCCCCCTGATCGTCGAAGCTTGCTGCAAGGTGGTGGAGGACCGAGGGCTGGAGTACATGGGCATCTACCGCGTGCCCGGGAACAA
This sequence comes from Psittacula echo, assembly GCF_963264785.1. Taxonomy (NCBI): domain Eukaryota; kingdom Metazoa; phylum Chordata; class Aves; order Psittaciformes; family Psittacidae; genus Psittacula; species Psittacula echo. The sequence continues at coordinate 5,623,862 of NC_137748.1, forward strand.
CGCGGTGGTGTCCAGCCTGCAGGAGCAGCTCAACAAGGGAGCCACCGAGATCAACCTGCAGGACGAGGTGAGGGCAGGGTGGGCTGCGTGTCCCCGTCCCCATCCCTGTCCCCAGGCTGCTGGGATGCTCTGAGGTTGTTGTCCTGGCTCATGGCTCCGTCAGCATGCCTGAATCCATCATCATCACTGTCTCCGTCATCATCCCTGTCCCCGTCATGATCATCATCCCTGTCCCTGTCATCATCCTTATTCCCGTCATCATCCTTGTCTCCAACATGATCATCTTCCCTGTCTCTGTCACTGTTCCTGTCTCCATCATGATCATCATCCCTGTCTCTGTCATTGTTCCTGTCTCCATCATGATCATCATCCCTGTCTCTGTCACTGTTCCTGTCTCCATCATGATCATCATTCCTGCCGTCATTCCTTCATCAGCCCTGTCTCCATCGTTATCCCTCTCCCCATCATCATCCCTGTCCCCATCGCTGTGACCGTCCCTGGAGTGGCAGGGCCGCCTAGCGGCGGGTGGCAGCAGTGTCAGTGCCAGCCTGGGGACGCATTTGTCCTCTTGCATCTTGTCACATCGCTGCCATGGCGCAGGTCTTTCCCTGCCAGATGCAGGGATGGGGACAGCGCTGGCTGGGATCACCCTCGGTGTTGGTGGCCTGGGACTCCCCGAACTTGGGGACTTTGATGGCAACCGGGTTTGCCTGGCCTGGTCCCCCTGAGCATCCTCCTCTCTCCCCACAGCGGTGGCAGGACCTGAACGTCATCAGCAGCCTCTTGAAATCCTTCTTCCGAAAGCTGCCCGAGCCCCTCTTCACTGACGGTGAGTCACTGCACCGGGGCCATCAGTGGCCACAGATGACCCTGTGCTGATGGCCATGGTGGTCACCAGGCATCCCCAGCACCCGTTCCATGCTGGGGACAGGTCCCCAGACCCTGTGACAGAGTGAGCCAGTGAGCCCCCAAGGCACTGCAGACCCCGTCCTCCATGAGGCCCCTGGGCCAGCCCTTGTCCTTGTCCCTCCCATCCCTGTGGGACCCCACCACCCCTCCCCAGCACCTCCATCTGGTGCACCTGGGGGTCCCTGGCCTCGGGGGGTGCCCTGTGCGCTCCTCCCAGCTCTGACCCCCCCCGTGTCCCACTTTCAGACAAGTACAATGACTTTATCGAGGCCAACCGGATAGAGGACGCCAGCGAGAGGATGAGGACGCTGCGGAAGCTGGTAAGGAGATGGAGCTGGGTCTAGGGTTGGGAGCACAGCCCTGGAGCCCCACACTTTGGGGGCTGGTGTGGATGGGGAAGGTGCAGGGGGTGAGCTGAGAGGTGACCTGGTGCCTCCCCACAGATACGGGACCTGCCAGGTCACTACTATGAGACACTCAAGTTCCTGGTGGGCCACCTGAAGACCATCGCTGACCACTCGGAGAAGAACAAGGTATTGCCCATCCTGGGGCTCTCCTGGACCCCGACCTCACCTCAAGCATCCCCACCTTGGGTTGAGCCATGGCTGCAGTGGGGTGGGAAGGGAGATGGGTGCCTGATGAACACCAAGGAACAGACACTAATCTGGCTCCGGTTGCAGATGGAACCCCGAAACCTGGCACTGGTGTTCGGCCCCACGCTGGTGCGGACGTCTGAGGACAACATGACTGACATGGTGACACACATGCCCGACCGCTACAAGATCGTGGAGACCCTCATCCAGCACGTGAGTGGCGCTGGTGGGCAGTTGGGCATCAGTGCGGAGGGAGGGGAGGCTGATCCGCACCCCAGGGATGGGGAACGGGGCTCCCTGGTCACTCCGAGCTCCTCGTCGGTCCATGACCCCTTTTCCGTCTCCCCCCACAGTCAGACTGGTTCTTCAGTGACAAGGAGGACAAGGGCGAGAAGGTGGGTCCCGTCCCCATGGGGGTGTCCTGGTGGGGCGGGGGGGGCACAGAGCCTGGGTGGGAGCCGGGGTGACCACTGTCCCCTTGCAGACCCCCGTGGATGAGAAGGAGGCTCAGTCCGTGCCCAACATCGAGTACCTGCTCCCCAACATCGGCAGGACCGCGGCGCCCGGCGATGCCGCAGGTGAGGAGCAGCATCCGTGGCACCGGTCCCCCCGGTCCTGGCACTGGAACACCCCAAGGCCCCTCTCCACTGCTGAGACCCCCATGCTCACACCCCCGCGGGCAGCCAGCCTGTCTCACCATGGCCATGGCAAACCTGGGTGTGCTGGAGCGGGACATCCCAGTGCCTTCCCCACTGGAAAGTGGGGACATCCCCCCAGTGCCAGCAGGGCCACCTCCCTGTCCTTTCCCATCACCCTTCTCCCCGGTGGCTGCTCCTCATCCCTCTCAAAGCCAGCAGCCCACGGGACCCCTGCTCTGGTCCATGCTGCCAACCCAGAGCCTGGGAGACTTTGATGTTTGACTGATTTCTTACGTTCTTTCCTTGAACTTCTCTGTGCTGTCCTTTTCCTCCTCTTCCTCCTCCTCCTCCTCTTCCTCCTCCAGCGGACCTCCTCGAGAGCTAGAGCGGGTACAGTTTGATTCTGGGTGCATTGCTCACGCACTAACTGCTCGGGGTGACCATGAGAGAGTGGGAGCAGGGAGGGAAGAGGGTCCTGTCCTGCCTGCCCACTGTCCCCAGGGTCCCCAGCATCAGCCCCAGGGGCTGCTGAGCACCGAGGGACCCCCAAACCCTTTAACCCCGGTTCTCTTGTGGGCTGGTTTGTGTGGCGGCACTGGGGATGCTGTTGGCATCCCCCAGCAGTGATGGGTGCTGGTATCCCAAGACCAGCACACTCAAATACTGGGGTATGGGAGTCCCAATGGGTCTGTACCCCCTTTCTGCCTCCCCCTCTCTCATCGTCAGTGGCTGTTAACCCCATCCTGGGGCATGCGGGGTGGGAGAGGGTGTCTGTTGTCTTGTCCTTGTCCTTCACACTGCGGCAGTGGGGCCAGGGCTGATTGTCACCCCCATGTCCCGCTTTGCCCCTTACACTGGGGGACCTGGGCCAAGTTCCAGCCCTCTCCGGTTCAGTCCATCTCGGATCCCTCTCCAAGGCTGGATGTGGTGTTGATCCGGCTCCCCATGCCCCATCCCCGTGCTGTGGCAACGGTAGCACCATGCCCACTGCAGGTCCCCTCTGTGCCTTGTGGCCCTGGGAGGGTTGGGGTCCCGTTTCTGGGGTCCTGGCTGTGTGTGTCCCCCTTATCCCAATCCTTACTTCGGGGTTCTACACCAGCAAGTGGTGCTGAGCACCCCTGGAGCCCCCCCAGCCTTTAGGCACCACCAGATGCGTTGGCATCCCTGTTTACCAGCCGGTCTGATGGCTCCAGCACGTCCCCATCTTGGTCTGGGGAATGGAGCAGCATCCCCCAGCTCTACCCAGCACCTCCCCTGCCCAGGACTTACCCATCTCCTGGGGGGCCTGGTTAACCCCCCTTTCCCCTCTGCTTTACAGGCTCGACCCGCAGCGGCTCCGCCAAACCGAAGGTAAGAGGATGCTGGGCTGGGGGCTGGCAGGGAGGGATGCGATGGCTTGGGCATGGAGCTCATCCCTAACCCTGGCACTGCCATCCCTAACCCTGGCATCACCATGCTCCCAGGGCACGTGGCCATCGCGAAAGGCACCGCCGCACCGGGAGCTCCTCGCCATCCCCTTCGTCTCGGCCGCCGCGCGCAAGAGGAAGAAGAGGAGAGAGGCCGAGGGCGTCGGGAGCAGCACCGATGACGATGCGGAGCGCAGGGATGCTCCAGGCCGGGAGCAGGAGGACGAGGGGACCACGGCCATCCTGCCGGGACATGGCAGAGCCCCCCATGGCACCCGCACCGAGCCGGCGGTCCCCAGCCCGGCCAGGATGGAGCGGGAGAGCTCCCTGGAGCCCGGCGATGCCGTGTCCGAGGCAGCTCCCGATGCCCGCTCCATCGTGTCGGGCTACTCCACCTTGTCCACCATGGACCGCAGCCTGTGCTCCGAGGTGCAGTCGGTGGCCGGGAGCCGCGGGGACGAAGCGGACGATGAGCGCAGCGAGCTCAGCCACATGGAGACGGACACGGAGAGCCGGGAGGGCGCCCAGCGCCGCCCGGGGCAGGCGGACGGTGGCCCCGGGGGTGAGGACAAGGGGCTCCTGAGCCGCCCTTCCTTCAATTCCCACCGCCTGATCCAGTGCGACACGCTGGCCCGCAGGAAGCTGGCGCGGCCCCGGCCGGCCGGTGACACCGCGGTGCCCGCCAAGGAGGAGCAGGGCTGGGGTCCCTCGCTGCGGGAGCAGCTCCGGCAGCGCCTGCGGGGCTCTGCTGAGGACATGGGGGTGCTGCTGCGCCGAGCCCACTCCCCGGAGACGCGCCGCAGGAAGAGCAGCTGGCGCCGGCACACGGTGCTGGTGGTGCCCGGCCGCATCAAGGACCTCAACTGCAACGAGTGGAAGGAGCCACGCGGGATGGAGGTGGCCCCAGGACCCTGCCGTGACAAGGACTCTGGGCTCAGCAGCTTGGAGTCCACCAAAGCCCGGCCCCTGGCACAGTCTGGCATCACCGGTGAGGCATCGGGTACCAAGAGCCCCCCCAGCAGCCCCGGTCCCCCGGCCCCCCTGCGCTTCCCGCAGTGTCTGTGACCCCCCCCGGGATGTGCCCCCCACAGCTCCCCATCACCCAGAGGGTTTAACTTAAGGACTCCCCTTTGTTCCTCTATTTAAGTGTGCTCTGGACAAGCTGCTCTTATTTAACAAGTCCCCGTGGTCCTGGGTGGGACAAGACCGTGTGGACAGGATGGGTCCCATGTCACAGCAGTGGGCAGTGCCAGGGACCCATGGGGACCATCCGCACCCCAGGCAATGGTAGCTCTGCTGTGTCCGTGGCAATGGGAAGTGCTGGCACTTCCTTGGGCGCTGCGGCTGCATTTGCTGGGGACATTCCCTGTGCTGGGAGCCCTGCGGACCCTGGGCTGGGAACCTTGCAGACCTCAGGCTGGGGACCCTCTGCTTGGGACCCTGGGGACCCTGGGGACCCTGGGACCTCGGTGTCATCGCACCATGTGCTCTGTGCCATGGGGTCTGGGCTGAGCCGGGGTGCCCCATGGATGGCATCCCCATGAGCTGCGTGTGACAAGAAGGGGACCCTGCTGCAATGGAGGGGGATGCTGCCGTCCCCTGCACCCCCATGAGCCACAGCCCGGTGTGTGGCACATGGCACAAGGCACAGCCCCGCTCCCCTTCCTGCCCCCCCCAGGCCAGAAGCACTTTAGGAAGGGGGCACGGGGACCCCCTCGCCGGCCTCGCCGTGGGCCATGGCTGGTGTCAATGGGGGGGGGCTCCAGTCGCATCACTGTTTCTCCGTGTCGTTCTCATACGTTCTGCAGATATTTGCTGCAAAGTTGGGTTTTTTCTTTACTTCCCCTCCTGTAAATATGGTCCCCAGCTGTGTAAGATACCGCAGAGCATTTCTAAAGGGTTTTTTAAGCTGTTTTGCTCCATGGAAAGGGCCAGCCCCAAGCAGGGGATGTGCTGGACCAGTGATGACTTCTGAACCCCGCCTGCATGTGTCCCCCCCATCCCAGCGTGTTGTACGAGTTGGGCCGTGGAGCTGGTATATGCAAAAGTGCAAACCCCCCCCCCCCCCCCCAAACACAACACCCCCAACCACAGCCCCTCCATTGCTTCATCCCACTCCAGTCCTGGTCTATATAGTGGAAATAAACTGGTTATTCAAGGAAGTGGTTTTCTGCCTTGTTCTCTGCTGGGGGGGGTCAGGGCAGGGATCCGCTGTTTTCTCTGCTACAGGGCCTGGAGCACTGGCAGCATGCAAGGAAGGATTTATCTCAGCCTTTTCTAGAGCCTGGAGGGAAAGGAGGTGGATCCACACCGCTGTTGATCCATCCCAAAGGGAATGTGGGACTGGGGTCATCACAGGACCAGGGATGTCCCACCCCATCTCCCAAAAAGAATATGGTACCAGGGTGGTCTCAGGAGCAGGGATGTCTAACCCCATCTCTCATAGGGAGTGTGGGACTGGGGTGGTCTCAGGAGGAGGGATGTCTAACCCCATCTCCTAAAGGGAATGTGGACTGGGGTGGTCTCAGGGATGTCTAACGCCATCTCCTAAAGGGAATGTGGTACCAGGCTGGTCTCAGGAGCAGGGATGTTAAACCCCATCTCCTAAAGGGAATGTGGGACTGGGGTGGTCTTGGGACCAGGGATGTCCCACCCCATCTCCCAAAGAGAATGTGGTACCGGGCTGGTCTCAGGAGCAGGGATGTCTAATCCCATCTCCTAAAGGGAATATGGTACCGGGGTGATCTCGGACCAGGGATGTGTCACCCCATCCCCAAGAGACCAAACATGGGGGGGGTTAAAAAAGTGCCAGCGAGAGAGAAAACAACCAAAAAGAAAAAAAGAAAGTAATTTTATTAAAGCCAGACACTCTGATAGAAAAGAAAAGTAATAAAGGGAAAAGAAAACAACCAAAGCAACCCTTTGTCATCGGCGTTTGCACGTTACAATGGTCACGTTGTGCACAGAACTACCCATGGCATCCACAGTGACACAGGGACAGCGGCGGGCACGGGGCAGGGAGGGCGGCGGGGGCAGCTCCCCCCATCCCACCTTTACCCTCTGCACACCTCGGTTCGGGGGGTTTGGTTCTTCTTGAAATCCTTTTTGCTTTTAAAACAGTTCACGAGAAAAAATTCATGCGGAGACACACGACGCGGTAGAAACCCCAAAAACAGCTTCTAAAGAGTAGGAGGAATAGATTTTTTTTTTCTCTTTTTTCATGTTTTTTTTTTATGTCCTTTTACAAGTAACCTTTTTTCTTTAACAACATCCAGACAGTAAAGCGGGGTGCGCATGCAGCGGGCGCCTCCGACACATGCACGATGCAGGCAGCGCTTGGGTTTCTTCTTCTTTGTCTTTTGTTTTTTTTGGATCATTTTTGTCATGTTTTCCTCTTTTTTTTTGGTCCTTTTCTGTGGTTTTTGTTTTTTTTTCTTTATCTCTCCTCAACCAGAAGGAAGGGTTTGGTTTATGTTGGTTTATGTCCTCTTTGCTTCAGCGCCGGCACCGGGGTCGGTGCTCGCGGAGGGTTTGCGTGATGCCATGAAGGGACGGACGCACACGCACGCAGAGACACATACGCTCACAGAGAAACCAGCCTGATGGGCAGTGGGGAGGGTTGGGGGGGGGAAGAAATGGGTGCACCCCATCACCCAGTGCCCCCGTCATCCATCGCTGTGCATCGCATCACCCATCACCGTGCACTCCATCACCCATCGCAAGGTGATCTTGATGCAGGCCGGAGTCCACCAATGGTGATGCCTGGGAGGGGGGTGGTCCCTGGACAAAGCCGGGGTGCAGCAAAGGGAATAGACCCCCCCATCCCAACAGCTGGAGCTTGCTCCAAGTAGGAAGGGTGATGGAACTCCCATGGGTGCTACTGGGATGGGGCTGCACTAACTACACTTTGCACCCACATGTCCGTATCACTGGGGGGCTGGTGGCACTTGTTCCCCCCAGGACAAATAGGGACAGGAGGTTCCAGGACACAGGGCGCTGCCCAGGAGTCCCCCTCCTTGGATGCTGGCAGGATGGACCCACGGGAGCACTGGGATGGGTGTAGGTCAGGGTGGGATAGGGCTGGGGAAGAAGAGTGGGAGGACCCCATCCTGGCCATAAGAAGCTGCGGCTTTGCTACAGTATTTCACTTTGGTACCAAGAAAAAATCATCAAAAAGGAAATAACACACATCAAGTGACTGCTATTGCTGCAGGGAGGTGGGTGCCAGCGTCCCCGGGGCCATCACCCATGGGTGCCAGCGTCCCCGGGGGCACCCAGCCCCTTCCACCCCCTGCTCCGGCAAGGGATGGGGATGGGGACAGGACAAGGAAGGTGCTGGATGGAGAATGAGGACTCAGCACGAGGGCTCACAAGCCGCTAGGAACTGACCCTCTCAAAATCACAAGGAGCTATAGGCTAACAGGGAAGCAAATCCACCCCCTAAGATACCAGACGGGACGAGATTTATTTCTTTTCTTTTCTCTTTTTTTTTTTCTTTAAATATTTATATATTTCTATTTATATTACGTATATTATATATATATAATATGTAAATATATTTCTTAAAACAATATAAAATGTTAAGACACTTCACTTAAATGTAAAGAGTTGCTTTTTGCAATCCAAAGAAATTGCATCATGATTCTTTTTTTTCTCTTTTTTTTTGTCTCTTTTTTTGTCTTTTTCTTCTCTTTGTTATTCAAAAAAGGCTCGTTCTGTACAAAAATGATCGATATACAAAAAAAAGAGGGGGGGGGAAAGAAGTCATAATACTAATAAATAATAGTAATAAAAGAAACCAACCCAAGGACAAACTGGCCAACGAAAGCAGTGATTCGATCTCGTGTTGCACACCCAGTGCACACCCAGCTCACTGTGCTAATGGGGGGGAACACGGGCAAGGGGACCCCCTCCGTGTTCCCCCAGGCTTGGGGATGGGACTGCTCCCCAGGGAAGGACCATGTGGGATCCCCATGGAGGGGGCATTGGGGACCTGCTTATCCCCAAGGGTATTTGGTGCTCAGGGAGGGGACAGTGGGGTTTCTGAGCCCCCCGAGCATCACATTGTGCCCACCCAAGTGACCATTTAAAGTGCTACGTTGCGACCCGAAGGCGATGGCAGCTCGGCTGGACCCATTCCTGCCCCTTCCCCGTTTCACATCCTCAGCCTCCGGCCTCTCCGGCACGTCCGGGCACCCCTTGGGGCTGCTCCCGGCTCCTTCCCCAGCCCTCTTCCCACCCCCCCTCCCCGGGGAGAGCCGGGGCTGGTGGCCGGGGGGCAACCGGTGGCACCGACACCCCCTCGGGATGGCACCGGTGAAGGACACGGCGCGGCCGCCGCGGCACCCGCCACCCATCGCCAAGACCTGGCCGGAGCTCCGAGCATCCTCCCATCGCGCTGGCTCGGCGTCGCGGTGGCCGGGATGCTCGGTGATGGCCGGGAGCGAGCGGTCGGATCGAGGGGTGTCTTCGGCAGCTGTTTCCCACCTTTCCGGGGTGGAATGGGTGCTGCTCGCATGGGCAGCGGGGTTGGGTGCTGCCCGGTGTCCTCCTTGCTTGAAGCTGGTGAAACTGGTGGAGTGAAGCTCTGAGAGCTCTTAAATAAATAGAAAACGGTGGGGTGGGAAGGGAGGGGAGGGCAGAGAAAAACCAAACCAACAGCAACCCAAAGGAACCGAAAGGAAAAGGGGAAAGGAAAGGAAAAGGGAGGAGAAAGAGAGAGAGAAACAGAAAGTGGCTGGTTGGCCATTGCGGAGCGAGATGGGAGACAGAAGTCGGGCCGTGGCGGAGCAGAGGCGAGACACAAGTTGGGCCGAGGCGGAGCAGAGGCGAGACACGAGATCGGCCACATTGGAGCAAAGACATTGATATAAAACAGAAAGAGGAGGGACGGGTGGTGAATCCCTCCAGGTGCCTCAAGAAGACAAGTCCCAGGGAGGAGGAGCCCAAGGAAGAGAGAAGCCCGGCCCCAGGAGCAGGAGAGCAGTTGGGTTGAGCTGGCAAGGATGCTCAGAAAGAGATGGAGGAGTTCCTTGCCCCAAAGGAAGTCAATACGGGGATGGATGTTCTGCCAGCTGCGGGTTTTTCTGAGACCGTGGGGGAAGTCTCACTAGCCTCTTTAGATGGTCTAGCGGCCTAGAAAGAAAAGCAAGATTCAAGGAGGAGGAGGAGGAGGAGAAAGGGGTGGAAAGTCCAACAGTTTCTTACAGGAAAAAAGACAAAAGAAAGGGAGAAAAAAGACAAAATAAAGGAAAACAACCGAAAACCAACACAGCCAAGAACCAAACAGGAGTTTGTTCAGAAGCAGCATTGAGTTAGGCCTGAGGTCAAGCAGCTGGAAAAGGTCCACCACAAACAGAGCACGAGATGAGGCTGGTCCCACGCGTTACTGGATGGGAAAGGGACGTCCCCGAGAGGAGGAGGAGGAGGAGAGAGACAAGAGAGACACGGACAGACGGACAGACACAAGGACAGGCAGGCAGGCACAGAGGCGGGTGAAGGGGAGAAAGGTGGGGGGGGACAAGAAGGACAGTGTTAGATGTTAGACGAGGTGGGCACAGTGCAGCACCCAGCTCCACCAGCTGGTGCCGGGGATGCCACCAAGGTCTGGGTGGGCATCAACCCTCAACCGAGCAGGGCAGAGCCTCAGCAGCCCCATGGCAGCCCCAGCTCCTCTGAGAGGTGACGGTGCCCACCCTGTACCCTTGCGCCCATCACACTGGTGTGATGGGCACCAGCACTGTCATGACCCAACCCTACTCCAGTGTGATCCAAAGGGAGCCAGGGCACCAGGAATGATGTTTGTAATCCCTCCTGGAATAGAACTAGCCCAAACCACTCTGTGATTCTATGAATGGGGAGAGGGCTCCTGCAAGCCCCAGGTCGCCCCTGCTGTGTTGGGGTGGGATGCTGGGCACAGGGACACGCAGCCAAATCCTGTACAGGGAGGGCATCCAAGATGAAAGTGCCATGGAAAACTGGTCCAGCCACCCCAGTGAGGGCATAGGTGGGTGCTAGGGACCGGGTGAGTGCCAAGGGGTGCCCTGAAGTTGGGGCACGGTGACACTGGACAGCCGGGACTGTGCTGCTGTGCGTGCTCCAGGGAAGGGGACTTTGTGCCCAGGACAGGTCGATGCTTCCCAACCCCTCAGAGCTCCTGGAATAGCCCTTTTGACCAGCGTTACTCTCCTCCCCAGCCCGTGGGGCAGCCCTGGACAGGAGCCCTGCCATTCCCTGGTGCTGGGGGTGACTGGCAGGAAGACCACAACATCAAGGATGGACCCTTCCTGAGGGTGTCTCACCACGACCTGGGACCATCTCAGTTGTGGTCATGACAAAAAGGACCTGAGTGGCTCTGATCCAGCAATGGAGCAGCCGAGGGGGAATACAGGAGCTGAATCCTCTTGCTGGAGCTGGGAGGGACACAAGGTGCCTGTTTTGCTCATGCAACAACCGCCCAAATTGCATGATGTGTCCCAGCCCAGCTTAAACAGCTGGGAACAACCTTTGGTTTATCCAACAGGGTTTATGGATCCAACAGAATGAGCAAAACCGGGTTCATTTGGGGTGGTTTAATGCCAGGCCCAGGGAAAGGGGATTGAGACACAGAGCAGGCAGTGGGGAGGAGAGGACGGGGTGAATCCACTCGTGGTCCTGCTGCCCGCTGGGGGCAGGAGGGGAGGGCTGGGATGGAGAGAAGAGGAGTGAGGAGCGATGGAGGGCAATGTGCTGGCTGTGGTTACCTTGCCTGTGGCCTGAGCAAGCTGGAGAAGCCACTGCCAGCGCTGGGGTGTCAGCAAGAACAGTGGGGACCGAGTCCCAGCACCATGGCAGGGGATGGGAGTGGGGTGGGTGCTGGGCTGGGACACACGCACACCACCCCAAAGCACTCCTCTTCCAGCTGCTGTGGCCCCCCCAAGCTGTCCCCACACTGCCCAGGTTCCACCCCTCTGTCTGTGACACCCCGTCCCGGGACAAGCTGCTTCTGCAGACACGGTGGGTCCTGGCTCTCCAAAACCTCCTGGGATGGGCTGCGCATCCCTTCCCTTCCCAGCTCTTGGAGCCCCTGTGCCACGCACGCAGCTCTGCAGCCCATCACCATGGCCAAGATGTCCTGGAAGGAGGCTTTGGGGTCCCCTCAGCATGAGGGGACCAACCCTGGGGCTCAGCCCTGTCCATCACTGAGCTGGGGGACAAATGACTCTGGCTTCAGCCTCACACCACACTGGTTAATGAGTTTGTCACTCCCAGTACGAAGCCATGTCCCCATTCCCAGCAGCCAGCTATGGAAACCACCATGCTGGGCACAGACCAGGGTAAGAGCCCCTTCTGCACCCTAAGAGTCATGTCCCTGTGCCCCCAACCCCACTGGGCTCAGCCAAGGTGAAGGAATGGACCAAGAGAGCCAGTCCCTGAAAGCAGCACCCGAGATGCTGGGGCTATGGGCAGCCTGTGGCTCTCCCTGGTGCCAGGAGAGCTGGTCAGGATGGTGCTGGAGGTGATAGCTACCTGCTGCTGGCCCTGGATCCGCATGTACTCCATCCGCTGCTTTATGTGCTTGCTTTTGTCGGGGCTGCCCTGCTGGCTCTGCTTCAGCCGGGATGCCGGGTTCACCACCTTCATGGCCGGGATCGAGACACCGCCGCTCTGCTGGGACAGAGGATTTGGGGAAGGGGGTTAAAACCGGCAGATGAAAGCTCACACCAGCACCATGGGCAGCTGGAACATCGGATGCATGGAGCTGTGCCCAGCTCCTGTGGCAACCACCGTGTCTGGACGGCCCATAGAGGCAAGCTCAGGCAAGGACAAGGTCACCACAGCATCAGTGAGCTCAGGAACCAGGCAGGACTTACCAACAGCCACCACTGCAATGCAAAGAGGGAGTTAGGGGCAGGCACGGCAAACACCAGGAGACGGAGGGCAGGAGGAGAACATCCCTGCCAGGGCAGGGCTGCATAGCCAAGAGAAAGGAAAGGAGGCGATGGGAGATTCCAGGTGGAAACGACAGCAGTGGGAATGCAGAGGTTTTTATTCCCTGGCTGCGTACAGATGGAAGAGCAGCAGCGGGAGAAGCTGGTACTGCAGGTCCCTAAAGCGGGGCATCCCAGATCCCCTTCCACTGCCTCCTGCCTGCCCCAAGCTGAGTCTGGACCGAAGATGCTGCCCCAAAGATGTGCAATTGCTGCCCAGATTGCACCTCCACTGGGAGAGGGACAGCAGGTTAGCACAGCGTGTCCTCCTGCCCTGCTCTGTGATCCATGGATGAGACACTGGGATTCCTGCACCCCCCAGCACAGGGAACCCCAGTGCCCAGTGCCACAGCATCCCTGGCACGAGCACACACCGGATCTCAGCCTTCACATCCAACTCGCTGCATCCTTGAAAGGTGGCACAAGCCCTGCGCTCTCCTGCTCTGCTTCTGGGTCTAAGCCAGCTCCTGCTGCCAGAGCCTGAGCTGAGCTTTGCTTTGTGCCTACCCCTGCACGTACACAGCCACGAATCCATCCCCACATCTGGGTTCCATTGGGGAGGTGACACCAGGAGAAACTGCAGCTACATCCCCCTGAGGGCCACCCTCGGTGGCACCAGGAACCAGGGCTCAGATCATTGCTGCACAGGGAGAAGGAGACTTATTCCCCAGCACTGACTGTTAATAAGGGAGCAGAAGTGGCTGAGGGCATTTTCCACCCTCTTTTCCCCGCTTATCCAGCCAGCCGAGCCACAGATTCCAGCAGAAAGCAGTTTGGACGGCTCCGGGCAGCCTGCCCTGGGATGTAATTAGGAGAAACATCTGCCACGTTCCAACTGCACTTCCCGAGACAAGGACTTATAAAGGAGGGATGCTGCTTTGTCACCACGCTGGCCCCATGGGATGCTCATCACCAGGCCCAAAACCTGCTTGGGCAGAAGATACCAGCTTAGCAAGGGTCTAATTCAGTGCAGGCAGCATCAGCACCAGTGAGGGGCAGGATGCAGCATCACCCGTCTTCACGCTGCCTGCAGTCTCCCTCCTGCTTTCCTGCACTTCCCAAACCCCTTCAAGTGACAGGGAAGGAAGGAGATTTGTTTTCCACCTTGGCTCTGCCTGGAGGTGGAGTCACAGAGAGGGAGCAGGTAGAGGTGGAGGAAGAGAGACATCAGAGTGAGTCCAGGGCAGAGCACAGCAAGAGGGATAATGGAAAATACACCTGTGGCTTGGGTAGCAGAGGTGGCTTGGTCTTGCTTGGAGACAGGCTCTCGGGAGCATCACCTCTGGCCTGGCTGAGGTCCAGGATAGTCCCATCATCACAGCCACTGTGTTTGAGATCCCCCAGACCTTCCCTGGTCTCCTCACCGGCATCCCTGGATCCCGCTGGTCTGAGCAGTTCTTTAGGGAATACGGATTCAACCGCGGGGTGGCTGCTGATCTCACTGATGGTTATCTCCAGCTCACGGATGGTTTCTTCCAGGCTATCCAGTCTCTGGTACGTGCCTTCACAGATCTCCTTGCTGCACGGAGTCATGGAGCAGCGAGGGGACAACTGCCCTCTGCAGACCCCCTCTGCTGCCTTCCTCCCGGCCCCAGCATCCTCTGTGCCACCCCGGCACGGTGATGCTGTGACATGAGACAGCTCAGCCCGGGACTGTCCACTTCCCCATGGCGCTGGATCCCTGCTTGGGGAAGCTCCAGGATGTGGCACTGAGCAGGCTGGGGCTGGTGAGCTGTCCTCCCTCCATGCAGAGTCTTCAGGTGGGACTGAGATCCCCTGTTTGCTCTGCCCAGCTCCAACTTGGGGGTCCCCATCATTGGGATGTTGGGGGACAGCACCAGGCCTTCTGCTGCCTGCACTGGTGGAGGTGGGCTCTGCTTCTCCAGCTCCAGGACCCATTGCTTCTCGCTGGGGATGTGCAGCCAAGGAACCTCGGTGGGAAGTCTTGCTGCTGCCTTCTTGCTTGCTGGAGGCATTCAGAGCAGCATCTCCTCCTTCTCCCACCACGGGGCAGCTCATTTTATGCCTCGAGAAAGGCAGGACCTTGCTGGCTGCTAGAGGGAACCCCCAAGTCTCTCCTGCTCCACGGGCACAGCCCACGGGATAGGCTTGGCTGGACTTGGATGGGCTGCTCAGGGGCTGTGGGGCTGAGCCTGGAGGGTCCCGAGGACCGGAGATGCCAGGGGACTCATGGCATTTCCTTCCCACCCCTCCTGCTCCTATGGGGCCAGCCAGGTCCCCGTTCTCCGAGCTGCCCTTTGCCACCCGAACCTCTGCTTCGGCTTCAGGGGATGATGGTTCTGACACCCACTGGGTGAGCACGATCTGCGGGAGGGAGAAGGGCCTGCTCCCCGGCTCCTAGGTAGAGAATTCAGACACGTTAAGAGCAGGAGGTGCTGGGGAGCACTAAAGGTCTGCACACACCACTTGGAAACCCTATTTCTATCGCCTCCGGGCATCGTAGTGCTGCAGGGAGGTGTTCGACCAAGGAGGGAGATGCTCAGCTCCCTCCTGCCCAGCCCTGATGTCCCATTGGTACCCACAGCAGACAGGCAGTGTTTTCAACGTGTTTCTGGGAGATTTTGGCAGCACATTGCTTGGACATCAGCAAAACTGAGTTGGTGTCGCTGCACTGAATGCCTTTGGAAACTCAACTGCAACTACTCAGCTCTCCCATGCTGGTGTAAACTGGCACAGCACTGGTGCAAGAGCAGAGCCCTGAGTAGCACCCAGGACATAGAGGCAAGGAGACACGAGTTCTGGGGTGGCTGCGGAGCTCTGGGTCCAGAGCTGGACCCGTCTGACCTCTGGGGAGAGGGGTCCTTGTCCTCAGGGACAGGAGACGGCAGATTCAGCCCTGGTGCTGGGTGTCCCAGGAGACGGATCCCTGCAACATACCCAGACCCCACCAGCACCCGAGCTGCCCTGGATGAGGCAGAGCTCCTCTCATCAGATGCTTTCAGTGATACCCTCTGTCCTGGTCCCCTTTGTTCCCCCACCCTGGGCATCCCCTTCTCCATCCCATCCACTCTCCAGGCGTTTTCCTCCTGCTCCCTCCACCCTGGAGCCCAGGACAGGATGGAGGGCAGGGGGGGCCTGAAGGGGCGATAGAGACAAACCCGACTGGGTCCCAGCAGCCACCAGCCTCTGGTCCAGCCCTTCACCTGCATCATGCACATGGATCAGGCTCTCCCTGCGCAGACATGCATCACCCACCATGGCCCCCTTCCAGTGACACCCTCCCTGGGCACCCAGTATGGCACGAGGTCAACAAGCCCTCCCTGTGCCCATCCCTGTGTGATGCCGGGGTGTCCCCTTCCATCCTCCCATCCATGTGGCTGCAGGAGCTGCAGCAGCGCCGTGCCGCTGATGCAGGGGTTAGTGCTGGGTCCTGTGCCAGGTCAGTGCCGTACACGCAGTGGTGGTGAGGGAGGGAGTGGAGAGAAGCCGTTAGTTTGTTAAACCAGAGAAAGAAGCAGAAGTGAGTTAAAAAGAGGCGGGAGAGGAGGTGGTTAAAGTGCAGCCCGTCAGCAGGAGGAGGGATCGCCCGCTGTTACCTTCCATCCTTCAAAGGAGGCTCCGTTGGGCCACAAGTCTGCGTGCCCAGGGGAGATGGCAGCATCGTATCGGAGCTTGGGGAGGAAAGGGGAGGCAGAGCTTCTCTGAAAGACCTGGGGAGTCAAACACGGGCCATTGGAGGAGGGAGGCTGGAGGGTATCAATGCAGCCCGTGGCTGCAGGGATGCTTGTGGTGGTCACACCAGAACCAGGGATGTGGATGCAGCCCCGTCCTGCAGCATCGCCGGTCCCCCGGCCTCCTGGGGGAAAACCAGCCATGGAAAAGCCATCCACTACCCACTTGGGCACCTCAGCTGTAGCAAACGGGGCAAGGATGTGGGGCAGAGCCAGCCTCGGGGAGTTCAGAGCCTGGGGACAGTGTGTTGGGTGGGATCTCTGCAACGCCCTGCACGCAAACCCCTCCAGATGAAGCTGCATGAAACCAAGTGAGTTTGTCTTAAAGCCCATGACGGGGTGGAAGTGCTGAAGAGAGACCATGAACCAGGCAGCGAGGGGTCTGGCTGGGTGCAACAGCTCCATGCTGCCCATCCCCATGTCCCCATGCTCCCGCTGGGAGACAGGCGAGGAGGGGGCAGCCTGTGGGATGTCATTCCCTGCATCCCATCGCATTCCCGGGAGCGGGGCACAGGGTGGCATCGCCTCCGGTGCGGGTTAAGCTGGGGCACCCCGCAGCCCCTCCCGCGCTCACCTCCAGCTCCGCAATGATGCGGTCCTCGTCGTCGTCGTCTTTGATGGCAGAGGCGATGATGGGAGGGGTGGACGCGGGCCTCACCACCTCCGACACCGTCCGCCTCAGCTTCACCTGCGGCTTCTGCGTCTCCAGCTCCTCCGATTCGGCCTTCTGCAAGCGGGGAGCGGGGCGGTGAGGGGGGTATCGCCGATGGTGACCCACTCAATGCAGCCCAAGCACCTCCCCATAGCCCCCCGCTCGCTACCTTTATAAACCCGGGCTCTTTCTTGCTGGTGACGATGACTTCGCCACTGCGGGTTGTGGTCAGCCCGTGGGACGAGGGGAAGCTCCGGCGTGGAGGGGGAGGCGGTGGTGATTTGGAAGGTTTCTCGGTCCGGTACCGCGGCACCATCAGCTCGTCTGGGCACAAACGGTGCTGTGAGGGCACGAGACCTGTCCCTGCCCCTCTCATCCAACACCCAAGGCACAAACCTCCCTTTCAGGGCAGCACGGCTCAGCCCAGGGAGACCCACTGGGGATGGCACAGCCGCGACGCCCCATCCCTGGGCTATGGAGGTGGACCCATGACCTCCCCACACCATACCTGAGCCCCTGCGGCCGTTGGGGTCTCCTTTGCCCCCCGATTTCGGTGCGTGCTGCGGCTTGGAGGGTTTGTGCTCGGGGGTGGATGCGGTGCTGCCGCTGCCTGCGGCTTGCTTGTGCTTGGCAGCGAATTCCAGGTCGGGAATGGCCTTCATCAGCTCGGCTTGGGTCTCCTCCAGGAGGCGGTTGATGTCCTTGGCGCTGTACTGGGTCAGCGCCGCGCGCTTCTCCTCCCAGTCCCGCTCGGCAGCCTGCAGGAAGAACCCACTGCAGCCCCACGCACGGCAGCATCTCCTGCCCTTGCAGGCAGGATGTGACCCACAACCCTCCTGCCGCCCCCTAAACTGATGCTGAGCCCAGAAGGAATGGGGGGGACACAGAGCTGAGCCCATCCCCAAGCTGCATCCCCCCCACAGTGTGCAATTGGGGGGTGCTCCCAAAGCTGCATTACCGGGGGCTCCCCATTTTCATGTTGGCTGCAAACCCAGCAAGGAGAAGGAGGACGAACCAAATTCCTGTTCACAGCTCCAGCTGGGAATAGAATCGTAGAATCATAGAATCATAGGATCATAGGATCATAGACTGGTTTGGGTTGGAAAGGACCTTAAGGTCAGCTACTTCCAAACCCCTGCCATGGACACGGATACCTCACGCTAGACCATGTCACCCAAGGCTCTGTCCAACCTGGCCTTGAACATTGCCAGGGATGGAGCATTCACCACTTCTCTGGGCACCCTGTGCCAGCGCCTCAGCACCCTCACAGTAAAGAACTTCTTCCTTATCTCCAACCTGAGCTTTCCCTGTTTCAGTTTGAACCCAATCACACCTTGTTCTATGACTTCAGTCCCTGATGAAAAGCCCCTCCCCAGCATCCCTGTAGCCCCCTTCAGACACTGGAAGCTGCTCTGAGGTCTCCACGCAGCTTCTCCTCTCCAGGCTGAACAGCCCCAATGCTCTCAGTCTGGCCCCATACGGGAGCTGCTCCAGCCCCTGCGCATCCTCATGGCCTCCTCTGGACCTGCTCCAACAGCTCCATGTCCTCCTTATGCTGAGAACCCCAGAGCTTCACACAGTGCTGCAAGCAGGGTCTCACAAGAGCAGAGGGGTGGGATCACCTCCTTCGACCTGCCGCTCGCTCTCCTTTTGATGCGCATTCCATAGGGATAAACCCTCTGGAAGAGCCCCCCTTCAAGCCCCAGCTCATCCCAGGCTCTCACCTCCACGGATACAGCTTTGTCCGCGCTCTTCTTGCTGGGGGTCTCAGGGCCCGTCTGGGTCTTGGCTGGCACCATCTCCGGCGCTCGGGAAGGGTTGTTACCCTTGGAGGGATGGCTTTGGGGTTGGGGGGGGCTGTGCCCAAAGCCAGGCATGCCCAGGGTCTCAGTGGCCGCCGTCAGATGGTGGAGGCTGACGGGGGGGCTGGTGGGCACCTCCAAATCCAGCCCCTTGCTGAAGTCCGTCTCGGGGGCCACCTTCTTGAGGGACTGGCTGAGGTTGCTGGGGGACGTCCACACGCCCTCATCCACTTGCCTGCAAGGGACAGAGCGATGGCACCAGGTACGGGGGTTTCACTGCAGCCCCTCCATGGCACAGCACCAAAGCACTCGCCCTCCTGCAACTCTGCGCTACGGGGATGAAGGTTGAGGCTCTCGGATGGCTGCGAAGGGGTTGGTATTGATGCTACAGCCTCCCCCTGGGGACATACAGCTCCTGTACCTGGCTGTCCCTTCGCGTGAACCTGGTAGGAATATGGATCTTCCCAAATCCTCTGTCAGATCTGGCTGAAATTGCCCTTTGGATTTAGGAGTTATGAGGGATAGGGAATGACAGGGAGGGCAGATTCAGACACTGTGATCATACAAGCTCATTTCCATAGAAAACCAGGCTAACAAAGAGCCTGAGGCTGTGAGCTGTGAGCCAGCCGGAAGGGCCCATAATGGGAAGAGGCAGGTAGGCTCAGCCCAGCACCATCATCAGATCTGGAAGATGATTTTCCTGCAGCGGAACCTTTTCCTGCTCCTCAGGAAAGAGGTTTCCGATCACACTGAGGCTGCTTTTCTATCTGGATACACCTCCATGCTTTTCCAAGGTGATCAGGAAAAGTCAGTGTAGAAAGAGGGGTTCCCACACACCCTGGGAAGGACCGAGGGTGTTTTCGGTTCCTTAGCAGAAAAATGAGCTTTCTTTCCCCATCCCTTTGGGATCTGCACCCGTAGCGCGGACAGGACACAGCACACAATGCAGAGGGCCCAGGGCGAAGGGAAGGGACCGCTTGTGTCCTCCGAGATGCTCACCTACGGATCTGGGCGAGGGTGTCCGTCACCGTCTTGCAGCGCTTGAGGAGCCCATCGAGGCGGTTCGGCTCCTCCTTGAGGAACTTGACAGCTTCCACCTCCACCCGCAGCACCACCCGCATCTTGCTCTGCAGGCTGGGGAACTGGGCTGGAGGGGGGGGAAGTGGGGGTCACCACAGCCCCTTTGTGCCACCAAAACCCCCGTGGTCATCACGCCCAAGGCAAGGGGACCCTGCCAGATGGAGCGGGATGGACCCTGAGGAGCTGGGGCTGGTGCCTCTCCTGCTCCCTGTGTCCTTCATCCTTTCTCCATCCACCCGCAGGCACAGAATTTAGCCCCTGAAGGTGTCCCCTCCACATCCATGAGGACCAAACCCTGCTCTGGAGCTGGGAGCTTGGCACCCAGGACTCAGTGGCAAAGGCTGGCATGGAGCAGGTGCCAGTGCTCTGCTCAGCATCCCGGCTGCTCAGCATCCGCCTGACTACATGGAAAGGCTGCAGGAAAAGGGAGCAGCTCCTCCCTCGGCCCTGTGCTCCATAGTGCTCCCCACAGCACCCCATGGACCGTTGCCTTGCAACCTCAGCGACTGCTGCTACATCATCATTTGTTGTCTGCTTTGGCTCTGCCACTTCCAATTGGGGTGCTGAGCATCTCTTTATGAGAGGCAGGATGGGCACAGCCTGGGAACAGGAGGCAGCAGGAGCAGCAGAATCAAGGGCAGCGTTTAAACCCATCACCCCTTGTCCTATCGCTACAGTGCCTGGTGAAGAGTCCCTCTCCAGCACCCAAGGTCCTCACCCTTCAGGTCTGTCAGCGTCTCCCCCAGCTGCTTGAGCACCACTGCCTTCTCCTCCAGCTCCTGCACAGGGATGAGCCGGTGGTTGTGGGTCAAATCCTTCTGGATCTTCTCCACCGACTTCTCCAGGTCACTGTGAGCACACGGACAGGGCAGGGGTGTCACTGCTGCAGCGGGATGCTGCAGAGCCCCGGGGGTGGCCACAGGGGTGAGAACAAGTGGGCCACAGGGGACATGCTAGACATGCAGTCAGGGATGTGGCCTGGCACCGTGCAGAGCTGCTGATTTCCACCCATGGAGGTCAATGCACAAGGACCCTCTACCCACTTGCACACCCAGCCTTGGCTCACTTGAGCTGCTGGGTGATGAGCTCCTCCTCGTTGAGGTAGCGGAGCCGCTCCTCTTCCACCAAGCTGCGCTGGCGCTGCAGCGGGTCCTCGTGCTTGCGCATGGTGTCCGTCACCCGCACGCTGATCTCCGTCTCCGTCCGCCGCAGCATCGTCTTCACCATCTCCTGGTTCTGCAGCTGCAGGGACCAGGATCATAGAAGCACAGGAAGGTTTGGGTTGGAAGGGACCTTAAAGCTCATCCAGTTCCAACCCCTGCATGGGGACACCTTCCACTAGAGCAGATTGCTCCAAGCCCCATCCAACCTGGCTCTGAGCACTGCATTTACCACTTCTTTGGCCAGTCTGTTCTCAGCACCCTCACAGCAGCAATGGGGGGGGGGTTCAGCATGGGAAGGGATCCCCTCACTCTCCCACACTCAGCCCCATGCAAAGTCACGGGAAAGGGGGATTTTCCTGCCCTGGGGCTGGGGCCACCCCAATAAGAGCCCCCAGACACCCACCTGCAGCTTCTTGAGCTGCTGGAGCTGGTTGCGGAGGTCGCTGGCGTTCTGCTGCAGGTCGTGGAGGTGCAGCTGCATGTGCAAGCGGGTGATGGCAGTGGGCTGCCCCGCGGGTGTGCTGGTAGCGGAGGGCGGTGGTGGTGCAGGCACCGGTGTCCCCATGCTGCTGCGGCTGGTGGCTGCGGGGAGGGCAAGCAGAGGGTGCTGAGCGCAGATATCCCAGCCTGGAGGAGGCTGCAGGCTCCGTGTCTCTGCTTTCCCAGGAAAGACCTTTCTTTCCCAACCCATGCTTGGGTCCAGCAGCTCGGGCTGGCCTCCAAAATAACCCCATCCACAGCATCACCATGCTGGATCCATGGATGCCACCCCGGAGATGCTCCACAGTGGGACAAGGGGTCCTGCTGGTTGCCAGCACATGGTGGGGGCTGCAGACCCTCACTCCTGTGCCCACCCCAGGACTCCCCACAGTCATGGGGCTGGCTCCCCAGTTACTTACACGCTGATGGGGGGGTCCCGCCATTGGTGGCTTCTGTCTTCTCACTGCAATGAAAAAGAGGAGGGAAGCGAGCATGGACCAGGCACCTCCATCCTCACCGGCTCAGGGGTGGCCATAGGGGCACAGGGGGGGCTGGTGTCCCCTGGAAGCAAACAGCATCCCCCTCCCCACAGCAGACCCCGGGGTCCAACTCCTTACCTGGGGGTCTCGGCCTCGGAGCCGCGGAGCAGCGCGCTCTGCACCAGCCCCGTCAGGCTGGCGATCTGCTTCTCCATCGCCTCCATCCGCTCTCTGCCATGGGCAAGGGAGAGGGGCTGGCTGAGGAGGTGGCTTGGGCACCGCGGACACCCTCAGCCTTGTCCTGGCCACCCACCACTGGGTCCCTGCGTGTCCCAGGAGAGACACAGGGGAGGCAGCAGCGCTGCTGTCACAGCTACACCCATCCCCTTCACTCCTTCGTGCCTCTAGAGACCCCCGATTCAGTGCTTCATCGCCCATCCCATCACCACAGGGCAAAGCCTTCCTCTGCTCTTCCTCTCCCTCCCCAGCCGCACTGACAGACAACAGCAGTGCAGCAAGGCTCATTCCCATGTCCCGCCTCACCTTGTTTCCGTGTCTTTAGCTGGTCCAGGGGAGCCAAACCCCGACAGCGGGCGATCCCCAGGGCCAGGAAAGAGCTCCGGAGGGCCGGAGGAGCTGGGGTTGCGTGGCTTGTTCACAGGGCTCTCCATGAAGACGGAGGAGCAGGAATCCTTGCGGAAGGACTGACGGACAGGAGAGGAGCGGCTGGGGGGTCCCGAGTAGGGGCTGTGCGGGCTCTGCCCCGGCTGCACGTCCACCAGCCGCCCATCAGCCATCTTCTGCGGGGAGGATGGAGGCATTCGGAAACCCAGACCGGGTCCGTACGTGTCGCTGTACATGGGGGCATTGGGCTTGTAGAGGTTGTCCTCCAGCTCCGTCTGCAGGGCGGCAGCAGAGTAGGTGCTGAGGGAACGCACGGAGCCACGCTTGTACAGCCCCCCCGGGTAGCCAAAAGGGTCTCCCATGCCAGCCAAGGACTGCGTGGAGGTGATGCTGAGCCGGCCCTCGTGCACCATGCCGTAGGGATCGGCGTACAGCCCCTCGTTCTTCATCAGCACCACGTTCTTCCCGGCTAAGTCCTCATCCGGTTTCACATCCCGGCGCTCCAGGATGGCGCTGGGGCTGGGTGAGACGCCCGGGGCCGGTGGCAGGTTGGAGAGGCGCTCGCTGTGATGGACGGGGCTGCCGGCATAGGAGGGCGGGCGGCCGCCGCTGTAGGACATGCGGGAGCGGGATGGCGATGAGGACTGGAGCACCGGCGGAGGGGAGCCCGAGGTGAGGTGGGAAGCCGGGGACATGTTGTTGAGCCGGCGGGTGGGAGAGGATTCCCTGGACGTGTACACCATCTCCCGCTGCGGAACGGGGCAGGGGTGTCAGCACCTGCAGAGCAGCTCCCTGCCCTCGCTCCGCCTGGCTGGGACCCTGCCTTGCTGCATCACCGAGAGCTGCAGCTCCTGCATCTTCACCTGCCGGCATCTCCCTTATTCCCATCCAGCAGGATGATTTATTCTGATGAATCCCCTAATTACCATGTTCATTACCCTGCTGTCAAGCCCCAAACATCCATTCTCTTAAAGTAACACTTAACAGTGCTGCAGCCGGGCGAGATGAATCGTACTCATCACCTCTTCCACAAACACAAGCAATTGCCAAGTCCCCGTCTCCATCGCTTTCCCTCTTTACTGGTTCCAGCCCACTGGGTGCACCCACCCTGTGACAACTGCCCCTCCCTTACCCTCAAGTCACCGTTGGTGATGTGTGAGGCTGGGAACGAAGCGTAGAGAGGCTCTTTCCGATAGATCTTGATGATACTTCTGTCCTGGATGTCACTGGAAGGAGAGGCAGAGCCATCAGCATCCCAGATAGGCAGCCACCGAGCCCCTGGCGAGTCCCAGACACAGGATTGCACTCACACCCACCCTTGTGCTTCCATCCCACTGATTTCCTTGCTTGGGATAACCTTAAAGAAACGAGCAGTCAATCTGTGGTGGATTTCTGAGCCCCCCCCCTCACCGGACATCCTCCAGCTCATAGAAGACATTGCGCGACTCGTCCTTGATGAGGATGGCCGTGTTGGGAGACTTCAGCATCCCCATGGTGAGCTTCTGGGGGAACATGTGGACAATGAGGGCGTGCAGGGTGTCCATGCTGCTGATCTCGTGGGTGATGTGGACGCGCCTCGTCTCGTCCCCAAACTGCAGGAAAAGGACCCCTGGAAGCAGAGGGAGCAGGAAGCGGTGAGGTGCCCGCATCCCTTCTCCATGCAATGCAGGTTTGCCCACTGTCACCCAACCTCATCCTAAAGCAGTGAGGCCGAGGGCAGCTCATCCCCCTTGGTCACTCTGCAGTGCCCCCAGTTCCTCCTGGGGTTATTTGGGCAGACACAAACCAATCCCATGCCAATCCCAAGCCAATCCCACACCAGGCACACGCAGGCATCTTGCCGGCAGAGATGGTTGTTGGTGGTGGATGTCTGGTGGCTGAGCACGGCCCTGATGGTACCTGGTGATCGCAGCTTCGTCTGGCTGGTGGAGCGGGACAAGGGCAAGCTCTGCCGGAACCGGTTCATCCTGTTGAAGCCCAGGGGCAGCTCCGCTTCCGACATGGTTTCCAGGGATTCGGCCGAGGCGAAGGAGAGTTTGGCTTGATCGGCCAAGCCAGGCTGGGAGCCCTGGGAGTGCCGGGAGCTCCTTGTCTGCAAGAGGAGACGTCAGAGGAGAGCTGGGCTGGGTACCCCAGCCCCTGGCTGAGCTCCCCTGGGTGCTGCTCCTGCGTCTCCCATAGTGATGGAGATGCAGGGATGCTCATTCCTGGCTCTCCAGCTGAGTCAGCACAGTGCTGTGGTCCAGACACAGCGCCAGCTCAAGGGCCCCTCCATCTCCTCTAAGCATCCACAACCACTTAGAGCCCCCTTGCCTCCTGCAATTGCTCACTCTCGTTTTCCTCTCCATGCCCTACTTCAAAGCCTCCCAGTGCCATTCCAGGCGCCTTGGAGTTCTCCCACCAGCAGCCCAGTGGAAATAAAACCAGTGCCAGGTAGCTGGTGACAGAGCCAGGCTCGCATGCAAGCGCTGGAATAACCTTAGCAATTACAGGAGGTTACACATCCATTACACCAACGAACCAGCTCCTGGGAAACATAAATGCCTGGCTTATTCTGGAAGCAAAGCAGCAGCAAGGTTTATGGCTTCCTGCGCCGGGGGAAGGTAATGGATTTGGGGTTTGAGCAGTGAAGATTTAATGTGCCACGAGTCCAATTTCGCACGGCCAAGGGTACATCCAACAGCACAGGAAGTTCAGGCTCCGCACGCTGGATTCCTGCACCACCACCTCCAAGCACACAGGGAGGTGCCACAGGAGCGAACGCTGCCCGTGGATCCCTCCAAATAAAAGGCTGGATTTTCCCGGTTGGAAAATCAAACCAGCTCCCGGGGTGTGGAAAAGGCAGCGTGGAAGGGACAAGGGCTCTATTTTAGGACCGAAAAGAAGCAGCAACATGAAATGGTAACAGGCATCACCATCATCCTTTAAATGAGACATTAATGGGGGGGTGTTAATGAAGCCGGCGGGGCGGGGTTCCCAATGGCTTGAAATGTTCTTGCTGTATGTAGCTAATTGCTGGAAAATCGACTGCTTTAGCTCTGTTGTTGCTCCAGCACAAAGCACGTTGGCAGCGCTGAGGCTTAAAAGCTTACATCAAGAAAAGGAAGTGGGGCTGGACCAGCACCATCCGTGGGTGAGGAAGCTGCAGCGAGCGGGAGGTGATGGAGAGACCTGGTCTCCTCTAACCCAGGTCTTTGGGGCAAAGCAGCTGGATTTTGATGCTCCCCATCCTTGCACAGCCCTGGGGAACCTGGAGGGCTTCTGGCTCCCCATCAACATCTGTCCTGGGTTGGGTTTGTGCTGCTGCTCCCAGCTCCTGATCCAGGATGGATCTATGGCTGCAGGGATGGGTCAGGATGTACGTGGCCAGGATGTGACCCATGCTCTGTGCTCCTGGCAGCCCTTTTCTCTCTGCTCCTTCCCCTGCTCCAGGCCTTCACCCTGCTCCATCTCCATCCATCCCTCCCTGCTCCCACCACCCACATCCCCCCCGAGCCAGAGCCCACACCTCAAATGGGCTTTGAAACCTGTTGAGCTTTCACACCAGATGACGAAAGTCCTCACAGCCCCTATAGCACAACACCCCAACGCACCATGGTCTCTACAGCACAACACCCCAATGCACCACAGTCCCTATAGCACCACATGCCAATGTACCAGCGCGCCGACAGCCCCTACAGCACAACAGCCCCGACACATCATGGTCCCTACAGCCCCTATAAACAACACCCCAACACACCAATGACCATAGAGCATAACATCCCACCACACCAGGGTCCCTCCAGCCCCTACAGCACAACAGCCAAGCACGGTGGTCACTGTAGGCTGTGGGATACCTGCAGGATGCCTGCAGGAGCTGCCCTGCTCCAGGTGAGCCCGGACCCCTCCTGCTCCTGCCCCTTCCCCTGGGCTCCAGCTGACCTCAAGTCATTAAAGCTGCTCTGATGGAGCCAATCCTGGCACCTGGCAATAAAAGAAACCAGGCAAAGAAGAGCAAGATGGAAAGGGAAGGGAAGGGAAGGGAAGGGAAAGGAAGGGAAGGGAAGGGAAGGGAAGGGAAGGGAAGGAAAGGAAAGGAAAGGAAAGGAAAGGAAAGGAAAGGAAAGGAAAGGAAAGGAAAGGAAAGGAAAGGAAAGGAAAGGAAAGGAAAGGAAAGGAAAGGAAAGGAAAGGAAAGGAAAGGAAAGGAAAGGAAAGGAAAGCAATGGATTTTCAGCCTGGAAGGGACTGTTCTGCCCTGATGCTCTCCCAGCGGCCCCACAGAGCCCTCACTGGCACCAGGGTGAGAGCTGCACCCCCTTCCCCATTACCCCCTGCTGCAGGGCACCTCCATGGGCACAGGACCCTCTGCAGTGGGGCACAGGACCCCCAGGTACCCCCAGCCAAGGCAGGATGCTGGAAAGGGCTGACCCTTTAAGTGCTATGGGGGGGTCTCTGCCATTCCTTGCCTGCGGCTCTTTCGGCCACCCTGGCTTTGCTGTGGGAGCTGGGTGCCCCCAGTGTCCCTGCAGCAGCAGCGGGGAGCTGCATTGCCCTGTCCTTGGCCTCCAGCAGACCATAATGAGCTGACTGCAAGGGAATTGGGTTTGATTGCTCTGCCTCGCTAATGGCTTCTCCTCCTAGGAGATAATGTGTTACCTGACAACTCAGCCCCACACATCCTGCCTGTGCCCACGCTGAGGTGGCCCCACAGCCCCCCCGGCACCCCCCAGCCCCATTCGCAGCCCTCCTGGACAAGGTGAGACCTGACCACAGTCAGCAAGGCCGTGGCTCTTCCCAATGGTGCCAGGACCTTCATCCATCACCGTGAAGTTTAAACAGGGTCCTTGGCTCCTGGAGATGCTTTTGTGGGGGCCCAGTCCTGCCTTGCTGGGTCTGGACCTGTCTGTGCCAGTGTCTACACTGATGGGATGGATGGGCCCTGCTCTCATGTGCATGGGCTGAGCCTCCAACCTGATGCAGGATGGTTTTTCATCAGGGACTGCAGTGATAGGACAAGGGGTGATGGGTCTAGAGGCAGGGACCCCTTCCACTGGAGCAGCTTGCTCCAAGCCCCTGTGTCCAACCTGGCCTTGAACACTGCCAGGGATGGGGCAGCCACAGCTTCTCTGGGCACCCTGGGCCAGCGCCTCAGCACCCTCACAGGGAAGAGCTTCTGCCTAAGAGCTCAGCTCAGTCTCCCCTCTGGCAGGTTCAAGCCGTTCCCCTTGGCCTGATGGCTTAAAGCCATCTCCGGGGATGACTGCAGCGGGTTCATGGGCAGAGCACAACGGGAAGGAGCGAAGCAGCTGCCCGAAAGCAAAACAAGAACCTCCCAAGGCCATGGGCAGCTCCTCCCATGGCACCAAGGGCAGGAAAGGCTTTGGGAGGGCAGCGCTGCGGTGATGGGCACCAAGGTCAGGGGCTCTGCAGCCTACCCTGGGGAAGAAACCTGCTTGGGACCTGCCAGGGAGCGGTTTAAAGCCCCTGGTTTAGAGCTCTGCACGCTGGGAATGCTCCACGGGTGCTGCTTTGGTGATTCTCCCAGGGAAAACCCACTCACAGAGCACCCAGATCCGCCCTGGACTCCTCCTGGGAAGCAGTGGGAACATCCCCGCAACGGTGCTGGCAACAGGAGCATCCCCAGCACCCCCACACCTCCTTGGGAGCCTTAAATGAATGAGACGGGATGGAGAATGGAAGGAGACGTGGGGGCTTTTGTCTTTTACCTCCCCAGAGCTAAAAACAAGCTACAATTAAGCAATTCTTTCAGCTCCTAAAACTCCCACCAATCGCTTTCCTGTCAGCGCAGAAGCAGCTTCATTCTATCTGCCTGGCTAGATAAGGATGCTCCTCTCCTCCTCATCTCCTCTCCCTTCTTCTTGTCCTCATCCCTCCCTCCCTTCTTCCACACCCGTCTCCAATATAACCCTCCCCGGCTTCAAGGGCCGAATGCTCAGAGCTGGAGGGAGGGAAGGACCCAAGGTCCTTCCTTGGTGAGGAGCGGGGACATCCCTCTGGACCCAGCAGTGATGGGCACCGCAGTGATCCCACTGGAGCAGGCATTCCCATGCGAAACCCAAAGCCACTGGAGCTCACTCGTATTCCCACTCGCTTCCTAAGACAGGCAAAAGGACCCTGGAGCTGGAGGCTTTGTCCCAGTGGATGCAGTGGAGCCTCCACCAGCACCTCAGGCTCCGAGGGCTGTGTTTGACTTAACCTGAGGAGGAAGGCACCATTTCAGCCCCGCTTCTGCCTGACCCCGGTGCCCAGCACACACCGCACTCAGCAACCCCCGGTGCTGGGGCGTTTCAGCCATGGTAAGCACCTTACCTGCGACAAGGAGCCCCCCTGGGTAATAGAAGGGGGGTCCCCGAGCATCCTGCTGAGATGTGCACAGGGGACACAGCTCCTCTGCCCTCAACCTAGTGCCCAGCCCAGCGCATCCCCAGCTCTGCAGCCTGTCCTGGCACAGCAACCAGCCCCTCTCCGACCTGGAACCCAGCCCAAACAGCCCCCAAGCACCCGATACAGACCTGTGCTCACAGCTGGGATGGATAAGCCCTCGCCGTGCTAACGCCATAGGCTGTCACCAGCTCGGGCTGTGCTGGGCACTGCTGGGACTGGTGGCAGCTCCGGGTCCCTCCCAGCTCATGCTCCATCCTGTCCCGTTGGCAGGGAGGATGCATTGGCATGCATCCAGGCTGGCTGAGCCTCGTCCTTGAATGGGTGGGTGGATGGATGGATGGATGGATGGGTGGGTGGATGGATGGATGGATGGATGAATGGGTGGATGGATGGATGGATGGATGGGTGGGTGGATGGAGGTATGGAGGGAGCCCTGCGAAGGTCCTGCAGCACTGGGTGCTGTTGCCTGTTTGCATCTCCTCTGCCAAGCCACATGATGGGGATAAAGGGAAGAGCTCCCTCAAATCCACTCTGGCCAGCTTGGGAAACAGCTGGCACGGAGCTGGGAAAGTCAGCCCTGGGCAAAGCAATGCAACCGGTTGTTTACCAAGTGCATAAAGCCCCGGCTCCAGCTCCTGGTTGGACACAGATCTGGATTAATTCCTCATAATCCCCCCTCTCACCATTTAATCCAGCATCTGACTACAGATCCCATCTGGTGGCTTGCTGAGCTCTCGGGGTGGAGCTCAGCATCCCAATGATCCGGGCTGTGCTGGGGATGAGGAGACACCACCAGCCTCCAGCAGCAATGCTGGGAGCAGAGAAGGGTGTTTTGGGAGTGACCCCAGGCTCTTGCTGTGGGACCAGGGTGAGCTGCTGCACCTTCCTGTGCCACCTCCATAGCATTCCTTGGAGCTCGCATTGGGAAGAGCCATGGGAGAGGGTAACAGGACCCTGCACGTGAGGTCCTGTCTGATGCTTCTTGGACCCTTGCTCTCCATCACTCTTCTCCACCTCTCTATCTATAAAAATGATATAAATATATATAACAAATGATTACGATATTATGATTTCTCAGCCATTACCTGCATCCCTACCCCTGCCTGCCGAGCTTCGAGGCCTCCCGCCTTGAATTCCCAGACTCTGGCACACTGGAGCTAGAGGGGACCATCCCTCCTGGCAGCTCCCAGCCCACGCCATTCCCTGGATAAATGTATCCCAGAAATAAAGGGATAGGGAAAAAACAGTGGTTGTGATCCCTTGGCCCTCCCCATGCTGGGAAGAGCCTTTCCATGGACACTGCAGGTGTAGCCTCCATCTGCAACCGCACCAGCTCAGTGCTGCTTCGCTGGGCTGCTTGGAGGCAAATCTGAGCTTCCTCCATCCTTATCCTTTGGAGAAACGAGCCAATGTTCCCAAGGAAAACATTTTCATTGGAATTTGGAACTTTTCCCTGCAAAATGGACCCCAGTTGGTGTCTGGACAATCCCTGTGAGGCTCCCAGCCTGCCCAGCTCATCCCATCAGGAGTGACCTGACCCCTCTGCAAACAACCCGGTACCAGCACATCACAAACTGTTTCATTCCTTCCTTCCTTCATTCCTTCCTTCCTTCCTTCATTCATTCATTCATTCACTCACTTATTCCTGACAAACTCAGCTCATCCTTAATTATTGATGCTCCCAGGGAGTGAGTCAGCGAGGAGCTGGCGGCTGCTCTGTAAAAGGAGCAGAGCCCAGGTAATGGGACACTTCCTCAGCAGACACCTCCTCACCTCGAGTCTGGCTGCAAATCCCTCCTGGAGAGCATCCCTGGACAGAACAGAGCATCCCTGGACAGAACAGAGCATCCCCGACTGGGATGCAGCATCCCCAGCACTGGGTACCACCAGCCAAGGTATCAGCTCTTGAGTCTGAAACCAGTTTCAGAGAGGGCAGCCCAGCTTATTCTAGTACCACACATCCATAGGTGCCTCCCTCCTCCTTCACATCCCAGCTTTGGTGCTTGATCCCAGCAGGATGAACCCTTCTACATCCCTGTGCAATGTTTCACACCATCTCCACCAACCAGGAGCACTGAACTTGAGCAAAACCTCCATGCAGGGAAACACTCCAGCACTCCAGCTCCTGCTTCCCAAAACAGAGCAAGCAGGAGATGCTCAGCTGGGAAGAAAAGGAGGAAAAACTGGAAATGAGTGGGGCTGCAGCAGCAAAGGTGGAAGAAAGGAGAGGTCAGTGATGCTCTGAGCATCATAGGAAGGGACATACCACCAGTGTCTCCCATGCAATGGGGCTGTGGCCTCTCCATCCCTCTCCAGCAGCCCCCCACCCCTCTTGCCACTGAATTCCAAGCGTTCCCGCTCACGGCAGCAATAATTCATCCCACGTCTAATGCTCACCATTTTGTCAGGATTATCCCGATTAACCCAGAATTAATCCTGATCTCAATGTTAACAGGATTAGCGTTAAAATCGGATTAGGCTTTTTTAAACCAGACCCCTTGACTAAAGCAAGGGGCCTTCCCCACCAGATGTGCACAGCCCACTACCGGCAGCCAGATGTGAGCGGGAGCTGGGTGGGTGCTCAATACCCTGTAATAGGCCCCGTGTACAGGTGACGTGGGTGAAACAGGGGGCTCCTACAGCAAGCACCTCCTGACACCAGCATCCTGCGTCGCAAAGCACATGAGCTGCCCGAGTCTCTGAAGGTGATGAGCTGGAGCCCGACCCTTGCATGTTGTATTCCGAAGCAGAAAACACCCTTTTGCCCTCAGACATGCCCCTGCCAGCTCCGTGGAGGACACGGGTGGCTGCTTGTCCCCTCTCTGCAGTTTTTCCCCTTCCTGCTGGCACCATCAGCCTCCTGCCTGATGAATATTTCAAAGCCTGGATCCTCTGCAGCCTCATGAATATTGACGGCTGATGGTTGCCACGGTGGTGGTCCCTCTCCATCCCAATCCATCAGGAGCAGAGGGGCTGGGAGCTGGGACCAGCCCCGAGGAGGGAACTCGCTGTGCCCACTCATCCTCACCTCCCAGCACAGGGTCCAACCTTG
Source organism: Psittacula echo (assembly GCF_963264785.1). Lineage (NCBI taxonomy): Eukaryota > Metazoa > Chordata > Aves > Psittaciformes > Psittacidae > Psittacula > Psittacula echo. The sequence continues at coordinate 5,655,787 of NC_137748.1, forward strand.
GCTCCCTTGGGATGGGTAATCATTAACCCCCTAGCAAAGGCAGATGTGCTGTTGTTCCTGGAGTTGTTTTCTCCATGCATCAAACAGGCATTTCCAGCCTGGCATCCGTACGGAGAGCATCCTGTGTGAGACCCTGGACAAATGGGCCGGGGGGGGACCAGAAACAAGCCTGATGCAGCACATCCCCTGGGGCTGAGGTGGTTGCAGGAGGTGGGTTGTGTGACAGGGGGGTGAAGGTGCAAGTCCTGCCTCCATCCCTGGATGTTCATCCTGGCCATCCCGCTCCTCACAGCGGCGGCTGCGTTCAATCCCTGCTCTCTGGCAACGCTGCCTTGTGTGACAGCATCTTCCAAAACAAGCAAATTACTGCATCCTTCAGGGATGCTGGCGGGAAGGAAGCGAAGCCGGGTGTGGGAAAGCAGCAGAAAAGGGATGGGGAGTGAGGAAAAAGGGACAAGCCCTTGCTGGGGATCGCCGGGATGCAGCCACCGAGGGATGGGAGCTGGAACAGGCTGGAAACCAGCAGGGACACGGGCTGGCAGCATTAGTGACAAGGACTTTGCGGTGACAGGTGACAAGGCTCAGCTCTTTGGCATCCCAGGCATGATTTGCTTTAACAGCTGTACACAGGGAGACCGGGCTGTGGTTAACACATGCGGTGCCTCTGGTGGGGGGAAAAGGCTTAGAGGGGCTGGTTTGAGGTGGAAAAAACCCCCTGACAACTTGATCTGGAGGTTAAAGAGCCCCAGATCTGGGACATCAGCCCAGGTATGGCTGCAGGTCCTTCTGATGCATCTCTCCTGAGCATAGAGTCATAGAATCATAGAATGGTTTGGGTTGGGAGGGGCCTTCAAAGCTCATCCAGTCCAAAGCCCCCGCGATGAGCAGGGACATCCCCAACTACATCAGGCTGCTCAGAACCACATCCAGCCTGGCCTCGAATGTGTCCAAGGCTGTTACCACTGCACCTCAGCTCTCCCATTCCTACACTAAGGATGCTACTGCCATCCCTGCTGAGATAATGAACCATGGCAACACCCAGGATGAAGAGATAACCCAGAGCAGCTCCCATGGACAGGGCAGAAAACCAGCGAGTGCCCCAAAAGCAGAGGTTACAGCCCAAAGCCCTCCTGCTGTGAGCAACAAAATAGAACCGGTAAATGCCAGTCCCACAGAGCACGGTGGATGCCAAGCTACAGGGAAGAGGGCTGGTGCAGGAGCAGCAGGATACAGGAGCTAAGCCTGCCTGCTATTTGCTTGTCTCTTACAAGTAAATACCACTGCCTGCCTGTAATACCAGGTCGGGAAACGCCTCGAGTCCCAGCCTGCTGTGGGATGGAAATGGCTTCCCACTAAGGAGACATGGCATTCCTGGGAAGCTCCATGCCCTGGCCAAGCCACTGCAGCCTGAGTGCTGCTGGAGCAGGAGCTGGGCACGGACAGCACACTGGGGGTCCCCCACAAAGGTGTCTTGTGTCCCCCCTCCTGCTTTCCCCTTTCCACATCCCAGCCATTCTTTTCCCCACTACCTTTCGCTTTAGTCCCTTTTATGTTCTTTTAAATCCCTGGCACTGAAGCAGCAATTCCAAGACTCTGCCTTCTGCTCTTCCCATCCCTCCTTCAGCCCATAAGCGACAGCAAGGAGCCAGCCCACCCCTGTGTTAGCACAGCAAGAGCCCCCAGCCCTTGGTACTGCCTCTCTTTGCTGCATTCCTGGATGCAGGGATGAGTCCCTGGAGCCCCCCGAGCCCACAGGGCTGAGATGCTCCTGCCCTGGAGGTGCTGACACCCAGAACATGGTTTTGAGCAACCCCAAATTGGCAGGGATGGGGGCTGCGAGCTGGGATGTGGTTTAGGAGATGGGAAGGTGGGTAGGTACCAGGTTGTCCTGGCCGAGGGACTCGGGCATCTGCCTGGGGACTCAGGGACCAGCAGCAGCGTGACAATGGCCATGGGGCAGCGGGATCAATGGCTCCATGCGAGGGGAAGGGACATCCATGAGCTGAGCAGGGCTGGCTCCCTCTAGAGGCAAGTGCAGAACCCCTAAGGATGCGCTGGGGCAGGAGGATGGAGCAGGGCAGAGGCTGCGGCAGGACCTGCTAACACGAGGGGATGCAGAGGATAGAAAGGGCTGGGGACCATGCGGTTGCTTGGACCCCCTCTGCAACGACAGCACCGACACAAGAGCATCTGCTCATCCTCAGGCAGCCACAACAGACAAACACAGCAGTGCAGAGCCCCCCTTCCCCAAATCACGTGCCTGGAGAGCCCCAAAAGAGCCCCACATCCCCATCAACACCTGCTATTGCCTGTCCCCAGGCAGATGGGGATGCCAGGGCAGGAGGAGCAGGTCCTGCCTGGGAATCCATCAGCCACATCCCTGGGTGTCCCTAGGAATTTGGCACAGTCCTTCCCACCATCCAATCCCCTCCACCCCCATCAGCTGGGGCTCTGGCTGCAGCCCCCCTCTTTGGAGAGGGCATGGAGAAGGGCTGAGTTTGCATCCCCAGCAGTGATGGGTGGCACAGACAGGGAACCTAGAGCTTTCTTATCTGAGATTGCAGCTTCCCAGCTGAAGGCCAAGCCTGCAGCTCCACAAGACCCCAGGGGATGCAGATGGCTGCAGCGGCCTCAAGGAAGCCCCCAGCACCTGCCTGTGGGCTCAGCATCCCCGCAGGGCTCTCCCCATGACAAGCATCCTCAGCTGCCTCTGCCTCATGCCCCACTTGTTATGGGGTCAGGCAGCTGCCAGCCTCCCTCTGCTGTGATTTATCCCATAACATTCCCACCGCGGACACATCCAGGCAGGATGCTCCCCTTGCAATGCAAAGCACTTCCAAGCTTGGGGGGGAAAACAGATCCCAGTCTCTGTGGCTGCAGACCCCTGGGGCTGCTGCCAAAGAGGACCCCCCTGGGGTGCGTGAACCCCTAAAGTTTGTCCCCATTTTACTTCTTCCTTATGAAAAGAAAGAGAAAAATCAAATAAAATTAAGAATTGGGCACCTTCCCCCATTCCCAGCGTCAGGAATGCCGCCGGGAGCACGTGGTCAGGGAGAACTCAGACAGCTGAACATTCGGGGAGCTGCTGCTCACCCCCTTTCGACACTGCAAGTCCTTCAGGAATGAAAACTCGGAGCAAGTGCACATACTCTGCATTTTACAGCTCCTCCGCTCGCCACTGCCGTCCAAGAGCCTGGTTTTTCCACACTGGAAAAGCAAACCCAGCAGGGATAACGCGCCAAGGTCATCCAGCAGCACGCCTGGCCTTGAAGCGTTGCCACCGCATCCCTGGGCGAGCAGGAGGGAGGAAGGGCAAGGGGAGGACGGCGCATTCACCCTGCCAGACAATGGGGTAACTGTTCGCAAGGTGCTGGCAGGAAGCAGACCCTGCTGCTGCCAGGAGGCTCCTGCCATGGTCCCCTTTGGGTAGCCTGGGAGAGGTGGGTTTAGGCACAAAGATGCCAGTGCAATAAAGGAAATGCTAATGATTGAGGGCTGGGGCAGCCTGGAGAAGAGAAGGCTCCTGAAGGGGAGACCTTAGAGCAGCTCCAGTGCCTAAAGGGGCTGCAGGGAACCTGGAGAGGGGCTTGGGACAAGGGCCTGTAGGGACGGGACAAGGGCCTATAGGGACAGGACAAGGGGAATGGCTTTAACCAGCCCGAGGGGAGACTGAGATGAGCTCAGGCTGGGATTTCTCTATTCTGCTTCACCTGCAGCCTCTTGACAGGCAGGTACCGTAACACCCAAACAACAGAGCAGAGGCTGGAGACAGAGATGTGACAGCCAACACAGGACAGAGCTGCCCCTTCCCCTCCCGCAGCTCTCAGCACCACCAGCCTGTCCTTTTCCCAGCATGAAGGTTTCTTCTGCCATCAAATAACTCCAAAGCAGCAGGATTTGACCGTGGGGTGACAGTGGTCTGAAGGAGGGCAGGACACACATCACCCCTCTCAGAGAACAGGTTTGCATCTATACCCCAACTTGACCCAAAAGCCTGAAGATCCATCTCACGAGCTTAAATTGCTGCTGAGCTGAGGACAAACTACTTTGGCACAGAATTCCTTAACAAGACACCCGAGCTCCCACCCCCTTACACAGACAGAGACGAGGCAAGGATGGCAAAGTGCATGCATTTCAAAGAGAAGCATGGAAAATCAGGAATACTGACCTTAAAGCTCCAGTAGTTGGGTTGCTAACGAAAAATCAAACAACAAAACAAAAGAAAACAAAAAAAAGCACATTAAGATTCCGCTTTGACTTTTGGTTTCCTTCGGAGAATTGTTGACTTTAAACCGCGACATTAAACCTGCTCTCGTTTCTGCTTCAAGTCCCCTCCCAACGGGTTCCTTAAGTTTCACGCTGCTAAGGGCTGGTGAAGGGGGAGCAGGATCATGCAAGCAGGCAGGGATGGTGACGGGCACTGAATGCAGGCTGGGGTGCAAAGGAAGGGAAGCAAAGCAAAGCAAAGCAAAGCAGGGAGCGGGAAGGCAGCCCAGCATCGCTACTGGAGTCACTGGTGTGCCCGTACCCCAAGTGCTGGTCAGGCTGCTGCCCTGGGAGCCAGTGCTGGAAGCCAGGATGATGTTCATTTATAAAGGGATCTTCCAATCCCCCTTCCCTGCCCTGGCCACCTCTCTCTGTTGCTTCTTCATGGTGTTTCCACTGGTGTCAAGTCAATGTGCTACAGCGAGTGACAGGAGCTGGCATCCCTTACAGCCCAGCACGCTGCAGAGCCTGGGAGCTTCCTGCTCCCCAGCCACCCGCTGATAACCACCGGTGGGTTAGGGGATAGAATAGGACCAGAGAATCAAGTAGGTTGGAAAAGACCTTTAAGATCATCAAATCTGATGGCTGGACTTGATAATCTTGAAGGTCTTTTCCAACCTAGTTGATTCTCTGGTCCTATTCTATGATTCTAAGTGCTGAGGATGCTCGGAGCTGCGGCTCACGGCAATACCCGTATCTGAGTTAGAGAATGGGGACCCCCTCCCAGGGCAGCACTGGGCTCACACAACCAGGATGGAGCCTGGCGGACAATGCGGGGACCGGATGGGGACAGGAGAGCTGCGGGCAAAGCAGGGATGCGCTTCAGAGCAGTTCCAGGTCCCACAGCACCGCAAGACAGGGCTCGAGGAGTACCCCCCAGGAGGGAAGTTCGACCTGGTGAGGATCCACCTTGCTGGAAGGGGAAGCATTTCTGATAGCACCGAGATGAGCAGGTAATGGGGAGGGTGGAAGCAACGGGGACAAAGCAGCTTTTGTCCCAGCGCTCTTTTGATTGGGATCAAAGTTCTCGGCTGCTCTTTCTTCCCCTCTCACACCCGCCTATCACCTCGCTTCTATACAGCGGTTATTTCTCCACCACAATCACTACGGCTGCAAACCTGGTTTGTTCTTTTGGATTATTATCTTAAATGGAAGGTAAACCCCCCCCCCCCCCAAGCTCCCTGTCCCCACCAGTCCCAGCAATGCCCTGGTGCCTGCCAAGACCATCACGGAGTATTTATCCAAGGACTTGCTGCTGGGGAATTAACCCTTCTGCTGACAAGGTAAATACAGGTCTAGCCTATGTATATAAACACCGATCCACTTGTTAGGCTCATCTCGAGCATCAGCAGGATGCTCTTATTCGTGTGAACTGCATTCAAGGTGCAGTTCACGTTAATATTCCACCAGACATCTGTAGAGCCAAAGTTCTGCCTCAACCAAACCAAAACTGTTTGAAGTGTGTTTGAAGTCAAACAACTGCAGTGTTTTCATGCAGACAAGCCTCAAGGCACAAAGGTCTTTTCCAAGGGCACATCGTGACTCAGAGGCAGAACCAGAAATAGAAGTCCAGAGCTGTGATTACCAGGCACCATTAGATAACAACCAGCAGGATCCAAGCCTATCCTAGGCACGTAAAGCTCTTCCGAAACACCAGGAACTTGGAAGTAAGAAACTGTCCCAGGATGCCTTTTGGTCCTAAATGACTCCATCCATCACATCTACAATTAACACACCCGCTGCACCAGCAGCTCTTTGCAGCCTGAGGTGAGATGCAGGACACAAGGCCCACTGGCAGCACTGGTACCTGCCTGGCCATGCACAGGAGCAGATCCCGGGCTGCAGCACTGCCCTGTGTCAAGCCAAAGCATCCGACCCCGGGTAGAAGCTCACACCCTCAGCACGTTCCTCCTCGGAGCTCGCTGTCTCGAGGAGGTGAGCAGCATTGCACCAGCTCCTGAAGGCTTTGACATGCTGTGCCTTGATGGGGAAACAGCTCTAGCTAAGCTGCACAGGGCAGCAGTTTTGAGCTGTGTTGCTGCTCAGCTGCGCGCAGCCAAACTCCCCAGGGCCAGGCTTGGATGCTGCCTCCCAGGAAATGCTGCACGAGAGACCCTTAATAAATCACAGCCAGCAGGGAAGCCTTCATCCCCTTCCATTGCCAAACGCACCCCCTCTGGCATCCAATTCTCCCCACCAGTACACCCAGACAAGGAGGGAAGCAAGAGAACCCCCTCACCCACAAGAGCAACAAGGAGGTGCCTGGTCCCTGCAGGCATGGACTGAGGGGATGCTCGTCCCCCCTAGGTCCTCTGTGCTTTGAATGGCTGCAATGGACCTCAACACGTATTTTGGCCAAGTGCTGCTGGGAAAAGTGGTCAATACCAGTCTGTTCCAGCCCCCAGAGGGCCCAAACTCAGTCTGTGCTAGGAGATGATGCTCTTGACTTTGTCCTTGTGCAACTTTGGGTTTTTCCCTCCCTACTCTTCCTTTTGCTGTTGAAGAGGCTCAGTAATTTTCCTCAGACCCTGATATTACTGATCCTATCTCCTGCCAGCCCTTGGTATGTATTTTATTTATTATTTTAGGATGACTGGACAGGCTTATCACAAAGTCCATAAATTACATCCCCATCGCACACAACCACTCCCCATCAAACCGGTGATGAGCTTGTCTGAACCCCAAGTGCTGTGGAAAGGAATCAAGAACATTCTGGAAGCAATTTGGGCTGGTTTGCATGACCTGAAGCACTCACCAGGATGCCCTGGCACAAACACTCTTCCAGGTCCCAGGATCCAGCCCCTTTGCTGGCATCCCCATGAGCGATGCGGGACCCCTAAGCAAAGGAGCTGGGTATGGGCTGGATGCGGGGTAGGGGATGCGCTGCCTGCTCTGCCTGTTCCCTGCCAAGAGGCAGGGTTGTCCAGGACCTACAATCTGGTGCTGTCTACCAGGGCCAAGCAGGAGATGGACACCACCTTTCAGGCCTCCATCTGTCCTTGCAGGCTTTGCTGTCGCACCAGCCCGTCCTTCATCCATCCCAAATCTCCCACAGCAGAGAGGACACGTTCCCCCAGCAGTGGTGGGGTACAGTCCCCAGGTACAGTGACAGGGGACAGTGCCAGCCTTAAATGCAGCTCACCCAAAAGGCAGGGGACAGAGCAGGGACAGCCCCAGCTCCCCTGCAAGCACCCTGGCAGCCAGCCAGGCCGGCAAGGGGGGGTTTGTACAGAGAGGAGAAGGCCAAGGTAGAATTAACATATCGCTGGCTCTTCAAAAGCATCAAAGGGAGATAATGGTCTGAGAGAGGATTTGAAGCGACAGCCTTGTTACAAGCAATAAACCAGGCAGCTCGCTTGCAGCAGGGCTGTGCAGAAGGTATGGAGAACTACAAAGGCTGAGATGATAATTGCAATGAAAGTCATGTCCATGATGCTGCGAAACGATGGACTAATGAGGACTGGGGCCCCCCTAAAAGCAAAGATGTGCACATGTGTGCACAGGCACACGTTTACCAGCTGGAACCAGAGCAAAATGGGGCTTGAGATGCTCCTGTGAACCCATGGCCATGAGGGAACCCGTGCACACATGAATGCTTGGAGAGATGCACCTGCATGAGTGCTGCAGAGGAGAGGAAAACCGGAGGTGGGGGATGTGTTGAAGGACATGGTGGAGTTTAACAATCATATCCTTTATAGCCTTTATGAGATTATCCCAGGAGAAGACAGGAGGTAAATGGAGGAAATCCAAGTGAGTCACTGCCTTGACCAAGCCAGACTTCCCCAGGTTAGCAATTAGAACACGGATCTGTTAGTGATTAACAAGGCAGCACTGAATGCATCCCTCTAAACCAGGCAGCAGCAGCAGCTCCAGTGTGCTCCACCAAAGGGAGGGACAGAGGCTTCTTAGTTCACCCATTTTCAGGAGCTGCAGTTTCTGATGGAGTCCCCCTCAGGCACAACGTCTTGACAAACAAAACTCTCCTTGAAAAATGGCACTAAAGGGAATTTAATCTGCTTTCGCCTTATTAAAGTTGGGGGTTTTTTTCAATGCTTTTCAGCACAAGAGAAACGGAATGAAAGTGGCAATAGCAAAATGACAAGATAAAGAGTCAAATGCAAACAGGAACCTGATAGAGTGAAGAGCGACCCCGGCGCTGTGCATTGCAGATACTGTCATCAGAGGCCTCGCAATTGTTGCAGGAGGACCTCTCAAACCCGAGCATCTCAGCACACAGGAGAGAGACAAGATGGGACGTGGGAGCGCAGGGGATGGCTCCCATCAGCCCTGGGCTCCTGAGGGGCTTCAGGGAGTCACCCACCCCAGACCCCACCATGCAAAGGGTACCAAGAGGCTTGCTTTGCTTCTCCTCTTTCAGGCGTGTTCAGGCAGAGACTTGGGGTTTATGACACCTCTCTCCAGTCCCCAGCCCAAAGATGCTCTGATGGCCACCAAGAGATGGCATCAGATGGCTTGTGACAGTGAGCCACTGGCAGGTATCACCGACAGACCCCTGGCACCCTGCACCATCCCTCACCTGCACACACGCCCCAGCCTGCTCTCCAGGAGAGGTTCATCAGCTCTTCAGCAGTGACTATGGCCTTGACCTACAACAGCCAGCTGATATTAGAGCACAAGCACTTTTGGATGTCCATGGATTTATGCTCCTGACCCTTCCTTTCCCAATGCCAATACAAAGCAAATCAACACTGCCTGCTCCTGGCAGTGCATCCCCAAGTAGCTCTGCTGAGGATCATCCATGTTTGGGTGTTCAGAATCCCCCTTCTGTGGCCTCCAAGGTCAAGGTCTCTGTGCCATCACTGCCCATATCCTGCAGCAGCCAGAGCAGGAAGCAACCGTGCACCCCAGCACAGGGACCAGGATCCCCTCCAACCTCCATCCCACTGCTGGGGCATGGGAAGAACAGCCAAGGTGCAGGGCCAAAGGTTTTGGGGGGAAAAGAGGGGAAGCAGGCAGAAGTTGGGCAGATCAGATTGCAGAGTAGCTATGGCAACGGCACGGCGTAGGTGGACCAGCACAATAGGGACGTGCAAGGTAAACCTGGCAGCGAGCAGGCAGTGAGCATCCATCCACTCCCCACTGCACTCAGCCAGGGACAGCACCAGGGTCTGGGCCCTTCCAAGAGCTTTGAGGTGCCTCCAACCCCAGGAAGCTCATCCCTGATCGCAAATCCCTGGAAACCCCACAACAAGAGCAAGGAAGGACGGATCCTCGGGAGAAGGAGCCACATTTGGGTTAAGAACAGCAGGAAACTGAGTGGCGGGGCAGGGATGGATGCACACGGCCACATCCCCGCATCCGTGTGTGCCGGAGAGGCCGGAGTACACACGGGCAGCAGCACTAGCGCTGTGCTCCTGGGAACCACAGAGAAGAACTGGGAGCGCTGGGAGCCTGTGTGCAGACAGGGAAGCGCGCCAGGCGCATCCCACCTGCTGCCGGGATGGAGTCGGATCCGATCCCTGGTAGGTGTCCACCGGATATGTCCCTGCTGGCCTACACCACAGGCTCATGAATTCCCCCCCCAGGGCTGCCGTTGCTGTCATCAACACGGCCGTGTTTCTTATCCACTTCTTAGGAAGTGGGGTGACCCCTGGACCTTTGACTGACTCCCAGCTCCTGAGAACCTGATTCCCAGCCAAACCGTGGATCAGGTCTCTTTTAATCAGCCCGGAATCACTCCCAGGAGGGGAGAAATAAGAGAATCAAATAGAGAGAGCTCTGGCTGCTCACAGGGACACACACACACACGCTCCTTCATGTTACTCCTGGCAGGCACACACGCTCTCCTCCACCATTACAGCACTTTGTGATGGTTCACAACAAGCTCCACCTCTGGAGACCAAGATGAGACCCTGGGAAGCGCAACGAAGGGCCCTGCTTCTCGCTCCCACTGCCCCAGTGAGCTCCCACCAACCGGTTCACTCTGGGCACCATTCAAAGCCACCATCACCACTGGTTTGGCAAAAGCAGAGGGTCCCCCCGTGCCTATGGGGGAGACCCCCAGCCCAGTCAGGCACCCCATGAGAACAAGACAATGCCAACCTCACACCAAGGCCATGGGGATTGCAGGGACATGCTGTTAAGCCAAGGGCCAGGGTGGGCTCAAACCCGAGTGGGTCCTCATGGTGCTGGCAGGACCCCCCACGGGAAGGATGCTCAGCCAAGTGAGCTGGAGGTGAGACAAGATCCCACACGGCGCAGGGATGCTGCATGCCCAGGCCACCATCTGCCCGTCTCCGTCTGCCCCCCCCCAAAGCCCGAGAAGGGCAGAGGGGACCGGTGTCCCCTGCAGAAGGACAGGGACATGGGTGACAATGCAGGGGTGCCTTGGGAAGACGGGGACTGGGCAGTGGGCTTGGCACGGGCACCACGGGGGGCTTTGCATGGCTCCATGTGCACTGGGAGGAGCAGGGTGAGGCCCCCCTCACCAGCTGCTGCACCCACGGGTAATGCAGGGACGATGGAACCCACAAACTGCTGTGGACTTGGACGTGGGGGGAACCCCGGAAATGGGGTGAACTGGGGGAAAGGGGCGGCTGGAGGGGGGGCGGAGGGGCTGGAGAAACCGGGGGGACTGAGCGCCGCGGCCAAGGGAAGGGCACGATCGGGAGCACCGGTTGGTGATGGGAATGGGAGAGGGGAACACCGGGATGTCGGGGGAGATGGAAGGGGACGTTTGGGAAGGGGGTGCTGGGATGGGTGGGAGCGACCCCAGGGTATCTTGGCAAGGGGAGGGCGGGGGGAGGCGGACCCCAGGATGCAGGAGGGGATCGCGACACCGGAGGGATGCGCCGCGCCCGCCCCGCCGGCCCCGGTACCTGCGGCAGGTGAGATCCGCAGCGCCGGCGAGGCGCGCTCGGCCCCGCTCGGATCTGATCGGCTCCGCTCGGATCTGATCGGCAGCACGGGCCGCGGAGGGGCGGGGGGGGGGGGGTGGGTGAAGAGAGGGCGGGCCGTGCCGAGCGGAGCCACCACCTCCCGCCGCTGCGGCCGCCGCCGGCCCCGCGCGGCCGCCCTGATAGGGGGCGCGGTCACCATGGCAACCGCGACTCCACCTGCCGCCCCCTGCAGCAGCGCCCGGCCGCCAGGAGGGGGCGCGCGTTTCCGACGGGGGCGGGGCCCAGGGGCAAAGGGGCGGGGCAGGGTGATGGGGTGCAATGGGGGGGTGCAGTGGGGCAATGGGGTACAATGGGGCTCGATGGGGTACAATAGGGATGCATTGGGGCGGGTGACGGGGTGCAATGGGGTGCAGTGGGGCGGGGGGGGTGATGGAGTGCAGGAGTGCAATGGGGAGGTGCAATGGGGTGTGATGGGGTACGATAAGGATGCAATGGGGCAGGGGTGGGTGCTAGGGCACAGGGGATGCAATGGAGCTGGTGGTGCGATGGGGTGCAATGGGACAGGGGTGGGTGCTGGGGTGTAATGGAGTGCAATGGGGGTGCCACAGGCAAAAGTAAGTGCTGGGGGGAACTGAGAGTGCAATGGGCCGGGGTAGGTGCTAGAGGCCTGAGAACAGGCAGCGTGGTGCGTGCATCCATTCACACACCCCATAAACCACTTCGGTAGCACAGGGTGCCCGAATGCGACCGGCAGAGCCTCATCAACCCCTCAGGGTCCTGGGACCCTGAGGTCTGTGCAAGTTCTCCCTTCCTATGGAGCAGGGAAGCAGCCAAGACACACGCTTCAACCAGGGAAACTGAGGCACGGAGCCAGCTGCAGCAATGCAGCATCTCCCCAGCCTGTTGCACCCTGCCTGCATCCTGCCGGCATCCCCATTGCATCCTGTCTGCATCCTGCTTGCATCCCTGCCTGTGCTGGTGAAGCAGGACAGAGCAAGGGCCTGGCTCTGTGGGCACATCCGTCTGCACTGCTTGGTATTTATTGATTCCAAAGTCGGATTTGCTCCGTGCAGCTGCAGATCCGCTGCTGTCAGGCAGCCACCAACACGTTCCTGCTCGGCTCCAGCCTTTCCCTATTATTTTGTTCCTGCAGCAGAACTGGACAAGCTAAAATCCGATCTTTTATGTACTTTTCTGTAGCCCTGAATGAGGCACGTTTCTGTTCCAGCTCCGCTGCAGTATTTAACCCCATGCTGCAGCTTAGGAGCTGCAGGGCACCCGAGCAGACAGGGCTGAATGATGTTTTACCTGCTTACAGGCAAAGGAGGGGCTGTAATCCCTTCTTTTCTGGGATTTATCACTTATCTGCATTAAAACCATGTTGCCCTGGTTGGTACATACCTTCTGAGCCCCATCCCAAATGCACATCCAATAGGAATGTGGGCATTAGTAGGAAGCAGGGAGGGGTGATGGGGTCACTCCTTTGAGCCATCATCTAGTTATTTTTTTAGATGCTATTGATATTATATATATCTACATATAAATATAATGAGATAGAGATATAGGTATATAGATGCATAGGTATATAAGTATACAGGTATATGGGTGGATATATATATATGGTGTGTATATATATATATATATATAGAGAGAGAGAGATATATCCTATATATGGATATATATAGGTATATGGGATAGATATATATAGATACATGGGTATATGGGCATACAGGTAAATAGATATATAGGTATTTGTGTTAGATATAAAGGTATATAGATATAAAGGTATATAGATATATAGGTATTTGTGATAGATATAAAGGTGTATAGATATATAGGTATATGGGATAGATATATAGGTATATAGATACATAGGTATACATGTATATAGATATATAGGTATATGTGTATTCAGCATCAGGTACCACAGGGTGGCCCCATCCAAACCGTGCATCCCAGAGCACGCTGATAAGAATCCCAGCCGTGCCATCCCTCTCCTTCTAGGTTTCCCCTTCCCAGGATAGGATTTCCCCCCCAAAGCAGCCCCAAAGCCCAGGAGCCAACGTGCTCCATCAGCCACCTCATCTCAATTCCCATTCCCCTCTTTATTGTTAACGTTCCCATTTAACGCCTTCTCCCATCTGGGTTTTAAATAAGCTCGCTGCCTCCTTGGACTTCTCCGCAGCTTTGCTTGCAGTCTGTTGGGTGTTGGTACAACGATTTCCCTGTGTTTCTTTCCCCCCTGCTCTGTTATATATACATATGATTAAAATTAATATTGCTTTCCCTTCCCAATGCCTCAGCACGGGAACGATGGCGTTTTGCTGCAGGCTTTGCTGCGCTGAAAGGGATGTTGACATTCATGAAATGCTTCTTTTCACCTCTGATTTGGCAAACGCATTTGAAATTACACATAAAACCCCGACAAAATAGCAAAGCCTCATCGGAAATACCTGCCAGGCTCCCCTAGAATAGCAAAGCGAGCTTCAAACAGTATAGGAAGGCCCAGAGTGTTGCATCCCAATGTCATTTAAAGGTTGGCACCTGGGGTTTCCAGTGTTTTCTAGTTGCATTTTTCTCCCTGTTATTATTTACCACCCGCAGGGAAAATGAGGGGAAAAGGAAAGGAAACAAAAAATATAGAGAAGAAGAATGGGATTTGGGTGTTTTCTTTCCCCACCAGTTGCAAAGAGGTGATGCTTGCGGCTGGGCTGATGGATGGAGCTGAGCCCTCAGCATCATGCCCAGGGCAGGGGGATGGAGCCAACCTGGAACCACAGCCCTGAGCAAGGGGCTCCAGGAATAAAAGATCATTCCAGAATCCAACTCATCTTCCTTTCACCTGATGGAACTCCGCAAAGCTCAGACCCTGAGTCAACAGGAGCTGGGTTTTTTCTTTGTAGCTGCTGATATTAAAAACCACACAAAATAGTCTTTAAATCATTGCAATAACAGGGGAAAGATTCCTGGTTATTTACTGAGAAATGTCACTCTGGTTGGAAATGTCACCGCTCCGTCTCCGCCAAGCCACCACCAGCCAACAGCCCTTCACCAAAACGGGGATGCTGCGCTGCTGTGGATCTCTTTCTGGCAAGGAGAGGGGCTGCAGAGTGGGGACCACCCCGGTGCACCCCAACACAGAGGAGACAGCGATGCCGATGCCTCGGCATGCTGGGGTTTTCCTTACAAAGCCGGTTTCTTTGTGAGATTCAGCGCCTGCATCCCACTGGGAGGTGTCTAGTTGGAGATGATATAAGATACTTCTTTCCAGGCACTTCCTCCAGCAGCTCCATGCTCACCCTCCCCTGTGCATCCTTATAGAAGTGCCAGTTTAGGTAGGGATTTAACACTGCTCCAACAGCACCACTGAGCATCACTGGTACCCAGACCAGGATGGGCTCCCCCGCCTCCTGGGGTGCTGCTTGGCCCAAGGGTTGCACCCCCAGCCATGGGGACCACTCAACCCTTGGACTCTGCTGCTTTCAGCAAGGGTGTCCAAACATGTCCTGCTCCAAAGACCAGCAGGTCCTTGAGGTGGGATTGACTCCATGGGGAACTGGTAACCAAAGGATGTGGATGTCAAACCGCGGCATCGCCCATCCGCATCCCACACTGCACAGCAGCACATGCTGGGGTAGAGCAGCAGCTCCTCACTGCCTCATCCTGCCCCATAGGTCCCCTGAGCTCACCAGCCCCCAGCACCTTGCTGGGCAGCCGGGGGGAGATATCTGCCCCAGGAGCTGCACTGACCCCGCAGCTCAGAAAGCAGCCATCCCGTCTCTTGCGCTGCTCACGTCATGTTTTTGCACCAGTATCTTCAGTCTGGGGGGGTTCAGAGCGCAGAGGAGAGCCAGGCATGCAGCAGGGTTTGCAAACACCAGCCCATGGGTGCAGCTGCCCCTTTCCAGGTGAGTTTGGGGTCTGCAGCCATCACCCCCACCCCTCTGCACGGAGAAACATCCCTCTCCTCCCCACTATTGCTGACAGCCACTGGGATTGAATCCACTCATATGGCTGGATGAATCTGCCTGGGAACCCTCCATCTCTGGGGAGGGATTGAGGTGCTCCCCAATAGGGCTGAGGGATGCTCCCCAAAAGGGCTGGAGGATGCTTCTCCGCAGGGATAGAGGATGCTCCCCCTCAGGCTACTGCAAGCAGCCACCCATTTCATGCACCATCCAAGCCCTCACTGACCCTCTTCTCCCCCAGCCAGCCCCAAAGGGAGAGATGTGGTCCCCATCCCCTCCACCCCCAAGAAGACGCCCCGTACCTGGTCCCGCATACGCTCCTGCTGCCCCCGGAGCGCCAGTGCATGCTGTGGGTACTTGTTCTTCAGGTGGTCCATGAATGCATCCCGCTTGCGCTCCATCTCTGACTTCTGGAGGCCGGTGAGGGCCTCCAGGCTCTGGGCAGCGATGACGGTGTGCCGGCGCTCCGAGGTGTGCACCAGCCCTACATTGGAGAAGCGCCGGGTGCCGTTGCCCAGGGTCCGGTATTCCCGAGGGTACTCGGCATCATCCGCCGAGATCATGTGGGTGCTCGTCCTCTCGGGATCTGCACGAGGAGGGGGAGAGCAGAGCGGGGTCAGAACCAGCCCTGGGGCAGCTCCACTGCTATGGGGCAGAGGTGGGGTGCTGAGATTTGGGGATGGGGAGAGGGTTTTAAGCTAGAAGTGAGAAGAGCCTGGATGGGAGCGGGGGCATCCCTCAGTGGGTGCAGGGTTTATGCCCCTGTGATGGCAGCGGGCATGGGACTGATGGTGGCAGGAGATGGATGGGGCGGGGAGGAGCAGGAGGGATGGAGGGGCTGGGATGTCACCGAGACCACGATGTTCAGACCGAATCGTGGCTAAAACAGTGTTGGGTCATTGAAACAGCACAGACAAGGCACAGGAGCCAGCACTGCTCCAGAGCACAGACAGACGAGGGACACGGACACATGGACAAACCAAAAAGAAAATGAAATGGGGGCCAGGGCGAGGAGATGCTGGTGTCTGCCCATCCTGCACTGTGCTGATGCCCACGAGAGCAGGCAGGACCCCCATGTCCTACCTGCCAGGTCCTGCTGGACCCCCCCCCATAGCATCAGACCCCATCCTGCATCCGCTGCTCGCAGCACCCATGGGCACCAAACCCAGCAGCACCACGGGACCCTCTGCTCCATCCCATCCCATCCCACTCAGACAGCTCACCCCATCCCAAGCAGCAGAGCAGGCAGCGAGTGCAGGCAGGGTGCAGGCAGCACAGGGAAAGGGACTCATCCCTTTGCTAATAATCCATGAGCTGCACGTTGTGGGTTTCCTGGGAAGTTGTGCCGAGCGCCAGCACTGATGGATGCCTGGAAGTTCCTGCACGCTGCCAGCGCCTGGCACCTCCTGCCTGGCTGCAGGACAGGGCCACCCCACAGCCCATAGCCCCTTGCCTGGCCCAAGAAGCCACTTGTGAGGGTCTGATGGCATCGGAGCTGTGTCACACAGCCCTGGGCTGGTCCTGGCTGCTGCCACCGTGCCCAACGCTGTCTTTGCCACTTCGAACTAGTTTGGCAACCCGCGGCAAGTGTACTGCAGGGATTCACCACGTTACAGCTTTCCTTTTTCACTCACCATTTAACCTTGATCCATTATTCATCTCTCTTCTTGTCCTCCTCCCCCTCCCCACCTTCATTCCCAAGTTCCTGTTAAGCAAATCATAGAGGGTTTTTCCTTTTCCCTTAATTATTTATCAGCACCACATATTAGATTTATATCAACTGATTGTGTTTTTAATGTAGGACAAGACTCCCGTGTGTGCTACAGACATAACTCCTCTGCTCAAGGTCACACAATGGGGTTTGCTGCGAGCCAGGCAGGGACATCACGCTCCCAGCAATACCATGGGGACATCCTTGCCCTTGCCAAAGCTCGAACATCCCTTTCCTCCTCTAAAACACGACCGGTCCAGCTCCCATCCCCACAGCTCCATCACCAAATGTGACCTCAGCCAGGGGACCATCACTCCCTTACCCAGGAGATAGAATCTGAGTGAGAACTGAAGCTCCCGTCCCCTCACCACTTTGCTCAGGTCCCTGCATCACCACATCGTGGTGGCACATCTGCCCTGTGCAAAACACCCCAAGACCATAGAATCCCAGACTGATGTGGGTTAAAGGGACCTTAAAGCTCCTCCAGCTCCAACCCCTGCCACGGGCAGGGACCCCTTCCACTGGAGCAGCTTGCTCCAAGCCCCTGTGCCCAACCTGGCCTTGAACACAGGTTCCCCGCAGCCACCTCCCCAGTGCCTCCACCAGCCCTGGGTGTACATCCCTGGGGTGAGGTCACACTCCCAGTTCTTTCCCACCCTTCTCCTCCTGCTCCCAATGCCAAGCCATCAGCATGCAGATCCCTGCTCCCTAATTCCATGCTCCAAGAGTGGAGCGCGCCAGCTCCCTGCCTCTGCCGACTGCTAAAAGGGTGAATTGAAAAGCCCTGCACAATCTGCACTGGGGTCAGAGCAAAGCTGGAAGCCACTGAGGGTTCTTCCACTCCCGGCTGTGCTGCATCCGCTCCCACATCCCTCATCAGGCAGCCCATGGTCCATAAACCCCACTAAGTTGAGAAGAGGAAAAGCCACTGCAGACACACGTGTTCCTGTCCTCATGTTGGCCACCTTTTCCCATTTTAGGTATCCCAGCCCGGAGTGGGAGGAGGCAACTTGCTAACAGCAAGCAACTGGGATATAGGGGATCCTTTGGAAAGGGACCTTAAACCTCGCAGGGTTGTGCTTCCCTGACACTGTGCATGGGGAAAGGACATTGGTCATAGAATGGTTTGGGTTGGAAGGGATCTTAAAGATCATCTGGTTCCATCCCTCCTAATCCCTCCTGGCTTCACCTCAAGGGGATAATTGCATCCTGCCACCAGAAAGCATAGAATAGAATCACAGGATGGTTTGGGTTGGAAAGGACCTTAAAATCATCCAGTTCCAACCCCCTGCCATGGACAGGACAAATCCCCCCACTAAGTTGTTTCTCTTCCCCCTGTGTAGATCCCATGCACGGATGCTGGAGCAGCGGTACCCGCACACAGCCTGCCCCGCTGCCAGCAGCAGCGGATCCCTGCAAAGTGCTTCCAGAGGCTGCTTCCAAGTAGGTCAACGGAGTGGGAGAGCCGGTGGCCGGAGCCTGCCCAGGGTCCCCTCCTCGGCACTGCCCCAGCCCATCCAAGCGGGGTGCCCCCAGCACAGGGACCATCCCATCGCTTACCCGCGGGAGCAGGACAGCTTCCATGGCGGCTGGAAAACTGCTTCGATGGCCCGGCGGAGGCAGCCCCCGGCGCTCCAGGGGTTGGAGGCGGCTCCTTGGCCGGGCGCAGGGCTCCCAGCGCGACCAAAATCCCACGGTAAATCCTGGCAAGTCCCTCTCCGAGCAGCCGGAGGTTGAGGGAGCGCGGTTCCCTTTGCCGATTCATTCATCCATCTCCCTTACCTGCCAGCAGAGGGGTCACCCTTCCCGGGACCGCAGCCCCGGCTCCTAGCAGGATGCGGCCATCGCCTCCATCCCGGGAAAGCAGCAGCACCAGAGGTGCTTTGGGTAACGCTCTTGCCGCTCAAGTAGCAGATTTCCACCAGCGCCCTGCTCCCTCAAAGGGAGACGGGGATGGGAAAGATCCCTAAAACCCTGCCCCGTGCTGCGGGTGCTGCCCCACAGGAGCAAGAACAACGGCAGGGTCGGCGGCACGGTCCTCTCTGGTTCCCCCCCAGCAGCTTGGCAGGGCTTTATCACGAAGAGGATCTTTCAAACACAGTTTATTACTGCAGTTTCATAAATCTTCATGAGGCAGCGAAGCTCAGGCGGGTCGTGAAAGCAGCGGCAGTTAGCGGAGCATGAAACACAGCCCGAGAAAGCAATTGTACGGAAGGGGATGAGGCGAGGGGAAGGAGAGAGCCCGCTCCGAGAGAAAAGGAGGTGAAAGAATAGAAGCCCCCCGGAGCGATGCGGTTCCCCCGCACCCGGCCATTAAGGCAGCGGGAAGAGCTCTGCGATGCTCTGGGATTCTCTCGCCTTCCTCCCAGAGGCTGCGGCTGCTGCACTGCCAGCCCACTGCCTGCACAGCACCCACGGAGGCTGCCCAGCACCCAGAGCTCTGCTCAGCACTAACCCCTTCCCTGCCGTGCTGCTGCCAGGCCCTGGGAACAGGAGCCACAACAAGGAAGTGCATCCATGGCTCTGGATACACTTAACTCCTGTTGTGCTGCTCAGCCTAACCCGGTGGGTACCCCAGAAACGAACACCTTTACCCAAACTAGAACCTGACAGGGTAAAGGGACCTTCAGAGTCATTTGCTGCCCAGGGCATCCCTGATGCTGGCACAGCATCTGTTTGCACTCATTTGGGGATGGTCAAATGCCCTGCAGGGTCTGCCCCTAGCTCCCATCTCACCCCCACAATGGGACCAGCAAACACAGCCCAAAAGCACTGGAGCTGCACATGTGCTGGTGTTCTCCCCTTTGGAAGCTGTGCCCAGGAGCAGCAATGGGGCAGTGACACATGGAAGGGTACACGAGTGACCCTCACACAGCACCACCCTGAGCCAAACGGACCCAGCCATCACCAGCGCTTTACAGAGCCAGATCTTGTTTAAAATCAATCTGCAGAGGACTACATCCCTGGTTTGAGCTGAGCCTATGGATGCCCCTATCCCGTGGGAATGGCAGGTGTGGGACAGACCCAGGACTCATCCCAGCACGTGGGTGTTGAAGTGAAGGCATCTGCACACTCTCCTCATCCCTCACTCAGCGCTGGGTGAGCAATACAAGGAGTGAAAGCTGAAGCATCCCTGCCATCCTCTTGCTCCTGGGATGATGGAGACTCAGCACCAAACTGCCTGGGAAAAGCCAGGCAACACCAAGGCCACCCGTGAGGGACCATTAACATCCATCCCAGGACAAAGCTCCCCATGCCCATGCTCTGGGAGGTGGGGGCTATGGCTCTCCCATCTCCTCTCCCCATCCCAAAGGATCTCTCCCAGCTTAGCCCCGGCTCAGCAGCTCCCCGCCGTGCTTTTCACTCCCAAATTCAAGTGGAATCAAGCAAAATAAAGCACCACCCGCTGACCATTTCATTGGGAACTTCCCAGCCGGGGCCATGCTGATCCCACCGGCACCACAGCCAGGACACGGTGCCAGTCCGGATGTGACCCTGCAGACCTGCCTGTCCCCAGCCTCTACGTGCTCTGGATGCTGCCTGCACCCTGCCGGCACCCCACCAGTGCCAGCCCTACTGATGCTGCTGACAAGGAGCCGGTCCAAAGCCATGCAATGTTGGTGCCCACTGGTTGCTTCCCAGTTGGAGCATGGGATGATCCAGCTGGCAGCTCTCCACCGCACTGCCCTGACAAGCAGCTCCTTTAACTTTGGAAGCAGGGAAAAGACCGGATAAATTCCCATGTCATTGTCAAAGCCCAAACCGAAGGAGAAACCCCATCTGGCCAGCCCTGTGAAAAGCAGCAGCTACTTCCCACCTCGCCGGGTGTTATGACACCCACACATGCACATGGAGATGGGAGAGGAGTTCACTTCCTAAATCCCATGGACAGCAGTGCCAAGAGCAAGACCAGCACGCCCGACTGCTCACTTTGTGCTCAGGATCAGAGCCCTATCCCCACATCCTTTGACAGGAGGCACATGAGCCAGGTTGGTCCCCATGCTGCCATCAGGAAAAGGGGGACCTGGCACCCAAGAAGCTCCTCCAGCCTTGTCCACTTCATCCTGCAGCTCCTGTCGTGGTGCCCCTGCCACCACCCTGCCTGTCCCCTGCCTGTACACAGCACAAGCATCCCACTACAGCAGCTGAAAAGCATCAACCGGCCTCTGTCCTTCCTTTTCCTCGCTCTGCCTCCTTGACTCAGCATCTCCCTGGGATCTCCTGCCAGGTCCAAGCTGGGAACCATCCCTACCCTCACCCGAGTGCTTCAGTGACCAGAGGGGACAGCACCAAGCACACATGTGACCTGACCTGCGTCATGGGCCTGGTACACAGCATCAGGGGATGCTCTGAAGGCAGCCGATGGGCAGGAATGAACTCATCACCATGCAGTAAGAGCAGCATCCAAGTGGAAGTTTCTCCCCACATGTCCTGGCCCTCCTGGACACCCCAGCAATGGGAAGCATCAATCCCCAAGGAGCTTCCCATGCTTGGGCAAGGGCAAATAAGATGAGCAGAGGGCAAGGTGGCACAGGGAGGATGGGAAAGCCAGGGCAGGTCTTTGCCCTGCCATCAGCTTCCTCTCTGAGTGTTGACAGGAGGCTGAAGGCAGCAGCATCCTCTGTGCATGGAGAGCATCCCTGCTGGGAATGGGAGGAGAAAGGAGCCCGTGTGCCCTTGGTGGGGATGGCTGGGGACATGGCAGCAGCTTGGGGATGCAGGACACAAATAAAGGAGAGGATGGAAGGGGCCAGACACATTGTGGTCTGGTCTACATAGAGGCAGCAGTGATTCGAGGCAGCACAGCCTGGCAGCTGGGGTGGAAGCAGCCAGATCTGAGCCTGAGGATCCCCTTTGGAGCCAGATGGGAGTGGGAAACTGAGGCACAGAGCCACAGCTCAGGAATAGCCCCAGAGGCACAGCCGTACCCATCACGCTCCTGCAAAGCCAAGTCACAGCACGGGTCCTGGGTGCTCCCGCCCGGAGCTGCTCAGACAAATGGCTCTGGAAATCAATTCCAATCTATCAGGCATCACTTCAAGACACCAAATCGATGGTTCCTCTTAGCCCAGAGCAGAGGGAGGGAGGTGGGAGAGGGGGAGGGATGAGGGTTTCCTCTACAAGCAGAAGTTGGGTCCAATCGGAAGAAAATGGCCCCAAAACTAGCTCTTGATGTGGCAGAGAGCAGGGAAGATGAAGCTCCAGGGATGGAGGGATGGAGGGACGGAGGGAGGGATGGAGGGATGGAGGGAGGGATGGAGGGATGGAGGGACGGAGGGAGGGATGGAGGGATGGAGGCAGGGCTCACAGTCAGAGCTCTGGATTCATTTCTTACTCTCATCTCTCTGCATGCAGAACAAGAGTGCAGAGGCACAGGGAGGTTGTGGAGCCTGCAGGGGGTGAGGAGGTGCTGGCAGAGAGGAGGAGGGAACACACATCAGGATCAGAAATGAGCTCCTGACAGGACCATTGTTCCCTCTAATGAGACACTGAGGGGAGTCACTAAACAGCAAGGCTGCCACAACCGCTCCCATGACGGGAGAAACGGGAAGGGGCAGCGCGGTCAGGCAGCAGGAGCAGGGGTTTGGCAGCAGGAGCCTCCAGCCTGGCCCATGGCCACAGGCAACTGTGAAGTTACAGCCAAGAGCCAGGCACAAGGAGGCCGTTTGCTGCTCAGGGGATGCACCAGCTTGGGAACACGGGCAAAGCCTCACCTCGGAGAGCCTGAGATCGAAGGCAGAGACAAAATGCAACAAGTGGATGGAGAGGAAGGTTAAAGGATGGGAGGTGCCTCCTGTGCAGGGAAATGATGCAGGGGTGATGCTCCTGCCCCTTGTGCCAAATGCGCTGGGTGCGATTCTCTAAGCCAGCTCAGCAGCACCTCTCCTCTCCTGCCATCAGCGCAGTGATGCTGACCGCGGGAGCTGCTGACAGGAGCTTCAACGTGCTGCACCGTATCAGGAGCTAATTCATCTGACAGAGCATGGCAGGGCTGAGGGAGGGAACCACCCCCCCATCATCACTAAGGGAAGAATCCAAGCCAAACCCATGGCTTTTCCAGCCCTTGTGCTGCAGCCTGGAGCCACCACAGAGCTCGGCTCCATGAGAAAGCGCCCAGGAGGGGGATTTTTCCCAGCTTGGCACATTGGGGACCACTGGCTGCTCAGCCCGGCACAACACTTGGCCCATCTCTGCCTTGGCAAGCAAAGACCCAACTCTTCCGAAGACTTGGCTCCTGCTGCCATCGTGATGTGTTTGGATGCACAGCCCGGAGCTCAGCAGGTCCAGCCACAGCACTGAGTGCTGCTCCCGCAGCCTCCAGGCTGGAATTATGGGGGAGCTGCCTTTTGGAGTGATTCCTGCCAGGAGATGGGGTGATGCCAGCTCTGGTGGCTGCGGGGGAGAGGCTGGAAGAAGCTGGTTTGGTGTTATGGAGGGGCTCAGGAAGGCTCCTGATGGGGTGTGGAGAACAGACCCTATTTATAAGCGCCCAGGTAGCATGTAGGCGGGTGGCCACAGCCCGCTGTGCCAGCATGGTTAGTCACAGCTACTTAAAAATCAGGAATGCTGAAAACAACCTGCTCAGACCCACATCCAAAGCCTCTCCCAATCTGAAATCATGGCTTGAGATACGACAATGCTTCACTGACAGCCTGATGAGAGACCCCGCGCGCACATGGCACGGGGATGCTGCTGGGCCACGTCACCCCTGTCCACAGGGCATGAGGACACTGAGGTGCACAGTCCCTACAGTGCCTGGCTGGCACCGCATTCCCCAGTACATCCCACCTCGGAGTGGGATGCTGTACGTGACACTAGGATGAGGTGCACGATCCCCAGAGGCAGATTCCACCCCTCCTGCTGGCACTGAGCAAACCCTCTTGCTCTCTCTTGCATTTCTTAACCCACACCAGGGCACATCACAGGGAGAGCTGCAGCCCTTCCACCAGCACCAGTCAGAAGCTGTCCAGGCAGCGAGGTTTAGTCAAGCAAAAGGAGGGCAGCAGCATCTGCCTGCAGCCCTGCTGCCTCCTCCCACCCCACTGAGCATCCAACCCAGCCCCACACCATCACCTCCCTGGGGGCAGAGCCCACCTTCATGGTGCTGCGACCATCCCCGAGGGACCAGCATCACCTGGTGCCTGCATCCCCATCACGTCACCCCCCTGGTCCATACCCACGAGCAACGGAGTCAGCCTGTAGTCCCCGGGCTCGGCGGGTCTCTCCTGCTCCCGCAGCCTTGGCACGGCTCTAGGGGAAGCTCCAAAGGGATGCTTTGCCCAGCGAGGAAGCATGGTGGTACCCAGGCAGCCGAGAGGAACCAGGAAACGGCTCGGAGCAGGGCTCCGAAATCTGTGTGACAAACACACGCATCTCATCGCATATGTTTAAACCGAGGGAAAGATGCTTTTCCTGATAACTTGGCATTTAAAGCAACACGTCAAGTTAAATCTAAGGAGACGGATGGAGCCGCTTGAGCTGCTTGTGTTAATGAAACACAGGATCGGATTGTTATTAAACACGTATGCAGCGAGGTGGGGTGGTACCGACCTTATCACACGGCGCTGACCCCGAGGAAAGCTGCACGCAGCGACCGGCGGCGCTCAGCCCTGCGGACACCGATCCCTTACATCCAGAGCCGGATCCTCCGCACCGGGAAGCGGAGCCGGAGCAGTGCTGGGTGGCTGGAGGAGCTCCGGAGCTGGTGCTCTGCTGCCACCCGTCAGTCCCCACTGCTGTCCCCAGGCTAGCGAGGGGTGCGCGGCGGCGCTGCCTCCATGGCTCACAGTCCGTGCCACAGCTCCTCTGCCAGCCGCCATTGCATCCTCCCGGCTCCCAGCCAGCACTTTTCCTCACATCCTTTCCCTATCCCAGCAACTTTCCCCCCTCTGCCCGCTTTGATTCCTCTTCGGAGGCCTGTGTCTCCTGCTCCGGGTGGCTCAGAGCTCACTGTAGGTCTCCGGGTGTGTTTTTCCCTTCTCTTCTTCTGGAAATGTCAACGTGCCCCCTCAAACACATCACATGGGCTGGGAGCCAGGAGCTGGTGCTCAGCCACCAGCGCTGCCACTGTCCCCTCCCTGCCCTGCCAAAGCAAGGGCTGGTGATGGGCTATCGGCTCAAGGAACCCTTCCTATGCTCCAGCATCCGCCCTGGCTCTGGCTGCAACCCTGGAGGATGCACATGTACAGGGCATCAAGGTAAGAGCAGAGCCCATTTCCAGGCTGGCCTTGACAGGGGCTGATGAAATCACCCTGAATGAGTGATGAACAGGCAGTGATGATCTGAAGGATACTGGAGGCACAATGCAGCTCCTCTTGGTTCACCCAAGCTAATGAAGACCATTGCTGTGCCTGCATTCCAGTGGGTGTTTGCCTGCCTCGCCCCCCAAGGAAGATGCTGACCTCACCGCAGGTACTCCAAAACTCAGGCTTACCCCAACCCAAGGCCATGACACCCCAGCACAGCCCTGACCTGTCCTGCAAGGATCCCCTATAGTCAAGCAGCACCCAAACAGTGGTGCAATGCAATTGAGAGCAAATTCCAGCAGCACCCTAAAATCACCTGCATATGCACTTAGGGTGACACTTGCACCGTGGCTTTGCAAACTGCCCCTGTTTTCCTCCATCCCCCATTCCCGGTGTTTCTGCCTTCATCCAGCTCATTCTGACATCCTGAAGGTTCTCCCATGGACTTACAGCCACCCAAGCCCAGACAGCCGTGGCTGGGAAGGGCTGTAGAGCCCTCATACCAAAGATCCATAGGGAGGTTTTATCCCCATTTCACAGATGGGGAAACTGAGGCACGCATGGAGTGGGGGGGTCAGAAGCACTCGTGACTCAGAGCCCAGCAGTGGCAGGACAAGAAGGGAGAAGCTTGGGAGGGCTGGAGCCCTTCCAGGCTCTCCAACAGCCTTAGACGTGAGTCACAGCTGGCACAGGCATTCACTGCATGTTCTGCATTGACAACCCCCCAAAACCATGTTCCTCTTTGCTGAGCACTTCAGAAGGAGCTGGCTCCTGCACATCACACACATAGAGGCGGCCTATTCCCCTTCCTCCTTTAGTTTGGGACCAAGGGCATCTCTCTCTTTACACTGATATCACAACTATCATCTGTACCGTGTGTTATTTGTATTGGCACAGCAGCTGTGCTCTGCTCAGCCAACACCGTGGGGAAGGGGTAGGACTTGCTCCAAAGAGCTTTGAGTCAATACAGGCAACAGAGGTGAGAGGCAAGGAGACATGGCCAAGGGCAAACAGCAGGTCTGGGGCCCTCCTGCATGCCAGGACCCACAGCATCTCCCCTGTGCTCCCTACCACAGGATGCTGGAGCTGAAGCTGGAGGTTTGGGGCACAAAGAGTGTGTGGGGATGGGAGGATGCTACGCTGGAAAAGCAAACACCATTACTGCCAGCAGGATTAATTGTCCTTCCTGCTGATCCCTGAAACCTGGCTCACTCCTGCTGCGGGGAGGGCCAGAGGATGGAGTGACCTTTTAATTCTGATTGCTCTGCGATGAGGAGTAAATAAGCATTATTATCAGTTAAAAGCTACTCAGAAGGGCCCGCCTGCAGGTCTGCTGCTGTCTCACATCCATCACATGGATGGGCCCCATGCTCCTGCGGGGCAGACCACCACACATCCCTTATTTCCAACAGGGAACTGAGCTGCCATGGGATTGGGGCCAGAGCCGAGGGCAGCACCGAGCACTTAGGTCTACCCCAGGGTGCTTCCATCACCTCCCATCCCAGGTCCCACCAGTATCGCCTGCTGCGCCATCACTGTGGGAAGAGGCACCATTCCCTGCACCCAGACTTGCTCAGCCACAGAGGCAAATGATTGCTTTTAAACCAGAGGGAGATCTTCCCCCTCCGGGGTTTCCGAGGCTCCGACTTCTCTGCAATGCAAACCCGAGCCACTTGCACATGTGAAAAGCCCATTGCTCAGTGACACCTCATCCTCACCAGGGACCAGCTGTGTGCCAGCAACACAATTCCCAGGGAGAGGCTGGTCACAGGAGCTGACACACCAGGGTGAGACATCCCCATTTACACCTGCAACACCAGACATGGGCTTGCTCTTAGCAGCTACACAAGGAGCTGTTTTCAGACAGCAACAGCACCAAACCTGCCCGCAGGGGAGAAGGATGCCCATTGCCCTGCTCTGTGGCTGCTCTCCAGCCGCTGGTGCCAGCTCTGGCCTCTCCCCTCCATCAGCCAATTCCTCCATCTCCATCCTCCTATTTACTCTGTAAGCTCTTTAGAAAGACGATTGCATCTCACAATGCCTGTGTACAGCCCCGAGCACAATGAAGCCTCGCTCTGCCCCGGCACCACTTCAATCCGCACAGTAAGACAGTCATGGGGTGGGAATACAGAAGGGACACAGAGCACAGCTTTGTGTCTGCTCACAACTGGGCTCAGCACATGCAGTCTATACAGCAATATTCATGCATGCGGTGCCCTGACACGCTGCACACAGTAGGTCCATTGTACATCATCCAAATGACAAGATATTGAGGACTGACCAAGGCGATGCTGCTCAGAGCAGAGATGCTGAGTTCCAGTGCTGCAGAAGGAGCAGGAACCTGCTGTACCAGGCAGCCAAGGATGCTCAGAGAGGCAAAGAGGAGTTAACCAGGAGCAGATCATAGATTCCCAGACTGGTTTGGGTTGGAATGGACCCTAACATCTCTAGGCACCCTGTGCCAGCACCTCAGCACCCTCACAGGGAAGAGCTTCTGCCTAAGAGCCCATCTCAGTCTCCCCTCTGGCAGGTTCAAGCCATTCCCCTTGGCCTGTCCCTACAGGCCCTTGTCCCAAGCCCCTCTCCAGGTTTCCTGCAGCCCCTTTAGGCACTGGAGCTGCTCTAAGGTCTCCCCTTCAGGAGCCTTCTCTTCTCCAGGCTGACCCAGCCCAGCTCTCTCAGCCTGGCTCCAGAGCAGAGCTGCTCCAGCCCTCGCAGCATCCCCATGGCCTCCTCTGGACTCACTCCAGAGGTTCCACATCTCTGTTATGCTGGGAGCCCCAGCTCCACGCTCAGTGTCATTGTGTGCCCTGTGCTGCGCTGCCGGGGCCAGATCCACCCTGTGGGAATGGACATGCCCCATTCCTGGTGGCTGGGGAGAAAGAGATGGAGTTTATATCAGACCTTATCTCAGTCCTCAGGGTATCACAAGCGGGAAGAAGACCCTCACCCATGCACCATGGATGCACTGGTCTCAGGGCAGCTTAGAGCTGAGTGGACAGAAAGGCCTTTTCCACCTCAGAGGCTGATGATTGGACCATACCAGATGCATGCCTGCTACTATCAGAAATGGGGAAGAAGCCAGATAAAGAAAAAGGAAAATAAAACATCCATTGGAGACCTTTTGACACCACACAGTGAAATGCACTCAATGCATTTCACAGCTGAAGGGCCAGGGAGCATAATTCCTCATTAAACCCAGCCAACTGATAGCTGATAAGTTCTTAAGCAATAAAAAGTCTCTTTTAAACCCCAGCGAGCACCCGGAGGTGTCAAAGCAGCTCGGGAGATGGCTCATCCCTCCTTGGAGGAGCAAAGGGAACAGATCTGCGGGAGAGAAACCAGGTCCACATGGCTGCTCCGCCTGCCGAGGCTGCAGGCAACATCTGCCGAGGCTGGCATCACCCGGCAGCGCTGGCAGAGCCCATCACGGATCCAAGCTGGGATGTGCCAAGCGGTGGCAGGTGGAGCCGAAGGGAGAACTTGGCACCCGGAGGTGCATCAGCCTCCCACGGGGACCGGTGCTGCCGTGCGCCGGGGCTCGGCTCCATTCGCGTCCCAAGCTGTTCCCGCGGGCACCCGCTTGGTGCGCCCATGGGGCTGGGGCTTTGCTCCCCAGCTGGTGAGGAAGCCGAAACCCGCCTGCAGAAGCGGGAAGCGAGAGTTTGCTCCCCAAATGGCACAACCCGAGCGATGCCTGGCAGCGCAGCGCGGCCCCGAGCTGCTGCAGCACCCAACACCTCCCGGGCCAGGCTGGCGCCCGCAGCACCCGGCTCCCACCCGGTGCCGTGGCACAGCACCAAGTCCTTCCACACTCAGGGTACTTCAGCACCCTTCTCCCTTTGCTCACTTGCTGAGCGCAGATGCAGCAAATCCCACTCCCACAACGGGATTCAGAGCTGAGCCTTGTCCCATCCTGGAGGGGGGGGTTTAAAGGAGACAGTGCCCTGTTCTGCATTAAAATAGCAAAGGGAACATACGCCAGGGCCAGCTGCAGCAGCACTTGGTGCAGGATCGGATCCTGGTCCAGGTCTCTGGAAGGAGCTTTCCATTTTAGCTCTGCAGAGAAAAACCTTGGCAAGGGCTGTGCTGGGTTTTGGGGGGCCACAAGCTCCATCCTCCCCAGCGCTATCTGGGAGAGCAGTTCCCAAGTGCCACAGATGAGGCTCATGACTCTTAAAACCCCTTGGCATGGACCAGCTCTGCAAATGCCAAACTTCTTGAGTGCCTGGGGGCAAACCTGCAGGATGGGATGGATCAGGGGGTGTCACAGCAAGCCCTAGGAGCCGCATCTGTCTGGACCAACCAATGATGCTGATGCTGCTCCTTACCCACCTGGAAAGCCAAAGCTCTCCAGGACATCCATGCCAGAAGGGAAGCACTCACCTGGCTTAAACCCAGAGAAAAGGTAGAAGGGTTTTAACAATTACTTTGCAGGGCATGGAAAAAAGCCTCAAGTGCCCATCCCTGTCATTGGGATCAGCAACTCCGGAGCTGGCCAGGCATTTTGGCAACCCCTAGCTCCTCATCCCATGGGAGCATCACACCCTCAATGCCCCTATGCCAGTCTCCATTACCAGAAGGCCACTGCTTCCCAGTCAATCTTACTTTGAAGGCAGCCCTGGTTTACTCTGATTTAAATCAAAGCACTGCTAGCTATGGTGCTATTACCACTGCCAAAAACTGGGAACTAAATGGCATTTCCCCACCGCTCCATTTATATTTCTGTGCTCTTTACCCATTTGTAAACTGCAGGAGGGAACAATTTAAGGCATCTGAGTGAAATGCTTAAATTAACAATTTACAAATAGCTTAATTGAGGTCCTGGTCTCCCTCTTCCTGAGCAGAAGCTGCTAAATGGTTGTGAATCATTCCCATTTATTGGTTCTTGTGCTGTGAATTACAGGCCCTGGACTACGATAAAGGCTTTAATACCTTGGTGCAGGCTGGGAGTACCCATCACTTACACCCAGCACTGCTGGTGACAGACGGCCACAGCCACGCATGGGAGCCGAGGAACCAGAAACCGTGGTAAGAAACAGGCGAGTGATACAGGAGACAGACAAGCTCCTTGAGCGGAGGGATGCTACAGGGTGTGCAGCCATCTGGGGGCTTTATATGGCTCTGAATAAGGGGCTGAGGGGTTTGCACCGATGGAACACTGGGACGAGGTTGGTGCTTAGATGCAGTTTGGAGGATGAGGAAGGTCAGCCCCATGGTTGGGTGACAGTGGGGAGCTGGGGTTTCACACAGCACCCCATGAAACCAGTAGTTGAATGCAACAGCCCCAGCTGCAACCTTCAGTGCAGACCCCAGGTCCGGGGCTGTGCCCTGCTCCTCATCCATCCCTCCCAGAAGTTCATTCCCAGCAGAGAAGAGAAGAGCTGTGCCTGGGGAGGGCTGGGATCTGCTCTGCCTGCAGCCTCGCACTTGTGAAACCTCTCGCTGGCAGCCAAGGACACTCACGTCTGCATCAAACTCCTCAGCTCCCAGGCTAATTCTGGCACATCAGACAGTAATTATAGGTACATCACCGGCACTGACAAGTCTGGAGCTCGTCATTCCCTGTCAGCACAGCACTGCAGACACCCCACAGGGAGCACAGGGGGGCCATGTCCCTCCCACCCGCTCCTGGCTCTATTTTGGGGATCTCTCTGCACTCCTGAGACCCCCCTGTTACCAGGGGCTCACCCCACCATCACCAGCCCCATCCATCTCTGGGTGCTGGTTGGAAAGGGAGCTCCATCACCCACGGGGTTGCACGGCCCTGGACCGTGCTGGGGTGGAAGATGCATGTGAGAGGAGAAGCAATGATTTTAATTAAAAGGCAAATGACTGCACTGGAAGTTGACTTGAAGCACAGAGATATTAAAAAGCCATTGACTCTGAATTATTTCTCCCCGGGTTGCTTGACAGGGAAAAGTGTTCAGACAGCATGGGCTGGTTTAGCATCCTGACATGGGGAACCCCAGCAAGGGGGGAAGTGATGGGGAACCACTGGGCAACAGATGGGGACATCCCCATTCCCTGTCCCATGGCAGGCAGGAGCCCCTTGCCCTCTGGTCTATATGAGCCAGCATCATTCCTGCCTGGGGCTACTGTCCTTCCCCTGGGAAAGCCACAATAAGAGCATCCTCAACATCCAGGCTGCATGGACCTTCCCAGCTCGGCCCCATCATAGATGATCCCTTGTTTCTCCCCACTCGGTCCTGGGGCTTGGCTCCATCTGATGAGTCCCTGTTGCATCTTGTCTGCTTGCAAGAGAACTGGGGAAACAAGAGACACCTAATACACCTCCCTACCTGCCTCGAGGCTTACCCTGAACCACATCACTGCCAGAACACGAGACAGGATGAAAGAGCAGAGCTGATTCCCATCACCAAGCCGTGGGCCTGTTCACCTAGGCAGGTACCAGCAGCCTTTCAGAAGGGGTCAAAGCCACCTCCTTTCCATGGGAGACAAGCTCATTAAGTGGCATCATTACCCGGCTGCAGGATGACCTTATAACTGTCTATACATTCACCTCCGCAAGGATGCAGCTTCTGAGAGCGGGGGCTCTTTAATCTTGTTCAGACAAAGGCGGAACAGGATCCAATAGCTGGAAGCTGGAGCGTCGGACGCACAGACAGAGAAGGGAAATGCGTTCAACAGGACCAGGGAGAGCCTGCACGGAGCAGGGCGGCTTCTCCATCACTTCCCACTTTGAACCGAGGCAGGGTGAAAGATAACATCCGCTCAGCCAGAAGTTGCCGCCTCCATGCAGGAGTTAGAGCGGAGACTCTACAGCCTCTGTCACACAGCTGGGGTCAAACTGGGTGATGAGAAGGGTTTTTCTCTTGAAACAGGGTCTTAAAAAGATCCCTTGAATGCAGAAAATCCCACGAACGCTTCACCCCCACCCCTCAGCCCTCCTTGTTGCGCTGGTTTTAACACCTCCATTCAAGAACCAGAATCCCAGCAAAGCATCACCATTAGGATACTTCTTCCCCCAGTACACTGAGGCTCAACACCAGCAGGACCTGCAGCCCTCCCCATGAGCACCAGTGACGAACCTACCAGGGCTGGCTGTGCTTCCAGTCTGGAGAGCCAACTCCAAACTCCTATGAGGAGCAATAGAAGCCATGGCCAGGAGCAGCCTTCCAGCCTTCTCCCAAGGAAGCAGCCATGCAATCTGCTCTCCAGCTGAGGGGCAAAGCATGCACACCATTTGGAGCCAGCAATGCAATTCCATGTGTAATTCCAGAGCAGCAAATGAGCTAGAACAGCGTTTAGCACCCCAGGGCACACCGCTATATGGATGCAGGACCTGGCTGTGGCCTGCTGTCTTCATGCTGCTTCCCCACTCCCATTATCCCATGGGATAATGTGTTCATTCCAACAAGGCAATTAAATCACAGTGCACTGTTCCGTTGCCTTGGTTTTACACCACGAAGGCTCTGGGTTGGGGAGGCCTGGCACACCCCACCTATTACAAGCTCGATTTCCTCCATCTCCAGCCTGGGTTCCCCAGCACAGCCCTGCCTGACAGCCACAGAGAATCACGGAATGTTTAGGCTTGGAAAGGACCTTAAGATCAGTCAGTTCCAATTCCCTTTCACTAGAGCAGGTTGCTCCAAACCCTGTCCAACCTGGCCTGGAGCACTACCAGGGATGGATCATTTACCTGTTTGGTAAACGGGCATTTACTTCTTCTTTGGGCAGCCTGTTCCAGTGCCTCACCACCCTCACAGTAAAGAACTTGTTTGTATCTAAGGAACTCATGCCATAAGGCAGGCTGGTGCTTCTCCCCATACCTTCAAGCTAGAACCAGCACAGAAAATCTACCTGCTCCAGGGCACGAAGCCACCAAAGTCTTCAGGACAGCTCCTAAAGAGCCCATCCCATTGCCATTCCCCAGGGCATCCAACTGAATGATGCTGCTGATGAACAAGGAGGTTTGGGTGAAGGGAGATGTTTCCCTGATCACCTGCATTGACCAGTGCTGCTGCTGCTGCTTTTGGGGTTATTTAGCCTGGGGCTGCTGCCCTGATTGACAGGGCTCTGGTGCGCTTCTCAGCCTCCCAAAAAAGAAGAGCTGAAATCACTGCAGAGACACTCTGGCAACGCAAACAGCCTGTTAGAGGCCAGCAGATGCCACAGAAATCAAATCTATTATTATGACAGACCCAGCAGGGGTTGCTGCTGAACAGATTCCACCACATTTCCCCTCTCACAGCTCTTCTGAACCAGTCACACTTCCACAGCCAGCTCCTAAATAAGGCACCTGCCTCTCCTCCTAACCCCCAGAGAGCCAGCATCCTCCTCTCATTCCCCTTCGAGAGCTTTCCCTTCATATTCCCAACCAGGAAAAACCCAAACCTTGTGAGCTCCAGCATCTGGTGGAGAAATGGTCCCTCCTGGAGCATCACTGATGCCTCCAACTGCAGAAACCCTCCCCTGCAAAAAGGGATGGGGGCTAATGCCTTAATCATCAATGCAACCAAGAAACCTCCTATAAACACCCAAAAATGAGCTCAAGGTGCTGCTCTCACCACCACATTCCCTGCAGCTGGAAGAAGGGTGGGGAAAGAGCAAACATCAAACATGAAACAAGCAGGTATGGGGAGGAGCACGCTGCTGGCCCCCAGCCCGGTACTGACCTGGAGACTTTAAACAAAGGGAACAGAGTCCTGGCTTCTTCCCTCCTGCAATTCGATCGAGCCCTGGTTAGGGACAGGAAAGGAGGAGATTCATGAATGAACGCGATCCAGGCGGGAAAGTTTGCCAGGGATGGAGGGGAATAAACAAATAAATCAGAGCAAGCAAACACATCATAATTGTGAAACAAAAGAGCAGCAGGAGGAAGCATCTGACAATGAAACACGGTGCGGGGAGCGATGGGGAGCTGGGATGCGCCTCACTGTGCGGGCAACAGGAGCAGCAGCCCCCTTCTACCCCATGGCCATGGTGCCAGACACCCCCTTGTCTGCACACAGGGAGGTTGCTCCCATGCAGAGGGGGGCAAACATCCACGCACACAGGCTGCAAACGAACCCCAGGATGCCCTGATCTGCTGCTGCTGTGGGGTCTTGCCAAGCCCAGGCACAGGCTGCTTGTTGTGGGCATGGAAGAGCAAGGGGGAATCAGCGAAGATGGGCTTATCGAGGTGTTTTCTGTCACATACTCAGGTTGGACCTGTCTGTCATATGTGAAGCTGCACAACCTCGAGGTGATGCGAGCAGCAGCACAGCCGGGGCAACACCAGCACCACAAAGCACCTTCCTCACCCCAGCTCCGTGGGGCTTCAACCTACTCACGGGGAGAGGCATGAGCACAACACTGAGAACTGAGATGGGTGAATACAGGGGGGAAGAGGCTCTGCAAAGGGGCCCCCATATTCAGACCCCCCTGAACATCCTGGCTCCCAGCAAAACAGCCCTGAGCTGCTTTGAGCCTTTGTTTTTAGGGCCATGGGGTGGTTTTGTGCTCCCCCCTTGCAAGCCCCTGTGCCTGGAGGAGCGGGGTGACAAGGGCAGGGGCAGGCAGGGGACAGCCAAGCCAGCAAGACCTCAGCACCCACAAGGATCTCTTTCTTTGCTGGCAAGCGGGCAGAGCAGCTCCCGTGGCCAAGAGGCAGCTCAGCTCATCCATCCCAACCATGGGACATTTGTCCCCTTGTCCCAAGCCTGTCTCTGCTCCACGTGTTCTTGCTCTGGTGTCAGTTCTTCCATCGCTGCCCTCTGGGCTCAGCCATGGGGTGAGATGAGGCAGCTTGAGGGGACTCTGTGGGGCCCCCCTTGCCCAGCAAGGAGGAGGAGAAGGAGGAGGGTAGCAGGGGATGAATGCTGTTTCTAACTCAATATCCCACAATAAAAGGCACTGACGGAGTCATCAACCCTCCCTCCCAGCGCTGCTGAAGCTCTGCTCTGCCATTCCTGGGATGCTCCCTGCTATCCCTGGCTTTGCGGTGGGATCTCACCCTCAGATCCAAGCAGGGGGAATTCAGAATGTGCCGCTCCCCCCCTCCCTTCTGTTGGGGCATCCCTGTGGATCAGGGTGTGGATTCAAACGCTTGTGGCTCAGGAATGGATTTCACGCCCAGAGAGAGTAAATAACCTTCAAGGCACAACAGGAGAGAAACAAAGGCAGAAAAGTGGGAAATCCTTCCTAGATGTGCTTTATTCGTTTGTTTGATAATTGCGGTTCAGGTTTAATTATCCATGCCATGCTTTGGAATATGCCAGGAAACATTCCGGATTGAAGCTGCTGCTGGTCGCGGCTGCAGTACCTCACTGAGGGCAGGGTGCTGGGCCATAGGCGCCAGCCTGCTCAGGGTGATGAGGTGCTGGTTACCCAGAGAAGCTGTGGCTGCCCCATCCCTGCAGTGTTCAAGGCCAGGTTGGACACAGGGGCTTGGAGCAAGCTGCTCTAGTGGAAGGGGTCCCTGCCCGTGGCAGGGGTTGGAGCTGGATCAGCTTTAAGGTCCCTTCAACCCAAACCAGGCTGGGATTCTATGAAATCAGGAAAAGGAGGAGGACAAATGTGATTCCTCTCATACCTTTTCCATAGACTAAGACTGAGCTCTCCAATCTCATCCTCGGGATGTTCTTGGTGTTGGGGGGAGGAAAAGGCTGGGGGTGTCTTCAGCGCTGCTGAGCATCCCATGCTGAGGCCCAGCAGCAGATCCCAGCTCCCGGTTTCGGTCTCTGCTTCACTCTATGTTACCTTGGGCCAAGGACTTGCCCCTTGGCTTCCCCACGTGTACAAGGGAGATAACAGACACGCTTTGTGAAGAGCTGGGGCTGACAGCTCAGAAGAGCTCATTATTATCTGCGGAGCAGCACAACCTCCCTGGAGTTCCTCTGGTTGAGATGCCAATCACAGCCAACCCTTGGCTCAAGGTCCTGCTGCACCCTGGGGATGGAGCTGGCCCTGGAAGCTCCCAGACCAAAGGGATCCTACCCCAAGCTACCACATGTGCTGGTTCCACAGGGCTCAGCATTACCGAGGGCCCTTCTCCACTCTTGTGCAAGCCTCAAGGGAGCCACACAGGTCCCCATCCTCTAGTGAGGGACCTCATGCATGGAGAAGATGCTGCTTCAACCACAGAGCCCGGGCAGCTCGCATGGAGTGAACAAACCAGAGGCACAGACAGAGCCAGGAGCCTGGCCAAGCCCTGGCTGTGCCATGGGGCAGGCTGAGAAGGGCAGGGGCTTTCTGCAGGCGAGGAAGAGGAGGAGGGCAGGGAGAGGAGAGGGGAAGGCGCCATCTCCGTGTCCTTGAGTGTCCTTTAGCAGCTTTGCTTTTCACGCAGTGCAGCGGATGAGGAAGGACTGACAATCCCAAACTGCTCTCCTCTTTGATTCCCACCACAGAGAGAGTTGAAAGGAAGCAGCGAAGGCGAGAGAAAGGAGGAGGAGTGTGGGAAAGGAGGAGGGAGAAACAGAGCAGGTATGGGGGGGGGGGGGGAAAGGAGGCACTGCTCGTCCCCTTCCCTGGGAATCAGGTCCCTTTAGGGGGCACTCGGGCTCTCTATGAGCCTCCCACTCTTGGCACACAGGGGAGGCGAGGGCAAAGGATGCTCCCAGCAGCCGCGCACTGGTGTCCTTTCCCCAAAGCACACCCATCACCAAATAACCCCAAGGGAACAGCATTCCCGAGCTGGCTGCCTGCCCCTGGGTGCTCCTGGAAGAAGCTGGAGGAGGAAGGGAAGGTGGATGCCCACGGTCCACAAGCATACAGCACAGGCTTCATCCTCCCCGTCATCCCCTGCAGCCCTGCGGGCAGAGGGCAATGCCACAGGCTGGCACGGGGAGGTGAGCTGGCAGGGCTGGAAACACGCAACTGCTCTGTGTTTAGTCTGGGCAATGTGTTTTTAATGAGCCATATAATGTTTTTCAAATGACGCTGGAATCATTAATCCTCCTGAAATGAGACAGATCCTGCCGCCCGCGGGCAGCGCCGCGGCTGCCTGTTGCACAGGCAAGCAGGCAGGAGCTGCCTCCGCTGTGCTGCTTTCAGCAGGGCCATTGAGATGGGACTCCCATAGCCCTGTCCCCCACTTCTACAGGGGACCCAACGTGGGGCTGGCTAGAGCCCTGGGCCACAAGTGCTCATCTGCAGCAGGCACAGTCAGCAGGAGGGGGACCCCGGCTCTGCAGCTCCCATTGCATCTCTGCTTCACGTTCCCTCACTGCATCCCCTCTGTTTCACGTTCCTTCACTGCATCCCCTCTGCTTCACGTTCCCTCACTGCATCCCCTCTGCTTCATGTTCCCTCACTGCATCCCCTCTGCTTCATGTTCCCTCACTGCATCCCCTCTGCTTCACGTTCCTTCACTGCATCCCCTCTGCTTCACGTTCCCTCACTGCATCCCCTCTGTTTCACGTTCCTTCACTGCATCCCCTCTGCTTCACGTTCCCTCACTGCATCCCCTCTGCTTCACGTTCCCTCACTGCATCCCCTCTGCTTCACGTTCCCTCACTGCATCCCCTCTGCTTCACGTTCCCTCACTGCATCCCCTCTGTTTCACGTTCCTTCACTGCATCCCCTCTGCTTCACGTTCCCTCACTGCATCCCCTCTGCTTCACGTTCCCTCACTGCATCCCCTCTGCTTCATGTTCCCCCACTGCATCCCCTCTGCTTCATGTTCCTTGATGACACCCACTGATTTGAGCTGGATCTGGCCAACACCAAGCTCATGCTTCTCCTTGCCCCACCATGCACCTACTGCCCCTTGTAGACCTGGGCTGCTGGTCCCCAGGGCTGTTGGTCCCCACGGCTGCCAGGCACTGGAGGTTCCTCCCTGCTAGAGATGCTCCACAGGGGCAAAAATGATCAGGGAAGCAAGAAGAGATCTGGGAAGCAAAACTGATCAAAGCCAACCCCATAGCAACTGGGAGCAGGTCCTCTCATCCCAAACCTCTCTGCCCTCCTCACTCCTAAAGTATCCCAGTGTTCCATGGTTGGGAGCTGCCAGGATCCAGTGTTGCCCCGCCAGCCCTCCTCACAGACAGCACAGCTTGGGATGGGCTCATCTATGTGAATGGATCCATGGGATGGGCTCGTCCCTGGCAGTGTTCGAGGCCAGGTTGGACACAGGGGCTTGGAGCAAGCTGCTCCAGTGGAAGGGGTCCCTGCCCGTGGCAGGGGTTGGAGCTGGAGGAGCTTTGAGGTCCCTTTAACCCAAACCAGTCTGAGATTCCATGATTCTGGAAAAGGAGCAAATATGGGATTTTTTGGGCCTTCCCACCAGGGTGCCTCTAGCAGGGCACTGCAAACAGGATGGTGAAGCCAAGAAAAGGCACGTGTTGGCCAAAGCAGGGCGGGAGATGGCCACTGATGCTGCCTCATAGAGGCAGACACCCCTGTCTCCGTTCCTGCCTGTCTCCCAGTTCATTTTCCCAGCGCTCCCACTGGAATCGCGGGAGGGAGGTGCTGTATTTTTCCATGCACGAAGATCCAAAGTGACACTTTCTTCCCTTCTCTCTTTTCGGAGCGCGAGAGCTGGTTCATTACCATAAAACCACCGAGCCAAATAAACCCCTGAGCGGCGTGACAGCATCCCTCCAAATAACAGGGGAGAGGAGAGGTTCTTCATCTCCAGCTCTGCCCTTGCCAAGCACTACAGCAAGGAGGAAAGTCAACTGGCAGGTGGTTGTTTCACACCCTATTACTGAGCACTCAGCTCGGCCGAGCCGCCTCCGAGCCACTGACAGATGGATGGGATTGAGGGAATGCTTGGGAAGGGCAGAACCCCTCAAAAGCCCTTGGTAATGCTGGGAGAGGAGTTGCCAGGCCCAGATGTTGGGCAGCTGGAGGAGGGATTTCTCTCTACAGCATCCCTGTCACCAGGTACCCAAAACCATCAGGATCCCGCTGCACTCATGATCCCTAAGGAGCTTCCAGGCAAAGCTGGAGGCGGGCAAGGCAGTGCCATAAGGCTGACTATAGGCTTGCAAGAGGCATGTTCCATGCACATCAGTTCCATGAGAATTTGGCTGTGGCACTGAGCCTGGATCCAACTGGAGGGGAAACCCAGTGCAGCCGCTTGCTCCCTGCACATCACTGGATTCTTCTCTGCATTTTCATCTCTTTTGCTCCTTCCTTCCCTGATTGCACCATGGGGCTTAGGGAGGACCAGGGGGATCCTACACTGGGAAATGCATCCGGCAGAAATCCCACTCCACCCCTCCATCCCTCTCCCACTCCCACAACAGCTTCCTCTGAGCTCAGCTGGGAACAAGATCGGAGCCTCTGTCCCTGTCCTTCCGCACTGGGTCCCAGTTCAGCTCCAAATATCCCATTACAAAAGAAAACCACAAAACCCAGAGCAGATGCTACAATCACTTTTCACATCCATCTCTCTGGGTGTCAAGCTCCTGGGCTGGGAGCTGCAGCATCCCTTCCCCACCTTGAGTATCCCTGCATCCCATGGGAAATTAAGGTCGTTAATGGCAGCCACTGACCATAAGATTTTGATGCCCATAACCCCAGGGTGCTCACAGGGAAAAGGCCAGGGAACAGGGACATCAGCAGCCTAATGCTGTTTCCCATCATAGTGGCTGCAGAGCTTGTGGGGCAGCAAGACCCGGGCTGGGGGCTGAGCCATGATGCTCTGTGAGGCTGCAGCTCCAGAGCAAGGGAAAGGCAGGAGATGCCCAGGCTGGCTGCAGGACAGGAGCCATAAATCCGAGCAGCTCTTGAAACATGGAGGCTTTTAACAGGCTGTAATTGAAATATATAAACTTGAGGTGGAGGAGATCCAACAATGCCAGCCAAAGAGGCTGCGCACAGGCTTGGCTGGAGCTGAGGGCAGAGAGCACCCATGGGTGAGGAGGATGAAGCCTTCACCTCCATCCACAGCCATGGCCCATCCTCCTTCAGGCGCCCTGTTCCAAGGGCTGAGACACTATGGGGTGACCTGAGCAAGGGGCTATGGGGTGGGACTGGAAAAGAAGCTGTTTCCTGGTTCTCCTTTCCCAGAGATGCTGGAAAACTGGTTCCCAGTTGGAACAGGAGCGCAGGCGCTACGTTTCCCCCACCCAAAGCTATTAGTTATGCTAGAAACCCAAATGCATCATCTGCCTTCGCCCTCCTCCCTTTGCAATCAGAACATTTCAGCATGGGGGTGAGGGGAAAACAAACAAACCAGAAGTGCTCATCCCCCCCTCCTTTCCTCTTCCTCCCGCCCCCACCAGCCCTCTCCATCAGCCCTTCTGTTGGAGCTGAATTTAAGAAAAGGGGAAAAAAAAGCCCTAAAAAATCTTCATTTGCATTCATTCTGAAAGTGGAAACCAGGCAGGGGGAGGGAGAAAATAAAAACAGCTGACAGCCAACTTTTATTATCCCCATTGGGCGGCGAGGAGCAAATCAGTGGTTTTTTACCAAGCATTGAAGCTCCGGGTGCCTCTTTGAGCCTTGGTGCACCTGCAGCTTGGCACAGCCAGGAGGGGGGTTAACAAGGACCTTTGATGGGGAGCAAGCACAGCTGATGGGGAATAGCACCCAGCTCGAGCTGAAGATGCTCACGGGGATGAGCTGGGACCAGCCCGCATCCTCGTGCCTTGCTGCGGCTGCTGGAGATGGAGCCTGGCCTATGGGCAAGACCCACTTGCATGGACCCATTATGGGCTCCGGACCCACTCGCATGGACCCATGGTAGGCTCCAAACCTGCCCATGGTGATGCTAACGGGGTTGCTGGCTGCTTTTTGAAGCTGGTAATTCTGCAGAGCTTGGCCAAGCAGCTTCTACACCCCATCGCTGGGACCTCAGACCTGGCATCCCTCACCTCACCCACCTAGAGGTGTTTTAACAGTAATAATTATGGTCACCAGACACGGCTGGGAAAGAGCCCACTGAGCAAAGCACTGGTGATGGAAGAACTTCACAACCACAGAGCTGGCACTAAAGGGAGTTCCGTGTCCTTCTCATAGCTCCTCACCCAGCCCCATGGCAGCGGTGCCCCAGGGCTGTGGGTGCTGGTCCCCATCACACTGCTTTGCTGGAGCTCCAGCACCTCCAAGCCAAGAGCTGCAGCGCTGGAGCAAGCAGCAGTTTGTGCCTCATAAATCACAAGTAGCAGCAAGGCTGGGATGCTGTCCCAGCACTGGGAGCACAGCAACATCATGGGGAAGTGATTTCCCCCAGGAGTGGGGACTGCGGCACAGCATCCTTCCTCCTGCCTGTTTGCACACTGCAGCTTCCCAGTGCCCAGTTCAAACCCCACTCCACTGCACCCTCCAGCCTCTCCCAAACACCTCTCCATGCCTGCAGCCTCCCTCTTTCCTCCCCAGAATGTTAACAGCAGGAGCCTCAGCACCACTTCTCCACACACACAGCACCCTGGGGATACCCATACCCCTTCACCTCCTCTTTTAACCCACCACATCCAGCTCACCCCCCCACCAGGTACCCAGCCCTGGCGGTGTGGGGATGCTCCCTGCAGCCCTGGGCCACGCTCCACGCTGTGGGACATCGCTCACATGCATCCATGCGTGCCAGGCATGGCCCTGGGATGCAGAGGCAGCCACTGTGCACCCGGCTGAGATCGATGTGTGGCAACCAGAGGAATCAATGCCTATAATTAAACCCTGCACTGCTGGGCTGTGTCCCTCCTGCTCTGCTCCCCACAGCAGTGGTCCATGCAAAACGATGCTCTCAGCCAGGGCCAAGGGAGCACCCACTTGGATCCCTGCAGCGGCGAAGGGCACCCAGGGCCTCCCGATCCCACAGCGAGACTTTGGTATGGGGAATTTCTTGGTGGAAAAAGGAAGCAGAGGCAGGCAGGGTGGGTGTTTCCCACCAGGCTGGGCCTTTGCTGCGAGGCTGATGCTGTGGGCACCAGGGGAAGGGAAGGAGAGAGGAGGAGGAGGATGTGGGGTGATGGAGGTGCCCCCCCCTGGATGGAGCAGGGCCATACCCCGGGCAAAACACATGCAGAGAGGTGCCTTTATCCCCCTTCCCCAGAAGGGAAAACCCACATTTTGGGGGAACTGGGCAGCTTTCCTGCATGGGGAGGCAGGACTGAGCCTGGCACTGATGCTTCCCTCCTAGTCCAGTGCAATCACCATGCCAGTCCTCAGCATCAGCCCCCTTTGTTCCCCCCCACCTCATTCCAGCCCAGCTCCCCAGGAGCAGGATGAGCATCTCCCAGAGCATCGCCTGGACCGTGAGCACCACTCCCTGCCCATCCTGCTGGGAGGGGAGGGACAGCTCCTGACAAAGACTAAAGCTCCCTTCATACAAATGCACCAGCCCTGGAGCTGCCAGGACCTGTGGGTGCTCACTCACCCCCCCCAAACACCCACCCGGTCCCTCCACCTCTGGCTGGTCACAGCCCACCAGCAGCTCCCTGGGGGAACCATTTCCACACTGGCAGCTTCTGGTGGGGGGTAATTAGCACATTGGTGATGTATTCCTCATTAAAATGAGGGAAGAGCTACCATGGGGCTTCGGGCAGCTTGGGGGGGGCATTCCTGCACCCCGGGCCGGGTTTGCTGAGGAGGGGGGGATCCTAACCAGCAGCCCCCACACCAACAGCTGGATCCAGGCAGAGCGTGAGCAAGTTTGGGCTCCCTATTTAGCAACAGGGAAAGGGCTGAATTCCCTGCCTGGTGTCGGGGTAGGGGACACCCACCCACCCTGGACCAGCCAAGCTGAGGGACCCCTTCCATCCTTAAGCAAGAGGTGTCTGGTTGTGACCCCCTTCCCGCCCCGAGATGCCCACAAAGGGGTGCAGCTCCCAAGGGCTCCACTCCCCAGGCGCATTCCCAAGGCTAAGCACAGACAAACCCAACTTCCCTGGGAGTTGGGTGCTGGTACCCACGCAGCAGCGGGTGGGTGGGCGCGGAGGCTGAAGCATCACCACTCCCCAGCCTGGCTCACCACAGCCAGGGCGAAGAACACAGAGAGAACAAAGAGGGGAGAGGCTGCGGGGCGCTCCTGACAGTGAGAGCACACAAAGGGACCCCCAACAGCATCCCTGTCACCCACCGGGGCTGGGCAGCTCCTGTGTGACACAGGCAGGGGGGAGCGGACCTGTTACCCCCAACCATGCAGGGAGCAGCCGCCTGTGGCACAGGGCAGGGAGCCTTGGAGTTAAGTTTCCCTCCCCAGTGCCTCCCCCCACACCCAAACCCAGGTATTTTCCCTCCTCCTGCAAGGATGCTGAAAAAGGGGCAACCTGCAGCCCTATGGCTCGCCCTGCCCTTTGTGTCTCAGCAGCAGCTGGAGAGGAGCAAAAAAAGGGAGAGAGCAGGTAGGAGAGCGCCTGCAGCCTCCCTCCTCCTCACCCATCTGTCTCCACAAGCTCACAGAGAAAGGAAATACAGAGCCTGGCAGCATCCAGCCCGGCTCGGTCAGCAAAACATCGTGTTTAATGCACAGCGCTGCAACAACGGAGCCGGAGCAGCCATCGGCACAATAATGGGTTTCTTCGAGCATCCCCGGTGAGCCCCCGCCGCCAAGCACCCCATCGCTCCAGCTCCCTGCACCGGTGCTTCTAGGACAGTGGCTCTCCAGCTACTTTATCCCTCCAGAGCCAGGCAGCCCCAACAACGAACCAACCCCGAGCAGCAGCATCACCACCAGCACCAGCTCAGCATCCCCCCAGCCCATCGGTCCGCGGCGCAGGGGGAGCCTCCAGGCAAGGCACCGCATCCCTAATGCAGCCGATGCCGACACACACCCCTCCGGAGCATCACCACCTTCACACACCCCCTTCCACCAGGGTATCAATTCACCACCAGCAAACTCCAGTGCTAATTCTTTCCCCCACCCTGGGCATCAGCGATGCTGCCCCGGTTGAGATGGAGGGAGGAGGCAAAAAAACCAACACGAATAAAAAAAATACCTGCTACTTAAGAATGGATGCACATAGTGAGAGTGACATGCCTTGAGAGGGTGTATTCCCCATTCCTGCTCTGCTTGCTCGCCTGCTTTTTCCTTTCCTTTCTCTCCGAGAGGGGCTCAGGCCCGGGCGAGCATGGGAGACGGAGGCAGGAGCGCGAGCGAGCGGGAGCGAGCGCGGAGGGATGCGCGTGGGAGCGCGCAGCTCGGGATGTACAAAGGAACAAATGGGAAAAACACATTAGCTCATGAGAGATTAATGTGCGGGGAGACGGCTCCCCCTCTCCGCTCCCTCTTAAAGGCCCCTACGTTTTATTCGGCGATAGGTGGCTAGATCAAATGCCAGGAGCAAGCCGGGGCTGGTGGCAGGTTACCCCCGTGTGCCGTCGCCCACCAGCAAGCGGAGGAGGCAGCCGGACCCACGGGAGATGCACAGGAGAGGCAGCTCTGGGTGATGTGCAGGAGGAGCATCCATAAGGTGTTCTATTCATTATATACCTCGAAAGGGGATGGCAAAATAGCATCTGCACATCTTTAGGGAGAGGGTGGGGTGGGTGGCATCGTGCCCAGGCAATTGGATTGATTTATGGTAAAGGTAGGACATGGGAAATGAAGCCAAAAGGGTGGTGGAAGTGCTGGCAACAGGGGAATGACCATACCTGGCCCTGTGAGACCGCCAACTATCACAGTGCCACAGCTTGTCCACCGTGTGGCACCTGCACAAGCAGCCAGCAAAGAGCAGTGATGGCATCAGGGCACCTTCACCAAGGCTCCATCACCCCCTGGCAGTGCCCACCATGGTGGAGACCCAGCCACAGGCTCCAAGAGCAGGAGAGCAGCAGTGTGATGGGTACATAAAGGTGGCCCCGCTGGCACCTCAGCCCCGTTGGCACCTCCTTGCCA
Source organism: Psittacula echo (assembly GCF_963264785.1). Classification (NCBI taxonomy): domain Eukaryota; kingdom Metazoa; phylum Chordata; class Aves; order Psittaciformes; family Psittacidae; genus Psittacula; species Psittacula echo. Next base: position 5,700,570 of record NC_137748.1, read on the forward strand.
AGAGAAACAAACCTGAGGTCCCACCAGGGAGAAAGGGAAGGGATAGGGGAGGAAAAACTAAATGAGCATCCACATTGTCTTGTGCTATTTCCTAGGAGCAGCAAGGGGGGCCCGCAGGATTCCTGCCTTTCCCTCTACACCGGTGCTGCTCCCATCCCTGCGGGATGCTGAGCCCACCAGCACCTCCCCAGCATGGGGAAGGGGAGGTGGAAGAAACCCCAGCTAACACCAGCCCTGTGCTCCCCGCAGCACTGCATTAGCTGCTGCCCAGCGGCACGGGGAGCGCAGCAATGCCGGCTCCATTAGAGAACATCCGTGGGGCAAAAGCCTTTTCCAGCACTGGCGAAGTGCATCTCGATGGGGTTGACGTGCTCCTGGCAGCAGGACGCCCCAGCACGCATGGCCAGGGGGGACTGGGGCATCCCAGGGCTCCACTGCAATGTGCTGCTTGTTTCTGCACCCCGGCAGGTTGGTGCCGTGCTCCCCGTCACCTCCCAGTGCAGCCCATCACCGCCGTGCACCCCTGCAACTGCATCTTGGTGGGAGAGGGGGAAAAGGCAGTTCCGCCTGCTGGGGGTGCAGGTTAGAGAGAGGAAAGGGATGGATGAAAAATGGGAATGGAAAGAGTTGCTGTTAGACCTGGGAGCACTTCAGAGCTGGAACAGGAGGTGAAGTGTTTATAACGCCGAGTGAAATCCCCCAGCCTGCGTCTTGCTGGTAGGCAGACGAGGAGCTGAAGTTCCCCACAGCATTAAAACAGCCTCTGCTTTAATACCAAATCCTAATCTGCTGCTTTCTAAGAGGTGCCACCAGGAAAGTCTGAACCTTGCTGTGCCCGAGGGGAGTGTGGTCACCCCATGGGGCCACCCCACACCTCCCAAACCAAAGGACATAACCTGCGTGGGACAGATCCTGCTCTCCCTGGGGGCTCTGGGGTTTCCCATACCACTGCTTTACTTTCTATGGAGCATCAGGTGGGAAATTCAAGAGAGAGGGTGTCAACCATTCCCTCCTGGGAATGGGAGCCAACCTGGCCACCATGGAGCAGATGGGAAGCATTTTGGGGTACTCAGGATGGACATAAAACTGCGGAGCTGGGAAGGACCAGAACAACCCAACACAAGCCTAGCGATGCTGTGACTGCTTCCTGGGCCACCAGGCATTTGGCAGGGGGGCCCTGCTTGCGGAGAGGCAGGGGTTTTGATCACAGCAGATCCAAGTGAGGCGGTGAAATGTGTCTGAATGAGCTGAAACGCAGCCTAATCGGCACATCTATTTCCTAACAAGTTACATATTCCCATCAGAGCTCCAGTCATTTCGAAAACACATTAAGGAGAAATATTTGAAAGCTAAAAATGTATTAAACAAGCACTTCATCCTCATCAGCAGAGGGGTTATGGACCTTTGCTGGTCTCCTTCCAATAACCTTGCATGCAAGACACCACAAGGCAATCTCCTGCTTTCAAAACCCCATTAAAAACACGTGCACAAGAGGCCGGTCCTGGGGACACGGTGGGGTTGTCACCCCCAAGTGCCTCCGTTGGGGCTGGCAGGGCAGGACAGTCGTGTCCCCAAGGGCTCCCCCCTGGAAGTCAATGCAGTGGGCAGGGGACATGAGTCAGATCCACCCGAAATCATGGGATTGACCTGAAAACATCCAAGGTTTCTTGGAAGAAGGCCAACCGGGAGCACAAGCCTATTTATTTCTGAGGCTTTGCAGAAGGGGCAAGGAGAGGGAAGGTCCTGCAGCCACAAGAGAGAGGAATTTAATGTGGCTTTCCATGAGTGGAAGCACACCACGCCAGGAGCTGGCACTCCAGCAGAAGAACCAACGCCTCGGATCCACACAAGAGCTGTGGGAATGGGATCTCATGGGAGCTGGGTCTCCCCAAACACCCCCAAAACCAACCCCACTGCAGAGACCTGCAGCCTTTTCCTTTCCAATAAAGGATGAAAAGAGGCTCCTCGACCTTCTCCTGCTCTCCCCATCTCGGCTGCTGTTTCATCCTCCCAACCCCTTTGCCCTCAGCCCTGCAGAAAGGGCTCAAGATCCTTCACCGCTGGGCTGGACAGAAAGAGCATGGAGAAAATTGAGCTTCAGCTCTCAATTATTTATCATCCATTCCTTTTGTTGCCTGACTTGTCTTTGAAAGGCCTTCACAGCACCCACCACAGTGAGACTTGGGTGCTCCTTGTCTTCAGTCAGCCCTCCCCCCACACAAAACCATCCTCATCCTCTCTCCTCTGCTGGGCAGCCCAAGCTGGCCAGGGCAGTTCACCCCTGCAGTGGGTGAGCAGGGCTCTGGGGACCAGGAGCTCCTGATGCAGATGGATGAGGGTCAGCACCAGGCTGGACCAAACCATCCCTGAAGACCCAGTAACCCAGAACTTTACTACCATGAGGCTAACAGGATGCTCTGATTAGCCCTGCAACACCCCTCCTCTTGGTCTCAGGAAACTCCCCCAGCAATAAGCTCCATTCAATCTCTGCAGCCATCAAAAAGGGTCTGATTTTGCCACCCACCTCACTGGGGAGTCTCATCCCCATTAACAGGGTACTTCACACCAGGCAGTGCTAAGCTTGCCCCTTCCTCCCCCAAAAACATAAATAAGCCCCAGGTTCTCTATAAAAGCTCCACCCAAGGGAGGAACCCAGTGCTTGGGAGAGGCTGTAAGTGGGTCTGTCAATGGGAGCGTTGGTGTGAGCATCACCTGAGCCTATGTCAGCATGAGAGGGGTTGCTCTGAGCTTGTGCCCCACATTAACAGCAGCTATTGATGCTCTGTGTGTGGCACCTGAGTCCAAAAACCCCCTAAAGGGTTTAGGCTCTGTCCATAGAGATTTAGTGGGCGAAACCCTGTTCATCCCATGTGCAATCACTGCAGACCCATTCCAAAAGCAGGAGAGGGGCAGGAGCGAAATGAGACAGCTGAGGCTCAGCCCTGCCCTCCAGCACCATCCCTCTCCCTTCCCCACCTCAGCAGGGAGACTTGGAAGCAAAGCTGAGCATCTGAAGCCCCAGAGCCTGCCTTGCTCATGCGTTTAATATAGCTTCACACGGAGCCATCCCACACACATCTGTCCCCTCGGCGTTCACCCGCATGCCCAGCCCCTGCCCACGTTGGCCACACGTTTCCATTTATACTGCACCCAGTCACGCAGCTCCATCCTGCCACACGCACAGACTGGGGACGTGCCTTTGCCATTCCCCCCATCCAGACACGCTCCATCTTCTTCCCAAATCCACCTGGAAAGCTGAAGGAAGCCTTTACATTCTCTTTGAGCATCACCAACCAATCCCTTTCCTCCTAAACCCCCACTCTCGTGCCTGCAATGCCCAGATTTCCCACTTCTGAGCAGCCCCACACCTATAATGCTACATCCTCTAAATGTGATCCACGTTATTCCTTCCCCAAATGTAAAACCAGGAAAACAGAGCAGAGGAAGTGGCGTTGCCAGGTCCCTGCTCTGCCCCATGGAAATCCCTTTGGGAGGGCAAGGAAGGGGCTGGAGAGCTCCAGAAATGAGCTTGGACAAGCAATAAAAGGTATCTAGAAGAGAGGAAATACTGCAGGACTGGAATGAATTCCCCAGCGTTCCCAGCCAGGGATAAAGCTGGGAGGAGCTGGCTGCCCACATTCCCAGTGACTTGTGAGGGCTTAGGAACAGTTAAATAATATATGGATTGGCAGATGTTTATCAGCAAAGCCACCACCATGGATAGATTTTATTGTCTCAGGAAGGAGCCCTTTGCTGCCTGCATGTCCCTTCCCATCTGGAGCACGTGAGGAAGCCGACAGTCCTTCTCAGAGCCTGTCCATGCCTGATTCCACTGGGAATGGGTCTGTGAAGCTCACGTCTGCGCAGCAAGCTCTGAAGACTGAGTGATCCCTGTCCCCCAGCCCTCCTGCAGCAAATCCAGGAGTGCAGATGGGGGCAACTACCCCGTCCTCCACGGAGATAGATGGTGGAAGGAGGTGATCACCTTCAACTGCAAGAGCTTGAAGGAAAGGGGTTGAAACCACGGAAGTTCAAACAACAAAGGAGAACAGAGGCCTTGGTCAGGGGGTTTGGACTCAGCTTGTTTCTTAGGAAAGGAAAAGAGCTCCGGCCCTAATGCGGAAACCCAAATGCAAAGGTCTGAGCCAGGTCCTCCCTCACCCACAGTCACGCTGGCAGCGAGGCTGACCCGCAGCAGCTGTACCTATCACTGCACATCGGGATCGCATGTCTGAACCCACAGGGATTGCCCCAGGTAGCGACAGCTCTGCATCAATACCCAGCGCAGTCACACCATCAAAGTCAGCCGGCGGCTGGAGCTGAGCCACTGGGAGCTGGACCAGCGCTGTGAAGAGGATGCTGCATCTCACATGCCCTGGGATGCAGGATGGCAGAGGCCATGCAGGCGCGAGGCTCCTGGGGTGATGTGCTCCAGCAGCACCTCCCTGTCCCTGCCATTATCCACTGCTTTCCTTTGGGCACTGGGAAGAGGAAAAGTCTCCATGGCAACCGAGGACAGACGTGACCATGACATGTTTTGGGGCTGAGCGAGGCACCCATGTACCAGGCAGACTGCAAAGCACCTGCAAGACCTTCTTTCCATCACTCACACAGGGAGGGTTGACCTATACCTGCCCAAATTTCACTGCAGGGAACCTGAGAGAGCTCACACAGGGGAACTGAGGCTGAACCCCAACTTCTGATCCCCAGCCCAGTCTCTCCGGCTCAGACAGGATATTTGGGCTGCCCCCACGGATTTGCCAGGAAAGGCTGCAAGGAGGAGGGTGGGATGTGCTGTGAATTACACCAGATCCGGAGGTTGTGGCCAGCTCCCTGGGTTGGCATTGAAGAGGAGGCTCTATCTTTCACCAGCCCATAGCCAGGTTTCTCTTCACAAGTGATGTGTCGGCAAGGAATTGTTGATGCATAATGTATGGACATCTGAGCAGGAGGGGGATGGAGGGAGCAGGAGGGCAAGAAAAGACGAGGAAAAGGAAAAGAGGTTGAGGGAGTCAGGTCTGCTCCCTCTTCAGCCCAGATCTGGCCTCTTTCTCTATGTGTGGACCCTTTGTTCCCTAAAGCCTCACAGAAGTCCCTGCTCTCCTTGGCACTGCTCCATGGGATGTTCATCCACAGCGAGGGCTGTCCCAGAGCCGGGCCATGAACTGGGGCCACTGGGCAGAGCTGTGCCCAGGACAACCAGCTCTGCATCCTCACAGGAGCCCTCCGAGCCTGCCCCTTCCCACAGAGCCACCCCAGCCGCCCCGCGCCCTCCCAGGGGCAGACAAGCCGGGTGCTTTACGAGGTTTGTTTTCTCCCTGCAGCTTTAAGAGGATTTCCTCGTGCCAAGGAGCAGCTTTGCTGACTGCAGCGATGACCGATATTCCCTCTCACCAGGCAAGGAATCCTGCACTGACCCCCGGCTTAGGAGCCCTGGGGGGAGCACGGGCTTGGAGCTCCCCATGCTCCACCTTTCCCTTTGCTGCTGAGGATGCCACCAGCCCTGCCTCTCCTAGACTCTCTGGTAGACCCAGCTTAGGTGGCAATGGCAGGGCCTTCCATTGAACAGAGAGAATAAAACCCCCTGAACCAAGCCAGCCATGGCCTTAGGATGATGTTGGGGATGTAGCAGCAGCCAAAAGGTCAGTGCAGGCTGGAAAACCCGGCCAGGCCATAGGGCAGGATGTCCCCATACCCTGCAGAGCCGTGCACCACCCTCATCCCAGCAAGGACACGTTAGTATGGACGATGGGAATCACTTCAGTTCACCAGTCTCTTACTAGTCCCCAGGGTTTAGTGAAGGTTGCGGGAAACAGGAGCCATCCGGAAGCCCATAGAAGACTGGGGGGGTTTCTCCAAAGCCTTGGGGCATCTCAGAAGAAGGCCAAGGTGTTTGCTGGGCCATTCAGCAATGGGGCAAGAGAGATGAGTGATCCCAGGCTGATCCCAGGCAGATGCTGACAGTTGAAAGGGAAGGAGACGTGCTGGGGCAAGCAGGGAGAGGTCATAGAAGGGCAGGAGAGCAAAAAACAGCAGCTGATTTATTAAACCTGTTTGTGTTGGGAGGAGGAAGGGCAGCAGAGAGGAGCAAAGAGAAGAGCAAATCCATCAGGCCTGAAGAGCCACATCCAGCATGGGGCAAAGCAGCATTAGTCAAGGTCGAGAGCAGCCCTGCGGTGCTGGAGACAGGAGCAGAGGAGATGCCAGCGATGGGCTCGGGAAGGGACTGCAAAGAGCAGAGTTTGGGCAATATCCGGTGCCAAAAATAAAGGGACTGTTAGGATTAAGACCCTGTGGAAGGAGAAAAGCAAGGAGAGAGCTGAGTCACAGCTGACACCTCGCTCATGGGTGAATGCCACAGCCCAAGCAGAGCAGCGCTGTCTGCAGCAGCCAAGAAAGAGGGAAAAGGGTAGGGGCGAGGACTCAAAGGCAGGGATTAAATGTTATTTACCATGGCTGTGCTTGAGCCGATGGCTAGACAGCCACCAGGAGACAGCACAGAGGCAGTGCTGAGGCATTAGCAGAGATAGAGCGAGCTCACAGACTCCCAGTGCCCCAAAGTGATAGCGAGCGAGGGAGAAGGAATCGAATTGGGGCCAGCAATAACTTTGATTCCTCCAGGCCCTCACTCTCCTGAAGCAGAATTGTCTCTGCTTCAAGCAAGAGGGTCCTTGTGCTGCCCACGACACCCAGGGTACAAAGAGGAGCTTGCCCTGGGTGGGAGGATGTGTGTGAATGATGCACGGCACAGGGCAGCCACGCTGGGAGGTGGAAATGTCTAAAAAGAGTGGGTTTGAAGGCTATTTCTGTAGCAGAAAGAACCAGAAATCTGGGTCAGAAGGGGTAGGAGATGTGTCAGTGGTTTGCTAGATGTTTCTCCAGACATAGGGGATGAGCTCCCCAATGCCAGCAGCTCAGTCGTGCTCCGATAAGGATCAGGGACTTGGTACCATTTCCAGCAACACCCCAGGACTGCAAAGCACATGGAGTTAAGGAGCTTACAGGGATCTGCCTTTCCATATGGGTGAACAGAGCCAGGTCGATGCTGAAGCGTGCCTGCAGCCTGCCTTCCCCCAGCACCGTGCTGTGCTCACCCCAGGAGGGCCGGCGATGGGAGGCAGTTTGGGATGACGTGCTCCACAGCGATCGATGAGCAACGGGAGCATCGCACGAAGTTTCCTTCTTGCTTCCCACTGACTCACTGATCCGGGCTTGGCAATCCGGATATTGTTGATTCTCTCTCTCCTGTCACACAGAAAAAGAAGGATTTTGGCAAAGATTCCGAGAAAACTTGGGTTCATCCCAGTGCGAATGAGGAAAACTTTTGAGAAGTCTGAAATGCACAGGGTGGGGAAAAGCTTTTCCTGAAAAGCTGAAGCTGGCGACTGCGGCTCTCCGCTTCCCTATGAAGGCAGCAGCATCTCCCTGCGCTCATGGCGCTCTCTCCATTTGATTGACACAGGAACACATCCTCCTTCCCAGCTTCCTTGCCCTGGTCTCCTCCACCTGGAGAGAAACTCCCTGGAATGTGTAAGAGGACAGAGGCGCACACAAAGCCACCCGGGTGGGGAATCCATTTCCAAGGGCTGGTGAGCCTCGAGGAAACCAGCTCCAATGGACTTTTCCTTCCCTTGTTTTCATGAAGTGCAGCAGCAGCTGCCTGCAGACTGTGCCTTTAAATCAGAGACAGGCTGATCCCCAGGATAGCAGCTGGAAAGGGCATATCCATAGCTCCAACAGGGATAAGAGCCTCTGCAGTCCCTGGGAGTTAGCAAACACGGGTTGATGGAGTGGAGCCTGCCCGGCTGCAGGTATTTGAGGCTGTGAAGATGATGTTCAGCCCCATGAGCTGGAGGGGATGCAGCAGTTGAATGCATGATGCAAGGGGAGCTGCAGAGGACGAGTGAGCTCAGCTCACCCCGTGCCAGGACTGATGTGACAGGGCTCAGGCTTGGCTTGGACCATGACCAGGAGAGCCTGAATAGAGGGAAGAGCTCAGTGCCTTGCCCTGGGGAGCATCAGAAGGAGCAGAGCTAGAAAACTAAACCAAAGCATGCAAAGTCATGGCCCAAACCAGAACAAGAATGCTGCAGTGGGGCAGGAGCACTGACATTCCCTGCCTCCATCTAAGCCCCAAAGGACTTCCTGATGTGATGCCGTTTAGGATAGAAACACCACTCACATTTACCTTCAATGTGATCTTCTCAGGGTTGGGCTTGGCAACCGGAGCTAATTAAATCCTGGATGCAGTCACTGCTTCAATGCAAGTTTGTTTCCTGCCATAGCAAAGCTAAGGATGGAGGCAGCCTGCACTTACTTGTACCTAGCAAGAACATCTGGTACACCCAGCTTGCAGTGGTCCTACCTGCTCCATGCTGCATGCACAGGTCCAGAGCCCCTTCCCAGATCTGCTCAGGCTTAACATCCATGGTGCTTGCAAGCAAATAACCTACATGCGAAAGCCAGCTGCAATTCCCAGGATGGGAGCTGCTCCCTGTCTTCAGCATCAAGTCCCAGTTGGAGTTACAAGATGCATGATGGGCACCAGGTCCATCGGGAGGGCTCAGGGGAGCCCCACAGGTTTGCATTGCTTGTTTTGTAGCCATACTGGTGTAGCACAAGGCACTGCACAGACAAGCTGGATCCCAAAAGCGATGGCTGGAGTGGGAGATTACAGTGCAGCCCAACACAAAGACCTGGAAGCCCATGGGTTGTGCTTGCATAGCCAGGCGCTCGGTTCAGAGCTGCCAAAGACACTCCTTTGAGTTCCAGCTCACAAAAGGCAGCCAGGAAAGGCTCTTACCCCCTTTAACCCAGCTCTGGCCCGGAGGCAAAGCCATCAGTCACTATCCAGAAGCCAGTGAGCAAAGGAAAACAAGAAATAAAAGGAAGAGATGGGGGAAACAAGCTCCAGTGAGTGCTTTATTAGGAGAACTTTAGCACAGGATGGGAATATTCAAGTGCCATTTGCAGTTTGAAACCCAGGGATGCTCTGGTGCAACAACACGATTGCTCTCGTCTGGTTTCTTCCAGTTAAAACCGCCTGCTTCTCATGGGAGCCTTTAAGGAAACTTCAAAAGGCATCACAGCTTTAAAATGGTGGGGAAACCTCCCTAACCTATCTTCTGTATCGCTAAGTCCTCATAGTCCTCAGAAGCCCTCACAGGCATTAACCCAACAAGGAGAGTCTATCCCCTCAGCACAAGGAATAGCACAATACCTTAAAGCGAAGCGGAGGGGATGATCATCCAGTTAAAGCACTGACAGAACACCCGATAGTCAGGGATCTGGTCCCATCTGCCATATGCTTCCTCAGGGACTCTTCATCTCTATTTTTGGGCTCTCCATACTTGCCTGCCTCTGAGGGAAGGTGGGTGGTGGGGAGGCTCTCACAAGCTGCTGTGCTCTGGGGGACTTTTTTAGTGTTCTTATGAAAGCCGGGTACCAGTTTGCAGAGGAAATGATTTACCCTCATCATCCCGAGACGTGTCCATCCGGTCTGCATGAGCTCTGGCAGCCACAGCCTGCTCTGCACAGCACGAGCATCATGGGCATGCAGGGCTGGGCACAAAAAGGGGGTGCAGACCAGGGAGAAACCAGGACCTGCCGAACCCTCGTAGTCGGTCAGGTTTTGTCTGGCTCCGTTCACATCCGTCTCTGGCACCAGGACCTGGGAAGTCATCCCTAAAAAAGCTGAGTCAAGCAGCAAAAGAGCAAGGAGGAGATGAAAGAAAAAGAAGTGCTTACAGGCTTCCATCCTTAATTCAACCTGCCTAGAAACCAGCTCTCCAATAAACCTGCTCAATACCACTGGAGGCCAGAAGATGCAGCAAATAAATCATATTCTTGGGATGGAAGAGCCTGCAGGCAGAGCTGGCTGTGCAAGCAGCATGGAAAACCTGTCTCACTGCATGAGGTTTGCACACCCCTACCCAGGCTTTTGGGCAACAACCTCATCCACACAGGCACTGTGGCGAGTCGCTTCCGCTTCATCCATCATCCTGCAGGGCTGAAGGCTGCCATTAACCAAGGAGAAGAGAAGGAGCTGGGACCACGCTGCTCAGCAGCACCTACAGCTCCACGACGCCTCTGCATCTCAATGGCCATCAGGCCCTGCAGGGTGAGCATCCATCCAGCACACCAGGCTGCAAAGCAGCTCCCTGCCACTGTCATGATGCTAATAGGTGCTGCAAGCGAGTCCAGATCCAGAGGTAATCGCACTTCATCACAGCCAAGGAGCCTGCCAAGTATTTTTCCCCTGCTCAATGGAAGGAAAAGTTAAGCCCATTCATTGCATGGAGCTGCTGCAGGTGGCAGAAGTTACTTCCTGAACCTTCATCCTGAAGGATTTCCCCCCGAGAGCCAAAGAAACCATTGGACTTCAGGACAAAGGTGGATCAATGCAGCTCTCCCAGCCCTGCCCTGATTACACTGAGCTGGCGTTAACAATCACACAACCAAGGTCCGCAGAGAAGAGGAGGGATGGTGTTTATTGAGCCCAGAACCCACCACAATGACAGATTTCAGGTATTCTGCACAGAAACCAGACCTGTTTGATGGTCGCTCCTGTTGCCCTGGAGACACAACAGGCCTCAGCATTATTTATGCTTTTCCAATGACCAAGACAGCACCAGGATGATGTGGCTCATTGATTTCCCTAATGAAAACCTTGGTGAACCGTCATGTTGGACCACAACATAGTGGTGAATCTCCTAAGCCAGACAGGAGTCAGCATGAGCTGCTGTTACACTCAGAGACGGATGGAAACCAGGATCCTCGCCACCTGCATGTGGAGCCAGGGAAATAACCAGGCAACCCACATGAAGGGGCCAGCATCATCTCCACTGGTGCCAGGACTCCGGGCGTCTCTTAAGCCATGATGCTTTCCTAAGTGATTTGTCCCACTAATGGTGCAGAAGACCCCAAAGTTCCCATTGCTCCACTTAATGCTTTGATAACATGCTTGAAGCACAGGGCATAAAGATCCCGCACCCCAGTAAGCCAAGCTCATCACCACAGGGATGCAGGGAGAAGAGCTGGGGATGCCCACCCTCTTAAACACCAATAATTGCTATGCCTGAAAACCACACGCTTTATACATATACTTAAGAAACCCAGAAGAATGGAGGGGTGGGTGTGGAAAAACTCCACGTTTCCTCTCCTGGATTATCGGCAAACTGCTTCCTGCAAAGCTGACAGCCAGGAACAAAACAGTCATTACACTGCAAAGTGCTGACGGGAGGGAAGAGAGGTGTCAGGCAGGTTGGTGATTAAACATCAACCATGCAAATGGGAGCTGCAGCCTAAGCGAGGGGTCAGCACTTGGATGGAGGGCACTGGGAGCTGGGTGGCTCCAGGGTAGCCACAGGGAGCTAAAAGCAGAGTTGCTCAGAAGATGGGGGGAAATGGGAGGTTGGTGGGAATGGAGCAATCGGGAATAAAGCAGGTAGGGAACATGCGGATGTTTCTCTCAGGTTTCCTGAGGCTCAGTGAGTTTGGCAGCAGTGGAGCTGTTTGTCCATCCCTGTGGCACACATCCATCCCCGGCCAGCATCAGATGTGCCAAGGGCTCCATCCTAGGGCATGGGAGGGATGAGGATGGCAGCAACCACCAAGCTGGGTCCTCCTTTGCCAGGAGCCCCGACAAAACACCCAGCATGAGGACAACACGGGTCCATCAGCTCACGTTTGGCCTCTTCACCAGTGAGTCCTGAGCCTGGCTCCTGGCCCAGCCCTGCCTCCAGCAGCTCTGCAGCTTCCGAAGCTATCACACGAAGGCAGCACCACCTCCCCAGAGCTCCCCGGTGACCCTGTGGAAAGCCTACGCAGGTCACAGCTTCCAGAAGGAAAATGCTTCCAAATGCCACTTGAGAGCAGCCCTTCGCTGGCTTGGGGCAGATGCTGCTGTAGCTTCACCCATTGAAGCTGACTGAGCAAACCCCATCCCACAGCACTGTCACGCATGGAAAGGGGGGAGGCAGCAGGCAGGCTGGTGACAGCAGGGTTTATTTAGTCTGAATGAGAGGAGACCGAGGGAGATGTGATGAAAAGTCCTCAAAGACATAAAGGGCAGCAGCAGAGGACAGGAATAATCTGTTCTTTGTGTCTGCTGTGGAAAGGACAAGAAATAATGGGCTTAAACTGCAGCAAGGGAGATTTTGACTAGATAGTAAGAAAAACTTTCTAATAATAAGGACTATTAGAGCCCTGCGACAGACAGGCCAGGGAGGCTGGAGCGGGATCTCCATCACCGGAGCCTTTTAAGAACGAGGCAGACAAATATCTGTCAGAAATCATAATAGGAATAGTTGATCCTGCCTTAGGGCAGGGGATAAATGAGATCACCTCTTAAGGTCCCCTCCAGCTCTCCTGTTCTGCAATTCCTTCTTAGCCATGTCGCCAGAGGCTGGATATGCCTCTGAGGAGAAAGCATCTCCCTAAGGAGACAAGCCCCCCAACCATCAGAAACACACTGTCCTGAGCAAAGCTTAACCAGGCTGGTGCAGAGCTGTGCAGAGCGGGGACCCATCATCCCTGGCGCAAAGATGCAGGATGGAGTGGTTCACTGGTCACTCAAGTGATGGGGACCAGCTCCCTGCAAAGGTGTCCAGGAGGAGAAAAGCAAAGGCAAGGGAAGCAAAGTGCAGAGGCAAAGGAGGAAAGGAGCCCTGGAGGAAAGGACTGTTGGGTTGGCAAAGTATTTCAGGTAGGGTTAAAAAAATCAACTCTATAAAGCAGCATCTTTTCGCATGACCACTCTTTAGCACCGTTTGGGAGCATTTGGTTCCCACTAGCTCCAGTCATGCCATTGCTGAGCTCTGCCCTAGCATACCAGGAGTACCCAGAGCTACGGATGAGCTCCATCTATCCCAGGAGATGTACCTACATGCAGGAAGAGGCTGCCTGGAAACTAGCAGGACTGATCTGCTGTTTAGAGCATGAAATGGTGCTAACAGTGACAGGGTTTCCCTTGCTTTTCAAAGAAGAGTTCTTTGTTCATGTCAGCTCTTTAGCATAAACCCAACAAGTGAGCCAGAGCCACCTCCTACCTCCTGTAACCTCTATTCCTCACTGGGCAGCTTGGCAGCCATTTGCTGAGCGGGTACAGAACTATCTGGGAGCATTATCTCATGCAGGGCAAAGGGAAGAGCCTGACTGTCCCAGGGGACATGGGATGTATGGGCACGGGGTCCAGGTTGACTGTTTGTTTGGGCAGTTTGGAGTGGTTTACGGCCAGGCTGCAGACAGAGGGGCTGCATCCACTCCCCTCTCCTGACTGGGGTGGGGGGGTAGGACCATTCTGATGGGCTCAGTGCCTTGCTGATGCTATCACACTATAAATCTGGAGTGTTCTCTGGAGACAGCTCTCCAGACACAGGAGAGGTTGGGCACAGCTTCCCGAGAGCTGCTGGCGAGGCTGGAGTCTGATGAGGGAGCATGGGAGGGAAGGGGGATGCTGACTGCAACGAGCTTTGGGGGCAACAACACAAGAGGGATGTGGAGCTGTGGAGTTGTTATAATCTGGGTTATAGCCAGGAGGACATGAAACATCCAGAGAAGTTCAGAGAGCCTGGAGAAAGGGAATGCAGTGAGCACAACCTCCACTCATGCAGAAAGCTCAGAGCATCCCACAAACCCTCATGAGCAAAGCCAGGAGCAGGGTGGTGGTGTTACCACTATTTTAAAGGAGAAAAGGGGGCGATGGATGGGGAAGGGCAGCTCATGGGGCAAGTGGTAATTGGTACCCAGCTCCCAGCCCATCATCCTGCTCCCCAAAGCCTCCCAGTCTGGGCTATCACAGCCCTACATATGCAATCAAATCACCGTGACCTACAAATTAGCTTCTAGACCTATTTTATGCTAAACGGTGTAGGAATACAACAGGCTCTGGCAAGACTTCAAATTAAGACTGCAAATTAATGCTCCTCTTGGGGCTAATTAAATATTACTTTCCACAGCATCTTTCCCCACCCCTACATAACTTTGCCAACTACTTCCAGAGCCAGCATAAAGCAGCTGCCTGGAGCAGGGGGATCCTCCCTGGATCCACACACCCTTTCAGGTCCTAACACAGACTGAAGTGATTTGATTTTGGAGTCATCAGCGGGTAAATTGGCCTTGCAGATGTTTCAGTCAATGGTTCCCTGAAGTCAAAAGCTTGCAGTTCCTTCTGCTTGGACTGAAATGCCTTTAGGGGTGTGAATTGCACAAGCAGAGATGATGGCGAGTGATGGGTGGCAGATTCTCACCGGATCGGATGAGCAGGGGACAACAGGTCCCTGTGTTACAGGCAGCAGTGCCTGCAGCTTTAACCCTGCCTTGAGCCACACGTCCAGCAACAGCTTTGTCCTCTCCCAAGGGTCTCTCTGACCCTGCTTCAGGATTTCTCCAAGGCCAAGGGCACACACACACACATCAAGCAGCAAGAGCAGGACTCACCCCACAGCAATTCCCCTTCGTGCCAGCTTCTATTCGGGGAGGACAAGACTTGGGAATGCTCCTCACTCCCAGAGATGCCACATGATGGCACCTCCAAACCCAGCACCAGCACTGGAGAGGAGCTGCTGGGAGCAGGAGCTTGCAGAGGGGTCCATAGCCATGAGTGTCCCAAACCATCTGGCTGCACTCTGAGGATGCTCAACTAGGCTGGAAAATGCTGGAAGTCGGGTTTGCCAAAGATGCTCCGAGTGCAAGTGTCCACACACAGCCAAGGGCTGGTCCTGGAGTTACACCTATGGGTGCTCAGAGTCATCCAAACCATGGGAGCTGCTGGGAAGCAGCACTATTCCCAGCTAAACATGCCCAACGCACACCTGAGCCTGCAGACAGCCTGCAACCATCCCCACACACAGAGAGGTTTGCGAGGGGATTGGGGGTTTTTAAAGCACATTTTGGTTTCAAACAGCACTAAAGAGTGGAGCTGCTGCAAGGAGGATGGGGTGTGGGGGCTCTTCCTCCTGTGTGCCCCAAACCGAACAGCTCAGACGGCCTCCAGGCAGGCGGGAGCTGGGCCTTGGCAGAGGAAGCCTCCTGCCTACAGCCCTGTGGGCAAATCTAAGGCAGAGGACCCCCGGGGTGGCAGCCAGGGCCGCCAGCCAATGCGAAGTCACCGAGAGAACTTCCAAAAGGGTAGAAAGGGGGAAAAAACCACAACAACACAGGAAAAAAAGAGAAGAACGAGAGATGAGAAAACATCACGGCTGGTAGAGCCGGCCCCAAGCCCCAGGAGAGCATCAGCTACTGGGCTTCTCCTCCCGTTTCCATAGCAACACAATTTGGTGCTCTTTAGAAGAGCTTCGCTCCCCCCATCCCATTCCCCCCCCTCCCCCCCTTAATTTTACTTCGTGTTTTGAAATAAAAGTGGTTGGTTTGGCTTTTGTCTCAGGAGCATCACGGGTGTGGGGAGGAAAGGGAGAACAGCAGCAGACCCTGAGGGGCTGCACCCCACAGCCCCAGATCAGATGTCTGGATGCTTGGCTGGGTCCATCAAACGTCCACGTTAATGGACATCGAGGTGCTGCCCATGAAACATGAAGGGAAGTGGTCGCCACCTCTAGAGGTGATGGGTTGGAGATGGGTGCGAGCCTCATCGCTCACCCCTGACCATAGGAAACACCCTAGGACCTTGATTCCCCTCGTGTGAGCTGGATGCCACCCTCCTCCCGTTGCCATCCCATCCATCCACGCAGGGCAGACCTGCCTCTGGCTGTGCAGACACAGTGCTCACACCCAGCACCCAGAACAACACACCAAGGCCAGCTCAATGTATTGGGTGCAATGAAAGAGCATGGTGGCTGCCACCCTGATCCCTCCTGCTCCAAGAAACCATAGAACCCCAGAGTGGTTTGGGTTGGAAGGGACCTTAAAGCTCCTCCCGTCCCAATCCCTGCCACACCTTCCCCTAGAGCAGCTTGCTCCAAGCCCCATCCAACCTGGCCAATCCTCCCTTTCCCAGACACACCACCAGGCTGGGAGCAGTGAAAGGGCTGGAAGACACAAAGGCACGATCCCCTTTACAAGGTATTTCCTACACCAGAAACACACATTGGAGCTGCACGTTCCCAACCCTCGCCCACAGAAGCAGGAACACTCGGCTGCAGAGCAGGGATGCACACTCAGCCCAGTGATGCCGCTCAGCTCCTGTGAGCATCCAGGCTAATGAACACGGATGCATCTGTTGGTTGCTAACAGTTGGGCTGTTTGGGAATGTTTGGATTCAATATTTTTCATTGAAAATTCCAACTGGTTGAGATGGAGCTCGTTTGCTTGAAATTATTGGGGTGGAGAAGTTGCCCTGTTAAAGGAAAAGGACCAAGGAGAAATGTGCTGGATTTTTTCTTCCTTTAAACTATAATACACTCTAATTTGCCATTTAATTTATAGGGAAGGAATGTTAAGAGAGGTCAAGTCAATGTTTTTGAAGTGGCAGGAAGAAAAAAGGCTCAGGAATCAGATGGCTCCGGGGGTTTTCCACTGGCTCCAAAACACCTTTTAATCCCAATCAAGAGTGGGAAAACACTTGGAAATCTCAGTCCTTGTAGCCAAAAAAGCTGCTCACCTTTAGAACCCAGCAAGGCGGGTCCCAGCCTGGATGAGGCCTCAGCAATCCTCCACCTCTGAGGCATTTGGTGCAGGGGTGTGCGAGGGGCTCCATGGGACCTGTTGAGTCCCCAGGGGCTTTGCTTGGAGGAAGCCTCAGAAGCTCCAGCTTCACACAAAGCTCCAGACCAGCCCTTACCATGGAGCTAAATCCAGCTCTGGGATGGGGAATGAAGCCAGAGAGAGGCTTTCACCCCAGAGCATCCCTGACCCCTGCCATGCCACCCATGGGCACAGCCACCACCTCCCTGGAACAAAACTCACCCCTGGTCCCCCTGACCCTACACATTACCCCGTACAGAGAAAAGGCAGGATGCTGCCCACCCGCCTTTACCGCTGCAACAGCACCAGCACAGCCCAGCCAAAGCACAACAGGGAAAACAAGTGAAAACCACCCATTTCTGGGCAAAAAACCCCTTATCGGGGCGAGCGCAGCCCGGGAGCAGCAGCAGCTCCCCGCAATCCCTGCACTTGCCGAGCGGATATTGCCACCGTGTGGGGAGGATGCGCCAGCGCCAGCTCAGGTTAAACACTGCAAACCCCTCCTCAGGTCCTTCCTATGCTGGAAAACAAACTGCCCCCAGCTGTGATGAGCCCTCACCCTCCCTGGGAGGGGAGACTGAGAGGAGCTCTGAGGCAGAAGCTGTTCCCTGTGAGGGTGCTGAGGCGCTGGCACAGGGTGCCCAGAGAAGCTGTGGCTGCCCCATCCCTGGCTGTGTTCAAGGCCAGGTTGGACACAGGGGCTTGGAGCAAGCTGCTCCAGTGGAAGGGGTCCCTGCCTGTGGCAGGGGTTGGAGCTGGGTGAGCTTTAAGGTCCCTTCCAACACAAACCATTCCATGATTCCAGGGTCTGCAGTCAGAATCCTGGCAGAGTGGGGAGCAAAAGACAGCTCAGGCATTGGAGAGCTCACCCTTCATCTCCAAGATCACTGTATGGACCCATCCAGAGAGGAGAGGTGGTGGAGGGCTCCTCTTCCCTATCCCAGGGAAATGCCACTAGCCAAGAAACATGGAAAGCTCTGAGGCTGTTTAATAGTCGCTATTAAGGCAAGGGCTGCTATAGAGAATGATGGTCATGGTCCCTCCTGGCTTTATAGGAAGGCATAAATGATAGATTAAGGACAATTGGGGTTGGTCTATATCTCTCTGTACACCTAAACCTGTGTGCTCAGTTACACAGTCCCCACTAACGCCCCTGGATTGCACATGGGATCAGGAATGGCCTTCGTGCTCCAGCTCCATCCTCCTTGACAGTTGCCAGAAAACAAGCAAGGGATGGGACTGAAGGACCGGGGCTTTGGGAAACAGTAATAATAGCTTCTTTATTTGCTTTTATAGCTTTTTCTTTCATTTGATACCTTGTTTGGTTTATTTTTAAACACAACAGTGATAAAACAGAGCAGAGCACTGGCCGTTCCCTGGGGAGAAGCGAAGGCAGAGGAGGAAAAGTCATGCAGTTAAGATGGGAAGGGAAGGGAGAGCTGGGGACTTCCAGGGTAAGGTGCAGAAGCAGTTTGGGGCTCCCTCCAGCAAGAGAGAGGTTGCATCTGAAGCAGACAGGGGTGGCCTCTGGTCCCAGGGATTCCCCTTGTGCTGCAGCTCCCACTTGCACACAGCAAAGGGACATAGGTGCAAACCAGCTTATGTGAGCCCAGCCTGACAAGAACTCCCCACTAATGCTTTGGCAATAAATTTGACGGCAGGTTCTTTCTGGCAGGCTTTTGGTAGGCGTTTGACCCAACTCCAGTCAATCTAACATCGTTACAGTGCAGTTAATGTCAGTTTGAAAGCGCTTTTATAGCTGAAACACTGCCGTACTCAGTGTAAACACCGAGGTTACGAGGATCCTTGCATTGACACGGGGAGGTTGTACTGATCGGCTTTAATCACTGTCGTGTGGTATTAGTTAAAAGGATGTAAAAAGCAGCATCTGACGCCTTGTCTGTGCTGCAGAGCAGGGCTCGTTGGGGACCAGCTTCCAGTGCCTAAAGGAGCTACAGGAAACCTGGAGAGGGGCTTTGGATAAGGACCTGTAGGGACAGGACAAGGGGAAGAGCTTTAACCTGCCAGAGGGGAGACTGAGAGAAGCTCTTAGGCAGAAGAACCAGGGATGGGTCTGTTAGGACGTTACTAAAAGCACCCAGAAAGCAGCGCTGTCAATGTACCCACACTGGGACCCCAGCACTGCTATATGGGGACCCCAAGAGCTCTGGCACAGCAAAGACTTCCTGGGCTGGGGAGGTCCCATAGGTGATACCAGCAAGTCCTGCATCACATCCTGATGGGATCCTCATCCTGCATCGCATCTCAATGGGGTCCTCATCCTGCAGAGCATGGATCTCCTCAGCCACCCTGTGGCAGGGGATAGGGATGTGGCTTCTGTCCAGACGTGCCAATGTCATCAAGAAAAACCATCACAAAGCAGAAGCACGAGGCTGTGGGAGTGTTCTACATGGAAGGAAAAACCCTCCAACACAAGAGGGTCTTTGGGCCCCTCAGCTGCGTTTTGGCAGGCAATGGACAATAGGAAATAGGCCCTTGGTGAGTGTTTCTGGTTAATCTGGATGGAAATAGGGTCAGATGTGCTGCAGGAGCAGTCTGCTGTAGGAAATCAGGTTGCTAGAGGATGCACATGGGCTGCAGTGGGAGACCACTGCTCTTTGCTGGCAGGTCAGTGCCCCACCAGGCATCCTCCAAGGGCAGCAGAGCAGGGTGGGAGCACTGGAAACCCTCCCTCCTGCAGAAAATGAACCACCAAATCACATCCTCACCCTCACTGCAAGCATCATCTGACCCCTCTGCGTATACCCCTATAGACCAGGGCATCACCCCAACCTTCGCCTTGTCCATTGGGAAAACACAGCCACATCCTTCCACTGCTGCAGTTGGGTTGGGTTTAGGGTTGGTTTTTTTTCTTGAGGACATTTATAAAGATCTCATTGTTGAAAGGAAAACTGGGATCTCCTTTCCTTTTCCCTTCCAGGGCAGCCCTAACCCCTCTCCCCTCGTACAAAAACACACAGGAAAGGGGTTTCTTTTCTGCTTGATTAGATTCAAAGGGATCTTTGTCTGGGGGTAGGTAGGGAAAAGCCCTCCCCCACCTCCCTTTTGACCCTCAGGACTCTGTCTGGTTTTGTTTTAAACCAAGAGAGACAGAGCTACACCCCTGGGATGTTATAAACACATATAGCAGGAGGATGGGGGGGAGGCGTCCCTCGGTTTGCCTGGACCACAGGGCTCGGTGACTGCATGTAAATTACATGTGTGCACACGTGGACATATGTGCTCCGTGTGATGGCTGAGAACGTGGGCACCCGCACGACATAGGAACGCAGCTACACGCATTAGTACCTACCAAAGGTTTATCGTGCAGAAAACACACCAGACCCCCCAAAAACCCCTTTTTCCTGTCTTAATTTTTCTCACATTTAATAAAACATCAAGAAAATTGGTTTTGAAAACCACGTTCCTCCCCTTCTCTTCACCCACAATTCATTTCAAAGGCTTTAAACATGGTAATATATGAAGAGGGGACAAATTCCCAGCACCCACAACTCCCAGAAAACCACCTTAGTTCAGGCTTTCCAACCTGGAAGCAGCTGCAGAAGGACTGGGAAGGGGAGATAGCAGCACACTGCATCCCTGCCCTCACACCAGGCCGTGGGTACAGCATCTCCTTCAGCCTCCCCAAGCTGCCACCAGCCTTAAGGGCATGAGGTGGTCCCATAAAGGAGTTCCCTGCTCCCAAAATCCAGCCCTCAGTTCGCTTTTTGCCTTCGTTACCAACATCCATGGGGAAAAGTGACCCCAGCAAACAAGATGCTACAAATTGCATCAGAATAGTTAAAACTAAGAACATAAAGCTATAAATTTAACAGCAGCATTTTGTGATTTCTCTCTTTTTTCCCCCTCCCAAAGTCATCTCCAAAGAGAAATTAAAGGATCACTTGAAAACCATCCCTCAGCTTAGACCTTTGCTGCAAGCCAAGGAGGGGTTTTGATCCCATTTGAAACCGTAGCAAGACGTGGCCCTTGCTGGAGACCCAGAGCTGCTGGGGGAGGATGGAATTCAGAGCACATCCCGATGGATCATACCTTTTCTTTTTAGGATATGCCACTTGCATGGAGGATCCCAAGTTTCCTTTTCACTTATTGGGGTTTAGCCACTGTAACGAATGGTTAATTACAAGCAGTCGTCCAGATGGGTGAGGGTATTTCCAGCTGATTCGAAGCTTGGATGAGGCTAAAACTATAGGAAAAAGTGGGATTCAAGTTAAAAACCCTGAGTTTTTACTGGAGTGCAGAGGGGCTGGAGCCTCCTGGAAAGAAAGAGTGGATCTGGGGAACTGGGGTAAAATGAATCCTGACTCCACACACCCCCAGATCCCTTTACCACAACCCCATCCTGGCTCCATGCTCTTTGCCAGTCATGGGGGGTGCAAACTGGGCCACAATTGGGATTCATTGGCACTGACACCCCTGGCTCAGGATGGGATTGATGGAGTAGGGAAAGAACCAAAACCCAGCCCCTGAACCCCCTTTTCCGACCACAGCAGGCAGCCTCCCAGCCCGGTTTTGAGGAGGCGGTGACCACAGCTGCCCACCTGACCTCATTTAGGGTAATTGCTTTCAGTGGCTAAAAGCATAAACTCCAGCTCTTGAGCCCATAGATTTATATGGAACAGCTGAAGGATCCTCTGAGGTGCTTTGGGGGCTCCTACTCTTCCAGGAAGCTGGTGTAGCATTCCCTCTTTCCCTTTTTTTCTTTAATTCCCTTTTTTTTCCCTCTTTTTTTTTTTTTTTCCAACTATTATTTTTAATTTTTTCTTTTTTTTTTCTTTTTCCTTCCCTTTTTTTGCCTTTTTTTTGGGGGGGGTCCTAAGATTTTTCCTTAAGGATACATCCATAGCTCCTTTTTTTAAGGAGATACCAGAGCCCCATAACCCACAAGCAACCCTTCTCCATTCTCTTCTATTGACTACGTGTAAACACGGTAAATGAAAGGCCTTTAGTGACACTTAATCCCTCACCCCCTTCCCAACCTCTCCCCCAGCCCCGGGAGGGGGTTAGGCTGCTTTTTGCTTCCCAGCTTGCTGCTTTACCAGCCCCTTCCCTGCGATCTAATTTATCATTAACACCCTGACACTAAACTAAATAAATGCAGCTCAGCTCCCCCCACACCTTGCTGTGAGGCTCCAGATTTGTTCCATCCCCCCCCCCCCCCTTCAGTTTGAGGATGAACCAGTCACAAATAGGAGTTAGAGAGGGGATAGGTCGTCCCCCCCCCATCAGGTCCCTGCAGATAATTAACATCATTATTAAATTGCCTTCTTTAAAAGCTAATAATAATAAGAGCAGGGTCATTTGGCTGTGATTAGAGCCCAAGCGGGGTCGTTGCCTCCTGCTCCGGTTGCTCCCAGGCTTTGCCTCTCCCAGTAGTAAATTTTATTGAAATGGGATTCGTTTTAATGTGGATTCCTTCCCCCTTTGCCAGAAAGGAGGAGGGGGAGGGAAAAAGCTGTAAAGAGGTGCTTTGCAGATTGATATTGTGATGTGATTTGGGTGTCAGGGAGTTTCAAGGGGTTCATCTGCAACACCAAGGGCATCAGATGGTTATTGTGGCCATCAAATAATACCTAATGAGGTCCTGACTGCGGGTGCGTTTTGTTGCTCTTCCCATTTTTCCTGGTTTAGAGAGAATCTTCCTGGCTGTGTAAGTGCTTCCCAGGTTGGAATTTCGACTCGCATCCAAAAGAACAGACTTTAAGGCCCTTTCAACACTGATAAAACCCACTTCTAGTCTTCGGGTCGCTAGTTCTGATTTACTCTGGGGTTTGTGTTGGGGTCTGGCTCTACCAGCGCTGCTTCAAGGGGATCTTCCACTCCTTGGGTGTGTTTTCCTTTGGCAGGGATTTAAAACTCTATCTGGCATGCTCCTGCCATAAGGGGCACTACCTCCTGAGGCCCTCAAAATAGAAACACATGTTTGGGGAGCAGTCTCTGGCCTACGAATTAGAGGGAAGGAGCTATCGATTTCCCATTAAACCTTGAGGAAAAATGTTGCTTTCGGGCAAAATATGTCCACAGAAACACCACCCCCCCAAGCAGCTGAGCACATGTGTGTGCAACCACATGTGACGGGCACACGTGTGTTGCTTCGCACAGACGTAGGGCATGGAGCTGTGTGGAGACAAGGACACAGGGACACGCTTGCACATGCAAAACATGCCTGGGAGCAGGAACCACGCATCCATGTGGGATCAGGGACATGGGAGAGTGCCGCGATCCCAGGACAGGGGATTCGGGACAAGGGAGGGTGCCAGGATCATGGCTGGAGGAGCACGTGTTGCAAACCACATGCTCCAGATGTGCATGACCACAGCTGGACACGGACTAGCAGCACATGCTCCCTTCACAGCACACAAGCACATGCATGCACACACCCCCATTCAAACACACATGTTCCGGCTGCACAAACACACACCCCCTTAAAGCAAGCACTCCCCAAGGGCACCCACACCTTGCACACACATGGGTGCACACCAGCAGCCCCCCACACACAAAAGAGCCAAATATCAGCCAGTTCTGTAAAAAAAACCAACAAAAAAGGTATTTATTTCTCAGCCTAGATTCCATATTGCACGCAGGAATTAACACTTTCATCGTCATATACTTACAACAACTTCAAATAAATAAAGGTACAGTAAATCTAAGCAGAAATACCAATCCATGGCTGGAAAAGGCTCTTTTCCTCCCCTCGGTGGTTGTATTGAAACGCGTGGTTTAGGGGAACGGCAGCATCGGCCGCTGGATGGGCCCAGCCCGGGGAAATACCCCCCCTCCCCACCCACAGCACCCCTCAAAAAGGAATGATCCCGGGGGGCAGAAGCATCCCTGGATCCGGGGGGGTCCAGCAGGAAAGCACCCACGAAGTGAGGGACAGTTTAAAACCCAGAAGAGGGGTGGCAATATTGAATCCAGCAACGCAAAGAGAGAGCAAAGACCCATGAACCCCCCCCAGCCTGAAAAGAAACCCTCACAAACTGGGATTACAAAGCACCACAACCGTATCGAAGCTGAGATATTCTCTTTTCCTGAGTCGAAAGCTGCGTTTTTAAAAGCAGCGCCCTTTCATAAAAGTTTTATTTTATTTACTGTATTTTATTTTTTTTTTACAAGATACTTTCGGTTTTCTCCTCCCGACACAAACGTTTTTATGGGGGCAAAAAAATAAAATCAAATAAAATCACAAAAATCGATATTTTTGTTGCTTCTTTTGCACCCGTTTGGAGAGAAAACAACGCAGTAACCTCCTTAGAAAGGTGCCTTTAAACCCTTTACACTGTCCTGGCCTTGCGAGTTGATGGTTTAGCTCAAAACCAGAACAAGTTTGAATCGCCTGAACCTTGAGCTCACTGTGTCCCGTGGAGGAATTGCTTCTTCCACTCATCTAGCGCTTGGTTTGTTCAGTTTTTATGGCAAAATGGGCAATTTCTGACAATAATTGGGGGGTTCCTTTCTTTTTCATTTTAATTTGAATTCTATTTACTTCCAAGGCAAGGCCACCCCCACCCTCCAGTTTCCTACTAGAGGATCGCCAGGAAGCTGACTTTTCTTTATTCAAATCTCTTCATTCCCTTTCAAACAGGTTTAAAAACAAACAGGGGTATTATAATTATGGTTAATATTAATAATTATTACTATTTGCTGGGAATGGGATGGTTCTGCTGCTTGAGGAGCCACTCAAAGGTGGGGGGTGGCAAGTTTTGAGGTATTTTATATTGTTATTCACAGCCCTGCTACAGCCCCCCCGCATTATATACAGATCCCTGCACCTACCCCCAGCTCGGCACATCAATACCTACGGCTTGATTCACGTCCCCCCATACCGTGTATGAATTAATCGCCGTGGTTTCCGCACACCCACACGGCCATAGGCAAATATACACTGAGATAAATAGCCAGGGACCCGCACATGCGGGGGACCCCCCCTCCCCCCATGCGCGTTTCCCGAGGTGTTTATATCCCTTAACAAAAAGAATTCCTGAGTTATTTGGCTGTTGCAGATGGAGCGGCGGAGTCTGGGGGTTGCTGCTTTTATATGTGTGTATATATATATACACACATACATTTATATGTATGCGTATATATATATATATTAGCATTCATTCCCTGCGCAGATCTCGGGGTTTCCTGCGCGCTTTCCGCAGGCGCGGAGCGCGGCCGCCGCTTTGTGCCGTCACGGCTCCCTCCCGCAGTTGCGTTTAAATTCTATTTTATTTCATTTTCATTTTTTTTTCCTAGAAAATACATTTTTAACCCGATCCGGATTTAGGGCAGTCACGGGCCGGGAGCGAGCGATCGTGCTCGGGGGTTACACTGCAAACGGGAGCCTTTCCCCCCCATCTCCATGTCCCCTTCCTAAGTTCGGGGGTGCGGAGACACCCGGGGTAGGACCCCCCCTTCCCCGATTTGCCTGATTCCTGGGTGCGAACTCCACAAAATCGGTTTTTCTCCACCTCCCCCCCCCAGGATTGGGGGTTTTTGGGGTGATTTTTTTGGTGAGCGCCCTCGGCGACAAAACCTGAATATCTGGGGGGAGCCGAACCCCCTTTTCTGCACGGGAGGAGCGGGGGGGTGGGGTGGTGGGGTGGTGGAGAGAGATAAACCAAAACCTGCAGTTAACCAAAAAAAGCCTCTAAAAACCCAAGTCAAACAAACATCGCTTTCAACAACAATTCCTGTCTCCAAGAAAAACAGCGATTAACAGAGACAAAATACGCTTTGACCTTAAAAATGTCTTTTTCCTCTCCCCCCCCCCCTTTTTTTTTTCCCATTCATGGAATTAAACCAAAAAACAACCAAATCAAGCCAGGCCAGGCCCGATCGGGATCTTTCCTATTGAATCCTGCAATGATTCTCCTTGGCCTCCCATTTCCCTTCCAGCCAAAGGCACCGGAAAGGGAATTTTATCTTTATTATTATTATTATTGTTAATTATAGTTTTCGGGGAGCCAATTTTTGGAGGAAAACAATAGAAATTCCCGAGCTGGCATTAAGCGATTCCCTGCCGTGGGCTGCGAATATTTTCTGTTGCAAAGAACGGAGGGAAAAATAGCCCACATCCCCCTCAATAAAAAATAAAAGAAGGGAAAAAAGGGAAACCCACACACACCAGCTTTGATTTCCCGAACCAGAGCGGACTTCAGAGAGCCCGTAGGGCTTTGATGCCAAAGCAGGGTGGAAATCACATCAGGAATAGTCAAAAGGGCCTGTTACAAAGCCACTGGTTCGCAAGGAAAGTTAAACCGGGATATGGTTTCCTCCGCGGAGGAGAGGCATTCCCCCCGCATTCCTCCCCGCATTCCGCTCCGGAGCTCGGCCGGGATCAAATTGTCCATCTGTCCCTTCCTGCCAATGCTCCGGATCCGATTTCTTGGGGGGGGGGAAGGTTTTCCAAACGCTGCCCTCGGGCTACCGCGGCTGAAACTCGGTAAAATCTCCCTTTTCCTGCTCAGCTTTCATCCTTATTTTTCCTTTCTTTTCTCTAACATTGGCGCAGCGGTTTCAAATCACTTCCTCTCCAAGAATCCTGGTTTAACGAACTGAATTTCGTGCTCTATTCCTTTTTTCCCTTCCCGGCTCTCAAACAAACAGAAATCATCATCCCCCCCGCTGTAACGCCGTGATTTAGAATCTGCTCCCGGTTTCCCGGGACTATCCCAAGCGGACGCCGGTGCCTGTGCTCGGGGCCACCGTTCTTGCCCTCAGTTTGTCATTATTAATAGTTGAATCCGATGCATTTAGGCAGGAAAACGGAGAAATTGGATCTTTTCTCTGCCGGGTTTAACCGGGCGGCTCCTTCCTCCGCTCTCAGCTCCGCGGTTCATCCCAAATCCCTTCGCCGGGAATAACCCCCTACCGAGAGGATGGGGAAGGGAGGTGCGGGGGGGTGCATCGCCACCCCCGGGGATCCTGAAAGGAAACCAACACCGGACCCCGGCACTTACACGGCCACAAAAATATCGCATCTCCCACACGACCAGAGCGGGGCCCTCCGAAACGCTCTCGCACCCTGCGGCCCCCTCCTCACGTTCCTCGGGCAGCCCCCCCCGGCCGGGACCCCCGCTTCCGGGGCTCGGTGGGACGAGGGGGCCGCTCGCAAACACCCCCGGCCCGGACCCCCTCCCCGGGTCCCCCCCGCCGCTTTCATCTCTTGCCCGTTAACCTTTCCTCCGGGCCGGGCGCTGTCCTTAGAGATCCTCCAAGCTACAGCCCCGGAACTTGAGGCTGGGGGGCACGGGAATGGCGTTGCCCCCCAAGTGCCAGCTCCACAGCGGGTGAGTTTTGGAGAGAGCCCAAGAGTTTTTGCCCCCCAGGGAAGAGGCAGGACACAAGTCCCCATCTTCCCCCACGACCAGGGAGGGAATACAAGGGAAGTTGCCCATGAGGCTGAAGGAATTCCGAGGCGGGGCCGGCCCGGCGTTGCCGAGGCGTTTGCAAGGAGCGTTTCCCTTCCTGGCGTTCCTCCGCGGAGCCTTCCGTGCCCCCCCCTTGGCGGAGCCCCGTTGCCTCTCCCCGCCGGTACCGCGGGCAGGCCGGCTGCGTTTGCCGCTCCCCTCCGCGCCGCTGCCCCTCGCAGCCCCGTTCACCGGGGCGCCGGGGCTCCCGGGCCGTTTGCAGCCGGTGGGGGGGAGCTCTGCAGCTCTGCCGGGCTCCGGCCTCCCGCCCTGCCGCAAACTTTTCCCGTCCAGG
This sequence comes from Psittacula echo, assembly GCF_963264785.1. Taxonomy (NCBI): domain Eukaryota; kingdom Metazoa; phylum Chordata; class Aves; order Psittaciformes; family Psittacidae; genus Psittacula; species Psittacula echo. The sequence continues at coordinate 5,727,924 of NC_137748.1, forward strand.
TTGAAGCCTTTGGCGTAACACCACAGCTTGGACTGCCGGATCAGCCGGTCGAAGTGCTCCCGACGGGGCTCACCCCCATCCCCTGGGGGCACCGGGCCGGATCCCCCCGCCAGCTCCGGTACCGAGGCCGGGGCCGGCTCCGGGGCAGGCGCTCGCCCGGGTAAAGCTCCGCTTGGCCGCTCCGCCTGCTCACCGGGGCCTAACGAGGCTCCATTGTTCGAGGCATCTTTGTGCAAATCCTCCCCTTTGGCGCAGGGCTCCGCATCCCCAAAGCCTCCCTCCTTTTGTTGCGGATCCCCCCCAGGGGTGCTGCTCGGGGAGGGAGGGGGGGAGGAGGAGGAGGAGATGGAAGAGAAGGAGGAGGAGGAAGGGGAGGCCTCCTGCTTTGCGTACAGCTCCGGCTGGGCCCCCGAGCCCAGGGTTGGAGCCGGGCTTAAACTTTCCAAAGTTGATGCCCGCAAAGTCCTGGCCCAGAGCTGCTGCGAGAGGAAGAGGAGGCTGGGGTCAGGCCGCAGCGCTTTGCCCGCGCCCGGGAGAGGGGGCTCCACGGGGCGCTCCTCACCCAGGGGCTCCCGGGGGGGCTGCGGTGGGAAGCGCGGCAGAGCCGCCTGCCTGTACCGGGTGCTCTGCACCGAGTCCCCGCTGCACAGCGAGCTGCTCTCCGACTCCGAGGAGCTGCCCTCCTCGCTGCTGCACGAGCTGTCCCCTTCCTCCTCCTCCTCCTCCTCTTCTTCCTCCTCCTCCTCTTCCGACGAGTCGCTGGAGGTGGCGGGGCTGGACCCGCCGAAGTCCAGGCTGGAATCCGAGTCGCTGGAGTAACCGGCGGAGGTTCCCTGCCTCTTGGAACCGGGGAAAGCGGCGGAACGGCCTTTCCCGGGAGCTGCGGGACCCCCACCAGCCGGGAAGAGCCGCTCTGCGCAGCAGGGCCCCCGCTTGCGCGGGGCGGGGGGCGCAGGGGGGGGCGCAGAGGTGGGGGGCAGCCGCGCCAGGGCTCGGGGGCAGCTGGGCAGGACCCCGGCAAAGAGCCCCCCGGCCCGGCCCGCTAGCCCGCAGCCCCGCCGGCCCCGGGGGGGCTCCTCGCCGACGGGGAGGGTCCGGTGGAAGGGCTGCGGCAGCAGCGGGACCGGGGCCGAAGGCGCGCAGCAGCCCCCGGCTCTGCAGGGCTGCAGCAACGGGGGCCGGGGGCAGGGGAAGAGCCCCCCCGGGGCCGGCAGCAGCAGCTGCTCCCTCCTCTTGCTCTTCCTTTTCCTCTTCCTCCTCTGCGGGCCGAGGCTCTTGCAGGAGGTGCAGAGAGCCTCCAGGTCCGCCTTGGAGATGAGCGAGCATTTCACGGCGCGGGTGGGCACGGAGTTGATGGCTTTAAGGGTCCGGAGCTCCTTGAGATCGCAGCGTCGGCTCTTGATCTTTAAGGTTTCCATCTTCTTGCTGATGGTGGTCCTGGGGATATCCTTAAACAGGTCGCTGAGGACCTGGGCCAAAGCAAACATCTGGGTGCCATTGATCTGTAAGTATCCCAAGTTTATCCCTTCGATTTCTTGATAGCCGGCATGAAAATCCCCCGGCCTGGCTTCCCCATTGTAATCCATGGTGGCAGGAACAATTCCGAAGGTCCCTTCGCAGGTCAGGAACATTTTGCAAGGAGCATTTACTTTGTCTCTTTCAAAGGGGGCATTGAAAATAAGGACATATTTGTTTCCACTCCCTGATCACACACATCCTTACCCCTCGCAGAGGTGGGGGCGAGGGGAGGTGGTGGTGGAAATAAAAGCCAAAGCAGTCGATCTCCCTTTCAAACGCTCCAGTCAATGGGTTGCAACATCTTCCGAACACCCAGTTCCTCCGCCTGCACCGGGGCTCGATTCCTCGTCTTCCCCCTCCCCAGCCAAAAACAAAAAGGAAGGAAAAGAAAGAAAGAAGTCAAACATTTTGTATCCCCCCCCCCCCTTCCCGGCCGGCTCCCACCCGCGGCCGCGCACCCCACCTTCCCCTGCAGAAATAATTTGGGAAGGGGGGGAAAGAATCAACAAGCGCAGCCCCCCACTGCGCTGTGCAACCCCCCTGAGGTGCTTAAGCAAACAAAGCTCCCGTTGGGGGGGGGGTGGGGGTGGAATATCGAGGCGGGGGGAGCCCCGGGGCTCCGCGCGGTTCCCACCTTCCCCGCGCTCCGCACTCGCGGCCCCGCCGCCGGTACCGTATATTCTAAGGGAACACCCCGCCGGGCCGGCCCCGCCACCCGCCACCCGATTGGGCGTTCCGGGCCCGTGATGTCATAAACCCCAACATTTCACACGCACACCCCCCGCGCAAAACCTGCGCAAACCCCGCGCAGCCCCGCTCCCGGCCGTGCCCGCCGCTCCCGACCCCGCGCACACAATGGAAGCCGCCTCCTTGGCTTCTTTTTTTTTCCCCTTCAAAATATATATATTAAAATTTACTCTTTCCGCTGTATTTCGAGGTGACGGCTGCGCGGGCGCCTCCGCTTTGTTTCCGCGGTTTAGCTGGGGTTTTTTTTTCCACGTAGGGTTTTACGAGCCGTTGCTGCGCCTTTCCAAATCTGCCCCGATTCCTCTGGGATGGGTGTGTGTACGTATAGATTTAATAAAGCGTAAAAGATCCGGCTGTAAGCGAGTTGTTCACAAAGATTGACTCCGCAACAATTCATCCTTCAACCTTCAATGCTTATTAATTGCCCATTACTGTATTTATTAGCTGGCATGAGCGGGGTATCCACAATAACATCGATGGCATGTGCGAATAAAAGCAATGCGAGGATATTTATATTCCTTTTTACTCACACACGTTCTTTATTCACTTCGTGTCTGTTTTCTTCCAAACTATTTCCTTAAAAAAATAATTAAAAAAAAGAAAGTGAAGCAAAAATATTATTATTAATATTAATCAAAAATCTTTTGCATGGCTTTGCGCTGCTTAACTTTATTTCAAACTTTAAGTCCCAAGATTTCGATTCCTTCGGTGATTGCTGACTCGCTCCCGCCCTTCCAAACCAGCCGCTGTTTTCCCAAAAGCAGAGCTGCGGATTTCCTTCTCCAAAGTGGGGGGAAAAAAGGGGGAAAAAGCCACCACCACCCCCCTCCCCTCCTTTCGCCCTCACCCGGCCCGGAGCTCCATTGTCCCGGCCCCTCGATTTCTTTCTAAACCTGGAGCTCCTTGAGCGCAGGGAGCGGAGCCGCGGAGGCCGGGCCGAGGGGTTTCAGTCGCTGCTCAGGGGGCTAATTTTGGGGAAACAGTTACCTCGGAAACCTTTCGGGGGGGAGGGAAGGGAAGGGGAAGCTCCGCCGTGCACGCTGCGCCCTTCCTCACAAGCCTCCTCTGCCTCCCACATGAGAAGTCGCTTTCAGCCCTCCTCCGCCTTCTCTTTCTTGCGGTTCGGATGGCAAAATCGGAGTAATTTGATAATAATAATTTGTTAAACTCGATGTACAAATCAACCGCAAATGATCCCGATTTAGAAACAATCCCGGAGGAGGAGGAGGAAGCGCATTCCTGAGTATGCCTGTAAAAAAAATTCAAACTCACTCCACCATCGCCTTTAATTCAGAGCCGAGATCACCTGATTTGCTTTTACCTTGGATGGGAGGAGAACCCCCGATGCCAACATGGGTGCTGCTTGCGGGGGGAAAATCACTGCCAGGGCTCCCGCCTCCCCAGCACCCATGGGTGCACCCCCGCTCAAATGCTTGGCCTTGCTGCTGAAAGAGAACCCCCCTTTTTATTTCCCTGCGTTAAAACCACCACATTTCACCCCCGTTTTCCACAAGCGAGAGTTTCCTGTGAGTGAAGGTCTCCCGGCCAACACAAACACCAAATTCCTCTTTGTTTGGGCAGAGGGGAGGGGGAAAACTTCGCGCTGGACGGAAAGTGGCCGGTTAGGGGATACTGCAGCTCCTGCGAGGGACCACAGAAAGTCCTGCTTGCAGCCAGCCTGGAGCTTCCCTTCGCAAATATAGGGAAGATCCTGGGTATTTTTCTTTCCACATAAAGCCAGAGCCATTTTACCTATAGGCTGAGCTTAGCTCCGTGCCAGACTGGAGGAGGGGAGCGAGGGGCCGGACCTGGCCTGGAATATCCCCAGCCGGGGGGGCTGATGCAGTTCAGAGATTGGGAAACGGGGAGCTGGTGGAGAAAATGCAAACCCCAGCAGTGCAAGAAGCTCTTCTGATCACTTGTAGGGCTTTGGGAGGGGGGCCTGGAACCCCCCAAATGCCGGCTGGGAAACAGGGCTTGGAGGCCACATGCAGGCGAGTGTATGGATACGTCATTTCCCAGGAAAGGGCCAGTAATAGGAGCATAAATCGGCAATATTTTGGCTATGGATGAAGTTCAGCGGGGGGGGGGTGGGGTGTGTGTGCCTTGATGTCTCTATATGGCCCCAGACAGCTTGATGTGGGCCTAGAGATACTTTGCAAACCTATGTATATATATAAATACACATATACATATACATATATATATATGCACCCCTATATATATATATACGGGGAGAGTACTCGCAGCCAGGGTGGTGGTTCAGAAGCAAATCCATGTTGGCCACACCAGCAGCCCCCTGTGTTTCTGCTGCCCCTGTTATGTCCCCTGTTACCCACACCACAGGACTCCACTATATGCATGGGGCTGGGGACGATGTCCCTTCTCCAGCCACTCCATGTGTGTATGGATAAGTGAGCTGCTCCGTCTGCAGTGCACAGGGGCTTTTACACCTCTCCTGTCTGAATTAGGGTGCTGCAGGCCTGGTGTGGTAATGGCCATGGAACAGGCTGCTCCATGGGTCTCACATGTGGTGGGCTGGGGGCTGTGCTGGGGGAGAATGGGACTGCTCTGGGCCTCGGTGGTGCTGCTCTGGGAAATGGGCACAGTCAGGAGAGCTGGCAGCATCCGGATCTGTGTATCTGTTCATCAGCTGTACATCTATGCATCTATGTACCTGTGTATCTGTACATCTGTAGATCTATACGTCTGCGTATCTGTATATCTGTACATCTCTAGATCTATACGTCTGTGTATCTGTGTAGCTGTACATCTGTACATCTGTAAATCTGTGTATCTGTGATTTGAGTATCTGTACACTTGTATATCCATGTATCTGTTTACCTATTTGTGTATCTGTATATCTATATCTGTATGTTTGTGTATTTTCATAACTGCATATTCGTGTATTTTAATATTTATATATCTATGTATCTGTGTGTTTGTCTATTTGTGTATTTTTGTATCTGCGAATCTCTATATCTATGTATCTGCATATCTGTACATTTGTATAACTGAGTATCTGTGTATCTGTATATCTATGTATCTGTATATATGTATATCTGTGGATCTATCATCTATCTATCTATCTATCTATCTATCAATCAATCAATCATACCTATCTACCTGCCCACGGAGGTTGTGAATGCTCCATCCTTGGCGGTGTTCAAGGCCAGGTTGGATGAGGCCTTGGGTGGCATGGTTTAGTGTGGGGTGTCCCTGCCCGTGGCAGGGGGGTTGGAACTGGATGATCTTAAGGTCCTTTCCAACCCGAACTATTCTATGATTCTATGTTTCTGTCATCTATCTATGTGTCTGTGTATGTGTGTATCTATCTATTTGCCCCTCAGCCCAGCTACTCCTCCCAAGGGCACAGAGGGTGTTCCAACCCCCCCCAGGTGAGAGGACAAGAATCATGGGGGGAATCCCTATGGGAGTCTTCACCCATGAGGCACCCCCAGGAGATTCCTCCCTCATTCCTGTTCGGGCTAGTTGTTTCTACAGGAAGCAATAGAAGGCAGCAGGGTGGAGCTTCCCATGGGATTTCCACGCTGGTTTCTGGGTGCCTTGTTTTGTTTGACGTGGTGCAAGGACCTCAGTGCTTGGGAAGGCAAAAACCACCCCCAAAAACCACCCCCAAAGCTTCCCCATTGGAGGCAGCTTTTGGGGCCAGGGTCTACTGTGTGGGCTGTGCTGGGTGTACATGGAGGGAGGTTGCTCTGGCAGCACAAATCCCAGGGGCAGCTCTCCAGGGCCAACATCCCCGGCAGAGAGCAAGTGAGGGGGGATCCTGTTGGAAAAGCAGGTTCCAGCAGGAAAAGAGGGGAGATGCTGCTGGTGGGAGCTGGGGTGAGGACAGAGAGAGAGCAGGGCACGGGCAGCGGGGGATTCGCAGCAGCACTTTGGGAGGATACATCAGATTTCCCATGGAAAAAAGGTGATTAGCAATGATTATTGCCCAAAATCCCCAAAAATGAGGTGGCCAAAATGATGCCAAGGCCCCTCCGTGCACAGATCCCTAAAGCAAGGAGCAGAGTAGACCTCATTCAGGAAACGCTCCCACACAGCAATTCCCACCGAGAAACCTGCATGGAGAGGCTGCAATTTCCCACTTTCCTGCTGTTACAGAGCCAGGATGGGTCCAGTGCTCTCAGTGGGATGGAAAAGCCAGAGCTGAGGGGTGTTTTCAAGGGAAAATAGAGAAATCCTGATTTTTTCCCTTTAGTTTCAAGCGGTTGGTAACAGACCTGCAGGCAGCCCAGCACCAGGCACCAGTTACAACCCCGAATATTTGGCTCTGAGGCCGTTCCTCCTGACAGGCACTTAAACTGTCCAGCATGAAAATATTCCTACAAATCACTCGCTGCACTGGATTTTTACACATCCCAGGGACATTTTCCAGGCTGCAGGAAGGAGCTGGAGAAGCAGATCCAAACCCCACCACCCCAGCCTGCAGGATGGACAGGCCAAGGAGGGGGGAAATAACCCCTCCTTCATCTTGGGCTGGTGGGTGCCTTTGTGATGCTCGCTCTGCTCCGGGACCCACCTTCCTGCTGCCAGCAGCCCAGGACTGCTAAAATGCACTCAGAGGCACTGAAAGGCAGAGAAAGTGCCTTTTATTCACCCAGGATGGGTTATTTCCAGGTTTTCTTTCTTGTTTTTCAAGGTATCTTTCTTATTTGTCAAGATGTTGCTCCTATTCTTCAATATTCCTCTCTTATTTTTCTATGTTTCCCTCTAATTCTTCAAGACGTCTCTTATTTTTCAACATTTCCCTAATTTTCCAGGATTTCTTCCTTATTTTTGAAGATTTTTGTAATTTCCTAAGATTTACTTCTTATTTTCATGATTTCTCCCTTATCTTCCATTATTCACCTCATTTTCCAAGATTTCTTCCTTATTTCTTGTCATTTCTCTCTAATTTTTCAAGCTCTCTCTCATTTTTCAGGTTTTATTTCTTATTCTTCAAGTTTTCACTCTTATTTTTCAATATTTCTTCTTTATTTTTCACAATGTCTCTTATATTTTTTCAAGATTTCTTATTATTTTTAAAGTTTTCTTTCTTATTTTCCAGCATTTCTCTCTGGTATTTCAAGATTTCTTTCTTCTTTTCCAGAGCTTCTTGTTCTTCAACATTTCCCTCTTATTTTTCCAAGTTCCTCTCTTACTTCCCGATATTTCTTTCTTATTTCCCAAGATTTCTCTCTTATTTTCCAAGATTTCACTTTTATTTTCTATGGTTTCCTCCTCTCTTCTCCATCCCCACTTTGTGTGTAACGCTCAACGCAGCCCCTGAAACTCCCCCTCTCTGTTCTCCGTCTAAACCCCAAGCACATTGAATCACCAATAAACAGGATTTTAATAAATCCCACTGCTCCTAAATGAATATATTTGGATCTATGGACTCATTAATTCCCCTATTGAGAGGAGGAAAACCAGGGGCTGAGGACACAGCAGCGAGCGGAGCTGTGCAGGGCCGGGTTGGGATCGTTTGCAAGTGGGATGCACTGGTATTAGTAGATACTTGATTCTTTTCAGATTCCTTTTTCTTTAGGTGCTCCCCCGGTGCAAACAAAAGCAGCATTTAGTGACAATTTATAAAGAGGCAAATCCCCCTCCTCTCCCTTTTGTTTCAAAATACAAAGACAGAAAAGTGGGGTTAGTTTGAAAATAGGCTCAGGCAGGGGCCAGCCCTGCTGCCGGTCCCTTCTCCCACCGAAACAACACAGGTTTGGGCGGAAAATAACACAAAAAAGGGAATCAACCTCATTGAAACGCGTGCGATCTGATGTAAAATGTGGGGTTAAAATCCCAGAGAGGCCTCAGAAGCTTGCACCTGACCAAATGGTGCTGCTTTAGACCACGTATAAAACACTTTGAGCCTTGCTTGGGATAAAACTGAGAGGTTTGGGATAAAATTGGGAGATACGGGATAAATCTGAGTGATTTAAGGCAAATCCAAGGCAGGTTCTAGGAGGAGATCCTGAAGGAGAAATGAGCAGTTATTTGCTTCGGAGCTTCTTTCTCTGCTGTGGGAAGAGGTTCCCAGCTTAGGGAATTTCCCTCCACAGCCTTCAGCATCCCAAGGTCTTTCCGTTCAACTTTCCGCTTTATTTCTATCTTTCTTCCTAAAGAGCCTTTCACCATCCTCTGACAAAGAAACCACATTCTTCCCGGGAGCAGCTGAAGGAAATTATACAGTAATAAACACTGCCGATGGGGAGGGAAAATAAAGGTTTGTTTGTTTTCCTAAGCAAACGCAGCAAAATACTTCAAGAGGGATTCTCCTCCTGGAGAAATCCTTGTGGAAAGGCTTGGGGGAGGCTCTTGCTAACGCCAGTGACTTGGAGGGATGCGATGGGAGGCTGGAAAGGGAGAACCTCCATTTCCTGGTGTCTTCAACGAGCCTGGTTTATCCCTGCTTATTTAAAGGCTGATTTTCCCTGCCGCTGAGAGAAGTGTTTGTCTTTAAAACAACCCCCAGGAAAAAAACACAAGGCACTTGGAAGAAGGAGGAAAAATGAGGTTGGAGATGGGAGATTTCATGCCTCAACCTTAAAGCCAGCTGAGAATTTGCATTATTCTTCTGTCGCCTTTTGATGTTTCCCATATTACATCGGGATTTGGTTGTTTTCCCTCTACTTGCTTCAGCCGGGCTCGTCCTCCCTTTAAACCACGACTGATGAAACCCTGCACAGATTTGGTAGTGATAAACCCAAAACATCTTCTCTTTCACAAGTTTGATCTGAAGAAATCTTCATTGGGGGTTGGTTTCTTTTCCCCTTTTAGCCCAGCTGAGCAGTCTCTGCTTAGGTCCAAGCCATTGATGCACTAAAGCAGGATCCTGCTCACTAGTTCAGCTTAGAACTGAAAGAATGCTGGAAAACATTTCTGTGGCTAAGATAAGCTCAAATCAAACCCCTTCCTTGCCATTCACGAAGGGCTGGTATCAGAAATGAAAGGCAATGCAAGAAAGCCACAATCTTTCAGTCTTTGTAAGACAGAGAATGGGCTTGATATCTCCTTTTCCCTCGAGGAGGAGTTTATGTTCTTTGGGCAACGTTTATCAATTCTTATTTAAATTGCACTCGTACCTACAAACTCTTGTTCCTTCACTTGAAAGTGCTCGATTTAAAGCAGTTCGGGGTTAAAATTCCTCTGCAACAGATAAAACACCCTCAGAGTGTTTTTTAAACTGGCTAAAGTTTCATGTTGGCAAACTTTAAAAGGCTAAAAAAAATCCCAAAACCCAACCCTTTTGGGGGGTGATTTTTGTTATTTTTTAATTATTTTTTTTTTTTTTTACCTTTTACAAAGTATTTCTCCTGCCTGTTATTGATTGACAAGTTTATTATTATTATGAATGGATTCTCCCATTTCCCAGTCCTCTTCAAGGCCTGATGTGGATTGAGAGCCTGACCAGTTGCTTATTGACCCATGATGGCGATACAATGACCCCGCTGCCCCCAGCCTGACCCTGGGACCCCCAAGGACCCAGCCCAGCAGCCCAGGCCTCAGATATGCAAAGTTGGAGCTTTATGAGCTTTGGGGAGGGGAAGGGGGGAGGTTGCAAAGTGGGCGAGGGTTTCATTAACAGAAATGTGTTTATTGTAAATAAAAAAGGCAAAGGGGCTGTTTCAAGGAGCACGTCCTAAAGGGTTGCAGCTCCCTCTGGATGGGGAACGCTGGAAGCCTTTTTATCCCAGCACACGCCTAATTGGTGACAATAAAAGCCGAGTTTCCTCGCTTCCTGGGTGATATTCCCCAAGTATTGCTCCGTTTGGAAAAGTTGCTGGATTTGTTCCAGTTTGAAGGAGCAACCTCTTTTAAGGGAGGAAAGCAGGGATCACCAGCTTGGAGCATCCCCCTGTGTGGCATGGGAAGCATCCCCCCTTCTTGTGCTTCTCCTACAATGAGGAGAAGCGAGGCCTTGGTGAATGTCACCAGCAGGGATGACTGAAACGGAGAAGGTTAGAGTGGATATCGATGTTAACATTCACCCATTGCCTTTCTACCCACTGAGTGGGGAAATGAAGGGGAAAAACATCTCCTGCCAGCCCCAAAACGTGGCTCCTCCACTCTGTTACTCTACAGGGCTTGCAAATAACCCTTTGTGAGGGGTGAGAGGTGGTATGCGGCCTCAAAAGTGTGTGTTTTATGAAGTAGCCCTTCATTGCAGAGAGTAAGGGGATCCGCTCCCCACCCTCCCTCCCTCCCTCATTTAATGGAGATACAGTTGTTTAAATGATTTCCCTCTTCCCAAAACAAATGCAGGAGAAGGAGAGCTCATTTTTTATCCTAATTGATGGATCATTGAAGACAACCCTTTGAAGGCAAGGGCTGTCAGCAGTGGGAGATACCCAGAGCATCTGGGTTAGAGAGGTATAAAGCAAAGAGCAACCTGCATTCTTTGCGAGGCTGGATGCTCTCAGATTAGAAACCACTGCGCTTGCTTTTGATTTCACCATGAAAACCAAGAGCAGCAGCAGCAGCAGCAGCAGCTTGTTCTGACACTCTCCAAACATCTGGATTGTAAAGTTTGCTGCTTTTTTGGCAACAGCAACAATGATAATAAAACCTCCCCCCGTATGGGCAGATCCCCAGGGCTTCACCAGGGTTTCAGCTCGACCCGGCCAAGGTGGTTGTTCTGCTGCACACCAGAAAATGTGCGTTTGTCTGCACATCCCAAACACCTCCCCGTGGTGGGTGGAGGGGAGAACGCGCCAGAGCTCAGCAGATCCAAAGGGAAAAGGCTCCTGCATCTTCTGATCACGGGGTCTATGCACCTCTAGGCAGGAAACAGCAGATCTGGGGTGTCCATGCTGTGTGTGCGCTTCGATAGCCTCAGTTTTGGGTGGAATCTTGGGTGCAGAGGGAGGTTTGCACCAAACCTGGGGTGGAGGATGCAGTTGTATCAAATGCTCCAGGGCACAAGGAGTCCGGGAATGGAGTGGCTGCATCCTTGCATGGCCTGGAGGACTGAGGAATGGTCTGTGCACACATGGACACATGGACACATGGACACACAGACCATGGACATGGATGTACAGATACACAGACACACAGGCACGGAGATACACAGACACATGGACACATGGACCACAGACACATGGACAAAGAGACCATGTACATATGGACACATAGGCACACGGACACATGGACACTGAGATTCACAGGCACATGGACATGTGGACACACAGACACATGGGTGCAGGGACAGAAGTGTGGGCTCTCCCTGCCCAGCACAACCAGGCAGGAGCTGCTGAACCTGCTCCTGAGCTGGGTTAAAACCCCTGGGATTTGTGATGAAGAAGTTCTGGAAGGGCTGAGAACTGCTGCCAGTTCCTCCTGTGGTCACCCCGGGTGCAGGGCAGGAGGTGGCATCTGTTTGTCTGGATTTGATTTATTGCTTTTGAACGCTGGAGCGCCTCCATTTCAGGGGTGTTGGGAAACTTAAGGGACACGGTAAAATCCAAGATATCGGTGTTTTGCTCCAAAATGGACATTTCAGCTCTGCTTTGGTGGAAGCTCCTGCAGAAACGTCCTGCTCAGCCACCTTTGCGGTGTGTGAGGGGGTTTCATCCCCACAGGAAGATAAGACAACAGGATGCCTCTGGGAAGGGTATTGGGTGAGGGGAACACAGGCACCGGAACGGGAGGGGACACCGAGCACCGGGGGCAACACAGGCAAGGGGATGGGACACAGGACCACCGGGACGTGGGGGGGACACCGGGAGCCCGAGGCAAGCGGTGCCCCAGGGTAAGTCTCTATCGCCCGGCTCTGCCGCCTCCTTTCACTGAACGTCCCCTTTGGTGCTCGTCAGAGGGGACCCACAAAAACCACCTGAACACCCCTCAAGAGCCTGCGTTAAATACGGTGTCGGGAGGGTGCGGGTCCTGTCCCGCTCTCCGCTTGCTGCCGCGATGGAGAGAGGGAAACCGGGATGGAGCAGGGAGAAGCGGGAGCTGGATCCGACAGAGAGGGGACTCGAGCAGAGAACAGATGGGATGGACGGATGAGATTGATGGGTGGAGGGATGGAGGGATGGAGGGATGGATGGATGGGTGGATGGATGGAGGGATGGATGGATGGGTGGATGGATGGAGGGATGGGTGGATGGATGGAGGGATGGATGGATGGGTGGATGGATGGAGGGATGGAGGAATGGATGGATGGGTGGATGGATGGAGGGATGGATGGATGGGTGGATGGATGGAGGGATGGATGGATGGGTGGATGGATGGAGGGATGGATGGATGGGTGGATGGATGGAGGGATGGGTGGATGGATGGGTGGATGGATGGAGGGATGGATGGATGGGTGGATGGATGGAGGGATGGATGGATGGGTGGATGGATGGAGGAATGGATGGATGGGTGGATGGATGGGTGGATGGATGGAGGGATGGAGGGATGGATGGATGGGTGGATGGATGGAGGGATGGATGGATGGGTGGATGGATGGAGGGATGGATGGATGGGTGGATGGATGGAGGAATGGATGGATGGGTGGATGGATGGGTGGATGGATGGAGGGATGGAGGGATGGATGGATGGGTGAATGGATGGAGGGATGGATGGATGGATGGAGGGATGGAGGGATGCAAGGAAAGTTCAATCTCTTGCGGTCATTCCCGTTCCTGAAAGGTCTCACTCCCGGCAAAAAGCCGGCGCTTCCCCCCGCCGTGATCCTCCCACTTCCTCGCCCCTCGGTTCCGAGCTCGCCCGGGGCCAGTCCCTGCCCCTGCCAGTTGCACGGCGGGGAAAGCCGCGGTGTTGGCGCCCTCCGGAGGTCTTCCCCCGCCCGCCCGGCCGCGGGGCACGCGTTTGGGGATAAAAAGGGCATTTTTAGGCTTTGCCCAGCAGAGGTCCCCGGCTGCCTTCCCACGAGCAGCCGGAAGGCTCCCGCCCCCCCCGGCCGGTGCCGCAACGCCGTGACCCCCCCCACGGGAACTGCTCGGTCCTCCGAGACCCTGGGTACCCGGTGGGGTTGGTCCATCCCTCCCCGCCCAGGGGTCCTTCCCCTCCATTGGCTTCAGCGGGACAAATGGGAATTCCTGGCACGGGAGGGAGCGAAAGCACGGGGGGGAAATCCCACTTTCCAGGCACATTCCAGGCAGAGGTGGTCTCCTGCCTCCTGCGTTGCAGGGCACACGGCACAGCGCAGCAGGGAACTGACTGAAGCGGGCAGCGAAATCCAGGGACCTAGAAATAACACCCGCTGCGTTGGTCAGATGCGGTTAAAGCCATGCAGGAGAAAATGCGCACATCCCAACACCACAGTTCCCTGCAGAAAGTGGTCTGTAGGGGAAAAGCACCGCTAAAACCTGCCGCATCACAGCTAGCACTCAGAGAATCCCATCAGCCTGTTCCTTCATCAGGGACTGCAGCGATAGGACAAGGGGTGATGGGTTCAAACTGAAACAGGGGAAGTTCAGATTAGATCTAAGGCAGAAGCTCTTCCCTGTGAGGGTGCTGAGGCGCTGGCCCAGGGTGCCCAGAGAAGCTGTGGCTGCCCCATCCCTGGCAGTGTTCAAGGCCAGGTTGGACACAGGGGCTTGGAGCAAGCTGCTCCAGTGGAAGGGGTCCCTGCCTGTGGCAAGGGTTGGAGCTGGATGATCTTAAGATCCTTTCCAACCCAAACTGTTCTATGAGGCTGTGATTCTGCCTCCCCAAGTGGTGCAGTTCTGCAAATTGAGTCTCATTTTCAATTTCGGGTCTTCTCACTATTTTTGTAATCCCGCTGTCAGCGAGCCAAGGCAGAGACAGAAAGAGAACAGAGTGGGTTTGCCTATATTAGGAAATTACCCTAAATATACCACTGTGTTTGTGCAAGCCTACCATGTAGCCCCACTGCTGCTTCACACTGCGCTCATGACCGGTTGTTTTAATGTAGCAAGTAACCAGATTGAAAAACTAATGTAAGTCTTAATCGGAGCCGGATTTAGTGTGCTTGGGTTTGGTATCTGTGAAATTCCTCAGCATCCTCTGCTCGGCACCACACCTTCCGTCCATGACTTGCTGCAGGCACCCTCAGAGCGCCTGATGCACTGATTTTTGGTGATTTTAGAAATTATTCCCATTCCTGGGACTATCATGTTAAGGGGAAAACATTTGAGCATCAAGAGAGACCGACAGGAGTCCAGCTAAAGTGATTTAGTCTAAATATTATGGAACCCCAGCCTGGTCTGGGCTGGAAGGGACCTCAAAGCTCCTCCAGCTCCAACCCCTGCCACGGGCAGGGACCCCTTCCACTGGAGCAGCTTGCTCCAAGCCCCTGTGTCCAACCTGGCCTTGAACACTGCCAGGGATGGGGCAGCCACAGCTTCTCTGGGCACCCTGGGCCAGCGCCTCAGCACCCTTACAGGGAAGAGCTTCTGCCTAAGAGCTCATCTCACTCTCCCCTCTGTGGATGTAAGCTTTGAGGATGTCAGAATTTGCCCATCTTTCATTTTCCAAAGGACAAGCTGTGACTCACCTGTGACTAAGTAACAGGTTAAGCCTCAGAGTTTCTGATGAGTAATGGGGTGAGCAAGATCTAACCCATTCGGTAAGTCACTAAAGGAAGCACATGATTACGAGGATCCCATGGCAGATTGGCAGAGTCCATGGCAAAGCACCAAAATTAGCAGCAGAGGAAACAGTTGCTTCCTCTGACAAATAATCAGAACATTTATAGTAAAGAGGCATCTCAGACCAGTCCATGCAAATCTCCCAGAGCAGCAGCGAAGGGCTAAAGGTTTGATTATGGGGTTTTTCTGTCCTTGCAGCTCGTCCTGTTTGGTAACTGTGTGAAGAGCTGCCTCAACCCCCACAGCAGGCACCCCTGTCCCCAGGTGCCCTGGCCCTGGGGGCCTTCAGGGGTCTCAAAGGGGTTTGAGTATGGAGAGATGGTAGAATCACAGAAAGGTTAGGGTTGGAAGGGACATTTTAAAGCCATTTGGTCCAAAAGGCATCACTCCACTGCAGTGAGCAGGGATATCTCCACTACACCAGGTGAATAAAGGGATGGAGGGCTGCAGGGCAGAGTTCAGGGAGGTAGGCATGGACGGATGCAGGGAAGGATGCAGGGTGGGATGCAGAGAGGGATGCAGGGAGGGATGCAGAGAGGGATGCAGGGAGGGATGCAGGAATGGATGCAGGGGTGGATGCAGGAGGAGATGCAAGGAGGGATGCAGGAACGGATGCAGGGCCAGATGCAGGGATGGATGCAGGAAGGGTGCAGGGCCAGATGCAGGGCCAGAGGTGCTCCAGGGCACTGCACGGCCTCCTCCGCCTGCAGGGGTGGGGGCACCCGGCCGCCTGCGCTCCGGCCCACCCGGTCCCGGTGCGGGGCCGCTCTCGCCCGCAGCAGCCCCCGCTTTCCTGCCCGGCCCCGGCGCTGCGCAGGGGCAGGATGTCGGTGCCTGAACCTCAGAGCGCTGTCGCAACCAAAAAAGCCACCGATCGTTTCCTGTCAATATTGACGGGGCTCTCTCAGCCCCGCAGCCCCACTACGGCCGGGGCTGTCTCACCGGCAAAGGGGGTCCCGCCAGCCCCATGGCAACTGGAGCTGGGGGTAAAGACGGTTTTGCAGAGATCTTGGGGAATGGGAGGGGTTTGGGTCCCCTTCTGCAGCTCTGGGTGTTGTGCAGGGAAAGGGGCAACAGCAGCAGAGCTTGTGCAGCTCCATTCCTGCAGAGCTCTGCGATGGATTCTCTTGCACACTGGAAACCAGCTTGAGAAGTCATTATATATGTATATACCAAAGTATATCTATAAGTGATTTGGGAGGAAGGGAGGAGAAAGCCTGGCTTTGAGTGGGTTTAAGCCCCAACTGCACTGGTGTAGCGGGTTCTTGGCCTATCCTCACCTTGCTGTGCTCTGGGGCCCCACTCAGGACATTTCCAGCCCTGGAGAACAGCTTCAGCCTGAAACCATGACTTGGTTCTGTGCAGTCACTGCATGGCTGTTACCTTCAGGCTTTTACCTCAGGTTTCCTGTCTTAAAGGCAGTTTCCGAAAGCGTCACCAAGAACTGAACGTACAACTGCAAGTTAAGCTGATGCAATGCTCTAAACTGATACAAGGACGTCAGAACCAAGTGTTTAATTAAGCTGGATTGTAAACCAGTTAAATGAGAGCAACCGGTGGGTAGAGGCAAAGCTTCAGTTACTGCCAAGTATTTTTTAAAGGTGCTAAAAAGGCAGGAACGTGAGGAAAAAGTCCCAAGGCACAAAGGGACACAGGCGCCAAACTCCCATTGAACAAAACCTGCTTGTGATTATCAATCTCCCCTTCCATATCAGGACCTCGGACCTGAATCCGCGACGTGTCGGATGCTCTGGTGTGTCAGAGCCCCCCAGGAGAGTTTAAATGTTCCCACAAGCCTTGGTCCTGCCCTGTGCCCATCAGCTGAGGTTTGGGCTCACCAAGAGGTGGGAGCAGCTCCAAAGCTTGTTTGGGTCTAAAGCCAGGGTGTCTGCTTTGGTTCCTAAGAATGAACTTGAAATCCTAAGTGCAGGCTCCTTCAATATACTCTTGGTTTCCGGACACAGACCACATCATTTACTACTCTGGTAACTGTTGTGCACTTTCACCACCTAATGTAAATAATAATAATACAAAAAATAATATGACATTAATAAGTCCTCTTTTCTTCCTCCCCATAGGGAATTAGCCTAATTGGTCTCTTGAAGTTCCTTCCAAAGCGATGTTTATGTGGTTTTATGACTATCCCATTACATTTGTTAAACTGGACTTGTTTTAGGGATGTTCCTCAGCTCCATGGTCTGCAGCACACTCACTCTTTCACAGGAAGAAGCTGATAAGCAGCTAAACCACTTCAAATACATGACCCACAGGAATCCCCGTTACCCCAGCAGGAGAGGATGGGGAGGTAAGCAGGCTGGAAAGCCGCCATCAAGATGGGAACATCACAAAAGCTGGGGAGTCTCAGCTTATAGGAGGAAAAGAGAGCATTTCCAGCAACCCCATTAAAGTATTTCCATTCGTGAAAGATGAATTCAGTACCAAGAACAAATTTGTCATCTTCCTGTACAATGACCTTGCCCACAAAGCCACTCGTGTGCTGGGCTGCATCCCCAGAGCGCGAGCAGCAGGTCAAGGGATGGAATTCTCTCCCTCTGCTGCTCTCTGGTGAGACCCCCCCTGCAGTCCTGATCCAGCTCTGAGGCAAGAACACAAGAGGGACGTGGAGCTGCTGGAGTGAGGCCAGAGGAGGCCATGGAGATGCTGCGAGGGCTGGAGCAGCTCTGCTCTGGAGCCAGGCTGAGAGAGCTGGGCTGGGGCAGCCTGGACAAGAGAAGGCTCCTGAAGGGGAGACCTGAGAGCAGCTCCAGTGCCTAAAGGGGTTATTATTCAGTTCTCCCATTGTAAATAGCTATTTAATACTTCACAGTATCACAGTATCACAGTATGTTAGAGATTGGAAGGGACCTCAAGAGATCATCTAGTCCAATCCCCCTGCCAGAGCAGGAACACCTAGATAAGGTTACACAGGAATGTGTCCAGGCGGGTTTTGAATGTCTCCAAAGAAGGGGCTGCAGGAAACCTGGAGAGGGGCTTGGGACAAGGGCCTGTAGGGACAGGCCAAGGGGAATGGCTTTAACCTGCCCGAGGGGAGACTGAGATGAGCTCTTAGGCAGAAGCTCTTCCCTGTGAGGGTGCTGAGGCGCTGGCACAGGGTGCCCAGAGAAGCTGTGGCTGCCCCATCCCTGGCAGTGTTCAAGGCCAGGTTGGACACAGGGGCTTGGAGCAAGCTGCTCCAGTGGAAGGGGTCCCTGCCCGTGGCAGGGGTTGGAGCTGGAGGAGCTTTAAGGTCCCTCCAACCCAAACCAGGCTGGGATTCTATCATTAATCAATTGTACTGTTTTGGATGCTGCAAACCCATAAAGACAAATACAATCCACTGTCTCATTTGATTGAAGCTGCTAGAGTTAAAAAATAAAGACAGGCGTAGGAAGATATTTCAATCTCTACTTTTTTTCCTTTAGAAGTCACTAATGGCACTATTTCCTTCCAAAGTTGTTACTGACATCATTGTTTCCTTTCAAAGTCCTTAATGTCATTGTTTAATGACGAATAACTTGCACTTGTATAGTGCTTTTGCAGACAAACAACCCCAAAGTGCTCGGCAGTAGGGAATTGGTCAGGCAAAGAGAGAAAATGAGGCACAAAGGGAGGAAGTGACTTGTCCAAGGCCAGAAAGTTCCCGACGAAGCAAAGCTGGGAGCGCGGGTGGCTCTTGGCTTGTTCCACTCTCAGAATCCTTCTGTGGGTGTTTGTACATTAGCAACGCAGCATTTAACCCATAACGGGGCCAGCACAAAGTAACCCATCTGATAAACCCTATTGGAGTCAGAACTCAGCAGAGCTGTTCCTTAAGGACAGACGCCTCGATGTAATGCCTTTTGTGAGGATAGGAGCAGGGCAGAAGGGGGAGGAAGAGCGTGGGGAGGTGGTAGGTGTGGTTAATGAAGAGCAGGGGCAAAGGTCTCACTTTCTCTCCCTCGGGAGCAATGCGCTGAAGCTCCTGTTTAAACAGAGACTTTGCCTTGGCAGGTCCCGGTCCAGCCTCCCAGCTCCCGGTCCTGCAGGGTACCAGAAGTCTTTGCAGACCTCAGTGGGACTTTTCCTTGTCCTGTGATGGGAAAAGAGAGCTCAGAGGCCGTGATAGACCGGAGGAAAATGTGCACCCTGGTGCTGGCTGATTGCCCTGGGAGGCATCTCCTTCATCTGTGGTGTAGAGAAATATCCCAGTTCTATGCCTTATCCCTACCAGCCTGTGACTATGGACCTGGTGTTGTTGCTGGGTGATAAGTGATAAGTGTTGTTGCTGGGTGCTTGTGAAGAAAAAGGGACAAAGTTTATAGCCTTTATAAACCCACTGCAAAGGCAGTAAAAGTCCAGAACTATCCCATTAGCAGCATTTTGTGCTGGAGAGGAAAAGAATAAATTGGGTAAGTTTTGTGCATATCACATGTGATCATTCCTTGCTCTGCTACCATCATTCTCATGTTTCTTCCTATTACAGTCGCTGTGAATTATGATGCTGGAACAAGTCCGTGGCAGGGGGTTGGAACTAGATGGTTTCTAAGGTCCTTCCAACCCAAACCTCCTGTGATTCTATGGTGCAGAGAGTCTGAGTGCCATCAAGACCCTATTGACCCTGGAGTGATGCAGAAGGTGTTGGAAGATGCTATTCCCTTCTCAAAGGTCTAATAAGGCAAATGGAAAAGAAGGAAGAAAAGGAATAATTTACCTGAAGTCTTGCAGCAGGTCCATGGCACCCCCCCAGCTTTGCAGAAGAATTCTGTCCTATAGATTCTTTACTTCTTCAAGGAGGGATGCTTGTCGGCCTTGAAATTTGACAACTGGAATATTTCTAATGTTACGGGACCCAAACAAAGGATACAGAGGAAAAGCATCACCAGCAAAGCTTTAAAGAAAGCTGAACTAAATGGTTTTGTCTAAGAAGGGTGTATAAATAATGTGTGTAGTCTTCTCACCATGCTACTGAGTGTTCGAAGAGAGATGGAGGAGCTCAAGGTGTACACACCAGTGAGAAGGATGGAAAGCTTGGTCTAAAGGGAGAAAACAGCTTTCTAAGAGAGATAGGTTTGGAGGGTTCTCCCATTCCGTGGTGTTCTCCCCGGTGGCTGCTGCTAACAGAGGATAAGACTTTCCTGCTGCTATCTGTGGAACTGATCCCACAGTTCCGACTGAGAGATTTAGACTTTAAAGTAGCGGTTCTTGCTGGTGACTGGGAGGAATTTGGCTGCTGAGTGAGGATTACTGCTCTTATCTGCACAATTCCCTCTTCCTCCAGCTTGCCCGAGAGGAACAGGATAAAATCTGATGGAACAAACAGGTTTGTGAAGCAGGGGCACAGATTTGCCTGTCCACAAATAGGCAAGTTTTAGCCCTGCTCAGAGCCAGATAAATCACAGTCCTTACTCATGATAATCTCAAGCCACAGTTTCCCCCTCAATGAAGGAAGGAAGAATCTTCAGTCCCAGGAGAAGCTGTTGGAAAAGGCTGGGATACTGCACAGAGAGGCAATCTATGTGGCAAGCCATTAAGTGTGCACATCCCAGTGTTTTCCTTGCATCAACCCTTTGTGTAAGCCCTTCTCTAATGTAGATCAGTCGTTACAGTTCCTAAGAGCATGCGGAGTTATCATAAGCAAGATAAATGTTCATGTTTGGGGTTTATTTGTTGTTCTTTTCTTTAACATAGGATGTATGTATTCTATAGATAAAATAGCTGACATATGAGTAATCTGGAAAACGCAATGATATGGCCTTGCACCCTGGTAAGAGTATTTTATTTAACATATCTCAAGAATTTCCATCTCAGGCACTTAGATGATAACTAAGTTTACGTTATGCCTAAATACTAATCAAGGAAATGCAAAGGATGCCCCTGGAAATGAAAGCTCATCTGTAACAAAGACTCTGAGGACAGAGGGAACAGTTCTGTTCACCACGTACGAGCCTTGGAGAAGCCAGTTCCCTTATGCATAGTTTTATAGATAGAGTAATAAATGACTAAGTTTAGTAGCAACTTCTGAAGTTATAACTGAGTTCCTGAGGATGGAGATTCCCATGAGTTAGTACGCATCATTTGACCTTTGCCTGCTTCCTATATATAGCCACAGTTTAAAACCCGGTGGATAAAATCACAACTGTGCATTGTAAATTAAACCTCTCCACGTCTCCTTTTTCACTACGTTGTAACTTTCCCCCCAGTTTCTCCCAAGGAACCGCCGTGCCCTTTCCTCCCTGGCCTAGCCTTTCCTCACCACAGGAATTACTTATGTAAATTGGAACTTAATCCCCTGAAGGCAAATTTGCAGTTCAAGTCCAAGTGTCTGCTGGCATGGCCAACTGGAACCAAGACGGTCAGGGGACGGCGGATGTTTAGCATTTTGTCCCGTAGCCTAAGACAATCTCAACCCACAAGGATCTCCTTCAGGTTACAAAGGCAACCAGCCAGATTTTCCCTCTTTTCTTTCAAACACGTTCATAACACAATAGATAAAAGGAAGAAGAAAGCAAAAGAGAAAGAGGGGGAGAGGAGGGGAAACCCTCCCAGAAAAGTGAGCTAAGGCTGAGTGAATTTCCAGCAATGTGGTGACCGTATTGTCTGCCCCTGTGACTCTCAAAGGAATGGAATAAAAGGAAGACAGCAACCCAGCAGGCAGCTTCTCAGGGAGCCGTCTGCCTTCCAGCCCCTTGATGTAATGCTTGAACAGGTGCAGTATAAAGGGTGCTAAACTGGTGATTACTGGGGCTGCTGGGATGGGTTTCCTCCCCACTCTCTGCTGAGGTTTTGCTTAAAGAAATGAGCTGATGGGCTACAGCAACCTTCCAAAGACTACCTGTCACAAGTGGAATGCTTTGAGCAAGAAGAGGCTCACATATGAGACGTGGACCTTGTTTCTGCTCTTATTTACGTTGCTATAAGCAGGAGCAGTTCCTGTGGAGCCACTACAGTGATGCGCTTGCAGCATGAGAGCAGAACTGAGATTGTGTGCCAGGGATCACCTTGCTGCAGAAACATTGATGGTGGTGGAGACTTTTGAGGAAGGATATGGCCTCCTGGCTACTCCCATACATGCCAGCATCTGAAAACAGTTTTAAGCCCTACAGGCAGCCCTACTACAGCAGCACAGCAACTGGAGAGGACCCATTTTTCTTCATCGATGCAGGCAATAAAATGTTCACTGTGAGGTTTTCTACTGTTCCTCTGCACACTCTGGCACCAGGCACTGCGTTTTATCCATGGGGCCAGCGTGGTGTCTGGGTAAGGACCTACACAAGACCAGGAGACCTGGCTCTGCTCCCTTGGAGCTGCTCTGGGTCCTCCAGCAGACGATTCTAGGCAGTCAGAGCCACAGGAACAGATTACATGAGTTCTTTGGGTTCCTCCTAGGCCATTTTTCTAAGACCTAATTATTTTTGTGCTCAGCGTTTGGGTTCTCCTCACTTTTCCTTGTCTATTCTGGATGGTATCTCCAAGGCAAGAGCTGTTCCTCACAATATACCAGGGTTCTCATGATACTGTGTGGACACCGGCACAGGGTGCCCAGAGAAGCTGTGGCTGCCCCATCCCTGGCAGTGTTCAAGGTCAGGTTGGACACAGGGGCTTGGAGCAACCTGCCCTAGTGGAAGGTGTCCCTGCCCGTGGCAGGGGTTGGAGCTGGAGGAGCTTTAAGGTCCCTTCTAACACAAACCATTCCATGGTTCTATGGTTCCCTGGGTCTGTATCTAGGATTTATGGCCCTGCAGGTGCAATCCCACACAGCACAACTCACCGTACTTCAGCATTATGTCTCTTTACTGGTTTCCAGCTGATTCCTGACCCTTGTCCTGCTGGGCACAAACCTCCAAAGGGGCCCCTTTCCCTCCTTCCACGCAAAGATAACAAAAACAGGTGCCAAAGGGGTTAAAGCCTCCTCCAGAAGGAGCGGCCGGGAGCAGGACAGCCGGTGGCGCTCTCGGAGCCCGGATCTGTCAGGGATTGCGGAGATAATGGGATTTGCGGAGCGGTCCCAGCTCATCCCTCCGGCGCGATCCATGTTGGCTGGCTCGGGCACGCATCCAGCGGTTTGCACACCCGGGTGCACACTCGGATTCCTGCTCGGGAGGGGAGAACAAAACCATGGAGATGCGGCGTCAAGCGGCCGGGGGGGGGGGTGGGGGTGTAAAAATAATCCTAACGCCAATAATACAATTAAATCATCTCACACACACACAGAGGCACGCGGAGAAACGCACCCGCCCCAGCCTGTGTGCTGCACATGAACCTCGGCTTCTATCGGAGCCATGATTGTACGGGGGAAAAGGGGGGGTTGTGTCTGTCCATAGGCTGCCCCCGGCCCCCCCAGCGCTGCCCGGGGGGGGTCGAACACCCCGCAACCCCCGCGAAGGGCGTCGGGGCTGCGAGCGGGGCGGGGGGAGCGCGGAGTAGGAGGAGGAGAGAGGAGGAGGAGGAGGGAGGAGGAGTGTGTGCGTAGAGGGAGGCGGGGGGGGGGGGGGGGGGGGAAGGAAACCCTCATGGAAGTATGAAGGAGATGGTGGGAGGCTGCTGTGTCTGTTCTGATGAGCGGGGCTGGGCGGAGAACCCGCTGGTGTACTGCGACGGGCACGGCTGCAATGTGGCGGTGCACCAAGGTAAGGCACCGGAGCCCGGCCCGGCCCGACCGGCACCGGGCACCGCGGGGCCGCCGCCGCCGCCGCCTTCCCTCCGCCGGGCGCCCCGGGGAGGCCGGGGGGAAGGCGGGGGACACACACACACAAACACACACGGGGGAGGCGAAGGGAGGCGGGGGCGGGGGGGGCTTTGTTTTATCCCTATTGTTCAAAATAACGGTGTCGCCGCCGGCCTGGCTCGGCGGAGGAGCCGCGGGGGGAGCGGGGCGGGCATCAGCTGCGCCCCGGTTGCCGGCGATGGCGGGGGGGGGGGGGCACACACGCACCTCCCGGGGTGCTCGTTACCGGGAGCCGCCGGCCGCGGGGGGTTGTGGTGGTGGTGGTGCCTCCTGGGGCGGCGGAGCTGGGTTTCCCCCCCCCCGTTCCACCGGGTAGGGCGGGCTGCTGAGCCCCGGGGAACGGGGGTCCGGTACCCTCCGGTAACCCCCGGGGCGGGCGGCAGGAGGGCAGCCCCTTTGCTCGCAGGGCTGCGGGTGATTTGCATTTTAAATGACTTGGAGCACGCCCCTAACACACGGCACCGGAGTGGAAAGTTTGTCCTCGGGTCTGCCACCCAAACAACAACAAGAAGATTAAAAGGATATGTATTTGCTTTCGCTCCACGCCAGCAGAAAGGCACCGTGATTACCCTGGCTGCGTTGTTTTGAATAGCACGAAGGTTTCTGGGCTCATCTGGCATGTCTGTTTTTCCATCTATTATTATCCCATCCATCCACCAGCACATCTCCAGCCTCTTCCTGTACAAGCTCTCCCTCGGTGCCTTGATGCATGCTCCTGGTTCCAGCTCCGCTGGTGCCTGGGTCCGGAGCTTGGGCTTGCTTTTGCTTCCCCTGCTTTTGGTGTGTCCCTGCTCATGGGTTATTAAGAAGTCGCTTACAACCAGGTGACTAGAGGGGAGTTACAATGAGGAAGTGAAGCTCGTGGGGGTTTCTCTTCAGTCCGAGGTGATGCTCGAGTGTCTCCTGGCATCAAGCAGCCCTGAGGACCTGGCAGGACTTCCCTATGGAAAGATGCTTCTTTCTGGTTTAATTTCACTGTTAGAAGTCTACAGTTCTCATTATTTATCAAACACCATGCTAGAGAACAGGTTTCTTCATTGCTGTCTTTTTTGGAGGGAGATAAAGGGCATTGGCATCCTTCTGCCCACTCCCAAGATGAAGAGAAACACTTTTGCTTACCGGCAAAGGACAGCTTCACACGTGGAAGAACAGTTTCAAATGCACCATGCTTTTATTCTTTTAGGGTGCCTGTTCCTAGGCCCGCACAGGTCTGGTGACTGGATGGATTTGCTCTGCTGTTGTTTTGGTAGAGTTGGAACATGTTAGAAAAGCTTCAGGAAGAGCATCGCTTGCAAGCCTGGAAGCCCCAACTGTCTGCTTAGGTCTTGGATATCCTTGAGGATATAATAATGCATTTGTTGCTCAGGGAAGCTGTGGCTGCCCCATCCCTGGCAGTGTTCAAGGCCAGGTTGGACACAGGGGCTTGGAGCAAGCTGCTCTAATGGAAGGTGTCCCTGCCCGTGGCAGTGGCTGGAACTGGATGAGCTTTAAGGTCCCTTCCAACTCAAACCATGCTGTGATCCTATGATATGCAGTGTAGCAGTGTGTAGCGGATATTCTTCAATCCCCTTTTTGAAGCCTGCTCATAACCCTCTCAGTACTGTGGTGGTTTGGCTGGCTTTTCTTTCTGAAGCAGAAACAAACCACTGAAGGGGATCATCTCTCTAATTCGGTGCAATCACACCCAGGGTTTGGTGTCGGTGCTGCTTGGATATCCGCAAAACCAAAGTTACCTTTTGATATGATTGTACAGTTAAATAAAGGACGCTGGACTTAAAAACCCCCTTATTTTATAGCTACACTTTAGGGCTGACTCTTAAAACTACCTGTCCCGGTTCTGTGATGGTGCTTAGAAGTCTGCTTACTCAGGAAACAATTCTGAATGTTAACAAAACCATCTGATTGAAATGAAGCTCTAATAAGATAGTTCAGAACGCTTACGAATCATATTGTCGGCTCTGCCTTACTCATGGTCTGCTTTCCTCCTTGCTTTCCTCCTTCCTTGTTTTCTTCCTTTTTGAAGCAGCGGGCACAGAAGCTCACACTGGCTCCAGCTGAGTGCTTGCCTTTGGCCCTAAGCCCGCTGCTAAAGATGGACCCAGACTCCTCTGTCATTGCTTTCATGTAGCTTCTATTTTCTTGTGCATACGCCTTGGCTCATCTCACAGTCAGCTCTTTCAGTTTAACTCCACAATTGCATTCGTTTTCCTGCCTCATGTGGGGTAACAGACATTAGAGAGATGGAGAGAACCTATTGCGGGTCGTGTCTGGTCCATCCCCTGGGGAACATCACAGGATCGCTTCCAGCAGGATATTTTCAGATGCTTTGTCCAACCTAGTTTCAAATGTCTCAAGTGACTGGGATTCCATTCCAACTGCTAGCTCGTATTTGAAGGTGGAATGAGGAAGATAGAATTTGTTCTTTCCTAGGAGACTCCTATACCCTTGTCTGAGATGCATAGTCCTCTTACCACTATCTTTACCAGCCTCTTCTGCTTTAAATCCACTTGTGTGTTGGCTAAGAGCCCTTTCAGGGTCAGAAACGCTTCCTTTGGGGCTCACAAAGACCATCCTTAGAGAGTTAGAGGGAGGAGATTGCAGAAGAAGGTGAACAATCTTCAAGCAGTGTTGCCCCATCAGAGAAGGGCTAATTGTAAAGAAGTGGGAGCTGCAGCTTGCCGAGGGAGACCCTGAGAGCATCAGTAGTGATGTAGAAAGCAAGAGGGATGTGAGGTATAGCTGGATAAAACCAGATCTGTTGGGTTAGCAGCTGGAGGCTTGTACTGACACAGAACCTGCTCACAGGAGTAGTCCTGAACAGCCTGAACTCAGTGGGTTTGGAAGCCTGCGGGAAAGGCTGGACTCAGAGCCAGTTCCACTTGGTGTCTGTCTGAATTCTCATCGAGATGATTTCCTTCGTTATGCTGAGATTTAGTCTTAGTCCTGTTTATGGTTAAGGGGCCTCATAGCCATCCTTTACACAATGTTATATTGAGAATGATAATGACACTTCAGAGGTAAGAAATGACTCTGTGTTCCCTAGGCCAGAGGTAGCCACAGTTTATGAAGCGCTCCATTCCTGCTTAGGCTGGGTTTCCATAGGAATTTCTCATCCTGGGCATGAGCTTATTGGAAAGCTTGTGTAAATGGGCCTCTTGCAAAATGCCCCCTGTTGCTGGGTATGGAAACTCGAAAGAGGAATAAAACGTGGTGTAGATGTCACTTTTGGGTTTTGACACACATCTCTGAGTGATATCAGATTATCACTCAGCATCTCTGAGTGATAACAGCTCTGGCAACCTTTGATATACCCCTGACGTATGAAACAGATGATTTAAAGATGATCTAATGGACTCTCTTTGCTTTTCTTCCAGCTTGCTATGGAATTGTCCAGGTTCCTACCGGACCCTGGTTCTGTCGGAAATGTGAATCTCAAGAGAGAGCCGCCCGGGTGGTGAGTACAGAGCACGCTTGTACTTACACTGAGGAGCACGTTCATTCGGTGCCCTTCATGCCACTCCTGAGAGCCCCTGGCAGAAGCTATAGAGCCTGGAATTCCAGCACTGCTGCGATTGCGGCCCCAGCTCTGCCCGTAACCTGCTATATCTTGTTTATACCACGCTGTTAAACAATCTGACACAATGCTGTTAGCCATTTTGATGGCAATTCTGCAGAATTCTGCTTTTAAGCAAGTTATCAATGTCAACAGTTTTGAGTCTTGGAGCCCTCAATCTTCTTTAGAAAAGAAAATAATCATGGCATTCTTCTAAAAGGTGCTTTCCCTGCTCTGCAGGAAGCTTTAGAGTGGAGGAGAGTTGGCATCCAGAGATGCTGCTCTGCTGTCACAGTTACCGTGCTGACTGCCAGGGTGGATTGGCACTCGGCTCTCCCTTGCAGCAACAGTCTCCTGCATAAAGCTTTCTGAGTTTGTGAAGCAGGGAAGTGACAGGGAGGTGGATCAGGGCGCAGTTTCTGGCTAAAGCAGTGATTCAGCGGCCTAGAGCATTTACAAATGTTCTCAATTAATTCAGGCATTTCCCGGTGAGGCAGGGAAGTGGAAACAATCAGGCCCAGGGCTGCCTCTGAGCTCTCTGTGGCAAAGTTATTTGGGCAGTAAACTAGGCTGTGAGTTTATGACACGCCAGCTACTCTGCAATTACTTCCCACGTGAGCCATTCTCCGATACGGCTGCACCATAGAGCATCCTGAGTCGGAAGGGACCCATAGGGATCATCGAGTTCAACTCCCTGCTCCTCCCAACCGACTGCTGGGGCATTGGGATGTAGATCTTTAACGTGTTAGTGATGCCATGGGTGCTGCTTTTGCCATGCAATAAATCTTCCCCATTTCCTGCCTTTTGAACTGGTTTAGCTGAATCTTTTCTAAAGCACATGCTTGGTAGAGTTGATGTAGGTGAGCTCTGTGGATCTGTGCAGATAGCGTGCTTCATCTCAGCTGGGCTCTGCTCCCTGCACTACAGAAGCTTAATCTGGTTCACAGATGGGCAAAGAACTTGGCAACGATGAGCGAATGGGGGAATTAGGTATCTGTACCATGCTTTTGACATTGCATTAACTCATTCCTCATTGGAAGTGGGAGTGTAAACAAGGCCAGACTTTCAGACCTGAGCTCCTCTCCCATTGTAAGATGCTGCTTTTATGTGCACTGCAGTAAAGAAGATCAAATGTGTCTTTGAGTGGTTTTACTTCCTGCAGGTAGTTTCATAGCAAAGAAAGGAATTTGGGTTTCCTGGGCCTCCTTCCCCCTGCTCTCCCAAATGTGCAGGTAGAGTGAAGCCATTCAGCATTAGCTACAATGCAGTGTGAGCTGTAGTAACATGTATACACACAGCCCTTCTTACCTGTACTCATTGCAAGGACTGACTTTTCACGTGCACATTACACGCTTCAAGCTGCCTTCAAGGTATCAAGCCAACAATAACCCTGCAGGTGGCTCCTTATTTAACTTGCTCTGGGTGAAAGCCATTAGACAATGTCTGGTGGGCTTCGGTCATGCCATTCAGTCCGGTGGCATTCAGCCCTGCTGCTATAATAACTGAACAGTGCTAATCTTCCTTCCTAAGCAGAACTGGGGGTGATTTCCTATCTAAATCCCTCACCTTTTCAGTTAAACAGCAGCAGTCATAGCAACAGACATGCAGATGGGTAAATCTAGTTCTTTGATGTAGGGAGCAGCATGATCAGAGTAAGGGAAATGAGTCAGGTCTTATGAGACCTGTGTGTGGCTCTGCTACTAAACCACTTCAGATTTGAGCTCTGTGGTCCAGTGAGGCTGGAGGTGTGACTCTTCCACTGCTTTCTCCAGCTGTAAAGAGGGCATTACCAGCCTGCAAACACTGCCTTGGGGAGCTCGAAGGAGAGGCGCTGAGATTTGAGCACAAAATAGCCTGGCGGCAGCAGCACCAAGAAGGATTGCTATTCGTGTTTCTTTCATAATGAGTGTGTCGCAAACTCCTTTGGAAAACGTTTTTCTTCCCACATCTGCCTGCACAGAAGCATCTCAAAGCAGTTTACAAGCTTTGTCCGCAACAAACATATGTCTTGGCTAAATATTGATACTTCTGCTTTGAAAACGAGATACGGAGGCATGGAGAACGTTGCACTCCTTAGCTTTTAAAACATAGCTCTCCTGATTCCTGTATCTGTCCTTTGAAGAGATGGACTCCATCCCCAATTCAGCTTTGGAAAGAGGGTTCAGGAGCTCTAAGTTTCAGGTGTAGTCTGGTGGTAAATCCTGGAGTTAGGAGCCCCAGGGGCTCAGGAGCTCTCATCTTACCCATCACAACCTGGTTTAAATCAACCAAGCTCAGCTCTTTTTCCCAGAGTTGAAATAAAACCCCTCAGAGACCTCCTTAGCCTATGCAGGTTGAATAAGAGGAAGAGGTACTGCTAATCCCTGCTCATAACCCCTCCTCAGATGCTCAGGTCCCTAAAGGATGCTGTGGATGCTATTGTGCTTACAGTAAGCAACTGAAAGCCCATCCACTTTGTAATCAAATTGCCTCGGAAGCCCGGTGAGCTGAATGGCCAGAGGGCACTCATGTGAGGGATCATGTGAAGGCTTTAGCTGTCATTTGGAGGCAGGGCTATTAAAAGTCTTGTGTGGGGCCGATGGAGCTGTTAACCCCTCTTGTTACAATCAGAGCTTTGCTAATCGCATGGTGGGAGAGCGGCTTTGATCTGAGGGGTGGAGGGGAGAGCGGAGGGGCCTTTTCAAGTGCAAATTTCTTATTACAGTGTCTCAGTTAACCCATTTCTTCTTCTGTCTTGGCGCTGCCGGGCTTTCCACTGTGATTGTGAGAGCAGCTCCGGCAGCCCAGACCTGACCAGGAGCACTGAGAAACCCCTCCTGTATCACCCATCCCTATTTCAAGCCAAGTTGCAGGGCAAGTGAAACAGTGTCCTGACAGCAGCGCAGGTCTTTGTCCCCTCATCTCTTCTATGTTATCACAGGGATTTTGGGCTTGCCAGAGGTGCCTGTTTGACAGCCCTGCATGCTTCACTCCCATGAAAGCACTTGAGGATTGGGCTTAGCCTCCCTTGCTGCCCATTGCGTTACAGCCCTATTTATTGTGCCAGTCTGTCCAGAAGGTAGAATTGCAGCAGAGGAAAGCTTGCTTGAGGAAAACCTTTGTGGAAGGTCCTCGGGGACTACTTGGTAGCAGAGGCTTTTCCTTTAGCTGGTTATTGCTCACTACAGTGGTGTTCTTTGAGGCATGGAGCATCTGTGCTGTTGTGCTTACCAGAGCTGAGCGATCACAGTGAAGCGCAGGCAGGTGAGAGCACGGGGTCCCACACACTCATAGTGGCAGAGCCTCCTGTCTCCCTTTGACATCAGGCACCTCATTTAGAAACTTTCTGACAAAACCATTTAGAAACTTTCTGACAAAGCACATTTTTCACACAAAACAAGGGGTTTGTTTTGGGTTTTTAACAAATCTGACATTTTAACTGGGGGAGGAAATGAGGAAATGGAGAGGGACTTTTTAACAAGGACCTGTAGGGACAGGCCAAGGGGAATGGCTTTAACCTGCCCGAGGGGAGACTGAGCTGAGCTCTTAGGCAGAAGCTCTTCCCTGTGAGGGTGCTGAGGCGCTGGCCCAGGGTGCCCAGGGAAGCTGTGGCCGCCCCATCCCTGGCAGTGTTCAAGGCCAGGTTGGACACAGGGGCTTGGAGCAAGCTGCTCCAGTGGAAGGGGTCCCTGCCCGTGGCAGGGGTTGGAACTGGAGGAGCTTTGAGCTCCTTTCAACCTAAAAAAGGTTTGCACCTTTTCATGCCTTTTTTTAAAGTCAAAGAAAGCAAAAAGCACATTGAAATCTCCCCTGACCCATGCCATCGAAGCCAGCAGCTGGGTTTGGGTGTGTTTCGGGCTGTTCTGGGCTGGTAACACACCTCAAAACCACCCCACCTTCCACCAACCCTTCATAAAGGCGTTATGGCAGGGGGCAGAGCCCTCATGGAGTAACAGGCCAATGTAGAGGCTGAAATGAGTGAGCGTCTCATGTCCGGTGCCCCTGTGCCTGCTGGACCCGGATGGAGGAGATGTGTTCTTCATGGTTCTCCCCAAAAATGTCTCGAGAGAGAAGGAAGGAAGGAAAGAGGCAAAGGCAGATCATAGATAATGGTTTCTTTCTGCTTGCCTCCTCTCCAAGTCATGGCTTTCAGTTTTACCCCCAACCACAAAGCCCAAACCCATTTGTGTTTCAAAAAGCCCTGTGAAAGTCAAGGTTCATTTGTTGCCCCGTGCCCCTTGGGCTGAGGCGTTAAATACATCCCCATCAGAGAGGACGACATCGAGCTGTGTCAGAGCATCTTTGTGCACCCAAACCACCCTCAGCCCTTCTTCCACTTCCTCTCTTTGAAAGCAGCCCCATCTTTCATACCCGTGTTGTAAATGAATCATCTTTTCTGGCCCTGCATCGCTGGGAGTTCGATTAAACTTGTTGTTTCTGCTTTAATTTCAAGAGATGTGAACTGTGTCCCCACAAAGATGGAGCCCTGAAACGGACCGACAACGGAGGTGAGTACGTCTGCGCGGAGCTGGGTATGTCACACAGAGCCTCTGGGGCTGCTCCAGAGCACACAGGAACTCATTTCTGAGCCTGTGTCACCAGCAAGGCAAGGCTGGAGGCTCCGGAGGAATGGAAGCACTGCCTTTTCCTTACAAAACCTCACTTTCTGAAGCCTCCACGCTGAGAAGACCGTTCCCTGTGGAGAAGCCTCCCAGACCTCTGGCTGGCATTGGAACATGCAGCTTCTTGAGCGCAACCAGTGCGTGAGCTGGCTTTAAGAGAAACGTGGATGTTGCAGTTATTTGCTTCGTGCTTGCACAGCAGCAAGGTGATCCTTGGGTTACCAGAGCTTCAGCCTGGAGTCCCCGTTCGAGAGCAGGGACCAGGACACAGCAAAGATGTTTTTTCTCTGCAGAACTCATCACTGATGCTTCGCAGCCTCTGGTGCTGGGAAGTGCTGTGGAGCCTGATTTCAGTCGTCAGAGCTTGTAGCTATTGATGCTACTGGCTGGATAGGTCACATTTAATTCCTCTCAAACCCCTGTTTTTCAGAAAGGCTTCTGTACCTACCTGCCACTTGCCTTAATACACAAAGAGGTAAATTAGACAAAGAGGTCTTTCTTCTGACCCCCTATTTAGAGAAGAAGCACCAAGTCCGGGATATTTTGTGGAAGCATCCTCTAGAGATGGTCGTAAGTGCTAAGAGGCTTGGTGCAATAGCACAAGTATTGTGCTGGGGGATTGTTTTATAGTAACATAGCATCTTCTTCCAAACATACTATTACATGGTTTGGTCAGGTCAGTGTAGACAGGCACAAGAAGTGTTAGAGTCATGTCCCTTTACAGAATTATATAGCTCAAGTGCTTATGCTGCTGTAGGATTCTGTAATCACAGAGTTTGGTTCTGCCTGCCCAGGTGAATCCAGCCTTATTCTAACTAAATCCTTCCAGTGCAGTAGCCATACAGTATGGGTTAGCCCCCTAAGGCTTCTGACCTTTGAACTTGCTCCATTCTGATGTGACCAGATGGAATTTCACCTTACACATCTGATTTGCAAAGTGGCTTGGTGGATTTAGATTTTAACTTGATTTGACTTGCTGAAAAAGAGCCTTCCTCAGCCGTTGATAACAGCCAATAAAGGGAGCTTTGTTTCCAGTGGTGTGGGGCCACACGTCAAACCTGTCCCATCGACATAAACTGCATCTCTTGGATGCTTTTCCTGGGTTTGGTTAGGTCTTAGCTTTGGGTCTCAAGTGCTGGGGGGATGCTTTTCAGAACGGTGGGTGCTGTACAGGTCTGGTCCCAAAGAAACCTCTGTGTTCTTGTTTAATGTGGAGGTGGTATCCGTCTATCTTTCACCCACAAAGAATTTGATTCCTAACCAAGTTGCAACAAGCAGTATTTCAAATCTAACATCTAACTTCAGTTGGCTCCCTTCCTCTACTCCCTTCCCTCCCTCCCGTGCTTGTCTGCAGCCCTGGCTGCATTTATGCCTCCCCTGGGTTGCTCCATGTGAATCTCCACTCTCTGTCTCCTTTGCTTCCCCAGGGTGGGCCCACGTTGTCTGTGCTTTGTACATCCCCGAGGTGCAGTTTGCCAACGTGCTCACCATGGAGCCAATCGTCCTGCAGTATGTGCCCCATGACCGCTTCAACAAGGTAAGGCCACCTCTCTCTCCTGCTGCTCCAAGTGTATTTGCCCTCCCTTAGCTTTTTGGGGTCATCTTATCCTACCACATCTGTCCAATTCGTTCTAATTTCCAGGTACTCAGATCCCTTTCAAATTAACAAAGTCAATCCCCATTGTTGAAAGTAACTCTTGGGTCCTCCATTTCTCTCTTCCCTGACTCCCTACAAGTTGAGCAGTCTCCACTTTGGGGTTGGATGTTGGTTACTGCACCTTTTGATCTGACACCGTTGTTACTGGGGGAGGAAAAGAGGTGTGAGTTTTGTGCCTGCCACTGGGAAATAACCCAGAGCTGCTGTCCTAGGAGGGCGATGACTGGCCACGGAGTTAGGAGGTCTTGAAGGCTTTGCCTCCTGGCGAACAGCAAGAGCGAAGCACAGATTTTACCTGCCTAAAGGAGGCCTTTTCCTTTTCTCTGCAGACCTGCTACATCTGCGAGGAGCAGGGCAGGGAGAGCAAAGCAGCCTCTGGTGCGTGCATGGCCTGTAACCGGCACGGCTGCCGGCAAGCTTTCCACGTCACCTGGTGAGTTCCCCACAGCGGCCACGCTGCGCACGGGTGGTGCGGGGAGTTGGGCTGATGCTGCTGGGTTTCTTTGGTGCAAGGGGCATCTCATCCGTGCTGGGCTTGGGAGGGGAAGGCAGAGCTTTGCAGTGAGAAACGAGGGCTGGGGATTTCCCTCAGACCATGTGGGATCCAAGAAGAGAAGAGATGAGTCACAACGCAGGAATGTTCCTTCTGCAGCACAGCACATGCACAAGTATCATTCGGATGATGTGATTTCAAGGGCTGATATTTTCGTGTGCCCTTGCAGCCTGAAAACAACGCTGCCTCTCAGCAGAGCAGGGGCATTCCTTTACATGGATTCCTTGCTCATGAGGCATCCTTTGTTGGAATTGTGACTGGTTTCCCAGGCCTTCCTTAAGCAAAGCAAAGACTGCAAGATAAATCTGGTCGAAAAGCAGTGACAAGTTTGAAGATGTTCATATGAATTAAAACTAGTCTGAACTTTTCCCCCTTTCCTCCTTGCATACGGTTTGCCAAGCAGAACAGGAATCTTCAAGACCCTGGCTGGCTATCCTGAGCTGTTCTTTGCCCTTTGATGGGGTCTGTGGTCTGGTTGTACGATTTGCTCTATTCTCCCCCTGCTCTCATGTATTTCAGTGCCCAGATGGCTGGCCTCTTATGTGAAGAGGAGGTCCTAGAAGTCGACAATGTCAAATATTGTGGCTACTGCAAGTACCACTTCAATAAAATGGTGAGTGTCTTCACCCCTGCAATGGGGATTTTGCCACATGGAAGGCATCCTCTTCATCCTAGATTGTATCTGTACTCGGAGCAGTAGGAAATGCCAGGAACACATAAGCAAGGTCTGCAGCCTATTTCCCTTTTCAGCCATTCAGTCAGAGTCACTTAGGAATAAAGATTAGTTTATTATATTTCACATTTCTATAGCAGCTTTAAACCCATTTTCAAAACCAGGTGTTGAACTCTTCCCATCTGTTTTGGCCTCCCCAACCCACTCTGTATGGCTGAAAGATAAAGCCCAAGAAAGGAGAGCAGCTACAACGTTTGATGCTGCAGGGCAGCCTGGGGTATAGCTCAGACACCATGGGCAGAAGGGTAACACCGAACTGCTGCCTGAGGACACAGCCCAGAAGAGACGTGGAGTCATTCACTATTGGAGGGTTATTTGGGGCAAAGGACTTCCCCCTATTAATTACAGTACAGACGGAAGGAGAGGAACCCCTTTCCTCTTCTGCATAATTAGTAGACACCTGCTCTCCCTGCTCCAGCAGAAAGGAAACCTGATGCTCTCACTGCAGCTTTATGTCTCAGTGCTGCCTTTGTCGCTGGACTTTCCCACTTCTCCTTCCTGCTTATCAGCGCTGTCACATACAGTGACTGATGTCTCGAGCTTCCCCTGCAAGTCAAACTGGAGGACACCGTTCCTGCCCTTCGGGTCCCCTCAGTCTCTGACACAAGTGTAGCTCTGTATCGAGTTTACTGATGCTGAGATAGATAGCAGGACTTCTGCTAGAGCAGGGCGTCCTTCCGCTCCCCGTCATGACTGAGAGCTGGACACTGCTGCTCGGGAGGGCTGGCTTGTCTAAGCAGCATTGCTGCTTCCATTGAGTTTGCAGAATGGGTTCTTATCAGATGTGCCTTTCTTGTACAGGTGTCAGCGTACCACCAAGAAACAAAGACTGGGGGAGTTAGATCTATGTGCTGTTTGTAGCCCACTAGTACGGTGTTCGCTGGGGTCCCCATGTTAGGAACCAGGCTGGGCACTCGGTACAGGGAGAACTCGGTCCTGCATGTCGTAGATAAGCCATTCACTGTAACAGCGAAAGCTGGACTGTGTGACACCGTTTCCTCTCTCTCCTTCTCTATTTTCCCCCTTTTTCCCATCTCCAACTCCTCTCCCCTTCCCCACTTACCTCAGAAGACCTCACGTCACTCTGGCAGTAGCTCCTTCATTGCTGGAAGGAGGAGTCGATCCACATCCCCTGCTCAAGAGAAGCACGTATCCCACCACGAAAGGCCAAAGAAGGTAAGAGCTGCACAGAGTTTGTCCGTCCCGAGAGGCACGGTCGTGTGGGATGGAGGGGAGAGGGGCAAGAGCGTGCAGAGAGCACTGATGGCCTCGCGGGTGAGCCTTGACTCTTCCCAAGGAGTTTCAGTGCCAGAGATCTGAGTTGTAGCTGTGATTTTAACGCGTATGCCCAGAGAGCAGCACAGCCATGGGGGACATGAGGCCAAGTTTCCATGTTTGGATTACGCCAGAGGGGTCCTGGCAGAACGTGCCTGTGGAACGTGCAGCTTTCCCCTCTCTGTCCTTATGGCAAGTCCACTGTGAGACTTGAGTGGTTTCCAGCCACTGAATCGATCCGTGTGGAAGCAGCCTGGGCTGTGATTTCAAATGCAGCAGCTTGAAAACATAAACTGGAGGTCGCTGGCCTCAGAGCTTGGATTCCAAGTTTTAAAGGGCAAAAAGATAGTGAATAGAAACGTGCGTTGTGGCCAGGAGGTTAATTGTAGGCAAGAGCAATTAGCATGAGCCAGGTAGGACTTTGTGAGCTGGATTAACCAGCCACACGGATGCCACCTGCTTCAAGCCTCCCTGTGAAAATAGTTTATCTTCATTACACACCTATTTAGGAGAACTTTGTATGCCAGGTCTGATGGGTACAATAGTTACTGATCCAACTCTGCTGCTTAAGACCTACTCATCCAAAGTGCTGCAGTGCTCCGGGACGTGTTAACAGCACACCAAGGTTCATCATTAACCAACTGCCTCACGTGACAAATGCTCCTGTTTCAAGGGAAAACAGCAGGGAATGTGGAAGGCAGAATCCCAGGGGACTCCTCGGCTCTGACAGGGCTGCAGGTTCCAGTATGGAAGGGGATAATGTAATACAATAGCGAATATCATATAATAATGAATAGCCCTAAAGGGCAGGGCGTATGTTTTTTGGAGGATTCAGGCTCTAAAGCGAGAGGCAGCAGAATAAGAAGTCGTTCCTGCCCCCCGAAGGATACACACCTTTGGCAACATCAAGAATCCACAACATAGTATTGCCACTGTCCTTTGCCACCCCATCTATCCAAAGGGTTGGGGTGGGATCTGATGCAGAAATAATTAGTGCAGGGATACTGTCAGTATGGATGGGTAGGTTTTAACACCTTATGGGCCACATCCTGGCTTTTTTTAGCAGAAATCCAGAATTCCTCTACCAAGCAACCCCTGGATATATTCCACTATAGTCAGAAGCCAAATTTTCCTTGTTGTATAAACATAATTGATGCCCCTGTAAAGGGCAGCATGACGCTTTTAAGCCTTGCCATATGTGTCTGGCTGTTTACTTCTTTACTTGTTTTTGCCTTGTGGCGGTAGGGGCATCCTCAGAACGTGGAAGTGATTTGGAATGGTTTGTGATAGTGACCCACATCCAGAAAGAGCCCAGTGACACTCCGGTGGCTTAAGTTGCCTAAGTCGGATGGACCTCAGCCCAGTCTCCCAAGGTCAAGGGCATCCAGGCTTTCAAGAGCAGTCTGGCTGTCAGTTAATACTGACTGACCCCCCCCAGCATGCCCAGCTGAGAGGCCATAAATC
Organism: Psittacula echo; assembly: GCF_963264785.1. NCBI lineage: Eukaryota > Metazoa > Chordata > Aves > Psittaciformes > Psittacidae > Psittacula > Psittacula echo. The sequence goes on from NC_137748.1 coordinate 5,765,301, forward strand.
CTGTGGGCAGGAAAGACATCTCCTCCTTTATTTACAGAGGTTATCCCGCAGTATCCAGTTTGAAACGCTGCCCACCCTGTCCATGACGTGCTCGGGAAGCTTGCCCAAACCATACCTGATACATGGGCAAACAAGGCAGAAACCTCAGTCACAAAGTGCTGCCTCCCCTGCTGCCCACACCGAGCCAGTAAATTTCCTGCTGCCGACAAGGCTAAAGCCTACGGGGAGTATTTACTCCTCTTGTGTGCTCAGCTGCTGCGAGCAGAGGAGGAGGAGGAGGAGGGAGGGAGAAAGAGCATCTGTGCCACGGCCGGGGAGCGGGCGCTTGGCACAAGGTGATGGGCTGTACTGGAACGTGCTATTTTTAGCCAAGAAGCAGGCAGCGAGGGTGGGAGAGAGGGCAGGATCGGGGTGATTGATGGCGGCTTTGGAGAGCTCGGCTGTAATTATAGCTGACAGACTGTGCAAGTCAAGGCTGGGGACCGTATGAGGGTTCCTGTACTTGCAGGGCTGGGAGCACGGTCATGTGCCTGGCAGGTAGGAGCAGGGGTGTGAGGAGTCTGCTTCCCAGCTTCGGTTGGAAAGCAGGTCAGTGCCAGGGGGAGAGCGAAAACAGGAGGAATACGGGTTTATTTATAGGCTTCTCAGTGGCGCTTGCCACTATTGTTAGCCTGTGGGATCCTCAGGAACACGCAGAGACTCAGTCTCGCTGCTGCTGCCTCGTCAACTCTCCTCTTCCTGATGGCTCGTTGGGTTTGCGAGCAGCAGATCCGATGGAGGCCCCTTCCAGGGCTGGGATTGCTCGGCTTTTCCAACTCCTTGCCCTTAGAGAGGGGCAGTCAGCAAGGAACGGGGGCCGAGGCGTGCGCAGCCGCTGCGATGGGCAGGGTGAGGAAGGCGCTGCTGGCTCCCAGGGGTGCTGGGTTGTGAAGCGCAGGGAGGAAGGGCTGGGTGTGAGGCCGTGTGGGAACGGAGACCTTCCGAAGGGCTACCCGCCGAGGGGCCCGAGCCGTCCCTTCCCACATGCAGTACGTGACTCGCAGCGCATGATCTAATCGCACGTGTTGCAAGGGAACTGGGCGTGCTGCTGCGCTGACCCCAAGGGGAACAGCTTCTTCTTGAGCCTGTCCAGCTGTGCAGCAGCTGGTTCCTTGCCCTCAGGGCCGGAGGCTCAGCACACCCCACAGAACCCTGTGCTGCAGGTGCTGCTGGCTCTCGGCTCCAGAAGGAGCTCAGTGCCTGACAGCTCCCTTGCAGAGCAGGGCTGGGGCTGCTGACTTAGCCTTTATGGAACAAGAGTGAATGGCTAAGTTGAAGGGTGCAGGATTTAACCCCATGGCTTCAGTCAGACAGCAAAGACTTGGGATTTGGACTCCTAAGCCCTGCTGTAAAACAGTTCAGCATTTGTGAAGAGTCTTGTTCTCTGAGGAACAAGGGACAATTGTGATGTGGGGCTGCGAGCCAGCGTCAGCAGCACGAATGATACCAGCCCAGGCGTTTCCTTCTGGGCTGTCCTGAAAATGGGAAAGCTCCAGGCTTTGGGTTTTCCTCTGCACATACCAGGCCTTAGCAAAACCAGCTCCATTTATGTCTCTGGGGTTGGTATTGCGATGTGTGTGCTCTGCCCTGTAGGAGCCTTGTTTGCTTAGGAAAGAAGAAAGAGAGAAGGGAAACAATAGCTAAATACCAAGAAAAGGCCGGATGACGCACAGGGGTTGAATGAAGTACAGATGTTCTGTCACCTATATTGTCTGCTTGAAATGCATAGGGGAAAATCACCACGCTCCGTGGAATGAAACTGGGCACACAAGGAGCCGATGGGAGCACGTGCACTACAATGGTTTCAGGTGGATACCCCATGGAGGGAGACACTCATGCAGTGTTATTCTTCATGAACACTTGGGACCTATAAGCAAAATCGGGAGGGGGGGGCTTTAGTTTGGATTTGGAGAAGGAGAGGAACAGTGCGTGCCCCGTGACACGGGAAAGAGAGGCAGGCACTTGGAGCAAATAAGCCAAACCTGCAGTTGTTCCTCAGGTCTGGGTACAGAGCCAGTTCTCCACGGTCATAGCACACCTTTAGCTCCTGAACTGCTTCCCTAGCCCTGGAAGGGACGGCTTTATTGGGATACAGGGCCTGGGTCTGTCCTGTTCCCTCTCATCCCTTCAGAACCAGCCAGGGCAGTGCAGGAGCCCCAGTCCCATGGTGGCTTGAGCAGATGCAGGGCAGAGCCTGCCTGCCACAGCCGTGTCCTGCCTGTCTGGACCCGATGCCAGTGGAGGAAGCGAGCCAAGGCTCCAGCCTGGCAGCTTTAACACACTGGCGAAGTTGTACTGGGCTGGAGTCTAAACCCACCGGGTCTGTGAGGGGCTTTGTGTTTACATTGGGGTTGGAGGTGGAGGTCTGCCTCTTGGGGTTTCACATCCACGCAGGCACCAAAGGGCAAAGGGGGCATTTTTACCAAGTGGGATGCAGGTGGCTGCTGGCATGGGGTTTTCAGGGAGTGCTGAACTTAAACCTGCTCTCATTTAGCTGGAGCAGCCTTGTTTCATAGCATCCTTAACCACCTTTCTGTGCCTTCTCGTTACGTGGGTCTCCAACCACCCCCAGCAAAGCCTTCCATTAGCAGGGGCAGCAGTAACTTGCGAGCACACAAAGCCCGGCGAGGGCGGTCTGTCTGTGTTTGTCTGTGTCTGCCTGCCCCTGCCTGCCCCTCTCTCGCACTCAAAGGGCGTCTCAAGGCAAAACCACAGACTCCCCATCAGGACCCAGCGCGAGTAGGGTCGCAGGAAAGCGCTTAGTGCCTCTGTGCCCGATGCTGCTTCCTCCTCGCTGCCGCTGCCATGGCTGCAGCCCAGAGCCGGCCTCCTCCTCCTCCTCCTCCTCCTCCGGGTGCGGGAGTTCAGAGAGCCTGGGAAAGAGGGAGGGAGCAGCAGAGCCCGCTTGGCTCTTTGCAGCTCCCGGCTCTTCCCTCCCTCCTTCCCCTCCATCTCCTTGCCGTGATCCAATTGCGGGTGTCCGGCAGATCAGAGGCAGGGGCTCGGGGAAGGGGAGCAGCAGGAGCGCTGCACATCCCCTTTTGGCAGCCGCAGCGCCCGTTTGGTCCCTCCTGCGCCGGGGAGCTCCGGGGGAGGCCGTGTCTGCGGCACGCCCCCCCCATGCCGCCGCGCTCCCCCCGCCGCAGGCCTGCCCTGCTCCGTGCCCGCATGCCAAGCCCCGGCTGCTCAGCCCTGCATGGGGAGAGGTGGTGCTGCCCCGTGCCGCTCGGTGCTGGGGGCAGGTTCACGTTGCCTGCAGAGCGCAGCGAGCACCCAGCAAGGTAGGGCTTGGCTTCGGCTTGCGAGGATGGGACGGGGGTGTTGGAAGGTTTTCTCAGTGCATCCCCTTCTCCGTCTTGCCTGGCTCCTGCCCCATGGCACAGCCACGCAGGTCCCTGCTGTTGGCAGTGGCTGTGTGAGGTTGCCTGGAGGGAGGGTTTGCAGAGCGCCTGTGTGCCGGGAGATGGAAGGGCTGGATGGGGAAGAGCCAGGTAGGGAGGGGATGGGACGCTTCTGAAGCGGGTAGGGGTTCGGGTGCTGCTTTGTGCCCTTGTGGCTCTTGCAGGAAGCATTTGGAGCCTTCCGCTTCCTGGAGAGAACCCACACGTTTAAAACCCTCTGGTGCGAGCTGGGGATGCCCCAGGTTGTCTGAGGACCTGTCGGCACAGGCAGGAGAGCCAGGAGGGACTGAGCACCCGGTGGTCTCTGCAGCATCACCTTCCCACCAGTGCCATGGTCTGGGGCAGCCCAGCTCATCTGCAAAGTGTCTGCGGGGTACCAGGATTGATTGTCCTGCCTGTTTAACACAGGGCACTGCCTTTGACCGCTGATATGGAAGAAGATGTCAGGTCCTGACACCTTTCTGAGTACCCAAAAGCATTAGAGAGTCACTGGAGGGTGGGAGGGGGGTGCTACTGGATGGGCAAAGGCAGAGGATGCTCAGACTGTGCGGAGCTTAAGGACTGCAGCCCCGAGTGATCCTGGGTGGCTGGTGCTGGGGTTTCTGCTCTGACCCAGCAGAGAGCCTGGAGAAGATGTGGTGTGGTGGGAGAGAAGTGTTTGGTAAGCACAACCGAGGAGGAAGGTGTGCCTGTGGGCATGGCCCGGGGCTGCGTGCAGGGACATGGAGCAGAAGTACATTGAGTCTGCGGTGGTTCTGGTTTCAATGCAGCCCTTTGAGCAGAGCACGAAGCCTGGTCTCTGCGGGCCAGATTTTCTAAATAGCTTGAGTGCAGTTGCTCAGCACATGGAGACAGGGACAGATCTTCAAAAGAACTCAATAGCCAGCAGTTGGCTTTCTGGAAAACCTGACCATTTATTCAGGCATCTAAATGGGAGCTGAGGCATTCCAGAAATCTGGTCCCTGTCGTGCAGGCTGGGGTCTTGCTGAATGTGTACATGTGTACACGCTCCTACATGGAAGCAGAGGGCTGCTCAGTTTGATGTCGCCTCTGCGCTGCCGACAGCAAAGGGAGATGGTTCAGGACACAGGACACAGGACACAGGCAGGATTGTGAAGCCGGAGGATGCGAGTTTGGTGGTTGCCATCACAGTGAAGTTGTGGGAGGTTTTATGGTTTGCTGTGGTAACAGGCAGGACATTGCTGCCTTTTCCCATGCATGTGCACACGTGTCTCTGTGTGTAGGTTCATTGCGGTTAGCCAAAACGGCTTGGCTCTGCTTTGTGTCATCTTGACCGTGATATGTGAATTTAAACCATCACAGTGCTGTCCTGCTGCCGTTTGCAGCTTCATGACTGAAACGCATTTGGGATTGGGGGCCTGGAAAGGAGAGAATAAGCTCTGTGGTACTCAAAACATTTAAGGATTGGGGTTTGTGCAGTTATTTGGCAAAACGTATTGCACTGGGGCTCCTGTTTTCCATCTCTGGCTTCCATGAGCGGCACTGGCAGCATCTCCGAGTAGGTGAGCGTGTATCCAGGTGGGATGGGGATCCCTGGTGTTTCTGTCTGAGTGTATGGATGACTTTCTGGGAAGTATCAGCAAGTTCCTTCATCCCTGGTTTCCTCATTTGTAAAACGAGATGTAGACATTAAAAACCCCTCTTCAGCCCCTTGAAACTCTCTCTGCTGTGTGCTATTTAGTGAGTGCAAATTGCTACTACTGCTGGAATAATGAACACTGATCTGCACATGGTCTGTGCTTAACTTAGCTGCTTAACTAACTGGGCTAGTTTCCCCATCTTTCTGTCCTAGAAGGCCCACAAGACACAGAGTTTATGGCACGAGAAGCCCCGAAGTATTTAAACCATGATGAGATTTAGTGAAGATTTAATTTTCATTTGTCTTTCGGCACTTAGGCTGCAGGAATCGCGTTTTCAAGCTTTCCATGTTCACTGCCAAAGCTGGAAATACGCATTAAAGAAAGGGGGTGGAAGAAAACAGGGATTCTTGTAAAATACCATAGCTCTAACAGAGGCTTTCACAGATCCGCTGAATGCCAGGAGTCTGGTGATAAAGTGATGGGTACTGGCAGCGTTGGTTGGGCACTCAGCAAGTGCAGTGAAGCTCGAGGCTGTGTTGGCCTCCTTTTCCCACCAGCTCATCCCAGGGAAAGCTTCCGTGGTGCTTTTCCTGCCTGGTGGCTGCTGCATGGGCCTCCTTTCAAGGGGAACGAATCCTCAGCCAAATGCACACCGGAAGGAGCTGCTTTCTGGAGCTCTTTTGCTTCACTTCATGCCTGCCTCCTCCAGCCTTTTCCTCCTGCCCTGTCCTTCCTCCTGTCCCTTTTTTTCCCCATGTAGTGCCCTGTTTCCGAAGCTGATTATTCCACTCTCCTCTCTCCTCCCCAAAACCACGTAGTGGAGCTCATGTATTTGCTGCAATTGCATCTTCCCCTGACAGCATCCCAACTCTGGCATGTGCTGGCAGCTGTAGCCTCGGGGCTTTGCCTGCATGAGGAAGCAATCAGCATCTTTCTGAGGGTCAGTGGATTGTGATATGACTGCTCTGTTCCGAACGCACCTTCGGTCCAGACTGAGCTCTTCAGCTCCTAGAAGAAAAGGCCCATGCAAGGGGGTTGTACCAGAACAGGCACAAAAAGGTCTCAGACAGGAGGATGGATCTCTCCGAGCCCTGCATCTCCTGCAGGTGTTTATCTGACAGCAGCTCTCTTGGTCCACACAGCAGTGACCGCACTGGGGAGTTCAGAACTGAGCACAAAAGGTTCTGTACCTTCGGCAGAGCAAGCCACATCTTTAGCTGGTATCAGTAGCATGAAAAGCTCCTGTAGTCAACTCAGTGTGTTCCCATGGGAGCATGCAGTTAGGAAAGCAGGGAAGAAGCAGGAGTATGGGATGAAGCATGCTGTTCTAGCCATCCATCCTCAAGCCCCAGTGACTTGAGGTGATGCAGCCGTACCTCTTCAGTCCTTTCACTGAGAACATCCAGCTAACACTAAGAGTAGCCTCCTTGGTTACAGTACGTTCCCCAGGAGAATATAACATGAGGGCAGGCAGGACTTGGTGCTTCCCAGGCCATGATTTTCCCTTGGTTTTCCGTTTGAAGAATCCCACGGTTCTGGGATTTTAGTGAGATTAAAAACCAGAATGAAGAAATCAAACTAAATAGACTGGCTCCTGTGAGCAGAGATGGACCCAGACCAGCTGTCTCCGTTGGGAGGGGAGACGTGAGGGATCTCTCTCTGGGTTAAGCCTCCGTTGTGAGATCCCCACTGCCTGATCTCTTTACCTGTGCACATACAATAGGGGCTGAAATCAAGCTTCTCCCGTCGGCTGCACAGGGTGGATCTGAGAAAGCCTTGAAGGAGGTAGAGTGAGGGGAAGGGGCACAGAGTCCTGCTGGGGAGATAGCAGGAGGAAAGGTCAGGTTCCTTGGGATCAGCCAGAGCTTGTTGAGCCCTTCTCTATCATCTTACCATAAACTGATTTGGGGGCTTCTGTTGATATTGTGCGCTCCAGATGTTGGCTGCAGCTGGGGCAGAGGTAGTGGGATGCTCCCAGGCAGAAGAAGCTGGGATGTGGGGGGGAGGGGAACTGGGCTCATGTGGATGGGTGGAGAAGGAAAGAGGGCTATGAATGTATGGTTGTAAATCCACACCTACACACCCTGCTTTCTTTTCCCTCACAACTGCTGTTCTCTGCAGAGGAAAGGTTTGTACTTCCAGCGCTCTCTGGTTTCTTTCGCAGAGTCGGAAGGACAAAGAAAGACCTAAACAGAAGCACAAAAAACGTCCGGAATCTCCCACCAGCCTTACCCCATCCTTGGTGCCCGTTGCTGCAGAGAAGGTACCAAACCTGCAGGATGTGAGTGTGGGGACGGAGGGCAGGGGGAAACCATTGACGCTAAGTGGGGAGGGCAGGGCAGGAGAGCAGAGAAAGGGGTTTGTCCCTGTGGTGTGATTCCTGATTCGTCACATTCTCACTCCTGCCTCGCTCCTCACCTTGGGATTTTAACATGGCAGCTGGCTTGATTCCTGTCAGCGCTGACGATGCAGTCATGGAGCTGAGCTCCCAAGTGATGGAGCTGTAAGTGCCAGCCTGTTCTGCAGCAGATGTTCAGATTGGAAGCTCTCATGGAAAGAGCTAAATATCCATGCTTTGGCCTCGGCTGCTGCCACATCGTGAACAGCTCAAGGCAAGGCTTATGGGAGGAGGCGTTATCCTCCATTAGACAAACTGATGGAGCTGAAGGGAAAAACCCAGACCATCTTAGAAGCACATAAGATCTTCAAAGGGCATCACAGAGGTGGCTTTTCTGTGCAGGACAAGGAGGGGTTGGTTTCTGTTTAGTTCCCCCAGTTCAGGAACATTCAGGCAGAGGGGCACAGGGAGGTGGCCTGGGTTGCTCCTGAGGTGTAGAGGCAGGGAAGATGCTGCATGCGTGGGTTCATCTCCTCAGTGCCCGGGGCTGGTGGGACGCAGTCAGGATGTCAGTGCGTTCCTCTATTCACTGCTGACATCGTGCTGCTGAACATGGACTTTTGCACCTGGCTGTAGAACAGGAAACCCCATGAGCCCTGAACTCCCAGTAGTGCAGAATAGACACAGCTGAGTATGCAGCAAGGTGAAGGCGAAGCCTGTTCAGGGTCAGGGAACAAGTGAGGTTACTCCAGCGCCTGGACCCTTGGAGTTGGCCTCTCCTGTGTGTAGTAGGAATGTAAATTAATGCAGCTCCTTAGCAGGGCTGTTCTGCTATAAGTAAGGGTAGGAGCAGGGCCAAGCTCCTGCTACAGCAAATGAACACCGTGTCCCAGGAATGTCCTTTTGTGCACAGAAACGCTCCTTGGAAAGGTCTGGGTGTCCTTTACGTGGCAGGAGTGCCTTGTGGAGATGAAGATTCACAGGTTAGCGGTGTCTGCGTATGTGAGAAGCACTGCAGGGCCAGTCCGGAAGGGAGAAGGCTCCTGCCAGTCAGCACAGGGTGGCTTTGGGTTAGGGCTGAAGAGGATTTGCTGTGTTCTGGGGGGGCCCAAGGGAGCAGATGTAGGTCAGAGCTGAAATGGCAAAGCTGCTCTCGTGGTTCTCAGGCTGGGAGAGGCAGAACGTTAGAGCAGGACAGAGCAGAGGAAGCGCCTGGGAGCTGCCGTCACTCGTGATGTACCTGGGCCTTTGTTCAGCTCCGCTCTGGCTTTCGGGCGCCGCAGGTTCACCCCGTTACCAGAGCTGCCAGGAGCTGATGGCCTGAGAAGATTCCTTTCAAGCTGAACTGAAACCCAAGCCCTGACTCCTGGCCAGCTCCAGCCGTTGTGAGACAATTGCCCACTGTCTCCCCCCGAGCCCTGCCAGGCCTTTGTCAATGAGGAGGAAAGGTGCAATTCAGTTTTACAGGCAGCTTTCAACTCTTTGTAAGCTGAAATTCAGGAGATCCCAATTACTGCAGCCCTGCTTGAGCGGCAGGGTTTTAGTGTTTCCCTAGGGAGTTACTGTTAATCCTCGTAACAGCGAGCGTATTTCCCTTGCCTATTTTTGTGCATAGATCCCAAAATCCTGTTCCAGCTCTGTTACCAAAGGTCCTCCAGGTGGAATTTAAGAGCTGCTCAGCAGCCTGCTACAACCCTGCACAAACCCCTCCGAGCATGGTTCTAGGAGGCTTTCTGCAGAGTTGCACTGGTGTAACATTGCATAGGCTAGCCGAATGGAAAACCTTGAGCCACATCGATGCAGCACATCCAAATAGGTTTGCTCTTGGAAGCCGAAACTCTCTTGGACCTTTCTGGGTCATAGATTAGTGCAACTCGTCGCAGTGGAGTGTACTACAAACCACAAGCGTGGTGTGCATGATGTGACCGCGCAGAAGAGCATTGCTAGTCCCTGCTGTGCCATGGTTAGAGTCTGGAAAGAACTGGGGTCTCTTCCTCTCCTTACCATTTGCATGATCTTGGATAAGTCATTTATCACCTCCATGGTCTTCTCCAAGTTCCCAGTGAACCAGAGCCCAAACTCCCATGGATAACCCCTGTAGGAGACGCAGCACCCTATCTTTCATGGGGAGCAGTTGGGTGAGAGCACATCTTAACATCATGCAGCAGCAAGGGCAGATGCTCATGTCCAGGCTCCTGGGAGCAGGACGCTGGCCCACAGGAGGCTGGTGCAGCCCTTGACATCCACACCAGATCCATGCTGCCAGCACTCTGTGATGCTCACACTGTAGCCAGAAGAGCACCACACACAGTGAGGCTCCTGCCCTGGTGTGCAGGAGCAGGGGTTGGACTGGTGGCACTGAGCATCATTGGTGTTCTGCAGCCAGCAATGAGGAGAGGAGCCAGATAACCAGCAGATTCAGGCCCTGACACTGTTTGCTCCTTGGACATCAGGACTGCAGGCAGACTGTAGTGTGGCACCAGCTATGGAGAGGTGTGACTGGTGCCTGAAGCCACACTCCAGTCTCCTCCCAGTTCACTTGGCCTACAAGGAGCTTGCAGCAATGGGCGTCTGAGCCCCAACATCTGATGTTGCTACCAAAGCCCTCTGAAACTGTCAGCGACCCTTTAATAACGTATTTTCTGAGCTATGCTCCTGTGGAGCAGGACTTCTCAAGCTACTTCAGCAGGTGAGGCTGACAGCAGCAGCACTATGGCATTGCTATGGAGGAACCATGGCATATTCCACTTCCCTGTTGCCTCTGGCAGCCTGGCCTCCACGTTCACATTTTGCTCTAGTTTTGCAATCCAGATTTCTGTTTTCCAGTTTTCACCTAATCCATCGTCCACCCCGTGCTCCCCTCTTGAACTGTTTAGTTATGAAGATCCTTTGATGTGGTTTCAGTCTTCCTCTCACAATCAATAGCAGGAGACCTCTGACTCTGCCAGGTTTTGGAGCATGTCCCTGAGTGCTTCCCGGTGTCATCTAGGGCTCTAAGTACCATTAATACCCGACACTGGGACTCTCCCAGGCCTCCGTGTCCTGTGTGCGCAGGGACAAGCTCTCACTGCCTGGCTCAGGTTTGGCAGATAAACATCCTGAGCACACGGCGTGGCCTCAGCTCTCGTCTGCACCGGGAAGTGAAACCAGGGTGTGAATTCACAGCATGCAAATGCCTCTTCATAACAGCTCGTTGCAGCTCTCCTCCTGCCTCTGCAAAGGGGCTCTGGGTGATGAGGTGTTCATCGCCCTCCCGGAGGGGCAGGAGACCTTTCGGAGGGCACACAGAGCTGTGAGCCCCAAATCCCCCGGTGGTGGTTTTGGGGGGATTTGGAGAGTGGGTTTGTGCTGGGGGGAGGTTCTCTCTCACTGTCACTGGAGCTCACAGAGACTGTCTGGGGAGTGGGAGGCAAGCAGAGAACATCCCCTCTGGGTAAGAGCTTCTGCCTCTTTCACGTGGCCCATCCAGAAGCGGTGCCAAAAAGGATGCTTCTGAGCAGCCTGTTGGAAAGATGGCATCTGTGGAGGGGGTCTGGGGCAGAGGAGGGTTTCACACCATGGCAGGAGCAATGAGCCTCACCAGTAAGTGTTGGCAGCCAGCGCTGCTCTAGCTCTATAGTCACTGCCGACATCAAGAGGCAGTTTCTGTGCTCAGGATCTCTCTGTGTACCTGGTGCCTGGTGCAGGGATGGGGTTAGCGAGCAGCAGCACAGCAAACCTGCCCCTTCCCTCCCGCCGCGAGCATCCCTGGGGGACCCATCCTGCCGCTCCCGGTTGCTCTTGCAGTGAATCTGCAGGATTCCAACCCCCCCATCTGCCTCCTCCTGCCGGCTGCAGACATCAGGAGCACTTGTTGACACACTCACACATGCTCCGCTTTGGGCTGCAACATCTGGCTCGCTCTGTGTTCTGTAAGCTAAGCTGGGGATGCCAAGGCCTCTCCGCATCCATCCTTCTCCAGTCGGGTGCTGGAGGATGAGCAGCTCCTGGTTGCAGACCCCATGGAAAGCAGGGAGGCTTTCCATGTTTTCCGCTGTTACTTGAGCTCTCGGTGTCTTCCAGAGCAGGCCTGGAGCTGACAGATCCTGGGAATCTCTGCGCTGCGCCTGGCTCAGGCAGATGCACAGTCACAGTGATGGGGTAGGAGGTTGTGGGGGGAGGCTGATGACTGTTCCTGCTAATCACAGCATGTCTCAGCATGGATATTTACCATAAGAATTCCCTTAGCATCCCTTGTCCTGACATGAGTGGGAATTTGCCAGTGACATCAGGGTCTTAACAATAAGGTCTTCACAGAATCCCAGCCTGGTTTGTGTTGGAAGGGGCCTTAAAGCTCCTCCAGCTCCAACCCCTTGCCACAGGCAGGGACCCCTTCCACTGGAGCAGCTTGCTCCAAGCCCCTGTGTCCAACCTGGCCTTGAACACTGCCAGGGATGGGGCAGCCACAGCTTCTCTGGGCACCCTGTGCCAGCGCCTCAGCACCCTCACAGGGAAGAGCTTCTGCCTAAGAGTTCATCTCAGTCTCCCCTCTGGCAGGTTAAAGCCATTCCCCTTGTCCTCTCACCACATTTTGTTGTCAGAAGTCCCTCATCCCATCTGTATCTCCTATTTCCCCCTACAAACAACAGCAGCAGAGTGCTGCCTGATCTTGAGATGGAGGGAAGGGACATGGTGAATACTGTGACTGGCTCAGACACAGAGAAGCTGCGAGATGCTGATGGAGACTCGTCTGATCTAGTGATCCAGTGTGGAAAGGCAGCTGATGCTTACCCTGCCTGGGTGGCTGCTTCTGCACATCACCCTGCAGTGCACGGCTGGAGGAGCCCTTGCTCTCATCGTGTTGTTCCTCCTTGGCATCCTCCCTGCTTCCCCTGCCAGTAGTTTAATCCAGGGCAAAGCTGCTCTGTGTGGCTGACGCGCGGCACCAGCCTCCCCCTTTTCCTTCTGGAGCCTCTCAGTGGTTCCCTCTAGGAGCTCATCCCGCCAATCAGGAGGCAAAGAGATGCTCTTCTGATTTCCCATCAATAAATTAATGACTGAAGAGCTTGGGTGCTGCACAGTGTCCCAGGGAGGCCAGGAACCAGGTACAGCCCCTCGGGGGACAGGAGGTACGTGCATCCCGGCGCGACTTCATCTCACTGCGGGCTCCTGGGTTGAGGCAGGAGTTTCCCCATCAGGCTGGCACCTCCAGCTGGTTTATTCTGGTGACATTTTTCCCTTGGTTGCTTTAAATAAACCTTCAGAATGTAGCTCCTGGCTCGTTTTGAAAGAGAGCTCTCACTTCCTCAGTGCTTCCCTGCTTTTTTCCCCCCTCTGCAGCATGTCACGCCCCCCCCAACCTGTTTGCAGCACATGAAACAGTGGTGTTTCTGCACACACACGGATTTCCATGCTGGAGAATAGCCGATGATCCAGGGATTGAGACCTCTGGTTGTGCCCGAGGCATGCAGGTTGCTCCAGCCCTTCATCAGGAAGGCAATGGGGCTGCAGCCCTCATCACTGTTATTGCTATTGGCATGATGATAGCAGACCCCTCCCCTTCAGATGAAGGCCGTGTTGTGCTTGGCAGCCCACTTGTGTCTCCTGGAAGGCTCCACTGCCACACAGAGCCTGCAGGCCCCATGGAGCAAAGTGGGAAAGAAATAGAGGCACAGAGAGGGGCAGTGATTTAGCGCGGCTTCGGTTTCCCTCTCTTTGCTCCTCAGGTGCATTGCTTGGGCCCTTGCCCCAAACTCGGGCTGTCTGGAACGGCTGCTGGAGAAGGGCCCTTGGTGGGGAGGAGGGTGGGAGTTTCCACTTGGATTTGTCTGCCATGAGCTGCTTGGCAAACGCTATCTAGGGTGGCTTTTGGCAGGAGGTGGGAAAACGCTGCCCCTGACATCCCTGGGAGGCTGTGAGGTTGGATAAGCCCTGCAGGTCAGTGTCTGTCCCTTCGCCACCTGCAGCTGAGCCAGCTCAGCCTCCCTTACCCTCTTTGGGTTCGATTTTCCCTTGATTTTTGTAATTCAGATTTATTTGCCAGCCCAGATTTCCCCCTCCCACCCTGCACTCCTTCATTACCTGCCCTGCACTCCCTTCCTGACACTGGGGATCTTCTCATGTGGCTTCCCCCCTGCCCTTCTGTGGCCTCGTGCACCTTGTGCAGGGAGCTCCAGAGAGGTGAATTTATGGGAGGAAAACCCAAGGCTTCGCATCTGTGCTCAGACGTGAGCCATCTCCTTCCTGCCACCCCGAGAGCAGGCTCTGGACTTCCCATAGCCCCCCCCAGCCGCTGCTCCCCTTTCCCTCCCCAGGCAGATGTGGAAAGTCAGGAAGATTTTCGTGTTCCCTGGGAGCTCGTAAATCAAGGAGGTTCAATCTCCTGCATCCAGGAGGCTGTGATGAGAAAATACAGGACCCCCCCCTCCTCTCTCCCCTAATTTCCACCACTCCCTTCCTCCTGTCTTTCATATTCCCCGCACATCTGGTGTGTGTTAGGCTGCCAGCTGTTGCACTGTGCAGAGTGATTAAGCCATGTGGGAGGAATGGGGAAAGGTTCTTATCTGGCCACTCAGGAGTCTGCATTAGGAGCCCTTTTTTCCTTGAGCTCTCCCCAAGAAGAGGTCATCTGGAGTCAGGGATAGTGGGATGTGGGAAAGGGATCGGGCTTCTTCCTTCTGTCTGCTCAGTAGGAAAGGAAAGGAGTTTGCACTGATGTACAGGTGTTACGTTTGGGGCTTGGAGCCATCCCATTAGGGCTCTGCCTACGATATTGATTGGTTGCAGTAATAGCTTGCAAGAAGTCATCTTTGAACTGGCTTGGCTTTGAAGTGACTTGAAGGTGAAGGTTTCATATCCCAGGGTGGGTGCCCCGGGGGATCTGGTTTTCGGTTCGTTCCGCTCTCCCCCTGCTGAACTCCCGCGCTTCTTCCCACTCTCTCATCCCAAGCTCCTGGATTTCCTAGCATCTGGCCAGCCTCTTCATCCCCCCTCCTTGCTTCCCTGTCTCCTGCAGGCTTAGATGGGGTTTGGAGAGCATCTGTTGCTGCGTGGTCAGATGCTGCTCTAACAGTGTCACTATGAAATACTGCAGTAGGTCTTGGAAAGCCCTGGCTGGCCCCAGTGGCTGCTTTAGGGAATCCAGGGAAACTCCTGTCCCAGCACAAAGACAAGTAAATTCCCCCGGTTGGAGTGACCTTGCTGAGAGCAGCACACCTGAGGGATGCGCCTGAGATACATGCTTGAATCCCAGCCAAATTCAGATCGGATGCTGGCTGAATAACCCTCTGAGGTACTTCCCTCTGCTGACAGTGCAGGGAATCTCTGATGCCTGTGCCCGGATCGTCAGTTCCCTGTTTAATTTCCTGCAGTTAGATGGGATGGGAAACAGCAAGAGAGGGAAATGGGGCTTTTTTCTGCTGAGCAACATGACCTGAGCATCGCTTTGTGGGCAGAGGGGGCAGTTGCTTCTCTTAAGGGGAAATTGGCCAAAAGAGCCCCTGCTGTGGCCACATCTGGCCTGAGGGAGTGACCTTTGTGTCTGCTGCTGCCAGGGCTCTACCAGCCACCATGAGGGGAGCAAAGAGACCTCGGAGGTCAGCCGGTCGGAGGTGAAAGGCAGGAAGTCCTCAAGCCATGGAAGCAGCCACAAGGGGAAAAAGACTGGAAGTGGGAAAAGCTCGGTTGGCTTCAGCTCAGCTTCGTCCAGTGGGACCTTCCAGCCTGCAGGTAAGGGGTGAAGGAGAGGCAAGAGGGGAGGGGAGAGTGGATGTTTTGCTTTGCCCCTCTTAGAGATGTAGCTGTAAATACACCAGCAAGTGCTCATGGCTGTTCCTTTAATCCCTGGAAGAGAAAGGGGAAAGCCTTGCTGCTGCTAACTCCATGCACAGAGGGAAGAACCGAGTCCGATGAGTGTTACAGCTCCCCTCCTGCACTGCAATGGAAAACAGATCCAGATGTGTGAGTGGAGGGAGGAGGGAAGGGATGCAGGCAGTATGGGCAGCACCTGCCTTCTCCACCCGAGGTGGTACTGTCTGCAGCGGTGTTTTAAGGAGTATGAGTGGGGAGATCTGAGACAAACTCTGGTATCCAGGCTCCCCTGAGCTCCGAGTCAAAGCCGTGCCAGGCTCCCATTGCTCTGACCCTGCTCTTTCCTGAGCTGTTGCCATAATGGCCAATGGGTTTCATCTCCTGGTACCCTAATGGGGCTGGAGGGATGGACAGGGGTGATACAGGGCCTGGGGGAGCAGACATGGGCATGGTTGGGTGAGGTGAAGATGCTGGTGTGCACCTCTTGTGTGTGCCAAAGAGCATCAAAGGTACCTGCTTGGAGGTGGCAGGGGTGGCTTTTGATAACCAGCCTGTGCTAGAGGAGCTAGGCCAGGCTGGACGGGACTTGGAGCAGCGTGGGGTAGTGCAGGGTGTCCCTGCCCTTGGCAGGGGGTTGGAATTTAGCTTTAAGGTTGCTTCCAACCCCAAACATTCCATGGTGCTATGATTCTGTGACCTGTGTTGTGACCTTGCTCCTGTTGTTATGGACTGAGGTACTGCCTCCATAACCCTTCCCATCCCTGCTTCCTTCCCCAGGCACCTCCTGCAGCAGCTTGCAGTGCTCCCAGGACTTTGTGACATTCCCCAAGCTCGAGCAGGACGACGAGAAGTACCGGAAGCCTGTCTCTTCCTCCTCTTCCTCCCACTGCTCCCCTCTCTATGAAGGCCAGAAGGGGGACATCTTTGAGCAGAAGGTGATCTTCTCCGGCTTTGGGTCCATCATGCGCTTCTCCACCTCTGCCGTGAGCCAGCAGAGAGGCCGGGATGCTTCCCCCGTGGACTATAAAGCCTCCAACACCATCAGTGGCCCTTCGGTGGGGAGCAGTGGGACCGGCAGCAGCAGCCACAAGCGCATGCCATCCCTCAGCATGGAGGAGGGAGAGGTGCTGAAGGAGAAGAAGCACAAGGGCAGCAAGAAGAACAAGCATGGGCCTGGCAGGCCAAAAGGGGGCAAAAGCAAAGAGATTTTGGGTGCCCAGCTGGCTGGGTCCACGTCTACGTCCTCGTCGCCCTTCTCCGGGGGCTCTCTTGTCAGCTCCAGCATCGGCAGCTCCTCCAGGCCCTTCAGCCACACAGGGAACCTGCCCAGCCTCAGCATGGAGTCCCCGCTGCTGGGCTCAGGTATGTTCCCCCTGAGGGCTCCAGGTGTGCACCGCTCCTCCCTCCCTTCCCATCCCATGGAGCTGGTGTCTGGACCTGTCTGCACCGGGTCCAGTGCCTTTTATTCAGTCCCTGGAGCTGTAAAAACCCACATCTGGTTCTCCCATTTCCATGTTGGCCTTCCTGCTAGGATCAACCCTAGGTCAGCTTCTCTGTCGTTAGAGCTTGTGGAGCGTTTCAAACCCTTTTTGCTGGAGAACTCAGCAAGAGCTGAGTTTCCAAAGGGATAGGGTGGGATATCCACAGCCCAAACCAGAACACCCACAGCCTGACCCCAAATGAGGCTCTCTCATAAGTGGTTCAAGTTTAACCCCCCCTTTCTGAAAGCAAAACCTCCCATCCTGGTCTTAGCGCATCCACACAGGGTTGGGAGACTGGGTCACCATTCACTCTGCTGAGAGGCTTACAGCCATTCCCAGCTGGAGTTCCCTTCCTGGGCAGGGATGGGGCAGGCAGGAAGGGGTTAAGGCAGCAGGCAGAGGAGGAGCCTGCTGCTCAGGGCTGAGGGTTGACACTGTTCTGGCAGCAGAACTTGTCATGGGTCTATTGTGGGTTGTTTGCAGATGTTCCAATTTAGGTCAGATTGCACAGGGAGGGGGGGAGGTTTGGGTTTGTTGTGTGTGCCTGGGAGCCCTGCCCTGTTTGTCTGAGAGAGGAGAGGAGCTGCAGGCATTGATGCAACTCCCATCATCGTAACCTGGGGCCAATGGTTTTTTGCCTTCTCCCTGGAACAACAAAGGGATGTTTCAGAGAGGAGGCTGCTGCCAGGCCCTGCTCTCCTGCCTGCTTGTTCTCTCATTCTTCTGCTGCAGAGATGTTGGAAGGGCTCAGAAGGACCTGGCTTTGGGCCCCTGCTGCGTGTATGAGCCAAGGGGAAGTCAAACGGGTCCCGTCCCTCAGCAGCAGCTCCCTCCTCGCCCTTTCTTCCTCATTTATCTGTCCTGCCCCACCGTGGTCCCTGGGCATCACGCAGGGGGACAGGTCAGCTCAGCAAGTGTGGTCCCTTGGCTAGCACAGGCAGCAGAGAGTGGGACCCCCTCCTGCCACTGGCTTGTGCCTTCGGTGGGTCATTTTATGGTGTGATTTCTCTGTATCGGGGGCTGGAAAACACCTTGGATATTGATACTGGATATTGAATATACCTTTGGATACCCAAAGGCTGTGATACCTTTGGATAGAAGGACTACGGGCTGTGACCACCCTCACTGCATGCCAGGCCATGAGATGCTCAAGCCTCTCCTGCATTGGTGCCATCCTCCCTTTTTGACACGGAGCCCTGCAGGCCCCCAGCTGCTTGCAGGCCTTGGAGGGGAGCGTGGCTCTCTAACCATGCCCTCCCCTTGCAGGGATCTACACCAGTAACAAGGACCCCATTTCCCACGGCGGGGGAGTGCTCCGCGCTGTGTGCAGCACCCCGCTCTCCTCCAGCCTCCTGGCACACCAGGGCACGTCGTCCCTCCCGCAGCTCAACCGCTCGCCCTTCGCCAGCACCATCCCCGCTTCCTCCTCCTCGGTGTCCACCACGCAGGTAAGAACATGGGGACCAAGATAGGGGCTGTAGCTTGGGAAGAGCTGGGCACAGAGGAGCTGCTTTCCTCACTTGGGAACAGCTCCTCTTCCTTCACTGTGCCAGCTGCAGCTTCCCATAGAGTGGGTGGAAGGATGTAGGGGGTTTGGCATCACAGCCCACAGCCTGTTTGAGGGGGGGAGGAATTGCAACCTAAAAGGGCACGTTGCTTTCCACTGACTGTCAGAGGGAGCACAGGCAGTGCCCAGGTCGCAGAGGCTTGGCTGTCCCTGTGCTGTGTCCCCTGCTTCCCAGCGGATCCTGCCACTGGTGCTCACCTTAGTGGGAGGGCTGGCACATCCCTGCTGGGTGGGCTCTGCGTGTGCCAGGAGACAGAGCCTGGTCCTTTGTCGGGAGCTCGCTGTGGGAGGTGTTTTACGGGGAGGAGAGAGTTGGTTTTACAGCTTCAGTGTTAACACGGCTCCTTCAGACCTCTTGGCTCCGAGAAGAGCTTGGGAAGGTTTCAAGTGTCTAGCGAGACTTCCAAGGAGGTATTTTTAACACTGTCTCATGAGCAAGCCGGGATCAAGAGTCAGGAGGAGGTGGAATAATGAAGCTCTTTTCCTCCTGCCTCTTTGAGAAGTCATTCCTCTGTCTCTCCCTCCTTGTTTTGCCGTGTAGGTGTTCTCCCTGGCGGGTTCCACCTTCAGCCTCCCTTCCTCACATATCTTTGGGAGCCCCCTCACATCTGGGCTATCCATCAACCCGCTCTTAAATCAGTCGGAAAGCAGCCGGGCAGGTACGTGAATCCGAAGGTATGTGAGCTTGGACTTCCAAAGGGCTCTCCCTGGAAGAGTTGGGACAACCGCATCCATAGTTCTCCAGCTGCCCTCCCTGCTTGCTCCCATCCTGTGCCTGTGAGAGCCAAGGAATAGGAGAGGGGGACAGTGGCTTTTTCCCCGAGGCGGGGGGTGCTTGTGTTTGCCTTACTGCAGCGCTGGCTTGCAGCCCTGTAGAAGCACATCTGCCGGTGTGCCCCTTGGCTAATGTGTGGCCCTGCACTTGTGCTAGGAAAGCACGATGTGAAGCCCTTCCCTGCAGGAATTCATTGTCTTTTCACACACTGAAGCTGTCCAAAGTGAGGGAAACCTGTGGCCAGCTCCTGCTTGCTCGGAAGAAGTGAACAGTTGTTTGTTGGGCCTTTGGTTTCTGGGGTTCTTTTGGGATGAGAGGTGTCTCACACTCCTAATTCCCATCTTCCATTCCTGAGTTACTTCCAGCCCTTCCCCATTGGCTGTGTTGTAAGCGCAGCAAACCCCACTGGTTTAAGCTTCCAAACACGAGCGTGCCAACCCTGCATTACTTACAACTGCTCCGATTTTCCCACCAAGGCAGATTCATTTTTCTTGGAAAATTGCCTATTTAATACGCAGGAAACTTGGAAGCATCATGACATTTTTATTTTATCATTATCTTTTCCCCCCCAAAACAGAGTGGGCCCTGTCTTTGGCTGGCACCAGTAGTTAAACAAAAGCACCCTCCTCCTTTTCAGATGGTTGCAGTTCGTGCTGCAAGTGTCTCGTGCGCCCCTAGCCCAGCCGTGCTGGCAGCTCAGCATGCTGGATGCTGAACTCCGGGGAGGCAGAACCCTGCCCAGTGTCCCACGGGGTGATGAGCACTTGAAAACACACATTAGAGGTGGTTCTGGGTTCTCTGGATCATCAAATCGGTGTGCCTTTATTTGCCTTCACAAGTGTGCATGCCTGCATGTAAAGCATGAATGAACACGTGTGCTTGCTCCTGACCTTCGCAAGCCCTGGGAGGTGCCTGGCTGTCCCTGTGCCCGTCACTGGCAGCATTTTGCCTGTGTCCCCCCCCCAGCAGCTTGGGTTGAACTTAAAGGGGAAGGAGAACAGCACAGCTGACCTTAGCGGGAGCCAGGGCCAGGGCGTGCGAGCTCTGAGTCAGGAATGAGTCACTCACCTGGAATTAAGGGAAGAATGGGATGATTCAAGGGGTTACTCTTCCCTCCCAGCAGTCAACAAGAGGGAGATGACCCAGTGCTGCTTCCCCTTGGCTGTGATTTTGGCGAGGTGCTGACAGCAGAAGGAAGCGAGTCAACTGTCAGGAATAGCCCTGTGGCTCCGGCACAACACGGGCTCAGCAGTCTGGGTTCTGTTCCAGCCCTGCAGCTACTGCTGGATGAGTCATGGAGGCAAAATCCTACAGACAAAGTGCTCAAACACCCCCCCCATCCCTTCCTGGTTCTTAGTTTCCATTTCCAAAGCTGCTCCTTTTGTTTGACTGGGATTTTATAAGCTTCAGGACATGTTTTTTCCAGTTCAGGCAGCGTTTAGAACAGCTCCTGGGTTTTGTCACGTTTAAGGTTTGCCCATCACTATCTCCTGCTGCTGGATTTGGTGGCCCAGAAGGTGTTAAGTCCAATTCCCTTTTGTTTTATTCCAAGGGGATTAATTAACATGCATTAAACCTCCTGTCTGGGGCCATTTTCACTTAAAACTGTGGTGACTGCTTTAATCCCAGCTTGTTAACAGGGTGGTTGTGGAGTTTCAAGTAATCCTCCCTTGTCTTTAGTTCTGATCACCTTTCCTGAGCATATCTGTACAGACAGATCCCATGGAGACATCGCTTTCATGGCAGTAATATTTGAGCTTTCCACCATTTTAATGTGATGGAGGGAAATGGTGTCACCCTGTCTTACAGATGGGGGAACTGCGAAACTGTTCTCACTGATGGAGGTTGATACCAGGGTGCCTTTGGCAGTACAAAAAGCCTGATGCTTATCTTCCCACTCCCTTAGCTACTGTCTGGTTCTTCCTCCCACGGCTTGTCCTGGATCCTTCCTCATTACGATGACGGGCTGAATGTATTTATCTTCTCTAGTTGTCTTCAAACCTCTCTTTCATACTTGGTGCCTTGGAAAGGGCTGTCTTGGTGTGATAACTCAGTCATCTCCCCTTTCGGGAGACAACAGAAAGGGTGGTGTTGGCCAGGAGATAATTGAACATGGAGCCTGGTACTGTGTCAGAGATCCAGCATTCTGTATGTATGTGTGCAACCTTTTCGCTGCCAGCAAACGTGACAGTAACAAGCAGGCATCAAAGCTTTGCTGCATTGAATTGTTGGGTTGCCAGTTAAAACCCTTGCAGTGAAGCTGTGCACAGTGGGCTCTGAGCATCTTCCAAAGGGTTTAGGTGGTCCTCGGATGGAAACAGCACTGAGAAGCCCTGCTGTGGGCTGGCTGTTCCCAGCCTTCTGGTGGCTGATCCTGGCTGGAGAACTTAGGAAGTTTTCATGCCTTGTGGTGTCCCTGAAATCAAGACTTGTCTCCGTGTGGTGCCTTACACTGGGAAACTGTTGCTGACTGGCAACTGCTGGTCACCCTTAGCAAGCAGTGGCTTCACCCCAGAAGGGCAGCCCAGCCAGAAGGGCATTCCCATAGGGATGAAGGAGTGAGGGTCCCACTTGTACCTGTCTGTAAGAGCTGCTGAGCAACAGCTGCGTTTGCTTGTTCTCAGCAGTAGAAAATACCCCGCTCGGGGCATTACACTGTAAATCACAGCGTTCCCTGCAGGAGACTTCCTGGATTCTTGTACATAAGAAACGTTCTCTTACTGTGTGAAGAGGAGGAGCAAGCCAGCCAGCTGGTGCAGGCTGTAGTCACAACATCTGACACGTCCCAGAGCGAGGGGAACGGGTGTTTGCAGGCTGGCAGGCTCCGGGGATGGAAAGCAAATGGCAGATAAATGTACTTCACTTCTTGAGTGCTCTTTGGCTGGGAGATACCCTGCCCGTGAGCACAGGCATAGCAGCTCTGTCCCCAGCACTGCAGTGTCCCAGCTCCCTGGGACAGATGGCTGTGAGGGTCACTTCTGGACACTCAAGCACTTCTTTATGCTCTTTAGAAAGGAGCTGAGCATCTGAAAACCTTGGAGGGCCTCCAGATGGGGTTTAGGAAAGGATCCAGGATGCACAGGGCTGCTAAAATCATAGAACCACAGGGGGGGTTGGGTTGAAGGGACCTTAAAGCTCATCCAGCTCCACAGGGACCCCTTCCACTGGAGCAGCTTGCTCCAAGCCCCTGTGTCCAACCTGGCCTTGAACACTGCCAGGGATGGGGCAGCCACAGCTTCTCTGGGCACCCTGGGCCAGCGCCTCAGCACCCTCACAGGGAAGAGCTTCTGCCTAAGAGCTCATCTCAGTCTCCCCTCTCCCAGGTTCAAGCCATTCCCCTTGGCCTGTCCCTACAGGCCCTTGTCCCAAGCCCCTCTCCAGGTTTCCTGCAGCCCCTTTAGGCACTGGAGCTGCTCTCAGGTCTCTCCTCTCCAGGCTGCCCCATCCCAGCTCTCTCACAGTGAAGGAAACGTCAAAACTCGTTGAATTTGAGCCCCCAAAAGCCGCTTTTTGCGCAGTTTCCGCGGCGCGGGAGGGAGCCGGGGCTGGGGCAGGGCCCGGTTCCTCCGCGGTTCCCCAAGGAAAGGGGGTGTCGGGGGTGACCTTCCCGGGGTGACCCCCCCCGTGCCGGCCGTGTGGCGGTGACAGCCGCCCCGCCCCGGGGCGGAGCCGTGCCGCAGTGCCGCTGCCTGCGCTGCTCGGTGCTCCCATCTAGCGGGGCCCGGCGCCCCCGGGTGCCGAAGCGGGCCCTTGCGCGGGGCCGGGCGCCTATGAACCGCGTCCCTCTGTGTCCCTCTCCCCTCGCAGAGCCAGACCTGGAGGACTGCAGTTTCGGCTGCCGAGGGACGTCGCCCCAGGAGAGCCTCTCGTCCATGTGAGTGTCCTTGAGGAGAGGGCAGGCACCGGGGGGCATCCGCATCCAAACCTGCATCCGCATCCAAACCTGCATCCGCATCCAAACCTGCATCCGCATCCAAACCTGCATCCGCATCTGCACGGCGGTACCGCGGGAAGCGTGGAATGACACAGCAAGGAAGGGGAAGGAATCTGCAGGAAGTAGAGGCAGCTCCTTCCCTTCTCGTTTAGGCTGGGGATGGGATGGGATGAGAAGAGGCAGGTTTGCTTTGCTCATACGAGCAGGGGCTGGCAGGAATGGAGGGTTCTCCATTCTCTGCTCCACTTGAGGCTGTCAGGAATGGAGGGTTCTCCGTTCTCTGCTCCACTTGAGGTTGTCAGGAATGGAGGGTTCTCCATTCTCTGCTCCACTTGAGGCTGTCAGGAATGGAGGGTTCTCCATTCTCTGCTCCACTTGAGGTTGTCAGGAATGGAGGGTTCTCCATTCTCTGCTCCACTTGAGGCTGTCAGGAATGGAGGGTTCTCCTCCACTCGAGGCTGGGGGGATGCAGCCACTCCCAGCGTGAGGCAGAAGAGATGTGGGGAGAAGGTGCAGATGAGGGAAGCATCTCTGACATCTCCCCACCCCTTCCCCAGGTCCCCCATCAGCAGCCTGCCCACCCTCTTCGACCAGACCGTGTCCTGTAGCAGCAGTGGGCAGCTGGAGAATGTTCCCCAGGCCACCCCAAACATCGAGCAGCTCCTGGAGAAGCAGGGCAACGGGGAAGCCGGCGTGAACAGTGAGTCACTTGGGGCATGGGCTGTGGGAGGACAGGGCCTGGTGCATGGTTGTGGGGGAGCCAGCTGGGATTTTGCCCACAGGCAAAGGAGCCGGGTGGGGGACAAAGCACCAGGCTGTGCCATGGGGCAGTAGCTGGCAGTGGGACTGGGATCTGGTGCCAGTCTCCTCCCCCAGTGTGGACTAACTGCGGTACCTCCTGTGGATCCCCTTCCCCTCTTTCCTCCCCTGACCCTGTCCCTCTTCCCTCCTCCCATCCCTGCAGTTGTAGAGATGCTCAAAGCCCTGCACTCGCTGCAGAAGGAGAACCAGCGGCTCCAGGAGCAGATCATGACGCTGACAGCCAAGAAGGAGCGTTTGCAGCTCCTCAATGTCCAGCTCTCCGTCCCTTTCCCCGTGGTGACCACCAGCAATGGCCCAGGCAGCCAGGCCCAGTACATCCTGCCTCCCAACGGTGAGAGGACCAGTGGGGTGCATCACCCTCTGCCCTTCCATCACAGTGCCCCGGGGTGGGCAGGAGGGTGGCGGTGGGGTGGTTGTGACCCGTTTCTTTCTCTGTAGCCACTGTCCCTTGCTATTGCTATGGCAACCTCAGGCTCCTCCCCTGACTCTGCATCCTCACTTCTTTCCTCCTTACAGTGTGCAACAACGACTCCCTGAGCATCAGCAAGAGCCCTCCGTGCAAGAACAGCTTTGGGATCGAGAACTCGCTCTCCACTTCCTCTGAGGTACACTGGGCACCACATCCACCAGGCAGCTGGGGAAGGGCCTGGGGAGGGAGCAGAGCAGTGCAGTCCCAGTGCTCTGATTTGATAGCCAGCAAATAAAGCCTCCTAGTCCAGGCCCAGCAATCACGTTTCTTCCTCTGGAGTGCCGGTCCTTCAGTTCATCTCAGTGCTGAGGGTCTGTGTTGAGTAGCTGAGATTGGGAGCGCGAGGTGAGGATGCTTCTGGGTTATTCTGGCTGCACTTCTGGAGCTCCAGCAAAGCATGTCTGAGTTCTGGGATGCCTCTGAGCACACACCTGCGCTTGCACTCGCAGCCCCCCCTTCCCACCTCCAGCTCCTGCCCTTCGGAGCTGAGCTGACCTTTCACAAGCTGCCCCAGTCCGATGCTCTTGTGTCCATTTCTCCCCCAGGACCCTCATTCAGGTTGCCCCAGCAGGAGCAGCTCTTCCCTGTCCTTCCACAGCACTCCTCCACCCCTGCCCATGCTGCAGCAGAGTCCTGCCTCGCTACCCCTGCCCGGGGTGCAGCAGGTGAATGGCCTGGCCAGGGTGGCAGGCAGCGGGCTGGGGGGTGGCCCCACTGCCAGCCACAGCCTCTCCACGGTGCCCATGGTGGACGGCCTGATGGGGACCCTGGCAGGAGGTCAGCAGATGCCCATCAACGGGATCCTGGGGAACCTGAACGGAGCTCAGGCTGCCCAGCCTCCGAGCGCGCTGCCACAGGCCAGCGGGCCGCCGACCCTGCAGCTCTCCACCAGCCTGAGCAGGTGAGGACGGAGCTCGCGGGGACAGCCCTGCCCTCTCCAGCACACGCTTAGCACCGGGAGGGAGGGAATCCCTATGGATGCAGGACCAAGACGGGCGGCACTGACCTTCCCTGCCCTGCTCCCCTTGCAGCATGAGTCCCCTGACCGAGCAGCAGCGGCACGTCCTGCACCAACACGAGCAGCAGCTCCAGCAGCTTCAGCAGCTCCTGACTTCCCAGCCGCTTAATCCGGTAAGTGTGCCTGCTGGCACCTGCCGCCTGATGAGCTGGTAAATGGGAAAGCCTCGGAGCAGAGAGCCAAACTTGGAGCTCCCTCCTTCGCATGAATCCCCTGCCCGCAGGGCTGCAGCATCGGGTGCCTTTCCCAACCACAGCTCCCAGCTGCGGGAGGAGGGAGGAGAGCAGCTTTAGGCAGGAAGGTGCGGCACCTCCTGGGGGAGGGGGGGTGAGCATTTGCGCTTGCTTTGTACCAAGGAAAAGCTCCAGTCTGGGTTTCCCATGTCCCAAGGCGATGAGCACATGGTAACACCAAGCCACCATAAAACTGTTGGCTCCTCCAGCACCTTTGAATGCAAATCGTGCCTGTTCCTGTGCCGCCAGCACGCAGGTCTCTGGGCTTGCAGATGTGCTGAGGCCCACAGGAGAAGAAGAACTCGCTTGAGGACACTACTTGAGATTCAAACGAGATAAGCACCAAATTGCTCAGCCCTGAGGCAGGTGAGCTCTGTCTGGGCACATTGACGTGGGGAGCTGGAGAAGCCAAGGGGAATGCGTAGGTGGCTGAACACTGGGGTCACAACAAGGATCAGGCGGCTGTTCTGAGGATCTTGGCTGCCTGCCTGCATCCTCCTGGGTGGAACAGCAGCCCCATCCCTGGCTGTTGTGGGAATGGCTGCATGGATCGATGGTAAACAAGCCCCTGAGTGTGTAAAACCCGCATTCACTCGCCCTACAGAAGCCTCTGTGCCGTCCCTGCCCTGCGGTGGAGCTGCCTGGGAGTGCTGACAGCTCCTGTCACTGAAGCAGTGCTCATTCAGATGTCCCATCAGCTTGGCCCGTTGTTTTGGATAGGTTTCTGGGTCAGGCTATTTATAACCCAAGAAAAGCAGATTTGAAAGGGCTTCTCTTTAGAGCAGCTGATGTCACCGTGTCATCAGCTGCATCCCTGTGGGCACGGGAACAATGTCAGCTCTCAGCCGGCAGCATCGGTCAATGGTTGCTATGGTGATTGCACAGTTGGGTTGGATTTGAAGGCATCCCTCCGGGTGCAGGTGAGCCGTGGCCCTTGTCCCCCCCTGAGCCCAGCTCACCTACACTGAACCTGTGTGTCAGGGCTGAGCCGCGCAGCAGGACAGGCCGGGGAAGGAGGCTGAGGACAGTGAATGCCACAATCCATGGGCTGATTGATTGGAAGGAGAGAGCAGATCTGTGTGCCTGCAGGTGTCCCAGTGAGGGTCAGCTGATCCTACCCTTCAGGAAGTAATGGGGTTGGAAGGGTCATAAGCACAGGCTATTAACGAACACAAGACACTGTTGCTTTCTCTACCTATAGGGATGTGATCAAGGGGACTTCCTCCCTGTCCCCAGTAGTATCGCCTAGGATGGAGCGTGCCCCATGTGGCTCCTGGCTCCTTTGTGTTAGGTGTCACCTCTCTCCCTGAGCCCTTTCTCCCTCCCATTGACTTCTCTTCCTCACCCTTCCCTGCAGGAGCAGCAGGCCCTGGTGTTCCAGATGATGCAGCAAATCCAGCAGAAGAGGGAGCTGCAGCGGCTGCAGATGAGCAGCTCGTCCCAGCTGTCCATGACCAGCCTCCTGGCAGCCACCTCTGCCCCCCTGCACTCCAGCACCAGCGCCCTGATGACCTCGGCCCCACAGCCACCCCACAGCAGCTCTCTCATGGCCTCGCTCTCCCCACAGCAGCTCAACCCTAGCAATGCCCTCCTGGCCCCGCAGGCCACCCCACCGCTCAGCACTCCTGGGAGCAGCCTCCTGGCTTCGGGAACGGGCATCCCACCGGTCCTTACGGCACAGACTAACCCCTTTCTCAACCTGCAGGCTGATGGCAACACCCCGAAAGGAACGGTGCGTATGCTGCTAGCACTACCCTAACCCCACTGAGCTCGTGGTGCTGGGCGCTGTACAGACCGGGGGAGAGCCAGTCTGCACTTAGGGGAGCAAGGGCACCACGTAGGCACAGAGCCAGGATGCTCCGCTGGCTTTGCTGCAGCCCTTTCTAGCCGGTGTCACGTCCTGATCCTACCTCCAAGGACTTTTGTAGGGCCCAGGCAGGATCATGGGTAGGCACAGAGGCTCCCGAGGTGCCCTTCCATGTGTGTGTGTGTGCAGATGCACACCAGGCCCGCCGCAGGGATGGGACAGATGTGCCATCTGACACAGGGATGGGACAGATGTGCCATAAGACCTGGATGGGACAATGTGCCCCTGGCAGTGCTGGCCCTATTGGAGCCTCCTGATGAAAGACGAAGGTGACTGCATGTTGAAGCCCAGGGTTTAGGAGGAATCTTGCACCCAGGAGGAGAGGTGGTGAAGAGGTTTACAGCCTCTCTGTAAAGCAGCCTTGTACTGGAGCACCAGTGCCTAGGGACTGATGGCGTGATACTGTCATCTCCATCCCTCCCCTGGCCTCTGCCTGTACCCAGAAGGTCCAGCCCTGCTTGGAAACATTTAGGAGCCAAAAGCCAGGGTTAAGGGGCCGGTTTGGTCTGAACTGGGCAGAGGGGGAACCTGGGGCCCCTCCGTGTCTCCGTTGGTGTCAGAGGAGCCCGAGAGGTCGCGGTGAGCAGGGCCAGGGCCAGGGATGCTGCCCCTCCGGTACTGATACCTGTCTCCTCTGCGTCTCTTTTCTGTTTGTTTTTTAAAGAGCATGAATGAAAAGGGAGCTCCTCTTACCCAGGACAAGGGCTAAGCTCCCCCCTCAGCCCGAACAAACCAGCAGCCAGCTCCTCTCAGCCAGGGGAATGTGGCTTCCCACAGTCAACCTTGATACTGTTAGAGCAATGAGCACAAGGCTTCCAAGAAGCATTTCCTGCCGCCAGGCAATGCCAAGAGGTGCTTTGGAAGACAGAACATCTCTGACCAAGCCCTGGTGTCACAAGGAGGGAAGGTCCCTGGGCCGTGCCGCACGTGCTCAAGGTGAAGCTGTGTTCCCATGCAGAGTGGAGGAGGGAGTTAACACCAGATCCCTGCTGAGCACGAGCGTGTCTTCATGTGTGTACCCCCCGGGCCAAGGCGGTAGAGAGCATCGAGCATCCTTGGCCAAAGACCTTGGTGGAAGGAGGCTCCTTTCTGCAATACCCCCGGCAGCAGCACTGGAGGTGACAGCGCTGGGGATGTGGTGGCAGTGCCCACGTGCTCTGCTTCGCCCTGATGGGGATGTTAAGAAATCCTCTAGCTGAGATTTCTCACCTGCTTTTCGTCTGCTGGGCTCTGAAGATGCTCTTCTGAGCCCCAACACCTCAGCTGGATCCAAACGCAGCCTGCAAAGACACCAGTGGTGGAGCGATGGGTAAGGACGAGTGCATGGGGAGGTGAAAGCCACCTAAAGGACGTTGCCACCTCTGCTCTGCCAGCTGCTCTGGGCTCCATGCTGTTCCATAACATGCGAAAAGCGCACTCCTGTTCCTTGTGCTGGCTCTCGCTCTTCCAACATGTCCAAAGGCTAAAGCTGGGAGATAGAAACGTGTGTGGAGAAGAGAGAGTCCCCAGTCCGGTACCTGCTCACTCTTGCCAACCACAACCCATTCCAGGCTGGCAAACCCACGTTCTTCCACTGGTCCTGGGCACTTGAAGAGGGATCTCCGAGCAATGGGACAGTCCCAGTCTCCTGAGCTAGGCCAGCAGAGCCTTCGTTGTTCTCCACCCTTTGACCTTAACTCCATCTTGCAGCCTGGAACCTCAGCAAAGAAATGGGCTCCCTCTGAGCTTGGATGCAATGGATTCATGGAAGGACGAGTGGGGCAGCTCTGGAGGAAGGGGCCCATCGGCGTCAAACGTACAAATGCCCCTTCTCCTCCTCCTCATCCCCTGGTTCCATCCAGAGCTCCTGGGGGCAGGCGGGAAGATTCCAGCTCATAGGAACCCCGAGGGTCTTAACAGCACATCGCCAGACCTTAATGGCTACTTCTCAGCACATTCCCACTGCCTCTTCACTTAGTTTGCACTATTCACACTTGTCAGCAGTGGGGCTGTGCTGATAGGATGAGAAAAGCTTGTTACAGGCAAAAGACCCATCTGCTGAATAGCTTTCTTTTACTTCTTCTTTTGTGTTTCCTTGGAAGATGGTCACCGCGACGGTTGGATAACGCTTAGAGGAGAGCAAATCCCTTTCTGATCTCAGCCTCCAGTTCTGTGAACTGGGCAGAACACTGCTGTCTGCTCAGAAATATATATATATTATATATATATCTTTTTTTTTATATCTATAAAGAAAAGCTAATGTTTTAACAAGGTTAAGAAGCTATTGGAAAGATGGAGATGGCAGCTAAAAGTGGAAATGCCCAGCACTGAGAAACCACCATCTTTCAGTTGCAAATGCTTCAACTCTTCGGCTCCTTGTCCCTGGAATTGCTCCGGCACAACTGTGTCCTTGCACTTATATTCTCTCTTTTTCTCCCCTCACTGTGTTGCTCCCCATCCCCTCTGCAAGCAGAGGTGCCTCCAAACCCCCCAGCACAAGGACCCTCTGCTCCATGTGGGATCTGTCCCACCTTGGGGCTCTTTCCATGCTGCCCCCTCCATGTAAGGAGTTGCTTGAAAGCAACACCCAGAGCATCCCTGGTTGTGTGTTGGGTGGCTGCATCCATGTGAAGGCCGTACCAGCTAACCTTTGGCAAGCAACAGGTCCTTGGGATTTGGGAACAGACATTCCTTAATGCTGATTTGGGTCAGCAAGGTGATGGATTCCTCACCCTGGAATCGGTACCGGGAAGAGAGGGGAAGGGAAGGCGGGAAGGCTGAGGAGCATCCATCCCTTGTGGAGCGAGTCATGGTACAATGTGTGTTGCCTCCCAGGATGAGCAAAACCCATGTTCATATCAGTGCTTTGGTGCCTAAATCCTTGGGGGACAAGAGAAAGCTCAGTGGCAGGTACTTAGCAGTGAGTTTGGAGTCAGGAAACTTGCTGCACAGGGAAAATAATGGAGGAGGCTGGGAATCAAGGGCTGAATTGCAGGAATTTCACTGTAGGCAGGAGCACTGTTAAAGGCAGGGAGGGCATCCCTGCTTTGTGCTCCCTGTGCCAGGGGTGTGCTGGTGGTGGCAGGAGTTTGAGGACAAAGCCACTCTTGGAGCAGGGAGGGATGAGGATGGAGAGGACGAGGCAGGGAAGAGACATCCAGACATAGAGCACTTATTCCCTGACAGCTTCCAAAGGCGCCCAGTCCCTTTGGCACATCCTCCTCACCTCAGCACCTCAACCTGCCCCAGTCCCTTTGGCAGACAGAGGGAGGGGGAGGTCAACATCAACCATTATCTCTGTGAAAAAGAGGGCGAGCAGGGGAAAGAGAAACTAAAAGCTAAAGATTATCTGTGTTTCAGTTGCACTGGGGTATGTTTCTTTACCCGTTTTGATGCTAATGTCTCATTTAGTATGTTGCATGTGTCCTTTTTGTTTTGATTTGGGTTTTTTTTATTGAATAAAAGAGAAAAAATGTGTATATTTTTGGCAATTTAAGGTAATGTAGCTAAGATATATTTTTTTCACGCTGCTTGACTGTTCTTTATTATAATAAATAATATTAATATTAATGCCAAAGACTCTTTTAATACAGCTGAGGTTTCGCAATGGAAATGCAATGGGGTCTGGTGGTTTGAGGTCCTGCTGCTCCACCGGGGCGGGGGCCGGGGCGAGCCCCCACACCCGCGGAAAGGGATGGGGGGAAATGCGGGGACACCAACGGGCCGGGATCGTGCGCCCCGAGCGGGGACCCGGAGCTACGGCATCCACCGGGACAACCGGGACCCTTCCGCAGAGCCCGCCCCGGCTCTTCCGGCGGCGCCGGGAGGAGGAGCCGCTGCCGGTGGAGGTGATCGGAGCCATGCGGGTGCCGAGCCCGGCCGCGCTGGTGACGCTGGTGAGAGCGGCGGCGGGGGGGGGGGTCCTCCGGTGCCGGATCCCCCCGGGCGGGTCTCGCATCCCCGCGGTGCGGCGGAGCTCGGGCTCGCCGCAGGCGGTGATCGCCGCTAAGGAGCCGTTCGCGGTGGAGCTGAAGGCGGGCAGGACGTACGCGTGGTGCTCCTGCGGGCACAGCAAGCGCCAGGTCCGGGATGGGGACCGAGGGAGGCGGTTTTGGGGGGTCTCGGTGCGGCCAAAGCCCCGGCTCTGACTCCCCCCCGCCCCTTCCCGCTTCGCTTTGCAGCCTTTCTGCGACGGCGCCCACAAGACGGCGGCGCCGGGGCTGTCCCCGCTGCGCTTCACCCCGGAGGAGGACGCGCGGGTCTGGCTCTGCGGCTGCAAACGCACCCGGACCCCCCCGTACTGCGACGGCACCCACAAGGGGGAGGCGGTGCAGGGGGCCCCGCTGCCCCCCCGGCCCTGACCCCCTGCACCGCGCTCGGCTCGGGGCCGCTGGGATGCTCAGTGTGGATAGACTGGAGGAGATGCTGAGCTCCCACCGCAACCAACCGCTGAGAGGGGGCAGCAGCTTTGCTTTCAGCCCCACTGAGGAATAACCCAGTGGATAACGGGACTTCCCGGAGTGGTTTTCATTGAATCAACCGGGTTGGAAAAGACCTTTAAAGCCATCACATCCAGCCATTGCCCTCACTGAGCCTTACTGAACCTCATACAGTCAGCCCCATTGATCCAGATCCCTGCACAGAGCCTTCCTCCCCTCCAGCACGTCAGCGCTCCCACCCAACTGAGTGTGCACTTGATCCCCTCTGCAGCTCATCATTAAACAAGCCTGGCCCCAACGCCAAGCCCTGGGGTTGCAGGATGCAGGACAGAGGAACCAGGTGGCTGCAGTTGTGCAGGCAGATGGAGGGAACGACAGTTCTGCAGCATTTATTACATTTACAAAGCTGTATAGTTATACAAATGTTTAACCAATAACAATATATGAATATCCAAATATATTACAAGACATTAAAACGTCGTACGGGATGCAGACATACAGAGCAGTTTGGTTTGTACCATATAGGAAAGAACAGAAAACAAAACACCCCCCGCCCCGAGCCCCCCACAAACCCCGACCGAGGCACCTCAGCTGCCTCCCTCGGCCCATTCTGACCTATTTACAAGGAGAAAAGGGGTGTCAAAGTCGAGACAAACAGAGCCCCCCAACACGCTTCAAGCCCCTCGTCCAGCCCCAGCTTGGGGATGGAGAGGAACAGAAGAGGCCCCATTGGGGGGCTCATTCCAAGCCCATTCCCAGTGCCCGGAGCCTGGGGCTGGGCTGCAGCAATGGTGCTGCTGTTGCATCCGTGCTGGGGGTGCCGTGCTTCCAACAAATGAACTAAAGGATAACAACACTTAAGAAACACACTGACGACATCCCACATTTCCTGACCTTTGGAATCGGGCTGTTCAGACAATTCCCGTGCTGCTTTGCCTTTGGTCCTCACTGTGCCGCTGTGGGGGTGCTGGCTGGGTGCTGCAGGCACTTGCTTGGTTTATGTCCCCCTCCCCAGCAAGGGCAGGAATAATCCCGCCCCCCCGGGCTCTGTGCTCCTGGGGCTCGTGTGCTTTATATGGTCCATGTAGAACGTTGGTCCAGTCCCTGGTGCCGCTCGGCTGCCACCCAAGGCAAGGCAGCACCTTCCCACCATCGCCCCTCACCGAAGCCTCCTGGCTAAAGGCACTGTACTCTATAGTTTCTCTATTTAAAAACCCAATGGGGGGGCAGGAGGAGAGGGTGGGAAGGACGAGGGCGAGGGGAGAACGCAAAGGAAAGCTTTGAAACGCAGCGTGGAAGCTGTGGGGAGGCAGTTGTGGGGTGCTTTGAAGCCCCTGGGTCCCACAAAGACTCATCCAGCGCTGCCAAAACAGCCCCCAATGGTTTAGATCAAAATCACTGCTGGCACCAAGTGCAGTCCCAAGGAGGAGACACCAGTATGTAGTGGGCCTTGTGCTCCTGCCCCCGGCATGGTTGGCCCTTCACCACCCAACCTACTTACTGTGCACAAAGGGGAGCGTATGCATGAGGCTTGACGAGGGCAGAGCCTGAACCCTCCATCCAGAGACCACATGGGAAGAGCAGATAAAGGAACAGGGAGGCGCTGGGCAAGGCAACGCCGGCAAGCGATGCTCGATGCCAACCAATGGACCCAGGGCACCCCGTTATCAAACCTGGGGCTAAAAACAGAAACAAACACAAACACAGCAATAAACCACAGGGCACGGCGGGGCTGGGGGGACAGTTTTTGGCTTCTGTGCTTGGCCTTTACCTGTGCTTCACCCTTACCTGTGCAGCTGCGAGTCCCCCCCTGCCCCATTGAGGGGAGAGGGATGGGGTGGAGAGGGGAAAGTGGTAGAGAAACTGAGCAAGGAAGGCAGCAGCGGCTCCCAGCTCCGGCATGCAGCTACATAAGTTAAACCCAAAGGAAAATGAAAGGAAAAAAGAAGGTGGGGGGGGAAATCATTTAAAAATATTCAACCACCTTTATGCATCTTATTTGCACTTTAAATTAATCTGGTCGATCGATAGAAAATAAGTATGTATAATTTGTCTTGTTTCGCTTTCGTTCTTCGTTCTCCCTCTGTACACATATATATGTATATATATAATATATAGAGATCTAGAAAAGCCAGCCAGGAGTCCCCGGTCCGCCCGCTGCTTAGGTCAGGGCTGAGGCCGTGCTGCCGTTGACAGTCGCTTTGCGGCACCGGGCGGCGGGCAGAGGGTGGCAGTTCGAGGAGCCATTGAGTGCGGTGCCGGTGCCGGTGGAGCTGGGTGAGCCATGGGACGGGGTGCCCGGGCTGGGCAGGGAGGAGGAGGTGGCCGGCAGCGTGGCCGGGCTGTGCGCTTTGTCGCTGACGGACTCGCACTCGGAGGCGCCGCTGGTGTTGGTGCACTCGGGGGTGAGGGGCTGGGAGAGCTTGAGCCGCTTGCAGGCGGGTTGGACGCGGTACTTCAGGGGCAAGGGCCCGTTCTGCAGGGGGGAGATGGGGAGAGATGTGGTACCCGGCACCCTGCGGCACTGGGGATGGCCGCCAGCCCTCCAGCCTGCGCTGGAGATACAGGGAGAGAAGCACGAGCAGCGCCCCCCCAGCCTCCTAAAACCCATCAGGAACAAACACCTTTGCAAGGAAAAGCCTGTGGGGTTTATCCGTGGAAATGCCCCAGATTTTAAGCTCTGATTCTTAAGCTTTCCAGTTCATAAGTTCTTCAGTTTTAAAGCTCTTTAATTCTGAAGTTCTTCAGTTTTAAAGCTCTTCAATTTTGAAGCTTTTCAGATCTGAAGTTCTTCAGTTTCTAACTCATTCCATTCTGACACTTCCCAATGCCCACAGCCTTCCCCTCAAGGGCTGCTTTCCCAAGCTTTCCTCCAAGACAAGCCCCCAGTGCCCGTACCCATAGCAGGGAAAGAGGCAACTCCGCTTACCCTCCTCCAGGGATAGATGTAGGCGATGTCCATCAGGGTGTAGTACTCCTTCAGGGGCTCATCTTCGTAAAGGACTTCAACCTGGTGCAGGGGACAGGGTCAGTCCTTCAGCACGGGCACAGAGGCACCACCAGCTCCCCCCCAGAGGGATTTGCCATCCCCAAGGGTGCTGCTGGAGCCCCAGCACTGCTTTTCCTGGAGCAGCATCCCCATTGAGATGCAGCACGCCATAAAGGCTGGATCCATCTGGGATGCGGGGATGCAAAGCCTGGGCTGCACAAAGCAGAGCAAGCAAAGCACGGTGAATGTGCAGCAGAGGATGCAGCCAAATGGCATCCCCCTCCTCCGAGCCCACCGCGGCACATCCCAAGGCCAAGCTCACCTTGTACTTGCTGGGAACATCCATCTTGTTGCGGAGGAACTTGGCCAAGTGCATGACAGTCATGGCAGCCGGGCAGCGCAGGAACCGCAGCCCGTTCTTCTGGGGACCAAGAGGCGTTGCTGAGTCCGCGTGCAAGTAAATGGGCAGCTCCCACCTCCTGCACTGGGTTTGGGGGCCCCCCTGTTCCCTCCCCAGCCCAAAAGCCCCGGACGCAGCTGGACACGGAGCTCTCGGTGTCGTGGTCCCACCACACTCACCTTCTCCTTCTCCAGGTCCCCGTTCTCAACGCTCCCTTTCTTCTCTTCTCTGGGGGGAGGAGAGAAAACTCGGGATGAAGTTTATGGAGGAATTAAAAGGCAGGGAGAAACAATAACCCAGCAGAGGGGCTGTCCATGGAGGGGGAACATCCAGGGACCTTCAGCCAAGCTCTGGCTTCCCCCATGCAGTCGCTGCATTTCCAGCCCTCTGCGCTGCAGCCGCTGCCCAGGCAGCCACATTCCCTGAATCCCTCTGAACCACTGCCCTGGATGCTGCTGACATCCTTGGAGGCCACCGCTGGAACTGGGGATGTGGCAGCCCTTGGGCTCTGCTGCCTGCGGATACAGGGATGCCGCTGCCATAGCAAGAACCCACAGAGGATGCAGGATGCGGGACCGGGACAGATGGGGTTTGGGTGCTCCTCTGGCCACTCAAGCATCCCGGGATACTTGGCCCCAAGCAGGGCCATGTCAGCCACCACCAGTTCACCTCTCAGAGGTGCCCCGAGAAGCTGTGGCTGCCCCATCCCAAGTTCAAGGCCAGGTTGAACGGGGCTTGGAGCATTCTGTGACTCTCTGATCTCAGCTCCATCTCCGGAGCAGGAAGAAAAGGTGAGAGCTCATTCACAACCCCAAACCCAAGGCAGCATCTTGGGAGTAACCAGAAAATGGTACCTTGACCCTTCATAGAACTCTATGGACAGGCTGACGATCTCATCATCTGTCAGGTTCCCTTTGTCCTGCTCGGAGACTTCCCCGCGATCCTCATTGGACCCATTGGGAACTGCAGGAGGCAGAGGGAGGGAGAGGCTGAGCCATGGGGGGGCACAGCCGGGGTGATGGGGGTCCCTGGGGCTGACACTCACCCTCTGCCACGGGGTAGGCTGCATAGAAGTCGCGCCTCCTCTTCATCTCATCTACGGGAGAAGGGAGGAGGAAGGTGAGGGGGAATCCATCGCACCAAGGGGAGATGGGTGTGAGGAGGGGAGCCCTGGGTTGCTGAGTGCCTGCTCCCGACCAGCAGCCCCAGCACAAGCTGCCCACAGGACCCATAGGAGCGCAGTGGCTCCCAGCGTTGCTTCATGTGGCTCCCCCCGGCAGCGGATGGGCGCTATCCGGATGGAGCCATTCCTGTCTGTTCACAGCAAGCGTTTTCATCCTGTCCCAGCCCCAAGGATGGGGGGGTGTGTGGGGACCAGCCTCACTGGTGGGTGGGAGCGAGTTACAACCAACCCCAAACCCACACAATGATAACTGTGCATGGCGGTACCTTTGAAAAGCCCCGGGACCAGTTTGTACACGATGTCCTGAAGGGTTTTGTCTGACCTGAGGTGGGCAAAGAAACAGGAAAAGAGGGAGAAATCAGCTGGAATGGGGAGCAGTTTGCTTCCAGGGCTGCCACTGGCCAGCCCGGATGCTATTTCCCCCCATCTCCCAGCACAAAGCCCCAACTCCCCAACCCATGGTGATCCCAAAGCAAACCCATCCAGCCTCATGCTCACTGCAAAGGGTTAACTCTGGGAAAAGAGAGAAAGCCAGCTCAAAACCCCTTGCAATCGCTCGGAATTAGGAGCGCAGGATTCGGGGGCCAGGATCCGTTTCAGCAGTCAGAACAATTACAACGACACGCGGAGAACTGAACAGGAATTACATCCCTGAGATCAGCAAACGTTCCTGCACGTCTCAATTGGCCTCTCATTTTACTTCTAGAGGCGGCTGCCGTTCAGGCTCAGGCTTTGATTTCCCTCTGTTGTAAGGATGATGCAGGGCAGCATCCAAAGGCAGGGAGAGCAAAGTGGGCTCTAAACCGCAACCGTCTCAAGGCAGAAAAGCACTCGAGGAACCGGGGAACTCAAGGCATGGAGATGGGAGCGGGGCTTTACTCAAGGCTTGGGCTCAGGCTGCTGCAGGAAGAGGATGCGGCACAACTGAACCCCAGCAGCTCAGCCAAATCAGAAAGGAAATGACCTTCCAACCCGAGCGGGAGCAGTGGGGATGGTGGAAGGTAAATGACAGCTGCAATTACTCCCATTTGAATAGTCAGGCCTCTAAAGAAAACCAAATGACCAGACCCTGTAGTATTTTTAGCCCAGCCACGTCTTTCATCCCTCACTGCTGGGTGATGTCAATGTGGTGCACGAGGCCCTGCTGTCATCTGAGTTCCAGCACATACCCAGGGCATTCACTTTATGATTTACAGCAAGCTGATGGAAAAGCAGCCTTGGCTGCTTGGCTGGCGGCTGAATCACCAGCCAGAGCCTGCCCGTGGGGGAGTCAAACCCATTCAGCATCAATGTGGGGCTGGGGAGATGGGGCACAGCATCCACAGCATCGGTTTGGGAAGTAAAGGGGAAAGCAAGGCCCTGATGGGCACAGAGACTTCTCTATGGCATCACATCTGGACCAGGCCCACATGTGCCCCACATTGCCCCCCACCACGACACGGCACGGCGCCACGGTGGGATCCATCTCTGCATGCAGACAGGGATGTTTCCCTGAGGGAGCAGTGGGAGCCAGAGTGTAAATATTTCATAGTGAAGCAGGAAAAAATAGAAAGGAAAAGGCAGAAGAAGTGTTACTACAGAAACAGATTTACATGGGAAAGGGTAAAAAAACAGAGGCTAAAAACACCACCCCAGTGATGTACTACAGCCTTTCGTGGTTTCTATGCCAACCACCTGCAGAGCCAGTTCCACAACTGAGGCATGATGTGTCTGGCTTTTTCCAGCCAGGGCAGGCTGGTGTGAAGGCACCTGCACCGCTGCACTGCCAGCCTGGTACCCCCCGAGGGACACAGCACCCACGGAGGACAGAGCAGGCAGTTAGAAAGCACAGGAAGGTCCCAGGTTAAACTATGCATGGTGGGACTGCGGGATGGAGGGATGATGGATGGAGGGATGGAGGGAGGGATGGAGGGAGGGATGGAGGGATGAGGAATGGATGGATGGAGGGATGGATGGAGGGATGCGGTCTGGGATGTGCAGACATGGGCACAGGGCAACCATCTGGCTCCTGCCCCAGTCACGTCCTGCTGCCACAGAGCTATCCCCGAGTCCTATCCCCTCCATGGTGCCATTTCCCACCATCCCCATTCCCCTTCCACCTGGAGACCACCCTGAACACCCACTGCTGCAGGGCACACGGCCAGGAGCAGAGAGGTTCCACACTGTGAGAGCTGCAACTGGTCCCTGCTTGGCAGCACCACTGTGCCCCCCCGTTGGCTGCTGAGCCCCCAGAGCTCACCTGATGCTGAGGAGGGGCCTGGTTTTGTGCACTTGGACATCACACATGGGGCAGTACTTGTTCGTCTCCAGGTATCGAACGATGCAGGTTTTGCAGACTATGGGGAGAAACCCAGTGTGAGCAGATGGACCAACAGACAGAGCCCCTGTGCCCCCCCCCAGCACCCCTGCCCCGCTCCAGCCCTATCCATGACCCCGCAGCTCCATGCAGCAGCAGTGCCTGATGCAGGATGGGTTTGAGCCCTGTCTCAGTGCGGCACAACCACCCTTCCTGCACCCCTGGGTGCAGCGCGGCCCCGGCCAGGGGCCCAGGGCACTCACAGGAGTGCAGACACTCCACGATGGTGGTGGCATCTATGAAGTAGCCGCCGCACAAGGCGCACATCAGGTGCGGGTTGAGCTCGGTGATCTTTATCCTGGTGGTCCTGTGCATTTTGGAGCAGCTCTGTGACGGATCCTCCCTGCAGGGAAACAGCCAGGGATCCCCTTAATGGTCAGGATGGGATCAGCGGGACCCACCTTGTGCAGCCCAGCTCCCAATGCCCCATGCCTCCATCTCCCTGGGGGTCCCCAAGTGGGTTCTCCTCATGCTAATACAGCTCTGAGTGGGGACAAGTTAGCCAGCCCCTTGCCTGTGCACACACACACACATGCACACACACACATGTGCACACACACATACATGCACACACACACACACGTGTGCACACCCATACACACAGTGCAGTTCTGTTTTGCTGCCCGTGCGCTCCGGCACTTCCATGTTTACAATGGGAGACAGTGGAGCCGGAGCCCCAAATCACTGCAGTTTAATTGCTGCCATGGCAACCCTGATACTTGGCAAGGGGCCAGGGTATTATTACAACCATGCAAGGCGAGGGGGAGAGGGGAAAAGAGCCCCCAGGTTTGTGTGTGGGTGCAATGGCAGAGCCAGGGTGCGCTGACAGCAACTCCCCACGCACCCACACCCGCACCCACAGTGAACAGACACACGCACACGTGTGCCGTGTGTACACACGTGCTGTATGTACACACACCCCCCTCCCACATGCAGGGGTGTACACGTACACCCGCACACAGGCGCTCGCACGGGGTCTGCTATGGGGCAGGGTCACCGGCCGCTTGACACCCAACAGCCAACAATCAGACAACAGCCAAGACAAGCACCGAGGGATGGGGTGAACCCCGCATCCAGGGAGCCAGCAGGGTGCACGTGTGTGCGTGTGTAAAGGTGTGCAGGGGTGTGCAGGGGTGTGGGTCTGGGGGTGTGTGCTCAGGGCTGTGCATGGAGTGGTGTGTACAGGTCTATGCCAGGCTGAGGAAGCTGCCCCATGCTCCCAGTGCTTCTCCAGGGCTCCGGTCTGGGTCTCTCATCTCATTTGGCCACCATCAAGTGCCCGGAGGCAGCTGGGCAGGGATGGGGACCCCAGCAACCAGGATGGAGATACCATAGGGTTGGGGATGGAGATGCTGCAGGAATGGGGATGCCACAGCGCCTGGGATGGGGATGCTGCATGCACCATGGCGATTGGGGATGGAAAAGCCACAGGGTCCAGGATGGAGACGCTGCAGTGATGGGGATGCTGCAGGGATGGGATGCCATGGGGACCGGGATGGAGATGCTGCAGGGATGGGATGCCATGGGGACCGGGATGGAGATGCTGCAGGGATGGGATGCCATGGGGACCGGGATGGAGATGCTGCAGGGATGGGATGCCATGGGGACCGGGATGGAGATGCTGCAGGGATGGGATGCCATGGGGACCGGGATGGAGATGCTGCAGGGATGGGATGCCATGGGGACCGGGATGGAGATGCTGCAGGGATGGGATGCCATGGGGACCGGGATGGAGATGCTGCAGGGATGGGACCCACAGGGTCCCCTGTGCTGAGAGAAAAGGAACAAGCTGAGCCCCATGGTCCCCTTGCAGAGAGGGGCCCATGACCCGCAGGGTGTCTGGGAAGCTCCAGCCCTGCAGGCTCAGCTCCCTTCAGGCAGCCCAATGCTGAGGGGGCCGCGGTGCCCGGCTTCACACCGACCCCCAACAGGGGACCGGGCACCGGACGCACCGGCTGCGTTTTGGGTGGATTTTGCCGCTCTCGGTACCCGCAATGGCCGCCCGGGTCTCGGCGGAGGGGGGGGAGCCCGAGCCACCGGCGCAAACCGGTTCCAATGAACCGGGCGATAACAACCGCGATTTTCTGCCGCGGGGGTGAACAAAGCCGCGGTCCCCCCCCCTCCTCCAGGCACCGGGACCGGCCGCAGCACCGGAGCCCTCGGGGCCGCCCCGTCCCGGCACCGGAGCGGGTCCCCCTCGGACCCGGCTTTCGGGGTCTTTTGTCTCCGTGGGCGGTGTCCCGGCCCCGTGCCCCCCCCGTCCTCAACCCCCCCCCAGGCACGGGTGGGGAAGGACGTTTCAAAGTCACCGGTAACTTGGACCCCACCGGCCGCCCCCTCCCCGCGGGACCCACCGGCGGCGGCGAGCACGGGGAATGAACCGGGACGGTCCCGCCCGGCACTGCCCGCACCGGGAACGCGATGGGAAGGAACCGGAACGTGAACCGGAGCCCCCCGGCAGCGCCCGCGCCCCACCGAGACCCCCCCCGGGGCACCGGCAGCTGCCGAGGAGCGGAACAGCGGGGACGGGATGAGGGGGAGCCCCGCGTGTCCACACCCCCGTGTACGCGCAGGGACCCCCCCCGCGCAAACCCGGGACCCGCTCAGTGCGTGACACCCGCCCGGCGCGGACACGCGTGGCCGCGGGGGTCCCCAGTTGCAGCCCGGTCCTCCCCGGTGCCGCGGCTCCGCTTTACCGGCGGGGGGGGAGCGGAACACAGGCACGGACACCACGGTCTGCGACCGGGGGTGGGGCAGCCCCGCTGGACCCGGGGCGTTCCCGGTGCCCCGCAGCCCCTTGTACCCCGGGGCCGCCTGACAGCCCGCCCCGGCACACGGCCCGGCCCCTCCGCCCGCCCCGGGGGGGGTCCCGCCGCTGCCCCCCCCCTCCCGGCTGGACCGCACCGGGCCTGGGGTTGGGGGGGGGGGGGCAGCGGCGGGAGCCGGGGCTGTCAGGTCCCCGCAGCCCCTCACCGGTGCCCGCCGCGGGGTGGGGGGGTCCCGGTGCCCTCCCCATGGGCAGCGGCGGGGCCGCGGCACAAAGCGGGGGGCGGCGGCGGCCATCGGCCATCTTGAACGCGGAGAGAAAAGGACACGGGGGGGGCGGGGGGGGAACCCGGCGGCGGCGGCGGGGGGGGACCGGGGCCGTGTCCCTACCTGGTGGCGGCGGCAGCGGCGGCCCCGCGGCCGCCCCCCCGCTCCCGGCTCGGTTCGGCTCCGCGCTGCGGACGGGGCCTTTTTTTTTTTGGTTTTTTTTTTCTCGCTCGTTTTCTTTTTTTTTTTTCTTTTTTTTTTTTCCTTTTTTTTTCCCTCCTTCCTCCTCCTTTTTTTTTTTTTTTTTTTTTTTAATTTTTTTCCTCCTTTTTTTTATTATTTTTTTATTTTTTCCCTCCTCCGGCCGCCGCCAGGCCCCGCCCCGCCCCACGTGACCTCATTCCTTCGGGGTGTTGCGGAGGAAGCGAGTGAGGGGCCGAGATTGGGGCTCCCCCCCCCCGCCGCTCCGCCTCCCCCCATCCCTTCACCGCCCCCCCCCCAAGCCCTTGCGCCCTAAAAGCCGCTGGAACGGGCCCAAGGCCGAGCTGGGGCGGGGGGTCCCCGGCGGCAGCTTCGGTCCCCGGTCCCCGCTTTCGCTGTCACCCCAGCACGCAACACCCCCTCCCGGGTTGGTTTTGTCCCGCGGAACCATCCCACGGGCGAGGACCGGTGCGTGCCGGTGCTCGGTAGGGCCCGCGGCAGGCGGGGAAGCAAAGGGAAGGGGGAAAAGGGATGGAAGGAGAAATAGAGGGAAATGAGAGAAAGAAAACGGGGAATAGGAAAGGAGGGAAAAGGGGGAAGGGGGAGGAATAAGAGAGGATAAAAAAGGAAGGAAAACAAAAAAGGAAAGGATGGAGTAGCGCGGTGAAAGCGCCTCAGTGTCCGCCGCTCCCATGGGGTCCTCCCCGCGCTCTGTGCGGCCGAGGGGGTTCCGTATACCCGCTGTACCGGCTGCTCTGCGGGGCCCAGCGCCCACGGGTGTCTCCCGCGCTCCACACAGTTGCGGTTGGGATCAATTCCCCTTGCCTTGGTGCCGGTGGCCGGTTCTCGATGCCCGTGTCCCAGTGCCGGTGGCCGCAGCCCGGCGCCGCTGGGGCTGACTACAGCGGTTACGAGCGCCGTTCACAGCGCGGTCTCTGTGGCGCAATCGGTTAGCGCGTTCGGCTGTTAACCGAAAGGTTGGTGGTTCGAGCCCACCCAGGGACGGGTCCACCTTTTTCCCACTCGCTTTTTACCGGTCCGGCCCAAGAATGGACACGGAGTAGCGGAGGTGCCCGGTCGCGGTCACGGGCAGGATGTGGTCCCGGTGCTCCCGGTGGGCTCATGGCTTCCTTCAAGGTGCAAGAAAACCAGCCCCTGGTGTGAGCAAAGGCACTGCTGCTCAGCCTGCAGTCCTCTCTGCAATACGGCTTCGCCCATCAGCTAAAGGAGATGTTGGGATGTCAAAACTGGAGCGGATTTGGAAGCCTCTTTCAACCCAGACTCTGGTTTTTCCTCAAAAATAAGCTGAAAGGGGTCCAGAAGCTGCACTGCTGAACTCCCCCTCTCTTCCAAAGTCTTGTAACATTTAGTTATGTTCCCTGCTTGCCCTGATTTTATTTTCATACCAGAAATCATGAAGTCAGT
Organism: Psittacula echo; assembly: GCF_963264785.1. Lineage (NCBI taxonomy): Eukaryota > Metazoa > Chordata > Aves > Psittaciformes > Psittacidae > Psittacula > Psittacula echo. The sequence continues at coordinate 5,808,639 of NC_137748.1, forward strand.
GGTTTAACCCAGAGAGTAAAGCCATGCCAGCAAGATCCGTGTTGTTCCAAAATGCTCCTGCAGCCTAGGCAGCACTGGGCCTCTCCAGGTCAGGGATTGCTGCTGCCTTCCTGATCCAAAAGCATGAGCCTGCTGGAGAAGGGAAGAGAGAAGAGGGGATCACCTCCTCACTGTCAGGGCTGTGGAGGGACCAGGCACTGGGTCCCCATCAGGATCTGCTGCTCTTTCTTCCCCCAGCACGAACGTGGCCTCCGGCTTCATCCCTGCTGGAAACCTTTGACAACGGAAAAACTCTTTAAGAATACAAGTGCCACGGGACGGGTTGTGCCTCTGGGCTCAGTCCCGGCGTGGATAAACAGCCCCTGCACAGGCTGGGACGTTCATTGGAACCAGGCAGCCTCCTCTATTGTGCATTTGGGAGCGTTTCCAAACACATGGATCTCTTTCCCTTTGGCACAACATCACTCCCATAAATTAAACGTTTAATCCGGTCTTCCTCCCGGAGAGGGGAGAGCTGCCGAGTGGGGATGGGGAAGGAAATCCAATACTCCACAGAGCGCAAATCCCCCTTTCAATTGATCTTGGAGTAAAATATACCCCCGCAGCCACTTGTCAGGCTCCTTCCCCTCCCCGGGATGTGCCAGGATTCCCTGCTTCAGGGTCACTTTACAGTGCCAGCACTTTCCAAAGGGGGTTTTGCCCCTTTAGAGGAGCCCCACTGTCCCTGGCTGCACAGGAGGAGTTCAGGGGTGTGCCAGAGGTGCAGAAGTGGGTGGTGGGTGTGCAGGGCTCACACAAACCAGGGCTCAGTGTGGTGGAGAGGTGCAGGATGGGTTCCCTCAAGTTCCTGGCTCAATTCAGCTGGGTTTGGCCAACTTTTGCCAGTGCCCAGCAGAAGGTGCCAGGGCTGTGTAGTGCTGAGCTGGTGGGAGATGCCACCAAGACACCCTGCAGCGATCCTGGCTTTGCCACAGGCATATGGGGAACGGGCATGGGGCTGTGCCAGCCTCGGGAACCTGCCAGCACCGCCCTGTGATGGGCTGGTCACATCCACAGGCCACCTTTACAGTGCTCATCCAGCTGTGCCATGCCCCCATGGGCACATCCAGCTGTGCATCGACCTTTGCACATGCACATCCAGCTGTGCCACGATCTTGAATGCACATCTAGGTGCTGCATGCCCCTGCATGCACATGCAACTGTTGCCCTTGGATGTACATCCAGCTGTTGCATGACCCTTGAACTCCCATCCAGCTGTACCACACACCCCTACATGCCCATCCAGCTGTTGCCCTTGCATGCCCATCCAGCTGTGCCCTGCACCTCTATGCGCATCCAGCTGTGCCATGCCCCTGTATGCACATCCAGCGCCTGCACGACCCTTGTGTGCACATCCCTATATGCACATCCAGCTGTTGTCCCTATGTGCACATCCAGCTGTTGCCCCTTCACGCCCACCCAGCTGCGGCTCCAGCTGTGCACGCCCTCTCTCCACCGCGCCCCGCCCTCCCAGTCCTCCACCGTCCCGGCATGCCCCTCTCACAATGACTCCTCATTTTTCTCCCCCTCCCTCACCGCCGCCGCAACCAACCAATCAGCTGCGCCCCGCTGCTGGACGAACCACCAATAGCGAGGGGCGTTTCGCCGGGAAGCCGCGGAGGCAGCCAATGGGAAGGAGCGGGAGGCGGGATCAGCGGCGCGGTGCGGAGCGGGACGGGGAGTGCGGCCTGGTGGTGTCTTTAGAGCCGGCACCATGGTGAGCACCGGCACCGGGGAGCTGGGGCCGGCGGGACGAGGCGCAGGGGCCCGGGGAGAGGCGGGTGGGATGGGGGCCGTCCCCGCGGTGGTTCATCCCCGTGGGCTCCCCTCAGGCCGGGTAGCAGCGGCCCGGTGCGGGCTTAAAGAGAGCGGTGCCGCTGCCCCCCGGGGTTGAGGGCCAGGCCGGGTGGCCCCGAGGCCTCCCCAAGGGCCCCGGCTGTACCTGCCCGTCCTGCTCTCTTCCAGTCTATTATGTCCTATAACGGCGGGGCCGTCATGGCCATGAAGGGGAAGAACTGCGTGGCTATCGCCGCGGACCGGCGGTTCGGGATTCAGGCGCAGATGGTGACCACAGACTTCCAGAAGATTTTCCCTATGGGAGAAAGACTGTACATTGGATTGGCAGGGCTGGCCACGGACGTGCAGACGGTGTAAGTGAGGCTGCCGCATGTTCCCATCCCGAGCCCCCAAGAGGCATGTTGACAATAAGTACTCAATGGCAGCTTATGCTGAGCATAAATGGCTTTGGTTATTCGTGGGGGAGGTACCGTAGGTGGGGTCAGTTCTGCACTGCTTGGTCTCCCTTCAGTGGGGGTTACTGTAAGTGATTTAAGATCCCATCCCTGTGAAGACATAACCGGGGTGACAAGAAACCTGGAGAGGGGCTTGGGACAAGGGCCTGTAGGGACAGGCCAAGGGGAATGGCTTTAACCTGCCAGAGGGGAGACTGAGCTGAGCTCTTAGGCAGAAGCTCTTCCCTGTGAGGGTGCTGAGGCGCTGGCCCAGGGTGCCCAGAGAAGCTGTGGCTGCCCCATCCCTGGCAGTGTTCAAGGCCAGGTTGGACACAGGGGCTTGGAGCAAGCTGCTCCAGTGGAAGGGGTCCCTGCCTGTGGCAGGGGTTGGGAATGGATGAGCTTTGAGGTCCCTTCGACCCAAACCAGGCTGCGATTCTATGAAATACGTACTGGTCTCAGGCAGGTGTCAGGAGCTGGCATCCATCAGTGTGCAGCATAACAGTTCATGCCTGGGTGAAGGCAAAAGGAAAGGAGTCTGCTTCTGCTGTAATACTGATTCTCATCTCTTGCAGTGCCCAGAGACTGAAGTTCAGGCTGAATCTCTACGAGCTGAAGGAGGGCAGGCAGATCAAACCTCAGACTTTTATGAGCATGGTTTCCAATCTGCTCTATGAGAGACGGTAAGTGTCAAACAACAGTCGTTGTTTATGTGTCAGTGAAGGCCATGGTGGCTGGAGCTGATGTGATTCTAGAGAGGCGGGAGGCTGAGGAGCGCTCCTGCAATGACTGCTCATGGTACAGCAAAAGGAGACTTCAATCTAGTGACAATGTCATCTTCAATTTCCTTGCAAAATAACACCCTATAGCAGTACCAGTTTGTTCGGTTTGCTGTGCTGAAGCCATGGTACAGTGCTTCTAGGTTGACCTGAAAGTTCCCCTCACCAAAAGCACCTGTGGGATGTTTTCCTTGCCTGGATATTCACATGGGATATGGAGCTGGAGCTGCATCAAGGTGGTTTCACTACTCTGTTTGTCCTTCATAGGTTTGGGCCGTACTACACAGAACCTGTCATTGCGGGGCTGGACCCTGTGACACATGAACCCTTTATCTGCTCCCTGGACCTCATCGGCTGCCCCATGATCACTGATGACTTTGTGGTCAGTGGGACCTGCTCAGAGCAGATGTATGGCATGTGCGAGTCCCTCTGGGAGCCCAACATGGTGAGTGGGGCTTCTCTTCTTGGATTCAGGCTCCTGCTGTTAACTGGGGATCCATGCATTGGATGAAAAGCTCTGTCCATTGGTGCTTCTCAAGGAGCATGGGAGAACAAAGAAGCTGGAGCTTATAACTGCAGGAAAAATCTTACAGCATCTTGGATGATACTTTGGGGTTTGAACAAAATCCAGTGCACCAACACTGTTGGATGGGGCTTGGAGCAACCTGGTTTAGTGGAAGATGTCCCTGCCCATGGCAGGGGGGTGGAACTGGATGAGCTTTAAGGTCCCTTCCAACCCACATCATTCTGTGATTCCATTTTTACACTGACTAAAAGAGCTTCTGTTCCTCAGGAGCCCGACCACCTCTTCGAAACAATCTCGCAGGCCATGCTGAATGCAGTGGACAGAGATGCCATTTCTGGAATGGGAGTGGTGGTGCACATCATGTAAGTGCCGCTCTCCTTCCCCTGCAGAACAGAGGTAGAATTCAACAAGCTGTGTGTTAAAGGGATTTGGTGCCAGGGTATCCCTATCCCGCTCCTTCCAGCAGTATCATTAACAACATTCTGTCCATTCTAAGTGGTTTATTTCTCTGCTGCAGCTCGTGGCTGTGGCTCCAACTGCAGGAGCCACATTGGAAATCAGTCCTAGACACAGGGATCCCCTGGCTCTATTGCTGGTGGTATTTAGGAGTGCAGCTCCTCAGACAGGTGGCAGTGCCCAGAGGGATGCTCTTTGCCACAGCCAGATGCAGTGTTATCTCCCCAAGTCTGCAGTCAGACTCCTGAAGCAGTTCATTTTGCTGATGGGGCTCATTCCCTGGAGCATCCGTGGCACTGCTCTTGCTGGAGCTCCCCTGGGGCAAAGCAGGATGAGGATGAGCTTTACTTGGCTGAAACAGGCACCTTCAAGGCCAGATGATCCTGCCTGTGCCAGCAAACCAACTACCAGTGCACACTGCAGAGGGGACAAGCTGTATGTAGGTATTAAATGTGGGTTTACTAATAGGTGTTTTCTCTTTTCCCCTCTAGTGAAAAAGACAAGATCACCACCAGGACCCTGAAGGCTCGCATGGACTAACCCAGCACCAATCCTGTGCTTCACAGCCCGCTCTGCTTGGAACTTTTTTAAATAAACCCCTCTATCATTGTGAGCTTTCCTTTTCTTGAGTCTCAACACTAGGATTAAGTTCTCTAAAGCTGGCAGGAGGAGCTTGGTTTTACACAGCCGCAGGGCTTACCTTTGAGCCACCCATCATCCCCCTGCATGTGGTGCTCCCAGGAGTCAACCCCATCTCCTTGAGACAGCACAGCAGCCTTGGCTTTTCCTATCAAATTCATTTGTTCTCCTATCCAGGACTTGGTTAAACCAGTTCTTACTTAAACCCCCCATTTTACAGACACGTATCAAATGACTTTTCCAGTTCATGTAGGACTGAAACCAATCGCATACCTCGTGGAGGCACGGTGAGGACACTTGAAAGAGGAGAGCAGGAAGGAGCACATGTACACAAAGTTTTACTTTTATTTTTCTCTGGTTGGAGACTCATCTTGTAACATGCATGCATTTCAAAACAGTAACAGTGTCTCAAACTGCTCCTAGCAAACAGACAAGCACAGAGGACTTCAACTTCCTAGTTAAAAAACAGCAGTGAAAAAACCCTAGAATGCTTCTGTTGTTGTTTTCTTGACTTTGAGATTTAACTTCATTTATTCACATTGTTTTCAGTGGCACTGATCAGCCCTGCCCACCCTTACAACCTGCGTGTAACACGCTGGGGTGCAGCTGAACAAAGACCAGTACAACATCCGAGTAGGGAAAAACCCAAACCGCTAAACCCCATGGATGCCCAGCGGCTGGTTCTGAGCTTTGCCAGCACTGTTACACGTGATACTCACACCAAAGAGCAAGGAAAATCAGTAGTGGCTAATCTGGATACTGGAGAATGGCTCTGCAGGAGTAGGGAAGCCAACAGGCATTAGAACACATGGGGAGAGGAGAGGTGTTTTGTTTTGGAGCTATTGGAACCCTGATCTGTCTCAGATCGGTTCCTCAGCATCACAAACCAAGTTGAGGACACACACACACTGACTTCAGAAAGGTTTGGACCACCTCAAGGTTCAACGCTTTGAGCTCTGCAGCTGGGAGGGAGGTGGCTGTAAAGACTTGTGTAGGACAGCACATAACCCCTACGCCAAACACAGCCCATAACTACAACACAACCCCTCTCCGTGCCTTTCCTGGGCTAAGAGGCTACTGAAGGTGACTGTGGTGGTGCTCCCAAGGGGAGAGCAGGAAATAAGACTCCAATGTTTTAGTGTTCTTCCTGGTTGTGATAATCCCATCCAAAACCAGGATTCTTGGTTGTGGGAGTACAGCCTCATTCCCGCAGGAATCTGGAGTTCTGAAGTTCTCCCTGTGATGAACTGCATGGCTTTTAGAACCAAAAGCAGGTCAATCAGAGGCATGTACCAGACCAGAGGAAGGAGCCCTTGCTGTGAGAACTCCTGCTGACATTGCCTTTCCATACAGCAAACCCAAGCTCTCTTCCTGGCACTGAAGCTGCCCCACAGGGCAGGTGCTGCCTGGTACCTCCAGAACATGGTGCTCTATCACAGGGGGACCTAACACGTCCTCGAGTGGGTTCTATTACACTATTGGAGCAGAACAGCACCCACAGTCACAGCCCATGACTGCACTCAGCCTTTCCTCTCCCGCTATCTCAGACAGGGAAGATGTCAAGTTCTAGGTTAAAACCACTTCTTAGGTCTTCAAATTTGACAGATCCCTGTTCAGAATGAGACCCCCAGTACAGGCAGGACTGTGGACCTGGCAGCTTCCCACGCAAGCTCCCCCTGCCTTCAGGCATGGAGACACACACTAATCCTTTCTGAACCTCCAGTTGCCCAAAGAATTGCACCATCATTCCTGGCAGCATCCTTCCCTCTGAGCAGGCTCTGAGGGATCTGCTACCCACTGCGACTTTCAGCCAGGGGTGGTTTGCAGTCAAATGCACTTCAGTGTAAAGTGTTCCGCAGGGTACATGCTACAGACAGAAATATCTACATTCAGCAACCTAGAACTAAATTCACACCAGAAACAGACAACAAACTAGCACAAGCAGTTGGTAAAACCAAGAATTGAAAGGGCTGGGTTTTTGCTTTTAAATACTTTGAGTTAAAAAAGTGACCTAAAACAAGATTCAAAAACCCAAAACAAGAAAAAAAACAAGAAAAAAAAGAAAAAAAAAGTCCCTTTTAAAAAGAAATCAATTATTTGCAGCTTCACTTCTTATTCTGGTAAGAAAAATACTGTCTAGAACCAAAACTGAGCATTTTTTTCAACGCAATGCTACCTCTCATAATGTAAACAATATACAAAATGCTTCTGTTAAACAAAGTTCCATACCTGGGTAATACATCAGGAAGGGAGGAAATCGCATGTCCTTACTTTAATACACAAATATGGCAACTTGACAGAAGTGGCAGAATTGGGGAAGTGCTAAAGTCAATGGAGCTCATGGGGCTTTCGGTGTCACCTGAGCCAGCGACAGCCAATTTGATCCTCAAAGGAGGTTGGTTGGAGTGGAATAAGAAAATACAATTAACTGCTCTTTATGCCCTTTAGCATCAGCCTTCCAGAAAGATTGCTGCAGGAACTAACTGCATTTTCGTGTCAGCCCTGGTGATGAATGAGACTCTTGCTCCGAGCTATGCAAGCTCCACCTGCTGACTTTCTTTGGGTTGTTTGCTTTGTAGGATGTCTGCAGTTCACTCATTCCCTTCTCTCTTCCTCCCCCCATTTCTCTCTTCTGTTTTTCCTTTATAAATGCATGATTTCAAGCCTTTCAAAGGTCCCAGCTAGTTTCCCCAAAGGAGAATACAAACTTACCAGGCCAAAGTTGCCGATTCAATGCAGAGTTTTATAACTGTCAAGAATAAAAAGTGATTGGTATTTAATTTCCGATAGTAAACTTAAGTGCTTATTGTCTTAAGAGAAAAAGCAACCAATATAATGCCCACAAAACCAAGCTGATGATACCCTCCAAGTCCTCCCTTTTCCAACGTATTCTCATAGCTGCATTTGTTTTGTGGCTTTTCCAGCTACACACCTTAAGACATGAGGCTCACAGGCCTCCCAGACAATGGTGTGTTAACCCCACATCACACGGAACAGGGACCAGACTCCACTGGAGAAGAGATTTGTCCCGTGTCAAAGGGAATGACCCATGAATGAAGGAAAAGATTCATACCCCGTTATGACCCCTAATGTGAATTCTTGTTTTCTTCAAGACTCTATTTACAGTGCACTCTCATGGGCTGAGACTTCAGCCCCTTTTTGTCCCCGTCAAAGTTGAGACCTGTGGGATTCACATCACAAATGTGGGTGTGAACATCTAAGAGAACCCCAAGCCCACATTCAGAATCCAGACCAGAGCTAGGTTAGTCTAGGGAAATTACCAGGATGTGATGAGCACCAGTTATCTCTCAAAAGGACCAAATTCCACACAGCAAACTGTAGCACGTGTTACAGCACAGGACAGACATTCGAAACAGCTTATTCCCGAAACAAAGGCATATGTGAAAACAGTTTCAAGGCAGAGAAGCAACATGTTTCAACTGCGAGAGGTTTGTTCAAAACACTAAATCCTGCTTCAAAAAAGAGAAAGGAAACTAAAAAAAGGAACCAAGAGATCTGTAAGTGGTGTGCAGCAGAGCTAACGAAACCCAAAGCAAGCCTGACAAGCTTGGCTGTGAGAAAGAGTACAAGCATTCTGGAGACAAAACAGGACGTTATTCAGTCACTCCAATCAGTTCCAATTCCTTAAAGGGGGGGGGGGGGGGGGGGGGGGTGGTTGGAATAATCTGGCGCAAGTGTTCAACCATTTCCACTCCTTGACTGTTGCTCTAGAGAGGGGTATGGAGCAGAGAAGAGTAAAACCAACCACAGCTCAAGTCCTGAGTCCTTTGGAGCTGGGAGACTCGCTCCACAGTCCCAGCTCCCAGCACTCCCCATTGGTAGCGAAGTCCAATTCCTTCGTGTGCAAGTCACATTGCCATGTGAAAAATGAACCACCTAAGCAAAGAACCTCTGTCAGGAAACAAATTCAAGTACCTGTTGCAGATCGGGCTAGTAAGGAAGACTGAACATTAGCTAGATTAACACTGGCAGAAGTGCGATGTTAAGCTGTCACCTAAGAGACATGGTAATTCCTGACTGAGGTGCGACAGGGAAACGCTCCGGATAGTCAAATATATCCCATATCTACAGGTACAAAATGCCTTTTTTTCTTTTTCCTTTTAGGAAATCTTCATAGCTGGCCAATTTAAAGCACAATGGGTCCGAGCACATTTTTATCTGAGGTCATTCAATGCCTCTACTACTTCTCATACCTGTCTCTTTACGCTCTAGGAGTTACACCTCTTGAAGTGATCATCTTTGGTAGATGTTCATTTCCCTCATCCTTCTTGGAAACCAAGTGCAGTTACAAAAGTTTGCCTTACTTAAATTAACCCAAAAGCATAAAGTGTCCCAGTCTGAATTTACCTAAAGTTCAGCGACTCCTCCTTATCAGAGTAGTATTTTCTGTCCTTGAAATGGTGAGCTAGTTTCCTTCCAATTCCTACCAAGAGGGAAATAAAAGGGTTTGTGTGTCTTTCTGGTAAAGACAGTCCAATAATAAAAAACCCCCCAAAATAGTAGTTTGTGGAATCAGGCACCGCTTCATTCCCACTGAACATGATCTAGAGCGACCCGTTCTAGACAGTGCCACGTATCATATCCCTATGGGATTCTCTTGATCGGAGAGGAGAAAATGTCACTAGAAAGAGCAGTGCTGAAACAATGCACTTTGCTTGTTTTAAAAAGCCCTCAAATTTGTGTCTGGGCACTTCTGTAACATAAAACCCCACTTTTCCACCTGGGTCAAGTGGACTGTTGGAGGGTGCACCTAGAATTAGTTTTCTCTTAAGTCACACAGTGCCACACACTCGCTCTTGCACACTCACACGCGCACACACACACGCACACCCCACATGCTGCTACAGTGTCTGTTTTAGTGTCACAGGCTGCGTTCTCTGTTTGGAAGTAGCCCCCTCTTCCTCTTCATGTCTCGCTGAAGGCTGAAGACGACTATGTCAGGATATTGGAGATAAATTCATTGAAGCGTTTAGAGTACTGCTCTGGATTCACGGTGGAGATCTCTGCCCCAGCCTGCAAGGCAGAGAGGAGACAGGAGTCACAACACCCTCCCCTCCAAGGGCAGCACTGCCAAGGGGAGAGGAGGGAGGACAGCAGGGAGGGATCATGTCAGCACAGCCTGGGACAGACCCATAACAAACTGCAAGTTCTAGGGGGAAAAAACCCCATCAAGAGGTCAAGAGACATCCCCAAGGAACTGATTTTAGGTCCAGTTGGATCTTCTACAGACCAGAGACTCAAAGCACTGGATCTGTTCTCATATGGTTTACCACGGATTTGGAAGGACCATGAAAAACTCCATGTTCTCCTAAACCAGGCTCTTTCCAAGCCCTTTTGGGAAGCTTGGGATTGTTACTAGGGAGCAGGACTGACCCTAGGAGGGGGGCAGGTTATCATGCCTCTCTGCAAGCCAGGCTATTCTGCTCTGTGAGGCAATTTGGTGCCGCACCAAGGAAATCAAGCACCTCCCAGACTGGGAAAGCCTTTGCAAGACAGTCTGAGAAGATGCTAAATGAGGGAAGAGCTGTTCTTGGCCATGGAATCACTGGAGAACTTCCATCCTGGTAGAAAAATCAGAGTCAGGAGGCATCACCCATGCGCACACAGGCAAAGCAGAAGCCCCAAAGCCCATCCTCCCTGCAGTGGGTGGCTGCTTACCCCATGTTTCACTGTTTTGGCAGCATGTGCAGCTTTCTTCTTCGCATCATATGGTGTAAGAATGTCTATAATGGCCATGAAGTACACTTCCTTCTTGGGGGCACCTAGCAAGGCAAGAGAGTTGCTAGCACACCCTGAGCTGTGAGCAAAGCCCCCCTCCTCTAGAAACACATGGCTGGTTTGCTGCATACAGCAGAGAAAGCAAGGAGCTGGAGGGTATAAAGGGGTAGAGAAGAATGACTGGAAACAGCACACTAGAGGCCCACATGCTCTCTGACCATGCCACTACTCTCCAAGCATCACTTCTACCCATTCCAACTCATACATTCACAACCAGACACTGCACAGCGAAGGAGAGACACTTGGCAGAATCCCTCTCTCTCTGTGTGTGCACAGTCCTCCCACTCCATTCAGCCCAGCCAGACCACAGGACACCCCCTCTGCCCTCCAGAGCTTCCCAGCATCCCAGGATACTCACTTTCATGGCTTTTCATGGCGTAGACGTCAACAGAGGGATCGAACTCCCCAGGCCCAAAGAAACGTGGGTAGTTGAGGAGGTTGCCAGGGCTGTCGGGGGGGGTGCCATAGGAGGAGATGGGGTTGCCTCCCAGCCCATCGTTCTCACACTCCTCATCCTCTGCCCGATCCTCCACTTCCATCTCTTCCTGCTCTGCTCGGTCAACATCGTGGATCCCAACCAGCAAGCTGTAGTCCATAATCTTCAGCTGAGCTAAAAACTGAGAGAAAGAGTTGAGTGAGAACAGCAGCATCCATGTGGGATCAGAGATTATCAGTCCTACCCTGCCAGTATCCCCCTAAGGATGGGCTGTAGCAAGAGCTAAAACCTTATTAGACTCCAGAGAATTTAATTAGATTTTCTGGCATCAGCATATCCTTGACTGTATTTGCTTGACTGATCCAGGAATGGCAACCTTTGCAGCTACTACTGAGGCCACAGTGAGGACCCAGTTATGGGAGACAGTTACAAGCCATCCCTCAGGAAACTCTACCTCCACATCCCTCTTCAGCTTCTCCAGGAAGTTCTTTTTACTCTCTTCTCCAACGTGCAGCTTCTGGCCCTCATTCAAGAAGTCGTTGTCCTTGAACGTTGGCAGATCCTTGGCCTGCAACAAGAAGCCTGTGTCAGACTCTCCAAAGCCCTGCTTCTTGGGGGAGGGCCGGTACATGGAGTGCACAGAGACTCTGGTCGAGTGTGGCCTTGCACCAGGGTGTTTTGGCTGTTTATAAGGTGAAGTGGCTCATCCTGTCCACTAAGTATGAAAATGGCATTAGGCAGAGCACCCTATTTGTCAGTGAATCCATGTGCTGAGCTGGACCTAAGGGGAAACTGAAGGGAGACACAGAGAACAACCCAACTTCAAAGACTGCTGCAGGCTGAAAGCTCCAAAGCTGGGCTCCAGGCAGAGGTGGCCCAACCAGCTCCCAGAATAGGAAAGAAATTCATTTTGTTGGCTTCTGGCTGGGGGAAGGCTTGGGAAAAACATGCTTCCCTTCCAGAAGACTTGAGGAAAGGCTTAAACCCACTGCTCTGTGAGGAATGTGCTTGCAGCAGGCGCTGAGCACTTCTTAGGGCTATGGAAGAACACGAAACCCCTTTGTACAACTGGGAATTCAAGGATTTTGTCCTTAGAATGACATAGGAGCTTTATACAGGTGGCTTTATACAGACCTAGTTTGAATGGTCTGAGACAAAGTGCAGCAGCAGCAAAGGCTGGGGAGTAAACAGCCAGCAAGCTGGGCCGCTTGTACATGATGGAGCTGGGCCTTGACACCAGAGCATTCAGTGTAAATGGGAGCTCCTTGGCTCACATCAGAGATCTGACTTTAGGCCAGGCTGGAGTAAACTTACTCTGCGGCCTCAAACCTGAAAATCCCATGTGCAAAACATGTAGTACCGTGAGTTCCTACTGTGATTTCAACAGGACTTTTCACAGCAGCATCACAGCCAAAGTTCCGCAGAGGCAGATTCTTAGTCACAAGTTCCCCTAATGGCACCAGAAACCAAACTGAAAACCACACTGAGATACACCAAGAACCTGAGAGGAGCTGCTCTGGTTTATAAAGCATCTGCTGCAAAAGCTAACTGCTGACCTGACTCAGTTTGGTACTCAGGGAGTGCTATGAAGAAATCCTTCCGTAAAGACACCATTGCACTACCGTGGGCTTTGGTACAGGGGGGATTGTCCCCCACCAAGTTCCCCCCACGCCTGGTAGTGTCAACATAAGAGAGCAGGGCAGGGCAGCACCACATCTGTATCATCTCTTCCTGAGCAGTTACTGGGCACAGCCTGAAAGGTGGGACAGAAACACGCTATCCTCAAGGCCCATTTAATATCCCATGCTCAATACCCCTTTGGAAAAGGGAAGTCAGTTGGATCCATCTGCTTCCAACCACCTGGAGGAAGGAAAGGGTGGCCAGGGATGGTCCATACCTTCTCTTTATCGCTTGCTTCCCTGGATACTGTTGAGCCCTGATAAAAGAATAAAGAAAAGAGCATTGCTGCGCTGTGTGTCATATTCCCAAAGAATTCCTCAACGCCATTTAATTCCTTCATGCAGAAAAATAACAGAAGTAGCTTTAACATCAGTTCTCAGCCCCTTTTTCACACCCAGGGTACACTTATGGGTCTCCTTGGTGTAGCAAAGGCCACTTGTGTTGGGGGAATGGAACAACATTTGAGCTCCAGGAGAAGCTCTATCCACAGCCCCCAAAACCTGATTCCCCTGAACAAAACCCAAAGCCCAGGACCTGGTAAAATGGGTGTCACAAAGACCACCCCCCACCCCTCTGGAAAAGGAGCTCAGCTCCACGACTGCTCTCCACACCCTCACCTTCAGGTCGTATTTCCTGTGCACAGTCAGCCTGTGACTAAACACGTTTCTGGTCACCACCATGTAGGTTTCCACTCCATCCACGGTGAGCCGGTACATGCCCAGGAACTGAGGCAGGAGGGTGTTCCCATGACACTCCACTATGAACTGGAGGAGGGTGGGGAAGGGAAGGGCAGAGGAAGACAGCACTGTCACACAAACCCATCTCTGACAGCTCAGCAAGATGCTGACAGTGAAGCCTCCAGTTCCAGCCATCTGATACCGATGGGAAAGCAAAAAGGCTTGCAAATGGCTCCGAAGGTCTCAAGAAGAGCAAGTTAGGGCATTGTAAGAACCTTCCAGCCCTGAGCTGAGACAGAGCATCCCCCTGTGTGTGCATGTCTGCTGTGGCAGGCTAGGTGTGCATGACCCTCACTCAGCCTCAGCACAGCAAGTGTGCTGTTGGCACTGGCTAAACTTCACTTCGTGTGGTTGTGTGAGCAAAGAGAAAGTGAACAGAAGGTCCACTGGCAGATAATGTGGACAACGGTAGAACATTCCCAGCTGTTCCAGTTTGCCCTCCCTTCCCTGCTGCATGTGCCTGTCTTCTCCCTGGTTCCTCTGGAAAGTCTAATTCAAAGGATGGAATTAGGAGCATGTTTATGGATCTCAGGTACCAGTGATCCATCATTCATTGATACAAGGAACATGGTGAGCTGGGAAGGGGCTCAGAACTGTGAAGAAGCAGGCAGCTGTGCCATAACTGGCTCTCCAGTGCTAAGGAACACCATTTTCTCCTGCAAAAGCTCTTTGCAAGCTCTGCCAGGCTGCACGCTACAGATCCAAGCTCCAGGTCCCCATCACCAGATGCTCCCCAAGGTGTTTGCCACCTCCCCACCAGGCTTCCAGACTCACCGTACCTGATGGTACTTCTTTAAGATGTTGTGCATCTCTGCTACATCCTCGCTCGACACCGCCTTGATGACGAACCTCCTGTCGTAGGTGGTGAGGAACCGGGCCCCGCACCGGCCCTGGCTGTCACTGTTCACCGGCGCGCTGCGTGTCACCGAGTTCTGAGGGAACCAGAACAGAGCAAAGTGGGGAGGAGAAGCTGCAGCTGCCACCTCCCCGGAGAAGAAACAAAAGCAGATGAGACCTGGGTGACCTGGGCCAGCTCCACAACCTGGCTCCGGAACAACAGACATCCCACGGACGTTGTGGTCCACTGTAAGCGTGACGGTGGCCAAGCCTCAGAGAACATTTCACTCATGACCATTGGAAGCATCCTTGAGTGCTCAGGTTAACCCAGCTATTGATTTACCTGGTTCACTCCACCACCTGGCATGTATTTTTGATGAGGTTTTTTACTAAGAGCTTTTTATACACAGGCCAAGACTCCTTTTCCTCCTGGAAGCTTAAGAACAGTCAGGATATTTCTAAAGGCTTAAAGAAAACCAGAACACAATGAAGGAAATGGCCTGACTTCTTTTCCCTCCAGCAGCCTAAGCTGGCAAAAACCTCATTGTTTGGGAAGTCTTTACAGGTCCCCCTGAAAGCAAAAGCCACCCTCAGCTTCTGCTCTTCCTACAATGGGATGAAAAAGATTGGGAGTATAAATAGCTTGGTTGCTCTTCCGACAACCAGCAGCATCTGTCTTTATATCTCTGTCTCCACCCTTAGCAACGAACCATTGCAGCTTCTTTTCCTACTTGCAGCACGACTGGAAAATCCCAGGCAGACTGCAGAGTATCCACAACATTCCCTGAGCCCCAGCATGTTCTGAAGCCTCTCTCCAGGTAAGGAGCCTCATCCCACTGCTGGAGCCACTGCTCTTTACACCTTCCAGACCAAGTCAAACAGGTCCCCAGTCTCCTGCTTGTTTCCTGTGTCACTCCTCAGCAGCTGCCTTCCAACTCCACCAGCCCAGTCACCAGTGCTGGTTTAGAAGCCATTCTGTCAGCCAACAGTGGTGACTCTCACTGCTATTTCCTTGCCACTGGTGCAGGCAGATGGGGAGAGTTGAGTTGTGCTCTGAAACACTGATGCTCGGTAGTGGTCTTCAGTGTCTTTTAGCATCTCAGGGCTGGACAATGCATTTCATGCTGTGTATTTTAGCTGCTGCTTACTGTTCTCTCCTCCTCTGAGCTTTCTGAGGAGCAGGCAGCAGAGGGAGCCTGCTCATCTGCAGACAGACACAGGCGAGCAGAGCCTGCTGTGAAAGAGGGATTTACCATGTCACGCTGCAAGTGAGCTCAGAGGTTTCCTTTCAGAAGGAAGCATTTAAAGCTTTTAAAACTTTAATGAAGCAGGGGAAAAACTCTGCTCCTGCCAACGGCTTTAGAAACCATCAGGAAAAGAAAGGCAAACAAAAAAAAGCCCCTTTGCTTCTCACTGACATTTGCAAATGAGTCCGTGCTCCACAATTTAATCACCCCTCACCTCAAAACCACAGAGCTTTTCTTGTAGAAGAGCTGGGAAGCAGAAATCATGACCACATATGGACATGACCAAATTTACAGCCCTTCGGTTTACTTCGTTCCCTTCCTGTCACTCCCACCTCTTCCCCGCTTGGGGTGTTATATTTAGCATTCTGGCTCCATTCCCACTGAAGCCATCACATTTTACCCACCTGCATTTAGCTCAATAAATGTTTTCTGCTTTCTCTTCTAGCTGCTGGCTTCTAAAGAGCCAAAGATGGGAGAAGTAATCCTTCAGACCAACAGCTAAAGTGGCAATGAGAAACCAGGTAGGGAGAACCAACAACAACCCCAGGGGCAGCGTGCTGCTGGCCAAGCAGCCCCCTCAAGAGCTGCACACCGCCTGGCATGAGCCACTGTCAACAGCCCAGAAGGTGCTGGTGCTGCTTCTCTCTGGCACCATTGGTGCCCAGAGAACAAGCCTGAGGGGAGGAGGGAATAAATGAAACCAAGAATCTCATAGGCATGTGGTCAGGAAAAGCATGGGCTGAGCAGCCGTGTCCTGAAAATAAAAGAGCTCTTCCATCACAAGCAGGAGAGATCGGTGTGAACAGCTTGCAGGTAAGGACAGGCACAAAGAACCTGGGCTCAGCTCTGTCTCTGTCAGCACACGGGCACTCACCCAGCCCAGAGCTGCAGCAGACAATGTTTACCATTCCTCCTGGGGATGGCTGGCCCCTTGCAGAAGAAAAGCAAAGCTGACTGTCAGTTCTGCTCGAAAAACACGTCTCCGTTTGAGCAAACAGCCTCCGAGTGCCCAGCACGCCTGAGAACAGGCAGCAGAGTGGGATGAGCCCTTGCAGGCAGGAGAGAGGCAGCTGAGACAGTGAAACTAAGCAGCAAAAAGCCCCAACATCAAGCCTGGTACCCTCAGAGGTCACCCCTTCTCACAGAGACTGGACCAGGAGGCAGAGGATGGGATGCAGGCCCTACTACACAGCTGCTCTTCTCCTCATACTTGAGACTGCATTGAGTAGATGCAGCATCTTCCCAATGCAGCAAGTCATGGGCTAAGAAAACAGATCTCTTCATGATATCAACCTTGAAACAGAGTGAGATCAGGCATAATCTGGATACAATCTGGGAGAATGTTGACATGCTTGGGGAGGGTATATGGAGATGTATGTGGACATGGGGGCACACACACACACGCTCCCAGAAGGAAGCAGTGTGGTGAGATCAGCAGGAACAGCCCTGCTCCTATCTCCTCTCCTCACAACACAGGCAGCAGTGAAGCAAAGAAGGGAGAGAGCAAGCAGCTTGTGCCACTCACCCGCTGCTCCAGTGCTGTGGTGCCTCTCTGGGCTGGTGGATTCCAGGGAGGACTTTAGCTGAAGCCCTCAAGCAGCGAGTGCTGGAGCTCTGCCAGCCCTTATCAACTGCAGCCATGCCAAAGACACCGGGTTAATGACCTAACCCCAGCCTGCTAAAGGCCATGCAGCTATCAAAGCCACCTTCTTCTTCTCCACTGGCTCTTCCCCCAGTTAAGAGGTCTCCAAGCAGCCTGCTACTACACAGCTCCTGCTGTGTGTGGAAGGAAGCCCTGTTGCAGCAGCAAGAGTTGTGCCATCTCTTTCACTGGATTTAAGCTCAGTGGTATTAATACAAGAAAATCTCCCCTCCAAGGCAAGTCTGAGCCTTTGGCCTTTGGGGTCACATCCCAAAGCAGCAGTCACCTTGATAAACCCAATTCAACACCACCGATCCTCGGCACACACTTGGTTAAAGAGCACCCGAACCTGTGAAGCCACGACAGACTCATTTTCCTTGCAGATGTTCTGCACTAGATCATTGTTATCCTCCAGCTCCTGCCTGTCTGCAACCATCTGCTGCCTCTTCTTTTCTGCGTAGACTGCACACTCTCTGCAGCAGGGACCGTCTTTTCATCCTGCAATTGCCCAGTGCTTGGCACAGCAAGATCTACTCCACTGCTGTGAGCCCTTAGGGTTATGGGAAACCCGTTCCAACTGTGATAATAAACCCCTAAAAACTGGCCCCACAAGAATGCTGTATCACAGTTTCTCTGCCAGTTTGGTTCTTGTATCCCAGGGAAAGGTGTTTGGAGGGCAGGGAGAGACGAGACTGTACCTGGTAGTCTTGATCATCAATCCCAAATCTCTCCCGGAGGTTTCGGAACACCAGTGGACAATATTCCTTAAATTTAAAGCGACTTGGCAGGTTTTCCCTAGGGCAAAGCAGAAAAGAGATTCTTGTGCAATGATCAGCTTGGGAAATCACACTCAATTCTTCTCCCATGTCACTGCTGAACCCCCTGGGATATCCAAGCCCCTTCCTACCTACGAGGGCCCTATTCTGCACATATTTATCCTCATGAGGGTAGCTTGTTTCTTTGGATGCCTACAAGAGTCATCTCTTCACAGAAACATTTGCAAGCCTAAAAGGCTTTTTGCATGAGGATGTCTGTCTGAACAGAACAATCTCCCCTGTCACAAGCACAGATTTGATAGAATCATTTCTCTCTTTCCTCTTCCTTTGTTGCTTTGTTCCCTTCAGTAACACAGCTGCCCCCTGCAACACACTGCTACTGTTCAAGAGGAAAAGCTGCAGGAAAGGAAGGGGGGAGCTCTGATTTCAGATCAGATCACTGGTGCATCAAAAGAAAGGTCAACACGCAAAAAACCGTCTGACCCAGAACCCAAAGGAGACGACAGGGATCAGCTCCAGCCAGGCATGCTCCAGATCCCAGCATTCCAGAGCCAGCTCTGCTGCCAGGCCTCCCCAGAGCAGAGTGGACATCACACAGCATTCCCCATGGCTGAGGGATGCTGCATCTCCTCCCTAGCAGAGCTCTTCTTCTGCCCAGTGGGAAGAAGCAGAGAGGATGGTCCTGCCTGGACGCAGTGGGAGATGTTGGCAGCTCATTCTCAATGAGAATCCTTTGCATTAATATGTGGGAAACAAAACTCTCTGTAGGAGCAGAGGGAAGAACAGATACTGCAAATTGTAAGCGCCAGAGAAGACAAACTTTTGAATCACACTCCCACTCCTAAACGCTGATCCCTGTAAAATTGAGTGAAACTGAAGCATTAATCAGGGAGCACCACACACACACAGAGCCAGGGTGGAGAACACGGCGCTCAGCACCAGTCACAACCATGGCTTCCCCAGGGCTTCCAAACCTTCATCACTAGGAAAAGGAGAAGGGGGTAACTCCATACAAAACCCCTGGGCCAGAGGTATAACACAGCCTCACAGCTGCCTCCTGTGAACAGTCTGAAAGAGACAGGGAACTTGAGAGGCCACAGAGAGAAAACTCCTGCCCTCTGCTCCGTGGTCCATGGGACCTGGGGAACACCAGACAGGACACTGCAAGAGTCACTGTCCTCCATCAGTTTTGTGCACAACCAAGATTCCAAGGCCTAGGGCTGGAGTCTGCTGCACAAGTTATACTTTGTGACCTCTGAACTGCCCAGTCCACGTAACTTGCTTTGCAGTGGTGCCACTTCTGAGCCTGGCCTTACCAGACTTCTTGTCCCTCAAAGGCTATAAACCAAACCATGAGACAGCATCTCAGTGACAGACTGAGCCCTACCATGTCCTCTTGAGGGGTCTGGGCAGGGCACAGACTTGAGGCCTGTGTCCAGCCATGCCACATCCTCTTGCCACTGCAACAGGGAACAAACCAAAAAGGCCTTCACTGTGCCACAGTGAAGAGACAAAGAAGTTGAGAAGCACCTACTTACTTGTTGAATAGATGGTTGTCCACCTTAATCTTACTGTAGGCTTTAAAGTCATCTGGCATTAACATGACGGGGACAGGAACATTGCTGAGCTCGTTGATCTAAAAGATAAAGGAAACAGAGACTCAAACCCCAAGTTCCACTGCTCTGTAGTTACTGTCAATGGACTTCAGGGATGCCAAACACCCCAGAAGCTTGTTTGGAAGCAGTAAAACTCATTAGACTTTTAGAGCAACTTGCTGTGCTGAAGCAACCTGGAGAACACTGTGGTTACAAGCTGTAAAAGCATCTCATCCAGTCATGTGCTGAGTACTCTTGAGCCAGTCTCGGCTCTTCCATCTCTTCACCTTCCACTGATCACTCGAGACACAGCTTAGAACTGAGACAAACCTACAGAAATAGCAGATCTCCTGTTTTAAATCAATCCCCTCTGCTTTTATTTAGGGAATGTTGCATCAGCCAATCTCTTAACCAGTTCTCACCGCTACAAATCATGGATGACCAAAGCCTTCAACGTGGCCAGAGCAGACCGGGGGTAGCAGCACAGCACAGCTCCCCTGTGGCTGCTACTTCTATGCTTTTGCTGTCTCTTGTTGCTCTTATCCCACCTTCTTGAAAGGGATGAGTCACTCCACTAGATTGTTTTTGCTCCTTAGTCATGTGTGTGGCAAGCACAGGAACAGAGGGAAGCAAAAGAATGAACCTGCAGCTACTATTGTACAGCCAGGCTCATGCTACAGCACCCAGCAGTGAAACAGCACTAGTAAAAACCTAATGCATAAGAATAGAATCCACCTCTGGGCTGGATGTGGCCACCCTGCTCCAGGCAAGCCCAGGCACTGACAAGGCTGTGCCAGATTCAAGAGCAGGTCAAGAGGCAGCACGTTTCTGAGCTGCCTTGTCTGAGGACAGCCCCAGTGTCATCCATTCACAGGGACTTCACAGGAATCACACAAGTCCCATCTCTCTGAACTGATATTAACCCACTGGATGGAGGAAGTCGTTTCATTCCAGCTCCATTCCCCTAATTCTTGTGCCAAGCAGCTAATGCTGGAGAGGAGCAGCCAACACCGGCAACAGCGGGGTTTGGACAGGAGTCAGGCCTGGAGCCTGTTCCAAACACCAACATCTTGGGCAGGTCAAGTGACTACCAATAGGCTTGGAAACCACCAGCACTTCCCTGCTGCCTGGGAATAGGGTCCAAGCCATCAGCCTAAGGACATGGACTCCAGCTCTGGGATTCCCTGCTCCCTGCATGCAACGTCACACACAATACTGTCCAAACAGCTGCTGCCACATCACCTCTGGAGGCAGAAGCAAAAGCAGGCGCAAAGGTGCTGGTCTGCAGCAATACCGAATCACACAGCTTGGGTTGAAGGGACCTTAAAGCTCATCCATGGGCAGGGACCCCTTCCACTGGAGCAGCTTGCTCCAAGCCCCTGTGTCCAACCTGGCCTTGAACACTGCCAGGGATGGGGCAGCCACAGCTTCTCTGGGCACCCTGGGCCAGCGCCTCAGCACCCTCACAGGGAAGAGCCTCTTAATATCTAATCTGAACCTAAGGAGGCCAAGGGAGGCCCCAGTTCCGGAGATGTGCGATGAGCTGTCTGATGCTGTGAGCAAGCCTTTGACAGGGTACGGATTTGTCCCATCCTTTCTCCATCATTACCAATGATAAAACCAGAGCAGATTTAACAAATGTCAGACTGGAGAGAACGACACACACACGCTGCAATGAGAAAAGATGACTATTTTCAGAGCCTGCCATCCCACACAACAGATAAGCGGGAAGTAAACCGGGAACGGCTCTGTGAAGAGCAGAGATGGTGCTCATTAAAGCTCTGCCTTGGATTTACTTTACAGCAGCACCGAGGAGAACTAAGCACTCCCATAAAGTGCTTTGGGATGTATGGAGAATGCTGCACAAATGAATGAATAATGCCACAGGCTTCCCATCATTTGTAATCACAATGGAGCAGGGAGGAAAATACCCCCTGACTTCAGCTAAAGGCTCAATCCTGCCCAGGGCTGCTCCTTGAGCCGCAGGTAGGAGAAAGGGAAGGCAAAAGGGATGTCCCAGATGCTGATGTCCAGCTCCCAGCTCCTGCAAAGAGCTGCATCAGGCAGCCCCATGCACTGATTTCCCCTTAGGGAACCAGCTCATTCTGTAGCAAGAAAGAGGTGTTGCCTCCAGCCACTATTTCTTACTGTCTAACAGGAGGGGAAGCTCCTGCCGCACGCCTGTTCGCAGCCTCTTCCCAGCTATTAGCAGCTTGCTCCTGAGCAGAGGAAGGCAGCTGAGAGGGAACAGCCATTTGGAGATTGTCTCCTCCCTGCCAGGAATTGAGACACAAACGTTAGCAAAGTGAGATGTCAAGACGTCTCTGGCTGTCCTCATTTCTGCCAAAGCACAAACCTCAAAGCAAATGTTGTACCTGTTGCAACCCTCCTGACAGGCAGAAATGGTGCGCCAGGATTCCTCGGTTCATTTAGAAGATGCCCCCACTCTTCCCAAGATAAAGCAACCTGACAACAGTGAAAACCCCCCCCCTCGAAGAAGCCTCTCCCCCCTTTTAGCTGCATTCAGCAGAGCTTTCTGCATCCTCTGGGATTCCTGGAGGAGACAGGGACGAGGAAGAAGGTGTCTGTGCCAGGACCAGCATCACTGCCTGGTCACTGACGGCCTGTTCTCCACCACACAAGGCAGCTCCTGGTCACTGCACCTTTGCTCCTGACACCAGTCTGAAAGCAAACATGAATGGTTGGGGGTGGTTTTGTCCCAGCAAAAGGACACGCACTGTGTGCTCCCACAGTAACTCCCATGCTCGATGCCTTCCTCAGGACATCAAAGGGATTGGAATGAGAAGCCCCCACACTACCTTGGAAAAGGGATATCCCAACCCCTTCCTCCTCACAGTACAAGGCTCAGCATCCAGATCCCCTTCCTAAGGCTTATCAGGCCAGGTCCTGCAGCACGGTGCCAAGCGAAACCCTAGGAGAGCAGCAGCAGACAGGACAGGGATCCTCTCCTGTGGCTCATCATCACATCATGCTGGAATGTGAGCAGCCTCTGAGCGCAACGTGACTAACGCCTGGCACATGTTTGCTCTCTCGCCTTCTCCCCAGGGAGAGGCGTGGAGCAGGGATTATATATAGCAGAGTCTGTGTCTCGGAGTATTTCTGCTACAGAAAGCAAGGTCACAGCAAGGTGCATAGTGATGAGGTGCTCAGCAAGCCCATGGGCTCCTGGGGAGCCCTGCCCCATGGGTCTGACCCATCTGGTGCCCACAAGGGGATGACACTGTCATCCAGCTGCAGGTCTGCCCCTGCCAGGACGTGGGGAGAGATCTGGGTACAAGCTGCACAGCGAGGTCTTGGACTTGGGTCTTTGTCTGGAAGAGGCAGCAGCTGACAGCAGAGGTGCAGCAGACACAGACAGAGAGCAGAGACAGACAGACAGCAGAGGTGCAGCAGACACAGACAGACAGCATCACATCACACACCTCAGTCCCTCACCACATGGGTTGCTGTAGGAAGCACAGTGGCTGCAAGGAGCAGGTCCTGCTGCAGCACAGCCTTGCCTGGGGGGTTTCCAGACCTCCCCATCAAATGCTTTAGAGGTCCCCAAGGTACCAGAATTAAGCCCAGCTGATGCAGAGCAGGAGCTCTTCAGCCTGAGCCCTGTCTCCAGCCCCTGCAGGTTTCCTGTAACACATCCAGCTTTTCAGACCTAATCATCTACCTTTGAATCCTCTGGAAAATCAGCCCCTGGTTTTGCACAGTCCTCTTACAGCAGTTTTCTATTCCCCTGGGTAGGAAACAGACACACAGCCTGACAGGGACCAGTCCAGGCTGAAAGCACCACGAAGAAGAGCATTTGCCACTGCTGCCCTTCCCCAGGAGGGACAGTGTGAATGGCACATGCTCCCCACAAAAGGCTCAGAGGCTCTCAGTGGAGCTCAGAGGCTTTAAAACCAAGACATATTTTAGCCAAACCAACTGACATCTTCCCAAGGCACCAGCAGGGGAGGGAAGAAAAGAGATGCTTCACATTTCTCTGCTGGTTTCCCCCTATTGTGAGAACAAAGAAGCCACTTCCCAAGCCAGGCAAGGAGTCCGCTGCATCCCAAGGTCAGCCTGGCCAGCAGAGAGGTGAGGCAGCCCATTGCCTGCTGTGTCCAACAGCCACTGGAGAGGTAAAGGCAGCCAGAGGCCAGTGCAGGAGGGATCAGGGCTTGGGGCAATAGTGGGCTGGAAAATGCCCCCTTCCCCTCTGTCTGATCAGCTTTTACTCCCTGGTCGCTGGAACTGTGGAGCAAGAGCAGTCAGCAGGATGCTGGGTTTATCTATAGCTGATAATTTGTCTTCCCCACCAAAGCCAAGTCCTTTTTCACTACAAGACACATCAATAGCGTGTGTCATTCAGGGACAAATGGGCCAGGCAGGATTTGGTTTCAAAACCTGACTGTAGCCTCAGAGTAGCAATTACCATTAGTAAATTCATGGGAAAATGCGAGCTGTTTACTAACAAGAGCCAGATGATGGAGTGTGTGAGTCTCCTCTCCAGGATTCTTTACACCAGGAATTTGCTCAGGGAAGGAAAAATACTTGGTTCCTCTCAAAATCTTTCAAGCAGCCATTCCAAGTGCTCTGTGAGGATTAGTTAAACTTCAGAATACTCCGGGGAAGCAGGTAAAAGACACATAGAAAAATCACTTTAGCACGGAGACAAACTCACATCTGCAGCAAAACTTTGCCTCTGCTGGGCTCCCTGTGCAGGGGGTTGAGGAAAAAGTAGTTTTCCATGAATTAAAGCATGATTAAGCAGTATCCAAGCTAACAACCCCCCCATGCAATGCTATGGAAGCACGAATCTTGATTTCTCTCAGTGCTCTGGGGACACCTTAGGCTTTAAGAGGGAAAAGAAGCATCGCCCAGTGACAGCAAACCCACCTCTGCCCCAAGGAAGTGCTCTGAAGCCTGCTGCAAAGGATTCCCTGCATCCCAATGGAGCTGCAGCACAGGCTGAATTGGTCAGTGCTGCCCTGCTGATGTGGGGCAGGCTGTGCCCCAGCACCTCAGCAGGGCCTCAGGACCACTGGAGAGCATCCATCCTCCCCATCCATGCACAGGCAGGCAGAGCTAGCGCTTCCCTTGCTTCAACCACTCCCAGCCACACGAGTCAGGGGCAGAGCAGGCAACTGAGCCCCATTTTCCTTACTGAACTACCCAGGGAAACCTTTTCTCTCCATGCCCCAAGAAGGAAAAAGGCTCCTGGAATCTCTATTTTAACAGGTCCCTGGATAAGAAGATTCAGAGCAATGGCCTTGATCATCCATCACCATATGCTGCACTCTCCAGAGGTCAGTCAGAGCCACAGCAGACAGCAAGTGATGGAAAGCACAAATCCACACTCTTTACCCTGTGCCAGCACCAACTGATGGGACTTAAACACTTGCTATGTGGCAGATGCTGCTCTGGCAACACCAAACCCAGTGCTGCAGCGAAGGGAGAAGCGTGCTGCAAATCCCACTTCTTCCACTGGAATACTCAATAGCTGCATTCTGCACCAGCACCACTCTGAAGGGTCCCAGATGTGCTGGTACCTCAGGCAGTGATCCAGGGAGAGCAGGAGCCTGCCCTGGGCAAGACCCATAGAGCAACAGGAAGAGATCTACCCATTTCCACAAACATGGGGTCTGTTTATACACACCTTTCCCTACCAACACCCACAGAGCTCCAGGGGCTGTTACCAAACAGATCCAAGGGTCACGTCTCCAACAAGTCCCTGGGATCCCAGTGCCTGGTAGAATCAGCACCTTACAACCGTTTCTATGGTTTCGAGAGCATCACACAACGCTGCCGTGCTCATCTCGCTCCTCTTGCGAGATGGCTTCTCCCTTCCAGAACCATCCCAATGTTCCCCCTGCGCGCACCCAGCCGGGGCATGGAGAACACGCAGGGAACCCAACCGCAGGAGCTGCGTCTCCTCTTGCAATGCCATGACAACAGCAGAGCTTCCCCAGGAACCATCACCATGGCTGCTGGATTCCACAGCACCTGACAGCAAACTCAGACATCAAGAGTGAGCCTCTGGGATTCCACTTTTCCCTCCTGTCTGCACAAGTTCTCCTCTCTCTGGTTTTCTAGCCCAAAACTGAGCTCTTGGACTAATCCCACCCACATTTGGTTTTGTTTAAACCAGCCCCAGTCCCACCTCAATCCCAACCCAGTCAGTTTAAACGCTGGCTGGGGACCACCACGACAGCCAAGACCCAGGAAAGGCTCCAAACTGGTGCTCCAGAAACCAGTTCCTGCTCTTGGCGTGCCAGCATCCCTGCTCCTGATCCTCTCCAGAGCCAGCACTGTCTGCAAGCACACCAGCTGCTCACAGGCTTGTCTAAACACAAGGCAGGGCCGAGCTGTTGCCAGACTCAGTTAATGGACCCAAGGGAATGTCTTCAGTCAACAGAAATGGTGGATTGCAGAAAATGGGTGTTCTGTTTGCTTTGTCCATGAAAAGGGTCATCCCAAATGGATAGGATCCCCCCGGCACAGCCTTGTGGTTGTGCCAATAGCCATGCATCTCCTCCTCCTATAGAGACCCCAAGGGAGGGCTCCACAGGCACAGCCAAGAGATTCACCTCTCCTTGTAAAGCCCAGGAGCCAAATACTGAAGAACCCCCCAGAAAAGAGGTTTCTAATGAAGTTCAATGGTACCCCTGAGAACAGGGCCTGCCCAGACCCATCTGCTGGAAGCACAGCAGCAATTCCACTTCCCATAAAGCGCCCACATCATCTCCCAGCCGCACACTGGGATGAGCAGCAGCTCAAGTGCAATCAAAGCCACCTCAACAGCGCTCGGGCACTCACAGGACCAAACCCAGACCGAGATCGGCAGCAGAGAGATGGAGGAAAACCAGCAGGAATTTGTTGGGGAATTCTGGCTCTCCAAGGGTGAGGAGATCACAGCTGAAACGTTCCCAGCCCCTCGGGGGCTGGTCCTCCCTTCTGGCAGCAGCTTCCTCAGAACACACATTGGATACAGCCTCACTACCAGCTCTGTGCTCACCACCACGGCAGCTTCCTCCCTTTCCCTAAGTATTGCATAGCCAAGTGCTCCAGAAACCCCATTGCTCTGATCCAGTGCCTAAAAAAGTTGCCAGATCCCTTCTGCTACAAGCAGATCATCCCAGAAAGGGTTATTGCCACCAAGCAACAACTGTCCCTAAGGGCCCACAGATAAAACTTCAAAGAATCCCACCAATTTCCATTTCTTCAGGGCTTCACTGATCAAAGCCTCATTAAACTCATTACCCTGCTTCCTGGGAAGGCTCTGAGCAGCAAGCACTGGAACATCCTTTGACTCAGAAAGGCAGCTGCGTTGAACTACATTTGGAAGCTTCGCTCCAGCGTCAGGCAGGCTGGAAATGCAATTCTCATCATTCTGTGTGTGTGTGTGTTATCGGTATCTGCAAAAATGAAAGCCTAAATCCCTTTCACTCTCTAGGAAACAGCCACTAATCCACTAAAGGCATAGGTGTCTTTGAGCCCTAGGAGCACATTGACTTAGGAAGGGATGAGGTTTCTGCATTCTTTGACTACCTGAATGCTCTCCGAGCACAGCATCCATTACCCACATCCAGGAGGGAGCAGCGGTAAATCAATCCTCCTTCCCAGCACGAGATCTATGCCTGCCATCAGAGACGAGGGAGAAGTTTCCAGAGACAAAACATGAAAGCTGGGTTTGGGAACCTCCAAAGGAGACGGATGAAAGCACTGAGCCATCACCGGCATTCCCAAGGGACCCCCTCTCCCAGCTCCCTCCTGAGTGAGACCGGGACCAAGCATCACCCGGAGAAACCAAGAGCCCAGCAGCGAAAGCCTGAAGTCAAAGGGACACGAGGTTGGGCAGATGGGGCCAAAAGACCCTTTTGTCTTTTGGGATGGACATGAGAGACAGCACTGTGAGGAGCGGGATTGTCACTGTGCACGTGGGACCCCGCACTGGAACAGGGCCATAGGGATGTGACAGGGGACAGCGGGTGTCAAACGGACGTGCTCAGGGGCCCCCAGTGCAGAGCAAGGCACCAGCACCCTGCACAAAGGGGCATTAACCAAAAGGGCATCGCTCCCCTTCCCAATCCCGGGCTAAAGACACAGGAGCGGTGGGGAAGAGGTGATGGAAAAGGTGTTGGGAAGAGGCCGCAGGCAGACGGGTGGGTGTGCGGGGGCTGCGTGCTCCGGCACAGAGACGTGTCTGGCAGCAACGCCGTGAACAGAGGGACACCCTGATCCACAGGGAGAGGGAACACACCCTGATCCGGGGGTGGCGGGACCCCACCTTGATCCATAGCGGTTCCCAAACCGCCTAGGACAGCGGGGAAGGAGCCCCAGCACCACAAGAAAGGCCCCACAGGGACGCAGGCGGGAAGCAGCGGAGCCCTCACAGGGCTCCCTGGGGCGGGCACCCAGCAGGCCGGGGAAGGGGGGAGCGGTCCTGCCCCGGGGAGTGCGCTGGGAGCAGGGATCCAGGGAGGGACCAGGACGAGGGATCGGCTGCCAGGGGGTGGGAAGGCTGCGATGGACGGATAAAGGGATGGGGGGGGCGAGGGGCCTGGGCTGAGCGGGAAAAGGCCCTGCCTGAGGGAGGGAGGGAGGGAGGGGGCGAGGGGCGCGGGATGAGGGGGATGAAGGCTCCGTCCCTTGGGTCTGGGGGTCCCGGGATGGGGGGGGAGGATGGCCGCGGCCGAGGGGCCCCGCGCTCACCGTGTGGTTGGCCCCCCACATGAGGACGCTGAGCAGCGGCTCCGAGGCCCGGAACAGCTTCACCTTCTGGCACACGAAGTGCTTCTTCTTGGTCTTGGTTTTACTGGCGCTGAGCACCGCGCCCAGCGCCGCCCCGCCGCCCCCCGCCGCAGAGCCCCCCGCGCAGTTCGAGGCCATGGCAGCGGCACCGGGAACCGGACCGAGCCCCCTCCCCCGGGCTCCCCCCTACCAGCGCCTCCGCATGGTTCCGCCCGGGCCGGCACACGCCCCCCGCCCCTACCCCGGTGGTACCGCCCGCTCCTGTCAGCCCCTGCCCGTTAGTCCGAGCCGACCCGTTGGCTTCCCCCCCCGGTCGTCTCCGCAGTGGTTCCGTCCCCGCCTTCCCCTGTCCCCCCCCCCCCCGCTCCCGCGGTGGTTCGCTCCACCGCTGAGGCCGGCCGAGCCCGCTCCGGCCCCGCGCTGAGGAGGCGCCAAGATGGCGGCGGGCTGAGGAGGTGGGGAGCAGGAGACACCATATCCTCGCCGAGAAGGGGGAGCCCGGGATGCTGGGGAACAGGAGCGCAGCGCCGGCCGCTGGCTCGCTCCGCCTCGAGCTGCGGTAGAAACGGGGAGAACCGCTGCACGGCTCGGGCTGGGACAGAGAGCAACGGAAAGGTTGGACATTGGGAGAGGGAAAGGGGAAAGAAAACGCCTTTCCCTCCTCCTCTTCCCGGCGATGGTCTCGCCCAGCTGGCGTGACGACCCCGCCCAGGCCACGCCCCGCTACGCACGGACCAATAAGCAGCGAGGCGCCTGGCATTATGAATGAACTGCTGCACACGTCACAGGCCGCCGTTCCCAGGGTGAGGACTGGGACCGGCGCTGCGCAGGGTCTCCCCAAGGGTCCCCCCCACCGAGTCCCGCAGCACCGGGGCCGGGTCCTGCGGGCCGGGCGCTCGGATGAAGCTGAGAAGGGGCCACCACTGCCGGTTAGAGCCTTCCTGGGCCCTCACAAAGGCTTCCCCGCCCCTTCCACCCCCAAACACCACAAAGAGCATTTAAATACGAGAGGGAAGTTTCTTACGTTTCCAGAAAGGAAAAGGCAGATGTACAGCGCTGTACATATACACACTACTTACAAAATCCCAGAGAACCGGTTGGGTGCCAGCTCTGCTCCTTGCCTTGCCCTCCGGATCAATGACTCCTTTTGGGTCAAGCATCATTCAAATCTGCGAGCAACCAAATAATGGCTACAGGGCTTTTGGAGATGTCACATTCCAAACCCATGTCCCACACAGCCACAGGACTGAATGGGGTTTTGTCCATTCCTCACATAGGTTCATCAAATTCCATCAAATTAACTCACATGTGAATTGGTACCAGTTTGGGGCTTAAGGACTAACAAAAATAGGGCTTTTGCTCCGTCAGGTGGAGAGCTTGGACCATCTGCCCCCAGCAGTCACCACCCGGCAGGATTTGGCAATAACATTATACAAAAGTGATCCCGGTCAAGGTGGGGAGAGAAGGTAAAGATGTGGCCATAGGTTAAAAACGGGATACAAAAGCTCACGAGTTCTCCGGCAGAGGTTTTCCTGCAAGGTCACATCATTACAAACACATTCACAATGTCCTGAGCACGCAGCAATCCAGCACCTCTTGGGGAGATGGGAAGTGTTGCTGTAGAGAGCAGGGATCTGTGCTGGAGGCCTCTCACCTTTGGGAGCAAGTGTCCGTTTCAATTCTGCACAGTGGCAGAGGGAGAAATTGTTTCATCTCTGCATAAAGCTCTTTTCCAAGGCAGCAGGAGTCCTCTGGAGGGAGTGGATATTGCGCTTCACCCGATCTTCCAGGCTGGAAGTGGATGCACTCTCCAGTTTTAAGCGACTGCAGGGAATTGAGCCAAAGAGAGAACTCAGGATTGAGCCAAGAGAGATAAATCTCTTTCAAACATGACATGATTTCCAGCAGGACTCTTCATCCAGAGTCATCTACCTCAGTCTAACAGAGAAACCAGTGAATGAGTTCCTATTACAGTCTGCACTAAACTCAATACCTTTTAGTCTGGATTGTAACAGCTCCAAGGCCTGATTTAAGGTCAGGAATACATCTACAGCAGCTCTCCAGCCTCCTCTGTTTAATTGCAAGCGCATCCGGCACTGGGGACTCGGTTGCTTTCCGTGAAGCAAGCGAGGGAAAAGCAACATGTTCCTGAAGGGAGGGCAGTGTTCCCCAGGGACCAGAGCTCGTGTTGTACATGACTATGTTAACGACAGGAGAGAGGAGGGATCCTTTCGACCACTCACTTGACTTTCCCTCTTCAGATCCCAGCGCTGTGCTTTGCTAAATGATCTCTTCCTGCCCACCTCTCTTAATGTGCAATACACACCAAGTTTGTCAGCTCAGTCCTTTGCTGCTGCACAAGGAACCACTCAAAAATTATAGAATCCCAGTCTGGTTTGGGTTGAAGGGAGCTCAAAGCTCATCCATTCCCAACCCCTGCCACAGGCAGGGACACCTTCCACTGGAGCAGCTTGCTCCAAGCCCCTGTGTCCAACCTGGCCTTGAACACTGCCAGGGATGGGGCAGCCACAGCTTCTCTGGGCACCCTGGGCCAGCGCCTCAGCACCCTCACAGGGAAGAGCTTCTGCCTAAGAGCTCATCTCAGCCTCCCCTCTGGCAGGTTAAAGCCATTCCCCTTGGCCTGTCCCTACAGGCTCTGGTAAAAAGTTCCTCTCCATGACAGTTGTGATTAAGCCACCCTTATGTGATCCCAGCTCTGGGCAGCTTTGGAAATCAGAGTTCTCCTCTGATTAATTTATAGAGCCTGAAAAACATTACTCCAAACTATCTAACACTGCCCTAGGACCTTTGTTACACACCACTGCCTATTCTGGAAGGCAATTTCGTCTGCTTGCCATGTGCACAAAGGACTGTAAGTTACCCCTTGTGTTTAGAAATGGTCTTATTTCTTGTGGGTCTGAAAGCCATACTCAACAAGCTCTTGGCACAGAGACAAGCTCTTGGCACAGAGTGAGTTTGCAGGCCAGAAACTGCTGAAAGCTCCTAAAACCAGAGAACATTTTAATATCTATGTATTAAATATGTAAAGCACTACGAGGTATTTCCAGAGGTTGGCAAAAAAAAACCTGCTCACTGGTTTCCAAGTCTGACTGCCAAGGCCATCACAGAAATAACTATCTTTTGGGTTCAGAAGAGAGTTTGGCAACAGCAGATGTTGAGTTCTACTGTAAAACACAGTTGAGATGGATCTTATACCATTATCTGAAGCACTTCAAACGCTGAGGCCATCACTCTCTCCTTAGATGCTATGGCCTGTATTTCCCTTGAGTGCAAAAGCAGATCCTAAAAGACACTCACTTGAAGAACTTCCCATCTCTGGAGTTGAGCTTCTCCAACTCCCGCTCCTGCTCCTCCTCCTTTTGGTGCTTCCTGAGGTTGGTTGCTCTCTCCTCTTCCCGCCACTTGGCATTTTCCATCATTTCTTGGCGTTTACGCTCCAGCTCCTCCGGAGAGATCTTTCTGTTGTGTTGAAGACATCACTGCTGTGAATCAAGAGCACGCTGGGCACCACCCCCCTTTGTTTTCCATTCTTTATGATTTACAACCCCTAAAAGCAAGGTGTTTAACATGGTTTTTCCTTTGGTAGCCAGTCTGTCAGTACAGGTCTAAGTGTTCTGCTTTACCACATCCCTAAACCAACAAGAGTCTGGTTTCTCCCTCTTTTCAGCCTTCTTGGTTTCAAGATGATGCTATCAAGGTCCTATTTTCCTGTTGGCAGCGAAACAGAACCTTTCTAATTAACAATCCATGGGACTCAGACTGACTTCATGTCACTGCCTTGCACAGTGACATGAGACACATGGAGAACCAACAACCACATGCACTGGTTCAGGAAGCTGGCCGAGATGGTAACTAACAGTCAAGCTCCAGAGCACAAAACAGGGCACTTCAGGACTTCCTGTCTGACTTTCTGGACATTCAATCCAATCTATTTTAGTTAACAGAGGAAAACTTGGTTCACAGATTACACCTGCAATCACCAGGGCAACTTCCATCCAAAAGCACAAGGACAAGATCTCACCTTGTGTAACCCTGAGTCTGCTGTCGTCGGTAGCTCTTTTTAGGGGAAGGGCTTCTGGCTCTCCCTTTCTCCTCCTGATTGCTGTGCCTGTAACCCAGAAATACCCTTAGTAGGACAGACAAACACACATGATCACACCTCTAAGCTCGCCCTGGATTGTTTCTATACATTTGTAAACCAAGATCTCTCTCACAACTGCAGGACTGTTACCTGTCCACTCTCAGACCAAATTCCAGTGAGCACACTATGAATTCCCATCTATTTTCACTCAGTTTTAACTACTTTAGCAAACAATAAATACCTAATTTCATCTGCATTTAGTCAAGATAATTCAACAATTCTAAATACATTTGAAAAGGTATCAGTAGCCCAAATGCAGCACAGCCACAGGCAACACCACTAGCGTGTTCCTAGACAGAGGGTGATCCAAATGAAGAATGCAAAGAGAGCACGTCCTCACTGGGGACTGCCCTGTGTGCTTCTGCTCTCTTCAAGAGCAGCACAGCTCTGGCCTTTACACCCTGAACCCAGCAATAACATGGATAGAAAGTGGTAGGAGACTAAGTAAGAAGGATTTTGACTCTGGAGAACTCTGCCCCCACAAGCAGCCTGTGGTCACAAGCAGCACCTAGGTCAGCCACACTCACTGTTTGTGTCTAAGAGGAGATCTTGAGCTCTTGCATCCAGACTGCTCTGAATTCTTCTTGCTCGAGCGGGACCGGCTCCTGGACCTGGAGCGATCCCGGTGCCTGTGGGACCCCCTCTCCTGGGGGGCAACGGGAGAGCTCCGAGACCTGTGGCTCTGCTCAGAGTCTCTAACCTGGAATTGAAAGGTGTTTTCAGGAGAGATGCCCTGTAAGAGCACAACAACAATGTAAGGCCACAGAGGAGACCTCTGCCAAGATAGTCGAGCAGAGGATTTGAACAGATGGGTAGTGATGTGAAGAGAAACTAAATAAAGCTTAACTCGAATTCAGAGCAGACAGAAGTCCTACCAGGATCTGAACAACTTTAGCTTCAAGGTCTAGATGGCTCCAAAATGAACCTAAACTTTACTAGACCATGTCCCCTCATAATCCTCTCGCAGTTGGTGAAGGAGTCTCGCAACAAACTGCCAAAACTCCTTTTCTTCCCTAACTCAGGACTGCTGCTACTGAAAGAGTTGTGCAAAACACATGGACTTACTTGTAAGCCATATTCGGGGACTCTGGGAGGAGCAGGTTTCCGGGAGGAACTGTTTACCCTCTTCTGAGACCTAAAGAGAAAACAGAACAGGGCTTCTGAAGCAGAGGAAATTCAAGAATACCATCTTTTTTTCCATATTAAAATGTCATGAGAATAATTTAATGAAGCAAACCCAATGAAGTAACAATACAGGAACACTGAGACAAATAAAGAGCATTCATTAGAAAGATAAGACCCAAAGAGAGGATGCATGAAAAACAAGCAACCAGCAAACAAGGTACTTTTAGTATCAAGCTTCCAAACATACTTGGTTTTGCTTCGCTCCTCCTCACTGCTGTCACTTCCACTGCTGGAGCTGCGATGTCGATGTTTCTTGTGCTTCTTCTTCTTCTCTTTCTTCTTCTTTTTCTCCTTTTTATCTAAACTGCTTTGCAGCTACAAAGCAAGACACCAGTTCCTGAGTCAGAATTACTAGCACCACACTTAGTCAGCATCACAAGGTAAGGAACAGAGCTTGCTCTGGAAAGGCTCCTGAAACAAAACCTAAAGTGTTAAACAAGGTCCTCTCTCAGACCTAAGGAGCTTAAGGGAGTCTTCCCTAGTGACAGTCTGGCATCAGTGCTTGTCACACCCTATGCCTGCAATCACCCTGTAGTACTAAAGCATTAATAACCAGCTAACAAAACCCAAAGCACATCAGAAGAGTAAAATAAAACTGAACTTGAAAGGAGAAACTGATTCCTGCAGACAGAAGATTGAGACCCTTGTTCTATGCTACAAGGGATATAGAAAGCTGAATTTATTCTGGGTTTTTGTGAAGAGTCAGGAAACAAAACTCAGCTCCTTATCCTAAAAGGAGACTGGTTTTGACCTATGATCCTCTCCTTGGTTCAGTGCTTTGAGCCTGTAAGAGGGCACCAAGATACACCTACCAGTGCCTTGATTTTCTTCATTTTCACAGGATTGTTTAACACTTCTCTCTTCTTTTCCTCCTCCTTCTTCCTAAAGCAGAAATAAAAAAGGCAGGATTTTCAAACAATTGAAAATATTAGCTTTTCATAAAGGATACCAGTCAAGTGCAAGCTCTACAAACATATAAAGCAGGAGAGTTGTGTCCATTCAAAGCAGGCCTTGGGTGGCATGATTTAGTGTGAGGTGTCCCTGTCCATGGCAGCGGGGTTGGAACTGGATGATCTTAAGGTCCTTTCCAACCCAAACTATTCTATGATTCTAAGGAGGTGTCTGCCCTTTCCTCCTCTGGTTAAGAGTGCCACCAGTAAGGAAAACAAAAACCTCTTCTTTTACCATCAACGTGCCCACAACACTAAGAAAAGCCTAATAATCACAGCAGAGCAGATATATTCATACACATACAAGGGTGAGCTAAGCTGGGACAGAGGAATCAATATGGGGTAGTAATTGTTGCATTTCTCTGCATTTACCAACTTACAGCTCGATGATCATCGGCTCGTTCAGGTCTCAAAGCCTAAGATTTGAAACCAAGTCAGCAAAGTCACCCCAAAGCAGCAAACTGCCTCAGATGTGCTTTTTGATGTCTGGAACACACAACAACCAAAACCCTACAAGTCATGAAGAGGGGCTGCGATCTCTTCCCAGCCAGGCCTGCCACCTCCAGCCTAGAGCTCACAAACAGGCAGCTGTAGCTTTGAGAAACACACACAATAGCAGCCTTTACACAGACAAATACGACATTTCTTAGGGGGTTGCTACTCCTGGTGCTTTGCCTCATCTCCTGCTGCTTTCAAGGCTTCATTTAGTACCTTATCATGAAAAGCGGATCCTCCCGGATCTTGTTTGCCATATCCAGGACAGAATTGGCACCTGACTTGGCAAAAATGGAGCCTGGGAGAAGTCCTGTCTCACTGGAACAGCCTGCATCCTTGTCCTCTATCTTCTCAAAGATGTATTTGTCCACAGGGCGACCCATAAGGTACTCCTCTCTGTTCACCATGCCGCCAGGACCCTGGTACATCCACTCCAGCTTCTCTTCTTTTTTCCTGTTGCAAACAAGACCGTCTCATTTCCCTTCTCAAGCCTCCGAAGTTACATTTTAAGGCGGTGGATTATGAAGGAGAGTGGAAACGCCTTTTCAACCTAAAGAACCCTCTCATCATAGAATGGTTGGGGTTGGAAAGGGCCATAAAGTCCGGTTCCAACCCCCAAACATCATCAGAGACATTAAACCCCTTGACAGGGGCACACGCAGCACCTCATCAGGCAGCCCTGGCTCCAGGGCTGGTTACCCGCAGGCCCTCACCTCACGGTGCCCATGTCCTCAGCGTATCGCTGCATCTCCTCCCGCGCCCGCTCCTCCTGCAGCTCCCGCTGCAGCTCCTCGATCTTCTTCCTCTCGGCCTCATGCTTCTGCTCGGCTTTCCACACCTTCTCCACATTGCGCAGGGTCTGCGGGTGCCAGCTCTTCTTCAGGTTCTGCGGGAGGGGAGACACCGCATTGCCACGTTAACAACGAGCCGCCTGCCCTCACGGGTGGCCGCGGACAAAGGCCCGCTCCCAGCCCTCCCGCCCCGGACAGCGGTAACCACGCCTTCCCATCACCCCGCTGCCAAGGCCGGGGAAGGCCCCAGGCCCAAGCCGGTGCCCGGAGCCCCTCCGGTGCCTCCCGTCCCCCCTCACCAGGTCGCCTCCCCCCATCGCGAAGGCCGCTCGGGCGGTCTCGTCTCCGCGGATACCGGGCCGGGATGTGCGTCACCAGCACTCGCCGCCGGCGCGCTCGTTCTGCGCGGCGCAGGCTCAAAGTCGTCAGTTCCGGCCGCGGCTCTGAGGGGAGGCGGCGGAGCAGGGCGCGGCCGGGCCCGGGCGCCTCCCGGTGCCGTTGGGTAGGGAACAAACACCCTAAACCCCAGCGAAACAACCGCAATAGAAGCACTGAACAGTAGTGAAAGCCCTCGTTGAGCTCCCCACGTAAAGGAGCTCAGATCCGGCTGGCCTCCGAGCCGGAGCTCTCCACATTGCCATGTACAAAGGCGGTTTCGGGGTCGCGTTACTTGCGGCAGCGGCCCGGGACGGGTTAGAACCGGCGACCTCCCGGTTCCCGGCCCGGCGCGTTCCCCCTGAGCCACCTCA
The DNA here is from genome assembly GCF_963264785.1 of Psittacula echo. Classification (NCBI taxonomy): domain Eukaryota; kingdom Metazoa; phylum Chordata; class Aves; order Psittaciformes; family Psittacidae; genus Psittacula; species Psittacula echo. The sequence continues at coordinate 5,845,138 of NC_137748.1, forward strand.
CCCCGGCAGAGCCCCCCGCCCCGCGAGCCCTGCGGCGGGGGCGCGGCGCAGGGGCAGGGCGTCGGGCTGCGGGGCAGAAGGAGCCGAGTTCGAGCCCCGCGAGGGGCGCAGGCAGTGATTCCCTGTCGTTTCAGCGCCCAATAACGCGCCGAGCCGCACAGCACTGCCCCGGTGCCCCTTCAGCAGAGATCCCGCTTCTAGAAAAGGGTTAAACGCGGTGGTTAGTGGTTAAATTAATGGCAATTACTCAAACAGGAAAAACTGGAGCAGTAGCACCTCTGTTAGCCAGCGTATGCATGTACGTGCAGAATTCAGGAGGGGTTGAAACGTGGCAAACTCTGATTTCATGCTCAGCAAAAAGATCATCAAGTGATTTCCAGGAGCACAGAAGGGTAAGAAAGTCTGTCTACTGTCTGTGAGCAGATTCTGAAAGAGAAGAGGGTCTAAAAGCAGCTAAAGAGGGGGCACCTGGAGTTGAACCAGGGACCTCTTGATCTGCAGTCAAATGCTCTATCACTGAGCTATACCCCCTTGGCAATGCACCTCCCAAAACACACATCTGAAACATTCATATAGAGACAAGTTTTTCTGTCTGCTTAGGGGATTCCTTTACTTGACAACCCCTTTTGCCTCTTCATGTGCCCCACAGAGGCTCTGCAGGCAGTTAACGATGATGCATTATCATAAACGTCATTACTGCAGAGAATTAAGAACAGAGAGGAGTACACACGCAGACAGGGAGCAGTTACACAGTGCACTCCAGTTTCCTAAGAGTCAGGGCCTCAGCTCCTCGAGCACTGGAGCTCAGGAACCAACGTTCAGTGCACTGCACATCCTCGCAAGGCCCAGGGAGAGCTCTCAGTCTTCTTTCTGGATCATATTTTGGCAAAAGGCAGGCTGAAGGAGGAGAAAAAGAGGGGGCACCTGGAGTTGAACCAGGGACCTCTTGATCTGCAGTCAAATGCTCTACCACTGAGCTATACCCCCTGACAACACAGGGGGTTTGGAACTAGGTGATCTCAAGGTCCTTTCCAACCCTAACTATTCTATGATTCTATAAACAGGGTTTTACAGAGAGCCAAGCTTTTCTGTCCATGGTTAGACTCTGACCCAACACCCCCTGTGCCTCCTGATGTGCCTGCCAAGGGCCATACAGAGAATACTACTGAGAATCAAAACCAGGGAGAAGTCTGTAGACAGGGAGCAGTTACTCACATGCACAGCAGTTTTCTTTAGTCTGAGCCTCAGATCCTTGAACAATGGAGCTCAGAAACCAGTGAAGAGCACAAGTCACAAGATCCAAAGGGAGCTCTCCATCATCTTTGGGATCAGTTTTGGCAAGAACTCTGAAGGAAAAGAAAAAGAGGGGGCACCTGGAGTTGAACCAGGGACCTCTTGATCTGCAGTCAAATGCTCTACCACTGAGCTATACCCCCTGAGCATCCCACCTTCAAAGAGACATTTGAAACAGTCATGTAGAGACAAGTTTTTCTGTCTGCTTAAGGGATTCTTTTACTTGACAACCCCCTTTGCCTCTCATGTGCCTCCCAGAACCTCTACAGGCAGTTAAATATGATGCATTATCATAAATGTCATTACTGCAGAGAATGAAGGACAAAAGTGCACACAGAGACAGGGAGTAGTTACTCACTCAGTGCACAACCCCTGCAGTTTCCCTAGTCAGGGCTTCAGCTCCTTGAACAACAGCGCTCAGGAACCACTGGTCAGCACAAAGCACATCCTCATAAGGTCCAAGGAAAGCTCTTGGTCTTCTTTCTGTGACCACTTGTGGCAAAAAGGTGGCTAAAGGAGAAGAAAAAGAGGGGGCACCTGGAGTTGAACCAGGGACCTCTTGATCTGCAGTCAAATGCTCTACCACTGAGCTATACCCCCTTGGCAATGCAGCTTCACAGAGAGGTTCTAAAAGCATTTCTATAGAGAGCCAACCTTTTCTGTTCACTGGTTACTCTTTTACCTAACAGCCCCCTGTGCCTCTTAATGTTCCTCCCAAAAGGCTGTACAGAGAATTGCAGCAGAGGATCAAGAACAGAGAGAAGTACAAAGGACAGGGAATAGTTACACAGTGCACAATCCTTCCAGCTTCCTCAGAGTCAGAGCCTCAGCTCCTCGAGCACTGGAGCTCAGGAACCAATGTTCAGTGCACTGCACATCCTCACAAAGCCCAGGGAGAGCTCTCCACCTTTTTTCTGGGACCAGCTTTGGCAAAAGGCAGGCTGAAGGAGGAGAAAAAGAGGGGGCACCTGGAGTTGAACCAGGGACCTCTTGATCTGCAGTCAAATGCTCTACCACTGAGCTATACCCCCACTGTACACACTGGCCACCGCACCAATGAAACAGCATGTCAAGGATGTTCTTTGCCTAGTCACTGACCTCTCTATTCCATAGGAATCAAATCCTGATGCAGAAATTGCAAGGCTGCAGCACAACAGCAGCACAAGACATCGAGTCACCACATTCCAGCGCAGGAGACTGACACTCCTCCATTCCCCAAACAGCCCTGGCCCAGTTCCTCTCCCAGCTCAGTCTGCTCTCTTTGAGTAGACTCTACCATGACATGGCCTCAGAGTGCTGGACAGGACTGAGCACAGTCTTCCCACATTGTTGAGCTCCAGCTCTAACGTGCAAAAGAATGCACAGCAGAGGAAGCTGAACTGATGGTATCAGGCTTCCAGTGAACAAACACCCCAAAATCCTAAGGAAAAAGTGACTCCTGAGGGGGCACCTGGAGTTGAACCAGGGACCTCTTGATCTGCAGTCAAATGCTCTATCACTGAGCTATATCCCCTTGGCAATGCACCTCCCAAAACACACATCTGAAACATTCATATAGAGACAAGTTTTTCTGTCTGCTTAGGGGATTCCTTTACTTGACAACCCCTTTGCCTCTTCATGTGCCCCACAGAGGCTCTGCAGGCAGTTAACGATGATGCATTATCATAAACGTCATTACTGCAGAGAATTAAGAACAGAGAGGAGTACACACGCAGACAGGGAGCAGTTACACAGTGCACTCCAGTTTCCTAAGAGTCAGGGCCTCAGCTCCTCGAGCACTGGAGCTCAGGAACCAACGTTCAGTGCACAGCACATCCTCGCAAGGCCCAGGGAGAGCTCTCAGTCTTCTTTCTGGATCATATTTTGGCAAAAGGCAGGCTGAAGGAGGAGAAAAAGAGGGGGCACCTGGAGTTGAACCAGGGACCTCTTGATCTGCAGTCAAATGCTCTACCACTGAGCTATACCCCCATGCACAACTGCTCCCCACAAACTCCCCATCAATTACCAGCCCAACAAAGTCCTTACAAATTAATCCCAGGCCAAAAAGCAGCTTCTCAAGAAATACTCATCTCTCCCCTCACAAACATCCCACTGAAAGTCCTCTTTAGGAATCAACTTCTCCTCTGGCCACCACCCTGTCAAACCCAGGATGGAGCCTGCGGACAATTGAGGGGAAACACATTGCAATGAAGAGCCCCAACCCAACTTTTTCTGGATAAAAAAGCTGGAAAAGTGGAGGGGGCACCCGGATTTGAACCGGGGACCTCTTGATCTGCAGTCAAATGCTCTACCCCTGAGCTATACCCCCACTGTGCACCAAGGGCAGGAACAGTTCCTCATGTGCAGGGATGAGGCAGCTCTGCAGCATTCCACTGCCTCACTCCCTGCACCTGCAGCGCTGCCTCTTCTACACTGCAGCCCTCTCATTACCCTTCATTTTATCCTAAACCCCACCCCAGGCCTCTCAGCATGCTTCCACCCAGGCTCCCGGCACATAACCTAATGAATTCCCTATTAACTTTCTCTAGAACACCTCATCATAGAGAAAAAACCCCAAAGAACACTCTAAAACACCAGCTCCAAACTATGGCTGAAGCCATTCAACTGCACCTCTGCTTGATCTTGGGGTGGGTTATTCCTCAGCCTCAGAGAGGAATGACCTGCCACAACACCTCCCATGCTGCCCACAGCCTCTGTCCTCCCAAACCTGCTGCCCAGGAGCAGGGACAATCACCCACCCAAAGCATTTCATCCAGGGCCAGTCACCCAAAGCATTTCAGCCTTGTGCCCTGCCTCACAAAGCCTTCAGACATCAGAAATGCAGCACAAGCTGTTAAAATCCATCAAGGGAGAACACATTTATTTTAGTGATGGTTCCTTACTCAGCAGCAGGTCTCTGTGTCTCCCCCCAGGGCTCAGGAACAGCTCCTCCATCACCAGTGCATCAGAAGGATGGCACCAAAGAGACTGACTTGAGCCACAGGTTGGAGCAGTGCAGTGACAGCCAGAGCACCCCTTGTGCCCTCCTGGCACTCCAGCTCTCCTGGGAAGAAGCTACCACCTTTCGCCAGCTCCATGGAATGACCTGCAGAAGAGAGCAGCCCTCAGTCTGGGTAAGTCCTTTCCCAAGTTTCCCTCCCCAGATCCCACTTCTCCAATGGGAATGTCCCAGTAAGACTTTCTAGGCCACACTCTTTTGTGCATTCTTGGTCTTTTGGTCAAAGAGCTGGGTCAAAATAAGAGTTTACAAAGCACTGCTTTTGGCCATTTCTTTTTGCTACACAACCTCTGAGGTTTTGGTCCCTGTAACCACTTCCTCCACTGTAATCTCTCTGCACTGAAAACATCAGGAATAGCAGGAAAAGATCAGGAATCTTTCACAAAGCAAAGCATGCCACAAGCTGTCCAAGGGTTGCAGCTCCTGTGGGTCACAACAGGATGTGTACTGGGGCCAGGCCAGGCATTACAGGGCCACAGCATCCAGGACAGTATCACTCCTATTTTACCTTGCTCAGGAGAGCCAAAAAACCAGCTGACCTCTGGTTCACATCCAAACATCCCCTTCTCTGCTTCCACCTGAGGGGAACATCAGGAAAACCACTTCACAGTGCCCAAGTGTTTGTGTAGACCTACCTCCAGCTCTGCTCGTGAAGCCTTTCAGCTCAGCTGGAGACCAGCTCAGACCTTCCACTCACAACTGCCCATCGCTGACCTCGGGGCTGGAGGGTTTCACACACGACCTCCACCAGCAGTCATGAAGCTCTGTGTCCTTGCACGTCTGCAGCAAGGACCAGGAAACGTTCCTCAGAGCTGCTGTGCACGGTGAACTCAGCAGCTCATGGTACAGCTCACTTCCAGGTGCTGCTTCCCACCCTCCTGCACCATCGGACCAGTGTTCCTAAGCACTTGAACTGCCTGTTCTAAAACATTCCAGACCTACAATCCCTCCAGCCCCTGGGTGCAGGTATCTCGCAGCAGAGCTTCCACAAACCCACCCCACTTCTATTCATGCAGACATCCAGTGGTCAAGTCAATCCTGCTAAAGCCATTCCAGCGCAAGCCCCTTCCAGGAATTTTCCAGAGGTAGACTCTGCCTAAAGAAAAGACACTTATCACTGGGTATTAAACCTCCAAACCCCCATCCCTGCTCCATGCAGACAAGGAGCTCCCATAAATTGGCTTCCCAGAACTACCTCCCTTGTGAGGACAGGGTCCTGCTCCGCAGAGAAGGGCACTCTGGCAAGAAAGACACCACTTGTTTGGTACAAGGACTTTTATTGTGTGTATGGAATGCCACGGCTACGCGATGCTTCCCGCGTTGGAGGCTATCCTGGGCCACAGATCCGCGCACTCCTTCGCCACAGGGCCTGTGATGGCAGAGCCTGGGAAAAAGGAGAGGAGGACAATGGTGCCTTAGAGCCCAGCATGGCTACGGAGAGGGGTCAGGGCAGCACTTTGCTCCTCTACGAGGAGCATCAGGGTCCTTCCGCCCTCTAAGCAGCAACACCAACCTCCGTGCTCCCCCTTCACCCAGGGTTCCCATCCATACCTTTCATTTCTCCTTTATTATTTACTATCACTCCTGCGTTGTCTTCAAAATAGAGGAATACTCCGTCTTTTCTCCTGTAGGACTTCCGCTGCCGAATTACCACTGCCGGGTGGACTGCAGAGAGACAGGAGCAGCTCAGTGTCACAGCCAGCATCTCATCTGCACGGCTTTGCTATGTGAAATTGCAGTTTATAGGCAACAGGATACTTAAAACTGATGGTGTGATGCTCACAGCTACGTCTCCACTTGGACAACTTGATGCTTTCCCAGCCTTATTGCTAAATCCACCCTCAATCCACAGGTCCCTCCGCACCCTGCGCAGCACCAAACCATGGTACCACAGCACCATGTCCCACCACTGATTGAAACGAACAGCACAAGCTGCCACTTCACCCAAAAGCAGTGCTTTTGCTCTGCCCTTCCACGACAACTCACCGAGCCACTGCCACAGACCCAGCAAGTGCTTTTTGAAGGGTGGAGGCGATGCTCCAGGGATCCGGTGCCCAACTTCAGCACCAGTTTGGGGGCAGAACCATTCCCAACTCCTCCACTCAAAGAGGGCCCTCCCCCGCCTCCAGTACAGCCATTCCACACTCACCCTTCTTCCGCAGCTCTGGCTTGCCCTTCTTGACTGTGGCCATCACCATGTCACCCACACCGGCCGCTGGCAGCCTGTTCAGGCGGCCCTTGATGCCCTTCACGGAGATGATGTACAGGTTCTTGGCACCTATGGAGAGACCTGTGTCAACAGGGCTGGCCAGGACTACGCTCCCCACGTCAAATCACTGAGTGAAGCCAACAGCACAAGCGGCCTCTTCAGCCGAAGCGCTGCTGTTGCTGTCTCCTTCCACGAGCACAGACCCAGCAACTTAAACAGGGGAGGTTTAGGCTGGATATAAAGGAAGTTCTTTACTGTGATGGTGCTGAGGCACTGGAATAGGTTGCCCAAGGAAGTTGTGAATGCTCCATCCCTGGCAGTGTTCAAGGCCAGGTTGGACAGAGCCTCGGGTGCCACGGTTGAGTGTGAGGTGTCGCTGCCCATGGCAGGGGGTTGGAACTGGATGATCCTGAAGCTCCTTTCCAACCCAAACCATCCCATAATTCTAGGCACTTTTCAGGAAGAAAACGGGGGTTTTGGGGCCTCAAGGAGGCCGGGGCACGGCGGCGGCCGCGCTCACCTGTGTTATCGGCGCAGTTGATCACAGCTCCCACCGGGAGACCAAGGGAGATGCGGAACTTGGCACCCGAGGAACCACCGCGTCCTGCAGGGCGAGAAGCGGGTTAAGATCCCGGCCATGGCGCACGGCGAGGAGCCGGCACAGCGCCTCCCGGGGGGGGACTCCCGGCACCATCCGCGGGCTCCGCGCTCCCCAGAACCGGCCCTCGCCATCCCCGGCCAGAGCGGCGATGGAGGCACGGCGGGGAGCGCGGATGGAGCCGGATACTGCTGCCACCCCACCCCAGGGCCCGCCTCACCTCGCTTCGACATCTTGGCGCCGGAAGAGAGGGGCAGGCGCGGGGCACGCCGGGATATGGGCTTGCCCCGCCTCCTTCCCGCTCCGCCGGACGTCACATGGCCAGGCCGGCGAGGTTCACGTGGCGCTGGCGGGGAGGCCCCGCGGCGCCCTCTAGAGGTACCGGGAGCGGCCCGGCGGGCCCCGCTCCTCACGTGTGGCTCACACCGGACGCTGGGGTGCACCGCGGCCACGGGGAAAAGGCTCGGACCGGTCCGTACCGGAATGATTCGGGGTAAAAAAACCTTGGAAGGAGGGGAAAAAGGAGGCGGAAAACGAAAAAGAGGGGGCACCCGGATTTGAACCGGGGACCTCTTGATCTGCAGTCAAATGCTCTACCACTGAGCTATACCCCCACGCGCCAGGTTTTGCTCCGTGCCGCCTTCCACCGAGCGCCGAGCTTGGGAGGGCGCCCGTGGCTCCTCCCGGTGCGCGCTTCCAGGACCGGCGGAGCCCGAGGGACCAAGAAGCGAGCAGCGCTTGGTGTACCGGGAGTGCGGCGGCAGCGCCGTGCCGCTGCCCCCGCACCGAGGAGGGGATGTGTCTGTTATCAGAACGGATCACCCTTGTCTGCGTTTTGCCTCCATGTGAATTTGTCAGCCCTAATGATGCTGTAAATCTCGGTGTAATTTAACTGCAAAGTGAAAGGTTTTTTGCCTGTTGGCAATAAATGATTTTGTGTTTCCCCAGGGAAAGCTTAAATCTAATTTCAGGAGGAAAACACAAGTGATGCTACTTCATCAACCTGGTCCTCTAAGTGCTCCGTGTAGACCTCGAAAGCAAATGATCACAGAATCCCAGCCTGGTTTGTGTTGGAATGGACCCTAAAGCTCATCCAGTTCCAACCCCTGCCACGGGCAGGGACACCTTCCACTGGAGCAGCTTGCTCCAAGCCCCATCCAACCTGGCCAGTTGGGCACGATGCAGGCGGTGAAGGGAATAAGAGAAAGAAAAACCACAGCCCTGCGGTCGTTTTGCACCCGAAACATCTGTGTGATGAAGAGCCTTGCGCGCTCACCAGCATCTCCTCAGCCAAGAGAGGAAAATCCACCCACAACATCCCAAATTGCTGGATAAACTGAAAAGCTCGGTTTATTTTAAGATGAGATGGGCTGGGAAAAGGTGGGAGGCTGTTTCAGGAGAGCTGGGAAGTGCTGGGTGAGGTGATCAGCGAGGGAAGGAGTGGGCTGTGTGACAGGATCAGAGGAGCTGCTTTTAAACTGAAGGAAACCAATTTAAAGCTGCATCCTGAAATAAAAAAGGAGGAAAGGAGTCGAGCGCAGCTTTTTTTAGTGTGGGTGTGCTTCATTAAAGCCCACCTGCAAGCAGTGATTGCAGAGGGTCCTTTTTTTGCATTGGGTTCCTGGAAAGGGGAATTAAGGTGCTGTTATCCCTGATAGAGATTTAGTTAACGTTCTTATTGAGGGGTCTGGAATGAAAGAACCCAAATTGGGTCGGTGCTGCCTATCGTGCAGGAAGAACCTACACGGTCCTGCCGGCCTTGCAGAGGTCGGGGAGCTTCTCCTCACCTATTTACAAGGAGGAATCATGCGTGAGGGTGAAAATAAAACACAAAAGAGAGAAAAAAAAAAAAAGAAAAACACGCAAAAGGAATCGTTAAAAGCTCAACCTCAAGGGGGCACCCGGATTTGAACCAGGGACCTCTTGATCTGCAGTCAAATGCTCTACCACTGAGCTATACCCCCAGCTGCCGTTGTGGCCTCGCGAGCGCTGTGTTAGAGCATCCCAACGCGTGTGCGCAGCGCTCCGCGTAACGCACACGCGGGTGATTGAGGGGAGGAAGAGGAAGGGGGCGGGAGTACGTGTGCGTGCACGCGTGGGTGCGCGCCCGCCCCCCCCGTGCTCCTCCCACTCTCCCCCCTTACCCCCCCCATCACTATTTAGGGTCGCGGCTGCGCGGGCGGCGGCCCCAGAAGCGGCGGCGGCAGCGGGGAGCGGTGGTTGGAGCCCCGGGTCCTTGTAGCCATGAACCCCAACTGCGCCCGCTGCGGCAAGATCGTGTACCCCACGGAGAAGGTGAACTGCTTGGATAAGGTGAGTGCGGCGTCTGAGGGGGGGGACCGCTGGGGTGGAGGGGGGGCGGATATAGGGGGTTGTGAAGTCTTCTGTAGGGCTGGTTCTTTTCCCCCCATCCCATGTGGGATATTTCACGTCCTCTTGTAGGGTATTTATGTCTTTTCCGCTTACTGTAGGGTATCCCCAAATTGCCCAACCCCATATAAACCTTCTGGAGGTCCCCACACTGTGGGACTCACACTTCTTCCAGCCCCGGGGTACCGGAGGTGGCATCTTTTCATCCCCCCCAGAGGACACGGGCAGTAGCCTTTTGCCTGGGGGTCACCAGCAATGCCTGGAGCTATTTCCTTATGCATAATCAAAAAGCAGGAGAGGCCGGTGGCAAGCAACAGTTAATGCTTCCCCCGAAGCCGGGAGCCTCATCTGGTTTGCATTAGCCAAGCTTCTCTTTTTTTTCCCCCCCCTTTCTTTTCCTTCCATCCCAATTGGTACTTCTGTGTTCCAGATTTCCATCTTTATAGCCCGTTCTGCCTGCCATTGCATGGGGGGGGAGTGCTTAAAGTGTCTCTTGTTGAGTGCTTTCCCATCAAAACCCATCTTTGCTGGTGCCGAGGTCCGGTGAGGAAGGCGACGGCGGTGTCTCCATCCCCTCCGCCGCATGGCTCCCATGGGATTCGCCTGTGAACTCACCCCTCCTGGAGAGCCGAGTTGCTCTCCTCCTCCTCCCCCTCCTCTTCCAGGCTTCTGGGACGACCAGTTTAAGGACTAAAAAAAGTAACTTGAAGAATGCGCAGCTCTGCAGCGGCATTCCTGAGCTCCGGCAGGCCCTGTTGCTCGCATTTTTAACAGATGATGTTTCTTCCTTAAGCTGGGAATGGCTCGAAGCTGAACTATCGGCCCTGTGTTCCCTGCCTGTTGAGAGCAGGGAAGTGGCCCTGTCTTAAGGAGCCTGTGCTGGCCTCGAGTGACTGTGGGGCATCTGCGTTGTGGATAACTGGAAAGGAAGGCAGGGAATGACCCGTCTCTTCCTCCCGCGCAGCCACTGTCTGGGTTTCGGCTCCTCTGAGCTGGCAGTTGTGCGCTGCCGTGAGGACATGGCTGGTGTGCATCCCAACACCACGTATTCTGGTTGTTTGGAAGCAGGCAGGAGGCTGCAGTCACCATCTTGTACTTGTAGGGGCCTTGTTAACCTAAAAATCATTCCATGGTCAGCCTTGCCATACAGCACAGCCCTAACCAAAGAGCTGCACCCCACCGACTCCCCTCGCTTTCATTTGTCCTGGTGTTTCTGGCCGCAAGAGCCTTCCCATGAGAGCACAGTGTTAGTGGAGAGGCTGCTCCCCTTGTTTTCCTTCTACCTGGAGCAAAGTCGAAAGGGCACCTCTGGTGTTGTTTGCACAAGCGCTGAAGTTGAACCCGGGGCAGCAATAAGGAAGGGCTCCGGGAAGGGAAGTGTACACGTAGCTGTGTTTAAGCTTTCAGCTCTGATGTGCTGACAAGCAGATGGGCTTGGTTCTCCAGGGAGTGAAATCAGGAAAGTCCATTTCCCTGCTGAGCTTTAGAGCCAAGGAGGAAAGCGTGCGGCTCTGTGGGGCTCCATCAGTGTGGTGCAGCAGCTGGGGAAGTGAGACCATGGTGCAGTGCTGCCTGCGAGTTCTGCCTCTTGACTCTGCACATCGGCACCTTGCGAAAGGCAAATGGGGTTCAGGGCAATGGGTGTCGTTGCCTCCCCGCTGCTCTCCATATAAGGTGCTGTACCCAGCTTCTGTTTGTGGAAGTGACATCTTGTCACAGGGTTTGGTGGTTGCAGCGGCTGAACCAACGTAGAGCTGATGTCAGATGACTTTCCTGAGATGAGTAGAAGTTAGAATCGGCTGTTGCACTGCATTAAACCTGCTCAAGGCTTTGCCTCCAGCCCAAGGAGTCTCTTTTGTGTCCTTTAACACTTGAGTCTCAAGTGATGCTCACTCCCAGGTGTGGAGCAGAGCCAGGCTGAGAGAGCTGGGCTGGGGCAGCCTGGAGAAGAGAAGGCTCCTGAAGGGGAGACCTGAGAGCAGCTCCAGTGCCTAAAGGGGCTGCAGGAAACCTGGAGAGGGGCTTGGGACAAGGGCCTGTAGGGACAGGCCAAGGGCAATGGCTTTAACCTGCCCGAGGGGAGACTGAGATGAGCTCTTAGGCAGAAGCTCTTCCCTGTGAGGGTGCTGAGACGCTGGCCCAGGGTGCCCAGAGAAGCTGTGGCTGCCCCATCCCTGGCAGTGTTCAAGGCCAGGTTGGACACAGGGGCTTGGAGCAAGCTGCTCCAGTGGAAGGTGTCCCTGCCCGTGGCAGGGGTTGGAGCTGGATGATCTTAAGGCCCCTTCCAACCCAAACCAGGCTGGGATTCTGTGGTTTGCTTCATGGAGGGATGCTGTGTGGCTGTAGCGTGAGCTATAAATGCACACACCCCACCATGCACTGTGGCTGTGAGTCCCCAGGTCTAACCTATTGCCATGACAAGGTTGGCCAAAGGGCTCCATCTCTCCAGGAGCAGCGTGCCCGGTGTGCTTCTCATGGAGCCCAGCCTGCTGGGACACGGGGCTGTGCTGTGCAGCTGTACCTGGGATCACCTCCAGATGTTCAGAACACTTCAAACTCGGGATTAGAAAGCACAGGCGCTAATGCTCCTCTGAAAACCTATTTGGAACTTGTCCTCTTTCTCTGCTGGAGGCTCAGCAGTAGCGTTACTGGAAGCCTATGTAATTGCTGTTCCCCTGTGTCTGTTTTTGCAGCCCTCCCTTTAGTGCTGGTTTAGATTCCTGGAGCCAGCATTGATACTGGCAGTGGTAGGGTAAAGCTTAGTGGTGGCGAGACTTGGAGACAAGGAGTAGTGCTCTTTGTGTAGCTCTCCTCAGGCTGTAGAGAGTCCTCTGTAAGAGGTACAGGACAGAAACACCTCTGTTGAAAGATGCCTGGTGCAAGAAGATGTGTTAATTCCTCTGTCTGGGGGTAAGGGCTGGCTAAATCCCTGCTGCTGCGCTTATTGTGGAGCCTACCTTGGGCAAGGGCAGTGCTGGCCTTGCCTTGGCTCTTGGGAGCCTGGATATTCCTTGGAGGAAGAGGCTCTGAAGTAGTGTTGGCAACCAGCTCATCTCCACGGTCTTTACAGTGGCACCTCTGGTACTTATCCACAGCTATTGCAGCACAGGAGGGCCCGGGGAGGTCTGTTAACTACCTCTAAGGTGGCAGGAGCTCACCCAAAAGGCTGCGATGCCTGAAGAACTTGGGGCTCAGCCTGTCCTTAGAGGCTGAAAGCTGGGGTGGGGAGGAAAGCATCCCGTGCAGGCTGGATGCGGGTGTTGGTAGGGAGCAGAGGGAAGGCTCCTCTCGCTGTTTACAGCAGGCTGGCTCCGGAGGAACTTGTGTAACTGGAGGAAAAGAACAAATACGTTGCCCTGAGCAACTGAAAGGAGGCGAATTGTCCTCCTGGGCTGAGTCATCGTCTCCCAGTGTTTGTGCACTGGGGTGTGGTACCTGTGGGGAGGTGGCACAAGGGCTTGGCTCTCACCACCTCCTTGCAGGAACGCAGCCGGAGCTGCAGTGGTGGAAATGGCTCTTTAAAGGCTGAAGGATGGAAGGAGATCACAGCGGACAACCTCCAGCTGCTCTCCAGGGCTTTGCTTGCTGCACGTTCAGTGTGTGCTGGGGGCCACGCTGCAGGCTTGTTGACTGTAATCTGCTTGGTGTGATGAGCTGCTGCTGTGGCTTTGGGCTGGTTCTGTCCCTGCTTTGGCGGGGTCATGCTGGGTGGCTTGTGTGCTCTGAAGAAGGGAGGGCAACCCTGGGGCAGGGCTGACTTGCTTTAGGGGAGCAAAGGCACTGCTGCAGCTCTGCTCCGTGCTCCTGGCCATGGGATGTCATAGAATCATAGAATAGTTAGGGTTGGAAAGGACCTTGAGATCATCCAGTTCCAACCTCTCTGCCACAGGCAGGGACACCTCCCACTAAACCATGTCACCCAAGGCCTCATCCAACCTGGCCTTGAACACCGCCAGGGATGGAGCATTCACAACCTCCCTGGGCAACCCATTCCAGTGCCTCACCACCCTCGCAGTAAAGAATTTCTTCCTTATATCCAATATAAACTTGCCCTGTTTAAGTTTGAACCCATTACCCCTTGTTCTGTCACTACAGTCCCTGATGAAGAGTCCATCCCCAGCATCCTTGTAGGCCCCCTTCAGATACTGGAAGGCTGCTATGAGGTCTCCACGCAGCCTTCTCTTCTCCAGCCTGAACAGCCCCAATGTTCTCAGCCTGTCTTCATACAGGAGGTGCTCCAGCCCCCTGATCATCCTCGTGGCCTCCTCTGGACTTGTTCCAACAGTTCCATGTCCTTTTTATGTTGAGGACACCAAAGCCCCTCAAACACTGCCAGAGGAAGCACCAGGTCTGGTCACTTGGAGACTGGCATCGGCCTTGGTCTGCATGGGCTTGAGCAGAATTGCTTGGTAGCAGCTCTGAGCTGTTCTCGTTGGGCTCCATCCAGCCACTCAGGCCAGTTGAATGCCAAGTGGAAATCATTTCATTAAGAGTAGCCCTAAAAAACCTGTAAAGCACATCCTTATAGAGCTCATCAGGTGTTGCAGCCCCTATGTAGGGTCATGGCTTGAGTTTCAGGGGCTGTGTCTTTAGCCTTGAGTCTGAGTGTGCCTCGCTGCTTAAAGGAGAGCTGTGGTCAGGGAACAGACCTCATCTGGGGTCAGCCTGAGCCTGCTGCTGCGAGCTGTGGGCGAGAGGATGCCAGAGCTACACCCGGATGGCAGGTCAGCAGCTCCTCTTCCCTGCTGTTGCCTGCTTCAGGCCTGGCAAGAGCAGGCATTGGTCTGGACAAGCCCCACTGTGAGAAAAGGGGGGTGAGGAGTGCCTGGGGTGATCCTGCATCCTCTGCGATGCAGAGCTTGGGATCAGCCACCTAAGAGGCAGGCAGAAGGGTGGCATCTGTGGTGAGGACCTTTGAGCTGCCTGCGTCGCGCTGTCTGCTTCTCACGAGAACCTTTTTGTTGCTGCCTTGGCTGCCTTGGCTCGGTGTCTGTGTGCAGCCTTACCTGACCTGCTCTTCTGGCTATCTCTTGGCTAACATCAGCAAAAAAACCCCTAAAGCAGCATCTTTGAAGCCTGCAAACCACAGCTGGTAACTGCTGACAGCTCCCTGCTCACAGGGGTTTGTGTTGTGCTGCTTTCCGAGTAGGAGGCTTTGCCTGTCCTGTGAATTCCTGCTCTGGAGATAAGGCAGCAAGATGCTGCTATAATGCGGCTCCAACGTTGTGCCCTGTTGAGATAAGATGTGTTGGGAGGGTCTGGAGGGGTTTACGTGTGTCCTAAACCAGTCAGAGCATTGGGCTGTGGGTTCTGCAGGGGTCATGCTGGCATCGCAGGGCTGGAGGAGCTGCTGAGTTGGAGCTGTGTGAACCTAGTGGGACGTGGCCCTGTTTTGCAAGCCACTGGTGCTAATGATTCTCTTGTCTCTGTTTGCAGTTCTGGCACAAAGCATGTTTCCACTGCGAGACCTGCAAGATGACCCTAAACATGAAAAACTACAAGGGCTATGAGAAGAAGCCGTATTGCAACGCGTGAGTGTCTGCTGCCTGCGCTCGTGGGCACTGGGAGAGTGATGGGGCTGGGAAAGGAGGGGTGCAGGGGCCCTCGGGCCTGCAGAAACTCTTCCCCTGCTGCTCTGCCCCGGTTCAGGGAGTGCATGTGAAGCCCTGGCTGGAAGGGGTCACCCAGGCCAGTTAATGCTGGTGTTAAAACGAGGGTTTCCAGGCTTAAATTCCATCTATGGCTGCTCTCCAGTTCCAGCCTGGGCAGACAAAAGGTGAATGAAATCCAAAATACAGGCAGGCGTTTACATGGAGTTGACTTTGAGCTGTATCCTCTTAAAGAAGGGGAAATAAAAGGGTGTTTATTCCACCCCAACTCAAGGCAGGTGTTTAGGGAGAGGAAAAAATGCCCTTTAGTGCAGGGGGAAAGGGTGTGTGAAGCAGTGAGGGGCATGGGTGGTATTGCAGCCTGGGCTCTGCTGATGGCCAAGTGCATTCACCCTCAGCTACTGGCACTCGCCTTTGATGCTGGGAAGGTAAATGCATCTGAAGGTAAATGGAGCTTAAATGCAGAATCCTTCTCTCCTGAGCAGCGTGGGGGAGATGGAGGCAGAACATCTCCAGCATCACACCTCAATTCACTTCCCTGCCTCTCTCAGGCTGCTGCTGAGTGATGCCTGTTCACTGGCCCCCATGTCTTTCCTATCAAGAAGGACCCTTACTTGTGCCCAGCTTTCTGGGCTCTGCTGAATGATGAACACGAGTCCCTGCTCAGCCCACAGTGAAGCGTTCGGTACCTGACACGTTTCTTAATAGCTATAAAGCAGCTTTGCAGCAAGATTTTTGTAGCTGCTGCTTATACATTAGTGTTCTTAGAAAGAAGATAATGTAATACTGCTTGGCATGTGTATAGCTTGGTCCATTCACAGACTGCTTTAAAAACATTAATCCTGACAGCATCCTTGTAAGATGGGTATTAATGTGTAAGATAAGCAGAAAGAAGCTGGAAGACCATCAGCCATATGGTGCCTTAGCAAAACCCTCCCTCTTACGTAGCTCTTACAGGTTGGTTATTGCTGACTGAAGGTGTCAATGATGGTTGTGACCTGCCCAAAGTCCAAAACCCCTGTTTAATTGGGATGAGACTTGGAGCACTGTTAAAGCTCCAGCTTGTGAGGTGAAACTGGGAACTTCCTGGAGCAGTGGGGTAGTATGAGGGTGAACTGTTGATTTAGAGGGCTGTGCGTGTGTCTCAGCCTACCATGGTGGTCCAAGCAGCCTGGGATCTGTGAGGTTGAGACCTTGGTCTGTGGAGAGCAGCAGGAGATCAGAC
Source organism: Psittacula echo (assembly GCF_963264785.1). NCBI lineage: Eukaryota > Metazoa > Chordata > Aves > Psittaciformes > Psittacidae > Psittacula > Psittacula echo. The sequence continues at coordinate 5,861,440 of NC_137748.1, forward strand.
CCCTGAGCTCTTTTTAGTGTCCTGAACCAAAGCTTCCTTTGCTGGATCGTGGGCATCATCCACATCCCAGCTTTGCCTGGTCCCATGTGCCAGGGCATGCTCGTCCCTGGTGCTCCTGCCCCTGGCCTGGCTCTAGGGATGGGCCTGAGGTCCTGTTCTTCTGCTTTCTCCCTCCAGGCTGCTGGAAGGGAAGTGGGATAATAATGGGAAATTCCTGAGATTCCAAGGAGTCTGCGCAACCCATCTCAGTTTCTCAACCCCCTCTGCTTGAGAGCTGCCTTTGATGCCAGCTTGCTGTCTTAACCCTTTGCAGCCCCCCTGAAGAAGAGGCAGATAGGCGTCTGTTGCCTCTATAGCCCAGGGATGTTCAAAGCTGTGCTCAGAGACCTGCATTAAATGCTTTGCTCTTCCTTCTTTGCCTGATCTTGCTTTAAAGGGAAGTGAGAGCAGCCGAAAACTGCTGGCGCACGAGGCTTTGCCCTTTGCTTGCTGGGGTGGAGGCTGTAGGGTGCCCATCCATGCCCAGACGTGGGGTGAAGGGAACCTCCAGCCGGAGGACATGGGTTTGGTTCCTTGTCCCCTGCTGCCCCTGCAGTATCCTGGGCTAGGAGCAGTGTCCAGGGAAGGTGAGTGAGAGCCCAGGAGGAGCCCACCCATTCCAGATGGCTTTTGCTCACGTTGGAGTTGAGGAGCGACATCTTTTCTCCCCCGAGAAGGGGGTGGAAAAGCAACGTTTATCCTGGCAGGGAAGAGGCTGCTTTTCTGCACATGCCTTAGCACAGGGTCTCCTCTGTTTGAGCCGTGGCCTTCTGCCAAATTCCTGAGTTTCTTTCTTCAAGAGAGCAGGAGGAAGAGGGCCGGGCTTCCTCCCTATCTGTGACATTACCCCAGCAATAAATCTGTGTGAAGCCTTTCAAGAAGGTGGCTGCTTAACTCTGCCCTCCCCGCGCCCAGCAGCACTGGGAGCTGGTCTGGTGGCAGATGTGATGCTCTCCACCCTCCTCCTCGTTCCTCTTTTGCCTGCAGCTGGGTGCCGGGGTGACTGGTTGTTCACTGGAGGCAGTGTTCAAGGCTGGGCTCATCTCTTTACATGAGCACTTTGAACTAAAAGAGGTAGAAGCGGAGGGAGGGCAATATCCAGGTGAGGTTTGAGGCTTCTGCTAATGAAGGGTGGAGGAAAGCCTGGCTGCAAAGGACAGGCAGGGCTGTGTGTTCAAGGGCACCAGCTGCTCCCGAATACGCATTATATAGAGGCTTTAATGCCTTCTTGTGCTGTAGGGATAACAGAGCTCTGTGCCTCAGTGGTGGCTCAGAAATGACTCTCTCCCAGCTGAAACCAAGACGCTGTGTGCAGCACGAGCCTGGGGCCTTGACAGTCCTGTCTGGGAGTCCAGAGCTGTGTATCTGGTCTGGGGAGCTGGATCTTCAGAGCTGGAGGCACTGCCCAGCGATGCTCTAAGTGCAGAGAGGAGCTTGCTTATGCCTGGGTGCGGAGGGGGGAGAAGGAGCAGTATCCCAGGCAAGAGGCTCCTCTGCTTGTCTTGCCTATAAGGAGGTTCTGCTCCTCTCCCTTGAGGAGCAAGGATGAGACCCAAGGCTTCCTCTCTGCACTGTAGGCTCGCCCAAATTCGTGCTGATGAACAAGCGATTGCCCTGTTGGATGCATCTGGTTGGAAAGCCCTGCTCTGGCTGCGGGTTCCCTGTGCTGGCATCCCGCTGCTCAGAGGGGCTGTCCCTGCTGCCGCACACCCCACAGGGCTGCAGTTTGACTTCCTGACTGCTGCAGACGAGCTGGCAGGAAGTTAATGGCCTGCTTGCTGACAGTCCCTCCTCCCCCAGCACCCAGAGGCAGCCTGGCCCGACTGCAGCATCCTTTGTTTGAGCCTCCAAGGGAAGATGCTGCTGCCAGCAGAGACCTTTTGCTGTAGTCCCACCAGCACAGAGACGAGGCAGTAGCGGTGCTGCCGCCTCTCCACATCCCCCTGCTAAACCCCTCCGAAAGGGGCTCAAGGCAAAGCAAGGCTGCCAGGAATATCCTGTGTAGGTGTCTTGGCAGGGTCGCTCCATCTGCGGCGCTGGGGTGACTGCAGTGTTCTATAAGGAGCTGACTTGCCTCGCAGAGAAACCACACTGAGATATCCCGGGGGATTCGCATCCAGGGGCTGACATTCCTCTTTGCTGAGTCAGGGCAAGCAGCTCAGCCCTGTCCTGCTTACCTGAACCTAGCACCCGTGTTAGTTGGGCACGGTGAGTGCGGGCTGTAAACCCTCCAACTCATTGTGCTGACCCAAAGAACCCCCCTGGCACGTGTCTCCCGCTCAGATCCTTGCCTTTCCATGCAGAGCAAGCAGCCCGGTACCTCTGGGCTAACTCTTTCCTTGGAAAAAGTTAGTGAGTGCCTCCAAGCTTCACAAGGAGCCAGGGATCTGTTCTTGGCATTCCTCTGCGCTCCATCTGGTAGCAGCCTACGACGTTAATGAAGTGATCTTCCAAGTCTGGGGGGAGGCAGGAAGGGAAAGAGGAACAACTGCGTTGCTGGGCTGGAGTCCAGGTGTTTATCCCATGCTTTGTTTGTGCCGAGTTTCTGGATGAGAGGAGCTGCTTTCTGTCTCGGTGGGCACACTTTGCCTGCCGCGGAGCTCTGAGCAGGCTCTGCTGTTGGTGTAAATGAAAGCTGGCCTGCCCGTATGCTGCTGTGGAGGGGGGGTACAGGGTCCTGCTGCTTCCCCTCTGCTGTGCTGGGGGAAGGATTCCCTGGCAGCAGGCACGGAGCATCCTCGGAGGCAGGTTTGGGCTGAGCCCACAGCAAGGGCTGCCCAGCATTGACCTCGATGCAGGCTGCAGATGGATGTTGACTTTGCTAAACTTATCCATGCCTGGGGCTGGAAAAACCCAGCTCTGTTGGGATGCCCACCCTGTTCCCATAAACAGCACTGGGGGAGGCTGGGACAGGCACTGCTCTGTGTTGGGGGCTCAGGGATGGGAGAGGGGAGCAGAGCCCTTTCCAGAAGTGACTTTTTGCTCACCGCTTGGCAGCCCCTCTTCTGCATTCACCTGGAATCTTTCCATTATGGATTAAAGCAGGTTTATGGAAACAGGCTGGTTTTTCCTTAGGCTGCTCTGCAACACCCTCAGCAACTGCTGGCAGAGCCTTTGGGGATGGAGGCGAGATGGATGCTGCCTGTCCTCACAGACAGCAAAACCCTGCTCCCTGCCGTCATCCCGCACTGGAGCCGTGCTAGAGCTGGTGGTGATGGGTTTGGCTTCTCCTGCCTCCTCCAGCCCTCTGCTAGCCTGGTACCATGGCAAGGGCTTTGAGACACCCCCAAAGGCAGGAGCTCTTCCCTGTGAGGGTGCTGAGGCGCTGGCCCAGGGTGCCCAGAGAAGCTGTGGCTGCCCCATCCCTGGCAGTGTTCAAGGCCAGGTTGGACACAGGGGCTTGGAGCAAGCTGCTCCAGTGGAAGGGGTCCCTGCCCGTGGCAGGGGTTGGAGCTGGAGGAGCTTTAAGGTCCCTTCCAACACAAACCATTCCATGAACCAGTGTTGTAGGAAGCTGTGCTCTGGGTTATGTTATACCAAGCCAGTCCCAATGCGGGCTGGGAGCAGGTGATGGGAGCAGCAGTTGGACACGTGGAGGGCTGGCCCAGCCATCTTGGCAGCTTCTCCTTGGAAGTGCTGGGAGGAACCGGAGCCTTTCCCTGCAGCCTGCTCTGTTACAGAGGATGTTTGCGGGCCGGGTGCTGCCTTTATGGCTAACAAAAGGCCAGTTTATTTCTTTAAGCTCATCCCCAAGAATCGGCAGCTCTTTGACGGGCAGGATGTGACCTGGGGAGCCTCCTGGCAGAGCAGCCCTTATTGCTTCCTTTGCTTAACTCTGCTTTCCCAAACCCCTGACACAAGAGCCCAAAGGTGACCGTCCCCTCCTGGAGCTGCAGGTCGGTGGGTGGTGGTTTTCCATCCCTTTAGGATGCTGTTGCTTGCTGGGCAAGCCTGCCAGAAACACTTGCGTTAAAGCAGCTTGCGTTGAATACAAGCAACACGTTGAGCTAGAAGAGGCTCTGCTAAACACTCATCTCATACGTGGTGTAAGCCAGCATTGCTGGAGGTTTGAGTCATGCTGGAGAGGCAGAGTCTGGGTCCTGTTGCTAACAGAGCTGCTGTGCTGCGCTTCAGTGGGGTTTGTACAGCTGTGCCCACCAGTCTCTCGTTGGAGAAGCTTAACTCCATTGCCAGCTCGTGAGAAGCTCCAAAGGCAGAAGTTCAAGTGCTGCCCTTCTTGGGAAGGCAGCTCCTGGGAGCAGATGCTGCTTTCAGGGCAGGACTGGGATGTGATGGATTGCAAGTGCTTGGAGACTCCCGCTGATCTGGGAGTGAGATCTTTGCGCTGTTTCTCTGTGTGACAATACTGCCTAGGTGTCATTGACATAGGGGTCACAAGGAAACTGGGACCAAGGTGCTGGAATGGGGCTGGTTTTGCTTTCTAATGTCCCTGCTAAAGGAGCTTTGGTTGCGCAGCTGTTGCTTGCGGCTCCTCGGATGAAGCGGTGAGCTCTTCCTGCCCTCGCTGTGCTCCTCTGCTCCTTAGGTGCGTGGGGAACCCAGGGTGGCTTTTCCTCACGTCCTTCCTGATGGGTGGAATGGCTCTGTGGAGCTGCAGGTTAAGGGGGGTCTTTTCCAGCCTTTGCTCCATCACGTGTCCCTCTGCCCCACATACTCCTGTGCTGCTTCACTTAATCCGACAGCAGCAGGGGTCGGGCTGGGGGAGGGATCCCACGTGTCCCATTTGTTCCACTCTAAGCAGGCAGAGGATGGATGTGAGGAGAGACCCCCAAGGGCAAGGCCAATCTGGTGTCTCTGGCCCCGAGACCAGCAGCCTCCTCTCCATCAGCTGTTAAAGTAATCCGCGTCTGATGGAGCGGCCATGGGGATGCTGCGGGCTCATCCTGCCTGCGCTCTGCACCCCTCCTCCTTCACAGCCACTGCTGCAGAGCACCAGACGGTCCCCAAGACCCACTGAAACCTGGCTCCCTTCCTCCTCCACACTCCTGCATCCCTGTCCCCTGCAGCAGGGAAAACACCGGGATGCTCCTGCCCAAACAGGAGCCGAGTGTTTGGATCCTGTTGTCTACCAGCCAGGAGCAGGACCCACAGCACCTCGACGAGCGGCTCGCACGGCTGTGTTTTGCCCTGGCTCCTCTTTGTTCTCGAGAGGTTGCTGCTATTACTTAGCAGCAGACTTTACCCAAGTGCCGCATCCGAGGCTGCGTGGGACTAATTATTTCCTTGCAGTTTGTCAGGAGAGGGATGGTTGGAAGCGGCTTCCTCCTCTTTGTCTTCTCGGGCAGCTGAAGCCTGTGGAGCCTGGAGGGTTTTAATGATGCTCCAGGGCTCCATCATCCCTGTTTGACTCCTGTTCCATGCATGGTTCTCTACCTGTTGCACTCACTTAGGGGACAAGCGTTGCTGCAGCACAGGGAGGGAGTGAAGGGCATCAGGGCAGGTATGCACCTATGAGAGGAGTGTACATGAGTGATGCTGGCAGAGGAGCTCTTGCAGCGCGCTCCCTTCTGCAGCTGCCGGCAGAAGAACTCTTCCTCCAGTGCCTTTGGGCTCAGTGCATGGAAGCTGCTGTGGTGGGCACCGAAACTGTGCTGGTTCCAGCTGTGGAAGCCTCCGTCTCCAAGCCACGCTGGTGAGGATGGCTGATAACCGCACAGGGTGGATTCGGGCTGCTTCTGACAGAGCGAAGCAGGTTGAGCAATAAACGCCCTCCCCCTTCCCTGCTTCCCCAGCCAAGCCCTATTTATGGTGCTGGCTGCGGGAGGCCCCACAGCTCTGCTCCTGCCTCGGGTTTGGCCACGAGAAGAGGGAGAACCGGGTCTGCTCCCCCACGCCTGCTGCAGCTCCCCCGCCTGCTCCCAACCCAAAGCAATTCACTCCCTGCCTGCTCCTGGAGGTTTATTCACTGCTGGCTGTTCCTGAGGCGCATTCTGGTGCACAGGAGATGGGTTTCCCCTCTCTGCTGTGTGTGGCAGGGATGCAGGTGTCTGTGCTCGCACTGCCTCGGTGGTGTGGGGCTCTCACCACTCCTGCAGCAGGAACCCTTCCATTCCCTAATTTAAGGTTCCTGATTTAAGGAACAGCCTTAAGCTCCCTAGGGACTGAAATGCCTCTTCTTTATCAGGCAGATCTCAGGAGCTGGGGAGAAGAGAGATGCCTCCTCTTAGGGGAAGATGCTCAGCTCGTGTGTCTCATCCTACACCTAATGCAGATGGACAGGTTACTCCTGCCTGCTAACAACAGGCTGGAGGGGCTCTGGGATGTGGAAAAACCTATCTCAAATCCCGGGGAGGTTCCCTCCATACCCATCAGAAGCAGACACCAATTGCAGCTCAGTCTGTGTGGTCTCTGGCTGCCTCGTCCTGTCCCTCAGCAGGCTGTGTCTGCAGCAGGGCACAGCTCGCTGTGCATCCGTAATGCAGGAAGCAGGGATGCTCTTTCAGGCTGTCCCTATTTTCTCCCCCTCCTACCACAGCTTCTCAGGCTCTGAGCCTCACAGGGATGAATTTCTCCATTTCCAGCCCTCACAGTGACTGGGGCTTCCCTCCTTGCATCCGGCGGCTGCTGCTGGGGACTCGGCTTCTCCCAAGCGTTATTAGCATGCCCAGGGCATGGGATGCAGTTGCCATGGCAATGGGATGATTTCTGCTGGCAGCATCAGCAGATAGTACGGGGGCTCCTGGGCCGTGACTGAGCTGTAAATGCAGCTCTGGCTGGTGGTGCCACACCACTTGCACATTGCCTTTGCCCTTCATGGAGCCCTGTCTGTGTCTGTGGCTTTTCTGTGTGGAGCCCTTGAGCATCAGGGGATGGGGCTGTCAGAACTGGGCATCTCTGTACAAATCCTGCCTTTGCAAAGACCCCAGCAGCGGGGATGCCGCTTGGCTCTCCCCATAGGACCGGGATGAAGCTCCGTCCCTGTTCCCAGGCTGGTCTGCCTGGGCTGTTGCCTTCCAGAGCTCATCTGCAAATGGAGAAGGAGGGAATGTGGAATCAGAGAATTGGGGGTTTGGGCTTTGTTTTCCTTGACCTTGGTGAGAGTCGAGACGGTGACTTCCAAGAAACCCAGGAAAGGGCTCCAGGATGCGAGTGGTCACTGGGGTGAAACAACAGACGAGTCCCAGGGCTGCCCTCCCCTGCCGCTGTCAGCTGGGTCAGTGCAGTTACTGGGTTAGCACCACTGTGAATGGAGCCCCGGCTCCCCCAGCACCTGCGTTTGGAACTAAAACTGATGCTGCTGGCGTTTGCCCAGTGGGTACCAGCATCCCCATAGCCCTAATGGAGGAGTCCTCCTGAGTGCAGCTGAGGTGCGGGACCCCTTGAGCAAGGGCTGTGCAGTGCAAACGCCTTTGACATGTGCTGCCTTGGTCACTGCAGCTTCACTCTTAGAGGGGTGTTTGTCATCTCCACGATGACAACAGGGCACGCTTCCCTCTGTGCTGTCTCTCCAAGGTAGGGATGCATTAACCCAGCACCCCCTGCGGCTCCAGCAGCCTTTCCACAGCAAACTCTGCTAACCAGAGGCCAAACCGGGCCAGTGCCACTTATCCTTTGCACCCCTCCAAGCTGTTCAGCTCTGCTCCAGCAGACAGCAGCTGGGGTGGATTTGGTTCTGAGATGTCTTAATGCTGTTTTGCTGCATCCAGAATGTCCCTCCCCATTGCTAAGCCTTTGCTCCCACCCAGACATCCCCACTCCAGTGGGCACCAGTTGCTGGGAGAGCAGGAACTGTGGCCAGGATGTCAAGAGCAGGTAAATAGCAAAGCCTGTGCCCTGTTCCGTGCCCACCCAGTGCCTGTAGCTCCTGCAGGAGCCTTGTGGAGAAGCAGGGTTTATCCCTCTTGGAGTGCAGTGAGCTCTGCCTTGCTTATCCCGGTGTGAAGCTGTGACATAGCCGTGCCTGCAGGCAGCCTGAACGCGGTATGATATCCCCTCTAAGCAGGTTAATCTAAACAGGGATTAAACTCTATCCTCCAAGCAGGCGCTGAGCTGCTGTTTGTGTAAAACTGATTCTTGTCCTTTCCAGTCTCGCTCCTGCTCGGTTTGGGGCTTGACTTGGGCTTATTTTACGCCTCATGCAGCAGGGATGGGGATGATGGGATGTGGTGATGTCCAGCAGGACAAGGGCTGGAGCAGGCTGTTGTATGGAGCAGGGTGGTGTGTTCGGGGGGGGAGCTGCTGGAGGCTGCGTTCCCCTGCTCCTTGCTGGGTTCTTTTCCTCTTTCTGCAAACCACATCAGCCCCGTTTGGTTTCTCTCTGTGTGGGGGGGGTTCTCTTTATTCCTTCAGTGGGGCTGGGGCAGCTATTTTTACCCCTGGGTTTCCTGCATTGCTGCTCTCCCGAGCAATGCGCTGCTCTTGCAGGTCTGTGGTTGCCTCATCTGTCTCATGGGGAGCAGCTCTCAACCAGACTCCTCCACATGCAGCTGGGTTTCTCCTTGTTTAGCCTCATTTGACCACGCTTTCTTTGGCCTGGGGCAGAGGTGTTGATGCTGCTTGTATAAATAGATAATTGCTACTGCTTGGAGCACCCAAGCTCCCACAGCAGAGCCCAGCGTCTTATGGAGACCCATTTCATGTGGTCTGGGAGGGGACAGGCTGCAGCAATCCCATAGCCCTCGGGTGAGAGCTGTCAGCATCAGTTGGGTTGCATGGATGGAGATGTGGAGGCTGCACAGGCCGAGTTTCAGCCCTGGACCTGGAAGCAAAGCCTTGAGATCCTCAGGAGTGAATGGGACCTCCCCGTTATCCTCTGCAAGGAGCTGCTGTTTCCAGTGGGTTGCTGAGCCCTGCTCTGCTCTTCCAAACCGGTTGCCTTGGGTAAAAGAGGATTTATCCAAGCTCTTGGGGTAAAGGTTGGATTTGATGATCTGATGCTGGAAAAGTCTTTTCCAACCTGGTTACTTCTATGTATGAGAGTGAACCTGAGCTGCAGCGCGATGCGCTGGTACCACGGGTGTGATGCAGGGATGGGGCTGGTGCTGTCTCTGTGCCTCCCACCCCTCTCCTGCACCTCTGCCCTGCTCTCTGTTCCTGCCACCCACTTGGGAGCCCCGCTTTCACTCATGAAAGAGAAACCTCTGACCCTTTCCAAAGGCACCTTCCCCCTCCTTGCTCTCTGCATTATAAACCTGAAGCACTGCCGGGGGATGTCTTGGGTTTCTTTGCTGTCCCATGAGAGCAGCCACCATCTGGTCAGTGTCAAATGTCTTATCCTGGGGGGGGCTTGGCATCCATGGCAGCTACAGAGCAAGCTGCTCTAGTGGAAGGTGTCCCTGCCCATAGCAGGGGGTCAGAACTGGATGAGCTGTAAGATCCCTTCCAACCCAAACCATTCCATGATTCTATGATCTGGCCACAGGCAAAAGCATCCCCATGACGTGAGGCTTGTGTGGCTGGAACTTGGAGTGCAACAAGGGAATAAAGCCACCCTGCTCCCCCCTGCCCCTTCACAGCTGAAACAGTGGAGCAGGCACAGTCCCCGTAAAGCAGAGCGGCGGCAGCCCTTACTCAGGCTAATGTTACCCTGAGAAGCGTTTAATGAGAGCTTGAAGATGTGTTTAAGGTCTCTCCAGAAATCAGCCAGGCACAAGCCTGGAATGGCTCCATCCCTTGGGAAGAAAACTGCCCCTTCCCCTCCTTTGATGAACCTGAGCTTATTGAGGGTGGGGGAGAATCAGTGCCTTGGCTGGGGAAGGCATCGGGCCCAGGGAGAAACCCCAGCACCCCCAATGGCTCCTGCTCACCCCGCGGCGCAGGGATGTGCTGCTGCTTGCCGTGGGGCTGGGACACTCGGATGTGCTGGGGGCTGGTTGGGATGGGACGGGGAGCATGGCCATGGGCCCGCTGTGACTGACGCCGTCCGTTCTGCCCGCAGACACTACCCGAAGCAGTCCTTCACCATGGTGGCAGACACTCCGGAGAACCTGCGCCTAAAGTACCAGACTGAGCTGCAGAGCCCGGTGAGTGCCCGCGGCCACCCCCTGTGCCCCGTCACCCCCCGTCCTCCCTATGCCCTTGCATAGGAAGAGGCAGGTCTGGGCTCTGAGTCCTTTCTCTTGCGTCTCGCCCATCTCGGCTGCGTTTGCTGTTCCCTTTATCCATGGTTGCTTGGGGCAGCTGCGGGTGGGAAGGGGCCAGGAGGCAGTCGTAGAACAGAGAATGGTTTGGGTGGGAAGGGACCTTAAAGCTCACCCAGTTCCAGCCCCTGCCACGATCAGATGGCTTCATGTGGACAGGCGTTGACTCTCGAGGCAAGTATTTCGGGTCAATCCAAACCTTGTAGGGCTTGAAAGCTCTGGCAAGCAGAAATAAACAGATAAACAGGATAAGGACTGGCACAGAGAAAGGATTTCTTTCTCCAGAGCCTGTTTGAGAAGGGTGTTGTCCAGACACGTCCTGTTTCATACCCCGAGGGTGTCCCTGCGTCAGCAAAAGTCCCCAGCCTTGACACATGGGCGATAACTCCTGATGGGGCAGTGGGAACTGGTCCCTTGGGTGTCCGCGGAGCGATCCCTGGTTTCCTTTTCTTACTCCAAGATGCTGGGAACGGAAAGATGAGGATCAATTTTCCAGAGAAACCCTTGGAAGGGCCAGGTTGGCCCTGGAATGGGCAGGCTTTGGGGGGTGAGCCTTCCTCATGGCGCTTGGCTCTGCTGAGGGGCTGTGCAGAAGCATCTGAGATGGTGCCCTGAGCCCTAGTGTCACAGATCTGCAGATGTGGGCTCAGAGGATGCTGTGCTGGGAGGAACCGCATCCAGCGGCACTTTTGGCTTGAGTCAGCGTCTGAGCAGGGCACAGGATGTTGCAACCGTGGTGGGAATCTATTCAATGTCTGTTTTCCTTTGAAAAGGGGCAAAAAGACTGCCCGGAGGCTTGTCCGGAGGGGGGGACACTGGCTCGGCTCAGTGCGGGAGCAGTGGGGCACAGCACAGGGTTTGCTGGGGTGGTCTCGTGGGGAGCAATCCCTTTTCTGGATGAGTGCACTCCTCTCCCTGCTGCGCTGTGAAGGATGCAGTGACCTTCCTGCCTTCTTGCCCATTAGCCTGAGAGCGTCAGGAGCTGAAAGGCTGGGAATGCATCCCAATGGAGGAGGAGGAGGGAGAACCTCCGGGCCTCACCTGATAGGAGCTGCTGGTGCCGAGTTTTGAAACCTCTGCTTTTGTAAGGCCTCTTCCTCCCAGCAAGTTGCCCAACAGCTCCCTGGCTTGCACAAGGGCAGCTTGGCTCCAGCTTGGAGCCAGAGCTCAGCCTGGGGCTGGCTTTGTGCTTGATGCGCTGATGAAGGGGCCACGGCTGCTTTTCCATGGTAACAGGCGAGATGCTGCTGCGTCGAGCGCTCCGGAGTCTCCAGCGCTGCTTTTACAATGAATCCAGGCTCTTGGGTAGTTGTTGGTTATTAAAGCAGGCCCTGGGGATGGAGGCAGGGATGTGCTCTGCTCCCTGGGCCTTGCTCCCAGGGGCTTCCAGGGGCTGGAGCTGGGGTAGCCCAGGGCGCTCGGAGCCTTCTGCAGGCTGGGTTATGTGTCAGGAGAGGGGCGGGGGTGCAGGCAGCATCCTCCAGCACCCCCCGTTGCAGTGCTGGTTTCACACCGGGATGGACTTGTTGGAATGGGAGGGAATAGGGGCTGCTGGGGGGTGCTGGTGGTTTGGGTGCTGCGCAAGGGGCTGGGGAGGGATGAGGAGCAGTGGGAGGAGGTGGCAAAGCTGAACCTGCCAAGAGCCCTGGGGAGGATGGATCCTGAACGCTCCAGATAAGATCTTAATTCCTCTCCGCCTTTGTTGTGCCTACAAAGGGGAGTCTCCTGCTTTCCAAGCACCTCACTTTTGTATATCTTGAAGCACCAGGAGCAGCTCTGCTTTATTGCCCATCCCTTCTTTACTAATTGCAGGAGCTGAGCACATCCCTGGGGACAGGAATGGGTCCCTTCAACCCTTCCAGAGCAGGCAGTGGGGTTCATTCTTGCAAACGAGCTGGATGTTGAACTGGAGCTGTCGGAAAGGCTTAAGGAGAAGCTGTGCAGTGAGGACTGCCCTGCAGGTTCAAGTGCCACGTCCTGGCTGATGCTCTGCACATGGGGCTGGGAGTAAGGTCAGGGTTATGTGGGCAGTTACACCTTGTTCACACTTGCAGCCAAACTCAGGTCCTTGGTGCGAGGCTTCCATGAGGCTCTTCCTAAGGAGAAGGGAGATTGCTGGGTCTGTGCCTTCTGCAAGGGGTTCCCAACTGGTGCAGGTCATTCCCTGGCAGTGAGTGATGCTCCCATTCCTCTGGGTGTCTGTGGGGCTGGAGAGCCGCTGCCTATGGATGACCCTGAGTATGCTCATCCTCTGCCTGCCCGCACCACAGCCACCCAGCCCGAGCACGCTGCTGTGAGCGGGGCTTCACGTCCCTCCCGATGCTGCTGCTATTTGTGTCTGCTGAGGAGGCGTCTCCTGTTCCGGACACTGGTAATAACCGTGCCTTGTGGCACTAAAGAAGTCTCCAAAGGGGCAGCTTTGGCACCTGCGGCCTCCTCCCGCAGCCCACGTGTGGCCAGAAGATTGCAGGTTCCTGTTCCTTGGGTCCTCTTTTGGGCTCCAAACAGAGGGGTTTGGGTGCAGCCCTTCCTGGCCTGGCTGTGGGAGGCAGAAACCAGCCCCTGGCCCTCCTGCGGGTCACCTCAGGGACCTGCTGGTGGTGACATCGAGGACGTGGGCACAAGGAGGGTTCAGTGCTCTCGAGCTGAGACCTGTGAGGGGTTATAACGTGAATTATAACAGTGAAGGGGTTATAACGTGAATTATAACAGTGAAGGGGTTATAACGTGAATTATAACAGTGAAGGGGTTATAACATGAATTATAACAGTGAAGGGGTTATAATATGTGAATTATAACAGGGAAAGGGTTATAACGTGAAGAGCCATTCTCCAGCTCCCTTTGGATGAACATGTTTTATTCTCCTTTGTATGATGGACAGAACAACTCCTGGGGAAGTGAATTGTGGATCCTGTTATCATTACTCTGGGATGAGGTGTGGATACTGCCTGCGTTGCTCCGCTCTAACACAGCGTGTGGATGGAGGCACCAATGGGTTGGCAGGAGTGGTGGCTCTGCAGCCCTGTGCCCAGCAGTGCTCGTGTGTCCCATGGAAGCACAGCACAATGTGCCCATGGATCCTGTTGGGTTGCAGTTCCTCCGTGCTGAGCACAGGGACACGGCCCTTGCTTCCTCCCAGCATTGCCCCAATGCTCGTGCTGGGAGCACCAGGCTGGGATGTGTGGTTTGGGTTGGACCTGGCCCAAGGACCAGCATCTTCACCCATGGCGCAGAGCTCAGGTCCATCCTTTAGCCAGGCAGGTTTCAGGGCTGAGTTCCTGCATTCTGGAAGTTAGAGGGATAAAAAACCCAAGGAAGATGGGGTTTGGGAGAGTAAAACTACAGCAGTTCTCAAGGGAGAACTTGAGCAGCAGCTTGGGCACTCTTTCCCTTTCTAGCCTGGGTTTCCTACAGCTTCTCCACTGCTGTGTTGGCAGCAGGATGGGGGCTCAATGAACAGGAGCCTGTGGGATAAAGCCTCTCCTGAGCAGCATCCTGCAGCCTGAGGCTCTGCAGGAAACCAGGCTGGGTTGGAAGCAGAGCAAGGACAAACACAGCCCCTCTGCCTGCCTGTCCCTGCAGAGCAGCTCCTGGGGCTGGGGCAGAGGTTCAGTGTCCCAGCTCCATAACCTTTGGTTCCTCCAGACTGCTCCCTCCTCACCAGTGCTGCTCATGGCCTTCACCCCAGCTGGAACCAGTTCTCCTTTTGCTGGAAGCACTGAAGGGCACAGGGAGCTCTGCCTTGAAATGGGTCTCTCGTGTTCCTCTGTGCTTTGGCTTCCTGCTTGTATTAACGTCCTCCCAGGGGGGATGCTGCTCCTTAACCCTTTGCTTTCTAATACCTAAATCTGATATGACCCAGAGATGATAGCATCTCCCTAAGGGTTTCTGTGATACTGGATGGAGGGGCTCCGATGTTCTTCCAAAGCTTGGATTTCCCCTGCTTGCAGGTTAGGAAGAGGAAATGGGTTTGCAGTAGAGCTCCTGCTGGTGCCCATCACACACAAGTGCAGTGCCCAGGGTGAGCTCCAGGGCAGCTTTGCCTGCACACGTGAAGGCTGCCTCTGCACAGAGCCCCTTAAGGCTCTTTCCAACCCACATGGGCAGAGGCAGCTCCTGATGCCGGCGCAGGGCCAGATCCCTGCAGAGAGGATGGAGGAGGTCAGGGGGTCTCTGTGCACATCTGCTTCCCCCCGGCCATGGGCAGGGGGCAGCTGGATGTCAGCAGAGCTGCTCCATGGAGGCAGCCAGGCCCTGGCTCCTTTCCCGCTGGAGCTGTTGGGTTCCAGCCTCTGCTGAGTGACCTGGGTGTGAGCAGAGCTCCTGTGCAGAGCGGGGCTGGATGGGACCAGGACCGGGGCTGGGAGCTCCAGTCTTTGAGCTGTAAAGATTTATACTGATAAATAAAGGCACAGAGAACTGTGAGGCCTTTGCAGCTGCTGGGTGTGATGGGAAGCGATGCTGAGGTCAGTGTCTGGCAAAGAGCAATAAGGATGCTTGTGTTTTGCCAGCCTCCACACTCCGGTTTCCCTATGGTCGTCTGGGTGTATTCCTTCCCGGTGTGGCTAAAGGTCCCCTGATGTGGAAATGCTTTTGTCTGGCTCATAAACTCTGGGGCTATGGGGCAGGCAGCCTGCCATGGGTCAGCTGCTCCCTGGGACGTGACTTGGGTGTGTTGGTAGCCCAGAAAGTAAATGCGAGTGACCTCAGCCCCTGCAAAAGAGACACCAGCTCAGCAGATGCAGAGGGAGCTGTTGGTGTGCTCCAGCTCTTGGCAATCCCATTTTACCTGTGCTGGATACACTGGGGGGGGTCTCCTCAGCAAGAGAGAGGCTGGGTTAGAAGCTGCTGCAGTGCTCACCGGCTTTGCCCTGCGTTTAAACCTGTGTCTTCTTGCTTGCACCCAGATCCGCTACAAGGAGGAGTTTGAGAAGAACAAGGGGAAAGGCTTCTGCGTGGTGACTGACACCCCGGAGCTGCAGAGGATCAAAAAGATCCAGGATCAGATCAGCGATGTGAGTAGCTTCGGATCCCTGCGGGTGATGCTGCCCGAGGGGGGGTTCTGCTGCTCAGCCCTGGGGGCAGAGCCACACTGATGGACGTGAACGAACACGTGAGGAAAGCTGACCTGGATGCGCCTCTGGATCCATCGGACAGCACAGAGAGGTGCCTTGCACCTCTCAGGCTCCTCTGTGCTGTCCGATGGATCCAGAGGCGCATCCGGGTCCTCATCCCGAGGTGCTCAAGGTCCCATTGCTGTGAGCAGCGAGCAGGGGAGCAGCAGAGGGGTATTTGACTGGAGCAGAGCAGGGGCAGCACCTGCATGGGTCCCCCCAAGGGACTCCAAGCCCCTCTCTGCTCCCTGCTTGTGTCTGTGTGTGGCATCCCCAGCCAAAGGCACCTCCTCCTCCTGTCCCTGTGCAGGCTCCGCTTGCCTGGACCCCTCCTGTCTCCAGCAAAGCCCTTTCAGCCATCCAGGAGCTGCTGCTGCTGCTGTCGGTTTGTCCCCAAGGTCCCCCCCATCTGCTCTCACCAGCCCCAAGGGGAGGACAGGGGTTGTCACCCCCTTTCCTACCTACATCCCACATCTTGCAGTGATGCTGCACCTGAGGAGCCTTGCAGGGTGTCCTCAGTGTCCCTCCTACCTTTACTGGCATGGAGGTGATCCTGGGGGCTGCTCCCATCTCCATCCTGCCTTGTCCTTCGGGAAGGGGGGCTCTGACCTGTGTCTGCGGGAGACCCAGCTCTTCCATTGGTGAACATGAGGTTAAACCCATGCCCAGTGGAGTGGCAGCTTCACCCTGCAGCCTCTGGCTGTTGGTACCCGGGTGCTGTGCGGGGCAGACGGGGATGTCTGTGTGTTGCCATGGTGATCAGGAGGATGCTCACTCGCACATAGAGCTGCGGCGCACGTGGGCTTTATCCATCCCCGGCCCAAAGTGGACCCCGTGCTCCTGCAGCAGAACACAGGGAGTTAATTAACCTTTGCCTAATGAAAGTCATGTGTGCTCCTCCTCAAACACCGGGAGCTGCTGCAGAACCCTGGCAGAAGGCTGGGGTCTCCCTGACCAGTAAACCCAGCCCTGGAGCACAGCTTGGCACAGAAACCTCTGCTGTGAGCTGTTCTCCCACATGGAATTCTGCAGTGCCCTGAGCTGCTCCCGCTTTTGCATCTCTCAGCATCCCTGTTTGGGGTGGGAGCTGCTCTCTGCTGTGCCCAGGGGTGCAGGGAGAGGGAGGATGGTGCAAGTGAAAGCTTGAACCCGCCCCAGGAGCTCACACACATGCACAAACAGGGGGATGCCCTGGTTTATTCCCTCCTCTTCTGATCCCATTGTGGACTCTGGCAAGTCCTGCTCCCTCCCTGGGGAGCTGCAGGGTGTTACCTGTGCTCCAAGGGCTGGAGAAGGGTTTCTCCTTGGGAAACAGCCCTGGCTGCGAGATATTCCCTAGGGACAGGTTCTCGGTGGGGTCTGGTCCAGCAGGAGATGGGTGCAGCGTGGAGCAGGGCTCTGTGGTCTGTTCCAGAGATGCTGTGGAGGTTTGGAGGCACTGAAGCACACAGCAGAGGGCTGACACCGGCCCCTCCTCCTCTCCCAGCCACGGCAGCAGCTTTCAGCAGCTTCCCCATGGGCATCTGGCTGCCAGCCTGGGCTTGCAGTGACCCACTTAGTGCAGACACAGGCACGAACCCGCTCCCTGCACGAAGCCCGGCTCAGCCTGCGGGGTTTTGCTGCCACAGGGGCTGCAAAGGGGCTCAGTGGGGCAGGAACCTGGCACCGCACGGGGATTTAACCAGCAAATGGGCTCCAGGGGTTCCCCCATTCATTAATACAAGTGGCTGTTGGCTCTCACACCCAAGCAGGTGGGTGAACCCTTCCCTCTGTGCTGGCTGCGGGAAGCCTTATTCTGATGCAGTCGGTGTGGTTGGAGATACCTGCTCTGAGAGCAGTCCAGAGGAGGCCATGGGGCTGGAGCAGCTCTGCTCTGGAGCCAGGCTGAGAGAGCTGGGCTGGGGCAGCCTGGAGAAGAGAAGGCTCCTGAAGGGGAGACCTGAGAGCAGCTCCAGTGCCTAAAGGGGCTGCAGGAAACCTGGAGAGGGGCTTGGGACAAGGGCCTGTAAGGACAGGACAAGGGGAATGGCTTGAACCTGCCCGAGGGGAGACTGAGATGAGCTCTTAGGCAGAAGCTCTTCCCTGTGAGGGTGCTGAGGCGCTGGCCCAGGGTGCCCAGAGAAGCTGTGGCTGCCCCATCCCTGGCAGTGTTCAAGGCCAGGTTGGACACAGGGGCTTGGAGCAAGCTGCTCCAGTGGAAGGTGTCCCTGCCCGTGGCAGGGGTTGGCACTGGATGAGCTTTAAGGTCCCTTCAACCCAAACCAGGCTGTGGGTCCTTCAACACCCCCTGTCATGGCTCAGTTAAGAGCAATCTCAGGGCAGATGTTGCAGTGGTTCCTCCCCAGTGCTCCTGCAGACCGGGAGCCTCCTCTCGCATCTCACCCACCTGGCCCATCCCACCCGTGGGACACTCAAACCTCCTCCTTCCTGTGCCACAAACGGGTCTGAGCAGATTTCCCCATGGCCTGGGGAGATGGGGGGGAAGAACCCCCTTGGCGCTGCCGGGGACACCAAGAGATGAGCTGAAGGATGCTGCTGGTGCTGCAGCACGGACCCTGCCCTCTCCTTCCCCTCCTGTCCCTGTAGATCAAATACCACGAGGAGTTTGAGAAGAGCCGGATGAGGCTGAGCCCCGGCGAGGGCGCGGAGCTGGAGCACCGGAATTCCCAGGACAGCGCCAATTACCAGAGACCCACGGAGCAGCAGCAGCAGCAGCCTCCGGTCCATCACATCCAGCCCAGCAACTCAGGTACAGGGGGGCCGCGGGTGCACAGCCCTGGCTTTGCTGCAGCAGCAGCAGCCACCTCCTTGTGAGGGGCTTTGCTGCAGCCCCACATCAGCCCCATCTTTCCCCCTCTCCCAGTCTACCAGCAGCCGATGTCTCAGTCCTATGGCTACAAGGAGCCCGCGGCACCAGCTTCCACCCAGCGCAATGCTCCTGCTGGAGGGTGGGTGAGTACAGCCCTGAGTGCACCCCGGCGGGGCAGGCTTTGCTCCGCTTGCTGCCCGTGCAGAGGAGCAGCTGTGATGGGGTTGGAGGGTGCCTGGTTATGGGGCTCCTCGCCCACGCATGGGGGGCTCTGTGCCCACTGACCCCTCTCTCCCCACAGAAGCGTTTCCGCGCTGTCTATGACTACAACGCAGCCGATGAGGATGAGGTCTCCTTCCAGGACGGTGACACCATCATCAACGTGCAGCAGATCGATGACGGGTGGATGTACGGCACGGTGGAGCGCACGGGGGACACGGGGATGCTCCCCGCCAACTACGTGGAGGCCATTTGAGCCGCGGGAGGGGACGGGGCGAGGGGCTGATCCCCACGGCCGAGCCCCCAGCCCCACCGGCCTCTCCGGGTGTGTGTGTGCGTCTCTCAGCCCCAGCATCCCTTATCCATGTGCTCGGGTGTTGCTCACCGGAGCCGCATCCTGACATCCCAGTTACTCCGTGTTTCTCTCTTGCCAATTCAGCTTTGCTCTGGCTCTGTTGGGACCGAGGGACCATCTGCAAAGGGATGTTGGGGGCTTGAGAGACCAAATGCCGCAGTTTTCCTTCTTCAGGCTCCCTCCTCTCTCGCCATCCTGGTGTTTCCTGGCAGGGGGAAGCAGCTGGGACCTGGCAAAGGGAGGAGGAGACCATCCATTAGGACCAAATTCCCTGGTTGTGGCGGGTTTGAACAGGGGGCAGCCTTGTCCGCATGGGTGAGGGGAGGGATGCTCATCCCAAGGGATGGGGTGGCTGCCTCCGCCCTGTGCTGCTCTGGCTTATCCCGTTGCTTCTCGGGCTCCTCTGTGCTGTGTTTCCCTTCAGTCCTTGCTTCCTCTCGTCCTTAAAGCAGGAAGAACATTCCCAGTTAAAATCTTAACCACAATCTTGGGATTCAGAGCGGCTGCTCTGGACATCCTCAAGCTGCCTCATCCCGCATCCCTCCGGGAGCACTGCGACACCGAGACCTCACGTCCCCCCCCTGCAGCTCTGGGGTTCTCTCTCTGGGCCGGGGTCTGGGGGTCCCCTGGACCCCCCTGGTGCTGGGGCAACCTCTTCCTCTCTGCAGTGCTCCCAAATCCACCCCCAATCTTCCCACTTCTCTCTTGCTGCTGCCAGGCTCCTGGGCCCCTCCTGAGCCCTCCATGTGCGGGGTGGGTGATCCGGGGTCCCTGTGCCTCTGTGTGGGAGATCCTCTCCCTCTGCCACCTCGCGCTGGTCCCCAGCTATGGTGGCTTTTGGGGCCACCACTGACTTGGGGTCACGTCGTGGACCAAAACTTCAAAGCACATCCGCATCCCCATCGTCTTCTGGGCTCCAAAGGTGCTGGGACAGGGGCAGGTATAACTGGAAGCCTGTGCAGGGAGGGCAGGAGCCGGATGCTCTTCTGGGTTACAGAAGCTGGATATCAGGGCCGTGATGATGCCCCATTCCCAGCCCCAGCTTAGCCGGACACTGGAGACCAGCAGCCAGAGGGCACCATCCCCAAGCTGTGCTGCAGGGGCTGGGATGCTTCCAGTGGGAAGCTGCCACCTTTGCTATTCCCAAAGGAAAAGAGAGGAGTCTAGGGACCAAAGCAGCTGAGTTGGGACATTCCTTGGCTCTGTTTGGGGCTGGAAGGGAATGGGGCACTGTTGTCCCCTCGGGGTGACAGTGGGATCCCAAAGGAGGCCGGGATGGGCTTCCCGGGATGGGAATGCCAGTTGGTGCTAAACCAAGGGAGCACAAGAGCAGGGGAAGGGGGAAGTCACATCCTGCTCATCCCCTTCTGAATCACGTTCTTGCCTGGGAGCGGGGCAGTGTCAATGTGAACCCATTGTGTAATGGACCAAATGCCACAGCACCCGTTTTGGAATAGGGACCTTTTTAATGCTACCTTGGATCCGTTGTCCTACTTGTCCCCTTCTGTCCCCTGCCATGGGAAATGAACCTCTGACTGCTTGATTTCTGCCTTTTCTCTCAACTTATGCACTTTTTTGCCTTTCTTCATAGCTGAAAAGCACCTAAACCTGTATTTAAAGTAAATAAAGACAGAAAAGAGTAAGAAAAAACCAACCCTGAAAAGCTGAATTGCTCCTTATCCCGTGTAAAATAGCCCTCATCCATCCCAGCTGCCCTGGTTGCGTCTTGGTGCTGAGCTTAGAACGTGTTTTCTTCCGGATCCGTCGCTTGAGCGGGGTTTGTCCGTGTGTTCCCCTTCCCGACAGGGCTAAAATCCATCCTTTGGCCTTTTTAACTGAACCTTGGAATGGAACAAACCCAATGAGTCTCTGCCCCGTTTACTCCAATGAACAATAAAAGTCTAATTTTTACCTGATGCTTGTGCTGGTTGTGATCGGGATCACTTTTCCTGCCCCCTCGGGACACAGGGGGGATCTTGGCTCTCGGGAATGCTGCTGTGAACCTTGAGCAACTCCAGTGTTGAGGGGAATGTTGGTTGTATCGACAAGCAAAACCATGATAACCAAAAGGCTCCGTGGTGTTGCTGCTCAATTCAAACCGTGTGGCTTTACACTGCGCTGTGGTGGGTGGGTGACAGTGGCAGTGAAGGATGCTGCTGTACCCTGGGAATACCATATGGAACAGTGGGAGTTTGGCGCGGTCCTGCCCTACACACAGGGCTCTGTGATGGCCGATTGGTTTTGCTGGGGGGGGGGGGGGGGGTGCCCTTCCCCATAAGCACCCCATAAACTGGGCAGCAGTGGGGGGGGAGTGGGGACAAAGCCCCTCAGGAGCCCCCAGCATCGCCCTGCCCGTGCCTGGCTGGAGCCCTGTCTGACCCCATCCTTTATCCCTTTATTTCCTGCCTGGCCGCTGCAAAGCGGCTCCATCAGCTCCGGCATCATCTCTGCATCCTGAGCGGAGCGAGGAGGGGAGGACGCAGGGGCTGGCAGAGCAGCGGCTCTGCCGAGCATCCCTTGTCCCTGCCGAGCATCCCTTGTCCCCGCAGCAGCATCCCTTGTCCCCCCAGTGGGGAGCCCCACCGGCTCCTCAGCACCATGCTGGATATCTTCATCCTGATGTTTTTTGCCATCATCGGCCTGGTGATTCTCTCCTACATCATTTACATGCTGTAGAGTGGCGCTGGGGATGATGCGGCTCAGCCATCGGGGTGTTTGCCAGGTGAGTGGCTGCTCCTTGTCCCATCAAGCTTGGATTTTGGGGATGGAACACATCCTGGGAGGCAGGAGAAGGGGTGTTTGGGGTTAATGCTGTTCAAGGCAGCTGAGCTGTTCCTGCTCAGGGCTGGAAGGAGGGCACCAGGCTTTGTTTCAGAGCTCAGGCCACCTCACCCTGGCTGCCTGCAGCTGCTGCTTCCTCCCCACTGGCTCCAGCAGCCCCTTCCCGGTTGGAAAAGCTGCTCTAACAGCGCTGCAGCATGAGCTGGTGGCTTTCGTTCCCAAGAGGGAGAGAAAAGGGAGAAGCAAGAAGGGATCCTGGTGCCTCATTCTAAAGGAGGCAAAGGGGGGGTTCTGTGCCTCTGCTGGCAATGGGGGGCTGCAGCTGCGGCCATTCCCCCCGTCCCTGGGGCCTGGCTCTGACCAGCATCTCCTTTCTCTTCCACAGCCACCACCACTGCCTGCTCCATCTCCTGTAGAAGCTTCTGGAACAGCATAGCCTGCTGCGAGGAAACGGAGAGCTGAAGGAGGAGAATGGGGTGGTGGGAGAGAGGGGACATCCTGCTGCTGAGACACGGGATGTTCCCAGTGATGGACACAGCATCCCGGGGATGTGGAAGGTCCTGCTCCCCTTCCCTGCGTGGCTTCCCTTGGGATGAGCGCTTCCGAGGGTTTAGTTTTAGAAAATCCCTTCTATTTTAAAACAAGAAATGTAAAATGTTGAAGGAAATGAAATAAAGAGGAATGAGACGAGGGAGAGAACGCGGCCGATGCCAAACGTGTCCTCCTGCATGGACTGGAGCGTCCCTGAGCCGAGCACTGCCTGTCCCCCCCTCAGCTCCTCTCTTAGATAATCTCACCATAGCAAAAAGGAACCTTTCTATATGGGATGGAAATTCCTTTGGGATGGAAAGAACGTTTCAGAGCTTCAGTTCCCCCCATGAGGAGAGGTCTGGGAAGGTGTTTTGAGGCATCAGGAGGAATTTTCCTGTCCTTTTATGAGCTTTTTCCTGTCCCTTTACAACCCTCCCCATCCATCCCTGCTCCTACAGGTGGTCCCATGCTATCCTGTTCCCAGACTGGAAGTCTCATCCTCCTCAAAGACAAAATAATCCCTGGTCTCCCCTGGGATTATTTTGTTGTTAAGCCATAAACACCTGAAATGTCCATGATGGGAAAAGCTGCTCGTGGTTAACCATTAGTTAACCACTGCACCAGGGGTGCAAGCAGATGGGATCCACATAGAACAGGCACTGGAGTGGTCAATAGGACCTTCAGAAGATGCTGTTTGCAGGAAGCAGAGGGATTTCGGAGCCTGGGAATGCTGGATGTGGTCGGTGCTGCCAGCTGAGTGCTTGACACGGCAATTTCCTGTTAGTAAAGCTCCAGAGAGAAAGCCCAAGTCGGTGACTCTGGTCCCAGGCGTGTCCTTGGTGTGCAGAGATCCAAGCCCTGGAGATGGGGAAAAGCTTCTCCTCGCTCCACCACCAAATATAGTCGAAAATGAGAAGCTGGAAGTATTCTGGGAGGAATTTCTTCAAGCATAAGTCATGTTCTCACCAACCTCCCCTCCGTGAGCCTGTATCTGATGTCAACATCTGCAGTGATTAAGAGAGTGAGTAAGGAGGAATGCATGGAATGGAAACTCAGCTGAGTGTGAGACCAGGAACAGTCATTTTCTCTTACTCCAAGCTCTCCTCTCTCCTCCACGGGCCTTCCACACCCACCAGCAGGGTGGAATAATCCCTTCCTCCCTGTCTCGAACCAGCCAGCTCCGTGCTGGAGGGTGAAGTGCAGAAGGATGGAGACCACCAGGCAGAAGAAGTGGCTGCAGCAGATGGGATCCAGGGCTCCACACTGGCACAGAGGGAATTTTGCTTCTCCTCCTGGGAGGGTTTCAGCTCCTCATGGCAGCAGTTCAGATTTGGCAGCTTTTTCTTCTCCGAGCTCCTCTGGATCCAGGGTTTGTGCTAGCCCAGAGGTGTTCAATCACCAGAGCAGATCAGAGGGCGATGCTGGTGATACTGGCTTCAAGTCTGGTGTGCTCCCAGTTCAAACATAAGTGGTTTGGGGAGTCCCACTGGGGTGGGGCTGAGCTTTGGTCCTCATCTGGTGACAATGCTGGTGTAGGAACGAATGCTGCAGAAGCCAGCGCTAGGCTGGGGTGTGTGCGAGGAAAAGAGCAGTTAATAATAATTAATAACACCATCAATAACTCACAATTGGCAGCTTTAGCACAACTGGCCCTTCAGCCTGGGCCTGCTGCCACTGAATCAAAGAACTCCTCCTGGGCTGCTGTGCTGGCACAAGGGCATCCTCTGGGACAGGCTATTGCCACAGTGTCCTTGTCCCAGGAGAGGAGCCAGGCGGTGGTGGGGAAGTTCCTCCAGCCCGAGGGTGCTTTGTGTCAGAGCAGTGACACACTGGAAACCCAGTGGAGCAGGAAGGTGCAGGACACTGTTATTAATCCATTACTCTGGATTCCATCAACCAAGATGATTTATTGATGGCGATCCCTGTATCTAGAGCAGTGGGACAGCAAATGATCCAGGCTGTAGCATTCCAACACAGCAGCTCCTCAGCTGTATCTCCCTGTCCCTGTATGTGCCACAAGTGTTTGCTCCTGGTAGTTTGAGTTCCTTTGGGATCAGTTTGGAGGCACTCAGTTCACTGACAAAGTCTTGGACAAAGAGTCTTACTTTTGGCTTACTTCAGAACCAGTTACACGTAGTAGCAGCGCAGTTGTAGGAATGCAGCGTGCTCTTGCTAACCTTCCAAGAGCAAGGAAAAAGGGATGTTGGAAGTGATTCTGCTTCTGAGACACTCCTCTCAGGAATGGTTTCACCTCTGCCATCTACCGGCACGCTGCAAGGATCCTCAGCAAATACATATGCCATCCTCATTTCTTAATGGAGTCAGATCCTGTCTGTAATAGTATATTCAACACGTTGAAGGATCTTTAACGTGCAGGCTGTTGTCACTGATGAAACCAAGTGGGGGCAGCTGCCATCAATCGGCTGTCGCCTGCAGCTGAAGCACTTCCGAAGCTAAACGTGGGTCCCTGCAGCTAAAATCTGGTCCTGGAGGAACACAGAAACGTCTGGGTGGAGAAGAGGTTCTTTAATCATCTGAAGAAAACCAGCCACGTTGTAAACAACACAGAGTAAAGTAAGTTCTCTTTATTGTGCATCACATGACTTTGAAGGCAATATAGGAGAGAACCAAAACCTTTCCTAAGGAGCAAACATTTATGTACCTTAATGGAACAGTGATCTTAGCCTACATGGGTTTAACATGTGTTTTCAACTCAGCTAGGTCCTACAACAACCCTTCAACAGCTCGATTCTCACACAAGGCAGGGAGAGGGATCTGAAGTTTCTTGGTTTATGGTTAGAAGGTGCCTGTGGTTTGAGGGGGAATTGTCTTGCTTGATCAAAGCAGTGAAATGGCTTTCAGGAATCACCTCTTTCTGCTAAAGTGGGATGTGGAATATACAGGGTGCTTCTGTCCCAGGATTAAGAGTTAGTGAGAGAGACCTCTTTAGTGTAGCTGTACTTCTCTGCTTACATCTGCCTCTTTCTCCTCCGATTCCCAAGGGAAAGCAAAATGGAAAGATCCAAATATTTTTGGTTCTGACTAAGATAACATTCTTCAATTGGTGTGTGTCCCTCAAACGTGGAAACCGTGTCATTTTTATTGTGTGTGCAAACAGCCACAGTGGGAAAAGAATGCAGGGTATGTTCCCAAAGGAGAGGCCCCTACTGCCTTCCTCAGTCCTGCCACAGAGCAGCCAAAGGCCCAGAACTCCACTGCGAGGTCCCAGCAGCTCATTCCACTGGGCTGATGTGTCCCTGGCTCCTCCCGCTGCCACTCCAGCTCCTACTGGAATGGAAGTTTCAGAAATAATTGGACAGTGCTTTGAAAAATACTTAGAAAAAAAATGCTATGGAAAACCCCAGCAGGATTTGAGCAGAGTCCAGCACTCCCTGAGTGTCAGGCGGTGCTGCTGCTGGTGCTGACCATGCTCAAGTACAGAATTTCCTTATGGAAGTTTGCTTGTGCATTTACAAGGTGAAACAAGTTCAAGAAGCTGCTGTCCTCTTCATCACGATCCCCTGCTGGAGCAAAGCAAAGCAGTTAGGAATGATCAGTGAAATTAAATTACTTCTTGAGGCGAAGTCCTATTCCCTGTGTGTTTTCAGCAGCCTCTGCTTAGATGAAGGAGGCACCAGCTACTGCACCTAAGGGCAGCACAGCTGAGGAAACACACTGGAGGCTCTCCAACATTCCCTCACCAGCTTGTCCGAAGATGGACAAGAGCAATTGTGCATTAAGGCACAGGAGCAGGGTGTTCATCTTTCCAGCTTGTTACCATCAGCAGTCTGGAGGCTTTATGCAGGCTGACAAGCTGTGGTACAGGGAGCAACTGCTCAGAGCCCAGGTTTAGGCTCAGCCCAGAAGGATCTTGGGCCCAGCGCTTGGTGGGACCTGTTTTAGAAGAGTGTTGCTTCCACTGTTCGTGGCACTGGGACTCTCTTAGGCAAGAGATACTGGTTAAAATAAATGTCTCTCCCAATTATCATAGGATCCCAGCCTGGTTTGTTTTGAAAGGGACCACAAAGCTCATCCAGTTCCAACCCCTTGCCACAGGCAGGGACACCATCCACTAGAGCAGGGTGCTCCAAGCCCCTGTGTCCAACCTGGCCTTGAACACTGCCAGGGATGGGGCAGCCACAGCTTCTCTGGGCACCCTGTGCCAGTGCCTCAGCACCCTCACAGGGAAGAGCTTCTGCCTAAGAGCTCAGCTCAGTCTCCCCTCTGGCAGGTTAAAGCTGTTTCCCTTGTCCTGTCCCTACAGGCCCTTGTCCAAAGCCCCTCTCCAGGTTTCTTGTCAGCCTTTCTAGGTATTGACACTTATGATTGATTATGGCATTGATTTTATGATATCAAAGCACTTGAGGCAACCCCATATTGCTCTGGTAGTGAGGGAAGAAGGAGGACGGGATGTGGTGCCATGCTGACCGTGTTGCTCCCTGCCCTGGTCAGTGCTTACCAGACAGCACTGCCTGGAGCATGTCCATGATGAGGTGAGCAAAGGCGTTCTCCAGACACTGCAGAAAGTAGTTTCTCTCCCCTGGAGTGCTGAAAACTTTGCAGACCTTCTGCATCATTTTTACTGCCCAGTCCATGCAGTACAGGTCCTTCTCACAGACCTGGTGGACATGGGGAACATTAGAAACACACCTTTTTTGGTGGGAACAAAACCACAGAAGGCAAGATTAAATCTTAGAATTGTGTTGACTCTAATGCATGGCTGTAGCCATGGCCTGGAAAATGAGGGGTTGTTATCAGGACATAGAGGTTGTTGCGGTTGGCATGCTAGTGGAGGAACTGCTCCACTTTCTGCTAGTGGTACTTCTCCTCAAGGCCAGGCTTTGCAGTGGCTGCACAGGGACCAGAGGGTGAAAGAGTTCCCAAGCCTCTGCCGGGACTTACTCCTGGTACATAGGAATAGATGGGGCAACAGTTTTCAAGTCTGGGAAAGCAAATCTGGGGGTAAAGAGACAAAAGGCCTGAGCATGCTCTGCTCAGGGGCACTCACCAAGGCCAGGAACACCATGAGCCTGGCTAACTCAGCCACTCGCCCGTTCACAGCTTTAGTGGCCATGAATGTGAAGCAAATGTTGTTTCCACTCAGAACCAGCAGCCGAGCATTGTTCTCCATGAGCCACTCCCTGGGAACCACTGCAGGAACCAGAGAGAGTTACAGCCAGCTTTGAACAAAAGAAAGGAGTGCCACAGGAACTGCTCTGAATGACATGAATCTATGAATCATTGGCTTTGATAGTTAACCAGCGCTTGGAGGGGATACCCTCTGGAATGCAGTGGCAGCAATGAGGTTAGAGAAGCAATTCCTACCAGCAGTGCAGTTAGAGCTCTTCACAATAGCCTTCATGACACAGCCTCACCCCAAACTAATTTTCAGTGTAACTGTTAACATTGTTCAGTAGATTTTGGCTGGAACAACCATTATGTTTTCAGCTTACACAGCTTGGACAATGTTTCCTCACTAATGGCTAGACAAGACTTGAATTTTGAAAGGTCTGCATGGGTTCTTAAAATACTTCACAATGGGGAAAGACAGCCTGGGTTTGTAAGCAGTGCTGGGTTTCTCTGCTCCCCAGCTACTGCCTGGCTTCCATGTGTAATGACTTTTCCAGTTATGCTGCAGCTACTGTAAGGAATACCACAATCAGCCTCCCAAGGCCCCCGTGTGCTGGAAACACACTTAATGCCAGATTTTAGGCCATGAGTGTATAATCCTGTGGATTAATGATAAAGGCAAAACCACACCTGACAGCTCATCCACAAGACTGATGACATCGTCTGCTGTCCATTCTCTAGCTTCTACATCATACAGCAGTTTAATGGCCTCTGCTAGATCTTTCAGGCTGGCCTCATCTGTTGGTCCTTGTATCATTTTAGCCCAAACCACGTGTCCTGTGCAATATATGAACCACAACTGCTGGTAAGTGACCAAGGAATTAAACAAACTCTGTAAATGAACCCCGCCAGACTACTCACCATCAAGAGAGGACACTGGCCCAAAGATGATGTACAGCAGGCGAGCTTGATTAACCATGGGCCATGGCTTCAAAATCCGGGTCAGCCAGAACGCGGAGTCGCTGCGATGAATCCAGTGGTTCAACAAGACACTGCGACAGTACAACCTGATCCTCAGCTCCAGCTTCTGAGCACTTCCTGGGGCAAAAGAAGGTGGATATCATCAATCCAGTAAGCCTGGTGTGATGCAGATGATCACTACCTTCATACGAAGAGAAAGAAGGATTTTCTTAAAGCTGTCCCAGAGCATCTAGGGGGATTGAATGAAATTCTGGCTCTTTTAGGTACGTTGCACTAATTCGGGCCATAGAATCTATTGATGCAGCCTGTGGCACCTTTCTGCAGCAACTCATGTATGGTTCAAGGGCTCTCAGCTGGTTTTTGGTTTCTGGGGTTTGGCATCAGGAAGTGGAAATAGGAGGAAGGTGCATATGTGGCTGCAGATAGTGTCTCACAGAAATACGCAGTCCTGTGCTGGGTAACCTGAGAATTTCTTGAGAGGTGTGTGCCACGTCGCTGCTGAGTTTTAGAAACATTAAACCTGACTTTTCACTGATTCCCTCTATTTCTGTGCTGGTTCCTTTCCTGTTGATTTCACTGGCACTGGTGTACAGTCAGAAAGGTTCAAGTCCATGTTACTATTCACATATATACGTAACTTATGCATTGGTTTGATAATGGAATGATTCAAAACACCCAAATGCCTCTCAGGACAACTCTCTTCACTTTAGGATAGGTATGAAAAACAAAAGCATTTATCTTTGCTGTTGGTGAGCAAAAAATAGCTCTATCCATCTGTGCGAAGGCCAAGTATTTGCCTTCAAATGCCCATTTTCTGCATAACATTGGAGCCAATAGAACCTACATGAGAGTCTGGAAAGGATTGGTGCTACAAGGCTTAGGAGAGTTAAAGCAGTCTCAATTCTAGACACGTTTTGTTTGCAGTAACGGAGCTCCATTTTCTGCCTTTTCCTTGATAGTACATTTCGATTTGGTAGGGCTTTTGTGTGCTTTGATGATTACCTGGTCTGCTGCTCACAACTGTCTGTACTTTACGGGCTAAATTGCTCAACTCCCAGAGGAAGTTAAAAACCCGGTGACACTCTAGTTCATCCCAGCCTGCTGTTAGGATCTGAAGATTACAAAAGAGAGGGGGTAAAAATGAAGAGATTGAGCCCTAGATGTTGATCACAATGCCATTTCCCCTATTAGATCAATACTATCTGTCCTGCAGTTTCTCAGAAGAACAGGGAGGGGAGGTGTTATACCTGGAGTGTAGTGCGTACACAGTGCCTTCCTTATGAACAAAAGGAAACCATTGTCTGCTATAGAGGAGCTGTGCATTATGGCAGAGGTTGTGCTTAAGCTTAGCGCAGCCCAGAATCAAAAGCTGCCAATGGCGTCCCACATTCAGGGCCGAGATCTTAGTTTGGAACCTTATGTGGAGAAGTACAGAAAGGGATTTGCTACAAAGACAAATGTCCCAGCACAAATAATTATCTGTAGCTCTCAACCACAGAAAGATAATACAGGTTTTGGTATTATCAAAGCCTTTCATGCTGCATATGTATAGAACACCTGTAACACAAGTTCCTAAGACTTAAATGCTTTTTAAATGGGCTCAGGGTGCCTGTTCTTCTAAGAGAGAACTTCTTTCTGTATGTTGTTTTACAGTTACTCTCCAGTAAAGCCTTCACTATGGCAATTCCAGCACTTCACTATCAAACGTCTCAAGTAGTGTTAAAAAGTCCAACCCGGAGTGTTTTACTGCATCTCTGCAATCACAGTAGTCATTACAGTAAGTAAGCCTCTTGAGCTCTGAATTTGAAGCTGTGTGATCAAATGCTCCCCTTCTCCCATGTCATCTTAAATAATAAATGACTAATCAAGATCCAAACTGGTTGGTAGTAAAATCCAAACCAAGGAATTCTCAAGTCAAATCAGCAACTTTAACAACCAGAAAGGAAATTCAGGGAATTGTGTAAATAAATACCTTCCCCCTACATCCCAAGGCTCAAAACCATCTTAAACTTCTAAATAGCTTCCAAAACCACAGATTAATTTAGAAAACTACCTCATTTTTCTTTTCTATTTGGGATACTTGCCTTGTCTCCATAGATACTGTACCTGTAAAAATACCCCATAGCACTGTAATCCTAAACAATGCAGA
This sequence comes from Psittacula echo, assembly GCF_963264785.1. Lineage (NCBI taxonomy): Eukaryota > Metazoa > Chordata > Aves > Psittaciformes > Psittacidae > Psittacula > Psittacula echo. The sequence continues at coordinate 5,891,588 of NC_137748.1, forward strand.
GGACTTGGACAACCGTTAAGTTTGAAACAGGAAACCTGGAAGTGCAAAACATTAGTGATTTATCTGACTGGAAGCTAATTCCTGTGATTGAAAATTCTCTGTCCTACCTGTGGACATCAACAGTGAGATTCAGAGGACTCCCTTATTGCATAAGGAAACAAATTATAGTCCCTATGCCAAGGCTTAGCATTAAATCCAAAACTGTGGTCAAAAGGGTGTGCAAATGGTCTGTAAGATGAGCAACCCTGTCTTCAGGAGAGTAACATTCCTGGAAGAGCTGTGCTCTTCCACAGCAACATTTCTAGTAGTCCACAAAGTGAAGAGAAGCTGAAACCCACTGCTCTTGGAATATGAAATCTCTGCAGAACAGCCTTGTTCTAGGCTGGCTTAGGCTTTTCTCTTGTTGTTCAAAAGAAACTGATTTCAAATCAATAAATTCATTACATAGTAGTAATAAGCTCCAGCAAAGGGACAGTAAAAGGCATCATTCAACTAGTAAATGCTTTATAGAAATGGTGTTGTAAGTGCAAGGGGCAAGTAGAAAGAGTAGTGAAAGGACCGTGAACTTACTCCTGAGAGAACCTTATGTATGTACTTCAGCCTCTCTTTAGTAGGCAGGAGAAGCGTGCATCTTTTAAGCAACAACCCTGTAAGCAGAACAAACACGTACATATTGTCAGTACAGCCACACAGCAGAGATGTTCCTGAATGAGCAAAAGTGCTCCCATCACACGTATCCACACACCGTCCAGAAAAACTGCTATGAGGCAACAAGAGCAGCACAAAGAGTAATTTGTGCTTTGGAGAAGTGGTGCACACTCTTGTAGCAGAGGCATCATTTACTAGAGAAATGTTGTCAGGGCTTCCTAGGCCATAACTTGTTTATTGTGTTGTTGTAAAGTCCCCGTTAGCCACAGTTGGAGCCCCATAAAAATGACTCTATTGGTTTTAGAATTACAGCAGTTAAAAATACTGGAAATAAATGTTACTCGTTGCACCTCTTCTAACAGTTCCCTGGGGAATGCTGTTTTCCCCTTCTATCATGGAAAGACGAGCTTCCCAAATTGTTTTCAAGATAGCCACATGCTCTAAAAGGAAAAGATTCTAAACTGTGTGAATGTAAAACATAGCTAAGGGGTAGAATTCTTTTTCGTCTACAGGGCTGAAATGGTCCGTTTAGGATGTCCAAGTCTGGAGTTCATTATAGTGTGGAACAGCTACCCTGCTGATAGAAAAGGGGTTAACAGCTTGCTCTTCAAAACCTTTTACTAGAATTATATATATATATATATAGTTAATTAATCAAGAAATCCACAGAAAAGCATGTACTTTGTACTTTTCTGGGGGAGGAAAAAAAGAGGAAACCTTTTTTGTCTGAATTGTCAGTCTTTCAAATAACACACAACTTCTCCAATGTCAAAAAGAACTTTCTGCATTCACTGTGGTTCTAAAGTGACTCTTTCTTTCTTTAGCAGGGTGTGAGCATTCCTGTGTGACAGATATCATTTATCCATCAGCCTGTGACAGCGTCCAAAGCTCAATCAAGTCAATTTGCTATGGATTATAATAGGCTTTAGAGAGATGTCCCTGACAAGCATCAGCAGGGGGAATTCTGGTGGGTGAAAGGGTTGAGCAGAAGGTGCTGCTCCTGGGTTTGCTCAGCAGAATCCCCCCTGTGCAGAAGGACAGGGCCATGTTCATTTAGAACTCAAGTCCTTTTTAGACCATGGTTGGGATTCTGACCCCATTATTTCCATTAAACACTGGAAGATTTTACTGTGCTCTTGAGTAGAGCCAGACCCCTGCGAGGTTAAGTGACATTTATGTACAGCCCGCGCTCAGGCTCTCTGTATAGCAACGAGTTTTTCCCATTGTATCCAGTCTTTTCTGATGTAAAATGAATATTGATTTTGCAACTGACCTCTGGACAAAAACACACTCTTGAGCCTTTCACTGATGACACAGATACTGCCAACGGTCTTTATGTTTTGAGTATGACATTGGTTTACTACTAGCCCTACTATAGTGTTCACACCTACGTTCAAATCACAAGTTGCCATTTTGTGTGTGTCAAACTAATTTTGACATTTATTTTTAGGGGTTTTTTAAAGAATTGTAGGTTTTCAGGCTTCATTTTAAAAATAAACCACTAAGATTACTTTAAGATACCTCAAAACCTACAAGGATTGCTTACAATAGGAGGTCTTTGATCTAAATGACTTTAACAGTGTTCCTTTGCCTTTCTTTAACGTCTTAAGTTCAAACTGTACTTATAATTCCACATCTAACCATGGCATCATTTTATTTTTCTGTCAAATAAACTATCAGAGAGGTAACAGTAAATAGGTGTGGATCAAATCATGTTTTAATCTCTGATAGAATGCCTTAGAATGAATTAGAATCAGTGTTTTATACATTAGCAGAAAAGTTCAAAAGCAAATGGGTTTGGATTGAAGGCTACACAATGCTCCTCCTTAACACAGAACCCAAGTTATTCTGCTCTAGGTTTCTATTAGCCATGCCACAAGAGGTCTGAGCAGCTGGAACAAAGAACATGAGAATCTTTTCACCCAGAAACAGCTTGATTAGCACACAGGACACCATGACAGCCAAAGTACAGACATTTTCACATTGCCCTTAAGCTAAGAGTGAGAGGAAAATGTGTTCTCCATGCCTTTTTGTCTCTGAACTCTGAACCAGAGCTGCCAAAGAGAATTGTAATCGCTGACAACTGAGACAACATTTTTGTGATGAGCATACTTCTGTCCTAAAAAGTGGAATGTGCTCTGCAATCCATCTCAAGGAGACTGTCAAGTAGTCTTCCCAATGGCAACTGTCCTTGGTCACTTTAGAGTTAGGCTGGGTTTAAGTGCTGCGGCTGCATTTCCCACACTGAGGAATGTGAGCTACTCCAGAGTGCTCCAGGAAGGCAGCCTGAGCAGCCACATTCCTTCCTTCAGGCAGTGTGGGGCCTGGGAGCCTCGGTTCCTGCTGCAGTTTCCAGTGCTGGTGGCCAAACAATCTATATTTGGAAACACCTACTACTGAGAGCTGATCCTCTGCCCAACCCCTGCTTGCCATTTAATAGGGGGGAAAATAAAACCCAACATAGAGAAGGCAGAGTATACATTATTTTTTCCATAACTGAGAGGCTTTGGAATCATTTCAGGTAATTCCTCCCACCTCCCCTGGCCAGTTAATGGAGCAGGATATTTGGCACTGGAAGGAACTTCACTTTCAGAGGGAGCTGCACAAATTATTTGGGCCGTATCTTCAGCATTTTACTGATCAATGCAGAAAACAGAAGAAAGCTTTTAACTGAGCTCAGTTCTCTAATCGTTACCATTTGCATTAAAGGATCACCTAGAGATTTGTAGTGCTCTAAAATATAGGATCCTTCTCCCTTGCCAGGTAGCTCAAGGTTATGGAAGTCTTGCAGTAAGAGCCTTCGGTTTCCTGCTGAGGTTGAGATGTAATTCATAAGGTGGTTGCTGATGGTTTTCGACACCATGCTCAGCATGCTGATATCCTTCACTGAAAAGGCAAAACCCAGTATACTTGTAATTCTTCACAGCAAGCAAAAGGTTAGTCAATAATTTTACCTTCCTCAAAAATAGGCCAAGATATATGATTTATCTCATATATACCAAAATTTAATTAGTTTATCTCTTTTGCCAACAAACTGTAGTCATTAGAAATGGAGAGATCTAAGGAATACTTTTCACACATAATAGACAAAACCCACTTCAAATAATTTTTCATTATCATTTACATTTTCAGTCATTTGGTTCTGCATGGTTCTTCTGAAAATTCAGAGAACAACTCACATCAAATGGCTTCAACCAGGTAAAAGCTAAACCCCTTTAAATAAGAATGGCTTTTTTTAAATGGGAAACTTTTGTGGTAATCTTCAGACACTGGAAGTGAGACTTTTCTTATCAGATTCTCACCTGAAAGATAATTCAATATCATTTGAAAGATCTCTACTGGAAGTGTTTGAAAATATCCAAGTGTTGACAGAGATTGGGAATCTGTGCCCAAGGGGTTGCAGCGCTGTCTGGAGAGACGGGTGCTGCGCCTGTATTTCTCATTAGGAATCGAGGTGTAGCTGGTCCCTGCGGTGGAGGTCATTGTCCTGTCAGTCCCATCAATAGAACCTGGAGAGAAAACTCAAAAGTCCTGTTAACAGAGGAAGAAAGTACTATCCCCAAACCTAGGAGGAAATGGTCATATTGTAGATATGGTGATAGAGCGTGAAAACCTGGTCACATGCATAGGATAAGGATTTGGTTTAGTTTAGTGCAATGACATTTAATTTACTGAATGATGTTCTAATTCCATGCCTCAGAGAGCGAAGTATTCAGCTGATTTTAAAGGAGGAAAAGATAAAAGCGTGGGGGTCATCATTTGAGTGTGACATCAGGAAGATAGGAAAAGAGTCCTAAAAGGAAACTCTTGAAGTACACGCAATGGTAAAAGCTGCAGTGGTTAGCGACGTTCTCTTACCTTGGTACACCAACTATTCAACCGAATAAGATAAAGTTCTAGGGATGTTATTGAAAGGATTGTCATGTTACTTGATTCCTCTAGTGACAGCTGCTTATACACAGTTATACTACTTTTACAGATGCTTGCATATGACAAAAAAAGGATTAAAAGTAACAAAGTGATGCTTCAAACCATTTTTCTGGCAGCATTTAAGTTGACACGTGACTTAATTTCATATAATGACATGTATATTTCATATAATGACATATATATTTCATATGACATATGTGTGATATACAAATGTGAGCAAAGAAAACCAGTGAGCCAGGCTCTCCCAGAATCCTGAGGGCCTGAAAAGAATGAGCTTTAGAAGATCAATACCTAAGTTCTTTTGCTTTGCTTTCTGGTCTCTGAGTCTCTAGAACAGCCCCACCTCACCTTGTCAGGCACCAGTGGGAGTTAGTGCCTCGCTACCTCGAGTCTTATTCTTTTAAACAGAGATTTTTCACACTGTTTCTTGATTCCAGCAGCTGAGGCTCCAGGGAAATTGCCACAGAGAATGAGTGCTGCAGTGTAATTACAAGAGCTGGCAGCGCTGGTAGCAACAGAACTGGATCCCATCCAAGCTGCAGTGCAACATCCCAGTTACCATCAGTGGGAAACACACTCAGAGAATAGGCCTCATTGTTCGGAAGATTAAAAATTGACAAAAATTACAGCAAACAAGTTCCAACCATCCTTCATATTTCTTACAAAAGACTGCAGAGCCAGACCTCTCTAATGTGCCACTGAGCAAAATTACCACATCCACAATGGAAGCACTGTTTGTCCTGACAACTGCAAGAATACAGGCCATTTCATTCGGAGTGTTACAAATGGGTTTGGCTGACTTGGGCCTGTGTGCTGGATAGAGTTTGCATTGTGCATTTAAGGAGGTTACACTTCACTGGAAGCCTTTTTCCTTTAGGTACGGTTCAATTCTAGCTTCTAAGCTTCAAGCTGAAACTTTCACAAGGCTCATGAGCCAATGTAACTGCTCCTAAAATTAGTGTTTCATTAAGCTTTTGCACTGCCTGAGACAGAAAACTTCTGTAACACCTTTAGGAACAATCAAGAAACCACTTATAGATTAACATAGGTTTATATGGATAAATGTTTACCTTCTAAAAGCAAAGGCTGAAGTCAGCTGGAAATGTATACGCTCAACTGTGGATTGAAGGCAGCTTGAATTCCTTGTGCACAATGCACAAAGTAGCTCCACTCCCGTTTATAACCACTAAAATGCGTTCAAGAGGGGTGAAATCTGATACATATTTCAGATTCATACTTAAACATAAACATAAAGACATAGACATAAAGTTGCAGCCCTATGCTACTTTCTTGTCCTCCCCGCTCCCCTTCCTGTCCTCAACAGGACTGTATTGGGAGGATTTATGGCATCTTACCTTGGGTCTGCAATTGTGTTATAGGGAAGTATAAAACCACTTTGCCCCAGGGGAGGTTTTCAGCAGAATTCAGCCAATTCCAGTCTGTTCCTGTTCAATCTGATTGAAGTTGAATTGACTCCCACTATTGGAATCTAGAGACGAGCTAGATAAAAAGAATGTAAATAAAAACGACTACAAACAGTGAGTTTCAAAGCCAAAAGCTTAGAGACTTTTACTGAAAGCTCCCATATGCTTCCTCTTTGACTTAACGTGGGTTTTCTTTCTTAGGGAGTTCAGCCAGGGCAGGGCAATGGTTTGCACATCCCCATCTGCTGCTGGGATATCGCTTGTTTAGAGAACTGCTTAATCCAGGCTGGAAATTGAAAGGTAAACGTTAAATGTTTAACAAACTAAACTCAGAATATTAGCCAGGGTCACCCTATTTGTTGCTATAAACTAATTCGTTTATGGAGCAGAAAGCATCAACTCCCAATGTTTCTTGTCCTGAAGCAGTCGCTAAACTCCCGCTAATGGATGCGCTGTTGTCCTGCTATTTCCCTGAGCCCCATGTTAGGGTTTGGCAAATATTTACTGTTTACTTTGGAGATGGGTTTGAAACATTTCCTCACAAAGAGCATGGAACCATTTGCTTCAAATATTAGCTCCAAAGGGGATTTTTTCCCCTTATTTCTTCAGGTTTTTCCTTGTCAGTGCAAATAAAACCGCACGGGTTCAAGTGAGGGATGACAAACCTCGAGGGCCCTGTTTGTACTTGTAGCCCCCCGGCCCACACACCCTGTACAACCCCCATCTTTTTACTTACACCAAAGGCATAATTATGTCTTAAATACTTCAATACATCCTTAAATTACTTACATCATGCTGCTAGTGCAGACTAAAAGCACCTCGGTGGGGGATAGCCATGAGCGCAAAGCAGAGCTGAGGGAACCCTGCCCCTGCTCATGGCGGCTGGGGTGAGGGAGGCCGCATCCCTCCAGGGTCTGAATGGAGGGGGAGCACTGGCCCCTGCTTGCTTCTCCCCTCACACAGGGCTTGCTCTCAGACTGCGTTATTTGATGGAGTACGTTATATTTGTCCTTTGGGTTGGATTTAGCTAGGCCGTGACACACCTTTAGGCCAAACGCCCAGCTAGGCCACGCTCCCTTCCACCCCCCCCAGCCCCTCAGCTCACCAAAAAGGGGGACCTGCACCCCCAAACCTACCCCAGGCACTAAAGAAGGTCTCAAGTTGATGCTTGCTTACAGAGAGCACGGTAGGAGCTGTGTTTTACCTCAGGGATGTGCCCTGTCCTCAATAGCCCCCGGCCGGGGCGCCTGCGTCTGAGGAGAGCCACAGGGGTGTGGGCTGAGGAGACCCTGGGAGGGGGGAGAGGAAAGGAAAAGATTATTATTATTGTTATTATTATATTATTATTATTTACAATTAATTATTTAAAGCATGATTTCAGCCACCCATCGTTCCCTCAGGGGCTGAAGGGGGTCTGTGTGCGGGTCTGCGTGCGTTACTCGGGAGCAGCCGTTTGCAAACGCTGACATAAACCGGCACAGCTCAGCTTCAGGGCGCTGGTTGTCAGTGGGGCTGGAGGGCAGGGGTGACCGGGGGCAGCCGAGGGGTGTTGCTGCAGCGCTGCGCCATTACCGTGCTTTAATAATCCCTTAATGATTTCATTTAATGCTAATTAGTTTGTAATGATGATTTTCCCGCCTTTTCGCCCCTCTGCCGCTTTCAATAGGGGGTGGGCGGGCAGGGAGGGCCTCGCCCTCCTACTGAATAATTAATGACGTTCCCACCAATCCGCCGGCGGCGAGCGCGGCGTGGCCACGCCCCCTCATGAATACTTAACACCTTTGGGCCGCCATGTCGGCAGCGGCGGGCGGTACTGGTGGGGTTCCAGGTTCGCGGCTGGCCTCGCCTCCTGCGTGGCGAACGGGCTCCCTGCGGCGGTTCCGTGTCCGCGGGCCACGGGTTTCCACCGGGGTGAGCGGTTGGTGACGGCCGGTGAAGTGCAGTGGGGTTTGTGTGTGTGCACATCCTGCTGTGGGGTACCGCGAGGAGCATCCCTGCGGATTACGGGTGTTAGGACACCTATGGAATCATGGAATGCATCCCAGAGTGGTTTGGGTTGAAGGGACCAGTTACAACCCCTGCCATCTCAGTCTCCCCTCTGGCAGGTTCAAGCCATTCCCCTTGTCCTGTCCCCACAGGCCCTTGTCCCAAGCCCCTCTCCAGGTTTCCTGTAGCCCCTTTAGGCACTGGAGCTGCTCTAAGGTCACCTGTATCTTACGTCTTGGAGCCAAGCTGTGGTGTTGTAAATCAAACCCATGGCACAATATCAGTTAGCAGAAGCTGTGCTGCATGCAACAAGTAGTTAGGAATCGTTGTGCAGCGAGGAGATGCTCGTGCTGTAAGGCAGCGTTGGTCCATGGTGCTGTGATGGGAGCACCGTGGCAAGCTGCCGTGCTTTGTTAGGGCAGCAAACAGTTGGTATTCACTAAAAAGCTCGTTTAAAATAACGATTTCCTTTTACAAACCCTGCCTATAAATAACTGCTTCTGTTGGGGATAATTGAGTGAAACCCTCGGGAGAGGTTTTCCTGCTGCTTCGAAGGCAGTTCCCATACGATGGCAGCAGAGGGCTGCAGCTCGATTAAAGGACTATTCCCTGCAGGGTTTTCTCCCCCCAGAGACTGTTTGGGTTGGTTTGTTTGTGCTCTGGAATTCCACTGAAGGAAGAGCTTTCCTTAGCGAAACTGGAATAGAAACGAAGCAAAGGTCACCCCAAACCGAATGATGAATGGGACAGCATCATTTGGTATTATGACAAATGATAATGCTGCTTAAAGGAATGGCGTCGAGAGTGGGAATGACGATGATGGAAGCACGATGGCAGGATTTTTGCTGAGAAGAAGGTGAATTAGACAACGTGCCTGCAAGGCATCATCACAGCCTGAGCAGAGAGCAGGGCAGCACCAGCTACGTACAGCCTAAAGCCTTGCAGTATCCCTCTTTCTTTTTCCATGTGGGAGACAGCCAGCAGTATCCCTGCCGAGTATCCCTTCCTGCAGCTGGATTGTGCATCTGTTAACCCTTCACTCCTCCTCATCATCATCAGCCCTCTTTCCTGGTCTGTACCTCTGTTCCATCACAAGAGAGTTGCATTCCAGGAATGCCGGGATAAAGGATTTCAGACGTGTCCATTTATGCCCAGACCAATGTTCTGAGTGGTTCCCCCACTGCTTGGGGAAAGAACATAATAAAATGGGGCACGTCTGGAATACCCTGCTACAGCTTTCCGGAGCCTGACAGCGGTTTAAAGGTTTCCTGTGTCCAAAACCACATCCAAACATGTTTAATGTGCAGTGACGGACCTGCATTTAACTCCATAGTGATGGGCGTAATGAAGGACCACAGCAGCACCACTGCGTTCTGCAGTTTAATTGCATTCCAGGGTTAAAAGTATTATCTCCTGTTTGGTTTAAATTGGTTGAATGAGTCACAGCTGATTTCTTCTCCCATTTGAGGCTCTAATCTCCTCACTGTTTGTAAACTGGTTTGAGCTGACAGGATGAAAGCTAATAAGGGAAATATACAATTGAGGTGATGGTTCTGCTGGAGTGCTAACGGCTTATTCTATGCAGGAGGGGCTTTGCCTTGTGTACCTAATTTATCATCGCCCTGCCTACACCGAACGTGTGAGCATCATGATGTAACTGGTAAAAATACCAGCTCTGTCTCTGGTGCTCTGCTACTGCCGGGGGCAGAAACAGTGGCAGTGAGCACGAGCCTGTTGGGCACCTAAATCCTGTAGGAGGCTCGGAGGGAGCTGTAGATGTGCTGTGTATGAGCGTGTCATTAAATCATAGACCTACAGAGTGCTTGGGTTGAAGGCACCTTCAGGTCATCCAGTTCTAATCCTCTGCCCTGAGCAGGGACCCCTTCCACTGGAGCAGCTTGCTCCAAGCCCCTGTGTCCAACCTGGCCTTGAACACTGCCAGGGATGGGGCAGCCACAGCTTCTCTGGGCACCCTGGGCCAGCGCCTCAGCACCCTCACAGGGAAGAGCTTGTGCCTAATCTAGGTTGTTTTAGTGTGTGTAAGAGATGGAAACCACCAGCTCCTGAGATGGATGTGCCTGATACTTGCAGCCACCTTAGCAAGTGATTCCAGCCTGCATTGAACACCCCTTTCCCTGGAGCTTTGTAAGAGTCTCACAAATCCCAACCCATTTACATTGTTTGTGAGAAAGGAAACGATTCCCATCCGTCCTTCCCAAGTGAAGCAACATGAAGACATTTAATATACAACCAAGCGAGGACTTGAGGAGCCCTCATTCCCTGCTCCCAGTGGTAACCGAATCTTCATTCCCCAGCACTTGTAAAATGCAGTTTCAAAGCTGTGCATCTATTGGAGGTTTTATTCCACCACCCACAGGCCCTTTTGCAGAGCAATCTGCTCCCTGCTTGTTTGCTGTGCTCTTCATTCTGGGTCTGCATCCTGGGCACAAATCCATGTGGATTTGTGTAATGGAGCAGGTATTTCCCCCTTCTCCCTGTTTCTGGAAGATGGTTTGAAAACCATTTAGGATGAAACCTATTTGCTGAGAGCTATTTATATTTTTGCTTATTTATATATTATAGGGTATTTGCTTATATATGTATGTGTGTATATGTATAAATGGAATATATATATACTTCCTAATTATGTATCTGCTGCTTCTCTGCTGGAAAAAATAGAACAAGGCATTGGGACGGTCGAATTCTGCTCTTAGGTTGGAATTAACTCTCAGCTGGCTGCATTGTGGTTGTTTCCAGCCTGGAAAAGACTTCTGGGGAAGAGGGGATGGGCAGAGTGTGAGGGGTCAATGGGGAAATGAGAAGAAGCAGATATATTGCCTCTTCTTCCAATCCTGCAACACAGTTGTAGCCAGCAGGGATAAAGTTCTGCTTCAGAAAGGAAGGATTTAGCTCCTCAAGCAGAATCAAGGCCAAGAATGGGAGCTATAGATGCTATGAAACAGCCCCAGGCTGGGGAGTGGAAACAGCCATGGGCAGAACATGGTGTGTTCCCGTTCACACATCACAGTGAAGCAGCTGGGATACCAGGAGCTGCTTTTATGACAGCTCTGTCCCCTGTGCACATCCTCCTATCTCAGTGTATCTCTAATGATCTTTTCTGTTGTAGCGGGTGTGAAGCAGGACCCAATTGCTCCAGTTTGGGTGCCAGCTTGGCTATTTCTACGTGACACCGCAGTTTGCAGGGGAAGAGCATGGAATATGGGTAAGTCCTTGTCCTGGCTGTGCCCTTAGCAGCTACTCAAGGTGTAACACACACAGGAGCAGTGCTGTCAAAGCTGCCACAGAAGTCAATCTGTTGATGGCACAAGATGGGCCATTCCCTACAGTCCATCATCTCCTTTCATCACTGCATCATGCCCACACTTTTCATGTACCGTAGCAAAGGAAGCCCAAACACAGAGGTGTTCCCCAGAGCTTCCAGGTAATGACCCTGAAAGCGATTCAAGTTTTCAGCTACTGTCAAAACCAGGCCAAGCAAATTAGAGTCTTGATTCAAACCCCAATTACATTCGTTTTTATCCCAGCTGTGTCCTGGGAACACCTCCTGGTAATGATGTCTTATTGCTAAGGCAGCAGAGGACGTCTTCAAAAGTCCTTGTATTCTCATAGCATCCATTAAGAGAATCCAAGAGGAAAATCATTCCTCGAAGTTCACATAACAGCAGCAGCCGTCTTTTGCATGTTTTATTTTGAAAACAAAGCAGTCCAAAAGGAAGATTTTTCTTGTTTAATATTAAGACTGTATTCCATGCAGCTACTCCATAGTAAATACCTTGCATTAAAAGACAGTTAAAGTGCCTTTAGTCCCTTGAAATAGTCCAGCTGTGCTGTAAATTCAAGTATGTGGAAAATAGGCCTTTAGTTATTAAGAGAATATGTTTTGATCAGGGTCTTGCTCCCACTGATGTCAAAAACGGGGGGGTTTAGCCTCCAACTTCCATAGGAGCAGACCCCACCTCGCGCTGGTCTCTGGCAAGCCCTGTGCTGTGTTTGCCCACCACTTGCTGAGTGGCCAAGGAGCAGCTTCTTGGTGGCATTTTCTGCCCGCTGACCGGCAGCTGCCTTATGCCCAATGACACACTCAGCATTGCACGGTGCTTGGAAAGACAAATGGGGAGGCACAGCACTTGGTTGTGGTTTGCATCTTTAACCAGCTGAGCACCAGGCTGAGCACAGCCAACAGCCCATATTAGAGCTCTAACTTACACAGGTCAATATACACATGTATGTTACGCAGGCTGAAGCAACCCCAGACCCAATCCAGAGGGAAACCCCAGGATGTGGCTAGAGAAGCCCCAAGATTCAAAGCAAAATCCAACTCTTTTCATGTCATAATCCCCATCATCCTGTTCTTGCTCCAACACTCTAGACTAGCAAGATTAACCGGCATCTTGAAGTCAGAGTTTAACAGACAGCACAGGGATATTGGTCCTGATGCTTTTGACTTGGTGCAGCCAGCATTGTACTTGCACCCAGCCTCTTCTTTTCAACGTTAGAGGAGCGCTTCCTGATGGCAAAGGCATTTTTCTCTTTCTTATAGGCATTGGCAATGTTACCATTGGGTTTTCTGGAATTTAACAGACAACCTCTTCTCTTCCACTCTTCCAGATGTGAACTTCAAGTGCCCAGAGCTAGACCTCACATCAGAAGGTAGGGCAGAGTATTTCACCCTCCTTGAGACACAGTGTGTAAGTGCCTTGCTTCTCCAGGCTGGGCACTGGGAGATGCTGGTTGGCTCCAAACCTTCAGCTCAGAGCATGACTATGAGCAGAAACGCCTCCATCTACTCTACCCCAAGATCTTAGAGATGATGAAATGGAGCTGTTAATGCTCTACTTGACAATACCCTAAACCATATTCCTCAGTCAAAGAGAGAGCAAACATCTGGTGCATGGCTGCAGAACACCTTGGTTTGGTTTCTTTCTTTCCTTAAAGGAAAAAGGACCGTTTTAAACAGCCTTTTTCCCTCCAGGCACTCAGAACTTGGCCTCTCCCTTCAATGTAGGTGTTTTCCATATCTCAACCATTGCTGGGCAAGGCACTTGGATGTTGTTATTCTCCACCTGAGCACCTGATCCTCTTCTGAAGCCTTCCAAGACCCTGGCTGCAGGAATGCCCCAGTGTTTGACACAGCTTTATACATTATTTAAAGTCTGTTTTCTTTTAAACTCACAGCATTTCAGAACCCTTGGATGTTACCCAGCATTTCTAGGGCTTGTAGATGAGGAGGAGTACCCCAAATCTTCCAGTTTCTATGTGTGCATGGTCAGAAAAACAGGCAAACCAAGGCCATTATTTGGAAAGAGTTAAATCCAGAGCAAATTCCTTACCAGCTCATAACCATTTCAAAGGAGATCAGATCCTGGGCCTAAACTAGATGAAAGCATCCCTTTAAATTCTTTCTACTTCAAGGATACAGGGGGAAAAGCAACCTTCCAGCTGAAAGCTTTATTTGGGCATAAAGTTTCTCTTCAAACTATGTCTAAAGAGAGACTTTGTCTGGGCTGGAACAACTCGGCACGACTCTGACTTAGGCAGTTTGAGCGTGTTGGTGCCTTTATGCCATAAGATGCAGCCATGTCTCCCTAGTGGCTATGTAGGAGATAGTAGAATCTGGGTGTAAATGCCCCAAAGCAGCCGTATTTGTCTTGAACGGCTATAGGAGTCAGCAGATGAGAAGGAAAACACGAATTAGATGGCCCCTGCCTTTGGCAGCATCCCCCATCAGTGGCAGCTGGACCAGGCAGGGGATGAAATCTGCACCAAACCCATGATTATCGGAATAAAAAACTGAGGATCAAGAGAAAACGAATTAAAAAAGGGACAAAAGCCCCATACACCCAACACCTTTCGGGGGGGGAGAACTTTCACCGTCTATTGGACTTCGGTCTCCCCCATTTTTAACAGGAGCTTTCCTTAGTTTAGAGCGCAAGCTTTGTCTGTGGAAGTAGGGGGGAGTATTTCTGCGTGGAATTTGATGGCACAGAAGGAGTAGGAAACCCTGAGAGGTCTCATGTCAAAGTCCCTCGCTAGGGTCAGAGGCTGGACTCATTATCCTATGCCCAAATCCAGACTAGGGACCTGTCACAGGCAAAATAACCCAGCAGAAGCAATCCGCTGCCTCCAGAAGGCTCTAAACCCAGGATATTCGATGGTGTGAAGCCACCAGCGTGTGCCTTCACTCCTTATTTATGTGCCATGCCCACGGAGGACTTTGGATTCACTGCAGGACCAAGCCTGTGGGAGGACACGGATTCACTCATGCGCTGTCCCCATCCTCCTCCAGCAAATCCCACTCTGTTCCTGCTGCATTAGTGGCCACAGCACCAGGATGTGTTCGGAAGGAATCCAAGCTCTCTGGAATCACACTGCCTGCTTTAGGGCAAGGGTTATCATTAGCGATATAGCAAACTAATGAGATGCCAAAAAGTGCTTCAAAGCCATTGGCTCACAAACATCCCGAAGGGGAATCCTCTGCAGGGTTTTGCCATTAAGACAGAGCCGGTTTCCCTTTCTCCCAGGCAAGGGGTAGAAGCTGTTGCTTTGAAAGGAGAGGAGGGCCAGGGGGTTGAAGGCTGCAGGCTTCCCAGCTGCAAAGACAAAGCTAACCGTTGCCTGCCATAAAAGGAGGGGAGAGAGGAGAGAGGGATGGAGATGGCAGGGGAGAGAAGAGAAAGGGATGGAGATGGGAGAGGGTTGGTGAGCCCTGGGAGCCAGCCTTAACCTCTCCTGGGCCACCACCAGCACCTCTCCAGCCTCTCCATGGAGACGAGTGAATCAGCCCAGCTTTCCTGAGTGCAGGCAGCAAAAGGCATTGGTTTTGCTGTCTCCAAGAGCTTCCTGCTCGAGACAACCCCATGGTTTGCCCATAGCAAGATTTCTCCCCCCTTTGCTGCCTCTGTAAGGCTCCCGGTGGAGGAGGGAAGAGCTCAGCCAACACAGTGGGGAAAAGCCCAACCACAAACCGTAAACCCCTCTGTGAGCTGAAGAACTGACTGCCCTTCTTTCTACCCCACATCCAGGGCTTCAGTGCCAGGCTACAGCCAGTCCTATGGCCACAACCAACTGCCACCACTGCAGGCTCTGCTATCCCGTGAGGAATCCAGGCAAATCCAGCCCCACATCACCCCGACTCGCTCTTCAAATGCTCCATTGGGTCTTTATGCCTCTACTCGCTCTTTCTTTTCCAAGAGGGGAAAGACTTTGCAATAGGGTAACAGAAGACTCCAACGCTTGAGATATGGGAGGTTTGAGGCGCAGGGGGAGAAGCGTTCAGCACTGTTCTGCTTCCACAAAGCCCTCCTTCTCCTGGCTGGCTGGTTCCACCTCGGAGTACGTTGCGTGGTTGCTGTGATTTCGGAACTTCATGGCAGGCCAATGATGTGGCCTCCGCTGGGAACAGAAACAAAGAGGCATCAGAAGCTATGGCAGAGCCCTTCACGCCAAGCCCGCAGGGAAGTAGGAGTCTTGGTCCTGAAACAAGGACACTGCTGTCTTTGTGGAAGTAATAAATGCTAACAAGTACTTTCATGCTTAACCCCGTTCATTCCAACACATCCATCTCGTTGAGCTGACCCACTGCTAAGGTTAAAATGGGGGAGGAAAGGGAAACTTGAAGTGAAATCTCACATCAGCCTCAGAACAAGGATGGTCCGTGCCCGGCATGGCCACCACAAACACGTCAGCTTTGTGTGTCCTCTATCAGCAGAACAGGCACAGCTGCATTGCCCCGTCCCAGCCGGGTGCAGGTGAATGCATCCAACACTGCCAAGGGCTGCTAGACTGGTAAAGGCCACGAAGCTCAACTCCCTGCTTCCTGCCCCTGCAGACAGGGCAGATGGGGCAAAGCCAAGTGCTCAAGGAAAAAGCCAGGGAGCCATAAGGAAAGGCTGAGGGCTCGGTGTTGCTCACTCCCTCTGCAGCAGCTCCTACGCCAGCATTCAGCCCACTTCTGCCTGCCTTGGGATCCTACAGCAAGCGGTCTTCTGGCTTTTAACAGCAGATGGGGATGGTTGGACCCCCATCATTCCATGAATTAAACCCTTCCATTTAGAGCCTTCGCGCCACCACTTACACAGTAGCTGATGGCGTGACATCTAGCAGTGAAACCTGACAATTTTAGTCCCCAGCATCCAGCTGGGTAACTCTAAAGGCAGCCATCTCAGATGTGTTGTGGCTCCAAGAGAGCCACTCAGATGTGTCGACGGCTCCTGCAAGCAGGTGGAAGAGCGGAACGTCGCATGGGGGAAAAGAAAAGGCAATGTGTGAAAGAGAGCATGTGAAAGGGAGCAAAATAACAGCGTGTGGGAGGGGAGAGCCTAAGTTTAAAACATCATCAACGGGAGGTTGGGAGATTAGCTGTGACTGTAGGACCGTGAAAAGAAACTCAATCTGGACTCCATCAACGCTCCTCTTTGCTCCCCTGGAGAAGGCTGGGATTTGGGGTGACAGCAGAGGAAACCGGGGCGAGGGATCAGGCTCTCCACTCACCTCAATGAAGAACAGGGCAGCGGTGGACGTGGGGTGGCTGTTGATGTAAATCCCAGCCAGGATGATGACCGCGATGAGCAGCACGGCCAGGACGATCCCCACGATCGTGCCGCTGTGGAGCGGGGCGCTGGCTTGCCTGGAAGGAAGGCTGCTTCCCAGCCCTGCAAGAAAGGGTTCACTTCAGCCCGGGCCTGTGCCGGGACCTCGGGACAAGGAAGGGAAAAGCAAGGGAAGAGCTTTCAGAGCTCTGCACATAGGACCGGGCACTTCAACCGGCTCAAGGAGAGGGGAGGAGGCCCCAAAGGGCCGTCCGGGGTCCAGCATCCCTTGCAGATGACACGAGGAGCTGGGTTGAAGGCAGATTAAACCAGCACCATGCAGAACCCCATCTCCAATCCGCAGTCTTTATATACTGGCTGCTCACTCTGGTGGAAAGCCATTAGCCATATGCTGAGCTGGGGCCTCCGTGTGCCTCCCTTGCCCTCGGTCCTCAGCTATGAATATGCAAAAGAGCTACAGAGGATGGAGGTGGCACTTATGAACAGTGACATTACCACCCTTTGGGAGCAGTTTGGCTGGAACTGGGAAGACAAAGCATTCCAAGGGCCCCGTGCCTGCAAAGGAGCTGATCCTGCCCCCAGTTTGACTTCCCTGAGCTGCTTCCAGGTGAGCGGAATGGGCTCGCGGTTGGCACAGACCACAGTGCTTGCAAACCTGACATGGGGTGAGGAGGGCTCAGATCCTTCCCGTACCCTGGAATTAGTCAGAGCCTTATGGCAACGGTTCCCTGCCCTTGGGGCCGACGGACAGACTTTGAGTGAGAAAGGATTCATTGGAACAGGGATGAAAAAGGCAGAGCTGGGCTTGAGGACACTTCGTATTTGGGTTTTACACTGCTCTTTGGCACAGCTGAGGGAATTCAAAAGGAAAAAGGACTTTCCCTGTGCAGAAACTGCAGAGAAAGGGGATTACATGGAAAGAGAAAACTCATCATCTTCGTGTGCACAGCAGGACGAAGCGGGAGAAGCAGACAAACAGCACCAGGGTAAAAGAGATTTGGCCTGACTCTCACTTTCCACTCTCTGAAATGGTATTAATCAGGGTAAGGACAAGAGGAGCCTTATCTTGATCCCATCCTTTCTGCTCCAGCTGCCCACCCTTTCCACCCTGCAGCTCCCAGGGGATTTGATTTCACTTGGAATGCCTGCGAGCAGGCAGGGGGAGGATGAAGGGCTTACCTTCACTGCCTGCGTACTGAGTGAGCTTCGTGTCATCTGAATGAACAAAGGCAAATAAAGTTAGGAGGCACCAAGGATGTTCTGCACCTTCCCACCCGCTCCCACTATGGCGTTTGCAGCAATGAGTTGCTAATACAGAATCCCAGCCTGGTTTGGGTTGGAAGGGACCTCAAAGCTCCTCCAGCTCCAACCCCTGCCACGGGCAGGGACCCCTTCCACTGGAGCAGCTTGCTCCAAGCCCCTGTGTCCAACCTGGCCTTGAACACTGCCAGGGATGGGGCAGCCACAGCTTCTCTGGGCACCCTGTGCCAGCGCCTCAGCACCCTCACAGGGAATTGAAGGCTCCCTTATAGCAGGTTCTCAGTCATGGTGCCCATACATCCCAAATGAATCAATGGATGTTGTCACGCTATAGATGTCTTCCGTGGCGGCCCAAAATCCAATTCCATTTTCAGTCTCGTTCTGGAAGAACTGGGATATTTTGTACAAGGCTTCACACCTTGATGGGCTCCACAGCAGCACCCTCACGTGTCCAGCTGGAATCTCACCGCTTGGCTTCCACGCTGACACATGAGACATCCACAAACATCCCCGTGAGCGGCTCCAGCGAGCTGGGGAGGAGGATGCAGGGGGTGGGTCCTTCCTCTGCTTCACTTGTTCCTTGGCTGTGCGTCTCCAGATGAAGCTCGCTGCCTGATGCAGCTGGATGAGTGTTTGCTTCCAAGATCACCAATGAGCTCCGTGCCTGGCTCTGTCACAGAAAAGCCTCTTGTTCTTCTTCCAAGAACCGGCGATGAGTTGGGAAACCATCTCAGCGCTGGTGTCATGCTCCCCCCTTGCCTTTAATTGCTCCTTTCAAAGTCAGCTCTGTCAGCAGGAGCTCCGCT
The DNA here is from genome assembly GCF_963264785.1 of Psittacula echo. Classification (NCBI taxonomy): domain Eukaryota; kingdom Metazoa; phylum Chordata; class Aves; order Psittaciformes; family Psittacidae; genus Psittacula; species Psittacula echo. The sequence continues at coordinate 5,910,212 of NC_137748.1, forward strand.
CGTCTGCCCAGCTCCTTCCCGCTGCTGAAGAACAATCAGGAGTGCTCCTTTCTATTTATTCTAATTAGCAGTTTGCTTTAGGGACTATTAAGCAGGCAAATGGAAGCGATACCTGCCGCTAGGATCCGAGGAGCCAGCCCTGTGTTAATAGGATTATCAAGCTTTAGAACATGGGTGTCTTGAGGGAAACTCAGGGCCTTATGCGGAGCTTTCCTGTGCTGGAATCAACACCATTCCCAAGCAGAGGGCAATCACAAGCCTGTGCTGTGTTATTGCCACTCTGATTGTCCTGGCGGCCCTGACACACCAGCTAAGACCAAGCACATTAAACGCATGAGCCCTGTAAACTGTATTGACCTCTGCTATGATGCTGGGGTTCTCCCCACCAGGTATCAGCTCCTTGTGGACCTTCTTAAACACCTAAACCGGCTGCGATGCAACTGTAAAACTCTCCCCACTGATGGGTTTCCTCTCCTCCTTTGCCACATCACCCCTCTCACCTTCTCCTTCCCATTGCCTCCTGTACTCACCCCAACCCTTGTGCTTCCAGACCTGCTTGTTCTTGGATTCATTTGGATATGAATGGGCTTCGGGGTGAAAAACCTCTCCAGGGATGAGCATCAGGGAGGCGGTACCCACGCGCTGGCCCCTACCTTCTGTAGTGAGGCTGTCAATGAAGAGCGAGGACGTGGAGGTGGTGATGTCCTCATCCAGCGGGGAGGAAGAGCTCTCAGGAGGTGCTGAGTAGTGCTCACCGGCTGCTAAATCCTCACAGGTCTTCTCGTCAGCCTGGGAAGAAACCAGACAGGAGCCACTTTGCCCTTGCTCTCCTCCAGCAGGAGCATCAGTGGGGACCGGACTCTGCTTCCCAGGCTTGGGGCTACCGAGCCCGAGGGCTTCAAACATCGGAGTGGAAGCAGGGGATGTGGTCCAGGAGTATGGAAGGGGCTGACCTAGGGGTTAGAGGAGGAAAAGGTTGGGAACCACTGAAGCAGGACAAGATCTGACCTTCTTGCATCACTGGGTGAGCTTACATAGGCCCTGTGACCCCCTTTCCCCTCACTCATCCCTCTCGGTTAAGAGGGAACAAAGCTGAGTTTTCAGAGGGAGAAACAAGAGAGAAAACCAACCCAAAGCAGAACCAGATGTTTCCTTAGAGCTGATCTTTCCGAGACAAAGAAACTGGTTCATCCAGCGTGGAGATAATTGGAGAGCAAAGAAAGTCACAAGGAGTAATTCCTTCATGCTTGATAGTGAGTAAGAGTCATGCTTCAGAAGGTGAAGAAAAACACATCCCAGAGCACTCCGACTGCACCACTTGGTAACTTAAGGAGGTCTCTGCACCTCTGCTGAATATCCAGCACCAAGGGAACAAGGCAGCAGCAAAGCAAACCCCGCGTGAGATGGACCAGCTCTTAACCATTCCCATACAGACATCCAAGTGGATCGGTGGTCCTGCTCTAATGGGAAAGGGCTATCTAAAGGGATGCTCAGCCTATTCCAGGCGTGGGTTAAGTGGAGCCAAGTGTGACTTTTAGGGGATGTGGCCGCTGGTTTCGCTGCAGATCAGCATCACCCCTAGCAGAGGACCTAAAAGTGACTCTTGCCCCAGCCTCACCTTCTGCCCGCAGCCATAGGACAACCACTCCTCACGGTACCGGTCAAAGCCGCTGGAACATCTGTGGACAAGAGCAGAATTAACCTGTGCCAGAGGAATTCGAGGGACACGGCAATGCTAAAGCTCCTTTGCCTACTGTGGGGGCACTGGTAGGGATTCCCAAGCTGCCCAAGAGTCCCAAATGCTGCCTCGATGGGTGTTTGGACAAGTAGCCAAGGGCTGGAAAGAGGAGATACAGGTTGACATGGGGATGTTGTATCTCGTAATACAGCTGTGCTGGAAGGACCCAAATGTTCCTCTTCACGGAGGAGGAAAAGGGTCAACACCGCTTCTCCGAGGTAAACAGAGAAGCAGAGAAATAGGAAAAATACAGGGACTGACTTGGACTTTCCATTCCCTGGACCCTGCCGCGATCTCCACGAGGGTTTGGTGGGGTTTTTCCAGCAACATCTGCGCAGGAAAAACACATTAAAGGAATTATAAATGAGCTCAGGAAAACACCAGCTCGAGAAATCCCTACAGCAAGAGAGGGATCGGAGGAGCACGCTGACCTTTGGGAGGTCTCCGGGGACAGCAAGCCGTGAATCAGGGGTTCACAGCTCATCCAAGCACTGCTTCACCCAACGACCAAGCAGGAAAAGGAGGAGAAACCACAAAACCCCACTCCAGGTCCTGCTGAGTCACTGGCATCTTTGCTTAAGGTGCTGTTCCGGTGACAATTATGGGCTCAGCAAAAGCAAAAGCACAAACCCCACTGTCCAGAGGTGAGTTACGAGGTTAACTCTGGGGTTAAATCACTGAATTCACTCCCTGGAAGCCACTCGATGAATTTCCTTGGGACAGATCCTGTTGGCTTTGCGAAGCCAGCCTGGTTGAGAGCCAGCAAGATAGCAGCAGGCTTGCTCCAGCTCGCCATGTGTCCTGTCCATGTGCAACCTCAGCTCTTCGGGACGGAGCTGCCAACACGCAGTTATGGCTGTGGGAAGCGTGGCCTTCAGCCAACACACACAAGCATCTGGAGAGGGGCTTTGGACAAGGGCCTGCAGGGACAGGCCAAGGGGAATGGCTTGAACCTGCCCGAGGGGAGACTGAGATGAGCTCTTAGGCAGAAGCTCTTCCCTGTGAGGGTGCTGAGGCGCTGGCACAGGGTGCCCAGAGAAGCTGTGGCTGCCCCATCCCTGGCAGTGTTCAAGGCCAGGTTGGACACAGGGGCTTGGAGCAAGCTGCTCCAGTGGAAGGGGTCCCTGCCCGTGGCAGGGGTTGGAGCTGGAGGAGCTTTAAGGTCCCTTCCAACCCAAACCAGTGTGGGACTCTATGAAAGATGAGCAACAGTGACTGAGGGTTTGGAAGCTGGGGTTTGCAAACACCATGAGGTTGGAATAAGCAGGATAGCAAAGCTCTTGAACCCTGAGGTTTCAGCCCAAACAAGACCCAGACTGAGCCACTGCCCAAACCCAGGTGTGGGTTTGCTGCAAAAGCCACATCTGGTTTCATGCATCTTGGCTGCAAGAGCATCCCGTTCTCTGATCTGAAGGGAGGAACCACACTGAACCACGCTGCCCTTGCAGGAGGCGGCTGGGGAAGGGGACCAGCCACTGAGCCTCCCTGGGAGATCCGAGCTGTGCCGCATGTGAGGATCTGTGTTACTGGGTCCCCTCCCCTGCCACGAGCTCTACATACAGATTTCAGCAGAATCTCATTAAACTCCTGCTCCCCATCACGCTGAAGGAGAGCACGGAGCAGAGATGCTGCCTGGCAGGGCCAGCCTCACCCCCCGCATCCTCTGTGCACCCCTAAACTGGCACCAGTAACCCCCCCCCTTGCTATGTCTCATCCCCAACAAGGAGAACATGATAAGCATCCCCCTCTCTGTGACCTACCTGAAGCTGGAGGCTGTCCCGGGCTCCCTGCCCTGCACTTTGGGCTCAAATCACAGCCTAAAGCAGGACAAGTTTCCCCCCTTTAAGCTCACTGATTCACATAAGAAATGTGAATCTTGCTTCTGGTCCCAACTTGTTCCAGCTGCTGCACTGAAACATCAGGACCGAAAGCCCCAGGGTTGGGAAATGTCTCCTTCCTTTCAATGGCTTGTAGCTGGAGACCAGCTCACAGCATCACCAGGGCTGTGAGCCTGAGAGCAGCACCAGAAAGCAACAGGGAAAGGAAAAGAGTAATAAAAGCCCATGAGCACTGATCCAGGCACCAAGCCCGGAGCTGTGCTTGCACTCCCAGCTATAGGAAAGTGAGCAAGAGAAGAGGTGGGGAGGAAACCCATCCCTGGTACCTCTGCAGGACGTGGCACCAGCTGCAGTTGAAGGTCAGCTCCGAGCTCATGCACATTTCGCAGCTCTCATGCTGGAGACAGGCTGTAAAAGAGAGAGGAGACACAGTGACACAGCAGCATGGGCACGGGTACCATCCTGTGTCACAGCAGCATGGGCACGGGTACCATCCTGTGTCACACCAGCATCTGCATGGGCACCATCCAGTGACACAGCAGCATGGGCACGGGTAACATCCAGTGACACAGCAGCATGGGCACGGGTAACATCCTGTGTCACACCAGCATCTGCATGGGCACCATCCAGTGTCACACCAGCATCTGCACAGGCATCCGCTGTGCGCTGGTGGTGTGGGCAGAACCAGAGCATCAGCAAAGTCTCTAACCCAACCTCTCTGCTATGGGCCTGCAGACACCTCTCTAGCAGGATGAGCTCCCAGTCCATCTGTAAACCTCTTCCCATCCTGTTTAACTGGGAGGTAAAACGCAGCTGAGACTGACAGCACTTCTATTACACAGAGGGTGTTGAGCAGAAGGAAGGGAGCGATACAAACAGCTTAACCCTCTGTTGCTGTGTCCATAGTAAGTAGCTCTGCAAGAATACCTCCATCTGATGAGGCTGACCTGCTTGGAGAGTCCAGCCCTGGCTGGAAAACGCAGTCTGTCAAGAAAAGCACAGAAACTGGTGGTTTCTGTGCCCCAGAGCTGCCCTCCTGACCTGAACGAGCCTAAACATGAAGCCCCCAGAAGGAGAAGTGGCCTCCAGCTCTCCCCAGCCCTGTGGCTCCTCTGGAGATGCTGCTCTCAGCATCCCTGCCTGCTGGGGAGGACGAAAGAGCAGGGTTTAAGGAGAAGAAATAGAGCTATTTCTGGATGCTTATTTATGATGTGCTCTGCCGTGACCCTGCTGCTGCTGCCGCTGTCACCCCATGCCCCGGGGAGGCCGTTTCCATGCATAACCCTGGTATCTCCAGACACATTCCCTCCCTGCTCTGTATCCATGGGCTTCGTGATGGCTCACATGTGTCCTTGGATCCCAGCACTAAAAATGGGGCTGCTGAACAGCATCCCGAGATATTCCATCTGAGTGTGGAGGCGTCCGAAACAGCTCATAGGCAGACCTGAAGTGAACCGGTGTCCAGCGGGATTAGCTCAGCTTGTGGAGCAAAGAGAAGGAGTTCTGCTGGATGGGCAGGTGGGAAGAGCAGGGAAGAGGGAATTAAAGGCCTAGGGTGAAAGGGGATCCGTTGGTGAGCAACAAGAGCCATCAACCCAACATGAGGAATGGTGCTGGCAGTGGCATGGAGCTTGGCTTGGGGCCATGTGGGGCCACGGTGCTTGACAGCACGGCTCTCATGGCTTAGCTGGGGAGTGCTGAGTGGTAGGGAAGGAAAACTGCCTGCAGATCCCTTTTCCCAGCTTTTCCCACGCCCGCTGGGCTTTGCTGCATCCCAGGCTCCCATCCTGGCTCCAGAGCAGCCAGCCTGGCACACACATGGGATTTGGCCGAGGCTGAGTCTGAGCTGATCAACCCAAACAGGGCTGCAGGCACAAGATGGCAGGGGTTGGAACTGGATGATCTTAAGGTCCTTTCCAGCCCAAGCCATTCTCTGATTCTGTGTTCAGTGACAGCCATTCAGAGACCTTCAGGATAAGTGGGGGACCCTGCTTGATGCTCACCCTCCCTCCATAGCTCCCAGCCATCGGTTGATGGGTGACAGCCACACACCCCCAGTACCCACTGAACCTGCCTCCTCCAGCCCTCGGCTCCACATAGGAGGCTGCTGTAGCTGCTGGGTGAAACCATGGGAGGAAAACAGCCTTCAGGGCACCACCCCAGCTGCATTGTCCCATCACTGCGGTCCCCAGGGCCCCATTGCCCCATCACTGTGGTCCCCAAGCGTGTCTGACTCACTGGGCAGGGGGGTGAACTCCACGGCTGACAGGTTGGTGATCTTGCTGGTGTCCAGCTCCACGCGATGGTACTCGTAGATGGTCCGGCGGCGGGACTCTGAAACATGGAGCCTTGGCTATAGACCAGGCACGAACCCACCCTTGGCACCCTTCTCCATCCTGCAAAGGGGGTTACCCCGCTGCTGCTGACTCCCACTTGGAAGGCAAAGGCGGCCCCAGCTCTTGGGGTTGTTCCTATGGGAGAGGAGCGTATGGAGGCTGCAGGGAATCATGGAAGAGTTTGGGTTGGAAGCGACCTTCAGCGTCATCTCCTCCGCCCCCTCTGCAATGAGCAAGGACATTTCCAACCAGGAAGCAATGCAGGATGCGCTGCGGGGCAGAGGGATGTCAGGACACAGATCTCCCCATCCCTGTTTGCTGGGAGGAGCTTGGAGCTCGCTGTGCCCCTGTCCCTGAGCAGAGGTGGATGTGGTCCAGGCCAGCATCGCTCTAAACAAACACATTTCTCATCAGTGACTCATGGGGCTGTGAACCTCCCCCTGCGCAGCGCCGGCTGCAGCCGCTTCTCCACGGCCTCCTCCTTCCCCATTTCCTTCTCTTTCATGACGGGTGTCCATGCAGCCGAGCCCCACACATCTCCTCACACTCCTTGCTCCCTACCATGAATCTAAGCAGTGCATCCTCCTGAAGTGCCCCAAGGTGAGGACATCCCATCTCTCCTTCCCCAGCTGTGATCCCAGGGGAGCTGTGCCATCCCTGTGGGATCCGCTGCTTCCCTGCCCCAGCCTCCCCCGGTTCCCCCAGCACAGTGACCCACCAGGCACGTCAGGAGATGGGTTGAGGACCATGAAGGCATCAGAGAGGCCGGCTTTCACGGGGTGCTGGGCGGCACTGATCTGCAGAACTGGCACGGGGATCTGCAGCCAGGGAGAGAGGATGTGGTGGAGGTGATGGAGGTGATGGAAGTGATGGAGGTGATGGAGGTGATGGAGGTGATGGAGGTGATGGAAGTGATGGAAGTGATGGAGGTGATGGAGGTGATGGAGGTGATGGAGGTGATGGAGGTGATGGAGGTGATGGAGGTGATGGAGGTGATGGAAGTGATGGAAGTGATGGAGGTGATGGAGGTGATGGAGGTGATGGAAGTGATGGAGGTGATGGAGGTGATGGAGGTGATGGAAGTGATGGAAGTGATGGAGGTGATGGAGGTGATGGAGGTGATGGAGGTGATGGAGGTGATGGAGGTGATGGAGGTGATGGAAGTGATGGAGGTGACAGACGTGACGGATGTGATGGCCGTGATGGACCCTGCTCCCGCTGCTGCTGCAAATGTCTCCAGTGTTTTGGTGGCACTGGGAATGCCCGGACCCAGTGTGTGGATGGTTATAACAGGGCCCCTCCTGCTGTGCCTTCCCCAGCAGAAGCATCTCTCACCTCCTTGTACCCAAAGACGATCCTGCCGGTGCTGTACAGCGCTGCCTGGAAGGTGAAGCTGCCCATGTCCTCCTTCCCCTGAAGATAGACCTTGTCCCACTGCACCACAAACGCCGTCCCTGCAGGAGAGACCAGAGCACATCAACCCCTCACCTCTGATTGCTCCCGTTCCATGAGGATGGAGCGGGAAGCTGGGATGCTCCAGGAGCCACCCCGGTGTGCGCTGGGGTGGCCGGAGCCGGACTCACCATTATCCATGTACTGGACGGTGGAATTGCGGGAGAAGCTGGGGTTGAAGTTGGCCATGAGGGGAGCCACGTACTGCGTGGCTGTGAGCATCCGGTGGATGACGTCCCCCATGAAGATGAAGCCTGAGCGAGCAGAGGAGGGTGAAGAGCGCCCGGCCCCTCCTTCCTTCCCTCCTCTGACCCCCACCTCCCTGCCCTGCCTCCCGCAGCATCTCCCCAATGCCTGTGTGACCCCTGCATCCCCGCAGCCTCTGGTACCTGTGGCAGGGCTGGGGTTACACTTGGGGTGCAGGGAGAGAGCTCAAAGGGCTCTTGGGGGCTCAGGGTTGGACTGGATGATCTTCAGAGGTCCCTTCCAACCCTACTGATTGTGTAAGGTTGGAGTCAGCCCCAGAGCCATGTCCTCCCACTATGGGAATGACAATGGAGCATGCACACCCCATTGCATCCCACCCCATCCCATTGACCCCATCGCATTCCACCGCATCCCATTAACCCCATTGCATCCCACCCCATCCCACTGACCCCATCCCATCGACCCCATCCCATCCCAACTCACCACCCGTCGCTATCGTGACCTGCCGCAGGAGGTGGCCGTAGAAGGGGAAGTCGAAGGAGAGGATGATTCTCTATGGGAGGGAGATGGGGTGAGAGCCCGTCCCGCAGGACATGGGCTGGGGTGCAATGGGATGGGTCGGGGCTCACCGATGCCTGTCGGTGCGTGTTGGAGAGGATCCCATGGATCTTCACTTGGCTCCTGTTGGCTGTGGCCAAGTCAACCCACAGCCCCCTCAGACGAGCATCCGCCGGCCCATAGACCCGCGACACGTAGTAGCTGTGGTTGTCCTCCTGCGGTGACAAGGGGCGATGGTACCCGGCTGGCCCCATGGAGACCCCCAGGCAGGGCTCAGGGACCCCATCTCAGCACAAAGCAGCCATAAACCAGCACCCAAAGCCCAGTGTGAAGCCTGCAAAGGGCTCTGAGCAGTAGGAGAAGGTGCAGAGAGCACCATGAGACAACCGAGAGCAGAGGCCGGCTGGCAAGAGGGAGCCGTGACTCAGAGAGACCTCAGCTGAGCAGATGCAGCCTTCCCGGGAGGAAAACATCCTGCTCCCGAGCCAGGGCTGGGAATTACACACGGGAAGTGAAGCCAACAAGTGAGGATGGGGAAACCCAGAGGAAATGATTACCCTTGGAACAGGCAGCGCAGGGAGAGCAGCAGAGTGGGAGCGAGGGGCTGAGCATGGGGACACGGGGCTGCATCCCCGGAGCACGGGATGGGACACGGCTCCATGTGAGTGGTCAAACCCCTCCTTGCTATTCCCAGGCTCCCAGACCCCCTTCCCAAGCAGACCAGAGCATGGAGCACACAGCAAGAGCCGTCTCCAACCAGCCAGGGACCTGCCGGAGGACGCACATCCCCAGGCAGACCACAGCATCTCTCCCTAGGGACCTGTTCCCTGTGTGAGCCCATGCCAGAGGCAGGGAATGACCCATCAGCCCAGGATGCAGTGGGTAAAAATGAGGCAGTAAAGCTCTGTGTTACTCCCAAGGGAGCGATTATAGCCCCTTCCTGCTCCCAGGCCTTCCCAATATATTCCCAAGAATCAAGAGGGGATATAAGCAGGGCCGGGATTGCGGAGGAGCTGACTCACTTGAGTGTCCTCATCCATCACCTTGCTTTGGATAGAGCAGGAATTAGGAGAGGGTTTGGACACACCAGTGAGCGGGGCAGGGTTTTGGGCAGGACTTGGGGATGCCCAGTAGCACATCCCCCTTCATCCTTCATCATCCCAACATTCCAAACCTGGAATACTTTGGGAAACCCCTCTGGGCTGGCACCCACGGGCTGGACACAGCGAGATGCAGCAATGTCCCTGACCTGGCCCATGGCTCCGAGTGCCCCAGCAGGGAATTGCTGCCTTTTCCTCTGGAAAGCACGAGCGCCATCGCTCCCACCCTGCGGCTCCATTGCTGGGTTTGGGCTGCTTGGGTTTTGCCTTTAAACGCTTCCACATCAGGGACTTTGCTGGTTTCTGGCCCCTCTCCATCCCTGATGCTCCCAAGCTGGGGCTCCAGGCAGGAGCAGCCCCAGCCCTTTCTCCCCTCCACACCAGGCCATGGAGGCACCAATCCCATTGAATCCATGAGGGGCAAAACCACCAGGACAAGTCACCGCATCCTCCATGAGGAGCCAGCCTCAGCCACGCATCCAGAGCCAGGTACCCTGCGATCCCGCGATCCCATGAGCCCATCCCGTAGGGATCAGCGGCAGGCAAACCCCCTCGGTTTCAAGGGACACAAATAACCAGGAGCTAATTGAGGGCAGGTAATTAGGCAGGGCTGGATGGGGGAGCCAGGGCTGCTATCCCAGGAGGGGCCACTGCAGTGCTGCATCCAAACCCACCAGCTTCCAGCACCCCTCAAGCCCCATAGCAGCATCTCCCTGCACACGTGGCAAGTGGAGCATCCCCAGCTCCTCAGGATGGGAAGGGATGACCACAGGGCTCGGGGTGATGCCCAGGGCACCTCCCCACTGGGCTGTAATTACCCTCCTGGATCCAGCCCCATGCATTAAATCAAAGCCAACATCTCCCTGCCCAGCCTGGAAATAGCTCCCAGCAGTCAGGCACCGGCTGGATCCTGCCTCGCTGGGACCAGATTCCCCCTTCCCAAGGGTGGATCCCGCTGAGGGGGTCCCCACTCACCACGATCCGTGTCTCGTTGGCCGGCAGCGTGTCGATGGCCAAGCTGCCCCCCACCAGGTCCTGGCTGATGTGGGTCCCCTCGTGCCCAGGGCCTTCACCCATCGCTGGGCTCCCAGAGGGGTGTCCTGGAGGTGGGGGGGCACAGGGATGGGTTATCAGGGTCCCACAATGGGAGTAACCCCCCCCAAGCAAGGCAGCTTCTGCTTGGGTGACACGAGTTTGGGGGGGTCTCAGCCCCCCCTCGCTGCAATGATGGAGGCAAAGAGAAGGCTCCCCAGGTGAGGGATGGGTGCAGGGATGGGTGATGGACACCCATGGCCATGGGAGGAGAGCTGCCATGGGGGGGTGGAAGGACACCCCCCAGCTCATTCACACCCGCACGAGGTGCCGGAGATGGGGAAGATGTAGCTTCAACCACCAGCACCAGTGGCCGTGGTCCAGAGCCATCCATCCCCAAATCCGGGCTGGAATGGGGTCTCAGGACCCAGAGCATCCATCTCCAAAAGAAACACATCCCTTGTTCCTCCCTGCCCGGCTCCAGCCCCAGGGAGATGGAAAACATGGAATCGATGGGGGGGGCGGGTTGAACAAGCCATTTGGGACCAAACCTCCAGAGATCCATGGCACTTCCCTGCGGCTCCTGGTGGAGCCAGGACACCCATCCCCAGAGACTGGGACAGCAAAGACACGCGGGGGGGCTGCTCCATCACCCCTGGGACAGGGTCCCCCCCTTCTCCCCATAGGGAGCTCGTTGCTGCCTGAGGAGCTCGGAGCCATCCCGTGGGGCTGGGCTCTATTCCCAGCTCCTCTGGGAGGGGAAACTGAGGCACGGAGGAGCCGGCAGCCCCCTGGGGTGAGGAAAAGGGGCTCAGTGCTTGGGGGTCCCCACGGGGGCACTGAGGGGGACCCAGCCCTGGCCCATGCTGGGGGCTCAGTGGGACCCCACAGAGACTCGAGTGTGTCCCCCCCCCAGTCTGCATCCACAGCCACGGGTGGGGGGCTCCGGGGTGGGGGCTCCCCAGCAATGGGGCCACAGCCTCCCCCCCAGCCCCACCGCTGCACCCCCCGTTCGGGTCCCTCGCCCCCTCCGCACCCCCCTACCTGCGCCCAGCGCCGCGCGGAGCAAGCAGAGCAGGATCAGGCCCCCCCAGCGCATGGTGCTGGGGGGCTGCGGGGCCCCCCCTCGGGCCCGGCGCTGCTGGGGGGGGGGGTCAGAGCCCCGCCATCGACCGGTACCCGCGGGAGCCGCGCACCCGCCGGGAGGGAGCGGAGCGGGAGCGGAGCGGGGCGGGAGCCGGGGGTGGGGCCGGGGCGGGGCTGGGGCGGGGCTGGGGGGGGGATCCCGGGGCCGGGGGGGGATCCCGGGGATGGGGAGCCCCGGAGCGGGGACGGGATCCAAGGAGCGAAGCGGGGATCCCGGCGGGGGGACCCCAGCCCCGGTCCGGGCAGGGCTGCGGCCGCCCCAGGCCCGGTCTCCATCCCCTCCCTGGGGGGGGGGCAGCAGCGCAGCCGGGGGTCCCGCAGCCCCGTCCCCATTGCGGGCAGCCCCGGCCGGTGCCGCGGTGCCCCGGGGTGGGGGGTCCTAAAGTGGGGGTCTCAGAGGGGAGGGTCCCAGGGTGGGGGTCCCAGGTTGGGGGTCCGAGGGGGGGGGAATCCTTTGGGGGGGGGGCACTTTGGGGATCGCTGCCGGAGTTGGCTCCATCCTTCTGCAGGAGGAAGCGAAGCCTCCGGTGGGGTCACCCGAGGCTGCGGGGAGCGGCGGGGAGCAGGACGCGACCCCCCCTCTTTGCGGCGGGTGCTGGGGAGCAAATAAAGGGGGTGGGAGAAAGGAGCCTCCCGAGAGTAGCAAAAGAGGGGGCACCCGGATTTGAACCGGGGACCTCTTGATCTGCAGTCAAATGCTCTACCACTGAGCTATACCCCCGCTGCAATCCCAGTGCTCTGACTCGTGCTCCAGCAACGCTGCATCCGACGACATCCGTTGTGTACCCCCGGCCTATGGACACCCCCTTGTGCACCCACTGAGCACCCATGACCCACAAACTCCCCCATGCACACCCCCTCTTTCCATCTGCCCACACAACCCCCCCACTTGCACAGCAGGGGTTGGAGGATGCAGCCCCCAGACCCATCCCCAGCCTCAGCGGGTCGGGGGGGGGGGACGGGACGTGGCATCCTCACCCCCCAAACCCACCCGCACAGAGCAGGATGGAGCCAGCGCAGGCTCGGGCTGTGCGTGCACTGCAGGGACTGGGGGGGCTGCGGGACCCCCGGGGGTTGGGGGGGGCAGAGGCACCATGCGGGGCTTCCGTAGGGCTGGGGGGGATTAGAGCCGGAGACAGCAGCGTTGGGGGGAGCACCCAGCGGGGGGCGGATGAGGGGAGCGATTGTCCCCATGGAGCGGGGTCAATATTTGCTCCCGGAGCCGCTGAGCAAACACGGAGCGAGCGGCGGCAGCGCCCGGGGCACGATCCGGGATCCGGGGGACAAAGAAGGTTCGGGGCCACCCCAGTGCGAGCGGCCGCGGTGGTTCCCCAGCCACCGGCCCGGGGGGTCCCCTCGGCCCCGTGTCCCATCGGCCTCCCCCCTGCTCTTTACATGGGGAAACTGAGGCACGAATCACTCAGGGCAGGGCCCAAGGGGGTGATCTCCATCCCCACATCCCTGCAGCGCCAAGGAGGGGACATCGCAGTGTCCCTGCCCTGGGGACAAACCAGAGCAGCCACGTCCCTGGCATCGCTGCAGGAGCCAGCCCTGGGCTGCCTTTCCCCGCTTCAAAGTGTATTGGCGAGGTCGGCGGGTGCCCCCCCGCCTGCCTGGGACCACACTGTCTGGGGGGATGCTCGGGGGGGCCATTAGCGGGTTTGCCCAGCGCCGGCGCAGCTCAGCCGGGTGATAAGGGCCTGGCCACGCAAACACCTCGTTAGTGAACCCATTAGGGAAGGTGCAAAGCCCGTCACCCCCCGGGGGTTGTGTGTGCACAGGGAGGGGGCACACGGAACATGCATGGGGGGGGCACAAAGCAAAAACCGCTCAGATGCCAACTGCGTGCCAAGCGCTGCGCTTCCTGCGTTTGCCCCCTGCTTTCTCCTCCCTCCTTCCCACTGTCCCCTATGAAACGAGGGGGACAAACCCCAAAGCTGCTGTTGCCTGGAGCTGCTCGATTCCAGCCCCCCAAACCATGGGGGGGGACACACACAGGGGCACCCCAAGCTGCACCCACCCGGCGCCGGAGCCAGACTGCACCGAGGGGGCTGTTTGCTTTGGGGCTGTTGCCCGCAGCGAGGGGAAGGCTGCAATTATGTTAATCCCTTAACCCCTGATTGCCGCCTCCTTCCCCATTAGGTGGGCAAACACTTTTAGCAGCAGGGCTCATGATAGGCTCTGGGCTACAAATACCTCGTGTGCCCCCGGCCCGGGCACCCAGCGCCATCGCCAGCACCATGCAGATGTCCCCGGCCATCCTCGTCCTCATCGCCTCGCTCCTGCCCGCTGCCTCCGGGTACCTCTGGGCCTGGATGTATTCGCTGCCCCATCAGCCCCCCGAGGAAGCCGCGCTGGGGAGAAGCGCCAGCCCCGGGGACAAGGCGGAGGAGGTGAGGGATGGGTGCCCGGTGCGATGGGTGCCGCACGGTGAGGGGGTCCTGGGGGCAGGAGGAAGGGGGGTACGGCTGCGGCAGGGTGGGAGCTGAGTTTAGAGGATGGATATGGGAGCAGAGATGGGTACAGGAGAGCTGAGTTTGTATCAGGGTGGGAGCTGGGTCTGCAGCAGGGTCTGGAGCAGAGATGGGTGCAGGATCGGGGTTTATAGGCAGGGTGGGAGCTGGCGTTAGCCCCTGGGATGGGAGCCGGGGCTGTGAGAGAGCGGCTGGGTGCAGGAGCAGGAGCCGGGATCGCAGCACGGAGGGAGCCGCGTTTCCAACCGGGGCGGGGCTGGCGGGGCCGGCAGGGGGCGCGGGCGCGGCGGGCGGTGCCGGGCGCTCCAGTGGCGCAATCGGTCAGCGCGCGGTACTTATAGGGCAGTACGCGGAGCAATGCCGAGGTTGTGAGTTCGAGCCTCACCTGGAGCAGGACTTTTACGTGCTCCGACAGCCGCCCCCCCCCCCGCTCCCTGCTGCTCCCATCACCCGCTCTCGCTTCCATCTCCGCTTTGCTTCACGATGCTCGAGCAGTTTTTGCCCCTCTCTGCTGTTTCTGGCCTGTCCCGGAGGCAGGGATGAGGATGCGCTGTGTCCCCCCCCGCCTTATAGGCAACAACGTGCGGCCCCGCCACCCCCTGCACCCACGGACACTTCTGCGACGAGCACTTCGGGCTGTGCCTGCCCGAGCGGCCCGAGGGGCAGTACTGCCGCCGAGACACGCACTGCGCCCGCGGCCTCCTCTGCATGTTCGGGAAGTGCCAGCAGCCCGTGCCCGACGGGCAGGAGGGTGAGCGGGGACCGGGCTTTAACGGGGGGGATATCGCAGCATCACCCCTACGAGCTGTCGGAGGGGGGCACCCACTGGTCCAGCTCCATCCCTGTCCCCGGCGAGGATTCTCCCTCCCGTGACGCTGTTCCCCATCCCCGCAGGAGCGCGGTGCGTGCGGGACGAGGAGTGCGGAGCCGACGGGTGCTGTGCGCGGGTGCACGGCGAGAGCGTTTGCCAGCGGCGGCTGGAGCGGGGCCGGAGCTGCCACGTCCCCCCCGGCGGGCTCGCCTTCAGCATCAACCAGCTCTGTCCCTGCCAGCGCGGGCTCGTGTGCAGGGCGAGCGCGCCCGTCAGAGAGTGAGTGCGGGGCTACCGGGGACACGGGGAGCGGGGCCCGGAGCGCGGGGCTACCGGTTTGTGCTCCATCTCCGCAGGAAGGCGTTCGAGTACCGGCCGGAGAAGAGCGAGTGGCGGTGCCGGCAGCCCTGAGCCGGCGGCTCCCCTATTTATTGCCTGTAAATAGCGCGCCCGGAGCCGGCCGAGCAGCGCCCATCCCCGCGGCTTCGGGTCCTCACCCCTTCCGTCCACCCAGCGTGGAGCCGGGCGGGTCCCAGCTCCATCCGCAGCAGTTCCCCCTTTCGCTGGGCACTGCAGAGCTGAGTTGTGCCCGGTCTCAGCCCTGCGTGCGTGTGTGTGTCCGTCCCCTCTGCACCAGGCACAGCCACGGGGCAGGTCTCACCGAACTGTTTATTACAAAGAACCAAGCGAGCGGGGCGAGTCCCCCCCAAAAAAACAAAAAAGAAAAAACCCCAACAGAATAAATAAATAAAATAACACTTTTTTGGGTCTTTTAAATAACGGTTGTGGAGTGACATAAATAGGGGGCATCCACTGCCCATGGGGGGCCTGGGGGGACCCCACTGCCTGGCGAGCACCAGGGCAGGCAGGTCTCAAAGCACTTGGCAGCAGTGACACTGTGTGACCCCCCCCAAAGGGAAACTGAGGCACACATGGGCACAGGTGGCAGAGTGGGGTGTCCCCCCCCCCCCGATCCCTCCAAAGCTGGGGGGGGTCTGGGTAAGGCAGCGACCCCCATAAATGGGGCAAGCCCGGCCCCACGGTGAGGGCTGGATGTGGGGTGGGGACACCCCCACCTTGGTGCGGGTTGGGGGGGGGGACACAAAGGGCACCCCGGGGCGGGCGCAGGAGAAGGCAGTGCCCTGGGGGGGACACACAGATACAGGCTCACAGACAGACAGACGGACACAGCGGGATGGGGCACAGCGGGGTGGGGGGGGGCACAAGGAGAGGGGGGGCTCTGCCCTGTGCACCCCAATCCCAGGGCAAGGGCCCCCCCCACAGGGCAGGCCAGGGCTGGGCGGCTGTTAGCATGTGTTAGACCCCCCCAGACTGGCTCAGATTGACACACACACCCCCAAACTCAAGCAGAGCCCCTCCAAGGCAAACACATGCAAACTGCCCCCCCCCGCGGCACGCAGCACCCCGAAACCCTGCTCACACTGCACACGCATGCACTGCCCCCCCAGGCGCTGGGGGGCGCTGTGGGTCACAGCCCTGCAGTGGGGCAGTGCCAGGCTGCTGGAGGCACTGCTCGGGGGGGGGGGACGAGTGCAGGGGCCCCCCCTGCAGCCGGGTGGCAAAGAGCACCATGGAGAAGCAGGGGGCACCCGGGGGGGGGGACACACACATACAGAGCCCCCACCATGGGGCAGGGGATGGGCTGGGGGGCCCATTTGGTCACTTGCCCCCCCCCCCCGGCAGGGAGGGCCTGAGGCACCGCGAGATGTTGGGGGGCTGCGGTGTAATGGGGGGGACACCCCCCAAGTGAGAAGTGGGGGTCCCAGGGCAAAGCAAGGGCTCCCCGTGGGGGGGCACAAAGGCAGCCGGTGGGGTCCCATCCCCCTGGGATGGGGGGGTCCATCCCTGCCTGCTCCCCCTCACCCTAACGGGGGGTGTAAACGTCCTGGCCCCATTGCTCCCCATCGCTCTGCTCCGATGGGCCCTGCCCCATAGCCCGGCCCCGGGGCTCGCCCTCACCCCATGGCCCTGCGGGGGGGTGCGGTGGGGGGGCAGCCGGGGGGGGCCCCGCGGGCTCCTTGTCTCCCGGCTCCATCTCGATGTCCGTGCAGCAGGAATCACCGGGCTCGGTGCCGGCCGCATCCGCGCTGCCCGCGGGCTCCATGTCCACGGTGTCCTGGCGGGACAGGCGGCGGGGGGGGTGCCGGGGGGGGCGGCCGCCCTGCCCCGGCACCGGGTACGGACCCTGGTTAGGAGAAGCAACCACACCGTGCAAGGAGGGATGGACAAGGGGGGGGGGTTAGTTGGGGGGGGGGGGCCACATGCGCTCAAGCCCAGCCTGGCCTGCACACGCTGCTCACTCAGGACATGACTTGCGTCAGGTCTCAGCCTGGGGGGGGCCAGGCTAATGGGGGGTAATAGGGGGGGTTTGTGCCCCAGCAGCCACAGACAACACAGGACACGTGTCCCCGCCCTGCCCTCCGGTGAGGCTCACGGTGGGGCAGGGGCTCTGCGCCCCCCCCAGCCGGTCCTTGCCCTCACTGCAGATCCCCCGGGATCGGGGTCTGGCACCCCACATGGAGGCACCCCATGATCCCAAAGGGGATGCTGGGGGGGCAGATCGCTTGGGGGGGCCCTAAGAGAGCCCTCAACCTGGGGGGGGGCACCAGTCCCAGGCAGGGAGCAGATCCCAGGGGGGAATCCCAGGGATGGCCCCATCCCAGGGGGCTGCAGCTCCCCAGTGTGACCCCATCCCAGGGATGGCCCCAAACCTCGGTGTCCCCCCCATCCCACAGCCCAGGTACGGGGGTCCCCATCCAGCACTCCCCATAGAGGCCCCCCCAAGGATGGTCCCCGGTGCCTGGGGGTGATGCTGGGGGGTGTCTGTGTGTGTCTCACAGCGCGTGCTCCTCCAGGGCGCCGGGGGGGCCGGCGTCGGTGCCCCCGCGGCCCCAGAGGCCCAGGTTCCGGCGCAGGGAGGTGAGCACCTGTACCTGGAGGTTGGAGACGGGCGCGGGGCTGGCGGCCAGCGCTGCCGTGGCCATGGTACGGTTGAGCAGCGGGTTGGGGGGGTTGCTGCTGGGGGGGTGCGTCGCCTTCCAATAGGCCTCCAGGTACTCGGCCAAGTGCTCGCAGGCCTCCTCCAGCTGGTTCTCGTCCAGCACGATGTCGAACATCTCCTGGGGGGGGAAAGGAGGATGTGGGGCAGAGCAGGGGCTATGGGGCGTGGACTATGGGGCAGGGTGAGCGTTATGGGGCAGGGCTATGGGACAGGGCAGGGGCTATGGGGTGGGGGCTATGGGGCAGGGCTATAGGGCAGGGAGATGGGGCAGGGTGGGAGCTATGGGGCTGGGCCGTGGGGCAAGGTGAGGGCTATAGGGCAGGGGTATGGAGCAGGGTGGGGGCTATGGTGCAGGCAGATGGGGCAGGGCTATAGGGCAGGGCTATGGGGAGGGGCTATGGGGCAGGGTGGGGGGTTATGGGGCAGGGCTATAGGGTAGGGCTATTGGGCAGGGGGGGGGCTATGGGGCTGGGCTATGGGGCCCCTGAAATACGGGTGGATCCCATTGGAGAGGGTGGTGGAGCCTATCGGATGGGGGGAGCTACTGGGACAGGGCGGGGCTTACGAGCTATGGGCGGGGCCTATGCTAACGGGCGTGGTTTCTGACTAACGGGCGGAGCCTATTCACAAAGGGCGGGGCCTATCGGGGCGGGGGGGCGGAGCCTGCGCCAGAACGAGGCGGTGGGCGGGGCGGTGACGCACCGGGGGGCACTGCGCCAGCTTGTCCGAGGCCACCATCTGCACGTTGAGGTGCTTGGCCTGCGACTTCCCGCGGGACTTGACCAAGCGCTGCAGGACCTGGCGGGGGGGGCACAGGGACCCTGCTGAGCCCCGCACCCAGCACCGGGCCCCCCCCCCCGCGCCCCACGGGCCCGGTCCCACCTTCGGGGAGGCGATCTTGATGTAAACGATGATGGGCGCCAGGGAGGTCTTGGCCAGCTGCGCAGGGTGGTTGATGGTGTCGGCGTCCAGCGCCACGAGCTGCAGCGTCCGCGCCAGCTCGAAGATGCGCTCGGTCTCGCTCTGCACCTCGGCTGCGGGATGGGGGCATCGGGGTCAGCACCAAGGAGGGGGGGACAGGAAGAGGGAAGGGGCAAAGCCCCCCCTCCCCGGCCCCGTGACCCTCTGGTGACCAGGGTGTCCCCAACCCTTCTGTGTCCCAGAGCCAGGCAGAGAGGATGGGGGTCCAAAGGGATGTGTCCCCCCCCCGTTGTCCCCCCATGCCAGGGGTGTCCAAGCTACATACCCAAGACATCTGTATCAGGAGCAGGGGAGGAAGGAGCAGCGCGGAGGGGAAGGAACCCAAAGGAAAGGAGAAAAGGAAACAACAGAGAGAAGATAAAAGAGGAGGAGGAGGAGAGGCTGAATCAAACAGGTTGGGGGGAGCACAGGGGATCAGCATGGGGACAGGAGGCTGATACAGATGGAGGCTTGGGGGGCGGGTTCAATGGGGGCTGTTCAGCAGTAGGCGGGTCCCAAGGGGGGTGCTGAGCCTCACCCAGGCTGGAGCGCGTGCTGGAGCGCTCGATGATGGTGTGCTTGCTGGGGTTGTTGAGGACCGAGCGCTTGGCCAGCGAGATGTCGGCCGTCACCCTCGTGATGGAGATCCTGGGGGATGGAGGAGGGCACAAAGGGGGGGCAGACCCGGCCCCTTGGGACCCTCCTGACACCTCCCTCCCTTTCCTCCCCCTCCTATGCTGGAGCTGGAGCTCCTCGGGGGAGAGATGCCCCCAACAGCAAGAACCATGGGGCAAGGCGTTAGGGGTCCCCCCATGGGATTAGGGGTCCCCTTGTGGTGTTAGGGGCCCTCCCATGGGGTTAGGGGGTTCTCCCATGGGATTAAGGGGGACCCACAATGTTAGGAGTTCCCTCCATGGTGTTAGGGGTCCGTCCCCCCATGGCATTAGGGGTCCCCTCATGGAGTTAGGGGTTTTTCCCCATGGGATTAGGGGTCCCTTTATGGAGGGAAGGATCCCCACATAGTGTTAGGGGTTTCCTCTGTGGGACTAGGGGACCCCTCATAGGATCACCCCTCCTTGGGGTCAGGAGTCTCCCTGTAGTGTTAAGTGTCCCTCATGGGGTCAGGGGTCCCCTTTTGGCACTAGGGATCCCTCACTGGGTGATGGGTCCCTCCCATGGTGTCAGTGCCCCCCCGTGTCTCACCTGCCATCAAAGCGATGCTTCAAGAAGTCAAAGAGTGCTTTCTGCATCATGTCCGTGACCTGGGCAGGGACGCACAGAGGGGTCCATGGCACCAGGGTCCCCCCGTGTGTCCCATTCCCCCCGTGCCCCCCACTCCTCACCTCGTACCCCTTCAGCGACGGCCCCACCAGGATGATGGGGCGCATGGAGGGCACCACGTCGTAGGGGGGCACGTGCTCAGTCTGTGGGGCAGAGCTGGGGGTCAATGGGGTGAGCACACGGATGGAGGGGGGGGAGGGATGCTCAGCTTCACCCCTGCGGGGGGGGCAGCTCCAAAAGGGGGGGCTGCAAGCGGGGGGAACCCCCAAACCCCTCCCGGGGGGCCCTCCCGGGGGTCCTGTCGGTACTCACCGACTTCTGCTTCTGCTTCGCTACGCGCCGAGGGGCCGGGGGGGCCGGGGGCGAGAGGAGACAAACAAGGCATGCGTGTTACCAGCCATGGGACACACGAAGCATCGCCCTGCTCTGCGTTAGGTTCTGGGGTGCAAGCGGGGGCTTGGAGTGGGGCGCTTGCCCCCAGTTAAGCCTCTGCAGACCTGCTCCCCCCCGTGGCGGGGCTGTGGTTGCACCCAGAGCCCCCCAGCTCCTGCCCAGCTGAGGGGGAGGAATGGTCCATTCTCATTCGCAGGGGGGTGGGGGGTGACACACCGGCCGTGCTGGCACACACCATGCGCACACATGGGGACCCCAGGCAATGGGGGGCGTGGACTGATCCATCCATGGGCCATGGGAGGAGGCAGCCACAGACTGATCCACCCCATGGGCCACGGGCTGATCCATCCCATTGATCATGGGGGGAGGCAGCCACGGACCGATCCACCCATGGACCATGGACTGATCCATCCCATGGACCACAGGGGGAGGCAGCTGCAGACTGATCCATGCCATGGACCACGGACTAACCCATCACATGGGCCTTGAGGGGAGGCAGCCACAGGCTCATCCATCCCATGGACCAAGGGCTGATCCATCCCATTGATCATGGGCAGAGGCAGCCGCAGACTGACCCATCCCATGGACCACGGACTGATCCATCCCATTGATGATGTGGGGATGCAGCCACGGACTGATCCACCCCATGGCCGGGGGGAGGCAGTGTTAGGGCAGGCAGGGTGCAGCGGGCGAGCGCGGGGCCCGGCGGGTGCCGTTACCTTCCTAAAGAAGGGGATGCGCTTGTTGTGGGCTGGGGGGGTGGTGACACTGCTCACGCTACTCTTAGGGGAGCGGTGGGTCTCCATGGCCGCCTCCTCCTCCTCTAACTCATCGGGGTCAAAGGCAAAGCTAGGCATGTCCAGGGCACCTGGGGATGGGGGCAGCCGGAGCAGGGGATGGAGGGGGGGAGAGAAGAAGAGTGATGATGGCAATGGAAGAAGGAACATGGAGGTGTGGGGATGGTGGGAAGAGCAGGAGAGGAGATGGGGGGGTCCCCAGGGGATGGAGGGGGGGGTGCACCCGCCTGCCTGCACCGGAGCTATGGACAAGGAGGGGGGTCCTGCCCCGGGGACCCCCGACACTCTTACCGCTGGCGGGGGGGGTCGGCCGGCGCGTCCCCGTCACCACATCACCCAGGCTGGAGCTGGAGTTGTCGCCCGATTTGCTGGATGGGAGAAGCACAGGGGGTGAGGATGGGATGGGGATGAACTTGGGGGGGGTCAGCACCTTCCAGAGGGACAGAGCCAGGCTGGGGCAGGAGCCGGTGCCCCCGTGGCTGAGCCGCACCTGGAGCTCAGGCGGTTCTGCCTCATCTTCTGCTCCTGCAGCAGCCGCATGTTCTCCAGCTTGACGGGGCTGGGGATGAAGCCGACCTCGCAGCCCTCCTTCACCAGGCGCCCGATCCACCAATCGTTGTTGTACTTCTGATGGAGGAGAGGGGGGCAGAAACCCCTGAGACCCCCAATTCCTCCTGCCCCCCCCCATCACCAACCCCGTGCCCACCTCCTTGATGTGCAGGAAGTCCTTGGGCTCGAAGCAGATGGCCATGCCCTGCACCGGGACGTCGTCGCCGGCGGATGGGTTGTACCCGACGTTGGTCCGTACGGCGAAGGCCACCGGCTTCGTCTGGCAACGGGAGAGGGGTCAGCACCTTCCACCCCCCCCAGCACCCACAGAGAGCCGGGGACAGGCAGGAGCTGGTGCCGCAGTGGTGCTGGTGCCACCGGCCATGGGTACCGTGGCCCAGGCCCTCACTGGGGACACCAACGGGGAGGTAAAGAGGGGCTCATTGCATGGAGCAAGGGGAGAACCTGGGCTCGCAGTGCCACCCAGTGCACCCACTGCTCCCCAGTGCCACCCAGTGCTCCCCAGTGCACCCACTGCTCCCCAGTGCCACCCAGTGCTCCCCAGTGCACCCAGTGCTCCCCAGTGCACCCAGAGCCACCCAGTGCACTCACTGCTCCCCTGTGCCACCCACTGCATCCAGTGCCACCCAGTGCACCCAGTGCCCGCAGTGCCAGGGCTCCAGCGCAGGCGATGCTGCGGGGCTGGGGCAGGAACGAGCCCGACCCCGCGGGACGTGGGGGCTCCCACCTTGGCTTTCTCGAGCTGGGCCATGGCCTGGCGCTCCGCCTCCTTGCGCAGCGCCTCCCGGTCCTCCTCCAGCGACACGTCCGAGTCCGACGGGCGGCTCGTGTAGGACTCGGCCGAGCCCTGGGGGGGGCAGCGGGGACGGGGTCAGGGCCCCCCCACCCCGCACCCAGCGCCCATGGGGGGACACGAACCCAGCCCCAGCGCTGCCCCCGCCCCACGGATCCTGCCCCCGGGCCCATGGGAGCCGCAGCTGCTCCCGCAGGGAACGAGACCCGAAGCCACCGCCTGCTCCCGGCCGGGCTCCCCCTCGGAAGGGAGGGAATTGGGGACCCCCCCTGCACCTCCCCACTGCTGCCCCCCCCCATGGTAATGGGGTCACCCCAGGACAAGGCTGGGGGCGGGTCAGAGCCCCCCATAACCCACAGCCCCTGGGTCAGGGCAAACCCAGCCCCATGGCAATGGTGCTGCAGGGGAGGGTGAAGGCACCAAGCACCCCGGGGGGGGGGGGGCTGCTGCCTCCCAAGTCCCACCAGAGCCCCCCCACCCCTGCGGTTGTGGGATCCCCAATTTGCCCCATGGAGGTGTTTGAGGGGGGGGATGCTCCCCTTCACCCCAGCCCCAGCCATGGGTCAGCCATTGGGGACACCCCCCCCAAAGCCATGGGGCAGGGAGACCAAGGGGTCAGGCCTGAGCCCTATGGGGAGGCTTTAAGGGGGGCAGAGGGGACACCCTCACCCCACACCCGCCATGGGTCCCACAGCTCCGAGGCAGTGGATGGGGACCGAGGGGTGCCGGGGGGGGCAGAGGCTCACCGGGGCAGCGGGGGGCTCTTTGCCGGGTACCTCCATGGCTTCAGGGCCGGGGCGAGCGCTGGGGCGGGCGCTGGGCTCGGGGCACCCGCTCAGGTTTCAGCCCTGGGTATATTTAGCCCAGAGCCGGGCAGGGGTGGGGGCCAAGGGGGGGGGAGAGCACAAATGGGCCCAATATGGGGGGGGGACCCCGTTGGGAGGGGGGTGCAGGACCCCAATATGGGAGGGGACACCCTGGGAATGGGGGTGCAGGACCCCAAACGGTCCCAGTATGGGAGGTGACTGCAGGGCTGAGATTGATGATGGGGGGGGCACAGCCAGGTTGGCCTCAGCCATTGCAATCCCTGCGCTCCCAAACCTGGCTCCCGCCGTGATTCCCGGTGGGATGAGGCACCCCCCCCATGCAGGCAGAGCCCCGGGGGCCCCCCCGCATCCCTGTGCCCCCCCCGCTCACCTGCCTGACAAAGCTGTTGGAGGTGGTGTCGGACGAGGTGCTGCCATCCGAGCGCTTGAAGCGGCTCTTGCGCTTGCTGTACTTGCCCTATGGAGAGCAATGGGGGAGCCCCAGGACTTGGGGGGCAGCTCTGACCCCCCCAAAGCTCCAAAGCCCCCCCCCCCAGCATTGCTCCGTGTCCTCCCCCCGCCCCACAGGTTCCTATGGGATGAGAGAAGGGAAACTGAGGCAGGGAAGGGGCTGGGGTTGCTCCCACTGCTTGGGGACCATGCAGCCCCCTCCGCAGGGCCCAGCATCGCCTCATCCATGGGGACTGACTCTGTGATCCCAATGGAAAAGTGCAGCTGATGGGATGTGGGGCAGACCCCACTGTGCCCTCACCCCCCCCACACCCCATAGACCCCCCCCAGCCAAACCAGAACCCAGGGAGGTGTCTACTATGGGGGGGACACCCATAAGCTCCCATTGGGATGGATGGGGGGCAATGGGGATGCCCCAGTGCCCCCCCCCCATGCGCCACAGGGACAGCTGGGCCCGGCTGCCACCAGCAGGGGGGGGGGCCCATAACGGGCAGCTCTGGGTATTTTTAGGTCCTTTCCCCCCCTCCTCACCCACCCAGCCATGGGGCTCAGTGTGGGGTCCCCATGGGGGGGGTCACCACAGACACCCAGAGACCCCCCAACCATGGAGATGGAGGGGACCCCCAGCGCCTCCATCCCTTCTATGTGTGTGCCCCCCCCCCCATTGTCACCCCAAGTGGTTGAATGTCCCCATAGGGGGCAGCACCCAGACACCCCATGGGGATGGGGTGCCCCTTGGGGGGCACATCCCTTGTCCCCAAGATAAAGGGGATAAACGGGGGGGGGGCACACAAACCACCCCAACAGAGTTTTCCCAATCCCTCAAAGTTTCCCCATGCACCAGCATCCGGGGGGGGGACAGGGACACAACCACAGTGACACAGCAAGCACAGACCCCCCCATGCACCCCCAAACCTGCGATGGGGCCCGCATTAGGGGTAGCTTCATTATGGGGGGGGAGGAGCACCTTGTTTTGCACGCTGGGGGGGGGGGGATCACCCCAGTTATGGGGTGTAGGGGTTGCGGGGGGAATCAATGGGGCTCGTTGCGGCCGGGGGGGGTCACCTGGAGGGCAGCGTTGTCCAAGACGTCCATCTGGATGTCCTGCGTGGAGCTGGGGGGGGTCCGGGCCATGCCGCCTTCCCGCACCATGGAGCAAGCCGGGGCCGGCGGGGGGGCGCGCACGCACCGGGGCGGGGGGGGCAGGATGGGGACGATGGAGCCCGGGCCTGGCCTCGGCGGTGGCGGCGGCCCCGGCGTGCGGCGAGGGGAGGAGGAGGAGGAGGAAGAGGAGGAGGAGGAGGAGGAGGAGGAAGGGGAGTGGGGACCGTGGCGGGGGGGGGGCACAAGGGATGGCGGCGGCTGCCTCCGCCTTGGCCGCTCCCACCGCGTTCCGGCAGGGATGGGGGGCGCGGAGCCGTGGTTGCCATGGAGGGGACCCCAAATCCCCCCCTTTCCATGAAGGGCACCCCCAAAACAGATCCTTTCCCTTGGGGAAAGCGAGGGAGGGTGACGCAGAGCCCCCTCCCCAAGGCGCTGCTCAGTGAGGGGGGGACCCCGAAAGGAGATGGGGGAACACCGGCCCCCCAGTTTAGTGTGTGGGGCTCGGAGGCACACACGTGCAGAGGCAGCGATCCCGAACACCAGTGCTCCATTGGGATGCTCTGGGGCTCCCCCAGGACATGGGTACCCCTAAACCTCCAGCTCCCAACCCCAGGGATACCCATACCCGGACACGGGAAAGGGCACCCCGGGGACCCCATAGCAATGGGGGGGGGGAACACACCGTGGCTGATGGCCCCCATTGACTCCCAGTCCCATCCTGCCCATGGGGTGAGGGGCAGATCCTGCCCCCGACAGGACGGGCTGAGCCCCCCCAACCTCATCCCAATGGCACCGGCTGTTGGAACACACGAGATTCCTGTTCCATGGGGTCAGGAGCGTGCTCCCGGGAAGCGGGACAGCTGACACCATGCTTTCCATGCTCGGCCCCATCCGTCACAGTGGGGAAGGGATGAGCCGCCCCGGGGGGTGCAGGATGGGACCGCCACCAGCCCCTTGTGCTTGACCAAGCTTCGGGTGTTGGGGCTCCACTGCCCCCCAGCACCAACCCTGCCCCTCTCCCTGGGTGCTGCGGCCAAGGCAGGAGGAGCAGCACCTGAGGGTGCTGGTGTGGAGCAGGGGGTGCTGGGGATGGGTTTGGGGAGGCAGAGCTGCTGCAGGCAGATGTGTGGGAGCGGGATGCGGTGACAGCATCAGCTTCCCACTGCCAGCACGGCTCTGATGGGCTCTGCTCTGCTCCTGCACCCACCTGCACCCGCAGCGCTCCTGCACCCACCTGCACCCGCAGCGCTCCTGCACCCGCAGCGCCCCTGCACCCGCAGCGCCCCTGCACCCGCAGCGCCCCTGCACCCGCAGCGCCCCTGCACCCGCAGCGCTCCTGCATCCGCAGCGCTCCCTGTGCTGCCCCGTCACTGGTCCAGGACATCCAGAGCAGGACACAATGGAGCCGGCAGAGGACCATAGGATCCCAGCCTGGTTTGTGTTGGAAGGGACCTTAAAGCTCCTCCAGCTCCAACCCCTTGCCACGGGCAGGGACCCCTTCCACTGGAGCAGCTTGCTCCAAGCCCCTGTGTCCAACCTGGCCTTGAACACTGCCAGGGATGGGGCAGCCACAGCTTCTCTGGGCACCCTGGGCCAGCGCCTCAGCGCCCTCACAGGGAAGAGCTTCTGCCTAAGAGCTCATCTCAGTCTCCCCTCGGGCAGGTTCAAGCCATTCCCCTTGGCCTGTCCCTACAGGCCCTTGTCCCAAGCCCCTCTCCAGGTTTCCTGCAGCCCCTTTAGGCACTGAAGCTGCTCTAAGGTCTCCCCTTCAGGAGCCTTCTCATGTCCAGGCTGCCCCAGCCCAGCTCTCTCAGCCTGGCTCCAGAGCAGAGCTGCTCCAGCCCTCGCAGCGTCTCCATGGCCTCCTCTGGACTCATCCAGCAGCTCCACGTCCCTCTTCTGCTGTTCCCTAGAGCTGGACCCAACACGGATCCCAGCTGCAGATCCCTGGTAACGGAGCTCCAGGCTCTGCCCTGCCCCAGGATGCTCTGGATCGCGCTGTTTGTTGTAGGAACACGAGGAGCCCCATTCCCACAGCACACGCCTGTGTTTATCCCTGTTTTTCCCTCCGAGTGAACCAGGAAATCTGTTGCCATCGGCTCCCTTTCTCACACCATATGCTGAGCGCGCCTGCGGCCGCCAGATCCCAAAGCAACCGTTTCCATCCTGTCTTTGGTGCTTCGGGAGGTGGCTTTGGGGGTTCGCACCCTCCAACCGCTCCAAAGGTGGAAGGAGGCAGGAAAACGGCTGCAAAAGGATGCATCTGGGCGCTATTTGGCACCAGAGTGGTTAAAACGTGATGTTTTCACTGCACAAGTTTGCTTTAAGGGGGAATTCGGTCCCTGAGTGCGGTGCAATCCAGGCGTTATCACTCCGCATCATTCCCTTCTCCCGGGAACTCTTCACCACGGCTCCTGGAGAGGCTCCAGCGCCTCTGGATGCTCCTCCCACATTAAGGACACCGGTTTCGGGCCTCGCTCGGGGTTTTCCTGTGCCAGGAGGGCCCAGAACATCCCTGAGCCCGTCCCTGCTTTCCCAACTGCGGGAGCAAAGCGGGACCCGAGGTCCCAGCTCCAATCCCTGCTCATCCGCACACCCCATAGAGGAGAGCTTCGGAGCAACTGCAGGAACCAGAGCCCATCCTGCAGCTCCCAGGGAACAACCACGTCCCGGCTCCCTCGGGGCCAACAATGGGACCCGGTCCCATCCCACTGCCCCCAGCCCCACCGCGCACGCGCAGGCTCTGGCTGTACCATCCCGCACGACACAGAGGGGTGTCTGAAGAGGGAAACCGCGTCTTTCCTTCCACCTCCAGAGCCTCTACGCTCCCGGTCGCCCTCAGCCCCCACAGCCTCATCGCCGCTCTCCCCTCACCTCGCTCCGCACCGCCTCGGTGCTGCGGGGCACGGAGCGGAGTGCGGCCCAAGTGGTACGTTCCGCTCCCCGCGGCGCCGGTACTGGGCGGGACCGGCCCCACGCCTCTTCCTCCGCGCCCGGCCGCAGCCATGAGGTGAGGGGTAGCGCTCTGCGGGGCCCGGGGCGGGTACAGCGGCCATGGGGGGGGATCCGGCGGGGAGCGGGGCCTGGGGTCTCGGTAACGGGGGGAGGCTTCGGTAACGGGGATCCCGCGGCCCTGGGGCGGCTGCGGCCTCCGCGGGGGAAAATGGCGGCCGCGGTGAGGGGAGGGGGAAATGGCGGCTGAGGAGAAGCTGAGGGAGGGAGGAGCGGGGCCAGGGCAGGGCTCGTCCTCTTGTGCTGGGCACTGAAGGGACATTGAAGTGCTGGAGCGGGGCCAGGGAAGGGAGTGGAGCTGGAGCAGGGCCTGGAGCACAGTGTGATGGGGAAGGGCTGAGGGACCTGGGGGGTTCAGTCTGGAGAAGAGAAGGCTCAGGGGGGACCTGATGGCTCCCTACAAGTGCCTGAGAGCAGGATGGAGCCAGGAGGGGCTGGGCTCTGCTCCCAAGGAACAAGGGATGGGACAAGAGGAACCGGCCTCAAGCTGCACCAGGGCAGGTTTAGATGGAGCTGAGGAACAATTCCTGCCCAAAGGGTGCTCAGGGCAGTGCTGGAGTCACCATCCCTGGGGTGCTCACACGGTGGGGATGAGGCCCTGGGTGAGGGCTGGGTCGGGGGTGCTGATGCAGGAGGTGTTTGCAGCATGCTCCGGCTCCAGAAGAGGTTGGCCTCCAGCGTCCTGCGCTGCGGCAAGAAGAAAGTGTGGCTGGATCCCAACGAGACCAATGAGATCGCCAACGCCAACTCCCGTGAGTGCCCTGCCCGGGGTGCTGGGACACTGGGAGTGTGAGGGAGCCCAGTGACAGGTCGCATGGGGTGGGTTTGGAATGGGGGGGGCTGCAGTGATGGAGAACCAGGAGCACGAGGCGGCTTTGGGAATGCAGGCTTGGTGCCTGTGCTTCCCCCCGGTGCACGGTTGGTGTTGGAGATGGAGGTTTTTCTCCGCAGGGCAGCAGATCAGGAAGCTCATCAAGGATGGGCTCATCATCCGCAAGCCCGTGACCGTGCACTCCCGAGCCCGGTGCAGGAAGAACACCCTGGCCCGGCGGAAGGGCCGGCACATGGGCATCGGTGAGTCCATCGGAGCAGCGGCCTCCACGAGGCTCCTGGCAGGGCCTCCGCTTGCGCTTTGTGTGCATGGTGTTGAAGGTGCAGGAATCCGGCTCCATTCCCACCCTGTTTTCCCTCTCCAGGCAAGAGGAAGGGCACGGCCAATGCTCGCATGCCCGAGAAGGTGACCTGGATGCGGAGGATGCGGATCCTGAGGCGCCTGCTCCGCAGATACAGGGAGTCCAAGAAGATCGATCGGCACATGTGAGCTGGGCCCGGGTGGTGCCAGAGGCGTCCCCACGGAGCACGGCACCAGGGATGATCCCAGCAGGAGGGATGAGGGGGTCTGGGGCTGCCTCCCTGAGCCCCGTTTCCTTCTGCTCCGTCAGGTATCACAGCCTGTACCTGAAGGTCAAGGGCAATGTGTTCAAGAACAAGCGGATCCTCATGGAGCACATTCACAAGCTCAAGGCGGACAAAGCTCGCAAGAAGCTCCTGGCGTAAGTGCTGCATCCACAACTGGAGTGATTCTGGGGGGGTTCTGCTGCTGGTGGCTCCTTCTGGGGCCCGGCTGAGGAATGGAGCCAGAATTGGGCAGGGCTGGTCCAAAGATGAGCTCTTAGGCAGAAGCTCTTCCCTGTGAGGGTGCTGAGGCGCTGGCACAGGGTGCCCAGAGAAGCTGTGGCTGCCCCATCCCTGGCAGTGTTCAAGGCCAGGTTGGACACAGGGGCTTGGAGCAAGCTGCTCCAGTGGAAGGGGTCCCTGCCCATGGCAGGGGTTGGAACTGGATGAGCTTTGAGGTCCCTTCCAGCACAAACCATCCCCTGCTTCCATGATCCATTGATGCAGCTGGTGCTGGAGCAGCGCTTGCTTCAGGTCTGGGGGAGCAGGAGCCAGGGTGGAAGCTCTGTGGTGATCCCCACATGAACCAGCTCTTCTCTTGCAGTGACCAGGCTGAAGCTCGTAGGTCCAAGACCAAGGAGGCTCGGAAGCGGCGCGAGGAGCGGCTCCAGGCCAAGAAGGAGGAGATCATCAAGACCCTCTCCAAGGAGGAGGAGACCAAGAAGTGACCGCTGCTTGTCTTGTGCGCAGGGGATCCTCCATCCACGAGCATCCAATAAAGCTCCAGAGCCCCGACTGCTCCCGCGGAGTCTCCCTCTTTCTCTCCAGCATGTGTGGAATGGGAAGAGCTCCTGCTCCTCACGTTGGTGCTTGTCAGGGACAGGCTTGGGGTGCGCTGCAGCCACACAGGGGAAGGGACAGGAGGGAGCAGGGGACCCCCAACCCTCACCCAAGCAGCTCCTCACCCCTGTGGGTGCTTCGAGGGACCACCCCCCACAAGCTTTTATAAGCTGGTTGAGCCCCACAGCCCCGTCCATCACCACCCAACCCCTCCCGTTCTCACCCTTCATCCCCATCCTTCCCCCTGCCCCCAAGCACAGAATTCATCTTCAGAAGACCTGTTTTAAACCTCATTTTTGGGGTCCATCATCCTGAACCTCATCTCCCCCAAACCCCCACGATGCCACATCCATAGGGGACTCCAGGAGCAGGGATCTGTTCAGGTGTCTGGTTTAACTGAGCTCTCTGACAGCCCCAGCCCCATCCCTGTGGGAGCAGCTGCAGGAACGCGCTCGGAAGCGCTGCTGCAGGTCTTGAACCACCAGAAAAGCCTCATTTGGGGTGGAATTGGGGCTCCCTGGCCCGGAAGGACTCAGTTGCTGCCCTGGGGAGGTCCCTCCTGCTCCAGCCCAGGAGGGTTGAGGCAGCAAAAGCTGCTTCTCAAGGCTCTGCCCATGGACCCTATGGCACGGGCTGGGTGTCCGGGGAGGAGCAGGGAAGGGCCCTGGACTGAGGTCCTGTCCTGGGCCAGTAGATCCAGGACCCACCAGCTCCTCACCCCACCTCAACCACAGCTGAGCCCCAGACCTCAGTGCTTGATGCCCTCTGTGGCCACCAAACAAAGCCAAGCCCCAGCCTGGAACGCTGCCCTGTGTGCCGGGGTTGGGTTTTGCTCTACAAGTTCCTCCTGTGGTAAAACAAGAGCTTGGAAAATGGTGTTTATTGGTATTTATAAATACAAACAGAAAGGAAGAGTCCATTTGGAGACGGATTAAGTGACTTTCAAGGACACTGTCAAGTAGGTTCTGAGCTACCTTAATGCTGTCACCCTGTTTGGAAAACGACGACGAAAAACGCTTTGGGTTCTGTAGTCTTGGGAGTTTCCCCCCTTGAAAACTGGGCTCTGCCACAAGGAAAATCCATCCAATCTGGCTTGGAAATCCACGTCAGCTCTGCCCTGCCCCGTGTGAACTCGAGCTCTGCAAAGACCATGATGGCTGATGCTGCCCCGGTACCATGGGAAGCTCAGTTTGTCCTCGGCCACCCTGAAAACTCAGGAGAAGGGAGCTGTGCAAAGGGGAGGAGGAGGAATGCTCGTGGAGGAGGGAGGGAATCCACAGGGCTCAAGGGAGCTGAATAAAGAGAATGGATTAAAAGCCAGCTACAGGGGAAGGATGGGCAGCATCCTTGAGGCACCACAACGGGGCTCCTGTCAGCACACTGGGACGTGAACGCTGATGGGGTGAGGTAAGGGGAAGCTGGAGATGAAGGTGGGAATAAGTGACCCTTCTGCCTGCCCGAACTGCTTGGAAGGGTGGGAAGAGGGTGGGAAGCAACAGAAACCCAACCCTGAGCCTCAAACAGATCCCTCGTGCTGCGCCCCATGGAATGAAGGTGCAGCACCACTTCTGGGGCCAGGCTGGTGAACCAGCCCCAGCCAGAGGCATCCATAAACACTGGTCCCTTCCAGCCCGGGTGGGCCATGGCAGGAGGAGCACAACAACATCCCCAAACCTGTGACAGAGTCTGAGCTCTGCCCTATGAAACCCATCAGACCCCTGCCTGTTCGTGTTCCATACTGGGAGCAGCCGGGCTCATCCTGCTGCAAACACATCCCTTGGGAGCTGGGAAGCAATGGAGCAAACCCTCCTTCCATCCACAACACTTACCTGCGGAAGGGGCTCAAGCAGCAGCCCCCCCAGTGCTTGCACAGAGGGTGATGACTCGAGGTGTGTTTTCAGGCTGCTCCTCCCATGGTTGGGATTTCTTGATCAGGGCAACAAGCAGAAAGACTCTACCCTGCTTTTCCTTGGGGATGAAGGGAAGGAAGGCAGGGATTACAGTCACTGCAACAAGGGTTATCACTTGTTCCCCTATAGCAAGAGTTAGATCCTTGTCACTGGGAGGAAAACCTGAAATGCAGAAGAGATTTGGACACACAACCACTGGTCAGAAGGGGCCGAGGAGCCTCCTGCGGTGCAGCTCCCTTGTCCTTCAGCATCCTCTCCTACCAGGTCACTCCAGGCTCAGGCTGCTCCCGGTGGGAAGCACTCATTGAAACGCCTGAGTCCTGACTCTGTGGTTGGTGAAGCTCCAAAAGTGACTGAATTAAAACGTGTCAAATCAAACCCAAGCAGGATGCAGGGAGGGGACCCCCCCTGAGCCCGATGTGCCAAGTTTCGAGCTGGATCACAATGACCTAAGGAAGCCTCTGAGCCGGACGCTACAGAACACAGAAAGAGATGAACGTTCGCCGCAAGCATGCTCAGGGTGCTCAGCAGGGGAGCCCGGCTCAATCCTGTCTCCCAGCAGCTGCTGGCTCATCCCCTCACTGAAGAATGGACACAAGAACGTGGGGGGGTTCAGGTTTGTTTTCTTTGTTTCCCCTCTGGACAAGAGGCGCGGGGTTAAAGCGTGGTCCTTCCTCTCCCCCTTCCCCATGTCCAAGGGTTTCACTTTACTCTTCCAACCTCAACAGCAGTGACAGCCGGGGGTTCACCGCCAGCCTCCCCTCCTGCCCGCAGTGATTCCACCTGAGCATGCCCCGCAGCAATGGTTCCGAATGAGACCAATCCACCTAGAGAAAAAGCCAGGAGAGCTCCAGCTCCCACAGCGCAGAGTTCACCGGCTCGCTGGAGCACGGGGGGGGGTCTATATGTATGGGAATGGGTGGCTACAGGGGCACCACAGCCCTGCTCACTGCCCCTTGCAAATGACACTGGTATCGCTTTCCTTGGAGATCCTGGTGGCCCCCCCTGCTTCTACAAGGGGGCTGAAAGACTCAGTTTGCTGGAGGAGCAGGGCCGCTGTCATAGGATGATGCAGCATCTGCAGAAGCGTTGTCTGCTGCCTCCCACCGAGGGAGGTGGAGTCACAGGAGCGAAGTAGGCGTGGACTCTAATGTTGGGTAAATGGGTCTGGAAGGCAAACACAAGGGGGAAGGGGATAAAGAGAAGCTCCAAGAGGCCTGGCTTTGCTTGTCTCCAGGCTGACACAGAGACTGGAGTCAACTCCTGCAGGTGACCAATGTGAGCTCATTCTGTCACCAGAAAAGAGAATCACAGGGAATAAATAAGTGATGCCCTTTCCTCCCCCCATCACTCCTGGGGTAGCTGTGGGGAACAGAACAGCTCCTCCCTGTGCAGAGCCATGTCCTCTAAGAGAATAAAGTGCTACCATTGCTCCTCTTATACAGATCATAGTCATGGAATGGTTTGTGCTGGAAGGGACCTCAAGGCTCCTCCAGCTCCAACCCCTGCCACGGGCAGGGACCCCTTCCACTGGAGCAGCTTGCTCCAAGCCCCTGTGCCCAACCTGGCCTTGAGCACTGCCAGGGATGGGGCAGCCACAGCTTCTCTGGGCACCCTGGGCCAGCGCCTCAGCACCCTCTCAGCTCGAGATACAGACCGAGGAGGGGAGCACTGGGACACTGGGTGCTT
The DNA here is from genome assembly GCF_963264785.1 of Psittacula echo. Classification (NCBI taxonomy): domain Eukaryota; kingdom Metazoa; phylum Chordata; class Aves; order Psittaciformes; family Psittacidae; genus Psittacula; species Psittacula echo. The sequence goes on from NC_137748.1 coordinate 5,943,947, forward strand.
TAGGTGATCAACAGCTCACGACAGAGCACCCTGGCTCTGTCCCCACTTGAGCCCCTGCAGCCTCCCCTGCACCGAACTGCCTGTAGTACAGGATCATCCCTGCTATTTATACAGGAAGGGCCAATCCAGTGCACTGCAATCTGCATGGAGGATATGAGGCAGTGGAGAGGAGGTGCCACTGCACACACTGCCGTGATGCAAGCTCTCTGCCCTCTGTTTAGAAGAGCAGTGCCACTCGTAAAACGACCACCACTACTCAATGGACACAGCAACCACCTCTTCCCTACCAGCCAACCCAAGCCTGTGAGCGCACAACAGCCACTGAACCAGCAGCTGATGGTCCCCAACCCTCCCTCCTCCCAGCGAGGCTCTGCTCCTTACCCTGAGTCTCTTGATGCCGGCGCGGGTGATCTGCTGGCAGTCGTACAGCTCTATCCTCTCCAAGCTGTGGCAGCTCTTCAGGTGCTCCAGGGAGGCGTCCGTGATCAGGGGGCAGTTGTCCAGCTCGATCACTTCCAAGCGGTCGTGGGCGCAGGCGCCGTTGCCCAAGTGCCGGATCCCATCGTCCGTGATGAGCTCGCAGTGGGACAAGCTCTGCAGCAAACACAGCCAGGGTGAACCGAACCTCCCCTCTGCAGGGTAAAGCCATTCCCCTTGGCCCTTGTCCCAAGCCCCTCTCCAGGTTTCCTGCAGCCCCTTTAGGCACTGGAGCTGCTCTAAGGTCTCCCCTTCAGGAGCCTTCTCTTCTCCAGGCTGCCCCAGCCCAGCTCCAGCCCTCACAGCATCACACAGGGCAGACTGAGCCTGAACTCCCCCATTTTCCCACCAAGAGGAACATTGCTTCCCCGAGCCAGGCCTCAGCTCCCCAGCTCCATAATAGAGGTGGGAAGAGTTGCAGTCTCCTCTCCTATGGATGTAAAGCAGGGACAAGAGGTTCTTTGGGTCAGGTTTCTAGCTGAACTCTTCCAAAGCCTTCACAGCACATCCTATGAAGGCAAAGACAAATCCCCACAGGCTGCACTTCAAATCCTCCTGTTTGTGGCACCAAAACCCCTGGAATTCTCCCTTGGAACACTCACCAGAACCTGGAGCCGTGGACAGTGTATGGAAAGCTGGATTAGTGTGCTGTCTGTGATCTGGAAAAGAGGAAAAAGCCCTTTTCAGGCTGGGTGCTTTGCTCAAGGCCTTCTCCCCTCCTATGACAGGAACGCTGCAAAGTTGGCCTCATCCATGGCAGAGTTCCCCTGTTCTGAGCCCCAATTCCAGGTTCTTGCCCTCCCTTATAGGAATCACCTCAGGTTTTCCTGAACTTCCTTAAGCAGCTCTCATGGAATAAGCTCACATGGAGCAGGTGAGCAGAGCTCCATCCCATTCCAACAGCTCTGATGCACTGCTCCATTGTTCCTCTTTATCCCTCAGGAAGAAAGAGGCTCAACACAATGGCTCCCGGAGGGGAACTGCCTGGGATGCCTTTGTTCAGAGCCCAGTTCTTCTTCTTCCTTTCCCGGGTTCACTTCAAAGCAGCTCCTGCCTGGACCAGTGCCACTTCCTCCTGTGATCTCCTTGGTTTCTGCCCTGTGCGCATCGGGAGCGCAGGATTCCGGGCTCGTGCTGTCCCCATGGCAGGAAGCAAACCCCGCTGCTTGTACCACAGCATCCCTTCCAAACCCATCCTCAGGGTCACGGGCTTTAAATGGGACCTTGAGGAAATCCAGCTCTTTTCCCTCTCAGTGCTCCCTGGAAGCAGTTACCAGCGTGTGGCACATGCCCTCCATGTGCCCTACGGCCACTATGAGAGCCAACTGCAGCACAGGAGGCAGGGACAGGGATGTCACCCCATGTCACCCCACTGCCTTGTAGCATGGGTAGTCCAGTTCCATTCCAAGCCGTTGCCATGTCCTCTATAACATCCTCCCTGCTCAAGGTGTCCTTTCCACACAGAGGTGACTTCCATTGTTCCCAGCAAGACACAGAGCACAAACCTGTTCTTGCCTTGTGCATAAAGACCTTACTCTGGGGCTTCACCTTGCGGCAAGGCTCACACTTCTATCACCTCTATCACTACTGAAGTGCTATTTTGGTTATTATTTGAGATTGATAATGAAATTTGATACTAACTGATACTGAGATATGAACAAAGGCTCAATCCCAAAGGTAACACTGTCTTATCCTAAACACATCCAGTTTCCCTGCTCAGGATCTGAAATCCAGGCCTCCTTTGGAGCCAATCTCCCACTCTGTCCCCCTCTTGCCACACTGCTGTGACTGTGCTAAAGGAGAAAGAGCCAAGGGTGGCAGCTCCTACCTGGACACACTCTTCCAGGTCCATCTTTTCAAGCTCATGGCAGTTCTAGGGACAAAGAGAAGAGCAAACACACACACTGAGTGCAGGGATCAGGCAGCAAACGGTACCACAACCACAATAACACAGCTCCTATTCAAACTGCAAGGTCCTCGCCATGAACATCACGGTGCTGCTTCTCTATGCCCAGCACCAAGGTACAGTAAAGGACCATGTAAAGGCACAGAAGTGTTCTAGTCCTAGCAAATGAGGGCAGTTAAATTGAGGGTTGCTTGCGCACAACCCAGGTTACTACAGCAGATCAAACAATGGGGTTTTTACCTCCATTGCCTACAGGATGCGTGGCTCAGGGCAACGGCAAAGATTACAAACAGCCCCAGTTCGGTGGCACAGCCAAGAGAAAGGCACCGGTCATTCACATCCATCACGAAAAGCAAGCAAAGACACTGGGGAAGGAGCACTTACCCTAGCTAGAGTGGTAAAGCCCACATCTGTTAGCTGGGAACACCTTGCAACTTCTAATATTCTGCACAGAAAGAGTTGAGAATCACCACGGTGCAGGCATTTGGCTTCTCAGAGCGTTTCATTACAAGCTCCCAGCACCCCAGGAAAGTTCTGACCCAGTTCAGGCTCTGCTCCCCGAAAGAATGGATGTGCCCAGAGCAGCCACCCTCCATACCTGAGGGCAGGCCACAGGGAGAGGGAACAAGGAGTCAGGCTACAGGGGAACGCCAAGGCAGGAAGGGCTGACCTGGGAGACCATAGAATCCCACAGTGGGTTGGGATGAAGGGACCTCAAAGCTCCTCCAGCTCCAACCCCTTGCCATGGGCAGGGACACCTTCCACTGGAGCAGCTTGCTCCAAGTCCCTGTGTCCAACCTGGCCTTGAACACTGCCAGGGATGGGGCAGCCACAGCTTCTCTGGGCACCCTGTGCCAGCGCCTCAGCACCCTCACAGGGAAGAGCTTCTGCCTAAGAGCTCATCTCTGGCAGGTTAAAGGCATTCCCAAAGGCGGGATCTCACCATGAAAAGGGTGTAAAACACAACAAAAGGTGGTGTAAAACACAGCCACCTGAGAGATGAGCACTGGAGAATAAGTATTTAATGCCATGATAGAAGAGTCTGAAGTCTTAAGAGGTGAACCATTTGCTGCTGTGACAACAGATAAGCTTGCTGGCAGGCACTTCCTGCTGAGGTTTCCTTCACAGTGGTACCAAATTCACTCACCTTTACAGGAAAAGAAGCCAACTTCCCTAAAGTGCATTATGGATTTTACCCTATGGAGCTTAACACTGTACAGCTGCAGCTGAACAGGAACACAGAAACCATTTGGAACTGAAATGATGCTTTACCTTCCTCTTTCGACACTGGTTTCCATGCATTTGTACCCGTAATGCTCTAAATGGGCTAGCACAGAACACAGTTGTGCTTTGTTTCCCCTGGAAGGCACCTATTTTGTGCCATTTAATGCAGCCACTCAGCTCTTAGGGATGTCAGAGAATAAAACTCTCTCTTCTTTCTGCACCTGGGTATTTGCTGCATTATAGTGAAGTCCTCCTGCAGAAACTGGTCCTAATAGAAAGAGAGTCTAAAAGATAACACAGAAGGAAGCAAGCACCTGCAGAGCTGCTGCTGGGAGCCCCACTCTGTCAAGCAGAGCGAGTTCGCACAGATTCCATCTGAAACCACCCAAACCAGCATGAAAAACCTGTTAACACCACACGGCAGGAGGAAACTGTGCAGTTCCCGTGTGTTCTCAGTACAACAGTCACCTAACCTCACCCGGTTTTCACCAGGGAACAAAAGCATCGTGGTGTAGAAGGAGCCTGCTGCCATTGGCAGCACACGTCAGCATGGCACGGAGCCCTCTTACCACTGCTTCACCCACAGGAGCTCAGAAACCAGGGGTTTGGGTACATCCATGACCCCCCCCAGCAAACACCTGCAGAAAGCTCAGTGATCAAAAGAGCCCTTTTAGAGAGGATTTCAGTGTCTATAAACAGGCTCAAACGCAACAGGACCACGTCACCAAGGTGGCTGGAGCTGGGGTAACTGTGCTGCAAACTTACCTAAGCCTTGGGCAGTTCTGTCCCAGGGCGTTCAGGATGGCATCTGTAATGTTAGAGCAGCCTGAAGCACACAAGGATTGCAACTTGTGGCATCCTCTGCATATTGTAATGAGACCATCATCTGTTATTTGCTACAAGAAAAACAACAACCACATCACAAGCCATAACAGCGCAGGTGGAGGAGCAAAGGCGCTGCTTGTGCTCCTGCTCAGGCTTCCAACCAGGCACGTCCCTGAGGCCGAGTTATGCTTCTTTTAACCCCAAAACGCATGCAGCTATTTCACTGGAGCAGCCGACGCAGGGTAAGCCACGCTGAACGTGACTTGTGAGCGTTGGGGAAGCGATTCCACACGCATGGAAGTGTTTCTGAGTGGAAGGGGAGGCAAGGTAACAGCGGGTCCAGACTCACTCAACAGGCAGAGTTACCCCCAAAATAAGCTACAGGTTTTCACAGCCTTGTAAAACTACACTTCAGTGGTCTGGGACCAAAACCGGAGCTGGAAGAGACAGCAGCATCCCCAGGCACACGGGGTCCATCCAGCCCCACATGCTCTGCAGCGGGATGGCAACAGGGCACAAATCTGCTCCAGATGTGCTCTTCCTTGTGTGGGGCTGGGAGTCTGTGTGGGCGAGCGACACAGGCAGTGGGATAAGGGAAAAGGGATAACGGGGGGCAGAGGCTGTGCACACTGAGGACCAGGTTAAACCTCACTGGACTTTCAGAGGCAGCCAGACCCAATTCCCACAGGAAAACACCAACTTTTGGGACTAGCATTGCTTCGTTTAACAGCAAGTCTATGGGCTGGTAAACCCAAGCTCTGGAGGGAGAAGAAGCAGAAACTGAGCAGAACTTGGCGTTTTCAGGTAAGGAGATCAAGAACCTTATCAGTTTTCTCCTCCTTTCTTCCCATTGCCTCTTCCCAAGACCGCAGATACAGGTCTGGAACTTGCTAACAGCTCAGCCCCAGTCTCATGGATGGGCACTGGCCTCATAACTGCTAAAGCTACAAGTTCAACAGGACTGGGCAAGAACAGCCCTGCATCCCCAAAGGCTCTGCTCACTTGCATGGAAAAGGCAGAGCCTGTCCAGGTATCGCCTGCATCACCCTGGCTCCAGTTTGTGTGTGCAAAGAGCCCATTCCAAGTTCTTTTTTGGCAGAAACAGACATTTTTGGCACTGCAGAGTAACTGCTCAAGAGCCCTTTTGGGCAGGGAAAGTGCACTTCTTGGTTGAGCTTTATGAAGAGGCCCGAGGAGCTGCGGGCCCAGAGCAGCATCCAAGCATTCCAGGCCAATGGAAAGGATTTTTCCAGCTCCTCCTGCAGATGAAGCAGGGCAAAGAGACAAAACAACCGTGACAAAGCCAGTGCCGTGACACTGCTCTGGGGCTTATTCAACGTTACTGAATGCTCCCAACAAGCTGGGTTTCATCCATTGGTTTTGAAAGCCTCGTAAATTCCCCATTTCCCTGCCTGCACTGGTGCTGATGCTCCTGGGATGGAGCACATTCTGCAGGGTTCTGCTTAGAGATGGCCTCTACCAGCACCACACTGGGGCTGCATGGGGACATCACAGGAAGCTTTACTTACTAAGCATGTTTGAAGGTTTAAAGTGACCAGTTCAGGACAATGGGCACCAATGTACTTCAGAGCTTCGTCCTCGAGCTGGAAAGGAAAGAATCAGAAACTGAAGCAACGTGTTCATACTTGAAGTGAGCTACACAATAAAGCTTGGGGGATAATAAAGCATCTGTGGTTTGGATACCCACGGGGCAGAAGGGCAGTGCGCCCTTGGCTTTTGGTTTTTAAGCCCCTCAGGAGCAGGGTTCAGAGACCCCCAACACTTAAGTTACTGATTCAAGAGAGGCTGAGCTGGTCAAACACAGATGTAACAAAGCAAGCAGCGAAATCAGGGATGGAGGAAATGCTTCCCTAGCGAGGGCTTGGAAGTGCCACCACCTTTATACTGCAATAGTGGGACCCAGAGAGAGCCTTACTTTGATGTGAGCAGCCCAAACATGTCCAGGTTGCTTCCTGCTGATAAAGAAAAGCTGCTATTCATAAATCTCTAAGAGCAGATGGCAAGTAATTGATAACAAGGATGTATTGCCATCAATATTACTCACGACTCCATAAATACTAGAAACTCAAGCTGTTCCTGTGACCTGAATCCTCGGAAGAGCCTGAGATTGCACCTTTAATCAAGTCAGTTTTACAGCCACGTAATGTATTATATATATATATTATAAAGTAATGTAAACCCATCTCATGTATTAAAACCCTGACAGCAGCATCCATTTGGAAGAACCACTGACTCCAGCCCTTCCAGCTGGGCTGCCTTGGGTATGAGTGCTTTGTGCCCATCAGCAGTGTGGTGCTGCTTTGCTTAGCAGCAGCTTGCAGGACTTTTGGTGGCCAGAAACAGGGGAAAATATGCTTTTTGTAACACCAGAACCTAGTGCTGGTTATCTACACACAGCAGAGGAAAAGGGCACTGACTGACTTGGGCTTAAGGAAGCCCTAACCCCAGATCCAAGCCAAAGGGCAGGTAGAAGGAGCTGACAGATGAGAACTCATTTTCCAGGTCTACCTTGAGGCCCTTAAACCCTTGGGCGTCTCTGGCTCACGGTTTCAAGCCCTGCAGGCTCAGATTTACCCTCCTTTTTCAAGGATAAGATTCTCAGATACGTGTTTGCTCCTTTCTTGCCCATCAGAATGCATTGAAAAGACCTCAGCCCATGTCCTCCTTGGCCTGTCCCTACAGGCCCTTGTCCAAAGCCCCTCTCCAGGTTTCCTGCAGCCCCTTTAGGCACTGGAGCTGCTCTAAGGTCTCCCCTTCAGGAGCCTTCTCTTCTCCAGGCTGCCCCAGCCCAGCTCTCTCAGCCTGGCTCCAGAGCAGAGCTGCTCCAGGCTTAGAGCATCTTCATGCTCCTCCTTGTAACTCCTTAGTAAAGCTGCAATATGGGGAAGTATTTAACACACGGAGCTAAGACAGCAAAGCAAGAGTAAAGGAAATCAGTCTAAGTAACAGAAAGCACAACAAGGGGGCAAAATCCCCTTTCAGCTGTAAGAGTCTGCACCATTTACATGTCCAAAGTACAACTACCACAGTCTCTGCAGCCTCTTCAAAGCACAGTTATAGCTCAAGAGCTCTACAATGTACTTGAAGCAGTAGCATGTTCCTGACTGCTGCAGAGATGTCTTTGCAAGGAGGCACACGCACAGTGATTCTCTTGGACTAAGTACAAGATCCAAAGGCCATGCAGAGGAGATCCCATCACCAGCTCAGAGCAAAGTTCTGGCACGCTTTCTGACATCTGAGCCCTCAGAAACGGATGGGTGCAGCCCTGAATAATAAAGTTATCTCCTTTGGAAGCAAAGTTTTCTCAATGTGTCCCCAGTGGGCAAGAAAGAAGAATGATTCTACAGCAATTTGTTCCCTGTCCCATTATTCACACCGAGCTCAGAGCTATTAACGTATCTCAGTAAAAGCAGTTAATCTCCAACAGAGTCATTCCAGCAAATGGGAAAACCCCCACTCCTTCATCCCCACACTTCCAGGGAGAGCAGAAGGGAGCTGTGATTCGCTCTGAGCCCTCTCTCTAGGGCAGTACCTCTGTGCAGCCTTTCAGGAACAGGGCTTTGAGTCCTCCGCAGCCTCTCACCAGGGCCTGGATGCCATCCTTGGTCACTTCGTCACACCAGGAGATGTTCAGCTGTTCCAGCAATGGGCAGCCCTCGCTTTGGGAGGGAAAGGAAAAGCTTGGGTTTGGTTTGGGAAGAAATCCCGCTGAGTGATCCCATTCTGGACACCCCCCCAGCTCCTACACAAAGACACACATTGAAGGCTTTCTGGATCCAAATACAACCAAAGCACCCTCAACCCAACCCAAACTAGGGCTGATTTCTGCCCAGGTGTAACTGCATCTGCAAACAGCTGCCAGGAGGAGTAACACTCAATTTGTAAGCAGGAACACGCCACCATCTTCCTGAGAGAGCTGCAGCACAAATGTGATCTTGGGAAAACAGGGATGAGGAAGAAGATGCTCAAGGGAAGGGAAAAACAGGCTCCAAAAGAACAGAACCATTCACTTGCTCTTCCAAATGTTTTCTTCTGGTGTCCAGATTCACTCTGCAGTGGTTTTTTCCTGTGACACAGCTTCCCTGTATTTTCTTTTATTCTCTTATTAATAAATCTGAATGTATTATGATCTTAGATTATACTGAATTTGTAAGTATTATTTTTTAATAGCTTGGCCTCTATTGTTACCTTCAGTGGGGTTTTCCTGCCTCTTTTCCCATCCCAGTATCTTCCCACCAATAGATACCAATGTCTGTCCTTCCCTTTTCTACATTACTTGGCCATTCCACTGAGCAGACTTAAGCAGTTCTGTGCCTCCTAAGCAGTTCAACCAGCCAGCCACATGCTGGTGCTCACCCTCTAGCTCTCTAACCAACTGCTAAGCAGCAATGGCACACTTGGAGTGAAGAAGCTGAAAAAGGAGCACTTCAGAAAGGACTCAGAAAGGCCCCAAAGGCTTTAATAGAGCACACTCCTTTCTTCTACCGCTCATGGCCATCAGGACGGATACAAACAAGGCTGAGGGCAGGTTTACTGAGTCCTCCTCCTCCGTTCTCAGCAAACCAGGAGGCACAACGTGAACACTGAGCTCTGCTGGTGAACACCTGACCTCTAAATCACAGCTACACCTCAGCCTGTGTCAGTCTCCTCCAAGGCACACAAGACACAGGCAGTGGTGGCTCTGCAAACCACCAGCAAAAGCCAACGTTGTTGACTCCTACCTGAGTGCTTTCAGGGACAGGTTGGTTATGGAAGTGCAGGAAGCCAGGTCAAGGTGCCTGAGTTTAGAGCAGAACTTGCTGAGGCTGGTACATGTCCTGCAAGAGAACAGAGCAGACACTCAGGCCACAGAGTCACACGCAGATCCCACCACATGCATTCTATCACCGACCACAGGCCTTCCCTTAAACCAGGGATGGAGAATCCAGCGTGGTGCCCACGGGAAAGGGGATGCAAAGAGAGGAAGGAGTTCTACTCACGCGTCGGTGATCTTGGTGCAGCCATTCAGGTTCAGGACTTCGATGTTCCTGCAGTTCTGGGCAAACGTTCTTGAAGAAAGGAAAAGGGAAAACCCTGGATTTCAGGCAATGCAATTCCAGGTGTTTGACAGCCTTTGCTTTAACGGGAGCACAGACAGAGTTTATAGACTTGCCCCCAAATAAGTGAATATACAACAGAAAGAATCGATGCTGCCCCACATCTTTGCCTTGGGATCTGCCAGCCTTAAGGCAAAGGCTAGTAACTCAGTGCCAATTCCTGCAGCAGCAGCTGGCAAGGTTTTAATGAGCACTGAGAAAAACAGTTACTGTGTGAAGCTAAACCATGATAAATTAAAAAGGCTTTAATGAGAAATGAGCATTAAAAAGGCTTCCACGTTAAATGATAAATTCAAAAGGCTTCTGTGTTACTGCTCTCGATGGCTGATGTTAGGCACACAGGCTAAAGAGCTCAGGTCCAAAGTGTTCCTCAGAGCCTGCAGAGATGGGATCTCTTTTCCCATCACCTTTAAGAGCAGGAAGAAGCCACCCCAGTACCTCAGTGCGTTGTCTCCCACTCCCAGGCAGCCGCGGAGGCTGAGCTTCCGCAGGAAACCCCCACATCTCTTGGAGATGTTCTCAACCACCCGGCCCTGTTGGAGACACAAAGCAGCACAATGAGGACCCCGATCAGCCCCAGATTGAGCTCCCAATGCTGCAGATTAACCAGGTTGCTGTTCTAGGGAAAGCAGTGCTCACAAACACAAAGGCCAGGGTAAGGATGTAGGGCAGGGAAAGGGAGAATTATTCAGCTTCTGAAGATGGAGAGATAAGGAACAACCACCTAAAGCCACGCAGGCTGATGACGGAGGAGCTTCCTCCAGTTCAGAGCTCCGGGACAACCATAGCTGAAAGCAGCAGTGCCCTGGCTACAACAGGGCAGTAAGACTTGCAAATAAGCCCTATAACTGCCTATAATGAACTCTGTTCAAGAGAGACATGAGGCAGAACCAGGCCAGTAGTCTCCTTCTCAGAGAAAAAGGGATGCAAACATCTGTGCTCAAGAGATCTGTATCACTGGGAGCCTCCAGAGACACCACTGAGCATCTCTGCAGACAGGCTGGCATTGACCCAGCTATTGCTCACTGTGAATGAATCACACACACAACCACACACTGGTTTGGGTTGGAAGGCACCTTAAAGCTCATCCAGCTCCAACCCCTGCCATGGGCAGGGACACCTTCCACTGGAGCAGCTTGCTCCAAGCCCCCAAAACCATTGAGAGAATATTGGTATCAGTGTGCAGAGATTCAGTCACCTCCTCCCCTTGTCTACATGCTTGTTCATCACAGAGCAGGAACATCCCTTGGTTCTTCAAGTAGCAGTTGGCATGTAAGACCTTGTACCAGTGATGAGAGTCTTCTATAATCATTCTCCAGTCCAGAAACTGAGCAAGCATCATAACCCCACGATCAAAAGGGGAATGAGCTCAATGAGACCTCTGGATGAGGTTCTGGTGACGTCTGGCTGTGGTGCACTGTGGAAGCACTGCCCTGGCTGAGGGCTGGGGCTCAACCTCCACTTCCATGTGGAAGGGCTGGAAAACCTGACCCAGCCTGTGTGGTTCCGCAGTTCCTCCGGCAAGCTTTGGAATTCAAAGGCTTGGATGAGAGGATTCTGGAGAGAGGTCACCTCAATGGGTGCACATTCCTTTAAAGCAAAGGACATGCAGACACCAGGCAGCCCTGGAGGTGCTTTCAGGTTAGGTACAACCTATCCAAGCGCTGTGTTTTCAAAGGGCCTGTGCTTCTGCAGGAACCTCTGTCTGCTGTATGGGGAGGTGACAGAACAAAGAGGCATGAAACCCACGTGAAAAGTGCTGGTGAATGAGAAGAGCATCGCTCGTATTCGCAGTGCTCCTTCCAGCCCTGAACCAGGCTCCATCCGTAACTCTGCTCTGCCTCCATGGAAGGAAAGCCAGAACTCCCAAGGGTTCAAATCAAGCAAATCACACCATTTACTTCCTCCAAGAAGCCTCAGGCCACTCAGACCCTGAAGGTGCAGTACCACAGACCTCCTCCTATAGCAAGGGGTCTGAGCTGCTCAGATACAGCAGCAGGAGATGAATTTCACCATTTCCTCCTCAAATAACGGGTGTATTTCCCACCAGTTCCCATGGGTGAGAATCTTCAGCCCTCATCTGGGTTACGCCTCTGTTATGAGTTAAAACGATCTGCTCCCTATTTCCCTGCTCCAATACATTATAAAGAGGATAGACCATTCCCTTTTCCTAACCAATGCAAGTTCCACTTGAAGACCAGCACAGCAGCATCCATTCCTCTCAGTGCTGAGGAACCCCAGTCTTACACACTCGGAACAGCTACAACAAAGCCTTTCTTAGGCACTACTTTAGCCTTATCCCCCCCAAAACACCTTCATGCCCATTTCAATGTCTGATATTAAAGCTAAGCCAGGACAGGACAGACATGTTCAGGCCATGTTTCAAGAGATACTCAGTGTTAATGGTCTAAGTCAGGGCTCTGTTAACACCTAAGTGAAAAGTAGCCTCCATTCTGCTCTACAAGAGCAGTAGCTCTCCACCAGAATGGAACTGTTCTCCTTATTTCTGGTCTCAGAGCACACACAAAACCACTTCCCTTCTATTACTGCCTTTAAGTCGTGATACAGATACAGAATCCTGTCCATTTTCAAAAGCTGAATAGATTGCCAAGGCTTTAAAGCCTCCCTGAAGCTAAGAAGAACTGAAACGAATGATTTCTCTCCCCAGGGAAGGCAACGAGGGCTACATTGGGAGTATTAATCCATTCTGGGCTGTAATTACATTTTAAACAAGAAAAACAGGTTTGTATGTCACTTAATTATACCTCAATATCCCTCTGGAAATCAAACAGGTCAATTCGCTGCCAGTTGCTGCCATCCAGGGCCAGAACATTCCATGCCTTTATTGGGGGAAAAGAAAGGTAAATGTCTTGTTAATAGGGAAAAAAGATGCCAGTGCAGACCCAGTTACAGTTGGCTCCTTTCAGAACCAACACTGTGGCTCAGATGTAAAAGCAACAGGTCACTAGAGCATCTCTTGCTCAGACAAGAGTCCCCTCACTATGGGGCACACTCTTCCAAGCCCATGGTGCCCCAGCCACTGGTGCTCCCACACGAGGTGAAGATGCTGAGGCAGGACAGGAGGCAGTGCTGCAGCATCTTCATCATCCTGGATGCAATTTAATCCCCTCTAATCCAGCTATACCAAAGCCTTTAGGGGATGCTATAGTGGGGCCACTGTGAACAAGAAGGATACCGGCACCTGAGGAAACCCTATATTGGGTACCTACACCTCCAAGAGAAGCCAGGCTGAGGGTGCAGAGGGCTCAGTGGTGCTGGGATGGGGGCTTGGTAACCAGAACTTGAAGTATGCATGACATAATCAAGGTGCACAACTAGATCTCATCCTAACCATGAGCCCATCATTATGACCAACAACATGTATGTGTATCTGCATGGTTTTATACTACATCTATGACATGCACTAAGCTGCATCTCCATCACCATGTAGTAGCTCTTGTGCAAGCCATGTACAGGCAGAACTGTAAGTATTCATTAAACCCCTGCCTTTTAAATCTCATGGCTAATGTGGTTTAAGATCCGGTTATCACCATGAGAGAAGTTAAGAGCTCCAGCAGAGAATAAATGCATCAGGTGTCACTCAGCACTGCCAGGGCGCTGACCACACCACTGCAAACACCCTCCGCATGGAACCCACTCCCCCCTCCTGCTGCAGTGATGCCTCCTCTGTGCAGCTGAGTAGACACTGGCAAGACAGAGGATCCAAACAGATGTGGTGCCTGTCACTGGACCTGCAGGTGGAGATTTCCCAAGCGGATCATCCAAGCTGGATTTCAGGAGCTGAAGCCCTGAAAACTAGGAGCTGCTTCAGGAAAAAACAACCCTGAGGAAAACAGACCCAGTTCAACTCCATCCTTACTTCAACTACAGGAAAGCCACTTTCATTGACGTGTCTCTCCACCAAACCCCACAAGATGCCATTTTAGACTCCTCCAAGGATGGTGGTTTCATCAGCACAAACAAACCTGGGCTGACTGGAGGGGTCTTGGGCAAAAAGGGAGCCAGCTCCACATAGTAGCCATGCAGGGGACACTGGCAAAGGGATTTCAAGCTCTGAGTCCCCCTTCACTGCTGATATCAGAAGCTTCTGGTATAGTGGTGTTATTTAGGGCCCTGTGTTAACAATAGCTGAGTGACACAAAGCTCCCTCAGCTAAATCCTCGTGGTCTGACATGCGAGAGGAGGCTGGAGCCACCCAAATCCACCCCAACTGTTTCCATCCAGCAGCAAGGAGGAAGGTTCTTACCCTGGAAACTTGAGCACAGCGACACAGAGTGACCACATCCAGGAAGGAGAAAATCCTGTAGGAGAAAGAAAAGAACCCTTCCTGGTTATGGATGCTTAAAGCACATTAAACCAGGGTGAACAAAGGGGAAACCAAAGCCCTGGAGACAGCAAAACTTCTTTGTGATTCAGTTGAAAGCTGAACTGTGAAAAGAAATGCAGGGTTAGCAGTTAACACATGAAAGCAGGACACAGATACTGAGGCACTGTGAAATATTCATCTCCCACCTTGTAGTGCTTGCTGGCAGCAAACTGTACGATTGTTTAGCAAGAGATGCTCACGGGTATCGTGTGGCTTAATGGTTCAGTTAGGTCAGGATAGGGCACAAAATACACACTGGGGTGTTTGGCTCCTATTTGACACAGAGGGAGGTTGTCTGAATAACCATAAACCATACATAACCCTATTGATCTCTTCACACTGGGGAGCTCCCAACGGGCTCAGTACATTGCATGCGCAGGTAGGGGTGTACGTGCCCGAGAGGAAAGCACGGATGTCACAGCCCAGTGTAGCATTGCAAAGTGTCATTGCCGAATGCCTTCGTCCCAATAAACAGGACAGCAACACCAGGGTGTTGGCCTCAGCCCCTGGGTGTGCCCTGGCAGGGGAATGACATACCACAGAGCAGTGACCACATCGCCTCAACGCTGAACGCGTCTCCAAGGCGCTGCCCTGACACACGCATCTCCTGGCTGCGAGCTGCAGTGGTGCAGAGCAAAATCCTCCTCCTCCCCCTGTGTTAACAACACCTCGTGTTCGGAACAGCTGTGTGAAAAACAAGGGATAATCCATGCACCGAAATCAGGCTGTCCCGAGAGGGAGGCCACGGAGATGCTGCGAGGGCTGGAGCAGCTCTGCTCTGGAGCCAGGCTGAGAGAGCTGGGCTGGGGCAGCCTGGAGAAGAGAAGGCTCCTGAAGGGGAGACCTTAGAGCAGCTCCAGTGCCTGAAGGGGCTGCAGGAAACCTGGAGAGGGGCTTGGGACAAGGGCCTGTAGGGACAGGCCAAGGGGAATGGCTTGAACCTGCCAGAGGGGAGACTGAGATGAGCTCTTAGGCAGAAGCTCTTCCCTGTGAGGGTGCTGAGGCGCTGGCACAGGGTGCCCAGAGAAGCTGTGGCTGCCCCATCCCTGGCAGTGTTCAAGGCCAGGTTGGACACAGGGGCTCAGAGCAAGCTGCTCCAGTGGAAGATGTCCCTGCCTGTGGCAGGGGTTGGAGCTGGAGGAGCTTTGAGGTCCCTTCAACCAAAACCATCCAGGGATTCTTTGCCCATTCTATGTCACGACACGATGATCGCACGATCGATCTTTCTTGACCAGCAGGTACATACAAAACACTTCAGCAACATCAGTGTTGATGGAAGAGAAAAGGATGCTCCTGCTCGAGGATGAATGCAGATTCTTTATCAAAGCACGGATGCTCACAGGTATCACACGGCTTTAGCAGTCAAACCTTCAGCCAGGATAGGGCAGAATCAACAGCCACGTGTGCTCCTGTGTTTCTACACCACCCGAACACACAGATTCAAGGAGTCTGGTTCAAGACACTTCTCATCTGTTCCTTACACATCCATCATGAGATATGTGCACTTCAAAGGTCTGGAAAAGAGCTACACACACTTCACTGTAACAGCGCTTTGGGAACCCACTTCTGGAGGTGAGCAGCCGTTTCACCCTCCCTGCTGATGGACAAGTCTTCCCCTCCCATTAAGTGTCATTCACTCCCGCATGTCTGCGAGCACTGAGGATTTATTCAGCACAAAGCCCATGTACAACAATACAAGGAAAGCCTGGGGAAATGGCAGAAGCAAGGGAAAATTCCTACTTTCCCCCTAGATTCCCATTGTGGCAGCAAACACCACCCCACGCTCCATGGGAACAGCACGCAGGTCAGGAACCACGCAAGCTTTCTGTATTTTCCTTAAATTGCTTTCTCCATGGAAATCCCAGGCTATGAATAACCCTCTCATCCCTCCATAGGGGCGATGAGGCCTTGGCCAAATGCTTCCTGCTTCCTGCTCCTCCCTTCCCCGGCTGCCCCCGCAGCAAAAGGGATGTCAACACAGCGGAACGCTTGCCCTTCGCCCCTCTGAGGCTGCTGGTGCTGAGCTCTGCCAGGAGCTCCCTTTGGCGTCTTTGGCTCTGCAGAGCTTAAGAGCATTTTTCAGTGCGTTCTGAACTGCTCCTGCCCTCGCCCATGATTCAGCACAATGAGCCTGCAGGAATGACTCCTGCAGCAGCAGTCGCTGCTCTGCTCCGAGGTTTGGTCATTGCAGAGCTGGCTCCAGCTACAGCCCTTTGGTGAAGCGGGGAGAGCAGCAGGAGCACGGTTAAATCCTGCAGGCACAATGACACCAGTGAGGATTTCTAACACCACCCTGAACCAGCTTTTCCTTCCCTAAGGAGCTGTCCCTATAGGTACAGGCCAAGGGGAATGGCTTGAACCTGCCAGAGGGGAGACTGAGATGAGCTCTTAGGCAGAAGCTCTTCCCTGTGAGGGTGCTGAGGCGCTGGCCCAGGGTGCCCAGAGAAGCTGTGGCTGCCCCATCCCTGCAGTGTTCAAGGCCAGGTTGGACACAGGGGCTTGGAGCAAGCTGCTCCAGTGGAAGGGGTCCCTGCCCGTGGCAGGGGTTGGAGCTGGAGGAGCTTTGAGGCCTCTTCACCCCAACCCAGGCTGGGATTCCATGACTAATGGTTTTCCCAATTCTGCCTTAACAGATCAGCCAGCCCAGAGCTGGGATGTGGATTCGTACACCCAGCGCAATGGGTGTGCTCTGCTCCCAGCTGACTGCTGTTCCCTTACACTGGTCCTTCTGCTCTTCTGAGCAGACAGTAATAACCCACACCAACAGCTACCATCAGTGATCACAGGTGAAGGCAGACCGAGCTTTGCATTCCAAACAGGAATTAAGCTCAAGTGTGGAACTGTAGCAGATCGAGTCTTCACCACAAAGGGACTCCCCTGCCTGAGCAGTTCAGCTCTGAGCCACGCTGCAGCCAGGGCATTCTGCAGCCTCCAGCCTCTTAATCCACTCAGGGTTTTCCAGGACTCCTCACTTTCCCACTGCCATTCTAATTGGATTAGGGTCAAGACTCTAATGCCATCCCTGGCTGCTGCGGGCTTGGAGGTGAGCTGGCTTAGACCTCCAGCCTGCTATAATTATCCAGTGACCCACCAGTCCTGTTGCATTTTGTTCTGGACCCATTTTATACCCGTGGGCAGCTCTGCAGAGGAGGAACTACAACTCTGCTGTCAACTCATCGCTCCCAATGAGCCCTGCTCCTGCCTGGTCCTGAGCAGAACTCGAGCTCCTGAGGAATAAATTAACTTGAAGGTCAGAAGGCAAAGGCGATGCCAACGGCTGTGCTGGAGATGGGCAGGCAGCAGCACAGAGGAAAAGCTGCTTATGGCAGGAGAGAACTGAGAACTGCTTGACCTGCCCATGAACCACCAAAGAAAAGAGAGCTCCTGCTGCCAAGGGAAGCTGTTGAGCAGCCCCACGTCACAGCAGGAGCAAACCTGCTTCGGAGAAGCAGCAGAGATCTCCCTGCCCCATCTGAGGCTGGGGTTTGGCTTCCAGACAGAACAGGCTCCTGGCAGGCAGCCCTCGAACGAGTGAATGCACCTTTCCCAGAGGATCGTTGCTGCCAGCACAGGGAAACAGGGATGGGATGGGGAAACGACCACAGGCAGAGCTGCCATGGACCAGGAATTCAGTGCTGAGGGTCACGGAGGCAGGGGCAGCAGTGAAGGGCTGGCTCCTTTGTCAGTGTAAGGGGTGTAGTGATGGATGAAGGTGGAAGCTCCTACAAGCTCAGCTGTCAGCAGACAAAGCTGAAGCAGGCACAGCAATATGAGGACAAGGATTTGGGACCCATCAACTGATCCCTAGCCACAAACCACTCTGTTCAGAGTCCTGCCCTTGGGGAACACAGAGCAAACACCACTGTTACCAGCACCAGGGCAGAACACGACAGGAGCTTTGCAAGGACACCCTGCACTGCATTTGCCACCTCCATCCCAGCCTCCCAGACAAAAGCACCACTGGAGTCACACATTTCTGTCTCGGGGCTGGGACAAAGGCTGCTGTTCACCCCTCTGCTATCCTCCCACTCTTCATTTTGCTCAAATACAGCTTTCCACTCCGCAGCCACATTACATGAGACATCAATGCCATCTGCAGAATGAACAAACCAGAGAACAAGACATTACACAGCAGCCCTGCTTAAACACACAAGGCTTTGTCTTGTGGACAGTGACACTCATTTACAGGAGATTCCTGCAGATAACTGCATCCAAGCTGCTCTTTGAAAGGCTGCACTGTCAATCCCCACTAATTAATTTTCACAGTATGCTAACAGTGAATTCCAACTCTCAAACCATCACTTATGAACTTTAAACATTTACAAACTCACCCTCCTGCTCCCTCCTGTGCTCCTCAAGCTCCTCAGCACTTGCCCCGGTCTACAGCAGCTTGGGATGATCCATGATAGCAAGACAAAGAAGATAAAAGCATCTCCACAGGGCAGAGCTCCTCTTCCCACACTTTTTATCACCTCTTGGTGCTGACGTTACCAGTTTCTTGTCATGTCCATAATTCAAGCTGCCACCTGCAATTGCCTTCTCCACTGATGATGCTTCACTATTTCAATCACTCTATTTGGTCCAGCCCCCCAGCTTCAAGCACTGACGGACGCAACTTTACTTCCAGATGCCACACAGTGATGACCGAGGTACAATCACACCCCCCCCATCACTGCTCCTGCACCAGGGAAGGCAAACACTGGAAGGTGCAGATGCGTGTGCACAGGGAAGGGCAGAGCTCTCCTCCGCGACCCTCAAAGCCCGGTCCTTGAGCTCTGCCACCAGGAGCATCCTGCCCTGTGCTGAACATGTCTCCTATGGATGAGGACCAGGACAAAGTCTGCTCGTGCCCAACTGCAGTGCAGAAATTCACTTTTTACTAGAATTGAACTGAGAGAGGCAGAATCCTGTTCTAGGCATCAGCAGGTACTCACCATGTATTTTCACTAAGGATTTTAGTCCTAGGGTTCTTTCCTCTACAAAACAGCAATCTGAAAACCCAAAACCTAACCATATTTAGCATAAACTGCTGCTGCTGCAGACCTCAGATCCGCTTCTCTTTGTCTGTGGCTTTTCTAAAGTGACCTGATCCAAGCTCATGAGTTATGAGCATAACCAGCAAAGTACCAGCCCCCGAGCTCCACGCTTGTGAAGGGGAAGGACTCACCGGAGCAGCAGCTCTTTTGGAAGCTTCTTGTTGATCACAGCTTCGTCGTTGTTTGAGAACATCTGTAAAGAAAACACAATTCAAGCCATTGAGCCATGGGGTTTCATGAAGGAAAGAAAACCTACCTGAGGGAAGAAGCTGCCGCTTAACAAGGCCATTCCGAAACAGATGCCTGGCCCCAGCAACACTCGAAAGAGAAACTTTGTGCTCAAGCTTTCAACCTCCTGGATTAGATGATGGTTGGGTAGACTATTACATCCAATATGGTTTATAAATGGTCCAGAAGGCTCTGTGGGTTGAGAGACGAACAGAAACGGAGATTCTAGGCCCTGCTCTGAGGTCTCCCCTTCAGGAGCCTTCTCTTCTCCAGGCTGCCCCAGCCCAGCTCTCTCAGCCTGGCTCCAGAGCAGAGCTGCTCCAGCCCTCGCAGCATCCCCATGGCCTCCTCTGGACTCATCCAACAGCTCCACGTCCCTCTTGTGCTGTTCCCCAGAGCACAGCAGAGGGGGGCAATCACTGCAGTGGCCAACAAGTGACAAACCTGCAATGGACTTTGAACCCTCTGAAATGACCTCAGCGCAGCCGAAGGAATGAGAAGCTTCTCTGTTCCAAGGAGTCCAACGAAGAGCAGGCAGTGGTGCCTCGTGTGCTCCTCGAGAAGCACCCACATGGATTTAAACCACTCGGTATTGTCTTGCCATGGTGAAAAACCCAACAAACCACCAACCTCCACACGCTTGTGCCTGTGGGAGGAAGGCTGAGTGTGATCTGCGAACCAAGACTGCTGAGCAGTGATGCCTCCTTCTGTTAGAAGCCTTCACCGTTGCCAAAAGCCAAGCAGGGAACGGTGAGAAGGAGCTTTCATTTCATGAATAAAAGTTCCTCTTGAACCTTTACCTAAAAGTTGATCTTCCTGAGCCTCAAACCTGCTAAGAACTGTGGAAATCCCAGCCTGGAAAAGCTGATTCAAATGGCCTGCTGTAGTGCTCTGAAGGAATGGAGGTGTGTATATGCAGAGCAAATAAAGCCAGCCTCAGGCAGGTCACTCCTGTGGCACAGGATCAGATTAAGAGTTAAAAAAAGGAAAGTAAGACCTGGCTTATGGCGCTGTTTGCCAGACCTCAGCGAGACAACAGCTTCTGCAAGAGCAAACACCCTGTTCCTGAGCATCCATCCAGCCCCTCACCTACCAAAGACAGTGTGGAAAGCTAAGGGGAAATGCCAACATGCTTTTGAATATCGGTGATACCAAACAAGAGAGTAACATCACCGTGTCAAGAGGATGCTCAAACTGGTGCTTTTGGACGCATCAAACTTCAAAGCTGGGTTTTAAGCATCTGAAGACACCGAGGGATGCTGAAGTGGGCCACGAACTCTCCAGCATTCTTCCTTCACATGTCACTCAGAACGAGTGTTGTTCCCCCCCTAGATGCTGTTCTCACCTCCCACCAGATGACAGCGAGGCAGCGAGTCCGAATGGGTTCACAGACAGGCACCACCTCAGCCCTGTTTGCAGATGATGAAATGGGGGTTTTGCCATTGCCCCAGTCACACAGGTTCCATGAAGTCTGCTCCATTCGGACTCGGGCACAAGAGCAGCTCCTCGAGCCCAGGACCTGGTTCAGACTCAGTGACAACTGCTACCAACTGCTGAGAGCCACAGCGGGTCAGGAGAGACATCGCAGTGGCTGTGAGAGGAGCCAACAGGCTCCTGCCCCTACATCCCTTGTCCAAAGCCCCTCTCCAGCTTTCCTGCAGCCCCTTTAGGCACTGGAGCTGCTCTAAGGTCTCCCCTTCAGGAGCCTTCTCTTCTCCAGGCTGCCCCAGCCCAGCTCTCTCAGCCTGGCTCCAGAGCAGAGCTGCTCCAGCCCTCGCAGCATCCCTGTGGCCTCCTCTGGCCTCGCTCCAACAGCTCCACGTCCCTCTTGTGCTGCTGCCCCAGGGCTGGATGCAGGGCTCCTGCTCTGCCTCATTAGATGGTTCAGTTGATCAGCTGGGAAATGAAGGAAATTCTGCAGAGAGTTCTAATGAAGGAGAAATGCAGAGGAATTACTCATGGGAAAACGAGACAGTGATTTTCATTCCCCCAGCCACCAGAACAATAGGAAACAGGCAGATCTCTGCTCTTCCCCATTACTGTCCAGGCCAGAACCTTACATTTGACCCAGCACCCTCCACCCCTTCAACAGAAAAAGGAGAAGGAAAACTAAAGGAGCAAATCAGACAGCAGCAGGAGCCTTCCGAAAAGGAACCAGCCTGGAAGAGACCAAGCAAGGGGCAGGAAGGATTAAAATAGAGATTCCAGAAGCAGCCAGCCTTTTCTGTCTCATCTGTATTGGCAACAAGGCTTTGTCTGAATTCAGCTGTGCCTGTGTGAATGCAGGCAGCAGTCACTGCCTGTTGTTAATGGAGACTGTGCATCAGGGAGGCTCCAGCACAGCATGTGCCCAACACCAGCAGCTCTGCACTGGGGTGTATTGGTAGAGTCAGGGCAGTGTGGATAGGTAAATACACCCATGGACACTGGGACTCCTTGGCAGGGCCATAGAAGAACAAAACCAGTCTGAAAACAATGGTAGAGGCCGTTCGAGACTTCCAGGCTTTGGAATTACTTCTAGAGATACAAACTAACTGACCTAAGTTTGCTTTTCCTTCCATGCCGCTTCACATCCTTTACCACCAGGTGTTATGCTCAACAGGATACAGAAAAACACACAGGATCCCAGCCTGGTTTGGGTTGAAGGGACCTTAAAGCTCCTCCAGCTCCAACCCCTTGCCATGGGCAGGGACCCCTTCCACTGGAGCAGCTTGCTCCAAGCCCCTGTGTCCAACCTGGCCTTGAACACTGCCAGGGATGGGGCAGCCACAGCTTCCCACCACCCTCACAGTAAATCCCTGTTAGTGGCCCCAGTGTGGATAATGAAGAGGTTTATCTGCTGGGAACACCGGAGCTGCCAGTCAGGCTCTGGTCACATCAGGCCCTCATTATAGGGCACAGCACCCAAAGTGGGTCATCTGCATGACATCCACGCAGGATGCAGACAACAGCACCTTGGTGTTGAGCTGAGCGCGCAGTGGGTGAGTGTGTAATTATGAGTGTCCCTGCACAAGAAACACCTACATATGGACTGTACTCATCATACATGCAAAGAGGGGAGTGAACAACAACTGATGCAAGCTCAGAGAGTGAAGCAACTCCCAGCAGGCATGGGGTGAGTTAAAATAGAGAGCATTGTGTCATTACTGCACCTACTCATTCAGCCTCTGAGCAAGTCCTGCATTGACATGGACCAGGCTTCCAAAGCCATGCAGACAGCAGCCTCACCGGCCTCTCTCCCCCGGGTCTGATGCTGTGCTCTCCATCCTGCCCCGAGTGCATGCATGAGGTGATAGTTAACATGGAAATGAAGTGTCCCAATGCTGGGCTGATCCAGCTTCTGCCCATTACATGACACAACCGTGTGTCAGTGGCAAAAGGGGTACAGCCATCACCAACACAGCTCTGCTCAGGTACAGCCATCACCAACACAGCTCTGCTCAGGAAATCCACACTCAAAGTGCATTTCTCCGTACTGCAGAAGTTTCCAGAGAAGGCCATGGAGATGCTGCGAGGGCTGGAGCAGCTCTGCTCTGGAGCCAGGCTGAGAGAGCTGGGCTGGGGCAGCCTGGAGAAGAGAAGGCTCCTGAAGGGGAGACCTCAGAGCAGCTCCAGAGCCTAAAGGGGCTACAGGAAACCTGGAGAGGGGCTTTGGACAAGGGATGTAGGGACAGGCCAAGGGGAATGGCTTGAACCTGCCAGAGGGGAGACTGAGCTGAGCTCTTAGGCAGAAGCTCTTCCCTGTGAGGGTGCTGAGGCGCTGGCACAGGGTGCCCAGAGAAGCTGTGGCTGCCCCGTCCCTGGCAGTGTTCAAGGCCAGGTTGGACACAGGGGCTTGGAGCAAGCTGCTCCAGTGGAAGGGGTCCCTGCCCGTGGCAGGGGTTGGAGCTGGAGGAGCTTTGAGGTCCCTTCCAACACAAACCAGGCTGGGGTTCTATGATAAAGCTGAAGGCTGATCACAAGTCACTGTCAATGTGACAGTTTGCAGAACTTATTTCTGCATAAAAACATACTGTTTTCAAGAAGCATCACCCCTCTCCATGCTCTTTTACCTGCACACTAGCACAGTCACACACACACGCACACACACACTAACACAGTCACACACAGAGGCAGGAGTATTGAAGACCCGTCTTGTCCTGAAAAGCACTGAAGAGCTCAGGTTAACAGGAGAGTTGGTCAAGAAGCTGCCTGGAACACAAGAGGTTCCACTTAAACTTGAGAGAAACTTCTTCTCAGTGAGGGTGACAGAACACTGGAACAGGCTGCCCAGGGAGGTTGTGGAGTCTCCTTCTCTGGAGACATTCAAAACCCGCCTGGACACATTCCTGTGTAACCTTACCTAGGTGTTCCTGCTCTGGCAGGGGGATTGGACTAGATGATCTTTTGAGGTCCCTTCCAGTCTCTAGCATACTGTGATACTGTGATCATCAGGACATCAACTCATTGCCCACAGCTGTACCTGGTGGAAGCTGCATCCCAGCAGCACGATCCAGCTGCTGCCCACATCAGCTTGGGGTGGGGGGGAAGCAGTTCCACGCTGCTGACAAACAGCATCTGGCACCAGCACCAGAGGGGGATGGTTGGGCTTAAAACTATATGAAAATCACATGAGGCTGAAGTGTAGAAGCACCAGTGCCAAAGGCAACAAGGGAGCTCCCGGCACAGCCCCGCTGTGGACTTTAAACTCAAACACTTGTGGAAAATTCAAAGCTCAGTGGGGGAAAAAAAGGGGTGAGGAGCATTTGGAGCTCTATGGAACACGTGGCTGCGCGGCTGGGAAAGGCACTGTAACCAGTTGTAACAGACTCAGTTATCCACCTTAACGGGAACATCACCACTGAGCCCCTTGAGAACACAGGCTGAGAGGCTGGATGGAGCTCCCAGGAAGCACCAACACCATGAAGACACAATCAGGTTGATGCAGAGCGGGGAAGAAAGGAGGTGATGGACATCTCTTTGCAGCATAAACCCCAAGCAGGCAAACAATGGGGACATCCATGCAAGGTGGGTAGCAGGAAAGGAAACCTAAGAACAGGTCTGAAAAGACAAAGAGCACCGATGGAGCGATTCATGCACCTCTGTTTGAAGCAAACCCATGCCAAATGAATACAGCATTTTAAAGCACAGCCTCTTGAAAGGCTATCAGCTATTATCAAACACTGCTCTTGTTTGCTGGTGTAACAGGAATGGCATGAGACAAACTCCTTACAGCAGCCTTACAAACACAAAAGGAAGAGGAAGCCCCGTGCTGAGGATGACGTCTTGGAGGTTGTTTAGACCCACAGCTCCCTGTTCCTGGTCCACAAGCAAACGCTGAGCAGACCCCGCCAGCCACTTCAACCACAGGAAATGAAGCGATTAAACCCAGGACAGAAACCAGGCTGCAGTCATTAGTCAATAATGCATTGTGGAAAGGGCTTTCGAGCCAGGAGAGGTGGGGAAGCGATGGTGGCCCTCAGAAACGAAGGATTAACTTTCCAGCCAGCATATTGGGTCAGGCTATATCCCCACCCAATCCATATCATCCACACACCTTAGGGATTCACCTTCACAGCTGTGGAAGAGTCATCGCTGTTCTCCAGTGAAACCTTTGTGCAAATTCATCCCAATAGTTTGAATCCTGGCGAGGCAGATCCCTGTGAGGTGTTCTGCAGCTCCAGCTGCTGGCCCACATCCCAAAATCCCAGTGTTTAAATCACTTGTATCTGCTCCGCTTCACACAGAGGAGATCAACAAGCCCAGCACAGAGTCACCAATACAGGACAAGTCACACAGCAAAGCGAGCTCACAGCGCACAGCTCTGATCTGGTACAAGCAGCCGAGCATAAATCACAGCGAGCAAAACATGGAATTCAGTCCGGATTTCCTTTGGAAGAGCTCAGTGAAGCTTTGAAGTGTCTCCTTACAAACGCTGTCAATAAACAGCAGCACCTCACCGCTAGGTTTGTTCACTTTGGGGACTGAAAACACTCTCCCTGTTACAAGGCTCAAAGAACTGAAACAAAGCCGACATGCACGGAGTATTGCTTCCCAAGTGCTGCTTCCTGGTACAAGGCTGAAGGGAAGCTGGAGTTCAAGCAGCAGAACTGCCTTCCTGGAGGCAAAGTGATGCTGCAGAGATAAGTCACACACAAGTGCCAGCGCCAGGCAAAGCTCTTTGGAGGACACGATACAAAGCACGAAGCCGTTGACATCCACACACAGCTCAGACTGACGGCATTTTCCTTCCGGCCTTCAGTGCCACAGGGAATTATTTCTGCTTTAGAAAACCCATCCAGTTCAATCCATGTGGAGACTCCAAGGGAAATGGCTGCGGTGGAATTGAGCTGCTGTGACGGAATTGAGCTGCTGTGACAAGCTCCATTGTGAAGCTCAGTGGAAGGAGGGAAGGTGAAGCCACCGGCCACTCTCCTGCCATGCACTGTGGTACCAGCCTGGCTCTCAACCAGGGCTCCCACCTTTAGGAATTTACCTGGCATGCACCATCATCACTTCCTCATCTGCTTGTGGGTGCTATGGAAAAGCTTGAATTCCTGCTGCCAACACACAGCTGGAGTCAGGCTGAGCCACCTCTCCCTGGAGCCTGACCCCCCTCTGCACTCACCAACCGATACACAGCCTTCTTCCATAGAGTCATGGAATGGGTTGGGATGAAGGGACCTTAAAGCTCATCCAGCTCCAACCCCTGCCACGGGCAGGGACCCCTTCCACTGGAGCAGCTTGCTCCAAGCCCCTGTGTCCAACCTGGCCTCGAACACTGCCAGGGATGGGGCAGCCACAGCTTCTCTGGGCAGCCTGGGCCAGCGCCTCAGCACCCTCACAGGGAAGAGCTTCTGCCTAAGAGCTCATCTCAGTCTCCCCTCTGGCAGGTTCAAGCCATTCCCCTTGGCCTGTCCCTACAGGCCCTTGTCCAAAGCCCCTCTCCAGGTTTCCTGCAGCCCCTTTAGGCACTGAAGCTGCTCTAAGGTCTCCCTGGAGCCTTTTTTGATGTTAAGTTTTGAATCAGCAATGCTAAAAGCATGAGGCTGAATAAAGGATTAGTAAACCCCTACAGAAATCAAACCCAAGATAAAGACTTGATCCATAAAGCCCTGTAGAAATCACAAGAGCTGCCTGCTGCATACACCTCTGATGTAGCTGGAACTGCCACAGGGAGGAAATTCATCGGGGATTTATGTGCGAACACACGGGGTAGTGATGTTGTATTGAGAAAGTAAAGCTCCAATGCCGGATGTGCAGGTGAGATACGAGAAGGTTACTTGTGATTTAAGAATTATCCTTTCAACCTGTGCTATATCCTATGTTTTATCCCCTAGAAACCATTCCCACATCCCTAAGGCTTTTCGTTCAACTGTTTTGTTCTCCTCTCCCACTCCTGGCTGCGAGACAGTGCTCTACAAACAGAGCATCCCATAACAACACCTGAGAGCTCACTGTGGTCGTATTGAAAGTGCCATTTACCCTCAGCATCAGCATCCTCATCCTCAGGAGACCCACCTCAGAGGAGCTGCATCGGGTGGTCAGAACGCGAAGCAGCCTGGTGACACACTGGGGAGGCAGGAGCTCATGGTTCATCAGCTTTGGCTTTCCTAGGGGTTGTATCTGGTGCTGAATGAAAAACCCACTCTGGAAACAGCACATCCAGGAGCTGCAGAGCTCAAAGCAAGCTGGTCTCAGCAGTAAATGGTATGAAACAAAGGCAGGGTGAGCAGCCAGGAGCAAAGGCACCACAGATGCTTCACCAAAGATGGTTTTGGGCATCAACCGCATGAAAACCTCACATCCCAGGCAGGAGCAGGCAGCTGGTGCTCTGTGGCCTATGGCAGGTCCTGGATTTAACACACTGCTGCTTTCTCACACACACCCTGCAAAGGTTTCAATATGCACCGCTGCTCACAAAACCATCCCCTAAGCCCAAAAAAGGAGGAGATATAAATAAGACAGAAGCTTCCTGACTCCATAGGGACAAAGCCTATGGCCGTGTGTCCATATGATTATGTCTCTTTTAAGCTTGGTTTAACAGGGTAGTGGTTTACTACAAATACCCTTTGACTGGATTAAACAACAAAAACCCCAAACCAGACAGGTTTCAGTATTTCCAGGCCAAACCTGAGCCTTCTCCAGCTCTCCAAGTACGTACCAAGGCTCAGCACAAGTCAAATAAGCTTCCTTGATAGACAAATGTCTTCTCGTTCTGTTCTCCAGAGCCTGCAGCTCTCTGTTACTGGTAGTAGGAGGGTTTTTCCTGCTGGGCTTATATTCAGGCATCATCTAGACCTGGTCTAGTGGAAGGGTTGAACCTGGATGAGCTTTAAGGTCTCTTCCAACCCAAACCATTCCATGGTGATTCCACGATGATGGTATTATTGGTATCATCCTTGGAAACAAAAACCAAACGATGGCATCTCAAAAGCCCTACCTGGGATGAGGTGTGAAGGCACGGGGTGAGTTCACCACACAAAAGGACGCTGGATCTGAAAGCAAGCCTGATGGCTCAGGCAGGCACACAGAGCCACCAGCACACACAGACTGTGGTTCACATCGTGTCAAGAAGGCCACAACACTCACGGGCTTGACTTTCATAATGGTATGAGTCAACTGAGATGCACAGCAGGTCAATCCCTCAGTGACAACAGCAATTACCTGCGCTCCCCAGGCCCCAGTTAATAATGGTACCTGAGCTGAGCCGTGCCTGCGCGTGCCGGTGCGAGCTCCCGTTCCTGTTCCACAGGCTGCAGGATGGACACAGCCCAAGGAGCCCAGCACCTCTCCCCAGAGCACACATGCTCCATCTGCAATGGAAACCACCCTGGGGAATCCCTGTTGGGGCACCTCAGTGCTCACCCCACTAACCTGCAAGCGGAGCCCTCCCCAGCGCCATAGACAGCCAAAGCAGTGACAACGCTTCACCTCTTCACTGCATGGGGTGGGGAGGAAATCCAGGGTTTCTGGCATTTCTGCTTCTATTTCCTGCTGAAAGGCCTGCTTGCCACAGACTCCATGTATTGCTCACGGTCTGGGTAAGAAAAGCAACTATAATTACTTGTGCCTGACAACATGGCTCAACAGAACACACTGTGGAGCAAGAGATCCCTGCACAGAGGAAGCTCAGAACCCATGAAGATGCCTGCAGCTTGCCCCATGGTTGGTCTGGTACCAGAGAGGCTCCTGTTTCACATAAAACACTGCTCCTCACCACAGGCAGGTAGTTTTGTGACCCATCATCCCTTTCAGCTCTGTGTGAGTGCTCACCAGCTCCGAGCAGCGCTGCCCAACATCATCCATCCCACTTGGAAATCCAGGAGGCTCCAGGGACTGCTCTGATCCACAAGGCTTCATTTGCTCTTTGATGAGGAGTTGGTGAGAGGAGCGGGTTAATGGAAGCAAGCTGAAGACACTTGGTTTGCAGAGGACATCCCATCCGATGATGGATGAACCAGGTTACAGAAGCAAGCAGAGCGCTGGAAGGTAACCAAGCCCTCCAAAAGCAGAGCACCAGTCCCTCAAAAGCATCAGGAGGTGATGAGATCCCCTCCTCTTTGCTATCCTTTAGTTGTAGCTCATCAGTGATCACGTATTAGGTACCACAGGAAGCACAGAAACCCCAAACATAAGCCAGGACTGCTCCGTCAGGGCACGTTCCCCATCAAACCGACACCACAGAGCATTAGGAGTCAATCTGGGCGATGTTTTCCCTTTTTGTTCGCTTTGCTGCAGTCAGTGATTATTCTCTCTGTGGTGGCCACACCTCCTGTAAAGGGACTTATTTAGAACATGCTCCTTTGGCTGGGCAAGCTTTCATTTCGGAGAGCTCCATCCCGCCTGGAACGGTGCTGCCTGCACATCCACACCAGCAAGGATGCATAAGTGGGATTTAGGCAGCTTAGTCCATAGACCAGCTCCATATTTTATCACTGGAGTAAGAAGCAATGATGAATAAATCCCATCTAGATTGGATTTGGGAATTACCCAACAACAGCTCAGGAATCTGTTTACGTGGCTTAACAAAGGCAATAAATTAACTCGGGGAACCTGAAGCAAACTCCCCCTCAATCATTCACTTGTTAAAGCCTGGAACAGACACAATCCACGTTCCTCACAACCCCAATTTAAGCTGGTTTTACCCCAAGATAAGACTCCAGGCTCCCAGGCCCTGCTTCCCAGCCCTCAGATAGGGAACCCACATGGTGCAAAGCAGAGGGCTCTGGAGAACTCATCACCCACACTCCTGGGCTGTCTCCATTGATCTTACAACATTGACCACTTTGAGCGGCAGCTTCCTTCCACTCACACCACATCCCTGCGTAACTGTCCTTATGTCATGTGAAATACGAACTATCACACCAAAAAGCACATTCTCAATGGCAAATGCAACTTCTAAAGCAGAGACATGACAAATGGGTTTCTCAAAAGCTGGAAAATTACTCCCCATGCTTTCCCCTTGGAAAAACAAAGCTATTTCTAAGTGTGGCTACGCTGGCATTACAGAAGCTTTCCACACCAAAACACCCTCCCTACGAAAGTCTGTATTTAAAGCAGAAGAGCTCCAAACTCATCCCTCCTGGGATATATGGGTGAGTGGGTCAGGGATAATCAATGCCAGGGCTAATGAAACCATGCCCTTCATTTACCAACCAAAACACATCCACAAAACAGGATGGTTAATGGCACTGCTGGAAGCTCAGAGAGCATTTCTAGCACACACCACCTCTCCTACAGGAATTAGGGTAAAAAAGGATTCAGTCAGATCTCAGATACTCTTGGAGCATTTAACTTGGCCATTTTTGAGCTATGGGAAGAAAGTAACACACAATTCCAAAGAAAGCCCCAGCTCAAAAGCAAACCCACTCAAAGCAAACCAAATGATGCTTTTCCCCCCTCTTCTTCCCCAAGGAATCTCATTTTGCTACAGACCCAATATAGGATGAACTCCAGTGTTTCCAGAGGACTAAGCCCCAAGCACACTGCCCCCAGTGTGGTTTTATCCTGCCCCGCAACAGCCCCTCTGCAGCAAGAGGCAAGGCTCTTGGAGAGGAAAGGCATAAAGCTCCCGTGGAGCCAGGAACAGCCTAGAACAGGAACAACAATAACCCTGGATGAGGTGCTCCGCACGCAGCCGCCGCTTCGGGAGCGGCTGGGTTCAGGTCACTGCTTTTATCATCCGGATGCTGCAGAAACACAGATTTACCAGCATTTAACCCCAAATCACCCTGAGCCACCCCAGTGCTCCTGAGCCAAAGATTCCATAGAGGAACGGAACCATTCCCCTTGGGAAATGACGACTCGTATTGGCTGCACCTTGCTCGGCTCCAGGACCAGCTCCCAGCGCTGAACCGGGTGGAACCGGCCACTGCGGCTTACCATTAACCCGGGCTTTCCAGCCCTCTCTCTAGGACGGGAGGAACACGGCCACATCTTTACCGTTCCGGGCTCTTTTCCTCCCGTGCTGCGCTCATCCCCGAGCCGGGCGGTGCGGGGAAGGAACGGGCAGGTACCTCCATCCTCCACAACAGCCTCTTCCAGCGGCGAGCAGCAATCCTGGCGCTGCTCCGCACCCGCGGAGCCAGCGGTAACAACAACGCGGAGCCGGGAGCAGCCCCAGCTCGTACCCGCTTTGTGCCATCGCCTTTCAATAGATCTTATTGTTCCCTCTCCGCTCCTTCCGTCCTCCCCCCTTCCCGCACCAGTGCCTTTTCCCGGCTATTGCCCAAATAACAACGCGCTGCCCCCCGCCCATTCCCAATTCCCATTCCCGAACACCCCCCCCCCCCCTTTTCCAGCCGTTTTCCCACATCTCCACCAACTCGCTGCCAGCAACACGTTCCCCCCCGGGGAGGGTTACATCAGGCAAGGGGGGGCCGAAACCAGTTTATACCCCCCATATATACACATACACCCGCTCCGCAGGTCACAGCCCGAGTCCCCCCCCCAAGCCATGCGTAGACGGGGCCTATTTAAGACCCCCCAACCACATTCACACCATGCCCCCCCCCGTTACCACAGCGCTTCAACGACCGGTTGTCCTGGTGGGGGAAAGCTGTTTATATTCCCCACGTATACGCATACAACCTGCCCTGCAGCCCCCCCAAACCCCCCCCATAACCACGCGTGGACAGGGCCTGTTTAAACCACCCAGCCCCATTCACACAATGCCCCCCCCGCCTTACAACGACCGGTTATCCCGGGTTGGGGGGGGTCTCACCACACACTAACGCCGTGAGGGGCCACACGCTGCGGCCCTCTCCTCCGCGTCCGCCTCCCCCCGCCCCGTACCCCGCCATGTCCTCGGCGGGCCCGGCCTCACCTCAAAGCGGCTCTTGGTGACGCCGTTCACGTCCCTCCGCATGGCGGGGCAGCGCGGGGCGGCGCCGGGGGCCGCGGGGGGGGTCCCGGTGCTCCGCGGCCTCCGCCCGCCGCGCCTGCTCCGGCCTCAACTTCAACCCAAAACAAAAACACTCCGCACCTGCCAGCAACGCGCCCGCTCATTGGCCAACGCCGGCAAGAACGAGCCCCCACCTACCCCATAAGCCACCGCCCCCCCCACCCCCCCCCGGGTCCTATCGCCCCCCCCGCCCCGCTCCTGCTCCCGCCGCGGGGCACGGCGGGGATGGGGGAGCCCCGGGGTGGGGACGGTGGGAATTAGAGGGTCCCCCCCCTGCCCCGCCGCTCCCTTCCGGGAGCCCGCTGAGTTTGGCCAATCAAAGGGTGAGGCTGGCGCGGCGTCACGGTGATGTCATCCCCGCGGGAAAATCAAGCGTGGCGGGGCTACCCCGCGCCGCAGCGAGCAGACACCGCCGTGTACCAAAGAGGTTTATTGGCGTGTAAAGAAACGCGTTTCTCCGCGATATTGCCCCCAAAAGGGCGCGGTTACAAACCCAGGCGCGTATTTACACCATCAACACATTGTCCTCCAGCCCCCAGGGCCCCTCCAACACCCTGGATCCATTCGGCTTCTGTCTTGTTCACACATTTTGCAGGGTCTTCTCTTTCCAATACTGAAAGATGTAAAATAATCGTGCCACAGAAGCCAAGTTATCTATTAAAAATAAATCTTTTTGTCACAGACCGAGCCCCGACACCTCGGAACAGCCACAGGGTCATGGAGATCATCCCTAAGCACGGCTCTGCTCTGTCTCAGTCACATGATTTATGTCATGGGAAGGGGATGACGTATGAGAACAGGGCACCAAAATGGGGTGAA
Organism: Psittacula echo; assembly: GCF_963264785.1. NCBI lineage: Eukaryota > Metazoa > Chordata > Aves > Psittaciformes > Psittacidae > Psittacula > Psittacula echo. Next base: position 5,976,351 of record NC_137748.1, read on the forward strand.
AAGCATTAAACTGCTGCCATGGTGCTCTCTGAGAGGAGACGTGGTTCCCAAGAGGAGAAATTCAGGATACAGAGCTTTGGTTGGGTGAGATCACTCCTTTCCAACCCATCTGCGTGGTTATTCTGACACTGAGCAGCGTTCCCTTGAATTTCCAGCGTGATTCAGAGCACCAAAAGGCCAAGCCCAAAGAACCCCCCCTTGAAATCCCCAGCGCTGATTGAACACTGCTTTTAAACCTTCACCCATCCCAGAGCAGCTCAAAGGGCTTTGGAAAAGAAAACAAGTTAATAACACCCCCCAAAAGCAGCACACAATGAGGGAGAGCTGGAGCCACTTCCTGCTTCCAGGAAGACCACTTCCAGGGGGTCTGGAACTGCAACCCTGGATGAGTTTCTTCCCTCCATCCTCTGCAGTCCCACAGCTCCAACACATTTGCTCCAGGTTGACTTTGACTTCCTTCGATTTACCACATTCCCATCTTCTTGGTGCATGGGAGATGTGAAGGGGGGAAGCTACAGGCTGCAAACCAGGAAGAGGAAATGGTGGGAAATACAAGGGAAAGCAATGCAGGGGCTTGGGGAAATTCAGGCTCCTGAATTCCACTGAAGGCAGGAGGAAGAGGAGTAAAATCCCTACAAGTAAAGCTTTGAATAAGCTTTAAAGCAGCAACTTGTTGGGAGCCGACTGGGAATCTCTGTGGAATCTTCCCCCAAACATGAAATTTTCCCATTCCCACTGAGAAAACCCTGGCTTCTGGGAATCAATAGCAAAATCCCCTGGGAGCAGGTACATGATGCAGAAGATGCGCTCCCAGAACTCTGATTTCCTGCATTCCTCCTCAGTGAATCACACGGAACTGCCTGGCAAAATAAAACCCTCTCCTGAGTCTCTTTTCCTTTCAGGGACCACAAGATAAGGCTATAAAGGATGCCTGAGTCATGCTCCCAATTCCAGTCAAAAGAGGAAAAATTGCCATCTTTGAGGGAAATCCCTGCTCTGCCACAGCTCTGTTCCCACGAAGGGCAGCCAGGGGTGCTTTTCCAGCAGGGATATGAGGCAGCAGCACTTGTGAGCGGTACCAGAATCACCAGAAACAAAGGGAAAACAAAGCAAACCCCCACATGAAACCCTGGAGGGTTCAGGAACCGGGACAAGGCCCGTCTGTGGCCATGACCACACACAAGGCATCCTATTGCCATCACTGGAAGCATTCATAGTGGGGATGCACTGTGGGCAGGACCAGGATGCAGGTCACCAGCTCCAGGGATGCACTGGGGGAAGCTCCAAGCTCAAGCCAACAGAGTCCCTTTTCCAGTCAGATTTGCTCCAACATTCCTCAGCTTCACCAGCTTTCCAGGGCAGAGCAATTCCCAAGTTCCTGAGGCTCTCTGGGCTCTGCATCACACCAGTAGAACTGAGGCATTCCGGCACCATTGAATAAATAGGTAAACCAGAAGGGAAGTCCAACACAGACAGCAATCCTTCCTCACCAGGCTGGGGATTGAATCCTGCTATCCATCAGAGCACGCAGCGGGATTCAGATCAGGGGAAGCTGAAGTTGCTCAGCCCCACACTGCCTTGGGCATTGAATGAGGAAATGCCACAGGCATCATATCAGACCATATTGTTCTCTTTTCCTTCCAATCATCCTTTAAAAATCCAGCCCCAAAATCAAACTTCCTTGATACAAAAGTAACTTGATTCCAAGCGGGATGAGGGGAAGAGGGACTCAGACTCTCCAGAACAGCCCATGATTCCGCTTGCACCACTCTGGGGTCTGCTCCCATGCTCACACACACTTTGCTTCACACCCATTAACTCCAATGGGGTTATTAATACTTCTTAAAACCACGTGTAAGCACCAGCAGGGTGAAGGCCACAGTCAGGACCTGGATCCCGAGGGAGCTGCTGGCACTGGCGCTTTTCTTTGTCTTTGGAGATCCTTGGGAATACTTTTTGTTCCCCCCTTTTCACACACAGCCTGTTCAGCAGCATGGCAGGTTTGCAAGGGGGATCTGGAACCTGCAGGGCCTGCAAGAGAACATCTCTTCCAGACATTAGGGATATCAGTTACCAATCAGAGCCACATCCATGAGATCATCGTCCTCCTCTCCTATGAGGAACTCGGGGCTGGCGCGGGGCGGGCGCTCAGCCGCAAGGATGGAGCTGCTGCCCATGGCCAGGGGCTGCTCAGCCGAGATGGGCGACTTGGACCAGCTCTCTGGCTTCAGGCTGTGCGACTTCTTTTTGTCCCTGTCCTTCTCCCGCTCCCGCTCCCTGTCCCGGTCTTTGTCTTTCACTTTCTTCTTCTCTTTTTTATGCTTCTTATGTTTCTCGGCGCTGTACTCGGGTAAGGGCCGGATGCCATCGTCGGAGCTGGGGCTGTTCTGGTAGGATTTCTCTGCTATGGAGGAGCCCGACTCGCTCTCGCTGTCGATGTTCTGGGGAGTGTATGCAGGGGACTTGCTGTGGCTGGGAGAGCAGCGCTCGTGCTTTGGGGTTGAGCCGCTGATGAGAGGGGACCCATAGCTTTTGGAAGAAGCCATCTGAGGCCTGAGGCTGTCCCCACCTCCTTCCCCAGGTTTCTGCAAAGTGACTTTGGCTTTAATGCTGGGGGAACCACCATCGTGTTTGCTGATGATGATTTTGGCCACTCCGGTGCTTCCGACGCTTTTGGAATCCGAAGTCTTCTTGGAAGAGTCAACAGATCCCCCAGAAACAGAGACTTTAGATTTCTCTTTGTCACTCTTCTCACGTTTGCCCTGGAATTCCCCTCCAGACATGTTGTGTTTGGAGGACATCGTATGGCTTGAGGAATTGGAACTTGGCCCCATTTGTCCATCCATTGGGTCATCTCCACCAGGCCCGCTCGTGACAACCCCGTGTTTAAGCTTGTCTATGACTGCAGTCAGAGATGGCTTCTTGTTTCTGCTTGGAGACTTGCCTTTGGAGCTTCCATGCTGGTTTTGAGATGAAGACATGGAAGACCCACTGGACGAAAAGGAAGATGAGGACGTCGTCGAGGAATTTGATGAAGGAGGTGGTTTCTGAGACATCGACCCAGAGGATCCCATTCCTGAAGACGACTTCATACTTGAGCTTGAGCTGGTCCCAGACATGTGGGAGCCTCCAGAACCTGAACTGATCGGTGACTTCGCTTTAGATGATGGGGGAGTACCTGGGACAGGTTTCATGGGAGAAGCAAGCTTCTCGGAACCTCCCGAGGGTCTCGAATGAGATGGGGAGATGTTTGGTTTACTCATGGACGGGTTCATAAGTGACGATGGCTTTCCTTGAGGTTTCATCTTGGTGCTTCCAGAGCCGCTGCTGAGGCCGTGTTTGGTGATGGGGGAGGATCCCGGTTTTCCCACTGACTGGGCTGAGCTTTTGGACTGGCCTGAACTCGAGCTGCCTTGGCCTGAGTAGAGGCTGCTGCTCATCTTGGAGCTTGAAGACCCTTCCGATTTGCTGCTTTTCATCTTGCCTGAGGTTGAAGAGGAGGAAGAAGAGGAGGAGGAAGAAGAATGGCTGTGATGGCTTTTGCTGCTGGAGGAGGTGACGGAGCCGCTACTTGTGTATTGCCCGTGTGAAGAAGGTTTGCCAACAGTCACTGTTCCTTTAGGGATCTGAATGGTGATTTTGGGGATAGGAGGAGTAGCTACACCAGGAGGAGTCTGAGATCTGCCCGAACTCCCAGGAGACTTGGACCCACCTGTGCTTGCTGGAGGTGTGAAAGGCCTGTTGGATGAACTGTGAGATGGGGATTTCCCATCTGTCTCCTGCTTCTTACGCTTGGGAAGTTTCTCTTTACTTTTGCCATCACTGGAAGGCGTCCGGCTGCGCTTCCCAGGCTTCCCATCTATCCCGGCTCCTGCCATGTTACTTCCAGAGCCATTGCCTTCCTTTACCCGTTTCTGAGACTTCTCCTTCCCTAAATCCCCTGTGTTCAGCAGAGGGCTCTGCCCTCCGCTGTGGTGCTCCATGATGTCCGAGGACCCCAGTGCTTTGCTTGCAGCTGCAATAATACTAAAGTCTACTGTGTCGGACTGAGTGCTCCCCTTGAATTTATTGTCCCCCCCATCACCCCCCAAGACTTGCACCCCCAAAGTAGTAAGAGCCTGGGATGCATAACCCTTGAAATCATCCGTGTCTCCACTCTGGCTGCTCTCATCAAAGTATTCCTCCCCAAAGCCGCTTTGACTCTGACTGTTGAGCAAGTCAGGGTTGAAATCTACACCATCAGGAAAGAAATGGTTTGAGGAATCACTGTTGGGGCTGACGGCAGCGTCCGCAATCAGGTCTGCAGGGTCTGTGTATGGGTTCTCGCTGGCATTGCTCTGAAACACATCTGGGTCAAAGAGGGCACTTTGTGAATGGCCTGAACTGGAAGAGTCCCTCACTGGAGTACCAATGGGTGGACAGTCCTCAGTCGTGGTGGGGAGCTTGGAAGCCTCCTCTGCTATGTCCGAGAGGATGTCGGTGACGTCGGCTCCAATGCTGTCCGAGCTGGAGAGCCGAACCATCCTCTGAATGCTGGGCTGCGTGTGAGGGATGGGCTGGGGGTATGTAGCAGGAGGAGTGCTGCACTGGCTGGGGGCTGGAGTAATGTGGGGGGTGTCCAGGGTATCTGCAGTCATGTTGACATCAAAAATGGGGTTCTGGGAGTCAACATCCATTGAGAAGAGCTCCCTTTGGAAGTCATCCTCAGTCTGATGCTTGGGTTTGTCGGCTGGTGCGCGGGACTTTTTTTTCTTCTGCTTATTCCCGCCAGGAATTTCCATCCGGGGGGAGCCAGAGGAAGAGTTTTGCCTCTCCAGAGGGCTGCTCCCATACAGGCTGGAGAAATCCTGAGGGGGATTCTCTTTCAGAAGGTTCATGAGCATGGGGTGGTTCTTGGTGTTGCTTGCTGGGGAGGATACTGGTGGTGGTGTGTGGTGGGGAGGGGTTGGGCTTGAGCCAATGGCTGAGCCCACATTGCCTGTGATCTGCAATAAACTGGTGAGAATTGGGTTCTGAGACACTTTGCTGAAGTCCTCCCCATGGCTCCCCACCGAGTCATGCCTCTCTTTCATGCTTATGCTCATGTTAAACAAAGTAGTGATGGGACCCCCAGGAAAAGTGTTGGTTGGGGTAGTGGTACCGCTCAGGGGGTTGGTGCCTGTGGTCATGCCATACCCTGGGCTGCTGGCTGGGGGGAGGTTTTTCTTCACCATATCTTCAACTGTCTCTGCAATGAGGGATAAGGCTGGCGTGTCAGCTTGAATCGTTTCTGCTTTCCTCCGGATTGCTCTCATGGTGACAGGGATGGACATACACCTGCAAGACCCAGCACAAAGGGGTTAGTGTGTGTTCTGCTGCCCTATGGCAATGTTCAACAAGACCTTTACACAACTTGATTCTCCCCCTCTATTCTGCTCTGCTCTGGGGAGATCCCCCTGCAGTCCTGTGTCCAGCTCTGGAGCAACAGCACAAGAGGGACACGGAGCTGCTAGAGTGAGCCCAGAGGAGGCCATGGAGATGCTGCGAGGGCTGGAGCAGCTCTGCTCTGGAGCCAGGCTGAGAGAGCCTCTGACGTTCTGCAAGCAGAAGCAGCCACTCTCATTGCAAAGTCCTGCACAGTGCCCTGCTCCCATTCTGCTGTGTTCCAAACAGTGGAGGAACCTTGGTGAAAGGTCTGTGTAAAGACAAACTGCTGGGAGCTATTCCATGTCTTCTAAGACTCAAAAAGCAGCTATCTCCACAAGAAGGCACCTGGACATGCATCCAAATGTAAGAAACTACAGTTGAATGCTTGGAATTGGGTTTTCAATAGGTCTTCAGCTTTCCTCTCATCCAAACCATCACTTTCAAGGACTCACCCCCACACAGCACATCTCCAAACCCACCAGGGTAAATGTGAGATAGACACAGAGTACATCTGTATGAGCTGGAGTTCCTGGTAGCACAGAAACCCTTGGCTTACCTTTGCACAACCTTGGCAATGAAATCATCTGTACAGATCAGAGCATCAGACAGCCCCTTGTAGAGCTTACAGTTCACATGAGTGGAGTCCTGCACATCCATTACCACTACAAGAGAGGAGGAGGTTGGAAGAGATCAAACTCCTGATTACAGTGGAAGGAAACTTTGCCACCCTTCCCATAAACACGCTCTTGCTCTTCCTGATTCCACTTACCACAGACCAGGGAGTCATTCACAGGATGCTGAAAGGAGACACTGAAACAGGAGTCAGAGAGCGGGCAAACTTCAAACTGCAGGATCCCAGGGGAATCTGAAAGACATGGAGACATGGGAGCTGTTCAACTAGGGAACACGGGGCATGAACCAGAGTCACCAGCTTGATACACCCATATAGAAAGAAAGGGAAAAGCAGAGGGAAAAGGAAAGCATAGGCCTCATTTCCTATTCCTACACCTGGGCCCATCACCCAGGGTTCCTCATCCCCACCTGCTGCACCCACCTTCCTTCAACACCGTCCTCTTGACACAGCTGCCGATGAGGGTGTTATAGGCCACCTGGTGCCGGATGAGGCTGAGGATGAGTGGGACCCGGCCTGGGTGCTGGAAGGCGATTTTACTGATCAGAGTTCCTTGGAGGCTTCTTCCATCTGGGAGAGGAGCATCTTTGTTCAGAAAGTAACAGTGCTGCTGTCCTGGAAGAGCCTGACAAACAATTCCTGCTTTACTCCAACTCCTGCTGGGTACAAGGCAGTAACAGACCTCCAGGAAGGAAAAGCAAGCCCCAGATGCAAGGGACACCAAAGCCACCTTTCTGGGTGAAATGACTAACAAGAAAGGCACAGCCTTCCAATCTGAATAAGCAAAACATGATTTTTGGCTCCTCAGAAGTACCAGAGCTGAACAGTATTCACTGTCCCCCCTAAACTGCTTTCATACAGTGCGGCAGCCCTTCAGAGGAAGAGAGAAACCCTCTGAAGTTAACAAGAGATCCATCATTGACAGATTTAAGAACTACAATTTCTCCTACTTCCGAGGGGAGACTGAGATGAGCTCTTAGGCAGAAGCTCTTCCCTGTGAGGGTGCTGAGGCGCTGGCACAGGGTGCCCAGAGAAGCTGTGGCTGCCCCATCCCTGGCAGTGTTCGAGGCCAGGTTGGACACAGGGGCTTGGAGCAAGCTGCTCCAGTGGAAGGGGTCCCTGCCCGTGGCAGGGGTTGGAGCTGGAGGAGCTTTAAGGTCCCTTCCAACACAAACCAGGCTGGGATTCTATGATTCTAATTACTGTGGTCTGTACCTGAATTCCAACGCTTGGTTGTAAAAAGATACTTACTGCATAGAAGTGCATATTGTGGTTTAAAGGTACTGGATCAGCCTCCTTGGATAACTCAAACTGTGTGATCAGCTCATACAAGGGTACAAATGTTGGTGGGGTGTCGAACAAAGGAATACCTGAGGGCACAAGATGGCACAGAATGATAGCACCAGGGAGGCAGAAGGAGAAGGTGGGCCACAGAAGGTGCTACCATAGAGGAAACCTATCCAGGTTTTCCTGACAACAGCACAAAACCTCAAGCCATTTTCCTGTCACACGTCCAAAACAAGCAGCAGTTTATGAATAAGAACCTGGGGAGCAGCTATGAGACAGATCTGTCACCCACCTGTGCAGCCCTGAAGCTTCTGAATGAAAGCTCGAGACACTGGGATGGGACGTGGGAATTTCAGGAAGAAACAAGCTGGTAGATCCACACTGTTGGCACTGGTGATGGATGAGAACGACGGAGTTCTGAAACAGTGGATTAACACAGGATCTTATCAGACATAGGGCATGGCTTTGGCTTCTGCTATCAACACCACACAGCAATTTCCTGTTTGCTCCAACCCAAGCAGGCTGTTAGATCTTAACAATTCAGGTATGCCTCAAAAGCATGTCACATGCCTGAAATAGGGATTTCTTGGCTAAAGACAGTGCCATGATGCACTGACATCACACAGCCATCTCCCCACTCCAACTCCAACAGAGGCCTGAGTGTTGAACGTGGACCTAAACCAGGGTGCTGAGCACTGTGTCCTTTGCTTACCCTTTGCTGTCAACTGGATGGGAGCCCATGATGAGCGGGGCAATTGGAAGTTTGTACATGGCCATGGTGCCCTCAATGGTGACCGACACGTTCATCCCCAGCGAGCGAGGGACTGCGAGAGGGAGCAAGAAACAAACACAACAATAAACCCAGAGCAGCTTTATGTGAGAAACATCACTGTGTGGAAATCATGGAGTCACAGAGTGGTTTGGGTTGGAACGGACCTTAAAGCTCCTCCAGCTCCAACCCCTGCCACGGGCAGGGACCCCTTCCACTGGAGCAGCTTGCTCCAAGCCCCTGTGTCCAACCTGGCCTTGAGCACTGCCAGGGATGGGGCAGCCACAGCTTCTCTGGGCACCCTGTGCCAGCGCCTCAGCACCCTCACAGGGAAGAGCTTCTGCCTAAGAGCTCATCTCAGTCTCCCCTCTGGCAGGTTCAAGCCATTTCCCCCCTTGAAATATCTTACTTCCTCCACAAGGCAGTTTCCAGCATTCACTTTGTCACTAAACTGGCCTACAGCCAAACTACTTTTACTCCCTAATGTTCTGGTTTTCTCTTGCAAGGTGAACCAATTGCATCATTCTTAAAAGAGACTCCAAATACATTTGTAAGTTTGTAGTATGCTCTTTATAATGCAAAACAAATCATGATTTCGGACACTTTCACCCTCTCCTCTCCCAAGAGCAGCCTCAGCTTGAATAACTGCTTGGTTTTGTCATTTTAGTGAGACACAGATATCCATGTACATGCATAAAACTTCATCTTCAAGTAAGATGGCAGAGACACAACAAAACAGAACCCATGTTAAGGATGAAGTTCACCCTAAGGAAAAAGGCTCTGTGTGCACCCCATCCCCCTTGGTAGCACTCTGGTCTGAACCCCAGAACAGCCACAAGAAGATGGTCACCAGCATTTCCACAGGGGCTTATTGAACCCGTGTCCTCTGCAAGTCAACCCCTGACTGTCCTGTACGACAGGGTGACAGCAGAAGGCAGTGAGACTGCTAGAGCTGTCTTCTTTTCTCCTCCAAGCAGCAGCAGCAGCCCTCACTGAAGCTGACCTACCATTGTTCTCATGCAAAATAACAGGGGCTCCAGAGCCATCTTCAAACAAATCATAGGGCGAGACGTAATATTTGAGGTTCATCAGGAGACCTGTGGGAGAGAAGCTGCTGAACTTGAGGGTACAAGTCACCCTGAGCACTATGAACCCCCACAGCCACACAGCATTCACACTGAACCACAGCACACACCAAGCAGAGCTGTCACCTTGAAGAGCTGTGCTCTGCTGGCAGACACAGATGTGTCCATCTGCATGGTTTTGTAAAGCAAACCCGGATCTCTGCATCACGTGGGACTCACACTTAACCTTGTCCCTCTTTGCTTGGCATTTCCCACTAATTTCCAGCAGCTCAGGTGAAATCAAAGTCCATAAAAGGGACTCTGAAAAAAGTAAGTTTGCTTCTTTCCTTTTTTAAGCACTAATCAAAGGTACCTCCACTCCTGGGGGTGAGATAGCCAACGCTGCCATGGAGAATCTTGTCCAACGGATTGGCATTGGTGGCTTGCCTGCAAGAAAGACGACCACAAGTCTGTAACAAGCCAGAGTCATACCTGAAGCCAAAATCCAGTCCCACTGATCTTAAACTTCACAGCATGGCTGTTTGCCCAGACTCTACAGCAGTAAAAGAGGGTCAAATGGTTCCCAGTTTCTTACTGTAAGCCACGTTACCACTGATCCATCCAGTTACAAACTTCATTTTTTGCCTTTTAGACTTTCTTGCAATCGAGTTCTGCAGTTAAGAAGGAATTGCTAGAAAGCTCCTTTCTCATTCCCTTGCTACTATAGGCCCTCTATAGCCTCAGCATCTTCTTAGCAGCAATGATAGACTAGACAAGCACTGATGGGACACTTCCCACATAAGCAGGATGTAGCGCAATCAGAATCAGCCAACACGATGCAGTGTTAGTAAGAAAACCCAAACCAACAACAAACCCCAAACCATACAGACGTCCTTACCAGTACATGCCTGCCATTTTTGAGAGATCCAGCTCTAAGGACTGCAGAGCCAAGTACATTTTAGTTTTCAGCTTGCTGGGGAGAAGAAAAACGACAAAACAATGTAAGAACAAAGGAAAAGGAACTGTGCAAAGAAGTGCAGGCTGAGAAGCTGCAGGCCTTGCCCTCAGCTTGAGCCTTTAGACTTGATAACTTGTCACACTGCAGCTCCACCTCACTTGAAACCTTCCCTACCCACGGCACAAGTGCAAACCATGGTGGGGAGTTCAGGGGGCTCACACACAATGAATATTTCAGCACAGAAGTAAAACTCATACATTTATTTTATACATGTTGTGGTAAATAAATACATTCTAGACTTACTTGTCTCCTGGCAGCTTATACAGGTTCACCAGTCCCCTCAGATGCTTAGAAAACTCATCAAAGTTCTTCTCTCTGAAAGGCAAAGTTAAGATGCATTCAAACTTGTAACACACAAGGGTTTGTTTTAAAAGGTTACTTTAATACAGACGCTAAGTCACTTCAGAAAAGACTTTTGCTACACGGAAGCTACAAATTATGTTCTCTGCATGGTCCAGCTTTACTGATTCTGAGGAATGTTGCCCTGTGGCTTTGAAGATAACTGGGCACAGCACTCAGGATCAGAAGGAGCTGAACCAAAGCCAGAAAACCCGCTGAAGACATGGAGAGACTTTGTGGAAAAGAAATAGTTCTGAAACATTTTGCATTTCCAGACCTAAACCAGCATGGGATCATTTCTGCAAAGAGAGGCTGCCAAAAACACAACAAACTCTTGATGCTCACCTCAGATGCTGCACCAGTTCTGGACAACTCTGAAAAGGCAAGAACACAGAATGAGATCAGTGGCAGTGCAGTGATTTCAGACCCTGTGCAGCACAGCAACTGCGAAACATCAGCACAGGAACATTCTTGAGCAGCACCTTTTCCTGAGCAGCAACAGAGTGCTCACAACTCCATGCTGCTCCAGCTCCAGTTCTGTCCCTCAGCTCCTCTGGGACAGATTTAAGCACTTCTCTTTCTGCTTAAACAACTCATTTGAAACAAACTTTTGAAATCATGACGCTTTCAGTTGAAAACTGTAATCTTCTACAGAGGTACTAAAAACTGCTCTGTTCTCAGAAGAGTGGCCAATACAAGCATCAAGTTCAAACTCTCCTCCATGTACAGGAAGGAAATAAAGTAATTTTCTTTCAGCATTCCACATTTTAGTACTTCCCATTTGCAGATCTCAGTTTTCTAAGCTTATTTTCCTTATCCTGCTTCCAGAAACACAGTGAAAACGCCCACAGCTGATTTTGGCAGCTGTAAAACCACTCAGAGGGAAAGAGAGACCAGCAGTAAACTGATCCTGCACATGTACCTCAATCAGGCTAACCCACAGGAATTACTCATGGAGGATTTCCCTTTCCACTAGAACAAGCAGTAAAGGTGTAAGGTAGGTGTATACATTAAATATAATCCATTTCCTGTGCTCAAAGCAAAGGGAGTCAAAACCACGCAGGCATCACCCTCACCTTGGTCAGTGATACATACCACAGGGTTTTCTCCATGGTGAGCCACCTTGACATCACACAGCAGCCCTGTAGGATCTAACTGGACTTCCACATAGAACATGTCTGAAGTGATGTAACATTCAGTGCCATTGGCACTAAGGTGAGATCCCAGGCTTCCATGCAAAGCAAAACAGAAATTGCCATGAGATGCACACAAAAAAACAGCCAAAGCAGCAGTGAGAGTATGATGGGTACAAAGGAACAGGGAAAGCCTTTGCTGTCAACTAAAGGAGAAGACCTACCCATTTTGTCTAGCTATAGACTCCAGGCGATCTGTCATGGCAGGCAGAGAAGATACTAGATGGGGAGGGCAAAAAACAAGGCTTAGTGAAATGATTCAACACCTCTCCAGGAATGAGACATCAGCACCAAATCCAACCTCAACCAGTTCCTCCCTCCCATGTCTGCTCATACCTTCACATGTGCAACATGAGCTGCACTCAAAACACAAGCAGAACAACTTGAACAGAGAGAACCAAATGTTCCCAGAACTGCAAGGAGAGAAGGGATTTTATCCTCCCAGTGGAATTCAAGTCTGTTTTCAGAAGAGTGGCTAGGCCAATGTAAAGAGCAAGTTCAAACTCTCATACAGGTGCAGAAAAGGAAATTAAAGCCATTCCTTTCACCACTCCATGTTTTAGTACTTCCCACTCACAAGTTTTCTACTTTCACAACAGAAGCACCACAGACAATCTCCAGGCACCGAGAGGAGGTGCCCAAACATGAGCACACACACAGGAGGAACACAGTGAGATGTGCCAGCAGACACCTCGCTGCTCTCCTGGTTCGGAGGCCTCTCGCTGCTGAGCACAGGATGCACCAACCTTTCAAGGCCTTCTGCAGTGTCTCCAAGCAGCTCACTAGGTGCTGGTGCCCCCCCGAGTTCATCACAACGCGCTTTTCCTTAGTCAGAGAGAAGAGAAACAGCTTTTTGTGCCTCACTCAGTAACAGGAGTTACTGCCATTGTGGTTCAGTCAAGGGAGGTTTGCTGAGGTAATGAAAAGCTGATTAATTTCCTCCCCAAATTACAGCTGCATTTTGATTCCTGTAGGAGAACGCTATCTGCTTTGGAAGAAGGGAACAAAGGCAGGCCTGGCATTGATTTATTTGCTTTTAAGCAACTTGCTCATCTGGAAGAACAGACTGGAGCAACTTTTAAATAGGCATAAGCTAAGAGTTACACGAGAGGCAACACAGAAACAAGGAGTCAGGCACATTTTTAACACCTCAGTGCATACAGAAGCGGTTGTTGTAGCTCTTCCCTGCCTCCTGCTCCTCCTTCCCTGCACTATTTCAAGCCCTCATTTGCCAAAGCCAATGCTGAGTTTGGAACATCACTGACTGGGAGCAAATTGCTTTACAAAACCCAAAATCCCCAAAGAGCAAGGGGCAGCCCTTTGAAGAGGTCTAACAAAGCAACACCACCATTGCCGCTCCAGGAACTCCAGAAAGCTCCTGCTCAGACCCCAACACCTCTCACCGTGACTTGACGCACTAACTTCATGGTTTCTGTCCAAGGCCTGTTCTGGTTGTACTTTGCATGGAGTCTTTCCAAGAGGGTGCTCATCTTGTTCAGCTTCTCCGTCTCTGTAAGACAGGGGACTCTTGAGAACATAGAACAAGACAACACTTGAAGTGCTACAAATAAAACAGTTGGGCGGTTGGAATGAAAAGCCTTTCTACCTTTAAGCTAAATGTGATTTCATAAAACATATTGACTGCTGACTTCTCCCCATGATCTCAACTTGCAGGCTCTCTCACAAGCTGTCAAAACCTCAAGGACCATAAAACGAAGATACATGGTCTGAGACAGAAGCTTTCCTGCAACAGTGTACAAAACACTTACAAAAGTGAGGTTAAGCTTTGTTTCCTGCATTCCCCTTCACTATTCTTACTTCCAATCCTTCAACTTCTTTACATTGAAGATCCTCACAGACCCTTCCCTCACCAAACACTCAGCCACATTGGTACAAGTGCCAGTTGTGATGGGTTCTGTGAGCAGACACACTCCTGCCCCACACTGGTGCAAGACACAGGCCTGGAGGCTCCTCAGTGCTGCTCTAGGGTCAGGGCACGGTTCTGAAAGCAGCAGCAGCAGGCAACTGGACGGGGCACAGATCTCCACCAACCTCAAACCAACTCAAGCTTACAAAACACTTCTCACATCCCATAGACTCCCATCTGCAATGTGTGAGTCTACAAGCTATTAGAGAAAGTTCCACTGTTAGGAACAATATCTCCCTGACAGGAGAAAAGGATGGATAGAGGGTCAGTGACTAACCAAATACCAGGCATTGACCAGTTCAGCTAACACAGTTGAGGACTCCTGGACACTGACAACAGGCTGTCAGCCCCATGTCCTGGTGGCTTCAGAAGGGAGCTTTCATCACCTCTCTGGGCACCCTGGGCTGGTGATAAAGTGCTTCCTGGTGCTCAGGTGAAGCTTTTAATTTTGCACACATGGCCTACAGTTCCCATCTGAAGGGAGCTCTGCTGCCCCTGCTTTAGGCTCTCCTCAAGGTATTTACATATTGATAAGATCCTGTTAAGCCCAGGGAAAATGAAAGAACTGCGAGATCACAGAACCCCAGCCTGGTTTGGGTTGGAAGGGGCCTTAAAGCTCATCCAGCTCCAACCCCTGCCACAGGCAGGGACACCTTCCACTGGAGCAGCTTGCTCCAAGCCCCTGTGTCCAACCTGGCCTTGAACACTGCCAGGGATGGGGCAGCCACAGCTTCTCTGGGCACCCTGTGCCAGCACCTCAGCAGCCTCACAAAGAAGCTCCTATCAAAGCTGGAGCCTCACGACCGCAGCACGAAGCCACACAGGCCCGGCGGGGGGGGGGGGGAGGGAAGCAGGAGAAAGCCCGTGGCCCTCCCTTCTCCTCCTCCTGTGTAGGCCCCTCAGCCCCAGCCCATCACCGGTGCCTCAGAAACGCCACCGCCCCCCCCCCCGCCGTCTCCTCACAGAGCCGGCGGGAAGCCCCAGCGCCCGCCGCGCCCCGCTCCCTTCACTCACCCTCAGTGCCGCCTGGCGCCGCCTTCATGCTGCGGCCGGGGCTGTGCGGCCCGCAGCGGGGCCGCGGCGATCGCGCGGGGAGCGGAGGGGAAGGGGGACGGGACGGGGCTGGGCGGGGAGCCGCGGCCGGGCCCCTCCGGCCTCACACGGCGGCAGCCGCCATGGCTACGGGAGCGCGCGCAGGGGCGACCTCACGCCCTCTCGCGAGAGCACCGCGTACACAGGAGAGGGCTGTGAGAGTGCAAGCTCCGCCCCCTCCACCCGTCCAATGAGCTTTCTGTGGGAGCAGCGCAGCTCTCGCGAGAACACGAGTGCGCACCGCCCCCCCCCCCCCACCAACCTTTATCACCCCGCGAAGTTCTCGCGAGATCCGCGCTCTGCCGGGTGAGGGGCGGAGGCGCTGTCGCCGCTCTCGCGAGAGGAGGCCTGGTGTCGCGAGAAGTTGCCGAGGTTGCCCCCCTTGGACGCGGAGCTGTTTCGCTTTGGGAAGTGAGCGGGGGGTGGCGGCGGGACGGGACCGGCCGGGCCGGGCCGGGTTGGAGGCAGCGGCGGCGGGGCCCCGCGCTCCTTCTGGCGGTGCCATCCGCGGGCTCCCGGTGCTGAGGGGGGTGGAGAGCGATCGCGGGCCCAGGCCCCGCCTTCCCGGGGCGCCCCCGCCGCGGCGCTGCCCTCTGGGCCTGGGCCCCTCGAATGAGGCGGTGAGGCCGGGCCGCGTCCCCTTCCCCTCCTGGTGCCTGCCGCCCCTGTTCCTTCGTCCTTCCGCCTCCTCCGGTAGCCGTGTGGCCGCGCTCCCCCATGTAGGAGCGGCCGGGGGGTGTTGGTGGCAGGGAGATCCGAGGCCGGGGTGAATGGTGCGAGGGGCGGGCGTGTGAGGAAGTTTGGGGGTTTCGGAGGCTTCTTCCCCCTCCGCTCTCCGGAGCACAGTGGAGGAGGAGGAATGCCAAACCCGGAGAGACATGGGGGCAAGAAGGACGGGGGCGGCGGGGGGTCCTCGCAGCACGCCCCCGGCAGCGGGAGTTCCAATAGCAAGGAGAGGCACCGGCCGGCCTCCCGGCACAGGCGGCACAAGTCCAGGCACTCCAGGGAATCACCGCTGGTGGCCCAGGAGACGACAGCATCCTTGGGCTCGACGATGAAGCCACTGGTGGAATACGATGACATCAGTTCTGATTCGGATACCTTCTCGGATGATGTGGCCCTCAAGCTGGATAGGAGGGAGAATGAGGAGAGGAAAACGGACAGGAGCGAGAGGGTCCAGAAGCACCGGCACCATCAGCACAAGCGTGTCCGTGAGCTGATGAAGAGCAAACAGTCAGAGAAAGAGAGGAAGTTGGAAAAGAGCCTGGATTCATCCAGTAGGTCTGGGTCCACCAAGGAGAGACTGTCGGGATCTTCCAAGAGACTCCTAGAGGGTGACGAGCATCCCAAGTCATTGTCCTCAAAGAGTAGCAACAAGGAATCCCGCTCAGCCAAAGCGCACAAGGAGAAATCCAGGAAGGATCGAGAGCTCAAATCCAGCCACAAAGAGCGCAGTAAAAGCCATCGGAAAAGGGATGCTCCCAAAAGTTACAAAACCATTGACAGTCCCAAGCGGAAATCCAGAAGTCCTCACAGGAAGTGGTCTGACAGCCCTAAACTGGATGACAGCCCCTCAGGAGCCTCCTACATCCAGGAGTACGACCTCAGCCCTCCCCGCTCTCACACATCCAGTAACTACGATTCTTACAGGAAGAGCCCCGGCGGCTCCTCGCGCCGCCAGTCCATCAGCCCGCCCTACAAGGAGCCTGTGGCCTACCAGTCCAACACCCGCTCCCCCAGCCCCTACTGCCGGCGGCAGAGGTCCATCAGCCCCTATAACAGAAGGCGCTCGTCCAGCTATGAGAGAGGCAGTGGCTCCTACAGTGGGAGGTCCCCGAGCCCCTACAGCCGCCGGCGCTCGAGCAGCCCCTTTGGCACCAAGCGCTCCGTGAGCCGGAGCCCCATCACCAGGTACATGCTGTCAGCGTGCTCTTCCTCGCCCCAGGGAAGGGAGAAGCGTGTTAGGGTGGCTGTGGGCATGGGGACGTTTGACCCCATTCCTCATCTCTATGGGCCCTAAGGCTGCTTGGAATTGCTTTGGCTGGGGTCGTGGCAATTCCTTTGGAAATGGTGGTTCACACTTTGGGAAGCACCTTCCCGAGTGGTGGGAGGCAGCATCCATGTTGGCTCCCAGCAGAGAGGCTCAAGGCTGAATGAGCTCCTGGGATTAAGTTACACCCACCTCTGGAGGTGGCCATGATGGGAGGAGAGGGCTGTGCTCAGCTCCTGAGGCTCTTCCCTGTGAGGAGTTCAACCAGGGAGAACATTTTCACATGTTTCAGGAAGCCTTGAGCTGTTCAGTGCGGGTGGGAACTTGATCACTCTGTTCAGGGGGCTTCAGTGTGCTCATTCTGAACAGTCTCTTTTCCTTCATTCCAAGGTGAATTCCATCTTTCTGGCCTAAACTTCCTTTTCTCAGTGCTGGAGTTTCTTGCTTCCATCCTGAAATTGGGGCTTTCCCAGGGCCAGTAACCAGCTGTGTTTTGGCTTAACTTATAGAAAGATTTGGGTTGGAAGGGACCTTAAAGATTTTGGCTTAACTATAAATTTCTCTCCTTTTTCTTGAATCAGTAACTTTCTTACAGAAGGAAGCTGTTATTTGAAGGTAGTTCTGTGTGTTCTGATTCAGATGTTCATCAATCACCCTGTTACTTGCACAAACACATACTCTAATGATTCTTCTTTCCTAGCTTCAGTGTATGTTGAGTTTCCAGTTGTCACCATGGGTACTGCAGAGCTTTGGTGGTAGCTCCATGGCAGTTAAGATGTGACCTGGAATGTAATGGCTGTAGAAATGCTCCACGCTGTGGTAGCTGCATCCTCTGGTCAAAACAGGAGCTGCAAGAGAAGAGGCTGCCTCCAGAGTGTGTTTGTGATCAGCACTTCCCAAAGAACACAGGGCTTTTGAAGTCTGGCCTTTGTTACTAGAGCTCCTAACTTCAGGAATACCATCTCCCATAGTGGGCTTGAAATGGAGCCTTTGTCCTTGCTGTGAGAGCTGTGCTGGTTTTAGCACCTACATAAAATCTACTCATTCTGGTGTGGTTTTACAGAGGGAGAATTCCCTTTGGGCTCTTCCTCCTCTGCCCGCTTTCTCCATGTACACCTGAGGGGTAGTCCTGGATGGTTTTCTTCTCCCTTCCCTTAATCCTTTTTTCCCCTGGTGGCACTGCTCTGACAGGCTATTTGCCAACACATTGGGAAGAGTAAGAATACAGCAGTAGGAAATGGATGTGCACTTCATGCTATAATCGTGTGTTACAGCAACTACTAAATGTCCATGTTCAGCCCTAAGCAGGGAGAAACCATGTGGAAACCAGGGTCGTATGCTAAGAGGTGGGGTTTTTGCCCCCCAGGTTACTCCACTTCCCAACAGAACCTGAAGCTTACTCTTGTTGTAGGTGTTAGGTTGCTTCTGACTTGATCTTAATTATGGGAGCAACTCCATGCTGCTTCCCTGAACTTCCATACCCTCATAAGAAACTTTCTAAGGGCATCTTTGTCTCCCTGGCAAAATGCTAGCCCCCAAAGCAAAATAGATTCCAAAGGTTACTGACTGTTTGCTCTCAGCTTGTACTGAATTCTCTGGATCTCGAACTTCATTTGGTAACCTGCTCCTCTTTTTTTCCCTGGGCAGATAACTTACTGTGTGATACATGCTTGTAAAGCAGAACAGAAAACATGGATTATGCCTTGAGAAGACGTCTGCCTGAAGGGGTTATAGTAAAGGGAAGAAGGGGGTTAATGCATTTTCTATATGTTAGGCAAACAGTAAGTTGTAATTCAGGTGTTGGCTTCACTTTGCTGAGCTTGCAGCTGAGTGCTGAGGCTGTTGGTGCAAGCTCCTGGTCAGGTATCTGCTCCAGAAGGCAGAGGTGGGGCTGCCCCTCTGCTGAGGGCTGTGAGGAGCTCACCTCGGGGATGGATGAGCTGAGCTCTCCTCAGCAGCTCCACCAGCACCAGCTTTGGTGGATGTGCTGCAGGCGAGTGGGGAATGGGCACAGCTGAGTGTGCACAGGAGTAGCTGGGGAGTGACTGTGATCTCTGCTGTTGGCTCCTGCAGAGGGACAGTTTGGGAGAGGAAAGGTCTTTAACTGGCACACTCAGCAGCGAACACCTAACTGTGGCTGAAATCCCTCAGAGGAGGTAACACAGGCTTTTCCGGGCCACTGAGTGACTTCCACTGACTGACAGTGTAATAGTTGGGGGGGGTATTTTCAGTGCATTCTGTGTTTTGTTTCATTTCCACAACCAAACCCCAGTGTTAGGAGACTGAATCCCTGTGCTGATGGGAGGAAAATACAGAATGTTTGCATTTCAAATGGCTGTGCAAAACAACTTGTTTTCCATTGAGGAGCAAATGAGCCTGATTGGGTCAGTAGGGAAAAGAACAGATGTGCCTTCCCATTCCCTGTAACAACTGTTGGCATTGCAGCTAAAACTAGAAGAGATTCCAGAGTCCTTCAGCTTGCTGGAGGTGGGTTGTGCTCTAAGTATAGCAGCTAAGTGTGAGTGTGTGCACGTGCTGTAGTAGTGGCCCCTGTTACACAGACCCTTGCCACAGCAAAAGGTCGTTGGGTGTTCATAAATCAGAAGCATTTGCCTCTTGTTTGAGGTTGTTTCCTGAGCATGGGGCATGCAGTCAGGCTTCCGAAGCACTCATTTCCATGTTACTCTTGACTTCCGTTGTGGCTTGGAGCAGGTGAAATGTTTTAATGTCTGTAGATGTTCCTAGGAGCTTGTGTAATGGTTGATGTGGGGCTTTGTTCTGCTGGCTGCTTCAGGGTCTCATAGCCAAGGGCTATGAGCTGTGGTTGTCTTTAGCGTGAAAAGGACTGGAGGGTTCCAGCAATCCCTCTTCCCGCCCCCATTCTAATCTTCTGATTGTATCAGTGAAATTAATCTAATAATGCTTTTTCATTTGGATTTCCAGATGAGCCATAAGCTCTGCTTTGGGTTAATGCACAGTGGTCATGGATCTTGCACTTCTCCTTTCCAGTGCTAGAGATATAACAAGGTGGGGTTTAGCCCCAGAGCATTTTTAACCACAGAAAGAACTGCAGTGAGACTGAATCTCCCATCCGTGATGATCTTAGCAGGGTAAGAAAGCTATGGAGAGTTGTCTTAACACACGTGAAGGGGCAAAAGTGCTAACTGGCTTCAGGTAAAGCCAGGAGAAGAGCCTTCCAGAGGATGGAAGGAGTATCTTCAAAAAGCCTGGGCATCTTCTGTCTTGCTGTATCTTTCCTGAGAGCTCCAGCAGTGATAAAAGCAAGTGTAGCTGTGGAAGATCATCAGCTGTAGTGCTGGTGGGGCTGTTGTGTTCTCGTATGAGATAAGGTCTGGAGTGATCTGTTACTGGTTGTAGCTGCTGGGAAAGCAGGGGAGCTGCTGGCTGTGGGGCTTTCTCAGCTCTGACAAAGGAGCTGGAAAATGGGCTTAAGAAAAAAGAGCTCTTTATAGATAACTGTAGGTTATTGGACAACTGAAGAGGAAAAGCCCTAGTGATGCTCGTGGAGCAG
Source organism: Psittacula echo (assembly GCF_963264785.1). Taxonomy (NCBI): domain Eukaryota; kingdom Metazoa; phylum Chordata; class Aves; order Psittaciformes; family Psittacidae; genus Psittacula; species Psittacula echo. The sequence goes on from NC_137748.1 coordinate 5,996,599, forward strand.
GAATATATGGCTTCAGTCCTGGTGGAACGAGGTAGAACTTTACTTCTGGGGAAGTTTGTATCAGATCTGCTGAGTGATCATGTTGGGAATGTTGCTCTGCAACCAGCTGAGTTAGAGTAACTGTTGGGGAGTAATCATGGGGAGGATGGAACGGAGTTTTGCAGCATCTTAACCTGGAAGAGTTGTAATAGGGAATGCTAACCCTGAAACTATGTGTGGTTGCAGTAAGCTACATCCTACAGGATCCAGTAGGGATGCTGCCGTTAACATGCAAGGGTCTTTGAGCAAAACCAGAACTGTTTTGAGCCCTGGGATGTGGTAGGTGAGCTGCTACCCAAGGGGTAAACTGCATCTGAGGCCGTTAACTCTTGAAGCAGAAACCTCGAGAAAAGAGCTGATCCTGAGGCATATTCCCATTATAGAAACACATGTAATGGAAGAGGACAATAGTTGAGTGACTTCAGGTGACACTTTTGTTTTTCTCCTTCTGGTTGTATATTTATTTTGTAAGGGTAAAGGTAAGGCCTACCTACACTTGTGCTCTTTGACCACTGTTAGCTCGAGGTTTGGGGTTGTACGTGCTAGTGAGAGGGTGGAATGCTTGGTGTAGCAAGGGAAGAGGATTCTGTGCAGCCAGACCCTGCTCTCACATCCTTGCAGGTGCTGGTGGTAGACTACAAAGGAATTTTGCTTTAGTCTCAGTTCTCCAATTATTTTCCAGACGTTTGCTGTCTCAGAGTGGTATTAATGTCTACTAGAAATAGTAAATTACAATGAGTGCTGTTCCAAGGGAGCCAGCAGGTCCTGGGTTCAAACCTGCTCGCTCTTAGGTGGGGTTTAGAACCACTGTGAAACTCTGTTTTGAGACAAGTCCCCATTTTCACAACTAGATACTCCTGAGGAATAACTCATGCAATCCAAATATGCTTTGAGCAGTTTCTAGTATCCATAGATTCTGATCTCAAAATGTCCTTGTTTTCCTGTTGCCTCACATAGCTTCTAAACCCTTCAGAGCCTATCACATGTACAGATAAGGTGTGCTGCCTCATAACCTGCAAAATCCTCATTGGAAGCAGTTGTGTCTTGTCAGGAAGTGTGACATGGACACTGGAAGTACCAGTTTCCAGTTCCATTTTGTTCCTAAGCTTGTTTCCACATCAGCTTTACTGCTGGGTTCACCCTATTCTCTGGTACATACCCTCATGGTGCAAGGTGTTTCCTGCCTTGCTTGTGTCTCACAAGTTTCAGTGTGGCTTTATTTCTGCGTACATACACCTAATGTAGAGCCTGCTTACTTTAACAGAGACCCTCTGGGTATACCTCAAGCAGAAAGACAATTCCTGGTGGACTGGGTTTTTTCTTCTCCTGAATCACAATGTGCAAATCTGTGTTCTGATGAACATAAAAGAACCAGGGAGGGGGGATTGGCTTGAAGTGAGGTGCTTCCTGGGGCAGCATTCCCATGAGGGCAGTCATATTTTGTCCCTTGTCTGCTTTAAAATTGTACATAATAACTGGGAAAACTTCATAAACTCTTTAGTGCCTGCATCTGTGACTTGCTTTCCCCTTGAGGCTTGGCCCACCTTCATCCTTCCTTTCTGCCTTGAACAGTGTGATGATGAGGATAGTCCTGCCACTGGGTGATGACCTGAAACTTGCTCTGCTTTAGCCTGTAAACTCCTTTCAGTAGCTTTCCCTCACAGGTATTCTGGACTATCTGACCTCAGCTGATGGGAGCTCTTTCCAGAGCAAGCTGTTGGTGTTGGTGAGTAGCTCGGGGTGAGAAATGCTTCGTTTTATTCATCCTCTCCCTGTCCCCCCCACAGGAAGTCTGTGAAGTCCCGAAGCCGAAGCCCTGCCTATTCAAGGCACTCTTCATCTCACAGCAAGAAGCAGAGGTCTGGGTCCCGCAGTCGCCATTCCAGTATCTCCCCCACGAGGCTCCCGCTGAACTCCAGCCTCGGGGCAGAGCTCAGCAGGAAGAAGAAGGAGCGAGCGGCCGCGGCGGCGGCTGCAGCCAGGGTGGATGGGAAGGAGGCGAAGGGCTCTCCCGTGTTCCTGGCGAGGAAGGAGAACAGCCTGGCTGAGCTGAGGGAGCCCGCCGCGGAGCCTAAAAAGGCCCTCAAAAGTGTTAAATTGGACAAGTCGTCTTCAGACACGGAGTCAGTGAATTTACTGCACACGAATGCAGAGACTAAAACTGCTGCAGAGACAGCGAAAGCCAAGGCAGAGGAGAACTCGGAGAGGAAACATCCTGTTTCAGTCAGAGATTCCAAACAGACAGGAGCAAAAGACTTGAAGCCTGTAGCAGTGGTAGAGGACCTCCTATCTCCAAAAGAGACAGACACAGCAGAGAAGGAGCTTCCGCCCCCACTACCCTCAATAAAATCACCCCCTCCTCCTCTGCCAACAACCACACCACCACCTCCAACCCCGCCGCTGCCACCTTTGCCGCCATCACCTGCAGCTCCACCTTTGCCACCATCCCAACTGCCTCCCATTCAGGTCCCTACTTCAGCCCCAACACCTTTGCCATCTTCTTCCCACCCAAGGACGTCTACTTTATCCTCTCAGGTGAACTCTCAGCCCTCTGTCCAAGTCGCTACAAAAACACAAGTGTCTGTGACGGCTGCTATCCCACACCTGAAAACTTCAACGTTGCCTCCGCTTCCGCTCCCCCCTATATTAGTTGGGGAAGATGACTTGGATAGGTAAGGTCACACCACAGCCTCCTGGTTGCATTTAAAAGCAAAATGTTGAGATAAACCGCTTCTTTTGGGGTAGTTGGGCAGCTTTTCCTCATCCTGCAGAGTACACTCAAGACTACTGCATTATTACATGGCCTCAGTCCTCATTTTGGCCTTGTCAGGTTTATGTGGAGAGTTTTATGGTTGCATGCAGGTAGTTACGTCTTATCTCAGTGAGAAAAAGAGGTTTGGCTGCTGATTTAATGCTGGTTAGTAAAGGTTTCACATCACTCTTTGTTCATATTTATGACAGTAATGTAGCATGGGTCTGGCATGATGCACCCCTTTGTTGCAGCCCTTTGCACAGGCTTATCTTGAAATTGCTTTTTGAATGCCTCCAAAACCTGTACTTAAATAACAGGGAACAGCTCAACAAGTCCTATACCAGAACACAAACCGGAGTGATGGCGGTTCCAAATGCATCAGTCACGCAGGCTGGGCACGAAACTGCCATTGGTTTAACTGCACTATTGAGTCATTAATACAATCCTTCCTGCTTATGAAGTAGGTGTTCATGTAAAAATGGAAGGGTGAGGCTGCACCTACTTCATCTGTTTCCTATTATGTCTAACCAAAGCACACAGGCTCAATTCTGTCCTGTAAGAGCAGCTCCTGCCTTGGCTGCTGCTGCTCTGGGCTTTAATATGAACTTGGCTACAAAACCTTCCTGAGGGGTGGCTTTTGGTGAAGGGGAAAGGAGCAGAAGAGCCAAAGTGGAAGTGGAGAGGAAGAAAAGCTACTTCCCCTTTTGTGGCTGTTATCGTGTTGTGGTGCTGTTAACATCAGCACAGATACGTTTTTCTCTGCTTAGCTTATGTGTCTTTCCAACCATCACTGAAGATGGCTTAGGTATCTTGTTGGTTAGTAAAGCATGGGGTTTAATGACTAGTGCTTAACACAACGGTTATGACTTGGTCTAATTGCCCTGTGGGTGAAGTGAACATGGTTATGTTGCAGTTTCTCATTCACTGAAGTGATTTTCCTGCTATCCCTGTAAATGTGGGTGATATTGTCACTTCAGTCAATGTGGAAGTTAGACTCATGCGTGTCTCTGCCCCTCCAAAGCTGTGTAATGTTCAGCAAACACTTCTTTAACTGTATCTGTGATGAGCAGCAGCTATTCCCAGCCTGCAGGTTTCCCTCCTCAAATGCCAGGGTAAGCAGGATTCTGCTGCTGTGTTCCCTCCTTCCCAAACCAGGGATTTAGCCTTTTTTTACCACCCAGGTGTGGCTCAGTTTTGTCCAAGTTTGCTTTATCTCTGCCATTGCTATGAACTGAAGCATGTGGGTGATCCTGCAGCTGGTTGCTATGCTTAGTAACTGGATTTCCACTGCCTTTCCCAATGAAAGGATGGGAAATCCTGCCTCGTTTTGCTGAGTCTGGTGGCAGTTGCATGTGGCACTGATTGAGCAGCAGCTCACTCTTATTCAGCTGCTTTCATATATAGGAACACAACTTTTGTGGCTAGACTTAATTTTCCATGCTGAGTCTCCAGCTTTGAGCCTGTGGGAAGCGCAGAATATGGAAACGTGCTTAAATGTGTCCACGTACCAAATATGCCTCATTCAGCTGGAGACTCTCCATCCTTTCCTGGTGCTTGCTATCACCTCTGGAACATTTTTAGACCACAGGGTGCACTGTGGGCTGCTTCACCTCGCAGGACGTGTAGTGGGAGGAGAGGAAAGGCTGTGTAGACACCAATACTACAAACTCTCTCTCTGTGTTTGAGGTTGCGTTCAGAGCTCTGAAGGGTTTGTTGGGCTTTCTCACTTCAAAATAAGGAACCCCAGACTGGTTTGGGTTAAAGGGACCTTAAAGCGCATCCAGTTCCAATCCCCTGCCACGGGTCCCTTCAGCCCAAGCCAGTCTGTGGTTCTGTGATCAGATCAGTGCTTCAGGTACACATGAAAGCCATAAAGAAAGCCAAACCTGATTGGAACAGTCTCCCATCTCCTGTGTGCAGTTGTAGGCCCTGTTTGGGTCCTGCTTTGAAGAACCTCTTCTGAGGTTCAGCCAGGGTTCTACCTTGGCTGGGGGTTATTCTGCACATGTGTGGTTAATGGAGGGGGAGCTGAGCCCATGCAGCTCTCTCATTCCTGGTGTTTCTGGGATCTGGTGAGTGCTTTCTGTCATGATGTGCCATTAGCTCTGCAGCTGCCTGGTGACTTCTTAGCAGTGGGAGAAGGCTGCTCCCCTGTCTTTGACAGGAGGTATCCAAGCTCAGTGCCACAGTTGTGTCCTTCTCTGTCCTTTCTTAACTGTTTCACAAGAGGTTGTTGTGGGGATGAGACAGTGCCTAATGAAAAAACTGGGAAAATGACCTACTTCCATCAGGGGTACGTGTGGAGTTTTCCGTGCTGAGGGGTTAGACCTGACAGTGCTGGCGAAGAGCAAACCTGCTGCTGCCTGCCCTAAAAACAGCCCCTGGGAGGCTGTTTGGACCTCCTCATCTTTTCCTGCTGGAGATGTGCATGGAGAAGAATTCCTGACTATTCAAACCTTGGAATTCTCCCTGCTGCATGCAGGAGAGAGACATTAGGATCTGCCAGTCAAAGCCAAGCTTTGGATGCTGTTGGGAACTTGATTATTTAAAGTCCCCTTTGGATGTCTCAGCAATACTCACAAGTCAGAGCCACGTTTGGGTCCTGGCTAAGAAGTTAAAAGTCACTGATGTAGAGAGATGTCATTCTGGGTTTGTATTTTTAGTGCTCCTTAACAAGTCATGCATTTACTTTCAGTATGGTAAAGGGGCTGAATAGAGGAAGTAAGGGGGGAAAGTGGGGGCTGGAGGTAACCTGAACTTGCAGGAAACTCACCATAACCCTTTATTTAGTTGTTTAGTTGAAGATGGTGCATTCAAACCTAACCCTGATGTATTATCCTTGTAAACTTGAAGGTTTCTATTTGGCTATGCTCATTTTGACACTGTAACTTGGGCTCATAACCATGTTCTCGACCTGTCCTGCAGCAGGTTGGCTTTGTTTGCTCCCTGGCTGTTAAGTCTGACTTTTGTGTTGTATTAACTTTCCGGACTTTAGTCCAAAAGAGATTCTTCCTCCAAAACCTGTGAAGAAAGATAGAGAGCAGAGACCACGACACTTACTCACGGACCTCCCGCTCCCCCCAGAGCTTCCTGGAGGGGATCCATCTCCTCCTGACTCCCCGGAACCAAAGGCAGCCACACCACCTCAGCAACCCTTCAAAAAGAGACCAAAGTAAGAGCCTTTCCCTCTCTTCTGTTGGCTTTTTGGAGCTGTTGGGTTTAATGTGTCTTCACACAGATCTCGGTCTAGGTTTCCAAAGCTTTAGGTTTCAAGTGTAACCGCAGTGCTCCTTGAAGAGCTGACTGAGCTCTTCTGTTTGAAATGGAACCTGTCAGCTGCTTTGCCAGCTCTCAGCAGCCTCCCCACCATTGATTGGATGGGGAGAGCACTTAATGGGCACTTACTTATAGATCTTGAGTCAGACTTAATTCACTTGTATCCATTCTTTGTCCCCAGACTCGTTTGAGTGCTCTTGATTGAGGGAAGTGAAACGTGGAGAGAACAAGTTCATATTTCTGTTGTTTTCTTTTTGGGATATGAACTGTTTCCTGAGGGTTGTTTTTCACTTGGACCACTCACAGCTGAAGGCCGCTTGCCTCATCCCTGTGAGAATGAACAGCACTTTGGGAAGAAGAGGAGGTTGTGGAAGTTGTGAGCCAAATGGAGGCCTGGTTCAGGCTCTCTGCTGAAGCTGTAATGGATTCTGTTGTCTTTGTCTTTGACCCTTCCAGTGGCAGAAATTGCTGGAGTGTTTCAGATCCAGTCTCCAGCCACACTTATCCTGAAGGTGCCCACATCCTTTAATTTAGCAATGCCTGCAGGGCAAAGAAACCTCCTGATGAGTATCCCTATAGAAAGCTCTTGGTGCTACCAGAAGTTTGCTATTCCAAACAAGAGGTTTCCACCTTTTCTTCAGGCATGATTGTGTTGCAAGGCATACAGAGGTTCCCTGACAACAAAACCCATGTGTTTTGTACACTGAGTGCTGGCTACACCTTCTTTGAAATACAACTCAAATCCAAAATCCCATGGTTTTGCTGCCTTCCCTCTTCCAGAATCTGTTGTCCTCGGTATGGGGAAAGGAGACAGACGGAAAGTGATTGGGGGAAGCGTTGCGTGGACAAGTTTGACATCATTGGGATTATTGGAGAAGGGACATATGGGCAGGTGTACAAAGCCAAGGACAAGGACACAGGTAAGGATGCCAAGTGGCTTCAGGTTGCTTCCACTTGAAAGTCTCGTTCCTGTGGGTGTGCTTCAAACCTGTTCCAGTGTTAGTGGTGTTGCCTGTTAGCAATGAATACCTGTAGAACTAGAAGTGGCTCCAGCCTTGGAGTATTTACATCAGGTGCTTACAAAAGGGGCAAAAGAATAGAAGCTTTGAAATCCTGTTAGTGCCCCTCTACTTTACTTGCTTGTGAAATCACTGCTATGAGTACAGTTTGATGTGTGGTCAGGTGATCACAGGAATCACAGAATCCCAGCCTGGTTTGAGTTGGAAGGGACCTTAAAGCTCATCCAGCTCCAACCCCTGCCACAGGCAGGGACACCTTCCACTGGAGCAGCTTGCTCCAAGCCCCTGTGTCCAACCTGGCCTTGAGCACTGCCAGGGATGGGGCAGCCACAGCTTCTCTGGGCACCCGGTGCCAGCGCCTCAGCACCCTCACAGGGAAGAGCTTCTGCCTAAGAGCTCATCTCAGTCTCCCCTCGGGCAGGTTAAAGCCGTTCCCCTTGGCCTGTCCCTGCAGGCCCTTGTCCCAAGCCCCTCTCCAGCTTTCCTGCAGCCCCTTTAGGCACTGGAGCTGCTCTCAGGTCTCCCCTTCAGGAGCCTTCTCTTCTCCAGGCTGCCCCAGCCCAGCTCTCTCAGCCTGGCTCCAGAGCAGAGCTGCTCCAGCCCTCACAGCATCTCTGTGGCCTCCTCTGAACTCCTTCCATCAGCTCCACGTCCTTCTTGTGCTGTTACACCAGAGCTGGACTCAGGACTGCAGGAGGGGTCTCCCTGCAGCAGAGGGGAAGAATCCCCTTTTGGCCGCACTATTGTAGCAGAGCTTGTGGAGTGGTTTCCAGGGTTAATTTATATCTACTTGTGTGACCTTACACTGAAGTAGATGAGGGGAGCACTGGTGTCCCTGTCTTGAGTTGCTGGTGTGATAACTTTTGGCAGTGATTGTTACCTTGCGGGATGTTGCTTTCAACTTCCCCTTGGAATCCCAGCAAGCTGGTGGCAGGGGTGTGTGCGGAGGCTTTGACACTGCCTTGTCCCGACAGGGGAGCTGGTGGCTCTCAAGAAGGTGCGGCTGGACAACGAGAAGGAAGGTTTCCCCATCACAGCCATCCGCGAGATCAAGATCCTGCGGCAGCTCATCCACCGCAGCGTGGTGAACATGAAGGAGATTGTCACGGACAAACAAGATGCACTGGATTTCAAGAAGGACAAAGGTAGCTTTTGCTGCAGGCTGTGGGTTTCATCAGCCAAAGAGCTGATGCAATCCATTAGTGTTGGTTCTTGGTGTGAAACCAGAAATCCAAACGCTGGTCTAGATGTTCTTTCTTTGGGTTCCTCCTTGATACATAGCTCGGAGTTTGGTATCTGGAGTTGGCCTCACATCAAAGCGTAGGTTCCAGTTAAAATGAGGTGTCACACTGCAGAGCCAAGGTAGACACAGGTTTAAAAGGATGCATTGCATTCCTGGAGAGTCCCAAAGAAAGCCTTTACAGGATCACTTTTAACACTGATTAGTGGCAAAAACCTTACTAATAGTGAGATGAATTTTGTCCTCTGTTGCTGTGGAAGAGGGAGATGTTCCAGCATCCCACCAGCTGTTGTTTGGGGCCTTCTCTTCCATGAGAGAGCAGGGAACCCCACAGACATCAGGTCAAGCTGTGAGTGGAAGTAATCTCTTCAACCAACTAGCTTAAACAAATCCAAAAGAGCCAGGGAAACATGCCCAGGATTTCAGAGGAACTGATTTGGGGGCTGCTTGGTTGTGTTGGGTTTTGCCTCTCTTGAGGAACAAAAAGAAGTCTTTTAAGATGTCCAGGAAGCCCTAAGTATCACAAGGGTGTGTTATAGAAAATGCCAACAAAACACCAACGAGACTATTTCAACAATTGAATTCACTTCCCCCCCTCTTTGTCTCTCCTCTTGTCTTAAATGATTTCTTTCTTTATTATACCAGGTGCCTTTTACCTTGTGTTTGAGTACATGGACCATGACCTAATGGGGCTGCTAGAATCTGGCTTGGTACATTTCTCAGAGGACCATATCAAGTCTTTCATGAAACAGTTAATGGAGGGGCTGGATTATTGCCACAAGAAGAATTTCCTTCATCGAGATATCAAGTGCTCCAACATCTTACTGAACAACAGGTAACCTGGGAATAGAAACCCTTCAACCCAAGCTCTTCCCTGCCCTCTCCCTGGGTTCACCTCGAGTATGGTTTGGAGCAGGAAGTGTTGATCCTCTGGGGAATCCAACCCTGCATGTTTCCACATTGTGTGGTGGGTGGTTATGATTAAGCAGTGGCTTTTCTGGGTGCTGCTGCTGTGAGGGTGAACAGCTCCACCAACCTTCACCTGAACTTTCTGCTGGTGGCACTCTCCCCACTGTTTTGCAGCTCTTTACAGTTAGTTTTCATGTTGACTTGAAATAAATGGGGCTCTGCACTTGGTCTCCATGGTATTTTGGCAAAAATCCTGTTTATCGGAAGCACTTATATGCAGGGAAACCACTGAGGGTTAAGGTAGGAAGGAGCAGCTATCTGTGAATGCTCTCTCCTCTCTAGATAGTGTTTGGCACTAACGCAGCTCATCACAGAATACATCACAATTACTCATTTGCTGTTAATTCTCAAGTCTTTATCTGGATACCCATAAGAAAACGTTGAGCCTGTGAGAATAATGGTGCACATAATCACATCCACATGTCTGGATATCCATCTAAAAAAGGTCCCTGGGACATTGGCCTATTGGGAACGGTTTATGGTAGAGATGAGACTGGATTGTTGCCTTTTCTTTTTGTTTCTTTGAAGCATTAAATAGGATCTGCAAAATTAACACTGGTATATTCAAAAGTAATTATTGCTCCCATTGCTTTGTTGGGCCTTTCTACTACATGGGGGATTTCCTTTCCTTTTCCTGTTGCAGTGTGTGAGCCTGGCTCTGGTTCAAACCAGTGACTGTCTTTTGTCTTTCAGTGGGCAAATCAAGCTTGCAGATTTTGGACTTGCCCGACTCTACAGCTCAGAGGAGAGGTGAGGCATGGGAGGAAGGGGGAAAAGCCTTCCATAGGTGGGATGAGCTCCTTTCTTCTTAATACCTACACAGTCACTTCATTTGGAAGTCCTGGCATTGCCTGAAGAGTGATTTCCAGTGTTAAGTGGCATAATGTAGCTCCGGCTGTTGGAAAAATCTACTCCTGGCTGCTACTAATGGCTTTCCACTAGAGAAACCAGCTGATAAGGAGCAAAAACATCTCTGCTTGCCCTAGCCCATGTTTGGCTTTGAGATCAGTTGCCGTTCAGCCGTGGCAGCCTCCTGCTGCCTTTTAGAGGTCAGGATTTTCAGTCTTGGGTGCCTACAACTTGCTATCTGCATATAGGCAGACCTGAAATCCCTGACAGCTCACCAGCTCTATGTAACCCAGGCAGGTGCTATGGAAGGCTGGCACTTGAAAGCCCACTGCTTCTGCTTGTGTGCCAAACTCTGTCATTTGGAAGTGAAAATTAGAGTTTATAAGGATTTTGTGGCTCTTGGCCTCAGTCTGTGTTTGTGTCTTGCATTCCAGCCGTCCATACACCAACAAAGTCATTACGTTATGGTATCGACCTCCAGAGTTGCTGCTAGGTGAGGAGCGTTACACACCCGCCATAGATGTGTGGAGCTGTGGGTAAGTGCCTGCCTTGTGTCTTTTGTCCTGTTTGGGCTATGACCATCAGCACATGGAGGCTGGTCTTTGCTTTGTGCTGATCTCTGAAGCTCTCTCTGTTCCAGCAGGGCAGAGTGCTGTGATAGTACAGGGGTACTTCTAAACTTGTGTGCTTTGAGGAGATAGGTGTGTGTCACCTGACTGAAACTACATCACTTAGTAAAGTTGACATGTGAGAGCATGAAAAGTGTCTATTCTTCCTATTTCAATAACCAAATCAGCCAACCTTTGGTCATGATGCACCACTAAGGAGAGGTGACAGGCTTACCCTGTGCTGGTTGTAGCTTCAGTGTATGGCCCTGTAATGGCCCTGTCCAACCTGGCCTTGAACACTGCCAGGGATGGGGCAGCCACAGCTTCTCTGGGCACCCTGTGCCAGCGCCTCAGCACCCTCATGGGAAAGAATTTGGCACTGACTGCCGTTACTGTCAGAAGGCTTTAGAGTAGATATTAAGGACTGAGCCAGAATTGTCCCCTCCCTCCTTTCCTTCTTTCTCTTTCAGCTGTACAAATGGTGTGTGTACAAACCTTGTGTGCACAAGGCTGTGTCCTGTGCTTGGCAATGACAAACAGTAAGCTTCAGGCAGCTGAGGATGGTTTGGGCAGGCAGATACCCCCCCTCCAGTAAAGTTGCAAAGAGAAATGGGCTGGATCTGAAGGCAGATGAGCTGCCTGGCTGGTTTCCTTGTCACATTATTGCCATGTCCTCCTTTCCCTGCAAAGAGTTAAAGCATGAAGCCAGTGTTAACCAGCCTGGTAGTGAATGTTATTTCCCAGCTGCGTGGAATCAGTGACTCTGTACACATAGGTTAGTTTGTCAGTCCTCAACTACAAGCCCTGATGCAAATAACTCTCCTCAGGCAAACCTGCTCCTGAACAGAAATGCTGCAGTGTTCAAACGACCATCCCAAGGGTTTGCTGTCATGACCTCTTGCTTTTCCTCTTTCCAGCTGTATCCTCGGGGAACTGTTTACAAAGAAGCCTATTTTTCAAGCCAATCTGGAACTGGCTCAGCTTGAATTAATCAGGTAAAGCTTTGCACATGCATGCCTATGAGAAGAGGTACTGCAGAAACTGCTCATGCACACAGGCTCTGTGTTAGAAGAGCCCTCTTTCTCTAACCTGCCTGCAAAATAGGAGCAGCAAATGATGGTAACTGCAGATGTGAATAGGTGGCATTTAGGGGTGTGTGGTTGCTGATGTAAGCACTGTCCGGAAACTTTGCTGTTGTTAGTTGAGTGTGCAATGAACCTGAATTACATCTCACACTGAAAATGTGTTGTTTTGGATGGCTTACAAACTAAAGGTAATCATTTTTCCTCTTCTGATACCTCTTTATTTAACCTCTGAGGGTTATCTCACTGTAACTGGAATGATTAACCAGACCTAGATTATTGGTACCATAAGTTGCTAAAAAAGAAAAATAACTGTTCCAGCTGAAGCCGGAGCAGTTGGGGCTGGGGACTCTTCTCCTGGCTGCATTCCACTCACTGACCACACTCTACTCTTCTGGTTGTCAGCCGGCTCTGTGGGAGCCCCTGTCCAGCAGTGTGGCCAGATGTCATCAAGCTGCCCTACTTCAACACTATGAAGCCGAAGAAGCAATACCGGAGGCGCCTGCGTGAGGAGTTCTCCTTGTGAGTCCTGGTAGAGGAGAGGATGAGTAGCTGCCAAGGGGGCTGTGTGCAACTCATCCACTGTCCTTCAGCTGTAGTCTACCTGGCAGGGTAAAGCAGTGCTTCCCCTTCTTGCCCTCTCCAGGAGGGTTTCTCCCTTCTGGGTAAGGCTGGAATGGGGTTGCTGTCCCTCTTCTAAACACCTCATCTGCCACAGGTGCCTTCTGAAGGGCTTGTGATGCTTAGGCAGGGTCTGTGCTGGAAAGCACTCTTGTCAGTTTTGTGTCTCACAGTGCTGAGGCTGGCTGACCTCAGAGACGTGCTCCCTGAGGGGAGAGTATGATTGTGTGATAATTCCATGGGATTTCTAGCTGAGCTGCTCTTCCTAAATGGCAAAAATTCCACTGAAAATACCCCATATCTGATGCCTGTTCTGGTGATGTCTTTGAGCTGTTGCATCACATAGTAACTGATTTTGACTGCGAGGGTTTCTCTTAGGCCTGAGGTGCCTCTCTGAGAGTGCCTGTTCACAACAAGCCCTGAACTCAGCTGTATTTCCAACTCTCCCCAGCATTCCTTCGTCTGCTCTTGACCTGCTGGACCACATGCTGACACTAGACCCTGGCAAGCGCTGCACAGCAGAACAGGCCCTGCAGAGCGACTTCCTTAAGGATGTTGACCTCAGCAAGATGGCCCCTCCAGAGTAAGTTCCAGTGGGTTCCCTGCTAACAAGCTTTGGGAAGGAGCCCCCCGGCTTGCCCTTGGTGGGGGGGAGGTCAGTCAGAGTTATGATTTCTGGATTCTTTTTGTGTGTTCTGTTGTATGGCTGAGCAAATAGCTCTTCCTGTGCTCTTGGTTTTCTGCCTGGTATCAGGCTGGGTTTAGAAAGCTCAGTTTAATGCTTGCAAGGTGCTCTAAAACTCTGGAAGATACAGGAGAGGAGCATGGAGCATCCCCCTGTCCTTGTGCCAGGGGGACTGGCCAGGCCTTGTTTGTGCCACATGTTAATTGACTCAGGGGCTGTTGAGCAGTGTCACATGCAGCCCTTCTCTCCCACTCCAGTAATCAAGGTATAAAGCTCTGCTCTTACTGGGTGCGAGTAGCTTTTGAGCTTCCCTTTAGGGTTACTAAAGGCAACTAATTCCTTAAAGCAACCAGATTCAGCTTGACAAGCTTGTGTGCATTGTGGCTAACCCAGTCCAGCCAGGAGGGAGATCCGGGTGCAAGTGAAACGATTCCCATCCGATTCTGCTGCCTTGCCCCTTCTTGGAATATCCATGCTTCTCCTACAGTACTAATGACTTCCTGTGCTCTCTGAGGGTTACACTGGTGTGTGTCCTAACTGCCAAGTGTTGTTCTCTTCCAGCCTCCCGCACTGGCAGGACTGCCACGAACTGTGGAGCAAGAAGCGGCGGCGGCAGCGGCAGAGCGGGATCGCGGTGGAGGAGCCGCCGCTGTCTAAAGTTTCTCGGAAAGAAACTACCTCTGTTCCCAGCACAGACCCTGTCAAAAACAACAGCAGTCCTGTGCCCCCCCAGCCCGCCCAGCTCAAAGCAGAGCCTGGTGCTGCAGATGCAGTAGGTCAGTGCCCAGCCTGGTCTGTAAAAGGCTCCTGGTAACGTTACCTCCCTGCTCTCTCTGGCCTGGGTGTGGAGGCTTGTGTCTGGTTTGAAGCCAGGCTCATTCTTTCACCTCTGTTTCTACACAAAGGAAAATTCCAGGTTTTCCCCATCCTGATTTCCTCAGGAATCTCTTACTGATGAGCTGACTGTGAATTTGGTCTAGGAGTTCTATTAGTTCTGAAGAATGCTTCCACAGTGATGAATGAAAGGACTTACCGAGTCACTTGAATGAAGTAACAGATCATAGGCTGGAAGGTGCAGCTGTGTAAAGGGTGTGCAAAAGAGCTGAAGTTTGATTTTACTGATCAAACTCTATAAAGCTGAGGCATGGCATCTCTCAAGCTGGTGGGTGAAAGTGTACAGTATTGCACTCTGCTTGGTGCAGGGAAGATCACTTGGTCATAGAGACTTGCAGGACCAGGTTTCTAAAGGTGTGACCAACCTTTCTGTGCCTCCAAAGTAGTTGGAGGAGGGTATCTTGATTCCGGGAATGCAGAGCTGTGCAAAGCTACCCAGACCATGGGGATTGTTCTGTAGAAGCCTTATAAAAACCCAGATATGGGCTAGAGCTTTCTTTGTCTCGGATGTTGTGCTGACAAGTAATGAGGAAGACAGTTCTTGCTCCAGGGAATGCACAATCCATGTGTTCAATGAAACATGGCAGATGGACAAAAGGTAGTGGTTGGATTAGCAAACAGCTGAGGAAAGTGAGTGTTGTGTTCTTAGTTGCCTTCCAGCAATAGGGGCTTCATTTTAAAGCTTCTAAACCCAAACCTTTGCAGCTTTCTGCCCCAAAAGCTTGCCTTACAAAGGCAGTGTCAGTGTGAAGGGCCAGCGTTGGCACTTGTCACTCGGGAGGCTCTGCTCCAGAATGGTGCAGAGGGAGGTGATGCCACTGGAGGGTTGTGTTTCAGACTAACCTGGATACTTGCAGGTCAGGACAGTCTCCTGTGATCCCAGGCCAGTTTTCAGCAAGGAATTGCCTTCTGCTTGACCTAATTTCTTTTGCTGTGTCAGGGGAACACACCCTTTCTCCATCCCAAAGAGCAGCTTGGCTTCGTCCTGGGAAACCTGCTTCCCAGTGCATAGGGAGTGCCGATCATCCAGGGAATGCTGCAGGAGGGGCTGAGGTGCTCTCAGATGTGCTGCTCTGATTGCCACCAAAATGAGCTGAGGGTTTCCATGTTCATCACGTGTCCTCAGCCTCGCTGCTGTAGCTGTCGCTGTCCTTGGTCACCAGTCTGCTCCCTGGGATGCTCAGACAGGGAGGTTTGGTTCCACTGAGCTCGTTTTAAGCAGCAGCCACGCGTGCAGCTATGCCGGTGGCTCTGAGAGGGCTGTGAGGAAGCTTCCCAGGGCACTCAGCTGAACCTCGGGTGAGTGCAGTGTGTGCACAGTACCACGGGGTGCTGCTGCAGTGCTGTCGGAGCCGATGGCAGGCTGGAGGGGGCAAGCTGAGCAAACGGTCCCAGAATCCTCCTCCCAGAGCCTCCGTGCCTTCCCCCAGCATGGGGTCACAGAAGGGGGGTGTGCAGTGTCAGGAGTACAGGCTGATGTGGTGTAGCTCTGTGTAACCTTCCTGTGATGCTGCTTGTGTTTCCAGCAGGCCTTGGCGAGATCACTCAGCAGCTGAATCAGAGTGAACTGGCTGTTTTACTGAACTTGCTGCAGAGCCAGACTGATCTGAGTGTCCCACAGATGGCCCAGCTGTTGAACGTTCACTCAAACCCAGAGATGCAGCAGCAGCTGGAAGCTCTCAACCAGTCCATCAACGCTCTGACAGAAGCCACCACTCAGCAGCATGAGTCTCAGGCAGCAGCAGCAGCAGAGGAAGCCATAGAGGAGCCACCTGCGGAGGCGCAGCTACCAGAGGAGCAGGCAACTCCAGAAGCAGCCAGTGCTCAGGGAGACATGCAGAACGTGCTGGCTGTTCTGCTGAGTCAGCTGATGAAGAGCCAGGAGCCTGTTCTGACCCTGGAGGAGAGCAACGGGGAGAAGAGCAGTGAGCAGCGGGGGCCGAGGAAGACCCCAACAGTGCAGCCAGAGGAGAGTAAAGGTAAATAACGTGCCCGTTGCTGGTGCATCTGGGATGCCACGCTCTTGTTTGAACAGTTCAAGTGTTCCACGTGAGGGCCTCTAGTTTGTCTGCAGCCAGGAGGAGCTGAGAGGTGATGACAGAGGGAGCAGGGGCTGTGGGTGGGAAGAGGAGAGGTGCTGGGTGCCAGAATGGGGGCAGGATTTCAAGGCTGAGGCAGACACTGACCTCCTCCCTGCAGTAAGTGCTCAGGAGGTTTTAACAACTGCAGCAAGCCAAAACATGGCAATACTTCCTCCTCTGCTTCACATCCCCAAAGCATATCAAATCCAGTAGTGCTGCATCAGTGGAGATGAAAGGTTTTGGGGTTTGCCCAGACATAAAAGGGAAACTCAGAGGTTCAGTTCTTCCTCCAACACCCCTAACAATCAGTTCACACATTCAGGTAGGTTTTTTCACCCAGGACATGGAATCCCTGCAGGTTTTCCCATTTTCCTGTTCATCCCAACTCTTCTTTCACCGTTCCCTTCCTGCCCTCCAAACAAAAAAGAAGGAAATAAAGATAAATGTGCAGAGATGATTTTGAAGAACACGAGAACTGAAACAGTGGCAAGTGCTGGAAGGGAGGGGGACAGTGGCAGTTGGGTTCAGCAGGGCCTTGTGCATCCAGCTTTGAGTAGACTTGGTTGAGTCCTGACATCCAAAGCTGAGCTCCACCGCTGGTTCTTGTAGAGCAGGTAGGAGGCATGTTGGAAAGAGCTGTTTGTATCAGTGACCTCTTGGATTTCCTTCCCGAAGGTGAGTGTAAATGTCTCCATGTCTCTTGTTTCTGTTGATTTTTTGGTTTTATTAGCAACCTCCCGTGACGACCTCACCAAATTCTAGAAGCACCTCCCGGGTATGTCTCAGACTCTCCAAGGGAGCCTCTTTTGGCCAGATACACAACTCCTCTGCAATGTAGCTGAACGTGCTGTGTTCTCGTGCCTTCAACACACCCGCCCACCACGAGCCAGTTGTGACCGTGCTTGTCTTTCCTGGTTCTTTTCTCTTTCTGCCCTAGTCCTGGAAGATAACTAGGTTCTTGTAGAGCAGCTTCAATTCAATAACCTTGTTCTCTGTTTATAACGATTTTAAAGGAGATGCTGTCCCCCAATCGGCTTGGCTTCCCAAATGACCTGAAGATTGTTTTCTGGATTACAATACAATCTAGTTTTAAAGTGGACTGATGGGTGGAGGGGTGGTCCTGGAAGACTACTGGTTTTCACAATAAAGTTTGACCTTTTTAATAACCAGTTTTGCAAATGATTTGAGGATCTGATTCCAACAAAGGTGTTCGTGGCCTTTTGTGTCATCGCCAGTAATAACTTTAATCATGGGGTAGCTGAGCCTGGTCGCTGGACGGGAGGTCGAGGCAGTTCAGTTGTGTTGCTCTGCAGGAGTCAGGATGGGTTGCTGGGAGCAGGTTGTGTCCCATGTTGTCCGCTTGCTGCTTGCACTTAGCAAAGGGAGAGCCAGAGCTCTCTTTGGTCTTACCCATCACCTAACCAGGCTGCTTTGTTGTTCTGCTGCCTCGAAAGCAGTAACGCAAAGCAGTGAGAACGTGGTGACGGGGTGTGAAGGGTGCTCTTGTTCTTGCTAGGAGAGAACAAGTCCTCTTGAAACAGAAATCGTGGTGACTTCAGGTCTGAGTTGGGGAGAAGGGGGTTGGGGACGGGGACAAAAGGGTTTTCTCATGCTCCAGGGCAGTTTGTGTGATGCACGCAAGGATTTGTGGATTGAGATTGGTTTGGACTCTCTGCTGGAAAATGTCAAAACCCAGGAGAAGGGCTGGTGTGCTTTGGGGAGAAGTAAAGTGGACACAGGAGGGTGTCCCCACTCCTTCGGTGTGGCCTTGGGGTTGGCTTTTGGTTTTGTGGCTTTCCTAAACCAGTCCACCAGTATGAAGGCACCAGTGAGCCTGGGACCGAAGCAGTAAGGCCATGGCATCCCTCTGCAGCGACCCCATATGCAGCTCCATCCATCTCCCACTTGGCATTAGCCTTTTGATCCAAGAGCAGGAATCCTTTCCACGCGTGCCCGTGGGTTAGGAGAGCTGTTGCCCACTGTTTGGATGCATGGAGAAAACTAATGGATGTTTTGTTCGCATTGGTCTGCCCCTGAATGGCAGATGTCCATCTCTCCCAGGGCATCCTGATTCCATAGGCTGGTTTTGGGGGTGGGAGGGGTGGGGTTATGTTGGTAAATCTATTGCTGTCTGCTTGGTGATGTTATAAGACGGTGTTTAAAAGCAGTAACCCTTCCACAGCGTGTCCTCCTCGCGTTGTCCCACCAGAGAAGAGACCCCCCGAGCCCCCCGGACCGCCACCACCGCCGCCTCTCTCCGAAGACGACCTCTCCAGTGCAGCCCAGGAGCTGAACCCGGCCGTGACTGCTGCTCTCCTGCAGCTCTTTTCCCAGCAAGAGACGGAGTCGCTCGGCCCCACGCCGCAGGAGCATCAAACCCCCAGAGCCGCGGACTACAGCAGGTCCCGCCCGACCAGGACTTACAGCACCGAGAGCTCCGAAGGCGGATTTGGAGCCGAGGAGCTGAATTCAGGCCAGACGCTACTGGAACCTTCTGCCCAGCCTCTGGGGAAAAGCAGGACCTTCTTGGGCTCTGTGAGCCACCTCGGGGAGGCGAGCAACTACCAGGGCACGGGATCTGTCCAGTTTCCAGGGGACCAGGACCTCCGCTTCACCCGCGGCCCCGTCGCCGTGCACACGGTTGGGCAATCCTTCCCCAAATCCGAGGGGAGCAATAACACACTGGTGCATCCCGAGGCCAAAATCCACAACTACAGCGAGCTGGGCCCCCCGGGGACGGCCACTTCCAGCGGAGCAGGAACAGGTCACAGCTGGGGTGCCCCAACCCAAGCCACCTCTTCCTATGGGAAGCCGTTCCGTGGGGCTGGCAGAGTGCCTCCGCGGGGAGGACGGGGCAGGGGGGTTCCCTATTGAGCTGCCCCCGTCCTCCCCTCTTTCACCTCCACCTTTAGCACCTCGACTTCAGTTTCTGGCCCAGAGCAAGGTCTCCTCTGCATTTCAGCTGCTGCAATGCTCCCCGTTGTTATTCCTTGCTAGGCTGCCACCGGGCACCCTGGGACTCGCTGGAGGGTCCCCACTTGGGTGCCTTTGTGCTTGCTTAGTGACAAAACTGAACCCCCGAGGCGGGGGTGAGCTTCCTGCCCTCATGTGGGGGATCCATTGCAAATAGGAGTGAAATGAAACCCGAGCACAGGGAAATAGGAAATCACTTAAATCTCTCACTAGTGCTTCCCGGGGAGGGGGAGCGCAGGGCAGGGTTCAGGTATAGGGCTAAGGGGAGGTGGGTTCCCAAAGTGAGGATTTTGGTTTTTCTTCCCAATTCCCTTTAAAAACAAGAGAGGAAAACAAAGGGGAATCTATTGCTGGGAATTGGTTATCCCAGCTCTGGAGAGCCGGGATGGGGCACTGGCTTGACCTCAATTGATCCAGTATTGATGTGAGCTCCAGGTCCAGGGTCCATCTCCCTTGACTGTAGCCTTAATAAATGGGCTTTTGGGGTTTGTACCTTTCCTAGTGCAACTTCCCAGTGGGAATTGTCCTGGGGTTTTGGGTTTTTTGCTTCCTTTTCCTTTTTTCCAGAGCCGAAGCGAGCCCCTCACTCCCCAATTCCTGTTTCTCATTTGAAACTTCCAAACGCCTCGCCAGGAAAAGAAACCCAAACCCAACTTCTTGGGGGGCAGCTATCACCCCAGAGGAGCAGCTTTTGGAGCCACTTGGCCGGGCTCCCTGAGCAGCAGCTCAGTCCTTGGAGGCTTTTCCAGGCATCCCTGTATCATTTCTAGAAGCATATATAAATATATATATATATTTTTGTTGTGTTCAAGGAAGTCTCGATGATGGAATTCCTCCTCCCACAGAGCCCTGCGCTGTTCTCCCTTTCAGTGACACTTAAAAGAGATGAATAAAACAAAGGTACCTGTGGATGAGCTGCTTTTTTGTCCCTGATTAGGCCTTTTCCTATGGAAAACATCCTTGGAGAGCCCAGCAGGCTTCTGAGCTGGGAAAACTGGGGGTGTTGGTGGTGGGAGACCTTGTTCTTCATGGGGTTGGAGTTCATGCATGTGGATGGAGGGAAAGGGCAGATGAAATGCACCTGGGCGGGTGCTGTTTGAGCTGGGGGAAGCCTGCCTTGTGCAGCTCTGCTGGGGGAGGAAGGAGGGGAGAGGAAACCGCTCTGTTCTAGGTGGTGGGGAAGCTCCTGCATGAGCAGGGACCAGGAGGCTCCGGAGCATTGAGCCAGCACTGAGGGTGCGGAATTCCAGGGTCAATGAGTTGGGTTTTGGTTTAATTTGGATTTCCGTTGAGTTCCAAGTTTGTTCCTGATGAGCAGGAGCAAGAACAGAGGAGCTGGGTTGGAGGCACTGAACCAACCAGGGCTTTGGTTTCTCTCTGTTCTCTCTCCATGCGCTGCCAGCTCCAGGCTGCAGTGGAGCTTTTGGTGGTGGTGGTGGTCTGGCTTTTCCCTCCCCAAACCCATCCCATGTGGAAGGAAAAGTCATGTTCCAAGCACTGAATCCAATTAGGAAACCAATGCCTATTGCTTGTCCTCCCAAACCGGCCTCGCAAGGAGCGCATGGACTGGCCTCTGCCCCCCACTTGTGGGTGCAGGTTAGGGGGGCTCATTCCCACTGCTGCTCTCTGGATGCCCTCAGGGGTAGCGGCGACCCCATGGGCAAAGGATGAACCCCCCCATCTCCCTCCCTTGCTCAGGGGTGGCATCTGGGGCTGGAGGTGCCTTTAGGAGCCCACTGAGATTGGAGCCAAGCAGGGGCCTCTCCCTCCATCTCCAATGGCTTAACTGGTCCCAGCAGGGCTCTTTGAGTGGGGGGGAACCTTCAGGGCTGGGGGGGCCGCTCTCCCCGGCTGCCTTTTCCCCTTTCCCTTTTGTGTTTTCCCCTTTTAAAGGGTCTCTGTGCAAAGCAGACAAAAGGATTGATGGGGGGGGTTAAAGGCTCTAGAATGTGGCGCAGGGCCCACACAAGCCCTCCTCTCCCCCTCCACACACACCAGTTCAGGGTTCGAAGCGAGACCCTCCCCAAGTCCCCCTCGAGCTCGAAGGCGCCTTTGCTGGGTTTAACCTTTGTCTCTGTACAGATATTTTGTAATATACGGGCTTTTCTTTAGGGTTTTGGTTTTTTTTCCTTTTGAGTTTGTAAGAATGGAAAAGTGGAGATTGGAAAATTAAAGCTTTCCTGTTGCTGTATTTGCCTCCTGTTGCTGCGTCACTGCCTGCACCCATCACCCCCGGCCCTCCCTGCTCCTGTGGCTTGGCGCCCAGTGAGGGCTGGGGGCTGCTGGGGTCCTGGGGCTGCTCTGGGTATGGTGGGAGCAGGAAGGAGGAGACCCGGAGCTGCGGGGTTAGGAAGGGAAGCAGTGAGGTTGTGGGTGCCTCCACGTCTGTGCATGGCTCCTGGTGCCTCCTGGGGCACGGGAGAGGACCTTGAGGTGTCCTGCGGAGAGGTTGTGCTCCAGCCCTGAGGTGGGAGGGAGCTGTGGCACAGAGTTATGTGTCATCCATCCCTCCATCCATCCATCTATCCATCCTCCTTCCATCCACCCCTCCATCCATCCCCCTGTTCTTCCCTGCATCCAACTATCCTTCCATCCATCCATCCCTCCATCCCTGCCTCCATCCATCCATCCTTCTCTCCATCTATCCATCCCTCCATCCATCTATCTATCTATCCTTCCATCCATCCCTCCTTCCATCCATCCCTCCTCTCCCTCAGTCCATCTCCGCACTGTCTCCAGGAGGCTTTCCCCCAGCCCTGGAGCACGGGAAGGGGCAGGATCCAGGATTCCAGGAGACACAGAGGGGGCTGCTCCTGCTCCAGGGGCTCCATTCACTTCCAAGCACCGGCTCCTTCCTGCTCAGCCAAGGCTCGCTCAGAGCCTCACTCGCTCCTTGCACTGCCCTGCCCTGGTGCTGGTCCGTGCCTCCCGCTCCACCCTGGCTCCCATTGCTCTCCCTGCTCCTGCTTTAGCATCCCCATGGCTCACACCCTGTGCAGATGGTGGGGGGCGGCCGGAGCGAGCCCGGAGCAGCCTCCGCAGCCCCTGATTTATGAGCGGGCAGCTGGGAGCTGGGAATCAGCCTCCGGGAGCCGGGAATCAGCCTCCTGCCGCCTTCCCCGCTCTGCCCTGGCGCACCCGGCTCAGCATCACCTCCTGCTCCATCCCCAGCACCCGCAACACCGCATCCCGACCTTCCCGCCGCGGGCGGACAAAGGCCATCAGCACGTGGATCCCGCGGCATTCCGAGGTGACCAGCCCCATTCCCTTCATCCCATTCCTTTGGCATCGAGCCTCCCTGGCAGCAGCTGTGCTGCCAAATGGCTGTGGGCCGAGCCGGGGCTGTAAATCTCCAGCTGCTCGATCCCACCGTTCCCAGCTCCTCGTGGTGCCATTGGGATGCAGCACAAACCCTTCTCCCTTCCGCATCCCCACAGTCCTCGTGCAGGCGAGGGCTCTCCCGCTCATCCCAGTGTTGGGAATGGTGGTGGTGGTGGCGTGGTCGGGCTCCATGTGGGAAGCAGATCCCAGTACATCCCAGCACATGCTCCGTGCTCCTCTATGCGGGATGATGGAGAGGAAGAGGAGGAGCGGGAGCCTTCCCATGAAGGTGCTGATGACCATATGGGCACTGTCCCACTGGATTCTCCACCTGGATGCTCTATGGATGAGAGCTTCCCAACCCAGCTCGGCTCCCCAGGCGGCTCAGCCCATACCCGTGTGGGTGCGCACAGGTGTGAACACGTGTGTTCACATGTGCCAGGCACCGGGTATCGCTCTCCCCATCCTCCTCCCGCTCTGTTTGTCCTTTCCAGCTGCTCCCTGGCAGCATCCAAGGGTTTTCCCCGCAATTCAGACATTTCCTCCCAAAAACCCGTTCACACCTTTCCTCGCCATTTGGGAATGGGAGCGGGGGAATAAAAGGGTCCAGGAGGGATAAAACCACCATAGAAAACATGGGGGGGGGCTTGGGATGGAGGTGGGGTTGGGGTTGGGTTTTGGGGGTGAAGGATGGGCACTGTCCATCCCATGGGATCCAGCGCTCTCCATCCCATGGGAATAGGATGCTGCGCCGGGGATGTGTTTTGAGGGCCCTGTACGCACTGAGGGATGGATGTGGGGGGCTCAGTGGGTCCGGGGGGGCAGCAGTGGGTGTCCCGCTCCCTGTGCCACCACGGCCCCCCCGGCGCCGGCAGCTTGATTAAAGCGGTGCCGCGGCGCAGCTGGTGCCTCCCGCAGCACCCAGCGCCCGGGATTAACGTCTCCAATTAGCGGGGATGCGAAGCCACCGCAGCCCGGGGGGGGGTCCCGGCCCCCCGCACCCCCTGTGCCACCTCCTTGCGGTGCCACCACCGCACCAGGATGGTGATGCTCCAGCCATGCCCCTGCGCTGCGCCCAGCATCCCCTGTATGTGGGGACATCACCTCCTGGCTGCTGTGCCCGTCCCCACCACCGTGCCCCATCACCACCTCCTGCCATGGCCCAGCATGGGCAGGGGACCCCGCTGCACCCCAAGGACCACAGTGGGCACCGCGTGGCAATGGGGACACCGTCACCATCGCCGCTGCCACCGGCGCAGCTGAGCCAAGGCGGGGGGGGGGGGCTTTCACCTGCCATTTAATTGGATGTATTTTTAATTAATGGTGCCTCTGGGACCCACATGAGACAAACACGAGCCCTGAATAGGGGCAGGGGAGGACTTGGGGCCGGCGGGAGGATTGGGCCGCGGGGTGCTCTTACCCGCCAGCGCCATCAATCACCCCCTGCTTTGGGCTCCGCGCTCTTGGCTGGGGCTCAAAGCCACTCCTGTGATGAGTGGCGAGTCCTCACCAGCGATGAGGATGAGGGGGGTGAACCCTGCTCCCAATTGCTCTTGCTGGGACCCCTGGGTGTGGGTGGGCACTTTGGGGGGGTCCCCGTACCCCCAATTCAGCCTTGCTCCTTCCAATGGATGGGGGGGCACAGATGGTTCAGGCACATGGTTCCCCCCCAGCACCTTCTGTTCTGTCCTGTCCCGGCGCTGGGGGGCCGGGGGGGTTTGCAGGTGCCGTGGGGCAGCATCAATGTTTAGTGGTGCTGGGGGGGGGCTCAGCTGCCTCCTGTGCTGGAATGTGAACGGCAGCCTCAGGGATGCTGCTGCTGCTGTGACCCTCCAAGGACCCTGTAGCCCCCTATGGCCCCCTATGGACCCACACGGACCCCGTAGTTCCCACACCCCCCCTCGGAGGGAGGTGTGAAACGTGGTGGTGGCCAAACCCCGGCTCCTCAAAGCCACGTGTTGGGGAGGGAAGGTCCAAGGGGAGGTCCCAGCCTGGCTCCCTGGGGCTTGGATGCGGTGCAGCCGCTGTGATGGGGCGCTGGGGACCGCTGGGGACCCCTCACAAGCGGTGACCCCAGAGCCCGGCCCTTTGCGTGCGGTGCCGGGCACGGAGGCGCCGGAACCTTTTGTTGCTGCATCCCGGGATGCTGCGGCGGGAGCAGGCTCCGGAATGCGCCAACGTCCCCTGTGCCCGGTGGGACG
Source organism: Psittacula echo (assembly GCF_963264785.1). Lineage (NCBI taxonomy): Eukaryota > Metazoa > Chordata > Aves > Psittaciformes > Psittacidae > Psittacula > Psittacula echo. The sequence goes on from NC_137748.1 coordinate 6,021,209, forward strand.
CTGCGGCCCGGGGATGGACCAGGGCCACGGCCGGGCGCGGTGGTGCCGGTGCCGAGCGGGTTCATCGGCGCTCCCGGGTCCCGGCATTGTGATGCGGAGCCGGTCGGAGCAGCAGCTGCTGCCGCCCGGGTGTTTATTGTTACCCAGAGACAGCCCCTGGCTCCCGCCCAGCTCCCCCCGCGCTGCGCTGACAGCGGCGGGGCCCGTTAACCCTCTGCTGCCAGGGACCCCCCCCGGGGCTCGGCGGTGGAGCGGGGACAGGGGGTGGCACCTTGGGATGGGCCATGTCGTGTGGTGCCCGGCGTATGATGCTGTGCTATGATGTGCTGTGATGTACCATGATGTACCGTGATATACCATGATATACCATGATGTACCATGATGTACCATGATGTACCATGATGTACCATGATGTACCATGATGTGCTGTGATGTACCATGATGTACCGTGATATACCATGATATACCATGATGTACCATGATGTGCTGTGATGTACCATGATGTGCTTGTGACATTGTGCCATGCCATAATATATTATGCCATGCCATGATGTACTTGTGATATTGTGCCATGCCATGCCATGATGTGCTTGTGACACCACCATGCCAAGATGTGATGTGCTTGTGACACCACCATGCCAAGATGTGATGTGCTTGTGACACCACCATGCCATGCCATGCCATGATGTGCTTGTGACACTGTGCCATGCCATGCCATGCTATGACATGCTGTGACACCGTCATGCCGTGCCATGCTGTATTATGCTATGCCATGATGTGCCCATGACATTGTACCATGCCATGCCATGATGTGCTTGTGACACCACCATGCCTTGCCATGCTGTATTATGCTATGCCATGCTGTGCCCATGACACCGTGCTGTGCCATGATGTGCTTGTGTCACCGTGCCCTGCCCTGCCATGCCACCAGAGCCCCGGGCGGGCAGCACAGCTCCCTGTGCAGTCCGTATCCATGGCACAGTGAATCCTCCCTCCAGGCCCGGTGCCAGGAGGGGTCCCGGGGGCTCAGCGCCGGCCCAGCGCAGTCAAAACCAGGGGACAGGAGGGGCCCAGCTTGTGCCGGGGTGGGATGAGGGGGGCAGAGAGGTCACAGTGGGGGAAAACGGGGTCTCCAGGTGGGATGGGGGCATCCACTTGGTGCCATGTGTCCCCCTCCTGCCATGGCACAGCACAGCACAGCTCGGCATGCCATAGAGCAGCATGGCACAGCCTGGCAGAGCTTGGCACAGCATGGCTCAGCTCAGCACATCATGGCATGGGCACAGTATGGAACAGCACTGCATGACATGGCTCATGCTAGCATGGCACCTTCTGGCATGGCACATCCTGGCATGGCACCTCGTGGCATGGCACATCATGGCATTGACATGGCACATCATGGCATTGACATGGCACATCATGGCATGGCACATCCTGGCATGGCACCTCGTGGCATGGCACATCATGGCATTGACATGGCACATCATGGCATTGACATGGCACATCATGGCATGGCACATCCTGGCATGGCCCAGCCCAGCGCAGGAGCCACCCGGTTGTCACCCCTTGCCCTCGTATGGCCCCGGTCACCCCCCCTCTGCCCAGCCCCGCTTCCCCCCCTCCATCTCCCTCCACCCCACTGCAAGTTTTTATGTGCTTCCAGGCGCTGCATGGCAATTAGTGCTAAACTCATTTGCACAACTGCACTTAATTGGCTACAACAATTAATTAATGTGTTGGAAATTTGGCACTGGGAGGGAAAAAAGGAAGAGAAAAGTTTGTCATCGGGGGAGAAAAAGGGGCAAATGGGGGTGGCTGCGCCCACCTGCACCCACCTGCAGCCCCCAAAGTTCCCCCCCGAGCCGCTTTGTTGTCCCTTTTTTCCCCCTTTTCCTTCTTTTCCACCCCTTTTCCTTTTTGTTTCTTTCTTCCCCTTCCCCCCCCCCATTTTCCTTTTTCTCCCTTTCTTTCTCCTTTTCCTTTCTTGCTTCTTCGTTTCCTTTTTTCTCCCCTGCAACTTAAGCAAACTCATTTCCCTGATAAAATACAGCATGACTAATGACTGAAGCATGTAAAAATCATTGGGAAAATGTCCTTGGAAGACGAATGCATTTTCAGCAGAATAATTAACTTAATTAACAAATTCACATGCATATTCATCAGGCTATTAATGTCTTCTCAGCTCAGCTTGACGAACATTGCGGTAATAACCATCTCATTTGCATATTGCATTCTACTGCTCTCCCAAAAAGCAAAAGGGAGGCGAGGGCCGGGTGCACACGCGTGTGCCCGGCCCCCGCCGCGCGTCCCGGTGCCGAGTGGAGGGAGGTGCGATGCCGGGAGCCGCGGGTACCACCGGCACCGGCAGCACCGGCAGCACCGGCACCGGCACCAGCATCGCTCCCCGGCCTCGGCATCTGCGGCGCGGGCGCGGAGGGGGAGAGGACCCGGAGCAGCTGTCGGCCTAATTCGGCTCGTGGGCGGCTTAGAAAAACAGATTATGTGCCTGCGACAGGCGCTGATTCCTGACATACGCTCGGGGTCTGCGTCTTCATCGCCCGCGCGCCGCAGGGGGGGACGTGGGGTGATGGGGATGAAGGGGGTGAATGGGGTAATGGGGGTGATGGGGATGAAAGGGGTGAAGGAAGTGAAGGGGTGAATGGGATGGTGAGGATGATGAAGACAATGGGGTGATGAGATGATGGGGGTGGTAGGGGTGATGAGGGTGATGGGGGTGATGAGGATGATGGAGGTGGAGGAGATGGTGGGGACAATAGGTGTGATAGAGGTGATGATGGTGATAGAGGTGATGAGGGCGATGGGGATGATGAAGATGATGGGGATGATGGAGTGATGAGGGCGATGGGAGTGATGAGGATGATGGGAGTGAAGTGGATGGTGGAGATGATGATAGGTGTGATACGGGTGATGACAGTGATGGGAGTGATGGGGGTCAGGGGGATGATGGGTGTGATGGGTGTGAAGGGGATGAAGGGGCTGAAGTGGGCTGACGAGGATCATGAAGACAATAACGCTGATGAGGATGATGGGGATGAAGGTGTGATGAGGACGATGGGAAACTGAGCGGACCCAGCACCTCCTGGAGAGGCTGCCGTACCCCCTGCTCCCCACACCCCTGCCGCGCCCTGTTTGGCCCTGCCCATCACACCACAACCACACAGAGGGTCAGCCCCATGTGAGCACATGGCACACACATGGGTGTGCACACAGCATGGACTGGGATGGATGCGTGGATGCATGGATGGAGGGAGGGAGGGAGGGATGGATGGATGGATGGATGGATGGATGGATGGATGGATGGATGGATGGACGGACGGATGGATAGATGGATGGATGCATGCATGGACAGATGGACACACAGAGAAGGAGGCGGGTGGATGGATGGACAGGCAGATGTGCGGATGGTGGAGATGCAGGCACAGACACACGGACAGACACACGGGTAGACGAAGGTGCTGTGCAGGAGAGTGGCAGCAGGAGGGTGGCGGGGTGGGTGCTCGGACAGACGCACGTGGCTGGACAGACACACGTGGTTGGACAGACACGTGGTTGGACAGACGGACACATGGGTAGGTGCCGCTGTCCTGTGCCGGAGCCGCCAGCGGTCCCCGGCGGGGGGGGGCTCTGTCCCTTTGGCCTCCGCTCTGGCACCGTCAGACTCAGCCGCGGCCGCTCTCGGCACCCCCCGGCCGGGGTCCCGCCATGGGCCGTGACCGAGACCCACCCGGGGCATGAGGGGACCACCCTGCTCCCAGCCCTCAGCCAATCCCCAGCCGGGAATCACGCCTCCAGCCAATCGCCTGCCGGAGCTGGTGCTGCTGACCAATGGCAGACTTCTTTTTTCCCCCTGGCCCCGCCCACCATGGCTATATAAACCGCCTGCCCCGCCGCTCCCCGCGGTGCTTTGGTTCCATCTCTGATGTCCCCGCTCCGTGTCCGTGGATGGAGAGGGCAGGATCCGACCCTGCTCGGCCGTGAGGTGCCCGCAGCACCCCCAGCTGCCCCCGGGAGGGGGGATACAGCCCGAGGCCACCACCCCTGGCACCAGGAATCGATGTGGAGCCCCCTCCTGGGGTATGGCGGTGTCAGAGGGGACGTCGGGGCTGGGGCCACCTTGCCTTCACCTTTGAGGTGCCACCAGCCCCTCAGCTCCCCCTGGGGACCTGCCTGCCCCAGTGACCGCACTGGGGGGGGGGGTAAAACCTGAGCCCTTCCACGTGGGGAAACTGAGGCAGGGGCCTCTGAGGCAGCAAAGTATCCCCCATCGTCATCCCCATCCCTGCTTTGTCCCCACCGATGCCCCTGCGTGCTCGCCCATCCCAGCCATGTCCATCAGGGGGGAGACCCATGGAGGAGGGGGGGTGTTAGGCCACAGGGTGAAGGTCGGGTGAAGGGCACCGGCGGTGGCGCACGGGGGGGATGCTGCAGTCACGGTGCCAGCTGTAGCCGGAGAGGAACCAGCCCGGCGCGGCACGTGCCAAAATACCAGCAGTAAAGTAGTTAAATGAATCCAGGGCGGGAGCTGGGAGCTGCGAGAGCGGCTTTGGGCCCCCATCCAAAGGAGTTAATGTCCCACAGTATGATCGATTAGTTGTCAGCCACGATTTCAAACCAATACAAGATGAATGGCATCATTTTCCTTCCCTCATTTTCGGCAGAATTAAGAAGCCATTAGCTAACACAAATTTTTGGCAACTTTAAATAAAAGGAATAAAAGGGAATCGAAAAGCCCCAATGTACGTTTGTGGCAAACACTCCCCAAGGTAACCGTGAGGATGCAAATACCCTCCTGCGGCCACGCTGCTGCCAGTGACGGTGCCAACCAGTACCCACCAGCATCAAGAGGAGATGCCAACAGTGGATTTTAATCCTTTTCCTAAGGGAAGCAGCGGGGTGTCCTGCCCGGCCCATGGCACATTGGGGTTTATGGTCACCTCCGGTGCTGAGCTCCAATCACCAGTGTCACGCATGTGGTGAGCTGCGAGGCCTCGGCTGCGGGGGTGCTTTGTGGGGGTCTAGTGAAGGACAAACCAGGCGCAAGCTGCTCCTGCCCGGTGCCCGCAGGCGCGGGGCCGACGTGCCAGCCCAGCCGTGGCCATTACGGTGACGGGCGCCAGCTGCGCCCGCCTGATCCCCCCCTCCCCGTGTCCCCAAGGAGGCTGGAGGGGGGGGGGGGGCGGGCACGGTGCCACCACCCGGGCACCGGGGCAGAGCCGTGGCAGCACCGGGCGAGGGGCGATGGGGTTGGGTAGGGCCATGAGGAGGGCAAAGGCAGCGACCCCCGGTGGGACCACAGCACCAAAGGGACCCCCAAAGCTCTGTGGTGACCCAGGGCCCGGCACAGGCTGGGTGCTGGTCACAGGCACCCCCATTCGCTGCTGGATCACCGGATTTTAGGCACCAAATGGGGTGGAATTAGGATTATTATCACAGCTGCTCTAAATGTAATTAGTTTTGCTCTGAACTTGTTTGCTTTGCCGGGATTATGGTCCAATCCAGCCCGGCACTAACCTGGAAGAGGCTGCAATGACTCCAGGGAAGCGGATGCTGGGTCAGTGTGATGATTCCAAAGGTTTGGCTTTCAATTACATTTAACATCTTCAGTCGGGAATAGTTTCATTAGGAGCAGGCAGAGGAGGGATGGGACAGGAGGGATGATGCTCCAAGCCGCTGGTGGACACAGGGCTGGGACCTGCCACTGTGCCCCTGCTCTGATTGCTCTGCCTGGGCACAGCAGACGGACGGATGGATGGATGGATGGATGGATGGATGGATGGATGGACAGATCCCATCATCCCCATCCCAGGGCAGAGATGCATGGAATGGGGGTCCTATCTGTGTCAGCATCATGTCCCCATCCCCTGCCCATGTCTCCTCCAGCACCGCAGCCCCAGGCAGGTGTTTTGGGAGCGATGGGTCCATCCCAACACTGCACACCAGAGGCATCGCCAGTGCTTGGAGCTGTCAGGATCCACCCAAAGCAGATGGGATCCAGGGGATGGGGCCACGGGAGGGGGCCGGGTGCTCCTGCTGCCCGGCACAGACCTCAGCAAGCCCAGTCGAGCCGGAGCTGCCAAGAGAAATGGGCAGATTATGGGATGAACACAGGCCAAGGCAGGGCTGGGATGCAGCCGCCGTAAATCAGCTTTTAAGTAGCAACAAAATGGACATTTCCCATATGAACCGAGCCACCGCCTGGCACCGAGCGGGGTGACAAGGAGCCCAGGCAGGGCCCGGGCCTGGAGGCACCGAGCTGGGGGAGCACAGAGGGGTACCTGTGGCCCGGGGCTGCGGGGGGCTGCGGGGATGGGGCTGGAGCCCAGGATGGGGGTCACAGGGAAAGGGGAAGGGAAGGGAAGGGAAGGGAAGGGAAGGGAAGGGAAGGGAAGGGAAGGGAAGGGAAGGGAAGGGAAGGGAAGGGAAGGGAAGGGAAGGGAAGGGAAGGGGCTGTCTCAGGGTGCTCAGGTGGGCACCACCTGCTCTCCGCTGTTCCTGGCCGGGGCTGGCCCCACATCTCCCACTGGAACCAGCCTTTCCCACTGCCCCTGTGTGGGTTTTGCCCCTTTTCTCCCTGGGAAGGGCTGGCGGGGGGAGGGGGGCAGGTTCCTCCCTTTCCAAAGGGCTCTGGGCTGTGGGATCCTGGACTGCACAGCAGAGCCCTGGGTGCCCGGATGCCCCCAGCCCTGGGTGACCCCTTCCCCTGGGTACCACTCGCCCCCCTCCCAGCCCATCCTAGGTCCAAGGGGACCCGCAGGGCATCTCTCACGGCCACTGCCCGCCCGTGGGGACAGGGACAGAACCCCCTGTGGGGCAGGGGGTAAAGGCAGCGCAGGAGGGAACACAACCGAGGTACGGCCGTGCCATAGAGCACAGGGACACGGTGGGGACACTGCCCTGGGGGGTTGCACACACAAGCCCATGGGGGGCTGCACACACAACCCCATGGGGGGCTGAGCATCCCCCCCCAGCCCAGCCAGGCCCAGACCCCGTGGCCGGGCCGTGCTGCGGGGCTGGGGATAAGAGGGCCGGGGCGGCGGTGCCGCATTCCGGAGAAGCGGCTTTGCCGGCGGCCGGTGCCAGCAGGCGTTGGCAGGTTTGGAGCCTCGCAACGATTCCAGGCACAGATGTCCTTGTTTTAACTCCTCTGCGATGGAGCCTGGCAGGCCGGGCGGGGGAGGGGGCGGCTCGGCAGCCCCCGGTGCGGCGGGGACCGCTGCCAGCCCCGGCCGCGGCTTCGGGACCACCACTCCCCCCCCAACCGGCCGGGATCCCGTTATCCCCATGGCACAGACCCGGGGGAAGCACCCCCCCATCCCCATCCCCATCCCGACCCCTCACCCCCGACCCCCGGGCAGCCCCCGAAAAGGAGCCTCCTCCGCAGCGCGGCGATCGCCCAGCGCCGGGAGCCTCCGGTTTTTTTATGGTAGCTGCAATTTTGGCAGAAATCTGTCTTTAATTTAGCTGTCCATATAAAAATCCGCACTGTATAATAATGAACAGATGCCATGAAATTTAAACTGAAGCAATGACTCCTCCTCCCCCCCCCTCCGGCTGGCACTCGCCGGTGGCAGCGGCGACCCGGAGCTGGCGCTGGCCCCGCGCCCCTGCCGTGCTCTGCCGCGCCGGGAGAGGGAAAGGGACGCGGGCACCGAGGGCACGGGGGGTAACGGGGGGGGGGGGAATCCACCCCCATCTCATCCTGCCTTGGAATAACGGGGCTGAGCCCCGAGAGCCGCCACTGCGGGGTGCCCCCCGCTGCTGCCCCCCCTCCCGTCCCCCCAGTAGAGCAGTGCGGGGTTCTCGGTAGCATCATCACCCCCCCGGCCCCGACGGGACTTTGATCCCACCATCACGCAGAGCCCGGTGGGTTGCGGCGGCAGCTCCCGACCTCCTGCTTCCGGAGCCGCTGGCGGCCGCCTCTCAGCACCGGAACCGGGCACCGAAGCCTTGTACCGGAGCCGTGCACCGGAGCTTTGCACCGGGGCTGTGCACCGAGTGGGGGGCCGCATTGCGGGGCCATGCCGGAGCACCGGCAGGGTTCCCGCATCCCTTCGCTCGATCCCCTCCCCTCCGCCGGGGCAGCCGCCCTTCGCTGCTGCATCTCCCGGCCACGGCCCCGGTGCCGACGGCCGCGGGTGACGGGCGAAGAGCAGCGATCTCCCCGCCCGTCGTCCCCGCCACGGCCTTGGGGCTCGTTCCCCCGGAGAAGCGAGGCCCTTCCCGGTGCCGTCGGAAGAGGCTCTACTCCTCCGCGGGGAGCGGCGACCACCGGGGACCGACCCGCGGGGCTCGGAGAGCCCTGGGGGGCAGCGGCTCGGCTGGGGCCGGTTGGACCCGCTCCGCCGCCTGGGCCCGGTGCCTCGCTCTCCCTTCCTCGGCACGTCGGGGCCGTACTGGAGCCGTTCCCTGTTTCCAGCCTCGGCGGTGCCGGCCCCGGGCCTGGTCGGGCTGGAGGCGAGTCCCGGCCCGGCCCCAAATCTGCCCCAAAACCTGCGGGCCTGTGAGACGTGGAGGAAAGCGGGGCCGTCGGGGGGTGATGAGCCCCGGTGGCGTGGACGGCAAATAGAGCTGGGGAGGCGGCGGGGCTCAGGCACTCGTTCAGCACCGCCGCAGCGGACAGCTCCGCACCGGGCACCGGCACCGCGCCCGGGCTCCATCGGGCACCGGCACCGGGTTCCGTCCCCGGGACCTGGCACCACAGCGGGGTTCCTCCGGGGCTCCATCGGGCACCGGCACCGGGAGCCGACCAGGTACCGAGGCTGCCACTGAAGAACCAGGCCTTGGCCGCCGCCGCCGCGCACCATCACCAAAGCCACCAGCACCGCGGCCCGGTGCCAGCTCCGGGCATCACTCTCCAAGCTTCAGCTCCCGGGGGACCGGAGCCGTGTCACGGCCGCTGGCTGCGGACCGGGCCCGAGCCGGGCCGCGGCTCCAGATCCCGGTGCCTTTATTGGAGGGGAGGTGGGGGGGAACGGGACACCGCCTCCCCGGTCCCGGGGGGGGACACCCATGGGGCAGCGCCGCGTTATATCAGCGCCGCCTCACCGACGGCCGCGCACTCGGGGCGGTGGGAGTGGAGGAGGCACCGGGGGCACGGTGGCGGGGGTCGGGCCGGTGCCCCCGGTGCCCGGTGCGGAAGGAAAGCGGCGAAGGCGGCGGAGTCAACATTGAATATTTATTAATCGCCGTCGAAGGACGCTCGGTAATTACAGGGTTCGCCGCGAATCGCCCCGGCGGCGGCGGCTCGTCACGGCCGGAGAGTCCTGGCGGGGCCGCCCCGGCGGGGACCGGGCTGCGGCGGGGCCGGTGCATGCAGAACGGCCGGGCCCCCCCCACAGCCCGGTCCCGATCCCCGGTCCCCGGCAGTGTCCGCGGCTCCCGGCGCGGGGGTGGGGGGTGTCTTGCATATCGTTGGCCATAAATATTTATTAATCGAAATGAAACGGAACAGAAACACGAAAGCACTTCTGGTGTCGGGCAGGCGGGTCCCCTTTGCTACACGGTTTGTGGTGGGTTCGTTTTGCTTTACTTTTCTGTTTCTTTTTTTCCCTTTTTTTTCTTTTTTTGCAAAACTTTTTGTTTTTTTGTTTTTCGGATTTTTCTCTTTTTTTTTCTTTTTTTTTTTTTCTTTTTTTTTCGTTTCGAAAACGTTTTCTCAGAAATCCTCCTCCTCCTCCTCCCTGGGCTCTATTAAATGCTGGTTTCTCGAAGGGGGTGCGGGCAGGGTCCAATAAGAAAACCAAACCCCAAAAAAAGCCAAGATCGAGAAAAGAAGACAAAAAAGAAAGAAAGAAGGAAAATCAAAGCCGTTTCTCGGCCTTCCGGTGGCTCCGACTGGAGGAATGCGGCAAACCGGAGCGGAGCGAAACACGGGGCCGGGGCGGGTGCCGCGGAGGGGGGGGAGGGCTCAGCCCCGCTTCCCCCCCTTCCCTCCCGGAGCCCCGCTTGCATAGAACCGGGGCGCTCCGCGGGGCTGGGGGGGGGGGGGGTCTCTTCATTTTTTTTTCATGATTATTATTATTATTTTTCCTCTTTTTTTGTCTTTTCCTTTTCTTTTTTCTTTTTTGTTTTTTTTTTTTTTTCCTTTTTTTTTTTTTTGTCTTTTTCCGTTTCAAGTTTTTGAAAACAGGTAGAAAACGTCCTGACACACGCGCTGCGAGAGGAGCTCCCGGGGTGGGGAGCGGGGCCGGGGCCCCCCCAAAGCAAAGTGCATCTCTGAGCGTCCGCCGGGCCGGGCCCGCTTGCATAGATAGAAATGTGGGTTCCTCCCTTCGCCTCTTTATTGCTTCGGAAAGTTGCGCTCCGCGCCGCAGCGCGGCTCCTCTCGCTCCCGCGGGTGTCCAATACCGGGGGGGGTGTGTGTTGTGTTTTGGGGGGGTGGCGGCAGTGGAGGGGGGGGAGAACGGCCCAAAATGAGGGGGAAAAGGGAGGAAAAATATAGAGGTAAAATGAAATGAAAACGAATTAATAAGGAAACGACGCGGCTCGAGCCAAAGGGCCGAAGGAGGGAGCCCGGGGGGGCTCCGGAGGGTGAACGGGGAAGGCCGGGGCCGCGCTGGGAGCCTTCCCCCCGGGAAATAATAATAATAATAATAATAATAATAATAATAGTAATAAATGTAATAGTTTAACTACTTAAATAATAAATTAAGTAAATAATAATATGACCAAATAAATAGCAATTTAACCAAAGAAATAATTCTTCAAGTTAAGAAATAATTCTTCAAGTTAAGAAATAATAATTTAACTTATTAATTCATTAGCTTAATAAGTAAGAATTTAACGTAATAAATAATAATTTAACTGAATTCTCGAAATAAAAAGGGATTTACCTGAATAAATAAGTCGCTCACTAACTAAATAATTACTGAACTGACTGGCTAGGGGTAGTTTGATTCAATAAATAACACTGATCATGTAACTAACGGGTAAATAAGAGCAAGAATTTAAGGAAAAGGGGAAATCCTCCCAAAAAAGCACTTTGTCCCCGCGGGGCGCGGGGTCCCGGTCCCCGTATTGCACCAAAGCCCACGGCGGAGCCCCGGGGGCCGCTCCGCGGGGGCCGCCGCCGGTGCCTCCTGCCCCCCCCCAAATCATTCCGGGGTGGGGTGGGTTCCCCGCCATCACCGGGGGGTCAGTTGTGGAAGAAGGCGTTGAGCTCCTCGTACATGGGGCCCCGCTCGTGCGGGAGGTGCATGTCGTAGGGGAAGATGTTCTCGGAGTGGACCCCCCCGCGTACCCCCGTCGAGCCGAAGACCAGGTTGTGGCCGGCGGGCCGGGAGCCGGGCAGCGCCGAGTAGTGCATAGAGTAGTGATAGCTTTTCTCGTGGTCGGGGGAGGAAGAGTCCTGCTTGAGGGAGAAGTTGCCGTTGATGCAGAGCGGGGGGCTGAGCCCGCCGTCGTACTCCGAGCTGTTGTAGTCGGGGGACGCGTTCCCGTAGAGGCTCTCATAGGCGGAGGCGCAGTAGCCGTGTGTCCGCAGCCCGTGGGCACCGGGACCGGCGGCGGGCGGGCACTGCGCCGCGGCCAGCCGCGAGCAGGGGTAGGGGTAAGGGTGCACGGCGAAGGAGGCGCTGGGGCCGTGGAACCGGCCGCCCTCGGGGCCCTGCTCCGTTAGAAAGTTGCGGGAATTGAGCTGCAGGCACCCGGCCACCAGGTTGGTGGTGGGTTGCGAGAGCCCCTTGCACAGAGTCTGCACGTAGGAGACCAGGTCGGGCCGTTTTCCCGAGCGAAGGATCTCAGACAGAGCCCAGATGTAGTTCTTGGCTAAGCGGAGGGTCTCGATTTTGGAGAGCTTTTGGGTTTTGGAGTAGCAGGGCACCACCTTCCGCAGGTTGTCCAGGGCCGCGTTCAGGTCGTGCATTCGGTTCCGCTCCCGAGCGTTCGCCTTCTGCCGCCGCAGCTTGGAGCGTTCCAGACGCGCCTTGGTCATCTTGCGCTTCTTGGGGCCGCGCTTCTTGGGCCGCTCGCCCTCCGCCTCCTCCAAACCTTCCTCCTCCTCCTCCTCCTCCTCCTCGTCCCCGCCTAGCTCCCCTTCCTCCTTGCTCTCCCCCTCGGGCGGCTCCTCGGGGAGGGCGCAGCCCTTCCCCGCCCGCTCCTCCTTCTCGCTGCGGGCATCGTCCTCGCACTCCTCGGCCCAGCCGCCGAATTTCGGGACCTCGGGGACCAGGCTGGGCTCGCTGAAAAGTCGCGTCAACATCGTGGCTGCAACGGGGGCAAAGAGCCAGGCGTTACCGGCTGCCCGCCGCCCCCCACCCGGCCCCCCACCCGCCCCCCCCACCCATCCCCATCCCCGCCGCTCCCCGGCCGCCGATAACGAATGAAGAGCGGGGCCGCCCGCCGCCGCCTCCCGCACCGGCCGACCCGCACCGAGGGCACCGGGGCTCTCTCGGGGCGCGGCGATGCGGCCCCCCCCGACACCGCTTCCACCCTCCTCAGGGCTCCCCTCGGCCGCCGCCCGCTGCCCTCTCCTGCGCCTGCCGCGGCGGCCCCCACCCGGCCTCGACCCGGTCGGTGCCCCCCCCACAGCTCGCTCCGGTGCCCCGCGGGCCGGGCCCGGTGCCACCGGCCCCTCTTTGACGCCTCCAACTTTTCCCCGCCGCGGGCGCGGAGCGGCCCCGGCCGCGGCTCCGGCACCGACGTCCCGGGGCCGGGGGGTCGAGGCGCGGCCGCTGCCCTCCACCCTCCGCCCCCCATTGCCCCCCCCCCAGCCCCGTCAGCCCCGCCCGGGGCCCCGCCGCCCCGGGGCTCCCCCGGCCACCGGAGCGCGGCCCGGGAAATGCGGCGGCATCAACCGGCGGCGCGGCGGGGGGCGGCGGGGGCGGCGGCGGCCGATTCCCCCCCCCTCCTCCCGGGGGCAGCGCGGGGGTCCCGGGCGGCGGCGCTACCGGCGCCGCCTCCGGTGCCGGCCGGGGCGGCGGGTCCGGGGCGGGGGGCACCGCCCGGGGCGGGGGCCGAGGGCTCCGCGGGGGAGCGGGGGGGGGGGCTCGGCCAGGTCGGGGCCCCCGGGGGCGGCGGCGCGGCGGCTCCGCGCTGATTTCGTTGATGCCGCTCGGCCGCCGCTGCCCGCTCCGTCCCGCCGGGACCGCGCCGCCCCGGGCGCGCCCAACCGCGGGTGGGGGGGTGAAAGCGGGGTGTGGGGGTCGAACCCCAAACCCCAACAACCCCTCCCTGAAGGAGGGGGCGCTCCGGGGGGAGCGGGAAAACCCCATCGGTGGGGAACGGGAGAAGCGAGGGCCGGGGGAGAACGAAAGCCGGGTGAAAAAAGGGCGAGACGTGGCGGAGAAACCAAATCAACATGGAAGTTGCCTTTTCTCCATTCAAGTTTCCTCCGCTGCCCTCCCAGCCCTCCACTTCTTTACATAACTCACCTTCGGGCGGACCGCAGGAATTCTTATTTCATTGTTCCCAGCATCTTCTGGGACCGGGACGCGGCTCCTTGAGGTGCTCCAGCCTCCTGCAGTCCTCTATCCAAAAGGAGGCGAGAGTGGCATCTCTACCCAGCAAAGGGGGTACCAGCTCTGCTGCCAGTGCCATATGGTTGGCACGTCATGCGCGAGAGCTATCACATGAGAGCTAATGATTGACATGCGCTTGCATTCAGGGAGATTTGTCTCTCTGGGGAAGGAGGACTCGCCATCTGTCACTCTGTACTCCAAAAAAAAAACCCAGGGAAAAAGGAAAAAAAAAAAAGCCCTTTTCCAAATCTACAGCTCTGCCTACACGCCGCAAAATGGGACCCAGGCGAGATGCAGGCGATGGCGGGGCCGGCAGGAACAATGGAGTCAGCACCAGGGCGGTGGGGAAACTGGCCATCCCGAGCGTGTCGGGGGCAGCCAGCGGGCACCGGGGCGAGGGGGGAGCCGCCGTGGGGACCCTCGGTGGGAGCTGGCATCTGCGGCTCCATCCCCACCCTCAGCCACCAGCCGAGCTGGGGATGGCTGCAGTGGTGAGGGCCTGGTGCGGGCAGGGGGCTGTGGATGGGGACGTGGCAGTGGTGGCGGTGCCCGGTGTGGTGCAGAAAGGGGGCTGTGGTTCCGGGTGTGGGCAGCACTGGTGGTCACCATGCGGGTGGCACACGGCCTCTGCCTCCTGCCCCAAGTCCCCTCGGCTGCATGGTTGTGCCAGCCTCTCCCTGCAGCCCCACGGCACAGCCTGACATGCACAGACCTTCATCACGCTCCTCTGTGCACACACAAACACGTGCACACGTGCACACACAAGCACAAGCACAAGCACGGCCTCCACGATGCACACGGTGTTCGTGCCCCCCATTGACACAGGTCTCGTGGTGGCCATGGTGGAGGCCTGGTCATGCCACAGTGCAGCTAGTGAGGCCTTTGTGTGCTGGGTGCCTCCGCACCAGCCTGGCAGTGCCCTGTCACCTCCTGGCCTCCAAATCTGTCCCCACCTCGGTGTATGGACAACCAGAAATTGCTGCTGCCGTTTTGGTGGGCAGCACCGGAGCCAAGGAATCCCTTATGGGTGTGTTGTGTCCCTGAGAGCTGGATCCCATCACCCAGTGCCCTGCTCCTGGCTGCGGGATGTCTCCATGTCCTGGATCCCTCTGTCCCCACAAGCCCAGGGAAGCAGGACCCAGGGCAGCAGGTGCCACATGGCACGTGCCAGCCATGCACTGCAGGCGAGGGTGGCACAGCCATGGAGTGGTCACAGTGCCCGTGGTGTCTGTGGTGTCCAGGGCTGTGCTCACAGGCGGACAAAGGGCTGCTGGTGCCGGGTCTGTGCCAGTGATGTCGGCATCACCCACATCCCCATTGCAGGTGCCAGCGCTGGCACATGACAGAGGGGCCTCCACCGTTGTCCCCCCAAACCCTCTGACTGTCACTCACGGCTGCGGCCGAGCAGATGGCACCGGAGCAGGAGCTGGCCCTCAGGGAGGCAAAGCCCACCCCAGCCATGCCAGTGCTGGTGCCGGTGCCCGTGCCATGCCAGGGCACCAAACCCTGGGCACCCTCCCTGTACATTGCAGCCGTGATCACCTCCCGCTGTTGTTGCCATCTTCATTTGGCTGCCGGGTGCCAGGCAGGCATCGCCATGCCCAGGAGCCCACCCGGTGCCCACCAGTGACAGGTACCACTCTGGGAAAGTCCCCATCACGCTGCCCTCGGCTCCCCCTGGCATGGCTGCATCTGGGCATAAGGGCAGCGAAGCTGGTGGTGCCATAGTTGCTGGTACCATGGGGCTGCCCCAGGCTGAGGAGATGCCTGCATTGGCTTGTGTGGGGACAAGGATGGGGACAGGGATGGGGACAAGGATGGGGACAGGGGGAAGCCACAAGCCCCTGGCCCAGTGCATCCATCCCAGCCTAATCAGCAGCCGGGGAGCGGTGAGGGTGGGCGCCGGTGTGAGGCTCATCAGCATTCACAGCGCTTGGAGGGAGAAGAAAGTGGAGACATGAAACGGGGAGAGGAGATGAAAAGGGAGCGGGGGGAGATGGAAACCCAAACCAGGGCGTTGTGCCGGGACACAGCCCTCGGGGTGGGCAGGACCAGGGAGCTTGGTGCCATCCCCAAGCCATCCCCTCCACCACGGCTGGTGATGGTACCAGCCCCATCCTGGTGTCTGGGTGCTTTTGGGAGGCGGGTTCATCCCGGGTGAGGAATTCGGGTTCCATTCAATGGGGCAGTGAGGTTGGGGTGAACCCAAGATGAGGGCAGGAGGGATGGCGGCTGGTGCAGGGAAGGGGTGGGGGGTTTCTCCTGCTCCAGGAGGTCGGGATTGGGTGACCCTGGGGGTCCGATCCCCATCCTGCTGCTGGTTCTCACGTCCAGGGGCCGGTTTTCCCGGCATTGCCGCCTCTGGTCTCTGCCCACCCCAGCCAGGTCCCCTGGGTCTCGCTGCCCGGCGTTTGGCTGGTGCAGGAAGCTCTTTCCTCCTCCAAAACTCATCCTCTGCGTTCCTTCCCCTCCCTCCAGCAGGAAGGCGATGGATGGATGGGGATGGGGACCCTGCCTGGAACAGCAGTGGCAGCTCCATCCAGGAGGTGGGTGCCGGGGGCACACGTGGCATCCGGACGGACACAGTGCGGGCACGGGGTGGGAGCACGGTGCTGGGTGGTGCCGGGACCCCGCTGGGCACCAGATGGGTCCAGGCTGGCTCCCAGGGGCCCCGCATGGGGCGAGCTCATCCGGCTGCCACATCCCCGATGTGAGCCCAGAGCCCCGGCACCGCGGCCGTGGGAGGGGGGGCACCCGCGCCGGGTCCCCTCCCGCACCGTGCGATCCCCGTTCCCCCGCGGCGGGTCTGAGCCGTGCAGGGCCCGAGTGCGGTGCGAGCGGCGGCGGGGGGAGGCGGGGGCCGCGGTGCCAGATGGAGCCGGCTCCGCGCTGCAATATTTCTGGGAGGTGAAAGCTGGGGAGAGATGGATGCGAGAACGTGCGGCGGAGCCACCGCCGGGAATGGCAGCCGAGGGGAGGAGAGCGGCGGGAGCGGGAGCTGAGGCCGTCCCCGTCCCTGTCCCTGTCCAAGGAGCATCAGTCCCCCCGTAGGACTCATCCCTGGTGAGCAGGGGCCCAGTTGTGGTTGGGGTCTCTGTGGGATGGGGATGCGGTTGGGGGTGCCCTGCCCTAAGGAGCCCTTCAATAGGGACCGCGGGGTCATGGGTGGGATGGGGAGGCTGGGAGGAGGAAGGTTGGTGGTGGAGGGAAACTGAGGCACAGAGGGAGGGAAGGGGCAGACCCCTGCTCACCTCCCTGCCCATACAACCAAGGCCTGGCCAGGCGGGTTTTGAGGCACATGCTGTTAATTGGACAAATTAGATTGGGAATTGTTCAGTGGGAAACTGCTGGAGCCATTGCCCACTGGACTCCAGTTTGGGGTTTGGGATGGAGGGTCCTGGTGAGGGCACATGGATGGCCACAGGGGACTTGTGCATCTCCCCCCCCCACTCCTTCATCACCCGGGGGTCACCCTGCCAGGGTCAGATGCTCCTTGGGGACACGGCCACCCTGGTGAGGTCACAGTGGGCTATGACATCACAACCACTGCCCTGTGACATCACAAGGCCCCAGGAGACCCCCTGTGAGCACAGCATTCCCACCCAGGCCAGGTCAATGGGGGAACAGGGGTGGGTTTACAGCCCCATGGTGCCGCCGACGTGGGCATGGTGTGACTGAAGGAGCACAACTGGCACCGGCCTCCCCACGGCACATGGCACATTGCGGGGGGATGTGTTGGGGGGGATGTGGTGGGATCAGTGGTGGGGGCTGCCTCCATCGCCCCCCCCCCACCCCTCTGCTCTGGTGTCCCCAAACCCTCGCAGGGATGCACTGAGTGGTGTCAGGCCTCAGCAGGGCAGCTGGGCACAAGGCCATGGGCGAGGGGCTGCTGGGGTGGCACCAGTGACAAAGGCGAAGGGCAGGATTCAGATTGTGGGGCTGGTGGTGTTGGACCCGCATCCTGGGCAGGCCTAGGGCCACTGGTCCTGGGGACCTGATCCAGCCTTGTGCTGCCATCATGGGGCTCGGTGTGGGACTCAGCGCGGGGTTTGGGTTTTCCTGCCAGCCCCATGGCAATGGAGGACTTTCATCACTCAGCACTCAGGGGTCCTCACCCCCACCCCGGGGTGCTCTGAGGCCTCCCATCCTTGGGGGTATTAGGGACCCCCATCCCGCATCCCGGGTGACTTTGGGGCTCGTCAGCGCCCTGTGCCATTGACAGGGAAAGAGGGGCACGGAGCGGATTTGGGGAGCAGGAGGGGGGAATCTCCATGGTGATAGGGCGCCAATGACGACAGTCGCCATGGCGAGGATGCGTGGCCCAGCCCGTTGCCATGGCGATGCGCCTGGCACAGCGAGTCGCCATGGAGATGGCCGAGGGATGGAGCTGGTCCCTATGGTGGGGACCAGGGCCAGGCCAGGGCTGCTGGGGGTCCCTGGGGCTGAGCCCCCCATGTGTGGGGCCTCGCACCCTCCCGGGGCCGCAGCCACCGTGTGCCGCCGCATGCCCACCATCACCGCCATTGCCACCATCACCACCATCGCCACCCAGGTTCATTTGCACGAGGCTTTTCCACTCCAGTTCACACTACCATCTGACAAGCCCAACTTCTCATTTTCAGAGTAATCACTCCACTGCACTAATTGCACATGCAAATATGCAAATTCGTATTAATTAATTACTATACTAATTAGTTCTGTGGTATTTGCGAGTAATAAATCATTCGGAGGGAGCGGGAAGCTGGAGACTTGGCCCATTTACACTTCGCATAAAATTTTAATAGGCGCTCGGGCTGATCCGGGACAGCCGCGGTGCCGCGCTTAAAGGCACAGAGCCGGTGTGGCATGGCCCGGCCCCTGCCCGGCCCCGGGAGCACCAGGAGCACCGGCCCCGGTGCGCCCCAGCGGGAGAGGGCATGGACAATAGGCAGGGAAAAGGGAAAAGGAAGCAGAAAGCAATGGGGGGGAGGAGGGAGGTTGGAGGTGCAGGGGTGTCGCTGCTGGTGGTTGTTGTGTCCTCATGGGGAAACTGAGGCAGGGTCCTCACCGCAGCGCTCAGGGGTTCACCGGTTGGATAGGAGGTGAGTGGCCACTCATGGTATGGGGGGACTCCCAAGGATGTGGGTATTGAGGTCACGCATGAGGGTCGCTCTGTTCTGCTGGCCACCAGCACCACGCTGCCACCATGACCACCCCATCACCACCACCACAAGCACACCAGCACCATCACCACAAGCACACCAACACCACGAGCACACCATCACCAGCACCATCACCACGAGCACGGTGCACGGCGCAGCCGCTCCCCGCTGCCACCTTTGGGGATTTTGCAAGCCTTTAATTGTCGTAAGCACAGATTAATTAAGCAGCGCTAAACACAAGCCCATGCATTATTGATGAATAAGGGTGAGTTCAGGTTGGTGCAAACGGTGTAATTAAATATAAACCTCAAGCTGCCCATTGTTAACGTACAAATTACATTACTATTGCGACACGTGTCGGGGCGCACGGCCGAGGGGGAGCGGGGATGGGAGGGATGGCGTAGGGGGTGTTCGGGGCAGGAGTGGGGACCCCACAACCCGGCCCCATCGCTGTGGTCGTCCCTGGGCACAGTGCCTGGACTGGGCCTGTCTCCATCCACATCCATCCTGGATCCATGTGCAGTGGGGAAGCTCCATGTGAGTCCTCATCCCTTGTCCCCAGCCCCATGGGGACAGCAGCCCCCCAAGTCCAGGCTTGGCACCCAGACTCACTGATGGACATGCACAGGGGCTGTGCACAGGCATGCACACGCATCCTGCATGCTCCTGTGCACACCCATGCCCATGCCCATACATGCCCCCTCCTGTGCACACGTACACCTCCCTGGCACATACACGTGCATGTGCATACGGATGCACACAATGAACACCCCTGGCACATACATGCAAGCACACACACATGGTCCTGTGTACTTACACACATACATGTGCGTGTGGATGCTCACACATCCACATCCCTGGCACATACGTGCAAGCACGCACACACTCCTGTGCACACACATGGATGCACACACATAACATATCTAGCACATACATGTACGTGCACACTCCTGTGCATGCACACACACATGAACACACATGCACACCCCTGGCACACACACACCACCCACCCAGGACCCCCTCCATGAACCAGGACACCCGTGTCCCCATCCCAGCCATGCCACTCTCCCCACCATCCCTTGCAGGGGGACCCTGGTGACACCCCAACTGGGACAAGTGACATCGACCTTGGGGGGGCTATGGGGAGAGGAGGGGGGGGCCGGGCCGGCTGCGCGTCCCCTGGCCCAGGCGGCGGGGGGGGTGGCAGCTGGTTCCTATTTATTAACCAGTCATGGTTAAATTGGTTTATAAATTAACAGATGTTTTAACTTTAGTCTTTCTTCTGGGAATGGAGGCAGCGAAACTGCTCTGTGCTGGCAGCTGGGCCCCCGCCGGGAGGGTGGCACTGATGGGGATGGGGGGGAGCAGGGATGTGACCCCCCTGATGCAGCCCACCCTGCTGCAGGGGCACTGGGGTGGGCTTTGTGGTCCCCTGAGGTCACAGATCCTTAGGGAAGGGGAGGATGGGGATGGAGCTGGGGTTCTACAGGTGGGTAAACTGAGGCATGGCCCCCAGGTGGCCACGTCCTCTTCTTCCTTGGGGTCTCAGGCTTGTCCCCCCACCATGGTTCTACCTATTCAGACCTCCCAGGTTGGGCAAACGGGGGCACAGGCTCCCCCAGACCGATGCATGGTCCTATCTGATGGGGTGCGCATCCCGAGGTGATGTCCCAGGACCCCCCAGTGCCCCCATGGCAGCACCCCGGGGTGTGAGGCTTGGCATGGGCCAGTGGCCGGTGGCTGCCAAGCGAGATGGCTCCAGCCATGGTCACCGCGTGCCAAAGCCCTTGAGCCTGTGCCCAGGCCTGCGCTTGCCATGTGGCTGTGCCAGCGCCGTGGTGACCCTGCCAGCACCACGGATGGCATCTGCTGGTGGCACCGGGACCAGGCCCAGAGTGGGGGGGACAGGAGGACACAGCCCCCTGCCCACCCTGATGGGACCCATCCTCATGGTGCCAGCACCACAGGGACACATCCCCTCCTTGCACCAGGGTCCCCATTGTGGTGAGGTGCAGTCCCCAGCCCCACAGCATAGAGGGGATGCCAGATCCCCCCAGTGCCACCATAGGGGTGGCCGTGTCCCCAGCCACCCCAATGAAACCCCATTTGGTGGGGGTCGTCCCCCATGCTCCCTGGAGCTTCCCATGCTTATGGCTGGGGAGGTACCAGCAAGGAAGGGGTTAAGGTCCCTGCGGCCCCCCCCCGGGCTCCAGCGTGTTCCCACCCGTGTTCCCACTACCAGCACCTCCTCTGCAGCCGGGGGGGCTGCACCCACCGGGGTCCTGGGGTGCGATGGGGCTCGGGGGGGACACCCGGAGTGATGGGCACTGGAGGGAGGGCCCGGCACCCACTGAACCCCCCAAGCCCCGCCCCGCCCATTAGCCCCGCCCCCCCGGTGCACAGGCCCCGCCCCCCCGACACTCACCTTTCAGACCCAACGATCGATGTCCCCGGGTCTTCTTGTCCCCACGATGCTCCGGCCCCGCGGTGCCCCGTGTCCCCCCCGTGTCCCCCCCGGTGCCTGTCCCCACAGTGCTCCATCCCCAGGGTGTGTGTCCCTGTGCCCCATCCCTGAGGTGCCCCATCACCATGATGCTCCATCCCCTGTATGCCCTGTCCCCACCATGGTCCACCCCCGTGCCACCTCATCCCTGTCAGCCCATCCCCATGCCACCCCATCCCTATATCAGCTCATCCTTATGCCACCCCATCCCCACAGCACCTCATTCCTGCCACCCCGTCCCCATGCCACCACATCCCTCTGTCACCCCATCCCCATGCCCCCCCATACCTACATCACCCCATCCCTACACCACACCACGCTGCCGCAGCCCCACGGCCGCCCCTCTGACATCGCGGCCCCACAAGTCCGGTGACGCTGTTGCTGCACCGATGGGTGCAGGCTCCGGCTCCTGCTCCTGTCACCGGTGAGGGGCGAACTCCGCGTCCTGAACCTGCTGCTGCTATTTTTACTGTCTCTGCAGGAGGATGCGCTGCCGCAGCCCCCGCCACGACACACGGGGATGGGCACGGGCACGGCCCAACCCCCGGTGTGCCCCTGCCCGGGTGCCCATGGGATAGACGGGGCTGTGCCCGTGGGTAAGGAGTGACCGTGTGCGGCCCATGCGGCCGGCGCTGCGTGGCGGGGAGGGCTCCGGTGCCGGGCCCGGTGCGGCTCCCCACGTGCCCCGGCGGGTGCGTGGCTGTGTGGGTGCGGGCGCGGGCGGCGTGTGCCGATCCCGGGGGGCTGCGGGTGCTGCCGCTGCCGCAGCGCAGGGAGGGGAGGGGGCCCGGCCACCCCCTCGCTCCGTGTCTTCGTAGGCGGCAGGAGCGGGAACGGCAGCGGGATGGAGCCTGGGAACCTGTTGCCATAACGACCCGGGTCCCGCGATGGGATGGCGGGATGGGGATGAGGATGCGGCCGATGCTCTGAGCCTCGCATGGGGTCAGCCTGGGCATGGGGTGATCAAGGGACTCCGCACCTTGTCCCCCTGCTGTCCCTTCCATAGGGCCGCTGCCCTGGCTTGGCAGTGCCATGTGCAGGGCCAGCTTTGCCACTCTTTGCCGTGCTTTGCCACGCTTTGGCACGCAGAGCCGTGCTGTGCCGTGCTGTGCCGTGCTGTGCCGTACTGTGCCGTGCTGTGCCGTGCTGTGCCGGGCGGCGGGAGGAGGCTGCTCCGTGGCACGGTGCCACCCGTGTAAATATTTTGCTGGAACGGCGGTTGCTGGCCCGCGGCCACTCGCAGCCCTTGGAGCACCGGGAGATCCGGGGGCCGGAGCCAGCTCCCGGCTCCCTCTTCCTCGTTCCTCCTTGGAAGCGGCTTCCTCAGCGCCACCGCCCCGGCCCTGTCCCCCGGCCAGGACACCCCGTGATGGGGCAGGAGCCACAGCCCCGGCCGCTGCTCTTCCCCTGCGCTGTGCCCAGAGGTGCCCTCGGTGCCCGGGCCCCCGCCGGCAGCACCGCACCGGACCCCGGTGCCGAGCAGTGGCCGGGCTGGAGGCTGTGCCCGAGGCGGGGGGGCGAGACCTCCCCTTCCCAGGGGAAAACTTTGGGTTTGGTGGAATTTTCCACCAGGAAAACCGCGCAGAGCCGGGCACGGCGCGGGTGAGGGCAGAGTTCTCTGCCTCTGGCACACCCCGTGTGCCAGGGCTGTGGCTGGTGCAGGTAAAATGGGGCGTTCCGGGTGTCCCAAGTCCCCATGGATATCCCCTGGCCGTATCCCCTGGGTGATCCCATCCCTGCCTGAGCTGTGCCCCTGGCCCGTGTGGATCAGAGCAGGCAGGGGGGGATTTTCCTGCTGCCCATCCAAGGGTGTAAGTGGCCGTGCCCCTGCCCCCTGATTGCAGCTTGGTGGGGAGAACGAGGCACAAGGAATGGGGGCTCACATGGAAGCACCTATTCCCATCCCATTCCCATCGCTGTCCCATCGGGGGACACCCCCTTGGCAGGGAAGGGGTTAAGGTCCCCCCACAGCTTGCCTGAACACCCTAAGGGGCTCCCCAAGGGCTCATTACCTCGGCCTCAGCCCCCCTGCCCCGGGAGGGGGGGATGAATAATTCAGTGCTTGGTAGGAGATGTGTCCTCCCTCCCTCTCCTTCCTCCTCCTCCTCCTCCTCCTCCTCACCGGCTCTGCTTTCCCCACCTCCCGCCACTCTCAGTCCTCGCCGTACCGGAGCCCCGGGTGCTACCGAACTCCCGACTCGGTACCGGTGGCTGAGACCCCCCCTCACAGGCAGCGGCGGTGACCATGGACCCCAAGGACCGCAAGAAGATCCAGTTCTCGGTGCCGGCCCCCCCCAGCCAGCTGGACCCCCGCGCCGTGGAGATGGTGAGGAGACACAGCGGGGTATGGGGGCATCCCGGAGGTCCCTCGGCACCCCCGAGGTCTCCGCGGTGACGAGGGACCCCCGGTGTGACCAGGAGGGACGGGGGGAACGGGAGAGCCCCGAGGTGCCGGGTGTTGGAGGAGGGATGGGGGCAGAGTGGGACAGGAGGGATGGGACTGGGGGATCGGAGGGGACAGGAGGGAGGAAAGGGACCGGGAAAGCAGGACGAGGGGGATCGGAAGGGCCAGGACAGGGATGGAGGGGATAGAGGGGACAGGAGAGAGGGGAAGGGACCGGGAGAGCAGGACAAGGGAGATGAGAGGGGACAGAAAGGGACTGGGAGAGCAGGGTAAGTAGGATCGGAGCGGATAGAGGGGACAGGACATGGAACGGGAGGGACAGAGGGGACAGGACTGGATGGGGGGGACCAGGATGGGACAAGGGAGAGACGGGGACGGGACGAGAGCGCTCCGAGGTACCTGTGTGAGCTGCGGTCCCGCAGAGGGAGAGTTGTGCAGGGGAACAGGGATGGGGCAGGGATGGGATAGAGGGGACAGAACGGGGACAAGGATGGGAGGGAGGGAAGGGATGGGACGTAGGGGACAGGACAGGGACAGGGATGGGACCGAAGTGACAGCACACGTTAGGGGACGGTGCAGCCACTGTTGTACCCAGCCCAAGGGGACGTCCCAGGCGCACGCCGGACCCAGAGCCTCCACGGAGGGACCGGGCAGCGGCTGGAGGGAACTGGGGACATCGTGGGGACCCCGGGATGGGGCCACAGCCCCACACGGTCCCTGCCCGCACCCGTGCTCACACGCATGCACATACATAGACACGCATCACACACGTGCAGGCTTGTGCATGGGCCCGTGGCCCCGGGGTGCAGGGGACGGGGACGCTGCGGGTCCCCAGCCGGTGACACCCCGCTGTGCCCCAGATCCGGCGGCGGAGGCCCACGCCGGCCATGCTCTTCCAGCTCTCTGAGCACTCATCCCCAGGTGAGCAGCGCAGTGGCTGGGAATGGGACACGGGACAGGGATGGACGTGGTGTCAGGGGACATCTGGTGTCACTGATAGGATGTGGTGGCAGGGATGGGATGTGGTGATAAGGATGGGGTGTGGTGTCTTGCACGTTATGAGATATCCAGGATGGGACATGGTAGTGGGGAGGTAAAGCAGTGGTGGGATGGGATGCGGGTGTCACCTATGGCTTGGGACAGCATGGATGGGACATGGTGCCAGGGAGCGAGTGTGGTGTCACATAAGGAATGGAGTGGCAGGGACGGGATGGGGTGGCAGGGACAGGATGCAGTGTCACATAGGGAATGGGGTGCCTGGTGGGCAGATAACCCCTGGAGCAGGGGTTTGGGAATGGCAGGGACCTGCCTGGCTCTGCCGGGTGCCATCAGCCCCTGTCCCATTTACTCTTCTTTCCCCATTGCTGCCACTGACCCAGAGGACGAGTCCCTGCCCTACCAGGTGAGTGGCACCAGGAGACCCAGGGCAGCCCTGCTCCCCATCCCTGGGCACTGGGGGGTTATCAAGGCCCTGTTTGGCCCCACGCTTATCGGTTCCCTGCCCGGCACCGGCACCTGGCGCTGGCGCTGTGGGGACGGGGACAAGGAGCCCAGCCAGGCTCTGGGGTTTGGCTGCGGTCAAACAGCCCCGTGACCATCACAGGGACACCACAGAGTGATGGGGTCTCCATCATGGGGCCCCAATGCAGATCCCCATTGCAGGGTCCTCATTGCTGGGGAGTGGGTGTCAGTTTTGGGTCCCCATTGCAGGATCCCCATCGGAGCATTTCCATCCCGGGGTCCCCATTGAGGGATCCCCATTGCAGCATCCCTATTCTGGGGTCTCCATGACGGGACCCCCATTACAGCACTCACCTCCCCATGGGGTGCCTGCCTCCCCTGGGTCCATGGTGACCCCCGGCCTGGGATGGGGGCACACCGGGACCCCCTTCCTGATGCCATTCCCTCCCGCAGCGTGAGAGCTGCCTGCTGAAACCAAAGAGGACCAACCCGTGTGCCTACACCCCGCCCTCGCTCAAAGGTACTGCATGAGCCGTCTGAATGGGGAAACTGAGGCACGGGGCTGTGCGGGGTGGGCAGGGGCACCCGGGGCTCCCCACACCTCTCTGGGTGCTCCATGGGGAGACACCAATGCTCCCAGTGCTAACGCCGGTGCCTCCCCAGCGGTGCAGCGCATCGTCCAGTCCCACCTGGAGGGTGGCCTGGCCGGGGGGGACAGCTCCGACGGGGAGGCTGATGATGGGGAGCATGAGCTGGCCCGTGCCTGCGACCCCGACAGTGCCCTGGAGCCTGGTGAGTGGGACGGGGATGTGGGAGTCTGGGGAACATGGGGACAGGGGTGCTGAAGCCTTGGGATGTGGGGACTGGGACGTCAGATGCTGGGGGACATGGGAATGAGGATATACTGGATCCTGGGGGACATGGAGTTGGGGTTTCTGGAGACCAGGGGACATGGGGACAGGGATGGTGGATGCTGGGGGACATGGGGACGGGGATTCTGCAGCCTGGGAGGTGTGGAGATGGGGATGTTGGATCCTGGGGAACGTGGGGATGGGGATGTTGGAACCCTGCAGGACACGGGGCCGGGGATGGTGAATCCTGGGGGACACGGGGCCGGGGCAGCCGAAGCCCAGCGCTGAGGACGCGGGTGCCACCATCCCCCGTAGCCCTTGGGGCGAGGGAGGGTGCGCGGGGGGAGCACAGGGGCTGCGGGTGCTGTGCCCCGCGTCCCCTGCCCGGGGCGGTGCGTCCGAGCCCCGCGGGGCTGCGGCGGTGCCCTTCGCGCCTCCCTCTGCCCTCTGCTCATCCGTGCCCCCCCCGAGCAGCGCCCGGGAGCCAGGCCCGAGCGGAGCGGAGCTACTTCAGCGGCCCCAAGGCTCACAAGCGGAAAGGTAACGGGATGGGGCCAGGGGGAGGCGGGAGGAGGCCGGGGCCGGCGCTCGGGGCCCCTGCAGCCGGGTCACCCCGGAGCCGGGTCCCGCAGGCGGGCAGAAGGTGTCCTTCGCCGGCGGCATCGAGGAGCGCGGCCAGGACCTGAAGTCGCTGACGGTGTCCGAGATCCCGGAGGATCCCGAAGGACTGGAGGAAGAGGAAGAGGAGGACGGCGGCACCGGGGGTATGTGGGGTGTCAGCCCCTCCTGCCCCTGGTGTCTCCTTCTGGTGCTGGTGGCGCCTGACCCTCTGCCTGTCCATCCCTCCTTCCGTTCCTCCCTCCCTCCATCCATCCATCCATCCATCCATTCATCCTTCCCTCCCTCCCCCCCTCCATCCATCTGTCCATCCCTCCCTCCATCCCACCCTCCATTCATCCATCCCTCCATTCATCCATGCATCCTTCCTTCCATCCCTTCATCCATCTATCCCTTCCTCCCTCCCTCTTTCCATCCTTCCATCCCTTCATCTATCACCCATCCCTCCATCATCCATTCCTCCTTCCCTCCATCCCGCCTTTCACCCCTCCTTCACTCCATGTATCCATCCATCCCTCCATCCATCCCCAGAGCGGCGACACGTCGGCTTCGCCGAGGTTCCGTCTCGCCCCATCGGCACCGAGCGCCATTCGCCTACCTACCCCCTGGGTACCAGTTAACCGGCACCGGGACCCGGCACCCTCCGGCTGCAGCAGCTTCGCCGGTGCCCCCCCTTGCCCCATTGCCCCCCCTCGCCCCACTGCTGCCCTGCCTGCGCTTCGTGTGCTGCCCCACACATGGCCACAGCCACCACGCTTCGCATTGGGGGGTCCCACGCGAGGGGCCGGGACCCCCCCGGGGGGCTGGTGCGGACCCCCCCCGGCCCCACATCGAGCTGAGCCCCCTGCCCGCAATAAACGGCTGTACAGAGAGGATGGAGCCTGGTCTGGGGGGGCTGCGGCCATGGGGGGAGATCTGACCCCCGGGTTTTGGGTGGTCCGGGCATCGGTGGGGCGACAGCAGTGAGCTGTGGCGCAGGGCTGTGGGGCAGATACAGGTGCCCCATGGACACCCTCCCTCTCTCACAGGAATGGTCTCTCCCAGCCCCACTGATCCCCCCCTCTGGAGGTGAATGGTCCCTCCCAGCCCCACCGATTCCTCCCCCTCCGGGTGGGGAATGGTCCCTCTCCGCCCCACTGATCCCCCCCATCCTGTGAGGAATGGTTCCTCCCATCCTATTGACCCCCCCGAGTGGGGAATGGTCTCTCCCAGCCCCACTGATCCCCCCCCGAGTGGGGAATGGTCCCTCCCAGCCCCATTGACACCCCCCCTGTGTATGAAATGGTTTCTCCCTCGGTCCCTTTGGGTCCGTCCGCATACACACCCCTCCCCGGGCCCGAGATGGTTTGCGCCGGCGCAGCCTCGCTCTGGCGCTTCCCTTCTGGGGTCAGAGGTGGTAGCGATGCCGGAAGTTGCGTTTCTCGGGGTCAGCTTCCGGCGGGGCCGGCACCGGGCGGCGGCAGGTACCGGGACCGGGGCCTACACCGGGAATGGGGCCTGGACCGGCGAGTACCGGGGGGCGCCGGGGCCAGGGGGTGACGGGGCCGGGTGCTGGGGCCTTGGAGCCGTCCGCGGGCCCCGGAGCGCGGCCGTCGCGGGGGGTTGCAGCGGCAGCTCCGAGCGGGGACGAGCGCCCGTGAGGAGCCCACGGCAGCGAGGTTCGGGCTGTGGCCGAGGAGCGGCAGTGCCGGGCCGCCGGGGGGGTGCCGCGGCCGTCCCGGTGCTCCGGTGTCGTGTTGTGCTGTTGTCACGGCCCCGGCGCTGCTGCTCCGGGTGTCTGCAGAGCCCCTGAGCCTTGTCCCCACTGACACAAGGCTGGTGGCCATGATAGGGGGCTGGTGGCCATTGACACAAGGCTGGTGGCCACTGATGTGAGGCTGGTCCCTGTGCTGAATCAAAGCACTAACAAGGGGCATGGGGGGTGTTTTGAGGGGCTGCAGCACCATTGCCTGCAGCAGAGGCAGCCCCAGGCCCTGGGGCACAGAGGGACCCCTTTTCCATGGGGCTGTGTCTTTGTTCTTCCCGGTGGTGCCGGGCAGGAGGCCGGATCCCGGGGTCCCTGCCTGCACCTTGTGCCTCTCGAGTCTCCGTTCCCATTGGATCCGCAGCCGCGGTCCCTTTGTGGCTCTGCATCGCTGTGCAGTGTCACCTCGTGTCCCGGCAATGTAATGGGACGTGTCCCAGTGTAGGCACGGGCCGGGAGCAGCCCTGGGAGGTGCTTTAGGCTGTGAGGGAAGGTTGCTGCTCCCTGCCCTTCCTGCGGGATCCCTGTGGTGGAAAACCCCCCTGTGAGGTCCCAGCTGTGAGTGATGGGGCTGAGCAGTGCTTTGCTGCGGCCTCAGCACCCTCCCAGGGCAGAACTTGTGCCTAAGAGCTCATCTCAGTCTCCCCTCTGGCAGGTTCAAGCCATTCCCCTTGGCCTGTCCCTGCAGGCCCTTGTCCAAAGCCCCTCTCCAGGTTTCCTGCAGCCCCTTTAGGCACTGGAGCTGCTCTAAGGTCTCCCCTTAAGGAGCCTTTTCTTTAACCCTGTTAAATCCTGTGTGGAACAGGGCTCTTGATCCCTTGCTTTGCTCCTGTCTTTGTGCTGACCACGCTCTTTGTGGTTTGGGGCTATTTTAGAGTGAGGTTTAGTGTCTGCTCTTCACCCTTTGTGTTTTTAAGGCCTCTCTAAAGCTCAGCCTCCGTGGTCGGTGCCTCTGCAGGGTCTCATCCATCTCGCTGTGCACCAGAGGCTTTGCCTCCCCTGGTGCAGTGCTGGTGCAGAGGCTGCTGGCTGGCAGCAGAGGTGACAGGAGAATTAGCTGTTGAAGCTGTCATGTGAGCTGAGAAGACACATTAATAGGAAGTGGGGGCGCGGGAGGAAAGGAGAAGCCGTGTCACAAGATGGAAAAGCTTCTCCCTGGAAGACGTGTCATTAACATGCAAACGGGTGCTAATGGCAGCCTTGTGATTTGAATGTGAAAGGGCTGGTGCTGGGGAGGGGGTGCCACGGAGGAGGTGCTGGCACTGGGGCTTTGCAGGGGCTGCTCTGGCCTTTCCCTGGGACAGGATGAGAGCACCAGGGGCTGCAGGGTTGTGCTGCGGGGACCCTCCTGGGTGTTGGGGCTTGGTGCTGCCTGAGGATCTCACTGTGTCACAGGGCTTCCCACTGGGGTTCGCTGCTGATGCTGGCATCACCTCGAAGCAGGAGCTCTCACCACCAAAAAGAACCCAAATCTGCCCTTGGAGACTCAAGAACGCCCGTTTTCCTCAGCCAGCAAAGCCCCTGGCGTGGGTGCTGTGCTCCTGACACCCGGGTGTCCCTCGGGCAGCCCCTGCCACTCCTGGCACTCACTTGGGGCTCGTGGTGGCTGTGGGAGCTGCTCCAAGGCCCTCGCAGGCTGCGGAGGATGCTGACTGCATAATACAGCACCAGGGCGCTCAATAATTTATCTGTCACCCAGAGAAAGGCACATTTCTGCACGCTCCCATCCCTGTGCTCCTGCCACTTGCAGCTTGCTCCTGCCTGAAGACGCAGCCCCGGTCGAGGGGCTTCATCTGGGCTTCAACTGTTTCTGCTCTGCCCCACAGCACGCTGAAGGTGAAGCCCTTGTTGCTGGTTCTTCCCCCAGCAGTGAGTTATTGCTCACTGGGGAAAGCTGGGCTTTAATGGTTTGGGCTGGCTGAGCTGGGCTCTGCCGTATCATGGAATGGTTTGGGATGAAGGGACCTTAAAGCTCCTCCAGCTCCAACCCCTGCCACGGGCAGGGACCCCTTCCACTGGAGCAGCTTGCTCCAAGCCCCTGTGTCCAACCTGGCCTTGAGCACTGCCAGGGATGGGGCAGCCACAGCTTCTCTGGGCACCCTGTGTCAGCACCTCAGCACCCTCACAGGGAAGAGCTTCTGCCTAAGAGCTCATCTCAGTCTCCCCTCTGGCAGGTTAAAGCCATTCCCCTGTGCTCCACCGTGTCCCTGGCACTGCAGAGCAGGGGGAGGAAGAGTGGGGCTGGGGGGGCTCACAGGGTGCTTTGAAAGTGCTGTGCGGGTTGGGGGGAGCTGCCTAAGTGCAAAGCGGTGTCGGAGGCGGTGCAGGAGGAGCAGCCCCTGCCTGGGGTGATGCATTATTCAGCTCTCACAGATGTCTTCTAACTTTCCCCACTTTGAGCCGGGGCCCCTGGCTCAGAGCAGCGGGCGCTGTGGCTGATGAGAAGTGACAAGTCCTGCAGCTCCTTCTGAAGGGCCTCCGAGAGAGACTCGCAGGGACCTGACAGGAGCTCAGCTTTGTTCCCTTCCAGCCCCAAACCTGCCCCAAAGCAAGCCCTTGCTGTTGCTCAGGTGTCCATCAGCTTCACCTGCCCCATGGATTGCCCCTGCCCACAAGTCTTGGGGTGGTTTTTTCCCCTTAGACGTGGCATGGCTGCAGCCTGCTGCTCGTTCCAAGGGTGATCTGCTGCTGACAAACCCCATTTGTATCCTGGAGGATGCAGAGCTGCTGTGGCAGAAGCCGATGCAGGGAAGAAGCTGGGGTTTGTGTGCTTGAGCAGGAGCGTTCCGCAGAGCTCATCGCTGTGCTTTTGCCATGGGTGACTCCAGGGACTGGCAGACCCCTGGAATGACCTGTTTTGGCTTCCCCCTTTTCCTTGCGTGTGCTGTTGCATGGTCCATTAACACCGTGGCCTCCTCGTGCCCTGCTGACGGAGAGGAAGGGTTTCCATACAATGCTCCTGGCATGGAAACAGCCTTGAGGCTGCAGCACTGCCACTGCAACGGCGCCAGGAGCAGCTCCTGCCCCTTCCTGCTGCTCTGCTTGGCCGAGCCGGGTGTGAAACCCAGCATCCTGCTCCCAAAGGGAGCCGAGTCCTCTCTTGGCTGTGCGGGATGGGCTCTGGCTGATGGATAACCAGCTCCTGAGGCTTTGCACTTTGCCTTGTGCCCTGGGAGCTCAGTGTCCCTGCAGAGGAGACTGCTGCAGCACAGGGAAGCTTGCGTTGGCTCCAGGATCCTGGGAAACTGCTCCTTTCTTGGAGCTCTAGAAACACCCCGAGGCCTTTTTCCTGCTGCCACAGCAGCATCTCCACAGGGTTTGCCATCTGCTGCTCTGGCCGTGGTGCGTGCTGGGCGGCTGCTCCAGGTCCCAGGGACACTTCCTGGTGGCTCCGTGGACCCCTGGCACCTCTGAGCCTTTCCCAGCCAATTCCTCCTTCCCTGCAGTGAGCAGGAGGGGGGAGGACGGTCTCTGCCTGTGCCGACGAGGGGTGCCAGGGTGAGATGGAGCAGCTCTGGATGTCTTTGCTTCAGAGTGGGAGGCTCTCTGGCAGCCCAGGAGCCAGCATTAGCCTTTTCCCTGTATATAAAACAGGCAGGACCTGATTTGGGGATTGGAATATTTGCCCTTAGAGGGGGAGAGGAGGAATATCCAGGGACCTTAGGGTGCCCTGCGTGTCTCCCCACAGGTGATGCACTGACTTGGCCAATGCTGCCCTGACTGATGTAGGACCCAAGTGGCTTGGGCCGAGGATGAGCAAGCCCGCAGACCTGCAGCACAACCTGGAACGAAGCCTCCCAGCCATCGCCTCCATCAGCACCTCGTTTTCCCAGAGCCAGGGCTTCTCCCCTTACTGCTACTTCTCTCTGGAGAAGAGGAAAGCCATCTCGGATGTGAGGAGGACCTTCTGCCTCTTCGTCACCTTCGACCTGCTCTTCATTTCTTTGTTGTGGATAATCGAGTTGAATGTAAGTCGGGGGAAGCAAATCCAAGGAGCCTTTGTCCTATTAGGTTGTGCTTTTGCAATGCAGCTCCCTCGGTGCTAATTGCTTTGGTTCAGAAGGCTGGGGCCAAGTCTTTGTTTGCTCTTCCCAGCGCTCTGCTGATTGGAGCTGGCTGAGAAGCCTCTGCACTCAGTGTAAATGAGAGTCCAGCTCATTTCCTGCACCCAGGCTCTGTTGTGGCTGTCCAGGGATGTTAACACCGTGCTCTGTGTCGGAGCAAAACAAGATCTGGGGCCCCTGGAAGCGCCAGGTTGAGCTCTTGGCCCCATTTCTCTCCTGCTCCCCTTGCCTTAAGTGAAGCTGCGCCCTGTGCTTGCCAGGCAGCTGCCAGCTCCGCTGCAGTGTCTTGTTCTGCAAGCATCAGAGGATGTGCAGACCCTCCTCACACCCACCCAGCTGTTGAGCACAGACAAAAGAGGCTTTGAGCTTTGTAATCTCAGCTTCTGAGAGCTGGAGATGCTGCTCTGCTGCACGGGAGGCTAGTGAAGGGGAGCGCAAGGGCTTTGGTCTGGCACGCCTGTGCAGGCGGCTGTGTTTGCTCAGTGAGTTACCTGTTGCAAGGAGCAGGGAAATCCAGTTTATTTCCCTCATTCCCATCAGATTGAAGCAATTCCCTGGCCTTTGTTTTGTTTTGATTTCTCCTGAACCGGCCCTGGCTGGTTTCAGCCGTGCTGGCGGCGTGTTTCAGGTACGACGTGTCCTTCCTCCCATGGAACAGCCCCAGAGCAGAGCAGATGAACAGATAGACCCCAGTGCTTCTGCGTGCAGCCCTGCCTGCGTCTGGCTTTTATTTATCAGCACTGGATCCTGCCTTCACTTAACAGCTCTTATCTCTGCCCTCTTTATCTCCTGAGTGTCTGCACTTAACAGATTGTCTGGGCCAGCAGCTCCCTCCCCTGCCCGCTGCAGCACTGAGAGCCTGAAGAGACCCCTGCCTAGAAAAAAGCATCTCCCAGCCAGCATTCCAGCGATGCCAACGGTGTCCTGGCTTGGACCCCGGCCTCCTGCTCTTGTCCCTGTTCTCTGGGCTCTCTGGAGAGCTGCTGTCTCTCCAGCCCCAGGGGGATAATGTGCTAGCGCAGTCACCAGGGTGACTGTGAGTGTAGGGCTTGCAGGTAGCCATTAATGAGTGACTAACTGCTGATATTTAGGCCCTGAGCCGAGATGCTGCATATTTAAAGCTATTAGGACAGCTTATTTGCCTCCTTATGAAGAGCAACGACTTCATATCATGACTAATGCTTTTTTTATCAAACGGTTTCCTTCACTGCAAGATAAGCCGAGCAAATTGGCCCTTGTTAAATGTCTGTTGCCTTGCAAACTGTAACGCGCTGCTCTCGGGGGCAGAAGATGCTTCAGTTCTTCTTCAGTTCAAACTGACAGCACCTCCCAGAACTCCTGATCCAAAGCCTTCCCTGTGTCTCCTTCTGCAGCATCTCCTGGTGAAGCGATGTGGGGCAAAGCTGCCCGGCACGAGCCCGGTAGCCCCAGCTCGGGTAAAGCACCAGCGCAGAACTGCTTTGCCCCCCTTGCCCTGGATATCAAGCACCAGCCCTGACCTAGAGGGCCCGTTTCCCGATGGCTGCCTCTTCTGTCCTTGGCCTGTCAGAGCAGAGGGTGCCAGGACACCCGGCTGCCAAGAACTGGCCTGAGATCCACCAACTTGTTTCTCACAGCTCATCAAACAGCTGCCAGCCTCTCCCGGCTCCCAGGCCAGCTGGGCTGCGTTCAAACCAATAGCCTAAAGGTGAAGCATTTGTTCCAGTTACCTGAGCCATTCGCTTCCTCCCAAACAGCCATCCCAGGCTCCCCAGAGCAGGATTTATGGTGTCAAAAGGAGCAGGGCTGGCGGGCCCCGGATTGTCTGCGGGTGAGGCAAGGCAGCTCTTCTGTGAGCTTTTTCCACGCTCCCATACGATATCCCAGGAAGCATTTGGGCCTCTTTTGGCTTTCCTCGTGGTCTCTGTGTGTGTGCATGTCCCTCGTCCCCCTCTCCTCCCTCTTCCCCTTTGCCAGTACATTTGAACCTGCCGGTTGGCTTCCTCCATCAGCTTTCCTGGAGGGCAGCTCAGCACTGCTGGGAGCCGTGGGAAGCCAGCTGGCCTGGGAAACAGGAGAGGAGACC
This sequence comes from Psittacula echo, assembly GCF_963264785.1. Classification (NCBI taxonomy): domain Eukaryota; kingdom Metazoa; phylum Chordata; class Aves; order Psittaciformes; family Psittacidae; genus Psittacula; species Psittacula echo. The sequence goes on from NC_137748.1 coordinate 6,055,538, forward strand.
CCTCAGTGCTCTGCACAATGAGGATGATCCCAGCTTAAATCCCACCGGGTTGCTGCGTGACCCCAGAGAAGAGCCCTCACAGGGGAGGTGTTTGGATTATCCAGCTGTGGGGTGCTTTGTTCAGCACAAAGGTGCTGGAGAAGCAGTTTCCTGTGGCTTTCCCATGTTTTCCACATCTCCTCCAGTACAGCTGAGGTCTGTCCCCTAAAGCCACCCGTGGAAGTGATGGGCACGAGTGGGAGGTGCTCAAGCAAGGCCTTTAGGCTGTGAGAGTTGTGACCTGGTGGCTCAGCCAAAGGAGCAGCTACGAGAAGGCCATGGAGAAGTGTTTAACGTTGCTGCTCCAGCTCTGGCTGCTCGCCTCGTGCTCCTCGGTGTGAAACCAAGGGTGAAATGGGCTGTTGGAGCCTCCCGTGGTGCTGCCCTGGCAGATGAGGCAGCATTTGTATGCCTGATGCATAACCTGACCTGGCGGCAACCTCCGGTCACCGCTTGGCCGGGTTCTTTCTACCATTAGTTTCTTATCAGTGCACTCCATGGCTTTGTGGTTTCCTGTCTCCCCTTCAGACCAAGGATGGCATTCAGAAGAACTTGGAGAGTGAAATCATCAAGTACAGCTTTAAAACCTCTTTCTTTGATATATTTGTGAGTATCTGAGACTGCTGCAGGTGAGGAATCTGCTTTGGAGCTTTGGGCAGAGGGGGGGATCCGTGTGCCGGGGGCCCCTTGGCTCAGCCCATCCTGCTGCAGCCTTGGCCTGCTCTGTGCAGGAGCGAGGTCCGCAGGAGCCTGGCTCGTGTCTGGGTCCTCCCAAGCACCTGGCAGAGGGACAGGGGCAGTGACGAGTGTCCATGGCTTCTTGTTTTAAAGGTCCTGGCTTTCTTTCGCTTCTTTGTGTTGCTGCTGGCCTACGCCATCGTCAGGCTGCGGCACTGGTGGGTCATAGCGGTAAGGAGGCAGCTTTTGCTTTCCTGTTCGGAGCTTTCTCTCTCCACCCGGCGTCTGCAGGGGTCTGAGGTGTGCACGTTTGTTTCTCAGGTCACTACGTTGGTATCCAGTGCCTTCTTGATCGTGAAGGTCATCCTCTCCGAGGTTGGTCTCCTTGGGCTCCCAGGGAATTGCTGCCGCTGTTTTCCTGTTGCTGCGAACTCCCTCTGGTTTCTCCTTTCTTCCACACAGCTTCTGGCCAAAGGGGCCTTTGGCTACTTACTTCCTATCGTCTCGTTTGTTATTGCTTGGCTGGAGACTTGGTTCCTGGATTTTAAAGTCCTAACTCAGGAAGCAGAAGAGGAGCGATGTGAGTATTTTGCTCTTCTCTGGTAGGACTTGGCAGATGAGACTCCCAGGCCTGGGGTTGCTGCTGCTTTGGCAGCACCTTGGCAGCTATGACATTGATGGAGAAGTGATCTCCAGGCTGGCTGTGACAGCAAGTGCCCGACTCCGTTCTGTTATGGTATAGAAGTCCCTTCAGGAGAAGGAAATGCCAGCTTATAAAAAGCATCTTTTAATTGAGTGGAGCAAAGTGTGCCAAATTCCCCAGTGTCTGCATCCAGAAGGCAGACGGGTTGGAAATGGAGCTCACCTCTGCCTTGGAGAAGGGGTTTTGAAGCAGCGAGACAAATGCCAGGCGGGCTCTTGGGCTCTGTGTCAGGATATCTGCCTTTGGAGCCGGGCTGGAGGCCTTTCAGGGAGGGTTGCTTCAGTCATAGCCACGTGTCAGGGGCAGGACGTGACTTATGGCCTGTGAAGTTTGACAGCCTCTGGGCACTGAGGTTACAAATCACCCTCCAGTGCTGGGCACCTGTAACTTGCAGGGGTCCTTCTAGGGAGCAAGTGGCACTGGACTGGCACAGCTGCCCATTCCTACCACAGCAAAAGGAGGCTGTCACTCTCCCAGGCTTCCCTGATGACAGGGGCCTGGGAAACGGCACCTAAAGCAAGGAGTATTTGTCAAGCGGGGCTCAATCAGAAATGCACTGACTGGAAAACACCAGAGGATGTTTGGGTCTTGCGAGGAGGCTTTAAGATGAAAAATGATCAAGTGTTTAATGCCTCTATTGGATTAGGCTCAGGTTCCAAATTGCTTCCAGGGGAAGCTCTTATTTAATTAGATGCTTAATCGCCTTTGGATTTGACAGGCAGAAGAGCCCATTGATCTCCATGCAGATAAAATGTCTCAAACAAAAGATGAGGCAATAGGAGCTGGAAAGCTGGTGGGCTGGCTGGTGGCAGCGCAGAAAGACCAGCTGGATCTGGAGGGAAGTGGCTGGGAGGGTGCTTGAGGAGGGGCTGGATGTGCTTGGGAGGTCCAGCACCCCTCAGTGTCAAAGCACTGGATGCTGTGTGTCTAAACCCTTGTGCTTTGCTTTGCAGGGTACCTGGCAGCCCAGGCTGCAGCTTCTCATGGGCCCCTGCTCTACCCTGGAGCCCTTTCCGAGGGGCAGTTCTATTCCCCACCCGAGTCCTTTGCAGGTAGGACGTGCTCTTCCTCCCCCTCTTCCTTCCCCTCTTCATCACAACGTTCCTCCTGAGCCTCCTCCCTGGGCCCTGTCGCATTATCCCAGCCCTTGGCAGTGGCAGGTGGCAGGGCCTCCAAGACCTGACTCTGCAGAACAGGCTCCCCGTCCTTGCCCTGCACCCGGGCAGGGGGGGCACGGCCATGCTGTCCCTGGGCCATTGCAGAGCAGAGTCATGCTCAGCCCCCATGTTTGGCTTTGGCTCTGTGGGAAGCTGGAGCCTTTTGTGGTCTTGGAATTAAGTGCTCTTAGCAGTGGTTGAAGGGCTTGATAAAGGCTGCCCTTGGGATGAGGGCACGGCGCGACTCGCCACAGGCAGGTGATGATCAGAGCAGTGCCCGTGTTCAGCAGCAGGGCCATCCCCACTGAGAGCCCTTCCCATCGGATTGGGCGCAGGATCAGGCACTGTGCCCCAGGAGAAGCTCAGAGGGAGGTTGTACAAGGAGGGGCTTCATCAACTGCATGCTCATTGTGTGCTTTCCCCCCAGGGTCGGACAATGAATCGGATGAGGAAGGTGCAGGGAGGAAGGTGCTGACAGCGCAGGTAAACAGAGGCAGCGTAGCCTGAGGTGGCATTCCCTGTCCCCCAGCATTCCCTGTCCCTCGGCGTTCCCTATCCCCCAGCTTTAGGCTCCTCCAGGGCTAGGGAGTCTTTGACACCCCTGTGGCCCCATCAGGGTGCTGTATCTCCAGAGCACCCCACGCTGGTCCCTGTGTTCCCTTAGACCAGTGGCATCATGGCCACCACAGGAGGGGGCTCTCTGGGCCACCCAGCATTCACCCACATCCCCAGGGCTGCATGCTCTTCCCTGCAGCATTCCACAGGGATGTGGTTCTGGCTCTGCTTGAATCGCCTCTCCCTTTCCCTGGTCACGTCCCAAGAAGAGCATTGCCTTGGCCATCCTTGCTGATCCATGGCTCATAGGGCAGCCCTTCACCTCCTCAAAGCCTGGCTGGGCACAAGCTGCTTTCTGCTCCTTTCCAAGTGGTTCAGCCCTGGTTCTGGCACCTCCATGGGAGGAAGCTCTGCTCATCTCCCAGCTCTTTCCCTGCTGGAAGCACGCACATGAAGGCGGGAGCCTAGCTAGTGGATGCAGCTGGTGTGTGGATGCCAGCCAGGGCAGGGAGCGTGACTTTGAGCTCCAAAATGAGGCCTCTGTCACCCAAATTAAGAGATTTCTGCTTGGTGGTGATGGGAGAGATCCCCTTTCCCTCTGCCAGCCTTGCACAGGCTGCCTGCAAGCCCAGCTAATGAAGTGCTGTCCTCTCTCCTAGGAGAAAGAGTACGTCCGGCAAGGCAAGGATGCGATGGAGGTTGTGGACCAAATCCTCGCCCAGGAGGAGAACTGGAAGTTCGAGAAGAACAATGCAAGTGTCGCCCTGCCCCACGTGCTGCTGGCCAGGAGCACGGATGGCTTAGTGAGAACGGGAGGACAAATGAGGCTTTTGAAGCCTCCTCGCGACATGAAAAATTAACAAGCGTTACAATTACCTGATTGAATTAGGAACCTCTTCCAGTTCAGTTCAATGTAAAATCCCCTCTTATTTAATTAGACGTTTAATTGCCTTCCTGTTTGACAGGAGAGAGCCCATCACTCCTCCCTGTAGCTGGGAGGCGGGGAAGAGCTCACCTTTGGTTGGTGTTGGGATGCGGAGCTGTGGGGGCACAGCAGCCCCGCGGCTCTGCCCTTGCTCCACACCAAGCAGCTCTGGCCCACATGGGAGCAGGAGGATGTGGGGCACAGACCTCTCCCCCCACCTCCAAAGCTGTTTGTGTTCCCCTTTCCCTAGGACAGGGACCCTGAGGGTGCTGGAGTGTGAATGGGGGATGCGTCTCTGCCTTAGGTCTTTCCCACTGTGGCACCTCTTGCTTTGGGCAGCACGCAAAGCAAAGCAGGCCCTGCCCTGCCTGTTTCCTCACCATTCCTTGAGCTGCAGGGCAGTTTTCTGGGGTACCTGGAGCTCTTTTATCTCCAAAGGGTGGAGAGAATAGGGCAGTGCCTCTGCCTCCTAAACCTGCCCTTGCTTTCTGCTTGTGGGGTGAGAGTCCTGCAAACTGCTGTCTCATCTGGTGTGCAAAATTCCCCTGTCAAGTGATCCATTGTCTGATGCCAAACTAGCTGGGCAGATTGTTTTCTTTATCCAAAGGGGGGATGGATTTAAATAGACTAATCAGAGTTTAACACAGGGCTAATGATGAAAGGTTATCATCTGTCCATCCCTAACCCCCCCCCGGGAGGCTCTTCTCAGATGTAGGTACCAGCAGCAGCATTGGCAAACTCACCCCTTTCTCTTTATCCTGGTGCTGGGAGCTTGCTACAAAGGGAATTTGACCTTGGTGAGGAGTTTGCAGGCTGGCATGGGGTGGATTCTTTTTCTGTCTCATCCCTGCTGCCTCTCTGGATGTTGTTTTGTTTATGGAAATCTGTGCATGTGCATCTGAAACGGGCTCAGCGCAGTTCCCTCCTGGGGTTGCTATGGGGAGACACAAGGGACGTGTGAGGGCTGGAGAGGGTCCTGCAGTGACGCGTGGGGTGGTTTATCCACAAGTGCTTGCTTTTGCTAACTTAAATGGAAACTTCCTTCTTTCTTGCCCAGGACTTTGGTGACGTTGTTTACACTTTGGAAATACCTTTCCATGGCAAGACCTTTATTTTAAAGGTAAGAACCTCCCTGCATCACTTCCTTAAGGCCGCGTGGCGCAGAGCTGCGGAGTCCCAGCTCCTGGCCCTGGCAGCACAGGTCAGGCTGCAAAGCACACTCTCTTTGCTTGAGACAGATGAAGTGCACTGCATGCTCTAGGGAATCTCTCCAGGAAAGCCCCTTGGCTGGCAGACAAACTCCCCAGCAAACACGCTGGGCCCCAAGCTCTGCTGGTAGAAGTGGGAGCAGGTGACTGCAAGAGTCGCTTCCAACCCCCAGCATCTAGGACTAATCTGACCAAGGAGGCTAATTGGAACTAATTGCCAGCAAGACCAGGGCTGAGCGGGCGTCTGCTGCCGCCTGGCATGGAGGAGAGCTGCTCGGAAGTGCCGTGCTCTGTGCCCTCTTGCTGGAGTGCCTTGGCTGCGACCCACGCTTTAATGAAGCATCGGTGCTGCGGTAGCTTTTCTTTGTTCCAGTGCATATGCTGCCTTGCTGGCAGGAGCTGCCAATGGAGCAGCTCGCAGAGAAAAAGCTGGATGCTCCCACTTTACTGCATTAACCATTTACCTCCGAAGATCTCCTGGCCCACAGGGACCTGGAGAGATCGGTGTCTGTGCTGGAGCTCAGAATAGCTTCTCAGCCACTTCCCCAAGCAATTGTGTGCACAGTAGAGCTGCTGCTGAAGAGGGGCAAGGGTAGGAGAGGAGCCAGCCCCAAGCTCTGTGTGTCTGGCTGTTTTGCAGGCAGACACTTGCCTTCTCTAGCTCCACGTGTGCCCTCCAGGCCCCTGTTAACAGCCTGGGCTTTGCATGCTCTCGAGCCAGGCCAGCCTGGCCTCTTCCCTCCTGTATTATCCCAGTTCTTTGTGATCTGTCCTGTGTTCCTTAAGAACAGTCTTGCCTGAGTGGCTGGCTGACTGCTCTGCCTCTGCCTCTGTCCTCAGGCTTTCCTGCAGTGCTCTGCTGAAACGGTTTACCAGGAGGTTATTCTCCAGCCTGAGAAGATGATCCTGTGGAACAGAACAGTGGCAGCTTGCCAGGTGAGCGTGCCGGACAAAGATGGCTTAATCACAGGAGCTCCTTGGAGCGGAGAGTTGGGAGCTTCCCAGTCCAACACAGGCTGTGGCCAGGCCCTTACTGGAGCTTTAGCTGGATCCGAGTCACCGAGGCGTTAAATCTCCGCCGCTCAGCCGAATGCGCTGCGGCAGCCAGCTGCACGCGGGTGCCCAGCCAAGAGCCCATGAGGTGGGCAGGGAGATGAGCCAGCGCCTGAGCCAGGCCTGCCTCTGCTTGCTGGGTCCGGGCTGTTGGGGTGGTGGGGATCCAGAGGCCACCCCAAAGGAGAGGGATGAGCCCCAGAGCAGGAGGCACACGCTGCCAAAGAGCTCGTCCCCCTCAGCTCACGCTGTTGCCCTTGAATGCTGGGGTAGGGCAGGGTCCGTGTCATTGTTGGCATGTGCAGACCTTGTCTCCTTTTCTCACCCTCCTCCCCAGATCCTGCAGCGGGTGGAGGACAACACCATCGTCTCATACGACGTGGCAGCTGGGGCTGCAGGCGGTGTTGTCTCCCCAAGGTCGGTTTATTCCACTCTCTGCTTTACACTGAGCCCTTCAACACCCTCCTGAAACCCAGACAGAAGCATGGGACTGGAGCGAGTGTGTTCTGGTGCTCTGTGCTGCCTGGGAGCTCCTGGTGTTGACGGGGCACTGGGTGGTGTTCCCAAAGGGAAAAGGAGCCCCTCAGGTTTCCTCCAGACACTCCTGGCACGAGTCTCAGAGCTCAGTATCTGCCGCAGGCAGTCGGGCTCCCTGGGGACAGCGCTGCACCGGGCTCTGTCTGGGCGTTGGCATTCCCCTGCCACAGCCCTTCCTGGCTGCCTGGAGAGCAGGACCCACTCCTGCCAAGCCCCCCTGCACCATTTGAAGCCTTCCTTTCTTTGCTCAGGGATTTTGTGAATGTACGACGGATCGAGAGGAGAAGAGACAGGTACGTGTCCTCAGGGATGTCGACCACGCACAGCCTGAAGCCTCCGCTCTCCAAGTACGTCAGGTAAGAGGCAGGTTCTGTTCTCCCTTTAGCTGGTTCCCGACATGCGCTTTGCTTCAGCTCGGGGCAAAGAGCCACTGAAATGAAACCCCTGCTGTCCTCCTGGCAGCGTGTGCAGGAAGCCAGGTCTATTTGTGGAACCAAACCTTGCTTCCCTTGTTCTTCTGCCTTTGTTAAGAGAAAACTCTCCGTGCTGTCGAGCGCCGCTCGGGCGTTCCCCAGCTCTCGGCTCAGGGGAGTGGAGGTGTTGACCACAACCAGCACAAACCCCATCCCGGTCTGCATCCTGTTTATGTAACAGCTAATTCCCAAACAGGGACAGCTGCCGTTCCTGAGGGGCAGGAAACAGCTGACAGTGGCTGCTTGAGCCTCTCGGATGCCTTTTGCTTCTCATAAGCCAGGCACTTACTGACGTTAAAGGCTGGGGACATTCAGAGATGATCCCGGGAGTGAACCAAGCTGCGTCAGGACGGGCTGGCTCCCGAAGCGGAGCAGGTCCTGGGCCTCTCCCCTTCCGAAGGGACAGCTTTGCCTGCCTGGGAATGGATCTCAGTGGGCTTTAGCCTCGTCAAACAAGAGCTCCTTGTTATGCTGCTCCGGTGCTTGGGGCCCAGCTGTGCCACTTCGCGCACGGACTTTGTTTTTCCTCATAATCTGGTTCAAGTAGTTGACATTTTAACTGGGAGCCGCCGGGGCTGCCTCAGTCTGTTTCAGAGCTGAGGACTTCAGGGCCTAGAAAGATCTTCTGTACAAATGTATGCAGCAGAAAATAGCGTGTTCTTGCACTGGGAAGGGAAATCTGTATTTGGGCTCAGTGTGTGGAGAACAGCTCTCGTCTCGGAGCCGGATCAGATGGTGCGAGGAGGGAGCTGGGGGCTGTGGTGACAGGGCTGAGCCTGTCCCTGCCCATGCAGGGTTTCCCTGCCCGCTCGGCTCTCCTGGGCCCTCTTCCTTGCACCCCCTTCCATAGGGGTTACACCTCGGAACCTCCCTGGGAGGAAGAGCTGAGGCCGGGCTGGCACAGCCTGGAGGCAGAGGCTGCTTCTGAGCCAAGGCACCTGTGGGAAACCTGCCTCTCGTGTGCTGCAGCCAAAGCAGATCCCTTCCCGGGCACTCTGCATCTGCTCTGACCCTGCTGGGCTTCAGCTCTTGCTGCCAGGCATGGAGGGGGGGCTGCTGCTGCAGAGCAGTGCACCCCAGGGTGTTACAGAGCAGCCCCGGCCCTGACTGCGTGCTCCCGCTTGCCTGCAGGGGGGAGAACGGACCTGGAGGATTCATCGTGCTGAAATGTCCCAGCAACCCCAGGGTCTGCACCTTCATCTGGATTCTCAACACGGACCTGAAGGTAAAGGCAGTTCTGTGCTGATGCACCCGTGCTGCGGCCACATCCTGTCCCCAGCAGAGCTCCCAGCAGGTCCAGCATCCCCCGCTTGCAGGCTCAGGACCTGTGCCGTGCTCCCACAAAGCAGCTCGTTATCAAAGGCTGCTCTAAGGGGACCTGAGTTCTGCAGGTGGAGGTTAAACACTACCTGAAAATCACCCTTTTCCCCAAAAAAGTTGTCCCTGTGCGAGTTGGGGAAGCTCTTCCCTCGGGATTCCACATCTCTGTGTGCAGGACTGGGCTCTTGCTGCCCCCAGGAACCCCCACAGCACGGTGTGGGGCCGAGCCTGCGCCCAGGGCAGGGCTCTTTGGCCGCATGAGAGGAGCCAGCTCTGGAGCTGTTTGTGGAGCTGCAGGTCCCAGTTCCTTACTGGTGGCCCAGACAAAAGGGAGCCGGGGTCGAGCTGGCTCCTTTCCTCCCTCCTTCGCTGGAGGTTGACGTGGTAACGGCGCTGCAGCAGCAGAGCACAAAGGCTCCATTCATCAGCGCTCTGCTGCAGAGCTGCGCGGCCCCCTCCCCTCCCACGGCCCCCCCCCCCTCCCCACAGCTCCTGCCTGCCTGCCTTGTGGAACGCTTTGGGAAGGAGCCTTGCCTGGGCAGGGAATGCCGGGGCAGAGCCGAGTGCGGCCTCGTGCCCCTTTGTGCTGGGGATGTTTCCCTTCCCAGCTCTTGGCTCCGCTGCCATGGGCGGTTTGGAGTGTGATGAATCCACTTGGTTGTGCAAGATGGAGCTGGGAAAGGGAAGATGTTCCTTGTGCTTCCCGGCCCGGAGAGCCCTCACCCCCAGCCTCTACAGCTGGGAGGGATTCCAGAGAGGCCGGGCTATTAATAACCCCCTGTCTGCTGCTTCCACCACCTTCCTGCCGGGCTCTGCTGGTGCCCAGGCCCCTCTCCTGCGCTGCCTTGTTATTTCCTTTGGCCCTGAAGAGGTATTTATAGCCCATGGCTCATCCCTTCCTCACCCAAGGGTGAGGATTACACAGCTCTGGGTGCCTTTCGGTACGCGCTGGATGGAGCTTTGCCCCCAGAGCTTGTTTGCTGACTTGGCCCCTGGACCAACAGTCTCATCATTGCAATGAAGCCCTGCTCCATAGGGAGCAGCCTCTGCCTCGCTGGAATGCCACAATCCAAGGGGTTGGTCCCTTCTGTGCCTACCTGAGCACCCCCAAGGCTGGTGCCTGCACTCAGGACCCCCTGTGCTTGCTCCCAGCCCTCCCTGCGCTGCCTTCCCCCGCAGCAGCACGGATTAGATGTACTTTTCAATGCATCTCACACAATAGAGCCGGGGCCGAGGCGGTTGGGTTGAGTCGTGCAGGGCTTTTTTAGAGGAATCAACAGCAGTTCCTCCCCCGGAGCCCGCTCGCTGCGAGCGGCAGCTCCCCGCTGCGGCAGCATCCCCAAGCCCTGCATCCCCGTTGTCCCAGCTCACGGCTCCATGCTGTCCCCGCAGGGCCGCCTGCCCCGCTCCCTGGTCCACCAGAGCCTGGCTGCCACCATGTTCGAGTTCGCCTTCCACCTCCGGCAGCGCGTCGGCGAGCTCGGCACCAGCGGCCGGCCCTGAGCCCCTCGGACCCTGGGAGGATGCTGCAGCGCTGGGATGAGCAGGGGCAGCGCTCGGCTCCTTCCAGCACTGCCCCTGCTGCCTGCGGGCCTCACCCCGCACTGGTGCCTGTCAAACCCCGGCCCTCCATGGGGCTCAGCCCCACACAGGGTGACCCCAGGCTCCCATGAGGAGGATGCGGATGCGCGAGGGTGAGGACTCGGCTCCATCGCCTCGCACTGGGGGGGAAGCCCCAGCTCTGCCCCACTGCAGCACCCGGGGGGGGCCTGGGCTGTTCCCTGGGGCTTTGCTGCCTCTTGTGGGGGGGAGGCAGAGCCTTAAGCAGAGGCTTTGCTCCCAGGGGGGTGCAGGGGGGGGCTGCTGCGGGGGTGCCTGCGGCTGCTCCCTACCTGTGAGCGCTGGGGCCGGGTGCTGAGCTATAAAGAGAAGCAGCAGAGCCGCCTGCACACGGGGCCCACGCTGCAGGGAGGGGGCCGGACCCCCCCCCCCCAAACCGGGCTCTCTGCCTCCCTCATCCTCGGGGTCTGGTGTCCTCCATTGTCCCTGCAGGGGGGGACGTGTCAGCATTAAAAGCCTTGCACTGTTTGGTCGTTGTCTTCCCCAAACCCTTGGTACCCAGAGGGGATGAAGGCGAGGAGAACACCGAAGGATGGGGCCTCCATCATCCTCTTGGCCGTGGGTGTCCCTTGTCCCCAGCACATGGAGCATCCTGGTTGTTCCCATTGGAGCGGGATGCCCATGGCCGCTGGCACCCTGTGAGCAGAACTGAGTTGTGAATAGCCCAGCCTGGGAAGGGGGGGGCACCTTTCAGCACCCTCCAGCACAGCCTGTCCCTGCGATGGGACCCTCATGGCTCTATAGGGCAGTGTCAGGGCCACCAATGCACCGGGACGGGTGGCAGAGGCCACCAGAGCCACCCCCACCTCAGTGCCAGGCAGGGAAAGGCCAAACGTGCCCTGGGCTGGATCGAAGGAGGGGGGGATCCTGGCAGCGCCCTCCCCACGTCCCCATGGAGGGGACAGGGCTCTGGGGCTGTCACCGCAGCCACACGGGGCCACACACGTGTCCCCGGTGCCACCCCCTGCTTGGCACCGTCCGGTGCCAGCGCCGTGTCCCAAAATAGCCTCTGTGGGGCTATATAAGAGCTGCAGCGCATCGGGGGCAGCAGGAGCGCATCAGGGGCAGGATGCTGGGCCCCACTGCCGTGGTGCGCAGCGGGGGGCTGCTCTCGGGGGCCCGCCTGGGCTGCCGGGTGCGGGAGGAGGACACGGGGCGGCACGAGAGCTTCAGCGCTGAATGGTTCGACCTGGAGCTCAGCACCCGGCCTGAGGAGGGGTGAGGGGCTCTGCGGACACCCATGGCGGGGCTTGGGGGTCCTCAGGGGATGTAGGGGGCAGGTGGGGATATGGGGGGCTCCAAGGATCCTAATAGGGCCGTGGGGGGATATGGGGATCTCAGGGGTCCCCCAAGGGCTGTGGGGGGGTCCAAGGGTCTCTGTGGGGCCATAGGGAATATGGGGGTCTCAGGGGTGTCCAAGGGGATGTGGGGGGCTCCAAGGGTCCCAGTGGAGCTCCAGGGAGGTGGGGGGGGTCTTGGGGGTTCTAGTGGGGTCCCCATGGGGCTGGGCACGCACGTGTGGCCATGAGGGATGCTGGGGGTCCCTTTTGGGGCTGTGCAGGTCCGGGGGGGGACGAGGGGGTGTCTCCAAAGGTCCCCATTAGGGTTGATGGAGACACAGGAACCCCCGGGGGGTGCTGAGCCCCCCATTCCCGGCCCCATTCCCAGGTGGTGCCGTCGGGAGGTGGACGAGCAGCGCCGGGAGACGCTGGAGCACCGCGGGGAGGTCCGGGTGCTGGAGCAGCGCTCGCCATGGGGGGTGCTGCGGGTCGGCTGCGTGGGGCAGCCCCTGACCCAGCACCTCCTGCCCTACGCCCGCACCCTGCCCCTGCCCCTCTTCGCCCCCCCGGACCTCCGCGGAGCCAAGAGCGGGGTCCCCCGCACCCTGTCCCGCTCCCTGTCCCAAGAGGCCCAGAGGGGCTGAGGGTGGCAATGGGGACAGACGGGGTCTGGGGTGGGGAGGGTGAGGATGAGGATGGTGATGATGGAGGGGGGGCTCTGCTCAGCCACCCCAAAGAGGCAGCGCAGGACGGTGGGGGGGGGGGATGTGGGGGGTGGGCTCCCATTCGCTTGGGACCCCCCACCCCATAGCGGGCATCGAGGGGGCCGGTGGGGATTGGGGGGGGTCCCGGCAGCACCGGGAGTGACTCTCCTATTCCCTGGCAAAGGAAAGGGGGGGCGAGGATGGGGAGCACTGAATGAACCCCCCCGGTGCCAACCGGGGCCCTGGGGGGCTGCGGTGGGGTTGTGGCAATGATGGGCTTTGTATGGCAATAAAGTGCCTGGCCTGGCCCGGTGGTGTTGGTTATGGGGGGGTCCCCATGGGACACTGTGGGAAGGGGGGAAACTGAGGCAGCCGGAGGGGCCCAAGCACGCTGCAGGGTCCCGGTCTGGGGGGGCATTGGGGAGCTTGGGGGGGGGAAACCATCTCTTACATAAGGGCCCCCCCCTCCAGCGCGGGCCGTGCCAGCACCCAGATTAACTGTTCCCTGTTCCCTTGAGCTGCCCCTGGGCCACTGCCAGGCCCCGTCCCTGCCACCTCCGGCCCCGGCACGAGCAGGGTTTGGGGTCCTTAACCCAGCCCCAGCCCCTGAGTGGGTCCCATCCTGCCCCTTCGCCCCAGAGTGCTGGTGGTGCCTGAGGCTGGGCTGAGACCCAGCGCGCTCAGCTCACCGGTGATGGAGACGCTGGGGGAGCTCAGATGGGCCCGGTCCCAGCTTCATTCCTGTGCCCATCCCATCGCCACCCCAATTCCCAACACAACCCCAGACCCTGCCCAATCCCCAACCTCCCAAATTCCAGCCCCTTCCCATTTCCATCTCCATCTCTATCCCATCCCCATCCCCATCTTCTCCCCCATTCCACTCCCTTCCTATCCCTGTTCCATCCCCATCCTCTCCCTGTTCCAACCTCTTCCCTTCTCCATCTCCATCCCTATCCCATCCCCAGCTCCATCTTCTCCCCCATTCCACTCCCTTCCTATCCCTGTTCCATCCCCAGCCCCATCCTCTCCCCATTCCAGCCCCTTCCCATCTCCATCCCTATCCCATCCCTATCCCATCCCCATCCCCATCTTCTTCCCCATTCCACTCCCTTCTTATCCCTATTCCATCCCCAGCCCCATCTTCTCTCCTATTCCAATCCCTTCCCACCTCCATCCCTATCCCATCCCCATCCCATCCCCATCCCCATCTTCTTCCCCATTCCACTCCCTTCTTATCCCTATTCCATCCCCAGCCCCATCTTCTCTCCTATTCCAATCCCTTCCCACCTCCATCCCTATCCCATCCCCATCCCATCCCCATCCCCATCTTCTTCCCCATTCCACTCCCTTCTTATCCCTATTCCATCCCCAGCCCCATCTTCTCTCCTATTCCAATCCCTTCCCACCTCCATCCCTATCCCATCCCCATCCCATGGGACACTCGTGACCATCCCCACTGCCGGGGCACCCCACGGGCGGTGTCACCCCTCGGGCAGCCACATCGGCGGTCGCACAGCAGCTTCCAGCCGCAGGGATGGAGCCGGATTCCTGGATGCTGCCCCCCCTCCCAATAGGAGCGCGTTATCTCCATGGGGCCGCATCCGGCCGCGCTGGCGCCCGGCCACATCCCGCGCCCCGCGGCGCTGGCTCTAACCTGGTTACGGGGATGGATGGGCCCCGGCCCCGCCGCGCACCGGGGGATAAAAGGCGGGTGCGGAGCCGGGGAGCGGCGGTGCCGCGGCCATGAGCGGCCTCTCGGCGCTGCGAGAGGGCTACGAGCGCTTCGATCCCCGCGCGTACCTGGACAACAACTACGGCCCCCCCCGCGCAGACTTCTCCTCCGAGGAGTTCGTGGTGCCCTGGAAGCTGCGGTGCCTCGCCGAGACCTTCGGCACCGGTGAGGGGCGAGGGGGAGCCCTTTGTGGGGGGGAACTGGGGCACGGAGTCAGAGAGCGTCCCCCCGGCTTCACCCCATCCCTGCAGCGCCTTGTCCGTGCCTTGGGGTGGTTGGAACTTGATGAGGTTCTTCCCAATCGTTCTGTGGGGCCCATGGGATGGGATGGGATGGGATGTTGGGATGGGATGGGATGTTGGGATGAGATGGGATGGGATGTTGGGATGGGATGTTGGGAAGGGAAGGGATGTTGGGATGGGATGGGATGTTGGGATGGGATGTTGGGAAGGGAAGGGATGTTGGGATGGGATGGGATGTTGGGATGGGATGGGATGTTGGGGTGGGATGGGATGCTGGAATGGGATAGGATGTTGGGATATTGGGATGTTGGGATGGGATCCCACCATGTCTGGCTCCTTCCCCAGGTGAGATCCATGGGCGGACGCTGATCGACGTGGGCTCGGGTCCCACCATTTACCAACTGCTCAGTGCCTGCGACCACTTCGAGGAGATCGTGGCCACCGATTACCTGGCGGTGAACCGGGAGGAGCTGCGGCGCTGGGCGCGGGGGGACCCCGGCACCTTCGACTGGAGCCCCTTCATCCAGCACGTCTGCAAGATCGAGGGGCACGGGTAGGGGTGGATGGGATCCCGGGGGGGTGGTGGGATGGGCCCTGTGGGAGATTGTGTCCCCACACCCCATGGGATCACGGTCCCATGTCCCTGAAGATGTTGGGCTGGTCCCTGTGGGAATGTGTCCCTAAATCCCATGAGATCGCAGATCCACATCCCTTTGGGCACTGAGCTGATCTCCTGCACCATTGTGTCTCCAAATCCCACGGGATCACAGCCCCCATATCCTGGTGGCTGATCCCTGCAGGATCCTGACCCCAAGTCCTATGGGCTCCCATCCCCACATCCCTGCAGGTGCCAGATTGCTCCTCAAAGCGCCCCATCCCCACAGGGATCATTGGCAGGAGAACGCTGCTCCCTGCAGGATCCCATCCTCATCCCCACGGGCTCCCATCCCCACATCCCTGCAGATACCCGGCTGCTCCTTGCAGGATCCCATCCCCACATCCCCGCAGGTACCCAGCTGCTCCCTGCAGGATCCCGTCCCCATCCTGCGAGCTCCCATCCCCACATCCCTGCAGGTACACGGCCGCTCCCTGCAGGATCCCATCCCCATCCCCATTCACTCCCATCCCCGCATCCCCCGGCTGCTCCCCATTAACCCCCCCGCACGCCCGCAGGGAGCCGTGGCAGGACAAGGAGCGGCGGCTGCGGGCCCGCCTGCGGCGCATCCTCCCCATCGACGTGCACCGCTCGGAGCCGCTGGGGGCCCCGCTGCAGCCGCGGGCGGATGCGCTGCTCTCCGCCTTCTGCCTGGAGGCGGTGAGCCCGGACCGCGCCGCCTTCGCCCGGGCGCTCACGAACGTGGCCTCGCTGCTGCGGCCCGGGGGCCACGCGGTGCTGCTGGGGGCCCTCGGGGAGTCCTTTTACCTGGCGGGGCCCGCGCGGCTGCCAGTGGTGCCGCTGGACGAGGGCGACGTCCGCAGGGCCCTGAACGGGGCCGGCTTCGTGCTGCGGCAGCTCCGCTCCTACGCGATGCCCCCGGCGCTGCGAACCGGGGTGGACGACGTCGAGGGCGTCTTCTTCGCTCATGCACAGAAACCGGGGGAAGAATGAGGGGCCCCAGCCCCTTCCCGCCCAGCACGGATGTGGGGTCCCTGAGCACCCCAATAAAGGCCTGAGGTGCATGGTACAGGCGGGTGTTGATGGGGGGCTGCAGGGTGGGCAGGGATGTGGGAGAATGCAGTGGGGGTTAGGAGAGAGTGAGGATGGGGAGGATATGGGGTGCATGGAGGGGGGGTATGGAGAGCACAGGGTGAGAGCAATGGGGTGCAGAAGACACTGACAGCATCATCTTTGCCCATGTGCAGAAGCCGCTGGAAGAATGAGGGTCCCCACACACCCCAGCACCCCAAAACACTGATGTGGGGCCCCCACTGCCCCCAAATAAAGCCCAAGGTGCATGGCACAGGCTGGTGTTGCTGGGGGGGGGGGGTGCAGGGTTACCCATAGGGGCTGGAGGGGTCAGGGAGGCTGTAGTGGGGGCTAGAAGGGAGTAAGGATGGGGTGTACAGTGGGGGGGATATGCGGTGCACAGATATGAGGCACACAGGGGTGCATAGGGCAAAAGAAACAGGGTGCAGGCTGTGGTGGTTGTGGGGTGCACAGCACAGATACAGGGTGCGATGGGGGGGGGCACAGGGGGAACAAGAGCCAGGCCCAGCCCAGGTTGAACTCGAACTCACCTTTATTCACATCCCACAAAACACTCAGGTTGGGGGGGGGGGCACAGACCCTTTGGCAAGGGGGGGCTCCCCCAGCCCCAAGGCACCGCTCCAGCCCCACACATTACACACAGTCCCCCCCCGCAAAAGCCGGCCAGCAGCCAGCAGGGCCCCCCCATGCACACACAGGGCCCCCCCCCAAGGGAGATGTGGGGCGGGGGGTGTGGAGAGAAGAACAAACCTCAGAAGGCAACTGGGGGAAGGAGCCCATGGCCAGAGGGGGGCGTCCAAAGGGGTGCTTGGCACAGGTCTGGACCCCAGGGGGGGCACAAAGGGCCACATGTGCCCCCCCCCGCAGCTCTAATCCGCTTTGAGGAGGTCAGAGTTGGCCTTGAGGAGGTAGAGGCTGTCGTCCATCAGGAAACTGTGGAGAGGGAAACAGTGGGGGCTCCCACCAGCACCCATGGGCAAGAGGGGAGCCCCTAGCACCCCGATATCAAGAGGGGGGCACTGAGCACCCCATGGACCAAAGAGAGGGGCCCCCAGCACCCCAATGTCAAAAGGGGGACACTCAGCACCCCTGTTTCAAGGAGGGGGACTCCCAGCACACCAATGGGAAACAGAGGGGAGGGCGCAGGAGAGAAGGGTGCTCAGCACCCTCGTTTAAAGAGGCAGCCCCCAGCACCCCGATATCAAGAGGGGGGCACTGAGCACCCCCATTTCAAGGAGGGGGACTCCCAGCACACCAGGGGAGGGCACAGGAGAGAAGGGCGCTCAGCACCCTCCTACTAAAAGGAAGCCCCCATTTGAAAAGGGCCCCCCCCCCATCCCTGACCTGTAGAAGAGGACGTTGAGCGGGATGGTGCCGATGTGCCAGAGCGCGTGGGCATCCAGCACCCAGAGCAGGGGGGGGAAGTCGAGCAGCTCCAGCAGCGCCAGCGCCTGCAGCAGCAGCACCACGGCCGCGCACTTCCAGACGTGGGGCAGGCGCGGGCGGTTCCGCAGGCACCACCGCAGCCACCAGGCCAGGTTCAGCAGCCCTGTGGGGTCACACACAGGGAATAGGGGGGAGAATCCCCCCCCCAGTATGGGGACCCCCCCAAGATTGAGCCTCCGCCTCACCGATGGCCACGTTCGCTGCCATGTTGTAGCCGTAGTCGAAGCGGACGAGGGTCAGGTAGGAGATGTGGCAGGCGAGGAAGAGCAGGAGGAAGGCCCTGAAGATGCTGATTAAGGCTGGGCGCTGCAGCCCCAGTGTCCTGGGGGGGAGGAGGAGGAGGGGGAGGAGGAGGAAGGGGTCACTTCCATTGTCAGAGAGAGCCCCCCAGCACCCATGGTTTAAAAGGGAGAACCCCAGTGCCCCCATATGAAGGAGTCTCCCAGCATCCTCATATTAAAAAGGAGCCTCCCAGCACCCCCATACTAAGAAGGAGCCTCTCAGCACTCCCATAGTAAGAGGGTGCCCTCCAGTCCCCCCGCACCGCGCAGCACTCACCTGACGCAGCACAGGTACACGGAGTGCAGGACAACGGCCGAAGCACAGAAATAATCCAGTTTCTATGGGACGGAAGGGATGGGATGGGATGGGATAGGATGGGATAGGATGGGACGGAAAGGATGGGATGGGATAGGATGGGACGGAAAGGATGGGATGGGTTGGGATGGGATGAGCCCCGCACACAGCCCCTGCCCTGAGCAGCGCTGGCCAGCAGGACCCCAGCTGGGTTTGGGGCCAGGAGGGGCCGATCCGGCCCTGGGGGAGCCGCTCACCTCCGTCAGCGCCGTGTCCCTGGTGTGGAAAACCGTGGACCAGAACCAGGCATTTAAGGAGACCTGGGGGAAGGGGGGGGTGAGAGCTGGGAACCCGGAGCTGCTGTCAAACCCCCCCACCCTGAGCAACCCCCGGGCTGCTGCACCAGCACAGGCTGTGCCCCCCCACCCTGCTTCAGCCAGAGGACCCCTAAACCCATTCAGTTTAGGGGCTTAAGAGAGTGCCTCCAGCACCCCAGTTTTAAGAGGAAGCCTCCAAGCACCCTCATATTAAAAAGGAGCCCCCCCCCCCCATATTAAGAAGAAGCCCCCAGCTCCCCCATTTTAAGAGGGAGCCCCCCCAGCATCCTCATTTTAAGAGGAAGCCCCCCAATAACCCCCCATTTCAAGAGGAAGCCCCCCCTTAACCTCCTATTTTAAGAGGGAGCCCCCCATAACCCCTCATTTCAAGAGGGAGCCCCCGACCCCCCTATTTTAAGAGGGAGCCCCCCATAACCCCCTATTTTAAAAGGAAGCCCCCAGCACCCTCATTTTAAGATGAAGCCCCCCCTAACCCCCCATTTCAAGAGGGAGCCCCCAGCACCCCTCACCCTCACCCCCTACAAGCGATGCTATGGGGCAGGGATGGGGGTCCCGGCTCACCCAGGCGAAGGCGACGCAGGTGGGGTACATGGGGGAGGCGGGGGGGACGGTGGCTTTGTAGCGCAGCAGCATGAGGAAGCTGGCCAGGCCATTGAGGAAGGAGGCGAAGGCAGAGGCCGGCTCCTGGAAGAACAGGAACCTCGAGAAGGGCCACTGCAATGGAGAACAAAGAGGGGGGGTCAGCGGGTAAAAGGCGGGACCCCCGCCCTCTCCATCACCCGGCTGCCCTCCCCGCCTCACCTTGCCATGGAACTGGGGTACCCGGTGGCCCCGCTGCAGGTAGAGCCGCACCGTCAGCCACATGCACTCGTACTTGCAGTCATCGCGGCAGGTCCAGCCTGGGGGCATGGGGGGGGTCCCTGGCACTGGGTCCTCCCCTGTCCCTCCCAGTATGGGCCATGGTGGGTACTGGGAGTGCCAGGAGCCAGCTCAGAGGAGGCCCGGGTTGGGGGATTCATCCCTGTGCGGTGCTGGGCACAGGGAGGGCACCCAAGTGGGTGCTGGCGGCTCCCAGTATGACCCAGTGGGTTTCTGAATGGTTCAATAGAGGCTCCCAGTATGGGTCAGTGTCTCCCCCCGCAGCATGGCCCAGGAAGCCCCAGCATCTCCCAGCATGACTCCAGCACAGCCTTGTAGTCACCAGTATGGCCCAGTGCCTGCCAGTATAGCCTGAGTGACCCACCCCCAGCGTGGTCTAATGCCCCCTAGTACTGAACCAGAACACCTCAGTGCCTCCCAGTCCAGCTCAGCAGCCTTCCAGTGAGGCCTCAGGACAGCCCAGTGCTTCCCAATGCTTCTCAGCGCTTCACAATCCATTCCAGCTCTTTCCAATCCATCCCAGTGCTTCCCAATCCATCCCAGCTCCTCCCAATCCATCCCAAGCCATCCTAGCGTCTCCCAGCTCTTCCCAATCCACCCTCATCCACGCCAGCGCCTCCCAATCACCCGCCATGGGGGCGTGGCCTCCCGATAGTCCCGCCCCCGTGGGCGTGTCCTGAGGGCGCGGGCCGCGACAGCCAATGGGCGCGGGGGGCGGTACCTGTCAGCCCCATGTAGAGCGGCTGCCGGGCGCGGAACCCGCGCAGCGCCGCCCCGGAGCAGTTGTGGCGCTCGCAGCGGCTCAGGCACTCCCGGTACAGCGGCTCCCGGTCCCCCTGCGAGCCCCGCGCCGGGGCCGCTGCCGCACCCAGCAGCAGCAGCAGCGCGGCCCGCGCCGCGCCACAGGCCGCCATCGCCCCGCACCGGCCGCTTCCGGCACCGCCCGGAAACGGGGGCGGCGCGGGGCATGGTGGGATACAGTCCCCGGGTGGGGCGGAGGATCATGGGATATATCCCCCCCCCCCCCAAAGCACTCGCCGCAGGGGATCATGGGATATGTCGTCGTCGTCGTCCCCGTCCCCGTCCCGTCCCCCCGGCCCGAGCCCCAGCGTGTACCGGGGGCAGCAGAGGCCCCTATGGAGGCTGTGGGGTCCCCTATGTTCAATGGGGGCTCGGGGCCATGGGATGAGGACCCCGAGGTGGCCTCTCGGGTTCCAAAGTGGGGGTCCCCGGTCCCGCTGTGCCACCCCCTTGGCTCCGGGTCTCCCTTGGGGGCTGTGGGTGGTCCATGGGGAGGAGGTGGCCAATGGGGACCTGGTGGGAGAACCGTCCCTATGCGCACCCCGCTCTGCTTGGCCGGGGGGGGGCTGGATGGGGCTGGGCACATGTGAGGTCCCCGTCGTGGGGCTGTGATGCTCCCGCGGGACCCCTGTCCTCACTGGGAGCAGCGGTTGAGGGTGCACCAATGGCTTGTGCCCATAGTGAGGGGCAAGCACCGGATTCGGCCACCTCACTGGGGACTCATGGGGTGATGCTGGAGAGGCCCCATGGCCGTGTCCCCTAGAACTGGCCTGGTCCCACTGGCCCGATCCATGAGGATTGGCCCTGTACTCCAGGAGTGTTCCCATGTCCCTGTCCCTTAGGAGAGTTCCCATGCCTAGGACTGTCCCTGTACCCCAGCGCTGTCCCCTGATCCCCACACCCGGGAGCAGCATCACCATCCCCTGCCCCGGTGACCGTCACTCCCAAACGGGCCAATTGAGGGGACAGGGTCAGAGCTCTTGTGTCCCCCCCAAGCCCCCGGTCCCTGCAGCCGGTGCAGCCCCCCCCGGGGATTACGGGGACGAGCACCGGAGGGTGGGGGGTCCGATGCAGCGGGAGCGCGCACGAAGGAGCTGGGAGGGGGTGACGGGACCGGGACGCGCCCTCGCCCGGGGCCGGGAGCGCGGCGCGGCCCCGTGAGGCGGAGCCGGGAGCGGCGGGAGGCGGCGGCTCCGCACCGCAAACTTTCCCGGAGCGGCCGGCGGGGGCCATGGGCCGCGGCCCGCGCTGAGCACCATGATCCCCGCCGGGGGCTGCCTCCGCGCCGCGCTGCTGCTCCTCGCCGCGCTCTGCCCCCCCGTCGTCGCCGAAGGTGGGTCCGGACCGAGCGGGACCGCGACGGGGGCGGAACAGGGAATGGGGGGGGGGGGGAACGGGAGGACACGGGGCCCCGGGAGGACTTTGAGCAAAGTTTTGCACGGGAGCGAATGGGGGGGATCGAGGAGGGGGGGCACCGGGTCCGGTGTTCCCGAGGGTCTCTCGGTTGAAAGTGACCGGATCGCCCCCTCCTCGATTCTGCCCCGCCTCGGTCAGCGCGTCCCGCACTGCGGGGGCCGGGGCCGGACTGAGCTGGGAGGCTCTGGGGCACCCCCCCCGCGGCGAACGGGACGAGTCCCGGTCCGCTCCCCCGGGCGGAGTTTGGGAGCCCCGGTGCCGCCCAGAGCGGGGACCCCCCCACCCCCCCGTCGGTGCAGCCGCTGTCCCGGTAGCACCGGGAGAAACGGGTTCCGGGGGGACCCCGAGTTCTCGGGGTTCCCTTCCCGCAGCCCCGGGGGGGTTTCGGGGCGGGCGCGGTGCCCCACGGAGCACGGGTGGGTGGCGGGTGGGTGCGTCCCCGTCGCTCCCATCCACATTCTCGACGTGCCGCACCCTGCCCTGCCCGGCCGAGCGGCCGGGAGGGAGCGTTGGAGCCGGGGCAGGAGCGGGGGCCCCGGAACGGGCATTAACACCCCCGCCCCCCCAAAAAAAAAGCGACCGTCGGGGTTTGACGCCGCAGCCCCGTGTTGAGGGGCAGGTCCCGCACTGGGGGGGTTTGGGATGCGGGGGGGTCGCTGGGTGCTCTCTGCTCCCGGCACCCCACAACTCGCCCCGCTCTGAGGGTCTGTGCTAGGGAAGCTCCCAGCTCCGGGTTGGGAACACACCAGGGTGCTCCCGCAGTCCCAACCCCATCCCTGTGGCTGGATCCATGCGTTGGGAATGAGCGGCGGCACTAGCTCGGGGAGCACCGGAGCAGCCCCATGGGCATGTGGCCGATGGGCTTTGCTGGATGCTTTGGTGGTTGCCCTTGGACAGACAGGGTCATCCATGGAGATCCGGGTCCAGGCAGGGTGGATCACTGACCTGCCTGAGTCAATGATTCTCAGTGGAGGAGCAGCCAGGCCCGAAGCCCATGCGATGGAGCCGGGATCCCACCAGGATCTGGCCCTGCCACCATCCCGCCTGCCCTTCCCCCTGGGGAACCCGGTGGCATCCTCTACCCGTGGTGTGGGGCCGGTGCAGCGCAGACCTGGAGCTTTGGCTGCTGGGTGCGACAGCTCAGAGCCCCCCCGGTGCCATGGGGGGAGAGCTGAACCCCAGACCCGGAGGGCTCCCCCTTCCTGGCCATGCCAAGAGGGTGTTTTCCTTGGCTCGGCGGCCCTGGAGGCGGCTCCATGAGCAGCTGCCCGCACCGGGGGCTGTCACTCAGCCGTGGCGCAGCCGCCAGCCCCCGGGGGACACCGGACCCTCGCCGGAATCGAGGACACCGGGTACGGTGGCGGCACACGGGAACCGGTGGCGCTGGGGTCCGCACCGGAGCCGCTGTGTGGGCTCCGCACGGTGCCGGGGGCCGCGGGTGTGCCCGGGGCTGCGCCGTGCCCTGCGTCACCGCTGCTCCCCAAACACGCCCGACCTGAAAAGGCGGTTCCTGCCGGGGCCCGGTGCCACCCGCGGCCGTGACTCACCGGGCCCGGGGCGCCCGCCCCGACGCCGCGGGGATGGTCGCGCTCCGGCGGCCATCGCCGCTCAACAACAATCAGGGCTTGTCTCTTCCAGCCCCCCCCCCCTTTCCCTCCCTCCAACCAGCGTGGGCAGAGCAAGTCCTGCCCCCGGCCCCCGCTCTGCACGGCCGGGGTTATGGGTCCCTTCCCCGTAACCCAGCGTGGGCACCGGGGGTGATGTTGGCCCCCGGTTGTCCCTGGCTTGGGGCCGGTTGCCAAAGCGGGAGCAGCCTCGCCGCGTGCCGGGGTGGGAGCAGCGATGCAGGAAGCCCATCGGAAGCTGTTGGGAGCAGCCCCGGAGATAAACGGCCGCCGGCAGAGCCGTGGCATTTCCTGCGGGGGCCGGGGCCGGTTTCCCGCAGGGATGAGGATGGGACGGGGCGAGGGGACCCCACTGAGCTCCTGCTCCATGCCCACAGTGTGCACGGGGACCGACATGAAGCTGCTGCGTCCCTCCAGCCCCGAGAGCCACTACGAGACCCTGCGGCACCTGTACCAGGGCTGCCAAGTGGTTCAGGGCAACCTGGAGCTCACCTACCTGCCCGCCGACGCTGACACCGCCTTCCTCAAGGTGTGCAGGGCGGAGAACACCCCATGGGGGGCACGCAGTGGGGTCCATCCGGCTCCTCACCCCTGTCCCCGCATCCTTAGGACATCAAGGAGGTGCAGGGCTACGTGCTCATCGCTGAGAACCAAGTGCCGGGGTTGGAGCTGCAGAACCTGCGCATCATCCGGGGCACGCAGCTCTTCCAGGACCGCTTTGCCTTGACCGTGATGGGCAACGCCAGCCCCGACGGCACGCAGGGGCTGCGCCAGCTCGGCATGCGGCACCTCACGGGTCAGGGACCCTTCCCTAGGGTTGGATGCTCCCCATAGGGTTGGCAGGGCTGTGGCCGTGCTGACCCCGCCATCGCTCCGTGTCCCTGCACAGAGATCTTGAAGGGAGGCGTGCGCATTGAGAGGAACCCGCAGCTCTGCTTCCAGGAGACCATCCTGTGGGCCGACATCTTCCACCGGCACAACGAGCTCCAGGGCGAGATCCATGTGGAGAGCACCCGCAGCCGAACCTGTGAGCCCCGGGGGGGTGGTACCCAGGAGGGGGTGCAGGGGCTGCCATTCCACCCCATGGCATCACCTGCTCACAGCGTTCCCGGTGCAGGTCCCGACTGCCGGGCGCTGTGTGCCGAGGGGCACTGCTGGGGCGAGGGGCCGCGGGACTGCCAGACACGTGAGTACGGAGCCTGCAGCCCCCACGGGACCCCCAAAGGCTTCCCCATGTGCTCCTGCCTCATTGATCCCGTTGGATCAATGGTGCTGGAGACTCCTGCTTGGTTGTCCCCATCCCACTCACCCCTGTTTGGCACCCAAACCCCTGCTTGCGCATCCCCATTTGTCCCCTCAATCCCTGCCCCGCCACCAACACCCCCCAGATCCCTGCCCTGGGACCCCCCCTCCTCACCCAGGGCCCCACCACATCCCCTTGTCGGGGTCCCCATCCCCACCAGCTCCCTCTTTCCCCCCCCATCCCAGTGACCAACAGCATCTGCCATGGGTGCCCTCGCTGCAAGGGCACGAAGCCGACCGACTGCTGCCATGAGCAATGCGCCGCCGGCTGCACCGGCCCCAAGCACTCCGACTGCCTGGTGCGCATGGGGATGGGGTGGGCACACCGGGAATGGGATGGGATGGGATGCCGGGATCGACACCAGCCATTGCACATCCTCCCCCCCTCCCAGGCGTGCCTGAACTTCAACCGGAGCGGGATCTGCGAGCTGCACTGCCCCCCCCTCGTCATCTACAACTCGGACACCTTCGAGTCGGTGCCCAACCGCGATGGACGTTACACGTTCGGAGCCAGCTGCGTGAGCCAATGTCCCTGTGAGCGCCGTGACAACGGGGACGGGGACGGGCTCCGGTGCTCCCCGTGGCCCTGACCCCCCGCTCTGCCCCCCTCAGACAATTACCTCGCCACGGAGGTGGGGTCCTGCACCCTCGTGTGCCCCCACAACAGCCAGGAGGTGACAGTCAACAACGTGCAGAAGTGTGAGAAGTGCAGCAAGCCCTGCCCGGAGGGTAAGCAGCACCCGAGAGCCGTGCGCAGCGGGGACCTGGGGGGTGCCGGCTGTGGGGCAGGAGGAGCAGGGCTTTGGGGGGCCCAATGGAGCGCCCCAGCCCTGCCGTGCCCCCCCCCCGCAGTGTGCTATGGGCTGGGAGTGGATTTCCTCAAGGGCGTCCGTGCTGTGAACGCATCCAACATCCAGCACTTCACCGGCTGCACCAAGATCTTCGGCAGCTTGGCCTTCCTCCCCGAGACCTTCGCTGGGTAACGCCTGGTCCCCCCCCCTCAAGCCCATGGTGGGGATCCCCTCCCAACCTCCCTCCCTTCCCTCCCGTCCTGGCAGGGACCCCAGCACCAACACAGCGCCCCTGGACCCCAAACTGCTGCGCATCTTCGAGAGCCTGGAGGAGCTAACGGGTGAGAACTCGGTGCTGCGGGCTTTGCATGGGGGGGGATACACACGGCGTGGTGACACTTGGCTCCCCACAGGCTACCTCTACATCGCTGCCTGGCCGCCCGGCTGGCAGGACCTGGGGGTCTTCCAAAACCTGCGCATCATCCGGGGCAGGGTGCTGCATAAGTGAGTGGGGATGTGGGGACAATAGGGGGGATGTGGGGACAATAGGGGGGATGTGGGGACCAAGGGGGATGTGGGGACATGGGGGGGATGTGGGGACCAGGGGGATGTGGGGAGTGGGGGGGATGTGGGGATCAGGAGAGATGTGGGGACACAGGGGGGATGTGGGGAAATGGGGGGGATGTGGGGACCGGGGGGATGTGGGGACCAGGGGGGATGTGGGGACACAACGTGGGAGGATGCAGGGACACACACGTGCCGCACACACGTGCCCACCGTCGCTGTCCCCGCAGCGGTGCCTACTCGCTGACGCTGCAGGACCTGTCGGTGCGGGCGCTGGGGCTGCGGGCCCTGCAGGAGATCAGCAGCGGGATGGTGCTGGTCCACCACAACCCCCAGCTCTGCTTCCTCCAGAAGGTGCCGTGGGACAGCATCTTCCGCAACCCCCGGCAGCGCCTCTTCCAGACCCACAACAAGCCCCCCGAGCAGTGCGGTCAGTGGCACCCACGGGATGGCAGGGATGGGGGGAGCTGGAGGAACCCCCCCTTGATGCTCACTGTGTTCGCCTGCAGAGAGCGAGGGGCTGGTCTGCTTCCACCTCTGCGCCCATGGGCACTGCTGGGGCCCCGGTCCTACCCAGTGCGTGGCCTGCGAGCGGTTCCTGCGGGGCCAGGAGTGCGTCGCCTCCTGCAACCTCCTGGATGGGTGAGGACTGAGCCCAGGGGACAGCGCTTTGGGGGCCCGGGACCCCCATCCCATGGTCCCTTCTCCCTGCAGAGCCATCCGGGAGCACGCCAACGGGACGCGGTGCCTGCCCTGCCACCCCGAGTGCCAGCCCCAGAATGGCACTGAGACCTGCTTCGGCCCGGTGAGGGTGGGGGCACGCACACAAATGGGGTGTCCCCGAATTCCCAGGTCCCTCCAACCGCCCCATTCCCACAGGAAGCGGACCAGTGTGTGGCTTGTACCCACTACAAGGATGCGCAGCAGTGCGTGCGCCGATGCCCCAGCGGGGTGAAGGCAGATGCCTCCTTCATTCCCGTTTGGAAGTATCCGGATGAAGACGGCGTTTGCCAGCTCTGCCCCACCAACTGCACCCACTCGTGAGTTGGGGGGGGTCCCAACACAGGCAGGGGGCTGTGGGGGGCTGCTGATGGTGGAGATGCTGCACGCTGTGTCCCTAGGTGCACAATCCGGGATGAGGACGGCTGTCCCGTGGACCAGAAGCCAAGGTACGAGCGTGGGTGCCCTGTGCCACCCTGACCCCCATCACTCTGTGTGCTGGGGGGCTCCTCCAGCCTGGACCCCCCCACCCCATCACCATCTCCCCCGCGCTGGTCCTGCCCTGCAGCCAGGTCACGTCCATCATCGCTGGTGTGGTTGGGGCTCTGTTGGTCGTCGTCCTCCTGCTCATCACCGTGGTCTGCGTCAAGCGCCGGCGGCAGCAGGAGCGGAAGCACACCATGCGGCGCCTGCTGCAGGAGACCGAGGTGGGGATGCTGGGACCCACATGGGGATGGACCCCACAGCACCCAGCATGGTCCCCTCTCATCCGTCTGTACCCCGCAGCTGGTGGAGCCGCTGACGCCCAGCGGGGCCCTCCCCAACCAGGCCCAGATGCGGATCCTCAAGGAGACGGAGCTCAAGAAAGTCAAGGTCTTGGGCTCCGGGGCTTTCGGCACCGTCTACAAGGTGAGGGGTGGGGGGTGCCGCTGGTGGGCTGCGACCTTCCCCGCTCCGCACCCCTCACCCGTGCGTGTCCCCTCGCAGGGCATCTGGATCCCTGATGGGGAGAGCGTGAAGATCCCAGTGGCCATCAAGGTCTTGCGGGAGAACACATCCCCCAAGGCCAACAAGGAGATCCTGGATGTGAGTGTGGCTGCGGTGCCGGCGGGCGAGCGGTGCCAGCGGCGGCCCCTGCCCATCCTGACCCCCTCTTTGCTGCCCACAGGAAGCCTATGTGATGGCAGGGGTGGGCAGCCCCTACGTGTCCCGGCTGCTGGGCATCTGCCTGACGTCCACGGTGCAGCTGGTGACACAACTGATGCCCTACGGCTGCCTCCTGGACTACGTGCGCGAGAACAAGGACCACATTGGCTCCCAGGACCTGCTCAACTGGTGTGTGCAGATCGCCAAGGTGAGGCCAGGGAGTCTTGGGGTGCTGGGGGGGGTTCATGGACCCAGCCTGACCCGCGGTGCCCCGCAGGGGATGAGTTACCTGGAGGAGGTGCGGTTGGTGCACCGGGACCTGGCCGCTCGCAATGTCCTTGTCAAGAGCCCCAACCATGTCAAGATCACCGACTTCGGGCTGGCGCGGCTGCTCGACATCGATGAGACCGAGTACCACGCCGACGGTGGCAAGGTGGGACCTGGGGGCACAGCGATGGGGAGCACAGTGCCCCCTCCACATCCCGCTCACCTCTCCATCCTCCCTGCCCCAGGTCCCCATCAAGTGGATGGCGTTGGAGTCCATCCTCCGCCGGCGCTTCACGCACCAGAGCGATGTCTGGAGCTATGGTACAGTGGGGTGGCCTCAGATTGGTGCTGTGAGGGGGGGTTCAGGGGCATTGCTGACCTGTGTCCCCATCCCTGCAGGCGTCACCGTATGGGAGCTGATGACCTTTGGGGCAAAGCCCTATGAGGGGATCCCTGCCCGGGAGATCCCAGACCTGCTGGAGAAGGGCGAGAGGCTGCCGCAGCCGCCCATCTGCACCATTGATGTCTACATGATCATGGTGAAATGTACGGGATGGGGACAGGGACATGGGATGGGGCCAGGGCACCGCGGTGGCACCCGGCTCCTGGTCCTGATGGTGCTCAACTCTGCCCGCAGGCTGGATGATCGACTCCGAAAGCCGGCCCAAGTTCCGGGAGCTGGTCACCGAGTTCTCCCGCATGGCCCGGGACCCGCAGCGCTTTGTGGTCATCCAGGTACAGGGGTCCCCCCTGGGGTCCTGGTCCCCCACCTCAGCACCCCAGTGTGGGCACTGAGCACTCTGCTCCCCACCCAGAACGACATGGCCGGGCTGCCCGGCTCCATCGACAGCACCTTCTACCGGGCCCTGCTGGAGGAGGAGGACATGGAGGACCTGGTGGATGCTGAGGAGTACCTGGTCCCTCACCACGGCTTCTTCAGCGCCGAGACCTCCACCACCTACCGCAGTTGCATCTCCTCCATGCGGGTAAGAGGGTTTGGGGTGACCCAGCACCACGTCGGGCTGGTACCCACCCTGCCAACGGGCACCAGGACAGTGCCCTCGGTCCCGGCTGCAAGCACCCGACTGCGTCCTCTCCTCACCCAGAGCACAGCAGAGACCCCCGTGGATGCAGAGGAGGGCGAGGGCTTGGTCCCCTTCCCCTTCCCACCCCAGGGCCTGACGGAGGGGCCGGAGGGCCCCGTGCTGGAGGCCCCGGAGGGGGATGCCGGGGTGAAGGGGCCCCTGCAGAGCCCACTGGCGGTGCGGGAACCCATCACCGTGGCGCCGCGGTACAGTGAGGACCCCACTGCGCTGGCGGCCGAGGACAGCGAGGAGCCCGAAGGCTTCACCCTGATGCCCTGCAGCACCATGCCAGGTAGGGAGGGGACGATGGGGCCGTGCAGGAGCTGCTGCCCCGTCAGCACCCTCCATTGCCCCTAATGCAGCCCTTGTCCCCGCAGAGTACGTCAATCAGGCCGAGGAGCGGCGGTCGCCACCGCGGCACCCCCGTGCCCCCCCATCCCCCCCGGACAAGCCCAAGGGGCACCAGGGCTTGAAGAACGGGCTCATCAAGGAAGCCAAGCAGCCCTTTGGGCACACCGTGGAGAACCCCGAGTACCTGGCACCCCCCGGTGCCCCCTTCAGCCAGGCCTTCGACAACCCCTACTACTGGAACCAGGACCCCCCCAAGGCTTGTGGCCCCGAGGGCGGCCCTGGCACGACACCCACAGCCGAGAACCCCGAGTACCTCGGCCTGGCCGGCCCCGACAGCGCAGCAGCGTAGGGCCATGGAGACCCCATCACTTCACAGAGGCAGCTTGGGGAGGGCCAGCATGAGGCGAGCCATGGACATGGGGCCGGTGGCTGTCCCCAGTGCTGTGGGCCCCAGACACTGGGCACGGATGCTGTGGGGCAGCAAGCGCTGGGACAATGAGCGGTCCCCCCCATTGGTGTGGGGTGGCCCATAAACTGGATGGTGCTGGGACTGCAACTGGGAGCAGCTCGGCCTGGAGCAGGAGATGCTGTCACCATCACCCCAATGGCTCCTCTGCCACCGGGGCTCATCCTGTGACCCGCCACCGCTGCCCTCCTTCCCCGGTGCGCAGCAGCACTGGGACACACGGACTTGCACTGAGGCGGGCGCCGGGCGCATGTCCCGGCTGCCCGCGGGTTCTTTGGAAGCTGAGATGTATATTTGATACCTGTACATTGGGTTTTTCTACTCCCCTGGTCTCTGTGGTTCCTCTGCCAGCTCCCAAGCGTGCCCCATCCCTGCCGGCTGCCAGCACCCCTGGGGGCAGCGCAGGCCAGGACCCACCTTACCTGCAGGGTACAAGCCTTGATCTCCCCTTTCCCCACGCCAAGGCAGGAGCCAGGACCTGCTCTAACCCCGCTTCCAAGCCTTGGTGCCCGTGTTCCACCCGCTCAGGGACACAAGAGGGGCCACGTTCTCCTCCGCCCTTTATTCAGCGCTGGGCTGCCGGCTTTGTACACGGTATAGAACAAACAGGGCCCCTCGGCTGGCTCAGCCGCCCCGTGGCAAAGGGCAGAGTCATTGCAGCCAGAAAGGGAGAGCCAAGAACCTGAGAACGGGCCGGGGGGGGCCATTAAATAAACCTCTTGGCCGTGGGGCCGGGGTTCCCATGCCCTCGCACTGGTTTAAACAGTGACAGGAGAGGCTTTAATCATTAACAAATCCCACCAAGCTTCCCAGGCAGCGCTTGTCCCTCTGCAGGAACCTGCAAGCACCCAGCCTGGCTCCCCCTGACCCCCAGATCCACCCCCCCTGCACTCCTGGGTGCTGCAGAGGAGCCACGCTTACACCCCACAGCAGGGATGTGATCCCCAGAGCAGCCCCCCCGGCACAGCCGGTCCCACTGCTCTCAGCCCCGGTGCCTCGCTGGCATTCCCAGGGAGGCTCCTTAAGCTCCCGATGTCATTCCCTGGCGCACAGGGAGCTGAGGAAGGCGTCGAGGTGCGAAGCAGGGGGGCACCGAGGCCCCTGGGAGGTCCCAGCCGGATGCGGGGCTACAGGATGGTGCAGGGGGGGCGGCTGTTGGTGATTTTCTCCAGGGGTTCCCCATTCCTTGCCCTGCGAATCGCTTCGATGAGCTGAGGAGACAAAGGAGAAGGGGTCAGGCTCCGCGCTGGCCTCACTGTGAGGGGAAGAAGCCCTTGGAGGGGGGGACACAGAGGTTGGGAGCGCTCGGGTGCAGCATGGGCTCGGATCACGGCCACGCTGGGGCAGGAGCTCCAGAGCCCTCCTTGGTTCCCCCCGGCACAAGCAGCAGCACAGCAGGACCCTGCCTCCCGAGCCCGGTGGCCCTGGGACTCCCATCCCATAGCCCGCAGCCCACAGGGCCCCATAGGGCCGGGTACTCACATCCTTCTCGTAGGGGAAGCCGCCGTTCTCCAGCTTGGAGAACACGAGCTGCCCGTTGATCTCGATCTCGAAGGCACCTTGGGAGCAGACGGGGCTGAGCTGTGAGCACGGCCCCGGGCACCCCCCCCGCCCTGCACCCAGCACCACCCCCGAGCCCTCACCGGTGCCCCCGAGCCGGGACTCGATCTCGATGTCCGGATACTCCTCCCGCACGGCGCTCGCCAGCTCCTGGTACGTGGGCTCGAAGCCGCAGGGCTCGCTGGAGGCGGGGGGGGGAGCGGGGGGGCAGCGCCGGCACCCCCAGACCCCGACCCATGGCACCCCCTGCACCCCCCCCGTACCCCATTGCCCTACGGCCCCTTCACCCCCCAACTCCCCATACCCCATATCCCCCCCGTTCACCCTCATATCCCAGCCGCCTCCCCGGGCCGCTGTCTCCGTGCCGGTACCGGTACCGGTGCTCACCAATACTCCACCACGATGCGGACCCGCCGCTCGGACCCGGCCCCGGTATCGGCCCCGTCACCCATCGCCGCCGGTCCCGCCGCTTCCGGGTGCTGGCGCCTAGCGCAGCGCTTCCGGCCGTGCTACACCGCGCCCCCTGCTGGCGGTAGGACCGCACAGCGCCGGGACCCGCATCGACCCCCATGGGACACGCTTGGACCCCGGGGAGCCCTCACCGACTCCCGCAGGAGCTCTATGGTGCCATGGGCATCACCCACAGACCCATAGGACCCCCGCTGACCCCCCCTCAGCATCCCCGTGGGAGTCCCGTAGAGCCTTGGGCACCCAACAGACCCACGGACACATAGCACCCACAGGGGGTCCTCAGCATCCCCCACAGGGACCCCCTGAACCAGCCATGGGGACACCCATGGGGGGGTCTTTGGCCCGATGGGGACCCAAGCACCCCATGGAGACACCAACCTCCCATAGGAACATACGGGGGGTCCCAAAGGATCTCAGACCCAAACCCCACAACCTGGGGGTCCAGGGACCCCCAGGAGGGACAGGTTGGGGTCAGCCGGACTCACACCTCCAAAACAGCCAGGGCCCTGTGTGTATCCCCCCGCCTCCAGTTTGGCCACTCGGGGGGGGGGGGGGGGGGGGGGGGGGGGGGTGTCACCCCAGTGCATTGTGGGAAACTCCCCATCACCACCATGGGATGGTGGGATGGGGCTTGGGGGGCTCGCCCCCCACCAGGGCTGGCATCACAAGGCCGTGCTGGATGCCCCATCCCAAGGCCGGGAGGGGCTGGGGGGGCACGGCTGGGTGCTGGCGGGCAGCCTGGGGCAGCATGATGTCAGGCAGGGGCGGGAGCTGGCGCAGGTAGATAAAGCCGTGGAGAACAGGAATCCCCGGTCCGGCGGGAGGGTGCCGGGACACGGCGGGCGCCTGCAGGTAGGAACCGGGCCGGGTTGGGGGCCCCCCGCGCCGTGGGTCTGCGGGGACATCCCTGGATATCGGCCCCATCCCACCGGCAGGACCCCGGCTCCCCCCTGCTGCGCCTCAACCTCTTTCCCGCCACCTTCCTCCCGGCTCTTCCTCCTCCTCTGCCGGCTCCGGCACGGCCCCACTGCTGCTGCTGCCCCACAGCCTCTGCACCCCCAGCCCTGCAGCCCTGCTCCACCACCTCGGCACCCACTGGCACCTCTGACCACAGCTGAGGGCCCTGGCACCTCATCCCAGAGCCCTGCTGGCCCCAAGCCCCCTGCCCTATAGCCCTGGTGGCCCTGGGACCCTGTCTCCTAATCCTGGTGGCTCTGGGATCTTGCCCTATAGCCCTGGTGGATCTGAGACCCCATCCCTTAGCCTGAACATCCTCCAGTCCCCCTGCCCCACAGTTCTGCTGATCCTGGGAGCCCATCCCTTAGTTTTGGTGGTCCTGGGACCCTGTTCCCTAAACCCGGTGGCCCTGGTTCTTCTGCTCCACAACCCTGGTGGCCCTGGTCCCCTAGACCCACAACCCCTGTTACCCCCCTGTTTGTCCCAGACCCTGTGGGCAGCCTAAGGTCCCCCATCATCATCACCGTCCCCTCAGAGCCCTGTGTCACAGCCGCCGGGACAAGGGCTGGCATCGGGGTGACCTGAGGCCACGGTGATGGGCTGGCAGGTTGGTGGCAGGGCTGTGGCACTGACCCAGCACCCTGTGGGCTCCCCTCTCTATCACATCCCCATCAACCCCTCCGGTGGCCCCTGCATGGGTCTTCCACCACATCCCACCTCAGGCAGCATCACTCCACATGATCCCCATCTGTCCCCTATGTCCCTGTGCTCACCCTGGGGCCTGGCTGGGCAGGGACATCCCTGGCAGGGCTGAGGGTCTGTGCCGGTGGGAACGGCCGGGGCAGGGATGGGGACATGGCAGGGATGGGGATGGGGATGGGGATGATGGTGGCAACCGCGTGACGGCATCGGTCCTGCCCGGTCCTGGACTTGGACCCTGAGCAGGCCAGGGTCACGGGACGGGCACGGGGACAGGCACGGGGATGGGGATGGGGATGGGGATGGGCAGCACGTGAATGTTTAACCTGGTCCCATGCATCATCCTGGGAACAATGGGACCTGGTGTCTGTGTTCCTGCAGCTGGGGGCCGTGGGACCCCATCCCTTAGATTTGGTGGCCCTTGGATCCCATCCCTTAGGTTTGGTGGCCCTGGGACCCCATCTTTTAGGTCTGATGGCCCTGGGACCCCCTCCCTTTGGTTTGGTGGCCCTGGGACCCCATCTTTTAGGTCTGATGGCCCTGGGACCCCCTCCCTTTGGTTTGGTGGCCCTGGTCCCCCTGCCCCACAGCCCTGCTTGGCGCTGGGTTGTGCCGGCGGGCACCGTGCGTGTGTTACGTGTGCCACGTGCCGACGGCCGCGCCAAGCGGTGCCGTGGGGATCCCCATGGCGGGGACATCGCTGTGGGGCCGGAACCGGTGTCTGTGCCCCCCCCCAGCACCGCGTGGGCACCGGGCAGGACGGGACGGGACGGGACGGGGGAGCCGGGGCCGGCGGCTGAGCTCGGGGCAGTTCCCACGGCGGCGCCCGGCCCGGATGCCAGCGCGGTGAGGTGGGGCTGGGAGCGGCCTCCAGAACTGGTTTGTCCGGACCCGAGGAGGTGCCTGGGCTGGGTCCCCGCCGCGCTCCGCTTCCTGCTGCCGCCAGCGCCGCGGTGCAGCCCCGCGCTGCTGCTCCTGTCTCGTTTCGGGCCCGTTCGGCTCAGCCCAACCGGTCTCCATCACCCTCGGTTGGTGGCTCTGGTGTCACCGAGTCTCTCAGTGGTGCCCCGGGGAGGGATTCTCTGTTGTCTCGTAGGGGCTGTGCTCACGCTCCTGTCCCCTGGGGACACTCCAGCCCTGGGCAGCCCCCTCGGGGCTTGGCCGGAGCTGGTTCACGTCACCGCAGGCTGAGTCACGGCGTGTCTGGGCGCCGGCAAAACACAACCCGGGGTGTGGGGGGCCCATGGGGGGCCCTGGGTGTTGTCCCATGGGGGGCTGCCACAGGGACGACGACCCAGAGCCTGGTGTGGTGCGAGGCCGGCTCTCTCCATCCCCTCCAGATAATGCCATGGATGGGGGGGCTCAGCAGAGCAGCCTCCGGGAGCCCCCCGGGCCGGGAAGCGCGGAGCAGGAAGAGCGGGATGGGGGCGAGGGGCCACCAGAGCTCAAGCGCTCCCAGCCCCTCTTCATCCATGGCAGCAGGTACTGGGGGGGTCCCGCATGGCTGTCGGGGGGTTCAGTGCGTTGAGATGCGATGCACAGCGCTCAGCCCCTCTCTGCCCGCAGCCGGCAGCCTCTGGAAGAGGAGCCGCGCGCCTCGTCGCTCCCCAGCATTCCCAACCCGTTCCCCGAGCTCTGCAGCCCCTCCAACTCCCCCATCCTCAGCAGCCCGGCCCTGGGGCAGGCCCCCCCCCGCGAAGGAGCCTCGCACGTGAGTGGTGTGGCACAGAGAGGGCAGGGGATGGGGCCGCTCTTGACTCTGGTTTGGGGTCCTGATGCCGTGGCCGTGCAGGTGGTGAAGGTGTTCGGGGAGGACGGCGCCTGCCGCTCGCTGGAGGCGGCGGCGGGGACCACGGCGCGGCAGCTCTGCGAGACGCTGGTGCGGAGGACGCGGGCGCTGCAGGACCACAGCTGGGCTCTGGTTGAGCTGCACCAGCAGCTGGGCCTGGGTGAGCGGCTGGGATGGTGCTGAGAGCGGTGCTGGGGTCATCGGGGTGAGGATGTGGAGCTGCTGGAGTGAGGCCAGAGGAGGGCAAGGGGATGCTGCGAGGGCTGGAGCAGCTCTGCTCTGGAGCCAGGCTGAGAGAGCTGGGCTGGGGCAGCCTGGAGAAGAGAAGGCTTCTGAAGGGGAGACCTTAGAGCAGCTCCAGTGCCTAAAGGGGCTGCAGGAAAGCTGGAGAGGGGCTTTGGACAAGGGCCTGTAGGGACAGGCCAAGGGGAATGGCTTGAACCTGGCAGAGGGGAGACTGAGATGAGCTCTTAGGCAGAAGCTCTTCCCTGTGAGGGTGCTGAGGCGCTGGCCCAGGGTGCCCAGAGAAGCTGTGGCTGCCCCATCCCTGGCAGTGCTCAAGGCCAGGTTGGACACAGGGGCTTGGAGCAAGCTGCTCCAGTGGAAGGGGTCCCTGCCCGTGGCAGGGGTTGGAGCTGGAGGAGCTTTAAGGTCCCTTCAACCCTACCCAGGCTGGGGTTCCATGATTCTATGGCACTGTGTGGTGCCGCCCCACTGAGCCCTGTCCCCCTGCAGAGCGGTGCCTGGAGGACCACGAGTTGGTGCTGGAGGTGCAGAGCTCTTGGCCCCCCGGCGCTGATGCCCGCTTCGTCTTCCGCAAGAACTTTGCCAAGTACGAGCTCTTCAAGAGCCCTGCGGTATGTGCCTGCACCCAGGGGACCTCAGCACCCAGGAGCACCCCAGCACCTCATGGCTCAACCCTGACCCCCTTTGTCCCCCCAGCAGTCCCTGTTCCCCGAGGTGATGGTGTCCAGCTGCCTGGAGGCGAACAAGAGCATGGCACACTCCGAGCTCATCCAGGTATGGAGCCAGCGTGCCCAGATGTGCTGTGTCCCACCACTGTGTGTATGGAACCCTACCGTGCCATGGGGACCCCACCGTGCCATGGGGACCCCCCCGTGCCATGGGGCCCCCACTGTGCCCCTCAGCCCTCTTCTGCCCCCAGAACTTCCTCAACTCCGGGAGCTGCCCCGAGGTCGAGGGCTTCCTGCAGCTGCGGGAGCCGGGCCGCAAGGTCTGGAAGCGTTTCTACTTCTCACTGCGCCGCTCAGGGCTCTATTACTCGACCAAAGGCACCTCCAAGGTGAGGATGAGGATGGGAGCACCACGGGGGGTGCAGCGGGGCCAGCCCTCACCCCCTGTCCCCATCCTAGGACCCCCGGCACCTCCAGTACTTTGCTGACCTCTCTGAGTCCAACATCTACTACGTGACGCAGGGCAAGAAGCACTACGGGACACCCACTGAGTTTGGCTTCTGCATCAAGGTGGGGATGTCCCTCTGGTCTGGGGTGCTTGGTCCTTCTCTGTCCCCTTCCTTGCCAAGGGGGTCTCTGCTCCCCACCAAGACCCATCCAGGGCTGCTCCATGACGGCTTCAGCCTCTCCCCACAGCCCTACAAGGTGCGGAGTGGTGTGAAGGGCCTGAAGCTGCTCTGCAGTGAGGATGAGCAGAGCCGGAGCTGCTGGATGGCAGCTTTCCGCCTCTTCAAGGTGAGCCCCGGCCACAACGACGTGCTACTGGTTCCATGCTGGGGGGATAGCAATGGGATGCCGGGGAGATGCTGGAAGGATACTGGGGGGATGCTGGGGAGATACCAATGGGATGCTGGGGGGATGCTGGAGGGGTGATGGGGAGATACCAATGGGATGCTGGAGGGGTGATGGGGAGATACCAATGGGATGCTGGAGGGGTGATGGGGAGATACCAATGGGATGCTGGAGGGGTGATGGGGAGATACCAATGGGATCCTGGGGGGATGCTGGGGGAATGTCCCCATCACTGTGGTACAAGAGATGCAGGATGGGTGTCCCCATCCCCACATGGGGTGGATGTGGAGGTCCCCATCCCCCACCTGCTGTGGGACATTCCCTCTCACGGGGATGCCCCCCAGTACGGCATGCAGCTCTACCGCAACTACCAGCAAGCCCAGGCGCGGCTGAGCCAGCCCCCCTGGATCGGCCCCACGCCCCTGGTGAGTGCCAGTGACCCCCCCTCACCCTGCAGCCCCCATCCCATGGGGGACCCCTCCATCACCCCCTGGTCTCTCCCAGCGAAGCGTCTCGGACAACGCGCTGGTGGCCATGGACTTCTCGGGGTGCACGGGCCGGGTGATCGAGAACCCCAGCGAGGTGCTGAGCGTGGCCCTGGAGGAGGCGCAGGCCTGGAGAGTGAGTTTTGGGGTGCAGGATGGGGGTCGTACCCCCCCCAACCCCACCCTAATGCCTTACTCCTTGCTTTGCATGGCCAGAAGAAGACGACGCACCGGTACAGCCTGCCGGCAGCGTGCCACAGCTCCCCGCTCAGCGCCGGTGAGCAGCACTGTGTGCCATGGGGTGAGGGGGGTCCCTCCTTGGGGTTGAGGTCCCCCTGCCCCGAGCCTGACACCCGTGTCCCCGCAGTGATCCATCGCACCCAGCCCTGGTTCCATGGGCGCATCTCCCGGGAGGACACACAGCAGCTCATCGGCCGGCAGGGCTTGGTGGATGGGTATGGGCCCATGGGGGCCCCTGGGATCCATGGGGGACACAGGGGGGACATGATTCCATGAATGGGGAATCGTACCCCTGGGCACTGCAGGGATGTGGGGACCCTCCAGGGTTTACATGGGATCTGCAGCCCCTGGGGGCTTGGGAATGGGATTTGGGGGGATCCCTTGGGGAGGAGAGCACCCATGGGTTTTGGGCGGGTTACCTCGGACCCCAGGGCCAGCAGTGACCCCCACCCCCGTGCTCGCAGCGTGTTCCTGGTGCGGGAGAGCCAGCGCAACCCCAAGGGCTTCGTCCTGTCCCTGTGTCACCTGCAGCGGGTCAAACACTATCTCATCCTGCCGGTGAGTGCCGCAGCAGGGCTGGGGGGGGCCGGCAGGGGTACCGAGGGGGGCGTCCTGACCGTGCCCCCCCCCGCAGAGCGAGGAAGAGGGGCGGCTTTACTTCACCATGGACGACGGGCAGACGCGCTTCGCCGACCTCATCCAGCTCGTGGAGTTCCACCAGATCAACCGCGGCATCCTGCCCTGCAAGCTGCGGCACTACTGCACCTGCGTGGCCCTCTGAGCCCGGCACCGGCACAGCACCGCCATGGCACCGCCATGGCAGCACCGGCATGGCTCTGGTGCGGGGCAGCAGGATGGGGCAGGGAACACGGCGGTGCCTCCATCACCGGCCCCCCCCACCCACCAGTGCCGGCTTTGCTCATGGGGTCCTGGGGTGCCAATGCCACCGGGTCCCCCCAACAAAAGCACTTTGTCCACCCCCCATCCCCGCTGCACCAGCCCCAAGTGTCCCCGGGGGGGGGGGCCCTGGAGCTCCTCATTCCCAGGCCAGGTGGGTTTGGGGGTCCCAGGGGAAGGGGTTGAGGGGGGCACCCAGCACCCGGTGTCACCCTCATCCCCACAAGGCCAGTTCAACTGTGATGTGTTTTATACCACTGAGAATAAAGGTTATTTTTGCAGAGCTCCTGTCTCAAAATGGGGGTGCTGGGGGGGGGTCCCCCGTGTCCTCACAGGACCCCAGGTCCCACACAAAGACCCCTCTGTGCACCACGTGCGGCTCGGCCACGCGGCCGCCGGCAAATCCCAGGATGGGGATTAACGGGAGAGGATTAAGAGCCTGGATCTGGGGGGGGGCCAGGGCTGGACAAGCTGCTATTAAAGGTTGGGGGGCCGGGAGCAGGGCTGTGACCCCCCCCAATGGCTCCCAAGACGGTGCTGATCACTGGCTGCTCCTCCGGCATCGGGCTGGCGCTGGCGGCGCGGCTGGCGCGGGATAAGCAGCGCCGCTTCCGAGGTGAGCGGGGTGCAAGGGGGGACCCCCCATTGCCAAGAGGGGGATCCTGCGTGGGGCTGAGCCGCCTCTGCCGCAGTCATTGCCACCATGCGGGACACGGGCAGGAGCGCGGCGCTGGTGGCCGCCGCGGGGCCGGCGCTGGGTACCACGCTGCACATCAAGCAGTTGGATGTGTGCGATGAAGGCTCCATCCGCGCCTGCGTCGACAGCATTCCCGGGAGGCACATCGATGTCCTGGGTGAGCCCCGGACACCCCTGCCACCGCGGCACCGTGTGCCCTGTGCGCCCCATGCCCTAGGGACTGTCCGTGCCATGCAAGTCCCATGCTGGGGACCCCTGTGTCAGGGAGTCCCCATGCCAGGGATATCCTGCACCGGCAAAGCCCTGACCCCATGCACCAGGGACCCTCATTCTGGGGACGTCCTGCACCAGGGCCCCCCATTCTGGGGACATCCTGCATCAGGGACCCCCATTCTGGGGATGTCCTGCACCAGTGATCCCCATTCTGGGGACATCCTGCATCAGGAACCCCCATTCTGGGGATGTCCTTCACCAGAGACCCTCTGTGCATTGGGGACACCCCGTGCTAGATCCCCCCATTGCCCTCGGTCTGTCCATGCCAAGCATGT
Organism: Psittacula echo; assembly: GCF_963264785.1. NCBI lineage: Eukaryota > Metazoa > Chordata > Aves > Psittaciformes > Psittacidae > Psittacula > Psittacula echo. The sequence goes on from NC_137748.1 coordinate 6,095,354, forward strand.
CCCATGCAGTGGTGGGGATGCTCCATGTCAGAGACCCCCAGTGCCAGGGCCATCTTGCACCAGGGACCCTCAGTGCACTGGGGACGTTCTGTGCTGGGTGCCAGGGACCCCCCCAAACCCAGAGCATCCCATACTGGGAACCCTCTGGGCACTGAGGACCCTTCAAGCACAGGGCACAGGAACCCCCCTTGCACAGGGGATGCCCCAGTGATGTCCCGTGCCCCCAGTCAGCAACGCCGGGGTGGGCATGGTGGGACCGCTGGAGTGCCAGAGCCTGGCGGCCATGCAGAGCCTCATGGACACCAACTTCTTCGGCCTCGTCCGCCTGGTCAAGGAGGTGCTGCCCGACATGAAGCGGCGCCGCGGGGGGCACATCGTGGTCATCAGCAGCATCATGGGCCTGCAGGGTAAATTGGGGGGGCAATGGGGCACCCCCAATGGGACTAAACCCCCCCAGCCCCTGACCGGGACCCTCCACTCCATGCAGGCATCGTCTTCAATGACATCTACGCAGCCTCCAAGTTCGCAGTGGAGGGATTCTGCGAGAGCCTGGTGGTGCAGGCGCGGCGCTTCGACGTGGCGTGAGTGCAGGGGGCCGGCAGCCCCAGGGCAGGGGAGGGTTTGGGGGTACCGGGGTCTTCAGTGCCCCATCCCTGGGCAGGATCAGCCTTGTGGAGCCGGGCCCGGTGACGACGGAGTTCGAGACGAAGCTGTACCAAGAAGCCGAACGTGCCGACTACTCCCAGACTGACCCCGAGACAGCCGAGATCTTCACCCAGCTCTACCTGAGGAACTCCAGAGATGTCTTTGCCAGCCTGGGGCAGACCCCCGAGGACATCGCGGAGGTGACCAAGGACCAAGGGCTGTCCCCTGCCCACCCTGGCCCGGCAGCCCCTGCCCACGCTGGGCTGTTCAGAGGAGCCTCAATTAGTCCTAATGAGGAGCAGCGGGGCTGAGGTCCCACCCTGAAATCTTCTTGCTCCTGAGCTCCATCCTGAGAGGGCTGAGCCCTGCTGGGATGAGATGGGATGGGGAGGGGATGGGGATAGGACTGGTAGTGATTGGGGATGGGGATAGGATTGGAATTGGACGGAGGTGGTATGATAATGGGAATGGGAATGGAAATACGGATGGGGATAGGATGGGATCAGAATGGGACTGGGAATGGGGATGTGGTGCAGAAAGGATAGAGAAGGGATGGGGATGGGAATGGGATGGGAATGCGAAGGGGAATGGAAATGGGAATGGTGATAGAATGGGATCAGAATGGGGCTGGGGATGGAGACGGGTCAGGATGCAGTGCAGGCGGGATGGAAAGCGGATGAGGATGATAATGGGATGAGAATGGGGATGAGGAGGGATGAGATGCGATGGACATGGGAATGGGATGGAAAGAAGCTGGAGATGGGGATAGGATGGGAAGGGGGTGGAATGGGAATTGGGATGGAGGTGTGGTGCTGATGGGATGGCAAGGGGCTGGGGCTGGGGCTGGAGGTGTGTGGTGATGGGCACAATCTGTCCCCACGCACAGCACACGCTGCGGGTGATCGCGGCGCCGCGGCCGCCCTTCCGGCACCGGACCAACGCGGCGTTCACACCGATGGCGGCGCTGAAACACGCCGACCCTGGCGGCACCCTCGTCACCGGTGCCTTCTACCAGCTGGTGTTCAAGCACGATGCGGTGCTGCGGCTCGGCCTCCACGCCATCCGCCTGCTCCGCTGGAACATCCGCAAGGTGAAGGAGGGCGCCCGGCTCCTGGGCCTCAGATAGACCCGAGAACATGGGGCACCGGGGGGCAGCTCGGAGGTGGGGGGCTGGACCTGTGTGGGGTTTCACTTCCTGCTCCCAGCCCCAAATTGCGCCGCATTAAACCCAGGAGAGGTGTTTTTAAGCAGCGCCGGTGAGCAGCAGAGAGCAGCGGCAGTGACAGTGCTGGGAAGGGCCCCCCACCTGCTCCCCAGGGCACCCAGCACCCCACATTCATGAGTACATGGCACCCCGAGGCCCTTGGGTTGGTCCCCAACCCCGGGACACCACTGATGTCTGCATCCTCTGTCCCCATGGGCACTGTTGAGGGATTGGCAATGCCCCTGGTGTCAGCCCCCCATCAGCACCGAGCCCTACAGCACTGGGGCTGCAGGGAAATGGGTGCAGGGGCAGGAGCAGGGTGCAGAGGGTGTGTGGTGTGTTCAAGGTGCATGGAGGGTGCATGGTGGGTGCTAAGGGATGCAGGATGGAGGTGGAGATCAGGATGGGATGTGTGCAGATAGGATGGAAAGGGGATGGGGATGAGATGGGATGGGCATAGGGGTGGGATGGGAAGTTTGGGATAGGGATAGGATGGGAATGAGAAGGAGATGGAATGGGAATGGGGGTGAAGCTGGATTGCAGACAGGATGGAAAGGAGACGAGGACAGGAATGGGATGGGGATGGGGTGATGATGTGCACAGGAAGGGCAAAGCCCCATCCCCACGTGCAGCACAGCAGGCGCGGGTTGCATCGTGCAGGGTGCTGGGTGCATGGTGGGTGCAGCACCAGGAACAGACGTGTCAGGGCGCCCCAGCGCTGGCCGGGGGGGTCCCCTGCAGGGTGCTGGGTGCATGGTGGGTGCAGCACCAGGAACAGACGTGTCAGGGCGCCCCAGCGCTGGCCGGGGGGGTCCCCTGCAGGGTGCTGCTGTGTGGGTGCTGCTGTGACTGCACCCGGGGGGTGAGAGCAAGGGGAAACCGCACTGCTCAGAACTCATCCCAGCTCCCACAGCACTTCCCAGTGCTCCCCATGCCCAGGATGGAGGGAGGCCGCACGTGTGACGTGGGGGCAGCCCCTAAGCCCCCACGTGCAATGGGATGGATGGTGCTGTGCACCAGCCCGTGCCATGCACGTGGCCCATCCGGGGACAGGATGGGTGGAGGAGGTGAAGGAGGACCCACGTGTTGCATGATCCCCCCCTTCTCACATAAGCTCCATAGCCGCGGTGCCGGGGCTATGGCAATGGTGCAAGCACCTGCGGGCTGTGCCGGGTGACACCAAAGTGGTGGCAGAGCCACAACCTCCCCCCCCCCCCCGCACTGTGGTTTCTGCACATTTGACTAACTTTCTCCGCTCTGGGGGGGCTGCACCAGCCCCCGGCAGCAACAGCCTGGGGGGGGCCCAAGTGCGGCTCAGCCCCCCCCAACACAGAGCCACAGCCGTGGGAAATGGGGCTAAGGAAGAGCAGGACCCCCACCACATACCCCCAGCCCCGCAGTGTGCAGTGAAGCAGCAATGGGGCTGTGGCTGGGGGGGAGCAGGATCATTCCCAACATCCCTGTGTTGGCTTCGGCTCCGCTCACAGCCTGCGGTGGGAAAAGCGAGGGGGAAAATGGAACTGGGTGAGGGGCTCCTTCATTGTGGGAGGCACCAGGGCTGTGCTTATGGCTGAGGAGCATCAGCTCCAGCCTGGGAGCATCCTCCCTGGCCATGGAGCACCACTGCAGGGCCCAGGAGCATCACCCAGGCCAGGTTGGACACAGGGTCTTGGAGCAAGCTGCTCTAGTGGAAGGTGTCCCTGCCCGTGGCGGGGGTTGGAACTGGATGAGCTTTAAGGTCCCTTCCAATTCAAACCATTCCATGATTCCATGATCCCCATCCCACTGCGGGCGCAGCCCTGCTAGGGTGAAGGCTCCGCCCAAGGGGCTGAAGCTACTCTTCTACAAACAATCATGTGCTGGGACTTTCCTGTCCCCGGCGAGGCTGCGTGTGACACCCGTGGCGCTGCCCAGATGCGCTGCTTCGCTGCCATGCAAATGCGGAGCCAGATATAGCCCATGGAGGGAATGGCGCCGGAGCACGCGGCTCCCCAGGGGCTCAGCGAGGAGAGCACCAGGCGTGACATGAACCTGCTGCCCCGGTGCGGTGACATGGGGACAGCCCGGCCCTGGCCCTGCTGCACACCCATGTCTCCCACAGGCTGCCCTGGGGCTGCAAACCTTGGTGGTGCCAGTGTTGGACACCTGGTTCTGCATGGGGGCATGTGTAAGGCTGCCATTCCACCCCCTCCCATCCCTTCCAATCCCATCTCCATCCCCTCCTATCCCTTCTTATCCCATCAGATCCTCTCCCATCCCATTCCCTTCTATTCCTCCCCTTCCCCTCCTGCTCTCACTCAGCCCTCAGGGGAAGTGCAGGGGTGTTCCCATGCCCCTGGTTTGGGATCAGAGGATCCCAGCCCATGCTGAGGGTGCAGAACGGTGGCAGCTCCTCGCCGGGCCGGTGCAGGGGAGCGTGACTCAGGCTGGAGCGTCGGGACACGGAGGAGGAGGAGGTGCTGGTGGTGACTCACATCCTCCCTCTCCCGCTCTCCCCTCCCGGCACTGGCAGTCTTCGGGCTCTGGACTGCTCCTGAGGCGGCAGCAGCAGCCAGATGGGATGCTCCAGGGATGCAGCTCAGCACCCGGCAGCATTTGACAGGAGTTTGGTGTGTGGCACAAAGCGTGTTTTGACACGACGGTGGAAACAGGTTCCTCTCTGCTCTATCCTCATTACAGCATATCAGCAGATAAGGATCTCCCTGTCATAACACCAACGTCTTCATAAAGCCGGGGCTTTAAAGGCGTTTGATTCCAGAACAGGGCTGGCGGCTGGGGGGGTGGCATCAAACCAGCTCTTCTTCAGTGAAAAGCCAGGCTGGGGCAGCAGCACAATGCAGGGAAAATAGCTCTTGGTTCTTGTGTTTCACCCAGGCAAGGGAGGATGTGAAGGTGAAAGGCAAAAAGGATCCTTTGACTTGCTGCTTTTTCCCTTTTGTTTTTCAAGCCTGTCCAGCTTCTCGTGGCAGGTGTCAGGAGAGCGTGCAATAAGTGTGAACAATGTCACCCTGCTAGAAGAGGTGCTAAGAAAGGGCTGTGGGAGGGTTGGTGGGAGCCAGGATGTTTCCATCTGGCTCCAGCCTCACCTTATGGCAAAGCTGAACCCACCCTGCAGCAGGTCCAGGCACGTGGGGCCAGGCGCTGCCTTCACCCCATAGTTCTGGCCCTGGGCAGGTCACAGGGGACTGTGACACCCAGGGGTGCAGGATGGAGCTCGGTGACACATCATGGCACAAGGAGCATGTCCTGATACTGGGAGCAGGGCAGGCAGTCAGGGCATCCCGCGGGAATAGCCTCATGTAGCCCCTTTAGGCACTGGAGCTGCTCTAAGGTCTCCCCTTCAGGAGCTTTCTCTTCTACAGGCTGCCCTAGCCCAGCTCTCTCAGCCTGGCTCCAGAGCAGAGCTGCTCCAGCCCTCGCAGCATCTCCATGGCCTCCTCTGGACTTGCTCCAACAGCTCCACGTCCCTCTTGTGCTGTTGCCCCAGAGCTGGACACAAAACTGCCAGGGCAATTTCCCTCCCTCAAACGCTTGTCCTGGGCTGGCTGGGGAGACAAGGGAAGCCAGCAGCAGCCCCTGATCAGAGAAAGGGAAGAGGTTTCCTTCCTCATGTGCCAGCATTTTTCCCTAGTTTTCCAGCTCTGAGCACTGCCATCACCTCTGCTTTCATAGAATCACACAATGGTTTGGGTTGGAAAAGACCTTAAAGCTCATCTAGTTCCAACCCCCTGCCATGGGCAGGGCCACCTTCCACCAGACCAGGTTGCTTCAAGTCCCATCCAAGCTGCCTTTAGTGCCTTTAACTCTGACGTACATGAGAGTTTATTGAAGTTTTAAAGAACTTAAATCAACTCTGAAGCCTCAGAGGCTGCTTTCTTAGTGCTAAAAGCCACTTTCCTGAGCTGCCTCCCTGCTCCCGCTCTTGGGCTCTAATTCACCAGTAAATGGAGAAACCAAGTGAGATAAGACCAAGCAGTGGTCAAAGAGAACCACCCCCACCAAAATTTGCTTTGTACCAAAATAACCAAAGCAGGAGCAGCACAAACCAGGCTCACAACAAACACTGGTGCTTTTTATCCCTCTGTTTTCCCAGATGGGGTGATTTGAAAGCTCCTCTGAGCTCAGATTCCTGCCCAGGATGGAGCAGAGCTCTTTAATGGATGGGTATGGCTCAATGGGCTTCCCTATGCCCCTCTTCAGGGCTTGGCCATGAGGGAGGGTGCTCAGCTCATGGGGCAGGGTTTTACCACACTGGTGGTGTCCCCAGTGTGGAGGGAAGCACATGGAGAGGGCTGATCCTGGCATGGCGCCGGTGAATCCTGCTCTGGGGACATGGCTCAGGCACCACACAGCAGCTAAACTCATAAAAACACAGAGATAGATTTTAATAAATGACTGGCTTGAAATTCCACACGAGGATTGCTCAACAGCAGAGCTGGAATGAGGCTCCAGGCAGTGCCGGGAATGGCTTTTGGTTCAACCCACCTGGAAATCACGGCTCTGCCTGAGCAGCGGTGGGGAAACAGCACTGCATGGGCCAGACACTGCGGAAACCTCCCTCCTTCCTCCCCCAACCTGGCAGCAGTGTTCAGAGCTGCTGGTGGCACCATGGTGGATGCTGATGGCTCACCCTAGCTGGGGAGGAAGGAGAGGAGGCCTAAGCCCTATCTGGTGGGAAGGGAAGTGGCAGAGTTCATCTGAAGAGGGATTTCAAGGATTGGGCAGCGGCGTGAGGAGTCAGCCGCAGTGCTGTGTGACATATTCGGTGCTGTGAGGAGCTTCCTGTGCAAAGCACAAGTGATGCTTCACGGTGGGTGACCTTATTCATCTCTCAGACCATGAAGAGTGCTGTCATCAGCCACAGTGTGTGAGTAGCTCAGCTTTCCCCCAGAACACAGCAGGAGGGATGGAGTTGTGGAAGGATTTACACCAGGTGAAGCAGGGAACTGGCCAAATGCTTCCTAAATCCAGGCTGCTGCCTGATGTTGGTCCTTGATGACTGTGGTGGAACTGCAGCCTCACTCACAGAAGGATCTTTGTCATGCCACAACACTGGGAAGAGCCAAGATCCATCCGCTCACTGTGCCTCACAATGGGAAACTGGTCATTGGGAAAAGATCCTAACCCTATTTTATAACTACACATGTAACAGTACACAAGGTACAAACCAGTTTTGCTCACCCCCTGCAACAAGGTGGATCTAGGATCTAGCTCTTCCACAGCACTTGTGACCTTAAAATTCAGGGAGGGAGAAAGTATTTGAGCCCAAAGAGTGAGCCCAGGTCAGAAGGAGGAAGGAAATTCAGTAGTTCTCGACCCTCAGCACTCCACCCAGGTCTCTGCACCCGACCTTCCCTCACGGATCACCAGGGATATTGGCACAGCAACACTGAAGAAGTACAGAAGCGCTGTAGCTATCAACTCATACAATGCAGAAAGTCCACCAGAACACACCTGGCTCCATGCAGTACAAAAATACTTTGCAAAGAACAAACATTCACTCAGCAAAACTGTTATCAGATTCCTATCTCCAGCGCAGTGAGTGATTAGATTAAAAGAGCTATTTTAGAATCCAGCTTCAAAGTCATGGTAAATAGTCATTTTGCAAAACAGCACATTTCACACTGAGGGACATCCCCACGTAAGAGCAGACGGAGCTGGCGGCTCCCACACACCCCTGTGCAGGTTCTCATGGTGCCGGTGACTCTGCCGCGAGCCCAACGCTGCCTCCTTGTTCTTGGCACCCATTGGGAAGGAGAACTTCAGGATGTTCCCCCAGACGCAGTGTCCTCCTCGGTCTGGGCACCCATTGGAAAGGAGGACTTTCCATCACTGAAAGTCAGGATTTCCCCCAGACTGCATGGATAAGCCAAGCAGTGACCTCACTGGGTATCCCAAAAAGGCGTGCTGTTAAAAACCCCCAACCCAGGTCTCATCTCTCACTTTGCTCTTACTAAGACATGTGTGGGAGTGACTTTAAAGCAGGTGAACAGAAGGGGAAGAAAAATGAAAGTGTGGTGGGGCCACATGCTCTTTAAAACTTAGGGGAAAACCTTTGAAGAGGAATTAATAATCCTTCCCAGTGTGTTTTCCTTGTTTTAGTGATTTGAAGCCCATCGGGATTGTAACAGCTAAAACAAAGCTCCTCCTATATTCCTGCTCCAACACACGGGACCAGCATCAGCAGGGCATAAAACCCTTTTGAGCTGAGTTAAAGCACACATCAGGAAACACAAATGCACGTTAAAAAAATAAAACCATCTTAAATGGCTCTTAATTTGCACAAAAATAAACTTCATCTAAAAACTGGTCTCTGCTCCCGGGATTTCCTCAGTCCCACCCAGCACAGCAGCGAGGCAGAGATGCTACAGAACACTAAGTGGTTTGCAAAGGAACATGTAAAAAGGTGTCACCTGCCCCATGACACTCATTTTAAAACTGGCCTAGAAAAATATACTCAAGAGATTTCTTTCTGCTAATGAAAACCCAACGAGCCTCCCCTCTGACCTTGTGAAACGGGTCCTCTTACTTGAGCACTACCCGGTGCTCTCCTCGTGCTATGTGGGATGAGAACTCATAGCGGTCGTGGCTCCGGTACCCGCAGACGTTGCACTCGAAGGGGTCACGGAAGCCGTGGCAGCCCATGTGGATGGTGAACATCACGTAATCCAAAAAGAGGACGTGGCAGTGGTCACACCGGTACACCCCGATGGCTTCCCCTTCCTTGTTGATGACCTTGAAGGCATCTCGGGGGCATATGGCAGGCGGCTTGATGATGTCGTACGGCCTTGGGAAGTCTTTCAAGGGCTGGAGGCCATTGCGGGCCTGAGTGGCGAGCATCTGGCTTGGGTGAAAAGTGGGATTCTGCCGCTCCTCGTGGTTGCTGTCAGTGTCTGTGGAGTCTTGGCCACTGTTGTTTGGGGAGAGGCCTCTGTCTGAAGACAGGCTTTTGTCCCTTAGGTGGGGGTGGCTCTTCTCAGCATCCTGCGAGGTGCCGTTGGGCACCTCAGCGCGGGTCAGTGCAATGGGGTACAGGCTGCTGATGACGGGGACCATCTCGGAGGTGGGAACTGGTGGTGTCTGCACAAGAGGGCGCAAGGCTTCAGCCCCCAGGTAGGTGATGGCATTGTTTATGGCCTGGTCCATCATACGTCCTTGCATCACATTGCTTTCCTTTTCATACATGAAACTTGAAGTATAATTAACATCAAAACTGTGGCGTTTCTCACCTGCAAGAGAGGAGAGGCATGAAGTCACCTGGGTGGGTAAAGAAGCATTTAGACTCCACGAGGTCTGTTTTAAATGGCAGCAGTCTCTGGAAAGTAAAGAGGCATGAAATGTTCTCTGCTGAAAGAGGCTCTTCACACACCCAAGTAGCTTTTGGGGGCAAGGGTTGGGTTTTGTTCATTTTCTAAAGCTCAGGCTTGGAAGCAAAATAAATCTCATAGAGGAGGAGGTGAGGATGGTTACTGACTTGGAAACATCAGATCCACCAATCTTTGAGTTACGGTAACTCAGATAGTGCAGATGTTTATCAGTCACCTGTCAACACCATGACTCAATGGATATGAAACTCATGAGGTTTCACTGCAGAGGCAGAAACCCAGGAGCTCACGTTTCTCTTCTAAAACACTCAAAAAGGTGAGTGAACCACAAGTGTGTGACTGCTTCCAGCCCTCACCAGGACTTCACACAGAAGGAAACCAGACCATAGAGCATGTTTGTATGAGTCAAACCCAGCTCCAAGAGAGTGAAAAATGTGAACAAAAAGGCAACAAAAGTGAAAATAGGTATTTGGGACTCCCTGTGAATTTGGGGTTCACTGTCATAAGAGACAAAACACACAGCATATGATCCCTGAGGCTCTCACGTGTTGCTATCCCACTATCCTGGTGGCTTTTGAAAGTCCTCACGACAGCCCATTCCATCGCCCTTTGATTCAAGGTTGTATCAAATGAAATGTAAACACCCAAAAGCTCTTCTGACACAATAACATTAACGTGTTGTGGTGCTGCACACCTTCAAAAGGCAACAACACATCAAACACAGACTCAGTTCTCCAGTGTTCACTGGCCACGCAGCCACTGGTTAGCAGAACATCCTTCCTCTTTTTTGCTTGTCTCAGTAAGCAATGCTAAAGCTTTCCCCTTTAACATCCACACGAGCCATAGCGTGGGATATGTTCTCGTGTGCTGGTTGCTCAGTGGCTCTTCACTTACTCTAAACCACTTTGATTTTGCAGCCTGGTGAGGTGTGGACACTGGGAACAGGGAGGGAACCTGCTTCCTGCCACCCTGCTAACCAAAGCAGCCATTTCTCATGAGACTTCACACATCAGGGGACAGTGGTGTGTGGAACTGTGTTGGAGCTGCCCTAACACTTCTACCACTACCAGAAATAGATTTTGACTCTTGGTCTCTGGGAGAACTTGTTTTTGAAAGGAAGAAATAGAAGTCTGTAGGCTGAGAGGCTCAGCTGGTGTACACTACAGAAATGCCTTGACTGCAGCAGTCACTTTGACTTGCATCAATTGAAGATAGAGACCGACGAGTGTTCTAGAGAGAGTGAAACCACCAGCAGGTATCGAGCTGCTCTGCTGGGCTGTTTTCTTTATAAGTATCTGTTCATTAATCAAACCAGGAAGTACAAAAAGCCAATGCTTGTACTTTGCTCCATAAACATGCAAAACAGATATCCACAGCAAAACAGGAAACACAAAGCCATAAATTTCCATTTAAATCCTTGTTCCCTCAGCACTAAGGGAAAAACTGAGCACAAAATCTTTGCGGGAGAAGGCTTTGAAGATGGGCATAGTGCAGAGGTTAAGAGTCAAGTAGATGGTTTGCTGATCTGTGTCCTTATTTGAGACTTATTATGCACACGAGATAGCTCCTGCAGATGAAAAAGTGAAAAATAAAGTGGGCAAAGCTCCTGGTGCTTGTATGAACCTCTGCAGAGCCCTCAAATAATAATACAGTTGAGTTTTATTTCCTGATCAATGGACTTCATTCACAGAACTGAGCCTAACAAAGATGCCTTGTTAGTACACATCGCTATCCCTCCTCCCTGACAGCATGAAAAATCAGCACCCATTCCAACAACGCTGCTTCCCAAGAAATCCCAAAGCTGTCCTGTTAGATCTGCACTCCCACACGAGCAGGTCAGACAGTCACAGGAGTCACACTGAGGTCGGACAGACCCCTCTTGCAAATCCACTTCCTAAGGATAAAATGGACTGAGTAATTCTTTCACATGTAACTTAGCAAGAACCCCACAGGTTCAGGAAAATCACTTTAAGTTTCAGAAATCAGCTATTTTGTTCCTGGGTCCTCCAACTTCTTCACAAACCCCCTCTCCACGATGCAGCATGAGTGCATGCCATCACCCCAATGCATTACTGAGCTCCATCACAAACCAGAAAAGGATCTGTTCCATATGGTAACTGCTAAACTGGTAAAACGAACAAGAAACATGCTTCACTTGAAGTGAAGTTTGCTCTGTGTATGATTAATAAAGTACATCAAGATTGAAACGGTAGCAATTGTAGACCAAGGTAGGGTGAAGCTAATATCTGTGCTAAGAAAAAGGAAGCTAAAAGATTTTCAAACCCATTTGCATTAGCATTACTTTTTGAATCACAGCAGGACATGTAAGGCCGAAGTCACACAGTCAACAGTTTCAGTATGAAGTACCCAAAGGCACTCAAATGGAGTGTTACTTCACTCCTGTGTGAAGAAGTGACCTTTTTAAAGCCATACTAATATATCTGAATAAAAACTAGCAGTTTGCATAGATGAAAGTCCAGTGCTACCCACCAAATCCACCCAGAGCTATGCTATCTTCAGAAACCACGCTGGGTTTATGTCTCTATGGATTCAGCAGCATTCCTGTACCTAGGCTTGGACCTCAGCCCCAGGCCTTCAGGCCAGGTCCTCAGCACATCCCCTGCCAAGTGGGTCTGATCCCTGTCTGTGTGCTCAGCCCCATGCTTCTTCCCTCCGCAGTCATGTGTGTGACCACCAGCCACTGCTCAGGCCCCTGCACCAACCATAAAGTTCATAGTAAGAAAAGCATCACTCAGTACCCTATATATCCAAACAGAACATAAACAAGGCATTGTTAGTACTAGTCTCATGTAACTGCTGACTAAGTCAGGTCTTTACTCAGGACACAAGAGTTGCATTTTACTTTCTTAAAAGGCAAGTTAATGAAAGCAGCCTAGCCAAGAGGATCAGGCGTTTACTGGAGCACAGAACCTGCCAAACTAGTCTTTGAGATCCCCAGCATGCAAAACTCTGATCATAGGAAATTAAATGCAAAGAAAATACTATGGAAACATCCTGTTGCTTAAATTACCACAAGAAAGGATTTGATATTTTCTGAATTGTAGTCAAATTCAGCAGCAGGATGACTAACAGAAATCCAATACTTTTCTGTCTCTAGGCCTTATTCCACAAGTATCTTCAGCTCCTGCTGACCAGACAGAGCACTTTGCTCTTAACAGCATGGAGCTGTCCTGTTCTCTTCCTAGGCAGAACCTAGCAGAGAACATTTCAAACACACAGGTACAGAAAACAGCACATGGAAGCTCATCAGAGTTATAAATTGCCTACATAGACAGACACACAGCAGAGCAGTAGCTTCCATCCAGTTTAAGTATCTATTCTTTGTTTTTTAATCAAACCCCTACAACAAATCACTAAAACCACATCAGAATCAGCCAAGTTACTTTATTTATACCCTTTTGTATTAGCTTAGGTTATAAACTCAAGCAGGCAGTTTAAAAGAAGCAGAGGCATTGGACTAGAAGTAACCAGCTTGCACACATTAAACTGTTGCACATGAAAAGGTTTTTTGTTCTTACCAATAAATTTCTGAGGCATTGAGCTTTTTCTCTTTGCCACGTTGCTCGCTAGCCTGTCCAGCACAAGGGCTCTTTCACTCCCCATCTCTGCCTTGATGTGCCTTCCCTCCACGCTCGCTACTTCCAAAATGCGACAAGGAAGACAAGAAAAAACAAGAACACAACAAGTAGGTGAAAAGGAAAAAAAAAAGAAAGAAATTAAAATAATAAAGGAGGAGATGAATCGTTTAATCTCTGGAGTTTGCCACGCTAACTGGGAGGAAACAGTTTGGAGATCTGATGTCAGCTTGTTTTGCTGCTTCTGCTGTTCTTGCTCTTTGCGTCTTGGGCACCAGTTGCGGTCAGTGGAACCAAGCGCAGCAGCAGACACTGATCTTGCAGTCCTGAGCTCATGCAAAGGGAGCAGAAACCATAAGACCCAGCATCTTCATTAGCAAGAGGAAGTGCAAAATCGACTGGCTGGAAGGGTTGGTTAAAAAGTGTAGCTGGAGATACAACCTCTGCTAGCCTGTCTTTTCTATTCTGAGTAAGACCAGGACACCTGCAGGCTGCCACCATGCTCCAGCGCTGCAGTAGAAGACATTCAGTCCTCTTGCCACACTGCTTTAGGTATCACTCACACTTAGAGGTCTTCAGTAATCACTAAGAAACTGGCACGAAATATAGCAAAAATGATTAGATTTAAAATAATAAAACCTTTCACTAGTCACTTCCAGCTCATTTTTCCCCAGGTGTCTTTATCATTTCTATTTTTGCCCTAAACACCCTCAGAATGTTGCTCCCTGGCACGCTCCTAAGCATGAGGTGCTTTAAAGCTCATCACAACCTCCATAATTTCCAGTTTTAGGAAAATATGCCCTATGATCCCTCCCTGGACACAGGGCCACTGACAGCTTTAAGAATCTTACCATTTTCCAGAGTCTCCTTGAGCCATGCTCACCAGAGCTCCCTATTTCACGGAAATTACTGCTTGTTCTCACCTCAGGGAGGCTGCACAGGCTCTTGAGGTGGATCAGCCACCTCATATCACTACTACCAGACTAATACTGAGTGTAACTGCTGTGGCTTTCCCCCCCAGAAAGCTCCCGCTCGCCTGCAGAACCAGTAGCAGCTGTGGTGTATTTATATTAACAAGTAGCACAAAGAGTTTCAGTGTCAGGGAGCAAATGTGGTGAAACTGGACACATTGCAAGAGCTTGCCCGTGCCTTTAAGAGCTGGTATCTAAGTAGAGAAAAGCAAAGGCAAGGCAGGGTAATTTACTTTCCCAAGGTAATACTAAAGGTCAGCTCTCACTGTGAAAGAATCCTGGCTACGTGTGACTGCACTTTTGCACCTAAATATATGAAGCATCATGTATGTAAGACAGAAGTAATGCCAGAGGAAAGTGATCCAAGTGCTTTGGTATCACTGCAGTCATGTTAAATGCACTTTCATTAAGTATTGGACTTAAATTGCAGTTTGCCCAGTACAAGAAGTGATAAAAATGCAGCATCTCCCTGGAAACGCCAAAGTCACCCCTGTTTATTAGTGCTGCAATTGATATCTTTTAAGTTGCAGTCAGCACCAACCTCAGCCAGAAGCATTTGCTAATGTTTGTTCAGCATTTTAAACATGTAAAGGGCTTCAGAAGCACTCGATGCCACAAATACTGGCTTTGAGTATGACTCAGGGTAGATGGAGAACAGGGTTCACTTCAGCCCTGTTTCATCAGGCTGTAACCCCATGATGTACATGATAACCAGACCCACAAAGGGCATGCTCAGGGCCTTAAAGGTAATAACATCCTGCTTTCCTAGGCTGATTTTGATTCTAAATTACTCTAGGATGTTTAAAGACTTATAATAAATATAACTCATATCATACTTAGAATGAATATATTCATTAGCTGCTAAAAGGCATCTGCTGCCAGCATGAAATACCAAGACACTACGTAATAGTTGACATAAAGTGAAGCAAAACATCAGATTAAGTCAAAGCTGTAAAGGAAAGTGAGGTAGCAGAACATGATCATCCCTTTGGGTTTTGGCCAGAGGCTCTAGTTAATTTTTGAGGATACTGTGATGGGATTTGTGATTTCAGAGCTTCTGTTTAACACTCATGCTCCAGAAAGATGGACTATGCTTCCTGAGCTCCTTATATTGTCTGCAGACAACTGCAGTTTGAGGCTGGAACTATCCCCAAGGCAGAAAGCTGTCAACTTGTCAGATCACTGCACAAAGCAGTAGTAATTTGAACTTAACCCCCCCCAGCAACCCACAACTGCCCTGAACAAGATCATACAAAGAGTGCTGTATATTCAAAAACACATAAAGAAAGGAAAGACAATTCATCCATGTCAGAAAGCAGCACTTCGGTCCCTACCATTCCTTCATGGTTCTTATTTTGTTCTAGTTCCTCTTTTTCTAACCTTTAACTTCACCAGTTGCACTTATGTTCTACTCCAGCTTTAATGTCACATTTTCAGGCTCTTTCTCTTGACAGTGAAGCTTCTGGAGCCTTATCAGCCAGCCCAGACACAGGCTGGAGTCTGGATGAGTGTCAGTGACTGCTTGTCTTGTCAATGGTATTTAAGTGCCACCAAGGAAACGTCATTAAATTAGTGTCAAGAGGGCAGGCAAGCAGCTTCCTGCAGAGGTAACAAGAATCTTTACTCAGGGGAGATTGCTGAGGAGACAGTAACTACTGACCTACATAAGATGTTCTGGGACATCTGTAACTATCAGTCTCCCAGCTTGATGTCTCTGCCATTTTATTTAAAGGCTGAGAGTCCTTTCTTTCATATTAAGATTTCCTACTTCTTGCTAACAGCCAGTTTTTTCCTCAAGAAGAAAAAGTCATCTCCATTTATGGGCCACAAAACATCTTTGACAACGTCTTCATACAGCACCCTCAGGGAAACAGTCTCTGCTCCCACTGACACAGAGGTGATTACACTGGTTCCCTTGCACAATACTGCTCTCTACCCAAAAGTGAACTTAAAATTATCTCCCCCACCTCTTTCTTCTGGACCATTTATTAAACAGTCCAAGAATAATATTTAGTATTTAGGAAACATTGGTTTTAATCACTCAAAACTCTCTAAAGACTTCTCAGAGAGAAATAATCAGGCCCTGTCTCCCTCTTCAATTATCTGACCCAGTAATACCATAGTGTTGCTCACAGTAGTAGGATGGGATTTAGTTCCAGTGTCCTGACTGCTTTTAAATCTGGGGCATTGCCTCCTACTCAGCTAACGCTGATTACAGCCTTCCCTCACCACCACCAGAGAGGTGCCTGCGGTGCTTCAGTGCACTGCTGCCTGCCTCAGTGCTGTGAACATTGCAGTTGTGAGCTTCTCTTTATAAAGCATTTCCAGAAGAAAATTTCTGTGCAGATGTGATTCAACATGAATCACAGAATCCCAGCCTGGTTTGGGTTGGAAGGGACCTTAAAACTCATCCAGTTCCAACTCCCTGCCACAGGCAGGGACACCTTCCACTAGAGCAGCTTGCTTCAAGCGCCTGTGTCCAATCTGGCCTTGAACACTGCCAGGGATGGGGCAGCCACAGCTTCTCTGGGCACCCTGCGCCAGCGCCTCAGCACCCTCGCAGGGAAGAACTTCTGCCTAAGAGCTCATCTCAGTCTCGCTTCTTACAATCTAATAATAACAATATAATTAGATAATATCTAACCTAAATCTACATGAATGACTACTTATGTTTCTTTGTAATGACTGGGGGCCGAGTCACCTCTCTCAAACAGTGCTCACCACCATGTCACTCTGCAGACATACAGAGCAGATACTCTCCTTCCAGCCCAGGGCACGAACACACGCAATGATTTAACTTCTACTGAACTGTTTCCATGGTGTGGTTTCTGTCACCCCAGAAATGTTGAGTGTCATTTTTAGAACATGTGGGCATTGCTAACAAACCCCTAAAGCACAAAGCAGAGCTCAAATTAGAGGCATTGCTTCCTGTAGCATTTCTGTGTGGTCACTCAATACTGGAGAGTGGAACGGAGAGGTGGGTTCTTGTGCAATGAGAATGATGCGACCAGAGATTGCTATCAGGGACTGAGCAATGCTCTGACAATATTGTTACATAAAACTCTTTGTTCAGAGATATTTCCACATCTGAAACATGCAAACCCTGCACTACAAAGTGACTAGAATGGTTACTACTGGTGCTCTTTGATATTGTAATGAATTACTGGATGATGGTGTGGAGAGTGTGCTTGAGCTTCAAGATGGATCCACATGAGAAGGCTGCAAGGACTTCAGGGAAGTTCCCCAATTCAAAGTGATGTGGATAAGTAGGGGAATGGTCAGAAAGTAAAACAAATGCTCACTAAACACAAGTACAAAATGCTACATTTAGGGGAAAAAATCAAATCAAAAGCACTAAATGAGCTCCTGAAGTCCTTTCCCGCCTTCCCACGCTCGGGCTCAGTCATCTAACAGAGTGCTGATAGCAGAGAATGGAATGGAAATGCCTCAGCAAGACTGGGGTTCCTGTTTGTCAGAAACCTCACTGCTCCACTAAAACCAGGGCTGTATTTCTAAGATGCAAAGTCTCAAAGGCAGGGGGTACATTATGTCGTACTGGAAATTCACATTTCCTCTGTGTCACTGCAGCAAGTACACAGAGCATATTCTGGATAAGTGAAATGTTGCTATACGGAAATGAATATCAACCATGAAGAACATTTCAAAGCATAAATCTGTAGTAGGTATCATGTTTTCCATTTTCACATGGTATGGACATCTCCGAGTGATTGCCATCATGGGAGTATGTGCTGCACCATCAAACCACAGTTACAGTGTGTATGGGTTCTCGTGAAACCCAAAACTTGCTGATGGCTCTGATCATCATTTAATTTTACTACAAAAACATGCCATTTGCTGAAAAGAAAATAGTCCATGGAAAACTATAAACCTCAAACTTCTTTAAATCATTGTTTCTTTATGGAGGCTTGTGTGTGTGTGCATGTGACCTAAGGCCTGACACACCAACCTACTCACTCTGCACAGGGTAAGGACTCTTGTACCCACATGGTCACTGTTGTGTATCAACAGGTCTTCACACTGGTTTTTAGGCCTGGCTTGTGATGAGCCTGCACAATCGTTGCTTGATAGTCATCTCACTAAATGCAGTTTTCAAGTTATTGTCATTATTCAAGGGCCTTAATAAATGTTATCTTCTAGGTATATTCTTACATTTTAGTTTTCTTCTGTGAAAACTCAGTTTAACCTTCTCCTTGGAAAGAAAATTCAAACTCAAAACTAGGAAGCTCGAGTCCTTCAAGTTACGGATGCTCCAAAGACTGGAGCAGCTCTGCTCTGGAGCCAGGCTGAGAGAGCTGGGCTTGTTCAGCCTGGAGAAGAGAAGGCTCCAGGCAGACCATGGACTGAGACACATGAACAAGTATTGTCAACAGCCATAGGCACCAACTTAGCCAATAAAATAAGCCAGGAAATAGCAGTAATGTAGCAATAATTTAACTTACTGTGAGTGTCACCTACAGAAATGCTGGGCGCAAGGTGGTTTAGATGTTTTACTCAAAGTAACTGTGAAATGAAAAAGTGATTACAATAAAAGCATTCTTTAACTAGTTGCCTGAGGGATGCATTAAACCAGACCCTTTCCAGAGATGTTACAGTCCTTTAGGTTCCTGAAAATGACTGGAGTAAAAACTGTTCTCAGGCTGTCCATTAGCAGCTTACCAGACGCCCTTTTCTAAAGCACTGTAATGTGCCACCCCCCAGAGCCACTGCAGTGTGACACACTCACCAGGCTCACACATGCCAGCGTTCTGCAGGTATGTACGGCACCGCTCCCGGTGCTCCTCCAACGAGCTCCTCTGCTTGTAGCTCCTCCCGCAGAACTCACACTTGTATGGCTTCTCCACTAGAAAAGGAAGAGTGCAGCATAAATAACCACGAGAGACTCGTGAAACACCGGCGTTCAAGTGTATCATTACTAATAGCATGAAGTCAGCTCTTGGAAAATGCTTTAAGCTTCTGTTAAGTCTATGAGCACTGTGATCATTGAAAAATGAGGGTTACACCCTTGTGTAACCCACCAGGCACAGAGTTCCTCTTCATCCCCTAAACTCAGCACCAGGAAAGAAGAGGATTTAGGATTACAGCCTGTTTCTAGGAGCTCAGGCTCCCGGAGCTTTACTCTAACTGATAGCTTGGCTTTTCTTGGCCTAACTTTCTTAGGGAAGAGCAACTGTTCTGCTGTAAACCAGGGCTGCTGCTGTCCCAGTTGCCTCACCTAGCTCCTGTCTATACAGACTTTTTCAAGGATTTCATAAAACTGAAGAACTTAAACCAACCCAAAACTATATGTGAGCTTCATTTAATTTCCAAAGACATGTATTGTAAAGTGAATGATGTTCCTAATTCATTTAAGCTAAAGCAAACCTGTTTGAAACTCAAGATACGCACACAGCCTTTCCCAGTGCCTCATAGAGAAGGACTGGCAGCACCTTCTAAACTGTCTCATTACTGTTTCGTGAATGGACATCCTCTAACACACCCAAGCAAAATATCACCCCTGTACAGCACAAATACAACTAGCCTTGCACTGGATAATGTGCTCCCTGCTGCTAATGCAATTGCTCACTTATTGATGTGATACACTTGGAGAGATTTTCTTTCTCCCATTTGATAAGCCAGCTCTTGCAGACTTCAGTCACGACAACTACATGATGTGTTTGAAGCATAACGGTTTCAGCGTTGTGCTGGTGGGGAACAGTGACCACCACTGTGCTGGGGCTTGATTAAACCAGAACCTCATTTATTCATGTCAGATGTCATTTTTAACTTTGATTCTTTGTGAGGTTGAACTTTTTTGCCTGTAAAGTGCAGTGCAGAGATAACATCTATCATTTAGAATAACTGTTTTGTGTCTAGGTCCCTGTATAACACAGGATATACACAAAGCAAAGAGGAACCACAGCCTGGCTCTGGGGGAACTAACATTAATCAATTTATACCTGGCTTGTTATTCAAGTCACCTCAACTCTGTGCCTCTGTTTCTCCCATCTGGAAAATGGACAGAACATGCTACCAACCAGTCTTGGGAAAACCCCCTGGCATTTGTTGAGCATGTTAAGACATTCAGACGAAAGGCACTACACAACAGCAAGGTGTTAACTGCCAATAAGGTCATGCTGTCCTGAGTGATGCTCCTAGAGCTCTCCTACCAGCTCAGGATAGGAACAGAAGGAAGTCCCAGCAAAGCACTCCACAAATATGGAGCTTGCTGGCATAGCTGGCTCCACTCTGGAAACACCAAGGAGTTATCTTGTGTGAGGAGGTCTGGTTTGTCACAGCACACAGCGTGTTTCCCTGTGCGCTCCTTGTGCATCAAGAGTGGAGCCGAGTCCTGAGATGGTTCCATCAGCACAGCAGGCAGGTGAGTGGTCACTGCTATTTGCTGACTCCTCAAAACCAGACCGGCTGAGACGACTTTGCTGACGAACTCTTGATTTTCCACGCCTTGTGTCCTAGTGACACACATCTAAAACACATGAAGTGCCTTTGAAGTCACTTACCAGAATGTGTCCTTAAGTGACCTGTTAGCGCATCCCTCCTTTGGCAGGCATAACTGCAAAGATGACATTTAAAAGGTTTTTCCCCTGTGTGTAGTTTAATGTGGCGGAGGAGGTTTCCCTTCTGAGTAAAGGAAGCTCCGCACTGATTACACTGGAATGGCCGTTCACCTTAAAATGACATACAAAAAAGGACATTTAATGGTTATGTGGGTATCATGCTTACCCTCACACCCTTTCCTTTTTGGAAGGGGAAAGAATGAGATACTGGATCAATTTCTTTCTACAGAAACACACAGAGCCCTTCCGTTGACTTCAGTGGGAGTTACTGCAGCTCTGGTGTCAGAGCTTCTCATAACATATGTAGACTATGGAAAACACTGTACAGTTTTTCCATGGAAATAAAGTGTTCTGGAGGAGGCTGATTCCAACAAGCTAGCAACTTTTAGAAAAAAAATGGGCTTATCTTACTGCACGTTGAAACCCAAGATGCTCACTGGTTTGTTGCCAAAGTATAGCACAAAGAGAAATACACATACAGACTGGAAACGGCAGCACAAAACCAATCTAACTTGTGTTTTGTGTCTAAAATACTTCAATTACGTAGTGCCTTTCATCCAAAATCCTTAAAATGCCCCACAAACACACTTAGACTGACATTTGATCCTGATAAGAAGAAAAGGGGGTAAAGTGAGGCACAGAAAAGTGAGTAACTTGCTATAGATCATGTGTGGCATCAAGGACAGAAGAAGGAAGTCCTGATTTTAGTATCCTTTGATAAAAATAAGTAGTCTAGATTACAAAAAATTCAGTATTCAGCTCTTACAAGAATAATAGAGAGATATTTACCAGTGTGGCTACGCTTATGAACCATCAAGACATTGAGGCTAATACATGCTAATCCACAGATATCACAAGTCATTTTTCCACTAGCTGGCCTGATGTTGTCATAGGAATCCGAATGTCTTTCCAGTTTAATGCTTTCATATTCATTATATTCTCTAGGATAGGTGTAAGGCAGTTCAGATTCTTCAGGGGTTTCCATTGGCTCTGAATGTAAAGCACTCTCCTCTCTTTCACTGTATTCACCTTTCACTTTAACCACACCATCTGCAGGTGAAACAAAGCACAAAAGTGAAAAATGCTCATCTTTAGGCACAAGGAAGTATCTTAGGAAAAAAACAAGTATTACAGCAAATTACATTATCAACCTTCCTAAAAGTTTTATTTAAACCCCCAAAGATGAAGAAATGCAGTTGACACGTGAATCTTCGTGGGTCACGTACACTTCGTGATACTCACAGTGAGAGAACCTTTAAAACCACTGTTATTTACCTTTGATGGATAATTTCCTTCTACTATATAAAATATATCACAATACAAACTCCTGCAATGACAGGGCACTATCCAGGCTGTTCCTGTGAATTGGAAATCTAGAAAGACACTTATTTAAAAGGATATTTATATCTTCCCATGGAACCTCTGGTGCCTGAAAGGTGATTTCCTGATAAATAAATGCATCCCAGAAACAGGAAAAGATTCGCCCAAAGTCATATTGCAAGTCCATGGTAAAGAACCCAAGGACTCGTGAAGATCCATGGCCTTCAGACAGGTTGCTGGTTCTGGAGCCATGTCCAGAGAAAACAAAGCCATTGCCTTAAATGACTATAATTTCATGACAAAGAGGCAAAGGCAACATGTAGCCAGTAATTTACTAACAATAATGTTCCATTTTAGTCCCACTATATAAACACCTGATGAGTCCCAAGTTCTGTTGTTGAATTTCCTTTCCACCATTAACTCCAGCGTCACCAGCACTTGCATACAAATCCTCATTAAAAGCCAGGATAGCTTTTCCTTCTGCTTAAAGCTGACTTTTCATCCAGACAAGAGCTGAAGGTTATGCCTCAAGCTACCAATTGAAGAAAAGCACCAAGAGATCAAATACAAAGCTTCCTGTTTGAAAGTACTGCTCTCCTGGCCACCTGCTCCTCTCTCAGACTGAGGGTTAGACAGTTAAATCTGGCACTGAATCACTTGTCCTTTCTCCAAAGTACAGACCATGGACTGCTGAATATGCATTAACTCTGGTTCTGAGTAATAAACCACATCAAATGCAGAGAACAAACAATGGGTAACAGCGAAAATGAGGTGGCAACATAAAAGCAGCCCAGAAAAATAAAGATCTGGCAAGCCATGCTTTATGAAATCAACATTTTCAACTATATTTCAGTGGTAAATTCCCTCCTTGAGCCCAGATGTTTGCACTGAGCCCTGTCAATCTCTTACTTTGGGTTGAAATGAGGCAGAAGAAACAGGTGGGTGGTAATTTCTTCAGCCTATGTGAGAATCTACAGTAGTGTGGAAAACTCCACGATTCCTCCCGGTGCTCTCCCTAGATGATGATATCCATCCACATCAGGGTGGCTTTTCCACCCATTCTGTGTGCTTTTATCCCCTGTCTCAGATGGTTTTCAGAGTTTGGCTTTGGGACTGATCTTTAAGGTCCCTTCCAACCCAAACCATTCCATGATTTTATGATTCCTGCTTCCACTGAAACAGGGTTTCCTCTGCAGGTGCCTTTGCTGCCAATTTTATGTCCGAGGGTGTGAGAGTGATCCTGCTTTGAAGACTCCTTCAAAATTAGTTTATACATTCATTTCCATTACTCTAAGGACAAATTCCTACCAATACCTGAAAGCAGCTTTCAGCAGAATCTCTTTCCCCACCCCCAAACCCAAGGTTTGTTGGTTGTCTTTTTTCCCTCTCAAAAGGAGGCAGCTCCAAATTAATTTGCTACATCCTGCAGAGCACGGTGAAAGGAAGTGCACGTTGCAGCTGCACCTTGGTGGTACTTTCAGAAGCAATTTCAATTCCCACTTTCTACTTAACGTCTCACCTTTGGTCTGCATCAAATGCAGTTGCTTAGTGCTGGAGGACCAGAGAAGACTTCTCTACAGTTTTCTGCTGTTTCTCACCACAAGCTCACAGGTTTTCACTCTTTTACAGTACTGCCAGTGTTCCTGTAGCGCGGCACGAACACCAGTTTGAGTTCCTCATGGCAAGCCCTTACTGAGTGGCACAAACTGGGCAAATCATCCTACAGCTCCCCCATGGAAAATAAGCACCTCTGCATTTTCCACATCGCCGACTGCTCATGATATTTGTGTGTTCTGACAGCAACAGAGAAGGATGCACCCCAGCTCTGAGCAAGGCTCTCCCACCACTGCCTCCCCCAACAACCCTCACTCCCACTTCAGCTGGCAGTGTCGTCCCACCAAAGCTCCACTGCTCTTCAGTTTCCATGTAGGCATTTGGAGAACCTCAATAGAAAAATCTCACCTTCTGTTGACTGAGAACAACCAAAAGAACAAGGGAAGAAGTGGGGTTTTAACCAAATAGGTGTTAGAAGGGTTGGGATTTTTCTCTCCTAACACTCCTGTTATTCTTTAGAGTCTATCTTCCTGAGAGCATGACAAAAGGAAGCTTTGGTACAAAGCACTCAGAAGAAAGGACAACTCAGTACCGGTCAGAGAACCAAGTAGCTGCAGAGGTCTGAAGCAACCTTTTGCAGCCCTGACTTTTGCTCTGTGTACTGGCAGCACAGGGAACCCTAGGAGATCAGGAGACCGGCAGCTGTGTGCAAAGGTTTGTATCTGCCACTCAAAACTCACATTTCAAAGAGATCAGGGTCCACCTTCAGCGAGAGGAAAGTGGCTGTAACTTCAAGCAGAACAGGGAAATTCAACTGAGGAAAAGCACCTTTATCCCCAACACCACACACAAAGCTCCCCCAGTTGAACAAAAGACGTGCTGTCATCTCTCCCCTGCTTAGGAAAGTAAAGAGCTTGTAAGAGGGGAAAAAACATTCATGGTGTCCAAGCCCAGGTAACTATTTTTCTTGAGGCAGCTCAGGAAGGTAACAACAGTACAGCAAAGCCCTGTTGTGGATTTGACACAACAAAGCACCAGTGTGATGTGTTAAGGCTGATGCACATGGTTTCATTTCCTGGGGAGATGACTGCAAGATGAAAGGCATGACTCCAGAGTAATATTTTTGTTTCACCTGAAACATTGTAAAAACAATGAGTTCTGGAAAAAATCCAAAATAAAGCTGTGGTGGCAACTGCAGACTGAGTCACGGCATGAACAGGGCTTGTGTACGTTAGAAAATGCATGACTAAAGAAAGGAGGCACCAGCAGCAAACAGGACAGGCCTGAGCATTATCTTGGCTATTCCTCCCAGGAGGAGGCCCCGGAAGGAAAACCCCCCAATTCCTATATTTACTCAAATACCTTGGCATCAGACCCAGAGAAAAGAACATCAGTTTGGTCCCGTCGTTAAGCAAAGTTTACCAGCAGTGCTCTGAAAAGCACAAAGAATATAAAGCAGAAGCTATTAAAGACAACAGCACAAAAGGGTGATGTTACTCAAGTGTTTTACAAGGAGCGGGGTCATAATCATGAAATCCTCAGCACATGCAAAAAGTCAGCTGGGTAACAAAGAAACTTCATCATCTTAATGTGGCACTTTAATGCTGCTGCTGATTTGCTGTGCCAATTCCGAGATAATGAGCCCCTAATGCTACAGATGTTCAGGCAGACTAAAGGGGGAAAAGAAAAAGGGAAAGCTTTTCTTGTAGCCATTTCCTAACTATGCAATTAAACAAATTGTGAAAGCACATAAATAGTTTACCAGGTTTTGACAGCTGTTAATAGAAGTCAGATGCCAAAGAACAAGAAGGGAGTCAATACAGGCACATATTGAAGGATTCTGGTGCTTACCTGGATTTGACAGGTATTAACTGCTGGATTCAGCACTGTTCCCTCCACAAATCATCCCCAGAAACGGCAATATAAAGCCTAAACCCAGCGTAGTCCTGCTAGAGCTGCTCTCTTCCCAGGATGAGAGATTCCTGCACCTAAGGCAGCTTGAAACACAAGAGCCCTATGTGTGGAAACTGAAAAAGGCAGCAGAGTTTCCAGATTCAAGTCAGAATAAACACCTCTGCCATGGAATTAACACACTGAAGGGGAAAGATTTGCCATGAATTAAACCCAACCCTATCCCTCAATGAATATAGAGAGGTTTGCAGTTTGCATTGGAATGACAAACATCAAAATAACCAGCAATGCTGTATCTAAGGGTTTTTCCTTAAATAACAAGAAAACAAGGACACACACATACATGTGTATATTGAACATCTGGAGACTATAATGGGGAATTATAACATGCGAAGTGACACAAGAGCAATGTGAGATTGTTGGGGTTTTAATAGAGTCAACACAGAGATAAGGCAACTTGTCTCCATGTCTGTCTCACCCCACAGCAAAGTTCAATTCTAGGGAAGCAAAAGGAGTTCCAGGTTCCTTGGCCCAACCTGGCCTTGTTTCTCGCACAGACTCCAGTGATAAGCTCCCTTTTTACAACCGCAACAATGCTTTTATGAGATTGAAGCTTTTATGAATCCGTGTTTGCCACCAAAGGAGGGAGCAATCACCCAGGAGCACTATCAGCTTCCAGCTAGACAGCAGTGGCCACAACAGTGGCAAAGACATAGTGGCAATAACCATGTGCTCCCACACACGGTGAGTACAGCACCAGGCCTGGCCTGCTCAGGTCTTAAGCACCAAAAATCCCAAGTGTGGCATTCACCGCCTCTGTTCTACTGAGGAAATCACTGGAAATCCACAGATTTCACTGCCTCCACTTACTAAAATTATTACTTGGACAAAGTTGGCACAAGTTCTTCTCTGTGAAGGTGCCGAGGCACTGGCACAGGTTGCCCAGAGAAGCTGTGGCTGCCCCATCCCTGGCAGTGTTCAAGGCAAGGTTGGATGTGGCTTGGAGCAACCTGCTCTAGTGGAAGGTGTCCCTGCTCGTGGCAAGGGATTGGAACTGGATGAACTTTAAGATCCCTTCCAACACAAACCAGGCTGGGATCCTGTATTTGCCTTATTTTATCTGTGTGCCTTCCAGTACTGTTGTTCAGTCTCCATTTTGTACAATACCCAAGCACTATGTTGCTTAGATACTGTACGAAGCACCTTTGGGTGGTAATTCCCAAATGAATCCGTGTGGTACGCACCTGGTGGAAATTTCACTCTAAAAACATTCTGTGGTAATGTGTTTCTTTGGGTTTATTGTGACTTGAAACAAAAATAGAAACAAACAAAATTGAAATGCATCACTGAGAATTAGAAAGGAAAAAAAGAGAACCTGACCCAGGCATCATTTTCCAAGTGGTCGGATGCATATTTTCTACTTCATTAATACCAGGGTCTCTCTAGCATTAAAACACAGAATAATTTCTCTAGTTGTACAGTTCATTACAAGCAAAACTCAATAAAACATAACCAAACAACACGCATCATCTCCAAGCTCATGTGAGCCAGGAAACTTGAATTGTGTAACTGGTTCGTAAAGCATCGTATTCAAAGAGAAGATTTTTCTTGTAATTACATATATTCCTCTATAAATCTATCATTTCACACCCAGTATTTCCACCTCTTCCCAATTTCTGCCTAATAAGCATCTAGTGGGAATTATTTTACTTTCTTTCAAAATGTTGCTACAGGAATTAAAATTCTATTAACAGAAATAGGGAGAAACGAAACATGTTCTCCAAAGGGAGCACTACCAAAGCTGGAGCTGAGCAGGACAACCCCACAGCCCCAGGCCATGGCTCAGGGCATTCAACTGACGCTACAAAATCTGGGGACGCAGATGCCATCACCTGAGACAACATGACCAGGGGCTGGATATGGTCAGTGCCATGCTGAAACTCCCACAGGATTTTATTTTGGGGTTTTTTACTTACAAAAGGCACCAACAGCTTGCTGGTTTTCCTCAACTGTCTATACCGGAGCACAGAGGATCGGGGGAATGCCACCCCTCATCCCCAGGCCTCCAGCACCCAGTTTTTCCAAAGGCCAGCTGAATCTTGGTTCATTTCTGACACCTGTTAACATAACTCTTTCAAATCTCAAGAGCTTGAAAGTCTCCCTCTTAAAAAAGCCACACGTAACGATATGAAACCGGACAAGTTCTTCCCTTCCGTCCCAGGGAAGAGAACTGCACTCACAGAAAACACTTCTAAAATGACAATTCCTGAAGTCCAGAAAGCCACATACAGCCACAACCGTTAAATCAGGCTGCAATTAGACACTTAATCAGAGAACATCTGGACCCAACACTCAGACTGAGAAAGGCCACATATTAAATTCAGATAATCACCTTCATTAGTTATATCAGGGGACCTATTACTAATATGACCACTCAGGCACGAGCCTCTCTGGTCAACTGCTTCTGTAAATGAACTTCAAAGCTGAGAAGCTGAAGAGTTTCATTCAGCCTTTTCTTATAATCCATCATCCTCTTGTGTTTGATATAAAAAAGTATTATATGAAAATATAGTCTAATAATATGAAGAACAGGGAAATCTGTGATCAATCTCAATGGAGTTTTAACTGAAGACAAGACGTGGGTTAAGAAGTTGTTCAAATTCCTCAAACAATATAAACTTCACAAAACTCAGTGTATTGATTTGATTCAACTATAAACTATTTGCCTGTAGTAAATAATTAGATTTCAAGACTTGAATTCAAGATTACAAGGATATTCTCTCCAAATTCAGGGTTTCATCATTAAATACTTTAAATTAAATTACTTTTAGCCTGCTCTTCTCCAGGAGCACGTGTCCACTCAGTGTTTCCTTAGTAATGTCCAGGCCTGTCCACCAAACCCAAACTCGGAGCAGAGGGGAAGGCTTGGAACCAGATGAGCTTTAAGGTCCCTTCCAACGCAAACCAGTCTGGGATTCCATGATATCTCCCAGGCAAATTCAATATTCTGCTGACAATGATGGGTTAATTGGAATAAGAAATAGCTGATTTTTTCTGACTCCTTCAAGGCCATCAGAATGTCTGAGTTCCGGGATCAGCTCTAGGCTTCCCATCGTGCAGGATAGGCCAAGCTGATGTCAGTCACTTAAGGCTGCGGTGGGACAACCCACTGTTGATGTCACTGAATGTTCTTGGGTGCATTCCTGCTGCTGCTGGTACAGTACAGAGAGCTAAAACAAAGTCGAGAGGATCTTCTGGTGATAAGACTCAGACACAACTCTGGGTTCATGTGTAGCCACCAAAGCAGAGGCCTGACACAGTGGAGCAGCACAGACTCCTTGCCTGGTTTTAACACTTACAGAAATCCCCTGTTAAGTGAACTTCTGCAGCACGGTACTGCTGATGTTGTAAGATAACCTCTGAGTCCCATGAGCAGCCAGGCTCGATCTGGGCTTGGGAGATGTAATAGCTGATAAAAAACGGCACTTCCTTTTTGAGCAGATAAGTGCGTGTGTGTGAGCAGCACCACTGGAACCTCAGTGCACGGAGGCGAGGGCTTTTCATCCCCTCCTGGCTCCCTTCAGCCTTTTACCCCCCTCTTTCACATACCTAAATGCAGCAGCAGTCAGCATCCAGAAACCACAAATGTAGCTTCTATTGCTTTTTAGTTCACAACCAGGAAAGCTCACTAACATTCAGAACACCCCCAAAATCAGCAGCCTCAACAGATGAGAGAATTTAGACATAAACTTGACTCTGACTCCCATAGGGAAGAACATGGCCTTTTTCTTTCATTTTTAAATGAAAGATGCTTCATCTATGGCCACCAAAGGTAACAGGGTTGGGGACACATAAAAAGACCAGAGAAATTCAGCGCTTCCTCTCCTCCCTGGCTCAGGGTTTGCCTCTTCTCAGCCCAGACACAGGAAGCACCATGGGAACAGTGTATTTTTATGGTTGCAGGCAAGCGTGCACCATGTGCACCACTGCATGCAGCTTCATTCCCCTGAGGCAAAAAGCGGGGGGTTCTTTCTTTTTTCCTCCTTGCTCTCCAGCAGGCTTTTAATTAACATATATACTCCAGCCTTCTGCCTAATTGTTTGCCCTGTACTTAGCACTCAGCATGGCTGAAGTCCTTTCAAAAGCAGGACAGGTTGAAGCCTCTACATTATTGAGTGCCTTTATGAAATTTCTGTAGCCTTTTGAAAGGACCAGAGTACCACTTTCTGCAGCTTTGGCATAAAACCCCACCAAACTAGAGGCAGACAACATCTAGATATGAACAGGCTCCAACTTCCGCTTAAAGTCTCAGAGGTTGGAACTAGATGATCTTTAAGGTCCCTTCCAACCCAAACCATTCTGATTCTATAAAGCTCACAGTGTATTTAGAGCACCAGCCATTAATAATGGAAGCTTCACAAAAAGCGTATAGTCCAAGGAATGGAAGATCACTACTGAATGGCTGGCAAAACATGGAAAAAAACCATCATTGTGCTGAAGAAAAACACGTTACAGACATGTTAAGGCAGTGGAAACCAGGTTATCAAATGCTTGATCTCTCTCTTAGTGGTCTCACCTTCAGCAGATGAACAAGCCCTGTGGGCATGGCTCATGCAGGGATTTGGGATTAAAGAGTTTGCAGTGTTGCAGGCTGTCATCTGCAATGAATTGCAAGGATGCTGAAGTGGAATTGCTTACTCACAAAGGGGATGGATGATGGATACCGGGATTAACACTTATGAGAACCACACCAACATCTTTTCAAGACTTCTCTACAAATTTGACATGTAAGGAGGGTATTAGTGATCACATCTGGAAAAGGGACAAGTAGAGCTTTTAGGTTTTTCAAGAGACAGACTTTTCAGGTGCACACAGGACACAATCCATTTCCCAAGAGCAATCACCCATCCTGAGATTTCTATCATGTGATTCCGGAGAATACTCCATACTCATTTGTACCAGGGTTAGTGATCCTGAAAGATCACACTCCCACCCGGGCAGCACCACTAGAGCATGGCTCCACTTATCCAGAAGCACAACAGATAGTTACTGAGCCACAAGCATTGCTCCTAACGGAGCTGCTCCTGCTCTTCAGTAGGCATGATATGTAAACAAAGATTATTTGGGAATTTTAGTATCCTAGCTCTGTCAGGAATTTAGACACAGCTACGGCTGTTCACACAGCCTCGAGGACTTCAGCACACGTAAAGACAGCAGATTTATCGTGCTTCCGGTATCAGAATGACTGCGGAGAGCTGTATGTGAAGCAATGGAGTAAACACTACATGGATTTTAGTTTGTGCCATTTCACACTGAGATACTGCAGCTTTTCTGTGCATTTCCAACAGCTTTCTCCCAGTGGTTGTGTCTTTATTCCTACAGTGAGAATCAAAGAATTGAGCACCACGGTACTAGGTCCACACTCACTTTATAATGAAGGAATGCTCTCATGGTAAGGGAGACAATCAGAGGGAAATGAGGTTTTATTGATATTTACAGTGTTATCTTTGAGATGTGAATTCTCAGTATTTGCATTCCAGAACAAATTGCAAAGAGAGTGCAAGAGATCAGCAGTGATGTAGAACAATGAACGGTGTACGAGAGCAGTGTCAGCATCAACATTCTCTCACAAGTGTCAAAGTTGCACCTGACATATGCGTGTGGAAAAGAGCCTGAGGAAAGGTGCTCAAGGTGACATAGGACAGTCAAGGAATGGAAAAAGAGCCTTGCTTGATGCCATGATGCTGTGTGTGCAAGCAGAATACACTGCTCCTGGAATGGGGAGGTGAGGAGAAGCTAAAGCAATTCCTCTTGGATGGTCAATATTCCCAGTTCCTCTTGGAGGGGGTTGTGAAAGAAATCCTTTCCTGGCTTTCTCCATGCACAGTTAAGGGATGGAGGAAGGGGACAGGGGAGGGCAGGGACACTGGGGAAGCAGAGGTGGAAGTGAGTGAATGTGAGTGGGAATGGTAGAAGGGATGGACAAATAGCTGGAACATGGCTGCAAAGATTTTATGTGCTGTGGGATCGGAAAGAGAGATCAGGTGCCTTGGATGTAGAAAAGGCTCAAACCCATCCACATTCTGTGGATAAAAACATTAAACTTCTCTTTTTGGGGTAAGCAGAGCAGAACTCACCTGCCCAAGCTAGATCCCACATTGCAGACATGTACACTAAGCTACTCTCCACTGACTATAAATGGAGTCCTGCCGAGAAGCAGCTGCTCTGGGGACAGGAGGGATTTCACCCTGTCACACAGCCAGATTTGGTGAGGAACCTGTGAGCTCTCATTGCACCAACTGCCAAACAAGGCCAGGCACCACTGCAATTCACCTAGACACCAGGGTTGTAGATACCCAAGGGAGATAACTTCTCCCTTCTGATGGGCTCTTGCTAGTGCAGCATTTCCCTCGAGGGTTTTATCTTTTCTACTTTGTTAATAAATAGAAAAAGTTTCATCTTTCATAATGCAAAAGTTTAACCCTGAACATTTCATGTCAGTCTAAAATAATCCCATTTCCATTGCAGGACACAACTTAAAGCTGCTTGGGCATCCAAGACAGAGACAATTCCTTAGTGATACATAAATGCTACCTCAGAACTGACCCCAGCCACAGCCATCATTTGTCCTGACAGTGCCACAGTGCCATGGCCGTGCAGCATTTGAAAGGCCACACGAACCTGCCTTTTCCCCAGGATATGGACACCACATCCTCCACCGGGCAGCATCTTTCACTGTTTGTGGTTGAGAACTGGCATAAATGAACACACTCAGCTAACTGGCAGGAAGGTTTATTCATGCTGTGATTTCACTTTAGCAACTTCTACCTCAAGGAAGCGATTCAAAGTCTCTTGCTCTACATCTGTCATCTGCACAGCTCCTGAACCCTGAGGGGCTGCAAGACTGCTGTATCCAGGAGCTGCTTCTTTTACCTTTTAGCTATTAAATGAAGATGGGCTACTAGTTTTTAAAGCTACGCATAAATATACACTTACGTAAGACCTCTTCAATAAGAAATAGTACCTATTGGTTTAATATTTTGTTCATACCTGTGTCTTCTTTCAGAGCTGTATAGGAAGGGTTTACTGTTCAAACTAAACAACATGGTAAACTGGCCAACCTTCTGCCCACCCACAATTTAAAGCACAGGATTACTGCCACAGTTTGAAATGTTAAAGAGCTGGGTTGTCCTATGAATTTGAGGTAATTTATCCTTTCTTTAAAACAAAAAGCATGTTATTTTTCAGATATCGGAGTAGCTCAGCAACATTAATAAAAAGTACATTTGTCATATGCAAACTACTTTCAAGAACTTGTATGCTCCAACACATCTTGAAGAGCTCACCCTATACACAGGGTTTTATCTTGCTTCTGTAAAAGCGACCTTTAGGAAATGCACATGAGGTTCTCTGGTGGGACACAGTTACTCCTCCTCCAGAGCATGTTGAAACGCTCTAAAGTAATTGCATTGTACATCCTTTTACAGCCATACAGAAAAACCAGAGCCATGATCTAGAGTAAACTTCCTAATCACTCTCACAGCATGACCAGATGATTCAAAAGACAAAATATAACTATTACTTTTCAGAATTCAGTCTCCACTTTACCTTCTGTTTCTTCATTAGACTGATTGCGTTCCTTCATATCTTCTGCATTATCCATCCTTTCCATTTCCTGGGATTTGTTCAGATTACAGTCTGTCAAAACCTCCTGTCCTTCTGAAAAACACCCCAAACCACAACAATTAATTATTTATGCTCCAAGAGCATTTCCAAGTGATTCCCTCAAAGTATCTGCAAATTCCTGGTGCTGCTCATCATAGCCACAGTGTTCTGCCTGCAGAGGCATTAGGATGGATTTGCTTCTCAAAGTCATGGACAAACATAGGATCTCACATAGGATCGCATTATTCTTGCTTCCCTGATCCAAACTTCCAGCTTTTTCCTGAAACATTTCCTTCCCCACTCTGCAGTCTCCCCCCCCCCAGCTTTTAGTATAATTTTCCAATATTATATTGAATATCCACAGTTTTATTTCAATTCTGCAATTTCCCTTTTGCCTTCAGCACCCATCTTTGTTGTGGTGCTATTCAGTGTCCTGGGAATTGAAATAAGCTGCAATGCAGACATTTTGCTCCATATAAACTTCAATTTCTTCAAGAGAGGGTGAAAGAACATAACTTGAAGCACTGTACCTGCAGCCAATGGCTGTTCCTGAGGATTACTTAGGTCCATACCTGCCTCTGAACCTGCAAAAAGACAGAAAAGCCGTCAGATTTGTTTAATATTCAGAACCATTTGTGACACAGTCGTTCTAATCCTATAAATTCCCGTTTTCTTGATTGCAAGCAAAAGTGAAAAAGCAAAACTTTCCCAGAAATAAATACCAACTCATTCTTCTGTTTCCTTGGACAACCTTGAGCACTGGCATGTGCCCAGAAAAGGGATTAAATGTTATTTTCTAACTTTGAACTATTGCAGAACAGAGTAACTTACCCTTGCCATGTACCATCCGGCAAATACAGCGGTGGGGTAGTAACTCTGTAGGAAGTGAATTTCTATAAAGCACAAAGGTTACATTCCTTTTCCAACACAGAGGAGAAACTTCTCTTCATGACACCTACTTCCCATGACACCTAATTCCCATTCAGAGATTCTGATAGGGATTTTTGAAGGAATTTAGAGGGCTGCATTGTTTCCAATGCACTCAGAAGAACGTCTGAAGACAAGCTGCAGGTTTTTCCATCTCCCACTGCAGTGCCTGAATTCAGGGTGGTGAGGTGAACTGGAGGCAGCTCTGACCTGTCCAGTGAAGCCTTTACTCAGCCCCTTGATGTCTTGAGATGTCGTCAATGTAAGGGTTGATTTTCTTCACAGTGTCACAGCTGCCTGCTTCCTTCCTCCCTTCTCTCCTCTATTTTTATATACCATAAAATCTTTCCTCATCTTTGACCATCAAATAGTAGCCCCCAGCCTGGCAGAATTCCTTCCTGGTAGTTACATAACTGCAGCGCACTCACAGTGGCTGTGAGGTGTTAACCACCACTGACATTTACCCAGAACTATCTCTCTTTACCGCCGCTGCCTATGGAACATTTCTGTGGTCTCTGCAACGTCAAAATACAAAGCTCTGTTAACTACAGCAAAGCAGCCTGGTAGCAGAGGAGGCTTTCCAAAAACCTGCACCAGCAGAGGAGGGGCTGATGCCTCCAACAAAATAAAGGCAAAGTCCAAGACAACAGAACTCTCCAAGGGGGGTTTTCCCTGTTTGGTTCATTGTTTTCTAACCAAAAGCACTCAGCTCCCATCTCTCCGTAATGGGCCTCAGGGTTACATTATGTATATAGCTCCTACTACTCTTAACTGGCTGTTACCAAAGAACAACAAGGAAAACCAAACACTGTTAATGACTAGAGCTGGCCTGAGCTCTTCAGGGTGGAACTCCTGACTGGAGACAAGTGGTTTAAGCCATTAGCACTTACGAAATGTATCCTAAAATGAAATCAGAGCTCCTCTCCTTCCACTAAATACAGCATGAGTGGGAGCTTCTCATCAAGTGGCTTTTATTAGAGCTAAGAACATTGCTTTGTGGCCTAAAGATAGGAATGGAATTGAATGACAAAAAGCTCAAATATTTACTAAATTTGTATTTTTTAAATCAACACATTAGATGAAGGAAGTCCATGGTTAGAGCTCTTAGTTTGTCCTTGTTTCATTTATCATCACACCAGTAGAAGTGAGGGCCAAAGCAGCAAACAGACCAATTTATACTGCGAATACCGATGGGGAAACATCAGTAAATACGCAAACAAAATTCTCTCTAGCACTGATTTTAACTTTACATTGCAAGAATATAGACATTTCAATTGCACAGACCCTTGGAATTGTGCAAACAACTAAGCTTTGGGCAAGACAATTCCCCATCTCTCTGGAATACCTGAGTTGGAGTTTAGTTGCTTTCTGAAATCCTGGGCTGAGAAAATCCTGAACTGGCCAAAGCCAAAATTAAGGCAAAAAGGTTCCAGCCAGGGCAGGGGGAGGTGTGGGTGGGAAAACATAGCAATTGTGCTTTGCCCTGGGCTGCAGGAGGTCCTGAAAGGCAGAGCGAGAGCCCCTACACAGTGATTCAAAGTGGATAGTTCTGCACATGTTCCTGTGCAACTCTATTGGTTTAGAAACCATGGGATTCCCCAGGACATCACAGGCACTCCACCAAAGAGGCTGCACTGCTAAATCACATCACACAAGCTTCTGTGTGCCCTAAACAGTCCAAGCACCATCCTGCTATGAGCAACTCTGACCTGCAGCTGCAGGACAACCTGCTAGAGATCAGCACTGCCCGACCCATGCGACTGCTGAGCGGGACCTGCTCAGTCCTCAGCTTCTCATCTGCTTCCTAGTGGGATGGTCTCTGGGTTTATTCACACCTTATTGAGTGTAACAGGCTCCTGCCCATGATGGGCTGTTGGACAGCACAGTCACACGATCGTTTAGGTTGGAAAAGACCTTTGAGTGCATCTGAGTCCAACCATTAACTCAGCACTGCCCAGTCCACCACTAAACCATGTCCCCAAGTGCCACATCTACACACCTTTCAAATCCTTTTAGGGATGGTGACTCTACCACTGCCCTGGGCAGCCTGTTCCAACACTTAACAACTCTTTCAGTGAATAATTTCTTCCCAATATCCAACCTAAACCTCCTTCTGATGAGATAAGAACAACCATATGACATCTCTCTTTTCTGTTGAGAAATAAACCAGCCTTTCCACCACTTTCAAGCCTCCAACATCCACCCATCAGAATCTGCTTTCTTTATATTACTCCCAAGCAGCTTCTTAAAGCCCTAGTGGTCTTTAACTATTCAAGCTCAGGTCTCTTTCCTGAATAAAGTATTTTAAGCCAGATCCTCCACTATGTCACATAAGCATGCTGGAAGGAGGTCTAGGAAGCTTCCAGCCCTGACACTGTACAAATAAGACCATGTTCCTACCCAGCGTTCAGAGGAGAACGACGCAGGAGACCACTTACAGAACACATTAAGTCTTCTGGAGCTTCAAAGGGATGCACTGACCCGGGTGCACGGGAAGGAGATGCGTGCCTGTGTGTGCTGCAGTGGGCGCTCGATGTGCATTTACAAAGCAGAAGTAAAATCCGTGTGCTTTTGAGAGCAATCCTCAGGCATCCTGTGTCCCCCCAGCAGCCAAAGTGAGCACAGATACTCAAATCGCCCACTAAAAAAAGCACTGGGGCATTTTGACACGGAACTGGACTCACACTTTATCCTGATATTTGACCAGTTAATAGAAGTAACAAAACCCACCTGTATTTTAACACCCCCCAAACTGGATGTTTTTCAAATAAAGGGTAACACTGATACCCCTCCATCACCAGTGCAGCCATCAAAATGGGAGGGATGCCTTGAATTATTCTAACCTTACCTGTTTGCCTCCAAAGTGAAACCCAGAACGTTGCCTTTTTACTGCCAGCTGCAGGTTTCAACCCAACAGCATCACGAAGGGGACTTCTTTTCAAATCCTGTATGCTCTCAGTTCTTCTAGCACAGCACATGGAACAAACACAGCTCATTTCCTTGTTCGTGCCATCTTCAGGGGCACAAGCAAGGCAAAATAAAACACACACCAAACCCTGGCCTCTGCCCTACAGGTAGACCCCCTCTAGCCTTACCCCTAAATGCTCACAGCAGAGCCAGCACCTTTGTGATGTGCAGCACTCAACTGCTCTCACTCAATGTGGTTTTCACCTTCAAGCCACACAGAGGGAAAACCAAATTTCCCCACTGAATGGCCTTCTCCAGCACTTCCACTCTCAATGGCTTTCTGAAGAAGGCACCTGGACCAAAGAAACTCTTTACATGGTCTCTTAATACATTGCTGCTCTTAAGCACCACGTAATGCTCGAAGTGACAAGGACATTTTAAGTGTGCATGTCATTTTGGGAAGAAATCCTAAGATTAATGGAAATAATAGAAATCCTAAAGATAATGTTTTTTTCACATCGTAGCATGCGACCTTCTAAACCCAGCAGAATAACACTGACATCCAGATCAACACGTTCATCCCAGTGCAGCAAATCCCTCAACACGACCAAGCTGATCACAGGTTTTGGCTTCCTGGCCTCAGGTCTCAAATAGCTTCTCCTGCTGGTGCCTGTGTCCTGGGCAGTGACCATATGGGGCCTTCTTACACTGACAATCCAGGACAAAAGTGGTGTCCCTTTTTCCTCAACAGAAAATTCCCTTTCATCCCCTTCATCAGTGGAATTCAGGTTTCTCCAAGACCCACAGAAACAGAGACACTGCTCAGTTACTGTAGCCCAAGATACACAGAACAGCACTTTCACCTTCTGGATGAAGTTAATGCAACAAGCTCAGGCACATTAACTGATTCTCTGATCCTCATAATCCCCATGGACAGAGATTATTTGCATGTTAACTTTAAGCATACAAGAAAGAGGAACACAGAAAAGAGACTTCAATAACTTCAGGTGGAATGGCAGAAACGTGCTCCCTTTCTAACCAGACTCCACTGACACACCTAAAGAGCTTCCTTCTTCCATAGACACACAGTAGACCCAGCTGGACCAAGAAAATGAAGCTGCATTTTGAAGTGCCCAACTGGCACCAGAACCATTCTTTCACAACATCACTTATGTCTCTCGATTCAGTCAGATTCTAGGAGAGGAATTCTTTAAATACAAATATTTTTAAAGCTTTCAGCAAAGGAGAATACATTTTTTAAACAGGCAACTGCATCAAACTGACAATAACCAAAGACCTCAAGTCACTGAAACAGAAAAGAACCTAAACTCAAGTCCTTCAAATGATGAGTTGAAATAAAACCATTCAACTCTGACACAACAAATCGAGTGATGCTTTGCCAGGCTTGTTACAAACTCTGCTAATGCTCCTTTTCTCCCAAATCAAATTACACTGCAGCCCAAGATTAACTCACAACTTGGGTTTTGCTGGCTCTGAAAGTTACCTGCACGTTTTACAGGCAAAAAAAAAAAAACACCCCCTTTAATTCGTTAAAACCTACAATATGAACAGCAGATAAAGTAGGCTCTAAAGCCCAACTTTATCCTACACGTTGTGATGGTGCTGAAATTAAACAGAGATGGGGGAAAGAGCCCCGTTCGTTTCCTGTTTTAATTGCACCACGCGATGAGGTTTCTCCACACGGCTGCAGAAGGAGCCGCCGTGAACACCGGGAGGTGGAGCCCGGGGCGAGCCCCCGAGCGGCGGCGCTTCCCTCGCCTCGAGCCCGGGGAACGAGCGGGATCGTTTCTCACCTTCCATGCTCCGGCCGCGTTCCTGCCTCCACCTGCCCGCCTGGCCTCGGGACTGTCAGAGCGTAGCGGCCTCGCCTCCCGCGGGCACCGCGACATCCGGCCCGGCGACGGCGCTGGGCGGGCGGAGAGCGGCGCCGGGCGGCGGCCGGAGGAGGCGACCCGGCCCCGGGGCTTTGCCCTCCCTTGGAGCCCGCTGCTGGTGCTTCGGCGATGACACAGGCAGAAGCAGCCCCTCGGGAGGGGTAGCAGCGAGGTACAGGAGGCTGAGGGAGCATCTCCGAAACGGGAGACCAACAGCAGTGCAAGCGCCGGGCTCTCCACAGCAGCATCACCTCCAGCCTTCACTCGGCCATCCCCCAGAGGCTGGAAGATGGGATGGGCAGAGGGTGAACCCCGGGAACAGCCCTGCTCCCATACAACACACCAAGGGGCCGAAAGAAAACCCTGGAAGCCCTGTGGTTTAGAGGAAACCTCCCTCAGCATCACCGGAGATAAGCTGTGTCCCCACCATCAGAGGTGGCTCCATCAGTGACAAAGCCATGGCCAGTCCCTCGGCAGGGATACAGGCAGGAATGGGATTGAGGGGAGCAGTTCCAGGGGAAATAAACCAACAAGACAGGAGTAACCCCACCCCGAGGATTTACACATGCTCCTATGACACCCAGCTAGGTCAGGGTCTCCTTCAACCCAGAGTTCCACTCGGAAGCAGATGTGACAAGAAGCTGCTTTGTTTCCTGCAGTGCTGCCAGGTCGTGTGCACAGATCCACAGCCCATCATGGACAGCTAACCCAAAACACCTATTTTAGGGAGCCTTTCATCTTTAAAACCTGCAGCGAGTGCCAACACCCCAAAATAGCATTGGAAATCTTGCAATGGCTTGGGTTAGGTCACTCAAGGGACACCAACTATTCATATGGAGAGCGTAGCAGGGTGACACGGAGCTATTTTGCGTTGGCAGAGTCCTGACTCATTTCATTTCACACTGCAGAGCCAAGCAGGCTGAGCCTGGATTAGAACTGGTGCAGCGATTGTGCACTGCGGTACCCACGCACGTGAAAGAGTAACTTCTGTTCTACAAACTCCATTTTCCTTTGTGCTCAGTCTGTCCTGGCTCCATCTACACGTTCCATAAACATGGCAAGGCAGCCTTAGCTGTTCAACAAGTGCTGCTTTCATGGCATTACTTGTTCAGGGATCACACTCCTCAGATTGTACATTAAATGACTGAGATAAGCAAAACAAAAGGTAGCTGCTTTTCTTAGCAAAGTCACATTGCTATTTAGAAGAAAATCAAGTTACAAAGTTGTTTAATAAGTTAAAACAAATGAAAGCCAGGCCAGCAGAGTCTTGACTTCATGTGCAAGATGAGCACTTGTCATCATGGCATTTTGCTTCACCCAATACCCAGAGCTACTCACCAAAGAAAGGCCTAAAAAGGTAAGAGCTGGTTCTGATCTCAGATCAGCCCTGAACTCAGCTGTGCTTTAACACAGAGAAATCAATGTTTGATAGGAAGGTGGATGGAGGCTTAATGCATTTTTTTGTTCTTCTACTGGTAACACTCCCACATCCTGATCATCTAGAAGTTAACAAAGTGGCAAATGAAACTGTGATCTGACCTGATCACTTGGATGCAAACCCAAAGACAGTGAGTGCAAACTGCCATGGCTCAGGTGTGTGAGAACACGACATGGAGCCAGGATTCTCCTCCTTTCCGTGGAAGGTCAGTGGCTGCTTCTTCAATTGAGGCTTTTCCATCACTTGGAAAACAATTCTGGAAATACAGTGTTTAAAAAACAAAGATATCTGGGATAATCAAGCCCAATTCTCTGCTATTCCAGACCACCTCTGTATTCCCCTTCCAGAACCATTTAATAATTTGAAAGGCTTCTTGCTCCTATGAACTTCAAGGAAGACCTGGAAACTACTATGTGATGATCAGAAAGCTTTGTTTTACACCCCAGGATTATTCAGGGCCATTTTCTCCTACTCCCAGGTTTGTTCTCCAATTTAAACCTTTATATTCCCTCATATTTACCATCAGAAAACCAATAATGTCTTCTCTCTGCTTTTATTTCAAGGGCAGAAATCAAAAGAGCCTGGGTTTGCCAGCCTGTAAAAAACTCTGCAATGTTCATCAGGGCTCTCCTTCTCTTTAGATCACCCACCTTAAAGATCAGAGACAAAACTTGCGCTCTGCATCCCACGTAACATCTCTCCAAAGCCATGCACAGGTCATTCACATGCCCCTGTGCTCCTTGGAAATCTTTCCATGTATTTCCTAGGATAAAATATATTTGCCTTTTTAATATCTACTCATACCATGATCAAGTCCACAATATGTATTTTTTCCTCTTTATTACTTCCTACTTCAGCTTCTAGCTGCTAGCAGAAATAGCTAGAATGACATGACTTCACATCTTGCCCTGTTAAATCCTCCCCCTCGACCATTACCATGTGCTTAAAGAAAACCAGTTTTTCCCCTCCCCTGAGCTTACAAATCTGTAATGACAACTTATCAGTTAGAAATATTAGAGACTTGAAAAGCAAGGAGTCATCTGACTAAACACACAGACCAGAAGCCTAAGTTACAGGCTTATATAAATCTTTATAAAGATTCAAAACTGCAGACAAAGCTTTACAGAAAAGATCCCACTTTATAATAACTAACAAGCTGGGGACCGATGGGCTGTGTAGGGCTGTCACATCCTTAGGAACAGGGCATGTTCAGCCTGACCTGTGACTCGTTTGTAGCAGTTTACCAACTGAACCATTACAGTGTGAGTGTGAAATGTGAACTTTGAGTAAAACTGAAAACATTCACTACATGGGAACGCTGGATCTTTTGAGGTGGACCTAATTCTGAACTGTTGAGCAGCTCAAAGCCATTAAAAATGAAAACCCTGACACAGCTCTTCTACCTTAACCAACCACTTGAGAGTAAGTATCTTGGGTGAAGAAAGAAGAAAGTTGTAGCCGCTTCCCTGCAAAGAGAGAAGTGAAATAAAGAGGCAGCACACACATTTAGTAGGACAAGGGGTTTCACAAGACATTAAATGACAGGGACACTACTTTAAAATACCACCAGGCTTGAGTAAAAGTCTTTTCTGTCAGCAATATGATACCTTCTTTTCACACTTTTTTTTGCATACTTTATTAAACAGAAATCGTAACTTCAGTGCTTTTTTGCATGCAAGCATTGAACTAAAACTTTTACAGCTGTCTACAAAAATAACTCTCATTCCTGTGCTAGCTGGTTCCATATTTGTTATGCAAATACTATTACATCATTTTTGGACACTGTCCTGGGCTGAGGCCGCACAGTAAAATATGATTTAGGGAATTACCAGAGGCCACGGCTCCTGAGCTCCAGTCTAACAATGCGCAGTGTGGTCAGACCCAAGTACCCTCCTTTCCCTGCTCAGCTATTTCCCGAGTGGTTTTATAACACTCACTCTAGAAACAAAATATTTCTACTTTAAAGAGTTTCAAAGCCATGAGCAAGTCTTCCAAAACACATAACTGACTTAAAAACCAATGAGTACTTCAAGTAACAACCCCAGCCTGGGTTGGGTTGGAAGGGACCTTAAAGCTCCTCCAGCTCCAACCCCTTGCCATGGGCAGGGACACCTTCCACTAGAGCAGCTTGCTCCAAGTCCCTGTGTCCAACCTGGCCTTGAACACTGCCAGGGATGGGGCAGCCACAGCTTCTCTGGGCAGCCTGTGCCAGCGCCTCAGCACCCTCACAGGAAAGAGCTTCTGCCTAAGAGCTCATCTCAGTCTCCCCTCTGGCAGGTTAAAGCCATTCCCCTTGGCCTGTCCCTACAGGCCCTTGTCCCAAGCCCCTCTCCAGGTTTCCTGCAGCCCCTTTAGGCACTGGAGCTGCTCTAAGGTCTCCCCTTCAGGAGCCTTCTCTTCTCCAGGCTGCCCCAGCCCAGCTCTCTCAGCCTGGCTCCAGAGCAGAGCTGCTCCAGCCCTCACAGCGTCTCCATGGCCTTCTCTGGACTCATCCAGCAGCTCCACGTCCCTCTTGTGCTGTTACCCCAGAGCTGGATCAGGGCTTCAGGAGGGGTCTCCCCTGCAGAACCCTTCCCTCAAATACCGTGGCATTCAGATTTATCCTCAAGCCAACAGGCTACGCTCAGCTCTCATTTTCAATCTCTCTCACGGCAAGGGGCAGCAATAGGGTACATTGTGCTGCTTTCAAGCCCAAAGAACGTGGCCATAACAACTTACTCCAGAAGCCCTCAACTGAAGAACACCCTGGAGCTCCAGTTACCTCCGAGTGCAGCGCCGGGGGCGCGGGCCCGGCCATGCCCCCGGCCTTTGAACCTCGTCCTTCCTGCACCGCTGGGAACACCACCTCAAGAGCCAACCCCCACCTTCTTTACACACTTCCAAAGCGGGGGGCTGGGGCAGGAGCTCCGGGGAGGAGGTGGCTCCCACCCGGGCTGCGGAGCCACCCTTCCCCCGCGGGCAAAAATCTACAATAAAAGGGGTTT
Organism: Psittacula echo; assembly: GCF_963264785.1. Lineage (NCBI taxonomy): Eukaryota > Metazoa > Chordata > Aves > Psittaciformes > Psittacidae > Psittacula > Psittacula echo. Next base: position 6,138,271 of record NC_137748.1, read on the forward strand.
TTCAAGTAAAAAGTGCGTGTGAGGAGGAAAAAGCGAAGCGGCCGACACCCCCCAGCCCGTTCCGCCCTCGCTGAGGGGAGGAGCAAAAGGGCGGGAAGCGGCGGGGGCGCGCGCGGGGCCGTTACGCCTCAGGGCGGGCGGTTGCGGCCGTTGGGCGTGGGGGCGGCAGCGCTTCACCATGGCCGGGGGCGGTGGGAGCCCGCGCTCCGCCCCGGCCCGGCTCCTGGGCATCGTGGTGGTGATAGCGGCGGCGGTACCGGGGGCCGGCCTCAAACCACCCCCTTCGGGTAACCCCAACCCGGGCATCATGAGCGGCTGCGGGACCCGGGGTAGTGGAGGGAGAGCACAGAGAAGCTGGGGCTGCCCCATCCCTGGCAGTGTTCAAGGCCAGGTTGGACACAGGGGCTTGGAGCAAGCTGCTCCAGTGGAAGGGGTCCCTGCCTGTTGGAACTGAATGAGCTTTAAGGTCCCTTCAACCCAAACCAGACTGGGATTACTGTTACATGATGCCAGCAGCATCCTCCTTGCCCTTGGCCTGAGTTTGCGCTGTCCCCATCTACCGTGGCCTGGAAAAAACACACATTGTGGTGATTTTCACATCTCCTGAGGGGTTTTGTCACAGAAACCCTCAAACCCAGACTGTTCCCCAAGGGGCAAAGGCTCACAGATGCTTGCGAACTCCCACAGCCCCCATGTTCTGGTTCTCCCCACAGTGGCTTTCCAGTTAGGTTTATAACTATTTCCTTGGCTTTATGTAAGGAGAAAGTTTTGGAACCTGGTAATATCCAGACTGATTTGCAACCTGGGCACTAAAGGAATGAAAACCAACAAGTGGGAGCCCTTGTTTTCAAGAAAAGGGAGAAAGAAAAAAGCAATAAACTCCCTGGGACAAAACAAATGCTCAACTAGCACACGTCGATTTCTGTCTTAACATTTGAAGTCCTTTTCCCTACAGTGAGAGCAGAGGAAGAGCAACATTCCATTGATTTAGTTGAAAAGAATTATATTTATGGCAACCCCAAACATGAAGGTAAACTTGTCTTTTTAGATATATAGATATAAATTTAGGTTATGTATGTATTAATATATAGATATTTAGGTCTTACTGGACTTTTAAAAATGGAGTTTGAAGTACAATGACCAGTATGCAGACACAGCTACACAGAGAAGTGACACTAAACACAATTCTGGAGACTCCAGAGCACAATACATGGGTTTAGGAATACGTTTGTCCTTGTTTGTATAAGCTATAAGTTTGTACTATAAGCTCTTATGAAAATCTAGCGTCTCAATGAGGGTCCCACTCAGCAACAGGCTCAAAATCGGATGCTTTTTTGCCACACCAATATGGTTTGGGTGGGATTCCAGCATCTCCTGCGCACAGTCAGCACCAACCACACAATTGACAGTTCCATAATGAGAGTAAATGGAGATGAAAGGTTAACCTGACACTTTCCAAACCCAAACCTGAAAAATAAACCTTGCATTACATTAAATATGTATTTTAAATGAGTATTTTTGGGATTTCATCCAACAGAAGCATTTCACATCCTTTACCTTACTTTTGTATTGCAGTTAGCATCTATGTGAAGGTGTTTACCAAGAGCCCATTTCTTCTATGCATGGATTTGGCTCATTCTCGAGAAGAACTAATAGATCCCAACTATTTGTGGACTGGTCCAGATGGAAGAAGTTTGGAAGGTCAGCCACCTTGTTCAGACTCCAAAGGGTTTCCCCTCAGCCTGCCTTGGCCATTTTCCCCCCACTCACTAATAAAATAAGCCTTTTACAGAAACTTCACAAACGTAAAGACTGCCATGGAGGGTGGGAAGACAATCAGGAGATAGAGAAATACTTCCTAGTTTCTATTTACAAGGGAAAAAGTCAGCCACAAATGGCCAAGGAGATTACTGTGCATGAAATCACCCATTTTCCTTGTTTCAACCATCCAGCAGTAGGATGGTGGGTCCAAAGAGTCACTTGGTCCTTTGTCAATGTTTTCTACCAGCTCTGACATTAGATTGTGTTTCTTTCCTCCCTCTAAAACTTCCAAATGCTTGAGATAGAAGGAAACTTGCAGTGAGTCCCAAAGGTCATCAATTTTAGATTGCTTCAGACTAATGTGAATCAGTGTCACTGTGTACAAGAGCAAGGTTTCATCTTCAAATGTCCTAAATGAGCAGAGCATCAGAAACCAGACATTCCCAGTAACCAAGTGTTTCCTGTTTCTATTCTAGGGCAATTGCATGTGGATCTTACAGAAACAGGAAAGCTGATGTTGCTGAGGTTTAAGGAGTACATGTCTGGAGCCTACACTTGCACTCTTTCTTACAAAAACATAGAAACTACAACACAGGAAGAAAGAGAAATGTTTGAGACATACAAATTCATGGTGTATGGTAGGCTGGCTAGCTCCTTAGCCAACTAATGCACGTGGCCTTTGGGGTTTGGTGGGTTTGTGAAGGGCATGTTTATGGCAAGGCTTGATACAACAAAATAATTAGCTGATATTTTATCTCAGAATAGAAAATCTCTATTTTTTGTATTTATACACACCCAGCCCCTCTCCCAGCTTCAGGACATGTTTTCAATAACTGCTACTAAGCATAAAACAATCTCTACCCTTGGTAAGAACCAAGTGAACTACAGCAACTCCAGCCAGATCCAAGCTCACGTCCAAGTGCGGTCTCCCACGTTGGAGACTGCCAGACCAAACAGGCCACTCCACTCTTTGTAACCACTGTTCACAATGTCACCTCCCCACCACAAAATAACATCCAAACCTGTTTGAGAAACACTGCTAAAATCATTTTACCAAACCTTCCCTCCTCCAGCAGAACTGCAGAGGATGCTTGCGCACAATCCCAATCCATTGCAGCTGTACAACTTTACAGACACACTTGGTCTGTGCTATTTCACTATTTGCCCACTTTCTTGTTTTAGTATTTGGGAGCAGAACCTCATAAGCACAGAAATTCCTGTACATTTCAAACTAAGATGTCTCTTACTCCCAAGCCAGCTCTGGCAAGGCCAAATTTGTTCTGTTGTGGTTAATGAGTAAGTTTTAATTGTTAGTTTGCTTTTGAATAAGTTTCAAAGTACACTGATACAGACGATAAGGCTCTATTGAAGCCTAAGTCTGTGATCACACACAAACTCTCTGCTTACAGCATACAGGGAAGCTGACCACGCGTATCAGGTCTTCGTTCGCTTTACTACCAGGGAGTGTGAGCTACGAGCCAACAGCCAGTTCTTTGAGGAGCTCTTGAAAATCTTAACTAACATCATCTCGGATCTGACGTGTCACATCACCGAGGCCTCCTACAAATGCCATTCTGTCAGGATACCCAACCGAGGCCTCCTGCATGAGCTATTTGTTAGTTTTCAAGGTACCAGATTCCCGTGTTTGTTTGGGAGGGATCATTTATATTTATAAACCTGAGAGTGCAATAAACAACACCTGAAATACATGAAAATCAAGCAAGTCTTTGAGAGCTGTTTCCCTGTTTGCTTTCAGAGTCCATGTATTTTTTCTTACTAGCCCACAGATGGAGCTAAAATGCAGTTTATACATTGAATTTGTAGCACCATCCTTCTTACAACCTAAACAAGAAATGCTCTTTTCAAGGTGTGCACTTGGAAAGGCTTCTTGAAAGGAAATAGCTGATAAAATGCCATGATTTTTTCCTTGTAAAAGGAAAATGGTCATGAACCTAATGATACCTGCTTGAGGAACTCGAGTTCCTTGCAACATATTTTTCAACACATTTAACTGTGTCTTTTTCCCCCCATCCATAGTCAATCGTTTTGCACAAGGATGGGAGGAAGTTTGCAAACAGGTTCCTTACAACTGCGAAGATGTGACAAACATGAGAGTTCAAAAGGTTTGTGTCAGCCACCCTTGTGTCTTCTCTGTGTGTTTAACTGATTTCACTGGTGGTTATCCAGCTTCGTCCACATTTTATGGGATCAGCAGCGTTGTAAATGACAAGTCACAGATTTCAAATCACTCATTTCAGGATGAAAAACTGGTTTTAAAAAGCAAATTGGTCCAAACAGTTTAAAAATAAGAAGTCAGGCTCATTATGTCCTTTATATTTACCCCTAAGAATAAAGAATTATAAGAATTAACATTTGTATTAGTATACTGAACTTCCAGCTCTCTAAACTGAACCTTTGATTTATGATTTGATAAACAGAATGCAATTTAAAGTAAGTCTAAAGTAGCTGACTTCTAAAAGCTGTTCTCTGGCTTTTTAATGTTAAAACACACCATCAGATTACGCATTGGGTCGGATCCCAGGCCCCCTGAAACCAGAGGGAGATTCCCAGTTAACATAATGGGTCAGTGCATGTGGGAATCAGGATGTTAATATGCTAATAACTGATGTTATTAAATGGATAACAAATAACTGGCTCATCTTTTATTCCTCCAATGCTTCTTGATTTTAGGCAAGAGATCGAATTGAGGAGTTTTTCAAGAAGCAGACGTACGCTTTGAGGCACGAGTTCCAGACGGTCCCTACAATACACTACGTGGAGAACAGCTTCTCCGTTACTCACATTGACAGCTGCCGACCAGGCTTTGGGAAGAACAGTGTCACGCACCGGGGCTGTGCGGACTGCTGTGGTAAATATGAAGTACAGCAATTTCATGTATGGCTTTATTAACTCAGGTCACAGGTTTCTCTGAAGAGTGGTTGGTAAATATCAGTGTGGAAGGCCCTGTTTCCATTCATCTTTTGGAAAGACAGTCCCCTTGCAGGTTTGAGAAGAACAGAAAAGCCTTTGTTAGCACGTTTGCAGGTGTGAAACTGTATTTCCAAGTAAAGTGGAAGCGGTGAGGTGGGGTTTTAATTTCAGGTCATTAGTGAGTGACTATGCTCAGAGTCTAAAGCAAATAAACAATGATCTTAATGGCAGAGCTGCTCAAAAACACCCAGCTGTTTTAAAATGATCATTTGCCAGCAGCAGCCACTGCTAGTTCTGGAGGCTGGGGGTTTAGTGAAAGGCAGACTCAGAGAGCTTGGGAAAGATGAGGTTCCCTTTGGAACACTGGGAAGCACGTGGTGATGTCTGATGGTCCCATCCCCAGCCGAGGCAGAGGAGAGCTGCCTGACATGCTGCCTGTGTTCTCTTCACAGTGATCTGTGAGCCTGGAACTTACAGTCCCAACAACAAAGTGACCTGCCAGGTTTGTACACATCCTCAAGCCAGGATGTATGGAGCAAGATTTTGCTGATAAACTGACAGCAGAAACTGGGAACCCGAAGAGCAGCTGTGGAAAACTCGTTTTATGATGTTCTGTTCAGCTTTAGCTGCCAATTCAAGAATCCTACATTCCTTTATGAACAGTTGCAAAACTTCATTCATCCACCTCTGGATTTTCTGTATTTAGGGACCACTTAAACTGTCGAAGTGATGCAGGAACTGAAGCGTTCATGCACGGTAAAGGGATTCAGTGAGAACAAAAAGGACGTTTGTCACGTGGCTGTTAGTGCAAACAGCCCGTTTCTTGGTGGTGACACCAGGCACGCTGCAGCTTTGTGCTGCAGTTTGCTCAGAGAATGTGAAGGAGCTGGAAACAACTCAGGGAAAGATGGCAGACAGTTGTAGCGGAATTCTGTGCAATGATAACACACAGCAGAACCTGTACGAGCAGTTTCTAGCAGATACTAGAAGAAGTATTTAATCTTTGTGATTTAGAAACATTAAATGCCCTTCCCTTTGTTTTTCACTGTTTCTTTCTCTGTGTCTGAAGCGTTCTGTGCAGAATTGTACAGTGCACTAGTGAACACTGACTGGCTCAGGGCTTTCCCTACTGCTCCACCAGTGGGAGCTCTGCTGGGATGCAAACACCAGCAGCAGGGAAAGCAAAATCGGGGCTCCAAGAGAAGAGAGAGGGTAAATAAATCCCACAGCCCAGCAGACAGGAGAATGAAGGACCCAGCTTTCATGGTTCTCTTCTTGCCTTGCTGCAGGTCAGTCCTGCAGGGAGGCTGCAGAGCTGCCTCACGCTGCTTGCTGTGTTCCCTGCTCCATCTTCCCCTTCAGCTGCACCAAATCCTCACGGCAGAGCTCTGCTGGCCCCAGGTGCTGTATGAGCAGATGATCCTCTTACACCAGCTGGAAATTCCATCGAGTTCACCGGATGATAGGATTTGCCAAAGCACTGAGATAATGGGAAAGTTTCCTTCCCAGAAAAGCCTGACTCTGGTCTCATTTTGAAGGCTCACTGCTGGATCTGCAGCAATTGATCATCTAGCTCACAAAGCACTGTTAGCAAAGAGTATTTTACTACTCTCAGGAGCTTCACCACTAACCCTGACTGCTATGGTCAGAGCACGGGCTGTGTGAGGCTTCTGCAGTAGAGCTACCAGAAGATGGGCTTTTAAAACTTGATTTTAATCTTTGTAAGCCATTCCCTGCCAGGAGCTGCTCTCTTCCAGACTCACTTTGCCCAGGGGCAGCAGAAAACTCTCCCTTGTGAAGAACAGCCCCCCAGCATGGTCCCTCTTGAAGCCATTTGTGTGACAGTGGCATGGCCCCCCACAATCCAAGCGGAGGGAACACCACCCCAATGCCTGCACACACTGAGCCATGGAAAACCAGGCCCGGCTTCCCAGCACAGAACCATTCCTTTCCTTTTCTTTGCAGTATATAGGACTAAATCAAGCAAAAGAGCACCTCCTACTCAAGAACTGCAACTTCTTGTGGCATCTAGAAATGCCTTGGTGGGTATTCATCCAAAAATCGACCAGGTTCAACCCGGTTTAACTTATCCACTTTGACAGGAACACAGCAGGAGATGGAGCGGGCACAGACCATGCTCAGAGCTTTTCAGAATCATTACTTATTAAATACTGATGGATAAAATGTACTCTAACGAGCATTTAAACTGCCTGTAGGCTGATTATCTTCACTGCCAACTGGACACTGTGTGCACAGCTCAGGCTTATCCAGATTAAGCAGACAGCCTCGATTGCTGCCTGCATCCCTCAGCCTGTTTCACAACAGAGGAATGCCACATACATAAATTATGGGGGGGAAAAAAGCAGTGAGGAACGCTTCACAAACACATGTTAAAGCACTCACTGCAGAGCCCCTGCGCCGGCTGGAGATACCTCTGCTCTGATGGGATGGTTGGCTCAGAGCTCCCCACAGCATCTCTCTTACCCCACGAGCAGGATGTTGCTCTAAATGGAAGGCAGCAGGAGTTGACCAGGTCTCAGGCCATCACTCTGACACACTACAGCTTCCAGCACACCCCAACACATCCCTCTCCTCAGCAGATTATAAAGGAGAAGGGCTGCAAAGGAACTGGCTCAGGTGCCCTGTGATCAGCTCATCCCAGGGCCTCATCACATCTGAGATAAGAGGAGCTGAGCCAAGGGAGTGCTGGGTGCAGCCCCAGCTAATCCATCCCTGAGGAATTCCCCTTTGAGTTGCTTTGGTGGAAAGGGGCTGGAAAACAAAGCCAAGAGTGAAGGGTGTCATTTGTGTCTCCCAGGACCTCCAGCTGATGCTGCAGGTGCCATGGGCTGGGTGGCATGGGAACAACCTGGGATGCAGCTCCAGGATGCATGTTAGGAGATGGAATCCCACGTGTGAGGCGGGAGGAGGGCTGGGGCATTGCGTGTGAAGGAAAACCGAGTCTGTTTAGGTAGAGTGCTTGGTGAGAAGATGCTTCCCTCTGAGAGAGGCAGCTCTGCAGGTCCCCCTCTTTTATTAACAGGCAAACCCTTGTCTTACAGAGCATCAATGACAGAACTGATCCTGGGGCTCAGCAGTGCTCAGCTTGCACGGGGCAACATGAGCAGGAGGGGTGTGTGTGGTGGCTGAAACACTGAGCTCTGGACCACAGGCACAGGAAGAGAGGGGATTTTTAGCTCTGCTTTGGTTTCCTCCCCACTGAAATCACATCTCTCGCTGAAGCCCAGTGACCACGCTGTCTGTGCAGCCCCATTCCTACAACAAGCAGCGGCACGGGATTAATGAGTCCTTTGCAGGCAGTGAATAACTGGGATTCGCTGTTGGCAGCAGCACCGCTGGAAACGGATTTGTTTGTGGTGGAGATAAATAAGCGAGGCTGCGGAGCTGAATGGCCGCTGATGAAGTGTGGACCAGCCTTAATCACAGTGTAATTGCCTCCATCCGTCCTAATTACTTATAAATATTTTGATAATGGTGGAAATTAAACAATTAGACATCCTTCCTTCCCTCTTGCAAATCTAATCAGTTCAAAGTTCAGGATGCAGGCTGGGGCCATGCTGCTGAACACGCTTCTGTCTGAGGCTGACAAGAGCCTTGCTTTATCTTGCTTCTAAACCCCACAGCAAAAGCAAATGCATATCCCAAGGCATGCAGCCTCCATCAGCACTGCTGGGAGGATGGATCCCATGGATACACAGACCCTGGCAACCAGGAGCATCATTTGGCTCCTGGAGGGAGTCAGGACCAGGCAGCAGAAGAGGCATCACAGCCAGTGAGGACCCATCTTGCACCAGTGACCCATTTTCTTCCATCCCAGAGAGGCAGAACAGTTCCTTGTGTGCCCGGTGCAATGGGCAGAGCACCTTGGAAGTCAATAGCAGATTCACCAGCGTGTGGAACGCTGCAGAAGGAGGTCACACTGCTCACGCTGCCATTGCTGATCCCAGCAGATAAATCAGGAGAGGAATTACCCAGGAACGCAGCATTAAAATGGATGATTCCATCAACTTTGACACTGAACCCCTCGTACCCACCAACGCCGAGGCAGGATCTCACCCACAGCAGCAAGTGCTGGAAGAGCGGGATGAGGAAAACCCCTCTTTGGGATGGAGCCATCGAGGAGCCTTGTAGGCTGCCAGCCTCAGATTCCTCCTGTGCTCAGCCACATCCTGAAGACCCCCCCAACACCCCAGCCTGGCCACAGGCACCTCCTGGAAATATCCCATAATCCCAGTTTTCTGCTCTTCCCCGTTCCCTTTTAACACCCGATTAAATATCAAACATTACCAACAGCATAAAGCTGAGTCCATCCCAATCCAGGTTCTCTTCCCAAAGCTTATTGCAGGTTTTTATGAGGTTTCTTATATATTTGACCCCCCCATCCATGGAGTTCCACAACCAACCCATTGCTGCCACCAGAATCCACCTCCCTTCCCCATGCTCACGGGGGTTCTCATGAACCCAGTGCTTTCCATCCTCGTCACGCCCTGTGCCCTAGAGCAGGGCTGGCCCCGGGGGCTCAGCATCATCCAGCCCCATGGGGAGACCCTGGGGGAGCCACAGCCCCATGGACCGGGTGGCAGCAGCATCCCCAGGCCCTCCCCAGCTGCTCCCGAGCAGGGTCCCCCCGGAGCACCCCAGACTGGGGGCAGCAGCCATCTGCTGGGAGCCTGGGCCTGCGTCTGGAGACAGCGAGTGACAGACGAGGTCAATGTCCCCAAGCAGGAGCTGTCACAACGCGTTAGGTCACGGCTTCCTCCTCCCACCGCGCATCCGCTTGAGCCGCGCACGGAAAGGTGCCGGCAAACCAGTGCCCCAGGAGGGACCAGTGGGACCGTGGGCATCGGGATGGGTTTGTCCCTCCCAACCTTGGTGGTGCCCAGGTCTGGTCGGTGGGGACCGGAGGGCAGAGCAGGGCTCTGGCACAACATGACTCGGGCACTGTCAGCGTGGCGGTGACCTGAGCTGTGCAGCGTTCACTTACTGCAGGTGAGGGCAGGGTTACCAGCAGCACCACGTATCGGGTTCCTGACAGCGCCGGCACTGGGGCTCTGGGAAGGCACTGGCTGGCACAGGCACCTTTCACCCTCCCTTTACAGCCAGGATGGCACCAGGAACCGGGTGATGCTCCCACGGACACACACACGGGCACGGGCTCCAAAGTAAAAGCCGACTTTATTGGTGTATAAAGAACGTAAAAGGTCCCTTAAACAAAACACACGTTGGGTCAGACCAGCACCACAGCGATGCCAGTGCCTCGCTCTGGGGCCCCACAAGCCCTGGTTGTATGTGGGGAGCTGCCGTGGGGCTGTGGGCCCCGGGGGTGCCTGGTTTGGAGCTGGGGCTGAGGTGCTTGTGCGTGGCAGAGCCCCTGGTGTGTGCTGGGGATGGAGGCACTTGTGGAAGGGCGCAGGGGCTGCTCCCGGCCGGCTCCGAACCACGGCTCCCGTTGGAGCATGGGCAGCAGCTGGCACCAGGCCTGGCCCGGTGCAGAGGGTGCTCAAGCAGCTTTGATTGGTGCTCCGGGTGAATTAAGGCAGTTAAGCTTCAGCTGGTTTTAAACAAGGGCAAACCCATGAAACCCAGCTCCCAGACACAGCTGGAGGAGTCTGGGTCCGCTCTTGGCTTCGCTTCTGAGTCGCTGCTTGGACCCTGCACACCCAAAGGTGGGCACCAACCCTGACCCATGCTGGCCACCAGCGCCCCCCCCTCTACCTACTGACACCAGGAACCTGCAGCCCAATGCTGGAAGCGTCGAGAAGGGATTTTGGGGCATTTTAGGGCAGATTCGGGCTCCTGCGGGAGTGGGGAGAGGGCGGAGGAGCCGCGGCGGCTCCCTCCATCCCCGCTCCCCTCACAGTGACCGGTCGGCAGCTCCTGAGTCCTGGAGAGGGAGGCGGGAGCAGGTGAATGAGAGCAGCAAACACAGACCTGCACGGTCCCAAGGGAGCACTGGGGGGAATCCTGCTCCCCCCAGCATCCCAGCAGGGCCGGACCCACCGCCTGCACCCCTCAGCTCCCCTCCCGCAGCTCCTGCATCCCTCGGCGGCCCCAGGGAGCTCATCCCCGGGGGAGCTTCATTCCCCATTTGTCAGAACATTGTGCTCCAAGGGGGAAGGTGCCGGGGTTGCCCAGGAGCTGCCTCATCTCCAAGTGGGACCCCCCCAGGCGCCTTGCTCCGCCTGGACCAGGGGTGCCAGGAAAGGAGTGGGGAGCAGCAGGGGCTGGGATGGGAGATGGGGCAGCACCACCCAGCTCAAGAGCTGGCGCAGGGTACCCAGGACCTGCCCCTCGCCTTTCCCAACCAATGTGTTCCTACCTCTTGTTACCACCCTTTGGTACGGTGGCTCTGGCCCTGTGGCCATAACGGTGCAGGTGCAGGCAGGGAGCCCAGCACCGGCTGCCCCGTGCTGCTGGGACCATCCCTTGGGCAACCGGGGAGGGATTAAAACATGAACATCACCAATGGCCCAAGGGATCTCTGCAAAGGAAATCCCTCGGTTTGAAATGAAGTCTGAATGCCACCGGATGCCCAGGGTCCCTCTGGTCCGGGTGCATGCTCGGTGCCCGGTGCCCATCACCATCCCCATCCCTGCTTCACCTCTCGCTGCACCACAGCTCCCGCTGCTGGATGCTGCTTCCCAGAGGGGAACCGGACAAACCCACGCCTGTTCCTGTGCGATGACCCCGGGGCTGTGGCAGCTCCTGGCAGCTGCGGCGAGCCGAGTCCTGCCGGCGCCTCAAACCACGGTGCTGATGGTGGATGACTCCTCCGACCTCCGCTGCTTGCTGGGCAGGGACTTGAGATACTCGAGGTGCCGCCGGGCATCCTCCTGGTTCTGCCGCACGTAGTAGACCAGGTAGGAGATGACCATGGCAAACCAACCGAACATGGTGACCAGCATGGCGACGTCCGTGGTCTTCTTGTACACGTTGCAGAGGTCCGTGTCGGCCATCACCTGCAGGAAGGCTTTGCCCACGTGCTCCTCCTGCGCCGAGGAGTCGCAGACAAGGCCACCGGAGGAGCCGGCTGCCAGCTCCACCGTGCGGATGAGCTCCTGCAGCCGACAGTCACAGAGCCAGGGGTTGTCAGAGAGGTTCACCTTGGCCTTCAGGTTGCTGAAGGCGTCTTTGCTGACGGACACCAGCTTGTTGGAGGACAGGTCCAGAGAGCGGAGGTGCTCTGCCAGGCCCCGGAAGGCTCCGCTCTCAACGCTGGCGATGGCGTTGTGGGACAGATCCAGCTCCAGCAGGAGAGGCAGGTCCTGGAAGGCGTCGCGGGGCAGGAATGGGATTCGGTTGGAGTCCAGGTAGAGCTTGTTGGTGTCATTGGGGATGTCCCTGGGGACCTCGGTGAGGCGAGCGTTGCTGCAGCGGAACGTCTTCAGCCCCTCCTCTTCCGAGGGGTAGCAGCCCTTGGGGAACGCTGTGGCCGAGCGGGGATGGGAGGCCAGGAGGAGGAGGCTGTGCAGGAGCAGCCACACGGGCACAGAGCACAGCGGGATCTGCATGGCCGCAGGCATGGTCCCGCGCTGCTGCTGCTGTCACAGGGCCCTGGCCCTGCAGCTCTCAGCCCCTGTGGCTTCAGCTGGACCCGGTGCATCTGAGTTAGAAACAGCAAAGAGAAAGCATCAGACCAATGGGCAGAACAGCTCCGGCTGCAAGTGCGGCCACGGGGCAGGGATGGGATGGGATAGGGCCAGGCAGCACAGCCACGCATCCCCCTGTCCCCTGCCATCAGCTCAGGGCTCCTGATCCGGTAGGATCAGGCCTCAAGGGGCCAAGCGAAGGCATCTCCTGCAGCTGGGCTGTAACAACGGAGCCAGTGGCGGGGAGAGCTCCGGCCCCGCCAAGGTCGCTGCGTTTGATGGCCCCTGCGCTCGCTCGCCCGCGGCCAGGGCATCCCGGCACGGATCCGCCTCCAGGCGAGCGCGATGGGAAACCCGTGAGGGCAGGGGCAGAGCAGGTTCCCGTGTCCCGGCTCCGGCAGCGCACACGGCACACGCGGGGTCTTCTCCTTTCGAGGGTGCCGGTGCAGGCTGGGTGCTGCGGTCCCCTGCTCGGTGCCACTGCGGGGTCGGGCTGCCCACACCACCCCGTAACCATGGTCCCCATCCAGCCCTTTATTCCGGAGGGGAAAAACGTCAGCAGGAAAGAAACGAAAACAGAGAAAGGAAATTCACTGGGGCTGAGCGTGCGGTGAGTTCCCAGGGTGGGTCCCAGATAAGGCCACGGTTCAGCCCGGCTTCCCCAGCCCTGGGTCCCCATCCCATCCCCAGTCTGACCGCGCTGGTGGAGCCCTCCAGGCAGGATGCGGATGCTCTCCGTGGTTAAAGACACCGGTGCAAAAGGGCACCCGTCAGCAAAGCCCTGTGCTGCAGGAGGGCTCCCGGAGCACACAGCCACCGGCAAACCCGGTGCCAAGGGGCCGAGGTGCTCATCCAAGGGTGGCCCCGGTGCCCACCCTGACCACTGTGCAGGGTAACACGGCCCAACCACGCCGAAGCACCCCAAGGTCACAGCACTGCAGCCCCAGTCCCTGCGCCACCGGCCCCCCCCCCCGGGCTTCTCGACGTCCCTGAGCAGGGACCAGGGCTCAGAGCAAACAAAGGGCACCGGGAACCAGCCCCACGCAGGCGTCAGGATCCCACCGCGCTCAGCCGGGAGCCGGTGACCCGGGCAGGGACTGCTCCATCCCCGGGGAGCCTGCGGGTGGGATGCGGCTCCCGGGGCCCCGCGCTGGGCTCGGGGGGGTCCCCAGCCCCCGGTGCTCCGGACCAGGCACCGCAGCAAGGACGGGCACAAAACAGCCCCTGGCCACGGCGGGGCCCCAGCCCGACCCCGGGGGTCGCCGCCAGCCCCTGGGGCAGGACGGGGCTCCCCGTGCGGGTGCGGGACCCGCCGTGCGCTCGGTGCAGCCGGGATGCCCCGGGGTTCCCCCCGGCTCCGCTCCGCACCGGGGGCGTCGCGGGCGAGGGAAGCCCCGGTGCTTCCCCGGGGAAGCTCCGCTCCGCGCTGCCGGGAACCGCCCCCCTCGCCTCCCGCCGCTGCCCGGGGGGGTCCCGATGCGGACTCACCTGGCGTGCGCGGCCCCGCGCCCCGGGCCGGAGCGGCCGCGCCTCGCGCAGCGCGGCGGGACCGGAGCCGGCGGCAGCGGCGGGGCCGGTGGGCGGGATCCTCCGCCCGGGCCTCCCCGGGGCTCCCCGCCCCTGGCCCGCCCCGCCGCGGGGGGAACCGCGCAGCGCCGAGCACCCGCGGTCCCGTCCCCGCACCCGGCAGAGGCTCTGCCCAGGGGCCAGGAGCAGGGGGGGCGGGATCCCAGAGAGGAGCTGCGGGGATCCGGAGCGCGGGGACCTCCGCGAGCCCCCCCCGGCTCTGCCCCCGGGGCTCCCCGCAGCCCGTCGGGGGGAACAGGACCTCCCGCCCCGCCCCGCCCGCAGCCTCCCGCGGGCACCGGCATCGCTTACTCGGGGAAACCCGACCCGCGGCGGGGGCAGAGCCCGCGGGGGGGGGGGCCATCCCCGGGCTTCCGGGGCCGGGGCTCGGCGCTAACCCGGGTTCTGCCGCTCCGGGACACCGGCGGGGGCCGCTCAGCACCATGGAGAGCGGCCGCCGTTACCGGGCCCGCCGTGGGGGGGTCCCGCTGACCCAGCCGAGCTCCCCCTGCCCGCTGCATGCCCGGGGCCCCCGCCCATCACTGGGGGGGGCTGTGTCCTTTTGGTGCCCGGTTCTCCTCGTGGGGGGAGAGCCCAGCCCCGCGCTTCGACCTCGTCCCGCTGCCCGGGGAGGATCAACCGGTTACGAGGCGCCTGCCCTGGATCTCGGCTCGATTTGGAGAACAAAGCCTGATGGAGAGGCGCGGCCGGGCAGGGCCCGGGGACCCCCCGGACCCCAACCCGCTGGGCAGAGGGGGAGCCCCGTGTCCCAGGGCTGGCCTGGGCCATGGTGGTGGCACTCGGGGAGCCGCGGCCAATGCTCTTGTGCACCTTTGGTGGCATTTCCCTGCCGGGTCGGGCAGCAGAGCAGCCCCGTGCTGGCCATCACCAGTCCCAGTGCCGCCAGGAGCGGTGCGTGGAGCTGGGACCTGCCGCATCCAAGGGGACAAGGTGACAAGCTCAGGGGGTGCTGGAGCTTTGAGTCCCGGCTCGGTGCTGGGTCACCGCAGAGACCCCAGGAGCAGAAGCAGCACCAGGGCTGCGCCCCCGAGGTCCCATATTCCAGGGCACAGCACCCACGAACCCGAAATCCCAACACCTGCAGTGCAGCACGGTCCCACACGGACCCTCCCCTGCTGCAGCCGCCGGAGAGGTGGCTAAATACAGCTGCACCGGGGCTAAATACAGTCAGTATCGACCGGGCAGTGGGACCAGCAGCCCCGGCGGTGAGCGAGGCTCCCGGCACGGGGGAGGCCGGAGCAAGCAAGGCCTAGGAATTCCTATGGGAACAGCCTCTGAGCCCACTGAGACTGGGGAAATGCTGGTCCAGGCTGCTGCCAGACAATGGATGGGGCTGAATCCCCCTCCATTCAGGACCTCCCCAGCGCCGGTGCCGCTGTGGGCAGCGCAGGGAGCAGGATCCCATCCGCTGTGCCCAGCCCGGCAGCGAGATGCTGCCTGCTGAATCCCAGCAGGAATTCATATTGATGGGCGTTTAAAAATAGCCGCCGCATTGTGCTTCCCCCTCACGTGCGGAGCCAGCGGGGTGCGGGGAAGCTGCTAAATCAGATGTCACCGCGCAGAGGGAGCTGCTCAGCCAGGCAGGAGAGGGATAAAAATAGAGCTCGCTGTGTGCGTGGTTCTCCTGCAGAGCAGGGCCCGCTCCCGCGGGATTCCCGCTCCACGCACAGGCATCCCCGCACCGCAGCAGCCGGGATGGGGAGAGGGGCCAGGCTGGTGCCGAGGCACACGCAGGGTGCGGATGTGCAGGGCAGCCCGGGACCCCCACCCCGCGGAGCACCATGAACCCACCCAGCCTTAAACTGGACCCCCCGCCCCAGACCGGGCTTTGCGGCACTGGTGGAGCTGCCCCTGCCCCGCACACAGGGACCCCGCACACCCGCACAGGGGGATTGCGGTGGCGGCACAAAGCCCCGCGCAGCGAGGGCAGCCCCGCGCTCTGCTCCTGTGCAAACACAAGCGGGGCCAGGCGGTGCCTCCCTGCTCCAGCGCTGGAATCCGGCGCTCCCAGCCCGATCTCGGCCGCGGGTCCCGGTGTTCCAGGGCAGGGAGCCCCAAGCGGGATCTGAACGACCCCGGGGAGGGGGGGCTCTCCTGGGGCTCCGCCCGCAGCCCTGGGCTGGCAGCGGTGGGTGCTGGGGCTGGACGGTACCGGCGCTGCCGAGGACCCTCCCGGGGTAGCCCCGGGGTCACCCCCGTTCCTACAGCGGCTCCGCTCCGCAGGCTCGGCCCCGGGGGCGGGCTCCGGTGCTCGGGACTACAGCTCCCGGCGTGCCGCGGCGGCAGGGAGGGGAGGGCCGGGCGGCGGCGAGGAGCCCGCCGGGAGCGCAGCCGGGGCCGCGGGTGCGCGACGGAGACAGCCCCGGCCCCGCCGAGCCGGGCCGGGCCGAGCAGCGGTGAGTGCGGGCCGGGAGCGGCGGCGCTTCCCCGGCCACCCCCCAACCCCCCCCAGGGTAATGGGGCCTGTGCGGGGCACGGCCGGAGCCTCGTCCCCTTCCCCAGGCCCGGGACTGGGGGGGCGGTGGGAGCGGGGCCCGTCCCAAGGGGAAAACGCTCCATAGAGAAACAAGCGGCTGCTGAGGTGGGGAAGGGGGCACACCGGGACCTGCCCCACAGCCCCGGGCTCGGTGTGGGGTGAGTGGGGTGCAGGAGCCCCCGGCCGAGACTCTCCCCCCCATCATCCCTGTGTCCGGCAGCCAGAGCCCCGCAGCTCTCTCCCCGCTCGGTGCTCCCCCGCCAGCCCCCGGCCCCCTCGGCTTTCCCAGGGCTCCAATATGTGGAATTCCAAGCCCGGCTCCAGGCCCAAGCAGGACACAAAGCGGCGCTGCCTCGGCCCGACCTCTCCCTCCAACCCCAGCCGTGTTTGTGGACATCTTCCATGTACCTGATGCTCTGGTTCAGATGCTGATGGACCTTGCAAAGGAGGGGTTTGACTATTTATCCACTTGGGAGATGGTGCTCGCTGGTGCAGGCAGCTAGCGATCTTGGCTCCTTAGAAGCTCCATGGGATCATAATTGCTTGGGATCAGAATCACTTGGGTTGTGGGAACACTCGGGAAGATCTGAGATAAGCACCTGAGCCCTCCTCCCCTCTGGCTGCTGTGCCAGATGAAGCTCCTGTGATGGGCTGATGGAGAAGGGGGTGCCAGGTGCTGGGGAAGAGCGATGCTGCTGAACAGACAGGGACAGGAGCAGATGTGGTCACGCTCCTCCTCGGGGGGCAGGAGCAGTGCTGTGGGGTGCTGGCTGCACTCAGAGGTCTGTCACTCAGCAGCAGATGGGTGACAAAGTGAACAGCAAGCTGCTGATGTCGCTTTGTTCCCCCTTCCCTTAGAAGCGAGGAGATGCTGGCAGGCCAGACATGGAGCTGGCAGCCCTGAGGTTCATCCCGAGCCCCGGAGTGAGGCTTTCCCTACAGATCCATGGACAGGGAGTGGGAAGTGGGGAAGGATCAGGGCTCGGAAGGGCTCGGCTCTGCCATCACGGCATAACCACAGCTGACTTTTCCCCTCCTTGGATAGACATCGTCCAACGTCAGCACAGCCCTGACCTTCACACTCTGCCTGGTGAAACATTAAAGCTTCTCTGTCCCCAAAAACCCTGCAGCACATGTGGGAAAGCAGAGCTCCACAGCCAGCTGCTTCCTCCCACCACCGCGAGCTGCCTCCGTTGGCTGCAGGTGAACAACTCCCGGGTGTAAAAGCAGACTCCATGGGATGTGGGATGGGGGTAGGGAGCGCAGCTCCCTCAGCCAGGCTTTTGCAACACTGCACAAGCAGTGTGTGCAATCCAGAGGGAGCAAAGAGCTCGGCCAAGGGCTGCAGATGCCACTCAGGAGGGAAAAGACTCAGAGATGAAGTGGTTTTAAGGTGGGGAAGGACTTGGAGAAGCACATGGAATTATGCTCATCGTAGGATGGAATGCTTGACATCATTGGATCTCTTGCAAGACCAAATTAACCTTTTGTATGTTCTAACACTTTACTCATTGTTACAAGCAAGGAAATGGAGGCACCAGGAGAACCGGCTCCCCGGTGGCTGCTCCATCTGCCCCTCGGCCACCCCCTCGGTCTCCAGCCCAAGAAGGAAGCTGAAGGTTTCAGCTGTTGATGAAGTTGGATTTGGAAGCCTCCAGCGAGGTCACCAGCCCCTTCCCCATGCTCAGTCCAAGCCTCAGCCGGGCAGTTTTCTAGAGCTGAGCCCTTACAGTATGGAGAATGGCAAACAGCACTGCTGGGGATGCACTCCACAGGGATCTTTGCTCTGTTTAGGATTTGTGGCAACAACAAGACTTCTTGACTCATGTCATGCTTCACTGCAACCCCTAGGTTTCCTTCTGAAAGCCCTCTGGAATTGCACCAGATTAGGGATGCAGCTGCTCTGCCTGCTAGGACTCAAGTCCAGCTTTCAGACGAAGCTTCAGGCTTTTCTCTGGAATATCGAGGATACCCTTCGCCCTAGGGGATGGGTGATGATTTACAACAAGCACTCCTCAGACCTGCAGCCTCTTTTCTTGTACTGAAAACCTCCAGCTCTAAGCACCCTAGTTGACACGTGGGTAGCAGAGGTAGGTGAGCATCTGCTCAGCTCACCTTGGCAGTCTGCAACATCGAGCAACAGCTACCTTGTGTGGGTGAAAGAGGTTTGGAAGGGGCTGTGGAGCCAAGCACTCGCTGCAGTCCCAGCCCTGCGCAGGGCTAGGGGAGAGAGCCAGCTCCTGACACACACCAGGCCCAGTGCTCCACAGGGAGCAACCAGTTGGCCGTGGTGTAATGTCAGAGCTGGCTCAGACTCGCCTCCTGAGACCCAGACTGCGAGCTGGAGAACAGCAACGCCATCTCCCAGCTGCGGGAACCAAAGCAGCCCCACCACAAGGCCAGACATCAGGAAACAGCCTCACCTTGGGGGCTGGCGAGGGATGGACCGGATTAAACTGCATTTCCCCAGGAGACAAAGATGATTTTACACAAGAACTTCCCTGATCTCAAAGATACTCAGTTTTACAGATGTTCTAATTTGTGCTGTTTCCTGTTATCTCTGCAAACCACAGCTCTCATCTTTTCAGAAAGCCTAAAAGCTGACTGATACCTGCTGTGCTATCAGTGTGGCAACCTAAACCCCGCCAGTACCTGCACTGTCTCCAGGAGGATGACACTGTCCTTCCTCACCTTCCCGGCATTGTGGCTGCCCCATCCCTGGCAGTGTTCAAGGCCAGGTTGGACACAGGGTCTTGGAGCAAGCTGCTCCAGTGGAAGGGGTCCCTGCCTGTGGCAGGGGTTGGAGCTGGATGAGCTTTATGGTCCCTTTCAACCAGTCTGTGATTCAGAAAAATGTCTGTGTTCCTCCTACATGGCAGCTCTTTGCAGGTAGGGCAAGGGCCATCTCCTCTGCAGCTCTTGCTCCTGAAGTGTCTTCCCAATGCATCTTTCCTCATCATCTCTAACTTTTTATGATCCTCAAGAAGAATCTTGTTCCTTCCCCATGGGGGAATTAAGTTACTTCCCCAGAGCCCTGTTAACTGAGTTGAACTGATGGGGAGATGTGTTGCTGTAGAGCTGTCATGCCTTTACTCTGCAAACACGCTCTTTCCAAGTTTAAGATGTGTTGAATCCATAAACATGTGACAAGCTCCATGTGCCGAGTGCTTCCATGATTAACACTGCGATGGTGACTTCAGAAGAGCTTCAAGTATTCCTTTGAGTTTCCTAAGGCAGTCGCAGGATTTAACCTTCCCATTTTGGTTCCAGGAAAACCTTTCAGCAGATCACAAGTAGCTTCTGTCACAGACAGGCTTCCCACACGTTATTCCCAAAACTGCTCCCAGATTTAGCTTCCCCTCAGAAATGGCAGCTCTAAGAATGAAAGTAACGAGGTGCAGAGAAGCGAACTTGTGATTTTTAGAGCAAACAACAGGTTTGAGGTTTGAAGAAGAGCAAGAGGGTGCTCAGCTTAGATGGAGGGTTCCCACCACCCAAATACTGACCCAGCTCTGCTTTAGTTTCAGGGGTGCCTGTTGGACACAAGAGCCAACATGAATGTGGGAACAGCGCACAGTGAGGTGAATCCCAACACCCGGGTCATGAACAGCCGGGGCATCTGGTTGTCCTACGTCCTTGGAATTGGGCTGCTGCACGTCGTGCTCCTGAGCATCCCCTTCTTCAGTGTCCCCGTGGTTTGGACTCTTACCAACATCATTCACAACATGGTAAGGGAATGGTGTGGCTGGCTTGACTTTCCTGGGACAGGGAGACATCATCTCTCAGCACCAGCTCTTCTTTTGAGAGCCATCTAGGGAGATTCCTGTTCAAACAATTCCTTTCTGTTTCCAAAGACGCAGTGTAAGTTACTCAACCTCTACCCCTCAGACTGCAATCTTTGCCTCAAGGTCATAGATTTAAATCCAGCCTAGGTACTGATGAGACAGCAAAGATGTGGTGAGGCTGCTCAGAGAGGACACTGAAATAATTAGCCTGCAGGGTAAGTGCTTTAGCTGAGAGGCCACAGAAGCTGGCAGAACAGAATTCACTTTGGTGGATACAACCTGAATTGGCCTTAGCAGAGTTAAGAAAACAAAATGAACACCCAAACTTTGTTCTGCTTACAGATTAGTCCAGATTCATCCCTTCTAAGGACCAGGTACCCAGATGAATGGGTGTCAGTGCTGTGCTGGGGGGCACAGAGGCACATTCCAGGATGCAGGCCAGGAGCTGCTTTAGTGCCTCCACTGCACAAGCCTCTGCATGTCTTGCAGCTGAGGAGCAGCCCTTCAGCCTCAGGCACAGGGGACAAAAAGCCTCAGAGATACAGCAATTGATTTTATATCCTTTATTTTAAATAATACTTCAGCCTAAGAATATTCCAGAGACAAGTGACCCCCTTACCAGGGATGTTTTTCACATCTAGGAGAGGAGGAACCCACAAAACCACTAACTAGAGCTGCTTGGAGCTCAGCTCACAAGCTGCCTGCTTTACATCCAGCTCCTTCCCCTTCTCTGGCAGCTTAAACAATGAGGTCATGGGAACAGAAAGGAGTTTAAAGGCCAGCAATGGCTACTCTTCAAAGCCACGTGATGCAGCCAGACACTTGCTGTTTATCTGTGCCCTGGGTTCCACTCCAAGAGGTTCACTTGTAATCAGAGCAGGAACAGATCCTCACTGCCCACAGCTCCACCAGCACTTATTTTAGACAGCCTTTGGCCTTGCTGGCGCATGGCAGAGCGATTCCACACTAATCTCCTGATCCCAGAGACGGGAGCGCTGTAATCTTGCGGCCACCTTCTTGGCTTACACCCAGGAGCTGAAGCAGAGGCCTCACGTGTGACAGCCAACCCTGAGCTAACCCCGGCTGCTTTCCTTCCCCGCTCTCCCCACTTTCTTAGCTGCATTTTCCAGCGGGGAGGATGCATCCCTCTAGTGGCACAGCGCGCTGGTGCAAGCTCCCCCGACCGTTCATGAAGCTGAGCGTTTCTGGTGGTGTGGAGGTCCCCTGCGTGCTTCACACTGCGTTTGTGTTTGCTACAGAGCATGTACATCTTTCTACATACCGTGAAAGGAACTCCTTTTGAGACTCCGGATCAGGGCAAGGCTCGGCTGCTCACACACTGGGAGCAGATGGACTATGGAGTGCAGTTCACGGCGTCGCGCAAGTTCCTCACCATCATGCCCATCGTCCTGTGAGTACTTCATGTGCTGGCCAGGGAAACAAAACCACAAAGTGCTATGACTCAGCTCTCCCCCTCTCTGTTCTCCTCCTTTCCAGGTATTTTCTAACCAGCTTTTACACAAAGTATGACCGGATCCACTTTGTCATCAACACCATCTCCCTCATGAGCGTCCTGATCCCCAAACTGCCACAGTTCCATGGAGTCCGGATCTTTGGGATCAACAAGTATTGAGTTGTGTGGCTGGAGCGAATGCAAGAGGAGCAGCGGGAGAGGGGGATGTTCCTTCTCTCTAGTTCCATTTCTTCTTCCCCACGCAGACTGGGATGCAATTTCACAGCAGCTGTTTAACTGCAGTATCCGATAGACGTACACTGCATGCTGGATCCTCACGCCCAATAAACCTAAACCAGCTCCAGAGTAGAGTTTAGTGGAAGCAGGATGCATGGCACTGGATTTCTTATATTCCAGTGTCATAACTAGATGCAGACTTCAAGATACAACAAGGATGAATTCTGGTGGGATTTTAATCTATCCCAGACACTGAATGAAGAGGGATGAGGAGAAAAGCTTTTAGTGCTGGTACTATTGCTATGGTAAATGCACTTTAATGTATTTCCCTTCCTGAAGCTAAGTGCTTTAAGCGGTATGTGGGGGAAATTCAAAGGGATACAGCCAAGCTTTCCCAATACCTGACTGTTTTGGGGTTTGAGTTCCATTTTGGGGCAGGGTAGTGGGAAGAGAATGGCAAATTCTTATTTTGCAATCTTTTATGCCACTGAGATAGGAAGCTCTTTAGTAAAACCAGCAGAGGAAGGAGTCACCTGCAGCTGAGCAACTTCTTTACTGTGGAACAATTCGTGTGCTTCAGGGAAAAGCTCAAGAGAACCTACATCAGATTTGTTGTTTTCAGCTTGTACCACAAGCTGATTAACAGCTCCCCAGCCCAAACTGCTGATTTTTAAGGGCACTCTGAGTGCTCAGGCAGTGCAGCACTCAGACCAAGGGCTGGGTGCAGGGCAGTGATGACTGACAGCAAATGCCACTGAGCAGCTCACACACAGCAACTGCACCAGTGTGGGAGAAGCTGCAGACTGACAGGTACAGGCCAAGCAAGATGGATGGATGATGCCTGCTTGCTGTAATCAGTGACTGCAATTTGGATTGTTTTCTCCTCAGTGCAGCTCTTGGTTGCTCAAGTCCATGTCCATGTTACTGGGATCTGC
The DNA here is from genome assembly GCF_963264785.1 of Psittacula echo. Classification (NCBI taxonomy): domain Eukaryota; kingdom Metazoa; phylum Chordata; class Aves; order Psittaciformes; family Psittacidae; genus Psittacula; species Psittacula echo. The sequence continues at coordinate 6,161,046 of NC_137748.1, forward strand.
CAGTTCCCCATTTAGCCATGGACTTGGCCGATTCCTGACTCGAGGCAAGCGAGTGTTCCAGTTCTGGCTTACCTGGAAATCTGTCACTCAGCTCTACACATGAGCCCTCATGTGGTCACTGGTGAGGAGACCGTAGGAGAGCAGTACCGAGCAGCACCAGCCTGACCTGGCCAACAGAAGGACACAGGGGGTCACTGGTAATAATTATTTCGTACAGGAACAAAATCAAGCCTTTTTCCCATTCAGTTCCCACCTAAAGGGTGCAGGTTTGCAGGTTTAGATTCCCTGTCTGAGAGAGCTTTCTCCTGTTCAAAGTCATTGTTTTTAATTTTGGGTTGTGTTGATGAAGTGTGTGAACCCCCATGCTTCCTCTGTAAAAGCCTCTATTTTGTTGTCTTAGTGCTTATCTCACACTTTGGACAATGGTATAAACATTTTAAATATGTCATTTTTGTTCCTGCATTAGCTTTAGAGCTCGGAGAGGACATTGTTGTTTGATGGTCTGAGCATAGGACGTGGGAACTTCAGGTTTGCATCTAAGATCTAGTACTATTCCAGGTAGAATTTTAGGCAAGCTGCTTTACTTGTATCTCAGACTTACTGCTGCAGAGAAGGGAAAAACATTTCATGTACCTCACAGAGGAATGCAGAAAGAATCATTACTTAATGTTGGATAAGTGGAAATATTTGAAGTGAAAAGAAGTTTTCAAGAAGGTGGGAAGAGGAAAGAATCTGCCTGGATACCTGAGTGCTGTTGTCCAGTTTGACACGTGCAATTTACTGGATAGGGAGGTTGAAGCTTTTAACCACCACGACGCAAGGACTGCTGCTGTAGTTAAGGTACTATATGCCCTAAAGCCAATATTCTTTAAGCTACTAGACAATGACTTTTGGGAACTAATACTGCTTTCAAGATAGAGACATTTCAATCAGCCAAGTACCTTTGAAATGCCTGGGAGATCAATAGCATCAGTGCCCTCAGAGGTAGCGTGACTGTCCTCAGTTACAGCTGTGTCTGTAACACAGGCTGCATGTTGTTTTAACAGATCTCAGTGTCTGCCCGCAGCTCAGACTGGTAAATCTCCAGAGAAAACAAAACTACTGATATATTTTGGTAGAAAACAAAGAGAAAACAAAGTTTTTTTGCAACAGAAACAGTCCCTGTATCCTTAAAACCATTACTCCTGTATAGATGTATGCTGATTACTTCTAAGTACATGCACATTACCCAAAGTCAAAGGAGTTTTGGTATTTTTAGCCTAAGTGTGAATCGAAGGCAGGGCTCAGCTCTTCTCGGTGGAGTTCAGCACTTCATGCAGTTCTCTTGAAAGCCTTGGTGGCATTACAGCAGCTGAGGGTCTGAACTTGTCCCTCGTGCTGTTAACTGACACTAGGGACATCCGATCCTAAACCAGGGTGGGATTAGAAACTTCTCCAAAACGCAGTTTTTAAAGCCTGAATTTTAAAACTCCTTGTTAGGCAAAGCCTTAATTGTGATAGGGAATTTTTCTGATTTACCTTCTTCACACAAAGGATTAAAATGGCACAGATGTGTTCCATGGCAAATGACATTCTTTACAACAGATGCCATGGAATAACTGAAATTAACTCAGACTCATACAGTTAATCCGATCAAGGGACCATAAATGAAAACTGGATAAATAGGGAAAGTGAGACCGGAAGGTTTTATGGTAATAGTGGGGTGTGTTAAGTAAGTATCTACACCAGATTAATAATTGAGTAGTTATACATCTGCTGGTATCTTCCTTAAGATCCCATCTTAAGGGTAGGTATGAGAATTAATCAAGACTAGAAAAGAAACCGTAAGTGAATTGTAATTAAAACCACAGCCACAATTGCAACTTGTTAGGGGTACCTGAAGTGAAAGAGTTTTGGGGGGTGCTGGCTGAGCACCCCCTGTGCCAGTTGCATGGCTCTTTCCTGTCGTATCACAGGAGCAAGTGGTGCCCGATTTCAGCTTCCGCTTGGATACCACCACTGTAGTGGTTTGTAGTACTGAAGTACTGGACACAGTTCTGGGTCTCCTGGAACTGAAACCACTTTTAGTTTCTTTGTGCGTGTTAAATTCACATAGAAGCACGTTCAGCACTCGAAGGCTGCCCTTGCACATGCACAAGAGTGGAGTCAAAATGCTAAAACTCTCAAGGGATAAGTGATTCCTGAGAAAAGGAGATCAGGATAGTGTGGGCAGGAGGGGGGATTTCCATACCTGCAGCCACCAGAGCAGTGATCCCAGGGTGAAGCCCACCTTCTGCATGGAGAACCGGAAGGTGAGCACAAGGACTGTCTGTTCATACAGACTGTAGAGCTTTCTTCAAGTACCTGTGTGAAGGAGACGATTGTTACTGGTTTTAAATGGGATTTTGATCATGACAGATTTGCCTCTCAAACTTTTACTGGCTTCCTGCAGAGTGACCAGGGCAAACTTCAGCCAGAGAATTAACGGCGGGCTCCGTCCTGTGCCTGAGAAGCAGTTACTGGGTAAGCAGGTACTCCAGATGCTTTTCTTTTTCATTCTACCATGGATGCCAAAGGACAAAAGCCTCTGGAAAGCACCACTTGAACCATTCACAGGCACTGGCAGAAGACATCTCCCTGCCCCATCTTGTCCTGGGCAAAGCCTCTTCTAAGCCACAGTCAGGGCCACGCAGGTATTTACACAGAATGGCAGTTACTGCACCAGGGAAGCCAGAAAACAATCGAGTACTCACAGCCTGATGCTTCTGTCCTGCAATGCCTTTAATGCAGCCCACGGGATAGCCAACAGCCCAACCCTTACCAGGAAAAAGCCTTTAAAAAACAAAACGGAGAAAAGCAAAGCTGAGATCTGGGGCTACTGAATTCCCAAGTACTTCTTTTTAATCATGATTTCATTTTTTGTTTTAATAGACACGCGGTTCTGGCCCTTGCTAAAGGGCCAGCAGCTGCTTACTACTGTCAATGCATTAACATTTCTCCTTGTGACTGACATTGCTTTATCATTGCCTATAATCTCTTTTCAGCATGCAAGTGTTTGTGTGTCTGTAGCCTCCCTGGAACAGTTGAAGTAGTTGGGGTTTTAAGGGAATATTCTGACACTGTACAAAGTTGTAGGGGTTTTTTCCTCTTTTTGCTGTGGATACACGAGTCTCATGTAGAGAACTTTCTAAAATAAAGTGTGAATATTTTTATTACTCCTTTGTACAGTATTCTAAGAGAAACTAATAAAGTATTCCTGTAAAAACCTGGGCTTGGGTCCTTGCATTGTTACAGGGGTAGGTTTTGCTTTTAAACCAGCAGAGCAAATAAACACTTCATAGAATCATAGAGTAGTTAGGGTTGGAAAGGACCTTAAGATCATCCAGCTCCAACCCCCCTGCCATGGGCAGGGACACCTCCCACTAAACCATGTCACCCAAGGCTCTGTCCAACCTGGACTTGAACACCACCAGGGATGGAGCATTGACAACTTCCTTGGGCAACCCATTCCAGTGCCTCACCACCCTTACAGTAAAGAATTTCTTCCTTATATCCAATCTAAACTTGCCCTGTTTAAGTTTTAACCTGTTACCTGTTGTCCTACACTACAGTCCCTAATGAAGAGTCCATCCCCAGCATCCTTATAGGCCCCCTTCAGATACAGGAAGGCTGCTATGAGGTCTCCACACAGCCTTCTCTTCTCCAGCCTGAACCGCCCCAACTTTCTCAGCCTATCTTCATACAGGAGGTGCTTCAGTCCCCTGATCATCCTCGTGGCCCTCCTGTGGACTTGTTCCAACAGTTCCATGTCTTTTTTACGTTAAGGACACCAGAACTGTACACAATACTCCAAGTGAGGTCTCAAGAGAGCAGAGTAGAGGGTCAATTCCATGGCAATTCCAACATATGATGGATTGAGCAACAATGGACCCCTCAGCAGGCAACCGCACCTGTGTGCCACACAAACCCCTCTGCTACCAACAAGCCCTAATGCATGGCAGCATGTGTGCACATGTAAGTTATAATATCAGCTATAAGTCAACAGAAGTTCATAAAGGTGCCTACAGCAACATCATATTGTCCCCTTGTCAGCACCACACCTGATGAGCTACTACTATACCCGGGCAAAAGTGAAATCCTCCTAAACTTGGGACATTCTGCTCCTCATCCCAACAGGCAGAGTATGAATGAAAACCAGAATCACCCTGGAAATTCAGTCCTAGAGGAATGTCTTATCTGTAGAAGAAGTTACCCACAGCCACTGTAACCAATCAAACAGCTTGACCCAGGTCAGTGACTAGCTTTTACAGGAAGAATTACACAAGCAACAAGTATTTCTGCCTCATTCAGCAGAAGTTTCGGAATCAGTGACGAAAAAGGCAGGGAGAGAGCAGGTCCCAGCCTGCTGCTTGAGAGGCTGCTCCATTTCGGAAGCTCCGTGGACCGCTCCGCACTTTGCCTTCCCGTGAAGGAGAAGCCACTCACCCCACAAACAGGCAAGTATATTTTTAAGCGCTTTCGGTCCTGATGAGGGGTAGAGCAAACTTTGTTCTGCTTTCATTTTTATCTCTGGTTGATGTCTCCCAAGGGAATGAGTCCTGTCAGAGCTACCTAAATGATCCCACATTCAGCACAAGATGATTTCCCATCCCTAGTTCCATCACATGCAATACAAAGTTCTTCGTCACCCCTTCTATACACTAACTGAAGCAAAACTCAAACTCCAGATTAAAATCGCTGTTAGGAAACCAACAGTGATTCTCCTTCTGCATTGGAAACAGCCAGTTCTCTTGGGGAGGGGGGGGACGACACAGGCAGAGCACCAGGGCGCATCCAAGGAGCTGTGCTGGGAGGATTTCTTTATATTTTGGGGGAGATTTGCCATTGAACAAGGTCTCCTACTTCCCTACTTACAACACTTCTGGGTTTCATTTATACTTCTCCTACTTATAACACACTGTTCACCTCTCAGCACTTTCCGTTCTCCCAGTAAGACACAAATACAAGCTTTTTTGTGCTGCTCTTATTTTGAAGCACCGCTCTTTCCTGCCAAGCAACAAAATGCACAGGGGAAACAGCAAAAACCGGCAAGAAACTGCTCAACCTTTTTCCTTTCAAACTTGCATCAGGGCACCAAATTAAACTGATTCAAGCATTTAGGACCACGACAGGTCCTAGGTTAAGGTGCAGTGTCCAGTAATGAAAATGCTAATGGTGTGTACTGGTACACGCAGCAAAATAGCTTAACTGAAAGAGCAGTAAGAGACTCCAGTGCTGAAGACTGGTGCTCCCAAATGACCTTTGCTCATCGGCAAAGGATATGGTGAGTCGAAATGAGCTTCATGCTCTTACCTCTCCAAATGCTTTCCTATAAACCATCCGGTTCAAGCTGTGTCTTGGACTAACATGGGGTTTTTGGGGTGCTTATCCACTTGGAAGAGTTCTTCCTAATTAAAACAACAAGTTTTGTTACATCCTTCACCTTGTATTTCAAGTAATTTGGCTTTGATAGGCGGGTAGACTCCACAACTCGTTAAAGTTGTAAAGTAGGTATGCTTTATTCAGTGCTGAGACGCATGGGGGATCACTCCTCCAAAGGCATGCATACCTCAGCATTGCTCTCCTTCGTATTTATACATGTTCATGAGGTTACACAGCACACTTAGACATATTCATGACCTATCCCCTCTCGTATTCTGATGAAGTAAAAGCTCCTTGCTTGCGTAGTGTCTCCTGGTGGTCGTGGGCGAGGGTCTCAAGATGAAGTAAAGAGCCTTCCTTTTTCACCTCTAGTCATCGCGCATGTTCCCTGGTGATTTAGTCACTGCCCAAACCACAAAGCTGATTTCAGCCGGTTTAGGCATCCAGAGAGCAGGAACTGAGTTACTGATCCTTCCTCTTATCAATAGCCTTGGTCCTCCCACCCTGTTCCAGCAAGCACAATAACTGTTGAGCACGCATTTGCTGAGTAAGCATGAATAAACAGTAACATTGTTCAGCAAGCGGCTTAACACTAACCTCTCCTGTACATTGGCTAACCCTTCACATCAGCTTAACTTGTCTTGCCTCTTCCTAAGGCACAAGTCTACGTTGCTGTGGATCAAAAATTCATCCAGCTGCAACAGGATGTTTAAAAAAGTCACCCAATCCATAGTGAAACAAATGGATTCAGATGGAGACCTGGTCCCAGTTCGCAGCATGTTGGACCATGAACATTTCAGACCCCTCTGCCTAGTGAGAAGAAAAAGAAAAACCGTATTCCACCCATCTCCCTGCTACAAACAGACATGGTACAGACTGGAGGATGTGCTGCTGCCCGGACAGGATGGTAAAAGCTCAGGTAAAGGCCACATTTATCAATCTTAAGCTCACAGTTTCCACAGACAAAACATTTGGGGCTGAACTCCACCATGTTTCATCTTTCTTGTGCACAAATAGTTGTAATATTGAGTCTGTGTAATCATGCTTAAGCAAATGCATGGAATGATTTCAGAGTCCCTCATTCCCAGTGGAGGTGAACAAGATTCAAGGCAATTTCTAATCAAAAAGAGTGGCACTGACAGAATTGATGGGAATCTCATCCTTTCTGCTGACCCCACAAGAGCAGAGGTGAAAGGAGCTGCCTCCTTGGCCAGCGAGTGGTCCATCAAGCTGCAGAAGAACCACATACCACCAACAAAACTTGAGGCACTGAAAACAGAAAGGTAAGGCAGGCACAAAGGGTCATCTTCCTCTGCCCCATGCCAGGTCACACCATGGTTTTTCCAACAGCCAAACCCCAAGACCAGGGAGCATGCATCCTCCCTGAGCAGGCAGATTTCCAGAGGTCAGGAAAGAGAGGTGATGAAGACTCCTCACCAAGCTTTGTAATGCTTATAGAACTCTCTGCCATTCAGAAAGCAGGAACACCTCAAGATGGAGTCAAGTCCTTTTCTCTCATTGTTTGTGCCTGGAAAGGAGCAGTTAGATCATGACACACCATTCATCCGATATGCCAGGTCACCACCTCACTGCCCCTCAGAGAAGAGGAATGCATTGAGGACCACAAGAATTTCAAGCCTATTTTCTGCCACCTTTTTCCCCCAGAAGCCGCAAACACAGTGATATTTTCATGTAAGACAAGCATACAGCCCCACAGGACTTCTGTCCCAACTAAACCAGGACCTTTTTTCTCTTTTAGGAAAATTAATACAAATCATGCCTTCATTCAACAACTACAGAAAACAGGCCAGAATTTGTATGTGGTTCATGAGACCATAGAAACCCTGGAGGAGGCCAGCTATCAGGAAATCTCTGAGGCAGACGGGAACTTCATGGCCCAGCTTTACATCAAGTTCTGCGTCAAGGTTTGGTTTCAGGCTCAGGATTCAGCCCTTCCCCACCCTCTGCACATCCTCAAGCCTGGTAACACGTTTATGTTTCACTAACCAGGGCACCAGAGAGAACACACAAAGCATAACCATACCCAAAGGCTGCACCCTGGCCTTCAGGGCATTCCAGCTGGCCATTTCAGATGCATCGTGGGGTAAGTAACTTCCAAAAACTGCCAACTCCTCCATTTGGGAAACACCACAGAAGAGGAAAGATGTTTTCTGAAGCATTATTCTGCCTCACAGCTGCCCTCAGTTCACTGCAGGGCATTAACACAACGTTGAGTGACAGAAGCCCCCTAGGAAAAAAGCTGTACATAGCATACAAGTTCAAAGAGCTATCTGGGAAAGAGATGCAGCTTCAAGGAGGTGATAAGGAATGAGAGAGGGAAGCCCCAGCTCCAAATTCCAGGAACTGCAGAGCTCCTGCTGAGAAATGACACAGAGCAGTGCTGGTTTTGGTTTCTTTTCCTCCTCAGAAGGCCAGAGAGCAAACAGGGTGGCTGCCCCTTCACTGGGATGGACAGAGAAAGAAAGGACTGAGCTCCATAAATCCTGCAAGATTGGAAAGGGCACATCTGGCTTTCTGCCCCTGTGCTCCCCACACCTGCGTGGATCTGGTGGAGTATAAGCTGTCATATTAATTTCCTTGTGTTTTAACACACTCACTGCCTGATGAAAGGCACAGGATAGTAAGGAATGAGATTCAGGAATAACGAGTCTTAAATGAATAGGTGCGCTAGAGAAGAGCACAACCTGACCTACAACCAGCATGCGATATCTCAGACCTGGGACACCAACATCTTCAGGCTTAAAATCAACCACCCTGGTAAAATATACCCCCCAGTTTGAAGCCTTTCAGCAATGTCCTTTTTTTCCTGTTGCAGATCTTCATTATTTCCCAGCAAAACTTACACGCAGGCTTGTATCTGATGGTAAGAAATGCATTTTACTCCTTTCCCTCACACTATTTCTCCCTCCTCTGGGCAAGACTGAATCTCTCCAAACACAAGCCACCAGAATCAGTGTCTCTGCTGTAGCAGACAACTCAAAGTTGTACACTGCTTTAAAAGAAAGTATTCACAGAAGAGTTGCAAATTCTAAATGTAAGGTGCCAATGAACTTGCCTGGTTTGGAAGTGATATTTGGGCTCGTTCTGCTTTTCAGATGTCTCACAAGGAACATTAGGAGCACTGGAGGCAGAAGTTAAAAGGAATTGTTACGTTCTCTCCACATTGTCTTCTCAGCTGTCCATCATCTTATTAAAAGTCATCAAAGCTGTGATGGCAGACAGGAACCTCTTCCAAGAACTGAGCCACAAGGTAAGCAAAACTCTTCTTACTAGCAGGATTTATAGACAGAGACATCCACCTCTTGCCCCAGAAGCCACCTCTCCTGTACCACAATTACCAACCCAAAAAGCCTTCACTCACTGCATGCCTGGTCTCCATCACCATACAGGCAAAGAAGGTGCTCAGGACAGAGTCAAGTGCAGAAATGTGTCCTCTGTAGAGCCTAGCAGGTTCACTTGAAGGAATCAAACCATTTAAATGTCCTATCCTGTCTTTAACTGCAGCCAGTGTGAATGCTAAAGCCCCAATTACAGCCTCACAAATAGCTTAGGGAGGGGAAGACACATATTACATGACTGTTCCCAAGCTCCCGGACTCACAAGCCTCTTAAACCCTGCTGTTTCCTCCTGTCTCCCCTAGATGGAAGCAGTTCTTGATGAAGGTGACAGTGGTGCGCTGAAAACAGAAAGCGCAGCCTTAAAAGACCTGCTGAGCCACTTGCAGCAATCCTCAGCACACATTCTCCTCCGCATGGCAGCAGCCATCACCTACACCCTTGATGCTTTAGAAGGTAAGGCTTGTTGGCCAGTTTAGCAGAGAAGTCAGTAGCACCAGAACACATGAAAACCATCCCTCACCCTTCACTTCTCCCCGGTTGGCTCCAGTTGTGGTGGGGTTTTGGCACAACCTGTTTTAATTCCGCAGAGCTCAGTGAGGATCAGCTCCTGCTGCTGCTCGAGTCCTTGGAAAACAGGATCGTGTCCCAACAGCTTAAGCTGGTGAGAGAACATACATCTCATTGGGCCCAAATGAAGGGATTGGGGGGGTGTGTGTGTTATTTCAAGCAAAGCAACTTTTACATGATGACACAGGTAGCAGTATCACAATTTAGGGTAACACTGGGAAAAGGGAAGGAATAATTGCTTCAAACGTGACAGGGATCAGAAGACTTTAAGGAAAATCACCCCAAGACATGAAGGCCAAAGATTTCTACCAACTGTTCTGCTGATAATCAGCATTCAATCAGGCCCAGCTACCACCAAATGGCTGGAAATGGTGGTCAGAGATCTCTGGCTTCTTTGGCTCCTGCTTTAAATAAGAAAACAGCATAAAACCCACCATTTTGCCCAGGGAAGCTGTGAATGCTCCATCCCTGGCAGTGTTCAAGGCCACGTTGAACAGAGCCTTGGGTGACGTGGTTTAGTGGGAGGTGTTCCTGCCCATGGCAGGGGGGTTGGAACTGGATGATCTTAAGGTCCTTTCCAACCCTAACTATTCTATGATTCTACAATTTTAATTCCTTGGCCATAATTAATTCCCAAGAAGCCAGGAACTGAATACACAAACACAATAATCTGTCAGGTTGAAAAGTCCCCTATGAGCAGCACTTCACAAACCCAAGAGATCATTTACTTAACAACTTCCACAGATGGGATATTAAAATACTGATTTTGCCTTTTCTTTTGATCCTTGCTACGAAGGTTGAGAGCATCTTGAGACAGAGAGAATATGGGAGGGGGTTCAGCACAGACCCCAGCTTGCTTTCCTTCTCTCGAGAGAGGGAACACCAACTAACCATTGCAATGATGGAGATGAGCGGGGTGAAGTTCCACGAGGACGGATCTGCTGTTTGCACAGAAGAAGCCTTCTCAGCCACAGGAGCCCTGTATGTGTCTCTGTACATCCTCGATCTTCTGAGTAACCCCCGTTAGGTTACACAGCCCTCCCATGAGGGATGATTTGAAGATAGTCACTTAACCATGTATTTGAAAGTCTCTTAGCACAAGCCAGCTTCTTTCTCCAAGTTTCATCCTTGCATAGGTGAGGCTCTCGCACTGCTTTGAAATGAGTGGCAAAGGAAAAAAGCTGTGGCTGCCCCATCCCTGGCAGTGCTCAAGGCCAGGTTGGACACAGGGGCTTGGAGCAAGCTGCTCTAGTAGAAGGTGCCCCTGCCCGTGGCAGGGGTTGGAGCCAGATGAGCTTTAAGGTCCTTTCCAACTCAAACCACTCAATGACTCTAAAAGCAAACCCAAGGCAAGAAAACACCTTACAGAAGCCAGATCCCAAACCTGCTTTTTCTTTCCTCTCACATGAATGCCGAATGCCAGCTGCAAACCCCACTAGCCCAAATGGCCACACACCACTTGGTTGAGCTTTACATGATCTTGGCTTTCCCCAACAACCCAAAGCACTACCACAGCTGCTCATGCAACCACCCAGGAGCACACCAGCAATCCCTCCCTAGTAACACCACAGCTCAACGAGCTGCTAAGTGGGATCTCAGAGCAGTTGAAAGATGCACGCCCCACTTGCAGCAGTAAGGAGCAAGCTATGCTTCAGAACTGTATTACAAACACTTTGATGACTGCTTTACAAATAAAGCTCTTTACTGACCAACAGAACACTTTCAAACGGCATTTTTTACCCTGAGGTAACGCCGCGCTGCTGCCTGCCGGGCTCTCCTCAGCTTGAAGGTCCCTCATCGAGGAACACCGCTGCCTACCTGAGCGGCCACTGACGGCTCCGGGGGGCACCAGCAGCACGGGGGGAGCTGCCCATGGGACGAGGGGAACTCGAGCCCCGCTTCCCCGAGCCCCTACAGAAGGAAGCGGCGGCGGCGGCGGCCATGCTCGCTCCCTCGCACCTCACCTCAGCGAGCCAGGCAGGTACAGCCGAGCGGCGGCGCGGAAATACCCGAGCGCGGTCCGGAGACACCCGAGAGTGTGACGGAAATCCCCGAGCGGGCGCGACGGAAGGAGCCGAACGCTCTCGCGCTCGCGCTCGGCTGCGCGGGTCTAGCTATCGGGGCGGTGCGGCTGGCCGGGCCTGGCGGCTCCCGGCGTGCCCCGCGGTTGGTGCAGTGTCATGAAGCAGGAGGCCCCGTCCCGCCGCCGAGACAAGGCCAAGGCCCCCCCCGAGGGGCCGCCGCCCGCGCCCCCCGACGTGGAGATGCAGGAGGAGGCGGCGGCCGCCGACACGGGCGGGGAGCGGCAGCCGCAGCGGGAGCTCGATGCCGTCACGTTGGAGGGTGAGAGGGGGAAGACAGACGGAGGCTGCGGGGTATAGCAGGGGGCACCGGGTCCGTGTAACGTGGGGCTGGGGGGCTAGGAAAGGGAGAAGGATCACTATAGGGAGCCTCAATGAAGGACCTGTGTAGGGCTGGGGAGGGGGGAGATGGGAGAGGAGGGGAATGGGGGGGCTGTAAGGGAGGCTGGAGGGGGGTCTTGAGGAGCAGGAAGTAATGGAGGAGACCTTGAGGAGGAGGAGAAAGGATAATGGGGGGGTCTTTGAGGAGGCGCAAGTAATGGGGGGGTCCTTGAGGAGGAGGAAGGGTAATGGGGGGGTCCTTAAAGAGGAGGGAGTAGTGTGGGGTGAGGACGAGGGGGTACTGGGGTATGCTGGAAAGGGTATCGGTGGGGAAAGGGAGCTGTGAGAGCATTAAAAGGAAAAGGGAAGCGGAAAGCTGTGTTTGAGGGGGGCACCCTTAGGAGCATGGGGTGGGGGGAGCTGCAGAAGAGCCACGGTGGGATCCAGAGGGGCTGCAGAGGGAGGATGGAGAAGGGGTGGGGGGGCCCTGGGGACCCCACAGTCCTGGTGCCATGAGCAGACAGAGGGATCCGGCGCTGCCTTTGCTCTGGGTGAGGCTGTTCCCGGTGCTCCCGCAGACATCAAGGAGCACGTGAAGCAGCTGGAAAAGGCTGTGTCGGGCAAGGAGCCGCGCTATGTCCTGCGGGCTCTGCGGGCCCTGCCCTCCACCTCCCGCCGCCTCAACTCCAACGTGCTCCATAAAGCCATCCACGGGTTCTTCACCTCCAACAGCACCATGCGGGATTTCCTCCTCGGCTTCCTGGAGGAGGTACGGGCAGAAGGGACGCCTTCCCCTGCACTGAGGAACCTCTGCAGTGCTGCTGGGTGGGCTGGGATGGCACCGGGAGCTCAGGGATGCTGGGGCTGTGCTGCCAGCAGCTGGGCTGGCTCTTGTCACACTCTTGTCACCGGGCTGGGCCTCGCTGCAGGTGGAGGTGGCACTGGGGGGGGGGCAGGCATCCAGCAATGTCTCTGCCCTCAGTCCATGGACACGGAAGCTGAGCTGCAGTTTCGCCCGCGCACGGGGAAGGCGGCCTCAGCCCCGCTCTTGCCAGAAGTGGAGACTTACCTGCAGCTGCTCCTGGTCATCTACCTGATGAACAGCAAGCGATACCCAGAGGTGAGGTCCCCTGAGTTGCCAGCTTGGGAGCTGAGCTCTTTGTGTGGTGCTACTGCACCAGGCAGGGTCTGGAGAACCCCAGGGACACGCATGAGTGTGTTCCCCTTTGTTCCAGCTGTGTCTGGAGGCAGCCCTGGGCTCAGTCCCACAGCCCTGGCAGCCTCCCTGCTCTTCAGAGCATCACTTCCTCCACCTTGAGCTCTGTTCCCCTCCTGCAGGCTCAGAAGGTGTCTGATGACCTGATGCAAAAGATCAGCTCCCAGAACCGCCGGGCCCTTGACCTGGTGGTGGCAAAATGTTATTACTACCACTCCCGCATCTATGAGTTCCTGAACAAACTCGACGTGGTCAGGAGGTAGGCTGGGGCCTGCATCCCAAAGAGCCAGGGCTGCTGCTTTCCTCCTCCCTGCCACGTTCCCTCCCTTCCCTGCAGCTTCCTGCACGCCCGGCTCCGGACGGCCACGCTGCGGCACGACGCTGACGGCCAGGCCACCCTCCTGAACCTGCTGCTGAGGAACTATCTCCACTACAACCTCTATGACCAGGCCGAGAAGCTCGTCTCCAAGTCCGTGTTTCCTGAGCAGGCCAACAACAATGAGTGGGCTCGGTACCTCTATTACACAGGTGAGACAGAGGGTCCTGTGCCTGGGCTGTGCCCGAGATCGAGGGCTCTGCTTCTGCACAGAACCCAGTGGAACAGCTGGAGATGGGGTTTCCAGGCAGGATATGATCCAGTGGATCCAGTTGGATTCACTTTTCCAAGCCCCTTGTGACCTGTCTCAACGCAGGGCGCATCAAGGCCATCCAGCTGGAGTACTCGGAGGCACGGAGGACCATGACGAACGCCCTGCGGAAGGCACCGCAGCACACAGCCGTCGGCTTCAAGCAGACAGTGAGCAGGGATGGGAAGCTCAGGGGGTTCAGATCCTCCTGGATCCTCATGGAAGCTGCAGCTCATGTGGTCTCTTTCTGCTCCAGGTGCACAAGCTGCTCATCGTGGTGGAACTGCTGCTGGGGGAGATCCCGGACAGGCTCCAGTTCAGACAACCCTCCCTCAAGCGCTCGCTCATGCCCTACTTCCTCCTGACTCAGGGTACAACAGGCAGCTCCCTGAGCCATGTCCCAGGCTTTGGGGGAGCAGGAAGCCTTGGGAATGGGGGTAGTGGGGACTTCTTCCCTCTCCTCTCAAGGGGATTCAGCTGCAGGCTCTGTGTGGGGAGGGGGAGGAGGCAGCTCTCGGAGGACTGGAGCTGCTCTCCTTGCTTTCCTCATTCTCCTTGCCTGACAAACACCTTTTCTCCTCCAGCTGTCAGGACTGGGAACCTGGCCAAGTTCAACCAAGTCCTTGATCAGTTTGGGGACAAGTTCCAGGCCGATGGTACCTACACCCTGATCATTCGTCTGAGGCACAACGTCATCAAGACGGGTAGGAGCCTGCAGGGATGGTGCTTGGGGACCCTTGGGCTGCCTGGCTCAGGGGGCTGCACTCCTGTCCCTCCTCGCAGGTGTCCGGATGATCAGCTTGTCCTACTCTCGCATCTCCCTGGCTGACATCGCCCAGAAGCTGCAGCTGGACAGTCCAGAGGACGCAGAGTTCATTGTTGCCAAGGTACCTGCATCAAGTCCTGTCCCTCTGCATCCTGGGCTGCCCACAGTCCCCGGTTCTGGCAGCAGGCTCCTTCCCTGGGGCAGTCGCTGATTTTAGGTTGAGGCCCCTCCAAAGGGCTGCTGGGGACACGCAGGGCACCACATTCCCTCTCTCTGCACTGCGGCCTGAGCTCACCGCTCCTGTCACAGGAGCCAGCTCCTCCCTTCCCCCTAAAGCTTAGCCCCGGGAGCCAGCTGGTGCCCTGACCCGCGCTCTGGCTTGCAGGCCATCCGGGACGGCGTGATCGAGGCCAGCATTAACCACGAGAAGGGCTACGTCCAGTCCAAGGAGATGATCGACATCTACTCCACGCGGGAGCCCCAGTTGGCTTTTCACCAGCGCATCTCTTTCTGCCTCGACATCCACAACATGTCCGTCAAGGTGTGAGGGGCTGCAGGGCCTGACTGAGGGGACAGGGGCGTCACTCGAGGAGCTTCTCCTCTTAGAATCATAGAAGAGTTTGTATTAGAAGGGACCTTAAAGCTCATCCAGTTCCAACCCGTGCCACGGGCAGGGACACCTTCCACTGGAGCAGCTTGCTCCAAGCCCCTGTGTCCAACCTGGCCTTGAACACTGCCAGGGATGGGGCAGCCACAGCTTCTCTGGGCACCCTGTGCCAGCACCTCAGCACCCTCACAGGGAAGAGCTCCTTCCTTATCTCCAGCCTGACCTTCCCCTGTTTCAGTTTGAACCCATCACCCCTTGTCCTATTGCTGCAGTCTCTGATGCAGTCCCTTCTTTGTTTTCCAGGCCATGAGGTTCCCACCCAAATCCTACAACAAAGACTTGGAATCTGCAGAGGTGAGGTCTCTTTGCGAGGGGGGGTTCCTCTGCAACCGCCAAGGCTGCAGCACGGACGCAACTCCTGGCCCCAGCCCCCACCAACCCTTTCCTTTGGCCTTTGCCTTCCAGGAGCGCCGGGAGCGCGAGCAGCAGGACCTGGAGTTCGCAAAGGAGATGGCAGAGGACGACGATGATGGCTTCCCGTGAGCCTCTGGCCTGGCTCTACTTTTTTAGGTGTCCTTAGGGCAGATGCTGCCTGAGCGGCGCTTCCCCCGCACGGCCCCGGCCCCTTTCTTTTATAGATACCTGCATGTCTGTCCGGTGGGGGGGATCCCTGGGCATGCAGCCTCTTCCCAGCCCCCTGCTTCCTGCAGCGGGATCCCCCTTCCCCAATAGCCCAGCATTCTTTTAAGGTCTCCTGTGGTCACAGTGGTTGCACAGAGGAGCCCCTGACCTGGGGCCGCAGAGCCGGGGCGGGTGCCCCCAGCTCTCGCAGCGATGATGGGGTCAAACTTTGTTAAGCTTCAATTATGACTTTTAAAATAAAAGTGGGGAAAACACCAGGTGCACAGAGGGCTGAGCCCCCCCCGCTGCATCCTGCTGGGAAGGGCAGAGGGGATCAGGCTGGGTCCTTCTTGTGCCTCACAGACACCAGTGCTGGGGAGTGATGGGGGCTGCAGCTGTGCCAAGTGGGTCCCACCACCATTGTGGCTCATTGTCCAGGGACATCCATGAGTCTCCCAGTGTGTCCATGCCTGCCTATGGGCTGTGGGTTAAGCGTGGGGCTGGCCAGGGGACAGCCTGTCACCGCTCTAAGGCCACCCCTGGGGCAGAGCGGGGAAGGTGAGAGCTGGATCCAGCACTGGGAACACAAGGGACACTCTGGAAGCGTTCACTTACGGATGCTGGGCAGGGGCTGATGGTGCCTGGGTCAGGCTCTGCACAGGAAGGGTGACCACGAGGCAGAACCGCAGTGGGGCGGATGCTGGGGACAGTCCCCAGGGCTGGACAGCTCCGGTCCCAGGGGGTTTTGTGCTGCCCTCGTGCCCCAGCACCCACCCACAGGGTTTCGGGTCTGGTGACCACTTCCTTCCTTCCTTCCCTGGAAAGCTGACGGGGACTTTGGGCCCCACCAAGCACTGATTCATGCCCCCCCACCCTGATTCCTGAAAGCACAGATCTGCTGAGATGTCAGCTCCTCTCCGGGGTGACCCCTATGGGCACAATGCACCAAACCCCCTCCATGGGCACCGACTGCAGGAGGGCCATGGTTTCCAGTGGCTCTGGGGAGGACACATGCAGAGTTGGGGGGTGTCCTCCCTATAAACAGGCTCCTCTACCAAGGTCCTTTCACACAGCCTGAGGGCAGGACCTGTAGTGCCAGGTCTAGGAAGGGAAGTCATCATTAGGTTTCAGAGTTAACATCAGCCTCGTGCCAGGCCCTGGGTGGTGCTCACAGATTGACTGCAACCACCAATGGGGGGGTTCCTTTCCCCAGCCAGAGGTGGGAGCAGCTCCCAGAGCCTGGTGCTGACCCTGGGGCCCATCCCGATGGTCCCTGTCCCCATCCCCATGGCGTGCAGGAGGGCAGTGATGGGACCCAGGCTGGGTGCAGAGCTCAGCGCTGCACCGGGGTCACCCTGCCCGGATCCCTGCATCCCACACCCTGGCCTGTGCCGGGCAGGAGCCGTCCCAGCTGGCACCGACCCAGCAAATCCTCCTGGAAGCACTTGCGGGAAGCAGCACGAGCCAAATCCACCCGGTCAGTGCCATGGGGACACAGTGGGGCGGGAGCAGCTGGCCCTGTGCCAGGGCTGCCCTTGCCAATGCTTCCCCGAAGGTGCTGGTTGGGACAGCCCCAGCCCAGGGGGGTCAGGCCCCTTGCGCTCATGTATGGGGATGCTGAGCACAGCCCAGCCCTGCAGCATCCATGGAGGCAGGATCCGGCACCGCGGCCCTGGGCGAGTGCCTGGATGGGATCTCACCTTGGCCACCTCCAACTGCTCCCACCACCGTGAAGGTCACACCGTTGCTGCCTGCCCTGACGCCGCGGTGAGGGGCTCTTGCAGGGGAGGTGTCCCCATGGGTTGGGAATGGTGCTGATCCCAGAGGAATGCCGGCTGTGAAGAGCCACCGTCCCCTCACCTGATCACCTGCGAGTGACCCCGCGGTGCTGGGCCCTGGGCGGCGAGGTGAGGGCCGGGTTAATGTGTCACCGAGCCACCGGCCCCGCACCGGGCACCCACCGCGGTGCCAGGGCTCCACCAGGCACTGGGTGCTGCTGCACTGAGGGGCACCCGCTGCCCACCGGGAAAGCCCCAGGACAGGAGGGGTGGGCAGCAGCGAGCACCCGCTCCCGGATTTGCATGTTGGTGATTAAGGCAATGAAGCAACCGGGGCTGTTGCCACATCCGTGTGAATCCCCGGGGCCGCTATAAAGGCCCTGATCAATGCCGGGGCAGGAGCTGCATCGGCCGGGCCACGCTCACACACAGGAGGAGACACCGAGCTGGGCATCATGTGCGCTGTCACCCGTGAGTACTGCAGCCCCACAGCCCCGTGCTTCCTGTGCTCACGCTGCTAAAGCTGCTTCCAGTGCTCCCATTGCTCCCACTGCTAAAGCTGCTCCCACTGCTTTCATTGCTCCCACTGCTAAAACTGCAGCCGTTGCTCCCAGTGCTCTCGTTGCTAAAACTGCTCCCACTGCACTCACTGCTTCCAGTGCTCCTATCGCTCCCTGTGCTACCACTGGCTCCCACTGCTAAAACTGCTCCCACTGCACCCACTGCTCCCAGTGCTCCCTGTGCTCCCATTGCTTCCAGTGCTCCAACTGCTCCCACTGCTAAACTGCTTCCAGTGCACCCATCATTCCCAATGCACCCATCGCTCCCACTGCACCCACTTTTCCCGCAGCTCCCAGAGCCCCCACTAAACCCATTCTACCTGTAGCACCCGCTGCACCCACACACCCAAAGCCTGCAGCCGATGGCCCCAGCACCACGGGGCTGGTAGCATACAGGCAGCGCCTGCTCCATCTCCCCCATCCACGGGGTCCCTGCCCCTTCCCCAGGCTGTGTTGGTGCCACCATCCCCGGTGGCAGGGCTGGGGCCGTGCCACGGTGGGTGCTGAGCCGCTGTTCCCGCAGGCGTGCTGGCACTGCTGCTGTGGGTGCCGTGGCAGGCGCTGCTTGGGGCGCCGCTGGCCGAGCTCTCGGGGGACCAGAGGTTCCTCATCTTCCTCAGCAACAACCTGGAATTCACCCGCAAGATCAAGGGGGACGTGGCTGCGCTGCAACACGTGGTGGTGAGTCCTGGGCACCGCGCTGGGGTGGCACCGGTGGCCGTCCCCTCCTCATCCTTATTGACCCCTCGCACCTCACTGCTCACCCAGGGCACCCTCAGGGGCTGTGGCCGTGCACAGGGCTGCTGCTCTCTTGGAGACCGCTCCAGGGCACAAACCAGAGGGGCAGCCCCGTTTCCATCACACTGGGCACCAGGTCTACCACATCCCACACCCCCGGGATGGGAGTTGGGGGTGATGGGGTCTTTCACCCACTCTGACCACGTCCCCCCTTGGCCACAGTGCGACACCTTCCAGCTGTGCAAGGAGGAAGAGCTGCTGCTGCTGCGGCAGGACCTGAGCATCGCACAGGTGCCCATGGAGCGGTGCCAAGGCCGCAGCTTCCAGGCGGTGAGTGCCACAGCCCACCCGTGCCACGAGCTGGCCGGGCTCAGCCCTGCCGGTGCCGCAGTGGCCGTGCCGAGCTGACCACGCCATGCACCCCGCAGGAAGCCTGCTTCAGCCAGATCCGAGAGGGGCTCCGCACCTACCAAAGCTCCCTCGATGCCATCCTGGAGCTGCTGCCTGGGCACGCTGCGCTGGTGGAGAGCCTGCAGCTGGATGCTGCCAACCTGTCCTCCAACATCCAGCATCAGGTGAGGGGAGCTGGGGGACAGGATGGGCACAGCGAGGACACCACATCCTGGGCTGCATCCCCAGAGTGTGAGCAGCAGCTCAGGGAGGGGATCCTGCCACTCTGCTGTGATCTAGGGAGACCCCCCCTGCAGTCCTGATCCAGCTCTGAGGCAGCAGCACAAGAGGGACGTGGAGCTGCTGGAGTGAGTCCAGAGGAGGCCATGGGGATGCTGCGAGGGCTGGAGCAGCTCTGCTCTGGAGCCAGGCTGAGAGAGCTGGGCTGGGGCAGCCTGGACAAGAGAAGGCTCCTGAAGGGGAGACCTTAGAGCAGCTCCAGTGCCTAAAGGGGCTGCAGGAAACCTGGAGAGGGGCTTTGGACAAGGGCCTGTAGGGACAGGCCAAGGGGAATGGCTTTAACCTGCCAGAGGGGAGACTGAGATGAGCTCTTAGGCAGAAGCTCTTCCCTGTGAGGGCGCTGAGGCACTGGCACAGGGTGCCCAGAGAAGCTGTGGCTGCCCCATCCCTGGCAGTGTTCAAGGCCAGGTTGGACACAGGGGCTTGGAGCAAGCTGCTCCAGTGGAAGGGGTCCCTGCCCGTGGCAGGGGTTGGAGCTGGAGGAGCTTTAAGGTCCTTTCCAACCCAACTCACTCTGTGCCTCCATGGAGCTCTGCTGCCATGCTCCCAGGGCCCGGAGCTGATGCCTCTGTCTCTGTCCAGTTACAGATGGAAGACCTGAGCCTGGCCACAGTGACGTACCCCACGGAGGCCCGGAGTCCCCTCCCCGCCTTCTCCTCCCATTTCCACCACCAGGTCGGCAGCTTCTTCATCCTGGCCGACTTCCAGCGGTTCCTGGAGACGGCGTACCGGGCGCTGCGGCACCTCGCGCACCTCTGACCCCGGCCCCGCACTACCTCTCCCTATTTATTTGTGTCCCAGCCTTGGCGCCCTTCCCGGGAGCTCCCGGCTTCCCCGCCTATTTAATATTTATGGCTATTTAACCTCTCTCCGGACGGGAATGCTGCCCGGCACCGGCCCTGCGCTGCCACCGCACACGGACCCGTGCGCAGCATCGCCCTTGTTTAATATTTAAACTAAAGTGTATCTCTGCTACGAGGTGCTGGGCTGAGCCCCCATGGGCTTCCCCGAGGGCTCAGCGTGCTGCATCCCACAGGGAAACCGGCTTCATCCGTGGATGGAGAAGCTTTGGAGCAAAATTTCCCTGCCTGGGCTGCAGGGACAGACCTGACCGGTATCATTTCCCGTTGGCATAGTTACATTAATATTTATTAGTCATTAGGGAAGAGGGAGGGGAGTAGGGAGGTGCCGTAGGGAGGCAGCAGCTTCCCACGATGAGGTTTTTCCACCGCCCATCCCCATTCCCTGCTAAACCCGATGTATTTATTGCAGTTTAAGTTATTCTCATTCATCTCCCGATCTCACGGTTCCCGGAGCTGTATGGGATGGTTCCCAGCCCATCCCGGCGTGTTTTGTACTGTATTTATTGCTGCCTGAGCCCCACAGACACAACCCTGCTCGGTTTTATACACAATATAAATGGAAATAAACTATTTTCGCTCCAGAGCTCGGCTCTCTGCCTGTGCTGCCTGCGGAGAGGCGGGGGGGGATGATGATGTGCGGCCGGGGCGCGGGGACACGGGGACAGAGACACGGGGCACAAGGGAACAGCATCCTTTGGGACCGGCCCGTGGCTGCTGGCATTGTCCGGCCCCGGAGTTTCCAACGCGGCACTGCTCTCGGAGCCGGGACCCCGCGGTGGGGGGACCGGATGAGGCTGCCGCGGGGGTGGCGGCTTCCTCTAGCACCAGCACTTGGGCAAGAGCCGGTTCCTAGAAAGCACCGGAGCTGAGCGCCGGCAGCACCGACCGGGGGCACCGGCACCGCACCGGGAGCCGCCGGCAGCGTTGAGCATCCCTGCGCTGTGCCGGGAGGGTGCAGGAGCGCTCAGGGCTCTGTGCTCTGCGCTCTGCGCTTGGTGGCAGCGGGGACGCTGCGGTCCCTCTTTTGCTGCTGCCGCCGCAAAGGGAATCTGTCCTAGAGCTGCCCAGGGATGTGCCTGGAGCCCTCCTGGAGTTGCCACAATGGGATGGGACTTCCAGAACCGAGAAAGGCAAAGAGGATGAAAACCAAAGCCAAGCCAAGCCAAGGAAACCTGGGCATCCCCCCTGGGCTGTCCCTGTGCTCCCAGCCTTGCATCAACCCCGTTTCCTCCCACCAGTCCCATGCTCACGTCCCATGACCGCTGGCATCCCCGCACCACACTCAGCCTGACCCCAGTGGGTGCCTGGGGTTCCTGCCCTCCCCCAGTTTTCCCAGCCCTGGGAAGGGCCAAGCACGGAGCCCCATGCCAGCCCATTGCCACCATCCTGCCCACGCTGGTCTCTGGTGCACACGCTGCTGTGGTGGCTCTCAGGAGAGCAACCAGTGAGCGCCACAGCTCCTTCCTGCTCCAGCTTATCAGTGCTTACAGGAAACCCCTTCTCCCGCTCCAGCCCCTTCCTGGAAGGTGAAGAGCAGGAGCCAGTGCCAAGCATGGGGCTGCTGCCGGCAAATATTGACAGAGCTGGGAAGGCCGAGGGCCAGGTCCTGCTCTTTGCTCCGAGCTAACGGTAAAGACCAGCCCCAGGCAGAGGTGCCAGCTCCATGCAGGACTCAGCCTAAGTCCAGCCCCGCATGGCTCCTCCACTGCCTGCAGCAGCGTCTGTCCCTGCAGCAAAGCCCGGGAGCAGCCAGGACCTGACCTCATCCCGGGGTTAGACATGTCCCAACTCTCCATCCAGCTGCCTGTTCCCTGCAGCATTGACCCAAAGCCCACAGCACCGCACCAGAGCCTCCCTGTGCTGCCTCTTCCCTGGCATCACCAAAGCACCTGCTTTGGAGCCCCCAAAACACAGAGTGAGCCCTGCTAATGCCAATGGGGGCTGGAGGCAGAGCCCAGCCCTGGGGATGGTGCAGGGAGCGGGCTCAAGCCGAGGCACCCTGAGAGGAAGGCTGGTGCTGGCTCCTCAAGCACTGCTTCCCCCTTTGTCATGAGTCAAAGAGAGCACACACATGGCAGGAGCAGAGATGAAGCTGTCCCAGCCCTGCCACCCCCTCGGGGTCAGGAATTCATGACCGTTGGATGCAGATTCACCACCAAAGCAGCTGACTTGTGCTGGGACAGCCCCGCTGAGGAGCCTTTCCCTGCACGGCACTGCTGAGGCCGCGGTTACTCACCGGGTGCTGGGGACGTGGTGTGAACTCATGCTCACGTGGAGGAATTTCCAACGGGAACTTGCTTGCAGCTTCCAGCGAGCCGGGAAGCAGGGGAGCATCTCTGCTCCACTGAGCCCAGCATCGCCCGCAGCCCCTCGCACTGCTCTGGGCAATGGCAGAGCGAGTGGCATTTCCATCCCTTGCCCAGCCCAGGTCCTGGCTACTTCCTCTCCATCATCCCCACCACCAAGCTCAGGGGTCTGGGGAATGCCCAGCACCAGCTTTCTGCCCTGGCTCCTCGGCTGTGGGAGCAGGGGCCGGGTGTTCACCCTCTGTGAGCCAAGAGCAGCGCGCAGATGGAGTTTTAGGTGGCCAAGGCCACTGTCACCCCCCTGCAGAGGTGATGATCTTGGGACACAGTGGCTGCTATAGTGAGAAACCATTATACTGCTATGCTGGAGCGAGCAAATTGAGCCTGAGCAGCAAATCTCTTTGGGAGCCTGTGCCAGGGCACTGCCCATCCTCCCAGGACGCATGGCAGCCCCATAGGTGATGTGATCAGCCTAAAGCATGAAAACTCCCCCTGAACTCAGCCTTACTGGGCAAGTCCAGCAAGGACCTGCTGCCAGCACACACAAAAGGTGCCTGCTCCCAGCACGGCGGATGTGGCCTCACCCGGGCGTTACTGCTGCAGGGCTGGGACACCTCAAGCCAGGAGCCTCCCTGCTGCTGGTCCCCACAACAAGGTTACAGCCTCCGAGAGCACCACAGCTCAGGTGGAAATTCAACCCTGGGGTGGCCAGAGTGGGACTGAGGGAAGAGATGAGGGGAAGCAGCAGGGAGACAGGGCCAGGGGTGCTTTGCCAGCTGCCAACACGCACGAGGGGCCTGTGCACACCAGCAGCTTCGCTCAGCTCTGTCCTGTCCCTGTCAGTGCTGCAGGCAAAGAGCAGCAAATCCCCTTCTCTGTTTTCCCTGAGGACAATAACCCGGGTCTGGCTCGACGGGGAGAGGCCAGAGGGAGGAAAGCCATGGAAAACCCTGGGTAGAAACTGCTCTTTGCATCCAGCGGCACATCCGCAGCACCTACAACCGCAAGGTCCACCACTGGGGGGCACTGGCACCCACACCAGCATGGAACTGTCTGGAAATCAGGATGAGCTCTGCAGGTCTGGGTCTGCCCAGGGCATGATGTGGGACATGTCTGGGGTCTCTTGTACCTGGGGACCTCGTCCTCGTCCTTCCCCAAATCTCAGGGATCCAAGCCAGTATATTTGGTGTTCT
Source organism: Psittacula echo (assembly GCF_963264785.1). Classification (NCBI taxonomy): domain Eukaryota; kingdom Metazoa; phylum Chordata; class Aves; order Psittaciformes; family Psittacidae; genus Psittacula; species Psittacula echo. The sequence goes on from NC_137748.1 coordinate 6,184,738, forward strand.
ATGGCATAGAGGCATCTCCTTCCTCACATTCCCAAAACGAGTGCTGCTGTCCCAGCAAAACCAAACACACAGCTCTGATCTACCCGGAGGCATCAGCCAGCCTGGAAACCCCCAGTGAGTACCACTTGTTCCTGGACCAGATTAATGTCTTTACCAAGCACAAGATAATGGTGAAGAGGGTGGAGTGGGGAAAGGAAAGAAGAAACATGCTGAAAAACACGCTGGAGCAGCATCCAACTGTTTATTTCAGCAAGGCCAGGAAAAGGAGAGAACTGGGAGGGGAATAAGGTTTAAAACCATCCCTGGGCTGAGTGGTGAATTCTGAATGCAGGGGGACAGAGAAATGTGGTTTCAAGGGATGAAGCTGGGCATGGAGACGCCTGCGGATGGTGAGGCCACAGACACAGAGCAGAAACCTGACGTGATGGGGAGCTGTCAGCCTGTGGAACAGAGAGGTCTGTAGGACACGGAGCAGTTGAGGTGGTGCAGGCTCTCCTCTGGACAAAACCTGAACCCTCCTGGAGCCTCTGCAAATGGCATTTGCTGGGAAGAAAGATTCCCACCTATTCCCAAGTGAAACATCAGGAAACAGCCAGCAATCGCTCAGCAGCACGGGGAACAAGCAGTGGTGGAGGGCGAGCTGCTCCATGAGCTGGGCTGTGATGAGAAGCCCCAGCTCTTCTCCAGAAGCACATTAAGCAGCAGAGCAGAGACAGGAGCAGCCACAGAGCTGCTGAGCTCTGACAGGACAGCACAAGTGATTACAGCAAGGCAGTGCTGACAGCACCATTGATCCTGGTGACAAATGCACCACGGGTTATGTTTTTAAACTCCTTGCAGAGGAGCATGGCTGAGACCTGGTCGGGCAGATGCTCAAGCAGGCAGGACAGCCACAGTGAGGAACTGGGGTGAGGCAAACCATCCACTGTGCAGCTGCAATAAACACAAGAGGGACGTGGAGCTGCTGGATGAGTCCAGAGGAGGCCATGGGGATGCTGCGAGGGCTGGAGCAGCTCTGCTCTGGAGCCAGGCTGAGAGAGCTGGGCTGGGGCAGCCTGGACAAGAGAAGGCTCCTGAAGGGGAGACCTTAGAGCAGCTCCAGTGCCTAAAGGGGCTGCAGGAAACCTGGAGAGGGGCTTTGGACAAGGGCCTGTAGGGACAGGCCAAGGGGAATGGCTTTAACCTGCCAGAGGGGAGACTGAGATGAGCTCTTAGGCAGAAGCTCTTCCCTGTGAGGGTGCTGAGGCGCTGGCACAGGGTGCCCAGAGAAGCTGTGGCTGCCCCATCCCTGGCAGTGTTCAAGGCCAGGTCGGACACAGGGGCTTGGAGCAAGCTGCTCTAGTGGAAGGTGTCCCTGCCCGTGGCAGGGGTTGGAGCTGAATGAGCTTTAAGGTCCCTTCCAACACAAACCAGGCTGGGATTCTGTGATTTCTTACCAATTTTAACACCACAAACTGATGGCACGAGGCAAGTTTGTGAGCACATCTGAAGGCAGATGCTTGAAGCCACCCCTTCCAAAGGGGATGAACACGTTTTCCCAGGTCACCTCCACATTGAGATGCTGCAGGTGTCAGATGAGACAAACGAAATCCTCCCAGACCCTGAGTATTCAGTTGGTGTCACTCTGCTTCATAAATCAGGGCTGCCAACTCCCAGCTCGCTGCTAATGAGTTCAGCCCAAGCAGCACCATTTCACCCCACGCCAGGCTCGCAGGATAAAGGCACTGAGAAAAATCCTCCTTGATTTATGAGCAAAGCCATCGTGACCTGGAAGAAATGAGGGTGGAATAAGGCAGGATGAGGTTTTGCATTCCCAGGTGCTGTGGTGCGGGAAAGGGCCCTGCTCCAGCTGGGAGATGAAAACCAACCCAGCAGAGGACTTGCCAGCATGCTGGAAAACCTGAAGGACCAACTTGCTATGCCTTGGGAAGCAGCCATTATAAGCATTTTCTATTTTAAAGTCCATTTAGGAAGGCAAACATCATCTTCTTTATGCTCCAGTGTAGCTGCAGCCCCTTGGACTCTCCTCTTCAATGTCCCACTGGTGTCCTGGGATGATCCAACACCATCCAAAATCCAAACTACTGCAGCTGATGCGCCCCACAAAGATGCAAGGGCTGAAGCTGGTTTCCCCCCTAGAAGGGTTAACTGCCTGGCCAGCTCCTGTCCCACAGCCCACAGACTTCCTCCCCTATCTCCTTTCCAGCCTGAGCTGCTTTGATGGCAGAGCACAGGTCCCAAAGCATTACTGTGCTCCTTACAACACCTACAACTAAATCCTGCATGATAGAGCACGGTGGTTGTCCCAGGAACATCCCCCTTCCAAACCTGGCAGCTGCCCCTCTGAGAAAAGCCCCTTTTCCCCCCATGCTCCATCCAGTAACACCCCAGTTCATGCCCCAGGACTCTCCCTGAACACTTCCCACCTTCCCTAGGTGGTTTTTTCAACAACAGCCCCATTTCACAGGGCTGGGACACTCGAATCCTTGGTCTTATCACTGCCACTCACTGCCTGTGACCTGACAAACCCCACAGGCTGGCACTAGCTCTGGGGAGCAGCGCCTGTGCTGGTCTCTGCCCTTCCAGTGTCATTTATCTACAAAGGGAATAAACCCTCCACAGACCTGGCGACACGACAGGAGCACAAACGGTGACAAAAGTGGGATTGGTTTGTGCTTTCTGGGGGACGAAATCAACTTGGACACCGCAGCAGAGAGTGGAGAAGCCACTTCCCTGTTCTGACACAGAACCACGGCAGAGGAAGCTCAATTCCTCTTTCCTGGCCTTAAAAGGAAAGGAAGTGTTGCTTTCACTGAGTAATATTGCTATGTCTTAAATCTCAGAGCCCAGATCCAGCGACTCTCACCACGGGCAGGGCAGAGGCAGGACTTGGAGTGTTGCTCTGCAACCCCCTGGCAGCTCAAGGCACTTCCCATGCCCTGTTTTAGGGGACAGTGACAGGAAAGACTCCCCCACTCCAGCGTAACACAATGGTATGGAATCAACAGAACCACTGAGAAAGAAAATCCCCTCTTTTCCTACTGCTCCGTCTTTTCCACGTGGATCCCCCACAGTGGGTTTTGGGGAAACAGGAGCTTTGCCAGAGCACTCCAAAGCCTCGCTTGTGATCACTGTGCCCGTCAGCCATGCTTCCAACGTTAGTTCCTGCGTGATCCAAGCTCTCTCTTTGTCACTGGGCATTTCCCAGGCTGCCCAGTTAGTTTGTTGCCCTTCCATGCTCACCCCAGTCCAGGCAGGAAACCGTATTTCAACTCCTGGAGGTTGCAGGAGGTGCGATACCGATCCTATGATGTGAAGAGGGCTCAAGAACACACTTTTTCCTGGCAAAGGGCAGGCTGAACGGCTGGGCTGGGAAATAACAGTGATTAAGCACAGTGTCTCCTCTCTGCTTGGCTCTGCTTTCCACAAACCTAATCATGTCAGAGGGAAAGAGAATAAAGATCTCCCCAAGCCCAGCTAAACCTATTAGCCTGAGACACAGCGCCGCACCCGGGAGGCAAATCCACCATAAGCAGGCATCTGGGCTGTCATAACAAAATCCTCTGCGATATTTCTTGGGTGACCTTTTATTCACTTTGGTTACCGGGCAGGTGCAATTGCCTCTGGAAAGCTGCCGATTGAGGGAGAAGAGCTCTTCAAGGCGATGGGCTCTGCATCACAGAGCTGCTGTGGCACAGGGTGAGCGGGAAGAGGAGCATGGTGAGGCTCAGGGGCATGAAGCATGACGTGCAAGACCTCCGGAAGCACTCGATCTGGCGTGCGCCACACATGGACATGCCCTGCTGCATGCAAAGCCAGCAGGAACGAGGAGGAAACCAACAGCTGAGGCAGCTCCGTGCTTTATCAAATAAAGCAGCGAGTAATGGGGGGATTATTGGGAATTTTATATCTTTCCTACCTAGATAGGGCCCTCCCTTGCCATGTCCACCCTTACTGCTGCTAACTCACCATTTCACACCCCGCTCCTCAAACCACAAGACATCATCAGCCGAGCTTTGCAAAACCCTGGGCTGTTTCCAGGATGAGGCCAGAGCGGGTGTGCAGGAGCCTGGGCTTCTTCCAGGGCAGCCCCAGGCTCTGGGGAGCGGGATAACGCATCCTGGGTATCACTGTGGTGCTGGACATGACAGGAGGATAACGGGGCTTGTACTGGGGGCCATGGGGAATGCGAGGCATACCCTAACACACGGACAAGAGCTGCGGATTAGCCTCATTCCTGCCAAAGGAAGAGGCACTCGCGAACTCGTCCCGGCTGCACCCGGACACGGCACTGCCCGTTCCCCGGTGCCGCTCGACTCCAGACACGCTCCAACCACCGCCGCGAACGGGAGCCAGCGGCTCCGCCCCCCCGGCTGACTGACGGGGCGGCTCGACCAATCGTAGAACAGGACGCTGCCTCGCAGCCAATCAGCGCGCCCTCAGGGCGGGGCGCCGCTCACTTCCCGGCCACCGCCCTCCTCAATGGCCCCGGGCGCTGCTCACCCCTGGTTGGAGCCGCGCTCCGCCTCCTTCTCGTAGTCGCTGCCGTGCTTGGGGTCGTTCTCCGCCGAAGGCTGCGGAGACCTCGACGGTGGCCGCCTCGCTGCTGCCGTCCGCCGCCTTGCAAGGGGGGCTCCGCTCCTGCCGCACCCCCACAACAAAACGCGCCGCGATTGGGGGATGGGCCGCGGGGCATGCCGGGACCGGTAGTCTGTGCCAGCATGCGGAGACCGAGCTGCGCCGGGACTACAGCTCCCGTCGGCCTTTGGGGAGGTCCCGGGGCGGGGCTCCGTGGCGGGAGGGCTCGCACACACTGGCGCAGCCGTGGGGACACCCGCTGCCCGGCTCTTGTGTCCGCTGTCTCACGCTGAGGCTGCGACGTCTTCGTCCTCACTCGCTTCCTGCCTCAGGGAGCAGGCCGAGTCCAATGAGGCCGTGCTAATTGGCTGGCAGACAGTCCCCTTTTCCCACCAGCCAATAGGCGCGCGGGATGCTGCGTCGCGCATGAAGCCGGGCACAGGGTGAGTGGGCGACGGCCCTCCCAGCCTGAGCCCAAGCGTGGCTCAGGCCCCGGCCTTGGGGAGGCGTCGGGAGCAGGCACGGCCCGGGCCCAGCAGGAACGCGCCGGTTTGCAGCCAGGGCCCTGTCCGGTGAAGTCAGGCAGCGCATGGGGCTTGATTGAGCACCCGCCGAGAGGCCGGGGGGGGTTCACGGCTCTTCCAGTGGCGGCTTTTCCCCACCAAGGTACCGGTGCGTTATGTGGGTGCTCCCTTTAACTGCAGCCTCCTCAGGCCGAGCACCGGGTCTGTGAGTGCGCCAGAACCGAGGGGAGCAGGAGCAGCGGCTGGGGTGGGATGGGGCTGGAGGACATGTTTCAGCTCTGTGCTCAGCCTCCAGGCGCTCCGGATGAGGCTTGGGGCAGCCAACTCGTGCTGGAAAACCAGAGGAATTGGGACACGGGGGAAGTTTGGGCACCTCGGTGTTTAAAAGCTGCTTTTCAGGCTCTGGGGTACATCCCCCAGGGCCCATTTCTCGCAGCAGGAATAACGTGCCAGGTTTTCCATGTCCTCTCTGGCTTTCAGCTTTCCCCACGATTGCTTTAGTTGATGCTGGCCAAATACATGCAAAAAAAAGCATATTTTGGGGAAAAATGGTTCTGGCTCCTGCCTGTAACATCTGCAGGAACCTCAGTGCCCTTGTGTGCAGTTCAAACCCAGGCTTATTAAATATTTATCCTTCATACCATGGATCCGTAGAGGCCCTTTGACAGCACAAGTGTTTTCAAGCCCCGTTTGGCCGTGGTTTCTAGGTTATCCCTTCCAAGTGCTCTTTCACCCCTGCAGTCATTGTCACAGCAGAGAGAGATCCTTTGCAGAGGGATGTGACAGAGGGACAGAAAGAGCCGAGGTTATTGGGAGCAAGTCCCAGCTGAGGCTGGAGGGCAGAGCATTGGGGTTACTGCAGCTAAAGTCTTGCAGCTGCATGGGCAGGAAAGGTTTCCATGTGGCTCTCGCACAAGTGGAGCCTCCATCCCAAGCGTGCCAAAGGTCTGATTCCCATCCTGCAGCGTTACCCCTTGCAGGCTGGTGCAGAGGGCACAGGAGATCGTGCTGGAGAGGGCAAGATTTTAACCCACTGTGATGAATAGAGACACAGCCACTCTGTCACACCAAGCTGTAACACCAGGAAAGGTTCTGTACCACCAGGAAAGGGGCTTGGCCTCAGAGCTTGGGCTTTCCATCAGCCACTGCTGCACTGAGTGCCCTCTCTTATTCCCTTTGAGTTGCCCCTTGTTGCTCCAGTTAACCCCATCTGTTTGCCTGCCTCTTGGAAGGGGAAAGAGCCCATAGTGCATGAGCCAAATGGTCCCATCCTGACGTCTTTCTGAAGTCTTTCTCTCTCTGTTTCAGAGCACGATGTTCCTGGTCGGCCTCTCGGGGGGCATCGCGTCGGGGAAGAGCACGGTGGTGGCTGTGCTGCAGGAGCTGGGCTGTGCTGTGATTGATGCCGATGTTATTGCCAGGCAGGGTGAGTGCTGCACGGCTGAGCTTGCTCCCTGAGCTTCTCCTGAGAGCCGGGGTTGCTGTGGGGAAGCGCAGACAGCAGAGGGTGCTCTGGGTACGGCAGATGAGGCTTTCCCTGCTGTTTCCAGGCTCTCTGGAGCCGCTGGCTCGGGGAGGATTGGATCGAGGATCTACATTTAATAAAGTGAAAACCAAGATCATGTGCTAATGAACACTGCGGGGAGATCTTGTCCTCAGTTTTCCTCTCCTGGATTGCAGTGCTTCCCAGCTGAGAAAGCCGAAGATAAAGGTGGTTCTCTGTAAAGCGGGTTCTAATCTGATATTCCCCCTAAACCGCAGGACACCCAACCCATAACCAAATGTTAGGTGGCATTACTGACAAGGATGAAAGGGAATTTCCCTCCGTGCTGGAAGTTGCTTTGTAATACTGAGGGACTGGTCCCCAAAATTCCTTGTGCCTCAAACTCAATTGTCCTGGGTTCAGCAGTAGCAATCCTTTTTCTACTTCTTTAGCTGGTGCAGTGCTGTGGTTTTGACTTTTGGCCAGGGAACAGTACTGATAACACCGACGTTTTTAGTTACTGCTCAGTAATGTTTGCTCTGACCAAGGACTTTGTGAGTCTCATGCTCTGCCAGGGAGGAGGGGAAGCTGGGAGGAAGCAGAGACAGGACACCTGACCCAAACTAGCCAAAGAGGTATTCCATACCACAGCACGTCATGCCCAGTTGATAAACTGGGGGCAGTTACCCGGAAGAGTTAGGTAACTGCTCGGTTGGGCTGGGTATGGGTCGACGGGTGGTGAGCAGTTGTATTCTCTTCCCTTGTTATTTCCCTTATCATAATTATTATTGGTGGTAGCAGCAGTGGGTTTGTGTTATACCTTAGTTACTGGACTGTTCTTATCTCAACCCGTGGGAGTGACAGTCTTTCGATTCTCTTCCCCATCCCTCCGGGAACAGGAGGAGGAAGGGGGGGGAGTGAGCGAACAGCTGCATGGTTTCTGAGTGACAGGCTGGGCTTAAACCATGACACCAATAAAACAAAGGGGCTCCCAGCATCCCAGGTCAGCAGGAATTTGGGCTGTGGCACAGCACATCTGCCTCCTGCTGCTCCCAAAACCTGGTTCAAGAAAAGACCCAGACATACAGCTGTGGTCCCCCAGCAGAGCTGGAGGTGTTCATCCCTCTGTGCCATCGGGGTACCATGGAGAGCAGCGGGAGGAGCGGCTGATTGTGGTTGCGGAAGGGCTCAGGGCTGAGCGTGGGGCAGGAGGTGCTGGTTTGAAGTGCCTGTGCTTTTCTGTTTGGGGAAGAACTTCCCAAGGCTGTGATGCTCTGAACATTTTATTGCACTGTAATTCTCCTCAAGGTGTGGGAGATTTGCTGGAGGTGCTAAAAGCCCTCAGAGACGGTAGGAAAACACCACAGCTGCTCAGTGCTGGGTTTCTACCAATCACTTCCTTTTCCTCTAGTTCCTTTTTTATCTGTGTTTATTTACTATGTGAACTTCCCCCATCCTCGAACTGCCTCCACATGAAATTCCATGGGAGACAGAAATTGGCCTTAAAGATTTTTATTAGCTTGGGTTGAGGTTCCAACCTGTGGCAACATTCCTGGCTTTTGGAGAGGAAATGATGCACAGCCTGCGATTCTCTGTGGTTAGCCTCAGCTTGAGCTTCATGATGCTTTTATTACTGCATCCTTTGTGTTGGATGGGGTTTGGTGGCTTTAAAATTATACAGTCATGTAACGTCAGAGTCCCTGCAAATACCTATTGGGAATCAATCTCTAAGAGGGTTTCTCTGCTGAAGAATTGAGTGACTGAGTTGAAAGACAGTAAAAAAGGATAAAACACATTAGTAGCCAACTTGTAGCAGTTGGGCTGTATTCACCCTGTGCTGAAGTTTGCAGCTAAAATAACCCTGATGCTGGTCCTGGTCCCTTTGGGATCTCCCTGCTCCACTCCTCACCCTGCAGATGACAGGAATTGCTCAGCCCCATTCCTGCCCATGCCTTGGGATTCATTCAGCCCCATTCCTGCCTGTGCCTTGGCTGTCAGCAAATCCTCCCAGGCACCCTGTGCCTCCTAACCCCGAGCAGCAGCAGCACAGGCAGGATTGTGGCGCTGAATTAATGTGTGCAGGATGCTTCGATCTCTTGAGTGTCAGCGCTCAAAGGGACCTTGAGCTGAGAGGGGGTTTTGCAGCCCCTTTCCTGCTGCAGCACCGATGCAGGTGTGTGCTGGGCTGCGGCGCTGAGCCACGCTGCTCTCAGTGCAGTGTGTGCTGCACGCAGATGTGCTGCCCACCACGGAGACTAAGCTGGGTTATTTAATGAACCGAACTCAGCTGAGGCCGATCACTGATGCAGACACCAGCTGTGCTATAGAACTGGCTCTAACCTCCAGCTGTTTCATGTTCTCAGTGGTGCAGCCCCACCTCAAGGCCTATCGGCAGATAGTGCATCACTTTGGCACCGAGATCCTCCTGGAGAACGGGGAGATAAATCGTGAGGCTCTGGGAAGCATTATCTTCTCCCAGCCAGAGAAGCGGCGGCTGCTGAACTCCATCACCCACCCAGAGATCCAGAAGGAGATGCTGAAGCAGATCCTGAAGTACTTTGTGTTAGGTAAGAGGCTGTGTCCCAGCACACCGGGACTCCTCCTCAGGCAGGAGCTCTACCTGCTTGCTCTGCCTTTGGTTTTAAAGTGGGGAAAGGGACAGGGAAGGACAGAAGGAACCGATGAGTGATGGCCTTTGTGCTGTGCCACCAGTGGCCTTTAGCGTTGGTGTTTGGAGGATTCATTTCTGCCTTTCACTGCTGCCCTTCACCACCTTCTTCTATGGTTTAAAGTACATCTGTAGGGCCTGAGCAAAAGCATTGTGAGGCCTCTTCTGAGATTACTTGATGTATAATGTCATACCTTCTGAAATGGGCAAATACTCCTCCCTGCCCCCAGCCTTCCTGGCCTGCCATGGAAGCTGTGGAGCCCTTTTAGTCTCGATAAGGTGAGAACTGGGCTGACAGTTGTGTCTTCCAAAGTCCTGCTTTTTCCCCTGGTAAATGTAACAAATACAGCTGTCAAACTTGGTCTAATCAAATGCCCGATAACATCACCAGCTGGTTTGGAGGTCTCTGTGTAGACAGAAGGATGTCTTAATAGAGTCAGTCTGGTTTCATAGAGCTTATCAAAGCTGAGCCCTGTGACAGCTGAATAGGCCTATGCCGGGGCACTGCAGGGGCTGTGCTCTGCTGCAGGGTGAGGAGGAGAACGAGGAGGCACAAAGGAAGCAACAGGCAGGAAAGCCGGGAGCCAGAGATGGAGTCTTGTACCCAGGGCTGCAGGCTCGGGAGGCGGATGCTGTCCTGCCCCTCAGCAAGAGCACCGAGTGTCTTCTGCAGGCTGCTTTGTCCTCATTAGTCAGGTTTTAATGATTTGGGATAGCTGGATGTTGTCTCTAAGGATGGCTGTGCAAGGAAAGCTTGTATCGATCCAACTGGAGGGCAGCAAGAAGTCTCTCTGGGCGGAGATGCTGGTAAAATGGTCACTTGGTGGATGAGGATGTCTTTGTCAAGGCTTTTATTGCCGTGGCCAGCTCAGTTGGGGGGGGTTGGGTTGTAAAGAGGGGACACCAGCGAAACCAGAGGTGTCCTCATGGCTGGGGGACACAGAGGGGAGCGAGGTCCTGACTTAGAGCTTTCCCCTGCCCTCACCTCCTCCCCAGGTGCAGCAGGATGTGCCCCATGTCCCCAAATACTGCTGTCTGTGAGAGACAGGGAGAGCCAGGGGGGGCTGCAGGGCCCGGGAGGATGGTGGCTGGTGGGTATGAGCTCTCCTCTGCCAGCTGCTGTGTGGTGATGGGGGTTTTAAACCAAGCTGGCCCAGTTTTGGGGAGGTTTCAGCCCCAGGGGCTGTGCCAGTGTCACAGCTGCAAAAAGTCTGCAAGATTTCCTTGCTCCCTTTGGAAAAATGGAAGTGTTGAACCGAAGCCTTCCATAAAGGGAAGAAAATTGAGCTGGGAAACATCAGCTCAAGTGGCTGCAGTCTGGTGAAGCCTTGGACAAGTGAAAGAGAGAAGAGCAGATTCTGCTGTGAGCACTGCTCCCCTGGAGAGAGCCCAGCAACAGCGGTGTGGCTGCGGCTCTTGCCAGGCAGGAACAGGCACTTTCATTTGAGCTTCTTTCAGCTCCTCATTATATCTGTGCAGCTTCACCTTTGCTCTGAGATCAGCCAGGTTAGGGTTTGTTGGCTTTGCTTTTTCTCCCCCTCTGGAAACTTGGAATGAAACCACATCCTGCCTCCGAGAGGGAGGAGGGCAGGAAGGCTCTGCTCTCCTCTCGGCTGTCATGTGGAGCTGTGGAGCTCTGCTGCTGGATCAGCTGTGGCTGCAGTGTGTGTGCAGCATGAGGGATTTGGGAAGCCAAGTAACGCTGTTCCCTTCTTGGGGGGGGGATGTTCCTGCAGGCTACCGCTACGTGATCCTCGACATCCCTCTGCTCTTTGAGACCAACAGACTGACCAAGTTGATGAAATACACGGTCCTGGTTTATTGGTAAGTGCAGCATGAACCATGAGGCTGGGGTGGTGCCACCTCTCTGAGAGGCTGGAGGGGACCATCATGTCCCTCCTGCTCTGGTAAGGATTTAGCCACAGCCCTGGTGCAAAGCCTGTCAGTAACACCACCTCTTTCCTGGAGGTATGAGGGGTGACACCTTCCTGTATCCTAGCGTGCAAGGGGCTTCTTACTGCGGTTTTCCTGAAACCTGGCACCATTGTGACAGGGGAAGCCGCTGTCTTTAGGCCTTCCACAACCTGCGCCCAGTTGGCTGGGGCAGGGTTTGGGGTGTTATGGGCCTGGCTGCGCTGCAGGGGTGCCTGTGCTGCTCCAAGTGCAGGATGCCCACACAGGGCACATCTCTTTCCCCCCCACTTCGGCTGAGGAAGGCAGGCAGAATCTTCCTCTTCCTCCCTGAGCCCACCTCACCCCATCCTCCCATCCTGGCAGCAGCCCTGGGGCGCAGCTCTCCCGGCTCATGCGGAGGAATGGGCTGTCGCAGGCGGAGGCAGAAGCTCGCATCCGCTCCCAGCTCCCGCTGGATGAGAAGCGCAGGTTTGCAACTCACATCATCGACAACTCCGGGGAGCGGGAGAGCACCCGCCGGCAGGTCCTGAGGCTCCATACCCACCTCGAGGATTCCCTGCATTTCCTCTGGGCACGGCTGGCAGCAGGCATGGTTGTGGCCGGGCTCGGAGGGCTCGCGTACCTCCTCCTCCGGCATTTCATCTCTTCATTCACCTGCTCATTCGGTCGTGCAGGAGGCCTGAATTTCCAGGTTTGAAAAGAGCACTGAAAGGCCACCTCCTTTAATGAGCTTTGCTGGCTGAATGCAGACAGTGGGATGAGGCGTCTCCTTGCAGCCTGCCCGAGGGGAATCTAGGGGGGTTTCTACAGCACCGTAGCCTCTCTCCTTTCTTCCTGCTTGGGTTCCTGCCGACCAGCTGTGCCTGTGGGATGGGAACGTTCCCCTTTCATCGCTGTGGCCAGTGGAGGGAACAAGTGCCTTGTTTGCCCCTTCCTGGGTGTGTGTGGAGGGACTTCAGTGGAATTAGGCACTTTAATGTCTTCCAGGACAATCTTTGCCAGTCTTTCACTACCTAAAGGGAGCCTAAAAGGAATCTGGAGAGATTTTTTACAGGGGAATGTAGGGACAGGCCAAGGGAAACAGCTTTAACCTGCCAGAGGGGAGATGGAGGTGAGCTCTTAGGCAGAAGCTCTTCCCTGTGAAGGTGCTGAGGCGCTGGCACAGGGTGCCCAGAGAAGCTGTGGCTGCCCCATCCCTGGCAGGGTTCAAGGCCAGGTTGGACACAGGGGCTTGGAGCAAGCTGCTCTAGTGGAAGGTGTCCCTGCCCGTGGGAGGGGTTGGAGCTGAATGAGCTTTGAGGTCCCTTCCAACCCAAACCAGGCTGGGATTCTGTGAATCCATTCACTGGGGGAGTAGGTGGCTTCTCAGGTCTTGTTTCTGCTATTGGGTGTCCCCAGGTTGATCCCTTCCTAGCTCCCAGCCCCAGCTAGGCTGAATTCAGACATGGAATTCCCCCTTCTTTCACCCTGATTTAATGGAAATGTGCTCAGTCCCCAGGGGGTGGCAGCCAGCACCTCATTGCACACAGGCTGGGCATTCAGCTCCCCCTCCCTCCTGCCCTCTGTTTCTGCCTTCATCACTTATGGGTCACCCTCGGCGTTGGCTGAGGGTCTGATTCATCCTCGGAGCAGGCTGAGACCTGAGCCCTGCCTTGTTAAAGCTCATTGAGTGCTGTTTGAGCTCTCCGGCAGCGGCAGCGTTCCCGCAGGGAGCTCCAGCCTGAGCTCCTCACATTTGTTTTAATAAAGTGCTAACCAGCAGCCGGCTCCCTGCAGCTCCACAACCTGTGGGCTGCCAGCGCTGCTCTTTCCTGGCCCATTCCCAGGTTGTTCCTATGCCGGGGCACGCCGTGCTCAGTAAAGTTCAGCGCGCACAAGCAGAGCTGACGTGTGCGCTGAGTACACAGCTCCTGGGGAGCTTTGGGGAGCAGCAGCCCCTGCTGTGACCTTCTGCGGGGGGGGGATGGCTTTGGGTTGGCACCAGGCACTCCATGGGCTGGGTCTGGCTTCCTGGGGGGTGATTTTGAGGCTGGCTGTGGTTTTCTATGTGGGTGCTTTCCCCTTGGGACAGCCCTGTCCTGCAGCCACCCCCTGTCACGCTGCCATCCCCCCGTCTCCCTGCCCTAGCACTAGGGAAAGGCCGACCTTGCAGCCCCTGCCCACCTCCTGCCTGTGCACGGTGCTTCCCCCGCAGGCAGGGACGCAGCAGAGCCAGGCAGCATCCTCACTGTCCCCTGTGCCAGCACAGGGACCTTCCCCAGGCGTCACAGCCCCTTTTTGGGGCCGAGCTCCCGTCCCACCCCATGGCCAACCCCTGAGCCCAGCTCTGCCCCCAGGACTCCTGTGTCTCACTCCCTGTGGTGCTCCCTGTGCAGCCCCAACCCTCGGTACCCCTCTTTGCAGGCAGTGCTGGGGGAGCACGACCCCTCCGCTCATCCCTCCCCTGCTTTGCGCTCCGTTAATGGCGGTGCCGGGACTCCCTCGCAGCTGAGCCATGAACCGGGGCTGGAGCCGGAGCGCTGCGGGGTGAGCGCCGCTCTCCGCCCGCCGCCGGCGGGGAAGGGGCTGCGGGAGGGGGGGAGCCGAGACCGGCCCCGTAATCGCATCTGTGGCTCCGCTGCGGCCCTGCTGACGTGCGCCAGCCGCTAACAGGGTTAGCGGGGCCTGGGCAGCCGGCGGGGCGGGGGGGGCAGAGGGGCACGGCGCTGGCCGGGGGGGGCTGGGTTTGGGGTGGCCCGGGTTGAGCCCCCCCCCCCCCCATGTGGGCTCAACCCGCGCTGGGCCCCACCAGGGAAGGGTTCCGGAGCTGGGGGCTTGGCCGCAGAGTGCAGCCCCCCTCGGGGACAAGCGGCAGCGCGGCTCGCTGGTGACTGATGGCTCTGCTGGGTGGCAGAGACAGCGCGATTGATGTCCCTGGTGGGGCCTGAAGGGCAGCGCGTACCCAGCTCGGGGAGGGGGGGGACGGGACACATCCTGAGCCATTGTCCCTGGCACTGGCGCTGTGTGCTGAGACCAACCCAGCTCATCGCACCTCCCGCCATGGATCGGGAGCGCCTGGAGCAGCACCGGTGCTGCGGGAGCCGGGCCCGTCCCGCAGCCACGTTTCACTGCTGGCAATTGCTGTGGATCCGTTCTGCTGCTGCTGAGGGCTTGTGGTGGATGGACACCCCCATCCCGCTGCACCCCCTCCCGGTACACATCCTGCTGCACTCCCATCCCACTGCACTGCTTCCTGGTGTGCCTCATCCTGCTGCATCCTCATCCCGCTGCACCCCCATCCCGCTGCACCCCGTCCCTGGTGTACCCCTTCCACAGTGCATCCCACTCCTGGAGCACCGCTTACCTGGAGCATCCTGTCCTGGAGCATCCCTGCCAGAGCAGTCTCCCTGCAGAGCACCATCCCAGGGTATCTACTGGGAATGGGAAGTCCAGATGTCCTGGAGCTGGCAGGTTCCCCCCCCCGGGCTGTAGGGACAGGGTGACATCCACCATCAGGGACTGTCCCCAAGTGTGGGCTTGGTGGGGACCCAGTACCTACAAGGGAGGGACCCCAGTGGGGGGAGCCAGGCTGCAGGGCCCGAGTGTGGTGTCACCACATGGCACTGGTGCCACCTGTGTCACTGCATGGCCCCGGGTGTCATAGCTGTCCCCATCCCTGCATGGTCCCTGGGGTGCAGCACAGGGTCCCTGTCACTGCACAGCCCCTGGGGTGTCACAGTGTCACCGTGGCTGCCCAGTCCCGCTCGTGTCACCCAGCGCTGCTGCACAGCCCCACGGCATCGCAGTGTCACTGTTGCACGCCGTGGGGTGTCACACGGTGTCACTGTCACTGTGCGGCACACAGGGGTGTCACTGTCACTGCGGGGCCACCGCAGCTCCTGTGAGTTGTCACCCAGAGTCACCGTCAGGGCCTGGCGCATGGGATGTCACACAGTGCCCTGTCACTGCATGGCCCACGGGCTGTCACCCACTGTCACCATCACTGCATGGCCTGGGGTCTCGCACGCTGTCACTGTGCAGGATCCTCCCCAGTGCCACCCCCTGCACCTCCCGCAGGCTGTCACCCGGTGCCACTGCGCACCCCGGCCATGGGGCACCCTGGGGACAGCACTGCAGGTCCCAGCAGCTCCAGCCCCTGCTGCTCCAACCCCATGTCCCCTTGAGCCCAGCCCGGATCCGGTGCCAGGCGAGAGGCCGCTCCCCATCCCTCCCCAGCCAGGCTCTCGGTAGCAGCACAGCCCTTAATTGCAGCGCGGTGGGGGGGGAACGAGTCCCACTGTGTCCATAATGAGAGGCAGCGGGATTAGGATGGGAATGGGAACTGGGATGGGGACAGGGGGGATCTGTGCCCCCGGCCTGCAGCTGGGCTCCCCCATGGGCAGGGGCAGTGCCCAGCGTTGGGCAAGGTACCACTTAGCCAGCCAGCCAGCCAGGCCACCAGCTACCCGCTGCTAGGTAGCCAGGCAGCTAGCAGCCACCCAGCCAGGCAAGTGAGCAGGTAGCCAGCAAACAGCCACCTCAGTGGCCTTCAAGCCAACCAGCCCGTTGGCCATCCAGCTGTTTGGCCAACCCTCTATCCAAGTGTGCAACCAACCAGCGAGCCATCCATGTGGATGTATAGGTGCATGGATAGATATGTGGATGAATTAACAGATGGAAGGGTGCATGAACAGATGCATGGCTGGATGCATGGATGATGGACAAATGGATGCATGGATACGTGTGTGGATGAATTCATGGATGGAAGGATGTGTGGATGCAAAGAGATGTGGGTTGGTGGGTGGATGGATGGATGGATGGATGGGGGGATGGATGGATGGAGAGGTGGATGGAGGGATGGATGGAGAGATGGATGGATGGAGAGATGGATGGATGGAGGGATGGATGGAGAGATGGATGGATGGATGGATGGATGGATGGATGGATGGATGGATGGATGTGCTCCCACAGCCCCTTCTGGGCCCGATCCTGGGCACACAGCATGATTTTGAGGACCAGCACCTAAAACCATCAGGAACAGTTTGCAAGCAGCAGCTCCCTTCCCAAGCTCAGCAGCGTGGGCTGACATTGGGGTTGTTGGTTGTTTCCAGCTCTGAGTGCTAAGTTCCTGCTGAGCCATCAGTGCTGCCACAGCAGCAGTGTAGTGTCCCTTTGCCCCCCGGAGGGGAAACTGAGGCAGGGCCCCCCAGAAAAGCCCCTTCCCTGACCCAAATCCCCCTTCATGAGCTCCCCAGCGAGCCATGGGGGGATGCATCCCACCAGCAGCATCCCCTCTGTGTCACCCACCCCGCTCCCGCGTGATGCTGCAGAGCAAACAGTGGCGGGCTCGGCCGCGCATCGATTGTGCCGGAGCTGCTGTTTGCTTAACCTTTGCAGAGGAGCGGCAGCGGCTGGCGTCGAGCAGAGCCAGCGCCGCAGCCGCTGCCGCAGCCACCACTGCCACCGCTGTCACCTCCCGGCTTTGTCCTTCCTCTTCAAACACGGCCCTTCGGAGCTTGTGATCAGTTTTCCATACCCAGGAGGATGGAGTTGGCCTGGAGGGCTGCACTGCATCGCCTCCTCATGCAGGGGTTGGGCACAGGGGCAGGGAGCACCTTGGGGTATCCAGCCATGGCCAGCTGCGGTGTTGGCCCCATCCCAGGGCGGTGGTGAAGCCGTCCCGGCTTGGCTATAGGGACATGGCCTGCGGACGTGGTGCCCACGCCATGGGGATGTGGTGGCCCAGGGTGATGAGGTGGCCTTCGGTAGTGGCCATGCCATGGGCACACAATGGCCGGTGGCAAATGACTTGGGGTGGGGTCCCCACTGCAAGGACCCAGCGGCCAGGACCAGGGATGTGCCCTGAATCCTTCAGTGCTCTGATGCAACCAGGGTGTGCCTGTGACCCCCATTGCCGCCCCATCCCAGGGCAAAGCCACTGCCCACCGGGGCCAGCGCGGCTCCGTGCGGCTGTGACTCAGGTCCGGTGGCCTCAACCGGGTGTGATTTTCTGTTAAAACAGAAACAGAATGAATGGGGTGAAGGGGAGGAAGAGGGGCAGAATGGAGGAAGGAACCAGTGCCACGATGGTGACAGCTTGAGGGGGGACACGGGGCTAGCAGCTTCCCCCCCCAGCCTCGTTAAGCCCCAGGAATAAATCACCTCCTTAAAGCTAACTAATTGATTTTTGCTCATCAAAGTAAAGCCCTCTGTGGGAGCTGGGGACGATCGATGGGCTGCCGAGCATCCCCTCGGTCCCCTCTTCTTTTGGACTGGGGGGGGCTGTCCCCCTGTGTGTCCCTTGGGGCTTGGGGGATGCACCCCCAGGGTGGGTTCATGGGGGGGCCGATGACCCCACGCACCCCATCGGTGTTGGTGCCACCTCGGCGCTGTCACTGGGAGCAGCCTCGGGTCCGCGCTGCGCTGTGTGTGTTCTGCCCCCCCCCGCCCTGTCCCCATTGCCTGTGTCCCCCCCGGCCCCGCGTCCTTCGCTCACCCCCGGCGCTGGCGGCGGCTGTCACTTCCCATCGCGTCCCGCTGTCCCCGCCGAGGCTGACGGCGATGGAGCGGGTGCAGCCGCGTGTCCCCGTGCCACGAGCCCGCCGGTGCTCAGCGCCCCGCGGGGACAGCTCCGCCGCGCGGCCGCCACTTCCTCGGTGCCCCGTTGTCACCGCGGCCTTTGCCATCCCGAGCACCGCGGGGGGGTGCGCGGCCGCTGTCACAGGGAGGGGAAACTGAGGCACAGCGGGGGGGTGGGGGTCTCTGGGACCGTCCCCCGTGGGGATACCGGTGGCGGGTCCCGGGGGGTGTCCCTGTGGCCGCCGGGTGGAGAAACTGGGGGGGGGTCCCATGGAGAACCGGGGGACGGTGGGGGGGTGGTGGTGTTTGTCGGGGGGGTGTGTCCGGTGGGCGGGGCGTGTCTGGAGTGGGCGGGGCCTGTGCGGGCGCGGGGCGCACCGGAGCCAGCGGAGCGCAGCGGAGCGAAGCCGCCGCCGCCGCCGATCCCCCCCCGCCGCCGCCGCCGCCGCCCTGCTCCCTCCCACCGGCACCATTCCCCCCCCCGGGCGGCAGCGCCCCCCGGCCGGGCGGCGGCTCAGCCTGGGCCGGAAAACTTTGCTGGCGGCCGCGGCGGGGGTGGTGATGGTGCTGGTGCTGGTGGTGCTCATCCCGGTGCTGGTGAGCTCCGCCGGGACCGACGGCCGCTACGAGATGCTGGGGACCTGCCGCATGGTCTGCGAGCCCTACGGCCCCGCCGCTCCCCCGCAACCGGCGGAACGAGGCCCCCTCCCGCCGCCCTCCACCCTGGTGCAAGGTCCTCAAGGCAAACCGGGGCGACCGGGGAAACCGGGCCCGCCGGGCCCGCCGGGAGAACCGGGACCACCGGGTCCGGCGGGGGCACGGGGTGAAGCGGGGAGACCAGGACCGCCGGGATTGCCGGGACCGGGGGCTACGGGCGCGGTGAGCGCCGCCACCTACAGCACGGTGCCGCGCGTCGCCTTCTACGCCGGCCTCAAGAACCCCCACGAGGGCTACGAGGTGCTCAAGTTCGACGACGTGGTCACCAACCTGGGCAACAGCTACGACGCCGCCTCGGGCAAGTTCACCTGCGCCATCCCCGGCACCTACTTCTTCACCTACCACGTCCTGATGCGCGGCGGCGATGGCACCAGCATGTGGGCCGACCTCTGCAAGAACGGCCAGGTAAGGGCTGGGCATCCCGGCTGCCAGCCCCACCGCGGGGACCCGACCTGCTGCTGCCCCTTAAACACTGGGGAAGGGCTCTGGGGGCTTCCCTGGGGTGCTCCGTGCTTTTCCTATCCTAGGGATGCATCCAGAGGATGCCACATCCTTCTCCCAGTAGCAATGGTGGGCTCTGGGTGCACCCTCGGGGTGCTCTGTCCTTCTCCTGGCCCCAGGGATGCATCGCTGGGGTGCTCCATCCTTCTCCCAGAGGTGATGATGGGCTCTGGGTGCACCTCCAGGGTGCCCCATCCTTTTCCCAAACCCAGAGATGTACCCCCAGGATGTTCTGTCCCTCTCCCGGTGGCAGTGATGAGCTCTGGGTGCTTCCCCAGGGTGCCACATCCTTCTCCTGGCCATCTCGATGCACCCCTGGGGTACCCTGTCCTTCTCCTAGTGACATGATGGGCTCTGGGTGCATTCCCAGTGTGCCACATCCTTCTCCCAGCCCTGGGCAAGCTCCCCCAGGATGCTCCATCCTTCTCCCAGAGGTGATGATGGGCTCTGGGTGCATCCCCAGGGTGCCTCATCCCTAGAGATGCTCCCCTGAGTGCTCCACATCCGTGCTGCCCTGATGTGTCCCCAAGGGTCCCCTCAGCCCCATCCGTGGCTGTGCCTCTGGGGTGCCTTGGGGTGTCCCCGCAGTGTTCTGCCCCCCCTGGCCATGCCATTGTCCCCTCTGCAGTGCCCGGGGTGGGGAGGACAGGGCTCCTCCATAGAGGTCAGTGTCTGTGGTGGCCTGAAACGGGACAGCGCCTGCCCTGCTTTTGGGGTGCTGCACCCCAGCCCGGAGCCGGCTCTGCTGCTGCTGCTGCTGTGTCAGGAGAGATGTCCCCATCCCTGCCCGCTGTGCGGGGATATTACTGGGGGACAACATGGGGGGGACACCTCGAGGCCGGCTCCATTGTTGCCCCCTCTGCTCCAGCATTCCCCTCAGCCCAACCCATCCGGAAACCCTCCCGATGCCCAGACACAGCCTCACCATCCCCGCGGTGTTCGGGTGATGCCCAAACCGCTGCCCCTTCCCCACCCCGTGTCCCCCCCAGTCACAACCTGGGGTACAACACATGGCCCTGACCCCCGAACTGTCACCCGAGCCCCATCCCCTTGGGTGTCACCGGCGGGATCCATCCCACCCTGCTCCCTCTTCCCACCGTTTTCTGCCGGTACCAAGCCCCGCGGTGCATCCCTGTCCTGAGGCCGTACAGCACGGAATTAACCCAACCCTGAGTTATCAACCCAAACAGCAGTCGGGGGGGGGGGGGGGGGGAAGCGGGAGCGGGAGCCCCGCGGCGCTTCCCCCCATCCAAACAGTTGACATTTCCTTCCCTTTGGTTCATTTCTTTTGTCTTCCCCAAATTCCGGGGGGTTCTCAGTGACACCTGGGTCTTTTCCCCAAGCTCCGGACCGAGCATCCCCCCAGAACCCCCCTCACCCCCTTTTTCCTCCCCCGGAACAGTGTTGGGGACCCCCCCCTCCCCAACCCTTCCCAACCTCCTCCCCTCCCTCGGCGCGCTCCAGCCCGTGTGGGGTCGATGGGATCGGATGGATGCGGAGCCCCCGGCCGGGGGATGCAGCTCAATTAACGGGTTGTTAATTACTGAGGAGCTGTCAGGGCTCCGGTGGTGCTGAAGCAGCCGCTCGGGAGGCCGGGCAGCGCTTCGGCTCGGATTGAGACAGGTACCCCCAAAATGCCCCAAATCATTACACCCTGCGTTAACTGGGGGGTCGTTGCTAAACCGCCCCGTCCCTGGCAAGGCTGGGAGGTCCCAGGGGGCTTCCCAGTGGATTAGGGTCAATCCCGGTATTCTCCAAGGCAATTACAGCTTGGGGGCCCCCCTCTGAGCCCTCTCTCTCCTCTGGTTTGGGGCACAGCCCATCACCGCCGTGTCGGGGCTGGAGCTAATGAGAGCCTGGGGAGCTGCTTCTGGTGTTTCATTAACGGCAATGGCTCTTGTTTGCTTTAGCCCGTGGATGAAGCCAGAGGGGCAGTGGGATGGGAGGTGCTGGGTTGGAACCGGGTGGTTTTGAGGTCCCCAGGGGACTCTGTGGGGGCACTGCCGGGGGTCCTGGAGGGCACCCACTGCCCTGGCCGGGGGGGCTGAGGGGGCACCCACCACCACACTTGTGGGTTCTGGGGGGGCCCATTGACACACACTGGGCATCCCGGCCCACCGTGGCCATGGCACATGGTGTCCCCCAGGCACCAAGTGTCACAGCGAGTGGCTCAGCCTCCACACAGGAGCACCCCGTACCCCAACAGCCCAGGGCCCTTGGGTGCAGCAGTGACATTGGGGACCATCCCGCAGCGTCCCCAGGGATGGTGACACCACCAGCTGTGTCACTGGGGTCAGTGACAGCGGCTGTGGCAGAGCCAGCTCCAAGGGCCATGTATCCCCCCATGGTTTCCACCTCTGGCTGTGGCATGGGGAAACTGAGGCACGGAGCAGGACGAGGGGCATGAGGCCATGGCAGGGGGGCCCTGGTGGCAGTGGCTCGGCCTGGCCTTGGTGAGTGCCAGGGCACACAGTGACGAGGGAAGAGGGATGGCAGCAAGTGGCTCTGGCTGCAGGGGGGAACGATGGCAGCAGAGCCCGGCGCCAAGGCTCTTCCTTTTTTTCCTTCCCCCTGTGCTTCTTCCTCTGCTCCTCTTCCTCACACAACCCCCGGCGAGGCAGCATTACCTGGAGACCCATGGTGAGCCTTGGGCACAGGGACCCTCCTGGTGCTGGGGTAGACTCAGGGTGATGGTGATGGCACGAAGGATACGGCTGCATGACAGCAAGCCCCATGGGACCGCCTGCTGGGCTGTCAGTAGGTTCCAGAGTTAACAGTGCTTGCCCACACCATCGCAGGCTTCCTGTGAGCAAGGGGAGGGGCAGCTGCATTCCCAGGGAGAAGTGCACCCCTGGGACGCTATCCTAGGGGCAACTGACAGGGATCCATGGGGACACCCCTCCTTCCCACCCCACATCTGGGACCCTGCAGCCTCTCGTTGGTGCCTCCCTGCCTGGCGTGATCCAATTAAAAGCCCATTCTCGGCGGTTGTAATTAGGAGCATCACTTCTGCATTTCGCTTGGGGTTTTACCTGCCAGCTTGTCACTGTCACCCAGCGCCACACCATGGCCCTGCAAGGCGCCGGCATAGATTTGATTACCCAAATGATGCTGCAGCAGCAGCAGGCTCCAGCCACAGAGCTGCTCTTCCAGGCACCTCCTGGCCTTGTCCTCCAGCATCCTGCTCCGCAGCACAGTGGGAGCTGGCTGAGCTCAAGGCTTGGTTTGGGGGGTTTGAGCTCAGCCCTCACCACATGTTCATGGTCCCCATGAAGGTTGTGGGGCCATGTGGGGATCTGCCGGGTTCATCAAGTTGGTTTGGGGCTGGGCTGGGAGATGGGGTCTTGTGCTCAGGACGTGGTCCCACATCTGGATCTGGAGCTATGTCTGAGCCATCCAGACCTGGAGTCAGTTCCATGTCAGAGCTGTGGTGCCACATCTCGATCTGGAGATGGGGTTCTGTGTGTGAGCTGTGGTCCTGTGTCTGCACCTGGAGCCATGGTCCCATGTCTGAGCTGTGGTCCTGCACCCAAACTTGGAGCCAGGGTCCGTGGCTGAGTTATCATCATGCATCTGAACCCAGAGATGGGGTCCCATGAGCTGTGGTCCTGCATCCAAATCCAGAGCCATGCTCCTATGCCCGTGCCATTGTCCCCCATCCAAACCCACACCTGCCAGCTCAAGGTGAGGCTCTGGGTGATGCTTGGAGCAGCCACCTCCATCCAGGACCCATTCACCCATGGGTGGGCACCCAGGGCTCCCCACACTGCACCGGAGGTGGCAGGCGCTCTCCCTGGCTGTGGGTGAGCTGGGATCTGGGTATCCCATGGGATCCAAGGCCCCGAGCCGGGTAACGCAGTGTCCCCTGCGCAGGTCCGGGCCAGCGCCATCGCCCAGGACGCCGACCAGAACTATGACTACGCCAGCAACAGCGTCATCCTGCACCTGGATGCGGGCGACGAGGTCTTCATCAAGCTGGATGGGGGCAAAGCCCACGGTGGCAACAACAACAAGTACAGCACCTTCTCCGGCTTCATCATCTACTCGGACTGAGCCTGGACCCACGGCATCGCCCCCTGGCATCCCTCAGTGACTGTCCTGCCCCATGGCATCCCTTTGCTGTGGTCTGGCCCAACAGAATCCCCCCAACCCATGGTGTCCCCCCCATGGTAACCTCCACTGACCCCCCAGCCCCACAGCATCCCCCTGCTGCTGTCCAGCCCCATGGTTTCTCCCCACTACTGTCCAGCCCTATAGCCTCTCCTTACTGCTGATCAGTCCCACAGCTTCCCTCTGCCATGGCTCAGCCCCACAGCATCCCCCCACAGTGGTCCAAGCCATCTGTGGTGCCCCACAATCCCTCTTTCCCATTAGCTGACCCCAGGGCTGCTAATTCAGGGCTGGGGGGGGGGCATAGAGGTTTGGGGGGCAGCAAGAAGCTGGGGACCCCCGTGCTGCCCCACTGCACCCCCATTTCCTGGCTACGTGCCCTGCTTGGCCCCATGGCTCCTCACTGCCTCCCCACACCCGGGGCGATGCTGGGGCCGGGGGGGGTCCTGCTGTATATATGTACAGGACATGGAGATGTCTAAGAAGGTGCCCCCCCATCCCAGCCCTGTGCACTGGGGGGGCTGCACTGGGGCGGGGGGGACTCCATGGTAAAGCAGAGCTGTGACCTCCCCCTGTCTGCTGTCTGTGTCCCCACATGGGGCAGAGCCAATGGCCCCCTTCCAGGGACAGTGCCCTTGTGCCACCCCCACAACCAGCCCTGCTCGGGACGGGCTCCCTTTGGTGTCCCCTGGGCCACCTCCATGGGGACACTGCGGGTGCCACCACCTCAATGCCCCTGTCCCCAGAGCCCCATGGTGGGGTCCCTTCAGGGCCATGGCGTCCCCGTGCATGGCGCGGGGCTGTGGTCAGGCTCGGCAGAGCCATGGGGACCCTCGGGCTCACTCACCGGTCACCGTCACCGCGGCCTCGGCACAGGCAGGACGTGGCCCAATTAGAGGTGACAGCGGGAGCCCGGGGCCAGCGGCCACCTCCTGAGGTGGGTTCGAAGATGGAGCCATGGGGGACGTGCAGGTGGCCCTGGGCGCTGGGCACCGGGGTGGGTGCTCGCTCCTCAGCACTAATTAACCGAGAGGCTCATTAGTGCCAGGGCTGTCAGCTGAGGAGGGCACCATTAAGGCCTGGGGTGCTGCAGCCACCGCACCAGCTTGGCACTGAGGGCAGACCCCAGGCCCCTCAGCCCCCCGCGGGCCCTCCTCTGCTCTCTGTCCGCTTGCACGGCCGGCTCTGCCGCCTCAGGGCCCGCCCCGGCACGGAGGCCGCGGTAGAGACGGGCACAAGAGCAAACGGGGGCAAGATGGCGGCCGGCCAGGGCACGGCGGGACTACAACTCCCATGGGACACCTGGGGCGGCGCGTGGCGCTGGGAGCCAATGGGCAGGGGAGGCGTGGCAAGGCGACCAATCAGGAGAGAGGGCCAGTCTGGAGCATCCGTTTGAATACGGAGCGGTGGCCGGTGTGGAAAGTGGAAGTGGGAGCCGTGACGGGGGCTTCGAGGGAGGGGAAAGAGGCCTGAGGGGAGCGAGTGGGGCTGAGGGGGCGATGTGGGGCGTCTGTAGGGGTTGTGGGGTGATGTGGTTCTCGAGGGGAGGCGGGGTGAGGGGTCCGAGGCGTTAGGAAGGGCTGTGGGACAGGGGCCTGGAGGGGGTGAGTGGCTGTGGGGCCCTGGACGGGGGGAATGGCTGTGGGGGCCCGGAGGGGAGAGGATCGGTGCCGGGATGGAGGGGATGTGGGGCCGTTGGGGAGGCAGTTGGGGGTTATACCGGTGGCTCTGGGGTTAGGGCAGGAGTGGGTGTGCAAGGCCCTGCCCAGCTTCAAGACCGTTCCCTTCAACCGCTTCACCCGCGCTGAGCCGTCGCCCTCCCCCGGAGTGTGCGAGGTCCGTTGTGCAGACGTTGGAGCTCAGAGCTGAGGCGTCCCAGCAGCCTGTGCCTGTCCCTGCTGCCACCATGGTGCCGTGTCCCCTGCCCGAGGAGGGCACCGTGGCTGTCATGGTGCGTGTGCGGCCCCTGGCCCGCAGTGAGCGGGCCCTGCACCCAGTCGTGCACATCGTTACCCAGCACGTCATGGTCCTCAACCCCGCGGAGCCCGGTGCTCCCCCCAGCAGAGCGCTGCTGCCCGCACGTGGGCCCAAGGGCAAGGACCTGGAGTTTGTCTTTGACCAGGTCTTTGGGGAAGAGGCCACGTAGGAGGAGGTGTTCCAGCACACCACCTCCGAGCTGCTGGACAGCATCCTTGACGGCTACAACTGCTCTGATGAGACCTGGTGAATGTCTTTGATCCTTTGGGAGCTCCTGCCCCATTTGCTTGGTAGAGCTGTGGGTTTATTTTGGAAGCCCCCAGGCAGTTGGGAGGGGGGACGGGGGGAGGCACAAGAGCAGTGCAAAACCTGCAGCCTTAAACTTGTTGGTGGCATCCCTTAGTGATGGCAAGTGTGATCAGGATGGGATGTGGTTTGTGGGAGAAATCTGGCTGGGCTGGGAAAGGCAAACAAGAGCGATGTGTAGTTTAACACAGATGAGTGGGAAGCCTTGTGCTTGTGCTGGGATAATCCAGGAGCTGGGTACGGGCTGGGATCTGTGTGACTGGGAGGGACCTATGGGTTCTGGTGGGCACTGACCTGAACAGGAGTCAGCAGAGCACTGTGTCAGAAGTGAAGGGAGGTTGGATCTGGGGCTGCATCCACAGGGGATGCTGAATTTCGGAGTGGGATCTAGGGTGAAGCAGCCACATCTTGGGGTGCTTTGGGGGTTGCTGTACCCCTCATGAACATCTCCCAGGCTGGCAGTTCTATGAAGCTGGGCCTGAAAGCTCCTCTTGTGATGCTGCAGCCCCTGTGCAGTTTGCAGGCTGTCAGCAGACGGTGCCTTAATGAGCACATCACTTGTGCGAGGCAGGTACCAAGCGGGAGACACCATGCTCCTGTCTCGTCATGTGCGGGGCCAGGCACTGGCGCTGCAGGATGCTATTCCTGGCTCCCTGTGTGCTGTGCGAGGCACTGAAGGCTGCCTCTGTCACCGTGCCCACCTGGCAGGCACGTCTCATGTCTCTATCTGCATAAAAGAACTCCAGGATACTCAAACAAGAGAGTCATGAGGCCCCTAGTGCTGCTAACAGGGAGAAGGGCCGAGGCCCTCAGATTAGTGTGTCCTGGTCTGATGGTGATGGTTTAAAGAGGGTGTTGAAAGATTGGGGTGGAAAAATGAGATGAATTATGAGGGCTGGATGAAGAAACACATTCTGGTGAGAGATGGGGGAATGGGGCTGCTTGGTTTATTAAAGGGAAGAGTCTGGAGGTGACTCGAGCATCCAAGTGGTGATGGTCTGGGGACTCACTCTGCTTCTGCTAAATTGGAGAGGCTGCAATGAGGAAATAACCTGCACTGAAGGCTACTGCAGGTCATGCAGAGGGTAATGAGCTTTGCCTCGTCTCTGGGAGCCTGGGAGCGAGCCCTGCTGCGGGGGTTGCTGTGGGAACATCTCCGCATCTCCTCTCCAGCAAGGAGCGGACGTTCTGCTGTTCCCGTTCATTCTTTCAACCATCCACCCTTTCTCCTCTCAGTGTTTGCCTATGGCGTGACCGGAGCAGGGAAAACCCACACCATGCTGGGCTCGGAGCACAGCCCTGGCATCATGTACTTCACTATGGTGGAGCTGTACAAGAGGATGGAGGCCAGAAAGCAGGAGAAGAGCTGTGAGGTCCTAGTCTCTTACCAGGAGGTGCATTGCGGCTGCCACAACTGGGTCACTGTCACTAAGATCTGGGGTTGATCCAGACCCCATAGTGCCACGTTCAGAGTGTTCAGGGTACCCAGTGTTCACAGGGCAGCCCTAGAGCCAAACTGGGAGCAGGCTCACCCTCCAGTCCAATGAACTGGTGTTACTGGTTTCTCCTGTCTGGAGTCGTGGCATTTTCTCTTCCTTGCCGTGGTGCATGTAGCAATGAGGGGTTCCTGGCTGGAAAGGGTTTAGAGGAGCTGTGGCAAAGTGAGTTGCTTTGAAGCCCTCCTGAGCTGTCCCCTAGAGCACCATCAGCTGCTCTCGGTGTAGTGACGTCCTGCAGGTGGTGTTGGGAGTGGGACACAAGGTCATGTGTGACCCTGGGGTACAAAGCTCCTCTCCCTGCTCACCACTGGGGAACCAAAGCTCAGCCTTACACTGAGTTCCCTGCTTCAGGTGTACAATGAACAGGTTTATGACCTGCTGGAGCCCAAAGGCCCTCTAGCTATCCGGGAGGATCCTGAGCGAGGAGCTGTGGTTCAGGGCCTCTCCTTCCACCAGGTAGGTATTAAAATGGGCACAACAGGTATAAAAATGGGCAGTGCTGCACCTCCACCAGTTCTGAAAGCAGATGTGTCCTGGAGATAGGGGGTGTATGAAGACAGGGGGGTGCCATCTGCAACAGCTCCTGGCTGGCAGCAAACATGAGCCTGAGCTGAAACGAGGCCCCCAGTGCTGCAGGATGCCAGAGTTGTGGGGGCTCTGTGTTGGGTTGTGTCTGTGCTTGCAGATGGGGCAGACTGGTATCATCCCTCTCCCTATTCTCTCCCAGCCTGCATCAGCAGAGCAGCTCCTGGAGATGTTGGCCAATGGCAACAAAAATCGGACGCAGCATCCCACTGAGGCCAATGCTGTCTCCTCCCGCTTGCATGCCATCTTCCAGGTGAGGGCTGGTGGATGCAGTGTCACTGGGGGTTTGTGCTTAAAAAGAGACGAGGAAGCAAGCCCATGCCAGGACTGGGGTTCCTGCCACTGCTCCTCATGTGCCATGGGGTAAAGCAGAGGGGTTGTAGCCCTGAAAAGAGAGGTATGAGGCTGAACAGGGCACTGGCCATGCTACCGCAGGACAGGACGTACTGGTCATGCTGGTGGCCACACCTCCCAGCCAGCTCCATGCTCTCAGCTTGGTGTTCTGTCTCTTGGGGCTGAGACTTCACTGTATGCTTTCGACTCTTGTTGCCTCAACATGTGGGAGGTGTACCGAAAAGCTGAGCCAGAGCAAAGGGGCTGGTTTGTGCTTGTGCCTTGAGCAGGCTGTCTCTTCCATTGTGTCTTCCTTGGCACTGAGCTAGGAATTACACTCCCCCAGGGGCTCTGTAAATAGGCTCCCCAGTTTCTTGGTGCTCTCCTATGCAAACCTGCCAGTTGATTTCAATTCCAGCCAGGCCCTCTCCTGAATGAGCAGGGCGGTCACGGCTGCGTGGGGAAATGGAGAGCTCTGACTGCAGTTTCAGTCTGAACCTGGTGTCTCACCCGTGGCTGCTTGCAGGGGAAAGCCCAGGTGTCTGGATGCTTTTGCAGCCAGCATCCCAGCTGGGTTTGTTGGTGGGTGCTGGATTCCTGCCTGCTGTGAATCCATTCGCTGTGCTGGAAATCTGCCCTTCCTGCTGCCAGCTTTGCCTCCTGGCAGGCACGCCACAGTGTGGTGAGGATGCAGGACCTGTTGCTGGGCTCCAGCACTTTCGTGGCACCTCCAGTCCATGCAGGCGTTGTTCCTGGGGAGCTGAGTGTGTTTTAAGGCTGTGGGGAAAGCATTTGCGTTCTCCAGGGAGACCTTTAGGGATGCAGAAAGGGAAGTTATGGAGCGATGCTGCCAGATGAATCT
Organism: Psittacula echo; assembly: GCF_963264785.1. Lineage (NCBI taxonomy): Eukaryota > Metazoa > Chordata > Aves > Psittaciformes > Psittacidae > Psittacula > Psittacula echo. The sequence continues at coordinate 6,213,353 of NC_137748.1, forward strand.
TTGTGGCTGTGTCCCTCCTTGCCCACACCAGCTAGGATCTGGGCTCAGCACTGACAGCCCTGGCTGATGCCTCCTAGGAGGCACAGAGATCCACTGCCCCCCACTGGTGTCTTGAGTTTGACAAAATCCACGGGGGCTGGGGCTCTGGGTGGTGTTTTGCCCTTTGGGGACCCAACCGGCTCTGCGCTGCTTGTGCACCAAGCATAGGGGATGCTGATTATTTTCCATAGCTCTGTCACTTCCTGCAGGATCCCTTCCATGGTTTTGCTCTTTGTGTCATCACTGAGTTTTTGGCTTGTCTTCTTGGCGTGCCAGGCTCCTCTCTGCCTCACAGCCCACGTGATCCACTTGGCCATCCTGTTCTAAACATCAGGCTCTTGCCCTGCTGTTGAGCTGCCTCCAGCCAACGACGCCTTGTGGAGCTGCAACCTCACCCCTCTCTGTCCTTCCAGATCCATGTGAAGCAGCAGGACTGCACTGGCAGCCTCCCTCGGGGTCTGAAGGTGGCCAAGATGAGCCTGATTGACCTGGCAGGCTCAGAGTGACCGTCGGTCGCCAACACCAGGGGAGAGTGGCTCAGGGAGGGTGCCAACATCAACCGCTCGCTGCTGGCCCTCATCAACGTCATCAACGCCTTGGCTGATGCAAAGCTAACGCTGTTCCCTACATGGCCCTGCTGGGCTCTGGCTCCCTGGGCTGGCTGAATGTGAGTGGTGTCCTCCAGTTTCAGTGCTGCTGGTGCTGTGGGGTGAGCGCAGCCATCCCCTTGTGACTCAGGGTTAGGAGCTGAGTGCCCAAGGGCCAAAAGCTGAGCAGATCCTTGATCTCTTGCTCCAGAGCAAGAAAAGCCACATCCCGTACCGGGACAGCAAGCTGACGCGCCTGCTGAAGGACTCCCTGGGTGGCAACTGCCGCACTGTCATGGTGGCGGCGGTGAGCCCCTCTGCGCTGGCCTATGAGGACACCTACAACACGCTTAAGTATGCCAGCAGGGCCAAGGAGATCAGGCTGTCAGTGAGGAGCTCCTGTTGTGGTGGTGATGTGTTGTGTGTTTGGGAGCTGCTGATGGCTGGGAGGGAGTCTGCTGCATGCTGGGGTAGATTAGTGGGAGCTTCCCTTATCCAGCGTGAGTTTTTGAGCCCTTGAGGTGCTGCTCTGGGCAGAAAGCAGCTGATGGAGCTGCAGACAGTGTGTGCCCAGGCTTCTGCTAAAGCTCCTCAGCCCAGAGCCTAAAAAGGCTTGTGGCTGTGGCAGTAGGTCCCTGAGTGCAGATTGTGTCTGCTGTAGCCACCCTGGGGCTCCATGGGGACTGTGGATCCTGGAGGAGGCTGAGGAGCTGCCCTACTCCGGTGTCAGGAGAGGGTATGTGCTGCCCCAGTGCTTCTTTAACCTCTGTCTCGTCCCTGTCTCTGCAGCTGAAGAGCAACACGCATAGCTCTGACTACCATACGTGTGAATATGTCGAGATCTGTGAGCAGCTGAAAGGGGAGGTGAGATGCTGGTGGGGAGGGCAGGGCTTTGTCTTTAGCTATGGTCTGTTTGGGATGCAAACCTCTGAGCTCCAGGGGTCATAAAACCATCTGAGCAAACAGAAGATCCGTCCTTGCAGGTGGCAGAGCTGTGGGCAAAGCTTTGTGCTTATGAGGATGCTGCCCGAGAGACAGAGACCCAGGCACCAGTGCCACAGGCTCCCTCCAGCATGAGCCCAGTGGAGCTGCCCAGGTGAGGATGAGGGGAAAAGAAGCAACAGAGCTTTTGTGTGTGAGCTCCTGGTGTCCCCTGTGTCAAGGAGCCTGCAGGGTTTTAGTGCTGGTAAGAGCCTAGGTGCCTGTCAGAAAGCAGATGAGCTGCTGGTGTGCAGCATCATCTCAACTCTGGCTGGATTTGGTTCTGAACCTGATGGAGCAGAGCACACAAGCACCAAGGGAAGCTGGGTTGCAAAGGCCCAATCTTCTGTCTGATCCATCCCAAAACTTCTCCTGCAAAATGGTGCTTCAGCAGAGGATCTTCTCTGGCTCAGTGCCTGCTGCTCTGGCTTCTGTAGGTTGGAGGAAGCTGTCCCAAAGACACGCTTGGCCCTTGATGATCAGGGGCAGAATGATGGAGAGCAGCAGGGGCTGCAAGCTGGTTTGCCTGTTCAGATGCACCTGGGATTGGAGGATGAGGTGAGAGGAGGGATGGGCAGCACAGGAGGGCTTGGCATGATGAGCAGGGCCCAGAAGAAGCTGGGGCTCTCATGGGATACACTGGGCCTGCTGGGAGATGACAGGAGCTCAGCGGGTCCGTGTGTCCTGGCTCAGCACGTGCTGGGCTGTGGTTTGCTAGCAAATCCCCTTAACTCCCCAGGTAACAAGCATTTTGGGGACCAAACTCAGCTCAAATGTGGGCTAACCCTGGGCTAGATGGGTAAGGAATTTTGGGTGATTGCTCCAGGCTCCAGAGGAAATGCCTACCAGCAGCCCTAGAGCATCCCATCGGGCAGATCTGCAGCTGGAACTGAAGCAGCCGAGGCTTGGAAGAAACAGCCCTTGGCAGGGGCTGTCCGGCCACGGCACAGAGAGGTGAGTGTCCTCCTGCCCTGCCTATGTCCTCTTGGTTGCCTGTGGAAGGTGGGTTGTCCACCTGCTGTTGCATGTAGCCGTCCTGGGGATGGTCTAGATGAACACGGGCCCACATCTTTGCTGTCAGATGATTGCCTGCCCTGTACAACAAGGGATTTGGCTCCTGGGATCTAACGCCATGGAATAATCTCTCCTGGAAATGCCAGCTCTGAAGGTTTCCAGGCACAGCAACTGTTTGAGCCTTAAGTGTGTGTTGTTAGTTCTGAAACTATCTCTGAAGTCTTTCTTCCTGCCTTGGCTCCCCCAGGTCCTGCCCTGGCAGGGCTCCCACAGCACCATCTGCTCATGTGTCTGCCCCGAGCATCTTGGCAGAATGAACCTCTTTAGAAAGGCCTCCTGGGGGAAGCTGGCCTTGATGTGGGCCTGGATCTGTCTCTAACCAAGCTAACGGGTGTCTGAAGGCCAGCAAACAGTCTGTAGGTGCTGGCTGGTCCCTTGTGTACCCAGCAGGTGAACACACAACTCGGTATTCTCTAGGGAGAGATTTACATTTGGGCACCTCGTAGCTTCAAATTTGCTTCTCTTCCCACAAAACTCTGCTAATGGGCTCTGCCCCACCTGAGGTGGTGTCTCAGAGGTGATGCTGGTGGTGCTGAGCCTGTGTTTCTGGTGACACTGGCTCAAGGTCACCTGCTAACTGGTTCATGTCTCTGTCCCCAGGCCTGTGGCCTCTGGCCTGAGTGGCATCCGGAAGCTCTATTCCGTCCTGAAGGCTGCCAAGCTCCTTACCCCTGAGTTGGTCCTCGTGCTTGAGGAACTGGCCCAGCTGGTCCCTCAGGCCACTGGTGGAAGCCCTGAGCAAGCTGTGCCTCTGATCAGAACTGCAGAGCTCAGCGAGGCCACCCCAGCTAAGAGGATGAAGTGGAGCTGTGATGGTGAGGATTTGGGTCTGGGACAGTTGATGCTGGCCCCTCTCCTTTGTCTCCATGGTTTGTTTGCCCAAGTCACCCTGGCTGTGTCCTCGGCCTATGTGTGACCAGGGCTGAGCTCTTCCTCCTCATCCTCATTGCTAACACGTGAACCCAGCAGCAAGGCTGTGGGCTCTGCAGACCCCATTTTCCTGGGAGAGCTCAGGCATTGCCACAGGCAGTTGCTCTGGGACCAGCCTGGTGCCTTTAGGCTGCCAGGGGCAGGATTCCTTGTGCTGGCTCTTTTCCTCTGGGTTTAATGTGGTTTGATGGAAACAGCCGCTGGGAAATGCCTGCCGTAGGGCTGGTTGGGCAGATGTGCACTGAGCTGTGATGGAGAAGAGGGGGATGCCCGGAGGTCTGGGGATTCCTGGGAGCTGCAGGCAGAGAGGTGACTGCTTCTTTCCTGCTCCTTTAGATGAGGCATCTGTCACCGTGTATGGTGCCCCTGTGATGAGTGCCACCCCTCAATGCCTGCAGCAGCCTGCTCCATTCTCTGGCCATCTGACAATGGCTTCAAGCCCAATTGAGAGCAGAAAATCTGAGCTGGGCAGTGCTTCCCCATCGGGACGTCCCCGCAGCATCAAGAGGCAGACAAAACGCCAGGAGAGATGTGGGAGGGCAGCAGAGATTCCCAGGCCACACAGCCCAGGCACCCCCTGGCTCGAACCTGCAGCTCCAGCATCCCCTGGCTCCCCAGTGTCACTGGGTTACACCCCCAAATCCTGCCCAGCACCAGGCACCAGAAGCCGTGTGCCCCTGGCAGTGTCAGCTCCCCAGAGCCAGTGCTCCCCGCCTGCCCACGAGCTCAATATGACCTTTGAGGTCTGCCCGGGACAGCAGATCCCCCAGCGCCTGTTTCCGTGCCTGTTTCCGTGAGTCTGTCTGAACTCTCTGACTGGGAGAACAGGCAGTGCCAGCAAAGGAAGCAGGACGGCCCCTTCATGCCTAAGTAAGTGCTGCCCTGCATGTGTTGAGTGTGTTTGGGGATCTCCCCTCTGTGGCCCTGCTGTCTGGAGGAGTCCTTTGTGGATCACTGCAGCTCTGCTAAGAGGGGACACTTCTGTTCCCTGCAGGGGGATGGCGCTGCCTGGTTGCCTCTCAGCCTTCTGAGAGCAGGTGGTCAGATCCATCCCCTAGCACTGACCCTCTTTTCCTTGGCTACAGAGCCCCCATCCCAGCGTTGGCCATGAAGAGCTCCTCCATCCCCAAGGCATCTGCACTGAAGCAGAGGCGAGTGGAGAGGTGAGACAGCCACCAGCACCCTGTGCCCCTCAGTGCTCTGTGCAGGCAGCTCCTGCCTCTGCTCCCCCCTGGGGCTTGAGCCCCCATCCTTGCCTGTGTCTGTGCCACCTCACCTGTGACAGCAGGGAATGATGGGGGCCTCTGCCCTGAGCTCTGGGGTTTGCAATGGTCCCTTTCTCTTTCACAGCATTGCCTTCCCCTGCCTGGGTGGGCTCCAGAGCTGCACTGCCCAACGTGAGCGCAGCAGCAAGAGCTGTGTGCAGCCCTCCCGCATCCCAGGTGAGTCCTGTGCTCCTCCGCACCCAGCCAGGCACGCAGGGAACCCCTTTCCCTGCAGCATGATGGGCTGTGGGAGTGCTCCCTGCCTCTGCAAGCTGCTGCTGTGCCAGCCCCATTCTAGTCTGGGAGGCAAACACCTGGGGAGGGGATGTTTGGTGCTGCTGGAAGATGCCGTTTGGGGTTTGCTGTTCCTGGCTGCAGCCACAGCCTTGGGAAGGGTGCTGGGTACTTGGAAAGGGGTGGGAAGGAGGAGGCTTGGATCCTCCTCAGGAGGGGCTCTGGGTTTGCTGCTGTTGCCCAGGAGCTGCTTCATCTGTTTCTCTCCTCTTGTCTTCCTTAGAGCCTCACTGGGGGAACAGCACCCGGAAGGGCAGCAAGAGGACCCCCAGAGAACTCACCCCTATCCCCCCTGCCCTCGCCCCCCAGCCAATGAAGCTCTTACGCTGATGGCTCCTGGATCCCTCCCAGTGTCCGTACCCCAGTTACCAGATTGCTGCCTTCCTCTACGTCCTTCTTGCAGCCCTACCACAATCCCCTGAAGTGTTTCTTCTCACAGTCACCCCCAAGGCCCTGCTCTGTCCCCCATCCCGTGTCCCCCATCCCATGTCCCCCATTCCCAGCCCAGCCCTAGATGTAGGGTTTTTGCAGCAGATGGTTTATTGCTGTTCCCTCCCAGCCCCTGTCTTATCCCTCCTGGGTGTTGAGTGCTAATAGATGGGGCATGCTAAGAACTAACTTGTGCTTTTAATACAGTTTGGTTCAAAGCAGAGGGCTGAGGAGAGACTGGCTGCTTCTTCTTGTCCCCCCTTCTGGGGGGGAGCTGGGCTTGGGGCCTGGCAAAGGCCCTTGCTCCTGGGGCTGAGCTCCATCGTCGCTTCCCCAGTCATCCAAGGGTTCCTGTGGGTGCCTTCTGCCCCTTTTGCTGTGCTGTAGGGGTCCAGCTTGTGCCGTGTCCTGGAGTGCAGGCGCAGCTCCTGATGCTTTGTGTGTTTCTGTGCTGACATGACATATCATGTCCCTCAGTAATTTTGCACTGCTACTGTTACAAAGCCATTACACTTAGCATTACTTAAAACTAATTCTAAAAGTTTATATATTCTATTTTATGATTTTATGGCCCCCTTTGTTTCATCCCCCCTTGCTAAAACCCTGCTGCTGCCACCCCTCTCTCTGTGTCCCCCTTGCTCCAGCTGCTTGCAAAACCCCAGGGCTGGGGTAGAGAGCTCTGAGCATCCCTGCTCTGGGACCGCACTTGTCCCTTGCACCCCCTGACCCCCTTTGCTGCCTTGCCAGAGCACATCTGGGCACTGCCACATCTGGCTGCCTGCACCAGCTCCTCATAGCCACCCTCCAAGACAGCCAAGGGTGGTGGGAGCAGGATGGATGTGGCTGTGCTCTGGCTGTGCTGCAGTCCCGTGGGGACCGGGGTCCCCGGCTCCTCCTGCCCTCCTTTCCTGCCTGCCAGTGGCGCATTCGCCTTTCCTTCTCCCAGCCTGGAAGCTTCTAATTAAAACTTCCAGCCTGCTCCTCATTCGTTTGCCTCATTCAGAGGGGGCTGTGAAGGAGGAGGAGGAGGAGGGGGGAGCCCAGCGCTGTCTCCCACAGCCACCGGCAGTGATGGTTTTCCATGCTCTCATCCCAGCTGCAGAGGAGCTGGGAGAAAATCAATGTCCAGGGAGCAGCGGGGGGGCTCGTGCAGGGCCTTGGAGCCCCTGTGTGTGTCCCCTGCCCCATGTGGGCTCTGCACCGCAGGGGCCTGCTGGCCCCATGGGCTGTCCCACAGCGTGGGTTTGCAAGGGGGTCACTGCTCCAGCAGGCTGGGGATGCTAGGCATCACCTATGGTGCAGGTCAGTGTACCAACTGAGATGGTTGTGTGGGTCAAACTCCTGCCTTTTGCTGGTGACACTGGCCCAGGACAGCTTGTGGGGACACAGGGCTGGATGGGGACAAGGAACTTCCTGGGTTAAATGGGGATGTGGCAGCAAGAGGTTGGCCCTCAGAGCTGCCCCAGTCCCACTACTATGCCCCACTGCAAGCAGTGGCTCTGGGTGCGTGCAGGTTGCACCCATGACTGTTGCTACACCCGTCCCTGTCCGGATGCTGTCGGTGGCCCAGTGCTGGTGGCTGTGGTCCAGCAGGGCCTGGCTCCTGTCCCTGTGCTGCAGCACTCAGGGAGCCTTTCCCAGCCATCAGCTGCCCGCTTAATGCCAGCCTGGGCGACCTGTCCCCATCCCTGTCCTCAGCATCCCTCAGACCCCCTGTCCCCTGCTTCATCCTGGCTGCCTCTTGGAGTAGCCCATGTCCCTTACAGCCCTGTGCCTCCCAACCCCACTTTATCCATGCCCAGGCTGTCCCCAAGGCCTGGCCATGCCCCACTGCTGGAGGGGACAGGGCTGGCCGTGTCCTCATCACCACCACTGCCCCTGGCTCTGTTCCTGTGTTTCCCGGCAGCGCGGTGCCCGGCACAAAGGCTCCCAGCGCCTGTGCTCAGCAGCGCTGGCTCCAGCCCTGCACACAAAGCCCCTTTCAACCACCCAGGGAAAGCCCCTGGCACAGAGCCTCTGCCCAGGGAGGGCTCTGGCCCTCGGTCCATCCCTGTGGGTCACTGGGGGGCAAAAGACCCCCAAACTCAGTGCATGGGTGACCGGGGTATGGCCACGCACATGGAGCTGGGGCTGGGGCAGGACTGGGCTCCCTGGGAGCTGGGAAGGGACCCAGGATCCTGAGCCCTGGCTGGGCTCTTTTACAGAGCCCCTGGATGGAAGGGCCTGGGGAGGTTCCAGGTACTTCAGTAGTAGCCTCCTGCAAGGAGCCATGGGGCTGTGGGGGCTGGTGCTGAGCTGCTCGTGCTGGGGCTGGTCCGGGGCTGTGACACGGGGAGCATGGCCATGGGTGCACCGGCCATGGGTGCACGCGTGTGCAGAGCAGGGTGGCTGCGGCTGTGCCTGGTGCATACATGGAAGGGTGGATGTGCGCATGCAGCTCTGTGTGTGCACCCATGGTCAGGGACCGTAGTGCCTGGGTGTATCTGCCCAGTGCACACACGTGCAAGGGTAGGCACGTGTGCTGCACATGGGCATGGAGGGATGGGAGCGCATGTGTGTGCTTCCCCAGGTGCATGGGTACACATGGATGTGCACGTGTGTGTGTTAGATGTGCACACGCATGTCTGTGTGTGCCTCCCTGTGGATATGTGCCTGGGAGCCAGGTGGGCATGGATCCATTCCAGCAGCAGGCACTGGGGCGCAGCATGAGATGGGCTCAAGTTGATGAGAAGACTCAAACCCAACTTTATTACAACCAAGCCCTTTCCATCCCCTTGTCCGGTACTTTCCCACCCTGCACGTCCATACAACGTTCAATCTCATTGGCCCCTGTGAAACTCCCCAGGTAAACAGTTCAATCACAATGCTGCAGACCCTCTCACAGCCCCCACATCCTCTGCCCTTGTAGCTGTAGCTCCTTAGGTGCCGTCTGAGGCTGCGAGGGAGCCCCAGGAGGAGCTGGTGGTGCTTCAGTGGGGACATCTCCCTCCCTTCCGCCCCTTGCCTCTCCCACATCATCCCCTGCCCCAGGGACATCACTGACACCCTGCTTGGAGATGGCTCCCAGCAGAGCACCCGTCTGGGTGGGGATGGATGGTACCCAAGGGAGGGGAATAGAACTGGGCAGAGCTGAGGTTCCCAACGGGGATGCTACCACCTTCCCATGGTGGAGGGGCTGGTGGATTTGGGGCCTGCATCCCACCTTGGTGCCCTCTGCCTGCGCTGGGAGGTCACCCCAAATCTCCCCATTGCGTCCAGGCCCTGAGCACCCTTGGTGCTGGGGGGCTGCAGGGTGCAAGGTACTGGCTGGTCAGGGATGTTTCCCCATCACCAAGCATGGGGTGAGCTTAGCCAAGAGGTATGGGCAGGAGGAAGAGGAGGATGGAGAGGCAGGGTGCTGTCGGGATGATGTTAAAGGGGATGAAATGAGGACAATGAGGGATTCCTAGGGATAAGGATGGGATGCTGGGGTGTCCGGGGTGCTCTGTGGGGCTGAAGCAGTGGTGTGCATAGCAGGCTGGGTGGCCACAAGGGCTTCTCCTGGCGCAGACCTATGGGGCTGTCCTGCCCTGCATTGGGACTCACAGCAAGGGGTGACCCATGGCCCTGGGGGGGGTCCCAGCAGGTGAAAATGGAGAGGAGGGGAGTGCAGAAGAGGGTGTCAGGGCACTCATGGGAGCTCTCACAATAGGAGATGCCTTCTGCCATCCAGAAGTGACAGGAGAAGGACACATGGAGCCATCCCCATCCTGCCTGTCCCACTGGGAGCCAGGCGGACTGGGGCTGGGGCTGCCCCAGTCAATCCCTGATGTGCATGGAGCCTGAGCCTACCCTCAGAGTGGGCATCCAAGGAATGGATGGAATGGGAGGAATCCCTTGTCCTCGGGCTCCGCATGGCTCCATCCCCACATCTGTACTCCCATTCTCCCCCCAGACCAGCACGTGCCACGCGGGGCCATCGCCCAGCCTGGTGCTCACCTGCAGCCCCTATACCCACCTGCACCTTAGCTGCTGACCACAAGCAAAACCTGCCCTTGGTGCCACCTAACACAGGAGCAACAACCTGCAAGCCCTTTGGGATGAGCACATGGGATGCCACTCGGATGCCATCCCCTTCATCTGTTCTGTCCCCATCATCCCCTGGCTCAGGTGCTGAGCATACTTTGCCACTGCCGACACCAGAAAGGCCATTCCCAAGGGCAGATGCCTCAGGAGATGGGGGCTGCCCGGGTTTGGCATCTGGAGTGGGATGGTGGTGGCCCGGGGGGCTTAGTCCCCTGCGAGCAGCCTCCGGCTGGAGCTTTGCAGCCCACGTTGCTGCTGAATTAATGCACTAACGCCCGCAGCAGCTTGAGATGAGAAATAAAGCTAAACCAAGTGTTCTGCTTCCATGTTCTGCCTGCAACCACCTCTCCACAGCCAGAGCTGCGCGTTAGATGGGATTAGTCGGGGTGGAAAGGCCCTTTGGGAGCTCAAACAGAGCTCAAAGCCATTGGGGGACACCAGCTCAGTGCTGTACCCCAAGGTATGGCCAATGCTTCAGGGGCCATCACCTGTAAGGGAACCTTGATGCTGCCCTCCTGGGCAGAGGGATTTCTCTTGGGAAAGCTGAAATCCCCCAGCCACATCCTCAAACACAGGCGATGAGCCCTGTGACAAGTCCTGCTCTGTGCCTCAGAGCAAGCAAGTGGCCACCTAAACCCTGTAGAGATGCCATCCTCTTTGGAGGCCATGCGTGATAGTTGTGTCAAGGCATAACTATTGACTCCCACGCTGGTGGTGAGTCAGGGGAGTTCAAAGCAACCAAAACCCAGAGAAATTTCTGCAGAGAATCACCAGATTGATTTGAAAAATTAAAAAAAAAGATGAAATAAATTTAAAAAGAAGACTTTTCAAAAATGGAACTGAAAAATGATTAAACCTGGATCTGCAGAAAGGGGCATCGCTCCAGCTGGGCAGCTCAAAGGAGCATTGAACAGTTTGAAGTGCGTAAACAAAAAGGGTAAGAAAAGCAAGGATTAATTGGATTTAAATAGGTTGATGGTTGGGTTTAGCAGCCTTTTAGCAAACCAGCTCTAATAAATCACTGATGTGTTTTGGGAACTCTGTAGAGCTTGGCCAGAAGATCCTGCACCAACTCCACGAATTCTTTTGGAAGGGACTCTATTGAGCTGAAAACCCCACCAGAAGCCAGCAGCAGAGCCAGGAACAAATGGTGCTGGTGTGAAATCCCCTCCTGTCCCTGCTAAGCCAATCTGCAGCACAAGGAGTTTTCCACATTGGGCCTCTCCATCACGCTCTGGACCCAGCAGGGAGGCTGCACAGCTGCCAGAATTCCTGCTCAGAACACCAGGAATTTCCAATGGGAGAATGGTCTGAGGTGTAAGAGTGTCCCGTTGGGGCTCTGCTGGAGGTGCTAGGTTCAGGCAGGGCCCCTGAGCTCCCGCCAGCAGCACTGGCACACGTGGATGATGACGAAGAAGATGCTGATGACGATGTAGCTGATGCCGATGATGTGCACAGCGTAGATGGTCTCGGGGTCTTGGAGCGAGCGCCGGAGCCGGGCCTGGTGGAACACACTGAGCCGGAAGCCAGCCACCATCTCACCCTCCCGCCAGCAGAAATAGGTGCCTCTATCCCTGCTCCGAACCCGCCGGATGTGCAGGTGGTTGCCGTGGTCAATGAAGACCCTCATGGTCTTGTTGACATGGACGAGGTAGCGGGAGCGGTAGAGCCGCACAGAGTCCTTGTCCCAGGCCACGGCATCCTCAGGCCGGGCTCCTGGGCACGCGATGATCAGGTCAGTTCCAATGGGCTGCTTGTGGAACTGGGTGGGGACACGGGGCAGCCAGGGCTTCTTGCCCAGCTTGGAAATGATATTGGAGATGGCCTGCACACCTTCCTCAGGGACCTCGTCCGTCTGGCAAGGGGTCACGCAGCTTCGGATGGCCACCTCGGGGCTTCGCAGGTGGCTCAGGCTCTGGAAATGAGCAGGGACAGCCTTGGAGCCACAGGACGTGACGTTAGGCACAGCAGCACGGTACCGGGGGTGCAGCCGGGCTGTCTGCACGTAGCAGAGCCCGATCCGCCGCTGTTCACCTCTCACCCCGCAGCGGTCACATCGAGTCCAGTCCCAGAAGGTGGTGAAGAGGCTGATGAGCTGCCCTGTGCGGTCATCCTGGACGTGCTGGCCTTTGTCCTCAAAAGCCACCGTGATGGACTTGGTGGGCTGCACGTCCACGTCATAGCCATAAAAGAAGTCCCCTTCCTTAGTGCCACACAGGTAGTGCCCTGAGTCTGTCACCTGGGCTCGGAAGACGATGAGACTGAACATGCGGATGCTGAAACGCTTTAGCATGTCACTGCCGGCGCGGATGTGGCCTGAGTCAACGATCATGTTGCCAGCAAAGTCCGTCAGGACCGTGGTTTTATGGCTGCCCATGCTCTTCTGGAAATACCAGGTGACAGAAGAGACTTCTTCAGGCTTGCAATTGCAAGGGAGCTCGAAGGTCATGTCAGCCAGGTAAGCGGCGTTGTCGAACATCAGGAAAGCAGGACAAGCTGTTCTCTTGAACACATCTCCCTTCTCTTCAATGGCAAAAGCATGGAGAACATCTGCCAGGCAGAGGAGAACAGCAGCTCCCAGAAGCCTTGTCCCCATCGCACCACACAGCCTCTGCAGTCACAAGTGACGCAGCCACCACGTCCTCAGCAGGGACGGCAGGAAGCCACAGGGTCAGCAGTGTCAGCGCCAGGCAGGGACGATGCACACACCAGCTCGCTGGCCCAAGTTGTGGTTTGCAAATGACCCCCTACCTCAGTGCACATGGCTGATAGCAGGGATCAAACAGCGGCTGAAATATCCCATACCAGACAAGTACTTGCTGGGAAGCCCTCTGAGCAACCCTGCGGCAGGCTGTTCCCCGGGACACGGGCTCTAGAACCTTTCCCGTTTCCTAGGTGCTCTGGAGTGTTGTGACTATGAGCTGGCAGCTCCTTTGTGCAGCACAGCTGTGGAGGAGAGATCCAGCGATGGGAAGCGTGGTGGCAACAAGGGAATTGCCACCATCTTCTTGAAAGTCTCAGTTGCAGTGAATGTTAGTCATTGCTGTGACCCCTCTAAGCACAATGGACCCAGAGAAGACCCTCCTCTGATGGCAGATGACCTCCACAGCCCAGAGGAAGAGGTCTCAAACATGGTATTTAGACTTTTACATCTTCCCTGATGGCTTTCCAAGGGTTTGTGTGCTGAAGCCCCTCCACACAAGTAATGTTTGAGACTCCCCCCTGCATCTAAGAGACTCTCACAGAGCTGTTCTGTGAGGACACCCTCCCCCAAAGATCACAACGCAATCCTCTCAGTAACCAACCTTTATTTGTGCAGAACTATTGCTCTGGGTGGCTCCCAGGTACAGAGAAAGGTACAGCAGTGCTCCAGAAGTATCCCATTTATCCCCCTCATACAGCAATGCCAAAGTCAAGCTTTGAGCCTCTGTGCTCTATTTCTGCATGATTCTGGTGCTTCTGCTCCTTCAGTTGGTCTGGTAACATTTCATCAACTCCAGCACTCTCCTTTCCTCCTCGGTTTCCTTTTGCAAGCTGACATCCAGGAGGTGGGCTTCCCGCTCTGCTTCGCAGCCGGCTGTGCTGCTGGGATGGCCGGCGGTCCAATACCCCCTGCTCATGCTCCACAGCTTCCTAAACAAATCCCTGCTGCTCTCCTTCTCCAGCTCGCTCAGAAGATCCAGGTTTAACCCGAAGCGCTTGGTGCCCGAAAGGCTCTGTAAGATCTGAAGGATGGCATCTCTGTCTTCAGGACAGACATTCTCTGCCAGCACCGTAAGGAATTCACCCAGGAGGCCATAGCCCAAGTCAGCCTGAAAGATTCTGCCCAAGGCCTCCCCTCCCAGCTCCAGCAAAAACTGGTATTTGAGTTTTCTGCTTTTTAAGCATCTGCGCCAATCTCTGTGAAATTCAGCAGAGGTTCCAGGCAGTCCATCCAGTTCCTGAAAGGAAAAATAGTTCCTTCTGTTTTGTTCCCACTGATGATTTGCATCCTTCCCCCCCCACCCAGCCCCGATCAACCCGCGGGTGGCTGAGATGTTTTTAATACATGCTTATAGCACAAAGGGCTGCATAAAGCTTGTGGGGTGGCAGAACATAAAGACAAGGAACTACCATTTCTGGTTTCTATGGGGTTCCTTGAGCCACATAGAAACCAAAGGACTTCAGAGAAAATAAAAGAATAGATGAGACATGAAATGTGGTGTGGATGAATAGACCAAGAGTGGAGTAACCCCAATCCTAACTGGAACCAGGCATGCTGGCCACTGTGGATCCACCACTGCTGCTCGGGAAGGGAGCTCCTAGAGATCAGCGTAGCTCAGTAGAAACCTCTGCTCCACCTTGAGCACTGTGAGGCAAATCAGAAGAGTAAAGAGATGGAAGAGATGAGATGTAAACCCCAGAAAATATGCAGATGGCTCTCACCCACCACCTTGTAACAGACTGCATTCATAGGGGTCTCTGGCAGAGAGCTTGCGCTACAAGACAGCCAAGCTCAATGTGGCGTTCCCAGATAAAAGGAAATCCTGTTTTATACAACATGCAATTGAACTGCTGAACTCATCACCGCCGACTTCTGTAACTAACACACAGACTGAAGGAGGATTAAAATGTTTAGGCTTTCATCCAGAGAGCAAGAACAAGGCCCAGCAACGTCAGGCTGTGTCGAAACACAACCCGGAGAAGCCCTGGAGATCAGAGCCCAGGCGCTAACGGGATTAGGAACAGGATTTGCTCTGGAGAGATCATTGCTCAATCTAAGAAAACACAAAGCTGCCTAGAGGAGTTGCAAAAACATCTCATAATAAACAGGCAAATTAGTTTCAGTGTCAAAAAAATCATAGAATCATAAAATAATGGAATGGTTTGGGTTGGAAAGGACCTTAAAGCTCATCCAGTTTCAACCCCCTGCCACAGGCAGGGACACCTTCCACTAGAGCAGCTTGCTCCAAGCCCCTGTGTCCAGCCTGGCCTTGAACACTGCCAGGGATGGGGCAGCCTCAGCTTCTCTGGGCACCCTGTGCCAGTGCCTCAGCACCCTCACAGGGAAGAACTTCTTCCTTCTATCTAACCTGACTTCCCCTGTTTCAGTTTGAACCCGTTACCCCTTGTCCTATCACTGCAGCCCCTAATGAAGAGTCCCCCGCCAGCATCCTTGTAGGCCCCCATCAGATACTGGAAGGCTGCTCTGAGGTCACCACACAGCCTTTTCTTCCAGGCTGAACAGCCCCAACTTTCTTAGCCTGTCTCCATGTGAAACATCCATAGGAATCATCCTTGTCTACACATCCAGTGACCAGGACATTCCAGTGTGGGCAGAGTCCAACAGTGAGGGCAGGATGGATGCCGCTCCAATCACAATTGACCCAGAAGATGTTTAGACACCATTTCACACAACTGGAGAACTAAGGAACATCCAGTGAACTCCTCAGGCAGCAGGTTTGGAACAAAAGAACACTTTTCCCATCATTAAACCACGGGATGAGGAAGCGCTGGCTACGCTCACAGTCTGTAGCTATTAAACTTGATGCTCCAGATGCACAACCCGGGCTCCTGGTCTCTAAACCGCAGCCAGCTGGAGAAGTGCAGTCAAGGGAGGGCACTCTTCCCCAAGAATCTGTTCCTGGCCACCACCAGAGGCAGGGCACTGGGAGCTCTGCAGCTGGCCTTGGATTCCCACAGGGTGGAAGCTTGAGGCAGCTAGTGCAAGCTCTTCTCAGACACAAAGTAGGGGCCAAGGCTGAACCCTGTGGTTATCCAAGCACCAATGCTCCCGGGGACTTTGAGGGCTTGCTCATGGGTAGAGATATTGCTGAATAACTTGCATATTAAGAGACTACCCAAAAATATTTTGGAGTAAAGTTTAGATGTGGATAAAGGCCTGGAGAGCATCTCTCTCACCTGAGGTATTTCCACATCACTGGCTTGCGGGGCCTTGGCATGAGCGGCACAGGGATTCCACAGCACATTCTTCCTCTGGCCCATCTTGTCCTTTTTCTCTAGGGGCTTGAGGTGTGATGCCAGCACTATGTTCCTGCAGGCAACAAGAAGGGCAAGGGATGCTTAGCAAGAACAAACACTCTGAGGCTTCAAGCTTCTTCTCTCAGGCAATTTCTCAGTTTGGACCATAGCAACCTGGACTGGCTGGAGGAGTGAACATAGACTGGAAGAAAGGTGCTCAGGCATTGGAACAGGCTGCCCAGGGCAGGGCTGCAGTCACCGTCCCTGCAAGTGTCCACACCCCGTGGAGACGAGGCCTCAGTGCCATGGGTTAGTGGTGGCCTGGGCAGTGCTGGGGTAAGGGCTGAACTGGATGAGCTTGAAGGACTTTTCCAACCTGGTTGATTCCATGATTCTGTGATTCCATACAGCCCTGCACTGGGGTTGGGGCCCTCCACAGAACCAACCCAAGCGCAGTGACCTGCTCTCTCTGGAGGCCTTGGAGCTCCAGAACTCACCCCTGCGGCTGGCTCGGCACCATGGCAGGAGCTCCTGGTGCTGACGGAGCCCGTTGGGGTGGGAACCCCCTGCACACCCCTCCCTGCCCGGGTGCCCCCGTCGGACCTGAACTGCTCGTAGGAGGGGACGCGCTGGCGCAGAGCGCGCAGCTTGGCCGCGTTCTCCCTGTCCCGAAGCTCGTCCTCCGCCACCGCTGCCCGCAGCTCCCGCTCCAGCGCCCGCGGGTCCACCGCCCCATCCGCATCCATCCCGGATGGAGCTCAGCGACCTGAGGGGGACGGGGACACCCCTGCGCGCACTCCTGTCGTGACAACCCCACTCCTATTGCGATAGTCCTGCCTTGGGGACGCCACTCCTATTGCGATAGCCCTGCAAGGCCCTGATGCACCTCCAGTTCCAGAGGCTCTATCGCAATAGTCCCACCAGGACACGCGCACCCCCGGCTCTTAGAACCTTCGCTCTATCGCGACAGCCCTGCCAAACCACGTGCACCACCGGCACAGGGAACCTTCGCTCTATCGCGATAGTACTGGCAGGCTGTCGGCACTTGGAACCTTCGCTCTATAGCGACAGCCCCTCCGCCCCCAGCCGAGCTCCTGCAGCGCGAGCGGGCTCCCCCTCCGTCGCCATAGCGACAGGGCAGCGCACACGAGGCCCCCGCGGGGCTGTCCCGATCGCGCCTGACAGAACCGGCCTCGCCGCACCGGCCCGCGGCCACCGGGACCCCGCCGAGACCGGTCCCGGCTTCGTTCCGTCCCCCGCGAGCGCGTCTCTGACGGACGACACGGAGTGCTCTTTGGTGACCGGCGGCGCGGGCAGCCCTGGGGCCTTCCGCAGCGGTGTCGGCGGCGCCGGAGGCGAGGGCAGCGCGGCGGGTGAGCGCGGGGCCGGGCCCGGAGCAGGCCCGGGGGGGCCGCGGGGCAGGCGGAGGGCGCTCGGCGGGCGGGCCGGGGCCCTCGGGGCAGTGCAGGCCCGGGGCGGGCAGCGCTGGTGCCGCGGGTGGCCCGGGCAGGGAGCGCTGGGTGCGTGGGGCGGAGCCCGCGCCCTGACTGACCCCCTCCCGCCCGCAGCATGGACACGGACCTGTACGACGAGTTTGGGAACTACATCGGGCCCGAGCTGGACTCGGACGATGACGACGATGAGATGGGCCGAGAGTCCAAGGACCTGGATGAGGTGAGCGATGGGCATGGGGCGAGGGGCAGCGGCCCACGGGAGCAGGGGGCGAGCACCACGGGTTTCCTAAGCTGATAGTGATTCCTTCTGCATGCTGGGCCCGGGTCCTGCAGTGGGGCTTTGCTCAGTGGTGGAGTTGGACTCCTAAGGATCCAGTGGGATCTAGTTAAATATATCCCTGCTGATCGCAGGGGGGCTGGACTAGGTAAGCTTTGAAGGTGTATTCCAACCCAGACTATTCTGTGGTTCTGAGAGTGGTTTTGGTTTTTAAAGGATTCAGGAAAAGCTGCCCTCCTGTTCCTGTGATAACGGGAGAGACAAAGTTTTTGTTGAGTTGCAGAACAGGAAGCTTCTGCAGCTCCAGCTGCAAAAGCTCTAGCTTTTGGAGGTTCTGCATCCCTTCAGTGAGATCTTCAGGCCTTTAGTAACATGTGCCAGCAGCATGGTGAGGAGCTCAGTTTCACAGTGCGGAAGGCAGAGCAGACTCCACAGGCAGCAGAGGAGAGTGACAAGGGCAGGGAGGGCAGCAGAGGTTCCCTGGCTGGGTTGTGGCTCTCTTTCACTGTACGACACCAAGCCTGTGCCTTCTGGGCTGATGGGTGTTTGTAAAGCACTTTGGTGCTGGCAGCAGCTCAATGTGAGCATTGTTGCAGCTCGAGGACGATGACGATGATGATGATATGGGGGACCATGATGAGGACCACCCTGGCATGGACGTGGTGCTGCATGAGGATAAGAAGTACTATCCCACCGCCGAAGAGGTCTACGGGCCCGAAGTAGAGACAATTGTACAAGAGGAGGACACGCAGCCTCTCACTGGTAAGTGGTGAGGAAGCAGCAAGTTGGGTATGGAGGGAGGAGAAGACTCTCGATGGATCCTTGGAAAAGAGGAAATAATATTCCCTTCCCTTCTCCCTATTGGTTTTAATGCCCCTTTCAAATTCCCTTTAGCCCCAGGAGCACGTAGACTCTTGCTTGTCCAGCGACGTGCACTATTTGGCACTTGGGATTATTACAAATGCCAAACAATGTTTTGAAGAGCAGATACTCAGCAGATACTGGGAAGATCTTTAAGAAGAAATGAAAATGTGTTTAAGTCATCTCATTTGTTCCTTCTGTAATAGACCGGTTCAGTTGGCAGGATCCTGCAATAATCATCTGGTACAACTGCTTTTATTTAGGAAAGCTAAGAGCATCTGTCAGCTTGAAAACTGTGTCTGTGTCTGGAAAGGTCCCTGTTCCCTCCACTGTTTCTGAGCCAGCTGGGTTCGGGGGTTCTGGTAACTGCATTCATTGTTCTTCTTCTTGTTTCCAGAGCCTATTATTAAACCTGTGAAAACCAAAAAGTTCTCTCTGATGGAGCAGACATTACCGGTCACTGTCTATGAGATGGAGTAAGTAACGGAGAGGGGTTTAAGGGTGGCCAGTGGCTGTGATTCCCTCACTCTTTGTTGCTTGCAGGCAAAGGCAGAGGCAGGCAGAGTGGTGTGTGCTGTGTGGACAAGGCACATTGCGAGGGACATTGGTTTTGTTTCTTACTGAAGAAGCTGAGGGCAGCCATTTGCAAGGTTTTGACCCAAAACCAAGTGGAAGGCAGTAGCAGATTAACCGTTTGACAGTTATTTTCCCTCCACAGTATGCAGCACAGTGCAGGGTTTTCTGAAGTAGAATGTAGCTTAACCTTGGCAGCTGATCTAAAGCTTGGTAATGGGAAACCTTTGTGGGGCCATTTTGCTGAAGGAAGGTTTCCTTCACTGACTCAAGAAATACTTACATGGTCAGTATGTGGCACACCTCAAATTGGGGCATTTTAGGTTGATCCCTGTGACCATTGGCCTCCTGCTGTCTCAAATTAATTCCTATGGATCCTGGAGCAAGCTGCTCTAGTGGAAGCTGTCCCTGCCCGTGGCAGGGGGTTGGAACTGGATGAGCTTTAAGGTCCCTTCCAGCCCAAACCAGTCTGGGATTCTATGAATTTCTATGCTGCTGGATATAATATCTCACCCAACTTTGTTAAGGAATAAAACCTGTTGTTTACTTCCTGTATTAAAAATATAAGCTCAGCATCGACGTCTGTTGTTGCTGGGTGGAGGGGCTCTGTATCCTCACATAGTGTTTCTATATGTTGTTGTCTATTTGAGGATGAACAGATTGAGCTGCGTGAGTGTCTCATAGGCTCCTCTTTCCACATGCCCCTTTGTGGCTAGTCAGAGCCTGTTCCAGCTTTCAATTGTCATATTCAAGCGGAGATCCCAGAGCTGGATGCAGGGTGAGCGGCAGCTCCCTGTGTGCCAGGCCCCAGCGGGAGCTGTCCCTCTGCTTCCCAGTGAGGATCCTTTATTTTCCAGCAACAGAATTTCACTGGAGTTTGTATTCACTCAGTTGGGTACTTGGATGTCTGGGATCTTTATGGAACGGCAGCTTCTTGGGGCTGTTCCCTGATACTGTCAGTATGGCTGTGCTCATTTATCCAAGAGGTCTTTGATATAGCCAGACAGGAACTGGAAAGCCTGCTGGGTCTTATTTCCTTAAGCAATTCATTTTGCTCTTGGTCAATGTCCTGTACTCTTCATCAGCCACCCTTTTCCTGATCCCTGTGTCTTCTGCTCATTCCATCCGTAGTGAATTCCTCTTCCTCCTGGTTGTTGATATAAATGCTTAGGATGGTGCCAAGAGAAATTCCTTGGGGGACGTAGCCAGAAACCTCCAAGCTTGGTATTGATTTCCCCTTTAGCCTTATTTTCAGACCAATAAGCAAGATTTTAGTGTGTAGTATTGATTTTTGCGTTTTTTAGCTCTTAATCCAAATTTTGCATGTTAAAAAGTCAACCACATCAGGGAAAATTAAATCTTTGTAAAATAAGATTACTTGACGGCACTTTTTTTCCTGCAGACCCATAGCACTGGATCCATGTTTTGTAGCTTCCAGTTATCTCTTAGGGGAGTTGGGAATTTGGGATCTCAATTATATGTTGGACAGGATCCAAACAAGCGACCGGCCCATTGTTACTGATTCTAAAGAGATTTAAATGCCATTACTGGTCGGTAGAGTCCCTGAGAACATCACTGTTTTAAGACCTGAAAGTCAGAACTAATAGTCTATGGAGCCCCGTGGTTACCTTTTAAAACTCCCTGGGGTGCTTGTTACCCAGCTCTGTGATTTATTTGACGGCCTGCCACTACTTGAGTGGAAGGATTTCATCATCTGAATACATGGATGTGACTTTTGCTCCCATACTGACGAGAAGAGGAGAAAAATACTCAATAATATTCCATTGCTGGCAGTTTTACCAGCTCTATATCCTCCCACCCACTGCCATCTGTCTAGGACTCCAACTTTCTTGTCCTCCCCATCTGGAAAGTGGGATTCTTCCTCCGCAGGGCACTGGCAGAAGGAAAGTTTGGAGAGGATGCAGGGGGAACCTTGGATAGAAAGTGTAGCTGAAATGGCACCTGCTTTTCTTAGACGCAGCAGAAGCTTCTAACAGTCTTTTGTGTTTTCGTTCCTCCAGTTTCCTGGCAGATCTGATGGACAACTCGGAGCTAATTCGGAATGTGACTCTGTGTGGGCACCTTCACCACGGCAAGGTAGTGTGGACATCCAGCCTGGGTCGGGTGATAGCAATGATCCCTGTGTTGCTTACTTCAGCTATTGCTCTAGACCCCTCGCTCCGTGCAGCAGCAGACTCTGTCTGCTCCTCTTGCTAATGCAGTTATTTCTAGGTTTTAATAGAATCATGGAATGGTTTGTGTTGGAAGGGACCTTAAAGCTCATCCAGTTCCAACCCCTTGCCATGGACAGGGACGCCTTCCACTAGAGCAGCTTGCTCCAAGCCCCTGTGTCCAACCTGGCCTTGAACACTGCCAGGGATGGGGCAGCCACAGCTTCTCTGGGCATCACCTCAGCACCCTCTTCTGCCTAAGAGCTCATCTCCATCTCCCCTCGGGCAGGTTAAAGCCATTCCCCTTGGCCTGTCCCTACAGGCCCTTGTCCAAAGCCCCTCTCCAGGTTTCCTGGAGCCTCTTTAGGCACTGGAGCTGCTCTGAGGTCTCCTCTTCAGGAGCCTTCTCTGATCCAGGCTGAACCAGCCCAGCTCTTTGAGCCTGGCTCTAGAGCAGAGCTGCTCCAGCACCACTCCAGCTTCAGGCCCCTCACAGCATCTCCGTGGCCCTTCATAAACGTCTTCATGAAAGAAAACCATGTGGAACTAACCACATGCTCAGCTTTCTGTGTCCTGCTACTGCAGGGATGGGATTGTGTTTGTGTTTCTGTGTCCGAACATAGTCACCTCCTTTCTCTTGCTGTCTGATGCTTTCCAGACTTGTTTTGTTGACTGCCTGATAGAGCAGACACACCCCGAAATCCGGAAGCGCTACGACCAAGATGTAAGTGTGCTTTTGGTGTATTCCTGCCCTGAGGAACGTGGGTTGGCTTTTACATTCAGTGGGAGCATGACTGTATGTGGGTAGCATGTGGTTTAGTAATTAGAACGTAGGATTGGGCAGGCAGAGCTCAGTCCTGATTCTGTCTGTCATCTTCCATCTTAACTCTGTGTAAAGAGTTATGTCCTGCTTCAAACTTAATATTTGGTACCACTTTGTGATAGTCTGACTTTCGTTTTGTCTTTGCAGCTTTGCTACACTGATATATTGTTCACAGAGCAAGAGGTGAGTCTTGTAGAGCAGGCAGTGATTTTTATCCAGTTGTCTCATGCTGAACTCACAGTTACTTGCTGAAGGCACTTTCATCTTCCATTTTAACATCTTTTTGCGCATTCCACATTCTGATTATTTTCTTCATTGATGTTTGCCTCAGTAAGATTCCCTGGTTCAACTTTCTTCCATTTCCTGCAACCCTCATCACACATGATTTTATTTATCTGAGATCATAACCTGTGTAGTGTTGAAAATCTATAGGAGAATTATCCCGTTTGGGTAACTCTTCTTTTCTTCCAGAGGAAGAGGTGAAAGGGGGTCACAGCAGTGCTGGATGAGGACAAAAAGGATGATTTCAAAATACACGTTTCTCCTTGGTTTCCTTTGACGAGAACCCTTAGCTGGGTGCTCTGACTCCATGTGGTGGGGCGTCAATGGGAATCTTATTTAGTCCTGCTTGCTAAATATTGCTGTGACCATAACAACCCTATGAAGCATTTGTTTTCTCTTCATCTTAATGTTCTTCTTCATATCCTGTGTGATCAGATCTTACTCCATGAGGAGTAACTTGGCAGCAGCAGAAGGGTGAAAGCATAGAAAAGCATGCATGTTCTGTCTCTGGTGTTGCATATTGTACTTCTTCAGCTGGAACCAGGGGTGGACTGGGCAGTGGTAGCTCACCAGTCTGAGCCAGTATGGATGAGTGAGTTGCAGTGCTCAGGATGTCCTGGATGGATGTTTACTTCTTTCCATGTTTCTGATTTTCCCTTGGTCATCTTTTATGTCTTTACATGGTCATTTTGTTTTCTTTAATGGATAATCCTGGTTTCCTGTCTTTCAGAGGGGAGTAGGGATCAAGAGCACACCAGTGACGATTGTTCTGCCAGACACCAAAGGAAAGTCTTTTCTCTTCAACATCATTGACACCCCAGGTGATTGGGTAGTCCTGAAAATGCTGGGTTTGGGATGCACTTAGCTGGAGGCAGCAGATACATGACCATGTGAATCCAGATTTGTCATTAATAATCTTCTCTGGTCCTCTGGGTAGGGCTGTTCACAGGAGCAGAGCAGTAAAAACGTGTACAGTGATGGTTAATGAAGGTCTTCAAAGAGCTTTTGTGTTGGATTGTATAGCATTGGCTTCCAGAAAAGCAAGGAAAAGAATCTATACCCTGAAACCTCACTGATTCATGGAATCCCATGGAAACCCATGTTTTGGTTTGTGTTTTTTATAGATGATTCCAGCCTAGTCCTGAGCCTTTAGTTAAGTTCATTCTGAAATCGCATCCAGCAGTAAGGACTGTGCACCCGATGTTTAGTCTGCCTTGTGTTTCTGAGTAGCTGGCCTAACTGAGGGCTAATGGGGCTGAAAATGTGTTTCACTCAAGTATACAAGAAGCACATGTAGAATTGGATTTTACAGGTATCACCAGGCACAGTGGAGGCTGTGCTTTTCTCAGATGCTGTTGCCCCACAGTGAGACTCTTGGCAAGTTCCTTCAGGCCTTTAACAAGTTCTTGTTGGGGGGACATAATTGCAGATCAATTTGTGGTAAGAAACCAAGGCCAAACTTTAGGAAAGAGGGTCTTGGGACACATCTGTTGAGTTACAGCTCAAGACGATGGAGGTTAGAGCGCAGGAGGAGACTGGAGGGAGAGGCATCTGTTGTTCTTTGGTGAGAAGCAATCTTCCTCCTTTTCCTGAAGTACTTGCACGGAGTTGTGAGAAAAACAGGAGCAAATGTGAGGAAAAGTGCCTGTTAAAACAAGTTGTTGTGGTTACTCTCAAAAAATAGCATTAGAGCTGAAGCAGATCCCTACCCAGAGCTTTGGCAGCCGCTCTCAGGTCCCTGTCTGAGGAGGAAGCCGTCTGTCTCCTGCCTTGCTGGGTACCAGTGACCAAAGCAAGCTGCAGAGCAGAAAGATGGCTTTCCACCCTCTGTGCTGCCAGTGGCAGGGCTTGCTCTGCTTCTTACCACTCTCTTGTGTTCTCGAAGGTCATGTCAACTTCTCTGATGAGGTGACCGCTGGCCTTCGTATTTCGGATGGCGTTGTGCTTTTCATTGATGCGGCTGAGGGGGTGAGTGCCAGGTTTTCCTAGGGGTGAACTTCAGAATCAATTCCTCTGCACTCTTTGTTCCTGCCTCAGGATGAAGGCCTGGGATGGGTTCAGCTTTCTGGGCTGAAGGCGTTTTGGAGGACAGTTTGGGAAGCAAGAGTGTTTTCCAGCCGAAACAGGCAGTCAAGCCTCTGGCTTTGGTGTCAAGGGCTGACGTGATGTGTGTGACCTGGAGGCTGATTATCTAACTTGTTTCATCTATATCCCTATGATACCTAAAATTGAGCCGTTTATTTATATCAGGGAAGTCCAAGGGGTAGGATTCAAGGAATTTGGTTGGGTTAGCACCCACTTTTAAATTTTAGGGTGATGAGCTGATTGCTGGTGGCTGAGCTTAGACTTCTCTAGACTCACAGCCCTGTGTGTAAGGGTCGCTGCTTTGTCTCTCACGCCCTAGATAGCATTTTGTGGAGGGCTTTCACCAGGGGTGTTTGTGCTCTTATTCCCTGCAGGTAATGCTGAACACAGAGAGGCTGATCAAGCATGCGGTGCAGGAAAGGCTGGCAGTGACTGTGTGCATCAACAAGATAGACCGACTGATCCTGGAGCTGAAATTGCCCCCTACAGATGCTTATTACAAACTCAGACATATTGTAGATGAGGTTAATGGTCTGATCAGGTAGGGGGTGTTTGAGATGATGCATTGTTGGTGCTTGCTGTCCCTGTTCTGTTGCAGGTGCTTTGCTCTGTGAGCCCTTTGTGTGCCTAAAAACTAATGAGTTTGTCTCTCGATACATTGAATTGTGGAAAACGGGGCAGGAGGGAGTATTGGAAATCCATCTCAACCAATATATTGAATTAGGATTGGCTCTTCATGACAAACTTCTTGGGATCGGCTCTTTTTTTCCCTCATTAAAAAGTAGGGAAAGCAGACATATGACCAGAGCAGGGATCTTCTGTGCTCCCAAATGTCTCAAATACACTGAAATTGTCCAGGCTGTATCCTACACTGTAGGTTGAGATGTTTTAAAACTCCTACACATTTGTGACAAAACTAGTAGGAACTTGCTGTCCCAGCCCCTAAACAGAGACTATGATATTGCTATGGTCAAACCTTGCAAGGCCCTGCTCAGAGGAGGGAGGCACATCTCTGCCTTTCACAGCAGCAATGCATCATTCCTGTGATTCTTCTGCATCCAGGTGATTTCCTTAACAGCATTCTCCCCTTCAAGTGTGTGAATTTCCACATGAGCTCACTTGCATGTCTCTCTGTTAAGTTACTGCTGGCATCAAGCAGCTCAGAGCAGGGTGATTTATCCTGTCTAGCGCTCCTGTGAACTCATTCAAACTGTTACGAATCAATTCTGTCCCTACATTAATTGCCTTGCATTATCATTTCCCTTGCTTGGTTGACCAACTTTGCTGCTGCCTTTTAGGGGAAGAAAAACTCTGCCTGACAAAAAGTACAAAGCACTTGTGCTGCTGACTTTGGAGTTCTGGGTCTTTAACTGTTTCTTTGCACACTAATGTTTCTTTTGTGCACATGAATCTTTTGAAGTTTAGAGTTATAACATGATACTGACCCTGACATTCCGATGGCAAGCATGCCGCAGCCTCTTTTAAGATGCTATTTGGCAATGTAGGACCCTTCCTTGCCTGTCGCATATGGCTGTTTGGTGTGGGAAGTGGATTTAGGTGTCTTCTTTGGTTCATAACATTGATTTGTTTCTTTTTCCCCCCCCTTGTCTCTAAAAACTGTCTCCTCTCAGCATGTATTCCACGGATGAGAACCTCGTTCTGTCTCCCCTTCTGGGGAACGTGTGTTTCTCCAGTTCGCAGTACAGCATCTGCTTCACGCTGGGATCTTTTGCAAAGATTTATGCAGACACATATGGTGAGCATTATCCAGAAACCTTGCACACTTGAACATCTCATTGCTTGACCTTTTCTGTTGAGGCTTTCTGAGCTATTTGGCTTCAGCTTTCACTGCACGTGTAAGGCCAGGATATGTGTTCTGAAATTTGTAGGAGTTGAGAACTACTGCAGATCTGAAGCCTGGGTGGTAAACAGCAAAACTACAGTTCCAGGGTGGTTTTAGCAAATAGTTTCTCCTGGGAAGTGTTTCTTGACTCAGAAGCCTCTATTTTTTACATAATCTTAAGCAGAAAACCCAAGCCCTGCTATGGCAGTTGGAGGCAAGTGGATGTATTGTGCTTTTGCCTCCTTCTCGCAACAGCTCAGAAGAGAAGCGGTTAAGTTCTGCCTGGCTTTTCACACAAGTCTCCGGAGTGTGGGACTCAGCTGCAGCCGGGCACATGCTTGGCCCACAAGGTTTTGCTCTCTTGCCCTTTTTCTTTTTTAAGAAGTTGTCTTCTTCTGGCTTTGATTTAATTTGCTGTTCCCCAGGTGCCCGCTCAAGGCAATCTGCCACTTGTAAAAGCAGGCCTTTTGCTTGCATTAGCCAGCTGTACAGCTGAGGTTTTTGAAGTCTGACACTGGGGAGTTTGGGGTGATCTGTAGGATCCCCATGAGCAAGGGAAGAAGGATGTTGTAAAGCAGCTGGCCCAGCTCTTGCTAAGAAGTTAGCCTGAGGGAGGATGGAGTTGTAGGGGTCAGGAATTGATGTGTCAGGATTATCACGTGTCCTCATGAGCCTGGAGAAGTAAATGAGCTCCCTGGGCATCACAGTATTAACCCAGTGCCTGCTAGGACAGTACCCCTTTAGGGAACTGATAAAGATGCAGGGTGCAGGCACAGTCACTAGGAGGTATCATCCATGTGGGGCAGACACACGCTGAATGGGTACTTGAAGTCAGTAGTATTCAGTTGCGGCGACCAGGGATTTTATGTGCAGCCACCACACTTCAACTAACGTGAGTTAAAGCAGTTTAACTGTCAAATCTGCAGCCACCATGAAATTTCTTATGCTGCACATCTGCCCACAGCAAAAGCTTGTTTGGGAAGTGCTGTAAATTGTCACCACTGTCTTATTATTTGTAAATTCACTGTGACAGCCAAGCACTGCAGTGGTCCTTCAGCACTTGCCTATGTGCTCAGTGCATCAGCTGAACAAGAGAAAAGAACCTGGAGATACTCAGCAAGGCAGAAAGTGCTTGTGATAAGCCTGTGGGGCAGATGGGCTGTAAGCCACCCCAGCACCTTGGCACTCTAGCATTAGGGTGCAGTGTTAATGGTTGGGAAAAGAAGCAGATGTCCTTGGGCTCCTGCACACACACCTTGTGTGTAACTGAGAGGGTGGAAATCTTCCTGAGAGGCAAGTCTGTGAAGCCACAGTGTATCTGGGCTGCTGGTGCCATCCGCAGGGGACTGCTCTCTGCTTGGTCTCCCCAGGTCAGGGGGTAATCATATATTCAGAGCTGGGACCAAATGGTCACTCATCAGCACTGGTCCATTAAATGGAATCCACAGGGTTTTTCTGAAAGCCAAGAAACACAGATTTTGAAGGTGAGGGAAATGCAGTGACATCTGAGAGACTTCTGTCTTTTTTCCTTTAGGAGATATCAACTATCAGGAGTTTGCAAAGCGGCTTTGGGGTGACATCTACTTCAACCCGAAGACGTAAGAAGCCCGTTTAAACATCTGTTAGTTTATGGCTGGGTTTTCCCCTCCTTGCCATGTCAAATGTGGACTGGGTGACCACCCAAGCTCCTTTCCAACCTATGCTAGAGAAGTGTCTGGGAAAGGTTGAGTCAGGCCTCCTTAGTGTGGGTCCATGTGGTCCTGGTGAGTCCCATAAGCAGGAGGAGAGAGCTTCCTCTGGCCTTCGTTTGGAGTAAGTGTGACTCCTGTGCCAAAACAGCTTCCCAGCAGGACTGGGAGGGGGAAGATAATGTGGGAAGAGCAGAGGTTGTGCTTGCAGTAGGGGTGCTTGCAGGCTCCTCAGCTCTCTCCTTCGGTCTCCCAACAGCCGCAAGTTCACTAAAAAGGCCCCAACGAGCAGTTCCCAGCGCAGTTTTGTGGAGTTCATCCTGGAGCCCCTGTACAAGATCCTGGCTCAGGTATGTGATGGCTCATTCTGCCTCCCGCAGTCTCAGATGGGAGCAGCTGAGGGCTGGGTGCTGGTGTGCCTGCAGTAGGTTCTTCACAGATTCAGTTTGGGGGTGCAGCGCAATGGTGAGCACCTCCTTAACAGTTGCTCCTTGCAAAGATAGCCCTATATTTGCACAGTTAATCAAACTGCCTTTGCTCTCTCTAGCACACTGTAATATCAGCTGGTGAGTTCTGTGTGCTCTAAACCAGAGCAGGTCAAGAGCCCTGAGGGTGATTGCTGGTGTGTGAAGCTGCACCTGCGAGCCACTGGCTTGGACCCCTGCAGCAAAGCTGAAAGTGGTGCTTGGTGTCTTGCAGGTGGTGGGGGATGTGGACACCACCCTGCCCAGGACTCTGGATGAACTTGGCATCCACCTGACCAAAGAGGAATTGAAACTGAACATTCGGCCCCTCCTGCGGCTCGTCTGCAAGAAGTTCTTTGGGGAGTTCACAGGTAAATGCTCTTTGATTTCCTCTCCCAGCACTCCAGTCTCACAGCGCTGCAGTTTAAGGGCTGTAATTCATTAGGGACTGTAGTGATAGGACAAGGGGTAACGGGTACAAACTTAAAGAGGGGAAGTACAGATTGGATATAAGGAGGAAGTTCTTTACTGTGAGGGTGCTGAGGCACTGGAATGGGTTGTCCAGGGAAGTTGTGAATGCTCCATCCTTGGCAGTGTTCAAGGCCAGGTTGGACAGAGCCTTGGGTTTAGTGTGAGGTGTCCCTGCCCATGGCAGGGGAGTTGGAACTGGATGATCTTAAGATCCTTTCCAACCCTAACTATTCTATGATTCTATGAATACAGCCATGGAGTGCTCACCTGCACAGATCCCTTCTTGGCTGTCCAGATGTAACATAGTAAACCCTTTACCCGAAGGACAGCTTGAGACACTGCTCACATCTTCCCCGTGGCTGCGGGCGCACTGCAGGCAGAATGGCTTTGCCTTGTGTAGACTGGAGGCTGTTTTTTCTCTCTCCACTGCTTAATCCTGTCCTCATGAAGTATTACTTTTCCAGGCTTCGTGGACATGTGTGTGCAGCACATCCCCTCCCCAAAGGTGGGAGCCAAGACCAAAATCGAGCACACCTACACCGGTGGCATCGACTCGGACCTAGGGGAGGCCATGAGTGAATGCGACCCTGACGTAAGGAAACTCTTCTGCTTTGCTTAGAGGATCCAAAAGCAAATGTGGCAAGTGTGCTCTCACTGCCTCAACGGGGCCCCTGCCCTGCTAGACAGCCATCTGCACACATTTGACTGGCAGCACTCTGAAACCTCTCATCCGATACTGAAGCAAATCTCTTCACTCTGAGAAACTTCAGTCGCCTGCCAGGGCAGGCCTGGAGAGGGAGAATTGTTTGCCAGTGCTCAGAGGAGAGCAGGGCCAGGTCAGGACGTCAGAGCCCGTGGGAGCTGCAGGGTGATTTTGTGTCCTTTTTGTCCCTTTTCCATGAAGTTTGAGTCTGTCTCCAAACTGAGGAAACAGATCTGAATGACACTGATAAAAATAACCCTGAATTAGTTAGTCAGCACCTTTGCTATCAGAGCCTTGCAGAAACCTTCCTCCTCAAACAGCTTGTACTGAGCTGTCATGCAGAGTTGTCTAGAGCCACCAACGCCAGGCAGCAGCTTAGGGAGGAGTTTGCCCAGGACTTTTGCTCTGGTGTTTGGAGAGAAAACAAATCTCTTGTTATAATGAGTTGTGATAAAATTATACTGTGGTGACTGCCAACCAGATCACCAGGGATGGAGGGACTGAAAGCTGTGGCCTGTGGAGGCTCAGGTGCTCTGCCCTGAGCTGGCTTGCAGGCCAGGATATGCCGTTTCTCCTCATGGCCTTGTCCTGACCACTATTCACTGTTTCACAAGAGGAGGGAAAGCTCCAGAAAAAGCCACTGAAGTTGTTTCAGGGGTCTTCACACAGGGCAAGGAGATGTAGGACTTCCAGTGGAAGGAAATGAAGGACTTGGCAAGTCAAAAGCAATGTTTCTAAATTCCAGCCCATTAATCCGTTTGTATCCATGAGTCCTGCTGGGTCTGTGTCTGGTTCTTGACTGTGCTTTGAAAGAGGCTTATTTCTGTCTTTCTCATGGGAAGGGTCCACTGATGTGTCACACAACGAAAATGTACAGCACAGACGATGGCGTTCAGTTCCACGCTTTTGGCAGAGTGCTCAGTGGTACCATCCATGCTGGGCAGCCTGTGAAGGTCCTTGGGGAAAACTATACCCTGGAAGACGAGGAGGATTCCCAGATCTGCACCGTCGGACGCCTCTGGATCTCAGTGGCAAGGTACGGAAAGCTATGGCAGTGTGCTTGCTTGGGAGAGAAGTCACCTGGAGTGGTTGCTGCCAGGGACAAGGAAGGAGACAGTGCTGGAAGGGGCCTGAAGCTGGAGTGGTGCTGAAGCAGCTCTGCTCTAGAGCCAGGCTCAAAGAGCCGGGCTGGTTCAGGCTGGATCAGAGAAGGCTCCTTAAAGGGAGACCTTAGAGCAGCTCCAGTGCCTGAACGGGCTACAGGAAACCTGGAGAGAGGCTTTGGACAAGGGCCTGTAGGGACAGGCCAAGGGGAATGGCTTTAACCTGCCAGAGGGGAGACTGAGATGAGCTCTTAGGCAGAAGCTCTTCCCTGTGAGGGTGCTGAGGCGCTGGCACAGGGTGCCCAGAGAAGCTGTGGCTGCCCCATCCCTGGCAGTGTTCAAGGCCAGGTTGGACACAGGGGCTTGGAGCAAGCTGCTCTAGTGGAAGGTGTCCCTGCCCATGGCAGGGGTTGGAGCTGGATGAGCTTTAAGGTTCCTTCCAAACCAAACCATTCTGTTACGTTCTCCTGCCTTTTAGGTATCACATTGAGGTAAACCGGGTTCCTGCTGGCAACTGGGTGCTGATAGAAGGAGTGGATCAGCCCATAGTGAAGACTGCAACTGTCACGGAGCCTCGGGGCAATGAGGAGGTAACTGTGCATAGCTGGTATCACTCAGCCTTACAGGGAGTCAAGGGGATGAAATGCATCCCAAAAGCTCAAGGGGTGAGGTTAGAGAAACATCTGCTGAGGTGCCAAGGTTCAAGAACCATTAAGGGAAAGGCAACACCTTCAAAGGCTGTCTCTAACTGCAGTGACCATCTAACAGTGCGGCTTCAGCTCTTTGTCTTTATCTGATTTCAGGCTCAGATCTTCCGCCCTTTGAAGTTCAACACCACGTCTGTTATCAAAATAGCTGTAGAGCCAGTCAACCCCTCGGAGCTGCCCAAAATGTTAGATGGTCTCCGCAAAGTCAACAAGAGCTACCCCTCGCTTACTACGAAGGTATACCTGGTGCATATGTGCCTGTTTCCAGCTCATGCTGTGGGCTACCTCGTGGACATTAACTTATTACTTAACTCATTACTTATTACTCATTACGTAACTCATTTTCTACTGTTGGGTGTTTTGTTTGGAGTGTGGTTTTGTTCATGCTGTTGCAGTTGATTTCATAAATCAGATGGAAATAGCAGAAAACTGTAAATCCAGCAGGAAAAACACATACCTTGCTGTGCCAGGAAGCATCCTCCTGCAGAGCACATCAGCACATGGAGTTAGAAAAGGCTGGGGGAGCTTTCCTTGGCATGCTCTGATCCTAACCAATTTATTTAAGGCTGATGCTTCCTCAGGCTTGTGTCGGAGCCGGGAAGGGAAGGGCCTGGGAGCAGCAGAGCTGTCAGTTGAACACTTGTCTTGTCTTTCAGGTGGAAGAGTCTGGGGAGCATGTGATCCTGGGGACAGGGGAGCTCTACCTGGATTGTGTGATGCACGATCTACGGAAGATGTATTCAGAGATTGACATCAAGGTGAGCAAATACCTTAATACCTTGAGGGGGCCTACAAGAAACCTGGGGAGAGGCTTTGGGCAAGGGCCTGCAGGAACAGGACAAGGGGAAAGGCTTTAACCTGCCAGAGGGGAGACTGAGATGAGCTCTTAGGCAGAAGCTCTTCCCTGTGAGGGTGCTGAGGCGCTGGCACAGGGTGCCCAGGGAAGCTGTGGCTGCCCCATCCCTGGCAGTGTTCAAGGCCAGGTTGGACAGGGCTTGGAGCAAGCTGCTCCAGTGGAAGGGGTCCCTGCCCATGGCAGGGGTTGGAGCTGAATGAGCTTTAAGGTCCCTTCCAACACAAACCATTCCATGATTTTATACCTAGAACTAGGCTTAAGTGTTTCTGTCTTGTTTGAATGAAGGAATTACTAAAGCTGCCTGTGCAGGCCTCAGTGGTTCATACTCAACACTGGGTAAAACACTTGGCAGAGGAACCAGGTTTCTCTTGTAGGTGTTCAAAGGTTTCCAACAGTCTCTTTCAAAACAAAGAAGTACTTGAACACCTTACAGACCTGTTGCTGTTATCCCAGGTTGCTGATCCGGTTGTGACATTCTGTGAGACAGTGGTGGAAACGTCCTCCCTCAAGTGCTTTGCTGAGACACCCAACAAGAAGTAAGAGCCTGTGGGTGAGCTGGTCATGGGAGAAAGGCAGGAGGGGTTTACTGGAGACAGGCTTCGTCCCCTCCAAGGGGTCTGTTCTTGATGGTTGTTGTCCAGACAAGTGGTGTGTGCCTGAGTTGGCAGCATTCTGTTGCAGCAGCTCTGCTGAGCTCAGTAACACACTTGTGTCCTAGGGATGTTTCTGTGCTTAGTAGGAACTCTCGTAATGGAGGTAACAGAGACAGGTCCACACATCCTTTGTAGGAACTCTCATAATGGAGCTAATAGAGACAGATCCACACCCTCCTTTCTTTTACCTACATTTCACACCTTCTCAGCACTTTTGTGGTGTTTTGGAAATTAGGAGATTCCTAGAGAAGGAGCCAAAGAGCCCAGTGCAGCCTTCAGGAGCTCCCCAAACCTTCCATGACAAAAGATTTGTCTTCTCTCACACTTAACCTTGAAATGGATATGTTCCTTTCTGGTGATGCACTGGAGCTTTACAGCCTGGTCTCATTCTCCTCCTCCACCAATGCATGATGAGATTCACATGACTGAAGGAGGGAGGCCTTAGGAGGGAACACACAGGCTGAGTAAGCAGGTGGAGATCTGGGAGCACAGGACACTTTAATACCTGAATTCTCAGGGAAGTCATGATCTGTCCTGTGCTGAAGATGGCTTTCCTGTGTTCCCCTGTGGCTCCTGGTTCTTCTTGCCGTCTTTTATTCCTATACACTTGCTCCATAGTTGGCAACCTTATTTCTAGGAATGGAAAAGTTCCAGCCTTTGGTCAGTCTTTGAACTGTTGGGCATGTGAAATGACCTGCTCTGGGAGCAGGTTCCACACATTAGTGGGGTTCTCCAAGGCAACATCCCATGTGTCAAACAGTGAATGCTGGCTTTCCTAGAGGCTTATTACCTGTCCCATGGGCTTCCCTCTGCAGCCTGGACATCTGGCAGGGGGGATGGAGCCATGCTATCCCTTAGCAATCTGCTTCTGGGGTTGAACAGACTTCAAAGAGTTGTTAAGCACATGGGCTGTCTTTACAAGCAAGGCAGAAGGACATGGGTGGCTTCATCTCCCTAGCTGTGTTCAGGGCAGTGCACAGTTCCTGAGGTCCTGCCGGTTAGTCCCATTTCCGTCAGTCTGCAGACTAATTGCAACTGTGTCCTCAGGAACAAGATCACGATGATTGCTGAGCCTCTGGAGAAGGGACTCGCAGAGGACATTGAAAATGAAGTGGTCCAGATAACATGGAACAGGTATGACTGATCCAGGGAGAGCAGGAATCCAAATCACTGGGGCGAAGGGGAAGGGGAATGCTGGGATCTGCAAGGTGCACAGTGTCAGTCCACAGCCTATAGGCAGGGGTCGTGTGTTCAATAGTGCTGCCAGCTAGTGGTGAGCATCCCTGCCCCAGCAAATGAGTTGCTCCAGGTGGAAAGCTGAGACTGTTTTATGCCTGAGGGGAGCAGGGTGGTGAGTGCAGGTCAGATACCTGCTTCCTAAAGGTTCCTCCTTTCTTCTTCCATCAGAAAGAAACTGGGTGAATTCTTCCAGACCAAATATGACTGGGATCTGCTGGCTGCCCGTTCCATCTGGGCCTTTGGGCCAGATGCAACTGGCCCAAACATCCTAGTAGATGATACACTGCCTTCAGAGGTGAGAAATGCAGGCCAGGGGGTAAATTTCAGTGAGACGTTTGTTCTGTGATGCCAAGAGGTGACTGCTTCTTCCAGAGCAAGGTCCTAGTGCAGCTGGAATGCTCATTGCTTTGTCAGATCTCAGATCTGCTGTACTTTCTCCACCATACTCCTACCCTGGCTAGGAAATCACTTGTTACTATTTTGATGTTACTATTTGGGTCAATGTCCTCAAAATTGGCAATTAATAGGTCTGTGTTCCAGCATTACCAAAACAGGGATTCTTAATTTATAGCTCTAGATGCCACTCTGAAGATTATGCTCCTGAGCTGTGAGAGGGAGAGATGGACATTGGGGGTATATGGAGACATTGCTGCTCTTCTAGGAACTGGCTTTTAAACACTGCAGTGTGTATGTTACTGTGTTGTGATGCAGGCTTGGTCTCTGAAGCAGTCTGTCTGTCTCTGTAGGTGGATAAGTCGCTGCTGGGCTCTGTGAAGGACAGCATTGTGCAGGGGTTTCAATGGGGGACGAGGGAAGGACCTCTCTGTGATGAATGTAAGTGAGACTTCTGTGGAGAAGTGGAGCTAATAAGATTGATGAAATGCTTCCATATCTGAGCATTCGAGTGAGTTTGCTGGTGCAGTCCCTCAGTGGCCAGTTCCCTTCTCACGCCACAGCTGGAGGTGGTTGAGAAGGGAGATAAGAGAACTTCTCCCTTCATCCTGGCTGCAGATGCCCCCCAGGCATCTTGCTGCCTGCCTACAACCAGCTGACAAGCTGGCTCCCCCAGACCTTGGCTCTACTCATGTAGCTGAGGAGCAGACCACTGAGCGCCCTGCAAGGTCTGCTGCTGAACTGTTTGTTTCATATGCAGGGTTAGGGCATGGTCATGCTTTCCCTGCTGGAATTCAATGTAGGAGAACTTCCTCCAGTGGCTGTAGGTGTTTGGGTGTTCGCTGTGTGCTCAGGCTCCCTGGGGATGTGTGTTCTGTGCAGGGAACATTCCCCTGGGGTCACTTGCTGTCTTTTCTGCCCTTCCTCAGTGATCCGCAATGTGAAGTTCAAGATCCTGGATGCGGTGATTGCTCAGGAGCCGCTGCACCGTGGCGGAGGACAGATCATCCCCACGGCCCGCAGAGTGGTGTATTCTGCTTTCCTGATGGTGAGCACTGCTCTGAGAGGACACAGACTGACCCTTGCTCTGTGCCAGCACCAAGGAGAGTGGGCTGCATGTGTGCTGCACAGTCTGCCCCAAGGATGTCAGTGTAGGCTGACTCATTCATCCATTAACGTTTCCAGCTCCCCTGTGGGCTGCCAGACGGGTTTTACAAGTGATCACGTTCCAGTCTGGCTGGAAACTTGTGTGCATCTGCTCTGTTTCCCCTTTTTGCTACAGTGTGGCTTGCTGGGAAGGGTGGGCGTGAGGGAGAGGGAAGCATATGACTCATGGCCAGGAGAAAAGCTCCTTTCAGTGGGTAGCCATGGGGCAGCGGGAACCCTTCCATCACAGTCAGGCGCTGCATTTCACCAAAGCGTGCCAGTCCCTGACTCTTTGAACCAAGTTGTGTTGGTGCTGCTGGAGGCTCAGTGGCTTGTGTCTCTTTCTCCTCACAGGCCACCCCTCGCTTGATGGAGCCCTACTACTTTGTGGAGGTGCAGGCTCCTGCTGACTGCGTGTCTGCAGTGTACACGGTCCTGGCCCGGCGGAGGTGAGCTGCTCTGACCACCTGCCATCACATTGTGTTGCACAGCAGCAACTGCTCGCTTGGGATTTGGGTTGCTAGAGATGATCACAGTCCTAGCGCTGCTTGTAAAGCAAGGGGAAAGGGTGAAATCTGTATGGCGTGACAGCTGAAACTTCCTTGGCTGATCCCAGCCCCTGTGCTGTGTGACGAGGGAATGTCCAGGATCACATCCAGCCTTTAGTTTGTGCCTCGTTCTTCCTGAGTGTCAGAGAAGAGAATGTATAAAGGGGCATGAGACCCTGCCTGGGGTCCTGTGTTAAGCTCTGGAGCCCCCAGCATAAGAAGAATGTGGACATGCTTGAGCGGGTCCAGAGGAGGCCATGGGGATGCTGCGAGGGCTGGAGCAGCTCTGCTCCGGAGCCAGGCTGAGAGAGCTGGGCTGGGGCAGCCTGGAGAAGAGAAGGCTCCTGAAGGGGAGACCTTAGAGCAGCTCCAGTGCCTAAAGGGGCTGCAGGAAACCTGGAGAGGGGCTTTGGACAAGGGCCTGTAGGGACAGGCCAAGGGGAATGGCTTTAACCTGCCAGAGGGGAGACTGAGATGAGCTCTTAGGCAGAAGCTCTTCCCTGTGAGGGTGCTGAGACACTGGCACAGGGTGCCCAGAGAAGCTGCGGCTGCCCCATTCCTGGCAGTGTTCAAGGCCAGGTTGGACACAGGGGCTTGGAGCAAGCTGCTCCAGTGGAAGGTGTCCCTGCCCGTGGCAGGGGGTGGAGCTGGATGAGCTTTAACGTCCCTTCCAACTCAAACCAAGTGGGATTCTATGACATACAGGAAGACTAATCTTTGTGATGTCTTGGCAGAGGCCACGTGACACAAGATGCTCCCATCCCAGGCTCTCCTCTCTACACCATCAAAGCTTTCATCCCAGCCATTGATTCATTTGGGTTTGAGACAGACTTGAGGACCCACACGCAGGGACAAGCCTTCTCACTCTCTGTCTTCCACCACTGGCAGGTGAGTCCATATCCTGCTGAGATGGGGAAGTGGGGCATGGTAGAACCAGGAACCAGGTAGGTGCTCTCAGTAGAGCTCAGTACCACAGCTTATGCAGGCAGAACTCTGGAAAACATCCTCAAATGGTTTCAAGCTCAGGAGGCTTTGTACACCAGCTGTTAACTGCCTACCAGAAACCAATGGCTTTGTTCCATGTCACATCACCCTTTGCCCTAGTATGGAGGTGCTGAATGCTGCTGCTTGCTGGGTTTGAGAGTCCTTTAGTGCCTGGAGAGAGGACGTCTTCATCTGGGAGAAGGGAAGCTGTGTGGGTGCATTCAGTGCTCTGCAAGCCATGGGTTGCCACACTTGACTTTGCCTCTCAGAGAAAGCTTTTTAAAGCTATGCGAAACAGGGTTTGGGACAAAATATTGTCCTCTGACCACTCTGTGTTTGGGGCAAATGAGGTCGTATGGGAGCTACCACTGTGGGGTGCACAGCTACAGGTGAGAGCAGCAGCAGCAGCCATCTGAGCCCCAAGAGCTGGCTTAAAGGTCAAGATATAAAAGCCTGAGGCTTAGCTCTGAGGAGAATAAACGTGCTTTGTAGAGAGGGATGTGCTGACTGGGACCCGCGGGGATTCTGGTTAGCAGGATCTCAGAGGTCTGTCAACACTGGTCAGGGACTGCTCACCACGAGTGATGTGACAGCTTTTCTGTGCCAGGAGAACAGATGGGGCTGGTGTGCCAAGGCTTGGGGTGTCCGCAGAGCCCTTGGCTGTTTCCTGTTGCAGTTCAGGTTCTGCAGGAGGTTGAACCAGCCCCTGGCATCACTCTCATGTCCTGGCCCTGTTACAGATTGTGCCTGGTGACCCCTTGGACAAGAGCATCGTCATCCGGCCCCTGGAGCCCCAGCCAGCCCCACATCTGGCCAGAGAGTTCATGATCAAGACCAGGCGCAGGAAGGTAGGTCTGGGAGGAATCCCTGTGGTGTCCCTCTCTCCATCTGCCCCAGCAGCTGAACTGTTGCAGTGTTGTCCCTGGGGCCTCCTCTGTGTTCCCGTAGTGGACTGATGTCATTTGTGTCTCTTCCCTCACTCTTGATCCCCAGTGCTGCCTGTTGGTGCCTGTGGTGGTCCCATAAACCACTCATCTGGCAGCAGCTCCAGTTGAAGTGGGGTCCTGCAGCATCCCTGAGCCCTGCTCCCTCCTCTGATCCCTCCATGGCCTCATTTAGCCCATTTATGCTGCAGGAAAAGCAGCAACCAGTTTCTGTGCTGATTTAGTGAACTGGAGTGGGGGAGCTGAAGGAGCTCCTGGGACCGCAGGGTGAAGGGAATCAAGATCCCCTTTGGGAGAGCAGTGAACTGGTGGATATGCTCAGCAGCAACCACACGTTTGCAGCTTCCTGAGAGGCTATGGGATGTCTTCAAGCTGCTGAGGAGTGCCTTGTGCCTTGCACATTCTCCTGCCTTCTCTGGAGCCTGAACATTTATCTTGCTGTGGGACAACAGGGCTATTGGTGGAATCTGCCATGGTGTCTGGATGAGTGCAGCTGCCAGAAGAATCATAGAATGGTTTGGGTTGGAAGGGACCTTAAAGCTCATCCAATTCCAGCTGCCTGCCATGGGCAGGGACACCTTTCACTTTCATTGAGCTCATCTCAGTCTCCCCTCTGGCAGGTTAAAGCCATTCCCCTTGGCCTGTCCCTACAGGCCCTTGTCCAAAGCCCCTCTCCAGGTTTCCTGCAGCCCCTTTAGGCACTGAAGCTGCTCTAAGGTCTCCCCTTCAGGAGCCTTCTCATGTCCAGGCTGCCCCAGCCCAGCTCTCTCAGCCTGGCTCCAGAGCAGAGCTGCTCCAGCCCTCGTAGTGTCCCCATGGCCTCCTCTGGACTCACTCCAGCAGCTCCACGTCCCTCTTGTGCTGCTGCTCCAGGGCTGGATCAGGACTGCAGGGGGGGTCTCACCTCTGGTTTTGTGGTTCCCTTGCAGGGCTTGAGTGAGGATGTGAGCATCAGCAAGTTCTTCGACGACCCCATGTTGCTGGAGCTGGCCAAGCAGGATGTCGTTCTCAACTACCCCATGTGAACGTTCCACTGTGGCACGAGGGCTGACCTGAGTCCTGGCAGGCGTCTGTCTGTCCTTCCCCATCCCTGCTCATCCAGCCCTGGCTCCTGGATGCTCTGGGCACACAGAGAACCTCTCCTCAGGTCACTCTTTCATGGCTGTAGAAGTCTCCCTGGGCATTCCTGGACTGTGCACTTGGGGCCTGCTCCATACAGGGAGCAGCCCAGAGCACTGCTGGTTTTAGTGGTGTTAGTCTTCAGCCCTTGTGGCTTCCAGTGAGATTTTTCCTTTGGCTGGGCTCCCTCCAGGCACAAGGGTTATCCCTGGCTGCAGCAAAGCAGCGAGAATGTGATGTCAGGATTCCTAAGGAGTGTAAACATGAGTCAAGCAATTGAACTTTCTCTTAACCCTCTCCTGACTGCCAGGGGGTGAGTTTTGCCTTGTGCAAAGCATGTCTTCGGGCAGCTAAGGGAGGTGGGAGATGCTGGTGGTGGGAGGGCTTTACCAGCCTGTCCGGGAGAAGCAGCAAATGTGGCTTTTACCTTTTTGTACCTGTTTTGAACCCTTGTAAACATTTAATACAAGTTTCCAGGTGGGGCTTAGTCTGATTGTGCCAAGAGCACTGGGAGAAGCTCTGCCTTCACTGGTGCTTAGA
This sequence comes from Psittacula echo, assembly GCF_963264785.1. Lineage (NCBI taxonomy): Eukaryota > Metazoa > Chordata > Aves > Psittaciformes > Psittacidae > Psittacula > Psittacula echo. The sequence continues at coordinate 6,252,905 of NC_137748.1, forward strand.
GCTCATGCTGTCCTTGAGGTCCCCTGTCCCCCAGCCATCCCACTCCTGCGTGTAGCTGACTGACCAGCCCTGCATAGTCCTGTCCCACACTAAGGTTTTCTTCCTTTCTTGCTGGGTCTGCTTGCTCCTGCTGTGCTTTCAGGTGATCTCAGCAGCTGCCCGTGCTCCAAAGAGGTTTTAGTGCTCCCTCTGTCCTGCCCCAGCTCCAGGCTCTGCCCTGGGTCTGCTCCAGACCACATGCTGGGAACCCAGGGCTGGTTTCCATCTCCTGGAGGGATTTATGGGCTCTCTCTGCCCTGGCTCTGCTGGAGCCGCTGCCCCTCCCAGGTTGGCCCCCACTTGCTGGCATTTGTGCTGGATTTGCCCATGGGCAGCCTGGTCCAGCTCAGGCCTCACCTCCAGAAACCTGCCCCAGAGCATCCCTGTGCTCAGAGGGGCTTGAGGTGGCTCATTGGGGTATGCAGCACCCTGGGAGCAGAAGATAAAGCCAAGGACAGCCCCCTGCCACCCCAAACCTCCCAATTGCTGGTGGAAACTGGGAGGCACTGGGCTGATATAGGCACAGGGGAAGGAAGCAGCCCTGGGAATGCGTGTCCCGCCTTGTGCTGGGTCTCTGCGGAAACTGGATGCTGGGGGGAGGTAGATGCTTCCAGCAGAGCCTGGAAACCAGGATGGGAAAGGACTTCCTGCTGCTGCCAGTGGATAACAGCATCGCCCATGTGAGCTGCTCCATCCCATCTGCCCGGCAGGAGGGTGAGTGCTGCCGGAGGCTCCAGCTCTATCTCTGGGCTCAGCCTTTCCTGCCGGGAGTATCCCCATCACCTCCTGCATCCACACCAGCACCATGGCCTGGCCGCTGACACATTCCCCCTCTGTCCTGGGGGAAAACAGGATTCAAGCCCTGCTTTGTGCAGCCCAGACCTGCCATGCAACCTTGCACCACCCCCCCCAGGCCTCACTGGGGATGCTTTTCACCTCATAGTGGTGCTGGGCTATAAACTGGGTCCCTGGAGAGCAGGCCAGGCAGGTCCTGGTGCTGCACCAGCCCCAGGCTGCAGCAGGATGGGTGCCCGTGGCATCGGCAGCTCGCTCAGTGCTGCACAGCATGTCCCAGGGCTCCAGGGATGTGACCCTGGCTCCGGAGCCACGCACTGGGCTGCTCTGTCCCATTGGAGCGAGGGGTTGTCCCAGGAAGGAGACATCCATCATTCCTCCCTGGGATGGCTCTGATCCCAACCCTGCACTCTCTAGAGCTGGATAATAGGGCTGGAAGTTCCCATGGAGGCACCTGTACGCTGATGGGCATTGGTGCTGGTCATCCCTGCTCTCTGATGAACAGAACCATGGGGCTGAGATGTCCGATGGATCCCTATGGATTTGAGCATCATTCCAGGAAGGGTGGCAGGATATGGCCTGGGCTGGCGTGGGAAGGAGCTGGTTCTCACGCCGGCTGTTCCCAGCCTCTGGAAAACACTGACCTGCAGTGGGGCCCGAGTGGCCGCATGAGCTCTTGTGGCTGAAAACCTGGCCCCATGTGCACGAGATGGGAATTTTCCATGGAAATGGTTCTTCCCTGGGAATAGGGGCTGTGCATGGCCCGACCCTGACCCTTACCCTCTCTCCAGCTGGAACACCACTCCCTACCCTCCTCCCTCCACCCCCCCCAAAGGGAGCTATGCAGGGTGCCCCAGGCAATGGGGCTGTGGAGCAGGTAAACTGAGGCACGGCGGCAGGCAGAGCTGCTCCCTGGAGCTGCGGGTGCTGGGGGCTCCATCCTTGGCACGAGTTCATCAGGCCTCAGCACTGGGACACAGCAAGGGGCTGAATGACCCCTCTGCAGCGAGCGGCACTGCACGGGCCCCTCAGTCAGTCCCGTTTGCCCACCACTCCCAGAGACTTGATGTACTTCTCTGAGCAGCCAGCTCCCGGTGTCCCTGTCCCAGTCTTGCTCCCGGTGTCCCTGTTCACTGCCCTGCTCGCTGTTCCTGTCCCCATCCTGCTCCTGGTGACCTGCCTGCAGCCCCGCTCCCGGTGTCCCTATCCCTGTCCTCCCACTCTGCCCCTGTCCCCCTCCCGCTGTATTTGCCCTTCTCTCCGTGTCCCTGTCCCGATCCCGGTCCCTCCATCCCCATGCCCCCCCCTCCTCCCCTCGGTTTCCCGCGCGCGGGACCTCTCGCGCACAAACACCTCCCCCCCCGCCACCGGCTGGAGGCGCGCGCGCCGGGCGGCACGTGGCGGGTGGGCTCGCGGCGGCGGTGGCTGTGGTGTGTGTGTGTGTGTGTGTGAGTGAGGGGTTTCGCGCATGCGCTGAGCGCCCCCCGCCCGGGCTACGGCGGCCCCGGCGCGGCGGAGACCGAGACCGGGAGAGCGAGAGAGGGGCGGCGTGAGTGGGGCAGGGACTGGCACCGAGCCTCGGGGGGCACCGAGCCATGGGGGACACTGAGCTTCGGGGGGCACCGAGCCTCGGGGTGCTGAGGGGAGGCGGAGGCTGGAGGGGGCCGAGCCCAGGCGGGCGGAGGGGAGCGGAACCCGCTGGCTCTGAGAGAGACGGAGCTGTGGTGGCTGAGGGGAGAGCGGAGCCTGAGGGGCCCGACCCGGGCGCTGTGAGGGGCGCGGGGCGCTCGGAGCCGAGCCTCGTGCTCTGCGGGAGGCGGGAGCCTGAGGGGAGCGAACCGCGGGCTCTGAGCGGTGCTGGGGGCAGAGAGGAGCCGCCGCTTCCTCCGCCGCGCCCCCAGACCCCGGCGGGGCCCGCGCCTCCCTCAGGGCTGCCCGGAGGCAGCGTTCGGGGCCGGGCGTTTCTAACGCGTTTATCCCAGAGGGAAGAAACGCAAAGCCCCGTCCCTGCTTTCGGGCACGGAGCTGGCAGTCCGGACCTTCCAGGTGTCCGCACCTGGCAAAGCCCGCTTTGTGCCGCGGTGCGGAGCAGTGCCAAGTAACAGGTATCTGTCCCCTCGGTTGGGAGCTCCTGCAGAGCCGTCCCAGCGCCTCGGCCTGGCGGGACAGTGCGCGGCAGATCCTCGGTGCCCACTCCACAAGCTAAGAACTGAGCAGCTCCTCGCGCTCCTTGCCCAGATGAACGGCTCTGAATTACCCCTGTCTGAAGCCAGCTGGGGCTTGTGCGCCTTGACCTTTCTCTGGGCTTGATCTGAACGCAGAGCACGAGGACAAGAACCCAGCCCTTGTATCAGGTCAGGGAAGTTTCGGCCTCTGGTTTTTCACCCATCACCATGAATTGTCACAAAAGCCATGTTTGTACGGTTATTTTTAGTGGGTTTTTTAGCCAGTTCTCTTTTCTGCTGGCAGGGGTTAGTGGTGGCTGTGGTCATTGCGACCTTGCTTCCCAGGGAAGTGCTAATTTTGTTCCATCCTCAAATTGATTACAAATAGGAGATAGTGCACAGAGATTTAATTAGGGCATGGATGTGCAGTATGGATTCTTGAGCAACAGTTGGTAGCACAGGGCTCAGCCTTTTCACTGGGTGTTTAGTTCGGATTTAGAAATAAGAGGGGAAACAAAAACCTTGCATTTGTCAGATCATTGATTATTCCTGTCATTGCCTCCATGGCTTCTGCCCAGGGGAAGTTAAAGAGAAGTAGTAGAAAGAAATAATCTGACCCTTTCTGTTAGCAGTCTTTGTCCTGGTGATGTTCAGCAAAGCAGCTGTCAGTGCAGTGACCAAACCCCGTCTCTCTTCAGGTCATGTAAAACGGGAAAGCTGTTGTGTATGTCAAGACCTGTGATTAGGAAAGCAATAAGTACCAAACCCCACCTTTCTTCAGGCCATTTAAAAAGGGAAAGCTGTTGTGCATGTTAAGGCTTGTGGTTAGGAAAGTGGAAAGTGCCCTTCTCTGTATTTATGACTTTTCCAAGTATATTCCAAAGTTATCCTTGTGCTTTCCTGGGGGAACAAGTGAGATCTGCTCTGTGAAGCGGGATATGGAAGAGTTTGAAAAAGAAAACGAATACACAGCCCCACAGGTCATTTGAGCCTTATTGTGCTGTTCCTCATTCTCCCCATAGGATTGCAAGCAGCTGGAAGTCCTAGATTTCTAGCAATCCCAACATTAACTGCAGCGTTCCCGCTGGTCTAAGAGGCAGGAGGGGACGATGTTTGTTTCCACTCTCATGCTGGTGGCTGGAGGATCCCGAGGGCTTGGTGGTGGGTGGGCTCAGCAGTTCCATACTTTCTGTGCCTGCCGAGTGCACAGGCTGCTTGCTGCTCGTCCTCTCTCGGCAGCAGCAAAACCTCCCAGCGGATTGATGGTCCTGAAGGTTAAAGCTGAAGTAGTCTGAGCATGAGGGTTTCCCGTGTGATGGTGCAGCTGGAATCATTTATGGCCAGGGGCTTCAGACCATGGTGATGGTGAGGTAAGAGGTGCAGGGCTTGGAGTGAAAGCCCAGGTACGCCGGGGCTGGTGATGTGTGGAGAGTTGTGTGCTCTGGTCTGTGGTGGCAGCGAGTATCTGCCCTGGCAGTGCTCCTGTGGCTCCTTGTAAGAAAATGATCCCTTTGTAGCATATTTCTTGGGAAAACAGTAACTTGACTGACATTTCTATGTTGGAAAGTTTGTGTTTTGGATCATGTGAAACTTTTTACCGTGATGGGTTTTTAACTGTGTGGAATACATGTTCAGCTGCTCTTTGTGGTGCTGTTTGGATTCATCACCCAGCTTCTCTCCTTGCAGTGGCTTTTGAAATGGGCTTTGTTAAGTTTTAGATCAGTTTAAACTGTGAAAAGCTATTAAAAACTGAAGACTGGCTCTAATGTTTCCAAACTTACTTTTAGTGCTAAGACTGGAATTGCAAGTTTGCGTTATCACTGGTGCAGTGGACATTTGAACTTAAACTAAGTGTTTTCTGTATTGCTGCAACAGCATGAAGTTTGGGGGTTTTTAAAGCAAAGCAACTTACAGGTCTGAATGTGTGATTGTAAATGAGGAACTGACATGAAGCGTCTGTTTTCCAGCTGGGTTTCACTGCTGCCTGTTCTTAGCCCTTCATTAGTGATCATTTTTGCCTGTTGCTTCAAAGCAAATGTCTAACGCATCCCAGATGACTTGCAAGTGATGCAAATATCAGTAAAGAACTGAACAAATTGGGGTCACAGACTGAGAGGACGGCGGATGGCTTGGAATGAGTTAGGGAAGAGTCCAGAAGGCTTGAGAAGTGTGCTGACAGTGAGGACTTCCAGCAGTCCATCTGCCTCTAAGCAGAGAGCGCCTTACAGCTCCTTACCACTCCATGAGTGTGTTTGTAAGGACGGGGCTGTAGCAGGGCAGTGGTCAGTTGCTGGACAAGTTCAGACCCATTGCAAGAGTTCTGCAAAGGTTTTAGTACTTACTGAAGAGTTTTAATTGTAGACACAGGTTTTCTGAGGAGTTTTCTGATATTCCAAGGGCAATACTGAATTGGGTTGCTTAGCTGGAACTATCTTAAAAGGTCTTTTCTTGGCTTTGTGTGGTTTTATAGCTAATGGCTGAGATTCAAGAGCAGTTCTTACAGCCTATGATGGAGAATTTGTACTGAATTTTAATACAGAGGTTCACAGTATCACACAGTATCACAGTATCACAGTATGTTAGAGATTGGAAGGGACCTCAAAAGATCATCTAGTCCAATCCCCCTGCCAGAGCAGGAACACCTAAATAAGGTCACACAGGAATGTGTCCAGGCGGGTTTTGAATGTCTCCAGAGAAGGAGACTCCACAACCCCCCTGGGCAGCCTGTTCCAGTGTTCTGTCACCCTCACTGAGAAGAAGTTTCTTCTCAAGTTTAAGTGGAACCTCTTGTGTTCCAGTTTATACCCATTACCCCTTGTCCTATCATTGTTTGCCACTGAGAAGAGCCTGGCTCCATCCTCATGACACTCCCCCTTTATATATTTATATACACTAATAAGGTCCCCCCGCAGTCTCCTCTTCTCCAAACTATAGAGACCCAGCTCTCTCAGCCTTTCCTCATAAGGGAGATGCTCCACTCCCTTAATCATCTTAGTTGCCCTGCGCTGGACTCTCTCCAGCAGGTCCCTATCCTTCTTGAACTGAGGGGCCCAGAACTGGACACAATATTCCAGATGTGGTCTCACCAGGGCAGAGTAGAGGGGAAGGAAGACCTCTCTCGACCTACTGACTGGTTTATTGACTTGGTGATCTCCTGACTGCCAGCAACTTCTGTGGGTCCAAACAACCAAACTCTCCTAAAACATCCCATTTTGCTAAGCAAAAGGTGAGGTCCGGTGCACTTCTTGCAGTGCCTGCAATTGTGAGTGGATGTAACTCAGTCACTTAGGACCAACAAAGCAACTTAGAAACATGCTGCTGGGAGTAACTTAATCTGAAAACACCCACACGGGTCCATTCCGGATGGGGTTACTCAGACTCCTGTGTCGGGCAGGCACTCGCAGCGTGGCTGATGCTGGTTTTCTGACCAAGCTGTGATGCTGGCGAGTGAGGGCTTGTTCCAGCCTTGGTGACCTGCCAGTATTTCCCTCACAGTCATTTGGACCTGGCTCTTTCCTAATGCCACTTCAGGTTTTCATTGTCTCTTTTACTGGGAATGCCAAGTGAGTTGTGACAGTTTCCACCTTAGCCCTGTTGCTCGGATGGGATTCTCTGAATCGCTGCACCAACTCAGACTGTGGTCATGATTGCTGAGCAGTTGGAGTAAAAACCTGGCAGATAATGGGCTCCTTTGTGGTCTGGCTGCTCTTCATGGGGCTGCTGGCTCATTAGGGGAAGGTGATCCTTCTTTCCCACCCTAGTTCCAGCTTTTGTTTTTGGTGCTGTGACTCAACAAAGTGCTTTATGGAGGTTGTGCTCCAGATTTATGTATTTTTAATCTGGTTAATAGGAAGTAAATTATTTCCTGTGAGAAAAAGATGCATTAATATTCCCTACTTCTTATGCTTGCCTTACGATAACACTGCTGACCTGTATAGGGAAGCACATTCCTTCCTCCCATCCACTTAGGAAGGCTCCCTGAATTACAAATGCACCTCTGAAAACTGGTCCCTGGACTACACCAGCCTCTGTGTGGGAATGGGATCTCGATTGCCTTGGAAGGAAGGTTTTCTTGCAGGACCCCACACCATTATCAGTGTTTCCAGCTGGTCTTCTCCCTTCCTGTGAGCAGCAGCAAGAGGGGAGTTCCACCATCCTGTGCTTGTGCTGTGTAGTAACACGAAGTTGTGGTTAATAATGGTCAACTTCTATTAAATCCCATCTCACTTGCTGGGTTCAGTATTGCTCAGTGTCTAAATGCTGCCTCTGTACTTTTAACTGTCTGAACTACCTGCTCACTGGCCATTGTCCATCGTGGTTCTGGTGGGCTGTTTGCTTTCCTCTCAAAGCCACACACAAAAAGAATTGATCTTCGCAATGCCCCTTGGAGGGGAAAAAGGCGACGGTGGCTTTCCTTTTTTGACCTTCTCATACCATAAATATGAGCTGTTATCAGTGCTTTTGTGGTGACTCACAGTTCTCCCCAAACTGGAGAACATTGAGTAACTGAGGACATTACTTGTCTGTGAGATCTTGGCTTCTTTTCCTGTAAAACAAAAGATTTCAGGTGCAATTCCTGGCTGTGCTCCAGGCAGCTTATGGCTGGGCAGTTAGGATGTTCCTAGGTATTTTGTGGTAAAGGAAATGCTGAAAATGGTTAATGTTGTAGCAGAAAGAAATCCCTTTTCCTTCAGCAAACCCAGATAACTGAGTTTCATCCCTCAGTATTGGTTAATAATTCTGTAAGGAGTAAATCTCAAAAGAAGAACCTATGGCTTTAAGTAATAACACGAGTTACAATAAACTGCATAAATAAAAAGCTATATTTGGAAGAAAAGGAGTAGTGTATTTATGGGCAAAACTGTATTAAAGGAAATGTGATGGAAAAATTGAGTCAGATGAGCTGATGTATGAGGCATTTCCCTATGGAGTCATTGGGCTGAAAAATGTTTTCTATGCCTAAACTTGAACAGATGCTTCGACGCACACACACATACACACATGTACAATCCTCCCTAGTTTAATATTAGCAGTTGTGTGCATAGCACTGTGATTAATTCACAGACCAGCCTGGTTTAGTCTCTTTTCCAGGGGCTATGGGATATTTCCAGATCATCCAGGTACTTATGCCTGGCTGTAAGCAAGCAGCCTGCTTAGTAGCAGTGTTTCTTCCCAGCTTTCCACCAGGCACATGCTTAAATCACTCGCTGACCTGGGATTTGCATTTTTACACAGGAGTGAAAAATCTCTCCCTATTACCTTGCTTAGATGAAAACCCTTGGAGTCAAGCAGCTCTCTTGCCTAAATAAGTCCATGATCCCAGCTCTGGGCTCTCAGAGACATTAGTTCCACCTTTTTAGTTATGGATTTGTCAGAAAACAATTCCGAGTGCAGTGCTTGACCTCGATTAAGATACTGTGGGAGTACAAAGAGAAGACATACATATAGATGAGCAGCAGACTGTGCCTACAGTTCTTTTGAGTACTGATGTTGCATTCGGTGGTGCTGGAGAGGTGGCTGACAGTTGTAGTTTAATATTTCCCTTTAAAGCCTCATTGTGGTATTGCCCTTAATCCCCTTTCCCAGAGTTGTTGGATTCGCCTTGTAGGCTTCCTCTCTTCTAAAACTCCCCAAAGCCAAATGCAGCGTGTTGGAGCTGCTTGTTTCTACTTTGCTTTCCAGACTGGGCTAAACTGATGAAGGAATGTAGAAAAATGACGTCTGGGTCTAAACATGGCTCTGGCTGTGGTGCCTCGGGAGTGCATGTCCTCAGGATGAGTGCTGATGCTACTGGCATTGAGATATTGACTCCTGCTCCTGGTGACATCGCAGCATCAGCCCCTTGTGAGTGCTGCGGCTGTGCCAGACTCTGCTATAACAAGTCATCCTCTGTAAAGTTCTATATCTCTCTTGTGCCTAAAATAGTAGAGAGCCTGGAAGGGAGATTGGATTTCTTGTGTGTTTCCATGCCACCTTGAGGGTGAGTTTCTGACTCCGAGTTAACTCATGGAAGTCTTGCTGTGTTATGGATTCAGGGACACAGCTGACAAGTAATGCTGCATAATCCAGGGGCCTGAGGTTAGAGAAACATCTGCAGGCAGGCATGGGGCTGGTGTAGATTGTGCACATGGGGCTGGCCCTGGTGTTAATATGCTTTTAAATGGCATAAGAATAAAATCAGTAAGGCTTGTAATGTGTGTCTGGAAGGGTGGGTGCCTTTCATGTAGCAGCTCCTCTTAAAACCCTCCTGATTTTCATAGAAAACACACTGAAATAGTTGAGAAGCGACTGGATTTTAATTGCAGCAGGCACTGATTCACAAGAGTTACTTGGCTGACATTCAAATAGGTAGTTTTTAGAAGGAGAAGAATTTTCATAATGGAAACTGTGATTCCTGGGATATTCAAAAAATAAAATGGAAATGTTTGGGAGGAATTACACAGTGATCTTCCATCCAGCCATATGGAAATGATCTTTATTCCTTGGTGCAAGTAAAGTCTTTGCTCCTTCTGGCGTTTACTTGAAGCATCCACCTCTGTGGCGTTGCCCAGCTCGATCTGTATTCCTCAGCCTGCTCTTGCTCTCTTTGCAGTCTGTGGCAGATCCTCATCGATCCGGGTGTCTGCAGAATCCAGTTCCCTGGAGGATTGTGCTGGGAAGGTATTGATAGAAATAAATCACTGCTGCCCTGCAGGTGTGCCCATTGCGTGAGATGTGCCTGACGAGCACACCCTGAATCCCAGTCAGCTGCAACTTATCCACGATCAATAACCTGAGGTACCAGTGGGTTTGCTTTTTGGCTTCCTCTGGTACCTCTCTTAGCTGACTCGTAGAAGTGCTCTTCCCACAGGCCCCTGGGGAGCCATTTGCTTAAGCAGTTGCCATGCATTTGGGAAGCTCAGTGTCATGGTTTAAGCTGCCTTAAATTTGCTGCTAATTTTCGTAAGCTTTTGATAATACTAAATCTGATCAAATCTGTGGCTGTGGAAAGCAGTCAGGTGGCCAGAAATGACCCCTCTGTGCTTGGGGCAATGTGGGAAAAGGGCTTCTGGCTTCCTCTCATAGAATACAAGTTATTTGTGGCTATTCTCAGATGGAACAGAAGCAGTTGGTATGTGTGTTCTCCCAGCTGGTATGATGGAGCGTAGGGACTTCAGTCAGCGACTGCCTCAGGTCTCTTCCCAAAAGAGTCTAAAGGAGTATTAAAGTCTTCCGGAAAATGACAATTTTGGGCTTCTTATTTCATGATGGGAAATAATTTTTTTTCAACAAATAATTCACTGAGTGGATTTATGTGTGTAGTTATATTCTGAATTTTATTGTTGGCAAGATAAAGCTGTTGAGACTCCTGTTGCACTCGAGCTGGAGGAACAGTTGAATGCCAGTACTGCAGTCTGGTGATTTACTACGCTCCTTTTCTCAAAACAAACTGTACTTAAACCCAGCTTCCTGGAATGAAACTCTTCAGTTATTCCTGCAGTTTAAGAGCAGTTGGGAGCCATGGAAGCAGCAGGACAGCATTTGGCTGGCTAGTGAGCTTGCCTGGCCAGCTTGTGTGATTGCTGCTCTCTTGTTGTCGTGGGCCTCTTGCTCTCTGCATGGTGTTCTGGAAGATGAATCTGTGCTGTGGAATGGTTTTGGTGATCTGGTAAGATGTGTCATTCTATCCTTGGCTGTAGATGTTCCCAGCACCATCCTCATAGATTGTTGAGGCATACAGGTAACCTGACAGTGAGAAGATGGCCTTCTGGTGGCTGCCTGCCGTCCTGGTGAGCTTAGTGCTCTCCACCTAAGGAGATACACGGTTGTGGAAAGTCACAGAGGTCTGCAGACCTTTCTGGTCCTTGTCCTTCATATCTCAGCAAGCAGAAAGTCCTGAGCAGGTTTAGCAGAACTATTCCAAGTGCTGGAAGAGGGACTTTTTACAAGGGCATGTAGTGACAGGATAAGGGGGAATGGCTTTAAGCTGACAAAGGAGAGATTTACTAGGAGGGTGGTGAGGCGCTGGCACAGGTTGCCCAGAGAAGCTGTGGCTGCCCCATCCCTGGCAGTGCTCAAGGCCAGGTTGGATGGGGCTTGGAGCAAGCTGCTCCAGTGGAAGGTGTCCCTGCCCGTGACAGGGATTGGAACTGGATGAGCTTTAAGGTCCCTTCCAACATAAACCAGTCTGGAATTCTGTAATTCTAATGTAGCTGGTGGTGAGGGTTTGCAATGCCCTCATCTGTCTTCTGAAAATCCTTCTCTAGAAAGCTGCTGTTGAGGAAAATGTTGAATGAATTTGGTATAATTGCAGGGTGAGGTGGTGTCTTCTACCAGACCAGGTGAGAGAGCTGGGAATTAATAGTCTGGTTTTGAATTTGAGTCACAGTGAAACAACTGCCATGTTGCAGAAGGGGTAACGGGGGCCATTGCATCATGCTGTCTGTTTTATTTACAAGCTGCTAGTTTGTGAGGCTTACCTCTGAAGCAAACACTGTCTTAGTTTATTTTGGCTGTTGTAAGATGGTGGTGAGTGAATTAGGTGTTCATCCCATTCAGTTGAGAACTCAGCTGAGAGTCTTTTGACGTACAGGAGCCGACAGAATTGCTCTTTTCTGGCTTCTCTCTCCTTCCCGAAATGGCTGCAGAGTGATATTTGGGTCACTTGCCTCCAGTGTGTCATTTTCTTTTGACACTCATCCCTCTGAGCAGATAGGAGGAGCCCGATGGGGAGCTGCTGTGGTGCTGTTGGCTGCACTGGAATCAGGAGTAGTTACAGGGGTGTTGTGGTTGTTTGAATCACTAATCACATCAAGACAGGGAGATGTCTCTGATGCCTGACTTAAACAGTATGTGAGTGAAGATACACAGAGCTTGCTGCAAGAGGGAGGTGGGCACCCAGGTAAGGGCTCGGATCCTCTAAGCCCCATGCAAAGGCTGTTATCTCCATCAGCATGTGTCCTTCAGTGGCTTCCCTGTGGATGGAACACACAACAGTATTTGCGTGTTCTTCGGTTTGCACCAGACACCTTTTGGCTCTGAAAACCATGATTTTTTCCTTCCTTCCTTGCGACGTGCTCTGGGTCTCGGGCTGGAAGTGCCCATTCCTAGGGCTGAACTCTCAGGCAGGGCATCATGCTCCCTTTCCTCTGAGTGCACAAGCCCTGTTGCTCTGCCTGGGCTCTGCTCTTCCCCGGCAGGTCTCCGGCTGAAGCAGGACCCTGTCCTGCAGTTCCTTTCCCTCCACACGCTGGTGAGAGCGCCTGACACGAGCTGGATGTGTGGGATTCATTGGTGGATGTGTGGGATTCATTGGCAGGTGTGTGCAGTAGCCCCAGCCTCGCTGTCCGTCACACATCCATTGCTGTTGGGCACTTTGCACAGGCCTTTTGTCATCATCCCCACTGCATTTTTATCATCTTTATCCTTCCATTGCCCATATTTGTTAAAACAACTGAGAACACAGGTGAAAGCTTTGCTGTATGTGACTGGCTTCTACTTAGTGAGGAACAAGTGCAGCAACACTGAGGTCAGGAGCAGGGCAGGGCCTGGGTTGCCAGTGCTGCAAGAGGCCGATTCATATAGGAGCTGCTCAGAAGCATTCCAGCTTAAGAGCTGAGTGAGAGGAAAATGGGTATGCGCTGGAGAGTTCCAGCAGGGTTGGTTTTGAGCTCCAGTGTGGCAGCTCTTCACTTGTTGGGTTATTCCTAACCCTGCAGCTGTGTTGTGAAGGGAGAGGGGTTGCCTGCACTACAAGGTTCAGTCCCAGCACTGTGCTGGTATGAGCAAGGTTCGGCAGAATGCCGTGTCAGTCTGGCTGTAGCTTGTTGCCCTGAGGATGGAGTGTTTTGTGGCAAGGATTGTCACGCACTGTGGTTCACCCTGTGATCTGCTCACCGCTTTCTTTTCACCATTATTACATTTCACATCACCAGAACGCAAGCATCATCTGAGGCTTCTTCAGCTTCTTGATACCTCAAGCCTGTAGGACAGATCTGAAGAGCAGCCTGCTCAGGTTTGCTGGGCATCTGACAACTCCAGCCTGAATCACTACAGAAATGCCAAATTTGAGAGCTCACCATACCAATTGCTGAGCTGGTACACCTCAGTCTCATCGTTCAGAAGGGATACTGAATGCTGAGCATGGATAAAGGGATTCAGGCTGACACAGACCCCAAAATGGGTCTCCAAAATGGCTAGCAGAGACTCTACAGCCAAGCCTCTGTTATGCTGAAGCCTGGTGACAGCACAGGTTCTGCTCTCACATGGGCTCGAGTCAAGCTTGCAGCTCATCATGTCCTTGTGCTGCAGCACAGGCTGCCCAATGGACACTGCTTCTCCAGAGCCAGGATCTCACATGCTCTGGGGTGTGTGCCCTGGAGATGATGCTTCCTGGAGGAGTGTGGTTGCTGTAGGTGAAGTAAAAGCTGGGTTTGGGAAGCACAAACCACGCTGTGATTCTGTTTGAATTGTGTCACTGCGGGGGAGCGTTGCTAAAAGTGTCGCTTGGCTTCATGTTGGCATTACCTAGAGGGCATGCCGGGGCTACTGGAGGTTCATGTCTTATCTGCACGTTCCAGTTTCTCTCTAAGCTGAATGCTTGGGTGGGTGGATGGATGTTGATTTTCCAATGGAGATGTAGTTGACATCTTTATTTTTTTGACAGCACAAGAATCTTATTATATCTCTACCTCTTACCCATATTTTAGTGTTCTGTTTATATCCTGCATGGGATCTGTGGTCTCATCATTCAGAAAGGGGTGTTTTAGACTCGGGGGGATTGGTGTGTGATCAGCAGAACCTTGTCAGGATGCCTAGGATTTGAAGGCACTGTTCAGAAATGGTTTCTAAATTGACATTCTAAATTGACATTGATGCTTTGTGGCTTTTTCAAAGCCATTCTCTGCTCATTGCCATGAGAGGCTTGCCAGATGAGAGTGTTTACTTGAAAAAACAGCCTCTTCATTCCCAAATATTCTATAATATAGATTAAAACTGAAATTGAATACAGTTTTCTTATTCTTTTTCATCTGTATAGTGCTATAAACACATTAGGGACTATAGTGATAGGACAAGGGGTGATGGGTTCACACTGAAACAGGGGAAGTTCAGGCTGGATATAAGGAAGAAGTTCTTTACTGTGAGGGTGCTGAGGCACTGGCCGAGGTTGCCCAAGGAAGTTGTGAATGCTCCATCCCTGTCAGTGTTCAAGGTAAGGTTGGACGGGGTCTTGGGTGACCTGGTTTAGTGTGAGGTGTCCCTGTCCACGGCAGGGGCGTTGGAACTAGATGATCTTAAGGTTCTTTCAACCCAAACTGTTCTATGATTCTGTGATTCTATGATTCTGTGAATAAAGTTGGTGGTGATTGAACCCACTTCCCTCACTAAAGATGGAAGGGTATAGCAATGAATTATCTTATCCCAGGAAGATCCCCACATCCTTCCCCTCATGTCCCTTAGGAGAATGGGTGCTGGAACTGCTGGTCCAGTTGGGAAGGCAGGTGGCATTGGCACAACATTCAGTGGGATTTGTGGTGTGCTGCTACCTTGCTAGTACTGGGTCTGGCCATGACTTTCTGCTTTCTTGAACAGCAAAGTCTTACTTGTTTTACAGGTTAATAAAGAAAGGAAGTCGTGTAATCATAGAATCCCAGACTGGTTTGGGTTGAAGGGACCTCAAAGTTCATTCAGTTCCAACCCCTGCCACAGGCAGGGACACCTTCCACTAGAGCAGCTTGCGCCAAGCCCCTGTGTCCAACCTGGCCTTGAACACTGCCAGGGATGGGGCAGCCACAGCTTCTCTGGGCACCCTGCGCCAGCGCCTCAGCACCCTCACAGGGAAGAGCTTCTTCCTTATCTCCAGCTTGAACTTCCCCTGTTTTCAGTTTGACCCCATCACCCCTTGTCCTATCACTACAGTCCCTAATGAAGAGTCCCTCTCCAGCATATTTGTAGGCCCCCTTCAGACACTGGAAGCTGCTGTGAGGTCTCCACACAGCTTCTCTTCTCCAGGCTGAACAGCCCCAGTGTTCTCAGCCTGTCTCCATATGGGAGGTGTTCTAGCCCCTGCTCATCCTTGTGGCCTCCTCTGGACTTGCTCCAACAGCTCCATGTCCTGATGTTGAGGACACCAGAACTGCACCCAGTGCTGGAAGTGGGGTCTCATGAGAGCACAGGGGCAGGATCATCTCCTTCAACCTGCTGGTTATGCTCCTTTTGATGCAGCCCAGCACGTGTGGGGTTCTGGCCTCAAGCACACACTGAAGCAGCTCATGTTCAGTTTCTCATCGACCAACACCCCCAAGTCCTTCTCCTCAGGCTGCTCTGAATCTCTTCTCTGCCCAACCTGTGGCTGTGTCTGGGGTTGCCCCGACTCAGGGGCAGGACCTTGCACTTGGCTATGTTGAGCTCCCTGAGGTTGGCATTGGCACCTCTCACATGTGTAATTCCCATGTTTCCTCAGAAAACTGGTAAATCCTGCCCTTTCTTAGATTTCAGTTTAAATGAGATGTGAGTAATGCAAGTTATTCATTCATCCTCATGCAACTCCTATTGTAATTAGCCTGTGGGACCAATTTTACTTTCATGGATCATGAAACCTCTTTTGACTAGCAACAGAATTGCCATGCATTTATTCTTGCAGTTTTTCATGTCTTTTTGAATGGCTTCGGAACAAAGCAAATATTAACAAATTAATCAAATTTCATTAGCATGACATGGGAGAGCATCTTTTTAAGGGAAAAATGTCTTCTTGTAAATATATTCCCCTCAACAACTGCCTTTGGCTACAAAATAAGCTGTTTAAGACAAACCTTGCCTGAGGAGGGGCTGGTGAAAGAGAGACCCTGGAGCTGCAGCTCCCTGATTCCCCAGGAGCCGTGCTTCATGTTCCTGCGCTGCACCTTGCCTCCATCCCAGGGAACACGTGCTTGTGAGCTGAAGCCCATACCCTGGTGTGGACTCAGCCAGGGTGGGTGTCTCCAGCTAAGAGGGGATGGTGAGCTGGGCTAGGGCAGCACTGTCAGCCATGGTGGAGAGGTCAGGTGCAGAGTCCTTCAGCCAGGGTCAGGATGGTTTGGGTTGAAAGGGACCTCAAAGCTCATCCAGCTCCAACCCCTGCCATGGGCAGGGACACCTTCCACTGGAGCAGCTTGCTCCAAGCCCCTGTGTCCAACCTGGCCTTGAGCACTGCCAGGGATGGGGCAGCCACAGCTTCTCTGGGCATCCTGTGCCAGCGCCTCAGCACCTGCATGGTAAAATGTTTCTTCCTGATGTCCTGTCTAAACCTGCCCGCTGTCAGTTAAAATCTGCTGCCTCTTGTCCTGTCGCTAGAAGCCCTGATAAAAAGGCCCCATTTTACTTATAAGCCACTTGTATATGAATTGAAAGACCGCTGTAAGGTCTCCCCTTCAGGAGCCTTCTCTTCTCCAGGCTGACCCAGCCCAGCTCTCTCAGCCTGGCTCCAGAGCCTGGCTCCAGCCCTCGCAGCATCTCCATGGCCTCCTCTGGACCCACTCCAACGGTGCCAGGTCTGCCTTGTGCCGAGGACCACGCAGCGTTTGATGCAGCCCGGGACACAAGTGGCTCTCTGCACTGGGAGTGCACACTGCCGGTTCTTCAGCCTCCAGTACGCCCCAGTCTTCCTCTGCCGGGCTGCTCTCCACCCATCCATCCACTCACCCATCCACCCAGCCCCCCACCCCCCCACCCCTCAATCTGTGTTGGTGTTTGGAATTGGCCAGCCCTGGTGCAGACCCTTGCCCTTGGACTTACTGAACTTCAGGAGTTTCACATGGGCCCTCTCCTTGAACCTGTCAAGATCCCTCTGGACAACACCTATTACCTTCAGTTTATCGGTAGCCCCTCAGCTTGGTGTCATCCACAGACTTGCTGAGGGTGCACTCAGTCCCACTGGCTGTTCATGATGGAATGACATGAAATGAGACCTCATATCACAGAAACATCATAGCACCATGGAAGATCTTGAGTTGGAAGGGACCCATATGAATCACTGAGACCGACTCCCTGCTCCTTGCAGGACTGCCTTATGCTAATGCAAACATCAGCACGCTCCCTGCTGTCCTCCCTGACTGGTGGGAGGCCATCACGGATGAGAATATCTCAGGTGAGAAAGCTGAAAGGAGATGAAATTAATCCCATGTTTAAATCGATTTTGAAAGCCACCCATGGGCTGGAGAGGGAAAGCTGCAAACGCAAGAGGCCGATCGCTGTCTGTGTGTGAGCCATAGCTGTGTTAAAATAACTCCAGCAATTTCCTGCAGTGAATCTTAGTAAACCTGATGGGTTTTTCTTTCTTTTTTAACATGTACCTGCTCCAGATTCCTCTTTATTCTGTCTAGATCTCAGTGTGCAGAACTTTCTCCCTCGCAGGAGCCAGCTTGCTGTCAGAGGAGTGTCATGTTCTTGGCGTGGTATGTCCTGCCGGCTCCATGGAGCCTCCGCCGCTGGAAGGGCAGGAATGAGCTTCTGACAAAGACAAGGAATGAAAGTCTCTCTCAAATGCGCTTTCTGGCATGGCTTAAATGAGCTGAAATTGCTGACATTTTGCCTTTTTCACGTATGTGTCAGTGTCCATAGACTGATTTCAAACAATGGAAAATTATTGAGTTAAATGTTGCCAGAACAGCGAATCCAGGAGGCATCAAGTGTATGTTAGGTGAAGGTTACTGCAATATAGCTGGGTCCTGCAGTTCTTGTGTTGTGAAGGCAGAAGCATGCAGCCTCCAATGCTGGCTGATCTCATGAGTGAAGGATACCAGCATTTCAAATGCCCTAAGAAAATTCTTGCTTTCGTATTCCATTCAGTTTAGATGGCTTAAACGTTTCCAGTAAGAGAAGGCTTTAATGACAGGTCATTTTGCTTGAGCTAAACTGTTTCCTTAAAGACAAGGAGGTTCTTTGCTGCTGGTGGCTTCTCCCATATTTGTGGCAGCAGCTCTGCTCCGGTCTAAAGCTATATTTAGAACAAGTGACACTTTCTTGTTGAAGAGAATCTGAGCTCTTCCACTTCCCATCTCCGCAGCCACCGCTCTGGAATAAGCAGATGTCTTGGTTATTAAACACGCATCTGATAACGCCGCCGTCTGCATCTGAAGGCTGTGGTTAACCCAAATGTACAAGTGTGTGGGGTCAGTGTCATGTGCAGGTTTGTGATGCTGCTCATTTATATAACGGGTGGAATCCAGGACATGGATCCCAGTCTTTCTCTCGAAGCAGGGCCCTCCAGTGGGTGCCACAGCCGAGGGAGCCGAGCTGTGACCACAGTCTCCCTCTTCATAGCTGGTGAACAATATGAGCCAGCCACAGATGTGCTCTGCAGGTAGAAAACACACTGTGAAGAGCTGATAAAGACCTCAAGAGAATTTATGAGATACTGAGGTAGACGCTCATCTAAAAGTAAAGATTCAGTGTCCTTTCTGGTATTGGAACTGTGGCACTGCAGGTTGGTGTGAATGGGAGTGTTGTGGCTCTTACCTCTGTTGCAGATGTGGGGCTCTCTTGCATTTTCTGTTCAGTGATTTGAACACTCTTTGGCCACACAGAGTACCCCTGACTCTACCACCCGTTTTGACTCCTAATCTGAGTGTGTGCTGGGAAATGTGTGAGTGAAGCACAGTCTTTCATCCCACTAGTGCAGAACTCAGGGCTGCAGAGCTGCACTTGGGGTCTTTCTGAAACGGGGTTCAGAGCGTGAAGCCACTTGCAGTAAGGTGCTGTGCAGGGATGGAACCCTCTGGTCTTTTTTCCTGTTAGAAAAGTGTTATTTCATCCAGTTCTGTCTATGGCATAATGGTTGTGTAGAGAGAAGAGCTATGGCTGTAAACCTGGATTGATGCATGCCCAACTGACAGCCACCAGATAAATTGATTCACTGGTCATCATTTTCTTCCCATGTTTCCCAGCTAAATAAATTAAACTAAATCTCTCACTTCCAGGCATCTTCCCTGTTCTTCAGCTGGTTTTGAGGCTGGAATACTCACTCTCTGATGTTTAAGCAACTTCTGAAGGATGCAGACGCAGGCATTGAGCGCTGTCTTGCTAACCAGGAGGTAAGATCACCCTCCTTGCTCTTGTTTGCATGTGACACAGCCAAGGGTTGCATCCATCATCTCTGCTGCATCACCAGCTCTCGTTGAGATGCTCATCCATGGGGACCCTCACTCCCTTCCCTATTAACTAGTGGCGCGAGGAACTGCTCTGGCCTGTAAAGAAAAGACTGCTGTTCTTTCCCTTAGCTGCATGTCTGCATTGAGCTTGCTTAAAGCCGTAGTTCTGTTTCAGTGGATTCAGCCTTTTGAGCTACCTGTGTTTTCCTGCATCACTGGTAACTCCCACCTCTGTCTGTCAGCCTGCAAACATGCCATCTGCAGCTTCTGGCAGCAGCCATGTCCTGCTGCAGGCTGGGGAAGCTGCAGCTGATTTGCCAGGCCTGTTCTTGGCCTTTGCAAGAACTTGCTGAAGTTATGGGCAGTTGATCTTGATTCTGATGTGGGAATCATTTGTCAAGACCTTTGTTACGCTTGATACACTTAATACGGTCTTTTTTAATACTCTCATGTGCTATTTTTTCTCGCGCTGTCATGGAGTAATAAATCAGATGTCCCTCACAGCCCATCCGCGTGATGTTTGTGCTGTTGCCTTTTCAGCAAAACATTGAATTTCACCAGCAGGGCGATCACATTTAGATCCTTCAATTCTGGATTGATTGCATTATTGTGCCTCTGAACAACTCTGTAGTTATATGGAAGAAGTTGAAGAGTTGCAAATACTCTTTTCTGGGCACTGGCACAGGGTGCCCAGAGAAGCTGTGGCTGCCCCATCCCTGGCAGTGCTCAAGGCCAGGTTGGACACAGGGGCTTGGAGCAAGCTGCTGTAGTGGAAGGGATCCCTGCCCGTGGCAGGGGTTGGAGCTGGATGAGCTTTAAGGTCCTTTCCAGCCCAAACCAGTCTGTGACTGAAAGATGTCTTATATCCTGTGCTGCAAGGTCAAACAGTTCTTCCTGGACTCAGTATTTCACCAGTTTCACTCTTTAAAGCTCCAGTTGGGCCTGTAACATTACTAGGTTTTGTTCATTGTTACATGGTGGTGTTGCCAGCCCTGAGTTTCCACTGATCGTTTTTTTAGTGTCAGGATTGCAGATTTCTATTGATTTCTGTCTAGCATCTGTTCAGAAAGTTTTGACAGATAATGTTTTTAACTGGGTTTTCCTTCTACTCTCCCAAAAGCCATAAGAAAATACATACAAAAGTCTTTTCTGGCCCTGGGAGGGTGATTTTTAGCCTTCCTAAGGGACTTAACCCAAATCCATAGAACAGTTCCAGCAGCAGGTTAGAAGTTAGATCATAGAATCATGAAGTGCCTTGGGTTAAAAGGGACTTTAAAGCTCATCCAGTTCCAACCCCTTGCCATGGGCAGGGACACCTTCCACTACAGCATGTGATGTTCCTTAGGTTAGGCCCTTGTCTAGGCAAGGCCTGCAGGGTAGCACTGCTTGGATCACTCAGGTTGTCTTGGCTTAAAGCAAAGATAACAGCAGTTGCATGTCTCAGGTTTGGGCTGGGCCATCCATTTCTGTCTCAAGACAGCTTGACATTGCCCCGTGGAGAGGACAGTTTCTCTCCGTGGGCTGTGCTTGAGGCTGAGATCATTAGCCCAGGCTCTGACAAGGCTTGGCCACTTCCTGCAATTAGAATAAATCCTTCTGTTAGCAGTGAGACAGAGCCAACAGGACCCAGAGAGTTTCAGAGCTTAACTTCCCATTCGCTGTGTTTTGGAGACTTCAGCCTTAAGTGTAAATGTTTTTATTAGCATTTGACTTTTCTTCAGCTGGGGATTAGCTTTGGGAGCCCATTTGCTTTGTGAAATGGCAGTTAACTGCTCCTTTTTTTTTGATAGCAGACTTCTCAAAAGCCTGTGGAGGAGGCGTAGGATCTTCAAGCAGATTCTGGCAGCTGGAGGTTCCCGATAACAGGTGATGCTCCAGACGCGGTGGTTGCACAGCTCTAGGGGGTTCTGCCTCTCTTGGTTGAATGTTTGCACTCTTTAGGCTCAAGCTGGTAAACTTCTAAATATTTGGGGGGGGGTATTTGTTTTTTAGATAAAATTACTTGACCACCATGAGTTGGAGTTTTCTGACCCGTCTGTTAGAGGAGATCCACAATCACTCAACCTTTGTTGGCAAAATCTGGCTGTCAGTGCTGATTGTATTTCGGATTGTCCTGACTGCTGTGGGAGGAGAATCCATTTATTACGATGAGCAGAGCAAGTTTGTGTGCAACACGGAGCAGCCTGGCTGCGAGAACGTTTGTTATGATGCTTTTGCTCCTCTTTCACACGTGAGGTTTTGGGTCTTCCAGATCATCCTTGTTGCCACTCCATCTGTCATGTACTTGGGCTATGCAATTCATAAGATCGCCCGGATGGTGGAACACAGCGAAGCTGACAGAAGAGTCAGAAGCAAAAGCTTTTCTATGCGCTGGAAACAACACCGTGGCTTAGAGGAAACTGAGGAGGACCACGAGGAGGACCCCATGATGTACCCAGAAATGGAGCTGGAAAGTGAACGGGAGAATAAAGAGCAGCAGGTGCCGGGCAAAGCCAAGCACGATGGCAGGCGGCGCATCCGGGAGGATGGGCTCATGAGAATTTATGTCCTGCAACTGCTGGCGAGGACCACGTTTGAAATTGGCTTCCTGGTGGGTCAGTATTTCCTGTATGGCTTCGAGGTGAGCCCTGTGTTTGTGTGCAGCAGGACGCCATGCCCACACAAGATTGATTGCTTCATTTCCAGGCCAACCGAAAAGACCATTTTCCTGCTAATAATGTACGGGGTGAGCTGCATGTGTTTACTTTTGAATGTCTGGGAGATGCTCCATTTGGGATTTGGCACAATACGGGACACATTGAACAACAAGAGGAAAGAGCTGGAAGACTCTGGTACCTATAACTACCCTTTTACTTGGAATACGCCGTCTGCTCCTCCTGGCTATAACATTGCAGTCAAGCCAGAGCAAATGCAATACACTGAACTGACCAATGCCAAAATGGCCTACAAACAGAACAAAGCCAACATAGCTCAGGAACAGCAGTATGGAAGCAATGAAGAAAACATCCCTGCTGACCTGGAAAACCTGCAGAGGGAAATCAAAGTGGCTCAGGAGCGCCTGGACCTCGCGATCCAGGCTTACAACAACCAAAACAACCCCAGCAGTTCCAGAGAAAAGAAATCCAAAGCGGGCTCAAACAAAAGCAGTGCCAGTAGCAAGTCAGGAGATGGGAAGAGCTCTGTCTGGATTTAATGCTGGCTGAGTTTAGATACTGTGGTTTTTCTCCTTGTTTATCATAACCAGCAACTCCTTGAATAATGGCTTCCATTAAGTAACTATTTGACTGTGTTTAATTTCAGGGATGCCGTTGGCTCGTGATTCAACCTCTCACAAAGGGGTTAAATGCATATTCTAGGATTATAGAACTTTATTCTTCTGTCTTCCAAGTCAGGAGGCAAATACTTATATTTAAATAATTCTCAGTGAACGGTTTATGCTGTACGTACAGTATTATAGTACATTTATTATGCACAATTTTTTGTACTTGTACACTGGATCTCTGATGTTACACTTTTTTATATAGCCAAGGAGCAAGCAATGGGTAGCTGGTAGCATTTTGCTAGTTTTATTACTGTGGTCCACAGTTTTCGTCATTGTTCTTCCTTGTTTTAAACCTAAAACTTTAACTATGCTGCGTTCCAGAAGTGCCTTGAACATGCAGACAGCCCAGCAGAGTCTCCACTTACCCAGGCAGCCCATGGGTGCAGCAGGGAGATTGGGAAAACATCTCTTAATGGTGCTCTTGACTCTTGTCTTTTACCCAAATGATGTGCTACTTAGGAAATGGAAATGTCATACTTACAGCTACTGTGTGCTCCAGGGCTGGTTTCCCAGGAATAGATGTGTGTGTGAGTCCTTGCATTCAAGTACCAGTGCCAACCCTCACGCAGAGAGGGCTCAAACCTCCCTGCGAGCTTCCTGCACCAGGAGGGAAGAGAGACTTCCAACTCCTGCAAAACATCTCCCCAAAAAGTACATAGAAATGACTGGATTCAGTGATTCCATGTAGTTCTGTGATATCTATGGATAGAGGCAGGTTTGAGGTCTGTTGTTACAGACAACTGCTCCCCAAGGGCATGGAGTTGTTACCATACCTTTTGGATAAGATTTCTGTCTTTTCCAAAGTAATCTGCTAAGATGGAGTCAGGGTGAGTTTGTTTCTCTGTGCATTCCCTGGAGAAAAAACCTTCCTCTGCCCCAGCCAGGCCACATGAGCTGTCTGGAAGAGTTTTTACAAAGCCTTTTCCGAATATCAATGATACTGCCTTATCCCAGACCCCTCTGCCTTCCATTGTGTCCAAGGAATTCAGTTCAGACAGAGCAACCCGTAGAATTCAGATTTCTGCTTGAGAGACCAGTCAGATTTGGCATTTGGAGGTTTTGGCATTAATCTTGAATTTAGAATTAGAAAAGGAGAATGCGGAATGTACTGCCTTTGGGGCTGTCTTTTTGGCAAGGACATGCATTAATGGTTGGGAGATGCTGATAAATGTGTATGCTTTTTGCTACTATTTATAATGTATTCAGGACCTCGCTCCACGCTGGGCTTTTGTTAGGTTTTCATGCATTTGAATATATTTTGGGGGCTGTCTGAAGCAGGACTGTTCTGTTTCGAGGCTCCCTCAGTCCTTAGTGCCCTCGTTACAGCCGGGCCAGGGACAGGATTGACAAGGAAGGCTCTGTGGACACAGGTGAACCCACACTCCATTCCTGTCCCATAAAACATCTAAGCATAGGCTTCATGGTCAATTTAAGCTAAGGGGATATGAGCACATGCTTGCAGTTGTCCTCTACCCAAGCACTTGCTGACAATAGGTGTTTTGCTGACTTGATTTTGCTGTTTTCACTCTGGGACACCAGGCAGCCCAGGCGAAGAACCCAGCTCTGAGCGTGGGTCAGTGGGAGCCTCCCCAGTTCATCTCCGGCAGAGATGTTGGGAAGTGAGCGTCCTTTCTGCCTTTTCGTTTGGCTTTAACTGCTGGCCACTGCTCCAGGAAAGGAGAAACCTCCAAGTTTTATGCAGTGAAGTTTCAAGGTGATGTCTGGAAGCAGAAGTAGGTAACACAGGAAGTACACAGCAGTTTGGAACAGCAGAAGTGGGCTTGTGAGCAGGAACCGGCAGTGTGGGGTTTGTTAATAGTGCTCCTCTAGTTAATGAGTCTGAAGAGAAGCACACAGCCTGAAGATGGGCGGAGAGGCTTTGCCAGCAGAAAGCTCTGAGTGTGATGGAGAAGCTGGCTGGAAAACATGTTGTCTGAAAGCACTTGGGAAAGACGTTTGGAGCCTGGAGATAAACAGGGATGGTGGCTACAATCCGCTCATTATCCCAGACACTGGGGTGGTTCTTTTCAGCTTCCCAAGAGCAGGCTGTTGCTTGTGGTGGTTTCAGAGCAGCCTTTCACCAGTTCAGTGGCAAGAAGTGAAAATCCTTTCCGCTTGCTGCTCTTTACACAAACTGCAGCTGTTTCTTATCAATGGCTTCCAATAAAACAGGTTTGTGACAGCTTCTTCCCCAATTCATGATCCAGACTATTCCCTGCTTCAAGCTGCCGCCTTGGGTCAGTCCTGTGAGCTTCTGTCGCCACCAGTAAATACTCCCCTTAATGAGCAAAGTGGGTAGAATATTCCAACCCCAGCACTGAATTCGTTCTGAAAATGCAAAGTAATGGAGCTGTTTCTGTTACTGGGGTTTTGTTTTCATTTGAATTGTGTATAAAGTGCACATTTTCTTTGAAACTGAGTGTTTGTTCTTAGTAGAGGATGTCTGTTCCAGCTCTAACTGTTCATGTCCATGACTGTATTCAGTTTCAAAGTATCAGGCTTCATTTTTCCTTTTGAAGAAACGATACCTGCATTACTTTAAAATGCTCTTTTGCTTTGGCTTAATGTAGGCCATTCCGAAAGAAACATTCGGAAGACACTTTGGGAGAAGAAATCCTGAACTTAACTTGGGTTTGTGTTGTCATTCTCTGGTTTTGGATGCAGTTTGGAAAAACTGATCTATTAAATCCAGTGGATTCCTCCAGTCTGAGTGAGATGGCTTCTTTTTTCCAGCCCTAGAATATGGTCTGGATATGTGAAGGAGAGCGAGGGTTCTTTTAATGGTTTGTCTTAGAGCCACGACTTGGAGTTTTTCTGTATTTGACCTTGTTTAGCATAATGGAGTCAGTCAGAACATAACTGAGCCACGCTGCATGTGAACGGCGCTTCAGTGACAACAGCACTCGCACGCAGAAGACGACAAATCTGTAAACTTTGGAAGTCAGACCTTGAAAAGGTCTTAGAAAACATGGAAATCTGGGCTTGTGCATATGACTGAGCATGCTGATCCTGTCCAGTGAACTGTGCAGCATTAGCTGCCCTAATTTAGCTGCAGTTTGCGAAAGAACATACGGAGCTGGCTGCCCTGCTCCGATCCTAACTGCCAGCTGAATGCCCGGCTGTGTTGCCGGCACAGAAAAGGGCTTTTGTCAGTGTCCCATGCCTTGCCCTGGCTGCACATTGCCCTCGAAAGTGGGAGTGTGTCTGAGGGAGGCACTGCATGGTTTCAGCTGCGAGAAGGCTGAAGTGAGATGGATTTGGTGGGGTGGGAGGCTTGAGATGAAAAGCGCTTTGTTCAGAGTTAAAAGCAGCCATATAGAGGAGGACTGCGCTGCCTGTGTCACAGAGCTCCTTGTGTCTGGGGCTGTAAGGGTAAGAAACCAGTTGTGGCAACCAAGGGGGGATCCAGCACTAATAACTCTGTGTTTTGTCACTGTCAGGTTACTTGAGCATCCTGCAGCTTCCTGGGAAACACTCATGGAGCAGGGAGCAGCCCAGACACAGTTGCCAGCTCCCTGCTCAGGCAGGGTAATGCCAGCATGAGCCATCCAGCACGGCTTCAAGTGCATGGATAACGGAGGAGGTGCAGTGGGACCTGGGGGCGTGCTCTGTGTGCCTCTGCTGCTCCAGAAGGACACTTAACCTCACCTTATCTTTAAGCATGTGATTATCTCTGCATGAGTCAATGCAGCCAGCTACAGGCATCCAGCTAAGCATGTGCTTAAGTGTTTTAAAGTGCAGAAGCCTTCATTTAACAGTGAATTTGCAGCAAGAAATTCTGAAACGCTTCAGGCATTTAGCTATAACTAAAAAAGAAAGGGTGCTGTTGCAGCTCTTTTCTTGTGGTATGTTTCTTGGGGAATCATCTAATAGAAACCATCATGTGATGGCTGGATTTGAGCTTGTGCTCAGAGACAGGCACCCAGAGGTCAAAGCTAGGATTGTGTGCAGTCACCCCAGGCCTGCTTCACTTGCTCCGTGCAGATGTATCTGAGAACCCCCTGGGTCTTGTGTGTGGCCTCCAGCTGCTGCCCATCTCCCAGGGGTCCCGTGCCACATCTGCCAGCCCCATGTGGCTGCACTGGGTGCTTGAGGCCCTTTCCAACAGCACCATGAGCCTTGATGTGATCCCAATTAATCCTCTGTGTCGCTGGGCAGGCCAGCTGATAGATCCACCTTTTCCTCAGCTATAAAGCGAGGATAATGCAACCTGGAGTTGAAAGTATAAATTGGATCCTCTCTGCAGTCATTTTTCTGTTGGAAGCATAGATTAGGTGTTTCATACTGTCAGCATTCCATTTTCCTTCCTGTAGTTAGCTACAATCTTCTCTCAACTACACTCTTCCTGATGATTTCTTGATACTGGGCACATAACTTCCCAGCTCCAAGGTCACTTTCCAAAGGATCTGTTTATTGCCTGGTTGCTCTTGGGGTGTTTGTGGCGTGCCTAATTCCTGTGAATGGGATGTACTCTGCTCTGCACCTTGTGCACTTACCATGAAACAGTTCCTGAAAGATGGATCTAATTGCGTGATTGCATGATGTACATCAGGGTTTGCTGTTAATGGTGTAATCCACCTTTCAACAGCAGCGTGGAAAGGAGCTCAGGGGCTTCTTTCTGCCCCTTCAGGCCTTGCCATTCATTTTCTCTGTATCAGAGGAGACTTCAAATATCACTTCATCATTGCTTGGAAAATGACATTTTGTTTTGTGCAGCGTGACATTATTGTGTAAATTCCATGTTGATGGCTGAGGAAAAATGCCTTACAAGGGGGATTTCAAACATCTGAGCCATGCTCATTGGTGGTGTGGGGAGGTTTCTATACAGTTCAGATTTTGCTGTCCTCGCTTTTCTTTTTCTATGGAACAGGATGTTCTGGTTACTCTTTGGCAAGGGACCTGTTGCCAGATTGTGGACCTGAGCCTGCTGCTTCCCCACGAGCAGAACAGAGGTGTCTGGGACAGAGTTTGTGACTTCTGCTGCCTCTTGGCCTGGGTTTCCTCTGTGTGGACACAAAGCCTGGCTGAGCAGCAGGAGCTGCAAAGCCACTTTCCTTCAGGAATGGCTGCAGCCTGGAGTGAGCAGACCTGCCAGGTTAGTCTTGGTGATCAGTTGGATGGTGGGATCCCAGTCTGGTGTTGAATGGAATTTCTGCTGTTGGGAAGAAAGCAGTGGTGTATGTCAGCTTTGCTGTGAGGATTGGAAAGCATTGTGCCAACTTCTCTGCTTTCATCTTGCCCTTACTCAAGGACATGCTGTGACTTGAGGGAGTTACTTTTCCTTTTTCACCTGGGTGCTTTTTATCCTTAGGAAATCAATATTCCCATTTATGAGTTGTTTGCCAGGAATTTTTTATCTTTTTTTCCATAAACCTGAAATCACCTCAAAATCCACTCTCAGAAAACCTGTTGAAAAGCCTGTTCCATGTGGAAAATGGTTTTGGTAACACATTGATATTAACAGATGTCGGGATGCAGGTGTTTATCCGTAGTTCTGGAGCTACCTGGCTCTTATGGCCCCTGACTTCTTGCGCAGGGAAGGGGATTTTTTCATCTTCACGTTCCACAATACCTGAATTGAAGTGTGATGATGGCTCTAAGCTCTGAATCAGAATTTCTCTCTCACTTCATACTGCTGATAGCAATATTTCTTGTCCATTCCTCTGAAGCTGGTATTACGGTATTGAGTGGATGGTGTTACAATAGTGAGTGTGTATTCTCATGTCATATACAGAAAAAGAGACTTAATGCAGCGTAGAGATCCTTGGGAGTGTTTGTATTAACTGAAATTACACCAGAACCCACTGTGGTGAAAAACACTGTGAAAATAGGAAGTTACAAAGAGAAGTTCGTGCCTTGTTTGGAGGCTGGTGCCTATTTGTGGGTACGTTGGATGTTCTATAAGTTTTGTAGCCTCCATAAGAGGTGCAGCCCTCTGAAATGAGCTGAGGGTGACTGACCCTCCAGCCCAGCCAGAGCCGTTTATGTGACATGCAAAGCATGAAGCACAGAATGTGGCTGATTTGTCAACCACAGTTGGTAAGGAAGTTGTGAACGTTTGAAAAGGTCTTTGAGAAGTCACTTTGATCGCATCAGCTGCATGCTGCACTTAAGGGCTTGTTGCTGGAGTGCCCCTGGTATGAGAGATTAACATGGAGATGCCCCTGGGAGTGTATTTTCCATACTGTCCGTGAGAAAAGAGCTAACTTTGTTCACACCAACACATGCCACTGTGGAAATGTGCAGTGAGGGTCTCTGCAAATCAGGGCTGGATCCATCTGGTCCGTTTTGTGATGAGGTGCATGATTCAGAGTTGTTGAGTGTAAATGTTGTGGACGTCAGTCACTGCCTTGTTACGGTGCCGTGTAGCGAACTTGGCCAGGTAAGATGGGTTATTCTCACAGGCCAGGTGAGTTACACAAGAGCAGTGCTGTAGGTGATGGGATGGTAGGAACGCAGGAGGCAGAATAGGGCATTGCCAGTGTGAACCTGGACTCATAGGGCATTCTCATAGGGCATTGCCAGGGTGAACCTGATCTGCAGACCAAGAGATCAGAATAACTTGGTTTAAATTTTTGACATTTTTATGGTTTTATCTCTTTTTTTTCCCCCCTCAAATACCGAATGCTCCAATGGAATGTGCAGGAGCCTGGAAGTGGGAGGTGTTCTGTGAAGGACTGGAGATAGGAACGGCTGTTCTCAATGCTAAGGGCCTGGCATGACCTGGTATGCAGTATTCCCCCTCCAAGAGCAGAACTGCTTTCCAGTTCACCTTCCACTAGAGCAGCTTGCTCCAATCCCCTGTGTCCAACCTGGCCTTGAACACTGCCAGGAGTGGGGCAGCCACAGCTTCTCTGGGCACCCTGTGCCAGTGCCTCAGCACCCTCACAGGGAAGAGCTTCTGCCTAAGAGCTCATCTCAGTCTCCCCTCTGGCAGGTTAAAGCCATTCCCCTTGGCCTGTCCCTACAGGCCCTTGTCCAAAGCCCCTCTCCAGGTTTCCTGTAGCCCCTTTAGGCACTGGAGCTGCTCTA
Organism: Psittacula echo; assembly: GCF_963264785.1. Lineage (NCBI taxonomy): Eukaryota > Metazoa > Chordata > Aves > Psittaciformes > Psittacidae > Psittacula > Psittacula echo. Next base: position 6,282,364 of record NC_137748.1, read on the forward strand.
AGGTCTCCCCTTCAGGAGCCTTCTCTTGTCCAGGCTGCCCCAGCCCAGCTCTCTCAGCCTGGCTCCAGAGCAGAGCTGCTCCAGCCCTCGCAGCACCTTTGTGGCCCTCTGGCAGTCCCATCTGAGGGAAGTCTTTGCTGCTGCATGCGTTATGAAAGCCCTGAGATGCTTCAGGGCAGGCTGGCAACCACAGCGCTCTGTGGGTAAAAAAACAGCTTAGTGTTAGAATTAGCTAGGGAGACAGAGGGAAGTGGGAAAGCTTTACACCTGGGTCACCCAGAACACTGTTTCCACGAAGACTCAAGCTGCCCTGAAGTTTCCTTTGTCAGCACATCTATTAGATCGCTCTGTCCCTCAGGATTTCTCCCCTGTGTACTGGGAGAAGGGCAGTTCATTACTGGGCTAAAGGGAATGAGCTCAGGAAGATGCCACCAGGCTGTGAAGTGAAACTGGTGTAACTGGTGGCTCCAAAATCTGGTTCTTTATCACCTATTGCCTTGTCTTGCTGACTGGCTGGTTGCAGCAGCGCTGTTAGATAATGACAAAGTCAGTTCTGATTCCCTGCAATGTTAGGCCTTTATGCATTTCCTGTTTGCATGCGCATTGTGATGTGCAGTAAGGAAAGAGAAGAGAGCTGTTAAGAAAGGAGATAAAACCAATAGTAGCTGGTGTAGGGGTAAGGAGATAGTTACATAAAGTGTTCTGACCTGGAGTGCCATGGTATTGCAGATCTCCCGGAGAGGAGAGCTGAGATCTTGAGAGACTTCAAAGCTAATTTGATAAATTGCTGTTTCGTAGCTTTGAATCTAAATTCTTCAGAAGAACTAGGAAGAAAAACTTAGGAAAACCAGGAAAACAGCACCTTTTCTTTGTCAGATGCCGGGTTCACTCTGCAGGCTCTGATCGCCAGCTCCTGTAGTTTAGCAGAAGCTCAGGAGGGCTTCACGTCATGCTTGCGGTCCCAGCAGGGGCAGCGGGTCCCCTGTGCTGCAGTGATGGAACGGGAGCCTCCGCGGCTGCCTCGGCTCTGACTGCACTGACAAGGTGAAATGGGCCCACTGGGGCTTCTCAGTTCAGCTCTGCTGCCCTGGATTTGAACTGCTGAGCTGTGACACAGCCTGCACCAATCCTGCACGGGCAGTCCCAGGGGTGAGCAGGCGTTGGGTTTGCCTCTGCCTCAGCTGCTTGGGGGTTAAAGCTGCTGGCGGCAGGAATGGGAACTCAGGCGTTCAGGGACTGCTCATAAAAAGCAGCAACAAGGGATGACACAGGCTTTGGGTTGGAAAAGACCTACCAGGGAACGCAGGCAGTGTCCTGGCGGCAGGAGGTTGCTTCTGAAAGGGCATTTGGGAATTGATTTGTCCAGTCTTAGTCATAACAGACTCAAAGGATTGGGTTTCCTTCCTTTTCCCCAGGACATTTGCACTCTTCCTGCTGGAGCTGGTGGTGGCAAGGCTGAGGTTAAGGCCCCCCAAAGCCTTGAGTCACGTTTTCAGGCTGGTGGCTGCCTTCTGGGCTAGCAAAAATCCCTCTCTCCCCAGAAAGCTTCTTCAGGCACCTCCATCCTGTGGGCTTCTCTCCCAAGCGAGCTTCCTGTTGTGCAGTGCTTATGGGCAAGATGGAACCTCAGAGCCTCCCTCCGCTTACCCAGGCTGCCCCTCATGTGGCAGCCCCCATGCTGCGGCCTCTGCTGCCACCATGTTCCCCGGGGGGGGCCTTGAGGATCTTCTTCTTGTGCCCCCCCTGCCCCAAGCAAAGAGCCTCCTTTGATTCCAGTTGGAAAATCACAGCCAGATGGTCCATCATCAGCTTCGACAGCCAAAGGAGTGGAGATATTTCAGGTTCAAGGGCTTCCCGCTGTGCAGCGCACACACAGCGAGGCGGCTATGCGAGAACTGCTTTCTTCTTTCTTTGGTTTTGCTAATAATGAGGGATTGATTTTCATTGCTGGCGGTTGAGGTTGGCAGGATCCACTCCGTCTGCAGCAAAAAGAGGGGTAAATAAGGGTCTTGGAACTGATCTTTGTTAAGTGATGGACAGATGCACCCTGCAGGCCTGCCCAAGCTGTTGCTCCTGCAGTTCCTTTCAGGTCTGCTGTGTTATATGGGAATGTATCCCACTGGGACTAGGGGGAGAGCTCCACGAGTGACCTTGGAGGAACCACAAAGCCGATGCCAACCTCACAGCATCGTTGTTGGAGCATCTTAACAGCAACATGGCAATGGGAGGCTGTGGCTGCTCCCTTGGGTGGTGTGGTTCACCTTTAGCACGTGTGAAGAGTGTGGATCAGAGCTGGGCCCAAGGACCGGTGGCTGATATAAAACTGCTTGAGGACAGGCAGGACTGTGGCTGCATCCAGCCAGCCTGTGCTCTCTGGTTTGGGCTCTCAAGGCAGAGGAGCTGGGTAATGTGATGGAGCTGGAGACATCTGTGATGGAGAGAAGCAGCTGCCTGGGGCGCTGAGCACCTGTGGGCACTGCATCCTGCTGCCTTCTGTAGGTTTTGTGGGCCTGGGATGTTGGTCAAGGAGCATCTCATTTGTGCCAGGCATGTGCAACCCCACTGTGGTGTCCTGGTGAGCAGGACCCTGCCCTGAGCCAGTGTAGGTGCTGTGTGACCCTGCGGGGTGCAGACAGGAGCTGGGCTGACTGCAAGTCATGGGTTTTGCCCTCCTGACCCTGAAGGCCCTGAATAGCTTCAGATTCAGACCCAGTCTATGCATCTGGCATATTTCTGGCACACTCATTGCACTGGTATCTAGACACGAGCCCAAAATAGCTGCAGCTCAGTTGTGCCTGCTGCAAATCTGTGGCTAAACCCCTTGAGGGGCTCATGGTGCTGGGGGGAGGAAAGGCCCTGCCGGCTCCAAGCTTGGCCCTGGCAGGAGTGGACACTGTGGCTGAGGGGCAGGGGGGATGCTCCTAATGCAGACCCCCCCAGCTCAGCTGCCTGCTCACCCCACACTCCCTGCCACAGTCAGAGGCTCATCCAGCATCTTACCCATCCCACAGCACTTCTAGTGAGGCTGCAGCCGGAGGGACAGAGCGAGCAGATGGCAGTGATTGCTTTGGTAAGATGGGCTTGACCCTTCTGGAACCAGTAGAGAGGCTCCTGCCTGGGGCTGGGGCTGCTCCTGAGGGAGGCAGCACCCCAAGGTGCTCCTGGGCACCCCAAGTGGGGCAGAGCCAGCAGCGAGTGTCCTCACCCCCTGGCGCCAGCACCCTGCATCGTGTGCACGGGCCCTGGTGCTCAGCATCTTGCCATAAGGAGTGATGTCCCATCCCTTGCTGTGTTCAAGGCCAGGTTGGATGGGGTTTGAAGCAACCTGCTCTAGTGGAAGGTGTCCCTGCCTGTTAAAATGGGATGAGCTTTAAGGTCCCTTCAACCTAAACCATTCCATGGTTCTATGATAAGGTGCTGAACAAGTGTGTTTTCATGCTACCTGTGTAGGAGGACACCAGAGTGGGTCCCCCAGGGGCTCTGCAAGGCCCCCCCTGGTCAGGGGCTTGATGATAGCATGTGTTGTCCTGCATCCCACCCTGTGTCCCTGGCTGGCAGAGAAAGGATTCCCCAGGGAAGTGACCCTCCATGGGCATGGGGATGCTGAGCTGAGGGTGCTGGTAGCAACGCTCATGTGGTGCACCCACCTGCCACCCTTTTTGCCATCAGAGGACCCCAGTGAGGGGGGAAGTGCTGCAGCCCCCCCCCCCCGCTCCAGGCTGTGCCTTTGTCCCCAGGCTCATCCTCCCAGCTGGAAGCTGGGGACCTCGGGGACAGAAGTGGCCTTGGAGCATCTCAGGGATGCGAGAGCATCTCCTGCGCCGGCCGGGCATGGACTGGGCTGGGGGAGCCCTCTCGTGGTGGATGTGCTGAGCGGTCCGACCGTGCGGGCTCAGCCTCATGCAGGCTGGTCCCGTGGGATCATGCTCCATCCTCATGGGCCCTTCTGGGAGCTGGGGACCCATCCCCAAGTCCCCATCTGCCAGGGGTTGCACACCCCACTGCAAAGCCAGCAGGACCCAGCCTGAGGGTGGCCCTGGGAGGGGACAGGGACCTGCCCCTGTGGCCCTGCAATGGGAATGGTGAGCAGCTTGTGTGTCCCAGAGGTGTGCAAGGGACCAGTCCCATGCTGGGACAGCAAGTGGTGTGCATGGTGGGACAGGGATGGAGCAGTGTCCCCATGCTGGGCCTGACATAGGGCTGAGCATCTCTATGGTGGGATGGGGACCAGCCACGTGTCCCTGCTGTGGGGCAGGGTCCCCAACCAGGCGAGAGCTTGGAGGGAGGGAGCTTGGTGGCACTCACCATGTGGCACTGGGTCCATAAGATGGGACCCTGACTCTGATGTAAGGGTTGGGATGGTGCCATCCATTGTGGATGGGCCAGGGTGGAGTATGGGGTATTGGTGGGATGACGTGGAGGGGACCAGGCCCCGGAGCATCCTCCCAATGAGATGTGGTGGGGCTCAGGCTCCTGTGGCCCCGTCCCCCCCGCTCACAGCGCCGGTGCTGAGCACAACCCCATCCTTTTCCAAACCTTTATTGTAAATAAGTTGTGGCATTGCAGGAGGCTGCTGGGGCCAGAGCCAGGCACCGCACTGGGAACATGCGTCGGCTCCAGTTCCGCAGCACGTGCAAAGCAGGAGCTCGGGATGGGATGTGGGGGCTGGCCTGGGGGTTGTCACCACCCCGCTGTGCGCGGCCCCTGCCGGGAATGGGGGGCTGGGGGGGGGTGTTTGCTCTCTTGGCTCTGGAAGCACCGGGTGAACCCCCTGTCCGAGCTGCTGGTGCCTCCGCGGTGGCACCGCTCGACCTCGCAGCATTAATATCGTTAAGAAAACCCCATATTTATATAGCTATATGTATATTAATGTCCCCAAACCCAGTGACAACTGGAATAGAGGTGTCCCCTCGCCACAGGGACCACCCTGGCACTGTGGCCGTGACAGTGGGGACATTGTGGTGACAGTGATGGAGATGGGGGTTGCTTCAGTTCCCCCCTCCCTGTGCCCGTGTCCCTGTGTCCCCAAAGCCCATCACACGAGGAGCTACCATTCTGTCCCACTGTCACCTCCCAGCACCCTGGCATGGCAGTGCCCTGTCCCCTGTCTTGTGCACCCATGGGTGCTGAGGGGGCTGTCACACAGCATGGGGACCACCATGTGCATCGGCCATGACTGGGCTTGGGGACACCCTTGGTCACCCTCTACCTTTGTGGCAAGGACCCCGGTGGCAGGCAGGAACACTGGCCAAGGGAGGACACAGGGGGACACCCCCACTGCTATGGGCATGGGGTGTTGTCCCCCATTAACCCCTTCCTGAGTGTCACCAGGCGTGTCCCCACCATACACACTCATTGTCACCAGAGGGGTCCCCCCATGCTGAGTGTCACCAGTGGTTGAAGGGACCAGTGTGGGCCCCTGGTGCTCTGTGGTGCTGTGGGTTGGGTGGCCCTACAGAGCCACCCCATGCAGGGTGACATGTGCCATGGGGATGGGGTGACACATCCCACCCACCTCCCAGGGGGTCAGGGACACCCAGGAGGTGCAGTGCAACCGCCTGCCATGGGGCTGGGGGGGACATGTGGCACCCACCTAGGACCCCTGTGTGCCACCAGCCTGGGGCTCACCCTCTAATGCAGGCCCCCCCTCTGCTGTCACCGACCCTTCCTCCAGCGCCAGTGCCACCAGTTTGGGGTTCATCTGCCTGAACTGGGGATGTGGAGGGGGGTCCCTGCCATAGAAGGATGCTTGTCCCCACTGTGGGGGACATCGGGGTTTCAATGGCTGGGTGGGTGCAGCCATGACATTGGGAGGACACATCCCCACATGGGGACACACAGACATCTGGGGGGTGCAGTCCTGGCCCCCACAGACCCAGACCTGGCATCTGGGGTGGGTGGGATGCAATTTCCAGGCCTGGATACATTGGTACTGGGGAGCACTGGGCCTGTCCTTTGGGGGACCCGGGCCCTAGGAAGCTGCTGATGGGGGGCAGAGGAGGGAATGTGGGCCGGGGGGGAGTCCCTGGTCGCCCCTGCAAGTACATTCATCCCGGTGCCACCAGCCCGGGGGGGGCCGGTACATTCGTGGTGGTGCGGTGGGGGTCGGGGGGGGTGGTCCCGGGTGTCCCCCCCCCGCTCTCCTCCACGGGCTCCCCGTTTAATTGCTGTTAATGAGGCGCTGGGGGGGGGGGAGCAGGGCAGAGCCGTTCTGCTCAGGCCCCCCCGGACCTGCAACACAGAAGTGGGGGTGCGTTTAGTGTGAGGCTGTGACATGGGGGGGACACATGGGGGGGGGACACTGAGCTGAAAAGAGCCAGCAACTGGTGTGTGGGGGGGTGGCTGCTGCCAGTGTTCCCCCCCCCTCGTTCAACCCCTGTCTCTTTTCAGCTGCGGGGGGCACAGAGATGGAAACAGCACGGCCGGACACACAGCGACACGGACAGACGGGCCCGGCCGAGGGGGCTCCCACGCCGTCAGGTGACGGTGACAGTGACGGTGACGAGGAGGAGACGAGGGGGGGGCACGGTTACACTCCCTGCTGCGCCGGGTCGTACCTTCCTCGGCGGATGTTCCTTGGGGGGCGGCGGGGGGGAGAGGAGAGGAGCGTTAGTGCCAGCCCTGGGTGTCCGGGTGTCCCCCCCCCGCCAGTGTCCCTGGTCCCACAGGCAGCAGACGTGTCCAAGCAGGAGGACAGCCATGGGGGCACCAGCACTGCACCCCGTGCTTGGGCACAGACGTGGTCTGGACCATGGGTGACAGTGACGCCCCCCCAGTGCCACATGCAGGCAGGGGCAGGGGACCAAGCAGGGACAAGGAGATGAGGGATCCCCCAGGGACCCACAGTGTAGGTGATGCCCAGCTCAGGGGTGTCCCCAGGACACGGTGACAGCACACAGGAGGGGCGTGGCCGGTGACAGCAGCAGAAGGGATGAGCCATGCATCGGCTGCTTACTTAAATCCCCAGCCTGTCCCCCCTAGAACGATGGCAGCCACCAGCACGGCCCCCGCGATGGAGCCGATAATGATATTGGTGCCACTGGGACCTGTGACAGGGAGGAGGGGACAGGGACACACATCAGTGGGGAGGGGACACGGAGGGACACAGCCCCAGTGATGAGGGGGGCCTGGGATGAGGCAGGACCCAGCTGTGCCCAGCTGAGCTGCAGCACCAGGGTGAGGGGGGACCCCTTGGTCCCCCGGAGGGTGTCTGGGGACAAAGCGGGACGTGGGGAGCCCACCATGGGGCACACGGACCCTTGTAGCGCTCTGTCTCCCCCGTCGGCTTCGGCTCGGGGATGGGGTCGTAGACGCTGCAGTCCTTCCCCGTCCACTCCGTCCGGCAGATGCACTTGCCCTCATTGCTGCAGACCTGCGAGGGGACGGCGTCACCCCCCCACCGCCCTGTGACACCCCCCGGGGGGGGGGTCCCCTTTGTCCCCCCCCCACGCCGTGTCTCTCACCCCGTGGTCGTAGCAGATCTTCCCATCCCAGCTCCCGGGGCAGGAGCTGAAGTTAAAGGCCGTGGCTGGAAGGCATTTGCGGTCGAGACACAGCATCCCGGGCCCGCAGGGCGTCCCGTCCTCCACGTAGCTCAGGTCCGAGCCGTCCACCAGCTGCACGTGGCCTCCCCTGCGCCAGCACGGGGGGAGCCGGTGACCCGGGGGCACCCTCCCGGCCACGGGCGCACCCCGCGGCGCTGGCACCCACCTGCAGTCCACATAGCGGTTCTGGTGGAAGAAGGTGGTGGCGGCGACCTCGCCGCTGAGCTCCCCGAGCCGGGGAGCCCCGGAGATGTTGGCGCAGAGCAGGAAGCCGCAGAGCACGTCCCTGCGAGGCCCCCGCGGTGTCAGCGGCCGGGCGGGCGGCCCCCGGGAGGGGACATGGGGACACGGCGGGGGGGGGTCACTCACTGCTTGTTGCACTGCAGCCAGCCCAGGCCCTCGCGCCCGCAGTTGCCCCTCTCGGTGCCCTCCACGTTGAGCTTCTCGTAGCAGAAGCGCTCGGCTGAGCCTGGGGGAAGCGGGGGTCACCTGCCTGGCCCCCCCCGCCCGGTCCCCCCGTGGCAAAGCCCCCACCGGCGCTGGCACTCACCGCGGCCCCACAGCGCGTTGCACTGCCTGTCTCTGGTCTTGCAGCGCCCGCCGTAGCATCGCCCCTGCGGAACGGGGCACGGGGCTTGAGAAGGGCTGCTCCGCGCGTGTGCGTGGCCGTGGTGTGGTGCAAGGACAAAGACCCCCCCCCCAGTGCCAGGCACAGGGACCGGGAGCCACGTGTGTGCAGGGGACGGTGTTTGAGGTACAGGGACCCACAGGAAGGATTTGCTCATCCCATCACTGTGGGTGTGCGAAGAATGGACTGCAGCTGCTGGGGATACTGCTGGGATTCAGGATCCACAGGCACACACTGAGGGTTCACCCACCCTGGGGACCCTGGTACCCAAACCCCGCATCCTGCGCATGTGTGTGGGACTCAGCGTGGCTGCCATCACCAACATGCACCAGCACCGGGATTCTGGAGCCCATGGGGACGTTCCCAAGCCCCATAGGGACCATGTCCCCCTGCAGGGCCATTCCTGAGCCCCACGGCCGTGCCCCACAGCCTCACCTGCTCGTTCTCACAGAAGTAGCCATCCAGCTTGTGGAGGTTGGGGGGACACTGTTGGGGGACACAGAAGAGGATGGGTGATGCCACACGGCCCCACGTGTGCCACCACGCCTCCCACTCCAGCTCACCTGGCTGGAGTCCCCGGTGCAGGTCTCGGGGATGTCGCACTCATTGACAGCCTCCCGGCAGGACACTCCGCGAGGCTCGTACTGCACCCGGGGATGAAGCCAGCGCATCAGGAGCCCACCGGATCCATCCGTGCGGGATCCTGGATCATCCCCCCCTCCCCGGCCCCTCACCTTGCAGCCCTTGCAGCAGAGCCCATCGCTGCACATCGCGTCATGGGTCAGCGTGCACTTCTTGCAGCAGTTCCCCCCGCTCTTGGCACACTCCTGCCGGGACAGCCCCCGGTGCAACACGTCACGTCATGGCACATCACGACATGTCACACCACGACATGTCACACCATGTCACGACATGTCACACCACATCACCAGGTAATGCCGGCAGCCCTGGGCCCACTCACCGCCAGCGAGCCGCAGTCGCACTCCTCGCCCGCCTCCACGAAGCCATTGCCGCACTCTGGGGGGTCCAGGAGCTGCCAGGACCGAGTTGGGGGACACAACAGACACAAGAGATGCCGGGGGTGCCCCCAAGCCCCCTGCAAAGGGCATCGTCCCCAGGGAATAGCAGGACAACCCCCCTCCCAAACCATCCCCCACTGGGGACGCTGGGTTCGATGCTGCTGCTTTTGCCTTGGACACAGCAGAAGCCCCTGGGACCCCCAGGACATCGTTCTCCCCAGGATGAGGGAGTCCGGGGGGGGGCTGTTACCTTCAGGGGCTTGTTGAAGAGGCAGCTCCCGCCGCCGTCCTGCAGGAACTGGTTGTACTCATCGATGCTGCAGCGGGAGAACTTCCGCGGGAGGTAGTACCTGTGGGGCCGGGGGCACCGTCACCCCCCAGTGCCACCGGGGGGCAGCACCAGGCTGGGTCCCCAGAGCAGGGCAGGACCTTCGCCAATGCCCCCACAGGGGCACCCACCCTGTGTCCTCCATGATGCAGCCCAGCCACGAGTCCGGACACCGGCAGTCCCCTAGAGGAGAGCAGAGGGGCTGGGGGATGCTGCTGCCCTGCACCCCCTTGGTGGCACTTGGGGGTCCCCCCCCCATTGTCCCCATCGAGCTGCCGGGGGGTTGCTGGGTACCTGCGGCCGTGCGGTGCTTGTTCCACATCATGCCCACATTCTGCCCCAGCGTCTGCGCCAGCGTCACCGCCATGGCTGCCACGTTGCCATACTGTACACGGGAGGGACAGGGGCGTCACCGGGGTGACCCTCCCCATCCCCGCCCTGCTTCCACGGGGGTCCCACTGCACCCACCTCATTGACACCCCCGGCACGGGCGGGCAAGCAGATGCCCCCCACAAAAGCGGTGCCACTGCGGCTGCTCTGGAAGGTCCGGCCCCTGGGAGGAAGAGGATGGTGGGGACAGGGGATGCGGCTCCCGGCCCCGGGGATGCGGCGTGGCCGCGGCGCTCACGAGAAGAGGTGGACGGTATCGCTGTGCTCCGCCGGGCCCTCGCGCCGGTACTTGATGAACTCCGTCAGCGTCTCCAAGGAGTCTTCCCCCATGCGGATCCGGTCCTCCGAGGCCCACGTCTCCATGGCCACCAGCACGATGCGGGTGTTGAGCTGCTCCTTGTAGATCTGTGGGGACAAGGGGGGACGGTGCTGGGGGTGAAACCGCTCCCTGGGACAAACCCAGCAGGTGCTGGGGACCAACCCGGTGGGATCAATCCCACCAGGGGACATCGCCCTCAGGGACAAACCCATCAGACACCAGGGATGAACCCCCTGGGGACCAGCTCCTTGGGGACAAATCCACCGAGTGATGGGGACAGACACCTTGGGGACACAACCCCCCCCCCCATGTGCCAGGGCCCCCCCAGGCCAAGGGGGCTCTCACCATGTCAGCCAGGTTGACCACGGACTTGGCGAAGTTGCTGGTGAGAACCACGGACTTGCGGAGCTGCAAGAACTAAGGCGGGGGGACCAGGGGACAGGTTGGGCTGTGGGAGGGGGGCACCCCGACCCTGCCAGCCCCAGCAGCACTCACCAGCTGGTGGTCATTCACCACGGCCAGCTCGATGTACTTGGTCTCGCTGTGAACCGTGTGCTGGGCTCGGCGGACCTGCCGGTGGGAGCCCACAGCTGAGATCCGGCAGATCCGCCCACCCAGCCCCAGCAATGGGGCTTTGGGATCCCCTTTGTGGCTGCCCATGAGGGATACTTGGGATGCACGGAGCGGGGAAGCCACCTGGGTCCCCCCTGGTATTGGCAGGGTCCCCAGGGCATCCCTGGGCCTGCAGCAGCATCCTGCCAACACATCCCCAGCATCCACAAACCAGCCTGGCTGCACCCATGGCAGGGCCGTGCTGAGGCCAAGCCAGCACCCAGAGACCAAGGACTGAGCATCCTTGTCCCCAGCCCCATGTCCCCACTGTCACCCCCAACCTGCCGCCGTCGCCGTAGCTTTGGTAACCCGCCCGTGACGTGCTGGCTCCACACAGGGAAAAGGCAGCCTGAAGGGAAGGGACAGAGCTGGTGGGACACAAGACCTGGGGCCACCAGCACCGCTCCATGGGGACAGGCACCAGCTCCACATGAAGGCTCACCCGGTTGGGAGCAGTTGGGGATGCGCTGGACCACATGCGGTCGAAGGCCCTGCCATGGGGAGAGGAGCGTCACGGCCCCCATGGATGCGACACTGCCACATCCCTGTGCCCCCAGGCTGCAGCTGGGGCTGTGATGCTGCCCTGTGGGAGCTGGAGCAGGCCCATGGCAAGGCCCGGGGCACTCACCTGCCTGTGCTCGACACCCGCCTGGGGCTCGATCAGGAAGGTGGCTCTGCCATCCGAGAAGACCCCACTGCAACGAGCATTGGGGGTAAGAGGGTGCAGCACCCCCTGCCCTGCACACCAAGGGCTGCGGGGGGAACACTCACCTCAGGCCCTGGCAGCTGGAGAGGGCTGCAAAGGAGTGGGGCTGCCCCCGGAGCCGGCCCTGGTAGTAGCAGTGCTCCCCTGCGCCCTGCCCGAGCAGAGAGGTGGGGGCTGAGCTGGATGGACCCTGCCCTGGACCCATCCTGATGGTGCTGTGCGGGGTGCTGACCCCTTTACCCCTGGCTGGTGACTCATGGGTTCCCTGCCTGTCACCCTTAGGGTGTGCACGGTGCCCTGGGCATCACCCATCACCAGCACCCGTGTGAGGTGCATCTTCCTGACACCCACTGGAGCAGCACCCCAATGCATGGGGCACCCCAGGGGCAAGGGGGTCTGCCTAAGGCCACCCGGGTGAAGATGCTGAGCTGCTGGTGGGCTCCTGATGGGTTTATAAATGAGCCACCATGACCTCAGAACTGGCATAGCAGGGCCTGGCATGATGTGATAGAGCATGGCACAGTGATAGAGCATGGCACAGTGATAGAGCATGGCACAGTGATAGAGCGGTGGATGTGGTCTACCTTGACTTCAGCAAAGCATTTGACACAGTCTCCCACAGCATCCTCATAGCTAAACTGAGGAAGTGTGGTCTGGATGATCAGGTAGTGAGGTGGATCGCGAACTGGCTGAAGGAGAGAAGCCAGAGAGTTGTAGTCTATGGGATGAAGTCTAGTTGGAGGCCTGTATCTAGTGGAGTGCCTCAAGGGTCAGTACTGGGACCGTTATTATTTAATATATTCATCAGTGATTTAGATGAGGGAATTGAGTGTACTGTCAGCAAGTTTGCTGATGACACTAAGCTGGGAGGAGTGGCTGACACGCCAGAAGGCTGTGCTGCCATCCAGCGGGACCTGGACAGGCTGCAGAGTTGGGCAGGGAGTAACTTGATGAAATATAACAAGGGAAAGTGTAGAGTCCTGCATCTGGGCAGGAACAACCCCAGGTTCCAGTATAGGTTGGGGAAGGACCTGTTAGAGAGCAGTGTAGGGGAGAGGGACCTGGGGGTCCTAGTGGATGGCAGGATGACCATGAGCCAACACTGTGCCCTTGTGGCCAAGAAGGCCAATGGCATCCTGGGGTGTATTAGAAGGGGGGTGGTCAGTAGGTCGAGAGAGGTCCTCCTTCCCCTCTACTCTGCCCTGGTGAGACCACATCTGGAATATTGTGTCCAGTTCTGGGCCCCTCAGTTCAAGAAGGATAGGGACCTGCTGGAGAGAGTCCAGCGCAGGGCAACTAAGATGATTAAGGGAGTGGAGCATCTCCCTTATGAGGAAAGGCTGAGGGAGCTGGGTCTCTATAGTTTGGAGAAGAGGAGACTGCGGGGGGACCTTATTAGTGTATATAAATATATAAAGGGGGAGTGTCATGAGGATGGAGCCAGGCTCTTCTCAGTGGCAAACAATGATAGGACAAGGGGTAATGGGTATAAACTGGAACACAAGAGGTTCCACTTAAACTTGAGAAGAAACTTCTTCTCAGTGAGGGTGACGGAACACTGGAACAGGCTGCCCAGGGGGGTTGTGGAGTCTCCTTCTCTGGAGACATTCAAAACCCGCCTGGACACATTCCTATGTAACCTTATTTAGGTGTTCCTGCTCTGGCAGGGGGATTGGACTAGATGATCTTTTGAGGTCCCTTCCAATCTCTAGCATACTGTGATACTGTGATACTGTGTGATAGAGCGCGGCACAGCATGGCACAGTCTGATAGAGCATGGCACAGCATGGCACAGTAATAGAGCATGGCACAGTGATAGAGCATGGCACAGCATGGCACGGTGTGATAGAGCATGGCACAGCAAGGCACAGTAATAGAGCATGGCACAGTAATAGAGCATGGCACAGTGATAGAGCATGGCACAGCATGGCATGGTGTGATAGAGCATGGCACAACATGGCACAGTAATAGAGCATGGCACAGTGATAGAGCATGGCACAGCATGGCACGGTGTGATAGAGCATGGCATGGTGCAATAGAGCATGGCACAGCATGGCACAGTGATACAGCGCGGCACGCAGCTTACCGTGCTGTGGCTGCCGTTGCTGCCCGCCCCAACGTGCCGCTCCACGTAGCGGGAGGCAAGGAGGTGGCTGCCGGGAGCAGGAAGGAGGTGAGAGGCCGAGGCAGTGGGGAGGAAGAGGAGGAAGAGGATGAGGAGACAGAGACAGCAGCAGCAGGGCCCTGCCTGCAGCATCGTGCACCCGCCCCCCATACACGTGGCACCACCCCGCTGCGGAACCCCCCAGGTTGGGAGGGTGCTGGCACCCCTGGGCCCCTCTCCCCTCTGGCTCAGCACCCAGGTGCCCCCCACCCCACTGGGACCCCCGGCGCTGCTCACTGGTTCAGCTGGAGGTCGAGGGTGAAGGCTGAGCCGAAGGCACGCACCACGAAGCTCACCCGCGCCAGATGCAGCCCCTGCGAGAGAGATGGAGCCATCACCCCCCCGACAATTAAAACATCATTAACCCCCCCCAAACCCGCAGCCTGTAAAGGGGCGCTTTTACTTTTAACCCCCCCAAAACCAACATAAAGGAAAAAGTCGCCGTTTTGCCCCCAAATCATCCCTGCTGCAGCGCCGGGAGGGTACCCGCACCCCATGGCCACCTCCTCGGTGCATCCTGGAGCATCCCCCCCCGCCTCGCACCTCTTCTCCCGCCCTGCGGTCCCGTCATTCCTGACCTAATTCCTGCCGGCAGCACAGAGCTGCGCTCTGCGGCGCCCTTCCGAGACCCGGCAAACTCAGCGCACGGGTGAGGGTCCGCCACCGGCAGCGCATCCCTGGGGAGCGCCGGTACCGAGGGGAAATGGCGGCCAAGGAGAACCCGAACCGTTCCCTGGGTGCCCCCTCCGCTCGCTGGGAGCCTGGGCGCAGCTCAGGGTGGTGAAACGGGCTCAAGGACGCGTTTGCCACTGCACAGCACCGCAGGGGGGGTGTCCCAAGCCAAGACCGTTCCCATGCGGTCGGGCAGGAGGCCACAGAGGCTGCCCAGGGAGCCAGTGTCTGGGGTCCGCACACCCCGCTTTAACGCCTCCTCCGGTCCTGCCGGAGCCGGTGGCTTCCCTTCACTCCGGGTTTAAACCGCGGCTGCGGCGGCGGCTCCTCAATGTTACTGCTTTTATCCGGTAGGGATGCGGGGATCGATACGCGCCGCCGCCTCCGCCTTGAAAGCACCGAACCCGATGGGTTCCGATGGGACGCGGGTGCCGGCACCGAAGCACCGACAGCCCCAGGGGGGCGTCACCGGCCGCAGCGAGCCCGGAAAGGGGGGAATGGCTGCGGTTTTGGGGTCAGCACCGGGTGGGACCCGCAGGGCTGCTCCCGCATGGCCCCGCTCGTCCTTCCCGGAGCCATGAACCCGTTCACACTGCAGGATTCCTGCCCGCTTCCATTTCATCGCTCCCAACGCCCGCCCGCGCCGGTATCCAGGTTTAACGGGATTTCATGGCACACATCCGTGCAGGGGCAGTGGTGTGGAGTCCAAGGGGATGAAGGCTCCGCTTTGGGATGCTGGGGGCCATGCACATGCTGGGGTGCAGCCGGGTTGGTGACAGCAGCCCCCTGGGGACCTGCCCGCCCACCCGGGGACCCTAGAGGAAGCGGATGGAGGGGGGTTGTGGTTCACTTACAGGGCCTCCTCCTCCTGCAGGCTCATTCCTGACCCTGGTGTCCAGCTGATGCCTCTGGACTTCTCCTCCCGAGCTGTGCCCCACCAGCCTGCTGGGGTGGGTGATTTGGGAAGCGACCCTCCCGTCCTGCCATCCGGCCCGGGGGAGCCTCCGCTGCAGCGAGGGGGCCTGCGCGGCGGGACCTGCGGCCAGGGGACACGTTGGCGTGGCCCAGGGAAGGCTGGGGACACCGCTGGGGGCTGGGGAGAGGGAGAGCTGGGGATGAGGAGGGATGCGATGGGGTCAGGGGGTGAGCCAAGCCTGGCGTCGCATCCCAAAAGGGATGCCCATGTCCTGGTGGGATGCTCAGGTGACATAGAGGGGGTCGTGGGGACATGTCCCAGGCTGGAGGACGTGGGCGGGGCATCCAGGTATGGGCGCATCCCAGAAGGATGGGCTGGGGGGTGCCCAGGGGAGTGGGGGACCAGTTATGGGGACACATCTGGGAGGGGAAGCTCAGGGGGCCTCAGATGTCCTGGAGGGGACACCCAGGGGACACGGGTGGCTGCTGAAGTGACACAGGGCAAGCAGGGATGTGAGGGACCCAGGGACCCATTGCACCTGGAGGAAGGCGGGGTCAGGGCACAGCAGCACATCCTGGAGGGGACATCCAGGGGACAGGGAGGGCCGGGACGGGGACATCTCTGAAGGTGTCCAGGGGAGACGGTGGCCCAGTATAGGGACACATCCCAGTGGGAGACGGAGGGCTGGTGTGGGGACACCTCATGCAGGGGACACGGGGGGGACTTGTGGAGGGACACCTCCTGAGGGGATGTGGAGGGCCTCAATGGAGACACCCCCGCAGAGGGGACACTGAGGGGATGGGAGAGCTGGTGCAGGGACACGTCCATAGGGGACACCAAGGGGACACCGAGAGCCGCTATGGGGACATCTGCTGAGGGGCGGGCACCCAGGGGAGACGGAGCCGCTGTGGGGATAGGGGGGCTGCTCTGGGGACACCTCCAGCGGGGACACCCGGGGGCCGCGGCGGGGGCCGCGATGGGGACAGCTCCGGAGGGGACACGGGGCCGGCTCGGGGACACGTCCCGGGGAGGGGGACAAACGGCGGACCGGCAGCTGGGGCCGGGGCTGCAGGTGCGGGGCCGGTGGCTGCGGGGAGGTGGGGGGGGGGGCTCGGGCCCGGCCCCTCCCGGGGCGCTGCGGGGCGGCGCTGCGGAAAAATGTGTCGATGCAGCGAAAAAGCCGCAGCGGCGGCGGCGGGGCCGGGACCGGAGCGATGCCGAGGCCGGAGGGAGGATGCCGAATGCGGGGACCGGGACCTACCTGGCCGCGGGGCGACCGAGAGGAGCAGGGCGAGCAGCCAGCCCCGCAGCGGGCTCATGGCTCCTTCATAATCCGAGCGCGGCCGCACCGGGCCCGCGGAGCCGGGGACCGTCCCGCCCGTCCCCACGCCCCGGGCCGGGCAGGGAGCGGCCACCGGGCCCGGGAGCGCCGCCCCTGCCCCCCCACCTCCCTCCCTCCCTCCCTCCCTCCACGCGCACACGGCACCGGGCCCGCCACCGGCACCGGCCGCCGGCAGCGGCACCGGCAGCGCCCGCCCCGGGCCCGCCCCGTCCTTCCCTCCCCAGCCCCGGCTGCCGCAGCGCCCCTGGCACCCCCCCGGCTTTGCAGCACCGGAGCCCCGGCCGGTGCCACCTCCCCCCCCCGCCCCGAGCCGGTACCGGAGCCCCCAACGGTACCGCGTGTGTGTGCCCCAGCATCCACCCCCCAGCCGGGACTGGAGTGGAGCAGCCGGTACCTGACACCCCCAGCGCAGCACAGGACCACGGGTACCGCGTACCCCCAGTCAATGCTGGACACCCCCCCCCCCGGTAATGGACCCCCTCCCGTACATCATGAACCAGCATAAGCCCCTCCAACCAGCACAGGACCTTGTCGTCCGTCCCAACCCCAGCCTGTACTGAGCCCCTCAGCTGGTTCATGTCTCTATAACTGGTCCCTGGCACTGGAGCCCCCACCTGGGTCCAGGGTCCCCCTCCAGCACTGGAGCCCCTCCAGACAACTGGAGCTACCAACTGGTACCAGGCCCCCAATTGGTACTGAGTCCCCAGCCAGCACCAGGGCCCCCAGCCATTCGCAGAGCCCCCCCAGTGGGACAGAATCCCCCCCCAACTGGTGTGGAGCCCCTCAGTGGCCCTGGGTCCCCAGCTGGTGCCAGTGTCAGCTGCAGTACTCATGCCCTGGATGGAGCCAGGGGTCCCAGGGCAGGATCTGAACTGTGGGTGCTGGCACTCAGGGAATGGGTCAGTGTTGGACCATCACCCGGGGGATGCTGTAGGGTCCCCACCAGCCATAATCCTCAGGAAATACAACAACAAAGACCCCTTCTCTTGGGTTGTCCTCATTTTGAGTGGATGGTGCAAGGCCACGTTCCACACCTGGGGATAACAGAACAATCTGGGCACAGGAAAAGCCCCAATAAACTCCTGGGTACTGCAGCTGTGGGATGGAGGGGAGTGTACAGCACCATGGGAGGGTGATGCTCAGCCCCACCAAAAGGCACCAGCAGCCACAGGCTCCAGTGCCCCCCAGAAGACAAAGCCCAAGTCCTCAGCTGCTTTTAGGTACCCCAAAACCTCCTCTTGACAAGAGCAGCCAGCCCCGCTCTGAGGTCGAGAGCCTCCTCCCAGCTGCTCTCCAGTTTCTCCACCTTGTTCTTCACTGAGGGCCATTCCACACATGGACACCCCTGTGCCGGGTACAAGAGCTTTCTGGAGCCTGCTGACCACATGCCCAGGGTACACCATGGATGGGGAGATGTTACAGGACCAGAGCCAGTGATGGCCCACGCCTGATGCCCACCATCACCCACATGTCCTTTCCAGCATCACCCAGCCTCTGTTGCTGGTGCTTGGTAGCTGTACTTGGGCCACCAGAGAAGTTGGACCCCATGGAGCAGGGCAGGAGCTCAGCTGCTGTTTTATTTCAAAGGTTAGAAGTCTGCTAAAAAACCAAAAATCCCCAAAAATTCAGTACCAGTTACAGACATGCCCCAAAACCCCAGAGCACGGCAAGAACTCAGAGCTCACCCCCATAGCCCTCTTGTCCTGTGCTTGCACCTCTAAGGACCAGGTGAGAGAAAGAACAGGACCTGCTCTACAATCTGGAAGGGCAAAGAGCATGAGCCTGATGAAGAGATACTTTCAGAGAAGACCAGCTTGAAGCTGCCCATTGAAACCATCACATCACCCATCAGTTCCCACCTGTCTGTGGTGGCTGGAGACGGCCTCACTCTGATGGTCCTCACTCCAGCTCTCAGCTGTACCTCCTGATCCTTGTTAAATCCCTTCCCAGCCACTTTCCAGCTCCCACCAAGGGCCCAGAGAACAGCCAGGAGGTGGTTTTAGCTGGTCCAGCTGCCAAAACAGGTCTCAAATATGGGGAAAGAGGCACCTTTGGTCTCAGTGCAGCAGTTCCAGCAGTTCTTGTCCTCTTCGCCTGCCCAGGCAAGCTCTGACTTCTGCTTCAGCACTGAGCAGAACTGAGACTCATACCCACTGTCCCTTGCCCTGACATGTGTCCTCTGGAGCAACTCCCGGTCTGCAGGCTGAATCCTGCCATCCTGGACACCCGTTAGTGTGGAGAGCAGGGAGACATCCCAGTCTGACTCAGAAGAACTGCTGAAGTCATGCTCAGCCTGAGTGTTCCGTGGAAGAGGCTGAAGGAGGCCAGGGCATGGACCCTGCTCTTTGCCATGGCCCAGGAGGTCCGGTGCTCTTTTCTCTGCTGCTCTGACACAGAGTGAGCAGCAACATCCAGCTTTGGCCCCAAGCAGTTTTGGAGAAGGCAAGGGGCAGCTGGTCTGGCTCCTTGTGCTCTCCACGTCAGGGCTAATCACATTTCTGTGTGTGATTTCATTCTCCCCTCGGAGCTGCTCCCCTTTGGAACTCACGTTCACCCTGCTCCAGCCACACTCGCCAACAGTGCTGGCTGCAGCAGCCTCTGTGGTATCAAAACCCCTAGACACAGCTTCAAGGTGTGATGCAGGGTCCCCAGGCTCCCTGCACAGGCACAAGTCCAAACCAACAGAGCTACAAGGTCTGCTGGAGAGCTTTGTGCTTAGAGGCAAGCTGCCAGCCTCCACCACACCAGGCAAGCCTGGCTCAGACGTCTGTCCTGCACCCTGTCCACCTATCCCACCACCCACTGGGTTTGCCTGCTCACACAGAGAGAGGCCACCACCACCCTCCAGCTCCAGCCTGGGCTTCTTTCCCACCTGGGTGCTCTGTCTGCAGAGCTGGCGTTTCCTGCAGGCAGGCAGTGCTTGTGGAAGGTGGCTGGCAGGCCCAAGCACTTGCTGTCCATGAGGTTCAGACGAGGAAGCTGTTGTCTCTCTGCCATGAGTGTCCTCTATGCAAGCCCCCCAGCCCAGGTCAGGAGCCAAGCCCAAATCTGTATCCCCTAGCACAAACTCCTCCAGGGTGCCATGAGCTGCACAGACCCTTCTGGCAAGCCCTGCTCCAACAGAGCAGGTCTTTAACCCCTCTCCTTCGCTGGGGTTACTGAGCCTGTCCCTGGGCAGACAACAGGAACCTCCCTTGGTCTTCAGGCTGTGTTCAACAAACAGCTCCTGCTCAGGCTTCTCCCTTTCCTTTCCCAGCTCTGCTGTCAGCATCTCAATTTCTCCAGTAACTTGTGCTTGAGGCACTAAGTGTTCATCTGTCAGGCAGGACCGAAGCACCCTGAGAAGAACCATCAGTTAATGCTCACTCTCCCTAGGCCTAGAACACCCTCCCCTGGGGAGATGAGGCTTTTTCTGCATTGCAGCATGTTGGAAGCCCTTGCTCAGGAGGCACTAAGAAATTCTAGCCTGGTGAGGCTCAGTAGTGACACTGCTGCTGGCAGAGATGGGCAGCACAAGGGGGCTCTCAGCCTTCGCACCACCCCAGGGCCTGGGCACAGGAGTGCTACAGAGCAGTGGGGTTTGCGCCTGACGTAGGGACAGAAAAAATGGGCTCAGCAGCCCTTGCTAGTTTAAAAGGCACTAGAAGGCCATGCGAGTTCCCAGAAGCCACAGGGCATCTCCCATGGCTCACCCAAACTTTGCCTGGCAGGTGTCAGGTTGGTCCCTGCAGTCAGCAGCCCCTCTCCCTGCTGGCTGATTCCCTGGCACAGGACATGAGTTACGGAACAGTTCCACAGCAGCATGGAGGCTCAGGCCCCGTTCCTGTGAGTGTGCCAAGCTGCACCATGCTGCTTTCCAGCTCCAGAGTTCCCAGATTCACAAAGACTTACTTGGCCGAGTGCTCCACAAAGCTGGAGCTGAGCTGCGCGATGACACGGTCCAGAGGGGCGTACTGCGAGTCGTCCAGAGCGAAGTGCTTGTGCTGGGGGCTCTGGAGATGCTGGAAGGTAGAAGAGACTCTTAGCCATTCCCAGGAGGGAAATGTGCTGTAACAGCCACTTCCCGCAGCCTTTCCACCAGATAGAGCCATTTGGAAGCAAATTTGGGAAACCCAGGCAATGCTATTACCCCTGCTTGCTTACAGGGAGTATTCTGTTTCTCCCATAGACACCTGGTAATGAGGAGGTTGTGTCTATATCACAGCAGCCTACAGCTTTCCCCAGCAGCTAGTGCAAATGCAGACTCCAAGTCTGTACTGCCTATCATCAAAGGCTGGGCTCTGAAAGCCACATTGTTTAGCACCTTCCAGGAGATAAAACCCCCTTCTTCCCACCTTTTCAGTCAGCCCATGCCCCCTGACTGCCATGGAATAGGGTTCCCACCTTACAGATGAGGCAATGGGATGATCCTCGAGGCTCTCCTCCCCATGTGTGCTCCAATACTCTCACTGTTTGCCCAGAGCAGAAGGTCAGAGCACAGATATACTATGGCTTTCATCTATAAGGCTGATCCTTCCAGATCAGCCATACGGGCTGTACATCCAGCAGCCTGTCTTCCTTCCAAAAGGGATCATGGTGATAATGGGCATGACATGATTCATGAAGCTGCTGAGTGGGCCCCTTCACTTTGTCAGGGAACCAGGTCCCAGGGGAACCTTTACCTTCTGTAGCTCCTCAAAGGTCTCTTGGCAGCACTCACAGAATCCCCTCTTTTTCTTTGGCACAGTGACTGGTGTGGATTGGGGGCTCTTCTCCCCCTTGCTGCCTATTGGACAGCCTTCCACAGCCCTGCAAGATAACAGCAAAGATCTCCCCTGCCCTCACTGACAGCATCAGCAGGCGTCCAGTACTGCCTCTGAGCTACAGCTCGAGCCACAGCTTCCAGCCACCAGGAACAGGGCTCCTTTTGTCCACAGCCAGAAGGCAAGTGGGTATCTAGATGCCAGGAACCAGCAGGGCAGCAGTTACCAGGAGAGTTGGGTTAAAAACTGGCACAAAAGGAGCTACAACATACCTGGTTCTGCAAGAATTGGAGAGGCTTCTCAGAGGCTCAAATGGGCTGGAGCTTTTGGGTGCCAGGAAGTTCAGGTCAGGAAAGCTTTTGAACTGGTGATGGAAGGGCCGGAATTGCCTAAAACCAGCAGATCAGGACATCAGACTCCTGGCACTAGCCTGGTTAGAGCTGTCCTCCCTCAGAGGGGCTCCAGGTGCTGCCTCGTGCATGGTGAGACACTGCCCATTGCTGTACTTTCACTTGGCTGTTCAGAGATGTCCCATTTCTCACTGGAAGTACAAACCTGATCCCCATTAACAGCACTGATGGGGGCATGTTTTGGACAGGGGACAGGCTTGCCTACTCACCTACAAACCCATCTTTACCTCCAAGGCACAGCAGCTGCAGGCAGTGCAGTGCTTCCAGCTACACAGCAGCACGGGAAGGGTTTGGTTTTCAGACCACATCTCCCTCTTGCATGCAGCATGTAAAACCTAATATTTGACACTGCAGCTGCCTTAAATGTTGCCTTCAGAATAATTCATTGGCAGTCAGGATACTGTTAGAGTTACAGAGTTGTTGGGAACACCACATAGATCAGATCGCCTTGTGCCAAATGCTGTAATCAAGTTACAGGCCCTGACCTCGTGTTTCAAACTCTTTCCTCATTTCAGAGACCTCAAGCAGATTAAGTGACCTGCTGAGGATCACAAATGGAATCTGAGCAAGGAAGCAAACTGTTGTCAAGTCCCGTTTAACACCTTCCCCCCCTCCCAACACATGAGCCACCCAGATTGTTTCTTTAAACTCTATTTGCCTCCCTCTAGGAGAGAGTCAACTTCCCAGTGAGCAACAGGGTCTTCAAAGAAGCCAATACTCTGCCTGCTTGGATGAATATTCACTGCAAATAAAACCAGCAAAGGATTCCCTCCCTGGAGCCCCTGAGGTTTTAAGGTGTGATATTTAGAAAGACCTCGTTTACCTGCTCTGGTCTTCAACCTTCAGAAAAGGGGGCTTCAATTTTCCTGTTAGAAAGCGAGCTGGTTAGAAGATGCTCTGGCCAAATTCCCTACTCATTCATTCATTCCCCAACAAAACTGGGCTGCAGAGCCAAGCTCACCGGTACTTTTGCCATTGTGAATGCCAAGTGATGGCTAAAGCACAGCCAAAACAGTTCTTTAGGTAATCTGCAGCAGCCCTCACCTCTAGGGTACTCAGTAGGGCAACCAAACCCCAGAGGCAGCCCAAATGTGGGCTGTTTCCACCTTTAAAAGAACATCCTGCTAAGTTCCTTGCATCTTTCATGTCTCCCCGGTCTTATCAGCGAGTGGCCTCACCCCAAGCCTCTAATTCTGGCTCGAATTCTAAAACCTGCCATGCATCCTCAATGTAAAACATGCCACCAAGCATGAGACCTGAGTTTATGAGAACCATATTGCAGCAGCAGTTGCACAAGCACAGAGCTCTGCATCAACCCTTCCCCATTTACCTTTACACAACAGCCTGGTGTTCAGAACAGCTCAGGCCAGGGCAGTTAAGTCAAAGCAGTAAGAGCTGCTGGAGACAAATCAACATGCTGCATAGCCAAGCCTGGCATGAGAACACTGCTAAAGGGCAGTATCTGGCCTCTGCTTGGTCCCTGAGGAGGGTGAACAGCAGCTATGCTTCCTAGAGAGGTATAAGATATATTAGGGGAGCAGAAGAAAGCCTCAGCAGTGCATTCAGGGAAAAAGCTTTCAGGGCCAGGCTGGGAGAAGAAGCTACCAGTTCTCTCCTCTCTCACAGGTTACGTTCAACTTACAAGTGATAACATGACACTCGGCCTGGAAATCTGAGTACAGGTCTGGTTAAGAAACAAACACACCCCAAGGTATTCCCAGAGGGCATCCGCATGACCCTGAAACCAAGCCTCTCATGCCTGCCTTATGCCTCTGAAGGGCGAGGTGCCTTGTTTTCCTGTGAGCCCAGCACTCAGTGCTATTTTCTCCAAAGAAATGTGAAGCTCATCCTCCAGAAAGGCTGAGTCCACCTGCCCTCACCACTTAGTTCCTCAAGCCTCCACCTGAGCTTGCATCAAATGTGCTTTTATGTCACTGAAGTAGCTATTTAAGTACAGGATCAATTTTTCCATGTAAATGCTGCCAAATGCTTAGCACTTCTGAGAGCAAGGCCCCATTTAGGGCCCTCGATACAACTCAAGAGTGGTGTGAGGGTCCTGAGCTCATGGCAGAGTGCTGCACAGTGACAACCAGCTCAGCTGTCACCACAAGTCTCCACATGGGGTTTGGAGCGTGCCACAGACAATCTGCCTTCATCCAACAGCTTTTCAAGCCTTTT
Source organism: Psittacula echo (assembly GCF_963264785.1). Taxonomy (NCBI): domain Eukaryota; kingdom Metazoa; phylum Chordata; class Aves; order Psittaciformes; family Psittacidae; genus Psittacula; species Psittacula echo. The sequence continues at coordinate 6,306,334 of NC_137748.1, forward strand.
TTTAACCACCTTTCCCCTTCCCAACCTGGAAAATAATCTTCCAAGTATCACAAACACAATCCAGGTTGGAGCCTGCTCCGCAGTATTACTGACTGCTCACTCTCTAACGAGTGAAGTCAAACAAGTCACCAAGTAACTTAAGCTACTGGTGCCAATCTCAGAACCACAACTGGCTCTCTTGTCTAATTGCAGATGAGAACCTGTTTCCCCCCCCCCCCCTTTGGAAGTGTTATCCCTAGACTGGTGTCTCAGCAGTACATTTCAGCCTAACAGAAATGAGTGGGATGTGAGGAACATGCTCTCCTCTGTAGGACGCATTATTCTTTGAAACATCATTTGAGCCAGTGGGTTCAATGTGCAGTGCCAGCAGCAGAGCTCTCAGGTGCCTTGGGATTCTTGGGAGCAAATGGTTTATGGCATTTTAAAAACACTCCCTGAAATAAAAGGCTTATACATCCTTATACATCCTCAGCTGTATAAGGAGGCTGCAGCTAGACTCAGAGAAGGAATTACAAAACCCATTCAAGAGAAACTGCCTTAATAGTTTGGTATATTTTGGATTACTGAAGCTTCAGATGGATTTTCAAATTCCAAGTGAAGCTTCTTCAAGCAGCTCTGCATCTGAGTGTAAACTGGAGCACAACTTCCATGCCTACCTTTGCACGTTTTCAATCCAGTGGCAAGGCATTTCACCTGAAGGAGAGAGTGAGATATTTAGTATGGGAGCCAGCACAGGCAGAACTGCAGCCACTGACCCCAGAGCGGCAGTGAGATTGCAGGAGTCTCATCCACCACTTCAGGGGCCCTGCATCAGAGACGGTATCACCTTCCCCTGGTATTTTGTCTCCCAAGTTACCTAGATACACAGCCTGCCACTCTGATCTTAATGCTCTACCTTCTCCTTGACCTCTCCCACGCATTAAAAAGTAGTTCAGAAAGCTTCAGAAAGCCAGTGTACCAGCCACATGAGCTTTGTTTTACCTTTAGCCCCTTATAAGTCAAAAAGAGCATTTGCTGTGCTACAGAAGATGTTGATAACTAACGGCTGCCTCATTCTTATCTGGTTTCACCCCCACTTTTGTCATCTCTGTCAATAAACAGAAGCATCAGATTGCCTAGAGTTGGATGAAAAACTAGGAGATGACCCTGCTTTCTAACCTGTTAGCATTAGAGGAGGTAGGAGAATTGCTTAGAGCTACCAAGGGATCCCGAGTACCTCAAACTGGCTGGAGTTAAGTCAGTTACCTCTGTCTTCTGGCACTGCTTCCTTGCTTCTGAGACAGCACGCAGCAGCTGTTGAGCGTATGACAACATATCTGTGCAGGTGGGATGTCAAAGAGCCATAGCTCAACAAGAGAAGCTTGTTCCCCTTCTGACTGCAGCCCAAGTTTAACTCTTGATCCACACCAGGCAAGAGCACACAGCGCCTGAACCAGCCATCACCTGGCAGCATCACCACCACATAGTTCATCTGCCCAAGAAGCTGCCAAAGAGGAGTGCTCTGAGGGATGGCATCCTGGTTTGCTGTTTAGTAGAGCTGGTGCCTGGCTTTAAGCCTCTGTGGACATGAGGCACTGTTAGGAGTTGCGCAGCACACAGGCCAGACCCTGACATTTGCAGCACCACTGTGGTTGAGCAGAGCTGGCTGCTCAGGAATATACAAGCAGTGGCTGCCTCCATCACACACCCAGACAGGCTCAGCCATAGCAGTATGTCACTGTCATTAGACACTCAGGAACCTTTTACTCTAGGCCTATTATTAGAATCAGTTATACCATCTGTCTTTCCCATCACCCCCTCCCCATTCATCACTGAGATGGGAAGTGCCTTCTAGCACAGAACCAGGAACATCAGCACTTCCTAATTAAAAATGACCAAATCCTGCCATTAGCATGATCTGTACTTCCAGGTCAATTAGTAACAATGGTCTTTTTGGAACAAATTAATGCACTGACCAAGCCATTAACATTTTCGAATACTACAGCTTCAGTATATTACAGCATTGGCTATTGTAAATGTGATGGTAGCATAGAATGAATCATAGAATGGTTTGCGTTGGAAAGGACCTGAAGATCAACCCACTGCCATGGGCTGGGACACCTTCCACTAGATCATGAGCATGCTCTATACAGGTAAGTTCATCTGGTTTTTGGAGGGCAGACCTAGGCAGCCATGCTCAGGATGGCATCAGTCACATACCAGCTATTGCTTGCAATTGCTTCCTTCTGTACCACACTTCCTACATCACTTCTGCTCCACCTGCCTCCAAAATCACTCATTACCAGCAGCTAATTTCAGTCTGCAGAGAAGGATACCATCCACATGCAGGATCTGGACTCCCCACAGGCGAGCGCTGGCGAGGATGCTGCTGCCACTGCAGGTGTCCTGTACAGAGAGGTTTGGCAAGGTACAGTTCAAAGCAGAGATGCCTGTGTGAGCACAAGCAGCTCTAAATCTACTTTAGAGAGATTTTCCTGTTGCCCAATTGACAGACCATTGTGTAGCTGTTATTAAAATCAGCAGAAAAGGTTCAAACTCATGTTTCATCTATCCCAAATTAATAGTAGCACCTAAGTCAAATTTGTAACCCCTGCTATGACATGAGCTTCCAAGTGAGCACCAAGATTCTTTTGGCCACTTGTGATTTCAGTGAAAGGACCTCAGGGAGCCTTTTGCCCCAGCTATATGGCTTTAGCTCTTTCTAGGCTAAAAAGTCATCAAATAATGGGTCTTTTATTAATCATTCTCTTGTATGGAGCACCCAGATCACTGAGACAGGCTTTAGAAGTACTAACATGGATGGAAGACAAGGCTCTGTGAAGAACAGCAACCAGGAGCACTGCACAATATTCTGCAGGCCACAAGGAACTGCTTTGTACCTTTACCAGCCCCAGAATCTGCTCCTTTCAACAGGACAGGGGCTCTGGAGAAGCGGCTGGCACTGGTTCTGCACTGCTCAGCAGCACTTTGAACCTACTCAGCTAAAGCCCATCCACACATAGCTCACCTGATTCTTCATGGCCTTCTGCAGCAGTTCCTTTCCCCTGCTGATCAGGACCTACAGGGAAAGAAGCCAAGTACTATGTTAAAGCAAAGAGCTACCAGGCAGCAGCAAGCTGAGGGCAGCGTGGCTGTCCAGCAGGAATGATTTCTAGTGATACCTACTCTCTGCTGAGGGGAGTCTGGCCAAGACTTTATCTCAAAGGCAGCAGGACTCAGCATTTCCAGGGATTGCAAACAGCAGAGACACCCCTTAGGACTACACCAAGCAGCCGTTCAGCCAAGGCTCTGACTGAACAGCAGTGAGTACTCCAGAGCGAGCCAAGAGGAAGCAGCAACTTAGCCAGTGTGCTAGCAGGGTTTAGGAACAGCCTTGCTAGCCCTTTCTGGGAACCAAGTCTTATCTACATGCCAGTGATTTCAGCATGCTGGTTAAGTTCTTTGTAAGACAAGTGGGTAGTGCTGTGAGCAAGGACAAGGGAACAAACACCGTGAGGGAGTGAAAGCCAACATCAGCTCAGGCGTCCCACCTGCACGTGGGCCAGGTCCAGCTGGCAGATGCCTATGACTTAGACTGGGGTAGGAGGCTCTCCTCACAGCCACAGCTTGCAGCAGACACCAGTGTTCAGCACAGGACACTGGAGCTTTGGCCACAAGCACTAATGACCAGAAAGCCCAGAACAGGACCCAGAAGAAATCCCCTGTTGCAAAACTCCCAGGTTACAACAGCCTTGTCCTACCTGTGTCTGTGAGCATGCACCAGACCCTGCGACAGTTTTATCTTGTCTACATGACCCTGGCTTTTCCAGACACACCTCTGCATCAGGATCATTGCACATGCTGTTGGGAAGGCAGCCAAGCCCTTTATTCCCTCTGCCTTTTGAGCAGATACCCTTGTTTACTAGCTCAAAGCTGTGATGTGCACATTTGAGCTGACAATGACATGCAGATACAAGGAACATGGGTACGAATCACCAGACCAGGGGGATTAAAAAACCCCAACCCAAACTAAACACCCAACATGGCTGCTCAGAGCAGGAACAACTTTATCTTCCAACACTGGTCTCAGGTTCTACCTCTTCCATATCTTTGGCCACACTGAGGTGGCCTAAACCATAATAGACACTTATACACACTTCATAGACACTTATAGGTCTTACAGCGTCTGAGGGCTTCTGGTGAGGTCTGGGATGGTTCCCTTTGGAGGAAGAAGGCATTGGGCCCATAGCTTTTGCATCTTCTGAAGCTTCATTGCTGCGCTTCTCAGGCCGAGTCTTAGCTTTGTCTCGTTTGGCTTCTTTGTTGCTGGAAACCACATAGCTGACTTCTTTGCTTAGGAAGCTTTCGGTCACCTGCAGCGAGAGACAGAACAGAGCAGCTCTGAGACTGTTCAACTCCGAGCTGAAAGAGACCTGCTAAACAAGAGCTGCCACCTTCAGCTTAACCCCACACACCATTAAGGGGCTGCTGAAAGCACTCATCTCTACAAGGAGTTCCTTTTTCATCTCCCAGAAGAAGAGAAGACCCTCAGAGACCACATGTGCAAATCATCAGCAGAACCTTCAGACTGAGCCTGTTCCCCATTATCTGCTCCTCAAGCAACGGTTTCAAAGAAAAAGCTGAGGAAAAGGCCCTGACATCACACACGAGTGGGGAGAGCTTTGTTCTCAGGAGCACATCCACTGTCATTAGCCATTCTGTCCTCAGGAGAGCAGAACACGGTAGGAAGGGAAGAGCTGGGACCAGCAGCTCCTCGCAGAACAGGGCAATAGGGAACGAGGAAGCCAAAACACACAGAGAAACCTTTGCACAGGAGCCAGAAGCTGGAAAGAGGTGGAAACTCAAGGTTTGGGATACCCACAGTGCATTGACCCCACTGCAGCCCCATGCTGCAGAGCCCTAGTTAGCACCTACTGGGAGATGCTCCCGCGCTGCACAACCAGCTCCCAGCCGTTATCACTGCCTGGATAGTGCTTCCATCGCCACACAACCAGTTAGCACCTACTGGAAAGCACTCCCATCGCTGCAAAACCGGTTATCAACGCCTGGCTGGTGTCCTATAGCAGGCACCCAGTTGGCATCTACCACAAGGTGCTACCTCGGTCAGGCACCCAGTTACCCCCGTCTGGACCACGGCTCAGGCAGCTTCCCCGCCCCTCAGGACCAGACCACCCGGGGGAGGCAGGAGCCGGGCCCAGGAGGATCTAGCGGGGCGCAGAGGAGACCGGGCGCGTACCGGAACCGGGAGTGGAACCGGGAGTGGAGCCGGGAGCCCACGTTCCAACCCTAACCCCACCGCCGGGCCTACCGCAGCCTCACCCCGCCGAGGCGCCTGATCGCCACCGCCAGCTCCCGCGCAGCGCGCCCGCTCGGAAGGTCCAGGTAGAAAGACTTCCCGCGGAGGGGCCGGGGCGCTCCGGGACCCGCCATGGTGGCTGGGCCGTGAGGCGCCGCCGTTTAAACTCAGACCCACCCCGTTGTCAACAGCGGCCGCGCAGGCATAACGCCGTGGAGCCGCAACGCCATAGGTTTGTCCTGCGCGGCCGCCGTATCGCATGCGCGGTGGCGGTGGTGGCGCTGGTCCAAGATGGCGGCGTCCGGCGGGGAAGAGGCGGCGGCGGCGGGAGGGTTCGCGGCCTGGTTGGCGGCGCGACTGGAGGCGCTGGGCCTCGACAGGGCCGTGTACGGTGCCTACATCCAGGGGCTGCTCCGAGAGGAGGAGAGCGATGAGGAGCGGTTGGAAGCGCTGCGCGGGGTCCTGGCCACCTCCCTGGTGAGCGATGGGACGGGACGGGAAGGGGGAGTTCCTCTCACCCCAGAGCAAGGGGCTGATTCCCCTCGAGGAGTTGAGGGGCAGCCGCGGCCTCGCCGTGCCCGGGGAGGTCTGGTGCGGAGAACCGAGGGGACACGCGGGCATCGCCCCCCTGAAGCCCTGGGATTTCTCCTCAGTATTTATTTTCCTTGGAGCTGTAAGGTTTCTACAGTGTCTTTATCTCAAGGTGTTGCTTATACCTGATCTTAGCAGTTAAGGCATCATCCAAGATCTGCTCTTGTTAAAGGCATGCTGACTTCTTAAGATAGATTCTGAGGCTAGGAATCACAAGCCCTTAGTCCTGCTGTTTCTGTTTGCAGATCACCTCCTCTCACAGCCTCCAATACCCACATTGGTCCTTGTAGCATTTCGTCTCCAGCCTGGGCACCTTCTGGTGTGTGTTCAGCCTTGAACTGTGCTTAACTGTTGCAGGCTTGGGGTCTTGCTCATATTGGAGCAAAACGTGGAGACTTTTGTGTCTGCTTTTATCTCCTTGTCTGTCCCCCAGTTGTGGAGAACTCAGTTTTTGCTGTCCTCCATGCAGGTGGGCTTTCCTCTGCTCAATGGGCAATGTCCTCAGTGATGGTTTGTCCTGGAACTTGAAGGTGTTTTTTGTAGGTGCCCAAGTTTTCAGGTCTTCCTCAGTCATGAACAACCATGTGAAGGCAGCCACTGCCCCCTCTAGAATGTGCTCCAGGCAGGCCCAAGGATGTTCCTGCTGGTGGGAGGAGATGGTCTGTCAATACAACCAGAGCAGTTTCAGCTCCATCCCCCTGTTTTATCTAGTCCAGTTTCCTTGCTTTAGTGAGATTGGTTTGGAGTGGCCTTTGAGTACCTTCTCTGCAGCCTTGCTCAGAAGAGGGATGATGCTGGGCAGTGCATTTCTAGAGTGGAGATGCCCTGATGGCCTTTCCTTGGTGTCTGTGGGGCTGTTGCACCTTGAGAGCCAGTGCCAGGAAACCGTTGGGTGTTGTTAGAGCTGTATCATGGGACAAGGAACTCACTGGGGGTGTGTGTAACATGTCAGGGTGCTTTCTAGTCCTGACCTGTTTAAAGTAAGTGCATGGCATTACTTGTGTCATCCCAGGTTACCCCAAGCCCTGGGTCTGCATTTAACAAGGAGATGGTGTGTGAAAAGCTGTATGACTTGAGCTTACTGCTGGGTGTTCAGGTTCTTTGCAGCTGGTACTTTTCATACCTGGCTAGTGCTCGTTTAAAGCTTTGTTCCAAGTCTGAAAGTCTCTTTTCTCTCACTAGGAAGAAGATCTCTTACACGATGTTTGCAGGGAAGTAGTGGAGAAGTGGTCTGAATCTCAGATTGTTGATGCCACAGAGAAAAAAGCAGGTAGTGTCGCTGCTCAGTGTGCCCTTCCTTGTGGTGTGAGTGCTTTGCAGGGCCTTGCCAAAATGAGAACTGTGTGCTCGTCCTGCCAGGAGTTAAAACCAATGCTGCTACTGTGTGTGCTTTGCTTCTCGTTGTCATTGCTGCTTATTTACTGTTTTGAGTTGAACTAGGAAACGAGTAGTTTCACTTGTGGCTGTCCCTGGCATCCTGCTGCTCTTTGAGTTCAGAATCCTGCACATGAAAAGCCCCTTGGGTTCTTTTTTAATTCCTGAAGGATTTTTTCAGTTTCCCTTCACAAAACAGCCAGGGCTTTCCCTCTGGTCAGTGCTCACTGCAGCCATGGCAGCACTCTGCTGGGAGGTGTGGATAAAGCCTGGGCTGCTTCAGTCTGTGGCAGTTTGGAGAGCCAGTGGCTTTATCCCAGTGCACCAGTGGAGAGCTGGGCTGTCCCATCTGCTGCTGCTCACCTCAGTGCACATCAGGAAAACACCCTTATTCTCCTCTTTCACGATCTTCTAAAGTTGTCCTTTTTTCCCCATAAATGCTTGTGGGGGATGCTCTGTGAGGCTGCTGTTGCTGTACTAATGCTGCTCCTTTCCCAGTCACATTATAGCCCCACTGTTTCTTTGTGCCCTCTCTGAATCCATCTCTCGACTTCAGCTGTTGGCTCAGGAATGAAGGAAGGTCATCATGGGAGGCTTTTTCTGGTCAGTGGGCAGAGCTCTGGAGTACAATAAAGTCATATGCTGGGAAGATGTAGCTGGTTTAAGCACACTGCATGGATCAGTTAGTAATCCTCCAACTGCCCGTAGCCTGTGACCATGTTGCATCCCTTCTGGCTAAATCCTGCTTTTTGTTTGCTTTGCATTTCTTGGTTGGTTCTGGTTGCAAACAGAATGCTGTCACTGACTGATGTCCTTCTTGAGGAGTTCTTACAGTGAGTCCTTATCATGGGATCACAGAATCAACCAGCTTGGAAAAGACCTTTAAGATCATCAAGTCCAGTCGTTCCCCAGCACTGCCAAGGCCACCACTAACCCATGGCACTGAGGCCTCATCTCCACGCTGTGTGAACATTTGCAGGGACGGTGACTCCAGCCCTGCCCTGGGCAGCCTGTTCCAATGCCTGAGCACCCTTTGGGGAAGGAATTGTTCCTCAGCTCCATCTAAACCTGCCCTGGTGCAGCTTGAGGCTGTTTCCTCTTGTCCCATCCCTTGTTCCTTGGGAGCAGAGCCCAGCTCCCTCCTGGCTCCATCCTCCTGTCAGGCAATTGTAGGGAGCGATAAAGTCCCCCCTGAGCCTTCTCTTCTCCAGACTGAACCCCCCAGGTCCCTCAGCTGTTCCTCATCACACTCCAGGTCATAGAATCATAGAATAGTTTGGGTTGGAAAGGAGCTTCAGATCATCCAGTTCCAACCCCTCTGCCATGGGCAGGGACACCTCCCACTAAATCATGTCACCCAAGGCTTTGTCCAGCCTGGCCTTGAACACTGCCAGGGATGGAGCGTTCACAACTTCCCTGGGCAACCCATTCCAATGCCTCATCACCCTTACAGTAAAGAACTTCTTCCTTGTATCCAATCTTAAGGTCCTTCACCAGCTTCATGAGGCCTGTGTTTCTATAGCACTTCTCCTGTCTAAACCTCAGGGTTTCACCAGTCTCACTCAACTCCCCTGTATAGACAAGGCAGCTGAACCACACATGCAGCAGTCTGTCCTTGGCCTGACCTTGCCTTTGCCTGGGGACAGGGACAAGTTACACTGTTCTGTGCATTCAATAAACCCCTCTTCTGGGGACAAGTGATTGGAATTGCTGGAGCTGCTGCTGGACTCCTCCTGCTCATACTGTCGGTTACCCACAGGGCTGGTTTTTCACTTGCCGCAGGAAGAAGGCAGCAGTGTGTGTCTAGCTTGTTAGAAGTGCAAGGATTCAATTATTTCACTGTGGTTCCATGAAAGGATAAATCCCCAATGGAGTCAATATCTACTTAGAATAACAGAATCCTGAGGAGAAGTTATTAACAAGCTAAACATTTCAGTGGTAGAAGGTAGCTATGTGCACACGTGGCACATCCTGCCGTGTCTGATGCTCTGCCTCCTCTCCTTGCCAGATGAGATCCAAGCCATTGCCAGCATGATGGAGAAGCAGGCCAAGATTGTGGTGAAGCCCAAAGAGGTCTCCCAGGAGGAGAAGCAAAGGAAAGCTGCTCTCCTGGCCCAGTATGCCAACGTGACAGATGAGGAGGAATATCCTTTTCCTGACCCAGCTGAGACTCAGTGCTTTGAAGGATAATGGTTATTAGAGATGTCCTAAAGGAAAACAGTGTCTTTATTGGGAAAATTGGGGAAACTTTTCAGTCTTCCTTCTCCATGATAAAATAACTTCCATGGAGAAAAGCATGGAAGCTCCTTATTTGCGGAGCACTGTGAGCAGATGCTCCTTTGAAGATGCTTGTCTGGGTAAGGTTCCTCCAGTCCAGGTATGTTGCAGAAGAGGGGGGGAATCACCTCCTGGTAATTCTGTGCATGGTAGTTAATGAACTGAATTAAGCTATTGCTTTGTAATGCAAAATCTGCTGAAAAAATCCTTTTTAGAGTGGTATAAAGTGGGAGAGTTTAAAGTTCACTCTTTGTAATGCTGAAGAACAAGTTCTTCCTTGAAGAGCAAAGTTGAATAGGGAATGAGAAGGAATGGTACCTGGTGCTTGAGCAGCAGGAGGGAGCTGAACATGTGGAGTCTGTGTGAGTGTTCAGTCACTTCCCTGTGGCTTGACAGAAGGGTTATTTGGCATGTCTGGAGTTAAGTGTGACTGTCAGAGGCACAAGATCATTACTGATGTCCATATTTCCTTAATCATCTCACTGGTGAGGATGAACAGGATGGATCGACTGCGACAGCAGTAAACATGGGGTCAGAAAAATGTATCCTTTGAATTCTGGGTGACGCAGGCTTTATGGAAGGAAGGCAGCTTCCATGGTGAGTTCCTGTTTCCCATCTTTCCTTATCCCTGTTGATACTCCCCATTGCTTTAGGGCCGCCTTCTAAGTTTGGTGATTATTTTTCTTTTCATGTAGCCTGACCTTGCTCATAGGCTGAGAAAGTTGGGGCTGTTCAGCCTGGAGAAGAGAAGGCTGCATGGAGAGCTCATAGCAGCCTTCCAGTATCTGAAGGGGGCCTACAAGGATGCTGGGGAGGGACTTTTCATTAGGGACTGTAGTGATAGGACAAGGGGTAATGGGTTCAAACTTAAACAGGGAAAGTTCAGACTGGATATAAGGAGGAAGTTCTTTACTGTAAGGGTGATGAGGCACTGGAATGGGTTGCCCAGGGAGGCTGTGAATGCTCCATCCCTGGTGGTGTTCAACGCCAGGTTGGACAGAGCCTTGGGTGACATGGTTTAGTGGGTGGTGTCCTTGCCCATGGCAGGGGGGGTTGGAACTGGATGATCTTAAGGTCCTTTCCAACCCAAACTATTCTATGCTTCTATGATTCTGTAATGAGAGTTAAGAGTTTCACACGTGCCCTCTGCACAGCTGAGACTGATCCTGTCAATCTCTTTTTCTCCTCTGTTCCTGCCTTCCCTCTTCTGTCCTCTTTGAAGCTTCATAGAACATGCTTATGGGTAAGAATAATTCTCCTATGAACACGAGCTTAATGTTAGCTGGTGTCCAGAGAGGGAAATCACATTGGGAATTACTAAAAGTGCAGCAGAAACAAAACTACTGTAAAACTATTAAGTCTGTGGTGAACAAAGATCAAGTATCCCATGTTTTCCTCAACACAGTAATTTGGGATGTTCCTTGAGCTCACCAGCTGGCAGGTTTAGGGTGGAAGCAGGTTTTAGCACATCATTAAAAGGAAAATCTAAATTATTCTTGTCCCTGCATGACTTGGGGTTAGGAGGAAGAGACAGTGGAGGAGGCACCCACTTGGTCTTTCTAATGTTCTTCCCAAAGCATTTGCCACTCCTTGCTGTGGGGGGAGGACATGAGACTGTGGTGATCCTTCGTGTGAGCTGCCCCTTTCCCACATCTGCAGCTGTTCCTGTGGCCGGCAGGATGGGCAGGGCTACCCTAGCTGCTCCCATCCCATCCCAGTGGAGAGCTGTTGGGAGGCCTTATCCCTGCTGGCTCCCTGCTGCTGTCCCATCTGCTGTAAGCAGTGCCTGCAGATACATCCACACACGTATGGACACGTAAAACCACGCGTCACAGACACAGCTGTAGTGAACCCCCTGGAGGAAGCTGTACCCAGTGTTATTTTTCTTCCTCTTAGGTTTGTAGAGGTTTTACAGATGTTTTTACATATTAGTCTTAAGAACCTGTAGCAACTTGATTTTTCTAGGAACGAATCCTTTCCTAGGCAGTGTGCATTGACTCTGCATGACTTTCTATTTGGAAAAAGGACATGTTGGATGGGGCATGGAGTAACCTGCTCTAGTGGAGGGTGACCCTGCCTGTGGCCAGGGGTTGGAGCTGGATGAGCTTTAAGCTCCCTTCCAACCCAAACCAGTCTGGGATTCTGTGAAAAACAAGCAGATTCCTTTTTCCTTCTCTATTCTTCATTCCGAAATTCCTTGCCTGCTTGGTGAGGAAGCAGAAGTGGGAGCCAGAAGGTGAGGGGGGAGGTAGAATAAACCACGTCATGTGCTAAAGCTTTGTCTAGTTTAGAGCCCCAAAATAGGGCTGCAGAGCAGAAGCTGTGTGGCTTCAGCCAGAGCCTCGTCTGCCCTTAACACGCCCCCAGCGCTGTTCCGAAACACCAACATGGAGGATGTGGTGAATGCCAGGAAGCTGGAACGGGAGCTGCTACGGGATGAGTTCCAGAAGAAAAAAGAGCAAGATAAAGTCCAGCGGGAGAAGGATAAGTTGGCCAAGCAGGAGCGGAAGGAAAAGGAGAAGAAAAGGACACAGAAAGGCGAGCGAAAGCGGTAGCTGCAGTTCTCCAGTCGGACTCTCGAGGGGATAAGAATACTTATGAATATGGTGTGTGTTTAAAAAGCAGCAGAAATTCTGGACACATGGCTGGCGAGTGACTCTTTGGAAGCATTTGGGGTTTTTTTCTTTGTTTTAGTTAGCAGAAGAGAAATTTCAAGCACCTCTTAAAGTCGAAGTGTGCCATGTGCCTGTGGTGTCCATGTCCCAGTCAGTTCCTGTGGCCAGTGTCTGTACCAAAGAACGGTGAAGTGATTATGTCTGTGGTTTTAAACTGATTTGTCCTTACCACTTCAAGCAAAGCAAAACACAGCGTAGGAGAGGGCTTCCAAACTGCGTCCTCCTGCCAGCCTTGGTTTACAGCAAGAGTTGGGATTTGAGAACAGAGCAGAGCCAGCCCCTTTCTGATGTGTAATCAAGGATCTGTTGCTACAGGGTGAATGTGTTTATTTACAGTAGCCTTGAAAAATGTATTTGCAAATACATGTATTTCTGCTGCCAAGAACAGCACTAGGTCACACTGTGCCTGTGCTGCGAGAGCAGGACTGGAGCTCACCTCGGTGAGGGCAAGTGCTGTTCTGCAGCGAAAGAAAGGGAATGAGATGAAAATCCAGGTGAGTTGCAGCTATGTGCCGGCATCACCCACAGGTCAGATACAGGCTTTGGTGCAGTGGTAGCAAATTGGTCAGTTCCCTGTGCTACTTTAAGACTTGATGCCAGTAGCTGGAAAATGGTGCTCCCTGCCACTGCCCACTGCTCTGGCCATTGCCAGTGTGAGTGGTTGAGCATGGCGCAGTGCTGAGCAGCTGTGAGTTGGATGCACTGGGTTTACAGGCTGGTGGCTTTTGCCAAGCCCAGTTACTGCCAGGGCTGAACACTGCTCTTGCCTCCAAAGGGTTTGGTACTTGCTGTTTCCAGCCTTTTCTGTGCTGGTGTCACCTGCCTCTGGAGAGAACACTAATTGCTGTAACTGAGCATGAAAGAGCTGCAGTGTTCTCAGGGTGCGGGAGGAACTGGTGTGCCCAGAGCTTCCTGCTCTGGGAGCCGTGTGCTGCTGGCAGTCCGTGTCCCCATCACCTGCTTTCAGCACCAGTCTGCCTCAAGGGCCGTGCTCCTGTTTAACTCGCTGCTGCAAGTATATCTAACTGCTTTATCTTTGGACTTGAATAATAAAACTGGTTGGCCAAGAACTGAGTTCCTCTGTCTGAATGAAAATCGTGGTTGTGTGGCTTGGGGCTCCCATCTGGCCTGTCCTGTGTCCTCGCTGTCCCTTACCCAGCAGCGTTTCTGAGGGCTGCCCCAGTGCTGCTTTTCCTGGAGTCGCACCATTTCCCAAGGCTGCTGGAGCCCTCCGGTTGTAAAAGTCCAGAGGAAAGAGCTGCCTTCACCCCCTCATAACAAGAACTGTCCCCCTCTACCCATTGCTGGGCTCAGGAGCCAAGCAAGAACAAACAGCAGTGCCGTGTGTGTCAAAACGTGTACATGTAATAAGGTCTGTACAGATCCAACAAGGGTGCAGTCACAAGCACGCTGTGGCAGCTCTTGCAGACAGGCTCCCTCTGGTCCCACTCCCACCCTGCACCCACAGACAAGTGCAGGTTGGCAGTGGTTTGTTGTGTCTGGCTCCCTGAGACTGCATACCACTGGTCAGAAAAGCCCTTCTAGGGACAGGGAAAGAGCAACAAGGGAAGGCCCAGCCCCACAGCCTTGGGCAGAGCAGGAGCACCACAACCATGCAGCAGCATCCACCAGATAGCTCCACGAGCTTTCCGCTGCTGGAAACTCGGGAGGGTGCTGCAATCTTTTGCAAACACCAACGCATGTGAACCTGAAGGGTCTCAGCTGCACCCGTCAGCACAGAGCAGGCAGCAGCTCTGCCATGGAGCTGCTGGAGCCCATGGTTTTCACTGTTGACTCAGTGCCTCAAGAGAGCTGAAGGCTGATGCTTGACTGATGCCCAGGACATTCAGGAGAGTGTACTGGCATCAATACCAAGAGATGTATAGAGCAGGAATGCCTCAGACAGGCTCCTCGGATTTCTAGTGCAGACACTGAAATCATTGCATCAGATTCCCCTGGCAATACAGAGCTTGTAACTAGTGAGATACTTGCAGGGAAAATCCACCGCTTTGGCTTCCCTGCACTGACATAATTCCCCCCTGGTTTGTCCTATGTTACAGTCACTTCTCTCTACCCTAGAATAATTTCAGTATCACTATTGCTTTATACCTCCCAACGCACTTCAGTAATTAACTGAAAATTACACTCCCTATTAATGGCTCAAGTTCTAGGAGCTGAGGCTGTGAAGACAATCACAGAACAAATGCTCTTCAACCAAACCTAATTTATTTCTTACCAGACAGACTGAAGTCAGTGCAGTGTTGCTTTTAACATCAACATATCCTAGGGTGAACCAAACCAAGCTTCATGCTGTGATGTGTGGCAGGAAGGTGGGCTTTGCTCTCCAGCTCTGATAAGCTGCTTGCTCTGGCAGTGCTTTTGGTCATCCGGTGATCAAAACTGACTCTGGTTCCTGCTGCGTCCCCAATTGGTTTCTTTCTCCCATCATCCTGTGACAATTTATGTGGTGCAATCGCACCTTTTTGCATATCAGGATTTCCAGAAGTAAGAAGAAGAGAGACATGTAAAATAGCAGGGTATCTAGGCAAGGACAGCTGAATAAATTTAATCCACACATTATAAGTGCGATGCTACAAGTGTTAAAACCCCATGTATCTCCTGAGCCACATAATAATCAGCATTTTGTAGTGGTGAATAAGTTACTTGTGCTCTGTACAGGTTAAGATATGCAGATAAACAAGTACTCAGAGCTGTCAAAACCACAGAGGTCAGATAAGAAGTCTAAAATATGACAACCAAATTTCAAGCCAAACTAGTGAAAAGAGTAAGTCTGAGAAAACCTACATCTCAGAATGTTGTGGTGCCTCTTCCAATTTTCAAGTGAAGGTATTAAAACCAGTGCTCATTATTTCAGCTGCTGCACAGCTTTTAAAAAGATAATCCTGTGTGCATGTTGTCTTTTGATTAGGTTTAAATACTTTAAAACACATGTTTCTTTTGTTTAGTCCCCGAGAGCATGCCCAAATGATTTTGAACACGTTTACTAAATTGCATGGTTTCACAACAGCAATTTTGTCCTACCAGTAGAAACCGGTGCATTCTCCTTTCACCAACTTAGATCTAAAATCTCAAATTCATAAATATTTCTGTTTTAAATATTTAATTCTACATGAATATTGGGTATGCTTCGCATTTTTTGTCCTCCTGTTTCCAGGTTTTAGTTCGATGAGGAAACCATTTTTACATCACAATCTCATCTGACAATGACCAGACACCCTGTTAGACTACAGTCTTTAAGAATTATTGTTTTAAAACCTATTTCCTAAAGCAAAACTAAAAGAAGTTATCGGAAGAGTTGTACACCAGGGGTCACCTGCAGAAGTTAAATAATACCCTGGGCTGTTAATTAAGAAATCTGATTAGTTTTTAAGTTAACATTCACCAGTTTGGTTTACGATATTCTGACGCTGCCATGTGAACAGTTTGAAGTAGAACCCGAGAGCCCTTAATGCAAATTCAACTTCTTGTCAAGATACAGCTTTAAATAGGAATATTAGTTCAAAACTTTACAAATCATTAAAAAGAATGAGTGTAGCATCTCTCATATATATATCTCACATACACCCTGTGGAGTGTATTTCTCGGTGCAGTGGTCCTTAGTGCTTGCTCACGTCAGCCCTCTGCCTCGGGATGCTGCTGCCATCCGGGTTTTCACAGGCTTTCTCTTCAGGCTGCTCCAGCTCCTGAAGCATTTTCTTCAGGTCCAGTTTTCCAGCTGCAGGTTTGGGTAAGGTCATCTGGAGCGCACACCACAGAGTCGTACGGGCTTTACGTGTTGCTATGCTCATTTCTTTAATTGCCAAAGCCAGAGCAAACACATCTGCAAGGAGGAAATGGCAGTTTAATCTTTCTTACAGGTCAGCAGCAAGCACTGTTTGGGTTTGATTCACCCTGGCACTGCTACAGAGTGTGAAACTTTTCGGCCCTTTTTAGTGTCTGGTTTTGTCTGTCTCTTTATAAGATTGTAAAAGTTTGAATCTGAGAAAGCAGTGATTTTTGTGCCCTCATACAAGGAGGTCTACAGAATTTAGGTACTTTGTTGCCTACTCTTCAGTAGCACCTAAAGCCTCAAGGTTGGCTCTGCCTTTGAAAGTGTTCCATGTACACATGTACTAAAGGCACTGCCCACTCCTTCCTGCCTGAGCTTATTGTGAACCTTGACAGCAACTCCTCCACACCCACACAGTGGACCCTTTGCCCATCTTACCCAAGAAATTATTTAGGCATGTGAAGGAATAGCCCATTTACAGCATTTTACTAAAGCCTACAGAGCATGTTCTGCAAACGTGTGCCAACCCCCACCATTTTAAAGCAAAGATTAAGGTGGTGCAGTGGTCCATTTATTCAACAGCAATGGCTTCAGGCATAGATAATGCTTTGATTTTAATGGCAGGCTCTGGGAAGAAACAAATTCAATGCCCTCTTCCAGGCACTGGATGTTTCAGCCAGAGTTTGCATGGGTAGGGGCATACTCACTTCCAATAGCTGGGTCACACTGGGTGGTGGTGTGCTGCACAGAAAGCACATGTGCCCTTGACCCCATGGTCAAACACTTCCATGGTATTTGGAAGCAGTGGGAGACTTTAAGTCAAAGTCTGCTCTTCCAAATTGCTAGTGCTCAGCAAGCGCGACTGCAGTTTCATTTTACTGCAAAAACCTGGCGCCTACCTTCAACCCATGTTCTTGGATTCACCGTTCCAGGTGAAAGCACGGTCCTCCTGGGGGTTCTCCTCAGAAAAGGGCAGAATTTAGAGGCCTACCCTTATTCCCTCACCATCCCCCTTCAGCAGCTCATCCTGTTCTCACTCCCTGGGCTGGTTCCTGCAAAACCCAACCTGAGACACCTTCCTTTCTTCTGCACAGAGTGACCATCCATTCCTCTACAGTGAACACTGCTAAAGCAGCTGGAAGGAGTGGTATAGAAAACTGATTCAGGTGACTGTGAAGAATCACCATGAAAAGCCCCTTCTGCAACACAAGCATCAGCCACCCAAAGCATTTCAGAAGGTAGTGTTTGGAAGGGTAACTCCAGAGAAATAAAGGACAGAATACAGGGTGGGAAGATGTGATCATCAGGTCCCGTATTTTCAAAATTCCAATTTCCACACCAGGCTTTGTGGAATGAGGAACTGACCACAGGAATGGTGTCATCTGAACTGCCTAGAGAAAGTGAAGAAATAAGTGACCCTCACATAAATGTGCCTGTTAAAGCTGTGAGATGTGCTTGGCATTCAGGTCATTACCAGGGAAGAAGGAGAAATCCCACAGTAATAAAGAAGAGTTGGTTAAAGTCTTTGGCTGAATACAGCACCTGAGAGTTAGAGACATTAAAAGGGTCTTTTTTTCCCCTCAGAAAATTAATGAAACATCTGTATCCTCCTGAAAGATCCTGAAAAATAATCTGTTACTAAACAAGTCAATCATCTTCAACTGAGGTAAAGAGAATTAAGAATGATGGTGAACAGGTGAAAAAAAAACCCCTGCTATATTGTATAAAAACATTCTGATGAGTATATTTTTGTGTATCCATTGAAAGTACAATTTGTATTTTATGCCCATCTACAACAGAACACGCTTGAAGAGGAAACGCATTTGGAATACAAGGCCAGCTTGGTCTCACTGCACAGATTCAGGGTGGAGCTACCAAGAAAGTTCTACACATAAATAAAGACAGGGTGAGAGGGGTACAAACAGGTACATGAGGGACAGAGAGAAGAAAGGGGCAATAGCTTAATATCATAATAGCTTTGAGCAACCTGGTTTAGTGGAAGGTGTCGCTGCTGTGGCAGGGGTTTGGAACTGGATGAGCTTTAAGGTCCCTCCCAACCCAAACCATTCTGTGGTTCTATGATTCTATGCTCATCCTCAATCCCAAATTGCATTACAAAGAAACGCCCACTACCTTCTCATCTCTTGCTGATTTATTAGTTGAATAAATGCACTCCAAATTGATTTAACTCACTTATCACTACACCCCAGTTTTAGCATCCTCTGAAAACCATCATCTAAACCCCATCAAGCTGTAGACACTGAAAAATAAATCGCAAGTTTATCAAATAACCCTCACAGTTAATTTTTTATACACTTGCAATATGTGTAGAACCTTTCAGCTACCTTATAAAAGTATGTAAGCATAGTTATACCTCTGTCATCCTGGCATCTGGGAGCTCCTTGCCTCTGTCGATTGGAAGCATTTACAATTTCATCTTTTCTACGTGACTGCACTACATGAATTACCTCCAGATGTTTATCAAGAGCAGTGGAAATGTTAGCATGAAGGGGAGAACTGCGAAGGCGCTCCATTTTTCCCAGTAAAGTCACAACCTAATGAACATTTTTACATGTTACAGGAGTTCAAACTATACTCATCTAGACTTACAAGAAAATTAGCTAGGATTAGAAAGAACAGATTAATGATAACCATTACTTTCTTTTGAGAACAGTTCATAAAGTTATAGCTGAGGTGGTTTTAAATTCTTACCTAGAGTTTCTTCTCCAAACCTGGAGCTGTAGAATACCTGGGTGTGTACAGCACAACGGCAAAGCTAAAATAGCCAAATATTAGGACATGCAGCTTACTAATTAATAATAGATATATACAACTTTGAGGCAAACACACGACAGAAGGTGGTTTGTTGACAGTGTGCACTCCTCTGACTGAAGACCACTGTGATCCTCCCTTCTCTCAGTACTGCTGCAGTTATCTGGCTGAAAACCAATCGCACAAAGGGCAGCCAGTGTTTGCCCAGATGATCTCCTTGTGCTGTTCCAGTCTCGGTTTGGATTTGCTAAAGCTGCTGTGGAACCACATGTGTTGGCTGACTTTCGGAATGGATATCCAGTACTGAAGGAGCTCTTTTAGAGAATATTGAGCACCAGCATTCAGAAATACTTCAGTTTTGTTTAATCAGTTCAAAGTCTGCATTGGTTTTGTCTTGTTTATCTTACACCAGTAACATTATTATGTATTTCCCATTGATAAGCCATTCCTAAATGATGATTCACAGACCACTGAGGAACCTGGTTGCTGGTCTGCAGAAAGAGATAAAACTAAAAATTCCAAATTGTAATGTTCCTTGGGCAATGGTCATCCACAGGTTAAAAAGAAGAAACATAGGGTCTGAGAGCACAGTGCAAAGCAAAGTTCTTGATGTTTTCTTGCAGGAGAAAACAGTAGGCTTCTCTAGGAAAATGACTGGCATGGAGGTTTGGAAACCTAAGAAAGGGTGGCTAGAAAGGTGTTTGAAGCAGGACAATTTGCCCAATGTGTCCCAAGTATCCTCAGAGCAGGCTGTTGGCCAAGACAGTTACTTTGGTAACAGCATCCACAAGAGCAGAACAGAGCAGCCACTCCCTGCTAAGTGCTTTAGTGTGCTTCGGGAGGAGCAAGCTCCCATTGCCAGACCTGTCCTGATCAACCTGAGGTCTGGCAAAGGCCAGTAGGGTGGGGAAACACAGGCAGGAATAAAATGCACAAGTTACAGTGAACAACCACCAATACAATCAAAAAGTGACATTTCACATTTGTAAGGAAACTGAGAGTTTAAAAAAGTGCAGAGGGAACTTCACACAAACAGCTGAGGAATCAGTCACTTGGATAGGAAGCTAAAGCAGGTAAGATTGTTTAAAATCCCTAGATTTGTTCCTGAAGAAAAAGCCAGATTTTAAGGAGTGGCACAGGAGGATTGCATAAGCAAGTGAAGCAAAGTAAGATGAACCTGACATAATTTTACAGCCTTGCTTGCTAGCACGTCCACAGCCACAAAAGGACTTAGGTTCTGAAGACCAGGCTTTCAGGTACCTCAACCTGATCCAGTGGGATCCACAGTTGACAGTTAAATGCCTACATTCTTTATACTAAGCATGGGAGAAGTGCCAGGCAGCTAAAAGCAAAATCTACAGCAGTCAGCGAAGCTCAAATGCTTGCTTTCTCACCCTCTCAGGTTTTCCAGAAGTTTATCCTGCACTCCACAGAGATCCTTCCTTTCACTCACAACTCAGAGGAATTAACTGAACCTGCCCTCCTCTTAAAAAGCACAACTGATCTATCCCTTTGGCTGCCACAGGGCTTCCCAAGTAATTCAGGTCCCTCATTGGGAAAAACATCAAGCCACCAGTGATGCTGTGGCTGACTGCTGGAGGCTCCCAGCCACAGTCCCTGCAGTCTGGAAGCGAGCATGCACCATGGGGTAAGGACTGACATTTCAGGCCCAACTCTGATGACTGTTTTCACAAAACTGTATTTGAAGCAGGAACTACATAATGTGCTCCCCAGCCCATATATACTCTAGCTACTAGAAATAAGCTCTGATTTCCTCTCTCTGGTAAAAGTCATTTGTTAGTTGAGAATAACAGAGCTTTGACAGGACAAGCTGAATGTCCAGACTCAGCATGTATCAGTATGGGACATTCTCCAATTACAATGGAGCTTGGATTTACATCTCCTCAGACACAAGAGAGATGAGATACAGTCTGTAGAGAGAAGATCCTGGTTTAAAGCTTGTTCTTTGACTATTAAGTGGTTGTAATAGCTACTGATGACATAGTGAAGGAAGCTACTGTCACCTCTCCATCAGCTAGGCTTTGCTCTGGAAGTGAAAGCAACCGCAAGTGGAAGTCTCAAATGAGAAAACCAAAGTAAGTGTGTGGCCATCAAGAGGGTTTAATTAGATGCTCCACACTACGAAGACTCAGCCAGCTCAACTTCCACTCGAACCTCTGTAGCAGTTCATCTTTGGCTGTCACTAAGTGTTTTGCTGTTAGAATCCACGTTCAACTGCCTCTGTGCTTTCGAGCATTCTTAAAACTACTTTTCACTTGCTACCTAACAATGGTTTGAGGTTCTATGCCCTGAAGTTTGGTTCCTCAAATGGCCAGATATGATTAAGTCCTTTTTTAGATGCAGTCTTAAAGTACCAGGACAAGGACAGGCAAGCCTTCTGAAAGTGGAAACTTCATAACACTGCTCTTTTGGGGTTCATGAAGCAGTAGTTTAAAGAGTGCACACTAAGCAAGTCTTTCACCATACTCTCTACTCAGCTGTATGACCAAAGCCAGGCAATTGCACAGAAGAGATTTCAGCAGGCAGCAAGCAGGCAGGGCTCCCTGGTGTATTTGACCTCTGTGAAACTGGTAGGGAAGATGGCCCCTACCAGTGCTGCTCGGGAGCAGCCAAGCTCAGCAATACTGGTTCCTCCAAGAACTAGCATTCCTCAGAACAACAGCTGCTGCCTTGAATCCTACATCCCCTCACAGGGGCAGGCTCCAGCACTGCGCTTTCAGCTCACGTCTCCTCCTCCTGCAGCACAAGCATTCTGGCTCTTGCTTCTCAGCCTCAGAAGAGGCAGATCAGACCCTTGCTGTTTTGCTGGCAGCTCAGCTCCTGCTTGCTTCCTCCCTTCAGCCTCCCTTGCAGAATTCTGTGCAGGCTGCTGCCTCACAAAGCAGCATGATGCTGTGCACTGGCACTGTCATTTGGCCACAGAGCCACAGGCAGCTCCAAATACATTGGCCATGTTTGCTCTACAGGTTATAGCTGTTTGGCTTGAGCAGCAAACTAATAATGTAGAAATTCAGGCTGAAGTTGCATCAAATAACCATTTAGCATTAAAAAAAATACAAGACTCTCAAGCAAATATATATATATCAAAGTCTTATAAACATTAATTAAACTTGCTTTTTCCATCACAAATACCTAGTGTAACGCAGTGTCTACAAATCTAGGGTGACCATTTCTCTGCTAAGCTGCTCAAAACAGAAAAGCTCAAAATGCACAGCGTAGAGCTGTGCAAGCAGTTTGGTTAGCCAACTGGATTGTGGCATCTCATGCACGCTCCTGTACTAGAAGCTGCATCCTCCTGGCATGTAGGGCTGTAAACGTGAGCTGCAGCCACTCCGCAGGTTCGCTGGTAACAGCAGCAGTGAACTGGAGAATTCCTGGAGCTGCAGGAATTCTAGCAGGGACTGCTGAAATATTCCCTGCACAGCATTTAAGAAGAAAGCTATTTTGGGAAAAGCTGCTCTGATCATCTCACTTATCTTATACTGTACTTTAAGTTCTGTCTGATCAGTTCAATAGATGTTTTTAGTTTGAATCCTACAACTCACTCTGGCTCGTTCACGAAGCTGATCCACAATTAAGCGATCAACTCTTGATGGGTTTGATGTCAGCCTTGGAACTGGAGTGTTGTTAGCACTGGAAACCTTTTTCCCTTGGAAATTCTTAGCAAGAGCTGATTCAGTCTGCAGGAAAACAAAAGAATAACTCCCTAAGAATGTAAGCTGTAATTGTGCTTTTTTACAGAACCAAGAAAAAAATATCAGATAGACAATTTCTTCCCTTAGGGGTTGGATTTTTTGTTCCTTTTTGGTAGCTAAGGAGGATTCAGGCATTTGGATTTAACCATTTGGACAGTCACCTGTTTTAAGTAAACAACTGTTTACTGAAAGCAGTTCAACTAAAGTAATGATGCCCATAGAAGGTGTTTCAGAAGTGCTATGTCTTCTCACACTCTGTACAGCCCGTACTAAATAAAATGGAGGCAAGCCAGAATTACAAGGCAAAAAAAAGATGGAGCATACAGATGTGGACCTCACCCACAAAATTAAAAGCAAATTGTTTAAGTCAGCAATTAACCTAATTTTGGTAATTAGTCAAGCTACAGAAAGCTTGTTCCTTGTTAAATTGTTGAAATGAACTCATATTTTATTTAGCCATCAGAAAATGACTTTGAATCTTGACTGCCAGACTTCAGATGCCAGTCTCTCTCACCCCATTGCTCTGTGGCTCTGGAATACCTGGAACAATACACAGCTAGCTGAATCGAGTTTAAAATTGCATTTCTTAGACTGTTTTGTAGTGGTCCACATAAAGCTGCTGCCTAATCGTCCCCACCATGTCCCCCTGCCACACATGTGGCAACTCTCTTTTGTACTTTTCCACCCAAGCCTAAACCCCAGGCTCTCCCCCTGAAGTCAGACTCTCCCTGACTCCTATTTTTAACAGCCAGCCTTTGCCAGGAAACACCCTGACAACTCCCCTCCTGTGTTACAGCCCCTTACAATGATGGAGATTTTTGGTGGACCAGCACAACAGAGCTTCCTCAGAGCAGTCCTCAGCCAAATGCCTGGCCGCACTATCTGCAGGTGCCTTTGCTCCTGCTTCTCTCACAGCTCCAGCTGGCATCGAAATTCAAACTGAGCTGAATTGGAGACATTAAGTCAGCTTTTACATGCAGCAAGGGTAACCTGAAGCACTTCCCCTGATGACCAAGAGGGGCAGTTGCCCTAAGTAGGGCTTCATATACAGCTACATGAAACTTTAGTTCAAGTGTTTTAGTATTACCCTTTCTTCAACCTCAGTTTCTCCGGGGAAAAAGAGCCCCTTCAAACATATCTTAGGTTTAAAACTTCAGGGAAACAAGAGGTGAGAACTCCTCATATAAAGAACTAAAAGGCGAGGGTCTAAGAAATTTAATTAATTCTTGAAAGGATTAAAGTTTATTCCAATTCAAAATATAACTACTGGATTTACTTTCAAAGTTTCCAGATGCACTGTACTTACTGTGTTACAAACATCATGGCTTTGTTAGTCATACACACCCCAACTCTGAGACTGAAAAAGTCCCTGAATTCCTGCTTTAAGTGCAACGCTCAATACAATGTTAGTTACGCTCCCAAACAGGCTACAGACCTTCAAAATGTCTCTTTTCAGTCCCAAATAGACAGGGAAACAAAGCCTTTAAACTCTGAAGTCTCATTAAACATCAACTCATAATAGTGAGAATTACCAGTGATCTCTAACTGGACTGAGCTGGATGAGATCAACATCAAACATGTGATATGGCTATTAATTCTTTTTCTTACCTTCTTTCTTTCTTTCTCCAAAGCTCTCCACTGCTCATAACATTCTTCCAGTCTAACATGAAGCTCACTGGCAGGCCCACTACGGCTTTTAACTTGCTTCTGAAATCCAAATCCTGGCACAAACACAGAGAAAGGACCCTCACCATACACCTTATCGTTAAAATAAGGGTAGAAACGTTTTAAATCATCACGGGAGAACAAGTCAGGAGACTCCACCAGAGGGACAATGGAATGGCTGAAGAGGCAACCTGATTTCAAGGGGAAGGCACCTGAGCCCAGCTGCTGATTCCATCTGAAGTCACCCATCATGCAATTGCTGGAAAAGCTTGAAGCCTGCAGGCACGTCAGGGGATTTATGGCCTTACTGTCTCCACTCCCCTGCCTGAGATGAAACTGTGCCTGAGACTCCATGAAATCCTGGTACACGTTCTGCAATAGCCCATCTGCACGTTTCTGTCCTTCCAGATCGTAACACTCACCCAGTGGCTTCAACTGGAAACGGTGTTTGTTCATGTTTTCAATGATCCCAAACTGCTGAGCTGCATAACTGTCACAGAATCCATCTGGCTGCTTGAATTTCTTTTCACTTAAATACTCAGTAAGATTCTCTTCTCCACTCTTAACCAGTGCCTCCATGCAAGCAGCAGACCGAGCTCGTTCTGCAGTGTTATAACCAAAATCAAGACTTGAAAAAAATGAAGGGTTATCTTGAAAGTACTTGTGAAATAAATTACTATTTAAAGGGAAATTTGAAGATGGCAACTGTAAAAAATCATTAGAATGACTGGAACTTTTTGGAAAAGCAGGTAAACGATTATTCTGTTTCAGCAAAGGATTCTGAAATGGGGCAGAAGCAGCTGTTTTTGATGGAATATTCATCCAAGGTGGCCTTACAGTGGTACCTGCTGAAGGGTTTGCTGCGTTTGGTAACAATGGAAGTGATTTACAGTATTCAGAATTCTGAAGATCAGACTTGGAAAACTGCTGCTTTTCCACACCATTTGCACAATCACTTTTCCCTGGACAAGCTGTGAAAGATTTTAGTCCGTATTTGAATTTTTGTCCCGAATCAGTGCAGAATGAAGCTTCATTTGCAAATTGTTTTTCTGGTAGAAGTCCTACAGCCTTGGGAAATGTAAAGTTTTGCTGATATAAAATGGTATCTTCTATTTTTTTCAGAGTTCCTGATTTAACTTGAAATAACTTAGTATAGGGTTCTGCGTCCAGAGGTGGTGCCTCAGTGGTTCCATTTACTAATTTTTTATTTTCTTGGAAGCTACAATTGGTGCTCTTGTTAGGCTTTGCTTTACTAGCATGAGAATATTCAGGGTACCTACTATAATCTGTGTTTTTATTATATCTGTGAAACTGTGGAAGAAACGTTTCCGCCCGCTTTTGGTGCAACAGGGCATCTGCTCCTTTGGGACATGCCTTCTCCCTTCCGTAAGGATAAACATCAGCTCCTGAGTCTTCGATTGCTTCTGAATACTCAGCTGGGGGCATAAAGGTGGTTTTTATGTATGGATAGTTCTGATATAAGGGTGTTGTCTTCATAGTCTCATTAGTCTCCATGTTGCAACAGTTGGCATGATCGCTCCTGGGAGGGTACAGACTCTGCTCCTCAGGGTCCAGGCTGGGAAACCCGCGGTAACATTCATCTGCTTTCTGCTGTGACACAAGGGTACCACTTTGCAAGTACTGTTTTTCAGCAGCAGATACGGATTCACTACTGTAAAAACCCTGTTGTGAGGCAGCTCCAACAACTGGTCTTTTAGTTTCTGGCAATAAGTCATGGTGGTCCACAATTCTGGTTACATTCATGGGCCATACTGACTTCAAGTTGGAAGGGCAACTCCTTGGAAAACAAGAAACACATTGTTAGTCTTATCTGTGGTGCTCCTCTTCCATTTCCAACTGCAGGAAAAGGCTTAAGAACCCAACTCTCCCCTAAATACTTTCTCTCAATTGATTCAAAGATGTCTTACTCCAGCTTCTATCCACTACTGTCATGTTCAGAGTTACTCTTAACTAGATGAGAAAAAGGATTCTGCCTTCTCTCTACCCATCCATATAACTTAGGAGCTATGTATGATGCCTTTGAGCTGCAAGCGATGTGTACACACTAAATTACAGCAAATCCTGTCAAGAGATTTATTATCTGTCACCACCAAAATACTCCTGGTTAAGCAACAAGATAATTGTACTTATCAAACTACCCACAACCTCTCAAAGCTGTGTCCTAGCAGCCCAGATAAAATGCTTCTGTGTATCATCTTATTGCTCCAGACTTGCCCGTGGCTTACACTGCCTTACACGGCTTCCTGCAGGTACATCAAGGATAAGCACATTTCCTTTCCTTCCCCTAATTACCATCATTAACACAGGACAATCAGTCACTGTCCAGGAAAACTATAAACAGCTTAAGGAAAAAATGCAATTGTGCCTGGAAGTCATTGCAGTCACTGCCAAACCTGGCAGTACTGGAAACAGAAATCCAGCCTTCACTGTCTGAAGCAAAGGGATTTGTAAAGCACTCGAGCAAAACTAACTCTCTTTTCCCTCACTCCAGCTACAGAACTCAGCACATGTACAGAAGCCATTTGAATTGTCTGGGGGGACAGAAAGGAAGAGTGGTGTCTGGCTTAAGAACCGGGTTCCCTTTCTTACCTCTTACACCTAGAACACTCAGATTCAAGCAAGAGAGTGAGCCCTCCAAGTATCTCCAGGATACAGAATCCTTCTGTGACAACTAATTGTGACTATCTAATAGTTTCTTCTGGTGTTAGAATGCAGGCATAATAAACCTGACATTTAGATATGTAATATTGCTCAGGTAGCACTAATATCAAGAAACATTCATTTTGCATGCATGGAATCCTTCTCTCCTGCCAGTTCAGGGAAGCATCAAAGAGTATGATTTTGTGTTTTGTGTATTTCTTCTGTGAATTGAAATGAATTAAGAAAGACACCTAAAATCTGAATTCAGTCTTGATTTAAAAAAAAATTAAAATAAGTAGGCCAAGGTGTATATTTCAGGAGATTTATTTGAATATAGCATTTCCACAATGCTTATGAAGGACTTACTTAAAAAAATGTCAATTAAAAAGTTCCATAAATACCAGAAAGCCAGAAGGTACCATGTAATTTGAGTACCTAGAGAAAAGCTTTCAAGTATCCCAAGAGAAATACTGGAAGATTAGGAGCAAAGAAGGGAAACCTTGATGAGCATGAGGACTTGCCAACAGCAGATGCAAAGATGACTAAGAGAACACAGACTGAGATCAGTGAGGGTAGCTTTCAGGGAGAAGAATGCCAACAGTGCTTGCGTGGCAACACACTCACCCCTCAGCACAATATGGCTGCGATTTCTCTTGCTCATCCAAGATATTAGACACAAGGCCATATAAATCTGCTTCACTGCCATAATCATTCCTTTCAGGCTGAATCCTGAAAACAAATTGTATTAAAACCATGACTTCATAGAAAATATTTCATAAGTTAAAGTGAACAAAAAAACCCAAAACAATCCAGCTACTCCATCAACACACACATTCTCATTCTGTCAAAGATGACTACCTGGACTTTACATTACTCTGAGCAGCAGCAGGCTGTTTAGTATCGTCTCCATATGTAGACCATGGTACATATAAAAGGGAAAAGTCCACAGGCGCGGAGTACTCTGACATGGAAAGGGAAGAACCGTATGTCTGAGGCAGCTCTACATTTTCTTCATTCTGCATTTTATATACAATAAAAGTGTAGATTTTAATATTAATATTAAACACATCAAATTATCATTTCATCATTGTATGTGGAGTTCACTCTCAGAGTAACCACAGCACGAGGAGCAAGCAAGCCACATAATGTGACACAAGGCTGCAAGTAACTCCTGCTGGTGCCTGCTGCCAACACACATACACACAGGAGTGAGAATTCCCTGCCTGAAAAGCCTGCCGCAGTTTCTAGCAGATAACCCCTGACAGGAATCAGGAGACTTCCCCCTCCTCCCAGTCATTATAGAGAACCTACAGCCAATAACTTGTCTAGAGGAAAGGTTTTCTGCCCAGTTTAAAGTGAAAAGGAGCTTGTTTGGCTTAAATATAACATGCCTTCTCAGTCTTAAGTGAAAAAAAAATCATGGTATTTCTACAGGGTTAAATGTTAAAGATATAAAATATACTACTTTGTGGAGCAACTGCTTTTTGACCATTTTGTTTACAAGCAACACGAACTCTTACACAGATATAAAAAGATTCGTTTACAATCAACGGAACCTGTGATTTGTAGCAACCATACAGCGAGGCAGAGCCTGTCATTACACTACTGAACACATCAGTCAGCCTCCCGCCAGCTTCGGTGCTACTCCAGCAGCGACTGCCACCTCTGAATGCACCTTTAGGCTATAGAAAACAAGAAAAAGAAGTGGTAGAGGGACATAATTACGCACAGACCTGAGAGCTGCAGATTTTATACCAACAGGAACTTCCTTAACATTATAATTTACCTGTGGATTCTGCTCCATCTGAGTTCTCAAGCAATTATTCTACACATTGACACTGGAACATTTTCATATTTACCCTTAAAATAACCCAGCAAACCACAGAAATTCACCTGGAGTCTGGAGACAGAAGGTGCAGGTTAGAAGGAAACCAGCCCTCTGGTTACACCTGACCTGTTCACACTGTTCAGGTGCTGGGAGGCTCCCGAACCACCTCAGAGGAGCAGAATTACCATCCTTTCACCAGCAACAGCAGAGGAGCCATTCTGTGCACCACTAGACACCTCTTGTCCTTTCATCGCTGTGCCTATTCCATCCTGGATGTGCATTTTCAGACTTCAGGAGCTAGAGTTTTGCTGTACCCCACATACCAGGAGCTACAGTGGAAATCTGCCCTGTTCTGCAACTACAGGAGAAACAACTTCCACTTAAAGAACCACCCCTCTCCCCATCACCAGCCTGCAAGAGCTCAGAAACAGCTGGCCAGTGGGAGCAACGAATGAATACAGAACACAGAACAGAAGCTAGGTGCTATTTTCTTCCCTTCTTCACAAGGCAAGGTGCATGAAGAAAATGTAAAGCTAAAATAAAACTGACTTGCCAAAAAAACCTTTAGCTCCCAAATTAAAAAGTGAAGTTATTTGTATAATACTTTAAATATTACCATAGCAGGTCATTGAAAATGCTTAATAAAGCCAGAAAAGGTTCAAGTTTCATAGGATCAGTGTTCTGAAAAGTATTCTGAATAAGCACTTGTCCCTAAAAAGATGTTCCTCCACAGCTGAGGATGAAAACACACTTTATATCTAATGTAGCTCTACAGCAATGATTTTCCTTCTCATCTACACCGCAGTCAGATGTACTCATAGAGTTGCTTTCAGCCACGTTTTACACGTATGTGAACACACAAAGTCAGAACTATGCTAATTGTGCCACATTTTCTCCTTGTTTAGTAAGGACACTTGGCTCTCACATGATTTGCGATCTCAAGGAATGAGGGAACACACAGGCATAGTAAACTGGTCTGGATTCGTGACACCCCCAAACCCACCAAACCCTTCACACTCCTTTTCCCCACATGGAAGTCTTTCAGGCCACTGGGAATTACACTTCCGAGCTATTTCATAGCACCCCTCACCACAGGCAGGCCCGGGCCGCCCCACAGAGGAGGGCACCGCGGCACTGAGCCCGTTCGCGGCGGCAGACACACGACGGCGGAGCACTGAGTGAAGCCTCCTTCAACCCCGGTGGGTCACGGGCGCCCCGCGGGGCCCGACGCCCGGCACAGCTCTAACTGTGCCCGCTGGGTTTCTGACAGGAAGAGCCGCACAGCCCAGCCTCTTCCCAGCACGCGGCCCTGCCTCGCCCCTCACCTCCATGGGCGACCCCCCGGGACAGCGGCTGCAGCGGCCACCGCCAGCTCGCGACCATGGCGGGCCGCCTGAGGCGACGGGAGGCCGTTAGCCTCGCGCTGGGCCAACCACCACCCCACCCCGCGCCCTCCAAGGGGATTGGCTAACCTCTGAGCGGTTTAACCAATCAGAAGCTGCTTCACTCCCTCACGCCTCCCCGCGCAGCATGACCCTCTGTGTTCTTCACGCGGTTGCTACACAGAGAGCCCGGAGCCGCTCTCACGGCAACAGAGCTTTATTTCTATTGGCCCTTCTCCGATAACACCTGGCCAATAAAAAATCAACTCGCGCGTCCCTCCCGCCAATGGGGAACCATGGGGGCCTTGGTCACCCGGAGACAGTGCCTCCCCCGTACGCCAAAACTCGCCCCAACCCTGAGCCCGAAGCAGGGCGGTCCCGAGCGGCTTCTCCGCTCCGGTACCCCCGGCAGCCGCAGCGGGGCTGGCACCTGCCCGGCTGCTGCATTAGGACCGAGCCAAAGGCGTGTCGGGTCCGTCTAGCAGGGTGCCCTTAGCTCCTGGCCCCCGCCTGCCCGGGATGCCGCTGCCTCCCGCTCTGCGGTTCCGATCCCCGCACTGCGCGGCGGGGCCTGCTGGGCCGAGACCCTGCGGGGGTCAGCAGCGGGGGGAGCCTCGGAGCTCGGGGCTTCCAGGCTGAAGGGGGAGCCGCAGGGAAGTGGACGGCAGAGGGAGGAGGGCGACCCTGCCGGTCCTGCTTTGTGCTTTCACTGTTGCTGCTGGTTTAGACACTCGTTATGTGAATACCGCTGTTTTCACTGAAAAAAGGACTAAGGAAACCCAGAAGCCTTGAAACCCAACCACTGTTTTCACTTCTTGAGGTATTTTACTTGATGCTTCCCAAGCTGTTTATGGAATTTACAGACATAATTTTGGCTGCCATCTCTGGGTGGATCCAGGCAGTACAGGAGTAACTTCATGACAGAGGCAGTTTGTTAGGAATTGTGATCCATCTCCCCGTTATTCTCCAGCCTCCCTGCTTCTTTCAGCAGCTGCCATCCGGTGGGTTCACAGGGAGGTTAGTGGAGAGAGTGGAGGCATGGGTCCTGCCCACCCTGCCTTCCCAAACCCACCCCAGGTGCAGGGCCAACCGGCCCAGGGCCTGCAGGCAATGTTGTGTCTGCTGGGAGCTGGAGGTTTCACTCCAGACCACAGGTGGGGTCAGTAGTGAAGTCCTTCCCAATCTCATCCCTCATTCCTAGTCCCAGTGATGGACTGGATGCAGGGCTGAGCTCTGGGGCTGGCCGTAGGTTTGAGCTTTGTGCCCAAAGCTCTTTGAGATGCAGCCGTGTCACCAGGAGAACAAGTGGTGGCTGGAGTTCAGGTCTAAGTGGAGTGGGCTGCGATCCCCCTTGATTCCAGATCCAAAAAGGAACCAGGGCACCCTTGCAACTGGTTTGGGAGAACTTTGCTTTTTTTTTTTCCACCCATTTGAATAGGTAAAATGTGGGGGAGCGTGACCATTCCCCCCCAGCCATCCCCTCAGCCACTTCCCTGCAAATTCAGAGGTCCTATTTCCTGCATGTGTTTTTGCAGGAGACTCCTTCAAGGCCACAGGGCAGAGGGATCAGGGAAGCTCAGAACTGTGAGAATTGCCAACATGGTGTCAGCCTGAGCCTACTGGTGGGGGAGCAGTGGCAGACGACTTCTTCATGCCCAACACCTTTACCTGCTCAGAGGAAAACTTCTCTTTGATACGTGGTTTGACTCCACAGCTCGTTGAAGTTGTAAAGTAGGTATGCTTTTATTCAGCGCTGAGGTGCATGGAGATAGCTCCTCCAAAGTATGCACACCTCAGTGTTGTTTCCCCCTACATTTATCCTCTAATGTTACACGCTTATACATATTCATGACCTATCCCCACTTCGTATTATAATGAGCTAAAAAGTCCTTTGCGCATGCGCAGTGTCCCCCCCGTGGTCATGGGCGAGGGTCTCAGGATGAAGTAAATGAGTCTTCCTCTTGTGAGTAGGGGTCTTCAAGATGAAGTAAACGAGCCTTCCTCTTCTTAAACTTTTCACCTTTGGCACAGTTGAATGCCCCAGTAGTCACACAATTAGCTGAAACCAACCATATCTGTAATTCTTCTGTTAACTAGCAAAGATTTAGAACAGGGTGACCTTCCTGCAAAATTGATTGCAGGATGGGCAGGCAAGGAGTATCCCAAGCTAGCAGATGCTTGGGAGGCTCTGTCTTTGAACTAACTGATAAGTAGAAGGATGGTGTGAAATGTTATACTTTAGAAGGCTAGTGTGAAACAATTAACTCATGTTTAGTGGGGCCCCTAAATTCCACAGACTTATAACATAGTTTTCTTTCTACAACTTAAGTTAAGCTAAAAAGTACTTTATATTTTCCAGGCACTAGCGTTTCTTATATCAAGCCCCCTGTATCATCTTTTACAGCCTGGAAATAGAAGTTCTAATCTTCTGGAGAAGTTCTTCTGGATCTTAGAGCAGCTTCCAGTGCCTAAGGGAAAAGGGACTGGCAAAGGGGTTTTGGACAAGGGCCTGTAGGGACACAAGAAGAGGGAATGGCTTTAACCTGCCAGATGGGAGATTGAGATGAGCTCTTAGGCAGAAGCTCTTCTCTGTGAGAGTGCTGAGGCGCTGGCCCAGGGTGCCCAGAGAAGCTGAGGCTGCCCCATCCCTGGCAGTGCTCAAGGCCAGGTTGGACACAGGGGCTTGGAGCAAGCTGCTCTAGGGGAAGGTGTCCCTGCCAGTGGCAGGGGGTTGGAACTGGAAGAGCTTTAAGGTCCCTTCCAACACAAACCAGTCTGGGATTCTGTAATGAAAACACTGTTTCAGCAGATTCAGGTTTTCACCTGTGGCTCTCACAGCCAGTTTCACACATAACAGAGGCTGGGAAGCAAATCCCCCCTGAGCAAGAACCACCTGGCGGTTTCCTGCCCAAAGCCAAGGGGTTAATTGGATATTTAACAATGGCTTTTCGGAGATGTTTTCCCCTTGCAGTGATGTCTGTCCAGGAAGGGATGCAGATGGAGAAACTGCTCAGCTGCTGAGCAAGCAGGAAGAACAGTGTCTCATTGTGTGAAACCAAATTTGTGCACCTTTCACATCTGCCCATTCAGCTATCGACCACATTTCTTTGTCTACCAGGTCCTGTACTCATGCACTGAGCTATCGACCACTCTTGCCTCTGTGTTAAAATGCCTCCCTAGTTTTCTATGAACTTGGCACTCCCCTGAGTTCTACCTGATATTGCTACCTGCTCAAGGCAGCAAACCAGCAATTAAAGTCAGTATTAATATTTTATTATGTTGCCAAAGCCCTGTGCAGGAAGCCGATGCGACAGGTTGCTAATGCATTAACGCTTGCTCTCTCAATTGATTTCCAGGCTGTTGAGGTCAGCTTTGGAGCCAGTTATCGACCCCTGCTTTGGAGTCCAAGTCTTTGCTGCCTGCTTCCCTCAGTCAGGACCAAAGACCGTAATTGGAATTTCATTTTCCCGCAGAACATTACACAGGGGAATAAGGCTCTGAAAACTCTGAGCATCAGGCAGTTTATCCAATATGATCTTGTGCTCTTAAGAGTGAAGCAGTGTTGCAACCAAACAACAGGAGTGGGCCCCCATAAAGATCTATATCCAGAGTATGGCTGCTGTAAGTGCTTGAACT
Organism: Psittacula echo; assembly: GCF_963264785.1. Classification (NCBI taxonomy): domain Eukaryota; kingdom Metazoa; phylum Chordata; class Aves; order Psittaciformes; family Psittacidae; genus Psittacula; species Psittacula echo. The sequence goes on from NC_137748.1 coordinate 6,339,997, forward strand.
GGACCAGGCTTTACCAGCTCCATATAGAAGCAAGAGCTGCAATGAGCAGAAGACACTCACATCATGGGTGAAGGCTCGGCAGCAGACTTTATAAGCCCCAAACCTGCTTTATCAAAGTATGAGGTTAACTCCAGCCTCTGAAATGTGCTGAGACCAGAGTGGCAGGTGCAAGGTCTCATTATGTGTCTTGCAGGCTCTCACATACCTGTAATTTGTAGCACAAAGCATAAACCCATGCCATTGGTACAAACCAGATGCTGTTGAATGAAAACAAGCAGAAAACAAGGCAACCCACTGGATGTACCATTGGAGGAGGCCACAGCACCCCATCTAAAATAGCTGCTCTACTGATGCACTTCCTTCTGGAGCCTTTTGTCCACAAAGCACTGCAAGCCTGCTCAAGCAGCTGTTCAGGACTCCACGCAAGGGCCCAGAGATGTAAGGACACTCCAAACCCTGACCGACCTCTGCCGCTGCCAGCCCTTCTGCTGGCCGGGGTCTGCCTAGAAGGCTGATCCCACTCAACCCTCACAGCGCAGGGCTTAGCCCGCTGCACGCCCCACCCCTCAGGCCGCATCTTCCCTCCGGGCTAACTCCTGGCCCATCCTGCTCCCAGGCCGGGGATAACACCCGGTCCCCCAGCCTCGCCTGAAGCCGGCTCTCCGGCAGCCGCCTAAAGGCGCCACACTCCCTGACCGCCCACCCGCCGTCAGGAGAACCTCGATTCCTCCCACCCCACCCCGCGCACGGCGCAACCAACCAATCCCAGCACAGCTACCAGCTGACGTTAGGCCGCTAGGCCAATGAGAGGGCTGTATGGAGTCGGTGGCCCTCAGGGACCCGCCCGGCCGCGTAGCTGCGCCTGCGCTGCACCGCCCCCTGGCGGCCGTGGGGCGGGACCGTCGCTGCGGCGCGGCTGTCAGGCGGCGCTGCGGGCCGGGCGCAGCGGCAAGATGGCGGGGCGGGTAAGTGGGGGGGGAAAAGGGACGGATTCTTCTCGTCCCGCCCTGCCTGGCCCCTCCGCTATTGCCATTCCTCCGCTTCTGCTACTCCCTGGGCGCCGGGGTGGTTCGGTGGCTTCTGGCTGCCCCCCTGCCGGGGTGGTCGTTCAGCCCTGGGGGGTGTGTGGGGTCTCGTGAAGGTGCTGTGAGGCTGTGGTGGCTCTTCCAATGGTGTGGGGTCCCCTGAGGGTGCTGTGAGGATGTGGTGACCCCCCCCCCCCCAGTGATGTGGGGGAGCCCTGAGGGTGCTGTGGGGCTGTGTCTTTCTGGGGTCCGTCAAGGGTGCTGCGGGGTTTGAGGTGGCTTCTTGGTGATGTGGCACCCGGGACAGGGCTGTAGGGTTCCCTCAGGAGCGCTGTGAGGCCAGGGTGAGCACTATCCTGCGGATGTGAGTCAGGATTTAGGGTTCTGTACGGTTACTGCGAGGTTACAGTGGGTCTGTGGGATGCAGGGCAGGATTTTAGGGTATCCCAGGGGTGCTGTGAGGCTGTTGTAACCCCTCAGTGCTGTGGGGTGAGCTTCTAAGGCTCCCTCAGAAGCATCATGAGGCTGGGGTGACCCCTTTCTGTATGGGGTGTGGGGCTGGATCTTGGGGTACCTTAAGAGTGCTGTGAAGCCCTAGTGATCTTTTGCTGTCAGGATTTAGGGTTTCCTAAGGCTGCTGTGTCCCTCAGGCTCTGTGGGGAGCAAGGCAGGATTTTAGGGTGCCTGAGGGGTGCTGTGAGGCTGCAGTCACCCTTCTCTCTGTGGGTTATGTGGCAGGATCCTCTAAGTATATTGTGTAGGGAGTCCTCTAGAGGTGAATGTGGAGTGACCCCTTGGTGCTGTGGGATGTGGGGCAGGACTGTGGGGTTCCATGAGGGGCCTCTATGAGGCTGAGGTGCCTCCTGTCGCCATGGGGGTTGTGGCAGGATTTTGAAGTCTCCTAAGGATGCTTTGAAGCCCTGGTGACCCCTTGGTGCTGTGGGATATGGGGCAGGCTTGTAGGGCCTCCTCTGCCCTGCGGGCACCAGCCAAGCACCATGTTGTGATGTGGGTCCAAATTGCCTTGTGCAGTGGTTTTATTCTGTATTTATTTAAAAAATAAAAGAATCCCTTATTGATGATTGCTTAGATAACATCAGCAAGTGGCCAACAAGGCCTTAAAATGTGAAGGAACAGTTTTGTGTGTCAAATCACTCCTTGTAGTGCCCTGTATATCCACTTTGTTTTCAGGTGTCCATCTGCCAGTGCTGCAAGATGCAGTTAAGGTTGCTCTCTTTGCAATATGCTCAGGAATGCTTTACTGCCATCAGATTGGGCAAGTCACAGATTTGGTTAATGCCTGCTTCAGGCTGATACCTTCTGTCTTGGCCAGACAGTTCAGTGATTGATATGTTGGGGAATAGGTTTTCTTATTGGCTTCTATTATGGTTTGCCTGGTGGACACAAGGACAGATGGTGCAGTGGTGTGGTGCAGAGCAGTGGTGAGAAATTTGGTGTCACAGATGAGCAGATCTACTAAAGAGTCACCTCCAAAATGCTGATTAATTGAGAAAAACCCCACATGTTTTGAGGTCTGGCTCTTGTGAAGAGCTTTTCTTCTGTCCCTGCTTCAGATGTGCAGTCTCGCTTTCTTCCTTGCACCTTTTCTCTTCGTCTCACCCTTTGCAGTTAACCCAGAAGAAATCTGTGGGTTTTTAATAGCTTTGGTTTGGGATGCTGTCAATGTGAGTTAACAACTGAACCACCTGTTCTCTCCAGCTTGCATGTGGGATAGCAACAGCTCTCACAAGGGTGAGCAGGCAGCAGCATCTGCTTTGTGTGTGACATTGGAGCTATTTTGATCCTTGTCTGTATAAACAAGGACTAGTAGGTAGGAGAGTGGAGGTGTGTGATATCTCTAGGTATAACAAGTGAGTCTAATACTGGGACACTGATGTTGTTCTGTTGTCAGCATTTTAAAAGGTGCTTGAACCTGAGAATGGGGAGAGGAAGCTCCTGTGACTACTTCTGGCCTGAAACAATCTCCTGCAGTGCAATTTGGAGCTTAATCTCTTTTATTAGACTCATGTGACTGGATTTGTCTATGTATGCTTTTACAGAGAAATGAATGGCTTTCTTGAGGTAGGAGAGAGGCAAAATCTTTAATCTTCTAGTAATATTTTAAATAATTTAAACACTTCATGATCCAGCTCTCACCAATTGCTTGCTGCTGTTTCAGGTGGATTCCTCTGGTCCCTTAATTACACTGAGTTTGCTCAGTTGCAAGGAAGAGGCAGTGGGTAACAGTGATTGAAGCTTACAGGAAAAGTAGTTTATGAGGATTAGAAATAATGGCTGTTTCTGTAATAATTTATTCTGTGTCCCTCTCTGCATGGGAATCATTAGGCATACAGACCACTAGGTCTTGCTCAGACATCAGCCAACATCTGCTCCAGAAGCAGGAATAGGCTGCAGCTGTCTGGCTGTGTCCAAATCCCTTGGACCAAGGCTGGTCCTCTGAAAGTTAACTGATGCTGTCTGTAGCTAATTGAGTTGAACCTCATTAGGAATTAGTTCTCAAAGGGATGTAGAAAGGCCAGATGATTTCTCTGCCTTGTTCTAGCAGTGTCAAGCTCTTGATCCAGAACAAGCTGTGTCTCTGCTTGTATCAGATTGGAGACCTTACAGAGAGAAATAGTGTAGTAAATAAAGCAGGTCTGTGTGGCTGCAACTTTACTCTTGCAAGCTGCAGGAGGTCTGATTTTCTTCAGAGGAACTCTTGTGTGCTGTATGTTGGATGTTGGTGATTCCCTATCAGAGAGACTGATGTGTTTTTAAGGAAAATCAAGGTTTTGTAATAGCTGCAACTTATACAGCAGTTCATGGTGATTAGAAATAATGGCTGTTTTATATGGTACAAATGGTTTAACACCTTAATTTTTCTTTATTTGCTGTTTGTGACTTGTGAAGTGGTATTGCCATTAGCCCAGTGATAGGAAACACTTGCCTGTTTGCTTCTCAGGAGAGATTCACATCTGTGTTGGGTTGGAAGTGATACTGGTTTCACTGAGGTGCTTCTGTTGTTTGCCTTGGGGAACTGTGCTGCATCTCTGCCTGTGTCTTGAGCAGAAGATGTACTGTGACATCTGTTGAAATCAACTGTAAAAATTGAGAGTGTAGTGGTAGTGGAGAACAGACTGTACCCCTGGATGTTCCCATGGTGCGTAAGACATCGCTGGACTAACGTGCTCTCTTGTACTCCTTGCAGTCAATCTCAGGACAGTTTCAGGTTGGATGGTTTGGTACAAACTTGGAATAATAAGGATTGGGTTTTATGGTTATGAGTTAAGTCTGATTCTGCTGACATATGGAATCAGCCTTCATAGACACAGGCGTCATCAGGCAACCAAAGAAAGGTGTGTGAATCAGCTTAGCTCTTCAATCATCACTTATCTTTTTTTGGTGTTTCCTAATATGTAATATGAAGATCTAGGTGTTCAGCAGTGTTTTAGGGAAATGGGAGAAAATGAAATCCAAATTTCTGTTCCTGAGATCACTTCTGCAAATGTGTACGTGTCTTGTGAAATCATCACAAACAGACTTGTATCCTGCTTGGTCACTGCAGTGTTATTTGGAAGGATGGGCTTCAGAGTGTGGTCTCTACCTGATGCAGTCATTCACAAACCTGTCAGGATGCTGGCTCAGGTTTGGGAAGTTCTGTGGCAAAGAGCAGATTTTTATGACTAAATTTCCAGATTGGCTGTCTTCAGGAGGGTTTTTGACCTCCAAGATAAGATCTGTGAGCATTAAAAATCAAGCAAGGAGCACAGTTGCTACAGTTAACAGAAATCTTTCAACACAATATCCCATTATGCTGCATTTGAGCCAACTGGTCATAGCTGCCGCTTGTTAAATCAAGGCTGAGTATATAGTTCTTGAGGCACTTTTGCCGCACTGCTGCCCTGGTCTGCTCTTTCCTGTGTATGCATGTCAAATACTGGGTTCCGTAAGATCAGATGTTTGCAGCATAAAAAGATTTAACGCATTTCTCTGGATCTCTTGGGATGCAATAAAGCAATGACCTTCTGTCAAAAAATCTGGAGTAATTTATGCCCTAGAGTTGTGTCAAGTCACAAGCTTTTTCTGTAGAAAATACAGAAATACTTGCAAGGTATTGTGTCTTAAACACAAACTGCTTATAACCAGCTAATGTTTGGTACATTGGTCAGTGTCCTGGAGAAGTTTGGTGCCAGATGCAGCCCAGCACTGATGGGGGTGAGCTGCAGATCTGCAGGGAAAGCAAGCAGCATCTCAGGCTTTCACAAGGCAAATTTCAGGTTTAAGGGGATATTTTTAACCTTGCTCCTGTTGCCATTGGGTAATTTTCTAAATAAATGGGAAGAAATTTGCATCTATTAGGTGTTCTAACAGCAAATGTGTGAAAATCCTGCGATTTCCATCCTAGACTAATGCCTTGGACGTGGCTATGTGATGGTTCATTCCTTTTCAGCATTTTAAAAAGAGGTTTAGATGAAACACAACAAGTAGCAATTCCCTGTAATTAAATGGTGGATCATCTTGTCTCATGGCAGAAATGTGAGGCAACAGACACTCCAAAACTGAATGTGTTCATTACAAACACAGATATTCTGGGTCATTAACGCTTAATTGGAAGGTGGAGTTGATGTTCTTGCTAAACTGTCAGGAAACAGCTTAGTGGTTATATGGCACAGCAGCACAGGTACAGATATATCTTCTGAAATCACTTCACTTGATCCTATTATAAAGAACTTGTCTGGGGGATGATGTCTTTGGGGAGAACAACCTGTTTAGATTATAGATGCTGTATGATACCAGTGGTCTATAGAAGTTCTTCAACACGCTTGTTTCTTCTGCTCTTTCGGATCAGGCAAACCCTTCAGTCTTGGAAATAAATTGTGGTTCTGCTAACATTGCAGAATACTGGCAATAATACAGCCAAATTCCCAAAGCTGTGAGCTCGTCCTAACCGCACTGGGTAAAACAGTATTGGAGTTAGGAAGCTGTTGTTGGAAGAGCTGAATTGATTTGGCTGTAAACTTGGGTTACAGCCAAAGGGTAAGCAAGCAGTCACCACCCTAAAAACCAATATCCTGTAGTTGCTAAGATAATAAAATCCCAGACTGGTTTGTGTTGGAAGGGACCTTAACACCCATCCAGTGCCAACCATCTGCCACGGGCGGGGACACCTTCCACTAGAGCAGCTTGCTCCAAGCCCCTGTGTCCAGCCTGGCCTTGAACACTGCCAGGGATGGAGCAGCCACAGCTTCCTTGGAATTTTCAGGTGGTTTTGGCTGCTGTGTTCACGTGGGGCCGCCTCAGGCGGCTGAGTGAGCACAGGGAGGTAATTCATCCAGGTGGGAGCATCATGTGTGGGGGGCGTGGGAAGGAGGGTGGCATCTCATCCATCCTTCTTTTCTGGGCTCTGTGTTGAGGCTGTCTCGGTGTCGGCTTGCTCAAAACCTTTTACAAAAATCTGAATGTGAACTCTGAGATTTTAGCTTTCCCACTATGTTCCTCTTTCAGGAGGAGGAGAAAATTGGTCTTTAGGAGCTTGTTATTAAGAGAGAATGCAGCTCCTTCCTGGTGAGAGTAAAAGGCTCCAGCAAAGTAAGCTAGAGGTCAAATGGAGCTGGTGGGAAGTCTGATTCTGAGCAGCCACCCAGGGCTATTTGTCCCAGGGCTCAGTGGGCGCAGCAGGGTTCTCTGAGTGACTGTGCATCTGGAAAGGAGGCCTCTCTTCCCAAGCCTAATGTTGTTGTAGGTGTTTGATCTCTTCTTGTAGCTGCAGAGCTCTGGAAGCTTTATTTAAGTATTTTTCTGAGATGTCCAGAAAAACCTTCAGTGAACTGGTAACTTATTTTGTTTTAGAAACACAGCATTTAGGCCATCTCAGGTTGCTGCGTCTGGTCCCTGGTATGGGCATCACGTTGTCAGTCCTTTCATAGCTATTACTAAATGCTGCCTCTAAAGGAGTTAGGATTTTGTCTTTACTGTAGGCTATTACAGGTTAGGAACCCTTTCTTAACTGCTAGTCAGTGGCTGTGTTAGTCTTCCTCTGGTTTTACATAAATTTCTACTGTCCTTTAGTATATAGTTTTTCCTCTCTGTTACTCATGTTCCATGATGCATGTGTGTGTGTAGAAAGTAATCATAATCCTCCGGCTTTCCTATGCTAGGAGAGATTGATTTGTTGTCTCCTCTGAGGCTACTGACCCAGCTTTGCTGCAGCTCATCTTTCTGCATGCTAGTGCTGTTCATGATCTGTGTGCAGCAGGCTCCTGATGTTTTTATGTTCATCAGGGATTCTGTTGTCACTTGGTCCACTGGATCTTTAGATACAGGCTGTATCAGGCAATAACTTCCATCAGGAGCATGGTCCTGGATAACGTGTGGTCTGCAGATCATCACCTCAGTTCCCTGTTTGTCTTCAGGTCTCCTTTAATATCACAAGTCTTCCTTTCAGTATTCCAACTTCATTTTATTTGCAGACTTTTAATGGTGTATGAGTGTTTGACTTGGAGCATCTGTGAGTCAGCCACAGCCACGCATCTGCTTGCTCCCTAGTAAACAGGGATTAAGAATTATTAATTAAGAATATTTTTAATTATATATTATTAATTATTAATTAAGAATTATTTCTTCCCAAGAAAACTCCTGCACAAGTTCTTCATTGCCCAGCAACTGTTACAGCAAAGCTTGGATGCTTTTTGGACTGGAAATCCCCATTTCTACACAGCTGGCATTGGGCTCTGCAGAGGAAACTTAAATGTCTAGTACCTGGGCTTGTGATGTTCCTAATGCTTGCCTGCCAGCATCTGCATGATAGAAATTATGTATATATACCTGTGCATATAATAAATGCATGTGCATGTCTATATCTTCTACACAAAAGAAAGTCTTAAACATGTAACACTTTGACAATATTTGTCTTACACAGACTCTGTAGGAACAGTGCCCAGAACAAACCTGCCTTAGCATTATAAACCTTCCTGTTTTATAATCTCTCTGGTAGGATTAGTACATGAAATGAGTTCAGCTCTTTCAAATGAAGAGCATCTCTGCTGTAGCATTTAATGGTTTAGCTCTTCTGTTAAGTAACAACTGACAGGTAGCAGCGCAGTTCTGTTATCTACCACCAACTTACATTCTGTGGGATGAGTAACGGGAAACACATTTTTCTTTAGCTTCCTCTATCATCAGCCTTAACAAGTCACAAATATTAACAGTATTTTTGTACTATGTGCTCAGCCATGCAGCAATGGAGTATAGTGAGAATGAATAGAATGAATGTGAGTATTCATTCTTTTCCCCAGGCATATTTTAAACCAGCACTGCCTTGCTTTTGCTTTGGATGCTTATTTTGAAATTCAGAAGGAGAAAAAGTGTGGTTTATAAAAAGCTTGTATAAAAATATTCAAATAACTTGGCATGGCATTGTGGGCTGAGCTCCCCTAATGTGCCAGAACTGGGTTTCCTGTTCTCGTAGAGGAAGACTGGACTCAGAGACTGGAAGTCTCTGAAAGATCAGACGTTATGGAGATTGTTTCTGTTATGAAGCTGTATGGTTTTTGAAGCTGTTTGTTTTTTTGAGCAACTTCTACTGCGTAAAGGTAAAATACATCATCGGTAACGTGTTTAAACTAAACCAAGGGAAGTTCAGGGTAGAGCTCTTAGGCAGAAGCTCTTCCCTGTGAGGGTGCTGAGGCGCTGGCACAGGGTGCAGTGAAGCTGTGGCTGCCCCATCCCTGGCAGTGTTCAAGGCCAGGTTGCATGGGGCTTGGAGCAAGCTGCTCTAGTCGTAGGTGTCCCTGTCTGTGGCAGGGAGTTGGAACTGCTTTGTCATGAATCCAAAGTGAGGTCCTTCACATTTGTCTTTCTGCATGAGATTTATCAGTGCATCATGTGGTCTCATTTTGCTCTTGATTAAACAGCAGGAATATTGGAGAAGAGCTCTGCTTAGACATGGATTTAATAGAGGATGCCACAGGACCAGTGATGGATGCCTCTGGCTGAGGATGCTTTAGAACAAAGGTGCTGTCTCTGATGTGAGGTCACCTCCCAGAGCTGTGCTGTCCTTGGAGTCTTCTCCTTGCATAAACCAGGACAGTAACTGGAGGGAGGGAAGACTTCTTTTGCTACTTTAAGCCCAATGTTGTGGACCTGGGTATAGCTGCAACCCATGAAGATGTATGTGGGTCACCTTCAAGCTAGTACTGACAGCAGTGTAACTGCAGCAGATGGCATTCACTCTCAGCTGCAAGATCTGCTTTGTTACAGCAGAGCTTTTTGTTGCCTTGCCTAGTTGCTAGCAGTAAGCTGCTAGTTAGCTTAAAATTAGCTTGTGTAAATATACTTGGAGGTTCCTTAGAAATACTCTTAAGGATTTGCTTCCTCTATTCCCTGAGGTGTGGTGTGCAATTGCACGCAGTAAGAGTGCTGGATGGCAGAGGGGGAACAGGGTGCAGGGAAGCTGAAACCTAAAATGCAAGAGCTTACATTATTCCTTGACATTACTACCACTGGCGCATGACGGTCCTCTAGGCTCTGGTGGCTTGTGCTACAGCTCTAGACTGCTGCATTTATGCCAGAAAACCTTACTCCGGAGCAGCCAGTGCCTGTGGCTTTTCTGCCACAGCTCAGTTGCTCCACAGACAAGAATCCCTGTGAGCAGGGGATGTGACTGTTGGGGTGAGGAGAGGTAAGAGGAAGTGCCTGCAATTCACTAAAATGGTGTGTTCCTCCTTCCTGTCTGCTGCTTTAGTTTAAGGATCATCTCTTACATCCAGATTTCCTCAAATGGATGCTCATGAAAACCTGTGTCCATTGAGTCCTTTGCTTGCATGAGCTGTTAAAAACACTTCTGTATATTGATAATGTATCGAAGTTCTGCAAAATGTTGGCACCTGAGGAGGGCCTATACTGGAGAGCTGGGAGCACAGTGCAGGTTATAGATGTGCCCTGAATGGTTGCTCATTGCCAAGGGAGAAATGGGCTTCTGCCAGACACCCCAGGAGGAGAATGAGCCAGGCCATGGGATGGTTAGTGCAGTCTGTGCTGATACCATTATTTCACTTGTCTGGTACCCAAGGTTGTTTTATTACATGTCTGTCATCTTCTGGAGCTTGCAAAAGAAGCTCTTGATGCTGGATTTGAAATGCCTTCCTTTATATTTATGCATTTCCATAAAGCAAAGCTTGCACATTCCCAAATGGGGACAGGAGTAACAAGGGAGAATAGCAATTTTACCAGGCACTTGCTGTTTACATGCAGGAAACACTTGGTCAGGAAGGATTAAAAATGCTATTGAGGACTGGTGCTGTAAAAAGATTTAATCCAGGAGCTCTGTGTTCAGTCTTCTCCAGAAGTATCCTACCTAATGCACTTTATCAGGGCATGCCCTGCCCAAAATGAACTCCTTGCAAATGGAAGGAGAAATGACAAAATGGTGAATGCTTTTTTTTGTGTGAAGTGGCCAAAGATAGGGAGTCTGAAGAGGGAGGTTTCAGAAGCCCACTGATGGACATGTATTTTTTTTTATTACAAGAATATTTGAGTCTCTTATTACACTTCAGATTCAGGTAGATAAATCTGTTTCAGGGCTGAAAATGGAATCCTTTTCTGTTGTCACATATGTCAAGGCCAATTGAGCATTATTCAGTCAAAATAATGAATTAGTCCTTTTCTAAAGAGCAAGTACTCTAGAAGAATTCCATCCCCACGTCAAATTTTGATTTTGGGCTGGAGGGCAGGCTGGATTCAGGCCACATGGAGATGAATTTGCTGTCCTGGCCCAGAGGAAGGTTGAGCAGGATGTTAACTCCTGGGAAATGATCTAGATGTGTGTGTTGGGATCAGTGTGTTTCTTTCTCTTATTGCGAGGATTTAAAGGTGTCGTAAAAGAAAATCCATTCTGAATTGCTTTTAGCAATAGGTTAACACTGACAAATAGTTTCTGTTGCATTGTCTGCAGATTTGTGTCTGAGAAAGAAAGTAGTTGTGTTTTGATTCTAAAAATAACATCTGGGGGTCAAGTGTAGCTTGTCTCCAAATTCAGCCTTTCAGTCTATAGCTAACAATGGAAGCATCTTTCTGTTTCCATTCTTTTCTCCACTGCTGGAGGCATTTTGAGCCCCAAATTCTTGTTTTGTGGAATATTTCTGTAGAAGCAAATGGGGTTTGGGGTATAGGATGAGCTGAGGTTCCTTTGCCATGCTCTTTCTATAATGCTGCCTCAGCATGGGGATGCAGTAGCTTGGGCTAAGATTGATAGTGTTTGGTTATTTTAGTGGCTGATTCCTGAGTACTAGTGGAGGGGAAAAAAATGAGCAGATACTCTTGCAATAGCATTGCTCTTTGGGCTTCTGGGGGGGGGGGGAAGAATGGGGGAGAACACCCCATAAAGTTTGTAATAATTATTTGAATAGCGATGGGCTGGAACTGACTATTGAACTGAATTTTCTCCTGTTTGTTCTGATGTTTCCTATAGAGCAGAAACTGCTATTTTCATCATGATACTTCTTTTGAGAAGGTTTCTAGAGATTCTGTGGGGCTGGATAGCAGCCTGGGGAGAATTATACCTTCCTGTGGACTCTCAGTGCTGCCATTGTACTGTGCTGTTTGGAGTATGAGTATCCAGAATGGATGTGCTCAAATTTCACTTTTCTGAGTAATGGCAGGGAAGAAGACAGGCAACATCTTTATTCCACCCTCTTTTTCCTAGGTAATTTGAAAGTATTTTCCATAGGTATGCTAGGAAATACAAGTTACAGCATCCTCACAAAATGCAGAGCTTTTAGGTACAAATTTCCATAACCCATAGAAACATTTGGAGAAACCTTTGAATGGCTTGTCAATGCCAGTGGACTGTGCTCTCAGGGTATGTCAGCACTCATGAGACCTGTTTTGTTGATTTACAGAAGTTTTGAGGCTTGGCTTATTAAAGGAAAACCAGAATTATATTTGACAGCTTTTTCCTCTCTTTCTTTCTCGTAGTCTATGCAAGCAGCAAGGTGTCCCACCGATGAGCTGTCATTAACCAACTGTGTGGTGGTGAATGAGAAGGACTTCCAGTCTGGGCAGTAAGTGTGCGCTGTTGCTCTTTCAGCTTTGAACCAAAAAGGAATTGTTTTCAGATTTTGGGTGGGGGTGGAATGAAATGTCAGCTTTGGGAAGGTGAATACAGCAGGTTAATTAACAAAACCTCTGTGTCTTTAGAGACCAAGCTTTAAATGTGCCTCTTTCTCAGAACTGAAGGTAGCAAAGTGGTAAATTTGCCTCTGAAGCTTTTCTTCCTTGGGATCTGGATCTGCTCAACTAATTATGATCAGTATTTTAATGAAGGACTTCAGGCCTCGATGTGTTTTGTTTGGTTTGGTTTTAGTTTTGCTGCTGTTCCTGTTACACAGCTTGAATATTTGAAGTATTTAAAGTAGACTTTTATCATTTAATTGTGTTACTAGGAGCATCTTCTCACTTTCACATCACGTTGGAGTGCTGAACAGTCAGTAGAAGCTCTCTCTTGTTTCTCAGAGTTTTCATGCACAAAAACAAAAGGGGAAGGCAGCCAGAGTGTGGGCACAACAGTTTGGATTCTTTAATTACAGTTTTGGGGTGACTGATAGACGCTGACTCTGGGTTTTACTTCCGTGAGAAAAGTAGAAAACACCTCATTTTTTCAGCTCAGCCCACACAGAAGCGCTTTGTATTCAAAGAAGCCAATTCAAATTAGTTTCCTTGCTTTCCTGCAGCTGTACAGTGGCTCTCTTAAAGGTTTCAATATATGGATTGTAGACAGAATGAACTAATTGCAGGAGGGTTTGCAAAATGGAGAAAACAAGCTCAAAAAGGTGCTGAATGATACACTTAGGCCCTTAGCATAAATACCTGGCCCATGTGAATTCTGCTAAGGCTGAAGAATGTAGCAGTTCTGAACTGCAGGGATGGAGGGAGAGATGTGTTTAAAGACTTGCCTCTTTTTGTGCTACCAGTCTGCTGTGCTGCTACCCAGGAGAGCTGTCCCAGCCTTTTAGTGATTAACTGTGGATTCACAAGCCCAACTTGAGTCTAAAATGCCAAAAGAAAACAAAACCACCTCCCCTAAAAGATCCAAACGAGCACAACTTGTATAGTCAGTAGCAGGCAAAAGGATGTGCTTGAACAGGTAATGTCCTGGTCTCTTTAAGTGATGACACTAGGTGGAGTTTTTTTCCAAAGTAATTGGCTTACAAGAATACCCACACTGAGTATTGTACCTCATGTATTATACAAATGTTAATTTCCTCAACTCTGAACATCCTGGAGCTGCCAGAGCTGCAGCACCCGCCTGCATTCCTTTTGCTCTGACAACCCTCATTCATGTTCATGGAAGCAAGCAGGAAGCAACATCCCAAGGCTTGCCTGGTGAGCAGGCTGGCCATGGTTCTGTCTGTGCTGATTCTCCCTAAAAGAGCTGCCTCTTTCTAGAAATTGGGGCTCATAAAGAAAGCAGCTTATGTTTGGTTGTGAGCAGATGCTATAAATTGCTTGTAAAGCGTAAGCCTGGAGTACAGAGAAACATCATGATATTCAGCTGCTACCGAGGGATGTAGTCATTCTGCTGCATTGCAGATACACTGAGCAGGACCATTCCTAGGATCTGCTGCAGTAAGGTGCACACAGTCAGCAGATTTGGTTTGTAGCATCTTAACCATGACTGGCTGCACAGAACGTTTTTTGGTAATGCTTGCATTTGGGGCTCACAGTGTAGACCTGGGAGTTTGACCTTGTATCATCGAGGTGGATTATCCCTGTGATGCCACTGTAGATCTTTTCATGCTTCATTTTCTGCATCCTCAAAGTGGGACAAGTGTGAGTCACCGCTTTGTGACGTGTGAGTTCACGGGATGCAATGCATCAGTGTAGTGCTGTGGTGTTTGATAACTTGCACCATCTGAAGTTCCTGTGACATACTTTCTTGAGGACTCCCAGTGTATTTTGGAGAGAGAAGCAACTGCTGAGAACACCCAGGCAGTGAAGGAAGGCAAGGGCATGTTATCTCAATGACAGTACTTTTAATGTTGAGAAGTGACTAATTATTCTTACCTGTTATTCCTGCCTTTTACATGGGAAGGCTACCCCTCTTATTTCATGCCAGTTTATTTACCTGAAGAGCCCTGAGAAGCCTTGCTGAATAATTAACATGAGTTTCCAAACATGCACGAGAGAAATATCTGCCCATATTGTTCAACTGCTTCCTGGCATCTTTGCATAGATATGTAAGTTGTCCTCTCCCTTACAGAAGCTATGCTCTTTCTTTACTAATACAAAACCTTATGGATGCACAGGGTCATTTTACCTATTACAGTTTCTGTTGGTTTGCTCAGCAAACTTACCAACAGTTTCCTGGGTCTGGTCTGGAGTCCTCCTTAAGAACTGGCATCACAGCCATGGTTTGGTTCTAATAATTTCAGGCAAGGCTTTACAGATGAACTAGAGCAGCAGTTTCATCTCTTCAAGCTATTGGGAGATATCTGGCCCTGGTGACTCACTGTTCCTTTTGTTCGTTTTGAAGCAGAGACAGTTCCTGAGGTTGAAATTTCCCTGCTCCCTGGGCTCTCCACGCTCCTTCCTGGTGAACATCAGCGTAGGAAAATGCATTCAGTTTTTCCTGCTACTGCCTTATTTTGAACATTCTTAATACTTAGGTTGCTTACAGCCTATTGGAAAATGCTCCTGCTGCTTGGAGAAGAACCATGGTTGTTCCTGTGCCTTTTGCAGTTTTCTCAAAGGAACCTGTCAGGATTTGACCAGATTTTCTCACTTGACTGGAGGGTTTTTTTTCAGAAAGCTGATTTATTTTTGGTTTATTTCTTTTCCTTTTTTCTTTCCTGGCATCTCTTTGCCTGCCGTCAGGCTCTGCTGTCTTTCTGGTTCGCTGGAAATGGTTTCAGTGAATAGTATGCTCCAATATAGTTAGATTAATTTATATCAAATCTTTGTGGTTACCCCAGCCATCGGTATTTTTACCAAGTATCCTCATTTTCTTGCATTTTTCTTTTTTGAAGTGAAAGCCAACAGTGGTGGAGTTTGTTTCTTCCTGCAGAGATGCTGAATCTGTACACATTAAACTCACTGTTGTGTTTTGAGCCAAACTCAGTGCACTGCTCAGGATCCCTCCCAGTCTTAAGAAGCTTTAATCCTGGGTCATTTATAGTGTCTGATGAGCTGCTTCTAATAGGATGTTATTTGTCGTCAGGTGTTATTTCTTGGTGAGGTGTTCCAGTAGCATAGCTGGAACTACAGCTATTTCCTATTTTGCCTACAGACATGCTTACCAATACTCTGCAGTGTAATACCTTGCTTTCCAGGTGCCTATGTGTAGATCAGGCTTATACACTCTGTGCTGAAATCTCCTGATTCCAGTCATGGCTTCCTGGAGAGCTTCTCTATTTTATCTACTATTCAATTGAAAATGAAACAGTCCTTGGAGCAACATTCAGCTGGAAAAGGATCATCCTCCCTGCCCTGGTGGCAACGCTCTTCTTAATGCAGCCAGAGATGATGTTGGCCATCTTTGCTGCAAGGGTGTGTTGCTGGCTCATGTTCAACTTTTCCACCAGGATCTCAGATCTTTGTCTGCAAAGCCACTTCCCAGCCAGTTGCCCTCCAGCCTGTACTGGTGCACAGGATTACTGCTCCCCAGATGGAGGACTTTGCATTTTCCAGTGTTGAACTTGAATGGGGTTTGTGTGAGCCCAAGTGCCCACTCTGTCGAAGTCCCTCTGCATGGAAGCACAGTCAGCAGGTGTCATCTGCACTTTGTCCCACCATCCTGGTCATTAGTAGGGAGTTTAAGTAGTTGTGGCTCCTATGGATGCCTGTAGCTGAGCTTGGTGCTGCTGATCACAGCCCTCTGAGCGTAGTGGTTCAGGTGGGTTTGAAACCACCACACTGCCTGCTTACCCAGTTGTATTTCATCAGTCTGTGAGGATTGTAATTTTTACATTGCAAACATTGGGGTAAACAATACCCACAGCTCTCCCTTCATCCCTAAAGCTCACCATTTCATCCCAGAAAGCTATCATACTGGTCAGGCCTGGTTTTCCTTCATAAATCCATGCTGACTACTCCCAGTCAGTTAACTTTCTTATGCTAGACTACTCCCAGTTCTTTAATATGTTTGGCTTACAGGAGTAGTTCCACAACTTTCCTAGGCTTGCATCCTCCTTGAAGACAGGAGCAACACTTGCTTTCTTGTAGTCCCCAGTACTTCCCTGATCACCACAGAGCACCAGTAAAGGTCTTGCTCTGCCTCTGTAAGATTTACAGGGAACCATACCACTTGTAACAGGTTTCTAGATTTATGCCTAGAGCAGGAGGAGATGGAGAAGGAAGGGTGCCCATCCCTGCAGCTCAGGTTTTAGGCATCTAACGGGTGATTTAGGGCCAGAATCAGTGAAGAATCACTGGTCCACCTGCCAGAGGATGTATGTATTGCTCTGATGTGTTTAAAATGCTTTCTTATCCTGCTGTGCCATTAAGAGCTAGCAGTTCTTGGCAAGGTTTGCAAGCTTCCCTGCCTGTTTGGGCTAAAGCTGGTGTTGTCTAGTGGTTTTAGCTATCCAGGCCACGCATTTCCTCTAGTCTCAAAGAGCCGTATGTTCCTTCCCACCGTGTGGCTGAAGCTGTTATGCACACACGATGTAGCCGGTGATCTGCTTTTGGATGGTGCTGGGTTTGCTGTGCATATGCAAATGGGAATGTGTGGAGCATATGTGCATGTAATGTATTCACTGCCAACGAGGGGGAATGGCCAGGAGTGTGGACCTTGCCTGTTGGCATAGTTCATCTGGCCTTTAGTTTCTGACTATGGATAAGAGGGGAACACCATGTGAGTTGGTGGCTTCACATATCCTATGGGTAATCAAAATGCAGGCAGATGTGAAGATGAGGTGAAATCTGACTCAACCATCAGCCTTGCCACCAGTGCACACAAATCCCATCTTCCTTTTGGTTTGCTTTCTTATGCCAAAAAGAAGTCTGCCTATCAGATGATAACAGCTATCAGGCATAGTCTGAGGATAACTATAAGCAGCTTTTGAGTATCTTTGTTCCTGACAGCTTAGATTCTGAGAGTGAGAGACAGACACATGCAATGGCTGTGTCTGCTCCGACTGTTAGTATTGTTCTGTTTTTATAACAGTGTTCCTGGTCTTCAAATGCTGTCTCAGTTTGAGGTTTGTTGGTCGCTATCAAACAAGAGGAACAGCCTCAGCAGCCATGTGATTTTACTTTTCATACAGAAATTCCTTCCATTTTTTCTGCAAACTTCTAAACAATATATGAAGATCCTTGAATAGGCTTTGCATCTGTTTATTGTTGAAATCACAGCTTGTGGGTACTGCTTGTACTGGGATAAAATGTTCATAGAATCCTAGAATGATTTGGATTGGAAGGGACCTTACAGCTCATCCAGCTCCAACCCCTGCCACGGACAGGGACACCTTCCACTACTGCAGGTTGCTCCAAGCTCTGTCCAGCCTGGCCTTGAACACTGCCAGGGATGGGGCAGCCGCAAACCCATTTTGCTTGTAGTTAGTCCAGAAAGCAACGCTAATACAAGTGTTTGTGATACTGTTTTGCTGCTATTATTTCTGGAGGAGTTTGGCCTGTAAGAGTGTATGTCTCACCTTTCCAAGGCAGTTTATCCACAGATCACTGCTTTGCTAATGCACCATGAAATCCCTGGCTGCCTCCTTCCCCTGTGCATGGAGGTCTGTCAATTTAACACATAGGTGTTTAATTCCAGACTACTGAGTGATCTGATAGTGATATTTTGGTGTTAGATGCTTGAGATGTGAAACCAATGTTGATTTTTAGATACATCAGCCTTGGTCTTTGTGGTTATAGCTTGATTCTGTCACATTTGTATGGGACAGTTCCTGAAGTAAAGGGCTACTGGGGGGGGGGAATGTAAATAGTAGTTATTAGTACCATGTCTTGCAGTTGGGCCTAGAGATCATGTTATATCACTGAAGGTGATGGACTCGTGTGAAAGACTGCTATGTAGACCTGCATCATGGTATAGGTCAAAAGCTTTGTTTTCTCCTTTATAGGACCAGAAATAAGCTGGCTGGTTTCTTCTGAGTTCCCAAAAGAACTCAATGAATGCAAAGTCTTCCTGGCTGTATAGGACCATAGAATACTTTGGTTTGGAAAGGATGTATATGATGTACATATAATATGCTTCCAGTATAGTGAAGTAAACCACTGTTCTCTCTTCTAGACATGTTGTTGTGAAGACTTCTCCCAACCACAAATACATTTTCACGCTGAGAACCCACCCCTCGGTTGTTCCTGGCAGCATCGCATTCAGCTTGCCCCAGGTACTGTATAGTTTGACTTACCACTTTGCTATGGAATAGATCTCTTTTGAGATTAGGATTGAAGGTAACTTGTAATTGGAGGGAGATGTCTGCCTAAATGTGTGCTGCAAATTTGATTTCTGTCAGCAGAAGTTCAAGAAGACATCTACTATAACTGAAGAAAACTTGCTTGTATTACATTGATCTACTTTTAGCACATGGTGGGCTAAAGATACTGGAAAAGGTGTAATATAACCTTTTAAAAACCCACCAGAAACAAACTATTTCCAAAAGAAAAGCCTAAGCAATAGCTGTTCCTTGTGAATTTTTATTGTTCTGTTTTCCCCTGACTTTAAGAGGTTTCCTTCGTGGTGTTGCTCTTTTAAAGGTCTGCTGGAAGTTTTTTGACTATATTCAGTCATTGTTAGTATTTTCAGATGAAAAGTGCAATGAAATGCATAAAATAGATTTAACTTGTCTCCTTTCTTAATTAAGTCATCACGTGTTAAATGATGGTTAGAGTAAATAATCGCTACTGTCCACTTCTAAATAGAAAAATGAATCTTGTAGCTTGTAACTGGCTCACACAGTGAGTCGTGTAACACAAAAATACAACAAGGATGGTCACTGATTTAGTGCTTTCTTAGCAGTTACTGCTAGTAACTGGTCTAGAAGCCGGGTCCATGCTGCAAACTCAGGACTTCTTTTCCTCAACATATGTCTTGGCATATGCCCCAAAAGGACTTTCTGTTTTTGATGTGTTGTTCAAACTCAGATTTGTCTGGATGAGTGGGTGAAGAGGATGTTATGTTTACCATATGTCTAGCTATGATTTGCGATGCCCAAACTGAAAAGCAGTTATAAGTAGAAGATATTTATATCATAGGATTAAAGTAGATGCACTCATGGTCTAGGGTTGGTTTTTGTAGACTCCAGTCGTTGTAGAACCAGGAGAGCTCCCCTGCTAAGAAATGAGGTAGGTTGGTTGCCTTTAAAAAGTGACTATGATTGTGTTACAGCTACTGGTAGATGAAGGTTTTAGTTGAGTATTCCTGATGCTGGGCTTTAATTTCCAGTATTTCCTGAAGCCTTGGAACCATTGTTACACAAAATGTGTGCTTACCTTATGTATTCATGGATGGCTGTGTAGTAGACATAGGTCTGAGATCTCCAAAAGTCTCTTCGTTGTGCATTCATTATGCATAGTAAAGTGCATAATGTAAAGTTCTTGACCACCTTTATTATGTAAATTCTTGACCACCTTTACTCTAAAATAATGTGAATTTCTAGGGTTAAAACCCAAAAGCTGTGAAAAAGTTTGTATACTGCAGAGCCCAAAAGATGAAGAGCTGCACATTTTGCAATTAGCAAGCCAGAACTGTTGGTGCAGTAAAGCTTGTAGGTTGTTGTATCCCATAATTATTGAACCATTTCCCACCTGACATGCAGTTCTGTGCTGCACAAATCTTTTACAAGGAATTTGAAGAGACCTAGAGATTTTGAACAGTTTCATTCTTACTAGTTCTCTGAACAAGTTTTGTTTTAGGTAATATTGTTCCTTAAAGCACATTACAACCGTTTCCTGCAACTAATATATACAGGTAAGCTTTTAAAATGATCATGGAGCTTGTAACAGCCTTTCTTGCCTCTTGCACTACCTATTGTGTGAGCAGCACCTGAGCTTTGGTGGGAAATGAGCAGAATGACAAAAGCTTTATCCAGGATGTTATCTTCTGCCTTTGAGACAAGGAGTGACCAATAATATGAAGGAAGTTGAACTGAATAAATTCCTAAGGTCAGAAAATAGAATTGTTAATAGAAATGATTCCATGTTTTTGACTTTTCTGTTAAGTTTGGGGTCCTTTTTAAGATCCCATTCTGCCCTTTTTTGCTGCTCCTTAAGGTTCTCATGGAGGAGCTGCTTTTCTGAGTAAGGGTACTGTCTCTGAGGGGGTGTTTGTTCTACCAAATGTCAGGATTTGTGAAATTGTTGTCTTGTTTTGACAGAGAAAATGGGCTGGACTCGCCATCGGGCAAGAGATAGATGGTAAGTCAGTCAGCAGCATGATGGTGACCTACCTTTATAAAAGCTGAATTCTCTGTTTCCATACTGAAGTGAAACGTCTCAGACCTTCAGCCTTTCTTCAGGTAATATGAGGCCTTTGTTAGTGGAAGGGAGTTGCTCTTGTGTCTGCAGGCTTTCTGCCTCTCCATGTTTTCCAGACCTGGAGGGCTATTTTGACTGGTTTTGTCAGACATTTGCCAGTAAGGGAATCTCACTCCTTGGCTGTTTTCCCAGCTCCTTTGCGTTCAGCAAGCCCATGGGCATGGATCTTGAATGTTAAGTCTGATGTCTTTGTCTAGAGTGGGTCTCTTTGCCTCTCTACACAAGTAGATGCCTCACAGATCTTGCTTGGAAGCCAGTTCTTTTTGCTAGTTGATTTGGCTTTGTTTTTTATACTGAGGAATAACTTATAATGAAGGGGAGAGTAAAATAAACGTATTTGTTTCTTTACCCTTGTTTGTTTACTGGTCAGTAACGTGCCAGCTGCCTTACAGATAAGTGCTGTCTAGTACTGAAGTTATTTGGGGAAGGAAACACTAGAATTCAGCACCATTAGCTGAGTACTAAGAGCATTTTAGTGATTGTACTTGTACCAGACCTTCCTATAAGCTTATCAACTATGTGGGAACATGTATTCAGAAAAAGAATGCAGTAATGTTATGCAGTGACTAAATGTCATATGACTCCTTGCTGAGTGTAAAGGATTTGTAAAGCTATTCTACAGGTAGGGAGAAGTATTCATAAAAGTAGTGATTTACCAGGGCTCTCTCTATGTCTCGTTCCCTTAATAGTGGGAAAGCTATGTTTTAAATGTCAGTTTTAAATGGAGTCCAGTGCTTAGTGGCACAGTGAAGCTGAGTCCCCTTGAGCCTCTAATAATATGGTAAAGGTTTTCCAGGTGAGTGGATATTGTTAGTTTGCCTTTGTGGAAAGGTTGAGTGCCTGGAGTGGATGTTGTCTTGCTCTGGGAGTGGTTCAGCTTCGTCAGGTCCCGTGTTGCAGTTAGAGATGCACATATGGAGAAGGGTGCTGACTGCTTCAGCTGCATTCTCTACACTGGTACCTCCTCAGCATGCCCTTCTGTTTCTAGGATGTTACAGGTTTTTGGGGCTAGTGCTGTCTATTGCTTTCTGTTCTGCATCGCCAGTGGTGCATCACTGCTCTCCTCTGTACCAGACACCCCCAGCCTTCAGTCCTTGATGTCAGGACTACTCGTATTCAGTTGACACCTCAGTTCTGTGATGTGACCAGATTTTAGCAAGAGACAGGCTCTCCCTCTTCTCTTACTTTGAATGAAACATGTATCATAGCATGGTGGATGCTTCTTTTGACATCACATCTTCCCAGGCATCTACAGGTTTATTCTGGATCTGTTTTACTGCCAAGAGGCTTGATAGGAAATACTAATTTCCCTTATTCACTTCGTACTGCTTACACTTAGCTGTAACTTCTGCATCAGATGAGACTTAAAGCAAATCTCCTATAATGTGCCTTAACCTTCTGGAGAAGCATCCCTGTCTGTCCTTTGCTGCAGCAAAGCCCTAAGTGGCCTCTTGTTTTGACTGATGTACCTGGTCACCTGTGTGAGTTAGGTGCAGTTGGCGATGTCTTCCATGCCACTTTGCTTTCTGCCCCCTTTCAAGGGCTCTTCAGTTGATTCTGCATTACTGAAGGAAACCTGGGGCACATTAGGATAGGCCCAAGCGCACCTCTGGGCTAGGGGTTGTTTCCTCTGTGTCAGAGTGAGGGGTAACTGATGATTTCTTCTGGGCTGTAGAAGCCTGATAGACTATATGACTGCACTCCTCTGGAGAAGAGCTGGTCAGTGTGTTGCTACAGAAAGCCAGTTATGACCTCTTGTCATTGATTTTTTGACAAGACTACTCTTAACACTTGCTTTTAAGCTGCCAGAAGACAGGTACATACAGCTTAGATGTAGATACTGTAGGTACTGTGATACTACAGGATGTGTGAATTGGCTTTCGTTGTCCTCATCCCCCAAAGCTTGTGGGATGTTTGAGCTGTTTTAAAGGAGACTATTAAGAGTTTTTAAAGAAATGCAGGGATTTTCAGTGGAGATATGTTGCTGTATTGTTGATCTAATAATAGAACATGAATGTAAGAGCAATAAGGGTCAGAAATAATATATTCAATGCTTATTCTGAGTGGAAGAATGTATACTGCCCAACTTGGAGTATATTTCATATATTGTAAGGGGGATGTCCTGTTCTGAAATGTGCTGTTTCTTCTTTCTTTTAACAGTTTCCTTATATACTTTCGACAAGACCAAGCAGTGTATTGGCACAATGACCATTGAGATCGATTTCCTGCAGAAGAAGAACATTGACTCCAACCCATATGACACAGACAAGATGGCTGCTGAATTCATCCAGCAGTTCAACAGCCAAGCCTTCTCTGTAGGCCAGCAGGTACGGGGTTGCCTTTGCTTTTGAAGTCTAACGTGATCTTCAGTAACATGCACATGCTTTTGTGCTACAGTGATGGAAGATACTGAAGAGTGCCTGGGTACCATCTCTGTGCTGTAGAGGAGAGCTCATAGGCAGAGATGGTTTGTTGTGGGAATGATTTCTTTGTGGGAAGTTGAACCAGCATGGCTTTCACTGAGAGCATGAGCAGAGTAGTTTAAAATCTGCCCTTTCCTCATCTAAAGAAATCTGTCTTTGTGAGGAAGATTCCCAAGGCTTGAGCCAGGTGGATTCTCTCTGGCGTGGCCTGGTTGGATATAGAATCATGGAATCATAGAACAGTTAGGGTTGGAAAGGACCTTAAGATCATCCAGTTCCAAACCCCCTGCCATGGGCAGGGACACCGCACACTAAACCATGCCACCCAAGGTCTCATCCAGCCTGGCCTTGAACACCACCAAGGATGGAGCATTCACATCTTGGCAGCTCCTGGAATCTTCCGAGAAGTAACTGTTGTTTCTCTTCTGTGTGAGAGCAAAATGAACACCAGTTTTAAGTATCAGTAGCACCTTTCAAGTGCAGTGTGTTTTATTATAACATTTATTGCTACTCTAAGGACTCCGGTAGTAAAATGCGGATTTTAGGGACTTCTGAAAGCTGATGACCCTGTATTTGAGCCTTCTCAGCTCTGCAGCAGGTGGGCTTCTGGCCCTGCAAATATCTGTGATAGCCTCTGGTTTGCCATATTCTCAGGGTGGATTGAGGTCTGCCTCTCACAGTAGTTTACAACTCGCATGGCCTTAGGTCATTTGGAAGTGTAATCTTGGAGGAAGGAATTGTGCAAAGCCTGCTTTTCTGTGGGACAGACCCTGCTTCTCATAGTATTCATCCTGTCTCATTACTCTAGCACTGATTTTGAGTTTGATCCTTGTCAGACTGAAATGTGAAAGGTCAAAAGGCTTGAGCTAAATTATTCTCTTTGCCTGGCCCCAATATCTAAAGAGGGAAATGTCAAGAGATGATATAGAACATTTGGCTGCGGAGAAAAGGGAGGGAAAGAGAAGCTTTTCTTGGAAAGAGAATTTTTGTTCGAATTTTTCCTATTGACTTGATCTTCTGCTACTTTTGGTCTATTACTCTTAGGTATAGGACATGAATAGCATGTGTTCAGTACACCAGAGCTTTACAGGGTAAAATCTATATGGAATTTGTTGGGTGGTAAACTTAGTCTTCAGGCTTGTTTCTCTTCAAAAATCCTTTATTTTTTTCTCTTGTCAAAATCCTTTTTAGCTTTTGAATGAATGAAACTCCCTTTCTGCTTTTTGTTTCCACAGCTTGTGTTCAGCTTTAATGACAAACTGTTTGGCATGGTGGTAAAGGACATGGAAGCTATGGACCCCAGCATTCTCAAAGGAGAGTCTGGAGCAAGCAAAAAGCAAAAGGTAAGCTTACAGGAATTCGTGTTCATTCCCTAGGGACTGCAGAGATCCAAGTACTGGTCAGATCTCGCTACCAGGAGGAATTTAGGTTACTTGCGTTTGGAGAAGTTGCACATCTGTTTTCATCTGGCTGTGCCATTTGCCTCAGAGAAGACGAGGAGCTTCTGCTTTTAGTGATGTTATTTTAGAGAAGATGGTGTTGGTATTTCACATTCTTCCCAGGGACTTTTGTAGTGGAGCCATTGCTGCTGTTTCTTGCCTTCTGAGATGTGCTTGGAGATACCTAAGGAGCAATCGGAAATTGAGGCTAGGAATTTAATGTAGTGATTTGTTTCCCTCCCTTTGGCAGATTGAGGTTGGTTTGATTCTTGGGAACAGTCAAGTTGCCTTTGAAAAAGCTGAGAACTCCTCTCTCAATCTGATTGGTAAGTGCCACTCTTGATATTGCTTTTAAATATTGCTTGAAAATTGCTGCTTTTCAGGCCTCAGAGACTTGTATGCCTCAAAGTTTGTTTTTCTGGTTATAGCAGTTGACCAAATCCATTGAAAACTGCATCTCAAAATGTCTCTCAGGTATCTGTATGAACTAGCAGATCATAAGTCATAGAATGGTTAGGAAAATGACTGAATTTGATCCTGTAGGAACTGGTCACACTTTTAGAAAGCAGTTTGTAGGTGCTTAGGATTCTCTTGAAAGCCACTGCACTGAGGAGATGCCACCCCTGCAGCAGACTCTGATGCTTCTAAACAGGGGCTTGATAAATGTCATTGTCCTCTCAGTACGAAGCTCCACAAGTGACCAACATACTAGAGCAGTTCCACACATATCACCATGGGATATCTAAAATAGAGAGAGATAGGAGGAGAAATGGTAAGTGAGACTTTAAGAGGTCCCAACAGTGCAAAATTGAGTTGGGTGTGCAGAGAAGTTAACCTGCACTCCTAGGCCTAGATTAGAAGGGCACAATGGACCAGTAGGCCCAGCAAAAGACAGCAGCTAGTTGAAATAGTTTTAACTCTTTAACCATCTGAGAAGGCTGTTTCTCAAGGACACCAACAAGCCAGCACTGCTCTCATTACATTTAATTAAACCAGCAGGGAAATAGGAAATGAAGGCTTGTTTAGATGTATAGCCCAGATTTCAAAGTGAGTGCAAAACTTCTGCAATTGCCATCTCTAATGAGATCTCCTCTTCAAGAGAAAGGGCAGCTTCTGAAGAGCACTTGGCTTTTCTTCACTTCTGAAAGTGCTGCTCTTCAGAAGCTGGTGGCAGCTGCAAAACGCAGCGCTGTGGGTTCATGGACTGTTTAACTGTCCATGCAGCAAGATTATGAACAAACCTGAGCTCTTCCTAAAGAGACAGCTTCTAAAGCCTCAACAAAGCAAACCATGTACCGTTTCAGACTTCACTAGCAAAGAAATGGTGGAATAATTGCTGAGTCCTCCACACATTCAATTAGAAGCTGGTGTAGGGCTAGGGAGGGATCTGGTTTGTTCCCATAGAGCCACCAGCTTTGATGATGGGGACCTGGGCCATAGAGTGGGCAATGGAGACCCTTTCCCTGCGGTTGTCTTTGTGTGTGCCTGGTGGCTGTCCTGAAGGACTGGTGGCTACCCAGCCAGACTAAATGCTCTGTTAGTCTGGCAGTTCCTTATCAGTGTTGAAAAGGAGGATAGTAACCAAGCCTAAAGTTGCAAATACCTCCCTTGCTGGTAATATGGCTCTAGCGATTCTTTTCTGGGTGTGATTCAAGTCCTGTACCTGAATCACACTCTTCTTTTTCTTTTTTATATTGCTCACTTTCCTTTCCTATATTTTCCTATTTTGTTCCCTCTTTCTATAATCCATGAGCTAAGAAACTTCTTTTGCTGCTGCTCTTCCACAGATAAGAAGTGATAGGTGAAGGTTGCTGGGAGCGGGGGTTCAGGGAACCTGGCGAGCTCAAGTGAGCACTCAATTGAGTTTCAGTGCTGATTATTTTTGTAGTGGGCTTCAAAGCACAGCTCTGCTTGACTATACTTTGTTACTAGAAATTAAACAAATGAGGGTATCAGCCACTGAGGAAAGTAGAATTCAACTCATCCAGCATTGCAGGAGCTTGTGACAGAGGCTGAGTTTTGGTGCTGCCTTGAGGTCCATAGGTTGCATTGTAGATGACTGTGATTAAGCATTGTAAGTGGCAGGGACACCTTCCACTAGAGCAGCTTGCTCCAAGCCCCTGTGTTCAACCTGGCCTTGAGCACTGCCAGGGATGGTGCAGCCACAGCTTCTCTGGGCACCCTGTGCCAGCGCCTCAGCACCCTCACAGGGAAGAACTTGTGCCTAAGAGCTCATCTCAGTCTCCCCTCTGGCAGGTTAAAGCCATTCCCCTTGGCCTGTCTCTACAGGCCCTTGTCCAAAGCCCTTCTCCAGGTTTCTTGTAGCCTGTTTAGGCACTGGAGCTGCTCTAAGGTCTCCCCTTCAGGAGCCTTCTCTTCTACAGGCTGCCCCAGCCCAGCTCTCTCAGCCTGGCTCCAGAGCAGAGCTGCTCCAGCCCTCGCAGCATCTCCGTGGCCTCCTCTGGACTCGCTCCAACAGCTCCACATATTTTACTTGGTTGATATTCAAAGTCATATAGTGACCTGTGATGTTCCTCCTGGCATGCATAGGTGTGAAGAGTGGTCCTGTGGGAGAGCTGAATGATTGGAAATAGGAATCCTTCTTGGTGATTCAATTTCGATGTCTGCAGACAAGAGTTTCTTACGCCTCAATTTACTTCTGTCAGTTTGGTACTTTATTTAATCTTCTCATTGATCTGAGGCAGAGGTACTTAATGTGCTTTGTTAGTCTCTAGAGAATTGTAGAGCTCTGAATAATTAAATTCTGAGAGAGGAGATAAAAGTCAAGTAAGTGTCATGGAGCACTGCCTTCAATAAAGGGCTTTTCTTTTTTTTTTTTCAATAGAAAAGAGTTGTAATAATTAAAAGCAAGCCAATTCTATTTCTCCTACTTAGCATGAAATGATGTGTTCTAAACCCAATGGCTGATGTTTGAATTCAGTCTGCAAGAACTTCATTGTGATCAGATGCAGCCAGAAGGGGGGAGTGTAGGCTAAGCTCCATGGGAAGAGGAACATCCCTGGCCCTGTGGTCTGATCTAAAAGCTGTATTGGAGCAATGAGGTAATAAATACACAGTAATCAGTGAATTAAATGCTCACTGTTGCCCTGCACAGTGCTGTGTATAGGTGCTGTATGTTGTATGTACTACAAAGTTGTCCCTAAGCTGTTAGTAAAAAGCATGTTCTTGTTTGATCTGCTGCACTTGGAATTGAAATACTGATTCCAGATGTGTTCAGTCCGAGATTAACAGCAGTGCATTTCAGCTAAACCCAAACTTTGGCTTAGTGTACTTACTGGACTAACTCGTGCTAAATCATGATCTGGCTCAACCTGAAGTATCTGTAGACGAGATTATGGAACAAATCAGCAAAATGCACAGTTGTAGTTTGCACCCACTGGCTTTTTAGGGGAGATAATGTCCATTTTCAAAGTGGTGATCAGTGAGCTTCAGATCTTTGAGCCTGAAATCTGTACCGAAGGAATCAATAGAAACTGTAATAAAGAACTTACCTTGTGAATACCTGTCTGAAGGTGCTACACTGGGAAGGTCAGCCCTACCTCGTGGTCTGACCAGAGTTCATTATGGAAATCAGAAAGCCCAGGCATAAAGGCTGACATAGGCTGCTTGTTTTGCAAGGCTCTTGCAGCACAGTTCTTTATCAAAGTTTCTTTAAAAAGAATCTGAACAAAGATCTGTAAGAGAGAAGGTCCTGGCATGAGTAGATGAGTGATGAAAGGGTAGAAGTAAACAGCCAGGGCCAGTGGAGTTCATCATGAATCTCTGCTGAGGCCTTTGTTTTTCCTTATAATTATTGAATAAACTGGAAAAGAGAGTGAGTAATGAGGTGACAAAGCTTGCTCTTATGGATCTTGGTGACTAAGAAATCAAATGGCAGAGGGAATTCAATATAAATAAATAGAAAGGGATGTGTGGGAGGAAAGACACTCCTAACCTCGGTTAAAAATGATTGCTGTTTTGGGCCAAGATCCCAGGTCTGATAGTTTCAAGGAGATGCTGGATCCATGCTCCATAGCAGCCTGAGCCCTGTTGTTAAGAATTATTACTCATGATTAATAAAAGAACATGAACAAAGCAGAATATAGTTTTGTACCTGTATTTAAGGTACAAGCAAAGACCAGTGCACTCAGTTCCTGTCTGTCAAAGGATGTAGTAGAAATAGAGGAGACTGAAAGGAGAACAAGGGCGTGCAAGTGTGGAGCAGCTGCTGCATAGGGGAGGAAGAACTGCTCTGCCTGCAAAAGGCATGACAGAGGAGGACACAAGACAAAGCTGGTATCATCCCAGGTAGCCTGAAAGAGAGTGGAGGCTGATACTATTTAGAGAAATTGTGTCTGCCCCATCCCTGGCAGTGTTCAAGGCCAGGTTGGACATAGGGGCTTGGAGCAGCCTGCTCTAGTGGAAGGTGTCCCTGCCTGTGGCAGGGGGTTGGAACTGGATGAGCTTTAAGGTCCCTTCCAACCCAAGCCATTCTAGAATTAGTTACTGCCTTTTCAGATACAAGACTTGGGAGACATGAAATAGAGCTGGTTCAGAAACATGAAAGGAGGTGTTTGGTCGTGCAGGCAGTGGCAGGCATGGTGAGATGCTGTAGGGCACTCTGCGTTCGAAGTTTACATGGTTCCAAGGGCACCTAGGTGAATTTGTGACAGAGAAACCTACCATGGATCCTTAAATACACAGGAGCAACACCTGGCTTGTGAAATCCCTGAAGTGGACAATTAGAAGGCTGGGAAAATAGTTGACTAAGCAGGAGTCTCTGGTATATTGCCCTTGCATCCTTGTCATAGTGCATCCTCGTCATAGTGCATCCTCCTGGCTAACATCTGCTAGGACCAAACTTCAAGTTAGCTGGACATGGGTCTGACCTGGTAGAACTGGTTTGCTGTTTGTACTTCTGTTTGTTGTATTCTGCTGTGCTCTAGGTTTGGACTGATTTCTTGGTTTTGCAGGTAAATCAAAGACCAAGGAGAACCGCCAGTCTATCATCAACCCAGACTGGAACTTTGAGAAGATGGGCATTGGGGGCCTGGACAAAGAATTCTCCGATATTTTCCGGCGAGCTTTTGCTTCTCGAGTTTTTCCACCTGAAATTGTGGAGCAAATGGGTGAGTGTAATCCAGAGAAGTATGACTGGGTTACAGGATAGAGCCTACTTCTGGTTTGTAAAGACTGGGTATTAACTAACAGCCTTATGATGCTATAACACAGCAGTTTCTTGGGGATCTAGTAAACTGACAAAGCCTGTTCTTCCCCTCTTGCTGCTGAATGTGTTTCTTATTCTTGTTACTTGGCTAGAGAAGGGGACAAAGAAACAACATGAATACTCAACACTGAATGAATGAGATACATGGTTTAAGTGAATACTTTTCTGTTGGAACTGAAATGCTTTTGGATTCTGCATTTCTTTCTAGCAGTGAGACTGAATGCTCCTGTTCCTGACCTACTGAGCTGTCTGCGTAGGTCAAAGGAAATTCTGTCTTAATGATCCTGCTCTATATATTAAATATCTGTGGTCCTGGGTTATATGTCCAGTTGCATTGTAAACCTATATCCTTCTCACCTGGGAAATGGAGCATCTTGTGTGACCTATGCTTGGTCAGATTTGAAGTGCTGGAGAGGATGCACAGGCCGTGGCACGCCTTGGGGTTTGTGAAATAAAAGCTCAGGTTCTAAATATAACTTTTTTGGGGGGGGAGAGTTGGTGGGGAGGAAAGGCAGTCCCATGACTTTGTAAACATGTGCTGGCAGGTGGCTAAATGGTGCTGGTTTTGATTTGTAGTAAGTAGTATGCAGCTGCGGGTGTCTTATTTTGTCCCATAAAGTGGCTGGGGCTGTTATAGCTGGTCCTTGTTCTCTGAATATACAATCTCTGTGGGTTCATATTTAAACTTGGAACCTGTAGCTGTGTAGTTCCTGTGTACGTTTGTATTTCTTGATCCACCTTCCCTCTCCCCACAAATGAAGCAATCAAACTTTTGATTACAAAGCTGATTTTCATCTGAAGATGGGTCCTGTTTGTGTGTGGCTGTTCCCAGTGCTTGTGGAATCAATGTTAAACTTCTCTGTGAAGTGAGTTGGGTCTCTTCTTAGTGATTTGAACACTTAGGGAGAAACACTGGAGAAACCCTGCAGGCCAAGTCCAGCTGGTGCACAATTCTCTCCTGCCTTTCCACTTCACATCCATCTGATAGCCAAGGCTTTCTGGGGCCTGATCTTGGATCGCTGGGTTTTTGCTCCTGTGAGCAAGTCATAACTTCAATGTCTCTCCTTGACGGTATCAAATACTTAAATTTGTTAAATAGATATGTAGAGAGAGGAAATGAGAGAAATGGTGTTGGCTGTGGAAACAAAAGCTTTTACCTAGATATTCTGTTGTGCCCAGTTCAGAAATGCTGCTGACAGCTGGCCTTTGGAAAGCCCAGCATCCCTGACTTGAAATATTCTTACCTTTTGAAGCATTTATCATATACATTCATGGCTGCAGTACAAAGTCCTTAGATGTGACCATATGTTAAGGTAAAAGATGTACACTTTGAGAATTCTCATCAGTGTCACTGGGCTGTGCTGAGGAAAATGTGAGTAGGTTACAGATAATTAGAGCTTGTTTTTGTTTTCTGTGGCAGGGTTGGAATTAGGTGATCTTCGGGTCACATCCAACCCAAACCATTCTGTGATTCTCTGATTTGGTGGTAGCTTCTCCTATTCAACTTCCCTGGCTGTGTGCAGTCTGGGAGTACAATAAGCAGTCGTGTGTCAGACTGTGATTGCATTCCCTTAGTATTATCATTAGCTGAATTAACCTGTCAGCTGGGCACTCCTTGGGAGTGATGTGCAGCAGCTACCTTTGCCATGGAGGACCTACATCTCCACCAGGTACCTCTGGAGAAGGTTGGAATCCTTGCTGACTGCAGGTTATGGAGCTGCTTTGCAGGGTGTGCTGCTCAGATGGTTCTTCCTCTTAATTGCTGTTGCTTAATACAGGAAGACAAAGATTCTCTGAAGGACCACTTGTATTTTGATTACCCTGGGCAATGAGTTTAAGGTGTGCCATAGTATTTATATAAATACACAGACCCTTACGTGTGCATGTTTACACACATACTCCACAAAGCAGCATTTTTCTGGTAAGAAGGTAGGCTCCCAGCAGAGCTCTCAGCTCTGTGATGAAGCCCAGGGCTAAAGGGCTTATCTGAAATGTGAAAAAACAAAGCTTTCTGACATTCATTTGCTTTGCCTTAGTTAGAACTTGCTCTTAACTATGTTTCAGATCTGAAATGTCAGTGTGACAGCTGTTCACCTTTGTATGTAATTTATTGGGAAAGGAAAAGAAGGAATTTGCTTGCTATCTGGTGCTCTAGTGCTCACCCAGAGCTTGGTTTTGCCGAGTGCTCACAAACTGCAACTCCCATTGCAAATGCAATAAATATTTCTGTCCCATAACTACATAGAGGCTCTACAGACCCTTCAGAGATTACTTACAATTTGTGTGTGGTGTATCTAGCTTCCAAGCAATGTGCTGGGTTTGAAGCATATAAATCAGCAGTAGTTAACCATATCATCCAAGAGTGTAAATGCTACTCTGATGCTACAATCTTTGGTTTATCCAAGAAAAGAGGCCTTAGCTCAGCTTCATCTGGTCATTAAACCTTGCCATAGCTCCCTGCTGCCTAAGGGGCAATTTACTTTTCCATACCCATGCTTTTCCCAGCAGAAACGGAAATAAATCTGGATGAAGATGGAGGAAGGTGTCTTGAAACAAGAAGCGCTCTTCTGTCTTAGTGCCCTCTGAGGCCTCCCTAGCAGTGATACTTTAAAGGAAGGAACTTTACACTTGCAGGGCACTTTCAACTGGGAAGTGATTTTTCTGACTTGTGGCCCATTAATTGTTGTAAAGGCCACTGAAAAATCAGATTCTGGATGTACATACTGGTACACTTAATTAACAGGTAGAGAAATCTTTGGTGATACAATCCTTTTGAAAGAAATAGAACCAGAAAGAACCCAAATTCCCCACCCTCTCCTGTTACCATCACTAAGTAGGTTAAGTCAGACTTTTCCAAGGCAATTTCTATTTCCTCATAGCCTTTGTAACATGTCCTCTGACCTCTTGGGATCGCTTGGTTTCAGAGCTCTGTGTTTTTGAGTACAGATCACTGTATAAAAATGAAGTATTAACAAAACACAAGATGAACATTCGCATTAGCAGATAGTCAGGTACTATTTTCTTCCTTGGATTCTGCCTGTGAGGTGGAGGCTTGTCTTTTAAGCTACCTTAAAAATGGATGCATTAATGTTCTTGAAGTACTCGGATATTATACAAGAGGAATAATAATGGAAAGGATCTCATGCCGTTTGTTCTTAAAATAGGATCATTTGAATGAAAGAATGGGTGTCAGACATGTCTAACCTGTAACTGAGGTGACAGAAATGGCAGAGCGTCCCAAGGAGGCCTATTGCACTGCTTCCTGCATCTTCACCATCAGCAGTTTTCAAGTGTCTGTTCTCAGGCTTGCAGCAGTTCATCCATTGCTTATTTCTGTTACGGTTTTGAACGAGGCTTTTATGTACTTGTCTGTTCATGTTTCTCTTCAGTATTCTCAAGGCTGAGATCTCAGATTCTCAAACCATTCTCATAACCTCTGGATCACCAATAGTTGTTGCTTCTGTTCCCTTGGTCATTTCTTCACCGCTTAGAAGCGTGATGACCAAACCAGGGCACAGTAGTTGAAGTGCTCATCAGTTCCAGCTCAGTTGGTGGCTTTTGCCTGTGCCTCAGTATATATGCCTCTTTATAATCCTCAGGAGGGAGATTTTTCAGTTTTGCAACATGCATGTAATTATTCCTACCCCAATTTAGAAACTTGTGCATCAAGTTACATTGGTTTTAAGTGAATTTAATCCTGCCCATCAGTTTATTTGTAGCTCTTGGTTTTGTAATGTGAAGATGTGATAGTATTCTCTTCCATCTTCCAGGCTATTAATAAAAGCACTGCATACCAGTAAATTCAGGCTGGATCCTTTCTCGTTGTGCTTTAAAGTTTATAGGGTTTTTTTCCATTAACTTTGTGTTTTTCAATCAGCTTATGTGTTTCCTACATGCTCATGAAGATTTATAAGACCTATTTATATCTTTATGAAAGTCTAAATCTCCCTCTATTGCTTTATTTGTTTTTTTCACAGAATCATAGAATGGTTAGGGTTGGAAAGGACCTGAAGATCATCTAGTTCCAACCCCTCTCTGTGTGACCTCCTACCCTTTCCTAGAGGGAAGTTGTCTCAGGCTGATCTAAGAAATTCCTTTTGGCTATTTCTTGTATCCTTGTTTTTTTTTTTTTACCTACTTTAAGAGATATTGTGCCAGAATTTTCCAGTAATTAAGTTAGTGACAAGACCAGATCGCACAATCAATAAATAGCTGAGATTGAAAGAGATCTCTCAAGATTTAGTCCAAGCCTGTGCCTCCCTTCCTTTTCCATTTATAACGTTCTGGATGACATTCACTTTCTTCCCTCCAGTGTCTCACCCACACTGTCCAAGTCTCAGTGACTTTGAGATGATTTCACCCACTCTGAGTGCTCCTGGGTGAAGGTCATGTCCAGGTAATCTACAAATATCTAATATGCTTGAGGGCTGCCTCTTGTTCTTTTCCTACTCCGATTTCCTATTCCTGCCCATTGCCAGTGATCTTCGTAATAGCTGCCACATAACACATGAAATCTTCATTTGTGTAAAGAAGTATTTAGCAGTTTGAACTTAGTATTTTCTTTTGTTAGCTTTTCTTAATTGAGAAGTGTATCAGTGCTTCCTTCTGATGTGGTGGTAAAATGAAGTGCTCTACTCAGGCTGAAGCACATGGTTCCCTGTGGCCAGTAAGGCTGAATCTGGTCACTTAACTCTTTCTCTACATATCTAAAGACCTCTGTGTGCACTTTCTTTGTGGAGGACTGCTGGGCCTACTGTGTAAATCTGTAATCTGTTCACGTATTGAATTGCTGAATGCAGTCTTGGCCTTTGTATCAGAAAGGATGCAGTAAAACTGGAAGCACTTTGAAGAAAGTCATCATGATGGTTGGACTAGAAAAGCTGTGGATTGGCTTGAAGATCTTCAGCCTTGGGAAGAGACCACTGGGAGAGATATGAGAGAGAGGACTTCAAAACTCTGCATGGCCAGGAAAGAACAATGTTTGCTCTTCGACACAGGAAGGTGGAAATGTGGAGGTCTCAGATGGCAGGCTTAGGAGGAAGAGAAGGGGCTTGACACCAACTATGCTGCAAGGAATTTCTATGTTGATGGCCATAGTCAGGTACTGAGAAGACTTTTGCTCTTACTTCACCTGGCTGCAGTTGTGGTGTTGGTTAGAGGCAACATCACTACTTGGCAACCACAGTTTTAGTCCAGCTGGAAAACAAGGCCTTGAGACATCCCAGTCACCTTGTTACATTGATACTTGTTTATGTTGTAATGCTGTGTGGGTAAGTGTTCCACAAGGCTTTTACAAATTATACCATGTTGACTTTCTAAGTAGACTGAAGTGATGCAGCTTTATTCCAAAAAGGAGAAAATGCTGGTGAGATTTATGGCTATTAGCATCCAGGTGGGAAATGCCTGTAAACATCAGCTGCTGTATTCAGCAATCCATCCAGCAGTTCTGCATAATCTTCAGCTTAAAGTAGCTGCATTCTTGTAGCTTCTCTATTAAGAGACAGAGGCATTTACTCTTCTGCTACAGTGATGACTTCTTTTAAAGATGGGCTTTTTTGATAGATGCTCTCATCTGAATCCCCTTTCCTGTGAGTCCTGATTTTGTTTGTGTAGCCAAAGGCATTCCATTGGGAGCTTCTCTAAAGCTGATTTATTTTCATTTTTATCAAATTCCATCAGAAATTGATAAATGTCCTGCCATTGTCATAAATCTGGTTATTATTTCCTTATATATGCGTGCATTAAACTTCTCACAGCCAAACCAAGTATGCTGAGAAAGCTATAGGAAGACCTTACTGACTTGGTTGTCTTCTCTTTGCAGTGGCAAATGATTTGATAGATCAAGAAACTGGCTATTGAGAATCCTTTTAAAATAAACCCTTCTGGTTTAGGTGTAGCCTTTGCCCTGTCACAGCTTTGAGTTAAAAACACAAACAAGTTACTTGAGTCTTGCTACTTGTCGGTAGAACGTAAATCAAACAGGAAGATTAACTGAAGGCAGTGATGCAGGCTGGAGTAGTTCTGGGTTTACAGGATGAGAGGAGGGGAAAATCCCAATCAGCTCTATTTTTGGGGAAATTTTGCCTGTGTGGCAGGTGAAGTCTGGGAACCCTGATCTGACTCAAACCTGCTTGAAGATGAATGTGCAAAGATAAGCATCTCTCCCTGATGTGTGCAGATCGGTACTTCACATCCCTGCAGTTCCCCCAGTAGGTTCATCTCAACGATACAATCACACCAGAATGCTTTGATTTTAATTAAAAGGGGAATTACACTCCCAAGGAGAAAATCCCTCTTATACTAAAACATTCTTCTGATCTCTCAAAAGAAGTGAGAGCTGAACAAATAAACTTGATCTTGTCTTCGGGTAAGTGATAGAATCATAGAATAGTTAAGGTTGGAAAGGACCTTGAGACCATCTAGTTCCAGCCCCCCTGCTATGGGCAGGGACACCCCACACTAAACCATGCCACCCAAGGCCTCATCCAACCTGGCCTTGAACACCACCAAGGATGGAGCATTCACAGCCTCCCTGGGCAACCCATTCCAGTGCCTCACCACCCTCTCAGTAAAGAATTTCTTCCTTATATCCAATCTAAACTTCCCCTGTTTAAGTTTTAACCCGTTACCCCTTGTCCTGCCACTACAGTCCCTGATGAATAGTCCCTCCCCAGCATCCTTGTAGGCTCTGTTCTGATTCAAAATAGAATTTGACTTCTCTTGGTAACACAAGTAACTTTCTCATTCTTACCAGATTTTATGATTTTTTCCCTAATGTTTTGTGCAGAATGTGTCCCATGTTGGTATATTTTAGTTCCTGTTAACATATTTATTCAACCTCTAACGGTATGTCATTAAATTTCATCATTAAGTATCATGTTACAGGAATGACCTTTGATTTGGAGGCCTCAAGGTAAGCTGAAGGAGGTAGAGATGTCTGCACTGCTAATCATTTGTGTTTAGAAGATTCTCATAATAGTATTGACATTTGGGCTGCATTGGTGAAAACAGCAAAGAGGAGATAAACTTAATCAAAATTCCTTTGTGGTGCCCAGGATCCCACTGTGATCCGAGACATCACATTTGTAGTTTGTCGTCACCTGCCTATTTTAACAAAGTCCTGCTTGTGTTTAGAACTTACTTAGGCAGGTGAACACAGTTCTGCAGGGAAATCTCTACTGTAGTGGCTAGTGGCAATTTTGTTGGAAGAGGAACTAATTGCCTTGGTTTCAGGAATGTTCTTCCACCCGACTAAGACCCAGCTCTCAGTGTTGCTCATTCAGTGGCAATCAAGTCGTGGAGCAGATGGTCAGTAGTGTCCTTGATGTTCAGATGTGGGAGAACTAAAGCCTGAGTGTGAAATACCCAGCATTGGCTGAGCTTGTCTGGGTATGATTTGGTACCTGTTGGGTTGTCTCTGGGTACCTGCTGTGCCCCAGAGCTGGTATTTGTGCTCTGGAGGGGTGAATAGCAAATGGCATTAGAGTCCAGCTGAGGACTTGGGTGGGCAGCTGAAGCAGTAGCCAGCCTTTGACCAGCCTTCTTTCTTTTTGTTCCTCCAGCAGCCACTCTCCTTTATTAGGTAAGAGATGATGCTTTCTCATGATAAGCAAATTTGACTAGGAAGAGGGTGAGAATCCTAAGAAGCTTTCTAAGCAAGTTTATCCAAAGGCCAGGGTGCTCCAGCTGGAACTGCTGCTTTGCCTTTTGCTTTCTATATGCTCCCAATGTGGGACATGAGACAGCTGTAGCCCTTTGCAAAAGCTATGTTAGCTCAGGTAGAGGAAGGGAATATTGGAGCTTTTCAAGAAGTTCAGGTTTTGGGGGCTGTAGAAGAGAAGCTTCTAGTGGCTATAACGAGTTTGTATGTCCTTCTAGAAGAGGGAATGTGGATTGCAGGAGAACTAGGAAAAAAAAGTAGGACCAGACTGTGCTTTGTGTTTCTTCTTTGAAAGCATACTAGAGAAAACTAATCCTCCACAGCACCATTTCCCTGCCTTTCTCTGGATGCTCCCAGGCCTGTTCACACACATGTGCCCTGACTTGCCAGTAGCCTTTTGATAGCCTCTCTGGTTGAGCACAGCGGAGCTGTCTGAGCATCAGTTTGCTTGGGATTTCCCTTCAAAGCATCACTCATCATCGAAATCCTGCTTTGTGCTGTTTGGCTACAGAGGTGATCATGTTCCTTCACGAAACACGTTAACAATACCTTTCGTGACATTGATTTGACAGGAGGAGCTTTTAATTTATCTACGCCTCAGTCGTTCCTGTGCGAAATTCATCTTTACTGACAGTCTATGGTGTTTATGTACTTGACTCGTAGATGCCTGAACGTTGACTAAGGCATTCTTCTTAGCTGAAGCTCTTGAATTTTATCTTTTGTAGTAAATGTTTTACCTGCAGAGAAGCCCATAAAACCCATTCAGCTTTATTCCTGTGCTCATTCAATGCACCACTAGTGCTCTGTGGGACTTTGGTAGGGATCAAACCCTTCTCATAGCAATGTTCTCCTGAATCTTCATGCCAGTGTACGGACAACCTGAAAGAGAAAGTGAGCAGTGCATGTGGGTAATAGAAATTGTTTTGTGTTGAGCAGTTATTGAGATTGAAGTTAATTCTTTATTGCTATAATATTCAGGAGTAAAAGAAATCACAGTTGAGTATGGGTAAGTTAATACAGGATTAAAGGACTTGTTCTTTAAAGGCAGAAGGTTGCTTGTGAGGTCTGTGTAGTCATGAGGACTCTTGTGTGGAGTGAACTTACCACATAGCTGAGACAAGCCAGAAACCAGAAGGGAAGTCATTCTATGTGGGTGACAAATAACTCCCTGTGCCCAAGCTTGCTGAACTTTTGATGATGGTAGAAACTGAACTTGATTCCTCTAAGGCTGAGCTCTGTGCCATCAGTCTGCTACTTTGTTGGGCTTTGCTTTTAATGTGTGTCTTAAGCACTACAGGACTCTTGTTGGATGGTTTGCATCCTTAACAAAGTCAGACTGCAAGAATATGGTGTAAAATTAATGCATTGTGAATGTCATCTACAGCATAAACCAGTTTTTACTGATTAAGGTCTTGCTTTTTACCTCAGACAGTTAATACCTCAAGATTTCTAAGGTTTCAGTAAATTTTCTTGAAACAAAATATGTGGGGTTTCATCTTCAGATAGGTTCCTGTGTTTCCCTAGAGGAGAGAATTTAAATGCCAGTGCTCCTGCACAGTGTTCAAAGCCCTCTTATTTAAGTGAATGTTTCAGGTCTTCCTGGTTACAGGTCAAGCTTTTGGGGCTGATGGTTCTAGTGGTTCTTAGAAGCCTTTTTGTTCTCTCAGTATTTCTCCTATGAACTTGCAATTATAACTAGGTGTATTGTAAGGAACTCATTAAAGCCCAATACAGGGGTGAAAAGGCCTTTATTAGATAATGCTTCTTGTTTTCTCTTTCAAGAATCAGATTAATGTGTTTGATCCATGTCTACATTGGGAGCTCACAGGCTGTTGAGTAACTTTGAGGGTCTCATGCTTTGTTTTCCTTACATACGTGAAAATTAAACTCAGTTGGAGCTCTTCTGTGAAGAAAGGCTTCCTTTGTAGGCACTTTGTAGGCACTTCTTCCTCTGGAGAGAGAAACCAACCAGGTACAGTACATGCCTTTCCTAAATTGCTAGTACATCTTGGCTTGGTGTTCAGGGCATATGGTGATATAAATGAAGTGTCTGCAGCCCCTCAGCATCCCTAGAGTTGGGTTGTGTTGAACTGAAAAGTTATTCACATGTTTACCAAGTGGTCTCTATTGCTTTGGATTCCTAACCAGAAGTTATAATTCAGGCTTTCAGTCCTTAGCTGTTAACTTTGTGTGCTTAATGCATGCAAGAGCATTTGTACTCTTCCACGGGTTATTTTTCCTGGCCCTTGCCACATCATTGGAACGATTCTGACCCAGCTTGGGAATTCTGTGTTTGAATTTCACTTATAAAGGCACTGAGTAGAGCTAAGACTAATGTATGTTGCAGCCTGATCCCTGTAATAGCACTACTGTAAGCAGCAACTCCCTCTTCCCTGTACTGCTCTTTCCATCATACGCCTGCTTTCTAAACATGCTCTCTCCTGTTCTAGGCTGCAAGCATGTGAAAGGCATCCTCCTGTATGGACCTCCAGGCTGTGGTAAAACACTTATGGCGAGACAGATTGGCAAGATGCTGAATGCCAGAGAACCGAAGGTGGTCAATGGTCCAGAAATCCTCAATAAATATGTGGGCGAGTCCGAGGCCAACATCCGCAAGCTGTTTGCTGATGCAGAAGAAGAACAAAGAAGGGTAATGCAAACATAGATAAATGGCATGGTCAGGATGAATGTGCCTAAATAATGGCCGGAAAAGAGGTTTATAATCAGAAAATAACTGCTTGCATTAAAAGCCTGAGTCACTCCTTAGCTTGTGATTATAGTTATTCCCTGCAAGTCAGGGAATATTAGTGTTCTACAGATGGACACGCTGGCCACTGGAAAAACACTCTTAGAACCTGACAAGGTACCTGATTTTCTAGCCAGCTATGCTAAGGATGGACAGTTAGCTTCAATTCCATGCAGGGTTATTTTCAAGTAATACAGTAGGGCCTGTCATGCTGTGCTTTGTATTATGGGGTGTCAAGGGCTCAAAACAATGCTGAAAATTGGGATTGCACAAATTTTGCTCTCTTTTTCTGTTCCCTTTTTCCTTTTTGGTGGGGGAGACATAATCTAGTTGGAATTTTGCTACTAAATTCAGGTGACACATATCATAGGCTGAATTTCAAATAAGCTTTCATGGTTCACGTTTTTGAGTTACAGCCTTATAGGTATATTATAAGCCTTAAAGTGCTGTATCCGATGTGTCGTTATTTTTCCTCAGCAGGACGCTAATGGATGGGATAGTGTCTCAAAACCAGAGAGGTCTTTTAAATTGGAAGTGGAGATGAAGATTCTGTTTTTCCTAAGCTTGTTTTTTTCTTATCCATTACTTTAATCAGCTCTCAAAAGCCCCATAGAATCATAGAATAGTTAGGGTTGGAAAGGACCTTAAGATCATAAAGTTCCAACCCCCCTGCCATGGGCAGGGACACCTCACACTAAACCATGCCACCCAAGGCCTCATCCAGCCTGGCCTTGAACACCGCCAAGGATGGAGCATTCACAGCCTTAAAGGGTGTAAATACTTATTTCATGTGTGCTATAGTAATTTTTCTGCTGTGGATCACTTCATCTTGATAGATCTTTCTGATAAAGAAAGTACATCAGGCAAGTCACAGCTGAATACAGGGAGGGCTTTTCAGAAGACATTAGCAAAGGACATTATATCCCTTAATTTTATTTGCACCTAAGAAAGCTGCAGATTTTGACAGTGGCTTGAAATAACTTCATTTTCTTCTGCCGAAGATTTATTAATTAGTAAGTCAGCTTTGCATGGTAACCCATCCCAGTGGAAAGAGTCTCCTCTCTGCTTATTGCAGTCTGGCTGAAAGCTGTGAGCTGCTTTTCCTTTGCAATAACACACCTGTTAAAATAGGCTTTATAATGGCTGGAGGGAATGGTCTTGATGACAAGTTGTAAGATTAAAAAGGTCTCGAAAAGGTTGGTATTGTAATGACTTGTGTCTGGGGCAGATTGCCAGGGACAGCACATTTACCCAGTGTTAGTATGGTCTCCACTGGCCACAAAAGATGTTTGAGAGGTGGAATTTGAAGGGAAGAAGCTTCATAATACAGTCACAAAAAGTATCCTGTTCTCTTACCAGCTGCAACTGCTTCACCTTTGAGTGAACCTGGAAATAAGCAGTTCTGTTCCTGATTGGCACTGAACAAATGGGCTCCTTAAAAATGTTCAGAACAAAGCTGCTCTGGCAAGGCCTGTATTTACTAACTTTAGTGCAACTGGGAGTATTTCCCACACTGGGTGCTTGCCTCCACAGACATGCTTTGTTCTCCATCTCCCTTTTGGATGGCTTTCCCGGACACTCAGTACTGTGACTCTGTGTCTGAGCTGTGTGTTCCAGCTTTGGGCTTTTGCTTTTCCCATTCAGCCTAGTCCTCTTCCTTGGATGTCAGCTGTGAAGCCGTATGTTTGGGCAAAGCCTACCAACCATCCCATTTTGGAGGATGGCAAGATGTTACTCTGGGAAGGGGTCACACATAACATGATGCTAAAAGCCCTTAGAGGTATCAATGTTCTGTATCTGTGGGACTGAGCTTGTTGAGAAGTTACTGTTTTGTTTGGATGGCTTTCAGTGATGACATGGGGCATTCCTGACATGTTTTTCTCTCCACTAGCTTGGAGCAAACAGCGGTGTGCATATAATCATTTTTGATGAGATTGATGCAATCTGCAAGCAGAGAGGAAGCATGGCGGGGAGCACTGGAGTTCATGATACTGTTGTAAACCAGCTGCTGTCTAAAATTGATGGTGTAGAGCAGCTCAATAACATCCTAGTGATCGGTATGATGGTGCTTACTTTTCTCTGTTATGGTGTTCTGGTTGAAAACTGCTGATACTTTCCTCATTGCAGGTCAACTAAGTTATCATTAGTGGTATTATGTCTGTTTGGACTAATCCAAACTGAATGTCTGCTATTTGTCAAGCATCAGGAGCAGATTTAAAGGGAGATAGCACTCAAATTGGCTGATATTGCTGCTTTCAAAAACTTCCTTCTTTTGCTTTTGATAACAAGTGATTCATAGTCTAAGAAAACTTGCAAGGAATGATGTGTATTGGCATATGAAGGACTGGGGCTTCTCTAGCTGTGCTGTCTAGTTGACCTGATGCCAGGAGCCCTGCAGATACAGTCACAAGTACAGGCTTGATTCCTATTGACTCTGCTTCAGGGCATGACTTTTCCTGCATTTCTGAAGATGGGGATGTTTTGCCTGTTTACTTGAGATTCTTTGGGGTATCTTCTGAATTCTGTGGGCTGTGTTCGGGAGTTGGAGACCCACTTAGTAAGCTCAAATAATGCTGATTTTGGTTTTTAACTTTGAATTTAGGAATGACCAACAGACCTGACCTGATTGATGAGGCTCTGCTGAGACCAGGGAGGCTGGAGGTGAAAATGGAGATTGGTAAGCAAGTTGGCATAGTGCAATGCATAAGCTCACATGTACTTAATAATAAAGCAAATATTTATCATAATGTGAACCAGGATGGCAGAGGTGCTAAATTTCATGCAGCTCCCTCCATAACGTTACAGGTTTAGTACCTGCATCTTTAGTTGGCAAAATGAAGCAAGGCATTAGAATAAATGATCAGATGATAAGGACTGACCACTGCTGGGGACTGTGGACATTTTAAAATGTCTTTTCACATACCCTCAGCACAAACAGTAATCAGTGCAAATTATCAGACCATTGGACCCAACAAGATGCATCCCAGGATGGTATAGTCACTGAGCTGCTCTCCACTGTATTTGAAAGGTCATAGCAGGAAGGCAGAGTCCAGGGACTGGAGAAAAGAGAATGTCGCACCTACTTGATAAAAGAGGAGTAAGGTGCTTCGTAGGAACTCCTGACCAGTTAGCTTCCCCTCAGTGCCCAGCAGGATCATAAAGCATCCTCCTGGAAGATACGCTGAAACACATGGAGGACAGGGAGGTGTTTAGAGACTGCAGACATGGCTTTACAAAGGGCAAATTGTGCCTGACTAATCTAGTGGCCTTCTATAGAGGAGTAACTGCGTTGGTGGATAAATGATGAGCTACAGATGTAATTTATCTTGACATCTATAGGGCCTTTGATAAGGTCCCCCACAGCATTATTGCCCCTGAATGAGAGAAATTGGAGTTTGATGAATGAAGCGTTAGATGAGGAATCGACTGGATGCCGTGTCCAAAGAGTTGTAGTCGATGGCTCAATGGCAGGGCAGTTCCCAACATCAGGACAGCCTGGAGGGTAGATGGATAGATTGATGGCAGCCCTGTGGAGAAGTGTAGTTTCTCACTACTCGTGTGGTGAGGGACGGAAGCACTAGTTCCCTCTGAACTAGGGTCAAGATATAGAGCATTCACAGAATGCGGGTCAGCAACAACTTATTGCGCAGTTACAATTCCTTATACCTGTTGCCTAAGCACCTCCCTAGAGTCAGCTGGTTCCTGTCCCTCCTGGCAACTTCCTGTCACATCACGTGTTCTTCCATGCGCCAATCCCTACAGAGAAGGATTTTGGGACACTGGGGGTTGAAAAATTGGACACGAAGCACCACTGTGCAGTTACAGTTCAGAAAGCCAGTTGTACCCAGGGCTGTATCCAAAGCAGCATGGCCAGCAGGTCAAGGGAGGTGATTCTGCAGTTAGTGTAATTGAATGTTCTCAAACAAAAAGCACTGTCAAATACTCTGCTTGTAAGAATGAGTTGCTCATGGTGAGAAAGAGCCTTTGGAAGCCAGACTGTTGAGGAGCAGGAAGGGCTTTGCTGAAGTTGCTGTGCTGAGGTGCTGACTGACTTCTGTTTAAAATCTCAGGCTTGCCAGATGAGAAGGGTCGATTTCAGATTCTTCATATCCACACGGTTCGGATGCGGGAGCACCAGCTGCTGGCTGAAGATGTGGACATTGCAGAACTGGCAGTGGAGACTAAAAACTTCAGTGGTGCTGAATTAGAAGGGTTAGTTCGAGCTGCTCAGTCTACAGCTATGAA
Organism: Psittacula echo; assembly: GCF_963264785.1. Taxonomy (NCBI): domain Eukaryota; kingdom Metazoa; phylum Chordata; class Aves; order Psittaciformes; family Psittacidae; genus Psittacula; species Psittacula echo. The sequence goes on from NC_137748.1 coordinate 6,384,253, forward strand.
CAGACACATTAAGGTCAGTCCTGTCATCTCTCACTGGGGAAAATAATTATGGTTGGAGTCTTTTCTTGAGTATTTACTTCCAAACGGTATCTCAGCCTACCTTAGGAGAGGGAATTCATACAGACACTAACATTTCATTGTGCTTCTACGTCGTTCTGAATTACCTCTTTCATCTAAGCCCCTTTCATTGAGCCACTTGACCTCCAAGAAGCTCTTGCATAGCTCAGTGGGGATGGAAGGTGCTTGTCAATGTATTTTGATAAAAACTGAAAGTAGAGTCTTGAGCTCAGTGATATGGATTGGACCCAGGAGTCAAGAGATGGAAGTGAGAACAGCCAGTTATATAGGAAAGATGCATGCTGGAGCCTGTCTTCCGTTTCAAATGAGTATTCGCTTGATGATCATCCATAAGAGACTTACAATATTCACAGCTCCTTCCATTCCAGAGGAACATTGCCTTGCTTCCCCGTGCTTGCTGATTTTCTGAGGTCAGTGTATCTTTAACTAGAAAGCAGTTAAGGACCATGAAATGTCAGGTTATATTAATCCAGATGCAAACCACAGTATTTGATGGTGTTGAAATATGAGATGATTAGTTCGTGAAGAAGGCAGCTGAAGGGCACAGCCCGTTTGCTCTAGTGGCCAAGAACTGGGGTTACTGCAGAGAAAAGCCTTTGACAGCAATTCCGCAGCACTGGTCTAGGATTTTTAACTGAAAAGTCTGTCCAAACTTGAGTGTGAGGGAAGCACATCATGCTTTTATTTAAGTGAGAAATCGTTTGGTTACTTAGACGTTTGTGTCTCTTGGGAGCATTCTCTAAAGGAAAAGTGGTTCTTTCTGCTCGTTTTTCTTGTGTAGCCATAATAGTTGAAAGTCACTGTTTCCTGTAGCGAAATCCCACAAACACCAACAGTTTCTCATTTTTTTGTGTTCTGTCTCAGAACAAAAGTAAAAATCAGCACCTCTGGAGGTATTTTCAGCCCTTCTCAGGCAAACCGTTTTCCTGAAAGAATTAGTTTTACTTATAGCTGCTGTTTTTTCAAGTGCCTGAATTTTGTGTGGCTTTGGGGACCATAAGGGTTTTGATATATTCCCTGTTGTACCGGAATGTGACAGTGGAAGCAGAGAAAATGGCAACGCATGAATGTAGAAGTGCAGTCCCGTCCTTTAGGTTGGTATGTGATTGACATCTTTATGTATGTCGGTATCTTCCAAATGGGAAGTGGCCACACTTTGGTTTTCTTTTCAAACACTTGGATGTAGTATTTTTGGCTAGTCTGATTGTTTGTTCTGAAGCTGCCTTCAGGCAGATGATCCACTAAAAAGCTAGAAATACACTAAAGCGTTTTATTCTCTCCTACAAGTACTGCAAAATTTCAAATCTCCATCAAAGGCCTGACCTAGTTTTCAGAAGCAAGAGCACAAATTGAAAATCAAGGGGTATTATTCTTCTAAATCATTTAAACTCTGCTGATAATCTCTCAAAGTATGTGTGTGTGTCTCTAACTCGTTTAAGGCTAGGAAAGAAAGACGCCAAACACCCCCATCCCCAGCCCCCTGGTTTTTAAGTGTACAAACAACTTCAGGAATATATTAATAGTGTTTCAAGTACCCTCATTTCCATCTGCAAAGTAGACTAGTGATCAACCTGTACTAGAGATCCACTCGGTTGGTATGTTTGGCATCCTGTATTGCTGCCTGGTGGATGCTTCTGGGAGAAGGGACTCTCATTTCAGCCATCCTCTGGTTAACGTTATTTGTTTGGCACAGTGTTACTGGCCAGTGTGGGTTCCTGAGGTTGCTGTCTAGAGGCTGCATTTGCTACTCTACGAGACAAGCATAATGTGATTATTTTTATTCCTTTTTTTTCCTTCCTGTGCTCAAGTGCACTCCCTGTTCTTGCAGATCACAGAATCATAGAATAGTCATGGTTGGAAAGGACCTTAAGATCGTCCAGTTCCAATCCCCTGCCATGGGCAGGGATGCCTCACACTAGGCCATGTTGCCCAAGATTCTGTCCAGCCTGGCCTTGAACACTGCCAGGGATGGAACATGTAGAGGATGCCTCTGAGACACATCTGTAAGGGTTAAAGTTATTTTACTCATCCATCACCTTGGTCTTAGGCAAAGGTGATAAAGGTTGCTTCCAAGAACCCCCTTGAAATCTCCTATTTCTGAGCTATCAGATCATGTAGGGCCGCTCAGTTCTCAGGTAGAAGCAGGTGGTGTTCTACAGACTCGTGTAACTTTCAATGAAAATCATACTTGGTTTGGAATCTGGAGCAGTTAGTTGTGGTACAACATCTGCTGTGGTACCCAGTAACACGTTTCCAACTGGCTTTAAAGGCTGCAGGCGTCAGAATGAAGTTTTCAGCTTTAAAGGCTGCTCTCAAGTTGTTTTCAAGAATTAAAAACCTTCTGGCTCCAGTGTGAGCAGCTTTGGGTGACCTCCTAGTTGGTACCTTTAGTTGAGAAATGGTTGACAAGAGAAGGTCGTGGTAGTGCTGTCTCTCTGGGTGTTTGCTTCCAGTCTTTAGCTTTTAAATGTTGCTGGATGGTTTGGGAATGGCAGAAGGGGAAAAAGGTGATGCTTTTCATTTAGAAAGGAGTGCAGTGTAAGCCGAGTTAACTGCAGCCTATTTATTCCAAGTAGTACTGATAGCAGTGTCTTGGGAAGATTCCTGGCTTTGGTCAAACTGAAGCAAATAAAGACAAAGCAGAAAGAAATCTGATATTTACCAGTCCCCTTAAAAACTTTCTTGTGTGGAGAGGACAGTAATGTGGCTTGAATAGAGAATGAAAACCTCCTAAAATAGATGTGTGTGAAGAATACTTATTTTTGGCTTAGTTGCCAAAGATGGGGTGGATAGATTGAGACTTGGGTTAAACCAAACTGTGTCTTTCTGAGAAAAATCACACAGTGGAGGAGGCTTCATCCCCTTCCAATCCAGCACCCAGAAAGCATAATGAAGAGGTTTTTCTGCAACTTCTAAATGGAATGCTTAGTTCCTTACTCTGCAGGGTCATGGCCATACTCTTCACTTCCGCTTTCCACCCAGTGGAGTGGAACAGCTTCTACTTAATGACTTTGTGAGGCTGGAATATGGATGGGGCTGTGTGAAGATGATGATGGCTCCACTGGTGTTAGAATCATAGAATAGTTAGGGTTGGAAAGGACCTTAAGATCATCCAGTTCCAAACCCCCTGCCATGGGCAGGGACACCGCACACTAAACCATGCCACCCAAGGTCTCATCCAGCCTGGCCTTGACAGCTTGGATGACAGTGTTCAGCATATGTCCAACAAATGTCCTGTTAAGAAGCATTTTTCTTACTGGCATAGACCATCTACAGGGTTGGATCCATGGATCGCAATTGGTAAGGTTTTGTGTGTGGTACTGCTGTACTTCAGTGCCTTTTGTTGCCTTTATTAGGCCAGCAACAAAGTGGAGGTGGATATGGAGAAGGCAGAGAGCTTGCGTGTGACAAGAGGAGACTTCTTTGCATCCTTGGAGAATGACATCAAACCAGTAAGTAGGCAAAGAGTAACTTCTGTAATAGTTACCTCACGTCATTAACTGCACTGGGTGACAACTTCCTTCTGGGATCAAACAGACAATGGTGCACCATGGGCTGACGTATACTGTGTCCTGTGTTGTCAGAATGAAATTAGGGAGCCTCTTTCTGCCTGCTGTGCTAAGGCTGTTTTGTACCATTTGTTGTGTGCAAGAATCATGAAAAGGAATAGAAGAAATGAAGAGAGCAGCTTGGAATTTCTTCCTGCTGTATGTATGCTCTTCATTTTTGGCTACTTCAGTCAATGGATGCCAGCTTCACTCCACAGTGAAGTACTCCTGTAGTAGGAGGTTTAAGCCTCATTTTTGAGAATTACCTTTAAAGTGTGTGGATTCAGAGCCCACTGACAACTTGCACTGATTGGAATTTGTTTTGAGGGTGCCTGAAAATATGTTTCTACATGTGCATGGTCTCCACCAGTGTTCACTCTATTGAACTGGAATGTTGTGTGTCACCAATGGGGTCTTCCGGTACTGACTGTCTCACTTAAGCATCTTCCAGAGTCTTGGTTCTGGTCACTTTGGTGATGTGCAATTGTTTCTTGTTTTTCTGATGGGATGCAAAATTCCTCACTAAATAAATGTTCCTTCTTTTAATACAGGCGTTTGGAACCAACCAGGAAGACTATGCAAGCTACATCATGAATGGTATTATTAAGTGGGGTGATCCAGTAACGAGGGTTTTGGATGATGGGGAGCTGCTTGTTCAACAGACTAAGAACAGTGACCGCACTCCTTTGGTCAGTGTTCTTCTGGAAGGTAAATTTAAGGAAAAAAGCCCAAAACTACCCCAAAACCGTCAAGTAAATTCTGCAAACTGTTCCTATCAGTTGCCCACGTGGTCGTCTGTTACATCCTGCAACTGGACAGAAAAGAAACACGTGAGAGGAAAGATAGAACTGTAAAAAGCTGAGAAAAAGAATTATGTGGCCATGTGTATTCAGTCCCTTCTGCCTCTCCAAAACTGAATTGTATTGGATGTATAGACTAAGATGTGTCTTTGATATCTGAATTGGTCTGGTGTGAGTTCAGGCAAATAACAAGCTATCTTTGTCAGTATTTACTTGGCATTCGTGGTATTGACATGCTGTTTGCCACAGTACCTGCAGAAATCATATTTAGAAGAGGCATACATACATTTCAAGAAGTGTCTCCAAAATACAAGCACATGGTGGCTTTGGTGCCAGTCCTACAAAATGTGTAACATCCTCTTTTGTGTTGGTTTTGTGGCAAATCAGTCTGTGTGTTCTCAAACAGCTGCATCCATTTTCTTCATCTGGGGGACTGCACTGTACTAGGAGTTAGTGTGTTCCTTGTGCATAGAGGAAAAGGTCATTTGGGAATGCAGGTACCTCTGAAAGATGGTCTAAACACACTGAAGAGATCCATGCTGAGCCTTACCAAAGCTGTTTTGTCCCTCATTTTTTCATTATGTTTGTCCTGTGTTTCAGGTCCCCCTCACAGTGGGAAGACTGCTTTAGCAGCAAAAATAGCAGAAGAATCCAGCTTTCCCTTTATCAAGATCTGTTCTCCTGATAAGATGATTGGATTTTCTGAAACTGCCAAGTGCCAAGCTATGAAGAAGGTACTCGTGCCCTGCTCCTTTGCTTGATTACAGTCCAGTTCTATGTTCTTTGGTGGATAGAAAAAGGAATTATCCTTGTGATTGTGTTTTCTACTCTCTGCAGGCCCTAAATTCCTGTGCATATGTTTATTTATGAAGTTCAGTGAATGTTTTTGTGGTACTGACACTAAGTGACTTGGAGAATTCCAGGGGTCTGCCCAAATTGGGTCTGATAGGTAATCATGACTGACAGTGGAACAAAACACCTCATCTGTGGTGAGCTAGAGCTCTGCCTGCAAAGATGAAGGCAAGGAAAGGCTTAGGGTTGCACTGAGAATAGATTCTGACTGAATGAGACTAAGAGAAGTTTGGAGGTGGCAATGTTAAGAGTTTTAACAACTTGGGAAGCTGGGGGAATGCAAATAAGTTGTACAGCTTAAATCATTTCAAGCAGCCAGGTGGAAGGAAGGAAGGAAGGAAGATTCCATTTGCTGAAGCAAGCCAGCACTTACTCTTCTAGCTGAATGATACTGAATGAAGCATTTAAGTGAAACGTTGCTCTAAGGTCAGTTTGTTGCAGGATTGGATAGTTTCTAAGAGAAGCAATGTGCTCATAGCTGGAAGCCCAGTTTGTAATTGAGATTCAAATAGGAGCTATTTGAACTTCACTTGAATCAGTGGATGCTGGAGGCAGGCCTGCAGCACCACTGGTGTTCTTAGTGTTGCTTAGTGTTTAAATCCAAAGCTTTGCAGGACACTGGTTTGCTGCTCTAAAGGGTGATGTGGAGGCTTAATCTGTACCTGAGCAGGTCTGTTCCCCCTGCAGTATGCTCTAAGGAAAAGTAACCAATATCCAGCCTAGGTAGGAATCTTCATAATTGCATTGCAGTTGCGGGGGATTTGTGTAGTTTTATATGATCAGTATTGTTCCAGCTCCGTAAAACAGAGGAAATGTGCTCAATTTTGTCCATTCTTACAATGAAACACAGGGCACCTGGCTTTTTTGTGTACGGGGTGAGAAAGCAAATCTGAGCTCTGAATTGGTTGACATGGCAGTGTTCTGTTAAATGAAGGTAGAGTCTCTTGGTCCTTGGCTTTTCCATTCTTTGTTTATTCCTCTACACACCGCTGTGTTTGGCTACAAACAGGACATCAGCTCCTGTCATGACTATTGTAGTTTTGGTGCTGAGATGTAACAATGGGTCATCTTGCTGGTTTTTAGATCTTTGATGACGCATACAAGTCCCAACTCAGCTGCGTTGTTGTGGATGACATTGAGAGACTGCTGGGTGAGTTCAAATAACAGAAATGCTGAAATATGGCAAACTGGGAATGATCAGGAACTGTTTCCTTTGAGAGCATTGAACTGGCTCACACACTGATGTGGCTTAAATGAGCATCTGCTTAGTGAGCATTAAAATGCATTTTTCCTTTCAGATTATGTCCCAATTGGACCACGGTTCTCTAATCTGGTGTTGCAAGCCCTTCTTGTGCTGCTAAAGAAGCCCCCCCCTCAGGTAAGAAGGTAATTGAGGGGTGAGATGCCCTATTCCTGTAATAATTTTGACAGTGGAGAGCTTTGTGTCTTGCTGATAGCTGCTGTGCTGCCAGTGGTATTAGTGCTATTGTCTCTTGATTCAGTCAAGTTAATCCTAGCCTGCTGCTGCTTATTCAGTGAGACATTTCTAGGATAACTTCAAAGGATTCAACTTCAATTATCTAATTATTTAAGGCTGAATCTTCTGCAGTTAGCCCCAGAAATACTGACTAAGGAAACAAGTTTAACCTTCACCATGTAAAACTTAAACATGCAAGATGTCTGCTTGCTGATTAACTGAGGAACTGCTCAGTCCAAATCAATCCCTGGCTCAACCATGTGCTCCCTTCTTATTTAGAAATCAATTTCTAAGTAATGTATGATTGTGGGTGTCAGGGTTTTAATTTGTTCTTAACTTGAAATTATCAGGTGTTAATTACAATGGGTAAGGAAAGCTTAAGATCTTACATCTCATGCTGATCCTGTCTGTTTGCACTTTCTGGCTTGATGAGATTTAAGAACATCACAAGCGATAACGTTTCTGAAGCTTGTGCTGAAAAAGGCAGGCAGGGACCCTTCTCTTTTCTTGTTTGCCATTTTTCCTGTCATTCGCTGGAATTCTGCTGCGTCTGTGAAAGTAGCTGCATGAATAAATAACATACCAACAGGAAAACCTTGAAAGGTGGTGTCAGAAAAGGCACAGAAGCACAGCCTGCATGAACTCAATTTTTTATCATTTTTAAGATGCTGGAAACAGGGATGTATGCGTGAGTATTGTTTTCATTAGAGAGTTTGGTGAAAAGACCTTTCAAATACAGAACTTTGAACTAAACTCTAATGCCACGGGCCCTGAAGTTCCTCTCGTGACTGGCAACCTGGAAGAACAAAGATTTTCCCCAGTGAGCTTTCTGGGACACATGAAGTCACTAATGTAAAACTGGGATTCTGTTATCACATACATCGGGTCAGAAAGGCTGCAAGAGTACCACCAGTTTTGATCATCATATTCTCATGTAATTATTGACCCATTGCTGGGTATTTCCACAGCACCAGGACATGTTTGTTCCCATAAATCAATAGGGAAAAATAGACTGCGATTTGGTTCAGTTGTCGAAGGAACTCAAAATACTAAATTCTGCAGTTTATCATTGCATCCTCTGAATGTGTTTTGCTGTGTAAACGCGCTTTTGTTGGCATCTGAGTCCCCCAGAAAACAGGATGCAGGGCTTGAAGCTCTTAGATATTTGCCAAGTTTATGCATGTTACTGGAGATTTGTACTTTGCAGTGTTTGAAATGCCCTTGAGGCTGGGAGACTTTGGGTTGACAGCCAATATTATGGTTGCTTAAGCCATAAATTGTTGGAGGGTAGAGAGAGTGTTTTCTGAGGAAATGTCACCATTTGATTGATGATGTGCGTGGGGTTTTTTGTTTTCTAAGTGTCCACTATTGGCTACTGTGGAAATCAGGACATTGGGTTAGATGGACCCTTTGGGCCATGACCTACTTCGGCTGCTCTGATGATACGGTTCTTCAGAGGGTTTTTTTCCTTGTGAGTTCCCTGTGATAGTCATGGCATATGGGGATTTTTATCATTAAAAAAAGCAAAATCGTGTATAAGAGGTGGTGTCATGCAGGAAGAGGCCTTTTCTGCTGTGTTTACTGTGAAAAGGATTGAATTTGAGCTTGGAGACTCTTGGGGTTTTTCAGCTCAAGTGAGAAACCCACAAGGGAGATAATAACACCAGTTAATCCAGACCCTTCCAATTTCCCTCTGAGATGCCTAGTTCCCTTGGGGAGCAATTTATTTGGAACTAATGGCTGGTTTCAGGGGGTTGTTGTAATTTGAGATGCAGATACATGCTTTAAATGTTCATGAGTAGCGTCAGTGTTACTAATCTACTCCATGAAGTGAAACCAAAATGAATGTCAGTGGGATTAGGATCATGGGTTTAGATTCATTCCTTGTAAAAGTGGAGTGTTGTGGGACACACCAGGTATATCCTTGTGCTGAGAGAAATTGTTGACAAGATGCTGGGGTGACAATATCTGTTACTGCTCTCAGATAGGCTCTTTATTGTGCCACGAGTCAGAGGGGCCCGAAATGCAGAGCTGATTTGAAAAGCTTCCAACCAAGAACATTGAAGCAGTTGAAACTGCAGTCAAGGAATGAGTGGGAAGCACACTTCAGCAGCACAGCTCTGCTGCTCCCATCTCTGTGGCCCAGATTATGTATTCACACGGTGTTGTCACATCACTTGCTGGGAGTATACTTAATGTGCAAGCAGCTTCCTACAATTACTGTAGGCTATGTGTGCAAGAGGAGCATTTCTGGGATGAAATCTTATTAATTATGCATTGAGGTGTATGTCTCTGTTGAACTGGCTTATGAAAGCTGCCTCCCAGACTCCCCTGTTCCTATTGAAGCTGTGTTATTTTAACATGGTGTGGGAAGGACAAATCCTTCAAGCTTCTCGTGTTCTGGGCTTCCTGGCTCCTTTTGTCCTTTGCAGAGGTTTTGAGGGTAAACACGTTAGACTTTAAAGAAACTAGAAACATCTCTGAATTTGCTTTAAATTCCTGCTCACAGCTCTTGCGTGCTTGTTCCCCTCAGCAATGCTTAAATGGTGGTATCTATTTCTACCAGTTCAAGATGACTCAAAACCATGGCATTTCGTTTAGCATCCTTTTTTTTAACCAATTAAAAGTCTTTTCTAAAATGGATTGAAGAGAAGAAAATGAACCATGTTCTCTTGAGTCTTTATTTCAATCGAGTTTCCCTGTGTTGTGCAGGAGAGGAGACTGGGGAGGGGCAGGGGGGGGGATAGAAAGACTGAAAAGGGCTGTCGCAGCAGGGAGCCAAGCGGGAGAAAAGGACTTCTCTGAGAACTAAGCAGCAGCAGCTCCGAAAGCCGAAGCTGCTTCATCTACATGCAGAGTCACACAAGGCATGGAGAGACTCACCAGCCCCACAGAGGTTTCACATGTGCTTCCCCGCTGGTTCCTGTGAAAAGCTAACAATTGGCTCAAAGGGTGAAAGACCATTGCAGCATCCCTGCGCTAAGCTGGACGTACAATCTGTGCAGTGTTAGGAAATGGCTGGCTTAGCAAGATGCTCTCCACCACTCTTGTGGATGCCCTTCCACTGCTCCCAGAGGCCCCCAACCCCTTTCCTCTCCAGGATACTGGACGGGAAGAAAAGGGGGAATAATCTCCTTGTTTGGTATAATCCCAGATGCATTCCTGATTCCACGGCACTTGGTGTGAATTGGCACTCCAGTCAACAGTGAGGGTACTTTTGTACTTGTAAACCTGGGGAATTATGTTTTGTCCCATTATAGGTGAAGAATTGTTGATTTCCCACAAACAGATACAGGGTCCAAAGTTGAGTGAAGAGCTGGTGGGTGAACCGACAGAGGCACTTTAGTATCCACCTCTTCGTTATAGCATAGCTTGAGTTCCCTTCAACTCCCCTTGCCTAGGGCTGGCTAGATTTGCTGACATTTGAGACTCCCCTGATGTGATGAGACTCTATTTGCTTGTAGCAGAGTCCATGTAATTCTTTTATGTTCTGGTTTGTCTTGCATAGTCAATGCAATAATATGGTGCCCATTAGGAAGTGAATAATGGGGTAGAAAAATCAATCTCATAATGAGAAAAATCAATCTCATAATGCTTGAAAATATGATTGTTTAAAACGACTTCTCATTTGATCTTTGGGTCCCAATGCTCTCTGCATGATGATATCCTGCATTCAGGTGAAATCCCTGTAGTAGGGAAGGTGAAGTCTGGGGTTATCGCACTTTTAGAAGGCACTGGGGCAAGACATGCACCTCTATTGGGTATCCTCCCGTCAGCATAGAGGGACCTTGAGCTCCAACTGGGGCACTTTTATTGCCTAAAAATGGGCAAGGGGAGTCCAGACTTCAGTGGCGTGCTGTATCTCATTCCTTTTGATGGAAGAACTGGGTCCAGAATGGCCCTGGTAATGAGCCTGACACCAAATGATCTTAAGCTGTTGAAACGCCAAGTTCCCCCTGACTTGGTACTTACTCTCTTGTTATGCCTGATTTTTGGAAGTTCAGCTTGAAGCCTGCTCTCCTGTGGGCTCAATATGTGGCACATTGCTTTTGCAAGGGCTGCTGTGGAAATTAAGGATCAAAAATGTGAGTATTTCTGAAAATGGGGGACATGAGCAGTCCATTTCCCAGTAGCAGGAATAAACCCAGTGATGTCCTGTGGTGGGTGTCACTGCGGAGTAGTTGGATGAGGGCAGCTTTTCCAGTTTGGCTTTTGATGGCTTTTCATGCTTCTGTGGTAAAGCCTGGGGCAAACAGGTTGTGACTCTGGAGGTTTTCCCCTTGTTTGCTGAGCAAGTTGCCTGAAACTTTGAAAAGTACAAGGGACTCCTGACAGTTCATTCTCTTTTAGTAACTGATCCAGCAGAGATGATGCTTGTTTTAAGGAAACTGCTTTTCCAGCGGGTCAAGTTTAAAGGGAGCAAGCTTAGGCACATAGCTTCGTTTGAAGAAAGCAGGGAAAGAATCGGAATGTTTTGAGGAGGAGCTGTGAAAATGTTTTAAGCAGTGTTTTGCAGCATAGCCATCTGTTCTTAGGAGGTTTCAACCCTTCAGGGTCCTGATCATGGGTCCTAACAGATCTAAAAGCTGCTGATGGATCTGACCTCTGTTAACTTTTCCTATCGGCTTTGAGCCTTGTTAAGCTTTTGCCAGTCATAGTGTGGTGCTTGCTTGAGTTCAGCTGAGCTGTCTGGTGAAAGCAAACACTTTTTTGTTCATTTAAAACTGATACTGATCATTTCAGGTCATGCTCTCTAGCATTTCTTTTGAAAAGCAGCTTTCCCCCTCATCTCCTCTATTAATAGACCATGAATCTATTTTGGAACAGATTCATGTGTCCCCACCCCTCAATAGCCCATGAACCTATTTTGGGAAGTCATTTCATATATCTGACCATCCCCAGTGCTTTCCTCTGATTTCTCCAACTTTGCTGGATTTGAAGTGGCTGGGATTGCCTACAGAGAGCACCCTGGGTTCATCCTTTAGAATAATGACTTTTGTTTTACTCTTTTCCCACTCTAAAAACATCAGTGTTTGCATTTTGGGTGAGGTTTAGCATCGAGCTGGTGTTTGCAAAGAACTAGCCACAATGGCCCATTCCAGTGGCTTTCCTAAATGGCAGTAAGTCCCTGAGAGTCATTTTTGTGTGTGTAGTAATTGTCCGCTGGCCTGATTTACAGCAAGTTTGGGATTCATCTGACTAAATGTGGCTGTCAGCGGTTTGGTTTTCTACAACTGAACTAGTTGTTTAGAGAAGAGTTTGCTTGCTGAGTCCAGAGTGTAGGCAGCTTCTCTGGGAGGAGGTTCATGTCAGCTGGGCTCCGTTAGCAAAGGAGGAAGTGCAGGGAATGAGATCATCTGTGGACACCTAAGTTGCAGGAGGTAAAACTCACCTGATTCATTCCATTTCTGTGCTGCTTACATCCTGTCCTGGTGAGACCTTTTAGTCTGGGCTGAAATCCCAAACTAGTCTGCATTTTTATTACGGTCAGGCATGGACTTCATCTGTGTGGAAGTTGCTCAGGTGGCATCCTTCAAGGCTGCAGGCTGTTATTCCCTTGACTGATGTCTTTGCTGCTGAGCCAGAGACAATATACATGCTGTTAGGTGTATTTTGGGAACACATCCTGCCTTGTTGGCTGCATTTGAGTGGGTTTTTTTTCCCCCTAAAATGCTCATACTTCATAGGGAAACTTCATTATCCCAACCCCTTACCCAAGCTGGTCTGGATTCTGGGAGGTACATACAGTAACAATGAACAGTTTAAAAGAATTACTATAGCTTGTGAAGCAGATCAGGCTTGGTGGTGTGGCATTGCATGGGTTTGTGCTTGCAGGAGGGTTGGTTTGGAGGGCTCAGTCCTGTTCAAGAGTCTGGCTTCCTTTGTACCCTAGCACCTTACCTGTATAACGAGAAAACTCTTTGAAGGGGCCTAACAGCATGTACCTGACTTGTTCAAATGTTGTGAATAAGGCAGCAGAAGTTCTTACAGGGCTTATACTGTTTCCTGAGTTAGAGCATATATAACATCAGGTACATCAGTGTTACTATTGAATTGAACAAAAGGCCATGGAGGACAATGTGTTGAGGAAATAGAGAGCAACTATGAAAGCGAAGTGAATCAGAATCGAGATGGAATTTTCTCAATCAGATCTGCTGATAATCCCTATCTTTGCCTTCTGAAGGCTTCAAGCATGCATCAGCTCTGCTCTCACGTGTGCTGTTAGCCTAGTTTTATCTTGGCAGGTTGGAGGCACCTTTTAACCTTGTCCTTGGGTGGTAACTTCAGAGCAGAGGTATTTGTACCAGCCTTCTGTGGCTCACGAGCAGGTAATGGGTCAAGTGTTCTTGGGGAACTCATTTCACACAGCTCACAAGCATGCGTTAAAGTCTCTTTTACCACCCCCTTCCAAAGATGAAGACCACTGAAAGTTTGTCTTTATGCAGGCAAAAAGCTTTTCTGTTGCAGAGCATCATTTAGTTTTCTTGGGCTATGAAGTGCTTTAGCTGAAAATGAGCACCTGAGGGAGCTTTCTGAATTTCTTGTAGGCGTGAGGATCAAATGCTCTTCACTTACTCTGAGTGCATTGGTTTTTCCACTTTACCTGCAAGGTCTTACTGAATTGTTCAGATTTAGCTCAGACTTGTAAAATGAGAAAATGCTTTCCTGGCCTTGCTACACAATGATCTGATGATCAGAAAGGAAGCAAATAACGTGCAGTGGGCATGCAGAACACAGTGGAAGCAGCAGCCTATGGAATAGTTGTATTTAGGTGGACAGTGCATGCCCTTCTCAGGGCTACTAAAGACATTTTTAGACACTCAGTCCTTTTTTGGCTTGCTGTGGGCTGCCAGTAGGTGAGTTTTGTCTAGGAATAAAGCATTCCCTCTGCCACTGCAGTGCTAAACCTGGCATTTCTGTCATCAGTCTTGGAATTGGCTGCTTCACATTAAATTCCCTATTAGGTTTCTGGGGATTTGGCCCTCTAAAGAGGTGACTAAGGTGCTGAGCGTGGTGCCTCCTGAGGTGCAGGCAGTGATGAATACACAGGAGAGTCAGCACAGTGTTGCCTTTGGGTGAAGCTCATGAGCTGGGGCATGCTCTGGTTCCAGCCTGCTAGGCATCATCTCCTTATGCTGGTTTAGGCTGAAAACAAACCTGAAGTGAGCACTCGAGTCTGTTGCCAGTTCTGGTGCTTTTTCATTGTCCATTTTCAAGAAGGGAAAAATGGATGATCCGGGGAATTACAGAGTAGTCAGTCTCACCTCTGTGCCTGGCAAACTCTTGGAGCAGATTCTCCTGCAAGACATGCTAAGGCACATGATAAACAAAGAGGTGGTTGGTGACAGCCAGCATGGCTTCACTAAGGGGAAATCCTGCCTGACCAATCTGGTGGCCTTCTATGATGGGGCTACGAAACTGATGGACAGGGGCAGATCTACCTGGACTTGTGCAAAGCGTTCGACACTGTCCCACATGACATCCTTGTCTCTAAATTGGAGAGACATCAATTTGATGGGTGGACCACTCGGTGGATAAAGAACTGGCTGGATGGCCGCATGCAAAGAGTTGTGGTCAATGGCTCGATGTCCGTCTGGAGACCGATAACAAGTGGTGTCCCTCAGGGATCGGTGTTGAGACCGGTCTTGTTCAACATCTTTGTCGGTGACATGGACAGTGGGATTGAGTGCGCCCTCAGCAAGTTTGCCGATGACACCAAGCTGTGTGGTTCGGTTGATAGGCCGGAGGGAAGGGATGCCACTCAGAGGGACCTCGACACACTTGTGAGGTGGGCTGATGCCAACCTTATGAAGTTTAACCATGCCAAGTGCAAGGTCCTACACCTGGGTCAGAGCAATCCCAGGCACAGCTACAGGTTGGGCAGAGAAGAGATTCAGAGCAGCCCTGCAGAGAAGGATTTGGGAGTGTTGGTCGATGAAAAAATGAACATGAGCCAGCAGTGTGCACTCGCAGCCCAGAAAGCCAACCGTATCCTGGGCTGCATCAAAAGGAGCGTGACCAGCAGGTCGAAGGAGGTGATCCTGCCCCTCTACTCTGCTCTTGTGAGACCTCACTTGGAGTATTGTGTGCAGTTCTGGTGTCCTCAACATAAAAAGGACATGGAACTGTTGGAACAAGTCCAGAGGAGGGCCACGAGGATGATCAGGGGACTGGAGCACCTCCCATATGGAGACAGGCTGAGAAAGTTGGGGCTGTTCAGCCTGGAGAAGAGAAGGCTGCATGGAGACCTCATAGCAGCCTTCCAGTATCTGAAGGGGGCCTACAAGGATGCTGGGGATGGACTATTCATTAGGGATTGTAGTGGCAGGACAAGGGGTAACGGGTTCAAACTTAAACAGGGGAAGTTTAGATTGGATCTAAGGAAGAAATTCTTTACTGAGAGGGTGGTGAGGCACTGGAATGGGTTGCCCAGGGAGGTTGTGAATGCTCCATCCTTGGCGGTGTTAAAGGCCAGGTTGGATGAGGCTTTGGGTGACATGGTTTAGTGTGGGGTGTCCCTGCCCATGGCAGGGGGGTTGGAACTAGATGATCTTAAGGTCCTTTCCAACCCTAACTATTCTATGATTCTGTGATCACTCAAAGCAGGAGCAGGATCTGTTCAAACACAGGTTGTTGAGGAATATGATGGCCCTTGAGAAACAGAAACATATACCGTGAAGATGCAGCATCTTCATCAAAGACTTACTAAGTTTAAATAGGTTTTCATCCTTTGTCAGAGGAATGCAAAGCATTTGTACAGCAAATGAGGAGGCCACAGAAGCCAGGCTTCTGGTCAACCTATGGGCTCCTTGTCCCTTGCATTGGAAAAGGGACTGATCGCAGCTGGTAATCCCAAGAGCTCCTTCGATGGAGCCACCAGCCAGCATTGATGAGTGTCTCTGAACACTGCACAGGGACATACAACTAGCACTGAAATAGCATTTGCAACATGAACTAAAAGTTGATTGTTACTGGCAGTTGATGTTTTGCATTCATTGCTCTGTTATTTACAAACCGTTATTGCTCAGGTCAACTTGGAATTGGTGTGTGCATTGTTGATTTGAACTCTGAGAGTGCCAGACGTGGTACTGTCCTTGTACACAACCACAATGACAATGGGAACTCTGAAGACTTACAGCAACCTTTGCTCTTCAAATGTGACCTGTAAAACCATTGCAACTGTCTGCACAGTGGCAGAGAATTCTCTAGATGACTTCAGTTACTGGCAGATTGAATCCTATTAGTTCTATTTTAAGTGGTGTTTTTACATGGCCATTTTCCATTTTTCATGTATAGATAGCTGAAACTTCCCAAAGCTGGTTCCTCTCTCGTTTTGCCTTTGTTGACACTTACTCCATTGTGTGGACAGGGTCGCAAGCTTCTCATCATTGGAACCACCAGTCGCAAAGATGTCCTGCAGGAAATGGAAATGCTGAATGCTTTCAGCACTACAATTCATGTGCCCAACATTGCAACGGGGGAGCAGCTGATGGAGGCTTTGGAGGTAAGAAAAGGTTCAGTGATGACAAACAAGCTCAAAATGTGTTGGAAAGGAGTAATTTTGCAGTAGATCTGTGTTTGGGAACACTGTTCCACTTAACATTATGTCATAATCTATGTTCTAAGTTCATAATCAGTTCTAAGGCTTCTCTGAATTACTTTTTCATACACTAAATTAAGGGAGAATGAGAGAATAGTAGGTTTAGGGGAAAAGTTTGTGGAGTGGATTGAAAGATTCCAAGGGCATGGAAGTGAGTAATGAATATAACTGGGACGCTTAAAATTGATGTTCCTTGAGGGTGTCAAGCTCTTGGAACAACATTGGATGAAGGTGTTTGGTGCTGAAGAGATTATAGGTTCTGTATAAATTCATGCACTTAATGGCTTCTTATTCTATGTCATAGTGGAAATCGTAGTGAATATTGAAAGCTGTTAAAACAACTTGCAGGCAAATCTTTCATGCCAACTTGCAGAATTGTCACAATGATAATAGAATCATAGAATCATAGAATGGTTTGGAATGGAAAGGACCTTAAGATCATCCAGTTCCAACGCTGCTGCCATGGGCAGGGATGTCTCACACTAAACCATGTTGCCCAAGGCTCTGTCCAACCTGGCCTGGAACACTGCCAGGGATGGAGCATTTACCACTTCTTCAGGTGACCTGTGCCTGCACCTCGCCACCCTTACAGGGAAGAACTTCTTCCTTGTATCTAACTTAAACTTCCCCTGTTTTACTTTAAACCCATCACCCCTTGTTTTATCGCTACAGTCCCTGGTGAAGAGTCCCTCTCCAGCATCCTTGTAGGCCCCCTTCAAATAATAGCACCAAAGCCTGAAAGACACAGATGCTCTAGCAGCTGTTTTGAAAGCTCACTTTGGCTTGAGCCACTATGTTCCTTCTGCAGTCTAATCTGGAGAAAAACTGGAATGCATCATGGAAGAGACTGACTGTTTGGTTAGAGATGTTACGAGACGAGCTAAAATGTGTTTTGCCTTGTCTAGATATATTGCAACAAATTTTCCTTCCAAGCTAGAAAATGCTTTCTAGTTTCTCATTCTCTTTCCTGAGTTAGGTAGGATGCATTATTCCTACTGACAATCTCCTCTTGTTGATTATTTGTTTTATTGTATTTTATTCCCCCCTCCCAGCTCCTGGGTAACTTCAAAGACAAGGAACGCAGCACTATTGCACAGAATGTCAAAGGAAAGCCTGTTTGGATTGGTATCAAGAAGCTGCTGATGCTGATAGAAATGTCATTACAAGTAAGAATGTTTCTGGTCCAGGAAGGACTGGGATAAATGGGAGCAGTCTTAGAGGTTCCCACTTCTCTGCAGATTCCTGCTTTAGCTGTGTGGGGAGAGCCTTTGAATTGGTTTGAGAAAAGAGGTACAGTGAGAAGAAATGTTCTCAACAAAGGAATCACCAGGTCTTGGTTCAGGGAGAGGTCTTTAAAACCCACAGTGCCTATAGGCTGTTTAGAGCTGCACTTCAGAGGAGAGCATCTGGCAACTGGCAGGATTGGATTAACTTACCTTGCATGGAATTTCTTCTCTACACCCAGCATGTTAAGATTGCAGATAGCAATCACTTAGGATCCTGCTGTTTTTCAAGATGAAGGTGCCTGTGCAGGTGTATGCGCTCTCTCCCTGAAGCAGATAAATCTGTCAGGCTGTTCAGCTGCTCTTCTCTTGATTTTCCACTTTCAGCACTTTAAAGAAAATAATTGCAGAGGGTAGAAATATGTAGCTCTTAACCCTCCCCCGCAGCCATCATCCATGCCTGCGAGCAGCCATCAAGCTTGTGCTCGACAGTGTATGCATGCTAAAAATGAGAGGGTGTAACGTGCAGCCCTAATCCTCCACACTGACATCCCAGCGCCCTTCGGAGTCCTTCCCCCCTTCACACACACACTCTCTTTTCACATCAAATGGATTTAGTGCAGCTGAGTGAACTGTCCTTAGATCTTCCTAGGAGAGGCTGAGCATAAGCTAAGAGGCATGTAGTTTAGCAGCTATAAGTCATGTATCCCTCCGTTCACTATTCACAATTCTGTTAAAACTTGCACAGCACTAAGGATATGCTCTGACTGGATGTCACCTCAGGGAATAAAGTCATTTATCTAGATTACTTTTTCCTCTTCTTCCTTGGCTTTTAATTCCATACCTACAGGCAAGTCAGTAAGTCATTGCTCACTTGTATTAAATGTATTTAGAGGGTGCAGGTCTTCAGGGACTGCCTGGCTCTGTTGCAGTCCATTTCACTCAGTCTTGACAATGGATTCCTTCTTCTGACACAGGATGTTTTCTTTTTCTGCTTTGACCTTAAGCATTGGTTCTTTTCAAACCTGAAGGCAAAGGTTATGTAAATCATGGGCAGTTCTGAATCTGGAGGTTGGTGGAAATGCTCACCCCAGCCTTGCAACAGCATCGCCCCGTGGCTGCACACCTATGATGCTGTAGACAGGGGGTCTTCATGCTGCCCTAAACTGTGCAGACAGCTGAACTTGTGTGTTGTTTTGTTGGGATTTTTTAAACCGAACACTGAGGAGAGACAGGACTGATCTTTAGGGGATGTTCCTGGTGGATGGAGCCAAACCACACACTGGTACTGCTGGTTCTGGAAGCCTTGTGCTGGGATTCAGCTTTCTCTTATGCACTAACCCACCACATGCAGCTCCTCTCCTGTGCTACTGGAGCTGTACGGGAGGTGAGGAAGACAGAGGATGTATGAGGACATACTCAGGCTGATCTCTGGCTAAGCCAATGCATGGGCAAAGCAAACACACACATCTTCAGCTGTCTTTGTGGCTTCATTTTCCTGCTGTAAGATTGCATCACGTTAATGGAGATCTGTTTTGTTTGATGTTTAGATGGATCCTGAGTACCGGGTGAAAAAGTTCTTGGCTCTTCTGAGAGAAGAAGGAACGTAAGTACTTTTATTTTAAAGCAGTGCTTAAAATCCTCTTCTCTGCTCAGAAACAAGCATCTCCTTGAGGGGAAGCTGTGGTGCAGTGCAGCTGATCTCAGTGTGGCCTCTCCTCTGTTTATAGAACTCTGTAACAGCTCAGTTCTCCTTGCAGCTGTAAGTCGGTTGATTTGGGAGGGGGGAGGTCCTGGCAACTTTTTGAGAACCAGCATGCCTGAGTTCTCTGCTTTTCTTAATTTAGCTGTGCCTTTAAATGAGATGTTGGACCACGATTTAGCGTTCTTGAACTAAAGTAAATCAGAGGAGGCTGTGCTAGAGTTAAAATCCAGCTGTTTGTCTAAAATCTGGAACTTTGATTTGTTGTGTTTCTCCTGTCTGAGAGAAGGATGTCGTACTCTTTCCCCTGTAGGTATCACAGGGAATAGTTGAGCCCAGGCTTGACAGTGGCATCTCCTAGAAAATGACTAATACCTGTAGGGCAGTACCTGTGCTGGGGAAACACACCAGTACCTATCCTGGCTCCATGTGAGTGGGTTCCAGTGTGTGCTTGATGCTTTCATACATGTGCATGCTTTCTTGACGGGTTTGGCTTCTTTTGCAAGAGTTCCTTGCCTAGACTGAAGGTGGACCAAGTGCAAGATCAACAGCTGGAAAAGTGACCAACCTCGAGGATACACACTGGGCTCTTTACTCTTCTGTGTTGCACATACTGGACAAAGTGAAATGCTCCCCTGTTTCCAAGAACCCAATGTGGAATCTGCATGTTTAGTGCAATACAGTATCTTTGTCTTTAATATCCTCGTATCATGTGGAAGTGTCTCCTAGAACACTGTGCTTCTGTCTCTGTGCGGGCAAGGCTGCATTCTCATTTGGTTTGAGCATGAGGGAAATGCCTTGTAAGTTTTGAAGCTAATGCTCACTTGTGTCCAGCATCCAGTTGCTCCTATAGGAAAAAACTCCTGACCTCTAATAAAACCTGACAGTCTGTGGTGAAGACTCTATCCTGATCTGATGTTATGTCGTACTATGCCTTGTTGAACACTGAGCCAGACTGATTACCTAAAGACAGTGCCCATAGTAATTCAATTCCAGAATTGCCTAAATGCTGATACCTGCTTTCTTTTATATCCAGGTATTTTGTGGCCCGATGAAAGAGACTGGCTAGTGGCATTAGGGACTGGAAGGAGGCAGGGAAGTATGTTGATCAGAGTAGAAGAAACTTCCAAATCCAATATTGAAGGCATCAAAGCTTGTTGTTAATTTAACAGCTTTAGAGATGCTAATTCCAGCCTGAAAGCTCTTCATGAGTGCATGTAGCCAGCTTCATTATATCTCATTTTCTGGCCATGCTACCAAAGTTGCAATTCCTCCGTAGAGGCAGAGAGGAAGCCAAGCCCTGCAGATGCACGAAATAACGTATTGCCGTGATTTTGCACTGAAGTTAAGGAATGTATCAAACTTTGCTACGTGGTCCTTCCCCAGTAGTCATCTCACGTCAATGTGATGCTGTCGATGATGACTGTATGAGGCTACTCCCCTCTGTTTCTTTGGCTCCACGTTTAATAAGGTTTATGGAACATACCTCAATTTGGTGGGGCATGAAATCAAAGCCATTTATGGGATCTTAGTCATTGTAGCTTCCTAAACTTGACCAGACATGCTGCTAAGGGTTAGCAGCTTGTACCCAAAGTGGTGTTCCCAGGGAAAGAGGGTGCTTCACGTTCTGTCAGCCCCAAAGGTGAAGGTACTGTAGCCCTTAGTGCGCACTTACAGCAGCTGGAGTATTTTAGTCACTCCACTCTGCTTTCCTTTCCTTTCCTTTGGCAGTGCTGTTGTATTGTGATGACATGGCGAGTCCCAGTGGTTATTATTCCCTCTCATTTTGTGTATGATCTTGTGAATTGATTTGTTCCTTTCTTTCTTCTGCTGGTCCTAGTGACAGCAGCACACATTAACTTATATTTCAGAGCAAATGATGTAAACCTTATTGTGTCTTTGTCCAGAACTATATTGATGAATAAATATCTGGTTTGATTGCACATTCGGTGGATTCAATAAAAAGCACAACAACTTGTGATGATCTAGGAGACATCTGTGTCTTTGGTGCTGGTTGAACAGAGGTGTATATATGGAATGCTGATGTATGGCATGAAGAGAGCAAAGCTATTCTCAGGCTGCTGATAGCCAGAGAGATGCTCAGTTTGTACCTAAGCATGGGTTGATTGAATATATATTCCCAGCCTGGACAGCTTGACCACAGGTAGTCTTAAATGGATTGGCTGAGAAAACCTCTGGTCCAACCCATCCTGGAGTTTTCTGGACCTTGCAGTGCTGAGGAAGCCCCAGGGATTTGTGCATGTGTGTGCAGGGGTATCACACTTGAAGACGACTGTGTTGAAAAAACAGGACAAAATACTGGGTGTGGCATTCCACCTATTCCAACCTATTCTGAGATCTCCATCCAAAGTGTTTCCTGCAGGTGGCAAAAGAGGATGACTCCTGGCAGCATTTTTCCACCACATTTTCTCTACTACCTTGACTAGAGTGGCTTTATGGTAAGAACTGTATTGCTTTAAACAGTAATGGCCAAATTCTTCATCCCCTTCTTTTCCCTGTTACTGCTTTTTTCCTGAGCTTTCCAGAAATTTAACTGAACTAGATTTGTTAACCAAAGGCAAATATATTTCAAAGTGTTGGGATGGGGTCTGGGGGGGCGGTGTGGTGGAGAATAGCTTGGGATGGTGGGCAGACATACAGATAGCTTGCACTCACAACACTGTTAAGCTCAAAGCACTCCGTGAGGCTGGACTTTCTGGTTGTCTGGTTTGTTGGTGACATGTTGTTGGTGTTCTTGTAGCTTTGAAGGCATCGCTGCTGCCACCCAGCAGGAGATGGCCCAGGCAGAAACATGTGGCTGCCCCATCCCTGGCAGTGGTCAAGGCCAGGCTGGACAGGACTTGGAGCAAGCTGCTCTAGTGGAAGGTGTCCATGCCCGTGGCAGGGATTGGAACTGGATGAGCTTTAAGGTCCCTTCCAACCCAAACTAGTCTATGTTTCCATGCTGTCTGTGATGTGGCACAGTCAGAGTTGGGCATCATTCACACACAAAGCAGCACCATGTTTCAGACAGCACTCTGCCAGAAGGCAGATGTAATTGTGTATAAATTTGGGATCAGTGCAGGAAAATAGAACAATCTTGTTATTTTTGTGTCCTTTGGATAGGTATATTTGAGGCCAGATCTGTGTAAAATTGTGTGCACTTAAAGGCATGATTAATGTATGGGAGGTGTTGCAGAAACCCCCACAGAATTATTCATGAACGGGAGTTGTCTTTATAGGGGGAAACTTGGATCTTTGATGGTCCAAACCATCAAAAGGTGATTCAATGACAGCCTGAGAGAACATTGATGGGGGTGAATATGAAGTCGAAAGTCTGTTTTAATCCAGTAATCTCATGTTTTAGGCACACTTAGCCTTCAGCTGTAAAACCTCCTTTATTTGCTATATTTTACCATCATTGTCTTGCCCTTGTATGACTGTGCACAAGAGGCTAGATGAAGAACCACCATTGCCATAGCTGTTCTTCAGCAGGACTTAAAGGACCTTCAGAGGCAAACCACACAAGCTGGCAAGTGCATGTTTTTGGTTTTTTACCTTCTCTTTAATGACATAGCACAAAAAAAAAAGCAAGTTGAAATAGATTTTTCTCCAAATATATATATTTATATAATATATAATCTTAGTTAACTCAAGTATATACATTATATAATAAATAATGCTTATAAAAAGAGACATTTTCTGAATATAAAATAAAAAAAGTCGACCTCTACAACTTTATAAAACTTTGGATACAGCAAATTGATGGAAAAAAGGTCTTCCATTCAGTGCTAGAATACCTGGCTACAGTAAAATCATTACAAGGCAATAAATGTTCTATTTAATATTAAATACCTTTTCTTGATTAAAAAAAACCAACCAAACAAGGGATTTCTTTTAAAGTCAGGTACTTGGAGTCTTTCCAGACACAGGATTTAATATTGGAAGAGGGCTTATTTCTGAACTGGGGCGGTGCCTTAGAGCTCTCCTGGGATCTGTAAGTTTAGAAAGCTGATGCTTTTCCTGCTGGGTGAATCCAGGAGCTACTCGTCGTGCTGTACAGAGGGTGGACTGAGAATTGTGCTCTCATTCTCTCCAGCCACAGGTTTGAGTGCCAAGGCCATGGAGGGGTCTTGGCACTCCAGGTGAGAGGGGTCTTCCACCCATTTTATTGCTCTGTGCAGTACTGCATACTGCTGTTCCCCATGGATGAAGAAGAGAGTGGAGGAAAAGACACAGCTTTAATGGTTGGGACATATCTCTATGTTAAATCACTGATTCTTGAGAAATGGCGTTGGAACACGGTTATTGGTCCTCATCAGCTGCAGAGGAGCCCACCAGGACACAGATAATATGTATTTTTTAATTTCTAGGGTCAATATACCATGAAAACAACCCTAAAATGAAGGGGCATGTGATCAGGAAGGGGGGGTAGGGCCTGGGGAGCAGGTGGAGGGACAAATGCTGATTCTTCTGCACTGAGATGGGTCATGGGATGTGTGTGGCCACGCATGGGGCCCAAATCCCCGCTAGTGGTAATGTAGCATCTGCGCTTGGTGAGAACCCCTCATGAATGATTTGCTGATAACTCCCAAACTGCTATGGGAAAGAAAGGGTCTGCCTGGGATTGTGCTGTTGAGTTAAAGTCTACTTTTCCATCTGCCCTTACCTCTCTTTGCTGGATGAAGTGGTTTGAATAGGTCTGCCTGGTGGGGGAAGGCTGAGGAAAAGGCTTGGACAGCACTTTCCTCTTGCCATAGCTTCTGTCTCCCCATCATTAATGACGTTCAGAGCTCGTGTAGCAGCTCACTAGCAGATACCCTGTGCCTGGGGAGATGCTCTGAGCTTGCTCTGGGCTACAAAGTCGTATCAGGGAACACTTAGTAAATGGGTGCATCATCTGGGTGGATTTGCCTGGGTCCTTCACAATCTCACTTGGGCAGCATGGCAAGGAGGCTGCTGGAGTAGTGATGCCTTCCATGTGCACTCTGCTCTTACCCTGCCCATGTGCCAGAGGATCAGCTCTGGGCTCTGCTTTCCTGCTGTCCTCCTCAGGGGGATTATAGGAGATGATCTGGGACTGTGAGAATTAGTAAGGGCAAAGGGGAGGTGAAAGGAGAGGCTGGCTGTAAGGTTCAGACAGGTTTGCTTCTCCAACATCATCTCCTTGGATCAGGAAGGAAGGAGCCTGCCTGCTGCGGGGAATTGGCTCCTTTCCTCCTCCTTACCACATCTGCTGAGACCCCGATGGCCATGCCAGCAAGCAGGGGAGCCTTGAGTTGTTCAACTTTCACTGTGTAAAACTCATTTCCACCTGAAATCCTTGTATTAGCATCTATGTGGGCCAGACCTCTGAAGGAGGACAGAGCTGGAAGCTCTGCATGCTGTGTCAGCAGCACACTGGCTGGTGTGGCTGTGCCTCACTTCAAGTTCTGCTGTCCCTGCTTCTCCCCAGTTAGTCCATCATGCCAAACAGCACATGAGAAGGCAGCAGATCAGTGATGGAGCTCACCTGCAGCACCAGGTCTTACTTTGGGCTGCCTTGTGTGGGTGAGATGCTGAGAGCCCCCTCTGCAGCGCTGGTGCTGGCTGTGTGAGGGTGCCTGCCCTGGCCTTGGGCATTAGGGTTTATTAATGCCATCCTCTGAAGTGTGAGGCCAGCACATGGAGGCTGATCACAGGGTTGATGGGCCCCGTGGCCCTGCTCTGGAGCAGCCTCCCATCACCTGGAGACCTACATATGTTTACTTGCAGGTGTGGACATCATAGACACGTATGCACTCCTGGCAGCTCACGTAGCAGCACCAGTGGAAGATGCAGTGACACTTCTCCTTCCGTTTCTCAGTCCTGGTGTTGTGGCCGCGACCGCAGCACAGCAGGTCACAGCCGTCGATCCCGTGGGAGGTGACGTTGCATGTTCTGTCCCTTGTCCCAAAGGAGCCCGTCTCTGGGTTGGGCTCACAGAAATTGGGGGAGTTCTCATAGTAGACCAGATCCCGCTCTGTTGGCGGCTTGAAAAGAGCATACTTGGCCCTCAGAGTTTCTACCCAGCCCCGAGACTCGCGGTGCTTTTCTACCACCATCTCGGAGGCACTGTCGTATTTGTCCTTCAGGTAGTCCCCGATAGCCCGGAAATCAGGCTGGGCCCACCAGCAGGTCTTGACCTCACAGCTTCCCGAGAGACCGTGGCACTTGCACTTGAGGTGCATGTGGTCCAGGATGGTCTGTCCAGGGCAGAGAAAACAAGGTGGTCAGCAGCGGGTTGGGATGCCCAGGGTGTGATCACCTGCGTGTGCTACCTGGCTTTAAACATCTGATCTGAGCTTGGTCTGGAAAGCACGGGCTGGGTGTGAAGGTGGGGGAGCTGTGATGGGTGGCAGAAACATCTCACTGCAAAAGCGTAGCTGCTCTGATCCTCTGTCCAACTCAATCTAATCCCAAGGTCCAGTCATAGCATCCCAGCCTGGTTTGGGTTGGAAGGGACCTCAAAGCTCATCCAATTCCAACCCATGCCATGGGCAGGGACACCTTCCCCTAGAGCAGCTTGCTCCAAGCCCCTGTGTCCAACCTGGCCTTGAACACTGCCAGGGATGGGACAGCCACAGCTTCTCTGGGCACCCTGTGCCAGTGCCTCAGCACCCTCAGTTTAGCTCTTCTTAACCCCTGGCTGCCTGTTTGGGGATAGTGAAAATGCTGTGCCCTGGAAAATAACCCTGGAGAGCTCTGGCCCAGGTGTTATTGTGGTCCCATTACACCAAGGGGAGTCACACATGAGGCATAATGGGAGCTCTGGACCCGCTGAGCACTCACCGTCCTGCCAGCCTCGTTGTTGTGCCTGTTCATGGCGGAGCGTGCGTCTGGCCGGTTCTCTCTGGCATCAGCGAATTCCCGGGACACCAGCACTCCGAAGTCGGCATCCTCGCTGCATCCCCCCCATTTCCAGCCATCTCCTGGAGGTCCTTTGTGATGGGAGTCACAGCCGCAGATGGTGGACGTGCCCTCAGCACAGGAGCGGGTTACAGCAAAGGCCACCCCTGCTGATGCGATGGCGTGGACAAAGGCAGACTCACGCGTAGCTGGGAAGAGATAGAGCCCATGGGGTTATCAGTCAATGTCACGCTTGTGTTTTCTTTCCTAACCTCCTTCAGCATCATAGAACCACAGAATCCCAGATTGGTTTGGGTGGGAAGGGACCTTAAAGCTCATCCAGCTCCAACCCCCTGTCATGGGCAGGGACACCTTCCACTAGAGCAGCTTGCTCCAAGCCCCTGTGTCCAACCTGGCCTTGAACACTGCCAGGGATGGGGCAGCCACAGCTTCTCTGGGCACCCTGTGCCAGGGCCTTACCTAAATCTCATCTATATTTCATTAAAAACTGAAAATCTATTTTATTACTCTTTAAATGACGTGGATCAGGTGCTGCTGGCAACACCTGAAGCACACAGGCAGCAGCAGGTAGAAGTTGTGACTCCAGGTCTGCAGCAGTGACCTGGCTCTTCAGCTACAGAGCTCTGCTTGGGTGTTCTTAAAGCCTCTTGGGGTGTTTTACAGTGTTGTACTATTTCTCCTCAGTTTGAAATCAACCAGAGCTCGACCGTTGACTTCAAGAAGGCTGCACTAAATACAGGCTCTCCCAAGCACAGCCAAAGCAGTTATCTCAGTCTCAGCTTTCTCCTTGAGGACATCTTTTGGTTGACATCTCTCAGGTTTGCCACAGGCTCT
This sequence comes from Psittacula echo, assembly GCF_963264785.1. NCBI lineage: Eukaryota > Metazoa > Chordata > Aves > Psittaciformes > Psittacidae > Psittacula > Psittacula echo. The sequence goes on from NC_137748.1 coordinate 6,411,256, forward strand.
ACTCTGCCCTGGTGAGACCACATCTGGAATACTGTGTCCAGTTCTGGGCCCCTCCGTTCAAGAAGGACAGGGAACTTCTGGAGAGAGTCCAACGCAGGGTGACAAAGATGATTAAGGGAGTGGAGCATCTCCCTTATGAGGAAAGGCTGAGGGAGCTGGGTCTCTATAGTTTGGAGAAGAGGAGACTGAGGGATGACCTCATTAACGTTTATAAATATATATATAAATATATATATAAGGTGAGTGTCATGAGGATGGAGCCAGGCTTTTCTCGGTGACAACCAATGGTAAGACAAGGGGTAGTGGGCTCAAACTGGAACACAAGAGGTTCCACTTAAATTTGAGAAGAAACTTCTTCTCAGTGAGGGTAACGGAACACTGGAACAGGCTGCCCAGGGAGGTTGTGGAGTCTCCTTCTCTGGAGACATTCAAAACCCGCCTGGACGCCTTCCTGTGTAACCTCATCTAGGTGTTCTGCTCTGGCAGGGGGATTGGACTAGATGATCTTTTGAGGTCCCTTCCAATTCCTAATATTCTGTGATTCTGTGATTCAGGCTGCATAAGTGCAGCACCCTTGTGAATGACACTAGAGTGCTTTGACCCTATGTGCCACCTTAGAAAGATGGAGACTTGAGGTCTTCACATCCGGAGTAGATGTTAGAGTCAATCCAGCCTCATCCCTGATGTGCAGGAGACCAGGAAGGTGCTGAAGGCAGGTGTCTGGGGTCTGTTGCTGGTGGATGGTGCCCCTGGATGCAGGAGATGTTTCCAGCTGCCTCATGGGTGTAGCTTGACCAAATGAACAAGGCAGTCCTCAGCGGATGCGGGATAAAGTCAGGATTTTCTGCTGGCTCAGACCAGTGATGACCTTGGAGCCCATCGCCTGCTTCCAGAGCAGGAGCCAGGAACCATCCCTCAGCTGCCCCTGCCTCGTGCCCTGGGGAGGTGTTTGCTGCACCAGGTCTTGCTCCTGGGCTGCAGGCTTCTCTGCAGAGGTGGGGTAGAGCTTCCAACAGTCAGGCAGCTCAGACTTGGCTGTTTTCACCCTGTTCAGGCGGTTGGAAGGGGCAGCTCGTGGGTATGTGCCAGCTGTGGAAATGCACATCTCTGCTGCAGCGCGGAGAACTCGGATCCGGGTGCCGAACATGATCCTAAACCAGGGCTGCTCAATCCCATGGGATTTTGCTTGCTTTAATTCAGACTCTTCCCTTCCTTGCCTTTCCCACCTCTGATAACACCAGCAGAGATCCAGCCTCTACCTGCTGCAGTTTTCCTTACATACCTTTCACCAGCTGCTTATGCTGGGACCACTGGGGCCTATGGGTTGAAGATCACTGCTTCAACTGGAGTGGTTCAGCCTGACAAAGGCTATTTGGGTGGCCTGTGATCTACAGCAGATCAGATTAGAGGAGCTAGCGAGCCCTTCTGGCCTCAGACCAGGACAGCTCGGGGGCAGAGGAGGAGAACACGAGCCGCCCTCTCTGCTGATGTGCCTTTGCTTCCCACCCCGGGGAGGGAGATGAGAAAGGGATGTGAATGGGATGGAGAGGCACCGCGTGTCTGTGCGGAGCATGGATGCTGGGATGGGGGCCGAGCTGGGGCTGGTGCTGCCATGGCCAGGCAGAGGTGGGATGCAAACCACCCTCAAGCTGCCCCCCAGCACCCCCCGGTGGGGAGGAAGGAGCTGCGAACGCGAACGCTTTGCCTTGAAATTCAGCCCAGGGTCCAAGCGAGGAGCTGGGAGCATTTCCCAGAGATGAAATGCGGGAAGAGCATTCCCAGAACCAGGGAAGGGGCTGGCCCGAGAGGATTAGAGCCGCCTTGACAGTGCACGGCTGCGACTGTCTCCCAGCCGGGCCCGTTACCTGCTGGGACCCTCAATTTGCCATTGTTCTCGCGGTGTCACACTCTATTACCAGCATAATGCCGAATGTTTCCGCCGGGCCAGCGTACCCACGGCACAGAGCACTGGCATTCCCCAGGAGCACCTCGTAGCAACGGGGCAATGTTCCCCTGTCCTGCCGTCACCCTCCAATCCCGCCAGCCCGGCTGGGAAATCCCTATTGATGGCGCTCCCCAGCCCCCTGCCACCGGATCAGAATGGCTAAAGGGCGTGTGAATGCTGCAGTGATTTGAAACGACTGCAGCGCTGGGATGGTATCGCTCGCCCTGCCTCACAGTAGGGGAGGAAGCTTAGCTCTTTCTCATCGGTATAAGCTTATTTTTCTCTCTCCCTCTTCTCTTTTTCCCTCCCCCCTTTCCCTTTAAGCTGCTGAGTTTATATCAAGACGGCCCCTGATCCCACACACCCCTTGTGTAGATGCAAATGACTGCAAGTGTCATGGCTGAGAAAAGCCATGGGTTATCTCAGCGCGGGGCTGGCTTTTCACAGCTCGTGGCAGGGGCTTAGATGAGCACACAAGGACCCCCAAAGGCAGCCCAGGCCCAGCTGCCTTCTCTGCACCTGGCTCCTTGCACCGCGAGGCGCTGCCCTGGCCGGTGCCAATGGCAAGGGGATTGAGCCCGACCATGGCTGAGGAGGAGAGGATCCTCCTGGAGCACCAGTGGCATCTTCCTGGACAAGGAGAGCACACAAAGAGCAGCTGCGGTGCGAGGAGGCAGGGGAAGAGCCATTCCCCCGTTGCGGGGGGTGATGCAGGAGCTTGCTCCTGCCAAGCTCCCTCCTGCAGACCCAGTCCTGCCTGCAGCTCAGAGACCTCTCCTCTATCCCAGGAGTTGCTCTCCAGATGCCTCTGGGGCATTCCTGCCTCCTGCACTCACAACCAGCTCATCACAGGCACAGTGCTTTAACCAAAACCATGGACTTTATCACTTCCTCACTGCTCGCTCTCCCAGAGCAGCAGGAAGTCACCTGGCTTTGGGGCAGGGCTTGGCTGGAGGAGACCTTGTCCTTTAATAAGAACTGACCTTATTTTAAGTAGAAAAGGGAAGGAGAAGAGAGGGAAGGGAAAAGCAAGTTTTTCTTCCCTCCTTGTCCCAGACTGCACACCTGCAGTATAAATCATCTCTGGGAATTTGCTTGTAAAAACATGATCTTACCCTGCATCCTGGGATTGGGTTTGCTTTTGGTGGTTGGGGTTTTTTCATCAGAGCCCAAGTTAGAAAAAACAACGTGCAAAAAATAGGAAGAGGAAGAAAACTTGCAGGGAGATGATCAGTGTGGCCCTGGAGAACCAACCAGCTGTGAAGGGGGAGATGGTGAAGCTGAGAAGTGAAGCGCGATGGAGATGGGTTGGGAGGCTGTGGAGTGACCTGGTGGCCAGAGCCTGCAGGGCCGTTTCAGAGAGGGATGTGCTATGCTCCCACACTGACACCAGCACTCAAAGCCTGCATGATGAGCCCAGAAGGAGCAATGAAGAATGGCTTGAGTATGTGGGCTACAGAGGGTCCACGCAGCCCAGCCACTGCAAGCTTTCCCCACACTGCCTTGCTCCTCAGACTAAGCTCTCCGTGAATGGATGCAACCCTGATTAACATTTTGCAGCTTCTTTAAACTGAAATTATCCTCAATTTCTTTTTTAGGCTGTATTAGAAGTGATTTTCTATGCTATTGTAATGAGAAATGCACCTTTGAAGTTTTTTCCATAATAGCTTCAATCTGCTTAAGGGAGTAGTAGATGAGATTAACCTAAATATTGCTCTTTGATACTTAGAGGTGATTTCATCCAGGTAGTTATCATAGCTTAAATGCTGGCTATTTTGGGCTTACTATTTAATGCATATTGGCCTAGTGCACAGCCCAAGCTGCAGTAGTGATTGTCTGGTTTGAGCCTTGGTTTGTGTGGTAACCCCCCTCTGGTCCTGGAAGTCAACAGAGGAAGGGAGCACAGCAATAACAGTGACAGATGCTCAGGGCCAGACATGAAACCCAACTGGCAACAACTGCAGATCTCAGTTCAGTTTATGGGCTCAAAACTCTTGGTTTCTGTTGGTGCTGCATCTAAGGAAAGTGGGACAAGAGCTTGGGAGAAGGTGATGCTGTGAAGGCAACAGATGTGTCCAGGAACACTGCCCACAGCGCCCCTGGCAGTGATGAGCAGGGTTGGTTCCCAGATTCATCACTGCTAATGAGATCTATCAGAGCACGACAAAAGCCTTTTTGTTGCCAAGGTTATCTCTTCCTTCAGCTGAGAAAGCAGTGGCTGGAAAGGTTGTGTTTGTATAGAACCATACAATCCCAGCCTGGTTTGGGTTGGAAGGGACCTCAAAGCTCATCCAGCTCCAACCCATGCCATGGGCAGGGACACCTTCCACTGGAGCAGCTTGCTCCAAGTCCCTGTGTCCAACCTGGCCTTGAGCACTGCCAGGGATGGGGCAGCCACAGCTTCTCTGGGCACCCTGTGCCAGCGCCTCAGCACCCTCACAGGGAAGAGCTTCTGCCTAAGAGCTCATCTCAGTCTCCCCTATGGCAGGTTAAAGCCGTTCCCCTTGGCCTGTCCCTACAGGTCAAAAGTGTGACTACTGACATTGCAAACATCATCGCTACATGGATGAAATGAGCCTCATCCCCTCTCCTCCCATTAATTTTCAAGGCAGCAGTGAGAAGACATCAGCACAGTTAAAGATGTCAATAATAACCGCAACCAAGTGGGTTGGACTTTGATATATTGTTGTTTGCAGATGATGCTGTTTATATTTAACTGTTCTCCTTGTAGGTTAGTGAGACACCAGGATAACCACGCATTGCAAGCTCAGAGCCTGGCTGTGCTCTCTAGGAGATATCGATGCGTCAAGGTTTGACTGGGGAGAGCTGCGTAACAAATGTTCTCAATAATTCTTCCCCATCTGTCAGAGGAGTTTCAGAGCTAGGGGTGATATTTTACTGTGTCAGCTTGGAGTGCAGGGGGTGTTGAGGCATGTCCACACATGAGGTTCTGCTCTAGTCCCTGCAGCCCAGAGAATCCTTACATATTCTTCATGAATTCAAAGTTCAGTTTGCTTATTAGGAGGAGGATGGGTCAAACCCAATTTTCAAGTGCTTTCCTGCTGACTGCAATGGTGGTGGGAGATTTTCGGTGCCTGAACGCTGTAACAGCTCTTTTCTAATGTGTTCAAAGTGTTTATGATGGGTTTTTTTATGACAGTTTTTAAGAACATTCCAACTTTCTGCTCTTGTAAGAGCTGAAGTTCAGGCCCTGCCTTTATCGGGCACCAAGCTATAGCGTGGCAAGCCTTGGTGACAAGTTACTTGACAGGAGATACAGCAGCTACCCCAAAATACATCCTGGCAAGCCAGGGCGGAATTGAACCTCATGGTTCCTCTTAGCGACGAATCACACTTTAATCCAAATGAGTTCCTTCCACTGACACAAGCTGCTGCTGTTCCAGGAAGCTGTGCCAAGGCTGACAAAAAATGGCATCAAGTGTTCATGTGTGGAATATTGGAGCTTTGTAGGGAAGATTCCCCAGGAGATTGGCACGCTTCAGGGACTGTTGGGAAATAGCCTCATGTCCTGGTTTCAACCCAGGTTTCTCCAATTCCCCAAAGGCCACAGCATAAGATTCCCATTTCCAAAGATTAATTCACTTTCAGTAACTAACCTTCATTGGACTGCAGAGGCTTGGTGCATGTCGATACCATCCCCTAGTGGAACCCCCATTGTTGGAACTGGATGATCTTAAGGTCCTTCCAACCCAAACCAGTCTGGGATTCTATGATACCAGTGAAGCTTTGGGAATGGTTTTAGTTACATACACGAAGCTGTGGAACCAAGACATGTCTGAACTCAACGTGGAGTCAACAAAATCCATGGGATGGGTTGGAGAGAAGGGGAGGTTTTTATCCACTCTTTGGTTCAGTTTCATGGGAATGCTTTTTGATCTAAGGTCTTGGATTGCTAACTGGACATGGGATAGATTATCTGTCACCAAAGCCCTCCAGCACCCTCCTATGAGTCTGGATTTGGCTGCAGGGCAGAGGTGCAGGTCCCCATCTGTCTTGGCGACCGACATCTCAGGTTTCCCAGTGTAATGCCCAGGTTGTGACCTCATTGGGAATCTGGACTTCATTGTGCCTTATCAAAGAGCTTCCAATGTGCCAGATCCACACCAGTGGGTCTAGAAAGGTGGTCTTTCAGGAGGAAGTGATGAAGGGGAGCAAGCACAAGTGTTTGGAGACAGGAGAGGGAAAATACATTTCCTTTCCCTCTTCTTGTTCCCAGGCCTGACCATTTTGGTTGAAACCCCAACTAAGCCTTATCAGAACCTTGGTTTTGAACCATGGTTTCTCCCTGGCCTCCTGGGTAGACAATGCTTCAAAGGGCCTGCCTTGACCCCAAGCAGCTTGACCCCAACCCTCTTCCTTGGCTTTTTCCCTTTGTTTGGAAGTGCTGCAGCCCTGGGCAGGCAGGATGGAGCCCATGATCCTGAAACGTGTGAGCATAGAATCATAGAATAGTTAGGGTTGGAAAGGACCTTAAGATCATCTAGTTCCAACCCGCCTGCCATGGGCAGGGACAGCCTTCCCCTTCCTATACTTTATCTGCTGAGAGCTCCTGGGAGGGGAATGGACCCTTTCCTCGTGACCCCTTTTGATGTAAGACTCCAAAAGAAAACTGGGAAAAAGAAACTGGAGAAATGAAAGCTGGGATGACTCTTCCCAGAACATGCTCCCAGTAGGACATCCTTCCTGCATCCAAAGCCAAGGGGAGATGTGACAGCTCTACCCCCCCAAAACCCTATTTGTCCACAGCCCCCCAGCTCTGCTGGTTACCTTTGTCCAGGACTGGCCCGAAGATGGCCAGGCTGTCATCGATGGTGGTGCAGTTCCAGCGCCGGCCCCGGAACTGGTGCTGGCATTCCTGGATGCCCAACTTCACCCCCTCGGCCACACTGGGCATGATCTCAATGTAGTTGCGGCAGAAGCGGAGCTGCTTGGGGACGAGGCCGGGGATGGAGCCGCAGAGGATGGGCTGGGACCCCAGAGAGCTGTACTGCTGACCTAGTGCAAGGGACCTGCAGGGACAGAGGACAGCGTAGGGTTGGGAAACCAACTGGCACTGCTTTGCTGCCCACAGCTTTACCCACAGAAGGGGACAGACGCATTTTCCCAGCATCAACTCGCAACCCAGGCGTTCACACTCAAGGGCAGGACCACAAAAGCTCTGCTGGGCTGCGAGGCTCCTGTTCATCACTGTGTGTACAAGAGTGAGCAGATGGATGTGCACATAAAGGAGGGGTCTGCGTGTGTGTGAGCGCAGTGCACAACATGAGGAGCTTGAATGCCTATGGCAAACGCAGGGGGAGTCTGTTTCTCTGCTTAATCCCTTAAATCCCCCAGGAGTCCCTTCACTGTCAGGCCACTGACTCCTTCCCATCTGATAGTGCTAGACATAGGAAAGCTGTGGATCCAGCAGTTTCAAGTTGACTCTGTGTGATTCCCCTTGGTCTGGGATGAACTAAGCTATGGAAATAAATGGTCTTGTGCAGATCTTCTTACTGCAATTTCTGGTGGGTACATCCTTGCATCCTCGAAGAGGTTGGAATTACCTCCTCATTGTCTCAGCAGGGGAGACACTGTGCCCACCCTCTCAATTTCATCCTTCCTACAGAGATGGCCAGCGAGCCCATCTTCTCTTTGGGCCACTGGTTGGGAAGACACATGGTATCCAGAGAAATTAGACCTAGTAGTATTTGAAAGTGGCAGAGTTTGGCCAGATTAGATATATGGAAAGGATATATATGGATAGATATGTGTCCAAGATACATGAAAAGGAGTTTTTAGGATGAACTAAGTAAGTTTTCCTGCCAGTGAGAGCCAAAGCTGATGGGACATTTCTTCTTTCCCCTCTGCCTATGGGACATGTAGCACCAGACTTCCTTTGGCTCTAAGTCTTGGGCAACGTGGTGTAGGGTGAGGTGTCCCTGCCCATGGTAGGGGGTTGGAACTGGATGATCTTAAGGTCCTTTCCAACCCAAACCATTCTATGATTCTATGATTCTTTGTGAGTGTTGGGGAGCCTCAGCACTGTCATTTTCTCCCTTTGTCTCAGCATCAACTCAATACAGCTCCTCTTGCCAAAATCTCGAGAGCCACGACCATCAGCGCTCCTTGAGGGCTCCAAGGACCTGCTAGAAATGAGACCCTTAAAACACAGCATTTCCCCCCCTGCATCTCAGGTCACAGCTTCATCGTGTCACAAGGCAAACATCCTTCCTGCCTGTGCCCTCTAATGCCTTGTCAATGCCCTGTATCGATCCCTGCAACTCTCATAATGCACTGAGAAAACTCGGGATCAGCAGCAGAAAACCAGGTCCTAGCTGAGCTCTCGTTTGCTGCCCGCTCTCCTGGAGGAAAAACTTCCTCTGCCCGGGGGTTTCTCTTTGTGCTGTTTTGAGACATATTTGGCATTTTCCTGTTCTGGGCCATGTTCTGTTTGAAAGGGACAATTGTAGAGGCTGGGACCTCCTGGTTTGCAGTGCTGAGTTGCCATAGGGTGATGCATTGAAATGCACATTGGCATCCAGGAGTTTTCCTGCTGGCTCCTTCTCTCCATTTAGTGCTGTATGAGCCCTTCCCAGCTCTCACCAGTTTTGCCCTTTTCCCCTTCCTAGCAGAGGCCTCCTCACACACTTGCGTTACAGGTCACTAAAGGGCTGTGCAAAGTCAGCGCAAGCAGAGGTGTGGGGTCCATGCAAACCTTCCAGGAGAGCCAGACCCTGTTGGTTTTGTCTTAGTGCATTGGAGCTGTCTACCTCGGCCTGATGCAATGCTCAAGGGGTCTTTACCAAGTGGCAGAGGTTCATTTTAAGCTCAGAGGTCATGAATCTCACCCCAACTTTGACGCAAAGAAGTACCTGCAGTTGCTAACTCCAACCTTTGAAGGGGGTGTTATAGCTGGTATAATGTTCATATCTTTTAATTCTTATAATTTGCTGACAGCAGCCCTTTGTGAACAGGGCAAGACACAAATCCTTGGGTTTGCCTGAAGATCAAGAAAAGCAAGAGGGAAATTGTTGCAAGTCAAAGCATGCAATATGTATGCACATGTGAGCTTGAGAAATGCCAGGTCTTGACTGAATATGGAGAACAAAAGGATGGCAGAGTTCAAATAAGGAACGTTGCAGTTGAGTCAGGAACTGGAGAGCTTTAATGAATCCCAAGCCTTTGCTCATTAATCACCCACTATTCAATCTCTACTGCATGTGTCTTGAGTTTCGAGCTTCTCTGTGGAATGGGCACTTGCATCCTCATTGTGAGATGCCACCATTGCCATAAACTCCCTACCAGACTTTACAGTCCTATGAAAACAGGTAGGAAATTAATTCTTTTTTATAAAAATAGATTGAAGTGCCAAAGCATCAGGGGCTGATCCCTTGAACATGGGTGAGTCCCATGGCCGTCAGCCTGGATGTAAGGATGTATTTCTCTGTTACTGCCCTGGAAAGTCTCTGTAGACTTTACACCCTGGTGTGATGTGACCTCTTGAACAGAGGAGGCTGGTTTTCCTTTTCCAGCTGGTGTGTTTGAAAACCACCTCCTTGTGTGTGTATAAATGCCATGATCTGCCCAAAATTCAGCAGCCCACAGGACCAGGTTCTCCCCAGTGAAGATTCTCCCTTCATTTAGTCACACTTAAGGGCTAGAAACCTCTCTAAAACCTTCACAAAGGCCACAGTTCATCTGGGAATCACTCCCAAACCTATGACTAATTTGAACTAGATTAAGCATCCTTCTGAGAGCTCTCCCAGAGGGACAGCTCAGCGTAGTTCAATGCCTCTAGGTCCTGGGTGACTTATTTATTGTCCACATGTAGATGAGGCCCCTCAGTGCCATGGATTAGTGGTGGCCTTGGCAGTGCTGGGGAACGGTTGGACTGGATGAGCTTAGCTTTCCAACCCGGTTGGTTCTATGATTCACGCAACAAAGTGGTGCCTCCATGCATGAGCTGTGTCCTACCTACAACTGCAGAGCCCTCTTCCAGCAACCTCTTCTAGGAGGGCTTAATCTCTTCCAAGCACTGCAGGACACAAGCATCTTCCCAAAGATGGGCAGTGCCCCATGAAAGGACCTTGGAAAGACCAAGGGGGGGTCAACCCATGTTGTTCCGGAGCACAGCACCAGTTGGTTGGGAACTTGGCACCCTGCTCCAATTGTGGAGGACTGTTGGTTATTTCCAGAAGGAACCAAGGAGGAAGCACTTAATGATCCTTCAATGAGTGTTCCGAGGGTTAGACAGCGTGTACCCTGCCTGTAATCCCAGATGAAGGGAGAGGTGCTTTTATTGCATGTGCTTTTATTTTGAGAGGTCAGAACGATGATTTCTCAGGTATAGCTAAAAAATGAATGCTACAAAGGGGTGCTGAGGAGCTGCTTCGGGTCTGAGGAATGACAGGGAGGTGCTGGTGTTGTTTTGTTTTAGCCTCCAATCCACACTGATGTTGAAGTAGCTACTGAAACACATCCCAGGCTAAATCTGCATTAGGTCAAATGAAAAGCCCCATATCTTGAGCTTGTTCAGCCTGGAGAAGAGGAGGCTCCTTAAAGGGAGACCTTAGAGCAGCTCCAGTGCCTGAACGGGCTACAGGAAACCTGAAGAGGGGCTTTAGACAAGGGCCTGTAGGGACAGGCCAAGGGGAATGGCTTTAACCTGCCAGAGGGGAGACTGAGATGAGCTCTTAGGCAGAAGCTCTTCCCTGTGAGGGTGCTGAGGCGCTGGCACAGGTCAGCCTTTAGGAGCAGAGAGGCCAATTTCTTCTGAGGTCCCTGAGATGGGACCTCAGCCACTTTCCTAAGGGCTCAACAAGCCGTGTCCCACATAATTGCTAACTGGGCATTGAAGGAGGGTGTTTAGCCTGGCAGAGACACCACATCAGGAAAAGAAAGTGCCAGTGAGTAGATGGATGGCAGAGAAGGCAAGAAGAAGCTTGCCCTGTAGACAGACTGGCAGAGGATGGATTACTCTAAGCTCTGAGCATTTAATCCCAGGGAGACATGAATGGGAAGGAGGTTAATGGGTGCAGTGATACAGCAAAAAGGGAAAGCCAGAGAAGGAAGAAGCCAGGATGAGGCTCAAGGAAGCGTGTTGGGTAAGTGCTGGAAGGAGGTAGCTGGAGAGGGGGTTGTCCTGCTCAGGGTGGGCTCTGTGGGTGTTTATGCTGGGGAATATGAACCATCACTTTATGTATTTCTCATTCTGCAATTTCAACCATTCAAAAGATTGCCAAAACAGAGCATCCCTCCTACAAAGGAGCAGCCTGTTTGTCTTGCATGTTCTTCCCCCACTCTAAAACCAGAAGTCACTGTTATCAGTGGGATGTGGATTCTCATTCCCTGTACACCCTGAGTCCACGCACAGTCACTGTAGAGAAGCAGAACCACACTGCAGAAGAGCTCCAGTGACTCCACAGAGAGTTAGGGAGGGACTTCTCAAGTTAGGTCAGTTGAACCTGCCCTCGAGTCCCAGACAATGCCATGCACAGGGGCTTTACTGGGTGAAGGCCGGCTACAGAGAAGAGCAGAGCACCTCAGGATCTGAGCAAGGGCAGAAGGTTTATGGTGAGGCTTCTGCCGCATGAACTGAATTCAATCTTGGTTTATTCCACCTTGTTTTTCCTTATATCCTTTGGTCCTGTGGGCCTGACATGAGCTGCATCCCTGTGTATGGACCTGCACCCATCACCTGCATCCCTGCATCCACTCGGCCACTGTTTTGCACTGTTTTTACAGTGCAGGTTGCAGCTGAGCTGTGATAGAATGAAATGGAATGTCTCAGCTGCCCTGCACAAATGTTCCCCTGGCACTGACCCTGGTTTGGGTTTTGCTGAGTTTAGCAAGTCCCATTGGGTTTGGCTTTGATCAAAAGAGATGCCCGACCAGACACAAGTGAATGGGGGGGAGTGCTTGGCAGGGAGAATAAGGTGCTGGCAAAGGGAAGAGAGATGGAGCGGTTGGTTTGCTCTCTTCTTCTGGTCTGCTCTCTTCTGAGAGGGGTAAACTGTTGCACTGATTTTGCTTTATCAAGTGCCTTTTCCCTAGGTGGAAATGAGCTGAGTTTGGTTGAAGAAATGTAAATCCCCTAGAGGACACCTAATCTGACCTGAAGCGTTTGTCTCTTAGGTACTGCAGTTGTAGTCTGGAACATGGGAAGCACAGGAATACCTACTGAAAAGGAAAATGAAAGTAAAGGATGCCACAGGATAAAGTGCGTCAAGAATGACCGTCCTGGTGCTCACCTGGGCAGTCACAGCTTTCTGTGGCACTTTCCCCTTGCCCTGACAATACCTCTTCTTTCCCTTAGTGCTGCGGCAGGAGGTGGAATGAACTGAAAGACGAAGTGCCCAGCTCCAAGATGAGTCACGAGCCAGAAACAGGCTCTAAAGCATCGTCCTGACTCGGTGTCACTGAGCAAACCCACAGGCAGCAGCTCTGCTGGTACTGCTGGTGCCTGGCTTGCAGTGTTCACCAAAGGACACTCTTTCTGATATGTCTGATGGTACAAGAGCATCTCCTCAAGCCTGCAGTGTACGGGTATTGCTGGGGCACGTGAAAGCCTGATCACAGATGCGACATCTCTAACAGCAGCCACACAGTGCTTTAATGAAGCTTGCGTAGCTGTGAGTCACAGCCATCTACAATGGTATCTCCATGAGAATGCAACCATCGCCTTTGACATTCAGCAAAGTTAAATAAGACATCCAAGGGGAAAGAGGGCAGAGCCATGTTTATGAAATTGGATTATCCAGCTCCCAGGCTCTGAGGGTTGCCTACACCTTCCCTCCTAGACACATTAAGGGTAGGTTTGTCCCCCTGTTGCCTTCATTGAGTTCTGGCCAAGTGTGTGCTCTCTTGTCCAGTCAAGAGCACATGATGCTGCAAGCCATTGCTGCAGAAAGTGGAGTGGTTTAACCCTCCTCCTTGTTGTAAATAGGCTGTTAAACATGGAAAGGGGACAAAAGAGCAATAGCAGTGAGCTGAGGCAGTGGCTTATGTTGACAGTTTGATTAGTCTATTGGAAAGACTTCTGAGAGATTATTCAGTTACAGTGAGAAGAAGGGGAAGATTAAGACTTTGTGTCCAGCAGAAGAGGGCAGGACAATGGCTGGGGAGTGGGAATTCAGACTAGCAAAATGCAAAGGCACAAGTGTCAAAGGAAAAGACAAATGTCCAATGCTTGCTGCAGGTTCCTGTCCTCAGATGCAGCTTGTGCTTGTCTGAAAGAGCCGTTTGAGCTAATACAAATGAATTCCTCACCCTTGGGGTAAAAGGATCAAATCCAGTGATCGCAGTGCACAGCCCTGCCTGGCTTTGCAAGAATTTTTTCTTCCCCTGTCCTGTGGGTTTTTGAAGAGGAAGAGCCTATATGGCTTGTGTCCTGCTGTGATTTTTGCCATTATAGTCCTCTGCACTGACAGAGGCAGCAAAAGGAGGTGGATATGCTTGGGCAGCACTGGAGCAGCTTGGATCCAGCTGTAGTGTAAGGGGGGCTGCTGGGAAATCCATATTATTCCTTGTTTCCTCTCTGAACAAAGGTTAACTCTTCCATTATGTTTCAGTATCAGGTGATACACATGGAAGGACATGGGGGTACTGTATGGAACAAGTTTAAGCCAATTGAAATAACATTGTAAATGCAGCCTATGAATGAATCTAAGTCCCTAGTGCAGGGGATGGAGGAAGGATACTGGGTTCCCCAAATGGCTGTGCTGGACACCCTCCCAGTGCGGTAGCACGTGATGCTGAAATAGTGCCCTTGAACTCAAAGAGCACTGAGGAAAGTTCCTCTGTCCCCTGCAGATTATTTCTGGGTCTGGATCTGCTCTGTTCCTTTGTGATCCAAACAAGCCTTGTGAAGAGATCAGCTTTAAATTGTTTTCAAGTGCTCTGCCTGCGACTCATTTTGCGGAAGCATCCGTGGTCTGCAAATGCCAATGGAAACCTGAGAGCTGCTCCCACCACCCCAAGCAACCGGCGAGTTCCCTTCCATGCCCTGCAGTGTTTGCCTTCTGAGCACCTCTCTCATAGCCTCAGCTGGGGTTTGAGTCCTTATGGCTGCTTCAGCAGCACTAAGTGTAGTGTCCCTGGACCAAACCTGGATCAGTTTAGTGATCTATCATAGGCTTTCTGCATACCCTTTGCTTTTCTCTGTCCCCCATCCTTACCGGAGATAATATACCCTGCAGATAGCACCCTTGTCAGGCATTCCCAAAACTGTATGTTTGCTACCAGCATGGATCCTGCCCTGCACACCTGATCTGCACAGCAAAAGCTCTTTGTGTTGGAGATTGATGTCTTTTAGGTCACGACTTGGGTTGCCTCCTCTTAGCTCACGTGGACCATGGTGGAGCACGGAGCCAGAAGTACGTGGCTATGAGCTGCCTTGGCTCTCGTATGAGCAGTCCAGGCATCTGTATGTGTTAGAACAACAGCCCATCACTGATGTTGGTGGAGATGTGAGGAAGAGCCATGCTATTTTTGGATCTCCTGACAGAGAAGCAGATGTTCATTTCTCACAAGAGGATGGAGAGCACCAGGCATCATGACTGAGAAAGGATTAAGGTAAAATTATGCTCTGGGCTCCCCAGGACAGGCAGCCCCATGGACATACAGCCTCTTGTTCCCAGCTTGGGTCTGGATTTCTCTCCTGAGTTATTTGATGTGCTTCATCCTCAATGTCCTGCCCACACCCTTGAAGAGGCAGCCTGGCCCCGTGTCCTGTGCCAGTATCCACTCTCTTTGCAGTTCCTATGTCACCTTTAGGGTTGAACCTGCTGGTGACACAAGTGATTGCTATGGAGGGATCCAGGACCTGGATGCTCCTCAGATCAGATGTGGTTTAACGCATGGTCCAGCCTTGTCCCTCTCCCAGCCCAGCCAGCGAATGGAGCTTGGTCAGGTCCCTCTTGCTCCATTTGTGGGATTGAGAGTGGGGTCAGACCTGAGCCATTCACCTGCACTGGGGCCAGTTCCCTCTAATGTCAGAAGCTCTTTTCCTGAGGAGTCCTCACAACAACAAAGGGCTTCGTAATAGAGCAAGCAGATCCCTCTAGATCACTCCGGTTTCCCCTTGTCTGAGCATGAGCAAACGAATCTGCTGTTGCATCCCTTCCATTATCCCTCTGCCCACTGATGTGTGGATTAGTGTTGCTGCAGCAACAGCACTTTTGTGAGATGAGCCCATTCTGGGAGAGCTGCTCCAGTTTGGGTGACTCAGGGCTCTGTCATGGGCCTGAAAGTGATCTGACATCTGCTTCCACCCCTTTGTCTTGGCATCTCACACGGTTTGGCTCTGACTTATTTGACAGCAAATGCTGGAAGGATGGGAATGGGGGTGGGCAGGGCTTGGGAGCTGGAATCTGCTTCTCTTCCTGATGAATGCAGCCTGAATGAAGTTGGTGACAAGGGTTTGTGTCCAGGAACTGGGCTCCTTTATTGTCTTGTGCATCAGTTATAAATGTTATGTTCAGTAATGCCTGGTCAGAGCGATGTCACTCTCAGTTTAGAAAACACAATCAAGTGATTTGCCATGGGAGAGAATCTGTTCTGCAGGGATTGTGATAATATTCTCCCCTGAATTTACATAAATGCATATGATTTGCATATGCAAACAAAGGCTTCCAGGCTGTGACTGCAATAAACACAGCAAGATTTTCAGCACTGCAAACCCTTGCCTCCAAAGTGATTCGGAGAAAACTCCAAGAATAAACTTGCCAACATGAAATTCGCTTGGAGACGTGCTTGCTCCAAATCAGCGCATCCTGGCAGGGCTGTGGATCTGCAGTGCACAGTGTGTGACTATTGGCCTCCACGTTTGTTGGTGCTGCTGCCCCATCCCACTGCCAGTCCTGCCTGTGAGGCGTTCCCAGCAAAGCAATAGCCCACCACTTGGATTCACCTTCCTTTCCCACCTCTTTCCCCAGTGCTAGCACTGATGGAGGGACATTTCCTCCTAGGGAGGGAATGGGAGTGATGGGACATGCCATCCGGACACAAAGGGAAGGAAAAGACATCTCTCCACTCAGGCCAATGGGGATACTGGTCATCCCCTGTTGGTCAGTCCATGGGCCTCCAGTTTGGGGTGTTGCCTTGGGAGGCTTTGGTGATAGCTGACCTCAGTAGTGGTCAGTGTCAGCTGTCTGGAAGTCATCCACTGTGAGCCACCAGCTCTGGCATTGAAAAGTATCTGTTCAGTTCTCATATACTATGAGAACATCTAGTTGAACACCTTGGATAAGAATTGCTACATCCACCCCACTGCCCCACAATCTGGGGTGTGAGCTATGATGGGCTGCCTGTCTTTGGACAGCCCTTCATTGCACCCTGAGATCAGGATTGAAGGTAACAGAGGTGATTCTGCTCCTATAAACAGCCTGAGGGTACCCCAAAAAGGACGTGTTTTACCCAAGAGGAGACTGGATGCCATGATCTTGTATGGAGCGTGGCTCTGGCCACTCTGGGCAATGTAGCTGAGACTAAGGCACCTGGTTCTGCTGCAGCAGAATGAACTGGATCTTAAAGTGCTTTCTGTCAGATACAACATGGAAAAGCTGAGTTGAATCTTCTGTAAACCAGATCTAGAATTAGTTCGGATGGTTTATGGTGGTGAAGAATTGCACCTCTGCTATCCCTTTTCCATGGGGCAGCAGAGTGGTGGGGTGCTGGGCTCTAGAAAGATGGGAGGGACAAACTACCATGAACACTGCAGATAATGTTGAACTGGCTAATGCACTGGGTCTGCTCCAAAGGTCAATGTGGCCACTGTTCTACCTCCTTCACAAGTAATCTCGGTTATGCAGGTGTCATGGTTGAAACCCAGCCAGCAACTAAATACCAAGGGAAACACCGTGAGAAATAAGGCAAGGATAAAAGGTGGCTTTGCCCAGTATACGCAGGTTCCAGCAGTAAGCCAGGCCTCCTGAACTGGGCTAAGCAAGTTAGTTATTGCAGCGTGGGTAGGTGGAGTAGCATTGGTACTAGTGGTATGGTGGGGAGATGCCACCAGGGCAATGCATATCTGCCTCAGCTCTGGAAACAGCTGTGCTGAATGGAATGCCATCGTTCCTGAACATCTGGGAAGCCTCAACTGTGACCTCTGGGGATAAAAAGATGGTTTTCAAGACCTAGACTCTTTAGTCTGTGTAGATGATGGAGCTATCACCAGTGTCTCCCTATTGTCTGGCTGTTCCTAATTCTCCTTGTAGTGCCTTTGTGCAAGCTCATTTATCTGATCAAAGGTTGAGTAAAGGTTGCCCCCAAGGTACAAGACCACTATTCATAATAAGGCTGTGAAGACTGCAGACGAGGCCCCAGCAGACATGGGTTCAGACTCCTTCGCGGAGTTTGGTAGAGCTTAATTCCCTAAAACCATGATCCTGACCATTGTACCACTTGCCTTAGTTAGAGGCAAAAGCTCCCTTTTTGGAAGGTCTTATGTCAGCACCCAGGCTCTTTCAGCTTTTTCTCTTAACAGAAGCAACAGGCCATGCCCCACAGAAGGCACAAAGGAGATTTTCATTTGTTGAGGTCTTATTTTGAGGAGATTTACAGGGAAATAATCAGCAAACTGAAAAGAACAGTGAAAACGCACAGGTAACCATCACTTGGTGTAACTACGTAAAACAGAAACCAGGTGGATTTCATCAAAAAATCATTAAAGGTGAGTTTAAGATAATAAGGCCAGAGCACATACAGTGCAATAGTTAATTCTAAAAGGCAATTGAAAATCTTTTGCACCAGTGAAGAAACCCAAACCAAGCATTGTTTTGAGAGCATCAGCAGTATTAGGAAATCAGGTGAAAACCAAATCAGTGAGGAGGGAATCACACAGCTGAGGCATGGGATAGGTCTGCTATTCCCAGGCTGGGATCTGGGCTGGAGGCTGAAGTGGTAAGTCCTACAAGACAAGAAATCATTTTGTGAGGCTTGCAGATAAGCCTGGACCTGTCTGTATTGTACATGCAGCTGATGGGAGTCATCTGATGGACTGCAGACGTTTCAGCTGAGACCATTGTCCTGCTCTGCCACATAGAGCTCTGCATGTAAACCCCAATCTGCTAATGGAAGGCAGTAGCCAAGATGAAGCTACCTGCACTGCATCTACCCAGTGGGTGGAGAGAAGTGGGGAGTAGGGGTTTGAGTAGCACTTGTTAGGATGCCCTTGGAGCTGTGAAAAGCCCCGGTGACATTTTTCAAGGATCTTACTAACAATTCTTCACTATTTCTAGAAAATCACTGCAGGAAAACCGGATGAGTGTGAGACACAGAAAAAGGGTTAGAATAAAGAAGCAAACTGAGATTTTTATCACCTAACGCTAACCCCTTCCGTTTCGAACTTGGAGGGTCAGTTTGTTGAAAAGGTGGAGGAAGATCTCTGGTGTCTGAGACAGTGCTAGAAGGGCTCAGGAAAAGTGTTTCTCATTTGGAAGTGCAAGATGCAAGTACTGGGAAAGGTGCCAGTTAAACCTGATTAGATTTGTCAGGTTAGTTAAAACCTCATGGGTTCAGAGAATGGTGAAGAAGACAAATTAGCAAATCAGGAAACCCATCTTTAGCAAAGGAGTTTGAAAGCTCTTTTATCACAGCAGATATGCTTATCAAAACATGCTTCTTTCATGCTCTCAGAGGTGGGAAAGCAGCTACAGTGACAGTCATGGTGCTCACGTTTTTGTTGTTCCAGGGTAAATATTCCACTTCTCAAGCTTGTGCAATAGAAGCCCTTTCAGCCAAGGGTCACTCACAGTTTCTTTCTTAGGCGACAGTGGAGGTCTAACCTGCATCACCACTAGCCTGTCTCTACTTCATGTGTGGGATGTATGATCTGGAAGCAGGTAGGGCAATGCGTTAGACAAGGGAGATGAGATACACGTGTAGAAGATCATTGCCTGACCCAGTGGTTTGCAAATACCTTCTGGTTTATGGTTTGTTTGGCATTTTTAAGGAGTCCTGGCTGTACTCCTAGTCAGAGTAAATGATAAACGGAGGGTTCCTGGGCTGGAAGAGGTGAGGACTCTCAAGGTACTCCTAGTCCTAAGCTTTCTTTTCATAGATACTATCATAGGAAAAACTGTAAATCATATGCAGTTGATGTGCAGATAGTGTGAAAAAAGCTCTAAGTGTTAATCCCAACACAGTGTTTTCTCAGCCTATGCCCCATCAGATATGGCCTTTATCCTGAAAACTTCAGCTGAACAACCAGAAATAATACAGCCTGATATCAGAAGCTTTCCATTACACCCAGTATTGCTCTAATATTACCTGCAAACTGGGGTGATATTAAATCACTTCAGTTCGTAGAGACAAAATGAACTTCAGATCAAGTCAGCAAAAAGAAGATTACATCTGCCACCAGAATTAAAATTAAACTTGGAGTAATTTAAGGAACATGAGCTATAACTGTCTATGCATGACATATGTAAATTATACAGCCGAGTTCCTGGTGACACCTTCCCATTGCAGAGCCTTTAGGAAAATCATTGATGCACTGAGAGGTATTGGGAACTGAAGAGAGTGAGATTATGGATATAAACATGAGCTGGTGAACATCAAATTTGTCTCATTCCGGCAACAGCCAGTGGAAAATAGGTGTCTTGTCTGCAGTCATGAGGTGGCTCTGGCTACCAACAGAGGGAAGAAACCGGGTGATCAGACCTACAATACACTTTCTGGAGGTCCACCTTATGGACAGGTAGCAACAGACCATGCTTTGGTGATCTGCATATAGTAGGATCCTGCCTTTCTGGGATAGAATTCCCATTGCAATCGTCTCGCTATAAATTAAGATATTCAGAAGTAGTTTAATAACAATGCAGAGCTATGCTTTTAGGTTGAGCACAGTTTCCATTACAAGCCTCATACAGAGTCATTGCCTTTAGGAAACTGAGAGTATGAGTGTGCTCAAATAGAGAAAGAATGCCAGCCTCCTGGGTTTTTATTTTCAGGTCTGACTGTATCTCCCAAGACGTGATGTCCACAAGGTGTCATACCCATTTGAACACAAATAATAGCCACAAATCCACCTTCAAAAAGCCTTTGGTATGAGCATTATAATGTTGAAAAAGTGGTAATAGCTACTCAGAAGCATTTCTTGAATGGACAAACGCCTTGACTTTCACCAAGGACTTTGGATATGTCCACATGGCTGAGTGGCTGGAGTCTGAATCCAGAATTCCTTCTGTTTTAATGCTCAGGAATGTTCCATATTGGAGGTGCTGTCACATATTAAACCCAGCCAAACATGGGTCAGTGGGAAGACGGCAACTCATAGCTGCTAAGGCTCCGACTAGACCTGCCCTGGGTGTTTCATTCAGGCCTGGCAAAACTTCCAAAGCAGGCTCCAGTTGAGCCAAATTACCGTAGGTACCACTTTGGCTCAATCCAAGTCATGCAGCTCAGTTCTACAATGCTGAAAATGTTCACAGTGAGACTGACCCAAATGAACACCATTGCCAACCCAACCGACTATTTCTGTACGTTACGCATACTCTGATTGAAGCAGCTTGGTTCTCCTGCTGCAGGAGGTACCGCCCTCTTGCTCACATGGGGGTTTCTGTCCCACAGATTGTCAGCTACATGGTGAAAGTGTAATTTAAAAGTTAGAAGTGATTTAGGGATCTTAGAGCCTCCAAGGGCTCAGACTGCCCAGGTCTGTGCTGTGCCTGCAGGGATGGAGGAAGGGCTGGAGGCATTCTTACACCTCTCCTCGGCTCACACACCCAGTAGAGCAGTGACTGCACTACAGGACCTGGAGACCAACAGAGCCAAGATAGAAGTAGCAAGAAAGCATTAACTAGAGACCTGTCATGACCTAATTGAAGTGGCAATGGCTCATTTCTGGGCACAGAAGACATGTAGATATAGCAGGGGTGATGAGTGACCATCAGTTTCTCCTTGGCATGTGTGTTGGGCTGTATGTTGCCATTGTAAGCCTTGGGCTATCACATGTATGAGAGTTGTTTGATTATTAGGTCTTTGTGCAGTGGAGGTCTGCAAAGGTCCAAGGACAGCAGCTCCTCACCTGCATGAGAACCTGGCTTAGGACACACCACCCTGAGCAAGGAGGGTGCAATCCTGCAATACTGAAGTCCCAACTTGTGGCAATTGTCCCTTTTTATATTGTTTGACACTACAGAATGAACATTAACTCTATCATATTTGTAAGAGCCTTTCAAGAAGCCACAGGCTGTTGAACTGCCCTCTGCATCCTCTTGGCCAGATTAAATAAGCTCAGGTCCCACCACCTTTCCTGGTGAGCCATGTGCCCCAAATCCTTTACCATCTCGGAGGCACCCACTGGCCTCTCTCCAGTTTCTCTACATCCCTCTTGAGCTAATGCAGGACACTTCTCACTGCAGTATTACAGGTGCCCCAAATGCCAAGCAGGCAATGACAGCTGCCTTCAATCTGCTGCCCACACTCCTCCTCCCAGTGCAGCCCAGCACACAGCTCAATGTGTCTGAGATGAGCAGAGCTCTGAGTTCATGCTCCTGTGGGTAACCACCATCACCAGTTCTCTGTCTGCACACACACACAAGGCTCTGTCGGTAGGGTGTGAAGTTTCTACCTGACCACATCAAGGTGAGTGTTGCTGTATAGCTGGGAAACAAGTCAGGTGAATCCCCTGGCCGGCAGCCTCCAACATCCCCAACACCCCACAGCCTAGAGTAAGGGGTGGCCAAAAGTGCCCCCTGAATTCCCAATGCTCTTACATGGGGTGCCTTCGGCAGGTGCTTCACTTCATCAAGTGTTGCTTTTAATGAAAGATTCAAATGAAAAGCAACCAGTTCACAGTTAAACTGTCCCTTAAAAGCTCTTTGGAACCACCTGCATTTACTTCTGAGTTTAGTTACAAGAATGGTAACTGCTCTAGTGGAAGGTGTCCCTGCTTGTGGCAGGGGTTTAGAACTGGATGAGCTTTAAGGTCCCTTCCAACCCAAACCAGGCTGGGATTTTGTGATTTCTGGCTTAAGGACAGAAACAGTTTTAAGTCTTTATGTGAGTCAGAGCCCGTCTCCCTGTGCTTGTCTGCCTCCAGGATTGTGTTGGCACTGCAGGACAGAGTGGATTCCTGGGGCTGGGGCACTCCTGGGTTAGGTTTTGAGGGAATGAGACTTCCTGATACTTAGGGGAACACACACATTTCTCATTGCTCTGTGCTGTTGTTTTCTAGGATCATTTTGAAGCTGTTACTGAGCTCCGGACCCCACCACACTGCACTCTGCCAGGTAGGGAAGAGTGAAAACTAAGAGATGCTACCTGACCATGCTACCACTCTGCCAAGACCTGGGTTCACCAGGAGAGGTGAGGGTTCACAATGCTGAGGTTCACAAGGCTGTCTTCAAAAGCTCTCCTCTGGCAGTGATTGGAGCTGCCGGTACGTGTCTGCTGTGCAGTACATGCAGCAGGAATCTGACTTCCAGCTTGTAATGTTCTTTCTTTCATGGCATGGACTAACCATGGATTCCCACTGGCCATGCCTAGCTATGGAAAAATCATAGACTCCCAGCCTAGTTTGTGTTGAAGGGGCCTTAAAGCTCATCCAGCTCCAACTGCTGCCACAGGCAGGGACACCTTCCACTAGAGCAGCTTGCTCCAAGCCCCTGTGTCCAATCTGGCCTTGAACACTGCCAGGGATGGGGCAGCCACAGCTTCTCTGGGCACCCTGTGCCAGCGCCTCAGCACCCTCACAGGGAAGAGCTTCTGCCTTAGATCTAACCTAAACCTTTAAACCCACAAAAATGCTGGTGGCCGTTATTTATTGACAGCTCTGTTCAGGAGCCACGCATCACCCCAGCATCTCTCCTCATTACTGCTGGCCTCACCTCAATTCCCAGGTAGCTTCAGACAAGCTTTGGCACACGCAGGGGCAGCAGACTACAGTGACCGGCGGGTGTGAACACCCCTCAGCAGCGTCAGCAGGAGATGACATGTGGGTTGTGTGTCAGCCTTTCCAGTTCAGAGGTTCGTATGCCAGGACAGGCTGCTGGTGGAGATGCTTTGGCTCCGTTTGCCAGACCAAGAGCCAGAGCAGCACCTCTGGGCTTGTGTGGCAAGTGCTGGCATCTCTATCCCTGACAAGCCCCACCACTGTCTTAGTCATTTTTCCCTAGAACTGGCTGCATTTTAAGCTGTAGGAGGTTTATACAAGGGGTCGTCTTCTTCCTTTGTGGTGCTACAGCAGCTGGATTTGCATCAGGAAACCCACTCTCGTATTCTGATGCTATTTTGCTCCTTTTGAATAAAGCTTTAAGGGCCACATGCCTACAACAAAGCACAGGCTCCAGAATATATATGTTTTGAACCTTCGGAGAATGAAAAAAACCCAAGACTGCCAAGAGAACGAAGGCTCCCATTCGTCCCAGCAAGGTGAGACACTGAAAGCTAAAGCAGACAAGTTACATGTCACCTCTGACTACATCTACATGCAAATGGTTTTCACTTACAGGGTTTTCTTAATGAGAAAGCAACTCTGGGGCCAGTGAGAACATGTTTTTAAGTTTCTATCTGCCTCTTCCTAGGGGCCCAAGGCTGCTGGGATCCTCAGCGAGCTGCCAAAGCCTTCAGCTTCCCCTGAAAGGGTTTCTGAGGGATAGAAATAAGGTTTAACAACATGACAGCCAAAGCCATCCATTCTTTCAAGTCATCTGCTTAGAGGCTACCGAATGGTGGATGGGAAGATGCACTTGATGAGAGTAGCAGCTATAGGCAGTGACCTGTTACTACTCTGTCTTGAGGAACCAGGAGAGGAGTAGGGCTGATTTTTTTACTCCCTGTTTACACCAATGACTCCAAATCTGGCTCCTTTCTACAGGCGAGGGACACACCGGAGGGTTCCAAGACTTCTTGGTGAATGATGCTCGTGGAAGAGGGAAGCATTTGGTGCTTCTTCTCTGTCCATGGGTGGAGTTTTCTCCCTCATTGTTTTTTCAGGCCCTGCCCATGTATTGGTATCCTGGGAGTGGTTTCTCATTGTTTCTTGGGCCATAGTATCTCTGTTAGCCTGCACTGACACAGGTCTGACCATGGGCTATATTTCCATCTGAATTCTCTCAGGACATTAACAGAAAGCTCTGGGTCCATCCATCAGTCCATCTAGATGCTGGACCCCCAATGGCTCAGACATGTTCTATTGTCCATGCTGCTATTAGAGTACTTGGGATTAAAAACATGACTGCAGGTGTGATTAGTGTCAATACCATCCCTTCTGCTGGCATCTAGCAAGGCTTTTGACACGACCCATGGTTGTGATACCAGCCATGGCCCCTCTGCCCACTTTGGTTCCATCCACACCATTCCTGAAGGATCAGGAAGAGCAGCAGTTCCTGTTTCCATGGCCTCACTACATCTCTCCATCTCTTCCTTCCTTGCCTCTCTTTTAGCAGCAGCAACCCAGACCACGTGTGTTGGACACATATCTGAGAAAGCCTTTGTTGGCTTCAGCTCCTCTTGTCAGCACTCGCACAGGCAGCATTTAGGTGACCTTTTCCCATCTGTGCCCCATTTGTTCCTTTTCACTGCTGTAATAGGATGAAAGCACATGAAGAAGGGTTGGACCTGTGGCAAAATACCACCGCTGCTCACTGAAGGTTACATCTACACTCCATGATACCCCTGGACCTTGCCCAGGTGTTGAATGGAGAAATGCCAGTTGGTTGGGGACAGGATGGCAGGGAGTTGTTAGCAATCCATCAGGCTGGACTGATGGGCTTTGCAGCCCAGTGGCTCCACCTTCCTGCTGTCACCAGCCTGGACACTGCAGATCTGTATTTGCACCACAAAGTTCTTCCCTTTTCATGCCGTCCATCCTGCCTCCTCCCTGTGCCAAAAGCCTCACTGCCTTGCGTATAACCTTTCACCACTGAGGCAAATGGCCTCATGGCAGTGTGCAAGCTGGAGGGCTGCTGTTGGGTTGTGCTCGCTGTAGATAACACAACCAGATGTCCAGCATCCTTCCATGGCTCCTCAATAAAAACACAACTCAGAGCAAACCCTCAGCAGCACCATCTTTGCGCTTTTATCCCTTCCACCATACTGTCACTGATGTCGTGCTTCCTGGCATTGTTTGACTGCACTGTGGAGCAGCTGGATTCTTTCAGCCGCCCCTAAACCCATTTACAAGGTGATGATGAGGCTCCATTCTCACTTCATTCTCTTTTCCTTGTGCACATTCAGATGCTTACTTATCTCTGCAGTTTTTCCCAGTTGTCCCAAAGCAGGAATGAGCTGTTTTGATTTTGCTGCCAAAATATTTCCTATACAGTAGAAAAATACCCAGGAAGGACCAAGCAGGATCAAGCACTGTCAGCAGCCTTGGGTCCTGCAAGATGAGCAGTCTTCCTGAAGGTCTCGTATTCAGCAGAGATGGGTTTAGCTGAGGATAAGGAAGCACTGATGAGCTCTAGCCCAGTTTGGCCTGGAGGGGTGCAGGAGCCTAACGCAGGAGACTGGGCTGATGCTCTGCCTTGTCCTTGCTTCCCTCCTCCTGTTTTGGGGCGTATTGAACCCTCCAAGTGGGTTCATCCCCCAAAGTCAGCTCTGTGCCTGCCTATAGATCAGAGGATCAGCAAGACAACTGGAAAAAGATGCTTTCTGAAAGAGTATTTATCCTGCTAGGGCACAGTGCACGTAAGACCCTGGATCCACAGAGCTGGGGTTTAAAGCTTACAGTAGGACTGAAGGAGATATTTAATTCTGTGTGCTATGGGAAGCATTGTCTCTGCCTGAGGATTCAGGGAGCCCTGGCCCAGATATTTCTGCTCTTCAGCTCCCTCAGCCTTCAAAACCACTCTAAAACCCTATGAAAGACCCTCAACACCATGTGGGGCGTCTCATCACATCTTTTCAGTGCCACAGAGACTCTCTGGCACTTTGATATTGCCAGAATCTCCAAAAAACATGCATGATGCAGATCTATTGAATGGAATTCTGCAGACAGCTTGTTCGACTCCCTCCTTTCCCATGGATACTGCTTGCCATGCCCCTGGTGTTTCTGTCTTACATGTCCTCTGTATTGTTCATTTGGGCTGAACTTGGAGGGATTTTGGAGAAGGCCAGGACATGGGGCAGCCACCTGCCTGCAGCATCTTCTCCTGAAAACAGGGAGAGACATTTTGCTCATGGGGATATTTTTGCTTCCTGGGGAAAAACCAAATCTTTTCGTCAAGAAGATTTTGGTTCCTCACCCGATGAGTCAAACCCCTCCTTGATTCAGGCATTAAATCCTGTTTTATATCAAAGCCTGAGGCAGGGCAGGAGCTGGTGAGACCCTGGGAGATCTGATGTCACGGCAAGGTATCATTGCCCCATGCAGATTCTTGCCTTTACATCCAGCCATGCAATTTTGACCTGCTCTACAACCCACCGCGCACCCCCGTTCAGACGTACTGGTCCCCAGATGAAGGAGAAAAGGAATGGAAGGAATCAAAGTGATGCTGCCTCTATTTCAATAGGCTCCCCTGCCCCAGGCTTAGGTCCTGAAGTTGGGCAGCCACACTCAGGGTGAGGAAATCATTTAATTCTTCAGGAAAACCTGCTGTTATTTAGCCATTTCATGAACCTGCGTAGCTTTTAAACGCTTCTTGAACGTGGACTTCTCATTGTATTCCCAGTCTTTCTCTACTGGAACTGCACATTTTCATTCTCAAAATCCACGGTAATAAGTAGATTATTAAGAAAAAAATCAGCTTTTCCCTTTTGCTTTCTAAATATTCCCAGACATGGCAGTCCATTCCCAAGTTCACTCCCACCTACTTCTTGCCATCTCCATGTTGGCACTGAAAGGATCTAATTCGGTGATAATTCAGTGATAATAAAAAAGACTCTTCTGGAAAGGTGAAAATAACCCAAGAATCTTAGTTCCCAAATTCCAGCCTCTCCCTCTTTGCCATAATAGATCATTAGGCTACAGCCCCTACCTGGCACATACAGAAACTTAATGAGATATATTCCAATGAGAAATCCTACATGAGAAAGAGAGAAATTAACTGAAATCTTCTGTTATGCAACTCGCTGTCTGCTGCGTTTCAATGACCTGAAATATTTGATTCTGGATTTTTTTGTTCCAATTACATTTTGTTCATATATTTATGCATTGAGTCTTATCTTTATTTGCAAAATAACTAACTCAGGTTACTTATCAAGCCCATTATAAGATAGAGCCAATTCTTTTAAAGATGATTTTTATTGTTGGTGCAAGGAGCAAAGTGACAATTCCATCATTCAAAAGAACAAAATCCATCTTGGAGGAATTTTACTAAGGAATATTTTCTTCAGGTGCCATTTGCGTTCTCAGCTTATTTGCCGGACTAAATTCGCATGACAGAATACAACAAAAGAAGAAAAAGAAGTCCAAAAACTGTAGCAGCCAAAAAGAATATAGCATTAATGGTTTTTTTTTTTAAAGGATTGATCACAATTTAAGGGAATTAAGAAAATCCCTGCTACGCAGTCATACGACAGCCAAAATTCCTATTGCACGAGAAAATAAAACCACATCCTTTTACATCCGAAACAAATGTCTATTGCTACAGGGACGAAAATGGAGATATTAAAGAGTGGTGGGGAAGACTCCATTTGTGCAAAGGGAAAGCTAAACCTTGCCCTTTCGAAATAACCCCCAAACTTTTCATTCTTTACCAGTCAAATTGGAAGGAATTATGCTTAGAATCAAACATGCAGTTGTGGCCAGCTCAGCAGGGCAAAGGGTGGGAAGGAACATGCATCCACACAGATCCCATAGCTAATAATTCATTAATTCATTAATCAAAGAGGAAAGGGGGGGGGGGGGGGAAGAAATCTTACCACCAAATTGGGTAACCGGCTAAGACTTTTGTGCCATTGAAGAGAAAAGACAAAATTAGTCCAAGCAGGTGGTAATCCATTAGTCCAGGCTGGTGCAAGGGGTGAATCTCAGCGAAGTTTTCAGAAAAACATGAAGTGTGAAAATGAAGAATCCCCCTCCTCCCAGGAAAAAAACCCAATAGAAATCAATTCAAAACACAAGAGTTAAAGCAAGTCCCCTGGTAGTGCGGGTGACTTTCTGCCTTGTCAGAAACACACCTCTCCAAGCCTTTTCCCTGTAGATCATCCAAAAGCGTCTATTAAAAAGTGCAGGGCTTGGGGATGTCAGCAGGCAGCCAATCAGACCGCATGGCCCAAGGTAAGGGATGAGTCTCAGCTCAGGGCTGTCAATCACGCTCTCCTCCCCCTCCACCCCACAACTTTGTTCCTTGCTTCCACAGACAAACCCTCTTTGCAAGAGACTTTTCTGGGGCACTGAGATTTTGGGTATTGGGTTGGGTTGGGTTGGATTTTTTTGTTTGTTTGTTTTTTCTTTTTTTTCTTTTTTTTTTTTTTTAATTGCTGGTTTTAATTTCACTTTGAAACCCAATTTTTTGCTTTTAATTTCACTTAGAAGCCCAGGATGCACCAACTTTGCTTCTGGTTTGGCATGCCAAGACTTTGCAAGGTAAGGACGAAGGGTGACTGCAATTGCACTTAATCTCACAGTGGGGGTGAGATAGACAACTTGTTCTTTAGATGGAAAGGGAGGTGAACAATAACCCTTGCAGGAGGCAGAGCTAATGGGAGCACCGAAGAGACAGAATAACCACCTGAAAGCATTGATGTGGGCAAAACTGGATGTAAATTTAAATGAAATGTGCATCGCTCAGGTTTATCTAAGTGTGCGGGTGGGTTGGATGGAGGGGGAAGCAGTGGCAGCCTGGGTTTCTATGGATAAGAAGTGCCAATGCATGGCAAGCATGGAGCAGGCAGATGGGAAGATGTCCCATTGATGAATTTCTTGTGAAGTATATCTCTGGATGCAGAAAGATGAAAATATGATCCAAATCCCACCTGTGTAATTAAAAAGGAAATCACAAGCAGTATCACCTTTCTAAAGAGGTTGTGTGTTGCAAATAGACCCAACAAAGATTCGCCTTGAAAATCCTTGTTATGGCATAGAGACACTATTGTTAGAGGAGCTGGTATGTCAGAGTAGTGGATCAAGGGGATGACTCAACAGAATGGGACAAAGAAATGGGAGAAGTCAAAGAAGTTGCTTTTGCTCCTAAAGCATCCTCAGCAATCACAGCTGCATTGCCTGCACTGGAGCTGCCCAGTTTATAAAATGGAGATTAGGAGCTTTAGGAGTAGCCAACAAATCAATTTATTGCAGAGGAATGGCTACAGCTGAAGTCCAAGGTCCTATCTTGGGCAGCACAATATAGTTCTTGATGTTAAGGCTCTGGGTATAAACGCACTCCTTGATGCTATTTAATCACCAGGATGCACCTGCCTCATGCCTGTCTTTTTTGATTCCCAGTTCTTATGGATTTTAGTGTATTTGCACACTGAATTAGTAGAGAGCTGTTCTCGTAAGTGGTAATTTGTTTCCTGGCCATCATACATCCAAGAGAGGATATCCACCAGATGTTTGCTCTGCACCTTACCTCTTCATCAGACCCTGCATCTGCTGCAAGGACTGAGGCCAAGCTTCTCCAGGCTTAATCTGATGGGTTTTCCACCTGCTTCTGACCCATCATAGATGTTAAATATGGCTTGTTCCTCTCGTGTGACTTCAGATCCCAAAGGGTATATTGGGTTGTAGTCTATCCTGGCAAATCTCTCACCTGGCATCCAGCTATGTTTTATTGAATGCAATCACTTGGGTTTAAGAATTCAATGATTTTCAAGTGAGAATTGGAGATACATGGATTTAATAGGATCCACTAAATTAAACACTGCCTGGGAATCTTCCGCAGATCCTGAACTATATTGTCCGTGTTTTTAGCTATGAAGCGTGGAGCCTGGCAATGGCCTGATGTGGCCAACCTGCAGAGCCTTGAAGAGATTTGAGTCACATTTTGGGATTAGTGTGGAATAGGAACTATTCCAAACAGCCCCTTAAGATATGACCTGTCTCTTCTGGGGGTTAAATGAGTTTAGCAGGATGGATTAAGGTGGTCCAGTGTCCCCGTCTTTCTGGTTCCAGTGCCAGGGAATGGTCACAGGCACTTTTAACTTACTGGTTAAAGTAAGCCATGGAGTACCTGAATTGCCGCTAAACAGCCAGGAATTCTAAGAAGCAAAAGCAGACCTGAAATTCTTATACAGGTTTGTACCTCTATTGGGGGATGTTTTGGAGCCACACAAAATTAGTAAGGATTAAGAGTACAGAGCAAGATTTGACACTAAAATGTCAAACTATTAAAGAAGCAGCAAAAGGAGAGACTGAAGTGAGATATCTCAGGTGGTATTACAGATGACTGATATCCCATGGAAGAGGCTTAAAAATCCTGATCACTGCAGAAATCCATCTGGGGACAGCTTTTGAAATCAGAATTGAATGATTGGTTGGAGACCATCATCAAGGTCTTGGTGGTTGAGATGTTCCTGTCCATCAGACATTGGGGATCAGTACCAGGTGCTCTTATATTGTGCTTCTTGATGCTAGGATTGATAAATCAAGCCAATAACTAGCAACAAAATGCTTCATCTGCTGAAAACCAAGTGGGGAAAAGTGACCTAAGACCCAAATCCCAGGGGCTTTGCTGTTGTGTATTGGGCAGAGATCTCAGTTTTGTGCTGGGAAAAGCTGCATTGCAAAAGCAGTAGAGATGCTAAAGCAGCCATCCACACCCCAGTAACTGCCCAACATCATGTTGGTGAGGTCACAGACAGGTTTTGAAAGATGTTGTTAAAGATTTGATCCCAGCATACTAAAATCAAGGGAAAGCTTTCTATAGATTCTGATAAATATTTGATGAAGTTTTTTGGGTCACTTGTCCTCTCATACCTTTCAATTTGTTCCATCCATTGCTACCTTTGTCTGCTCTGATCAGGGGCTGTCCCAGCATCATGAGGAATTCATGTTCCCCTTTAGGAATAAACTGTGTTTCAAGCATGTCTGCAGTTGCTTTGGCTTGGAGATCCTGTGAGATTCTGCAAGTAGAAGGTCCTTACTGCCCCTAACCCTGTTCACATGTGACTCGTAGTGATTCCTGCCTCCTAGTTTCTCCCACTGGAATGACTGACAGAGCAATGGCAGGTTTCAGTAGTGCCTTTGATTGTATCAGCCTGGATCCCCAAGCCCTTGAAATGGCAGGCACGTCTCACCAAGGAGTATGACCTGTCTCACAGGGATGAAGACTATGTTGTCTGTGAAATGAACAGACTCACTCTCAGTCTTCTCTGCTGTGAAATGAAAACCTGATGCTTACACACTAACATTATCCTGGGGATATTTCATGCTGCCCCGAACAAATATTTATAAGTTCCACAGCAAACATTAATTTTAAATGTAATTTCTAAAAGCAAATGAGATTTATCCAAAAGAGTACAATTTCAAGTTTTCACTTACAGATCCCTCCTTGTACTGCTGACTGACAGTTTTATTGACTGAGAGTCTTTGCAATTCTATCGGCCTGTCTGGTCTGGCAATATTGACTCTTGGAGACCAGTTTCAGTGTGTCCAGAAATGAAAGAGTGGAAGAATCTGGAGGTTTGGCTGCTCAGGAAATGCCCTGTTGCCTTTACAATGTCACTATAAAGGTCCTTCTGTATTGTGCTAACATTGAGGTACTGCAAACCCAACCACTGTAGGGGCTAAGGCATCTGAAGGGATCCTTGGGTTTATTCTAACAGCATTGCAGAAAAGGAGCATTGCAATCACATGGAAAACATTCCTCTCCTTCCCTTCAGTGCTCTGACTTTTGCAGCTTCTCCTTCTTTTAGCTTTTCTTCCTTTCTCTAACAGAATCTACCAGCAAGAAGAAACCAAGTGCCTGGGAAAGGTGACAGGGCCATGGAGTCTCCTGGGTTTGTTCTCAGCACAGGTTTCAGCACACCAAGACACTGACAAGTGAGACACCAGGAACTCAACACTTCCTGGTGCAGTTCAGCTGCCCTAGGTGGAATTATCCCATGGTCAGTGTGAGAGGAAGAGGATGACTCAAAGTGCACAGTGAAGTGCAAGAGATGTGTGAGCTGGGGTGACTGGACAGAGGGGGTTTAGATGCCTGATTTGGTGTGTTGCAGAAGGCAAGGAACATACAAGACCTGTGATCCATGGTGCAGGACTAAGCAACGGCATCAGCATGCTTGATTTGTCAGTCAGCTCTAGTTTAGTGGTGGAGGGTGGCTTAGCTGGGTGCTACATGTTGAATTGCACATCTGGGCATAGCCAGAAACAGAACTGAGAAGGTGGGTCCCTCGGGACCATGATCTTTTAAATGTTTTCAAGTCTTAGAAGCGAATGTTTTAAAGACCTTGATTTTGGTCTTAGTATGCAAAGTGGAGTTAACACAGCAAACTACTTCTTTGATGGCTCTCGCCATCACTCCTGAAGTAAATAATTATTAGAAAGTCTGTAAAGAGAAATCTTTTCAAAGCATGGATGAGCTGACTGAGTCCTTTCCATCCTAAACTACTGGAATTTTGTGTGTTCTGAGCACTGTTTGCTGCTAACCTGTGACTAGTAACTTAACGTCCCTATATTTACCTGTTCCTCAGTTTTCTTGGCCAAATCTGCTCTCTCCTAGGTCCTATGTTCCCTCTGGCTCTAACAGGCTGTCCTCTGCTCTTTCTTGTTCTTCATATCTCAGTTCTTGTTCTTCATCCCTGTTCAGCTGGGCACCCCAAGGGAGTCATTACCTGGAAACAGCAATCCTGTATTAGCACCTGACCAGAGTGATTTAAAGAAGGACCTCAATGGTTATTACATCACTTTTGATCTTTGGGCAGGAACATCTTTAATATTTCCACGCATCTTCTGGATGTGCTCTACTGCCAGTGATACTGAGTGATACCATGATGCTCAGTGATACTGAGGGGTGCACTCCAGCATGTTGACATTGCATTGGCTGACCTAGCACATCCCTCACTCCTGTTAGGTGCCTCATCTCCATGTTCATTCCAGGAAAGCATTAATGGTACCTCCAAGTAATCCCATAGATTATGTGGGGTTGCAGGGTTGCCTTTCATGTTTACCTGCCTGTTACGTCCAGTGAAGCACTGCCTGCAGTTGATGTACAAAGCTGTGAGGTGCTTACAGGTGAGTTAGCCTCAGGGGAAATACATCTGCTGTTACAGGAAAATGGGTGTTCACATGCTCAGATGAGCACCATGATGTGGTTTCTACCTGATAGTTTTTTGGAAACTTCCCTTTGCTGAAGACACAGGTGTGAAGCAGAGGAAGGTTGGGATTTAGCTGCTGAGATGAGGGTAATAGAAAGCTCAGAGTTATCAAAACCCTTTAACCATTGTTTTTAGTGTTTTAGGAATAACCTTATGGCTTACAAACAGCCTTACCTGACTCCATTCTTTTACAACCTATTCTGAGTTCATGGTATAGAAATCTTGCACTTGTTTGTCTTCCAGTGATGGTAGAAACAAGTTTGAACCAAACTTTTGCTGCAACATCATAGCTCTGGTTGGATTTTCAGATCTTTCCTCTATCGTGCCATGGAGAAGTTCAGACAAAAAGTGACCTAACGAAGCCCTAAGACATATGAGCTTTTAGTGACTATGACAACTTGGGGCAAAGAGGGCTGGCAGTGAAGCCCATCTCTAACTTCAGTAAATACAAGGACATAAATACCATCTTTGATTGGTGCAGTCGTGCCTGAAATTGTTTTGGCCCACATTGCACCATGTGGGGACGCTGCTTCAGCAATGGATTTAGAAAGGGGCAGTATGTGTGATGATGCTTTGAAGTCTTCTGATTCGTCCAAGTCATCCCTACTCCAAGTCATCCCAAGTGAAGGTAGATCTGGGTCTGGTAGAGTAGGACACTTGTCCCGTCAGCTATCAGTTGTTAGTGAGAAAACTATTTCCAGGTAACATTTAGGGTTCTGCTCAGTCTTCACCTGAGCCACGTTGGGCAGGCAAATGTGCAGCACAAAAGGTCTCAGAAAGATTTCTTGCACAATGATGCTACTTCTTTCATCAGTTTGAAGCAGTAGCTCAGGATATGGAAGACAGACTACCAGGATGGTTGAGTATGTGTAGAGCTCTGATTGCCAAAGTGTATGCATGTGGTCTTCTCATAGGTTAACATGAGCAAGCATAGATGGCTGAGAGTGGCTGAACGTGTGTAGATCAGTGGTTATAGGCATATAATGCCTTGCTTCTGGGGAAGCAGCCTCAAAGCAAGTCCCAGAGATTTCTGGGGAACACATCTGAAGGGGGCCTATAAGAATGCTGGGAAGGGACTCTTCATTAGGGACTGTAGTGATGGGACGAGGGGTAATGGGTTCAAACTTAAACAGGGGAAGTTTAGATTGGATATAAGGAAGAAGTTCTTTACTGTGAGGGTGTTGAGGCACTGGAATGGGTTGCCCAAGGAAGTTTTGATTGCTCCATCCCTGGTGATGTTCAAGTCCAGGTTGGACAGAGCCTTGGGTGCCATGGTTTAGTGTGAGGTGTCCCTGTCCATGGCAGTGGGGTTGGAACTGGATGATCTTAAGGTCCTTTCCAACCCTAGCTGTTCTATGGTTCAATAAAAAGCTCTGTAAGGCAAGTGCATGTTGTTTCTGAAGCTGTATAGAGAAAGGCAGTTCTACACCTTGTGTGTCTGAGGGCAGCCTTGTTCTATGGGAGAGGCTGAGCTGCCTTTCACAGCTGCAGTAAATCTGACTAATTGCACTAGCAGAGCAGATGAAGAAACTGTGCCCCAGGTCTTGGGCTTGTTTGAAGACAGCTCTGTCTACCTTGACATCTGGAGGAATGCATCCCAGGGATGGGGGGAAGGGAGGGAGGCCAAAGGGAGCAGAGTCAATCCTCGCCCTTCCTTCCTTCCTTCCTCAGGACTCCAGCCTAGCAATATCCCAGAGGCTAGTGAACACATGGTAAAACTGAAAC
The DNA here is from genome assembly GCF_963264785.1 of Psittacula echo. NCBI lineage: Eukaryota > Metazoa > Chordata > Aves > Psittaciformes > Psittacidae > Psittacula > Psittacula echo. Next base: position 6,446,072 of record NC_137748.1, read on the forward strand.
CATCTATTTTCTTGCTGTAGGCTGTGACTTTCCATTATGTTGTAGCTGGAAAACATGGGGCTTACATGAGGTGTAAGAAGATAAAATACTGGGAAGGGATGAAGGAGTTGGGGGGAGCAGGACAAATATCCCAATGGGAAGCTGGGCTGGAGCTGAGTTTGGACTGGGCTTTGCTGGCCCAGCAATGGGAAGAGGCAAGGGCAGCTGGGCTGGAGGCAGACAGGAGGTCTGGAGCGGTGCCTGGTGCGGATTCAATCCGGGGAGTTTTAATGCCACAACAACAACAACAACAAAAGAGGAAAGGGGGGAAAGGAAGAAAAGGCTCCTGCGGGGCTGGTTGCCACGGAGACCCCAAGGAAGTTTGAACCAGTCTTGCTCTTTTCACAGCCGCCTTTGAGCCAAGGAGGGAATTATGGCTGGCGATAAAAGGAGACATGTGGCCCTTTGCTCACAGGGACCGGCCTCTGCAGTTACGAGTCTTCGGCTCATTTTCTCCCTTGTCCCCTCCTGCAATTATACATTCGGAGCTCAGGGAAAAGAAATCTAGGACAAGTTGTGCACCCTTTGCCCTAGGGACCCGTTCCTGCGGGGCAGACCCCTGCCTCTTTCAGCCCATTATTCCTCCCGTGATGCACCACCCAGTTTCCTCTGTACTTCGGGAATTCAGAGCTGATAAACAGCTCATGCCGGCTGTCATTGCACCAACGCCTGCACTGCAACAGCCTCCACGAGGAACAGGGGCTGAGGATAGAATCATAGAATCATAGAACAGGGTTGGAAAGCACCTTAAGATCATCTGGTTCCAACCCCCCTGCAAGATCTTTCCCAGTGGAGCTGGAAACAGTTTTCCTCCTTGTTTTTGGGAGGTTTTTGGGAGGGATCTGGCTGAGCAAATGATAGGAATTAAAGTGAAAGGGGGAAATTCAGCTCTGTGTTGCCTTACCCTGATTTCTCCAGTGACAGTTGCATAATGCAAGGCCCAAAATTGTGTTGTAGTGCTCAGGTTTTGCCCTGGCTTCTCCTCATTGTGGGGTTAGAGCTGGGTACTCGGCGCTTCCAGTGTGATATGCTGCAAAAAGTCCTCCTCAGGCCTATTTGATGTTATACACAAGGGAGAAAATGGCAAAGTGAAAGGCAGAGGTGCCAGCAAAAGAAGTGAGTCTTCTACAGGCATTGAACAGCAATGGGAGCAAAGCATACCTTAGGATCATAGAATAGTTTGGATTGGAAGGGACCTTAAAGATCCCATGGGCAGGGATATCTCAGCTTGCAGCTCACACCTCCTGGCCAGCTGGGTTAACAGAGCCCAGTTCTCTTTTTCAGGGGTATTCAGGTTTTCTTGGACGTTTGGTGCTGAGGGTGTCGGGGTGAGCTATGAAGGAGCAGGTATGGCTGGGGACATGGGGTAGTGACTGAGGCTGGTATCCGCTCTCCCTCCCAACCCTCAGAACATTACTCCAGAGCCCATTTTCTTTCTTGTGTTGGGCTGTGGTGCAGACTTCAGTTTGTTTCCATCAGCTTCTTGGGTTTCCTTTTAAAGCCAGAACTGTGTTTGAAGGGTTCTTACTATCTGAAGAGGCTGTGGGATATCCATCCTTGGAGGCTCTGGAGATTCAGGAAGACAAAACCATAGGAAACCTTACGGCATTAGTCTAGCTTTCTGCAGGAGGCTGGATTAGAGACCTCCAGAGGTTCCTTCCCACCAGCACTTCTATGGGTTGATGATGATGCTGTACTGCTTTTCAAGTTATTTAACTATATAGTCTTGGTTTTATGCATGAGAATAACATAAACCACTTAAATAGTCCAGAACACCTTTGCAGGAGACATCCAAATGCTAGGTTACAAAGCCAAGATCCATGCAGCAGGCAAAGCATGTGGCTGGCCAGCTAAGCACTATGCGTGGTGCAAGCAGAATTATGTCCTCTGTAAGCTGTGGCACAGTCCTGGGATCACAGTAGATCATTCAGACATGGACCTTGCCTGCTCACCAAAAGCTGAATGATGTCTGGTCACTCATCCCATTCCCAGTGATGAACCCCTCTGCTCAGGAGAAACCTACCTTTACTGAAGGGATGTTAATTATTATTAAATGAAGAGCAGCTCCAGCCATAGAGAATTGCTTGGGCAAGTGTTTTAGATATGCCTTTGCCAAATTTTACTGCTCAGGGTAGCTCTGTCTTCCATTCTGACTGCTGCTCCCTGAACACAACCCCATGAACCTCATCCTCCTAACACCCAAACGGGCCTTTAATTCTCAGCTCCTACCATGGTCCTGCTTTGCAGAGCAGCCAGCAATTTCCAGGCTCTGTGCTTAGGACCTCTGCAGTGTCTGAGGACACCCTTGTCTTCTGTATTCAGGTGAAAATAAAAGGAACTGCACCCATCGGAGTGTGTGAGCATCTTTCCTGTCGAGCAGCTTGGCAAGTGGGCCAGCCTTGGAGGTCTTATTGCTAGGGAAAGCTGGAGCTGAAAAGTTGCTGGAGCTTCCCTTTTGATCCCTGTAAATCCACTTCTGTTCCACAGCAAGGCAAGAAGGCCATATGGAGCATCCCCCGGCTGCTGTGGTCCTCTCTGTCCCCACCCCACCCAGTGCTCCTTGTGCAGATAAAGTGATGAAGGCTCCTCTGGCTCTCTTTGGGGACTCCTCTGCCTTCAATTTCTCTATGGCAGTGTCACCACAGCCACATGTTCCCCTCCTGGGGATCTGAGGATCCCCTCCTCAGTTATCCAGGTATCCTTTTTGTGGGGCTAAGTGGTGAATCACAGCTGAGCTGCTGTAAAAATGACCATTTTTTGGGGGAATAATCTTTATTTACATCAGTGCCACCTTCATACAGTTTTCCTTTTGTTTTCTTATCCTATTTTTTATGGAAGACACATACAGGAAAATGTAGATTTTCTGTGTGTTGGAGCAGGATTCCTGTTTCTATGACCGTGAGATTGTATTTTTGTGGATCAGAACCGGAGTGTCCAGCACACTGTGTCCTGCTCCTACTTTTGCAGCCAGCAGGTATTTCCCAATTACTAGAGTTTCTCAAAGACCATCTTTACTTTAAAGGAAGACGGTTCTAAAACGCAATGTAGGTGCTGATGACCCACAGACCGACCAGCTGCATCACACCTGTGCTCTGTGATCCCGGGAATAAGCATGATAGGATGGGGGTCCCTTGCCAGGAGGGCTTGGGAGTGTGGTGCACAGTGCCATCCAGTGGACCTGCCACGGCTGACCATGCAGCAGTAGGAGGTAACGTCCTTACGTGATGTACTTTGAAGCACTGAGCTGTATATGATGCTTTCCCAGTCCCACTTCAGACAAACCTGGGCTGTTCAGCAAAGCCCAGGTAGCAGATTGTACCCCTGAAAACGTCTTCCCCAAGGCCTTGAGTACCTGGCAGTGTCCATCACTTGGCTGTCCCAGCTAAGAGGATGCAGAACCATACATCAGGACTAGCCCATTCCATCTCATCTCCCCCAGCTCTCGGGGATGAAAGTGGTCCAGGTGATGGAGGGGAAGCAAAACCCAAGTGAACACTCGCATGTGTGGTTAATGCCACTGAGGAGTGATAGGAGCATCCCCTGCAAGCAGACCCCCATGTGCTCCTCATGCTTCATCTCAGGAGCGCAGGGCAAGTGTTTTGGGCAGAAGAAGGCTACAGGAGGAGCCTAGGTTGAGCAGGAAGGGCAGAGAAACACAGCGAACACTTTTCCCAATTGTTTCGAACAAGATTTCTCTTGGGAAAACCCCTCCAAAGGTGGCCTTGCTCCTTGTGCGATCCTTGGGGGCACAGTACCACCTGCTGGCAATGAGGCGGCAGCATAGCAAGGGATGGGACACGGAGAAAAGCGAGCCCTGACAGTTTGCTCCTCTCTAGGATTAGAGCAGGACTCACGTTTGCTCCTCATTGAGTCCAGTTTTAAATAGTTAGGTTGAAAATTTAAGCTTTTCATCCTTGCGAGGGAGAGATGCCTCCCTCGGACAAGCAGAATCACTCATGTTCATGCTGCCAAGTTTTCCACCTGCAAAGGGAAGGCAATGCAAATCCTGAAGCAGAGACCAGTTTACCAAATCTGGGTAAAGGTTCATTTTCTTATTAAGCTGTAGCTTAAATACTAATGTTTTCAGCTCCTCCCCTCTTCTTCCCTGGGCTGTGCATTACCTCAACACTTCCTACTCAAACTTAGAATCATAGAATCATAGAATAGTTAGGGTTGGAAAGGACCTTAAGCTCATCCAGTTCCAACCCCCCTGCCATGGGCAGGGACACCTCACACTACACCATGACACCCAAGGCTCTGTCCAGCATGATGGAGATGGAGCATTCACAACTTCCTTGGGCAACTCATTCCACTGCCTCACCACCCTTACAGTAAAGAACTTCTTCCTTATATCCAATCTAAACTTCCCTTGTTTCAGTTTTAACCCGTTTCCCCTTGTCCTATCACTACAGTCCCTAACAAATAGTCCCTCCCCAGCATCCTTACAGGCCCCCGTCAGATACTGGAAGGCTGCTATGAGCTCTCCACACAGCCTTCTCTTCTCCAGGCTGAACTCCTCTTTGTTCTGCTTTCCCTATTCATCTCAGCACAGTGTTTAGCCTCTAAGTCTCCCAGACTCTACCCCTGGGATGTAATAGCATCCCAGAAATAGCAGATGATTGATTTTGGGCTGCCAATCATACATTCCTGCTCTCAGAACCCTCAGATCTAGCAGCCACGTTCGCTCTTTCTTTCCTCTTTATGGTTTTCTTGCTCCTGTGCATTGCTGTTTGTCTTCCTTGGTTGTTTCACTGAGCAATTTCTGGAGTGTGCAGCAAAAGGAAGCTCTGTGCACTTAGCTCCTATCCCACACAATCTGGCCAGGAAGCTGTGGTTTAAAGCAAACCCAGAGGATTCAAAACACAACTCCTGAAAGCATCTGTTAAGCTACATGGGTACAAATATGATCTAGGACTTGATCCCATTCTTGGAATGTGGTCCCACTGGTTGAGGATGGGTAAGGAGCAGAATTTGGTTGTCCTAAACCTGACTCGTCTATCAGAACACACCTGACTGATGGGATGTGTGTTAAGGTCTTTGGAAATAACTGGCTTTTCATACCTGCAGGATGATCAGCTTGTCCCATTGCAGCTGCAATGGATCTGCAGGCACACCACGGTAACTGGGAAAAGGACCAAACTGGAGATTATGGAGTTGAACTCAAGGCACTTTGGGTAATGTTCAGCTCCCCCAAGCTGAGATGCTGACAGTGCAGGGCTCAGTCCAAGCAGGGGTCTAACACCTAGTTCATGCTGTGGCTGAAAGGTTTGGCTACCAGGCCACATACGGGTCTGAGACAATCTGGAACCAGCTTGATGCCCACAGAGCTCTCCATGGACTGATTCAGCTCATTAATTACGCAGAATATGGCAAAAAAGAGCTTGTGTAAAAGGGTGGTCAGGTCTGCTGCTGGGAGCAGAGAGGGGAGAAGAAAGGAGGGGAGAATGATTCCTCTTCAGGCAGCACCAAGCTGTTAGACTGGTTCAGTCTGTCATTTGTTGGCATCCTCAGATTCCCCCTGTTAGAGCCCAGCAACTCTTTGTAGACTGCTTGAATATGAATTCTGATCATATTCTTTCCATCCATCCAAGACACCTCTTTGGAGGCCCTCTCTGAGCTGTTGGCCTTTTCCTAGGACCATAGCAAGACTGACTGTGTTGGCATGACCAGGGATGGGTGAGCTCCACTCTACAATCCTGGGTACTCCAGGGTACAAGAACTACTTCAACACTGTTCTTGTCTCTTATCTTGAACAATCACAGAATCAGTGAACAGTTTGGGTTGGAAGGGAGCTTTAAAGGTTCCCTTTAAATGCCTAGGGTGAGCATTTTAAATGTAGTCCACCCCCCCCCCCCCAATGAGCAGAGCCATCTTCAGCTAGATCAGGTTGCTCAGATCCACATCCAGTCTGGCCTTCCAGGGATGGAGCATCTACCACCTCTATGGACAACCTGTGCCAGTGTTCCACCACCCTCGTTGTAAAGGTGTCTTCCTTATACCTAGTTTGAATTTCCCCTCTTTTAGTTTAAAACCATCACCCATTGTCCTCCTGCTGTGCAGGCTGAGCTGGCCCTTCATTTTGGCTCTGAATGCTTGATCATTGGACTTCAGTCTCATCAGCCTTCCTGGGTGGCCTAACACACCATTTTATCTGGATGAGTAACACCAAGACAACTCACTTCAAACTGGGTCTGAAGAACATCTGATCATTCCATCTGCTTTTCTCGGATTGCAGCACAGACACAGAGTGCTGGGGCCTTTTGCATGTAAAGAAAGTGGAAATCCAGGATTTCAGTTTATATCAGGTGCAGACTGGGCTCTAGGTTGGAAAATCCACCATAGCATGGTGAAGGTGGGTGTGCTCACACTGCACTTCAAAGCACCCCTCACAAAGCTGCTTTTAGTGGTGACAGCCAGACCCTGGTGTCTTGTACTTCAAGACTGCAAGATGTCCTTCAGGTACTCTAGAGACTCCTGCTGATGCTTCTCACTTTACCTCCATCCATCTCATATGAGGGCCCACAGGACCACTGGATTCCTCAGCAGTGTCACCCTGCTCTGGCCAAGCTTCTGTCCATTGTGCAAGTGGGTAGGTGTAGCTACTACCTACCACTAGAGGTGATTGTGGATCCAGCTACTAGATCTTGATCCTATTGTGTCTCCAGGTAAGATTATGCTAGGAAGCCATCACCAGCTACTTGGATCCCATCAGGGAGCAGTAAGCATTTCCAAAGCAGTTTCATCAGGTTCCTTTCTGTCTTTTTTCTTCCCAGTTTTGTGTCTTTCTGATGCTTTGATATGTCCCTTGCTTTCATTTCTGCCATCTTTGTAATCTGAGTTTTCTTTTGATCCATTTCCCAATTTTCCCAATTTTCTGTTTAGATTTTCTGGTTTGGCTCATGCCCAGCAGCGATGCTGTGCAAAGGCAGATTCCTTGGGCAAAGCACAAGAACAGAATGTGCACGTAGAGACTCTTCTCCCAAAAAATGCCCCAGACACCAAGAATTTGAAGCTTAGGGACTTCCCCAGCCCAAGGTGGTGTTGATGGGTTTAGTAACACTGAGGGGGTTTTCTTCCATAAATCTACTTGGTTTCTCCTTACATTGCACGCAAACATCTGGCTTCTGCGACATGGTGGAGCCTGCAGTCCCACAGCTCCTGGTGAGAGTGTCTTGGCTGTGTGAAGGGTGGCATCCAGGGCATTTTGGGGTAGGTTTTGTTACTTTTAAAGCCACCAGCTGGCTTAATTTAATGTCCCAATAACTGTAAGTTCTTGTCCACTCTCTATGAGCCACTTGTTCTGCAAGATCTCTATTGTATCCCCATCAGTTGTCTCTTTTCCAAAGTGAAGTATCGCAGCTTACTCAGTAGCTCCTTCTACAGACACCCTTCTCTGCCGTTGATCAGTATTGCTGTAATTCTCCAACCCTTTCCTAGTTCTATTGTACTCCTACCTGAGATGGGAGGAGGACTGGATCTCAGCTTAAAGTTCTGTGAAATCACACTGCTTATAGACAACAGTTGCTGTTTCTTGCCATTCTTGCTGGCATAAGCTAAGGAAGAACATAAATCTTCCATAAGGGATCAGCTGAGTGTTAGTAAACCAACAAAGCAATGCTTGGGTCAAGATCAGAAGCAGTCAGAGCTCCAGAATATTACCTGTGGTGAGCTGAGGATTTATTTACTCCTCATCCTAAAGCTGCTGGGAAAACCACCATTTTCCCAGGATATTGCAACACAATGGGGCATGGGAGGAGAGATCTGTCTCATGATAGCAGGATGTCTACAATGTGTCTGCATCTGAGCTAATTTACCACTTTCTCTTTATGGACAATGAGTTTCCAACAGACAATAAGCATTTAATTAAGTACAGCCTTCTATAAAAATATCATCTCAAATCTCCTGGATGGTCACGGTGGAGAACAGGACATCAGTAATTACTGCAAGAGATCAAGACAAGAAACATATGGGGTATACATGCTATTCTGCTCTCCTCATTGACAACAAAGGAGAATCAGAGCAGGGAAACGTGATGAAGATAACCAAAGGTGGTGAATGATGGGATGACTAAAGGAGGGCTAGATCTCTTCAGCTGGAAGTTCAGGGGTCTGTCAAAAGGATGAATGCAATTCTTACTCAGGCAGTTGCCAAGCTGCCCATGGTTGTGATTCCTAACCACAGGCAGGGATCACTTGGTACTTGAGCAGTCCAGGCACACTCAACACATGCCATGGGCTGGAGTTAGGATGTTTGGTGCGATCCAAGTAAGCCTACTGACACTGCTGTGAGAGAGGAGTTCTTTGGCTCTCTTGAATCCCTTAAAACATCTTTCCTCCAAAATCTTACAATCTACAGCTTTTTCTTGTGAATTAAATAAAGTTGGGTGGCAATTCAGTGGAAAGCTCCTTGAAATGCCATAGATAAAAAGACTATATGAACTATAGGTATGAAATAATGTAGATACTTGCCCAAATGGCTGTAGGAGAGTGAACAGAGTAAAAAGCAGTTGACCCAGAAAACTGTTTGGTTTAGCAGACATATGGCCATTGTGGCAAATGCCCCTAAAAATGCTTTCAAAACAGCACAGATCAAATCAGCTCTGCAATAAATGAATGTAACTGGAGCGAGATCTACAATGTTAAGTCCTGAAGCGTCCCTACCAGGAACTGGGATAACGCAACGTGCCAGGACAGAAAGCAACTCTTCTTCTTTTTCCAGTTTTTTATGGGTTTTATTGGCTTATGAACTCCATGACAAAGCCTAATCCTGGGCCTTGCACTGTGCAGTGGAGCAGGCAGAGCTGTTAAACAGTATTCTCATCATACAGATCTCAAGTGCCCTTGCTGCTCTCCTACTTTCAACTACTTTCCCTTCCACTGATGTATTAAGCCCTGCTCCTCCAAAGTCCTGAACACATCTGAGGCTCAGCCCTGTCTCTGGCGAAGCATTTTCCATTCCTGCTGTCAGCACAAAGCATTACTTGACCCAAGTGCTGAGGCACCCATATCCCTGCTTCAAGGCTTGTTTCATGCCCACCTCCACAACCAACTTGTCCTGCCCAGCATCTCTCCTGACACCTTCCTCTCTGCTTCAGACACCAGGGAAAAGGCCCTGCTACAGTGGCTCCCCAATAAGCCAAGAAGGAAGAGAGGTCTGGAGACAAGACAACCACTCCTGTTGTCCCCTGTGCTGAAGACTTAATGTCCTTGCTACAGGGTTGTGCAGGCAGGAGGTGGGACAGCTCAGCTCCGTTATCCAGGCAGGTTATAGAGATGCTCTACCCTGGGAAAGTGCCATGCATAGGAAAATTAGAAGCAGCAGCCCAAGCACACCCTGGAGAACAACACTGGTGCCAGTAACAGAGAACAGGTCCCAGTGTACCCTCCCCATCATGAGACATTTGAGGACGCAGCTGCAGGGATGGGAGCACTTACAGGTCCAGTTGGAGTTCTCTAAGTGTGGGAAGTGCTGCATTTCACAGCCTTGCACACTTGTCTACACTGTTTGCAAAGCAAACCTTATGAAGGAGGGTGTGAAAGGCAGCAGTGCACCACCAGCTCAGCAAAGCTGCCATTCTCACTTATTGCTTGGGTGGACTGGCTTCATTGGCTACCTGTCTGTCTGGAGCCCTACCACGTACGTGTCTCCATAGTCCTGTGATTTTATGGGAGTGTTTTCAGAACACGGGGATTAAACCTTCCTAACTTTTGTCTCAATGGACACTGGGTGCTGGTCATTTGTTGCTGAGTTCCTCTGTGAAAGTGTGTGTAATTGCACCTGAGAGGATCAGGCTGGGCATTAAACAGTGCCTATCCTGCAGGGTCATGCATCCATAGGACAAGTGCCCAGAAAGGTGTGGGCATCTGCATCCTTGGAGGTCTTGCAGGACAAAGACACAGCCGTCCTTATCTAGGTTTGACAGCAACTTGCATTGGGACAGGAGGATGGTCTAGAGACCTCCAAAGGGTCCTTCCCACCAACATTTCTATGAGATGTCTGCTTGTGCAATGCATGTTTGATTATACGTGTCTGTGAGAGCATGCTCTGTGCATGGGATCTCCCTGGTATGTCCATGAACATTAAAGCCATTGGCAGTGAACCCAGGCAGAAGCAGAAATGGGTCGGGTGCGTGCTGGGTGCCCAGACACTGCAGGTGCCTCTTTAGTTTTTCCTTAATCCACCAGTTTAGTGCATAACCAGGTGCCCGCAGCTGTCAAAGGCAGCAGTAAACTGGCAGCAGTTCCCTTTATATTATTCCATATGGCACCGTCGAGCATCCCGAAGCTGCTATGAGGACTGCCAATGCTTGTCCCCCGCGCGCCGCAAGGATGGAGGGACCTGGTGGGACGCGACCCAGCACGGAGACCCTGAGGGCTCTGGGGGCCAGCGGGTCCTCAAGGAGCCCCGGGGGTGCCCGGCGGCTGTGGGACGGGACGGGAGGAGAGGGCCGCCCCGCCTCCCGCTTAAAGAGCCGCGGCGCCGGGTGGCCGCGCAGTGAGCTACGGAACGGCACCGCCCGGCACCATGTCCCGCGCCTTCGGCCGCATCCTCCTCATCATCATCCTCCTCCTTCCCATCCTCCTCCTCCTGCCGCCGCCGCCCGCCGCCGCCTACTTCGGGTCAGCACCGCCCGCGGGGATCGGCCCCTGGCACCGCCTTTGCGCAGGGAGGGAGCGCGGAGGGTCCGCGGGACAGTACCGGGATGGGGGGGGAGCGCGGAGGGTCGGCTGATGCTGTGCTGGGGGAAGGCTCGAAGGCTCCGCGGGCTGCTGCGCCCTTGCGCGGGTCCCGGTGAGCGGTGTCCGGCGGGGAGTTGTGGAGTTTGAACAGGGTGGGAGAAAGGGTGCTGGGTGTGAGCACCGAGGAGAAACGGGACAAGGAAAGACCAGCGTGTGGTCAGCGGGACGCAGGGACGGGCTAGAAGATGCTGTGAGCTGGGAGCAACCGGGATCAAAACTTACTTGCTTGAACCGCGCTCCGTTTCTACTCAGGATGCGAATTAGCCCCGGCTGGTTGTAGGCTGTGACACCCCGCTCCAGGCTGCTTCCCTGGAGGGAAGAAGGTGGGAGGAGGGACGCCGGGCTCAGCAGAGAGGTCTGCGTGACTGTGGGTGCTGCGGGGCTCAAAGCCAGCCCAGGGCCAGAGGGTGCGCTGGGGTGCAGGGAGGCAGAACTGATGCTTCAGCCTGGATGCGGTGCAAGATAAACCTGGGCACGACTGCCCTTGGGTGCGTGTCCTCCCCTCACATTTCAGTTTGTTTGGGTTAAAGGCAAAGGTGGGTCAATGCAAAACTTCCCGTGGAGATGGGTTTTGGTTTGTTTTCTCAGTAAGCTGCTTCTCAGGGAGGTTTTTCAGACTCTCTTGTGCTAACCAGAGCTCTTAGTGCTCATCTCTCAGTGAGTGTAGAAGAGCCACAAATACCAATACATTCAGACACTGCTGTGAGTGACTGTAACACCCAAGACAGATCCGGAGGGTCCTGGTCCCTCTCTACTGATCCTCCCATCAGGTGCCAGACACTTCTACTTACATTTGCTGACAAGTACCTGCAGGCTTGGCACTGCTTACATAGGGCAATTATTGGTATTTCATTTCTGCTGCAAAGCTTCCTTAAAACAGATGGATTTTAAGACAGCGGTATTGTTTAGCCTAACTCATATCTAAGCACCTGCTGCCAGTGGAGGACTCTATCTCTCTTAGTCATTCATGGTGTGTATGTACCTATGCTCTACAAAGGGGCTAGACTGTGGTGAGTGTTTGGCTTTCCAGCTATGGGGACACGTGCTCATGGTTGCACTTAGTGGAAGTGAATGTCTCTGTGCTTTCCATTCAGATAACTAACACGAAGTGGTCACTGACTATTGCTCAAGCTCTTAAAGCAACCTGACTGATTCTTCATCTTGTGACAAGGATCTGTTTGATAGGAGCTGCTTTCTGGGCATGAAATCTGGGTGTGCTGCCTCTTGATGGTGCCTAGCTCAGGATCTGAGGCTGCAGCTCCACTTCTGAAAGGCTTTTTCCTCAAGGGGTTTGTCACAGCGCTGCCCTGTGTATTCTCACCTCTTCATTGAAAAATCACAAGAAGGAAACCAAAGCCTAAGAACTCATTGGGTGCTTGGTGGTGATTAATAATGTGATCCATGGGTGCTTATTTTGAGCCCACAGACACAGAGGAACTCCAGCATCCAGAAGTCCTGATATGAGTGCCTGAAACAGCTTAGTTTGGAAGTATCTCACATCCAAATTGCTACTGAATTAGAGGGGACCTTAGGCCCTGGTGCAGCAGTCCACCTCTAAGTTCTGCCAAATAGGAGAGACTTTTGCACAGGAGCCAGATCTTTGCTTTCCAAACACTTAATTGAGGAAACCTCTGAAGATGTAATAAAAAGTGCAGGAGGATTTTGGGTGCCAATGTGCAAAGAGAGGACCTGAGCCCTTTCTGTTGTGTGCAATGGCTTTGGCAAAGGTGAAATACTGCTGTTTGAAAGCAGTGAAAATGCCAAGTTTGATTCCATCAGGACAAAGATAAGGCAAGAAGTGCCCAGGGTAGGCCAGCAGAAATGGTCCAAGGGCCCAGCGAAGATGAAGATAACCTGTCAATACACAAAATTAAGCCTTGCCATACTTAACACAGCCTTACACTGGAGAAATACTGGCAACTGTGAGCAGACCTTAGAAGAGCACATTCCCATCACCTGGGATTGTTGGCTATCTGATGTCAGTGCACTGGCTATGCTTGAGCAGACCTTGAACTGCCAATGCTGGCTCCACAGAGGGGTACATTGGAGCCTACAGGAGAGGGGGTGAAAATAAGCTTTGCATGAAGTGTGGTCTGGCTGTTGTTGAGGTGATGTTGGGCTTGCCTGGCTCATTAGATGCAGGAATCCAGGAGTGGCTGTCTCCCTGGTACACAGACGGTGTACACCTCTTGACTTCCTTTGTGCTTGTTTTGTTTCCACCTTTGCTTCAATCTCCCCGATGCTGCAGCCCCTCTAAGGTATTCCCTCCTCATCCTAGCTGTGCTTTTGCTTTCAGGATGTACAACTCTTTGGGTGGGAATCTCTCTACACCCCACTAAAAGCTCTCAGCCTCCTGTTGCCTTCTTAGGGGCTGGGTTTCACAAAGTGGGAAGTAGTTTAGATTGTGCTGGAGGGCAAAGAGCTCCTCAGAGGGTGTAAGAGGATGTCTTCCTAGAGTTAGGGCAGAATTCAGAAGAGACCCACCTCAGGTAGGATGTTATTGGATAGGCAGGAGCCAGAGACTTGTTTAAAGCCTTCTCGTGGAGAGACCTCCATGGAGCAGGCTGCAACATGTCTCATTCATGGGCCAGTTTGGCCTGTGCAATGTGGGCAGCCAGGTCTGCTGGAGCCTTTCTTTATAACTCGCCCTTGAATACCTGTGGTAGGTACAGAGGTGCCAGGCTTCCTGGAACTTCCCACCATGTGCTGCCTGGCTTCACAGCTCCTCTTAATTCAGCTTACCTGTGTCCTCTGGAGCTAGTTCTGCTCCCATCAAAGTCAGTGACACAACTGTTGCTCATTTCATGATGGAAGGGGCCCTTAGAGAGTAAAAACAACACATGGCTTGCAGGTCTATTGAAGCTTAGGTTTACATAGTTCTGAAAAGAGCTTAACGTGTCAAATGACATCTTAATGTAAATAAGGGTGCCTTCAAAAATGCTGTCCTCACTTGTATACCCCTGGTATACAAGACAGGATTCCCCTGTATCTTTCTGTCTCTCCCCTGTATCCCCTAGTAGGATACCCCTGTATCCTTCTAGACATGCTGAGTAAGCTTTGGGTTTTGTCTTTAGCCCAGTTACCTACATTCCTATGTTTGCTTTGGTAACTGTTATTGACGCATTTTCCTGATGAACCTACTACCAACAGGGACTCTGCTGTCCAGTTCTGACCCTGGAAAGATTTCTGAAGATGTTTCTGATAAAACAAATGCTTATATTACTTCCAGGCTGAATAATCCTTCCTCAAAGTACAGTATCTCAGGAGGGTTTGTTACAGCATCTTCCTTTGCATTCTCAGACACACAGAATACTGGGATATTTAAAGAGTATAGTAGCAGAAAGAGAGCAGAAATGGAGAAGGAAGGCAGCTTTCAGATGAGACTTGAAAAGATGTAGTCTGTAGTGATTGCCACAGCAGAGACGATGTGTGGCTACGGATGCATTGAATAGGTAAAGGCTTTTCACAGATGCTTTTTGCTTATCTTCCATTCCCAGATTCTCTTTAGTCACTGTGTCAGAGTATCAGACTTCCTATAAAATTGTCCCATTGAATGTTGAGTGTTTCATGTAAGGAGCATGGCCAGCCCAGAGTTAGACTGAGTTAGATCTCCCATGTAATGATCAACCAGAGCTGTCCTGCTCTGGCTGTTCAGCAGCAAGGAATGCACTGCCCTGATACCAGGAGCTGCATGAAGATGTTTCAGTGACTGAGGCAAGGGGGGGAAGGATATAAACCAAGTATGTCCAGTCTGTGGGAGTACAGAGCAGATAAGGATGAAGAACCCAGTGCAGTTAGAGTGAACTGGTGCATAGGCACTGATTGCAGTAGTTCTCAGCTAAATCCTCATGCCATACCTCTCGTCCCAAACCAGCCATCTCTTCCAATGTAAGAATTTTATATGCTGTTCCCTGTGGAGTTTCAGGAGAATTGTCTTTTTTTAAACTGAGACTATATCTGGACACATCATCTGTTGCTGTTCCCAAGAAGGGTTTGCAGCAGGCAGAAAAGCTCATTGCAAAGGATTCCAACCCATAACCTCACGTAAACCTCACCTGAGATTTTAATTCAAGCCATTTTTCTTTGTGAAGAGCAGAAAGCTTGACATAAAGCTTGGAGGGTTGCAGGTATGAAGAGGGTCTGAAATGACAACTCTGATGGGGAAAGGTAAAACACCTTTGAGATCAATAGTTTATCCCAAGATGCTTCTTTGGGGATTTCTGCCACCTCCTTTGTAGACAGCGGGTGGTACAAAGCATGGAAAATCATTTCCTACAGTCAAGACACTACAACACTGCTGCTGGCCATCCATTTGTCCAGGGATGAATATTGAGGATGAAATAATGTTGCTTCTGAAAGGATTAAAACTGTTCCACTGAGTTGCCAGGGAGAAAAGAGAGCCGAGCACCTATTATGCACTGCGGTGGCCTTGATTTGATCTGTCATTGTCCCATATTCTCTTTCACCTTTCCTAAATGCTTGTTGCTGTTATCTGTGGGGTGTAGATATTTCTGTGGAACATGAAAGGCCCATGAAATCAGATACAGAGGACTGTTGTGGCTCCCTTTGATTATTCTCCTTACTTGGGAGAGGTAGAAAAGGCATATTTTTAGGGATTTTTAAGATCTTTCAGATCCGGAGGACACTGGGCATTGCACAGGAACAGGCTCTCATTAAAAGTTTCTTAAGCAGCTGGAATGTGGCTGGAAGGAGATTAAAGGAAATAGATGAATTTAGCAAAGTGCTTAGACAGAAGAGGAGGGAGAAATAAAAGTTGGAGATCCTTATTGTTCTTTCAGATTGCTAGCAGGTGTGCATTAATTCAAAGAGTTTATTTTCTTTTTTGCCATATGATCTGTAGATAATAAACTCTAAATCATCTAAAATCAATGTGCAGTTTTTCCTAACTGCAAATATCTGCATATTTTCTATTTAATCGTGTAAGAATGTTCTCATACTGTGATCTTGATCTGATCCCACAGTAGTTTTACTGTAACGAAACACAGTTACAGCCAGAGTTTGCAAGGATTTGCTCTTAAGGATAATCTTAGCTGTGCCTGTTGGGATTTTAAGAGTGGCTTCTGCTTCCAGCTTTGCCACTGGACCTTAGAATCATAGAATAGTTAGGGTTGGAAAGGACCTTAAGATCATCCAGCTCCAACCCCACTGCCATGGGCAGGGACACCACACTAAACCATGGCACCCAAGGCTCTGCCCAACCTGGCCTTGAACACTGCCAGGGATGGAGCATTCACAACTTCCTTGGGCAACCCAGTCCAGTGCCTCACCACCCTTACAGTAAAGAACTTCCTCCTTATATCCAATCTAAACTTCCCCTGTTTAAGCAACCTTGGGCAACTTCCTTTATTTCTCTGCCTCCTGACCTAAATTGAAAGTCACCTGAGCCACTGGTTTTGAGAGTTGTGTCTGTGTGCTGATCTGATGGAATGAATCCTGATCCCTGTAGGAACTTGTTCCTGATTATGGACGTGTGAGTGCATCTGGAGGTTGTAGGCTACTGTGAGAGTGAATGCAGAAGTGTTGTGAGGTTAGGTCAGCTGAATTGCGCTATAATCCCCATGGCCTGGGTAGAGTGAATTGACTACAAAGAGATCTAGGCATCTAACTCAGAAATAGAGATTAAAAGTATAAAGTATGTGGAGGACTAAAACTGTAGTTGCAGTGCTTGTACAGTGAAAGAGCCATGCTTTTACAAGGATCCCGATAATGGTGCAGAGGTGAAGAATCTCAGTTCTTACACTGCTGTGGGGAACTGCTTGTTTGGCATTGTACCAGCTTACTACCTCGTGTCCATCTCCATCTGGCTGGGTTTGCTCAAGCACTGAAGGTGATGGGGAGTCGCTGCACCACTGGTGGGGATGCCACAGCCAGGTGATCTTTGTAGATGTGCTTCAGAGATTGCTCCTGCTTGCATCCCTCCCTATCCACCCTTCCTGGTCTGACTCCCACAGTCACTTTGAGGAGCAGCACAGCCCAGTTTGCCTGACTGGGAGAGAGGAACAAGAAGGAACTGGCTCATCCGTTTGTCCATGTTGAAGTGCTTGTGGACTTGCAATGAAAACAGCAGGGCTTGGAGGAGGGAAGGTGTAGTCTGAAAATGTTCATATTGGGGCTGAGATGTGTCCAAAAGTAGAGGTTTTAGGATGTTTTCATTTCTCTATTTATTTTCTGGGTGGGAATTGAGGCACTCTCTAATTCTTACCTGTTTGGTGATAAGGAGAAGCACCCCTGATCAGTGTTGTGCAAATGCAGGACTGTTCCCAGGTTGTTTGCATCAGAGTAAATTAATTTCTCTGTGTTTTCAAGCAACCCAAAGATGTTAAGGGAGATAAATTTTGCAAGCAAAATATTCTCTTGCCATGAAGAGTGAAACCATTTGTCTCAAATTTGTGACATTTTTCAGCCGGATTACATAGAAACACATATAACTGCATTGCTGTGGCATTAGGAAACACACTTTTAGTTGAGCTTTCCTTTATTTTTTTCAGTACAAATTGTTTTCCAGCCAAAGATGTGTTTGCCCTAGAAAGGTGGTCATTGATCATGTCTCCTTGTTGGTCTTAGAATCACAGAATACTTAGGGTTGGAAAGGACCTTAAGATCATCCAGTTCCAACCCCACTGCCATGGGCAGGGACACCTCACACTAAGCCAGGTCACCCAAGCCTCTGTCCAACCTGGCCTTGAACACTGCTAGGGATGGAGCATTCACAGCTTCCTTGGGCAACCCATTCCAGTGCCTCACCACCCTCAGAGTAAAGAACTTCTTCCTTATATCTAACCTAAACTTCCCTTGTTGTCCTGGGTCCAGCAGTAGCAGTCATTTTTTTCTCCTTCTTAGTAGCTGGTGTAGTGTTTTGAAATAAGTTTGAACCCATCAGCCCTTGTCCTATCACTACAGTCCCTAATGAAGTCTTCTGTAGCTGTGTCTAGTAGCATGCGGTGCCCACCAAACCCTGGAAGGATGTGGTTAATGCTTTAAGAAGTTAGCACAGAGATGTAGCACTACTGAATAAACCAAACCTCTGTATGAGATAGTGAATGTACTGAGAAGGGAACAAGACTGCAGGGTGTAAATGTGTCCTCTTCATGGAGTCAAGAAAACTTCCCACCTGAGGTTGCTGGTGACAACACAATCTTTGGCTTGCTGTGTGAGGGAGGTGGGATACTAGATCTAATCAATCTGTATTGATTAATCTTCTGAGCTGGTAAAGAACCCTGTACATCAGCTTTTCTGAATATCTGAATTCCTTCTGATCACCTTTTTCCTTCTAGGATTGCCGTCTTCCATCCCTCACTGCCTGTTTTGCTTCCTTTCAGCTTGACCGGGAAAGAAGCTCTGACCCACTTCCCATCCCTGGGATCCTCCACAAACGCTGCCCAGGGGAAGGTCCACATGAAGCAGTGTGACTTGCTGAAGCTGTCCCGCAAGCAGAAGAGGCTGTGCCGGAGGGAGCCTGGCTTGGCAGAGACCTTGCGGGATGCCATCCGGCTTGGAGTCATGGAGTGCCAGTACCAGTTCCGCAGCGAGCGCTGGAACTGCAGCTTGGAGGGACGGACCAGCCTGCTGAAGCGAGGTACAAGGTAGTCTTTTGTTTGCAATATAAAATCCCACTTGGTGCTGTAGCCCCTGGAATATACATATTGCTCAGCCTGGAGAAGAGAAGGCTCCTTAAGGGGAGACCTTAGAGCAGCTCCAGTGCCTAAAGGGAAATGGAAAATGGAAATGGAAATGGGAAATGGAAATTTCCTACAGGAAACATGGAGGGGGGGCTTTGGACAAGGGCCTGTAGGGACAGGCCAAGGGGGATGGCTTTAACCTGCCAGAGGGGAGACTGAGATGAGCTCTTAGGCAGAAGTTCTTCCCTGTGAGGGTGCTGAGGCGCTGGCCCAGGGTGCCCAGAGAAGCTGTGGCTGCCCCATCCCTGGCAGTGTTCAAGGCCAGCTTGGACGGGCTTGGAGCAACCTGCTCTAATGGAAGGTGTCCCTGTCCCTGGCAGGGGTTGGAG
Source organism: Psittacula echo (assembly GCF_963264785.1). Lineage (NCBI taxonomy): Eukaryota > Metazoa > Chordata > Aves > Psittaciformes > Psittacidae > Psittacula > Psittacula echo. The sequence goes on from NC_137748.1 coordinate 6,464,879, forward strand.
CTGGATGAGCTTCAAGGTCCTTTCCAACTCAAACCGGTCTGGGATTCTATGATTTCAAATTAAGCAAAGTGGGGCAGAAACCAGGGAGTGCAGGTCATCTGTTTTTCCTAGGAATGGCAGCTGTACAGTTTGGGCCGTTTGGTAACAAAATATGTCTTATCCTCATCTTTCCTGCACAGTCTATCACAGATTGAAAAGTAGAAGGAAATTCACAGCCTTGGCTTATGGATTTTGGTCCAAGACCAGAGTTTCCTAGGCTTGCCATCTTCCTTGACTGTCAAATGCGGACGAAACTGAAAAAATAAGGATTCATGCTTTATGTCAAGGGTCATTTTAAGAGAAGATTCTTTTTAGCTCTTAGGATTATCACTGTATGTAAATCTTTGCTGTTCTCAGATACAGAATTTAATCCTAATTTTCTGTTAGAAAAGGCTATTTATCAGCATTGAGGCATTTCGGTGCATGTTGTCAAATATCTCCTAAGACTCTTTCACATTGATCTGGAGTTTCTGCAGAAATTCAGCCAGACTGGGCAGAAAATCCACTGGCTTCTCTTTCACCCAATGCTTTAGAGGAAGAAAATGTTCTATAAATGCTCTATTTGAGGTAGGAGGGAGCATAATAAATCCTTCAAATTGCGAGAACTTGAGAAAAATGGAATGAAGACAGACCCCAAAATAATTTCCTAATACAAGCTCCCAGAGCATGCATACACACTTTGCTAAACCTGTCTACATCCAAACAATGCCTGGCTGCCTGTTACCATTTCTGCTCTCCATTAATGTTTAGTAGCATTTACTGTTACAGTCTGCAGTATTAATGGAGTTTCAGACCTTTGATAATGTTCAGTAGCTTAGTTCTTTCAAAAAGGGGCTGAATAAGCCAATATTAACCTTGATGAATTGAAAACATGAATTTTAATTAACATCGGGATTGCAACATTTTAACATTTCCATTTAAAATTATCAGGTTTTCTTAAATACTACATTTATATTTTAGCAAACCAGCACATACAACATCAAATTTACTTCATTGCCAGGCTCTATTTTGGCTTTTTTACTGCACTGTGGAAGAAGCAGTTCGTGATCATGTTGAGTGTCTTTCTGACATCTGTACCTTCATCAACCTCAGAGAACTTGAAAATGACAATTGAATAATCCTCATCTTCAAATAGCTGGAAAATATTTCATTCTGTCCTGGTGGCATGCCTTAACATTTCCAGGGACTCCTGACTGACAAAATAAAATATCACCTGTAATTTAAAACCTGTTTTGGCAGATGAGGAGAAGCGTTTGAAAACTTTTATTACACAATCTTAAGGATCAAATGATGATTTAATACAGAAAAGTATGCTGTGTGCATTTCCTATATGAGAGGGCAGTTGGCTGGAAGCAATCATTAGCTCTTTTTTTCCATTACCTTGCAAACAGGCTAGTTTCACAAAGAACATGAATGCTTTCAGCTATCACTTTTGATCTGTTCCTCACACATTCCTACTGCCGTCTTGCTGCTGCCTTGGACATTGTTGGTCGGACAAAGGACTATGCTCTTTTCACACACAGAGTGATGGAGAGTTTTAAAAATGATTAAATCATGCGATATTGCCATGGTGTTGGAGAAAGCGTGAGGAAAACCACACGCTTTTTAAGTGTCTTAGATGGTTTTATGAGTGCAAGAGGGGAAAAAAGATCGTGCTCAGTGAGATGGTTCATTTTTGTAGTAAGTGAAAACTTAACTCGCAGTCACAACTGAAACACTGTGCTACCTGATTCAGATCACAAATGCTTTTCCTGCTTCTACAGATGCCACCATCTTTTTTCCTCCTATTTATATATTTCTAGTAGGAAAAAAAAAAAAAAAAAAAAAACCAAACTTTACGGGTTTTGAAATGCCAGATTTATTATTTTCACAGTCGGCACCATTTCTTGTTTTATACTGACACTCCTCTAGATACAATTGGAAACTCCTTTTCCATAACCTACAATCCTTCTGTGACCGAAGGATATTACTCTCCACTGATTCATGCAAAATTGTCCTGTGTTCCTTCTCCACTGCTTTAAAAATCCATGCAAATAGTCTGATTTAAGTGTATTCTGGAGAGACATTTCAAGCCATCTTGTTGCACAGTGGTGGCTGCTGTCTTTATAAAAAGCAGTGGTGAATTTTTGTTTCCAAGGTGTGTCAGAAAGGCAGTCCATTGCTGCTAGGGTCAGGTAAGAAGTATTTCATCTCGAACAACATGGATATTTGGGGGAAATAAATACCTACAATAAAGACAGCTCAAATCCAGCCACTCAGAAAAAATCCTTCTGGAGAGATGAGCAATCTTTCCATCCATTAATCCATTTCTTTCCTTCACGTTGGTTAGATTCTTTGACCTTCGAGCAGTGATTTCTTTGATGTGATGAAGAATCTAGGAGTGGTACAAAGCAGGGCCACTGACACAGGGATGGAGAATTTCCATTCGTGAAGATTTTGAGAACTCAGCTGGACAAAGCCCTGAGCAACTTTGGCATTGGAGTTAGCCCTGCTTTGAGCAGGAGGTGGTACTAAACACCTTGAGGAGGCCTCTGGGCTCCCCTGTTTTGGTTGGTTGGGTTTGGATTTTTGTTCCTATTTCTCTTTTTTCTTTTCTTCTTTTTTTCTTCCCCAGAGATGTCTCTTCCACTTGGTCTGAAATGCTCACACAGTCTTTCATATAGCGTTGTAAAATCTTTGCCCTTGAGCGTCTTTCCTTTGGCAGAATCACCATATGGCAAAGCTCCTTCTATTCTAGTTTTCCTTGTGGTCTAGATCGCACCACACCACAGAACAGTGTCTTGCCATTGCAGCAAACATTGTTCTGTATTTATAGGCAGCCGAGCTAAGAAATAATTCCAGGGAGTTCAGGGGAAGACTTGGACATATGCAAGAGGGAGCTGGTTTGCTTCAACATCTTGAAATTCAACTCTGATGGATGTTTGCGACTGAAGTGCCCAGGAAATTCATCTGCATTTGGATGTTCTCCCCTTGCACTTAGTGTTTAGGATTTCATTTAGTCATTATCAACACAGTCAATGGGGTCAGGAGAGTGACTCATCCCTAAAACAGAGAGCCTGGGAATCCACTCCAGGCTCCACTGGCTGTGGTGACAAGATATCCATTGACATAGTGGGTGGGTAGATACGCAGGACTCATGGAGAAACCCCTATTTAGATCCTCTCAAACCATGCTTGTTGGAGCTGATTGCTGCTCATTTGTGCTAGGTCCCACTGAAAATCCAGCTTCAATAGCTGCTGTGCTGCTCACTGTTATCCCACAAGCACCATTCAGTGTTGCCTTTACTCATGTGATTTGTGAATTAAACAATTCAATGGTGATCAATTCCTTATGACAAAGTAGAAGGAATCATCTTAGACTTTTCAGACAAGCATTTGGCAGCCCGGTGACATTGACCCTTTGCCATAAAAGGAGGTTTGGTGGGAGGAGAAGGAGGAGACGATTTGGAAGTCTGCTTGTTATCTCCAGTTACTGCTGTCTGCAGTGGCCTGACCACAAGCAGTGGTCTCTGATTTCAAGTGGGTTGAAACCTGACCAGCAATTACATGGAATGCCACAGAAGAAACTAAACCATCACTGCTCAGAAATAGCAGAATCAGTGTGGTATTCCACAAAGTCAGATTTAGCAGGGTATGTGGAGCTGACTGGTAGTGCTAGCTTTATATGGTATGGGAAAGAGTTTTCAAAATGCTCTCCTCTCTTTTGGTATGATTTAGTGACATTTTTTCATTATTCCTCCAGTACCCCAGGAGATTTTATAGAGAATCATCAACCAGAGAACTTAGTTGCAAGTTACTTGTCCCAGTGGTACAGCAACTAAAATGGTGAGGCAGGAAGCAGTTTTATTGATGTCCTTGACAGCCACCTTTTCTTGACTCTCATCCACATCCATACTGTTGCTAGATCTTTCCTCTAAAACTCTGCAATTCCAAACAGCTCCTATGAAGTCTATATTGAAGTTCCTAATGCAGCCTCTCCATTGTGTTCATGATAAGTCAATTTTTATTCTTCTTACAGATAGCTATCAGAACTCTTTGTCCTTGTCTTTGCTCAGATTTGTGGTGACTTCACTCAGATCTCAGCAGTCAGTGGTCTCATCTATTATTACAGCTGGATGGGAATTCTTTGAGGGAACAGAATGATGGAAAGATTTGACGTTGGACTGGATGAATTCTAGAAGTGCCTTCCAACCTCTGCTCAGAGGGCTAACTGCAAGACTAGATCAGATCTCTGTGGTTTCCGATGTGGAATTTTCCAATGTGGAATGTTCTTTTGCTTCAATGTGTTTTCTTCCACGCAACATACATGCAGGAGACTTGTCCTTCTTGCCCACGATGTCCTTCAACATGGAACCATTCCAGTCAAACTACAAGTGCTTTTTCCATACGAAATGCTACTGTGCTAACACAGTCTCAATTACAAATATTTTAAATAGCAAATCAGATTTTTAACATATTTTTCAGTCTCTTCTAAATATTTCCTGATTTTAAGCCCCAACATGGTTTCAATGTCCGTCTTCACACCTATCAGCTCTGTGGTGAGCATGAGGACAAATGGAGTTTCATGACCGCTGCTTTTTACAGTTGAATGTTCTCCCAAGACTACGTGGCTGTTGCCACCCATCCCTTCATTCATGAGTGGTCTCCTGTCATCATATTGAAACAGTCACAGCCACCAGGTGAGGCTGGGGTGTTACTACATCAGTTACTTCAAACATGATACTCAGTTTCTCTGCTAGGAATAGTGTGCAGTTAATGGAAGAGTTTTGTCTCTTTCTGTTTCCAAGTCTTTTGCTTGAGTTTAGCTCATGAGCTGAGGAGAGACGGTGGGGTGGATGAACACCTTATTTTGCCTTTTCTGCTCCTACCTTCTCCTAATCCTTCTCCTGTGCAGGTTTTAAGGAGACTGCCTTCCTCTATGCCGTATCCTCTGCTGCCCTCACCCACTCCCTGGCCAGAGCATGCAGCGCTGGGCGCATGGAGCGCTGCACCTGCGATGACTCCCCAGACCTGGAGAACCGCAAGGCCTGGCAATGGGGAGTCTGTGGAGACAACCTCAAATACAGCACCAAGTTCCTGAAGAAGTTCTTAGGGCAGAAGAGGATTGGCAAAGACCTGAGGGCCAAGGTGGACATCCACAACACCAACGTTGGCATCAAGGTGAGCAGCTGCACTAGCAGGACTAGAATGAAGTTAGGACTCAGTGCAAGTCTTCTAAGCCGTGATCAGCCAAGGCTGTTTGTGAGAGGGCTGTTCATGGCCCCTACTCACAAACCAGACCTGCCTACCTCTGTGTCATGGACCTTACAACACTGAGAGCTCCTTGGAATGACTCCTGTACTCTGGGGTGAGGAGTTGCATGTTGAGGGGTAGGGTAGCATCCTGTATCCTCTAGTGGCATCATGGGCTGAGTGACAGCAATGCACAGCATGGTAACAGCTGTAAAACTCAATGGCTGAGTTAATTCATGGACATAGGGAGTTTGGGGAACAGCTAAAGCTTCAGAGATGGTGAAGTTGGCACTCTTGAGATCAGTTCTGAGTTTAGTTTTTCCTCCATAAAATAGGAATAACAATAAGTACTGAATAATACCAGTATAACTGAGGTACTTCCAGCCTGTCTGCAATCGGACTCTACCCAGAACTAGGCTTATGGTCCTGGCAGATAATGACTACCCTTTCTGTTCATCATCAGGCTGTGAAAAATGGTCTCAAAACCACATGCAAGTGCCACGGGGTCTCCGGCTCATGTGCTGTCCGGACATGCTGGAAGCAGCTTTCTCCTTTCCATGAGATTGGACGACTGCTGAAGCTGCGCTACGATGATGCCGTCAAGGTCTTCAGCACCACCAATGATGCTGTGGGACACTCGGAACTGGCTGGCCCACAGAAACACAGCCATTCACCCAAGCACCCTGCTTCACCCTGCTCTACTGACTTGGTGTATGTGGAAGATTCCCCTAGTTTCTGTCGTCCCAGCAAATACTCCCTGGGAACTGCTGGGAGGACCTGCTCTCGGGAAGGCAACTGTGACAGCATGTGCTGTGGACGAGGCTACAACACCCAAAGTCGGCTGGTTACCTTCTCTTGCCACTGTCAAGTGCAGTGGTGTTGCTATGTTGAATGCCAACAGTGCATGCAGGAAGAGGTTGTCTACAGCTGCAAGCAGTAAAGACAGTGCTAGAGGGTCAAGACAAGTCCTAGAGTACAAGGAAGTGGTAGGGAGGGAGAGATGTGATTCTCTGCTGTGTGGTGAGGGCAAAGGCAAGCACCAAAAATGTCCAGTGCTCCTATTATCTCAATGTTGAGACCCTCCAGTCTGGGGAGGACTCCTATATGAGGGGTGAAAACCAGAGGTTTTGTCAGGTATCAGATCAGGAAGCAGGGTCAGAGAGTGGGGGTAATGTGGGGACAGCAGAAATACTGAAGCAGTCAAAAATATCTCTCTTGAGCTAAAACTTGTACTCTGATCTGCAGGAACACCCCCTCCTCCATCTCTAACTTGCACTTCTATAAATGCATTGGGGTGGTGAAACTGAAATTCTGAGGGCTTGAATTGAGGGACCAGGAAAGGAACTAAGCAGAGACTGGATCCTGATGTAGCAGAGCCAGCTGTGCTCCTGCACCAAGGCAAAATGACTCTGGCAGCAGAGATTTTCAGTGCTGTTCTCTGGCTGCGGCTTGAACCCTTTCTGCTTTGAACTCAAAGACACGCTGTTGAGTAATCTCATCTTGATGCAAGAATTATGCCTCAGAAATACCAGTTTACAAACAAATGGAGCTCATGTCCATACTCTCCCAGGTCGAAGTCTGGATGTGAGACTCTAAGTGCATGTTAACCATGTTTCAATCTTGCTGTACACAGGAGACCTGGAATTGCTTCTGTTACAGTGTACGTAAGGCAGAGACTCAGACGAGGTCTGGGAAGTGACCCCTCTGCAGCATGCTGCCTTGCAGAGAGTTATTTATGGTGGTGGATCCAGAGTGATGGTGCCAATTACGCATCTTTCCGCCTCCCTCGGCTTGTCCCAGTCAAACCTTTTTGTCTCATCACTTTTTTGTCTCGTGTGTACCACTCTGCCCTGATGCCCAAGGTCCATCCCATCCCACAGTTCTGCCCTGTGCTGATGACAGGGAACATTTCTCAAAGGCAATAAGGAACCACAGGAACTGGGACATCTTATAAATTGCAAGTCTTACCTTATAAATTGACAATCTCTGCACAGGGGAGTTAGATATACCCGGATAATGCAGGCACCTGGCAGGAGAGAAGGTGACCTGGGGGAAAAGAACACAGTCCACTAGACGGTTGTGATGCCCTGACTTTGAGTTGTATTTACCTAGCTCACTTTAAACTGAACACAACATAAGCAACTTGTTTTGTTTCTTTTGGCTGTGTTTTGGGAATGGCATTCCCTGCCCGGCCACCAGGTACACACAGATATACGTAGCACAAACTGGGTATTGAACTCTATTACAGTGCTTGGCAATGTATTTGACTGCTCCAGAACGTGTCCTGGTTAATCCTACACCAGCAGTCAGAGTGTTTTTATTGTGAACAGCTCTGGAGTGCCTCTGAGATAAGAAAGCTGCTGTATTTACTCAATGTTGGTAATGGCTATAAACCAGCAAGTAGGATGCCTGTGTGGAGATGGGCTGGTGCTGGAAAGAATACTTAAACGCTTAAACTCAGACCAAAATTCATTGGCAATGTAATGGATAAAGATGCTGGTGTGGGTTGCCTAGATGGGCTCATCCATAGGCTGAATTGGACAGTTTTCAAGGTGATCAAGTTCTCCTAATGAGAGGTCAGATCTCACCTCTATTCTCCAGCTCTTGAGTGTGGATCTCCATTCATTTACTGTGCTTTGGACAATCACATTGCAGCGAGGAGTGTGAACTTACACTCTCTTTGTCTTCACCTTGTTGCCCTTTTGGGTTTTTTTTACAACTATTTCTGATTTCTGCTTCATAAAAGGATGAAGGAGAGCTGTCTCAGAGCAGATCTAGTCATTAACTGGCTCTTTAGAGGCCACTGTGACCTTCCCTTTGGCTACCTACAGGTCTTTTAATGGGCTTATTCCTTTTTATCCCATTTCTGGCTCAAGTTAACTAGAACTGAATTAAAGTGCTTATGACAGGCATAGTACTGCAAATAGGGCTAATTGGCCTGGTTTTTGTTCTACCTCCTAAATACCTAAGGACTTAATATTGAACAGACCATTATTTACGTGTTGGCTTTAATCTTTTTAGAGTTGAAATCTTCCCATGAGTCTCAATGTTTAGCACTCAATGAAAAAGCATCCAAGTAAGTTAAAATTGGCATCATTGGTGAAGTGACAAAGGAACTAGCTCTGCTCTACGCTTCTGATCCCAAGCCATATGGCCTACTGGCTTGTTCCATCAGAGAGGATGGAAATACCACATCACGGGAGGGATATTTGGGGATCCCATGCCATTGCATGGAGCATTCTCATTTAACCAGGGACTGGGACTCAGTGGAAGGAGGGGGGAAGCACAGTGGATCCTCCAGTGGAGGAGATACCTCTCTGTCCTCCTGCTTTTCTCAAAGCTGTACTTGTTAGTTGTCTACTGGCCAGTAATTTCTGGGCATGCACAATCCATTCTCCACACCCAGATATTGTAATCTGAGGGCAACTACAATGAATGCTCCTAGATGGTGGAAACTTCTCTTGATAGTCTCACATTTCAAAGTGAAGGTTTTTGGCTTGTTCAGACTCACTCTTCTGTACTATTCCTGTAAAAAACAGAGGAGAAAAGGCACACAAGAACAGGCACATTAGGGAAGTCTTTTAGTCTTCTCCAATGACCTGGTCCTGCAGTGAGCATGGAAGGAAATATACGTTGCTAACAGCTTTCATTTACCTGTGAAGAGCATTTCAAATCTGTAGGCTAGTTCTCCCATCCACATGGCAAAAAGTGTTATTTTAATAATACCTTTCATCTGGCTCCAAATGCTGCAATGCTTCGAGCAGTAGGTAAATGCATTTCAGAGGCATGTTAGATGTTTTGCACAACAGACTCAAAACCAAGACCAGAAGGATGGTGAGAGGACCAGACATCTTTATTTAGGCAGCTCAATGAAGCCCCTTCACTATGGATAATTTGGACTAAACTGGTCCTTTGGCACTCTTTCAGGCAAAGAAGGCACATTTAAAGCAGGATTAGGTACTGCTTTGCAGCACTTGAAAACGGTCTTGGGTTATTTTGTGTGTGTGGTCCCTGTCATATGGACTTTGTGGCAGTGTCCCCAAGTCGCTTACCACTGGTGTCTGTGAAACGTGAAGAGATCACCTCTAGTTAATGTTTCCTTCAGGAATCAAGACCAAGCATCCTCTTGAGCAAAGCTCTTCTGCCACCTCCTGGAAATACGGGATGTGAGGACCTGGACCTCCATTTGGTCTGTGTGTGAGCTGCATCCTTACAAATCCAGCACATGTGATGCCTCTTGGTGCAAAGAAGCTACTGGAATGAGAGGCTGGAGATATAAAGGGATCCCACTTAAGCCTTTATGTGGGAATCTTTTTAGCAGCAAAGGTGAAAGCTTCTGCCCTGGCTATAAAAGAATCCTTTCCCGAGTGCAAATGTATCTCAATGTGCCCAACAATGGTAAAAATCTGAGCTGCATATGCTTTCCTGTATAGTTTTTTGATTCAGGATGAACCCATTCCTATGATGTACCTAAGATCCAAGTAACCTGAGAACGGCGATAGCTCTAGTACTCCTAAACTGGTTGGGACCTTCACTACCCACACCAGGGCTACTCTGCAGACACAGGTTAGTCCCTAGCCTTGTGTGTACTTCCTAGGCTACTTTTTAATGCCTCTCCTGGTGTGTTGTGGTGCTGGGCTTGGTAGCAGTGGATCCAGGATGCTTATTGCAAGAGGGAAATAGCAATCCATCAGAAAAGTTTTGTAGAAGTATATAAAGTTCCAGTATGGAGGGGCCCCATGATCCCCAAATAAAGAGCTGAACCTCCTTGGGAAGAAATCACATATCTGGAGGCTGCTGGGTGAAATGGTTATACACCAGTATTCCTTGTGGTGTAACCAGGGATCCTATCCTAGCACTTATTTGCTGTGATGGAAGGGCAGTGCAATGCTGAGGTCAGGAGTGTTTTATTAGATCAACAGATATGGCCATGGAAGCCAAGAAACGCTAATGAGCAGAGTAACAAACCCCACTTCCACACCTTGTGTGAGACTGGAAAGATGGTTTGTGACAACAGAATCTGTCACTTGAAAACAAAAAAAGGCTGGGCTTTAAGGGAAACAAAACATTTGTCTACCTCAAGATGTACAACTTTTGTGACAAGAAATATGGATGTTATTTATATATTTTTATATATCCTCTATAGAGAAAATGGTGCTATGGGGTTTAAGTCGCATTACAGTCCTGCTTCTATGTTGTCCTCATTTTTATATAATCCTCTTGATTATAACATGTGTATCTGTGTACCTGGCTGTGTTGTCCAGTATTGCACTGGTGTCTGCACTGCTGGTGTTCTTGTCAGTCAATAAATACATAAAAAGTTGTCTTCTAAGAATGTAATTTCTGCCTTTCAAGGCGCATCCCCCTGGAAATAGCTTTGAATTAACTCCACTCCTCCATTGCCACATTGACATTATTCCTCTAGTTCTGCCTTAGCTGCATCCTCTCCAGAAGACAACAGGAAATGTCCATTTCTGCCCACCCAACAGTAAGGGTTGAGCTCAAGTATGTTTGTGTTAAGGAGATGTGACACTCAGGGAGCCAAATCTCATAGAATCATAGAATAGTTAGGGTTGGAAAGGACCTTAAGATCATCCAGTTCCTGCCCCCCTGCTATGGGCAGGGACACCCAACCTGTAGCTGTGCCTGGGATTGCCCCGACCCAGGTGTAGGACCTTGCACTTGGCATGGTTAAACTTCATCAGGTTGGCATCAGCCCACCTCACAAGCGTGTCAAAGTCCCTCTGGATGGCATCCCTTCCCTCCGGCGTATCAACAGAACCACACAGCTTGGTGCCATCTGCAAACTTGCTGAAGGCGCATCAATCCCTCTGTCCATGTCACCAACAACGATGTTGAGCAAGACCTGCATGACTCTTACTTCCAGCACATTGTCCCAAGGCTTTGATTAGGAACCTGAGTTGGCAGTGTTGGATGGTATCATCTCTGTCAGCTCCAAGCAAAAGTACCCATTCCTATTGGCACTCCATGTTAAACAGTACATTTTAAATATTAATGTCTACAGATAAGATATTTTGGCAACTATAGCAGATAGAAACTGCCCATCAAAATAGAAATTTAGGAAACTTTTGTATCCCTTTTGTTTGTGGATTGAGATATCCCATAGTTTTCTGTACTTACTGATACTCCTCATTTCTAATCAAGGTGCGTATTTTCCCCTGGAACTTACATTTCTCAGCTGTTGTTTAATCCAGTGTCACAAATGTTTTCCAGAGCATTTTGGAGATTTTTCTCCTTTTTGTCTTGGTTAGTGGAATATGAGGTCTGCTAATATCGATGCCTTGGATCTATCAGGTGTTGATGATATTGTCAATATCTGTTGGGAAAACATTTTGGATGCAGAAATAAGCCCCAAGACTACAAGGGAAAGGTCCCTTACAGGAGGTATGTTAAAACTGCTCGGCTGCTAGCCCTGTTTTAGCAGCCTTGCAGAACCAAGATATAGTACCTACGGGGATGCTTTTAACAGAATGGACAACAGGGCACCTAGATTTTGTCACGTTTGCTCTATCTGCTGCCAGCTGCTTTCCTATATCATTGCAGGCATCTGGGAATGGATATTTAGATGTCACATCGTGTTGAACTATAAGACATCTGCTTTAGTGCCAGGTGCAGTATCATCTGTAGAGGCACGTGTGTTCTCACATTTCAACTGCTTTGCACCTTAATAGACCCCTGCTTATGTAGAGAAATTGTAGATGTCTGTGCGAAATTCTGCTCAACAGCTTTGTTGCATCCTCCCCCCCACTCCCCAAAACACCCCCCCAGATCCCAGCTATACACACTGCTCCAGGTGTTTGTTCCTGGGAGTTCTGCAGGTCTCCTGTATGACACTTACCAGTGTCATGTTATCAGTTATCAGGCTGATGACACAACTCTGTGTATGGACAGGATGAAGAAGCTGACCAAGACAAGACTTTGTGCTGCTGAAACGTCTCCAGAAGGAGGTCTTCTTGGATCCAGGTCCTACTTATTAAATCAGTGGCCTTCTGAGTCACCTGCTGGCCCTTGGAAAGGCTCTGCTGTGAATCTAAGCTTGCCTGGTCCTGTTGTAGATACAAATCCATACCCTCTAGTTGCTTCCATACCACCTTCTTGACTGCTGCCTGACCCGATGTGCTGGCTTTCCTCCAATGCTCCTTACCACACTTTGCTTTTGACCCACTTTCTTTTCCCTCTCCCATCCCTGATTCAACCCAGATTCTTTCTGCTTTCTTCCATGCTGCTCTTGTCAAACCCTACCTGGGTCTTCCATTTCTCCATCCCCTCTTGCTTTTAGGAGGAAAGTTATTCATGGCATTGCACTGCCACAGGCAAGCTCCAGTGCAAAAATACCTTGGGAGCATGGGGGCATGGCTGGGGTTAGCAGGGTAAGCAGGGCAAGCAGGGCCAAATCCAGCCATATCCATAAAGAGGCTGCTCAACCATGCTGGTAAAATACATTATATGTGGAAAGGGAGCACAGTTGTTGGTCCTCCAGCTCCCTGTGTGGCTACAGCTGTGGTTTATACCCATCTGTAGGGCATAGTCCCAGGTTTTGGGACTAGTGTTTGTCCTGAGAAGAGCTGTCAACAGGGTGCGAGTGGGGGTTCTCATACAATCACTCCAATTCCCATCAGAAAGTCACCTGGTCTGGAAGAACTGGGAGATGCCAACAGGTCCTTGTCCCCTTGAGTGTATCCCAGTTACAGCCCAAAATCAGGGGTTGTTTTAATTTTCCTCTCAATTTTGTGGCAGTTTCTTCTGGTGTTCAATCATTTCACCCTTTCCCGACTTCTGCGGGTCTAGTAAAGGAGGAAAGGAAAAAAGAGCAGCAACAAGTTCTTCCCTCTGAGGGTGCTTAGGCGCTGGTGCCCAGAGAAGCTGTGGCTGCCCCATCCCTGGCAGCGTTCAAGGCCAGCTTGGACACAGGGACTTGGAGCAAGCTGCTCTAGTGGAAGGTGTCCCTGCCCATGGCAGGGGTTGGAGCTGGATGAGCTTTAAGGTCCCTTCAACCCGAATCACTCTGGGATTCTAAGACCATGACTAAAACCTGCAGCATCACCTAGCTTGAGCACAAGTGACCCACAGGGAGAGCAGAAGCCAGGAGACAAGTGCAGATGAGGTGGGAAACCCCTTCCCAACCGTGTTTGCAGGAGATGCTTGCCTGTTTGCCTGACAAGCCCAGCATCATGTAAGCCAGAGATTGTGCACTGATCCAGGTTGTGATTGTTGTGTTGCTGACTTGGAAGATGGGAAGAATGTTCCCCTCCCTGCTATCCAACCCCCCCCGAGGTCACCTGAAGCCAGCTACTTATATCAAAACCCTAAAATCTCCTTAAATGTGGTTTCCCCTCTCTGCTGAGCTGCTCTCTGGTTTACCCTGTGTGCCTAGAGGCTCTGAGAGCCACAGCCATGCAGGTGCTGTGGAGGATGGAGGGCTCTTTTCCTACTCTGGCTTTGGGAAGTATGGGAGAATTGCTGAAGCAGGAGGGTGACACACATCAGGAGCCAGAGCTGCCAGCAGCCCGTCTCACGTTTCCTCCAGCTTGGGCTGTAGAAAGAGCTGGGTCAGGTTTGAACAGGAAGCTTAGTCTGGGGCTCATAGCCCAAGGTCAAATGAGATTCTGCAACACAGCGGCTTGTCGTATTAGGCTTCCTTAACCCCCAGCATCCAAGAAAGGTTCTGGGGGAAACAGAGCAGCATGGCCATCTTCTGATGCATGACTCCAGCATCATCTTCCTAGCTCTGTTGTTGATGTGTCTGTGACTGTGGGCAGCTCCCCCATGGTCTCAACTTGTCTATTTGGGCAGCACATTACAAAGATGCCCAGGCTGATACTAGGCCTCCAGGCTTCCAGGTTGACTGAAGAGATTTCTATTGAGAAATGTCCTGGTTTTGGCTGGGATAGAGTTGATTTTATTCCTCATGGCTGGTGCGATGTGGGGACTGATGTGTTTTCCTCTAGGCCAGAGGCTCTGCAACCCATCCACAGTGCCCAGAACTACCTGGGAGCCCCCTTCTAACACGATGCCATCTCTTAGATCTCTGAACAATCTGCTCTGCACAGCCTCTTCTTCACTGATTATTAATGTTGCTGTCAGTTTGGATTACAGCCCTCTACTTTCTTTGTCTCAGCTTAAAATACTTGTGGTTTCGTATTCTGTCAGAAGAGATATATAAGAGAAGAGCTTTGCTCGAAGTGCAGATGATGATGGAAAAGGAATGTGCTGCTACATATTCCTGCAGAAGTTTTTAAAGGATTCCTTAGGACTTACTGATTTCATGTTTGGAAGAGACAGTCAGATACTGACGGAGCTATCCAGCTATCTTCTAAGCTCCCATATCTTTTGGTTTTCTTTCTGCTTTCTTATTCCACGGTTAGATTTACAATCACTCCTTTCATTGTCCCCAAATGCTCCTTTTATTCATTAGTCAGAAAGAAGTTCCCTTATTTCATGTGTTGGCCATAAAATCTGTTTCTTTTGCTATTGTCTATTGCCTTTTCTGGTCTGAGTTCCATTACTGTTGTCGACAACACCACCTTTCCACCTTTTGTCATATATGAGGATGCTTGACCTAGATCTTGGGTTGCTCCAGCTTTGGACAAGTTCCTCTATGGTAGGGGCCAGATCTCCTGATTCTTTTCCTTCCCTGCGTGCATTTTCATTCTCGCAGTGTCTTTCATCAAAATTGAGCATAGATGTTAGAGGACGGTAAGCAGTGAAATGCAGTTGTCTCCAGATTTGCAACTGGAATATCTGGGGTTTTGTGTTAGTGCCTGGAAAGATATCAGGGGTTGTGGACAGGTTGTAGATAGGGGAGTTGTCTTGTTAGTGCAAGAGCTGTTTTTTTATGGCACAGACTGGGTATCACAGGAAGAAAAAGACCAAGGCAAGCACCAAAGGAGCTATGAACAGGGTACACTAGTTCATCCCTCCCCCATTCATTATTACACTAGGTATCTTAGAGTGATGAGGCACTGGAATGGTTTGCCCAGGGAAGCTGTGAATGCTCCATCCCTGGCAGTGTTCAAGGCCATGTTGGACAGAGCCTTGGGTGACACGGTTTAGTGTGAGGTATCCCTGCCAATGGCAGGGGGGTTGGAACTGGATGATCTTAAGGTCCTTTCCAACCCAAACCATTCTATGATTCTATGATCTAAGAATAGCCAAACTGAGAGTCAGGGGAGCAAGAACAGGTAGGACAGGTCTGCTGTGCCTGTGGCTTTTTCATGTGCCTACACCCAGCAGAACGAGGCATTGCATGCCCCTCCATCGTTTGCTGCTGCTAATGATTCCTTCTGCCTGGAGGACACGGTTGGGATCGATGGAGGGTCAGCCGTTGGACACACATTTCCCAATGCCCAACATAGCACACAGGGTCAGGGAGCTAATCATCACTCCTATCTCACCTGCCCTGCTGCGGTGTCCAGCCTAGGGCAATTGGAGGTGCATTAAAGATTAAACAAGAGGTGGGGGGTCTAGTGAGTGTGTTGGAGTAATTCCAGGGTGGGTGGGCAGTGCTTGGCCCAAGCAAGTGGAGTTTTGCTTCAGCGGCTCCTACTTTAGATCTTTCAGCCGAACAAACCGGCGGCATCTCTGTTGAGACAAAAAAGTGCCTCTAGCTAAAATTCCACTATCTGACCTCAGAAGGGCTCCAGCTGTTTCTGCCACCAACATAGCAGCTAGAAGAAGAGTTTCAAAGAGGTTGGCCATGCTGAAAGAGAACCCCACGTCTTCAGAGAGCCTGCAGGACAGAGCTGTCCTCTTCCTCGCTCACCTCTTTCAGCATAAGTACAACCACAGGGTGGCCTGAGTGTTGGCTGTTCTCAGATAAGTGTTTGTCACTTGCCAGCATCATGCCATGTAGATTTACTGGAATCATAGAATAGTTAGGGTTGGAAAGGACCTTAAGATCATCCAGTTCCAACCCCCCCTGCCATGGGCAGGGACACCTCACACTAAACCATGCCACTCAAGGCTATGTACAACCCGGCCTTGAATACTGCCAGGGATGGAGCATTCACAACTTCCTTGGGCAACCCATTCCACTGCCTCACCAGCCTCACAGTAAAGAACTTCCTCTTTATATCCAGTTTAAACTTCCCCTGTTTAAGTTTCAACCCGTTACCCCTTGTCCTGTCACTACAGTTTCTAATGAAGAGTCCCTCCCCAGCATCCCTATAGGCCCCCTTCAGACACTGGAAGATACTGGAAGACCTTGACACCTCTTGTAAGGTGGGTAGACCAGACAATTGCCTTGCCTTGCCATTCCTAATGCCTCCAACCTCTAAAATCAGTACACTGCAACTCCCATCCCTACTGAAATAAGAATATTTTCATGGGATTAGGAAAGCACCTTCCATTTGAGGTGTGCTTAGTGGCACGAGGGCTCATCCCATAGCTCTGAATGTATCAGTGTCAGCCTTGGATACGACTTTGGCAGGCAGTTCACACACCTTCCTCCTTTGCAGGGCTAATCAGCATGTTGTGTGTTAATATCTAGTGTTAACATGTCTTTTCTGGCTCTTGTGGTCATGGGACTGCATTCATATCTGCTTGGGTGCCTATGAGACATCCCCAGTAGCTGTGACTCTTGAGGATGACTGTAAATCTCGGGAAGCAGGAAAGTGGTATGTGTGGCACTTAGTGATGCTGTCTGGAGCTGTGTCATCCTGCAGCCCCCCAGATTCACAGCCATTATTGTGTAATTCACCAAAAAGAAGCAGAGGACTCTTATTAATGCAGAGTAATGTGCTAAGCCAGAGTTACAGCATGAGGCAAAGGTGGGACTCCCCATTTCTCCTGGGAAGCATTAAAACTGTCTGCTTCCAGGACATTCATTTTAAACACTTGCCATTTAGTCAACGATCCTTCCTAAGGCATTTTGACATGGTGAGGGCTGTCAGAGCTTCCTCTACTAATAATTCCATGTCCCAACCTCAACTAGTTACTCTGTGCTCCCTTTATGACCAGTGGAAGAATCAAGCCCTTAAAGGATGGATGCTAAGAAAGGCCAGATGAATTGCACTGAGCCTTTTTTCTTCACTAAGAATGAGCAGAGCCTGAGGTGACTGGTTTGCACTTGACATCTCACTATTGAGCTCCAGAATGGAGATGAATCCCATTCCATGCAGTTTCAGGCCCTGGACACTCACCTCCATGCTCCTCTTGCTGCTTGTGGGTAATGTTTGCAATGGCATTAATGCCATTAATCAAAGCATTTTTCAGTTGTGCTGATCATCTGGCCTTGCTTCTGACCATGGGGCTTCATGCTCTCCAGCTAGACTGGTTGTAAAGCTTTCTCTCCAGAGGCTGTCACCCAGGTTTGCCATTGACAGAAGAACACGGGTTGCAGTCACTGTTCTTACAAACTGAGCATTATGTATTTCGTGTGATACAAGGGAATTGTTATTCATTTACTGGAATTATCCTTTTATCAAGTCAGTTTCCTATTGCATTTCACCCTTCACTGCTCTGGCAGTTCATTCTTTTAACAAGGCTGTTTCTATTCTTGGAAGTATATTTAAGAGGTTTTGTAATTTCACCGTGAAATAGAGAGCGTTTCCTTCTCTTTCAAGAAATCTGTTCCAAGCATTCCTAACTTCTGGAGAACTTGGAACAACAATGAACAAACCCATCATGAAATTACAAGATAACAAACTAACAGGGCCTCGAAAGAACATTCCTAAAATGGTCATAGAAAATAATGTTGTTGTATTTTAATTTTAAGCACTTTCCTCATGTGAGATTTTGTTTTCTGTTTCCTGTCATAGCCTTTGTTGCCCCAGTCCTGACTTGTGCTGGAAATCTGCTCCTGGCTCCTTTTGTAAACTTCTGGTGAGGCTCATGAGAGGGATTCAAGCAGTGGTAACCAAACTGTGCAATGCACAATTCCAGGTATCCAGTCACGCACAACCCGGAGTACAGCATTAGTGAGGACTGGATTACCTACAAAGCAGGATAGCACAGGGCAGCTAATCAGGTAACAAGCCTGACAAGGGCCTGTAGGGACAGGCCAAGGGGAATGGCTTTAACCTGCCATAGGGGAGACTGAGATGAGTTCTTAGGCAGAAGCTCTTCCCTGTAAGGGTGCTGAGGCGCTGGCACACGGTGCCCAGAGAAGCTGTGGCTGCCCCATCCCTGGCAGTGTTCAAGGCCAGGTTGGACACGCAGGCACCCTGCTCTAGTGCAAGGTGTCCCTGCCCATGGCAGGGGTTGGAAGTGGATGACCTTTAAGATCCTTTCCAACCCAAACCAGTCTGGGATTCTATGATTCTATGGAATAGCTGTCTTGTTGCTGAGGCATTGAATGAGAATGGATTTTAAAAATATAGAATCTGTGATGTGGTTCAGCAAACAAAAGCAGGGTTCAGATGAAACATATTCCACTTGGTCTAAGTAAGAGTGAAGAGCAAGTCGGTAATGAAAGTGAAAGACAGAGAAGCCCTACTGAATTGTATCAAAAATTAAGAGTTAAAGAGAAAGTAGGTTCTTAGACAGCAAGACAAATTGAAGACCCCGCATCTACATTTCAAAGACTTCGTTGTCCCAAGGCAAGAAAACAAAATGGTATTTGCATATTCAATGACACTGGAAGAGTTTCTGAAGGCATCAGTCAAATGGAAGAAACTGAGAGAAGAGAGGTAAAATCAGCCTACAATGTACATCTTCAAATTCAAAAATGAGATGGAAAGAATAGGAGGGGAAGATCCTAAGAGGGTCCTTTGACGCTTGTTTTGTGTGTTGTACATGGGGAAGTTGTGACTTAAAGCTGCACTTCAGTGATAGGCTATATCTAACTTAAGGGCTTTGGGTGCTCCAACTGTGCTGCACAACAGCTTCATGACTCAATGTATTGATCTGGAATAAACTTTTTGTGCCAGCTTAGATTTGTTCCAATAGGGCTGATTGGTTAACTCTGTGCCAGCATATTTCATGTCAGATACATCACCAGGATGCAAACAGAAGTAGTGTTTTGTTGGACCCCTCTCAGCTTGCCTGTAGGCCTTTTCATCAGTCCCTTCTTACTCTCTTCCAATCCAAGTCAGTTGTCTCCACACACCCTTCATATGGAGCTCAGGGCCTCAAGTGTTTCTTTCCACCTTGGACGTTCAGCATCTCCATGATACATCATCATGGAATATGATGTATTCTTTCCTACTCACTTATCCCTAATAAGCCACGAACACATCTCTTTCTGTAGAATTTCCTGAAATTCCTAGTAGAAGATACTGGACAGAAAGCCAGGGACACCGCTGTCCTCTCAGCCCTTAAGTCAGACCAGCCATGAGCGTAACAAATGGAGAGACATCATTGCTCCATCTGGACAGTGCATGGCAGTAAGAATGAGCACTCATTTTCTAGCAATGGCTTTGCCTGAGGTTATTGGAATGACTTTTGGTAAGCTGAAAGTCTCTTAAATCTTTAAAGAGGGAAGAACTGGAATGTCTGAAATGGAAGAGCAGTGAAGAAAGCACTCAAATACAGCTACTCTGAGTAATACTTTACTTGGGGGCTCCAGAAGTTTGAAAGAAAAACAAACCCCAAATCCAACAAATCCTTCTGCAAATTTCTCCAGGGAATATTGTGAATATTTTCAGGAAATCTGCACATGCGTCTATGCTGAACATCCTCAAGTGTGAGATTCTTGGAGGAATTTGAGCCCAGTGGGATATGCTAAGAACATGGAAAGCAAAATGTCTTCATTCATGGCTTTCTCAGGAAGACCAATACACGACCCAAGTCCTAGACACTTCGTGGCTATCTTATCCTTGCCAGAGCAGACAAATCTACTGACAATGGCCAGGGCTGAAACAGGTCTGAGTCCTTTGAAAAATCAGGGAAAACCCCCGATTTTTGGAGGCATCCAAAGGTATTTTTGCATCTTCTCCAACTCAGCAGTGATCCTCTGGACTGCTTTGATGGTTTTACACAGCAAGTGTGATCCAAATCCAGGCCTAACCCCCTCGCTACCTGCTCAGTTACCACTTGACAGGCAGCAGAGCTCGCTGGGGGTCAAGCAGTGATGTTTGACAGTGATTGTTCACTAAAGTGAGCAGCAGAGCCTAATGCGGGGTCATTCATTAGGGACTTTCTGACCGGTCAGCTGCCGTATTAAAGCTGGTCAAAGGTCTCTCCAAACATTTACCATCCATTAAAAGCTAACCTTTCGGTGTGGATGTTTGAGCTTTGAGTTCTTCAATAGCTGCGGGCTATGCATAAGACTTGGTGCTTCTCCGGGGGTCTATTACACTGTCAAACACAGCTCAGCCTTCCTAAACACCCCAGCAGCATTCCTGAAGTGGATTCGCCCTCCCCACCTCCCATCACTCCTCCAGGAGGCTGAAAGCTATGAACAGCCTGCTGGCAGCTGGACATTCCTTATGGGCACTGTCAAGTTTGCTGGTCTTCTCCTTCCGAAAATAAACAGCACAACATCTTTGGGATCAGAGCTTAGGAGGAAATGGATTTCTTTCCTTCCCAGGGTGTTTTCAAGGATTTAGAATTTTTCCCATCATGTATTGTGATCAAAGTGAAAACTGGAGTCTCAGGGCAAGCTGACAGCCTCATTTTTCAGTGCGGTTAATCAGGATTCTCATTTTGGGAACATTTTAACTGGAATTATGAGAACTTCATTTCCAAACCTCGATACGTACTGGTTTAGGGACAGTGGCTTTAACGAAGCTTCCAGGCCCTCACATGACGCTTGGCTATCGATGCTGTGTGCCAGAGCCAGGCAATTCTCCTCCCCTTCTCCAAGTCCAAAGTTTACTATGGAAAAGCCAGCAGCCGCAGATTCATCTCTCCTCATTCATGTGCTCTGCACTCAGCTTTGCACTATTTTTGCATCTACTTTTGCTTCACAAAGACGACGTTTTAAGTCTTCCCTTTCCTGTTTTCTAGCTCTTCCTCATTTAACCATCTCTTTCCTACCCCAAGGTTTTAGAGATGCTTGTGGCATCATTCGTGTGCCTTACTTTGCGGCAGACTTGCATCACCTGGGATTTCATGGTTTCTACCTTGGAGCTAGCTTGTATTTGGTGATTCTGGTTTTATGTGTTGGCATAATGAGTTGGCATTTGCCTGAAAACGAAGTGTAATATATCTTTAGGAGTGCTTACATGTGAGAAAAGGGAGATTTTTCCCAGCATTTCCCAGTGCTCAAATTATGGCTACCTTGGGAGGGACCAGATACCATGAATACTCTATCTGGTGTACAGTGATTTTCTTATTTAGATATTCCTCAGACCCTTGAGGAATGGGTTTGGGTCTGAGTCAGTTTTTTCCTGGCTTTCATAAACTTTTTGACTTAAAATAAAGAACTTACATCAATGAATAGGTACAGAAACAATGCATTTGAGTTTCAAAGCTGCTGAAGTGCTCCTCACACTGCTCCTACTGGTTTTACCATTCTAAGCGGAGAAGACTTGCACACCAAATTCTTCAGTTTTATGCTAACATTGCGCCAGATGAAGTGAAGTATAAGAGTTTAAAAGAGGACAAACACGGGCAATGGAAACTGAGAGGAACAGAAAGCTTTTCCCTATGGTCCTCCAAAGGTTCTTCCAAAGGACTTGCACCCTGAATAAGGAGGCATCAGCCAGCACTAGCATCTCTCCAAGGTCTGGCCAGGAGAGATCAGCAGAGTTCAACTGCAGAGACAACCAAGACAGCCACAGCATTAAATCCCACTCACCAAACAAGTAGAAAGTATCTCAGAATATCCCATCAAAGCCTAATTATCCACTGAGGACTTAGACATGAGAGAATTTTCTTTGTCTATTTAATTTCATGCTTATCATCAAACTAGTCATTAAATGGCTGAGTATTAGGGGAAAAATTCAAGGCTTTCTGGTCTGTCTTGTTTAATCCTTCAGCCCCTCCCTCCCCTCCTTCATGTCCCACTTTCTCTCTGGCATAGTCAGGCAATGGGAAAAGAGGCAGGGTGCAACGCTGGGCAGCGTAGCGCAATCTCTGCACTGTGGTCTTGAAATGGGCAGGATGTGAGGGTGAATAACCCCAGGTAAAGGCTTGGATGGAAAATCAGTGCCACACCAGAGCTCAGCACTTTGCATCCCACAGGATGCAGCAGAACTGCAGAGGCCTCTCAGAGTGGGATGAGACCCAGAGATCTCATCATTATAAGGTAAATTAATTGTCTGTGAGTCAGGTAAATAGTTAAAACCACAACTAAAATGATGAAGCAGCAAATGATACTGGGCTTTGCTGTCTCATAACATGTCACTGGGGGGTATTACATGAAACTGGAAAATAAAATCATTTCAGCTACTGAATTAGGGCAAATCGAGGACATAAAATTGCTGCTTTGGGTTATCTTTGAAATGAGGAGCACAGAAACATTTCATTAGAGGTCAGCTATTTAAACTGATGGCAACACTGTCCCTGGAATGAATTACTACTTTAGATGTCGGCTGCTTTTCCGCTAGACTGTTTGGAGGCAACAGGGGAGGGATACAGCCTGGAGCAGACACTTGCACCCTCATTTGAACAACCTTGTTCTGATCATGGCAGGATTTTGGCTTCGCTAGACCAGGACCCACCAGTGAGGCAATTCCTCCCTTCCCAAGTATTTATGGCAATGTCTTGTCTACTTCCTCAGCGCGATGTGTTTCCTTCTGAGGGGGCATCATTGCAATACTCACTGCCCAGTAAGGCTGCACAGCAAGGCAGTCCCATCAAAAAGATCTTGGATTGAGCGTTTTGCCTTGATGCCAGTTTGGTCTTTGTTCTGCATCTGCAGTTTGGTTTCTAACGCCCAGGAGGAACCATTTCCCCATCTGCAGACTCCAAGCTGTAAACTTTTGACCCGAGCTAATTACTGAATTCACTTTATAGAAGTAATGAGGTTCTGAGCCTCTGCAATGCCTTGGAGGCTCTAGAGAGTCTGAGCCAAAACCTGAGCTCCCTAATCAGTTCTGACTCCGTGTTTCTATTCATTTACTGAGTGCCCTGAGGCACTGCCGCTCCTTGAGGTCTCTGGGAGGAGCTGCTTCTCCCCAGCCTGCAACTGGGCAAAACAACCCAGTTCAGGGCTGCAGGTACACTGAGAGGGGATGACACCAGTGGGGTCAGAGATGCAGGGAAAAGGAGTCGTGCTCTGGTCTTTGCTGAAGTCAACCATTATACAACCTGGGTCTCCTTCTTCCTCAAATTCTCCCACAAAGAAACTGATAGCACTTCGGTATCTGTAAGTAATATAATGATAAAAGCAGGTGAAGTGTTGCTCTACAGGACTGTACATGGACACTGGCAGGAATAGGCTCCCACCCTGCAGAAATGTGCTCTGTGTTCCCATGTTGTGGCCAACTTGTGCAGTTACCATCTCCCTCCTTTCGCTGAGTTATTCCCACCCAATATAGACAGACCTTAAGCAGTGGTCCAAACCTAAGCCCATCCCATCTTTCACTGGGGACCTAAAGGAGCTGTCAGCAGCTGAAGAAGAGCTGGAGACCTGCGCTGAGCCCATCAGTCTCTAAGTCCACCTCTGGTCTCCAGTTGCTTGCAGAGCTCATGATCCTGGCTTCCCCTCTCAAAGGATTTCTCTCGTCCTTGTGCTTGCTCTGTTTCCCTCCAACTCTTACATACAATAGCACCTGCAGTGCTGAGACCTTGCTGAGTGGCGGAAGGTGGCTGTGTCACCCAGGTAAGGATGCTGCTGACCACATTCTAGCTCCAGCAAGCATCTTCCCCCTTTGGGAAAGCGTGGCAAGAAGAGCATCCCCAGTTCCCAAGAGGGTGATGGAGAGAAGAAGTCATGCTGTCATTGGCTACACTCATGACCATCTTGAGGAAAGACAGTAGTTCTGCAGGCAAACGTGACCTCCTGATGCCAAGCCAGTTGTATTGCCATGGTGGTGTCCTGCTGACCCTTGGTGAGCCTTGTCAATGGGCAGTGCGGGGCCTCAAGCTGAGGTAGGCTGTTATACTACTGTTATATAACAGCTATAGCAGAAAAGTGAAGCAGGTTTGGGGATGAAAAAGTGATTCTCCCAAGCAACTTGTGGTATGGACACTGGGAAGAAGAGTCTTGGCAGATGGAAAGTCTTTTGCCATCAGTATGGGCTGATTTTGCATCACTTGCTGTGAACAAAGAACTCACCTGGTTTGGAGGCTGCAGGGAAGTGATGCAGAAAGATCTGTGACTGAACAGGTAGAGATAAGCTGTGAGTGCCTGTTATCAACACAGATTTATGATATTCTATAATTATAGTACATAATTTTATAATATTAGATAATTTTATGATTCATCCTGTTAAAACTCCATCTTTGGAAATTCAGATCCACAACGATAATAAGCTACTAGGGAGGTGAGCACCCTGGCTAGACTCATAAGACATTGGCTTACCAGGGGCTAAAGTGATTATGGATTCTCCCAGTGTGGGCAATCCAAAGTCAATTGAGTGCAACAAGTCCTGGAGCTCTTGTGCCACCCCTCATAGCCCCAGCTGCTGCACCTGATGGTGCTTTGGTTGCCAGAACAGTGCTGGAATACTTGAAGAAGGGATAAAGTGAACCCATTTCATTAAAACAGGGAGGACTGGCAGATGTAATTTTGTACTGGGGCAAACAAAACCCTGCTGCCAATGCAATAATGGCCAAATGCAGCTGAACCTGGAAGACTGAATTGTAACACAGAGGTGCAAGGTCGGCTGCTGGAGGTAGATGTTTGTGCAATGAGACCATCCAGCCTGATCCAAAGAAGCAGATAAGCTTCAGGGGAAACAAGCCCTTCTTTGAATGTGAAATAGAAGCAGGAATGGGCAATGGAAAATGGCCTGAAAAGCACAACATTGCTGTAATTACATTCATTTTGAGCAATGCCCAGTCAAGCTGGCTGCTCTGGCTTTCTGGCACCAGGCTAGACGGATGGCAAATTGCACCTTTTCAGTCTGCATTCAGTCCCAGCCTCTGTTAATGGCAAAAGACTTGGCAAGGTTTTGCTCCGATTACTGGAGAAGGTTTTAGAAGCATTCCTCTATGACATTCCTCCCCTCACCCATACAGACAATCCAGTTTTCCCTCTTGGGGGACTCTAGCTGGATTGACAGAAGAAGACATCTATCCTGTGGATGCATGCAGCTCCTGGGGCCTCTTTGTGTCAGGCTGTTTTAACAACAAGCACAGCACAGCCCCTGGCGCAGGCAGTCCAGCGTGTAAGAAGCCCAGCACGTCCATCCCTTTATGCCTGGATTAATCAGTTGATGAATCACGGATTAGAGTGGTTGTTATCTGGTTTTTGGTTTTGGTGGGGTTTTTTGTGTTTTAAGGTCCCACATATTGACAAAACGTGAGCGTGAGGCAGGTTGACATCAGGATTTGACTTGGAAAAGCACCTCAGGATTGACTCATGAAGTCCTCATCTGCACTGGTTTGCCAAAACCTGACTTAGCAAATGGGTGTTTGTTCAGTGGAAATGGGGAGCACATTAAAGAGCAACGCCTCCGATTTCCCAAAGCAGATGATGATTTTGTCTAATTGTGACGGAATTCTGAACCTGACACCTTGCAGAGAGACTGACAGGGAAATGACCCTGGGAAAACCTGGATAATAGCACACGGGTTTGCCCAGATATTTTAAGACTTGCCTATGTAAATGTGAAATTATGCATACACTTTAGAGCTAAATAAATCTGAATTCATCTACTGATAGATTCATGTATCGGAGGGCTGCCAAGTAGGTAAATTCAGATTTCCAAAGCTAGAGCTTTTAAGGCAGAGATTGAAATGGGATTTGTGATTAAGGGGGGATGCCATCTCAGTAGAAGGCTCCTAACAAGGTGTCCTGATGCTGGAAGCAAGGTGGTACATTTCTTTCAGGGGTATTGTAATTTCATCTGTTCATCGACTGGGGAAGGCAAAGTCGTTTCTTGCCCCTTCTGCATCCTTGGCTTTGTTGGAGGAGGCTCTTCTGTTCCTGATTTCTGAATGTCATTGATAAGGTCAAACTGAGACATGATTTGCAGGGCAAAGGCATCAGGAATTCAGTCCTGCATGGAGAACTGAGTCAAATTTAATCAGTATTATGATAATATAACACATTAAACTGCAGTGGAGGCATGGAGGTACCAAACGCACCCAATGCAGTGAATGTACCAAACCCACATTGAGGTCAGTATTTCATCTCCAGCAGTCATCTGCGGCTGTCATCCAGGGAATAATAAAAACATGATGCAAATATGCCCAGGATATGCTCCAAACCTCCAGTCATTTGTGCCCCAAAGGTCCCTAAGGCTGGGGGATGCTGCAGTGTATCTCCTCCCTGGGTGATTTCTGTTTCCATTCTACTCCTATTGCTATCATTTTCCTAGAAGGGAGGGGAGTTAGTGAAGTGTCGCCAGACTTCTTTCTCCATCGGCCTGACCTTCCCCGCCTTTGCTGTATCCCTTTACCTGACACATTTATTAAGAAGGGAATGATGCTCCAAGCATCTGTGACTCTTCTGACCAGAGATCAGCCTCAAAACTGACCAAACCATGATAGTAGTGCAGAAATGCTCCACACTGGGGAAGGTGAGCAGGAAGGTGCAATGTGTCTTTAAAAAGCTTATTGCCCAGGAAGATCTGGTCCAGCACCTCGCCCAGTAGCCCAAAATACGTGATCAATCAGGCTTCAACATTCTTGTCATGTCTCCCCTTCCCTCTGCCTCCACTTCCACAGCCTCAGAATGCTGAGAGGCATGCTGTGAGGTCTGGCTTGTGTAAAGGCAGTCTGTCAGAGTTGGGACATGCAGCCCCATGGCCTGCAGCTGGACTAAGTAAGGAGTCTTCATCAAGCATCCATCTAAATGTCTTGCCTCTGCGGCATGCCCTCAGGTTCGGCACTCCTTTGTTTTTAAAGCCAGAGTTATTAGAATCAAGAAAGCATGCAAAGAGCTGGGAAATACTTTGTGTGCCCAAAATAAAGGAGAGAGGGAGGAAGGGGAAAGAGTTTCTGTACCTGTTGGGATCATGCTAAGGGAAATAGGGAGAGACCCATTATTAGGGTCTGGTTTTACATAGAGCATCAGGGTCTGTTTTTAAAGAGGGAGAACAAAGTCCCATGGCTGTGAGGGGAAAGCAAGGAGGTGTAGGCAGAACAAAGGAGACCCTACAAGGACCTAGCTTTCCCTTTGGGGCTGCAAGGCTTTAAACTACAAGCCAGAGGAGAGCAATGGGGAATGCACCCATGGGGGTTTGAATGCACAGGGTGTCTGTAGATTGTTTGATAGAGAAAATCCCCACCGTTGGCTTGGGCTTTCTAAGAGAGCGGTGAATGTGAAATCCTTTTTCTCCAGTAGGCGCTGCACAGGAATGACCTGGGGACACATCAGACATTGATAAGTGACTCTCTCCATCCCCTTTTATCCTGTTTACAATACAGAGGCTTTTCTTGAACAAAACCCTGTTTTTCCCCCTCCATGCTCCTGGCTGTTGTGTCTAAATGAGCCAATTTGCTGAAGGACTCCTCCTGGAAGGATGTGAAGTCTAACAGGAGCAGCCGCTCCTCTTGTTTCTGGCAAGCCCCAATTTCTTGACAAAGGAACAGAATCCATTCTTGTATCTCAGTGTCTGCTGCTTCATCAGACTTGTTGTGATACTTCCTAAAGCCTTGGCCAGGAAGGAAAGCCTGGCATCTATTTTCATTCAACATCTCTGTTTCCAGAAAATGGGGTGTAATGGCTCAGATAAGGGAGAGCAAAGAACAAGGGGTGAATGGATTTGCTCCTGCTGCTAACTGACGCACTGCTTCTTACTGATGCGCTGCTTATTCTTAGACTGATGTGATTTCTGTGGCTTGAGTTATTAGACATCAGAGGATGATCTTTCGCTGGAGATCTGGCTTGCTGCATGGCAGGGCAGGGTGTAATCCATCAAAGGATGGATACAGTGGAACAAGAATCTCTCACCGATTAAAGATACATACTTATTTCACTCGTTTGCATCTGTATGATGCTCAGTGACTTGCTCTTATGTGACCAGCCTGTATGCTTAACTGACACAACCTTAACTGTAAATGAGCAGCAGCAGAAGAAATCAACACTTTGGAGACTGTCTCAAGGTTTCAGGTGATGACTAGTGTGACACAAACCTTCTGCCTGAAGCTCCCCCACCTCTCAAAGTGCTTTCTCATAGCATCCCAGCCTGGTTTGGGTTGGAAGGGACCTTAAAGCTCATCCAGCTCCAACCCCTGCCACGGGCAGGGACACCTTCCACTAGAGCAGCTTGCTCCAAGCCCCTGTGTCCAACCTGGCCTTGAACACTGCAAGGAATGGGGCAGCCACAGCTCCTCTGTTTGGGTGCACTTCAGACAACCCCACCGGGATGATTCCCCCGGCACCCTGAGCCCGGGCGGGATGCGGGGATGCTCAGGGGGGTGAGGACACGGGTGCAGGAGCTGCCCGCAGGGGACACCCGCCCGCTTCACCCGGCCGAGGCAGGGACCCGAGCCCGGGCAGCGACGCCCGCAGCCCCAGGCGCTCCCAAACGCGCTCCCGCAGGCGGGCGGCGGCGCCACCGAGGTGCTGTAGCGCCCCCGGGCGGCGGCGCCGGCGCCTTGCAGGGAGGTGGGAAACAGGAAGCGGAAGAGTCGGCGGGGCCGGAAGCGGACGGCGGCGACGTGGACAGCGGTGGAGCGGCGGCGGGGCGCGGGGCGCTGGCGGTGCCATGGAGGGGCTGTACCAGCACACCAACAAGTGCGTGAGCCCGCGGGCAGCGCGGGGCGGCCCGGCCGCAGCGCCGAGCATCAGGGGCCGCGGGGAAAGGGGCGGGCTGCGAGGCGGGTGCGGGTCCTGCGGCCCAGCGCGCTCGCTGCGCCTCTTGGAGCTCTTAGACAGAAGCTCTTCCCTGTGAGGGTGCTGAGGCGCTGGCACAGGGTGCCCAGAGAAGCTGTGGCTGCCCCATCCCTGGCAGTGTTCAAGGCCAGGTTGGACACAGGGGCTTGGAGCAAGCTGCTCTAGTGGAAGGTGTCCCTGCCCGTGGCAGGGGTTGGAGCTGGATGAGCTTTAAGGTCCCTTCATCAGGGACTGTAGTGACAGGACAAGGGGTAACGGGTTAAAACTTAAACAGGAGAAGTTTAGATTGGATATAAGGAAGAAATTCTTTACTGTGAGGGTAGTGAGGCACTGGAATGGGTTGCCGAGGGAAGTTGTGAGTGCTCCATCCTTGGCAGTGTTCAAGGCCAGGTTGGATGAGGCCTTGAGTGGCATGGTTTAGTGTGGGGTGTCCCTGCCCATGGCAGGGGGGGTTGGAACTATATGATCTTAAAGTCCTTTCCAAGCCTAACTATTCTGTGATTCTATAATTCCAACCCAAAGCACTGTGATTCCCTAGAAACAAGCGTGTCTGTGTTACCAGCTATACATATGTTAAGGCATGCTGATTTAGTAGGATTTTCATGGCAGCAGGGGTTTGAGATGTCTGATGGACACAAATTAAACCACTTTGGGAAACATGTGACCCCTTGCAGGTAAAATCCACACTGTGTCACAGATAAAGGTGATCTGGTGAGGGAGGAGCGGTGCCAAATCTTCCCTCTGCTGTGCTCCGCACTCTCCCGGTCCTGCTGTGAACCTGAACTCTTGCCTTCATGGTTGTGGTTTGGATTGAATTGATGGCTTTTAGCGTGCTAGGTGTGGGCACCCCAGTTCAGGTTATAAATACAGAAAGGGAGCTACAAATGGGTTGGGAATGTGAAGCCTTTTCACCTCAGGTTTTGGTTTTAAGCTTATTTTGTAGGTGCACATTGAGAACACAGCTTTCTCCATCCTGAAGAATGGGGTTGGGGTTTTTATGCTCAGTGATGCACTGAATGTAGCTCATTCCTTTTCTGTTTGAAAAAGTACTTTTAAGTGAAAGAAGCTGAATATTGAGGCTTTGACAAATGATTTGATTTCATAGCTCTCAACTGACTTCTGTTCATTTACTCCTTGTCTTTTGAAAGGCAAGTCCATGAGGTCCAATCTTACATGGGGCGCCTGGAGACTTCAGACAAAGAGTCAGTGCACTGTAAGTAGTTAATTGGTGAGAAAAGTCCCATTCCAGTACTGATTTGATTTAGCTTGCATTGTTAAGCTGTGTGCTTTACCATGGGATGTACAAATTGGGCTTTCCAGGCATTGCAATCAGCTGGTGAGACACATCACCAATTGGAAATGCATTAGAATTACTTTGCTATTTCATTTCAATAAGGTGATGTTTTATGTGAAGGGCAGAGTAGAAAAGGCAGAAGAAGATTTTACTTCAAATCATCTTGCTGTTCTAAGTCCTTCATTGACAGGTAGTGCTTACTGTGGCTGCTTCTGCAATGCCTTGAGATGGGAATGCCAGTTACATTTTGGTGCTGTTAGATGCTGGAAATCATTGTCAGGGTCTGCTGTGGAGGCCTTCACCATAAACAGGTTATAAAACCCCACAGTGATGCAGTCACGGAGGTATAATGAACACGTGGACGTGGACAAAGCTGCAAATTCAGTTTGGTAGAAGCTCAGAATGCTGAGAAGTGTGATTCTGTATCTGTTTTGTCATTTTACTATTCCTTAAACATCCACTAATTGGCAGTCTTTCCCAAAAGATGCTTGGTCCAGTTTCTGGAGAAGATGCCATGATTTGGAGTGCAGGAATTTAAGCAGGATGATCCTTTTTCCATCAGAATCAGAACCTGTAATTCCATCTGCTGATGAGAAATACGTAGACCAAGTAGGTTTGAAATTGCTTCAGTGAATTTGGACTATAAGCCTGTGCTAATAAAATGACTGTAATAAAACGCTGTGATATTTTCTGGCAGGACTTTTGCCAAGTGTATTTTGGACCTGTGTTTGAAAACTCCAGTTTCTGTATGAGTAATTGCTAATGGGCCTCATCAGGAAGTTCTGAAGGGGAAGGACACTGCTAGGACTGTGTACCATTTTACACAGACAATAAATGAACATACTTGTTTCTCTAGATACATGTTTAACGACGGATATGTGCTCTAGATATTAGCATTTCAGAATTTATAGGAAAAAGATTATCTTTTGGCTGGAGAGCAGGAATAGAAGCCAGGAAATCAAACTTTCTGTTGCAGCTTTCCTTTTCCAACTGTGGGCAAATAATCCCTTCTTGCTCAGAAAAGTATGAGATGACCAAGATAGTAATACAAGTGTTTGGACTAGCAAAACCTAATGTAGTTTGTCTGCTCTCCTGGTTGCTGTTCTGTTAACTTTAGCTGTACTAAATGATGGAGAGATGAATTAGGACACTTAGATTGATTTGTGTCTATATATCTAAGTTAGTTACTGTTGATGTGAGATCAAGGGGGCAAAGAAAAGGGATTGTAGGTGCTGTTTGCTTTTCTGGGTTCTGCTGAATGGGATTCTCTGGGAAGTCCTGAGATACTGTGGAGTAGCTGGCAGTTAATTAATAATGCTTTTCTGAGTACCTCTTGAGTGTAACTGCAAAATAAGAACAAATGGTGCCTGTAGGATTTGGTGGTGATTAACAGCAGGTCTGAGCCTGCAGGACTGGCCTTGTGGCTGCACAGGCATGACAGTGCCTCTGTCCTCGATAGCCTGGACGTGCTCTGGAGGGTGTGTACCTGCAGCCCTACAACTCACCTTCAGACCCACCTGGCAGGTGATTAATAGTGCTCCTGTCTTTTGCCCTTCCATGCAATCCTCTTGGGTTGTGAAATGCTGGATTTTGACATGGTTAAAAGCAGTTGTCAAATGAGGAAGGGGGTTGTGGCTTGTACTGAGTTTTGCTGTATGGTGTAACTGAAAGCATATGACTCTTGCCCCAGTTGTACCCATTTCCCACCTCATTAAAGTACGTGAGTTTGCACTGTGTACTATTGTGCCTTTGCTATTTCTACACAGGTTGACAGAAGCCAATTGCAATACAGATGATTACAGAGGCAATTACGGTGGCCTTGTTTTCTCCCTTGAAAGGGCTTTGGCCAGGTCTTTCTAGCTGTTTGTCTAGTCTACCAGTTCCTGAATCCTTCCCATGCTCTCTCAATCTCCCCTGCTATAGGTATGGATGATGTGTATTAACTCTCTGTTAGCAGTTTGCCATTAAACTGCCATTGTTGTGAGAGTCATTTTGGCTATTAGCTCCTGTGAGCGAGTCAATCCAAGGGAACAGGGAGAGGATGAAGGGGAGAATGTGGGATCTTTAAATCCTAATGTGTGGAGCTGATAGGGAAAGAGGCTCAGATATCTTGAAAGAGCAGGGTGTTTCCTAGCTCCTTCCTCAGAGAAGGCGAAAAGAAAGGCAAGAGTCCCAAATTATTGTGGTAAAGAAGTAGATTCTCATGATATCTGTAGTTCTTGGTTACTGGTTATTTTTTCCTATCCGGTAAGGATTTGCATCTGTCAGGTTTTAAATCCTGGTTTGAGTGCTTTTTTTATTCCTTTGCAGTGGTAGAAAATGAAATTCAGGCCAGAATAGACAGTATCTTCAGCAACTTGGAACGTCTGGAAATCCTGTCCAGCAAAGAACCTCCCAATAAGCGACAGAATGCTAAACTGTAAGTTCACCTTCTTTGCTATGATAGTGTAGTCTTTGGTATTATTTTAATTACATTCATTGAAGCCCTTTGCCTTTTGATTCGAGTGAAACCTTTATACTTTGTGTAACTTATCTCTGTGCTCTATGCTAGCAAAGTTGAGGCACAGAGGACAAAATCACTTTCCTGCGTTTATCCATAAACTGGTGATGGAGCTGGATTCGTGGCTCTGTTCTGAGATGATCAGAACATATCACTTGGATGCTTAAATTTCTTCTTTATATGGCATTTGCTTTTAATGGCATTTGTGGAGATAAGGAGTAGAATTACTTCAGTTGGTATAGTTTTCTCTGGACCATTTTCCTACCTGTTGGTGACTAAAATAAGGAGGTTTCTAAAGTGAGCACTGGTTTGAGCAGGAGGTTGAACCAAAGAGCTCAGGACCTTCAGTTCTACTTTATTCTGTGACTACTATTAATGTTTGGTCCTAATATGTCTTTGTTGATACTAGGGGAGGATTTCACATCAGCTGTATTATAGAGGTCAGTATCTGAAATAGTCATCTAGGCTTTCTTTATAGTAATCAAAAATTGAAGTAAACACCACAGAGTTCTGGATGTCATTTGTTTTAGCCTAATGGAGAGGTCTTTTGTATTGCCTGCTGACTTTGAAGCTAATTAATGAAACCTGAAAGCTGTTATGGAAAGGGGGTCATGAAATAGAAACCCTACTAATCCTACTGTGTTTCCAGATTTGTGTTAAATGAGGAATATATATGTAGCTCCTGAAGAGATAGGATGTCCAAGTGTATCATTTAGCCCCCAGTTAAATAATCACCTGTTTAGTAGAAAAATGAGGCACGGAAGATCTAAGCCTGGAATACAGGCCTAAGCTTGAATGACTTTTATCTAATAGATAAGTAGAACCCATTATTCTTTATTATTTGTTACTGTTAATATATAATGCTCCATTATTCCTATTAAGAACACTGGAAAAGAATGGTATTTTTATCCCTGGAAATGTCTTGCTGCTGTTGATCCTTTCTAGCCGAGTTGACCAGCTCAAGTATGATGTTCAGCACCTGCAGACAGCTCTGAGGAACTTCCAGCATCGCCGTTACATCCGGGAGCAGCAGGAGCGACAGCGAGAGGAGCTGCTTGCTCGTACATTCACCACTAATGTAAATATTCTTTGCTTTAGCTGTCTGTGTTCCAGCTCTAGGCTTTCAGAGGAGTTTCAGGCAAGACATAGGCGTGACTCTTATGCTGCTGTGAGATGTAAGTGGACTAAAGATAGAAAAGAATAACAATATGTGCTGAAAAAGTACAACTCTCATGAGGGACACTTGAGCCATTCAGAGGCAGTAGTAAAAGACTCCAGAAGCTGCTGCTCCTGTTTTATCCAGTGCCTGTCTTTATCTGGTAGTTGCAAAGGGGAAAATGAGTTAGGTACCAAATGTACTTATACATTTGACTTGGATTTGTGTCCAATGTCTTCTCAAATCCTGACATCTGTAAACTGAGTTATACACCCTGTTCTGAGCAGATGTCAGCAAGCTTTAATTTGTCCAAATCACACAGCTGGAAAAACACCAAACCCTTTTTATCTATAAATAATTTAAAAGTTTTTAATAACAGGGATGTGTTTCCACCTGTTCTTGTTAATTCTTAGCTCCTCCAGTGGGAAGTTCCCCCGTGCAAATTCCTTTGCTTAAATAATGTAGGTTTGCTTTCTGCTTTCATTTTGCTGTGACTCAAAAGCTGGTCTTTGGTTTGGTTTTTGTGGGTTTCTTTTTTTTCTTTCTCTTTCTTTTTTCTTTCTTGTGAATTGCATATAACCCAACATTCCTTATCTGTGTTGTCATTATCTTATTCCTTATCTGTGCTGTCATTATCTTATTCCTTATCTGTGTTGTTAGGGCAAGGAAAAATCAGGGTTAGCAATCTTATGTTCTTGAGACTTGGGAAGTTCAGTGCACTTCTCAAAGCCTGACATAAAGATGAGCCTGAGCATTAGGTTGGCTATTTTGAAGTTATAAACAAGATTTGAAAGGAACCTTGAAACCTGATTTGGTTTTAAAACCCTGTGGTGTTGCTCTGCAAATATGGAGACATTTTCCGACAGGAAAAATTGTCCAGAAATAAAGCACATGTAAGTGGAACAGTTATGAAGAGCAGTAGCTCTGCAAATACAAAATAAATGGGAAATCAGGGGTTTTTTTCTCTTCTTTAGATGTTGAAAGGTGCGTCAAGATGAAAGGAAACTCCCCAAACCATTATTATTTTTTATTTCTTTCAACTCATAATAAAATTGTGACTTTTAAAGTAGAATGACCCTTTAATAGGAAACCGATGATTGATTTGTCAGCTCTTGGCCTATCTATTGTGGTTAGAAGTTCACACATTTCTATTATACGCTACCCTATTAAATAGAAATGACAGCTGAGCGTGTAAGCATCCTGAGTAAATCACTGTAACATACAGAACAGCTTTGGAAAGCTGTAGCAGTGTTCTGAACAATTTGCTTAATTCAAAGAGAAATATGGGTTTTGTGTTTAAGGCCTTCTCTTGTACCGTTCTGGAGAAAACTTCTAACAGCAAATGAAAGAGATGATGCCATCGAGTCTCCGTGTGAGGAGGGTCGTCTTTGGTAGTTTTCTTGCTGCTTTGGGGTGTATGATAAAACCCTACAAGCTCCTCATTTAGGAAATCGAATCCTTGCTGATTTGAAGCCTTACACATACCTGAAATAACAGCTGTTCAGCTGCAAATCAAGTGCTCCTGCTCTGCAGGCTCATGTAAGTTAAGACACTTGTTTCAGCCTTAGTGCTTCATTGACGTTTGATCAGAGACGTGTGCTGACACAGGTTCTTCATCCATTGACTTTGACCCTGCAGCTGCTAACAGCTCTTGTCCTTTATTCACTCTTTTACAGTAAGCAGCACACCCCTCAAGGCTGTACAACATCTGACAATGGGCTATACATGTCATTCCCATATTAACTTCTATAATAATCACCAGAGTCTCCTCAGAGCAAGTTTGATGAGATGTGTGTGTAACCTACAGCCAGCAGTCAGATGTAGGGTATAAACCGTCTTTTGCCTAAATACGAATTCTGCATGTTGGCAGCTCTTGTACTGAGTACATGGGAGCAGGTAGGTCAGTGGTTCCATGCTTACCTCTTACCAGTATCATGATTCCTGTTCATAAACCCAGGTGGGAGTGATGAGCTGTTATCTTGACTCTATGGATGGAAAGGTGTCCAGAGAAGATTAAACTGGAAGCCTTTGAAAGACAAAAGCAATCACATCCTCCAATCTCTTGTGCAATCCAGATTACAGAGTTTTATCCAGTTATTTCCATTTCAAGATGCATATTTGAGCTAATGCATCTTTTCTGGAAAAAATGTTATTTTTTAATGGTTTCAGGGTTTTTTTAAGACCAGGCCTTGGGTGCTGAGCTAATCAAACCTTCAGGGAACAAGGCCAATGTCTTTTTGCCCTCATCAGAAATATGCACCATGTTGTAAGCTTACAGAGTGTTCTGCAGGCCTTTTGTCACTTAGAAATGTGATAATCAAAGTCTCTCACTTGCAGGGATCACATGACTCCTTGTTAAACACCTTCTGCTACTTCTGATGGTCTCTCTTATAATACCCTTTCCTACATAGATCAGTCTATAAATTCTCCACTAATCTGACTTTTTAGCCTTTGAGATCTAATTGCAGTTGAACACACCTGATCAACTTTGCCTTTTGGCTTGCCTCCTGTAGGCTTCTCCTACTTTTTTCCACTCAAATATGAATGTATTTAGTATCTGTATGAAAACATGTTGAAAACATAATCCTTCAAGTCCTGTCAAAGTTTTCCTGACACATTTGTTTCTGCATGTTCTTTTTGTGGGTCTAACTATGTGTGGACTGTGTGCGTGAGCAGGCAAGGTAACCAAGACCCTACATTTCCCCCACAGGACTCTGACACCACCATACCGATCGACGAAACATTACAGTTTAATGAATCCCTCCAGAATGCCCATCGTGGCATGGATGATCTTATTGGCAGTGGGACCAACATCCTTCAGGGCCTGAGGGACCAGAGAGTGACATTAAAGGTGGGGGCATCCTGTTTTACCAAAAAGACCCCACATTTTTCTGTGTTTATGATGACTTACGTAAAACAAATACATGACTTTCTTCCACTGCACTGCTTCAAGCTGAGAGTGCTTGAAGGCCCAAACTCCATTTAAACTAAACCTGAAATCTTTACATTTTATAATCCTGTTAGGAACTTTCTAATCTTTAAGCTCTTTTGGTGGCTGGATGGCCTAGCAATCTTCACCTGCATGGTACTTAGTATCTGGAGTGATTAACATTATGTTCTGCTTCCTTATGTTTTGTTTTGTTTGTGTTTAAGAATGGGACACTGTGAATTCTGTTCTTTTGGAAGCATCAGGTCCTTATGTTTTCAGGGGGATTTATCTTCTCACTCACAGATGAGGAAATAACTTGTCATATTCCTTTTCCCTTTAGCTTAGCTTTTTTTACGTACCAAAGACTTTGTTGCCCATTTGCAAATCTGGCAGAAGCAGTCAGCCTGGAGACAGCCCACAAAGATCAGTGGGTTCATTTGGAAGCTTGTTATTCCATGTAACTTCTTGGGTATTGGATATAAATGTGTATGAACCAAGTATTCCCAACTTACTGCAAGGCTTTAACTGTTCTGGCTGTACAGTTCCACTGACTGCAAGACTTGAAGAGTCTTCACTTTCCTATTGTTTGCTTTGGTTTTAAAGCTTCCTATTTGGTTTCTCTTCTCCAAGCAAGTTTTTCTTTCATTGTGAACTAGCATGGAAACATTGCTGCAGAGACAGAAGTGCTGAACTTGAAAGCAGAGTGTCCAGGGTTTGATGTGAGGAGTATGAAATGAGGTGAAAAAAGTGATTACGTATAACTAACAAAGACATAACCTGATTTCATCAAAGGGCCTTCTACAGAAGAAACTGGTTATCTCACTTGGTACTGCAATCCTGTGTATTTTATGGATTGAGAAACTGCTTGTGCATGTATGTCCAATATAGTTGATACAGATTCTGTCCTCAAAGAGCTTTTCTGATCTTAAGGCAGGTTTATACTCAAAGCCATTGCCAAATTCCACCTTTTTAGTCTCCTGCAATCACAGATTCAGTGGAGTGGGAGAACAGAAGTTAGAGGTTTTATTTGAAGGTATTAGAGCACTGTGATGGGAATCTGTGCTATTGCCCCTGCTCAGAGAAGACATAACTAAGTCTTAAGGCTTTCTGAAGCAGGGTGGGCTGTTAAAGACTTGGTCCCAGAAGGCATTCTGAGACACTAGGTCTATTATCATTACCATGGTGTGACAAGGGTGTTTGCTGCCTCCTGTCCTGCAGCACACTGTGTTTACCTGTCATGTGCTTATGTGTGCTTATGATGTGGGAACTGGTGGCATCCCCATTCCGAATAATACCAACTGCTTCAGGAGTGAAACAGAACTGTAGTGTGGGCCTGTCTGCACCCTTTGTTCAGTGCTTTTCTCTGGAAAGATTTCTTGAAATAACATTAACTACACTTTTATATGCCTTTTCATTGGACTCTACCATTAGCCTTACAAGTTTCTAGACCCACTTTTCAACCTCTTGTTGGTATGAACTGTGCTTCAGCAGGAGGGAAGTTGTACAAGAAAGGTTGTCTGATGAAGAAACTTCGAGCTCTTATTGGACTGTGTCTGACTGTAGGGAGTGCATGTTCTTTGAGATGCTCTTCATGATGTCTCCATCTGGACAGATTGTTCTGTATCTTTAACCACATTCCTGTTCACGTGTGTGAATTAATTTGTCTCATTGTTCAGCTATTTCCAGGGTCCTGGTCTCAGATTGTGTAGGAACTGTTGGCTAAGAGCAAGTTCCACTGATCAGAATTCATCACTTGCCACCCATTATGAAATACTCTTGGACTGTGTGGAATAAGAAGTGTTGGGACCATGAGGTTAATTGCTTCTCTTTGCTGTCTTTTTATTCTTAGGGTACTCATAAGAAGATCCTGGATGTGGCCAACATGTTGGGCTTATCCAATACAGTGATGCGGCTGATCGAGAAGCGAGCCTTTCAAGATAAATACTTCATGATTGGGGGAATGATTCTGACTTGTGTCATTATGTTTCTCATCGTGCAGTATCTGACATGAGCCACTGAACTGTATTATCAGAGGAGATGGTCTTTTGGAGCAAGATGGACTGTCCTCCAAAGCGTACTTTCCTTTGAGTGCTGCTTTGGATAAGCCCCTCCTGTGAACTCTAGTGTTCACAAATCACACTCATGCGGGAAGCACGTAGGGGAACAAATTTCTCTGGGGACACTGTAGTTGAGAATGGCCCTGTAAAAAATAACCCCAGCCCCTCCTGCTCTCACCTCGTTGTCTGCAAGTTCAAGAATCTGTTAAGTAGGAAGCAGCAGTGAAAACTTTACCCAGCTGTATTGCAAGGTAGGAGTGTCCTTTTGGATAGGGATAGGTAGGGATAAGAGGATTCAAAGGCAGAGCATAAGATTTAATGAGCCTTTGGTGTGCTAGCTAGAA
This sequence comes from Psittacula echo, assembly GCF_963264785.1. NCBI lineage: Eukaryota > Metazoa > Chordata > Aves > Psittaciformes > Psittacidae > Psittacula > Psittacula echo. The sequence continues at coordinate 6,504,224 of NC_137748.1, forward strand.
GGGACCCTGATCACTGTATTTTGCCATGAAAGAATGCCTCTGAGGAGAATTTGCGTCAATTGTAGCACACCGCTGGGGAGCCAGTGTGCGAAAAGGTGGGAAGTAAAGGATTCCCGTCTGTAAACTCACTTATGTTGCTTGGAGGGACATGGATTTGTGGGGAAGGGTTTTAAAGCACGGTTATAACCTCAGCTAACTTTTTTGTTTACACATATGGTATTAACCAGCGCAAGTATTGCTGTTTTAGGCTGAAGTGCTTCTCACCTGAGGTACGTTTTGGTCCCTTTCTATGCCCTGCAGCTTCCCAGTGGAAACTGAATGCTGTACTGCCTGCTTTCAGCTAGATGCACATGAAGCCTGTGTCATCCCACTGTGTCTAGTACCAAATATAACCTCTAAGACATTTTTAATGCTAGTGCACATCACGTTTTGGTGAGTTGTATTCACTTTCTGAGGTGGTTGGTTGGGGTTTTGTGCTCTGTGGCTGGTATTTTTTGAGTCTATGAAGCAGGCAAGTCCTCACTGTGCTTAGATGGAGGTTTCTGATTTTTATGTTCATAGAGCGGGAGTGGGCTCTCTGTGCTGTTCAGAATAACAGCGGGATCAGGGCAACAGACCATTCACTTAAAATGAGCTGTGTCAAAAGAGTTTCCTGAAGTTACGTGCCTTGGGATGCTAAAAACATCCCTCACACTTGGAAAGGGTGTTCTTTTTGTACCTGCAGAACTACTGTGAGAGATTCCCATACACATCACCTCACAGAGGTGAGGACAGCCAGCTCAGATGTATCTCCTCGGATATTTAAACAGTCACAGTTACCAAATGCCTCATTGTTTAAATATGGCAATTTCCGTGTGGACTGGGGGGGCTCCATTGGAACGGTCTTCCTGAGATTTTGGGCATCATCCATTTCAGTCAGCTTTCAGATACATTCCCATCCCAACGTGTGTACAAGTCTGGAGCATTTCCAGATGTCCAACACAGAAGGGTCATATTCAGATGATGTGGCATAATGATGGCAATTCCTTGGGGTTTTTCTGCCTGGAATGGTTGTGAGTCACTTAGTAACAGATTACGCATTCTGCATTCTGTCTTTGCTGCAATGAGCTTTGCTTTTATTATGCAGTCTGGAGAAATGGTATTAATAACTGTACAGAGTAAATTTGGGTTAATACGGGCAAGTGAAGCAGGATTTAGCTGTTGTTTATGCAGCTTTTTTACAGCTGCATAACTGAAGTACTGCCTGACCTATGTGCTGTGGTACAGCTTTATGCCCAGATGAGAGAACCCAGTTCGATCTGCTGTTATAGGACAGTCAGCTTCATACTTGGAACGCAGGGTGGGAGAAGAGCCAGGGCTATAAGAGCACTGGCTGGCTCCCGTAGATGCAGAAGTGAAGGCCAGGCTGCTGTCAGTACCTAAATAATCCTCTCAAATGGTTCAGCAGAAGAAAGCCTTGATGCTTGTTAAATATCCAGCATGCAGCGTGCCTTCTGGTTGTCCATTTTCTGCTTCTCAATGTGCTTGGTGCTTCTGAAGTGTCCTGTGCTCCTCAGTCCACCAGGCCTTCCCAAGGAAACACGTTAGCAGACCAAGTATAGTTATTTGGGGGATGAGGGAATTAAAAGGAGAGGAGGTCTGCAGTGATAAATCACTTGTCCTGCTGTATCTTTAATCTAAATTCTGTATCTAAATTAACCTTACATTTATTTTAAGTCTGAAATCTGACAGATTCAGATACTGTGCACTTGAGAGATCCTCTTCTCTGAGATCAGTTGGGCACCTTTTAAAGGATCCCTGGCAAATCTTTTTGTTCCGATAAACTGGTCCAATTCCACCTTGATTTTACAACTTCATGGTTTGGCTTTCAAAGAAAGTCCTCTGATGGTGTGTCAAGTGCATGTAGTTGTGGCCTGGCGTGGCAGGATTTGTCTTCTACCAAGGTGGGACTTCAGCCAATTTGTTTCCTATTTTTGGCTTGTGGTAGGAGCCATAAAATAATTCGATTTTTTGTTTCCTGGTTTTGAAACTGTGTTGGCATTTTAATACATTTCTCTGTTTATTTTGCCCTTTTAGAGTCTCCATGTTCTCGTGTAGGCTGACTTCCCCTTTGTAAGCAATGTCCTTACTATTCCCTGTCTAGAGGTGCATTGTGGGGCTTGAAGGAACTACCTGGGTAACTGGATTTGATGACTTCAACAGATCTGTACTACATGTTAAGTCCAGAATGATGTACAAGGGCATCTGTGCTGTGTCAGACATGTAAAACCCTCAAAGCTTCTGTCAGTACAGCAGGAGCACAGGTAAGGCTCAGGATTCCTGCTAACATGAAATGAGACAGAGCTGAAACCCTCATCTCTTTACAGATGTTGCTGCTGTGGCTCTCTGTAGTTTTCTTTCTTCCTAAAGACCACATTTCCCTCAACAGAGTTGTTTTGTTTCTGAACTTGTGTGGCGTGGCCAAGTATCCTAGCTGCTGGATGAACTGTTCTCATGAGAGGACACTGTGGAAATTAACTTGCCTCTGGAAAAAACGCCTTTTTATCAGTATTTTATACATGAAGGGGCAAGGGTGGGACATGATGTGATTCATGTGATGGGAATAAAGATGATTTTTTTTCAACCAAACGAAGGTTTTTACCTTGGCTAACATGGAACGTGCTCAGGTACTTCACCAAGCTGGACACAATCCAGTATTCTCAGTATTGAGAGAGGCGCAAGCTGGCTTGGCCAAATGGGGAACTGCCTGAGCTCAGATGTGAAGAGGAAGTTTTACAGGAAGTGGGAATGGGGTCAGCTCCCCTTGGAGGAATGGATAATGAAGGACAAAGCTCAGCTAGCATTGAAACTAGTGAGGGATAAGAAGGGCCTGTGTAAATGCATTGGCAGGAAAAAGAATGAAAGCCTCCAGCCAAAGGGGACACTAGAGGAGGCAGCTGAGTGACCCAAGTCTTTCCTCCTGCAATCTCTCCCACTGTTTGCCTGCCCAGGAAGGTGTGTAGTGGCAGACACTCCACCTGAGGGAACTGAAGTCTCCACCAAGGGGAGAGGTGGCTGTTTCGGCTACTGTGAGGAGGGGGAGCATGGAGCCAGATGGAAACATGCAGGGAGAGGCATAAACCAGGAATGTCCTGCATATGGAGGGAGAAAGTGTGCAATGAAGAGAACGGAGATGGGAAATGCAGGATGGGTTTTCTTCCCAGTTCACTGAGAATGGATGGAGAGAAGAGGGGATTCTGCAGAGGAAAAGGCACCAGCAGGGAAAGGGTTCATGTGGAGTAGCCCAGTTTGCATCTTTTAGTATGGAAGGTGTGGAAGATCATCTTTCTCTTGCAATTTATGTTTTGGGTTGCAGTCATTCAAGTTCCCCACAGCTACAAACCACTTATTAAATGACAAAATAGCCAGCAAAGAATGCAAAAAGCAACATCTGTAGCCTGAGACAGAACCAATAATAACACTACATGTGACTGTAGTAACAATATCAAATGTCTCAACAGTAGAAGAAAACAACCTCTTTGTGAGCTGTAACATAATGCAAAGGTGATGGTGTCATGTCTTCACAGTAATACAAAATTTTATCATAGAATCACTGAATGTTTTGTGTTGGAAGGAATGTCAAAGCTCATCCAGTTCCAACCCTCTGCCACAGGCAGGGACACCTTCCACTAGACCAGGTTGCTCCAAAGCCCTGTCCAACCTGGCCTTCAACACTTATAATATATATTAAAAATATTTTAATGTAATACATTATAAAGTATTATATATATTATATATAAATATATGTAATATATACATTATATTAAAATATAAATATTACTATCTCTATAGAAAGCCCACATTTCCATATTCTCAGAGGCAGCCAGAAGAAGACATGGGTGCCCTGTGCTGCCTGTGGGTCTGCTTGTGGGGTACACATCACGGAGCCAGACCTGGCTTCTTCCATCCTTTTTGCTCTGCTACTCCTGCACAGGCTTTTAGCACATTTAGGATTTGGTTACACAGTAGTTTGAACAGACCTAAGAGGCCACCAGGAGCAACAACAAGAAATTCCAGTGTGTCCAGGAATCTGTGCCTGAAGGAAAAAATGCGTCTTCTCTGAGTCACAAGTGGCAACTGCAGACAACCATTTCTATCCCAGATATCCATAGGCATTTCTAGTCAGACCAGTCCTATTGCCAAAGCACTGGTAACTCAGACAAGGCAGAAATGGCCCACCAGGCAGGATGCACCCACCGGAGTGCTCAGAGCAAGCACAGACACTGCTGAGCTTCCAAGAAACTGAGGCTGAAGTAAAGTACATGCTCCAAACCCCTCCCTGGCAGACCAGAAGGGGCCGGTATTTCCCTACATCCCATCAGCTTCTCCTGGCAAGGGCCACATCTAGCTGCTAGAGAACGGGGTAGAGGCTCCAGCACTGCCCAGCCTACCCATCACTAGAGACTGGGAGTTTAACACAGGAATATTGTGGCTGTGACCACAGTGATAGTCACATGAAAGTCCTCATTCTGCCACCTTGGAGTAGCTGCTGTTTGATGTACTGCTGAAAATATTCCTTGTCCTGTGGTAAATACAAAACAATCAGAAGGAGCTGACAGCCCAAAGACAGACAATATTGGGGTTTTACACAGTCATAATGCTGGAGGAGGGTCACCTCTGTGTTTTACACCCTTGCAGCCTATTAATCACTTTCCCCAATCCTCCCAAATAACTGCAGGGAACAGTAAAATGATAGGTTTCCTGCTCTTCAAAGGCAGCAGCGCATGCAGGACATGCTTGAGGAGATTGAGGATATGGGATTTCAGATCTCAGAGCTCTATAATGTGTTGGTCACACCCACCTTACAAGACAAACCCACTTCTTGTGGTCCCTACCCCTAATTACTATGGCCAGGAGATGTTCTGAAGTCACAGCCATGACCTTCCAAGCCCTTCTCTGCACCTCCTCTGCAGTGCAGACCCAAAAAAACCCTGGTAGTTACTGCACTAAGCCTTTCACCAACTGGCAATTAAATGAGATTAGGATAATGGAGCCCAATTATGGCATCTATATAAAATTACAATGCTCTGGCCACAAATCCTGCAAATAAGCTACTGCAGCCAATCCAGAAGCTGACACTTGCCACCACTTTCATGTGAAGCGGCAAAAGGAAAATCAAATAAAGGCTGAGTGGAGGGTTTACTGTGGAGGCATTTCCTTATTCAACAGAACAAGAGTCTAACAAATCACTGCAGATGAATTTTAGAATGAGTCCAAGAGTATTCATAACCTTTTTATTCTATATTACCAACAAGAACCTTAACAGAACTGAACTTTAAAATAAGCCTGCCTTTGTACATTCTATTCCAACATGTATTGTGTTACACTGGTAGGAATACAAATGGGGAAAATCCAGTACTTTGAGGAACACACTTTTCAAAACATGAAAAGCATTTCTTTCTTTCTCAACAAATACCAGATGTGGTTTCTTAATTCTTTGTATATTTAGATCCTGTTTATAACTTTGCATCTGCTTTTAGAAATACATTGCTTAAGCCAAACATTTACACAGACCCAAATATGTATTCTGACTGTCTTAAACTGTTCCTGCCTCCACCCTCCCCAACAGAGACCGGTTATGTTAGAATCTCAAACATGTTTTATGTGTTAGAAAACTTAAAAACTCTAATGGAAACTAGATGAGTACTTAGGTGTACTCTTCCCCTGCTTGGTATTACTCATATTGTAAAGAAGTCACAGAGGATTCCCCATTAACGTATGACCTGAAGCACCACGGGCTCACTCACGTGACAAAGTCAAGGTTTGAAGCTTCAAAGGCGTGATCAGGATGTTTTCAACGAAGGCAGAAGTCTCTGTAAAGGACAATGTAGTTTAAAACCCAAATGATGCACTTCCCATACCCTATGTGGACAAACTCAGATGCTGACAAAACAACAAGCAAAAAATGCATGCACAGAGAAAAACTCTTCCAGTTCTGGCCGATTCAGATGATTTTAGTTCAACGTTAAACAGTAGGAAGTCTCAGCCTCTTTGCAGGCTGAAGAAACTCTCAGAACTGTATGCTCTCCAGGCTGTAACAGGCCCTCAAATGACTACAGATGTTATGACATCAGAAAGTCTCCTGAAGAGAAAGCTTTCTGCACCTCCCCAGCAAACAACCAAATGTCCTCAGAAATGTCCAGTAGAAGTCACAAAGAAACCACGCTGGGCACCATACACTCCTGAGAACAGCAGCAGGGAGCATTGCTTTGCAGATGCAAGACGTGCTTAGGGTGCAGGGTAGAAATTCCTGGTAATCACTCTGTTGTGTGGTTCATGACTTCCACTAAAACAGGACTCCAATAGTTCCTGCTATGCCAAGGCCTGAATTCACACATATCTGCCACTTTTGCAGGGCATTTCCTCTCTCCCCTTTCACCCAGCATAATTACAGCCTCCCGTTTACAATTAGCACAAAACACAACTCTGAAAGGGCCTCTTTTCAAACACACACTTGTTTTAAAACATCAAGCTAAGGGGCAAGATTTTAGGGATATGTGCAACCCCCCTGTACTGTTGTTTCCCACTGTCACTTCTTTGATTAGGAACTTAATCAGACCCTACCTTCTATGCTTAAACTCCCACCCCTTGAAATCCATCACTTCACAAGAGTTCTGCCTTTTCCAAATCACTGGAACAACTTCACAGTTAACTGCTGTTAACTACTCACTGCAGTTAGAGGAGGGAAGGGTTCTGAGCTGGGGATGAGTAAATTTATCAGTCCATCTACTCAATAACAGTCACCAAATGAAGATGAGGGTAATTATGAAACAAATGCTTGCAGGAAGATCTGGCAACCAAGGACAGTTATCTACAAGTGACATTCCAGTTTGGTTTGGCAGATTCAGCCTGACACTACGGCAGCTGGAGTCACTGACTTGTGCAGAAGCCATGCCTGCAAAGCACCCCCAGTACCAGGTTTAGTTAGCTGCTCCAAGTAGGAAACAAGACAGCCATTCCGCAAAGCGTCTGTAAGCTTTTGTTTTATAGTTAACAGCAAACAATGGTCTGTGTCTTCAGCATCAGACACTAAAACAGGGGAAGCTCCTTCCTACTTCCAGATGCAATTTGTTCCCACACCCTCCCCCACAGTAATCCTGGTTTAAGCAGTCTTAGTTTTACCCTGCTCTGAGTTACTGGCTGGACTTAAGCCATGACACACCAGATTCTCTCAGAAGTTGCTCTCAAGAAGGCAAGTGTTATATACTACCCCTCCTGCCCATGCAGCAGTGGCCATAGAGCACTACTGCAGCCAGAGATTACAGCAACTGTCACCATCCACAGAATTAACAGTGCCAAAACATGGATAATACTTACAGCCTTTCCATGATACAGCATATGGGAAGGACTTAGGGGCACGTACTCTTGAAGGCAAATGATTCTTTTGCTCAAAGGTGGTACTGGAACTGAAACACTACAGTTACTTCTCCTGACAGATGATCAAATTTATGCATTTTACAACAGTATGGAGGACAGCAGGGACATAAGGGGATGGTACTTTATCACTTGGAGGTGGCGGTGCTTAGAAGAATATATGCTTATATTAATATAATATATATATATGCTCTGAACACTAGGAAGTTTTCCAAGAAGTGTAACAAGTGAAATCAGATTGAACTGTTGTCACCCTTTATGGAAGGAGAGATAGATCATGGTTGAGCTCGTACAGACCTGCAGAGCTGTCAAGTGCATGAATGTTGCTGCACAGTGGCTTAGACAAACACTAAGCAAAGTCAGCCCACGTCACATCATCAAAGCTGGATTGGGAGCAGGCTGCAATATCCCCCTATAGAAAACATTATTGTGAGGAATCAAACTCATATTCCCTACCTGTTTATGCCAGAGTTGCACATGCCCCAAATAAAAGGAGAATCTGACTGCTCCAGCAACTCTGCAAAAGGGAACAGATGTCATGGCTCAGAACTAAAACTCCAGCAACCACCATCAGATCAGGAATATCTGTCATATTTCTACATGTTGAAGAGGGAGTAAAGGTTGATCTAATGATGAATGTGTCTGCTTCACTGTCATTTAACGGAGGAACATAAAAGTTATCATGTTTCCATTATCATCACTGCATGTAAGGTACAAAAGCTTATGTGAGAAGGAGCAGAGGTTTGGAAATATATCTCCATGCCAGTTATGCAGGCATGTTGAATAGTTCTCTACACCAAGAAAAGCCTGCTGGGTGAAGAGATGCATGCTTTAGGAATGAGCATAAGCAAGGTGTCCTCCAAGTGAGACCCAAGTGAACAGCATCTCTAGCTTCACACTGTCACAAGTAGAGTTGAAGGACAGGACAAAGGAGAAGGCAGAGGTGTGGCAGATGGGGAAGTTCCTCACCTGCTTCCCAGTCTTCATCACACGGAGGTGCCTCCCATGTGCTCACAGCATTCATCTGCTCTCTCTTGAAGTCAGAGGACTGATTCTCTTCAGGAAGAGAGAAAACTCAGTGACTAGCAGTCAGTCCTGCTTTAGAGGCATTAAATGCTTTGGATCAAGTTGTAAAACATCTCTTGGCTTTAGACTCAAGTTTTCCCAAAGCTGCTGTGCCACACAAAACCACAGACAATAATCTGACTTCCACTTTTTGGTCATTCTATGAGCTGTCCTTACAAACAAGAGACTTTTATGTCCCCAGGATGACCAAACTTCTCTAAGCTTGAGTGATTCTCTTACCTACATCTTGTTCAATGAACCCTTTGTCACTGCACTTCGTTATATGATCGCTGAGGTCAGCTCGAGGAACTAGATGGCGAGCGTTGAAGGGGCACGTGGCCAACTCCTTTGCAACTTTAGGGTAGCTCTAGACAAGGGAAAACCAAAAACATGTGCCATATCTCTCAAGTTCATTTATCTCTTGCTAATCCAAAGAAAAAAACCCTCAAGGATATTTGTGATGTTGCTTTAAAAAAAAAAAAAAATAGACTAAACAAGGAAGGGGGAACTAACATGACTGTTCTTTAAAACACAATTCACTGAGAAACTGAGCCACCGTTGAGTTGACTGAAATGAAACATACCCTCAGCTAAACTTCCTACAGTTTGCTGCAATGCTGGCAATATGTCTGCATGGTTTAAAGCACAGATGAAACTATTTTAATAAGAGTAGGGGAGAGATGCTCTGCTGGTCAGGGAACAGGCTTCCACCTGAAGCAGATGAAGAGGCAGAAGTGCCTTGTACTGATGCTGCTCCAGGCAGTGTCTCCTCACTACCACCGATACCTGACTGCAGCACAAGCTGCAGGCACATCCAAGGTGTTTGTCATTACCCAGCCTATACAGCCAGGGTTGCTGTGTCTTCATGTGTTCATCATTTGCTTCAATTACCTTGAGCAAGCTATTCTTGCCACGTAGCAGAAGCTTTTCAATGCTAATGCAGTTCAAACTGAAAGGATTCAACTTGCTCTGCTTGGAGTGTCCCCATTTGTGTGGCATGGCTACATTCTGCACAAGCAATGGGAAGCTGAGCCAGTTGGAAACATCTAACTAGATTTTATGCATGGAGCATGCTAAGGATATTCAACAAGCTACCAAGTAAGAAGGCCAATCTCCACCCAGATGCTTGCCACTACAAAGAAAACAGTAGCATCTTCAGATGGATCAGATGATAATCCCTGAGCCCTTCTTCTGCTAATTACTTAGACACCAACTGTGTCTGACTGGTAACCACTATCTCACCTTGTCCTCCTAACTAGGTAAGCTTGCCAAAACTCTCTGCTCAGCAGTTATGCCACACAAGGACAAACGAAACATGGTTCAAAGTTCCCTTGTCACATGTGCATGTTCACATGCACGTTTCTGCCAAAATCTTGCAGGGGTCAATAAGGAAAATTTCAGCCCCCTTTAATGTTGGAATGATGAAGGTACTTGCCACTTAGTTCTGTCCCCTGCTTTCACTAGTTAGTTAATATTTTTTAAGGCTCTAGTTTCACAAAAATGAATTGTTTGTAAGTATTGATACCAGGACACCTCTCCAACAACTACACCTTAACGGGAAGACACAGCACTGTTACACTATTTTAAAAACACATTGCCAAGTTTACATTGGTAAACTTAAAGAGGAACAATTGGGTTTTAAAAGGTATCAGCAAAACCTCATGCTCAGTCAGATGCCAGCACTTGCAGGTTTAAAGTAAATAAACCATGAGGACAACAGAGGAGAAGAGAGGAAGGAATGCTTCCTATTAAATGATTTGTATTTAAATTCTGGCTGAAAGATGGGGAAGGGAAAAAGCCCTCTCCCATATGTGCTAAGCTCAGGAAATACAGTTTCTGACAGATGCACTTACATAGTTACTAACAAGACAACAAAAATCCTAACCCTGTTTGCAACTGCATTTCCAGCACTTCAAGAGTGAATTTCAACATCACAACACTTTCACTCTGATGAGCCAGAAGCAGGTCACATAACTCAGGCTAAATTCTCTCTTCAACTTAAACAGGAAAAATGTATCTGACCTCCATGTTAGCTGCTGGAAGAGACTAGAGTTTCCTTCTTGACCTGACCATGAAGAATCTCTAACTCCTTTCAACAAAGACACACTGGTCATGGGTGAATTCACACGTGCTTGAAGCTATTACTAATCAAATAATAAAGTTATGAAATAAAGGCTAAACAAGGTTATTTGTCAGAAACTTACAGCAGGCAGCAAGAAAATGCAGTAAGAATGAGAATATGCAAGTCATATTCACAGGCACAGAATTACAGGTCTGGCAGTCCAGCTTACCTTCCTACACTTTACAAGGTGATAGGGAAACCGACAGGCTCTGATTCGATGATGTTTATTATATGGACATTGTATTAATCTCTCTGGATCCAAAACATCTAGTAGAATGGAAAAGGAAAAAAAAAACTGGTTAGGAAGAAAAGATTTAGGGTCACTAACACAGCAAAGTGGGGAAAAAATATACCATCACCTCAGGGCTGTGATGTTAAGGGAGTTAAACCGGTTGTTCTTAGCTTAAAATCGTTTAAGGCAGGCACCTGTTTTGCATAACCAAATTCATTTTGAAGTTTCCGTGACTGGGATGTTAGTCAAAACAGACAGAGAACAGTCTGTCACTGAGCACTGAGCATAACAACTCTTTGAGTTACCATATTAGGCAGGTAACCACACTTACTCAAAGTGAATGAAAACAGCACTACTTTTCCAGCTATCTTAGAGGAGAATCAGTAGGATGACGACATGCCCTCCAGGAGCACTGTCAGCCTGAAAAAACTCTTTCTGGATCAACAGCTAGTTTTGCTGGATGAAAAACACCCGGAAATTTTGTTTCATTTCCAAGGAAGCAGTGTGCCTTATGTGGTGCATGGGACTTGTAAAGAACTTTTTCAGAAGTCATGCAATTATTTAGGAGCTGAAATGCTACTAAAACAGCTAAAATGCCTAAGAACATAGACACTGAACAGTGAAGCAGTGTGAGTGCAGGCATACACGACACAGATTTTTATCTTTAGATAAAATATATTCACAGAAGCCTAGAATGATTTGAGACCTTAAAGTTCATCCAGTTCCAACCCCCTGTCATGGGCAGGGGCACCTTCCACTAGACCAGGTTGCTCCAAGCCCTGTCCAACCTGGCCTTGAATACTTATACTAAAATATAAATATTAATATATCTATGGAAAGAACACATTTCCATGTTCTTAGTGAGGAAGAGGGGCAACCAGAAGGAAACACAGGTGCCCTGTGCTGCCTGTGGGTCTGCTTGAGGGGTACACACCAGGGAAACAGATCTGGCTTCTTCCATCGTTTCTCCTCTGCCACTCTTCTTGCACAGTGCTTTTAGCACACTTAGGATTTGCTCACCTGGTATCTTGAATAGATCCAAGTATGGCCTGCTGCTGTTTAGCCTCTTCCCTGCCATCACATCCCATTCTCTTACACATGCATTGGTGCTCAGTTGTCTCAACAGCCAGGTCAGGGAGTTGTATCAGCCCACAGGCTGACAGCTGGTTAAGATCACAGAATCATAGAATGGTTTGTGTTGGAAGAGACCTTAAAGATCATCTAGTTCCAACCCTTCTCCCATGGGCAGGGAAGATGCTGTTTTACCAGTCACAGTGAGTAGACTTTATGTTGTGAGCCACAAAATGAAGTTGTGAGCCTGAGCCAGTAGGAAGGAAAGAAGGACAGACCCAATCCTTCTTTCCATCTCAGTTGTACAGTGCTGCTGCAGTCAGTTCTGCTACCTGTGAGCACCTCTCATCTCTATTAGCCAGTTTAGGTCATTGAGAACAGCTGAAAACTAAAGACTTCATCATTCAGAAGGATTGACAAGCTTTGTACTAATTTCACTGTCCCTGGGAGAGCAACCAGAAGTGGTTTCTGTCTTTAAGATCAGACCAAGTGCACTACCAGGAAAAGGAAAGAGATAGAGACAAGTATAGGAGGAAAAGGAAAGCTCTCACCATATTATGTAAAACAACAAACACAAAAACAATCACAGGAGCTGGCCTGACTAGGTAAAGAGATGCAATTAACACAAGGCTGTAATGAGCAGAGCCTCTCCAGCACCACAGCAATGCCATACTCCAAGCAGGTACCTGTCCCTAACCCTATTGCCTGCACACCCAAATCCACAACAATCCTAAAAACGTGTCTGGAGTCAGCTGAGACCACAGCACAGGCGGGAGCAACGCTTTAACCAAATTAAGTCACTTTATCCAGATACTTCCTAAAGTCCACACCTGAAGCACGGATTACCAATATTATATGGTTACTAGAGTGGCAACCACATATAAGATTGGCCTAGTTAAAATAATCAACAACCCACTGGAGCCTACTTGGCTCCACACAAAGCTCAGATACAAACCCAGAGCTACTTGCACAGGCCGGGTGGGCTGGGCTGGGGCCTGCACACAGTGAATGGCGCCACCTTCCCCTTCTTTCCTCTTCCTTCTCCTTCCCTTTCCCCCTGCAAGATCCCATCCCGAGCCTCACCGAAGTCATCCTCCAGCTCCATGGCGAAGGGGCAAAGGGATGCAGAGAACCCGGAGCACACAGGACCAGGCCACGAGCGCTCCTCAGGCACCGCAGCCTCACGCCTTTCACTGCCTTCGCGCCTGCGCGCCTGTTTCCTAGCAACGGCGCCGGGCCCCTCCCGCTATGCAGCGGTTGCCATCGCAACGCCTTGGCTTGAGTCTGTGTCCGGTGCCATCTTACCCAGGCTTGGCGGTGAGGAGAGAGGCGGCTCCTCCCTACCCAGCCTCGCCACCGGCGCCCCAAATGGGGACTGAAAACTCGAAACTGCTTCCCAGGCTAGGGGCTGTGTGTCCGTGTCGCTGAGGGTGAGCTGGAAGGTGGCCGAGGGCAGGGTGGAGCCGTGTATCCTTCAACTCTGCTGAGCTCCATCGCTTTGGAGCAATGGTTTCTGCTCCCACTGGTACGCGGTTTGACTCCACAACTCGTTGAAGTTGTAAAGTAGGTATGCTTTTATTCAGCGCTGAGGTGCATGGGGATAGCTCCTCCAAAGTATGCACACCTCAGTGTTGTTTCCCCCTACATTTATCCTCTAATGTTACACGCCTATACGTATTCATGACCTGTCCCCTCTTCGTATGATGAGCTAAAAAGTCCGTTGCGCATGCGCAGTGTGCCCCCCGTGGTCATGGGCGAGGGTCTCAGGATGAAGTAAATGAGTCTTCCTCTTGTGACTAGGGGTCTTCAAGATGAAGTAAACGAGCCTTCCTCTTCTTAAACTTTTCACCTTTGGCACAGTTGGATGCCCCAGTAGTCACACAATTAGCTGAAACCAACCATATCTGTAATTCTTCTGTTAACTAGCAAAGATTTAGAACAGGGTGACCTTCCTGCAAAATTGATTGCAGGATGGGCAGGCAAGGAGTATCCCAAGCTAGCAGATGTTTGGGAGGCTCTGTCTTTGAACTAACTGATACGTAGAAGGATGGTGTGAAATGTTATACTTTAGAAGGCTAGTGTGAAACAATTAACTCATGTTTAGTGGGGCCCCTAAATTCCACAGACTTATAACATAGTTTTCTTTCTACAACTTAAGTTAAGCTAAAAAGTACTTTAACTCTGTATTTTCCAGGCACTAGCGTTTCTTATATCAAGCCCCCTGTATCACCACAGGTCTTCTGCCTCAAAGGCTCTAAGCAAAGAGGCAGCTTTAAACACAGGCCACGTTTTTATGCCCTACTCACAGGCACAGGCAGTGCAGGAGGAAAAAAAACAGAGGTTTTTCTGTCAAATGAAAGCAGAGATCCCTGCTGCTTCCTCTCCCCACATTGCTGGGTTCAAAACCACTTGCTTCTGCGTCATGATTGCCTCATTTTGCAGCCAAAAAAATACATGTTCAGTGGATGCAGAAATGGATGGTTTTGTTTCAAAGCAGAAGGTTGGTGATGCAGGGATCTGGATCTGCAAACCACCACCCATGTCCCTTCAGTTTGGAATCATATCATGGAATGATTTGGGTTGAAGGGACCTTAAAGCTCCTCCAGCTCCAACCCCTGCCACAGGCAGGGACACCTTCCACTGGAGCAGCTTGCTCCAAGCCCCTTTGTCCAACCTGGCCTTGAACACTGCCAGGGATGGGGCAGCCACAGCTTCTCTGGGCACCCTGTGCCAGCGCCTCAGCACCCTCACAGGAAAGAACTTCTGCCTAAGAGCTCATCTGAGCCTTCCCTGTTTCAGTTTGAACCCATCACCCCTTGTCCTGTGCCTACAGTCCCTGATGAAGAGCCCCTCTCCAGCATCCTTTTAGCCCCCTTCAGACACTGGAAGCTGCTCTGAGGTCTCCACTGCAGGCTGGCAGTACGTGGTTTGCTGGCAGGAGATCCTGCCCTGCCTAATTTCATTTCAGGAGGTAACTGAAGACATTACCTATGTTCTCTGGTAGTAACAACAGCAGAATCATCTTCAGATACAAGACATAGCATGTTTATAGAGTCACAACAGGGCACCAAAGGAACAGTATAGGCTTCTCTTGAATGGAGATATTAATGACAGACACCCTCAACCACAGACAGAGGCTTGCCTCTGCAAGTCCTTTTATATGCAAAACTACGTAAAACCTTAAACTGTGTCCAGGAGCCTGAGATGGGCTAAATCTGTTGAAGGATTGAGATGTCTCCCTGCATGCATGATCTTGTAGTGGAGTATTTCTCATGTGCACTAATGCAGATCATAACCCAACTCTGACCATTATGTAAACCCAAACATTTATACACAGGAATGACCCTTTTTAGCCCCATTTCCGGAGTATTCCCCAGTCAGGGAGTGATTGAAGTGTGTCTTGGATACCTGTCCTGAGCTGTCTTTTGGGCTGCAGAATCAAAAGTGGACATTGCTGAGAGGCTGCTTCTAACATATATCCCTGCTGTGCTTGCCCCTGCCCTGTGTCCAGGTGAAGCTCTACCATCCAGACATGTCCTGCTACAGCCCTTGCATGCCCTGCCAGCCCTGCGGCCCGACCCCGCTGGCCAACAGCTGCAATGAGCCTTGTGTCAGGCAGTGCCAGGACTCCATCGTTACTATCCAGCCCTCCCCCTGTGTTGGTGACCCTGCCTGGCCCCATCCTCACCTCCTTCCCACAGAACACCACCGTGGGCTCCTCCACCTCCGTGGCCGTTGGCAGCATCCTGAGCTCCGAGGGAGTGCCCATCAACTCCGGGGGCTTCAGCCTCTCCAGCTTGGGCCTCTCTGGCTTGGGCGGCCGCTACTGTGTCAGGAGTTGCCTCCCCTGCTAAAGCTGCTGGCGATGGCCCTGGGGAAGTGCCCAGGGACCCAGAAGATGACACCGCACTGGGGATGCTGACTCCTTTCTGCCTTTGATGCTCCCTGCACCAGGATCTCCACTCACAGTGTCATTGTTTCCCTGTTTTGACTCATTAAAGTTCTGCTGCATCCCAATCTGTGACTTTGTGTCATCCTTTTTCAGGCAGATGCCAAGATCCCAAGAAATGCATTTCCTGTGCAGTTTTGAGCTTGCTCGATTTCATGGCAAATATGCCTTGCAGAAGAATCAGAATTATTCCTTGGCCTGTCTCAATCACTTCTTTTGTTTTGCCCCACATGATGGGGTAACCAAACTGCAACTACATTGACAGGAGAGAGAGGCATTGTCTTCAGAATTTCAGACAGGAAGATGCTCTCTTCACCACTGGTGTATCCAAATCCAGGCAATTCATTGCTGCCAAGCTGTTAGAATACAACACTGGTTCATTCTGGACCACCCTTTTCACATGGCCCTGGTACATAGGGCATTCTCCAGTCCTTAGGAGACCTCCTTGTCATCAGATGACTTCTATCACAACTAATCCTCTCAGGTACTTTATGCCTCTCTAAGCCTTGGTTCACCTTCCTTACTAAATCACAAGATCTTGCCCTCACACTTGACAAGACACACCTCCAGAGACTGCAATTCACAGCTTCTTTTCCAAGTCCACTGTCAATTCCTGGGTCCCTGTTGAGGGATCCCAGTTGTTTGGCTTCCTTACCTTACAGTTCCTGGCTGTTGGCCCCAATCTCTAAACATCAGAGTTGCCATGCAGTAACCTGCTCACCAGGCTGGTGTCTGTAATGTTTCCACATGTCTTGAAGCTCTCTTGAGGTCAAGGACTGGGTGCAACCAAATCCAGGTTGGATGGGGCTTGGAGCAACCTGCTTTAGTGGAAGGTGTCGCTGCCCGTGGCACGGAGTTGGAACTGGACGAGCTTCTTCCTCAAACCTTTCTACGATTCGACTCTGTGCTTTCTGTCTCTTCAGTTATTTGTCTCACTTCATTCTCCCACTCCTTTGCTGAAGGACTGCTTTCCTGATCACACACTTCGCTCCTCACTTCTTTACTAATCAATGAAAAGGACCCATTCACTTCGTTGTTCACTATTTCTTTTCCATTACCAGAACAATTACTGCAGGTAGTGTTTGGGTCCCTGTCCCAGCCGTGGTGTCCTCACCTGTGGTTTGGGTCTCTGCCTCAGCTACCATGTTCTTGGATGTAGTTTGGGTCCCTGGCTGAATCGTGACATCTCCAGAGGTCGTTTGGGTCCCTGTTGTAATCATGGCCCTCTGATGCTAACGAGTTGTGGCTCGATAGACACAGGTCAAGTACAAGCAATGCCAATACAGTGCTAAAAGTAGCTGGTTTTCAAGCAGCAGCCAGCCAGGGACTGGCCACCTCAGGGCACATTTCACTGTCACCACAGCCAGAAGTTTTCCCTCTTAAGCCAGCATGACAGCAGTTTCCACAAACCCGCATTAAACCAACGGTTCATTAGTATTTGTAAGAACCTCACCAAAGAGTGAACAAGGACCTCGGGAACCTGCACAACAGAATGAGCCACATCCATCTTGGATGGGGAAAGGGAGCTGTATTCCCTCATGTTCTCCACTAGACAGCTCCCCCAGCACAGTTGGGGCATCAATGCCGGGGCAATTACTGGTTGCGTCAGAAGACAAAATCCGTAATAAGGAGCTGAAGCCCAAGCAGGAGATACAGAGGAGGTGGAAGCAGGGACAGGCCACTTTGAATGTTGTCAGAGTATGCAGAAATGCAATGGAGAAAGTCAAGGCCCATTTGGAATTCTATGTAGCTGAGAATATTAAGAATAACAGGAAGGGCTTCTTCAAACAGATCAACAATAGGAGGAAAATGTGGGCCCACAACAGACTGGAGCAGGGACCCTGGTGACAGAGGACACAAAGAAGGCAGGGATACTGAATGCTGCCCTTTCTTTAGTCTTCAACGTCAAAGGCAGCCCCCAGGAATCCCTGAGCCAGAAGACCAGAGAGAAGGTCTGGAGAAAGGAAGTCTTTCCTTTGGTTTAGGAGGCTTGGTTAGAGACAAGGAGGTTGGACCAGGTGACCTCTGGTGGTTCCTTTCAGCCTCAATCATTCTGTGAATGGCCCCCTGGCCCAAACCTCCTCCTTCCTCTTACCATTTATTGCTAACCATGATGTCATATGGTATGGAAAATCCCTTTGGTCAGTCTGGCGCATCAGTCCTGCCTTTGTCCCTTCCCAACCTCTTGCCCACCCCAGCCTAGAATCATTTTGGAGAGAGAGTCAGAGAGACAGCATTGGTGCTGTGCAAGCACTGCTCAGCAAAACCCAAAACATTTCTGTGCTACTAGTATCATACCAGGTACAACTAGAAAGAACAAGTAGGAGGGCTAATATGGGGCCAACTCCATGCAGGTAGATCCTGCACAATGCTATTACAAATCACTACACAATTATCCCCTCCCAAAACCACCCCTGAGCAACAGCTCTCTCCCTGAGTCTTTTGGGAAAGCATCTTCAGGTGAAAGAATGAGACAGAGGCATGGGTTGGGATGCAGCAGAACTTTAATGAGTCAAAACAGGGAAACAAGGACACTGTGAGTGGAGTTCCTGGTGCAGGGAACATCAGGGGCAGAAAAGAGACGCATCCCCACTGCGGTGCCATCTTCTGGGTCCCTGGGCACTTCCCCAGGGCCATCACCAGCAGCTTCAGCAGGGGGGGCACCTCCTGCCGCAGTAGCGGCCACCCAAGCCAGAGAGGCCCAAGCTGGAGAGGCTGAAGCCCCCGGAGTTGATGGGCACTCCCTCAGAGCTCAGGATGCTGCCAACGGCCGCGGAGGTGGAGGAGCCCACGGCGGTGTTCTGTGGGAAGGAGGTGAGGATGGGGCCAGGCAGGGTCACCACCACGGGGGAGGGCTGGATGGCGACGATGGAGTCCTGGCACTGCCTGACACAGGGCTCATTGCAGCTGTTGGCCAGTGGGGTCGGGCCGCAGGGCTGGCAGGGCACGCACGGGCTGTAGCAGGACATGTCTGGATGGTAGAGCTTCACCTGGACACAGGGCAGGGGCAAGCAGAGCAGGGACATGGGTCAGGAGCAGACTCTCACATCACCACAAGCAAGGATGAAAGGCGTCCTCCGTAGACAAGTGCTGGACGCTGTGCAGGGAGGCACATGGGCTTCTCCTTTCCCTCTGAAGATCCCTGCCAAGATTGACTAAACCCAGGGAGATCCCCAACAACCCCATAGCTCAGGGGACATCAAATCTCATCCAAGCCCCAAGCTCTGTCCATTTCAGAGATAAGTCCAGGTCCATGTTACACCTTCTGCCCCCTTCCCTCTACCACAGCAAGAAGTTCCAATGCCCAGCACAAGACAAAGGGGCAGGTATGTCCTCAGAAAGTCAGTGGAGGAGAAGGAGGAGAAAGAGCTTTAGACTCACCTTGTTCTCAAGGAGATGGAAGCGAGAGCAGTGGATGAGAGAGTGAGGAGAAGTTCCTGCTTTTATACTGCTGCTGCACAGCCGCAGGCCCACAGTCACTGCACACAGGCAGTAATTTCCCAGCAGTAATTTCCCAGAGCAAAACACCCACCTGATGGCACAGGTTGGGGTTTGGTTTCCATCAACAATACATGTCCTCATTTCTGACACACCCACCAGGCCATGGAAGCTTCTTTCAAGTACCAGTATGAGAAGCCCAAGAATTTCCTGTGCAGGAGCACATTAGTACGGGCAGAAGACAATTCTGAAGGGGATCCCCATGGATTTGGGTTCTTCCTCATTACCTGTGGGTTGTGTTGGGGCTCAGGACAAGGTCCTGTTTTTCACACTCTGCTCACACCACCCTGCAGATTGGCTGGGGCTTTGCACCCTGACCAGCCAGAGACACAGGGACCTGGCCAAGTTGCCAAACCTCCTGCAGCCCCTGAGCTATGGGAGCAGCAGCAGGAAAGTCCTGCTGAGGGCAATGGCCATGAGGCCATCCTGGAGCTGTGGACTTGGGTGATGCCTTGTGCTCAGAGCTCATTTTCACAGGACAGAATGGAGCTGCCCTGGCCGCAGGGGAATTGAGCCCTGTGTGGACATGGGCTGCACTCCTGGCTTGTCCTCACACCAAAGGCTGACACACGCCAGGCCGGAATTAGAATGTGACTCTCCACGGGTAGGGAGAGTCTATCCCAGGAATCTTGCCTATGGAAGGCATTCCCCCGCCCTCCTGGGATGTATCCCAGCTGCTTCCAGGGCTGCAGGGCAGGGACGTGCATGGCTCCTTGATGTGCTTTGAGAGCTGGTTTTGTACTCAGAGGTGTTTTGAGCACTTGTTCTCCCTGAGCATCCCCAGGCACATAGCACTGGGGGGTTCTGCAGCCCTCACTGCTTGGGCAGTTGGAAGAGATTTTCTTGCCTTGCCAGTGGTGCTGGGTTGTGTTCCACACTGAGGAGCCCTTTGGGGCATGGGATGGGAGGAGTGATGGAGCCCTAATGGCCGGAGAAGATGTATCTCCCCAGACTGAGGGATGAGTCCCAGACACGCGGGAGATATTTTCTCCAACTCTTTCTTTCCCTCCATGTCATGTTCTGGAGAGCAATGAAGAGAACTGAAGAGAAGCCTTTAGGTATTCTGCTGACACTTGCAGTGTGGGGAAGAGCTGGGCCTCTTCCTACAAAGGTATTTGCCAACAGTGGCACTTCACTGCCCCAAGCCAACATCGCACGTATCTGTTTGGGACTCCTCAAATACTTAGGGCTTCTCTTCTGCCCCACTGACATGATTCTACCTGGGATAGCCTTGGGCTTCTCATCCTGGGACATGAAAGGAGTTGCATGGCAAGTTCATCACATCAGGAATGAGGAAATGAAATGGCAGCATTGATGGAAACCAAACCCCAACCTGAGCTGTCAGGTGGGTGTTTTGCTTTGGAGGTGAGTCTGCCGGAAAATTACTGCCTGTGTGCAGTGACTGTGGGCCTGCGGCAGTGCAGGAGCAGTATAAAAGCAGGGACTTCTCCTCACTCTCTCATAAACTGCTCTCAACTCCATCTCCTTGGGAACAAGGTGAGTCTGAAGCCCTTTCTCTATCCCCTTCTCCTCCTCCTCCTTTGAGATTTCTCAGCACATAACTGCCCCTTTGACTCATGGAGGGGCTTGGACCATCTTGTCATGGGAGAGGGAACGGGATGGAAGATGTGCCATGGCTGGACCTTGGCTGAGGAGACTCCTGAGCTCTGGTGTTGCTGGGGATCTCCGTGGGCTTGGTCAATCTTGGCAGGGAGCTTCTGAGGGAAAGGAGAAGCCCAAGTGCCTCTCCTGCACAGTCTCCAGCTCTTGTCTACAAAGTATGCCCTTCATCCTTCCTGGTGTGGTGAAAGGCTGCTCCTGACCCATGTTCCTGCTGTGCTTGCCCCTGCCCTGTGTCCAGGTGAAGCTCTACCATCCAGACATGTCCTGCTACAGCCCGTGCGTGCCCTGCCAGCCCTGCGGCCCGACCCCACTGGCCAACAGCTGCAATGAGCCCTGTGTCAGGCAGTGCCAGGACTCCATCGTCGCCATCCAGCCCTCCCCCGTGGTGGTGACCCTGCCTGGCCCCATCCTCACCTCCTTCCCACAGAACACCGCCGTGGGCTCCTCCACCTCCGCGGCCGTTGGCAGCATCCTGAGCTCTGAGGGAGTGCCCATCAACTCCGGGGGCTTCAGCCTCTCCGGCTTGGGCCTCTCTGGCTTGGGTGGCCGCTACTGCGGCAGGAGTTGTCTCCCCTGCTAAAGCTGCTGCCTGTGCTGAGGTCTCCACTCAGGTCGACCTCTTTTCCCTGTTTTGACTCATTAAAGTTCTGCTGCATCCCAGCTTGTGCTTTTGTCTCCTCCTTTCCCCTGCAGATGATCTCCCAAGATGGCCAAGGAAGAGATGTTGCTCAGGGCTGGTCCTGGGAGGGTGTTGTTGGGGATGGTTTTGCAGTGTCTGTCAGAACAGGCTGGCAGTATGTTCAGTCATGCATCAAGCGACCCTCTACTTTCTTTAAAAAGTCTGCCTTTTGGGGCTGGAATACAATTAACCACACATCGGTCAGAACCTTCAATCCACTCAGCTGTGCACACATTTCCTGTTACTCAGTAACTTCAACATTTTCATGTAAGTATTCTGGAGGGAATGTGGTACTGAAGACACAGCACTTGCTTCCCAGGTGAGGACAGGAGAAACTCGTCATTACCACAGCCTTCTCAAAGAGAGAGAAATGTTTCAGTGGGGGACCTTACTGTAGAGCCATATAATTATAGAACCATAGAATGATTTTGGTTGGAAGAGATCTTTAAAGATCATTGGCATCAAACTCCCTACCGTGGGCAGGGACATCTGTCACTGCACCATGTTACTCAAAGTTCTGTCAAACCTGATGTTCAACACTTCAGTGATTGAGCATCCCATCATTCTCCAGGCAACCTTTTCCAGTGTCTCACCATCCTCATCATAATAAATTTCTTCCTTATGTCCAACCTTCACGACCCCTATATCAGTTTAAAAGTGTTGCTCCTTGTCCTGTTAGGATAGTCCAAACTCTACTTTGGACTTCTTTCTAAGTTCCCTCTATATGTTGAAAGGCTGTAATAACGTCTCCACATGGGCTTCTCCATGATGAAAACACCCAGCTCCTTCAGCCTTTCCTCATCTGAAGGAGTTGCAGGCATCTGATATATTTTGTAGCTCTTCTCTGGACCTACTCTAACAAGTCCATGTCTTGTTTCTACTGGGGACACCAACTGGCCTCAGTGTTCCTCTAGTGAGTGAGGACTACAAGCAGAGAATCACTCCCCCGAACGTGCTGGCCATGCCTCTTGTGATGCAGCCCAGGACACGCTTGGCTTTCTGAGCTGCCAGCACACGCTGCTGGCTTCTGTGTTGTTTATCAGTCTCCAGTGTCCCTTAGTCCTCAAGCTTTCATCTTCCAGTCCGTACCAATATTGCTCAAGGGCAGGTGAGGGGCCTTGCCCTTGGTCTTGTCAAATATCCTGAGTTTCACATGGGACCATTCACAGAATCACAGAATCCCAAGGGTTGGAAGGGACCTCAAAAGGTCATCTAGTCCAACCCCCCTGCAAGAGCAGGGTAACCTAGAGTACATCACACAGGAACTTGTCCCGCTGGGCCTTGAATATCTCCAACGTAGGAGACTCCACAACCCCCCTGGGCAACCTGTTCCAGTGCTCTGTCACTCTCACAGTAAAGCAGTTTTTCCTGATGTTCACATGGAACCTCTTATGCTCCAGTTTACACCCATTACCCCTTGTCCTATCACTGGACGTCAACTGAGAAAAACCTAGCTCCATCATCCTGACACTCACCCTTTACATATTTGTAAACATTGATGAGGTCACCCCTCAGTCTCCTCTTCTCCAAGCTAAAGAGACCCAGCTCCCTCAGCCTCTCCTCATAAGGGAGACGTTCCACTCCCTTAATCATCTTTGTAGCTCTGCGCTGGACTCTTTCAAGCAATTCCCTGTCCTTCTTGAACTGAGGGGCCCAGAACCGGACACAATATTCCTGATGCGGCCTCACCAAGGCAGAGTAGAGGGGGAGGAAAACCTCTCTTGACCTACTAACCACACCCTTTCTAATGCACCCTAGGATGCCACTGGCCTTCTTGGCCACAAGCGCCCATTGCTGGCTCATGGTCATCCTCCTATCCACCAGGACCCCCAGGTCCCTTTCCCCTTCATTACTTTCCAGCAGGTCAACCCCCAACCTGTACTGGTACATGGAGTTGTTCCTTCGCAGATGCAAGACTCTACACTTGCCCTTGTTGAATTTCATCAAGTTTCTCCCCGTCCAACTCTCCAGCCTGTCCAGGTCTCACTGAATGGCAACACAGCCTTCTGGTGTGTCAGCCACTCCTCTCAGTTTAGTGTCATCAGCGAACTTGCTGAGGGTACATTCAGTTCCCTCATCCAGGTCGTTGATGAAAATATTAAACAGCACTGGTCCCAGCACCGATCCCTGAGGGACTCCACTAGTCACAGACCTCCAGCTAGATTCTGCCCCATTGACCACAACTCTCTGCCTTCTTCCTTTCAACCAGTTCTTGATCCACCTCACTACCTGATCATCAAGCCCACACTTCCTTAGCTTATCTATGAGGATGCTGTGGGAGACAGTATCAAATGCCTTACTGAAATCAAGAAAAAACACATCTACTGCTCTACCATCATCCATCCACCTAGTTACTTCCTCATAGAAGGCTAATTCCTCAAGCTTGTCCATGTTCCTCTGGACACTGTCCCTCCCTTATGAGTGTCAGTTGCCCCTCAGCTTGGAGTCATGGAGGAGCTCTCTGTGGGTGCACTCAACCCCACTACCTATATCACTGATGAAGAGATGAAATAGTATTGCTCTAGGTTTGGACCCCTGAAGGAAACCTCTTGTCACTTGTTTCCAATTGGACCTTGAGCTGCTCACTACAACTCTTTGCAGCCAAAGTGCCCTCAGAGCAAATTCACTTGCAGCAGACAGTAATTCTTAGACAGACTCACATCCAAAGAAAAGTACCTTACCTAATATCGAGGTTGTGCTTTGATCATTTTAGTGCCGAGCTTCAAATGTGTGGTTAAAACATTGCAGATAACAAGCCTAAGCTTTGGATATTGGCGCATGGTGGGTGGAAGTGGTGTGCAAGTAGCTGGATGGGACACTGCTAGGAGACCTGACTTGAACTAACCAAAGGACTATGCTATGCTGTATGACATCATGCTCAGCAATGAAATTGCAGACAGTCTTTCCAAAGTGGCTGTTCTTTGGAGCATGGCTGGACATCCTCTGCTGGTGTGAGGTGCTGGGTTTTGCCTTTGCACCACTTGGGTTTTCTCTTTTCTCCCCTTCCCCTCATAGACTGCCACACAGGCCCACAGGCAGAGAATATCACCTTTGCACTGCTCCTTCCCTGTTGTGCTCAAGGCTTCCTGGGAATGTTTCTGGAGACTGGAAGCCAGGAAGAGACTCAGGGCAGGAAGACAGGTAGTGAGTAGCTAGGAAGGTGTGGAGATTGGTGAACGTGGCTGGCCAGGATAGGCTGAGGGTAGAGATTTTGCTGAGCATGGAAAAGAGAATGCTTTAGTGGGAGACCAAAAGTCATTATTGGAGTAGCGATGCTCACTGAACAGCATAGAATCATAGAGTAGTTAGGGTTGGAAAGGACCTTAAGATCATCTTGTTCCAACCCCCCTGCCATGGGCAGGGACACCCCACACTAAACCATGCCACCCAAGGCCTCATCCAACCTGGCCTTGAACACCACCAAGGATGGAGCATTCACAACCTCCCTGGGCAACCCATTCCAGTGCCTCACCACCCTCTCAGTAAAGAATTTCTTCCTTATATCCAATCTAAACTTCCCCTGTTTAAGTTTGAACCCGTTACCCCTTGTCCTGTCACTACAGTCCCTGATGAATAGTCCATCCCCAGCATCCTTGTAGGCCCCCTTCAGATACTGGAAGGCTGCTATGAGCTCTCCACACAGCCTTCTCTTCTCCAGGCTGAACAGGCCCAACTTTCTCAGCCTATCTTCATATGGGAGGTACTCCAGTCCCCTGATCATCCTCGTGGCCCTCCTCTGGACTTGTTCCAACAGTTCCATGTCCTTTTTATGTTGAGGACACCAGAACTGCACACAATGCTCCAAGTGAGGTCTCACGAGAGCAGAGTAGAGAGGCAGGATCACCTCCTTCGACCTGCTGGTCATGTTCCTTTTGATGCAGCCCAGGATACGGTTGGCTTTCTGGGCTGTGAGCGCACACTGCCGGCTCATGTTCATTTTCTCATTGACCAACACCCCCAAGTCCTTCTCTGCAGGGCTGCTCTGAATCTCTTCTCTGCCCAACCTGTAGCTGTGCCTGGGATTGCTCCGACCCAGGTGTAGGACCTTGCACTTGGCATGGTTAAACTTCATCAGGTTGGCATCAGCCCACCTCACAAGCGTGTCAAGGTCCCTCTGGGTGGCATCCCTTCCCTCCGGCCTATCAACCGAACCACAGAGCTTGGTGTCATTGGCAAACTTGCTGAGGGCGCACTCAATCCCACTGTCCATGTCACTGACAAAGATGTTGAACAAGACCGGTCCCAACACCGATCCCTGAGGGACACCACACATTACCGGTCTCCAGCCGGACATTGAGCCATTGACCACAACTCAGTCAGTTCTTTATCCATCGAGTAGTCCACCCGTCAAATTGATGTCTCTCCAGTTTAAAGACAAGGATGTCGTGTGGAACAGTCTCGAATGCTTTGCACAAATCCAGGTAGATGACGTCAGCTGCTCTGCTCCTGTCCATCAGTTTTGTAGCCCCATCATAGAAGGCCACCAAATTGGTCAGGCAGGATTTCCCTTTAGTGAAGCCATGCTGGCTGTCACCAACCACCCTGTTGTTTTTCATGTGCCTTAGCATGCCTTCCAATCTGCTCCAAGAGTTTGCCAGGCACAGAGGTGAGACTGACTGGTCTGTAATTCACTGGGTCATCCATTTTCCCCTTCTTGAAAATGGGGTTATATTTCCCTTCTTCCAGTCGTCGGGAACTTCACCTGACTGCCATGATTTTTCAAATATGGTGGCCAGTGGTTTAGCAACATCATTTGAATCCAAACATCCACGGCTCCTCTTCTCGGCTGACCAGCATCCCAGTGAGTAGAGCACGAATGTTTGGCCTCTGCAACCACAGCAGAGAACAGGAGACAAAGAGGTTCAATTCTAATGGACTTTTAGTTGGGAAATGGAGGAGCGACAGCAATGCGGATGGCACCGTTGCAAAGCTGACTTTCTGCAGAAGAGGCAGAGCTCAAGTTTTTTGCCCTGGCTCTTCGGCTGAGGGAGCAGAGGCCAACCGTTCGTGCTCTACTCCCTGGGATGCTGGGCAGCCGAGCACGGGTGCCAAAGAGGTTCCATTGTAATGGACTTTGAGTTGGGAAATGGAGGAGCGACAGCAATGCGGATGGCACCGTTGCAAAGCTGACTTTCTGCAGAAGAGGCAGAGCTCAAGTTTTTTGCCCTGGCTCTTCGGCTGTGGGAGCAGAGGCCAACCGTTCGTGCTCTACTCCCTGGGATGCTGGGCAGCCGAGCACGGGTGCCAAAGAGGTTCCATTGTAATGGACTTTGAGTTGGGAAATGGAGGAGCGACAGCAATGCGGATGGCACCGTTGCAAAGCTGACTTTCTGCAGAAGAGGCAGAGCTCAAGTTTTTTGCCCTGGCTCTTTGGCTGTGGGAGCAGAGGCCAACCATTCGTGCTCTACTCCCTGGGATGCTGGGCAGCCGAGCACAGGTGCCAAAGAGGTTCCATTGTAATGGACTTTGAGTTGGGAAATGGAGGAGCGACAGCAATGCGGATGGCACCGTTGCAAAGCTGAATTTCTGCAGAAGAGGCACAGCTCAAGTTTCTTGCCCTGGCTCTTTGGCTGTGGGAGCAGAGGCCAACTGTTCGTGCTCTACTCCCTGGGATGCTGGGCAGCCGAGCACGGGTGCCAAAGAGGTTCCATTGTAATGGACTTTGAGTTGGGAAATGGAGGAGCAGCAGCAATGCGGATGGCACCGTTGCAAAGCTGACTTTCTGCAGAAGAGGCACAGCTCAAGTTTTTGCCCTGGCTCTTCGGCTGTGGGAGCAGAGGCCAACCGTTCGTGCTCTACTCCCTGGGATGCTGGGCAGCCGAGCACGGGTGCCAAAGAGGTTCCATTGTAATGGACTTTGAGTTGGGAAATGGAGGAGCAGAAGAAATGCGGATGGCACCGTTGCAAAGCTGACTTTCTGCAGAAGAGGCAGAGCTGAAATTTTTTGCCCTGGCTCTTCGGCTGTGGGAGCAGAGCCCAACCGTTCGTTCTCTACTCCCTGGGATGCTGGGCAGCCCAGCACGGGTGCCAAAGAGGTTCCATTGTAATGGACTTTGAGTTGGGAAATGGAGGAGCGACAGCAATGCGGATGGCACCGTTGCAAAGCTGACTTTCTGCAGAAGAGGCAGAGCTCAAGTTTCTTGCCCTGGCTCTTCGGCTGAGGGAGCAGAGGCCAACCGTTCGTGCTCTACTCCCTGGGATGCTGGGCAGCCGAGCACGGGTGCCAAAGAGGTTCCATTGTAATGGACTTTGAGTTGGGAAATGGAGGAGCGACAGCAATGCGGATGGCACCGTTGCAAAGCTGACTTTCTGCAGAAGAGGCAGAGCTCAAGTTTTTTGCTCTGGCTCTTCGGCTCTGGGAGCAGAGGCCAACCGTTCGTGCTCTACTCCCTGGGATGCTGGGCAGCCGAGCACGGGTGCCAAAGAGGTTCCATTGTAATGGACTTTGAGTTGGGAAATGGAGGAGCGACAGCAATGCGGATGGCACCGTTGCAAAGCTGACTTCCTGCAGAAGAGGCAGAGCTCAATTTTTTTGCCCTGGCTCTTCGGCTGTGGGAGCAGAGGCCAACCGTTCGTGCTCTACTCCCTGGGATGCTGGGCAGCCGAGCACGGGTGCCAAAGAGGTTCCATTGTAATGGACGTTGAGTTGGGAAATGGAGGAGCGACAGCAACGCGGATGGCACCGTTGCAAAGCTGACTTTCTGCAGAAGAGGCAGAGCTCAAGTTTTTTGCCCTGGCTCTTCGGCTGTGGGAGCAGAGGCCAACCGTTCGTGCTCTACTCCGTGGGATGCTGGGCAGCTGAGCACGGGTGCCAAAGAGGTTCCATTGTAATGGACTTTGAGTTGGGAAATGGAGGAGCGACAGCAATGCGGATGGCACCGTTGCAAAGCTGACTTTCTGCAGAAGAGGCAGAGCTCAAGTTTTTTGGCCTGGCTCTTTGGCTGTGGGAGCAGAGGCCAACCATTCGTGCTCTACTCCCTGGGATGCTGGGCAGCCGAGCACAGGTGCCAAAGAGATTCCATTGTAATGGACTTTGAGTTGGGAAATGGAGGAGCAGAAGCAATGAGGATGGCACCGTTGCAAAGCTGAATTTCTGCAGAAGAGGCACAGCTCAAGTTTCTTGCCCTGGCTCTTTGGCTGTGGGAGCAGAGGCCAACTGTTCGTGCTCTACTCCCTGGGATGCTGGGCAGCCGAGCACGGGTGCCAAAGAGGTTCCATTGTAATGGACTTTGAGTTGGGAAATGGAGGAGCAGCAGCAATGCGGATGGCACCGTTGCAAAGCTGACTTTCTGCAGAAGAGGCAGAGCTCAAGTTTTTTGCCCTGGCTCTTCGGCTGTGGGAGCAGAGGCCAACCGTTCGTGCTCTACTTCCTGGGATGCTGGCAGCCGAGCACGGGTGCCAAAGAGGTTCCATTGTAATGGACTTTGAGTTGGGAAATGGAGGAGCGACAGCAATGCGGATGGCACCGTTGCAAAGCTGACTTTCTGCAGAAGAGGCAGAGCTGAAATTTTTTGCCCTGGCTCTTCGGCTGTGGGAGCAGAGCCCAACCGTTCGTTCTCTACTCCCTGGGATGCTGGGCAGCCCAGCACGGGTGCCAAAGAGGTTCCATTGTAATGGACTTTGAGTTGGGAAATGGAGGAGCGACAGCAATGCGGATGGCACCGTTGCAAAGCTGACTTTCTGCAGAAGAGGCAGAGCTCAAGTTTCTTGCCCTGGCTCTTCGGCTGTGGGAGCAGAGGCCAACCGTTCGTGCTCTACTCCCTGGGATGCTGGGCAGCCGAGCACGGGTGCCAAAGAGATTCCATTGTAATGGACTTTGAGTTGGGAAATGGAGGAGCGACAGCAATGCGGATGGCACCGTTGCAAAGCTGACTTTCTGCAGAAGAGGCAGAGCTCAAGTTTCTTGCCCTGGCTCTTCGGCTGAGGGAGCAGAGGCCAACCGTTCGTGCTCTACTCCCTGGGATGCTGGGCAGCCGAGCACGGGTGCCAAAGAGGTTCCATTGTAATGAACTTTGAGTTGGGAAATGGAGGAGCGACAGCAATGCGGATGGCACCGTTGCAAAGCTGACTTTCTGCAGAAGAGGCACAGCTCAAGTTTTTTGCGCTGGCTCTTCGGCTGTGGGAGCAGAGGCCAACCGTTCGTGCTCTACTCCCTGGGATGCTGGGCAGCCGAGCACGGGTGCCAAAGAGGTTCCATTGTAATGGACTTTGAGTTGGGAAATGGAGGAGCGACAGCAATGCGGATGGCACCGTTGCAAAGCTGACTTTCTGCAGAAGAGGCAGAGCTCAATTTTTTTGCCCTGGCTCTTCGGCTGTGGGAGCAGAGGCCAACCGTTCGTGCTCTACTCCCTGGGATGCTGGGCAGCCGAGCACGGGTGCCAAACAGGTTCCATTGTAATGGACTTTGAGTTGGGAAATGGAGGAGCAGAAGCAATGCGGATGGCACCGTTGCAAAGCAGACTTTCTGCAGAAGAGGCAGAGCTCAAGTTTCTTGCCCTGGCTCTTCGGCTGTGGGAGCAGAGGCCAACCGTTCGTGCTCTACTCCCTGGGATGCTGGGCAGCCGAGCACGGGTGCCAAAGATGTTCCAATGTAATGGACTTTGAGTTGGGAAATGGAGGAGCGACAGCAATGCGGATGGCACCGTTGCAAAGCTGACTTTCTGCAGAAGAGGCAGAGCTCAAGTTTTTTGCCCTGGCTCTTCGGCTGTGGGAGCAGAGGCCAACCGTTCGTGCTCTACTCCCTGGGATGCTGGGCAGCCGAGCACGGGTGCCAAAGAGGTTCCATTGTAATGGACTTTGAGTTGGGAAATGGAGGAGCGACAGCAATGCGGATGGCACCGTTGCAAAGCTGACTTTCTGCAGAAGAGGCAGAGCTCAAGTTTTTTGCCCTGGCTCTTCGGCTGTGGGAGCAGAGGCCAACCGTTCGTGCTCTACTCCCTGGGATGCTGGGCAGCCGAGCACGGGTGCCAAAGAGGTTCCATTGTAATGGACTTTGAGTTGGGAAATGGAGGAGTGACAGCAATGCGGATGGCACCGTTGCAAAGCTGACTTTCTGCAGAAGAGGCAGAGCTCAAGTTTTTTGCCCTGGCTCTTCGGCTGTGGGAGCAGAGGCCAACCGTTCGTGCTCTACTCCCTGGGATGCTGGGCAGCCGAGCACGGGTGCCAAAGAGGTTCCATTGTAATGGACTTTGAGTTGGGAAATGGAGGAGCGACAGCAATGCGGATGGCACCGTTGCAAAGCTGACTTTCTGCAGAAGAGGCAGAGCTCAAGTTTTTTGGCCTGGCTCTTTGGCTGTGGGAGCAGAGGCCAACCATTCGTGCTCTACTCCCTGGGATGCTGGGCAGCCGAGCACAGGTGCCAAAGAGATTCCATTGTAATGGACTTTGAGTTGGGAAATGGAGGAGCAGAAGCAATGAGGATGGCACCGTTGCAAAGCTGAATTTCTGCAGAAGAGGCACAGCTCAAGTTTTTTGCCCTGGCTCTTTGGCTGTGGGAGCAGAGGCCAACTGTTCGTGCTCTACTCCCTGGGATGCTGGGCAGCCGAGCACGGGTGCCAAAGAGGTTCCATTGTAATGGACTTTGAGTTGGGAAATGGAGGAGCAGCAGCAATGCGGATGGCACCGTTGCAAAGCTGACTTTCTGCAGAAGAGGCAGAGCTCAAGTTTTTTGCCCTGGCTCTTCGGCTGTGGGAGCAGAGGCCAACCGTTCGTGCTCTACTTCCTGGGATGCTGGCAGCCGAGCACGGGTGCCAAAGAGGTTCCATTGTAATGGACTTTGAGTTGGGAAATGGAGGAGCGACAGCAATGCGGATGGCACCGTTGCAAAGCTGACTTTCTGCAGAAGAGGCAGAGCTGAAATTTTTTGCCCTGGCTCTTCGGCTGTGGGAGCAGAGGCCAACCGTTCGTGCTCTACTCCCTGGGATGCTGGGCAGCCCAGCACGGGTGCCAAAGAGGTTCCATTGTAATGGACTTTGAGTTGGGAAATGGAGGAGCGACAGCAATGCGGATGGCACCGTTGCAAAGCTGACTTTCTGCAGAAGAGGCAGAGCTCAAGTTTCTTGCCCTGGCTCTTCGGCTGTGGGAGCAGAGGCCAACCGTTCGTGCTCTACTCCCTGGGATGCTGGGCAGCCGAGCACGGGTGCCAAAGAGATTCCATTGTAATGGACTTTGAGTTGGGAAATGGAGGAGCGACAGCAATGCGGATGGCACCGTTGCAAAGCTGACTTTCTGCAGAAGAGGCAGAGCTCAAGTTTCTTGCCCTGGCTCTTCGGCTGTGGGAGCAGAGGCCAACCGTTCGTGCTCTACTCCCTGGGATGCTGGGCAGCCGAGCACGGGTGCCAAAGAGGTTCCATTGTAATGGACTTTGAGTTGGGAAATGGAGGAGCGACAGCAATGCGGATGGCACCGTTGCAAAGCTGACTTTCTGCAGAAGAGGCAGAGCTCAATTTTTTTGCCCTGGCTCTTCGGCTGTGGGAGCAGAGGCCAACCGTTCGTGCTCTACTCCCTGGGATGCTGGGCAGCCGAGCACGGGTGCCAAAGAGGTTCCATTGTAATGGACTTTGAGTTGGGAAATGGAGGAGCAGAAGCAATGCGGATGGCACCGTTGCAAAGCAGACTTTCTGCAGAAGAGGCAGAGCTCAAGTTTCTTGCCCTGGCTCTTCGGATGTGGGAGCAGAGGCCAACCGTTCGTGCTCTACTCCCTGGGATGCTGGGCAGCCGAGCACGGGTGCCAAAGATGTTCCAATGTAATGGACTTTGAGTTGGGAAATGGAGGAGCGACAGCAATGCGGATGGCACCGTTGCAAAGCTGACTTTCTGCAGAAGAGGCAGAGCTCAAGTTTTTTGCCCTGGCTCTTCGGCTGTGGGAGCAGAGGCCAACCGTTCGTGCTCTACTCCCTGGGATGCTGGGCAGCCGAGCACGGGTGCCAAAGAGGTTCCATTGTAATGGACTTTGAGTTGGGAAATGGAGGAGCGACAGCAATGCGGATGGCACCGTTGCAAAGCTGACTTTCTGCAGAAGAGGCAGAGCTCAAGTTTTTTGCCCTGGCTCTTCGGCTGTGGGAGCAGAGGCCAACCGTTCGTGCTCTACTCCCTGGGATGCTGGGCAGCCGAGCACGGGTGCCAAAGAGGTTCCATTGTAATGGACTTTGAGTTGGGAAATGGAGGAGTGACAGCAATGCGGATGGCACCGTTGCAAAGCTGACTTTCTGCAGAAGAGGCAGAGCTCAAGTTTTTTGCCCTGGCTCTTCGGCTGTGGGAGCAGAGGCCAACCGTTCGTGCTCTACTCCCTGGGATGCTGGGCAGCCCAGCACGGGTGCCAAAGAGGTTCCATTGTAATGGACTTTGAGTTGGGAAATGGAGGAGCGACAGCAATGCGGATGGCACCGTTGCAAAGCTGACTTTCTGCAGAAGAGGCAGAGCTCAATTATTTTGCCCTGGCTCTTCGGCTGTGGGAGCAGAGGCCAACCGTTCGTGCTCTACTCCCTGGGATGCTGGGCAGCCGAGCACGGGTGCCAAAGAGGTTCCATTGTAATGGACTTTGAGTTGGGAAATGGAGGA
Source organism: Psittacula echo (assembly GCF_963264785.1). Taxonomy (NCBI): domain Eukaryota; kingdom Metazoa; phylum Chordata; class Aves; order Psittaciformes; family Psittacidae; genus Psittacula; species Psittacula echo. The sequence goes on from NC_137748.1 coordinate 6,537,434, forward strand.
GCGACAGCAATGCGGATGGCACCGTTGCAAAGCTGACTTTCTGCAGAAGAGGCAGAGCTCAAGTTTTTTGGCCTGGCTCTTCGGCTGAGGGAGCAGAGGCCAACCGTTCGTGCTCTACTCCCTGGGATGCTGGGCAGCCGAGCACGGGTGCCAAAGAGGTTCCATTGTAATGGACTTTGAGTTGGGAAATGGAGAAGCGAAAGCAATGCGGATGGCACCGTTGCAAAGCTGACTTTCTGCAGAAGAGGCAGAGCTCAAGTTTTTTGCCCTGGCTCTTCGGCTGTGGGAGCAGAGGCCAACCGTTCGTGCTCTACTCCCTGGGATGCTGGGCAGCCGAGCACGGGTGCCAAAGAGGTTCCATTGTAATGGACTTTGAGTTGGGAAATGGAGGAGCGACAGCAATGCGGATGGCACCGTTGCAAAGCTGACTTTCTGCAGAAGAGGCAGAGCTCAAGTTTCTTGCCCTGGCTCTTCGGCTGTGGGAGCAGAGGCCAACCGTTCGTGCTCTACTCCCTGGGATGCTGGGCAGCCGAGCACGGGTGCCAAACAGGTTCCATTGTAATGGACTTTGAGTTGGGAAATCGAGGAGTGACAGCAATGCGGATGGCTCCGTTGCAAAGCTGACTTTCTGCAGAAGAGGCAGAGCTCAAGTTTTTTGCCCTGGCTCTTCGGCTGAGGGAGCAGAGGCCAACCGTTCGTGCTCTACTCCCTGGGATGCTGGGCAGCCGAGCACGGGTGCCAAAGAGGTTCCATTGTAATGGACTTTGAGTTGGGAAATGGAGGAGCGACAGCAATGCGGATGGCACCGTTGCAAAGCTGACTTTCTGCAGAAGAGGCAGAGCTCAAGTTTTTTGCCCTGGCTCTTCGGCTGAGGGAGCAGAGGCCAACCGTTCGTGCTCTACTCCCTGGGATGCTGGGCAGCCGAGCACGGGTGCCAAAGAGGTTCCATTGTAATGGACTTTGAGTTGGGAAATGGAGGAGCGACAGCAATGCGGATGGCACCGTTGCAAAGGTGACTTTCTGCAGAAGAGGCACAGCTCAATTTTTTTGCCCTGGCTGTTCGGCTGTGGGAGCAGAGGCCAACCGTTCGTGCTCTACTCCCTGGGATGCTGGGCAGCCGAGCACGGGTGCCAAAGAGGTTCCATTGTAATGGACTTTGAGTTGGGAAATGGAGGAGCGACAGCAATGCGGATGGCTCCGTTGCAAAGCTGACATTCTGCAGAAGAGGCAGAGCTCAAGTTTTTTGCCCTGGCTCTTCGGCTGTGGGAGCAGAGGCCAACCGTTCGTGCTCTACTCCCTGGGATGCTGGGCAGCCGAGCACGGGTGCCAAAGAGGTTCCATTGTAATGGACTTTGAGTTGGGAAATGGAGGAGCGACAGCAATGCGGATGGCACCGTTGCAAAGCTGACTTTCTGCAGAAGAGGCAGAGCTCAAGTTTTTTGCCCTGGCTCTTCGGCTGTGGGAGCAGAGGCCAACCGTTCGTGCTCTACTCCCTGGGATGCTGGGCAGCCGAGCACGGGTGCCAAAGAGGTTCCATTTTAATGGACTTTGAGTTGGGAAATGGAGGAGCGACAGCAATGCGGATGGCACCGTTGCAAAGGTGACTTTCGGCAGAAGAGGCAGAGCTCAAATTTTTTGCGCTGGCTCTTCGGCTGAGGGAGCAGAGGCCAACCGTTCGTGCTCTACTCCCTGGGATGCTGGGCAGCCGAGCACGGGTGCCAAAGAGGTTCCATTGTAATGGACTTTGAGTTGGGAAATGGAGGAGCGACAGCAATGCGGATGGCACCGTTGCAAAGCTGACTTTCTGCAGAAGAGGCAGAGCTCAAGTTTTTTGCCCTGGCTGTTCGGCTGTGGGAGCAGAGGCCAACCGTTCGTGCTCTACTCCCTGGGATGCTGGGCAGCCGAGCACGGGTGCCAAAGAGGTTCCATTGTAATGGACTTTGAGTTGGGAAATGGAGGAGCGACAGCAATGCGGATGGCACCGTTGCAAAGCTGACTTTCTGCAGAAGAGGCAGAGCTCAAGTTTTTTGCCCTGGCTCTTCGGCTGTGGGAGCAGAGGCCAACCGTTCGTGCTCTACTCCCTGGGATGCTGGGCAGCCGAGCACGGGTGCCAAAGAGGTTCCATTGTAATGGACTTTGAGTTGGGAAATGGAGGAGCGACAGCAATGCGGATGGCACCGTTGCAAAGCTGACTTTCTGCAGAAGAGGCAGAGCTCAAGTTTTTTGCCCTGGCTCTTCGGCTGAGGGAGCAGAGGCCAACCGTTCGTGCTCTACTCCCTGGGATGCTGGGCAGCCGAGCACGGGTGCCAAAGAGGTTCCATTGTAATGGACTTTGAGTTGGGAAATGGAGGAGCGACAGCAATGCGGATGGCACCGTTGCAAAGCTGACTTTCTGCAGAAGAGGCACAGCTCAAGTTTTTTGCCCTGGCTCTTTGGCTGTGGGAGCAGAGGCCAACCGTTCGTGCTCTACTCCCTGGGATGCTGGGCAGCCGAGCACGGGTGCCAAACAGGTTCCATTGTAATGGACTTTGAGTTGGGAAATGGAGGAGCGACAGCAATGCGGATGGCACCGTTGCAAAGCTGACTTTCTGCAGAAGAGGCAGAGCTCAAGTTTTTTGCCCTGGCTCTTCGGCTGTGGGAGCAGAGGCCAACCGTTCGTGCTCTACTCCCTGGGATGCTGGGCAGCCGAGCACGGGTGCCAAAGAGGTTCCATTGTAATGGACTTTGAGTTGGGAAATGGAGGAGCGACAGCAATGCGGATGGCACCGTTGCAAAGCTGACTTTCTGCAGAAGAGGCAGAGCTCAAGTTTTTTGGCCTGGCTCTTCGGCTGAGGGAGCAGAGGCCAACCGTTCGTTCTCTACTCCCTGGGATGCTGGCAGCCGAGAAGGGGTGCCAAAGAGGTTCCATTGTAATGGACTTTGAGTTGGGAAATGGAGGAGCGACAGCAATGCGGATGGCACCGTTGCAAAGCTGACTTTCTGCAGAAGAGGCAGAGCTCAAGTTTTTTGCCCTGGCTCTTCGGCTGTGGGAGCAGAGGCCAACCGTTCGTGCTCTACTCCCTGGGATGCTGGGCAGCCGAGCACGGGTGCCAAAGAGGTTCCATTGTAATGGACTTTGAGTTGGGAAATGGAGGAGCGACAGCAATGCGGATGGCACCGTTGCAAAGCTGACTTTCTGCAGAAGAGGCAGAGCTCAAGTTTTTTGCCCTGGCTCTTCGGCTGTGGGAGCAGAGGCCAACCGTTCGTGCTCTACTCCCTGGGATGCTGGGCAGCCGAGCACGGGTGCCAAAGAGGTTCCATTGTAATGGACTTTGAGTTGGGAAATGGAGGAGCGACAGCAATGCGGATGGCACCGTTGCAAAGCTGACTTTCTGCAGAAGAGGCAGAGCTCAAGTTTTTTGCCCTGGCTCTTCGGCTGTGGGAGCAGAGGCCAACTGTTCGTGCTCTACTCCCTGGGATGCTGGGCAGCCGAGCACGGGTGCCAAAGAGGTTCCATTGTAATGGACTTTGAGTTGGGAAATGGAGGAGCGACAGCAATGCGGATGGCACCGTTGCAAAGCTGACTTTCTGCAGAAGAGGCAGAGCTCAAGTTTTTTGCCCTGGCTCTTCGGCTGTGGGAGCAGAGGCCAACCGTTCGTGCTCTACTCCCTGGGATGCTGGGCAGCCGAGCACGGGTGCCAAAGAGGTTCCATTGTAATGGACTTTGAGTTGGGAAATGGAGGAGCGACAGCAATGCGGATGGCACCGTTGCAAAGCTGACTTTCTGCAGAAGAGGCACAGCTCCAGTTTTTTGCCCTGGCTCTTCGGCTGTGGGAGCAGAGGCCAACCGTTCGTGCTCTACTCCCTGGGATGCTGGGCAGCCGAGCACGGGTGCCAAAGAGGTTCCATTGTAATGGACTTTGAGTTGGGAAATGGAGGAGCGACAGCAATGCGGATGGCACCGTTGCAAAGCTGACTTTCTGCAGAAGAGGCAGAGCTCAAGTTTTTTGCCCTGGCTCTTCGGCTGTGGGAGCAGAGGCCAACCGTTCGTGCTCTACTCCCTGGGATGCTGGGCAGCCGAGCATGGGTGCCAAAGAGGTTCCATTGTAATGGACTTTGAGTTGGGAAATGGAGGAGCAGAAGCAATGCGGATGGCACCGTTGCAAAGCTGACTTTCTGCAGAAGAGGCAGAGCTCAAGTTTTTTGCCCTGGCTCTTCGGCTGTGGGAGCAGAGGCCAACCGTTCGTGCTCTACTCCCTGGGATGCTGGGCAGCCGAGCACGGGTGCCAAAGAGGTTCCATTGTAATGGACTTTGAGTTGGGAAATGGAGGAGCGACAGCAATGCGGATGGCACCGTTGCAAAGCTGACTTTCTGCAGAAGAGGCAGAGCTCAAGTTTTTTGCCCTGGCTCTTCGGCTGTGGGAGCAGAGGCCAACCGTTCGTGCTCTACTCCCTGGGATGCTGGGCAGCCGAGCAAGGGTGCCAAAGAGGTTCCATTGTAATGGACTTTGAGTTGGGAAATGGAGGAGCGACAGCAATGCGGATGGCACCGTTGCAAAGCTGACTTTCTGCAGAAGAGGCAGAGCTCAAGTTTTTTGCCCTGGCTCTTCGGCTGTGGGAGCAGAGGCCAACCGTTCGTGCTCTACTCCCTGGGATGCTGGGCAGCCGAGCACGGGTGCCAAAGAGGTTCCATTGTAATGGACTTTGAGTTGGGAAATGGAGGAGCGACAGCAATGCGGATGGCACCGTTGCAAAGCTGACTTTCTGCAGAAGAGGCAGAGCTCAAGTTTTTTGCCCTGGCTCTTCGGCTGAGGGAGCAGAGGCCAACCGTTCGTGCTCTACTCCCTGGGATGCTGGGCAGCCGAGCACGGGTGCCAAAGAGGTTCCATTGTAATGGACTTTGAGTTGGGAAATGGAGGAGCGACAGCAATGCGGATGGCACCGTTGCAAAGCTGACTTTCTGCAAAAGAGGCACAGCTCCAGTTTTTTGCCCTGGCTCTTCGGCTGTGGGAGCAGAGGCCAACCGTTCGTGCTCTACTCCCTGGGATGCTGGGCAGCCGAGCACGGGTGCCAAAGAGGTTCCATTGTAATGGACTTTGAGTTGGGAAATGGAGGAGCGACAGCAATGCGGATGGCACCGTTGCAAAGCTGACTTTCTGCAGAAGAGGCAGAGCTCAAGTTTTTTGCCCTGGCTCTTCGGCTGTGGGAGCAGAGGCCAACCGTTCGTGCTCTACTCCCTGGGATGCTGGGCAGCCGAGCATGGGTGCCAAAGAGGTTCCATTGTAATGGACTTTGAGTTGGGAAATGGAGGAGCAGAAGCAATGCGGATGGCACCGTTGCAAAGCTGACTTTCTGCAGAAGAGGCAGAGCTCAAGTTTCTTGCCCTGGCTCTTCGGCTGTGGGAGCAGAGGCCAACCGTTCGTGCTCTGCTCCCTGGGATGCTGGGCAGCCGAGCACGGGTGCCAAACAGGTTCCATTGTAATGGACTTTGAGTTGGGAAATGGAGGAGCGACAGCAATGCGGATGGCACCGTTGCAAAGCTGACTTTCTGCAGAAGAGGCAGAGCTCAAGTTTTTTGCCCTGGCTCTTCGGCTGTGGGAGCAGAGGCCAACCGTTCGTGCTCTACTCCCTGGGATGCTGGGCAGCCGAGCACGGGTGCCAAACAGGTTCCATTGTAATGGACTTTGAGTTGGGAAATGGAGGAGCGACAGCAATGCGGATGGCACCGTTGCAAAGCTGACTTTCTGCAGAAGAGGCAGAGCTCAATTATTTTGCCCTGACTCTTCGGCTGTGGGAGCAGAGGCCAACCGTTCGTGCTCTACTCCCTGGGATGCTGGGCAGCCGAGCACGGGTGCCAAAGAGGTTCCATTGTAATGGACTTTGAGTTGGGAAATGGAGGAGCGACAGCAATGCGGATGGCACCGATGCAAAGGTGACTTTCTGCAGAAGAGGCAGAGCTCAATTTTTTTGCCCTGGCTCTTCGGCTGTGGGAGCAGAGGCCAACCGTTCGTGCTCTACTCCCTGGGATGCTGGGCAGCCGAGCATGGGTGCCAAAGAGGTTCCATTGTAATGGACTTTGAGTTGGGAAATGGAGGAGCAGAAGCAATGCGGATGGCACCGTTGCAAAGCTGACTTTCTGCAGAAGAGGCAGAGCTCAAGTTTCTTGCCCTGGCTCTTCGGCTGTGGGAGCAGAGGCCAACCGTTCGTGCTCTACTCCCTGGGATGCTGGGCAGCCGAGCACGGGTGCCAAAGAGGTTCCATTGTAATGGACTTTGAGTTGGGAAATGGAGGAGCGACAGCAATGCGAATGGCACCGTTGCAAAGCTGACTTCCTGCAGAAGAGGCAGAGCTCAAGTTTTTTGGCCTGGCTCTTCGGCTGTGGGAGCAGAGGCCAACCGTTCGTGCTCTACTCCCTGGGATTCTGGGCAGCCGAGCACGGGTGCCAAAGAGGTTCCATTGTAATGGACTTTGAGTTGGGAAATGGAGGAGCGACAGCAATGCGGATGGCACCGTTGCAAAGCTGACTTTCTGCAGAAGAGGCAGAGCTCAAGTTTTTTGGCCTGGCTCTTCGGCTGAGGGAGCAGAGGCCAACCGTTCGTGCTCTACTCCCTGGGATGCTGGGCAGCCGAGCACGGGTGCCAAAGAGGTTCCATTGTAATGGACTTTGAGTTGGGAAATGGAGGAGCGACAGCAATGCGGATGGCACCGTTGCAAAGGTGACTTTCTGCAGAAGAGGCACAGCTCAATTTTTTTGCCCTGGCTCTTCGGCTGTGGGAGCAGAGGCCAACCGTTCGTGCTCTACTCCCTGGGATGCTGGGCAGCCGAGCACGGGTGCCAAAGAGGTTCCATTGTAATGGACTTTGAGTTGGGAAATGGAGGAGCGACAGCAATGCGGATGGCTCCGTTGCAAAGCTGACTTTCTGCAGAAGAGGCAGAGCTCAAGTTTTTTGCCCTGGCTCTTCGGCTGTGGGAGCAGAGGCCAACCGTTCGTGCTCTACTCCCTGGGATGCTGGGCAGCCGAGCACGGGTGCCAAACAGGTTCCATTGTAATGGACTTTGAGTTGGGAAATGGAGGAGCGACAGCAATGCGAATGGCACCGTTGCAAAGCTGACTTCCTGCAGAAGAGGCAGAGCTCAAATTTTTTGCCCTGGCTCTTCGGCTGTGGGAGCAGAGGCCAACCGTTCGTGCTCTACTCCCTGGGATGCTGGGCAGCCGAGCACGGGTGCCAAAGAGGTTCCATTGTAATGGACTTTGAGTTGGGAAAGGGAGGAGCGACAGCAATGCGGATGGCACCGTTGCAAAGCTGACTTTCTGCAGAAGAGGCAGAGCTCAAATTTTTTGCGCTGGCTGTTCGTCTGTGGGAGCAGAGGCCAACCGTTCGTGCTCTACTCCCTGGGATGCTGGGCAGCCGAGCACGGGTGCCAAAGAGGTTCCATTGTAATGGACTTTGAGTTGGGAAATGGAGGAGCGACAGCAATGCGGATGGCACCGTTGCAAAGCTGACTTACTGCAGAAGAGGCAGAGCTCAAGTTTTTTGCCCTGGCTCTTCGGCTGAGGGAGCAGAGGCCAACCGTTCGTTCTCTACTCCCTGGGATGCTGGGCAGCCGAGCACGGGTGCCAAAGATGTTCCAATGTAATGGACTTTGAGTTGGGAAATGGAGGAGCGACAGCAATGCGGATGGCACCGTTGCAAAGCTGACTTTCTGCAGAAGAGAAAGAGCTCAAGTTTTTTGCCCTGGCTCTTCGGCTGAGGGAGCAGAGGCCAACCGTTCGTGCTCTACTCCCTGGGATGCTGGGCAGCCGAGCACGGGTGCCAAAGAGGTTCCATTGTAATGGACTTTGAGTTGGGAAATGGAGGAGCGACAGCAATGCGGATGGCACCGTTGCAAAGCTGACTTTCTGCAGAAGAGGCAGAGCTCAAGTTTTTTGCCCTGGCTCTTCGGCTGTGGGAGCAGAGGCCAACCGTTCTTGCTCTACTCCCTGGGATGCTGGGCAGCCGAGCACGGGTGCCAAAGAGGTTCCATTGTAATGGACTTTGAGTTGGGAAATGGAGGAGCGACAGCAATGCGGATGGCTCCGTTGCAAAGCTGACATTCTGCAGAAGAGGCAGAGCTCAAGTTTTTTGCCCTGGCTCTTCGGCTGTGGGAGCAGAGGCCAACCGTTCGTGCTCTACTCCCTGGGATGCTGGGCAGCCGAGCACGGGTGCCAAACAGGTTCCATTGTAATGGACTTTGAGTTGGGAAATGGAGGAGCGACAGCAATGCGGATGGCACCGTTGCAAAGCTGACTTCCTGCAGAAGAGGCAGAGCTCAAGTTTTTTGCCCTGGCTCTTCGGCTGTGGGAGCAGAGGCCAACCGTTCGTGCTCTACTCCCTGGGATGCTGGGCAGCCGAGCACGGGTGCCAAAGAGGTTCCATTTTAATGGACTTTGAGTTGGGAAAGGGAGGAGCGACAGCAATGCGGATGGCACCGTTGAAAAGGTGACTTTCGGCAGAAGAGGCAGAGCTCAAATTTTTTGCGCTGGCTCTTCGGCTGAGGGAGCAGAGGCCAACCGTTCGTGCTCTACTCCCTGGGATGCTGGGCAGCCCAGCACGGGTGCCAAAGAGGTTCCATTGTAATGGACTTTGAGTTGGGAAATGGAGGAGCGACAGCAATGCGGATGGCACCGTTGCAAAGCTGACTTTCTGCAGAAGAGGCAGAGCTCAAGTTTTTTGCCCTGGCTCTTCGGCTGTGGGAGCAGAGGCCAACCGTTCGTGCTCTACTCCCTGGGATGCTGGGCAGCCGAGCACGGGTGCCAAAGATGTTCCAATGTAATGGACTTTGAGTTGGGAAATGGAGGAGCGACAGCAATGCGGATGGCACCGTTGCAAAGCTGACTTTCTGCAGAAGAGGCAGAGCTCAAGTTTTTTGCCCTGGCTCTTCGGCTGTGGGAGCAGAGGCCAACCGTTCGTGCTCTACTCCCTGGGATGCTGGGCAGCCCAGCACGGGTGCCAAAGAGGTTCCATTGTAATGGACTTTGAGTTGGGAAATGGAGGAGCGACAGCAATGCGGATGGCACCGTTGCAAAGCTGACTTTCTGCAGAAGAGGCAGAGCTCAAGTTTTTTGCCCTGGCTCTTCGGCTGAGGGAGCAGAGGCCAACCGTTCGTGCTCTACTCCCTGGGATGCTGGGCAGCCGAGCACGGGTGCCAAAGAGGTTCCATTGTAATGGACTTTGAGTTGGGAAATGGAGGAGCGACAGCAATGCGGATGGCACCGTTGCAAAGCTGACTTTCTGCAGAAGAGGCAGAGCTCAAGTTTTTTGCCCTGGCTCTTTGGCTGTGGGAGCAGAGGCCAACCGTTCGTGCTCTACTCCCTGGGATGCTGGGCAGCCGAGCACGGGTGCCAAAGAGGTTCCATTGTAATGGACTTTGAGTTGGGAAATGGAGGAGCGACAGCAATGCGGATGGCACCGTTGCAAAGCTGACTTTCTGCAGAAGAGGCAGAGCTCAAGTTTTTTGGCCTGGCTCTTCGGCTGAGGGAGCAGAGGCCAACCGTTCGTGCTCTACTCCCTGGGATGCTGGCAGCCGAGAAGGGGTGCCAAAGAGGTTCCATTGTAATGGACTTTGAGTTGGGAAATGGAGGAGCGACAGCAATGCGGATGGCTCCGTTGCAAAGCTGACTTTCTGCAGAAGAGGCAGAGCTCAAGTTTTTTGCCCTGGCTCTTCGGCTGTGGGAGCAGAGGCCAACCGTTCGTGCTCTACTCCCTGGGATGCTGGGCAGCCGAGCACGGGTGCCAAAGAGGTTCCATTGTAATGGACTTTGAGTTGGGAAATGGAGGAGCGACAGCAATGCGGATGGCACCGTTGCAAAGCTGACTTTCTGCAGAAGAGGCAGAGCTCAAGTTTTTTGCCCTGGCTCTTCGGCTGTGGGAGCAGAGGCCAACCGTTCGTGCTCTACTCCCTGGGATGCTGGGCAGCCGAGCACGGGTGCCAAAGAGGTTCCATTGTAATGGACTTTGAGTTGGGAAATGGAGGAGCGACAGCAATGCGGATGGCACCGTTGCAAAGCTGACTTTCTGCAGAAGAGGCAGAGCTCAATTATTTTGCCCTGGCTCTTCGGCTGTGGGAGCAGAGGCCAACCGTTCGTGCTCTACTCCCTGGGATGCTGGGCAGCCGAGCACGGGTGCCAAAGAGGTTCCATTGTAATGGACTTTGAGTTGGGAAATGGAGGAGCGACAGCAATGCGGATGGCACCGTTGCAAAGCTGACTTTCTGCAGAAGAGGCAGAGCTCAAGTTTTTTGCCCTGGCTCTTCGGCTGTGGGAGCAGAGGCCAACCGTTCGTGCTCTACTCCCTGGGATGCTGGGCAGCCGAGCACGGGTGCCAAAGAGGTTCCATTGTAATGGACTTTGAGTTGGGAAATGGAGGAGCGACAGCAATGCGAATGGCACCGTTGCAAAGCTGACTTCCTGCAGAAGAGGCAGAGCTCAAATTTTTTGCCCTGGCTCTTCGGCTGTGGGAGCAGAGGCCAACCGTTCGTGCTCTACTCCCTGGGATGCTGGGCAGCCGAGCACGGGTGCCAAAGAGGTTCCATTGTAATGGACTTTGAGTTGGGAAAGGGAGGAGCGACAGCAATGCGGATGGCACCGTTGCAAAGGTGACTTTCTGCAGAAGAGGCAGAGCTCAAATTTTTTGCGCTGACTCTTCGGCTGAGGGAGCAGAGGCCAACCGTTCGTGCTCTACTCCCTGGGATGCTGGGCAGCCGAGCACGGGTGCCAAAGAGGTTCCATTGTAATGGACTTTGAGTTGGGAAATGGAGGAGCGACAGCAATGCGGATGGCACCGTTGCAAAGCTGACTTTCTGCAGAAGAGGCAGAGCTCAATTTTTTTGCCCTGGCTCTTCGGCTGTGGGAGCAGAGGCCAACCGTTCGTGCTCTACTCCCTGGGATGCTGGGCAGCCGAGCACGGGTGCCAAAGAGATTCCATTGTAATGGACTTTGAGTTGGGAAATGGAGGAGCGACAGCAATGCGGATGGCACCGTTGCAAAGCTGACTTTCTGCAGAAGAGGCAGAGCTCAATTTTTTTGCCCTGGCTCTTCGGCTGTGGGAGCAGAGGCCAACCGTTCGTGCTCTACTCCCTGGGATGCTGGGCAGCCGAGCACGGGTGCCAAAGAGGTTCCATTGTAATGGACTTTGAGTTGGGAAATGGAGGAGTGACAGCAATGCGGATGGCACCGTTGCAAAGGTGACTTTCTGCAGAAGAGGCAGAGCTCAAGTTTTTTGGCCTGGCTCTTCGGCTGAGGGAGCAGAGGCCAACCGTTCGTGCTCTACTCCCTGGGATGCTGGGCAGCCGAGCACGGGTGCCAAAGAGGTTCCATTGTAATGGACTTTGAGTTGGGAAATGGAGGAGCGACAGCAATGCGGATGGCACCGTTGCAAAGCTGACTTTCTGCAGAAGAGGCAGAGCTCAAGTTTTTTGCCCTGGCTCTTCGGCTGAGGGAGCAGAGGCCAACCGTTCGTTCTCTACTCCCTGGGATGCTGGCAGCCGAGAAGGGGTGCCAAAGAGGTTCCATTGTAATGGACTTTGAGTTGGGAAATGGAGGAGCGACAGCAATGCGGATGGCACCGTTGCAAAGCTGACTTTCTGCAGAAGAGGCAGAGCTCAAGTTTTTTGCCCTGGCTCTTCGGCTGTGGGAGCAGAGGCCAACCGTTCGTGCTCTACTCCCTGGGATGCTGGGCAGCCGAGCACGGGTGCCAAAGAGGTTCCATTTTAATGGACTTTGAGTTGGGAAATGGAGGAGCGACAGCAATGCGGATGGCACCGTTGCAAAGGTGACTTTCTGCAGAAGAGGCAGAGCTCAAGTTTTTTGCCCTGGCTCTTCGGCTGTGGGAGCAGAGGCCAACCGTTCGTGCTCTACTCCCTGGGATGCTGGGCAGCCGAGCACGGGTGCCAAAGAGGTTCCATTGTAATGGACTTTGAGTTGGGAAATGGAGGAGCGACAGCAATGCGGATGGCACCGTTGCAAAGCTGACTTTCTGCAGAAGAGGCAGAGCTCAATTATTTTGCCCTGGCTCTTCGGCTGTGGGAGCAGAGGCCAACCGTTCGTGCTCTACTCCCTGGGATGCTGGGCAGCCGAGCACGGGTGCCAAAGAGGTTCCATTGTAATGGACTTTGAGTTGGGAAATGGAGGAGCGACAGCAATGTGGATGGCACCGTTGCAAAGCTGACTTTCTGCAGAAGAGGCAGAGCTCAAGTTTTTTGGCCTGGCTCTTCGGCTGAGGGAGCATAGGCCAACCGTTCGTGCTCTACTCCCTGGGATGCTGGGCAGCCGAGCACGGGTGCCAAAGAGGTTCCATTGTAATGGACTTTGAGTTGGGAAATGGAGGAGCGACAGCAATGCGGATGGCACCGTTGCAAAGCTGACTTTCTGCAGAAGAGGCAGAGCTCAAGTTTTTTGCCCTGGCTCTTCGGCTGAGGGAGCAGAGGCCAACCGTTCGTGCTCTACTCCCTGGGATGCTGGGCAGCCCAGCACGGGTGCCAAAGAGGTTCCATTGTAATGGACTTTGAGTTGGGAAATGGAGGAGCAGAAGCAATGCGGATGGCACCGTTGCAAAGCTGACTTTCTGCAGAAGAGGCAGAGCTCAAGTTTCTTGCCCTGGCTCTTCGGCTGTGGGAGCAGAGGCCAACCGTTCGTGCTCTACTCCCTGGGATGCTGGGCAGCCGAGTACGGGTGCCAAAGAGGTTCCATTGTAATGGACTTTGAGTTGGGAAATCGAGGAGTGACAGCAATGCGGATGGCACCGTTGCAAAGCTGACTTTCTGCAGAAGAGGCACAGCTCAAGTTTTTTGCCCTGGCTCTTCGGCTGTGGGAGCAGAGGCCAACCGTTCGTGCTCTACTCCCTGGGATGCTGGGCAGCCGAGCACGGGTGCCAAAGAGGTTCCATTGTAATGGACTTTGAGTTGGGAAATGGAGGAGCGACAGCAATGCGGATGGCACCGTTGCAAAGCTGACTTTCTGCAGAAGAGGCAGAGCTCAAGTTTTTTCCCCTGGCTCTTCGGCTGAGGGAGCAGAGGCCAACCGTTCGTGCTCTACTCCCTGGGATGCTGGGCAGCCGAGCACGGGTGCCAAAGAGGTTCCATTTTAATGGACTTTGAGTTGGGAAATGGAGGAGCGACAGCAATGCGGATGGCACCGTTGCAAAGCTGACTTTCTGCAGAAGAGGCAGAGCTCAAGTTTTTTGCCCTGGCTCTTCGGCTGTGGGAGCAGAGGCCAACCGTTCGTGCTCTACTCCCTGGGATGCTGGGCAGCTGAGCACGGGTGCCAAAGAGGTTCCATTGTAATGAACTTTGAGTTGGGAAATGGAGGAGCGACAGCAATGCGGATGGCACCGTTGCAAAGCTGACTTTCTGCAGAAGAGGCAGAGCTCAAGTTTCTTGCCCTGGCTCTTCGGCTGTGGGAGCAGAGGCCAACCGTTCGTGCTCTACTCCCTGGGATGCTGGGCAGCCGAGCACGGGTGCCAAGGAGATTCCATTGTAATGGACTTTGAGTTGGGAAATGGAGGAGCGACAGCAATGCGGATGGCACCGTTGCAAAGGTGACTTTCTGCAGAAGAGGCAGAGCTCAAGTTTTTTGCCCTGGCTCTTCGGCTGAGGGAGCAGAGGCCAACCGTTCGTGCTCTACTCCCTGGGATGCTGGGCAGCCCAGCACGGGTGCCAAAGAGGTTCCATTGTAATGGACTTTGAGTTGGGAAATGGAGGAGCGACAGCAATGCGGATGGCACCGTTGCAAAGCTGACTTTCTGCAGAAGAGGCAGAGCTCAAGTTTTTTGGCCTGGCTCTTCGGCTGTGGGAGCAGAGGCCAACCGTTCGTGCTCTACTCCCTGGGATGCTGGGCAGCCGAGCACGGGTGCCAAAGAGGTTCCATTGTAATGGACTTTGAGTTGGGAAATGGAGGAGCGACAGCAATGCGGATGGCACCGTTGCAAAGCTGACTTTCTGCAGAAGAGGCAGAGCTCAAGTTTTTTGCCCTGGCTCTTCGGCTGAGGGAGCAGAGGCCAACCGTTCGTTCTCTACTCCCTGGGATGCTGGGCAGCCGAGCACGGGTGCCAAAGAGGTTCCATTGTAATGGACTTTGAGTTGGGAAATGGAGGAGCGACAGCAATGCGGATGGCACCGTTGCAAAGCTGACTTTCTGCAGAAGAGGCAGAGCTCAAGTTTTTTGCCCTGGCTCTTCGGCTGAGGGAGCAGAGGCCAACCGTTCGTGCTCTACTCCCTGGGATGCTGGGCAGCCGAGCACGGGTGCCAAAGAGGTTCCATTGTAATGGACTTTGAGTTGGGAAATGGAGGAGCGACAGCAATGCGGATGGCACCGTTGCAAAGCTGACTTTCTGCAGAAGAGGCAGAGCTCAAGTTTTTTGGCCTGGCTCTTCGGCTGAGGGAGCAGAGGCCAACCGTTCGTGCTCTACTCCCTGGGATGCTGGGCAGCCGAGCACGGGTGCCAAACAGGTTCCATTGTAATGGACTTTGAGTTGGGAAATGGAGGAGCGACAGCAATGCGGATGGCTCCGTTGCAAAGCTGACTTCCTGCAGAAGAGGCAGAGCTCAAGTTTTTTGGCCTGGCTCTTCGGCTGTGGGAGCAGAGGCCAACCGTTCGTGCTCTACTCCCTGGGATGCTGGGCAGCCGAGCACGGGTGCCAAACAGGTTCCATTGTAATGGACTTTGAGTTGGGAAATGGAGGAGCGACAGCAATGCGGATGGCACCGTTGCAAAGCTGACTTTCTGCAGAAGAGGCAGAGCTCAAGTTTTTTGCCCTGGCTCTTCGGCTGAGGGAGCAGAGGCCAACCGTTCGTGCTCTACTCCCTGGGATGCTGGGCAGCCGAGCACGGGTGCCAAAGAGGTTCCATTGTAATGGACTTTGAGTTGGGAAATGGAGGAGCGACAGCAATGCGGATGGCACCGTTGCAAAGCTGACTTTCTGCAGAAGAGGCAGAGCTCAATTTTTTTGCCCTGGCTCTTCGGCTGTGGGAGCAGAGGCCAACCGTTCGTGCTCTACTCCCTGGGATGCTGGGCAGCCGAGCACGGGTGCCAAAGAGATTCCATTGTAATGGACTTTGAGTTGGGAAATGGAGGAGCGACAGCAATGCGGATGGCACCGTTGCAAAGCTGACTTTCTGCAGAAGAGGCAGAGCTCAAGTTTTCTGCTCTGGCTCTTCGGCTGTGGGAGCAGAGGCCAACCGTTCGTGCTCTACTCCCTGGGATGCTGGGCAGCCGAGCACGGGTGCCAAAGAGGTTCCATTGTAATGGACTTTGAGTTGGGAAATGGAGGAGCGACAGCAATGCGGATGGCTCCGTTGCAAAGCTGACTTCCTGCAGAAGAGGCAGAGCTCAAGTTTTTTGCCCTGGCTCTTCGGCTGTGGGAGCAGAGGCCAACCGTTCGTGCTCTACTCCCTGGGATGCTGGGCAGCCGAGCACGGGTGCCAAAGAGGTTCCATTGTAATGGACTTTGAGTTGGGAAATGGAGGAGCGACAGCAATGCGGATGGCACCGTTGCAAAGCTGACTTTCTGCAGAAGAGGCAGAGCTCAAGTTTTTTGGCCTGGCTCTTCGGCTGAGGGAGCAGAGGCCAACCGTTCGTGCTCTACTCCCTGGGATGCTGGGCAGCCGAGCACGGGTGCCAAAGAGGTTCCATTGTAATGGACTTTGAGTTGGGAAATGGAGGAGCGACAGCAATGCGGATGGCTCCGTTGCAAAGCTGACTTCCTGCAGAAGAGGCAGAGCTCAAGTTTTTTGCCCTGGCTCTTCGGCTGTGGGAGCAGAGGCCAACCGTTCGTGCTCTACTCCCTGGGATGCTGGGCAGCCGAGCACGGGTGCCAAACAGGTTCCATTGTAATGGACTTTGAGTTGGGAAATGGAGGAGCGACAGCAATGCGGATGGCACCGTTGCAAAGCTGACTTTCTGCAGAAGAGGCAGAGCTCAAGTTTTTTGCCCTGGCTCTTCGGCTGAGGGAGCAGAGGCCAACCGTTCGTGCTCTACTCCCTGGGATGCTGGGCAGCCGAGCACGGGTGCCAAAGAGGTTCCATTGTAATGGACTTTGAGTTGGGAAATGGAGGAGCGACAGCAATGCGGATGGCACCGTTGCAAAGGTGACTTTCTGCAGAAGAGGCAGAGCTCAATTTTTTTGCCCTGGCTCTTCGGCTGTGGGAGCAGAGGCCAACCGTTCGTGCTCTACTCCCTGGGATGCTGGGCAGCCGAGCACGGGTGCCAAAGAGATTCCATTGTAATGGACTTTGAGTTGGGAAATGGAGGAGCGACAGCAATGCGGATGGCACCGTTGCAAAGCTGACTTTCTGCAGAAGAGGCAGAGCTCAAGTTTTCTGCTCTGGCTGTTCGTCTGTGGGAGCAGAGGCCAACCGTTCGTGCTCTACTCCCTGGGATGCTGGGCAGCCGAGCACGGGTGCCAAAGAGGTTCCATTGTAATGGACTTTGAGTTGGGAAATGGAGGAGCGACAGCAATGCGGATGGCTCCGTTGCAAAGCTGACTTCCTGCAGAAGAGGCAGAGCTCAAGTTTTTTGCCCTGGCTCTTCGGCTGTGGGAGCAGAGGCCAACCGTTCGTGCTCTACTCCCTGGGATGCTGGGCAGCCGAGCACGGGTGCCAAAGAGGTTCCATTTTAATGGACTTTGAGTTGGGAAATGGAGGAGCGACAGCAATGCGGATGGCACCGTTGCAAAGCTGACTTTCTGCAGAAGAGGCAGAGCTCAAGTTTTTTGGCCTGGCTCTTCGGCTGAGGGAGCAGAGGCCAACCGTTCGTGCTCTACTCCCTGGGATGCTGGGCAGCCGAGCACGGGTGCCAAAGAGGTTCCATTGTAATGGACTTTGAGTTGGGAAATGGAGGAGCGACAGCAATGCGGATGGCTCCGTTGCAAAGCTGACTTCCTGCAGAAGAGGCAGAGCTCAAGTTTTTTGCCCTGGCTCTTCGGCTGTGGGAGCAGAGGCCAACCGTTCGTGCTCTACTCCCTGGGATGCTGGGCAGCCGAGCACGGGTGCCAAACAGGTTCCATTGTAATGGACTTTGAGTTGGGAAATGGAGGAGCGACAGCAATGCGGATGGCACCGTTGCAAAGCTGACTTTCTGCAGAAGAGGCAGAGCTCAAGTTTTTTGCCCTGGCTCTTCGGCTGAGGGAGCAGAGGCCAACCGTTCGTGCTCTACTCCCTGGGATGCTGGGCAGCCGAGCACGGGTGCCAAAGAGGTTCCATTGTAATGGACTTTGAGTTGGGAAATGGAGGAGCGACAGCAATGCGGATGGCACCGTTGCAAAGGTGACTTTCTGCAGAAGAGGCAGAGCTCAATTTTTTTGCCCTGGCTCTTCGGCTGTGGGAGCAGAGGCCAACCGTTCGTGCTCTACTCCCTGGGATGCTGGGCAGCCGAGCACGGGTGCCAAAGAGATTCCATTGTAATGGACTTTGAGTTGGGAAATGGAGGAGCGACAGCAATGCGGATGGCACCGTTGCAAAGCTGACTTTCTGCAGAAGAGGCAGAGCTCAAGTTTTCTGCTCTGGCTCTTCGGCTGTGGGAGCAGAGGCCAACCGTTCGTGCTCTACTCCCTGGGATGCTGGGCAGCCGAGCACGGGTGCCAAAGAGGTTCCATTGTAATGGACTTTGAGTTGGGAAATGGAGGAGCGACAGCAATGCGGATGGCTCCGTTGCAAAGCTGACTTCCTGCAGAAGAGGCAGAGCTCAAGTTTTTTGCCCTGGCTCTTCGGCTGAGGGAGCAGAGGCCAACCGTTCGTGCTCTACTCCCTGGGATGCTGGGCAGCCGAGCACGGGTGCCAAAGAGGTTCCATTTTAATGGACTTTGAGTTGGGAAAGGGAGGAGCGACAGCAATGCGGATGGCACCGTTGCAAAGGTGACTTTCGGCAGAAGAGGCAGAGCTCAAATTTTTTGCGCAGGCCCTTCGGCTGAGGGAGCAGAGGCCAACCGTTCGTGCTCTACTCCCTGGGATGCTGGGCAGCCGAGCACGGGTGCCAAAGAGGTTCCATTGTAATGGACTTTGAGTTGGGAAATGGAGGAGCGACAGCAATGCGGATGGCACCGTTGCAAAGCTGACTTTCTGCAGAAGAGGCAGAGCTCAAGCTTTTTGCCCTGGCTCTTCGGCTGTGGGAGCAGAGGCCAACCGTTCGTGCTCTACTCCCTGGGATTCTGGGCAGCCGAGCACGGGTGCCAAAGAGGTTCCATTGTAATGGACTTTGAGTTGGGAAATCGAGGAGTGACAGCAATGCGGATGGCTCCGTTGCAAAGCTGACTTTCTGCAGAAGAGGCAGAGCTCAATTTTTTTGCCCTGGCTCTTCGGCTGTGGGAGCAGAGGCCAACCGTTCGTGCTCTACTCCCTGGGATGCTGGACAGCCGAGCACGGGTGCCAAAGAGGTTCCATTGTAATGGACTTTGAGTTGGGAAATGGAGGAGCGACAGCAATGCGGATGGCACCGTTGCAAAGCTGACTTCCTGCAGAAGAGGCAGAGCTCAAGTTTTTTGCCCTGGCTCTTCGGCTGAGGGAGCAGAGGCCAACCGTTCGTGCTCTACTCCCTGGGATGCTGGGCAGCCGAGCACGGGTGCCAAAGAGGTTCCATTGTAATGGACTTTGAGTTGGGAAATGGAGGAGCGACAGCAATGCGGATGGCACCGTTGCAAAGGTGACTTTCGGCAGAAGAGGCAGAGCTCAAATTTTTTGCGCTGGCTCTTCGGCTGAGGGAGCAGAGGCCAACCGTTCGTGCTCTACTCCCTGGGATGCTGGGCAGCCGAGCACGGGTGCCAAAGAGGTTCCATTGTAATGGACTTTGAGTTGGGAAATGGAGGAGTGACAGCAACGCGGATGGCACCGTTGCAAAGCTGACTTTCTGCAGAAGAGGCAGAGCTCAAGTTTTTTGCCCTGGCTCTTCGGCTGTGGGAGCAGAGGCCAACCGTTCGTGCTCTACTCCCTGGGATGCTGGGCAGCCGAGCACGGGTGACAAAGAGGTTCCATTGTAATGGACTTTGAGTTGGGAAATGGAGGACCGACAGCAATGCGGATGGCACCCTTGCAAAGGTGACTTTCTGCAGAAGAGGCAGAGCTCAATTTTTTTGCCCTGGCTCTTCGGCTGTGGGAGCAGAGGCCAACCGTTCGTGCTCTACTCCCTGGGATGCTGGGCAGCCGAGCACGGGTGCCAAAGAGATTCCATTGTAATGGACTTTGAGTTGGGAAATGGAGGAGCGACAGCAATGCGGATGGCTCCGTTGCAAAGCTGACTTCCTGCAGAAGAGGCAGAGCTCAAGTTTTTTGCCCTGGCTCTTCGGCTGTGGGAGCAGAGGCCAACCGTTCGTGCTCTACTCCCTGGGATGCTGGGCAGCCGAGCACGGGTGCCAAAGAGGTTCCATTGTAATGGACTTTGAGTTGGGAAATGGAGGAGCGACAGCAATGCGGATGGCACCGTTGCAAAGCTGACTTTCTGCAGAAGAGGCAGAGCTCAAGTTTTTTGGCCTGGCTCTTCGGCTGAGGGAGCAGAGGCCAACCGTTCGTGCTCTACTCCCTGGGATGCTGGGCAGCCGAGCACGGGTGCCAAAGAGGTTCCATTGTAATGGACTTTGAGTTGGGAAATGGAGGAGCGACAGCAATGCGGATGGCTCCGTTGCAAAGCTGACTTCCTGCAGAAGAGGCAGAGCTCAAGTTTTTTGCCCTGGCTCTTCGGCTGTGGGAGCAGAGGCCAACCGTTCGTGCTCTACTCCCTGGGATGCTGGGCAGCCGAGCACGGGTGCCAAACAGGTTCCATTGTAATGGACTTTGAGTTGGGAAATGGAGGAGCGACAGCAATGCGGATGGCACCGTTGCAAAGCTGACTTTCTGCAGAAGAGGCAGAGCTCAAGTTTTTTGCCCTGGCTCTTCGGCTGAGGGAGCAGAGGCCAACCGTTCGTGCTCTACTCCCTGGGATGCTGGGCAGCCGAGCACGGGTGCCAAAGAGGTTCCATTGTAATGGACTTTGAGTTGGGAAATGGAGGAGCGACAGCAATGCGGATGGCACCGTTGCAAAGGTGACTTTCTGCAGAAGAGGCAGAGCTCAATTTTTTTGCCCTGGCTCTTCGGCTGTGGGAGCAGAGGCCAACCGTTCGTGCTCTACTCCCTGGGATGCTGGGCAGCCGAGCACGGGTGCCAAAGAGATTCCATTGTAATGGACTTTGAGTTGGGAAATGGAGGAGCGACAGCAATGCGGATGGCACCGTTGCAAAGCTGACTTTCTGCAGAAGAGGCAGAGCTCAAGTTTTCTGCTCTGGCTCTTCGGCTGTGGGAGCAGAGGCCAACCGTTCGTGCTCTACTCCCTGGGATGCTGGGCAGCCGAGCACGGGTGCCAAAGAGGTTCCATTGTAATGGACTTTGAGTTGGGAAATGGAGGAGCGACAGCAATGCGGATGGCTCCGTTGCAAAGCTGACTTCCTGCAGAAGAGGCAGAGCTCAAGTTTTTTGCCCTGGCTCTTCGGCTGTGGGAGCAGAGGCCAACCGTTCGTGCTCTACTCCCTGGGATGCTGGGCAGCCGAGCACGGGTGCCAAAGAGGTTCCATTTTAATGGACTTTGAGTTGGGAAATGGAGGAGCGACAGCAATGCGGATGGCACCGTTGCAAAGCTGACTTTCTGCAGAAGAGGCAGAGCTCAAGTTTTTTGGCCTGGCTCTTCGGCTGAGGGAGCAGAGGCCAACCGTTCGTGCTCTACTCCCTGGGATGCTGGGCAGCCGAGCACGGGTGCCAAAGAGGTTCCATTGTAATGGACTTTGAGTTGGGAAATGGAGGAGCGACAGCAATGCGGATGGCTCCGTTGCAAAGCTGACTTCCTGCAGAAGAGGCAGAGCTCAAGTTTTTTGCCCTGGCTCTTCGGCTGTGGGAGCAGAGGCCAACCGTTCGTGCTCTACTCCCTGGGATGCTGGGCAGCCGAGCACGGGTGCCAAACAGGTTCCATTGTAATGGACTTTGAGTTGGGAAATGGAGGAGCGACAGCAATGCGGATGGCACCGTTGCAAAGCTGACTTTCTGCAGAAGAGGCAGAGCTCAAGTTTTTTGCCCTGGCTCTTCGGCTGAGGGAGCAGAGGCCAACCGTTCGTGCTCTACTCCCTGGGATGCTGGGCAGCCGAGCACGGGTGCCAAAGAGGTTCCATTGTAATGGACTTTGAGTTGGGAAATGGAGGAGCGACAGCAATGCGGATGGCACCGTTGCAAAGGTGACTTTCTGCAGAAGAGGCAGAGCTCAATTTTTTTGCCCTGGCTCTTCGGCTGTGGGAGCAGAGGCCAACCGTTCGTGCTCTACTCCCTGGGATGCTGGGCAGCCGAGCACGGGTGCCAAAGAGATTCCATTGTAATGGACTTTGAGTTGGGAAATGGAGGAGCGACAGCAATGCGGATGGCACCGTTGCAAAGCTGACTTTCTGCAGAAGAGGCAGAGCTCAAGTTTTCTGCTCTGGCTCTTCGGCTGTGGGAGCAGAGGCCAACCGTTCGTGCTCTACTCCCTGGGATGCTGGGCAGCCGAGCACGGGTGCCAAAGAGGTTCCATTGTAATGGACTTTGAGTTGGGAAATGGAGGAGCGACAGCAATGCGGATGGCTCCGTTGCAAAGCTGACTTCCTGCAGAAGAGGCAGAGCTCAAGTTTTTTGCCCTGGCTCTTCGGCTGAGGGAGCAGAGGCCAACCGTTCGTGCTCTACTCCCTGGGATGCTGGGCAGCCGAGCACGGGTGCCAAAGAGGTTCCATTTTAATGGACTTTGAGTTGGGAAAGGGAGGAGCGACAGCAATGCGGATGGCACCGTTGCAAAGGTGACTTTCGGCAGAAGAGGCAGAGCTCAAATTTTTTGCGCAGGCCCTTCGGCTGAGGGAGCAGAGGCCAACCGTTCGTGCTCTACTCCCTGGGATGCTGGGCAGCCGAGCACGGGTGCCAAAGAGGTTCCATTGTAATGGACTTTGAGTTGGGAAATGGAGGAGCGACAGCAATGCGGATGGCACCGTTGCAAAGCTGACTTTCTGCAGAAGAGGCAGAGCTCAAGCTTTTTGCCCTGGCTCTTCGGCTGTGGGAGCAGAGGCCAACCGTTCGTGCTCTACTCCCTGGGATTCTGGGCAGCCGAGCACGGGTGCCAAAGAGGTTCCATTGTAATGGACTTTGAGTTGGGAAATCGAGGAGTGACAGCAATGCGGATGGCTCCGTTGCAAAGCTGACTTTCTGCAGAAGAGGCAGAGCTCAATTTTTTTGCCCTGGCTCTTCGGCTGTGGGAGCAGAGGCCAACCGTTCGTGCTCTACTCCCTGGGATGCTGGACAGCCGAGCACGGGTGCCAAAGAGGTTCCATTGTAATGGACTTTGAGTTGGGAAATGGAGGAGCGACAGCAATGCGGATGGCACCGTTGCAAAGCTGACTTCCTGCAGAAGAGGCAGAGCTCAAGTTTTTTGCCCTGGCTCTTCGGCTGAGGGAGCAGAGGCCAACCGTTCGTGCTCTACTCCCTGGGATGCTGGGCAGCCGAGCACGGGTGCCAAAGAGGTTCCATTGTAATGGACTTTGAGTTGGGAAATGGAGGAGCGACAGCAATGCGGATGGCACCGTTGCAAAGGTGACTTTCGGCAGAAGAGGCAGAGCTCAAATTTTTTGCGCTGGCTCTTCGGCTGAGGGAGCAGAGGCCAACCGTTCGTGCTCTACTCCCTGGGATGCTGGGCAGCCGAGCACGGGTGCCAAAGAGGTTCCATTGTAATGGACTTTGAGTTGGGAAATGGAGGAGTGACAGCAACGCGGATGGCACCGTTGCAAAGCTGACTTTCTGCAGAAGAGGCAGAGCTCAAGTTTTTTGCCCTGGCTCTTCGGCTGTGGGAGCAGAGGCCAACCGTTCGTGCTCTACTCCCTGGGATGCTGGGCAGCCGAGCACGGGTGACAAAGAGGTTCCATTGTAATGGACTTTGAGTTGGGAAATGGAGGACCGACAGCAATGCGGATGGCACCCTTGCAAAGGTGACTTTCTGCAGAAGAGGCAGAGCTCAATTTTTTTGCCCTGGCTCTTCGGCTGTGGGAGCAGAGGCCAACCGTTCGTGCTCTACTCCCTGGGATGCTGGGCAGCCGAGCACGGGTGCCAAAGAGGTTCCATTGTAATGGACTTTGAGTTGGGAAATGGAGGAGCGACAGCAATGCGGATGGCACCGTTGCAAAGCTGACTTTCTGCAGAAGAGGCACAGCTCAAGTTTTTTGCCCTGGCTCTTCGGCTGTGGGAGCAGAGGCCAACCGTTCGTGCTCTACTCCCTGGGATGCTGGGCAGCCGAGCACGGGTGCCAAAGAGGTTCCATTGTAATGGACTTTGAGTTGGGAAATGGAGGAGCGACAGCAATGCGGATGGCACCGTTGCAAAGCTGACTTTCTGCAGAAGAGGCAGAGCTCAATTTTTTTGCCCTGGCTCTTCGGCTGTGGGAGCAGAGGCCAACCGTTCGTGCTCTACTCCCTGGGATGCTGGGCAGCCGAGCACGGGTGCCAAAGAGGTTCCATTGTAATGGACTTTGAGTTGGGAAATGGAGGAGCGACAGCAATGCGGATGGCACCGTTGCAAAGCTGACTTTCTGCAGAAGAGGCAGAGCTCAAGTTTTTTGCCCTGGCTCTTCGGCTGTGGGAGCAGAGGCCAACCGTTCGTGCTCTACTCCCTGGGATGCTGGGCAGCCGAGCACGGGTGCCAAAGAGGTTCCATTGTAATGGACTTTGAGTTGGGAAATGGAGGAGCGACAGCAATGCGGATGGCACCGTTGCAAAGCTGACTTTCTGCAGAAGAGGCAGAGCTCAAGTTTTTTGCCCTGGCTCTTCGGCTGTGGGAGCAGAGGCCAACCGTTCGTGCTCTACTCCCTGGGATGCTGGGCAGCCGAGCACGGGTGCCAAAGAGGTTCCATTGTAATGGACGTTGAGTTGGGAAATGGAGGAGCGACAGCAATGCGGATGGCACCGTTGCAAAGCTGACTTTCTGCAAAAGAGGCAGAGCTCAAGTTTTTTGGCCTGGCTCTTCGGCTGAGGGAGCATAGGCCAACCGTTCGTGCTCTACTCCCTGGGATGCTGGGCAGCCGAGCACGGGTGCCAAAGAGGTTCCATTGTAATGGACTTTGAGTTGGGAAATGGAGGAGCGACAGCAATGCGGATGGCACCGTTGCAAAGCTGACTTTCTGCAGAAGAGGCAGAGCTCAATTATTTTGCCCTGGCTCTTCGGCTGTGGGAGCAGAGGCCAACCGTTCGTGCTCTACTCCCTGGGATGCTGGGCAGCCGAGCACGGGTGCCAAAGAGGTTCCATTGTAATGGACTTTGAGTTGGGAAATGGAGGAGCGACAGCAATGCGGATGGCACCGTTGCAAAGCTGACTTTCTGCAGAAGAGGCAGAGCTCAAGTTTTTTGCCCTGGCTCTTCGGCTGAGGGAGCAGAGGCCAACCGTTCGTGCTCTACTCCCTGGGATGCTGGGCAGCCGAGCACGGGTGCCAAAGAGGTTCCATTGTAATGGACTTTGAGTTGGGAAATGGAGGAGCGACAGCAATGCGGATGGCACCGTTGCAAAGGTGACTTTCTGCAGAAGAGGCAGAGCTCAAGTTTTTTGCCCTGGCTCTTCGGCTGTGGGAGCAGAGGCCAACCGTTCGTGCTCTACTCCCTGGGATGCTGGGCAGCCGAGCACGGGTGCCAAAGAGGTTCCATTGTAATGGACTTTGAGTTGGGAAATGGAGGAGCGACAGCAATGCGGATGGCACCGTTGCAAAGCTGACTTTCTGCAGAAGAGGCAGAGCTCAATTTTTTTGCCCTGGCTCTTCGGCTGTGGGAGCAGAGCCCAACCGTTCGTGCTCTACTCCCTGGGATGCTGGGCAGCCGAGCACGGGTGCCAAAGAGGTTCCATTGTAATGGACTTTGAGTTGGGAAATGGAGGAGCGACAGCAATGCGGATGGCACCGTTGCAAAGGTGACTTTCTGCAGAAGAGGCAGAGCTCAATTTTTTTGCCCTGGCTCTTCGGCTGTGGGAGCAGAGGCCAACCGTTCGTGCTCTACTCCCTGGGATGCTGGGCAGCCGAGCACGGGTGCCAAAGAAGTTCCATTGTAATAGACTTTGAGTTGGGAAATGGAGGAGTGACAGCAATGCGGATGGCACCGTTGCAAAGCTGACTTTCTGCAGAAGAGGCAGAGCTCAATTATTTTGCCCTGGCTCTTCGGCTGTGGGAGCAGAGGCCAACCGTTCGTGCTCTACTCCCTGGGATGCTGGGCAGCCGAGCACGGGTGCCAAAGAGGTTCCATTGTAATGGACTTTGAGTTGGGAAATGGAGGAGCGACAGCAATGCGGATGGCACCGTTGCAAAGCTGACTTTCTGCAGAAGAGGCAGAGCTCAAGTTTTTTGCCCTGGCTCTTCGGCTGAGGGAGCAGAGGCCAACCGTTCGTGCTCTACTCCCTGGGATGCTGGGCAGCCGAGCACGGGTGGCAAACAGGTTCCATTGTAATGGACTTTGAGTTGGGAAATGGAGGAGCGACAGCAATGCGGATGGCACTGTTGCAAAGCTGACTTTCTGCAGAAGAGGCAGAGCTCAAGTTTTTTGCCCTGGCTCTTCGGCTGTGGGAGCAGAGGCCAACCGTTCGTGCTCTACTCCCTGGGATGCTGGGCAGCCGAGCACGGGTGGCAAACAGGTTCCATTGTAATGGACTTTGAGTTGGGAAATCGAGGAGTGACAGCAATGCGGATGGCTCCGTTGCAAAGCTGACTTTCTGCAGAAGAGGCACAGCTCAAGTTTTTTGCCCTGGCTCTTCGGCTGTGGGAGCAGAGGCCAACCGTTCGTGCTCTACTCCCTGGGATGCTGGGCAGCCGAGCACGGGTGCCAAAGAGGTTCCATTGTAATGGACTTTGAGTTGGGAAATGGAGGAGCGACAGCAATGCGGATGGCACCGTTGCAAAGCTGACTTTCTGCAGAAGAGGCAGAGCTCAAGTTTTTTGGCCTGGCTCTTCGGCTGAGGGAGCAGAGGCCAACCGTTCGTGCTCTACTCCCTGGGATGCTGGGCAGCCGAGCACGGGTGCCAAAGAGGTTCCATTGTAATGGACTTTGAGTTGGGAAATGGAGGAGCGACAGCAATGCGGATGGCACCGTTGCAAAGCTGACTTTCTGCAGAAGAGGCAGAGCTCAAGTTTTTTGCCCTGGCTCTTCGGCTGTGGGAGCAGAGGCCAACCGTTCGTGCTCTACTCCCTGGGATGCTGGGCAGCCGAGCACGGGTGCCAAAGAGGTTCCATTGTAATGGACTTTGAGTTGGGAAATGGAGGAGCGACAGCAATGCGGATGGCACCGTTGCAAAGGTGACTTTCTGCAGAAGAGGCACAGCTCAAGTTTTTTGCCCTGACTCTTCGGCTGTGGGAGCAGAGGCCAACCGTTCGTGCTCTACTCCCTGGGATGCTGGGCAGCCGAGCATGGGTGCCAAAGAGGTTCCATTGTAATGAACTTTGAGTTGGGAAATGGAGGAGCGACAGCAATGCGGATGGCACCGTTGCAAAGGTGACTTTCTGCAGAAGAGGCACAGCTCAAGTTTTTTGCCCTGGCTCTTCGGCTGTGGGAGCAGAGGCCAACCGTTTGTGCTCTACTCCCTGGGATGCTGGGCAGCCGAGCACGGGTGCCAAAGAGGTTCCATTGTAATGGACTTTGAGTTGGGAAATGGAGGAGCGACAGCAATGCGGATGGCACCGTTGCAAAGCTGACTTTCTGCAGAAGAGGCAGAGCTCAAGTTTTTTGCCCTGGCTCTTCGGCTGTGGGAGCAGAGGCCAACCGTTCGTGCTCTACTCCCTGGGATGCTGGGCAGCCGAGCACGGGTGCCAAAGAGGTTCCATTGTAATGGACTTTGAGTTGGGAAATGGAGGAGCGACAGCAATGCGGATGGCACCGTTGCAAAGCTGACTTTCTGCAGAAGAGGCAGAGCTCAAGTTTTTTGCCCTGGCTCTTCGGCTGTGGGAGCAGAGGCCAACCGTTCGTGCTCTACTCCCTGGGATGCTGGGCAGCCGAGCACGGGTGCCAAAGAGGTTCCATTGTAATGGACTTTGAGTTGGGAAATGGAGGAGCGACAGCAATGCGGATGGCACCGTTGCAAAGCTGACTTTCTGCAGAAGAGGCAGAGCTCAAGTTTTTTTGCCCTGGCTCTTCGGCTGTGGGAGCAGAGCCCAACCGTTCGTGCTCTACTCCCTGGGATGCTGGGCAGCCAAGCACGGGTGCCAAAGATGTTCCAATGTAATGGACTTTGAGTTGGGAAATGGAGGAGCGACAGCAATGCGGATGGCACCGTTGCAAAGCTGACTTTCTGCAGAAGAGGCAGAGCTCAAGTTTTTTGCCCTGGCTCTTCGGCTGTGGGAGCAGAGGCCAACCGTTCGTGCTCTACTCCCTGGGATGCTGGGCAGCCGAGCACGGGTGCCAAAGAGGTTCCATTGTAATGGACTTTGAGTTGGGAAATGGAGGAGCGACAGCAATGCGGATGGCACCGTTGCAAAGCTGACTTTCTGCAGAAGAGGCAGAGCTCAATTTTTTTGCCCTGGCTCTTCGGCTGTGGGAGCAGAGGCCAACCGTTCGTGCTCTACTCCCTGGGATGCTGGGCAGCCGAGCACGGGTGCCAAAGAGGTTCCATTGTAATGGACTTTGAGTTGGGAAATGGAGGAGCGACAGCAATGCGGATGGCACCGTTGCAAAGCTGACTTTCTGCAGAAGAGGCAGAGCTCCAGTTTTTTGCCCTGGCTCTTCGGCTGTGGGAGCAGAGGCCAACCGTTCGTGCTCTACTCCCTGGGATGCTGGGCAGCCGAGCACGGGTGCCAAAGAGGTTCCATTGTAATGGACTTTAATTTGGGAAATGGAGGAGCGACAGCAATGCGGATGGCACCGTTGCAAAGGTGACTTTCTGCAGAAGAGGCACAGCTCAAGTTTTTTGGCCTGGCTCTTTCGCTGAGGGAGCAGAGGCCAACCGTTCGTGCTCTACTCCCTGGGATGCTGGGCAGCCGAGCACGGGTGCCAAAGAGGTTCCATTGTAATGGACTTTGAGTTGGGAAATGGAGGAGCGACAGCAATGCGGATGGCACCGTTGCAAAGCTGACTTTCTGCAGAAGAGGCAGAGCTCAAGTTTTTTGCCCTGGCTCTTCGGCTGAGGGAGCATAGGCCAACCGTTCGTGCTCTACTCCCTGGGATGCTGGGCAGCCGAGCACGGGTGCCAAAGAGGTTCCATTGTAATGGACTTTGAGTTGGGAAATGGAGGAGCGACAGCAATGCGGATGGCACCGTTGCAAAGCTGACTTTCTGCAGAAGAGGCAGAGCTCCAGTTTTTTGCCCTGGCTCTTCGGCTGTGGGAGCAGAGGCCAACCGTTCGTGCTCTACTCCCTGGGATGCTGGGCAGCCGAGCACGGGTGCCAAAGAGGTTCCATTGTAATGGACTTTGAGTTGGGAAATGGAGGAGCGACAGCAATGCGGATGGCACCGTTGCAAAGCTGACTTTCTGCAGAAGAGGCAGAGCTCAAGTTTTTTGCCCTGGCTCTTCGGCTGTGGGAGCAGAGGCCAACCGTTCGTGCTCTACTCCCTGGGATGCTGGGCAGCCGAGCACGGGTGCCAAAGAGGTTCCATTGTAATGGACTTTGAGTTGGGAAATGGAGGAGCGACAGCAATGCGGATGGCACCGTTGCAAAGCTGACTTTCTGCAGAAGAGGCAGAGCTCCAGTTTTTTGCCCTGGCTCTTCGGCTGTGGGAGCAGAGGCCAACCGTTCGTGCTCTACTCCCTGGGATGCTGGGCAGCCGAGCACGGGTGCCAAAGAGGTTCCATTGTAATGGACTTTGAGTTGGGAAATGGAGGAGCGACAGCAATGCGGATGGCACCGTTGCAAAGGTGACTTTCTGCAGAAGAGGCAGAGCTCAAGTTTTTTGCCCTGGCTCTTCGGCTGTGGGAGCAGAGGCCAACCGTTCGTGCTCTACTCCCTGGGATGCTGGGCAGCCGAGCACGGGTGCCAAAGAGGTTCCATTGTAATGGACTTTGAGTTGGGAAATGGAGGAGCGACAGCAATGCGGATGGCACCGTTGCAAAGCTGACTTTCTGCAGAAGAGGCAGAGCTCAAGTTTTTTGCCCTGGCTCTTCGGCTGTGGGAGCAGAGGCCAACCGTTCGTGCTCTACTCCCTGGGATGCTGGGCAGCCGAGCACGGGTGCCAAAGAGGTTCCATTGTAATGGACTTTGAGTTGGGAAATGGAGGAGCGACAGCAATGCGGATGGCACCGTTGCAAAGCTGACTTTCTGCAGAAGAGGCAGAGCTCAAGTTTTTTGCCCTGGCTCTTCGGCTGTGGGAGCAGAGGCCAACCGTTCGTGCTCTACTCCCTGGGATGCTGGGCAGCCGAGCACGGGTGCCAAAGAGGTTCCATTGTAATGGACTTTGAGTTGGGAAATGGAGGAGCGACAGCAATGCGGATGGCACCGTTGCAAAGCTGACTTTCTGCAGAAGAGGCAGAGCTCAAGTTTTTTGCCCTGGCTCTTCGGCTGTGGGAGCAGAGGCCAACCGTTCGTGCTCTACTCCCTGGGATGCTGGGCAGCCGAGCACGGGTGCCAAAGAGGTTCCATTGTAATGGACTTTGAGTTGGGAAATGGAGGAGCGACAGCAATGCGGATGGCACCGTTGCAAAGGTGACTTTCTGCAGAAGAGGCAGAGCTCAAGTTTTTTGCCCTGGCTCTTCGGCTGTGGGAGCAGAGGCCAACCGTTCGTGCTCTACTCCCTGGGATGCTGGGCAGCCGAGCACGGGTGCCAAAGAGGTTCCATTGTAATGGACTTTGAGTTGGGAAATGGAGGAGCGACAGCAATGCGGATGGCACCGTTGCAAAGCTGACTTTCTGCAGAAGAGGCAGAGCTCAAGTTTTTTGCCCTGACTCTTCGGCTGAGGGAGCAGAGGCCAACCGTTCGTGCTCTACTCCCTGGGATGCTGGGCAGCCGAGCACGGGTGCCAAAGAGGTTCCATTGTAATGGACTTTGAGTTGGGAAATGGAGGAGCAGAAGAAATGCGGATGGCACCCTTGCAAAGCTGACTTTCTGCAGAAGAGGCAGAGCTGAAATTTTTTGCCCTGGCTCTTCGGCTGTGGGAGCAGAGGCTAACCGTTCGTTCTCTACTCCCTGGGATGCTGGGCAGCCCAGCACGGGTGCCAAAGAGGTTCCATTGTAATGGACTTTGAGTTGGGAAATGGAGGAGCGACAGCAATGCGGATGGCACCGTTGCAAAGCTGACTTTCTGCAGAAGAGGCAGAGCTCAAATTTTTTGCGCTGGCTCTTCGGCTGAGGGAGCAGAGGCCAACCGTTCGTGCTCTACTCCCTGGGATGCTGGGCAGCCGAGCACGGGTGCCAAAGAGGTTCCATTGTAATGAACTTCGAGTTGGGAAATGGAGGAGCGACAGCAATGCGGCTGGCACCGTTGCAAAGCTGACTTTCTGCAGAAGAGGCAGAGCTCAAGCTTTTTGCCCTGGCTCTTCGGCTGTGGGAGCAGAGGCCAACCGTTCGTGCTCTACTCCCTGGGATGCTGGGCAGCCGAGCACGGGTGCCAAAGAGGTTCCATTGTAATGGACGTTGAGTTGGGAAATGGAGGAGCGACAGCAATGCGGATGGCACCGTTGCAAAGCTGACTTTCTGCAGAAGAGGCAGAGCTCAAGTTTTTTGCCCTGGCTCTTCGGCTGTGGGAGCAGAGGCCAACCGTTCGTGCTCTACTCCCTGGGATGCTGGGCAGCCCAGCACGGGTGCCAAAGAGGCTCCATTGTAATGGACTTTGAGTTGGGAAATGGAGGAGCGACAGCAATGCGGATGGCACCGTTGCAAAGGTGACTTTCTGCAGAAGAGGCAGAGCTCAAGTTTTTTGCCCTGGCTCTTCGGCTGTGGGAGCAGAGGCCAACCGTTCGTGCTCTACTCCCTGGGATGCTGGGCAGCCGAGCACGGGTGCCAAAGAGGTTCCATTGTAATGGACTTTGAGTTGGGAAATGGAGGAGCGACAGCAATGCGGATGGCACCGTTGCAAAGCTGACTTTCTGCAGAAGAGGCAGAGCTCAAGTTTTTTGCCCTGGCTCTTCGGCTGTGGGAGCAGAGGCCAACCGTTCGTGCTCTACTCCCTGGGATGCTGGGCAGCCGAGCATGGGTGCCAAACAGGTTCCATTGTAATGGACTTTGAGTTGGGAAATGGAGGAGCAGAAGCAATGCGGATGGCACCGTTGCAAAGCTGACTTTCTGCAGAAGAGGCAGAGCTCAAGTTTCTTGCCCTGGCTCTTCGGCTGTGGGAGCACAGGCCAACCGTTCGTGCTCTACTCCCTGGGATGCTGGGCAGCCGAGCACGGGTGCCAAACAGGTTCCATTGTAATGGACTTTGAGTTGGGAAATCGAGGAGTGACAGCAATGCGGATGGCACCGTTGCAAAGCTGACTTTCTGCAGAAGAGGCAGAGCTCAAGTTTTTTGGCCTGGCTCTTCGGCTGTGGGAGCAGAGGCCAACCGTTCGTGCTCTACTCCCTGGGATGCTGGGCAGCCCAGCACGGGTGCCAAAGAGGTTCCATTGTAATGGACTTTGAGTTGGGAAATGGAGGAGCGACAGCAATGCGGATGGCACCGTTGCAAAGCTGACTTTCTGCAGAAGAGACAGAGCTCAAGTTTTTTGCCCTGGCTCTTCGGCTGAGGGAGCAGAGGCCAACCGTTCGTGCTCTACTCCCTGGGATGCTGGGCAGCCGAGCACGGGTGCCAAAGAGGTTCCATTGTAATGGACTTTGAGTTGGGAAATGGAGGAGCGACAGCAATGCGGATGGCACCGTTGCAAAGCTGACTTTCTGCAGAAGAGGCACAGCTCAAGTTTTTTGCCCTGGCTCTTCGGCTGAGGGAGCAGAGGCCAACCGTTCGTGCTCTACTCCCTGGGATGCTGGGCAGCCGAGCACGGGTGCCAAAGAGGTTCCATTGTAATGGACTTTGAGTTGGGAAATGGAGGAGCGACAGCAATGCGGATGGCACCGTTGCAAAGGTGACTTTCTGCAGAAGAGGCACAGCTCAATTTTTTTGCCCTGGCTCTTCGGCTGTGGGAGCAGAGGCCAACCGTTCGTGCTCTACTCCCTGGGATGCTGGGCAGCCGAGCACGGGTGCCAAAGAGATTCCATTGTAATGGACTTTGAGTTGGGAAATGGAGGAGCGACAGCAATGCGGATGGCACCGTTGCAAAGCTGACTTTCTGCAGAAGAGGCAGAGCTCAAGTTTTCTGCTCTGGCTCTTCGGCTGTGGGAGCAGAGGCCAACCGTTCGTGCTCTACTCCCTGGGATGCTGGGCAGCCGAGCACGGGTGCCAAAGAGGTTCCATTGTAATGGACTTTGAGTTGGGAAATGGAGGAGCGACAGCAATGCGGATGGCTCCGTTGCAAAGCTGACTTCCTGCAGAAGAGGCAGAGCTCAAGTTTTTTGCCCTGGCTCTTCGGCTGTGGGAGCAGAGGCCAACCGTTCGTGCTCTACTCCCTGGGATGCTGGGCAGCCGAGCACGGGTGCCAAAGAGGTTCCATTGTAATGGACTTTGAGTTGGGAAATGGAGGAGCGACAGCAATGCGGATGGCACCGTTGCAAAGGTGACTTTCTGCAGAAGAGGCAGAGCTCAAGTTTTTTGCCCTGGCTCTTCGGCTGTGGGAGTAGAGGCCAACCGTTCGTGCTCTACTCCCTGGGATGCTGGGCAGCCGAGCACGGGTGCCAAAGAGGTTCCATTGTAATGGACTTTGAGTTGGGAAATGGAGGAGCGACAGCAATGCGGATGGCACCGTTGCAAAGGTGACTTTCTGCAGAAGAGGCAGAGCTCAATTTTTTTGCCCTGGCTCTTCGGCTGTGGGAGCAGAGGCCAACCGTTCGTGCTCTACTCCCTGGGATGCTGGGCAGCCGAGCACGGGTGACAAAGAGATTCCATTGTAATGGACTTTGAGTTGGGAAATGGAGGAGCGACAGCAATGCGGATGGCACCGTTGCAAAGCTGACTTTCTGCAGAAGAGGCACAGCTCAAGTTTTCTGCTCTGGCTCTTCGGCTGTGGGAGCAGAGGCCAACCGTTCGTGCTCTACTCCCTGGGATGCTGGGCAGCCGAGCACGGGTGCCAAAGAGGTTCCATTGTAATGGACTTTGAGTTGGGAAATGGAGGAGCGACAGCAATGCGGATGGCTCCGTTGCAAAGCTGACTTCCTGCAGAAGAGGCAGAGCTCAAGTTTTTTGCCCTGGCTCTTCGGCTGTGGGAGCAGAGGCCAACCGTTCGTGCTCTACTCCCTGGGATGCTGGGCAGCCGAGCACGGGTGCCAAAGAGGTTCCATTGTAATGGACTTTGAGTTGGGAAATGGAGGAGCGACAGCAATGCGGATGGCACCGTTGCAAAGCTGACTTTCTGCAGAAGAGGCAGAGCTCAAGTTTTTTGGCCTGGCTCTTCGGCTGTGGGAGCAGAGGCCAACCGTTCGTGCTCTACTCCCTGGGATGCTGGGCAGCCGAGCACGGGTGCCAAAGAGGTTCCATTGTAATGGACTTTGAGTTGGGAAATGGAGGAGCGACAGCAATGCGGATGGCACCGTTGCAAAGCTGACTTTCTGCAGAAGAGGCAGAGCTCAAGTTTTTTGCCCTGGCTCTTCGGCTGTGGGAGCAGAGGCCAACCGTTCGTGCTCTACTCCCTGGGATGCTGGGCAGCCGAGCACGGGTGCCAAAGAGGTTCCATTGTAATGGACTTTGAGTTGGGAAATGGAGGAGCGACAGCAATGCGGATGGCACCGTTGCAAAGCTGACTTTCTGCAGAAGAGGCAGAGCTCCAGTTTTTTGCCCTGGCTCTTCGGCTGTGGGAGCAGAGGCCAACCGTTCGTGCTCTACTCCCTGGGATGCTGGGCAGCCGAGCACGGGTGCCAAAGAGGTTCCATTGTAATGGACTTTGAGTTGGGAAATGGAGGAGCAGAAGAAATGCGGATGGCACCGTTGCAAAGCTGACTTTCTGCAGAAGAGGCAGAGCTGAAATTTTTTGCCCTGGCTCTTCGGCTGTGGGAGCAGAGGCCAACCGTTCGTGCTCTACTCCCTGGGATGCTGGGCAGCCGAGCACGGGTGCCAAACAGGTTCCATTGTAATGGACTTTGAGTTGGGAAATGGAGGAGCGACAGCAATGCGGATGGCACCGTTGCAAAGCTGACTTTCTGCAGAAGAGGCAGAGCTCAAGTTTCTTGCCCTGGCTCTTCGGCTGTGGGAGCAGAGGCCAACCGTTCGTGCTCTACTCCCTGGGATGCTGGGCAGCCGAGCACGGGTGCCAAAGAGGTTCCATTGTAATGGACTTTGAGTTGGGAAATGGAGGAGCGACAGCAATGCGGATGGCTCCGTTGCAAAGCTGACTTTCTGCAGAAGAGGCAGAGCTCAAGTTTTTTGCCCTGGCTCTTCGGCTGTGGGAGCAGAGGCCAACCGTTCGTGCTCTACTCACTGGGATGCTGGGCAGCCGAGCACGGGTGCCAAAGAGGTTCCATTGTAATGGACTTTGAGTTGGGAAATGGAGGAGCGACAGCAATGCGGATGGCACCGTTGCAAAGGTGACTTTCGGCAGAAGAGGCAGAGCACAAATTTTTTGCGCTGGCTCTTCGGCTGAGGGAGCAGAGGCCAACCGTTCGTGCTCTACTCCCTGGGATGCTGGGCAGCCAAGCACGGGTGCCAAAGAGGTTCCATTGTAATGAACTTTGAGTTGGGAAATGGAGGAGTGACAGCAATGCGGATGGCACCGTTGCAAAGCTGACTTTCTGCAGAAGAGGCAGAGCTCAAGTTTTTTGCCCTGGC